>NC_133903.1:2435000-8160000 GCF_964199755.1 Larus michahellis
AAAATACGATTATCTGATAATCCTTAGCAGCAAGGCTATTTGTATAGTTAACAGCTGATTACAAAAGTACTTTAAGGCGGCGGGCTGGGGTCAGGGCGGCTCTGCACATCCTCCTCGCCGGGGTCAGGCCTGAAATATTAACAAACCGAACTGCTTAATAACGAGACTACAGCCCCGGAGGCTGAGCTGCCTCCGGGCCCCTTGTAAGCAAATAACGCGTGTCAGGGGCTCCCCTGCGGCGGAGGGGAGTGGGGGTGGTGGTTATTTCAGGGGGTTGCCGTAGTTTGGGGTGTCTGGGGCGGGAGGGGTCGTGGTTTGTCCCCCTTCGGGGGAGGGATGCTCTGGTCCCCCCGGGGAAAGGGATGCTTTGTCCCACGGGGAAGGATGCTGTGGTACCCCCGGGGAAAGGGATGCTCTGCCCCATGGGGAAGGGATGCTTTGCCCCCCGCCAGGCGAAGGGATGCTCTGGTGTCCCCCGTGAGATGGAATGCTGTGGTCCCTGGGGGAAGGGATGCTCTGGCCCCCGGGGAGGAGGCGCCCGCCGGCCCGTCTACGGAAAGAGTGCTGTCGAGGGGTGCAGCCCTGGTGCCCCCCAGCCCTGGGGGGAGTCCGGGGGGCAGGGAGAGCCCCCCCAGCAGTGGAGCATCCCCGCACAGCCGAGCGGCCGCCGAGGCGGCGGCTCCCAAGCCCGCAGGGGCGGCTGGCCGGGGCCCAGGGGATGGGGACGGGCGGCGGCAAAGAAAATGATGGAAAACAAATTAATCATCGCCGCATCTGCATGTGCCGCCGGCTCCATCCCGGAGCGGGGGAGCCCCGTCGAGGGGAGCCCCGGGGGGTCCGGGCAGGGGGACCCCGCCGCCGCCGGCCCTGGTGATGCGCTCTGCGAGACCAGAGAGGCCGCGGCTGCCTCATTAGCCGGGACTTCTAATATTTAAAAACCTGTTAACTCTTTCCCCTTTCAACAGAGGACGCCCCTCGCTATTTATTATTATTATTATTTTTTTTCCTTTATGGAAAGAAAGAGGAACGCGCGTGAACATACCGGGGGGTGTGTGTGTGTGTGTGCAGGGGAAGCCGCTGATCCGTTTTGTGCCCTCCTCCTTTCGAGAGCTTGTCTCCATAATTTAATGATAATTTAAAATATTGTTTCTCTCCCACTGTTTGATAATCCTGTTCCTTTAGTTGGTTTGATGCTGACAGATTTTGAAGGCCACGCTTTCCCCTCTCACCTGCTGTTACGTTTAAAAAGAAAAAAAGGTATTAACCTCCGAGGAAATAAATATTGAAACAAAAGGTTCCAGCCACAAAGCCCCCCAGATCCCATCAATTCAACCCTCCGCTCTTAATTTTCCTGCGTTTTGATTTTTTCCCTCTTTTTTTTTCCTTTTCTTTTTTTTTTTTTTTCCCATTTTCTCCCCGTCACGTTTCCTACCTGAGCTCCCCTCTACCGCACTCCTCGCTGGGGTTTGCGGAGCCTCCTATTTATTTATCTGTCTGGGGGTGTCCGGAACTCACTTTTAAGTCAGACTTTATTTTGTATTTTATTTGCGGGCCCGATTCGATAAGGCATCAGTTTCCTAAGGACAAAAAAAAAAAAAGTAGTAAATTGTTGTATGTGGGTGTAGCTGTAATGAAAAATCAGAGCAGTTAAATCGTAAAATTTGGATTAAGAAGCTTGAATTTAATACACACACAACACATTTATTAAAGCATTAGAATAATTGAAATTTGCTGCTGGAATAGTCCAATCTGTTTAAATAATTCTATGGGTGTCTTGTTGTGATAAAAGATTATCTGGAATTCTATTAAAGGCGCAGGAGCCCGATTTCTAAATCCTATTTGGATACTTTCAATAACTATCAATAATCTCATCTACTCAACAGCCTCCTGCCTCTCAGCTTTATCTGAAAGTTTACAGCATTTCAGGAGAATTTCATAATAAAAAACCCGGCGTCGTAGGAAAGCGGTACCTGTCATTCATGTTCGGATTAAAAAAAAAATATTAATATGAGAAAAAAGCCCATTGAAAGGTTTGCTGTTTAAGTGCCAGACTAGATGCAAGGGATAGATTGGTTTTGTATTTCAAATCTCACCTGAAGGTTATTTTTATCTATCTAAACAAATTATCCCTGTCTGTTTGTGGAGTAATTACATCAATGAATATTATGAATAAGGTACGCTCCAGCCAAATATTAATTAAAGGCTCAACGCACCTCTCTCCCCCTTCTGCTGGGCTCTCTTCAGACCCACGAATTAATGCCAGGTCCTTTTTAATCCCTCACTTATTACAACTTTCGGTTAATTTTATACTGTTTAATATCATTCTAGGGGCTAATTTCTTTTGTTTATGCGGGAGGGTTCTTTGCAATTGTTACCAGACACTTTTCCTGGCCGGAGCACCCACTCTCCCGGCCCCCGGTGCTAGCACTAATCGCCGCTAATTTTCTTCATTAACTTCATTTACTCTTTCCACGCGTTTTTGCGGGGTGAGGCGGGGAAGGGCCCGGGCGGGGACCGTGTTCTCTGTCACTGATTTCTCCCTTGAAGCTCAATCCGAGGTGGAGGGGGGGGCACCTTCGCCCCGAGCCCCCCAGCCCGGGGACGGGCCGTCAGCGCTGCGCGCCTGCTGCGCTCCCCGCGGAGCCCGGGAGGCAAAATTACACCAACTCGGGTGTTAAAAGCGATCGGCAGCGGGCTGAAAAACACAACCCTCTCCCGGGACTTTGCACAAGGCGGCTCCCCCATCCCTTTTCCTCCTCTTCTCCCTTTTTATTTGTAATTTTTTTTTTTTTTTTTGCGCTCTTGCTTAACTCCCCGGACCCAGCCCTGATTTCATTCTGGTTATTAGACAGCTACCAGTGACTGTCTGCACTCCGCGTCTTTCCTGCTAATTATCACCTTATGAAAAGTGTTTCATTAAGAAACTCTGCTTTTGATTAATTATCGACAGAATGCTGACCAGAAAGAAATGAAATTAGTCGCTGACCCCGTCTGAGTAACACTGAAAATTCATCACCTATCCTTTTAATATTGAAACGCACCGTAGAATTTTAATAGAAAATATTGTTTTTTCCAAACCTTTCAGTCTTTATTAATGCCCCTGGGCAAGAAATGATATTGCTGGCAATATAGCAGCCTTTGTTCATTTTAAATTTATTAAACATAATGCACTTCATTTTCAAATATTTTACTGTTTCTTTTTAATTTCGCTCACTGTAAGTACAGAATAAACCCTTTTTAAACATTTAAGATGCTGGGGGGGCGGGTCCTCCTCCCTCCCCAGAAGGCCGTATCCCAGGGAGGCGGCCGAGCCCCGGGGAAGAGCGGGGACTGTGATTTCAGCTGGCGGCCCCCGGCCCCCGCGGACCCCCGGGCCGCCCCCGCGGGCTCCGGAGGAGGGCAAGGGGAGGACGGGGCAGCCCAGCTCCTTTTGCACCGGGGGCTGAGCCCCGTCGGGGCGATGCAGGGGGGGGACACGACACGCTTTCAGCTAGTGCGGGGGTCCCCTCTGCCGTCTCTGCGTTCCCTCCCTGCCCCACATCCCCCCCGGACCCCCCTCGACGGCCGGGGCAGGGCCGCGGCTCCGCGCACGCAGGAGCTCGGCCCCGGGGGGCGTCGGAGGGTGCGGGCCCCCCCGACTCGGGTCTGTCCCAGCAGCTGCCGCCCCCGCCCCCCCCCCCGCCCCGGGCCGGCGTCCGCCCTCCCGCCTGTCCCCCTTTCCCAAGGAATCCGAGACCTGCGGTTAATGAGACGTGAAGTGTGAAAAACTTCCTGAGCGGGGCGGCCCTAACGACGTTCCCAGATGTGAGGCCGGGAAGGGGCGGCCCCGGCCGCCCGCCTCCCCCGGGAACGGCCCCGCCAGGCCGGCCGGGGGCGGGACGGGACGGGACGGGACGGGACGGGGCGCCCCGGGGTGGGGACGGGACACGGGGCTCGGCACGCTGCGGGACCCCGGGGCGGCTCTGCCTGCAGCCCTGCGTGGGCGGAGAAGGTCCTGCTGCCGGTGTGCACCCCCTTTGGGCACCTCCGGGCGCCCGGAGCGCATCCCCCGGGTCCCCGGAGCTCATCCCCGCAGCGATCCGCCCTCCAGCCCCTCGGCTCCGGCGTGAGCCTGCAAACCGGGAGGGGGGACCCCGGTCACTGTTGTCCTGACCTGAGGCGCAGAAGTTGTCCCAGAGGGGTCAGGTCCAAGGGATACCCGCCCAGGGAAGGGGAAGAGGCCGGGCTGGGGGTCCCGGGCAGGCGGCACCGACCCCGGGCCGGCTGCTCTCCCCTTCCCCTTCCCCCCTCAGCAGCAACCACCCCACCACCAGCCCCCGCCACAAAGCGAGCGACCGCACTCTTTCCTCTCTCATTTCTCCCCCCCGCGCCAAAACCGCAGCACCACATGCGCAGCCCTATAGATGCTCGGGCAAATAAATAAATAAACACCAGCCTCCTATTTTTATGAGCCATTTAACTCCAAAATAGACCTCCAGTATCTGGTCCCCGCGCTGGATTTCCATATCCAGTCACTCAGCCCTGCTTATCTTCATGTATGGCTGCCTCATGTTTAACACACAATTACATTTTCTCCCTCCAATTCCATTACAAATGGAATCGGGGAGGCATTGTTTGAAGAAATGTACTGCTTCAGTTCTAGTTATGTCGTACAATGCACGGAACAGTGGAAAAAAAAAAAAAATCTAGACACCAAAGAGTCAACACACAGAGAGCGGCGCAGAGGCGCGGAGCCCGGCGGAGAAGCGCGGAGCCCGGCGCAGCCCGCACCCTTAGTTACCGCAACCAAACGGCTGCCCCGCAACGGGGCCGGCCGGGAAAGGGGGCCCGGGCAGAGATAACCAAGCGATGGGAAGTTAATTAATTGCATTAAACTATTGACTAACTACCTAGCTCGATCGTAATTCATTTAGAGAATATTAAAATCTGAGGAACAATAATAAAATTGATGCCGATTCCCAGCGGAAGGAGATGGCCAGCAAATTGGATACTTTTCTTAATCTGGCGTAAATAATAACATGTCTGTTCCCACTCCCTCTCAGGCCAATTCCCCTATCATTTATTCCAGGCTCAAAAGCCTGCTTCCATAATTGATATCAGTTACTCAATGAGTGCTTCTTGCATTTGTTCTCGTTATCCATTATAATTACAAAGTTCAGCCCGGGCAGCCGGGGGGGGGTCGGCCGGGAGCCCCGGGGGGAGATACCGAGCCCCGGCCCCCCCCGGGGACACGATCCGGAGTGGGGTGGGTAAGGACAGGACGGGACAGTGGCATCGCTCTGCCGGGGGGGAAAGCTCCGGGGGAGCCGGCCCAGACCCCCCCCGGAGGAGGCTCGGTGCAGCGGTGACGGGCTGCGGGGGGCTTCGGGGGGTCTCGCCTCGCCCCCCTCCCCGGCCCGGCTTCCTTTTGCCCCGGCCGAGCCGCCGCGCCTGGCTCCGCTCGGCGCAGATATTATTATTTCGTTATTTATTCACTTATTTATTCATTTATAAAGTGTTTACTTAGCTCGGTGCAGATGTAACATCTCATTTACAGGTTGGCCCCGGGGCAGAGAAACAATTGGCAACAGAGGAGGAAAAAAAAAAAAAGAAAGAATAAAAAAAAGAAGAACTCGGGAGAATAAAGAGGAGGGAAGGGGAGCTGCCGTCTGAGGAGGGGGAGCCAGCCCGGCTCCCCCCAGCCCGGCGCTGGGGCGGGGACCGTCGGGGAAGCGGTTCCTCGGGGAAACTGAGGCACGGGGTGCCCGGGGAGGCGAGGGGTGGATGTGCCCCCCGGGAGGGCGCAGGCTGTCGGCGGGGGAAGCCATGCCACCGCTGCCGTCGCCCGTCGGGGGCGAGGATGGTCCCCACCGGGATGAGCGGCACCGCGTCCCCTGCCTTCCTCTCTCCTCACCGCACTCTTCCTCACCGCGGCGCGCACGGCCTTGCGGGCCGGGCCCCGGCGGAGCGCACCGACGTCGCTTTTCCAGCGGCTTTTGGGAGGAATTCGTGCTTTCCCCGCCGGTTTCCCGAAGCGGCGGCGGCAGCAGCAGCGGGGGCGGGTGGATGGGTGAGGGGGGGGAACGTTCCGGAGGCGGGGATCGAACCCGCGAACCCCGGAGGGTCGGTGCCCCCCCCCTCGGCGGGCCCGGGGGCGGCCCTGGCAGCCGCGGCGCATCCCTTCACACGGGCGCTGACGGGCGGCAGCTGCTGATTGTTTAAACGAGGAGGCAGTTGCTTAGCAACCCATAGGAGGCTCATTACCGAAGCCACAGTGATTAACAAAAAAGGGTATGAAAGTAAAATGGATTAATTATTTAATTAACTAATTGATGATCAACTTCTTTTTAATTATTCACTTAATTAAAGAAGTGTAACTACAACACTGCCCTTATCAAGTGTGTTGATATACTGACAAGATTTCAAAGACAAAAAGAAGAAGAAGAAAGGCAAAAAAAAAAAAAAAATTTTTTCTTCCCAGCTACGGGCGCCACAGATCTGAACCGGGAGCGGCAACGCCGCGTCTCGGGACTCCCCGCCCCGGAGTTCAGATGTGGCCCCGAAACTTTCCCATAAGGGGCTGGGGCGAGAGGCTCCATCCCAGAAGGGGCAGCGCCATCGCTACGAGTTATGTCTGCTTCCTGCCGCCACGCTGCGGAGCATAAATTCAGCCGGGCTGTGCTCTAAGGAAGAGTTATGGAGGCCTTGCTGCCTCTTAAATCCGGGTTGATCTTTTCCTCTTAACTAGACGATGGTTCAGCTGCACCTGGTCAGACCCAGCGAGAGAGTTATGGATGGCTGCAAACTTCTCCGCGCCTTTTTCCCAGGCCAAAGGGTTTGGCGAAGCCCGGAGCGAACGACCCTTCTTCCTAGGGGTGACGGAAGTACACGAGGAGACTGGGGACAGCCTGGCGTCTGTGGTCAGAGGAGAGGGGTGAGCATCAGGGTGTCGAAGCAACCCCGGTGCTGGTGTGTGTGACGTCTAAGAGCCCCGGCTTTCCCGGGGGGGGGGTCCTGGCAGTGGGGACCACGGGGAAGGGGTGCCGGGGGTCCTGCCCAGGGTCCCGGCACCCCGCGGAGCTCCCAGCCTGCGTAGGGATCCCTCTTCCCAAGTTGTTCTCCCAAGTCAGCAGTAACACGTAAGTGATTTTGCTTTCCGAAGGATTTGTCGTCTCCGCTCTGCCCAGCAAGTGTCTGGCTCTCCCCGTATTGCACTGATTTTGTTTCTGTTTTTTCCGAAGTAAACAGTGCAGCTTGTCGAAAACATTCCCCTCTCTTGATTAATTTACCCCTAATGACAAAGATGGCTCTGCAATCAGCAGGTAAATGCGGGGAGTGAAATCCGCCTGGTTTTCCCTGTTAGCATGGCTGATGAGGGAGAGGGGGCTGGCGCCGAGCCGAGGGGAGGACGGTGCTGCAGGGACTCAATCGATGCTATTTACCCGCCCAAGGTGTGATTGGATTTATTGTCAGCGTGAAGAAGACAAACTGATCACTTCTGCTCGGTGCAGTATTGGCAGGTCCAATATCTGCTGAAGGAAGGGAAACTTGGGAGAGTTCAGCTTGGTTTTTTTTTTTTTAACCACTTTTCTGAAATGCTCAGGGGCCCTGTTTCGCCTGGAGCTCACCCAAAGAAACCTCGTCCCCAACGGTCACCCACGGGCGACGAAGCCATAGGGAAGGAAGGGCACGGCCCCGTGCGGAGCCCCGGGTATCAGCAATGCAAACCCGGAGCGCTCTGTGGTCACAGGGACGGGGCCACAATGGCCATGGCACCTTTGGGATGGCATCAGGCTGGGTGCTGAGGTGGTTTCCCCAGGAGACACTGGGAAGTCACTGGAGATGCTGGAAGGTGGAAAGAGGGAGGAAAAGAGCTCTCCTATCCTCATGGGAGGAGAAAAAGCTGCTGGTGCCAGGCGGGCAGGCGGGTCTGGCTGAGACGAGGCAGTGTAAGGATGGACAAGGCGGTCTAACTTCTCCCTCACCAGTTCCCTGTGCCCCCGTCGGGTTTTAAAAACATAAACCAAACCTTCCCCTCCATTTAAATTGTGTACCTAATCCCCTAACTCTCTTTAATTAAGCAGAGGGAAACTTAAATTGTTCTGACCATCTTTGGGGGGATTATGTATTTCAATCATCATTATGGTATGGCTATTTGTGATACCAGGAGATAGATAGGTATATCCGTTGTATAATCAGGCATACAAATTATAATCCCCCCAAAGACGTTTAATAACAATTTAAAATACTGGCTACTGGACGTAGGGCATCGGCAGATTAGAAATGAGTGTGAACGGGGGGTTCGTTCAAGGACTCTCTATGCTTTGCGCTACGAGTCTGCGTCCTGCAGTTCTCCCTCCTGGTGCAGCACCGACGAGGTCCCATCCTCGGGGTCCTTCCCACGCAGCAGCATCTCGCGCGGGCACGTCGCCCTGTCCGCAGAGGGAGCTCAGGGTGAGCTGGATGTGCTGGGTCCTGGGAGCTCCTCCATCCTCCCGACCAGCTTCCATCCCTCGGGATGCGGCGAGGGTCTCATTACCTCTGCTGGAAGCTGTGGAGGTGCATCCGAGGGGCGGGATGTGGTCCGATGCTGTCTCATTTTTCTGGAGCTGTACGCCGAGGTCCCCACTGACATTAGCGGGAGCTGCTGGAGCATATCGAGAGAAGAGGAGACGCCATGAGCGCTCGCTCTCGCAGCAAAACTGCTCAGGGGTGTCTCTGTAACTGTGAAATCAGGCCTTTTGAAAGCATGGATTATTGAGTGAGTAGATCTAGCCAGCTCCTTTAGGGCCATTAGTCCTCATATGCACTTGGTTATTTTACGCTGAAAACATACAGGGGAGGTTATATCATTTTTGGGGGGGGGGGGGGAGAAGGAGCAATTTTTCTCTTTCTTAGGAGTAAGTGAAAATAACTGCTTGAAACCTTCCAAAACCAGAGACACACATGTCTAAGAAATAAAACCACATTCTGACTTGACAGCAATGGCAATGCAGGCTAAATTCTAAGTCTGAATTTTCGTAGGCTGGATTGGGATGGCAAAGAACTTCGAACCTTATGCCTGAAGTGGCAGGACAGGGCGCAAGAATCTTGAAGTCGGTGCCAGGGAAATGTTACGAGTCCAAATAAACGGGCTTGGCAGGCATCATCCCTCACGGAAAGGGCGATCCAGCTGAAAAACTGATTTCTTGTTCTGTTTTTAAACAACGACGTGGAGATCATGTTTTCCGCTTCATCAAATGAGCGGAAACTTTATTGTTATTTGGATTGTGCCTTTGGTATAGACGGCGAACGCTGCGTAACAGCCGAGGAGCATCCCGGCACCGCGTCGTACGAGGGGGTGCAGGGCTTCCACCCCCACTTGGAACAGGGGAGAACCAGGAGAGCTGTGGAGTCAGAGCACTCGAAAGCTGGGTGTGGGAAAGGCTGATGGCTTTGCTTGTTAGCAGCGGTACAGAAAACTTACATTCTTGTTCGATAATGCCACAGCCGTGCGGAAAACAGCTAAACAGTCGTCTAACACAGCAAGGGATCTCGCTGACGACGAACGTTGCAGGAGAAATCGTTCCCTCAATGCGTCCCCAGCTCCTTATCTAGCTTCCAGAGTCGCAGTTTTCACAAGCTTTCGGGATGGTTTTTCTAACACCTCGTTGCAGCGTGAGCCCCTCGCCAGCTCCCTGGCAGCCCCGTGCTGTCGGCTCCGAAATGCCCTCCAAAGGGCAGATGCCCTGGGGGCTCCCGGCTTGGTGGGGCCAAGGGGCTGCCCTGCACCATCCCCGGCCCTGGGACCACTGGTCTGGCACTGCGGGTCGACGACGGGTCGGTCCTGGGAAAGGCTAAAATCCCCAGATAAAGGAGATGATGGCTAAACGCACCCCTGGGGTGAACTCAGCAGGCACCCGCGGGCAGGGATTGATCATCTTTATCCAACGTGGCTTTGACAGGGGGTCACCCAGGCTTGGCTTAAATGGGAGGGAAAGGACCCGGGCTCCAGCTCTTTATTAGGAAGGGAGACCAAGTCCCATCCATGCAGTTGTCCCAGGGATCCCGGATTTGTCCTCTCCATGACGACTATGAACCTGGTCTTTATTTTAAGGAGGAGGACCTCACACCAGGTCTCTCTGCGAGCAGGACGTCGTGTTCTCCCCGAGAAATCGCTGTTTTACAGCCCTCCTTGCCCTCCGAGAGAAAGCACCGGGAGCGGAGAAACCAGGTCAGTGCTTACAAGGGATCAAACGCCCCGGTGATGGGCACGTTCCAGGCTGACCCTGCCCGGCTTGGGAACGATTCGGGGCTTGTTGGTGTCAGCTAAGCTGGCTCAGAGGCCGGGTCTCCGCCGCAGCCGTGCCCTCTCGCTCTCCGGCTTTAAATCACCCTCAGCTTTCCTATTCCTGCGGGCTCATCTTCCCGCCTCAGGAACCGCTACATCAAAGCTGCGCCGGGGAAAATACGCTGCTAACTTCTTTAAACGATCCTCGGCGTTGTGATTACAGGATCCGGCAACTACTTTTCCAGAGCTTGTGAACTTCTTGAAAAATCTCCAGGGAGTTTCTCTCTGGGGGAACCTTATATTTTCTTGCTGATTTTTAAAAGTCTACTGTTAACACCACGAGAGGTTATTTTTTTATTTTATTTTATTTTTTTCTTAAGCACCAAACTCTTGATGGATGCTGGGTTTGTAGGAGCTGTAAATGTAAATTGTTTTTCCTCTGGCCACTTGTGTTTTATTTGAAACGTACAAAATCTGAGTGTGTAGTTCCTGAGAGCTGGCCTAGAGAACAGCAGCACTCCCAAGTAGTTTGTCTCCTATCAAATGGCATTAATAATTTAGTCTCTAATTAAAAGTGAGGTCAAACAATGAAAAATGACTGAGCTAAATGGTTACGCTGTGATGTATTAAAGTGACTGGTGGGTTTTAATGGATGGAAGGAGCGTTGTTGTTTGTTTATGTACAAAACACTTTCAGTCAAAGACCGTAGGAGTCCCGAGGAAATGTATTTAACCAAAATCTTTTACAGGTTACTGAGTCAATGCCTCGAATAGACAATTTTTGCACACTTTTTATTTCCTTCAAATTGCTCAGCTACCTGTAAAACAGCTTCTCTTAATGACGAGGGGAGGAAGAAAAAAGCCCGCTTTGATGCCTCTCAGGCTTGTTCATCAGTTAACGGTAACACTCAGAAATATCGAAGGGGATCTAAGACATCACGGGAAAGGCGTTTTGAAGGGAGGTTGGTTTCATGTTCTGGAAGATGCTCTGGGTGCCTGTGCCCAGCATGATCAGCGGCTGCTACTGCCCTGAGTGATTTTGGGAAGCGCCTGTCGTTAGTGTGATCTTTATTTGTCAGCGGCCTTTGCCCAGAAGCCAACCCTGTACCGAATGGCACGGCGCTGCCCCAGCAGCTGAATTTCCATGGGAAAATGGGGAAAAGAGCAAAATCGCAGCCCCCGATATGCAGGGAGGGAACTCAAGAGAAGGAGGACTCTGAGCCAGGAATGTGGCATGGGCAAGTAAGTGGGTTGTTGGACCCTCTGTCGTGGCTCTTCCTCAAACCAGGGGTGCCCAGGGTCTCCAACAAGAGCCTCATCCACCAGACCAGCCTTCCCACCCCACCGGTGGGGTGCACTGGGTGCTGTGCCGTTCAAGGCAAACTCCGCAACATCGTCTTAGCGGGACAGACCTGACTTCACGCAAATGGGGGAAAGTTTCCCATCAGGGGTATGAATGTATCATTTAAAGGTCCTCTGTGTCATTTAGGTGGAAGACCTGACCCCTAAGCCAGGGCACTAAGGCCCTTGGATGGCAGGACCGTAGAAATGCATGTGGTTGTACATCTGGGATGGCCCTGGGGCACCTTGGCTTCCATTTACAGGATTAAGGCATCGGTCCCCTATAGACCTGCTCTTGTGGTTATACAGACACCTTTGCAGGAAGGTCAAGGGGAGGGTGGCAGTTTATCTTGATTATGATAGGCAAAACCAGGGTCTTCCATCAGAGATCTGGACCCAGAGGCGCTACATGCTGTCCAGGCACATCAGGAGAAAAGCTTCTGCTCATCGAGGCTCTAACTGGAGGTAGGAATAAGTACAGACCCGAGAAGCCCACGTTTCTCTACGGTACGGTATGCAACCAAACCAGTCAAATAGAAGTCCCTACTCCTAAATATTTAGCCTTTATTCATCTACTTTTTTAGCTGGCAATCTTTGTATAAAAAAGACAGGAAGTTGGAGTTTTGCACCTATTTCATTTAACACCACTTAACTCCTGGCACTGTCCCAATATGTCTCCATTAAGTGGAGACTTTGCAAAAATTGTCCCAATTAAGCAGCAGCATTGCGATTTGCTGTTGTTAGGCTAAACTGGTTCCCTGGGAGATGTCCTAATGAGGTATCCATCTTGATTAAGTGCGGACCTGTGAAGTGCTTCCCAATTAAAGGACAGAGAATGCATGTGCATTATCCAAAATTTTTTTTTAAAATAGTTGTTTGTGGTATCTCCTCTGGGGCTCGCTCCCCCATGGACAGTGGCAGTGTTTGCTTTGACATGGGAGGATGCTGGCCAGACCCATCACAAGTGGCCATGGATGGCCACCACCGGTGTTTGTACCTAGGTCTCCGCATTCAGAGCAACTGAAGAGGAAGGTCCAGTGCGTGAAAGCCAAGCTAAGTGCAGGTTTCATTCCTACATGTCCATACGGCTTTCCCCATAAGATTTTGTGGGCTGACATTGGGGTCTTGTCGAAATCCCTTGTTCTCTCTGTTTCAGGCCACCTTTCTGAAACTGGGAGAAAACCACTGGAGCTGAGGAGATAAGTGTGTTACTGGCAGGAAGGACTTGGCTACCGTTTTTTTTTCATACGGGCAAGCTGGGTGTGTGGCCATGGTGGCCCATGGGAAGAGAGACTGGAAGGGGGAAGGTGCCCCTTCCCTGCTCCGTCTCCCTGCTGTAGCTACAGACTGCTACGGAGGTGCCCAACAGGAGGGTAGAAGGTGAGTTGCAATGGGAAATTCCCACTGGTTTTAAGGAAAAAACCAACCCATCTGAACCCTTTCCTGTGAGAGTGGTGCAGCCCTGAGAGAGCACCCCAGAGGGGCTGTGGAGTCTCCATCCTGGGGATTTTGAGAAACCTGGTCCAGGCTTGAAGTTAACCTTGCTGGGGGCAGGAGGTTGGATGAAGGACCTCCAGCGGTCCCTGCCGACGGAGGTCTCCCAGTGAAGCCATGGGGCTGGGGTTGACGTGGGCTGTGGGGCTCCACCAGCAGCTCCAGCCCTCCTGGGCCGCACAATCAGTGCAGAAACCACTGGATCTGCCTGGGGGGGCGTCACGGGACTCGGTGGGGTGGGGATGAGGAGGGGTGGGGGGAAAGGACATTGCTGTAAAACCCTGGCTGGGGTTTGGAGACGAGAGAAACCACACGAGGGTGGGTTTCTTCTCTGAGAAATAAGAGCTTTGCTTCTTCCCCCTCAATAACTTTCACTTTAGTTTAAACCAACGAATGTCCATTTGTCAAGTGTTAATATTCACCCAATGTCCAGAGGACATACCTTGAAAGTTATTTATAACAAGATATTTTATTTTTTTTTTTCTTCCAAGGAACCAATGTTCTCATTCCATATTTCTTCTGTGCTACAGAATTACCAATCAACTGTTTTGGAGTAATTTTAAATACAATTATAAAGAATGTGATTAGGACAAATGCAAAAGAAGTTAAACATAATCAATTCCTCGGTGCTGCCTTGTGGTTTACATTTTAGTATCATTTAAGGGGATTTGCTCCAACCTTTTGTAGTAGATTAAAGGCAGATATTTTGTTTGTTACAATCAAACCTATGATTTCGGTTTTATAAATTTTTAAAATATTAATTATAGTTTGAAAAGTACACGGAGGTGAATACATTAACTAGTTTCCTGCTTAGATAGCAACTATTTGGTGTTTGGCGTTAGATTAGCAAGGAGCAGGTTGGGAATTTTAATCCACCTTGTTAAGTTATTAAATTTTCTTTATTTACATACAGATCTTACTTTCATTAACATTGTAACAGGTGCTCATTAACAATTTATCATTTGCAAGGCAGAAAGTGAAAGAGATTTTGCTACAAAGTTTTCTCTTCTGAGTGTCTCAATTATACCACGTAGCAAGGCTAAAACAATCTTAAATATTGTTTTACAACAACGCTCAAAACTTGGGCCCATGCGGAAAAATCTGTAATCTTTGAATATTTCCCATCTTGCAGTTTCACTCTGTGTAGTTACATAAATAAAGCTTTTTTTTTTTTTTAAATTTTATAAAGGAGAGTATTTTCACTCTAAAATGTCTGCCGCCCCAAAAGCGTTCGGGTTCCTGAGCGTGTGGCCCCGTTACTCCATCCCGCTTATCTGCAACTTAAGTGAAGACTAATAGAATTTTAATATGATCTGTAATCACACTAAAAACTGTAGTTCAAAATTCCTGAGCATCACTTCAGTGGTATTGAATAGCCCTGGATCTAATTAGCATAATCATTTGCAGAGCCCTTGGAGTCCTATTTTCACAACCTTTTTATATACTGAAAACAGGGGGTTTATCGTTTTCTTTCTTTTTTTTTTTTTTTTTTTTTTTGGCATGAGAAGAGGACACGGCACAATTCCCTTCCCCTTCCTGCCTCCCCGCTCCCTCCTCCTTCCCCTCTGCTCCTCCCCGACTGCTCCTGGGGCAGGGACCAGCCCCAGCGGCCACCTGCGGACCCTGCCTTGGCCGCAATGCCCCGCAGCCTTGGAGACCCCTGGGGGCACCGGGAGCTTTTACTCCTAAAAATAGTACGCTCGCTGTGCCTATCTCTCTTTTTAACCTCGCTTTTTTTCTTTTGGAAGGAGGCGAGCCTCCAGCAGCTTTTCCAGCACGGCCGCCTCTTCCCCATCCCTGTATCTCCAGGAATTGCTCTTCTCTTGGCAGCCAAGGGCTCGCTCTCGCAAGGTGGTTTGTTCTGGCAAGGCGTCTGAAGAGCCGCGGTCTTGGCACCACGCATGATTTTGCAGGATAGAGTCCTCATTTGAGCCTCTGTCATTGTCAAGGCTTCCAGCGATGCTGGTACATTTGTGATGATCCATAACACGTGGGTGATTTACAAGCATTCCTCAGGCTTCCAGTTCTTGCTACACCTAGGGATTCAAACCCCAGTTTGGGAATATTTTTCCCAGTGTTATTTGAATTGTCATCCGGGGTCGGTGCATAACTCAGGCTGCAAGAAGCTCCTGCAGGTTCGTATTTTATTCCGTGTAAAATAGCTTTGATGTTCTTAGAGCACACGGTGTGCTCCAGAATGACTCTTGCCTTGACCGATGCTGACTCTGGGTGTGGTCAAAATAACCTTAATGCTCCACTGGGTAGATTTTTGATCAGTTCAGGTAAGGAAAGATTATAGGGCCCTTACAAATCTTGAGCAGATCCAACTACTGGTGCTCACTGTCCTCTGCATCCCTGTCGCTTATGGGCTCTCCTAAGATGTGGTCGGGGAGGTGTTTCAATACAACTGGCACAGCTCATCTCAGGCTGAAAAATCAGCATCCTAACCCCCTTCACTGTCATTTCTACTTCATTGCAAATAGTTTACACCAGAACTGGGGGACCTCGGTAGCCTCATCTGTCCTGCCAAGGCTCCCTTCATGAACCTTGTCTGCAAGAGCAAGAGGCAAGAAAAATCACCCCAGGAAAACCCAGCGCCACCAGGTTGGTTTGCGAGCAGTCACGTCTGGTCACAAATATGGTCAAACTTTTGGCTTCTCCTTCAAAATACACTTTGTGCTTGTCCGGTGGGCTTGGTTTCAGTGTCCATTTTGCCACTGGTGGTTTGTCTTTGCTTCTCACTGAAGCCCGGGGACTGGTTTTCCGCGTATTTCTGGACTGTCGGTTTATTCCAAGCTGCAAAGTGATTCTCCCTCTGTAATTTGAGGACTCCTGTGGATTGAACATCAAAGAAGTCTGCGAGTCTCGCTCTGTCTCTCAAGACTGATTCCTGCAATTAGAGTTTTCCTAAATCCTTTTTAATTTATCATTGCTTTCACAAATCCAAGCCACAAAGTGCTGGATTCCTGATCTGTTTTATTTCCTTGCTCTGCACGTCGTGGCTGGTGTCGGGGGTTGGGACAGCTGTTTCTGGCTTTCGGGTGGGCCGATTGCCACCTTCCACATCTGGATTAACACGGCAGTGACTCGGGGAAGTCTGGGGTAGTTGTATCTTGAAGGATATTTGCCTTGAAAGACCTAAACCTGCACCTTGGTTGTGTTTCTCTCCTCACCCTCACCTGCAGCGCTGGCATCTCTTGCCTGCGCGTGGATCCTGTGCCATGGCACAGTAAATCTGCGAGAGTGTTTTGTTTTAATAGACACGGGAAATTAATGCCTAGAACTGACTGTAAAGAAGGACACAGGCAGAATACCGCCCTGCTTCTGCCGCTGTTCTCTTCCTACCATCCATTTTGTAGAAGCTTTTGAATTGCTTCATTCTAACAAAATCTTTGCACAGCAAAGATGTCCTTGATTGTGTTATTTTAAAAAGTAATTTTCCCCACCCCTGAAAGTTTTTATCTACAGCGTTTTATATTTTCTCGCTGACTTAAATAGCCTGGTCTCTCTCTTTCTCAAAGTAAAATAGGCAGTGCCTTTATTTATCCTGTTGGTGCTTTAAACTACAATAAGATAAATGGGCACAATTATAGATGTGTACCAGAATAGGAACATGTGTTCCAGCATATGTGATACTAACCTAAGCAGACATCTAAATGTGCTTCTCAGATAACAAACATTACACACACACATATTTATTAAACTCAGCAACCGCCTTTGCCATCCTTTTTAGCTACTTTTAAACAGCTGGTGAACTGTCAAAATCACGTTAAATATTTTAACAAACAAGTTAAATATTTTTAGTTGTTTCTGTGATGGCAGTAAAAATTCAGGATGGAACAATCCAACCGCTCGTGTAAAATGCTCGAGGAAAAGCAGAGGATGCTCTTATTTGGCTACAAGTTTTGAGCCAACATTTCTTTCAAAGCCCCGCGCCGGGGACCCAGCGAACCCCCGCGGTTTGCGGCAGGGAAGACTGCTCGGGCTCCCTCCCGCGGGATTTATCGCGGGTTAACACAGCGGCTTAGCTCATGGAAAGCTGGTGGATGTTTATTTACGGTGCCGGGGTGTTTATGATGCTCTCCTGCGCCGCTCCCGGGCTCCCTCTCGACAGACCTGGTCCCGAAAGCCTGGAGAGCGTCACACGTGTGACTTCAGCTGCGCAGACGCGCGCAGCAGTGGGGCCTTTCGGTGCTTCCAGGCAAGCTGGGAGCTCCAAATAGCGACAATTTGTATCACTAAAAGTCAGAAAGGATTTGCAAACCATCCGTTCTATTGCTATTTAAGTGCAACAGAGAAAATCCACGGTGAAAAGGCACAGGGCAAGAGCCTTTTTATTTTTAATATACATAAAAAAGGTGAGTATCGTAACATGTGAGCGGGAGATAATGACAGGTGAATAAAAAGAAAGACAGCGACATATCTAGCAAAGTGTCAGATTGATAAATAAATGAACAGAGACAGCAGAATAAAAGGCTGTTATGAAATATATCAAACCTGATGTGATATGGATCGTGTTGCGGGAAGTTCAGTCTTCCTTTGCCGAGACAGGAGTCAAGGACAAACAGTTTGTCTGCGATTACGAGCTGTCCGGGCTAGGGAAATAAATACACCTGGAAGACGGCTCCGTCCTTCCCCCCGCCTGGCTCTCAGCGCTGTGAGCATCCGGGAAGTTCACGCCACGTAATTTATTTTGGGTGGCGTTTCCCATGCAGAATTATTACAAACCGCTTCTGAGGGGATTACGGGCTCTCACGTAAAACTAAGAAGGGAAGAAAGTACGGTTCAGGCTGCATCCTCACATCTCGGGTGGGGGAAGCAGAGCTGACAGCCAAACGAGCGGGATCGTAATGTGCTGTATTGGAGGAATGATGGACTAAGCGGACGGTGGGTGATCTGGGGAGGAGCATGTGGTGTCTTGCTGGAGAGGGCCGGAGAAACAAGCCGTGGAGATGTGATGGGTCTTGAAAACGGATCTCAGCATCACAGAGAAGCTCCTTAGAGAGCGGTGGAAGCCCAGGAGTTGTGGTGGCTGCCGGAGAGCAGCACCCACTTTGTCACGTCGAGCGGAGCTAGCACAGAGAGAGCAGGGGTGCGAGAGGGCAATGCCAAGGTCCCCCGGCAGCAATGACCCTCGGGAGAAAGGTGGTGATTTGGAAGATGGTGATGGAGGCTATTAGCAGGTCAAACGCTCTTGCTGTAAATGGGGAACCAGTTTGGAGAGACCAGACTCAAGTCCTGACCTTCCTCCCATGGAGAAGGCGATCATCTCAGGAGGTTAGCAGGGGTCAGCCCAAGCGGTGGCCAGCCCGGGGCATCCGCTGCCCAGCTGGGAAAGCTGGTAGGACTCACCAGAGGGGCAACGGCAGAGAAAAATATCGCAATATTGAAGTGCTTGAGGGGTACAGAGCTACCTGGAGAAGCAGGAATGAAGGCTATCGAGAGGGACAGGAGAAGAAACAGCCATTGAGGGTGTTTGAGCTGTGTTTGCAGGTGAAGACGGGCAGCTGTCCTAATGGGAATGTCAGTGAGCAAAGCCTCTCCCCAAGGCATGCAGAGGAGAACGGCTCAACAAACAGGAAAAGACATTTTTGCTACAGTGCTTTTGCATGGCAAGAAGATTTTTTTCCCCCAGCATTGGAAATAACGAATTTACAGGAAACTTTCCAGGCAGAACTTGGTGCAAGACTTTTGAAGAACCACTCACAGGACAGCAGCGGCCGCCTCAGCCGCGATGGAAACCTAGCCTAGAAAAACTCAGAAAGGCTGCGAGCTTAAAAGGCTTGGCAGGAGCTCTGGGCAAGGAAGTTTTAAAATTCCGAACCTGAATTCAAAGGAGGATTTTCCTGTGTTGAACCAGACCCGCAGTACCATAAACCGGTAGAGCTGTATTAATTGTATTAGTGCTCCATCAATCCGCGTTGCTAAAAATCTTGTCCTTTTTTTTTTTTTTTTGGTTAAAAGGAAGACTTGTAACACATGCTGGCAGCCTTACAAACATGGGGCTGATCTGCCGAGCGCTTCTGACAGCAGGATTCCCATTCGTTGCTCACAGTCCCAGGTCTGAGGAGGAGATTTGGGTACGAGGAGACTTGGTAGAAAAATGTTTCTTTGTCTCCGTCAGCTCGACTTGCCAGCAATCACCGGGCAAGCTGCCTCCTCTATTAGGCTTGCTTTCTGTGTCAAACACCTCATCATTAGAAAGTGAGGCTTGAATGTTATTCTTTAAGCCTTAGATCAACTGTGGAAGCCGAGATGTAATGGAAAAACCTGACGCTGGAAATTCTCGAGTCGTTATCACAATTTATACTTAAAAGAGCTCCAGTTTTATAGCAAAAAGAAAAAAAAAATCCATTCATTTTAATCATTGCAAAGCTTATTAAAAGGTTTCGAATATTATTTATTGCAATTCTGTACCAGTTCTAATTCACTCATTAATTCTATTCATCTTGAAACTAATTTTAAACTTTCAAAATTTACCATAGCATTTTGAAAAGTTAAAGTAACTTTCAAGATGAATAGAATTAATGTTTTCTTTCCCTCCTTACAAACTAGTTTCACCTTCAAATACAAACCATGACCATACCGTGCTAATAGCTGCAAATGTATTCTCTGCTTAAGGTTTCAAAACCATTATTTGGCAGCTGATGTGGAACGTAATTTCACCCATACCGGTCTTGTTTTCAACGAGAGGTGCTGCGGTCTCCTCCAGGAGCTGCAGCCTTCAGCGCTTACCCCAAAGACATTTCTACAGCCGAGGACGTGGAGTGAAGCTTTCTTTTTATTCCCTGCTTCCTCCTGTATATTTTCTATTTATTTGCTCTGTTTTCCCTCTGACCAAAGACCATTACAGCTCTGCAGAGCCTGACGTAGCTGTTAGAAATTTTGAGCGTTTTCTGTGCGGGGAACATCTGGCTCCGAAGAAAACGAAGCGTTATTTTTCTGATGGCTGCAGGAGGATGTCTGGGTTTAATCCACCTGTGAGGGCTGCTTATTTTTCAAGTTCGTACCGACACGCGGGAGGCGGGTGCTTCCTGGATCCCATGGCACAACTGTGGCCCCAGCATTGCCAGAGCCGGCTTTAATTTCCTAAATTCTTCAGGTTACAAAAAGTTGCTCTCTTCCTTCCTAAGTTTCTAAAGGACCGGAAGGAGCAGGCGGGGTTCTTTCTTGCGTGGAGTGATCCCAAATTCCTTCCTGAGACAAGGAAAGCCTCGACGGGAAAAGAACCCACCGGAAACTTTGTGACCAGGCTGTTTTCAGTTTGGCCTCACCGAGCAGCCTCGGGGGGCAAACCCAGCCGGGGCAGCGCCCCGGCGAAGGTAAATACCTTCTCACACCGAGGGCTTGCTGTTCTTTGTGGAGTGATTGCTTTCATCTGAAGGTGTTAAAGGTCCTACATACGAACCCAGTTTTTCTGATAAACACCACGCTGCCTTTCTTCTGGCGGCGAGATTATTTGCAATAAGAGTTTCTGGAGCTTTGGGTGTTTTATTTTTATGTTCTCAAGCGATGATGTGTCTGTAGCGAAAAGGCAGCGAGAGCTTATTTCTGAGCAGCTTCAGGTGTGCACATGAGTGGTCTAAGATGTATCAGTTATTTGGAAAGGTCTGCTGGCGAAACGTAACTGAGAAACTGCTCTCATTTTGGATTTTGTAAGGTCATCGCTGTGTTCAGGCTTGGCTCTCATCCTTCGCTACAGCTACAGAGTGAAGAGGGGACACATATTGTGAACACAGAACTGGTCCTTGGTGGGGGCATTTACCATTTGAAGACAACAGAGGTGTTTGGGGTGCGGTTTTTTGTTTGTTGGTTTTTGTTTTGGCTTTTTGAGAGTGAGCTTGTATTTGCACAGACCCCTTCTAGTTTTCCAGAGGTTGGCAGATACTGCTGGGGAAGGTTCGCTTGGATGCTTTAGGCCAGTTGGAAACACCAAGGAGGCCCCTTTACCACCCGTAAACCGCGAAGGTCAAGCTAGATCTGGCCAAGCTTCCTCTCACATCCTAGGAAACACCCCTGGTCTTGGTAGGAAGGCAGGAAGAAAACCCGGGAGAAGCAGTGGATAAGAGTGTAATTAGAAAGTCCAGGGAAAACCTGGATGGGGTTCCCCAACACCCAAACCCTCCAGACATTTGAGACACCGTGTACCCACAACCGGAGAGTGGGGTGACCCATCCTGGGCAAGGGTCTGCAACTGGTGAACGAAGAGCTCTCCTGGAAGGTCTGCCTCTGCAGAAGGTCCCCTGGGCCCCTTTCGCTGCGTAGTGGCCACTTCTGCCGTGGGTAGTTTGCTGGTTGAAACCTCTTCCTGAAGGAAACAGGGACAAACCCTCTTCCTCCTTGCGGTGCTGGCCTGTTGGAGTGCTGGGAGTGCGTCGCAGCAAAGCATAACTCTTTTTTATGCTTGTGGTCACTTGCCTCGATTTTATATGTGGCGAGTCTGGCAGTGTGGGATATAGTGCAGGGGGCCCAGGGTGGTGTCAGGGAAGGTGTCTGAGTGAAGCATTTTATGGCTTGGCTGGATTTATTTCCTGGCTGGAACATTTCCATCGGCTTCCTTTGGCCGTGCCCGAGGCTCCAGCTTGTGGTTTCCTTATTTTTCTTTCCCTTAAGACTACCGTCTCTGCTTGGAGAAAGGCAGGAGCGCAGGGAAGGATGCTGCTTTTGTGTTTTCTGCATGTTTGAGATGAAAGTTCCCGCAGTTCCTTGCTGCTCCATGCACGAACCTTGTCCAGGAAAGAAGCGGATGGGGCAGATTGCCTTTCGCACCAAGATTAAGCGGATCCCGCTCAGCAGCTGCCACAAAATTTAGTCCCAGGGAAGGAAATAGAGGTCTAAAGCAGGCGAGCACACCTGAGCTCGCTGCACCTCGCTGGTGCGGAGACGCAGGCCGGGAAGACGTGGCAGAAGGGTCTTCAGCAGGATGGAGGCACCGGGTCGGTACCTTGGCTCCCCGCTGGGTTTCCCCTCCAGGTGCGGCCCGTGATGACCATCAGCTGGAGACCGAACTCTCCGTATCTCAGAGGGGGCTCAGCCTCGAGCCTGAAACACCTGCAACCCAGCGAAGGGGATACAGCCTTCTTCCCTGCTCCAAAAGGGTTGCGTGGCTGGTGGCTACGCTGACCCCTCTGGCTGTCCCCTGCCCGGCTGCCGCGCACAGCACTGCAGCGGAGACGGAGGCAAGCATCCCCGAGGAGGAATGGTGTCACCTCTCCCGAATTTTGTAAGTTTAAATCTCGGTGTCGTGCTCAAAGGTCTGCTTCCACCCTAAAAGTTTCTGTCACAAACCTGCCTTTAAGCACAGTGTTTGCAGCAGGGGTGCGGGAGCCGGCAGCCTCGCAGCAGAGCTGCTGCTGGGCTGGGAATTGGGTCTCCAGCTTTACGCCTGATTGGGAAGTTTGAAAAAAATAAATAGGGATTATGACGCTGTTTGTCAAGCCGAAAACGCAAGCAGCAGTTCAGTCACGAAGAAAGCTGCCGTCGCTTGTGGCAGCATAAAGAGACTGGCCAGAGAAGGGACGCGCTGTGTGTTCGAGGGAACACAGGGAAGAGCCTTACAGTGGCTCTCGGGCACCTGCCAGGCCAAGAAAAGCTCCCAACTGACTTCCAGAGGCCTTGGATGGGGTCCAGAGTCAAATCAGTGTCTGATCCCTGAGCGGCTGGGTGGCTGAGGAGGGCTTTATGATTTGGGATGGCCTTTGCAGTTTAGAGCGTTGGCATTAAGCGGTGAATGTAGTTTAGCCGGGCGATGCATTTCTTATTTCAGTTTCTTATTTCAATTACAAACACTGGCTTAATACAACCATTACCAAATGGGAAGCCTTTTAAAATTCAAGGGAAAAAAACCACCATTCCAAAAGTGAACGAATTGATCTGTCACTCACTCACACGGACTGTCCGACGTAACAGTCCTAAGCCAAAAGGCAGAATAACCTGAACCTCCAGATCCATATCTCCAAATACACGGTCACAACAACTGCCTAATTCCCTTTAAAGTGCAGTGATAGAAAATAGGACTTGCCTTTTGATGAGAAGTCCACGGGAGTTACTTGCATTGTACTGCAGGAAAATGGGATTGAGAAGAGAGAAACATAAGGTTTGGGAGACAGAGCTGGTGGATAAACACATGTTGGATTTGTGCTTCGTTCTGTTTAAGAGATGTGGCCCTTATCACGCCGCTGGTTTTTAAGCAAAATTCTCCGTGGATTCCAGAGGGCTATTCTGCCCCAAAATCAACAGCATTAGATGCCCCTGTGTGTTTACTTACTCTCATTTGGTTATTGATTATTAATAACTTTACAGATACTAATGAGGCAAAATGCCAGGGCGGAATTTCTGCAAATTTAAGTCAGGAATTCCCTGGAAAAACTTGTATGGCACTGCCTAAATAACTCGTTTTGCAGTAACCACCCCCCAAAATACAAACTGTTCTTCCCTCCAGGTGGACAGGTACATTTTTTCTCCTGAGCGATTGCCCATCCATCAGAAAATTGGGAATGGGGTGGGGGGGCGCGGGGCAGGCTGATTCTGCAAAGCTGCCTGCTAAAGCCCTGATTACCGTTATCAAGCAAAGAAGCAGTCCAGTTTAAGCTGCTAAGGTTTCTGACGAGCAACAGGTTATAATGAAGGAAGGCAGAGGAACGTGTGAATGAGAGACTACAGACTCTGGTTACAGAGCGGATTACACTGAAGGTACGTTCCAGGGAAGAGACTGCATATTTCAGAGCAAGGCAGCAAATGGGCTTAAAAATAATCTGAATTTTTTTTTTTTTCCTCCCCCCACCTCTCCTTCCCAATCCAACAAAGATAGATAGTGTAAGACGCTTGTGGAGGGCAGGTCAGCACATCAAACAGGCTCCGCTCGCGCTGCTGGGAGCAGCGAGGGAAGGATCCTGCCCGCCCGGGGTGAGTCGGCGAGGTTAAACTGCGTGTTCTTATTAATCTGGTGCTGGTGGTGTGAGGGTGTCTGGTGGCGTGTCTGCCCAGCATCTCTCCCAGGCACGTCATAATTCGTCTACTCCTTGGCCTCGCTGCATTTTCTGGTGGCAGTGGTGCTGTCTTAGCAGCGCTCGACCCTGGCTAAGCCAAAGGAAGGCGGTTTGGATGCCCCTCTCCTTTTCAGGGTTTGCTGGAAACTTACTGCGGGGTAAAGCTAAAGCCGAGGTTTATAACACGGTGGTTGCTTGGTGGTAACTGCCCGTGGGAGGGCTCTTTCCCAGGGGTAAATGCCCAGCGTTTTCCCCTGCGGCTGATGGGTGACCCACCTCGTACCTGCAGCAAGGCAAGACTTGGTGCGTGAATACGGGCTGGGATTATTACCACGATTGCAGTCCAAATTCGTTTTTAGCTGGAGGTGTCTGACCTCACAGCTACCATCTAGGAATCAGTTTGGGTTATGGCACAGAGAAAAGCTTTGGAATGGGTCAAAATCCAGGAGGAAGGCTGATTTTTTTTTTTGCTCTTCTTACACCACAAGAGTGATTGTAGCAATGTCAAGATACACCCTTTACTAGCCGGAGATAAGGCAGTGCCCTTTGCTGTCTGAAGATTGCGTGGGGCTTGTGTTCTTGTCAAATGGAGGAGGGATGCAGCATCCCTCTCTCCGCCGAGCCTTTGAGCAGGCACTGATATGTTTATAAATGGCATGTGATAAGCTCGAAAAATGCCACTTTGAAATTGAACCCAGGGAAGTGTGAACCGTCTCAAACAAAAGCGATTCACCTTGGTCACTCGACGAGCGCAGAAGGAATTTCTGATGATGGGAAGAAACGCGGGGCAACGCCAACCTGCCGGGCTCCCCAAAAACTCCGGCGGGGCAGGAGTCCTCCTGGTCCCCACGGTCCCTGCGGAGCCTTTGCTCCTACTTTGGCTGTTTCCCTCCCTAATGGGGAGGACGTCTCTGAGCAGGTGGCAGAGCTCTGGATCCATCAGCAGCATCCAGGGCAAGGCACGGGACCTGGCAGCCGGCTCTGCAGCCCTCACTTGCTGGGCTCTGCCTGGTACCGATGCCCCCGTGCCGCATCCCTGGGCATCTGTCCTCGCATCCCTCCTCGCACCCCGGAGCATCCCTCCTCGCTTGCCGCAGGGGAGCAGGTGAGAAGTGCCCTGTACACAAACCGTCAAAGGCACGCAAAAAACCCCAGCTTCCCTGTGAATTGGACAGAAGTTTCAGCTCTGCCGCCACTCCGGTTATCGCTAGTGCTGAGTACGGACCGTCGCAGCCCAGAGAAGTGGGGTTTTAATACACTCCATGCACGGTGTTACCCTACTGGAAAGAGGCTCATCAGAACATGGCATGTCAGTTGTCACTTCACGGGGAACAGATGAAACCCTATTATCAGGACAGCGTCGACAGGCTTCCGCTGCATCAGAAAACAGCTCGGCGTTGCGGCGTGTACAAAGATGTCACTGGTTTCTGCTGAACTACACACAGGCTGTTACTGCGGCGGGGAGCTGCGCGATTAGGATAAAACGTGGGAGCGGAGGGTGAGGGAGCAGCCTGGGACCAGGCTGGGGCTTTGCTGGGAGCATCGTACGTGCAGGGGGGCAGGCAGCAAAGGGTGGTGGGGAATGGGACAATTTCCCTAAGACCGGGACCTGGTTTGCCTCTTTTGTGCCAGATGAGGGCTGCTGAGCCTGGACGAACTGCACTGTGGAGGCTGCAGGAGGCCAGAGACATCCCGATCCGCCGCTCTGCGGGTGTTGCAGCTGAGAACAGGGTTTTACCCGTGCCACGCGAGGAGGAGAAACATGGTCCGACACCTGCTGGGCCACACTGTTCCTGCTAACCCCCCCAGTGACAGCTCAGTCTGGTGCCGGTACCGAATTCCTCACTCCAACAGTAGCAGCCTGGAGTCTCCAGACAACATCGCTCTGGGTGACAAAGTCCGCCTGATTTCTGCAGCCCACCTTCCATGGGCGTTCTCCTTCCCCGCGGCTCCCCCAGCACCGCTCGGCTAATTTCTGGAGCGGGATACGCTAATCCTGTATTTCTCTGATAGTTACTTTCCCCAAAGCTGTCTCGAAAACCCAGGTGCTGCCCCCCCCCCATACCCCCTCCCCTCCCTTCTTTCCCCAGACCAGGGAAAAGAGATGGCGAACGGCTTTCTCTTGATTGTGTCGATGGGAGATGATTTTCAAGGTGAAATTTCTAGTTCAGTTGAGTCACTTTCATTCAAGGCGATGAGCAAAATGTCACCCCCACACTGAACCACACTCAATGCGCTGTTCTCCTATTGCATTTAAATTTACTCCACTTTTCCTTTCTGACACCTGTTTAAATCAATATCTTCCTCTCCAGGTCGTGGGCAGAATGTGCCTGGTCTCTCCGCACAGCGCTTCTCAAATCCACTAAAATCAACACAATAATTGAAATATTTTCAAGCTGATTACACCGCTGCCTGAGGCTAGGCTGGTTGCTAAGGGTAAGCTCCCTGGTTGCTAGGGGGAGTAAATCATCTTGCATTATTTGATTTTTGTTATAGATATGAAACCGCTACTCCCTCGATTAAATGTCTCTCAGTCTAACACCTATGGGACCTGGGGAAAGAGAAAAGAAAAGCAGCAACCTTGACCCTGTCAAATAAATATCTCTAACTTTTCCTGTCCTCCGGCTTCCAAACCAAACCTGTCTACTGATTTTTTTTTTTTTTGATTTTTTTTTTTTTTTTTGAACCTGACTTTAAATAACAAAGCTGTGGGGACAAGCAGATGAAGAGAGGAAGAACTGTCTGTTCCATTAGAGGATCTCTCAGCTTGGCTAAACACTCTCTATTTACTCCAAACACAGCATGATGGGGAGCTACAAGGATCTAATAGCCTTGAAGATGTAGAATTGCACCAATTACAGCTCCTGTTCGGCCCGTGGCTCACGAGACACCAGCTGAAACTGCAGGGCCAAATCCTGCTCCCAGGCCTGCAGAGTGCAAATCTGGAGCATCTCCGTTGCAGAGAAGGATTTATGCGAATTTCTCGGGGTTGCCCGGGAGCAGGGTCCCTTTGGACACTGCGGAGGTGAGATGTCCAGAAGCCTCAATGTGCGCAGGTGCTTTGCTGGTGGAGCAGGAGTGCCTGATGCACTATTAATAGGAAAGCAGTATGTGGGGCAAATCCCCGTCCCATGGACCTTTCAAAGCCCCTCAGCTCCTCCCGGGGTCTCACTATTCTCTTAGTGCAACCAGCTCCTGGCTGAAGGTATTAAGGCTTTAGGGTCTCCTCCAAAAACACTCACCCTTACAGTAAAGAATTTCTTCCTCAGATCTCACCTAAATCTCCCCTCTTTCAGTGTAAAACCCTTCCCCCTCGTCCCATGGCTCCCCTCCCTGATCCAGAGTCCCTCCCCAGCTTTCCCGGAGCCCCTTTAGGGGCTGGAAGGGGCTGGAAGGTCTCGCCGGAGCCTTCTCTTCTCCAGGCTGAACCCCCCCAGCTCTCTCAGCCTGTCCTCACAGCAGAGGGGCTCCAGCCCTCCCAGCAGCTCCGGGGCCTCCTCTGGCCCCGCTCCAACAGCTCCGTGTCCTTCTGCTGTCGGTGCCCCAGCGCTGGAGGCAGCGCTGCAGGGGGGTCTCATGCAGTGAGGCAGAGGGGGCGAAATGCTCTGAAGTAAGTGATGTCAAGAGCTTCAAAAGCTGTTGGCGAAACAGGTGCAAAGAGAGAGGAGAGGCACTGAGGTCCTCGCTGCAAACCCTGGCAAACGAGAGGCTGGTGGTGAACAGCATCGTTGGCACCAATGAGCCAGGCCAGGCCAGGCTCAGCCCAGCACTGGCTGTGGGAAGCGTCCCTGGGTTAAACTGCACGTTCGACTGCTGTTCCCTCCAAGCTATGCCAGTCACAGTGGTACCTTTTGGGGTTATTGGTCAATGTGCGTGGAAACATGCAGGGCACGGAGGAGTGGGACCATCAAGAAAGCCTTGTAAACCAGGAGGACACACCGCTTCCAGCCTGGTTTTCTGTTCGTGTCCTTGTTTCCCAAAGTTTGCAGGCAGGATTCCTCTGCAGGGCACCCGCACCTGTGCCGCACATTTAGTGGGAAATGCCTGCAGCATTAAGAGCATTGCAATCTAAATGATTAATTGTTTAATATATTGCAAGCTGGTTAGCCCTCCTGGATGTGCCATGTAACAAATGGAGTCAGCTGAGATCTCACAGTAGCGAGCTCCTTGTTTGATTTTTAGCCAGCGAGTGCTGTTGGTTTGAGGTTATAAATGCAGCCCGGTGCTGCCACCACCTCCTCCAGCAGCCGCCTCGCTGGTCCCGGGCTTCGTGTGAGACTTGGAAGTGCTGCTGAAGGATGGGAGGAAAGCGGTCCTTGGGCCAGCGTCCGAGATGCAGGTCGGTGCCGGGGGGGGGCAGCTCCTGGGATCCCCTGGGGCAGGGGAAACGCAGGTGTGGAACAGGGATCAGGGCAGATGCTTAATCAAAGCTGTTGCGTATTTTTATCAGATGTGCGAGGACTTGAAGTAAAGCCAGAAGTGTGTAAGTCGACGGAAGTGTTCCCTACCTGACATATAGCGAACACACTTAGGGGATGTGATGTGTTCACTTACGCGCTTAACTTGCTTAAAAATCCATAGTAAGTATAATTTCTATTTCAATATTGAACAGGTCACCCTTTATGTTAAGGTTCCGTTTATAAATAGTTTATAAAGATTAATAGATGTTTTAATCGATAGCTGATCAATAGTTTAGTGACAGGAAAGCCCAGCAGAGGGAATTGCCCCAAGGGCTGCAGGTGTTTTGCTCTGGTTTGGTGACGTTTGACCCTTGTTCTGGACTGGGACCAAGGACTGGCGCTGTCGATAGCGGTGGGATGCAGCACTTCTCCATCACCGGTGGGTGACCCACACTGGAGGAGGCAGCCCCATTTCTTGCCCCCTAAGCTCCCGCAGAGGGGGGTGCAGCTGATGCGGGCTCGGCTGCGGTACGGGGTCCAGCGACCCCGTGGGGCCACGTGGCCCCTTCTGGGCATCCCGTTGCCCGCTGGAATTTCTGGGAGGGATCTGTATTCTGTACACGGGGAATACATTTTGTGGAAACCTAGTTCTGACTTTTTAAAAGATTCTTCTGAGAAATAATTCTGTATTTTTTTAATACATCTCTTTGTCATACACTTGAAAGACTCATGCCCACATGGGCACTGGAAGGAAAATCTAATTATATCTTAAAAGAATACAGTCAATTTAAAGGCAGACAAATATTAATGTCATATAAATTGATTGGTCAGAGGTTTCCAAAGCAGAGAGGTACGTGCCCATTCCCACTGAATTTCAGGAGGAGCCGGGTGTCTAATTCCCTTATGAGTCAAGCTCCTGTAAAAAGCTTCCAGAACAGACCCTGTAATTAAGTGACTTCTTCGTGAGTTCTTCTTTACGTACCATGATCTGGGTAATTCAACTGGTGATGCTCAAATGACAAAACAAACCCTCAGCTCCTTGACCACCCTGGAAACCCAAGTGAAGCCATTTAGCAAAGCCCAGAGCCAACACCTCTCCTTCCAAAACCTTCTCTGCACTTGCGCCTTTGAAGAACTTTTCCATTTTTAATAGCCAGAAATATCTGCCTGCTAAACTTTAACTACAACTGTACCCAAAGCCCGTCTGTCTAGCAGCAGGTGGGCTAGTGAGAGTCACAGTCCTGCTGGGATACAGCCAGCTGTTCCCAGGAATGAATCTCAAGTAAATTAACAAACACCACACAAACCTGTCAATTGAATCATTCTTGATTACTGTAAATGCTGGGCTACCCGTTATGGAGTTTCTCCCTCCGTGCAGAGGGAGTCTCTTTGTGCCGTGCGTGTAACTGGGGCAGCGACACTCCATCCTCCAAGTGCGGAGTCCCTCGGTACCCATGGGGGTGGCCAACTTGGGCCAACGAGTTTGAAGTGGTGGAGAGGTCCAAGGTGGTTTCCTCACATCTCTGAAGGTTCTATGGGCTTTCACAGGGCCCATGAGCTATTTGGGGATAGGTCAGAGCATCCATTATCCTGTACCAGGCACATCCGCCTCTTTTTCCTTTTGGAGGCTTCTCCTTGGCACCAGCATGGCCACCAAGTGGATCAAAAATCCCACAGATCCTCCAGGACATCCCCGCATGCATGAGTCATTTTCCACTCAGCAGGAGGACACTGAGGGGAGAACTTCACCTCCGTGGAGATGAGAGAGCTGGAAACATGTTGCGTTGAAGGCAGCAGAGCTTCTGACACCAGGTAACAGCAGTTTACAGAGGCTTGTAGACATCACGTAATAATCAGGGTGCTGGGTGAGAAGCAGAAGGTCTTGGCTGAAGATCTGTCCGTCCACTGTTTGTTTTTGTGCTTGAGCTTTGATGGTGCGTCCAAGCCTACTGTGCAAAATGATGGACCTCCTCTCACGGGTGGAACGGCAGCCAAATCCCTGACTGCCGGCAAAGCCATGGCAGAATTCAGCTGGGGCTGTCTGCCTGCGCTGCCTACGTGTGATGGGTGTCCTGGAGCGAGGGTGTGGGAGAGCCAGGGATGACCAAGCTGCTGAGCAGCAAAGAAACGGGGGCTGAAGGGCCAGTTGAAGGAGAGCGGGTGGTGGAGAAAGACAGAGGACAGGGCTGGAGGCTGCTGACTGCTGCCAATAACGATGACTTGGAAACAACAAACAGGAAGGCAAAAACACATTAAAGAAGGGAGAAAATGGACTGTCAAGAGACAACAGACCAAGCAAAGCAAGGATGTGGTCTGGGAAAAGCTGGAGGGGGCACCAGAGGGAGGGAAGGGGATGGCTGCGAGGTGCCTTGAGGGTGGGGGATGGAGGGGACACCAAAAAGACTGTCCTGGTGCAAGAACTTTGGGTCTCATTGTCACCTTCCCCTGGTTGAGCGGCAGCCTGGCCAGCAGCCCATGGTCCTTCTTTGTGCTGTATGAACCGTGGTCCATCACCTCCAGGCACCGGTGTGAGGTAGGAGCAGTGGTGTGGACCTGAGGAGAGGAGTATTGGATGGCTGTGTGAGACACCGCTCGTGTCTTCAGGAAGATCTGACTGTTGGCAGTCTTTAAATTAGAAATGGCCTTAAAACACCTTGCCTCGGGTGCTGTTTGTTCAATGTCCCTGTTTGTGCTTGGAGTTGGTGATGGAAAAGAGCAAGGAGGAGCCGTGCTGCATCGCCTTGATCCCACACAGCAGAGCCCATTGGGATAAACCCGGGTCCTTCCCATGGGGGAAGCACCCTGCTCCGTGCAGCACGGCAGACGCCTGGGCAGAGCGGGGAGCCCACATGGGGCCTGGGGCCACCTCTTGCCTCCCTCTGCAGGACCAGTTTTGCAGAGGGGTTGTTGCATTGTGCATCGCGGTGCGGGGACCGGTGGCGAAGGGTGAAGCCATCAGTGGGACGTGCCTGTGACACATGCTGAGCTCTGGGTGCCTGTCCCCCGGTGGTCTCTGGGTCTGATCCTTGTCCAGGTCTCCGTAGGGAATTTTGATGCTGGTTCATTCAGCTTCAGGCATCCTGGGAATATGAACTTGCCATGTCCCTAATTGACAACTGGACCTCGATTTAATTCCGTGCAAGTCAGCAGACTTAGCACCCGGTTTCTGCTGGCGTGAGAACACAGTCCGAACCGCACCGATGTCCAGGACTTGCAAGCGGAGCAGCCCCCGCTGCCTTCAGGGAGAGCAGGATTAGTCCCCGGGGGGAGGGTTTTGCTTGGGAGGGTGTGTGGGAGGGGAGCGCGGCCGTAACCTTATCAGTGGTAAATCTCTGTCTATCTGGATATTAGCAACGTGTTTCCCCAGCTGCGTCAGTGTATGTGTTTGTGTATACAGACTCAGTTCATGTCATTCTGTAAGCAGATAAGTGTTTGTGCCAGACTCCGTGTGATTTCGTGAAAGGCGTGCTTACATGTTTGGATAGATTTAGTAACAGCATGCATGTGTCCGTGTTTATATTTAGACGGGCTCATGGGAAAGGCTCAGCACACAGGGAACGGCATGGGGCTGGCCTGGCTGGGGGTCTGGAGGCTTCTGGAGGCTTGGGGCTTGGGCTGCCTTTCACGTGGGCAATGTCCGTGCAGTGGGACGTTGCCGACCCCGCGTCCCAGGTGTCTTGCACGGTCGGTGATGCTCCTGCACGCGGCGGGAGAGGATGTATGTGCGCGCATGGGCTCTGCGCTGGGTGTGAGGCATGTGCGTGTGCCGTTTAATTGTGGCGGATGCCGTGGGAGGGTGGATTTGCAAGACTTCCAATGTGCGGGTTCAGAAGAGAGATGTTTATGGACCTGTAACAGCGCCCCTCTGTATCCTCCGAAATTCAGTATAGAGTGGATGATGTCAGCATAAACGCACAGGTGAGTGTACACCATGGATCCATACAGCACCAACACACGTGTGATTTTTATGCCGCTCCTGACTCGTTCCTACAGTGTGCAGCATGTCCCAGGAGCAGGATGCTTCCCGGCACATCCCGGTACAGCCGAGGCACCGCTTCACAGAGCGGAGCAAAGCTCTGTCTCACCAAGAGGTCATCCACGGCACGTCCGCTGCACACTGAGGCCGTCAGCGGCTGGAGACAGCAGAGGTACTGGCTGTTCGGTGCCGCGCATGGTGTCGCACCTTGCAGTGGGCGCGTTGCACTTGGAGACACTCACCTCCAAGGAATATCTTGCTGTATTTGAAGTACCTGCGCTCGCTCATGGCTTTTTTGCGCGTGTTGGCCCAGCGGGGTCGCACGGGGGGTCTGCCACGGGATGCCCCCAGGGTGGGCTGTGCTGGCGGGGTGCTTTGGGGGTGGCAGGGGTCTGGGTCCTCTTTGTGCGGCTGCCGGGGCCGCAGGCATCCTGCTCCCGCGCCCGCGTGCTTGGCCACCGCCCCGACTTTTGTCCTGCCGTTTGACATCTGTGACTTTTTAAGGCGACGCATCCCCAGCCCCGAGCCCCGCTCGGCCCCCGCCACCCCGGGCTGCCGTCCAGCAGCATCTGCCAGCCACCGTCCCCATCGCCACCGCCGGCACCCCCGTCCCGCCGGCTCCCCGCCGGTCCCCCGCGCTGGCGGGCAGCGAGCGGGATCAATAAGACACCTCCGACTCCTCTATTTACAAACTAGCTGCCTTCAGCAGCCAGGCTGTTTAAGCACTTCATTCCCATTCAGGAGGGCCATCTGCTGCCTTTTGCTGTAAGTCTCTCTGAAAACCTCAGCCTTGACAAGCTCGAGATATGTCAGCGCAGTTATCAGCGGAAAGCAACATCTGCCGTGCCTGACACCCACTATTGTAGGCCATTTAATCTGTCCCCCTCCTCCCTTTAACTGCAGACAACAGCTCCCTATATTATATTTTCCCACTCAATTAGCACTATCATCCTGCTGAAATAGAGGCCAATTTACCTTTAATGACATCATTGTTAGGAGAGTGGCAGCCCTGGCCGGTGGCTGGCGGGAGGCAGCCCGTCTCCCCGGCTCGGTGGGCGCGCGGGCAGCCTATCCGCGCTGCCTTCACCCCGGCCGCCGACATTGTTTCCGACAGTTCGCAGAGGCAGTGTGGCGGAAAATTGAGTCCAGATTCATTAGGTTTTTTTTTTTTTTTCCCTTTTTTTTTTTTCCCCCTTCCCCTCTTCCCCCCCCCCTTCCTTTTTATATTTTTTTTTTTTTTTCTGCCCGTGCGCTGCTCAAGTCAGTTAAATTGATACATTTCCTAACAAAATTGAAGTGCTTTGTGCTGCCAGCGGAAAGCCTGGTGACCCTGCGCGGCCCACCGAGCAGCCAAAACGAGTTGATGGATCCATTAGGCCGCGCAGAATGCCTTCCCCCTCTGCCTCCGCTCCTGAGTGACACTGTAAATCTGAACCAATTTCAGTCCCTAATCATCATTACAAACCCCTCCACTGTTCATTTATTACTCTACAATTCTAATACAGCACATGACTGGGTCAGCGCGCGGGGAGCCGGCGCGGCTGCGGAGACAGGCTTAAAGAGACCATAATCCTTCCCAGGTTTTATCGGGGAAGCAAACCTGATTTGGCCCCCCCTGGTCCCCGCAGGCTGCCCCCCGCCTCTGGTCCGGTAATCGGGTGATGCCTGTCTGCTTGGGCCGGTGATGGGGAGCACGGCTCCGGAGCTGGGGGGGCGGAGGGGGGGAATACATCTGTGGATGCGGGAATCCAAGGATGGCACGCGAACCCCAGAAGGGACAGGGTGCTGCGGGGGGGCTGGCACGGCTGCACCGGCCCCTCGGCTGTGGGATGGGCAGGTGCCCGATGGTGCTGCGACCCTGCAGCCACACAAAGCAGCCGTGCAAAGCGGGTATTTGGGTCGGTGAGGAGCCGGCATCTGCCTGGGAAGGACCACGAGGCTGGAGGATGTTGTGAACTGGGGGGTTATTGAGGTTCTCCATCAGTTTGGATTAAATAAAGGCCATCTTTTAGGAGCTGAAAAGCCTCAGTGGACATCCCTGCGGGGATGGCTGCTCTGGGCGGAGGTTGGTAGCGAAGCTGGTGGGACGCAGGTGATGCCAGCTCCCAGCCGCTCCCCACCCGGCCATCCCTGCTCCCAGACCCCCGGAGCTGCCACCCTGCTCCTGCCGGCTTGGCAAAACCCCTCCCCGGCTGGTGGCTTCCAGCACGGAGAGCGGATGCTGATTGAGTGCTTGACCTGCTAAGAGTGTTTGCGTGCCTGGATCGAAGACTTTTCCAACGGGCTGCCAAAGAATTTATTTATTTGATTTGATCTGACTGATTATTTTTTTTTTTCCCCTCCCTTTTTAGCAACATGCCTACCAACATCTCTGTAGGTGCGGAAGCAACTGAAGAATTTAAAAACACGCACAGTAAATAATCAGATTAACGGCATGATGAGACATGACTTGCTGGCACCTGGGATCGCTTTGGGTGAGATCGGCAGCGGCTGGGGCAGCTGCTGCTGGGAGAGGGGCTGGAGGACCAGGGTAAAAGAGGGTGAGAGGGGTGCAGGCACCAAGAGTCCCGGGTCTAACCAGAAGCCAAGCAGGAGGGTACACAACTAAGAAACTCACAGCTGAAGTGTCTGCTCTCCTCCCAGGTGGGCTTTATATGTGGGGGGGTTTCTATGGAGGGTTATGTCCCTGTTTGATGGGACAAGGGGGCAAGAACAAGAGTCTTGCAAAGGGCTGCGATGGTCAAACCCCTCTTTGCAACTTGCTCCTTCAATAAAAGCCCGGGCAGCAAGTCTGGACCTCATGGGAAAGACCGGTGCCTTCGCTGGGACGCCAAAAGCCTTCGCTGGGACGCCAAAACTTCGCTGGAGCTCCTGACGGCGGATCTGCCTGCACGCTCGGGGGGATGTCAGACTACAGAAAGTGTTAGTTTTTCTGCCGGTGACAACCAAAGCGGGTCTTTTTCTACAGCTCATGTGCCAGACGTGCGTTTCCCTTCCTGCTACAGGGTCCCAGGCTCGAGGTCAGCCTTGTCTGGCAGGGAGACGTGATGGCTGCTGAGCCGCACCGGGGCCAACCGGCCACCCCTGTCAGCCCACGGCCACCTCAGCTGCCCCTCACCCTCACGGCAAAACTTCCCAAAGTTTCCTCTGCCCGCAGTCCTCATTAAGAGCAAGCGGTAGAGTTTGTCATAAAAATGGAGCAGCATTAAAAAATATATATATTTGAAAGAGCAGCCCTGAAGCCAAGGGAGGTTGGTCATGGGGTTTCCTGGGGGGATTTGGCCAGGGTGGGCAACTCTTTGCTTCAGAAATGGTCTTGGTGCCCTGCAGCTCCTGTCTGAGCCCCAAATCAGCACTCGGGCAGGATCAGTTTGTTTCCAAGCCAGAGAGGAGAGCAGCACCTCGGCAATGCCAGCACTGCTCCCTACGGTCAATGGCCAGGGTTTTTAGGAAGGTCTCCATCCGAGTCCTTACCAGGTCAACCCACTGTTGAGTCGCCCTCTCCCCATCGCCCTCACGTAGGGATGTTTCTGTGGAGCGGAGCCGAGCGCCGGTCCTGTGATGCAGCTCCCGTGCGTCAATGTGTCGGTCCTCAGCGTTTCCTCCCTGTTCACAGCCCATCGGATGCCTCTCAATCCGCACTGTTGTTAATGCTCATATCTAAGGCAGTCCGGATTAGTTTCTCAAGCAGCGTTTTGCGAGGATCAATATCAAATGCTTTGCTGAAGTCTAGATGCATTACATCTTCTGTAAGGCCTTTCATCCACTAATTTTGTGATTTGATCCAAAAAAAAAAAAAAAAAAGCTATCAAGTTGGTCTGGCATGACTTGTTCTTCATAAACCAATGTTGTTTATTGCTTGCGATTCGGCTATCCTCTAGGTGCTTTCAAACACGCGCCGAACAGCCTATTAATGCCTTCTGTGACACTCTGGGTTTGACGAAACCCCACCGAACCTGCTGCTCGCACAACTGGGTTCAAGCGGAGCTCGCCGGCAGCTGCTGGGACATATGTTCACCGTGCACACCGAGGGCCTGATTCATCTCTCACACCGACGTAAGGCAGAAGTAAGTCAGCTCAGCGGTGGGCTCGAGCATCCAGAGGCGGGTTTGATGCAGCAGATGTTGTGTGGCTGTTGCAGGCAGTATTCCTGAGCTCACTTTTACCTGCTGCTTCCCACCGTGACCCGCAGGATCAGACGTAAGGGTTTCTCCTGGGGCGGCGGGGTGGAAATTGCTGGCTACGTAATCGGTGTTTTTATGCCACTCAACTGGATGGTTCAAACCTTCGGGTGACTGGTTCAAATTCTAGCGTAGAGGCATTTGGGCCGTGTCCAAATCAGTCCTGGTAGAGCGCCTGCTGCAGAAAACGTGAGGATAAACACTTTGCAGCAGTGTGTTAGCATTTGAGCCTGCTCTGGTCATGAAAGTATAGCCCTGGTGCTTCCTATAGCATAGCCTGGTGCCTGGTCCCAACCCCCTTCCTCTTCTGGGGGGGGTCTCAATCAATTCCGGGTCCCCTCAACTGGTGATGATGATGCTGATGCCCTGTGCTGTGCTGATGCTATCCCAGGGGCCCTCTGAACAGAGCCATTGGATCATGTCTTGGCATTGCCAAGACCAAGGGCACCCTTCCCTCCCCGGTTTCAGTGGAGCAATGATCACAGCCAAGATGTTGAAAGAGCCCAAGAGGTACCGTGGCTTCTGTGTTGCATTAGCTACGTTTCCATTGCCTACGGAGCTCTGCTGCTGTATAAATAATGGAGCTGACACAGCACCTTCTGGGATATGTTTTCCACAGTTTCATAAGACCTTCAGTAACTGCCCGATGGTGCCTCGGCACAGCCAGCCTCCCCGTGATCTATAACGCCGACAGCTCAGGAGGTTTTTGAGGGATACAGCATACAAGAGTGAATTTCCAAAGTATTGCATGGGCTTGGGGTTGTATTGCTCCCTGCTGACTCCCCGGGCTCACGCAGGGCTGCAATACTCTGGAAATTAACTCCTTTATGGCATGATGCTCAAAACACGCGGCCCAGGGGTGAAGAGGATGGATCCAGCAGGAGTGGTTGGAGCACACGCTGCTGGTCTAGCCTGCTGGCCAGGCATCCGTGCTCCAGCTGATGGTCCGGCTTTGGCACAGCCCTCCAAAGGCTGCTATGGCTCACGGTTAAGCCAAGGAAAAGATTAATGGGACTTGTTGTAATCTCTTCTGGCATCCCAAGAGATTAAAATAGTTTGTTTCACTGCTGGAGCATAATCTTGAGACGGGGAGAATTAGCCTAAGGAGGATCATGGTGAAGGGTCCTCAACAGTGTGATTTAGAAAGTTCATCTGACCCAAGGTGCTGATGATCCTTCTCTAGTTGAAAATAGGCTGTGAACCAAACCACTTATTCCTCTTCCCCCGCTGGCGGCTGGGACTTTGGGTGGATTTCATGGAAACAAAAGGCTAACAAAACCCATCCGTGGGCACAAGGAGGCTGTAAAAATGGAGACACCTCTGCAAAACTCAGAAACAGATGGCTTTTCCATGCATTTTCCCTCGGACCTGCATTTTCTCCTTAGGAAGAAGGGTGCCTCGTGTTCAAGCCAAGCTTGTCCGGAAAGACCGAGAGCCTTTCAAAGACCATGAATTTCTGGAAGGGAAAATCTTTTGCATTTATGGACACCAGCACATCCAAGTGTTGCATGACAATGGCAAGCAATAACCAGCGTCTCGCCTTATAAAACAGATACAAGAGAATGGTAATATGACCTTCATTCATCGTTAACAGCGTTTATCATGTGTTAGACCCCAAAATGGTCTCTTAAGGTCATCCTCTTCCCAGTGGAAGGTCTGGCCTGTGGCTGTAGGAAGCAATGGTTTGGTGTGGGCATGGGGCTTTGGTGTGGGCTATTGCAACAGCCGGAGCTCGAAGCTGCTTGTGTGGCTGGAGCTCTCAATGGGTGGTGGGGGAAATGCAGCGGGTGATGAGGGCGAGCACGAGGATCTCCCTCGGAGCACGAGTCTGCAAGTGCGGAGCCCAAGAGGGAGCTGCAGAGCATTTAACACGACCAAATTAACCCCCGTGGACCGGCGAACACTTGTTTACACAGCAGAGGAAAGCAGGGATGGAAATTTATGGTGTCACTAAAAGAACTTCTCACCTGGAGTACAGAGAAGAGGAAAGAGATAACAATATTTCCCACTGAAAGGAAGAAGAAAAGCTCTTAACAAATCAATACCCTTATTTAGTCAATAAACCCACAAAACAACCCCTCCAGGGGATAAACATGGAGAAAATTCACAGCTTGCAAACAGGCAGGCTCCAATTCTGGCCTTTGACAAGGCGGTCGCAGTAAATGTGCCGGTCTCTCGTGGCGGCAGGGAGTTCAGAGCGGGGCTGGTCTGTCGGGAGCCGCGGGGCCGGGGGGCGCTGCAGGCTGGAGCTGCGCACCTGGGAGAGGTGAAGGGTCTCGGGAGCACCCCGTGGTGAGGACCAGCCCCTTAACTCGGGTTAACGTCTCTTCTTGGCGTGGTGCATCGAGCACCGCCGGCTTCGGCTATGCTGGGGGATGGAAAGGAGGAGCAAGGTCCGGGCAAGGATGCTGCAGGCAGGCTGGGGGCACGTCTAGGGCAAACCTCGGCAAGAAATGCATGAAACTGCTCTCAGCAGTGGCTCAGTGACACCTCCGGCAGAAATGCGGAGGCACCTCAACATACAGGGAGGTTTGCAGGGCTGCGAGTCTCCAGCAGCCAACAGCTGGAGTCAGAAGCTCATGACATGGCCCTATGATGTGCAAGATGTTAAGAAATTAATTTGAAATGCTTTCTTTTTTTTATTTTTCCTAAATATATATGTTTATTTTTGCTTAGCCTGCAGGCTTTACATCTTCAGATTTTTCTCCGTAACCGTGGATCAGAAATTTGCTTGGAAGAAATCCAAATTGTTCTCTTATCCACAAGATTTCAAGGGCCGGCGCTTGGGGAAGAACCGTCTCTGTCATTGCAGTGCTCATGGCAGAGTCCCAGGCGCTGCTGCACCAGAGACACAGCGGAGCAGCACCGCGGCATGGACTCCCAGCACCTTGCAGAGGAACCCACCACCCTTCAGCAGCACAAGCACTGGATACTACTTACCCCAAAACAAGTGAAACTAAGGCTTTTGTAGCAGTTTTGTTCCATCATATATGAGCCTTTGGCCCTTTTGAATATGTCTTCTCTTTCTCTGCTCAGCACAGGTTCCTGCAAACCCAACAGTTTGTGCTAGACTTGGGAGAAGACACCAACCACGGAAGCCAGCATGGATTTCCCGGTGAATCAGCAGGGAACAAATGTGAGTCCTGTATGTTTTGGGCTGTGCGTATGAGACCTACGTTGTCTGAGATACATAGATAAATGCGTTAGTCCTTGACCAGACACCGCAGAAGCAGATCAGCATTAACCCTGCCTTGGTTAACTCATCTTTACCTTCTACAAGAGATGTTCCAGCTAGAGAGGAGACCACTGAGAAGGTGTAGCTCTGCTATCCCATCGCACAGACCCCTGTGGCGTAGGGATGACAAGTTCTGTCTCTCAGCTGAGCTTTGCTGGGACCAGTAGCTGTGTGGAAGCCAAGACTCCACCCTGGGGCGCTACCACTGCGTTGCTTGGCCATGCCAGCACCTCGGGGTGATGCCTCCATCCATTGAATATATCAGACCATGGGACTGCATGCTGGCTCTGCTGGCCGTGCAGCATCTCCCCTGTCTACTGAGAACATGAAGCCAAAATAGAAACTTAGGGCCAGACCTTGCAGGCAGAATTTTGGGTGGAAAACTGGAGGAATTCAAGAAAAGCCAATGGCTTTCCATAGTGGTATCCGAGACCTCCTGACCTGATGGAGCAGAGAATTATTTCCTTCAGGGTCTATGATTTTCTTCACAACATGGTCGCAGGCTGTAACGTGTGTTAAAAGGGAGACATCCTCAGTCAGGGCTCACCAGTGTCGCTCCACTGAACTGTGAGATGCTCAGATTTATTCCAGCCAAGTCCTAGCCCAATATATATATATTTCATCTTATATTTCATTTTTTCCCTTTTCCTCTTTCCTCAGATGCTGTTCACTACCCAGAGCATCCGTCAAGGAATGAAGCACTTGTTGGTGTACTATAGAACCTGTCCTCTTGTGTGTTTGAGAAAGCCCATGCTTGAAATGCAGCCAGGGGTTGAGCTATAGGCAATGCCCGGCTCTTTTAGTTCAAATCTGGCTCCTGATTGCGTTGCGGACCTGGACATTCACAGCTGGGAGAACTCCTGCCTAATCTTATTTATACTCTGACAAAATGCCTGAGTCCCAGTATGTGTTAGTACTTCCTATGCTGGCTCCTTCCAGAGCCTGGGAAGTTTCTGGACTCACTTGGGCGTAGTTCAGCAGACCTATATGGAGTTTTGGAATGGGGGGAGCCAGGCATGGAAAGTACGCAGGAGAATTTGCGCCTGAACCCGTCTGTCTGCTTCGGGTACCCAGGTTTGCATCACGATGCTGCTGAGAAAAGTCACCAAGAACTGGTGTAAGCTCTTCCAACGTTTGGAGAAGAGGTTCAGAAATTCAGGCAGGGGTAAGTCATTTAATCAGTAGACAAGTGGCTGCTGCTGCTTTGGTGTAGGTGTGAGGAAGACCTTTGCATCTGGGCTCTCCCAAGAAAGCCAGATGTCTCCAAAAATGAGTTTCTGGCCTCAGCCACCCATCTCCAAAACCCCGTCAGACCTTGGGTGGAGGGGCCAGACCCCCAGCTCAGCTCCACGGGTAAATCCAGAGCATTTCTCTCAAACTGCCAAGATTTACACCAGCACAGCCAGGATTGCATCCAGGCCCCTACCAGCTAATGCTCTAGTAATTGGATGCAAACGCGCTGGGCTAGGCGAGGCATGGGGGGGTTCAGGAAGATAAAGGCACCTCAAATATACCATATAGACAATCTGTGTTTTCTGAAAGAGAGACATCTGTATCTCTAAATTTAGAAACGATACTCTCTTTCCAGCGGGTAATAAACCAGCAAGCGCTGCACATATTTTTTTCTATTTTGAATTCCGTTAACTGACAATTTAACCTAAAATCCCTCGTATTTTCTACTTGTTCAGCTGTAAATAGAGACTGACAGTTTATTTTCAAACAGCCTGGTTATAAAAAAAAACCAAAACAACAAAAAACCAACCCACCACACAACCCCACAACCCACCAACATTTGAAATAAATACTTATGGGTCCATGACAGACTACAGACGTGCAGTCAATGCTCCGCAGCAATCTCTCGGAGCTGTCACACTCCGTGATCGGTCTTTTACAAACACAAACACTGTTGATTTCTTATCAAATGTAAAACCTCCGCAGCTCTTTCGTAAATGGTTACCGCGAGCATGAAATCGACATTGTGAATCACATGTGACACTGCCTTGTCTGCTTGTAATTGAGCCGCGCGGGGAAGGCGCCGGCGCCCTGCGAGGAGGGAGGATGAGCGGGATGGGTGCTGGGGGGGGGGGTTTGCTTCTTTATTTAAGTGCAATACATGCTCCATCCCGCCCGGCTGGTGGTTTCGGCTTCCCTGGGGTGGTCAGGGATGGGGTGGGGTTGGCTGCGAGGGGGGTGGGTGTCTCTACAAGGGTGGGTTTGGAGTGGGAGGCTGTGGGAACGGGGTTTTGGGCGCTGCCTGGGCCATGCCGAGAGTGGCAGGGGAAAAAGAGAGACTGGTGTGTGAGCTGGGTCCCTTTCTGCCTGGGTACCCAAAATGCCACCTGGAAACCAGGAGCCCGTTTCGGTATCACTGGGAAAACACCCTGGACAAAGCCTGGGGGTTCCAGTCCCAGGAGGGGACCTGCCGGTGGGGCAGGAGCCCCCCTCCAGCGGCACCCGGGGTGTCTCTCCACTCGGACAGCAGGGCATATCCCGGCGGCTCAGCGCCCGCTCAGCTTGAGCCAGACAGATGCCCTCATCCTCTCCCTTCCCAATCCCTGCTATGTTTTTGATTAGCCCAGATGAGTAATTCCCTGGGTTGAAGTGCCCGGGGTGTCCCTCCAGGACCTGGATTTTATCCCCACTCTCCCACATTTGAGACATGAGGTGCGTCTGTTCTCTGAGCCTCCCCGACTTTGGGTTCAACTGGACAACCCCAAAATATTCTCTTCTTTGCACAGACGCGTTACCTAGCTGGGATCGATAGAACCAGTATGACCTGTTAAAATAAAACACAGAGATACACCAGAGTTATGAAACATTTACATAGAAACATTTCCTGCATCTCTATCTATAAATAAAACTATGTCCTATTAACCAGGAGGTGGAAGATGAGTAGAAATAGAGTGGTCTATCTATTTATATAATGATATAATCTATCTAAATAAAACTAATCTATTTTTCATGCCATCTATTTCTCTAATCTAAAATATACTCGTTACCATGGAGCAATGATGTCACTAAAATGAATGACACCCATAAATGCAGACGAGCTGTAGTTATTCTGATGATCCAGGACTTCTCTCTTCGCTCATTTGCTTAATTTTAACACGTGTGAGGAGCAGCTCGGAGCTAAATGGGATCACACCAGCAGCGAGCCGAGCAACGCTCTCGCCGAGGGCAGGCTCAGGGCCTCGCCCCGCCGTGCGTCGCCCTCCGCGCGGGTTGGTGTGCCCGTACGCGTGTGCCACGGCGGCGCCCACGCGCGTCCGCCGGGAGAAGAGCGAACCCACCGCCCCTCACGCTCCATCCGCCAGCATTTGCTCGCTTCTGGGCAATCGCTGTTTTATTTACCATCAAGGCCGGGGAGCCGTGCGGGGTTGGGTGCTGTGTGTGTCCTCCGCTGCGAGAAGTTTAACTTAATGCGACGTTGCCTTTAATTTACGGAACGCAGCCCGTTGCTATGGCGTTGAGCACATAAAAAAAAAGATAAATCAATAAATAAGTGAAATTGGTGTCAATGGGAATTTTGTACAAAGATGAGCGGCAGGGTATGACTCTTCATTTAGAAAGGGGAAGGTACAATTTCGTTCACCCTTTCTGGATGTAGTTTAACCCCCTCCTCCTTGGAGAGGTACATTTCCTGACCGAGAATTATGTCTGTTTTGATTTTGTTGAAGAATAATAAAAAATGTTTTCTTTTTGCTGGATTTATTGAGACCTTGGGCATTCCAGGACAGGATTTTCATATTCGAGACTAGAACTTACAGTCTAGAGCATCCAAAGGAAATGAAGTTGTGTATCAGTATGACATACGCATTTGAGGGAAAGTCCCTCGAAATGCAAATAGTGATTATTTGGTGAGCCAGGCAGGCTGAAGTACATAGGAATTCTCCAGTACTCTGGATCCATGCACAGGACTGGAAAAAAAAAAATCCATCTGGTCAAAAATGACAAGCTGTTGTGTCCTGTTGGTGTTGCTGGTTTGCGTGGGATTGCCCACAAGGTCCCTTCACCTCCACAAGGTGTTCTTAAAACAGATACGAATTCAGCAACGTTGCATTGGGCTTTGTTTATGCAAAAATCACAGCAAAAATCTAAGTGTGAAAAGGAAATCTCTCCCCCCAAAAATCTCTGCATCCAATTTTTTTTTTTTTTTTTTTTCCCAATATTGTCAGTCGGGCAATTTAAACAGGCTGAAGTTCAAAATGGGGTTATGCAAATTGTGGCGGGGAGGGATATACAGCTGTGGCTGTATTAGCTGCCAAAGCGTCGCTGCATTGGGATCCGGAGAGCGACAATCCTACAGGAAGAGTGGGTAAACGGGGAAGCGAAGCCTTACACATAGACCTTTTCAATAGAACCAGAACTACAGAAATCCCCATAATTATCCAAGATCGCCATTTCTTCTCTTCTGGGATGCAGCCTCACCAACTTTTAATGGATTATCCAAGTGGGACAAACCTTTGCACTTGTCTTCCTTTTGCTGTCGAGCTATAGGAGAACTCGAGCAGGTGATTCCCAGGAGGTGGACGCGCAACATCCCTGTCGAGACCGGGAGGACAAAGCCAGAGGTGGAAGCAGCCTAGACCCAAGGAACTAATTGATGTTGTGCTATCAAAATAATCTGTATGCTCACCAGACGGGCCCTAGCAACCTGGAGGCCAAGTAGAGAGGATTTGCCACTGAGCTCCATATTTAAGGTTTCCTGCGTCCTTTCTTGCCGCCATCCTTTTGGTTCTTCATCTTCCCCTTCCTCCCTCTGTGGAGGCTGAAGCTGTGACAGATGCGTTTGTTGGCTTGATTCAGAGCCCCCTGGTGCCAGCAGAAAACCTCCTCTAGACTTCAGCAGATTTTGGGACGGGCTCCTGGCACCCGACTTGGATGAGGTCCCCAGGACAGTCCCCGTTGTGCTGACCCACATTCAGCCCCACGCATTTCCCATCTGGGAAAGCCCTGGGAGCTCCCAGGGGTGACTTATTTCAGAGGACTGGCTTCTTGCAAGCTGCTGAGGATGGCAGCGGGCTCGGATGCAGTGTTTCCCCATCCTTTGAGGGTTTCCCGGCTGCTCCCCGTGCCCGGGTGCCTCTCGTGGGGTGAGGATGGGAGGGAGCAGCCCAGGATCACCCGCCCTGTGGGAGAGCAGAGCTCACCGGAGACCGACGAGCCACTGGCCAGCCCTGGCTCTCCCCGAATGAGAGGGGAGGGAAAAAAAAAATTCAAAACTTTAAGGTATATGAACTGTGAAATTAAATCGAAATACTCAAATAAGGAATCACATAACAACATAAGCAAAGATGTTTACCAGGGCTTGAAGTTAAATACAGATTTTTTCATAAACCCTAACACCAAATGCAATAAAGTTCTCTGGAATGTTAAATATAATTTACACGGGAAAAAATGTGCCCCGCTGCCATAAACCGTCTCGCGCGGTGTCCCTTTCCAGGGATCAGTCCAGGAGCAGAAGGAAACATGCCCTGCGATACCTCGCTCAGGATTTCCCTATCCAAAGTAATCACGGCCGCACTCGGCGAGCGAGCAGCCCTTCCTCAACCCGCGACGCAGCCAACGAACGGGAGCTAATTAATCTGTGAAGAGGCTGCCCGGAGTGGGAGCGTGGGGTCGGGATGCTGGCCGGCGCGGGGTCCCAGCTGGCCCAGTACGGGGTCCCAGGCACCTTCCAGCCCCCATCTGGACTTCGCAGTGCCTGCGCCGAAGCTGGAGAGCTGGGTCCAGGGAAAATCGTGGTCTCGCAGGAGGCTTATTCCTTGACTATTGCCCTTCTCGCTCCCCTGGCGTATCCGACATTAACACCCCGAACTGACAGCACAAAGGCGGCATCTGGATAGCATAGCCTGTGGCTCTGGAGTCACGGCTGGTGGACTTGTGGTGTATCCAGATATATTCATTAAAACACTAATCAAGCAGAAGCTCATTTGTGGAATTGTCTTTGAATTTAAAAGGGAAAAAAGATGGTCGAGCTACAAAGGCGCTGCAGTCCAGAAGTGCTCTTCCCATAAACGACATTCGACAGCCCAGGCCAGCGAGCGCCAGCCCCGCTCCCGGATGCCCGTACGGGTTTGCCAGGTCCTGTCAAAATGCCAGGGAGTGACAAACCAGGCACGGCGGTGGCAGGCTGGGGACGAAGAGCTCCTCTGACGTGCTGCGAGCTGCTCCCACGCGTCTACACACAGGGGCAGGTCTGCGTGTGTGTCTACAGGGGTAGATCCTCTCCTGCGGTCGTATTGGTGTGTGGCAGTTATTAGAGGAAAGAATAAATATATATAAAATAAAAAACATGCAAGGAGACTATTTCACTGTCGCCCCCCTCCCTCTCCTGATGGGGTGCAAGACTTTATCTCTTCCTTCTTACCATCAAAAGTCCGAGGCTGTGAATTGCTCCCAAAAGCGAATGTCCCCCCCTGCAAGAGTAATCGTGATGGGAGTTTTAAGATGCGTAAAGTGCAAGAAACGGTCTGTCTCGTGTTCATGGTGCGCGCAGCAGCTTTGGTAACAGCCACCATTTTCTGGGAGCAGAACCAGCACGTACCAGTCTCTGTTCTCTCCGTGATACAGGCAGCAAAGAGGCAGGGATGATGTTTGCATGGGGTCCAGACCCCAAACTTGGTCTGTTTCTTCCTGGATCAGTAGCGGATTTTAGTTTTTGGACCTGGACCTAGGACAGACCCTCCTGCAAGGGAGGTAGAGATGAATTGCTGGAGATGAACATCTATGCTCAAGGGACTTTCTCCCTCTAAAGACGGGTCGCTGGGTCTTGGTCCTACTGCAATAGGGGACAAAACTCCACCTTGACTTCAGGAGGGTCCGAGGGCTGCTTGGGAGCTGAGCGAGCAGCAGGGGGACGCTGGCAGCTGGAGAGGACCAGTAGTGGGGTCCAGCGCTTGGGGGCAACTAGACCTAACCAACAAAAATCCAACCCCTGTAAGAAAAACCCAAAACCTAAATCCCCCAAACCTTACAGGAGAGAAAGTGCCCTCAAGACTAGCTCCCCACCAGCAACTTGGTTGGACAAGGTGAGATATATGTGCTAAAACTAAACTAATTTTCAGCCTCTTGAAGGAAACAAAATGACTGTTGCTATCATGGTGTAGCGTGAAAGCCTGGGTCACGGGGGGACGGGAGACAATCCTTTGTTCCAGCAGTCCCAGGTGCATCATGTACTGGGCAGAACTTTAGCTTACAATTTGGGATTAAAGTAAATCCTAGTATTTTTCTGCATGCCTGCCCGCTCCCTGGCTCCCAGAGACTGCTGGGTAACTGCCTATTATCCCGTGGTTCCACTTCAGTGCCCTCCCCAATAAAACTTTTCATATCCTTATAAACGAACTAGATTGCCGTGTTATAAACATTTACACTGTGCTAACAGATCATCTCCGCACATCAGAATTGGCTAAATTCCCTTTTCCAGATGAATATATTGAAGGAGATTAGAGATATGATAGCTTTTCAGATTGCTGAACCCAGAGAAATTAGTTTAGTGAGCATTTACAGAGGCTAAATTGGAACCATTAAATAGTGGATTAAATTGATGGTACTTTCATTGTCTGTCCTTCGGTACTGCTGTAAAATCAATTAGCCGTCACTATTCCATTCTCCATATAGTGAGATTGTCAGCCTGGCTAGGAGCTGCAGAGCCTCACAGCAGTAGCAAGCAGTGTGAAAATACACCTATTAGGTGATGTGGCATGAAATAACATCATAGGGCAGAATGTCCCAGTGAGATTTATCCCAGCCTTATCTCTACTTTAACAGAGAGGGGACAGACAATAGACTCTGGTGACACTCTTATCCTCCGAACATGTGCACCAGGATGCTCTCTGGACTGACAATTATTACATCGCCTCTCAACTGTCCTGAATTTTGCATCGGAAATCCCCGCTTTGCCCCCCTCTTAAACTGGCAGTGTCCCACATTAAGAGCGGCGGATTTGAGCAGAGTAGGTTTGCATCTGATTTGGGGGGGGGGGGGTGGGACGGAAAGGAAAGATACCAACTTTCTCCCGCTTGCTTTTGTTACGGCAGCTCTTAAGTCCTGTTAGCTGGCTGATTTATTAGCACGTCTCCAGCCCCTTTTTTAGGTGCCAGGACGCTTTGTGGTAAATTAAGTCAAAAGAGAGGGAGAGGGGGACGGTGTTGAAGGCACTGCTGCTCCTTCAGCGCCGTGTCCTCCCCGGTGCCCCCACTGCTTGGCGTGGACGGTAGTCACTCTCCACCTCCTGGGGCCAGCACAGCTTTGCCGCAGCCAAGGAAACTGAGGCACGAGTGTCCCACCACCTCCCTGAGACATCAGGGACATGACACAGGCCAGAGTTCTGCTGAGGAGGACCACGCCGAGGACTCGCCAAGCCCTTTTCAGCTACAGTTACTGGTTTTGCACTCTTCCTTACATGTGAGAAAAAACAGAAAAGGGTAAATGGCTTGCTCCCAGGTCACGGGGTGAGTTGGTGCAGATGAGGTCTCTTCAGCCTCAACCCACCGACTTCCCACCACCGCTCTGCCAGGACGAGAGCGAAAGCCTGGAGCGCTGCTTGAACCCACTGCATGCAACGACCTCCTAAGGGGGGAAACGGAAATATTGCCCAAATTTGTGCTATTAAACTCTTCTCTTAAAGTGCGAAATTAGAAAGTAATGAAGAAAAACAAGTCTCCTAAATTTAAGCTTTAACCTTTTGACCTTGCTCCTGCCGTTTTTCCTCCCGGGGGAGGTCTCAGCCCTGGTTTGAAAAGCTATCACCCCCATTGTCAGCCGTGGGGTGAACTGGAGGAGATTTTCCATCCCCAGAGAGCTTGCCTTTCAATCTTTAAGTTTTCTATTGAACATGGAAATGGAAAAAACCCCACTTTTCCAATAAAACTGCGTCCGGTTCCAATTTCTTGCATTGACGTGGCAAAGTTTTTAAATCCCTTGTCAACGTCTTAGTTATGCTTCGCGAAGGAACCATCTGGAGCTGCTGGCCTTCGTATTAAATGGTTGCTAGGCTTGTAATGCGGACACCCTGTCTTCTCAACAGTGCTCCTCTTTGCAGGGGCGAGATGGGACACAAAGTTTAGCGTCCTAAACTTGGAGGGTGTTCAAAAATTTCCCCTTATCCCGAGCAGGATGTGGGGTGAAGCGGTGATTTCAGAGCAGTTGTTGTATTTTGGGCAGTGCTCCTCTACCTGACCCAAGCCTTTCTCTTTGCCGGCTGAAGCGGACGCAGGGCAGCGTCCCCATGGAGACCTGTAAAACACTGTGCACCTTCGTTGCAAGTGCTGTTCCCCAAATCTCCATCTCTTGAGTCCTCCTTCTCTCTCTGTGGAGACCGTGCAATGAATGGTCTCCCACATATTGTCAGCTCATGGAAGTGGGGGGAGATGTGGAGGGTAATAGGTAATGTCAGCCCAACGCTTTTGCCCCAGATTTGGCCATGTTTACAGAGACACCCTCCACTACTCCCCTAATCAGGTCTCGCTCTCCTCCAGCCGAGGCAGCAATCAGCACTTCGTTATCACTGGAATCTCATTGCTAATTGAGGTCTGAGAGCCTTTATTTCCTGGACATCTCATGCATGGTGAGGGCACCACCTTTCGCAAATAAATCATGTCATGATCTGTTTGGCATCGCTCACCTTTGCAGAGGGCTGGGGATCACAATAAAAATACTCGTTTCCTCGAAACCATCCTTAGAGTTTCCCTTTCTCCACCACTTGGCCCTCCACAACCACCCTGGGCTTTCTGGCACCTCTCCGTAGACGGAACCTCCACAGTGGATCTCCATTGTCACTCCTGGAGTGAGTTTGTCACGCTACGGGTAACCGCGTACATGCAACAGCAATTTCCGTGTCTAAATCCATTTATAGCCAACATCAGTTTTTTTAATGCACAGCATCTTCTGCCGTTCCTCCTCTCCTTGTAATTCTCTTTCTGTAGGAAACGTCTTGCGTCTTCAAAAACTTTGCTCCTCCGACTTTTCGGGGATGCCTGTCTGCAGGGACAGGTTTGGTAAGTAGAGGTTGGCTTCAGGATGATGCAACACGAGCTGGTGCAAATCACAGGTTTCCATCTTTTTGTAGTCCACGCTTCCCTCCCAGGGAAGGAAGAACCGATGTGACCCTGAGAAAGCCACGCTGCCCAGCTGAGCCTCAGGGTCCTGTCTACCGGGACTCAGGTCAGGTACCTCAGAGAAAACTCTCTCCTGTGTGGAAGCAATTTCTTCTTCTCTCTCTGAAGCTAAGTCGTTGCTTCTCCTACATTTCTTATTGCATGTGACAACCTCTAAGACTCTCTGTCTTAGTTCAAGCTATTTCTTCTCTACCTTAAGATTTCCGCCCTATGGTTTTGTCACTCCCTTGTGTCCTTGCAGCCCAGTCGTATCCCTGTCCTACTTCGGCCTTGCCCGTGATGGTCACCCTCACAGGCAAAGCAGACGCAGCAGAGCAACAACTTTTCCTCGGAAAAGTATAGTTTGGCTAACTGCCTTCTTAAAATTGCTCATCCTGGTGATGGTAGTCCTCGATGGCTTCTTGCTCTGGATCCCATAGTAGGTTGTAGCAAGTGACACCTCCCGACTCTTGAATTCACCTCTTGCTGCTGATGGAGGGTGCCGTTCCTCAATCAACAGAGAGCTTCAGCAATCAGCCTGCAAGACAGATCTAACTGCTTCTGCCATTGCCCCATTTATCTTCATTTCCATTTTTGCGTTGATGGGTATCATACACCACAAAGAGCCAGCCCAGCCGTGAAATGACACCGGACTGGCAACCTCATAATTATCCAGGCTCACGTATCAATTCTCTTCAATCCCTCCGTGACACTCCATTGCTTCCTCATAACTTCCTCATCTGACAGATCAGCACTGTGCACCCGAACCGCCTGAGAGCCCCTGGGTAATAGCCTCAGGGACAAAGTTAGCCCTGGCAGAAGTGGGCAAAGACGCTTGTTGGCTTCAGCGGGAGTTTTGCTCACTTTGTGCCAAGCCTGAATTGTGTCCAACCTCTCTCTCTCCATGCGCACAAAGACCTCGGCTCCTTTATCTGCACGGAAAAAGTCTTGGGGGGGTACCGTCGTGTACAGGAACATCCCTGGCTCATGCAGAAACTTGGAGATGGCTCCTCCTCTGTGTTTACTCTGATGTAGCCTGTCTTAAAGCATTCCTGTCTCTAGCCACATTTGAATTTTCCTCCATATTTGGCACTAGGACCACATTGAAATGTCTCCTGAGGCAGGATGGGGTTGGTGCTGGCGTGGGGCACACCAGCTTATGGATTAGGTGCAGCGAGCCTGAGCTTCACCCTCTGCACCCACCTCTGCTACACCAGGTCCTGAGCAGAGCACGAAGGCCATGGTAAAGGAGAGGAGGGCTGTCTGCCTTGGAAAGCACGGGCCACCAACCCCCAGGCTGGAGCAGCGCCTGGACCGTGGCCCAAGGCTCATCTGGGAGCTGCTGCGTGTCCATGTGGTTTCATACTCTTAACGCTGGGTGAAAAGCCAGCCACTGGTGCGTTTTATACCTGCCTACGGTCCCCGTGGCTCCATCTGGTCCTCCCTGACTCAGACCTGGCATCAGGGGCTGCTCCCCTGGGTTCAAGGTGCAGCACCGCGAGGACCCACCGTGCTCTGGAGCTGTAGGACCCCGCTCGCTCTGCGAGCCGCAGTGGTGGTTTGGCCTGACTCTTTTTCCTCTCCTTGGGATGCACTTAAAACTCCTCTGGCCATCCAAAGTGATTGTTCCATGGGTTCGGACACGACATGAAGATGTCAGAGGGGCAAAGGCGGGAAACACCGCTTATAAATTTCCTCCCCCACACAGCCTGGCCGTTTCGCCCAGAACATCTCCCCTGTTTTGGGGCACAGCGATTGCTCCACAAGCGTGGGAGCACTGGGGGGAGCTCTGCAAGAAGCCTAAGGGACTTGCCCCATCCCATGCAAACAAACCACAACGCCCAGCAGCAAACCCCAGCCCAAAAACCCCCTCAGAGATGCTCTCCCTCCTCACCACCCAGAGAAAATGCAACCCACGGGCAGGGTTCCTCCCACGAGCCGGAGGAGAAGGGATGCCGGGCAGAAAGCTGGCATAAAGAAACTTTTATTCTTGCTGCTGCTTGAATCCCTGGTCTGGGCGGGCGAGGAAGCCTCGTTGGCTGCCCCGGTGCTGGCAGAGCCGCCAGGCAAGCTGGGCGGTGGGTGTTGTGCTGCCCGAGCCCCTGCTGCTGCCGGCAACTGCCTTCCTCGCCCGCATCCCGGGCCCCTTCTGCCTGTCCGATGGGCACAGCGTGTGTCCCCGGCGAGGGGGGGGACGACACACAAATCCTGCCGTCGGGGGGAAGAGGCTGCTGGAGTCAGGGAAAGCCTCACCACTGGTTTTTAATTTGCCTTGGATCCTGGCCATTATCATTAGAATAATCTCAAGCAGGTGATAGGCAGGAGTAAATTAATTCCAAATAAAAGCGCTGGGGGGTGGGTGCCAAGGAAGGGCAGGGGTGGGCATTGGGTACAGCCTTCGCGGGTTGGTCAGAGGGGACGTTTGGTGACAAAGTGGACTTGGACCCGCCTTGGAAGGAGCACGTTTCCCCTCCGATGGTACATTTGTTTGTGCTAAAGATCCTCAGATCCGACACGCACAAGCCAGTGTTTAACAACGGATGCGGAGGGTGGTGGGAGGGGGGTTATTTATGCGATTTTATTTTTAATTCGCCTCGTCCACCGAAATCATGTGCATGGAAACAATTGAAAATAAATTATCTCCCATCTCCAGAAAGAACCTTTCACTGTTGTTCCTGGAGCCACCCGGACACACGAACAATTAATCCTCGACTCCAGACCCAAGTGACTCAACCAATAAAACAGCTGTCAGCTGCCGGTCCTGGGGAGGTGCTGCCTAATATCCCAGGAGAGGATAATTATTCTTATCTGATTTGGCTCTGGAATGAAATCATAAAAAGCCTCGTCCCATTCTGTAAATTCAGTTCTTCTTAGCAGGTTAAGCAGAGCCCAAATGACTAACATTTCTGTCAGCATCGACTCTGGCTAAGGGCTAATATACCATGAAGAATAACCCAATAATAAATCTTATTATAGGGAAGGAAAGGGAAAAAAAAAAAAAAAGAGAGAGCATGCAAGAGTGTGAAACCTCAGAGACGACCTAGGAGGGTGCGAGGCAATTTCAGTGGCTGACAAAAGTGGTTTCAGATTGCCGTTCAGAGGGAAATTTCTCAGTCATTTTATTAAAAATTCCCCAGAATATTGACCCAAATCTGAATGTTTTGGGTGGAAGCGTTTCTGGAGCCAGAGACCTATTTTCTTGTCCTTTGGCTGTTTCTCTGCTACAATCGATGCCTCTTGGTGTGCAATGAGTGGATTTTGCGAAGATATTCCCCCCACCATAGAGAGAGAGAGACTTTGAAAGCACAGCAGTAATGTGGGAACACTGACCCCCCAACAAGCCTTCAATGCTCCCTGGGGTGGAAAATCCCTCTGGAGCCTGGAGGTGGAGAAAACTGATGCCACATGCTGCATCTCCCTGCCTTTGAGGTGTCAGGCAAACCCAGGTCCCTTGAGTTTTCCTGCACCTGGGATGTGTCTAGCCCAGTGTAGGACCAGGGCTGGGTCACCCAACGTCTTGCGAGGGCAAAGAAGCTGGAGGTGGAGGCCGAACTGGATAAAGAGTTTCAAAACCAAACTTTTGAGTCCCTCCCTTGGATAAACGCAGGCTCAGATGCTGAAGTCGATGTCTGGGAAGGACCTGCTCTTTGGAAATAGCGAGCTCTCCCTCATCACGGCAAGATTTACTGCCTGGGTGGAAAGTGCTTTGTTGGGGGGATGGGGCATGGTGTTGAGTTTAAAGTTCAGGATGACCTTTGCTGTTGCCTTTCATACCGCTGATCAAGAGGCTCCTGGAAATAATGACCGTGCAACTCAATCTGATGTCCCTGGGTCTCTGTTTCCACCAGTGCCCCCCAGCAAACAGTTTCCCAGGCGAGCAGGTTGGACGCCCTCTGAAGCATCGTGTGGTGGGACCCCAGCAGGGCATGAGGACAGCTGGGGACAGAGCTCAAGGGGCTCGCAGGGGCTCTTTAGTTTGGGAAACTGCCGAGAGGTCTGGGGAAGAGGAGCTCCGCAGAAGATTGATGGCAGAACTCTGGTGCCACCAAAGTGTTTCTCCAGTGCCTGGGAAGGACGTTAAGGAAGAGTGGGGACCTGGTGGCCAGGACAGGCTGGCGAGGAGCCTCAGACCCCAGCAGGGAAACTCCAGTCACAGCTACACAAATCATGTGCGCTTTTGCCTTTGGTTTGTTGCTCCATCCCAAGGAACCAGCAGTGGTTGGACACTTGGGGGACCACCGGGACAGGGACAAAGAACTGAGGGGGGGTGGTAAGAAGACGCCCCCGGTGCCAGAGGGACCTGGGACCCATCTCATCTTCCCAGGGCTGCCCGGGGCTGTCGCACCATGACATTGCCGTTGTGAAGTGTGCGATTCTCCCAGGCCTGGCTGGGGGGGAGCTAGATACAATCTGAAGGAGAGGCAAAGGCAGGGCTGGGGGTACCGGGGGGGTGTCAGCGATGCTGTCTCTGGGCTGAGGAGGAGAAGCGAGGAAGAGCACCAGGATGCAACCGCACTGGGGAGGGTGGCGGGTGCCCAAGGCAAGAGGGGTTGCAGCGAGGGCTTCTCATGAACCAGCGGGACCCAGACTGTCCCGACGGCACGGGGCGTTTTGGGGAGGAGCAGGGCAGCCGTGCTGATGAACAGGAGGTATTTAGAGCAAGAGGGACAGAGCCCACAGGTGTCACCCAGATGCGAGGTCGTCTTCCATCCCTCCTGGGCAGAGACACCAGCTTTTATGGCTCTTTCCTCTTGGGAGCTGCCTACGACCATTGCACGGGGAGCAAGGGCGCAGCGAAAGGCAATATAAATACCACCCAGCACTGCTTGTGTCCAGAGCGCCTCCGAGTCAGGCAAACCAAATCTCTAAAAAGGTGGGCAAATATTTGCTGAGAACGGCTCTTCCAGGCCTGGCTCTGGTTCAGGCTGATGGCTGAATTGTACATATAATCTGGAGAGGCAAGGCCTGGGATCTGGATTTTTTTAAAAGGGAGATTCCTCTGTTTATGGCAGAAATATTGGGACTGATAGAAAGTGCTATAATCCCTCAGAAACGGAGATAAATCTCGGATGGAAACATAGTATATAAATTTCTATAAATCACATATTATTTACTACAGTCTGTGTACAATTAGATAATACTGCACTAATAAAGCTTTATACGTTTCATTTTCATCCTTGAAAACCGTCCGAAATTCTGTTTCCGGAATAACTTTGATTTATGCCTCATTGTCCTCTCCAGTGATCATATCTCCATCTGTTGGGAGCGAAGGACTGGTGAGACTGACCAGCACAGACCAACTAAAAGCCACGTGGGAACAACGGTTTCCGTCGGAGGTGAGCTTTATTGTTTACTATATAGAGATCTAAAGAGAGAGAGACAACTGGTGACACCGCCCTGGGACAATAAATTAAGCCACCTCAGAGACGGAGAAAAAAAAATTTAAAAAAAAAAGAGGAGTGATCGGGGAAGACGTCAGGGATCTGGTCTCCTTTGGAGGGAAGCAGAGAGTGGTCCAGTAGCGCTGGTAAAATCAAGATCCTTTGGAAACAGGAATGTCTGTGACAAGGAAGCCGCAACGGTTCAGGAAGGGGATGAGGTGGCCCAAAGGCGACCGTGGGTTGCTCTGGTCCGATGGAGGGAGAGGGTGGCCAAGGACGGGAAAGGCCCAGCGAGCCCTGCCGAGATGGGAACGTCCTGTCAGGACGTGCAGTTCAAGACAAAGAAACGAGGCCGGAGAAAGCGATGGATCGACAGCGGTCGCGTGGGTGGCAGGACAGCAAAAATTGCCTCCGCTGGGAGTTGCAATGCAAGGCAAATACCTTTTTCAGCTGAATACCTAACTTGATGATCATGTATAGCTGGTGTTTGGGAAGATATTCCAACTTCTCCTCTCTGCAAAGGCAGACATTTGCATGTACATCGATTGAATTTACCCGTGAGAGATCTTGGTCCCGCGTAGCTTTGAAAGTGTTCAGACCTGATTACCTTTTTAAGTCCAATGCTCATTTTTAAGCCAGTATCTGTAGAAGACATCATGCTCCAAATTGTACCTGGCTTAGCTTTTATCTCAGATGCCTGCTTACCATAAAAGCCTGGAAAGGCACTACCGTAACTTCTTCCAACAAAAAAAAATTAAAAACTGAGATTTCTGTGGCCAAGGGAAGCAATCAGTCAGTGATATTGGAAGATCCGTCATCAAAGTATAAGGCAAGGAATGAATAGACTTCTAAATCAGTCAAACATTTTAAACATCCCTTTTGTAATTGACAATTTTGTAATATTTATTCACAACAGATCTGATTGCTGGATTCCCACTGGCTCCCCTCAGGAGGGTTTGCGTGAAATCAGTTTGAAATGGTGTGTCAATTTTTTTCTGAAGTCACCATCTGGCTGATAGACTTGAGTCTGTTCTAATACACTGACCCAGTGAATCGCTGCTAAACAATTCCCAGGGGGCTCCACTCCTCTCGCAGGCAATCCGGGAGAACGCTGCCGGGAGAGAGCGGGCGAGACAGGCATATTTTAATGCGTTATGTTGAAGGATTGTAAAAGAATTTGATTTATGTAAAGAAACAGAAATCTTGGGATGGGCTCATTCACTCTTGCGCCCTCGTGCTGGTTTCAAATGGGAGGGGAGGTTCAGGACCAGCATTAATGACCTGAAACTACCTGAAATTGTGCCGGGGAGGGAAAAAAAAAAACAAAAAATGAAAGCCCCCCTCCCCTATCAACAGCAAGGAACCCAAACCTTTGATAGCAGCAACCCCCACAGCCCAGCTGGCAAAAATAAATATCGGATCAAATATATTGCACATCTATTTCAAATATGTGACAGTATATAGATGACACTGGAGTCCTGCAAAATCAACCCTATTCCCTATCACCAGAAATCCCTGGGATGAAATATGGTCAAGCCGCCCGTGCTTAAAAATAGCTGGGTTTAACTCACAGTGTGAAACGCAGCCTCGGCACACGTGTTTCGTGTGTTCTCCTACATACCCGCGATGAGTTCATACGGCACATGTTGATAATTAGACGCTTCCTCTCGTCATCCCTCCGCCAAGCATTGCTGCCACCCTTGTGAATTATATTTCCTACTATGAAAGAGACTCTTTGCCATTGTGTCCCCAGCCCCAGAGCACGTGCACCCGCAGCCGTCACAGAGGCAACACCGCCTGTGTACCTATACACGTGTGTTTGTGTACATATCCACCTAGACACAGACGCTTGCCATAATTCTAGGATGACTAATTTTTTTTGACAGGCGAGTAAATCATCATTATAGCATTTGTTTTTTTCCATTACCATCAATCATTATTGTATGTGTGATCAAGCAGAATTTGTCTTTGGCTGCTTAAAATTTTCCTGACCGTTTTTCAAAGCTAAATATCATCTCTAGATAAATAACACCTACTGTAATAATGTGCATGCTAAAGAGGTGATCCAGACCCCACTGAAATCACATGTAGGGTATTGGCTCCATGGACATTGATTTAAGTCCTAAAGAATCATTTGTTTCTCAATAGAACCCCAGTAAGAGTCTGAACGCGGAGAACGTTTTATAGGGTTTGATTAATTTCCTCTCCTACCAGTGGAGTAAGGCTACAGCAGGTGACTACTCATCAAGGCAGAAGAGTAAGTAGATATCTAAAGCCCATGAAAATATCCAAAATATCACAAGCTGGTGAAACATGCAGAAAAGCCTTTTTGCAAATCTATTCAATTTTTAAATGAATTTGCTTCAGCTATGCTGGGGTCCATTCTGCAAGTACGTCCGACAGCAGCTTAGAGAAAAGAAGGGTTTGGGAAGACGGGTAAGAAACCCCAGGCCAAAAGGTTAAATGGAGACCAGAAAAAAACTGAAGCGGTCATCCAAATCCCTAGCCCAAGGTACCAGGAGCAGGGAAACAAGCGTAGACGGGGTCGAGACACCTCCAGGGTATCTTGCCTTGTTGCCACATTTGGAAGACCTTGCCTGGGGACATCCTGGGATGCTCTCAGACATCTTGGTGTCTCTACACCCAGCACCCATCAGGGGCTTCTATCATCAGGCGGCACAAAACTCCCCCTAAAATACATCCCACCATTAAAAAAGTGCAGGGAATCGGAGCTTGCCAGGACCGGATGGCAAGCGCTCTCTGCAAGCATTATAATTAACAGTAAGGGTAATTAAACTTTTAACACCGGCTAAGCTCAATATCTAAGATCTGGGGGTTAATGTAACGGTTTTCAAAAGGACAGGAAAATAAAGTAGTAACAAAATAAAACGAACATTGCAAGGCCTCCGAGGCATGCTCGTCCCCTGCACCATCCAGTGAGGAAGGCGTCCCGGGTGTTTTCGGCTGCGGGAAGCCCTCGGTGCTCCCTGCCTGCCGCTTAATTATTTTATTACCGTGGGGCCGTGCAGGTTTGGTCACTGTGTGGCTCACAGACCACCGACGGCCTGGAGGACAGGCGGACAAGCTCCCAAGCAGCTGCAGCAAAAAAAAAAGCGTTTGCATCCCACTTTCTCTCCCCATTTCTGGGCTTGCGAACCACGGAGAAACAGATGGGAGGGAAATAAAACTGACAGATGAACATTCAAAGTTTATCCTCGGTTTTAGTGGGTCGTAGTGGAGACCATTGTGGCAATGCTGTGCAAGATGTTCGTGGGATTTTTTTCCTTCTTCTTCCAAGAAAGTTCGGTCTTGGGTTATAAAAAAGGATGAGAAACAGAAGTAAAACCGGCCTGTGAGGCTTGGGCAGGTTTGGGGGTGATTGACCCTTGCCAAACCTGTGAGACTGGTACGGAGGAGCCTTGTGCAGGGTCCTGGGTGCTGCTGGACAGGAGCAGGGGCAGGAGCACCCATCCGGGGTGTCTTCCTCTCTGCACCAACAGGTTTAGGAGGTCATCCCTTCCCAGGCTCCCTCCTCCTGTCCCCTGTCACCTGTCCCTGTGGCGAGGTGCCCTGGCCGGCGTTGGTAATTCTCCATGCAAGCCCACATAGGTGAGGGACACGCGTTGGTCCAGTCTTTGTCACGATCAGGTCACTTTGCCTTTTGTTTTTCCAGTCTTTTCCCAGGTTGGATCTGAAGAGAAAAGCATTTTTCTCAGGAATAGGCTTTTTGTCCTTGAAGGATTCTGCTGTTGTCTCCTTATTTCTCTTAATTGTATAACCCTAAGGTATGCCTCAGATTTACACAGCCTAAATCCAGCCTTATTTGACTATATTTGTCGTTATTCCAATTAATTGTGCATCAACTAATTGTGTAACATGGCTATTTGCATGTCAAACTGGGGTCCTCATGCTGTTCTTTGCAGTGTAATTGCTCTGGCTAAGTGAATACCAGGAATATTCCTGAGGTTTCAGCCATTAATCAAGGTCTGTTGAAAGGAATATTAGCACCCTGGGAAATAAAAAAAAAAATAAAAAGGAGAAAAAAGGAAGATGCAAAATATCAATGAGATTTTTTTTAAATTAAGAAGAAGCCTTAAATGCAACAACAAGATGAGTATTAAGGCCAAAGAAGGTCTGGCCAAGCTTACAAAGGCCAAGTCCCCTGGAGGTCTGGAGGGTTGGGAGATGCTTGCTTAGAAATGGAGGGGCAACTTCCTTTTCTTGGTGTCCATTTTGGGGGTGTTTGGGCAAAGCTGCTGAGCAAACAGTGATGGGAGTTTAACCACGTACAGGAGCAGGAAGCCCAGATGTCAGCGGGAAGGTCTTTTTAGAGTTGGATGTCTTGAGGAAGCAAAGTAAGGGGCTGTCTAGAAGAACCCCATGGAAGTGGGGAAATAGTTGGCTATTCTGGATGTGGAAAGGCGAGGTGCTGCTGCAGGGGAAGAACCCAGCGGGGGGATGGACCCTGCCACTGCGGGGAGCGTGGTGGGGGTTGTTCACCACAGGACAGCAGGCTGGTACCTGTGCGGGGACGTCCCAGTGAGCAATCCCCTCCTGGGTTGGAGAAACTGCTCCCTGAACTCTTCCGTCACTGCACTGGTTGGAGAAGACACCCAGAGGGTTGAAGCTCCCAGCAAAGCTCTCCAGGTAACCAGTGCTGAGACAAATCCAGGCCTGGGGTCGCTCTCCTTAAAACATCCTCAGGAATATTTTGGGAGGAATGAGAGCGATGAACCACAGCCTGCTTCCAACCACCCACATGTGTCCCCAGAGCAGCAGAGGCACCCGGTGATGGACAGTCCCATCCCTTTGGGGAAGAATGGATTTTTGTTGTCAACACTGTTTGCCCTGGTGATGTATATAAAGTTGCTGTGGGAGAAACTAACTGAAAGCTGCAATGATGGAAAATACTATTAATATCCTTGATGAACTGTCGTAACTTAGTCAATGAGCTAGTGACAGATCTGGCGCTGAAACTCAACCCCTCCTGGCTCCCCTACTGGCAACCGGTCCATCGCATTTTGCTGCCCCACGTTACATAGCTTAGGTGTCTCAGGAACAAAAATCATGTTTAGGAGAGGATCAAGGATGCTAATCAAGGATTATCAAGGATAATCAGGATCCTCAAGGACGAAATCAGGATCCTCCTGCCCATTCACAAGGAGGAAATTTGCAAGGTGAGGAGCCCGCAGAGATGGCAATGCTTTTGGCCACTTTTCAACACCTTTCCCAAGCTGGCGGGGAGGGTCCCGCGCTCGGCTTGTTTAACCCGGGCTCCTGGTGGGATCAGGGCTCTCCCCACTCAGCTGTTTCCCATCCCTCATGCTGCTGGATGGGCTGCGGCTCTGGTTTCTGCAGCTCTCCCTGCCGCCGAGGATAAAGTGAAAGCAAAGCTGGCCCGGGGCTGCTGTTTGCAAATAGAGATGAAGACAAACAGATGAGTTCAAGCTGCTGGAAGGAAAACAACCCTGGCGGCTCCTCTGCTTAATGGTGGGAACCTGGAAGTGTAAACAAAACCCTGGGCAGATCCTCCTCATTCCCACCGGCCCTTGGAGTCCACCAGTGTTTTTCAATCTTTACCTCCTAGAACCAATCGATTTCGTGCCAGCCTGTAACTTTTTACTGATGTTGTGGCTGTTTCGGTTAAAGACAACCAGGTGCTGCGTCCCTTCCTTCCCCCCAGTGCCGGGACCTCTCCTGCCCCCGTTCTCTCGGGCCTGGAAGGGTCCTCGGCTGCTTTTTCATCACCAGCTCTGCGACCATCCTGCAATCGCAGGTCTATGCCCCGATGGACATGGCCAAGAAAGATGCACGCCGAGACTTTTATCATCCTCCCTTTTCAGCAGTGAGTTCCCAACACCTTTTACCCTCCACCATGAGCTCGTCCACTCGCTTTAAAACTCAGAGAAAGGCAACAGTACTCCAAAAACTTGCTGGTTTTCTGAATAGCGAGAACAGGGTGAGGACAGGGGGCAGGATGAGTTGTGGGGAAATCACCGGGGTTCAGCCACCCCCCCAAAACCACACGTGGAGGACCCCAGGGATGGGCAAAGAGCAGGCAAATTCGTTTGGGGAGAGAAATAAGATGTGCCTGAGTGCAGAGCAAAGTCCAACGGCGCTTTCGCGAGGTGCACCCTCAGGAAGCGCTGCGGAGCAGACCCGATGCTCTCACCAAACAGAGCTCCCCTGGAATCACGGGAGGTTTGACTCATCAGGATGCTACATTTTTCCCCTTGTGTCAAGTCAGAGCAGTGAACGCAGTATCTCAATTCTCTTTTTTTTTTTTTTTTTTTTTTTTCCTGACAGTCCCTTAATTAGCATGAGATTTCACAAAATTCGCCAAGGCAGCCATCCATCTGTTTTGCCGACTTTCAGTAACAATATTTATCATTGCGGAAGTGTCAAAACAATAAAACCAGATGACATTTATGCAAAGGGCTCCAAACTACTTTAAAAAAGGCCCAAACCTTGAAAGCTTTCTGCAGTATTTTGCTGGGAATTGTTTGCAGACACAAAGCCGAGAGCAATTCCTTCTGTACCCACATAAGTATTTTAAATAAGCCATAGAAGAATTTTCCAAGGGAGGTGCAAGGATGGCATATGCTTCTCTGTTGCAACTTTGTTCCAAGCAGTCAGATGAGAAAAAAAGAAATCTCTGCCTTTTCCTGGCTTCACCCCCCAAAATAATAATTTTGGTGAATATTTTTTACATTTCAAAAGAGGGCTATATAAATTAGTTCATACCAGTGACTCTTCTTAAGAATTTTAACCTGATCTGCCATGCAGTATGAAGGGGGAATTAACAAAAAAAATCTGCTTATTTAACTTTATGGTATTTAAACCAATATATAAATGAGAATTAATAAATCTGCATTTCCTATTGTCAGCACTGGTTGATTACAGCACTGTGGAGCCCTATCAAAGGGTGCATACGGCACACTAAGTTCTGCAGTGTATTTAAATTATCCATAATAAATTTACCTAACAAATTCAAGTGTAGCTGCATTTTCCCCTTGTCAGGGTTTCTCTGGCTGGGCGCACTCGGAATTATGCTCTGGCTTAACGGATCCCCCCACACACGGGAGAGGACGAGCCCCCGTAGCCCTGGTTTTGGCAGCTTTTTGTGGGGAAAGCGGCTTTGTTCAGCTGAGTGATACCCGCAACTCGATCTCTGATTGAACGCTGTTCCCCCCTCTATCTGATCTTTGGCAATGTGAGGTTTTAAAGCCATTTTGTGCTCGCAGTGTAATTTCTGGAGATTTTTGTCCTGCAGCTCTTGGATGCTCAGTGTTAAGGGTTGTTGAAGGGTTTGCAGGGGTCAACACCAAAATCACAGAATTGTAGAATCATAGAATCACAGAATGGTTTGGGTTGGAAGGGACCTTAAAGATCATCTCGTTCCACCCCCTGCCCTGGGCAGGGACACCTCCCACCAGCCCAGGTTGCTCCAAGCCCCGTCCAACCTGGCCTTGAACCCCTCCAGGGATGGGGCAGCCACAGCTTCTCTGGGCAATGTGGGCCAGGGGCTCACCACCCTCACAGCCAAGAGTTTCTTCCTAATACCTAACCTAAATCTCCCCTCTTTCAGTGTAAAACCCTTCCCCCTCGTCCCATGGCTCCCCTCCCTGCTCCAGAGTCCCTCCCCAGCTTTCCTGGAGCCCCTTTAGGGACTGGCAGGGGCTGGAAGGTCTCCCCGGAGCCTTCTCTTCTCCAGGCTGAACCCCCCCAGCTCTCTCAGCCTGTCCTCCCAGCAGAGGGGCTCCAGCCCTCCCAGCAGCTCCGGGGCCTCCTCTGGCCCCGCTCCAACAGCTCCGTGTCCTTCTGCTGTTGGTGCCCCAGCGCTGGAGGCAGCGCTGCAGGGGGGTCTCACAGAGCGGAGCAGAGGGGCAGAATCCCCCCCCTTGCCCTGCTGCCCACGCTGCTGGGGATGTGGGGGGTTCCTGGGCTGCCAGCGCACGTTGCGGGGACGTGTTGAGCTTCTCATCAACCAACACCCCCAAGTCCTTCTCCTCAGTTCTGCTCCCCATCCATTATCTGCCCAGCCTGGATTTGTGCTTGGATTGCCTGGACCCACACGCAGGACCTTGCACTTGGCCTGGTTGAACCTCATGAGGTTCGCACAGGCCCCCTCCTCAGTGGGATGGAGCGGGATGCTGGGGTGAGGTGCCCCAGGTACCACTGCCCGATTTGGGTTTGTACAGGAGCACCCCAGCAAAGGGCGAGAAAAAGCATGGGGTAGATCTGCTCCTGGAGGAACTTCCCAGGCATCGGATCTGGAGCAAGTCAGTGCTTTCTTCTTCGAGCTGGGGACGGGGAGCCTGGACCCCACGGAGCCGGGCTGAGCTCCACGCTGATTGCAGGCATCTGTCTTCTCCTGACAGCTCTGCCTGTTAGTGGAGAGAGTCTGCTGTTTAATTTACCTGACTTGTTAACAGCTCCCTGTTTTGAAGTTGTAGGAAGTAGCTGATTTCACGTTTATAGTCGAAGCGTTGAATTCCCATTGGGCGGCTAAAATTCACAAATAATCTGGTAATTTGTCCGCTGTCTTGGGAGCCCGTGGGGACGCTGCTCAGTGTATATCACAGTGTATATCACCACATTTTGGTCAAAAGATTGATGAGCAAAGAGGAGCATGGAGCTGGCTGGCCGTGTGCCAGCAGGAGCTATCGAAACCAAAAGGCTCACGGAAATCTCTGCCAAAGAAAGCGGGGACGGGGGGTAGCACAGCACCCCCCCGCCTTGCAGAGGGGCTGCGGAGGAGGGCAGCGGGGTCTCGCTGCCTTTGGGGACTGTCTGCTTGCAAGGAGCCACATCCCGTTGCTGCTGTTGGTGGCCAGAGTGAACCAGAGTGTGGCAATGGGATGAGCGGGTTTGTCTTGGCGTATTGCAGCTTTGGCCCCCCCAGAACATCTTGGGTGTCAGCTCAGTCTGTACAACATGGGGGCAAGAGAGAGCCAGCATGGAGCTGAGCTCGGCTCTGGATTATGCCCAATCTCCGTGACACAGATCTCTTGGAGGGGAAATGGGCTCTCGGGAGTGCCGCCGCAGACAGATATCACACCCGATAGCCGCAAGTGGAACAACAAATCTTTGGAGTCTCTCATCATTAATTGCTCACCCCTCCCATCATTCAACGTATCAATAACTGGCAGCCCCAGGAACTGCAGGAGAGGAAAACACCGCCTGGGGCATCCCAAGACTGCATGAAGGGCAATTTTGACAGTCAAACCCTCACCGAGCACGTTCGCCATCCCTTGCAAGACCCATGGAGGACCACGCAGGGAGCCCTGGGAAGGGGCAGACCCTCTGCTACACCCAAGCCCCTTGCCCAGCAAGCGGAGAGTGAGCAACCTCCAAGCTCAGGCTCTGATAAGGAAAGTGCTGCAGCTCCCCCTGAAATCAGGCATGCTGGATTTGTAAATGAGTCAGGAGTGAGGGAAGGCAGGCTGCAGACATCCCAGCAGAGCAGCAGGTAATCAGTAGGCTGTCCTCTACGGGGAAGGTGTTAAATCCTTCTTGGAGTGCTGACAAAAAGAGTTACAGCCCATATGCTTATTGCCAGAAAAATAATAAAAAAGAGTATTGGTTTAACCAAGTCTAACAGCCATCAGAAGGTTTAGACGTGTGCTCTCGCCCTGGAGAGTTGGTACGCAGAGGCGGAGGGAATGTCGTGCCCCAACCTTGCCATCAAATGATCAAAGCCAAGCCAATGGCAGCCGCCAGCCCAAACTCCCCGTGATCCCAACGGGAGAAGGATGTGGTGGTAAAACTGAAGGTGGGAAACGCCCCCTGCACACCCTGATGGCTCGTGAGCTCCCTCCCAGGAGACAGCTGCCTCTCTCTTCCCCCAGCGATGCTCCTGCTGCACCTCCATCCCTGGCTCCCCCCCGGCTGTGGGCAAGTCCCAGCGCTGGGACGCTGCTGTGGGGCTGGTGATGGTGCAGGGTCTCTGCCAGCCGGGCCCTGCGTCATGCCGGGGTTTCCACCAATGGCTGCCCAACCCTAGGTAACACTAGCCCCAATTTGTGAGGCTCTCCTGGGGTTTTGGGGCAATAGTTGGGTGCAAATGGGAGGAAAATTTTACTATTTGAGATGGACACGCTTGTCCCTTGAAGTCTGAGCATGATGAGATGGGAAGACCCCTCTTAAAACTGACTTCTCCGACCGAAAGAATAGAAAGGACCTTGTCAAAATGGCAATGAGTGCATGAAATCAGAGCAGAGGGGAGGAAAACCCAACTGCGAAGTGGCCCAGGCGGTGCCGCTGGGCCGGGCTGGTGGCACAGGGCAGCCAGTGCTGGGGCTTGGCTGCAGCGGGTTCTCGTTTGCATTAACTAATGCTGCTTGGCATCATGTAATGCCTTATTGTTTTTATTGTTCTTGTTGTAAATACACCTAGAGGCATCTTATAAATAGAATTAATTATAGTTGTTTAATTCATTAGTTAAGTACGTAGCGCATTCTGCCTGCTGGAGAGGCATGGATGGCTGCGGTCAGGGGCACACGACGTACAAATCAATGTACGGTCACGTTCGTTGTGCCTGGGCCTCCAGCACCAGCTCTCCAGGCCCTCTGATCTCGTGTTTCCAGCTTCACTCTCAATACTGTCCTTTTTCTGAAAAGCTCATGTCAAAATTAAACAGCAGTTAGGAAAGTTTGGAAAGATTGGTCTACGAGAAGACAGCACAAAGGGAGGAGCAGGGCAGCAAATTTGTGTGAAAAGCACTTGAAAGCTTTTCAGGGTTGTGGGGACCATCCTGAGGACGAGTCCGGCTGGAGGACAGAAGCCAAGGATGCTCTCGCACAGGGCGGGCCACCACAGGGAAGGTGACACCCATGAGCACACACGTGCAGCAGCCCCCGAAAAGGCACTCTGCAGCAAGCAGATGAGTTTCCCAGTGTAGGGACAATGGAGGCAGCCGTATCCGAGGGAGGATATTAGGACGAGAGGAAACGGCCTCAAGTTGCGCCAGGGGAGGTTTAGATTGGATATCAGGAAAAATTTTTACACTGAATGGGTTGTCAAACACTGGAAGAGGCTGCCCAGGGCAGCGGTGGAGTCGCCGCCCCTGGAGGTATTTAAAAGGCGGGCAGACGTGGTGCTGCGGGACGTGGGGTAGGGGTGGTTTTGGCAGTGTTAGGTTGATGGTTGGACTCGATGATCTGCAAGGTCCCTGCCAATCTAGACAATTCTATGATTCTATGATATTTACATCAGCCTCTGTCCCGCCTCTCCTCCCCCCAGGCTGGGGGCAAACCCAGCCCTTGGGAAGCATTGGAGAGTGAAAGAAGGGGCTTGCAACCAGGTCACCGGCTGTTTTGCCACTTACGCCTGTTCAGCCTGGCGGCGGTGGAAACCAGCTCCACACTCCTCCCGCACTGTGGAGGCTTTCGTCCTCCCCTTCCGTCTCTCAGGGCTCGCAGCAGAGTTTTACGAGCTCGCCCTGCCCAGGCTGCCCCAGCCCGGGGCGGCTTCGCTCGCGGCAGCAGAGCTGTTTTTCTCCAAACCACAACACAACTGAAAAAACACAGCGGGTCAATACATCACAGGGCACGCAACTTGAAAGGGAAGAGGCATAAAACTCATGTCACTGATGCAGGGCAAACCCTGCTCCCATTCCCCTGATGCTTGGGACATCCCCAGGGCTGGGAACTTTCCCGGCCTGAGGATGCTGATGGAAGCTCAGACGCTTGCTAAAGCATGGAGAGAGGTGAAGGAAAAGCTGCTGAGCAACCCCATCCAGAGCAATGGTTATGACCATTGGACTCAGAAGGAGCTGGGGTCCAGTTTTGGCTCTGACGCTGCTTCAGTGAGTAGCCTTGGGCAAGTCACCTCCTTCTCTCTGCATTGCCTTTGCCCAAAGGCCTCCCTGGCACCACCGTTTCCCCACCACGTGTTTGCAAAACACAGTGCCATGGTCCCCCGGCCTCCACTCCTGCCTGTGGGCACGGATGGACCTCGGAGCTGCTGGTGGGTGTTGATGCCCTACCCCGTCTAGTCCCTGATGGACTGCATGGGTAATGTGATGCTCTTCTCATCCTCCTCCTGCACAGCTGGCACCAGACACAGTCCCCGTACACCACATACTGATGTCCCTGTGGGCCACAGCATCCCCATCACCCTCCTGAGGAGCCCAGCCGTCCACAGCGGGCACAGTGCCCAAGCCAGGGCCTGAGCACCTTGCAAACAGGCAAAGAGAAGTTGACATCTCTGGCAAAATAGCAGAATGGTGGAGATATAAGCTCCAGCAGAAAGGAGTTCAAGCCCATATTTGGCCACCAGGCCTTCTTCTGCACTAGTCTCATCTGGGAGGAGCGGAAATGCCAAAGAGCTGGGTCACGTAACTCAGCATTGGCACTCCTGGGACCAGAGTAGTTGTTTAAAGCATCCCACCTCTCACCCACACTGAGGCCATCACGAGCATCCTCAAAAGGTGGTGTTGCGTCCTCCTGCAGGCAACTGCTTTTAATTAGCGCAGGACGGGCGACATTCACAACAAGATGGGAAAAAAATAATAATCAAAGAAAACCCAGTGAAGCCCCATGCGATAATAAAGGCTGACTCTAACTAACAGTTGTTATTCAGACATTGTTAATGATATTATAAGCACTACCATGTGCTAGGCAAGCTGTGACACGCACCCCGGTGGACATATGGATAATAAGATCACATGCCTATTTCAATCAAAGCCATAAGTACGAACTTGATCTGAATCGGAAGAATGTCCAAGCTAGCGGTAGCTGGGGATGTGCTTTGGGAAAGCAAGCTCCTACAGTTCAGAAAATAAATAAAAGGGGGAATCGTGGGCTGTGACGTAGGAGCAGGAGACAGCCCAGCCCAAACGCCCTCAGCACCTCTCAGCATTCCAGGGAAAGAGCCTGACCCCGGGCATCCGTGAGGGGTTTCCAGCGCATCGCTGCCATCTCAAGAGCTAAACGTCCATCTCCAGCGGGATTTTCCCCCTGCACTGAGACACCAGAGCATTGCCTGCGCTCAGGGGCAAGAGTTTTGCCGGAGTTGCTGAGGATGGAGGTGCTTGAGAGGCTTTTCCTTGACTCACCTCCGCCGTGCAGCCAGCTGCACGCTGCAGTGCGGCGCAGAGACGCGCTCGGCTCCCTCCAGCCCGCACCTGAGCACAGCCAGTCAAGTCACAGGCAGCTCACTGTCATTAGAAACACTGAACATAATCACCAAATTTAATGCCTTTATCATTGCTCAATGGATCAGTGAACAGAGGAGCTAAAAGAAAGACAATTAGGAGCGTCAGTCTATGCTAAAATTTTTTCCATTGCCTTGCTTTTGTCTAAAGAGTTATTCATTCTCTAATTGTGAAATGTAATTTTGTTTGGAGGCTTTTGTTATATTTGTTTTGTCGTGTGGCTAATGCAGTTATTTCCCGCACACAGCCTCTTTTCTCCCGCTCGGCCTGTTTAATGGAATTCTTTGGCAGCTTTGATTTAAAACCATTTTGGTTTAGTGACCAGGACATTTCTGGGAGGTGGAATCAGATTGTTTCCTGGATTTCTGAGTCACATTTTGCTCAGAAAGATTCACTTCTTCAAATGCATGTTTTTGCAAAGGCCTTTAATCCGGCATTTTTGGCTCCAGTGGAGACAAATCTCAGCAAGAGACAACATCCCCCTCCCAAACCCCCCATCCTGGGTTAGGAGACAGGGGGGCCCACACCCAAACCCTTCTCCCACCCTTTTTATGGGAAGACCCTGAAAAATGACCCCCCCTCTGTGCTCTTCCTTCCCCACACACACATTCCCACTAACGGCTGCAAAAACCTTAGACCGTCTCCAACTTTTCCTTCCCCCGAGGGATGCCCAAAGGAGACCCAGCACCATCTCGGCCCCGTGGAGGCTCTGGCTGCTCCGGCTGCTTCGCTGCCTCTTGGAAATGGCTGGGCACCGTGCAGGCCCACAGGATCTGCTCTCGGTACGTCATAAACCACACCCGAAAGTTGTTTTTTCCACTCTAAGTGTTTAACTAGAAGGCCTCCTACAGCTCCAGAGCCCCGCTGAGCCTGGATGGCAATGCAGGGAGTGAGTAAATTGCCCTTTTAGCACGTTTTCTCCGACAAGAGGATTTTCAACCCCAGCCCCCCCTCCATGTGAAATCCAGAGCGACGGAAGACTGATTTAAAACCAATCACTGACACTTACACACTGCCCCTCATTCGAGCATCCCGAGCTTCGCCTTAGACTATTGAATCAATCCTGTCTCCACTGTCGCCTTTCCTAAGTAACAAACCAAATCAGATGATGGCACGGTCTCCTCTAATTGACTGAGCTGCACAAGTGTATCCATGTCTCAGGATGTGGGCATCAGCCGTGCTACGCAGGGGGAGACAAAGCCTGCGAAGATATCAATAAATCCCAGGTGGAGGGAGGAAGGGAGGGAGGAAGCAGGACCGGACCCGGGCGTCAAGGTCGGGCACTCACGAGGCCGGGGAGATCTACAGGGGGAGTACAGCTTGTGGGGGGCGCCCAGGTTCAGGCATGTGGAAGCTGGGTGTCTCCTTCATGCCAAGATCATGCAGGGTTTGTGGAGAGATGACCCACCAGAGTGGGATTCAGCACGCGTGGGTTTGAGAGCAGGTGCAGGACAGGTCAGCTTGCCTTTTGGATGCGTCTGTTTCACGGGAAGCATTGGGATTCATCTGGTTTTAACAGAATTTTTTTACCTCAAAGCCACAGTTTTCATGGTTCTCCCGCTAAATGAAACTTCCAGCACAAATCTGTTGGGCTCACTGAAAACACCTCCATCTCCTGGCTGTCCCCCTTGCCTTCGGTGTCCACTCATTTGTCCCCAGAGCGGGCGCTCCAGCTCCCCAGAGTCATGGGATTTTGTGCAGGTGACGTGGAGATCAGCAGTTTTGCTGGTCACCTCTCCCACCCCTACCCCGTCCCGTGTCTGGGGAGGTGAGACCTGCAGCGCCCGCAGTCAGCAGCTGACGTATGGGATGGGGCTTTTCACCAGCCTCTCCCTCTTCACCGAGCCACCTGCGTGGAGTTTCCTCCAAGATTTGGGCCCAAATTGAGAAGACTGAGGACTCTCAGTCCTGCCTTTGAACAGAGCATCACTAACAGTTAAACAAAAGCCCCGGTTCCTTGTCCCCCTACCTCCTGCATGACTCTCCTGCCCTCCCCATGCCCCGGCTTCCTCCTGCCCCTTCCCTTTTGTCTTTTGAAGATGGGCTTTCAAGCTCCTGAACACGTGTTGAAGACATGCCTATTAATAAATGTCTTCAGAAAAAAGCAGGGGTAAGGAGGAGAGATAATGAGGAGGGTGGGGGAGAAGCTAAACAGAGCAGGCGTCCTTATAAATGAATTTCCCTGGCAGAGCCTAAATTATGCAGCAATTGCTGCAGTCACGAAATCCAGGGGCAGTCGGGCCCCGGTTGCCGGCATCCCTTGGAGGGAGCCGGGCTGCGTGGGGCTGGCAGGGGGAGCGCTGGCACAGGGGCTGCCCATCACCGTGCTGCCGGGGCTGGGAAGAGCCTGGGGATGGGGCTGTGCCTGGACGGGCTTCTGGAGGAGGGTGAGGGACCAGGGTGTGAGTGTACCCCGGCCGGGCTATGGAACTCAGGAGACACAGGAATCATGGTTCAAAGCAGATTTACCCTGCAGGGCTGAGCAAGGTGTGGGGTTATGCTCTTTGGAGGTGAGAAATCATGGAATCACAGAATGGTTTGGGTTGGAAGGGACCTTAAAGATCATCTCGTTCCAAACCCCTGCCCTGGGCAGGGACACCTTCCACCAGCCCAGGTTACTCCAAGCCCCGTCCAGCCTGGCCTTGAACCCCTCCAGGGATGGGGCAGCCACAGCTTCTCTGGGCAACCTGGGCCAGGGGCTCACCGCCCTCACACCAAATAATTTCTGCCTCAGATCTCACCTAAATCTCCCCTTTTCCAGTTTGAAGCCATTACCCTTTGTTCTATCACTGCATACCCTTGTAAAAAGTCCCTCCCCAGCTTTCCCGGAGCCCCTTCAGGGACTGGCAGGGGCTGGAAGGTCTCCCCGGAGCCTTCTCTTCTCCAGGCTGAACCCCCCCAGCTCTCTCAGCCTGTCCTCCCAGCAGAGGGGCTCCAGCCCTCCCAGCAGCTCCGGGGCCTCCTCTGGCCCCGCTCCAACAGCTCCGTGTCCTTCTGCTGTTGGTGCCCCAGCGCTGGAGGCAGCGCTGCAGGGGGGTCTCACAGAGCGGAGCAGAGGGGCAGAATCACTTGCCTGTCTGCTAGGGGTGGTATTTAATGCCCTCAGAGGGGCAATGCTGGGGGCCTGGGCTGATATTGGGGGTGAAATCCTCCCTATTTTCCCCTTGAGAAACTTGTCCCCTTTCTGCAGATACGCGTGCATCACCCCCAGCTCTTTGCCCCATCATGTTGACTTGGATGAAGCCCGTTGCAACGACGCCCTGGCAGAGACAAATCCCAACCCCACCAGGAACCACAGGCTTCAAACCAAGCCTGGTTCTGTAAAGCCCTTAAAACCCAAGCCCCACTGCCCCAGCTGGGCTACCTGCCCGCTCGGTCCACGCCGTCCCCGGAGCGGGAGCGCCCGATCCGGGTGCGCAGCTCCAAGGTGATTTAAAGTCTCGGCTCCATGAGGCGCCGCCGGAGAAGTGAAATCACCGACTCGTGCGGCCGGGCTGGGAACAGGTGTGTGAAAATCAGCACCCAGGCACCCGCTCGAACAACGTTGTTTTTTCCTTGCGTGCCATAAATCAGCGCGCTAATCTTTCACTGTCCGGCGAGATCTCTCACTGGGAGGGTGATGAATTGCCCTCCAGCCCCTGACAGCTGCTGGGAAATCACTCACGGCCCGAGACAAACCTCTAAATCTGACATTATAGAGTGTTGAAAGGAAGAATGTCTGTTTTTATAACCTACCTCAGTTATAATAAATATTTAAAATCCACATTAACATCCTCTTATAGTTACAATCTGCCCTCTATGGAACAGTGTCCAACTTAGATTTAATTAGCAACTGAACCTTTCCAGCCCAAGCTCCTAGTTAGGCTGAAGATCCAAATCTCCAGTGAAATGCCTCTGTTTTCTTAAACTACCTGCACCGTAATAAATATTAGCCATGTCGCCAGGCAGCCCTGTTGGAGACAGTGCTCTTTTTGTCTTCTCAAAGGCTAACATTTAATTTAAATGATAGGGTCTTTCCAGACTCCAGGGGGGAATTTCTTTCCTGCTCTCCAGAAATTTTGCCATACTTCACCTCCAAGCACTGGCATATTCCTTTAGCAGCAGGACGACGCAGGAATGGAAACACCTCGGCGCAGGTACGGGACTGGAGTGACGGAAATAAAATCCAGACACAACTGTTTGGGCTTCTGGCGCAGATGTGCACTAGAAACGCAGAGAAGAGACCTCCCCTCCATCAAACTGTGGAGAATTTGGGAGCCGGATCCCAAACTCCTGCAGTTGGCTTCTTTTGGAGAGAGGGAAGAAAAAAAAACTGTCTAGAAGTTTTTGCATGTTCACTCTGTTCCCATCTGCTTTTGCAGGTTGCCTTGTTTTCTCGTTTATTATTTTACGCCAATTGTTTTCCAGAAGGCAGAGCTCATACTTGCTTCTCCCCTCTGTCCTGACTAGTGTTTCATCAGGGTTTTTTTTTCCCCAAAACATCACAGGAATAAAGATGGGCAGAGGCGTTAAAAAGAACAAATTTTCCTTCCTCTCCCCTAACTGAAAATCCTACGCCTGTTTGTTTTGAACTTTGGTGGTTTCCTCCCTGTCCTGCCTCTCTGCCGCTGCCATACCAGTGTGTCAGCCCGTGGCAGAGGGAGGGGGAGCGTTACAGCCAGAAACCAGCCTGACCCACACGTCCGTCACCCCCCCCACCCCCGACTCCAGAGGTGCCCTGGAGCTGCTCCACCAGCCCATCTGGATGCCCTCCTCCGGGTGGGCTCAATGGCCATCCCCAGAGTGGCCGCAGCCAGGCTCGGGGGCCAAGGCTGGGGCAGGAGGTTTGCTAAAAAGCCTGGAGGTGTAAGTCACCCCACCGGCACCCTGCTTTGGGGCTGTGGCTAATAGGAGAGGGGTCAGGAGGCTTCAGATGGGAAGGGGAGGCAAAGCAGCTGTGGTCTCCGCACATGCTTCGTTTCGTATTTGGGCGCCCTGCATCCAGCCCAGCTGCCGCTTGAATCAATAGCAGCGTATCAATCAAGGCATCCCCGAGGAAACCCGCTGCTCACGCAGAAATAAACAGACATTTTCCTTCCACTTGTCACAGAAAGCCGGCGATGTCTCCTGGCATTGTCTGAACTAAGGCTAAACGGGATGCCGCATCTTTGGCTGCACCGTCAGAGCGTAGGTTATGGCAACCGGAGTGTGTCTTATGTGCGTTGGATATAAATAAATATGCAGAGACAGCTTGGCCTGTGTTAAACAGACAGACATGGACTTCTGTTTCATTTCCAACTCCCCAAATGATGGCAGACGCCCAAAAGAGTATGCAGCTTTTAAAAGAGCATCCTCCAAGCCCTAATATTTTGCCTCCAGCGTAAGCCCCACACTGGGAGCTTAATCCAGGTGACTCCGGTGAATGCAATCTTCATGAAAGCAAAACCAGGGGCATCGTGGTGGCACTTGGGTGATTCGATGCCCTGATTGGGAGCTTCTTATCTCTTCCCTTGCAAAATGCACTGGGTTTCCCTTTTCCTTTCCAGTTTGTTTCTGGTTGTATCAAAAGAAAGCTCTTAGGAAGGGGCACAGCAGATCCTCAGCATCCAGCTCAGGATGAGTCTGGATAATCCTGATTCCTGGGTGAGTCTCAGCCATGGTTTGGCAACCCATGGCTAAGTCATTGCTGTCCTGCTGTCCTCCAAGGACAGCAGGAGATGAAAGGGTGGCTGATCAGCTCCTCACCCACCATTGTAGGCAAAAGCAGAGCCAACTTCCTACCTCTCCTCACCCCAAACCACTCCTGCCCCAGCACTTGTTTGCATAACCCGCCTGCTGTGAATCTTGCTTGGGTTTGTAGAGACAGCGTCACCCGCCTTGGGAAACAGCCAGTGCGTTTTACCAGGAAACCTGCTGTTTTACAAAGGGTTTACTACCAGTGGGTCCTACCTCTGAGAGAAGTTACATTCTCGGGAATTCAGGGTTTGTTTTTTGATTATGTGGGAAGCGGTGCGAATGGAAGTCACAGAGCCCTTGAGGGAGAGAGGTAACGTGAATCCCCAGCAGCTTGCTTAACCTTTGCTTTTGCAGATGTTTTCAGCTTTGCAGAAGGAGGTCCCAGGAAGCCTCAGATGCAGAGCACATGGGGTGAGCAGGGTCTGGAGGAAATGGCTCTCAAGGCTGCAGTCTTGCCCTACTGGAAGAGTAGTGTTTTCCAGCTTTTCCTAGACACCAAACTACTATTTCACACATATTTGATGACATTTGGCACAAGACAATCCCAGGCCCCCCTGGCCAGTGCCAGAGAGCAAGCAGAAAGCAGCAGCCTCCCACAGCACCAGCAGAACGTGGTGCATAGACCTTCCGTCACGCATGTAGCGGTGGGTGGGTGGGAAAACAGACTCCTCCTGGAGAGGGTAAGGAAGACGGAAGGACTACATGCAAACAGCCTCAGCTCCAACGAAGCCGCTGTGCTTTGCATTTGTCATGCCCAACTCAGAGAGCCCCAAGAAGAATCACTTGGAGCCACGTGTCAGATATGCCCATCATCGTTCACTGAGGAGGGACAAGGACTTAGGCAGACCTCAAGTCTCCAGCCCGTGTTTAGATTTCCTTAGAATACCAGATGTGAAGAGTTAGATCCCAAAAAGAATTAGGTTCTTCAACCTCCATTCTAACTCCTCGCCCACCTTACTGTGGTTGGTATTACGCAGAAAGATGGACTAGATCAACTCATGGTGTCTTCCAGCCTCAGCCATCACCCGTGGAAGCCCAGGGAGGAGCTGAAACAACAAAGAGAGGAAGGAAAATCGGCTTTCCTGACAGAAGCACTGCTCCAGCTTCCTAAAAGCCAGTGCACTGGTTGGTCCAAAACCAGAGCCAGCTCGCAAAGGGGTTGGTCCCCAAGGAGGAGGGCAGGTCTCCGGGGGAGTCTGTCTGGAGGCTGAAGCCAAAACACCAGGTGACAATGGGCGAGCAGGTGACAAGAGCAGGCAGAGACGAGGTGTAGCTCTGAAACTGCTACAAGCCGCTTGCCAATTTTATGTCTGAAAGCCTCTTGCGGACAGTCGGCGACCGGCTCATTGTGAACACTGGCGCTCAGTTCCTTTATATACAGCTATTCCCCGCAGATTGCATCAACCGAGCTGCTTGCCAGCAGGACGTAGCTGTGTACCGTCATTAATCAACGTCATGCTTGGGGAGAAACGCTGAGTTCATTCTCATGTGTCTCCTCAGACCTCTGGGGACCGAGTTGTCTCTAGCTGAGGCCGGTAGTCACCTGGAACAGTTTTCCAGCCCCCCTAAGCAGCAGGAGTGTCCATTAACTACCACGGATCGGTGGGGACGGTTTGTAAACTCCGGATACATACGGAGGGGCCCGGGCGCTTATTGGCTGGTGCTTTCCGCTCTCAGAAATGGGTCATTTAAACAGAAAACTGTAAAGTGTTCATGCCTCTGAATGCAGAGAAACTATGAAAACAAGCTCCCGTCTCCGTGCCACAGACCCGGCATTCAAACGGAGACTCAGGGCATGTTGTACGGGAATGAACCAAGTGCTCCCAGCAGATTCCTTTCCTTTTTCTGATGTTTCACACAATAAACATTTCAACTCTCTGGTGCGAGAGCAGACCTACCCCAATTACCAGGACAGCTTGTTTTGTTTGGAGTAGTCATTAAGGGTCCCATCCTGCATCCCCAGGACCAGCGAGAAAACTCTCCTTGCCCCCAGTGGGCCTGAATCCAAGAGAGCCCCACGGTACATTAGAGACATCGCTGTTACTGGGAGGGTATTTTGCCTTTCCTTATGGAAGCAAAACCAGTTCAAGCAAGTTCTGCCACGGCTCCACCTACACAAAGGTGGAGACATCGTGGTTTCCCAATGAAATCCAAGGCAGACGCTGGCATCACCAAACGATGCTGCTATAGGCTGATCCGTGACAGCAGGCCACCACGGTTTCACGGTGTCCTAGAGCTGATTGACCTTTTGTCCATGTCACTTGGACATCTGCAAGCCAGAGAGCAGTACTGCAGTCCCTGGGGCCTCGGAAATCTCAGCTCTGCAGGGCTACTTCTCAGGAGGGTGGATGCTCACTCGGAGAGAAAAAGTCATATTTGATTTAGTAAATGAGATCTGAATAAAAATGGCTCATGGGTAATTGTTACACTCAGTGTGGGCATCATACAAAGCGGGGCTGTTTTTCCCAGCACGGTGAGTGGTGCACATCTGGGAAGCTTGATGACACGGAGCAGAAGCCAGCTGCAAAAGCAGCAGAGAACAAGGCAGCGGTGGTTCCAGAGGGTCGGGATGCTCATTCAGGAGCGACCGTCAGCTGCTCGAGCACGGAGCGCAGAGGCAGGAGCTGTGGAGGGGACTGAGTGGTGAGACAGGAGCCCAGCAATGAAACACTTTCTTGGTGAATCATCACTCAGGCCCTTCTGGGGCACATGGTAATCGAGGGGCTATTTTTGAAGGGCCACAATGCCAAACAGATGGAAGAAGTCTTGGAGGGCTTGGAAAGAGGAAATATGCAGCTACAGCTTCCCTGAACCCAGATGTGCCAGTGAGCAGCTACGGTGAGAGCCCTTCCGTGAGTAACCTCTGGGTTATTCAAACTCCAGGGTGATGCAAACTCCGTCTCTGCCCTGTATGAAGGTGCCAGTGAAGCCCATCAACTCGCTCATTTACCTTGTTAAAAGCCACCTGCGCGTTATCAACCACGTGTCACATCCAGTTATTCCTACCAGCTCCATCACTGCGCTCAGCAAAGGCACACCTAGATCTGAATATTCACGAGCGAGATGAAGTCCATCTGCCCACAGTACCAACATACAGCTTGTCAAGGTGGCTCCTGTACTATCCCACCTTCACGGGGGTGCTTTTATCCTCTGAAATATCTGGAATTACCCTCAAGCAATCTGATCCACCTTGTTACGGACTTCAGAAGGCAACACCGTTTCAAGATGAACAGTATCAAAAGAGAGTAGATCAGTCTACGCTGTCAGAGTGCCTCAGTGCAGAGAGACTTCAGGATTTTCCTCCTCTCCTTTCAGCTCTAAGAATATCCCAAAAGTACACAAAATGTAGCCCTTGCAAGATCCCATCTAGCCAGGCAGAGAACCCAGTGGCTGTGACGTGGAAATAATCTATCATTGAGCATCTCTCTGATCCCGTTCTGGCATCAGATTTGCACCTGGATGGACAAACAAACATCATGAAGACCTGATGCATCTAAAAATTGACAGATGTCTTTGCAAGCTGCTAAAAAGTGTATGGCTGGTGGCTTCTCAAGCCTCCAAGCAGGTTCGTCACTATTATGGGGTTAACCCTGCGTCAGGCAGGAGCACAGCTCCCACGCTGCCTTCGAATTCTTCAAAATCTGTCTTTGAAAATGGAGGGCAAGCATATTTTTAAAAGGAGAACTGCATAGCAGAGTAATTAACAAATAATACAGGTATTTCCACATTTCCCTGATATTTTCATTTTTTTTCCAGGCAAGAATTATTTGTCAAAGTTTGCTCCAAAGCCACGAGTGTTCCTGAACGCCCTCCAACAACATTTTTTCCTCAGCCTGTTATTTCTAGGAAAACACATGTCCCTGCAGAGTGGCAGGAGCTGGCTGGTCCTTCCACCAGCGCTGAGCAGGGCAGAAGTGGTGAGCCCAACGCGAAACACCTCTGCTGCGCCTTGCCTGGAGGGAACCACCCTGCCTTGCCTTGTCACACGAGCTTTGGGCTTAACATAGGGCTCCTTCTTAGTGGTGGCCTGAGCAGATGCCAGATGCGGGATTTAATCTGTGCATGGCCTCCACCCTCCCACCCTTGGCAAGGTGTTGAGCTGATTGGTCCTAAAAACCTCCAAAAGGATGAAACCCAAGGTGTCCTAACCTGGCGTAAACCGTATTGCGTGCACACTCTGCGGCCATTTCTGTTTATTCTAGTGGGAGGTGTCCCTGCCCAGGGCAGGGGGTTGGAACTAGATGATCTTTAAGGTCCCTTCCAACCCGAACTTTTCTATGATTCTGTGATTCTATGACACTATTCTCCATTGCAATGCCATTCTCCTAGCGGTCTGGCTTCCAGCTTGCTGCTCTCTCCTTTCACCACCCATGTTTTCTGCATGGGGAGGATGCTCAGGCACCCTCCCCGGCACCTCCCTGCCAGCGCCGTGCCGGATGGCGGCGTGTTGATGAGCGCGGGTTCTGCAGCTCTGCTGGTCACAGGCAAGTGGGAAAGGGGCAGGGAATGACGTCTTGGAGGTGTCCTGAAGCCCATCGCCTGCCCGGGCAGGGCAAACGCAGCAGCCCTGCACCCTTCCGTGCTGTTGGCATTGGTGAAGCGAAGGGTCCGAGGGCTGCAGTCCCTGGCGCGAGCTGTCAGTCCTTCTGTCTGCCCAGATCCGCCTGCCTTTGTGCACCTTTCCTTGCAAGCGGCAGTTTCTGACAGCTAATATTTCACAGAAACCGGAGCCAGCTCTCTCCCTCCCTCCTTTTTTTCCCCTCTCTCTCTCTTCTGTTTATGAAGCTGAGGGTAAGTGTTTAATTAGTTGCCTAATTGCCTGGGTAATTGGTAGACATACTCAGCTCTCCAAGTAATCAGTCTGAACAGGCCTTGAAAATATCTGGCCCAATATTCATTAGTGCAGTTAAATCGTTAAACAGTTACTGTGTTTGGTTCCTGACAAAGCCCCGCAAAGGGCTGCGTCGGTGGCGCGGCGGCTGTCGCGGGGTGGGGGACAGACCCGGGGACACCCCGCGCCCCGAGAAATGTCCCCAGCCCACTGCCGGCGGGGCTGGGGAGGGGAAAAAACCCCACGGCGTGCAAAGAGCGGTGAAAGGGGGAGGTGTGTCCCCTTTGCAGGGGACATCGGCGATGGGAGGAGACGCCTCCTTTCCTCGCCATGCTCTTGCTCCAGCCTCCCCTTTCCCCGGCGCCAGTCCCCTCCGCGTGCGGGCGGCCGCCCCTCTCCCTCCCTTGGCCGCCACGGGTTTGGAAGCCGGTTTTGCCATTAGCCCAAGCATCAATGTGAATATTGTCTCGGCGGGCTGCCCTCACCAGCATAACTCGTTAAAAGGTCCTTGGATGGTCCTGCTCCGGCTCAGTACAAAGGCACCCTTCTGCCAAGTGCCTGCCTGTCCGTCCCTCTGTCCATCCTGCCTCCCTCCCCGTGGAGGGTGTCGGGACCAGTAAGGAGCCCAAGCCCCGAAGGCAGTCTCCAAAGGGCTCCTTTCCCCCACAGCTGAGTTTCAGTCGTGGTCTAACAGCAACTTCAGCCACAGAGGAAATTCCAGGTGCAAATCCCGGCACAGCCACCCCAGAGGAGGAAGGCATCCATGTGTCTGGCTTTTGGGGCAAAAGATTTGAGACTTTGAGCAAAGCAAGGGGAGGAACCGGCTTCCCTCTACCTGCTGCCTCGGTTCCTGTAGAGGATTTTTTGGGCAGCATAAGGTGCCACAGAAGATGCAATTAAAAGCAAGTGAAGGCAGTTGTAGCACGGTGCAGCCGGACAGGACTGCCAGCCAGGGAGCTCCCATATGGCTCCAAACCACGTGAAATAGCTGAGCCCCTAAACACTACGCCCAGCTCAGCGGGAGGTCGGCCAGGATATATAACCTCAAAGTTATTTCTAGCAATGATTCAAGAAAAATGCACGCGTTAAGAACTGGACCCTCGTTAAAAGGTTGCTTGGCTGCAGATCCTTGTGCAATTAAGTGCAGCGGGGCCGGGGGCCGGCGTTGCCTTCCCAGCCCAACCTCTCCAGCCAACGCACCCCCCTTCCCCTGGCTGCTGCCAGAAGACTGTGTCCAGCAGCTCCGTGTGTGCTTCGTTTTCCGCTGAGCTGGCTCATCCCTCTCGCCAGCGCTATTTTGAGTTCACCTGCTTGGGGTACGAGTCCATGAGCTCCTTACCAGCTCCCGAAGCTCACCAGAAACCCTCCGTGGGACAACCCAAAGAAGGCACCAAGGTCCTGGGCAATGGCAGAGGGGGAGATGGCAGCATCCAGGCAAGGAAATTCCTGATCAGATCCCGCACCTCAGTTTTTGCCAGGCAAACAGTTGGATTCCCGGCAGATGGGATGTTGACCTGAAAACAAGGACAGGACATGTTTCGCCAGACCCAGGGGTGAAGGGGAAATTAGAGATGGCAAGTTAAAAAAAAGGGAAAAAGGATGCAGAAGAGATCAGAGGTTTTTTGTTCCTGTGCAGGAGGTACTGGCAACTGGAAGAGAAAACATGGGATGGTGATATAAGGGTTTAGGGGGAAGTGCTACAGCCTGATGTGCAGGAAAGCCAGGACATGTGCATGTGCCGCAGGGTGGCACGGGTGCTACCGGAGCCCCAGGAAAGCAGTCAGGGAGCACCTTGGGGTGTCTGTACCTGTCAGAGCAGCCAGCCCACCCGGCAGGAGCCACATGCTCCACCAGCACGCAGGGGCATCTTCCTCCCGTGCTCTTCCTCGCTCATTCACATGGGTCTTGGGATTTCCAGGAGAACTTCCCATCCCTTTTAGGGAGGATGCAAGACAGTTTCTTGAGACTCCCCCTGCTAGGCATGGGGATGAGTCCCTGCCCAAGGGAAGGTTTTGGGGCACTGGGGAGCACCGGGCAGGCTGCAGTGGGAAGGGGGGAGAGCATGCAGGGGGAGGAATGTCAGAGGTGACTAAGAAATAGGTCTCCATCCATTACTCTGCTGGGCGGTCCTCTCGAGTCACTGGCTGGCTTTGTTCTCACCAACATCTGTAAGAGATTATGGATGCCTTCCAAGCTGAGGACATGGACGGGATCTATAAATACCATGGGCCGGGGGTTGCTGCTGTCAGAGGAGGGCTCTGCCTGGGTGGCCTGGAGGCCAGGCGTGGGCCACGTGTCCCGGGAACGCTCTGGGGAGGCAGAATGGCTCTGTCCCCAGCCAAGTCCCCCGGGGAGACGTGACCAGCGCAAGGTGGTGACACCACAGGCAGGGTCTTCCCAGGGCTGTGCTGACTCATGGCCAGCGGCAGCTGGAAACGCGGCCGAGCAATGGGAACATGGGGCTGGGGGGTCTCAGCAGCAGCCCCGGCGCTGATACCTGCTCCTTGCTGGCCTTGAGCAGCTCGTATCACCTTTCAACTAAAACCAGACTGACCCCTGCAAGAGGACAAGGGTTATTCAATATATTATTTTTTTTTTTTTTGGCAAGGACCTCGAATAGCAGTCCCCAGTAAAGCTGACATAATACATGCCCAGACACCACGGCGATGGGCGCCATTTAAGGAACACAAACAGAGGAACACAAACAGAGGGGAGCTGTTCATGCTCCGTCCTCCCAACTTCCCCGTGTCAACACCACTCCCCCGAGACCTTCCTCTAATTCCTGACTCCATCCCAGGCTCTCGTGGAGAATGTCGCGAGACTTTGCGCGGTTCACGCAACGCTAACGCTGTCCGGCAGGAGCTGAATTCTCCAGTGACTAATTGCTTGAGAATGTCTTTGTTCGTTCAGCCTTTCCCACCGAAAAAGGATCCTGATTTTATAAGCTGTTAGAAGCCTGAAGATCCAGCACTACACTAACATGTTGTTAGCCACAATTATCCCCTCTCTGACAAAGGATTCCTGATTAGGGCTGTTGCATATTCATCCGTAGACCGCGCCAAGCCTGGCTTTGTTTTTCAAGGTCGAGGATTGCATTTTTTTGGATTCAATTCCCATCCTAGACTTAGATTACAAGGCAGGAGAGGAGGAGGCAGCTGAGGTTGCTGGAAGGGTTGAATCCTCCTGGTATTGCTCAAAACATTCACCAGATGCGTGCCAGACGTGCCATGCAGACCAGCCACCCTTTGTGGGCTTGGTTGGGTGAGCCTGGCAGCCTCCAAAGCTGACCCTGGCTGCAGGTATGTCGCGTTGAGATCAAGGAGTGAGGAACCCCTAAGTCTCCCTGGTGCAGAAAGGTGGATACTGGGCAGGGATCTCAATCCAAAATACACTTCCAGCATTCGAGGCTTCATGAGGTCCTGTTTTCATGGTCTCCCTGGGGGCCCTGTCCCATTGCCACCATGGGAGAAGGGACAAAAGGTGGAGTTAGACAGGATGGAATATTTCACAGAGGAACTTTAACTGCTCTCCCCTGCTGATTCCTCCACTTCAAAAAAAAAAAGAAAAAGGAAGAAAAAGAAAAAATAATTACTTCTCAGCCTCTAACCTTTCCAGCAAGTGACTTTGTAATAAATAATCCACATGTCTCTCCAGCGCAATCCATCAGCAGGAGCGCCTAATTACTTTAGACTCACTTTGAAAACCCTTCCAGTGCCACTTTCAGATAAATAAAAAATTAATGCGGAACTAAAGCAGTAACCTGGAGAAAGTTTCCCCACTCTCCCTCAGTTCTCTCCAAGTCTGGGCTGATGCCTGGCGGGCTCCATGCCCAGAGACGCTTCCCCTGTCACGCTGAAAGGTGAGCTTGGGCTGCAGATCAGGGAGCAGGGAACTCAGCCATGGAGTGTCCACGGGGACACCCATCCTCCAGACACGCAGATGCTTATAGCAACGGCTGGAGACAGACCCAATGTGTAGGAAGACTTTTTTTTCTGAATCCCCTTCCTTGGGAGGTTTCTGTTATTTGTTTCTCTATTTTAGAGGCAATTAGGCTCTGCTTTCCTTCGCGGGGTTGTTCCTTGCTCCCCAGTCGCGCTGTCTTCTGCATCACCCCTTTCCTTCCTTTTCGCAAGATTACAGCTGTAAGAAAGGCACCTAAATGCTGAAATGACTTTCCCCCACCCTTGTGCCCCAGGTCATCCCCACCACGGCTAAGGGGCACCCAGTGTGCAGTTTCTGCAGCGACGGATGCCCCAAGCACTGTGCTGCTGCTCAGCATGCAGGGCACGCTGCAGCACGAAGCCGGCGACAAGAGGAGGCAGGGGTCACTCGAGAAATTATTTCTGTAATGGGTCTGTCCTCTGGCAGAGGCAGGAGACATTCCCAGTCTTCCTCGCCTGTTCCCCACTGCTACGTCTATGTCAGTTGTGGCGTGGAGGGACGAGTGCCCAAACACAATTGCGGTGTTCCTTTGGTCACTGCTGGAGTGCAGCGAGGTGCCGCATCCATAAACCTTCATAACGGAGCTGGACACCAACGGGCAGCACTTCCATAGAGTTTCTTTGGAATTGAGTAGAATAACACTGAGCAAGCCGGTTACACGCTCACGTTGAGGATGGTGGGCACAGAAGACTGCAAGAGCACTGTCTCCAGAGCAACCCTTGGCATCCCCTGCCATGCAAGGATGTGCTTTAATGGAGACATTACCAAAGCAAATGGGGTCTTGCTGTAGGACTGCTAGAACAGGGATCGTTAGTCAGATGAATTTCATTACACTGGAAGTGAACTTGTTCTGGTGGAAGACCAAGCTGGCCACCAAAAAGGATGTTCAAGGCATCCTGTTGCAGTTATCCTTAAGGGAACTGATAGTGAAAACAGGAAAGATGCTCAAGTGTGTGGCTGCATGAAGAGGTTCATGCAAGAGCTGGAGGCACAGAGGGTCTCCCCTTCCCTCCTGGAGAGGATGACGAGGAAGCAAGGGACAGACTGCTTGGCTTGGGAGTCCTGGAGGGTACAGGGTACTGGGGATGCCACTGCGGGTACCAGGGCTGAGTCCCTGCACGTTCTGGATTTGCTGGTACTTTTACTTGCAAAGTCCACCTATTTGTTGCAGAAACCACTAATCCACACGAAGGTAACTGAGACCATGGTGGGACAGCTGCTTCCACTGGCAGCCCAGATTGCTACCAGACCCTGCTAGTCTCTGCAAGGAGTTTTTGCCTAGAAATAAGAAAGACACCAATTTCTTGATATTTCCAGCAATAAAATGAATATAAAAAAACCTGCCTGAGTTTCATTTTGCAAAGACTAAGAGTATGTCATACCTTTGGCAGCTGAAGGTCTGAGCCTTCTAAGAAGGCTTTGTCCACCTCTTCTTCCTCATCTTTGCACCCCATCTCTGCGTTCCCTTCTTTCTCTTCTCCTCTCACCTCTGTGCTTAGGGCCCCCGGCAATACCCGACAAGCATTCAGAAGCTAAAAAACAACAACAACAACAACAACAACAAAAGAAGCAAAATTAAATATCTGAGAAAAGCAGGCCCAGAACCAATAAGGCCTGATTTCACTGCAGGTTACCACAGCCGGGGCAGTGGTGTGTCAGGGGAGGAAGATGCTTGAAAAACCTCCACAGGAGAATTAATTAAACGAATTTCACTCTGCCAATTGTTTGTTATTTTTGCTGACCTCACCAAGTGGATTAATATTTAATTAGCCTTTAGGAGAAGTGGAAAGCACTTATTAACCTGTTATGTCAATCTGTCAGGCCTGGGGTCTCAGGACAGGCGCTGTTACCAAGAAACAATAGAAATATCAAGGTCTGTTTCTCTCCGTCTCGGCGGTTTTCCCCACTGGAAAGTGGCTTTTTTGGGGACATGGGGGAAGGGGACACACCACCCCTAACTGAAGGGTGTCTAAAAGTGAGCGCCCCAAATCTAGATGTCTTTTAGAGGCCAGAGCAAGAGCTGAGGAAGCCATATGTGATGTCCCAGGCGCAGGTGGGAAGCACATATGGATATACGATCCCCTTGGAGGTATTTTAGAGCTCAGGCTAGATCTCATCTGGTGTGATGCTGGTGACTAGGGAAAGGTTTGGGCTTTCCTTCATTTCTCTTGTTTAGAAACACTGCTTCCTTTACATTGTGTTTATAGCGACCATAGCTCAAGAAGTGCTAAACTTGGTGTCGACACATCCTCCTCAGTGGGGAGATGCAATGGGGCCCTGCAAGACACAGAGGTCCCGGGTGAGTCTCCGTTAAAAAAAAGCTCTAAAACAGAGAACAGGATGAACACAGATGGCAGAACAAGAAACCCGTCCCTGCCGGTGACAAAGACCAGAAGGTCCCCGGCCAGCATCCGAGCTCATGCAAAGCTGGAGAGTCTCACCCTGGGATAATGGCCACGTCTTATTGCTGCAGGGCTGGGTCTGGCCCAAAAGAAATAAAACCTCAAGCAAAATCGAACCCTTAGGAAACATCCTCAGCAAAACGGTGAGATGAATGTTGTGTGCAAGTGAGTGAGACCGCGAGGAGCTTGGAAAGAGATAGTGGCTGAAGTGCTAAAGGGGCTGAATATCTTCTTTGGTGGAAATTCTCCCAGACTCTGGGCATGGATGCTCAGCTGACATCTTAACTAGCTGCTCAGAGAGGAGCCAAAGCAAAGTGTCTTCTCCAAACCTCCCCAAATCCTGATGGCCCTGGGCGTCACACACAGCTGGGCATCTGCACTTTGACTTCGGCTTAGTGAATCAAAACTAAACCTCAGGTTAAAATAACCCACTGGGTCTCTCTCGGGATATTAAAAAACCCACCAGCAAACCCAACCAGCCCCCACACCCTGGTTTTGCGGTCTAACAGGGACACCGGAGAGATGCCAACCACGACAAGAGCCAACCTCCCATCACAGGCAGAGAGCTTCATCAGACAGCAAAAATAACAAACCGTATTCAGGAAAATACGGGGCTGTTGGCAGCGGGCACGGGCTTATGGGTCCCTTTCGATCTCTGCACGCAAGAGGTGAGACGAGCAAGCGGAGGCAGGAGCGGGAGCACTCGGTGGTGAGCCCTGAGCGCGTGGCTTTGTGCCGGCTGCCACAGCGGGTCGTGGTCACCCCTGCAATCTGTGCTGGCTCTCGCAGGCTCTGCGTGAGCCCAGCCACCTCCTGCCACCTTGTCCCCGCAGGGCAGGGACAGCACCCGCCACGCCGTCCTGCCCAGACCGGGTGCCATAACCACTGCTCTGTGACAGGCCATATCATTTATTATTATTATTTTTTTTTTCAAATTAAAATCCTCCTGAGCTTTATTAAATAGGGATGCTGATAGGTAATTAAATCGCAACTTAATTAAATCTGTCTGCTCAATCCAACCGCGGCACGCTGGCTACTCTGCAATCCCTGTGAGAGGTGCTGTCGGTGGAGAACAGCAACGCGAATTAAACAGCATCACGCTCGGCGCTGCCACCTCCCTGCCGGGCACGGCCCGGAACGGGACTGGTGGGTTTCTCCACCCATGCAGCAACCCATAGCAATAGGAAGACCTGGGGACACCCCGCGGGGGACCTGACCTGACTTCATAAGAGCTTTTCGGGTAGGGTTAGCACCAAACCAAGGCGCTGGAGGCAGGTTGAAGGGTTTACGACCAGCTGCTTTGACACAACATGACAATGTTGGGCATGAAATAGTGGGCAGGCAGGGAAGGACTTCTCCTTCCACTGGTCTGCAGTACCTTTGTGAGGTGAAGGCCATGGTGATGGTCTGGAATTCCAGAGAGCTTGCAAGGGTAGGAATTTGGATGGGAGAAGGGCTCCGCCTGGGGCACTGTTTCCCTGGGCTAGTTGCTCCCTCTGCACTTTAGGATGGAGAAAAAGGTGCTGTAGGATGCTGCTCACACTGATGCTGAGCCTTGTGGGTGCTCAGTCCTGGGATCAGAGGAGGAAAAATCATGGGGAGGAGGTACCTATGGTTCCCTGCTCTGCAACTGCAGCCACCTCACAGTCCTGGCAAGACCCTTGAGCTCTCCTCTGGCCGTGAAGCCCCACAGTGTAGGCACTGTGCTTTTGAGGGAGGTCTCAACACCACTGGGGTTCACCAAAATTTGCAGCCTGGGATCCAGGTACTTGAGCACCCTCCAGGTCTCCCAGGAGGTGAAAGAAAAAAACCTTAAAAAACCCCAAAAATAAAAACAGCCCAAAGGGCAGCAGATTCTAATGAAAGTCAAAACCCCAAGGAGATGGACAAGAGATGGACAAGCTACAGAGAGCTGATTCAAGGGTGACTTTCCCGCAGTAATCTTGGGAGATCAAATTCCTAATCTGCTTCCACCTCAAAGACGGAGGAGTGAAAGTCCTACTGGGATTAACGTTTAATGCTTGAGTTGGCGGGTGATGCCCTGCGCCGGGATGCTTGGGTTCCCTGCTCTGCAGCTGAAAGAGACTGGTACATGAGCTCAACCAGCATCCATCCCGGATATTGGAGATGACCCTACGCTCAGGCACAGGTCAAGGAGGGGTTGCCAAGTTCAGGATTCCCCACATCATTACAAAGTGTTGTGCACTGGGGCTGCAACAACAGATGAGTTGTCCTGTCTGTATCTGCTGGGGCGTGTGAAACTTCAAACCTCCTAATTGTTTTAGAGCCACTGAGGTGAGCTGCTGGAACACAGCATTGGGGAGGGCAGTTGAGACAAAAGGCAGCTCATTCCCACTGCTGGGTTTGCATTTCTGCTCCTGGTGAGGACATATGCGGCAGGGAACTGCTCTGCTGGAAGCCCACACACAGCAGCCTCAGCTCCTGTGCTCCCCACCAGGAAGACACAGGGATGGAAGGAGAGAAGGGTCAGCTGCAGAGGGACAGAGGGGGACACAGCCTGGGAGATGAGAAAAGACCTTAATGAAGATAAAGACATAGGCAGACCCCAGGACACACAGACAAGCAGTTATAAACCCTGTCTAACTCTCTGAAACAAAGGTCATGTTAACAGTGCCACCCGTGGAGAAAGCTTTATTTTCTCTTCTCCTCTACTACAAGAAGACATTCTCCATGGGGAGTACACAGCCTTAATTTTGAGGGTCTGCTTTGAAGGCCAGACAATGGCACAGAGACTGGGACAGGAGCATCTATGACTGGGAAATGCTTTTTGCTGTCAGAAAGTGGGGGAGAATAAAAGAACTGATCATGCCTTGGGACTCTTTCACACATGATGTGGCATCATCTTAGCAGGCACTTTCAAATGTCCTGTTTGTGCTTACTCTTGAAAGAGATCAGTTGTGAGTCAAATGAGGCAACCATGGGTGGCCACTCACAGTTACAGTACATCTCCTCCTCTATTGCACGCTTGCCTCCTTCCCATCTAAGTTTCCCAGATCTCTTCCTGCTCTCTGAAAGTGTGTTTCCCTAGACAGCTCTGTAGAAGTCACCCAAGCTTCTGGGCATCCAGAGAATATGGCCAGGTTTCCAAAAATATTTTATGTAGTTTCCCAAATCCTTGACTCTGGGGCAACTACTCACCTCCAAGTAATGAATGGCCAGCAGCTTCTCAGCAGAAGTTTTATTAGCAGCTACACGCGGCCTGATTTTAGCTTCTCCAGGAAAGCAATCAGAAGGTCTGCTCTGAGCAGGTGTCCTACTGTGCTCTGAAGCTCTGGGAGATACTGGTGATGAACCTTCTTCTATCTCTTGAGAACAGATGTGTGCAGAATAGCTCAGACCTCTAAGTGGTAAGACAGAGAGGTAGTTAATAGGCAGTAGATGTTTGCTAAACTTCACAGCCAAAAGCTTCATGAAAACGGGGTGCCCAAGTCACACTTTTGGAATAAGGAAGTTCTGATCTGCATCTTAGTGTCACCATTGCTTTATCACGAGAGAGCAGATCTATTAAATCCTGACCCAAAAGTCTGGACAATTAGGGTTTAGGTCCAGAAAAGAATCTACATTTTGCAGTGCAGCCCTTCTCTTCTTTGACAGATTGTTTGTTTTTTATTCTTTCATGTGTCCCAGGTGGTGCTGGGACATGTCAGACCACAGGGCAGCTTGAAGTTATGGGACAAACCGTAGGTAATTTGGCAGGAGAACATTAAAAAGCAAGAGGAGGAAACTATAAATTCAGAGTGTAACCACCATAAAGTATTCTCTTAATTCCCAGCCAACCTCTTAAAAGCACAGATAGCTCTTCCCCCTGCCCACAGGATGCCTTTCCCTCTCCGTAGGGTGTCGTGTTATGGCTCGGACAACAGAACACCACGGGAACGGTGACCCTGATGGATTTCACATGTGTTGCAAGACTTGGTGGAGGCTCTGCCCTTTCACACGCCGGACTTCTCTTCTGTGCAATATCAAAGGTTTGGCATCTCATGGCCCTGTTTCATTTCTCACTGTCTGCTGAAGGGCTTCATCTCATCCCTCCTCTTCCCTTCTGATTGGTGAAAATGAGTCATCTGCCTTTACAGGTGGGAATGAACCATAACCCTGAGTCCTAAATTGGCTGTAACTCCCATGGCAGAATCCAAGAACTTTTACGAGGCTCCTGTCTGGGAAAATAACACAGAGGGGCCATCAAAACCTTTCCTCATCTCCTTCTTGCGTCCTCCCAGGGTTACAGACCCTGGAGATCTGCTTTCCAGTAAGTCATGTCTGGCAAAGTGTCCTAACTTCCCTCTCCTCTCCTACAAGTAGTTCGTGAAATTGCAACATTTCTGTGTTCCTTGCTTTTAACCAGAAATTAATTTCTTGCACCTAAAAAGCACTGAAGTGCCTAAATCGCATTTTCAAGAGTCACAAGCATTTGCGAACCCAAATCTGATAGATGTTTCCTTCCAAATTCTTACTCTAACAATGCCCCTTTCTCCCGGTTCGACCAGTCTCTTCTCATTTGCACTTTCTCTCCATTTACCCCCTTTCTGGTTATCTTTTAACCAAAGATCGTTGCCTGATTCTCATTCCTGGTCATGCTTTAAGGGCCAGCGTTTGCTCTGTGAGGAGGAACAGGAAACACTCAGTCCTCGTCCCCGTTTACCTGGTCACTGCCCTGTCCCCTGCTCAGCCAAACCAGTGCTCTCCTGTCTTGCAGCCACATCTGCCTGACGCCGCCACCACGGGGTCACGTGCACGGCAAGCAGCGGGTGGGGAATCAGACGTATTTCTTGTGAACTTCGGAGTATGAAAAAGAAAATGGGTTTCTGAGGGAAATTGCTCATGGAAATCTGCTTCTAGTTTGGCTTCAAAAAGAAATGATGAGTGGTAACTTTAAAATGACACAAAAGGAACTGCAGTGGAATTAATTTTAAAAAGCCGTCTTTTAGGGAAATTTGAAAGATTTTTGCAAGAAAACACTCCACTGATCTGTCCATCTTATCTCACTCACTGAATACTACTGGTGAGCCGCCCATTTCTGCTTCAGAGCCTGTTTATTTCCACTCCTGTTCTTAAAGGCAAGCACCTCTGATGAGGATTTAGTTCTAGTGTACGGATTGAGGGAGTGGAAAACTCACATTCAAAGGTTTCTTGTAAATATATAAGTGTTTTAAACCTCCTCATACAGCTGAGGGCAAGTTTTCCAGTATCAAATATTAGCTAACGTTACAGCGTCGAGCATTTACACAGGGAACACCAGAAGAATGAAAAAAGTCAGGGAAGAGCAAAATGAAGGAGACTTTTCAAAAGCCAGAAAGAGCCAAGCCCAAAAGAGCAGAAAGATACTGGTGCAGGGAAAATAGAGCACGATGAGAGAAATGGTGATAGGAAATCAAACAGGGGACCTGGCAGACCTGGGGGAGGGTAAAGACAGAGAGAAAGAGACTGAGAGTGAATGGATAAAATAGCCAGAAACAAGAAAATAAAGAGTAAATCTGACCTTTGTTATCTTTGGAGAACAACAAAGAACGTGTTTTCTGCAAAGCTATTTCTGAGTGTGGGCATGTTGCAGAGGACCGTAAGAGAAGACAGTATGCCTGAGGACCACCAGTAAAGTGATGGAGTGGTAAATGAATGTTATCTACCTAGGCACTGCTAGATCTTGAGGTCCCAAAGCATGTCGGGACCCCATATCTCCCCTTAGGTGGTGTTACCCGCTGCCATCAACGATGCTGGCGTTGCTGAGCCTCTGAACCAGCTGCCGGCAGCAGGGACTGCCAAGCGTGTAGAGCACAACCTCTCACAAACCTGGAAAATTGCGGAGGCCTCCCAGCTGCCCATGTGCACGAAGCATGCTCCTTCTCCAACTCCGATCCCAAGGGAAACAGCCGAGAGGATCTCCGGAAGGTCAAAATGCAATTAAAAACAATGAGATTTTCTGCTACTTAATGGGTGCAAAGGAAGGAGGGTCTGCCTCCTGGGTCATGCCTCTCCCACCCACGCTGACCACCTCAGACTCTCCTCAGCCTCCTCTCCTTCCCCGTTGTTCTTGTGGCCCTCCTCATTCATAACATCACCCCCTCCGATGTCCAGGTCCAGCAATCGGGGGACAATTAGGTAAATGTGTAAGTTTGGAGGGGAGGGGATTTACACCTCCTGTTGCCCTTGCAATGAATTACCAGGGCTGTTAATGGGCTGGTGCCCCAGCGCCTCGTAAATTGTGCAACTGAGGCCGAGCGGTGACGGGTGGCTTTGATCTGGACACGCTGCTCTGCCATGAACAGGAAAAGGAAGAGGTGATTTTTCATGGGTTACTACTCACTCCAGCCTCCAAGTTTTCCACTCTGCTGAAACTTTGACAGTGCCTAATAATCCATCAGCAAAGCTTTCCTTGCTCTGCTTCCACTCCATTACCACCTTCATGTCCCCATTTAGCTTCTTTCACACGGACCCCGGAAAGGTTGGAGGATGGGAACAAGGGCTGGGGTCACGCCACGTGTTTGCCCTGAGGAGAGGAATCAAAAAAGTGGATGCTGAGATGAAGGGAAGGAACAAGCTCATGTCTGCAAAGCTGGGAAGAAACTTTTAGGTTGGATCTAACCCTGTTACCTGCAGGGGTGAAGGCACCACCTTCAGCTCCTGAACTAGGTTGATTCTTCACCAGGTGCCACTTTCTCAACCCTCAACAACATGCCCTTCACACCAGTAGTTCTTTGGACAGGGGTTGTCTCTTCCCCATGAATAGCAATTAACGCAGTGTGGTCTTTGCCCTTTGCCCGTGGTATCGGGTCTTTGTGCTGCCAAGAGGAAAGGGCACCATGAGGGCTGGTCCCATGGGCTCTTCCGACAGCTGCGTGGACAGACCCATGGGGCTTCCCGTCTCCAGGAGCTCGACCATCTGCAGCTCTCCACTGCCAAGCAGCAATGCCCTGCAGTCCTGAGTGTCCCACATTCCCTGGAGAAAGCCTTCCTCTCGTCTTAGGCCTTGCCACTTTGGGGGTGCCCTTAGCTTCAACTAAAAAAGAAAGCCGGTCTGCCCTCCCAGAAACCCCATCAAAGCAGAAATATTGGAAACTGGATGGGAAACAACACAGAAAAAAATAACATCACTGTTTCACTGAGCGACCGTGGATGTGTCTCTAAATCTGTATGCCTAACAGGAGCAGTAATGCTCACACTTACCGGAGAGGGACCACCTGGGATGTCAAAGCAACTGGTGCTGGTGGTGAAACCCTGAAGCACCTCAGAGGAAAAGCAAATAAGAGGCTACCTTCACTGCCGAGATGTCGTCTGATGTGAGAGGGTTAGATCTCTTAAGAGGCCATTTGAGATGCTCTAGAGTATCTGCCATGCTGGAAGAGCATGGCTTTTCTACAGGTCTCTTGTCACACCTTCCAGCTATGTCTGGTGTCTTGGATACTTTAGGATGTCTCAAGTAGTGCAATACAGAGCAGTCTTTTATCACCACAATTTTTCACAAGACTGCTGCTTAGATTTATTCTCTAGGCTTATAATTTCTCTTGACAAGTTCCTACCTTGTATCTCCTATATGTTAGACCAATACATTGTATGGGTTCAATTTTGCTCCTTCTGCCTTCTGAATGGAACAAAATCCTTGGAACTGCACTGTTTTCTTAGACTAATGAATTCTTTGAGAGGGGTAAAAAACACCTCAGTAATAAATCCGAACTGGAAGGCTTGATGTATCTGTTTTTCTGTTCACCTCCACTGCTGCTAGACAGAATTAGCCCTCACCTAATACAGAGCACAGACTTGATACAACCTTGTTTAGCACAATTGGTTTGAATCCATTATATTGACAATATCAATTTGTGTAATTCCTGCATTAGGATTTTGTACTAAACTGTATTTGAAAGGAGCTGTTGACCTTGATTAGCTCTTTAATTGTGGTTAAAATCCAAAGTAATTCAGATACCAACCTCGACTGTGGAAGGAAAGGGCCGTGCCATGTGACAGCGCAGTCAATAACCGCCACGTTCCCCACGGACACAGCTCCCGTGTTTTATAGGCTCTGGACTCACCACTGCCTTAGCACATCCATTTGCCTTCACTTCGACCGGCCCTTCAGGGCTTCACCTCACGGGGTGTACTATAAGAGCAGGCACTCGAGGTAGGGTCTCCTGGACATGTTCCACCCGAGCCATCCTTCTGGCTCCCACCACCCCCGCTTTTGCTTGCAGGTGACATTTTTCTTTGCTTTCCATCCCAAGCAGAGCTGTGACAGTGCTGGGTCCTACCCAAGGGCTGCTCAGAGAGGGACAGGAAGGGACCTCTCTGTCTGCAGAGCTAAATCTCGGTTGCGAATGTTGCCCTCGCTCACGTGGTGGTCTCTTAGCAGCAGAAAGAAGAGTGTTATTAGAGCACATTAAGAAGCCCACATCTGCCTGTCAGTGCCCAGATATCTGCAGGGGATGCTTAATGGAGTTATGGGCACCCCGCAGAAGGGAGGGACAGGCTTGCCGGCGTTTCCGTAGGGGCTAAACTCTCACCAAAACCCAGCGGGATCCGGGTGCCCAATTCTCCCAGGTCTGCAGGAAAGGATCAGCTGTGCGCCTTGAGGTCTGCGCTGGTGCCAGCGTTCCGGGTGAAAAACGCCAGGCAGCAGGAAAGACCATTTCCAGGACTCCCATGTGCTGAAGGGGAAAATGGATGGGATGAAGCCTGGAGCGGGGAGTGGGGGGGGAACCCTTTTAAGTCAATGAGGAATTCTGCCAGAAAACAGCAGAAGGAGCAGTTCAGCAGGAATTACAGAGAAGAAAAAAAAAATCTGGCAAGAGATACAGCTTGAAAGATGGAGCACTTCATTTTGGGCAAACTGAACGTTTCAATTAACAATGACAGCGCTGCGATCCTTTAAGAGCAGTCAGATTTTAATAAATTTTTCATGAATGGCAGCAGCCCCGTATCCTGATAGACCTGACAAACTCTCGGCTCTTTGGCGATCGCGTGTTCTCCTGGATCTATGTCTTCCTGGCATCAGATGGGATTGCCAGCCACGGATCAAAGAGGGGGAGCACAAAAAGGCCCGCCAGGCATCTTGTGCTACATATGTGTGCAGAATGTAATGCGCAGGGAGGAGATGGATGGCTGGTGCAGGGAAGGAGAGGGTTCATGGGAAGGAAGAGTAAGCCAAGAGTGGAGAAGACGACACAGGAGAGGAAAGAACAGGCTGTGAAGAAAACTACTATCAGGGAGAGGAGTTTGTGAAAGACAAGAGTCAAGCGGCGAAAGTGGAGCCCAGGAGGGAGGGAGAGGGGGAGGGGGGAACGTCCCCTCTGCGCCTGGGAAAAAGACAATAAAAGCCGCGGACTCCTGTCACGCAGGACAAGCCCAGCACTATTTACTGTTTGCTCATTTAGCCTGGTTAATTTTTAATAATGTTGAAATTTTCATTTTAATAATTTAGGTAAATTATTTATTAAACCACAGGATAAAGGGATCATAGCAATTATGAATTGACAGTGTTACCTGAGGCTCATGAAAAGGTAAGGGGTTTTGCAAAGTCCTTGTTATTGGATAAACATCAAATTAGTAACAACTTCGCATCCAATTCAAATTACCTTCCTCCAAGTCTAAGATTGTTCTCTCTCGGCCTCTCTTGGGAAAGAGCGTCGTGGGTGAAGAGGGTTGTGGGGAGACACGGCTGTCCTGCGTGGGGCTGGGGATGTTTCTCCTAGATGTCCCCAAGGCAGGGACAAGGCAGTCTTTCCATCAGAGGATGGCGTCAAGTTGACATTCACTGCTCTGGTAACGTAGAAAATGTAATGATTTAAAAAAAACCCACAACATGTTAATAGGAAAAGATGGCTGGATGGGTCTTGTCTGGCTATGACTATCAGAGTGGTGGTGGCTTTCCTGGTACAAAAAATGTCAACGGGAGCATGCCGGTACTTCATACCTATTGCAGCGCTCCTTATCGTATTTCGGCGATGCAGCCTCCCCAGCCAGCTCACTGACCACAGGAACCGACTGTCTGATGCCACCTGCCTGGTGAAGAGTTCCTGAGGAAACGCAGACCTGATCCTGGAAGATCCCAAGGATGTTCTGGAGATGTTTGTGTAGAAATCCACAGGCTGCCACTTGAGGAAAGCAACCTTTGTTGAGGAGAAATTGGTGCTCTACAGAGAGACACTGCTCTTCACTTAAAGTGATTGTATCGGGACTGCAAAATAAAGCCTAAAATAGTTGAAAGGGTAGAACTGATGAGTTTTAAAAACACCTAGGGAAGGTAGCATCCAGGTTCTCTCTGAGAGAGCAAGAAGTTTTGCTTTAGAGTAGAAATCTAAATGGAGGAGGATGAAAGAAGGGAAAGGGGAGGATAAGGACGGGCCTCGGTCAGCGAAGTGCTGCAGCGTTTGCCCAACTTTCAGTATCAACACAGACCCGCAGAATTCAAATCAACCATCCACAATTTAATAGCAATCCCAGGTTCTAAGTGTTCCAATGAATCAGAGCCAAGTTTGCATTTTCATATTTTGTGATGTTTAATTTCCAAGCATTTTGTTTTAATTACCAGTTTCCAATCATTTTTATGTTAGCTCTGAGTGCCTTTCCTACATTTTCTTCTCAATAATTAAAACTTTTTAATAACATTACTTTCAATCAAAGGATTTCAATTTATCTTCTAACTTAGTTCTATCCTAATAAGCTTTTTTTTTTCCCTGGGAATTTCCTAACTTTCAGTAAAGGAAATAAGCATTTCTAAAGAGGTATTTTTTTCCTCCTAACATATTGAGAGCTCAGTTGTCTTCAAAAAAATCTTTGGAAAAGCATCAAAACACATTCAGAATCCTAAATATTTGTATATAAGATGGCTCAGATACAAATCTGTCTTTCCCTCTTTCTGGTTTAAATAGCAATAGCCAACGAGCAGCGTGTGAAACAAGTTGATAGACAAACGTGTCCTGTAAATTTGAGAAATCTCCCTCTTAGTTTTGAAATCTGCTCGATCACAGTTTTATATTGTGCCTAACAGGTGAGAAAAACAGAACCTATTAAATGAGAAAATAATGTTGAACAAAGTATACAATAGTGAACAAACGCTTAATCCAACTGGAAGGCCTGCCCGGTTTATAATAAAATAAAACAGCCTCATTACAAGAAACCAAAAACAAGTGAAAAGACAATTCTTCTGAGTCTCTAAGCCCCACAGGAATCTAAACTTGCCCATCTCCAGGGTTTATACATTGCCAGAGTTTCTAAACTCTGGAGAGCTTAGCAAAGTCTCTCCGAGGGACGCGCATACTTTACAAATGAAGTCACAGCGAAACCCTAGAAACTCATAGGTAGAGAAGACCTAGGAAATAAATATGAATCACCGAGATCTCACTAATATGCTAAAGCACTAGTCGGCATTGTGGCCAGCCCATTATACTTGGATCAGCGTATTCCTGAGAATATCATATGAACTAAAAACAAACAAAATCACCAAAGCACCTCCCGGGGGTATCTCAGCTCTCCTTCCTTTGCCCTCGATCTTCCCTCAGATTCTTCTGCCAGGAGATCAAGTGATAAATTTCAAGTGTAAAAACGTTTTGTTACTGTGAGTCAATGATAAAGATACCAGACCTCAGCAGCTTTTCACCAGAAAATGCAAACTCCACAAAGACACGGAGTGTGCTAGGAATCCATCAGTGTGAATTTTTAAACGGAAACTGACCAGAATCCTTCATTCTGGTAAGGTCCAAGTGCGTGTTTCAAATTAAGCAACTGTTTTTGATTTTTTTACTGCATGAGAACACGAATGCACAGGTTATTTTACACCTCTTCCACAATCATGATATTACAGGATATATTAAATCTGTTCCTTTCATAGTCTGTTTTTAAATTTTGGCCTTTTGTTCCAATATCAAAACTTCCTGCAGAAAGTCTGAGCCTCTCCTACTTCAAAACCCAGGTTCACAACAGGAACAGCATTATAACCTGCCATGGAGCTCCAGCCTCCGGAAGCAACTCAAGATCCAAGGAGCACCCAACAACTGACCCTCTGAAACCACAACTGATTCAGGGTAGGTTATTTACAGTCTCTTTAACTTCCTTTCTACAAAACTTCTCTTCAATCTAAATTAAGACAATCTGGTACCTCCAGGTGTTCCCCAGCGTCTGGGCGGCTAACGAGCCAGGGTGGAACGAGGTGCCCTTTGGGTGGAGGTGCCCATCAGCTCCCAGTGGGCCCCAGAGGATGGAGGAGCTCCACTTCCCGCAAAGCACCGCTCTCTCACGTGCTTTTTTTTCACAGGGAGTGTTCTCCTTGCAAGGTGGCTGGACCCAGAAGAGGATTTTGCAGGCTCGCCGCTCTGACCGAGTACATTGCATTATCTGACATCTTTGCTGCTGCTGTTTGGTGGAGCCCACGCTAGGATGAACGCGCCAGGGCAGGAAGCAATTAATAACAACATCTGATTACTTAGAGCAGCTCTTCCCAAACTCCTCCTTGGACAGGAATAACAAAGGCCTCTGCCTGCCCTTTTCCATCTCCCGTCACTGTTGCCGTCACCCTCAGATACCCAAGTTAACGGTTTTTCAGGGATGGGGTCTATCTGAAGCATAATGGAAGACGAGAGGAAGCCTTCCATGGACACCACTCATCTTGGGATCAGTCCTGTGGGCAGGAGCAACAGAGAAATTCAGACACAGGCAGCTCACATTCAGTAGCAGCACACCCAGCGGCTGCCACGAGCCCGTGCCTTTGCTGCAAGGGCAGCCGTGGAGCTGCCAAAAAACCCAGTGTGGCCAGTGCTGCCGTTCCCCAATGCGAGAAGCCCTGTTGTCTCCTACCCCACCTGCTCTGTACTGCAGCCCCGTCTCCCACCATCCCTCCTGTCTCTTCCTCAGGCAGGCCAGCGGAGCCAGGCAGGAATTGTCTCAAGTTACCAACCATTTTCCCCTGCCCTTTTTTTTTTTTTTGTTATTAAAATTTTTCAAAAAGGAAAAAAAAAAAAAATCCCTCCCCCTTCCCTGTCCCTCCCTGCCATGTTCCCAAGGTGCCAACTAATCTCCGATGCCCAGCTTGTACACAGCCACCTCTAATTGCTCCTGCATTTTCATCTGGTGTAAGTTCAGCCATCGCTACAGCTGCCCCTCCTCCCCCCGGGAATTCACACCTTCATTATCACTCTTTACTGCAGAGCCGTCCGCAGGCTCCCGGCTCCGAACAGCAGCTCCGATAAAAAATAGAGCAGCTTTTCAGTGGTTTCAATTTTAATTACCAGCATCAAGGCAGCTCGCATTCTCACCAGGCTGTTTCGCACTAATTAAAGTGAGGAGGAGTTTATGGAAGGGACACCAACTCCACTTCACTCCCTCATCTATTATTTACAGACAGTAATACAAATAATTTCCAATTTAAACAGTCTGAGCTGGCCAGCAAAGAGGAGGGAGAGGTGGGGAGAACGCTAAGCAAGGAGAAACTCAAATAAAGAGCAGAAACTAAGAGGAGGGGATGGAAAATCGACTCCCAGTGCCCTCTAGTGGGATGATTTCCTGAGGGGTTCCAAGGTCGGAGGTGTGAACATGCCCAGGAGGCCCAACGAGGTGGCAGACACTGGCTTCTCCTTGCCTGACTTCATCGGTGACCTTCAAGATGCAACCAAGCACTGGTGAAAGTCTATTTTGGACAAGGGTCCACTTTGCTCCAGCTGCGCAGTGGTGCGTTGGGTTTGGTCCCATGCTGTTCATCACGGGTGGTGCTTCATGTTTCCCATTGGCATGGCAAGGTGCTGGTAGAAATGGGCTCTGAAAACCCAGAGCAGGTGCGGTGGCGTTGGGTGCCCAGCCCGGCCTGAAGGCACCACCCCTGGTGGGATGTGAACATGGGGTAACATTGAGCTGCAGTTCAGGAAAAGGGTTTTCTGGGTGTTGCGGGAAAATCTTCCCATCTAGAAGATGGGCTGTCCACATGGATGACCAACTCCATCTGTCAGCAGATACGGTTCCCCAAGGCCAGGATTGTTTTCCTGCCTGGTTCCTCTCTCCCTGGATGGAAAATGTTCTCCATCCCTCAGACTGGCTCAAATCAATCTCTCCCACTGCGCTACGTGCCAACCCTTGGAAGATTTATGGATTTGGAGGAGAAACCATGAGGATGGGCCAGCACAGAGGTAGGTGGTTCCCACCCCCACGAAGAAATGCCTGTAAAGAGAAAGTTGAAGACCCCGCTGCACAATAGATTTTACCATGTCAAGGAATTAAAACGCAATAGTGTCTCAGCCGCGTTGCTTTGTTTGTTCTCGTCGGCATAGATGGGGCGATCAATACCAGTGAACTCGTGTTATAGCTCTGATCTTTACAAGGCCCTGAAATGATGTCATCTGTGGGTCACATTCGGATTTCATTTAAAGCAGTGCTGATCAGGAATAACTCCAATAAGAACAGGGTTACCCTGGATTTACACCAGGCTAAGGCAGATAAGCCTGAAGATCAGTGACTGAAGGAGAAGAAGTTTCAGCATAAATGATATTACTACAGCAAAGTAGCTTGATTGAAGCACAGGTGTTGAATGTTAATCGCTGTAGGCTTGATCCAGCATCTGCGTAAGTCAAAAGCAATATCCCATTTACTGCAGCATCTCAGGATTAGATCAACAGCAGGTAAATACTCAGGGACTAATTCATCTTTCTCTTGTACCACCTCTAGAGTGTGTGAAGTGCCTGGGACTTCAGTGAAGGCATTCCTGATTTATGCCGGGGTGCAAGAGAGAATCAGGCCGTACCTTCTGCTTTTTGGCTGCTTCCAGGGGATAATGATGGAGCAATTTTACCTTGAGGTTGTTGACTCAGGTGGTCTTGGGTATGACAACAATTTCCAGCGGTACAAGAACAGCAGGTATTTCACAGATCTTCCTAACCAACACAAATGACAGGTTCCAGCTCAGGGTACACTGCTGTCTCCCCTTTGGTAAAGATGAGACTTGGGGGTGATGATTGACCTTTGTTAGAAACGCGCGAGCTCAGCCCTGGTGAAGTTTCTCTCTCCTTCTAGGGTTGGTACTGAGCAGACCGTAGCTGCAGTTACAGACAGGGTCTTTGGCCAGGATGAGCATGGAATCATTTTTTTCCAAACTTTGCAATTTCTTTGTGGTGTTGACTTACAGTGTGTTTGCTGTTGGCCTCGACTGACCATCTCACTTGATCCACGAGGGAGAAGCCGAGGTGTGCACCAACACAGAGGCAAAACCTCTTCCACCCTGAGGGCTGCTTTCCAGGGGCTGGGCTGTGCCTTACCGATGGAGAGGAGCCAGAGCTTGTGCTGAACCCAAGACGACTTCACCTTCCAGACCTGCCACCCTCCTTGGGATGAGTATCCATTAAAGGTTTTGGATGATCTACATGACTTCTGAGTGTAGTGCAAGCACACGGACAGCTTTGTGTTGGACTCTGACCCCAGCCATCATCACTCCTTTGCTGTTACTGCCCCATCCACACTCCTACATAGGCACAAAAGCCCCCAGTATGGACCAGAACTGCACCTCACCACCCGCCCCGACGACATACAGGTGTGCTGGACCCCAGTCCCTTGAGCACCTCAGAGCATCTTAGCCCAAGTAACATGGATGGCAAAAAGAAGCAGCCAAGAGGGTCTGTCCTTGTTCATGTGGTGGGTTGTTAATGGGAACAGCCGCAGCCTGAGACCCCATCGCAGTCTCCCTGTGAGGCTGAGCGCCTCTCGTGCTAGCAGGGGCTCTTGCGACTGGCTCGGAGGGTGTCCCTGGGGCCTCAGGGTCGGTCTCCATCTATCTTCTGCTCCATGTCTGACTATGCCTGGCTAAAGGGAGGGTTACGGGCTTGCTCATGTGCCATGAATGGGTCAGACCCTACGCGATGCTCGCTCTACGTGCGCTGGCAGAGCCCAGCTCGGCTCCGGCGCCTGCCCAGTGCAGCTGGAAACACACATTTCATAACTGCTGGTGTTTGTATGGCCGCGCCTGGGTACTCCTGTGGCCAGGCCGGTACATCTTTGTTACGGGTAACTATTTACACTTTAAAAAAAAATACACAATGTCATATTTGCCCTCATCTGGATTCATGAGATGGATTTTGTTACGTTCCCCGTGGTGAAAACCGGTCATTCGTGTCTGCAAATAAACACTGGCATTTTGGCCTCAACCAGCTCATCTCTAACAGCATTAGTTAATTGTACTTTAAAATCCCTCTTTCTGTCCTAAAATGCGCTTTCTGATCATCCTCTCAGTGCAAATATGGTAAATAACTAACCCATATGAACAGCCAGAAAGCCATAAACGTTTTACAGCTGTTAAGCCGAGGTCCGTGAACGCAGACAAAATTTCCACCTCCGTCCCCAAGCTCCAGCCCGGCGCAGTGAGGCTGGCCCGGCGCGGAGGGGAGCGCGGCCGAGCCGGTGGGTGCACCGGGGATGCGCCCGGTTCGTTAAGAAAGGGCTTCTCACTGCACATCGCAGGGAGCCCCTTCGTGGAGCTGAAACGCCTTTGCACCAGGTCTCTCGCTCCCAGCCAGAAAGTATCTCTTTCTCTCTGATGAGAAAAGGGGTTTTTCTAATTTATTGCTTTTATGGGATTGTTCCTCCACAGAGGCACAAATAGCAGCATATCAATAAAGCCAGTCGTTTGAAGTTGGATATTTCCACCTCTGTCACAGCAAAATAATTAAAAAAGGATTCACAAGATCATAAATTGCATGTCACCAAGGACACAGCCTCCTTAACCCTTTAAAAGCCAGGCTGCGCCCACCCATGGCCCGCTTTACCGAAGGCACGAAGGGACGTTTGTTATTTTTAGCGTCTCAACCACGAGGGCTTTCGTGTCTGGAAAGAGATACACTAAGGACCTGTCTGCACCGGGAAGGAGCTGGCTGGCAGGATCGTAGCCCAGCTCGGGTATGCAAATGCACATATAGATTTGATTTTCAGCCAGGCGAACGAGAAGCTGTGCTGCAGACCTGCAAGAGCCGAGCATTTAGTCACATCGAAGTTAAAACACGTTACAAACACATCGGGCGTTGGGGAAAACACTTTCAAACGCATTTGAAGAGTGGCGGCACGGAAAGGGCCTCAAAACATTTGTTCTCCGTTAAAAGCTCCTCTGGCTCCAGCTAGATAATAGAAAAGGATGGAGCCCATCTGGGTCAGAAACTCCCGTTATCCTGCTGATCCCTCCCCAGCACAGACACAGCCAGAACGTATCCCGACGCATTGGAAAAAAAAAAATATGTTAACGCGAGAGAAGAGAATGCATGTTATTTTCTAGGCAGGTTGCAACTTATCTCCCAATACAACAGCCAGCTTGTGCTCCAGCCTAATTTGATCACAGCCAAGGTTAACAACCATTGTTAAACTCTGCAGGTCAAATCCTGCCCTCTTATAAATCCAGGAGAACTCCGTGGAAAAGGCTGGGGGTGTAAATCTCCAGGCCGGAGTCCTGGTGGCGTGTGGGAGGTGGGCTCCTGGACTCGGCGGTGCGGCAGGGCTGGATGGAGAAGTGTGGGACCGAATGGCGTGTGCTGGGCTGCGGGCAGAGGAACGAACCAGGGCAGCAAGTGCCTGTTGCTGGGGGGGGGGAAACCCAACCCCCAGACAGGTGGCAGGTCGTTGGTTTGGTTTTGCTTTCAAAAAGAGACCACTCTCCGAAGCGTGCGTTAGGAGAAGTCCCGCTGGAGGTGGATTAGTGGGAAGAATGGAGCTGAGATAAGTGTGGTTTATCGCAGGGCGGTGTATTATATTACACATATCCCATGGCTACATCCTCTATAACCAGCACGTGAGGGAGGTGTGCGCTTTTGCCTCCTTATACCCTCCTGACCCGAGACAAATCCCCCGGAAAATAGTGCTTTTTCCTTTTTGTTACCCCAGCAAGAGGATGGCGATAGGGTAAGGGGTGGACGTATTTTTCCCAACCTGAGGCTTCTTGTGTAATCTCCTTAGTGAAAGAAGGAATGAAAATAGCCATTCCTGTATCCCCGTTTAGTAACACAACTTCAGAGTTTACTTGGGAAGGACGCTCCCGGAAGAGCGAGATTTGGGGCATGTTGCTCCACTGTCAGAAGCTCGGGCAGAAGCGACACCCAGCACCCGGGTGGCACCCGCAGCGCCCCTTGTCAGGGAGCCCGTGTGAGCTGTGCAGCCTCCAGACCTCCTCGCCCTCAACCAGTGATAACTGGGGCCACAAAAGAGCCGTAAAACCGGAGGGAGAGGCGCGATTCCCCTTCGCCCCTGCCCTGTGCCAGCACAAGGCTGGGTGCAGAGGGCAGGAGAGGGAACAAGCGCCGTGCTGAAGCGCCAAACGCGCTCAAATGTCCTCCTTAGACACTCAAAGCTTTACCAGCCACAGCAGATAAAAAACACATAGTAGGTAGGTTAACAGGCGGTGCAGAGGGTCTAAAGCTAATTTTATCCAAGCACAGCGTTGCTTGCCCTATGACAGACTCAGAAAGTCAAAGGAGCTCAAAGTCCCTGTGCCAAAACAGCATCAGTTTAGTGATGACCGGCAACAAACACAACACGATGAAAACCTTCAGCCTGGATGTCAGGAGGAGGAAAGCAGATGTAGAGCAACAACACGGCTGGTGGGTGCTCGGTTTTAACAAATACCCTTTCCCAGATTTTTTTTTACCTCTGCAGTGCAGACTGCAGGGGAAGGGGCTCACCGAGCTCACCCGTTGCGTGGGTGTAAAATCAGGAGCAGATGCCGACCCTCGGGAGCCCTGCCCTGCCTCCCGGCTCCTCTCGCGACATGACACCAAATTAGGACCCTTCAGCGGCAGAGCCGCAAACTGGGCAGACAGGGCTAAACGGCCCCTGGGTGCGGGATTACCAGGGCTTTGCCGGAGGACGGGGAATTGCAGGTCCCTTCCCATCACGGCCGGGCAGAGAGGGCCCGAGGAGGAGGGAGCACATATGGAGAAGGGCAGCAGCTGAGCCCCGGCTGGAGACCCCCGGGGACGGGCCGGAGGGGGGTGGGAAAAGCGGAGGCTGAACAGCAGCGCCCGAAGCAGGACAGATAAATGGATGTCAGGGAGGGAGAAGGTGCCCAGAGTGTGGCTCTGCTTAAACAGGAGGAATAAAGGAGACAGAAAAGCGGACTTCTCTTAGGGCTGACACCAAACATCTGCAGGAACAGCTATTTTTGCTGACCCTGTCTGATGCCACCACGGGAGAGCGGTTGGTGAGTGGGTTTAGGAGTCCTACAGAGACACCGAACCCATTTCTCTCTCCTGTCCTCGTGGCCTCCAGACTCCCATGGGTCGGGAATGGAGGTCTTTATTTCACAGGCCATGAAACAAAGCAAGATCTTTTACGCTCCAGAGCAACACACAGAGACTTGTGCCTCCGCTGGAAAATTTCATTCAGGGACCCACGAGCTAGAATAAGTTAAAATCACAGTTTTATTCCTAAGTGGTAGGAATACATTGCTGCCCTTCCAGATAATTTTTCTATTATCTATGCAAAATAAAGAATATAGATAAATAATGAGATCTTACAGTACCTATCAGACTAGCTATAATAAGCATTTTGAGCAGGATGAAATACTTGTCTTATTAGGAGAGCTGAAGGTGTGAAGTTTGCCACCAGCTCCAAAGTGTAGAGATGCTCATACGACATCTGTCTCTTAATATTCGTTAGCAAACTGACAGCTAATGTAACAGGGACCTTCACATTATCACTAATCCATCAATGGTACTCGTGTGGCTCCCATCACCATAACACCCGAGTGCCTCTAGCATCCCTGCAGCACGCCTGTGAGAAGCAGCAAGATGATTATCCACAGAGAACTCACATAATCCGTACCTGAGCCTCTGATCAAGCGGTGAGGAGGTCTGAGGGAGGGGAAAATCTTTCTTTTCCATGCTGGGGGCACAGTCTTGATGGCATCAGTTGGTCTGACTGCTTGGTGACCTTCAAGCTGGATCTCCATACCACCAAAAGTGGTTGTCCCAGGGGAGGGTTATCTCTGCTTGTGCTGCAACACCAACAGCCAGACCGTGTTGGACCAGAGGGGTCTGAGAAAACCTGCGAGGAGATAAATGAAAAGAAAATTGAGGGAATGTGTCTCTCCACCAGCTTTGTCCCAGAGTGTTTCTATTTGGCCTTGGGATGAGCTGACGGTGAGGGTGTTTTGCTTTGGCCTTCCCACCACCAGCCATCCCATCACTCATCACTGCCTCGTGGCACATGGAGACCCCAAAGAGGTCAAAGCAGGAGTGGAGGAGCCATAGCATGTACCCTGTGCACCAGCGATGGGACCAGAGGCAGGAAACCTCAGCTGTGATTCGAGAGGTGGGATTACTCTGGGCTGGCAGGGACCCCGCTAACGGGCACGGTGGTGTCTACAGCAAACCAGAAGGTCAGGAGATGTGAAGTGGGATTCAGACAGGGCGAGGAGCCCCTGCCATCCTCGCCTGGCCACCAGAGGTGACAGCCCCTTCCTTCCCTCCAAGCACGCCAGATGCACGCGGGACGGCCTCCCTTTTAATTTAAGAACTAGCAAATCCCGTTGTACCGCAGCAACTATCAACCAGCCTCTTCCAGCAAACTGCCCTCCAGGAGCAAGGAGGGCATTAAAAAGGCTTTAAAAACCAACTCCAAGCCCGGAGGGCCCACCCTTTCCCTAACTTCATCCTCGGCACCCGAGGGAGGCAGCGCCAGGTCCCCCGGGAGCCCAGAGCAGAGCTCCCCTCGCCTCGCCGAGCCCAGGAGCAGGCAGAGAAACATCATTTTCTCTCTCCAACCCTTTGAACTACGCTCCCGAGCAGAGAGGAGACAAAGGAAAAGAAAAAGGGGGAATTAATTCCAGGCAGTTGAGTGCGTTCCCTGCTCTAGCTCAGTTTGGAGTAGGTACACATAATAATAACTTTTTAATAATAATTTAATTTATAATGCGCCCCCCTGCCAAGGCACTCAAGGCACTACACAAACAATTAAAATATGATTATAATAAATAAACAACAATAATTAAAACATCATAAACCAGACACTATTAGAGCCAAACCAAACGCTAAAAAGCAAAACAAAGCAGCATCTTTGGAGGAAGGAGATCCTCGCACAATTCATCTTCCAAATCTCCTGTTGATGTTAGATTGAAATTCTCCTGTGAAGCTGTTTCTGCATCTGCAAAGATTTTGGCAGTGTCACAGTCATTAAAAAAATGGATTTTTATACCGCCATAAATTAACTGGAGTTTTGCAAGGCTGTAATAACGCAACATTCGCTTTCATTTGAATAAATTCAAAACTCGGTTTACTCAGGAAACTCAGTTTATGGCGCTGAGTTTGTGTTGACTGCCCCGAGTTCGGGAAAAACACACATTCATTTTATTCGCAGTTCATAAAACGTGCCTCATTACAGGAACCAGAATGTTTCTATAGACACAAGGATGGCGTTCTAAAGATCCAAAACGAACCCCCAAAACTGAATAGCAGACCAGCCTTCTCCTGGCCGCCGGCTCCTCGGGGCCAATGGGATCGGCTTGTCCCAGTTTACACAACTGGAACCAAAAGACCTACACTAACAAAAGAAGCAATCTTCCTCCAAAACAAACGAAATCCCCACTCGCGCCAGCCAAAAGCCGTGCACTGAACTCTAATGATTAAAGGAGACAGGCTCTGTCGAGGCAGAGGTGGACCTGAAACGCAGCCAGTCGGACCCTCTTCTGAAAAAACCTGGCCACCAGCCCTCCGACAATTACATCCAGGATCCGTTCACTTGAGCGCCTCAGCTGATCTCAGTTGTTGTGGCAGCGCATGAAGGGAAAAGCCTCCTCGCAAACCCAAACCACACGGGGATTTCTCCATGCTAGGGAAAAAACCCCAACCAAAACAAAACGCGTTAGGAAGATGAAGCTGGGGGTTTTCTTCCAGCACAGGGAACCAGTTAAGGACGTTTTCCATCTCATCCCCCCGAGGTTTTGTTCTCACGGGTATTACTTTGAGCTTCAAATCCAAGCGAATCTTAGAAATGGAGGGAACGGCAAATGAGACCACGTGGTTCTCACACATAAAGCCACCTTTTGGCCCGGGTTCGTTCAAAATGAGCCTTCCAAAGGGTTCGTGAACCTTAGCGTATTGTGTCACAACTTCAAACTTTTCAAAGCAGGTAAGATGTCTGCAGTTGGAGAAACCGCTACAGGTTTTGGGCACAGAGAGGATGCTTTTGTTTGTTTCTATATTCTCCTATAAGGACTCTCTCACTTAAAAAGGAAACGAACCACAGAGTCCTGGTTCCCTGCATAGCCACCGCCAGGAACGGCCCCGGACTCTGCTCCAGGTGTGTGCTGGAATAGGACCCCTTTGTGTCTGAAGGGAAAAGGTGATTTCAAGGAGGGGGCCACATCACCAGTGTTGGGATCTGATTGTTTTTTACCTTCACTGAATGCAGCTTCCTCCCTCTCCAGATCTCATTCCTGCGTTAATGCTCTACTGCCTTTTGTAGAGATGGTCCTTCCTGGATGCTCTCCTCTTGCGAAGGACTTTCCAAGGAGCTCATTTTCTGGCAGTGACCTGTGTCTGGGTAGCAAGGACCATTGGCGAGTCAGGATTCCTGGAGTTTTCCCAAATCCTCCACCCTGCATAAAAGCCATTAAGCAAATTTCAAATTTCCACTCCATGGAGGTAACTGGAAATTCGTGCTTCTGGGGCTGCTCAGTGGATGTGGTAGGTCCACCTTCTCCTCCAGGAGTTCTACTGGCAGACATCAGCGTTTGGAGTCCAGCTCCCCGTAAATAGTTTCTATTTTCCTTGGAGTTGGAGCGTACTGGAACACGGAGCAGCTCATCCAAGTCTTCTGCTCTCCCTCATGCTGGGCCACCTTTCAGCAAAAAGATTCAGGGCTGAATCTTTTAGCTGATTCTGGGATGAACCACAGAAAATTTGCATTCAGTTTTCTGTATCACCTTTCTACAAGTGTCCTGTGTGACCTCGAAGAGGTGACTTGGACACAAATGGTCAGATGCCTCCTTCCCATTGGTTTCAAAGAGAGCCAAGCATCTAAACGCCATGGAAGATCTGGATTAGAGCTCTGTGCCTCAGTTTCCCCATGTGCTTTCCTACCTCCCAGGACAGATTGGACATCAGTACATCAGCAGTTTTTCTCCTTAGCTTCCTCGTTCACTTAATAATCAGCATTTTTAACTCAGATTTGGGCAACCGTGTGATGTAGATTCTGCACACGCCAGCACTTCACCACAGCAAAAAAAACCTAGCTGGAGGTTTGTCCTGAAGTTACACTCAGTGTCTTCCTTCCAGATGTCGCTCGGGCCGCTGATTCATTTGGAAAGACCCTTCTGAAACTGGGGCCACTTACAGTGACTCCCCAGATCCTCTGGGGCTGGGGTAGCTCCCGCACGGGGGCTCGGAAGGCGTCGGGAACCGCTGACACTTGAGAGCAGAAATGAGAAGACAGAGGCAGCAGAATTTATTTTATGACAAATCCTAAAAGGAAATTATGCAAAGTAATAAAATAAAGAAGAATTATAAATGAGGACAAGAAATGGGTGAAATATAGAATATATTACAGGCAGACAGGAAGGTACAGGAGGAGAACTGAAGGCAGAAGTGCTGAGTTAAAGGATAATTATTAGGAACTGGCTGGTAGGCTGAAGGGAAGAGGGCGTTTGGTAGGGGGATTGGTACCAAAGGAAGCCGCAGCATTTTCTGCACCGCGGCATTAGCAAAGCATCTCCCTGTTAGATGCGCCTTGGGGATGCTGTGGGGCGACAGCCGCCGTTCGCTATTCGGGTGCAAGCCCATAAATCCGGGGACAAGGTTGTTCCCGCTTTGACCGTCAGTTAAAATAAGCCCAAACCAAGGAATCAAAGGCCTGGGTGGTCACAGCCCCGGCGGCACCGCATCCTGCGGGAGCTGCTGGCACGGCCTCGGCCGTCCCCCCTCCTCACGGCCCTGCCTGGATCCCTTCTCATCAGCCTCCCCCGGCCCCCGCTGGGGAGCGGGGCTGGAAGGGAGATGACCCCCCGGCAAATCCCCCACCAGAGGTTATCCACGGCGAGCGGGAGGCGGCCAGGGGGGCCGGGGTTTTGTCTGGGGAATCCTTTGGAGAGTTGGGGAGCCCCAGGTGCGGGGAGGGGGCGAGGGAAGCCCTTGCTCCGGCCAGGGACCCTCAGTGGGTGCAGGCGATGGCAGGAGGAGCTGGTCCCAGGCCCGCGGCCCCAGCTGTCAGTCTGAGCGATGAATTACATGCTATAAGAAGGTGTTGACAGGAGCAGCTGGACATCAGAGAGTGATGAAAAGGGAACAAAATTCATTCCGAGTTCAGACAGACTGGCTCGTTAGGGGCACCGGCGGCAGAGGCCACAGAAACATTGCTCCATCTCCTGGACATCCACTGAACCGGCTCCCGAAAAAGCCGAGAGCCCCCAAAACCCCTTCCCGGTGTGGGGGCAGCCCCCCAGTCCTCTCGGTCCCCTCACGGTCCCTGCACCCCCCGGCCGGGGCTGAGCCGGCCCCAGCCTGGGATTCAGTTTGGAGATCTTCAAAAGAAACCCAAATCAAAAGACTTTTTGTCCCTCTTGTTTAAGGATGTAATGTGTATAAATTGTATGAAGAGGAATGGGGGGGGGGGGGGGCACGGACGGGAACATTTGGCATCAAAACAATTATCTCCATTTTAATGCAAACTAAACGACATGCTAAAGGGGAATTGTTTCGTACATATGTACAGCAAGTGAACATTAAACCATACGGCTAATAATTAACTGCCTCGACATTACCCTTGCTGTGTTAAATACGAGGGTGTCCCCTTACATTTAATGTACGGGGAAGTTTGAGGACACGAAGGTCCCGTATGAGATTATTCCTAAAGCTGTGAAGCTGTGAAAATAACAAAGAGGCGGGTTTTTTTGTTTTGTTTTGTTTTGTGGGTTTTTTTTAAGCCAAGCTACTTCTTGGCATTCAGAGAAGTTGGCAGAGAGAAAAAAGTGTCAGTCCTTCTCCCACCCCTTTCCTCCCTCTCTCCCTCCCTTCCTCCGACTCTCCTCCCTTTCCTGACTTCCACTTCTTTCTGCCGCTGGAGAAAAAGAATAGCAAATTCAGAGAAAATTTCATTGAGGTTATTCAAAGAGTTTTTCATGGATTATTTACACAAGTGCTGTTCAAACAGCCTTTGTCTGAACATCCCTTGAAATCTGCACCCAGTCCTTTCAGATTCAAAGCAATAGCTCAGGGGAGACAAAGGGGAGCGGCTGACATGGGTTTCCTCTGCAAGTGAATGAGAGGTCTGGCTAAACACAGGAGGGCTTTGGGATCACAAGCTCCCTTTCAGCCTGCAAAATAAACACTAATCTGAAGCCGGGCAGCTGTACCTCTGACCAGCCTGCCCCGTCCGCCGCCCTGCAAGGAGCGGGACACTCACGTGGTCGCTCATCGGAGGGTGGCATGGCACCCCTGTCCTGCACCCCAACCTGCAGCACCCTGCCCTGCTGCCGTCCCAGCCCCGGGGACCCTCCCTCCAGGATGGGGACAGGGACACAAGGTGTCCCGAGCCACCGCCTGCCCAGACCTCCAGCCAAGGGACGCGTGGAAGCCACCTCCTGGCTGTGATGGTGGCAGAGCTAAACCCGAATGAGAGCGGGGTGGGCTCCCGCAAAAGCCGTGAGTATAAAGAAGCTGATTCTCCAAGCAGAGAAAAGAAAGAGGGACGGTGGATGGGAAGGGAGGGTGAACCGAGGCAGGCAAAGCAGCTGTAGGAATACTACAAGGTGTGCCCATGTTTGCCACCAACCCACAGCCCGCTCTCCATCCCAACGCTCCCTTCCCCTCTGCCCTCTGGCAGAGGAACAGGGCTCACCTCCCAAACCAGGCACAACAGGCGGATGAAATGGTAGGAATGCACACAACAGGATCAATTAAAATCAAGGGAGCAAGGGAAATATGTCTGAAAGGCCAAATTCTGCCTTAAGTTATACCCCTGGCAAGGACGGTGCCTGCTGTTGAGCAGCGAAGCCCCTGCTCCTGCCACACCTGCCCGTCCTCCCTGTGCTCAAAGGAAACCCACCGGTAGGCACGTTCTCTTCAAGTTTTCACAACTTTCGGTTGTCACTTCTTTTAGACTGAAATGGGGGAAACATCCTACATGTGTAGTTCGATCAGTCCCTCCAAGTGCTCTGTACACCTCTCCATTGCATTCATTTCTTCTTCAACTTATTTCCTGCACCCCTGCTTTGCAGCTCATACCTGCCTGTTTCTGGTTTTCCATCCCAGTATCAAACATGAATTTATTCCAAGCAAAAGAACCCATTTTTCTGCTTTGTTTGATATATTGCAAAAGACTCGCCCCAATCTCATCTGCTGGCATTGGCCTCTGAAAACCTCCCACTACCTGGAGAAATAAATCCTTCTTCCTTCTCCACCTGTTTCTTTTTCCTTTCAGGTCTTCCCCTTCCTCCCCTCTGGCGTTCCCACTTTAAGAGCAATATTTTCCTCCCCTGTCTTATTCTCTTCCTTTCCCACCTCCATCCCTTTCACTCTCTTCTGGCTGTCTCCACAGAAGCACGTGAATGGAACGCACCACTCAGGTGCCAGGGCTGGACACAACAGCCCCACTTCCAGGTGCCCCAGAAGTCTTGGTCTCTGTCTCTGCTCCACCACTGGAGGCAGCAGAAGCAGGTGCAAGAAACCCTGTTTGGGGAGTAACTTACCACCGGAGGAAGTTTCTCCCTGACTTCGGTAGCTGAGGGTTAGCAGAGTCCTGGTGCAGCCACCCTGAGATGCTCTCCAGACCCCTTCACAGGTTGTTGTTGCGTTGTTTGGTTTCTATTTTTCTGTTTAAATTCCTACAACTCTGAATATAGTTATCCAGAAAAACACTGAACCTCCTCTTGAACTCTGTTCAGCTTTCAGCCTTCACGGCATCGCGGGGCAGCGATTTCCAGCCTACCTGGGTGTTCATAAAGACGTGACCATGTTTTATTTTTCAGCCGCTCTGAACTGATCAGGTTTTCCCGTTTCATTCATCACTAAGAGAGAGAGGAAGGAGAGCCCCCTGCAAGGCCGTTTTATCCCCCTTTGAGTCCCACACAATCCTTGAGTCTTATGGAATTATCACTTTTAACTTTCCCGGAGTGATGCTGCTTGTGAGTCACCTTTAGTGCTGAAGAAGTAGCCTCTCCTGACAAGAAGATTAAAATCCCATTACTTGTTATTCATGTGTTATTTAATGATATTTTTTCCATTATGTATTTATTTATTTTTAAGTTGCTTGCTTTGAATCTTGAGTCAGTGTTTTTCATATTAAGTGTAGTTTCTAGTTTGTTTTTCTAATTGGAATGAAATAAAAACAGAGTGGAATTTTTTAGTGGGTATTTTTGTAGTTATTAAAGGAATGAGAAAAACAAACCCCAACAACTGATGACCAAACCCCAATGCCAGTAGTGCAGCCGCACAGGATAAGGGCAAAAAAGGCAGCCCCTTTCCTGCCAGGAGCACAGCAAACGACATTAAAGACGGCCCTGCCACGCAACAAAAAGCCCTCAAACTCCAAAATATCCCTCATAGAAGATTGTTACCTCTCTTTTAATGATCTGCTTCCAAGTGGCAACGGTATAAACTCTGGCTTGAGGACAAGCTCTTCTTACACAGGTATCTCTCCATCTTCAGGGAAGGTGGGATGAAAGGAGACTTGCACATTCCATATGTTTTTCGGGGATGGCAATATCTACTTTGGTGGAGGACATATCATCTTGGTGACTGGACAACTCCGAAGAGGCAATTCCATGGCCTCATCCAACAGAGATCTCACACCGGCGAGGAGATTCCTCTAAGACAACCGTTTCAGGGCCTGAAAGGAAACCTGAGAAAAATGGCCGTTATTGGTGAGATGAAGAGATGAAGAGAGGAAGAGATGAAGAGAGGAAGAGATAAAGAGTCAAATGGAAGACAGAGGATGGGGAAAGAAAGATGGATGGTGAAGAGAGAGAAGAAGGAGGAGGCTCCAAAAGGAAAATAAGTAATCAGGATAGGTAAAGGTAGATCCAGGCAGAGAAGTGGGAGGGAGTCAAATGGGAGGTCAGAAGGGAAACTGCTGCAGAAAAGAGAAAAGATGGTCAGGAGGAGAAGGAAAAGCGTGATGAGGAGGGAGCAGCAGGAGGGATGGATATGGTGGGAAGGGGCTTGCAGAGACGAAGGGAGCCGGGAGGGGAGAGAGGAGAAGAACAAAACTTTGCCCATGCTGCGGTGCAGCGCTCCTCCTGCATCTCTTGGATGCATTTAACAGAGGCCTGGAAGAATCTTCATTTATCAGGAATTCAATTAAGTGGAATGGTCTTTATTAATTTTATAGGAATTATTTGTACAGGAGAGCCTGGAGCGAGGAAAGGGCTCCTGGAGCCATTTCTCCTGCCAACGCCCCGGGTCAGGTAGGCACTGGCAGCGCAGTCTCACCAGTTGAGATATTAATGAGATGCCTCTAGGTGCAAATGATAGTTTAATAGGTGTTACTTAACGGGAGCGCCCCTCGCCTGCGCACGCCAGCACGCGCGGCTCCTGACGAGGCTGCCTCCTTGTTAGAATAAGTAATTAGAATGTAGGAACACTCACTTTGACACTTTAATAAAGTGTCAGCCGTCATCAATTTAGTATTTAATAAAAATAAAATTAAATATTTACTACATTTTTATAACTTCATATTTAAAATACGTGTTCCGGAAATTTGGGGGATTTAAAATGAGGTCCTGCTAGGACGCTGGTCCCCGAAAATAAGACCCACAATTTCTTCTTGGGGTATTTTTTCCCCCACGGGGAGGAAGGACTTTGTTATGGACACCAAAACCCAGCAGCACATGGAGGGAAGTGTTCTTATGTGGGGTGGAGGAGAGGTTTCCTCCTCCATCTTCTGAGCCTCCCTGTGCTGTATGGAGGCCAAGGATGAACTGAACAAGTCCACCTCCAACTGCCGCTGCCAACAACAGCCAGCCACCTCCGAGCAGTAGGGAAAAACACAACTTTGTTCCTATTTTGTTGGTAGAAGAGCCTTCCAAACCAGACGTTGGAACGCAAAACAGAAGACAAGCCTGAAGATTAAAGCACGCTTTAAGCCTGGAGGGAACCTGGAAGCTAAACAAGCTTAAATGAGTTTATTCCCCTTCGATGTCACCACCCCAAGTTCACACCTCCTCCAGGTGCCCACCTGGCCGAGGGGAGCCCAGCACTGATGTGCCGTGCTGGGACCTCAGGGTGCAGGTGACATCCTGGTGACGAAGCGGTACGGGCGGACCCACGGGGTGGTCGGTGGTCCAGCAAAATGGCCTCTGCTAAAACAAAGAGCAAAGACGCGGGAGCCCGGCCACCCTGGCAGAACAGAGCCCTTTTGGGGTGCACAGACACCCTGTCTGCGCCCGCAGAGCACCGAGGGCCTCTGCCAACCCGGGGCGAATGTTTTGGAAAACAAAAGGCGAGAGGAACCAGCAGAAGGAGGTGCAGAAAGTCCCACCGTGGAGACGCCTTGGCAACACTGGGAGGGGGGGGGTGTTCCCCAGATAGCCCCCTGCTAACGAGGGATCCTGTCTCGGAGACTAATGAGTCACCGCTGAAACCCTGGCAACAATTATTTAAATTGAAGCTGCCACCCTCTTGCTCGGGGAGCGGGGAGAGCGCGCTGACGTCTGCCTTCTGGGGGGGGTCCCGGCAGGCTGCGTGCAGCCGGGGTGTTGCTCCTGGGGGGACTGAGAGTGTTGTCGCCCCCACCTTAGAGTACCAGGAGACTTGTGCAGCACCACCAGACACCTTGGGCCAAGGCCAAGCTCAGCCCCTGGGGTTTCTCTAAGAAGAGAAGCTCTTCCCCCTGGGCACAAGGCAGATTTTACCCCAGGCACCAGGCAGGGTGGGTTTTTTGGGGGGAGGTGGGTAGCTCTTACCTCTGGGGTGCTTTGGTTGCATTCCCACCTCCCGGACCCTCAGCTCTCACATCTGGGTCCTCATCCAGAGGAGGGCCACATCCACCCAGAAGAAGGCGGCAAACCAGCAATACCCCCAAGTCACATCCAAACAGGATTCAAAATGAAGATTTTTTTTTTTTTTTACTCCCCTGGAAACTATTTCCTGGCTGTTCTATCCACAAAACGTTTGCGGCAAAGGGATGCAGGCATCCTGACGTCCTCCAAGCACTTTCCTGAGGCTGAGCCCTGGGGTTGCTGGGGTGGCTGCGGGTCTCTGAGCCGTGATGCTCGGGGAAGCGCCGGCTCTGGGTGGGAGGGCTGGAGCTGGGCTGGCCGGAGCGGGGTGTGCAGGGGGACGAGCGGGGCCGGGGGGGCACCCGCCGCTGCCGGTGAGGCCAGGGATGGGCTCCCACCCTCCCACGGGTGCCAGGCATGGTGCTGTGGAAAAGAGTGCCACGCTGCGTCTGTGCGGGGCCTTACAGCACACGCAGCTCCCAGGGGACACGCAGCCGCCGGCTCCAGCTGTCCCCGTGCCGGTGGCTTCCCCTCGGTGTCCTGCACCACGCCAGGAATGGCCAGCAGCAGCATCCCACTGAGAAAACAACCTGCCCAGGAATCAAAGGAAGAAGAAATCTTCCTGACCGCGGCAGCCGGCAGCAATCCCTGTGGCTGTAGCAAAATTCCTGCGCTGCTGCCCGAGGGAAGGGAGCAGGCAGCGAGCGACAGCCCGGGCATCACCATGGGAAAGCCCTGCGAGGGGCGGCTGCTGCGGCAGTGGGGCAGCAGGGAGACCTCCACCTGTGCCAAAAAACACTCAGCCAGGAGCCTGGGGTATGGACCAGCTGCTCGTGCCCTTTGCGAGGTGTGGATGGGGGTAACACACCTGGGCAGTGATGCACTTGTTTCCTCCTCCTCCTCCGAAAGCTGAAGACAAGAACGGCAGGAGGTCTAGCAGAAAGGACGTTCTCATTAAGGCTCTGGAAAGAAAACTTTTAAATCACTGCTGGGAAAGTTGGGCATGACACAAACCCGGAATGGCAACAGGTGCAGTCGGGATCTCTCGGCTGCCTGGACTCATCCCAGCAAAAGGCATTAATGTGGCTAAGGGTAGGTCACGGATGTCAGGGGGAAGAGCAGAGTGAGCTTCCACAGCGCAGAGGGACACACCTGGAAAAGGGACGGCTCTAGAGGGACCAGGAGCTGCTGTGAAGCAGCAGCTCAGCACCAGCTCCCCGCGGGCTTCTCTAGCCAAAGAATTGACAGGATCCCTGGATGGATGAGCACAGGAGGTCTGTGTAACACCAGCATCTCTCTGCTCAAAGGTATAAGCAATAAAATGAATAATAAAACAGAATAAAGAAGGGTGGCTGTGGATCAATGAGAAACTCTCCTGTTGTCTCATTCCCCCCAATACAGATAGCTTCAAGCTGACATCTGCTTTCACCGTGCCCCGCTTGAGGCTTCCCAAATCATATTTATTTTCAACATGCCCAGCTAGTGCCCCCCACGCAGGCATTCACAGAGCTGTTTCCTATTACCCCATTACCCCATCACACAAGGGCTTCCTTGGGTCCTAACGACGACAGCCTGCCCCTACCCAAATTAAAACCCATGTCTGTTAGGGACCCAGCAAGCCCCGTTCCACCAGCAGCGTCCAGCCCCTGGCAGCAGATGAGGCCACTCTGCTGCTCAAACACCTTCAGTGAAGCTCACTGAAAAGTCCGTCTGATAAAGGGAAGGAATTAGGGAACAGCTTGGAGCTGGATCTGATTTCATACTCCACCAAAGGCATTCTGTGAAGCCTCAGAGCAGGTGGCAAAATCCAGAGCCTCCGAGGAAACGGGACCTGTAAAAAAGACTTTACTGGAAACCCCCATTCCCCACTAGCAAAGTGAGACCCATAGCACTGCCGGTTTGCAGGACCCAGCCAAAATCTGTCTCCCTGCACCACCTGCGAGGTGCCGCTGTGATGCAGAAGGACGGTCTAAAGAGTCCGGGTGCGATGGCAGAGGGCAGGAGGGCTGGGGTCGCTCCTCGCCCCGCGTGGGGCAGAGGCGTTATCCGGGAGAGCAGCTCTGCCCCAAAACGGCTCAGCGGCCGCACACGCGCGTGCTTCACAAACCAACGCCGCCTCGTTCGTCACCGAGAAAAGAGCCCGAATGGGTAAAGCTGGCAGCCTCGCACCAATGTTTTCACAGGCAGACTCGTACGCCGACCTCCGCCGCGGAACAGCCAGCAAATGCCTGGAGTCTGGTTTACATCTGCCATGGGATCCTGTTACATTCCGAACAACCCCTGTCAACGCTGAATCTGTAACAATCAATAAAGAGAGAGAGTCTGTTTGTTTGTTCGTTGCGGGGTTGTTGTTGTTTTTTTAATGTTTTCTCATGCCTAATTGTGTTATTTTGCTACTCCAAGTTTTGCAAGTTTTGCGGCTGTCTCCCCCCCTCCCCTTCTTGTTTTCTTTTAGGACAAGCTGTCATCTTTTCACATCTTTTCACCAGGCCATTGCAAATGTAAAACTGTAAATTGCAGGATTGTGCAAATAGCACTAATAGCATTTGCATAAAAATTGGTTGCAAAGAGCAATTAGCACTTCATTAATAATCAATGAAGGGCCAATTTACACATTGCCCAAAAGCAAATTGTAAATTCAATTTTGTCTATAATTGAGCATTTGGTGCTGGGCAACTATACAATGGTGCCAGAAGAGACCAGCACGGCAGTTTCGGAGTCAAATCTCCAGCGAGTTCAGGTTTCTAGTGATCCCCAACACAGCTCGTTCTGAGGCCAAGCCATCGCCTCCTCCACAACGGAAGGAAACTCCGGGAGATAAGTTGGTTTCAGAGAAAACACACAAATGTCTGCCTGGTACCCACCTTGCTCAGATACAACCCTGTTGGCCGGGGCATGGATGCTGCTTGCATGGCAGAGGTCTCTGTCCTCTCCAAACCCACCTTGCAGCGATGCTGGGGAAAAGGCGAGACGCACAAAGGACATCGGAGAAGAGATGTCACCACCTCGGCGCTTAGACCTGAACATCCTCCCGCTGCAGAACCTGCTGGTGCTCTACAAGTGGCACCAGAGCTCTTTACCTCTAGGTTAAGGTCTAACAGATGTCTTGTGGGTCAAGTATTCCTACGAAGCCAATTCATCCCGTTTCCCCTTTGCCACCTCCATCCTCAAATGACCTTTCTGGGGTACCCCAAATTCGTATGCATCCACTAGGGTCAGAAAAAACCAACAGCCCCGCTTTGTCACTTCAATTTCAGTGTGACTGAAGGGTTCCTGGGTCCTGATTTGGACATTAGGCAATGTATCCTCCCCCTCCAGATGAGTGGCAGCATCCAGTAAACTGGGGCAGCTTACCCGCGGCAACAACTTCCCCAGCCCCAAATTCTCCACTATCTCATCCTCCACTTAAAAGGCACAGCCAGCTCCGTTTCATGAGCGGAGTCTGACTCTAAACCACTTGACATCTGAGGTTTTCTTATCGCATTTTGCGTGGATCTCATGAATCTGGTGAAAAGCTAGACGATCATTTAGCAGGGGTTGGTCGCTTTATCTATTTTCCATAATGATTTGAATATTATTACAATGGCACCTTTCATCTGGGGATATACATGCACTTTACATATGTTACATTAATTTCACCGATGAGCTGGGGAAGCACTCTTTATCCCTATTGTGCAGATGAGGAAATGGAAGCACGGAGATGATATACCGCTTGCCCAGTATCACACAGGAAGTTTCTGACAGAGCCAGGAATAGAAATCACATCTCCCGTGTCTTATGCAGAAGAATATCTTTATGTCCCTGCCCAGTAACTGAGCCCTTAATCCAGACTAAGACACCCACACAGGACCCACTTTGCCGAGGGCGGCACAGACACCCAGCGACGGCGGTGCCTTGCTCCGGGTGGAAAACTGACAGATCCGAAACGTCCCCCACGGCGAAGGCTGGAAGTGTCCGCTTGGGGGGCTCAAGGGAAGGGAGACCGGCTCCGTCACTGCTTTCCATCCGAAGTGGATGTTATTAGTTGGTGTAAGCAGATGCTCGACATGGGATGCCCGGGACTTCTCAGTTTTCACCCACCGACGTCCCTGCTCCCTTTCTCCTGCCTGTTCAATCCACCTTTACCAAGAGATTGAATTTACAATGGACTTGAACACATTTAAATCCATTTATTGCAAAATTACTTTTCAATAATTACATCACTGTGCTGACTGTGTTGCATAATGAAATTAGCATGAGAGATATTAGAAAGAATATAAAATTATAAGAAATATTGAAATACCTCTTTCACCGTCTGCCTTAGCACAGCCCATAGCTTAACTGGAAAACGAGCGCTGCTCCTGGATGGGATTTAAATGCATCAAGTGTAATTTTATAATGTCTTTTATATAAATTAATTATAATGGTTATTGCTGCTTTACGTTATTAGATTGAAATTTGCCTCCACTTCAGTGCATTAAAAGAAAGCTGCACCCATTTTGCTCAGCAATGCCCTGAAAGTTCTCGTGGCGTGGAGCCATTCTCCCAAATTGATGCCACCAACACATCTGAAGTTAAAAGCTTTGGGCCGGTGTTGGCATTGCAGCGCCCACCGTGGGTCCCAGACCCACAACCTGGCCCTCGGGGCCAGGCTCGGGGACCCCCCTGGAGATCCTTGGCTGGGATGGGACATTGCACCCCTTCCAAAGCCTGCTTTTCTGCGTTTTCCCCACAGCAACAACAGGGATGCCCGGGCTGGTTTACGCAATCCCACCCAAATTTTGTGTCTGCAGAGAATTGGAGGTGATAAAACGCATTGCGAAATCAATGCAACGACGGAGGTGGAGTGTTTAACTGGGGGCGAGCACAGACCATTAGCAAACCACGGGCTGCTCTCGACTGAGCGCAAAGGTAGAGGAGCTGGGGCCATTGTCATGCAACGCTCTGCTTTAAAAAAGAGTTTGGACACAGCGTAGTGCTAACATTTTGCGTGGTCCCCCCCACTTTTACATGCGCAGTTGTTGCTTTCCTCTTCTAATGGCTGGGCTATTACATGGAAAACCAGTTCGGGAAAGAAGGCGGCGAGCTGTCGGGTAGTCAACTAACCACTGGCTACGCTGGACAAACCACAGTCATGCAAAGCAAAATGAAGACACAGCGATATGCTTTTACTGCCGCTTAATCCTCAATAGAAGTCTACTAATATTCAATTTGTGACATTATTTGCACATTGAATTAATCCAGAAACTAAAGGGCTAATGAGTTATGGAAAGTAGCACATGGCTTAGTTGTAACAACAAGGGCCTGCCGGGCTCCGTGCGGTCTGGGGAGCCTGGTTAAAAATAAAATTTTGCATGCACCGATACACACCAGACGGGCAGGGGAGCAGCAAACTAAACAATGCAAACTATCAGAAAGGCTGTTCACTTAAATGCCCTAAGTTTTCCTTTTTTCACCCGTGCTCCTCATGGAACACCACAACATTCATTAAGCGTAGCACAGAAAAGCCAGGACGACCAAAGGAAAAAAAAAAAAAAGGGTAAGAATTACGTCCAGAATTATTTTCCGTGAAAATAATTGTGCAATTTCCTTACAGAGAGCCAACAGGTCTTCAAGGGGAGCTGGTGAAAAAAAGCAAAGACTTGAAGAAGTTAAAGAAGGAAAAGACCAGCGGATATTTTCAGCGTTCAACGCCACCGACGCTCGGCAGGAGCTGCTGTTTTGCTCAACCCTCCACGCTGCAGGACGCCAGCCTTGGTCCACTCCCGTAAGAGTAAGAATTAGGACTTAAAAGTCTGGCTACAAAAAAGAAACAGTCATAAAACTTTCCTCCTCCTCAACCAGCTCTGCAGGAAAATGTGTCTCCAACATTTAATATCTTTCTGATACCCAGGAACACCGGTACGTCCCAGAGCTCTGCCACCTTCCAGCCAGAAACACTGAGCACCGCCACGTTTCTGTCTAAGCACACACCACACCTGGTTTTGGGGCAAATAATCAGAAGGAAGAGGCTGCAATCAGTAATGATGATGGACAATAGGATGAAAAAGCGAGGACCAGCATTTCATGCCACCCCACCGGTTCCCAGTGAGGTGACGGCCCACTCAATTGCCATTTCAGAAGATGTAAAGCTCTTCCCAAAGCCCTTTCCTGGGAAGAAAAGCCAGGGAGAGCCTCATCTTCTGCACAGTCCCATAGATCCTGCCCCTTCCTCAAATTCCCTGTGTGGCAGAAACTCAGTCATCTCTGTTATGTTCACAGAGTTGAAAGCTAGCCTTCTCTAGGATCTCCAACCCTCACCTGGGCAGGAAAAACCAAACTCGTAAAGTGGCATACCCAGCAAACTCGGCCCAAAGGCCTCCTCTGCCCTGCACGGGCTTTGTGAATGGTCAAACCAGGCCGGCAGCTCCTGCGTTTCTCTCCCCCACTGCTGTTTTTCCCAGCTCCTGAAGCAAGAGTGAGATGGAGCTGCCAGCAAAGAGGGTTGGAGCCCCTCGTCGCAGATAGAGCCCGGCCAGGGTCAGGAGCTCAGGAATTTGCACCATTTAATAGAAAAAGTGAATAAATCTAAACAGCACTTAACTTATTGATGAAGTAAGAAAGACTGTTTAATGTGGAAAACATAAGCAAGATCAATAGCAGAGCGCACAAATAACTAAAGCTATTGACACATAAGTATTTTAAGCCTAATTGCAGGCATATGCACTTTCTAAGGGTATCTCACCTTCTAATAGCACCCTCGAGATTATGGGGTTAATTGATGCAGCTGTTTACTCCTGGCTCACGTGGTCCAGATTGGGATTCCCTGGAGGATGCTATTAAACTAAAGTGTTTAATGTAGTGCTAAAGAGTGGAGTTCCTAATACTCTTCCCTTGAATGAAGTTGAACAGAAATCTGAGCAAACTTCTCTTCCCCAGGTGGAAACTGCAGCTCAGCGTTGGAGTAAGTCGCCCCGCGCTCCTCACAGGGAGAGCCTTGCACCGGGGAGAAAGATTTGCTCGTGTTTATTTGTTAGACTGAGGATGTGGGGATGCTCTCAGGTTTTTTTTTGCTCCCAGATCACAGGCAGAAGAAGAGACCTACAGACACGCTGCATTTTGGCACCGCTGTTGGACAAGGAATCCCAGGAAGGCAATGCAACTCGCTCCCGTGGCTTTTCAGATTGACTCTGCGTTCAGTATGACACCGTGCTTTGTTCTTTTTGGGGTGGCCGAAAGGAGGATTTGGGCTCTCTTGGGGAAGGAGAACGGGTAACAGCAGCAGTGGTGCAGCCAGCCCGGGCCGTTCAGCTGGATGGCAGTGGGGCAAACAAAGACCGCCAGAAAAGGGGCTCTTAAAACCAGTCTTCTCCTTTTGTAATTTGTCCCTGGTCTGGTTTGGTACCTTTGAAAACCAGGTAGACGCCTACATATGACACGTGTTTCCAAGACTGACCACCCTGGTAAAAGTGCGCAGCCTCCCCGTACCCATCCTACGGTGCACAACACAAAGCTCAACTACCTTTACCTCTGTAACAGGAAGGTCTTGGCTCTCCTTCACCTCCATCCACCGCCACAAGCCTCTCCCCAGTGAGGTTTGAGCGAAGCAAAGAAAGCAACGATGGAGATTTCATCTCTGCAACCCCTCACCACCACCCAGACCCTGCCTGGAGGCACCTTGGAGCCTCCTCTCCCAGGGTCCAGCCTCCTGCCCACCATCTCCTCCAGCCTCTCACTCTCAGTGAGGCTTTCTAATCGCCATGAGGAAGAAATTGCTTTCTCCATTTGGCTTTCCCTTTCTGAGAGGACACACAGACAATGAATCTGATGAGGACAGGGATGTCCCTGGAGCGAGGGGCATGGGGCTGGCCTGCCTAGATTCAGCGAGTGGGCAGCACCCTGATCTCAGAGCCTTCAAAGTCCACCCACGGAATCAGGTGCAACGCGTGGACCCTTTAAAATCATCCTCTCCCTCCACAACGGCCTTCCTGCCGCAACTTGAGATTTTTCTTCTCTTTTAAAATCAATTAGCTTGAAGCCATTTTACAAAAGCCTTTCCGCAGGGTAGCTATTCCCAGTGAAAATGCTCCTTTCTATTGCCTCCATCCACATTGCGTCTCCCTTGAGAGGGGCAGAGGGATGGTGGGAAGAGAACATTATGTTTGTAGCCCAGATAATGTTACCAGCTCCACAGAAAATGCTTCCAGAAAGAAGCCGTGCTGGCTGGCGCACGCAGGACGCGGTTGGGAGTGTGCTGAGTTAACTAGATCGGTGGTTTCAATGTGTTGCCTACAGACTCCGGAGGGACCCATCAGGGGTTGTGGAAGGTAACTGAGAAAAGCTGGTTTGCCGTCCGTCAGCGCAAATGTTAAGCGTATGGAGGGGTCTGCACACGCACCGTGAAAATCTGGGGGTTCTGCGAATTCAAAAAGGCTGAAACCATGGGTGAAGTGGGTTTGGGGGCTGTTTCTCCTCTTTCTGCCCCACTTTTCACAAGGAACGTGGAACAGAAAGAGGTTGTGTCTTCTGCAGGTGGATGGGGGTTGTCTAGGGGAGAAAACCATCATCGGCCTCAAAACATACCTGTGCCTGCTCCCTCCTCCCCTCGTGTCTGGGACCTCCGTGGTTTTGGGAAGCTGTGTCTGGAGCTGGAGAAGGGGAGAGCTTCCCGCTGAGGCAGCATGACCACACTCCGGCTCCCAGCGTCCCGGCTCTGCACCGCGCTGACCAGACGCTTCTGGGCAAATCTGGGGGAAAAGGAGAAATAATATGAGAACAGCGGAACCCCCGAAGGCCGGAGATCTGGGCCGTGTGCCGAGGGATGTGCTTGCAGCGCCTTGCAGAGGCGGACATGAAGAGAAAGGGAAGGGTCTGCGTCCACGGTGTTTCCCCATCTGCTCCTCAACTCTTGCCTTGCCTCGCAGTAAATATTTCTAGCACCGGGACACCCCCAGTTCTCACCTCTCGCACACGAACTCCCCTGAGCCTTTCTGGTTTTATTCTGGCCGTGATATTTCTGCCCTCAGCGCAAAGTCTCCGCCTTGCTTGTCTTTAGCCCGCTGTGCCCTCCAACCCTTTCCCTTGCCCATCAGCCCTCCAAATTTGGGTCCTGGAGCCAGAAAAGCAGCTCTTCTGGGTCATTTTAAGCACGTGCTGCATCCTTATCAACCTGTGTCATGGAGCAAGGTCGGTGTCGGCTCCTCTTCTCTCCCTGCCCTCTTCCAGCCCGCCTAACTCCAACCCCTGCCAGGGGACGGTCCTCGAGCCCTGTCACCACCCGGCCTCAGGGCACCGCACCGTCTTCACGGCTGCACCCAAAAGCGGGCTGTGAGCCTGTGCCATGGACAAGGGCACCAAGCCTTGCCTGGGGAAGGCATTATTAGCCTCCTTTTGCTGGGTTTGCTCACGTTGGTGCCCACGCAGGTGATTTCCCAGCCTCCAGCAGTGTCCTGGACCCTTTGCTGTGATTTTCCACCCGGACCAGCGAGCCACGACTGCCCCTCCAAACCCACACCACGACTCTTCTGCCGGCTACCGCCGCCGCGAAAGCAGGCTTAAGCGAAGCTGTTTTATTTCACAAATGCAGCCGGGCCAGCGTACAGCCGGCTACCGAGGCTTCGCTGCTGTGTGCTAACTCATTAAATGACGGCAATTTAATTGCTTGCAATTGTCCGTCCATCCCCTGAATGCCACGCTCGCCGCAGCATGGGGCACGGGTGGTCTCCCATCCCAGGAGGGACATCGTGTGGTCCCAGCCCAATCGGTCCCTCACAGCCCCCGGGGCTGGCCTTACAAAACCAGGCGAGGGGCAGAAAAAAAATAAATATGAAAACAGCCCAAAACGCTGCAATGGAAAACCAGGGAGAGAGGAAAATTAACTAAGAAATATGCAGCCTTGATGTCGATTCGCTAAAGAATATTTATTGTCCTCTCATGCGTCTTGCTTGCTCTCCTAACAGATAGAATATTTTTGAAAGAACTAGTCTCCCTTTACCACCGCTGTCTCTCTCCTGCCCTTTCTCTGTCTCGCTAGCTCCGTCTCTGCCTCTCTGATACCAACTCTGACAAACCGTGCGATTCTGACGGAAAATTCATTAGTCGTTCCTTTTTTTTTTTTTTTTTTTTCCCCTTCCCCATTTTCCCAGTCAGCTTCGCGCCTGATCTGTCAGCCTCTTCCATCCTGATTATCTGGAGACGCCAATTTCAAAGAGACATCTTAATAGTGATGTCAACGAATTAATTAGATGTGTTAATGAGCTAAAAGCAACCCAAATTAAATTAATGCAGTAATAAGCACAGACAGCAAAATTAGCTCCAATTTCTGTAAATGATTCTGAACTGTACACAACATCTCATCCTGCTAGAACATTACCATCCCCCAAAGCTAATCAAGAACTCCAGTGCAATTAACTGCTTAATTACAAAACACACACACAGCTCATAGATCCAGCAGCAGGAGGGGTGCGCCGGGCTGCGGAGCGAGCGGGGAAATTCTCGGCAACAAACGCGGCGCCTCGGTCCCCCCAGGAGAGGCTGCGTCCCCCCGCCAAAACCACCCCCCGGGCTCCTCAACGGGGTGCTCGGAGCCAGGGCGGGAGCAGGGACAGGAGGAGGGTGGCCGGGCACCATCCCCAGCAGCATCCCACGTGCCAGGTCCTGCCGTGGGACAACCAGGGCTGCTCGCCGCGCCGCGCCCAGTGCCGTCCCACCGGCGGCGGAGATGCGCCCATCGCCCCGCGTTGTTTATTGTGTTCATCAGACTGGGGGCTGTGTGGAAAAGCCTAATTGTCCAGCTCTGCTCGCCTCCCCCCAGGGACGAGCGGGAAGCCACTAATAGCTTTGCAGAGCTGCTCAGGTATCTGATTAGCTCTAATTGCAGCTGGGAAGGCAGAGGGAAGGAGCAGGATAGTGCTGCGGATGGAGGGAAGGGGAAGAGGATGGTGGAAATGTGAAGAAAGAAAGGGCTGGGGGGGAAGGATGGAAATCCCTGGGATGGGGTGGGGGCACGCATGAAGAAGGAAAGAGAAAGGGAAGGCCAATGGAGGAATGATGGATGCAAACAACAAAAAAAAAAAAAAGAAGAGGAAAAACCAGGCAAACAAAGAAATGGAGCCAGAAACAAAGGGAAGGAAGGCGAGACAAAGAGGGCTGCACGCTGCCAGGCCCCACGGAGCAGCCGGGGCAGGAGGGATGACGAGACCAGAGCGGGTCCCATCCCGGCCCCATCCTGGTCCCGCAGAGCCGGGGTGTGCTGGGGACGGTGGGAAACGCATCCGCCTCATGGCAGGATGGCACTACCGATTTGGAGGTTGTGGAGTCATTAGTCCGCCTAGTAAACGAGGAATATTTGCAATAAAGATGAGGGCAGAGATTCGCCGTGACAAATAGCATCTCTGTGTTTCTCTTTTTCCCCCCACCTTTTATTGCAATTAGCTCGGTCTGTTAATAAGCAAAGGATATTTTTAGTTAATTTCAGTTCCAGCTAATTGATTCAAAAGCGAAACCCAGCAACTGAGTTAATTGATCCATGCATCTTATGTTGTAGCGGCGAGGTACTCTCCGGGCAGCTGCCGTCGCTGGGGCTCGTAATGGCCCGGCAAGGACGGAGAGCGGGGCTGTGACATGGGGGGACGGCAGAACCCCTCCGCCCCGAGGATGGGGGGTGAATCCCACTGCCCCCAGCAGCTGTGACACTTGCCCCTTGATGCGGAATGAGCTGCAGGGCGATAGCCTTTGCTTGCCTGGCGTGGGAAGCTGCCAGCCCCCGTGCCAGCCCCCGTGCCAGCCCCCGTGCCAGCCGGTGTTTGCGTGCTGCAGCAGAAATGCTCATCCCACAAAGGTGGGCGCAGGGGATGCCCTGGCTGGCTCCCTCCGGCGGGACGTCCAGCCCGGCACGCTGTCTCCCACGGGCACAGCGGGAGATGACGTTGAAGGAGAGCAGGCTACCTCGTCCCTTTCCAACCCCCTGGCGCTCCCCGAGCTGTCTCGGCAGGGATGCTGGAGGGTGCGTCCCTGCCTGGGGATTTTAGCTGCCTTTTATAAAGCTATTTCCATGAGTTTGCCTAATCCCCTTTTCCTCCTGTGGCAGCAAGTTCCCAAAGTTCAGTACCTGCTGTGTCCAGAAGTGCTGTCTTTTATCTACCTCAAACTTAATCTCTCCTGTTTTCAATCGAGTGCCCTTGTTCTTCTATTGCAGGATTTGGTGAACGACGGTTCTGTGTCCAGCTTATCCGCCGCCTTCAGGATTTCCTAACCCCCAGCCAAATCCCCCTTCAGCCTTTTCCACCTCTCCAGGACAGGCAGCGCCATTCCCTACCTGCCCTGTGTGTCTGCATCTTCTCATGAGGGACCGGTCCTTCTTTTTCACTGGAAGACCGGATCTCCTTGTCTGTTGATCGAACACAAGGGTGTCGTGTCCCTGGACTGCTGATGGTCCCCAGCTGAGGGTGCTCACAGCCACGAGCAGCCCACACTTTGCAGTATTTTCGCTCGGGATTAACATAGTCTGTCCTGCACCTGACTGCCGCTTTTGGGGAATTTTGGTTTTGTCAGTGCAGGCGGAGGCAGCCTCCACCTCTGATCCCACAAACCTGCACACCCAGCGCCCCGCAGTCGAGGGTTCCACACACCAAGCGGACCACGGGCTGCCCGGCCACGCGGCCGCCATAGGCGTGTGTACACGCTTGGATCATACGTGACTTCAGAAGCTGGGCTGAAGTCCAGCGGCAATCGAGGAGACAGCTTTGCGAGTCGTTTCCTCTAAAGCAAGGGCTGAGAATAACTCCCCAAACGCCTTCCTGAAATACCTGTTGAGACAGGTCTCCTGTGTTCTCTACAGACCGTTAACGTTTCTTCTTGCCTATTGCTCCTGATAGCTCCTCATGTCAATTCACAACCACCTAATCATTTCCAGGGGAAAAACAAAACTCCTGGGGCAGATAAACCAGAACTGTCAAACACTTGAAGAGCAGAAGCCATAAATTGGATCTCACTGTAATAGGCACTACGCAAACAGAAGAACACCCGGGCTGTGATCTACGAAACCAGCTTCGAAACAAGATGCAAATCATGACGGTGACAAACGGAGAGGCTCTTGGCTTTCTCTGCACTGTCTTGGGGACCAAAGGGCAAGTCTACAGGCAGTTCAGCATCTCTCAAAGTACACGATGGCCAGTCAATGTACACGTGCCCCACAGCAACCCACTTTAAGTAGACAAAATTTTCACAGAATCACAGAATCACAGAAACTTCAGAGTTGGAAGGGACCTCTAGAGATCATCTAGTCCAACTCCCTTTTCCTGGCGTCTCCATGGCGTCAGAAAGGGATCAAAACGCAAAGAAACCTATCTTGAAGGACACAACAGAGGTTTTCTAAACCTGATTTGCTGAAGGCACAGAGGAACGTGGTCCGTAAGGTACACGCCGACAGCGAGAGCATGTTCCTGAGGCGGCCACCAGCCCCCTCCAGCACGCACCTCTCCTGCTCGGTGGCCCAAAGTGGCCACGGGCTGAGCGACCCCATGCCACAGGGACCCCTCTCTGCTCTTCCCACGGCTCTGCCCCCGCACCCTTTCCCAATTACCCCTCTGAAGCGCTGGCACAACATGTCACCTGCGCCAGGCTTTGGCACAACTGTACCTTCAACTCGCTGAGAAGAAACGCAGAAGGTGTTAACTTTCCTGTTGACGAGGACAGAAAAGTTGGGATAAAAATGGCACGTAACTGAACATACTCTGATGATTTTGTACCTGGCCACTCCTTTACAGCTCTCACTTTGATTTTAATAATAGGAGTTACGTTTTAAGGCAAATAATTCACTTTTCCCAGGGACGTTAAGTGTATTATTTCAGTCTCTGAAGGCTACATACCACGGCAATGAGAACTAGTGATAGACAGACAGACAGATTGCTTAGTCTCTGCCACTGCAGTATAACTAAGGACTTACCTAATGAAAGAGCTTAATAAAAATAACATTTTTCAGAAAGTGCATGCTTAAGCGATTTTCTGGAATAGGGCCTAATAGCGAGTCCTCTGTGCCAGGAAGACGTAGCTCATCGTGAAGCAGTTTTTTAAATGGGGATGTTACGGTGCACTATCCACGTAGAAAAACCAGTAGGTGTAAAGCTGGGCGAGGAGCTGAGCTGCTCCAATGTGGTGGGCTCTGAGAGCACTCGGCATCTCCCAGGACCGAGGTGCGGGTCCCAGCAGCTCGGCCGGCATTTGGATGTGGGTGACCCTGCCCTTCCCAGAAGGGAGAGGCACGGTTTGCTTTTAGTGCTGGTTGGGAAAAGTTGAAAGGAGAAGGTACTCGTCAACAATGCTGCAAATCGCCCCCACTTTAAAATGCTAGGTCCTCGATTTGTCAGTGTATTTTTGAATAATTTACAGCGGATTTGGCAGGTCGCCGTGACATATAGGGTAATATGCAGGTGGAACACTTTTGAAAGAGAAGTTAATACTTTCCTGGAGAATAAGGAAATAATTGTGTCAAAACAAGCCTTAAGCACTGAGGTTTACCTGTTTCTCAACACACAGGAGTTTGCAAACATGACTCCCATTAAAGCAAATGAGAAACACACATATGAGTCTGTGTGCCTTGAGAAGAAAATATTCTTCACGAGTGCCTTTCTTGGTGTTGTATGATCAATCCACCATCTGCTTTTATTTATTCATGATTTCTCAGATTACCACAACAATATTGACATTAAATACAGCTTTGGCTTATTAATTTTTTTTTTCATTCATATGTATTTTAAGTCAATTTTATTGACTTCCCCTTGGCTTGCTCTTTTAGCTGTTTGCTTGTTCTCCTGGCCTGCTCCTCTGTGCATCCATTTCCCATGTTTTCTTTCCAGCTCCTTGTTTATTGAATCACAGAATAGTTTGGGTGGGAAGGGACCTTTTTAAAGCCCATCTAGTCCAATCCCATGCCACGGGCAGGGGCATCTTCAACCAGATCATGTTGCTCAGAGCCCCGTCCAACCTGACCTGGAATGTTTCCAGGGATGGGGCATCTCCCACCTCTCTGGGCAGCCTGGGCCGGGGTCTCACCACCCTCAGCATAAAAATTTTCTTCCTTATATCTAGTCTAAATCTTCCCTTTTAGTTTAAAGCCATTACCCCTCGTCCTATCGCCACAGGCCCTGATAAAAAGTTTGTCCCCATCTTTCCCGGAGCCCCTTTAGGGACTGGAAGGGGCTGGAAGGTCTCCCTGGAGCCTTCTCTTCTCCAGGCTGAACCCCTCCAACTTTCTCAGCCTGTCTTCATAGGAGAGGACAGGTTCTGTCCTCTCTGTCCTCCTTCTGTTCCAGGTCGCCATCGGTGAGTAATTTTCTGTTCCAGGTGCTGTGGATGAGCTGAATGAAGATCCCCTTGAGCAGACTGAAAATGTTCCCAGCTCAGGCTGGAGGTCTGGGGAAGTCCTGCTCGTCCCAGGACCACTGAGGCTCCACAAAGCTGCTCCCAGACCCTGTAGCTATTCCAAGGTGGTGGGGACAGGACACCCACATCCCAAGGAGACCATCAGTCTCCCCCACACCGAGCATACGCAGACATGTCAGCAGCTATCGTGAAACTCGGAACAGACAATTGTTAACTATATTTGTGCCGTTTCCTACCTCATTGCCCGCCAAGATCCTGGGCCTGTGTAGGACTGCACGTCTTCTGACAACCCACCTCTGACTTAGACCTGTCACTTCACGACTCTTCCAGCTCATCTCCACATCCCCTTCATTCTTCACCTCTTCATTGCCTCAGCCCAGTTTCAAGCGACACAGACCACACCAAACGGCCAAGCAGCAAAAGGCTCCCAGCTAAGGACCAAGTCTCCACTCAGACCTTAGCCCTCAATTTCAAGGAGGATTTTTGCCTACAAACACATAGTTTTGGTTCTTGTTCTAAGTATGCCATGCCTACGAAAGAGGATGAGTCTCGTCCTACCCCACAGCAGCGATTCACAATCCCACACCCCCCAAGAAGATCCATGTCCATTCTAGAGGGTATTACCATGGACTCTGCCACTGTTTTCATAGAATCATAGAATTGTCAGGGTTGGCAGGGACCTTAAAGATCACCTAGTTCCAACCCCCCTGCCCTGGGCAGGGACACCTCCCGCCAGATCAAGTTGCTCAGAGACCCATCCAGCCTGGCCTTAAAAACTTCCAGGGATGGGGCTTCCACCCCCTCTCTGGGCAACCTGTTCCAGTGTCTCACCACCCTCATGGTGAAGAACTTCTTCCTAATGTCCAATCTGAATCGACCCGTCCCTAGTTTTAATCCATTCCCTCTAGTCCTACCACTACCCGACATCTTAAAGAGTCCCTCCCCAGCTTTCTTGTAGGCCCCCTTAAGAGACTGGTAGGACACAATAAGGTCTCCTTGGAGCCTTCTTTTCTCCAGACTGAACAACCCCAACAACAGTTTTCTGCAAGGTGTTTTCCCTGCCTCTCCAGTAATCTTCCTTTTTCTCTGTTTCTGCAGCTTTATCTTCCCCGTGTCCCTCGCGGGTCCGCACTCGCTCCTCTTTGTGCTCCGCTCTCTGATCACCGCTTCCCTCTCTTGTCATATTCTTCACTTGTGGAGTAACAACCTGTCACATTCATAACCTCTTTGCACCAAAAATGTTCTTTGATCTGTGTAAACTACATTTGATGCTGAAATCCTTGATATTAATATCTTTTGTTTGTGTGTCAATGTTCTCTAGAATCTAATTAAGCAATGTTTTGAGAGCATTATATATGTTTGAACAATTTGGCAGAGCAGACAATATGAGCTATTGACCTGCAAGGATAAATTGTGCTTGCAGATCCGAGGAATTCACACGTGCGCGCTTCTTTATGCTATTTCTTCTGAAATATGTGCATTCGGAAAGAGGCCTCGCTTTGTAATAATCTCTGCAAGGCTTAATCAAGTATCTGCTCGTACTCTTTACTGTAATTGCAGCGGCAGTTACAGCAGGGCAAAACAGAAGCAGGTTTAAGCTAACCAAGAAAAACAATAATAAAATAAAACAAAGAGCAAGTTCTACCCAAACGCTAAATAACAGGGATTATTCAATCAATAGCCTCTTGTTATGAATGAATAGGCTAAATTGCCTTTGAATGATGTAAAGATTGACAAGGCATAGGTCAGCCTAATATAACTACTTACCCTAATTTGACTTGGGCAATTTGAAAGGCGGCAGCGGGGTCAAGCCCGCCGCGGCGGCGATGCCGAGCACGTCCTCGGAGGGAGCGTGGAGATGGGGATGGCTCAGGACCCAGCGGCCAACGCTGCATCCCTCCGCTGGATGGGACCTTGAGAGGGTTTTTTAGAAGAGGGAGGAAGGGAGGGAAGAGAGCAACGGCAAACTGCAGGAAGGCACGGCGGAGAGACGGCACCGCAGGGTGCGGAGCTGCGGTGCGCAGTCACTGCCGGCCCTGCTCGCTGGAAAAAGGTCTTGTGGCTTAAGAAAAATAAATCGGAACACATTTCTGAGTTTCCCCCACCTTGCCAGCTAAGCCTGTTCAGATGTAGCTACCAGGTAAGAGCAGATCCTGACACCGGGTTTGGAGCCCAGCTTTCCCCATCCCCATCCCAGGTATTTGCTGTTGAATGGGGACGCGATGCCGTTACAGGAGGGAGCAGAGATCTGGGGAAGAGAAGTTTGTTAAGGAGCTGGAAACAAGGGAGCCCAGCACATCAACGATGACAGTGATACTCACCAGGTAGGGCTGGGAACACTGGGGAATGGCTCCACGTTCACTACGCTGGACTGGAAAGGAGTTAGAGATTCAGTTTGGAAAACAGGCATGTTTTGAACGGTGGGGTTAATTCACCCCAAACCACCTGCCCAAACCTGCTACGGGACGCACACCTATGGCTGGAGCCATGAACGTGTCTCTGCTCCTGGAGCAGCAAGAGCAAAGCTGCGGGACATGTGAAATAAAGGGCAGTTTTGAACAGGGGAAGTTTGATGAAAAGAACAGGCAGGATTTTACTGCCAGAAACCACCCCCAGCAACACCCCATCCCCAGCATCACCCCATCCCTCACTCGGATTCCACCAGGTCCTGAACCGCAGGAACCGCCCCCCCCCGGGGCTAAATTCAAGCTCCAGATGAGGGCCACCGGCCGATCCAGCCATGCTCCCACAGAGCTCTGCGTCTCCGGCCAAAATAATCAGCTCCCCGCAATGGATTTCCTCAGCTGGGCACCGGCACAGCACCGAGGGGTCCGATCCGCCCGCGCCCGCCACGGAGGATGCAGGGCGAGAAATGTTCTCCATGGGAATTTGAGTTTTTCTAACACTCGCCCGGTTTGCAGGATGGTTTCGCATCCCTTTTCCTGGTAACGGATAATGTCCCAAGGTTGCGTACAAACCATTTTGTGTACAAACACCCATTTTGCGTCGTGCTTTGGGCAGCTCAGGGTGGACGAAGGGCCACAGGAGACTCTGCCTGTGCCCTTGTGTGGGGAGAAACTTCCCTGGAGCGCCCCGCTTCTCCAGCGCTCCGGCATCCCGTGCCTGGCCTCCAGCAAGGCCGGGCTCCTCCAGAAACAGCACAGTGCCATCTGTTGGCTTCCTCACCCTGCGAGGGAGCAAAACCCTTGAAAGTCTGGGGAAACGGGAAAAAACTGGGGGGAAAAAATATGTTAGGTGCATGCTGGGTTTGCCCAAGCTGCTGCCTGCCCTCCTCTCTAACTTCTGCAGAGATGATGGGTCTGGTGGTGTAAACGCTTTTTCTTTACCATCTGATGCCCGGCGTTGCGTGTGAGCGGGGCTGTGGCACTGCCCTCCTTGTGGCTCCGCTTCTCCAGCGACAGCGGTGACGGTGACACCTCCGTCCCACCGGGATACCGGATAATTAACCACCACCGCCGCCGCCATGCACCGTGTCTCTTCCAACACGCCTTCCTGGACTTTTTTTTCCAGGTGGAAAATGGGATTCGTTCAGGGATACACAGATATTGCATGACCCTGATGGAACTGCCAACATCCAGACAGCCTGGATGGACGGACAGCACAAGCACAGGCAGAACGTGCCCAGGGATCACGTACCTGCACAGTAAATCCCACACATCCAACTTCGGCACAGCAAATTGAGCAGAAATGGGTATCTCCTGAAAAACCTTTGGTTCGACGCGCTCCTGGGTGAAGGGCGGAGTGCCCTCGCCCTGCCCCGTCTCACTGTGTTTTACCGGGAAGCGCCGACCCCGAGGCGGTGGGTGGATTTATCGCCGCGCAGTGCTCGCGTCTCAGCGTCAGCGCTCGGGGATGATTCAGGCTGAATGGCTGTGAACAAACGCAGATTATGTTACTGCTGTACAGGATTAAGGAACGCGGCTCTGCTCTGAACATTTTCAATTGCGTTAAAGCAATAAAGAAAAAAAAAATGTCAAAAACCCACTAAAATTCCTAATGGAGGGAAAAAAATTATTTTTTTCGGATTTTTTTTTTTTTTTTTTTTAACCCGTTTTTCTTACTGGAGGTGAAGGTTTTGCAAGCGAACGCAGAGATGGTGGGCCACAGCAAGGCATCGAAGGATGCTGCCTGGGGCCAGGCGGGAAGCCCAGGCTCCATCCCTGATCCTGCCCTACCTCCTCTCTCCCGCCTTGAGTTTTCCACCTGCAAAGGCAGATAACGCTGCTGACCCCCTCCACCTCATGGGAGCAGCCCAAGGCTTCATTACTTAATGCCCGCCAATGGACTTTGAAGATGCAAAGCGCTCCATAAATGTGAAATATTATTATTCTTGCTACAAAGCAAGGAGTGAAAATAGACAGGGATAAAGTTCCGCTGAAGAGCTCTCGCTTTGCGGATAAAATAGTGGCTTGAACGATGGACGGCTAGAAAGTTTACACCACTTCCACAGAAAAATGCAATTACCACCTGGAGTAGTTTCACTCTTGAAATTACAGTGTGTTCACGTGTGTCCGGAACAACCACGTTTAGTTTGGATGTGGTGGAGAGGATGGGAGAGGGTGACGCTGAGGTGTCCCCATCCACGTCCATCCGCCCCAGGAGCCGGGCCGGGGGCGCTCCCCCCATCCCCGATGTGTTTTCGGCAGCAGGTCTTCGCTGCTCTCTACCCAGAAATGGCATTTTTCACACTCTGGAAAGTGTTATAACCACGTTATTTAACCTGCTTTTCGCAGCCAGGCAGATGTCCTTGCGCTCCAGATGATGGTGTCAGGGCCTCAGTGGCCACAGACCAACCACCGGGGAGCCAGCCTGGGGGGAAATCAAGGGCTTCCAAAATTTTCTGCTTCCCTTACATTAAAAACTAAGTGGAGGAAATGCTTGAATCGCTATTTCCAAGCTGAGACGTGCCTGTTTCTGTGCTCATCCCATGGGACGAGCTGGAGGACGTGGGGGACAACCTGCGCATCAGCTCTAGCCACCGTGGCATGGAAAGGGCGATTTCTTTCTGGAGTTCTCGTAATGATTTTTTTGACCCAAATTTTAAAGAAAAGAATTTCCCGATCTGCTCCTTCATCACCACTAAACCCTCCAATGTTTCAAAAATACAGGAAGGGCGGTGGCATCCAGCGGCCCGAGCTGTATTTCGGGAGGGAGGATGCTGCACACCAGGGTGAGCCCAAGCACGGCAAAATCCGTGCCTCGGTTTCCCTTCCCGTGAGACGCAGCTAACATCTATTGACCCATGTGCAGAACACTTTCTAAGCCGCGCATGAGAGGCCTTACACAAGTAGTTATTAATATTAATAATAATAATTGTTGTTGTTACTAAGCCAACTATAAAAATAATTTTTCAGAGAAACGAAGTGCCCTGTCTCCCGGTGATAGATTACAGCGATGCTAGAAATTACTCACAGTATGAAGCTGGTTTCCAGTCTGGTTCCTTTCAATAAATTACAGACCCGAGTCCCGAGTGCGTGCAATATACCAAAGTAAATCCAAAGTAGGCAGAAAGTGTATTCTCCCGTCAGTTTTGCTCACGATCCTTTGAGGTTTTTTCCTGAGGACGCGCAGTTAAATATCCCCCCTGCAGTTTCCCAGCACCTTTTCTGGGGCTGGTGGGGGCCGCGGCAGGGCTGTGCCGGGGGAAAGGGGGGCCCCGGCACAAATGGGGACCTGCAACTGTCCGAGGGGACGCATCCCAGCCACCCCGTGCCCACGCACCGCCACCCCTGGGTGCCGCTCACCCCTCACCCGCTGCGCCCCACAACCTTACCGGGGTGGGCTGCGGCTCCCCTTGCGCCATCTTCTTTTTTTTTATTATTATTTTTTAAAAAAAAATTATTTTTTTTTTTTTTCATTTTCTGGTTTCGACGCTCTTATTTATCCGCTAAATTCCTTCCAGATGGGGCTGCCGCTTTGCCTCCGTCCCTGGCGCGGGTGCCACGGGCGCGGAGGCTGCCCGCCGGCAGGTGTAGGGCAGAGCGCAGCATATGCCGCGGGTTTGGCAGCGCCGGCTGCGGCGGCGGCGGCGGCGGCTTCTGCGCGTGTCTCGCCGGGCAGAGCTCAGCTGGGACCTGGCGCCGCTCGCAAACACCATCTGGCCTTGGCAGGACTGACGCCCGAGGAGCCCTTCCCCGCCTTGGCAGCCCGGGCGGGCGGACGGACGGATGGACGGACGGAGCCAGCCATGCTCGGCTGAGGTGCCGCGACGCCGCTGGGGACGGGGCTCGGAGAAGGGATTGGGGGTTTTGTTGCCAGGAGCTTGACCCCATGCAAAGGGGAGCCTCCGGCAACCCTCAGCAGCATTAAAACAGCTCAGGCATCTCCTCCGTACCCCCCCAGCCACCCCCCAGTCCCTCTGGGATCGGGCGCTGCGGTGGTGGCACTGGGAGCCCTCCCCGGCACAACGTGCGGGGCTCCAACACGTCGCGGCGAGGCAGCAGCCTCTGCTTCCAGCGCCCGAACCAGCTCAATGCAGGAGAAAAGCCACAAACGGGAATTATTTACGGCAGAATGAATCTCTCTGCTTGGGGGGGGTCTGCCCTGGAAAGCTGCCCTGTGCCTCTGGCCGGCATGGAGCACCTGGGAGAGGGTGCAGCACCCCATCTCCTCCTCCCACGGTATGTACTGGCACTGAAACCATTTCTAGATGGCTGGACTAACGTCAAGAAAAAAAAAAAAAAAAGAAAGAAAGAAAAAAGGACATCTGAAGCCTGCGTGGCAGCCTGGCAAGCTCCATGGTGCCGATTCTATGGCTACTGCAGACACGTGCAGGGTACGTTCCACTCCTGGATTTCAGGATGAACATCGGTCCATTTGGTTTGCTCTTCGTGATGCTCACACGTTTTGCCTGTGCCGTGATCTCAGCCCCTCCCCGTCTCCCACCCCCCCCAGGAAAGCCCTGCTCCTGCCACCGCTCGCAAAGCCCTTCCCTCTGAGGATGGCCGGGAAAAGGCTTGTACGACCCGGCACGTGCCACGCCGAATGCCGGGACCAGCTCTGGCTTGGAAACACCCGAGCTGCGGCAAGAAGCATTTCTGCACTTGCCGGGCTGTCCGTCGGTCCCAGCTCCCTGCCCAAACCCAGTCCCACCTCACGAACACAGGCGCGAAGGGCCGGGGGAAGCTGGGGGGAGAAGAGCTGCGCTCCCCTCCGGGTGCAGCAAAGGACCATGTCCATCCTCTGCAAAGCCTGACCATCACAGGAGGGGATGGCCAGGAGACAGAACCTTCTAGAAGAAGCCGGCCTTGCAAACGCCCTGTCTCCCCATGGGAAAAAATGGGGGGTTTCCCCCCTTGCCTCAGCGATAGCATCACCGGGAAGAGCAGCTGTTGTGAGTCAGCTGGGCGATGCGTATTTTGGCTCCCCACGGGACCCTTTCCAAGTTGCTTACCCACGTGAACAGCCTCGCTTCACCAGGACCTCTCTTGCTCAGCAGTTATTAGCCTCCTACTTGCCCAGGGTGGGCACCCCACGCTGCCAGGGTTTATCCCATGTGCCCCGCGTTATTTCTTCTTGGAGGATACAGTCGTCATGCCCCTTCCCATCTTCACTGAGCCAGCAGCTCTGAGAAAGGCTAGGATTGCAAATCTGGATGCACAATTACTATTAGGAAAGGACGCTCTGACGCCATCGCGGCCTCCCTGTGCTGCAGGTCTGGGGCAGCCAGACCCAGATGCTCTGCCCGGAGGGCATCCGAACCCCTCTGCCATCCCTGCTGGTGGCAAAAGAGCTACACCCCCTCTTGTAACAGGCCTGACACCTTTCGGAAGATAACGAACATCCCCAGGAGCTGCACCCAGCTGCCAGCAGGAGCAAGGACAGCGTTGGCTGTGAGCTCTCGCATGGGGAACCTTGCAGGGACCAGCTCCTTACAGCACCCCATTTTTACACGTACCAATGATCTGATGCTCCAGCAGACGAACACCAAGTGCCTCAGATGGGACCCAGTGAGCCTGTACCCTTCTCCGTTTAAGTTTCATGCCCAGTCACCCAGGCAATGAGCTTTCCTGCCCGTCTAAGCCCTGTGGGAGCTGTGTTGAAGGCCCCGTGAAGCTCTCCATGGCCATAGACCGAATTGCAACTAATATTGCCAGGGCTGTCACTGGGCATCGTCTGAGCTACACGCCTCCAGGCAGCAGCCCCCCAGAGATTACCAAAAGATCGGGTTTTTTACTCCATTTCTGCAGATGAGGAGGTGTTCTGGGTCTAGACCGGAGCACATGGGGGGTCTGGTCCCTTCTGTTAAATCCTCTTGTGTTCTGCTGCTCCTGGTCCGTGTCCCAACCTTCGTCCTCCCATGGCAGCTCCCCAGCGTTACCCACCCAAACCTGGGCTAACCCATGGCTGACCCAGTAAAGGAGAACAAACGCTCTTTACAGCAATGCTGTAGTGAAATATGGCTTTGAGATGGTGGAGCAGCTCAAGAGGGGTCAAGGCAAGGTGGGAAGAGGCAGGAGAGATGGAGACTAGAAGAGGAGATGAAAAAAGGTATCTACAAATCAATAGAGACTTGCAAAGCTCTGAGAAAAAAGAATGAAGGCAAAGTCAACACAGTCTCCCACTGCAGACACCCCCAGGAGATGAAACCGCTGAAGTTGTTCTCACCGACCATCCTACCGGGGCCCAGCAGCGGGGTGAAGCTCTGAAACTCAGTCTGTCTGTCTGTCCAGAGGAGATGAGATGGCTGCGGCACCCACCACAAAGGCCTGGAGCTCAATTCAACTGCAGCAAAGTGGCCACTGAGCTCTGGAGAGCAGGCAACGGGTGCTGGCCAGGAGGGCAACCATCACCCGCCTCTGCCCTGACACCACTTCTGCCGTCTCCAAAGAAAACTCTCATTTCTTCCTTGCCAGGTCCACCAGAAACCGGCTCACCAATTCCACACAAAGAGACAGTGTGACATGAGCTACTGCAAGTGACGTTTTTTTGGGTATAAAGTACCACAACTAGACGGCTTGGACCTCAGGACCCTGCAGTCCTGGACAAAGCGGTGCGGCACCCGTGCAACTGCACGAGAAATAAGCAGGCAGAGTCGCGGCTGCAGCGGCGCAGAGCATCTCACAGGGTCCACTTGCTGCTATTTGCCAGCAAATTCTGGTTGCAGTTATACTGGCACAGACCCGCCGCAAGACAAGTGTCGGCGACACTACACCCAACCTCACCGCTGTGTCTGCCGGGCTCCATCTGTGTAACGTGCCCAACGCTGGTTTCCAGTTCCCTTTCTCTTGAAGAGGAAACTGATTTCATCCTTGCCAGATCCCGCTCTCCAAAGTCAAGCGAAACAAAATGGGTTTTGCCAGAGGCTGTGAACCCACGACAGCAAGGCAGCCCTGCAGCTTACCCTGTGCAGCACATGTATGTATATTTATATATTTATATACACAGAATCACAGAACGGTTTGGGTTGGAAAGGACCCTGAAGACCACCCAGTGCCACCCCTGCCCTGAGCAGGGACACCTCCCACCAGCCCAGGCTGCTCCAAGCCCCGTCCAACCTGGCCTTGAACCCCTCCAGGGATGGGGCAGCCACAGCTTCTCTGGGCAACCTGGGCCAGGGGCTCAGCACCCCCACAGCAAAGAATTTCTGCCTCAGATCTCACCTAAATCTCCCCTCTTTCAGTTTCAAACTGTTCACCCTCACCCCGTGGCTCCCCTCCCTGCTCCAGAGTCCCTCCCCAGCTTTCCTGGAGCCCCTTTAGGGACTGGAAGGGGCTGGAAGGTCTCCCCGGAGCCTTCTCTTCTCCAGGCTGAACCCCCCCAGCTCTCTCAGCCTGTCCTCCCAGCAGAGGTGCTATATATATACACATATACATACACACACACACATATATATCTCAATCATAGTGTGTATATACACATATACACATATACATATACATAGTGTGTATATATATACATATACATGTGTATATGTACATATACACCACCCCCCCTCAGATCTGCACCACATAACTGGTTATTTTGCAGGTAGAGCAGCTTAAAGACAGGCCGACCTCAAACTTAACCTGAAGCGCTTCAGCTCGCCCGCCTTTCCAACAGCGCGGCCGCCCCTCTGGGGTCCGTCCAGCCTGGGAGGACGCTGACAAAGGGGAAAGAAGACTGACAGATGCTCCCCGTGCGCGGCGGCAAATAGAGACGGGACGAGGGGAGAACGGGAGCCTAAAGGGAAAGAAAATGAGCGTACACACACAGACACACACACACACACACGTGCACACAAAGACAGGCGAGACAAAGGGAAGGGGGACAGGCGAAAGAAGCGGAGCTGGAGAAAACCACCCCACGCGCTTGGCGAGGGCTGTTTGCAGCAGCATCTCGTGCCGCTTCGTGGGATCCGTCCTGGACGTATCTGCGTCGGTGAACCAGAATCCCGACACCGGTCCCTTTGATAAATATTTATCACGCCTGGCTCTCTATCGCTTCAGTTTCCACCAGATTAACCTCGATCCTTCCAACAAAAACCGCGCCGATGTTCTGCCTGACACGCACACGCCGCGCTGACCTCCCTTCTCCGGATTCCCCACGGCCCTCGCTCCCCCTCAGCTAAGGGCTGAATTTGCTCTCATCAATCAGGCCCGGATTTCTCCCGTGCCATGTAAATAATTTAGAGGCACAAGCATCCATGGCACTGCTTGTGTGCAGCCCAAACCCAGTGCCAGGAATCTTGGGAAAAGGGCCCAATAATATTGTACCAGTCCAAAGTAATTAAAGTGCATCATTACATATAAATTTGTAATTAAACACTTTAACGTAATCATCCCGCACAGCACGATTCCTGATGAATTAATTAAAAGAACTCCAGAAATTAATGTTTTACTTGTCACCATTGTTGTGCTAGCTGTAGCCGTCTCCCCCACCATTCCTGCAGCATGTTGTGAAGTAATTATAGAGTTACTGGGGAACGGGAAGGCCCAAAGTCCCAACAGAGGAGAAACCTGAAACAAAGTGGAAACGGCGACCACAATAGGCAGCCGCGGAGCCGGTCTCCCCACCTTCAGCCCCAGCAGAGGGGAGGTTGCCAGAGGAGGGGGAGGACGGGGTTTCCACCAGCTCCATGTCCTGGACGTGTTCTCCCAGGTCTTGCTGTCACCCGGGCGTGTGCCGGCGTCGGGGTGGCTCCTGCGCTCTCCCGTTGTCTCCGCTGGGTCTCCTTCCCCCCACGCAAGCAGCTCTCGCCCCCACACCTCATCCTTGCTCTGCAGGAGCCACACCAAAAACCGCCCCTCTCCACCTATTTCCCTGCCTCAGTTTCCCCTACCTTCCACTCTCTCCCGCCCCAGCTCAGGGTTTGCTGCCTGAAGCCAGGGGGTCCCGCCAGCCCCCCCTCTCCATCCCACCCTCCTTCCACCCAGACCTCCTAAAAATCCCTCCTTTGCACCCTACATGACACTGGGCTTCGGTTCCCTTTCCCCACCCCCTACCTCCAGAGACAATTTGCTCCCCCCAGGGCCAGCCACATCCTTCCCATCTCAACAGCTCCATCCAAGTGCCACCGCTAGGGCGTCGTGTCCCCCCCGCCCCGACTCCCAATGGGACTGAGCCCCAGGACGTGCCTACCTGAAAGGAGGGTGGAGAGAGGTGGGTGTTGGCCTCTTCTCCCAGGGGAATAATGACAGGACCAGAGGAAATGGGCTGAAGCTGCGGCAGGGGAGGTTTAGGTTAGATATTCGGAAGAATGACTTTACTGACAGAGTGGTCAGGCACTGGACCAGCCTGCCCAGGGAGGGGGTTGCGTCACCATCCCTAGAGGTGTTTAAGAAACATCTAGATGTGGCACTTCGGGGCATGCTCTTGTGGCAGAGATTGTAGGATGTTTGTTTGTGGGTTTTTTTAGGGGTTTTTTTTTTGTTTTTTTTGTTCGTTTCTTTGTTTTTTTCGGTGTGTGTATGGTTGGACTGGATGATCTCAAAGGTCCTTTCCGATCATGAAGATTCTATGGTTCTTGCAGCGGTGAAGGGGTTAAGGCTGGACTCAAATTGAATCGTTGGATGCAGCGGGCGCTGGTGCCCGTCCATCCCTCCGTGCGTGTGTGCATGCATATATCTACACACAGCGTGAAGCTCGCTGGCCAAAAACCGCCCCCGGGGCTGTGCGGCGCAATGCGCGCAGGGTGTTCCTGCACCCCTGGAGCCTGGGCTCTACCTGGCTGTTGCAAGGAAAATGTCTCGATATGTGTATACAAACCCAAAGGTGCACCCGTCCTCCCGCACCCACCAGCGTGTCTGGGAGGACGGGGTGCTCCGCTGGCCGCGGAGGGTGGCCAGCGGCCAGCGAACCTGAATTTCCAGCACCGTCCAGACACGTGGCTTCACATCCCCCTTCGCTGCCGGGGCTGCCGGCAGCTCCAGCCGCTGGGACCCTCAGGTGGGGCCCACGCAAGAGGGGACCCCAAGGTGAAACTCCCTCTGCTGCCGCCCCGTGAGCGGGTGGGGAGGGGAGCGGGTGTCAGGGGGACTGCGCAGGGTGCTGGCGCACATGCTCCATAACAGCATTGATTCTCCTTAAAAAAACCCCTTAACCTGCAGCCACAGCGCTCTCGGGCTGTATTTAAAAGGTCCCAGTAAGGCAGAAGCTCTCCTATTGTGTATTTTCCATTAATGACCCTCCCAATACTGGTTCTTACTGCTCCTTATGCCTCCAGGAATATCCCTTATTATCCCAGGCACCGTCTCCGTCTCACCTGGATGCGCCGATGCTGCCACTCCATAACACGTCTCTGCTTCCAGCCCGTGCCCTGGTGGCACAGCAGTCGGTTTTTTTCTTCCCATTATTTTCTGCCCGGCCAAAAACCACGAAATACAGCTGGCTTTTACAGCGGCAAGGATCAGGAAGCGAGGAGGGCTCGGAAGAGAGGACAGGAGCACGGGACAGGGACCCAGCAACTCGCCCGCCCAGGCCAAGGGACTCGTGTGGCGCGTGACTCTGTTTCCCCGGCTAGAGATTACGCTGAGCTGGGGCTGTATTAGTTAACATTTGTACAGCTCTTTGAAAAAGGAAAGTGTTCGAGGCTTTAAATACTGCCAGTGGGAACAGATCAACAAGATTTCTAACCCTTCTGAAAAACTAAAGCGTTTGCCAATTGAGCTGGCAAACGCATGGATGTGAATCTAAAAACCTCTCGAGCTCGAGACCGAAGCCCGAAGCCCCCCCGAGAACAGCCTCTCCTGGCTGCTCCTCGCGCTCCTCCCGCTCACCCGTGTCAGAAATAGAGCGCGGAACCCAGCTATGAGCCTTTTCGGCAGAAACGTAACTAGGCTACAGACACGAGTGCAGCGGAGCTGCCGCTCCGGACATTTAAATGGACACCATGAACGTGCGGATAATGTCTTCTCCTAGATTGCTTGAACTGGTATTGCAAAAATATCATAGTAAAACATAATTTCCTTCAATTTCGCAATTAGCCCTGTAATTTGAGTTGCGGCTTTGATGCCACCAGCCATCGATGCTCTCCGCACCAGCCCAGGCATTGCCTGCGCCCGGGGGATATCTCTGCTGAAGGAGTGAGGTTACGCTCGCTTGGATGGTGCTGGGGTTTGAGCGCAAAATTTTATGCAACGTAAAGCAATCTGCTCGCCCCATCCGCGCACCTTTTTGGGGGCAGATTTGCACCTTTGGAGACTAAGCTGAGGATCAGCAGCAGGGCCAAGACAAAGACCCTGGCGATACCCGCGTCTCGGTAAAGGCGAAGGGCACTGCGCGTTCACTCCATGCAGGCTTGGAGAGGGACCTGGGCTTCTCCCGAGGGACTCAGGCTGAAGGAAAACGATGTGGTGCAGTGGCAAAGCAGCCCGACACCACGATGACGGATGGTGAAGCAAACCACTTGATACCCAAACATCCCCTTCCCTTTCAGGCCAACGTCCGCCCTGGGATGTCCCCACTGACTTTGGTTCAGCCGCCTACAGCTCTTGGTGGTTCACCCGCAGAAAATAAACACTCCGTACCTGCCTGGCCCGTCTCCGTCCGCCTGGAAGGCGTCCCTGCCGTGGTCCCTTGGAACGGTGGCGTTGGAGATGTGCAGCTTGGACATCGCTTCGGGGCCCTGGGAGGGAGCGTTCGCCCACCTCTGCAGCGTGCTGGTCTCCAGCAGGGGGATGAAAGGCGTCGAGGATACACTAGGAAGGATAAAAACCGTGCGTGGGCAAGCACAGAAAGGACACGAGGTTTTACTCACGTGCCCAGCCCTTGGCTAGACGTGGACAGGGAAAGATGCCCACGTTATTGCACGAATTGTGAAAACAAGAAGCCACCCAGTGCCCTCGTGTGCAGTGGATGGACGAATACAAGAGGCACGCGTGTCGCCTCGCACATGTGCCCAAGCAGAGGCACCCGAAGGGGGTCCCCATGTCAAAGGGGAACGTGGGCAGGAGTCCCTGGTGAAGCCATTCATCCTGGGGGCTCGGACCTGGGCGCTCGCCCAGCGCAGCCTCCGCAGAGCCACGGCAAAACGCCCGTCGGAGCCAGCGGGGGGTGGCACTGGGGACACGGGAGTTCAGAGATGCCACCTCCAACCCCCTGCTCTCCGACTGACCCACACAACCTGCAATAGGTCACTTGGTGTCCCTGCGGGGATGGGAATAACCCTGACATTGCTGCCGCCGGTACCAGGCCTGGGGTGCAGCCTGGGGGGGGCTGCCCCATCATTCCCCCCCCAACCCCGGGAAGGGTAGGCTCATGGAGCTGGGGACCCCTTCTTCACCCTTCCCTGGTCCCCAGTGGAACAATTTACCTTTCGGAGCAAGTCCAAGATATTAATTAAGATAAATCTACCTCAATTTTGAGATTCTCTTATCATGTAATTTATCAAAATTATGTTAATTATTTCTGTAGGGCAGCAAAATTATTACCTCTTCCGTGTCTGATTTGTATTAATATTCATAATTTAATAATTCAGCATCCAAGCCATCTGGTTTGGGGAGCCACGCTCCTTCCCCTCCCTCTGCCAGAGCCAAAACGCTCCCGCCTCCCCGTTCCTCCTGCGTCCGTCCGGACGGTCCCCGACGGCTCCCAAACAAAACCCTGCCACGGTCTCCCGGCAGCATCCCTGCCGGTGTCCCCCCACCCTGGTCCCGCCGAGGCCACCGTGGCCGGGTCCCCGTCCCCCGGGGAGAGGGAGCAGCCCCTTCCCCTGCGCCGGGCTGAGCCTCTGTCACCGGCTCTGTCTCAGCCCGGCAGGTGAGCACAGCTGAATTGACATTTTCCACACTTTGTGATTTTTACACTGTAATTTGACATAATTAATGCCTACATTACTGCTGATAATTTAGCTAGTTAATTAAACTCGGAGGAGATAATTAAGGAGAGGCTACTGCTTGGACTGCTAATTGTTTTTGTCATTATTTTAGGGGCCCGACAGCTGCCGGCTGAGTCATCCTCCCCATCAGCTGATGGCCGCTCGGTGCCGTGGGCGCGGGGCTCGGGGCGGCCGCCGAAGCGGCTGGGGGCTGCCGGCAGCTCGACCCGCCGCGGCCTGGCCGGTGGCCAGCGTCCGCAGATGGTGAGCGGGGGCTCCACAAACCAGTCCGGCCGAGGGCGAGTGCCCCTCCGGTGTGGGGCTGGAAGAGAAGCGGAGAGAGGGCGGGAGGCGCGCGCCGAGGAAGGACGGAGCGGTGGATGGGAAGGCGGGCAGGGAGGGCAGGTAGGGAGGATGCTCAGGTTGTCGGTCCATGAAAGGCCCCAGGCGCCGACAGCTCGTGCTGCAAAAAGGGTCCCGGCACGCTTTGGGGCTCACAGGGAAGCAGGGACACCGGCCACCTGGAGAAAAGATTTGAGACCTGCAATTCCCTAGGCAGCAGTGCCAAGTGCTCGCCCTGGCTCTCAGGAAAGCCCATCCGCCTGCAAGCCCCAGGGCAGGCAGGGGAAGGAGGGCATCACAGGGTCCCTCGTCCCCATGCAGGTGGCTTCTCTCTCAACCCAGCCCCGGCTGCCCCGTGCGGTGCTGCTGCAGCACCTGCCTTCTCCTCCTCAGGTGCTCTGGCTTCATCTGGATAAATCCAAACACTTACTGAAGGCAAAAGCAGGCGGAGGACGGACCCATCTGCTCCCCGAAGAGAAATGCGCGTTGCCGGAGCTGAGTCCCTGCTCCCCACCGCGTTCCCTGTCTCGCGGAGGGCTCTGCCAGCCCCCAGCGCAGCCCCATGCCGCGCACCCGCAGCCATCCCCTGCAAGACTTCAGCCAAAGCCCCGGCTCCTCTGAGAACCTGACACTGCCACCAAGTTCAAAACGACGTCATGCTTGCGTCTCTTCCATGCCAGGCCACTTGTTCCTCCATCCTGCCCGGAAAAGACCCAAAATCAGGGTGGGAGCAAAGGATCCCATACCCCGGAGCTGGTCGGGAGCTGCGGGAGCTCGGCACATCCCGGCCATTCCCCCTCCCTCCTTGCAGCCCACTGGGAGAAAGGCGCCTTGAGGCACAACCATCACCTTATTCCTTCTCCACAGCCTCTGGAGAAGGTTTGTCTGGCCTCCCAAAGCCCCCCCAGCCCCCACAGCAGCACCACCTCACAGTCCCCGACGCCAGCATCCCTCCCCACCACGGGCAGCCCCACCAGGCTGGTCGCTGCCGGAGATTTCTTTCCACCCTCTGCCTCCTGGCGAGCTCGGCGCTGCGAGCTGGAGGCCGGCTTGACATCTCAATCCGGAGATTAGGACAGAGACTGGTCACTTCCCAGTTCTGGCGAACACCCTTCAAATAATTTGATTAATCATCTTAGCCCCACTCGGCGCAGTTGGCATCCTCCAGAATCAAAGCCTCTCCCGAAACGCTGTGTCGAAAAACCGTAAAGCTGCTGTAAAGGTTCAACCAAGCATGGACCGAAGCAGAAGCCGGCGCTCCAGAGGCTGTGCGCCGGGTTGGCTAAATACTCCCTCTAAATATCTCTACAGCTAGCAGTCAGAGACATATGAGATGTGTAACAAATTGCACAGGGACCGCTTTCCTTCTCTCACTGTTAGGAGGAGATGTTCTTTTTTTTTTTTTCCCTCCTGCATTTCTATTTATCACCACGCAAAAAAAAAAAAAAAAAAAAAAAAAAAAAAAAAGAAACCTGCCAGAATGGTTTTATATTTTCACTTGGAACAACAACATTTGGACGGCCCCAAGGATAGCAATTGCCGTAATCATGAAAAAGTAATACTTTGCGCTTCTGTAGTCCCTTTCATCCAAGCATCTCGCAGTACTTTGCAAACGTTGGCCCCGGTCCTGCGGGGGCCCGCGCACATGGATCATCCTGCACAGGAATGGATTCCGCTGGGCTCAGCAAATGAGGAGCGGGGGCTCCGCGGGGCTCCGGAGTCGCTCACCTCCGCGCTCGCCCCGTCAGCTGCTCCAGCAGCGCTCGCGAGAGCATCCCGAGGTATTTGTTGATATTTAAGTCTGAACTCCTGGAGTCAAGGGACTGTTTCCCTTTTCCAGATCTGTCTGGTTTGTCATCCCCATGCAAGCCCTACAACAGGAAAACCTGGAAAGCAAAAGACAGACAAACCCAAAGTACTTTCTTTCCAGCGTGGTGTTTTTTCATGGGCTCGTGTCTCTTCGGAGTCATGCTTCAGGATTTCTGCATTTATTATCACCAGAAGAGAGCAATTCCCGCACTCCAATACCTACAAAAGAATAAACCCAGCTGATCTCAAACTGCTCAGGGAAAACTATGGCAGGGAGAGCCATTTGCCAAAATCTGCAGCAGTGAAAAGAGCAAGCCTCAAATGTCCTTGTTCCCAGTGCCTCCCCCCGCCAGCAAGACAACCATGGTCCAAACAGTTGAGGGTTTGGTTGGAGTTTCTGCTGCCAGTGTTTTCTTCCTTAAAATCAAAAACGTTTTCTTTCCTGCGGTACCCGAATGTCCCAAAGCCCCACCAGGGATGCGAGGCCAAGACCCGCCACGGGCAGCATCCCTCCTCCACCCACTCATGGCAAACAGCACCAATGTTCAAGGTGAATCTCAAGACGCAGACCTCTTACAGGGCTCCTGGGGGTCATCCCCCACCAAATGGAGACCTTTTGTGTCTCCCCTTTGGCCTTGGGCTCGACACCTCCACGGAGGACATGCCATCACTAACAGTGAGGCAACAGAAGACAATCAGCGTCCCCTGCTATCGCTACGAGAGCGGTTTCCTTCAAGCACGAAGAGGAGGCCCCTTCCTCTCTGCACCCCAAGTCTGGTGTTGTGGGGTCACCAGGTTGATCACGAGTGTAGGGACAACGGTGGTTTGCAAAAAAGAGCCACCAAAAAAGAGCCCTGGACAAGCCATTGGCAGCGCATCGCCGGGACAGCTCGGCTGAGAAGGAAGCATGGTCCTGCAGAGGCACCCGGACGTCATCTGGTGCTTCGCTGGACAACTCAAAGGTGTTTATGGCCACCCTGGCAAGCGCGGCCTGAGGTGACCAGCTACCAAGCAGGGCTGATGGCTCTTCAGGGCTGTTTTCAGAGAGTCACAGAATGATTGGGGTTGGAAGGGCCCTCTGGAGATCACCCAGTCCAACCCCCTGCCAGGGCAGGGTCACCCAGAGCAGGTGGCACAGGAACGCGTCCAGGCGGGGTTGGAATGTCTCCAGAGACGGAGACTCCCCCACCTGCTCTTGGGGGGCACTTCCAGCAAACGATAGGGCCTCTCTGTGCCCCAGCTCCTCCCTCTGCGAGGAAGGACGCGTTCGACGCGCTTGGAGGCGTACGGCTGAGCAGCGCCGCAGCCTGCGGTTAAAACGCAGCAGGATTTCAAACCGCCCTTTTAACCTCTCTTACCTCCGCGCTATCTTCCAGCGAGATGAAGCTCTCCTGTCCGCCCAGCCCAGCGTCTTCGTCCCAGCCTTGCCAGCCCCAGCCTTGCCTCCCCTGACCCCCTCTCCCCCCAGCACACCCGTGCAGGCACTCGCGGGCGGCCGGAGCGCCCTTGGCACTGGAGGGGAGCGAGATGCGAAGGAAGAACATTAGGTGGAATGAGAGATAGCAAAAAGCACAGGCATATCAGACGTCTCCAGGCAAGATAACACGATAAATAATCAATCAATCCCTACAAAATCCTTAAGTGCTTGATGTATCCTCCTGCAAATTGAATCACTTCTCCTACCAGGAAGTTCTCTCTTGTAAATAAATGAGAGCAGAAATGGCCCATATTGAAAAATAATGTTGTTAAAACCACTGATTAAGTTTTACACAAGCATATGAGAGCAAACTAAAAGGTTTTAGCTTTTTAATTTAAGAAATGAGGAATATGATATAATTTCAATTTGTGATGAGATAAGATGTTCTCGATATTGTGGCTTCAATTGGATTATATCCTAATGTACTTTTATAAAGTGTCAGGCTAGCTGCAGATTAAGGTATGTGTGTAATATTCTTTATTAACAATTTAATGGACTTGCTTTCACTCTATCCATCTTAATCAGTGTTTCCAGTCCACCTGGGAGATCTAGTTAGTGCAGAACCTGAAACTCCAACCTGATGAAAGAGGGAACTCAGTGATCCGTCAGTGTCAAAAACAAGAGGGAAGCACTGATAAAAGACCGTCGAGGATCATCTTTAACCTCCTGTCATCAGCACCACTCCAAGAGCTCTCAACAACCGCTCCTGGAGTCACTCAATGAGACATATGCCCTCCTCGGATCTGCGTTCTTCCCCTGCCAGAATATCAAAGGGGCTTTTGGCAACAGGCAGGACTTCCTGGATCACAAAACGCGGTTGCCTCGTCTCGAGGGACCCGCTCCTATAATCCTATTTTACAGTCAAACGCCAGCGCGAGAGCAGCCTGGTTGTGTGGACTCTCCAGCGCCCGTCCATAGTCTCCGCTCTGGCGCTTAGACACTTCCATCTCATTTCCCTCTGAAATTTATTCATGACTAGTTTGTATCTGCGTGTTCCGGTATCAACATTGGCCTTTAGCTTCACTAGCTCCTCTCCCTCCCTCCTGTTTATCTGCCTGTGCGATCACATCTCCTCTCAGCCCTCATTTTGTCAGGCTAAACCAGCTGTGCTTGTTCAGTTGCCTCTCACGAAGGCACTTTCCAACACCTTCCCCACTCTAATGACCCGTCTCTCCACCTCTTCCAGCTTCCCAGGCCCTACACAGCCCTCAGAGTCCCACCCTGCTTCTCGTGCAAAGGCTTTTCCGTCTCTCCTGGAAATGCCGTCTCTCCAGGTGGCTCCAAGCACCCTTTGATTTAAGCAGCCGCCCGTCCCGGACGGCTCCTGCCGTCCAAGCACCCGCCTCTCCCATCCTTGGACCCCCCAGGAGGGCTAAGTCCTTCACCCCAACCAAGGCCTTTTGTCCTGCAGGTCTTGGTGAGAAATCGGTGGTTTCACACACATGCCAACCCACCGCGGGGCGAGCGGGATGGCTCCTGACACCCTGCACGACATCTCCCCGCGGAGCCGGTTCCCCGCCTCCCCCTTCCCCTGCACGCACCGCGGCTTGGGGCGCGAAACCAGGAGCAGCAGCCTTGTAAATAATGGCCAATCAGGAAATAAATAAATAAGTAAGTAAAATAATGCATATACATCTCATCTCCTTTAATTCCCTTGCAATGCGATGATTCTGCAAGGGTGGGTCGGTCGTAGCTGCAGGTGCTCCCGGACGGGGGAGGAGCGCAAAAATGAAGTTGTTTGCGGCTTTTGATTCCATCCCTGGAATTATTTACAGCTGCAGGCAATATTAAACTATGTAGAGCAAGTGTCCTCATTTACATGCTAATTCATTTATACCCTCTGGATTGATTTCTCCAATTCATTTTCAGCCCACTAACTCTTCTGATATGAATTATATTATCACCTCCAGAACGGCAGCAGGGAAATGTGACGAAGCCACCCCAGCTCTTCTGATCTCTAATTGCCCTGGCTGTTCAGAGCCGGCGTGGCCAGCTGCAGCTTCGCCTCCCGGCTACCGGCACCCAGCTCCCGGAGAAGAACCGGTGGCGCGGCTCGGGGAGCCCATCGTCCCACCTCCGTCACTGGGTCCCGTTCTGGGGAAGACCCGACACCTTAAGCTTGCTGCCTTTGGAAATCATTCCCTCTTTCTGCCCCGGAGGAGGAACCACCTCATTTCAGAGAGCAAAAGCAACGTCCGTCTGGGTTCTGCAGGGGGAAGTCCTGGAGCCGTAAGGAAATTGAATTAATCCTCAACTTCCCAAGGGCCTTTCTGAGGCTTCTCAGCTTTTCACAGCAGCCTCACACCGTACCTGGGCAGACGGGACACATCCCCAGTTCTCCCTGCCTCGGGAATGAGGTACCCACCGGTGGAAAGACACAGTGCCCGGGGGATGGAGAAGAGCAGGGAAGTCTGTCCGGAGGAAGCAGCAGCTGGAAGCAGTAGGACTTTTCTCCCACTGCTGGATGAAGGAGGTTTAGGTATCCTTTTCCAGGAGGTGTATCCAAACGCATTGTCCCACCTCTCTGGAAGACCTGTCTGAGGTTCTGCCAAGGTAACAGCGGAGAACGGAACCATCTCCTGCCCTGACTCTACCTAAGCAGAAGGGTGAGTCTCCAGGACACCAGCTGGACACAAAGGAGGGGAGCGAAGCGTAACGAGGTGGATTTCATCAGCCAAAAGTCTCATCGACTAACCATGACACCAGTTTTAGTCCTGGACCAAATTTCACTCAGAATTTTAGCCAGATTTTACTCAGAAAGCCCATTAAAGCCCGACCCCTCTGCAGAGCAGGCCTTTCACTATTATCTATTATTCCTCATGATGTTTCAACAGCTGATTTCTCATTTTTTACAAATATCTTTTTTTTTTTTTTTTTTTTTTTTAAACTACCATGGACAAAATAAAGAAACATCAGAGTCTATAACTCTGTGTTCCAGGACTGTTTGCCCCTTGATCTGTGGCATGGGCTGATGTCCCTTTAGCAGAGGACATCTCTTTCCCTCTGACTCGGCATTTTGGCATTGGCTCTGTCGCTGGTTAAGAGTGAATTCAAAGGAAGGGATTGGGATGTTCTCACTCTGCGGAGCATTTGCCCGTCCTCCCTCCCTGCAGCCAGATTCGGGTGCATCAGTCCTGTAGTAGGGGCAAATCCACCTCCTTGAGCTTGAGTGAGTTGCGGTGGACACCTCTGCATCCAGAGACCATATCGGTGCTTCGCAGGCACTGGTTAATCAAGGTGCAAACCCAACTCTGTTACCCGTTTGAGTTGGCTGAGGGGCCCGTCAAGAAGGAAAAGCTCAGACAAACAAAATGTCCAAGTCTGGACCACTGTGGCTCAGGCTGGCCAGAAGCTTCCCCCTCCCTTTGGCCCGAAGAGGCGTTCAGCACAGAAATCCGACTTGTGGGATGGACACCCCACACCGTGGTACATACAGACACGTCCAAATCCGATAAACGCACACGGCATTTGGTATTTTAAAGTCTTCTAGAAGCTTTTCTACAGCCTAACTCCTCCCTTGCTCTCATCCCAGCATCTCGTTTGAACAGCACGCAGCCGGGCAGACGTCCCAGAGGGATCAAAAGGTCCCGGACAGTTGGAAGTTAAACGAGACCTCCAAAATCCTGGGTGAAGTGAAAGCTATAGGGAAATTAAGCCATTTTTTTCTGGCTGGCAGGGAAAGGACGGCTCTTTGCTCCTGATTTACACCGTCTGAAACAATTAACTTGTGAAAGCCGAGATACCGTTCCCCCTGGCATCCAGTGTTTATTATGCTTCAGACCATTTCAAATGAGCACTTGAAAAGGAGAGGGAGCCCCTCTGCCTCCTGATCACTTGAGGGAGGGAGAAAGTTGTCCTAAATGGAACAACAGACTGTCCCTTCTTAATGCCACTTCAAAGCTCCTCGGACAGGAAAATTGATAATTGCGTCAAGTACAGTTTTTCTAAACTTCATCATTTAGCGCTGAAAACTGGGCTATTGAATTCATATAGTTCTTTGATCAAGACCAGTTAATTAAGTTATTCCCTTGATATGACTCTTATCACTTTAGTGCCAGACCTACATCACACTTACGCAATTCCCATACCGGCTTTGATATGCATCGTATAAGCCTCCCAGACCATAATCGCTGCGTTTCTATAGATTCGCGGCTACCTTACCAGTTTCACCCATAAGGACGGGCTATAGGTCAGCTATTAAAAGAGCGATTGTGCAGCCCAGAAGGTTCCTGGACAAATTGTAACCAGGGAAATTACATACGGACTGAAACTAGACCCGTGATTTCTTCCAGAAGTTGGAATTCCAGTTACAAACTCTCCGTGCCTCCCCAGTCTATTTTTTGAAATATATCCAGCAATACCGATAAAAACTATGCAGCTAAGTATTTATTTTAACCCCCATCAGCGAGACAATGAAACCTGATCTGTTCTATCGCAACAACGTCACACTTGCAGTAAGAAAAGACAATAAAACTGAGTGCCAATTCTGAAATACGGCACACCCGTCACTGCACTAAGTCTCAGGCATCTCCGTTTAAGCAGGTTTTCCCTGATTTCTCCCATCCACTCCCCTCCCACACCCCCTAGATCACCTTCTGCCCTGGCCACCCCTCGCTAAGGCTGTCCCATGGCCTCCCCTGGCCACAGCCAGTGGTTTCCCTGCCCCGCGCAGCTTTCGGTGACTCCTGTCATTCCTTCCCACCTTCTGACCCTTCATCTTCTCAGCCCTCCTCCAGCCGCCCCTCTGTTTCTGACCAACCATCCAGGGGCTCGTTCAGCAAATCCTCCTCCTCCACACTTCTGCTTTCCACAGGAGAGTGACAAGCTCCAATTTAGGTCTCCACAGTTTTCCTCGGGCTTATCCCCTTAAACCGGATTAGCTAACGTCTTAATGCCAGTGACACCAGTCACAGCTCACCATCTGATCCTGCCTTTCAGGATTTGCTGCATCTATGCACTTTCCATTGCTAAACTAGATCCTGTGATCTTCCCTTCCAAGGCCTCCAGCTCCCTGTCTCCATCATCCCGGATGGCTAGTTTCGCTCTTCACATCTAGGAGATGCCCAGATCTCCTCCTCCGCTCCTCACCTGACTCCTCCAGGGTCTGAACCCTTCCAGCTCCCTGGCAGCCTTTGCGCTTTCCCTGGTTTGATACCTACAAGTTTCTCTTCCAGACCGTCTCCTTCACTTTGAGGCACAGCCCCCCTGGAAAACTCACGACACCCCTTCCTTGGGCCTCCTTTTTCTTCAGTGTCAGGTACAAAATCTTGAGGCAAACAATTCAAGGCCTCGTTTCCACTCATCTGACCCGACCCGTTCCCATATTGACCCTGCTTGTGGTTCTCCACCCCACCAGTTTGGCAAGGCCCAGCCTCAACACCCCCGTCCTCTGGGTTTGTCTACTCTTCCCATCTCACAGCTTCCTTCCCCACCTCCTCTTACACACAAAGCAGCCCACGTGGTGACTCCTCTTGCTTCTTTTAAAGCCCCTTTACAGACCTGCGTCCTTCCCGAGCTTATCCCAAGCCTTCCCAAGACATCGCGAGGTGGAGACGCCGCTGCTGTAGCACTCTCCATTAGGCACCGCCCAAGCAGTTGCATCAGGAAGTCATTTTCCTCCCACCTCCATCCCTTTGCCCCAAACCAGCTCATAAACACCTTGGGGTCAAAACAGCACTTCATCAAACTGTCTGTCCCCATCGCCTCTGCGTTCCTGACTTTTAGCCGGTCTCCTGCTCTCCAGGTGGAGGTGAGGGACTCTCCATAGCCCAGGAAAATGAGTATTACAGGGCAAGGACCAGCACGCAGCTCCTGAGGAGGTTCTGTACCTGGCACCCACTCGCGACCAAGGGGAAGAGATGGTGTGAGCTGCAACTTTCCACCATGGTCCTTCCTTGCTGGGATGCAATGGGAGCAGCGTGGAGGAAAGGCAGGCAATGGTGGCTCTTGGCCCGCTCACTCCCATCCCACCTCTGGGCGCTCCCCAGCATCCCCACCACGGCTCGGTCTGGTCCCCATCTCTTCGCTAAAAAAAAAAAAAAAAAAAAGTCCCATTCTCTTCATCGATGAGGCTCTCCCTCCCCGCACACCTTCCCGTTGTGCCCTCCTAAAATAAAACCCCAACCAAGAAGAGTCACCAGCTGGAGTTTAATTTCAGACTCCAAGGCGTATCTGGAGCCAATTTGCAATGCGCTTACTCCGAAAATCGCCCTCCCCTGTGACGCTTGACAGCTCCAGACCACAGTCCTGCTCTCAGCTCCGAAGGAAAAATGTTTTAATTTGTCACAAACCAATTATAGCGTCTCATCTATCCCTGAATTACTCATCTTGGCTACAGTCTAGGACAAAGGGCCCCTCTGAGAGGAGATTAGACATGGATATTAACAAGAGAAAAAGTGTCCACTGTCTCACCTTGCTGGGGACGCGGCTTCCAACGAGACAGGAAAAGGAAACCCCTCCTGACTGACAGCCGGAGGGAGGGCTCCCGTCCCACAGCAAATCCCTCGTTTCACGCGGAAGAATGGTCACGACAAACTCCGTATTCAAATAATATTCATGCATGGCAGATAACAGAGTCACGGCTGGCAGAGCTGCAACGTGAATATAAATAACCTTCGCTCCCTTGGTTGCTACCGCAGCCACTGCGCCGGAGCTGGGCGAAGGGGCGGCGAGGGGTGTGGGTGCTCCACAGGGGGCAACTGCCTCGTCCGAGCTCCACATGCCACCCCTCTAACGAAGCCCTTTTCCCTTTCCCTGCATGAGGCTGGAAGGGCCTCCCATGGGCTCCCAGCTAAGAGGTCCTCTCCGGCCACCTCCTCCCACCCCAGCTGCCAGGCAGGTTTGCTGCTCTCACAGGGCGCACCAGCATCCCTCTGAGTCCTTGCTTTGGACCAAACCCAGCTCCCCAGGCCCCAAGTCCCTCCATCCTTCCCTTCCCACCCCTGCGCTGGCCTCGGGCATCACCCTTCAGCCTGACAGCCAAGGGCTGTGGTGTCACCTTCCATGCTGAGACACAGCCTTGAGGATGCTTTTGATCCGTCCCGTCTCCTGCGCGGCTCAGGTATCGATTCATCCAGCTGGGAATGGGAGGTGACGCTCAGAAGCAGCACCCAAAGCTCTCAGAGGCAAGAGGCTCTTTGCACTTACAGTCCCAACCGCGACGAGCCCCGGACACTTATCTCAGCAGTAAGGACAGAAAGCTGGAGGCAGCACCGGCCTCTCAGTCAGCTGGAGGAACTGGATGGGTTCCTGCTTCATCTCAAGTTGACTCAAGGCATCCGAGGGCAGCCACGGCGCTCCCTTCCTCCCCGTGCCTGCTGCAGATCAGCTTCTTCCTTGGATGAAGAGGGAGACGATGAAAGCCAATTTCCCTTTGTGCTCATGGCGAATAATTTGGAGAATTCCCCTTGTTTACTCAGAACTGTTAATGATGCGTCAGAAATTACCTCCGAGATTGTAATTAAAGAAAACAGCAGAAGAGAGAGAGAGACAGACACACGCACACTGCCTGATCACAGCTTCATCTGCAAGTCTCGACGTGCTGGAGCCGACACCAGCCTCCCCGTCACCCCGAGCCTGCAGAAGGACCCCCGAGAGCATCCCAAAGGGCAGAGACTCAGGGATGCAGCTCCCATAAAGTCCCTCGCACTTGTTTTCAGCTACAAAGAAAGCAGCAGCAGCACTCCAGGTATCCAGGAGTTGGTGAGGCCACGAACCCGACCAGAGGCTGTCAGGAAATGAGCGGGAAGCTCAGCCCCCTTAAAACCTTTTTGGAGGTGGAGCGGCTGACCTGGGAGAGCAATTAAGCTCTCAGTCATCACCGAAACGCAGACACCCACATGCACACAGCAACGTATCGGTCAACTCCCTGCGAGCCTGATCTTGGGGCTCGGCCTCTGATGGGGCTGGAGCACAGACAGTCCTCTCCCGCAGAGAACGGAGAGGAGTTTGATTCCTGCTGGGTTACAGGAGGGTGCCTGTAATTGCCTAATTACCCCGGGGTGACCGCTGTGGAGAGGCAGCCGGGAGCTGGTTTCCCAACGCCTCCCTCCCCGCTCGGTCCCAAGGCCAAATCCTCCTGCTTTGCCTCCTGGAGCACTTCCACGGGGCGAGCAAAGCTGGTGCACCGGGAGAGCAAACGGGGGGTCAGGCGGGGGAATCGGCTCAGCCGAAAGCAGCCAGCTGGAAAAAAGCCCTTCCCTTCCTCCACCTTAGCCAGCGGCTTACTTCGTCTAGGGTTTGTTTCAAGCTGTGGATTAGGAGAGTGGTGGAAATGCAAATCCTTTGAGTCCCAAATTCAAGACGGAGGATGGAGGAACAAGCTGGGTTGTCCTCACCTTCACAACCGGCGGCTGACTGGGTGCGCGGGAGCTGCGGGGCTGGGCAGGCTTGGTACAGACCCTGGCCATGACCGGAGAGCCCTCCATCAGGACAGAAAAGAGTTTGTGTCTCTGGGCAGGGTGCCTTTGGATCAACTACTCCATTATTTATCTGCTCCTCTTTGGTGTAGAAATAATTGAGGTCAGTCTTGAAGGCAGCCTCACACCAGCCCATGACCTGCTCCCGGTGGCACAGCGAGGAAGGCTGGGCCCTCCCTCCACTCCCATTCTCAAGATTTCTCTGCCTAGAGATCATTTAAATCTTTTAAACCCACATAGCACTTCCAGGTGAGCCTCATATCTCCTAGACCATGGTCACCATCTCCAACAGACTCCAGATGGGAGAAGCAGCTGAGTTTTCCCTTCAAAGCCTCTTCTTTGGAGGCAGGTAAGCACGTAGCTAGCCGGTGTAATGACTGCCTGCTTTCTGGCAGCAGCTGGCCCTCTCATGAAAGCAAACCCTACAGAGGCCAAACCCTACGCTCATCACCAATGCAGGGCCCCAGGGGGTGTAGTTTAAGCACCTTGTGATCACTTTCCTGCCTAGACCCATCTCCTGCCTGCCCTTCAGGTTGGGCAAAGGTTAAACTGCCCCGTGTCTCCCGGAGAGGGAAGGACTGGATGAGTTCGGACGATGCTGCCACCCCCAAATCCATACAAATTAAACCTCGAGAATGGAGAATCTGAGCCTGAAAAGATGAAAGCCCAGCAATAACGACAGCCTGGGATAGCGATAGGAGAGGGACCCTCTCATTAGGACCGACTCATTTCTCCCCTTCATCAGAGGAGGTTTCAGCTCCGTCCCTCTTGGCTGGCAGCCCACGCTGGCAGGTTTCATTATGGGGATTTGCTGCTGATGCCCAGATCTGGGAGAGGGGCTGTCCTCCCTCCCCTCATCCCTACACACCACCCCAGGAAAGAAAGAGCTTCCCGACAAGCAGACCGGGATGGCAAGGCACAGCCCACCAGCCCCTGTGCTCAGCGTGTCCCCCCAACCCAGGTCATCTTCCCCTCTGGGCGAACTCAGGTGAGCATGGAGCAAAGAGCGCGGTGACAGCACTTCCATCAGTGTTTTAACCCAAGGAAACCACAGTTCAGTCATTTGGGTCATCAATGCCATGGAACATGCTCTGCCTCTCGTCTTCTCCCCCAGACTGCTGGCTAGGCTGGGGTCCCACAAGGCTTGGGGACGCGTGCGATGCTAAAGCAGCAAGGGGGAAAATGGACTTAGCCGAGAGGTTTGACATGTCAATGAAATCACTGAGAAATCCCTTGGTGCTGCTGCACTCCCGGGACCTGCAGTTGGTCTGCAAGCTCTGGGCAGGGGAGCCTCTCCACCACAGCTACGCCAAGCTCCTGCTACCGCTCCCAGCTCCAGAGGAGGATCCTCAGTGCTCAGTGACCAGGGCAGCCCACACCTCAGTAACCCACACCCAAACTCGCGCTGGGACTCTCGAGATTTGCTCCAGCAACTCTTTATTGGACAAAAGCATATGCAGGTACAGGGTGACCCACCACATGTCTACACATGGCACACACTGTGGGCACCAGGAACCCCCTCGGGCACTTGGTACCTCACCCAGCACACCCCTGCGGTGCCCGGGGCGGGCTGCCTGGGACAGAGAGTCCCACTGCCACCTCGTGGGTAAGGGATGCATCGCCTCCACTTTGCCACCGGGCACAGCGGGCAGCGAACCTCCTCCCTGCAAAATTCCAGGTCCTGCTGGAGAGCAGGACCCAAGAAACCCCAACGTACCTGGCTTGGAGGAGGAAGAAGGGAAGGGCAGGGAACCCCACACATACCAGAGTTAGAGACATGAATTATTCCGATCTTTCCCTGCCCATCTTCATCCTTGCTCCCCAAGTTGAGTGGGAAGAGAGGATGCTGCCACACAGTGCAGGGGTCTGGCTCCAGTCACTGTGGACTGAGGGAAGAGTGGAAAGACCCACTGCCAACAGCCCAGGACCTGCTCAAACTCTCCTGGTCCCACCAAGGTGAACCACAGCACCCCTTGAGGGCGCTGGCTGTCCAGGGACAAAGCCTCAGGAGATGAAATGCTGGTTCCACACGGAAGACTAGTGGGTGAGGCAAACCCATTAATTCCCTTCTGCTCCCAGTTAGCACCAGGTTGTTAAAAAGAAGACTTCTGTTTGTCTTCGGCAGGATGGGCAATGAAAACCCTGCTTCACTGTGCAGTCAGAGAGAGAAGGAAGCTACAAATCTCCCCCACAGAGGGAATGAAGCAGTAAGCAACCTCTCATGGCTTTGAGAAACCAGCCTACAGCACCTCCCAAAAGGAGGTCTGGAAACAGAGCACTATTGCTGAAACCTCTCTGGGTCTAGGACATCCCACCCCATAGATACAGAGGTGGTTCTGCTCCCTGCCTCCCCTCGGCTGGGGCCTGCAGCTCCAGTTTGCACTGGCATAATAAGGGGGAGACCCTCAATTGCTCTTGCCCCATAGCACCTCCCTCTCTGTGTCTGATCCTGGCCAAAGAGCCACAGCGCACGCAGAGGGGGAGGAAGGGAGGGAGAAAGGCTCTTTCGCAGACCAGCACAGCGTCCTTGGTGCAGCCCTGGCTGACATGAGTGGGGCACTGTGGGGTGACACGCAGTGCCATGCTCCTGCATTCAGGATGGTAATCACCCGAGCAGTGGATGGGCAAATTGAGCTCTGTCCTCCTGAGCTGCCGAAGAGGCTGAAGCCAGCTCTGAGCTAGGTCCAAAGAAGAAAAACAATCTCAAAAGTCCATCTTCTGGGAAAGGCATCCTTGGGCCCCACACCAGGGCCAGAGGGGATTCAAACCGTCCATCTGGTCCGCAAACCTGCAGGCTGCATGTCAGGGAGCAGAGAAGCCTCATCACAGTCCTGCATGACTCCAGAAAAGCAGCAGTGAGGAATGAACATCCCTTTGATGACCCTCTCTGGGCCGCTGGGCAAAGGAACATCACTCCGGAGCTTTACTCTTATTTTTCTGCTTCCATATTTTGGACAAGCGGAACTTGTTCTTCTTCTTGTCTGTCTCCTGGCTCTCGAGAGATCCATCTGCAGGAGAGGGAGCAGACACAGAGCAGGTTGAGACCCACAGCCCCAGTGCCACCCAGTGCTGCTCCGTAAGAGTAGAAAGGGCCCTTACCCAACCTCTGGATCATGTCTGCCAACATCTGGTCCTCCTCTTGCTCTCTGTAATGGAACAGCATGGCATTAGAAAACTGCCACGTTTCATGACAAGGTGGTAGACATGAAAAACCCTGCAAAGACTACTGTTGTTCCCATTGTCAAAATGACCAACCTCCACAGCACACCCTAAGAAGAGTGCAGGAAAAAACCCAACCAGTTAGAGGAGTCCCAGACATGAGCAAATTGCATCTGGTTTCTTTGAAATCAAGGCTCTGTGCAGGGATTTCCAGACCGTGGCAGTCCAGCACTGCGGCAGGGAGGCCGCTGCCCCAGCTGGCCTATGAATCATCTGAACTCACTGAGTGGTGAAACACCACCGCACCCGAGGAGATGAATAAAGGTTAAGACATCAGCAGCCTGGGGTGCTGCAGAGGTGCTCACTGCAGTCAGGGACAAACGCACTGCTGTCTCCTTGGGCCTGGGCAAGGCCAGAGCCAAAAGCCTGAGCATTACTAGAATCCTCAAGCTGGAGTCTGTACCCTGAGGTCAAGAAACGGAGGCTGCTCTCAGCAACAGGAGGCACAAATCCAGCTACTTGACACAGCAGTCTTCCTTTGAACTTGGGGCAGGATCCACCTCTCGGCTACAGTTGTTCTTTCAGCTGCTGCAGCAGACAAACATTCCTGGCTTCATGTTCCCAGAGTCCTCCTGCAGCTCCCATGCTGCCTCCATCCTCCCCAGCTCCAGCCTCTCCCTCTCTTTCCCAGCCTTATACATTTTCACAGCCCTTGTCCTCACAGCAGCATTAGCTTGAGAGAGCACTGAACATGGCTGCGGTCCTGATCTCAGTTTCTAACAGCTGCCAAGGAAGCAATGGCAGCAGCATTTAGGACAAGATGGTTGGTGACAGGTCACCACCCACCTCTCATGGAGCAGAAGTCTGGATTACAGCCATTCATCCACCCCTACAGCCTGGGCAGCAGAGGAAATCATCCCCAGTGTTGGCTCATCTCCCACCATCTGAAGGCCCTCACCTGAGTCTGTCCTCATCCAGGCACTCCACGATGCTATTCCGATCATTGACCGTGTTTAGGTACGAGTCCAGCAGCTCCTTCTCTCGCTCCTTCTCCCTGTGTGTCTTCAGTTCCTCTGCACAAGACAAGAGAAGCCCATCTCACAGCTATAGGTAAGTACCTCCCCGCTGTGGCTGCTGCCTCCACCCTGCTGCAGCAAGTCCCTCTCACAGACCCAAATTTTATCATCCTCATGCTCAGGGGCACATCTTACATCCCCTCAGAAAGCACAGGTGGGTTGGATGCTTCAGGGTGTCTGCACCTGACAGCTCGACAGCACAGTCGGGAGACACCCTGCAGTGAAACTGCAATCCCTGGCAGTGTCATTCAGCTCTGAAGGACATCCCAGGGCTGGCACGCAGAGCGGAGGGCTCCACACAGCCAGGGGCCAGTAGGACTCTCAGCGCAGCTGGTCCTTACCTGGCTTGCTCATGAGATGTCGCAGCTCCATCTCAATGTTCCACTGCTGCTCCTCCAGTTTCTGCTGCTTCATCCTGGAAGGAACCACAGAAGTGATGAGTTACTGCCTCTCCCTGCCCCAGGGATGGACACTTCTCATGTTGTGCTAAAGCCTCTTCTCTACACTGCTGACCACATGGGTGCTGGCGAGTCAAGGGCAATCTTCCTCCATCACATTTGTAAGGTTTCCCTCCCCACAAACTCATCACAGACCCCGGGTGCCCATCAGTGCTCAAAGGCCCATCAGCTAATACCTCAGGATACTGGCAGTTCTCCCAGAGACGTCCTCAAGCCCTCCCTCATCCTACCAATTGGCATGTTATTTTTTGGGCTGCCACATTCCCTGTCCTTCCCTGCTTACCGCTCACAGGTGAAGCGCATAAGCAGAAGGGTGAATTTCTGGTTGTACTTACTTATACATCAGCTCCGATTCCTGTCTGAGCAGCAGCTGTTTCTCATAGATCAGTTTGAACCAATCCACCATGAGGGCATCCTCAGACTCGTCTGCAAAGGAGACAAAGGGCAAGACCCCTTCAGAAGCTGCATCGGTTCAGTCTCCCTGGCTTAAACACACAACCACTTGAGGGAGAGCCTAGGTTAACTTATATGAGCCACAGGCAACCTCACATGAAAACAGCTCATCTTTGGTACCCCTGGGTACAAGGGAAAGGGTGCAGATCACTCCCTGCAGGTCGAAGGAAGATGCTCACAGATACCCTACCACAGGGTACCCAACTCATCTTCTGTGTGGCCGGCCCAACTCTGCCATTCTGAATGAACTCACTGAGCCCTGCCAAATTGGAGCCAGCCACGACGGCCAGTCTGGCTTTGGATCCAAAAGCCAGATCAATAGCAGCTTTCCACTCCCCAAACTCCCTGATCTTCAGCCAAATAAACACAAGACCTTGCTCAAACAATATGTTAGGAAATAGCCAGAGAGGGTTCAAAATTCCCAGGGCTTTATCTTGCTATACCAGGTACCTTTGGCAACCTGGTGTCTCACATGTAGCATGAGCTCCTAGAAACGGAGCCAATAATGCCCAGGGGTAGGACATGAGCCTGACACCTTCCCACCATAACATAGCTGGCCCATGGTCTTCTTTACCTCCCTCGCAACCACGCAGCTGCTTCTCCAGATCCACTCCTTTCAATTCCAGCTCAAACAGCTGCTTCTCGATGTCACGCACCTTCTCCTGGATTTCCTCCTCGGAGAGGTAGTCTGGGTGCAGCTAGGAAAACACAATTAGGAACAAATACAGCTTTAGTGCCCTCAGACTGCCTGCTGAGGTCACAGCCCTAATGGAGATGGGAAATGACATGAGGAGCCCAACTGCAGAACCATGTTCTGGAAGGGCCAAGGCAGCAGAGATGCAGAGCTGGCTGCTCCCAACAGAGCAGCGGCCACTGCAGTGTTACAGCGCTGATACATCGGCTGAGTGATAACATCTACCCACACTCATTAATCCACAGACATTCCTCCTCCTTTGTTGGGGAAGGCTACATCTACCAGAATTTTCTTTGTCACTGCCTTAATCCAGCCTCTATCATCCCCCTGCATGGAGATAACCGCAGTCTCTCCACCTTCTCTCTGCCCCACAGCCTTTCACCCTTTTCCCAGGGAGTCAAATAAACCCTCCCAATAAGACAAACTGAGATATTTCTGGGTAAGCACTCCAGTAGCACACCCAGCAACCCCAGCCTGCTCCTTTACACCAGGTTTCCAGCCATACCTTGGTTGGGGACACTGCTTCGGGGCTCTGGATGCTTTCCGGAACAGAGGGTTTAACTAGAAGGGAGAAAAAAAAAAACAAAATCAACACAATAAACTTTAAATATTTTTGTGGTGTGGGACAGTGCCTACACCACCAGAGAGCACAACAGGTCCCTGCCACCCAACAGAGAGCAATGACGACAGGCGTGTATCGGCATGCCTGACTGAGGGGAGAGATGTGTCTGCAGGGCACAGGCAGTCACCTAACTCAGGTGTGACGTGGGAGCTTGCACATGAGAATATTGACTTCCATGTTCATTTATTAGCTTGTTAAAACTCAAAGACACCTATTGTGGCAAAAGCCACCCCTTATTAAGCTTCCAAAGGATAGAACAGAAATACTGGGCTACTGTCACAGGAAACACCAAGATATACTTCAAAATGCCCCTCCAAGTGCTCTTGTACAAAGAAGCATCAGTAAATACTGATGAACAAAAGATGGTCTAGGGGACCTCAGCATAAGCCTCAGGAAACCAAGGTTCAATTCCTTCCACAAAACACTTCCTAGGTGAGAAGTCCCTTAAGCCCCACTACACAGTGTTATTTAAGCCCTGGACACCTATTAAAAATCAATCCTTAAGCAACGTGTGTTTGTTCCACTGTGCCTCAGCTTCCTCTGCCCAACTGTGCTGCAAGGATAACTACAGAAGAGTGTGAGGTATTCGGATACCCGAGGGGCCGGGCTGGATAATTACCACAGAGAGAGAACAGAGGCGTACGTGGATGATGTGATAGGAAGGAAAACTCTAGTATCAAAAGAGCAGGGCTGTAAAGGAGGCAGCAGCGGTGCAGGCTCAGCACACACAAGGAGAAAGACGGGACAGACTAGGGGAGCTCCCTGAGAGTCTCTGGCAATTGGTGCTGACTGGAGGCAGAGCTCAAGGACAGCTCTCCAGTCACCCAGTCCCTGCTCTATTGCGTTTCCCAGGAAGAGTGCAAAAGGAGAAGATGCTGGATGTGGCAAGCGGCTGTGTTGTCCCTGCACCGCTGGCCTCCATCAGGTTACCATTCCCTCTGGATGCTGCTCTGTTGGCCTGTACGCCACCTGCGACTCGCACGTCTCTCAAAGGTTCCTCCAAGAAGGACCTGGCCTGCCATGGGCAGCCTGCTGCCGCCGTCCGAGCAACACCTCCCTCTCCCACCTCAGCCCTGCACCTCCAGGACCCTTCTGGCTGATCTCTGCAGCTTCTCCAACCAAGGCAGAAAGCTGCACCACTGATCGTGAGGAGGCCAAGGTCACTGGAGGGGAACAGCTAGTAAAACGATGCTCTCCTGACCAGCTCAGGGTGCGATATCCCCTGATAGCCTCAAGTTCTGTCTTGCCAGACACAAGATGGGTTGGGCTGCTTGCCTGCAAACTGGAAGTAGTACAGTCAGAGCCTCCTTTCTCAACAGAAAACACTACTTATACCAAAGAAAACTAACGACCTACAGAAATGCTCACCATCCATATTGCCCCACGCAACACATGGAGCACTAAGGGCAGGAACAGTAGCTGACTCTTCACAGTAGCTCTCTGAGTGCTGAAGTAAAGACCTATACAGAGGAGCAACAAGTCTCTCCTTAACCCACAGGCTGCCAAGCGACAGCGCCGAGAGAACAGCCTTTCAGATGGCAGACTTGCACAGACGTGGAAAACGGGGACAGACTGCTGGGAAAGTTTCCCGCAGCGGGCACTCCCCAACGGCAATCATTAAACTTTAGAAAGACGGATATAAAACCAGCCTCCCTTATCTTAACAGCACACTTCCTGGGAAAGATGTAATGCTGAACCTTGTGGCTGAGTCTGAGGAAAAGGGAGATGGAAAGTTTTGGGAAAATTATGTCAGTCTTTAAAATAGACAATGCAATTGGAGGTTGGATGCTTCGTAGCTGTCAGAGGCGCAGGCTGAGGACAATGCTGAAACCAGCTAACAACTACTACAGCATGAGGCCACCGAGCCATTGAGACCCATCCTGCTTGCTCCGAGACAAATATCAGGGTCAGGGCTGAGCCCTGCCGTGAGGACATTCTAGTCCAGACACGTAAGACAGTGCCAGGTGGGGTAAGGAAAGGGGAGAACAAACAAGTCACGCAAAGAGGACAGCAGCAAATATCAGGTTAGTTCCAGAAAATTTCTAGCCCAATAAGAACTTAATCTGGCTACTGCCATAAAAGACAATGAAAAATATTTCTATAAATACATTAGCAACAAAAGGAGGACTAAGGAAAATCTCCATCCTTTATCAGAGGGCAGGGGGAAACACAGTGACAAAGGATGAGGAAAAGGCTGAGGTACCTAATGCCTTCTTTGTTTCAGTTTTTAACAGTAAGACCGATTGTTCTCTGGGTACCCAGCCCCCTCACTTGGATGACAGGGATGGGGAGCAGAACAAAGCCCCCATAACCCAAGGGGAAATGGTTAGTGACCTACTACACCACTGAGACACACACGTCCATGGGGCCGGATGGATCCATCCAAAGGTACTGAGCTGGCGGAGGTGCTCACCACGCCAGTTTCCATCATTTCTCAGCAGTCCTGGCTAAGCGGGGAGGTCCCGGTTGACTGGAAGATAGTAAATGTGATGCCCATCTACAACAAGGGCCGGAAGGAGGATCTGAGGAATTACAGGCCTGTCAGTCTGGCCTCGGTGCCTGGGAAGGTCATGGAGCACATCATCTTGAGTGCCATCATGCAGCACCTACAGGACAACCAGGCGATCAGGCCCGATCAGCATGGGTTTATGAAAAGCAGGTCCTGCTGGACTTATCTGATCTCCTTCTGTGATAAGATGACCCGCTTAGTGGACAAGAGAAAGGCTGTGGATGTTGTCTACCTAGACTTTAGTAAAGCCTTTGACACCGTTTCCCACAGCATTCTCCTGGAGAAACTGGTTGCTCATGGCTTGGATGGGCGTACACTTCGCTGGCTAAAAAAACCTGGCTGTAAGGCCAGGCCCAGAGAGTTGTGGTGAATGGAGTTAAATCCAGTTGGTGGCCGGTCACAAGTGGGGTTCCCCAGGGCTTAATATCAGGGCCAGTTCTGTTTAATATCTTTGTCAACAAACTGGATGAGGGGATCAAGTGCATCCTCAGTATGTTTGCAGATGACACCACGCTGGGCGGGAGTGTTGATCTGCTTGAGGGTAGGAAGGCTCTGCAGAGGGATGTGGACAGGCTGGATCGATGGGCCGAGGCAAATGGTTTGAGGTTCAACAAGGCCAAGTGTCGGGTCCTGCATTTGGGTCATAACAGTGCTACAGGCTTGGGGCAGAGTGGCTGGAAAGCTGCCCTGTGGAAAAGGACCCGGGGGTTGTTGGTCGACAGGTGGCTGAATATGAGCCAGCACAGCGTGCCCAGGTGGCCAAGGCGGCCAACAGCATCCTGCCCTGTATCAGAAACAGTGTGGCCAGCAGGACTAGGGAAGTGATGATCCCCTTGTACTCGGCACTGGTGAGGCTGCACCTCGAATACTATGTTGAGTTTTGGGCCCCTCATGACAAGAAAGACAATGAGGTGCTGGAGTGAGTCCAGAGAAGGGCAATGAAGGTTGTGAGGGGTCTGGAGCACAAGTCTTGTGAGGAGCAGCTGAGAGAACTGGGGTGGTCTAGCCTGGAGAAAAGAAGGATGAGGGGAGACCTTATCACTCTCTACAGCTCCCTGAAAAGAGGGTGTAGCGAGGTGGGTGTTGGTCTTTTCTCCCAAGGAAAAAGCAACAGGACAAGACGAAACAGCCTCAAGTCGCACCAGGAGAGGCTTGTATTGGATATTAGGAAAAATTTCTTCACCAAAAGGGTTATCGAGCATTGGAACAAGCTGCCCAGGGAAGTGTTTGAGTCACCATCCCTAGAGGTATTTAAAATTGTGTAGACATGGTGCTGAGGGACATGGGTTAGTGGTGGACTTGGCAGTGCCAGGTTTATGGTTGGACTCAATGACCTTAAAGGTCTTTTCCAACCGACATGATTCTATCAGTCTATGATTTGCATTGTGGTGGGATATGTAGGAGAAAGGACAACTGGGTGTAGGAGGAGAGGTACACAGTAAAGCTGTGGTTGAACATACAGGAACAAACTGGATTAAGGGTAGGGACAAACTGGTCAGAACATCTTTTGAAAGTACAAGAAGCAGCAGCCTTGGCTGCTGCTACTGTGTGTCCTGCCAGCTGGAGTCTCTGGCTGACAGTTCTCTGCATTCCTTTCATTTCCCAAAGCCACTCAACTAGAGAGGAAGAGAGACATCAACTAGATCCCAATTCCCTTCGAATTAGGAGATGGTCCTCTTCATAGCTTTGAGTCTAAAGAATGACAGGGCAGCGACCCTGAAAAATCCCTATTTTAATTTATTCCCTTCCCAGCAAATTCTCTGGTCCAGCTGGTTCCTGCTTAGGCCAAGCTGGCTAATTAAAATTAATGACACAGATTTTTCCCCAATGACAACAGCCACAGGCTTAGCCACAGAAAACTCAGGGACACATCTCCCATATTGACCACTCAGTCTGTCCCCTGACAGTGCAGAGGAGAGAGTGCCTTTTAGCAGGCAGAAGACACCTTACATGTGGTAGTGCTTTTCTTCAACTGGTCGCCCTCTTCCTCCTTCTTCGCAGAGCTCCCAGAGTCTTCCCAGCCTTGCTTTGAATTCTGACAGCTCCTGATAAGATCTGAGCTGGGGATCAACCTCTTCTTCATGAATCCACCAGATGAAGCTGGATTAAGAAGCACAGACAGGTTTTGGGTAAGAAATTTCAACCTTCATCTCATAAAAATCCCTTTATTGCCCAGCATCTCTGGCACTCACCCCTAGCCTCTTTCATTTCTAGTCCTAGTTCTCCTCTCTTGATGATAGCAAGGGGCACAAGCCCAAAGGAAACAGGGGAAAAACCACCGATTACAAAGCCAGAGTACAAGAGAAGGGCAGAGGAGAAGAATAAAAGGTTGGGAACCATCACCAAGATTTCTCACAATTTCACATTTATGCAAGAGAGGGTAAGCAAAATCTTGCTAGCTGTCTTGCAGAAGAAGGGCACCCTGTGAAGACCGAGTCCCTCTCCTGGGGGAAGGATGGCTCTCCAAATAAAGGCACCACAGGGCCAAAGCAGGTGCAGAAAGCAAGAATCCCTGAAAGCAAGACACAATCTCCACCAACGTGTTCCTCACGTGTGCCTTGCAGCACTAATGCCTGTCCCTTGCCTGACTAGCAGAATGGAGGCAAAGCTTATATCCTTCATACCGGAGTCCTGCTTTGCTGATGGGACAACTAACGGACTTGGCTTTGTCTCCTTGTGTGCTGGGCTCCCTGTTCCCACCTGGGAGTTATCAGTAGGTTTCTTAGAGCCACCTTGGTCTCTGCAAAGAAGAAAGACAAAGGTAGGAAACCATTCTTCTTGCAGAATGGTCCACAGGAAGAGTTCTGGACATCCGGGGCTGGATCTGGGATAGTCACACTTTTCTAATCAAGAGTCCCACAATTTGAAATATGTTTTCCCTCCCCAGAGATGAAAGCCTTTGCCTTTTCCATCAAATTGTCAAACACAGAAGCATTAAAACACAGGAGCTCTTCCCTCCTACGTGTACACAGACCTGCAGCAACAAATGCAGCTGCAGACACGAACATCCCCATTCACTTGTCACAGAGACCCACCAGCTCCAAGACACTCACTTGTTGGCCACAGGCTTCAACAGAGATCTCCACTCTGCTGGGCTCTCAGACTTGTCTTCACCAACGTTCTTGCTTCCTAAAGGAAGGGACATACCAAGATAACATCAGATCCAATAAAAAGAAACAAGCGAGATCTGTGTCTCAGGAGGATCTTAGGAGATAAGCCATGCACTGGGGTAGATACTGTGACGTTATTGCAGCAAACCAGCACCAGTTCAACAAGTTTAACACAGACAAATTCACATACAATAGATAGCAAATAACCTTGGTGGCATTTTAACCCTTTTGGATCAAACGCTTTAAACCTTATGCAGCTACAGAAACATAGCCACTGTGTGTAAATGAACGGGCATGTTCAACAGCAACGTAACACAACCAGCTCAGACCTCAGAGACCAAAGGATGGGGCAGGAAGTGTGGGAGAGAAAAAACCCACAAGCTCACAGCAAACTGCAGACAGATACTAATTCCGGCCCCCAAAAAAGACAGGCCATCTGGAAGTGGTTGAGATACTGGGTACCCCCAGAACATCATCCCTCAGCCCACTGGTCAGTCATTGTGGTGGTAGCTCGGTTCAAAACAGGCAAGGAGGCTGGGTGAGCCCCAGCTGCAATCACAAAAATCATCCTGAAGTTCTGGCAAGGTCTGGAAAAGTCTGCCTAAGCCTCTGAAATCTACCATGATCCCAACGTTTGATGACAGCTAGTACAACTTCAAATACCCGGATATCCTCAGAGAAGAAAAACTCGCCATGCTTGAAGAGAGCAGTTACACAGGGACAAATGGAGGTGTGTTGAGCCCCAGAATGCAGAAAACCCTTAAGTGGTGGTACAGACAGAAAGTGTTTGAGTCACTGACACATGCAGTGCACTGGTCCAAGAGAAAAGCATAAAGTTGGCATGCTGTGTCCAGGCAGAGCTTCATGTGAATCCGTCATGCTCACCTTTGATGCCTTTCGACTCTGGCTTGTTCACAGAGTCAACAGGTTTGCTGGCAGCCTGGCTCTTGGGCAGAGGGTCTGTGATCTTCTCCTGTTTCAGTGCTGTGTACCCTGGTTTGCTGGACTGTGCTTTCGGAGCTGGACTCTGCCACTGAGGACTGCTGGGAGAAAACTTGCCACTGCAAAAAAGAACAACCTAGTGAGTCTTTTTGAAAGGACAGACGTTTTTATTGGCCTCTGTTCCAAAGACTTGGATGAGTCCCTCTACATGTCTTTAAATCTCATCCACAAAAGCAGTCAGGAAAAAGGGAAGAAAGATGCAGGGCGTTCTCCAAGTTATCCCAAGGATTATCTTGGGAGTAAAGAGGGAAAGAAATAGCAGTTACCTGCTGGATGCTGAGGAGCCAGTGGAAGTGGGTCCTCCTGGCCTGTTTGGAGAGGTGTTTGATCCAGCCAGAGCCTGTATAATGTGGTTACGTGCCTGATCCTTCTCAGCATTCACTGGACTGACCTCAGTAGTGCTTCTGGCAGAGGGAGTTTTACCAGGGCCATGAGAAGAAGGGACTTGTTTTTTAGTGTCAGAGGTTTTATTGGTGGAAGACTCCACCGACCGAAAAAAATTTTCTCGGGCTTGCTGTGTTTTTGTTGTGGAGGTTGTCCAAAGAGGCCCTGAGGGGGTACCTTCATGGTGATCTGTTTTATTTCCCAACGGGGTACCTTTGCAGTCATTTGGTTTATTTACGGGTGAAGAGGACCACGGAGTATTTACACTTTTGAAGCCAGAACTTCCAGAAGATGAAACAGATGGCTTGGTTGAATTAGCAAGGCCTTCCTGGCTGGGTTTCTTCAACACCTGCTCCGGTTTCTTGGGTTCTGCTGTTTTCTGGAATGCCCTGGCAGCGGTAGGGGCTGGGGTGCGCTCCGGTTTGCTCCCCGAACTGCGGAGACCAGAGATCTGGACATTGTCTGGCTGCTGGTGGCTGGTACAGATGAACGTACCGGGCTCAGGCCCAGCTTTGTAGCTTCCAGGAAGAAGCACGTTCCAACACTGCCTGCACCTGTGGATAAGAAGGTCTCAGAAAACATCCTCCAGAGCACTGGGAGGCCATTGACACGCAGCTGAGAGTGCAGGCACAGTTCCACTGTCAGCACAGGGAGGGTGAAGGTACCACACTGGCAGTGAGCAGACCCTGTGTGCACATTCCTCAGGCACCAAAACGGGAGCTGCTGATAGCATGGCCTGAAGTAGGAAAGGCGTGGGTGAAAACAGACCTGCGCAAAGAGTTTCCCCTATGCACAGGTCAAGAGCAGGCCCAGGTTGCCTCCACTCGGACAAAAACGTCCTCCATCACCTTGAGTGCCTCACATCACCCTCCCTCCAGTCCCAAGGGAACCAGGCTGCCCCTCTGCAACTCACAGGCCTGCGCCCCCGTTTTGAAGAGCTGTACCTGAAGCAGTTCCTGTGATAGAGCTTCCCATCCACCAAGTAGCGCTGCACCAGGTGCACGTGGTTCCCGCAGATCCCACAGCTGCTGCTTGGAATGTTCCCGCTCTCCGCCAGGACCCCTTTCTGTGGGGAAACACAGTGGGTGAGCAGGCAGCACTGTGGCCCCGCGTACAGCTGTGAGTCTCCCAGGCAGGCGAGAGTTTGACACGCACAGCCAGTTGGCTGGGACAGAGAAGTGATATCCAGAAAATCCCTGCTCCCAATAACCCCGTGTTCATGAGAAGTGGAACAGCCCTCGGGAGGATAGAGTAAGGGGGACCACAAAGCCAGAGGACCAGGGGGTTTTGTCCATCTGTGGGAAACTAAAGTGCAAAGGTCTCCGATTTGAATTAGCTGGGAAAGGTCCTCACCCTTTTGAGAGAGGAGCTTCCTTTCTTCCACCCCGTTTTTGTCTCTACTCTGCTTTGAAACTGTTTCCAAGAATTTAATCAATGTTTTCTAGCAAAAATAATACCTTCTGTTAAAAATCTCCATCCCCAAGATCTAGGAACAGCACAGCCATGTCCCGTTCACCACTAGATAAATCCCATCTGACTGATGGCTTTCCAGTGACTCCCACCTGAACCTGTGCAGTAACCAGACCTTGGGATTAAGTCCTCCATAGTGAGCAGAAAATTTAGAGACTATGTCCTTACCACTAGGAGCCTTGAACTGGCAAAATACCCTCTAGCTCACTGAACAGATTTAAGGTTGAAAGAACACCCCAAAACACATTTCTTACCGTGGTGACTGGGGAGGCTTCTTTTGGCTTAGCTCTGGCAGGTGGGTGGGCAGGAGGCAGTTTTGGTGGCACTGGCTTAGGAGGCTCTGAAACAGCTTTCTTCCCAAGAGGCTGCTCCTGAGGTTCAGAGGAAGGACGCTTGATTCCAGCCATGCCTCCAACTGGAAGAAAGGAAGAAGGGAAGATTTTAAGGTCACATAAGGAAAGCCCATGAGCTTAGGAGTCATTTACAATATAAGAAGATCCAGAGGTGCCTGGCAGATAACATGCAAAGCATCCAAGGGGACACAGGCTTCCTTCACAAGCTGTTCTGTAGTGACGTGAGAGGCAAGAGGTGCCAAGTGAATTTTACCAACATACGCTGGAATCATCTGGTAGCTGAAACTGCTGATTTTCTTTTCATCTCAGGGACTTCCATGGAGGGGAATGAAAAAAATGGAAAAATACAAAACTTCGTCAGTCAGTGAACAAGACCTGAGGTTTGTACCTGGCCCACAGTTTGGCTAGAACTGATCACTGCTGAAACAGGCACTGCTGTCAGGTGTTACAGCTAAGGAACTAAAGCACGAAGGGTTTGCTTCATTCAAGTTGCCGTGCTCCAGACTTCCTACACACCCTGGACCTTCACTGCTGTGGGTGTCCACCCCACATCCCAGCTGGGGACTCTCATGGAGCAAACAGGCTTGTCAGATGCAGAAATGACCACTAAAAATGCGTAATTCTACAACAGAGACTTGGAGGTGCCATGGTGGTGATGATGCAGAAACCAACAGCCTCAAGAAGCCTGCAAATGCCCAATCCTTTTCTTTCCAGATGAAAGAGAAACCCTCTAAATTCACAACAAGCGGAGAAAAGAGAATCCTAAACACACTCCAATCAAGCAAGGAATGAGAAGTGCAGGAGGCTTCCCTGGGAAATAAGGCTTCCTGCACAGTTTTTACAGACAAGACCCCCCATCTGTCTCACGGGCACATTATTTTTGCGCAACTTCCTATTCTGAATGTCTCTGTGTTCCTTGTGGGATATTTGAGCCACATCTTCACTTTACGAGCAACAAATTAAATGACCACCCATCTGAAAAGAGATTATACCCTTCTTGGTAAATACAGAGGGAGCCTGGGCAGGGTGTAGGGAGCAGACAGGAAGCCCAGTTCCCAGCAGTTTTCTCTCAATAAAGCTAAGTATCCAAATAAACACCCTCTTAAACACACTCTTTTACCGCAGCGACCGGTGGACTGGTTACAGCTGACGCAGCAAACGGTTTAGGCTCGGGTTGCCCCCTTGCTTCCCACTTGCGCCATTTATCGAGTTCTCAAAGCCCAGCACAAAGATGGGTGGCTTCGGCTCTGCTCTTCCGTAAACGCCTGACCTCAATAAAATCTTGGCCGCTCGCCCTCTCTGGCCTTCTGCGTCCTGCTTATTTCATGGTCCTGCTGGAGCCCGTTCGAAGGGCACGACTATGGTATTGGGAGTCCGCTTGGTGTCAGAGGGCACATTCTTGGCTGGGCTCATTTTCAGACATGCACATTCACCCCAGCAACAGGAATGCAACCAGAGCATTTTGTGGGACACTAGAGAGTATAAAAATGTGCTGTGCTTGATGACAGGGTAGGCAAGATGCTGGGGGGAGGGGGGTAAAGACCCCAAACTGACCCAGATTCCCACCACTTGGCACAAACACGATGGAATTTGTTTGACTCCAATCAGCAGGGTTTTAAAACAAGAAACAAAAAATGAAGAGGGGGGAGGGAAGAGGCTGTGGAGGGAGAGAAAAAAGCATGCTTAAATGTGTAAAGAGGTGGAGAAGGGGGAAGAGTTTAGACATTAAAGGCAGCTCTCAGAGTGAACTGTGCTTTCTTTTCAAGATGTAGGACATTTTCAATTCATATCTGTCTTCTCCATCTAGATTCACCTTAACTAGTTAAGTCATTCATGTCCCACTTTCTAAAGTTTCCTCTGGAGGAACCTGTGAAATTGGTTTATCGTATTATTTCATTTTGTACGAGCTTAAAGCCAAATATAAACCAAGTCTACAAGAATGCTCCTGTGAGCCCAGATAAACTCTCCAGTACGTGAATATAATGCCTTGGCAGCTCTGTGGCCTCTTTTATGTTTGAAAGAATTGCTATCGCAATTATGTCAGTTAAGGGGGTCATATTCTCCTACTTCCTTCTATCAGTACTGCTGTGCTGTGCAAGCCCTACCACGGATGCTCTTACACTGGCACAGCCTCACAGACAAGCTCAGCCTTGTTAGACTCCGTGTTCTCACCAGCCCTCTGGCGTGGCAAGGACTGGAGCAGGGACAGAGGTGCTCGAGAAAGGAAAACTGTGGTGAGGACCACAAAGCACAGAGAGTGCTCCTGTCTGGCTGAACCATAGGAAATTTTAGATTGTGTACTAAATTTTAAGGCACTGGTTTTCAAGACAAGGCATGGCCCTGTGCCTTTACAAAAACACTGGTGATACTGTAGGCCAGTGTGTAAACAGTTCAGATGCTCCATTAAAATAGATCTGGTACCAAAAGGCCTCTGTGCAGTCTATTTTGCTTTTCTAAGCTTGTTAGGGGGCAAGGGAAAGCACAAAATTGAGTCCCGATCGTTCCCACCCCTGCAGGGAATATGGTACTTACTAGGAGACCGTCCATGGAAGTAGTTATAGTACTGGGAAACATAGGTGAGGATGCTCAGCCTGTCTGGTACCCTCAGCGCAACCATATCCTCTGCATCCAGCAAGGCTGGGATCCCCAGCTCCTCCTCCGCCACTCGAAATGCCTAGAGAAGGAAGGAAAAAAAATAAATAAACAGGGGTCTTGTCCAGCCCAGGCTGCAGAGCTGCTTCTCATCAGAAGTAAGAAACTTTACTGCAAACAGCCCCACTCAAATAATAACTCTACTGGGGAACAGCTGCACCAGTTTAACTCCTACATCATACGGCCGTTACAGGAACCAACGGAGTCATGGCTTCCAGCCACGGCGTTGAGAAATTCAGGCAGGGAGCCAAAAATCTGGCCTGGCAAGCTGGCCGTAGCTCACTGCACGGGAACTCACCTGGGCTTCCCCATCTCTTCCTCCAGCCTGACTCTATCTGGATATGCACAGCTGCGGAGAGCAAGGCCTGGCAGAAGGGGATGCATCAGTCCAGGCTGGCAAACTCGTTTCCAGGCTTCCAGCCCAACCTGGAGCGCGCCCCAATTAACGGTGCGCCGGTAGGTGTTTGCAGGCAGCTTTCTACCTCCAAGTGCTGTGCAAATGTTAACGCTTCCTGCATACTGCCTGCTCTTCCCCATCTGAAAAGGGGGAAATCTCAGGCTGCAGGAGGGAGCTCTCTCTCCCAGACTAGAGAGGGGGAAGAGAGGAATAATGCAGAATTCCTGATACCTACCTCCCTTCCAGCTTAACCATTTCCATGCTCCCTAACGTGTATTTGGGGCAAATATTCTTCTTTGTGGTCCTCTCTGCTTTCAAACTGCAGGATCGAAGTCAGTTAAAGGAAGGAAAAGCTGTTTTGTTTTGCCTCTGAACAAGAGCCTTTACTAGAGGACAAAAAAATATGCAGTATCCATAGAGCAACTTTGCCCTTGCTCAACTCAGGGCTTTTACTAGGGACTTTCTCCAGCCTTCTTCCTTCCTGGCTTACAGGAAAAAATCCTTTCCCTCGCCCTTTGGAGCATCCCCTTTGAAATGCCAACACAGCAAAGGAAAAGAGCACTTGCAGGAATGGAGACACAAGGAAGGCTACTGCTGAACCCCACAATGAAAGGGTTAAAGAAAGACTTGAACGTGTTAAAACCCTCCGCATCTGACCTCTGGCACAGACACACAGCAGTGTTGGTGTACAAGCCAACTATTCCCTCTTAAAAGAAACAAACAGCCATTATTTTTTAGCAAGATAATTACCATTTTTTTCCATTGGATATCCCAGTAAAAACGCAACTGAGCTGACATTAAGCACACTTTCAGCCAGTTACCTCCGGCTGCGTCATCCCGGCTGCCAGCCCAGCCTGGCGCTCGCCTGTCTTGTAACTTGGTACTTAATATATTCTGTGGAGCGTTCCCCATCGCACTGGCTGCACAACTGGTCTGACCAGTGGAGTTTTCTTGCCGGACATTCCCGGTGTGCAGTCTAGCGGGGGACGCAGGCCATGCCACCTCCTGCCAGATGGTGCCACAGGCGAGACCAGTGCAACAGGCACAGAACAAGCGCGAGGGGTTGCCTGGACCACAAAGAGGAGGGTGCTCTATGCACACAACTGGGTTGGTGAGCAATGCAGAGAGCAGCATTAGGATGTAGTGTTCCCTGTGCCTACAGCATCCTCGTGTTCCTGGGAATTGCTCTTGCCTGGAGGTCCAATGAGATCACCACCTAACATGGCCCAGTTGCCCTTCTCCTCTATCCCTTCTCCTCCTTAAAGGCCTGCCTGGGCTGGCCTTTTAAGAAGCAATACGTTATTTCTGCATAACATTTTTCATCAGTGCAGCTCCAAGTGCTTTAAGAGGGAGATAAGTGTCACTGCTCCCATTCTGCATAGAGGAGGCAAAGTGATACGCTCGAGACCATCTGAGCTGGCCAGGAACAGCTTTCTTCTGACGCAGGCCACCGCTGTATCTGCTACACCATGCCACCGTCCATTAGCACTGAAAGAACTGGATCCAAGGCCTCTAGAAACCATTCTCTTTATATATTTTTGAAATCTTTATCAAAAAAATGCCACCAACTGAAATTTTCCTAGGGTTTGGGGTTGAGGTTTTTTGGCACTTGAGAAGTGGCACATTCTTCCTCAGCAGAAGACCTTATATAGCAAATTGCAGCCCGGACAAGATTTTTTTAGTTGAATACTACAGCTCCTGAAAAGAAGCTATTGAATCGTAAGGCATCGAGGAGGGTCTGAACGATAGCTGAGGAACAGCACTGGGAGAAATCAGGCCTACTCATATCCCGAAGGCAGCTAGAGGAAGACCGTGTAGGAGCTAGGATGGAGAGCAGCCCGAGGGGGGAGGCCAGCACAGGAGCCCACAGGGAGATGGAGAGGTCAACCCCACCCACGGCAGAGCCAAGGCAGCAGGATACCAGCAGTGAAAGGGCAACACAGACAAGTCACCCTACAGCAGGTGGAATAAGGAAGGGAAAGCAAAACAGAGGACATAAAAGAACTAAGAAATGGAGGGAGGAAAGGGGGGGGAACACAGGCTGTGACAAAGGAGGGGAGCAACTCTATTTATGAGAGGCACAAAGAAGCTTTTCATTAATAAAAGCAGTGGAGGCGGCTGGTACAGCTCATTTCCCAGGGACAAGCAAAGCCGCCCTGGGAGAGCAGACACCATCAGCCCGGCTGGGGAAGCAGCAACACTCAGGGCTTCACAGCACTCTGGCTGGGATGACCGTCCACAGCGAAGAGTCCCTGATGCCTGCCAAACACCAAACCTCAAGTGCAAAACCGCTTGGTCTGAATCTCACCTAGAGAAGAGGAACACACAGGGCTGAACCCCAGAGAGTGTGAATAACTGCTCACATACTGCAGCCGCAGCCTGGGGAGCGGGGGGTCCGTCACAGGCACTCTGAACATGGCCGGGGCCAAAGGGGAGCAGAAGCTAAGGAGCATGGGGGGCTAAGTTTAGCTCTCCCGGAGGCAAGGACCACCGCAGATGGCTCACTGCGTCAGAGGATGTCATTCCTCCAGTCCAGACAAGAGTAAGCTGCCGTGGTTCGTTCACATCCCGAGCTCCTGCCAAGCAGCCACAAAGCTGTGTGGAGCGATGCCAAGGGAAAAAGAAGCACTTTAATCTGCTGCCTCCCTCTTTGCGAGGGAGAGAGGGAGAAAAAAATCCTTCCTTGGAGCACTAAGCCCATACTTGAATCCAGTGCAGGAAGGGATTGGCCTGCCCAACTTCTACTTTCTTCATAGAGAGAACAAGAGAAACTCAAATCCCACCCTGGCGCGAAGTGTCCAGGCAGGATGAGGTTTTACATTGTCTCCACCTTCCAGCAGTCTTCATTCCCTGCACTGGAAACGAGCAGAAATGGGGAGAGACTCCCCATGCTTCCCCTCTCGCATCATCTACCTCCCAGCTCCTGCACCATCCCTCAGGAGCATCATGTACTCAATATCTCCATGTCCCTGTCTTGACCTCCAGCATCTCTGCCCAAGCTCCTGCTGCCACAGGACACACCGGACACAGGCATCGCCGTGCAGCCAGTGAAATGTGAGCAGTCTGAGGGTGTTTTCAAGCAGCCAGCAAGCCTGGACATTGCCATTCAAATCAGAAGGCTGGACACACGCAGAATAAGGCAAAGGACACTCAGCACACTCAGCACACTGCAGGGTTTCTGTTGCTAAACCCCATAAGCAAAGCGCCAGGTCATAGACTAGACCAAAAATAAAACATTAGAAGTCACTTACCAACTTGTTGTTCTCATACACATTTTCTTTACTGAGGGAGTTGAAGTTTCTGAAATACAGAAAGAAGAGAAAAATCTCAAGTTGGTGATGTAGTGCAAGCTGCTTCACTTCCAGCTTCTTGAACCTCCCTGAGCCTCACTGCTTCGGGGGACAAAGCACCTCCTCCCACCCTGCCTTCTCAGAGATGCTCCGGAGGGAGCAGTGTGGCAGATCCCATCCAAGACAGTCCCAGACCTGCTGTACCTCCCAGGACAGAGGCGTGCAGGAGACCCAGCAGGCACAGCCATCTGCCCACAGGCAGCACAACACATTTTTGGCACATCTCCCCTTGCAGGGCTGACTCCTGCAGCCTCCCATGGACAGGATGTGCTGGTGCCAAAACATCCCATGCAGATTCAGGGGCTTTGCTGAGAGAGACAGGAGCAACCTCTAACTCATGGGGTGTTTTGTTTTCTGCCCCGCCCCCCAAAAAGCCTTGCTCCTCTCCCAGCTCAAAAAGATACACCGATGCCTGCCAGCCAGATTTGCAACACTCTTCTCCCTGGAATTACTTTCCAAACAGTCACATCCATGCTCTTCTCCTGTCATGCAAGTTGTCTCCGCACAGAGAGACCTCAGCTCCAAGGAGGTGTGGATCCCTCAGATGCTGCATATATTGCATGCTTCTCCGACGCACCCATATCCTCTGATCTCAGAAGCTGCTGGTTCCACCAGCACACAAGTTCTGGTTTCAAATCCTCCTTTCTCCTCTGGCAGGGCTCCACAAAACCAGCACCAGGAATCTGCCCGGGAAATACCTCTGCTCACAACACAATACTGCGGCTGATAACACCAAAAAAATCTTATTCTCCTTTCCCTAGGGCTGTCACCTTTGATTTGTAATCATAACCAATAACTAGAAAAGGAAGAGGCAATTACTGTTTGCAGATACAAGCCAAAGTCAACAATCCTTCTTCCCTTCTGCTGTCCCTGGACATCACCTCCCTCTTCCCCTCTCCCCAGATTTGCTCTCCCCTGTCTGGTCCAACCCAGGTGCCACCTCTCTCCACACTGTGCTGGGAACTCAGAAACTGGGACCTGGCAGAACAGGTAAGAAAGCACAGGGAAAATGAGTTTTTGGAAGTATAGCCACAACACAGCGTACTTTCTCACCCACAGCAGAGCATGTCCCTCGCTTAGGAAACAGCCACCGTCAGCTTTGTTTTAAACTGACTGTCACTTGCTAAATTGGGAATACAAAACCCACTGTTGGCTGGCAGCCCTGCTCTCCGACGCCGCTTCTTTCTGCCCAGGCACGCAGGCAGGGTCAATTCCTTTCTGATAACCCAGTTCTTTACAATCCTTGTACCTGCTGGCACAGAGCTAAGCGAACGGCTGATACCAGAGAGGAAATTCTCGCTGATAAACAGAAAAGGCTACAGCACCAACTTTGCGTTTTCGTAGGTAGCACCTTCATAACCGATGCGGACCTACCCTTGTTAGCCAGTCCCTCACCTCTGAGAGGAGCCAGGATAACCGTGCGAAAGCCAGGGCAAAGCCGGCTCGCAGCGACCTATTCATGAGACAAACACATGATCTGCATCGCGGCAGGGGAACTTTTTCCATGACTTGTAACAGCAAGGAGCAAGCCAGGTCCTTTATCTGCTTGGTACAGCAAGCGGAGCATTACGTTATAAATAAGAGAGGCGCCTGCAAACAGGTTTGTCCATCGCGCCCCGGCCTATGCCTCCTCCCTGCTTCCCACATCTGGCATTGCTACGTGGGATAAGGAGAGAATGAACGACAGATAAGACCCGGAGGTCAAACTCCCCAGAGAAGCACATAAAGGCAAGGCACATCCCACCTCTAAATCATATACTCTTTCCTGCACAAAATCAAAGGGACTTGCAGAGGTTTTTCTTCAAGCCGTGCTCCTGCCCAGAGATTTCCCTTCCTCGAGACAATGGATTAAAAAGAGCAACAAAAATAATCACAAGTCAAAAAAGTTTCAGTGAAACAATAGCTACAATCATCCTGTTTTGTGTCAGGCAAGAAAATCAGCTGGTTTTTTTTTTTTTAAGAGCCAGCTGAAGGAGGTGATTTCAGCTCTCTGCCTGACTCCTGGTTCTGCTCCCAAATAAAGCCTCTGTAGCAGGGACATCCTGAACCCAGGAAAACACCTGCAAGAGCAAAGAGGAGCTCCGGCTTCCTCGGTCGTGCTAACACCGAAGACATAACATACTGGAGTTACCTATTTATTGTTGGTCAGAGCCTTTCGCTTTAACGCTGAATGCTGTTTGCTATGGTAGTGTGTGTGCAGCTTCACACCGCGTGGCATGTAACAGAGACCTAAAAATCTGAATCTCTGATGGTGAATGTCTGAAACCCTCTCCTGTTCCCCGAAGGAGAGTGCAAACAACCAGGTTACTTGGTCATTTCAAGAGCTTCCTTCCCTCTCAGCATCACCCCTTCCCTGGCTAGTCAGGTGAACGGCTTACATATAGTATTTCTTTTGCAGATTGATCTTGCTGGTGCATCTCCTATCTCGGAACATCAAAGCTCCCTGGACCAATGTAATCCTAAGAAAGCAAAGCTAATACAAATGCAGAAGTAGGAGTTCTCCACAGAGAAAACACAGGCAACTGAATTAATTGGAAGAGGTGAGAAACATAAATCTGACGCAAGAGAGGGCCTCCGGCGTTGGAAAAAAATCAGAGCGGAGGAACAGAAGTGAAGTTTTTAGCTCCCCCCAAAAATCCTCCTCTTAGCAAAAGTGGCTGAGCATTTCTCGTGCCCACAAATCTCTGTGGCCACCCACGGCTCCAGCTGCACAGACCCAGCTCTCGCAGAGCACGCCACAGTCCTTCGCAAGCACAGGGGCTTCCCAAGGAGGAATCTCTCCTCCCACAAGCACTAACTCCGTTGGAAACTTCACCTTGGAGTAGACCGAGAAAAAAAAAAATCCCAGAGCCATGATGGTCCCCCAAAGGCTTCTGCCTCTCGGTACTGTTGCACTGTTTTCTCTAGAGACAATAAAATATGCACAGTCAAAAGGATGACTGAAAAAGAGTGAGGCACCCTTTGCCTGCTCACAGTCCTTGAACAGAGGGTTCAAATCCCGCACGCTCTGCTGGGAACAGGACCTTTCAGCTGTGCTCTTTCTAGAGGGAGAGGAGGACAGGGCTGGGAATCCCAGGTGGAAGATGTCCCCATGTGCTCATCCTCTTAGCATGGCCAGGGCACCCCCCTCCCCCCCCACCATCCGTACGGGTGACTGTCGGCCTCATCCTGCCCCGCGGAGCTGATAGCGGCCCGGGAAATGCTGCTGGAGGAATGGGTGCCGGCTGCTGCTCAGCTGCCAAGGGGATTTCACAACCAGCCAATTCCCAGAACGCCGTCCTAAACACCAGTTCACAGTCTGGGAAAGAGCAAGATCCCGGACGAAGGGAAGGCGCTTAATCAAAACCTTTCCTCGACATCTGGCATTAATAGCTGAGCGAGTGTGCACGGCTCCCCTGCTTCTTCTAACTCACTTATCAAGCCAAGGCCACTAAAACCGTGGCCGAAGCTTGCACAGTCATGGCCATCACACGCGGCAGCCGCAGACCTCAGCCTCCCACCACAGCCCTCCGATGAGAGGAGCCTCGGGGCTCCACAACCATCCCAGAAAATGGGCTGGGACCTGCCTAACACCACTTGCCTGCCTGGCCGGGGCTGGCTATGAAGCACTCTGCAGCTGGGACAAAAGAGAAATGCATTTCCATGGTAATTCAGCATGCGCCTCCGCTCCCCCAGAGCATCCTTGGGTGAGTGGGAAGTGAGTGGGAAATGCATTTCTAATTTTACACAGCCTGCCCTGTTCACCAATAACATACGCACCAACATCAGCCAAGTCTGAGAGAAGTTATCATATTTTCCATATGTTTTCCAGCAAGAAAACAGGAAGGGGGGAGACACGCACACCAGCCTGCCCTCCGACCCACGTACCCCACAAGAGAAGCCCGTGATTATGACCATGTTTTGTAATTGCTTGAAGTTTTCCCAGGAATTTCTCAGGCTCCAGCAAGGAGAAATCCCCTGCACTCCTCAGCCCAAGAATGTCATTTGTGTAAACCAAGACGGAAAACACACTATTGCAAAACTCCGATGCCGTGACTGAATCATGTTCTGCAAGCCATTTATACAGCAGAGCTGCCGCAAACACACTGAGCGCTCCAAACACCAATTATCCTTTTCTAGGTTTATTTTTCAGTATGATGCTTTTAATCTTCAACTAGGATCTTTGCTGGAAGCAAGGGGAGGAGCTCAGGATAAACCACTTCAAGCCCCTGGGACTCAGGAGTCACAGCCACACGTGCGCCCAGCCACACTTCTCTGCCGGTGGCTCCTGCGCCGCCAGCACTCAGAGAAGCTTTTACGGATTCACAGAGAATTTGCACAAGTATTCGGCCCCAGGGTCCGGCACATGACACCCGGCAGCGCTGGCCACCAGCCACTTGAAAGTGTAACTTCCTTTCAGTGGGACTTTGCCCAGCCAAGGATACACCTGGTGCTTTCCTGCATTACACCACTGACACTGATGAGGGAGGTTACCAATAAAAGCTTCTCTTCCTTTAACCTTCAGGCAGTCTTTGCTGAGCGGGTCAAAGTCAGAAGGAGCTTCTGTAAGGTCCTGAATAAAGTGAGGCAGAGTTTCCATCGTAAAAGAAAATGAATGGGAACAGAGAGACGCCACAAGGAACATACTCCCTCTTCAGTGCAGGAGTGCTTATTTAAGACATGTCTATCCACAACCCTCGATGCACAATTCAAGGATTATAAACAACCCACTCAACTGGTCAACAGGATTATTCCAGCTCTCAAGTCAGAGCCCCTGTTTACAGCCATGCTCCAGATGGGCCAGGCGCAGAGTCAGCCAGGAAGCAGTCACGGTCCCTCTGCGAGCACCTCCTGGTCACATCAACCTTTCTGCCCTGGTATTTTGTATCTTTGGGACTGTGAATCAAAGGAAGGAAAGGAAATATCTGGAGCCACGTGGACATGACAGCATGTCAGGAAGGCATACGCAGCAACACCATGGTGACTGCCCAAGCACTGGGGACGACAGAGGAAGCGTGCCTGAAGCTCCTGCACCAACCTCCCGCTGCCCAAGCCTGCTCCTGCCTCTTCCAAGCTTCACAACAACAGAGGAGAGAGTGCAAGAGGAGATCTTCTCCTTGGGCTTCCACCAGAAGGAAGACACCTGTAAGAGAGACCTCTGCACACAAAGCCAAGCCACAGGCTGCCCTGAGAGCATGAGGAAAAAGGCAGAATTCAAGGACCAGGAGGAAAACTGCAGTATAGAGCACCCAACCTGGTCCTCCACCAGCTGCACGCATCTGGCTGGGAAAGACCTAACGCGTAAATCAACACTCCCAGGCGCTGCTCCCTTGCCTTGACCTCCCCCCTCAACGCCCCTACCGCAAAGTCCAACAAGCCCAGAAGTGACAACGAAACGAACTAGGAAGCAGAATCTACATCTCCCTTTGGACAGTCACCTTCCCAGACATTAGCATTTGGGCAGGGAGAGGTCAACACCCACAGGGCACCAGCACTGGGCACCAGCAAGGGCTGAAAAACACTTTGCATCCCACAGACAGAGCTCTGGATGGGAAAAACGAGTGATGTGCAGGAATCCAGCGGCTGCTGGGCCCTGCCTTTCCATTGTACGGTGTTTAAATAGCCCTCGCCTCCTGACTCGTAAGCGGCTGAGCGAGGAAAGCCCAGCCTAAGCAAACACAAACAGCGAAGAAGGAAACGCTTCCCCAGAAATTGGTGCCTGAACTTGTCTTGCAATGGAAAGGACGCGTTTAAAATATTTATACTTCAGCCACAGAAAGGGGGGAAAAAGGGAAAATATGGGCAGGGGGGAAGACAACATGTAGGCAGCAAGAAGGGAGCTCTTTGCATGGAGGTTCTCGGCGTGGGTGCTAGAAGAGCTCCTGGCGCTGGCTGCCCGCCTGCAGCATCTCCAAGAAGGAGCTGGGACTTCTGCTGGGGCTTTGTCTGTGGGGATGGCGAGGGCCCGCGGTGGACAGATGGCCCGTGGTGGACAGATGGCCCGTGGCCCGCAGCTCAATGGCGGGCCTGAGCATAGCCCGGCGGTCAAGGGTCCCGCAAGCCCGGAGGGAGGGTCCCGTCCTCGACGCCCGGCGAGGATACTCACATGAGGTCGGGCCGGTGGCGGTGGAGGATGGCGCAGAAGGCGAGGCCGTCGCGGAAGGAGGTGGTCATGTTGGTGATGCTGACATCGCGGTAGCCCTCGCACTGCTGCTTGCACCACAGCTGCAGGTTCTGGATGGCGGCCATGGCCTCGGCGGGCCGGGGGAGGCGGCGAGGCAGGAGGGAGCCCCTCGCCCTTCCCAGCCCGGCCGGAGGCTGCCGGCGTGTGGCGGCCGCCGCGGCGCGGAGGAGGCGGGGAAAGGGGCGGGCGAGGGGCGGGCGGCGGCGGCCCCTCAGGGCCTCCCCCCGCCTCGCCCCGGGGCCGCGCCGGGCGGAGGAGGGGAGAAAGAGCAGAAAACGGCCGAGTTTGGGACGGGAGCGGCGGCCCCGCGGGGCCTCGTGTGGGGCCGGGGCGGGCGGTGGCTGCTTCTCCACAGGGACCAGGGGCTGCCGCGGCCCCGGCCCTCCCGGTGTGGGCGTGTCGCGACATGGCAGCCCACGCCTTGGGCCCGTGGGGACAAAGGAAGTTTCCTTCGCCCCCTGCGTGAAGGGGCAGCCACACAGGGGAGGCGTGAGGAGGAGGAAGGAGGGAGGAAGAAGCACGGCCACCCAGAGGCCTCATCCTGGCTAGGGCAGGAAGGAGGTTGGCCATGGGCACAGGGGCTGGCGTCCGCCATCACCCGCAGCCGTCCACCACCACACGGTGGCCGTCCGCCATCACCCGCAGCCGTCCACCACCACACGGTGGCCGTCCACCACCACCCACAGCCATCCGTCATCATCCACAGCCATCCACCATCACCTGGTGGCCATCCACCACCACCCACAGCCATCCACCACCACTCAGTGGCTGTCCACCCACAGCCATCCACCATCACCTAGTGGCCATCGACCACCACCCACAGCCATCCACCATCACCTGGTGGCCATCCACCACCACCTACAGCCATCCACCACCACTCAGTGGCTGTCCACCCACAGCCATCCACCATCCCCGGTGGCCAACCACCATGATTGTCAGCCCTGTCCCCACAGAGGAGGAAGAGGATGGCTGGCTGAGGGAGGCAGAAAGGCGGCCACCCGCTGCAGTCCTGCCCCGGTGGGGCTGTCCAGGGCCAGCAGCGCCACTGCCAATCCCCAGGGCCACCCCGCCACACGTTAAAATAACTCACTAGGTCTCATGCGGTTGACACAACTGCCGAAGAGACAAGGTAACACTTTAAGAGCCGCCTATAAATTAGGTAAAAATAATTAATAATACATATAATATAATATATTAATGGCATTTCTATGGCATGATATGGATAATATACATTAATATATAAATACCTCACAAATAATTCAGCGTGTTTCCATTTCATCAACAATCACTGGCCAATGTATTTACTTTATGGTAAGGATTATACATTTCATTATAAATGGCTTGCTGGGCATGTCAGCAACTTTTACATCTCCATTCACTTTATTATTAATGGTTTCCTGAACAGTAACGGCATAATAATGCACACAATGCAGCATGAATATTTGATGTGGCATCTATAGTCTCCCATTTATCATTTATAACAGGCTACAAAAACATTATAAAACATTTATTACAAATTTATAGATCACTTTATACTAAAACAAAGTTGTGTTATAAATACATTATTAATCCTTTATGCCATTTATAGGAATCCCTTGTAATAAGGCCTTAGCATATGTTGCTGCACAACCGTAACACGAACGGTGTGGCAAGGAGGAAATACGGCAGGGTGAGCCTGCTCCCAAGCACTGGGTGTGTTCTGCGAGGGAAAGTCTAAACATCTGCACTCAAAATTAATCAGACTACCAAGGGGCCAATCGAAAGAAACGCTGGATTAACTCAAAGTTGTTGTTTTTTCTCCCCTCCCCTAGAAGAAGATGCTTGCTTTCTCGCAAGTCGGAAACTTGTGGCGCTGGAGCCCTGAAAGCGGAGCTGTCCCGCTTCGTTTCCATACCACCTTTTCACTAGATTGATAAAATTTGCATAATTTACGAAAAGCCATCTGGCTAACGATGGGCAGCCTTTCCCATCCTCTGTCATCAGGTAACTTAGGGGCTGGTGAGAAATAAAGAGGATGTGATGGATTTAGAAAATGCGTTTGTGGGGTCTCTTTTTGTAAGTCGCAAAGACTGTTTTGTTTAGCATTGTGCATCCCCCTGCCGTGCTTGCCATCTACATAGTGCAGCGCTGGGAAACGAGGAGAAGAAAACGATGTTTGAAAATGGAGTTATTGCCAATTGCTAGTAGTACAAATAGCGAAAATCAGCTTCTGAGCCCCGCTTTGACACAGCTGTAGTTACCCCTTTCAGATTTAATGGCCCAGATGGGGCACGGCCCAGGGAACGATATTTAGTTTTTTAAAAATATATTTGTTTAACATGACAATCTGTCTTCTAACAAACCCGGCTTAATGAATCAATGCGGTTAGTCCCTTCTCATTACCTCCTGCCTTGGGAAGGGGCAGCTGGGGCTGGGTGGCAAGCGACACAGACCCACGGAGCGGAAAGCCAGGCTGGGCTCGGAGAGCAGCTGCGATTCTCTGTATATCACAGGCCACTCCATTTCACCTCCTTCCTCCCTGCGCTGAGCCCGGTCATCTGTGTTTGACCGCGATGGCAGTATCAGAAAGGCATCCAGGCTTGCAGACACCAGAAGAAGAAACCATTAGTCGCTGGCTCCAAGCCGCGCACCCCGAGAGAGGGCTATGTTGGAGGGACAGCCCTTGGTACACCAGGAGAACCAGGTCCACATTATACACTAAGGTGATTAAAACGACATCGCTGAAGGAGTTCGCTAATGCAGTAATAGTATTACTACCGGCCCAATAATGGCTTTTAAAATACAGGCATCAGCGACTTTTGTAGTGTTCTTAGTTGGTGATTAAGGAGAGCTCTGCGGGAGTTTATAGCTATGATGAGTCTTTAATGCCCCAACAGGTAAACGAACAAGCACTAGAGGGAGGAACGGGGCAGGAAGGGAGTGGAGCTGCCTGTGCAGCTGCCTACCCATCACCCACAACCACTCTTCTCCCAGGACAGTCCTTGTAGGACAACGCTTACAAATCCTTACTCTGGATTGTATTTTTCCCTTCTACATCTTTTTCCTTGGAGGAAACTTACACGTCCTCATCCTGTTTTGTGGACCTTGCCCGCACTCCCTGCGTTCTTCCCAGTGCTGCTGGGTGAAGTTTCCCACCTGTGATGCTCTGCCGGCGCATGGAGAGGGTGCGTCCTGCGAGCGCAGTGCCTGTTCCCCTAGATCCCTTCCCGAGGTGTGTTCGGAAGCTCTTTGGAGAGCAGCAGTCCGCAGACATGGGCTGATTTATTCTTCTCTACTTGCAGGCACGTCTTCTTTTCATTCTCTTCCACAGTCCTTTTCAGTTTTCTTCCTAGATACCGAACTGCAAGGGAGAAATGCTGAGTGCTTCCTGACGGTTGCTATGACTATGACTAGTGAGGATCACCCTCTGCCATTACCTCTTAAATTTATGCTGGTTCCCATATGCAGCAGCCTGGACTTTACCGTTAGCAGAGAAAAAGCTTAAATATATGACTAGCACTACCTTAAAGCCCAAAGAAAAACAACCAACATTTGTTAGCTTGAGGACGGGAGAAAGGGTCGATTCCTTATATCAGACAATGTGGGGCCTCATGAAGCTGAGAATCAAGTAATGCATTCTTTTTCATAAAAGAGTGCAACATCATAGATGGAAATCACATCTTTTAGCTATTGTGGGAAATCAGCTGATCAAATTGAGCTACTTCATAATTTCGCTGCAGGCTGTATGCAGGGCTGTTCACCCCCAACAATAGGAAGCGTGTGTCGTAGCCAAGAGCTCTCATACATTCCTGTGCCAATGGCTTGTATTAAACGGAGGGATTCAAAACGAGAAGGGAAAAAGTACGTGTCTCATCAGTAACATGCCTCATCAGCTCTCTCTTCCCAGAAGGCAGCCAGGCTGACTCCACGGAGACGGAAAGGCCCAGGCCAGGGAAAAGAAAGTCCCAACAATTTCACAGCTACTCACCCAGAAATGCTTCCGCGTGATACCCGCCTCTCCTCCGAGTCTGGCCGGTCTGACCTGCAAAGTAGCAGAAAAAAAGGTTATTACAAAATTCAAGTCTGAACACGAATTTCTACTGAAAGAAGATGAAAGTGAAATGTGAAGTTACGGCAAGAGGCGCTTTGGTAAATTCCTCCACGACACATGCCTCTGAGAAGCTCATGAATGGTAAATCCATTATCCTAAAACCTCAAAGGACCAGAAATAGTGAGCATCAGAGAAAAGTGCGTCCCGTCACCTAGGTATAACACAACGTGACATCAAATAAGAAACCAGTCTGTCTCCCTCGTTGTCCCTCCTGCCCGCCGGCAAGATGACTGGCCAGCTTTCTTGTCCCCAACACCAGTGAGGTATGGGACAGGCTGGAGGTTGATGTCAGAAAGATATTTCCAGGCAACAAGGATGGGAGACTGCTCACATGCTGCATCCCACTCACCAGGTGAGAAGGAAAAAAAATGAAGAGGCCGTAAACAGCTGCTTGGTGGGTCCCAGAGAGTCTCAGGGAGCTAAATGCAAAGGAATGGTGTTTGTTTCAGAAGGTGACCTCCCCTCCTCCAAGGAAGCTGAAACAGGCAGTGGTCATCTCCAATGTGCCATGGCAGAATCCTCCCTCTGATTCTCTGGGAGCTGCAAACTTCACCGCTCTTATCAGAAAGTGAAAGCAAAGGTGCATTTTGCTGATCCAAACCTGTTTGGATCACGAGATTGGGTGAGGTGACCTGTATCTACCACAGCATCACCATGGGAGCAGGACCCACCCCGGAGCAGGAGGTGGCCTGGCTGCTTTGAAATGCTGTGCCTTATCAGCGGAGCAGAGTTTAAAGCCTGGAAAAACGATAATATTTGTTAGTGATTAACAATGTTAACGTGCTGAAGCAAAGAAGCACTTTGCCTCTTCCAAGCTCGTTGTGGACATGAATAAATGAAGTCTCCTTTTCCTGGCGGTGGGGGTAAATGAGGTCTTGTTCTCGTTTCACAGGAACACAAAGGCGCTCGCTGGGCATTCGGCTGTGGCTGACCTCCAAAATCCAGCTGGAACCTCAGCCGGATGAGGCCGGCTCTTACCTCAGGTTACTAACTCAATAGTAATAAAATCCTTGAGACAATATAACTTTTAAAGGCCAGAATTTTTCACTTTTGTGCTGAATCAATGTGAAAAACTACAAATTGCCTTGTTTTCACAGAGACCGAACCTGAAGCACCACGTGCTTTATTTGGGGGAGAACAGGGGCTCCCATAGGAAGCCTGTGATAGTACAAAATTCAAACTCTCTCTCTCCAGTCCTGGCCTGAGAACGTGACCACTACGTCATCCTCCAAAGCCATTGGCACCTGTGTGTCCCCATGTCGCTGCCCAGGTGGCTGCGGTGGGTGCAGAACGGGGGACAGCCTGGTGCGGGGGTACTACAAGCCCTGCAAGAGAACTCGTGGTAGATGTGGTTCAAGATGTCCTACTCACCCTCTGCAGAGTGCCCTCACAGGTCTCACTCCTCTCCAAAGATGTTCCCAATAAACCCTGGTGAGCCAAACCATAAGCATCACTTTGGATTTTAAATCTCGTTATTGGTTTAAAAAAGGGAAGAGAGAGAGAGAGAGAGAAAGAGAGAGAGAGAGAGAGAAAGAGAGAAAGAGAGAAAGAGAGAGAGAGAGAGAGAGAGAAAGGGAGGTAATTTTATTACTCTTATGGTATATTTTCCATTATTTGCATAATTGTTTAATGCTAATAAGACAATTAGCAATTCTTACAGCTTAATAATTACCCAGCAATGACTGGCCTATTGTAGCTTAATGAATTTTTTAATTGTTGCTGGGGGTCTTGACGTTTTTTGCCCACTATCTTGTGTTAGAGATGCGGTTCATGCAAACAGGGTTACGCCAAAGGCAAGACACCACCAGCTCAGCTACATGGGACAGGCAGATATTTTATTATAAAAGTCTCTTGAATTTAAAAGAAGGGGAAAATGCAAGCTGCTTTAGGGCCAAATTATCTAAATACACGTAGAGGAAATGCAGATTTAAAAAATCGGTCCACCTTAAGCAAACGCTGCCCTTGTAGAAGCCGTGCTACTTAATTGGTGTGGGGCTGGCTTTGCCATTCTGAAAGCTAACAAAAGGCTTAACATTTTTATCTTTTAGCGAACAACTCCTCGAGTTAAGCATGAATCATACCATCCTGAACTAGGGTATGGCCAGAAGGAAGTTAATTGAGGGCAGGCAGGGCCGGGATTGTGTTTGTCACTGACCGAGGTCACAGATGAGGTTGGCTGGAGGAAGAGGACGGCGGGGCCCTGGGGAGCAGTCCCGGGAATAGACTCCACAGCCCGCATTTACACACAGACGATAAGTAATGGAGATGGAGCTTTCCTCTCCCTTTTTACTGCGAGGCTCCTGCATGCTGCTCCTTGCAAAGGGAGGCTTCTCTTTCTCTACCCTTCCTCTTTTCTAATGGCTGGCAAAACGTCAGTGCCTTTAGCCATGAAATCCCATTTTTTTGGCTGTTACCTGTACGCTTCTCCCCGCGTTTCCGCCGTTGACGTAGTGGGTCCGGCAGATTTGCCTCTGAGCTCAGTGCTGGGACTCTTCCAGCTCCCCAGCGTCAGGCATGCCCCAGAGGCGGCTGCCACTGAGTCAGGGGCACGCAGGCACCTCCCCGGTTAGTCATGCCCTGCTCGCGGCCAAACTCACATGGTGCTCCAGGACACCCCTCATGGTTCCTGGGGTGCACAACCCTGCCCGGAGCTGGGTCAAACAGCCACCCCCTGCTCCGGGGCATCGGCACATGCAGGGCCACGCTCCCAGCCTGGCAGGAAGGGATGTGGCCAGGTTAGAGATGCTCACTTGTGCCCAGCCAAGGCAGTGAAGGTCCATCACATGCATGCTGGACAACTGTCCATCTCCCTCCCGAGGCTGCCACAGCTGGGTCTTAAAAACATGATGTTTTGATCACAAGTAATAAAAAAAAAATTAATATTTGCAGCAGAGAGAAATAATTTGCAGTGGGAAACCATCACAAAAGGGGGCTGGTGTTTGCAGGGGATTTGTGATCCCTGGTGCTTGCAGGGTATGGAGGTGGGACCTGGTCACCTCTGTGGGGAAGCAGCTGGGTTTTGAGAGGACCAGATGTGAACGCCATCCCAACATGGGTCAGGAGGTGTTATGTCCCCCTCCTCCCAAGCCTCGGCTCTCCTACTGCAGCCTGCCTGCACCATGCCACTACCTCCACCCCGGCACGCCAGGGCCTGTCCCCAGCCTGGATTCAGTTATTCCTGCATTCCCACCCCATCCTTGCCAGCTGGTGCTTAACGGTAGGGCCCTGCAGCCCCTCGGCTGCCCCAGGACTCCCCAGCTCCTCCTGGCCCCCGCCTCGCTCCCCAGCCCTCTCCCACCTCTGCCTGGCACCAGCCATGCAGGCACCACAGCGGGGCCAGCTGATGCACAGGGGCTTGTGCCAGCCCCGCTCTGAGCTGGGCGCAGCCACAGGATGCCCAACAAGCCTGCAGCCAGTTTTCCCGTCCCCATTGTGCCTCCCCTGGAGCTGGGATGGGATTCCCAGTGTATCAGAGACCAAAAGTCTCCCCACGAGCCAGTGTTGAGCGTGTTCCCCAGCCCCACATGGACTCCTTCAGACACCAGCCCTGGCAGCCCATGGCTCTCTAGCGAAGCTCTCAACTAGTGCAGATTGTGGTGGAAAAGTGCCTAAGCAGTGATTTTGCACCCCTTTGGGACCTGTTATCTGGAATGCAGATGGGAGCAGTGATTTCCACTGGCTGAATGATGGCGGCCCCACAGGCTTGGCCAGGAACAGCCCCACAAACCTCCTCACGGCTCCTCTTCTGAGCAAGTCACCAGCTCTCCTTGCAGACAGAGGAGATGGCCCCAGCCCCCGGGAGGAGCTCTGCAGACCGGTGAAGGATAACACTGTCAGCTCTGCAGGGATGGGAGGAGAGAAGGTGCTCAGCCAGGCGGAGATGAAAGTTACAGAGCACTGATTAAAAGGCGGGTGAGTGTCAGGGCATCAGTAACGCTGTCGCTAACTGTTTTAGAGCTGTCACCGCTGCCTTCGCAGGCGGGAGGGACGGGCTCCTGCCCTGAGCTGTCTCTGCACAGGCAGGCGCCCCTTGACAGCCCCCTTCTCAGCCCTGAGCCGGTTTCAGTGACGTGCTCCAAGCCAGAGGAACCTGCTTAGCTCCACCAGGTCCAAGCAGAGAGTGGCAGCAGAACGAACGCATCGTGGGAACCTTCAATACAGCAAAAAGGAGAGAGATCAACAAATCATAGATGATGCTTTTTGTATGGGGAGACCTATGGGAAGGCCCAGCTCTACAGAGTAACTTCCACCCACTCTCCCTCCCTTTGAATTTGCTTCCTGATCTCCCAAAAGATGATTCCTTCTGCTGCTGATAAAGAGATGCTCCTTCCACCTTCAGACACCTCTTTTCATGCGGCTCTGCAAAGCCTGACTGTCCTGGTCTGAGGGGTCATTAAGTAGTTCTGCCAACATCTAAGCATCTCCTGCTCCTCTGAACCAGGCCTCCTGGAGCTGGTCTGCTCCCAGCAGGCATCGCCAAACAGACAAGAGTAGAATTTGGGGCCAACCACGCAATTTGGTTTTGCCCAGAAGTGTTTCCAGTTGCAGCCCTGAAGTGGGCTTTTTGGGAAGCCCCACCTGCAGGGAGGATCCTCACCAAAGCACCACTACTTTGACTCGCTGTCTTTGCGTGCTAACAGTCTTGAGACATTTTCCTTGCTCCTCGATTCAAAGTCCTGTGAAAAGACCTTTCCCAGCCAGTCCCACAAGTTCCCAGCTGCTCTAAGCCCACAGCAGCACCGAAAGAACTCCCTCCCTGCTCTGACAAACTGAGCACTACCTTAATGATGTCTGATAAGGGACTAAGGTAAGAGGAGCCAGTAATCTCACTGGGAACCCTTTAGACAGGCATTAATCCTGCTGTCACCAAGCCCCTCAGGAAAACCATTTCACTGACTTGATCTTCTTCAGCTGTTCCTCCACAGAATTTATATGTGGCTAATTGCCACAGTACTGGCTCCGGATGCGAAGCAGATGCTCCTGAGGAAAAGAGCATGTTGCTTCCTTAAGTGATGGCTCTAATCTCTTTATTTAAAGGCAAGGCTACTTACAGTCGATGAGGAGTTCAAGGCTCTTCCTTTTCTCCTCCATCTCTCTGCAAAGCCAGACATTCATTCATATTTTGACACATTAGCAAAAGTGCTCAGCTGTGGCACTCCTCATTTGCAAGAATGGACAATATTTCTCTATCCGGCCACCCATGAGGTCACAACTGTCCCTGCCACCAGCAAAGAGATACAGACTTATTTACAGCTATCTATAAAATTCCTCCAGGATCTTTGTCTTTAGAATACTACAAAGATTCTCTACTAACAAGTGGAGTGCCAGAGGAATAGAGACAAACGACGTGAGAGCAAACCGGTGACTAGAATTCAGTGAGACTGGAGAATGAGTATATGCAGCAGTTCCTTCTCTGGAGCAGAGGGAAGGAAGACACCTCCTTTTCTGTCCTCAAACGACAGCTGGCAAATAAGCCACCGCCCCTGACAGCGGGCAAGGACCAGAGAGCAGTGGTCAGAAGAGTCACAGGGAAGAACTAGTGGATCCCAAAGAGGAAACCCAGCTGCTTCTTTGAGGACTCCACAGTGACAGTGGCCAGCTGCTGAGATGTTTGTAGATGTACCAAGAAGTTTGCTTTATTTGTTTTTAAAGAACAGCGTTCTAAGAAACCTCTTAAAAGTTGTCCAGTCAGCAGTTGATGCTGACCAAACTCATCTATTATACCCCCACTGACCCTCCTAAACCTCTTCCATTTCCTGCATATCCTGTAAAAGGACAAGATAGCTCTGGGAGCATTTGGCCATGCAGACAGGACTTCCAGAGACGCCTGGTCTAGAATAACAAAATGCTGAAGAACAGGGAGAGGGGCTTGTCAAGCTATACCCAAGGCAGCACAGAGCATGGAAAGGCACAATGGAAACAAAGAGAATTTTAATTAAAAAAGAAAAGAAAAAAACACCCCCAGAAAACAAAGCAGTCTCTCCCCCTGCACAGATCTGCACGTTCTCTCCAACACAGAGACTGCAGAGACTTCAACTGCACGGGCTAGCGATCCCTTCTGCTCTCCCAGCAGCTCTGCTCTTCTTGGAGAGACAAAAAATAAACCAACAGCCACTGGCTTAAGACCCTGGGAAGGAAGTTGTCCCTGACTGGCACAACGTCCAGGAGATCTTTCTCACACAATAATGGCACCTTAGCCGGAGAGATCAATCCTTGCCCTTTCGTGATCTTCTGTCAGCACACTCTCCTCTTCCAGCAGAGTCTGGCCTGCTACACCACCTCTTGGATCCTCCAGCACATGGATTGAAATACACTGTCTCCTTACAGGGCTTCAATGCAGCCAATGAGTCCAGTTAAGTTAATTCCTCTGGGAGTGGAGCTCCCAGAACCACATGTTCATATCATGGCCTCCATGTGCAGAACCTTCAAGGCCTCTGAAATCTGAGAGCTGGTGTCGATCTGGCCGTACATGCCCACCAGGAAGGCCCTGTGCAGTAACACTGCTGCGTGCTCTGTGGAAGGGAAAGACAGCATGAGGACCGCCCCAAGAGCCCCAACATGCATGCAAAAACAATCCGCCAGCAAACGCTGCGATGGACATTTGTAGCTGGGCAAGAAATTCTCTCTGTCTGTCAAAGCATGGCACAATCCACCCTCTAATAGCTCTGTGGGTGTGTGATCATGTCGGAGATCATAACTCGGAGAAAAATCCTAAGGGAGCAAATCTACTTCAAGGAAGCCTTCCTTGGCAAATCTGCCCTGCGATGCTCAGACCAAAGCTGCTATAGATACAGATCACCTGCATGTCCAATGGCCTGGTCTAACTAATGGTGACCCTTGGCAACTTCCCAGGGAGGCTGTTCCCAGCACAGGAGCCCAGCTTTAACCCTTGCGAGGCCAAGCACGCACCAAAGGTGGCAGATAATAACCTACCTTGGCAAAGGAGGGTGTATTCAGGCAGGTTCCTCAGCGCTGTTTGTACCACCTCAAAGTCTCGGCTGCCGAGGCAGTACATGAAGGTGGGAAGAAAGTCTGCAGCAATGCTGGGAGTAAAACATGACAGTGTCATTACAGTCCAGATCACCGTCAACAGGAGTGCAAGATGGGCAGCCAGTGCCCATCGGTGACTCGGGATAGCCTACATTCCAGTGGTCCTCACCTCGGGTTGTTCTGAATGGAGCGCAAAGCCAGACTAAAGGCCAGATTTCGGCAGGACTCCTCTGATGAGCTCATCAGCTTCTGTAGGTTTGTCTGAAAGAAGACACACAAATTAGGATCACAGGGTCATCCAGGAAGCACAAACTCCTCAGACTTGCATTACTACCCCTCCAGCACCAATCCAGCCCAGCACACATCCAGCACGTACTGGCTGAGCCCGGAAATCCCTCTCTGTAAGAAGGATTATCCTGTTTTTGAATACTTTAAAGCACCCTCCTGTAATCTTACTCCATGTGGGACAGCCGTGTTTTCCCTAGGCTCCAGTGTTTTCAACAGAGCTGTTCTGCTCTCTCCTTGCCCCAGTACTGGGAAGAGGACAGAAGGTTAATTCTTCCTCTGACATAAAGAGAAGTGGATGATGGTAGACCCAGTATGCAATGGAGAGAAGAGGTAGGGAAGTAAATACTGCCTGCTGTCAGAAGGCCTAACTGAAGATAAATTTCTCCTAAGATGCTGCAACAACCACCCAAAAAGCAGAGGAAGGTTAGTACTTAAGCTGGCAGTGCAACGGACTGTGGCGAAAAGAATCTCTTCCTTCCAGTGGCAGTTTGAGACACTAATACTCACAGCAAAAAAGGAGAGAATTTCTGGCCTCCGTCTGGACATCTCATCAATGTCTGTCAGCACCTCCAGGATGTCTGGTGGAAGACACAAGTTGAGAGAGGTGACTAAAATTCACTGATCCAGCAAAGGATCTTTTTCTTTCTCCCTACAAATCCAATCTCCCAATCAGTCAAGTTTTCCCACCTGCACACAGAGCTAGAGTAATAAAGGCATTCTTCAAAAAGGATGAGAACAGTTAGGTCACGTGCTAGAGCAGCACAACCCCGTCTGCCCAGGCAGAGGTCACCACCACTGTCATGCCATAGGCAGGGAGGGAGTGGAGTGAGGTGTGAGGTTTCAATTCCAGAGCACCTTCTTCTGTAACTGAAAGATCTTCACTGTTTTAGAAACGGTGTCCAGGCAGGATTTCTTCCTCCTATTTCTAGTGTGGAAAGAAAACTGTCACCCCAATACCACAACTTAGGTCTGAACACTGGACACCTGTGATTTCAGAAGACCTTTGGAGAACAAACACATTGTTCCCACCTGCCAGGTTAACACAATTTTTTTTCCATAAAGGCCATTTGGGGATTTCTAACAAAATCCTGCTTCTCATCAGTGTGGTATTTTTATATCATAAAAAAAATGGCATTCCTATCAGCACTCCAGACCTGGCTCGACATGGACTGCAGCGCTCCTTGAATTACTCATACTATCTCCCAGAGCATTTACAAGATCCTTGACAAGCCCCAAAGCAGGGGCCGTTGCAGCACTGCTGAGCTAAATGATAACAGCATCATAGGAAGCCTCTGTCACAGAATCACAGAAGGCTATGGACAAGTTCATCCAAAACAAAACCACATCTTAACTGCTGGAGACTTCCAGGCACAAGACTGAAACAGGAAACTAGCCTGTAGCTGACAGATAAGTAACAGCGTTGGCATCTGTCTGCATTTGCCCTGTGCCGCTGTACAGCTCTGCAGGCCCTCACTTACCCTCAACCGTTTGGCCTCTAGAGAGCCTCTTCATGTACGGGGCCATTTCAGCTGGCGTGAGAGGAGTGAAGAGAGACACGCTGACGAGGGGGAGAGAGCCAGCTGCTGTTTCATCTGGAGGAGAGAAAGAGAGGGGGAAGAGAGAGAACAGGTCACTCCTGACAGTCTACGTAGTTTTAACAGGGAGACAGATCCAGTGTTCCCCACCAGTATAGTGCTGTATCGTGAGCCGCCCAGCAATACTATAATACAATTCCTGGCTCTCATATTGTCTCTAGCCTCACTGCAACTTCTGGTACCCCTCAGCTGATGCAAAGAGAAGGAACCTTCCTAAGCTGTTTTAATAGTGAATAATTTTCCCATGTAAGTTTTAAAAAAAAAAAAAAAGTGGAGAAGTGGATGTACCCTTAGTGTCTCTTGACAGGTCAATTCTGAAGTGTGGCTGAGGAAAGCAAAATCCACAACAATGAAACCTGCCCTTGTTAAGAGCTGCTGTTCTGCTCCAGTTGTGATACCACTGACAGGAAAACAAGTTAACCCATCCCAGATACTGGTTCCAAACTGCTGAGTATCCAAGTGCTGTTCTCCACTCTAAATACCCTTTCACTGGGCTGTTACGAGAACAGGCACGGCATACAGCCCATAAAGTATCTGTGCTCCAAAACATCCTGCAGGTTCACCAGCTGGAATAACTCTTCCCCCCAGTCAGACTCACCATCCTTCTCTTCATCAGAGCCTCTGTCCAAGATGCCACTTTTACTAGGCAGACTCAGCCCAGCCAGGAGGGACTTCAACATTGCCAGGTCACTGTTGTCTGATGACAGGTCACTGGGGGAAGAGATGGCACGTTTAGCTTTCAATAGTGGTAAGGGCACAAGGACAAGTAAGAGCACATATATGTACTCTACAACGAATAGTTTCCCAAAAGCAGAAACCAGGTTTTTTTCATTGTAACTGGAACTCAAATGCATTTTTCCCCTATCTGCAGGTGGGGCCCTGCAGCCACCAGTCAGGAAAAAGACCCTGCTGGGGTCTCTGGAAATGACTCCAGGGCCCCACAATGCCTCAACAGGACATTTAGACCATTATGCGAGTTGAAATCATCATCTCACTTCCTTGGGCTCAGTTTTCAGCTTTGAAAAAGGGACACGCTGCTCATCTCAATAGACACTTAAGGGAGCTAGGAGTGAAAGTGCCGCCTATTAATAAATATTTTGTCACATCCTCTTGCTGTCTTCTGTCTCATTAGCTCATGTCGGCCCGACTGTGCAAGCTCTCCGTGAGCTAACCATGGGCTAACGGGAGTAAGGAATCTTACTGGAGTGGATCCGAGTGCTTCTGCAAGAAGGAGACAGCTGCCTGGGCATTGCATGTGATGTACTTGTGGATAAACTGGACAAATTTGCTGATGAAGGCAGCCAGGTGCCGAGAGGATTTTCTGTAGTTCTGAAAACGGATCGAGAAGATGAGAGTTAACAAAAAAAGCAGTGATGCACTGCCCCATCCCGCACCTCTGTGGACCAGGGAGTAGCTTTTTGATCTCCTGCCTCCTCTTTAAGTTCTCCAAGGTACTTGATAACACTTTTTTGGTTTTAGGCATATGAAGGTTTTCCCTTCAAACGGGAGAAAGCTGGGCTGGCTCTGTGTTACATGAACTTCTCCATCTAGCGGCTGGCAGGCCACGCACGGAGGGGGAACAGGGACTTTCCTACCAGCAGCAGACGGATGAAGGACAGGAGACAGTCCCATAGTGCCGCCTGGTGCTCGTTCTGGAAGACTTGCGGCTGGAGCAGCTCCAGGATGCCCAGGACGTGGATGAAGAAGGTCAAGTGGTTCTGCTGCCTGAACTCCTGGAAATTGAGGTGAACACGGCCGTGGAGCAGTGCTGCAATCATTGGCAAGTGCCTGAAATGCCAAACAGAAGAAAATCCAGATCAAGCCTCTTCCTAGAAATAATTACACATTGTTACACCTCAGTTCCTGGAAGGAAGCATCCCTTATCCTCTCCCAGGGTTCTGGATTTGATCCCTGCATCCAGAGATTCAGCAAGCTCCATTTCCCACCCATACTCTGTTCTCTTGTCTCTAAGATGGCTATTTCCAGACAGACACGAAGCCAAAAGAGGTGCTGCCTCATTATAAGAGATGTGACTTTGCTGCCCTTTCTCTTGTCTTTCGTACATGAATGTGGATTTTGTCACAATAACCATGACTGCTGCCAGTTTGTTCCCCTTCTAGGGCAACGGTGGATGCTTTTTAATGAATGCCAGCCACACAGAGGGTGAAAGTGGAGAGCGCTACCTAAGAAGTAGGATGGGATGAGCCACAGCGAGCTTCCTGCAGGCCATATTGGCATCCCACACGCGGCTTTCGGATGACTTGGAGTCACTGGTGTCTGCGAGAAGGTTAATGAATCTGTGAACCAGGGCATCGAGCTAGAAGAAAAGTAATGAGTAAACAGTTAAGAAGTTGCAAGCACAATCAAGCCCCTGGCTCTTCAGCAGTGTTTCCCAATTCCTTTCAGAGGGGGTTAACAGAAATTATTTTCAGGTGGAATCTGCAAGCAGATGCAACGCTCCAGCTGGCACAGGATCTGAAGTCCACAGTCCCTACAGACATCAAAACAGGATCAGACGCTTGCACGCTTGTGCTTTACAGAAGCTTTTGGCACACAGAAGCTTGTGGAGCTTATCCTATTTTATAGAAGGACACTGCAAAACAAACCACACATGAACTCTCTGCTCCTGAGAGTGCAGGCAGGGAAGGGGCAACAGAAGAGCAAGGTAAAGAAACCAAAGTGACCCAGGAAGCTTTTGCCAGTCCTTTTTTAGACTGGGCTTCAAGGTAGTATCCACTCTGGGTACACAACTGGAAAGAGGTTTTCCTATGCCTTTAAACTTTACCTTGCAAGTGCTGCTGTCTCTGGCTCCTTCACTGGTGAGGAGCATCTCAGGCATAGGCACAAGGAGCTCGGGTAGTTGCAGGTATATCTGAAGAAGAAGGTCCTGGCAGCATTTTCCCACAGAGCTGAAGGAAAAAGGGAGAGGTCAGCCTCTGGTTACTACGTTTGTTCAACCAGCAAACATCCCAGATCCATCAGATTAGTAAAAGATTTTCTGCAAATAGCAAACAGACCATGTAAAAGAGCAGCCGCTGCTAATCTGAATCAGTGCTTTTTCAGTCTTCCAGACTATTGAAACTATCTTTCTTTTTTCAGACTATTCAAATCATTCACAGTCTACAGAGGTCCATGCGCAGTCTATGGAGATCCATCATTAGGCCATTTGGAGTTAGAAAACTGCAGTTACGAAGTGGCACAGGACAAGAAATCTCTGCTTATGTCTCTGGGGAAGAGGTTTTGCACATGGTACTCACGGGCACCCCTATCCCAATTGGAAGAGTAGTCGGAAGCACATCTATTCAGACTAGCCAGCCTTAGGAAACAATCTAGTCTCCATTCAGCTTTGAGAGCAATCATAACAGTCTGAAGCAGGATGCAGTATGAGCAGTGATTCAAGGGATGAGTAGGCAAGAAATCCCATGTTAGAAACTAATTAAAAATAACCACTGACGTAAAAAAACCCAACCACAAACCAACAAGAAACATGGCAAGCATTTTGTCCTGAAGTCCTAAAAGCAAAAGGGCCTTGAATTGTAACTTTAAAAATCACCTTCCTGGTCCAAGTACCACTTAAAATGACAAGTAACTACAATTAGAGTAGGCAGCGCTCCCCATCTGCAACCCCACCTGCTTCCCCACTGCTGGATGCAGCTGGTCAGATACTCCGTTACTTTTTTGATGCTCTCAAGGTCCCCATGAGAACAACTGAGCAACAAAGGCAGTCGAGACTGGATGAGCGTGCAGGAAGCCTCTTCTGTGTTCTGGTATCTGGTTTCTGCTTCAGCCAGGATGAGCTCCACCATGCTGATCAATTCTGATGCCTTTAGGTGGAGCACAAACTCCTCACGGCGCTTCTGTAATGCAAGAGATCACCCAAAATGAATCTTAACTGAATCCCTAGATACTTAGTTCCTTCTAGTCACACCTTCCCCAACTGGAATGAAACCACCTCTTAGAACTCTTAAGAGCTGCCACGTATGTAGAGCTCTGAAAGCATGCACCACAGCCCCAAATGAAACCTCCTCACCCCTCATCTACTTCTGAACTCATTAACTTCCATCTCAGCATGCGTGATGGGTCAGAAACCTTATATACTTCAGTCGCCAAACCAAAGAAATTCCTCTGTGGACAAGAGATGCAACCCTCTTTTCTTGGTAAAATGGGAATTAACCCACATGGGGTTTTAGCTTGCTCACCACTGGAGCCTTGTGCGTAGATCTTTAACGGATATTGTGGCAACTGCTGCAGGAGCTGCAGAGGAAATGCCAAGTGGGCAAACTTATGTGTGTTCATATCAGCTTTTTGGACTCAAAATTGCCACTGTAATATGTAACACAGCAGAGCAGCTCAGTAATCAGCTGAGGTACAGGCAGCAAGCTTGGCATGCTGCACCTGCATCACTCCAGCCACCTCTTGGGCTGTGGAAAAAAAAATCAGGCATTGTGAAAGCCTCTTGCTCCATCCAGAGAGGAATCTTGGAAGAACTGAACCGCTACCTGAGGTGTTCTTTGGTCCCTTCCCTGCCAGATCCGAGGAATGTGAATACAGGCCCATAAGAAATCCAAGGATGCCGTTGGGTCAAACCTGCAAGAAGACAAAAGAAGACAGATCTGCAATTAGAGTCAACACAGCCCCCAGGCAGCACACGAACACATGGTAGCGTCTCTAAACGTCGTGAGTACTGTGAAGAAAGAAACATCTGCAAATGTAAAAATAGGATCCATTAAGTCCCAAGAAGGGGCTTGGTTCTGTTCCCAGATTATGACTAAATATTTGTTGCAATAAGCACAGCACAGGGTACGGAGCTGAACAAATGGCATTCAGCAAGAACATGGTGGCTCCATGGAGTCCTGCACCACAAGGCCAGAAGTCGGTCATCAACACAAACAATCGGTACAATCAGACCAGTGACCTTACTGTCCCAGAGTCCAGAACATCCTATCTTGGCTGTTATCTTGGATTGCAGAAATTAATGAAGTTGCTAGTGAGCAGGAGATAAATAATAAAATAATAAGCAAACTGAAATACTGCTAGCTTTAGAAATATTGCTAGTTTAGTAATGTCCTGAATTACTACTGTTAGGTGTTAGCATTGCCTGGTCCACGAGCGTGACAAGTTTAAGCAAGACACTACTACAGCAGCACTTCAGTATTTGAGAGCAAGGTACAGAAGCTGAGAGCTAGGGCTGCTCCAGAGACCAGGACTGGGAGCCTGATGCCAGGAAGGGGGTTAGAAGACGACTGATAATGCAGTTTAGTACAACCAAAAGATCCAGCAGAGCCAGCCCAGGTACAGAGCCTGCCGTCGTCAGTTTGCTATCCAAGCCATCTTTCAAACCCCATGTTCATAAAGACTATCAACAAGGGCAATGCTAGATGGATTACCCAGCGATTCGCACTTCCTGTTTAGAACACAGCCAAATCTTTATGTGCTGCTTCCATCAAACAGCAGGTAATATTTATATCAAGGTACACAAATCAGCATGACTGAAATCAGCATCCCTCTCACAGAGCCTGTTTTTGGCTGAGTTACATCTCCTGGCAGACGCACTGTGGAACGTGGCAGCTCTTGTTCTCAGCTTCTGTTTGTTCTCTCTCAGACACAACGAGTCGCCCAACTCAAAACTCCTTGCTAGGCCCAAAAAACAAGACTCACCTTTGCTCCCGGTTTCTGCAAAGCAGAAGCCTGATGCACTGGTGCAGCGTGGTCCAGCTGGACTGGTGGGTGAGAAGAGCCAAGAGATACGGGCGGAAGGAGGGCACCTGGGACCCTGCCTGAAAGGACCAAACAAGGAAGAGATGTAATAAACAGATCCTTGCTGCGAGGTGGATGTAGGAAAAACTGTGTATTACAGAAGGATGACGATCCAGGCAGACAGACAGCACAGAAGACAACATGCGGATTTAGGATTTGAATTGCAGTACTTTCTAACAGAACATGGCATCAGCCGTGAAATTCAGTTTTAGTCTTAGCTTTGGCATAGCACTTCTGGGCAAGCTGTTTATCTGCCTGCAAAAACACCAATGAAAACACAGCTGGCTGGGCTGCTACGGGACTGTGTTGTGTCTGTAATGCACTTTGAAGTTCTGAAAAGAAGCAGCTGAGGAAATATAAGGATAACATGAAACATAAGCCTTGCCCTGAGAAGGATGCACCGGAATCCCCCCCGCACCCAGTCAGCCTGTACTGCTTTGGAACTGGTATTAGCAACACGTGTCAAAACATAAAACTACCCCTTGCCCTGTTTCCAGGTGCAGGTCAGTACCCCAGAAAGGTAGTTTCAGCACAGTAGTCCTTCTACCCCACAAGTCTTACTTTGCTCCAGGAGAAGAGTAGCTTCTGCTGCAGATCAGGGCAGCTGCTGATCACCTCTGGGTCCAGCATCTCCAGCCAGTCGTTAAGAAGGCCAGAGGAGGGCCCTAGCCAAGGAGCTTCCGTACTGAGGAGAAAAGAAAGCCAGTATCAGTGGTGCTGTCACGAACCCAGACCTACCAGTGAAATCCCATCATTGCCTAGGCTCACCTGCAACTGTCCAGCTCCTTCTTCACTGGTGTTTCTTCTTTGTCCTGGAGCAACAAAGAGCTCACCACAGCAATTGGTTTCATGGCAGGAAACCTGCCAGCCGCCTCAACAGTAGCCGAGAAGAGGACAGTCAGGAGTTCCTCCAAGTATGGAGAGTGAGTTTCAATCAGACCTTGAAGGACTAAGCAGAGGGAGAACGATGTCACTGGTTAACTTCAGGATGTGGTGAAAGCTATGGAACCTTATAACAGTATCATGAAGGCAATCAGTCCAGCATTCCCAAGAGCCATTTTTATGTGGGATAGTAGGCTTCTGTTTCTTGTTTGGTTAGTGGAAACCATCAGTTTGCCGACAGACTTAATGCCAGCCCCAGATCCCAGTTTATAAACCCACATACCAGTGCAGGGGAAGGAGGTGATACAAGATAGCAACAAGTTTAGATCAGTTCACATTTTCTGATCCAGGCAGAAGGCAGCGTCCCACAGCCTGCACAGTAGGCTCTCCCTTGCTGGGCTGGAAGTTCAACCTGCTGCTGCAACAGGAAGGAGAGCAGAAGGACAACCATACCTTTGCTGATGAGCTCTGGCTCCACATTACACTTCTCTCCTGATTTCAGGGTTGCAATGATGGCACGTACCGTGGAGCTGATCAAGTCAGGGTCACGACGGAAAGTCAGAGCTTCAGTGAGGTGCAAGAAGCCACCTCGAACTGCAAAGAAATCACAGCATTGGCATCCCGGGGCCAAGCCAGCCCCCTTTTATAGATGCCGCATGTGGCTCCAGCACACAAATACTCATACGTACAAACACACTACACTCTACTGCCATTTTACTAACACTAAAACCCTTGACAGCTCCTCTGCATGTTACAGGAACATGTGGCTAAGAGAAAACTCTATAACCACAAACCCATTCCCATGCCTAAGCTCCTCCTGGTTATAGATGCCTCCTCCCAACAGATGGCAGATGATAAACAACTCTACAAGTCATGATGTGACCTTGTTCTAGAGGCGTTCTTGGATGCTCATCTGTCAGGACTACAGCTAGCACAGAATTCCTGGCCTAAACCAGGATTTTTTCCCTGAAAGATCTGCCGTGCTTGGTGAGATGCTTTCAGGTGTCTATTGCAAACCCTCAGAGCTAAATCACTTGTCTGCATCCTCATGGAGTTTATATAGCACAGTACAAAACTTCTCTTTGCTACTCCTAAGCATACCTCCAAAAGGCAGCCCACCCTACTTTCTGCTCTGGGTGCGGTTTTGTTTTCATGCCTTTCTTGTCCCACAAGCTGCAAAATGCCAGTACCGTCACTGATCCTGTGCCTCGAGGAGTACTGCACAGCAAAGGCCTTCAGCTGAGCACGCAGAGGACCATCTTCCACTGCAGGGTTCTCCAACCACTGCAGCATCTGCATGAGGACTTTGAAGAAGAGCGAGGAGAAAGCAGTGTCTTGTGGCATGCAGCGCTGTGGAGTGAAGCAGAAGACACTTGCTTATACAGACTGCAACACAACAAAGATCGCAGGAGAGATACAGATAGGGCACAGACACCGCCAAGAATACACAGAGCACACCTACTCTGTTGGACCATAGCTCACTCAAATCAAGGCAGCAGCTTCTAGTGTACAAAAACAAGGCAGAAGACTCACACACAATACCTCTCCCAGCATAACTATGGGCAACTTTGCACCTCCTTTCGTTGTGCTGAAAGGAACGAGATGTTTCATTGAATAATGCACAGCCTGCTCTAAAGATTTCTTTAAGGAATTACAGACTTCAGCTCTCAAGCTGTCTGCAAATGCCCTGGCTTGCAAGACATGTCCATGCTATAAAACACCACAGACTAGAGATCCCAAAACCAACAGAGACCCAGAGCCACAAATCCACAGTGCTGCACAGTCCCCAGACTAGGCAGGATACACTCAACCCTGCAGGTAAGGCCCAGTTCCCAGCAGTGCTAGGCTAATGTAGCCAGCCTGCATCCAGATGCCTACGGCCAGGCAACTTGAGTCCCTCTGCATCATGCTCCCCAAGCTGTATTTCCAGAATTACCCAGACAGAAGGTCTACACACAACACTGCAGATTTTCTGTTTCCTCCCCACCCCTCTTTGTTAAATGCTACAAAAATTCTCGTCCTACACTGCTCACCTGATACTGGTACAACTGGCGCATCAGCGGGCAGGAGATGAAGTGGTTGCGATGCATTGCCATCACCAACGCACCGCTGTGCGGCGAGTTCATCAGTGCAGCTACTGCCTGAAGAAGTCGTGCCGTGATCCCAGTCACCTGTGTGTTCCCTTGGCGGATGCGAGCCAGTTCCTGCCCCAGGGCCTGCTGTAACGCCAGGGCGAGCGGGCGCAGGTTTGAATTCTGCCACCGCGGGTCTGGATTTAGTGGGAAAAGCTGGTAGGATACAGAAGGGAATAAGTTTATGAGAGCAAATGAAAGGACTTGCTATACTGTAAATATCCTGAGGCAGAGGACTGATTTAACTTGTACAATTATACTGACTGTGGGCTAACTGGAACCCTCTGATACAGCTCTCTCAATATTTTAGTGCCTGGTACGGGAACAGCCGCAGCATCTATGCAACCCCAACATGACTATCAACACTGACACTGTGGGAGAATCACCATACTACACAAATACAGGCAACCAGCTTGGCCAATTAATTCCCTGTAGGCTCCTTCTGGAGTCAACGGAGAGAAGGAAGCTCTACAAGCAGACAAGCCAGAGTACAAATGCTGTTTGCACACAGCTTTGCTGCCAAGGCCCTGTGAGCATTTCACAAATCCTCCATCCACTGCTGAGAGGAAAGGCACTATACACAGAACAAACAAGGTGCAGAGACAGTAACATCCTAGTAGGCACTGACAGTATTAGGCGTGATCAAAAGCCACATCGTGTTCAAACTACAAGAAAAAAAAATCCTTCTAGTATCAATTCTACCAGGCTGTAATTGCCCAGCCTCATTGCATGCAGGGCTGTCATACTTACTGCCAACAAACCCTGCAGGAGGAAGGGGTCAGAAGATACAGGTATATGGGAAATGGATTTTTAAAAGCTGCTGCAAGGAAGTAGCTGATCAGCTAGAGGTTATACCAGTACCTGCAAAAAGATGCCTGCTAGATCATCATCTGGGCCCAGTACCCGGACCTGGCTTAAGGCACGGATCCGGCTCTGGCCTTGTGAGTTCTCAGGACTAGATTTTGACCTTGCAGTTTCAGCGCTGTCTGCAAGAGGAATAAAAGAAAAGAAAGAAAAATGTTGTTATGGTAGCTAGCATCTGGAGCCCTAACACTGGATCACCTTCAACATTACAGTCTCTAACTGCCAAGGAATTCATTCGCTTTTCTCTGGAGGCCAAGCAAGAGCTACTTTTCTGTATCGCTCAGAACAACTCATTGTAGTCAACTCCAAAAATATTGGAATTTCTCCTTTTGCCAGAAGCAAAAAAAACTCTAGCAAGGATGGGCGTCTAACTGTAGCTTGCTGATATATTGCAACGCAATCCCTTTTGAAGACAGCTTCTCACATCCCTCTCAACAGCAACAGAGGAAGGAAGTTTGGAAGATGACTTCGATATTCGGAAGTCTAGGCTATCGCGGGCAGTACCTCGGCGGGCTGGTAAGGAGGCAGTGAGCAGGGAGTGGAAAGTCTGGCCTCCTGTTGCTCCTCTCTCATGTTGAACTTCCACAAGATGAGCCATGTAGTCTGAAAAAGGACAAGATATGAACAAATTATCACCTCATCCTCCTTAGTAAAGCAGGACAGAATTGGTTGCTGTTTGTACAGCTCCCACAGTGAAAGGAATTTGCTGTTCCCATGGACTTCGTAAACACGATGCTTTTAAGCCTTGGTTTTTTACAAGTTAGCCTCCAAATTACTTTTTAGACTCTGTACAATCCAATCCAGAAAACCCTTTTCTACTTTAGGAAATACAGCCAAGGGCCATCCAGACAAGCTCTAGGGAAGTATCTACAGTGATAACAGGCTGCCAAAGCAGAGTGCACACAGAGTTTTTTGATTTGACTCGTGAAAACTGTTCAAGAACAAGTAAAATGCCTAGTCAGCCTCATATGAAGCTCTTACTCTTGTCCATGATGTTCTGCTCCAGCGTCTGCGGGTCATGAGATACTGCCTGATCCAGGTACTGCAGAAGTTTGCTCATGCTGGAGACTGGGATTCCAAAGGACTGAACAAAGAGAAGCAGCTGCTGCGGCTCCAGGTCCTGCAGGGCTGGAATACATAACACTGAGTCCTCAGACCTCTGCTCGCAGAGGGTCATCTTTATTACCTGATCTTTGTGCTGTTGGCTGGACCAACAGCGACACTTTAATGCAGAGAGCCTAAAGCCAACAGTCTGACAGCTGCCTACTATGTTTTCTTTGCTGTGCAAATCATTGCCTTCTTATTGCATCTTCCAGTTAATTCACTCACTGGTTAATTTGATCTTCTGTTTAATTTGATCAAAACCTCAGGAACCCAATCATTCGTATTAAAAAATAACTTCCACCCTATCTGTTGATGGCTGCAGGCAGGAATTATTGAATAATTCAATCACTGGCTATAGAGAGCTGTCATTTAATTAGTAAGGAAGGAATGAAAGCTCTGAATACCAAGAAGAAAGAGAGCACCGATGAGCTGCGCAAGGACAAAAATAACTATACGTATAGCCTACATCCTTCAGGCACGGCTCTCCACATTGCAAGCCCACCATGCCCTATGGATCCAGTGCTGTGCCTGCTGTCTGGTGACTGCACAGCTTAGTTCAGTCTGAATTGTAACAAAGATGGGACTCCAATTCAGAATTCCCCATTTCCTTTAAAATCCACAGAAAGCACAATATCCATACAGACTTGTTCCCCTACTTCAAAAGTAATAGTGACTGCATATAAAAGCCAGCAAGATTCAGCACTTGGATCAGAGTGGGAGGAAGTGCCTTCCAAATGTTCTACCAAAGGCACTGACCACCTCTTCAGTCTCAGCTTTCACCGAGTTCTGCTCTTGAAGCTGTGGGGATTAACCTGTGGGGCCAGATGTTTGGAGAGGTTGTATCCGTTCTCAAACCCTTGTTACATGAACTACACATCACGGCTGAGCAGGGAATCACCCTGGGACATCCCATAACATTCCCTGCCCGGAACTAGCTCATATTCTGTACGTCTGTTTGACAGCCCTTATCTATTGTATGTTTAGATTGCGACTGTCACAAAAATCCAGAGACACAATGCTTTCTAAATCCAAGCTCCCTGCCCAGCTGTGGGGTCTGCAGTGACCAATAGCCCCACCCAAAGGCAGACAAGCAGGATGGCTGGGAACACAGAGGATTTGAGCGGGGAAAGCCGCTCCCTTTCCCTTCAAGAGGGTCTGAAACACCAACAAACATCCCACAGGCTCACCTGCATCCACAAGACGCGGGACCTCAGAGCGGATCATACGCAGCTTTAGCCAGTCAGGGAGCAGCAGAGCCTCCTCTGAGGTGTCAACCAGAAAAGCAGTAGGAAGGGGCTTTTTCTCCGGGAACCATATATCCAGTAAGGTGTAAAAATCACCATCCCCTGCTTAAGAGTGAATACAAAATTATCTCCTATGTTCATAAGCACCTAGAACACCTTACCCTTCTCTACACAAACCAATACACCAAAACACTTTATTGTTTAAAAGGTTAGAGACAACTTGGGAATAAACACTACCAAGTGGAAGCGTGAACTACATATCTGAGTACCCAGTTCTCACACTACAAAGTCTCTGAATCCTTCTTGTTTAGCAGGGAGGGACACACCATCATTCTAATATTTCCTGCTGTCTGCAGAAAGAAAAAATAAGCCTGCAAATCCTTCACTCTGTGCAGCAATATTCTGACAGATCTTACAGCTACAAACAAATATTGCAAGGGACAAGCCTGTGAGTAGAAAGATTAACACCAGCCTGACCTGTCAGGAGATGGCATATATAGGAAAGGCTCTCTGTATTGCCCATGACCCCTTGAATAAATCTGAGCACACTTCACCAACCTTGAGGTGGCCCCAGTGTCAGGAGAATAACCATGGCATGAACCACAAGGATGTGCATAGTGGCTGTTTCCCCACTAGTCCAGCGAAGGAACACCTGATCCTGGGACTCTGACTGGAAAAAGGCAGAAAAACCCAAGGATGAACAATGTCGGGAAGAGAAAGGAGAATGAGATCTGTGAGATGCAGATGAAAGAAGAACACAAGAATGGACAAATTTGGTCAGACCAAAGTTCAACCTAGCCCAGTATCTCCAACAGTGGCCACAAAAGATACTCAAGGAAAAGTTAAAAAATTCTTGAACCAGACGTGGTTTCTACATACTCAGTAACCCACAATGGGCTTCTCTTTTGTTAACTTGTCCTGTTTCTTCTACTTGCTTAAGAAAGGCAGGCAGGCACTCACCCAGCTGTACACCTCCTCGCCCTCCTTACTCTGGCGCATGCGTTTGATGTAGCGAGAAAAGATGGAGAGAAGAGCAACAAGCACTGCATCCGACTCAGCACAGTACGAGAGCTTGGAGAAGAGGTGAGACATGATGGTAGAGCGTTCCACAATGAGTCGGGCTACATCCTGCAAGGGGAAAAAAGTCTTTATTGAACAACATAGCCAGGTCCTCCTGCTTCATTGCATCACATTCTCCAGTTTCCATCATCCCCACTCCGGAGATGAACATGTAGAGTCAAGAGTAAAACCATGAGTTTTCATGACAGGGAATACGCCAGTGCTTTGCACGCAACGTGTGCTACCTTACTGTGTCCACACTTGTAGCACATCTGCGTTCTGATGCATCCCATTACAAAGTGAGCGCTTACCTAGTAAAAATCTGCACCTCTTTGAGTAAACAGATCTACTGACTCTTATCATTTCACGTTCTCCACGTATCTAAGCAGATCTATGCAGGCAGAAAAAACACAGGAGCCTCTAGATCCCTGCATCAATCTCTAAAAGACTGTTATGAAGGATGCAGTTCAATGGACTTAAAAGCAATGAGAAAAAAAGCACCCAGAGATAGAACAATGAAAAAAACACCATTGTATAAAAGCCAAACATAAAATAAAAAAAAAATAAAAATCAGCAAGCCTTTAAAAAAACGTAGCAATCCAATTTTGGTTATAGGAGAGTGCATATCCGACCAGTAAGGTTCCTGACTTCCCATTCTCTTCCCAGATACATGTGACCACACATTTAGCACCAGCTTACTTGCAAAACACTACCAGGTGGTGGGATTTCCTTCAAATCACTATCTAATTTTCCATTGCCCATACCATCTGAGATGGGCTGTTGGACTGGAGGTTATTGCTCTGGTATCATTTCATGATACGAAACCAAAGACACAGGATGCCGTGCAACACGTCCGCAGAAACACAAACGGGCAGTTATCAGATTCATGTGCTCACAAGAACCTCATCATGCTAGTACAGCAAATCACATTCCTGCCACTGTCCTGAGACGTGCCAGGTCTTCCCCGCGCAATCCCTCTGCCCCAGCAACCTGGCCTCTCACCAGAGCAAGGTCATTGTGCTGTCCCTGCTCCTCCACTGGGGCGTGCTGGGAGAGGTACACCAGGTAAGCACTGATGGTCTGGGGATCTGTCTCCATGTGGATGGCCTAGAACAAGAATTCCTCTCATTAGAAATCAGGATTTAATGAAGACAAGCACCAGCATAAGAAAAATTCTTCTGCAAGCATATAGACGTGTTGATAATTGCACCCACACGCAGTTTGCTCAGATTTGAGTAGGTCACTTATCCCTTCCAGCTACTAACACCAACCTGTTGCAAGGCAAGAGCTGTTGTTGCTCTAACGCTGTCAAAGAGTGGCAGCCTTGGGAGGTCTCTCAGCAGCCACTGATATCCCTGCAGCAGTTCAGAATCGCCAGAGTCCTCTTCCATGGGGTGATCTTTCTCCTCTCCATCACGCAGTCCCCCTTCTGACAACACCAAGGACAGGCCCTGCAGAAGTCACACAGACACAGCTGTCACATTTGAAGCCTCAGCTGGACCACTAGTTTCATAGTAGTGAATATCATAAAAACAAGCTTCAAACATCACGGAACGATCCAAATGCAGCACACAACAGGTTTCATATCTCATAGAATGCATTTTCTTGACAGCTACCCTACGTGAAGTTTCAGTCTTCTGTAAGCATAATCTTTTTGAGGTCTCTGCAATTCCACTTGCCTTGACTGTGCTCTAGAGCACCAGGCACTCACTCATTTACATTCCCCACAGACAACGGCCGCTGCCAATTACTCCATGTAGCACATGATCTGCTGAGTCTACACCTGAACTTCACAGGAAACAGCAAAATCCAGTTCTGTCTTAAGAAAAGTACTACTTGGCTGTTGAACAAAGAAGGCTTCTGAGCAGCAGGGAGCAGAAGTGCATTTGATGGGGTTTGGAGATTGAGACAAGTTACTGAAGAAGGATGACACGAAATAATTTCACTGCGCTGGCTCTGAACTCGGGAGAATCCAGAGCTCTGCCCCCAGGTTCTGACAAACCCTAAACAAGAAGATTTTCATTTTGCTCACCTTCATTGCCAAGACCCGTGAGGCCACCTGGGAGGAACTCAGGCGTCGTAGGAAATAGTCAAGCACCTCACAAGTTGTCTGTTCATCTGCTTTGGGACCCAACAGCAAGTCTTGCAACCGTCCAAGCAACTGCCTTTGTTTCTGTTGTCTCTGTGGAGCAAGAACTTGGCCTTTTCAATGACATCAAATCTGGGATGCACAGAAAGTAGGTAACAGAACCAATCCCCAGGACACTACTCACCTGGCGTTTCTTGGCACGCTGCTCCTTACTCTCACCCTCCTCCTCTTCTTCACCTGAGGTCGACTCATCAGCAGCATCATGAAGCAGGAACTCACAAAGGCACTGCACAGGTAGGACGTCCAAGGAGCCCTCGCTAGACTGAACCAGATCTGCCAGCCATGGCATTGACTGCGATGAGGCCTAGAAAGCAGGAGAATGACAACGCAAGATGAGCAGAACATAGATGCAGCACACTGATCGTTTAATTCCTGAGCAGTAAACCCCCTTCCCCTACATCTCACTTAGCTTCCTTTTGCCCCTCACTCTGCTCAAGTTTCAGAGATGAGGGATCAGATCCTGACACAGCCAAGCCATCGAGGGAGCCCACCTGTCTTTGAATGATGTTGAGAAGAAAGTCAGGATGACGACTGCGACACAGGAGGTGGCCCAAGCGAAGCGACTGGTTCAGGCTTTTCACCTGCTCCAGGACATGTGGCGGAGGTCTGCGCGGGGGGCCCCTGCCAGAGAAACAAGAAGTTATCCACAGGCAGACACACTTTCGCTCTGGTGTTGATGAGGATCCATCAGTTCAGTAGTGCATGAGGGCCACAGGGAGGTGGCAACCAAATGACAAGGACCAAATGTGACACGTATCCCACGGGCTACCCAGTCTCAGGGCTCTTCTTGCCCACTTCAACCACCCTATGAGCAGTAGGGTGTCCTGACTAGCATTAACTGGGATTTCATTATGGCAGCAGACCGCAGGCGGCTACTTACTGAGGGTCCAGACTTGTCAGCTGGGACAGCAAGAGGCTGCTGCTCTCTGTAATGGTTTGTTTTGTGGATGCGGCAGCCAGATGACCCTCAAATGCAAGAATCTCCTGTTTTTCTCTTTGGGAGATCTGAAGTTCACGATTGATCATCTCTGTGCGTGTCTCCTCATCCGTCAAGGTACATTGAGGATAGGAATAATTACTGTTAAAATAAGTTAAAAAAGAAAATGGTTATGTCGGCCTATTCAAAACTCATGAACTACAGACAGAAAGTCCCCAGGACCTGAGCTCCACTAGGCAACATAAAAAAAACAAAGCAGCTTCTCATCAGAGCCAAGGAGACTGAGACCTTTTCAGCAAGGCATGTCAGTGTCATCCCTCCCTTTTCCTCAGCTTTATTCCCTTACTTGTAATATTTCTGTTGGGGGAAGGCACCTTTCCCACCCAAACCGCAGTGCTGCTGCCAGCCAGCTTACTTTACACCAGTCCCACTGGAAAGGAAGGAACCAGTTGGCACAAACTTCACTCAGAAATGTGTGGTTTTGGTGGCCTATTTGATTTATGTAGGGATTTAAGCATACTAACTTGGTCATGACCATTTCCATGAGCATCTTTAGAGAAGGGTACTCCTCCCATGCAGTCAGACCTGCAGCAGAGAAGGACAATCAGGGATACAGGAAAAAAAGTGAGGGTCTTTACATACGTTCTAACACACTCTAGATTGGGGAGACACACAACAAACTCATTTGGAACAGCTCACGACACTTAGAACACAAACAACGTGATTCCAGCCACATGCTGGTCCAGACACCCCCATGGTGTATTTTTGCACACATGGGAAATATACAGTTAATAACTGCAGTTATCTCATCAACCCTGCACATGCCTTGAACACAGAAAACCAGGCTTCAGCAGACAGCACCCTGACCAACTCTCACAGCAGAATTAATATCCCAAGATATGTCCACACTCACCAATGTTTTCGGGATTGAACGCAGCAACTACAAGCAGGAGAGGCCAGGCTTTCCAGTAGAGGGTAGAAATAGCTAGATTTGGAGGCTGGTACCTACAAAAGCCATCACCAGATGTAAGTGGTTGGTTTTGTTTACTTAAGGCCATCTCAAGGCTGCTTTTCTCCTTAATCATGCACTGTTTAGATTCAGCCACACCAGTTCAGCAGGGTTCAGCTGAAAATTTCTAGAGCAGAAAGGTCAGAGTGCTTGCAGGGCGAAGTCCATTCCATGACCAAAGCCTTAACTGCCCTAGATAAATTCCCACCCGAATGTGACATTGAAAAGGTTTCCTCATGATTTTGTTATTACAAATTGTAATAAGGAAAAGCATCTTAAAATCTGTGAGCTAGCACTGTTCGTCACAAGGTGAAAATGAACTAGATCACAAGATTGTCTATGTGATAAGCCTTACCCTGGGGGTAGCTGGATATTCTCTGGATGGTGATAAGTGCACAGATTCAAGACCGCATCGATCAGCTGGATTCTTTCTACCCTCAGGACCTCGACATCTGGAGAAGGAGAAGAAAAGACTAAGCAAGTTATTGACCTGTCTACCTGGCCAAAAGTCCTTCAAGAAAAGCATCACGGCATAACAAAAATTTTACTTCAAGCAACTATGTTATTGTGGGTTTGTTCTCATGATATTACAAGAACAAAAAACAACACCACTTAAAAAGTAGCAACACTTAAAAAAGCTACAAGTCAATATATAAGGATATCGAGCTTTTCAGCTGCAATTTGGTTTAAATTCTTAAGGGCATTTTTTGTTCCCCAAATGCATCCAATATGATACCTGTATCTTTTTCAGAACTCCGATACAATCCTTCAGGTAAGCAGTGAATTTGCTCAGAACTTCTGGGGCTCAGAGGAACTAAAAATGCATTTTAACTTTGTTGCAAGTTTTCAGACTTGCTCTAACTTAACTCTGAGTCTTCCAGTATTTGAAATGGCGCAGCATTTAAAATGCCATACTGAGAGGCTGGACACATTTTCACAAGATATTCAACAGCGAAGTCTAGCTCACTCCACTTGCACTAATCAGACCTGGACTAGACTTCGCTATTAACAAGTCAGCACTAAGAGCAGGTAAGATGCTTTAGAATCAAACTCCGACAACCCCCTCAACTCTGACACAAACACAGATAGCTCAACTGAATGGACACGCTCTCCAAGGATGCAGGAATTCGGACAAATGCTGAGTGAATTCATAAAAGGGCTAAGAGTTAAGTCTGCTTTTGTAACTGCTATTCTGTAACAGTGCTTGAATAATGAAATTGGGAGGAGCACACAATACATAGGTTAATTACTTTAACTTCCAACCCTTTCATTTTTGCATGGCCTAAAAATTTCTATTCATCTTACAGTATGTATAAAGGACTAAATTGAATTTAAAAATGCTAACTCAAAACTTTGCATGGTTATCCGCAGTCCTTCGTCCTCAACACAACCAGTAATTTCCCAAACACTCCCTGATACAAAATTAGTAACAGGGAGAAAGAGCAGGAGAAAATAAGAAGCTTCCCTAGTGAGAAAGCAACACAATATGTATCTGGCTTTGAGCCAAATGCTTAGCCATCACAACTAAAACGTGCTTTAACTGATGCAAAGGCTTTTTGGTACGTGGTAGGAGGCACCTCAGCCCTGGGTGGCAACAGGAGGACACGCAGACAGAAGTAACCACTTGCTGGCTGGAGCTTTGTGCAGTCTTACCATCCGCTTGCACAGCTGCGGCCCGCTTCACCAAGTGGTCAGCAAGCTCCATGGCATCCGCAGGGCCAAGAGGAAGGTCCCGCGACAAACCGATCACAAGGATCCGCATCAGTGTGTCTTCAAGGATGGGCACCTCGGAGCAGAGGCGAAGGAAGAAGCTGCATGAGACATGAGACATAAATCACACTTCTTTCGACAGCAGCGTAAGGGCTCCTGAAACTCTCCACAGACCCTAGAGCTCATCTGAGCAGAAGATAAATCACAGCTCGGTTTACAACTCCTTCCCTGGTCTCCATCTCCAAATGCAACTATCTGACATAAATTGTTTCATGGAATATTGCTCACGTTGCCTTGTACCTCTACACTTCAGCCTGCTGGAGTCTGAGCTCCCTAAGGTTACCCCAGTATAAACCATACAGTGCAGGGCTGCCCTTCTTACAATTAGAGAATCAAGACACAGAACACCTTGGCACAGGGAACGAGAATGAAGGAGGAAGAGGAACAGATGGAGAATGGAGCAACATCCCTCAATTTTAAGGCAACGTAACAGATGAAGAAAATCCAAGCACAGTTCAAAGCCTTTCCAACACAGAGCTGTATGAGGAACACCAGAAAACACCAGTTCCTTTGCCACCAGCTACAGCAGCTCTCGCCTGTACCCAGCTCTGCGTGGGGCACACACTCACTTGCGGTCACTCTCAGGGGGCCAGTTGTCCCATTTGTAGTAGGTTTCTGGCTGTTCTGTGAAGAGCACCTTGTGGAGGCTGTAGAAACGAAAAGGACAGTAAACACCATCTGCGTGAGGCTCAAGAACATGTTCAACAGTTCAGTCTCCCCAAACTCCTGCCAATGCTTCCCATCCTACACATGAAGGAGCCCCCCTAGATAAGCTACTCTAGAGAAAGTAACAACTCAAATCACAACAGGGAGGACTATACAGTATGGGCATTGGGTGTTTACACTTCCAGTGAATGCTGTTACAGTGAATCGATTAATTCTGGCTTGACCTGCTTCAGTAATGCCTTGAGCCAGATCCCACGATAAAACCGTAAGCAGACAGTACTATCTATGCAGCCCCCAACTGTACAGCCTGAAAAACTATGTCAGACAAAAGAACAACAGGGGTCCACAGGGATCGTGCTTGGTCAGGTAACTGGAAATTCCCTACTGGGTGGACCCAAATAATACAAATCAGAAATATTTTCCATTATCATGTATTTCTGGTAAGAGGATGCCTCTCCAGGAATTCCTGAGAGGGAGACAGTCCCAGCCTGAACCCTACTAAAACACTGTTTCTCTTCCCTGTCTGATAAGTCGAGAGAAAAAGCCCTGGCATATGCAGGGTTTTCATAGTATGTCATACGCTGTTGGGAAAGTGACTGGTTACACACAGCAGATTATCAAGCTGACTCTCTTACCAGTGCACATAATCCTTCGGAGCCAGCTTGCTGATAGATGGAACGACCGTGTGAAGCCACCAGACAGCATCTCGTTGGATAGCAGCAATTTGGTTCTGGAAAGAGCGTAGCACTTCCAGGTCTGTAAAACAGTAAGGTTACAAACTGCGCACATATCAGAGCCCCATCAGGAGCCAAGCAGGAGATGGTAGATGTTTCAAGAGCAGATAGTAACCAAGGCTCCAAAGCATCAACAGTAAACTGTCGAGAGGTATACTGGACAACCTTAAGCATCCCAGCACTGACAGCACAAATGCCACATCTGCCAACTCTGTCAGCCTCAGGACGATAGCAAGTACCCCCATGCCTCTGTTCAGAATGGAGGCTTACACCCCTTCCTAACTCTTGCTGCAACCCCACCACTGCCAGAAGATATCTACCAAGCCACTCATCTTCAGAGGGAACCTAGGTTGTTCTGCTTACTCTTTTTCTCTCCTTTGTCCCAAGCAATTCCAGCCTCCTTCACCTGGGCTGTGATACCAAGCATCATGGAGACAGCGAGCAGATCAGTTATGTGGATGACAAACCGCTCCTTAAAAAAAAAAATATAATCCAGGTGACTTCAATCAGTAAAACCCAAAGCTGCCTTCTAGAAAAGTGTTTCATCATCAAAAATGACAATCATGGATGTTTGGAAACGGGATGTGGGAGTATTGCTATAAAATGCTATACACAAATACTGACTCACTCAGATAACAAAGAGCAAAAGAAAGAACGGCCAGAAAAATAGATATAGAAAAGCCCGGTACACCATCCAGCAGCACAAGGGTCAAAGAAAGTGGTACCTTGAATTCCATTTCTGCATACTGGGCCTCCTTCCGTTCCTGCATAAGACCCAGACAGAAGGCCTGGAAGTTGATCTCATGTTTTGTCTGTTTTATGATCTCTCGCAGCAGAGCCCGTGAAGCCCGCAGGTAATCATCCTTAGTAGTCAAAAGATCCTGGAACACCATTGCTAGGTACTGAGAGAGAAAACATACAGAAAGAGAAAACTTTCAGTGCATTGTAATGTATCTGCACCCACAAAACGAAAACACACAAGGAAACAATGCTGGTGCTATGCATGCCCCTCAGACCCCCGGGGAGCTATAATAACATTTCTCTCATGAAACTTCATTACCACAACGTTGATCACTCAGAATGTGGGAGTTAGAAAATAACCGTGCACATTTATTCCCAACAAGTGCAATACTATAATTTCAAAACAGTATCATACAGATAACACAGTTGCCTGTGGAAACATTTCATCTGAGCCTCAAGTCAAATAAATCTCTCAGGCAGAGGTCTGGGATCACCGTCAGTCACACAAGACACTACACCTACCTTCGGAGCTTGCTCTGAGCTATGCTGAAGCACAGTATACAGGATCTGCATGTTGTTGGGATTTCTTGCATTTGATAGCTCATTGAAAATCACAAACTTAATCGTGGTGCCCAGGTTATCCCTGTGTGCATTCAGCAGCTCTCTGCAAGGAAAGACGAGAGGTTTCATTGCAGCTAGAGCTACTGTTTTGATTTCTCTTTGAAGTATTTAACACACAGAGTGAAGACGATGGAGCAGCACTTACGTCCGTCAATATCAATGCATTCATTGCCAGGCCAATCAAATTCATTTAATGTTACACAGAACACCCCACAGTATTTAAAACCACTGTGCAGAGACACCAAGGCCCTGGGCACATCTTCCAGGGAGCTTTCTCTTCCCATCACAGACTCGGTCACTCACCTGACACACAGCATGTAGTGGTTGAGAAGGACTTTTGGCTTGAGACGAATTTTGATCAGGTTGGAGATAACTTCCATGTCCTCTGAGCTGTGGGTGTTGCAGTTCATACAGACTGACATCAGCAAGTCCTGAGCTGGCTTGGTCAACTGCGGAGGAAGAACAGAAAGGCTACAGCCACCTGCCACCACAGATCAGAAACATAACTGGCAAACAGTATGCAGCCCTCCTGGCTGGATTCCAGACCAGGTCCAGAAAAGTTGTGCTTCAACAGCTTCTATCCTTACCTTTGGATTCTGCAGCCACATCTCCAGCCTCTGCACAGCCATCTGCCGCACCTCTTTGTAGCCACACGTTGCCGTCAGCAGTCGAAGGAGGTTTCTGGACACATTGTCCATTGGCTGGCGCCGGTTGAGTTGGTCCCGCAGCATGTCTAGGACATATTCCTCTACACTCTCTACAAGGTCGTCATACCTGGGCCACACAAACTGCATTTTACTCACTTGAACACAAGCCAGCTTGGTCACACTTTGCTGTGTTCAGAGATCAGCATCCTTTCTTGTTCATGGTATGCATTACAAACAAACAAAATCTACTCTTTTCTTCTGGAACCACTTGTATCTGGTGCTCAACATCCTCTAGCAAGTGCCCCAGGATTGCTAGTACAGAGAGGGAGCTCCCTGCTGCAGCACTGCAAGAGTGGGTGAGCACAGACAGATCTGCCACACGGCTGTGTCAGGAGAAGAGGAACTGTACCTGGGCATGAGCTGGCCCTCCTGCTCTGGGCTCATTTTCTCCTCTGCAATCAGGAGCTCACTCTGGCTGTCTTCCTCCTCTGTCATAGAAGGGTGTGGGCTGCTCCCTAAGAGAGACCAGCACACAACATGCTTCGTGAGACAACTCTTCTTTCTAGAGATCACTCACTCACGCTCTTATGTGCTCAGCTTCCTTCAAGACCCCCTTCAGCAGCACTGAAGGATGCCAGAACTAGTTGCTTCCTCACACTGTATCAGATACAGGCACATTTTCCAAGCCTTTTTGACTGCCTGCCCTCAAACATCCCCTAGAAACGAAAGAGCCCCAAAGGGAGAAAAAGCAATGCCTGGAGCTCAAAATATGGCCTATGTGACTCCATCCAGCAACAAACTATTCTCACCAGTCTTATTGACTGGAGCTCTTATTACTGGAGCTCACCAGGCTCCATCCTTTCCCCTACCCCTTTGTTCCCACTTCCCAAACACCGTCTTACCAGCGCTAAGGTCCCCTCCGCTACGTCCAACTTCCCCATGCAAGAGCATGCTCTTAGGAGGCATCTTTGTGTTAAAAGCTGTTTGGATGTTATCCACAAATGTCTTGCAGTGAGGGCTGTCCACCCAGATGCGCTCCCCAAGGGAGTCCTCGATGTAAACCTGCACAAGGGAACATAAAACATGCTAAAGCTTTTTTTTGTAACAGTTGATCAGAGGACCGTTTGCGAGCTTCCCAAGTTTGTATTTGTTTTCAACATACAGCTGTGAAGTAGGAAAGTAGCATAACAGCTGCATGGGTGAAAAACAGACCAGACGACTGCAGGCAGGTCACATAAGAGCAAAAAACCAAACTATTACCTCCCAAGCTCTACTGAGCACCGACCCTCTCAATCAGCAAAGCTGATTAAGATTTACCAAAGGTTTTACAACTTCCACCACCAAAATATAGAAGCTTGTCTTTTAAAAACTTAGCCTTTTTAAATCAACGGGTTGTGTTAACCCCTATAGACAAACTCTGGGACACTTATATCAGCACAGATTGTCAAAGGCATCTTAGAAAAGATCAGAGATAAGGCAAATGAAACCACAACATTTCAACAACCAGTGAAGATTATCCTTTAAAAAAACCCCAAGAACTCTGGTTTTGTCCCTTGTCAATACAGCACAGGCCCAGTCTCCAACTTCTGCCTCCTCCAGCCACATTCCCCACGCTGGGCAACAGGCCACCAGATACCCCCTTCCCTTCCAGCAGGAATACATCCTCTGCTTCTATCCCACCCCCAGCACATGCAGCCTTCCCAACCCTGGCTGGTTTTCTCCAGTCTCCCCACATTCTGGCAGAAGCCCTCTTGGTTCAGCAACCTTGACAAAGATCTCTGGCCAGTTCTCATCCTCTTCGTAAGCTGCCATGAGAAGGTTGCAGGCCAAGACAGACACGAGGCTATTCCCTTTGGCTTTGAAATTGATGGAGGCATCTCTTCGGAGCAGGCTGCACAGTGCCTGCAATATCATCCACAAAAAATATATTAAAAAAAATAATAAACAAGCCATCTTGCAAGAAAGCATACAGAAAAGCTTTAGAAAAAGACGTACAAACTGCAGCAGCTTGCCACAAAGCTATAGTATTTACAAAGACATGCAGATTACGCTCTGGCTTGAGAGGAACTGCAATTAGGCTCACAAGCTGGCAGCAACGCTACATCAGTAAGCCCAAGAGTCCCGATGTGGCACAGCCCTCACCTCGATAACACCTTCAGTGGCAAATATGTTTGGTTTGATTTTTGCCAGGTACATGAGGCTCAGGTAGAGCGTGGTATCAGGTTTGGCTCTGTTCATCTTCAGCTGCTTCGCGGCTCCACACAGCACCCCCTCGATACGGTCGTCGTTGCCTTCTGCCTCTGCTGCCTCAATCTCATCCAGCAGCACCGTGGGGACCACTGCAACCATCAGCACACGGGCATCAGGATTTACCCTCACACAAAATAACCTGCCCCGGGACACTGGCAGGGCCAGTCACCAGGAAAGCAAAGCGTGGACCAGCTCACCTTTACCCTCTACAATGGTTTTTCCCTCCCCAATTGCTATTAAAACTTCTGTTTCACACCGGACAACACCCCTTGATTATTTTTCAGTTGGCCCGCGCTAGAATACTCCTCTGCAAATGTATCAAACACCAGAAAACAGAATGATACCTCAAAAAACAAGCAACGTCCGGATACAGAGTCTACTAAAGAAATAGGTGAGTAAAATACCACAATTGGGACTCAAAGATTTCCTCAGGGAGTCTTTCAGCTGCTGCCATTAAGCAGCTATCAGACAGGATAAACACAACCGAATGCCAACAGGAGAGGAGAGACACAACCGTGACTTCAGCCCTACATCCAGCAAGGAAACCCGTAAAGACTGCACATAAACCTTGGGTTGTGGGCTTAGAGAAAGGCCCCCGGGGCTGAGGCTCTTGGGAAGGTAAACTGAAATTTGCACCCTCGCTCGAATGGAAGCACCGCGAGGCCTCACCTTCGATGGGGATGACAGACGGCTCCTTGATGGAGGGTGAAATGGCTCGCTTCTCCGCCACGGCCGCCTCCGCCAGCCGTCCCAGGGCGCTGAGGGGAGGCGTGGAGGAGAGCTTGGGGCGCTTGGCCAGGCCGGGCAGCCCCGCCGGGCCCGCCAAGGCGGCGGCCGCCTCCCGCTTGCGTTCGGAGGGCAGCCCGGGGGGCGCCGGCTTCAGCAGGGTGACGGCGGCTTTGCCCTCGCCGCTCTGCCCCTTGGAGCCCAGCGCGATGAAGTCTCCCGGCGGCGGGTGCGCTGCGAGGGGACAAGGGGACAGCCGTGACAGCACCGACCCGCGGCCACCGGAGACCCCCCGGACCCCACCCCGGCCCGGCCGAAGCCCGCCAGGACTCACCGGAGGGTTTGGGCACGGCGCTGGGCCGCCGCACGGCCGCCGCCTTCGGACGGTTCATGGTGCCAGCGACCGCGGGCCTCCGCGACCGCCGCCGATCTGCCGCCGCCACCCGGAAGCGGAAGTGCTCCGCCGCGACCCCCCCTCCCCGCCGCTCCCACCGCGCCGCGATGGAGCGGCACTTCCCGCCCCGCGCCGCCGGACAGCGCCCCCTGGTGGCTGGAGGGCGCGACGCCGAGGGGAGCTGTGACGCCCCCCAGCGGGGGGGAGGGAGAACTGCATCCCGGGGGAGGACGACGGGGGAGATCGGGGGGGATTTTGGGGGAGGCTGTGGCCAGAGTGGGACTGGGAGTGGGGATTTTGGGTCTCGAGGGGCTGAGACTGGGGGGGCTGTTCGGTGGCGCTGGGATTGGGGGGGATCTGGGGTCAGAGAGGGGGGTCAAGGGGCTGGGATGGGGGGGACGGAATGTGGGGGGATTAAGGGCAGAAACTGAGGGTGGGATCGGGGGGATTGGGATGGGAGGGATGGAATCAGGGGCTGGAATGGCGGGGGCGGCTTGGACAGGGGCCGAGATTGAGCAGCTGAGATCGCGAGGATGGAGATCAGGGACTGAAATTGGGCGGCCCCTCGGCAACCGTCCACCCCCCACCCCATGCCACCGCCCCTGTTCCCACGTCACGCTCCCAGGACGGGTTCTCCATGTGCCTTTATTGAGCAGGGACAGCGGGCGCCCACACCTCAACTCACATATCCACCCACACCTCCATCCACATCTCCTCCACCCACACCTCCATCCACACCTCCATCCACACCTCCATCCACATCTCCTCCACCCACACCTCCACCCACACCTCCACCCACACCTCCATCCACACCTCCATCCACACCTCCGTCCACACTGCCCACCCGGGACCATGTGGGGGACACCCAGCAGCCAAGTTTCCCCGGTCCCCAGCCATGTGGAGGGGGCACATGGCAGCAGGTGACAGTCCCCACCGCCTCCTCCGTGGTGGCACCCCAGCCTATAGGGCCGGAGCACCCAGCATCTTCTGGCCAGGTGGCCTGGGCAAGGTGGGGGCAACCTGTGTCTCCCCCTCACAGCCACCGCAGGGTGAAGCCCTGGCTGAGACTGAGGCCGAGGTCGCTCACGGTGAGAACCTGTGGGAGGAGAAGAGACATTCTGGGGTACAGCCTCAGCGAGGCTTGGCTCAGCTCCGCTCCCCCTGAACCCCAACATGGTGGGACAGCCACCTTGGAGTCCTCATCCACCTCCTCGGACACCAACCCTGTGACAAGGGCTGGGGGAGGAGGGATGGAGACCCCCAGGATGAGGACCTCCAGGATAGGGCACCCTGAGATGGGGCCATACCTGGTTGCCCAGGTAGGAGAAGGGCTTCTCCTGGCCGTTCAGGAGGACTTTGCTGGGTGGCTCCTGCACCCCAAAGATGCTCAGGGTGCCAATGGTGACTTCGGTGGCCTCGGCACTGGCGTGAAGGACAGTGGAGGTGAAGATGTTCTGTAGGGAGGAATGGCATGAGCTCGAGGTGGCCAAGTGCCACGGGCCCCCCGACCCCTGCACTCCCCACTGCATCCCACCTGTGTGACGTTGAACACCAGGTAGGAGTAGCTGCCCCGCTCAAAGGTGCCCAGGCTCTCGCCATCGTCCCAGAAGAGGTCCCCCCAGGCAGTGCCACTCTGGGACAAGGCCACGATGAGGCGCAGGGGATTCCTTCGGGTCGCCTCGCTGGTGGTCTCTGGTTTCTGGGGTTCAAAGACATGGGTGCTGTAGGGCTGTGAGCACCCGGGATGGGGGTCCAGGAGCTAAGGAGCTGGTGGGGACACGCTCTGTGGACAGTCTCTGGGGAAGGGACGGGTGGGTGCTCACCTGGGTGGGCAGGATCGCGCCCTCCCGGACATGCAGGTTGAGGTGCTCCAGGGGAGCTGACATCTTCAGCATCTCCCCGCTGCTGTTCACTGAGGAGCCCTGGGCAGGCAGTGAGAGACACGGGTGTGAGGGGTTCAGGGGCACGGTGGGGGGCTCAGGCATGGGTCTGGGGAGCAGCCATCCCCACCTCTTCCTTCATCAGGGCTTGCTGGGCTCAGCTGTGACTTCCCACCCGCAGCCCCAAGATGGTTGAGCAAGGACCATCTGGCCCCTGGCTGAGCGCTGGGGTGCTCCTCACCGTGTAGAAGTCGTACCACACGCCTCGGGGGACGTAGCCCATGACCGAGTCCACTCCGGGCTCCAGCACCGGTGTCACCAGCAGGCTCCGGCCCCACAGGAACTGCCTGTCCAGCCCCAAGGTGGCCACATCCCGTGGGAACCTGCGGCGGGATGGAGACGCCGCTCGGATCGGCCGCTTCTCCGTGATCCAGCCTAAGCATCTCCCCGGCTCCCGGTGGGGATGCTCTTACTCAAAGAACAAGGGCCGAGCAACGGTGTCCCCTTGCAGGTGGGCACGGTGGAAGAGGGTGTAGAGGAAGGGCAGGAGGGAGTAGCGAGTCAGCAGCACGTCCTTCATGGCCGTCCTCGCCGCTGGGCTGAATACTGTCGGGTCCTGGGCCTGGGGGAGATGTGGGGAGTCAGCAGCCGCCCCATCCCCAACCTACCAGGCATCCCCACTGCCCCTGCCCTCCTGCATCCCGCATCCCACATCTGAGGTCCCGCATCCCCCATCCTGCATCCCCCATCCCACATCCCGCATCCCCCATCCAGCATCCCTCATCTCACATCCTGCAGCCCCCATTCTGCAGGCCCCATCCTGCATCCCCCATCCCACATCCCATATCCCCCATCCCACATCCCTCATCTCACATCCTGTATCCCCGATCCCGCACCCCCCATCCCATATCCCCCATCCCGTATCCCCCATCCTGCATCCCCCATCCTGCATCCCCCATCCCACATCCCACATCCCCATCCCACATCCTGTATCCCCCATCCCCATCCCCCATCCCATATCCCCCATCCCGTATCCCCCACCCAGCATCCCCCATCTCACATCCCCATCCCGCATCCCGCATCCCACATCCCCCATCCTGCATCCCCCACCCAGCATCCCCCACCTCACATCCCGCATCCCTCATCCTACATCCCGCAGCCCCCATCCAGCATCCCTCATCTCACATCCTGCAGCCCCCATTCTGCAGGCCCCATCCTGCATCCCCCATCCCACATCCCATATCCCCCATCCCACATCCCTCATCTCACATCCTGTATCCCCGATCCCGCACCCCCCATCCCATATCTCCCATCCCGTATCCCCCATCCCGCATCCCCCATCCTGTATCCCCATCCCACATCCCACATCCCCATCCCACATCCTGTATCCCCCATCCCGCATCCCCATCCCACATCCCACATCCCCATCCCGCATCCCCCATCCCGCATCCCCCATCCCGTATCCCCCACCCAGCATCCCCCCACCTCACATCCCGCATCCCTCATCCTACATCCCACATCCCCATCCTGCATCCCGCATCCCACCCCTGGGATGCCTCCCACCGGGCACGCTGCCCTCGACCTTCTCGTTCTGGGTGTTGTGGTTGCGGGCGAAGGGGTAGAAGGCACCCAGCTGCATCCAGCGGGTGCACAGCTCCTCCGAGGTGCTGCCGGAGAAGCCGCAGATGTCCGCCCCAACCAGCGGGATGCCGAAGAGGCTGAAGCTCAGCAGCCCTGCAGGCAGGGATGGTCAGCAGGGTGCAGGGAGTTTCGGAGATGTCTCCAAACAAGCAGAAAGCTTGACAGAACTGGGGGTGCGCGTAGACGGGGGGTCTGCGTGCAGCCCGTGGCACCCACCTGGGATGGAGTAATACATGTCCTTCCACTGGCTCCGGTTGTCGCCCAGCCAGTGCCCTGAGTACTGGCCCTGGCTGGGGAAAGTGGAGCGGGAGATGACAAGGGGGCGCTTCCCCCGGATCTGGATCAAGGCACTGGAAAACAACGGGGAGAGCTGGGAGCAGGAGGTGAGAGCAGCTCCCTGGGAGTTCACCTTATCCCACAAGAGCGGGGGGAGAGGTCCAGCCCCACGGCTGCCCCACGGTGCTGGAGGGTCAGCCTGAGTGGTACAGGGAAGGCTCCGCGCCAGGACCGGCCGCATCCACCCATCCCTCCCGGAGCGGTGTCGGCTCCTCTCCTCTGCTGGGTCATTCCCATCCCGGAGGCTGTGAGCAGCCAGAGCATCTCCCCTTTGGGGCAGGTACTCAAGTCATAGGACAAGGGGTAATGGCGTCAAACTAAGAGAGGGAAGATTTAGACTAGATATAAGGAAGAAATTTTTTACGCTGAGGGTGGTGAGACCCTGGCCCAGGTTGCCCAGGGAAGTGGTGGATGCCTCATCCCTGGAAACATTGCAGGTCAGGTTGGATGGCAACCTGGCTGAAGATGTCCTTGCCCTTTAACGGTCCCTTCCAACCCAAACTATTCTATGGTTCTGTGAAATCCTTGTCCTTTTCCTACACAACCCTGAGCATCAGGATTTTGTCCCGTCCCATCCCCAGGCCGGCGGGCAGCGGGATGCTCGGGTACCTCGCCGTGGCTTTGGCTTCCATCAGCCCGTAGAGGTTGTGGAGGTTGTAGTGCACCGAGGCTTTCTGCTTCGCCGAGGCACACACCGTCTTCGCAGAGAGGGAATCGCCCAGCACGGCTGCCAGGAGGGAGAGCCCCCGTTGGCATGGGGTGGTGGGGGGATGCAGGGGAGGTGAAGCCCCCCCACGCTTGCTGGCTCTGGGCCAGCCCTCCCGCATACAGGAGGCCAGCCATCGCTGCCGACCCAGCACCGAAAGCTCTGGCAGATGGTCCCATCCTGCACCCTGACATGGCTCTGACAAGCGTGCAAGGTTCGGGGGCACGGATACCGGCATGCACAAGGAGGGATGGAGACGTTCAGGGTGTAAAATGGAGACATGATGTCTCTTAAAAATGGTTTTCTCCCATAGCACCCGGCTGCCAGCAATCCCAAAGCGCGTGGTACCTACCAGCGGGGGTATTTCATGTCCCTCCTTACCCGGTGTGTACGGTGGGCTGTCGAGCTCTCCCGGGGGGCAGCCGTCTTCAGACCCATCCATGAAGTTGGATGGCTCATTCATGTCCTAAGCAAAGAAAATCAGGGAGCATTTTCAAGGGGGAGGTTTTGGGTATTAGTGGATAAACCTGGAAAAGCTGCATTGGAGGGACAGAGGGTCCGGCCAGGACACACAGCGGGTGCGAGCCAAGCTGCCAGCAGGGAGTGACCCAGAGGCAAGGAGGGACTTACAATCCAGAGGCCATCGAAGGGCACGTGGGCATGGAAGCGCTGCAGGTTCTCCAGCCACCACTGTTGCGTGTCCGGGTTGGAGAAGTCTGCGAAGGCAGTGAAACCGGGCCAGACCTGTGGGGACACCGCAGACCCACAGGTTCAGCAGGCAGGCAGCTTGGGCTCACCCTGCCGCAGGGAACAGGGTGCCACAGGGCTGTGAGCGCGCAGAAGGACACAGGGCAATAAAACAGAAGATAAAGCCAGGCCGACTGCTTCGAGTCCTGGATGCCACGCGCGCAGCATCCCTCCCGCCTCCGTGGTACCCTGGAGCCTGAGGGCGCTGGGGACCCCTCCGCAGCCGGGCGGGCAGCAGCAGATGGAGCGGCCGCTCTGCCTCTGCTTCCACAAGCCCTGACACCAACCAGGCCAGGGCACGACTTCTCTGCACTTTGCCTCACTTCAGGAATTTTAGCCAATTAATTTTTCCCCACGTTTTCAGGCTGCATTAAAAGCCCCCTCCTTGTAGATGGCCGGTGGGAGCAACTAGCAGGGATAAACTGGGAGGGAACCACTGTGGAGTAGATCCGGAGGCGCATGTCCATCGTGGACAACGTCCCCTCACCCCAGAAACGGGAAGGGATAGAAATCAGATGACCGGCCTTGGGCAGCACCGCCGGCTCCATTAAGCTCATATGACTTCCACGGGCTCCTCCGCCGGGGCAGGGGAGACACCGGGAGGTGACCCGCGAGGCCGAGGGCTGAGCCAGGCTCTGGCAATCATCCCAGAGAGGTTCCTCGGCCACTTGGCTTTCCCTCCAGCTCGAGGGATGAAATCCCTGCTATTGCACAACCCTGCGGGGCTGGGATTTCCCCCCGGAGCTCCTCACCTGCCCGATGAGCGGCTGCCCTTGGGTGGTGTTGAGGAACAAGCCCCGTCTCAAGCCTTCATCGAAAGGCCAGTAGGAGCCGTGAGGGTTAGTGCTGCTGATGCCGGGATCCTGGGTACGGAGCAGAGGGTTAGTGCCTTTCCCGTCAGACCGCGGCCCCTTCCCCCTGCCAGGCCGGTGTGATTCAGAGAAGACGACGACCCAGCCGGGGTCAGCCGGAGCCCACACACAGCGGCTGTTTCCCCCCAAGGGGAACAGAAACTTGCTTCAACACTTCCAGGCATGTTTTCTAAAATGCCACTTCTGCAAGTCCCCAGGACCCGTTAGGGCGTTTTGGGGCAGGGGGGGACAAATACAAGAAATCTTGCGCTTATGCAAGAAACATCGGGTCACGGACAGGCTTGGGCTACAACAGGAGTTCAACCGGGAGGGAACACGACCTCTCCCTCCCCAGGAACCCCCGGTCCCCACCGCCCCCAGCATGCAGAACCCGCACCCACTTTCCCTGAGGAGGGAAGATGGGAGATCACAGCCGGGTCATGAGATCCCAGCACTCGTGGGGATGCGGGGGCACCCAAGCCGAGCACCCACGAGTTAAACAGCCTGACCCGCAGTTCCTCCACCCTTTCGCCCACGGGGGACAGGGGCATCCTTGTCCTCCCGCAGCAGACAGGAACACAGCACGAGAACCTGGCCCGTGCCTCCGTGGTCCCTGCATGAGGGGGATTTCCAGTGGCAGTTTACAGCTGCCCGCCCAGCGCTGGGGACCGACCTCGGATAAAAATCCCCGGGGGCCAGGGATGATCAGCTGGGACCACAAGTATCCCTTACACCTCTGCCTTGCATCTCACAGACAGCACAGGAGGGCAGAAAGGGGGGTACCAAGATCATAACGTAGCGCTGCCCGTGTTTGTGGAGGTCTTCCACCAGCGAGGGGAGGGAGGCAAACTTCTGGGGATCGATGGTGAAGTCCCGGTACCCGTCCATGTAATCGATGTCATTCCACTGTGCATCCTGCGGGACAGAGGCTCAGGGATGGGTGACAGAGCCCGGGCCCCCCCTCCATGGGTCTGGGGGGTTACCTGGGGGATCTGGTAGTTCCTCATGGCTCTTGCAGTCTGCCAGGTCTCGTTGCTGGATCCGTAGCCCCAGCGGCAGAGGTGGAAGCCGAGTGCCCAGAGGGGCGGCATGGCCGGGAATCCTGAAGCGGGAGAGTGGGAGGCAGATGAAGTGCACCAAGACAAGAGCAGCATCTCAAAAGGATGGGAGGGGAAGGGCACAAGGGGGAAAGGAGGTGACCGCTGACCCCTGATGTGCTGGGAGGGCTGGGGATGGGATGGCTGGGGACCGCGGACCACTCCCCAGCTGGGAAAACCGGGGACGGTGGTGAAGCTGGGGTGAGACAGGGATGGGGGTGCGGGGAAGGTGCCTGCAGATGGCCACGTCGGGATGCGGGCACTTACCTATCACCTGCTGGTACTGCTGGATGACCATGTTGGGGTCAGGCCCCAGGAAGATGTAAAAATCCAACACCCCCCCGATGGTCCTCCAGGTCAGGGCTGGAGCTGGCTGCAGGGCCACCTCTTTGCAGGGGTGGGGAAGAGAAAAAGATGGTGAGAATTGGGAAGCAGCTCCCAGACCCCGACCACCACGGCAGGGACCAGGCAGTGCCGCAGGCAACGCTCAACCTCTGGCAGGGGAACGGAGAAATCCCTGCCTTGCACTCAGTGGATGCTAAACGGGCGCCTGGGGGCTTAAATCATCACAGCTTGGGGAGATCACTGATTTACATGGGGAGAAAGCTCCCTATCTTTAAAAATTGCTCTTTAAGCCCAAAGCTGCGTGGCTCTCCCAGCTTCCACTTGAAGAACAAGCACACAAGGCTTTCCTTCACGTCCTCCCCCCACATCCCTCCTAGAGTGAATTGAGAGCTACTTGGACAAGCACGTGGGAGCAAGGGCTTTCCTGGGAAGGGTTTTTCACATGAACAAGCCCTTGAACCTCAGCTCAGGTGGCTGCATCTCCCCTGAGCTCCTCTTTGGGAGCATCGCTGCAATAAAGCCAAGCGCAGCTGGAGCTACGAGAGCCCCGGCATGTGTGGCATCGGCCCAGCTGCCTGCAAGCGGCGGCTGCTGGGAGGGAAGGGTGGTGGCTGGTGCCGTCCCCGACATGGCAGGAGCCCGCGGGAGCTGCTGCGTTATCAGCTGGCACACACGGGCGGCTCCCACAGCCGCAGCCGGCGGAGCACAGCTGGGAAGAGCGCGGGCGGCATTCGGCATCTCCGGCTGCGCCCCAGCCGTGTCACGCCACCGGGCCTGGGGGCAAGGCCGTTTCAGGCGGAGGGGGCACTAGCACGGACCCGCATGCGAGGGACTTGCTTTTCCGATGGCAACTCAGCAGCTGGGCATGTGGTTAAACTGCTCGGCAGTTGCTAAAGAGCCTCGTCGTAGCCAGGAAACAGATGGCTACGCTCAATAACGGAGCCATCAAACCACATCTTTCCCTTTTACGGCTTCCTCTCGCCCCAAGTTCCCAAACCGGGAGCTCCAGCAGCTCCCATCTATCCCCACCTGCCGAGTCCTCCTCCAGGGACAAGCCAGCCGGGGTGCCCCAGGACACCTACCCATCGCGTTGCTGTTGAGGAGGAAAACCCCGTGAGCATCTCCGCCCTCCTCCATCAGCAGGTAGAAGGGATGAGCGCCGTAGAGGTTGAATGATTCCTGCAAAGAGGAGGTGCCGGGTGAGAGAGCAGCTCCCAGGCAGGGCAGGAAAGCCCCACGTCACCGGGGGTGAATAAATGGCCCCGGGTTGCATCTGCTGCCACCACCTAACCAGGCATCTGTCACCCCCCAGGGAGGACAAGGCGAGGGATGAGGATGGGTTGGGAGCTGGCGCTGAAGGCCATGGGAGGCTGCTTCTTCCTTGCAGCTCGGGGGCTGCTTCTGAGCTGAACCGGGCAAGGGGGAAACCTCCCACCTCGCTGCAACCTGTTGCACGAGTGGCAGGGTGGAGCGGAAAACACCCGGGGCCCTTCGAGTGCCAAGAGCGTTTTGCAATTGCTCTGAAACCCTCCCTGGCACATATCTGCCCATTGGCCTCAACCACCCCCTGCCTCTCCCGTTGCTGCTGCCCAGCCTCTTGCCATGTTTTCCCAGGGCTTGTCCAGCGCCCTGGAGAGTGGTATCCCGCTCTCACGAGCGTCCTCGCCCCCCGTGCCCCGGCGGGGAGGGGGGGGATGGTACCGTGGGAGAGACGTCGCGTGCCCACAGCGTGAGGGTGCTCCAGTCCAGGCTGTGTAGGAGGGGGCCACGGTGCTCCCCCAGCCCGTAGAGGAACCTGGACGGGAGCAACGTGGCGATCTGGAGAAACTGGTCAGCGAAGATCAAGGGGGCCACGGTGGTGTTGAGCCTGCCAGGGTGACACGGAAGGAGAGAGAGAGTCAAGAGGGGATGCTGGGATCCAGCTGGATCCATTTGCCCACCAACAATTGAGCCTTTCCCTCTCGAAGCATCCCAAGGGCCGGCATGGCGGTGCATGTCCCACCCTGCAGCCAGCCCCAACACCTCGGCCTGGGCGGCAAATTCAGCCCCAGCCTGAACCAGCCCGACCCAGCACAGCGCAGCCTTGCCTTAGACACCAGAAGTTTCCACCCAGGTTATTATTAACCACAGAGGAGATATGGCGGTGGGGTTTTTCAGCCTGTCGTCACCGATAAGCAGCTCCCAAGTAAAGTACGGACCACAGGCACCAGCAAACGGGGAGGAGGAGGAAAGGATGGGATCTCAAAATACCCTGGTCATATATTGACCATCACCAACAGCTTAGTGTGGGCAAAGCCATGGAGGTGACTGACAGCAGCACAGCAAAGCCACCCGCTGTCCTTTTCCACAAAAAGCCTGGAGCTGTGGGTGTCCCTATAGCTTGGACAGCCAGGGAGACCCAAAAGCAGGGTGAAACAGGCAAAGCCACAACCTTTTGGTGGCCCTTTCCTCGAGTCACCAGGTCTCTTATTGGTGATGTGCTGGGGACCAGCACAATGTTTGGCTGCTGTAGGATGTGGCAAGGAATTAGGGCACTGGGAGATTTTTGGAGAGGTGCTGATCCCACCCAGCCCTGCCATGGCCACAGCCGGCACGTGGCCAGCTCATGGGGCCAGGAAGCCATGTGCTGCCACATCCCCACATCAGCACTTCTGGAAAGATGAAGAGTAATTATTGAATGGAGATCCTACTGTGTGGTTTTCCCAATGGAAAAACCTCCGGGAAGCGTGCTGGAGCCTGACTAGGGTGGGATGAGCTTTCCCCTACTCGTTGTGGGATGCAGAGGAGGTGGGTTCTTACAGCACCGTCCCCGTCGCCCTGCGCCGCAGCAGCAGCCCAAAGGGGTCCCGGGAGAAGTCCAGGCTGTAGATGGGGTTTTCCGCTCTCTTCATGGCCCGGGGAACCTCGAGGGGAACCTCGTACCGCGGGTTGGCCGCATCCGTTATCTGCAAAAGGGAGAAAACACTCTTTAAAGACCAGCAAAGCAAGAGAGCAAAGGGTTGGAGATGCTCGCTGAGGCCACATACAGGCTTGCCTGGAGCACGGTAGCTGCTGTTCCTGGTCTGAGCAGGGGATGGTCCCCTACAGAGGTGGGACAGAGGGTGCAGGGGTGCAGGAGCACGGTCATGAGCTCTGGAGGGCAACCATGGGGAGCTCACCTTGATGTGCAGCCGCGTGTCTGTCTCAAACTCCACGTCCAGCCTCAACCTCTCGATGTCCCGGGGGTAATAGGCCTTCTCCCTCCGCACCAGCAGCCCCACCATGCCCAGCGCCGTCTGGTTGAGGCTCTCCAGGGTGTAGCTGGGGAAGTCGGGGGGGTAGAAGCACCAGGGCACCCCCCGCTTGGCCCCCGCTGGCGGAGGGGTCTCGATGAAGCAGCACCCCCGGCTTTCGCAGAGCTCCTGGGTGACCACCACCTGTCGCTCCGGGTAGCAGTCAAAGCGGTGGCTTTCGGGTACCAGCAGACATTTGGGGGGCAGCGCAGGTCCGGGCCAGCCCCCCGATACTTGCCGCAGCACCCAGACAGTGATGGCGCTCAGCAGCACGGCGGCCACCAGCAGCCCGCTGCCCACCCACCACGGGGCCAGCTTCCCACAGCCGGCGGGCATCGGGCCGGCTCCTTCCTCCTCCACCCGGCATGCCGCTGGCTGCGGCCCCGCCGTCCTCAGCTTCTGGTACGACTTCATCGTCCTGGCGCTGGAGCGAGGGGGAGATGGAGGCAGGTTTGAAGGAGTCGGAGAGGCGGAAAGCTCGCCTGAGCGTCAAGGATGGCTGCCCCGCTCCCGATGCCCGCGGTTCAGGCAGAGCCTGCCCGCCTCTCCCCGCCTCGGCACCCTGCACCCTGATGTCTACGCCCTTGGCTTAGATTCACACAGCAAACTCGGCAAAGGGTGGCTTTGCCAGGATCGATGCCTCACAACTCTCCTGCAGCCCCAAGGGACAAAGTGACACCCGTCTGAACCCCACCTGCTTGCGGGGGGTGGCAGAGCAGCCCCTCAAGGAGTTTTTCCCAGGTCTGAATTTACGGGCTGCAGCGTTTCTGGAAGCTGCAAGCAAAACCGAGCTCCCTCTGCCCATCGGAGTGGAGCCGCGGTGCTGGGAACCGCGGCTCCAAGGTGCAGAGCACCCTCTGCTCTGAGCATCCCTTGCTCCGAGCATCCCCTTCTCCGAGCATCCCCTGCTCTGAGCATCCGCTTCTCTGAGCATCCCCTGCTCCGAGCATCCCCTTCTCCGAGCATCCCCCGCCAGCACCCAAAGCCCTGAGTCAGAGGTTTCAGCCCCCGGGAGGGCTGGGCAAGGGATGGCAGGGAATATGCTGTCAGGTTTTGCCTCCCACTGACAAAATCTGATTTTAACAACCTCTCAGGCAAACGTCTCCCGGACCGTAAGCGAAAGAGCCCCCCATGCTTAGGAGATCCCAGCACCTTAAATAAGAGACACAACTTTCTTCTTGCCATCCCCTGCCCAAGCCAGAGGCACTCGGACCCTGCTCACTGCCGCCCTGTGATCGGCAAAAGCTCAGCGAAACGGCTCTCCCCAAAAAGCAGATTTTATTCCCTGGCAGCCCTCCCCGCAGCTCCGGCACCAAAATGGCTCAACCCACTGGGGCCTGGCTCTGAAGCCACCCCTGAGCACCTGCCCCTGACCCACGCAGCGCCTCAGCCTTATGCAACCCCCGGTGGCTTCCCCACGCGTGGGTGTCCCCGGGGGTGGCAGCACCCACCCCCCGTGGCCGGCCAGCACCCTCGCCCCCAGCATGCGAACCCCAGGGACCTTGACATGCCACCAGCCCATGCACCCATGCTCACGCCAGGCCGCCCCGCGATGCCACCTCGCAGCAGTGGCACTTGGAGGGGGGGACACACAACCAGTGCCTACAGCTGGGGGGTCCCCAGCCCAGTTGTGGGAGGCATCGCGCCACGGGACCCCCCTGCCCGGCCTGCCTGGGCCCCGCTCCGGCCATGGCAGGCGCTTACATACACGTGTCTCCTCTTGACATTGTGGCTGCGGGCGGGCGGCAGGCAGCGGGCAGGCAGCAGGCAGCGGGCAGGCAGCAGGCAGGGCTCCCAGCCGCTGCAGCTCCGCCGTAAAAACCCTACAAGACGCTCCGGCTCCTACCGCTCCTCTCTAGTAGCGGCGCCTCCAGCACACGCCTCTCTGGCTGCTTCTCCGCCGCTCGCTCCTCTGGTTTGTGTGCTTTGTTTTTTCTTTGTTCGTTTGTTTGTTTTTAAGTATATGTATCTACACTCAATGCTCTTCAAAAGCCCCGAGGTGGAAAATATGGGAGATTAGTGATTTTTTAGTTTCCCCCAGCCTGGATGCACACAGGGTCTCAAAACCCGGTGTATTGATGCCTCTACCCCTCTTTTAAGGTGAAAGCGCGTTACCCAAAGCATCGTGAAAGAGGTGTCTGCGCTGAATCCCACACCGTGGCTTCAGGGAATCATGACGCTGGACATGTTTTGAGCACACAGCAGGTGGGCTGGACCCCCAAAATCCCACACTTCCCAAAACAAAGCCCTTTTCCCACCCAGGTTTTCACCAGAGGCCCTTTCTCCCATGCACTCCTGTTCATCTGATTAACGAGTGTATATAATTGCAGGTTCCCTGCCCAGGCTTTCCCACTCTCAGGGGACTGAAGAGCTGCTCGTTGTTTACTATCGAAGGCTGCTGCAGTCTAAAGGTCAGCAGCAAAGGACAACAGACCTTTGGAGCAGAGTTGCTTTCCCCACGGAATGAAAACAAAAAGTAAGAGCTGTTGTGAACAGGCCGATTCACCCAGAAACAGAATTTCAGGCGACCTGACCCTCCCATGCCATATGCGATCAGTCAGGTCCATGTTATTGCAAAGACAGGAGAAAATACCTCAATTCTAGCGAGACCCACACGTGTGACTGTCACCACGGAGGGTGAGACCCCCACCGAGGGTGCAGCCAGCCCATCCCTCCTGCATTCGGGGACCACCATCTCGTGGATGTCCGCCCTGGATGATGCCGGACCCCTCCAGCCACTCGTGGTTACTACCACCCAGGGAGGTCACAGGGGCAGGTGGCCCCAAGGGTCCCACCACCAGCACCCTTCTCCTTGCTTCTCTTGGCTCTCTGAGCCACCAGAACCCACCCCCGCTCAGGACGTAAAGGAGATCTGGAGACAAACCTCAAAGGCATCAATGAGGACCCAGCACCCGGGGCAGGTTTTCAACTGGAGTCTGCAAATCTGGGAGAGGTGAAGGCCGACGTTGCAGTCACACTGGGCAGCAGCTTCGTGCCATCGCCTGGGAGATTGAACCAACCTCATTAGCTCAGTTCCAATAAATAACAGGGGTTTCTTAACAGCAGGGTGGTGCATCTGCCCAAACCCAGCTTCAGCCAGGGCTCGCTCCGGCCGCATGGCCCTGCGGGGCTGTGGCAGACGTGGGGCTTGCCATGTTTTGCAGCTCACATTGTGCAAAGGGAGCCATGAAAGCCTTAGACCTGCTCCAACCAGGATATTTGGCCCTGAGGCTGGAAAGCACAAATTGCACAGGCCCAACAAAGACTTTCTAATATAGTTATGAACAAAAAAAATATCAAAGGGAGCCCGGTTTCGATGAAGGCAGTTTGGTTTGGTCAACCACCCCTGTTATTACAATTTTCGATGCATTTTCGTTATTGTTGGATGCTGACGGGTTCCAAAACGCCACTCGCACCATTGGGGTCAGGGAGTTGTGTTAGCAGCTCTGGCAATTGCACAAGGAAAGCACAAGGGCTGGGTGCTAGATCTGGCCCTGGCACAGGATTTGGCCCTGCAGCTGCGCTTGGGACAGGGGAGAAGCTCTGGGACCTGGCGGTGTTGGGGGCAAAGGCTGGTCCTGTGCCTGGCAGAGAGGGACAAGCCCTGCCATGGAGCACTGGAGACCAAAATAGCCCTCTCAGCATCCCTTAGAGCCTCACAGTGTCCGGGACACATTCCCCACCCGTGTGTATGGGGGTGTAAAACCCCACGGCCACACCACATCCCCCTGCCATGGACTGCTGGGGAGCAGAACAGCCCCCTGAACACCCCCAAGAGCCTCATGGTGTCCGGGACACATTCCCCCACTGCAAACTCACCCACCCACATGTAGGGAGGGGTTTAAAGCCCCATGGCCATGCCACGACCCCCTGCCACGGAGACCTGGGGACCAAAATACCTCCCTGAGCACCCCCAAGAGCCTCACAGTGTCTGGAACACATTCCCCACCCACTTGTGTGTGGGGTGTGTGCGTGTAAAACCCCACAGCGATGCCGCCCCCACCGCCACGAAGCACCGGGGACCAGAACAGCCCCTTGAAAACCCCCGAGAGCCTCACGGTGTCCGGGACACAGTTCCCACCCGTGTGTGTGGGCTGTGTGTAAAACCCCACTGCCATACCGCGCCCCCCAAGTCATGGAGCACCAAGGACCAAAATAACACCCTAAGCACAACCGAGAACCTGACGGTGTCCGGGACACGTTCCCCACTCGTGGCGGGTGGGTGGGTGTGGGTAAAACCCCATGACCACGCCTGTGTCCGTGTGTGTAAAACCCCACGGCAACACCGCCCCCACCGCCACGAAGCACCGGGGACCAGAACAGCCCCTTGAGCACCCCCAAGAGCCTCACAGTGTCCGGGACACGCTCCGGTGTGCGTGTGGGGTGTGTGTGAGTGGGGTGTGTGTAAAACCCCACGGCCACGCCGCTCCCCCTCCACCCTCCCAGCGCTCCGGCCCGCGGGGCGGGGCCTCGGCGTAGCCCCGCCCCCTCCTCCCCGCGCCATGAATGAACGACGCGGGGCGGGGCGGGGCCGGGAAGGGAGCGGAGGCGGAGGCGGGGTTGGTTGCGCCGCGTTGGGGTGAATGGGGCGGTGCCGTGAATGGGGAGGTGCCGCCGTGAATGGGGCGGTGCCGCGTTGGGGTGAATGGGGCGGCGCCGCGGCGTGGTGACGCGCGGCGTTGACGCGGCCATGCCGGAAGCGGCGGGGGCGCTGGTTGGTCGGCGGCGCGGCGCGGCGAAAGGAGGAGGAGGAGAACGGGGGGGGGGGGAAAAGGGGGGGGGCGCGCCCCGCGCTTGTTGTTGTCCGCGAGACTCGCTGGCAAAGGAAAGGGACAGAAGGAACCGCGCACCGACCCCCCCCCTCCCCTTTCCCCGGTGACACCAACACCCCCCCAACGACCCCCCCCCTCCCCCCCTTCCCCGTCCCCTTTTTCCCACCGCCCCCCCGCGGGCGGTGAGGTGCCGCAGGTGAGGACCCGCCCGGGCGCGAATGGGGGGGGGGGTGGCGTTGTGGAAGTGTGGGGGGGGTCGGTGGCGGTTTTTTGAGGGGGGGTTCGGTCCGGTTGGGCGCGGTCGTGCGGAGAGAAAAGTGCTGAGTCACCACGGCGGCGGGCACGTGGTTGCCGCCCCCCCGCCCAAGAACACGGTTTTGGGGGGCGGGGGGGGGGGGAACCTTGTCCGCGCCTGCTGAGCGGCCCCTCGGTACCGGCAGGGGTGTCCCCCCCCCCGCCCCTGGGTCTGTTGGAGAAAGACCTTCCTCCCCCTCTTCCTCCCTCGCGGGATTTATTTCACGGGTTCCGCCGAAAATCAGGCCACGAGGGCTCCAATTTGGAACTCCCCCCTCCGCTCCCCCCCCCCCCCCCCCCCAACACACCCCCCACACTTTCCTCCTTTGGGCCAAGTTGTTACAGAAAATGGGGAGGGGGGTGGAAAAAGCCTTAATTTCATGCCCCCAGCCTGGTCCTGGGACGGCGGAACTGGTGAAAGTGGTTCCCCCCAGCGAGCCACATGCCTTTTTTCATATTTTTTTTTTTTCTTTTCATTTTTCCTTGCACTTTCACTCTTTATAAGCCCTGTGTTGGTCGAGAAGCGCAGCCCGACACTGTGGGGCTGAGAAGGTTTGGGGTTTTTTTGGGAGGGGGAGGGGGAATTTACCTTGTGATTTCTATTATTATTATTTTTTTCCTCCCTGATGAAAACGGGGCGCGCGCGCGTTCCTCCGCTTTTCCCTCTCTCCCCTTCCGTGTGTACGCCGTGGAGAAGCCTTCCTCGTGCAAGTCACTTCCTAGAGCTGATGGACGCCGCCGTTGCCCAATGGCGAGACGAAGGGCTGCGCAGCACCCGGAGTTCGCTCTCCTCTGACCCGCCGGAGGTGCCGGACCATCGTCCGGCAGCAACGGGGCCATTGCCGCAAGGTTGGGGCCATGCGGTGACTCCACGCCATCGGGGACACCCTGCCCGCTCTCTGCGAGCTCCGAGGGTGGCAGGGCTTTGCACCTTGAGCCGGGTTGAACATCCCTGGCCGCATTACGCCAGGCTCCCACCCTGTTGGCGGGTGTTTCTGAACCAGAAACGCTGTTTTTTTCGCTTGCCTCTCAAGGATAGTGTGCTTTGTCATGTTTTATCTCATTTCTGTGCCATCGCCCGTCTCGGCAATCTGTTGCGGTGAAGGAGTTCGGTACTGCCGTGCGCCTCCTGAACGGGGAAAAAAATACAGATCAGCTTGATACGCTCTTATTTCCCTCAGTGTTGGGAGATGATTAATGGCATGGAATGTGCTGTAGAACTTGGTACTGAAAATCTCTAGCTGTGTGAGATGTTTGGGAAGCGAGGAAAGGCCAGCTGGGAGCGCCGGCCCCCGTGGCAGTCGGGGTTTGTGGGATAAACTCGCTCGCTGATCGTTTTTGTAAACATCCAGCTGTGAAATACTTGAGTGGCGCTAGCACTTTCAATTATCGGGAAGTTTCAGGCTCAGCACCCCGTAGAGATGAGCAGGCAGTTTCCACTTTCTGCCTGAGCCATTGTTTCAGGCTACCTTCAAACTCGGGCAGGGGCTCCCAAGCATGAAACAAGCACAGAGCGATGCAGCGCTCTGTGACGATGTCGATGGTTGGGTTGGGTTGGGTTGACAAGAACTCGGGGCGGGTGGGCAGGCAGTAACGAGAGCGATGACCCTGCCGCTGAGCTCCCCAGCAGAGGGACAGGTTGTGTGGCGAATCCCTCTGTTTTGCACTATTGCAGGACCCTGAGTAGCACTACCGTTATGTTCCATTATTAGCAGTCGGTGGAGGTGTCTGACTTGCTGGCTGGCACGTGGGGTCCGGAGCAGTCAGGTTAGGAATCCCGTCTCTGCCCCAGGACCCGTCTGCGTGGCCGAGCAAGTTATTTGCTGTCACTCGGTGTCTCAGCTTGGCTGGCTGGGGGAGACGCGTCCCTGGGCTGGTGATGCTGAGGTGTAATTCTGGTGTAGCTCTGTCATTGCCTTTTATAAGCACGTGATGGAAAAAGTGCTGTACGCTTGTCGGTACCGGGGCTGGCTGCCGCATACCTTTCCCCTTCAGCCACCTCCTCGGTGGAGTTCCTGAGGTGACGCACCAGCGTACCCCCCCGGTGCTCCGTATCCTCTGCTCCCTGACCACAGGCGCTCTGCAGCATCTGACTGCGTTGTTTACCAAACCGCTGAAGACTGTCTGATCCGTGTCCAGGCTTCCCCAGAGAGCGCCTCAGAGAGCCGTGTCCTGGCAGCTCTCGAACGCGCTCTGAAGGTTCCCGAGTCTCCCCTTTGCTGCTGGATGCTGGTTCCGATCCATAAGGGAAATGGAAAGCTGGCCAGCTGGGCGAGGGCTGCGTGGAGCTCCTCTAGAACAGTAAACAGTGACTCACCCCCTCCTTGTGTCTTCTCTCTCTCCATGTCAAATATATTGCCTCGCATATGCTTCTACTCTCTGATTCACACCGTCAGCCCGTCCCTCCCCGCTCCCATTACGAATGAGTGACAAGCGTCACTCTGCCTTACGGGATGTGTGAAGACCGTCAGGGCAGGCGGATGGCTTTTTGAATGATGGGGAGAGGGATGGTGCTCTGCCTGCCATGCTGCGATGTGCCGGGAATCCGCGTCGCGCCTCCGAGCGGCAGAGGCACAGCGACGAGGATTGAAGCGTCTGTAGTTCCCTTCACCTGTCAGCTCTGCTGTTATCCTTGGTAGGCGCATCCGTTTGGCCAGCGCTCGGGAGCTGGGAATAACTTGCTGATAAAGGAGAAATTTGGGTGACTTTACTAAGTAAACGGCTTCCTGGGAATTAAATCGCCGCGTTTGGGAAGGAGCAGAGTATTCCTTGTGTAACTGTCGGTGCTGAGTTGAGAGTCGATGGCGGAGATCCCCATCGCTGCTTGAACCTTCCGCTGTTTTTCTGCCCTCTGGAAGTTGTCGCTGGCCTGGCTGAAGGTGAGGGTTGCATGTTTTCAGTTTGCTGTACGTGTCTGAGGATGGAAGCTAAACACCAGCGGGGCCGTCTGCCAGGCACTCATGTTCTGGCCGGGATTGTCTTTCAGTGTAGAAAGAGTTTTAAAATTCGAGTTCATCCGCAGTTGTCGGGTGTCGGCAGGGACTTTATAGTAATTCCTTAATGCGTAATGCGCTTTGAAAGCCCTGTAGCGTGGAAAGTCTGAAATCTCATTCTGGCATGTTTTCTTTCTTAATTGCAAGCCTTGTGTGGAAGGCTCTGTCCTACCTCTGCTCGAGACAGGCTTTCTGCCGCCTTCCCCTCTCAGAGCAGAGGAACCGGGGGATCTCGGGATGGTCCGAGCCGAGAGCATCAGGCTTGGGATGGCAGCTGGAGACCCCCAGGTTTTTGGGAGGATGTTGCAAGAGGCGTCAGAGTTGCTTGAGAGAGGGAGAGGGCGTTGGCAAGGCTGTCAATGGGTAACTTTATTGCAGAATTACAAGGGCTCTTTATGTAACCCGCAGTCAAAACACTCGCTTTAAATCCGAGCTGCTCTGGTTGGTGTATTGGTGGTGTATTACTACTCGCCGCTTTATTTATGTAGCGTTCAAAGTGTGTTGTACGGCTTACAGAATAGAGATGTAATGCGGTCCTTGCTCCAAAAAGTTGAGCTCCTAATTTTAGAAGTGATGCAGCAAACGCAATTAAGAAAAGAAGGGCAGGAATAGGGTAAAGACTAAAAAGGGTGCTAGTAATCAAAATCGCAGGCAGGGTCCCAGAAAACCCCTGTGCGGCATGGTTATGGGACGCTGCTGGATATGGCACATTTGCAGGAGGGTTTATGACTCTTGTCGTGGGGTTTTGCCTTTCTGAGTGTGGGAGATGCCGTGCCAATTGTAGTTGCTTGCTGTTGGTGGCTGAATAGTCCCAAACAGTCCTGATGGGGAGGATTTTGCAGGTGGGGAGACGGAGTCGGAGCCCGAGTCCCCGCAGGACTGTTGGTGAGGGTTGCGAGTGCTGCCATATGGGTTTCGAGTGGAGCCCGTACCACACCTGTGGGTTCACCTGGTGCAGAGACAGGACTCGTACTGGTGTCTGAGTGCCAGAATTGGGCTCGTTTGAGTGCTCCTACTCGCCCTACCCAATCCTGCGCTTGGGGTTGGGGCAGACCCCCATCTCCCACCCTTGGTTGAAGAGGGCTCTGGCATCGCAGCCATTCCAGACGGTGCCCTGAACCTCCTTGCTCCTCTCTGTACCAGCGGTGGCTCTGGCACATTGTCCCTGGTGCCACAGGAGGGATCCCATTCCATCTCGGAGGGATCCCAGCCTTCCTGGAAGCGATGCCGGCATCTCCGGGGTGCTTTGAGGTGCAGGGGGAGCCAGGCGTGCGGCACAAGACCCCGAACCGAGCGCCGGGGCATCTGTGCCATCCGCTGAGGGGTGCGCAGGGAAAGGAGATGCCGCTTTGGTAACACGGAGCAGCAGGTGACCAGGAGGGTGTTTGTCCCGTGGAGCCGGAGCGTTGCTGGGGTGGCAGGCGAGCCCCAGCGCCGACCCCCGCTGGCGGCAACTTCACCCCTCGCCTCTTGTTTTCCGCGATGTTTTACATTTCTTTCCGTCTCCGCGCGGCCAAGCGGCCCTGTTCAGTTTTTCCATCGGCTGGCGTCGAAAGCGCTTTGAAGACGCGCTGGGTGAGGATCAAAAGGCTTTTTGTGTAAGGGGTGGGTGTGACGGGGCCGGTCGCCGGCCTCCCCCTCCGTTTTGGCTTTCCTTTTCCGGTGGTGGCGGGACGGCAGCAGCGTGCCCCTTCCCTTGTAGGGCCGGGGGGGGGGATGCCGAGGGAAGGAAGAGTTTCTGATGCTGTGGGAATGTGAGCTCGCAAACTCTGTAAACAGCTGGTGACTCACTGCATAACTATGGCACCAACTGCCTGCGGCCCGCTCTCTGCAGGGAGGGGGCTGCCGGCCCTTTCCTTTATGCACTGGCAGCGTCTCTGCTCTCCTCAGCTCGCCGGGACGAGGAGCTTTTTCCTTCCTCTTCCTCCTCCATGGTAGCGCCTACTCGGCGCCTCCGGCCTGGAGGTAGGGGTGGACCGGGGGGGGGGGTCTGACGCGTCTCCTGTGCTCCTGCCTGCGGTCAGCCCTGCCGCAAAACACGCGGCGTGGGCAGCAGCCGGAGGTCAGGCATGTCCCCGTCCCTCCGAGGGGGCAGCCCGGGACCAGGACTTACCCCCCTGCCCAACCCGCTCTGGTGAGGAGACAGCCCGGGGTGGGGAGGAGTGAAGGACGCGGTGATGCTCTAGAAAACGCAGCGCACACCAGTTGCTGTAAGTGGTCCATTCATCACGGAGCATCTTGGCTTGTGCGGCTGTCCTTGTCCCTCCTCCAGACATGGAGAGCCGTGCTGTCTCGGGCTTAAAAATAGAGGAGGCACCTAAATACACTCCCTGATATCTAGGATACTATCTCACAGCTTTGCACTTTACGGGATTTTTTTTTTTTTTTTTTTTTTTCTTCCCCCCCATGCTCTTCGTCTTGATTTTTACGTAAGTCGTGTGACGGTAAGGCGTCTCCACTGATAAAATTCAAGTGACAGCAGCGCGGGCTGAGCTGGCACCTTCACCCACACGGCTCCCGCTGGTCCCCACACCCCACCTTTGCGCCCCCCCACCCCGGATCCCGCCGCCCCCCGTTCGCAGATATGAATGAGTTTGTTTACTCTCCGACGACCTCGTGATGTCTTTGCACAGACATGACCTGAAGTCATTATTGCTTTTGGGCTTCTCTGTTTCCATGGCGACTGTCTCCGGGTTGGCTACTTTCCCAAGGTCACCATGGCAACTATCAGAAGGGAATCATGCTTGGGATGCTTTGGCTGGATTTTTCATGAATGATTAGGATGTGTGACACGATGCAGACGTGGAAATGGGGAGGGTTTGGGCTGGGCTGGAGGGTGGGGAGGGGGGGAGAGAAGGGAGAGAGCGAGGACTCCCTCCATCCAGGCTGGGCGCTCTGCGGTGCAGCCCTGGAAGCCGCCCTGCCTCGGGGCCGGGGGGGGACGGACCGGCACCTCGCACCCTCCCCGTTTGGGGAGCGACAGGCAGAGGCTGTGATGGTGGCACGGCTGCGGCCGCCTCTCCCGCGGTAGGTACCTGACGGATGTGCTGCCATCACCGCGGGGTGATGAAGGATTTTGGGTGGCGGCACGGGCAGGTGGATTTTCTGCTGGGCACCGACCAGAGGGGCGTAGTCGCCGGCTGAGGTGAGAGTGAAGGGCAGCGTCTCGGCAGGGGATGGTCTCTGTCGGTCAGACATGCCTCCACGTCACGAGAAATATCGGGCAGGTCAGCTCTGGCAGCCTGGGACCGAGAGGATGGGGAAGCAACAGTCTTGGTGCGTTGGGAGAGGCGAACTCCTGCCCTGCTTTGTTATCGGAAGGGGGGGGGCTTTTGTTTCTGTTGTTTTCCGGGTTTTCTGGTAGCGTCTCCTTTGGGTGGGGACGGCTCTTGAAAGCAGGTTACGAACCAGGCAGCTTCTTTCTGGGTTGCTGATTCAATTTCGAGCCGGGTTAATAATAACCAAAATAAGAATGAAGGGAGTTGTTGTCTTGTGGCTTTCCAGTGCCTTTTATGAGCGGAGGTAACTCTTAATTCCATCCCTAATAGGCTGTTCTGAGCGTCTGGGATTCCTCCGGAGGGAGGTGAGGGAGTGACTGGGCCTGGGAGGCCGCGCTCCGTGTGAGAAGGGACGGCATATTGCGGGGCGGTGGATGGTGGTGAGCCGAAATGCTAATTACAGACGTGAGCTGGTGGCCTTTCCCCCCTCCCGACTTAATCTCAGCGCTGGCTCATAGAAAAATACGAGGTCTTCAGCGTTAAAACGCAATGCACTTGTCAACGCAAATTTCCCTTTCTTGTATCTGGATGGGGTGAACTGGTCCATCCAAATCCATCCCAGTGTCTTAAAACAACTGTGTGTTATTTCTTTTAATGGTGGTTGAGTTGGGGGTTTGGACCGTGTGTTGGGTATCGTCTTCCTCCCTTCATCTCTGACATTACTGTAACCTGAAAATCTTGTTTTCTTTTTCCAGTTACAATTTCTGAGCAGTTTTGTCCGGAAGACTGTGCTCAGGTTATGACGACTAATCCCAAACCGAACAAGGCATTAAAGGTAGGGGAGAAGGGCGAGCGGGCGATGCTGGGTGGCAGGGGAGGCTGTCGCGGAACCCTACGACATCGGTCGTACGCAACTGCTCTTTTTCATTCCGAGAGACTTACAAATGGGTGCCGATACAATTTCCCACTGTCTACAGGAAAGGTTAGAGTAGAAGAATACTGGTGATACCAGGAAGAAGTCTAAAGTCTCTGGGATGGCGTGGAGGCTAGCGTGTCTGTCCAAGTCGGTTGCTATCCAAGAGACTTTTGACTATTAGCAGCATCCTGAAACCGCTGCTCCCAGGCCTGTCAATGAAGTACTTCTGCTTTCAGGACTGGGAGGCCCTGGGGAAAGGAGGTGTTCAGCTGCTGTATCTCAGATCCATGAGCCAGTGAACGCCTGGGACACACCGGCGTGGTGGTGGTGTGCCCATGGCTTGTGCAGGCATTGTCACAGTTTCTTTCCAGTGTCTCAGCTCTTCGCTCCAGATGTTCTTTCATCTGTGAAGAGACGAAAGGATGATGTCTTAAAGGTTCTGGACTCGATGATCTTGAAGGTCTTTTCCAACCTAAATGGTTCTATGGTTCTGAAAATAATTGTGGTAGCAAACCTGCTTGAGGAAAAGGCGCAAGGCCTTGGTGTCTTTCTCGTGTAACTTCAGAGCCTGGCCTGGGCACCAGGGAAACCGAATCGGGCTGTGCTCCTTGAGGCCAAGCAGGGTTGGGTTTCTTCATGACTTAGATGAGCAGTCTTCAACGAAAAGCCACAAAATGCTGGATTAAACCCTCCATACATGTGGCTGTTCTGCTTTTGAGGTGCTGCACTGGCATCTCAGCGTAATGCTGGGAAAAGGTGTCATCTTTAGCATTCAGTAGGAATGCCAGGTCCTGCCAAAGGAATGCAAAAGGTTTCATTTTGCTTTACGTTTATCTCCTTAAAAATCTTACTGTTCGGTTCCCACTGGGTGAGGAAGGCTCACTGCTTTCTCTGACTTCAGGGTGTTACCCAAACCCAGACGACAGCGGTGCTTGGATCTCTGTCGTGTTTTTCCCAGGTGTTTTAGTGGAGCGTGTGCTCTCCGCACCGCTTCGGGGGTGTTTTCCAGGTAGGGGTGTCACGGTGCTGAGGGGTGGCCCGTCTCTCTTCCCTGCCCGGAGCATCCCTTCGCGAAGGGTCGTCGCTACCCCTGTGCTGTTGGTATTTGCAGGTAAAGGAGGAGTCAGGAGAGAATGCCCCAGTGCTGAGTGATGATGAACTCGTGTCAATGTCCGTACGGGAGCTGAACCAGCACCTGAGGGGTCTCACCAAAGAGGAGGTCATCCGTCTGAAGCAGCGGAGGCGCACGCTGAAGAACCGGGGCTACGCCGCCAGCTGCCGCATCAAGCGGGTGACTCAGAAAGAGGAGCTGGAGAGGCAGCGGGTCGAGCTGCAGCAAGAGGTGGAGAAGCTGGCCAGAGAGAACAGCAGCATGAAGCTAGAGCTGGACGCCTTGCGCTCCAAGTACGAAGCACTCCAGACCTTTGCTCGTACCGTGGCGCGAGGGCCCATCACCCCGACCAAAGTTGCCACCACCAGTGTCATCACCATTGTGAAATCAGCCGAAATCTCGTCCAGTTCTGTGCCGTTCTCAGCAGCGTCCTAGTGCCCCCGGTGGGGGGAACTAGCAGCCTTTCAGAGGGGAGGGGATAAGGCTCTTATGCATTGTTCCGGAGTCCTTGGTCACATCAAGAATTGGCAGTTTTAACGATTCTCTTCCAAAAGTGCAAAAAATAGAAAAAAAGAAAAGGAAAACAAAAACCAACCAAACTCCAAACCTACAAAGGGAACTTAACTGGCTGCTTCTGTCTGGACTCGGTGGCTCCATCGACCTCTCGTGTCCGGGATTTGAGCTCTGTATGCAGTACCGATTGCAAGATCTGCTTCCTCCTTCCCCCTGCCTCCCTGAACCCCTCTCAGCCGTGGGCAGCTTTCCCACTGGGAGAAGATAACCTGAGGAGCCTCCGGAGTCTTCATGAATGATGCTCAAGAGCCAGGAAACAGATGGACCGTAGAAGTCATCATGTGAGATGAATGTATGGGGGGGGAAGAAAAAAAAGTTTCCTTTTGTGGCATCCTACTCCCTGTAAGAAGGGTCTCCCCTGCTTTCCCCACTTCCATCTGATATTCCGAGGGCAGGGATATTAGGCTTTCTGGATTAGATTTCATCCTGCTATGAGTGGATGGGAGCGGGAGGACGATGGAGATTAATGCTTGGGTCTGACCACACCCATTAGGAATAACCTTTTGTTTTCAATCCATGCTGTTAAAATATGGAAAAATATATATTTTACATATTTTAATACGCCCCATTACCTGTGTGGCCTATAAAAAAACTACATTGCAGCCTCCTTTATTCCAAGCCCGAGTTTCCCGATAGCTCCTTCCCTAAGGTGTGCCTGTGAATTGGGTATATTTATGCAGTTTTATTTCTTCCAAATGATCCGCGGTCTTGAAGTAGCGGCTTTTTTTTTTTTTTTTCATTTTTTTAATATTTTTTTTTTTTTTGGTGGATTCCCTGAAGCTTAAGGGAAGGAGGCACAGTAAATGCTGTGAAGAGCTGTGTGATGGAGCCGGGGGGAGAGGGGGAGACGAGGAAGACAAATGCTGCGAGTGTTACCGGGTGGCGGCAGAACTGGCTGCGAGAAGGTGGGATCGGCACTAGGAGAAGGGGCTTGTGCAGAGTATTTCGGAAAGATGGTTTTTAAAGCACTGAAGTGTAACGAGAGGGCAGGAGCGTTCAGACGGGAGGAGAGAAGTTATAGAGCCTCCTCCTTGCCAAAAGCATTGGTAGGTTAGCGGTGAACGTCCCAGCTGGAGAGCTGGGCTCACCAGTCTTTGATGACCGGAGAAGGGCTATGGGGAGGTCGGATGGGAGCTGGAAGAGACTTTTCCTCTCCATGGCACGTCAGGCGCTGAAGTTGGGATCCAAAGAGTAGAGTGAACAACCCTCAGTGTTCAGACAACCTGTGTGAATGTGACCCTGAAACTTGACGCTTTGTCTCGGGAATGGGTGAGTTATCCCCAGAGGCGCACGGAGGGCAGGATGGAAAACCGGGGTGTGTATGTGTGTAGGGGATGGAAGTGAAGAAAAAAAAAAAAAAAAAAAATTGGGATTGAGAAGTCGTTCGTATGGCTCTGAGCAAGGGTTTGGGAGAGGGATTTCTGGCTCGGCGATGGGCAGGAGGTGGGAAGCCAGAAGGAGAGAGATTCAGCTGTCGCGCAGCAGCGCTGAAAAGGCAAATGTTTCCAGGTCACTGTAAAAAAAAAAAAAAAAAAAAAAAAAAAAAAAAAAAAAAATTAGCTATGTTGGTGTTTGTGTGTTTTGTTGTTGGTTTGTTTTTGGTTTTTTTTTTTTTTCTTTTTGAAGTAGGATAGAAAAGGGACTGTGAGTTTTGCAGGGCAGGTCAGAGACTTGTGGAACGGACGATGCCTGTTGTCACGCAGGTGAGAAGAGAATGAGATTGCTGAAGTTTAAGATGAGGAGAAGAGCTTAGAGGCTTTGGGCTCCAGAATAGAAAACAAAGATCACGGAGAATTGAGGAGTGTTTTGGACTGAAAGAGAATAATCAAGTGCCACTGGTGTTGCAAAGGGGACAGTGAACTGGCATCTGACACCCAGTATAATTTGTCGTTTGAGGCTTTGTCTCGCCTTGAGTGGCAGTGGGTTTGTAGACATTTAGTGTAGCCCTACTTGTCTTTGGAAGAAGTTGTTAGCTAGCCTTTTTTTTTTTTTTTCTCTTTTCTTTTTTTTTCACCTTGTCATCGGAGTCTCTGGATTTCCCAGGAGGGTCCTTTGTGAAATAGGTTAATGAAAAGAGAAACCTCAGACTTTGGTTCTCGTTCAGTCCTCAACATCGACATCCGTGACCTTACTGAGCCAGAAAGGGTGTAAGTGAAACGCTTCCCGAAGGCTCGTTACCCCCGCCAGACCCACGTCTTACGGAGGGGAGCAGGGAGTTTCCTTCAAAAAGTGATTTTTCCAACCCGTAGAGTTGGGATGACACTTAGCGTTACCTCATTTCTCCTCCACTCCCTCCGTATCTCCGAACGGGCAGATCGATGTCCTGTGTATCAGTACCAGTTATTGACTCCCACAGCAGAAGCTGAGGAAGAGAAAGATGTTACTGTCATTCCCTGGTCCTCTCATGTTCTCCAGCTCGCAAACATTGGAAACTTTCCCAGACCTTACAGGTGCCTCCGAAAAAAGACAAAATGGAGACTCCTGGCACTGTTGGGGCTTTAAATGAAAACTTTTTTTGACGAAAAAGGCCAGTTGACTTGAAAATGCCCAAATGCTTCCAGTCTTTAAAACAGCTCCAGAGCTCCATAACATTCCTGGTTAGACAGGGACACCCTCTGGCTGCCCTTGACCCCCCACCCGCCGGGGAAATCGGTCGCGCCGAGGGGGACGGAGGCTGAACTTTGTTCCCCGGGGTGGTCGTCTTGCTGTTGGAATGAGTTGAGAAACATATCTTTACGTGGCACTTCCCTCGCGGCCAAGTATTTCTTTTTTTTTTTTTCTTTTTTTTTTTTTCCTTTTTTTTTCCAGTTCTTGGAAGGGTGCCAAAGGCTTGTCCAAGTGATTGCTAGTTTAGTGCTGGTAGGCACTTAAATTTCTGGTCACTCGATAAAGAACAAGAGGCCTGGGTGTTGTTAAAGCTGTTGATACCATAGCCATGGTAGGTAATCCATATTGGATATCCATAAGGACCACGTGGAAATATTTAAAGAGAGAGAAATATATATATAAATATATAATTATATACATTTTATCGTACAGATTTTTCGTAAAAAAAAAAAAAATAATAATTTTTTTTCCAAGTTTGATACTGTAAATCTTTATTAAAAGAAATTGCCAGTCCAGGGCTCCCTGGGTGGTGACCTGGAGGGGAATGAAATGTCCTGGCTAAACTTCCACAGAGGGATCAGAATTGCACGGTAACGTGGAGGGAGGAATGACCCGAAAGCTGTTGAACCGCGTTGGAGACCCAGCTCCTCCACCCTCCGCCCTGGAGGGCCCTCCAGCTTGGGGTTGTCGCATTGCATTCCTCTGGGGTTCGGTTCCTTTCTGTCGTTGTTTTTTTGTTTTGTTTTGTTTTTCTTTTTTTTTTTTTTAATTAATTTCCCCCCCGCTCTCCGTCCTGCCCTTGCGAGCCTGCCCCGGGGCGAGCGCCGCGTGGGGACCTGGCTGCGCCCGCGGCATCCCCGCCGCCGCACCTCTCGCTTGCCGCTGCTGCAGTAGTTTGGATGCCGGGGCTCCCTTCTTTGCCCCTTTTAATTTGTGTATGTGTGTGCGTGTGTGTCGTCCCCCCGACCCCCCACCACCCCGGCCCCGCTGAGGAGCGGGGGGGGTCTGGATTTGAGCGCTGGGATCCTCTCGCCGGGGTCTGGCCTTTCTTTGGTCGCTCCCCATCTGCAGCGGGAGGTGGGGACCCGCGGGCTGGGCGGGAGGCAGGAGAAGAGGAGAAGCATCGGGCAGGGACTGGGGAGGGCCATCTCTCTTCTTGTAGACCCCGTTTGCTGTGCTCTCTGTTGGGAGTGGGGAACCTTTCCCTCCAGGGCAGCTCCAGACCCCTTTGAAGCAAGCCAGCGTCTCTGCTCTTGCCCAACTCCACGGCTGCCGGAGGAGACCCGCAAAAGCGCGAGCTTAGAGAGAGAGACCTGGGTGACACGGCGGCTGCGGGGAGGGGACAAGCTGTGGCAGGGCCGGGCGTGATGCCACGGGAGTTACGGAGCGGTCAGGCCACCGGACGGCTCAGACCCGGGGAGGACGAGAAGGTGGCATTTTTCTTATTCTTTATTTCTTTTTTTTTTTTTTTTCCCTCTCTCTCGAATCATTTAAACTTCATTGTCATGATTGTTTTTATTTAAAAAAAAAAAAAAAAAAAGAAAAAAGAAACAAAACAAAACCGAAAAACTTTTGTAACGTGGATTTGTTTTCCTTCGTCTGTATTTCAGTCTGCTGGGGTGTTTCCGTAGATGGTGGATACTTGCTTTCATTTTTTTAATGATAGAAGTCTTCTGTTTTAAGTTGTTTTTTTATCACCAGCTCATTCTATCCTCTGTGGTTACTCAGTAATTTCATTTCAATATTTATTTTTGTGCTGCTTTTTTATTATAAAATAAATTATTGATATACCAAGCGATGTGGATTCCTGTTTGTAAGGCGAATAGCCCTGTGTATGTGTCCATTACTTTCTCTTGACAGCCACAACGTAATTTATTGCTGTAAATTTAGCTGCAGTGACTGGTTTTTTTGTACCTTTCCAATAAAGCATTTTCTGGTTTCAGACTTGCCCTGGTCTATGGTCAGCGTTTTGGAGCTTGAATTGATCTTCAGCGGAGTGTATTTTCCACGGGTTTTGGTGCCCATCGGTGCCCTGCCGGCTGCGGCGCTGCCAGGGAGCGATGGGTTTTTTGGGGAGTCAAGGCTGGGCAAGGGTGAGTGTGGCGCCTGCGAGGCCTTTGGCAAGCGTCTCTCCCAGCCCGCTTGCCCCTCTCCCAGCCCTGCTGCACTGCTTCCTCGCCGAATTTGGAACACGCTCCAGGGATAGATAGCACTGGTCCGAGCTGCTTGTTGGGTACGTCCCACGCTCGGACTGTGTCTGTCTCTTCTCCCAACCCAGGACGTGCCTTTGTGTGTTGTGGGGGGGTGTTTTGGTAGCACTGGGGGGAGCAATAGCTGCAGGCGTCTCCCCGCAGTCCTGGTGCTGCTCTGGGCTTGGAGCCCATGTGCTGTGGGACAGGTCATGGTGATGGAGAGACCCCCTCCCCTCTCCTTTGAGTTGGGAAATGCTCTTTCACCGCTTTCCCTCCGCGACTGCTTGTGAATAAACTGCTTTAGTATTACCTCCCTATTTCATCTTTCTGGTTTTTCCCCTGTTTGGGCTTTGACGAGGTGCGACCTTGTGCCCCTGAGCTCCTAGGGGCCACATTGGCTTTAATCCCTTGTTCCAGCTGCTCCATTTTCTTTAGGGGAAGGAGGAAAGCGCTTGGCCTGGGCTGGGCTGAGGCAATAGGGTGGAGGTGGATGAGTGCGTTGGCCCACGTTGGAATTAGGGGTAGGATTATGTATGGTCCGAGTGGAGAGCAGCAGGGCTGAAAAGGCTTTGTGTGTCAGCAGGTAATGGATGGTCATTAGGTGCCAGAGGTGGGGCCAGGCAGGCTTGGCTGAGCAGGGACGTGGGTGAAGCCTGGGGGGCGATTGCAGTTGCCGTGCTGAGCAAGAAAATCACCGTCCTCTGCTTCAGCTCCTGCCTGGGGAGATGGCAGCGAGGAGCTGGTGACGATAGAGAGGGAGGTGGGACAGCTGTGTCCGTCGGAGGCATGGTGGAGCATTAGTTCAGGAGGAAAAGAGCATCAGGAATGGTCCAGTGGTGAAAGGAAACCACCTTCACCATGCTGAGGGGAGGAGAAAGTCCTGGAGCTGGGGGGAGAAGGGTCCCAGCGAAGAGGCAGCAGAAGGAGGGGTTCTGCGCTGTCGTGCAGGTCTGGCATCTGCTGCCTGGCAGCAGCTGGGCCCAGGGACGCGCTAGTGGGTGCTGACACCCTGAAAACAAGTCTCTGCCCCCGACCGGGTGCTGCGAGGGAGCAGCCGTGCGTGACAGCACCGGCTCCACTGTGGTGCTCGTGGCCACCTTCCCTTCTGCTCACGGGGACCGCGGTCGTCCCTGGCTCTCGTGGGCACAATGTGCCCCGCGAGGATGTGTCCCCGGCACCAGCGGGTGGTAAAACTGCCCCATCCAAGCCCAAAAAAGCAGCGGGTGACTCGACAGCCCAGCCTTGTCCTTGGGGAAAGCCCGAGGATGAGTGACAACTGGAAAACGGATCTGCCGACCACCGGAGCCCGCTGCCGGCGGGGAGAAAAGCCTGTTCCTCTCCCTCTGGCGTGGCTCCAGGCACAGCCGGGCTCCCGCGGAGGTCACCCCTGCGCTCGCCGCCGGCTCTCCCGGCGTCCTTGTGGAAGAGGTGGAGGAGACGCGTTAGCCGAGGAGCACCACACCATGTCTGCCGGGGGGACGCGTTCAGCCTCCAGCACTGCTGGTATTTCTCTTCTGCCTGGATGCGTTTTGACAGCCCAAGGGTTTGAGGACCGTGACAGCGCCCAGCCTGAGCTGCGAGCGCGGCTCCTGCCTCTTTTCCCCCTTCTCCAAGAAAAAGGAGGACCAGGAGCCTGCGCCGGCCAGGAGGGGAGCAGCAGCCAGCTGGTGGCCACCCAGCGGCTCCTTTGGGCCGGCATCGTGCTGCTGACTTGGATGAGTCACAGCTGATTTATTATTTATTTTTTTTTTCTCCCCCCCTCTCCCTCGTTTTGCTTGCAAGAAAGACCTGTTTTACATATAATACAGTAACCAGGGCTTGACATAAATAGGCAAATGTTATTGTCTGCAGTGGGAATTGCACCTGCTGGCAAGAGCAACGAATGCAGCCCATTATGCAGCGGAGTCGATCGTTTGTGCAATGAAGTACAACTATGTTTCTTGCTGTGTTCTTGTGCAAGTCTTTAGCTCAGCCGCCACAACAGATGTGCCACCGTCACCTTTGCGGTCTGTCCTCGCCCCGGGAGCCCGAGCAGCCTCTGTTCCCGCAGCGGGGGCCTGCTCTCTCCCAGAGGGGTAGAGAAGACCGAGATGTTCAGCCGAGAGCCTTGTCTGCTTCGGTGCTGGCCGCGTTACGAAGCCAACCGTCCTCCCCCCTGAGCCCCGAGGCTGCGCTTTGCGGGCGGGAGGGTCCTGATGGCAGGATGCGCCGGAGCCTGGATGGGTGCCTGGATGTGCAGAGCGTGTGGCTCTTGTTTGTGGATCTCATTGCAGGAAAGGCGGCAACTAAGCAGGTATGAGCAACGGTGCTTTGGGGCGGAGGGACTTGTCCCTGCCCATGGCAGGGCAGTTGGAACTAGATGATCTTTAAGGTCCTTTCCATCTCTAACCATTCCATGACTTGCAAGACGGGCTCAGCTATAGGCATCTCGTGTGGAGTCCGGGCTTCCAGCGCGATAAGGTTTCTCCAATAATAATAAATAGAAGTTGCCTTGTTGCCGCTGGAGTCTCCATCCCGGCCAAAACCAGCACAGCTTGGCTTGGCTAACGGGGATCCAGCAGCTCTGAACTGCTGCATCCACAGCTTAGGCGAGGGCTGGAAGAGGTGCAGTGCAAGGAGAGGGAACGGGAGACACACACACACACATTCTTTGTGGAGTGAAAAAGATGAGCGCGAATCCCGTGGGAATGCCAAAATGTGCAGGATGCTGCGTGTGCAGGTATTTCTGCTGGGCCAGCATCAAGGGGCAGGGAGGACGCCGAGCTGAAGCGCATCAGCATTAGAGCAGGAACAGGCGGATCGGGGGCTTTGCTTGCTGAGCTAAGTGAAAACACTTCCTCACTCCCTGGTAGAAATTTCCGTTTATTAGAAAAAAAAAAATTCATAAATAAAATAATTTCATGTCGTGATTTACATTTTGCAGCTTAAGAGCAGGGGGGAAAAAAACAAAAAACAAACCACCTGGCTAGGAGTGGCATGTGAAATGGCTCTAAGCCTTTCCCGTCGGTTTGTTTGCCACCCGACTGCGAATCCGAGGCTGTAGACTTGCCCTCGTCCTTTCACTACCCAGCTCCCACCCCCAAACAACAGCCCGGCCGGCGCCTAAGTAAGTTCCCAAGGATCATCTCATTAATGGGAATAGAAATTGGACTAAGAATTGGGGGGGGAAAAAAAAAAAAAAAAAAAAAAAAAAATAGGGGAAGTTTAACAGAAGGATGCATGCTTTCCATCACTGATATGGGGAAAATCCCTCCGTGCGGTATCTTCCCCCGCAGCGGTCCTGCCCTGAGCCCCCAGCGCCACTTCATCCCCACCAACGTCACCTGGGGGGGGCTCAGTCCCACCCGCCTTCCCACAGGTTGGGCAAAGCCCAGGGCCGGTAAAGAGCGAGGGGTTAGGAGGAACAGACAGTTCCCAATAAGCGCATTCCTACCACCACCAGTCACGGTCTGGTTCCCTAATGAGGACCCTGATAAGGAAGCTGGAATCCCTTTTAACTTCTGATCCCTTCGGAGATAAGTCGGTTTAGACATAAACAAGCGCTTCTGTCACCGGCAGCTCTCCGAGATGCAGCTGCGAGCCCCCGCGTTGGCCCCGAGTGGGACCTCACTGCTGCTCCCAGGGGACTTCCTCGGGCAGCTGCATCCCCATCTGGAGGGAGAAGAGGATGACTTACTCTTCCTCCCTAGCAAAGGTCTTCTGCACAACTCCGTAGGCTTCTCTGAGAGAAGGAGCGGGGAGAAGATGTAAAAATAAGGAATGACATCTTTCAACCGTTACCGGGTTTTGAGGTGAAGTGAAGTCACCTTCCTGGGCTGGTTTTCTCCACGGGGCCCTTTGAGATCATTTTTTACTCAAATTGGGAGAAAGTAGAGCAGAACTGTGCTGAGAAAAGCATTTCTCTCAGGCCTCAGCGCTGCTTGGAGGAAAGAGGAGGGCGAGGGCGGCTGGTCCATCCTGCGGCCGGGCTCCCCTCCCTGCCTGGCACCCCCAGAAAGGGGACGGGCACCGGGCTGGCGTGGAGACCCCATGAGTGGGGCAGCGAAGCCCAGACAGCAACACAGGAGGAAAGTCAGCCCAGTCCCTAACACCAGTAGAGATGGGACAGCAGAAGCTGGCACTATTTGCTTTAACCTTTCCCTGGGTTATTGCATCTTCCCTTTGAGAAACTGGCTTTTTGGGTAGAGTTTCTGGCTTCTCGGTACTCCGATGAGACCAGGTTGCCTCAGCATTGAGACAGTTCCCATTTGCATGGGTTTAAACCTCTCCAGTGTCACCGTCCCCTCCAATGTCTCCTACAGCTCCTCATCCGACAGGATCAGCACTCTCTTCTCAATGTTTTTGCTCTTTCTGCCACTCGGTCCCTCCACCTTGGAGGCCACATGCCCGTTCTCCCCCGGCGCTTTGCGCTCTGCCTCCTGCATCGACTGCTGGGTGTACTGCTGGTACGCGGGTGAGAAGTTGTGGATCGCATCCTGCACGATGTCCTGGGGGCTTATGGTCTCCTTCAGCCCGCTGGAGATGCTCTGCATCGGGGCCAGGTTTGCTGAAAAACAGGGAGGGTGATGGGACATCAGACAGTCAATGAGCCCAAGTGCTCCAAGAGTGGAGTGACACTTTTCCATAGAAATTCAAGATCAGGGCCTCATCGTGGGCCACGTCAGCTCGCGGTGGCAAGCGCCAAGGAGAAGAAAGGCAACCCCAGCTCCATGTTTCAAAGAGGTTGGAACCTCTCCAGCAGCATGTGCTGTAACACCATAATCCCCTAATTCTCCCCATCCACACCAAGGTCTCTTTTCCTATCCACTCCCTGTGGCTCGTGGGCATCATGAGGAAAGAGGGAGAAGGAGCTCATGGAGCACAGGAGAAGGAAACTCCTCTGGTGGCTTTTAGCATCCCATTGGTAATGCTTTAAGAGGGATGTCTCCTCTTTCCTTATTCACCGATGAAGGAAGAAGAGAGAAAGAGTTACCTGCTGAGTTTTCTTTCTTTTCCCTGTACACCTGGCAGGTGAACGCATAGCGTAGGGCAATGGAAGCAAAGAACATCTCAATGCAGATGATGAAGTTCTGGTAGCCAGCAGCCACCGTCCCAGCTCCCACCTCCTTCCCATCGATGATCTGAACTTCAGGGATCACCCCACATTTCTCCAGGATGGCAAGCAGCGTCCCTGCAGGGGAAGGGAGAGGGATCAGCTCACGTCCTGCATCCCCGGGGCAGGTGGGGCTATGGAAGGGGAAGTGCTGAGCGCCCTTGGTGGGTGGGACCCACCTTGCCAGAAGGAGAGGAAAATGACTGCCTTGATGGTGATGAACTTGAGGACTGGCTCAAACGGGCGCAGCAGGTCCATGGTGGCGAAGTAGAATAGGAAAAGGGCATAAAGTGCCAGGCTGACGGAGAAGTTGTAGATGATGGTGATGTAGAGGTACCCGCTGTGGATGCTGCAGGGGGAAAGAGAGAGAGAGCTGCTGCCCTGGACTGCGGGAAGCGAAGTGAGGGCAACCACAGGCAAGGGAGGAAGAAATGGGGGGGAGAAGTGTCTGGCTTTGCCATGGGGGAGCGCACAGCCCAGGAGGGAAGGGAGAGGCAGGGAAAAAGAGGGGAGCGGGGGGGCCACACTCAGCTTTTCCTCTGTTGGTGGGACTTCTTTTTATTACGGCTCACAGGACTTCCGTTCCTTTTTTATTTGGGAGCAGTAAGTCTCCGTTCCCGGGCGCTTTGGGCTCCCTGTGCTCTCACTACCCGTGGAGCAGCTCCCCAGGGGGGCTGGCAGGACACCCTGTCCCTTGTGATGGAGCAGGGACCGATCCTGTCCCCTTCACCCTCCCTGGCCCCACCCAGCATCCTCACTTGAAGTCCCCGTCGTGGTACTTCCCGAACGCCTGCAGGATGATGGTGATGATCGCCATGAGGGGTTTCACGATGCAGAACTGCAGCGTGGCCTGCACAGGGGAGAGACATGGTGCACGCCGGGCAGCAGGGACGTCCCACCGCCCTCCCTGTGGCTCCTGCCGCCCCCCAGCCCCTCCACGAGAGCCAGCCCCTCTGCTCCAGGGCCAGAGACACAGAGAGAGCAGTTCTCCATCACAGGAGGGACCAACGCTGCGGGGTGAAACATGAACCAGCTCAAGGTCTGCAGACGGGAGGCAGCAGGGCTCCTAAAAGCCAGCTCCTGAAAGGCAGCCTAGCCACTCCGAGGGGGGGGACAGGGTGGCTTGGGGACAGACCGGTGCCAGGATTCAGCCCGCAGCGCAGCCCTGGAGAGTGAGAGAGGCGTCCAGGCCAACCTGGGACTGGTCGGAGATGGCAATCTCAGCTCCGCAGTGGGAGGAGACCCTGACTCAGCAGTGAGTCAGAGGCAAGGACAGCGAGCTCGGCGCCCTGCTGCTGGCCAGGTGCCGGCGAGCTGGGGGGGCTGCCTCCCTCAGAGCGAAAATAAACCAAAAAGAGCATCTTGGGAGAGCGGGGAAGCAGAGGCCTCTCGGCAGGGCAGCGGGGAAGGGACCTGCTGCCCTGAGACCCCTCATCAGAGGAGGATGGAGCTGATGCTCCCCGTCAGGTACCCACCTGCTTGCAGAAGCGCAGGAACCCAATGGAGTAGGACATTCCCTGGAGGCAGCAGGTGCCGTAAAAGCAGCTGGACCTGGAAGCAGAAGCCGAGGAGATGCCGTTGGGGCTGCCGGATGGGGAAAGCAGGTGGAGGGTCGAGGAACTCATGGCATGCTGGGACTTACGCGATGGGCTTCCCTCGGATCTCTGCCATGATGGTGCTCTCCCCTCCCAGGTACTCGAAGCACAGGCTCAGGAAGCTGTAAATCACGAAAGCTGGCAAAGCAAGGGCAGACACGATCAGCAGGGCTGATGGAGGTCCGGGGACGGTTGTTACATTTCACATTCCTTCCTGCTCAGGTGTTTTATCCACCCTGTCACCGCATCGGGATTTGGGACACAGGTGGGTGGGATCCCAGCGGGAGGAGCAGCAGGTCAAATCCATCTGACTTCCAAGCGGAGTCAGATGCACCACGCCACGCGCGCAGGGCTCGTTGCAGACGTGGCAGCTCCTCTGGGCACACACAGCCCCTGCGTGCCCGTGGCAGCAGTCGGATGGCCCAGCAGTGCCCGTGGAGACAAGCCCAGGCAGGAGTGCAGTGGCCAGGGACCATCTGAATGGAAGGACCTCAAAATTGCTAAGGGGCAGCATAAGTGGTGGGTGGCCAGCGAGGAGCAGATCCCGAATGGTTTTCTTGGACGTCCCCATCACTTATTTTCCGCATAATCCAAACCCAAAGTAATACATATGCTTGCACCCCTCTGTTCCCCAGGGGGAGAGCAACAAGATGGAAGAGCAACCTCAAACTCAATCCTGATGAGCTTCCCCTACACTTCAAAACATCCCAACTCCTCAATTTCTTAGGTATGTCTACCTTCCGCTTTAGAGAAGATGCATTGCTACCCCAAAGGCAGCCAGAAAACCTCTTTCCCCAGGAGCATGAGGCTGGGGTCCCCCTGGGCTCCTGGTTTCCAGCACTCTGCAGGTGGTGGAAAGGCACCAGCTCGTGTCTGCCCGTGGGGCATCCCCTCCCTGCTGCCGACGGAGAGGGAAAGGGAAAACCTCTGCACGGAGGAAGAGGGAGTGGGAAGTAAAAGAGATGGAGATCTGCCACTTTGTGCAATCCAAGACACTCCAGAGACACAGGTCAGCGAGATGAGAGCCCTGCTTTGCCATCAGCCTCCCTGCCAAGGAGAGGCCATGCTCACCTTCATAGCAGTCGCGCACCGAGTCGAAGTAGACGTAGTACTGGTGGCTGCCGAGGAGGAGGAGGCTGAGCCAGGAGTCGAAGGCATAGACGGGCACGATGAAGAGAATGCGGATGATGTAGCGCTGCTCCTTGGGGATGGTGTAATTCCTCAGGTGCGTGTAGATCTGCAAAGTGCCCAGTGTGCAGAGCTGTGGCTACCACCAGTCAGGAGGGCAACCAGAGGTGCCCCCCCCAGCCTGGGGGGCTGCAGGAGGCTCATCCCATTTTGACCCTCCTCGCCGGGGCGAGAGCACTGCTGGCTTTCCTGGCTTTCCACCACAGACCCATCGCAGTGAACAGACATGCAAGACAGGCTCATCCCATTCCCCAGGGCAATCCCTTCCACAAAAACCCATGGAAATCAGGTCCCTTCCCCGGCGCTGTGCAAGCAGCATGCCCTCCTCCATGCCAGCCCCGTCCCAGCTTGCCCCGGGGCTACCTTCAGCAGCATGGATCCACACAGCACCCAAACCCATGCCCACTGGCAGTACATATCGAGGCAGCCTCAGTGCACCCCCCCAGGGCACAGACCCAGACGAGAAGCCCCGCGGGGTGTTGCCTCTGGGCAGTGCCAATGCCCTGCAGCCTCTCCTGGCTCCGGCAGCCACCCGGGGATCATGTGGGCAAAGTCCACCCTCCCCAGCTGCCAGCACCAGGCTCCCGACGGTGGAGATGTCCCCTCCAGGCAGCAACAGGAGGAAATATTTATCCGGAGATGAGTGATTTGCAATGAACTCGGGGGCAATCAATAGGTTTGCCCTTGCATCAATCCCAGCACCGAGCCCCGTCTCTGCTCCATCCTGTACCTGGTGGAAGGTGACGATGAGTGCCGACCACACAAAGATGCCGGAGATGACCTGCGCCGCTGTCGTGGTCAGGAAAAGCTGCTGGCCATCCTCAGAGTCGTTGTGGGTGGCCGTGAGCAGGACGAGGGCCGGGGATGGTGGGGCGGAGGCCAACCTGGCCACCGTGCTGGGCCCTGGGGTGCCAGGTGCCATGGGAGAGGGCAAGGCACGTGTGGCATTACTCATCTGCAGGGAGGGAGAGGCAAGGGGAGTGGTGCGGGAAGGCATGACCCAGGTGAGCTGGCGAAGGGGAAGGTCCCAGAAGATTTCCCAGCCCACACAGTGTGGACAAACCTCCTGTGAGGTTTATCTCCTCCCCAGGGTTTTTTCAGGGTGTCCCTTACCCAAACCAGCCCATTCACCATGGTCAGGTCTGCTTCTCCCAGTCGGAAAATGCTAATGTCCTTCCAAAGCAGACTCTTTTTCCTCCAAGGAAGTGCATGTGTCCTTATGTCCCCCAAAATACACACCCTTCCTTCCCAGCCTTGCTCCTTGTTTCCTCAGGGGTCACTATCCCGCTTGGAAGGGAAAGACCTGCCTGCGTTTGTGCCCCTGTGAGCTCACCCTTGTGGCTCAGGACCCTTTTCCATCAGGAACCAGAGACTTTAGGGTTAAACTCATCCCTCACTGATGATAATAACGAGCCTCTTACCAACAGCCATCAGGACATCCATGTCCTCCTTGTGAGCCCAGATAACACTGGGATCCCTGCAGTTCCCCCCCCCCCCAAATTTGCCTCCTTTCCTTGTGCATGGTCTGCTGGGGGCAAACCCTGGGGGTCCCCAAGAAGGTTTGGCATCACCTAGGGCGTGTGGCCAGCCTCGGCCATTTCAGCATCATGAGGGTCTCCATGTGCCAACAATGCCAATCCCGAGACCCAAAGGGTAACCAGCAGTTCCCCGAATTAAACCCAAGGGAGCAATCCTGCTATGGTGCAGGCAGAGCCCTCTGGGGACACTGAAGCTCTCTGCCATCTCCCCACAGGTCCATCTCCCTCCAAGCTGGTCACCCCAAGGCACCGAGCGTGGCCGGGGAGTACAGGCACCGTGTACCCTGCGTCTCCAGACAGCAAGGACCAACCTAATAATACGCTTTTATTTATAGAGCAGCTTCATATCTCAAGGCCAACAGACGCATAAACTGCCATGTTCGGCCTCTCTTTCTGCTAATCTATGGAAAGCTGCTTTTCCCCCCCAAGTATAACAATAGCACTTAAAAAAAACCCCAACAACCCAACAACCACCTGTGAGCAGAGCTCTAACAATATAGATGCTTCTCCACGCATTGTAAACAAACAAAGATTTTAGCTGCTGGGTAAGTACCGCCTGGGGGTAGAACTGTAAGCGTGAACTGGTGAGAAGCAAGAAAATATCTGCCATAGGTAGGAGTGGTAGGGAGCGACCTCGGTCCAATTAAACACAGAAAACAAAGCAGAAGCTCGCCCTGCGGCTTCCTCTCCTGCCCTCTCCCCGAACCCCAACCTCGCAGGAGAGGAAACTCAGCCGGTGTCAGATCAACAGCCCTAAAAATACCTTTTTTCCCCCTGCTCCGCCTGGCAGGAGCTGCCTGTAAGCGGAGATGCTGGCGAGGTCCCAGGAGCTCACCCCAGCGTACCTGCGCCCGGCGCGGGGAAGCGGCGCCGGAGATGGCTGGCGGGGCCGATAGTGTTACGGAGGCAGCAGGGAGCCCGGTTTTTCCTCCCTGCCACCCTCCGCCCACCCTGCCCCGGCCAGCAGGAAACAGGATCCCGGGGAGAGCCGGGAAGGGATCTGGTCTTTGGACAGACAGTGAGGACGCCGGACCTGCCTTGTAAACATTAACAGGAGGCCAGAGATAGCCCAGGGCGCTGGGAGGGAGGCGAGAGCCCGGCTGTGCCCCATTCCCCGCAGCTCCTCGCTCTTTCCGGGGGCAATCCTGCTGTGGGTTGGGGTCGTACAGCCAGATTGAGCCACGCTTTCCTTCTGCCACAGCATCATGATGGGGAAGGAGGTGATCCAGCTCGCTTCCTATGACATGGTGGAGAGCTGTGCTCATCGCCAAACCCATTTATTCAGTTTTCGACCCGGCGCCGTGCCACGGATGCTTGGCCCAAGACATCCCAACTCCTATTAGCTTTCCCAGCCTGGCTGCAGCCATCGTGGTACCAGCGCGGTGGCACCAGCGGCGGGTCTTGGCAGGCTCCCCTACATTGTCACACTCGGAACGCGGCGGAGCAAGTCATTAAAAACAAAAGCCTCGGTGCTGCTCGGTGACAGGGCTCCCAGCTCCAGAGGTAATTAGATCCCGGCTGTGCAAGGTAGCTGGGCAATTCAATGCAGCTAGAGAGCCATTTGCTTCCAAAACAAAGGCGGTGAGAAGACAGAGAGAATAATACCGGCTGTAAAAGAGTTCCTGGACGGGACTGTGCTGGTGCCACATCCAGTCTGGCTGTTTTCAGGCACCTTGCAGCTACCTGCCACACACAGGTGTGTGCCTGTTACACTCACTCCCCGGGATATTAGAGGTGGTAAGCGAGCAACGAGCAGAAAATAAACTGAGCGGTGACACCTGTGTTCAGGCCACCGGCAAATGGGGCTTTTCACCTCGCCAGGGATTCCCCTCCCAGGCTGCCACAGCCCGGACTCCCAGCTCACATCCCTCCCTGTGTCCCCAAGCTCCCGGGATAAATCCCCACCTTGGTGGCAGCCCCCGTGGGGCTGGAGTGGTGGGAAGGGAAAGGCGAGCCCCCACAGCCCCCCACCACTGCCTCTTCGGTAAACGGGGAGGAATCCCTGTCCCCCACCCCAGGGATGGAGCGTCCAGGCTCAGACCAGCAGCGCAGGAGACGTGCCTTTCCTCCTGATTGCTGTGGGATAAAGCCGGGCCACGGGGGTTATTTACCTGATCACCCTCTCTGTGCCACCCCCGCAGCACCCAGGAGGAAGGACCTATAGCATGCGGCTATAAATTAAGGCAGGGCAGCACCAAACCCTCCCTAAAGCTTGTCCGAGTGGGCGACACACGCACAGGGCTCCTGCAGCAGGCTCTGCCCTCCCAGTGGCTCATAGGTGCTCATGGCCGACGGCTGGGGCAACCTTGGCTCCGTGGATGGGTGCCCCCAGCCGCTGCACCCCCCTCCAAGGCCCCACTCACCCTGCAGGGCTCCTCCGGGAGTGGGTCTGGCTGCTCGGCATCCCCTGTGCCCTCCTCCACCTGCACCCATGGGAGACTCCTCCTCCGGGCAGCCTGCCCGCCCGCTGCCAGCCTGGCTGCACCCCCGGCGCTGGAGCAGCAGGTCGGGCTTTGCCTCCTGTGGAAAAGCTGCCCGACTTACCTTTCCAGTCCGCCGCGCTCCGCACCCACGCCCGCAAAGCAAACACGGATGGAAAGCCACCGTGCAGCCCCACACCACTGTCCCCAGCCCGGCACACAACCTGTGTGGCAAATTCGGCTTTTCTTGCAATTGGGAATTAATCCTGAGCCGGAGGACAGCAATGAGTAAAAGCTGATGTTGCCGGTGAATGTTTTTTGGGGCAGGGTTTTCCCCTGGTTTATGGCAGAGCAGAGAGGAGCAAAGTCGAAGGACTAATTGCTCGTGGTTTAATTTATCGCCTGTGGAAAGGCAACAAGAGAAGTCTGTCCGGGATCCGAGCATCAAACAGGAGAGATCGCCACATCCTTTCTCTACCCGCCGCCCTGCGCAGAGCTGGTGGCACACAGAGCCTGGAAATTAAGGTGCTTAAGTTGTGGTTGGCTTTTTGGTAGTAACACTCAGGTCTTCAGGCCATAGCAGTGGTGTGGCACCGTACCACCATGGTGGAAGATGTGATTTACATTTGATCTGCTAATTAATGCCTGGTTTCCACAAGTTGTTGGCACTACAGACACCATAAGAGCACCGAGATTTGGGAAATACATTGAATTTTGTCTGGAAAGAATCCCTACTAGCAAACCAGGATCGGCGTTAACAAATTCCACATGCCTCCTAGACAGAAAAAAACCCATAAAAGTGTAGAGGAGGGAAAATTTGGAGTTCTGACAGATGCAAATCTTTGATTCTTGGAAGCACAGTTTGGAAATTATTTTTAGATGAAATTTCTTGTCAAGGGCAGCTGCAAGCCTGCAGCGTTTGAATGTACTTTAAAAAAAAAAAAGTTTCATTTCTCATAATCCCTTAAATACTGTAAATAACCCTTACTTCACAGAAAAGAGTCCTTTCGAAATGCATTTTCTGCTTTTCTAGTTTTAGGGGATTTTTTTAGCAACAGAAATGACCTAGCAACTGGATCTACGTGGGGCAGGCACTGGCTCTGTGGTGATTCTGCTGCTACCAACAGGTCTGGACGCAGCACAGGTCTTCCCTGCCCAGAATCGAAACGCAAGAGCTGGCCTCTGTCTGCTCGCCCAAGTTCATAAGTGACAAAACTGTGTAACAGCTCACTTAAAAATTTACTACTTGGTGTTATTTGTTACACAAAGAGGTAAAAAACAAACGCACATTCCAAGCAAACGGCAAAAGTTTGGCTATTAAGCATTGCATTGACTCGTGCGACTTCATCTAATGCTTTTTTTCGATGGATTCGGGAGAAACACCCCTGTGTAACCCTCCCAGACCCTTCTGTCCCCGCGTCTCCTGTGACAGGTGCCCGAGGAGAGGGACAGCTCTGTAGGTGGCCCAAGCTATGTATGTGCTGTCTCTTTTATGTGCTCGTACCATGTAATCCATAAGCAGCTGTTATTGTGTCTTTTTCTCACCGCTAATTTGGGTTCCTGTCTTCCACCCTGACGTCAGCTTTCATGAAACTTGCAGAGCATAATTATCTGCCTGCCTTTAAAATCGGAGTGAAAGCGGAAAATGGATCCAGACTACATCAGGAAAGGGACTGACATAAGGACAAAAGCAGTCATATAGGACTCATTTCCTTAAAAACAGGCAAGAAAATCTTTCCTATTATGCAATTGCTGTTGATTTGTCACTGAGGCTTGTATTTCAATTGAAGTGATTTTCACAGAGCAAAAAAGAAAACAGGTAAAATTAGATTTGTCAATGTTTCTTTTATTCACCCTGCACTGGGTGTTCCCCCTTTGCGGTACAGAGTAGCTACAGAGCTTGGCATCTGTTGCTCCCGAGGACACACGCGCAGAGCCGTGCCGTTTCCCAAACACACATCCCACCCAATGTGATAAAAATAATACTTCTCTTGTACGTTGAGACAATTGTTCTCGTCTCCTCACTGACTGTATGGACTGCAAACCTGTCACAGTAACAAAACCCAAAAGCATTCTACACAGTAGAGAAAAATTCATGAAATTCCTCGGTACGTCCAAAACCAGCACAAAGACATTCCATCATTTTCATTTCTTGTCCTTTTAAATAAGTGGTGATGAGTCATGGACTCAAGATCATTTCCTTGAATCCAGATGGCACAACTTCACCACACTTGGCAACTTCGGATCACTTCCCGTAGAGCTTGTATTCCTTCCACGGTCTTGTCCTTTAAAGCCATGGCGAGAAGAACAGGCTTGTTCCCAGCTTCCTGAGACACAAACGCCACCAGGTTTTTGGCACAAACGTGGACGAGAGGCTGAAAAGCAAAGGTATACAGATGTAGGCTCTCACAGCTGGCAGAGCTCTCCCACGCGAGTTAGGAGAAGAAGAGCCCTGCGACAACATGGAGCGCATCGAGAACCTCTCAATACTGGACTCGGACCGAGCGTGCAGCTTGCGGAGCAGTTCTAACACGACTGGGAAGAGACACACAGTCAGCAAAGCCAAGCCATGGCACGGGGAACTTTAGAAAGCATTTTCTCAACCAGCTGAAAAGGGAAGAGTTTAGACCTGTGAGCGACAGCCACCCAAACCACCCTGAAACGACTTAACTGGAGCTGCACTTGGATCGAGTTTTGCACCAGTTTGAAAAACTTGGAAAGTTACTATGGAGAATCTTTCCTTCTGTTAATCCTCCCACCCAAACTACGTCACCAATTATCTAACTATATGAAAAGCCATGGATCAAAATGCCTCTATTTCCATCTTCTTTCTGAAGAAGTCTTCAAGTACACTTGTCTTTTAAAAACCTGTTGTTGAAGTGGGTACGTCCTGCTGACAAGCTCTGGAAAAAAACCTGCTATTGTTGCAATTCCTAGAGACCCCAAGACGGTGTTTGATACACAGTCTTTGCAGGCTGTGTGTAAAAGACATGTTGGTTTTAACAGAATAATGAAAACCAGAAATAAGCAGCGATGATGAAGGAAGGAAAAGGATATAATCTTCTTAATGAGGTTTCTTTAACACGAACACCCAGGTTGCCTAGGTTTTATTTACACCGACAATTATGTATTTATCAGAAGGACAAATTTGCTTGATTTTAGCTACCAGTGTGGTCTGGAAGTGTGCACCAAAAGGGGATATTAATGGCGACAAGCGGGAGGGCAGCAAACTAGTGAAAGCCTTTTCTTAAAGTTTAGATTGATTACGTTGATAAAATTATTTTAAAATACTATGTAACAAAGCAAACAAACGCACTTCCCATTTCCAATTAAAACACAAAACCAGTGTGGGGGTGGAGGTGGTCAGAATTAGCAGACATGCCAGGGAAAGCAAAGCATCTCGCATCCAGAGAAGGAAGGCTATTGCTGGAGAACGGGAACTCCGTAAGGGGAAGCCGCAGACAGAATCGGGAACTTGTGTTGCTAGAGTTTTTCTAGTTAAGGTTAGCAAATAATTTTTGATAGCTCCAACCCTGATGGAAAGCCCTGTAATCTTGTAGCTCTGTAACTTTCTGTTTTAATGCTTGACTAGTTGACGCTTTGCGAAACACTTTTTATTCTGCTTTCTCTCCAGCTTTGTGAAATGGTCGATAAAAACTCATTTTGTTGAAGCAAAACAAATTAAACTTTATCAAGGGTAGGTGCTGGCAGGCACACTTGGGAGAGGGTAACTAAAGTCCATTATGGGGCTGGCAGAGATTGGGATGGGGTGGGGGTGAGAAAAGGGACTTCAAAAGGAAAACAAACTCGCTGAAACAGAAACCCAAAAAAGGTTATCAAAGGCTGCACATTTGATCTCTCAAATCTTAAATCAACAGGAGCTTCATCAAACCTTCCATAAAGACGGCAAAGCAATCCATATCCTGTAGGACACACAATAACAGATCCCCAAACCATTGACAATTAGTTAAACTTTTCTTATGTCAAAGAGCAGATGAGCATGCATACTTTTCCGATGAACCCCTCTTCCCTCAGAAGAGATTTTTAAATTAATCTTACCGCTGTGCAAACACCACTTAGCTGCTGTGATTCATCAACTCCCTGGCAACTTGCACAGCCCCACCTACTACATTTTCCCCTTATCATAGAATCATAGAATCACAGAATTATCTAGGTTGGAAGGGACCTTTCAGATCATTGAGCCCAACCATCAACCTAACACTGACAAAAACCATCACTAAAACCACATCGCTAAGCACCATGTCTTTTAAATACCTCCAGACAATTCTACCACTTCCCTGGGCAGCCTGTACCAATGCTTAACAACCCTTTTGGTGTAGAAATTTTTCCTAATATCCGTTTATCCTATTTATCCTTGCTGCCTGTGCACTGTGCATCCGCTCTCACCTCATCCTTGCCCAGTAGGACTTTTGTGGTGAGCGAGGGCCGGCCCACATTGTCCCCGATGGTGTTGGGGTCCACGTAGACGATGGTCCCCATCTTGCCGTACTGCGTGACTACCACGAGGACGGAGTTGGAGAACGCCGTGCAGACCACCTCCGTCGGGACCCCGTGTACCACCTCCTCCCGCTGCCTGGACGTCACGATGGGACTCGCTTCCATCGCTGCGGAAAAAGAACAATAAAACAACAGTAACAATAAAATAACATTAGATTAAAAACACAGCCCACGGGCTATATAAATCCCGAATCCTTCCCTTCATTTGAAAGACCCAGGTTAAGTTGATTTCAGAGCACAAAAGCATGCGGAGGTGTGTGCCTGTGACACGAACAAGTGGTCAACATCCCACATCCCTGACTGCGAGGGGACATTTAACCGCTGGAAGGGACATTTAACCGCCGGGCAGCCACGGCCCACGCTCCCCCCGCAAGGACGAGCTGTCATGTGTGTCGGGTTCCGGGCTAATCACAGTTCCACAGCGATGGCATCCACGGAGCAGGCCGCCCCGGGGCCCGACCCGCCGTGCCGTGCCCTCACGGTGGCTGGCAACCGAGGAGGGGACCCGAGCCCCGCTGTCACCCCCGCAGACCGCGGCCCCTTCCCGCGGGAGGCGCCCACCCCCAGGCCGGGCCGAGGCTGAGGAGAGGCCCCGGCCGCCCCTACCCGTGCCGGGCCCCGCCGCTCTCCGCCCGGGCCCGCCCCGCCGCGGCGGAAGCGGCTCCTTTCCCCTCCCTCCGCCGGCCGGAGGCGCGGGGAGATGGCGCAGGCCGGGCCGCCACCCTGCCCTCCCCTCAGCGCCGCGCCGCCATTACCCGCCATAGCCCGCCCGTCGCCATCTCCAGCCCCCCCCCGCCGCCGCTCTCCGCCATCTCCAGCCCCCACTCGCGCTCTCCTCAGGGACATCGCCGGCCCCGGCGGTGGGCCCTTCCCCCGGCCCAGCCTCCGCGATCGCTTTCTGCCCATTTTACACCGGTTCCCCTCGTGTGTGTGTGTGGAATGTCACACGGCAGGAGCCCGCCCGTGGCCGTGAGGGAGCGGCCTGTGCCACTCCTCAGGCCCGTGAGGGGACGCGGGGAACCTGCGGGCTGGAGGGAGCTGGCGAATTTTGATATTTTTTTTTTCTCTTTTTCACTCCGTTTCGACATGGGATGCGGCTGCTCCCACCTGCTGGGTGATGTTGTGCCACACTTGTGCTGTCCCATCAAAAAAAGGCTGGTTCGGGGCCGTAGGAGCAGGCCCTGTCTCAGGGGCCTGTCTGCCATGTTGTGGGCCAACACGCTCCAGCCCTGATCCAGTGAGCAGTATGTGCAAACATTACTCGCCATTGAGTGCATACCGTTAATTCAGTGCTAATTCTTTGTCTTCTTTGAAATACTGGTACTCCTGAATAATAACTCTCTATAATAAAGTTATGCAAAGCTCTGAAAATTGGGATTTCTCAGAAGTTTGCAACTCTCCAGAGTTCTGCAATTGCTGCATCTAAAATACGCTCCAAACCTCGGTTTCTAGCTGTTAGCTGTCCTTTACCATCATTTCCAACGCATGCAAAACGTTGCGGCTGTGGCTGCAGCAATAGCAACTTGAGTTCTGGGTTATCTGTTCGCGTAACCTCTCTTAAGAACCTCATGATGTTTTATTTTTTTTTTCTAATTAAAAATCTTAACAAAACTTGACTACAGGAAGAGCACGTAAACCTTGTGCTGAGAATCCTTCAAGGCACCATTAGAGAGCAGCAGAGGTCCATGGAAAAGCTTTAAATTCGGCAGGTTATTCTTGTGGTTAACTGAAACAGAGAGGCCTGGTACCTTTTCGGCACTCCTTGCAATCTGGTAAATAGTCTGTTTTCCAGCACTGCGAAAAACCAATATTCCTCTTTCTTGCTTACCACAATCACTCATGGTTTTGCCTGTTTGACGGAGATAATAGTAGCTCTTGTCAGTAAAGCCTCCTGACTCACAAAGAAGTTTATTCCTGCTCTGCCTTCTCCAGAGAATAATTTTACTTCAGGAAACACGAAGGACCGGATTCTTCCTGCCATCCTTGTTAGCCTCCATTTTATTTTTTACATGACAGGGGGACAAAGAGAATCCACACTAGTTCAGATTTAGATGGAGACGCTGTACTTCGCTGTTTTGTGTTAGTTCGGGACTGAAAAGTTACCTTTTAACAGTTTCAATCAGTTGGATATCTCACTTTGGCATGGAGCTGAGGTGGGACAGAGCAAACTCGAGAAGCAGATGGCAGGAGGTAACTGAGCACTGAATCTTTTATTACTGGATGTAAATACATTTAAAAAAGTGAACTAAGGAGAAGGCTTCTATTGTCTGTGTGTCTGAGGCAGGGGACAGAGATTTGAGAATGCACACGGTGGCAGATAACGGGACTTTTCCCGAGGGGTCTGTCCGCCTGCCACCTGCTTCCCAACATTTTCTGGCTGAGAAGGACAGGTATCCGTACTTACACTCCTGTTATCTACAGCACTTTTCCTCCGAAGATCCCTAATCACATTGCAGACATTATTCCATTTAGCTTCATAAACTCTCTTTTGACATAAGAGGTTATTAATATACCCCATTTTACGGTCCGAGGGAAATAAAGAATCGAGACAGACAGCAGTTCAGAGCCATCGAATCCTCGGCTGGAGATGCTGCAGGATTTCAGGATCCCTTCTTCCACTCCCATGCACTTGCTGCTGAAGAAGCATAAGTCATGCATGTCACTGTCTCAATTACCAGAGAAAATCAATGACTGTGCAGCCCCATGCTTTGACAAGAAAAACTACCCATAATATTGCAGCTTTATACCTTTATTGTTATTTATGTGAGCAGTTTCTTACTACTCTTCTTTTTAAACTGCTTAAGTGCCTCTCTGTGTGTAGACTGGAAGGAGGCTGCTTTTTATAATAATCTTTGCATTTATCTGAACTAGTTTTATAGAGTGAATGCGTAAGATCCACAGAGCATCAGAAATGTTTCCCACTTCTCTCGAAAACTAGGCACACGGTGTTTCAGGACATCCATTAATAATCCCTGCTCTTGGGAGCACCTAGCTATCAAAGTGCTGGGTTGGTTTATTAGTTTACAGGTTATTACTTCCCTAGTTTAGATTTCTCTCTTGTATCTTTTATGATGCAGAATATAGACTGTGAGCTGGAACCTCAGGTGCAGCTGGGCTCTGGGTTGCGCAGCCAAGGAGAGAGGAAAGGAATTAGTTTGTTCCCTGATGCGGGAGCTGCTTGGGAATTATTCTGACCCTTGTTATAAATCAGGTACGTGAAGCAGAGATGCCTTTTAAGTATGTTCCTCTGACCAGACAATATCAGAGCACTCCTCTTCCCCTTATTACTGTCACAGCAAGGTCAGGAGGATGTGGGTGGTGTGGGGTTGTGTGAGCACTCTCTCCATGGGGCTGTTGTGGGTAGGAGGGATGGCAGAAATCCACCTCCTGATGCTTTCGAGTGGTTCCCACTGCATTTAAATGGGGTCTGGCAGAGGCGGTGTTCAGAAAAATATTACTGAGCTGAGGCCCTTGGGGAAGCGGGTAGAGGAGCACATCTGGGGCTGTTCTCAAAGGGTAGCTTTAGCCCCAAAAGTCTGGTCTCCCTGGCTGGCGCTCTCTGCAGTCAGTGGAGAGGGGTTTTGTCGCTGCTCGGTGTAAAGTAGAAACACGGCTTTGACCCTGGCTCTCTGCAGTCGGGAATGAAGCCTGCTGCGGCTGACGTTGGCTCTTCTATCCATCTCCTGCTTTCTAGATCTCAGCCTGACAAAAGGTATGGGCCTGCCAAACATGACCAAACCCCAACTGCTTCTGCACATGGACAGAAACAAGACATCAGGTTTGCAGGGAAGCCTGAGGTTGGAGCATGAGCAGCTGAGGAGTTCAGACGTGTCCAGGATTAGGTGGTAGCTGAACAGCATTCTCAGAGTTAATTCTCATTCTCTGAGGCTCTCACTTTATGTGCTCATATTTTGAAGGAGGGTGAGGGGATTCTGGCTCTTCGGTGCATTGATCCCTTTTCTGTGCTCCCTAGGATAACGGGTCGGATCATATCTTATTCTGAGAGACAAGTCTAAGAGGTTTGCTTTGTTCTTAAGTTGTCCACGTGGCTCTTATTGTATGGGACATCTCTTATTTCATTCGTTGCACGAGTAAGAGGAATGCTAAGCCAATCAATCGGGCATTGCAGAAACCACTCTAAGCTATTTAGTTGTTGATTAAACCTTTTTTTTCCCCCAGTGTAGAATTCAGCCATAAAAAACATAGTCTTTTCAAGAAAAAATAAACATAAAGCTCAAACCCAGATTGTTCTCTTTCTGTGTGAGCTGCACTCAGCTGCACATCTGAAATGGAAATACTGGATGTCTTTGCATGCCTGAGACTGTCAGGTCATGCTATTGTTTTGTTTTCTTGCATTTGCAATTTAGTCAGGAAATAATATGGGAACATTCATTAATGTTTGTGTAAATAGTAACAGCCCACGTATGACCACTAGCATATTTTCCTGTGAAAGCTCAGCGTGCAGGGTAGGATTTAAAAACATGGCAGTAAGCCAGCACACTCTGGCTGAGCCTGGAAGCATCTAGGTAGCAATTTGACTGGAGCTCTTTGGAAGCTTTTTTTTAGTCAGATTTAGCAACCTATAAATAGAGGAGTACTCCAGCCCTTGCAGGACTTTGTTATGCTGTGTCATTTGTGTTTTCTGAGCTGCTGTGCGGGCTGGAAAAGGAGGATTTCGGATCCGTGGGGCTGGGATGAGAAAGGAGCTCCCTTAGTGCTGGGGGTGAGTTTCAGAAGGGGGCTGCTGCTGAGATTGCAGGGCCTCGCGAAAGTTCGGCAAGTCACAGCTACAGAAGGATGTTGCTGAAAACAGTTTCTTGGGTGCTTGATCTCAAACAGCAGTATTTTTCATACATTCAATACCTTTAAAACCAGCAGACCCTACATTTCTTTGTAAAAAACATCCAGAAATTATTTGGACAACCACTGAAATGAAAGTGACATTCTTGAAACATGTGAAATACATCTCCAGAATAGCTCCAGACTACCTAAAAGGGTCAGGATTACATCATGCAGTCAACCTGGTGCTGTCTAATGATAATTTTATCCTCCATATTTTTCATGAGATAACAGCTGGCTGTACTGGACACTGTAGCCGGGGGGTATGGAGCAGACAGAGTCATCATGAGGCAAGATTGAGTTTGAGTACTGTTTACATAATTTTCATTTGTCAAATAACAGCCCTACATAGATCATGACAATGACAGTGCCTGTGGATGGTATCATCCATCAACAGATCCACCCTGTGAACAGCAGAAGCTTTGCATTACCAGAATGGCTGAAGAAATTATTTCCATGGATCAGTAAAGACAGCAGTAATTGCCATAAAGCTCACTATAGTTTATGCAGGAGTTTTTCAGCTGCTCGTGGTGGTCTGTCAGATGAGAGACAGCATGCAAATGGAGTGGATCGTAAAAATAATTGTCGCATAGCTTCTAAGAACAAAACTCGTACCACTGTGTTCCTAAGAAGTGCGAAAGCGCAGAAAATAACAACGTGGCTCTTGCAGAAGCTACAAGAGAATGTCAGAGTATTAGTATGATACTAATAGTATAGTCAGTTGTATGAATCACTTAATTGTGACAGCAGATTAAATAGTGTTGTTGTCTAGAATTCACCCATAGTTAAAATGATATATGTTGATGAGACAAATGCCTTGTGTGCCGCCAGTAATAAATTAGCTCCTCTTTCAAGTGAGAAAACAATTAAAAACTTGGTTGAAAAGGGCATAGTTTCTCTGTGGTCACTGATCCCTCAAACTCTGGAAATAATAAAGTGTTTCTAATAGTTGTTCATTATTACACAGTTGAAAGAGGAAAAATCCATTGTCTCATTATGTTCAAGACAGTTATGAAATTGCATTGGGAATATTTGAAAATGTAAGAGGCCTATAACCAAATGGTTTCAAGTTTGACAATGTATCATCATTTGCAGTTCATAATGCTGCTGTTAACTTTGGGAGATATCAGTCAGTGCACACAGTAGAAAATGAGAATAAATATGAACTTTTTGCGTATACGCTGCATAAATAACAGCAAAGTACACAGAAGATAGGTCATGATTCAATTTTGACAGGTGTGTAACAAAACTTTCGGAATTACAGGAGGTATTCATTTTGCAAAACTTAAATATGTGGAAACATTAAGGCGTTTCCCAACAAAGTGGGCAACTCTGTGCCTTGCCAGTGAAACAATAATAAAATCATTTCTGGCTATGATGAATTCATCTTGAACATTAGGTGAAGATTGGCCCCATCTGATTTTTAAGTTCTTTATAGATGTTGAAGGTGGATATGGTGGAAACGCCTGGTGTCTGAATGCTTCCTCTCTCGTAGTACATTACATTTTTTTGTCATCTAGTCAAAATTAAAATGTTCTCTGGTGCTGAAGTTTAGCGCATAAAGCATTAGTTATGCTGGAGGTCACAATAAAGCCCTACATAAAGACAATAAAGACATACCGTCACAAGGCAAAAGAGTGTCGGCAGATGCCCTTCAGTGGGATGTGGAGGCTCTCAGATCTCAGTCTTCACCTACCAACACTAACCCGATTCACTGGCTGTCTCTGAAAAAGCCTGAGATTGGAGGAAATTGGAAACCATATTGAAGGACTTATCTGTGACAGAAGACTGGAAGTGCGTTTATGAGGAATATTGTGATTTGAAAGATTTTGTGAGGCACGTGCATATGCTGCAGGAATTGGTATTTAGAAGTGCTTTGAATCCTAGTTATCTCCATTTCAGAAAACTTGTGGAGTTTACTACATCCGTTCCTGTCTCTAGAGAGTGGTAGAATAAATATTTTCTCTAGGAAGCAGATTTGACATTTCAGAAACCTGCAAAATGTTGAGTCTGTTAAAGCTGAAGTTTGAAGTTAATTTTAACTGACCACATAAAGAATTTTATGAATCAACATAAAAAGAAATAAGTATCGAAATTGTTTGTTAGTGCCATTCGAAGTAATGAACTGAACTTTGTGGTAATTGAATTGTGCATTCGATGGAGGGTACAAATGTACTCTTAGGAGAAAAATACAATTATATACTAAGGAAAATTCCATTAAAATAAAATATTGTCTTTTATTTCACAGGTGCTTATCTCCTGTTTCTGTCCAAGAGACATGATAATCAAGAAAAGCAGATGTGCTATCAACTTTTTAAGTTTCATCCTGGAAATGAGGTTGGAATATTCCACAAGGAAATCAATGTCATTTTCCTACTCTCTTCTGTCTCTGTAAGAAATGCTCTGCCTAAGTCTTTCTCTGCTCTGTACTTACCATTCTTCTTCTAGGTGACTCTAGGCTGAGCTCGTGTTTTTGCTCTTAACTTCATGTGAGCCTCCTTTCTTATCTCTTCCAAGAGTGTTTTGGAACCAGTTTGCCCTGAAACCCTGAGATCGGAGAACACTGGGGGGATTAGTTTTAAACTTGTTAAACTGAATTAACACTCCTGCCACATGATTCTGGCCTGTGCCAGTCCTTCTAATCTTGTTCGGAGTTTAGGATAATTTGTTTAGTAGTGCTGATCAGCTGGAGGTTAATTCAATTGGACTTTGGTTATTTATTCATGCCCGGATTTGCTAAGTGTCACAGCAGATACATGAGGTCTCTGTTACAGTTATGAGACGGCTTCATTAGTGTGACGGAGAGTCCATCTGGATGACTTCCTTTCCTCACTGCAATAACTGGCTGTCAGGGCTCTCTCTGGTGGGAAAAAAACCCTTATATAACATCTCCCTTTCATTTGTGTCATAAGTGTATTGATTACAACTTAAAATGCACTTCTCTGTTCCGATTGCTGGGATTGCCAATAATCCTTCTCAGGGATCTCAGTAGTATTCCAGCTCCACATTTTAAATTAATACCAGAATTTAAAAGAAAAATACAAATGTGTTTTTTTTCACGCCACTTATTATTAATAATGTGTTTTCACGCAGTATTTTGGTCCCGCTCACTTCAAGGTCCGCTTTCCCCATCAGTGAAATGCGGCCAGCACTGGGGTGGAACGTGGTCAGTCTTTTACGCTGTCCAGAATTAACTACCCAGAAATGGAAGACAAAAAGGAAGAAGAAAATTGCATCCTGCTGAAACCGCTGGAGGAATTTAGGTTGGCAGAACGTCGTTACTTGAACTGGAATGTGGCCAGGACACCAGGATTAATGTTAGCGCACAAAATGCCACTTGATTGCAAGTGTTCGGATAACCTTGGATGAAAGTCTTATCTGAAAAGAGGCTCTTCTAACAGAAAAGGGCTCCCTGATATTGGCCGGGACTTTGGTTCAGGGTTGACTCAGAGAATTTTTGCTATTTGCTTCAGCAGTTTTTGAATGGGGCAGCTCTTGAATGGTAACAGATCTCCCCTTCACAGCCTGCAGCACAGCAGATAATTTTCTGCGGAGGATTCCATGCCATGGACTGATGTCTCTTTTTAGAGATGTTTCCTGATATATCATGCAAACATTACAAATAGGAGCCTGAAGGGATGCTTGTTGGGGAAAGGTCCTAAAGATTAGAAGGCAGGAAAAATGTTCAGTATTGAGAAGGCACTGGGCTGAGCCGAGCTTCTGCAGCCACATAAATGTGGAATAGCTACTTACATCACGGAGTTACTCCTGAGCAAACAAGATCAGCATTTGCCTCATTTTTTTATTCTCCTCTCTGAACATTTCTTCTGTCAATCCTCTAATACATGTTATGGGGTTGTGCTGGTGGAACCAGCTGGTGCCCAGTGAAGGCTTTGGTGATTAAGAGCAGCATTAATCAAAATTTCTTCTCTTGCTCTCAATTTTTCAATTAAATTGTAAATCTGTGCTGAGGAACACCATTAACTTCCAGGGAGTGAGAAATGTTCCCACATGTTTGGTCTTCTTCAGAAAACCCTGTCACAGTTACATACCGTGAAATATGGTTTCCAACAGAACAATGTTCCCAAAACCAGCTGGGACCCACATTACAACTCAGCGTTCTTTGCAGAAGTTTATTTGCTGTTGACTTGGAAGCCAACTGAGAACTTTTGAGAGGAGTTTCTACTTATCTACACAACAATGCAACATGGATCCCGCAGCATCGGCTCCCACAGAGAAGCTGGAGAAAGCAGGACAAAGAGAAAAATGTGTCGGTACCTGTCTTTGTCACCTGTCACAGGGTTTGATGTTTCTTGCCCTGGTCCTGGGTCTCGCATGCCTGTTTGGGTGGAAGGAAAGCATCCAGGGAAAGCTTCCATGTTGAGGCAGCCTGGCACAAATTATGAAGGGGGCAGGATCTGGGAGAGCCAGTGTGTATTCTCAAGAGACGGGCTCCCTGTCTGGAGGAGAAAGAGCAGTGTGGAACTCCATCTCTGTGGGCGCTGCCCTAACACTGAAGGCCCTTCTTTACAATCGGGCAGGAGGTGCATGCAAAGGAAACAATCCTTTCAGGGCTGCGTCTCAGCTGCATGCGTGGTTAAGCTGTATGTGAGTGTGGGACTAGCTTTGCTATTTGTTTTTGAGGGCAAAACCCATCACTGCTGTTGTGTGGGGTGAATCTGACCTAGACTGTTTTGCAAGTGGAGCTATTTTCCATCCTACCTGAGCCCCACTGAAGTTTTCCCTTGTTTTCCATGGGAGGATACTGACTGTGCCCTCTCCCCCAGCCCAGCCTTCCCATTCCTCTCCTGCAGCAGCTCAGACTTGTATATGAGCCAAGATATTCACTTCATTTAATATTCCTCGTCCCTGTCTTCATTATTTTTCATTTATAGGTTAACCGGCACCTGAGATGCTCAGTGCTTTCCCTAACTTTACTTTGACTATCTAAACTTTTAAATTAAACATTTTCATTCCCCCCTTCCTTCTGTTGGAGGCTTACTGTAGAATTCTGTATTTTAAAAAAAACAGCAAACGGAGAAGTACTCACAGATGCATTTTGCTGAGAAGAGATAGATGGCCTGACATAAAGGATTGAACATACTATTCCACAGATATCCTTGCATCTGACAAAATAGGCCAAACTTGTTCTTTCCGTAGCTCCACCAGGGATGAACAAGACCCAGGGGCTGTGAGGAAGACCACGTGCTGACATTTTGTTTCATTGAGTCCCTGGAACATTGAATATGCTCTTGATATGCAAGAGTAGGCTGAAATCTGCAATCAGCTCCACGAGTGTAATTGAATCTGAGTCAGGAGAAGTGACACCTGCATGATGAAGAAGGGCATTCATTATGCTCTGTTCAGGTCTGTACCATCCTGCTTGTGTGGACGGAGTTCAGCATGTACTATCTCGAGCTGAGGGATCACACAATCATGCTCCAGCTATCATTTCCTATATATATTTCTACTACGTGCCGGACATCTCAATGCTATGCTGACAAGTGCATAAGCACACACCATCCTATCTAAATATCGGCTCTATACATGTGCATGAGCAACCAGATGCACCTTGGACTTATGAATATGAATGGGGCAAAACGTGTAGTGCGACCTTCACGTCAGGCACGCTTTCCTTCATGTGCCTGCACTTCTGATAAATCACTGCCGTCTTGGGGACATCTGTGTCAGTTCAGACCATTCCCCTGCTATTGCAGGCAAATATGATACAGCTGTGAAGTCTGCAAGGGTCTGGAATGTTGTGTATCTTCACACGCATGCTCCCCATGGCCAACAAGAACAAGACCTGTGTACAAAAGACTAAATGTCTCAAAGACAGTGCAGGAAGGGAGAAGGAGAGGCCAATGCACGTTGCCACTGCCTTAAAGGAAGCATAAGAGGAGAAAATTCCTGGATGATCTCTTCATGCTATTACCAGGAGTGGTCCTTTTGGGAATGGTGCACTGAAGGGCTTTTGAGAAAAATGTTGTCAAAGCAATTTTTGTTGGAAATGTTATTTTGACACATCAGGCCATATTGTTTTGATCACTCCCTTTTCAAAAGGAACTTTTAGGTTACAGTGTTCTGCTTTGATGATTTTTCAAACGAAGTTGCAGTCATTGCACTTCATGTCGATTTTTCATCCACATTTTATCTTACATGTGGAAAGAGAACAAAAAGAAAACATTTGATTGACCCAAACTACCCGTTGGACATGCTGTTTTTGTGAAAACTTTCAAAATATTGCTTCCTTTTTCCCTGTACGGGAGGAAATCCTAGGACCTCTCACCCTTCGGAGAAAGGGGAACGCACTCTGATGGGGGCATCTGGTACAGAGGCCAAAATCGAGGTGCTAAACCAGTGTGGGTACTGAATCACCCCGTTGTACACCTGGACGCAGACGGGTCTCTTGTTTAGCTATGTAGTGGTCCCACGTTTTGGCCGTGCCACCGTGTGAGCTCTGTCCCTGTGGGAAGCCGGGCTCAGTGCTTGGCAGGAACGCCTTTGAGATGACATGCTGAAGGCTTCACACCCTCTGAAACACAACACGCGGCTCCGTGGCAGGGATTGCTGGCAGGAGGAGCACATCTGGGTGTTTAGCCTTCAGGGAACCTGGCACTTGTCACAATTAGCCCTCAGGGAGGGCACTCGGGTGCCCTTGACAGGTGGCTTCAACGGAGAAAGCAGTGCTTCTTGGCGGGGAGCCAGAGGAAAAAGCAGCTTTGGCAGGTAGCCTTTGTGCAAGGCGAGCGCTTTGCAGTTTTCCTTTAGAGGAGGGAAGCACGATGCTGTAACAGGTAGAGGGGTCAGACCCTCCCCAGCCCCTTTGGCCTTGCACTCAAAATTGGAGTTCCATGTTCTCTCCCTACGTCAAGTAGGAAACACCTACCATTTGTCCATACTTTGAGGAATTCTTACCAAAACCCCCTCTATAAAACACTTACCTATATAGGTATATACATACCTGTATAAAAGCAGTTACTGAAAGCAAAAGGATAAAAATATTGTGAAAGTCATCTGGATCCTCCAGAGAGAGGGATGCAAAATATGTATCCAATAAAGCTTTTCTGATGATACCCATAAATACAGAGCTGAAGTGCTGGCCCTGCTGTCCTCTCCAGTACCATTCCACCAGAAATGTGTAGCTCACATCCTGAGTCATCCCCAAGGAGGGCAATAGATGTTATACACTTGAAATAGTTTAATTTCTAACTGGCCCAAGCACAGTTCATCCCTCTTTCATCAGGCAAGAGGAAGATGGAGAATTTTAATATCTTCTGGCGAGATCATGGGACCTCTGAGTCCCTAGCCTTATTCAACGCAGCCAGTGCATTTTGCCAGTTCCATGCAAGAAACTGCAGGTGTGAGAGAAGCTGGGCTCCCAGATTGCACTGCAAGGACAGGAGAGTGACGATGCTTGTGTAGAAAGTTGGACATTTCTAGTTGCTCTGACTGAGCTGCAGGACCTTGAGATCTCCATTTTCAGCCTTAGGAGACCCTCTTTAGGCTCGTAAGTTTATAGCAAGGAATTATAATGGCTTTATTTCCAGAGACAGAGGTGAAGAATTCCCACGTGAAGAAACAGCTCTGTAGGCAGATGCATTCGGCGAGGATCTAACACTTTATTTAGCCTGGAAGACCTTAGCTTGCTATGTCCTTGCTTAGGGCCAGCCTATGCGTTTTGTGTGTAAACTGAGGTAGGGGGCTCACGGGCTTCACTGTCCCGCCCAAAAGAGTTGTCCCAGCATACAGAGGGGGGTTGGCTCCCAGGAACCTGCCCTCACCACATGCCGATGCTTCGGGCACAAGTTTCCCTGGGAATGAGATAAGTGACTGATGGCCGCTATTACAGGAGGAGTTCTTCGGAACAGATCTGGCCTCTTCTATGATGGCGTTGAAGGGCAAGAAAAATCTTTCAGGCAGCCTGCTGCTGCGTGGTGGCTTTGCTTTGAACACAAACAAGAAATACATTTTCAGAGGGTGTGAAATCCACAAGCAAAAAGGAAAAAAAATGAGGAAATCAGATGGCTGAATTACTAACTCATCAGAGGCCAGTAGGGACTGCGGTAATACAAGCTATATTATAATGTCAATTTGCATTGTACATTTGGAACAACAGCAATCACATTGTTTTGAAATTAAGAATAACCTGGAGGGGGCAAATAAACTAACAGTGTACCACATAGTTGAGAGAGAGAGAATTTGTACTTGGCAATAATCAATACTCGCGTATGTCTTCTAATTGAGTCAGCCCAGCCTTCCTCCGGGATGTGACAGTGACAACTGAACTCCTCTTCCCGTTTGATGGATTTGATTGTGCTGCAGCTGTAAATAGGGAATGCATCAAAAATGGCTTAAATGGCTTTGGTTTGTCTTCAGGGCCTGAGCACCAGCCCTGCTCAGTGCAGTGCATTGGTCAGCCAGGCGGGACGTGGGCACCGACGCTGTCTTGCCTGGGACTGTTGGAGGGCTCAGCCAAGGGTGGGTGCTGAGGACCATTCCTAGAGGAGCACCTAATCTCCTCAGCGTTCAGTTCCCTTGTGAACAAGTAGAACAAACGTCTTCTAAGGAATCGAATGACCAATTTGGGTGACTTTCTCAACAATTTGGTCCTTGTCCTGTCTCCTAAAATAGCCTTTTAAAAATACCTTGCTGCCAGAGGCACTGAGTGGGTTGGTTGATGAGCGTGACCCGGTGCTTGGGCACCTGCCGCTGGTGTGTGTATTGTTCCCCACAAGTTTGCAACAGTCATTGCATTCAGGACTGGGAAAGAATTGATTGTGGGGACCTGGGGCTTTCGTCTGGCCTGTGTCCAAGGCAGACCACAGGCACCCTTGGGTCGTGTTTCCACATCGTGGCATTTCCTAACTTGTATTTCTTCCTCTGTCCCTCTGCTATGTCTGGAGGCACATCCAGATTGAAATGAAAGGCTTTCCTTTTCCCTCTTCAAATTGCTACTTGTGTTGCCGACTCAAGCTCTTCACTTGGTTTGTGTTGGGGGATGAGTCAAAACCCTGGCCTATTCATATTTCACATCATGCGCACGTTAATTGGTACTTTACATCCCAGGGACTTCCTAAGGAAGCACCAATTTGGTCTCTTAACAATTTTACTACAAACACATTTTTCCTCCCTTTCCTTTTCCCTTTTTGTCATAGATAAGATTCATTTTTTTCTGGACATGAATCCATTGCGTGAGGTTTCTCAAATCTCTGCTCTGGGACACTGAAATCTTATCTCTGAGGCAGAGCGGGAAAGGAGAAGTAGTACACGAGGGGAACTGTGACTCATGCAGAAATTGAAATGATGAAGCAGACGCTGCTATTACGAAGATCCAGAGGTGTTTAAAGACCTACTGGTGGAAAGGCAAAAGCCTGGGCTTTTCAGCCTTGAAAGGCTTCTGCATATTGAAGCTTTGAGCTGAGGGCTGCAGCCCGGCGAGCTCTCCGCTTGCTAAGTCCCTTCCATGTCAGAGCAGCGCAGCGGAGCCCAGAGCTTGACTGGAGGCAGCGCGCAGTGGATTTACGCCTGATCGATAGAAGGTCTGTTAAAACTTGAAATGGTGCTGCCTTCTTCCCCACAACAGAAATCTTAATGATTTTTTATTTTTCCCCCTGGAGGGGCTGAATCTGAATGAAAGAAAATGAGGAGAAAACGTGCCTGATTTTTCTGTTTCAATGCATGAGCTGAAGGAGCGTCTGTCATCCTGAAAAGCTCCTTGTTTTGATGGAGCCTTAATGGATCTTTCAAAAGACTCTTTGAATGCCTTGCCCAGCTCTATTGGAAACAGTTGTGTTTTGAAGCTGGCACCTTGCCATGTCTATTTATGTTCAATATTGCCTTCAAAAATAGCATCACTTCTATCTTTTCCCAATATTCAGAGCAGTATTAGCACATAGGACGATAAGCTGGCCTTGTCTCCTCTGTACTAGGGAAAAGGGTTCGGCGGGACCCAGTCCAGCTCCTCTCCTTGAGGATAGGTAAAATTCCCAAATTCCTCGTGCCACACAGATGGCATTTTTGACACCACAGAGGGGAGAAGAGATCTGTATGCTAAGAGGAGAGAAGAGTTTACATCTGTCATGCTGTTAGGTCCCTTGACACGGATACTCCCCAGCACCCCAAGGTTATCTGCTCCAGAGGCCCTGTTAGTCCTCTGTGTCCAACCCGATTTGCTTTTGCTGCAGTTTAAACCCATGACATCTTGTCCTGTCTGCCACAGCTATGGAGAACAGACCGTTCCCTTCCTCCTGAAGGTTATCTTTTAAAGGCCTTAAGGACTTAGCAGTTAAGCTGGGGGAGAGACAAGGCTAACGTCCCTCCTTGGCTTCTTCTTAGGCTACGTCAGGAGAGGGACCATTCCTCTTACAGTGCAGAGCTGCAGGACTCTGTGTCTTCTCATAACAGACCCTTGCCCCGTGTCTGCTGTTATCCCAGCTCCTTTCTGGAAGAAAGGCCATGCCTCCATTCATTCCCACCGTGGGTGTGAGCGGTCTGTGCCTCCTGCTGAAGTGCAGTGCTTTGCTGTTGTCCCCAGTTTGTGTTTCACCTCGGTATTTGGGGCCATTTCATCCAATTTGTCTAAATCATTTTGAATTCTAGCCTTGTCCCCAAAGTGTCCTTGCCGTCCCTCCCTGATTGCTTTTGTCTGCATGCATAATAAACCTGCTCCTTCATCCCTCACCCATGTCTTCAATGCAAACACAGGATGGGGTGGGAGCCAGGAGAATGTGCAGCCCAGCCATCCATACAGACAAGCAACCATGGGAAACAGCAGCGCCCCAGGGATCTGCCATCCCCTTGTGTGCGTGCCTGGGGCCACAGCCCTTTCACCGCATGCTCTTTAGCCAAGGAGCCCCGAAACAAAGGGACAGAGGATGGGGACCCCAAAGTTACAGCTACAATGCAGCACCGTTACAGCACGGGGCTGAGAAGGTGGCAAGGTGGATGGAGAGCCCTTGCCCAGGAAGACCTTCCCTCCGTTGCGAGCAGCTGTCTGCAGGATGAGTAAGGTGCCCAGTCATGTCCTGACTCCTGAGAAATCCATTATCACAAGCCATTTTTCCCTTTGAAGTATCCTGAACTTGGTGAGCGTGCAGCCTTATCTTTCCGGGTGCCAAATTCTCCTTAATGAGGTTTATCCAGCTTTTCCAGCATGGCTTAACATTGTCCATCCAGTCTGGCCAGAAAGGATCCTTTATTTTGCTAACATAATTAATAGCAATAAGCTGTCCGTGGTGTGTGGTGATAATGGCATTGATGCTGTAATGCCCCGCAGACAGAGCTTGGGATTCAGAGAAAGTTTCATTGTGTGTGCAGCGTTAGCAATTTCCCCAGCTCCCTTCCTGAACGATTTCTCTTTCTGTTTCCCATCCTATGCTGGAATTATGCCTCCCGCTGTTTACATTAAAAATGCATTATACATGTGTTGAAAACATTGAGTTCTATGTTGCTGGCAAGGAAGGAAGCTGTTATGTTTAAGAAGCACTCTCTTATGTTATTATCACTTTTGTTTAATTTAGTAGGATTATTTTCTCTAATTCCAAAGCTGGGAAAAGACTCCTGTAAATATTCTTCCCACTAGCCAATTTCTTTATCATCCAAACCCATGTATAAACTGACTTGCTTATGAACTGCCACATCACCAAGTTAAAATGCTGATTTCCCTCTGTTAGATTTCTCCTGTGCTTTGGATCAAAAATATACAAGGCAAAGGTAATGTCATTTAAAAGAGCTCTAAACGGCGCGCTGCAGCACAGGGGAGCTAGGATTTATGCTAGCAGCATAGCAGTGCCGGGCTGGGGAGGTGTTGAGGTTTCTAAACTCCATGGAAGAGCTGCATGGACTAGGAAAACGTGGGATTGAGCAACTCTGCACCTGTAGGGACTAGGCATTCAAATGCACCGTACCATCCTCTATGAATAATCCAAGGAGGGATTTTCTGTGGGACTCACTGCTGTCGTATCTAAGCACCTCACTGGACAAACAGAATGTGGCAGGGCTGGGAGTTAAACCCATATCTCTCAGACCCAGAGCTTTAGCTACATGGACATTTTCATTCTTGAAAATATAACTCCATCCGGGTAAATTTGAGGCCTAAAATGAAATACAGTAAGAAGGGGGCAATAGGAAAGAAATGGTGACTGTGGGTTGAAATCAGAGCACTCAAAGGAAATGAGGTATGAGAGAAAAAGAGAGAGAAGAAGAAAAAGAAATAAAGAGCCAGAGCAGAGCAGAGCAGAGCAGAGCAGAGCAGAGCAGAGAAGAGAAGAGAAGAGAAGAGAAGAGAAGAGAAGAGAAGAGAAGAGAGGAAAAAGGAGAAGGAAGGAAGGACAGACAGAAGAAAGAAAGAAAGAGAGAAAGAGAAGAAAGAGAGAGAGAAAAAGAAGGAAGGAAGGAGGGAGGGAGGGAGGGAGGGAGGGAAGGAAGGAAGGAAGGAAGGAAGGAAGGAAGGAAGGAAGGAAGGAAGGAAGGAAGGAAGGAAGGAGGGAAGGAAGGAAGGAAGGAAGGAAGGAAGGAAGGAAGGAAGGAAGGAAGGAAGGAAGGAAGGAAGGAAGGAAGGAAGGAAGGAAGGAAGGAAGGAAGGAAGGAAGGAAGGAAGGGAAGGGAAAGAGAGAAAGAAAGAAAGAGGAGTGACAAAAGATCCTGTGGCAGGTGTTGTGCCACTTGGAGGTTCTGCATGTAAGACCCAGGAGGTGTTTTGCACTGGGGAGATCCCAGGGGAGATCCCAGGGGAATCCCACCAGCTTGGGGCACGGCAATAAAGCACCAGAGTGGGAAGTTGCAGTGAGGAGTTACAGGATGAAAGATTAAGGAAATTAGATCTGTGGAGGAAAGCAGAGGAGATTCAGGCTAAGATACAAGGATGTAAGGAGCCTTGCCTAAAGGAAGGAAAGAAATGATTTGCCTTAATTAGTGAGTAACAAAACTGTACCTTGTGGGCATGAGCTGGAAGAGAAAAAAATTAATTTATATAACCGAAACCCACTTTTTAGGAGTACAACTGGCTGGGGTTTGGGACCCGGAGTGGAAGTGGGCAGCAGATCACTCGGTGCACAGCGCTCGGTGTGCTCAGTGGGTTTCCAGTGCGGGCAGGAGGGGCTGCTGCAGGTAATCCGCGGGTGCTGTTGGGACCATTTGTATTCGATCCCGCAGCACTGCATGAAGTGTTGGAGGATTTGATGCTGGCATTAGCAAAAAGACCTCTCAGGGGGGCGAAATGGCAACGGTTCAGTGGCAGCTGGCAACAGTGCAGTGGGAAGCCCAGCGGAGACGTGTGTCTGCAGGTGAGCTGGGAGAGGAATGCCAAGTATCCGAGGTTGGCCGGGGAATAGGGTCCCTTCCTCCCCGGGGCAAAGGCAGGGCTTGGGGTGACTTCCCTCAGCTGAGACCTCCGGTTTGTCTCATCCAAACCCAGCGTGCCCAGCAGCACAGAGGCAATTAGAGACCAGCATGGGTCATTGGTGATCCCTCAGCCTTCAGGAATGCAATAACATGTCTGTTAGATCTCCTTAAGCATTTGCCAAGTCACTGCTCTATCCTAGAGGGAAATAACCTTGTGCTGAACAGTTTGATTGTCTAGTGCTAATATAACAGGAGAAAGCCTATTAAATGTTGTGCTGGAAGGGTCCTTTGGGTCTGCAATAGGTTTTCTCTTTTTTTCTTTCCTTTTTCCCTTTCCTTTCTCTTTCCTTCTTTCTTTTTTTCCTTTCCCCCCTTCATTTCCCTTTCTTTCCCCTTCCCCACAGACCAGAAATGAGCAACAGCAGTGAACTGAAGGCAGGGAAGACAGCGTCTGTATGCAATGAGATTGCAAACCAGCTGGCAGCGTTGCCTGCGGCCATGCACCCGTTTACTACTGGGGTGGGACCTGTGTCCTGCCTCCCTGCTCTCCCACCATGCTGCATGCTCGCGAAGGCTGGCTGTCCCTCGTGTCTCCCCCAGAAAAAATCCCTACCAAACATTTCAGGAATTTTTCCTGCACTGGTGCAACAATCTCTGCTGCTCCTCACTGGAGAAACCTCTGCAGCAGGGCTGGTCCTGGGTTGCCTTCTCCTCACCAGTGGCTGGCCAAGAAGAGCTGGCTGAGACCACCAGGCTCCTGGACCCGGGCAGCATCTGGCCAAGGCTCTGCGAAGACAAAGGCATCCCATCCAGTTGATGTGTTGGCCAAGATAACGCCAGGACCAGCTGTAGTTGATCTCTCCCTCGCTTCAGCAGAGGATTCCTTGTCACACCGGCACATGGCACTTCAAGGGGAGAGCCTCAGGGCTTCTCCTCTCCTGGCATTGCTGAAATGCTGGTGGCCTGTCAGAAACAGCAGGAGAGAGACACATTGGACTTTAGAGTGCGTCTCCCATGCAGATGTGACTCTGAGCAATTGCTATTAATTTTAAGAGCAGAAAAGAACAAGAAGCCTGTTTATTCATCACCTGGGCGAAACACCCAGTGGAGAAGCACCAAGTTGGCAGAGTCCCTTTCCCCTGTGGGCTGTAGAGCAGCAGTTTTGAGGCAGGTACAACTGTTAAGCCATGGACGTGCCCAGCTAACAGCAATGGCAGGAGGCACTTTCCCCCTGCAGTCGTGCGTGGGTGCCGGGCACCCGCAGCGATCCTCTCCGAGGAGTGAGGAGTGGGAGCAAGGCCATCGCAGCAGCCGTCTCGCTGAAATGAAGGTGTACGAGCGCTTGTAGGCTGTGACAGGAACCGCTGCAGTCAGTGCTGGGGAAACGTAAGCCACTGTGGAGAGCACAGATCCTGCAATAAGGTGGTGACCTTACAGTTAAGGTGGCGTTTTAAAGAGGTGATTCCTTAAATCAACCAGTCTTCTGGGTCCCTGACTGTTCATGGGTCTTTGCATATCTTCCAGGGCAGTGAGAGGTGCCTGTTGACCCTCTGCAATTAGTACCCCTGGCTTAATCGACTTTAACATTCTCCCAGGCTCCTTTGAGATGAATGGCTCCATCTGCTAATCCAGGGCAAAGGCGACTCTTCCTGAGATGCAGTTACAACCGAGATGAGAAGCAGATGAGAAGCAGACGTGGGGTGAACCTCCCCCTGTTATCAGGGCACATGCGAGGGAGAGCTTTGTGGCTGCTGCCAAGGGGTGAGAGACCCCTGAGACTGTGCCATGGCCACAACCTGCACCCGCATCGATCCCAATCATCTAGTCCACTCCGTCAGAGATGCAGGGTGCCAGAGCCCTTGTGGTGGGTGCAGCCCCTGTGGGATGCTCGGCCACAGCCGGCAGTGCTGGCAGCCCGGTCTCTGCCATCCCCTCTGCCAGCTCAGCCCATCTTGCGAGCCACCGGGGCAGAGGCGCTAGCGCTCGCTGCTCCGCTTGCGTAACTGTATTCTTCACGTCTCAGTGACTTGCTCAGGGTCTGGGCAGGCGCACGTGAGCTGAGCTGCGTTTGCTGCTGGAGCCTTGAGGGGAACCGGGGACATCCATGCATGTAAAGCCATCAGCTCCGGAGTGAAACCTCCGCCTGACCCAGTAATCATTGGCAGGGGTGAGCGGAGAAACCGCTCCTGACAGGCTTTGCCAACCCAGGTTTCTGCAAAGGACGCATTCACAGACCTTAAAGACCCAACAGCTGGGCTCTGGCTTCAAATAAATCACTCTCCTGCCTTTGCTGTCATCAGGGGATGTGATGAAGCCACTGTGATGGCTGAGCCCCAGACACTGAGTCTTGTTTCATCCCACGTAAATCCTGCTGATATGCTGTGCCTCAGATCCCCAAAGGGTGTTGTCCCAGCCCCTGGTTTGGGCAAAAGGGACAAGAACTCCCTATGTCTTGCCAAAGGCTCCAAGATGCTGCTTGGGTTTTTTTGGGCTGGCTTTGTGCCCGCTTGGGAGCCTGACCTTGCAGGAGGAGGGCTGCCAAGAGGATCTCCAGCCGCTGCTTCTGCAAATGCCACCCACGCAGCTTGGCTGGGACTGATGGAGGGACAGCATGGCTGGGAGGAGATTCTGAATCCAGGCCATCCGCCCAACACCAAGATGTGCTCCTGCTCACCGTGCAGACAAAGGTGCTTCTCCTATGCTGAAGTTACTGGAGTTGGGATGTTCCCCAGGCATTGTCCCCTTCCCCATGGCGTATGTGCCTGGGGAACCCTTTCAGGGCAATTGGTGAGACAGCTGCAGGGCACAGCTGTTGGTGTCACCCTTGCTGTGGGCACAGCAACACCCCATCCGGTTGGCTTGTGTTGGCATCCTGTGGCCCGTGTACCCTGTCATGCTGTCCCAGGGTTTCAGGGTTCCCTGGTTTCCCTGAGCACAGGAAGAGCTCAGCCTGGCCTCAAATCTCTCAGCTCTTGTCACTCAATGCCACGAATTGTGTCAGTGTGTAGTCCCCACACTGCCTGACTCTCTTCTGTAGGTTGGTGTTCACCATATGTGCTCCACCAGCAAGCCCAGGGAACGCCCGGGGCGGCCAGGAGCAGCAGAGCTCTTGGCTCTCATTCCGCTCCCTCCCTGAAATCAAGAGACTTTTAACTTCAAAAGAAGCAGGCTTGGGGCTTGCTGGGGAGGACTCAGCAGGGACGTGTCCTGGGAGCAGGTTCTGTAGCTGCTGGGGGAGCCGTAGGGCTCATCCTAGTGCCGTCCCTTCCAGGTGCGAGAGACGCCTGGAGTGCCCTGCAAGCAGCTCTGCCTGCTCCAGCCTGTCCCACTTTAACACCCTGGAACAGGGACAGGACAGGGGATGCTCATGCACGATTCCCCTTGAGGACTAAGCTAACCAGCCACTGGATGTCATTATTGCTCCAAACAAATACATACAAGAAGCTATTCCAGACCTCCAAAAAATGTGACTTTTCAGTACAGAAAGCTTAAAATGTGCTTCCTGAGGACACAAAGCTGTTCATCTCTCCTCCTGCAGCTCTTGCCTTCCCCGGCGCACCTCTGCGTGCCCGGGGACAGGGTGCCTGGGGTTCGGCACAGGGAGGACGTGAGCCGGTGTGACCTCTCTGCCCTTCCCGGGAGCTCCTGCGTTCCCTCCTCATCCGCGGTGAGATGACATCACGGCTGTTTCTGCAGCAGCACAAAGGGGCATCGCAATTACTGAGTGGTGGCACCGGAGCAGGATGGAGCAGGAGGGAAGACATTCCCCCAGCAGCGCATCCTGTGGGTGCCCCTGGCATGGCCCTGGGCTGGAGAGCAGAGCTGGCGAGTCGGAGGGCATTTGGCTGGTATCTGATCTGATAAATCAGGGGGAAAATATTTGGTTCACCCCCCACGCACACCCCTCTCCCTTTGTCTTTCAGCTGGGGACCCCAGCTGTCTCACTGGACCTGAATGGAAATGTTTTGCTTTAGATTATTAGACCTGTCAAAAACTTTTCCTGCTTTCTCCCTGCTTCACTTTAAAAATGAGGTCTGGTCTTAAAGAAAACTTCCCTTTGAAACCACAGTGGAAATTTTCATTTGCAAAAGGGCAACATCTTCCCTCTGGCTCCTTCCCCAGGGGATTTTCACTGCAATTTTCCCATATTCAGCCTGATTTCACCAATGATTTTGCTTCTTGGATTTTCTGTTTACTGGCTGCTTTGATATTTACTGAAAGCACCGTGCCCAGTTCGATGGGAGAGCCGATGGAATTAGGGGACCAGGGGTTCAGCCGATGCCCGACCCTGCTGTCCCCAGGCTGCCCGCAGCTCCTCTCGCAGCACTCCCAACGCGGCTGTGCCATCACGGCCTCCCAGGAGCTCTGCCTGTATCACACAGGGACAGACTTTTTCCATCCTACTGGGATGTCTTGGGCATCCCATTTGCTGCGTGATTGATCAAGACTTTACGGGGGGGTGGAGAGCGACTGCAGGGGAGGCCGGGCATTCACACCGCAGTGCAGCGTGGAGAGCAGTGTACAATCCCCGGGGAAATCCTGGCCCGATGCTTGCCAGGGAGAGCTTCCATAGAGCCTCACCGGTCGGCACTCTTTCATCTTTATGTGCCTGCTTCTGCCTTGCCCTATTTCGGTTATATCCTTTTCCTTGGCTTTTCTTCTTCCACCACAGCCATAAAACAAGCCAGGGAAACACCAGCTGCTGCCAGCCTGATGGAAAGAAATAATCCCAAAACGGCGGCACCGGATGCCCACGGGCTGTGCCTCATCTCTAGCGCTCCCTCGGGTCCCACAAACAGCTCCGGCCAGCGTCAGCATCTCCTGCTCCTGCTGCAAACCATTGCATGGAGCCACAGCCCAAGGCGGGGGGGGGCGGAAAAAGAGAAAAATCTCAGCCTTGCTCTTAAACTCTTGCAAAGAAAAGCTTGGGATAGGCCTTGGGCGCCTGTTGGCAGAAGGGAAGCCGTCTCGCAGCCCTGGTAATAGCTCGCAGCATATGCCTGCGCTCCCTGCTTGTTTTGACTTGCGTGGGAATCTTTGCAATCAAAATGATACGACAATTCCAATCACTGTCGATCGCTTTAGGCAGGTGTAATTCAAGCTCTGGCTGCAGACGGTTGTCATTTAATTAACAAGGAAAGAGCCAAAATTCTGCTTAAGACTGGGGAAGGCAAAGAGAAGAGCCTAAGGGGGAACTTGTGATAATGGAGCGCGGAGGATGCCAGCAGACTTACTCAGAGTTTAGCTGTTCACACAACCGGGTAACGCCGACATTATTCCCTGCGTCACAGGCAGAGACATGTGCTGGGCAAGCTGTGGTAAGCAACACAATTATCCACTTATTTCAGTCCAAATCATGGGGAATGACTTGAGGACAACACAGAGGGAAGCCCTGCGCAAATCTCTTCCTGGTATTGTTACCAGCTCTAGGAATTTGCAGGCTCTTAACCCTCTTATCTCTTCTCTTGCCGTTTTACCGCTTTGATTTCATTCCTGGCCCAAGCAGCACTTGCTCTCAGCCCTCCGGGGCCAAGCTCAGCCGGGGTACAAATGGCCGCAGCTCTCTTTGGTGGGTGGAGTGGTGCTGGCTCTCCCACAGCACAGAATTTGTCCCTGTCGCGCTCCCTTTGCAGCTGCTGACTTGCCAAGGGTGGAATTTCTTCACAGTGGGCTGTGTACCGTGCGTGCCTCTGCTTTCCCCGCTCCCGACCCAGATTTCAATTTTCTATCTCTGAAATGAAATTAATGGGTCCTGGTACTGCAGCAGGGGAAGCAGTGGGCAGTGAAGGAAGCGCTTCAGTCCTGCTTATCATGGGCAAATTGAGCATGTTTTGAAACCATTTTCAGTAACTCATGCCCTGATGTGGCAGTGCTTCACCTTCTGCAGTGCCTCCAAGGCTCTCCCTCTTCTCGGTCACCAAGAGGCGTCAGCACCTGGCTGTGGGACGTGTGTCCAGAGCTCGCCTTCATGGAAGGGAAACTGAGGCACGCGCCTTGCAAATACCACGCATGAGGTCACTGGGTGGACATGAGCTCAGAGCTCAGTTCTGAGCCCTTGGACCATCCCATTATGGAATGACTAAGGTAAAGGGAAAAGTCAATCTGTAAATGGATAGGTAAGCCAGGTCACCTGGAGAGATATCAGGGGAGTTTTGTGTCCCTGCTCCAGCAACTGTGGCAACACCCTGTCACTCGTACAGCTCTCTACCCCAGCCCATGCACAAACGCTGCCATGCTCAAGTGAGGGACCAAGGGAAAGGCCTCCTGTGCTGGGAGGTGCTGAGCTGATGGGGGGATTTCCCGTTGAGGAGTTGGCAAGAAATGTCGCTCTGTTGTCCCTTGGCCCGTGGGAGTGCCTGTGTGCACTGGTACCACCTGGCACGTGCGTGACCCAGAGCGTGCATCATGCAGGACCTAATCCCGCTCAACAAGGCCACCCTTGGTGTCCCACTTGGTGCGCCAGTTGATGGTTTGACATCCCTGAGCTACCGGGACCGCAGGGCCTTGTAGTCTTTTAATTTAGTCCTGTCTCAGGAAATGGCTGAGATACTAAGAACCAAATTTTGGAGAGAAGGGAGATGAAAATCCAGAGGAGATTGCTGGCTTCCCGCAGTGCTGACTCTGAGCTGTTTGATATTCTCTCTTTTTTAAGGTTTGCTTGTTTTAAAGCAACATTAATTGGAAAGATGCTGGAGTGTCAAATAGAAACCACTCCCTGAATAACCTCGCTAATGAGCACGTTATTAAAGCAGGGTTAGGAGCTCCCTGGAGGGCTCTCTCTGGATAGGATTAAATTAAAAAAAAAATCATCTAAACTAGAGAGAAAATCTCTGTTAGTCTGCAGTGATGAATATAGAAAAGTCCAATGAAAAATGGCTTTGAAAGGTTTTAGCATATGTCTTCCTATCTGGGACTAGCCTTCTCCATCCCTCAGGGCTCGCTCAGACAGGGAAGAAGGTTTTAATGAAGCAGAGAGTGGAGAAGTCGCAGCTCAGAGCCTGGCAAGCCCACTCTCCAGGTGGTCGCATCTCCGTGCCCCCAGCACTTGCCCGTGTTGGTCAGCAAGGGCAGTCCCTCCATGCCACCAGGATGCAGAGTGTCTCTGCCCAAGCAACGTGGCTTGTAGCAGGTGAGAGCCAGCGGAGGTGGGGCTGCTGAGAGCTTGTGTCAGCAGACAAGAGGGTCCCTGTCCTCTCTGCAACGTGGAGCTTTGATCAGAAAGGTTTGCACCAACTGCATCACAGGGTTTTCCTGATAAAGCTCCATGGTGCTCCGATCACCTTGATCCTTTGAGGTGGTGGCATCTCTGGCTCCCCATTCATCTACCTCTCCCGTAGGTCTGGAAGCATCCAGGAGAACAAGGAGACAGTGCTAGTTCTGGGACAGCTGGGGCCACGGGATGGGGTCACACGTCCACCCTCCCCTGATGGCAGCATGGGGATGCTGGTCCCCACCCCATCTCCGCCTTCAGGCAGCCACGAGTGCTGGTCACGGGGGCAGCGTTGGGGACGGATGGAGAAGGAGAGGTTTCATGGTCCCCGATCCCTTCCCTCCTGCTGGAAAGGATGTGGGAGGATTTAGGGCAGGAAAGCTGTTCTCATACCATCTGAAGACAGGCATGAAATGCTTTAGCAAAGCTTCCCTGCAGGTAACAACGACTTCCAGAGCAATTCTGGCTTTTTTTTGCGGCTTGCCCTTGCTTCCCATGGCTGGTGGGGAGGTCAGCCCTGCCCCAGGCGCAGCGGGGGGCTGGCTGGGGCACTGATTTACTGTGCCTGCGGCCAAGGAGCTTCATAGCTTAAGGCCATTCTTTGCTTGCATGGCTACGGAGCTTATTTTCGGGGGAAGCTTGGCTGCCTCGGCTGCTCCTGCCCAGATATTTGGGCTTTGCAGGCACGAGTGTCTCTTCGGAGAGGATTTTGTCCATGTGCAGAAGGAGGTGTATTGCCCGCCTTTGCAAAGCGTCGTCTGACAGGCTGATGCAAAACATGCCAGCACCAAGCTGTGACTCTAAACAAAGAGAGGGAAAACACTGTATTTTTATTTTCTCTGCTGCTGCAGTGAGTTGGGATTTTTTTTTTTGCTTTCTTCTTGGTTTTTTTTTGTTGCGTTTTCTTTGCCTGAGACGGGTATTTGGATTCTCTGTGCTCCCCAAACTCTTCCCCCGGCTGTCTCCAGCAATCAGACGGAGTGACAGCTCCGAAACTCTCCAAGTTAACAAGTTCAAGTGCTGATGATTAACTAGATTCACAAAGTTGATTGGAAAAAAATAGGGATATAAATAAATATTCCTGGAGATATTCCACCCCCTGTAGTCATGAACTTTGAATAATTGGAGGGAATTATGCTGAGTACTAATCAAAAGGATTTTTTTTTTTTAATTTGCTAATTACTGCTGGGTTTCATCAGTGTCAGACTCTAATCATCTCAAGACATGTTAATTGACCCTTGGGAGTTGTTTATCTGATGCCGAAAGTTTTAGATGGGGTCATACAAAGAAATGCAATCACTGAGGTTACTTCTTGCCTGCCACTCAGCTGGAGGGAAGAGTTAAGGAGACTTTGGGCCACGAGGACGTCTGTGCTGCCCTTCCCATCGGCTGAGCTCCAGAACAGCTCCTTGTGGATACCGTGGCTTCCTCCGTCCATTGGGGACCTTCTCTTCCTTATCCCTTGCACTGCAGTATCCTCTCTGCAGGCCTCCTTTTTGTTCCAGGCACAGATATTAACTTTGGTGATCCACATCCAGTGAGTGCTAATAGTGACATCCCTCCGGCACGTGGCAATGCTGTAATGCTGGTCCTTTCCGTGGTAAAAGCTGGTGGGATGGGTTTGTGGTGCTCCAGGATCGGGCTGAGGGTCTGCTGTGGAGGGCAAGCGTCATCGTTGGAAGGGTGGGTGCAAAGCGGAAGGTTTCAGGGTGTTTCCTGAGCAAATTCAGATTCAGACCTTTAAATCCAGACATCGCTTCCACCTCCCGAGAAGGCAGTGACCAGCAGGAGGTGGGAACAGAGAGTCACACTGTGCCAGGCCATCGCTGGGACCGCAGATGGCTTCGGTCTGTCCCTGAGAGGGACAGGTCCCCTCCTCCCCACCGAGTCAAGGCTGCCAAGAGGCACACTTCAGGCTTGGGTCACCTTTGCAAGATGTGTGTATGCAGACCAGACTCTTCCCTAAGCTGTGTCACCTTCTTCCTTAATTGCCCCAAAATTCATTTCCCGGGCGGCTTCACAGGCTGGGTGCCTCTCCTATCTCATGTCCTGTTAAACCAGAGGAGGTGGGAATTAATGGGATAAAAGGCGGGGCAGCGTGGAGCAGGGAAGCACTGAGCCGAGGGCTGACAGTTCACCAAGTTTCTCAAGAACAAGTTTCAGGTATGACAATGTTTTCACCATATAATGTTTTAATAAAGATTAGTCTTATCCTCATGAAATGCTCTGGAGACACAATACTGGGAAGTATCCTCAATACAGAGGCACGTAATGTCATACCAGAAGACCTGGGTGATCTCGACATGAGTAGAAGAGAAGTGATTAAATCTAAGAGTGCCAGCAGTGCAAGGTCGTCCACGGAAGGGCAGATGACGAGAACTTCTGCCACCAACTGGGAACTGAGCCACAGCTGAGGAAAAATGCCTGAGTCACCTAGTTAATGGCGGGGGACTACCACCGCGGAGAGGCAGCCCAGCCCCGGGACGGGTCTGTCATGTCCATCATGGCCTCACAGCAAGAAGTGGCTGTAAGTGGAAGAAGGAGCAGAGGAGTATTCCCAGGTGGTGTGTTGCGCCCATGGCACGTAGGGGCACCACAAGGACCTCGCGAAGAGGGCTGAAGCCACCACGTTGATACCTCTAGGAGCATGGTGTAATGGGGCAGTGGCCGGCTGCTGGAAATACTCAGAGAAATGCTCTGTTGGATACTCTGTTAGTGAATTCCCAGCACGGCTGCAATGGTGTTACCTTGAAGGGCTCTATCCTGATCTGATTCTTTGGCATTGCCCTGTGGAAAGGGCAGAGCTGGTACAAAGCACTGCTGATGGCTCCGGCTGCATCCGTGCTGCCCATATCTGTGGGATGAGGAGCTCTTAGGCAGGATCACGCTTCTGGAAGAAAAGAAATGGTGTTTCTGATTTACAAAGGCTTGCTGGTGACGGTGGGAGGTTGAGGTGCAGGGCCAAGGAGCCTTGTGAAAGCTGGATTTCCCCCAGCTCCCAAACGAATCTTTAAAATGCATCATTGTGAAGGACAGGGACTTGCACCCGTGCCCGGTGGGAGCAGAGGGCAGCCTTCCTCTGCCCCACGCTGCTGTGCCCAGCCACAGACGGTACCCAGGGCGGGTTGGAGAGATGTGGAGGATGGAGGGGAGACCAGAGCATCTCCTGGGGCTCTGGTACCAGCCCAAACCCTCATGGTGGACAAGGAGGCCCCGGGGCTGAGCTCTGAGCATCCGCTGGAGCCGCAGCTTCCAGGTCACAGTGATGGAAGGACCCATGTTCCCATTCCTGACTGATAATATTTCACCACCTCTTTTGTACCCATTTTCATTTTGATTCCAGGATAATTTGTATCAGTTTATGAAATGTGGCCTTTCTTTCATTGCAGAGAAGCACAAACCCAACTGTGACGTCTAGGTGTTATTGACTTAAGGCATATGTATGCGTGTGGTTTTATTTGATCATCTTCATTATTCTAATTTTCCCCTTCCCGTCTTCTTTTTCTGCTTTATTACATTGCTGGCTGTTGAAGGCCCTTGGAATAGAAATAAACTTTCTAGGTAATATTTCTTAATAAAAAACATCATTTATTATTGTTTCTCTCTACCAGTAAATGCCAAGCTCCTTCTCTCATTTGTTATGAGCCTAGTTTAACATCTTTTCTGGCAAGGCTGGGAGAGATACCTGAATCCGACGGCGCTTGTGCCCCCATCCTGGCTGTGCCCAGCTGTAGGTGTGCTAACAGAGTCAGGTCTCAACCACTGACAGTGCGTCACATGTGAAGACGTGGCACATCCTTGCTGCCACAGCAGGACACTAAGCGCAGACGAGTTTTTTTCAGGCTCCTGCATTTACCCCATAGCGGTGAGAGGCTCCCCACGGCAGCGCCTGCTCCTGCACCCCTTGTTTTCATGAAGTCAAGCTGCTGCTTGGTTAGTCCCAGCTCTGATCCTCCCCCTCCCATTTACTTCAACAGTTCATCTCAAAGTAGAGGCAGAGATGTCTCCGGAAGACACCCGAGCTGTTGTTTACTGTATTGCTGTTTCAAGGAAAAGCCTTTTCTGTAAAATACACAAAAATAACTAATGACATTAATATAAACATATACTTTAACTACTGTTTAAAGCTGTCACTGGGTTAAAAAAAAATACTGGTGCTGCATCCCAAATGCATGGTAATTATGTGGCGAATCTCTTTATTACAGGGTGTCAATCAGGCGACAACATAGCTGCGAGTGAAATCGCTTTGTGTCTCCACTGATATTCCCAGCACGGAGCTGCGGGCTCTCGTCTCTCCGCGATGCTTCTTGAGGTCTGTGTGCCTGTGCCCGGTACGTCTGATTAAAAAGTGGCTGTAGGGAGGAGAAGTGGGCACGGCGTCTGTGCTTGGCTTTTAGGGAAGGAAATGCTTCTGCGAAATATCTGTCCATCTTTCTGTATCAAAGGACAACACGCATAAATCCTTGTCCTAATTATGTCCATCACCAGGTGATGCTCGCAGGCGACTGCACTGCAGTCCTCCAACCTGGATGTCCAGGTGGTCCAGGCAGAAGCTGGTCCTGCCTTTGCTAGTCCTGGCAAGCACAGAGCTGTACGCAACAGCCTCCCTCACCCGCAGCCGCAGCGAAGCCGCGGCGATGCTCCTGGCAAGGTGTGCCTGCACCGCCGGCCCCGGCACGCTGCCTCCCCTGTGCCGGCACTGGGGGCCCTGGGACCGGCTCTTCCCGCTGCCAGGGCTGTGACAAACGCGCGGTGGCAGAGGCTGCCTGCCCTCGCAGGTGCGCGGGGGACGGTGGCACGGCGCTGGAGGACTGCCAGACCTTGAGCAGAGCCGGCCGGTGGCAGAGGTGGCACAGGAAGCTCCCTGAAGGCTCCTGGTGTCCCCATGCAAGGACCAAGGGGGACGTCTGGGCATCCCGGGTTAATCCTGCGGAGTCGAGGTTTCTGGACCTGGGTTGAGTGGATTATTTGGGTTTTGGAGTGGCGGCTGCAGGGTTTGGGCTCCTCCATTGATTTCTTTGGGAGAAAGCTGCTCAATTTTGTGTCTAAACACAGTAGCGAGCTTCTGCTTTCCATCAGAGATCTGTATCCCCATCGATCCTCCCTGTTTTGGGCCGGGAACTGGAGAACAGATGCCAACACCTGAGCCTCTCCTCGTCAATGGGAGGGTGAGAAACACAGGCTTTTCCCCACCTGGCAAAAGGCTTTCGCTTCATTTTCTCCTGCCGCCGCTGCTATCAGCTGCTGGGATCTCGTCTGCAGCTTTCGCAGGGGGAGAAATCCTAGGGGAGAGACACGGCGGTATCCTCTGGGGCTCCATGGCAGCAGGGACTGCGTGGCTGCGAGTCTCTCCCTCTCCCGCCCTCCCTGGACGTTGCTCACCAAGGGGAAATCTTCCCTTCGCTTTTCCTCTCCCAGTCTCACTCCCCCTCTCTTCCCCCTCCACCTTTCGTCTCCTTTTCCCTCTGACACCACCTTCCCCTCATCCGGGCTCGACTGTTGGTGGGTCAGGCAGTTTTTTTGAGCAGAAGTTACAGAAATATTCCCGGCTTTTGCTGTGTGAGCGTCTTTCCACAAGGTAGGCTGGAGAAATGCATTTCCACGTCTTCTTATGTGAGGACGAGGGGTGGTGGCTCAGGTCCTGCAGACAAGGTGAACACGGCCTGCGTTCAGTGAGGGGAACGTGGGTCCCGTGTGGAGCAGCGAGGGATGGGTCAGGCTCAAGGCTGGAGCTGCTGCTTTTGCCTGGAGCCTCTGCTCCAAACTTGGCCAAGGTCAGAGTTTGCTCTGTCATCCCACCAAGCTAGATAGACAGAGCAGACTCTCTTGTACGCACATCTTTTGGGTAAGAGCATAAATCCTACATCCTTGCTGGTTCGTAGGGGTCTGAGGAACCAAGGACGTGGTTCTCTAGATCCAAATTCCCCCTTTCCCCCGCCTGTAAGTGGGGTGGTGGCTGCTCTGCTGCTGCTTCCCGCTGTGTTTCAGCGGCTCTCAGAGGACATGATAGCAAATCACTTTGGGAACCGTTTGCGATAAAAAGTGCAATACAAACAGATAATATCATCATACTCCGCTATTAACAGGCTTAAATCCCAAGGATGGGGAGAAGCTCCTGTGGAGAGCAGAGCTATCTCTCAAACACTTCTGCTGCAATTTAAAAGCACTCCCTAGCCTGGCAAGGCTAATTTCACATCTCGTTTTCTCCAGGGAATATATCTGGGTTTCTCCCGGCTTGAGGCCAGCGCCCTCCGTGCTGATTAGATTCCGCTGGGAGTTTTGGTTATCGCTCTCCATGAGTCCCCATGGAGCGTGACGGAGGTGTCCAGCCCAGCTGCATCCCACACGCCCACCTGCCCGCGCGTCCCCTTGGCGAGGACAGACCCTGGAGTGGTGACTTGTCTCCTTTCAGGGGACCCCACTCGGCTCCTGGCACGAGGTGCCTTCACGGGCAGGGGCCCCTCCCCAGGGGAAAACAGCTCCGGGTTCCCACTTTTCCACCCAGGATTAATCCTGGGCTGTGGCCAAGCATCACTGTACAAGAAGGATGTGTCGGATGGTTGCAACGACCCCTCTGCGCCCAAATCAGCTGCGAACCGTGCAGGGCATGCTTGCTGGGGTGGTGTCCCCCTGGGGAGGCTGGCTGCTGTCTGGCTCGTCCTTCCTCCTGCCCCAACTCCCCACCTCCCCCTGCCCTCCCTTCCCCGCGGGATCCTGTCCCGAGCCACCAGGATGTAAAGTGGCGTTTGGTCTGTGCCTTGCTTACCTCCCTCCCCTTCTCCTCTCCCGTCCTCCTTCAACCACCTTCTGGTGGAGTGATTTTAAGATGTTTTTTTGCGATGGGTGAGGCCACCTCTAGCACCTGCAGCGACACGGGGGAGGGACAGCTCGTGGCAGCGCAGGGCTGCCCCTCTCGGGGCGGGCGCCGAGGACAGCTGGGCAATTGTTGCCCATTTTTATTTACTGCTGCCTCTACAGTCCTTGGCTGGTCCGTATGGGAGAGTCTTGGGGGCGAGGCAGGAGGGTCAGTAAAAATAAAATAGAAAAGGAGGAAAGCATAAAAAGCAAAAATACTTCTCCTAATTAAGCCAAGTGTCCCACCCTTTCAGTTTGCATTGGGGGATGGAAATTGCTTTCTCAAATTATTTCTCTTGGCTGGAAAGGAGGCAATACCCAGATGTCGCTGGTGTGGACTTTTAATGCCAGTGGCCCTTCTGAAAGAGCCACATTTCCACACGTGAGGTTTTGGTTTCTGCTTTGAACGGTGACTCACTGAGCCTTACCGGGCCCTCCCCGGCGCTGCCGTGGAGGCAGTGGGGCTGCCGGGGGCGGTGGCTGGCTGCAGGGATGTCCTCAGCAGGAGGAACAGGGATAGGGAGTATTGAGGAGTTGTAGCTACAGCCCTGTAGTGCCTTCGGGAGAGCATCGCCAGTCCCCGCCGCTCGCTCTCCCACCACTCACCGCGCAACGCACAACTGGGTCCCAGTTCAGACACCCTTTAGTTCTTACTGGTTTTAAGTCACTGCTTTTCCCCTGCTCGGCATCATTTCCCTGCTCATCTCCGGCTCAGACAAGGCAGGAAACATATTTTCAATGTATTAATTAAAATGTCTTTGCGGCAGAACATCTGCATGGAGAGCGATAGATCACCGAAGTGTGTGTGTGTGTGCGTGTGCGCGCGCATTGCAGGCTCCCAGATAACGCATTGCTTTGCATAATTTATTCCAGCCAGCACAGCAATAATTTTCATAGCCTGTGATCTTCAAGTATGTGATTATCAATCTGCGACCCCGGCTCCACGTGACCAAAACGTTAAATTATTGCCAGATAAACCTATAGGAGATGCAGGACGCTTGGATCTCCGTCACCTCCCTCCGAGTGGGTTGTATGGGATGAGATTGAATGCTCTGTTTTGTTAGATCCCACCGTGCTGAAGTGATGGGTCTTCTCAGGTATTCATCACTGTCAGCTATTTGAGGAGAGGATGGTCTTTGCCAATGATGCTATTCAATTTCCTGATTGTTCAGCTCATATCGGTTTAGCTTGAAAGATAATAAGATAAGAAACAGAGACTTCCCAGCCAATAAAAGGAAACCTCAGAGGCTTTTTCCATCTTGCGTCTGTCATACTTTGTTGATATTTTAGCTGCAGAGCATTTGACAGCTGGTTGTAAAGCTTTTATTTCCTGCTTTGAAGGAATTAAATGAAGAACATTTAATTTATCCCATGGAGGTTTCCCCAGGTGATCCATGGAACAGGTCCCTTTCTGGCAGCTGGACCAAAACTGGAGGAATTTGGAGCTTTCTCCACCTGGGGGAGAAAAAAAGTGATTTCATTACCTCTTCCCTTTCTTTTTTCATCATCAAACCAATTCTGTGTTTTCCAGCATTGGTCCTACCCCCCCTGAGGACCACAAACCACCACTGGCATCTGTGGGGCCAACCTGGCCCTGCCAGTGGCAAGAAGCATCTCCAGAGCGGAGATCTCGATGCAGGATTGCGCTGGGGTCCAGCCATCTCCAGGCACTGGTGCAGCTGGGAATGGCAACTGGGAGCGTTTCTCCTGCAAGAGGCCCGTGGTGCTCCCGCCTTGGGGTGGGCAGACGCAGAGGTGGGTGCCTGGCCACATCACTTGTGACATCCAAGCCGGTTTAGCGGGTCAGGACATTAACAGGCTAATGGTTAATGTCATGAACCAATGTTAGGCGAAGGCTCCCTTAACTGTGCCAAGGGCAAGCGGCTGCTCAAAGCAGCACAATAATTACGTGTAGCCCAAGTAATTATTTTTGTCACATCTTGCTGGCAGGAGAAGACCGTTTGTGGGATGGGTTTAGCTACCTTCCGCAACACGCCTATGTCTTATTTATCCGGAACAATACACTCAGCGTGATTTTTCTGTCTCCTTTTTCCTTTTAACGTCGTTTCCAGCCCACACTGCTTTTAATTCGGTGAGGTAAATTGAGATTGGGAGGGGAAGCTGCAGAAATCCTCCAAACTCCCATTCTCCGAGCAAAATCTTCCCCCGGGAGCTGACGGCATCGCTGAATAGCAGGTCCTTTCCCTTCCCAAGGGGCTTGTGAGTCTCAGCAGAGACAAATGCTATTTTGGATGGCTGTAGTCACTGCGCGGCCGGGTCTCGTCGTGGGATCTGTTGGCCGTTTTGCAGCCTCCCCGGCGGCTCCGTCCTTACCTGGGTACCTCTGAGTCAGCGGCCCCGCGTGCTGCGCTATTTTGAACGGCGTGTCAATAAAAGGGAAATTACCCGAGCGCCGCCTTCGCAGTCCTGGGCTTGGTGTGGATGGAGGGGAGCTGCTCCGCACACTCCTGTTTCCAGGCTGCGCTCAGCCCATCTGGAGGCAGGTAAAGAAGATGAAGGACTCGGAGGTCTCCGCTCCTGGGATCCGGGGGAAAAGGAGACGCACCCCATGACTCATTCTGAACCCAATTCCAAATCTCTGCCTGAAAACGCTCGTGTTTGCCTGGATCTCAGGTCAGCCTTAAGATAAGAGAGGAAGCTGAGATGGTGTCACTAATCCCAGACTCGGTGTATTGGATAGCTGGATTCCCATCGGAATTTCTAGTTTGTCCACTGCTTTCACCCGTCGTAGTTTTTTTCTGCTTTTCAGAATTTAAGTGGCCACAGCTGTGACCTGACCCTGTCTTGTAGCTTCACCTGCACGTCTCAGCTCTTCTCTCTTTTCTCCCCATCTCCCTTTGACCCAAAGCACAATTGACCCTTAAATAGCCAGGTGGCCACACACAGGTGGCCAGTCTCCATGGCGGCAGTCAGACTGTTGCAGTGCCATTTCCCCTTGTTTTGCACATCTTGAAAATGCAGCTGGAAGGTCCCGGTGAGGTCTCCCTGGCTGGATTTAGCACCCCTCGTGTGTTGTATCCGCCGTGGAGTCACACGGCCTTGAAAGACACTCTCTGTTTTGCATGGGGACAAGCTCCGAGACTGTTTAATACACGAGTGCTCACTCAAAGGTGTCCTTTCATTTACTGCTTTCACCATCAGCAATCTATAAAAGTTTAGAGTGCCTTAGGGAATCGCTCGCTTCAACGTCTTTGCCTCGGTAACCGAGCGGCTGCTCCTGGTGCGAACAGGCGTCTCCCTGCCGCGTCGGAGCATCGCCCGTCCTCTCTGTCTTGGCTTTCTCCCTCCTCCTTCCTCTTCCTCTGGGTCTACTTGCAGAGTGTTTGCTATAACTATTGCAATGGATATAGTGGCAGTTTGGGGAGAAGATGCTGTTTAAAGCTCTTTAATTTAAAGGATGCTAATTCACTCCGCTCCAGCCTCGGGTGAGTTATCCAGCTACGTGGAAGCCTCCTTTTCTCTGGGTGTCAAATAGGAGGATGGTTTTCCTCGGTCAATATTTTGGGACTTTGCTGAGACCGTGGCCTGCAGGGCATCTCGCTGAGGGGAGCAGAGAGGTCACAGGGAGCAGAGATGCTTTGGGACACCGTCCCCATGGAGCTGGGATGCTGTCAGGGATGGTGCCACCCTGGCCAGGGCTTCCCTGGGTCCAGGAACCCGAAGCTGGGCTGTGTTTGGCAGCCAGGGATCGGCGTGAAGGCAGTCGCTGGGAATAATAATAAGAAACTTGGTTACAGATCTCCATCCCACAGCCACTGCTGGCCTCCAGCGGGTCGGGTGCTCCGAGGGCTGTAGCTAACCCATGTGAAAAATTGGCTGGAGAGCTCCCTGCAAACCAGATGCTGCCTCCAAGACAAGCTGGATAAATAGCTCTTCAAGCTGGGGGGGCGGGGGGCAGCTCCAGTGAGAAGCTGCAGGGTGGTTCCCTGTGTTTAAAACACCCCCCTGGCCACCATCCCGAATTATTCCCATCCCGTGCCCGAGTGTGCTCCATTATCTCTCAGCCTGCTCCACGTGCCCCCGCACAAGTGCTCTGCAATCTCCCCCCGTGCGATATTGCGGGATATTCCACCGCATTAGCAGGTCGAACTTGTTTTTACTGCCCAGTGTCTCTCTCTGCAATATTTCACTGTCTCGCTGGCTATTATCCTGGCGGCACAAAGTCCCATTGAAATTCATGGTGCAAGTCGCCCATTTGTTTCCTTTGAGCTTTGCAGGGTTGTTCTATGCAGCTTTATGCATATCATTTTTGCTATGCAAAGTGAGGGTAATGACTTTACCTGCTCTCTTTCAGAGCACTGAACAAAGCCTGTCCCCATTCTGTAGACTGATTTTGGAGTATTTGTTCTAGGGTTTGGGAGGGATGAATCCCAGCTCGTAGGGAATGTGCAATCTGATGCTCTGTAAATAAAAAGAAAGCCATCCTGCATCTCCATGTCTCGGAGGCAGGCGTGTGCTCCCTGTCAACCTTTCTTGCTGGGGATCAGCTTCAGGAATGGCTCTGGCAAAGCCGAGTAGCTTCATCCCAGTGGCAGCCCTGGAATAGCATCGATTGGTTTGGCCACTGCCACCAACAAGCCTTGAACCAGCTCTGCCTTTTGAGGGACAGATGAGGTTCCCTCATATGCGACAAGGTGAGACCCCTCGAGCAAAGGGTCACTGGAGATGTCCTCAGATGGACACCAGGAGTGTAGAAGAACTGAAGGTGCAACAAAAAAGGAAAGGTTTTGCTGTGAAGACCTTCAGACGCAGGCTGACTTGCCTCCATCACCACCCCAACAGAGACTAAACCTTGGGTACCAGCGGCGTGCCTCTAATGTCTTAAATGAGGCTCCCAAATCAGTAGCCACTTGTAAAAACGGGAGTCATAATGCCTGTGTTTGGGTCTCTGGAGTGCCAAGAAGGGCAGCGAGAAGTCTTTTCTCTCCATCCACTGATGTCTGGAGGTGACTAAACAAGCAGGGTGGATTTTGGACCTTGCCCTGGGACACACAGTTTGAAATGTGTGTTTTGTTGGGCCACAACCCAAATCGCAACTTGAGGATTTGATGGCAGACTCCAGATTTGTGGTCTGAAAGCACCCTCAAGCTGAGAGTTATTCACCAGAGAGACTTGTGAATAACACCAAACAAGTGCGCTGGGGAATTTCTCATTCTCTTCATGGACAATGAGAGGGAGAAAAAAAAAGAAAAATCTTTAAAGAAATTACTCATTGTGAATTATTCACTCTGTTTACTCGCTTGGAGGGGCTCAGGTGGAAGGCACCATGTAATCTGCACTACAATAGTGAGTCAGGGTATTCAGGGGGAGCCAAAAGAAGCCATCAACAGTGGGATGAGTCCCTGGGGCTGTTGTGAAGGACACCCAACCTCTGCTGCACTGAATCCAAAGTCATAGCAGTAGGATCCCTTATGCTCAACAGGGACGTAAGCATGGTAGGGAGACAGTGATCAGCACCAAGGAGGAGGAATAGGACCAAATCAAGCCCGTCTTCAAATTTTGGGGGTCAGTGCAAGCAGCACATGATGTTGGGAAGGGTGTCTGCTTTGAGAGGTGGTTGAGTGTCTGCATGACAGCTCCACCATCCTCACGGACATCACCTTAGCTGCCGGGCCCAGCAAGCAGAGGTAGATCTAGAGAGCAAACCAGTCGTGGATGTCTCCTGCAGCTCCAGGTAGGAGGCCCCATGCAGAGCAATTCATAATGCACGACCACTCTTCACCTGGGCTGGGGGCTGGCAGAAGTCCTCTGGCCCCACCGCTGATACCTCTCCCTGACACAAAATTCACTTCTTCAGAGTTTCAAAGGCAAAAATGAAAAAGAAAATCAGAACAAATGGGAGTCTATAAAAACGCATCCAATCTGCCAAGTCTACAGCAGATACGATTTGCAATGGATGAGGTATTAACACCCTGAAAAATTGGGGTAATGATGTGCAGTAATATTTGTCATCACCAAGGCTGAGTACGTTAAACAAAAATGTTCTGAAATGCAGCTTCTGCCTGAGCCCGGTAACTTTCCCAGATGTAAATATCGCCGTTGTTTTCCGAGCATTCTTTAAATACCATAAGGCCTTAGTCCACTTACAGCACTAACAGCCCGTAAAATGTCATTTTTTGTTTTCTAATTAGTCTGATGATTTTTAGATAGGATTTGACAACGACGGGTAAGGAGCATCTCAGGCTGCAAAAAAATCGTCCCTTGGATGGCGAGTACCCCCCAGCCACGCTGTGGGACCGCACGGCAGCATGCCCTCGTGCTGCTGGGTGGTGACCCGGTGGTGGGGCACATCCACCCACCCTCCGAGCTGGGGGACACCAGCCGCAGGGGCGTGAAGGGGGGAGACCGTGCCCTTCCCGCAAGGATCGTTCTCCCTGTCTGCAGGCAAGAGCTCCCTGTCCTGGCACGTTCCGCACATCCCTGCAGGCACAGATGGCGAGGGCCCCGGTGGAGTGCCGCTGGTTGGACTCTCACCCGCTGTCACGGTGGTCCTTGCTGTTACGGGTCTCACTGGGGGGTTCAGGCATTTGTGATTTTTAAGACACTTAAAGCTGTTGCTTTTGAGGGGGAGGAATGGTTTAACTGAGCAAAGGACCCCAAACCTCCATCCCGAGCCCCCCCTGGGCGCCCATGAAGGTAGGGTGGGAACATCTGGCTCTCCCCCAGGCTGTCACGTTGTCACCTTTCCCTCCAGACTCCTGTATTTTGGGGATTGCTTTCCTCTCTTGGAGGACACCAGGTTGTCACAATCACTGTGACACAAAGAGAATCCGGAGTTGAGCCCCGCTGCTGTGGGCACCGCACGGGGGACAACTCAGGTCCCGAGCAAGGCCAGGAGGGACATCGCTCGCCCAAGGTCACACCGCATTTCAGAGCCATCGATGTCCTTTATCTAACTTAGCACCTCCCTGTTCTGCATGGACGAATGGAGCGCTGCCCAGCCAACGCTCTGTCCCTTGGCCAGCATTTCCCTTCCAGGTGATGCTACAAAAGGCAGCAGAAGAGCTCTCGCTCCCACACCACCTCCACATCGCTGGGAGAAGCAGCCGATGTTTTATTAACCACCTCTCCCTCCCAAACTGCTTGTTAAACTGGGTTAGGGCTGATGGAACCTGCTGTGTCAGATGTCTTCTGCTGCTGGTCGAGGGGAAGGGCCCACAGAGGCTCTCCTGACCCGAGACACCTTTCTCGCAGCACTCCCCGCCGTCTCGCGTAAATAGATCACTCAGCCCAGCAAGGCTACGTCTTCTTTTACTCCTTCCTGTCTTTAATAATATTATCAATGTCTGGTTTAGATTTTTACTAAATATAGGCCCAGAGGCTGGGCTGGCGTCACTTCCTCCCAGACGAACTGGAACAGCTCGCTCAGACGTGCTTACTTCTTTTATTAATTTAGCTTCGTTTGCGAAGTTGTTCGATTGTGCCAAGTCTTTCCACCCCCCCCACCCCCCCCACCCCCCGTTGGCCCGGCAGCTGGTAGGAGTGATGCTGCTTTAGAGGCTGTCCTTGATCCGTGGGTGAGGCTGGGGCTTTGGGGGGGCTGCCTGTCCCAAAGCCACCCCGGGGAGCTGGGTGCTGTGTGCCAGTGGGCAGCAAATTTGCAAAGAGTTTTTGCAAACCTTCCTTCTCCTCGCTGCTGATCTCCACCTGTGAAGAGCTGCAATGGAGCACGGCGCTGGTGGCATCCCTGTCCTCTCCAGGTGACTCGTCTTCCGGCTGCCAGCGGCCAGGCTCATCTCCAGGGCTGGCGGCACCGGGGGCTGTGGCACCGAGGAGGGGACTGTGCCCCGTGCCCCGAGACACCCGGCTCCTGGCACTGGGAGGGACCTGGCAGTGCCCTTTCCCTGCCCAGGGAGATGTGACGGTTTGCTGATACAAGCCCTGGGCTCGAGAACCTTCTCCAGCAAAGGCAGAGGAGGGACGGGACCTCTCATCTCCAGCCTCCCCAGGAAGACATTGACCCCAGAGCCACCCTCGTGACGGCCTCCTGCCTATTTCGTGTCGCTGCCTGCACGTTTGTGAGTCCAAAGCAATTTCAACAGGAACTCCTTGTCTTCAGGGCATCCCATGGGACGTGGGAGAAATGGGATCTCCCTGCTCCAGGGGTGGAGGGGTCTCCCATGCTTCAAGGGCATGAGACCAGGTGGTGGTGGGAAAGGGGAAGGGGAAGGGGAAAGGGGAAGGAGAAGGAGAAGGAGAAGGAGAAGGAGAAGGAGAAGGAGAAGGAGAAGGAGAAGGAGAAGGAGAAGGAGGGGAAGGGGGAAGGGGAAGGGGAAGGGGAAGGGGAAGGGAAGGGAAGGGGAAGGGGAATGGGAAGGGAAGAACACCAGAGCAACCAGCTGGCACAGAGCCCGAGCCCCACAGCCTCTCCAGTGGGCCAGGGTCCAGGCCAGGGCTACGGAGCATAGGATGCCGGAGTCCTTCTCCCTGCTCCGTCCTCCCCATCACGCAGGGGTGTCTCCTGCCTTCCCCAGGGCTGTGTGTCTAACGCAGCCAGCTGCCGTTTGGAGAGGGGCCATGGCTTGCCTGTTCCCAGGCTGTCTCCCAGCTCTATTACTCCACGCTTCAGGTTTTTTGGCTGTGTGGTGGTGGTGGTGGTGGTATTAAACTGAGAGGAGTGAAATTTCTCTCTTGCACCCCACCTTCTCTGTCTCCCCTGCCGCCTCCTTGCAGGGCTGCAAAAGGGACTCGCGGGCTCAGGGGTGGTTTTGGAGATGGCTTGAGACACCTTGGGCCAGCACAAGAACCGCACTGGCCAGTCCTTACCTCAAATGACAGTGCCTGGGGAGAGAGAAAGAGCACTTCTATTCTGAGGGCCAGCTCAGTGCCAGCCACGCTTTCATCACCCTGAAGCTGTGTGTTGTGTTGCTAAAACAGCATCAAACCCCCCCAAAATGGGGAGGCGGGGTGGCGGTCTCTGGGTCAGGCGAGGGGAGGTCAGGGGCAGGAGGATGCCTGGGAAGGGCTGAGCGCAGGGCGATGCCGGGGGGCTGCGGGCAGGGGTCCCGGCTCTCCCAGCCAGTCACCCCAGCCCCTATGTCCCAGTGTCACCTGGCACTGTCCAGCTGGGCCCAGTTTGACCCACAGATGTTCGGGTTTGGGGGGTGTGTGTGGGGGGGACTGTCATGCACACATGGGGACACACAGAGACGTCCACATGGACTCACAGAGATACAGACACAGGCGCATAAATACAGACGCACCCAGGGTCCTGCACCCCCCCGGCCTGTCACACACACGCACAGGTACCCCCAACACACACACACACCGACACGCCGCTGCGCGCCCCTGCCCCAAGGTGTGTCCCCCCCAGGCACAGTGTCACACACACACAGAGGCAGATACTGCGAGGTGCACACTGACACTTCACAAACCCTGACACACTCACCCCCCCCCACCAGGTGGCACACACAGAGTGTCACAGTGTCACACACACACAGTGCCACATGTGGAGTGTCACAGTGTCACACACGCACAGTGTCATACACATAGAAGTGTCACAGTGTCTCACAAGCAGTGTCACACACGCAGTGTCACACACACTGTCACACAGTGTCTCACATGCACAGTGCCACACATGCAGCATCACACAGTCACATAGTGTCACACACAGTGTCACACATGCAGTGTCACACGCACAGTGTCACAGTGCCAGACACACACAGTGCCACACACAGTGTCACACACAGTCACAGTGTCACATATGCACAGTGTCACACACACACTCAGTGTCACACACAGAGCCACGCACGCAGTGTCGCACCCCCCCCCCCAGTGTCACACACATGGTGTCACACACAGACACGGTCACACATACACACGCAGTGTCACATGCAGTATCTCACACACACAGGCCGTGTCACATACATGATGTCTCACACACACGCAGTGTCTCACACACACACGCAAACATGGTGTCACACACACACACGGTGTCACACACACAGCTACACACACACATGCAGTGTCACACACAGAGTGTCACACACACAGGCAGCGTCACACACACGGTGTCTCACACACACATGGTGTCATACACGTGGTGTCACACAAACACACACACACACACGGTAACACACACAGTGTCACACACGCAGTATCTCACACACACGGTGTCACACACACACACGGTGTCACACACGCCCGCCCCGCTCCCCCCGGTGCCAGCCCGTCTCTCCCGGCCAAGCCGCTTATCCCTCCGTGCCGTGGCAGCGCGGCCGGACCCAGCCGGGTCGCACCGAGCCCGGGCGAGCCGAGCCCAACGGACCCGAGCCGAGCCGAGCCCAGCCGAGCCGAGCCGAGCCGAGCCCACCCGAGCCGTGCTAGGCCGAGCCGCCCCGCACCCCCCGCCCCGCCGCGCCGGTGGGAGCCCCCCGGGCCTGGCAGCGCTGCCCGGCGCCGCCCGCACGGGCAGGGCTCTCCGCCTGACGCAGTGAGGAGCTGCAGCCCTTCTCTTCTCGGAGGCCGGCTCCAGCGCTGGGATTTGCTCGGCTGCCGGCTGCGTTTCCCCTGCCCGCCTCCTGCCCCCGGCCCGCCCGCCTGGAGAGGGGCGCGGGGAGCCGCAGCCGCCGGGTGCGCCCGCCGCCCATCACCGCGCCTCGGGGCTGGGCGCGCCGCCGAGCGCCGGGACCCGCCGCCGGAGCAGGTAGGTGCGCCCGCAGCCCCCGCCGCAGCCCCCCCCCCCTCACACCGCCCCCCCCTCCCCGGCCCTGGGCTGAGACCCCGCACCGGCCCCGCGCCCGGTGCCAGCTCGCCCCGGGCCTCCCGCCCCCGCCCGGTGTCTCCCCGCCGCGGCACCGCCCGGGGAGCCCCCGGTGCCCGGCGAAGCCCCCGGTGGCCGCTCCGTGTCGCCAAACTTTTCGCGGCTGCAACGCAGGTTGGGACTTCGGAGGATGAAGGGCGGGAGGGAGGGGGGGGGACGGGACCGCGGGGTGCCCTCCCGTCCGCGGGCGGGAGGGTCCCCGTGCTCGGCCGGAGCCGCTCCTGCTCCCCCTCTACCCCCGGGTGCGAGGAGGGGTCGGGTCCGGAGCGGCTCCCCGCGGCCGGGTCGGAAGCGCGGAGCCGGGAGAGCCCCGCCGGTGTGTGTCCCCCCCGCCTATGGGGGAACCCCATTTCGGGGTCTCCCCACCGCTTGCGGGGTGCGCCCAAGCCGGAGCATCCCCGGGGGTGCCGCCGCCGCAGCTGTTGCCTGCGGAAAGCCCCCCATACTCCGGGGGAAAAGCCGGTGCCGCGGGCAGCAGCGTCCCCCCCGGGGGCAGCAGTAGTGTCCCCCCCTGGGGACAGGGGGCTTCCGCCCGCATCCCCTCCCCGCCGCACGGGGAGGGGGACGGACGGACTCTCACCCACCACCCCAAATAACCCCGGCGGCGCCGGGCCTCGGGGTGTGGGCTGTGGTAGAGCCGCCCCCCAGCTCTGCTCCCCTCGCCCCCCGCTCCCCCCCGGTCCCTTCTGCGTTCCCACGCCGGCAGTTTGGACCTGCCTCCCCACATGCGCTCCTTCAGCCGCTATTTCTGTCCTCGCGAAACGCGCCGCACACAGAGCTTTAATTAAAGAAAATTAGTGGAGGAGGGTGGTGGTGGCTGGGGAGGGGGGGGTTGTCCGTGCTCCGATAGAGTGGGACACACCGCATCCAGCCGGGGGCCGGTCCCTGGGACGGCGCCGGCCCAGCATCCCTGCCCGGTGCGGCGGCGGGGCCGGGCGGGCGGGCGGCTGCCGTCGCGCTGATGGCTGGGGGAGGCTGGAGGGGGGGGTGGTCAAGTGCCTGTCTATGAGTTTGAGCCGCTTTCGCTTGTTATTTAAAAAAAAAAAAAGGGGGGGGGGTGACGGACGGGAGTGTGTTCCTGCCGGGTGGGTGCGTTGCAGTTTTAATTATAATGACAGATGTTGCTGTGAAGTTCCGTCTCGGTTCCCGAATTCGGGTTGAGCCCGGAGGACCGGGGCACTCGCCCCGTCGGCGGAGCCGCTGTTAAACCGCAGTCGGAGTTGCCAAAGAATTTTCTTGATTGCATTTTAATGAAGCCCGGCCGGGGCTGGGGGCCAGCGGGGGTGCCCCGTCCGTTCCCTGCCTTCCCTGGGGGGGTCCCTGGGCAAGGACCCCCTCTCCCCGTCCGCCTCCCGCCTGGCATTGCCGCCGAGGCCGTACCCTGATGCCAGGGCGGTGGGGGGCGGTGGGGGGGCAGCCCCCCCCGTTGACCCCCCGCGGGTAGGACCCCTCCAACCAGCCCAAGCCCCCGCCGGTCCCCAGCCCGCGTCCCACTCCATATGGAGCGGGGCGGCTCCACCCGTGCGCGGCGGGACCCGGCCGGCAGCAGCATGTTCCCGGTGTTGGGGACATGCCGGCCCGTCGGGGTGTCCCCGCAGCACCCTCCTCTCCTCCTCCAGCTCTTCCCGACCAGAAACCTCCGCATCCCCGCTCATCCCTGCCTTCCCCGGGGCCGGGCAGCCCGGGGGAACCGCGCTGCTGCCCACGTCCAGGCTGTGATTTGCAGCCCGGGGAAAGCCCAGCGGAGGGAGGGGAATGGGGGGGGGGGACACACATACACCGATATCAACAGGCTCCCCCGGCGGGGGGAGAGGCAGCGGGGCCGCCGGGCTGAGCCGCAGGCAGCCGCTCACGCCTTCCCCCGCCGGGGACTCGCCTCCTCCCGGCAGCTCCGCGCCTCTCGGTGCCTCTTTGCACTGGATTAAATATTGAGAAGTTTGCGGCGGTGAATAAAGCGATCGTTAATCGACATTGATGGCAACGTTGCAAAGTGGGTGGCACCTCCTGTGGAAACGGCACGGCTCACCGGGCAGCGGGCGGGGCCCTTCGGGGAGTATTTTTAAGGGGTTTCACCCCAAATTAAGGGTTTGTCGCTCTGAAGGCTCCGGCAGCGCCCAAACCCAGAGGCTGCTCTTCAAATTTCCGAAGGTGTTTTTAAGGGAAAAAGCGGATTTTTCCGCTCTGCCTGACTGGAAAGAATAATCCCGTGCCTGTGCAGAGAGGAGGGAACCCCCCTGAAGTTCAGACCCTAAAATAACCCACCCCCACTCCCAGCACCTCCCGCCGGCACCTCACAGGGCTTACACCCCCCCAGATCCCGCGGGTTTGCCCCGGCTTGGCGGGGTGCGCAGGCAGCGGGGGGCAATGGGCAGCGGGGTGCTGTCGGGGGGGGGGGGGTTCGGGAGCGAGTCCCCAGCCCCCCCGAAGTGCAGGGGGGGGCAGGCAGCGCTGTGCAGCGGAGGGACCCCCGTCCTGGGGAAGGCTGGGGCGGGGATGAGCTTTGCCGGGTGACCTGGAGGAGCGAGCGGCCCCCGGGGTGGGGGAGTCCTCCGGAGGGAGGGGGGGCGATGCCCTGGCTCCCCACGCCGCGCTCAGCCGCTCCTCTCCGGGCTTGAGTCAGCGCTTTTGGAAGCCGGGTGGATGGGGCTGCGCGGAGCGGAGCGAGCTGCGGTCCTGCCGCGGGTGCGGAGGCAGCGGGAGAAGGGGAGGAAGGACGGGGCTGGGCTGCGGGGGAGGGGGGTGGGTTGGCGAGCAGAGAGGGAAGGAGCGGGCGAGGGTAACCCGGGGGGTGCGGGCCCACCCGTCCTCTCTCCGCGGGCAGCGGCGTGGCGTGGGATGGGGCGGGCGGAGGGCAGCGCGGAAAGCCCTGGGGGCGACCCGGCGCCTCGGTGACGGGCGCCGGAGACCCGCCTGTACCCCCCCCAGGGCGGGTCGGTGCCGTGCCCACGGACGGCCCCCCCCACCGACCCCGCGCTGGGGGACGCTCCCCCCCCACGGCCCGTCGCTGCCCCACGCGTGTCCCGGCCCGGCCGCCCCTCCGGGCTGGGGCAGCGCCGCTCTGTGACAGCAGAAAGTGGCTGGAAAGGGGCGAGGCGTCACACGCTCTGCCTCCGGGAGGCAGGGAAACGCTGAGGGACCGATGGGAAGGCATGAATGAATGAATCTCCATAAAGAGCCCCAAGCAGCAGGGAGAGGGAGAGAGGAGGAGGAAGGAGGAGAGGAGGAGGAGGAGGAGGAAGAAGAAGAAGAAAAAGAAGAAGAGCCGGAGCAGGGCAGGCAGCAGCAGACGTGATGCCGGCAGGTAAGGAGGTGCCGGTGGCCGCATGTCCCCCTCGATGCCCGGGCTGGCAGGTTGGGGGGCACGGCCCGAGTTGCGGGGGGAGCCACCGGGACCCCGCGTGGGTTTGGTTTTATTTTTATTTTATTTTAATATTTTTTATTTTTTTTTTTTTAGGGGGGCACGTTTCCCTCCTGCCTCCTTGCAAAATGTGGGACTCCCCAAACTTCCCAGGACTCCCCCCCGCCTCGGTCCTGCCGCCCCGCGTCCCGCTGGCTCCCGCTGAGCCCCTTTCCCCGGGGCAGCCCCCTCCGGGCGGGGAGGCGGCCGGGCGGTGCTCGGCGCTGCGCGCCGCGGGGGGAGCCGGGCCGCAGCTCCCCGGCGGGCACCGGCACCGGCGGCCGGACCAGCCCCGCACCAGGGAGCCCCGAGCCGGGCCCAGCCCACCCGGTGGCAATGCAGCCGCTTCTGCCTGGCGTCCGGATTTATCCCCCTGGGGGCATCCAGCTCTGCTCCGGCCCCCTTTGCTTTGTGGGGGGGTTCAGTGGGGAGCTCCTCTCCTCCCGATCTCCGTCCCCCCTTCACCGCTATGTCCCTGCTGCCGTTACATAAGGCAGAGCAGCGTGTAGCCAGCGCTACCGCGGGCCAAAGCCCCGGGATCTCATCCGAGGGATGCCCAGAGCTGAGCCCAGCCCCGTCCGGCTGCTCCCCGTCCTCTGCCGCACCGGACCCGCCGCCTGGGGTGAGCCACCCCGCTGCCATCCCCTGCCTGCTGCGGGCATTGTGCTTGCGGGTCACGCAGACGGGCAGCTGGCTGGGGGGGGGGGACAGGTACACACATACGTACACATGCACACCCCCTCCCCTGCCCGGCAGCCTGCGCTTCGGCTCTCATGCAGAGCTGCCTTGCACTAACGCTGCCGAAATGCGTGTAGCCCTGGCTGTGCACACACGCACACGCCGGTGCGCGTAGCAGCCTTGCTCGCGCAGATGGGTCCTCTCCAAAGCGATGCTTGCCAGAAGTGTTTGCACACAAACATGCTGCAGTAGGTAGCCCATGGGTCACACTCTCGCACACACGTGGGCTAGTGCATGCCGTGGGCTAGCGCATGCCGTGGGTGCTCACCGGTGCCGGCACAGGGCTGGTGTGTGCTCTCCCTGCCTGCGTGCATGGGCACTGTACGGGGATGGCTACCTCCTCATGCCGGCTCCTAGCCCAGGCGGGTGTTGGGAAGGCTGCAGGCCTGGCAGGGCAGCCCCGGCTGGCTGCGGTGGGCAGCTCTGCGGCTGCCCGCGGCTTTCCCTCCCCTGACCGAGGTGCTCCGAGCAGGAATCAATAATGCCTTTCTGATTGGCTTCAATTCCCCATTCAAAGTAGTCACTGCATTAGGACTTGATTTTTCTCCCCTTTGACTCCCGGCCAGATTAGATTGTGAATTTGGCTGATTTCAAGCAACTGGGGGAGGGCAGAGTCATACAGCGAGCGAGAGAGAACTGAAATATCCTACAGGATCCCCTGGAGGGGAGAGAAATCAGGTCTAGATAAGAGCTTGTTCTCCCTGTCTGCCTAATGCTTTCCTGTTTGATGATCAGAAAACACAGGCTCCAACCTCTCACCAGGACGGCTTAACTATGAAAGGTCAGGCTCTCGGCTTGTTCAAGGTGCAGGGTTTATTAGTATGAGCTATGGATTGTTTATTTCGGTTCTCCTATCATATACTAAATATAGGATCGCGCAACGCGTGCAAACAGAAGGACGTGGCCAGTGCTCCAAAGGTTTCTGAGCCGAGCTCTGGATGTAGCACTGAGGTTGGAGAAGCTGTGACAGGGACAGGACACGCGGTCCGTGCCCTGGAGACCTCAGCACTCTCCCGCCTGTTTGTAAAGTCTCAACCCCATCCTTGGGCAATTTTTTCCGATGCTTATTTTCCCCATGCACGTGCTGGGGACAAGCGAGCGGGTTACGTCAGTGAAGCCCCGTGTCCCAGAGGGACACAGAAAGCACCGGCCGGGCACATCCCAGCCGCGCTGGTCCGGGTGGAGTTTCTCTGGCGGCTGCTCCAGGGCCAGGATTTCAAGCCAAGGAAAACCACAGCAGCACAGCAAGACCCGCAGCATCCCAGCTGCCGGCATTCAGCTGTGAATTGGTGTTAACTCCAGGTGTAGCAGAAGCCTGTGATTAGGTGGTTTCTCAGCAAAGGGCACTGGGAAGCCTGGTGGAGCAGAGGGACTTAAGGAGGAGTTGCTGCAGGGCAGTGAGGAGCCTGAGGAGGAGAGGCTGTGGGCTTGGTGCAGGTAGGCTGTGCTTTTCTGAGGTGTTGGTGATGGGGTGGCAGCTGGTGGAGCCAGCAGCAAGGCTTTGAGGTGGAGGGGGGGATGCTACCGCAGGGATTGTGAGGGGGTATGAGCTGGGAGCCTGGCTTTGAGCAGCATTTTGCATGGTCTGATGTGGTTGCTGGATTATTTTTTTGGCGTGTCATGAACTCAGGGCCTGGGGAGAGTCTGAGCAAGCCCGATGGTGGGGCAGCATTGGGGCTGAGTGTCTGGTGTGGTGAGGTGGAGGTGTGATGGCCAGCAGCAGAGTGGGCTGGTGGGGAGGAGAGGACCTGAGTGGGGCTCAGTGGGGCAGCTATGGAGCTGTGCGTGTCCCCAAGCTGCAGGAGAGGAAGGAGGCAGAGCTGTGAAAGCAGTAGGGCTCTGGGGACCCTGGGGTGAAGGGGCTGGAGTGCAGACCTTGAGCCTTGATCCCGTGTCTGCTACACCCCCAGGAAGGGGGTGGTGGCAGGGGCTCGGTGCGGAGAAGGAGCATGAAATGATACGTGAGGTGTAGCTTGGCTGCTGGAGTGGTGGATGCGTGTACAGCCCCTCGCACCAGGGTCATCTGGGTCCCTGAGATGTCCCTGTAATAGAAGCAAATAATAATGAATATCTAAGAAAGGAGATGTGAAAGTCAGCTCCAGGTGAGGGGGACCCGGAGCCTCCGCGTGCCACGAGGAACTGGGGCAGGAGGGTCTGGAGGAGGTGGCACTGGGGGCGCAGGGAGGGCGTCAGCCTGTGTAAGGGAGCTGGAGGAGAAGGGAGTCGCTGTGGTTCTGACAGCGGCCTGAGAGAAAGCTGGGTGCTTTTAAAAAGTGAACTCAACAAACCAACAAAAAAACCCCCTATCCATCAGGGGAGGCTTATCTGTCACTTGGGTCTGGCCCCTGTACAGCCTGGTGTGGTCCCCCCTGCGATGTGGGGCTCAAGGTATAATTCTGGATGACCCAGTGGCCGGAGAACTGCTGATCATGAGGAAAAACCCTCTGCAAACAAAATTGTGGCTGGCAGACATGGGGAGCAGAGCATCCCGGGAGCCTGAGCACCTTCTCCCCTCTGGGGAGAAGCCGGGGTCCCAGGACAGGGTCCAGAGCTGCGACCCCTCTTCCTGCTGGTGGGATCCTGCCCAATTTGGGGACTAGACCGTCGTCAAGGCGTTGTGTTCAAACACGCGCGTCGTATGTGTTCAGGGCTCTCGGTGAAGAAAGCCAAATGAACACAACCCCGCTGGCTGTCCCCATCCCTCTCCCCTTTGTGCCTGGGGGGAACCAAGGGGGAAAAACTCCAAGGTTTGGGGTTGTTTTTTTTTTTTTCTTCCCCATCTCAGTATTTCTTTAGGAGCTGGACAAGGGCAGTCTCTGTGGCTCACTGGTATTTTTAAATCAGCAGGAATAAGTGTATGGAAATGTATGTGTTTTACTGTATCAGCTGCTATCAGCTTTTAGCTTTATTACAGTAAGTGCAGAGTTTTTTGTGGGCCAAACTCATTCATTGGATTTAATGGAGTCAAACTGCAGGCAGATTTGGCAACTTGTTTGTGTATATCTTTGTAAAATGGACAGGCAGAGATAATAAAATTTTACACTTTATGTGGCATCTTTTAGGGAAAAGTCTTCCAACATGTTTTATAAACAGCATGCGTGTTTCGCTACAGCATATGCTCATACCTAAGTACAAGACTCTAACGCTGCTTCGGTTTTTTCCCTTTCCTAGAGCTGTGCGTGTGCGTGAACTCGGATTCACCCATGCTATGTTCTCGTGCTGCTTTCCTTGCACGTGTCTTTAGCTGTTTTAAACAATTTCATTGTATTTCTTCCTTTCCTTCTGGTGTATTTGTATCTCTTCCTAGAAACCCAGGTGTAGTGAGAACCCTAAGCCTTGCTGTGAAGGGCTCAGGAGGAGGGACGAATAATGTATGTAAAGCCTCTTGCTAAATACCCAAAGCACAAGTAAACTGTCCCCGCTGCAAATGCAATATCTCGGGACCTTTCGCAGGTAAAAACCTCTGCTGTGAAACCCTTGAGGGGCTGATTTATTTATTTATTTTCGCCCCTCTTTTCCCCCAGATGCTGTTTCCCTCTATTTCCAGGGTGTGATGGTATTGGTTTCTCGACCTGTGCTGGGCCTTTCCTAATGTAACATGGAATAAACCGGCACTTGAGGCTGTAGGGGAAAAAAAAAATAGAATGTATTTCTAGAAGACGTATTTTGTTCTTTATCAAGGCATTTGATGTTTTTTCAGGCTCTAAACAAATTAGAGCCGGACCTGTGGCTACCGGCCGTAGGGAGGGGAAGCAGCTGATAAGCTGAGCTAATTTCTTACACGGCTTTGACTATCAAATGGTCATCGCTGCCCCATACGGAGCGCTTGGGTGTGCGGAACCGGGGATAGAGAGATGCAGGGTAAATGCAAAACGATGGTGAGTGACAAGGAAGTAAACAAATCTGGCGATTCTGGTGACATTAAAATAAATTGCGGGTGGTGAGGCGTGAGATGTATGTGATGTCAAAGGAACCCTATAATGTATTTATAGCCCCAATCAGGATTTGCTGGGGTTTCTAAATAATGCATTAATTCAATTACATGATCTTAATTAGTGTTTGCTCAAATTGGAGCAACATCATTAATTTACTTTTACTGCCTCTTGTTTTTATTTTGCTGGTGCGGTGGGGCTCATTCTTTGCCTCTGTCCCCTCTCGGCTTTGTGGGACTCGTAACACCCGGCTGTGACGCTCGCGCCACGAGCTCCAGCTTCTTTGCTGGTACCACTTTTCCGTATTATGAACATTTTTACACTCGCAGGCTGCGCAGTGCTGACCTGACCCTGTAAGTGGAGGAAGAGGGAGCGAAAAGAGCCCAGATGTGAAGTGGCTCCTTTCAAAAGCCGAGCAGCATCCTCTCGCGGCAGAGCAGGGCCGGAGCAGGATGGGGCCCTTTGGGCTCCCCCGAGCATGGGGATTTTTGTGTGTATTTAATTGTTGGGTTGGTTTTTTTGTTTGTGTTTGTTTTTTTTTCCTGCCTGGAAACTCGGGATGGTTGCAGGGACGGCTGCTCCCATCCCTGAGTGGTCTCTGTGGTGGATGCGATCACACGGGACTGCTCCCCTCCACTGCCGGCACCCAAAGCTGCTCCGGGATGGGGAGGCACAGGGTGCTGTGTCACCCATTGGGGCTCATGTCTGCCCCGCTGCTGCAGGGGAGGAGATGAGGGGTAACACCTTCAGCGCTGTGCCCTTTACCGCTCTGTCCCGTGCTCTCCAGCCCTGCTCCCGGGGGTTCTCTCTTCAGCTCCTCCTGGAAAGGAAAGCTGGGGCAGGGCATGTGTGCAGGGGGGAGGCTGCCGGCCGGGGCTCCGGACCTCTGCACAAGCCCAGTTTGGGGTTAACGCTTATCTTAAATAAGCCAGTTATACATTTATTACAAATGCAGGATGATAAATAACAGTTCAGGGAGACTAGCGCCAGCCAAGGCAGCTCCCTCCAAGCCGTGCCTCCCAGGAGCAGATGGACACTTGTCCCAAGTCTGCAGCGAGCAGCTTGGGCTTTCCTACCCCCTGCCCCATTTCTTCTCTTGATTCTTTTCTTTTTTCTGGCTGTGCTTCTCTTCCCCACCCTCTGCCCACTCTCTCCTCCGGCTCGGAGGCGAGCGGTGCTGCCTCGAAAGCCCCATTCATCACCGCCCGCTAGCGAGACACAGGCGGCCGCCGCCGCTCCATTGATTGACTGCGGCGGTGAGTGAATTTAAAATCATTACGCTCCTGAGACAGCTTTTTAAATATGACGAGGTGAAAATCAAAGCCGTACGGAAGCCTTTGCGAAAGGGGTGTCTCCAGCCAGGGAAACCCCCAGGTGCCGTCGGGGTCTAGGGGAGACCCCACTGCTCCCGACCCCGTGGGTGCCCCCGGTGAGCCCAGACCCCTCGGTGCCGGGGAGATGGGAGCGGGCAGGCAGCTGCCAGCGGAGAATTAAGGAGAAATATTTCACTGTAGAAAAGACTATTGTGTAAAGCCATCCATCTGCTGTCTCAGCTAATGCTTTGCATGAATTAATGAGCTGATTGATTAGGAAAACCTTGCAGCAGCCGGGTGAGGTAGATGATTCTGCTCCTCATGTTACAGGTGGGGGGAACTCGGGGGCACAGAGGTTGAGATGGAGGTTTCCAAGTTTGGTTTGGGTTTGTTTTTATTTTTTTTGCTGCTAGTGAATGCTAAGGTTAAGACATTTGTCTGAGTCTTGTTTTACTGATTGATCAATCTGATTTTTTTGGATGCTTTTTGGCTTTGAGAGCAGCTGCGAGAGCTCGGTACGGCTGCAGCTCAGCCCTGGAGAGTCTCCGCTCCGGATCTGATCTTCCAGCCTGTTTGTGGCACAACAGCAGAGTCTGCTACGGCTGTGATGCTTGTAACCAACACTCTCTTCTCTTTCCACTGAATAAGACAAACTCTCACCGTTTCTTACAGCACTGGCTGTTTAACACACCTTCCTCTGCCCTCCAGCCTTTACCAGGCAAGGCTTTCCATAAGCATTCCCGTATTCCTCAAAGTAACGCTCCTGGCCACCTGCAGCTGGCAGAGAGTCTGGTTGTTGCCGGCTGGATGCACGGAGCATCTCCGCTCCTCTCCTCTCCGCTAGGATGAGTGCAGCTTTTCAAGAACGGCGCATTGAGCAAGTGTCACTCCACAGCCCCAAAAATCTATCAAAGGAGATGGCAGCGGCTGTAAGCATTAATCATCCGGTCTCATCAAAATAAAGCTGTTGCAATAGAGCATTGTCAAAGGAGGAATGTCTTGACTTCAGCTCGGTGCTGGTTCCATCTGTGCTGGTGGTTCACCAAGGTGTTCCCGTGGGAGATGGTGATTGTGTGGCCCAAGTGCTCACCTTGTGACATTATTAATTAACTTTTCCCTCTCCAGGCTGGGCAGCTGGTCAGTCCGATCACAAGGAAAAAGCCTGGGACAGTCGAGGGGTTGAAGTAGTTTATTCTTATTGCTGTGAGAAGTTTGTGCCTGGAATAAAAGCAGGGGGGAGCGCGGAGCAGCACTGAAGGGGCACTTCCCCCCCCCCCCCCCCTCCTGAGCTCTTGTTGCGGAAGGAGTAAAGTTGTTAAAGCAATGCAAAAAAAGGCGGTGATTTTTAAAAATAAATAAATAAAAAAGGTATTTAACATCTGGTTTAGGCTATAAAAATACCTCCTTCTGCTCTAATCCTGCCCCAGGACGTGGCTTGGAAACAAACCCCATAACCCTAGTGCTCGTTCTGCCCCTGCTCCGGACGCAGCAGGTACAAGCGCTGTGGGCAGACGTAGCGAGGGTGACAGACAGGGCATCCAGCAGGGCTGGCAGGACAAGGGACGTGACTGCTGGTGTCACCGAGCTGATTAACTCCTGGGGATGGAGGGAGGCACTGTGGGAGTGTCACTTCCAGCCGCCTTCTCCTGGGAAGGCGGCGCTGAGCAGTGAATTGTGAGGTCTGGCGCGTGGCCCCAGGGGACGGAGAGCCGCTGGAAGCGGTTTTCTCTTTAAAACCCAGGAGTTCAAACCTATCTCTTGTGTTTTATGGCACCATTGAACTTTTATGCTGTCTGGGTTTGAGCCTCTCTCCCTGGAGGCTGCGGGGACCTGGTCCGTGCTAGGAAAAGACTGCACTTTGCGAACTGTGCAGCGGAGCAGGACAGCGAGGTGGGAATGGGATGGAGCTGTGCATCTGCCCACCTCTGCAGTGCCGGCAGGTAGGACTGAGACTGTGGGTACAAACAGGCTGGGGGGGGATGGACACCCGGCTGCGCCCATCCTGTGTGGCTCGCTCCGCCTGGCTCCTGTCGACCTTCTCCAGGGATGTGCCGAAGCGCGGGCACAGGAATAATGCAACTGCTGCTGGAGAACATCTATCACAGACGAGTAAAAAGAAAACTTCAATAAATCGACACGTTTCAACAGGTGTCCCAATTCCCAAAGGAGCAGAAGTCAGGCTGTGGAGTTTGTGTAACTGCTGCATCTTTAAGAAAGAAGGGGGAAGTAAATCTCTGGAATGTGATTCTTAAAGCTCCCCAAGAAATAGAGTCATTTAGCTTGGAAAAGACCCTTAAGATCATCGAGTCCAACCGTAATGCTTACAGACAAAGTGAATGTCACCGCCCCATCGAAGTTCAGAGAAGTTTGTCGTGTTGTTTCCTGCGTGGGTCAGTTTGTTAATCTTGATCTTCACTAACGGTTTTGCAGGAAGGATTAAAATCCTTCCCAGTTGTGAGCTCAGTTGTAGGGTCTTTAATTCCACACTGGCCTTAAGAAAAAGCCTCAAACTTTCTGCATGGCTTCCCCCCCCCAATGAAAAATGATTAGTTCCTGTTCTGATTTTTGTGTGTGTGTGTGTCCTTTCTGGTCCCTATTTTACTAACAAAACAGGTACAAACCAGCACCATGTTGTATAGCTCTTGGATGACGCGCTCTCTTTTTCACTTGAACTCTTACTTGTGATGGTGAACAGAGTAATACGCTTCATTTTAATTAGGCTGGGTTGGGAAATAAGTGTTTCACTTATTGATTTTGGGTTTTTTTCTTACCCCCTTTGTTTTGAAAAGCTGTTGTCTTTATTTTCAGCAGGCCAAATCTGAAGTGTTGTTGCAAATCCTGACTTTCCTCTGTGGTTTAGACTATAAGCATCTCCTCGGAGCCAAGGCTTGTGGGGTTCCTTGGAGCTGCTGAGTTACAGGTGACCTGCTCTTCCGCAAATGGCGTGTAAAGAGCCGGCCATGGGGACTAGGTGGGAAATAACCTTTAAAACTGGTCAGGTTTTCTGTGACCGTCTGAGAGCCCCTTGTAGCTGGAAGGGGGATCGTGCCTGGGGAACCGGTAGCTGTATTCAGTGGGTGAACCCGGAGGTGAAGTGACATGCCAGGGGTTACCTCGGGTGTTGATGCTGGAACCTGTGCTGGGACCAAGTCTTTTGACACCTGCTTCTGCTCTAACCACGGGATTTATTTCCTTTCTTTGTCCTTAGTTTTGCAGCGCCAGGAAATTTTTGCTTAATTTTAAATGTTCTCCTAAATCTTGGTGACGGCAGATTGACGTAAGCGTGTGCTGGATCAGGGCCTGTTCTCTTATGCATATGGATGCGTACACAGCTGTAAGCGTTTTCCATCTTTAGGTCTCCTGCAGTGCAATGGAGACATCTTCCCTCCCTGCCCAGGGATGTGCCCTCTCTCCCCTTGCACCACGGGCAGCAGTGCTGGGTTCCCCCGGCCTCCAGAGTGAGAAGGTGGAGGTGAATTTGGATGGAATTGCTGGTTGCTTTGATCACTCATTGTCCATCAAGTTGGCTAATGAAGCCGGTGTGTGCGGGTGGCCTCCTGGGACAGGCGGGAGCTGGGCACGGCAGTGGGGTGAAGGCCTGAGTGTTCACAGCATCATATAATGTGGCGGGTTGGAAGGGACCTCTAAAGGCCATCTAGTCCAACCCCCTGCAGTCAGCCCAGACATCTTCAACTAGATCAGGTCGCTCAGAGCCTCATCCAGCCTGGCCTTGAATGTCTCCAGGGATGGGGCCTCCACCACCTCTCTGGGTGACCTGGGCCAGTGTCTCACCACCCTCAGTGTAAAGAACTTCTTCCTAATGTCTAATCTAAACCTGCCCCGCTCTAGTTTAAACCATTGCCCCTCGTCCTATCACTCCATGCCCTTGCAAACAGTGTTGCGGTAGCATCTTCCCCTGCACCTCATGAGCTGAGAAATCCCTCCCGGCCTGATGCTCTTGGAGGTTTTGGGTTGTGTCTGAACACATCAGCAGAGAACAACACGTTGGTCATGTCTTATCTTCCAGAGCTTGCCCCAGGTATTTCTTTTACTGGTGTCACCAGCAGCTCAAATGCGGCTGCTGCCTTGGGTGTGAGAGCAGCAGCTCCCAAAAAGGGTGACACAAACAGGTTGGGTTTGGGGACGAGGCAGGTGGTATCATCCCAGACGGGCAAACAGGGATGGGAAAGTCCAGGCTCCGCATCCCTTAGGATACGTGATATCCCTTCAGCCACGCCGTAACCCAGATGCTTGTTCAAGAGGGAGCAAAAGGCGCTTCCTCATCACTGTGCGGCATCTGAGCTTTCCTAGAGGTCTCCATCCATTTACCAGCACGGATTGTGCTCTTGAAGCTCTGAGGCCGTGCTGGGTGACAGCCGGAAAAAAAAAAAAAAAAAAGAAAAAGTGTCGGGGAGAGCAATTCCACCTTATTTAAGTTAAAAGGGATAGTAATGTATAAACCATTTAAATACTTCATCTGTGTAAGAGCCCTGATGGATTTTGTACTCCATCTGCATGTGTCATGCTGGGGCAGGGATGGCAGCGGGGCACCAGCGCTGCTTGGGTCCGTGCTCAGCAGCTGGGGGGGAAGTGGCTGTGCCCCCGCTGTGGGTGGGGCTGGCGGGTTTTAATTAAAGCGTTTTATTTAATTGGGGGATTCATTTTACCCTCTAGTGGGTGAAAATTATCCGTGTCTTAACAGGTTGGGCCTGACTGTCTGGAGGGAAGGGCCTCATCCTGCTCCTCTGCGCTTTCTGCCTGCTGGGTGCCCGGTGACTCCGGAAGATGCTCAAAATAGCCCCAAATCAGAGCTGTGCCTGCCCAACCTTGTGGAGAGTCACGAGGTCACTGGTGTAACTGGGAGGAGAACTTGTCCTTCTGGCTTTAAAAATAGCCGTATTTTCATTAGTGGTGTTTTCCTCGGGGCAGCCCAGGAGCTTGCAGGGGTTCGTATCCCAGCCGAGGCGCTGCTGAGCGGGAAGGGGTGTCAGGACACCCCAGTTAATCCCATTTCCAAAACACAATTGTCTCTAAAAACGAACCAAAACATGCAAAACTCTGTGGGTTACTTCTTCTTCCCCAAGTATTTAATTTTCCTGGCATCCTGTATCCAGGTTGAAGATGTTTCCTCTGTGGAACACGCTCTCTGATATTGCTAAATAGGATTCTGTAAACTCCAGCAGCTCAAGTGTTTAGTTAGGGTCCAAGGGTGTTTTTTCGCTTGTTTTTTTTTTTTTTTATCCCGACTCTGTCCATCCTTACTGAAGTGCGGGGTTCCTAGTGATGAGCGATTCAGGGCTTATCGCTGGGAAGTGCCGTGAATGCCAGACCCGCGCTTACACGAGGAGAGAAATGCATGAATTTTTCCACATCAGTAGGAGCTGAAGATTTCGCTAAAGGTGTCTCCAGCTGCAAGTAGTGAGATACGGCTCTGCCGGAGAGCTCGGAAGAGGCAGAAACCTGCGTAGAAAATTCAAATGTGGATTTCATGCCTCGGCCTAGAAGCTAGAAGGAAAGATGCGGGTCCTGGCCGGCTCTCGGCTGTGCAACAGGTAACGCAGGCTCCCCGATCACGACGTTGCTGAAGCACAGACATTGGGGCCGTCTTTAGTCTGATTTTGGAGATGTTCGTTAGGGAGCGCTGGGCTGGACGCTGGCTGGGTTGTCTCCAGGGCTGCAGCACAGCCAGGTACACACGGGGATGCATCGTCAGTGCTGTCCCCATGTGTCCCTCTCCACGCACTGGTTGCAGAGGGTCCTGCTGGGTCAGCTGTTTCTGTCTCCATTTTTTTTTTATTTTTTTTTTCCTTAATATGTAAAAGCTCCATTAAATGCTATCACCGCCTGGGATGCAGAGGGACTTGAGACAGACTGACCGCAGCCAGGGCAGGGGCGGTGGGGACAAAGTTACCTTCCCAATTACAGCCTCTGGCGGTACATGCTGAAGGAAAAGGAAAAGTAATAAGTAAATCGAGCCTCTGTTTGTTGTCCTTAAGGTCTGTCTGTTAGCTAATGAGGCAGATGGCTGAACCTCTTATTAAATAATACTACCTAGCACTTTTGTAGAGTTATAGGTGGTAACTGGGTTAAACCCAAGCTCTGTATCGACAAGGGGCTGAAAGCAGCACCTCCTTCTGCTGGGGATTTGATTTCGGCGTGTGCTGGGGGCTCCGGTAACGAGGGCAGGTCTGTGCCTCGGTGAGCTCTGCGGAGCAAACCCTCCCTGGGAGGGAGCGTCGCCTCTGCCGGGCTCGGACCCTGCACGGATGGGGCTGAGCATCACCTGTGCTCACCCCACCATGGGCAACGGTGGGGGTAAATGTCCACCGGGACCCCTCAGCACAGCAGTGCCCCGTTCGTGGGGTCCCCATCAGCCCTCTGTGCCCCAGCTTTGCCTGCTGCCGTGTGCCCCCCACCCAGCATCATGTCAACTCACCTCTCTGCCTTGCCCCCCTCCTCGTGCCCCCGTGGGGTTTTGGTGCCCGGCACGTAGCTGATGTCTATTGGTAAGACAATACTTCAGCATTACTTAGTGAAAACACAGGCAGCATTGTGCAGCCGGCAGCAACATTGATTGAAGTGATATTTAAGCCAAGGAAAATACATGATACATAGTCTAGGATTCCTTGCTTATCCATCATATAATGCAGTTCATGGGGATTAAATATCCCTCCTGTAAAGTTGTTTGAGATCAGTGTTGTTATTTGTTTTGCAAATGATCCTGACAGGGATGCTGAGTGCTATTGATTACCAATGGTTCTTTAAAAATTACTATTATACTGCAAATTATAAGCCTTGGGGGTATCCAGTTATATGATAATGGAAAGGCATTGGTGTGTAATGACACATGCATCATAATAAATTTGCTCTTCCTATATAATGGAGACTGAAAGGGACATGATTTATGACCGATAGCATTAGCTGCCTGCCATGGTATGTCCGAGGTAACGTGATGGAATTGCCTGGTTGTTCATCGTGGCAAGAAGTATTAATGATTAGAAAAGCTATTTAGAAAAAAATGAAGAAAGAAAAGCCTTTATTCTGAACAAAATCTCCTATATCTTCCCATTAAAGTATGTAAACCACTCTTCCAATTCATAAATAGCTAAAATCCCTCCATCACTCTCCCATGCTCCGTTCCAGGAGCATCCACAAAGCACTGCACACATGAAAACCAATGCTGCCAGTCCTAGAGGAACCCCTGGGTTTGCTGGGAAAGCCTTCACAGAGCTCCTGGCCATGGCTGTGATGAAAGTGCAAATGAGAGCCTTGATCAGCTGGGAATTTCAATGTGTTGGTGCCCTTGAAGCCAATGGAGGACACTCGTGTTGAGTTGTGTGCTCTCGTTCCTGATGATGAACGCGTGGTAATGCAACCGCTTGTCTTCCAGGCTCTCCTGGTGTTTCCCAGCTCTGTAGCTGAGGACAGAACACTTGATGTGTTTGAGAGGAGGCAAAGGGCTGCTCCAGGCTATGGTGGCTTGAGTGGTGCCGCAGGAACCTCCTCCACCTCGGGGGACAGTGCTGGGCGTTGCGACCTTACCCTGGCCGCGTGCTCTGGGCAGTTGAGAGGTGCTTTTGATGGCCTTCCCATCATGGGATGGCATGGAGGGCTGGTAGACCTGGCATCGAATCCTCCCTGTGGTGGGTAACGCGTTCAGGAAGGTGTGCGCTGTGAAGGTTAAATCAGATGCTTTTTACCGTGGCCGTTGCGTGCTCTTGGCATCCTGCTGCAAATACCGAATGACAGCAATGCAAATAAGCCTTTTCCTCATCACGCTACTGATCTACAGCGGAGCCCACAGACAGCGAATGCCTGGGTCTGTGCTTCTATGTTATCGTGCTCAGCAGTAGCTGAGCATGGAGAAATACATGTCCAGGAGCCAGTACCAGCAGAAGGATGTGTAAATCAAAAGGAAGGGAAAAACAGTTTCCCTTCGTCCTCCGGCACCTTCTCAGCATCTTTTGTCATGAAGTCATGTATTGCACCGAGAGTCACTGGGCCGCCAGTGTGGAGAAATACCCATACTCTCCCTGAAGTGCCCATGGGCAGGACCTCCTCTGGAGCTGCTGATTTATTTTCACCCTCTGTTCATCTGTTTTGCTGTGCTGCAGTAGGGACACTTGCAGAGTAATTTCATTAAAGGGACTCAGCACTTGATAATGCGGAACTTCGGATGAGGGGAGAAGGAGGCGTGTGCTTGTTTAGGTATTATTCTGCGAGCTGTGTGATATCTCCTGGATATCTGCTGGATACAGCACCAGCCTGCCATGAATCCCACTAGCTCACTTGGAAATGGGATGAAGGAAGGTTGAAACAGCAGAAGGGGGATCGGAGTCCATGCACATTAGTGGTTGCTGGAGGCTGGTTGCATTCCTGACCATAAGCAGGACTGTGCCGTTACCCACCTTACGCAGAAGAAAGATTCCCCCTGCCTGAAGTACAAATAGTGCCCTGGGAGGGGGCTGCCAGGCTGTGTCCTGCCCGCCTGGCTCCTCCGAGGGGCTGGGGATGCCTGAATACCTTCCTCCCCCAGCAATGGGGAGCAAGAGCTCCTTGAGCCGGCACCGTGGAAGCAATTTGCTACGGAAACACCAGCGTGGAGTAAATACCCCCCTCCTCTCGCCTTGTGAGAATGTTATCAGTGGAAATGCTGCCCTTTGGCTTGCAATACAGTAATTATTTATCGTGCTGTTTTCTCAGCCCGAGTCCTCTGCGGGTCACTGTGTGCTCTACCCCATCGCGCAACCTGTTCGTAACCGCGCTGTGATTCGGGAGTAATTGACAGCTACGGAGACGCTGTATGTCGTTAGGGAAGGGCCATGCGCAGAGGGGGCTTTGGTTTTGCAATAAAAATTAAATGCCAGGGTTTTGTCAATGCTTCAGATATGAGATTCTCCACTTACAGCGACAGAGAGCTTTTCAGAGGAATTGCAATTTCGATTGTGGATGAGGGTGAATCCAGGAGAGGAGAGCGCGAGGCGGGACTTGGAAATGCTGACACAAGGGACCTCTGGGAGCCCGCAGTCCAGCTTCCCCCTTGAAGCAGGACTTTTGCCGGTGGTGTATCGGGCTGGTGTTGACTTTGTCTAGGCAGGTCTTAAAACACCTCTCAGGTTGCACATAGATGATGGGTTGGCTGCTTGGGTCCCTGCCTCCCTGGGGGAGCAGAGGTATTTGGGGATACAGGTCACGGGTTTCATCCCATGCAAGATCCTCTGGTACTTCAGAAAGGTAGAGGAGGACACAGGCGGGAGAACCCTTAGGAGATGGAGGAAAAGGCTGGCTCTGGCTCTTTATTTGTCGTCTTTATCATGCCCAGCTGAAGCTGGGTCAATGTACAGAACTGGCCAGGAGATGCCCTTATCAGGAGCGTGCTTGACCTCTGCGGAGATGCACACAGATGCGAATATTCTGGGGAGGGAGGTTTTTCCCACCGTTACCTTTGTAGGTGACCTAACCTGATGCCTCTGATCCAAACCCTCCCGGGAGAGACAGCTCTCTTCCAAGAACTCTTTGAATAGCAAACACTTCAGAGCGACCCAGGGGAGGCTGGAGTGGGAGGAAAAGAGCCCTTGTCTGTCTCGGCTGCGCTGGGTTGGGTGGATCTAAAAGTAGCAGGTATGAATGCTGTTGGCACTGTCATTACCTTAATGCTTTGTGTCACAGCTGTAGTGGGATATTGTCACATGTATGGATTCTGGGAGGTCTTTTGATCCAGCATTGCATCGCATTTTGTGGTAAAAATCAGTGTCAAATGGTTGTGAGTGGAGCTGTGTCCTTCAGCCCAGTAACTGGCTGCGTAAGTCGGTCACCAAGTCAGTTCGCACAGCAGCAAAGAAATGCATAATGCAGGAGGGATCTCTGAGTGACACAGGGGACGAAGGGGCTGCGCTGCTGTCACTGCGTTGCACAAAGCAAGTTGGTCGGGGTGGAGGTGGGGAGTCCTCTCCGTCCCCCTGCACACCCTAGGCAGAACCCGACTATCCTTGGAGGGACCAGCATCGCTAGGGTCATGTTGCGCAAAGGTGAGCCATGGGCAGGATTTGCTTCTCTTTGGAAGGATTTATTTGGAAAATGTGGATACACGAGCATTTCTAGGGTACCTGCCATGACCCCCCCCTCACCCTGGACCGTTTCCAGTCCTTACACCAGCGTTTGCGTGTGTGACAAGCAACATCTTCCTGCCCCGACAGCATTCTCCTTGCTGGGGGAGAGTGAGATGGGCAAAGGGGCCTCGGGGGGGAACATGGCTGTGGTTTAGAGAAGCTTGTAAGAGGTTTAATGCTAGCTTAGGAAAACTTTCTCCCTCTCTTGTGTGCTAGCGTCGACTTTCAATTTGTTATTTTCCCTGCTGTCGTAATGAAAGTCCAAGTGCTACACAACTGCAGAGATCCTGACATTGGAAAGCAGCAGCCAGCATGCACCGTTTCTCTGGAAAAAGGGATCCATCCAAATGGTTCCTTTATGTCACACACTAATTTTGCCACTGTTGGTTTATTTTTGGGTTTGGCTGCTTTCCCCCCCCCCCCCCGCCACTGTATTCTTAAAACTTCCCTTTCAGGGCTTAACAGCTTAACCATTTCAAAATCATGCCAAGCGGAAATGTAGCATACGATTTTCTCGCTAAACATTGTGCTGATCGCTCAAATGTATTCTGGATGTGCAGAAAAGCTGCAAAAAAAACTGGGCTGGAAGAGGGTGAGAATTAGCACTCGGATGAGGAGCCAGGTGTTTGCATGCTTAGGAAGGATCTGGGTGAGCAAACAAAGTGCTCCTTGCCACCTTCTTGCTCTGCAGCATCTCGTGTTGGCGTGGCCCACAGCAGTATTGGTGGGCAGACGTGTGCTGAAGCACAGATCTTCGTCCTGAGGCTGGTACGGTCTTTAAACATGGGTCTTGATCCTGGTTGTTGGTCCCTGATACCTGAATTATGCTCCAGTCTCTGCTGCTGGATTCCTCTCTGGGTTTCAGCAGCTCCCTCAGTCTCTTGGGCCTCCCTCCCTTTTCCCCAGGAAAGGGATTATAGAACCAAAAATAGCTTATTTTCCAAAGAGGGGCTCTTTGTGACTCTCCTCTGTAAAACACCTCTTTCTCCCTGTTCCTCCAAGTGAAATACAAAGGAGATGTGATTCACCGTCAATGCTGATGTGCCAGAGCCAGCAGGAGAACATTACCGCTGGCGCGCAAAGGATGCTTTGCACTTGCACACGCGCCCTTCCGACACCCTGAATTCCTGCTGGGGTTGGTGGCTCCCCGCTCTGCTTGTTCTCCTGAGATGCTGGAGGATTCAGGGCAGAAATGGCCCTGCTCTCGGTCCCCCCGGTGCTGGTGGAGCATGTCTGATGGGAGCAGGTGGTGCTTTTGGGAGGTGAGGCAAGTGTTATCTGGTCACAGGGATGGTCCTGTCCCATGATAACTCATTTGTGAAGGGTCTGTAGTGACTTTTGTTTGGCTCACGCTCCTCTAAGACCATGAAGAGCTGCATTTTCCCAGGGAGGAAGAGGGCAGGGAACACTTTTGGAAATGCAGACTTTCCCTTGGTGCTGAAATGGGTTATCACCATCTAATGACTGCGGTGACACGCGTCACTGTGCAAACCTGGGCTCTCGGGGTGGTGATGTGTGTGCGGACACAGGAAGACAACTTGGTGTTGCAGAGCTAGGAGGATGGTGCGAGTCCTTCTTTCCAAAGACAAGGATAACGGAGAGTTATTTTTCTGTCATCCCCAGCTTTTTATTGTTGCTTGCATGAGAAGACCTTTGAGGTTCCTCCCCAGTTGCAGAAAACGCCCGTGGCCCTGAGCTGCAGAGCTGGGCTCTGGGTCATGGCAACCTCCATTAAAGATGCTCTGAGCTGGAATTTGCTCTTTTGTTATAGCTCTCAGGCTTGCAGGGTGAAGTGAGGGACAGCTGATAATTATTAGTAGCTTTAAAATTAATAATGCTCTTTATAATGTTTAATCTTTCATTAATAATAAATATAATACAGGCTGTGTTGTATCTAGACCAAGAAATGCTCGTGTCCCTGCAGTGCTACGGCTTGGGCAGCTGGGAGCTCCGTGTCGATGTGAGCAAAGGCTTTCCCAAATCAGGCCAGTTCGGCAGAGTATTTGGGAAGGGCTTGGTTTGGTTTCCAGAGTCTCACCTGTGTAAATCCAGGCTGGATCCTGTGCTCTGCCAGTGCCGTGAGCCCAAGAGCTCAGTGTGGCGCTGTGATTTATTTATAATATTCCTAGGGGGAAGAGGAGGGCGCCTGAAGGTCTCTGGGCTGCAGGCAGAGGTGAAGAGCGTGGTGTAGATAGAAACCGCAGAGCGATGGTGCGGATTGTGGAAGTGTAGTGAGGAGGGCGGGTGGGCGCATCCGCTGCTTGAAAAACCTCTGGGTGTTTGGGGTGCAGGAGAAGGGTGGAGAAGGATTCCTCAATTTGCCTCCTCACCTCTCCCACGTAAATCCCCGCTGGCTGATGTGGTTGGCACGTACAGAACAGCTTGGCTTGATGCTTCAGCGGATGGTCTCCAGCCGGTGAGACTGTGCTGGGAGATGGGGGGCATCAAGGAAGCCGGGGGGCAAAATGTCTTGCCATGATCTTCAAGGAGCAGTGATGAAGATCACTTCCTGGTAGTGTTCGTATTGTAAGAAATGTCCCTTTCCCTTTTCGATTAATAACTGATTTGATCAAGTCTCTCTTCGGAAGGAACTTTCCGAAACTGAAGAAACTGGTTGCAGTCATGTTGCTGGAGAGCGTCCGGCTCCACTTGAGTTGTTTTTCCACTGTTTGGGTAAATAAGTCAAGACAATAAGAAGGGCTGCTGCGAGAGTTGGCAGTGAGATGAATCCCCCGGGAGATTGGGGCAATGTTGTTTATTGGTGGGGAGCTGCCTGCGCGTGAGGGGTCAATCCTGTGGTTCTGTAGAGAGAAGGGAAACAAACGGTCTCTGTTTTAGCACCAGAGTCGCTGCAAGGAGATATGCCAAGGATCATTAGTGCCACAGCCATCATTATCTTTTGCTCGGATTAGTTTTTTTCATTTTTCTTTCTTCTTTTTTTTTTTTTAAAGGCAAAAATAATGGCTGATTCTCATTAGATCAGATACGGGCAAAATAATAGCGGTATCGCAAAGATCGAGGTCTGCAAGATTCAATTTGAAAGGGAGGAGAAATGATAGCTTTGGCCCTGCTTGCCGTTACACCAGCCGTACGGGTAAATGACTCTGTATGCAGATAAGCAGGGCAAAAATAAAAGGGATGCTCGGGAAGAAATGGCAAGAAAAATAGGAAGTAATCAGTGGATTCAACCACTGGAAGAATGCAGTAAACATGGAAAATTGCATTATATTAGCTCCTCTGCTTCTCACTGTATATATTAGCCACAAAGTCCTCGATGGGCAATTCGCTGTGAAGATGCAGCGCTGCAGATATCGGAGCTCCCCCCTCCCGGGGGAAGGCATTTGCGATGCTAAAGGGGAAAGTTGTCTTTCCAACCGCGTGAGGAAGAAGTGGCTCAAGTCGAGCTGGAGAAATGCTTCCACCTTTCCAAGTCAAAAACCCGCCGTCGGGAAAAGGACGGCCGGGCTGTTTGTCCCCAGGGCCCAGGCAGCGCTACGTGCTGAGGCAAGGCTTCATTGCAGTCCTGGGATGTTCCCCCGGTGCGGGAAGAAATTGGTCTGCTGCTGATTTTTTAAAAAAAAAAAACAAACCAACCAACCAAACCGTTGTGTTTTTTTGGTTTTTTTTTTTTTTTTTTTTTACTAGTGAACTCAATTTCCATTTCTTTCGATTTCTCACGAGGAATGACAAGTAGCCACTGCAGCCTTTTCCCTTGAGTTCAAGTAAAACCGGCATGTAACGTTGTTTGCAAATTAGCTTAATCCCCCTGGCTCCCAGTTAAAGTAGGAACTGCTGGGGCCGGGGTCCCTCCCGAAATATCCATTTAAGCCATGTAATGATCGTGACTCTCTCATGCATAGTAGATGAAAGAAGATCTGCGATTTATTTTTAAAGCTTTGAACACCAAACGTGGTCAATCGTAGGAAAAAAAATAAAAAAAAAAAATTAAAAAAAAAAGAGAAAGTCATGATAATGCAAAGCTGGAGGAAAAGCAGCCCTACACTTCACAGTAAAATCTGTTTTCTTTGCACTTTTTTATTAACAGCTCCAACTCTGATCAGTGCGTAAATCTACCTGCAACACAGGATGTTGGAAAATTACCGAGAGACAGCAACGTCCTCCCCGCTGCTCGGTGAGAAAGGAAGGATGCACCTGCAGGTACGGGCTGGTATATCGTTTTATTCTCTGTTCCCCCTTTTGCGTTGCACTAAACCTGCTTGTTGCCTTGGCTAGAGGGGGGGGAAACACGGTGTTTGCACGAGAGGAAACTTCAGAAGTGCTTCTCTAAACTTGTCTCGAGCCGCAGATGAGTTGTGTGCCTGCCTGGCACCCGCTCTGCACCCAAGCACCTCTGGGCTCTGCGGGCTCCGTCCGCTCTGCCTGAGCGGGCAGAGGTGGTTAACGGCGGTGTCTTATCCTGCGTTTGCTGTGGAAGTGTGCTGTGCGGCTCCTCTCGATGCTGACAGGGTGGGAGCGGCCGGCTCGGCTCCGCTCCTGCAGCGGCGTTGAAAAGCAGAGCACACGCTCCGCGATTACCCCCTGCCTGGGTCAAGTCGGACATCGCATATGAAATCGCCGCTTCCCCAGCACCGTAGCGGCTTCTTAGGGACTGCACGAAGGGCTGGGCAGGGTGAAGCTGCCTTGGCTGCTGCTGCCGGGCAGCCTTGGCAGTGTAGGAGCAGAGCTGGAGGCTCCTCCTGGGCTTTCCTAATCCAGCCTTGATCCATGAGCTTCAAGCAGGAGCCTTGGTTTAGGGCTGTGCTGAGCACTCGAGCCTCCCAACAAGCTGCTCTCAGGCCAGTAAGGGCCAGCAACAAGCCAAAAAGTCTTTTACTTTGCTCTGAAGAGGATGGGATTGCTGTCCCTGAGCAGGGGAGGACGGAGGGGAGCAGTGCTTCCCAGGACAGGGAAAGGGAGGGATGGTGACGTTCTGAACATGGATTTTCCGACAGTTATCTGACACTTTGGGCTCAGCCCTGGCAAACCACTGTCCCTGAAACGCTGGTCCAGCATGGCAACTGGATTATAGCCGTCACATCCATCTTCTTAGGGAGGAAGAAAGGGTTTCCAGCCACAGAGGCCAGTCTAAACCAAGCCAGCCTTCTCCTGCGTGTAAGGTGATGTGCTTTCCTAAGTGTGGGGTCCTGGAGCAAGCAAGGACCTAAGAACTACTTAATTCTTGGCAACTGGTCAGCACTGCCATGTTGCAGGTTGGGGTTTCTCGTTTATCTGGGTTGGTTGGGTGCTCGTTTTGTCTCCCGAGCCAAGTGGTTTGAGGCAATAACATGAACTAGCCGATGTGTCGTCTCGGTGTTTATGAACGCGTGTCCAGTGGGACACGCTGCTTTCAGCAAAGCCCTTTCTTTTCATGGCGTCTGTCACTCCAGTTTGCATTTCCCCGTCGCCGCACTTATGTTTGCTCCCTGCCCTGGCCATTTGGGACTTGCAGTGGCCAGATTGCTCTCGCTGGGGCTGGCTTTCGCCTGGGGCCACTTAGGAGATGGCTATGTGTGGGCAATGGGGTCCCCAGCCTGTGACGTGGGCTGCAGAGCCCCTGGTGGGACCCGGTGTTCCTGAGGTCTGTGTTGGAGCGTGGACGTAGCGGCAGGTAAATGGGGTGGAGTGAGATGTGCTGGGGATGGGAAAGGAGTTGCAGACTTTGTTGCTTGAGTGGGTCTTTGTTTCATGGGTGTGTCGGCCAGCACCGAGGTTTCCTCGTCTGTGGGGAGGGCTGGGTGTCTCAGAGAAGCAGCTTAGGTTGAGTTGCAACCACTGAGGGCTCTTAGAGTGGTGTTGGGTCCTGTCTGGATCCAGATTAGTTATACAGGTACTTGTATACATGTTTTCCAAAGGAAAAGATGAGGAGGTAAAATGGGGGAGAGGTGTTAGAAGGGGGGTGGGTGACAGAGCTGCCCTCCTGGCGCAGGGCGACCCTTGTGCTCAGCTTTCAGCTGGTTTTCCAGCATTCTGCCACTTCTGCCTCGGCCGTGGTGCTTCATCAGCACGCATTTCGCCACGGCGAGCTCCTCTGCAGCCGGGGCTGGTTTACATTTCCCCCTTTAGCCTCACCTGCACTGAAACGCTCCATCACGAGCGGCAGAGCCTGGCACCGCGTGCCAGAGGATGCTGTGAAGGGGGGGGGTTTGCTCCCTGCAACCTGCCATTCCCACCCCGCGTTTCTTGGGAGAGCTCTGGCATCCCACCAGGGCCATGGTGGAGTTGCTTTTTCACCCCTTCCCATCCTCCATGCGACCCCTCGTGCTGCAGCCCATGCATGTATGCCTCCTCCATCCCAGGGAACCCCGCGTTAGCACAGGGAAACATCAGATGATGCTGCACATTCAATAGCTCGCTCCTCTAGAGCAAGGCGAGGGCTGAGCGTAACGCCTTTTAATGTTCCTTCTCCCGATTATCCTCTTAATTACTCAATGAAATGCCCAATAAAACAAATCACTATAATTTCTATTTTATTCTCTGCCTTTCGTGGTTTACTTAAGAGCGTGGGATCCATTAAGGAGGCACTTTCTCAAGAGGGAATACTTTCCAATAGATCATACTTACAAAATGGTTTTATGTTCCTATCCTGTGTTTCAGCCTCGTTATTCCATGCCAGTTTGCTAATTACCGGAGACCCTGGTGGCTGGGAAGCGCTGCCTCCCTTGCTGCCCATCCCCGCCGTGGTGAAGTCACAGCGCCAGAGTTTGTGACATCCCCATGGCAATGAGTTTGTGACATCCCCATGGCAACGGCCCGTGATGTCACTAGCGGGGATTACAACTTTTCGAAGCATCCAGGCGCAGGCAGGGGGGCTGGAACTCTTGGGCTCTCGCATTTCTTTAAATAGAGAGGAATTAAAAGGCAGGGAAGTCTTTAAGAATGCTTTAGACTTCCCCTTTTTTCCCCCAAAGGAGGGGAGGGTGGTGACTGCGGGGCTGCCACCAGCAGTCCCATCCCCTCGGGGTTTGCTTGGGGGGGAGCTGAGCTCTGTGGTGGCCCTGCTGTGGGATCCCGTGGCCGAGGGCTGGTGCCTTGGGCACCTCCCCAATGTCCCTGGGGGCTGCGGGTGTCCCTCACCCCATGCGGCTCCCTCTGGCCTTGCCCCGCTCGCCGATGCGGTGAACCCAAAGCAAAGCCAAGGACCACAGACCCCCTGCAGCCCCCCCTGCCCACCCTCTGCCCCCAGAACAAACTGCTCTCTTCTTTGGCTTTCTTCAGTGCTTTTTTGTCTAATACTCGTAGTATTAGCATAATAGGATGCTGTTCATGCACAGACTGCGAGGGAGGAAGATTCACCTTGCTAGCAGCAGGAAAATCACGTAATAACAACACTTTATTTTTCACCGGGGAAGGAAATAACCCAGCTCAGGTGGCCGGTACCACAAACCGCACAAGGCGTTTAAACCGACGGCCCCAAAACTTACACGGGGAAGCCACCTAACTGATATTAATGTGCCTTATTTAGCCAGCAGAAGCAAATCAAGCAGGCGGAGGAATCAATCTCTTTATTTTAGTTTTTCGAAGGTAGGAATAAAAATGATATTTCAAAGGCTGACGTGTCTCGGCTGAGCGGCGGTGGGGAAAAGCAGGTGCCGCGGAACATACTGTCCTGTCTCCCGGTTTCTCAGATCATAACTTCTAAGCTGGATTCAATAGAAATAAATGTTCGGTAGTTCCAGTGGTGGCCTTTGGAAATGGAGCTAATGGAACAAGGCAAAAAAATCGTTACAACGTTTTGACAAGCGCTTAAATATTTAATGCTATGCAAGGCGCAGCCCAATTGCGGGGAGCTGGTAGCGCACCTGCAGGAAGCCGTGCCCTTCGTTAGCGAGAGACGGAGTCCTCCTGCGGACGGGGGGAAATCAAGCAAATGCTCTTTGAGCTGTGCATTAATAAACAAGCCGAGGGCGGCTCTGGCTTCGGCAGCCCCGCACCCTGCGGCAGGCGAAGGGCTCGGTGGCATTTCCCAGGATGGGGACACGGGGAGGAAGAGGAGGGTGGCCAGTTCTTGGAGAGAGCCGGCGGAGCAGAACCCGTAACATTACCCCCAGCCGAGACAGGGGAGATGAAGAGGCTGCAGTGATTAAATAGGATCTGCTGAAATCCTTCCAAAGCAGGCTTAAGAATTAAGAGCCATCAATGTCACATTGAGGGCCACTCGCCGCGGGACACCTCCGGCAGGCGCCCGGCCTCCCCCCGTGCCTCTGTTTAGCCCCATCCGAGTGTAAGGAAACGCATCCTTCGTTTCAGAGCCCACCCGGCCATTCTCCTCTGCCGCAGAACGGCAAATCTCAGCGAGGAGAACCTCTAAAAAGCAAACTTGTCCGGAGGGGAAGGATTGGGCTGTGCATGTCCAGATTTGCGTTGAATTCGGGTGTTGTTGGGCCGTTGAGAATGGGGAAGGTGGTGGGGAAAGAGGGCAGAGAACATACTGGCTGGATTCACATCGCCATCGTGCAGAGGGCTGACGGCTGGTCCCCTGTCAGCAGCAGCGGTGGAGGCTAACCTGGAGAGGTGTCCGCCAGCGGTCCCTGTGCGTCGGGGACGGTGTGGTTTGCTTGCTCAGACCCTTCTTCCTACACCCGTGGGGCTTCTGGTGAAGCCACAGTGCTGTGCTTCCAGGCTGGGGGTGTTGGACCCCCTATCCAGCTCGCCACGGGGTGACATTCAGAGGAGTCATGGCCTTGAGTGATGCTCCGGCATCTCAGATAATACCCCCCAGCACCAGCATGGGAATACTGGTGGGACCACCCGGAGCCAGGATGGAGCCACCATGAAACCTGCAGGCCCGGCAGTGGGCTTCCAACGTGGGTCAGCTGCTTTGGTCACGCTGACCTGTGCTGAAGGAGGACCACGATTCATCCGCCACCACGGAGCAGAAAGCCATCGGTGCCACATCCTGCGCATCCCCGTCGGCGCTGCGAAGCAGGGCTGCCCCTCCCAGCTCCGCAGCGAGCGGAGCCCCAGAGGGACCGTCCTGAGTGACAAACCTCTGTCTCATCTGGGACTCCCACTGGTGGATTTTTTTTTTATTATTTTTTGGTTTGTTTCCTTTTTTTTGTTTTTTTTTTTTTCCCCTCCGCCTTTCTCCTTATTTTCCACAGCCGGAACGACAGGTCACAGCAGGAAGATTTTCACACATCATTAGAGCCGAGCGTCCAACTCCACACAGCCATCAACCCCGATCAGAGCGATTTAAAAGGCAGCGCTTCCTTTAATCATCCGGGGATGCTCAGATTTGTTAGTGTGAACCGAGCGCTCCCATACGAACAGGAGAAGCGGGGGGATGGAGCGGAGCGATGGGAAATGATGCTGAGATGAGACCCTTGGTATTAAAAAGCAGCGGCTCCTCACCCGTTCATCAGCCCCGGGCAGGCCTAGAGGATGAGGTCCTTCACTACTGTTCTCCCTGTCGTCTTGTTTTCCTCCATGGGTGACTGGAGGTGGCCGTGGGTCCATGTCTGCATGAGCAGTGCCTGTGGAAGGGCAGCTGTCGGCAGCTGGGACCTCGAGCAAGAGGTGATGTATAAAAATGTTCATAAGCAGGAGAAAGCCTCGTCACCGGCAGTTCTGGCTCACGAGGTGGAAGCATCCCTCTGCGCAAGGACCATCAGAGGTGTCCCAGAGGATTGCGGGCGCTGCATCAACCCGCAGCTCCACAAATCCCCCCGGAACGAATGAGTTACCTGAAATGTGGGAGCTGCGCTTCACCAGCCAGCAACCCTCACCCCAGACGGCTGTGCAAGTGTGTCCTGGGCTTCGTGAAGTGATGCACCTCCGTGTCTGCGCAAGCACCAGGAGACACACAGGCACAAAGTACCTCCTTTGTGCCTGTTCTACCACAGCCCTGCATGCCTGCAGACCCAGACAAGCTGTATTTTTTCCTAATCGTGTGCACACATGACCTTCTTCTGGCCTTCGCCCACGTGCTACCTACATCATTTTGGGAAGGACAAACGCATGAGAACATCACAGAATTACCAGCGCACCTGGCTGCAGGAAGATGAATGTCCTTCCCAAACGCTCCGGTGTGCGCAGAGGCCCTTCCACGGTGTCTGTGTCTCAGAGCTTTCAATGCTTATGATTTGTCCAAGGGCAACTTTGCAAAATGTCAAAGTTTTTATCCAAATTCCCCATGACAGGCTTCAAGTTTGAATTAAAGGAACTTGGTGGGTTTTTGTTTGTTTTTTTTATTTGTTTTTTTTTTTTTTTTAAAAAAAAGGATGCTAGATAATTTTTTCTAAGAAAGCAAATGTTTTTTTTTTTTTTTTTCCAAGGAAAAAAAAAGCCTGTCCCTGCTTTTTGCTACCCTACAATGTCTTTTGGGCTGTGTTGCTTTCTAAGACACCCCCGTGAGCTGCTCCAGGAGGAAGCTCTGCAGCCGGGTGGCCGTGTCTCGCAGGTTCCTCCAGGCGAGTGGCACTTCCAGGACTGGCCGAGGTGGCGTGCAGGCACCACACCGTCAGGATCCGCGCATGCGCAGACACCTACAACCCTCCACAGGTAACCAACTGGTGCTGCAGATAAAGTCAGTGAACTCGCAGACATGGTTCTGCCCACAAATGCCCGAGGCCAGCGGCAACGCAGGCAAAGGCTGGGAGAAATTTTGCCATTAACCTCTGAAAACCAGGAAACTTGTGCTTGTGAAGCAACCAGGTTGGCATTCAGGCCTTGCTGCCGCTAATTAAGGATTGTTAGGACTTGAAGACAATGGTCTAAGAGACGGCCACGACATCCTTCTCGACTGGTCTTCCCTTTGGTTCTCGCTCATTGGTTTTAAAAGCAAGTCTTTGATGGGAGGTGGCAAAACCTCACTGAAGCAAAGGTTTTTTGGCAACAAACATTGCCTTTTGGAGCTGCCCTTATCTGTGGGGTAAATGTGAAATTATCGTCTTTGACTGGAACTGATCCTCTGGAGCCATGTTATTCCACTGGGGAGAGGTATTTTCACCGATTTTCAACGTGGATTATTTTTGTGACTGACTATAATAGTTTCTTTGGCGGTATTAGGGCTTATTATGTCAGGATTTATTTTGGCATGAAGTGATTCGACATGCTGTAGTCCTGTAACTTTCCTTTGTGTGCTGAAATCCAAGAGGCCATCTCCTGCTTCCTCCATGGGCACGATGGAAACAACCTCTCTGCCTCTGGACCCCTCTCCCGAGGTCAGCTTTGCCCACTTGCTTCGTAACTGCTGAAGGAGCAAATTTAATGGTGCAGATTCCCTCCAAAAGACATGTAAAAACTCATCTAGGTGAAAAATCTCTGTAGAAAAGCCTCCTAGAGAAAGGAGGAGAGGACCCCAAAGAAGAGAATGCACCTTCAGAGGAGCAGTGGGAGCGCTGGGAATTCCCCGGCATTAGCTGAGGGGTTAGGAGCAGAAAATGCAAGTGAGGATTAAAAGTGGATTACACTGTAGGGATGCTGAGACATCTAACAAAGGGCTTTATTTCCTCAGGAGAACTGGTGGACCCAGAGTAGTCCTAGACATCGCTCTTCAGGTGTTCTTCATGCTGAGGTGGTGAGGCAATGAGTATATTGGCTAAGGCAGCGTGTTGTGGCATCTGGTACCTCCAGGAGACCTTGTCTATGCAAACTGGTGGACCTGCGCCTCAAAGTCCTATGTAATATGGGATTTTGGCAACCCCTCCTCCATCAAATGCTCCTCGTGCTCCACCAGGTATCAGAAGAAGGGGTTCACTTAAAACCTTTCAGTGCTGTTCAGTGCCAAGTAGAAATGCATTGGTAACGCTGGCATCAGACTGGTTGTTGTTCTCCTAGGTCTGTTAACATCGTTAAAATCATCCAGGACCTTTGGTTTGTGGTGCTCCTGTCTTGCTGGGATTTAGAAAGGATTCGGTTCATGATTTTGGTCTGTTCTCAGCCAAAATGAAGGCTTATGTGTAGGAGCTCCTCTGGGCTGTGCTGTCAGCCGGTCTTAAGGCTTTCTTGGTTTTGCGATCTCAGCTGAGCGCTTCCACAGGGCAAGCACCAACTCAGATCAAACTGCGGCACGTAGAGGTGGATGATAGGGATGGACTGATTAGCTCGCATTGACCGAGATGGTGGAAGTATAGAAATTCAGGCTTTACTTGCCCCCCAAATCCCACCGTGCTCGATGTAGGGCGATGGGCAGCTCTGACCTCCTCAACCTCCTGTCTGGATCACGGTCTGCTTAGGCAAAGCGCTCATCCAGTTCCCTTCACAAGCTGAGACCCTGCAGGGGTGCCTGCGGGAAGGGGACGAGCCCCCTGCTCCGTAATGCAGCGAGTAAGGCAGCCCTCACACCCCGTATGCAGCAACAGGGCACCTATATGTCCCCCACCAAGAGCGCCGGGCTGGGAGGAGCAGGGGGCTGTCTGTCCGTCTGTCCATCCTCTCCCACCGCATGAGCCTGAGTTAGCCTCAGCTGCTTTTGGCAGCCCAATTCTCCGCTCCAGCAAGCACTGGGCTGTTTGGGAGGCGGCAGGGAGAGGAACGCTCTGTTCGGCAGCTGCACATTCCATTAATTTAATGAGGATTTTTTTATTATTTCTTTTTTTTTTACAAGGCAGATGGTAAAATAGCTATTTTCTGTTGTCTAATAAATACCATCAGCAAGGCAGAAAATGTGCAATCTCGCCAAGTCTTTTCTGATTCCTCGCCCTCCTGTACCGATGCGTTTCCCCCGTTCTCTGCTGGCAGCCAGTGGAGTCGGGCGGTGGGATGGGAGGGAGGGATGGGACACCAAAGGCAAGTCTGAAATTGTTGGTGGGATCCGCGCAATGAAACCGCAGCTTCCCTTGATTGGGCAGAGGCTCTGTGTCCTGCTGGGAGAGCTGCGCCCTGGCAGCCTTTGCCGATCCAATTCTCACTTCATCTGATTGCAGTAATAACAACTCGCACAAATTTCCTGCCTCAACCTGAAATCTTCCAGCTCTGCAATGCAAATAATATAATGTGTGATGAGGAGCCCGATGACGGGGATAATAATAATAATAGTGATGATGCCTTTATTCAATGAATGAGTGAATCAAGCAAGCAAAAATAAATGGTATTCAGAGCCTGAAAAATCAATAGGAAGAGAAATCAGGAGGAAATGCAGGGGGAATTGCATCTCTGGGGGAGCGCTGTCCTTAGGAATGGCGTGAAGGAGAGATGAGCCAAGCCCTTTTGGGCTGGGCACTCCTCGTCAGCCCGTGTCGCTCCCGGGCTCGCTCCTCTCCCGTGGTTGTATTGCATTTGCTGAGCTCACCGTCGCTCCGTGCCTGCTCCCAGCCTCTCTGTGATCTCTTTGGCCCCCTTGATTTACGGCTCTCATGGGCTCTCTGAATGCGTCTAAGCAGTTGGCAGGCTACAGACCTGACCTGGGGTTGGGTAATAACTTGTCTTTTGTCCCATGCCCACGAGGTTGGCCATAAAAAAGCTCCAGACATCAATTTTCCTCTCCACCGGGGTGGAATTGCAAAATGATGAGTTGGTCTTTGCCCTCATTTATCTCTTCTTTCCCTTTCTCCTCCTCTCTTTATCTTTCTCTTTTCTTCTTACCCTACCGCTCGTTGCTCTCTTCTTCACCCCCCCTTCCACTATCTCCTCCATCATTTATCAGCCCCCCTCCCCTCTGCCCATCGCTGCTGCTCCTCTCTCCCCCTCCTGCCCTCTTCTGCCTTGTTTTTTCCATGCATTTCTTTCCCATCTCAAAACTTCCACGCTTTTTCTTGCTGTGCATAGCAGTTTGATATCCTCACCCGCAATAGCCTGCTAATACAGTAATTGTACAAGAGACCCTTTAAAAACCTGAAGCCTTGGCAGGCAGTAAAACTCACCTTTTAACTTGGCTTCCTCTTTATCAGGGATTCATTTCAGACAGGATTTCCATGTGCACAGCTCTGCCACTCTCTGTTAGTTTAAAAAAAAAAAAAAAAAGGATTAATTCCTGCAACAGGTGACTCCGTTTCACAGCTCTGATGAGCAGGATATATTCCCCACTTCCCGCAGGTACATGGGGGATTTAATCATCTGACACTGTGCTTCTCGTTGCCGAGCTTCTGTTTAAAGGGTTGTGTTGCATACCTGGATCTGTGCAGAGACCTCCTGGGGAATGCCCTCTTTCACCAGCGGGGTATTCCCATGAAACCTTTGCATTAAACATACGATTTTTCCTCTCTCTGGAGGGATGCCGTGTAGCAAGTTTGGAGCTGATATCCTGCTCTCTCAGCTGGAGCTGGCGTGGGTTGGGGTTGCTAAATGTTTTACACCAGCCGTCCCTGCTCTGAGCATCTCGGGTGCTTGGACCGACTGCTGAAGCCTCCCGTCTGTCCCTCCAAGCAGGGGTTTTTCAGGCAAGGGTCTGGCACAGCGCCTGCCTGGCAGCGCCCCTTCTCTGAGCTCTCAGAGTGGCATCTTCCATAAGCCTAGAGAAAAAGGGCAAGCTTCTCCTGCCCTTTCCTCTCTAGCCTCTTTTGATGGTGTCTGCAGCTTTGTATTGTATTTAAATCTAGGAAAATCTGTTAGCGGATAAAATATGCAGAGGGCAACACTGGGAAATCGAATCTGACTTGCAACTGTGCTGGGAAGAGGCACTTGGTAAATTGAATGAGACTTTTCCTCCCTTTGCCCCAACACCTCCAGTGGGACCTGCTGTAGAGCAGTAAGGAAATATCAGTGTCCTAAAGTCCTCTCCATCTCCACTGCAACATGGGCTTGGGGATGGGAGAGATGGAGAAACCAGGACATTCTCCTGCATTGCAAATATTGCAGAAGGACTGACCTCCCTCGGGCCCTACCAGTGTCACCCAGTCTCCCTGCTGGTCCCCAGCTGTGGGTGGAATGGGCAGCATTGGATGTGGCATGCAGATTCTCTGCAGTAACGGCTGAGGAGGTGGTGGTGTCTTGGAGGCAACATCGAGTGTGATGGCAATAGGCAGTGACCAGCCCTTGGAGCTGGTCCCAGAACAGCAGACAGCGAGTTATTGTCTGCTAGTTCCTGGTTTGGGGTTGACAGCTAACCCCAGGATGGAGAGCACGAGTTCCGTCATCTCTAGTGGGTTACTGAGCAATGGGGCAGGAGGTGGCACTGAGTGGGGAGACGCGACTTGCAAATCTTCCTGCCAGACTAGTTTCTGGACAGAACAAATCTGGAATAATTCCCCTTGTCAGGCCACCAGCTTTAGACGCGGGAGATGAGATAGGAGATAATACGGCATGTCTAGTGCCAAGTATTCAAGAATTTCTAAGTACTTTGCAAAGAGAGCTACAGGGCAGCGTTGCTTTCTCCCTTTCACACACAGGAAGGCCCTTGAAAAGTTTCCTGTCAAATCAGCCCAGGGGCCATAATCTTCATTTTATATTTACAAAACTTTGGGACATTTGTTCCCTGGGCTCCACTGGCAAAATAGGAGAAATTATTAGTCTTTTCCAAGGGAAGAGAGCCTGGTCTGACAGAGATTTCACTCTGGACTAGGTAAAACTCAACAAAATGGCGTTTTTCAAAAGCTGGCCAGCTCCACATGAGATGGGGTCTTCAGCAAACAAGGTGGCCAGGGTGTGAGGAGAGAGTCTGCAGAGAGAAAGAAAAGATATCAAAAGATCATCTTCTTAGCTGAGTTGTGAGGTGTCCTTCATGCATTGCTGAATACAGCAGTGGTTGCCATCTGGTCCACCTTCATCATCGTACTGATCCAAACCAAAACAGTTGCGAAGGGTCAAGGAGCCCAGTAGGAGGGACAAGTGCCTGGGCAGAAACTGGCCCAAGGAAGCCTGTGGCAAGCTTTATAGTTTAATGTGGTGCCAATATTCCCTTCACCAGCAGCGTCAGACCAATGTTTCAGGGCATCCAAAGACTCTGTATCCTGATGGCCAGCAGAATCCAGGCTTGAAGGGCAGCATCAGATGACTACAGCTGCTTGGACAGAGCTTGCACAGATGATAGAGCCAAACTCTTCTCAATAACAGGAGGCAGCCTAACAGGGGGCAGTGGGCATGAAAGCAGCTTGGGAGGTTCAGGATATTTGGAAAGAGGTGTGTCCTAAGAGCGTGGTGCAGCACCAGAACGGGTGGCCAGAGAAGCCGTGAGATCTCCATCCTCGGAGGTCTCCAGGACTCAGCCACACTAAGCCATGGCTGGTCTAATGTTGCAGATAATCTTGGCGATAACTCAGAAAGGAGCTCGCTCCTTCATCCGAAGGACAGGGGACTTTCACCTGCCTTTCTCCTCAATGACATGCCTGGAAGAGACTTGCCACCCTAAACCGTCGTGTACTTGTGTGTTGAGAAAAGATCTAGGCTTGAAATGTCACCTCATTACAGCTGATAAGTGAGGTTTATTACAGAAAAGGAGGTCTATCAATCTCCTTGCTTCTAGGGGGACTTGCTCGTCAGCAGGAATGGCTGGGGGATTTTAATGGAGTTAACTGAAATTTCCACCAGGGATGTAAGATGTTGACATTTAGCTGAAGGGGAGAAAACATTTAGTTTTCTTTTGGGAGAAAATCCCTCAAAAGTGAAGAAAAATAGCATTTTCTCAGAGTGGAAGGAGGTGGCTCCTGCCACCCTGGATTCCTGCCTGAAGGGAGGACGGTGCCCGGGACGGTACGTGTGGTCTGTCAGGGCTACAGCAGATGGACCAGCGCTTTCCTCTTGTGGAGGATCGTCTGGATAATTTGTGAAGGAGATATTTGTGTGTGTGTGATGGAGGGGTGACTTTGCGTGTTTAGCCTGTGTAACATCAGATCCCTGCTTGCAGAATATATATCTCATTCCAGAGATTTTTGGGACTGATGTGCAAAGCAATGGTGACTGGGTTATGGTGGCCGGCGTCCCCAGAGGAAGAGCAATGGCCGTATCTCAATAAATACATCCAGAGGGTTTCAGTAGCCGCTCTGTCAGACATGGCACTGCTTTTATCTCCCCGCTGGGAGAGGGACACACATGTTGTGCGTTAGTTGGCTGCAGCCCATTCCGTAAGCGTGGAGACACCCGGCATCACTAGCACAGCAAACCCCAATTAGTTCTGGAAGCAGCACACGCGGGATTGAACTTGCTCCCCAAGGAGGCAGCGGGGAAACCAGGCTTGAAAAGCAGTTGTTTGCCGGGGCAGGCACAGAGCCCGCTGCCCCGTGCCCCACGGCTGCCCTGGGGGGAGCAGAGGCTCCAGCCCGCCCCAGGAGGGTCTTCCTTTGCTAATAGCTGCTTCAAGAGACCGGAGCTGGCAGCGATGGGGTGTGATAACTCCACGGTGGCGCTGTAGATGCCAGCAAGCTCTGTAGATTAAAATCCCAGCCAGGTCCTGCACCAGCTGTTAAAGCCATCTCCAGCAAGCTCCATCTCCATGCAGACGCCAAAGTCCCCTCTTGCAGCCACATCCCCACCTTTACCTTGCCCCCAGGTGGGTCGATAGGAGCTTGCTAGCACATCTCTGGTGGCCAAAAAAGTCGTTTTCAAGCAGGTTTTGCTGCTGGTACTGAGCCGTGCGCTATCCTTGCTTCCTGCCTGGTTGTCCAGGGTTACTCTGGGTCTGCCTATGAGAGCTGCAGTCACCGCCAGGACGGGCAGGTTGACCCACCCTTAGCCATCAGTCGTCTTCTCTCGCCTGGGTGTGAAACCCTTCCTCCAAATCAGCTTCTGTCACCTCGGCTGCGATGGGAAACCAGTGGAGCAGAGGGGATGCTTAGTTACAGAATAAATCCTTTACTGGGAGGCACATTCAGGTGCAGGTGAGATTTCAGCAAACAACACTGAACTTCTGTGTTAAACAGCGGGGGTTGTTTTGCCGCAGATGCGCCTTCCCCACCGCGACGGTGCCCACCTGAGCCCCAGCCCCATCCTGCCCAGCAGCTGCTCTGCCCTCCGGCTCCCCGCTCCAGGGGCTTTGCTTCGTTAACTTTCCGAGAAGTTTAAGAGTTCATTGCTGAGTCTTGAGAAACTGGCGTTAATGCCAAGCCTTTATACAAGGGTAAAAATAGCCCTAATAATTTAGGCAATTAGTTAATTAGCCTCATTTACTTGAAAGCACAGAGTGGCGTGGGAAGGGTTTTCCACTGTTTTTGTGATGCTTTACCCAGTCGCTTTGTTTGCTTTTCCCTTGCTGTTTTCTCTGCTCCCTGACATCGACCCGGGGCAATTTAAAGTGGGGTACGCAGGGAAGTGAACGCAGCCAGGACAGGGTGCTGCGCTGAGCCAGGGCAGTGCCGCAGGGAGGCAGGACCAGTTCTGGCACCGGGGCTTCATGTGGCTCCGTGTCATATCGGGGAAGCAGGTAGCTTCTTGCTGTGCTGTCCTATCCCTTCCCTTCCCATCCCTGACCTCTGGCCCTTCATCACAGGTAGACGCTGGGGTGCGTTCAGGGTGATTCACAGCTATTTGACAGGGATCTAAGGGGTCATACTCTGCACCTCGGTGTTGGTGGCATCGCCCGCTTGTTCCCAGCTAGAGCAGTCTGTATTTGTCCTTAGACTGGAACTGACAGGAGAAAGGAGGCAAAATAAAATAGGCATTTACTGGGGGGCACTGGGATGCTAGCCTTGAGTAGCACAACGCTCAAGGCAAGGGGGCCGCTTTGGTCCTTAATATGCTGGCAGAGGAGCATCCTGCTGTCGGCCAGTGCCTGCCAGCCCCGTGGTCACTGCACCCCTTGGTCCTCACTGCTCCCACCCAGCCCCTATGGACCACGCGTGGTCTCTGCTGAAAACCTTCCTCTTTGCCCCTTGCATGGCCGCACAAAGCTCACCTGGCCTGGGCAGGGCTGGTGGTCGGCTCCCCATGTCCTCCTCCGCCTCACGCGGGTCCCATTCATTATTCACCTGGGGAGCTGAATGAATTCTGTCTTCCTGAATTATTTCTGAAGATATTAGATCTTCTCAAATTGTTCATCTTCCCCAGAAATGACAGCTCGCAGGCACCTGGGAATAAATGGTGCCTTGGAACAATTTCATTGTTTCTATTCCAGGCAACAGGAATTCCTCAGATCTTGACATCAGTCCCCAAACCCCGGCGTGTTAGCATAACCTCCAGACAGCTATGAGTTTCTTGACCCAGAAAAAGGATGGGATTTATTATGAACCCTGGGAGACCGGTGTCCTTGCGGCTCGTGTACCCTAATGGTGTGCAGTGTATTGTGTGCTCCTCTGGCTGGAATTTTCTTGTCGAAACAGCTCTCTGTCAGAAAATGCCACTTCCACGAAATGGGCTTTTGTGTGTGAAATCAAATCAATGTTGATTAATTTTCATTTTGGAAAAGAGGAAAAAAAAAAAACAAAACCCTTGTTAAAAATGTCAAGATGCCTTCTCTTTTCATTCTCGCAAGAAGGGCTTCAATTCTTTATCTCTTAATGACCTTTTGTTTAAAGCCTTTGTGTTTTATAAGAAGTATTCAAAAGGGATGAAGCAAAATGAAGTGTTAAATATCTTTTGAAGCAAAATTTATCCACTTCCGTGAACTTTTTTTTTGTAGTATTATTGTTATTATTTAAAGTGACGCAGGGATCGCACTTCTTTTCTCTCTGATTTTTTGCCTTTTTGTCCTAAGCTGAGCTTACTTTCCGAGGCTCCCGGCTCTGCCCTGGCTGAGACGTGCCAGCCTCTGCCGCTGCGCTGTGCCGCGGGGACAGCCCTCACCGCTCACATCCTCCAGTCTCGGGGTGATGGTGCTGGAGCCGAGCGTAGGGGCCAACCCTTGTGGCCCCGCTCGGGGCTGACGCCTCTCCTGGCGGCATCGCGGCCGCCGTGGTGACCTGCAGGCGCGTCCCCTCTCGGCTCCCGGAGCTGCTACGTGTGTTTTTTTGTCAGCTCGGGCTCCCTTGCTGCACCAAAGCGGGATGACGGCATCCCAGAGCTGCGGCTCGAGCCAACGTGCAGGCACGGCCACGGCTCTGCTGTCAAACCCCTTCGGTCCGCAGAGGGCTCAGCCATCCCGAGGAGCTCTTAGCTCTGACTCCCTGGCAGTCCATCTCCTCCCTGACCGCTGCTACCTTCACGGGGACGTTATCTCATGCTGAGTGCAGCATTCCCCGGCAAGTCTACCTCAGCAAAAAGCTTAAAAAAAAAAAAAAAATTTGCCTCAGTCACTCATTACTTTTTTAATGAGCGCCTCTCATTTGGCTGGCTAAATTGGACCAGCGTCTAGCGCAAAGAATCCTCCTTTTCTGCAAGCCAGGGGTGATGTGTCAGTGTGCGGGTAGGACACCGAGCTCGCTCACCTCGTCCTCGGGGTCCTGCCTTTGTGGAGAGACGCAGGGCAGCGGGATGGCGTGATGGAGGACGTGTTCCCAGAGAGAAGGCGTTTGCGCTTGGGCAAAGGGAGTGTGAATCGTGGTGGAGCGTAGTGAGCCCTGGTTGTGTAGTACCCGTGGCATGTCCTGTGCAGGCTTCACAGAATCACAGACTGGCTGGGGTTGGAAGGGCCCTCTGGAGATCATCTAGTCCAACCCCCTGCCAGGGCAGGGTGACCCGGAGCAGGTGGCACCGGAACATGTCCAGGCGGGTTTGGAATGTCTCCAGAGACGGAGACTCCCCCACCTCTCTGGGCAGCCTGTGCCAGGGCTCTGCCACCCTCAGGGTAAAGAAGTTCCTCCTCATGTTGAGATGGAACTTCCTATGGTCAAGTTTGTGCCCGTTACCTCTTGTCCTGTCACCAGGCACCACTGAAAAGAGCCCGGCCCCATCCTCCTGACACCCCCCCTTTAGGTATTTATAAGCATTGATAAGATCCCCCCTCAGTGGTCTTTTTTCCAGACTAAAAAGACCCAAGTCCCTCGGCTTTTCTTTGTAAGAGAGCTGTTCCAGTCCCCTCAGCTGCAGGCTGGAAAGGCAGGTGAGGAATGCAGGGTGCTCCAGGCAGGAGAAGGTGACACCAACACTCAGTCAGTTGGGGCAAAACTTTCATCGCTCCGGTAGCTTATTTTTAGAGCTGGTCCACGTTGTTTCACACACATTAAGGGTTTTTGTTTGGGGTTGGTTTTTTTTTTTTTTTTTCAATCCTTGGAAAAAGGTTTTTTGACCTACATAAAAAGGTTTGCATAAAGCTTTTGCATCCTTCAAAATAACTTGTAAAACTTTAAAAAAAAAAAAAGAAAAAGAAAAAAAGTTGTTTCAAGTTACTTGAAACTAATGGGAAAAAGTTCTCTCTGATTTTGTTAGTTTTCCTTCCCTCGTTTCCTTTTTTTTTAACTCTAAGTAAAAAGCAGGGTAGCGGGAGAGAAAGGAGTCATTAAAGAAAACCAAAGATTTCTACTTGAAAGAACTAGAGTTGAACTGGAAAATGTTCTTTCAACTTAAGGCAAAAAAAAAAATCAGGAAAAAAGTTTTGGCTGAAGGGTAAATATAAATGTTTCTAGTGAAAATGTTCTGAGGGGAGAGCGGTTATTTTGGAGCATTTCTCTTCCCCGTCCCCATGGGATGCCCTTCGTTGTACACTGAAAAATGTGAGCAGCACAGATGACAGCCAGGGAACGTTTGGGTTCCTCCTTGGGACTGTGACTTTCCTGCTGTTGCGTGGGGAAACAAACTCTGGATGAGGGACGCGGAGTTAGCAGGGATTTGCTCCCAGGCTAATGGACCCACACGGATGGTTTTAACCTCCGGAGCTGGAATTTCGCCCATTGGCAGGGCACGAGTGCTTTCTCTCACGGTTAATGAAATCTCCTGTCTTAATTGAGGCTACGAGGGACAGTTTCAAAGTCATCGAGCCTTTATTAAATCTGCATCTCTCTCTGTTGCGCGGCGCAGAGCTCTCCGTGCACGCGTCGCGTTTTGTTTTCCTGGCACTGCATCCCTCTTGCCTTCCGACACATATGTCTCTCGCTGGAATTTCTTCTCCCAGCCTCCAGCACTCGAAGAGCCGAGCGACGTTCCTCTGCCTCCAACAAGTAGGCGCTGAGCCTGAGAGGCGCATTAGCTGCCTGACCTGGTTCCAGCCAGGTGTGAAAAGATGCAGTGGCTCTGGCTCCGCTCCACCTTTTCCGACCATGTGAGGAGAGGCAGAAGGCTTCTCCTCTCTCCACCAGTTCGCATCATTCAAGTCTACTTTAAAAAAAAAGCCACCATAACAAAACAGGATAGGAGTGGCGAGAGGATAGACAGAGCCAATCACGGGGAAAGCTGAGCAGATTAAAAGGCATTTGCTGGGCTTTCTGTACTAGAAATGAAAGAAAAACCCTTCAATTAGCCATCTGCCCGAGGAGCTGAGCAGGAAGGGATAAAAGCTGAGATGCTTTTGCAGGAGCAAAGGGAAATCGCCAGCCATGAGACGGTTCCTGGGCTCTGAGTCAGGCGGCGGCATCAGCGGGGTGTTCAGGCTGTGGTGCTGCAAAGGGGGGACCTTCCCTTGGAGGGCTGCCAGGAGGCTCCGTCCTGCTTCCCTGCCTTCTCCTGCCGCTCTCCTCCTCTATCGGAGCTGGTGTGGGGTCTGGAGCACAAGTCCTGTGAGGAGCGGCTGAGGGAGCTGGGGACGTTCAGCCTGGAGAAAAGGGGGCTGAGGGGAGACCTTCTCGCTCTCTGCAGCTCCCTGAAAGGAGGGGGCAGCCAGGGGGGGTCGGTCTCTGCTCCCAAGGAACAGGCCATGGGACAAGAGGAAACAGCCTCAAGTTGCACCAGGGGAGGTTTAGGATGGATATTAGGAAAAATTTCTTCACCGAAAGGGTTGTCAAGCATTGGACCAGGCTGCCCAGGGAAGTGGTGGAGTCGCCATCCCTGGAGGGGTTTAAAAGATGGGTAGACGTGTCGCTTAGGGATATGGTTTAGTGGTGATTTTGGCAGTGTCGGGTTGATATATATTGATGGTTAGACGCCATGATCTGAAAGGTCCCTTCCAACGTAGATGATTCTATGATTCTATGGTTCTCCTGCTTCTCGGGGACAACCTGCTTCCGCAGTCCTAAGTTTGTGTGCAGGGCATGGGCGCTTCACCTTGGCAAGGGCTGGTGCTGAAGGCCTGGAGCAATGAGCTCGCTGGTGTGCTCAGGGACGTAGTTACATCTCATGATCCTTGTCCTCCAGAGGCCATAGACACCAAGGGCCTCCTGCTCCCATACCTGCGGGTCCCACATATCAGCACACCCAACCCCCTGGCGAGGGCTTTGGGTGACTTGTCACCGTTTTGTGAAGCCAACTGGGCACCTGGGAAGGGAAGAGGCAGCTGTTCTGCCTCCCCAGGCGTCGAGCATCCGCTCCTTGCACACACACACACGGGCTCCCTTTACCTAACAAACAATTATTTAGCAAAGTATGCAAATAGTATAATTACTGTTATTTGTTTAGCTGTTATAAGTGTTTGAAATGTAAATGTCAACTTTGGGATTTTTGCAGGGTACGTGTGTGTTGTTGTTGGCTTTCTCTCTCTGGCGTGTGCTCTCCCCGGATTGCAATTTGATGAATCTCTCCTTGTCCTAGAAAAAAAAGCTAATGTGATTTCTCTGCGATTACAGCAGAAGATGCCGAAGTGGGGATTACTCACAGTAGCTCCTCTTACTTAGCAGATCTGAGTGGGAGGCAGGATTCATTACACCGTGCAGAGAAACAAAGAGGAAATGTCTTTCAGCCGCCTGCTCGTGTCTGCCGCGGCAGCATCCTCGCCGGTGCCAGGGCTTCCCTCCCTGGAAGGCAGAGGGTCAGGCAGGGCAGCTACAGCGGTGTTGGGACCTTGGCTCACGGGGACCTCTTCCCCGTCTGACACAGCTCCTCCATGCACAGGAGGAGCGGCGAGTCTGAACTCTGGTTTTCTCGGAGGTATTTTTTTGTCTCTGCAGGAGGCTGGAGAAATTAGAACTCACATTACAGCCACCCTGGTATGGATCTACCCCACCAGCATGCTCAAAGTAGAGCCCTGGTACTCAGTACAGTGATGTTTTCCAAGGGTATGTCCCACTGCCGCCCATCCTGGCTGGCATTTGGTATAGATTGAGCTCTGAGGAGATGGTCCTTGGCAGATCACAGCCTGTAGTTCAGGCAATCAGTCCAAGGCTTGTTACCATCGCCCACGTAGGACTTAAGGAGTCAGTCCATGCTCTAGATGCTGTTGAGTGGCTTTTGCAGACCAGTCTCGGCAGCTGGTCCGTGCTGGGAAGGCTGTTACAGGCAGGGCAGGGCCGCTGTAACTGCAGCTCCTCTACTGATGTTTCACAGCATCCCATCCCGCTGGGGACAACCCAACCGTGCTTGGGCTTAAGAGCTTTCTCAGATGCACAGCTCCAAGATGAATCCAGTTGGATTCATCAGCTGGCAGCAAGCCTGGCACCAGCTTTCCGTTCAGTTGGCTCAAAATCCAGCTCAGGAGTTGGCGTGAAAATGGAAAGGCTGCATCGCTCCCGTATCCCACCCTCCATCCCCTTCATGGCCCCTGCCCATGCGGCATGCCGGGACGCGGAGCTCATGGTTTTCATGTGAATCCCAGGGTGGGAGAGGGATAAGAGGTTTTCAACTCCGGTGTGAACCAGGGGAATTGGGAAGAGCGAGGTGGTAAACGCAACTAACGGCTCGGCTCCCGGAGGAGCAGGGGGAGCTTCACACCCAGCCAAGCACAGAGACGAGCCCCAGAGCGTGGTGCACAGCCAGGGCGCTCACTGCTTGTGGCAGGAGGGGGGTCAGGACTTGTCCACATGCAGACGCTGCCGTTGAACCAGATGAGACCATGCCCAGCATGGATCCAAGTCTGTTGGGATTCCAGCTGAGGATGGGTTGGGGAGTAAGCCCTTGCAGGGCGGTGGTGAAGCACAAGCTGGGCCCTGTGGCGTGGCTGCGGTACGTCGAGAAGATGCTGAACCGGGCTTTTCTGCTGCTTGAGGTTTCCCCGCAGCTCTCTGGCAGGGCACAAGCTGCTGGCACGGGAGCACTTTGGCGTGCTGGCTACATGCTAGGAGTTGGTGCGTGGCTCAGGCACATTTTCCCCCTAAACGGGGCTGTCCATGCTCTCTGGACTGCCTTGTTAGTGCCCTGCTGTCGGTGCAGGTACCTACAGCCATGAGCGGTGCCGCTGGCCCCGGGACAGTTGCACCAGACAGTCGGGCCGTGGGGCGGAACCAGCGAAGCCGCTTGTTTCTTAATTGCAAAGACAGGAATCCGATGACCTTTGGCAGATTTCATAGCCCAGCAGGCTCGTGTAATTGAAGCTGCTGCTGATTTGTCATGGCTTTAGGCTCTCCCTATCTATTTCATTCCCGCTTGCTCCCTCAGACTCTCTTATTCCCTATTTCTCTCTCCTTCTTCGTGATCTCATTATCTCTGTGCCTTTCTCTTTTACTCTCTTCAACCGTAGCGCTTCCCGACATGAGGAGGTACCTCAGGATGTATTCATCTTCAAGGGATTTATCTTTTGTCTCTCAAACTATTTTCTCCGCTTCACATCCATTATCCAAGAAAAACCCTGTCTTCCCATGACCAGGAGACCCGCACCCACCAGCAAATTCCAGCCCGTTCCAAGAGTAATCATAAATAACGCATTGCTGTGGTCAATACCCCCAAAGCATCCATGAGCTCCAAATCCCAACTTCCCACTCCCATCAGGTGAAGGTTGAAGCGACATTATCATTTTTATTTAAATTCCCTCGTAGGTGGCAGGTTCAATGCTATTAACATATTTCAATTCAAGCCATTCTTATTTTAATTAGCCTTAAGTAATTAGTTCTAATTCATCACCATTTTTTGCTCTGCATATTTTGGGTTATTTACTTCCCTTGCTAAGTAACAATTTGATGTAATTATGTGCTACTCATTCTTTCTATTTACATATGCTCAGTCACTCAGATTTCCTCGTTGAAATTTCAACAGATCCTTTGAATTCCCTCTTGAATTGTTTTCTGAGCTGTCAGCGGTGTGGAAATTGTGGGGTGGAAAGAGAATTGATCCTCTTTCTTCTCTGGACATCCCCGGTGCCAGCGGCAGTGACAGCGCATGTGAGCACCTGGGCTGGCAGTGGCTGCTCTTGGCAGGGAAGGTCCATTGCCAGGCTTTGTTCCTGGGACTCTGGATTCCCATATGAAAAGAGTTTGGGGACCACATCCAACTCCCTCTGTCTTCCTCTTGGGCTGCTTTAGCCCCGACGCCAAAGGGACCAGTCGCTGTTGCCACTTCCCTTCATTTTCTTTGTGCAGCCAAAGATGCTTTGGCTTTCCAGAATGGCAATGGCCTGGCTTTCCAGAAGTGCAGCACCTCCGGTGCTCAAAAACTCTGCGCCCTTTAAAATGCTGTGGGTTTTTAGATGTTTTGAGCACTTTGAACAAATTTGCCGCATTTATATATGGCAGTTTCTTCTCTGGAAAGTACTTTTATCTCAGCAGCCATTTTCCTAAATCCTCTCAAGGACCATATCCTTGTCTTCATCTTCTTTCCTCAAGGATTGCCCTTCTCTTAGCACCTTCTCCATAGCTGAGATTCTCAGAGGATCGTGGTTTATCCATCTGAGGCTATTTGCTGATCAGCTGCTCTGAATCCATTCTTTTTCACTCCCTCGAAACTTGATTCTGAGAGGCCTTAACATGACTTCCTGCAAAAACGTGGATTTCATGCTCACATGGAGCGTGTGCCTACCTGTGTGTGTACGCCTAGCAACTTTTAAGTGCATTATCCAACTCTAGCTGAATTTAATAGAGGGTAGCAGTCTCAAAAATAGCAAGTTCCCTCAAGGTTTGAGCAGACAGGCAGAGGTAGAAGAGAGATGCCCTACTTCTACTGAGGAAAAAGCTGCCATGTTGTGCTGAGCCTTTATTTGATGCTGGCGAATCCATTTGGGAGCGAGAGCACGTCTCGGCACCCCACCCACAGGAAGGACTTCAATCAGCAAGCGCACCTTCTCGGGCGCCCGAGTCAATCAGGCTCAAAGAAAGTAGGATTTCGTAGTTCTGGTGCTCATGGAACTACTTGGGTGTTTTTTTTTCAAGTAGCTTTTTCACTAAAATCTTATCAACGCTTTGAATCCATGTACCATTAGCAAACGCTGCTTGCTTCATGAATATGCACGTTCACAATGTGTAGCATTGGCTTAACCGCTCCCATTGAAGTTGATAATAAAACTCCTGCTGACTTCAAAGAGAACAGAGTCAGGCAATGCTGAGTGCTTTGGAAAATCCCACCCCTAGTTGTTATTTTATTTTTAACACATCTACTCAGGAGCTGTGGGATGGGACTAAATACTCAAGAATGAGTACAGAGGAAAAAAAGAAAAGATCAAACAGCCGAAAATGAAAATCCAGATTCTGAAGTAAATATTTAACGACCTGTCCTTAGATCTAAGACTCACAGCGGGATCGGTCCTCCTTTTGTGTGAGGAAGGGTCACAGACTGCTGCCTCGAGGCATGAGAGAGTTGCTACGCACCTCACAGTGGCCTCCATCCGTGATCTTCTCGTGGAGGCCATTGGTGGAAGTTTAGATCTGAACAACACAAAGCTTGGGACCTTCAAACTGTATCAAGGCTACTCGTGCTCATGGGTTGGAGTGGAACTGATTTCTTAAATTCTAATCCTACACTTGGTTTTCCATGACTAGGAGAGGCCAGAGAGGGACTGGTCCCCTCTGCAGGCACCAGGACAAGGCAAAGACCCAAAGCATCCCATGAGTTACCACTCTGCAAACCCGCAGTCTATAAATTTCTTCAGTCTCGTCTTAAATGATCCATTCCTCCACTCCTCTCTTGTGTGTTGTGCAGGAAAAAGGCACTGCAGAGTTTTACAGCTCTTCCACCTGTTTTCAGGTGAATTTTGTTCTCGGGTCTCCGTTTTCCCCATACTTGGTGCCGTAGCTTCCACACTGCCATGGGAAGGTGAAGGATCCCTACTACCACCCAATTTAGTAGAACACTACGCATCCAACTGACTTCAGGGGGCCATAAACTGCTTACAATTGTAAGACGAGTGATTTCAACTGGGCAGAACTCCCTTAAAGTAAGCACGTATTTACCTGTTTTGCTGAATCAGGGCATGTTCTCCTTACAGGGACTTTGTGTTTTAGCATCAGCTATTTTGGTATCTTCTTCTCCTAAGATTATTTCCAGTGGAAAGAACACAGTATTTTTCATTCCAGCAGTATTTTTGGTAACAGTTACTATTTCCTGACAATATGTCTGTATTTTAGGACAAAACCAAATTACATGTTGGAAGCTCCTTTTCCCACTGCAGTTTCTCCAGCACTACTCATGAGCCAGTAACATCAACACCATAATCTGGAAGAGGCACAATAGACGCTATATTAAGTTTTATACAGACTTGCCATCAAATTACATGCAATAGCTACTTGATCATGTTTTTATCAATCCGTTTTCGCCTGTCCATTTGAAAAGCAATTGCTTTTATCTTGATGGCTTATTTTTTAATTCAGACCATGCAAGGGTTTCACCTGGAGTTTTTGCCTGATGACAGCAGAATTCTCCTGTTCATCTGATTTTGCTGTTGCGTAGTTGCGTGATAGGGGGTGACAGGCAAAAAGAACCCTCTCGCTGTAATTCATTTTAATTGTTTTTCTGATTTTTGTCTTTTATTATCTGTTCCTTAAGGGGAAGTCTATAAAAATCTTGACAGCAGTTAGAACTTGATGCTGTAAAACAGTCATGCAAAAAACAGTGACAAATATTTTTTTTGTTTGCTCTCCTGCCTGCTGCTATGCTCCAGAAGGCACTGAATTTACCATCAAACTTCTGCAGAGGTAGAACCTGGCTTTTCAGCTCAGTAGATCATAGGTAAAATCCTACTCCCTCACTGGACCATATCATCATTATTACAATACAAATCCTAAGTACTTTGTGTAATCTTCTGGGCTATTTTCCTAGTAATCAAGTGCTTTAGGAGAAAACAGGAGGATCGTAATTGTGGAAAATTGTATTATGTTGCATTTTTTGCCCGTTCCCTGAGATCAAACGGGTTAATTTTCCCTTGCTCTACACCTTGTACAAACTTTGTATCAGAACAATTAACTCAATTTGGTTTTATATATATATAAATATATATACAATACATCTATAGATGTATTTTATATATTGTATTTTTATTGTATATACAGAATAAGGCGTTATCTTATGGTGTTATCTTAGAGTATAGATTTTTCTTGATGGTTGATTCCTTAAACGTGGTCGTGAAAAGACCCACAGAAGTTGAAAGAATTTCTAGTTTGGATTCAATGCAAATTATTCCTAACTTCCATCCCGGATATCCGCTGTTCTTCTGGTCAGTACTTTTACTTGAAGCTTAATACTAGTTTGCTCTAAAAACGGTTGTGAAGAACTATACTTGACTCAATAGGTTTTATTATTAAAAAAGGCCTGGGAAGTTATGGTTGTACTTATTTCTAAGTGCCAAACGATATCTGGGATACTTGCAGAGGTAACACGCAGAATGAGTAGAAATCGGGGAGAAATGAGTTCATCCACATGTTGCATTATCTACCTCGTTGGAACCTGCATACTTTGTCCTAGATTGCAGTTTCATTCTGAAACGGATATAAAAGCACCTTATGGGATGAAACTTTTAGGTATATTAAACCCATCCCGTGATGTTTATTTTTGTACGTGGACAAGAGATTACAGCTTTTGTTTTCAGCTTCCAAAGTCATCAGCAAAAGCAATCATGACTTTTTTGAATACTTACTTTGTAGTCTGGTATCTGTCCTACACTAGTTAATTCATGTAAATCTGAAGAAATGGTTGCAGGCAGGATGGCATCAGAAATATGGAAATATAGCATCTGGGTAGAAAGGGTTTTGCAACATTTCCATTGAAATTATTTTTTTTCTGCCAGATGAACAGATGCAGTGACAACAGACAGTCTTACCTGCAGCCTTTCTTTTGGGGAGATTAAATGAGTGAATCACGTATCAAAACATTATTTCGTTTGATTAAATAGAAGATACTTATAGCATTTCTAAATATAGACCAAATGGAGACAAAAAAGGGAATGTTCATGAGGAGTGGCCACTCTACACAGTCAGATGCCTTTTCTGTACCCAAAAGTATTTTTAAATTCCCGTTTCTTCACTTAGGTTGGGCGAATGCAGTTCACTGTGCGCCGAGGGTGTTTAACAGACTACAGTCCCGATGCTCATATTTTGGGCTGATTCTGTGGGCTGAAGACAAGTTTGCTTATAAATTTCCCTTTGTTTCCCATTAGAATAGCAACAACATACTTCACAGCTTTCAAGAATCTGCCTTTTCCTTATGTTTCGATACAAGTTCTGGAATAGGTACCTGGAAAGCCTGAAAATTTAGCAATGATAGAAGAATTTGTGTCTTGCAGAAAATTAGAAGATTTTGACATTTGTTTGCATTCTGAATAGAACATTAAGTTAATATGAATATATGTTTCAGGTTAATTTTAATGTCATTTAGATGTGAATGCTTGAAGATTTTATTATGTGATAAAAATAGAAATGAAAAATTCTCCCGAAGTCTTGAAATGAAATGTTTGATTTATCAAAACAGTTCCAATTATTTTAAAATGTCATTTTACCAGAAGTTGTTCATGGCAGGAAAAGTTTCAGTTTTGATGAAATGCAACTTTCTGGTGGGAAAGCGAGCTGACGTCTCCCCAGGACTGCCTGCTGGAGAGCCAGCTGGTCACAGCCTTTGCCCGGAATTAAGTGGGTTTTAGCCCTTTGACCATTGGTATGATATTGTAGTGTTGGGCTTTTTGGGTTTTGTCTTTTTCCTGACTGAGCTACATCTTCTTATTAAAATAATTTTGCATTTGTTCTGAAAAATTTACATATTTTTCTACATATATATAAACTCTCTTCTAAGAAGGCAAGCCAAACTCTTTTATCTTACTGTCCCTTTCATGGAAGTCTCTTTTGGCCATTTTTATTTGTGATTTTGCCTTTTCCCTTGATTATGTATAGAGATTTCGTTAGACTTTTTAGTATTCTGTCTTGCTTTTGGTTTACAGTGTTCGTCTTTGGAGCCTGAAGTCTTTGTATTTCTTTATCAAGGGAGGCAGGCTTTTTTGTAACTATATTTTCTTTACATTGTTAGCAATTCCAAGAATTTTCCTGAAGTAAGGGCTTTCGCTGCTTCTTGTAAGATACCATCATGAGTAATCCTGAGTCATTTAATTTTACATATTCGAAAATATCTTTTCTGAGATGGTCATACTGACATTTGTGTTCTCCGTCAACATAGTATTTAATACCGAGTCTAATGCTGTGTTTTCCCTGCTTTCCAGTGAACAATCTGAACCAAAATTATACCGTTATCTGAATGTTTTTGATCAAATACCTAAATGCTAGTATGGAAGATGAAGGTTGAAAGGTCAGGTTGGACGGGGCTCTGAGCAACCTGATCTAGTTGAAGATGTCCCTGCTCGTTGCAGGGGCGTTGGACTAGATGGCCTTTAAAGGTCCCTTCCAACTCAAACTATCCTATGATTCTATCATTATTGACTTTTCAGTTAAATGATGTAGCCTTCTGCAGAAATCAATTTTCCTTATATATTCACCAGCTATATTTAAGAACTAGCATTTGGCTAGCACTTTTCACGATTTAAAATAGAAAAAAATCTCTCATGCAGTGTCTTTCCTTAAGAGATCTCCAACACTTCACAGTCACATAAGCCTATTTTTCAATACAGGAAAGTTGAGGCACAACTGTAGAACCTTGTCCCAAGTCACTCAATGGCTGAAGCAAGCAGAAAAGGAGAAACCAAACCATTAGTGCTGTATCCGTCCTGCTTGGCTGTCATTCCGTTAAGTGAATCTGTTCCATTCATAGGAGTCTAATTTATATCGCTAGGCTCCAAGAAGTGTGTGTGCCGGGCATGCGTGTATGTTCCTAGACAGACGGATAGATGCACAGTTTACACGTCTACGTTACTTTTGGTATCACACCGTGAGCTGAAGTCTTGCTCAACCCTCTCTTGAGCACATTCCCATGAGTACCGTGAACATCCCCTTAAATAAGTATGTGTGGCAAATGTAAATTTTAGGATCACTTAAAGAACCACTGTCAAAAGTGTTAGCAAAGTGATTTTAATACGATATTTCAAAAGTGCAACTTAAAGTTTGATGGCAAGATTTGCTCTGTTAATTACTGCATGGGAAAACATACAAAGGAAAATTGAATTACACTCGAGTTAGAATGATTCACAGAGAGACCGAGGACACAAAGGGTAAGGGAGGCCCTCCCCTTGAGTCACCAGGTTCAGAATGGACCCCCTTGCTTTCTGAACTCCTAAACTCAGAGTCTGGGTGTGGCTGGATCCAGACTTAGTCCCAGACTTGGTCATTAGCATCAATTCAGAATGCAATCAGTGTTACTGAGGCAAAATCAAAGTTATCATACTACAGGGTTACATGCGATACAGGTCGCTTTCGAAAGACCTGCTGTTGGTAAAAGGTCTCTCTACCTCGAGGATCTACCTTGAGAGATGTCCCAGCTCAAGGGGAGATCACCACCATGCAGCCACGCTGCCTAGCTGGGAGAGCTCAAAGGCGGCTCACTTAGGCTGTTGTATTTGTGGGATAAAGTCGTTGGCACATAGTCAAATTACGTGCAATAGAAAAGGTATGCATGAGACTCCTTGTACCCACAACTTTCTTTGTTCCGTGATGAAAGAGTTTTGGAAAAGCCACCTGTTCTTTATGCGTTAAGCTCATGATCGATGTTCCAAACTCATCTATACTGTTGTTTACTGTGTCCTTTGTGGGTTTTCGGAGAACAGATTGAGCTAGAGGAATTCTTGGCCTGGCTACAGCTCAGACCTTTACCTCCTTTGGAGCCAGCACCAAATTGCTGCTAGTTTGATTAAGGGGTTAAGCACATCCGTCACAGTGTGATCCATCTTGATCTTCCAGATGAGTCAGGAAGAACCACTGTTGTTTGTTTCTGACAGGTGTAAGCCAATTGGTATAGGGAACTGAAGTCTCCAAGGCATTTCCTTGGCCCCCAAGGGACCCCTTGGCTTCTAGCCATTGGCATTTTGCCATCAGCTGCATTCTGTGTCTGGCAGTACTATCCCCCAGGAAAGAGCACAAATCTTTCTCCTCATGAATTAAAGCCCACAACTCTGGGTAGTTAAAAATCCTCCACCTTTTTCTTTAGCCTCATGAGCTTTATTAGCACTCTTCCTGCATGTTTTTTGGCTTTGGAGAAGGGTCCTGATGTGCTTTTTGTAATTTAGCTGGTCCCCTCAGAACGGGTTGCAAACATTTTGTTTGGAAAGCTATTTATGGATGGCAGTCTGGCCTTCCTCTGCTAGCTTCTTCTTCCACTTATTTCCCTGTTTCTGTTTGATTTTCTCACGTTGATCTTTGAAGTTGCAATGTCTGGTTTTCCTGTAGAGTTCCTGGATCTCCAGTGCTGGGCTTTGCGCAGATAACTTGGCCCATGTTGTATTGCAGGAGTGGAGGCTGGAGAGGTTTGGGCGTGATGGCTCTGAGAGGTGTGTAGATCTTGCTTTCCTGCGATTTGAAATTGGCCCCCACTGAAGTCATGGCAATAATAATCTCATTGGCTTCTGGAGGAATCGTAGCAAGAAGCCCCCTAGAAGACAGTGGGATTATTTTTGCAGTGTCGGTCATTAGCACTGGTGGCAAAACCGAGACATAGAGCCTTTCGTATACAGAATAGCTCTCAAGGTGGCAACCAAACCCTTAAAATTGCAAGACGTGGCTGCTCAAAACTGGGAAGATGGGTACAAGAATACAGCTGATTTTTCAGAACTAAATAATTGATTTTTGGATGATTGGGGTCATTAATCTCAGGAAAGCCCAAGATCAGTAAATGTCTTGATCTTTTTGAAAGGCTACGCTCAATTGAGAGGCCAGTCCCTGCTTTCCTCTCAGGATTGCAAAATTACAACTTTCAGGCCACGCTTTGGAAGGGGTTGGATGTAACCTGTGCCTTTTGCGTGACATAAATGAATTAGATGAGATGATCCGGCACCAGAATGCCCTTATGTCTCCGTTAAAGATTGAGATCGCCACCGTGTGAGCCTATGAGGAGGAGAGAGGATTTGTCCTCATCCATCTCCTGCCTTTGGAGAGCACTGCTTCTCTTGTGTCTTCTCACTGTAGGTGTTGTCCAAGGGCTCCCACCCTACCATTTGTATGACACTGTATTTTCACCACTTGGGTTGCTCTCACCAGTTGAGCACTGCCTATTTTAGCAATATAAAGGTTAAGTGTTTAGGCTAAGTTCATCATCTAGACTCCTCCACCGTTGGTGGAGAAAGTTCAACACCTCCAGAATGTAATTCATCCCATCCAAAAATAGATGACTAAGACAGGAAGAATGAATCATTCTCTGGGGGTTGGTGCGCATCTCTCTGTTCACTGATGATAAAAGAAGTCTAGACAATTACCTTAACCTAGACATCCAGCTGTAAGACACCTTCAGCTGTGTGAGATCTAGCTATGCTTTCAGGTCCCTAAAGACAGATTTCAAAACCCCTGTTCAAATGCGAAGTAGCTTTCTGATTTCCCTGCAGCTTTCAAGCTGAAGTCACTTTTGACAATCAGACGACTTCTGTCTCAGTGAGACACATATGGCAGTTTTACCATAACTGAATAGCTTTTTAATGAAAGGGTTCTTACCCTCAGTCCCATCTGGGAATTATCCATGAGAAGTTGATGATGGTTTGAGGAATATTTCTTTCTGTTACTTGCTGAATCATTGCCACCATTAAATATTGCTGCATAATTTCCTCACAAGGAGTCTGTTCCATGTAGATAATATTCAAAATGTGGTCCCCATTGGTTACTTTGATTGAACATATGCCACAGAGCTTGTCCTCCATGAGCAAGACCACAACTCTTCAGCTGGTTGGTTGCAAACACATTTGTGAGTTCATTTCTCATGGTCTGAAATTCATCTCTCATCCTTGCTTTCCTATGAGCTCATTTGTTAAAGCATTTGGGGAAAGGCAGACAGGGAAAGGCAAGGGATGACTGCAGAAGGAAAGGGAGAAGGTGACAGAGTAACAAGACCATAAGGAGTTGCAGTGCATCCATGGAGACCCAGAGAAGGAGGCTGCAGTAGAAACAAATGAGAGGAGCTAAAACCTCTCACATTGCACGGGCAAAGAGCTGCCGGATCCACTGTTGCAGTTGCGAACTGCCCACCTCGCCCCATGGAGACGAGCGTTGCAGGAGCAAAGACCAGCAAAGCAGCCTGGGGCACTCGAACATCGGCCGCTCCCCTTTCCAGCCCACGTCTTAGAGCAGAGCCACCTGCAGCTGGTGTTTCCATGAAGAGACCGGACAGCGATCGGAGGCAAGCACAGCCCAACTGCTGTCCCAGGTGGATGGCCTTCCTCCCAGGGTGGTGATATCGGTTCCTGTTTGGTTGCAGAGCAGATAGGTGAGGACGATGATGTCTCCAGTGGGACAACATGGTTCACCAACAGAGGTGGGCAGCCGTGTTGCTCCGCAGGCAGGGTGGACTGTTGGAGGGGGGACAGTCTGTATGTCTAAAGCTTCCGTCCCAGGCAAGTTAGAAGGAGAAGAGACTACTCACCTTTGGTAGTTCTGCAGAGAACAACATCTTGGTTTGCCTTGAAATACATGAAGATTTAAGTCCTTTGATTTTTGCTTTGAGATTATTTTTTGCCCTTCTCTTTTTAAGAAATTCAACTCAATATGGAAGCTTAGTATTCAAGGAAAATACTGAAACATTTTAACCGTTATGCCTTACTGAAAACATCCCTTTTTTCAAGATGCCTTTTGTGTCTCTTTTGGGAGAGGGCAGTAACTTTGGATGGGGTTTTTTTGGCATGTGTATGTGAATTTTCTAGTTGCCAGAAAAAATAATTTGCCCAGTGATGTTACAGGTGTCTCCTTGCCTCCCCTGCCAAGACATCTGCCCACTGCTGCCTGCCGGAGCCCTCGGTGCAGTCCGAGCCGAAGCGATGGATGTGTTTCTCTCCGGGAGTTCCCTCCTTCAGTCCTCGCCGTGTCAGCTCTGAACGCAGCCTGCCAAGATTCAAGCAAATACTCAAGAAAAGGTTGAGGTATTCACCGAGCTCGAACTATTGTACAAGAAATACCCTGAAGCAAAAACAGAGCAGTGAGACACCATCACACGGAGTCGCTTCCCCCACCCCGGCAGGCACCATGCCGTACCAGACAAACTCCTCCAGATAGGATCCAGGCAGAGATGTTTGCTTAACACAGCAGCTCTTTGAAAAGGCAAATAAATGGACAGTGAAGCTACACAGACATGTCACTGTGCAGCGATTTCCGTTTAGCATTTACGTTTAGTGCCAGGAAACCCTGACTCATGAATATGAAATCAGAAGGAAAGGAAGAAAGCAGTTGTTCATTATTAGAGCTTCGAATTGGGCATGTGGTGGAAATTAGCATTAAAAAACACATAGATTAAAAAGAGGGGCTGGCTCTCATGGCCCAGGAGGCTTGAAGACCCCACCTCTGCAACCAGGGGACGTGCTTTCTTGGGGCGCTCTCTGCTAGCAGGCTTTGCCTATGGGGTGTCACTGCTGGAGAAGGGCCCTGAAGCTCAGGGTTACCCATGATGAAGTTCTTGCTTGCGTAGAGGCGGGGGAAAGCAGATCCTGAATATTCTTGGAAATCCTCCAAAATTACACTGAGGCAATGGTGAGCAAAAGCAGGAAGAATAATTATCAGAAATAAGAGAAATAATCGAGAGCAACCTTCCAGGGAAAGGAACAACCTCAGACAGAAATCCTGAGGTCTGAGAAAAGCTCAGATTTAACTGAGATGCAACATGAAGGACCCCACAGCCCTGAGCCTTCTGCAGGTGGGATGCCCATGTCTGCCCTGTACCTGTGCTCCAGAGCTGAGAAGAGCCACTCTGAGCCTGGTGCAAGGCTGGCTCCCTTTAACACAAGCTGGTTTTCTTCCAGCCATGAAGGTGGGACACCATCCTTCTTTCTGTACCTATTTCCTCTTGCAAAAGATGAGCTCGTTCTGCCTCGAGCCCCCAGTGCGAGGGCCCCAAAGTGGGATGTGGGTCAGAAGAGTGGATGCTCTCACAGCAAATATTTTTGATGGTACCAGAAAGGAAGAAGCAAGTAGAGACATTGCTGCAGGGATTGATTTCCAAAGCAGCTCTTTTCATATAACCCTGGGAGCAGCTCAAGGCAGGGAGGAAGCATGCCATCCCCGCTATTGTCTTCATCTGAAGCCGCCCAGCTGTGCTGTATAAGTACCCCTCGATTTCCTTGCGTCTTGGTAATTCCAGCACCCTTAAAATATCATGAGAGCTAATCTAACAGCATGGGGCACAGCACTCGCAGCAACAGCACAACATTTGGCAGATACTCCAGGCCTGGAGCATGCGAGGTGCCACGATGGTGGCCACAGGGTGGGCTGGGCAGGAGGTTGGATGATGGGTTGGGTGGACAAGTGGGTGTGCATGGGACCGGCCAGCTCTGCTTCTCACCCAAGTGCCCCCATGCCACTGCTGCCCTTGGATGATGGGTTGGGTGGACAAGTGGGTGTCCATGGGACCAGGCAGCTCTGATCCTCACCCAAGTGTCCCCATGCCACTGCTGCCCTCGGTGACAACACTTGACCGTGGCTGTTTTGCAGACCCAAGCTTTGCCTGGCAGGGCTTTTCTCCGCCCCGCATTGGCTATGACAGCTTCAGAGAGTTGTTAGCAAGCGCGGTGCACTTGATGTGAATAATTAAAATACCTGCTGTGCTTTTAAATAGTTCCGAGCCAGCCTTGGAGCTGTGTGTGTGAGCGATGGCTGCTGTCTTTGGAGGAGGCCTAAGGAAAGCGGAGGGAGGAGGGCTGACATCCAGTGGGAAATTAAGGGCTGGATGCTCCTTCTGGCAGGAGGAGGGATGCTGCTGGCAGCTCCCATAGGGATGCGGCAGTCCCTACCCCCGAGTAGAGACCGGTGGCTGACGCAGCTCTCCTTGCTGATGAACGGGCATCTCTCAGTGCAAAACTCTCCAAAGTCTCCTCTCTGCCAAAGGTTTGAGATGCGGCTGAGCTCAGCATCTGTCCTTCCAGCTGCCCCAGGGCTCTCACGCTCCTTGGGCTCTCCCAACCCACAGGGTGAGGATATGGGGTGAGGGGACCGGGGCAGCACCGCAGTTTTGGGGGCAGCAAGTCGCTCCGTCGGCGTGGGGCACCTCTCCTGGGCACGCACAGGCGGCGTCTGGGGAGGATGTGCTGTCTTCTCCAAAGATGCTGTTTCCCCAAGATATCAATTAGACACTGAAATGAAAACAGTTTCCGCATGAACAATTAACAAAGAGTTTCCCGCAGTCTCCCAGCAGCCGGACTCCCTCTGTTCCTGCGATGTTGTCGCTACCCCCAGCTGCCTCCCAGTATTTCTCACAATAGCACTGAAGGGCCTCGTCCCCCACCGCTCTGAGAAGCTTCATGCAACGGGGGAAGATATCAAACACCACGTCGGTGTCAGTGCCGCTGGAGCGTGGAGCTGGGAAGCTGTAAATCATCTCTTCTTGTGAAAAAAATGGGTTTCTAGGCAGGGGATGGAGGGAAAAATGACATTTCCCATGAGTTAGTTTCAGATTGAATTAAACAATCGGTTGACCATAGATATATTTTTTTTTTTCTATATATATTTTACCGTGGAGAGACTGGGCAATTCCAATTTGGGGTCACTGTGCAGTGATTTTTTTTCCTCCATTTTTTTCAGTTCAGCCAATGATCCAAAAAATCGGTTATTTTCACAGCTTTGCCATAAATACCTCCAGGGCAGGAGAAAGCAGAGTTTCTAGTAGAAACAGGAAAAAAAAAGGCTGTTTGGGGACTGGGGCACAGCACAGTGAGGAAGGAGGGAGGGAAGGAGAGGTGTGCGCCGGCGGCTTTGCAGCAGCAAGCGAAAAGCATCCTGATGTTTGGTCCTTTGCCCGGTCTCACGTGGGGAGCGGGAGCTGCCTCCTGCCCCCCTCACCCGTGGCCCTTCGCCCGCGAAAGGCGAGGACTCCCGAGCTGAAGATCAACAAATTAGTCGTCTTCTCCCCCTGTTGCAGAATGCTATCCATCTAAAGATTTCCTTTAATTTAGAGCTGTGTAGAGTTTGAAAAGCCCTTCAAGTTCACTTGGGCTGATGAATTGGTAATTGAGTGTACCTGGATGTTGGTGCCGTCTTTGCCTCTCTCTGCATTTGTATCAGTCCGTGTTTGTTTTCCCGAGCTGTAAATCACTCGGAGCTTGGAGAGGCTTTTATCAAATCCTGCTAGGAGCCAGTCGCTTTCCCTTTCACAAACACATTGCTAATGCCACGTGGAACCCACTGGCTTTGCTGCTCATTTAAAAACAATGAGGATGTTATTAAATGCGAAAAAAAAAATTCCTTAGCAACAGGGGGAAGGAGGAGGAACAGAATTGCTCCTGTCTCTCCGGTGCTTGCTCCTTCAGTCTAATATCTGTCCCATTGATCTCCTAATATGCTCTGCTTTGAAACCCTGACGTATTGCCCCGCGCTCTCTTATCTCCCTGCGTGTCTCAGTCCGTTAGAGCACACATTGTTCTCGGCTTCATTAGCAGCCAGGCGGGTCAGCTGCTGGCCCTTGGTCCAGCCTCCTGCCAGCAGTGTGCCACCTCCCGGGCTACAAACCAGTGCCCCTTCCTCTGCAGGATCTGGCCCGCCTTGGCCAGCGCTGGGCATGGAGAGTTAAGCACGTGGTTTAAGGGAGTCACGTTCTTCACCTTAAGGTCTCCAGCTTCTCCAACGTGCCATTGGTGTCCACCTCTCCAGCGGCCTCTGAAGATACCTGGCCCTCTCCATCAGCTGTAGAGGGACCTTAGCTGTCTCTGTTCCCACATTACCTGTATCCATGGCTGGTATTTGGGCCAGTGAATGCGCTGTAACGCTGACAGGTTTGGCAAAAGGGAATTTCAGAAGAGGGAGGTAACAGTCCTGATTTGCAGTTCTTGGAGCCGCTCCGGTCCCTCACCCAATGGGAGAAACAGACAGCACCACGTGGCCAGCGTAACCCATGAGTGCAGCCTACCTTTGGAATATAGATTGATTTCAATGAACTGTTACACTGCTATTTGCTTAGGGGGGAAAAATGGCAAGTTAATTCCATTAACAAAGAAATGTGAGAACTTTGCAATCTGCGCCTGAGCACTTTGTGAGCATAAAACGAGGTGAAGTTTGCCAAACAGATTATTCATTACGAATTGTTCATTCAGCTCTAATTGCTTGGGTCTAGCTGTTGTTAGAAGGACTGCGTGACGCCTTTGTAGTATGCAGTTAAGGTCAGAAAAGCGTCGGTAGAAACGACTTCATGTTAAGTCAGGCTTTTCCTTGGGTGTATTGGTACTCTACCCGCTTAGCTTAGCAAGAGAAGTAAATGATGCTGCCTAGATTCTTGTTGTCACTGTGCAGCCCAGATAGCTAATGGAGAGTGAGTTGTGCTTTATTGACTCCCACTTTCTCCCTAGAAGGAATAATTAAATTCACCTGCAGAACCCCCATCTTCTCATGCATGGCAGCGTGCAACTTCCCTGCATCTTGGCTAACTAGATTAGAGATTACGCATGCCAGAATCACTGATGAGAAAGCACAAGCTAGACAGAATCTGGCTTGGCTTTCAGATCCCAGGTGGTATTTGCAGGACTTAGGCTTAGAAAAAGCATCACTTTTTTTTTGCTTCTAATCTGACAAACTTTGTCTGTAAACCCAGAGGAACAAGCAACAGGGAGCCCCACCGTCTGTCTTTCAACAGCGTTTTCTGAAATGGAGCTACACTTTAAAGTCTCGCCAGATCAGCCTTTCACTTCACAGAATCTGTGCCCGTCTCTAAAATACCGGGTTATTTTTTCTTACCCCCATAATATTCTCATCTGACATTCACTCTCCTGGAAATCACCCATCCAACACTCGCCTACCTGCATTCAAATACCTGTCATTGTTCTTGTGCTGCTGTCCTTCTCCTTCCAATTTAGAGATTATGTTTTATAACTGACCTTCAACTACCTATTGCCTCCTGGTGACACTTGTCACCCTTGTCTACCTGATTGATTAGTCTATTATGCTCTCCGCTCTCCTGATGACTTACAGATTGCCCGGTATCTGTCACGCGCTCGCGTTTTTTGTGTAATATTTATTCTTGGAGTTTTGCAACGCCCTCCGGCTGCCATTCTCTCTCCCCGTCCTCTCTCACAAATGTCTAGTTTGCGAAAAGGAGAAGAAAGCTTTTGCAAAAAAAAAAAAAAAAAATCCTACCTGCTGTGAGTTCACACACACGCTGGTTAAAATCCACGTTTAAGATGCTGTTGTTTTCAATGAGGCTCTTTGTTTTCTTTGCACTATTTGGAGGTGATAAAATGTCACCAGATCAGACTGCGATCAGTGACACGGCTGGGAAGGCAGCTTCCTCCGGAAAATCTCCTCACCTGCGTAAGTCAAAGAAACCGCGACAGAGCAGGGAGCAATATTGTGTTTAAAGATGCGTGTAGGTAGGAGGGTTCTGCCTCCACCGGAGGAGAGGTCTGGGACGTGTCCCAGATCCATCCATCTCCCTGCGCTTGTCAGAGGTTGTCCAGCTCTCTCATATTGTTCCAGGCCTGTCCCAGCTCTGTCCATCACTCTGACGTTTAATTAACTGCCCTGTTCTCCTGGATGTTGCACTGGATTTGCGTTGTCTTTCTGAAATACTCATGGTCATGTCTGAATATTACTAACAGGAGGAATAATAAAATGGTTGTCACTAATATCGCTATTATTGTTATTATGTTGATGATAATAAAACAAGACATTGAATATCACGAAGATGAGTAGTGCTACGATTAGTGTCACTTCTTCTTGCTATATGGGTTGTCTCGCATCGCAGGTGAGCAGGAGCTTGACAGCAGTGGTGAGCGCAGAGAGCCCTGGCCAGCCAGGCATCCAAAACTAAAAGAAGAACAGAGGAGGGGTTGGAAGGGACCAACGAGGACAATAAAATCACAATTAAGATTTAAAAACACATTTGCATGACCAATCCCCAGGTGTAAGGAGGATTATTAAGCTTATTAAAATCTGTCCCTGCTGGGTGGCTGGTGCTGGTGGTGGCAGTGGCTCCTCACTCCTCCAGGAGCTCTGCTTTGATGTCCGTCTTGTACCGTCTGCCCTGTGCATGCCCAGAGCTATCCATCTTTCCTGCATCTCTTTCATTCCCCGTCTGGCATTTGTCCCGTTCTTCTTACTTCAGTCCCAGGTCCCCTTCCAGTGTTTCTTACAGTCCCTCCTCCTCTGGCGGGTGGATTTCTTTTCCCTTTGAGTTACCGTGTTGAGCAGATGATCTCATTTCGCACTTCCCCTTGGTCCTCTTCCCGTTGACCTCCAGACTCCGAGTCTGTGTCTGATCCATGACCCAAGTAGCTGTGCTGTCCCTGGGATGGCTGTGTGTTAACCAAGCCATCAGTCCGTCGTTGATACCCCCTGATGAAACTCCCTCTTATGTTTTCTTTTTCTTGCTTGCAGTTCAAATACTGGGCTTGGTGACCATCGTGTGGGATGCTGAATGCTGTGTCTGTGTGCCTCCCAGCCCCTGCAGACAACAACTAGGAGACGTTCATGACTGTAGCAGGAACCAGCAGCGACACACGGACGCAAAGGTAAGGGGTGACCTTTTCAATAGCATCTCTGGAGTGCGAGAAGTAGCTGGTGTGAGACAGCTGGCCATGGGAGAGAGCCAAGAGTGGTCACATAGATGGAGCAAGTCTCTCTGGAGAGGGTTCAAGAACCTGGAAATCCTCCCCAGGAGTGGATCACGAAGGGGATCCTCATGGCATTCATTTCTGAGGGGGAACAGGCTGGTGCAGACATGGACAGTGATCCAGGGTTGTCTTCCTCACGTTGCTGTTCTTGGGGTGATTTCTGGTGGGCCTCTTCTCTGAGTGCTGGCCAAGCATGGACCTTCGTGGGGAAACCCCGAATGGCTGAGCTGCGGCTGCTGCACTCCTGAAAGTGTGGTAGCAGTGAAAGTTATCATGGTTGTAATTCTTATTTTTATTTTTCAAGACTGAGTTCACATTCTCCTGTTAAGATTTAAGGAATATGGAAAAAGTGCATCTTTTTTCCCCCAGATGAAAAGTGCAATGTGTGCCTCCATCCCGACTTCTACAAAATTGTGTTTCACAAAGCAGAAAGAGAACATCAGGCTCATGTTGGTGCTGTAATTTGGTTTTCTAAGACCGGAGTTTTCCATGTGTTTCCTGTTTGAAATGACTAGCTGTGCTGGGCACTCAGGAATTTTCTCCGTCTTTCTCTTCTCCACCTTGACATTATGAAAAGGGTTTTCATCAATCCATCGAAAGAAAGAGATAACTTTTGTATAAAAGTGCACAGTCAACAGCGTTGAGTTTTTTGGGTAGTGTATAATTTTTTTTTTACACTGTTATTATTTAAAATGTGCTTTTTAAGAGGACAAAAGGGAATAGTTTAATGGAAACAAATTTCTATAGCAAAATGTGTAGCTGGATAAAAAAAGATTATTTCTGTTATTACTTGGGTAGACAAGTGAATTTGGAATTTGAGTACAAAAGGTGTTTAAAAGTGTGCTTAAACTTCTCTTCAGTGTGCTGTTGAGATTGAAAAGAGTAATTTTTGGAGAAAAACTTTTCTGAGAGCCTCCATTTCCAGCATTGTCAAGTCTGTAGCAGCGGCCCTTTCCCACAGCTATTATCACGGTTTCACCTTTTTTTCTTCCACCTCATTTGTCCTTTTTTTGAAGAAAATGTAGTGCTGGTGAAAGGTGTGCAGGTCCGCGGGCTGGAGCTGGTCTGGAAGGGAGGAACGATGGTGTTGGAGAAGCGTGGGCATCTCTGAAGGCCAGATGGGACCAAGAGGAGACAGTCCCTGACGGGAGGGAGGAAAGATGGACAGCCTGGCCTGGGGGTACTCATTTTGAAAGCATCTACAAGTCTATAGCTCTTAAGACCCCCTTTCCAAAGTGACTTTTAACCAATTAGGAATGTAAGCATCATTGAAGATAAGCAGAGCTTAGGTGCTCGGGTCCCTCCAGGCAGACACAAATATCTCAGCAATGCAGACAGATAGACAGCGTTGCCTGTCCTGATGGATCCAGACCCAGAGCCAGGCAATGAATTAGAAATATAAGTGCCAAAACAGCAGGCTTGGGACGCAAAGTATAAAAGACGGTTGTGTTATTTGAGCTGATAAGCCCTGTCTTGAAGATGCCTGCATCAAAGGCTCCTGCAGGGTTTTCACAATTGAGTGTTATACCATCCAGCACTGAGCTACCAGAGATGTAAAATGGGACTTGCAGAGAAAGCTTCATGCTTGCCACAAAGGAGCAGAATAAGAGTTTGTTTTGAGAACTGTTAGTCTGAATAACGTGGGATTGGTCTCTGTGGACACTATGAGATATTGCTCCCCACAGAACAATGATTGCCATTAATGCCTCGGCTCCCTGCCTCCTTCCTCCTCCTTCTCCCCAGCCTCTGCAAGGGCTGGGTCAGATGCTGCCCAGACAGCATGAACAATGTTTCCCCCTTCTTTGGTAATTATTGTCCCTTCTGTTCATTTCTCAGAAGCCTTTTCACAAGCAAGAGGTGTTTTCAAGGGTTGCAAGCATTCATCTCAGTGTACATTTTCATGGCTATTCTCCTTGGAAGAGCTGGAGAGCTAATTTACTTTGCAGACCGAATGAAAGGAGCTTATGAAGGTAGCCTGTACAGCACTGGGCGGGGGGGGGGGGTGGTCAGGGAGCTGGAGAGGAGAGTCCTCTGAGATTGCCACTGAATTTTTTGCAGAAACTGAAAAGTAGGTGTTGCTGTTTAGTTTGGCGCCATTCTTCTTTATGTCCTGTAGGCTCCCTTGCAAAACAGCCAATGCTGAGATCTTCTGCACCATCCCATCACTGGTCTAGCCACGAAGGCAGTAACGTTTGCAGGGAAGCGTAACATCTTTGGATTGGCAAAGGTAGCCGTGCTGGCAGCACTGGATGGCTCATTCGGGGACCAGATGCCTCTGGTGAAGGTCCACATGATGGGGAGCCCCCACCAGCCCGTCCCTGATGTGGGCAGGTAGCCGGCGACACCCAACTGCATGGACCCTTCTCCAAGCGGCTCTATGCAATGAGCAGATGACTGGAAATCATCTCCTGGGCAATTCACTTCATTCATCAATTAAATTGTTTGCTGTGAACAGTTTGGGCCCATCCAGCTCCAGGATTTCAGCCTCGTAATTTTGCTGGCAGAGGACAACGGCGCCATGTCCGTGAAATCTGCCTGCCAACTGCTTCCCCTGCTAAGCATTTTCTAGGCTAACAATCCCAAAAACCTTGCCAGCAGCCCCGGCTCTGTCCCTTTCAGGGCAAGCCACTCATTTAAACGTGAGCACCTCTAAATGGCTCCATCTGCTAAGTGACGTTAGTAAAGAAAAGGTTGTAGCAGGAGTTACTGCCATGTCCTCGGGTTGTAACCCTGTTATAAAATGGGCTGGAAGAACAAGGGGACCGCGAGGAGCTGAGGTTCAAAACCACCTGGGTGACTGTCAGCTTGATTTATTTTCCTGCCCATTAGATAAATTAGAAAACTGGCAAAAGAAATCACTGCCCGCTCTCAGCTGCTTGGTAACCTGCCACGTGGCACGAGATGCCGGCCGCGGGGAGACGCGGCTCCTTCCCACCTCCCCAGCCCCTCTCCCCCGGCCACCCCAGTGCCGGGGCAGGAGGGCAGGGACATGGCATGGGACTTGGGGCTGCCGGTGCCACACATCTCCTCGGCGGTCCAGTCATCCTAAACCACCTCATCAACCCATCTGGCCGACCGCTGCCAACCACTAGAGTTTCGCTTTTCTCTAATACTGTTGGTTTTTGAATAGGAGCACTTTTCTAGGTGAAAAACAGCAGTTTTCTGAAAACAGCAATATTCTGAAAACGGAATACTAGCTTTCACCTCAGAACCGCTTGTTACCTTCATTTCACAAATCAGACAAACTAAAGCAAAATAACCCGGTTTGTGGCAGTATTGTCGGCCAGGACCTGCTGCCCTTCAGAGATGCTGGTCAACATTTCAGTCTTTGGTATTTGGGTGACTTGTGATCAATCTGCCTCCAGCAGCCTCCGTTCTTGCTTATGAACCAGGCTAATTTCTGTCTGTCAGAAGGATGGAGCTTAATGGTCAGACTTGCTTTAAATCCCTGGGGAAAATTCACTGTCCGGGAGGTCAGAGTGCAGTTGCAGTGTTTTCCGACCTAAAAACTCAATGAAATCTTCAGACTACATAACCAAATGTTAAATTTCGATCTTTTAAGCCATCTTCATGGCTTAAACGTTTAGCTGCCTCTGATGCACTTCCATAGCATGAAATGAGGCCACTGTTATACACGTAGTATTTACATACGAGGAAAAGCTTCCAGCCAGGATGAGCTGTTAAGAGACTGCAATGCATTTCTCAGCAAACATGGAGGAATCCCTGCTGCAAAGACGTGCCAAAACCAGGCGAGAAACAGGGCAGGGACCTCCTGGGGATGGAGAGCAAGCAGCATGGCACCCCGGGGTCCCAGAACCCCCGTGCCTGTGCAAGGAGGTAGGGCAATATCTGCCCCACAGACCGTGGTCAGAGCAGATTTTCGCTTCTCTCCGGGCCCCTCCTTCTGCCCGTGGGACTTTTCCACTGCCTGCACAGGGTCCTTGTCACCCAGCAAGTGCCGGAACGTGTGTGTCCCCATGGTGCAGCCTCCCACCAGGTGTGCGCCCATGTGTGCAAGCGTGTCTGGGCAGCACGGGGCGGAGGAGACGGGGCTAATTCCTTCCTGAGACTCCCAAGGAATCGGCTTACAGCCCGAAGCTCCGATTACTCTTATCTTAGCCTGCATGATGGTAGCCACATCCTGAAATTACCCGGCTTTTTTTCAAAATCCAGGGGCTGGTTCGGACTCACCTGACCAACGTGAGCAAATTCCAGCTCCGCTTTCACCTCCAGTGGCTGTGGGGGGCTGCGAGTCCGTACAGCCCCAGGGCTGAACTTGGGAGAAGAGGTTTTAAACCTCAGATGCACCCGATGGGAAGTGCCTGGGTGCGATGCCCGATCCCACCTGCCAGACCTGATGGAGCCCGGGGCACCGTCAGCCCCTTTCCAGCTGCCGCGCTGGAGCCGAGGGCTCAGGACTCACCTGCTGGGATCCTGGCAGGTAACGTGCCTCTGAAACGGCCGGCAAAGGATAGATGCTGTCAAGTAAAACACGGAGTGAAATGTTTGGCTGACGGGATTAAACTGCGAATCCCACCCGTCTGTGGTGTGAGATGCGGCGTCACCCGCTCCCACCCGCCGCCGCTCCCTGTCTCCCACCGCTCACCCTGCTCGGAAATTAAAGTGGGGAAATCAAAGTCCTTCTCTCCCTGCTCCTGCTGTGCCTCTCAGCCACTGACATTAACACCGAAATGGCTGACATTAGCTTTGAATGGATTTTAATAACCCCCTTGGGAGCTGGAATTACCCACGCGGTGTGAAGTCCGGTGTGCGTTTAGAGACCTGGCAATGAGCATCGGGGGCTGCATCAGCTCCCCAGGCTGTGGACGCGGGGCCAGACCCACTCAAGGAGCTGCGGTGGCTTCGGCCCCTGGCCAAAGGGACCCTGACAGCTGCCTGGCTCCTGGAGAGCCACTTCGCTGTCACCTGCAATTGTCCTGCCACCAGCAGGTCTGCAAGAGGCTTGGGAGCTTCCCAACACTGGGGATGCTAGTCCAGGTGGCTACCTCCATGGGATGTTTTCCTCTCTAGGGCAGGGTGTGGGCTGCTGTGGGCTGGTGGGGACCCCCCCGATGCCATGAATGAGAGCGGCCCCAACCCCTACCAGCATGTGGCATAAAATAGCAGCCTTGGTTTAGCAGAGCCCTGTGGATGGGATGCTAAATGAGATCATGGCGGGCCCAGCTGAGACTCCGGACTAGCGTATGAAAATCTAGCAAGAAGATTAAAAGGTGTTCCCAGGCAGAAGAGGGTATTTATTTCTTTCTTTGCATCTGAGATGTGTGTGGCGTGGGAGTCACAGGGACGGTGACCTCCCCTGAGCACCTGCACGTGGGCAGCACCGTGTCCCCGCAGGGGCTGATCTTGGGGACAAGGCACCGGCCAGAAAAGCTCCTTCTGAGATGCAGGCGGACACGTCCTGTTTCCCCTCCCGCGCCAGGGAAGGGCATCCCGCCCAGGCTGGGCATCTTCACCGCCAGCCCTGCTCCATGAAGGAAAACCCCCACATATTCCTCCTCTTTTACAAGAGGAAAAGCCAAGAACGATTGTCAGGTGATTCCCATTTCTTCTGGAAGATGAAGGGTTTGGAAACATGCTCTCAAGTCACTTTTCCTCAATCGAAGATCCCAAAATCTGACTGAGCAACGCAGCTTCCCTGGCCATTTACAAAATCTCAGCACCATTTGGGTGAGGAACGATGGTTTCTAATCGCCATCCAAATCCACATGTATTTCCAGTATGGAAACGGGAACATCCACAGGGATATGGACATTGGCTCATAGCTGGGGTGGGTGGGCCAGCAGTTTCTCCAAGTCAGGCTCAATGAGGGCTGTGAAACCACCAGGCACTTTGAAGAACTGAGGACTGAAAACAACCCCTTAAAAAAAAGTCCGTGGTAATGATTGAATTATATTTAAGAGGCTCATTCGTACTAAGTAAATGCAAATAGTTTACATGGAAAATATTTCCCATTAAGCTCATTTCTACATCAAATGCTAACAGATTGAGATTATGACTCTAATGATTATTTTTATTGCTGGTTTGCATTTAAATGGCATGAATTTCCCCCTACTGTTCTCTCTTTGGGTTAAATCAATAAAACCTATTAAGAAGGTTCGTCTTCCTCTAAGATTCCTCCCTCTCTTCTTTCTGTCTCATCTCCACCGGTGCCCTTTTTATCCACCCACCACCAGAGATTTTTCAGAGCTGCCTCCACGGTGTTGGTGCCGAGGATTTGAAAATCCCCTTTGGCAGAGCAGAGTGAATCCGGTCTTTGCCGAGACGGGGGACTACAGAGGAACTCAAGTGCTGTTTCCCTTCCTCAACGTGGGCCATGTTGCAAGGAGATGCCGTTGGAGACAGCTCTTCTCTCCTCTTAGCCTCTCCCCTCCTGTTTTCACGGAGAAGCTGTAGCTATCTGTATACCAATACCTCCTCAGCCATGGATGCTCTTGTCGTGCTCCTTCAAACAGTGGCTGTGGCTTCACCGAGCAGGTGCTGGATTTCTGTTTGGAGAGGAGTTATCCTGGTATATACACAGCGAAAGCCATTAAGACGCTGACCTTTAAATTGGGCTTCTTCCTGCTCGTGTAGGGAGGAGGTGGGTTGAGTGCCCAAATCTTATTCATTTTAATGACAAATCCCTCACATGGAGGCTTTGAAACGCTCGGCTTAAATGCAATTCGCCTCCCTCTGCTGCAGCTTGGCTTTACTGTATCTCTGCTTCCTCTGCATAGTGACAGACCTTACAGATTTGCTCCATAACCATGTGCCCAGGTACCGGCGTGTATGGATTTATGAGCTTAGGGCAGTGCTAGCGCAGGGATCTCCGTGCTCCTTAATCACTATCGCTGACCTTTCTTTCCTCCATTATTCTCAGCATCACTTTTTTCTAACTTAATTTGCATAGGTTTCATGTTATCCATGTTTTTGCTTTGTCCCTGTTATCCCATTACCCTGGATAATCAAAGTTGGCTGTAATAGAAACACAGAAACAATTTGCTTACCCTCCTGTTACAAGATATTCCCTCTACTAAGTCTGAGAATACCTGTAGTTCTGTGGTAATGCTAATTAATTGTGCATACGTATAGAAAGTAAAGCAAACGGCACCGGGATCCTTTGGGATGGTGGGGATTAAAGGAAGATAAGATATTATTCTCCTCTTTCTCTGTGCTTCAGTGTCCCTGCCCTCAATGGAAATTGCGCTGCGCTTATAGAATAGAATGTAATCCATGGTGGGGGGAGTCACTGACTCTGCAGAGAGGGGGAGTTGGAAGGAGCAGATTTAACTGCTAGCAAACCCCTGTGAAAGTGATGATCCTGCTGGATGTCTTGCTCCTTGTCCCTGTTCCCAGAGTGGGTATGGATGGGGCAATCTTTAACCGGTGCTGGTCCCCAGGCCTCAGAGCCTGGTGGTGCTGAGTAGGGTTGTACAGAGGCACTGATTCCTTGGGGCTGCAGTTGGCCCCAGAGCTGGGCTCCCCCGTCGTATGGCTGGAAGGGCTCCTGGCCAGCCTCAAGGGCTGGTTGGAATAGTGGCTGTAGATGTGAATGCCCCTTGCAATGGAGGGTACCTGCTGTTGGCTGTTGCATCCATCAGGATGCTCCCGTATCCTTCCCACATCTTGGGCAGCTGACACAGCGGCAGTTTCAGAGCAGGCCAAAGTCCTGGGGAAAATAAGGAAGATGGTAACGAGAGAAGGAAAATCGTCAGGAGATGGGAGATGCAGTGGCAGGACGGGTTGCTGATACCATCCCAGCCACCCCTCTTCCTTCTGCGCTGCATAGTGTCACAGGCTCAGGCTCACCACAGCCCATCCAGGAGGATATTTGGGGCGATCTCCCACTATTTGCCTGCAACATCCTCTAAAAGTCTCGTATGAGGCTTTCTGCTGAGTGTCAGCCCAAAGAAGAGTGGCTTACGCAGCCAGGCGCGCGTGGAGGACTGTCAGAGCTCTCCACGCAGGAGAAATCCCACTCAAGTCCACCCACCAGCTCCTCGCCAAGCTCCCCAGCTCCTCTGCCACCAGCACGGACAGACACCCTCAACGCACCCCAGCGGAGCATCTGGGACTGGCCCTGGAGCCACTGGCACAGATTTGCTGTGTCCCTGGGTCTGGACGCCACGCTCCTGCCACCCCCCGGGGTGAAAGCTCTGGGAGGATGCCCCAGCTCTCCCCCCGCCCCCGAAATTGTGAGGAAGCTGTTATTTATCTGCGCTCTGATAATCGGCGTACCTTTGATGCAATACTCATGTTTGGGATTTTACCACGTCTCTCATCCTCCAGGTCTGTCAGGGAGCTTTACGCAGCCATGACTCAGAGAGAGGCGTCAGTGGAGAGAGTCTGTAGATACAGCCAGCAGCTGTCATGTGGAGGGTATAAATAATGTATATGCACGTATATATGCATGACCTACGAGCTCGGGACCTTCCTTTCCTGAATGGTATCAACCCCTTTAAAGGATCCCTGCATCACGGGGGTGCCAGAGGGCTCAGATGCACAGGCATCCCCCACATCTGTCCCAGGTATATGGGGAAGGGCAGTGAAATGACCGATAGGGATGAGGGTCTCCATGCTGCCTGTCCCTCCTTGCCTTCTTGGAGCAATGTAACAACTCCCTTCATGTCGCTGAAACCTTCACTGCTTATGGCTCACCGTTATTTCTGTGTGGTTTTAAGACTATAGGTACTGAAGTGCCTTGCTCTGCCTGATGGTCAATAAGATGCTTTGAAACTGTGCCCAGGTTATTCACCCCTTATAGCAGCCCAGGTGCGGGTTCTTGGTACAGGGAGCTGCAAAGGGCTTTTAAGGTGCTTGGGTGCCAGCCAGAGAGATTTGCTGGTGTGGCCAGGGCCCAGCCGGCTGCACACCGAGGGGCCGAACGGAGCCGTGCTCAGAATTTGCGCTGCAAAGATGCAGGTGCGTCATCCCAGCAGAGAGCTCGGGCCTGAAATACCTGAATCTCAGCAGGAGAAGTGGGGAGGCTCAGATTGGAGAGCTGGCTGATGTCAGCCCCGAAATCAAGCCCCTTGTCTTATTGCCAGTCATCCAAAACATTTAGGTTCTAATCAGGCAGTGTAAGCTTTAATTGTAAGACTGGGTTTAAAAATGAAAATGTAACATGAGTTTGAATCGTAGGAAGGAATGCTTGGTATTGGAGATGGGACAGTGTATCACTGTGGGCGGTGGGGAATTTCTTGTTGATTTGACATAGCTGAAGCAAAGGTAAACTTCCTCTTAACTTCCCTGAGAGAGTTCATAATGATCTGACCCTTAAAATTAAAGACCTGGAGTTAAGCAGCTGGGCTACCAACTCCAGCGCAGCCTCCGCCGGCGCAGTTCAAGCAGCACGCTGAAATAGCCAGCAGCTTTCGGCAGCGATTGCGCTCCGCGCTGTTCTGTCTCTTCAACTCCTGACATCATTTTGGGGGGGGGGGCGGGGGGGAGGGAAGAAAAAAAGGCAAAGGTTGAATTCAAGGGCCTTGTTTCTCAGCGGTTCAAAGGATACAACAGCCTGGATTTTAATTGGCATTGAGTTCTCCGACTGGTCCCGAAGAGCGACACCCAGGTGGAGCCAAGGCGGGAGGGCTGTTTGAAGCGCTGGGTGCCTGCCACCCATCTGCGGGTCCTCGGAGGTCTCCTCTCCAGCGTAGCAGAGGAGCCTTGCTTCATTTCTGATCATTAATGCAACAGTCTCTTCTGTGGTTTCCTTCCCCTGATCCTCTCTGTGCACAGTCTGAGGGGAGCCAAATATCGAGTGGTTTGTGCTGGAGATCACAGGGCAAAGATAATGAAGCTGTTTTCTTACCCTCTGCGTTCCCTGACGGTGCGGCTCAGCCTGGGCTCACGCCTCTGCCCAGCGCGGGGTCCCGAGCCCGCAGGAGGCGGTGGGAGGCAGATGCTCTGGCAGCGAGGGCTGCGTGCCCCTGTGGAGAGAAGCGGGAATAGCTCAGGTTGTGGCCACCTGCAGTTTAACCCCAACACCTCGGCCAAATGGAAGTCGTCAGCACTGACGTGCTCCGGTCTGTGGAGGGCGGGAAGCTCCTGGGATGGAGGGGGTATCACCGGGGCCTGTGAGCTCCTCCAGCAGCCGAGGGGGGCCCTGGGACGTCAGGTCCCAGCCGGTGACAGTCCCCACCCTCCGATGAGGGTCACAGGGAGACTGTGGCACCGCGCAGTGATGCGTGAAGCACGGGCTTATTTCAAGCACAGGTCGGGCAAGGAGCAGAGGGGCCCACTTCAATGAGCATAGGCACCTTCTACCTCAACGGGGCTTGGGGCTTTCACATCCCTTCTTGACTGAGATCTAACAGCAGCATCTTTCCCAGCTCCCTTCTCCTCTGCCCGGGAGCAGGAAGGCTCTCAGGACAGCAGGTCCAGCTGATGATTTCATTAATGCTTAGAGTGGGGTCCCACCTGCTCCTCTCTGCAGGTTCAGCATCGCTCCCATCCCTCTAGTTACCTGCTTCCTGAGCTGGGTCATGCCTCTGCATCCTGCAGGTCTCCTTGTCCCTCCGTCTTTCCTGCTCATCTATGATTTGACCCCGGGAGAGCACTTTTACACATGCCCTCTGCTCTGTGCGCATTGTGCTCCGTGCAGGTACCTGCTTTGCCCCAGGAGCCTTTGTCGTTCCCCCCAGCACAGTCTCAATAGTTCCTGTGCAAGACAAAAACCTCAGCAAAGCATTGTCAGCCTGCCTGGCCCGAGCCAAGCTGTAGCTATCAGTCCCGAAAGCCCAGTGGGGTGGTTATAGTTATTGCTAGGAAGCTTTATATTTACCGCGACCTTTCTGACATTATAGTAAATGCATTTCAGAGCCCAAGAAGTGTAAAAATAAACTGCAAGGAAATCAAGACAGCTAATTAGCCAAAGGTTACTGCTGGGCTCCATGACTGTCAGCCCTTTTGAAGTTCTCCTTCACACAGGCAGATGTGTGTGCAATGCTGCTGCTCCTTTGAATAAATGTCTTGGTTTCCAGAGTGGCTTCATAGCTGGATGTGACTAAACGCATGTGAGGCCTGTCACAGCAAGCCTGGGCAGGATGTTCACGTTCTTTAACCTCGCACTTCTCCAGCGCTGAAGAGCATCTCTTCTCGTGGAGTGGCTGATCAGCATCGTGCTACCTCCCAGCACCTCGGGAGCGGGGGTGAGCTGGGAGGTGAGGCCGTTCTGCAATCAACCCTCCGTCCTGGAGATGCTTCTTCTCCTCTGGTGTCCCTGATCTCTGCACTGTGGTCACAGTGGAGGAGATTGTTGGTCCGCCAGCTCTGGCAGGGCTGAGGGCTGCACCGGTCATCCAGGGTTTGGATGGTGCCATTGGTGTGCTGCTCCTTGGGGACGAAGAGCCTGGAGAGTTCTGGAGCACATCCCCCAGCACATCATGGTCTCACCCCGCATGTCGCTTGTTCCTCAGGCTCCCATAATTTCCTGAGGATAAGCACCTTGCGTGGAGTTGCAGGTACCACCACAAGAGGAAGGGGAGCGGGGGCTGTAGCTGAGCCGGGGGTTGAGGGGGGGGGTGCGGTTGCCATGCCAAGAGAAGCTGAGCAGGTCATGATGGAAGTCTAGGTGGACTAGAGGGGTGTTTTGTTCATATTTGGGCAGGAGAGCTCTGGGGCAGCGAAGGACCCCCCGGGACTTTGAGCCTTGTCCCTTCAGCCCAGCATCCCCCGGCCCTGAGATGTGGGAGCTTCCTCTTCCCGTGCTCTGAACTGCTCCACACAGGGATCGGGGAGAGTTTGGTCACAATGACCTTATAGGTAACACCAGCATCATCTGTGCTGCCCTCTCCCTTCTCTTCTTGGGTTTTCCTCCTTCCCTTTTGAGCTCCATTTCCCCTTGGAAAACCCTCTTGCAGCTCCCTCTTCCCTCTCTGCAGATTTCTCCTCTTTCCCCCTTTCCTCCTGATGCATCCCTCCCTCCCGCCTGTGGCTCGTGCCGTGTTTTTGCTCGGCATCGCTCCTCCTGGAACGTTAATTTGCTGCTCGTTTCCTCACAGACTTTACACCACGAGCTGGGGCTTTGTGTGCATGTGTGTGTGTGATTCAATTAAACAAAACACAATAAAATCAGGGAAAACAGAGAGAGACGCAGACAGACAGCAATTCCCCGCTCTCCGAGGGCTAAGCCTGTCTGCCTGTGAGCTCAGCCCCGGCATGGCTTTCTCCTGTCGCCACGTGGGTTTGCTTGTAGTAACCCTCCGGATCTCGTGCTTGGGGTTTCCATCCCTCCACTGGGACCCTGGGACGGCAGCTACTTCTGCTCCGCTGTCAGGATCCAGGGCTGCTCCATCAGATGAGAGGTGAGCCTCGAAGGAGCTGGCTGTTCACTTCAAATAAGCCCTGAAATGCTGAGGCATCTCCAAATGCTCAGCCTCCTCCATCCCTCCTTTCCCTCTGCACAGCTCCCTCCCTGCAGCCCTGGAGACCCTCCAAGCCTCCCCTTTCCCTCTTCTGAGCCAGCAACTTCCCTGCTCCCCATCCTGCCCTACCCGTGTCCCTTCTTACCCTCCTGGTAGCAGATTTCCGCCCCCTTGTAGGACCAAGCTTTCTCCCAAATCACACATTTTCCTTGCAGTGGAACCTGAAAAATGGCAGCTGTGGTGGGGTTTGTTTCCTTGGCTGGCTGGTGGGCTTCCCTCCCGCTGCCCTGCGCCCTCTCTGCCATGCCCTTCCCTCCCTCACCGCCTTCCTGCTTGGCTTTTCCCCTCTAATCCATTCGTACCACAAGCATATGCTTTCTTAGCATCCTTTGCTCCCAGTCATCTCCCCAGCAGGATTCTCCCTCTCCCCGTGTGCGCGGGTGTGGGTGTCTCTCTCCCGGAGACTGTTTCTGCTCGCTCCTCCCCGCCTGGCTCCCCGGCTCTGCAAATTTATTCCGTGAATCCAGCCTCTTTCCCCGGCTGAGCTGCTCGGCTGTAAATCTGACGGCTAAAGTGGGTCAGTGTGAGTGGAAGGAGGTGGTCCCGGGAAGGGCAGAGGGAGAGCAGGCACGAGGCCACCAATGCCAGATTACGGGGAGAGGAGAAGGCGAGGGTGATGTTCTTAAAAAGTGAAGGTTTCAAGGGTTTTTAAAATGCATGTGGAATGTGAGTAATGAAATCCTGGCACTCACTACCCTCTCCTTAGGAAAAAATACCGGCAGCAGAAGTGACCCCTGGCTTCTCGACAGCAGCCCCTGCCATGCAGAGCCCTCCAAGGGACATGAAAGGTCGCGTTGTGCCATCTCCAGTGAGTTTAATGTTCCTATGAAATCCTGGCAGGGGCCTTGTACTGCTGAAAGGGAAGCGTCCTGAGGAGGACAGACCCTGATTAATGCACTGGGGCTTGTGCATCACGGCCATTGCCTCTTGCCCAGATACCCACCACCCACCCTCAGGGTGGGCTCCAGAAATGTCGTAGGAAGATGCTCCATGCTTTGAGCCCTTTGTCCCTTCCATGTAATGTCAGAGCTCCTTCCTTCAGATTTGGAAGGCTCCTTCTAGTACCAAGGGGCTGTCCTTGTCTCTGGCCAATCCAACGCTTATTTAAACAGCAGGAAGAGGTGCTGCTCCCCATCCTCTGGGTCATGGCAATCATGGTGGCTGTGAGATAGCACTGTCCCTGACCCCTATCTCTGGAGACTGCATGCCCAGCAGAGGCAGGATGGATGTAATAGCATGCCCCACCTTAGTTTTGGCTCCTGGCTTTCACAGGCTGAGACTGTCCTGTCACTCGGTCCATGTGGACCTTCTTGCTGAGCAAAGTCAAAAGCTGGGGCCAGCTTTCCTGGTGTGCAAGGCTAGGCCTGCAGAAAGGAAGGTGAGGAGCTGCCTTGAGGAGCAGAGAACCAAGGGACCATCCACCTTCCTCCTGAGCTTGACCAGTGCCTCCACATGGGGACCCATGGTCCCCACGCTTTTGTCCTCATGGACCACACGCGTCCACAGCACAGGAATAAATTTTAGCTGAAAACGGTTCTGCAGAATTTCCCGTGCGTGCAGCCAATGCACCTGGAGCCATTCCCAGATGTCTCTCTTCATTAATGCCCCCTTAGCAATTTTCTGAGGACCAGCCTCCATCTCCAGCATTAAAAACAGTCCCTTCCTCTTTGATTTATGGATATTAATCCATGCCAGCAGGCAAGAGGCATGACATGTCTACATAATGTATTCATTATTAAATTGGTTTTGTTCCTTTCCTTTCTCCTCCGGCTCCAAGGCTGCACCTTGCTTATCTCTCTGTAACATTTGAACCTGCACGCTGCACTCAGAAAGACAACTTCCAACATGGGGCAGTCGGCATCACTTGGCTGATCAACCTTACAAGTCCATGGTTGCTCCCCACTGGCCACACTCAGACTCGGGCAGAAAGAAGACCCTGTTAGCCCCATCTGCGAGGGTATGGCTGCTCCAGTGCTGTGCTCGGGGTAACTGCTAGTGTGGCCGGGGCTGTGGGACGCTGTCGGTCCCACGTCACTTGTTCTGATCACAGCACAGGATGGGCCAACTGCATGAGCCTGCTGGCAGCCGTGCCTGAACCGGTGCCCAGGCAGGGATCCAGGGAGCGTGAGTTTCTTCAGCAGTCATTCAGATGCTGGCTCCAGATCAGTAATGGCTAATGGTGTCCAGCCCTCTGATTCAGGGACCAAAACCCAGGTAAAACACTGTGAGCTCCACCTGCTCCAGTCTCCCACCTGCTCAAGCCATTCTCCTGCCTCCAGGTTGGAGGCCACCTTCACAGCATGTTGCTGACTTCTGCAGTGCCACGCTGTTCCCAAAGTACATGGCAGATTAGATTTAGCAGCCAGCACTTGGCTCCTAGTGATCTCGCCATACTATGGCCTGGGAAGAGAGGAAAGAAAGATCACAGGACCTTAGCGTGGGGCTGCTTTCATTTTCCTGTGCTATGTCTGTGCTGTATGAGAACTCAGCCTGCTCTGCACCCTCTGGACGGCCCTTGGACTCCTTGTGGTGCCCAGGATGATGTTCCCGCAGGGCATAAATCTCAGCCCACCACTCTTAGTGCAGCCTGCCTCGGGGGCAGCACCCTGCAGGAGTGATGGTTATCCCCTTCCCGTGCTTGGCTGCTGTGCTCTCTCCCAGCCCCGATGCCCGCTGGCAATGCTCGTCATCCCACTGAGATGCACCCTGCTCCCCATGGCAATTTCTGCAGACCCATCTCCCTGCTCTGGTCGCTTGTTCTGGTCAAGGAGTGGTGGGCAGGCTGTTTTGGGGATACCATCCCACTACTTCCAGGCCCCTCAGCGCATTCATTGCCCGTCTCTGGACTTTGCTATTGGCAGCGTGACAGCTCTGATGGGACAGTGAGGTAGAGTTATCTCATCTAGCCCCCTTGATAACCCAAATCCAAGAAGTCCCTGCAGCTCGTACACCTGCCCACCAAGCTGCCATGGACCGTACCTCTCAGCGCAGTACCTTCCCAGCGGCAGACGCCCACTGCACTCGTGGGCTCTGTGCACGCTACGTCCGCTCTGGAAGTTGTGCTTTTCTCTATTGCTTAATAGGAATGGAAAGACAAGCTTAATTGCCTTGTTGCAAGCTGTGCCCCTTGCAACGCAGCCTGTCCCATCCCCACTCCCCAGCTCCACCCAGGCCAAGCCACCGGTTTCTCCAGACCTCTTGTCACCCTGCCGTAATACCGCAGTTTTATGTAACTTTGCAGCCTGGCGTGGCTGAGCCTCCCCCACAGTGCCTCCCTCTCCCTTGCCCACAGCCGAAGGGATTGTCCCCACTTCGCCCTGCCCACACGACCCTCCCCGTCCCCGCAGCGGCTCTGTGCCTCCCGTGGCTCCCCAGGACAGAGAGGAGGGGAAGCAGCAGGATGTTAGCCACTTCAGGAGCTCAAGAGCAGCTTGAAAAATATTTGTGCTCTTTTGGTAAAAACGAATCTGTCCCAGTGGTAATGGGGCCGCTGTTCTTCAGCGGGCTCTTAGCAGTGATTATTGTTGGTTTTCAATTTAAAAACCAGACAGTCTATTTATACTGTATAGTATGTGGACCGAGATTTTTTTGTTTTCTTTAACCCGGTCTTTAAAACGTGCTCTCGGTTCCACTACTGACAATGCAAGGAAGCAGAGAGGCTTCTGTCACCTGCAGACCCCACGAGTGAAACAATAAACAAAACACAGTTCACGGCGCAGGGCTGCAGCGCTGCTTTGGGGAAGTGGTGGAAGATGCCGGGTGGGAAAGGTCTGGGGCTGTAGGTGGGAAGTGGTTTTGGTGGCATAGAAAGGTCTCGTGTACTTGGACTATCTATGGTCACAACGCTGTCTATCTTCTCTCTTGTCCAAAGCAGAGGTTGATCAGAGCTGACATGAGCACCATCCACAGCACTCTCAGCATGGAGACCAGGAGAAAAGCCAGACTCTGGTCTTTGGCCTCTCCCTGGCTCCAAGTTGGCAAAGACCTCTGAAGAGTAGCTAATGCCCATGGGTGCTGAGGTGACAGTGAGAAGGATAGTGGTCCCAGGGGTGCGTTAAGGGATCCATCAGAGCACTGCCGTGGCTTCTGGCCCGGGCTGACAACTCTTGCATGTGTAATAGGAACATCTCTGCTTGCTTTGGGCATTGGTCCAGCATTGGCCTGGCATGGGCCCTCCCAGTCTAACAGCGTGGATTACTCTGGCACGCCAGCCCCGAGTGCTAGTCAGCGAGCAGGGCTTGCTTCCATTTGCCAATGCAAGACATTTGGAGCATCCTGGCCAAGGATGCTTCAGCACAGAAACATTGTAGGATGCAGGCACCAAACAGCTTGTTGCGGCAGCGTTGAAGGCGCTGCTTTGGGTGCTGTTGAATGCTCCCATGTAGGTCATGGGCTGCTTTGGCAGGTTGTTGCATTGTTGTCCATGCACGCTCCAGCACCACCACCAGGACTGAACAGGAGGGAAAATTCACGCTTGCATGTGAATGACCCAGTCCCTGTTGGCCAACCTTCATCCCACCTGTTGACCCAAGAAGCTGCTTGTGGCCGACTTTGCTGTAGACAGGTCTTCTGCTGGCCAGGTTGCCTTGAGTTCATGGCCAAGCTGGAGGTTCTGCTGTCTCTGCCATGCTGAGGCTGCCGTTTGTTCCGCTTCTTACTGCGACTTATCTGACAGTGCTTCTGTCTCCATTTCCCCACACAGCCCCTTGTACTCCCACCGTTTAGTTATTTTCTTAATTAAATATAGATTATGGCACTGGGAATAAGGGATTATTACTTATTCATAAGCTACTTAGATTTTAAAGTGTGTGCAGAGCAGGGCTTATCACACGTCTGTGTCTGCATCATTACCATGTCAGGGGCCAGGGTGAGCTCCTGCGTCTGCCGGGGCTTCACCAAAACCTCGATCCTCTTCTCCCTTCTCTCCCCGTGGACTCCACACCCAGAGGAGCTCTCCCGTCTCTCTCTTGCTGTCCCTTTTCCAGGTGAGGCTTGCCAGCCTTTTCCCAAGGAAACCATTTTCACTGCCGTCTCCCAAGCTGTTCCGGCCCCTCCATTACGCCTCTGCTTTGCCCCCTCCCCAGGTTTGTTTGCATCTTCCTCCCGATGCTTTCCCCAGCCCTCCCGCTGTGCCTGCAGCTGAAGCTCGGCCGTTTCGCCTGCCCCCTGCGGAAGAATGGGGACTTATCAGGAGGCAGCTCTGCAGGATGTGGTTTTTTGCAAAGTTTTCTAGGAAGTTCCTCCCCGTACCTGGGTAAATGTTGTTTGAACTTTGGCCCGCCTTAGGGAGTGGGAGGAGGAGGCAGGGGAAGGTGCTGTTGGCAAGCTGATGGGAGAAGCAGAGAAAGGAAAGCGTAGTGGGAGGGTGGGTGCTGTTGTAGAGCTACAATGCTCCCCCAAAGCCTTGTGCTTCTTCAGTGTGCCCAAGCAGAAGGGTTAGGAGCTGCTCCTTCTACCCTGGGACGAGCAGCGCCTCCCCAGGCCTCTTTCTCTGCCTTAAACAGTGGAGCACTCTGACCTCTGGGCAATAATAATAATAATAATAATAATAAAACAACCATCTGACCTGTTTTGTGCACACCAGGGTGGACTTCTGCCTCCATCTTAGTCCAGTTTTTGCTGTCCCCAAATAGTGCCATTAATGCCAGATGCTGCAGGGCTTCTCCTGGTCTGCTGGTGAGGCCCCAGGTGGGAACAGGGCAGTTCATCACACACTGACCTGCAAAGAAAGAGGAAACATTAAATCCCGGTGCTCATCTCCCTCCCCTCCGTCCTCCCGGGCTGTCCCTGGGCCTGCAGCAGGGTCCCAGCATCTCTCAGCAGGTATCCCTGCTCTCACCCTCAGGGAACCGTTAGCATTTCCATCATGTTTGTTCCATCTCCTCCTGCTGCTTCTGCACCTTGCCTGGCTGCGATGGCAGCGTGGGGCTGTTTCTGCGTGAGCCAGCCCGACACCTCCATCCTCCACTGTCCCCCCGCCTCCCGTGTGGTTCTTTCTGACTATTTTAAGGACTAATGCAAAGTCCTGGCTTGATAGCCCCGAGGACTCAAGACCTTTTGTCAACAGAGCAGATACAAGACAAGCTGCTGCAAGATTCCTCAGAGCAAAATGATCTTGATAAATTGGAGAAATGGCCTGAAATCAATACACTGAAATTCAATAAAGTCAAGTGCAAAGTGTTTCACTTAGGAAGGCGATATCAAAATTGCAGATATAAGATGGGGAAGAACTGGTAAGCCAGCAGGAGTGCGGCCAAGGCTCGAGCAGTGGAGTAGCCTTCAAACTGAGCAGCAGACAATAACCTGGTGCTTTAGGAAAGGAAAGAAAAGGCACATCTTGCCCGCAGATGTATTAATAGTTTCAGGTGGAACACAGCGAGGTAATTTATTTGGCTCTATTTAGTGCTAGTGAGGCACCAGCTGGCGACATATATCTCCAGGTTTGGGCATCACAACTTTAAGAGAGATTCAGACAAATTGAGGGAGTTCAGAGAGTTTGGAAAACATGCCCCGGGAAGATGGACTGAAGGAGCCGGGTTTGTGCTCCAGGACAGAGACGACTGAAGGCGGGAGGATGTGTAACATTCATCCAGGGTGGAAAAGGCAGTTATAAAAATGACGGTGATCAATTGGTTGAGGCTTGGACAAGCTGCGATAGGCTTAAACTGCAGCCAAGAGGCCTTGGGTTAGATGCTGAGGAAAAGCTTCCTAAGAGAAAGTTGGCTGGCGCAGGCTGTAAAGGGCCTGTGGGAGCCCTGTCCCCTGGAGGGTTTCAACAACCAACTGAAGGAACACCTGCATGGCGGTCACCTCCAAGCACAACCCACTCTCTCTCCCACTGTGGGGATGAGGTTTCGCCAGCACCCCAAGCAGCATTAGCCACGTCCTTGCGGTTATCAGGCTGAGACAAGAAATTCCTTGTTTCATGTGCTCTTACCAGCCGTATCAGGTCATGGCCAACCTCCCAGGGCCCGCAGGGGTTATATCTCTGATGTGCCCAATTCATCCCACCCACCCAGGGTCCTGCTGGCAGTGTCCCTCACACACCTGGGCAAGATGCTCCCAGCCACACTTCTGCTCCAGGTTTCTTCTACTATCAGACCACAATTTCATTTCTGTCCATCGTGGAGATACCTAAAGAGCCTATTCACGGCCTAAGATTGGGGAAGAAGATCGAAACGAGCATGACTTTGCAGTGAACAAATTACCAGGTTGAGTTATTCCTGTGTCTGTACCATCTGCGAAGGGTCTGCACCACCCATCCCTCCAATGTGGCTGTGGTGACTCCATGCCTGATTGTGCTGAAACCTTTAGGATTTGGGTGTCATGGCCAGGGGCACCTAGATCTATCTACACGCACATTAAATTCATCTGTTCGACTTACAACACGAGCTGGAAAAGTCAATAAAAGAAACCAGAGACTAAAATGGTCAAGCCAGGTACCTCCAAGGATGCTTTGGTGGTTGGACCGGCCGCACATCCCCATGGCCTCAGCCCCACTGACTTGGTTTTTGGTAATTTGGTGGCTAGCTGCAGCTCTCCTCCAGATCGATCCCTCTCAATTGCATTTTTGGATCATAATTAATGTTTGCTGTGTAATTACATTGATTTTTTTCATGTACTCTGGGAGACGAGGGGAATTCATAGCCCGAGCGTGTGAGCGAGGGAGGGGCCGTGCCGTTGAAGCTCGCTGTGCTGAAGGGGAGAGAGCGGGGGCTGCACCGGGGGGGATGTGCAAGGAGGGGATCTGCTCAAATACCCCATATTATGTGGAGTAACAAAGGACTACAAAGGGTGACAAAGGGCTGGACGTGGAAATGTTTGCACTGCTGCCTCCTTTATTCCCTAGCCAAACCTCTCTGCTGGCCCCTGCTTTCTACCCACCAGCCCTGGCAAAGCCCGGGGAAGGCTGGTTGCCTGCAGCCCTGGCAGACCCGTTTCCACTACTGAGCTCAGCAGGGAACAGGATTTTATTTATTTACCAAGTCACAGTGGGAAGAGGGATTTCAGGGCAGCCTGAGCTTCCCAGAGCTGTGAGGAGTGGATAAAACCTCCTCCAGCTTTGTGCAGGGCGGCTCCGGCGAGTAAGAAGCCTCAGCCTGGGCACAGCCGGAGCCGTGTCCCCCCCTGCTCCTTGCTCACTTGTGCTGCTGGCAGCTTTGTCATGAGCATGTATAAATGTAAGAGGCACCTGTAAGCCTCCCAGGCTGCTTTGTGCTTCCTGAACAGCCAAGCAGTTATAGCCAGCACCTGCACGGCAAGCCCCGGGAGATGCTGCAAGGAGGCAGCTTTCAGTAGGAGCTGCCTCAGTACTCAAGGCTGTCAAAACCATGAGGATTTGGGTGGTGATGCCAGCAAGGAGCTTAGAGATCCTCTTACTCGTGGTAAAAACTACCTGGGGGGTGCTGGGGCTCCAGACCTCACGATGAAGGAGGAGGATTTGGGGTTTTTGGCCATCCAGGGGTGTTTGCTGCCTTCTGCGTTGGCTGGGGCAAGGTCCCCAGCTCTCGGGCTTGGACAGCCGGTGCTGCAGCAGCTCCCCACACGTCGTGTGGGCAGCACGGGTGGTGACATCTCCCAGCCCGCGTCTGGGATGCTGCAAATGTTTGTTAGAGCACGGATGCGCACGGTGGGTCCCCCGCAGCTGTGACAGAGCTGCTGTGTAAATGGCAGAAGGGCAGTTTGTGTTCACGTCGGCGACAGCCCCTTTGGGCTCAGCAAATACCAGAGCAGTAAGTGACTGCTCTGGTGGCATGTGCTGCTGTAAAGGGGTGGACGAGCCTTGCCCGTGCCATCATCAGGGAGCAGGCAGCTCCTGGGCTAGAGCTGGGGGCAGCCACAAGGTGGGTGCTCAACAAGGTGCAAACAGTGCCCGGAGTGCTGATGGAAAGGCCAGACCCGCTCCACACCTCCCCTGACCACAGCACCAGCGTTGGGTTGGCAGCCCGGCTCTCTGTCCGCGTGCCAGCGGGCATTTCTTCAGAAGAGGCATTACAAACTCATCACCTGCTCATCGCCAAAGCTTTCCCCTTGTTAGAAGAGATCTCGCTCCTATTTTTTTCATGGCATCTTGTTTCGCATCGCCTGTTAATTACGTGCCCTCCAAGGATCGTTCTTGCCTGAGCAGTTCAGAGGAGGCCACGTAGCACCGGCTCGGCGTTGCCCAGATGAGAACGCTGTGACAATCGCTGCTGAAAAGCAGCCTTGTCGCGCACAGGTGTTATTAAGCAGCCACAGATGTTATACATTTTTTTTCAATTAAAAGCCCATAAATTAAAAAAAATAATGAGGCAAGCGCTATGCTCAGCAGAGACAAAGGCACAAGCCGCCAGCGGCATTGTGCTGGCCACGCTCACCGCTCTGGGCGGCAAAACGCTCAGCTGGTCAAACAATGCGGCGGCCGAACATCTGCGGGGACTTTGTGTTACAGCGCTGGTGCGAGGAACATTTGATTTCTGCATTGGCGAGGGGCCTTGTGTCCCGCTGCTCCCCCCTCGTCCTGGCTGGCCCTGGGGAGAGGTGGGACCAGTCCTGGAGCGGCGGCCGTTGGCGGCCAACTCCTCGCATTTGGGTGGGTGGTGCTGGAATTGGAAATTGGCCCTTTAAGCAGGCTGCGAGCCCGTTGGTATAACAAAAGTTTTGTCTTCAGGGTTTGAGAGCTGTGGTGCGTGGAGGTGGCTCTCCTTTCTGTCTTGTGTGCGTGCCCTAAATGCAATTATTTGGCTCCTACCATGTCTGATATTATTATTGTTCTTGCTATCTTTGGTACTTTTATGGCCCCATCACCATAGTAACTGAGCATCTCAAAACCCTGTGAGGAGGGAATAATATTATTCCCATTGTAGAGTTGGGGGAAGTGAACAACAGCAAGGCGCAGAGCTGGAGACGCAGGAGGACTTGGGCAAGTCCATCCATGGCCAGGGACTTGGGGGTCATACTCTGCTACTTCCGATTTTAAGCAGTCACCCTAACTTTTCCTGGGCAGCCCCGTTTCCATCCCACTTCTCTTCCTCCTGTCATAACAACCTCCTACCTGGAGCTGGTCCCTCCTGGGCTCTCCCTTGCTGCCCCCCTGCCCCATGGACCACGAGCCGCCAGGGGAAGCATTGGTTTGCTCTGCTGAAGACCTTCCATGTTGCACAGACTATTTGCATGCATCGCAGGCCAGCCCCTGCTCAAACCTGTCTTTAAATATTGAATGAAAAGCGGAGTAGCGTCAGCGCGAGACATGTCAGACTTTCTTCGTCCCTGAACTATTCCAGACTAATTCTCACCCTGGGGGTTTAGCCGTTTTTCCTGAGAGACAGCTGATAGGGATTCAGAATGAGGGGTTTGAAACAAAGCCTTCTGCAGCGCAAGGAAATGGTTCAACAGGTAAGGGGAAGCCAATGTGGTGGCCAAAAGCCTGACCTGGATTTCCACCCACCTGCCTCCGGCCAGGCTGTTCTCCCCTTCCCAGGGTACCTTCTCCTGGTGGGATGAGGCTGCTCCCTCCCTGGCTTCCCGCACCGCCAGTTCCCGGCATTTCCGTCACGATCCCCAACACGCCGGCTCCTCGCTGCCTTCCCTGCCTCTGGTTGTTCTGGAATAAAAGAGTCTTCAATTATTCCTCTCCCTTTTTTTCCCCTTTTGTGCAATATATCATTTTTTAATTAAAAAAATGCCTCGTGGAAGTGTAACGGGCTATTAAATGTTTTGGTCCATAATTAACATCAAACCCCTGACTTAAAATCTTTATGGATTGAGTGAGCTCCATTAGCTGCTACATGAATAACGCTGTGCGACTCGTGGAGGCCCACGGGGTTCAAATCACCCCGTTTCCCCTGAAAGGTGGGGGGCGGGGGGAAGAGAAGGTCCTTGCTGGGGACTCACGGCTCCTCTCCCCACAGCCACCGCATCATGGGCTACCCTGGGGTGAGCAAACCGCCCCCCTGCAGCCAGCGCTCCCCCCGGGGAGGGTACCAGAGCCCCGTGACAGCCGGGAGTCCCATCGCTTTGCGCGGGGGAAGGCAGGATGCGACCCTGGAGGAAAGTTATCTCCCTGCACAAATTGCTCCCTGGCAAATGCGGCGGCGCGAGTGGCAGGGCAAAGATAACGCCGTGCTATCTCTTGTGGGGATCGGGCGCGGTGGCGGCGGCCGCGAACCCCCATTGGCAGCGAGAGACGCGGATGATGGAGGGGTTCTTGCAAGCGGGCGGGAGCGGGCAGGAGTTACTGGGCACTTGCAGCACGTTTCCCACCCTTCTCCCCGGCTCCCAAGGGAAGGACGGGAGCTGGCGGGTTGCCTTGTGGTTTTGAGCTCGTGCCGGCAGGTTGGACGCAAGCCCCGTGCGTGGAGAGGAGAAGTCAGCAGGGTCCTGTGTGTTGTCCCTGCAGCACAAACCCAATGGGCACCACGCTTTGGCTTGTGCCAGAGCTGGCCCCGAATCGCTGCCCTGGTGTAGGGTGCCCAAAATGCAGGTTTTGGGCTGCCCCACTTCAACGGGTCATTGATCACCATTACTGGTGCACGCCCCAGGCACACGCTCACTTCTCACTTCTCCAGAGGAATTGGGGATTGAGGAGGTTTCAATCCCCATGATTCAAATCACGATTCTCAGCACTTGCTATAATTAATTAATTGCATTTCATACCCCTGGATCGCCATCCGGTGTTGGCTCTCGGCAGCAGTGACACATCTGTTGGGGCTGCTGGCAAATTTCAAGCATTCCCACCCATACTTTAAGGTGGAAATAACATCGAAGCTGAAGTACTGGTCTTTGATACCGCTGGATTATGGATGACCAGCTCTTGTTTGAGCTGATGAATGCAGCTGCCACCTTGCCAATTTATGGTATTATTGCTTCTGGGCATCTTCACTGGCATGTTCATTATGGTCTTTGGACACAAATTGACTCACTTCTGTATTCTTGGCTTTCTGAATGAAGCTGGAGTTAGGAGATACTGGTGTTCCCATTAGGTTTTCGCTGTGTGCTTAGCTATTAGCCTGCTCTTGCTAAGCAGCTCTGGACTCTCTTCTGGACTTTGCTTGTTCATGGATTGAGCTGTCAAGTTCAAAAAGCCTCGGCCATATTTCATAGCCTGGCTGTCACTCAAACGCCTCATAGCAGCGAGGACATCAGAAGCAGACACTCTTCACGGTACGAGAAGGTGGTCAACTTCCAGCACTCTTCTCTTTTTCCCTTGTTGCTAAAATGAATTTTTCCTCGAAGTAAAGGAAACTTGTTCCACCTGGGATAAGATCCCACTGTAATCCCCAGTCCTACACTGGCGTGGCAGCTCGGCCATCCTCTGTGACCCATCTTCTCCTCCCAGCTCCAGGTCTTTGGTGAGGAGGAGAGCCTGAGGATGAAGGCTGTAACACTGTGGAGGGGACACTCATCTACCAAGCAAGAGCTGCTTGGGACAGCACTGCCCCATGAACATGAACGAGCAAGACATGCTGCCATCGTGCCCAGAGCCAGGCTGCACCACAGGCACAACTAAGGCGATCGCAACGTGGGAAAAGAAAGGCAGAAACAGGCTTTGCGCCACGGGCTATGTTAAAATTGGTCCAAGTCCTGGCATGCCCCCGTTGTGGTGTGGGAGGGAGCTGCGACCACCTTCCCCTGGGCAGGGATTGCCTGTCCCAGAGCATCCTGGGGCGAACCAAACTGCTATTTTAATAAGCTAAGTTTTAGTTCCATCCCCAGTCCCCTCCTTGAGAGCGATGCTGGGCAGTGAGGCTGAAAATTAATCGCTAACAGGGTTTTAATTTTTTTTTTCATTATTTCTTCCTTTTTCTTCTGTTTTTTGATTCTCGTCTCAGCTGTACTAAACTGTAAGTCAACAGATGATGGGATACACCGCAGGGAGTCTGCCGGCTCCCTTCTGCTCGCCACCACTTCACCAGCCCCAGCCCTGCAGGTCAGCAGCGAGGTTTGCTGCCCATAGCCAAGAGCTTGTGGAGAAAACAAAGTCGGGGGAGAATCCAGCTGCTTCTGCTTTGTTTTCAACCCTGTCCAGGAGTGGTGTATATTCAAATAGGCACTGCTTCAATCGAGCTAGCTTCTGCTGAGTCAGCTCCATTTAAAACTTGGCCTTTCCAAAAGACCGCATCTCTCAGAAACCCTGGCCAAGATTTTATGGGCAAATATAAAATGAATTAGGAGGCAGGTTTTAAAATAAAGGATGGTTCTTGGAATCCAGGGGTAATAATAATTTCTCCCGAGAACACAGAATTTCTTAATCTTTAGCCCAAAGGTGCGTGCTCAGCAGCGCGGCGGAGGTGCTGCCTGGTGGAAGTGGATCAAGCCACTCTTGGACACCTTGGTGGATCCCCCATACTGGCTGCTGGGCACACTTGGGCTGGAAGGAGCCCTTTTTGTGTTTTCTTTTTGCCTCTCTGGTAGCAACAATCCTCCGAGCTGGTTGAAAAACGTCTCAAGGCAAGTCTATTCACTCAGAAACTGGTGATTTGACTTCACCTAATTGTTTGGAGGGGAGACATTGATTTCATTGATGTTTTCTGCAAGGACATTATCAAACAAGTTTCATTTGGACGGTGTCATTTCAGCTTGCCCAGGTGGCGTGGCTGGGATGCTCCGCTTTGTTTGTGTTGCAATAGAGCAGCTGAAAGAGATGGGGGGAAAAAAAATCCATTTTGAAGTATTTCTTTACTGCAAAAAAAAATAACCCAAAATGTTGACTTGTGCCCCCAATCTGCCACAAAAATCAAATTTTTCTGTCTTGGAAGTTCTCACCAGCCGAGGTGCCTGGGATTCATCCAGCCAGCTGTAGCGATCGCTGCAGGACCACCTCGCTTTGGGCAAACCCGGAGCAGCAGACCTCATGTTGAAGGCACCACAGGGATGTGGAGGGGGTGCAGTGCTGCCCCAGCACATCCTCCCTCCCCACGGAAAGCCCGAGAGATGTTTGCCAACCTGTCCCCAGTGTGTTTGTAGTGACAGAGCCCCTCCATCTCCCAGGTAGCCCACTGCCACGCTCCACGAGCCCTTTTCGTCCTTACGTCTAACCTGATTTCTCTTGCTGTAATTTAAGCCGATTATTTCTTGTCCTGTCCACCATGGACATAAAGAACTGATTATTCTCTTCCCTGTGGCAGCATCCTTTTAAGCACTTGAAGACTGTTATCACATCTCTTCTTCCATCATCTCTTTTAGGCTAAATAACCCAATTCTTTCAATCTTTCTTTGTAGGTCATGTCTTGTAGACCTCTGATCATTCTGTTTCCTCCGCGCTGCCTGCAGCAAGCGCCACCTCCTCTTTGATAGGGGCCGCCGATACCAGAATCTACTCCAGCATAGACCTCACCAGCCCCGAACGGACCGGAAAGATGATTTTGTGAGTCTCGCAGGCCATGCTGGCAGCTTGTATATCCCAGGGCACCGTCTGCCTCTTGATGCGACACCGATACCTCGTGTTCGGCTCATGACCCGCTATAATTCGTAGACCTTTTCCTGGGGAACTGCTGCTGATGGTTTGTAGGCTTGGTGTTTCCCCGGGGGTTTTCAGGTGAATAGCAAAAGGCAGGAATGACGTATCCTGAATGCACGGTGTGTTCTCTTGTACTTGCCAGTCCCCTCCAGGCCCTGATTTTGGTGTGTTCATGTATTCAAAGTACATTTTTGGTCAGGCTTTTGACTAGACTGTGTGACACCTGGGTTGGATGCTATTCAGTCCATGCTGAAGAGGCTTTGTTGATGATTGTTTAAGTTGCTGGCTCCCTCTGCCTCATGATTTCTAGTGTTTTATCTCTTTCATGCGTGTCCTTTCACGGTCTAAGACATGCTTGTGTTTAACACTGGATAATCAGCATTTTATGCAAAGAAGATGAGATTTGTAATTTTCGGCAGTCCACAGGGCACTGAAAAGCAGACCAGAATGGCCTGTTTCCCATCGCCCAGGAGCTATGTTTAGAGTGAGCTGGGCATTTTTCCATGACTTGGTTTTTGGGTTTTTTTCCCCTTAGAAACCGGAGGAAAGCTGCAGGTTGGTCCCTGGGTCTCAGAGCTGAAGGTACTCAACATGGGGACCCCAGACAGTCCCAGGGGAAGCAGTTCCACCACCCAGCCACGGACTCAGTCTCTGGCTCCCAATGAATATTTAAATCATTTGCACAATATAGAAAAGCCACATCCCCTGGCATGGGGCAGGACAGATGATGATGCTCAATGAGACAAGGGGAGAAGGAGGGGAAGGAAACCCCCATGTTCCAGGTGAACCTCTGAGCCTGGGCCAGAGCTGACCTGTCGGCAGACCTATCTGATCTGATCCTCCCCGGGATCACCCCGGCATCAGCTTTGTTTTGCTGCAGGTAGCACTGATGGAAATCCCAGCCATGGGAAAGGTCTCGAGGGGAGAGAAATGCAGGTCACTGCTGGGACAGACTCTCCAGGCAAGGGAGCGCACGCAAAGGTACTTGGGTTATGATAGTAATTAATGTGGACATCCCTGGTAATGGTAGAACTGGTGCTTTCAGTAAGTGCACGGAGGCAGGAAATGAACCCCATCAATTTTTAAGATGTAAGCTGTTTCACGGGGCAGCCGCAGAGACGGGAACGGCTGGACCTGGGTTTGTTAGGCAGCCCCTGCCCACAGCCAGCAGCTGGGGTGGAACCTGCTCCTCATGTGCCATGGGGTGGACCTGCCCCGCTGGAAATGGTCCCAGTTCAGCAAGTGTGTTAGCAAAACCATGGGTGACGGTGAGATGTTCAGCAATTCAATCAGAAGGTACATTTACACAATGATGGTTTAGGTGAGGGTCTCTGTGCTGCTGGTTGCAGCCTTTCAATCCACGCTTGCAACGGGCCCGATTCAGCAAAGCCCGTTTGACTGCAGGTGAGGGCATTTCCATGCCAAACCCTTCTCATGCAGTGGAAGAACCCCTTTTTGGCTAGGACCTGAGGGGTATTTCCAATATTTGGGAAACCGCCCTGTTCCCACTGAAAACCAGTTGTCTTTTGTCCCCAGTTCCCGCAGAGTCAGGACAGAGACTGTCGCAGAGCGGGTGTTTTTATGGACTGGCTGCTCTCTCCCTTCGCCGTTCTAATTACGTGGTATATTTTGGAAATAAAAATGTCCTTTTTGATGATATTGGTTAGGAAAGCTCTCCAGCGTTTCCAAGTACAGAGAGGAGGAGAGGCAAGTGATCAAAGGCAGGCTGTAACGAGCTATCAGAGGCAAGCCCAAGGTCAGTGGGGGCAGAAGGGCCATCGTCACACTGGTGTGTGATGCTCAGATGGCTCCCCGCTCCCACATGCTCCCCTGTCCCCGTCATCATAGCTGAGCGTTTGGGTCTGCACACCCTAAACACAGGCTGATGGAGAGGGACAGTCCCTGCCGTGGGGGCACCATGGTTTAAATACACAGGGTGGAGGGGAGGGATGCTTACCTCGCTTTACAAATGAGACAGAGATATGCCAAGACCAAGCCCCTGCTCCCCACGAGGGAGAAAGCATCCAGTTGATCACGAAGAGCTGGAAGCACTGCAGGAGCATCTGCTGGGAGAGGCACGGTCTTTGCAGCAGGCGGAGATCTAGGGCACTGATGAGCAGAAATCTAGGGCATCAAAGAGCAGAAATCTAGATGATCAAGAGGAGATCTAGGGCATGGAGGAGCAGAGATGTAGGTAATCAAGGAGCAGAGATCTAGGGCATGGAGGAACAGAGATCTATATAATCAAGGAGCAGGGATCTAGGGCATGGAGCAGCAGAGGTCTAGGTAATGAAGGAGCAACAAACTAAAGCATCAAGTAGGCTGCCCAGAGAGGTGGTGGAGGCCCCATCCCTGGAGACATTCAAGGCCAGGCTGTATGAGGCTCTGAGCAACCTGATCTAGTTGAAGATGTCCCTGCTGACTGCAGGGGGGCTGGACTAGATGGCCTTTAGAGGTCCCTTCCAACCCACCACATTCTCTGATTCTAAGTAGGAGTGCTCTAGGGCATCAAGGAGTGAGGCATGATCTATCTCACACGGATGCTCCCAGAGGACCGGCATCACTCCAGGGCTCACAGCCTGATGCCCAGGGTCATGCAGGAAGGCAGAGATGGGACTGACACCCAGACCTGGGTACTGGGTGAAGCCCTGACCAACCTTTCATTGCCCAGGGGAGAGAGGGACAAACTTCCACAAGAAAATCCACAAAGCATAGAGAGCTCGCAGGGTCCTTCAAGGCAGCTGAGCCTCCACTGGCAGCCACAGGCTCCTCCGAGGGGGAACCACAGAGTTGCTTCAGCCAGTGGGAAGGAGCCTGCCTCCACGTCACCAGCAGCAGAAACCCGGTCTGTCTGAAAAATAGAGTCACGTTAACAGTTATTGATCTATAACTTTTAACCAATTTCTTTTTTACAATATTGGATTGCGTCCTAATTTTAGCTTTTTATGTTCGGCACTAGGCAAACTCCACTCCATCAGCAAAAAACAGCCCCTGTGGGCCAATCTGCGCCTTCCATTGAGCTGAATGATAGAGGACTGGAACAATATTTTTCGACAGATCAGTTCCTGTTCAGGGTAGCGGTCGCCATTATGCAAATCGAGCTATAAGAAGTTTAAAAGTCTGGAACCATCATATTTCTTTATTTCATTAACATCAATGCGAGCGGGTGAGTTAATACGATAGAGTGATCCCATTCCAGGGCTTACACAAACCCGTTCTCCCATCGTTTAACAAGACTGGTGATTTCCCTTCACGGGCGCTCCCAGCAGCTGCACTGGGGGCACCGAGGCATTTTTTTGCAGCATGTGGCTGGACCAGGGGTAGGTGACAAATGTCTCTGAGCAGCTTAGTGCACAGGAATCCTCTGCCCGAGCTGGCAGATGGCTGGGAGGGCCCTGCTCCGGGCAGCGGGCAGACATCCAGGAGGATGGGAGGACAAGTAGGGGATCGAATGGAAGGGCCCGATTTCCCGCTGGCTCCTTGGGGATTTTGCTCCCTTGCAGAGCACCTGCACAAAATTTCTTACGTCCTCAGCCCTAATTCAGGGGATGAGCCAGGAGAACTTGCTCGGGCAGAGATGCTCTGGAGTGCACAGAGGCGTAGGCATGCTGGGTTCAGATGTTGGGGGGAAGGTGGTGAGCACGAAGAGAGCGGTGTTAACCCCATCTCCTCCTGATCCGGTGCTGGGGACACACATTTTCCCGGCACAACAGCAGTATGAGGAGCTGAGGACTAATACAATACAGGCATGACGTTATAGGGAAGAGAGATCTGTGCTCCAGCACGTGCCCTGGTGCCCAGGTGGTGGCTGTCCCTCCTCCTCCTCCATCATATATCAGCACCACCACAGTCACCTCCACCCTCCCACATATCCCCCACCTCCACCCCACCAAGACAGAGATACATACACTAAAACAGCGACGCAGAAAGCCACCCATCCCGCTTTGTGGCCCCGTTCAGCTGAGGGTATTAGCAGCCAGCTCCTCCTCACCAACAGAAAAGTAATACGCAGCGCTGTCGTGCCCAGCAAGGGAATTACGGGGTCCTGGGACTCGGCCCTTGCATTAATGTCTTAAGGAAGGGAGTGGGTGATACCTGGTCACCTACAAATGCCAGCCCACCCTATGTGGTCCAGCAACCCCGTGAGAAGCTGACTCTTTCCCATACCATAGAATGGTTTGGGTTAGGCGGGACCTTAAAGGTCATCTAGTTCCAACCCCCCTGCCCTGGGCAGGGACACCATACAGCCTCTTCCAGCCATACAACCCACACAAAGGAGACACAGACATATGTGCCCACTCACATACACCATATGTATTTGCATGGATCCGGAAAATAAAGATCACAGCGTGCCACACTAATGGATCCCGGCACTGTAATAGCTCCATTATAAATGGCAATGTCGCGGAGCATTACTGCTGAAGACTCTACCTTTTAGTGTTGAAACTTTTAATTGGTTTTAAAATACACAATCAATCACAGTTAATCAAGGAATCATGGAGAAGCGATCGTACACAAATACACAAAGACAGCATATAAACCACAATTAATGACCATTTAAACAATGGTAAGAATGAAAATAGGATTATTTATTAGTGTTTATGAGCAATAATGGATAAAGTAATGAAGCAGTAGCATGGGGGTGTGTTAGAAGCCAAAGTTTGTGATACTTAACACCAAGTGGCAATAAGTGATTTTTCAGTGAACGGGTCAATGACACAATTACAGCAATCTTTCCAAAGGCAGCAGATACCATTTCTCCCTCCTGCAAACATTACCGTCACCCCGCAGTGATCCATCCCGAAGGAAGGTGGGGACCGAGCCGAGAGCGATTTCTGGGTTCTCACCACAAACCCAGCCTGTGTCCTAGGGCTGGGCCGCAGGCCTGCCAGGCACAGCCCTGCTCCATGGCAGGGGGACATGCAGCCCCCCTGCCAAAAATGCCTCCGGGCTGCCTTTAGCCAAGTGTCCATCCATAACCTGCCAGGGATGGTCGCTGTCCTCCTGAGGGCTGTCTCACCACACACCGGTGCAGCTGGACACCTCTGGCTCTAATATTAAAGGAGAGTGATTAAAATCCAGCTGGGTGCCCTGTCCCAGCCTTGGAGAGCCTATTCCTCGTGTCGCAGGGCGGCACGCAGCCTGACGGGCCAGAAAAGAGTGAGCAAAGCAAGGGCTGGAGGACATTAAGCCTGTGCCTGAGCGGTGAGCTTGGGCAGGGCAAAGGAGGTGAATTCCGTGGAGGCAGCTTGGAGGCCCCGAGACCTGTCTGTGCCCACAGCTCCAGGTGGTCTGTCCAGGATTTAGTACAAAAGACTATTTTGCCTAAGCTGGCTTTATTCACACCCACGTAGCAAGAGACTTGCAAAGCCCCGAGCAAAAAGCACGACCGAGGCACACACCGCTACAATCCTGCCTGCAGACCCGTTTCGCTCTTCGCTGTGCTGCACCAAGGTCTTCCCGAGCCCCCTTGCGATGCCCGCTGTCCCCAGGGACAGGCCGAGGGCACAGCGACGTGACATTCAGCCCGCCAGCAGTGGCAGAGCCCCGCTCCGTCCTCTAGCACAGCCCTCGCTCCTTGCTGCCGTGCACGCAACAGCGTGCAGCTTTGCAACCACAGCCATTTAATTTCTCTAAATTAATAAGCAGCACCCAGGACCCCACTCCTAGCTGCCTGGCAGGTGGTGCAATGGGGAGGCAGCAATGAAGTGACTCCTAATAAGGAGGAGGGGGGAGTCCAGAGGAAACTTTGTCCTGTTGCACCATTCCCTTGAAGGCAAGTGCCATCTAACCCCAAAACACGGCCAGCACATCGCTCCAGCTGGTGTCCCCGCAGGACGTGGGGGACTGGGTGAGTCCCTCTTTCCCTCCTGGGGCAGGAGCACGGGGATACACCTGTGCACAGACATTTCTGTAGTGAGATGAAGGTCTCAAGCTCGACCAGGGACAGCTTTTAGCACTGGACTTACTTAAACTCCTATCAGTCATCTCAGATCACAAACTCTTTGCACTGTCAAGGCTGGAGGCCTGAGAAGGAGCTGGCGGCAGGTCAGACCCCATAACCGCCTCTTCCCTGGGGTTTTGGTGTGGGGCTGGGGATGCTGCAGCCCCTCATTCGGAGCCCTGCCCACCAGCAGCCTCCCTCCCCGCAGCGCTTGGGCTCGCTCGCACGGATCAGTGCCTTCCTCTGCTTTACTGGGTCTTTTATTGCCTTGCAAGTTGGCCCCAGGATGTTTTATCACACCGTAGCACATAATACAAATGAAAAACAAAGGGGGGAAGTTTGAATCATTTTTTTTAATATATTCATCCCTGTGCAGGGGAACAATAATCCATCTGATTAAATCCGCATGCTGGAGTTTATTAAACCAGGTTGGCCTCTCGCTTTTTCTCTCCTTTAGGCAGGGACAAGCTCATTAAAATGAACATGCTCTGCTCCCTCCCTGTTGCAATCCCACTTCACACCGTCTCTGTGCTGCTGCTATCTCATAGGCATCGCCGGGAGCTGGTGAACGGGGCTCTGCAATTCAGTTTTCTCTGGCAGCAGCTGGACCTCGGTGTGGCTTTTTTGGCAAGGGGTAGGAGATGCCTTCAGCCTACCAGCGCGCACCCAAGAGGGTGTAGGAAAAGGCCCATTAAAAGCTGGGAAGGCAGGGACTGACCACCCGGCTCCAGCCCTGCCCCATCACCTGGTGTGTCATTTACCTCCTCGTGGGCTCTATTTCTCATCTGTAAAATGGGTTTGATGGTCACTGCTGCCCCATTAGGATAATTAATGGCTATAAAGCGCTTTGGATCCTGCACTAAGAATAAACCCATCGGTAATGCCAAGGTGACGAGTGGGCATCTAAGACAATGTCTCCCCGCGCCTGCCGGCAGCTGCCCACCCTGCAGCCCCCACTCGCCCTGGGCCACCCCAGGAGGGTCCCCAGCCCACCCAGCCACCCTGGCTCGGGAGGCATTTCCAGTAGAGGCCAATATTTGCTGCCGCTCCTCTTCCTCCGCAGCAGCCCTTCAGATCCAACCTAAGGCTGTTACACCCTGGCAATAACAGTGGCTTAGGCCATATAATCCCTCCTTTACTTGACTTTGGGTTATTTTGAGCAGGAGATTAAAGGAGATTATCTGCATCACCTGAGATGCTGCACTTTCTATCTCGACCCCTTTTCCTCCATCCCCGGGGCTCACCCAGCCCACGGCACCAAAAACCCTCCCTCCTTCCCCTGTCCTCCACCATGCTCTTACCTTAGGGCAGCTACCTGGCTGTAGGGTGCTGCCACATGGTTGTTCATCATCAGCCTTGTTTCCTGGACCCAGCTTCTCACCTGGCCGCCCACATGTCCCCCACACCTGCATATAGAGATGCTCCACAATGGGGGAAAGGGAAGGGAGGGCACCCCAGCAGGACCCCACGGCGCTAGTTGGGATGAGCTCTTCAGTAGGCTTCTCCTTGAAAAGGAGGTGTTGACAGAGAGGATATAGAACGTCCTCCTTTGGACACTAGCAGCTTGTGGCAGGGTGTGCTGGGTTCAACAGCAGCCACCTGTCTCCACAGCCAGAGGATGGAGAAGGATTGCCTGTTTGGAGCATTTCACACTATTAAAAATAAATAAATAAGCACGACAAGTCAGGAAAAGCACTGAAAAAAAAAAAAAAAGTGTGTTTCATGCCCAAGTAGCAGCACCCAGCCATGGGCATTGCCTGGCCAGGGCAGGGAGCTTCTTCCCACGTCCTGGGGACCCCTTGCTGCTCTCCAGCTCACTTCAGCTTGGATTTAGCAAAGCACTTAAGTGCTGGTTTGAATTCCTCCCAAAGCCTTGCTGAAATCAGCAGCTTTGCTGAATCAAGGTCTAAACGGGCAGAGCCACTAGCAGTGACCAGGAACGTTAATTCTTCTTCCTACCCAAGGGAGGGATGCTCAAACATCCCAGGGGTGGGGAGCAGCTATCAAGAAGCAATAGTTCCCCTGGAAAGCAAACACCCACACGTGGCATCCCACCAGCACACGTGTGACCTGTGCACACATTCACGGCAAGCTCACACCTTCATGGGCTGTTTTTCCTAATTTCAGACTACACCAGGCTAGAATCCATCTGCCACCCTGGAAATTAATAGCAATCATTAAACAAAAAGAGCTGGCAAAAAAGAAGCCTGAGGTGAAACGCAGCTATTTCTGCCAGGAAAAAAATTAAAACTATTTAGACATACAGAAAGTCATTTATTACTGTGAAGTCCTCCCTCCACCTGGGGTTTAAATCTCATTACAGTTTGCCCAAAACAGATGTTACCCTTTTAGCAGTAGATTATTAACGATAAACTCCGTTCCTCCAGAGAGGGTGGGTGTTCCGGGTTCACTTGCTTTTTCAACCTGGGTAACCTCCACATGAAATGTTTATGAAAAGGACAGGCGATCCAGATCCTGGCACAGCTCCCTGCTTCTTTTGTCCTGGGCTTCAAACTTTTTCTTTCCACTGTCCACATCTTTTGGAGGTCTCTGGATGAGCAGGGGAATACAGCAGCCCTGAGGGTGGCCATAGACCCTGCTGAGGAGCAGACATGATGGTGAGGAAGGGCTTTTGTGTGCCACAAGACCATGCTAACACACCAATAGCTCCTACTGGTGCTTTCCCCAGCAGTTTGGCATTAACCACATGTGAGAAAAACAGCTTCTCTTGCAGGTACATGACACATTTTTCCAAGCTTCCACCCGCACGTTTTTGGGTAGAAGGCCATTTGGTTGGGGTTTAGGCTTGCTGACACCATAGAGGACACCCAATGGTCCCTCACACCTGTGGCTGAGCATCCTCTATGGGCAAAGATGGGCTTTGCTTATTCCCACAAGTACACTGGCATGCTTCAGTGGGAAATCATCTGGCCTTGAGGGAATCACTGGCACAGAGTTTAACCAGCCAAGCCTACGGTAGAGCCGTATCTTTGTTCTGTTTAGATTTAACATGATAAAGGTACCTGCTCAGAAATCTAGGAGCCACATTACAGCCACATGCTGTAAACACAATCAAATGAGACATTAATATCAGCTCCACACAAATACGGCCATCTGGCTGCCCAGCCATCTCCCCGACCATTCCAGCTAGGAGGAGGCGCGTCCCCAGAGACCCTGCTAAATAGATGCTCTCACAATGCCTCCCAGCACATGGCTGGGAAGCAGCAAGTACCAGCTATTTTGGGACTGTCAATGGTGAAGCCAGTACCAGCATCTCAGGGCTCCCTGAGAAAACACTTTTTGCTATATCTGTTATTTTTTTTCCACACCCCAAGGGAAGCAGCAAGAGCTCAGCTGCTGCCCATGTGTGTCTCTGAGCTCTCGTTGCTGGAGGAGTCATTCCCTCAGCACAACACGTCCATGCCTTCAGGCTTTATGGCTCATAACCAAACCCTCCATGGAGCCCTGAGGGAGCCAAGGGCAGCCTCAAGCAAGCGGCGTACTCGCGTCCCTACAGGTCTGGGGGGGACCCTTGGGATGAGTCCATTCCACGTCCATTCCTGTTGTGTCAAAGGCATGGCAGAATAACTGCAGGGGCTGCACTGGTGGGAGGAAAAGGCTGTAAGTTCATGGCTGAAATTAAGCTGTTAAACAGCAGCTGAGGTGAATAAACACCCACAACCATCTAATGGGCTTTGCCCTCTGCCAGAGGGTACAGTCTCTGCTATCTCACATCCCTCCACAACCTCATGCGCAATTCTGTACCAGCCCTTCGTCCTCTCACCCCTATCCCGGACCCAGCTGGAGCGCAGACCTACAACATCCAGCCCCACCGAGCCACCACGACCAGGCTGGGACCATTGTCCCACAGCCCTCAGCTCCTCCTCGCACTGCAGGGATCTGGAGGGTGCCATGAGGCTGAACACTCTCCCTTCGTAGCGGACAACAAAGGTGCTCGTGGCATGCATATTTGTTTGTAGCATGGGTATTTGACCCATGAGGAGTTTGCTATCAAATTTTAGCAGGAAAGGTGAGTGCATATTTCCACTTAAACAACAGACCCACACCCTGTTAAAGTGTTTTCCTCCAGAAACATAGCATCTGTTTGGGTTAAGAGGGCAGGACATAGGCAGGGTTGGAGATGTTGCAGAGGACCTGTCTTGACCTAGGGAAGCAGAAGAGGGTTCCTCCTCCAAGAGCTGACAAACCTGAACTCCTCCAGCAGAGCCGTGCCGGATAAGCTGTGCGTGGAAGGTGGTCACTCTTGGTTTCCTCTGCAATGCTGTTATCCTGAATAAACATTAGATTGGTTTTGGAGAGCTGCCCAGATGATCATTAACCTTCTCCTGGCCCATGACAGGAAGCCAGCCTGCAGCACTGAGCTAAAATTAGGCCTGTAGGGCACTGGGGCTTGCCAGATATTGCTATAACTGGGCAGAATCCCCCCTTCCAAAAGTGGGCAGCCAGAGGGTTCAGCCTTAAGCTGGGCTGCTCGGCTCCAGAGGAAGAGAACTAGATCCTTAAAATCACAAAATAATTTAGGTTGGAAGAGATATCTGGAAGTCTTCTCCAACCAGGGAAGCAGGACCAACCTGAACAAGTCAGTAAGAGGTTAGCAGAGGTGTTTACTTCCAGCCATAGCGATTCCTGTGTGCGGGACACTTGCTGATGAGGCGGTGAATTTCTTTTTGCCTACTCAGAGATCCCAGCAGACCGTCACCATGAAGCCCTACATGTGCTGTATTATTTTCTTGTCCACCTGCCAACACTCAGCAGTACAGTCCACCTAGAAATTGTGACTGAGCTAGGCACTGGCCAGAGACCCACACTTTCTGGATGGAGAGCCCTTCGCAGGGGAAGACCGGAACAGAGAGGGGAGAGTCCTTTTGAAAACATGACCATAGAAATAAATCAGAGCAAACAAAGCACTTGCACCTCTGAAAGTAATTTCTAACAAAGCTAACCATTTCATGGATCCACCAGCCAGATTTCATTCTGTATAAAAGGGGATTTTCCTGTCAGGGATGCAAAGGGTTATGCGGGCCTCCTGCAAAAATAAATTAATGAATGAAAGCAGTAAAACCCGCTTCCAAATAGCAGCAAAGATCTGAGCGAGGATGACAATGCAGCAGAGACAAGGCACAGTTCAGATTGTGGAACACCGGCAGCTTCGCTTCCCAGCACAGGGCTGGCTCCCTCCATCCTATCCGGGCTGGAAAAACAGGCTTTGATCTTCAGCACTATTTACAGGGGGGAAATCATGAGTCCTGCTTCCACACCAGACCTCTGCTTTCCCCCAGGCTAACATCAGCATAACCATCCCATAACGGAACTGTGATTCTGGATGATTATATCTAAGGAGGAACCCCATCAAGTAAATAATAGAGGGGCTTTTTCCCACGGAAACACACTTATCACGACTGTTCTACCTGATCAGAGCTCTTAGTTCTCTACATCCCTTAAAGTCTTTTTCCTCTTCACCTTCCTCTAACTCTGCCCCTCTAATTGCACTCCTTGGCTCTTTGAGGGCTCCACTGCACTGTCACGGGCTGCAGCTGACATTTCGTGTCTGCCCGTGATGGTATTTCAGAAGGCTGGTTTAATGCACAGGTAACCCAGCTGGGTTTAAGAGGCTGTTCACCAGAAGATCATTTATGCATTTTCTTAAACTCAGCGGAGAATTTTTCTCAGTGGCCCACAGCAGTGTGCAGTAGGGTTGTCATCTCAATAGACCCTGGAAGCTAAGCAGCATGAGATGGATGTAAATGACTTCAGACTGCAGCTGAGTGAAAAGCCGACTATCTGTATTTCCTGAAATCCCAAGAGCTAACCTGTCTTGAAAATATTGCCATTTTAACCCAGGATTTATTCGGCCGTAGAACAAAAAGGTTCTTAAAAATGTTTGTGCAAACAGGGTGGTTTTGGCCATTCCCAGATTGCAGCACTGGTCTCAGCCTGGCTGGTGAAGGCACGATGGCTTTGAACTAGGGCTCCCATCAGCCACTACAGCACCCACAAGTTTACAGCTAAATTGACCCGAATCTCAACTTCCAAGAAAGATCATAGCTTTTCAGCCAGAGGTTTAATTTTGCAGAAAATGCCTTTCCCACCAGAAAAACATTTTTCCGTAGAATTCCCCACGCAGCCAGCTGCACAGTAAGGCGTCTCCTGTGGCAATCCACGTCAGGCGGTGGCCAGGGCTGGCTGCTCAAAGCGCAGGTGAGGCAGGAGCCAGGGGTGGCCCCAGCACAGGGGGTCCCTTCCCCACCCAGGGTGGTGTCTCCCAGCACATGAACACAGCAGGCAGGGTGCTGGCAACAGGCTCCATTGACAGTCCCAGGCAAGACAGGAGATGAACCATCTCCAGGGTCCATCCAAGGAGTCCAGACAGGAGCAAAAGGAGATGGGGAGAGGGGCAGAACTGGACACAAGTTACAATGCATGTCTGAGGGGTCCGTCCAGGAGATAAACCACCTACCACATAGGCCTGAGGTCCACCCTGGAGACAGGACCAGGTGGAAGACTAGGGACAGGCACACCAGCAGCAGAGCTCAGAAGGAAACTAGAAGCCCAGGGCTGAGCTTATATGGAGCTCCTGGGCCCGTGGGCGGAGGGTGTGGGTGGAGGCCCCAGGTGAGGCTGATCAGGATCGTTAGTGTCTTCAGGGCCTTGACAACCAGACGCATTTGAGGCTCCTCACATTGACATTCATTTGGCCACTGGTCTGCAGAAAGTGTCCCATGCCTCCTGAAAAGAGACTGCAAAATAATCCAGCAGTCAGAGAGTCCGTGGGCACCAAAGAGCCATCACCGTCTTATCTCTGTTGAGCTGTATTCCCCTCGATAGGAACAACCCAAGGAGAGAAGCATTGGCTCTAGCACCGTATAGAGCCCATGAGCGTCAATACACCGGTAATAGTAGTGCCCCTGTAGAGAGACCGAGTGTGCAATACCTGTTTGTTTCTCCCAACCTACCCCAGGAAAGTGATCTCTTCCCCAGCTCGCCCACCTGGCTACTTGTCGTCTAGTCCGTGGCTTCCCAATGTCTCAGTAAAAGCTACCCTTTATGCAATGCTGGGCACTTCTCTCCCAGCCCCTCTTTACCTCTCTGCTTCATTCCTCCTTCGTCTCTCTTCAAACCTCAGTGGAAAATATATCTCTTCTCCCTTGCCTATTTTTCTTAAATAATAAATAATAGCAGGAGAGAGAGTAGAATCGACTGGAGAACTCTATTATCTAACACTGTGAGGCATTTGGGAATAAGGTTGGGATGCACAAAATGCTGCCTAAACCCTGTCTTCGGAGGCAATATTAGTTCCAGGACCTCTGGATATAAAATGAACTTGAATTTTACAGGCCTGGGCATCTTTATTATTCAGTGTGGTTGTGATTCTGACCAACATCACCCGGCAGGAGGCATGTAGCAAACACCAGGAATACGAATGAGCAGAAAAAACTGCCTGGAAGCCTCCTTTTCCCACCTGACATATACAGGATGGACATCGAGCCATTTAGGGGAGACTTCATCACTAATAAATGTTTTCTCTGCCATCTTAGAGCTGCCTCCTTGGATTATTTTACGCATAATGAAGAGCCAAGGATCATTTTAAAATTTGGTGCCTGTTAGCCAAATTTTCCCTCGCCGCTTCTTTGGGTGATTAAACATTTATCATTTGTAATGTATCGCTCCTGTTTCACTATGGCTCTCTTTGTAGTGGATCTCCTTCATTTATTGATAAAACGGCCAGATCGGCTCTGAAAGAAGGTCTGAGAGAAGCTGAAACCCGGCCAGCTGGAGACAGAGCAGCTAGGGAGAAGGAAGCTACGGAGACGCAGAAATGACACAGAGAGGAGCACTGTTGGGTGTATGCGTGTGCACACACGCGCACGCATGTCAGTCTGGCTCCTTGCCTTCACTCAGTAAATCTAATCCACAGTTTGAAATAACTCATTCAGTAGAATAACAAAATTAGGACTTGAGTGCCCGGACAGCATGTTATTATATGTGCCGCCCAGCTCGCTCTCCCTCTACCTACCCAGCCCCCACGGCTGCTTTGTTTGCTTCCTTGCAGCTGCTGCTCTGGTTTAATTTACTGAGATGCCATTAGTCGGGAGATGGAAGCACGAACTTACCAGCCTGCCTGCACTGGTTTCTGGAGCCCCAGCTTTGTTTTTTCCTTTCCTCTTGCCTTGTTGTGGGTTTTCGGCCGGGATGAGGTTGCTGCTGCTCGTCCAGCGCAGGCTGCAGCTTCGTGGACATCACGAAATCACAGCGGTCCCTCTTTGCCGGTGGCTTGCTGATGAGGACCAGGGCTGGAGGAGCAGGGACAGGTAGGAGGGGAGGACATTGCAGGTCAGGGCTGAGGATTAGCAGGGCGAAGCACGGATCTGGGCTCCAGCAGGGATACTGGAGATTAGAGGCAAGGAGTAGGAGCAGCAAGGAGTGAGGGAATTGTTGTTGCCCCTTTGCTGGCCTCTGTAAGCCACATGAGCCCAACAACTTCTCAGCTGGCCAAACCATGCTGCCTTGTCAAAGCAGAAAGAAAGGGAAACACAGCAGTGTCTGCGGTGCACAGGTAACTCTGTGCAGGAATGATATTTCCTGCAAGGTGCTGGGGGAGTACCACGGCCTCCCCATGGAGATGGCCTGCTGTCATCGTCAGCGTGGTGCCACAGTTCAAGATGTCTCCGATTGAGATTAAATTCATCATTTCGAGTCATTGCTATTGTTATTCCACACGGTGTGCATTCCTCTCTTTTGCTTCTTTCTCAATCAGTGAAGGAGAACCTCAAATCTCCACCTTCCTGGTTGTTTTTCGCATTAGAGTTGCAGGGGGTTTGTTCCCAGGTTTTCCCCGTGGAGGGTCGGAGGACTGGGAAAAGTGGTGTGCAATTGGGTTATCAGGAGAATAAAACCAGGACAGCTGGGCAAAGACAAATCAGTCAGGAAGGAGGGTTCAAACACTGTCTTTTCTTACTGATTTTTATCCAGTCTGTGGGGAAGAGGCAGGGGGGTCTCTCCCCTGCTCTCCGGAGCCACCTCCCAGCTGCAGGAGGTCAGGGACAGCAAAGGTTCCTCGGCCGACCGGCTGCTCTATTTCTAACCCGCAAGCACGAAGCCCGGGATTTCAGAAGCAGAAAAGAACGGGAGAGGGAGATTAGAGGGGAGGGAAAAGGTAGAAAAGGGAAGGAGAAACCTCCTGGATGTCTGCTGACTGCTGTCACGGCGGGGGTGAGCCGGGAACCACATCCAGAGCCCCTGCTCCCGTCCTGCCTTGCGGGATGCTCGGCGCTGGGCTGCCGTCGCGGCGCACGCACGCAGGCGCACTCCCACACGCACCCGCGTCGGCGTGGTGCTGGGAAGCAGGCTTTCGGGAGCCAACAGGATGAACAATTATCCCTTCCGCGCAAAGCAGCAAGACCCACTTCTCCACTCCCCAGTCATGTCCTCGCAATCTAATAAAAAGGGAGATTAGCCCCTCTTTCCTCTCTTACATCTCCTTAATGCTGTCATTTTATTCACACTTTGCAAAGCAAATAAACCAGCAAATTGCTTGCTTTAATGAGCTGAAATTAAACTCAGGCTGCTGATAAAATGCCTTTTCTCCTTTCTGTTGTTGGGAACGACTGTCTGATAGGCAACGTACAGGAAAGAAGAGAAAACACACAGCAGGAGCCTTACTGAACGTGTTTGAGTCATTTGCCATTGCTGCCCTTCACCCCCGACACCTCCAATTAGCTGAGGGAGTCACACAGGTGATGAGGAAGCTATAGGGGGTCAGCCTGGAGGCGGTCTGTCCGTGGAGGGTCTGTCTCTGCTCTTTGCTCACGGGGGGGTCCCGCTCCGCTAGCTAATGGCCTCTGGCACAGGCTGCAGCCCACAGCCTCCCCAGGGAGGAGCGACAAAAACCCTCCCCCCTGCAAGAAAAAAAGCTGGTTTGGCTCCGCAGAGCAATCCCAGACGCGAGCTCTCCCAGAGAGGATGGTTGGGTCAAAAACGGGAGTTAGAGGAGACAGAGTAAGTGCTTGCTAAAGAGAATACGCCCAGATGCATCGCTCCCCGCTGCCCGTGCTGTCTCGATTCGGCAGGGCCTCCCCTGCCTGCAGGAGCTCCCCGACATGCACAAGCCCGTGGAGGAGGGCAGGGAGATGTCCATGCCAAGGGCAAGCACTGCAGGGCAGCAGGTGGGGAAAGCACCCCCCGTGCCATCCCCATGGAACAACTGGGCGACCCTTGGCTGACGGCTCTGCAGGCCAGGACCACCCATCGCTGCCCTTCTCCCACACCCTTAGGGACAACCTGCACCCCCGTCAGGAGGCAAGCTGAGGAGATGGGGACCAGGCTGGTCCCTGTGGCAGAGGAAAGTGGGCACATCTAGAGCCCAGCTTGCAACCAGAGGGAGCGAAACACATCTGCTGGGATTATCATCCCAACAAGAAGAGCTCGGGGCACTTTCCTTCAGTGTCCCACAGCCCCACGAAGCACTCTCATTATCTCATGGAACCGGAGAGGAGCCTGGAGCGCAGAGAGGTTAATTGAGTTGCCCGGTGCTGGGAGGGATGTGTCAGCAGACGGCGCTCAGCCTGGCGCGGCAGCCCGTGCCTCCCCGGCAGCTGGGGACGGGGAGGGGGACGCTCACCTGCAGCACCCAAGGGACCACAGTCCTTCTTCCCTTCCTCGCTGGCTCCAAGGACTCGGCTACGCCAAAATGAGCTGCCAGGTCCTGGCAAAGCATCCCAGGGAAGGGACAGCACAACCTTGCAAACGTGCTCCCCGCAGTGTGGCACGTTCTACTCCCCAAATTGGGGCTACCCACAACATCAGGATCACTGCGGCGATAAAAGGGCTTGGCTGGAATAGCAATGTAAAAGCATGATAAACTCCAGGTTTTTAACCCCAGGAAGGAGCAGACCTGAGCTTCAGCTGCCTTGCCCTGAGCAACCCCTCCACCCAAGCCCCATTTCTAGTAAACTTTTGAAAACTTGGGGTTTATTTTGAGTTTTCTGCCAAATGTAGCTGGGACAGGACACCACCAGGCACTGGGGAGGCAGAGACCCGCAAGTACTCGGGCAGGGCCCCACAGGAGCATCATCTTAGGGCCAGTACTTCTCACCCTGAACACCCACCGCAGACAATACAGTCCGTAAGCAGGGTGTACCGCATGCCCTGCCCTCGCTGCGGGCACGGGGTGTCTGGCTGTTGGTTTCCCCACAGCCTCATCTCCCCCAGCAGCTGGTGGGGCATCTGCAGGAGGACAAAGTAGCCAGAGAGTCTCATGTGCAGAGAGCTGACGCGAGAGCAGATCTTGTTACTCACGTAATGGAAACCCAACTGTGCCACCAGGGAATAGACTCATTGTTCATAATCCAGAAAGAACAAATAAACTGTTTTACTGCTTATTATTACTGGCCTGTTTACCGAGGTATAAACTGTGAATGGTTAACAGGGATCTCTGCAACGAAACGTGGTCTGCTTCATTGCCTGGTGTCACGGGTGGAAAAGAACCTGGTTTCTTCAGGACAATGGTGAGGGTATGGCATCTGCCTCTAAACACCCCACGACAATCAGCTTCACACGATTTTCAGGCGCGCAGCACCCAGCACAGTCCCTTCACTGCCTGGGCACTGGGAAACGGTTTGGAAACCAGTTTCTGGATTTGTACTATTTTGCAGATCCAATGAAAGACAATTTAGATGTAAGATGTGCCCCTGTCTCCTTCATGGATGCCCAAGAAACCTCCAGTTCCTACCAGCTGTGCTTTCAATGAGCGCTGGTGGTGTCTTCCCTGCCTCTGACAGCCTGCCCTGGGAGAAGGGAGACAACCAGAGCTCCCATTCCCAACAAAAGTCTCAAGAAGGATTTTTCTAGATAGACCATGATGTTTCCTCCCCATTTGTGGGCAACTCCATCTCTGCCACAACACCTCACTGCATGTGTACCCTACCAGCCCAGAGAGCTGTTTGTCAGTAGAGATGTCCACAGATGATATTTTCAACATCTTGTGGAACATCATGACCCAGGAGGTGCTGATGTTCCCTCCTCTCCATTTTGCCTTCCTGTTTCCCTAAGAAATTACAAAAGGAAGTAGAAGTGCTGCCCATGGATATTTATGTTAGTCCAAAATGCAGAAAAAAATAATGGAAAATGTGAGCCAGGAAGGAGAGTTTTTCTGTGGGAACAGAGGCTGCTGGAAGCCCCATAGATTTCTTTCCCCATTGGTTTGTGTCTAGTGAAGACTCTTCCCGGTCTTCAAATGGCTGTTTGTGGCTGAGGAGGGAAGGTCTCGTCCTTTCTTCTGCAAATACTCTTGTTATGCCACTGAACGGTTGAGGGTCCTCCCCACCTCTGCATCACTTCACTCGGGAGGGAGAGAGAGATCTTGGAGACAGGCAGCAAGCCTCAACCACAGACAAGGACATCGGGTGGTGGACAATCATGCTAGCATGTTTTGTAGTCAAAAGAGTGCCCCATAACTACTGCTCAGGTTCCCAGAAACAGGACAGGCGCTTGATGCTGGCTTCATCCTAGACACTACGCAGCAATGCGGTCAGAGAGACACGGTGTCCTCAATCAGCATCCCCCTCTGTAGGCACCGCTGCTGCACACACCAGCACGCGAGACAGTTAGGATTCCCCTCAGCAAAACGCTGCAGCTTCAAATCTACATCAGAGTGAGTTGTCTAGACTTCATCTGCTCTCAGTGAAGAGGAACAGACACTTCTGGGGCATCACTCCTCTCCTCCTAAGGTAGACACCTAAATAGGTCAGACAAACAGTGCCCTGGATGCGTGTGGGTCTCTCCCCTGCCTCTAACGCTGGACAATGCGCTCAAAGGAGGGTGACCTCCATGGTCAGTGACCACCTTCCCTCGTGCTGCCAAATGGCGCTGGTGGCAGCACCCAAATAAACCAAAGGCTCCTTGAAAGGTGGTTGCCAGAGTTAGAAGGCAATTCCCTAACATTAAGCGGGCAGATGGATGTATTTCCAACACCTCTAAGCGCTATCTGTCTTTTTTTTGTGTTTAGTTTGTCCTTGTGTTTTGTTTGGAGCAGGTGAGCCAAGGGACTGAGCGGGGACAGACAGACCAGCAGAGGCACGTAGAGATGGGGACCAGTGTCGCGATGGGCAGCAAAAAGAAAACGAGGAGATGTACTATAAAAAGTGAGAGGAAGGCTTGTCTCTAAGCCAGAGGGACTCCTCCGCACGGGCACCTAACTTCATGACTCCCTCCCCGAGATGCCAGAGACCTGGTGATGTGGGACCAACCTCAGCCACCCAGGCCTTGGTAGGAGCCCCTGGCCGGCGGCTGCCGTGTACCGCGGGCCCTGAGGTCCTCTTTCTCCACCGATGCTTCCCCCCTGTCTCCAAGCCATGAGGAGAAGGGAGAGGCGAGCAAAGCTGCTGAAGAAGCACTAGCCCACGTCTTCCCAAGCCCCATCCCGCTCCCCACTTCTGGCAGACCAGGAACCCCTTCTCTGCGCCGCCCTTCCAGATGGCAGGTCGCCGGTGGGCCGCGACGTCAGCCCTCTGCGTGTGCGTGGCCGCCGTCTCTCTCCTGCACACCAGTGGGGTGCGGGCAGACTGCTGGCTCATCGAGGGGGACAAGGGCTTCGTCTGGTTGGCCATCTGCAGCCAAAACCAGCCCCCCTACGAGTCCATCCCCCAGCAAATCAACAGCACCATTGTGGACTTGCGGCTGAATGACAACAAGATCAAGAGCGTGCAGTACGCCTCGCTCAGCCGCTTCGGCAACCTGACATACCTCAACCTGACGAAGAACGAGATCTCCTACATTGAGGATGGTGCCTTTTCAGGACAGTTCAACCTCCAGGTGCTGCAGCTGGGTTACAACCGACTGAGGAACCTCACCGAGGGCATCCTCCGGGGCCTGGGGAAGCTAGAGTACCTCTATCTCCAGGCCAACCTCATCGAGTCCGTCACCCCCAATGCCTTCTGGGAGTGCCCCAACATAGTGAACATTGACCTGTCCATGAACAGGATCCAGAGACTCGACAGCAACACTTTTCGGGGCCTAAACAAGCTCTCTGTCTGTGAACTCTACAGTAACCCCTTCTACTGCTCCTGCGAGCTCCTTGGTTTCCTGCAATGGCTGGAGGCTTTCACCAACATGACACGCACGTATGACCGGATGCAGTGCGACTCCCCACCCGACTACACGGGCTACTACTTGTTAGGCCAAGGCCGGACTGGCTACCGCAATGCTCTGAGCATGCTCTCTTCCCTTTGCACCGGTGGCTCCTACACTGTGATCCCTCGTTTTATCCCTCCCAGGTACCAGGTGACCACGGCACCCTCCGAAAGCCCCTGCTCTGAGGACGAGTGCTCCTCTGGCGATGGCACGACCCCACAGTTCTCCCTCTTCACGCCCATCGGCGAGACGGAGGTGCGCCCCAACATCCAGGTGAAGCACCTCAACCACAACTCGGCCGTCCTCACCGTGCAGATCCCCTACCCCTTCAGCAAGATGTACATCCTCTCCCAGTTCGAAAACGGCTTCTCCTCCATGATCACCAAGCTCAGGAAGAAGGAGGAGAACATCACCGTGAGCAACCTAGTAGCACAAAGAGATTACACCTACTGTGTAGTCTCTGTCCACCAATACTCCAAGTACAACCACACCTGCGTCACCATCACACCCACCAGACCCAACCGCAAGGAGCCGGTGCCCACCCCTTCCACTGCCACTCATTATATCATGACAATCCTGGGCTGTCTCTTTGGCATGGTGATTGTCCTGGGTGTTGTGTATTATTGTCTCCGGAAGAGGCGCCAGCAGGAGGAGAAGCACAAAAAGGCTGCCGGCAGCATGAAGAAGACCATCATCGAGCTGAAATATGGGCCAGAAATGGAGACCACCAGCATCACCCAGCTGTCCCAGGGACAGATGCTGGGCGGGGAGACGGTGACCCGCATCCCCTACCTGCCTTCTGCTGGTGAGGTCGAGCAGTACAAGCTGATTGACAGCAGCGAGACCCCCAAGGCCACCAAGGGGAACTACATGGAGGTGAGGACGGGCGAGCAGCCTGAGAGGCGAGACTGTGAGCTGTCCCTGCCGCCGGACACCCAGAGCTCCGTGGCCGAGATCTCCACCATTGCCAAGGAGGTGGACAAGGTGAACCAGATCATCAACAACTGCATCGATGCCTTGAAATCTGAGTCCACCTCCTTCCAAGGGGTGAAATCAGGGGCAGTCGCCACGGTGGAGCCTCAGCTGGTGCTCTTATCAGAGCAGATCCCCAGCAAGCATGGATTCCTCTCCCCCGTCTACAAGGAAAGCTACAACCACCCTCTCCAGCGGCACCACAGCATGGAGGCGGCCCCCAAACGCTCCAGCACCTCTTCCAGCGGCTCCATACGGAGCCCCAGGTCCTACCGCTCTGAGGGATCGGGCCACAAATCAGAAGCCAAATACATCGAGAAGACGTCCCCCACCACTGACACCATCCTCACTGTGACACCGGCTGCGGCCATCCTGCGGGCAGAGGCGGAGAAGATCCGTCAGTACAGCGAACACCGGCACTCGTACCCCGGCTCGCACCAAGGGGAGCAGCACGACAGCATGGCAGGGCGAAAGCCCTCCATCCTGGAGCCTCTGACCCGTCCTCGCCCCAGAGACCTGGCCTATTCCCAGCTCTCGCCTCAATACCACAACCTGAGCTACACCTCCAGCCCAGAGTACACCTGCAAACCATCGCACAGCATCTGGGAGCGCTTCAAACTCAACCGCAAGCGGCACAAAGACGAGGAGGAGTATATGGCAGCCGGCCATGCCCTACGCAAAAAGGTCCAGTTTGCCAAAGACGAGGATCTTCACGACATCTTAGACTACTGGAAGGGCGTCTCTGCCCAGCAAAAGTCCTGAGTCCTCACACAACTCGTGACTTAACACACTAACTGGACCAAAAGAAATCTGCAGCAGCTATTTTTATTCAGACTGTCTTTGAAACAAAATAAAATTAAAAAAAAAAAAAGAATCAATAAAAATAAAAGAGAGAACAAATTATGAAAAATCTATAAATATTCTATATAATATATAAAGTGAGATATTAAAACGTCCTCACATTGGTGAGACACGCACCAAATTTGAACGCAAACTTTACAAAACAAACAAACTGTGGAGTGAAAAAAAAAAAAGTTTTGTTTCATTTTGATTTTTTTAAAAAAATAAGAAAAAAGAAAAAATTGAATATAAAAAGAAAGCGAAAGAGCGGGCAGAGAGCTGAGGTCTGGCGTTTCCCAATATCGCATTGCATGAGTCCCTATTCCGTGATTTTGTGGATTCTTTGTGAACAGTTTGTGTTCTTCCTTCCTTCCCTTCCAAAATCAACGGCAACAAAAACAGCAACAAAAAACCAAAAAGAGACCAGAAGGAGATCCGTCCTTTGGGCTGTTTTTGCAAAACGGAGTCTTCCAGTTTAGACTTTCACCCGGTTGAAGGCCCGTTCACATTTTCCACTCACTGAGAGGTTTTACCACACATTGCATTGTAAACCGAAGTCGTTAATTGTACAGAGAAAATTTCTATATTTGCAATGTTTGCTGTATAATGAGAAAGAGAGAGGAGAAAAAAAAAAACAATACTACATCTACTAAAAAAAATATATATATATATCTATATTCACCTGTTTGTACCAGGTTTTAATCATGGATTTTAGAGAAAGAGATGGAGTTTGGTTTGAAGGACTTTTTTGTTGGTTGGTTGGGGGTATATTTTTGGAGGGCAGGGGAGTGTTTGGGTCTCTAAGTGTTTGGGTTTGATTTCTCCCAACAATTGTGACCAAGTTCTCGTCTTTTCCAAGTACACTGAGAAAAAAGGGCAAGTACCCAGAAAAGCGGAATCCCCCACCTTCTTCCAGGTGGGAGACCATCACTTCCAGGAACAGGGAAGGGGATGAGTAGTGAAGGGCTCTTGGTTGAGCAGGTGCCACCAAGCAGTGGGGTTTCTCCTGCAAACTGAAAGGTATCGGTCTCTCCCCCAGCAGAAGTGTCTGGAGAGCGGGGGCCATTGGGGCCAGGCTGTGAAGGGTGGATTATGCCCTTACCTTGCAGGATGGGGAGTCGGCGACGGGTTAGAGCAGAAACACTCCTGCCACACTCTCTGGAGAAGGGTGTCATTGAGGGGTGGTTTTGTTGAGGGAGAAGACACTGAGCATTTACAGCTTGCTCATGCTGGGAGCTATTACAGTAGGCACTGGACCCGGCCCAGGAACCCTGCCCCTCGCTCCTGGGACTGCCACCACCCCACGTCCAGCAGGTCCCCCGTGGATAACCCCAAACGCAGCCGCAGCCTCAGGCAGCGAGTGCAGCACCTCCTGCCTGCAGCCCAGCGCTGCCCACAGGCCCTTTGGCTCCCGTTTCACGTAAGTCAACACGCCCCTGCGCAGCCCGTGGGACTCCAAGGCTGGAAGGGAAGGGGATGGCCCTGTGCTCACGTCTGGTGCCCACCAAGCAGCCGCGTGCCCCTGAACCATTGCTCTCCAGTGCCTGGCCAAGACTCAATAGCTTTTTGCCCCATCTGTAAAATACTCACGGATGATGCTGTACTCATGGGGTGAGGAGGAGGAGGGAGGCTTTCAGGCCATGAAGGCAACTCCAGGCCATGCTGGTGGCCAGAGGACACAATTTTGCCCGCATTAGGCTCCAGCTGAGTTGCAAGCCCCCGTGTCTCGCCCCATGACCGACACGAAGCGGGGGCCCCACAAAGGTCTGCTCCCCCGGGGAGTGCGTGGGAGCCCAGTGAGGCAACGAGCTCCCCAAATGCAGCGCTTTGGGGCCCTGCTGCTTCCCAGAGGTTTTTCCCTTGCATCCTGCTCGCAAGTCTCTTGGACATCCCAAGTCCTGACGGATGAGCACTAGGGCCCAGGAGCAAACCATATCCCATCCCGTTATTTCAATATTTCAAAGCGATTTTGACAGGTATTCTTGCAAAAGGTTATATTTGTTCAGAAAGGAGCTGAGCCAGGAAGACATGGAGCAGGCTGGGAAGCGCACGAGTTCATTCCCCGTGGTTATTTGTGTAGACAACAAACCATTAGCAGGGTTTCATAATAAAAGGCAGGCAATTTCCCCGGGAACATATTCACTCTGCATGAGGAAAGGCACATTCCTCCACCTCCTCCAGGTGCCCTAGACGCTGCCCGCGGCACACAGCTGACCAGGGCTGTGTCTCGCTCACCAGTCAGTGAGCAGGACCTGGAAAGGGGAGCTGAGGGTCACCCCTCTCTCGTCCTGTGACGCCATGGCGGGTGCGTCCCCAAACCTCCGCTGTGGCACCTGGACCAAAGCAAACCCTTCAGTCAGACCTCTCCTTGCAAGCCCTAAGTGCCTCCTGGAGAAAGAGGAGCTGGTCAGCAAGGACGGATGGGGGAGACAGTGGCCCAAACTCCTGGCGCTGCTTCACGGCCTCAGGGGATTCCTCAGCAAGAGGCTGGGGTGGTCAAAGGCGGGGGCAGTTTTGAGTTAATTTGGGCTCAATGCTCCGTCGCTGGCAGTCACTGACAGACACCGAGAGACCTTCCTCAGTCTCTCCCCCGCGTTGACAGCAGTTCCCCCACCAGTTTGGCAATGACATCGTGACCATCTCCACGGCAGCCGGGGGCGACGGCACAACCAGCAGAGCGTAACACCGCGCTGCGGCGGCAGCGGCGAGTTCATCTCTTTACCTGGGGCGAAGCATTTTGCTCCCCTCTGCCTCCGTTTCCTCCTCTGCAAAATGCTTCCTTGTGGCGTTGAGGGTGTAGGCTGGTTGGGGAGGCTCAATTAATTAATTGCCTGTCTGTGAAGACCATTTAGCTCCTAGAATAAAAGCCGCTATAGAAATGCAAAGTTGTTAGTGGCATAAAACAGCAGGGGCAGATGAAATCAAAGCCCGCTTCTGTTTTCACACCAGGATTTCACTGGTCATAAACCAACAGAGACCGACCCAGGAAATGCGATACAGCAGCGCTGGCCTTTCCAAATGAAACACTTCCCAGATGCAAACCCTCTGCAGTTGGAGAAAAGGAGGGTTAGAAAAGATCTAGGCCCCTCCATCTCCAAAGGAGGTCCCTGCACACACGGCGCCCCGTACCCCCATAGTCAGCGGGGCGCTGCCGTGGGTCTCGGAGAGCCCCAGATGGCTCCCTGGGTGACGGCGCAGTGGCCACGCTGCTGAGCGCCCTCCAGCCTCCTTGCGATAGTGCAGTCCTGGCAGCTGTGGTCCACATCCCTTGGCATGAGGTGCCACAAGATGAGCTGAGAGGAAAAGCCAGGCAAGGAAAGGGGAGAAGTCACACTGTCCCCAAAGGCACCGCCCTATGCATGGACCTCCTGGGGTGGCTCTGCACAGGCGCAGGTGAGCTCTGACCATGGCATCCTTCATCCCCCCAAGGCAGCTGCTTTACAGACCCCTCCGAGGGCAGAGGGAGAATTTCACCACCCGCGACCTGCTGGGTGCTTTTCGTCTTTATTTTATCTCCTGTTCGACCACCAAAGCCCTCAAGCTGCTTCTGCAAAGAGAAATGACACCTTGGCCAGCCAGGCTGTTCCTACAGCCCCAAACCCACCCAAAGCAAGAGGGGTCCCTGCCAAGCAGGAAGAGGGGACAGTCCAAGTGAGGAGGAGGGGAGGCCAGCGCAAAGCTTCCTCCCTCATTTTGCCCCACCTCAAGGGACAACGGGGACCAGTGAACTAGAAGCCAGCACAGAATCCCCCCCCCGAGGGCTCTGCCGCTCCCTGCAGGACGATGATAGCGCTGGGGCCATGTGTAAATCCACCCTGCTGATGCCCTTTCTGTGCCCACAAAACTGCTGTTGTTTAAACCATCTGTCTTCAAGGGCAAAACCAAGGCAGGACCAAAAATCCCCCTCTGATCCCTCCCCCAGCATCTCAGCAAAGACTAAATCAGAGCCCACAGTACCCACAGCTCAATCCTCGCTCCGGCCAAGAGTCACCAAAGGACCCCGCCACGTGTTGCAAAGTCTGTGTGACATCCAGAGCCTGGATATTTTTTAAAATCCTGTAAATCAGGACAGAAGCCTCTCTCCATACAGACACACACCATTTAAGCCCAGCGTCCCTCAGAGCACCCACCTGCCCCGCTGCGCACAACAGTTGAGTCCATGTTTCAAAACATGGCCCGTGGGAAGCGCAATGTCCACAGATAGAGATGTAGGACAACAAAGGGTGGCAGGTCCTGCCTGGCCACATTCCTCCCCGAGGCAGCAGAGCACTTGAGAAGGGAGGTGGCAGCCCTGCAGCTGGTGGCTGCCTCCTTCTGCACAGCTGGTGGGTGTTGGAGGGGTCACACCTGCCCCAGGTCTGGTATTTGAGCCTCCTGCTGGCTTCAGCTGAGTCTGCCACAAAAGCAGGTGCAGATCCCATGGGAGGGTATCCATCAGGATGCACAGGGGCCCTAAGGCAGGAAGGCGCTCCGCGTTTGCCACCCAGACCATGACAACAGCCAGGCTGTGCTGCTCTGCTCAAATCAAGCCAGCGACCTGCAGTGCTGGCTGGGTGGTGGGACCTCTCCTAGGGCTGCAAGCGCCACTGGAGCTACTTCTCCCCCATGTCCATTGATAGTTATGGGTGAGCCCAAGCATCCGCACCTGGGTGATGGCCAGGGCCACTGGAGAGACAGTGGCAGAGCAGGGCCCTGGGCAGCCCAGCCAGCTCCTGCACATTCATGATCCCGCACTGCCAGTGACGGCACCATCACCATTTCACCATCCCCGGTGAAAACCCCTCCAAACACCCGCCTCTGCCCCGCTTCTGGATCAGCCCTTCCACGAATCGGGGCTGGGTCTTGGCAAAGCAAGAGCTCCATCGCCCGAGACCCCCAAACTCATCACCGTGGTGGATGTGGCTCTGCAGAAATCAGGAGGTGCAACAGGAACCCCCGGTCACGTACTTGCTGCAGCCTGGCCGCCCGTGGGGCTCTGGAGCAATAAATCACCTCGTTTGCAGGAGAAGGGGGTTAGCAAGGGTGGGGGACGGCGCGGTGGAGGTGGCCCCATCGTACACATCCTTTGGGTGAGGAGGGGACCGGGGGGGACCGTGGGCTGCGGAGGGGTGAGCTGCGGCGCTGCTGGACCCGACCCAAAAGCGCCGGATCGATGAGGGTGATTGAAGCCAGCACGCACTGCGTTGGGCTATTTTTAGCGCAGCCGGCAGAGCAGGAATTTGGGAGCCCAAGTCAGAATTTATTGGCATCTGTGTGTGCTCATCACGGGGAGGACCAACAGCACCCTCCCTGCCCAGTTTGGGACCGGCTCACCTTGGCTTCAGCTCCAGTTCCATGCATGCCACGTCCCACTCCTCCGCAGCGCCCCTGTGGGGACCGTGCCACCACCCCAAGGCTTGGAGCTGTGAGCACGGGGATGGACATGGACACAGGGCAGGGATGGAGCAGAGGAGATGGGACGGGCTTCAGGGGATGCCCCAATCCTGCCTTAAATGTGGAGGGATGTGAATGGGTCTTGTCCTGTGGCAGCGTGGCTGCAACACTGCCCGGCTCCACGGAGCAGTGCCCGGTGTGGACCTCACAGGTGGCCCAGCCCTCTCCTCCAGCTCCTCCTGCTCCTCCCACCCATTCACTCACCACAGGCTTTCCATCCAGGGGCCCTAAGTTGGTGTTCCTGGGTAGGTGTCAGGAGGTGAAATTGTTCTGCAGAGAGAGATGTACAGCACATTTTCGTTCCTTCGTCTCCAAAGCACTGCTGCCAGCCGATGCCCTGCGGCACTGAAGGCAGTGAAGCTGCCGGTGGCCGTGGTCGGTGGCTCCGGAGAAGCCAACCCATCAGCTACTCCTTGCCTTGCAGCAGTGACCTCGGCTTCACCTGAATTTAGTTAACACTCCCCTTTTTCGCACCTCTTCTGTGTCATGTCCTGTTTTACCCCTCTCAGCCAGCTCACCGACACCACCGGCAGGGTGGTAGAGACTATCCAAATGCCACCTTGAGAGTTTTGCTCATTCCCACCTTCCCTCCGCCCACCAGCCAGTATTTAATGAAGGGAAACATCTGATCCAGAGTAAAGCCACTTTTCTGGACTCAGTTTCCTCTGTGCAAGGGATAAGAAGGCACAAAAGTATCAGAGGTGGATTTTCACCATGCGGGGAGTAGCCAAGCAAGGTGCTGGTTTTCACTCTAGTTTTGCTGCCCTTCATTTTGGTCCAAATTGGATGTGAACGTGCCGGTTTCTCTCCCTCTGCAACTTCTCTGTCCCTGCAGAGTAACCAAAAGGGGCTGCCAAGCCCCCGAGTTTGCCTGCGTGTGTCTTTTTAATAATTCACTGGGAATGTTAATAAGACAGGGTGCGCTGATGTTCCCGTATGTGCCCATCACTTCTCACATCCCACCAACATCTGTTTTTTCGCGCTCAGCTCAGCTGTCTGGAAACAGCCATTTGCTGCTCACCTTTACTTGCCTTGCCATTAAGGAGCTCATTAATGTACTCCATCCTTGCTTTCTTTGCGACTAAAAGATTTCCATTTCTGTCTTTTATCAGCTTTCTCATGGTTTATAAGCTCTCCTCTCTTCGCTGCGCGATGCCCTTTTCTAATGAGCTCTTCGCTGCTGGTCCATATTCTCCATTAAGCCGCGCAAGTGCTGTCCCCCGTGTTGTCTTGCTCATCTCCTGGGCTCTCTTCTGGGTCTCTCGTACTCCTGAGTGTTTCCAGCTGTGAAAGGCAGCGATCAGCCCCACATACAGCATCCATGCTTCCCTCCCACCCCACTCGCCTTCCTTGCGGCTCCTCAGCCCTCCCGTCCGGCTCATCCCACCACCTTGTCCAAGCCTAGCCAGCCTCCTCCGTCCTCACCCGAGCCCCTGCCCAGCCTGCCCTGATCTGCAGGGGTGCGACGGGATGCCTCGAAGTTTGTGCGTGTATCCCTGCAGCTTGTCTCTGCTGGGGGCCTCTTAAATTTATTTATTTATTTTTCCTCTCTCTCAGCATCGCTTTTACACAGCATCGCTCTCCTTGGGCATCTCCTGCCCTGCAATCAAGAGCTACCCAGCCCATCCGAGCGGCAGGAGGCCTCTCCGGGTACCGCGACAGCTCATCTGCTGTCTCTCATAAGTAAACACTGGCACTCTTCATGCGATGCAGCTAAATCAGTTAATCTCATTCCACCACATTTCTAGCCAAGACGCAAAGATTCCCCTTCCCTGCAGCTGGGGCTCGAAGCCTGCTCCTCCCAGCGCTGGCCTCCTGCCCCACCTGGGCGTTGTGCTGCAGCGGGAGCCGAGGAGCGGGAGCAGAGCGGTTGTCGGGAGTCGCTCCGAGGGGCTGGCAGAGCCAGCAGCGTCCTGGCCCAGCGGCCACGGAGCACATCGTCACGAACCATCCGCCACTGTCCATCCGAAACATCCCCGGTGCGTTCAGCTCAGTTTGGGATGAGAAAGAGCTTGTGTGCACAAAAGCTCTTGTAGTTTGGGGTTTTTTTTCCCCAGCCATCTCAGGTGTTGCAATAAGGGATATTACCTCTCCACACCAACCTTATCTCAATGGTATCCTTAGATCATTCCGGCTGTAACAACACTACCACCCACTCCGGAGTTCACACACACACGGCTCTGCCTGGGAAACCCCGGGCAGAAACGCGGCAGCCCTATGCACGAGGAATCCTTCAAGCGCTGAGAGCTGACGAGCCCCTGAGCTGCTCCACAGCCTCCTCCAGCCTCGCAGGGCGATCGCGGCTCCGAGAACTCAACCAAATGCAGACACCAGGTCTTGGAGTAAGGTATGTGCCAGCAGACTGGCAGCAGAGGCTGGGGACAGCTGGCGCCCGGCGTGGCCACCCCAGACCCATCTCCATGGTGGAGCTCGCAGCCGCGAAGGAGGGTGAGCTGTGAGAAATGGGCTGGTTTCTGATCTCCCACCCATCTCGCGTCTCCGTCCTGGAGACCAGACAGGACCTGGCGTAGCCCTCAGGAGAGTCTGGTGCTCCTCAGCACCAGATCTAGTGGGAGGTGTCCCTGCCCACAGCAGGGGGGTTGAACTAGGTGATCTTTAAGGTCCTTTCTAACCCAAACCTTTCTGTGATTCTGTGATTCTGTAACCCTTTTGGACACAGTGGGGGGGGCTCTTGCAGCTGGGGGGACTGGGAAGCCCCTGCCCCAGGCTGGCTTTGGAGAACAGCCCCCCCAGAAGAGTCTGTCTGTGGCTGTGAAGGACTCGACCACCAATCGCTGCTCCAGAGCTGCCAGGAGAAGGGCTGGATTCACCCACCGGGTGTGACGTCTGAGCCAGTCCCATCCTCCTCCGCAAAGCCACAGATGTACGTGGCTGGAGGTCTCCAGGTGAGACGCGGTAGTTGGGTGGCACCAGGGCACAAAGCCCTCCTTTGGACAGATGATCTTTCACCCTTCTCCAAAGAAGAGGAAACCAAAGCAGCACAAGGCATCGTAGGAAGATACCAGCAAGTGTGAGGAGAAAGCTTATCCAGGGAGCTAATTTAGCTGGAAGGAAAGAGAAAGGCTGCAAAATATTCCCCTATTAAGAAAGAAAAATAAATATGCAAGAGCAAGGAGCCAGAGGTTGAAGTGCCTGTGGGGAAGTGATGCGGATGCATTCGGTTTTAGGCAGAGCTGGGGCAGAAGCTGGACCCAGAACTGAGGCCGTTTCAGCCCAGGATTGAGAGGCAAAGGTTAGGATGAGACTTGCCGAGACCTGGAAACCACAGAGGTGAGTGAATTGTAAACGGCACCGCATTTAATCTGAGCAGAATGCATGAAACTGGATAATGTAATTGGAAGGGTTATTTAAACTGAATATTCAGAGGGAGAAATAAAACATTGCAGGGAAAATAATAATACTTAGCACTTGTAATGTGCTTAGCATCTTCAAAAACTGGTCAGCCATTAACTGATTGCTCCTCTGCTAAGTCCAAAGGCTAATAAAAAGGGATGGTTCATTTAGTTATTTCACAGCTGAGCTTCTCAGTAAGGCATGAGGAAGAGTCGCTGCTCTCCAACATGCTGGTAAATAAACAGTTGGAAGTAGGAAAAACACAACCTCTCAGCACTCGGTCATGGCTCCTTGCTCGGCTCCTTCCTTCCTTCCTCACCTCGAGCTTGTCCAGACCGGACCCATGACAGGGAGCTCATCCGGAGGTCTGGCTGGGGAGCACGCCATGGATGGCGCCAGGTTTCCAACAGTCCCAAAACTTGGTGTCTCCTGCCAGGGATCTGCCCCGTGTTGGGGTCTACATGGGGGTGGCCGGGGCGTCCCCAGGGCAGGAGCGCGGGCACTCCTCCGTGGGTGGATGGGGTGGGGGATTTGGGCTCGGCGTGACCCCGACTGCGCAGCCCCATCGCCTTGGCAAGCGCAGAGGCTGGAGGGAGCAAAGCAGCCTTTGGAACGGCAATAAAGATGGAAGTAGTTTATGTTTGTTTTACTTAAAAAGTAAACAGTTCCTTTTGTGTTTGATGAGCAAGCGATTTTGTAAACACTGCAGAGAAAACATGACACAGTTGCACCTCCGTGATTTCCAGCCTGTTTTCTTGGCAGCGGCGGTGGAGGAGCGGAGGAGCGCCCGGGTGGCTGCCCTGTCTGGGGGTGGCCGAGGGGCTGGGGGCTGCTCCTGGTCCGGTGCGAAGGGAAAAGAGCCGGGAGGAGGAAACGCTCATCAGGATCATAGAACCACAGAATGGTTTGGGTTGGAAGGGACCTTAAGGCCCACCCAGTGGCACCCTCTGCCCTGGGCAGGGACACCTCCCACCAGCCCAGGTTGCTCCAAGCCCCGTCCAACCTGGCCTTGAACCCCTCCAGGGATGGGGCAGCCACAGCTTCTCTGGGCAACCTGGGCCAGGGGCTCACCCACCTCACCGCAAAGAATTTCTTCCTCAGATCTCATCTAAATCCACTGCTGCTGGTGGGAACCAACACACAATTCCTTTATCCCTAATCCAAACCACCAGTTTTGGTGCTTTGTAAAGTGGCAGTGCCCCCACCTGCCACTATTTCTCCTATGGCACCCACTTCATGATGGTTTTTTAGCCTTATCAGCTCAGACACCCACTAAAACACTGGCCTCATCACTTCAGGGAAGTGAGAACTGCACAGACGCTGAGCTGCCCCCATGGAGGTGCCCTAGTTTTGTTGGAGTCATGCTCCAGACCCTGCTTTGCCAGGGCACGGCTCTCCCAGAGACCCTGCTCCGGGTGTCCCAGCCCCGTGCTGGAGGGATGTCTCCATGGGGCTACACAGCCGGGTCCCACCAGCCATTCCCGGACAGTCCAAGGTCTCCAGCTCACCCATGAGCTGCTGGGGCAGCAGCCAGGAGAAGGCAATGGTTCACCCACGACCTGCCCACCCCCAGCAGCAGAGAAGAGCTCCTAGAAGATGCTGGGGAGCTATTTCCTCACCTCACTGTTGGGTGATCCAAGAGGGATCCTGCTGCTTGAGAGAAGAGATGCACAAGGATTCAGCTCTGAAAGCATTTGTTGGGCTAAAACACACCCCCCCAGCACAGACCAGAGCCCAGGGCTGAACGCACCTTTTCTGGAACACGTCCAGCAGCAGCAGTGCCATCATCAAAAGCCTTCGGTGGAGACAGGGGTCGAGGCATCTTACATTCCCATGGCTTTTTGCCCCAGGCACTGCCTCCTGCTCTCTCAGCTGTGCTTGTGGGCTTTGTCTTTTCTTTCTCTTTCTTCAGGTTTTCCTCTTCTTAAGCGAAGTGCTCCCCACCTCTGCTGCCAGCACGGCCCTACGGACCCTGTGCCGGGAGGATGAGCCGGGCGAGGGCAGGAGGAGGTGAGCAGGGACTCCCGACACCAGTGTTACCACTAAGCGCCTCTCCCCAGAGGCAGGTTTTGCTCGAGTGAGGCGTACGGGTCAGGGCCTCCATGATTCACAGGGCAGGATGGGTCCTCCTCATCGTCTGGGGGACCTGGGGAAGATGCCGAGCGCAGAGGCGGCAGCGGCCTTGCCGGGTGGTTAAACACGTGTTTCTGACCGCAGGAAATTTGGGATGCGGCGTGCTGAGGATGCCGTGCTAACTTCTGCTAAACGCGCACGGACAGCCAGGCAGCAGATAATATGGAGTGTGCAAGACACTGCCGAATTTCCTCTGCCTGTTTTTGGCATAACGAAGCCCAATGGGTGTGTATAAACAAAGCAAGCATCTCTCTCGCTGGACCTCATGCATCATTTATAGCCAGCTTTTCCATGGCACAGAACCATTTACATATGCCAGCATTAATTCCGAACGCCACTTCAAAGCCATCTCTGTCTAATGAACCCCGTGCGCTGCGCACAGCAAATTCCACCCGAAAAATAATTAGCAACGCACGCCACCAAAGCATTACAAGGGGAACGCAGCACACCACCTGCTGAAGCAAAATGAATGCCTGATTTATTTATTTTTTCACCACTTTTTAGCAACGTTCAGGCGCTGGCTCAGAGCTGTGCTCTGTTCTCAGCTGCTGCTTCTCTGTTCTCAGGGCCCTGAGAAGTGTCACGTTCCTGCTCTGCTTTCCAGGGGGTAGGATCAATTTTGGGGGGTTTATATGTTTTTCTTAGACCACGACTGGACAGAGATGTGCAAGACTCTGCTGATTTCTCCGCGCCAGGGGTGCCAGCTGGGATTTAGGGTGCAGGCAAGCACTTTCCCCTGAAGTTGTCCGAGTCCCAGGCTTTCGGGCCGGTGTCACCTCCTTGAGCAGAGCCTCAGACTGATGGCTGATGGACAGGACGCACCGAATCCCACCCTGGTCTGAGGTTCCCATAGAACCTTTAACCCCTGACCAGCATCAGCCTCACTGAGAAAAAAAAGAAATTGGAGATGAGATCAGGAAAGCAAGGTTTTGGTGGCCCTACCAGCCATGGCTGCTCCCACCCCGCGCCGGCCGTGGGCAGCCCTGCTGTGAACAGCTCAGGAACTGAGCTGGCCTTACCAGAATGATCTCTCAAACCTGCGTTAGAGCTGCTCAGGGGAGCTCAAGTGGGAGGAGCGGCAGGTTTTGCTCGAGGCCCGGATGCGCTGGCGTTGCTGTGGGAGATCCAGGTCACGAACCGCCACCGCAGAGTGACAGAGGCTGAAGCGAGAGGTGGCTGCGGGCACAGGGGGACCGATCGCGCCGGGGCCACGCTGGGGTCCTGGACCCCCCCAGGTCCTGTCCTCCTCGAGGGGAAGGGAGATGCTCGGCAGGGCGCTGCTCTCGGCCCCGCGCTGCGCTGCCCGTGCGTCTCGCCAGCATCACGCCGTGGCTTTCCCACTGTCAGTCTCCACCTTGCCAGGATGCAAGGGGTTAAACTGTTCTTCCTATGCAAATTAGGCTTAATTAATCCTTTTCATCAGTTGCAAATATACCTTCTGAACCCTATTAAAAACATGAATATGCAAATTCAGACCTTTTTTAATACTCATTTTCAAGGACTTGGAGTCAGGCTTGATTATTCGATTCCCGTTAACAGCCTGTAAAACCTGGTGCAAAATTTAATTTCCATTTTAAGTTACCAAAAAAAAAAAAAAGAATCTGTTGGTAATTAAGCTAATTACAGTGTTACACTAAAGAGGAGACAAACAAGGAGGACAAGATCATTCATTACATTTAACACCGGTTACAGGACCTGGGGACTGCGCAAGGCCAGAGTTAACCGTGAAGCCAGGAAACGGCAGTGACGGAAACGGGGAGCGTGTGGGGAGGCTGCGGCTTTTGGGGGGCCTGGTGCCTTCCTCACCTTGGGAACATCTCTGCTTCAGCCCCATGAGCCACCTTCCTCCTCCTCCTCAGGAGAGGAGCGAGGAAGAGGAGGCGTAGCCAGGCTGCACGGCATCGCAGGCATCGTGGGGGCTCTGCACAGGGCAGGAACGAGCTTGGGGCTGGGGTTTCAGGGCAAGCTGTAGGACCACCTTATCTGCAAGTGTGACAGGGGCTAAGAATCCCATACAGGTGGGACTTCCATCCTCCCTGAGCACTTTCACTGCATTACAAATACATGTGTGGGGTGCAGAGGGGCGATGAGCTGAACTGGCAGCACGTGGGAGGTCCCGCAGACGGGACGCAGGAGCTGTGGTCCCCTCCTAGCCAGAGAAGGGCAGTGACCTCCCAAAAGCTGACGCCTCCCTTTGCAGAAGCAGAACCCTTGGGCAAGACCCATGACAAGGGTCACCCACAACCCACCGCTCCACACCCATGCTGGGGGGGCAGACAGCATGTGACCCCCCCTCTAGCTCATGACGATGGCCAGCATGCGCTGGGAGATGCCAACCAAACCACCCAAACCTCCCTCGGGGTCACCCATCAGGGCTGGGCAGTCGGTGCTGGTGGCTCCCAACTTGCCCATCAACCTTCCTGCGCCTCCCAGCTCTGCCTGTGTGTAATTAAATAAAAAGTGCTGCTATAGACTGTTAATTATGGTTTACCACCACAGTGATCCCTTAAAATCAGTCATTAGCGTGCCTAGGATCTATTCTGCACTTGGTGTTTTCTCACGAGTTAGCGAAGTTAACGAGTGATTTGTCAGAGCCATACTCACCTCGGGGCTGGCAGCTCAGGAGCGGCAGCAACGCCATGGTGGGCTCCCGCTGCCTCCGTACGGGGCGAGGAATCCCCCGACCTGGCTGGAAACACACGGGTGATGCTCTGCCTGCACAAGGCAAAGACTCGAGCACTGACGTGAGGTGTTACCCACAGATAACCCAAAGACATCCGCCATCAGCCAGATGGATCCACCCAAGAGACTGGTGTTATCTAGGGGAGCTTTTCTCCTCCTCCTCGTCTCAGCGCGGCTGCTGGGATGAGCGGCTCCGTTCCCTGTGGGTTTGGTTCGTTCCCTGCCATCGCCTCCTCTCCGAGGTTGCTCCTTCCCCTCCCAGGACTCACAGCGAGAGGAGCTGTCACTTCAGAGCATGCCACTCAAGGGTGGCTCTGCCGCGTAACAGTGGGATCCGAGCGGGAGCTGATCACGTACATCCCCAAGGGCTGGAGCGTGACTCCCAAAACACGTGTGTGCGGAGGAGCAGGGAGAGCCGCAGCGGGGAGAAGGGGTGAAAGAGGGACAGTGCGGTTTGCCATCATCCCGTTATGTATAAGGCTGGTCTCCCTCATGCACTCCACGGTCAATGGGGAGTGGGAGGCACCTCCAAAGCGAAGAACCTCGCTGAAGGTTCATGCTCTTAATTTCTCTTGAGGGAGACTGCTATGGGAACAGCCTGGCAGATGAACAAGCTGCCATCACCAGCAAAGCGGAGTGCCTGCAATCGTGTGGCACAAATGCTACCCAGGAGATGCTCGTGGAGAGAGGAAAGGTTCATCTGCCAAACTTCAGAGCCTTCCACCTGCCCGGAGAACACTGTCCATCACGTGGAAACCAGAACTTTCTGATCACCTGATACAAGGAGTGCGATGACAGAGGTGACAAGGGAAATGCTCTCGCCAAGCCCTGTGCCTCACGTGTCCTCCTCCATGTGCATCCTCCTGCCCTTCGACCCGTCTGGTGCATCTTGTTCACTGTATCGTATTTTGGGGGGAGTCAGGGATGCAGAATTCTCTTCTCAGTCCCTACAGGCAACCAACTTGCTCCCCGAACCATGAGATTTGATTGCCCTTATTATTTTAGCTTGCGTAGCAATGAGTCTTGTTAATGGTCATAAAATTATCTAGTCCTTATTTAAATCCAACAACCGTCTGTGTTTCAATGACCTCCTGATGGTCTCTGGCTTTGTTCCAGGTTGAAGAGGCATCAGGGGGACCAGGGAGGAAAAAGAGGCAGTGGGAGGATTAAAGAAAAACAACCAAAACCACAACAAGCAACAGCCAACAAAGAGAATTCAAAGTAAAACAGGGAATATTAAAGAGAGCTCAATCAGTCAGCTGGAGTTCAAAAAAACACAACCTGTCACAAAGAGAAGGAAGCGGCATCAGGTAAAATTAGCAACACTAATAAACTCATCAGCACTGGAGCCCGGGCCAGGAAACAGCACAGGGAAGACGAAGGGGCCGGGAGATGCTTGGTCCCATGTTGGGGAAGCAGGAGAGAGAACCCACACAACCTGAAGGGACGTGCTTTGGTGGAGGAACGTGGTTTGGATGAAGACCAAAGACCTGGGCTGCTCCCAGCCCCTCCAGCACCAAGGAGCTGCCTTTGTGCTCCCTACCTTACACAGCAGCGTTTTCTTTACAGTGTATTTTCCTTCTGTTTTGTCCCTTGTATTTGCTTTGAGGGAAAATGTGCACACAAGGAAGGCTGGAGACCCAGCCACCATGGGTGGAAGGAGCAGGAGCTCCCGCTGGGACGGCTGCCCGGGGCCGGGGCCCACAACGGTCCCTCAGAGAAGGCTTTGGCCAGCGATTTCTACGTAGAACACTTCTGACACAAAAATCTATTTCCTTTGCATGCCAGACTGCTCCGCTGTCCTCTCAAATAACATCTACGAGCCCCTGGAGTTCCAAAAAATTGTACAATAATAATCCCCCCAAAAAGAGAAGCAAGAAAGCGAAAAACCCCCAGCAGCAGAGAACTGTTCTAATGTAACCAAGCTCCAACACAGATTCCCATCAATTTTGCAGCAAACCTGAGTCATGAAATTAAAAGTAGCATCAGCATATTTCCTATTAGCTAGGGTTCCTTTTTCGGAACAGATCATACGTTCCTACCCTATTTTTCTAGACACTTGTGTCAATGCGATATCATCAGATGCCGTTCAGTCGCTCCTCTTAGCCTGAAAAAAGCTTTCCTGTTGGGAAGGATGGGATTTTAATATTTAAAAAAGACTTGGTGAAAAAGCTTTGCTGATTTTTTATTTATTTATTGATTTAATATCCCTCCCCTGATCAGAGTGGGCGCGTTTTGTAGCTTTTAAATATCATGCAACTTTCAGCATCGCTGCTATTAAATCCGAATCTGCTGTCACAGCAGGCAGCGCGAATGCGATTCACACCAGCGCGGAGAGCCTGTTCTGTCCTCCCCAGCTACTACGCTTGCCTCGTCAAGAACACGCCGTCGTTAGCTACGGTCACCTGGCATCTGACACCGTCATCGTTTTCCCAGCGTCTTCGCAGAGCTCAAAGCTATAACAGAACCAAACCTGGCCCTGGCTGCGTCATCTCCCGCACCGACAGCGCTGGCTGCCGGGGTCGGCATTACCTTGGTGATGTCCTAGGAAGGCTCTGCCTCTCTCCCCCGAGGCTCCCTGTGACACGTCCGCCCGGCAGCACAACTCACACCATTCCCAGCTGTCTCTCAGCCCGCGGCTGGGGTCGGGAAATGGAAGGGGCTGGTGCTGCTCCGTGTTTCCTCGGCGTGTTGGAGCGAGCGGAGGGGAGCGAGGGAGAACCGACAGCAACGCCGACGCTGCAGCTGTGGGATGCTGTGTCCAAGCCCCACCGGTCATGAGCCCTGATGGGACGCTGCTGCCCACCTGGGCTCCCTGTAGGGCTGCATTTGGGGTTACATCATAGAATCATAGAATGGTTTGGGTTCAAAGAGACCCTAAAGATCATCTGCTTCCACCCGCCCTGCCCTGGGCAGAGACAATTTCCACCAGCCCAGGTTGCTCCAAGCCCCGTCCAACCTGGCCTTGAACCCCTCCAGGGATGGGGCAGCCACAGCTTCTCTGGGCAACCTGGGCCAGGGGCTCACCGCCCTCACAGCAAAGAATTTCTGCCTTAGATCTCCTCTAAATCCCCCCTCTTTCAGTGTAAAACCGCTCCCCCTTGTCCTATTGCTCCCCTCCCTGATCCCGAGTCCCTCCCCAGCTTTCCTGGAGCCCCTTTAGGGACTGGAAGGGGCTGGAAGGTCTCCCCGGAGCCTTCTCTTCTCCAGGCTGAACCCCCCCAGCTCTCTCAGCCTGTCCTCACAGCAGAGGGGTCCATACCCCAACCCTCTCTGCACCCCCCTGACCCAGCAGCAGTGGGAGGAGGTATTTGGGGATGCTCGTCCCGCTCCATCACAGCTCTCCTGCCCACCCAGAGCTCAGGGCTGCCCGGACAGTGGCCACATCGGCCACCCCTGACAACTAACCCCACTGCGCTGGGAGAGGCAGGAGAAAAGAAAAACCCTGGGGGCTTGTGGAAGGGGACAAGGCAACAGCCTCTGTGCGACACCGCTGCACCCGGGAGGGCTGTGATGGGTGCCTTGAGACTGGCTTTTGCTCCACGCTGCAGGGAAGGGGAGAGGAGGGGGCCTGCAGCTCCACCGCAGCTTCATGCGCTCCCCCTCTTCTCCTTCCCTTCCTCCTATAGCGTTACACGGAGATGATCCATTAACACCTAAGAGTCCCAAGTTTCTCACAGATAATCCCAAACAATCCTTTCTCAGGCATCCCACGCTTCCAGCACAACTCTCAGGCTCACACAAACACCACGCAACGATGCCAAAAGAGCCAGGAGACACAAAGCCGGAGCAAAAGGCTGCGGGTTCAGAGGCGCGACCTTAGGAGAGGCAGGAACTTTGCGATACCTGCCTTAGCCAAGAGCTCTGCTGCTTTCGAGGGCCATATGGCAGCGCTTGGCAGCTCTCTGCCCCTGTTCAGTGTTTATATATGCACGCCGATGAAAAGGGTTCATCAGTAGAGGAGCGGGGGCTCGCAAGCGGTTTGAGCGAAGGGAAGCTTCAGGCAGCACTGCAAACAAGCCAGTGCTCCGACACACACAGTCCCCCAGCCGTGCATCCATAAATCATATTTTACAGCTTCCAGCACATAAACCCGGCGAGCGTGCACGGAGACCCAGCGAGCATACGCGCACTTGTTAACGCTCCCGTCTCTCCCCTCCAACCAACTGCAAATCTATTACTCGTCTCCTCACATTTTCTAAAAGGATTTTCCACCAAGGGGGCTGGAGCTTTGCAAGGGACAAGCCGAAGCCAGACGGGACTTGTGTCCCCACCACCTGGGGTGGCTGAAACCTGCTCTACCATCGGTGGCAACCAGGGTCTGTGCTTGCACTGCCCTGGGGGGCTGCGGGGGGCGGTGAACACGGTGGCAGGGCCCCGTGATGGGCTGCCGAGACCCACGTGCTCGGCATGGAAGGAGCAATCACTGAAGTTCAAAGAAATCAAAGAAATTCAGTGTCGCAGTTACTCCTCGCAGCTCCGTCACGGCTGAGAGGAGCAGCATAATGACGGCAGTGGAGACACGAGCTGCTGTGGTGGCAGGGTACAGCCATGTATTTGGGGCTTCACCCTGAATTCGGTGTTGGAGCTAGAAACTAGGAAGTCTCAGCTCCCCTTCCCCTTGCCCAACCGCAAGCCAGTGTCCCACAGGTGGCTCAGGTGGCTTTCCAATGGTCACACTTCCATGTGAATGCTCCCAGGCCTTCATCAGCAAGCCTTAGGGCTCCCAAAAGCCCCGGTTCTGCCTAGTGCCCAAGGCTGCCCGCTGTGCAACAGCGTCACGCCACGAGCGGGGCAGGGATGCTGCTGGCCGAAGCAGGACAGTTACCCCGGCAGCTTCCCAAGCCACGAGCAGGGCCAGGCGCTGCACCACGCCGGCGTGTCCGGCCAAGCACCCATCCTCACCACACTCCGCTCCCAGACGTGCTGCCGTATTAAACTTAGTTGAACAAATCAGCCTTGCTGGGAGAAGGGGGTGCAGAGCGGCAACTCATCCGTCTCTCCTCCCCACCAAAGCCACCTCGGAAGACTACTGTGTTCTCTGCCCCAACTTTTATCCTTTCACTCTTGGGAGGCAACTTTCCAACGGGCAGAACGTGTTTTCCCTTGTCACTCTCCAGCATCGCTTCTCGCCTCACCCGTGTTTTGCTAAGATAGAGGGTTTATTGTAAACTTATTAATTACTTCATTTCTCCTGCAAGGAGCCAGGAGAAAAATTTTCAGAGGCAGCCAGGATCCGCTATTGTGTTGGCGGAGGAGCCGAATGCGGCTGACGTCACGATTCATTTTCCCCATGACTGAGGAAGGCGACTCTCAGTGCCACATCGCGCATATGAATCAGGCAGCGTTCCCCTGGCACAGCTTGCCAGGCAATTCATCTTCCACCAGGACTTCTTCAAGCAGAAGAGAAAACGCCAAACTTTTGCTATTGCACTTCCCTGCAAACCTGGCGGAGGGGAGGGCTGGGGAGATGGGGGCTGCAGCCTCCCCAGGGCACACGCTTGTCCCTCCGCTTCTGACCAGTTGGGTCTACAGCAGCTATTTTCCGTGTTTGTACGCGCATCGGTAGGTCCCAGGGTGACTCCAGCATGCATGGCCAACCCTGCAGCCACTGTGAGCATCTAAGGCATCTTTCTAGCCTGCTTGCTGCTACCTTCTCTCCAAGCTCAGGAAGTATGTTCCTGCTGATATCAAAAAGAAATCAATATACGCAGAAGTTCCTAACAAACTAATCCGGTTTACAGCATGAATGAGACTCACCTGGAAAAACTGAGATAATGATGTCCTCCCTTCTCAAAGCAGTACCAGCCCCAGACCATCGATGGGCGATTCGTTATCATGCTTCACAGGTGGAAGAGCAGAGGGGGAGCACAGCGTACAGCCCAAATAAAGGAGTCACACATCCAGTTTGGGAAGTGACACTTTATTCTTACGATAGAAGAGCTATATCCATTGTACCACTATATGTCAGACTTCAGGGGGTGCTCCATCCTCCGCAGAGAGAGACCCCCAGCAAGGTGAGCAGGTCCCCACGGCCCGGTGGCAGGCGGCATGCGAAAGCCAGCAGCGGTGAGCACACTCCAAAGAGCTCCCTCCCATCTCCTGCAATCCTGACATAACCAAGAGCCCGAGAATCTCGGTGAGGAACAAAAAGCACGCCAGTGCCATCTGCGCACACCACACAACGTAGATGTGTCAGAGGGTCTTCAAATGGCCATTTATGCTTCTGCTTGTCTGCTGCGTGATGGCAGACTCAGGTAACTGGGTATCTTGAAAATAATTTCAACCCTGTTGAGTGATGAGCTGTTCGCAGGAGCAAAGAACCTGCCACTCACGACTGATCCTTCCCCAGGTCCCTATCCTCAGGGACCAAGCCCTTGGCTCCCATTAGGAGAGGACAACCAGGGAGCGGGAGGCACTGACTCGTCTTTCTGCTGGGACCCAGTTTTGGGGGATCCTTTTGGGAAAAGCTGCGAACGGTGATGCCATGCATCCTCAGACTGGCAGTTCCCACCATATTTCCAGGGAGATGCTGAGACAGCCTGGGCAGTGATGAACACATTTCCCAGTTCAAAGGCAGGAATTAGGTCTTGGCAGAGGAGGGCCCTGGGGTGGTGCCAGACTTGGCCTCCCACAGGAGGGAAATGATGATTTTCAGAGAAATCAGTGCAGTTTGGGAATCAGCATGAAAGAAGGGGGAAGAAGGAGTTCCCTGCAAAACAGAAGCAACCCAATGCCACAAATTAAGGGTGGAAGGGGAGAATTTGTCCTCACTACCTCAAGTGTCCTGCCTAGGAGTGCTCCACACCTGGCTGGTGGCTGGCGGTGGGACGCTAAGCAATGGTCTGGCGGCTGAAGAGGTCGAGCGTGAGGGCGCTGAGGAAGGCCGGGATGCTGTCCTGGCGAAGCAGGTGGAGTTCGATGAGCTCACGGATGGTTCGCGAGAACTCGGTTTCCAGAAGCTGCATTTTTCCGCCAGAGGAGCTGGAGGCCTGAGGGAAAAGAAGAACAAACCCGTTAATACAGCAGGGTTTTAATTCGCCTCCTGCCACCCAGGGGAGAGCCAGCGGCATCGCCCTGAAGCCTCCTTTGGCGCGGATCCACCTGTAACCAAGACACGTTGTCTGCTGCGGCGCAGGAGCTCGGCGCAGGGTGAGATTGGGTTGTTATTGAGTCGTGCCTTTCCAACGTCCCCGTGCAGGACCCCTGGGTGAGCCTCCCCCGGTGACAAATGGGGCGGTAGGAGACGAAAGGTTTGAGTCTCCGTCTCTAGAGACATCCCAACCCGCCTGGACGCGTTCCTGTGCCACCTGCTCTGGGTGACCCTGCTGTGGCAGGGGGTTGGACTGGGTGATCTCCAGAGGGCCCTTCCAGCCCCCGCCATTCTGTGATTCTGTGATCTCCTGGAAAGGGGCTGCACAGGGGCCAGGCTGTGCCGCCGGCGCAGAACCGGGGTGCCCACGTCGGGGTCACCATCACCACCCAGGTCTTGGGTGGCAGGAGCTATGCACAAGGGCTTTCTCTCTATGAAAACACTTATCCCTGAAGTCATTCTGCTTCTGTAGGAGGAAGCAGACCTGTTCCTAATTAACACGACGCCTTCCCAACGAGCTGCTGATCCACCCCGCATCCCTAAAGTGTTTCTGGATGTTTAAATCAGCCCGGCAGCGCATAGCCGAGAGCTCCAGAGGAATTATTCCAGAGATGCTCTCAAGAAAATAAGGAAACTCAACATGTGGGAAGACATTACAAATCTCCTGTAACATATAAAACAAGCAAAAAAAAGCTAAATGCAAGAGAAATAAGGAATGCTTGAAGCCTCTCCTGCCCCCGGAGGCACAAGAGCTGCTTGTTTATTAATAAACAGCAAAAACTTCACAGTGCAAATGCTAATTTTTTCCCCTGCCACTTTCCTCTTCAAAATGCTCCTGTTCCTAATTGCTCTGCAGCTCCGGTCCCCCTCGGAGCCGAGGCAGGGCAGCGCGGGCCGTGCCGGGCAAAGCCGGCATCCCCCGGGCGCGCAGGAACGGGGCTGACCCCCAGCCCCATCAAAGGATGCCGAGAGCCGGAGGGGAGGATTGGCACAGGAAGGGAAAACGTGGCTCTACCTGCTAGGAGAGAAGGGAAGAGATAACTGCCGAGAGCCCCGGGGAACCTGCTTGTTTCCGATTTGGTGTTCTCAGGAGCCGGGACACATTTGATTATGAACTTTTCATGTATGTGTCACTTTGGATTGCGAAGAGCACAAGGTACCGAGGATGCCCCCATCACCCCTGAGCCAGGCAGGGAATCTAAACAAGGTTTCTGAGCGAAAAAGTAAATTAGCTTTTGTTTAAATCCCCTCCACTTCATCTGGGTTGTTTTTCAGCAACTCCAAAGGATGTTCAGTGCTTTAATCCGCGGCTTACTGGAGCTGCCCGCCTCGTTTTCTGCGCGTCCGATCCACCACTGCGTGAGATGAGAGAGGCTGAGGAGGAAGAGGGCAGCGACGGCAGGTGAAGGAGCCAGCTGGAGGCGCAGGGAGGGACGTTCATCCGCAATCCAGGGAAAGCCAGAGGCACAACGTGAGGCTGTGGCACGGCCGGGAGGTAGTGGAGGGGCCGGGTGCTGGGAGAGCAGCACAGGGTCGGTTTTGCAAATCCCCCCCTGGATTCCGCTGATGGGAAACGCCGGTTTGGGAGGAAGGTCCGAGTATTATGAACGCATCGCTTGTGTCTCCAAACTCAGCGCTGAACTGGATGCATCTAAAATGGGAATTCAAGCTCTGTATGAAATACACACTGCTTCCTTCGCAGATTTAAAACACTCTTTGGGCACAGAATTAATTTTCTAAGAATTTACAAGTAAATCCATTAATTGGTTTACTAGTTTAATTAATTAAAGCAAGTTTCTTAAGAAATTTAGCATCCAGTGCCAGACCATTTGCTTGTGTTTTATGATCTCGGAAATGGAGTAACATAAATGTTTTAAATTTCCCCTCTACTTTGAGCTCACTGGCGTCGCGGGCGAAGGCTACATTTGAATAATTTCTTTTTTATGAGATTAATGGTAATTTCTCTCTACTGTTCTTCATAACCGAAGTTTCCTCCTTCAGCAGGGGCAGAAGAATAACACTGAGAGAAAGTTATGTGAACACATACATGCTTTTGAAGACTGATATTTCCCGTTGAGTTCAACGGGGACGGTGGTTGTCGGATGGTCAAGGGAGGCACCATCCTCCCCTCCGTGGCCTCTGTCTCCCCAGGAACTCCAAGAAATCTAAAAAACTCAAAAAGCTTCCAAACCCCAGACATCTCACCCAGGTTTCTTATGATCTCTTCTGTAACAGGAACAAGGCAGGAAGGCAGCCATTCGGAAAAAAGGCAATTCTTCCTCTGCCGGGAGATGTTTACATGCTAACTTTGAGGATGGATGCACTTGCAGTTCACTTCACCCAATCTCCCACTGCTTTTAAAAAAATTCAGTTACTTTTTTTTTTTTGTCTCTGGGAGTATTTTAAAATTGCTATCATTGTTACCTTTCTTATTATTTGTTTTTATTGCTATGTTTTCTTCGCCCATCTGTTAATAACAGTATAGCCTGAGATATATAGAGAGATTTGTTGCTTTGAGTTCAACAGCAGGAATACCTTTGCGGCATGTGCTTTACAAATAAAGTGATTATACGGAATTGTAGCAATACGTTCCCATTAATTCACAGGATTTCTTTTCAAACGCCGGTCCGCACCCTGCCTGGTGCATCCGTCGAGCCGCAGGCAGAGAGGGAAGCGCCAGGTGGGAGCGGGAGCGAGCAGGGGACCAGGACAAGGCAGGGGGATGCGGGAGCACCGAGGGGGGGACACTGGGCGGGATGCTCTGCTGAAGGAACACCGCAGGCTCTGGTTGTTTCACACCGGTTTGGATCGATGCAGAGCATACTTGTGACTCTAGCTCTAAAAATCAGATTTACGAAAGATACGAAGCTGAAATTTCCAGTGGTTCAAAGCTGTAAGGGCGCTCGAGTCCTCCTCCTCGCAGTTCACAGCTAGGATGCCCTCCACTAATTTTTAATCAAATTTTTAAATTAAAAAAAAAGCCTCAACCCTCAAAGGAAAACTCCTGGACACCACCGCTGCTAACAAGAACTTGCAGGTGACAGCACACGCCAGCTATTCACATGATGTGTAATGCAGTCGCCATTCACCCCAGTGATGTATCCCTGGAAATTCAAGGTTTAGACAAAGGCAAAAGCCACCCAGGCCCATCTAGGTAGGAAACGCCCAGCTGAGGAACCTAAACAACCATCACCAATCCACAGGGACAGTCCCTGAGTGGGGACGGCACAGGAGCGTATTCAAACCCGGCCCTACCTGCTCGGTGCCCAACACCATTGACACATCTTACTCTGAGCGACATCACTCTAGTGTCTTGCTGATTTTGAAGTGTGAAAGGAAAAACATCAAGATTCAGAGTCAAACCAAACAGATGGGGTTGAAGGAAAAGCTGAGCCTGTGAGTACCCCCATCCGCGCTGCAGCCAATGCGTAGAGGAGTCAGTGGAAGAGGAGACTTTGGGGACCACCGTCACACTCCACTCCCCCTTTCCCCACGGCCGAGTGCAGCGCTTTGCTCCAGATGCAAATATTCCCCCAGCTGCCCTCAGCAGGGAGCAGCCCGGGATGCTGAAGCAAAGTACTAGGAGAATATCATCTCACAGGTACTCTTTACAGAGACCTATATTGGTTTCTTCTAATTCATGGAAAAAAAATCTGCCTGGCTCACTAAACTACGGAGATTCAGGTCTATGTTATGTTTTATTCAGACCTCAAATACTTGCAAAAGGAAAGATTCCAGCTTTCGCTAAGCTCCGTTGCTGGTTCAGTCTGATTTAAGGCCTATCGGGACCTTTTCTAGAAAAGCAATGGAAATCAATCTTTGCCCCACGTTACGGCCCGCTCGGGTCTGCTGGTGGGGGGATGCGACTCCTGCCATAGATTTGCAGGGTGACACCCTGTTTTTCTCCTCGCAGGCTGTGCTATCCCCACAGAGCAATCAGATCAGCGGGCAGATTTCACTGTACCGTAAAACACAAGAAGAAGACAGGTCTATTTACCACACGGAGACGTAAACTTGCAGTAGCTGCTCCTGGATCTGCTCAGAGAGAGGAGCCGTTAGTACAATTGTTTTTCCATGAGAATCAAGATCAGCTGCCGCCTGCCAGAAGGAAACATCGTAAATCTTCCTCTTAACCCTGGAAATTGGTAAATTATTCAAGCTTTAGAGTTTAGATATACATATAAAAGTCTCTCAAATAACCACCAGCGTGGTAAAGAAGCGAGTTCTCTCCAACAGGGACCATCTCAGCAAGGAGCAGATGATGCAGAAGATGTGTAGGAGCAATAAGCACTCCCAAACGTCCCTGCTGGAGGATGGACCTGCAGCTGGCCAGACCGGGCCGGTAATGCTGCAACATACGGACCATAAAGGAGGCTCTCTCAACCGTTGTCACTCCAACGTAACATATACAGGGCTTCTGACGGCACTGATTCTGCTGATGGCTCTTTGCCCCATGCTGCTGTTGCACAGGAATGCTCCCTGAAAGCCAAGTCCCAGCATCAACTTCTCTCCTTGTTCCACCAGCTGAGAGGTAGCTGGGTCAAAAGTGCGACAGTGTCTCCTTCGGTCATTTACAAGCTGACATATGGCTCAGGAGTGCACTCTGAACTAGACACACCAATTTTTTAGTTTCTTGTATGCCCTTCTTCTCTTCTCTCTGAGATATTTTGGTAGCTAAAAATGATGGATTCCCTAACTCTGGCTCCAAAAGTGCCATCAGCTATAAAATGGCATGCAATGTGATGTTCATCACGCAAAGGATGCCGCTTGAAAAATAGTGGTTAAGCATAAGACCCCATGTCTTGTAGGTCTTCAGACTCTGGAATAAGACAGAAAAGGGGGCGGTTGCATGCCCCAAGGAGAAGGCTGACATGGGGATGTGGTATCATGAAAAAACATGGGGTAGAAATGCAGAAAAAGGGAGAAAGGGACTTCAGCATTCAATACAACTTGAGATTTCAGCATAAAGTGGGGATATTCTACCCCTGATTTCCACACCGAGAAAGCACAACTGCCTTTGGGGATGCCATCCACACAGGACATGCGTTCCTGCACCTTCAAACACCGCCCCCAAGTGATGGGGGTGGAGTTTCCAAACGGTTTTGGGTGAGCTGACAACGGTGATGAGGGAGCTTTGTGCCAGGCGCAGCAGGCAAGAGAGCTGTGTCTCAGCTTGGGAATCCCGATTCAAACACCTCAGCGTGAGGAAGGGTGAAGCCTAGGGCTTCGGCAGGGCTGCCAGAGTGGCTTTCCACCCCTTGGCACAGTCACGAGCCTTCGTTTTGCAGATGCCGCTCGGCCATGCTCTACGGTAGACGGTACTTTTCAAGGCTAAGATGGATTAGGGGTCAAAATGAGCAAGTGAATCATTGCCCCGTGACATTTACCCAGCGCATGTATCGTGGAGGCTCTATCTCATCTGCGATGCTCCTTCCATAACTCACTGTCTGTGCCACGTCCCTACGCACAACTGCTCTGAACACACATGGCAAACAGCCCCGTGCGTGCCGAGGGAAGGGGCAACACAGCTCCACATCTGTGACTCCATGCAGAGCTCCTCCCTGCTCCATTCAGGTCCACAGGCCTCTGCTGTTGTGGACCATGCCGTGGCCATGCTCTCCTCTCCCTGCCCCAGTTCTTACTGCCGTTTCCCACGTCCTTGTGGCGCTCCCCACCCCACCTCGAAGGCTACTCTGACATGGGTTAGGCACATCTCCCCACCAGATCAACCCCTTTGGCAATCTGCCTTCATCATCCGAATCCCTCAGACCTCCTCTTCCCCCAACACCTTCCCCCATCAGCAGAAGCCCTCAGGGTCGGCCGCGCTGTCTGATCACCTCCCGAAACCTCTGCAGTGCTACCACCGTCTGCACCCCAGACCCTCTGCCGCCAAGCGCCTTGGGCACACTGGTGGCCCTGACGGCCCCTCACCTCCCTCCAACGCTTTCCCTGTGGTACCCACCCCCTACCTCGGCACCCATTAACACACGTAAACCCTGTCACAGCCCAACAAACCTACTCGAAAATATATTTTAAGAAGCTGCTCTGACCTTTAAATGAGAAAATCCTTCTGTTTCTGCCTCTCGCTTTGGACGCTGAGATTTTTCTAAATGTCAAAGGCCGCCTTGTCCACGTGCGGCACCCACTGCCCGGCTCTGCAGAGCTGAGAGATCACCACTATCGCCACTGCGGGTCACTCCAGACTGGACACACTCACACGGGGCAGCCCACCACGCACAGAGCCAGCCAAAAAACTGGGCTGCCCAGCAAATCCCCACGGAAAGCGCGCGCGTGTGTGTGTGTGTGTGTGCGCGCGCACGTGTGGAAACTGCCTGCTGAAGTTATAACAACCCAAATGTGAGGTTTGGAGATCTAATTGCTCAAACTTGGCTCTCTCGGGTGATGATATCATTATCAAAATCCCCCAATTGAGTTACGCCTCACCAATCAATCTCTCCTAAGCATCATGCGCTGCTCAAATACCAGGTCCCCAGGTAGCCACTAAATCACTTTAATTAGAGGCTGTTCATTTAAAATTAGAGAAATATTAAAAAAACAAAAAAACAAATTGTACCACAAGATGTGCTTACGGCTGGAAATATTTATGAGGTTATTTAGCAAACTGTTTACTGGTTTTCTTCTTCTTTTTTTCACGGCAATGGGCAGGTTTCAGCTGGCCTGACACGACGCCTGCCCAAGGTAGCTCTGGCAGAATGTGCAGCTCTTCATCAATCTTCATCAAACTCACCTACCTCTCACAAATGACCATTCCTTGTCTGCAGCAAAGTTTTTCCCCCTTTAATATCCTCTTTGTAACCCAAAAGAGGAAGACTACTTCTTTATAATAATTGCTTCTTGCCAAGCCCTCTGACCTCCGTGTTGCCAACTTGCTATATAAAGTGAATTTATGAGGCAGAGAGAGATGGATGCCTGTAAAGGGCCTTCCAGGAAATGTAATGAAAAAGCTGCTTTTAGCTGCTGAGCAAAGAAAAGCAAGCGCTTGGCAATGCCAAGGAGAAAATTGAAAGCTGGGGTGGGATGAGTGAGAAACAGCCCTGCGCGCACTGAGATTTATAGCAAACATTTCCTTTCTCTTTCTTATTATTCAACATTGAGATGAACCACAGCCCCACAATGTCTTCCGCACAAGAGGTCAGCTCGTACACTTCCATCTTCATCAGAAAGACGACGCACACGAGCGGCAGAAGCGATGGGGTCCTGGATGCTGCACCAGCTCAGCAGCGGAGACACACGGAGCGGGGCATGTTGCTCAGCAGTGAGTTTCTCCCTACAGCTACGTGTTTTGATCTACGTGAGCTCTCCTGCACCCGATGTAAAAAGATGAAAAACGTTAAAAAAGAGCAGGGACGTGCACTGAAGCACCCGCACCCCTCTTGATGGGGAAAAAGCGGCCGGTGTTAATCCTGGGGGACGGTGCTCTGCGCAGCGGAGGGCAAGTCAGCATCTTCTCTCAAAAGGTTTCTCCCACAGGTTAATGCCCTTTAGACTGTCAAATGTGATGCCATAAAAATAAGATCAAAGGCGTTAAAATAAGGGAAGCATATTTTTTGATTCATACTATTACTATTTTATATCTGAATATTCCTATAGAGCTTTTCATCCTGGAAGACAGGCCTTTGAACTGCTGTGATTTCACCTATCACTGAGGAGCAACCCCCGGGGTAAAATGTGACAGCTATTATCAGGGTGCATTAATGTTACTCAACAGTTCAGGACAGACAGAGACAAATATATCCAATTTAAATCATAGGTTTGAAGAACTACTGCTCAGTGTGGATTAATACCCATGCATTTTCCAGGAGTGCTTTGAGAGTTTGAAAGGACAAGTATTGAAACTAAAATTCCCTGTCTCATCTGTAGGACGCATTCAGCCTCCCACCATTATGCTGTAAAACTGAACATGAGTATTGTCAGAGGGGGAAGAGGGTAACATAAATGATTCACCTGGAGCATTGACTTTTGCATTCGCAGATTCCAATGGGGATCTCCAGAGCAACTATCAAGGAGACTCACCCTGCGGAGATTTGTTGAGGTGACACCTATAAATGGTTCAGCTGAATACAAGATTGGTAAGACTAAATCACGGCAGACTATTCACATCACTGAGAAAGGAAAATTGCATGGGATGTCCACTCTAAACTAATACTGGCAGCTGGCTGTAAGTCAGAGCCTGAGATCCTAAATTATAACTTTTTAACAGGCCTCAGGACTGCTAAATAATGTTCACCGCCAAATATGATTATAAGCATCAACCATGAAGGAGTGTAGATGAGAGCAAGGCAGAGGGTTCACAGAATTTTTCCAACTCCATCCTATAAAAATCCAAACTATGAAATTACGCCTTTAAAGCAAATACCTCGTTAAAAGGCGCAGGATCTTTACGAATCAGTGTCTTCCCTTGACATACCGGGAAGCCGCACTGATCCCCCAGCCCCAGGTATCTCTGACCTACAACGAAGCCCTTCAGAAAGAGCAGCCAAACGCACGTTATCCCAGCTGCCGTCAGGACCACGCGCTGCGGAGCCGGACCGCGCCAGCACCCAGGCTGCAGCTTTCCAACCATCTGCGAGGTGACCGTATTGGACTGGTCAAGCTGCAGAGTGAGTAGCTAACAAGCATTAACAACATCCAGCCCATGTGTTCTGCCTAGTAAAATGCCAACCCATCTGTCTGTAACATTAGCGACTCCATAGAAGCCATATGCAGGAGAGACATAAATTAGGGAGAGAAAAATCTCCCGTTACTTTCTCTGAAATGACTCTGCAGTTGTTGCCTGCAATGCTCGGGACTGGGTGTTATCTAAGTTCTGTTTTCCCAGCCAAATCCCGGCCTCACGTAGCTCTCCAGCCCTGCCATCCAGAGGCAGTTCCTGGTCCATGCCTGGCCCCGATGAATGCGGCAGCTTGGCACAAAGGGAAAAGTAGGTGCAACTCAAACCAGGTCCCAAACCAGTCTCCCAGGAGAGCCAGAGCAGACAGACAACTTGAGGGAGACACCAGGGACTGGCAAATGAAGCCAGTGCACAAGAATCCCTCATTCAGCCATGGAACTCATCTCATTAATCAGCCAAGTTGCTTATCACGTTCCTCTCCATCTCCCTTGCTGGGAGGAGAGCTGGAAGCAACGGAGGAGCAGAGAACCAACAACATGGACTTTCTGGAACATGAGAAGGAAGCACCTATAGCAGAAATGCAAAAAAAATCATCTGTGTGGGCTTTAATTAAGATGGCCTCGTTCCCAAAGCGGGGAGATACTCCACTTGTGAACTGCAGCTGCGAGCAGGAGGTCTGCAAGAGAACACGAGCAGCTAAGTTTGCAAAACCCTACACTGACGAGAGATGGCTGGAACCATGGTGAATTTTGATGGCAACTTTTTGCAAGCTGCCACGTTGCCAGGGAGATAGGCATCCGCTCCCCAGAGCGAACCACCGCTCACCAACAGGCAGAACTTGCTGGAGCCTTCACCGCTCACTGAGTCACACCAGGCATGCGCCGTTCCTCTGCTTCTGCATCCCGCCTCTGCCAGGGGCCTCTCGTTTCCCATCTCCAGATTAGAGAAAATAAGCAGCAAAACCCAAGACTCCCCCCTGCTGAAGTGCCCGCACATCACATGGGGCGCAAATAGGTCATACAGACTTCAGGACTCCCCAGCTGCCAACTGGGAAACAACCCCCTCGTTTGGGAGCCGGGCATCTAGTTTCGCAAGAGCTGGAGGCTGAGTGCGCGCTGGAACGGTTAAACGAGCAGATTACAGACGCCTGCGAGGCACGTCTCACTGGAGCGACTGCTACTCTGCCATACAGCAGACACCAGCCTGTGATTAATACGTTTATCCTTCTCATCTTTCTGGTATCCTTCTGGAAGTCTGGTCGTGAGCAGGGCGGACGGAAGGCTCAAGAACTGAACAAGAAGATCCTGTGACCAGTAATGGCTCAAGAGACCATCAGTGGTATACTTAACGACAAGCAGGCAATTAGACCTTAGATAGGAGGCTGAAGGATGGGATGGTATATGGAGCATGCCCGTTCCTGGCTCATTGAGTTTGCAAGGCTTGTGGGGGAAGGAGGAACAGATGGACCTGATGGCAGATTACAGCTGAAATTCTCACCATGTTTATTCATTACCCTCTTCTAGCTCTTGTTTGTCATAGTCTGGCACCCCGGGCTAAAATGCAGGTTTAAGCCTTCCATCAAGGAAATTGGTGGCACCTATTAGTCACCTCTGTGCAGAGCCAGTGCCCTGCGTTACCGTCAGTGCTCCGGAGACCGAAGCCACCGCTCAACGAGGAGCAAGAAGAACTAGTCAATAATTGCCTCTTCCTACGGGACTGTGTGACTTGCTTATACTTATGATCTGCCAAAGTGGAATTTAAGTGTTGGCTTTGGAAATAACATTAGTTGCTGTTGCAACATCAATAGCCAAATTTCACAATCTTAGTGTGAGTTGCGGAAGGCACTTTTATTGCTCTTGCTTTTTTGCTGGCTCACACTTTCTTCGTTTTTCTTCATTTGAAATCGCTGTCATCAGCACGACTGTCAACAGGACTAAAGTGAGCATGAGTTGTCACTACCCAGAAAGTCAAAGAAGAAAGGAAAGTTGATTTTGAACATGCAAAACGTTTTTCTTGTGTCTTCAAGAATCAGTTTTAACCATTAAAGGCACACAAACCCCCTCTGGGGAAGCACATTTCTCAGACTACATCTATAGCCACAGATCAAGATTAATACTTGGGGAGAAGGTGTCCTTATTTAAAAAATTTCACCATTTCTTTCTCAACTTCAAAACTTTCGAGTGCATGGAGCTGGTGGTTACCAGTAGCTGTATTTGTGGAGTTACTCAACCAGACTGGTAGTCCACGGGCAGGAAAAACCGAAGACCAAGATAGTAAGAAAGCCAGTCACCTGGCCAGCGCAGGTTGTGCCCGCTTTCAAGAAATGGGCTTTTAATGGGAAACCCAGTGTGAAACAGAGTCCCAGGGCTCCTCTACTCCCCTCTCCTCGAGCAGATCTGGTCTCACCATAAGAAGGAAGCCTGCAGCTGAAGAGACAGAGGTTGCAGCTAAGGAGTGAATAAATAGGAAGATTTCATTATTCAGTGAAAAAGGAAAAGAAATTCCACTGTATCCCTCGAGGGGACACTCAGACCTTTGGGCTACGACGCATTTGCTGAAAGCTTCTGCTGTTGCCGCCTGTGCTGTCATTTGGCACTAACCTCCTGAAGAACATGGCAAGACAGCGCTGCTGGTTCTCATGTCTGGATGAACATGCTCCTCTCCCCGTAGGGAAAAGGAGAAGGTTTTCTATTTAGCGAATGCACCGTGTTCGAGAAACCTCCGAGGAATCTGCCTGGGGCACCGGCCCTCCCCATCTGACACACATCTGACTGGTTGTCTCTTCCTGCTGGTGTTCTCCCACTGATGTGCTGCCATCCGCCAGTCAGCTCCTCTCGCTGGAGGTGCGGGGCGGGGGGGGGAGATTTATGCAGACACCATGTATGCAATTATGAAAACAGCAGACAAGACACCCGGATATCACACAAACCGATGCATTTTTGCTGGCAGGCTTTTTGCATGATCCAGTAACAGCTGTCATGCTCCAGCCTCTCTCATCTGAGCTCCGCTACCACTTCAGCATCCTTCCCCGTCCTTTACGAGGGCTTTCTTCCCTTCCCGTGTGCCGCCTGCTCCAGACGCCACAGCAACGCAGGCAGCAGCATGGGATGCAAAGGGAAGACGGCATGATTGGTTTTCATAGCAGCATTAAAATGTAATGTTCACTTCTTTAGGCAAGATGCCACTAATTAGCAACGACCTCAAGGCAACCAAGCTGCTCAACCAGCAATCTCTCCCACTCTCGAGCTCTTTAAAATTTGCCCTTTTCCTGTGCCAAGCCTTTCGGCAATCTTCCCTAAAGCCCGATAGCCGTCTGCAGACATACACGTATGTCGTGCAGCATCTTCTGGAGAAAGGTGGGGAGTTGGTATGGAGCTTGGGCTTCATGTCGTCTCCAACCTCATCCCCCGCTCTGCATAATGCTAAGGAAAGGAAAGGACCTGCCTCCAAGTTTCCCTGCCGGATTAGCTCCTGCCGTGAACTCTGCAGCCTGGGAGCCCGTTACTCCCCACATCCTCCTGCTTTCCATCACTCCATGCTTATGTTTGCTTTCGTAAATAGATTTAACCTTTCTAAAATTAACAGCAGAAGAGAACTTCTTTTGGCAGAAAACCAGCTTTGGAAAGATGGAGGAATATAACATTTTCCAAACATTTGAAAACCACAGACTAAAGATAGCGTTAGTCTCTCCAGTGCATGCTGTTTTTGCTCATTATTCCAAATGTTAATACATTAATAGATCCTCTCCTGATTAACGGCTGCACTAGGCTCTCTTTCTAGGAACACATATGGTTCCTTCTTGCCACAATATTGGAATAGAGAGCCAAAATATTTAAACAGTGACACTAATAAAAGATTTTATCCCCCCCACCCCGATGTAAATAACTAAGGCTGAAGCCAACCCTTAGCTCTAAATGCTTCTTATCGTTCAAAAAGTTCTTAATCAAATCTGAACATACTGGCTGAAGCCCATTTGAAATAAACGGGGTGTCTGTGGGTGCGACACTGCTGCAATAAAGCCACCGTCCCTGGAGGATGCTCTGCGTCCGGCTGAAAGGAGCACGCACTAGTTGGGCATGTAATGAAACATGATAATTAAAGCGTGTGCCTGCACGGGCTGGTCCTTCCCGCAGGGCTAGAGGAGATCCAGGATGCCGCATGCAAGGAGCAGGAACAGTTTTCTTCCCCCACACCTACAAGGTCCAAGTATTGCCCTGAATTAAGATAATTTTGAGGGGGGAGGGTGTGACTCCAAACACTTCTCTGCCAGCTGTCCGCAGTCGGCAGCATTCATCCCACCTGCTGAAGGACACGGGACTCACCCAGCACACAGCCCAGAAAGTACGGGGAAAAATTCTGGTAGAGGATACGGGGCTTGTCTTGAGTCGTAGGTCAATTCCCAACGCGGAATTGCCTAAAAGAGCTGTTCCTCCTTCATTTTTTCCTCATGCTATGCCATTATCTTTCCTCTCTGCCATAGGTCCTGTACAAATCCTACCTGTCTAACACCATCAGCTGCCACAATCAACAGCAGTTTCCACTTTGCTGCTTGTCACCCAGCTGATCAGGCCTGTTACTGGCAGAGAGCGACACAACCCTACCATCAGCAAACTCATGAAATTTAAAAAACCTTTTTACATTTCAAGGAGCGAGACCTGCAAGGGGACGGGCTCCAGGTTTGTACTCCAGAAAACATTTATCACTACAGAACTGAAACATGGTGTGAAAATAAAAGCTCTCGAAACCTGCTTTCACACGTTCCCCGGCGCGCCCAGAGGTGTTCCTTCTATGATACACCTAACAATGCTCTTGAGAATTGTTTTCACAAGCTAAAAATACAAACAAAACAGCAACAGAGTCAAGAAGTACTTCTTCAAATGCCTCAAATCGAGGCTATTTGTGCTCTAAACACATTGTAGAAACAGCGTTAATATATATTTAGATGTTACAGAAGGCCACAGGAAAAGACCTCAGCAAAGAATGAGTGCCATAATACAGAGCACGTCTCAACTAGGGTGGCAGGTTTCTTTTAGATCACTGACCATTGTCCTGCTCAAACAGCCTGTATTTTACAATTCAAGTTACATTTATTTGTGTATATATAAATGTACATGAGATATTTGTATTCTTTCTTCTGCAAAAAACACACAAAAAGCAGAAGACACAGATGAGAAAACAAGCGGATGAGCTTCCTTGGAGGGTTCATAGACAAAGATGTTTAAACGAAGTAATTTAAAACCAGAAAGAATCTCACAAACAAAGCGCTTCTAAGCGTCACGTTCACTTGCTTGTTTTCGACTTCATTTGAAAAAAAACCTCAGAGGGAACCAAAGCACTTTAGCTGCCGCTCCCTCATTCCTGACATCATCTGGAGAACTTCACCAACCTCTTTCCCTACCAGTTACACACCAAACTTTCCAGAACAAGTAAGTCTACAGCAATGAGGAGAATTAAAAACATTAGCTAGTCATTGTTCGTCACACCTCCGAAGGGTAGGGAAGCACTAGCGTTACCTGAGATTGAGAGACAAGAAGAAATGGGCCTCCTGTGTCTGCAAGGCAACACAGAACCATGCAAAGGGCTCGGTGCTCGAGTCCCATTTGCCTCCTTTGCCGTAGAACCCAGAGCTTTCTCAACCCATGGGGCTGGATGGGAACGTGCGAGATGTGGGATTTTGCAATAAATCAATCATAAACCCCACGTAAGGGTGTAGCAAGGGGATGCCCACAATAAAGCCTGTGGGGATGCAGAGCCGGCAGCTCCAGCCCAACAACCACCCATTCATCGGAATGACTGCTCCATTCACGACGAGCCGCCCCGTCCTTCCCACAACAGGACCCTGCAAATAACTTTATTTAACCAGGAAAACAGATTTGTGTTGTTTCTAAAGGCAAATGAATCTAGCTCTGGCTGCAGAGGGCTGAGCTGTGTTTTCTCCGTGCCAACAAAAGCATCGGGATTGCGGAGGAGACTAAAGAGACTGCGTTTGCCTTCACTCTCCCATGGATCGTATCTCAGCCAAAAAAAGGGCTCACGCAGCACAACAGATCGGGCTGCAACTGTAAAGAAGTTCAACACTTTTGAGGCTGTTTCTCTCAAGTTCTCGGTGAATTATTTTGAATTTAGCTAAAGGCTTCCCACAGTTTACTGGTCTGCAGCGAGAGCGGGGCATCTCGGGGAGGGGCTGGTGAAGCACAGCATTTCTCAGGCTGATCAGGGAAGATGCTACTCATTCTCATTTTGTCACTTTTCAGCATATACGTGGTCCCACCTGTGGCCGAGTTCTGCCCGAAGATGCGAATACGAGTGGTTTTGTGCTGGAGGTTCCTGCCTGTGTGCTCCAGACAGAAGGTGAATGGGGAAAGAGGTCCCCAGAGAAGCAACAGAGGCGGATGTAATGAGGCGGATTTATTCTTAAGTCGCTAGGCAGGGATGCACAATTCTTTACTTTTTAGTGCCTGGTTATTTAACCTTAATGCTCCACTGATGTTATTTCTTGTGTGGAATTTTATATACGTGTCTATGGACGAATTTGCAATATATAAATAGCGTAGATCAGAGGTGACCTTTACATTTGTGCATGTGGAGATTCATACAGCATGAGGGCTAGCTAGGAGGCTGAAGTCATTAAGATATGTTCTCATCTAAAGTTTCTTATGAATTATTTGTAAGCTATTTTCTCACTTTTTTTTTGTTATAATACTCCCACATACTCACCAACCAGTAAAAATAGCTTACCAGTGAATACATGTTTCGGAAGTCTGTTTGCCTATTTTTCTTTTGTGCAGCAGCTGCTGTTGCCATGCTGTCGTTGCTATGTTTTCCTTTTGCTTTCTTTTTCTTATGAAGGGGAAAAAAATAAATCTATTCCCTAAACACGCTAGACTCAGTTCATGGAACAAAATACCTGAGGTATTGCCTAGAGGAACATAACAACCCAGCTGGAAGAGCATAGCTTATGCGTAGAAGAAAGTCCTCTTAACACTAATATACACCTTCTTATCTGAAAGAGTTAATGAAACTACAAATACTATTTAGATAGACTTTCAAAAAGCTTCAGGCAAAGGTCATTAAAAAGGAGTATTAATGTTTCCTAGAAACTGGGCAGTGAAAGGTAAAACTGCATGCTGAACTATAAGTTGATAAGGAGGCAGGGGAAAAAAAGATCTAAAAGAATAGATCTGGCCAAGACCCATCTGGAAGATAAAACGATGAAGGTGCTCGATAAGCTTGTCAAAACAGTCCTTTAAGCTTGACAGCTGAAATTTGTCTCTGTGGGATGGCCCCGAGAAATGCACGCGCTCTTTCCGGAGGCCACAGGTCCAAGGTGCAAAATTTGACTCTGGGCTGTGGGCCCGAGGTTGCCACCTTCTGCCTCTGGTCCCTGTATGAAGAGCAGTAGGAGTTTGCTGAACTGGGGTTGAGGCTCAGCAATTAAGCTCTGGAAAGACGTTGCTTGGGGTTGCCCATCCCTCCTTTGCCTCCCGCTCCAGAGGAACTTGGATGATCCTTCCAGCCTTGGTCTCCTGCCAACCTCCACGGAGGTCCGGGAAGGAGAGTGGCAACACGATGACAAGAATCAATAGTCTCAGCCCAACAATTGATGACTTAGAAGACAGAAAAAACTACGAGATGGCAAAATGACTTAGGTGGGTCAGGAGTGTGGAGAACTGTGAGGGACCAGCAGGACCTGTGAAATTTGGGTCAATGGACGATGCTACGGCAGAAGAAATTCAACACAGACAAGTGCAGTGTAGTTCCTGTTGTTCTGCCAATTTAAAGGACTCTTAACACGTTCATGGCTTTGGAAATGATGTAACCTCTCAGAATAAAAAGCCAAGTGCCACTGTGGCCAGCTTAAAGACAACTTCTCAGTGTACAGTGTCACTCAAAACAGCAAGTAAGATGTCAAAATATATGCCTTTGAAAAAAAAAGAAAAAGCTAGTAGTACCATGTCATGTTTTTATACAAGTTGAGAGCATGTCCTCTTCTCCCGGGCAGTCAGTCAGCCTTGGTGAATTCAGTACAACACGAGGGCAAAAGATAAATTAGGTTTCCCTTGTTTGAGGCATGTGCTATGTAACCTGCCTCTTTCTTCTGAAGAAGATTTCCATCAGTGACTGCATCGCTGGGTCACCGGGAGAGACATTAAAGGCTGGAACAATTTACTGCAGAATTAAGAAGGGCAACAGTAAAACAGAGATGGTCAATGCGGTGAATGCTGAGTAGGACGTCACTCTGGAAAAGAGACTCCCAGTATTTCAGATACTCTTCAGCTATTACCCTCCTTGACTCAGGTGGGTGGGCGGTACCAAGCACAGCGGGATTCAAGACGTCCCCTTCTCTTTCTGGAGTATGTCTGCATTAGCTGCCGCTTTTCTGCATGGCAAACCATATTTCTCTAGGTCAAAAAACCCCCAAGCCCCTTCCTGTGTGGGGCACAGGTGCTACTTCTGACTATAAACTTAAAGCACAGCACCATCGAGACCAGTTCTGCCATTCACTGTGCATTACTCCTGCCTTTACCCACATCCCATCAGCCCCAGACTTTGGGGTCTACCAAAGACTGTCTTCCTCATGCCACCATCCATGAGGACCACCACTTCCAGCCATGCCACAGAATTCCCATGGAGCTAGGCAGTGCCGCGATTAAGACCTGGGAGCGAGGAGCTTCCGACTTTATTCCTCACTTTGGGTCCCAGCATGAACTACGCAAGCAGCTTCGCTTCTCTGCGTCTCAATATCCTCACCCTCCACTAGAACTAATAACAACTCCTCCAACAACCAGGCGTGCTGTGAGAATCAATTGGTATTTGTAAAGGCCTTTGAGAAATGTAAGGCACAGTCTGTATGTGAAAATTATTGATATGATTCATTACTAGGCATTCATACTCTATTCATACAGCTCCCAGACTATTACTAAATATTATGTCCATTTGAATATTGAAATCACTGCTGCTAATAATTTCTGCTAATGTTACACTGGTCTTTCGGAGGTGGCTTTTTTGACTTGAATAGGAGAATTGTGGAGGCAGTGAAAAAGGGAACAAATGCCAGAAGAGGAATTAAAAAGAGGACAACAGCTCTGTGCAGGCTTCATGGAAAACAATACAAAATCCATTTAGCACGTAACTTTGTGTTAACGCTTATCTGATGCCTCTTCCCGTGCTCTTTCTTCTCAACTGAATTTGTATGAAAATCTGATCTCCATTCGCCCTCGCCTGCGAGAGGAAAACAGCAAACCCGAGCGCATTGTGTCTCTCCAGACGGGCCCCTCGCCCCCCGGCCCGAGCGACACCCGGGCCCCCTCTCCGTGACCAGTCTGCTTTGCAGGGAGCGGGGATGCTCCATCCATCCTCCGGCCCCTCCATCACCAACGCCGACATTCTCCGCGCAAGAGCCCTGCCTTTTACTTCGCCGTGCTACTGAAAGCAGCGCAATCTGGGACTACTCAAAAACCTCCGTTTCTGAGAAGCAAGAGCATATGTCTATACATTATATATTTATTCACACACTGAGGCATGTTCCCACTCCCGAGACACACACGGTATGTTCCGAATTTCTCACTCCAGCATGTTTTGCAAATCTGCTCTCCACCCCCTCTATTCCCTCGTTTCACTTTATCAGTATCTTGTTTAAGGGAAATGCTGCTTACTGTAAACTGGAAACGTTAACATCAGGTCAACAGACCATTTATTAAGAAGCAGCTGTGGGAGAGGGAGCGATGGGGCACAGCTATTTTCCTGGCTCAGCTTCTTTTCCTTCCAGTTGGAATATTTATTTCCTTGCTGTGATCTTTCTGCTCACTCTTTGCGCTGACAAAATGCTGCCAATATCTGCGGTGCGGGAACTCAAGGACAATCAATATTTCACTTGAATCAAATACAATGCTCTTTTTTTTTTTTTTTGTGTTTTGTTTTCAAAGCTCAACATTTTGCAATTAAACCTCTCAAGACACGGGGAAAGTTGAGGTGGGGATTCTTTTGTGAAAGGCAGGAGGGAGCAGCACAGAAGCAGAAACCAGAGCAAACCAGCAGCGAAGCCAATAGAAATCTGCTGCATCGTTTCTTCTTTTTAATACATTTTTTACGAGAAGTGAGATCTTTGATTACATTTTTGATTAGGAGAGACAGGCATTGCCCTGCCCAATGCACAGTTAGAGGGAAAGGAGCCTTTCATGTTCATAGATATCAGACATCAAAACAGCCATTCCCCACTCTTAAAAGGATCAGACAAAACTGCAGCTCAAACTGTGCCAGAGACTTTGGTGCAGGCAGGTTCCTGGCGGAAGGCAGTCTCGGAGCCGTAAGGAATCATGTGGATGCTGAAACTCCTGTTGAGTGTGGGGAGAAACACGGGGAATTTCTCCCAGGGAAACCCAGGACCATTGTCAGGGCATTTCAGGATGAGAAGACTAAGGGCCGCGACAGCCAGGCTGCGAGGGGAGCTGCCAGGAAGGATCTCCCAGCTGTAAGGCAAGAGTGGCTGCTCCATCAGAGGGTCCAGGTAGGACAGGTAGAAAGCAACAGGTAGAAAAAAACAGGTCTACCTTTCCCCAAGTAGACAGGGGAAAGCAACCAGCAGAGCACCAGCGACGGCAGGGTTTTTACTTATATTACAAAAAGGTCACAGCTTCCCCTCTTCCTCCTTTCCACAGACTCATGGACTTACTGGACCTCCCAACCATGTGATGCCCAGGCATGGGGCGAGAACGCTGACAACCAGCTCGGCTGTGCAACACAAGTGGCCTCCGTCTTTAGAGCTGCAGAACATCCCACATGGCCTCCTTTCTTTAGAGGTCACCTTGATTCCCTGATAACCTACAGCGGTTGAATCTCATGAACAAGAGATTAGAGTTCCGATCTTGCACTACTCCAACTGAATACTAACAATGGCAACACGGTGTCACAGCTTATCCCTTACCATCACTGCAACAACCCTTCATTTGGCTGTGGAATCTGCAAAATCCCAACGGTTGGAACGAGACAGGATAGCAAATCAACTCATCAATTCATTCACAGTTTAGTTCAGCACGGATTCAAGCACCTTCTCCTGTCACAGCTTGCCAGCATGCCTTACAGAAGAAAAAACCCAACCCCTTGACAATTTTTCAAGGTCCACAGCAGGGGCTGCTTAGGTTGGTGGCAAATATGGTGACCATCTTACCAGAATTTGGCTCAGCTGTGCCAACAGATGTCCTGAAAGCATTGGCCGCACCTGAAGCTAACTTGGATGCTAACTCAGATGCCTGAACCTTCTCCATGTGTTCCCAGTGCTGAACACTGACCCTCAACCACAACATGGACTTGCTGGTGCAGAAGCAGTCATCTCTCATTGCACACAGTCTTACCATCAGCCTGTTTCTAATCTTTTTTTTCCAGAGGAGTGTCCTTCAAAGCATTTTAGCACCACCTCACCTCTGCCACCACCCTTCATCTTCCCTCTAAGTCAGGGTATCACACAGAGACTATTGGGACCGTGCAGCCACCAACGCCAGGCCACCCTCTAGTCCAGCCTGTCTCTGTCTGTGGCCTCCATCCCTGGCTGGCCCAAAGACCTGGCAGCAGCGATCCAAACGGCATCAAGCTGACACCACGCTCAGACCGATAACAACCAGCTTGCGATGGACAATTGTTCCTTCTCCCAAGGCTACCAGGGCTGCTGCAGATTTTTATCCTCTTTTTCCCTCCTCATACAGCAATAATGTCAGACCAAAGGAGTCTGGGAGATGCCCACAACTCACTGTCAACAGTACGTTGACACCCGGCCTTACATCTACATTAAAGACGAGCGCTGCCATCACTCAAACAGCACCTGGGTAAGATAAGTGCCTGGATGAAAAAGAGCTGGCTCTGGCTCAGCCCGGACATTCAGAGGTGCCGTCAGCAGCGAGAGGATCTGCCAGAAAATTCAACCCCATCTTCCACTGAAGTGCCCTATCTATCTGGGAGATGAATAGCCTTTATTTCCCTCTGCACACACCGCTGCTACTGATACGCGCCAGAAGTGGCTGCAAACACCTCTTCCCCAGTTCAGACCAGCCAGGAGGTTGCAGCCTTTTCAATCCGACGTAGGTTTAGCTAGTGGGATCCCTGCCTCCCTTCCCGAGGGTATAATTCACACGCACGCTCCTCCGCTGGATCAGCTCACACCACTTGCCCACTTAGCGCAGAGGAAGGTGAGAACACGCTGTACTCCACTGCCGCACCGTATCGGCTTGCCATTAAATACCAGATACGCTGCCATTGATTTCAGTTAGATTTTTGTTCCTAACAAACTCTCTAGAAATACTTAACCCAAAGCCTGAAGTGCCTCTGAACGCACAGCCTCCTTGTTTTCTATTGTTTATCGACATGTTCCGTATCTCTCGGTGTAGAAGACAGACTGGAGGAACGCAGCCATCCGATTCTCCCCCGCAACGTCACCGACGCGATCAGAGCAGCAACGGGAGCACGGCTACTCCGCTGCTCTTGCAGCTCTTTCCTCCGTGAGACGTGTGGACCTCTGATTGTCTTTGAGGCTTTGATTTCACTAGCTGCACTGATTCGAAGCCACCACCGATTGTTATTTTTTAATCTCTAGCAAACAATGGTGAGCCGCTGAAGCTGCAAGCACAGCCGCATGCAGTGATTAGCAGCGTGGTGGAAGACAAGTGAGACTGCCCCAACATTTTGGCATGAATAACAATGAGGTAGATAATTTTTCTAGGAACGCTTTCCTGTATAGCAGCTTTTAGAAAAACAGTAACATCCCAGGGATATTCATTCCTCTGGATGGCGACAAATAAACCACAAATTAGTTCCTTCTGCAACCTGTAGAGACGTTCCCACATGTGGTTTCAGTGTTAGAGGATGAACTCAAGGTACAGAAACAAATAACAGTAGGCAATACGTGCCGTGGAGGATTTGTACAAACATTTCCTCCTAAGTATAGCTATAGCTTCCTCCTGCAGGCTCTCGCCCTAGGTCCTGCTCACCCACCTGCCACCAACCCCAAGACCCCAAGCTTCACGCGTGGCACGCCTGTTGAAGCAGGCTGGCCTGTATTCTCATGCTACAGAGAGGGGCAAAGTGAGGAAAACCAAGGAGAAAATGCACTACTTAGAGGAAACCTGTGCCGGTGAACAAGGGAAAGAGGCAGAACAAGATGCCGCACCAGGGAGTTAACAGGCACCGGCTGGATATCTTCAGCTCAAGCGAGCATTACCCCAACCAATTTATATGTAACCAGCTTAGTCGAAATACCACTTAATTTAAAACATCCAGGAAACAAAATAATGTCTTCGAGGTCAGGTGGGGCCAGCTTGCTAAGGGCAGGACAATTTTATTTCCCGCTGACTTGCCACCCATACTAATGGTGCCTCCACAAGAGGTGAAAAGAGCAGCACAAACTCCAGACTCAAACCAGCCTGTGATGTGCGGCGAAACCATCTGCAGGTTCACTCTCATGGCCGGTACAGTCACAACAGCACAGCTCCCAGTCCCAAACAGCCACCTGCCTGCAGACGCTTCTGGTAAGTTGGAAATGAGAACAGAAACCTTTGAGGAACACTTCAGAAGATGAGGTTCTGGTTCCCCTGCTCTTCAGCTGTGTATCTGGAACGGTGCAGGGCGCCAGCACAATGGGACTCAAAATACAGTTATTTGCAAGCCACATCAGATGTAAATGGCCAAGAAGTCCCAGGTTCTTGTGATGCTGCTGGCACACACCCTAACACTAGCGAGGCTGAGGACAGAAAAACTCAACCCGCTGGTGCCAAGGGACACCCAGGACCTCGGAGCAGCGTGAGCCCTCGATGGGGCAGCTGACGGCCACGTGGCCACCTTCCATTCATTTTTCCCATTCATAAATGCCTCCCTGTTTCCACCAAGGTCAAGGTCCCAGAAGGCAGGCAGGGGTGGTATGAAGAACTACGCAGGGTCCATGAGGAGGCAGCTCCTGCACCAGCCGCGGGACCGCACCCGCTGAGCAGGCGATGCCCAGCTTGATTAAAATGAAGACACATTCCTGCGCCTGCTGTGCTGCCTTGTACAGACGCTGTTCCTCGGGTTTTCTGTTTGTAAAACAGAGGAATACTTGCTGTACCTCACAATGGTCCTGGAAGGCTTAATTCATGTTTGTGAAGTGCTTTCAGATCTTAAATTGGAAGGCATGAGAAAGCACAAGTTGTTATTATAATTGCATTATTAAGTGCTGTTAAAAAAAATAATTCAGTTTACATTTTGTAGAATTCAGGTCCTTCTTCAGACTAGCTTTATGTCCCTTGACACATGTATTTGACAATAACCCTAATAGCCTTGATCTTTTATTCCCAGCAGGGCTTTCTTTATACCTTAATGAGGTCTCTTCTTAATCTTTTTTTCCAAAGGAGAAACACCTCATCTCAGCAAAACCAAATTCTCTGAGCTGCTACACGTGAGCTTGCTTTCCCTCTGCCAGACTGGGTCTGCTTCGGTATGGTATCCCCAGTCCAGTGAGGGGCCCAGACTGGTCAGGAGGGATACGGACAGGATCTCCCACATCCCTCACGAGAAGCCACGCTACACTTTTTGATTTGCATACAATATCTCTCTTTCTGCCAGTTAGGACATTCCTGAAATATTTTACTGCTCCTGAGAGCTGTGCCAGGTTATTTAGTCCCAAATACAGCAGTATTTTTATCCCTCTCGTCCATAATGCCTGATCTTCAACCCTATCTCTGTTTTGTAGCACAGGATGCTCCCACCATATATTCCTGACTATATTTCTGTCTTCAGACTCCCGTATTTCACTTCCCTTACCCTTACCCTTATCCTTACCCTTACCATTACCAAATCACCCAGAGATCTACAGCCTTGTTGATATTGACTTTCTTCTCTCCTCAATCCTTCTCTCAGGTTTCCTTTTTCTTCCTCCTATCATCTGCAAATTGCATCGTTTTTATCTTTTGCTAGGCTGGAAATCTTATCATGAAAGAGAGACTTTTCTTTTTTCTTTTTTTAATTAGTACTTGGTAATATTACCAAGCTGTGAGTTTATGGCTTTGTAGATCTTATATTTTTGACACTAATTACTCACAAAGGCTTTTAAAGCAGCATTTCAACATAGCAACTGCCATGACTGTAATTAAGTAAGAAGCAGCAAATTACTTTTTTTTTTTCCATTTCAGAAAAAGTCTCTAGCGTTCCTGTCCCGTATCACAGCTCAGCCCCCGGTATCACTCCGATGAACGAGACCAGACGTCGAAAACACATTACTCCCGACGCAGGCACAACCCTCCCCACCCTCGCCCAAGCGCTTGGCTGATGTATTAATAGTGCTGTCAGCACGGCGCATCCACGGGGATTCACCACTTGCCTATTGCCAATCCGAAGGGCTCGGCTAATTTTAGACTCGTGGTTTCTGCTTCTTGCGAGAGAAGGCTTTCTCCCCCCTTTCAAACCTCAAAGACTCACGTTGTACCAACCACGTGACTGCGCTTGATTTATCTCCTCCCCATCGTCTCCTCGCTGGGACTCGGAGGGAACGTGGAGGGATGTACTGGTTTCCATACCGATGCTGGATGTGTTGCCTGGAAGGTGCCGGGGCAGCAAGCGCTCTCATGATATGTTTGTAAACGAGCTGTTATGAGGATGATCAATTAAAGGCATCTCAGTGGAGAGAGTTTGATTCCACTGGCCTAATTCATTTTCAAATTACTCCAGGATGCTGCCTTTTACTATTACATTATTTGTTCTGAAACTCCAAATTAAGATTTTATTGCGCCATTAATTTTTATGCAGAAATTACCATTAAAATCAATGTTTTCTGCTTAAAACTTGACAGTTTGAGATGACTGATTATCTAGCCTGTTTCCCTCTGCTTTACTGCCTCGGAAGTGGACGGGTCCATCCTGGAGCGCCTCTAGCTCTGAGCTACGCTTTCACTGCACCTTACCAACACCTGGGCGCACCCATCCTGGGCAGCTGGGACCCTGCGGCAGCACAATGTATGTCTCCAAAACCACAGGCTGCTGTTTCCAGCATCTCCTGGGGGATGCAGATCTTCCTGCTGTTAACGAGCCAAGGTTAGCGATGGAGCGAGGTCTCCAGGGCAGGTGGGAGCGCTGCCCTCCCTTCTGCCCTGGCAGGGAGAGCTCAGGGGAACACGCTGGGCATGGGCACCCTGGCATGCCAGCTCCTCCCGCTGCGCCGGGACATCACCCAAGGAAGGTCTGCACCTGGGGTTACAACCCCGGCCGGGCTGCCGAGATCAGAGAATCACAGAATGGCAGAGGTTGGAAGGGACCTTCAGAGATCATCTCGTCCAACCCCACTGCTGAAATAGCATCACCCAGAGCAGGCTGCACAGGAACACATCCAGACGGATTCTGGATATCTCCAGAGAAGGAGACTCCACACCCTCTCTGGGCAGCCTGTGCCAGGGCTCTGCCACCCTCAAAGCAAAGAAGTTTTTTCTCAAGTTGAGATGGAATTTCCCGTGTTCCAGTTTGTGCCCGTTGCCCCTTGTCCTGTCATGGGCACCACTGAGAAGAGCCTGGCCCCATCCTCTTGCCCCCTGCCCGTTAGCTCTTGCTGAGCATTGATGAGATCCCTCTCCGTCTGCTCCTCCCCAGGCGGAACAGCCCCAGGGCTCTCAGCCTTTCCTCAGCACAGAGATGCTCCGGGCCCTGAGCACCTTCTCACCCTCTGCTGGACTCTCCCCAGCAGTTCCCTGTCCTTCTGGAACTGGGGGGGCCCAGAACTGGACGCAGCACTGCAGCTGTGGCCTCCCCACGGCAAAGCAGAGGGGGAGGATGACTTCCCTCCACCTGCTGCCCGCACTTTTTAATGCACCCCAGGAGACCACTGGCCGCCTTGGCCACCAGGGCACGTTGCTGGCTCAAATGCCTCCTCGCTCCTCATTGTCCCTTATCTGCCTGGCCCCACCTGTTGCCTCTTGCCCTGTAAACAGGCTGCCGTGGCGATTCGTTGTGCGCTTTGTACAAGCCACCTTCAAATTTATGGCAGAGATTCCCATGCACAACATTTAGACCAAAATTGTGCAATGCTGGTGGGGATAATGACTATTCAGGTGCAAGCGATGCCGTTTTACACTCCATTAGGAGCCCTTCTCCCTGATGCTGGCGGAGCGAGCAGCAGCACCGCAACCAGGGATCCCTCACCCCTTGCCTCCCCGGGCCAAGGCAGCAGGACACGCGTGTGACATCCTCCATGGTCACGGCCACAGCTCCCATATGCCATTTGCTGCCCGGGAGGCTCAAGCCCTGGCAGGTGTATAGGGGTACAGGGTTCGCTTCCTTTTTAATTATTGAGATGAGTCATCTGGGCTTTTGTTTTAAGACAATTTTGTTTTCTAATTCTGCAGGTGCCTGCGAGGAGGTGGGCAGCAGGTCAAGGGGCAGAGGAGAATATTTCTCACAATAAATAAAAGGATATTTACTCATCCTGCAGCAGGCAGGGGGAACCAAGAGGAGAAAAAGTTTGAGTCTGTAAATATGAGCCATATTAAGCAAAACTGAATGTGATATGTAGTGAGTATCTGTGACAAGAGCAAACTGATCCTGCTGTTGGAATATTCATGCAAATAGGAGCAATTTCACTATGATTAAAAAGGCAATTAACTGAAAAAAAAACCCGCCAGCAATCTCAGAAGCAGCCTGTGTGTCAGTGAGGCCTCCACGCAGTGCTGAACTGACATTTTGCTCACTTTCATATTCCATCAACGAGATACTCACTACTACAGCTTGAGAGTAGTAATTACCCCAACTGGAGGCAGATGCTCTTAGAAAGACTCCGACAAAGTCTACACAAGGCACTTCATGGGCGGCGCACAGAGAGGGGGTTGCGCCAGCATCCTGCCTTTCCCACCCCCGCTCGCTCTGCCGCTCCGATGAAAGACACCGGCATAAAGAGCATCCGCAAAAAGAACGGGTCCAAACTAAACATTTTCAGCCTGGAACACAAAGCGTTCAGGGAAGGAAGCGCAGGCAGAAGCGCAGTGTCAGAGCCGCTGCCTCCTCCGCTGTCTGCTGATGGGATTAAGAGCGTTTTCCTTTCTGCGGTCAAATCCGGAGTAGGTAAATACCGATAAAAAAATCTTAAACTATCTGTGAGACAATCTGCATGGGATGAATGCGGAAGTGAATGATCCCTCAACAAACCAGTGGGATGTTAAAAGCAGCATCCTCTGTTGGCACCTTCTGGAGATGCCCAAATAACTTGCCCCGACTCCAGAGGAGATCTGAGACCGATGCTCTCACCCAAACACCGGTGAAAAGCGCAAAACCTCTCATTTTCAGAGTTCTCCAAGCCCCAGATCACCCCGTGTGACCACCACGCACCCCAAGCACCAGGTGAACCAGGCGCAAAGCAGGCTGGCTGTCACCTTCCCAAAACGAGCTATTCATTTCCATGACCGCGGGCTGCAGACGCTGAGAGGCATCAGCAAATTTTTTCCCCGGTGGCTGCCGCTCCATCAGCACCCCAACGCTCGCCCGGCCGGAGCCGCGGCGATATGCATGAGGCGGCTTCAGACTTGATCCCTGTGCAAGCTGAGTGTCCTCTGCTTGTCTTTGATGATTAACTGAGCAAAAGGCTCACCCTCCGCTCAAGACTTTCTGGGGCCTGAGGTATTTTGCAGCTAGTCACAAACTCAAACATATTTCCCGTCCAGCAGATACTGTCTACTCCTGAGAGCAATTTTTATTGGATTTGTAATCCCCTTTTCAGTTCTTTCTCTCCCCTTTTAATATTGCCTTTTAAGCCCTTTACCAGGAGTTCACTTTCTGAAGGCCAGCAAGGAACGGTGGACGGAGCCTTTGGGTTTAAAGAGGAATATGCGCAGAATGTTAATGCAAGAAAAACATGCAACGCTCTGACCCCTTTCAATTAAGGTGCCATCTCCATCACCTTCAGCTGTCCTGGAAAACTTGGATGTGCCCTGAAATAAATAAAGACCTAAAAAAATCCATGCTTTAAGCTGGAGCTGAGACATTTAACCATTTATCTCCCCGACACGACATGCGCTGTGACCGCCTTCACTTATACGACCTCTCCAGAGCAGATTCAGTGCCAAGTGCTGGACAAGGGCAAGCAAGAAATGAAACTGGAAGTTGTTAAGCAAAAGAAGGAAGGTAGTTGTGGAGGGGTGGGTCCCACCACAGAAAACTGCAGGCTCTGGGACCTGGAGAAACACTTGAGCTAAGGGCTGAAATGTGGCACTGAAGGAGGACGGGATACACCCGTCTGGATAGACGTGAAAGGCAAATCCCAATGATTCAGGGAAATACGGCGTGTGCCCATGCCACCAGCCCTCAGATCATATGTCCAACTTGCAGAGAAGATGGGTAGGCAAAGAAAACGCTCCTTTTGATCTGCTGCACTGTAGGCTGAGAGGCCATATAAATACGGGAGGACAAGAGGACATTTTTCTCCAAAGGAGACGAGGTCCCTCCGCTCAGCAAGCAGCAAGGAGGATTGCAGAGGTCTTTGAGAGGTTCTCCAGCCACGTGAGACTGCGCCAAGACCAGGAGAGGCAGCAGAGAGGGGAGCCCGCAGCGTATGGCTGAGGCAAAGGTCTAAGGAGCAGATTTGGTGTGGTGCTCTTGGGAAGCGTCCCTGTGGTCCCCTACTGCACCACGTGCTCTTTGCCTTCAACTGAACAATACAAGACTCAAGGTCCTCTAAAGGCAAAAAAAAACCAAACCAAAGCCCTTCTTTTTTAGGCCACACTAGCAGGTAGAAGTACACAATTACGTCTCCTTTGTAGCTCTAGACAGAGCTTGGATGAACCAGACTTCTCTCCCCTAATCAAGGGTTTTGTGGACCTCTGGGGCTCACGGGGAAACGCGTCTCCACCCCTGCAGCTCATCTCAGGGCTGCAAAGCTCTCTGCAAATTGAGATGCACCTGAGGGTCACCAAGGTGCTTCAGGCCTAGCTTAATTAGCAGCAATGAAGAAGGAAACAGTATTTCCCTGGCTTGCTGATCTCTGGAGGAAAGTAACGGAATAAAGTGATGCGTGGAAATCCTTTTGTCAAAAAGGGAAAGGAGGAAACTCTTTTCTCTTAATTAGCACCGCTGGAGATTGGGATGGTGAGGTCTTCATGGCTGCATTGCTGGCTGTGGCGCTGTGGCCCAGAGCCTGCCCTGAGTGCAGCAAAAGAACCAAGCGTGGACAGTACGAACTCCATCCTCCCACACCCATGTTTTCTCTCCACCTCTCCTTTCATGCCCATTCCAGTATCATCTCCTTTACGGGTGTATTAGGTTTATTTTTCCTTCTGTCCTTTTAATTCCTCCTTTTGGCACCAGCCTCTCTGTACAGAACGGCGAGCGGGACGCTACAGCCTCGCTGCATCATTTTGCTTTATGTCTGGGAACATCTGTATGTGCAATTAGAGAGCCAGCTCCTTTTATGTCCCTAAATGAGGAGTCTTAATCACTGCCATAAGAAATCAAGCCCTGGCTGGGCAGCGCAACTCAACGACGCGACTCTCCAAGCAGGGCTGGCACTACCCGCGCGCGGGATCAGCCCTCAGGAGAAATCTCCCACCCAGCAGCAGGTCCTCCGGGCTTGTCTTCTCCACGGAGGCATTTTCACAAGTGTAATTACAGGGAAGCAGCGAGATGGTTCCCTGCTGTGCCGAAGGCATTTCACCGGCTTTCCTCAGCGCCAAGTGACAGAGCTGCAGGTGCCGGTGCAGGCTCACGGCAACATCCGTTGGGAATAAACGGCTGCAAGCTGGGGCCTGGCATGCAGCGAGACCCAGGGGCTTCCTCCAGCGTGGCTGAGGGAGTCATAAAGGCGCTTGTGTGATAATTTAATAAAAAACGGTAAGAGCGATGGATGCTGGGATTCCTCCAGAACCAAATCTCTTTCCCCCCCTCTCCTCACCTTCAGCCTCTCTGCCAACCCTTGATGTCTTGCCCTCTTCTTTCTCCACCCTTTCCTGCCCTTTCTCCACCACCACAACCGAAGCGCAGACCTTCACATCAAGACTGTTTCCCCCCCAGATCGCCCGTCTCGGTTCACCAGCCAGCCAGCCCCCACCAAAAGGAACGGGCTTGTGTCCACGCACACCCAGAGCTGAGGAGAGCTGGTCCCCGCCGGGCTACCCCACGTCCAACCTGGCTCCAGGGCCTGCCCTCTCACGGGCCATTCTGCCACCTCCTCCGCTGCCCTGAGCCCGCTGCTGGCTTCCTCCCACCCTTTCTACAGCGACCTCTTGCTTCCACATCCATTTTCCAAACAAGATCCCTCCCTGAGCAACCTTCAAAGTCCACAATGCCAGGAAAAGTTACGGAAATACAATGCATCCAGCCCAACAGCAGGAAAAGAGTAGACTTGATGTAATTTGTGTACGTGCAAAATGTATTAACTCCATTTTCCACTTCACTAGCCCCCCGGTGCCTGCGTGGAGCCTCTGCTCGTTCTCAGCACTCAGGTCTCGAGGAGCATTTTCTTCACCTCGCAGTTCGATTTTATGGCGTGTTTTCCCGTCACCGCTGTGGATTCAAAGGGAGTGCTCAAAATACACACAGCCCCACACTTTCTCCTTTCTATTTATGATCCGCTCCTCTGGTATGTGGCTTTAAGTCATTTTATTTCAAGCAGGAATATTTTAAAAGAGTAATCTGTATGTGCGTGTCAGGGAAAAGAATTAATTATCGCTCTAATTAAAAGGACACTGTTGAAAATAATCTCTCTCTTTTCCTGCTGATTTTGCCCTTTTTCTGTGAGTAAGCTTTACATTTTTGCATGTATATGTTTCTCAAGGAGTTTGAAATTAACAGGCTTATTTTATTTATGCAACAGTATCAACCAGAAGTTGTGCATCAGCAAAATGCACATTAGGCGGATGGCAAAGGCAAACATCAATGATTTTGTGTAGGTCCCAGATAAGTAATAAGTATTACTACTATTATTATTATTATTATATAAAATCCTGGATTACTTTAAAGAAGCCTAAAAGGCACTCCCTCTCCCCCAGGCTGCACTTGAGGTTTAAGACTGTGAAATCCGTCGATTAAATAAGGCACGTCCTTGGATAAACGCCCCTCCCAGCCGCGCAGCCCTGCCGTCAGGGGCTGGCTAGATGCATCCAACCCTGGTCCGGTTCCCAGCCTGGGGCCAGGCAGAGACCACCGTTGGCTTGGGGTCCCCCAGCACCGCCAGCTTTCCTCCCTGTGTCATAGAATCATGGAGTCACAGAATGGTTTGGGTGGGAAGGGACCTTAAAGCCCACCCAGTGCCACCCCCTGCCCTGGGCAGGGACACCTCCCACCAGCCCAGGTTGCTCCAAGCCCCGTCCAACCTGGCCTTGAACCCCTCCAGGGATGGGGCAGCCACAGCTTCTCTGGGCAACCTGGGCCAGGGGCTCACCGCCCTCACAGCCAAGAGTTTCTTCCTAATACCTAACCTAAATCTCCCCTCTTTCAGTGTAAAACCCTTCCCCCTCGTCCCATGGCTCCCCTCCCTGCTCCAGAGTCCCTCCCCAGCTTTCCCGGAGCCCCTTTAGGGACTGGCAGGGGCTGGAAGGTCTCCCCGGAGCTTTCTCTCCTCCAGGCTGAACCCCCCCAGCTCTCTCAGCCTGTCCTCCCAGCAGAGGGGCTCTAACCCCGTGCTCCCACCCTGCCCGCAGCGCGGCTTCCCACACAGGGGTGCTCAGGCATACGCTGAGCTCCGCTGGGGATGGAGACAGCTGGATGAAGCCACCTGGCTCTGCGAGCTGCCGCCGAACTCCAACACAGCTATCAAAGGTAACGTCAGCACAGCCTACATGCATCTCCTCGTGTTTTGCCTTAAGGAAGAGGAGGTTTCCTTAACCACGGTTTTACGGTAGTGATAGACAGGGAGAGATGGGAACTGCATAGGCCAGCACAACGCTAGTTCCAGGGATCTTAAATTAAGCAGGAAAAAGTCAGATTAATCCCTGGGAAAATGTCATTCTACAAAAATATCTGACCATCAAAAGGCTAATTAAGTCAGTCGTTTGAAACCAAACATAAAACTTGGGAACACAATGCAGGGAACAAGCCGGAGCTCACAGCGGGATGAGCGCAGCGATCTACAGAGCCTCAGGATTATATCAACAGTAGGTAAAGCCTCAACGCGCAGAAAGACTAGCCAAGGTTTACATTTTAAATCATGCAAAATCCAAAGTCTCCCACCTAATCTAAAAGGCAATCCCGACCTCCCAATCGAAAACTGCAACTATTCCTCCAGCAATACTCAAAGGAGAAAGAGAGAGAAGAAAGGGAATACCGGACCACTGCATAATTCAGCGTGTTTTGACAGTCACCTTCAGGGCATATCACACTCGACTGCTCATCACTCTCAAAGATGGATATGAAAGGGGCTGGAGAAAGGGACACTAGATGATATAATGGAGCGACAATTAAAGACCACAGAAAACCAAAAGGCAAACCAACTGCATCTTTCCCTAATTTACAGGGCACGGAGCAGGCAGTGTGATTGGTTCATACGTTTCTCATCCCATCAGGAGGAGAGCGGGGACGTAGCGGTAAGAAATGATGTACAGCGTGAGAAGCGCAAGCGACGTGGCCTCTGTTGACATAGCGCTTTGTGACACTTCTCCCTCTTCCCAGGGGGATGCTTGTCGAAAACCCATCAGGGTTTAACACCTTCTCTAAGCATTAATGCCTTAATGAGACACCACGACACCCGCTCAAAACGCGGACTCAATTCTTGCACGGAGCTCGCAGTACCGGGGGAATGCCTGCACTAAATGCTGGAGGGACCTCAGCGCTGCGAGCTCCACACGCAGACTCAAACTTAAATAAAACTCATTTATAGTTCAGAGCCGGTAAAATACTGTCTGTGGGTAATTTGCTGTAGATCCTCCTCAGGTAATGCCTTGGAAGAACAGAGCTTTCTCCCATTTTCTCTCCCTAAATGTTCTTCAGGCGACTCTTCCTTACCTTATCCACTATCACCCCCTAGATGCTGACGGTTCACAGCCAAGTATGTCAAATACGTCTGCCTTTCCAGCCTATCAGTAACTGTTTCCTGACTGGCTTGATCTTCTGCAAAAATGTTAAAAATATCACACCGTAATGTAATAAAGAAACAGAAAAGATGGGAAAAGCCAAGGATCAAGGTGAAATAGCTTACACGCGAACATCTTTAAAGCGTTCTCTGGAAAAATACAGATGATGGAGAAAAGAAACCATGCTAGAGAGATCTGGGTGGCTGCCCATAAATCCAGAAGAAAATTAAGTCCCCAAAGCTCTGGAAGTTGCTATTGCTCTCCTTGAAGTGAGCAACTGGGTAATCAGCGTTAATATTAAACAGCTTGTTCTGAAATAAAAAAAAAAAAAAAAAAAAAAGACAATTCAAGAGACTCTGCCTTCTGCCTTCCAGCATCAAGAGACAGTCAGAAAACCTTGGACTAAAAAATGGAACATTTCGCTTGTGCCTCAGTCCACTATCTAGTTGTGTTGACCGTGATAATAAAATACCAAAAAACGAGGGCCATGCCAGCTTGACCCGTCCCTTTGCGCTGCAGCGTCTCAGCTCTGTGTGGGGAGGATTCACCAGGTGGGGAAGCAAAGGGCTTGGTGACCCACGGTGGCATTGCCTCGTGGTGCAACCCGCTTCCACAGCCGGTCCACCTCCAGCTGCGCTCCCTCCCGTCCTGAACGCGAAACGTGGCATCAAGTTAAAAAGAAACAGGGAAATGAGAGGCATGAGACTGGATATTCCAAAGCTGAGCTTATGAATGCTTTTAAGATTGGACAGTTTTTATTGCACATATATATATATAAAAATACATATATAGAGAGAGCCTCTACGCTTGTCCTGGCAAGTTTTCTCTGCTAGCTTAAGTCCAGAGACCTTTAAAAACAACGGCAAGTAGAGCTTCTATCGATAAACATGTCACTAAACTACAGTGCATTGAATTTAGGATTTTCCAGGCTAGATGCAAGTTCTGGAGCCACTGGAAAGCCATGCATCTTCCTTTCCCAACAGGATGAATGTCTGTTTCCTGACTGTGTGACACTAAAGGGAAGATTTTAAATCAGTCAGAAACAGCAAGCTTGTCTATTCTGAGACTTGAATAGTCAAAATTATTTTAGGGGGAGGGAGGCTGCAGGGATGGATGAAGCAAAAGACGTTAAGCAGAGCAACTTTTCTTTTTAAAGTGGCATCTGCGTGCCGTGGCTGCAGCAGTCCAATATAAGCGTGAGTCCCTGGGGGGGGATTACCGGGGAGAGTCACTGTATCGCTCAACAGACACAACACTCTCATTCCTACATCCCCATGGATGTTTAGGCATCTCCCAACTATCTCTGGCAAACCAGGTATTTCTATGTATTTACCTTCAGATCAGGACGACTGTAGCATGTGGGTAGCCGCAACCACGCACACACAGGTCCCACTGCTGTGCAGAGCTGGGGCAACAGCAGCCGCAGAGACGGCTTCATCCCCTGCCTTTTCAATGGCTACCTGCTGGCGCCAGCGGGGTTAATTCTTCTCGGTATCTACGTGTACCTGGGTTGGTAGGAATAAACCATCGAAACCTGCCAACACATGAGAACAGCCTCCCCGGAGAGGGTGCAGAAGGCTAACTCTTGGATATTACCTTTTAATGAGTGCTGGCCAGGGAGGACGGAGCGTGATACAACAGCGTAAGCACAACAAATACCGGCAAGGTGGGGACACGGAAGCAGTCTGCAAAAACCAGAGAGATGGCCAGGACGGGCTCCGGGGAAGCGTGGGGCTGAAGCCAAGGCTGCCGGCGTGCCCGCGCCTTCCCGCTCCTGCCCCAGCCCCACCGGCTGCCCTTGCAGCTGCAAACATCTGCCAGCTGAAGAGTTCGGGGGGGGGTCTCCAAAGGGTCTGAATTGATGGGAGCCCACTCAGGCCATGCTGATGTGAGACAGAGATGTGGAGAGAGAGTCCTGGGTTCAGGGCAGCTGGGCTACAGAGTTGCTGCGGGAAAACCAGGAGATGCAGAGACCATCATTAGACAGACATAAGGGCAGAGACATGGCTCCTGGTGAAACAGCATTTTCGTATTTACAGGAAACCCTGAACGTAACTAGGCCTTTATCAGCAGCTTACGGCCTCAGGGGCTGGAGACTCCTGAACTTGAAATAAAAATATACAGACTTCTCCGTCCCCCTCTTGCTCCAGAGGCCTCACAGTAGGTGCACCCATCCAACGAGGCTCTTTCGCAGGAGGCTATTAATTTGTGGCTCTGTGCGCACAGGTCTATTACAGCCCCATTCATAACCAGCCTGCAGAGCGCCTGGAACATCGCCAAGCCGCGTGCTTGCATACAAAGGGTAATTGCACCAGGTTCTCCTCTCAGTTCACTTTGCACCACAACACGGCACAACACTGTCCGGGGGGACAACAGCCCCCACTCCAATGGACCCCTGGACCATGAGCCTAAGAGAGCCGGAGGAGCAAACGGTCCCTCTGGCTCTGGGTCCGAGCATCCCGCTCTCTCTGCGCACCTCCTGTGCTCCAGGCACCGGGGACTGAGGGCACGCCGGCCCCCAGATCCCCCCTCCCTGTCCCCGTGCTCTCAGTTTCTCATTCACAGCCGCACGCCTCCTGTTCCTGAGGAGCCACAGCTGCAAACGCAGCAGTACCTGCCTGGAATTGAAAAGCTGGACATTACCACCTCGTCCAGCTCTGCTGACTTATCATTTTGCTATCACCCACGCCTCATTACTATGCAGTTTCTTGCCAGGTCTTGGCTTTCTTACCACCTTCCCCTCCTCGTGCCTCTCTCCCCTTCTTATTAAACATGGGTTAGATGCTATCTCTCCGTCCTGCTTTTTCATCCCCCACGTTCCCCCTATTGATTCTTTCCAGGAGCTCCCGCCGGCTGCTCCCCCAGCACCACGTTTGACCTTCCCCGGGATGAAACAAAGCACCAATGTCGGACGACTCTCGGCAACGCAGCAATGTGAAACGGCCGCTTCAGCTCACTCCCATTTCACAGACAGAGGGAAAAAGATGGAAAACTTGGTCGGAAAAGCTGCGAAAGAAAGAGATCAAAATACAGGATCCTAACTGAACGGCTCCTCCCTTGCTCAGAGCTGACTGCGTGCCCTCACATCACTGAAGCGCAGCTCGCTCCAAGTATTTGCCATGCCCCAACCCACCTCGTTCTCTATTTTATAGAAATGGTAGAGCTTTTTAACTTGCACATTGACTGGCAGAGAGAAATCCTGGGAGCTTAATGACATCCTGCAAATTCATCATCACTTGAGCTGCCAAGGGCCTTGTAACAACCATCCCACATGCTCTTGCAGGGATGACGTTGCCACTACACACTAATGGTCTTGGGAATCGTTTGGTTCAACTTGCATTTATGTAGGTTTCTTGTTTCTAAAGCGTTCAGAGCAGAGCACAGGGAAGAAGAAAAAAGAAAAAAAAAAAAAAAAAAAGCTTAAGAATCACTTGGGTTTCTGCAAATCAGCCGAGTTGGAGGGTAGCATCCCAGACGGTGAGACAGGTACCATCAAAGAAGGGAGCAGAAGCACAGCAGGACGGTACAGAGCCGGCAGCAGCCCAGCTCGCTCACACTGCTGAGGCTGTGGAAAGAGCTCACGCACAAAAGGAAGAAGTTTAAATAAAGATGAAGCGGATGCGGCGACATTGTTGCATGGCCGATCAATTCAATCTCCACCTCAGAGGTTACCAGAAGCGAGACCTCTTCAGTGGCCTTTCCCAACCCCTCCATTTCTCACCAGCAGGTCTTTTCATACTCGTATCTGGACTATTAACCCTTAAAGTTTCCCACTTCTCTCCTCCCATTTGTCATGTCCACACGCTCCTTTAACCCAATGCTGACCTCTCCGTTTCTTGCTCCACGAACCCGCTTTGTCACATCCTTGCTGGGCGCAGTCCTCGGTCCCCTCTTCTGTAACTCTGCCCCTTTCAGTGAATTTCCCCCCTCCCACACTCAGCCATCGCTTCTATGCCAATAATTTCCAGGTTTAGTTCCCATCTCCTCTGTTTTTTCTCTGGGCTCTCTGTTTAGATATTGCAAAGGCATCTATTTTGTTAGATCTGGCCTCTACCTAGTGCTTTTGGGGCACTTTGAACTTGGAAATGCTCAGCAAATCCCAGCACCTTCATCTTTTGCCTCCTAATCCTTCTGTGCTCCTCTTCTCCAGCAGTACTAATAACGTCACTCTTCTTTTTTTTTGAATAACCAACATCCTAAAGGATTAGCCCTAACCAAACGTATGACTCCTGAGATTCAGCTTCCTGTGCGCAGGGTGGAGCCAGCTCAGGGCAAACAGCTCGGCTGTGAGACACAGACCATTGGGATTGCTCCCTCCTTGGGGCCGAGGAAGGGACCAGACAATCTCATGTTTTAGCTCTTTCCCCTGTTATTCTGCCCTAAACGCCTACAAAATGCCACGTGGATGGATGCTACCATAGGCATTTACCTGCTCGGAATGTCCCCACACAGGGAAAATGCACAGCTGGTGCTTTCTTAGGGTAGGAGAAACACCAGCACAACAGCAACTTGTAGCAGAGAACAGCACAAATTCATATTGGAGACTTCCCTGCCAAGCAGCTTTATCCACCATGGGACACATTTCCTCCCTTCCTAACGCACGGTCCCCTCTGTTTGTCACTCGTTGGGCAAGACCGTCTCACTCCCGAGAGCATAAACCTGCCGTATGGACAGAGAGCCTACGAAACCATCGCTATAAAGTTCTTCTGGACACCAGAGAGCTGCTTCGCTGACCCGAAGTCACAAGCATACCACCCTACACCGACTCAGCGAGACCATATTCTCCAGCCCTTAAACTACCAGTCACTTGGTTACGGCCTGTTCTCTCTGAAGGCGAGCAGGTCTGGTAGGGAGGAAAGGGTGGAGCAGAACCCTGTAGCCTCCAGAAGGTGATTTTGTCAAAGGTGGGAACGGAACAGAGCTATAGCTCTCGCTGTCTCTTAGGCTTATAGAATTTAGAAAGGTATCCAGGTGACATTATATGATTTAAAAGTTAATTAAACTGAGTGATATAGTATAACAGCCCCAGGTGTTTATTTCAAGCTAGCCTGTTTCTACAGTATTTAGAAGGAAAGAATGGGGTGGGGGGGAATCTAATAAAAAACCTTGTGAGTGTTGCATTAAGAAGTAATCACACCATTAAATCATTCTGGTTCTGAGCACTTCTAATACCTTCACATCTTGGCAATTCTTTCCAGCTCAGGCTCGTTTCCATCGTTGGGCTCCTTGTTGTGCTCCTTCCTGGAGCTGGCAGGTTTTTCCTTTTAAGAACGCCGGGAGATTGCTGCACAGCCCACCTTTGTGCATCGGCTGTGTCAACAGCTACACCTTTGCTCGAAGGCACGTTAGATCCCTTCTGAGCACTAATGGACCAGCTGGACCAGCACCATCCCTCCTGCACTGCTGCTGGGCTGGAAGGGAAACAGCCCCGAGGTGGGACACAGTGTTGGGTACGCAGCAAATGCCGACAAACCTTGGGAAAACCAAGAAAGCGGCTGGAACGTGGAAGAGATGTGAGTGGGGAGGAGCAGAGAGGTCCAGAGGAAAAGACTTTTAATAAAAAGGAAAGTTTGGGAGAGCTTGGCTTTCCCCCTCAAATGCAGTTTTTATGGAAAATGCAATGGTAAGAAATCACCTAGGTAAGACTGAAGTACAGAAGTTTCTGTTGCTTCTTGACAGGTCTCCCAGAATGGGAGTCACAGATCTGTCCCCAAGACCACATTGACGGAGAATCCTATTTTGTGGGACGTTTCTCCCACATGCCTGATAATCAGCTGACTCCCTTTCTTTTCAGAGGTTCACCGCCTTTTCTTCTATAGGTTCAAAAACTTTTGATCTTTAGATCTCCGAGCCTGTGAATCCCTAGCCAAGCACCATCTCTACGCAGCATAAAACCACGTGACATAGAATTTGAGCAAAAGCAGAGAGATGGAAGTCATAAGGGTCAGGGGTGGCACGATGGGGTAAAAAGGGAGAAAGGAGGTTTTGGTATCACCAGTGCTCACCCAAAGGCCCTGAGGTGTCTCAAGAGGCGTCGCATCTAGGAGAGCTCCTCTGCATTCAAAGGAAAAGTCCATTTTTCCATAATTCGTCAGGTTAATAAATGACTCCCTCTTCTCCCTACAGCCTCTCCTATTACCAATTCTCATGCAGCACGCCGGAGCCTCCTTTCACTATTAATACCACTCACTGTGAAATGTAATTACCAGCTCTATCACAAAGCGTCAGGCACATTTATCCACTGTACACACTGGCTGACTCCAGATCACATCCGTCACTGGCTGCCTTGTTCTGACAATGTTGTCCAAAGACAGCATCTGCACAGGCTCCCAGCTAACTTGGGCCACTTAAGCGGAGCCCAAAACTGTTCTGGGGGTCCAAAATGGGTTCAATAAGCAAACACAAAACCAAGAAGCAAAGAGGGATACTTAATTTAATACAGACTCGTAATTTAAATCCAAAGGAAAGACCGGTGATAGGCAGAGTGAAGTGTTTGGCTGGAGAAGATGGATGAGTAAACACTCCAGAAAGCAATTCAAAATGATGGAGTGAAATGAATGGCTCCCTCCTCCAGGCTGACACAAGCAAAATCCCTCCTTTGCTTTATGCTTTAACTCACGTCATTATGTTTTGATTAAAGCCAATACAAAAAAGCTCACTTGCTGTCCCTTGCTTGTGGCTTTCTTCTCCTGCCTCCCTTTTTACATCCCTCTGCAGCCGTTCCTAGGAAGCAGACAGGACACCCAGAACTCGCGTTGTTCAATCCTTTGCCATTTGGTGAAGCTGCGACTCTCACAAAGGGCAGGGACTCAGCCAGACGTATCAGCTTTAGCTTTATTTAAAAATCCCATTAGTTGGAAGAGGAAAATAATATACATTCTTACTGATATCCAACTGACTCTTGTATTAAGTGTCTCCAATTCCATGGGGCTAGAGGCAGCCTTTCCAGTCCTGTCTGAATATCAAGTACGTGCTTTGAAGGCGGTACCTTCACTACACTCAATATTCTGGCAGCCGTTTAAAAGCAGGCAGCCTATGCTTATAATGGGGAACAGATAAAAGGGGAATTTTATTTACGGTTGAGTGTTACCACGGGGCTATGAACACTGAAATAAAACCGGAGAAATGCAACTCAAAGTACTGCTGACAAAATAAAATAAGAATCCTCATAATACTTGAAAAGGAAAGAAGCGGAACCGAAACAGGATTAGTTATGTTAACTGCTTATCTATTGCCGTGTCTCCAACTTTTAGACTCCGGTGTCTACAGCTAACGACCCGCACGCCCGTGCCCAGCATTTTCCTAGACAGAGCCAGGAGAAAGATGTCTTCTGAAAAACAGAAGGGGTTGGGGGTTTTCTTCTTGAGAACAAAATGAAAACAGGGAAGGAGAGCTTGCAAAAACTTACAGGTTCTAAAAACCGAGAGGATTAAGCTGCCGCAGATGAGAAAGGAAAGGAGGTAGGCATCTTCCTATTAAAATAAAGCATAACTGTGTGGCCTGCTACGGCGTCTTTGTCCTAGGTACAGCAACAGCCCAAGTAAATCTCCGTGCTCCTAAAAGTATCAGAACACTTCCCGGAGCCTGCACGGATCCGATGTGCCTCGTTCCACCCCAGCGCGTCCCTCACCACCCACCAAACGCAACCGGTGGGGGAGAAAAGAAGGGAACAGCTGAACTTCCCACCTTTCCCACGCTCTCAGAATTTTGGTGTCGCTTTCAATAATGATTAATTTGTGGATCATCTTCTCCTAATCTCACACAATAACGATATTTCCTGCCTTGATTTGAGCCTTTTTAAGCATGATGGTGGCAGATGGCAGGCTATTACACAGCATGGCCACAAGGCAATGGAAGCAGGAAGGATTATTAACAAAAATAGTAACTCTTCAAAATCAAAAAGGTGAGGGCGCATGGAAGAGCTATGGTTTTATTTTTACACCTCGAATCAGTTATTTGAATGCATTATGAATGCTGTAAATATACCCGATGGATATAATGAAAATACATTATTAATTTTCACTCATTATTAATGAACTTATAAATTCACAAGTGATGGAGCCATGACGGTGTGAGGGAAAGGTCATGAATAATAACTGGAGATGAATAATATATGCACAGTTAGCTCACAGGATACTATGCTCATATGACTGTAGTGCCTCATGTTTATTTAACTCAGCAGTGCATTGACTTTTTATTCTTTGCTAGATAATAGCAGAAAGAATTACAGGCACCGTAATCCCTATTAATTCAACATAACAGATCACAATGGACGTCCTTCTGCAGGGATGCTCCTACCTCCTAACCAATGCTAAAAAGCCGGGATCCCCCTCTTTTCTCCATCGTGCTCTGCCTCCCTGGCATCTTCGTGCTTTGCCTCATGCTTTTTCATTGCCGGCACGTGGAGAGCATCGAATCTAGAAACAGCCGCAGCAGACCCAGAGATAAACTCACGACCAGCCCGTGTGAGGGTGACAAACCTGAGACCAGCGGAGAAAGGCCGAAATCTCTGGCGATACCTCAGTGTGACAAGCAGGGGAAGGCAAGCTGCGTGCTGTGTGCACATACAGACAATTTTGTTTTGGTTCCATCTGTTAGGACTAATTTGTTAATTATTAAATAGATAATTTATCATCGCTGCCTGCTTGATCGGTGTTTATTACCCACGGTCTGAGGCAAAGAGAGTGCTGTGTGAATAAAGATGGGATTAATTAACAACAAAAAGTTCAGGCAACTGCAAACCTGCGGCGGCTGCTTCTAGTCCCTGTCTATTCCTGAACAAAAAGGAGACTGGGGGAGGGAAAAAGCATCAGGAATTCAAGTCTTCGAACATCAGATTTCTTCCTTTCCTCACAAACTAACCACTGCTGGATGATGGAAAGCAAACTCTACCTCTTAAGACACTCAGCGCTTTCCAACCAATTTCTTCTTAGACTGGATCCAGCTACTCTGTGAATCACTGATTGTGAAGAAGTGGTTCTCCAGGTCAGCATCACTGTGTCATCCCTGGCCCTGCGGTGGCAAACAGCATCACTGTCCCATCGCTACTGCCATTCTGGAGATCTACAAACCACAGCCAAAGCAAAGCAGAAGGTCATCCACCTTGGGCTTGGGACTCCTTTTCTCTATCAGCCATTGATCCGTTAGTACCCACGCTCCTCTCCAGGTCCTCCTGTACCATAAGATTCATATTTTTGTGAGGCTTCTCCAGCTGCTGCTCCCTTAATTAAAGCTACTCGTTGCTTTCATTTTAGAAGTTTGCACTTGTCATTCCTTGAATGGAGTCTCAAGACCAGGAGAATGACAAATATCCAACTAATAGGTGGCAACGGTAGGAAGCAAGAAGTTTGCAGGAACATCCCGATGCAATAAACCTCGCGACCCTCATCTCATATGGTAAAAGGTGAAAGACGCACCCGCGATCCACCTTCTTTCACTATGGAAACGTGTTCACAAAGGTTCAAACAACGACGTTCCAAGAGGAATCTCAAGAGAGTAAAAAATAACTATCTTCCTAAATATGCCGGCCTATGCAATAGGCCACAGGTGAAGTAAACATCAACCTGCCTAAACATATAGGAAAGATGCTGAAATGCAGGGACACTGAGCTGCAGGAAACCAAAGATAATCACTCACGTGCCATCAACTGATGCTGAGAGCACGCAGGTAAGTGATAACTTCCCAAAGAGCCAAGTATCCAACTCACCAGCTATTCAATCTTCTAAAGGGAGGCATCAAGGGAAATCACAGCAAAGAGATAGTAAGTTATTTGATCAAAGACACTTTTAAGGTTAATGGACAGGCCACAAACAGCAATCATGCCTCCAGCCATGCCATCTGAGAAAAAGATGCATCATGTTTGGTTTGTGGTAGGAAAAGACCTTCCCTGTAAAACTTATTCAGCCAGATCTTCAGGGAACTTCAGGTGACATTTTGGTTAACCGTTGCTCTGCTACACCTCCGCGTAGCTGCATCTCCGCTCCCTCAACCGCTCATGATCAACTTAACAAGTATTTTGTACAAACAAAAGTTTTCTTGCTAAATAAATTAATTATGACAGAGTAAACAAAAACTTTTTAAAAATGCATGTTTTGATGTGATTGCTTTTTTAATTGGCTGGTTTAACATTTGGAATTTGATTTAATTTTCAACTTGATTATCCTCACCGCAGGGTCAGGCTGCCAGAGACACAAATGAGTGTGGAAGCCTCTGGCGCTCCCCATCAGGCCTCCCAACGGAGCCCGCTCCGTACTTCTGCATTCCTCCAGCCCCCTTCCCTCTTTTATTATTCCTATTTAAGAAAGGAAGATCAAATTCAGGCCAACAGCAGCCATACGTTTCCTAGCTCTCCATTAGTAATTTTAAAATGAGACGGTGCTCTGGAGCCCCGAGTGTTAATCCCAGCTCTGACAACTTCTTCCCTTAATTGCCTGAATGAAATCTCCGCGCCACCCCAACTGTCCTTACCCATAAAACGAGCCATGATAACAAGAAGCCAGTAAGGTATGCCAGTGAGCGGATTAATTATGTTTGGGAATTGCTTGGGGGATGAATTCTACGAGCTGGGACAAAGCAAGCCACTTTCAGTCCTGTGACAGTTCACACACGGTATGACGAGTCTGATGAGATGGCACCATCTCCAGCCACCTCTGAGGTAAGGTGGGTTTGCAGCCCGATCCCTACTGAAGCGCAGGAAAGCCATTTTCTTTCCAGCAGAATTACCAAGTTGTTAGTAAAGGCTGCCACAGATTTCTCTTTGCTACTTCAAAAGAGCCCTTTACGCTCTTCTACTACTGCCCGGTGCCAGTAGTTGCACTATCAGGTGCTCTGCTCATCAGCAGTATCCGTGATTCCTCATCCGTTCACAAACTGCGGAGCTCAGAAGAACCAGAAGAATCAGCCAATCTCAGCTGATGAAAAGCACAAGCTGGTGAATTAAGCAAAGCAGTTCCTGCATCAGGCTCATAATTGCTAGCTGACTTAGAACATTTCTTGTACAAGAATATCCCGTCTTCATTTAGACACTTCAAAGTGATGGTGAATCCCCCACGTACCGAGATAAATAGTTCCAATGGCTAATTACCCCTGTTATAACAAAAGCATTTCCTTATTTCTAATCTTTCCTGGTTTCTACTTCCAGTATTTGATCTTGTTACGCTTTTGTCCGACAGATCAAAGAGCTCTTCACTAGCCAAAATCTCCTTCCCATATAGGAACTCAGACTATGATCAAGCTACTTATTAACCTATTCTTTGCTAAGTTAATTAGAAGGAAATTCTCCGGCCTCTCACTGGTTTTAGATCTTGAGGTGAGGCAGGAGAAATAGAGACTTCCCAGCAAGAATTTCCCCTCTTTTCAGAGCAAAACAGGTTAAGATAATGATGTGATAAAATAGAGGCACGTGTGCCACGTACGTCATGCTGTCCATCACATCTTTACCTTACCCTTCCTGCCTGGAAGTTGGTTTCAAGCTGAATCTGCACATCTTCTCAAAGATCACTAACCCTGCCTCGATGGAGACAGAAAAGGCAGGAGGCAGACTGACAAGCCAGGAGATTCTGCTGGAAGACCCAGAAAGAAGAGTACTACCTTTTGTCAAGAGGCTCCTTTCTAAGTTGGCGCCTGTCTTCTTCTCTGAAGGCCCTTTGCCAGCTGTTCTTCCTCCCAAGGCTGCTTCGCTCTCTCCCGCCTGCGTGGCAAATTACCTACAGACTCACCTCCTCCCCTAATGCTGATGGGAGCTCTTGGATCACTTCTCCCCTCTCCTCCCACTTCTCTCACACACGTGCCTTCTCTTCGCTCCCTTCTTTGCCAAATCGCCCTGAAGAGTGCTTTCTCCCCTCCCTTCCTCTTTTCACTCCACATCTTCTCTGTGGGAGGACTCAGAGGGCTGGTGCTCTCCTCTGCATGCCAGAAGATACCTCTTCTCAAATCCTGCTCTGAACAAGAGCTGGCTGGCTGCTCTGCCAGTGAAGCTTTTTCGGTTCTCAGTGCTGTGAAGTTACATGAACACACCTATGGGAAAGACTCCAACCCCGGACCCACCATGTCCTCTTCTCCTTTCCAACACTCCTGTCCAACTGCTCAGCCCTGCCATGCTCCTCGCTGGTTTAGATGTGAACGGATCTATCCTCCAAGCATCGCTGTAAGCACAAACACCAAGCAGCACAACTCCAGGGCAAAAACTGCTTTGCTACCAGTGGGATCTCCAAGCAGTATCATCCTTCTCTGAGTCACTTGCGAGGAAAGGAAGGTGGGAACAGCTGTGCTGTCACCTCGAGACGGATTCCTCCCATACCCGCACTGCTTCACACTCACAGAAATGTTTCTTCTCAAGAAGTATCTCGTTCTGAGCTGTGCTAACCACAGGTTGACTTCATTCACCATTAATCGTCTCCTCTCTGTGAACTGGTGTGCTGCTGCGGATGCATTTTGATTTGCTTTAAATTGAGTGGTAATGGGGCCTTCGTTATGCTTGTGCTGGTGCGGAACAGTGGCACGTCAGTTGTGAGCAAGCATGATGCCATGGTAATGAGCTGGTATGGAGAGCAGGAAGCATCATGGTAGGCATCTGGTGGGGGAAAGCAGTGAGAGAAATCCACTAACTGGGAAATGCAAAACTCTATCTAAAACTCTAGAGGTGCTTGGTCATTTAACAGCATCACGTTCCTCAGCACCACTGAGGAACGAGTTCTATGTGTGTAGGAGGATCCACCTTCAGAGAAAAAAAATAAGCATGGTGGATCCTTGGCCACGGACAGCAGGACGCAAGGTTTCGGTTTTGTTCATGTATTTGATGTTTAATAGAAACTAGATAAAGGGCAAAAACCCTTCCTAGAGAGAAAAACTACTGCTCAGTGTCAATGATTTTCTGTCACTTCTGGCCAGGACCCAGACCTGGCCTGGGGACCTCGTCGTGAAAAAGTCTGGTCTCTATTGACTTCTCCTCTGTCAGTGCCGACGCTGGCGAAAGACAATTTTTCCCATCCGTTTGGGTTATGATTTATTGGTCCAGGGGTTGAAATTCAATAAAACGAGCTTCTCCGTCATCACCTCCTAGCAATTGTGTCTTGATGCTCTGATCATTTCACAAAGACAACCTGGGAAAAAGCCCAAAGCCCAGCCCCAGCGAGACTAGAGCCTGTCAGATACACGTGTCTCTGCAACCACCTTTTGTAGCTGGCTGTCGTGCCACGAAGCTGCCGCTCGCAAAGGAGGCTGCAGAAACAGAGACCATCCCAGGTGCAGAACGAAGGTGAAGTCCATGCCGGTGGCACAGCCAAGCCTCCGTGAACCAAGCCCGGAGAGTCAGAGTAACTGCAGGAGGCTGTTCAAAGAGGCCGCGCATCTCCCACAGAGGCCTTCGGGCAATAGCAGCACCGGGAGGAGAAAGAAATCAGCTCCTAAGAGTTGGTTCGGACCAGTTGTGAGAGTACTCTGGACATAAATTTTGTTATATTAATGAGTCACAGCGGTCACATAACCCGCCGTTCCATCATTTCTTCCGTTCTAACGGCCCCTCTCGGAGATCTAATCTCAGTAAAACGCTGGAGGAGCCTCTCAAATGGCCGTGTTTTACTGCTGTCAGTCTATCACCGGTTCCTCATGCCAAAGGGCCACAGGGGAATAATCTCTTACTTCAAAGTCCTGTATTAATGACTGGGAGCTGCCACTCACCCTGAGCGGAAACCGCCCGAGGAACCTGCTGCCGTTCCCCAGCCAAAAGCCTTGTTTGTTTATAGCTGCAGCATTAATCCAGCCAACGGCTTGCCAGTACAGTCATTATTTATTATTTATTTAGTGCCCAAAAAGCAACAGGTATTTGTTGGGACACGACAGAGGCAAAGTCCCTTCCTTGAAAAGCCTTCAGACTGATAATAACTAAAATTTGGCAGTCCTCATCCAACTGCTGCAGAGCCATGTTGTATCCTGTCTTTCCCATGTCCCAGAGACAAAAGAAGAGGGAAATCCAGCTAGAGAACTATTGAACTGGCACAGCCTTTCCCAGAGAGCAATCCACACTTTTGGCCTCCACACAAACAAGGACTTAGTTTGAAGCTCTCAAACACTTTTTTAGATTTATGTGCTGAAAAGTACTTCAGAAGAAACTCAAGAGCATAGGAGCATCCTTCTCTAATTTACACGGAGCAATGGTCTTCGATCTATAGCTCAACAGACAACGTACAAAGATTTAAGATGAGGTCAGTAAGAAAAGCCAACCCGTTGCCAATGTAGGTTTACATCCACCAGACAGCGTTTGTGTCTCCACTAGGAAGCATTTAGGTATCTATGAACTGGGAACAGCTTCCACGGGTCACATCACGAGATTTCCAGGCTCAGAGAAAGGGTACGAGATGGCAGTACGGCTCCTGGGCTGCCCGCACGGGGCCTGCACCCAGCAGCACCCGGGAAGGGTACGCTGTCACTGAAAAAACCCAACATTTATGATTGTCTCTTAGGCACCTCTATCATCTACACCAGTCATCTGAACACTTCCAACGTTTAGATGGATAGTTGAGGTAAATATAACCTCTGGGTGTGCTAAGAAGAAATGCATCTGAATTCAGAAAGCCAGATTGGGCTCTACCGGCAGCCAGAAGCACGCATCTGGAAGCCGCAAGATTAAATAACTCCAAAAACTGGGCTTCTATAGCAAAAATGGACAATATTTCTATTTTGGGTTTACTGTCAGCACTACAGGCCGCATGCAATCTGCCCTGGTTTTGCCTGTGGTCTAGGGCTGTCTGTTAAAAACTATTTCAGAAAACACTTTGCGCGCTGAAGGCTTTGGCGACTGCTGGCTGAGAGCAGACCCAGCAGAAAGGGCTGAGAGAGGCCACCCAGCCCTGAAGGTTTAGGAGCAAGAGGAGACATCATCAGGCTGCGGACTGGCACGTTAGCAAAGGCCAGGAAAAAGACGTAGGTAAACCTGAAGGTTTTTTGACTTTTCTAACAATGACCAGAATTATTATTGCTTTTTTTGCCAAGGAAATTCTCCTCTTTGCAATGTTAACATGGTCCCCCCCGTATATCACTTCCCAGCAAGATTCCCATGAGAGCTGCATCTTCCAGATGAGAAGCTGGGGAACAGGATGCAGTTGACACCAGCAGAACCCGCAGAGGCTGCTCTGCCTCTGCGCTGGGTGCGTGCCCGCGGACTGACTCCTCCCCAAAGCACAAAGCCGGCGCAAAGAGAGGCTGCTGTACATCAACAGGAGCGTGAGCTCATCCGGAGAAGGTGTTATTTCTGCTGGGATTAGGCAATGCGCAGGGAAAGCCATCTGCTGGGAAGGAGCAATGTGCCCAACCTCGCGAGGATGCTCCCTCCTGTTTGCCACTGTTCTCATCTCTTTGCTGGACTGGTTTCAGACAACTGCCTCGCGTTGGCCACCGCTCCGCAGCGGCATCAAACCCCCATCCTTTTCAGTTCCCTCTAACGTCCTTCATGCATTCCCCGCCCAGTGATTCTCATTCATTCGTTCAGGCGGCCAAATGCCGACCGACCGTGCTCTCCTCCGCCCTGCGTGCAGCTGCCTCCCAGCCTGCCCTCCCCACCGCCCCCACGGGCAGCACGTCCTGCCCCAGGGGACAAGCCCAAGGTCAGTGATGTGAAGGGACCTGTGACCACGTTGCCACTCCTACCTCTCTGCCTCTCTCAGCTCGTAGATGGAGAGAGGCAGAGGAGGAAGAATAATGAAACAGAAAAGAAAGGCGTCGCTTGCAGAAATTGTATTGCTTCTGCTCCAAACATTAAAGATGACAGCCCACAGCAGTCCCCTGGGGCCCTATTCCAAATCCATACACACAGACCCCGACGTTTCCTGGATGAAAGCTTCCCTGCCTGGGTTCATTTCGACTCTACCAAGACCCCTGCTCATGAGAGAGACTGAGCTAACAGAGGCGAGGTGGGCGGCTGCATGGCCGACAGACTGGGGAAGGGCTGGGGGACTGCTGGTCCCTGCTGGCGCCTGCTCTGCAGCCCTCCCTCCCAGCACACCCTCCTCTGCTCCCACACCAGCCCCCTCTGCACGGGGACGTCCTCTCCGGTGCGAGTGAAGGGAGGCTACACACATCTCGACCCTATGGAAGAGAGCGCCTAACAAGCAACAGTGGTAGCACTTAATGCAGGATACCATAATGCCAGATAAAACCGTGTATTTAGCTCTCTCGCTCCAAGAAAGCAGTGCAACCTTTCCCGTGTGCCTGGAGATATTTAGCACCGCAGTTTGGATCAAGAGGGTTTGTAGGATGGGAAAACAACAGCAGCAACAAAAATCTCAGTGGTCTACACCAACAAAAGCACACACATAAGGCAGAGGAGCGGCAGATGAATTTCATGCCTTGATGCAAAGACGGCATTTAAATAACACACAGCACCACATTTCCCTCCTGGTTCCACTACGTTGCTGGTTGAAAGAAATCCATATGGTTAACCTGGCAGGGAGAACGTGCCTCTGTGATTTTCACTGAGCTAATGGGAGCCAATAACGTTACCTGTATCTTGGAGGACAGCGTTCCCACCCATCCCAATATTTGTCTAATAAAAGGTCAGCCCATTATATGGCATCTATTTGCAAAATTAAGAGCCTCTCTCCAGCAGCTAAATGCTTGCTTTAGGTTTGGAATTACTGTAATTAAAGTTACATTGTGCTCGGATTGGTGCCAATCACTGCGGAGCTCCAGGCACGACCTGCCGTTCCCAGCGCCATGCGCCTGGGCGTCCCACTCCATTAGCTCCAGGGAATTAGCTGTCATTAACGAAGAGATGCACACTCCTTCGTGTTGTCAAACCGCAATCAAGCGGGTCACAGGTGAAGAATAAATACTTTCAGAACAAGCCCAATTACACCATTTACATTTCATTACAGAACCTGTTTAATCCACTGATGGGCTCCCAAGTTCTTCTGCCTAATAAACAGCATTTCAGAGGAATTAATAGGCCCTGCAAAACATGCTAATTACACTCTTTTGCATTGCATTTGCAATATTGATTTTAAAGTTGCCACTTCCCCCTCCACCCTCCTTTCCCAGCCCCAAAGCCTTAACTTTCAGCAAAGTACGCTCAAACCAGCCTAATTACTGGTGGGTTTTGAAGCTGAGACATCTCCCTTGGCAAAGCTCGGTTCCAGCGAAGGCCAACATACAGGGAGGGACTTTCACGTCCATAACTTGTGCAAGTTCCTCCAGACGACCACTGGAAACAGCTGCTGAATAGCAATTACAGGCAGAGAGCAGGCATCAGCAGAGACTTTGCCATAGCAACGAGCCTGGCTGGACCCGCTCCCCAAAGACGCCGCCTCCTCCCGAAGACCACAGCAGCGGAACGGGTACGATGACAACACAACCACCGCAATCTCATTTTGATTTGAAACCGAAGCTATTTGATGCTCTCCTGGGCACTGAACTGTTTAAAAACAAAAGGAAAGTTTATTTTCAAATTGCAGGCCTCAGCTAAACCGCTCGGAAGAGAGGAACAGATCAGAGGCGCTCGTGAAAGACGCCGTCTGGCTGTTTATTCACCCTGGCTATTTTGCCCAGCTCCTACCACCGGTTTTCTGTTCTTTTCCTCCTCTACGCACTCGCTCTGCCCTCCCCTCCGCTCCTCTGAAACCCATTTTCTTTTTGCAGCGGGTTTCCTTTCCAATCTCTGACTTTCTGCATTGGCTTGGTGGCTGTCGCTTACCCTCGTGGTTTTATCCAAAGCTTATTGACACCTAAAACCATCCAGAGGAGGAGACGGACAAAGGGACAAGCAGCGCTTGCGGGGTTCTTCCTGCAGATTGTTTAAACAGAGCCATCAATAAAGGACAACAACCTGCCGCGCTTAATTCCCTTGCTAACAACAAAGCAGGAAAGAAAAGCCAAAGGAATCCACTCTGGGGCTGTCAGAAGACAGTGAGATACTGAGCAGCCACGAGCTGAAGTGCCAAGTGGGGAAAAGGAGACACGGTCACGTCTGGGGGGACCCTGAAACGGCAGAGAGCAGAAGGGAGCCTGCAGAAAACAGAGGCTGTCCCAGACAGCTGCTCTGTGAAATGAGACGTGGCCTCAAGAAACGCAACAGAAAGGGCCAAGATCTACTCCTGGTCCCTCAGAAACTTTCCCTACTAGATACTTCAGCTTTCTGAGGGAATGGATATGGAAGCAGTTACTGCAAAAATGGACATAAGGAGCAGTCAAAGTTTAATGAAGACGACACATACGGCTCAGATGTATTGTCTCTTTGCTAGGAATTTGGGCCAGTGAAAGAGAGCACGTCCCCAACTGCACTGAAGAACAGGACAAGCACAACCAATGGCCAAGGATTTCATCTCCCACTTACCTAGTTTACAAGAATGCTCATCCAGGAGCAAGTTATCGCACCAGTCAGAACCGTTTGTGTTAGCTCAGTCATCCACGTAACGCTCTTTCTGCAGCCAGGACCAGGTGCTCCTCGGTGCCCCAGGTAACCCATGGCACTCAGTGGCCTCCAACTGTCTGGTCAAGGAACCCCGTGCTAGAAATGGTTCACGAGGCACCCCGTATCCTCTGCACAACACGAGAAGCCTCCACCCCGCACGTCCACGCGCCCCTCGTTGAGTTAACGAGAACATCTGGCACGCAGGAGCCAGCTGTGGTAGCAACACACGCAATAGGCATCCAAGACATTTAGGAAGGTTGGCTGGCATCTCGTACCATTTTATAATGTAATTATCATGCGTATGGGATTTCTTTTGCCTCTCAGAGATTCTGGAGGGATTTACAAACTTAAAATGCTACAAATAATACCACGGGATCTCTTTCCCCTCGTAAGCACCAAACTGGATTAGTTAGTTATTGTCTGGAAAACGCTTTGAAGTATCACTTTCGCTATTAATCACGCAGCCCCTGTTTAACACCACCTACCAATGCTAGCACAGGCTGGAAAGGAGATATAAATACCAACCACATTCTGATAAACTTGTAGGGGTGGGGAGCTTTCAATAGGTACAATGTAATTGCATTCATATTTGTCAAGAATTACCCTTACTCTCATAAAAATGCCATAAGAAATCAAAGCCTACAAGCAGTTCTATGTCTCTTGCGCAGGGCAGACCCTTAGGCAATGCAACACCTCTCGACAGCATGCCGGGCCCTCGGCTGCCTCAGACAAGGGTGCTTTTTAACGCAAAACCTTCTGATAAACCTTTACTTAAGGTACTCGAGGTTTCCCAAGCAGGGCTAACCCAGCCTAGCCCTGCACAGTTTGCAACAGCTGAAAAAAAAAAATCACAGTACAAGAAGAGTTTGCAACAGAACGGCTAAGACCATCTCTAATTTAGTGTGATAGAAAAGCAAATTGAGAAAAAAAAACAGTCAACTATTTGAAGCTTAGCTCTTCTTAATCATCCATAGAAAGCAACAGCTCACTCCTGCCATCTCATTGCACAGGTAAGATTAAAGACAGGCAGGAGATTTTTACCCCGTAGTTACAATGATTAATGTTTCTAAACAGCCATACAGTTTGAAAGCACTATTACAGGAAAAAGAAAAGTTGTTGCTTCATATTCTCAACCCACTATTTTCCCTGGGCGTTGAGCCAGCGACTGAAGAATGAGGAAAGTTGCTATTTAAAGAGTTATCTTGAATTGCAAGGTTCGGTAATGAGCCTGACTTGTTACAGTCCCCTTCGCTAAAACCAGGGGCAAATGAAAAAGGCACAGATGAGTGCTCTGCCGAGCACTCCGTCCTCCGTCAAACTTGGAGGAGGAAGACTGGTGATATGCTTCTGACAACTGTCTCTCCATCCCAGTTTCCCTGGTGGAACGAGAGCAAACTTTGCTCCTTCATTGCCAGCCGCGAACAACCGGGAGCTGCTCCGCACATGTTACCTTTCCTGTCTGCTGCTGTCAAGGAAGATGCAAGAAGATCATTCCACTGAATTCAAAGAGCAAGACGCATCAGCTTTCACTTTTTATACAAGCTACGAGGCTATATAAAGCCACCAGTCTCATAATTGTGACATAACACATACTCTACAGGGGGGATCATGCTGGGAAAAGAAAAGGCGTGAGTTTCCATGAAGCCAGTGTTCCTTCCTCATTAGTCGCTGCAATACTTCTGAGAACGACTCCTGCCAGAGCTGGGATGCTACGCGTGTGCTGGCTCCTTGCTAGGGGACACGGGAAGGAAGCTGGAAGAAGTTCCTGCAAAACCAGCTTGAGGTCTGCCTGGGCATGGCTGGTTGCTCTCAGTTCCTATCGTACCTCATCATGCCCCAAGATAATTTAAATAGTTCACTGTAGGAAACAGGAGGGGAATCAAGTCCATAGGTTTTGTTTCCCGCTTAGTCTCAGGAACACTGATGTTGTGCGTTGTTGCTGTAAAACCTCTCTGAAACAAGTCCAGCACGACCTCCTGCATCCAGGGCTTCCTGCTATTATAAACTCTGCAAAACAGCATGCCGTGTCCTGCCCATAAGGCAGACAGACAACGGACTGTGGTCTAATTAGAAAAGACATGCTTCCCACATTCTCCATAAAGCTGCCTCAGCCTACATCTAAGGAGAAATAAATAACTGTCAGGGCTAATAAGCCTAAAATCACAGAGGAGGGGAAAAACCAGAAATTGGATCTACTCAGATCTCATGTATGTGATCACAAAGAACGTGTGGTAACAACTGTGAAGACAAACAAAACCAGCCAGTTCCTCTTCAGCACTCTCGGATGTGCTCCACCTCAACAGACTGTGCCAACCCCTTGGCATTTTTTCCGCATTTCCAAACTAATAAGAGGCACAAACTGCCTCAGGTGATTAATTGGAGCATTTGAGCATCACAAGACGACCTTCTCCATTTCAACGTGCCAGAGCACAATAAGAGGACATGAGGAGATATCCAGTGGGAGAGAACAACCCAGCAACGATGAAGATTGTGAGGCTGGCACGCACCACCAGGGCTGGCCATATCACAGAGGTGTTTATGACGTCCTTAGGATAAAAGATGTTACAGGGATGACATCCAGAAGCTTTCTGCGCATTACCTGCATGGATCACAGCCAGACATCACAAAAGTCCTGAATCTAGAGCCCTCCAATTCTGCATCCCCTCTCCCCACATCCCCACAGGGAGGGACACACCAACTCCAGCCACTCTTTTGGCCTTCCCCAAGAGCCAGGTGTGCTGCTGGCAGCCTACACCGTACGATTTCACCAAACAAGTTCCTCTGCCTGTTGCTGTGGTTGAGAAAAGTGCAAGAATCTACATTACATAGAGAGAATTAATCCCAAGTGACAGTTTCCAACAGAAAACATGAAGAACAAGTTGGAGTTACCCAGATTACCTCAGTTTAGCCTCCCCACTCCTTTCTCAACCACTGAACAACCGTTTAGGCATCTGTTCAGAATTAATTTTCATTAATTTATTTCGCCTTTCTGCCCACAGACCCGAGGCAGGGCCTGGACCCCAGACATCTGCAGGGCGTTGGAGCAGTTTACCCCCACCAGGCGCCTGCCCCTGCCAAGTGACAGGGGAGCAGCCATGGAGGATGAAGCAGAGCCAGCTCCCACCTATCAGTAGTACCAGGTGTCAAACGTCTCTCCTTGGGTGCGACCACGCACTTGACAGACACACTGGTGTTTCCAGCGCTCTCTTTTTATTTGGTAAGGAGAAAACGGGAGTTGGACGCGAGACCAGGAGGCTGCTCAGAGTTTTTCCCACAAGAACCGTGACAGCAGGAGCCACCATATGGGATGAGACATGAAGCAACTTTGCCTTAGCCTTGCTGATTGAACAGGACTAATCAGGCTGAACTTGGGGCCCATCTGCTGACCACTCTCATCACAGGCTACGTAACCAAGAATCTTTACCCATGACCTGGCAGGACCACGGGCACGTACGGTGGGGAGGGAGCACCATCTACATGCTCACCCGCTCCTTGGTTCCTCCAATGCTGCTCCGAAGGAAACTGCTTCAGCTCTGTCCTGGAGAGATCAGATCAGTCTCTGGAAGCAGCAAGGCAATACCATGTGTTGCTACTACCTCAGATTACTAATCAGCCTGGAATATGCGTCATTTGAGTCAGAAATGTGCTTATTTATTCTAAAAGAAACATCTCCACGTTAGAGAGACTTTGAAAGACTCAAGTCTTCCAAAGGTGCTGCTCAGATCTTGGGGGCCACTGGACATCTCCCGCTCATGGCTGCAGTGTTTGAGCAAAGCAGCAACCTCCCGTAGAGCCCTGGCTGAGCAGAGGTCAACGAGAGACCTCATCCAGGCAATGGAGGTGGCTCCAATCTGCCTCAGCTTCTTTTGCTTTTGAGAAAGGTGGCCAAGAGGAGCAGGTCCCAGAGCCATTCTGGTGAAGGAGGCAGCCCCTTAGAAGGTATGTGGACATGACCGCAAGAAACACAATCCCTGCAAAAGCCCTGACCCAGACTTTGGGTAACTGCAGCTTGGTCTCCATGATGTCTTTGCAGCCTTCCCCTGTGCTGAGATGGCTGGTTAGGGTGTCTGTCCATGCCAGATATGTCGATTGCTTTCTGCAAACAGCTTATCCGCAGAGAACTGGACTAAACCCAAACTCATTTCACGTGGGTCACTGACCAAGAGGGCAGGATGTAATGGCTTCTTGTCTCTATCTGCACAGGCTGGATCCAAACCACTGATCTATAGCACCATTGAAACTCCCCAGTTTCACCCCCTCTCCTCAGTTAAAGGACATCTCCTTCCCACCGACCCCCCCCCCCCAGCGACTGTGTCACCAGCAGAGCTATTTCTCTGCAATGCCTAAAGGAAAATTCCCCTTTCACAGGCTCAATTATACAGGGGAATCTTAGCACCTGCCCACGTGAGTCAGCTATTCCCCTGGATCCTGACCACCTTGTCTGCAGGAGCTGGTTGGGAAAGGCAAAACCAGAAAGACAGAAAGGGTCGTATCCTAAATAAAAACATTTCTAAATGCTCGCCAAAAAAAAAAAAAAAAAAAAGAGGAAAAACACATTTAGCTTTCTAAAGCAATAACAAGCAGAGCAATATGCAGCTTCAAGGCTACGTAGCCAGGTCAGAAAACCCTCCAGAGAGAAAGAAGTAGGCCACAAAACTCTGGTATTAGCTGCTAGAATCTGCCTGCATTATCCAACACTTGTGGGTGAGGCCCCTCCGACGGCCGAGCTGGCCGGGTGCTCGCTTTCGCACAGGTATTTACAGCTCATGGGCTGTGGGATGCAGCTCTGAACTCTCCGAGAGAAAGACGAGATGTGACCGGGACATCGAGCACCGCAGGCGACGCCTCTACCTTCCCAGAGTCGACAGACCGTGCCGGGTCTGCGTAAGAGGCATCCATTGATCTGACAGCCAACATCAGGCGGCTGGCACAGAGAGGATCCCTGTGCTAATTTGTGCAGAATCTGGAAATCTGGAGAACAGCAATCCGTATTCTGCTCTCCCTTGGATCCACTGATGCCCGTGGTATGTGCGCTTGCTGCTGGCCTATTTATCTCTGCCTCTAAAACACACGTGCTACAACTGCAACGTAGTGAGAGATGGCTTTGGCACACAATTTTATGGAGGAAAACTCTTGGAGGTTATTTGTCCCTACCCTCCTCAAGGGAAATCGTTTCAATATTATGAGCAACGGCATTACTGAAGAGAACATGCAAAAACCCAGAAAATGCATCACTTTATCAACAGAAGCAAGGTCATCCAAACCCAGAGACGACTACATTCAATATTAATATCTCCCTTTCTCCAAGCAGAGTTTGAACCTCTTGGTAACCATCCATTCCCCAGAGAAATGTCTTCCAGTAACTTTGATGTGAACTAATTAAGTTTGCACAGCTAATAACTGCCATCTGCCTGCCACAATGCTGTCGGTGACTCCACGGAATGGGAGAGGATGGGCTGTCTCATCTCCCACCACCTGCTGTACTGGCACCCGCTCCTGCACCCTCCTGTGCCTCACAAGCCCAGGCCTGGCCAGGCATCTGGCAAAGGGGACAATTCACTGGGGCACAACTGTGAAGACAAAGGTGCCTCCCTTCTGAGACACGCACCTATCTCATCCGAGCCCTGGTTTATTCTCATTTCCAGGAACTCCATTTGTTTCTGCTGCTCCAGCCCTAAGCTTTTGCGTACAATGTTTTAATGAGCTCCATTCCACTGGTACAAAGGGCACATCGACCACGCTGCTCAATTTATTTCTACTTGGAGCATCCAAGATCTGCTTCTCAAAGAGTTTGAGAAGATCTATTAAGAGTCCAGCCCCGACTGGTAAACAATGTCCATTTCTGGCCTGGCCCTGGCAATCCAATCAGCGAAGGCATTTAAGGACAGGATGTACAATATTGGAAAATGAAATTGCTTTGAAAAAGTTCCTCCTTCCTTATTTGCCAGATAATGACAGAAGGGCCGATGCCAAGCACAGCCAATCTGTCCTAGGGTGCTCAGAGAGACAGCCCTTATGCCGAGGCATCCCTTTTTGCCTTCTCATCTGCTCAAACACATCCCACCCATCAGTCCTCACCCGGGCCCCGGGAACACCTCCGCAGGCTCCTTCTCCAGCACCGCAGAGGCAGCCAAATCCCCAGTGCTGCATGACCAGGTAAGCTGGTGCCTTGTTTTTGTCTCTCTCTACAAAAATGTCCTGAACTTTGCGCGTCTCTTTCACTGGAGGCAAGAATATGTTGTTGAGTTGTCTTCCCCTTGTAAATATTTGCTGTTGAGAACCATTTGCAGTGTAAAACTTCTCTAAGGGCGGGGAGAGAGGCTGATGCTCTGCTGTATTTGATATTATTTTTTGTATCAGCCATGGTCCTTCCCTACTGTATTTATAGGAATAGAAACTTCTAAGAAAGATGGGATGCTATTCTGCACGCAGAAATATAAAGATAAAAAAAGAAGAAAGGCAAGACAACTCAGCAAGCTAAACTCAGAGAGTTAAGCCTAAGTTTGGGAGATGCAGGCTCAGTTCCTTGCTGTGCCAGGCTCCCCCCCCCCCGACTCTCCTGCCCATCTTACAAAGGGATTTACAACCTTCCCCGACAACGGCACCGCCACGCACACCCACCAACAGACCCACCGAAAACCTCGAGGAGGTTTTTCACCAGCAAAGTGAAGGAGCGCTGTTAGCAGCGGCCTTTGGCTGCCCCAGCTGTCTTCAGAGCATCATCTCATCACACCTCGCACCCTGCCCCATCCCTTCCCCCTGTGAACTTCCATATAATAACTAAAAAATGTGACGAACCTAACTTTAATCATGTTCTAACCCGGGTTGGTATCATTAATCTCGCAGCCACTGATGGGTAATTTAATTAGGGTGCATTTGTAATGAATTACAATCATCATTTAGCGCTATTGTTCCTAACACGAGCAGAGGGGAGTCAGAAAACTGGCATAGTTGATCTTCTTAATTACACTGGCACACTATGCAAGCCACCCCCAGCCCCAGCCTCTCGCTGCTGGTTTTATAGATAAAGGAACACGAGCACCAGGGACCCCCCACGTCGAGCCCGGCAAACATCTCCGAGCTCGCTCCCCGCCGGCAATCAGCGACTCCCAGGTCTGTGAAACAGGACTTTTGACGGAGGAGGTGTCAAACTGTAAGCAAACACCTCAGAGCTGAAGCAGAGAGAGAAATACCAAGTCAGGAGAGAAACTGTGCTGCTTAGTTCTTTTTCTCAACACCTGTGAATATTTGATACAGATGTTAAATCATAGAATCACTTTGGTTGGAAGAGACCTTTAAAATCACCAAGTCCAACTGTTAACCCAACACTGACAAGTTACTGCTACCCCACGTCCCTCAGCACCACGTCTGCCCGCCTTTTAAATCCCTCCAGCGATGGCGACTCCACCACTGCCCTGGGCAGCCCGTTCCAATGCTTGACAACCCTTTCGGTGAAGAAATTTTTCCTAATCTCCATCCTCAACCTCCTCTGGCACAATTTGAGGCCGTTTCCTCTCGTCCTAACGGTACAGTACCTTGGACCTAAAAGTTAAGGTATGGCCAGACACATGGGCATACTGTAAGTCCCGAAGTACCCCAACTATCGGATCGGATTTATTAAAACACTTGATGACGGCTGTATAGTCACACTGAAGCTGTAGACACATGAAAGGCTGCAGTCACTAATGACATTCTAATAGAAGGAGAATAATTTGCCCCGGAGCATTAAACCCATCTCCACAAGACGGTATCAGAAATTTCCAGGCAAAAATGTTTGTCTCCGGTCAGCTCCTTCGCTGCTCTGTGCAGGATGCGCGGCAGCGAGTGCGCATATTTATTTCAGACATGACTTCAGTCTGCAAAATAGGGGCAATCTGTTGACGTGGCCGAGAGCCAACCCATCTCCTTGGTATCTCCGTGCAGAATATACAGACTCCGCCACAGACGTTGAGCTGTGGCATCCCACTTCTGGTGGCCAACCGGCTTTTGAATTAAGCTGCTTCGAGGAGCTGCTCAACTTTTGTTGGTCTGAGAGAGGTATTTTATACAAAATGCAACAGCTCTTACGTATAGGGCCTAGGGGAAGCAAGCCCGACACCTCGCCTCCGAGCAGGTGGTCAGGACACCCCTCTGGGCGTTTTGGACATCAGTCTCCACTCCAAAGAACATTTGGGTTTCCAGACCTCAGCGTGAGCAAGAGGAACGGCCGTTCCCCACCAGGACACCGCCTGGCCGCCAGGTCTGGCCCATTCCTATGGGGAGGCAGAGTGAGGTCAGATCTTTAAAAGGAGAAGGGAAAAATCAAACCTGGGGTTCCCACAGCCTGGGTCAGTGTCCTAAAGGCAACATCACTTTGTCTCTCCCCTCCTCAAAAATATTCACTGACACTCCACAGCAACTCCATCTGAATTGAGTAAAAAGTGCCCCGAAGTCCTTGTTCCAATTAATTTTGCCAGATATCGTGAAGGACTCCTTCCTATACATACGCTATTTGCCTTCGAATCAAAGGATTCCTGGGCAAGGCAAAACGCTGTTTTCTGGCAAACCTCTTTTTTAAACAAAAGGCTTGAAAAGGAGCTTGGCAATTTCGACTGGCAAGTCGTGCCTCTGGGCCAGCAAAATGAGCAAGGAAAATCATTAAATACGTGTGCAAATCCTCCGCGGCAGCACAATATGGTAAGGGAAATATTTCGAGGTGGCTCAGGGCAGAGGATAACCGCGCCTCTGTGATTTGGTAGCGCTCTTTCCAAGAGTTAACAAAACTTGGATAAAATACTGGACAGTAGTGAAGAGGAAATTGGGAACAGTCTGAAAAAGACAATAACGCAACTTTTTTAATTGGGGGTTTACACTTATCTGAAATACTGTGCACTTTATTTAAGATACGCCCAGGAGAGTACTGCAAAGCACTAGAGAGAGGAAAGAAAGAGGCTTTAATAAAAACCCCAGAAATTCTGAGAAAACTATACAAAGGGACAAAACCAAGAGGCACATAATAAAAGAGGTCTATAAAATACTGAGATTATAATAAAGTAAGAAAGAGAATTGCTATTTGTTCTGGAAGAGGAGAACAGGAGAGACCTCAACTGAAAAAATAAAATTTAAGGACTTCAATTTTCATGCGACATACGTGTTAATTAACCTGTGCAACTACTGCTGTAGGGGAGCAGAAGCACAGAATTTAGCGAAAATTAGAACAGACAACAACATCTCACTTTCTAAATGGCATTTCTGCCATATCCATTTTGCTTTTAAGAACGGGATGTCGGCAAAATAAACCTCCTTTTAATCACATTATTAACAATGCAGCAACTGATCAGCATTTCACGGTGTTTTTCTAAGTCGAGGATACCTGTTCCGCGGCTGCGCACACGGCTGGCAGCTCAGAGGGTGCTGAGCTGCTCTTTCTGGGCAAGCCCTTGCCCGCCCTGTCCCTGAAGGTTGCCCTGTCCCCGCTTCCCCCGCTGCCACGCACAAAGTGCTGGATGGAGCGCGGTGGGGAAACGCGTAAACGCGTTTCTAGGTTAACTTCCTAAAACCCTTCCCGTCACATTGCACCTAAGGACGGGGACACTGCCAAGCCAGAGACCGGCTGCAACTTAACACAAAGTTTCAGGCAGACTTTTTACCTCCTCCCATCCCCTGCCAGTATAAAAGCTGAAAAATACAAGGGGAAAAAATTCTATTTATTGTTGGGTTGTTCGCCAAGTGCAGAGTCAGCATTTTTGGTACATACCATCAGCATTTCTCTGTCAGTCACTTTTCTCCACCTGCTTTCACGTAGCGAGTGAAAAGGATGAAATATTCTTTTTTTTTTTTTTTCCCCCCAGGCAAAATGATTGTAAAGCCACTTCAAATTCGCGGAGGGATGCAGGCGCAGGTGCAGCTCTCAGCTGCCGCACTTGACACTGACGGGGGTACAAGCTGGCAGAGCCGCTCTTCGGCTGCAGAACCTCTGCTGCAGCAGCTCTCAGCCCTACGGCTTCCCTCCTCTCTCAACTTTGTGAAATCCTGACTTTTCAGAGCCGACATCACTCAATCCTCCTTCTCTCCTGGAACTGACGTATTTCAGGGATGCGCTGGTAAAAGCGGAGAGTGCTCATGAGATGTGCCATCCCAAGTGTAATTTTGCCTTTGTAAATACGTTTTGGCCACCACCCAGTCCGGGTGGGATGACTGGGAAGCAGCTGATATTTGAAATCTCAGCCATAGCATGAAAATAGCCTTTAATGAACTGTGCGTCTGAGGAGGGGAAAAAAAAAAAAAAAAAAAAGAATTGGCTGCAAAATAACAAGTGATAACCATTGGCAAAACAAGCGAAGCATATGCAGGAGGAAACTCCATTAAAGCACTAGCCATGCAATTAAAGATGGATGTGGCAAACTCGTGTGCAAGCAGCTCACGGTGCTGCTGTGACCCACAGCCCCATTAGCTCTGGCGCAAGGGTAAGCTGATTAGCTCTGGAGAAGGATGATGGCAGAACTCATCAGCTAAGCTTGTTAGCTGCCACACAGAGTTGGTGTACCTTGGAAGCTCTGCAGAGTGATTAGCTTGGGGTGGGAGGAGGCAGCAGAGCCTGTTACAGTAGATGAATAACCCAAAGCAGCCTCTGCGTGGGCACGAGCTCCGGGTACAGAGCGGCTGCCTGGCGAAGCGGGGGAGAGGGGGTCTGCCTGGCTGGGGAGTGGGGGAAAAGACACCCGTTCCAGATCGCGGCATGTCTGCAGCCTGCCAAGCCTGTGTCATGGTCACAGCCAAGGTCTGCAGCCTTCTTGCACAATAGAACTAAGCCCCCAGGGTCTGCAAGTCCCTCCCAAATCCCTGCCTGCCACCGCCGAGTGAGCTGGGATCCACACCAGGAAAGGCTGGGGAGGCGGATGCTGTCTCTGCCAGCCCAGGACACGTGCCACCAACTCTCCCCAAAATACTTCTTGACCAAGTTTATTTTAAATGCAAACCAGAGGAGCAGGATCATTCAAGTCCAATGAAAAAAATCACAATTTTTTTCCATCTCCCTTCAGTCTGCACAGTGATGCCCTGCGGTCATTCACCACCACCAACCGCTTTCTCATTTGGGAAATAATTTCCCAGGAGGAACGGCTCTAAATGTCTCCATTCCTTTTGTGGTGGGACCCCACTTTGTCCATCAAGTTGGGAATATGACCAGCACTTCAAGCATTTTTATACAGTAAGGAAACCATTTCGTCTCATCTTTAAATGGTTCATACAGATCGTCACGAGCTGCTTCAGCCCTCCCAAAACTGCACAAACCTACTTCCACTCCAACTGCCTGCCCACAAGCTGACGCGAAAAAGAGAGCTTTGGTCTTTCTGCCAATTCACAATGGCTTAAGTCTTGCACATGTCAGCTTCTCTTTCCTGTTTTATTTTTCTTTTTTCCAAAAAACAAGACTGGGACAAGAATATTAAATATTAAAACCCCAGGGAAAATAAGTATTAAGAAAAAGCTTTAATCACAAACCCAGAGATTATTTAGGCTACATGTAGCAAATGTCTATTAGGGTGTAGAAAGTTAATTCTCTAGGGTACAACCAACAAGGGAAAATATGTGCTCTAATTTAACACTGTCTAATTTTGAAGTGCCTACCTGCAAAAGTTCATTGTGAATGCGTGGAGATGTCTTATGCATTCATTAAGTCTGTTTGGTTAATCTGCTTTTACGTAAAACTAAAACGCATTCATAAACTTCTCCAAACTGCCCCAGCATTGCCAGCATTCTTCCCTTTCTGACAAGCTTTGCGAGACTTGAGTTGATTAAAAACTTCTCTTAAATTTCCATATCCTGCAGTCAAGGTACTAGATGGCAATCTTTGTTCTTGTTTCAAAATAAAGAAACTTCACAGTTGCAGGGAAAACATGATGCAAGTATAACCGACAGCTCAAAACCAGATGGCAAATAAAATTATCTCAAAGCATATTGTTATTTTTACATTGCATTTGCAATTTCCAACACTCACATTTGGCAATACTACTGTCCCTCATTTTATGTAGGTTAAAAGTGAGCAGCAGCTGTCTGCTCACTCCAAAGTCAAGTATTTACCCCCAGGTAGGATCTATTTATGTGCATTTAACCAACTATTTATAGTCATTCGAAAACAGAAGGATTTTCTGAAAAGTGCTGGCACAACCTTCACTATAACAGCATTGATAACATCGTCTCTCTGTTCCCACCAGACCTTCTAATTTGATAACTCCTTTGGGAAAGACGAACTGGAATGCTGGGACCTGTGATACTAATATTTCTTTGAGCAACCCCTCTGCTTCCCCAGTTGCTTTTCTGCTGCTTGTAGCAATAAATCTTCCAGTCATGCCATGAGGCACCAAGACACTTATTCCTTTTATTCGATAGGCTACTATGGCTTTGGGAAGTATTAATAGTCCATCAGAAGAGACAGTGACACCAGTATCTCCAGGTACTCGAGGCAGAACATCTCTGTGCGACACGGGTGGCGAGGAGGAACGCACGGACAGATGAGACAGAGTCACTCACAGACACCAATCTCCCTTCATCCCACGGATTTATTTTCTCTACTGTCCCTTTGAAGAAACATGACAGTCACACAGTGAGATTTCTCTAACGAGATCTATGCCCCGATCCCTTAGCAAAGCAGCAGTTGGAGCAAGAAAAACAATTCGTTTCTAGAAGCTGATATTCATCAGCAAACCCCACCTCTTTGCTCCTGCCACAGCAAACGGGACTATTCTCATTCCCAAGCTTGACTGCGCAAAGATCCATTAGATAAAAAAATGTATCTAAATGAGAAACACAGCAAAAAGAAATGAGTTTAGACAGCTCCTCCTCTCTGATCTTGACTATAATAATTATGTCCATGTCCGCGTGAATTCACGGTTGCGCATCCTCAGCATAGCTCATTTTACCCACTAACTTCAAAATCCTCTTCCAGCTGTTTCTCTCTCTCCTCACCCACCTTTCCAGGTGTCCAAAGCCTCACTCATTCCTCTTTAGCACCCAGGTTTTCCATGACATGGCCCTTCCTTAGCCCCGCTCCCCCTCAGCAGCCCCAGCCACCTCCTCTATCCCTCCCACGCTTTTCCTCGTGCTCCCCCCACTTCCAGCCTGGAGGAGACTTTTGGGAGCGATCCACGCAGACATTAACACATCCTTCTTTCAAACCTTTCCAGACACCCTCCTGCAGAGACAGCTACAAACCTCTGGCAGTCGACCAAGGCGAGCAGGTGAGGAGCCGGCTCTGTCCCCCTTCCTCTTGCTGGCTGCCAGGTTCCCGCTGTGCCCTTCCACCTACCTCTACTGCCAATTAATGAACCAAATGAACCAACAACCACAAGTGTAAGCTCATGACGCTGTGCCAACCGCCACCTCGTCCATTTGCTCATCTGCTGTTGCTTCCTTCGATACTCCTTTAGGTTTTGCTTTCTGCGAGCTTCCCGGATAAAGCATCTATCTCCACTTATTTTTCCTACAAGAGCCCATCCTAACGTGGTTAATAACAGCAGCTCGCCTTTGACTGCTGAAGTATTAGCAATGCCACCCGTAAAGCTGTGTCATATTTAGTGAGTTGTCAGAGCAGTAGCATCATTAAAAAGCACAAGCTCATAACTAATGTATGTAAAACACGGCGAGAGATACAATCAATAGGTTGCTCGGTGATTTATTCCAAAATGGATGGCAGCAAAGGGCTCGGCGGCGAGAACTGCTGAAGGCAGGGAAGCAAGACTGGGTAACACTCATAGCGTAATGGTCCTACCACCTGGCTCGCAACAGCAAGTTCTGGTGAAAGCAATACATGTGTTTATTGAGACCCAAATGCGCCCCACGGTCTGTGGGCTTTCACTGCCACGCTACTGTCCACTTTGTCACCCCATCACCTGCACCAGGGCTTCTCCTCTCTTATCCCAGATTCTTCCTTCAGCTTTTTACCGAGACCAGTGCTTTTATGAACACCCTCAGTCACTCCCCTAATGATTTCTGCCTGGATTTGCAAGCTCTTTTATTCCTTCTCTTCTCGTTTCACATCAGAGGAACGTCAAGACTTTCGCTGCCTAGTGTTAGCTTTGTGTCTGTACACGATGTTCTCGCTGTGCTCACTGGGACCCGCCGGCTTTATAATTAGGGCCAGGATTCAAGCAGCACCAAGCACACTTGCAAAGATTTTCTTCAAAACCAAAAGGAAACTTCCCCGCTCCTTCCCAGCGCGGGCCCTCCCTCCTGCCGCAGCTCTGCGGGGCGAAAGATGAGGGCGAAAGAAAAAAGCCATCGCCTTCTCCTCCCCAGCGCAGGGAACCCACGCTCTCCGCGGGCAGCAACCCACCAGCCAGGGCTGCGGTTCCAGGCTTCAGAGCTCCCTCCTGGTCTTGCATCAACCAGTCTCTTTGTAGACCACCAGGGACTCAGAGCCCGATTACCCTCCCGCGCCACCTCGGCGTCTGCTTTCCACACACCAGCTCAACCCAGCGGTCCCCAATGTCGTGCCCCACCAGTGTCCCCTCCAGCCCGTTCCGCAGCTCCCGCGGTGGGAAGAGGGGACCTGTTGATTTCGGCAGTTTTGGATAAGTGTGAATTGATGAGCTACTTCAGGAAGCTAATATTAATTCCTGGAATAGCGCGTCAGGGCTGCCTGGCTGATTACCCCTCATTCCTGTCTGCTTACAAACAATGATTACAGTCTAATCTCAGCACTCTTGGAGGAGCTGCGGAGAGTACCCTTCATCTACTGTAATTACGTTCCAGCTCCCTCGGAGCTGAGGCTCTTATTCACTCCTAGCATTATCTGCAGACTAATCTAGTCGGCTGGAATGGAGGTAAAAATGGCTCCAAAGAGCTGTAGTAAGCTCTTGCTCTGGCTCCAAAGCCAAGTTAAAAGAACCAAATTGTTTTGTGATGGTCAGACAAAGGCAGAGGATGAAGGAGAGATGGATCCAGCATAATGCAAAGGCGAGTGTTTGCTGGCACTACAGAGGGGGGTTACTTTTAGACAACTCAATGAATCCCGTTTTCTGCAGAGACGCTCAGCCTGCTGGGTTTCCTTCAGCCTCCAGTGTGCTGCCACCCATTCCCAGAGGATGGATATACGACAGACATCTCTAGAAGCTTTTTTAAAAGAAAGCCTTCTCCCAGTGGGATCTGGTCATACGGTCTCCCCAGGTTGCCCCTCCGCGCTTCAGTCAGACCTCACACGGTACTACAAGGCAGTAAGTGCCAAAACGCCACCGGCCTTTTGGGAAGACTTAGCTGTTTCCAGAACTTTAGTGCTAAATATCAAAGCCAAATACGCCTGATTTAATCCTGCAGAGGCTTCCAGGCAACTTTAATTTTGCCTAAAACCCACTTCTGGGTAACCGAGTACGTCAACACCCTCTAAACCCATTTTCTGATTACGTTATTTTCTCCAAGACCTTCAAATTATAATGTTGTTGTAACTCTGTTTCCCTTCAACATAACTACATTGAAGGCCATCAGCGTTTCCCGCCTCTCCTGTTAAAAACACGCAGTTTTATACCCGCTCCTTGCGCAGACAAGACCGCGATCCCCCTCTCAGCCACAGGAAAGACGTTTCCACCCTGTGCTGCCCTCCCTTACTGGTGACACTGGTGGTGGCGATGGGGCAGGACGATGGCACCATATTCTGCCAAGCACAGCACGGGCTCCCCAGCGCCCGCAGCACGCACTGCGGTTCTCAGCAAGGCTGAAACTCTGACCACTGCGTCTTATTCAATACTGCTACAGGCACCTGCTAGATTAAACATGCAAAAATCCGTTTGCACAGGTTGCAATCACGTTTTGCCCTTGCTGGGGAGGAGGGGGGGGCACCTGTGAGCAGCAGCCCACCCCCACGAACGAAGCAGGGGCAGACGCCCCAACCATGCCCGACGCACACGGGTTTAACTGCAGCGAGCTGGGAAGTGAGACGTCGCTCCCCAAAGCCTCGGCTCCCAGAAGGCAACCTGATACCTGGGCTGCCAAAGGTCCTGTGTTTTAATTAAGTGTTAAATCTAGTTGGTTTGTTGTTGTTTTTTTTTTTTAAATCTAGTAAGATGTTTCTCCTTCCCACAGCGCCGTCCCTCTTCACTGTGCTGTAATTCAGTAAGGAGAACAGTTAATTAAGTTTGAACAACAGTGTCTAATGACTTCTATTTAAAGCTGTTCATACAAAAATATTACAAGCCCTTAGAAATTACCTAACTTTGGAAGCTAACTTGGTACCTTAAGAGAATAAAACAGGATAGTCCTGCACACTCCCACTTCGTAGGCATATCTTCTACCCTGAGCAGAACAGTGGAGCAAGGCATCCGCTACTGCCCTACAAATGCGAATTTTAAATTTAAGTCATGATGAGAACACCATAAAAATAACAAAACGTCCCTGGATGCAGGGATCAAAATGAGTACCGGCAGCATCACTGTTAAGTGCAGCTTCATTTAAAATACTCTTCAGATGTAGAAATAACACGGCTGCTTCTAACCTGCGCGGGGCTGCGGCCTCGAGGAAGGAGAGGCAGAAAAGCAAAAAGGTCCTGAAGAGACGGGAAACACAGAGGAGACAACAAAATGAGACAGCCTAAAAAAAACCAGTCCAACCAAAGCAGAATCGTCCAAACTCTCAACAGGAGAAGGTAATCTCACCGCAAGTAGCTTGAAAAAGGGACCGAGGATAAGAGACGGGGGACCGGAGGGTTAGGTGTTGCGTTCAACATCTCCACAGCTTAATGCTTACCTTCATCTCGAACACGGAACACCGTGCAGAGAGGTTATGCTGAGACACGTGGTGGTACAGGGCCACTTCCAGCCCCTGCACTACAGAAACTCCAAGAGTAAAACACACACAGGGATTTAGACACGTCACCAGTAGATGATAAACACTGGAAATAACAAAGAAATTAATAAGAAGGCTGTTCAAATATTAGCCTAATTTAGCGCAAAAGAGGAGATCTAGTGCGGCATTAACCTCAGACAGAGCCTTTAAAAACACATCCTGGAAGACGCGTGTTCACTACGCCCACTCGCCACGTTTCCTCCTACCTGGTATCTCGGGTCTGGAGGGAACCCCTCGAGGTAACTTGCTTCCTAGTCGCGCCTCCCGCTTAACGCACAGACTTGGAGTTGTGAGAATTGCAACAGGGAAAAGAAACGTTATTTTTCTTATTCTTGTTGGCAAAGAGGACAACTATCCGTCACTGCTCTTCACGAATGTCCCAGAGCCAACACAAGGATCACACCTGAGGTACTCTCTACGCAGCCCTAATAAAAAGACGTCTGCTCTGACTATACTCAAGCTAAATCTTGCCAACATAATAAACAGAAACATGAAAATAAAGCCTAGTTTCATCCTCCTTTTTGAAGTCAGCAGAGGGATGTGCTGAAGGGAGTTCAGCCTCTCCCCAGAGAGGAGGTGGGTTCCACTGGTCTCTGTGATGGGGACCCGTATTTACCTCCTTGCTGCCAAAGCCACCCTGGTGCCAGTTCCCTGTACGGCTCTGCCTGTACCCTGGCAACTTTACCCACCTCATAAAACCACCTGAAAGCTCCTATGCCACATCTCTCATCCTCAGAGGATCACGAATCACCAAGGCAGGATAATATTTGAGGACCTGAAAGTACCAAAGTTGTTAAAAAATAAATCAGCCTTAAAATTGGATGTGTATACCAGCCGGTAAGAACCAAGCAATATTGTAGCCTGACTCCAGAAGGTCTTCAGGAGTGATCCAGAGAATACGAGGCCTGTAAAACTTCTGTACCAAATAAAACTAAACAAGAAACAATAAACCCCCAGCTGAAAAAAATACTAATAAAGAAAGAAAACCATTCCTCTCTTACCTAGTAGAATTCCCTGAAATTCTTATGGGAAAACAAATAAAGAATCCCTGAGGATTAGCTTTAATTATTTGGACTTTCAAAGCCTCTATGACAAAGTATCTTCAAGAAGGCTACCAGAAAATCATCTGAGCAACGGTGCAAGGGAGAGAGTGCTATTACAAATCTAGACATTAACTGAATGCAATTAAAAAAGGAGGTGCAAGACACGATCAATATTCAACATAGCAAAAGATTACACTGGCATCCCCCGAGGACCGGTTTTCTCTAACGTATTCTTCAGCTATTTGCTTAGGAGAGCGAGCTGTGCACTGCTGAGACTGCACACGGCATCATTGGTCTGGGGGGCGCTGAGCTGACCTTGGCTACTTTGCCTCTTAGGAGCACTAAAACGCTTCGTCTTCACCGTGGGTTATTTTGGGAGAGGTTCGCTTGCTTTAGTTACAGAAAAGAGAAAAACAGCTGTTTAGCAGTTAAGGAGAAACCTAAGAGAAGGTACAGAACAATGAAGATATTTACTCTTTTCTTGGAAGATGCGACGGAAATGATACCCAGAGGAATTGAATGGCAATTTTAAAGAGATATAAAAAAAATATTTTCTCAAGCCCTGAATTGTCCTCTGGAGCTCGCTGTCACAGGCTGTTTCTCAGATCAAGGGTTCAGAAGAGTCCAAAACTGGATTAGACACATTCATAGCAAGCTAGTGGGGAAACACATTTACCAAAACTTATGAAAAATATCTTTTATAAAGATACGATGGTAGTTTCTTAGGCAAGGTTACACCACCATGTGTTTTGAAAAGAAACCATCTTTCTAGGTTTGAACCCACCTGAAACCCCGACCCCTTGCCAAGGAATACAATTAACACTTCAATTGCAACTTGCTCACCAGAACTGGAGCACCTTGAGGAACTAGCGGAGTCATTACTGCTCCCATTTCACAGACGGGGAATGCGACCGAGCGACACAGTCAGGGGATTCCTGTGTTTTCTGGCTGCGTGCTTGCCAACAAGCCACTCTATCTGCTGACCAACGAGAAGCAAGCACAGCAGCAGAGCGAATCTCAGCGGTGAAGAGGAGGAGCATCCTCAGTCCCTCACCCATCCCATCCATGGCCCACCTCCAGCTTTGCCCTGTGGTGGAGGGCTCCCCAGGGAGCTGCGCACTTCAGCAGTCTTCACTGGAAGCACAAACCTGTTTGGGATGTGCATAGGAGAACTACGAACACCGCGTACAGGGTAACTTTCCAAAACCAATCCTATCAGCTCACTCAATTCCCTGCAGACTGCGGTTTCCCTGCAGGTATCTGCAGGCAGCAGAGGGCTGGCAGGCTCAGGAGGAGCAGAAGAGCCGTCATCCAACTTGGCCAAGAGCTACGGCAACGCCCCTTCTCATTTTTCATGCCAGGTTGCTCACATAGGTGGAGCTTCGAGGTTGCGCCCATCCGCTATCGGCTAGGAAGCAACTGTTCAAACCAGCACACGGATAGCTGCGGAAAGCCTGACCTTCATGGTTTCCTCTCCTGTGTCAAGCCAACCCTGTGGCCAACCACCAGCGCTCTCCACAATCCAACCCCTCGCTTCCCTCCAGGTGACCACGTTTGCTTTCCAAATGCTCTTCTGCCAGACACACGTCCTCCCACTGAGCTGCAGAATCCAATGTCTGCACACATTCACTTTCACAATTTAAAAAAAAAAAAAAAATTTAGAAATGAATTTAACTTTAAAACCTGTAAAGGCCTGAGGAGTCTCTGGAGTGAAACAGGAGGAGGGAAGGGGGGAACCCAGGTTAATAAAAGCTGTTAATTAGAGTCAAATTTGCTGCTTAATGTGTCAAGAACTAGTGAGTTACGAGTTAATCAACCGTTCTGAGTTCCTTGGGAGAGCAATAAACCTGAAGCCTGAAAATGGAAAGAGAAGGACAAGGTCACAGTCTTCAAAGAAGGTGTCTTTAAAATCGCTTAACCCTAAGGTCCAAGATGGGAGCATCCTCAAAGGGGTCGGGACTTCCCCTGTTCTGAACATCCTGTCGTATCACTAATCATCAGCACTCCAAGTTTTTCACAGCACGGCCAGGTTCAGAGATATTTCCTATTTCCCTTTTTATCTTCACTAGCTGGGACTTCTGTAACGTGTGACAAAAGGCACAGAAAAGATCGGTAACTCTTTGAACCCTTGATTTTTTGTTTCCACTGTTCTCTTTCAAAGCATGTTGCAAAAGTCCAAAGCAAAAGGCAGAAAAGAAACATGGACAAGCCGGAGAGTATCCATCAAGCCCCGAGTTCAGGATCCTGCATTCCTTGTGCGAGAGATATGAACAACATCTCTCTACACCACGCAGTAAAAGGAGCTGGCACAGCAGGAACTGCCTTAAAGAATAAATTAATAAAAACAGCAGAGAAAAAGAGAGTGAATAAAGCCTGTCAAGAAATGAAGGGTTTTGGAGATTGAGCATTTCCCACATTTTAATGCATCTGGGAGACAGAAGGCAAATGATGGGTGATTTTCTTTTGCCATTGAACTATGGAAAGATTTAATCTATTTTCACTCCAATTTACTCTTTGCAAGTCTAGCCTAGATGGAGTACATTCTTCTTCCCCGCAACATGCTAGCCATCATTACCGTTTCTCTGTGATTGCTAAGAGAAGAAAAGCTGCAGTTGCTATGGGATCTCTGCCATCACCCAAGAACTTTCCCAATGGGGGGAAAAAAAAGGGAGCCAGAAGATAAATATTTATAGCACAGGATTCCTCCAGACTTTCAAACTTCTGCTAAAGCAGGAGGCATTAAAAACGTATTTTTTTTTTGATTGAGACACAGCAGTTATGAACCCCATAGCCAAGCATGCACCCAACTCCAATAAAATTGTTAATCCACGAATACCATTCATGACTCGGTGGCAGCTGAGCTGGGACATCTTAGTGGTGCAGGTGAGGTTTTGCCAAACAAACAGGAGGAGGTGGGCTCATTCATCTGGAGAACTTTTGCCTGCACTCCATCCAGTGCTCTGCCCCTTGAGAGCAAGATCCTCCTGGCTGAACTATTGCTCTTCCCAATGATGAAAGACAAGGATACGGCTGTTGACCGGGCTAGATGGCAGTGGGGGTTGCAGTTGCGGCTGCCGGGCGGGCAGGGGACATGGGAACAGCATGGCATGAGGTTGGCTCCCAGGTCAACGGGGCACTACAGAACTGGACATTGCTCAGTGTGGGCACCACGGTGGACCATGCCTTCTCTGATCTTGTCACCGCGCTCTGCATTCCTCTTCTCTTCCCTGCACGGATGCTGCTGGAAGTTTTAAAAAGGAAAAATCCTTTTCCTGGGAGATTTCTTCTCCTGCCTTGCAACCTCTATTTAGTTTAGGGGGCAAATGTGCTATCTGACTGTTGTGGAGACAACATGGACTCCTGAGGTTGGGACTTGGCACAGAAAGGAAGAGGAACAGATGTTCACAGATTTCATTGCAAAATATAATTACCCATAGTTTTGAACACTACACACAACATATTCTTGTAAACGTAAAACAATGGCGAGTGCCCTCTGTGTCCTTGCGGACATCTTGGGTGTTCCTCCAGATCTTACCTATATTTTCCATACTGCAACATTTCCACGCTGCAAGCGGCAGCCTTCGGAAACGTGGGGAGCACGGAGGACTGCTTCACACATAGCAAAGTATTCTTTTGAGGGCTAATCTTCTTGTTCCTCTACAACATCCAGGTCCTGAGGGAAAGCGGAGCCCAAAGCTCAGCCTGGATAAAAAGATTAGTTCCTTCTGCATTAAGATGCTTGTAATGATTCAGCAACCTAAAGCCATCTTTCTACCAACAAGGAGTCTTTGTGGTTCCTCTATAAGCCGATAGTTCAAAGTGACAAATAAAATAAAAGAATTTGACAGAAGTCATTACCACCTACAAAGCTGTTGTACATTTGTGAGTACAAATGGGTCAATTGTGCCCAAAACCTGCAGTTTTATTCAGCTGGGAGAATGATCCCATCCTTCTTTCCGAAAAGAAATCTACAATTTTGCCTCCTCTAACAAGCAATTCACCTGAAGCATTAGCAGTTAAACTGGTAAGAGCAAATGCAGTGCCATCCCCAGCTCCTGGGTATGACTGTCACTTCCCAAAAGGCAGATGAAATGCACCGAGGACAACCAGATCTCCTCATCGGGAGGGTGACCAGGTGTCTCCTATCTGACATCCGTAATATTTCAGATACCTTTAAAACCAGGCACCTCCAATAAACTCCAGGAGCAACCAATCCTCTGCTCTTGCTGAAAACTGTTGCTGCACAGAGGAAAATAAACTCCGGAATATTTCAGCAAACAGTTTGGGGTCAGAAATTTTTCTTTTCTAACAATTAGTAGAGAGCCTTTGCGTACCTCCTTTAGCAGCTGCCGAGCGAGGAGAGAAGTGGAGAGGGTCACAACCTTAATTCTGGACACAAATTGGCTGCTGGTTCTCCACTGCCGAAAGGGGGAGAGGAGGTTACGGCCTCGGAGTAATGAGCGAGATTACAGGGCAATCAGGGAACGGAGATGTGAGCTGGAGAGACGTGCTGAAGGCAGGGAAAACATTCCTTAAGTTAAACCCCTATTGTTCACCTCGTCTCTGCCTCGGTGGATAATCCACGAGACTCTGAGCTCCTGCCAGGAGCCAGCGTGAATAATTCCAGGGCATTTTTCCTACCTGTTGGTAATGTAGCAGTCTATGCACGCATGAGCTTTCCACTTCTTTGAGCCATACATACGGGAAGGCAAATTTTCTGTAATCCCTGCGAATATACTTTCCTTTCCCCTTTTCCCAGTAAAATCTATACTGTGGTTTTTCAGGACGAAGGGGTGCAAGCTGCACTGCTGAGAAATCGTGAGCGCAGTACACGACGCCTCGGCACTCTGTGCATCATTACAGCGAGGTTATTAACGGGGTTACGGGGGGCTAAGGGCAACGAGACTGTCATCTGGCTGGAGGATGACGTGTGAAAGCAAGGAAGGCAAAGGCAAATCTGCCGAGGAAACACACTGTTTGTGTGGTGAATTAGCACTTCCTTCCTTGGAGACAGACCGTGCAAGGCCCCACACCTGAAGATAACCTGGTGGCAGCAAAACCCTTCCCGAAGAAGGCTGTGGGACCAGAACTACATGAAGATGGCAGGACTGGTCTCCTCAGTAGACCAGATGTAGACCCAGCTCCCATCTTGAGACGAGCTGTATAAAAATACGATGGGAGCAACAACTGGCAACTCTAGCTCTCAGCGCCAGGGGCTGTGTAAGAATTTGGGAAATACTGCGTTGGAACTAATGCAACGTGCTTCGAGATCTTCATTCAGAAGACTTTGGGTAAGACTGTGACAGCATATATTATATATACCATGCTGTCATGCTAAGTATATCCATGCCCATCGAGAACGGCAGCAATTTGATTCCAGTTCTATCATTTAAACCACTATGGATATCAAACTCTTGCTTTCTTCTTCTCATTAACACTGCTGTAAAGCGTCTGGCACAAATCTACATCGAATTAATACAATTACAGAGGAAAACACATTGCATTAACTTCTATGTCTGGCCTTCCCTTGTTTTTATTGTCTTGCCGCTTTTTTCTCTTTCTCTCTTTTTTCCTTCCTTTTTTGTACGGCAGTTTTGTTTCTATTTTTCTTCTCAATTCATCTTCTTTGTCCTTCTTTTCTTTTGGTATTTCACCTATTCCTTTATTCAACTTTATTCAAGCCTGAAGTTGATTGCTTTCCCTCTTTTTTTTTTTTTTTTGAAATTCGATTGATTTATTCTGCACTTACTTAAATGATTTTATACAAAGCATATAAACTCTAGAACTCCCTGCAGAATACCATCAGCGCTGCTGTCCTCTGTGTAGGTAACGGGGGAAAAAATAGTGAAGTTAACGAAGTGCTAAATTAAGTAAGAATCTCTTACATCATACATTGAAGCTTGCCAAAGTCTGACTCTTCAGATGTACTGCAACAGCAATTTTCTAAGACACAGGTCCTTCGCAGGCAAAAATCTTTAGTGTCAGACAGGAGAAGAAATACAGATTCTCCCAGCTGCTCTAGCAGGGACCCCGGGACGAGGTAACCTTTCAAACCACCTCAAGTCATCAGAGCATCGCTACAGCATGGCACCCAGAACGACGCGCTTGTTCTTGCCTACTATGGAAAAGAGAGAGAAGGAAGATGAGGAAACGTATTTACTTTTTGTATCTCGCCTGAAACACCTGCAGGACTTCAGGCAAGTGATCTCTGTTGAAATTCATTGTATTGCTCAATCCATCCTTGCTTAATTCATCTCATGAAACTCTTAAATGGTACCCAGGCTATAGGCTGGCTCTCTACAGAGACGGGAATTACATCCCTAATTACAAGATATGGAACTGCCCTAATAATAAGTTCTGTGCTCAAGAAGTTCCCACCCAGGGGGATGAGCTTTGACCTCTTTTAACAAAGACTGCAAAACAGTTGATAAGAACATTAAAGCAAGTCACTGCTCCAGAAACCATGCGTTCGCTTGCTCTAAGCGCTCTGCCGCTGGCTGCGGAAATTAGCTTTTGAGCACATCTCACTAGTCAGGGTCAGTGACAGTCGTCTGTCCCCCAGCGCTATAACACAGATTTAGGGCAACAGCATACGGAGGTGTAGAAGGGGAACTAGAAAAGCAAACAATTTTACCTACACAGTATTCACTTGTTCTACCCCACACACCCCTAAAAGTCCCAGGGCAAGCACAGCTCAACAGGTCCGTGCCAGGCATCGCTGGAGAAATTCATCTGAATTTTTCATGCCTCTACAGGATGAGCCTACACAACCCCTGGAGCTGAATGGCTCCTCTACAAAACACACCCCACCCCAAAAAGAACTGGGCCTTGCCAAGCTGTCATTACTGCTCCTCGCGTTTCCTTTCACACAGCACCTCTTGCCCCACGACCATTCTCCTTCCACACACTGGCAGCAAAACACCGCAGCAATCTCTAACTGGGGAGACGTTTTCTTCTCCAGCACAGATTCGTAGCATTTAACAACAAACCTTCAATTATCACAGCACATGACCGTAAAACTTGCTCAACTGGAAACATTCAGCTATTTCTAACTTTGCCTTTAGTCGTCTTCTTTCTTTTGCCCCCAAAGCCATCTAAAACGGTATTCTCCTGGAACCTCAGCGCAGCCTGCCTAGCACAAAGTTAAACCATAAGTCAAAATGATTAAAATTATATGGAAATACATACATCTCCTTCAACACTGTACTGGGAACCTGGCTCCTAATGGGACATCACTACACATTACTCATAAGGCCAAGACATGTGGCATTTCCCAGAGAACCTGCACATTCTCCTTTTTATGCCAGATGACTTATAAGCAGCAATCAGTCTTTTCCTTTCGGGGCTGTGCCTTCCACACACAGAATTTGAGTCCTTAAAATGAACCCCTTGATCTGGATTCCACCTGCTTGGGAGGGGAGGGGGGGGAAAAAAAAAAAAAAAGAGAGAGAGAAAAAAAATATCTTGGAAATATATAGCAACAAGAAACTGGCAGGACAAACTCACACTCCCACTGTGCCAAATTGCAAGTTTAGTAATTCTGTTTTCTTCCCGCTGAGTGGAAGGTGTCATTAGCTGCTGTATTTAGAGCCACAGCAAAGGTTCTTGGAGCAATCCCCAGCCTGTCTCTGAACCAGGTGGCTGATGACCACGGGAGCTCTCTGCAGCTGGGGACCTTCACCCTCATCTTCCTGCAGTCACCACTTCAATCTTAACGGAAAGGAAATAAACGGGGCAAGTGGCACAACATGAAGAGAAACCCTCAGGCTATGTCATCCTCCTCTGGGCTGAAATTCATCCCTGCATCGGGGCCACTTTAAAGTCCCTGCACTGCATAAATCACTCTCGGGTGCTTTTAAACTCCAGAATAGCTTTCCTTCCGGGAGAGGATTTCTCCTCTAGGCTGGTCTCTGCGGAGCACCCATTGAACCAAATCCTCATTTCTGACGATTAGTATAACAATTCAAAGAATCATCCTCTTACAGCACAGCGAGCCTTGGAGGGGAGCAGAAAAGCCTTGGCAATGCCCTGCAATCACACACACGCGCACCTGGGCTCAGCCTTGTCTGACGGCAACAACCCCCCAGGCTTTGGAGAACGTCAGCCCGTCTGACCAGGAGAAGACCTCCCGGCTTCTGCAAACATGCCCATCCACCGCGCTGGCTTTGCTGGCGGCACCGTGTGACGGGGGGTGCAACGGCAGAGTGGGGATGTGTTTGCTTGATGGGATTCCGAATAAATAAAGATACAAAGCCATAACTATAGGTGGGCTTCGCAATGCACGCGACAAGGACGGGAGGGGGAACGTGAGGAATTGGCCCTTTCATGTGGTGACCGAGGATGGGAACACCCCGCTGTTTCCAGATTTGTTTGGGATGGTTGAACTGAAGACCACCTGCGCTGCCTGAGAATTGGGAAAATCTGTGCAAAATTCATTATTTATAAGATAGCTGTCCAGAGGCAAATTGCCTGGAATCCATTAAAGGGAGAAATCCCAGCTCCCTCTGGCAGTCGCTTGGCACAGGCTGTTTCCACTGTCACAAACTGAGGGGGAAGAAAAAAAAAAAAATCACTTTCATTTCTAATTAATCTTCTGGTATATAATACTTTTAATTAGGGGGAGAAAAAAAAATAAATCTGTACGCTCTTTGAGAGAAGAAGCAAGGAGCCAAATGCGAGGCAGAAAGCTCGGGCATCTTGGCTGCGGTTCAGGCCTCGTCCTCTTTAAAGCTGCGGGAGCAGGTGCACCCTGCAGCCTCCTGCTCCGCTCTCCACCACGCGACCGGAGCCCCCGCAACGCTTTGGGGGCTGCTCTGGAGACGAGGAGCGGGACTATCTGTGCATGGATGCGGCTATTTATCCTGGAAGAAGAAAATCTAGGCAGCGATAAGCAGGGGAGGAAAGGTATTTGAAAGATGCCTCGGACAGAAATGAAGTGGACTCTGTTGGATAAAGCACAGACAAGACAAGCAGAAAGGCCCAGGGAGAGCGACATCCAACCCATACATTATCCCTTCAAAATAAATAATAAGAATAATATAATCATTTCATTCTTTAACCCCAAATTTCCTAGCCCTTCTTTCTCCTTCTAACGTCTCTTTTCCCTGCATTCATTATTAATGCCACTGGGGGTACAGATTTGCACTTTGGTTTCTGAAAAATTAATTCAATGATTAAAATTTCAGTCCCTGAGTGCTGGAAGCAGCTCCGGCAAACTGGAGATGCCCCTTTGCAGTTTGAAGGCCTTTGGTACGCTGCCCGCTTACCCCCGGCATGAGAAGCCTCCTGTAGATCTAGCTCAAGGGAGAAGAATCTAGTAGGAAAATGCGGGTTTAGGTTGATCGAGTTCTCCTCTGTGGAGATGCCATTTCAGTTTAATACCTTATCAATGCTCAGTTCCGTGCAGAGAGTGAACCTCAGGGTTTTCCAAGGCTGAAGAACTCATGGCTTTCTGCACAATTCCCTGAGTAACAGAAAATCTCCAAATGTAAATATTAATCAGCACTGTACGTCTATCACTCGTTGGCAAGCTGACTGTACATCTACGACCTGTTGGCTGAGAGACCTCCAGTGTGGCTAATGAAATTTTCTACGACAGTGTGCTTTAAAATGAAAAAACGGCGAAGAAAGGCCCTCAGCGAAAGACACCTTTCTTGACTCACAAACAAGGTCTATTTTCTCATCTACATCCACGTCTACCAGCAGGAAGAACAAGACACAAGGAACCTGGAAACTGGTGAGGAAAGGGTGCCAGATGACACAGCACCCACCGCTAGGCAATTTCTCCCCATTCCAGACGAGCAGAGACCCCCACTGCAAATTCCGTATCAGCTCAGGAAGGTCCTTTCCTGGGCTGCAGCAGAGCTACCCTTGCCGTCAGCTCCGCATCAAAGGAAAAAGCAGGCAAAAAGCCTGCACAATCCTCCACCCTCAGTTCCTAGCACCGTTATTTTTGTTTATTTTAAAACAAACGTGAAAGAAGTCAGAGCTCTGAGCAGCACACGGAGCACACTTCTCCAGACTTAGATAAACGGAGGAGGAGGGGCTGGATATAAACTTACGGATACCGCTATCACTCCTCAGGTGCTAAAACCCAGCAAAACAGAGCAAATACAAAAAATTAAGACTGCCTTCTCCATGGCGCTTTACTGAGTAAAATCCCAACTGAGCCTTGAAGCGGAATAAAGACAGCAAACTCCTCCAGCCTTGGGAAGCAGCACCTTTCCATTCACATCTCAGCAACAGGCTGAGAACGTGGTGGGAACCCAGGGCAGCGCTGGCAGGACACTCCCCATCAGCCAACGCAGCGCTGCTGGTGCTGCCGCCGCGGGGATGAGAAAGGGACGAAGAGGAACGGGGAGCGCTGGGAGGAGCTCTGCTGAAATCCTCTGCGGGCAGGAAAGCAGCAAAAGCTCTGAAACGGAGAACCACCTTTCTCTGAAGCAACAGGATTAGTGACAGCCCACGTCGCACGTCACTGGGGTCAGGACCACTACAGGAGCACCGAATGCTCACTCAAAGGCAACTCCCGGATTCAGACACTGCGCGTTTGCTCCTGAAATATTTTACCAAAGCAACGTTTCTAAAAACTCTACTGTATTGTCAATTTGGAAGAAAACCCTTTTTTCTAGCTCCAGAAGAACACACACGGTATGTATCACCATCACAGTGCTACCAGGAACAAAAACCAACACACAGAAACCTACTTTTTACCACATTTGCTGAAACTTTGCAGGGCAAACGTGCAGAACGTGGGTTGCTTAGAAAACCCGCTGCTTTTCTTCCTGAAGATGGGGCTTTGTGGAGGGTTCAGAATAGGTGGGCTTTTATGTGCTGTTCAACTCTTGAAGTTATTCTGAGCTGAGAGCCTTTAGCATCGCGGTCCTGTATCTCCAGGACAGACAGAGCATCGGTACGTGCAATATTAGCTCCCTCGCGTGCTTTCATGTGCCAGCCTTCCCGCCTCGGGATGGGCTCATTCATCCTGCTCTTACAGAATCCAGGTGGTTTTACTGAGCCCGTGGCTATTAAATCTCCCCTTCTGAAAAGGCTCCAGGGCAGGATACATCCCACCTCGTAGCAGCATTGACTCCAGCCTCGTGACACCAACAGACCCGAGAGGCGACGTGCTGGGACGCGCAGCCCCGACGCTCCACGCAGCGCGGAGAGGAAATGGAAGTGCTGGAACAAGCACTTTGGCACAGCTTCTTGGCTGGGCTAAAGGTTTATTCCTGGGATGCTGCTTTCCTGCAGACTAAGGGAAATTAAATTTAGCACTTTACAAATAAATAGGTTAAGACTGAAAGGACACTATTTAGGAATTTACTGCTTACAGCAGCCTCAGAGATTATAGATCCATCACCGTCTATTACCTTGCTAGTTACTGCTTCCACTCTGTCTATCTTGCCCACTTACAGAGTGGTCCTTTCATCAGGTCTTTTTCTGTTCCAACTTGAACCTGTCATCGCTCTAATGGAATCATATGAAGAAAAACAACTTTGGGCTGCAGAGACTCTGCCAAAAAGCCAAGGACATCCCCTGTGCTTTCCCAGGACAACGCGGTGAGATTCTTGCCTGACAGAGACATGCACAGATGTCCGACAACCTCCCGGGAGACAGAGCGACGGACAGCTGCTTACACACACGTCCAAAACTTCTGGGCCTCCCTGCAACTGTCAGCTGGGTCCTTTTAACACCCAGAAACACAGGAGCTTTCGCAGGGACCGGTGAACCGACAGCTGAGTGGTGACCCGCGCTGCAGATTCATCCTAGTCACATTCCACATGGCACAAGAACTCGTCACTGAAGGCACCAACATGGCTATAAACCCCCTCCTCGAGCCGCACGCGCCTCTCCCGCTATCTGCTTCAGAGAAAAATCACCTGCACAGTGTCCCTTCTCCAGAGTCGGATACATCCCAGGAGTGCAAAGCGACAGCGAGCACAAGACACACTCTCCAGAGCCTTCCATTAAGGCAGACAAACCCTTCAGTTTAAGGTGGAAATTTATGTCAGCTCCCCAGAATGCGGCTGAGAGAGATCCGCCATTACCAGCTACCCGCTTTTGCTGAAACTGAATACAGATTAGGGACAAATTAAAATTTTCAAGCCTCAGTTTGACATATGCCCTCCAAGGTAGAGGCAGACAGCCTTGTCTTCTAGAAGCTAACGATGCCACCAAAAAATGATCTTGGGAGTTACCAAAGCTGGAGGTCATCCACAGCTCTCAAATTCCCTGCTTCCCCCATGGGGGAGAAAGCAGCAATGGGATTTAGCTATGAAGCCTTCCACGATAGATTTGGCACAAAATACCTTTACACACTTCTTCCTCAAAGGGTGTTCTCATGCAATTGGCAAAAAAAAGAAAATACATTAAATCCAAAGTCCTGAAATAGTACTAAGTTACCTGCTTTTACCACCAACATTCACACGGGGCAGAACGAACATTTTTTGTATGCGGAGTTCGGATGATTCACGTACTTGTTCGTTTGAAGCAAACGTGACAACAAGATAAGTTTTTCGCCATTTCCATGGATATGAATAAAAACAGTTGATACATTATTAAACCCTAACATTAATCTGTATCCATATTAGGGATTAATTCCTTAAGTTTACAGGATGCAAAGAGCTGAGCTGCAAAAACTGTAGCATAGGGTAGGACTCCACCAGAATCACAGCAGCCAGTCCCCGTAACAAAGCTCTCCAGAAGGATTTTCAGTTCACTGCTGCATTCTGTCATCGCTCCACGGATCCAGCACGGCAGCAAGGACACCAGCATTAATAGATTCATACCGCAAGACCGACAGGAGACGTTGAGATCCGGAGAGCCTGCGTGGCACGTTGTGCTTAAGACTCCCCGATGCTGTGAAGTGCATCAAATCTTAGGAAACGCCACGACTGAACGCTTGATGTGCTTCCAACCCTCTCCAGCAGTAACTGCCTCCAAATAGAGGTGGGATGCCTTGGAGCAAAGCAGAAGGTACACTCACAGCACTTATTATTTTTGCTTTCCTACAAGCGGTTTCTCAAAAAGAAGCTGCAAGAGACCTCTGTTTAGGTAAAGGTCTCGGGGAACACCCAAATGCAGCAGAGATGGGATCCGATGAAGAGCAGCTGCTTTGAAATACGGGCTCTTATCTTAAACTGGCAAGCCAGTTTGAAAGAAAGCGTATTAACTGGTTTATGCAACGCTAACTTCATGGTTAAGAACCATGTAGTAATTGAGCATTTAGACTTGGAAGCGTGGAAGCAACACAAGGATGACAGAGGAATGTAGGGCTGTGAGATCCTGGCTCCCGCTCACCCCGATGGTGGCCCTTTGGCTGCCAAAGGGGACCTGTGACCACAACCCCCATTCGCTGCTCCTCACTGTTCCCCCACGACATCCCTCCCCACTCACCTGCCAAGCCCTGCGGGGAAGGGCCAACCACCTCCTTATCCGAACGAAATTCTGGCTGGAACCTTTTAAGTCTGAAAAATCCTAGCTGAGGGCACAACACAAGCGTTTATATTCACGACAAACAAAGGAGAAGACCTTTATACGAGCCCAGATCCACTCTTCCAGATGGGTACAACAGATGTCCCAAGACCGTACCAGCATGGGAATCTTTTGCTGTGTTTCCATATTTGTGAAGAGGGTTTTATATCCACAAACACACCCTCTCTTCCCTCACTAATTATATTTCCTCCCTGGAGATCAGGAAATCTCTTGCCCCAGTCAAGCATGGATAGTAGCTATAACTCCCGAAGCAAGAGATAAGCCCTAATTATATTTGTATTTAAACAACGTGCTGCTTACTCGAGAAAGAGGAGAGACAGCGGTTGCCACTGGCTCTCGCTGGTGGCTCTGTGCAGGCTGAGCCGTGCCGCTGTGACCTGGGGCTCTCACGTGCCGGTGGGTGCTTTGGTGGATGTCACCAGCCGTACCCCACCTTGGAGTCATCTCCTGGAGCTGACTGCTCTTCCTAGATGTCTGCTCACAAACCTGTTCTTGGAGCAAGCAGGGAAAAATGTGGTGGAGGGGGTGCTGGAAAAGCCATCTCCAACTCCCTCAGCGACGCTCTAACTACATGGCCTCTGGGCCACCAGCCAGTCCTCACGGCCAGCTACGAGGAGGCTTCAGCGATGTCCATGCGGGATCACAAGTGGAAGAAAGGGCCACAAGGGTTGCCAGGGTCTCTTACACCATTTGTCCCAGAGGGATGGTGTAGAAGGTGATGTCGTGACACAGTCTTGCTGCAACTGAACACACCGGCCTTGGAGCAGCCCAGCACCATCAGAGTGGCCCAGAACAGGCAGGAGAGATGGCCTGTCCCCCTCCTCCTTGTGTCTAAAGACAGACAAATAATTGAGACCGAGGAACAGTCAGGAGCGATGGCGCAGATGTGGGGTACCCAGACACTCAGGACTTTTCACCCCACAAAGGATAAAAACCTCCAGCAATTTCCACTCCTTTTCACGGGCAGCTTTGAACATCACCATGCACAAGCAACCATTGCTGACACGGCTCTGTGTGTTCTGCAAATTCACAACAGAGTCGCCAGGGAAAGCGACAAGCATGCATCAGAAGTGCCTCTTTTTTTTTTTGTCAAAAGGCTTTTTGACACTCATTTCATGTGTGCTGCAGCGAGACCTTTGTACTCCCCCATCGCCCGGACACGAAGGCATGGCCTTTTCCTTCAAGGGTGCCAATCACACGGGCTCCGAGCAGAACATCTTTTGAAACTACCAGAGACTCAAATAAATAAATAAATAAATAAATAAAATATACAGAAGAGATTTAATGCCAGCTAAAGGTGGCGGGTACCCACAGAAAAGGAAGGGAGCAGCCATGCTGCACCACACCGGCTGCGCCTCGCGTTGAGGGACAACGTGCTGCGTCCACTCACGTAGAACAAAAGCCGGCTGCACTGGTTACATCTCCAACCTGCTCACACGCAGCTTCCCCACCACAGAACGTTCTGAAAAGCTTCCCAAACCCCTGCAGATGGCAATATCCCGCACCCGGGCCAGAGGCACAGAGAAAACCAGAAGGTCGAGCGACCTAGAGCAAAGCCCTGTGGCCGTGTAGCGGCAGAGATGGGAACAAGAATCCAGGAGGGGTTTGCTTATGTCTCCTCTTCTTTATCTATTATTTGACGCCATCTTCATCTGGCGGTGCATAAACACAGTCCCGTCAGCCCACACAGTCCTTTGTAAGCTGTTCAAATACAGCAGCGGGCAGACGCAGACGTCCTTCTCTCCCGGGACTTCCCGCCGGGAGAGCTGGCACAGCCAGCGACAAGAACAAGTCTTCTTCGACAAACTGCAATCGCACAGGTGCTGGGAGCATGGGGGAGGAGAAAAAGGTAAGTCAGCCAGGACCTGCCCTCCCTCTGTGCTGGGCCACGCCGGGCTGCCTGGCAATGCCATGCGGCACAAGGTCCTACACCACGCATCCCTCCCGGGCCACACATCTTGCTACACCAGCCCGGATGCTCTGGGTTAATTAAATTCTCATCAGTGACCTCTGCTCCACGTTCGTGCGCCTGACTCTCCTGAGAAAGCATGGACTGCCTCTCTCATTAAATAAGACATATTTGAATGAAGGAAAAGGAGATTTGGAGGGAGGTGAATCACAAACTAATTAAAAAAAAAGGCAGTAATTAAAAAGATTCCAGTAATTTCGTTACTTATTGTTATTGCAGACACCACGGAAACATGCTTGAGGTCCTTCAGCTGGGATGGCTGATGTCTGCTGCGTCCTGTTGCCTGGATGAGGCCATAAGCAGAACTGTCAGTGACGGTGGCTGAACTTAGGTGCAGAAGTTGTGGGAATAACTTCAAAACTGCCTTTTTCCAGTGCCCTGCTCCTTTGCTGAGAGCCGGGGAGTGCAGGCGGAGAGGCAGAGCTCACGGCACCAGCTGTGGGGAGGGAAAGCAGGGGGTACAGCACTGGCACTGCCACGTCCTTGGGGTGTGATGGAGCACGGGGAAGGGAAACTGCAAAAGCAACTCAGTGGCCAGCAGCTGATGATTACGCAGCAAACAGGGAAAAGCAAAGGAACAGCCTGAATCTCAGATGGCATCTGCAAGCCAACCTCATGTTTTCTGCCTGAAAACAGCCCTTGTTTTTTTGAAGTGAGGGGCTGCGTATCTGCCTCGCAGCGTAACACATCAGTCACTCCAAGAGAGAGGAAAGCCTGAACTCACTTCTGTTACCCGCTGCACCCATCAGCAAGACAAATCTCTGACCTTTTGGAGAGCTTCACATGTACCATCCTCCCGCTAGTCGGGAAAGACTCAGTCACTGGAATAATTCTCCAGCATCATCAGCATTAATTACCTGCATGGCTGGGTCTACCCTGGCAGACTCGCAGGCATGGCAGGGAATAGGAGCGAGTGGTGCCAACACGCTGGAAGCGGGTGTTGTGCCAGACCGACAGGTACCAGGGGAGCGTATTCCCCAGCCCAGAGCTGCTCTGCGTTCCCCATCAGCACAGGCTCTTTATCCTCCCAACAGTCTAGTGTGACATTGGCAGGAGCATCATCGCCCTCGTACAGATGGAAAACGGAGGCAGAGAAAGAGCATTAACTTCGCTCAGTTGGAACAAGGCTTTAGCCCAGCCTCCTGAACTCTTGGAGCAGCGTATTTTTGATCAGAAATTCTGCAGTAAAAAGAAAGTCTTCTGTAAGATCTTCCCCAATTCTACTATCCTCGAGGTGATGGGTTTAATTTGAAAAAAAAACAACCCTAGCCTGCCCTAGGGGATAAGCAGTTGTTTAGGGAAGCTCATGCAGTAAGAGAGAAACTGTGTTGGGAGGAAAAAAAGCATGAGAAAGAGCAGAATAAGATGAAGACAGTTGCAAGAATTATAGCTAGGTCCTAACATGAAACAGGCTGCTACGACATCTGAAAGAAAATGATGTATAGGAAGTTTAAATACAGGGATTTGATGCTGTAACACCACAGATTTGCTCAACAGCTCCTGCTTTAGAGCTGCTGACTAGTGTAACCCAAGATGGGTCCTTGCTGACCCTTCCAGGAATCCCAGCGCAATCATCTGGCAGCAGAGCATCGTGCTCGCACGGCGACGGCAGGCAGAAACCAAGTCTCCAGCAACCACACAGGCAAATTGAAAACAAAATATAAAAATAAAATAACTTGTAATTAACAAGAATGAGGAGTTAACAGAGGCCTACAATCTCTAATCAATCTCTTGCTGCCTGGCCTGCTCCACCGATGAGCCCCATTGTTATTTTTGATTGTGTGTGCAAGAGCGCGAGACGGCTGCTGGAAGAACAGCACTCCATCAAAATTGTGATTTCTTTCTCCTCTCGAGGCTCATCAAGGGTGAGGAGGAGGAGAGGGGAGAAGATAGAGATGCAAAGAGAAACAAACAGCTAGAACATGCTTCTCAGAGATACTCTGCTGGGTTCAAGGAGGAAATAACCGAAACTGCAGGTATGCCGAGCACGCGGACTCCGATCCAGAGCTCCCAACAGTGCTGTCAGCTTCAAGACGAAGCAAGAGCACTTGGGCGAGTAAAAGTAATCCCTGTATTAACCATCCTGCTTATTCTGAGACGAACATCGTTCACTGGTGCGCCCTGGCCAAACTGATGCTGAGGCTGCGCTGGAAGCTCAGCAGACTGGACTCGCTCTGTACATTTAACCACATGAGTTCTGTCTCCCCCTTTCAGCTGGCAGTTTGTTGGCATCACTTGGGGTTTGAAAAATAGCCTCTGAGGTCTTTCTTATTCAGTCCAGCCTCATTTCCCTCCCCATGAAGGGAGAATTAAACTATTACTTCTCGTCCGCGTAGCTGCCCTGTTGCATTTTACACACCCTGCCAAGACAGAGGCAACAGGACGGCAGGGTACAGGGCGATGGGGCAAGCACAGGAAGACCGGGCGGTTAAAGGTGGTGTCTGTCCTTCCGCTGCACCCTTCTCCCATCCAAAGCCTTTATCCCTTTCATCCCACCACGTTCAGCCTCTGCACCCATGGTGAACCACATCCGAAGCAAGGGTTTGCTTCTCGGATTGCCTTGAAGTTTGAGAGTGACAGTTCCCCTCAGAGATCTGCAAACCAGCTCTTGACGTAACTCCTTAAAGAAGTTTGCATTGAAGAGCGTGTGTGCACGCTGGCTGTTAATTTAACAGGTTGCAGAAAAGCTGTTGATTTTATTACCATATTACCCATTCAAGAGGGCACCAATAAAGGTTTTATTTTGCAGCAAGAAGTGCCAGCCCCGTCGCTGGCAACTTTCTCAAGCTGTGTCATAATGCTTCTGGTTTTGTTTGCTGTCTGATATCTTGGGTATTCTCTTTCAAGGCATCAAGCCCACCATCTTGGGGATGCTCTTCAATAAACTACCGCTGGCATTTGGGTTTCCATTGGATAATTTTGACAGAAAATAGCAACACAGGCGAGACCTGGAAGCAGACAGCATTCCGCACTCTGCAAGCCCGGGTTCTGAGGATACAGAAAAGACCTGTCTAAAGGCAGCCTTTTGGTCAACTGTATTTATGAGCTCGGGCACGTAACACCGCTGTGACACTGGGAAGAGTTTGCCTGTTTTAACTTCCTTACCAACCAACTTAGACACAAATAACTTACACATGAGTTACTAAGAAATCCAAGCACGCCTTTCTGAGAAAGCAGAGGAACCTGAAACCAGAAAGGTTTCAAACACTGCCAGATTTGATGGAGCTGTTACACAGGACCAGATCGATTGCCTTTTCAGTCCAGGATCCTATCAAGAACAGTGACGTTCATGCCACGACGGTGGAAACAGTTTACCTGAAGCACAGGGAATAATGAAGCACAGATTCCTCTCTCTGAGCACTCTTCTTGCTCTGCCTTCTTCACTCGGGTCTTCATTCCCAAGTATTTCCAGGGATGGAGTTGAACGTTGCCAGGTACGGCAGCAGCAAAACCATGTGCAGACACAACCCAGAAAATAAGCATGGGAATTTTCTTCCTAACCTCCATATTAAGAGTTTGCCTTTACACCTCAAAGCAGAGGGCTCTGCACATCCCTACTTAAGTTAAGTGTAAATATTTAATGTAAGCTAGGTATTATTATGTGTCCACAAAGGCATCTTAACATTTTAGCAAACCTACTGAGCTCTTGCTCTCAGCAGCACCTTGAAGCCACAGGGTCTAGAAAATGAAAAGATTTCCACTCTTCTCATTTTAAATTGATTGGCTTCAAATGCTTTGGCCGGAGCTATCTCTTTAGGCACACAAGAAGAAAAAGTCCATGATTTAATTTCTCTCCACTGTTTGTTCATTTGTACAAGCGTCTCCAAATCATCTCCTCTTCAAATTTGACCAGTCTCTCTGTTTACCAAAAGACTTTTCTTTGTCTGAAACCATTGTCATTGCCTTTCTAAAGGCCTCATTTCCTAACTCTCACCCAGGATCTACCCGGAGACAAGGGTAAACAGCGCAATGTACACGCAGCCAAGCAATGACACCCTGATTCGCCACCGCTTAATTCCAAGTTGGCTAAGCTGATTTTGAGGCTCCCCAGGAATGTTTGTTTGTTTTAATAGATATCTTTAATGGATTGTTCCAGAGACAGTCAATGCAGTTCCTGGATATCTCATGGGTGGCCCGGCCTAGACGCACCAGGCGGGCATTGGGCAGAACGCGCAGCCTGTGTTATGGCCAACACATCTCCCGTACCAGCAACGGTAATAGAATATCAAACTGTCAAGTGCCCCAGTAACTATAATGCATCACATCCCGCTAAAATACCATCAGAAACTAAACTCCTGGTGAGGAATTTATAACACCGCTTTCCGCGGCATTTAATTAAAAGAATAAAAAAGAGCAAACAAGCGAGAGCGAGCTGTGAAGTCTGAGATGCGCCTTGCTGCCTACGCACTCACACACAGAGGGTCTGAAAAACCACCGGAACATCCCTCAAGTTGATGAGCTCATCTGTTGCATCGATAGGAATCGCCAATAAATACTGATACGGTTTCATGGAAATTCACTGCTCTTTTACGGATGCAGTCATTTATATTCACAGCATGGCACTGTGGTTAACCCTTTCAGTGAAGTAGTAATTCCAATTAATGCAAATTGGCTGGACACATACGACATCTAGATAATAAGCTCTACTACAGTAACAGCATACCTTGGTCAGGAAAACCAAGCACATCTTTCATCTTCATTTAGCTTTGAAGGGGTTACATTACAGTGGCTCCTATCGCATCCCTGCTATTGAAGCCTCCCTGAAAATTAAAAGCCACCAGCAGCGCTACTGAAACATGCTCTAAAGTTTACAGGCAAACTACAGAAGCTTGTAAAGGGCCAGGGGACTTCTCCGGTTTAATTATATAGACCCTGTTCCATAAATTGCTTGAATGGAATAAATACAAATAGCTTTCCCTGCTTTGTGACCTCTTTGGGTTAATGAAATGCACACAAACGCCCACTGTCTGCTACCGCTCAGAAATTCCACAGCGTAGACACAGAACCTCGCTGGAAGCCGTAGTCAGGATTCAAGCCTTGGTACGTACATGAGAACCAGCTGCCTGGACTCAGCAAGGAAATAATTTGTTGTTTATATTCTACTGCTATTCTAAGCTGCAGACGGTGGGAATTGTCTGCGATTTACCAAACAGGGAGAAAGACACTGAGATTTTGTTGTTGAGGCTCTAATTAGCAAATCTGCTTCTCTTACCCAAAGAGGTGTTTGAGGTAAGAGAGGCTGAGGAATTCCATGAATCAATAAGCAATCCAGCCTCGGCTTTGGGAGACGCGAGATCTCAGAACTGCTGCTCCTCTACCTGGCAACACTTACCTCCATCCTCTGGACATACTTGGGAATAGACTTGAGCGAAGAAGAGACAGCAAGGACTGTGTTCAGGAAGAGGAATACTTGATTATTCAATTCTCTTGCATGTAAATTATTTCTACTGCTGTGACATGAAGGAGAATTTGATCCTACCGGAGACAAACTACTGAGACCAGCCAGCTCTTGTTCAGGTGGTCAGTATGCAATTTTCTCATGTTTTCTTAACCTTCTCCAAGCACACACCTCTCATACGACGCAGAAAGAGCCTCTACATGTATGGTCTGCGCATGGCATCCAACAGACATCTCCAGGAGTCTGCTGAAGTTTCATTCGCTAAACTTTTAAGACTACAGGTGAGACCACAGGCCTCTGGAGGTCTTAGAGCTGACAGCATGGCACCATCTCAACGGAAAACTGTTCTCAGGAAACCAACAGAGTTCTCCTTCTCCCTGGACACTGAGTTTTCTTTTATTGCTCCCATTTCTCTCAGTTAGTCCAGAAACTTCATGAGGCCATGCAATACAACTGTTTTGGGGGCATTTTCCTAGTTTTACTCAGGATCCTAGATGCTGTCTTATACTTACCCTCACTTGCTTTATTTAGTGGGGTTTTTCCTGAGGCTCTAAAGTTGCAGAACAGGAAAATGATTGTCCTGTTATGTAAAGAAACAATACTACAGCAAGCCACACGCGGCACACAGAGTAGGTCTGCAGATACAGAACTTCTCCAGGTCCTGCTTGTAGAGTGCCCTCCTGTACTGAACGCCTCCAAAACCCTTATCCTTCTCATAAGTGAGACTCACCCCAGGCAGATCAGTGGGAGGCAGGTTCGATTTTAAGTGCCAGTTGTGTTTGCCACCAAAAAGAACAAAGTTCTCCCACTGACCTGTAAACTTGGGCTGTTAACACTTGAACCAACGTAAAGATGGCACTTAGCAGCTTGGTGACTCTAATGTCACACCTCAGCTCTCTAATGTATCACCCCAGCTGTGCTGGTTGGAAGGTAACGCAGAAGAAAGACAGCGCCTCTCAAGCCAGATCCCACCCGCAGCCCACCCAGCTAGACCAATAAAGGTACCAGACCGACAGAAGACAGACTGTTACTGCTACTTATCTGTGCTCTTCACATAAATGGCACTTCACACACACAAGGATGAGCTGCTGCTCAAAAGGGATTCCAATTTACATAAAGGCAAGATGATGGCATGCAGACAAGCCAGAGGACAGCAAAGGCAGTAAGGACACATATCTCAGTGAAGTAAGGATGAAACCTTGATGGTTACATAAGGTTTTATTACTGCGGCATATATAACTGATAATATAAAAAAGGTGAAGTGCAAGGCCAGATGCCTTAGGTACTATGCATATATAGTCTCTTCTCTTTACTCCTGAATTTGATATATAAGTGGGAGACCAAATGCCAAACCTTCTAAAGTCATTTTTCAGAAGAAGAAAGGATCTTTATTTCCCTCGTAAGGAACAACCTGTCATGTAGCAGGGGGGCAGTGATTTTCCAGTCGAAGCACTGAGAAAGAGCAAATACATTCTGGCATGCTGAAGACCCAAGGAAGGAGGTGCAGCGAGGAGTGCGCCGACCTACCTTAAAAAGCAGGCAGTCCCCTTGGTGCTCGGCGTAAATGGAGGTGAGGCGATACTGGTTCTCTGTCGTGATGTCAATCTGGTACCCTGTTAGTGTGTAGCACACCTTGCGGAACTCCTGGATCTTGGTCTGGAAAACTTCTTTCAGACGCTGGTTTTTCAGTTCTGCACTTTCCACTTGCTTCTTCAGCTCTGCGTAAGGGAAGAAAACGGGTATTTTGTTATACGTCATCAGCACAGAGCCCCTGTGCGGTATTTACAGTGCTAGCCAAACTAAGTGAATTGAAAAGGTTAATTAATTTTCTTTAAAAGTGAATTAAGCAGGCAGAGTAAAGAAAGAGGGAAGCTAGATCCCTCTCCTCCTGGTCCCAGCAGACCAAAAGATAATACCCTAGGGAATAAGGAAAACAGGCATGTCTTGGTGGGATGGATTTTTCTCTTGCTCAGCCAGCCCTTTAACAACGTGCTACAAAATCCAAAGCTATAGCATCCATTTCCCCCCTCATTTTATTTTCTACATGGAACCCAAGAGAAGGGTGTTACGCTACAGGAAGCAAGACAGTGGAAAACCAGTAAGAAATACGCCTCTGTATGGTTGCAACAGGAGGAAGCTGCCTATGAGGGAAATCTCCTCCGACCGACTCCGGATTTGACTGTAAGTGCTTTGATCTCAAATTGACACACTGCTTAGGAATCCCTTCAGATTTGGGAAGGGGCTTTTATTGAGAGAAAAAGCCTGAAGAGCACCGCTGCCTCTTCGCATTTGCTACCTTAGCTGGACTAGTCCCCCGCAGAGCGGTGCTGGGAGGCTGCCTGCCACTCACCCCCTATTTTATTGCTACAAAGGGAGCTGCCAGCACTGTGAATCCTTCAAGAGGATACACAACAATTACCATGAATCTTTCACCCAAGGTGCCTGCCGAGTAATTAAACCTCAATTTATCCCCCCATTAATTTCAGAGATTGGCTTTACTTTAATATACACCAGAGATGTCTCCCAAGTCAGCCTGTTTTATCAACACTGCGGTCCAGGGTCGGAAAAACCCCCTGACTCTTTCTAACAGCAAACAAATAGACTTCCTCAGGTAGCTCCTTGTCATTCTGAGCTTTAAGGCTTCGTCTGTGCTCTGATCAGACATAATTGCAGCATGTGTAGGCCATACATCTTTATTTTAGCTAGCTCAAGGTCCAGCACCACGATAGCATAAACTCCGGTGCAAGGTGACTGCTTGAGCACAAAGGAAGGTTTTTTGGCTGGGCTTATACGGCCCACGCTGAAGCATTATTGTCTCCTGAGTGAGCTGGAAAAGTTTTTGCTCAAGTATTTGCCAAAAAGCGTTTCCATCAGCCTCCCAAGCGTAGCGTGGGAAGCACGTAGGACAGTAACTGCAAGGCCAAGGACTTGCCTGTGATTCACCTCTGAGCAGCTGCGAGCGCACCAGGAGAACGCGAGACTCCTCTTATCTTCTGTACTGCTTTAGTTAGGCGCTCCGGGTGGGACAAAGGGATAATTCAACGTGTTAAGTTAAAGTGCCTTAAACGCCACTGAGGATGCCCCTGCTCAGAAGTGCTTTGGCCTTAATCCAATTCAGCTTAATCCCCAGGCAAGGACAGGAACTCTTTAATGGTTAAAGAGAACTACATGTCCCTTTACTTCTGAGTGAGAGCATCCACGCAGGGAGAGTTAACGCTGGCCAACTCCTCACCTTCGGTTAATTCAGTCCCACCTTCCTGAGCAGCCTGTGGAGACGATGTCTGAGCAAACTCTTTCCCCTACTCCGGGTCTCCCCCCAGCGCTACCTCGCTTTATCGAGGGGAACAAGCCACTCTTGGGGATCATCACATACCAGTTTGTTTATTGAAACACTGCTGTACAGGGAAACCCCCAACTGCTGGGGGATGCAAGGTAAACAGAGCATCCACAATCCCGCTTACGAGCCCGAAGGGTTGTGGGTTACACACTGCCCCTTCTCATGGCCTTGGAAAGGCTGTGTCTTTCCTGGCCACTCACCTTCCCATTCCTACCAAACTCATCACCATGTGATTAACTCAACCCTTCCTTGGATTGTTACAACCTTTTCCCCATCATCTCAGCTGGGTCTGGGCCTTTGATTAATTAAGTAATCAGCCTCTGAAATCAGGAGGTTAATTGGCAGCTCTGACCTCAATATTCTCACAGTCTTCATGCAGCTATGCAACTGTTAAGGACAAAATCCTATATACGAAAGTAAAAATTCAGTGACCACATCGCAGTGGTAAATAACATTTCGCCACTGTCAGAGACAGCACTGCCTTTAATATATCGCACATGTCCAACAGCGATATTTTTTTTCCTAATAAATGCAGCCTAGCCTTGGAAAAGTAAATCTGCCTTTTCCTACCGCATCGCGGAGGCTGCCTTTCCTGACTTTTATAACCTTGGAGCTGGATGGCACCCTAATTCATGAACTCCCCGAACAGCTTTTGTTATTCATGAAGAGTTAGCGCCTTTTCCACTGTTTTGTCTCTCAGACTTTGTACTGCTTATGGCCATCGCCAGCGTCCTCGCACCCCTTGGGTTGCAGCCTTATCGCCCACCCGACAGCGCTGGCCTAGTTACACTACACCCTTGTGCATCTGGAACAGCAACTAAGCGGTGGCAACGCTTTCCTCCACTACCCTCAGGGTGAAAAAGGAAAAACTCTGACTACAATCAGTCTTTTACGTAAGAAATCATGAGTTTTTCAGTTTAACTGAAGGACTAGCAAGTCTTCACTCCCGACAGCGCGCCCTCGCCTCCTCCCTGCCGTTCCTCCCGGCCCCCTTTGCAGTGCCTGCGGCAGTTTCGGTGTATTACTGTTGCCAGCCATCCTGGCTAAAAGAATTCACCTTGCACGAAAAAGCGTTATCTCCGTGTTAGAAGTGCCTTGTGTCAGGCAATGGCTCAAGGTGCTGAACTTGGTAACTGCTCACGTAGATGCAGCTGAAGGTGCCAGCACCAGCCAGTGACAGGATAAAGCCTTGCCATCCCCTCCGTGGCTCCTTTAGCAATTCCCCAACAGCGTTTCTTTAGTGGCACTGCTTGGGGACGGGGCAGGAGAAAACACAAGCAGCTACAGGGACGTAATAGGAATGTTTAAGTTTGCAACTGCCCCCAGCAAAAGGTCTGTTGAACCGCGACTGTAAAACAGGGACGGCTCTTCCTTTACACCCCATTAAATTGCAGTGCTCAGTAGTTCAGCTATAGCAACTGCTGATGCCTACTTCTTTCAGTATTTATTTATCCCGTGGAAACAATTCAGCTCAGGGCTATTCCCAGACTAACCCAGGACAGCGACGAGGACAGTGCCCACTCCTCTGCTGTCCCCTGAGGGCTCTGCCAACACAACCGAGGAGCCACCTTGTGAGGAGGGTTCACGGAGGAGCAATTCGGTAGGGAGGTAACCTGAGGCTTGAGAAATGTAGGACAGGGTCCCACTTCTGAAGCAAAACCATTTGAGACACCCTAGGGCATCTTTCAACAGCTTCCCACCACGCTTCTGCAGGAAAGAGATTTCCTACAGGTTCCGTGTCATACCAGCCAGCCCCAGGCCAACATCTTGGACACTTTGGGGTGTCTAAAATGGCACGGGATGCCCGCGTTTAGGCACAGGACACCTACATTGCCCCACTGCACCATGGCTCTGCCCACGTATGGCCCTGGCACTGCACCCAGAGAACAGCACAAGCAGCACGTGCACTGGCTTGGGGTCAGGAATTAATCTTTCTAGTATTTCCCCCCCCCAGGTGAAGATGTTAAGCTAAGAGGCAGCTCATTCGCCCTGCATCTGAATTCAAAGACATGACAGCACTAATTCTTAAGCCTCACCTAATACCGCTAATTCCCACCAAATTTCTAGCGCGGTCAGGAAAAATTTATTTAAAAGTCATCATTTGCAGAGTGCAATTCATCGCGTTTCAGAGTTATGTTTAAGGCAGAGGCGTAGAGGCCACTGGAGTGAGGGAGAACCTTTCAGGACGGGTCAAGGTGCATTAACGGAGCAGGTTTCTGGTGACAGCATTACTGCTTCCACCCGCTTTATCTACCACCTACAGAACACTGAGTGTCTTGATCCTTTAACATCTTTCACAACAATGGGAGAATTAGGTTTAATTACATCTTCAAATGGCAGCGTTTGAAAGCCAGAATCCCTGTATCCAGAGCACTCGAGTGAGATCCCACGTTCGACTCCGATACACTCGCACACACCGGGGCGAGGGAAGGCGCAGGTTGCTCTGCAGAAGCCAGGGATGGGGACAGTCACACCACAGACATCCTTCATCCCAGAGAAGGGATGCTGAAGCATCCCTCCCTGAAGCGTTAATGAAACAAATAAGAACTGAGAAAATAAGTGTGAGATTTGGCAGGCTATGCCTTGGTCAGGGGTAATGACTGGCTGTTTACTTTCCCTGGAAAAAAATAAATAAATAAAGGAGGAGAACGGAGAGAAAAAGAAAACATTTGGAAATCATACTGCCCCATCTCCTTTGTATTCAGTCTGAGAGTATGCACAAAAAGTTGCGTGTCCTGAAGAGTTTGATGGGGGGGAAAAATCCTCACTGAAAAAAAAATAAAAATCATTAACCTGTTACAAAATTATTATTGCCAAATGATTAAATTCCCCCTAATGATGCTGCTTCTTGAAACACCTTGTATTTTCACACACTTATATTGACTTCAATGAATAATTCAAACTATTTTGGATAAATAAATAAAATATGAGCTGGGCTTTTTTGGTCTCATATTGAAAATGTCATTGCTTTTTATTCCATTGCTTTTACACTCCTTACATCTGAAAACGTTCACAGCTGCCTGGAAATACCACAGCTTTGGCTCCTGCTCCGAGTTCAGCTAGGTCAATCAATAGCAATAGCAGCCTCTACACCAAAGAGAACCAAATCCATGCTTAACCTTTTCCCCAGGGAAAGAGGAGGAAACAATGGAGCTCTCAGCATGCCAAAAGTGGCATGAAATTAAATGCACCACTAGTCTTTTCCAGGAAAACACAAATTTGTTCTGCCCGTCCTCAAAGATGCCACAAGCCATGTAGCTGCATTAATTCAGTTGCGATCCCAGCTAATATCTCTCTCTCTCAGAAAGGCCTGGAGTCCCTTCTAACTCTCCATTAAAGGTTACTTTCCCTTAGTAACGTGTTTGGGGGTCACTCACTCCAGCACACACAGGACAAAGCATTTACGCAGGAATTCCTGGCCCTGCTGACGCTGCCAGGACGCCTCAGACCGACACCACCCAACATGGCTATGGAGGATATACTGTATTTTTACCAACCCCGCTCTATTTAAACAACAGACTGGTTGGATTTTGTTTCCAGCCTACAGAAAGGATGCCAGTGCCACCTTGCTCACACAAGGTCCATAATGGGAAGAGGAAATGCTCTTTTCTCAATCCCAAGAAGCGAGGCCATCATTACCCTTGTTCTCTCCACCTACGCAGGCTGCTCCTCCCCATTTCCCCAACGCCACGCAGCATCACCCACAGTCACCCCCAAACTGCTATTTAATGACACTCTCCTACTGCAGGTCTGTCCTTCCCGTCCGGCTGCACCTCTAACGCTGCCCGAAATCCTTCCAGTCATTCCCCTGTTCAAACCCGAGCTGAAGTTTTCTCTTCCAGCCTCAGTTTACGAGGAACAGCATCTGAAAAGAGTTCTGTGATACTCTGTGAAGGACACAATATAAAAATAAATTGTATCATATTAAATAAAGGCTAAGAGAAGAGGAGCTGAGCGTTTTCTGGTGTTGGCAAGTTTATGACCATTGCTTTTGAGAAACAAAATTCGCTTTGCTGGATTTTATAGGTATGTTTTATGTCCCGGGTGAGCGGGGGAACCACACGTCCCGGCCACCCCATGCCATGCTCACCCGGCCTCACCGTCTGCCAGACTCAAATTGTTCTTTGGAAAACTTGCAATTTGTGACATTACAACCATGAATTACAACTTTTCTTGAAGGTAAAAACAGTTTTGTATTCAACAGACTGCAGTGGCTGTTCAATTTTAAACCTAAGTGGTATTTATTTGATCAGTCAACACTGGTTTATTTTTAAACTGTGTGTGTACCATATGGTTCGGTGCAGCTCCCAGCCCCCTCCCGCAGCCACCAGTTTGCCCTTCCAGCAGCTCAGGGAAGGGTTTGCAAAGGCAGCACATTCCAAGCAAAGGTCTCCACTGCCACAGCCAACTCCAGCTCTTGCGCTGCCCAAGGACTCTCCACTGAAAAAACTTCCCGTAGGTTTCTCTTCCCTGAAGATGCTTGTCTGAACCCCCATTTCAGACAACCCACGTACCTTCCCAAGGGTACCGTTTCTTGGAGGCAAGTCCATAATCAACCTTTATCCTTAGATAAACCTGCACAAAGCGGCAGAGGACACCAGGAGGCTAGGGTGAAAGAAGCAGGGCACTGAGGACTGGAGAGAGGAAGCTATGGAAGGGGATAAACTTTCTCTTGTAGTACCTACACGCGCATATAACGTGGATTAGGATTAAGTAGAGTTCTTTTCTCCTCCTGATAATGCTGAGATTACAACACCAGGTTGCAAAACTCAGCGGCACACTTGCAGTTGGCCGGGTACAGGATTGAGCCCTGGCAGACAAACCCCCACAAAGCAAAAGGCTCCCTCGGGGGATCCCGGCGTGGGCACTGCTTGGAGCTTCCTCTGCCCTTCTCCTCCTCCTGGGCAAAGCTGCTTGGGAGTGGGAGAAGGCAGGAGACAAGCAGGTTTTTGGAAGCCCAGCTCAGCTCCTCAGCCACCCCCGCGGCGTGTCCCCGCTGCTCCTGGCAAAGGCAGTGCAGTGACACTAAAGAGACCCCACGTAGCTCTAAAACCACTGGCCGAAACGATGCGCCCAGCCTGTTCACAGCAATCTAGAAATCAGTGGGGACGGCAACATTCGCCCCAGATGCGGGATGAGTTAGCCTCAGGAGAGCTTTTTATTGCCCAAGGTGGACTTCACCAATCAGTATGAGATGGCACAAAGCGTTTGGAAGTTCGGATTGTCACCCTGGTCACAAATTGTGAACCAACCAGAAAGGCATCTCCCTCCAGCCCCCAAACGATGATTAAAGTCTCCCAGCCACATTTCCCTTCCACGTGGCCATTACAGACCAGCAGCGCTTCCCAGAACAAAGTGATGTCAGCCGGAGCTGCAGCCAGTCATTATGCAAAAAATAGCCTCACCTTAAAAATTCAAATATACTGTGTCGCTTCAGTTTACAGGAAAGCAGCTACCTTCTGCTTGTAGAACAAGCCAGCAAATATTAGGCATAAGCCTTCCAAGTCCACCTCTTTTCCAGGTAATCTATTTTGGAGTTGTCAAAAAAACCCAAAGCCCGGCACTGGAGCTTTTCATGGGCTGTAGTTCAGGGAAGTCTGGTAGCAAGAACAGGGACATAACTAGTATCGCTTCTCAGAGGAAGAAGAATCACTTCTCCACGAGGCTCTTTCCAAGAAGAAGAGTGGTTTTGAAACCACTCAAGTGTCTAACGTAAGAATTAATCCTAGGGACTATGTAATTAACATAGATAACAGGCATTGTTAACTACATGGGGTGGTCTGCAGGAGCATCTAATGGGCGAATTTATCCCCAGTCTGATCCCCTCCCCTGCGCCCTGCCCATTACCTTGTTTCCACCAGCACACCACTGCTGTTCCTACTACCCAAAATACCGGACACTATTTAATCCTCTGAAACAGCACCCAACAGCTGCTATTAAAACAAACAGAAAAATTGCTCCAGGAATATTTGTTTGTTCCTTCTCAAGTGAAGATTATTTGCAGGAGTTATAGTCATTCACAATGCAGGGTGGACAATATTCAATCGTGCATTAGAGACCGCTTTAAAGTTTATTATCTAATGATGTTCACTGAGGCTACAAACAGGAGCTTTTCACCATTAGCAAGAAATGATTTCAAGGTTTCCCAGGAGCATAGCCATTTTGCTCTTACTCCAGAAACCTCCTATGCTCAAATTCTGATGCTGAGACTCTTGGAAATGCTATTTGGAACTCAGTGATAGTGTCCAAGGTGATGTTACTTACAGTATCTTGCCTCCCTCTCTCCCCTGCACTGCGAAGTCTGCGCTCACAACACAAAGATATCCTGGCTTTGCTGGCAGATGGATCTAAATATAGAACTAATAAACACCGAAAGAGATTCCCACCATTCCTAAAGTAGCTTATCAAATAACTATGTGTATCTCAGAGTCCAAGATGGGACCGGGTACCACATAGGCATCCTTTAGCTCTGACTTGGGATGCACAGCCCGAACGCTAAACCCTGACTATTTGGAAGGTGGCTGTACGTCAGAACACGCCGCTGCGTTGGACTAAATCCCTTCCTACCCATGAACTGCCTCTCTCCTTGACAGACATTACAACACCATTACCGGCTCCAGAGGTCACTTTTTTGAGACAAAGCCCGGTGCCCCCGTCCCTAGGTAAGGCGGCTTTGCTGAAAGGTCAGCCTGCCATTTCATTTGTTTGCCTGGCCCGGGCTAATGGAAGCGCTGCCGCTGTGCGCAGCACGGCGAGGAAAAACGCACACCGTTTTAGCCAGCCAGCGGGGATGAAAATACAATTGCACCACAACAGATAAAGGCAAGTCTCTGCAGCACACCACCTTATTTGTGTTTTTAATGGGAGAAGATTGTGGAGTCTGTTTTAGGGCTTTTGTTCCAAAGGAAACTAAGCTCTAAAAAGCCTCCACTCACTCCTTCTATTCAATCCTTCCTTTTTCCTGTTTATCCCCTTAATAGTGTTTTGAAGTGTTGGCACTGCAAACATATTGCTCTTGGCCTGAAAGCACTCTGGCTGCCAAGTAGTCAAACCTTCCCCAGACCGTTCTTTTTGCTCTTCGTGCTCCTGCAGCAGGTCCCAAAGGCACTTACTCTGCTCAAAAATCACACCAGACATTTCCCCCGTGTGCTCTTCGGAGTGCCCCGGATCTCCTCTCCCAGGACAGCAGGTTCTGCCCTATTTTTATTGGCATATTTTTCACATTCTACTTCATTTTCTGGTGGCCACTTTATGAAAACAATCCTTTAAAGATGATCGTGGTGGAGCTGAACGAAACAGTGGTTCAGCACAGAGCAGCACAACAGCAACAGGGGAAAAAGGGCTTTCAAGCAACAAAACTGCAGGAATGTGACACAGACGTAAAGACAAGCAATCTTTTTTCCCTAGAGCATGAAAGATGTTTGGAAACAGAGCCATCTCCTGGATAACCAGGCTTTCAATCACATTATTTCAGCCTCTGGAGCTCGTATTTCCATCACAGGAGCCTGTGGTGTTGTTATGGATAGGGAGGGTTATTTCCCTGAACCTCATGCTAATGCTCTTGAGCAAGAAGGGAAGGCTTGAAGTCTCCAAGCAATCCCCACAAACTGTCCCGAGACTGGCAGGACCACCAAAATCACCTCTGGGCAGGCAGATGGGAAAGGTAACATCTGTCTCAGCCCAAGTGCCGAGTCTCGTTTCCCCGATTCTGAATTATTCATCACGTGCTAACTTCCAAACCAGTTCAGTTTTAAATTTTTAAATATTTAATAATAGGGTATTAAATATTAATGCAATTTTATTAGAAATTTTGGAAGATGGGCACTAAGGCTCTAATTGTTAAGTTCATCATTGGGCCTGACTGGCTACTCAGAGAGACTTTCTGGCTTCCTAGAGAGACAAGGAAAAGGAAAAAAGGCAAAAGAAGTATTTATGGATGTCTCTGACTCTAAGTCACAAGACAACACAGGTACGTGCACCATTCGTTTTCCAAAATAATCATCTCCTTATGAAAGAGCTGAGAAACCTACACTGGGAACATGCTAGAAAGCCCTCAGCTGCAGTTAAGAGAGTCTTTAAGAGTTTCATTTTGGTGTTGTAGAGAAAGACGTCCATCTCGGCCTAGTGTATCTGACTGGTAAAGGCACAGCTGAGCAGCCTTCGTCTACAAGAGCAACGAGAAAACCAGGCAATGGGTCTCAGCTGTGACTCAAGGCAGCCACAGGGAAAGTCCCACTCAAGACACACCCGAAAGGAGACAGATCCTGCCCTTTTCCCAATGCCTAGTCAGAGGGACCACAGGATGTATAGCTTCTCCCGAGCTGCTCTGACAACTTGTGTTCATTAGATATCCATGCCTGTTTCTCCCCGTGCAGCTCCTGCAGACCGCGTTTTCTTCTTTTCTACCCCCTCCTTTCAAGCAGATGACATCTCTTTAACCCTGATCCACGCTGAGAGCGAGCCCATGTTCCTGTCCCTCTGTATTATGAGCGCACATTCCCTACCGCGCTAGAAATTGTATGGTTCACACAAAAGATGACACATAAGCCCTGGAATTATATGCAAATGAGCAGATCTGTTCCTCACTTCTTACCATTACAACTCTGACTTTCCAACAACTGCATGGGGTAATTCCTACACCAGCTTTCAAACAAAGGGCATCTCTGTGTTATTAACATCTCACTGTGGCAAGCAGTTTGTCACCTTTCACAAAAATGATCTGAAAAGACACCAGCAATTATTCCTAAGGAGATTATTGGGTGGCTACATCCCAGTAGAGCAGCTGGAAGCTGAAGTGACACAATATTCACTGGGAAAACTCCTTTTTCAAGTCAAGAGAACACGGAACAGATTAAAAAATGAACCAAATTGGAAACAAACACAAAACTAGAGGAAAAGTCAAGCTTGTTCCCTTCAATTTTGTTCATCTCTATACCAACATTAGGAGCATGTCTTCAGGAGAACACTAAAAGCTCCTGATTATGACACAAGATGACAGGACATTAACTTTGGAGCCATATCCTGGGAAGGAGCTTGGTATGTTATAAATAAAAGACCCTGAGGAAGAATGATTCAAGTACCTCTTCCAGCTGCAAAAATCCAGCCGATTTCTAGGTCTTGTACATTTGGTTCTTCCAATGCTTTTTAAGCACCAAGGACTAAACATCTGCAAGACAGACAAGCGTTCCCTTCCTGGGATTGCTGTATAATTCCTAGTTGTGTCTTACAACGGGACGCAAGAACCAACATTTGCACGGCTAATGTTCATGAGTGAAGCGGGGCAAGGAGCAGAAGCCCTGTCTCATTTCAAATAATCACTCCCGGCTCTTGGACAGAAATGAGTAAGTAGGGTCCATGCCTGTGCGAGAAGGAACCAAGGGATCCAGTCACCCAAATTTCTTCAGCAGTGGGGAAAATGGAGTCGGAGAAGGCGATGTTCCACCAGCTGTCCTTTGAGGACAGGTCATTTCTAGTTACACGTCAACATTATATTAAAAAAACCAAACCCACCAACCTAACAGTCTGCCCTTGGAGATAAAAGTAGAATTTTTTTTTATGAAGGGAATACTTTTGCTACTGCTGAACTAGTTTATTACCTTCATCTCTGTGAAAAATGCTTTTCATTACTTAGATGAAGCCTCTTCTGAACACCAACACCCCTGTTCAGAGATCTCCTCTTTGGAGCCAGAGAAGCACAAGAAAATCTGTGCAAGTTTCCTCTTTGAGATAACAGCAAAGACAGAACTATCACTGCGCTTCTTGGGTACGTATTGTCAACAACTCTAAACTCAGCCTTTTCATACAACCTATAAACACATTTAAAAAATTATGAGCTCTGCCCATTTGAAGTCCGAGAAACATCTGTACAGCACATAATGGCCCAAACCAGAACCTTTAGCATGCTTCTTTCTTCACTAACATTTTAAATGTTTCTCTACGTCATCTAGGAGGGACAGTCCAGAGCCAGACGTCACATTGCTGCCATACATTCACACAATACATTCCGCAAGCATAGGACAACAAAGCCGACCTGTAGATAATACAGCCAGGGGACAGAACAGATCATGAGGAGGCAAGGACACGCAGCAACCTTGCAGAGTTAATATAAAGTATAATTCAGCATAAATAATTTTTAAAAAGGAGTAGGATTAAGATTTTCAGAGAGAGAGAATGCAAAAGAGATTTCAGGACTGAGTCAAGCACTCTGAGACCTAAAGAATAAAATAAAATAAAACCACAGGGGCATTTGGAAGAACGAGAAAACAATGAGATGGAAAAAGAGAGTGAGCTCACAGCCACCCACAAGGCTGTATGGACCTACCTGGTAAATCCACCACGTTCCAGGGATTCTTAGAGCTCTGGCCAAATGCAGAGCAAGGGCAGTTTAAGCAAAAGATCTAGCTGAATCACCCAGCAGGTTAAAATTGGTACCACTTTTAATTCTTTTAATTCTTATCAGCTGAGGAACAAGCAGGAGTGGTGACTGATTTCCCACCTGCATGTCCAAACTCCCTTCAGCAAGGTGAGCAGAACCACCTGGGAAGACCTCAACTCACAAACGAATACTTGTGGATAGATCTAATAAGACAGAAGCCCTTTCTTTTTTCTATGAAAGAGGTCTTTTAATGCCTTATAAGCCTTTTTGTGGCAGCAGAAAAAAACCAAACGACAGATTTCTGCTACAATGCAGGAGGCTCAGTATCTCTTTCTTCGAAGGAAAGTCACGGAAAGAGTCTAGTAAAGGGACTCGATAGCTCGAGAGTTTAAAACAAGAGCTTTTGGCATAATTTTGACTGCAAATAATAATAAAATGCTCTGACAGAGGGGGTTTGGGTGGAGAAAAAGGGTGAGGGAAGTAGAAACATATTCTTAATGAAAATCTCATTTAGCAATTTTTTTTTGGATGTGTTCAAAAATTCCACTGAGGTCACCATTCTGGAGAGATGACAAACTCCTGGGATAAAGGCTGGAAAATCCTGGTAGTCGTGTTACATTTAGCAAGTCAAAGATATGTTTGTATAAGGCTGTAGAGGGCTAAATCCATTTTACATGCTGTATGTATTATTAATTTCTGACAGTGGGCTTAGAAAAACCTAATTCGCTGGAATACGAGCTCCCTTTGAGCGGAGGGAAGCCTTTTCAAAACTCATCTTTTATTGACTGAGTCATTTTTGAGTCAATCTGTCTGCTTTCGGCAAGACAAGAGTTTTAAATCTTCTCTCTTTTTTTCCTCCTTTTTGAGTCGTGGCAAGTCTATTAAAACCTGCTAATGTATGCAGCAAGGCCTCTGATTTGAAATGTAATGAATTCTTCAGATAGTGGCAGATTAGGGGGAGAAGATGATAGAAGGAGCCAGAGACGCCAAAAAAAGAACTCTCCAGAAAAAGAGGAGGAGAAGGGTGAGAGGGAACAAGAAAGATTAACCCTTCTTACCCAGAAGAAGAAAAATCTTTAAGCTCCATTAATAGAATCAGTTAAAAAGCAGAAGTAGAAGAGGCAGAGCATCTTCAGGCTTGCCTGGGGCAGAACGAGACAAAGAATAAATGAATCTTTCCTCCTAGACTCTCTTGTAAGATTAGGTAATTCCCTAAGTGAAAAATGAATAACTTAGAGAAAATTAGCTCCATCCATATAAATAAACCTTCACATTCCAAACTCGTCACCCAGAGCTTCCCAGGCGAATGCCCTGAAACATTTTTGCTGTTGTGTAACAGATGGTTTCCTCCTCCCCCCTTCCTTGGGTTGGTTCCAACCGCAGTATCTTTCAGGTGATCTTGTTTTAGCACAAAAATGAGCATTTTGGGTGTAAATCATCAACCCTGTTAGGGGAAGGATGCTCAGCAGTTTTATTGCATTTGGCATCTCTGAAGTGCAGGACAAACACTACCCAGTTAGACAAACGAGAGATTAGCCCTGTCTCCATTTTACAGCTAGAGGAGCTAAGGAAAAGAAAGTCACGGATGCAACTTAACTCCACAGCACTGATCTGGTGACAGCCTGGGCTGAGAACGCAGAATCTGCTGAATCACAGCACAGACCTGGGATATCTTCCTGTTTAACAGGAAAATTCACAGCTCAGCCTTCCATTTGATGGCTTTAAAAAAAAATAAATTAGTTCTATAATAAAGTTGTAATGAAACAAAACCTTAGAGCAAACAGTCTGATGGAGCACAGGTGACGCAGTGGATTACGATTAATCTATAACTGATGCAGGTGAGTAAAGAGGGGAGACTGAGGAACTGGCGTTGGCAACCTAATGCTCCTTTGCTAATGAAAGGCACTGAAATGTTTAAACAATTGAGAAATCCCTAATAACAGAGGCAAAATCCTTCAATTTAACATGCAGCAGAGGTATCTAAGTCCATGCGTGTTTTGAAGGAGAGACTGTCTTTCCCTACAGATGCAAGGCATTCGGTCCTCTATCATAGAAGTCAAACTACAAAAGGCAAAAAGAAAAGTTTAAAGTGCAAAGTTGGCTCAAAAGCTGCTGGAGGCACAGAGACTGTGCAAAGCAAGCACGAGCTGGAAAAAACAGCAGCAGGAAAGCGCTGCAGTGGGATACAGGACGCAGGTAGACGCGTTATCTTGGAGGCCAGCAAGCCCTGGGAGTTCGCCTGGCTTTTCAAATTGCTCCCAGGTATTGTCTGCTTTTGCTGGCAGAAAAACATTTCTTCCCACCCTGGGGAATAACAATGCCTGTCCGCCTGTGCCCACTGTCTCCGAAACTCCGGCACTCCTTGATATGATTCTCCCCAATGGAGAAGCTGTCTTTTCTTACCCGTCTGTTTGCTTCACAACCCTGACGCGAGAGCCACAAAATTCACCAGACATGAACTTTTACATCTCCACATATTAGTGCTTTTGGAAAGAAGAAGAGGTTACGCTTGCTTTTATGTACGTAGAAACAATCCTGACCTTTAGCTTGGTCCCAACCCTCTGATTCAATAGCTGGCACTCACTCCCTGAATCGGTAATGAACTAAAGGTTACGGCAGGGAGCACGCTGTGCTGCGGATGTACCATTCCTCAGAGAAGATAAGAAACTTAGACCCAGACCATTACAGAAAAGGCAAAGTGTTTTCCTGGCAGAGCATTTGTATTTGGGGACAAGGGCATGAAGCCGGACTGTGCTATCAGCCCTCGTCCTGCACAAACACCACTCGCGTGGCTGCGTTCTGCCTGCTCCGTTCTCAAGTTAAAAAGACACTTCTCACTTTCTGCTGGAAGGACGGCTCCTGTGTGGTACTAAGCGGTCACCGTATTTCATGCTCGCCGTGGATGCATTTTAGTGATGGATGCAGCAATCCCTGTGCATATTTCCCACAGCTGTGAAGTTTCAGAGCACTTTGGGGGTCCCGAGAGGCGGCCACGCTTATTGCAGCAAGCCCTGCCGACACCAGCCGCTGTACCCCGCTCGGGGAATAGCCTACCCCAGAATATCACTGTTTTTTTTTTCCAACTGCAATGTGCATTTCCCCTGCGCAGCCTCGTGATGCCTCCTTCCTGCCCTGCTTGTTTGGAAGATCCTCCTGCTTCTTGGCATTGCTCGAACTCTTCCATCCCTCTAACTCCTGCGAGCTCTGACACAAACACTGCCCTGGTGCGGGACCTAGTGTGTTTGAAATAAGGTCAGCCAAGAAACCAAGATCCATCATGCCTAGTCATCAAAGAGTATTTTGGTGTAAGAAAAGAGCATACCATGCAGATAACCTTGACTCTTGGTCTCCAATGTCCACGCCCAGGGAACGAGCGTGCAGAGAAACCTGCTCTCGCGTTGCAGCCGTCCAGGAGAAGGATTCATTTCGGTTTTGGTTCAGAGGTGGTTTCACACTCTGCTGCTCTGAAGTCTTCCCACGGGAGCCAATGACACCCAGTGCCACGGAGACCGTGCTGCTGGCACGAACCGCGCTGCTGGGGCAGGTCAGCCAGAGGTTTAGGAAAAATATATGTTGAGGGACAAGTGAGGAAAGGAAAAAATGGTACGCACAAAAGGTCTCTGCGCGTGGGATGTGCGAGTAGCGAAAAATAGATTTACCCAACTAGGCTAAATCAATGAATTAGCTCTGTGCTCGAAGAAAAAGTTATCATTAAAGGCTGTGCTATTCAGTAGCTCACTTTACATCTGAGAAAAGTCTGCAAAAATCCTCTTGCATTATCCCTAGCCCTATAGATTTTTTCTTTTCATCTGAGGCTCAGAGTGGGGATTACTCATTAAGGTGCAGTGGCCAAATCACATTCAATCTATTCTCTGTTAAAATAAAAAAAAAGCTTTGGTCTTTCCTGTCCTCTTCCATTTCATTCCCTTCCCACGTCCACATCCAAAGCATTTACCTCCAACTTTTAATAGCTGCACAAGTCCTGAATACCAAGAGGAGACACAGGATGATACTAAATAATGATACTCCTCTGTCCTACGGGCTGCATCCTACTTCAGCACCAAAGAATAAGAGTTTGTTTAAAATCTTCATCTACTACTCAACCCAGTAACGGTACAGTCAGCAATTGCATTGACTAGTTTTGACCTGCGCAGTTTCCATGATTCCACCCCCTTCTGGGCACAGGGAGGTTGCAGTAACGGGGACAGCAGTGCTGGCAGGCAGCCGAGCATCTGGGCTCAACCGCGTCGCCGTGCTGAAGCACCTGCAGTGGCAACATCTGGCCACCCCGATGCTTCACCTCGCAGCACCAGCTCGAGCAGATGTGCTCAGCGAGGGCTTAAGGAACCGAGAGAGCCAGCTCTGAGCTGCGCCAGACCTGCCACCGCTCCTGCCACCGCTCCTGCCACCACTCCTGCCACCGCTCCTGCCAGCCCAGGGGGACCACAGCCCAGCAAACCAGGCAGCTAGTAAGTACAGCCGCGTATGGTAAGAAAAGCAAAAGCAGACAAAAGAAATACCTTCGCAGGCAGGTGAAGCACTAAACTACAGGCAACTAAAATGCTTTTACCACATTGAGTTTTTACAGAAATGTGTGTGCTTTTTCTCAGCCACAGAAGTCAGAGGCTGTAAACATCTGCTCCTTCACGCAGTCTCTCTCCCACAATGTTTTGATTTAGGTATTTTCCTGTAACGTTTGCAACTTAAACACATCAGAATTGTGCCAAGGCTTCTGAAACAGTAAAAGGGATTGGAGTTATTGGAAAAGCGAAAAGTTAGTAAACCCAAAGTCACTATAACAAACTTAGGAGAACCCTCGCATTGCTCTGAACCATTCCAAAGCAGAAGAGCTGAAATATCCAGGAAGCATCTTTCCAGTAAAACTAAAATAATCTCTCTTTCAGCATGAGACCTACTGAGGTTTCTTGGCCCTTTGGATACTATAATCTTCCCTACGGACAGCCATGTGTCAGTTACAACACCGAAGTATTGTAGCTGGTAGACATTATCAACAGCTGCTTCCAAAAGTTAGCGAGCTGGAAGCAAGGCACCGCTCTTGTATTCTCTGCTACTTATTCCGCCGCTCTATTAATTTTATTTATTTGTATTAGGATTCCAAAACAAAAGAAGTCAATTATGGCTTACTAGGAAGTATAAAGAACTTGTGTAATTTGCCTTCTGATTTAGTTATCAACACAAATAGACGTGCTGCACTAAGAAGTAAAAGATAAAGCCATAAAGCAAGGTTCACATTATTTGCAGCCGCTTGGAGTGAAAAAAAAAAAATTAGAGAAAAGCTAAAGAGATTTTTATTAATGCTTTAGATGACTTAGAAAAAAGTCACTTAATCATAACATTGTAAACAAGGAAGTTCTACAGCAGTATTTAAAAATATCTGAAATTGTTTCTGGAGCCCCATTGATTTGAATTAGGCAGCTGCATAATCACAGGGGCTGGAATTTTAATGAACATTTCAACAGGAAATGTGGAGCTGATTATATATATCAAAACAGGAAAGAGCCAAATGCTGCAGCTCCTCTTTTTTGTGTCGTTGTTGTGTTTATTACCTTAGTCTGCATACCCAACCCAACTCTCGAACCACCCGGAACTCACCTGCCGGCCCCTCTGGCTGGCGGCAGCTCCCAGTGCTTCTGGCTGCAGCTCCGCTCCTCCTGGCCTCATACATGTCATTAGGCACAGCATTTGGAAAAATAATTAGTGATTCAATCGGATTTTACACTGGATCAAGTGACTGGAAACTTCAATGCTGCACTGCAGTTCTCCCTTAGCATACTTTAGGGCATGTTATATATACTTAATTAAATAATGTTTATACAGTGCTTTGAAGAAGCAAGGAACTCTGGAAGGGCTGGGTCGGGTTTGCAGAAAGGAAAAGAGCAGAATGGGCACCGAGGGAGAACAAAGCTCCGAGAAACCAAACACCACCTTGTTTTCAGGAAAGTTTCCGGACATCTGAGAAAAAAAAATATGTCAGCAGCTTCCAGCATCTAGGTACTAAGAAAGAAAGAAAAGCTGTAAAACAGGGGATGCTGCGAAGGCACTGAGATGTCAACGTTGCCGACACCGAAGTGAGAATAAGAGAGCCAGAAAGGCAGCAGCACCTCTACAGAAGAAAAACTTTGCATACACACAGGCACAAGGCATTGATTATTACTCTGTTTGCAAGATAAAGATTCAGAGTTGTAGGCCTTGATGAAACAAAACTGAACGCACTCCACTCCTGGGAGCGCTCCTATTCATCAGAGTGGGAGCTAATGGAATAAAAGCATCTTGTTTCCTATTATTTCATAGCGAGGGAAGCAGGGCTTGCTTCGCTGAAGAGAGGGTGCTTTGTCGGCTGCCTGCTAAAGTGCTAAAATACACTGCAAAATAAACAAATGTGTTCACCACAGAAGTCTTCCCGGTTTGAAAGAGGGGACAGTTCTTCACCGAAGTACCCAGAGCAAGCGCCCCAGGGGTGCGGGTCACGAGGCAGGGAGAAGGCCGGGTTCTCCCGTGGGTCAGGGTGAGACACCCCACAAGTCCTCACGAAGGGCAGCTGCTCCAAACCTCTACTAAAAGAATTTGGAGCACACCAAAGCAAGCTGTGGGTAAACGCCCTCCCAAACGGCAAAGAAGGAGGGACGCTGCATCCGGCCCTTTGCCGCCCTCCAGGGCAAGCGGCAGGGAGAGTGCTCCAAAGAGTTTCCAGCAAGCGACGAAAGCAAACAATGTACGTAGGGAGCTTTAAAAATGATTGCAAAGAGAGCCCTGAGCTTCTGTTTTGTGCTTTTTTTTGCCCCTTTTTTTTTTTTTTTTTTTGCTTTGCCTATAACTAAATTACATGATTTCTTTGCAAGTCTAATTAAGCAGTTAATTGATGCTGGTGCCCTTTAGCATCTGGCATTTAAGATTAAGTAAATAAGGAGAAAAGTGCATGCAGCACCCAGCAATAATTAAACATAGCAAGGGTTTGTTCCCCCACCCTCCCCCATTTTAACCTGTTATGTTTAAATCTCGGAGGATAACTATCTTTAACAGCCTCAAATACACTTACACACCATATAATGATACTTGACAACAGTATTTTTCCTCTTGGAGATGGTGAATAGTAGGTGTATCTTTGATCTTAACCAGCAGGTTTTATTTTACACCTTGCACTCAGTGGAAGGAAGAGCTTCGCTGCTGCGTCTCTACCCAGTCGAAGAGTATGTTAAATGGACCTTCATGGGAACACACTTTCGAATCCATGAGTGTGAGTGCTGGGATTACGCACTAAAGGTTTGTGGTCAAATTTCTCCCTTTCTCATGCCCTCACTCTTTCCCAATGGTCCATACAACACTATTCATCCATTTCATGCAGATTATGGAAAAGCTTTCCTGCTACTCTTATATGAGAAAGATGGAGTTTTATAAAATAAAATCAAGCCGGACCAAAAAAAACCCCTCTTTGGACAGAAAAAAGCACCCAGAATTTTAGACGTCACTAGAGAACATGGATTCAGCCAGGGTGAATCGGTGTTATTTGTAGGCATTTTAAGGCACTGTCTCCAAGGTTGCTGGCACGAGGCTTGCTGTGGATTGCTATACACAACTCAAGGAGTGACTATTTCACATCAGAAAGTCTGACGGGGACACACATCTGCTGGGGACTTGAGTCCTGGCTGGATTTTTTAGGTGCAGAGCACTGCACTGAGCATTGGCAGTCTTGTCTTGAGAGTCCAGTTTCCCCAGAAGGCAACAGATTCGGGACTGGACTCAAGTAAATGAAACCTACTCCAAGACTTGCAGAAAGCAGCGTAAGAAACTCCGAAAGAGTGAGGGCAGAGCCAGCCTCTGCTGCTCCCCGACAAACCCATTCGGGAGCGTGAAGATGACTCTCCCATCCAGCAGGTAAACGCCAGTCAGACTCAGACTGCCTCTCTAATACAGCTCTGATTTAAACTAACAGTACGAGAGGTTTTTAGTTCTTCCAGAGCTGCCTGATGGAAGAAATCGCTGCCCAAAGATTAGTGCCACTACCCCTTTAGACTCCGCAAGCAAGAAAAGCGAGTGCGGAGGCTCCTGCCCACCCCCCATGGGTGCTGCGAGTCTTAATTAGTATCTCCAGCATACTCAGAGCCCTTTGGACAGAGGGTGCTACAGAAGTGGGAAATATTATCATCATTATGCCTGCTACCAGAAGCGCTGGCGTTCAAGCCAGAGACTTCAGAGCAGATGGTGCAGTCGCGAGCGGGGCCGGCTGTGGCACCATCGCCCCCATGGCAGCCTCTCCGTGCTGGGGCCGCCTTCGCTTCTTCACGTCTGAAGAGCGACAGAACCGGCGCTGTCAAGCCTGCACCGCGCTGGTCAGCACTGCTGACACATTCAAACCGGCCAGCACTCAAATCACTCGGAAGTAAATCATCCAAGGGACTTTCCAATTAAAAAGAGCTTCGCTTTCACGGCAGCGCCTTCTCCTGCCTGTCACAGCCAGCCCTCCCCTGAATTCAGATCATTAAAGGCAAACAACAAAGAATTAGTCAGCTTTTGTTAAGTGTCAAACATTCCCACTCTAAACCATGTGCAAAACAAGGAGAGACATTTCATAGCTCTCAGAGCTATATACCTTCCTAAACACCATTTCTGCACCTCTTGCTACTTGCTCGTTTGCCCTGGCTTTATGGAACAGCCTGGCTCCCTCCGCCTTCGACAGAGGAGAAGAGCAGCATTTACCGTGCTGCAGTAAGTGGGATATGTGTAGTTCTAATTTTTAACCTTATTAATTTCTAACTGTTGGGGTTAGCAGCCTTGGATTCAGAGCTACCCGAGGCGTAACTAAGATGCCATTAGCTTTAAGTCTGCTCCCAAGTGCTGCGAGCACCCTCGCCATTTGGAGTAGGACGTCACCTTGCAGATGGAAGACTTTGGGTACATGGGAACATTCTGCTTCAAGTTTTTCATTTCACCAAAAGCTTCCTAGGACTCCAGCACACAAGCACGGGGTAATGCTCCCCTCCTCTTTCTGTGGGTTTTTCTGATTGTAAGATGCGAAGGATCCTATAGCAGAAAGAAGTACTTTGAAATGGAAGCGGAGGGCAATTTCCCTTATTCCTTGTGGCACCATGGGCGTGCAAATACATTCCGCGGGGAGCTTGTGAAGGCATCAGCACACTGTCCGCATACCGAGGAAGGGACACTATCATGGAAAGGACCTGAGCAGGAGTTACTTCAAATGGTGGCTGGTGATGAAAACGCCTTTAGCCCACATCTGGGACGCAGATCTAACATCGCCAGTTCTGACTTAGGATTTATTTTTACCGCTTTTGTAAAACAAGAGGGAAACTTCCCCTCGCTTAAACTCTGCCTCATTTCGGGGAAGTTATCGCAATATGGCAGTCTAAAAGGGGAATCACACGCCGTCGTCATTACCAGCCTATTCAGAAAACCTTTGCTGAATCCTTCAGATCTGCGCATCGCCTTTGATGCCACTAGCGGCGAGATTTTTGATGACACATCCGCAGTCTCTAGCGAAGGTGGATGCTGCCGCTGCCTCCGGCCCTTCCTTACAGAACTCTCTGATCTATTTAACTTAAACACTTCTCTTGCACACCTGCGACGGTATCTGATCATCGCAGAAGGTAACTTTACAAAGCTGCATACCTACCCAATAACCCTCTACGCTACAGAACTCCAACAGGACGCATCAAGACTCTTCTGTTCAATACAGACAGAAACACACTTAGACAGCCGGAAAGTGAAAAGGCAATTTGTGAATCTGATTTCAACCAGCTTTTCATCCGTCTGATTTTCAGCCATCGAGCTGGAGCCGGTTGTACATAAGAATGAATATGCTGTTCGCTAACGGAGGCTGGATTGACTTACTGCTCTCTAACTGGAGCTCATGCCACATAAACTGGCAGTGAAATGGAGAAAACGCGGATGCACTGAAATAGCGAGTGAAGACTGCATCAGCTGTTGTGACTGCATAAACCACACCGGGCAGCTTTAGTTTAGTCTAAATAACGGATTGCTCCCAGATGCTCAGAAATCGCCGATGGACAGGCACGACTTTCCCCTCGGCTTTAAGCCTTGCTGTGATTTAACCCCACGCCTTCAACCTCCTTGGCACAACATCACCCCAGGAGCGTGAGACGACTGCCCTAAAGCCAGCACCATGCAGAACGCTGCCATCTCCTCACCGTCCTGTGTCGCGCCGGGAGCCGTCACGGCAGCGCTCCGGCCACTGCCAGATCCCCAAGGGGATTGCGAGGTGCTGATTTTTCCCAAACGCCTTTGTGTTTAGGGTATTGTGTGATTAGTACCCACTGGACAAGCCGCCCAGCACTCCTGGACGTGAGCAAACCCAGTTGATGCATGTGAAGATACTTCTCTCCCTTCCCAGTGACATCCTGGTGTCTGCGCCACACTCAAAGGACTATCACAACGTTATCACATCATGGGACTGATGGCAGTGTCATGATTAAGATGGCAAAGTAATTACAAGTGTCTGCTTTTATACGCTGATTGCTTTCCAAATAAATGTTCTCCATTCCAAATAAATCCACCACGGATTAACATTTCTCCTACTTGCTCGCTGCCTAGAATGCATTTGATTAGAAAAGCCTGATCAAAACTCTGCTTGACCATTTTTCAGCACTTCACCATCTTTCTTTTCCTCATCAGGAAGAAAAGTGTATCCATTAGTTAACCTTTTCAAACACATTCTTTTTGTAGTCTAATTCAAAGGAGGATTATAAAAAACATCGTCAGACTTGGCATGTGAATAGCTTTTTGTGAGCGCAGGGAACGAGCATTCATATATCAGCACATCAGCGCGAGGAGATAAGGGCGGCTGTGTACGTGCACGCTTATCTGAATGCAAGATCAGTACTGTGAAACCAGCATAAACACCAAGGACAGAATCCATATATTGATGTAATTCTTAGCGGTACTAGCGCATTTGTGTGAATTTGCAATTAAATAAAGCTTATTCCTTAAAAAGAAAACAAGAAGGTAAGGATATAATTCAAGGTCTATTGAGATCAATGGGAATTTTTTCCCTCACCTTTGAATATAGCTCCCTCTCCCTCCCTCCCAACATGTCTACCAGAATATTAAGAAAGAAAATACCTGTTTTTAAACAGACCGAGACATTCTCGGTTTTCTAACCCAGCAAATCCAACGCTCTCCTTTCTTCCACGGACAACGTCGCATGTATTTTAATCCACATTAGTTTCACAGCAAATAAAGTCATTGAAAATACTACAAATACATGTGGGTGACAAATGAACTGAGGCAGGAAACATAACTTTGAATCTCCTGACTTTTATGCAATTAAAATATCAACTTAATTGTTGGATCTGTGTAGCTTCTCTCATTTTAATATGTAAATCAGTCGCTATTACTCTATAGCTCAAAGATTGTGTTACTCGGCTTACTTGATTAGGCTGGGAATTGCTGGTCCTGCTGTCACTATGTTTACACTTTAGTGACAAGTTTGCACATCAGATTCACATAATGCAATGTCATCAACTTACTCATCAAATATAAACTTCTTAAATACAGCCGCTGCTCTCGAATATGGAAACAGCCTGATTTTACTTCATTTACAGCCCCTGAATAATCAGAGTAAACGAAAAGAAAAATTGGGAACACAACTGGAAAACAGTATTTCCCAGGAAAAACAGCTTCCCACAGAGAGACAGGTAGGTAAAACTGCAAAAACGACCTGTGCAAAAAGTTACCCTTCGGCTAGTTGCGCATGTTTCCCCTTTAAAATGTGGAGTGAGTAGAAATACTTAATTTCTCAGTCTCTACACATTCACCCCACCTCATTTTGGATTCAGTGTTAAGGAGTCCCTCTTTATTCTGTGAAGACGGTCAGATTTCAGCTCCCGGCCACGTACACTTACCTGGAAATTGAAATGAGGACTTCAGAGAAAACCAGCAAATTCAGTAATTTTTTTTCCCATTATGAGCCTACCATAACAAGAATTCTGCTATCTTGGATAGTACCGAGAGGGAAATTGTAAATAACTCCAGTATTTTCCCATTCTTGTCATCCTTCCTGAATCTCCTAAACATCCCTGACCAAGGGGACGTTCACCTTGCCAGCACAAGGCTTTTCAAGACGTTCCCGGTAACTTCAACACCCCTCGCCAAGTTCCTCCACTAGATTTCCACTACTCTCTACTGCTCACAGAGGCATCAAGCTTTAATTTCCCAGAGAAACAATCCATTGACAAGATGCAGAGCCGAGATCTGAGGCTCTCCCCTGCCGGCAAGCTCTGCCATGCTGGCAGGCTGGTTTTTCTAATGTCAGGGAAATCGTGTCGGCCTGAATTTGAGACATCAGCACAAGCCTTTCTTCTCAATCCTGCTGATGAATGAAAGAGCATTTTCAATTGTGTACATCCAGAGGCCTCATGGCACATTGGTCCTAATCAAAAGCTGCTCTGTGATGCAAACTGCTGTAAGAGGCAGCTCACATCCCAACCCCACAGGAGCCAAAGGGCAGCTGCAGATAATACTGCATTTCCCTCCCTGCAGGAGAAACGCGGGACTGGAGAGATCTAGCAGGAGCAACCTGACTGCTACAGAGCCACCAAGGCGGCAACAACCAACTAACCAGAGCTTGACTCAAACACCCAAGCAGGAAAACACAAGTGCCAAAGTTTAGCAAGACCCATAAAAGCTCAACAGCCTGTTGGCTTTTCTCCGGTGGATAAAGAAACCAACAGCTAGAGGGATGCAGAAGAACCAGAGGGTTGTAGAAGAACTATGGCCATGAAGGATGCTATCTGCAATGTACAGTGTACTCAACTCTGTACAGTGGAGACTGCCACACTGATGGTGTTTTATATGGATTTGGGGATGGGAACGGGTCAAAACATGGGAGAGAAAGGTTTTGGGTCCTTCCACTGCTGATTGACTTCTCTCCTTGCAAAGGCTCTGAACTGCCCCTGGTTATAAATGAAGGAGCACAGGTACTTCTGGGGGCTGCTTCTGGTAGCGAGAACAATTCTTCCTCATGGTCACTTCATGTTTCACTCAGCTGCTGATGGACTGGGAAGTAGAAACCCAAGTCAGTACGCTTAAAAATATTGTGTCTGTCCCTGGTTCTCTTCCAAAGCCACACATAGAGTAAGCCAGGAGGACACAGAATACTCCCTGTCAGCCCAGGTTTCTCCACACATTTTCTCTTGATTTATCTGGTCCCAGAAGTTACCTCTCCCCTTGCTACCTGCCCATCTGTAACGGCACTGGCTACCTCTAACCTTCCCATCTGCCTCAGCAAAGGTGATCTCTTCCTTCTCAGATGTAACACCACGACTTTACTCCATCAGTACCAAAGAAGGAAAATGCACTCCCCAGCAAACAAGCCACCTTTTCCACAGCGGTATTGTCTTGCATTTCCATTACACCCAGAGTCAAGGCAGGATCACTAAGCCCAGAGACCTTTCCTTTGGGAGCCTCCTTCCTCATATTGCTGCAGAAACCACCCTAGATGTTCTCATAGTTCACTCTTTAAATTTGGTCCCCCTCATCACATACACTTTTTCTATCTTCTTTTCCATTTCCTTCTCTTTCCCAACTTATTTTACTATCTCTCTCTTGGTAAAGTGGTTTTATTTTTTCTGGAGCAAGGCTTCTGCTTCTACTGCATATTTTGTAATCAACTTCTAGGCAGCGCCTAGCAAGATACAGGAGATGCTTTAAACACAAAGCCCTTGTAGGGCTGACTGGAGCTGTACGGAGGTATTACGCAGGTTCACAGGCTGCCTCTTACAAAAGCAGAAAGACTGAAGCCTCCAGGAGCTCCACACGTGACTTGGGTGGAAAAGAGGGACCTAGAAGAAATGCTGCAGCTCTTTTGCTCTTTGTGAAGGCTAAGTACAGCTGGGGTAGTAACCTTTGACTGACACCGAGTTTTACACATGCAGTAGCTACAAGGGAACTACGTTACAGGATTTATGACAAACCTCTGGCTCCCTGGACAGCAGACGGAGCTGGAAGTCCCAGCAATGTCTCGCTGGCACCTCCCATCACAGTTTCACAGGAAGCTGCAGGCTTCAGGCGTCCTTGGGGGTTTGTTCGGTCAGCAACTCTCGGCTGCCCGCTCCTGCCCGGCCCTTCGCAGCACACAGATTAAGTCGTGCTCGGGGGCAAGTCTCTCTGGTTGTTTAACAGACTCATGGCACGCTGCCATAGGCAGGGCACACTGCTTTCAATATATTCAGTGCTGCATGACTTCCTATCCGTGTTATCTCCAAAACACCTTGGGAATCTATCTGGATGACAAATGCTATATATGATAAAAGCAATTTTTTTTAACTGGGGAATGTTTCTTTCAGCTCTCTTGAGGTACTATACTTTCATTCAAGCCAGGAAACCTGGTTCTTTATAGGTGCCTGCACCGACTTGAGCAGTGCAGAGCATTTGCCATCAAAGGCCACGCTGCTGCTGAAGCAGAACATACCAAGGCTTCAAGGTATTTATTCCTTGTGGCAAGACTGCCCAAACCTATTGACACCACTGCAATGTAAAAGGGTTTTATAGACTCTGCCCAGCAACCACTGTAACACTGTCACTGCTGAAGTACAGGAGGTCCCAACTTGGCTGTAGTCTTTTAGGAAAACAGGCAGATTTAGCAGCCCCACCTCGTTACCTGTAGTGCTGGGCTGGGACAAAGGGATGTGGATGATAAAGAAGGAAATCAAAGTAAGCTTTATTTAAACTACCAGCTTATTCCCAGTCTTAATATACTATTCAGGTCCCAGACTGGTCTAAATGTCTTGCAGTAGAGAAAGTAGCACCATAAAAACAATAACGATAATAACTAGCTGAGAGGTGAGGGGATTGCCCCAGGGGGCACCGCTGTTGGGCCTCGGAGTCAGCGTGGGAAGGCAGGACGGAGTCAGCGTGGGAAGGCAGGACGGCTCCGAGAGGGTCGGGCAAAGCAGCTCCCAAGGACTGCTGCTAATAACACTCCTGCCTGCTACTGTCCATGGCATTTGTGTTTTGCACATCAAAGCTATGCAACATTTCAGATTAGGTAGTAGTAGGGAATGATTTCTTCCCCCATCAAGGACACGTGGCCACCTCTGGAGTGACAGAGGACAGAACTTCATCAGTGCGCAGCAAAACACCAGAGGCAAAGACAAGCGCTTTATGAACTTCAGAAGAAATGGGGATACGCAGAAAGCAATTACTTTATTGAGATACGGGCAGGGCACAAAGGCTAACATCCTGCTCTTACCAAAGTCCCTTAACATTTGAAGACAGCAAATGCCCTGGACCTTCACTTTGTGTCTCTTTAGAAAGAATTCAATTATTTCAGTCCAAACTGAAGGGGAACTGGCATGTTAAACATCATCGAGAGAAGTGTCACCTGATGAATCCCTCCTCTGCTTTAGGAAGAGGCATTATGTGACCGAAGAAGAGCTGCCCCCTCTGCACCCACCTGGCCCAACCTTGTTTGACCAGCGAAATGCTGGGAGCCATCAGCACAAAGGGAGGTCAGGGCGCTGCGCTTGCACACGCGCACCCACCACCAGCTAAGGTCACAGAAAAATCCTTCATCAGGTGGAGGCAGGTTTCATTTGCAGGTGCAGCCCTCATCATGTGTGGATTTCCTACACACAGATGGTAGGAAGCACCAAGGCTTCCAAGCACCAACAGCTCAGCCAACTGCGGATGGAGAACGGCAACTTTTAAATTCCATCTGCTCCTTTTTTGTCGCCTTCTGTACTCAGAAACACATTCATCAGACGCACAAGCATGCTGGGACAGTGACAAATTTTACCATCTCTGGCTTGTCACTTCAATGAGATTAGATTATTTTAATACTAATTCATTAACCAATTTAATTCCAATTAATTACATTTTTACGAGGCCCTGACATGGCAGCGATGCTGGAGACAGCCTCTGCTGAACACCAGATGTAACATGTCTGTTAGGGTCAAACATCTGCCTTAGAGAGAGAGTCTCCAGTCCTTCATCAAGGACCCCCTTTTCCTACTTTTCCCTAAGAAGGCAAAAAGGACACCGAAACCACTGAGACGGATGAACAGCTTTCCTTTTTGGTGGGATTATGTTCAGGAAAATAGTTCACTTGCTAAATTCTCCACAGATGGTTGAAATCAGAGTTGATTTCCCCATCCTCCTTCCTGGTAGGGGTGCCAGCCTGTCTCTCAACAGAAAGAATATTAAAAGCACTTTTCCTCTTTTTCACAGGGAGAGGCTGCATGAAAGAAGGGAACGTTCCACTGTACCCACAGGATTGCAAGAAATCATAAGATCTCACGGAAAATTCACATTACTGCATTCTTTAGTGAGGACCCAGCTTCCACAGGTCATCCCATTCCTACCTTCAAATATATCACTTTTAAGATAAGAACACAAATGGAAACAATGAGCACCTGCAACATTCTCATTTCTACCTATGCTTTGCTGCGATACAGGAGTCATTTCTTCTGTCAGCCCCCCGTTAGCTGCCTCCTACCTATTTGCTTGCAACTAAGACCGAAATCCATCTCTAGCAGTGCCAGAAATGAAAAATGAAGAGGTCCACCAGGACCAGACAAGACAAGAAACGAAGATCTAAACAGAAATGGCCTGGAGAGAAACAGGAAAAAACAGGAAAAGCTATGGAGTTGGAAGAAAAAAAGCAGAAGATGAAGCCTGGAATACAAAAAGGTGTGTGTGGGGGGAAGGTGTGAAGAGCTCGGGAAAGAGAAATGCAGCACTGGAACAGATTCCAAGTCTGGGCAGCGATGCCCTGCACCACCTTTCCAAAGCTGTTCCAATCTGCATCCCTGCCTGGGAGACAGGAGGACGGGGAGCCTCTCCCAGCTGGCAGCCTGACCTTGGTGCTCTCTCCTCTTACACAACCCAGGCCCGGGCAGCCACCGGGAGAGAAACAAAACACCCATCAAGTTACAACCCATTCCCGTAACGCGGCTGTCACGGATCTGCCCCATTAATACCGCACCACCCCGCGTGCAAATTTATACTTTGAGAAAGGAGAGTATGTTGTTACAGCTCACATTGTCCAAACCTCTCCTTTGCAATAGCCCTGGTACCCATTTTAATGGAGACTATTACGGCATAAATGAGAGGAAAGGACCACTGAACTGCGTGGCAAGTTGCCAGGTTGTGCTGCAGCCTCCAGCGGTTATGCTCAAAGAGATTTAAAGTCCAGCATAACCTTGATTTTTAATAGAGTCACATTTAATGAGCTTTAACATCCACAGTAATAATTTCCTTATTACCTATCCAGGAGTCGGAACCAGGATCAGAAAAAACGTGCTGCACTCCAGTCCAATGAGCGAATTTAATAATGGCCAATACATTATTATCAAAACCATCAACATCATTGTCCTTAATGCCTTTTTTGGTTGGTATAATTACAATTCTTTGAACCTTAAGCATAATCGCTGCAGATCACATAAGCTTGCTGAACACAGCAGACCTGACTGGCTAGAGGCCACCCAAATCCCTCACCTCTGCCAATAAGCCATTCAGGGTATATGGCAAAACGGGACAATAAAATCTTACATTTACCTCTATCTGTCAAAAGGCAAAATGCAAACTTACGTATGACCTTTGTTGTCTTCCCAGCTTTTACCCACACTTCTGCTCTGCCCTCGGTCTCCCTTCATCCCATTCAACTCCGACGTGAGGGTCCTCAAAAGCTCAGAGAACTGAACGCTCTTGCACGTGCCATGAGAGTCAGATGGATAAACAGACGTATGGGTGCTGCAGCTGACAGAAAGGGGCGCACGAAAAACTCTGATTCTTGTTATTGTTGTACAGAAACAGTTCCACAAACCGCAGGGAAACCTGCTCCCTCATTGTGCACAACAAACCTCCCCCCCAAGGCAGCCAGCTGCACAGTGACAAATGGAGCAGAGGGAGTTTCTGCCACACGCTCCCCATTTCACACCTTGAAAATACACTAAAATGGAAGGCATATGGCAGCCGGTCCTGTGGGCAGAGCTGCTGAGATCCTAAGAAAACAGTGAAAGCTGGATCTTCCATTTCTTATCTAGAGAGAGACTGTGTAAGTTTTCTGGCCACGCGAACCTGGGATGTTAGACCACTCCTGGAGCAGCCGTTGCATCCACCCTGCGGATGCTGCCGGAGCTAAGCAGGACAGACTCCATGCGAAAATAGGTGCAGCCTGCATGGTGCGCTTGATAAGCTGTCCCCTCACCCACCGGGAGCTCTGCCCTGCCCCAGCAAAAAGGCCAAACCTGGCATTCATTTGGCTAATTTAAAGCCAGCTCAGGCACGGCTGCTAACCTTGCAGTCGGTGCCATAACATCCTCAGCATCTCTCGCACGTCCTATAAACACGGGCTTCATCATCAGGCCGTATTGCTGAATGCTCCCACAGCAGAAAGGAGGGTTTAGGACTATTTCTGGCAACATTCCTCAAGCATGACAGTGATGCACACAAGTACATAAAATACAAGAACCTTTCCATATAACCTGGCTTACTATACACACGCCCCGGTCTCAAAGACAGTCATCCACAGGGCTCCTCCATCCTCCACTTACAGCTCCTTTTCCCATTTTATTTACATGAACCACTTCCATATGCACTTACAGGCACTCTGAGAATGCAAAGGGTCCTCCTGGGACTGCGATAAATGACACTGAAGTATTTCCCACCCTGCTAGGCTCTGCCACTGATGCTCTCTCCCATTTGAGCTGGTGACCAGAAGTCAGAATGATGTAGCATAGGACTGGGGCAAAAGGGAAAAAAAAGGCATCACATATATGAGAGGTTGGAAACACCCTGAAACCCAGCGAGCGGTTTGTTTTCCTGTCGGAATCAAAGGCAGAAAAGAAAACAGCTTTAAAAATGCATCCCTTATAAGCTAAAGACAAACCTGGTGACATCCCAGCACAGAAGCGCCTCACAAACAGCTAAAAGCAACTGCGTGAAAGGCAGCAGAATAATAATTATGAATAACAAATCACAGGAGGCACACGTGAGAAACATTCCCTCAGAAGAAATAGTCTAATTACTGGAGATGATAGCCCAGAGGCTCATTCATCAGCGGCAGAGACACGGAGCTGACCTCACCTCTGCATCCTCTCTGCCCCTCAGCCCCACTCTCCCCCCGATGACCCCCCAGCTCCAGGGCCACCGGTGGCCGCGCGGATCTGCAGGATGAGCTGTGCCGGGCTGCTCGGGGGCAGAACGGCAGACAAGGGCACCGGGCAGCAGCATCTGCTGTCATTTACAGAGCAGTGCATTTCAAATTCAAATTGCAATGCAAGAGCTGTCCCCAAGAACCGCTCGAGTCTCACCGGGGTCTTAGACTGGAAGCTCCCCCGGCAAAGGCAGCCTTCCTTAAACGCTCAGGAAGTGTTTAATGCTTATGCATTTGTTAGAGCATCTGCTAACAACAGTGACAAATTGTCGCTGTACCTCTAACATCCAGCCAGCTCTTCATTTTATAAACCACCCCATCTACACGTCTGCCCGTTGTATTTTAAAGGCTATATAGTACCATAATCCACTAGGAGATGCCGGAACAAACACGTTCTTAGCAGTAATAAAGTACTATTGTTTGAGCAATGGGAAAACAAGCAAGCTACTTTCAGAGAATTTTGGTGTCATAACAGTGAAAGGCATTTTCTTCTGTGTATTTTCTTTAAACCAGGGCTCTGCCATTTTGTGGGTCTCAAGCCTCCAGCACACGTGGCCTTCAAGGAAAGCTCTGCCCTCTCGGCCTTGTCCGAGGGAGGATCCTGACCTCTGGACCCTGACCACGTATGTGCTGCTGGAGGACACCACAGGTTACCTCCACACGGACCTTCAGCTCTCTTTCATTTTTCTCTTCTCTAACAAAAATGTTTTGAGGGCAAGGTACATGCCAGAGAGTTACCGCAGTGCGATCTCTTGGGCTCTGTAGCATGACTCGACTCCGCCCGGTCCCCTCGTGGTGGTGTAGGTGATGGGTCACGTTTTATTGATATCCTTACCGTGATTTACAGAGTCTGAGAGCATGTCTGGAGGTGTCGACTTTGGGGTTACTGTACTAAGAAGTTTCGTTCAGGTATGTGGAGGGAAGACAGACTGTACTGGAGGAGAGCCACAGATTCTGTGAAATGTATTTAGCTCAGTGAAAGATGTACTCTATTTTCATGGAGTATTGAATGTAGCTGTGATTAATGGGGCACATATACACTGATAAACAATATTAATTTGTTTTAAGCCAGGTCTGAAAAGATTTCAACCACTTGCTTCTCTGCAGCTATGAAAGTTATTTCCTGCTGTCTGTACTACCTCAAGGGCTAAAGCAGCCCTGAAAGGGAAGAAATATTTCCTTTTACTCCATCGGCAGCACCAGCCTATGAAGGCTGTTGTATTGGTATTTCATTTATCACGAGTAAATGATATGGATTATTATTATTTATCCTTACCACCTACCCTCTGTACCAAGCTGCCACAGGATTGCCACCACCCATTCACTCTCTCCTGCATCAAACGGCTTTTTTCATTTTCCTCGTCCCTCTTCCATCAAGCAGACTGTCTGCAATGTCTCCATCTGCTTCTGCAGTCAGCTCCTCTGGCACTACGGATGAATAAGTGCATTTTCACGACAAGAAGCCAGCAGCCTACCTGCAATTTCTTGTGACTGAAAACTCCCAACTCCTTCCAGATTCCCGGGGACGGAGCCGCCTCCTTCGAGCACCCTCACCAGCTCCCTCAGCTTTTCACATTCCTCCTGGAGCTGCTGCTGCTCCTCCTTGCGCTGCTGCTTGGCCAAGCTCATCGGGTTCATACTGAAATGAAGAACTTTGGTTCTGCTGGGGTCATAGTCACCCTGTGTGGCAGAAAAAACAGAAGCAAACTGAGTAACTCATCCAACCCCCGAGTCCACCCAACCTGTATTATTCTTTGTGCAAAGGCGAAAAATGTTACAGCAGAAAAAGGGACAATTATGCAGTCATAATGTTTTATTCCAGCAGCTGGAGTCAGCCAAACCCAGCATTGCTTCTCCTTCTCTCGCTACTCTCTCTTTCAAAAAAAAACCCACCAAAAAAACCCACTCAATAGAGCTTGCTCCCTGGCTGACACCTCCACAGTTAAATTTAACTCCAGAAATGAAGTTTTATAGCTATATTTTAAATCTCTTGATAGCAGGAGATTATAATGAACACACAGATACACCCTTAAACTACAGCAGGACAGCAGGACTAGCTTAATTTATTACTCCTACGAGCCAGCAATGTCCACATGACTCCAACGATGGAGTCATTCGCAAGTTCTACCAGCTCGTCCCAAGTAAGCGAACAGATATTTCATTTTATACTTTTTTTCTCAGAGGTGAGTTGTATTTGTAGCAGTTTAAATAGTCAGTCAAGTCCTAAGATAGCAAATTAATATTCTTTCAAAGTGAGAGGAAAACACTGATGTTACATTTGTGATTTCAGAGAGACAATTTTCATATAAACTACAGGAAGCCTCACGACCATAAAAGTAGTAAAGCATGTGCTAATGCTGGCTTCCACGGCACTCTGCCCAGCTGAAACCCTATAGCAGCGCCTGCATAAAAAGGCATTTTATATGGTAATATTTTTCCTTCAATTAAATCTCAAGACCTGAAGTGATTTTGTAAACATTAATTAACCCTCAAGAGCAGCATGAGGTAGGTATTATCCCAATTTTATCACTTCATTTTCATTAAAGACGTGCTAGAACTTTATGTGGGGTTTTTTTTTTCATGCAAACCAGAGCAGAGACTGAGCAACTTCATCCTGAATTGCTGGTCATTGCTGGTGAGAGACCCCAGAAGATCCCATTCCCAAATATCTTTTATTGAAAATACTCCATCCACGCACCGTAAAGCACCTCTGCCCGCAGCAGGGAGTGAACTGCCGAAACTGGCCGCTCCAGAGGCTGGCAGCAGGCGTAGCGCTGGCTCACAAATGGGTTTGACAAAGTCATGGACAACAGCTCCGTAACTGGACCCTGCCAGGGGAGGGCAGAGGCGCATCCTCCAGCGTCTGTGGCTGCTGGGAGAGTGCTGGGGAGCGTGGCCAAGTTTGTGGGCTCTCGCAAAACAGTGTTCCATCACTGTGGTCAGAGATGCTCTTCTGGGCGGGACGGACCATGGGTAAGGGCCAGCTGGGCACTTTTTAGTTCACATGCGATGCTCACTACATCTCACAGCTGTTCCAGTGCACCCTAGCAGGAACCATACTGCAGTTCTCCTTTAAAACCTGTTTCCGCAGCCAGGTATCTAATTTCTGGTGCTATTTGCATTTCGGGGCTCTTGCAGGTAGGCCAGGGCACTCCTCACTCTAGTGTTTGCCTTTCAAGGGAAGAGATTCAACCCCGCAGTTTGCAACGGGGTTTACGCCAGCTGGCAAAAGGATGCTCTTAAAATCAGAGCTGCGGAACGGAGCAGCCGGGTACCCTGGAATTTCTGACAAGAGCTGAAGGGCTGCAGCACCCAGGTCAGGCAGGGATCACACCTCCTCACCCCAGTTGCCACCACCCCGCTGGCTCCAGCGCAGGGATCGCCTGCGTTTTCGTACTGCGCCATCACTGCAGAGCCTCACGCACCGGCACGAGACGGCAGGAGGATCTCGAGATGGCAGGAGGATCTCGGTGTGGAGGAAAGCCACGCAAACCTGGAGACTGCGGCCACCTTCCTGCTGGGACCACTTTAACCCATGCTGCACTAGGCTGCTTATTTTGCAGGTTATTTACTCTTTTAAAACATCTCTCTGGCCTTTCTATAAAGCCCTGCCATGAAGCTGCAGTGCTTTGGCTCTTAGAGCTCTTTCAGCCCATTTATCCTCTCCTTTTAGAACATGCCCCCTTGAAAAATCATGCCCAGCACTAGGACTCGGCCTTATTTTCGGGGCTCACCAGCTCTCCCGAGCACGTCAATCTGAAGCTACACTGAGACAGGCAAATCTCTCAAAAACCCATGAGACACGAAGGCTGTGGCAGAGTCCATCTCATCTAACATGTCTGGGAGATCACTAACGTATTTGCCTCGCTTCTCATTTTTGGGCTAGGGGCAGGAGCTTTCTCTTTATTCTACACAGCACACATCAAACCAGCACATTTCTCCCTACAGCTAAAATATTAGTGCTGCTGGTTTATATTATAGTAATGGCTAAAGAAACCAAGTGGGACAGGGATCCCAGTGTGCCAGGTCCTGTACAAACCCCACAAGAAACTACCACCTAAAGCCCAAAAATCAGACAACAAAGCCTGAAGACGCGGTACATGTGGGGAGCAGAGGCATGGAAAGATGCAGGCTCCATTTCGAGTCCCCACGAGCAGCACTGTGGCAGAAATGAAAAGAAAACCTGTCTTCAGAGATGACCCTCCTCACCACCAGACCGTCCTGTCGCCTTACACAGTTGCACCAAGCAGAGCATTACTTAAGTCTCCGGGAAATTCACTGACATCCCATGGATTTTCAAATAAACGCAGGAAGCTTTCCATGGAAACGGTGCAGACCAGAGCCAATTTCTGATGAAAGGGATCAGACACTTGTGTCTGTAATACCAGACAGCCAAAACGGTATCACAGTTTCAGTCTTTTGGAGTGTTCTTCCAAATTTCTGAAGGTTGGGAGTGACTTAGGTTGGCTCTAGGAAGAGCCATGGCTGGAAACTGCTAAATATAACAGACAGAAGAAGCGCATTAAAATCTCACTAGCATTTGAAGGAGATGAAACCCTAATGCTGGTAAGAAACCAGGGAGTAAAGAAAGAAAACAACCTCCTCCAGGAATCCCTTTAGCTCTGGAAATTGTAAAATTGCTGGTTTTCTGCATCAACTGCTCTTCCCCTCACAATAAACCAATGTCACTGACCAGAATTCTGTCCTTTCAGCCATGTAACAGAAGCCTGGAAAACAGTGTTTCAGGCACTGGGAGAAGATTTGTCCATTTAGAAAATTGTTCGTAATCTAGGGCCACTGATGAGGAGGACCAAACAGTGGCATTTGAAAGGTGCGGTACAGAGGAGATGGCCACAGAGGAGCTGGGACTCCCAGAACAACTGCCCAGGAGCAGCTCCACATGCTGAACCAACACCGGCAAGGAGGTATTGCTCAACAGAGGTAAAAAGCATCTTGCACCAAATGGTAATGTATCCCTGGTTTCTCCAAGAAGCGTGGAAAGTGTGTGTCAGGTTTGGAAACTTGGCCTGAATGCGAGAATCAACCAAATCCACTTAAACTCGTGGTGCCTTTATATAGAAATACGAGCCATTTGGGGGACGCAGTCAATATATGACCTGTAGAGTCTCTTTGTTGGGAAGCCACCCTGGTTCACTCAGGAGGTAACTTGGCGGATCGTTCTGCTCATCAGCACATCACGGCCAGTGTCTCGGAGAGCAAAGATGATGCATTACTACTGGTTTCCCAGCAGCACGCCCTCCTTACCCTTATTTTTCCCAATACTTTAAAAATTTAAAATTGTAGAGATGCTGAAGGGTAAATAACTTGAAGTAGAGAGAACTGCTGGCGTTCATTGATTCTTCTTCCAAGGAATAACATTGAGCCAGTAATTCAGATTTGTCAGAAAAATGTACACAGAGCTTCAATTTAGGAGGAAGCAATAAATATTTTGATTGATTGCAACCAAGTCTGGTTGACACTTAGTGGCACAGTGAATTATTCATTCCTGGAAAGCAAGATGCTAACTAGCTGATTTGGTGCTTAAGGCAGCAAAACCATTTTTGTGCTCTCAGAAGGGCACCGGACATTTTACAGAGATGATTTGTTGACTCCACATGTTAATATGTTCTACGATTTGTGAAATAATGTTGTTTTGATGCATTATCCTCAGCCTTCCAAACACATGCCCCAGGGTACGCACAAGGGAAACTCTCTCATCGACCACCGGGAAGAACCATCCCACCATTTCTCTCCCGATCGCGCAGCCATTATGTGACAGACACTGCAGATGCAACACACAAATATTGTCTTAATGCAATATGTTGCAAACACACACTGGGACGTGGCAGAACTATTTAGTAAGACTCTGTCTATCAATAAACTTTCTGACAAAAGACTATGGAAAAGAGAATTTGCAACAGGGCCAATTTGCCATCTAGAACAGAGGTACAGGCTCGAGTCAGACGCTGCTGCCTTCCTTCCCGCTTCCATCTCGCAGCTTGAAAAAAAAACACCCCGAGGAGATAATTGTGCTGATGCTACGTGTCATTTTTTAAAACTGTATTATCGGCAAACAGTCAGTATGTTGGTCTACATGTTGAAATTATAGCTCAAAAACTTCCTAAGTAATCTCCCCATTAGGGAAGAATCAGTCAAGTGACGAAGCAATGAACGAAGACAGGATTGCTTTAATCTCTGAAAAACAGAAACTTTTCCTTTAGAAGAGGAGTTGTTTAGAAGAACAATGAAAGCTGCCAGTGACAGCATCTTGAAAAGGGCTGAACTTATTCTGGCATCTCTCCTCCTGGTTCTTTGAAAACCGCACAGTCCCAATTCAGGGATGTGTTTCTCCAAGAGCTATAAAAGCTTTTCTCTCTACTCGACTCACTTTCACAGGCCCACAGGTGAGAATAAAGTACTTAAAACCACGCGGACTACTTTACATTTGATGAAACATTCAGTGCTTAACAACTCCATTTAAGATCTATTCATCTACTGCAGATATTTCTAATCAGAAGGTAGAACTGGTAGCAAAGGGAATAGACCCAACTGTTGTGAATACGTTTATCTAACATCACTAATGAAATTAAAGAAGTTCATACGTCCCAAGGAGGCAATGACTGTCAGGATACAATGTCAGCGAGCACTGCCAAGGATTTTCAACTGGCTTCACATCTTCGTAGGCTCCTCCTGTTGAACGCGTTTGAAAACAAAGCAGTCGAAACCCGTAGATGAGGCTGACATGCACTTAAGTGCCTTATTTTTTCATAGTCCTGATGTCTATCAACCTTAAAAGACTGTGATTTCTGAGCAGCACAATAAATTCTGGCGGAGCATATGGACAGCTGAGTTGAATCGCTCCTCGCTTGCAATGCAACAGCTTGTGCTTGCCCCTGCTGAGAAAAGGCTGACGATTGGAAGCTCTTCAAGGAAAGGACCATTTCTTCTTTGTGCGACTCTCGCACACAGTGAGCGCCACCCAAATACAAGCAATACACGCTGCTGCTTTCTTAGCTAAGGAATTTGTTTCCATGCTGACTTCTTAAGAGAAAAGTCTCCAAGGTTTCCGGAGTGGGACACATTATTCAGTATCAGGGAACTTAAACAGAAACAATCTAAGGAGCTTAGTAGATTGTATCAGCTTTAAAGAAATAATGGGGCGGTAGCTACCTTGGAAGAACATCCGAAATAAAGACTGCATCTATCTGCAGGAGACAGATGGGAAAGTTTCTTAAATACAGATATAAAACATAAAAGCATCAGTTGGAGGGATGGTGGAAGGGGTGGTGTTTGAAAAGCATCCAACTGGCCAGGGAATGCTCTTGCTTCCATTTGCTACCTCTTCTAGGCAGAAAGTAGCTTAAATTGTGAACACTAACACACGGCAGATAACTGGGTATCTGCATGTGGTGAAAGTCCAAAATTGAACCTTGTAGCTCTTAAGCAGAAGATGCCACTTGCTGACTGCAAGCACAGACTGGCTGTAAATTTTGGTAAGGCCTGGACTAAAACAAAAGTGGCACACCCTGAATTCCTCCAAAGATAGAGACATGAGACAGAATCACTGCTTAGGAGGCTGATCAGAAGATGATTCATGATTTGGAATATTTAGATGGGAAATCTAATATTTAGATGGGGAAACCTGGTCCCTCAGCAGAGGTGAAGATAACCTGTGTTCATCTTCACCCCCAGTAACCCCTCTATACTTCAGATCCTTACCCTCACATGCAGTGACATGAGTAATCCTACATCACCTTCCCTACCCCATCAATAATGTCACCTCCAACACCTGGAACAGCTGCTCCTCCCACGAGAACTTCTACAGGGCTTTTTCTTTTCCTCCCTGAGCTGGTCTGCGCTCTACACATACTCATTGATATTCCTCCCTATGGCCCTCTTTTACCGCAGCATCCACAGCAAATTAGCAATGAGACAGAGAAGCAGTTGGAGTTAGGATGTATCGCAGACAAAAAAGCTCTAATCACCCTAATCACACTGCTCTAACGCCAGACCATATCTTCTGGTACAACATGTAACGCATTTTGGGCACCGCTGCAATACCAGTAATAAAATAAAATGTCTCACCAGCGGTGCTGAAGCCTTTCAGGTACGGTTTTAAAAAGGAGATCTTTTCTCCATACCCACTTTCAAATGCATTATCCCCTGGAGGATGCGAGACTATAATTTGCATTGAGCGAGGCATTCGGATGAGGTCTGGGATGCAAACAAACGTGACAAGAAGGTTAAGAGTCAGGACAGCAAGACGTGGAATGGCATGGAGTTGGGATAATCTAGAAGAAAAAAAAATGCATTCAAGTGTGCACTGTCCTTTTCAATTGCTGCTCGTCCTTTTACTGAAATGGAAGGAAATCACAGTCTGCTCTAGGACGGTTTGTTACCACCCGGAGATTTGAATTCCAGGGTTTCTACACCAGATTTTTCAAGTCAAGGATTCCCGTCTTTGCAGAGAATAAAGTCTATAAAAAGTTGTTATTATTTACACTCTGGTAGCGTGCAGAGGAGACCTGTTATGGTTCAAAAACCTCTGATAAAGACACTGAAAATAAAAAGCGCATAAGGTCTGAAAACAGCCCCAAAGAGCTTATAGTTTGAGTTATAAACATTCTTTTTGAGAGATAAGACTTAACTTCATGGTGAGAAATGCTGGCTCTCGTAGATCTGAATTTCAAAAAAACATTTTATCAACTTTCCCATACAAATGAAGTCACCTTTGGTTAAGAATACTGTTGAGAAGTGTCAGACCAAGCCTAGCTTTTCAAGAGAAGTACACATAGTTTTAAAAAAAATTAACTACTACTTTGCTGCTCTGTTTTTTTATTCTGCATGCAACGTGTACATGCGGATACTGTACGAATAGACCAGAAAAACAGAAGATACTTGAAGTGAGGTTTCTTGTAGTATTTACTCCAGTCCAGACATTCAACCACTCAAAGCTTGCCCTCCTAACAATGCTCTATAAATCTTGCTTTCATGTCTTCATAATTCTGTGTTTCCATGCAAAGCTCTACTCCGGAATGATTTCAGATGGGATTTCAAGGGCAGATCCCAGAGAAGAAAAGCAGCACGGATGGGCTGTGCCAGCCTGGAACCCTCGCTATTCAAACAGGACGGGAAGAGTCAGAGTAAAGTACAATACCAAAGGTCTCTCTTCCAAGGCTTTTCACAAAGGAAAGCAAAACTGCAATGTAATAAGATTTTCCAGTTAATATATCTAATTAACAAAGAGCAAAACCTCTAGGGGTGTTTTTTTAGATAGTATCTTATATAAAAAGAAACATGAATAATTAGAAATTATGTAAAAGGCCGCTGCCTTCGTGATCTGATGCGATGGCAGGACGCATCAAAATTCAGCTGAGCATATACAAGCCTGAAAAGTGAGCGACAAGAAGAGCTGTCAGTCAGGGCACGGATTTACACAGCAAACACATCGCATCGGCTGGTCGCTGAGGTCAACCACCGCAGCATTAACTGCAACGCTGAAACTTCCCGACGGCCTCAAGTACACCACGACGTTTTGATCCTGTAATTTAATGCATATAAAAGTACTATTATATGTCCTTGCATGTATAACTCTGACCTAGCAGGGTACAAAGCAAACCCTGAACAGCTCTGCTGCCTTTCCGTGATTGAGCGCGCACCCTCGGTCCTGGCCGTACCGCCGAGCGAACCCACCATCATTAACAGACTCCCTGCCTCCAGCTGGAAGCCGTTCCACTTAAAGAGCAAGTCAAGTTCCCTTTCACATCATACAGAAACTGTGACAGACGCAAATGGTTTGGAGGACTCGTTTCTGACAGTCTCCTCCAGCAGCCGGGCAGTGTCTGAGTGGGTTTTATAGAAAACGTGCTCCAGGTTAAACAAGCTCCCCTGCAGCCTCTCGCTGCGAGAGGTTATCGCCTCCCACGCGCCTTCTGCTTGGCCGAAAACAAAACATGTCCTGCAACACACCGAGGGGAAGAGGAGCTAGAGAAGAATTGCCAATTTTTATTTTTTTTGTCACAGTCACCTCTCAGCGATGCAGTGTTTGCCTTGACACAGCTTGCCCGTGGGGAGAGCTCATCTCCCCAGTACCGCCTCAACGTCCAACCAGTACCAGGAGGAAATTTCTCTAGTAATGGATAATTTGGTAGAGGGAGAAGTGAGAGGGCAAGCAGGGAGCTTCCAACATCTCAGAAAAATGTCTGTACGTGTACATACCTTTCTTCATTATCCATATAGCTCCCTACATTATTCACCAGAAAGAGTCACTGCAGTTCCACTCAGATGTGTTGAATATGCAGAACCCTCTTCTGTTTGCTCTGCTCTTTTTCAAGTGAGAGACCTGAGTATCTAAAACATCCAAGTATCGATTCAGAGGGTACATTCGCTTCTAACTCCTCAGGGCAAATAGGCAAATGTTTGATTTTCCCTCCTTTTTCACCATTTGATCAGGTTACTTACTTTATTTAAGCAAGTTGTAGGATCCCTGATGAAAAGAGCTCTTTTCCCCTTCTCCAGGAGCATGGAAAAGGTCTCCTCCATCTCCCTCATCCTCCCTGCTCGGGGATGATTGCCTTTTGGCCCCAGGCTTCCTTACCTGGGACCTGACTCTGCTCCCTTGGTCCCTGTGCAGAAGGGCATCGTTTTGTGTCCTCTTATTCTTTGAACATTAAAAGTTTCTACAGACCTGGGATTAACAAACATTAGAGGTCCCAGGCAGTGAGAACAGGGCTGTCACGGAGCCGCTTGCTGTGCATACAAAGAAACCCTCGACTGGAAGAGTCAGCAATGCAAAGAGAATTAAAAAGCACAGTTAAATAACCCTAAATCCTCATGCATATTTATAAACTACATCACATCAAAACGAAATCAATACCCCTCACTAGTTACGTAGGGCCTGAGAAAGCAAGAGCTGGTGACTTGGTTTTCCTTTACCCATTGTAGTGAGGAGACCCGGAAAGTCTCCATAGGGGAATAAATTCCTGGGCCGAGAAGGGGCATTTCAAGCTGTAATGCAGCAGGGTAAGAGGAGGAGCAGCCATCCGCACCGTGCGGACGGCCCAAGGGATCCACCTGAGCCTTGTCTATGGAGAAAAGTCTGAGTTCAAATCCTTCTACTCCCATGACACAGAGAAAAACATTCCTGGCACAAGGGCAGGTTTTTCGATTTGTGCTGCACCGCTGTAGGTGACATAAGCTACATCCCCCCCTTGTCACACCCCCTGTCCTGCATGAGGCTATCCCCGCGGGGGACGTGTATCAGCACAACCATCGGCTTACATACACTTCCTTGGTTTCCGCTGGGGGAAAACGCTTCTTGGTTGCCTGCAAAGCTTGAGCTACTATTCATCCATTTTTTCTTAAATGCAATTTGAACCAACGATATGAGAAAACGCTTAGGAACGTCACACTGGGATCACCGGCCCGTTAGCAAAATGACTCTGTCAACATGCTAAACCTGCCTTATATCAATTCATCTCCAACAACACATCCTCTTTATTCAAGCTTAGACTGCCACAAAGTTGAGCCAAAACCGATTTGAATCTCTCTTGAAATATATTTGGGAGACACAGAACTGTCTGGACATCAGTGCACAACTTAATGGTCTGAAATACAACTGTCCTGTCTCCTGTTGGATTTTATTTCACCAGTTTTACTTCACCATGCTAATGGAGTGGAGAGTGACAAGCACATTTTGCACAGAGATGTGAAGGGGCAATGATTTCAAATTTTACTGCCAAGTTTTCCCAGAATTACGAGTGCCAGGTCAACCTATAAACTGTTAAGAACCTACAAACCCTCATCCAAAACTCAGTACTTCCTGCTGCATAAAACTCAGGCTTTGATTTTTATCCTCGCTTTCCTCATCGTCAACATGAATCACAACATTTTTATGAAAGAAAATTGTGAATGAGGGGAAAATCTAGTTTTCTAGTGTTTCTCAGTGGGAAAGCAGTTCTCCAGCCTTCATGTAACAAACCACCGAGGAGAGGCCAGCTCAGCCTTACACAACAGCTATCGCTACATGCTCCTGCCCTGCGGTAGTTACTTCTTTCCCATTAAGTTTTAATTAGACAGCACATTCATAACTCAGAAACACAGACTAGCTGCAGTTGAGAAGGCGCCTTTTCAATTTTTTTTGAGCAAACCCAAAAGACGTCCTTTTCGTACTTCGCTAACTATGGATTTTCAGACGGCATCTTCAGGCACACAATCACACCGACCTTCAGGGTTCTGATCACATTTGCTATGGAGGAATGCATTATTCCTTCATTAGGCTTTTGCAGCAATCACCTGGTCCTTTTTCATATTTCCGTTACTGTTTTGTTTTTAATGCAGTTTTAATACCTTAAAATTACTGCTACTTCAGCTGCCACCCTCAGCAGCACGCAGGTTCTCCCAGGCAGCTAAAGGCATTTATTCTGAGCTGCTTTCACCGGCAGAACTCCCAAACAGTCTTTGATGCATTTGGGATGTAGTGACAGAAATCAGGGAGTTTCTGCCTGAAACTGATGCTGAACAGTAGAGGAGCACCTTAGAATTCATCTGCCTGAACCAGCAAAAAGTGGCCTCAAGAATAAGGATAAAAATCTCACTTGCATAAATTTATACATTCTTATCCTCCAGCAGGTCAACAGCGGGGAAAAAAAAAAAAAAAAAGATCAAGAGAGGTGATAAGGGAAAAGCACATTTGATGTTAGTGATTTTGGAAAAAAATATTATTTTCTGTAATCGCTGTGAAAGGAGTACAGATCTCTGCCAGCGTCCTGCTTAACAGAGCTCAACAATGCTTACATTTCACTTGAGAGGAAATATCCGTTTCTGTTATTTCAGCCCACTCAATCTCTCCTCCTCTACTTTCTTCTCCAACTTAAAGCCTTGAATCGGATGAATTCACTTACTGAAGTTTGCAAATTACTAATCACCCATCGGCAGTATTGATCTGCACATTTTGCATTTACTGCAGTCGGAATGAGACAGCACTGGCTGCTGAATAGACTGTGAAGACCGAAAAATGAGATTAACCAGCTACCCTCCTACAGATCAAGTTATCTGCTGCCTTGTTCACTTTTCATGAAGCTTCCAGAATGCGGCAAACTGAATCCCCTTAACTGGCAAGACAGGACTGATACATAACTCCATTAGAAGAAGAAGATCAGCAAAAGCAAGTAACACAATTTCATGGAAAACAGGTCTTGTCAAATAGACTTGAAGAGATTTCAAGTCTAGTTAATGAAGATAACTGTGTTGACATAACAGAATAGGAATTCTGTAAAATATTTGCCTCGGTACCAAAATCGCATTTTCTTTTAAACCTAGCATGATGCAATATCAGACTGCGGCACTTTTTAAATGGCCCAAAAGCTGATGATCTAATAGTGACATTTCCCATTTACTTCCAATAAGAATTGCTTCTTCGGCCAATCGTATGCAGCATACATTCTCTAAGAGACATAAGAAAATAATAAATCCTTACTAAAATATGCAGATAACACAAAGGCAGAATTGTAGCAAACAACAAAGCCCACAAAGATAGCTCATAAATCTGATTGTGCTGGGCACAATCATTCCTCATGAATTCAAATGCATCCCGAGACATCCCGAAGCGCAGAATACAGTCGCAGGTATACAACACAGCAGGTACTTTCTGGAAGACGATGCCTGCGAGGAGGGCTTTTGGCCATGGTTAATAACTAAGGGTTACCTCCAATTTAATGCTGCGGGGAGAAAAAACCCAGGGAACAGCGAGAATCTTTGCGTACCTATGAGTAGCACTAGAGAAACAATATTGTCTCTGAATGCAGCATTGATGAGACCACTACAGCGATAATGCATCCCGGTGAGGTGCATGCGTAAGAGGGCTGTTGAAAATTAAAGAAAGTTGTGAGAAGATTTCCATGAATGATTCATGGTCTGAAAAACACGTCGTACAATGAGAAATGAATGGAAATCAAACTATTTCATTTACTATGGAGAAGGCTGAAGCAATTTGATCAGGGTCTTCGGTGGAAATCTGACACTAGACGGTTCTTTAATGCAGCAAACAAAAGCATAGAGAGAACCCAATAGCTCATGGTGAAGTCAGCGAACTGGAAATAATATGTATTTTTAATAGGGATGGCTGACCAGGGAAACCAATACATTGCTTAGTATCTTTAAATAAATATTTGATATCTTATTAAAAAGAGGCTGTCGAGCACCCACGAGTGACTAGGTAGAGATTTCTCTAAGTAAAACTGTATTTTTTGTGTTATATAGCAGATCAGACTAAGCGGGTATTCTTTTTTGGCGTAAACCTCTTAATTCAACTCATTCCACTTCCTTCAACTCAAAAAAAGTGTTATCCAATACTTTCATCCATTCTCTCTCATATCGTTAATTCCTCCTCTTACTTTCTAAGCCTCCAGACAATTCTGTAACTTCAGCATTTATTCCTCTTAGACATAACAAGAACCTAGATGTTATCACTGACAGTTTAATCTTTTTCAAGGAGAGTTTTAATTTGTAGAGAAATTATATTAGAATCAATGCCTCTAAATATAAAAATACTTTCAAATCTATGTTCATTTTAATATTTCAGAGTGGCAGAGCTGCTCAAATCCTCAGGTGATGGAAAAGCAGAATGACACTTAAGATACAGCCACTGAGATTGTGCTTTTTTTCCCTAAAGGAAATGTCTTTTTCACAGTCATAACGACAACTTGAACACGCGCATGCTGATCCATACAGATGTAAGCCAGCTCATTGGAAAACGACAAGGGTTATTTGGTGATTAGAACACAAAAAAAACAGAGAATGGAAACAGGTTTGTCACCTGCCATCTTCCTTGGTCAACAGGCTTTAAGTCAGGGAGTCTCTCTCCTGATTTAAAGGGAATAAATTTAATTTAGGGAGACTTCTACTTTCTGGGCGATTGTGAAGAGAGAAACAAGGATGGATTGAGATGTGAAAGCTCAAGAAAAGAAGTCACAAAACACGAACACATCTCTACGTACATCCCTCTTGACCATGTATATACACGTTCCTTGTAAAATAACCATTCTGCACACATGTTCATCTTCATTAAAGCCAGAGCTTTAGCAAACTGTTTCTCACGTTCCCATCTAACATCCTGCTGCCAGTCACCCATCCACCTTCCAAAGCCGCCCACCTGCTCCGGGTGACCCTGCTCTGGCAGGGGGTTGGACTAGATGATCTTCAGAAGTCCCTTCCAACCCCTACCATTCTGTGATTCATCTGGGACTCTGAAGGCAGCATCTGCCCTCTAATTTTGAGCATCTTTGGGAACAACGAGGACCTGAAGGAAGGACTGCAGAGTGGAAGAGGAGCAGGAAGCAAACAGCTTGAGCCAGCACAATTTACTCCTGTAATCTCAGGCTATCTCTGTTCCAGCACGCACATGTTATGGTAACAATAACATCGCTGTGGCTCTTCATGTCCATCAAGCAGAGGTTCAGATAGATAAATAATCATGGTTTTGCTCAGGAAACACCTGGAACATCAGGAGCTGGCACACTGAGAAAGCCATCTTCAGCAGTCAGCTACAAACTGGTCTTTTGTAATAGATAAACCTGGGCCACTAATCTCAAGCTTGGTTCCCCGCAGCTACCTCCTAGCCAGTGCTGGTAATTCTAACCCACATTTAAAAAGCCCTACAGGAGCCCGTAACGTGGTGCCTGTCAATACAAAAAAGAAAAAATCCCAAACAACCCCAATTCCTCAACACACGCCTGCTTCCTCTGGATCAGTAATGTGCTTGTCCATGTTGAACTTGAGAATACTATTCAATTTTATGAATTCTGCCTGGATCCTTACCAACTGCAAACTCTAATTTGTTTTCTGAATGCTATCTCGACTGTAAGAACTGATCAGTGCCTTCACTTCAGCTCTGCAGCCTGTATATTAAGTTAAACCACACACAAATGTGTTTGCCTCTCTCAAAAGCTGTTCGACGAGATAGTCTCCTATTCAAAACGAAGCACCACCAGGTGAAGGACCGGTGAAATCAGGAGCACTGCTCTGCCAGGTGAGACGGTCAGCAGATGTTGGGTTCCCAGGTTGGGCAGTCCATGCCACTGCCTTGGCAGGAGCACGTGGCCCCAAGGGCTCGACTGCTGCCAAGATCCATCAGCTGTGTCCAAAATGGGCCAAAGCTGCTCAGGTCCAGCCACTCTGACAATGTACCAAATCTGGTGGGTTTAGACAGGTGTTGGTCAAAGGAAATTTGTTAGTGCAAAACCATTTTCTTTCAAAATTGAATTGTTTTCCTCCCGCCGTGTTCTCCAAACCACACTGCGCCAACAAGGGCTGCTACAGCCCTGAGCATCTTCTTTGCAGCACAAGGGACTGGGCCTCAAGGCAATTATCCATAAATTCCACAGAAGTCACTTACTCACACCCTGTCATACCCACAACAGAGCTGGGATTTGTATCATCTCCTTCCTTATTGCCTGCCAGACCCAGGCACAGTCGATAAAACCAGCCCCATCCCCAACCCCTTTGGTGTTACCACCACCATCTTCCTCTCACTGCTGCTGTGCTGCCTCTCCACCTCATGAACATTTAAGTGGGAGGTTTTACTTTTTCATAAATAAGCTTACTTGACCAAATATTTATAACTAAGTGAACAAGAAAGCTTGAGCCCTGGGTTTTTTTGCTTATGGCAACTGTATGGCTGATCTGTGCTTCTGCCAGGGATGGGGTTTGCTGGGGTGCTACCACAGCGTAGCGAGCATCTCAGCAACCAGCCAACCTTTGCTTTCAGGAGATCACCAACTCGTTCCTGTGTCCCTGACACAGGGTTGGAAGTGAGAAACTACTCTCATTGTGTGCAGGTCGCTGTGCTGCACTGCCAGCCCCCGTCTGGGCATCTGCCGCTAGTCCACATCACTCTCACCACTCAAATAGTCAGGTGAAAATAGTGTGCAACAGGCACCCTTAAAGAACAAGGTACTTGGAGGCAGAAGGTGGATTAAAATCCAGCTTTTTATCTATTTCTCCCTACAAGTGAGCTCTCAAGTGCTCAGTCTCTAAGCTCTTGGGAAAGAACAGTAGCTGAAGAAACACAGGGACACTGAAGAGCAACAGGGGAGCAGAGTAACGAGAGACACGGCTGCTAGTGCTAAAATTTTAAAGACGAATGTTACTTATTTCCAAACAAGCAAAATATTTCCCAATTCTCTCTCAGGAAATGGGAACGTACAGACAAGACAGTGGGCCCAAGGCTGCTTAAAATCTGATCTAGAGCCTGGCGGCCATGGCACGCTGCACAGGATTTGCCATGCTCAGCCTCAGCTGGGCTCCCTCAACCATGCCCAACCCTTGGAGCAGCTGTGACAGGCCCCCCAAACACCGCCGCACAAAGGGATGATCTTTGAGATTCTGTGGGGGAGAGAAGCTGGAATAAGAGGATGGAGACTGTTCCTGTGCAAAGCACAAGCAGAGAGAGCTGAGAAGGCCCCTCCACGGGACCACGCTGCTTCCAGACGTCAGCGCATCCCTCCTGGGATGGGCAAAAACACCAGCATGAGGTAGGGGATGATATTCCAGGCTCAATCTAAACACCTCCATCCACTGCAGTCACATCTACCAGAACCACCTGAAATCTCCATTTATCACTTCCCTATTTTAAAACTAATCAATACCACTGCAGGACAGCAACTTTCTGTGCAAGTAGAAAACAAGATGGCCTAGAGCCCTTGGAAATTCTCCCTGTTACCTACCAGCTTGATACCAACTCTGCCGCTGTGTCTGCATTTCGCACGGCCGGGGCTGTAACACGGCCTTCAACAACGCAGCAGCGGCGACGACTTTGCTTCCAGCAGCTCAACCAGCCTCGAGCGGTGAGTAGAGAAAGAGCCCCCTCTGCTTGCTTCTCCGCAGCTGTGGGAAGTGTGTGTGCAGAGACGGGGTGTTTAATGGAAGTGCTCCTTTGCTGAATGGGTGTGTGGGGCGTAGGAGATGTTTGCTGCATTATAAACCCGGCTGTGGGTCGGGAGAGGAGTTCCGAAGGGGAGAACAACTACTTGAGAACCAGAAAAAGGTGCAGTCTGGCGACACACACAGCACTCCAGCTGTAATTGGCTTCAAGCAATTCATAGTGGCCAGGCGGCTACAAGCTAGAGAGGAGAGATTGAGAGTGTGTCCGTGAGCACATGCAGCAAAGTGTCCAACACGCTATCCAACTGTCCCAACAGAGCTTTTAAGTGTTTGGGGAGAAAAGCTGGGGGGGAAGTTAACTAAGCAGGAGAGGGATGGAGGGTGGCAGAAGTCCAACAGTGGAAGGAAAAGATGAGGACCAATTTCTGTGCCCCCTTGACCCCACCGGTTTTCTTCAGATGTGTAATTCCTATGGCAGTTGACACGGTGGTTCATGTGTCAGAGCCCATCTGAACCTTGTCACTACAACAGCCTGTACTGATGCTCCTTCCAGAGGAGAGACACCTCTGGGAATTACATACCCTGGCACAGAAAGGTTTTAAAACAATTCTGCCCTTTCCTTCATTCAGGACTCGTGCAAGTAACATACACGTTAAAAATAGCTGAGGAACCACACAGGCTTCTAAGACAAACCACAAGCCTTTGCATTAAGTTTTACCGACCTCACATGTAAATCGGCCTGTAAAGACTGGTAGCCCGTTACGTACTACCCAATTACTAGAGCAGGCATCCATCCTGGGCCTTTCACAGTGATCTGTAGCCTCTAACAGGTTCATAAACAGCTCAGAAAGACGACTGCTGTAGATTTCACTTAACTCCTTATCTATCTGCTTTAAACGGATTAAATGACTGTGTCATTAAAATGCTTGAAGTAAGCCTTTGATCATAAACTTCTCATCATTTTACAGTTATTGAATCTGATCCCTAATGAATCTTATTCTGCCATATTTCTCTGTCTTCTGTTCCCAGCCTTGTTCCCCATTAGTCCTGGCTCCCCCGTGCTAACACGACTGCTTTGTATGCCAGCCCGCCGCCTCCTCACCGCCCTCCAGCCTGTCTGCTGATTGCCCAGCCTGGAGGCATGGATGAAGTGCAGGAATTTCATCTGAGGTGGGGTCAGAAGGAGAGAGAAAACAATCCACCAACCACAAACCAGGCGAAACACTCTCTCCACATTCGCTGCACGGCGGCGTGACCGCCCCTTTTACCTTCCGACGGCCCTTTTTACAGCGATGCCAGGGCCCCGCACGCTGTGCGCCAGGGCAGAGAGAGGGAATTCGGGCAGTGCACTCTCCCACTCTTTGAGGAAAAAATGGGTTTTATTTACATAGTAAAGGGGTGAGAGGAAAAAAAGCACTACTGAGGTCAGGGGATTTTCTGCCACAAAGCACCATTGGATTTTACCGGCTGTAATGAAGGATGTGCCTGATCTCTGCAGAGGCGGGGGAGAAGCCCAGCTCGTGCTACCGCGAGTGCCCCAACAGACAGCCGACAACAGCCACCAGCCAATGCCCAAGCACGGCAAGGGAAAGACACTGCAGATCCTGGAAAAATGTCACAAGCCTAGTCAGAAGCAACCAGTGAAAATGGAGGGAGACAAAACATCAAATGACCTGGTCCGTGAGCAAGTGGGGGTTGCTGGTAGTCAAGGAGGACAAACATTCACCGTTCTGCAACAACTGGTAGAGATGGGGGACCCCGAGGGTTTCACTGAAGTCATTCTGCATTCAAAGTTTTGCTCCAAACTCAATCAGGCTACAAAACCAGTGATTAAACATGGTGCTAAATCTACCTTCTTGCACCAGTTTAGTCTTGACAAGTCAAGGGACTTACTAGAGATCCACAACAGAGGGCCGGCAGGGGATCTCCAAGCATTAGGGTAAAGACGGCAAACAGGCAGGGGCTTTTGATGCATTAGACATTTATAAAAATCTTTTTTTAGAAGAGAATGTCAGTATCGGGTCTCACAAATCCTCGTATTTTCTCCTTGAGAAGAAGATAACCACTTTATGAAACACTTGAGATAGATAGGGTTTTTTTTAGGGAAGTCCATTTTCATCAGGCACAACAGAAAGAGCACGCCTTAGGAGCTCACGTCTGGCTATCGTTCAAACAACATGGAACGACTCCATGGCGAGAGTGGCTTTTATCCTTCAGTAATCAGTAGACACAAAAGGGAAAACAAGAAGGTCCTTCTAGCAGCCACAGGAGAGGAAAAGTACTGTACAACGCTTCATAAGAACTAAGTGCCTGTTTCAGCTGTGAACTCCATTAAAGTCACATGAAAGTGTTAAACTGAACGCTGAAAACCCACACGTTTGATATGGAAGAGGCCCATTATGTCAACTTGCATAGTCCTTGCCAATGCAGCACACTGACTAGTGTTAATCATTCTGCGTTCTAATTATCTTACCATTATAGCAATTTCCCTGATGATCATCCTTTTTTTTTTCCCCTCCTTTTGCTGTTTTTCAGTGTTTTTCAATGATGCAGGCTGTATGGCTTGGACCACCTCTTTACCACCCGAGCGTTTCCAAAGAATCTACCAAAGGGTGTGTGATTATCTCTCTCCGTCATTCCCTTGGCTTACCAGGACATACTTCATACTTTTAAACAAAAGGATGTGAAAGAGGAGGACGCCGCTTTGCTTCTGCGCCCTCACACGCTATGCACTGTGGAAACCTCCCCGATGCCCCAGTGCCAACCTCTCCTAGACCCGGTCCGGTGACACGGAGCGGAGCAGTGTTGACTACGATGGGACAGCAGGAAAACAGCATCCTCGCTATTGCCCAGCTGGAGTGAGACTGCCTCAGTAACTGCAGCAGAGCAAGAATGGATTTAATTTATTTTCTGCTTTACTCCAGCGAGAGAAAGAGGCCAGATTTACCCCGTGGCCTCATTCCTACCCCCAGAACGTTAATGACTTGCAGATCTCACAGTGAGTAGGCAGAAGCAAAGATGAAGACAAGTCCCTTGAACCAAGAATGCGATCAGTCCATTCTGCCTCATCAGCCTCATATACATCCTGGGTCATGGAGGGACACCATCTTTCACTTCATACCCTCACAAAATTTGGGAGCTTAAAAAAAACCAAACAAACTAAAAAAGCAACCCAGTCCCCTCTTCCTTCCCACCCAAGCAATTCAATTACCTGCCAGACAGCACTAAGAACCCATTAGAGAAGAATATATTTTGCATTTGCTGTGGAAATCTCCTGGTGATCTTATCTGTCTCTCAGTTCAAGCTCAAAGCTCACTGTTTTTTTTCTGCCGGTACAAGGAGACTTCAAGCAACAACGAAATCTTTTCAGATGGGGAGAGTCATCTCTTCATTTAGAATTTACAAGAATAAGAGAGATTTATGGATAAACTGAAACAATAAGTGGAATGGCTACGGGGCAACCTACTGGATTCTGCAGGGCTTTGAGTTAACTGCTCCAAGCAGTGAATTCAACATTATCTTGATCTGACTGCCTAAAGAAATAGATACTTCAGAAGCAGCCTTGCCCAGTAACAAGTTTTCCGGCTATCACTGAGTGAATCGGTACAAGGGCATCATGTCTCTCTTTCACGCATTTCTAAAGGACTCAAGACTATCTTTTTGATCCCCTGGAATCATGCAACATCAGTAAAGAGCATTAAGTTGAACAGAATAGCCAAGGAGCTGAGATGGGGGATGAAAGGGAAGGCTCAGGAGGAATACACCGGTGCATTGACCGATAGGTCTGGTTTGCAGTATGTCCAGTATTTTTTTTCTCTAGGATGCTTGAGAGAATGGACCACACAAAAACCTTCAGGTGCAGATGCAGACCTATCTTCCAAGTGGTTAGTGTCAACAGCAGCATCCTACTCAGAAGGTATCAGAGACCCTGGGAAAGCGGAAAAGCCAAAAGACATTGTACATTCACTCCCCAAATTACTCAGAGCTAGAAGTTAGTGCTTAGGTGCCACCACAGCACAGCCACCAGGCAGCACCAGGGAAACCCTTTCAGATGTTATACAATCACTATTCCTTCCCACCATCCACCTGAAGAGGACCCTAGTGAATCACAGAATCATAGGGTTCGAAGGGACCTCTGGAGATCACCCAGTCCAACCCCCCTGTCAGGGTCACCTTAGAGCAGGTGGCACAGGAACGCGTCCAGGCGGGTTTTGAATGTCTCCAGAGATGGAGACTCCACCACCTCTCTGGGCAGCCTGTGCCAGGGCTCTGCCACCCTCAACGTAAAGATGTCTACGATATTGCCACCTCCTTCATTTCAACGTCTGTGAACCCTAAGCGAGCAGTCTGACAGCTGTCGCAGTTGCAGCATGGCCAGGGAAGCACTCCCAGCCCAATCCTCCATCTGTTCTCCCTCCCGAGCAGTTCTTCCCCTTTCCGTTTGGCTGCCTTTACCGTCCCTTTGACCACACTCCAGTCAGATTCTGCTGAAACAATCTGGGTGATCTTTCCTATTTTACACCCATATAAATCAAGACACGTCTACATATAAATACAACTGCACGCATTCTAACAATTGCCTGCAAACATATACACACATATATATGAAATTAAATTCGCTGGTGTTGTATTTAAATGTTCAGGCTGCTCCACCGTCATAATATTAATCACACTAGCTCGCACATATCTAATCGCGCTTTTCCTTGCACACTGAACAGATCAACCTATGAGCACTCCCTCACTCCCAGGGAAATAACCTTAAGGTCAGCAACTCTAGCTGAGATGGATCTAGAGGGAAAGCAGCTCCACAGCTGAGCTCCCCTGCAGAGATTGCTCTGCCAACAGCTTTTCACATCCCCCTACTCATAAAAATGAGAAAATATCTGTAATTACTACTGATTGCAACTGTGGTAGTACTGCACAGAGAGAAAGGATGTATCCACTGGAAGACAACCAAAAATACACGAGAGCATCTCCGTGGAGCTCATCTTTGCTGCTCAGCCTTCATGTTACTGGTTTTTCAAGTTTTTCATCTTACTAGAGCCAGGAGCACAATGAACCCCCTTTTCAAAAGCAGCGTCTTTGTTCTGAAAGGTCACAATCTCGACTGAACATCTTACGTTGTGTCCAACACACACAATAGTTTTCAGGGACTTTTTATTTCATTTTAAATGTCCTGCCAAAAAAGGCGAAGAACAGGCACAGCTTCTGTATTATTTAAGGTACATGGGGATTAAACGTCGATGGGGGGAAGCAGCAGTGTTCCTAATAAGCTGAACCCCGTGCTTGGCTAAAGACACATGTGATGGATCACCTGGGAAACCCTCCCATCGGTATTTAACACAACTGGGCTTTACAGACACCACCGCTCCTTCGTAGACACAGCACCGCCTCATGTGGCACTACTGATTTTTAAAACAAGATACAAAGAAGATGCTCTTTCCACAGCGTTTCACTTCTCCTGACACCCTGACTGTTTATCCTCATTTGAAGAGAACAGCCCTTCTACCTACATTAGGCTCTGTCTTCATTGCTATTGTTACCCGTCTTTCAAATCTAGGTAGGAAAGCTGTCAAAAACAATTACTTTTTTCTGACTCATCTGGATCTATGTCTCTCTCAAGTTTTATCAAAAAATAGCAAATGGAAATTGAGGTAACTTTGGAAACTTAGACTAGGAAGAGATCGTATGATGACCCGACTGCATTCGGGGTGCAGTGACAGAGGTGCTCTGACACCGGGGTGTTACTCCTCCCCGGTCTCCCCAGGCACACCACGAGCTCCGATCTCCAGCGAGCCTGGACCCCAGAGGGAACTGGTCAATGGCAAGCGTTTGAGTGACAGAGGCACGGCAAGTTCCCCTTCAACCCTCTGATAAAATTCTTCAGGGGAAACCCATTTTCTTTATGTAGATCTCTGCCTCCAGGCATCAAATAGGTGGTAGGTCGGTGTGATCAAAGGGAAGCGTTCTGGGACACGTAAGATAACACATCACATCAGCACGCTTGAATCCCCCTGACGAGGTCACATAAAGAAAACATGTTTCTCTGGAGCACGCTGCCATCTCCATCAGTGGCGCAGCTCAGAGTATCTCCCCATTTTCTCACGTGTATTTAACACCGTTACTACTGCTGCCCGCTCTTCACCCTGACATGAAACAGGCAGATTTTCCTCTTCTCCCCACCACACACACAGACAAAAAAATGGCTAAACACTGACTTCACTTCTTTTCCATAATCTGGGTAACACATCCTGGTCTTCTGCCTCTTAGAGACGGTGGCAAGTTGTCCGCATACCAAGCAGTAGAGGAAAAATCCTGCACGTAACCAGGGTCTCCTTATCCGAAGGAGAAAACTGTTGAAGAATATTACTGATTTTTTTCACTTTACACAGACCAGTGGCAAAAAGCCAGACCACAACAGAAGAACAGGCAAAGACATGGAGAGCATGAAACTGTGACCTATTGCTTTGTTTTAATCGCAAATTCAAAACTAATTGGGTCGTCAAAGGCTGAAATGATAACGAGTAACGAAAAGCTAAAAGCCTAACAGAGAGCTGTAACTTATGGATGTGGTATTCGTAGCAATCGGAGAAGTACAAAGCTCCAGTAAACAAACCTTGCCAGGCGCTATTTTCCCTATACGGGTCTAAACGACATTTTTGTTTTGTTTCTGTGACATCGTAGCAGAATTCAAAGCAGCAGAAGAATAACAGAAAACGTAGAAAGAACAATTGAAAACTAATTCGTGCCATCAGATGACTACAGAGACAAACCAAAAAACTATAAAGGGACAGTCACTCTTATCGTTTCCTGAAACTTTGTTTTTCCTTTGCTGTGTGATAAATAAGATTAGAGGAGCTTAAAAGGGAAGTCTCTTTTTAAAACGGTCGTGTCTGTCTCCTCAGCCTTGGCTTTCACCTGCAGGATGATTCTGGGGAATCGGGGAAATGCTCTTCTTGCGCAGGAGCCATCTGCTACTTCATCAGCGAGCATTCTGTGTTGGGGGGGACATTTTATAAACACAACTATGTGTCTGAGCGTGCAATTGTAGCTGAAATTACTTATTTTCTTACATCCTTGCTTTTTTTACCATACCAGAACACTAACAGAGGGGCGTCTCTGTCACCATACCTTCCATTCGTGAAAGCGGTACACACACACAGAGAGTACCCCCGGATTTAGTGGTTTACTGACCTCCTGCCACGGAACCAAGTCTTGCACGACTTTTAAAACCTCACCATTCATTCTGCAGTGACTGTTCAGAAAAGAAAGGCTTGTTCCAAGCCAGCTTTTTTGTACCACTGCAGGACTTCAACAGAAGAACACATGCACTCCAGGAGCAAACTCCTCCTCGGTGTAGCAGCATCCTCATCTGCATTTTGTGCTCGTCGCCGATTTTTCTACTCTAGCATGGATGGCACCTCTTGAAGTTCTACGCTTCGTGTCTACTTGTACAGCGACCTTTTCAGGGGACGTTTCCCCTGCCCCAGCTCTCTCCGTGCTTGCTCCGAGCTCTCCGTGCTGCTGCTCAGGTATTGACGCTCCGCGCACTGACCTTTCCCTGCTTCAGAGCTGTTCGGGGAATCCAGAGCTCACCCGTCTTCCCCTTCTGCTCATCTAATGAGCTGTGTGATGCCACCCAACTGCTGATATTTTCAGGGACAGTGGCAGAAGTACATTAATGAATTTATTATGGATTTTTGTGTTAAATGTATTATGCAAATGTTAATCAGTTTCTGCAGAACTTTGAGAATGGTGCTGCATGAAATAAACAATACAGCGTTAGCTCTGCCAGCAGAATTTATAGACCTTCAGGTGTTTAATATTCAATGTGCAAATTCCTTGAAAAAAAATTTTTTTAAAGGGCATGTTGGTAAAATTTCACTGCGCAAATGTGAATCTACGCGCTCCTGGTCCCTGATGTTAACAAACATTAACAAGTCTGTACGGCGCTTCTCCCTGTTTTATTCCACTTCCACTTTGCACATCACATTTACCAGGGCCACCGAGGCCAAGAAACAGCTTCTCCTTCAGCCACCTCGTGACAGATCTACAACTAGACGACAAGTTTATACTTCTCCTCTCGGTTCCCATGGAATGTTTCTAATTCCTGTTAATTCTAATAAATTCTAATACATGCTTACAGCGATCAGTAGAGATATTTAGGTCATGGGGAGACTCCTGGAAGTGCAAAGGTTGCTGCAAATACCTGAAAATACCTTTGAGGCTAAGAATTAGGAATACCAAGCCCTGAGTGAGATGCCTGTGCTACGCTTGAGCTACTGAGTCAACAATTAATAGAAATGGTATGAATTTAACCAAGGCAACACAGATTTTTACAACACTGTTTTTCATTGGTATTTTGAGCAAAACTATGGAGTGACCCCCTGAGGGGTCTCTGTCAAAACACACTTGAGCAGATACGTGCTTCCTCACATCAGTGAAGACTTGCTGCAGCCTGTGGAGTTTAGAAGATAATCTTTGCCTGTAGAAGATGAGCTTATTGCTGATAAAATCCAGGAGTCTGCGGAAGAGATCACAAATTGCTCCGTTCCCCATCCACTCCCATGAAACTCAACGTACTGGATGAGTGGGTCAGCGCGATATGATATGACCTTCTGCAGACCTGGACCTGCACTTCTCTGCCTTCTTCATCTTCTTTTTACTGGGTCCCCTGCTGTATGTTCTCAGCTATTCTATCTCATAATTAAATCCCTCTGAAGCACACAGATTTTTTCCTACGCCTTGACAAACATTATATCTGACCAGAGAGATGCCAAGTGGTTTGCCCAAACCCATTTAAAGAAGTCTTTTTTTAAAAAAAAGGGCTGAATTAGACCACCTGAGATTTTCATCGAGGAGCAGCTGTGTGACACAGGCTAATGTGGACCACATCCTGCAGAGATGAAGGAAAAAGGACAGGAGGTTTGTGAAAGGGAAAGTATGCAGATAATCCAGGAAGAAGACTCATGAGCATTTGAGAGGTCAATTAGGGAACTTTGAATGGTTGACCATGTCCTTTAAGTTTTACAACAGTGTAAATGATTGATTCATCATTCTTCACTGGTCACATAATGAACTGTTAGACTGTTAAATGACCTCAACTTTGCCTTGGGCTCTTAACTCCAAGCCAGTTACTGCCTGGCCGCCAAAGTCCTGACTACAAAATGAGTCACTAACGCTTAAAGAGGAGAAACGCTCCCTGTCCACCACAGAGGAATGTGCACCTGGGCTACAGCTCCCAGGTGCTTTGTCAGTCCCACAAAACATAGCACTAGGGTAAGAAGGAGACTGGCCCAATCACAAAGGTTGCAGAGATACAGGGAAAAAGAAACACGAGCGCACTCTGGATGCCCCAGCACCTTCATCCTCCATGGATATTTGACTTGAGAACTTAATACGGCAGAGAGCAGCCGCCCACCCTCCCTGCAGAGCCCCTGCTTTGGTGGGACCAACCACCACAAGTCCATGCTAGCTTAGGCAGGCCAATTAAAATGACCCAAAGTAGAAAAATAGGACAAATCTTCAGACACTCACTCCATTTGTATCTAACTTTACCAATTATGTCAGCTACTCTTACTAAAAAAAATGATAATATTTCTGCTTCAATAACTCGCTTATTTCTTATCTTCAAATCATTACAGCTCCAACAAAACTACCACTGAAGTGGACAAGTGGTTTACGCTTTAATTTGTGCAAAAATAATCAATTTAAAACATGGAAGAAAGCAAGATTTAATTTAACCAGATTAATATCTTAAATCGTAAAGTAGTTGATAACGATGGCACAGTTAGACATTTAGAAAGGAACAACTGCACATGCATTAATGAACACCTCAAGACACATTAATAAAGTCATATCAGCATGACCTCGTTAGTATGTTTAGTATGTTTTTCTCAGGCAGCTCCTCCAGGGACTCTGTAATAGGGAAATCAGTCTCTTCTATTCCAACAGCAAAATTCAGCATAAATACCAACTTCTCGCTGGGGAAAGTTTTCTGATGACTGTCCTCATACCATAAAACCAGTCAAATCTTTCCAAGCTCTTTGAGATTATGGGCAAAAATAAATGATTCCAATATGCAAAAATAATACTGCATTTTTATGAGTGCTGCTGTTAAATTACTGACCAGCAGAAAGGCCAAACACAACTAGTTATTACTGTGACCAAGGGCATCACACTGAAAAGTTGATCAGTGCAGAGTTTGTGCCAAACCACAAACCTTTCACACAGCCAAACCACCCTTGAAGGGTCTCACCTAGTCCCTGAGATCCTCTCCCAGCTTTCTGTGACCCTGTTCAGGTTTCCTTGGCTACCAGCATCCACAGGTGATTCCTTTGACTCAGAAACGACCAAGAAAATAAAGACTCCTTCCACTAAGCCTCATAAATACACATGCTCAAAGGGATTAGGCTGCTAGCTTGGCTAAGGGACTAGAGGTGATTTTCAAGCCCAAACACATGTCAGTGTAAAAAACATCTCCCTGGCCTTTATCTGTACAGATCCACTTATCAGAACTCTAACTGGAGTTTCATTTTTCTCACCAACCAGCTGTGAACTAATTACGAGGACTTCTAACTAGTCCTGCTCCCTCTCCAAGCATATGGATCCAATTAAGTCAAACTGCAGCTGATTTTAATCAATCTTCCTTGAAGCAGCCAAACTTGAAGAATCTCTTCTCCTTCAGCTCGATGAGTAGAGGAGAGCAGGAAAAGCAGGAGAGTAGTATTTGCATAAGGAACACTTCACATCCGCTTGGTTGCCTGTAAACACAAGGCTCCTAGCAGTGAGAAATGCTAATTGAACACTCCTCACAAGTCTTTCCTCCCACTTTATCCGAAAAGCACTGATTTGATCAGTCTCTTTTGTTCCTGGCATCGAGTTGCACTTTTCCACCAGCAGCTCAGGAGGATGGTTCAGAGCATTTCAGATAACTAAACAATCCAGACCTTTCACTGAAACCTCAGCAAATCTGCCCGCCATAACCAAGCAGTAACTGGGACACCTCCCACCAGCCCAGGTTGCTCCAAGCCCCGTCCAACCTGGCCTTGAACCCCTCCAGGGATGGGGCAGCCACAGCTTCTCTGGGCAACCTGGGCCAGGGGCTCACCACCCTCAGAGTGAAAAGGCTGCCAGGAAGCCTTTTTTGCTTCATCAGAAGAAAGAAGGGTAGGGGAGAGGAAATAAAATTGTCTGATTAAACCCCCTCTTTTCATATATTATTTGAATCCCTCTCCTGAGCTACAGTTCAAATGTTTTTCTTACGATAACGTCCTGGGCGATGGGGAGGCACCCTCAGCAGGGTGTCATTTCTCTCCAGTTCCAACATTTCTTGTGTTTTTGTAATCTGAGGTTTTTATTAGCAGTAAACACCTGACCAGTGAGTAATATCCATGCTAAAGTCTTTATACCAGTGAAGGAAAATCAATGCAGCCTGCAGCTAGGTGTCAAGAGCCAAGGGGTTTTGGAAGAAGAGGTGTGTGGAGGTGGAAAGCCCCTTCAGCCATAATTCAAGCTGTCCCCACACAAGCACAGAATCCAAAGAGATGTCAGATGTTATAGACACTGCTGAGGATAGCCATCAGTACCTCAGTTTCTTTATTTACTAATACTGAGCTCAGGGAGCGTGAATCACGCACCTAACACAAAAGTACCTTTTTCCATGTGCGCTCTTGCCCTCTGGCCAGTCCATCAGGGTCCTGTAGTTCCCAAAGTGGGCTATTGGTATCAGCAGCCAAAGCAGAAATGAGCAAAATTCATGTGTCGATACTCAGATACAAAAGGATGCGAGAGGAGGCAAACATTTTTGAAACTTTACTCCTTTCCACACATCAATACAGTCAAACATTGACCTTTTTAATTACCAAATATTGGCTGTATCTCCCTAGATTTCATTAACACACGTGGCTTTATGAACTCAACGGACTTCAGTCCAGTGTAAAGCAGTCAAAGCCTTAATTCTACATCCTGCCACCTCCTCTTCCAAATTCATGATTTTAATACACCCCTTCTATGTATCTTTCATTTAGTAGATACAATTCCAGAAAGGCAGAGGATTTATTCTCAAAAAGAAGGAACTGCAGATAAAGATTTGTCAGAAATCGCCCTCATCCTACCTTGTTTAATGTCACCCCGTACTTTCTCTTATGCCTTTATTTGATTTGATGCCATGCTTCTCCCATGTTTGTAATTTCAATCATCTTTTCTGGTCAGTAAAATTTTCTTCTGATCTCTGTATATAAATTTTGTCTTGCTTTTTTTACCCTTTGTGGTAAACGGATGTTATTTTAACCCATCGTTTCCCAGTGATTTCTTTCAGAGATGGGAATAAATAACATGTCAAACTAGCAACATTTCGGTGACCTTATCTGAGCGTATAATAATATTTTCAGCGTATTTGCTCAGCACTGATAGAAGAGGTGAATTTCTAAGCTTATCCTTAACTTAGTGGGCTCCCACTGTAAGGAACCTTCTTTCAACGTGTTTATAGAAAAAGTCATTCTAAGCTTGGCCTGTCAAGGTATTCGATTCTCAAGGTGAATAAAAAATGGGAAGGCTGATGTTTTCCTCTCTAAGGAGTTCTGAAATCTTGACCATTCAGGTGGGCACACACTGATCAATACTGACACTTTAGCATTCAGCTTCCATATTCCTATATTTATGCGTTCCTCTTTACTTCTCCCCTTTTGGAAAAGCTGCTTTTGGCAGCCAGTCCTCTAAGACACAAGTAAAGTGCGGAGCTGAGGAAGTGGGGAGCCACCTCCTGTTAAATAAAGAATTAAAGCCATGCCTCAGCCTTGGCAAGGCAGATGCAAGAGCATGATTACCTTCATTCAGGTCACTAACTAGCCTTTTGGGGGATTGGCCGATTTCTCTTTCCTAGACCTGCTAAGCCAGATGACCATCTTTCTTCCCTTTTTCCACACCTACATGTTATTTCGTTCTTCCCATATAATTTTGATTCTGCTCTATCTGCAGGTCGTTCCTGTTCTCCCCGACTCCCTGCACAAAGCCCTGATCTGCACAATACGGCATTCAAACAGCGAGCATCATTAATGAGACAGATCATGGGGATCCCGTGAGGAGCTCTCAAAGCCTTTTTGGTGAACAGTACAACTGTTACTGTACAGCAGCTCTACCGCAGTCTGAAGGTCCCGTCTCGCCCCATCACCCCACTGCTTTTCGACACTGTGACAGCTCAGCTATCCAAACGGCAGCAGCTGCTGGTCTCCTCTACCGAGGACCAGAAGGGAGACACTCAGCAAGACTACACTGAAGACTTCAGACCTTTCCTCTTTGAATGTGCAATTTAAAAAGCTTGGTGTTTCAGCATCTCAAGAGCAGTATGAGCAGATGAAGTAGAGCACCTCGGGACATCACACAGAAAACAGGGGATTCCTCTGGTCAGGCCTTCTTGGAAAGCCAGCAGCCACTCCACTGTAAAACAACGTTGGCAGATTAAACGTGACCTGAGTGAGTTGTAATCTGCTGTGAAACCAAAGCTGCTGTTGTGTTTGCTGGAGACCTAAGCATCCAAACACCAGCCCAAAGCTTTCATCTCCTTCTGATGACTGAAACCCAATTAAGGAGAGCCGGGTGACAGGTTTCACACTAAACATGGCTCAGCAGAGATGCTCAGCAACTCTTAGCTCCCTGCTTTATCACAGCTGTCACTTCCCCTGTCTCTAGGAATTGGTAATAAAAAAAAAAAGATTTGATTCGCCTCTAATAGGTGTCAAGATAAAATCAATGGTCTGTCTGAAAACTGAGTAATTTCAAACCTGCAGGTTTTCTACCATGAAGCAATTTACACAAAAATGGAAAAAAAAAACAGAAGAGAGAAAGAAAGAAAAATTAAGAGAATGAAATGCTACAATGCCAAATTGTTCAGCATATCAGAGAGAACAGAAAAGAGAGATAACACTGTTCATAGCAGGATGGGCTTTGATTAAACAAACAGGCTCAGGTTCTTGTTTCCTCCAGCACCTTTCAAACAAAAAACACTATAAAAGCTTGAAGCATCTCCCGTGCCCCTCCTCTGCAGAGGAAAGCTGTTCCCAGGAGGAGAGCTGGCTGAACAGAGCACTCAACGGCTGCAGGTGCCCCTGCCCTCCTTCAAGGAGGGTGAGACTTCACTGAACTACCCGGAGCGAAAAGCTGAAGACCTTCTGCCACACGGGACGGCACTACCTCAGGAAAAGGTAAAACACCGACAGTAGCAGAGCAAAAGAAATACACCCTTTCGTCCTTCTGACCCCACACCTTCTGCCTCTCGGTGTCCGTGATCTGGAGATGCTGCCATGTCCTCTCCTCAACAGCACTGATGCTTCCTGCCTTGGAAAACTACTACCCAAGGAGGTCACAAACCAGTGGCCTCTGTCTCCATCACTAATAGCAGTGGAGTCTTCAGTGCGAATGGAGCTCAAATTTTCATATTGGTTCCATGCTGTTAAGCCCTGTCTACACTCCACCTTTGGCACGAAGGAATTTGGAGACAGACAACTTAGGGTAGCAAAGTTATTTAAAATTGAATGGGTTTTGAGGCTCCAAGAAGAAGAAGAAGAAGAGGTTCTAAGCAAAGGTATCAAAAAAGACAACTATGTTTGTGTGACTGCATCTGACATCAAAACACTCCAATAATACGGTCAGAGTTACGGGTGTGTGGGTGCAGTTTGCAAAGGCTTCCGAAAAATGCCTTGCTTCCCAGATTGAGGGAAGCAAAGTCGCGTGCTGTGAGCACTCGGGCACATCTGGTGGCACAGCGATGGCGAACGGGGCACAGCAGGCTCTCCAGCTGCTCTGCACCTCCACATCTCCTACCTGCAGGGTCAGCTTCTCCAGTTTCATTTCCAGAGATCTCTTCTCCTCTTCCAGCTTGCTGCGTTCAGCTTCCAGCTCCTCAATTTTCAGCCTGGAAAAGAAGGAAAAGTTAATAGACACTGTCCCCCTGCACTGTCATCGTGCCTCCCAAAAAAATCAAGTGAACCATGAAATCACAAGCAGGATCAGACTATTACTGCATTCAGTACCACAGTTACACAACTGAGGCAGTTAAAACATATGACTAAAAGACACAAGTTTGTATGATGAAAATATAATTTGTCAAAGTATATTAAAAATATACAACTTGAATATAAAACAAATCCAACTCAGATTCTTCCTGAACCACGGACTGAGTCTAGACCATCATATTTAATAACCACCAACAGCTAAAATCTCCATGAGTGCATCAAATCTCTTTTTGATCTGATTTATACTTTTGGCCTTCACAACACTCCTTGGCAGTAAGTTCCAAAATTTAATTATGTGCTGTATGAAAAATTAGTTCATTTTGTTTTATACTTCACATGTGATTATTTCACTGAGTGCCTGTTAGTTCTGCTATGAAAAGTTGTGAATAATTGTACCATACTCCCCTCTCCATACCACTTTACAGGCCTCCTCTATTATTTCCTGAAGAATCTCAATTTAGCCTTTCCTCACATCCAGGATTTTCCATATTTCTGCTCATCTTTATTGCCCTTCTGCAAGCTTTATATAGACTTTCTGCTATGAGACAAGCTAGAACTACAAACAGCACTCGGATGTATTCAGTGGTATAATTAGACTTTCTCTTTTGTTCTCAACCTCTTTTCTCATAATTCCTAGTATTCTATTTGTCTTTTTAACTAAGGAGCACCTACCTGATATTTTTAGAAAACTGTTCACAATAATATAAGATCTCTTTCTTGAGTGATAACAGCTCATTTAGAGCCCGCTATTGTGGGAGTAAAGGTACAGGCGTTTTCTCTTATGTGCATGGGGTTTGCAATTATTGACGTACAACCTCATTTCCCATCTCCAGCAACATCGTAAGATTCTTCTGAAACTCTGAGCAGTCTGATAAGCTGAATAATCTCCTATTATCTCAAATTCTGCCACCTCACTATTCACAAACTCCTCTTAGTGCTGGACAACAAGTTCCCCATAAAAACCATTCTAGGACCTAGAGGAAAACCCTCGGTATTGTGAAAACATTTGTTCTTTGATTTAACATCTTTTAACTTTGTATCACATAAGCAAATTAATAGAAGAAAAAATGAAAAGTAAAAAGACATCATATTATCTCTGGCTCAGGAAATCCTGGCGCCAAGGCACCAGAAACTAGGAAAGCCTTCCAGCAAAGCACCCCAGTAGCTCTGCCCGACTCGCATGGTCATCCACCACCGGCCACCCCTGCAGACAGGCCACTGGGCCAGCCAGCCCTCTGGGATTCTTCTATTCTTATTAATCCAACAAAGAACCTTCTTTCTTATTCCACCAGGGGAAAGTTTCTTTGTGACCTTTGGCTCAAAGCTTTTTGAAAGGTCACATATATTATATCAACCACATCGGCCTTAGCCAAATGATTGCTGAATCCTTCAGAGAACTCTATCAAAACCGTTAGGCAGGTGATATTATTATAAAAAGTTCAATATAACATTTTTGCTTGCATTTAAGTACAGAGCACAAAAACCTTAACGCTGCTTCAAGAACCTCACCTTTCGCATGTTAACTTCCTGGGATCAACTGTGCAACTAATGCATACTGATATTGATCTTTGCATTGAATTTTCTCAGGCTCCTTTTCCAGAATATTTTAAAAAACTTAATTATCTTGCTTGATAATATTCACTTTTAAATGACCTAAATTAAGATGAAAATCCTTGCACCTTGACAGTAAACAATGCACCCACCTGCCAATATCCCTAAATTATGCAAGAGAAATTTCAGGTACAAGCGAGAAGTCGTCTCTCCTATTCACTGGGCAAAAGTTACAAACTTTTCCATAGAAGCTGGTTGATCTACAACATGTTCAGCACAGAAATGTCTCCTTTATAAATATGCAGCTTGAATTGCTTAAATTATTTGTAAGCCCGACCCCTGCTGGTAATTTTCAGATATTATAAAATATCATTTTTTTTTCCACTCTTGGAAGCTTCTAAAATGCCGAGGAGCAGCTTTTAGCATTGTCCAGGCCATTAAAAAAGATCATCAATAATTTTGAGAAGAGACACAAAGCTAGCGGGGACGGAGGATGCTGAAGAAGCAGGAGACTGAAAAGGTCGGAAAAAATGGAAATTCAGATTGGAATTAATGCTTTTAACGGTGTGTTTCTAAATGGATTGCAGAACAGGCCACACGAAGAGCAACGTTTTTCTCCGAGGAACAACAGCGCAGCAGCTACTGAAAGGTCAGAGCCAGACACAGGACTCTCATCCGTACTTTCTCCGTACTTGACATGCTGAATTTTAATTTAGAACACATTTCTCTCCATCCAGCCTCCCAAATAAGCTGTGATGTTGCCGTTATCTGCCTGCAGAACTTCTCTCCGTGTGGAGGTTTAAGCTCAGGCCTCTTTGATGCCCTTTAAAAATCATTCACAGCAATCACCAGAAACCATTTCACAAAGATCCGAGACAAAGCGAGCCGTTAAGTCACTATATTTTTACACTGTTTCACCTGCAATTTTAAGATTTAATAATTTGTTTGTGCCCCTCGTGCCTCAGTGAGGAAAGGGCAGTGATTTGCAGCCATGCAGTAGACACAGCTGGACCACGGATCTTGTGAGCGGCAGCACATGGGAGCGCTCCTGACGTTCACGGCTGCTCCCCCAGGAGCTCGCCCTTGGGCTTGTCCCTCAGGTGCCTGCTCCTTCCCAGCACGTGCTCTTGGGGATATCACCGGGGTATCCTCCTTCCCAGCACCCGCAGTTGGGCTATCACTGGGGTATCCTCCTTCCCAGCACCTGCTCTTGGGGGTATCCTCCTTCCCAGCACCCGCTGTTGGGCTATCACCGGGGTGTCCTCCTTCCCAACACCTGCAGTTGGGCTATCACCAGGGTATCCTCCTCCCCAGACAGCGTGGGCGTCCCCGCCGTGTGCAGGGACATCAGCCCACCGAGCTCCCCTCCTCTGCGCCCATCGGAAACAACCCTTGCTGCTTCCTCTGCTCTCAAGCCAGGGAACATTGCTGTAACCTCTTTGCACCAGAGAGGTTTTTAGGACTGACTAGTACTTTCACTCCTTATCCTTCTCCTAACCTATTTTTAACACTGTTAAGTGTCCTGGAGCTCCAGAGGGAAAGCATTAAGAACCATTAGCAAACAGTTTGTGCTATTCTAGCTTTGCCTTCCAGCCCTGGGGAACTCTTCCCAATGGCAAAGAGAGGGAGAAGCAAGGGAAATCCTATCTATATATAAACACAGCAAAGCATTTGCAGCTGGTGGTTAAGATACGGCAGTCAAATATTGAAAAATATTTACTTGCTTGGCACTTGAATTTTTTCATTTACGTAAATGCAGGTACAGGGCCAACTGTGTACTGTTTTCGGATGCAGCAGCATCCACACAGGCAGCCTCAGTCCGCAGGTACCTGTGCTCTCCCTGTCCAGGGACACCTGGACAAGACAGGTGATGCTATTTTATCACCAATTTGCACACCCCAACTTGTCACATATGGGAGTTACTTCCAGGTAGGGAGAACAATCCAAGATAAATTCCTGTGAGAACCACAAAAAGCAGAGCACAGAAACATCGGGGTCCAGCACAACCATCTACCAACTTCATGCCTGGCCATTTTAAAAGCAGCCTTGTGGCACGAGGGAGGAAGAAACATCAGTTACTTTCTGAAATACCGACAGCATTCTCAAGTTTTGTGACACAGGGAAAAATCATCCAGATTAATTTCTGGCAAATTGACCCACTTCTTCCCCATACAGGTGTTTGAAAACGTTAAAATATTTAAACTGTGGCAAAGATCTCTTAGCATTCCTGGAAGACTTTTCCTGCATGAGATGCAGACAGCTTAACCCAGAGTTGAAGGCTCCACAGGCACGAGGTAGATTCAAGCCTTCGCCACAGCCTTTCATAAGATCAAATGTAGTGCAAGACTCATTAGCACGTGTTCAGACTTGGATTTTCCCACTTGTGAAAGCTTTATATTACTCCCACTGCATGTTTCACTGTCCCAGACTAGAAGAGGGAACAAGAAAAAAACAAAACCCGCAGCCTCAGGTCTCCCAAAATGGCACTTGTGAGAATCAGGAGACTTTCCACCGTGTCTGTCTAAAAAGTGCTTCGATGGCAAGGGACGGTGCTAGCAAGAAAGGCCAGGCTGCTCCCAGATTAGAAAGGCAGAAGGGGGAATTCTGATTGATTTTCACCAGCATCGAGGCACTTCCAAAAGTCCTCTCTCAGTCCAGAGCTTTTCAGTGGAGTTAAGCAGCAACAACTGCCCACCATCACCCCTTTATCGTTCTTTGATTCATTTTTAATGTTCTCAGATGTGTTATGCGCTTGCCTGTAGAGCAGCGCGGGTATCACCGACGAGGACATGTCTCACAGAGGCCCCATCTGCGAAGAGGACATGGCCATGTGGAAAAGCTATTGCCGAACAGGAAACTATTGAATGGAGCAGAAAATGTATGTGTTGGGAAGACGCTATTAAGGGATCCAGATGGCATTGAGATGGTGTTAGGAGCAGAGCAGACAGAATTCCAGCAAGTGTGACTAATAGGCATTGGCAAGGACATGAATTTCTTTTGAATTACAGTAACTCTACCCAGTCACTAAATCCACAGAAAACACTTAGGATTTACTGGGGTTGCAGTTTGACAGCAGAAAGAAAAAGTTCAGATTTGTTCCAGCTGAAAAGGTCCTTCGGCTGTTGCCACTTAAGTTTTTAGTGAAGTTCTTTTTAAATATATTACTTTTATTTATAGGTTCTGAAATACTAGTTTCTGCACAGTTACCACCTTCCCTCTAAGAGGTGCTAATGCCCAAATGCTCTCTGCTTTGCTATACCCCACGGTGCACGAACTCAAGAGTTTGACCACGTTTTCTTTTCATAAGATCCTCAGAATATAAACAAATACGATTTCAGAGGGAGCAGCAAGAAGGGTGAGAAATGACAGCATTAGCACCGGCTTTTATTGTCTCTTCAGAAACGATGATGCTGGGAGAGAGTTTCGTATTTAAAGTTATAAAAGGTCTGACGGAAGAGCACTTTGTTCTCAAGAGAAGGAGGAAAAACTGATAGTCTTTCAAGTTTCTCGCTGAAAATTTACTTTCCATACTAAAGAAAAATGCAACAAAAGATATATTTTTAAAAGCTCTCATTCATTCATAGGAGGTGAATACAGATTCAAATGATCAATACAGATTTTTTTTTTTCTCCTTTATGTCTCTCCTGCTTTTGTTTTCAGGAGTTAGCTTCTAACCACGGGGTGTGTATGGAAACGCCTGGAGGCTCACGGTCCATTCCTGCTCTGCAGAATCCCTCACTGGCTTCTGCTGGTTTTCCTCTACTTTTCACCCTCCTTCACGACAGCAGCTAACTGGAGAGGCTGGGCTCCGGCCAGAAGAGCAGACGCATCGTCGTGTAGGTTAATGGGATTTCAAAGACCACAATAAACTACAGAAGTGGAAATAACTCCCTCATAAGCTGTGGCATTTCTTTCCCCACTTTCCAGTTTGAAAGTTTGCATTCTTCCCCCTGGTTTGTGCCAGAATTAAGTTCTGTCAGCGGTCTGTAGAAGGAAGGAGTAAGAGTGCAGCTCACGCCGCTCGTTCCCCCTTAGCGGCTATGTAAAATTGAGTACACTGGACCTGCTGAGGGCCACAAGGACACAGGAGGAGGACAAGCACAGCAGATCTAATCCCCTCCCATACTGATCTCTGCTCTCCTCCAGACCTCTTCTGCTCTTTGACCACAGCTACCCAATTCGCCTCTGCTGCACGGGGAGGACACATCCAGCAAGCCAGGAGCAGTGTCCTGGCGTGGACCACAGTACGTTACTCCTGAACCCCAAAAGCCTGGGGGAAGACAATGATTTATCTTGCGCTCCTTTGAGAAGGAGCCTCTTCTGTGAAGAAAGAGCTTGGCCCAGTTTCTTGTCCAATGCACAGAAAATGCCAGAAAACACAAAATAAGTAGTCAAAGGATATGGTTAGGCCTTAAGTCTACAAGGATAAGAAAAAAGTCTTTATGGAGTCGATTCTACAATGCTGAATGGAGTGCTGGAGGGTCTGAGAAGACACCTGAAGCAGCAATAGGAGCCACCAGTAAGGATAAAGGAGCAGGGACTGGCTTACCAGTTCTCCAGCAAAGAGAGTTCCAGTACAACGAGAACAATTTGCACCAAGGCATTTACTGCTAGAGCCGAGCAGTGAAAAGGGTGATTAAAACCAAATAAATCCATGCTTTTTGGAACAGCTTTGTAGCTAAATGAGTACCATCGGGGCCTGGGACAAGTATTTAAATCAGCCGTAACAACAAAAAGTGGTTCAGTAAAAAGCAACAGAAAAAACAGCCTGGAATCAGATCCTGGGACCGTGGCCTCCGTGCGTCCATAGCCTCAGGAGCATGAGATACTGAAATGGGAAAGAGAAGAAAAGGCAGAAATATCACCATGAAACAACCGCAGAAGCTTAGTCTCTTTGCTGAAACAGCTTTCAGTGTACGGGTCCTCACTGGAGAATAGCTCCGCACCACCAGCAGCTTTACTGGGAATAGGCCTGTGTTCGTGTCATACTTTGTGTGGAGGCTCTGACACAATTTCATGAAAGGAGGAGAGAGATGAGATTAGTAATCAAAGAAATTCTTTAAAAACAAAAAAGAGAGAGAAAAAAACATTATCTAGAGGGTTCTAGGGCTACCTTTGAGCAGAACCTAACGCCACAATCCCGTAACAAGCAAGTACTCGGGAGCTCCACTTACTTCTCCCTGCCCAGGAAACAGGTTTTAATTCAGGGCAAAGCCAGACATCTCCACCCCGCTGCCAGGCGCCCTCCGCGATATGAAGTGGGGCTGGACTATGTGGCAATCCAGCCGTTTCTTCCTACACACGCTGCTCCTGAAGCTGCTCAGTGAATAGATGGCAAATGCTGCTCAGTGAAGATAAACACCAAATAATGAGTTTTGGAGGTGAAAACGTCTCCTGCATGAAAGGGTGCTGCAGTCCGTACCAGCCCAGGGAGGGAGAGACGAGGCGGTACTGGAGAAATGCTCTGCAAAGCCTCAGCTCCCAGAAGGGAGCAAACAGGATGCTGGCTTTACTGATAGAGAGGCATAATATTAATCAGGAGCGACGGGTTTAACGTGGCTGAGGAGGTGGTGAATACTCCTGCAGCAGTACAAACACCAGGTTTCAGAGGGTCTCATGTGCCTTAGCAAAGGAAAAACCTGAATGAGCTCAGTTCAGACAGACACCCACGATCCACAACAGCAGATGGAGACAGGTTTATCCCCCTGAAAAAGGGAAGCCATAGCATACTATCCTCTACCAGACCTCAACCATATGAGAGAATATAAAAGGGAGATGTGTGCCTTGGGTCTTCCGAACTATTACACCACCTTAAGGGAATTATAGGAGTGAGTCCCCAAGATTAGGTGTACAGCCCTAAAACATATTGGAATAGCTTAGCTGAACATGTGTTATTTTCAAACACCTCCCCTCTGCTATGGAACTGGGCTTTCAAAGCCATAAGACAAGCTCCAGAGGCAAAGCACAGGAGCAAAGTCATAACGTACCGGCCAGTAATTTCTGCTTTCTGCAAGATTCTACTTGCTGCAAAATCTTGCTTTCAGTCCTAAGAGGCACTAACGCTTTATAGTGATGGAGCTGAAAATATAAAAGAATTAAGAAATGAAACTCCAGCCAAAGTCTTACATCAGCTGAGAATAAAAAACTCAGCCTGTCAAGATCTGATTTGCTCAGCTTAAATAAAAGGAACTTTATTAAACATTCAGAAACGGATGAACTTTTCTGTGCTCACTATTTATTGTGTCACCTGCTTTGGAATGGAAGCTGTAAATGCTTTAATAAATACATAGAAAGGTTGTCTAGCTTCACTGTAGCTTTTGTAAATGCTCATGTATTCTCTGCTAAAACGCTGTTTTGTAACTCCTCTTTCACTGAATCACAACAGGTACCCCTCTGCCATCTGCAGTAATGCACGAGGGGAAACATCCCTCTTTTATCTCCAGTGCTACACACACATCAGTATTACAAAAGCTGGATTCTAAACCTCCTCACACACATGCCAACAGATCCCGTATTTACAGTCGAGATTTGGTCAAAATAAGAAACAAACAGCAATGCTGTCACCACAGGAAAGAAAGTCAACGGGGGAATAGTGACACAGGAGCCAGTCTTACGAATTAACTGAGAGCAAGAGACCCCAAACATTAAAGCAAAGAGCCTGCAGCCTCCCAGGAGTCAGACAAGCTTATAAAGCATCTACATGCAGGAAAGATCAGGGGCTGAGGCTTTCTGTTAACGCTTCATGGATTTCTCATGAAAATAAAAGCTGGAGATAATTTATAGAAGTGTACTCAGGAAAAGAACACCCTACTTCAGAAACACATGGAAAACACGTTCTGATCGATGGTACCATGGTGTTCCCTGAAAAGCAGGCAGCCCAGGTACACGGGCAGTCTATGCACATGTGCTTTTTCATGCATTGTGGCATGTAGGTCCTGTACCTGGTGCTCTACCACGAGATGGCAATAACCAGAGCTGGCACTGAAACTACCCTGGGCATTTCCCTTCTCATTAGTTCCACTGAAAAGAGTAGACTCTTCTCAGCATTGCCCTTGCTTTGCCTACCTGAGCGTGTCAACCTCCTCCTTGGTGATGGCGGTACTTTGCTCAGCTGTGCACTCTTGAGACTTCAGGACCTTCATCTCCACCTCCAGCTGCAGGAGAGAAAAAGCATTAGTTCCTCCAGTACTAATAAGGAGGACACACGAACAGCAAAGGGAGGAGGAGGAGATCATGATGTTCTGCACAGCTCAGACCTTTCTCAGGATACAGATGTGAAGCGCAACTCTTCGTGTGATGAATTAACAGCACACAGTTATCCCAGCTTCCCTCTGCAATCCCTTTTGCCTTCCCCAACATTTTCTCCAAGGTACATGAAGCACAGAAAGTTGATTGTTTCTAAGCTTCTGCTTCTCTTCCAGATATTTCCCCAACCCGTCCCCCACTGATAATGGCATGCAGAGAATTATCTGTGTGATATTAGGAGCTCGCTGGTACCCGAGATTCAGCATTGACAGTTCAACCTCATTTAGCTTCAATTCCTCCCCAGAAGAGATGAACCACAGGATTATGGTTTCCTGTCCAGGGCAACTCTGAGACACACACATTGAATCCAAAAGGCTGGGGAATATTTCCAGCACTTTCCAATACATGCTTCTAGCTCAAGCTGCTCAGGTAGGTCCAGTGGAACAAACAATTAAGAATACTTTCTGCCTCCAGCCTTGTTTGGGAAGGAACTCACCAGAAAGCACCTCAAAACTCTACCGACATCAAAACTTCTTCAACCTCTACCATTCCCAGGCTCCCTGACTTGTGGGAATCTGTAGCCCTAATTCAGCTATCAAGACGATGCACAGATTGATAAACGACATATGTTACTCGTTTCTAAACCCCTCAATTTATTATGAAGTGTAAGCAGAGACAAACTACCTAGAGGATACTCAAACTTCTGTTCCAGCACCGTCTCCCAGCTTAGACCACCTTCACACTCATCCTTCAGACTTCGGATTTCCTTTTGTCATCTGTCTTTTAGCACCTGGCAACTAATTCCCCTAATAAATCTATTGACAGAAAGTATATTTTTCAGCCGGGAGGAAAACAATAAGTAATCCAGCCCTAATTATAGATGCAAAACTTATGACCACAGAGAGCTCAGTGCTCAGCATCAGGGAAACAATCCATTAATACACCATTCCCTTCAACAGCACCAATTAGACTTGTAGAACAAAAAAAATCCCATTGCAACGGCAAACTTCATGCGAAGACAGCTCCCCGTTTTTACAAGGAAGAGGAGCATATTGACACGTGAGGTCATATTGCTCAGCCAGAACTGAAATTTTGACATATTGCCTCTTTGCCCTTGCATGCTTACCAGAGAAGACAGACAGAGCATGGCAGCGCTGTTAGCAGGGAAGGGCAGAAAAGAGATGGTTGGATTATTCTCCCTCCCCTTTCTGACACCACAGGGACGGTGCAGAAAGAGGTTTTAGCCCGATTTCCCCCCGGCACCCTGAAGCCCCATATTTTGACAGCCCCCTGCCTGTCAAAAGGCATCCAGGAAGAAAAAAATAAGCAAAGGCCCACCTGCATCATCAGGCTGTACAAATGTTAATGTATATTAGCTGCCTGATAAGATTATCACAGCCAGAAATGCTTCCCTCAATTTTCTGATTACTGAGCTTATCTCTCCCAGCTCAGCCCATCACAGATGGCTGGGGATAAAGCAAGCACGCCAGATAATTCCAGGAATGTGAATAAAAGGTACTGGGATGAGGAGCAGGCTTCAATTCCAACCTACTTCTAGCAGGAAAACACTCATTATATCTCCCCTTTCCCGCGTCTGCTGAAGCCTGGATGTCTTTGCTATTTTGTGCTGCTTTCTGGACTGCTTGTGGACAGCATTTGAAGATGGAAGGGCTGGTAAACACGTTATTTATCATAGGCTAAGCGGGCTCAGCCTTGAGTCCAACTGCCACCTGCTCACCGACGTAAGCAGATAAATCATGGCCACCTTCTCCGGGGAGACGGGGGGACGCAGGGGGTGGGCGAATAATCTGCTGTTGTGATCTGGGGTCTCTTGTATTGGCTGCATAGAGAGGAAAAAAATGGAGTGTGTAATGGGCAAAGGAGACGGGAGAGTGAATGCACACGTGTTCAAGTGAATGCTGCCGTGGAAAGCATCAGTGCGGCGCTCGCCTGATACACAGCGGTGACAAATTAACGCCAGGTACGCTCAGTAGCGGTGTGATGAGATTCTGTTGGGTTTGTAAGAGTGCACTGTTGAAGGAGAATGAGAAGGGAAGTGCACAAGGACTGTAAGGGCATTTAATGTCATTTCTGTGTTCTCCTAGTTTTCAAGCACCAAAACTACCTGGACTGAAAATCCGATGTGCCTGCAGTGAGAAGGGAGAGGAGGGCACGGTGATATCTTGAGAGATGAAACAGGCTCGAGCAGTTAAATGTTGACACAGACCTGCTTCCCTCAACTGGGATTAAAACTGCTGGAAAGTTTCAAGTTCAGGTCAAGGCATAACTTTGTGCCACAGCAAATTATTGTCATTAAAACCTCATTAATCATTTATTTAAAAAAAGAAAGTAAACAGTTAAGGTATTAAGTATTTCATTCAAAATGTGCAGCTCGTTTCCTTTAACCGTTCGGGTTCAGTGAGGAAAACATCCCTGCTTGCCAATCTCACAGAAGATATTAAAAATGTTATTTATGTCTTTTCCAAGGCAAAAAGAAAGTTAGTTGAGATAAGATGGAGTGGCTTATTGTTGGGATCCAATTCTGCTTCCCGAAGGCAGCACAGTGCAGGGAAATAGGTCCTCATGGAACAAGAATGAAGGGAACAGCAAAAAAGAGCAAAAAAAAAAAAAAAAAAGGAATCCATTGATTAAAAGCTTCCTCTTACTTGCAGTTTTGCCTGCTGGATAATCCCAGCAGAACATGATGTCAGCAGGCTCCGCTCAGACCTGGCACATTGGTACCGGCGGTAAGGCAGTGTCAGACACGGCCACTGCCCGCTCCGCAGCTGGCCCCTCGCTGCTGTCCTGCTCGTGGTGCAGGCAGGAGGAAAGCGGAGGAAAGAGGAAGAAATGCAGCGAACCGAATGGGGAAAACAAACAACAGGAAGGCAGTAAGAAGGGAAATACAAACCCATATCCTACATAATTTTCAGCCCTTTGCACAAGCCTGGAATGTGGGGAGGTTACCGAGACCATTCCCTCTGACGCAGCCTCTCAGGGTAGCGCCGGGGACCAGGCGAGAGACATGAAATGACTCCCTGTGGTGGCAGTCTGTCCCTCCCTGTCCACTTGTCCTCCCGGTACCAGTGGCACAGAATGGCCTCAAGAAGGGACAAGGAGAGGAAGAGCCTGTCTCCTCTTGCTGTTTTCTCTGCCTAACTCCCATCACATCCCCCTTCCTCAATTCATTTCCAGTCCTGGTCGCTCTTGTTCACCAGATGCCGCTTTCAGCAGGCATTTTCTGCTTTTTGGACTAACTCAATATTCCTGTCTAAACTCTTCCAATTTTTATCAATAATTTTATATAACTGGCTGAGTTCAACTTTTATTACTTTGAATACATTAAACTAGCAGAAGCCATTACCCAGCAGAGAGGGGAAAAGGGCTGCTCAAATTACAGCTGGTTGCTGTATTCCCCCATTCACTACCGAATGACCTAGGGCAGGCTTGGATCCTTCAGCTCTCTTTTATGTTCATCTGGCTCTTAACTAGCACTGAGAGCAGAGAGCGAACATTGTCCTGAAATACAGCATTGTATCTCTCATCCTGAAAACCGCACAAGAGGGACCCAAGTACCTACAACTCCTGCAGGAGCTTCAGGGTTAATATTGCCCGGGATCAGACCCCCAGTGCTGTCCCCCCTGTACAGAACACATTAGCAACTTGAAAAGAAACCAAGCTATTGTTTTTAATTTTTTTTAAAGTTAACCAAGGTTTTTATGACACTAGAAAAGGCGGAATAATGAGTAATGTCAGAGCCCATGACTTGTGAATAAAACACATAAACAGGTACTTAACATTTCGAGCATGTGATGTTCTCCTCTCGGAATACACTGGAGCCTCTTGCTCTCAACCTAACAGGATCCCATTTATCCCAAACCTTTTCTATTCTCTTCCACTTCATAAGCATGAATTTCAGTCCAGATTTATTGCTCTCAACAGAAAGTGATCAGAACACATCCAGGATATACAATGTCCACTTCCACAAACACACAAATACCCCAAAAGATGAAATGCAGATACTTTTTCCAAAATAACTAGTCAAAACTGAGAAAGAGAGGAAGGAGGAACATGGATGGATTTTCGTCTAGTGTTTAATTAAGTGAAATATCGTTCTTCTTTCAGCCTTACTTTTAAACCTGCCTGGACAGGATTTCGAGGTGATGGTTCTCCTCCAAGTGCTAATGACATAGCAAACACCCACAGCGCTGTAAGAAACGCGTTCCTTGCTGGTTCTCTCTTCTGTAGGAATTATTTAAAGATATATGAGATGACAGGAGAAACATAAAATTATAAATTCATCTCCTGACAGCTAGAAGAAACCAACCTTTACTTTAGAGAGCTGATTTTCTTGGTGTATTTCTGGCATGTGTCATGTCTGACCCATATTTGTCCCCTCCCAAACAAGTAGCTGAGCCTCCGCAATGCCCCGGACCTGCTGTTCCTCCCACTTGATTCCAGCGGGCTTCAGCATTCCTGAAGACGAGCCTTTCCAAAGCATCCTGCTGGCCTACTATCCATCCCCCATCTTCAAAAGGAGATTTATCACGAGACTTAAGCTTCTAAATCAAATCAGTCCCTCTTGGGAGCCACATTTATGAACTTCTGAAAATTTTAACCCACTGCCCAAAATAACGCCCCAATCTCTGTTCAGGTGCCTCATTTTGGGTAGTAAAGGACTCAAAATCTAAAGTATTTCAACTCACTTCCAAAGTTAGGATTTGCACGTTGAAAAAAAAGGGGCCGGTTTATTCGCCCACATCATGTACACATATTTCACAGAACACATGCTGGAGACATACAGTTATTATTTGAATAATGAGTGAATTTTAGTGAGGGGCTGATACAGCAATCTTATCCTGATGAAGTGTGCCTGCACGTCATTCAGCATTCTTGGAACTGTAAAAAGCAGGAAATGCTGAATCCATTATAAATGTCTAAAGGTTTATTTAACAATGGGCTGATGCAACATCCTTTGAAAGGCCTTCCTCAGCAAAAGAGCTGATTTTAAAAGGCAGAGATAAATAGGAACTGAATTGCATGGAGCCAGCATGGAAAGGTGAATTGAGAGGTTGTGTTTGACTACAAGTCTCAACACAATTCAAGAAGGTATTTAAATACATAAATATTTAAATGTATGAAAACCAAGCAGACTTGGAAAGCAAGAGCGTACACTAAAATAGACAAGAACAGAGAAATGAGACCCTGAGTATGACCCATCCGCTGAGGTTTGAAAACAGGCAAACTACCGTTCCCCAGGAGCTTGATACGCCAGTTATTCTAGCGATGCTATTTGTGCTTCTCTCCAAAGGATGTAGCAGTGACTAAGGATCTTATTTGCCTCTCTTCTCACAGAGCAGCACGGCAAGCTTGGTGACCTCCCGCTGTCTACAAGCTTAGAAATCTGGCGTCAGGACAGGAATCAAACATACATGAGCACCAGTGGGGTGTCACAAGTGGGGTCCCCCAGGGACTGGTATTGGGCCCAACGTTGTTTAATATCGTCATCAGTGATCTGGATGATGAGACTAAGTGTGCCCTGATGAAAGCTGATGACACCAAACTGAGTGGGGAAGTGGACACTTTGGAAGGGAGAGCCAGCCTGCAGGAAGACCTGGACAGGCTGCAAGAGTGGGCTAACAAGAACCTTACGAAGTTTAACAAAGACAAGTGTAGGGTCTTGCACCTGGGAAAACTTACTCCAGGAGCGGCAGCACAGGCTGGGATCTACCTGGCTGGGGGACAGCCTCTGTGGAAAGGGACCTGGGGGTCCTCGCGGACAACAAGCTCGATATGCACAAACGGTGTGCTGCTGCAGCAAGGAAAGCCAAAGGGATGCTGGGAGGCATCACCAGCAGAGAGAAAGAAGTCATTATCCCACTCTACTCAGTGTACACCTGCAATACTGTGTTGAGTTTTGGTGCTCGCTATACAAAAAAGCTGTGCACAGGCTGGAGAGGGTCCAGAGAAGGGCCACCAAGATGATCAAAGGACCGGGAAGCCTGTCGTATGAGGAAAGGCTGAGAGAATGGGGTTTGTTCAACTTTGAGAAAAGAAGGCTTAGGGGAGACCTTATCACCATGTTCCGGAATTTAAAGGGTGGCTACAAATAAGTTAAAGACTCCCTTTTTACAAGGAATCACATGGAAAAGGTGAGGAGTAATGGGTACAAGTTACTCCTAGGGAGATTCCTACCCAACACAAGAGGAAAATTTTTCACAATGAGAACAATCAGCCGTTGGAATAATCTCCCCAGGGAAGTGGTGGATTCCCCATCATTGGACACTTTTAAGATTCAGCTGGACAGGGAGCTGGGCCATCTTGTCTAGACCATGCTTTTGCCAAGAAAGGTTGGACCAGATGATCCTCGAGGCCCCTTCCAACCTGGGTTTCTATGAGTCTATGACCAGTGAGTTTAATTTGGCTGCCCAGCAATACCATGAGGTAGTAAGCCACCATGACGAGCACTTCTGTAGATCATTCTGCTCAGCAAAAGCAGCGTCACCTCTTCCATATACCCAACGAACTGATGTGCTGAAGGGCTGTTCCCCTAAAACAGCTACAGAGAAGCACAGATGGGGAGAACCTCACCAGATTTCTTAGTGAAATTCACTCTTCATCAAAGAAATACGTCAATACTTGCAAAACAAAATATTACTTGCCATTTAGAAACATGCTGAGCAGCCCAGGATTAGTTGGTACATATTCTTGGAAAAAGTAATCCTTAACACTATTGTGAAACAAAGGCAATAAACCCAAAGAAAATCAGATATTCAATAAAAAGTGGTTTAGAACTACCTATTTCCCACTTGGTTGAAGCAAAAAAAAATCTTTTTTTTTTCCCTCTTTAAAGGCAAAGGCCAGCTGGATCGGAGTTGCCGGTCTCTATGAGTTACCCAATCTGTAACTCTGGTGTGCTTTTATCACTGAGAAGACAGAACTAGAAGCAACCTTCCAGCAAATAGTTTCCTAAAACCATACTCATGCATATATATTATTGCAGATACACATAAACTGGGAAACGGACATATGCTGACTTCTGCTTCTCTCCAATACGGTCTGGATTGTGGCTTTTCTCCTCCTGTTGCAGTAAAAGAGAGCAATTTTTCAAGTTTATACCGAATGTCATTCTATTTCATTTCCAAATATAATCTCCCAGAGAGAAGGTTCGCTTGCCCTATTTCCAATCTCTAAAGTTAATACACAAATTTATATTCCTTTCTCCCACTCGCTCTCCTAAATTAAGAGGCGTAATTACTAGGAACGCTTGCTACAAACGAATAAAGTGCCAAGGGAGAAGGAGCTGTCACTGCTGGACGTCTGCAGCAGCCACCCTCCCCTCTCTCCCATCCCCGGAGGATGCTGCTTATGAGGCAGTTTCATTCCCTCCTATTAGCAGGGGTAGCTCACACGCCGGAGCAGACGCCAAGCCCTCCCTTTCCGGGCAGGACAATCATAAGGAACAAAATTACAAAATTAACTTCAGGCTGTCAAGGAGCCACCGGTGCTTGCGAGGATCATTCCTCCCAAATTCACCTTCTGCCTCTCCCCAGTCCTGCTGACCTGTTGGGCGACGTCACGTTTCCTTAACGACAGCTGAAAAACTCAGATCTGCAATCTAAATATTCAGCCCCAGTCTCATCCCTCTCCCCCGTCCCCCCATCTCCAGCACTCTCTCAAAAGGAAGATTGATTATTATAATCAGACTTAGCTCTGACACAGCATTTGCATTTTCAAAGCACAGCATAGTCATTAACTAATTCATCTACCCCAAGGGAGCCCTAACGAGCTTTCACCTCTCTCCCCTCTGATTCCCAATCTGCAGGCAGCTTCTCTTCCAACACCTCCCCTCTACATTGTGCTGCACAAGCGCAACTTGGTGAAACTCCAGATAGGCTCAGACAGCCAAATCCAGCCCTGCTGCAAAGGAACACGGCCCTGCTGTAGCAGCTGAAGAGGACCGATGCACAGACACCCTATTTCACGTTAGTTATCCTAAGGTTTCCCTGTGTAATCACAAGGGTATAAGGGTATTACAGGAAACAGTTTCTCTTCTGCAAAGTAAGGCCAATGCCCCAGGGGTCCCAAAATTACCACGGTCCTATATGAGTGGCATCAATGGAAGCCGCTCATATGGGAGCCGCTCATCAAATGGAAGCTCAAAGCCGCAAGACATCACCCCGTCCAAGCCCCAGGCTCCTCCTGTACAGCCCATCCAACAGCTCAGACACTCACGCCCCACCTTCTTCCCCAAACACTTACCGCTGCCCTCTGCCCCAGGGCTCAGACCTGTCCCTGCTTCAGGCTCTTCTCACCCCTCAAGGCTGCCAGAGGCCGACCCTTCCCGCTCACCCACCTCCCTCTACTCATCTCCGTGTCCTGCCCCAGCAGAACCACAGAGCCCCGCACCCGCCGGTGCTCCACGCAACCCCAGATTAGTGTTGATGAGCAATAATGTCTAATTGGAAGTGCTTAACCTGTATTCAGATGAATCATTTCAAATACTCCTGTCTGGAATACTTAAGAGAAAAAAAAGGCAGTATAATATTTATTTTCTCTCTTGCTTTTTGATCTATGGCAAATAGGGCTGTCACCTGAACAGGGGCTAAGGCGACAGTACCGATACTGCTATTTTGCAGCAACGCACTAAGGAGCAAGACTTGCTACGTCAATTGGGGGTACAGAAGGGCGTGCAAGACCCTGCAGCTTTGAACAGCCGGAATGCTCCAGCTGGCCCATTTTACTCTTTTTACCCACAAGTGGTATACACGAAACCGTACATCGGCTCTGGAAGGAGCCCGTCCTTCTGTTTGAAGGAGAGAGACTCTGTTGATGCTCCGGCACGTCTGAAGGCAACTGCCCTGGTCACCAGCACAGACCCCATGTCAACAGCAAGTAATATGGTCCCAGTCATCACGTGGGTACCAACTTAGGATGGGTTTGACAGTTTTGCCTTCTTGAGCTTTATTCCCCACTTTAGGCTGTATCTGTTTCTTTCCGGTACTCTGGGATGGGTGAAAGATGCGACAGTTTGGAAATAAGCACTACTGGGCATTTCAGCAGGATGGAAGCTGCCTCAGAGCTCAAGATGAACAAAACTGGAAAGTTTGAGGGGAAAAGGAGCAAATATCCTGTGCAAGAGACCTACTAAGCAAGGGAACTGGAGAGGTTAATTAAAATCCACGAGTTTATTAGAGTATAATTACGTATTTCAACTCTTGCTTCCAGAGGAAGGAGCAGATGAGGAGTCTCTTCCTCTCCACCTTGCTGCAGCCCTGTCTGGTCCACGCTCCCAGGCGCTGCTGAGACCTCACCACCACCACACGACAGCAAAAATCCCTGACATCTCCACTTCCAAAAACCCTCTCTTTGCTCTAACAGCTCATTCTGAAGAAGGATCACCTAATTTCCATGTTCATTCGGCTCACAGCTCTCTGCTGTTATCAGCCCCGCTCCACCACTTTCACCAGCATGTAGATGACTGTTTCCTTTAATTACTACCGAAAGCTCCTCCCACCAGGGAGAGCAAAACAGCTGGTGTCCACCGAGAGAAGGAAACTCCAGAGTAATTAGCCTTAAATGGTTGACATCTCCTACCCATTACTCTTGGTTAGAACAGCAAAACACAGAACAGCAGTCTCTTTAGGGACCTGTCAAGGTGTCAGACTGAATGTGGCACAACCCCATCCAGTGTGGACACGACACTGGCGCAATGGAGTTGTCTGCTCTCAAGAAGAGCATCACGCAGGTCACTTCTTTCACGCAGGAGCAGGTACTTTTGCTAGAAGCCAGTCTTCCAGCAGCTGTAATTCAGAGGCAAAGCAGCAAATAAATCTGCAAAGATGTCATACCTCCTCTATACAAAGTCTGAATACAGTTTGTTTCCTGAAAATATACCCTCGAGGAGTTTCTGAAGCATTCAGTCGACAAATTCTTATTAAATGGTAGCTTGTAATCCCACCTCTTGCACCCCCATCAGTTTTCTTGTTGAAAAATCATCACGTAATAAACAGTCAGAGAAGAATCTACGCATTTCACCGACCACCTAGGAAGAAGATCAAAGGGGAAAGGAAAGAGCAATCTACAATCCATTTTTGTTCCTTCGTCTCCTAACATAAATACAGTGGAATCAATCTCTGCTTAATACTGTAAGAGAGCAAAGAAGCCTCCACTGAGTGCTAGACTTGAAAATTGAACTTAATCCTCTTGCTCCGACTCACATGGAACAACCCACAGCCTGTACTTCAACATGCTTTTAAGAAGAGTGCTCTCGCTCCCGCTGCATCTCCAGCCCAATTTTGCGGTTCGTTACAGCCAGGAGCACTGTTTTCTGGCACGTCTCGGCAGAGAGAGGGAGTGTGAGTGGGGGCCAGCAGAGCTCCATGCTCAAGGTGCTTTCTGAACTCCCAGAGATGGGAAATAGGAGGACGGGGCAGGGGATCCAGCTACGGGAAAGCAGCAGCTCTCAACAGAGCCTCCCAGCTGCCTTCAACAAAGTGGCAGATGCTTGAAGGAGTCTTGTTCCCCAAACCCTTCCCCAAAGAACAGGCTAAGAAAAGCAAATTTAAGGCTTTCTAGCTAAATGACCCATCCTGAGGCCCTCCTGTGACAACAAGCAGTGGGCTTTTAAAGCATAAGAAGTGGGAAATCTCTCACTTTGTGCCAAAAAGCAAAGGTTATGGGGCCCTGCCAGGGCTGCTCTGCCCATTGCAGCCTCTCAGGATTATGCCTGCAGTCCCCTTCAGTTGCCAGCAAGCAGTCACAGAACAAAAAGCAAGAAGTAATTCCCTCTCAAATACCGTATGTTCAGTTCTGGTGCCAAAGCAGAAACCTGGCATTTTAACCTTTGGTGAACACGTTCTTGCTGCCACCAACGATAAACTCCGCGGCTCAGCTCGGACGGCAAGGAAAGTGTAATAAATGTGCGGCGGATGACATTAGCACTGAATATAGCATCAACAGGACAGGGCCTGGCAGGAGCTCGGTTTTATACAGCCAGTCTTTAGAGGTTAATGAAATATTCATAAATAAGTTAAAATTCTCCTGACAAGCTAGATCCTGTAATACAACAAAGAGTTGTCAGCCTCAATTAAGCGATTCCAAAGAGGCAGGGCACTGCCATTCATTATTTAGGAAGAGGTCATAGGAAAAATTCTGCTCTATGATCTTCTTGTCTCTGTGGATAAATTCGGTTTTACAGCTCCTGCTGGAGGACTCTGCTGCCCTGACAGAGCGGCTCAGAGAGACCCCAGCCTGCCACCGCTACTACCTACCCCCAGCATCTAACAGCCGAAGGCAAAAAACACTGGGAACAAACTCTTCTAAGGGCACTGAGACACAAAAAGATCAAAAGCAAAACAAATAACGCAGCGAGCTGATCAGGCTGTCAGTACAAGGACTAAGACAGTCTTGAAACTGCATGTTTTTTAAGCCTTTATCTCCTTTTTTGTACACACAAAGCCAGCCCTGGGCAAGAAGAAAAGCATCCAGCAACCTTTGATCTGCAGGCACGTCCCCTCAGTGTCCCCCTAGATCCCACAGCTAGAGATCTTCATATCCTCCCTCATGCTCAGGATAAACCGTGCCTCCAGAATTGCATTTCTGGGATCAGATCTCTGAGGGCGGTGCTCAACTGGTCTCCATCCTTGTTACAAGCAAGCTGGAGATTAATGATTACTTTGTCCTAGCCTAACATGACTCCTAACCAAGTCTTCCTTTCCCTCTCTGGACATGCACTGGAAGCACATGTTCCTTCTACAGCTTCTCCAAGCTGCCTTTTAGGCAAGACTGGAAAAAGGAGCAGAAATTACTGAACCCTAGAGGTATCCAGGACCTCTCACCCCGTTTTCCCCTACCTCTCCAAGTGCTGAACACAGCCCCTGCACCCTCCAGGAAATCTTAGTTCAACTAAGTTCAACCACGCGAGGCTGAGGTAGCCCATAAACTTCTTACAGACCCTGTGAGGGTGGATGTAGCCTGGAAAGGCACAATACTTGCATGCATATTCATTATGCCTTTTGTACCTCAAGGCTGTGGCTACTATAATAAGGCCTTTGATAATATCTCTGTCCCACCCGTTTTATTTTACCAAGTAACTCAGTAGAACTCAGATTTTACAGTGACAACAGCAACGCTGACAAGAGGACCACTCTAGTCACAGCACCACAGTGTCCTCTGCACAGGAAAACGATCCACCTTTCTCCTCTGCTCAACAACTGAAGAGAAAAGAGCCCAAATCCTTTCTTCGCTCCAAGTCCTTGTCCCAGTTACAATCCTGCAATGCAAAGGTAAGAGCACATTATCAACTCTCAGCCTATTTTGAAGTTGAATAGTGGAGTGCTCACTATCTCATCCTTTTTACCAAAGAGCAACCCATTGCATTTGTCAGTACCACTCGGGTTTTACGGGTACACCACGGAGGCCTCTCCAAATGATGGGCTGAGAATTAGATCATTGTCTGTGCATCCCATCAGAGTCTGGGGCCAGACTATTCCAGGACCCATCCCTGGAAGTGTCAAGACCAGGTTGGATGGGGCTTTGAGAAATCTGGTCTAGTGGGAGGTGTCCCAGGCAGGGTGGGTGGAACTAGATGATCGTTAAGGTCCCTTCCAACCTAAACCATTCTATGATTCTACAATTTTCCCTGCAATCCGGCAGTACCTGTCCCACAGGGACCCAAAGGCAGGAGCAGCAATAAGGCAGCTCTCCACTTTCAACAGCTACGTTTGTGAAAGTCCTAACCCCATGTCAGCTGTTGTTGCCTTTGATGAGAAAATGAAACCAGTCCTGTTGAAACCAAACGGTGCTGCAGAGTTCCATAAAACTTTCACGTTAATTGATCCAACAGCAGGTTCATTTGTGTAATGGGACTTTTAAACAGACTGTTTATTTCTTCTTAATTTGAAGGGAATGTACTATTTGATCCCATGTGCCTGGCTAGATTTTTAAAAGAGAGATAAACTACGAGAATTGACTCACTGAGTCTCCTCTTCTAACCCAATTAAAATAGCATTGAGATATTAACGTGCAGAAGTGTAATGTACTCATGGCCTCTCCAGTCTACTGGCAGTTTGTCAGCACCCATCTACCAAGATCCCAAAGCTTCCACCACACTCTGCTTTGCCCACAGTCACATGCAAGCGATGCTTCTGATATTGCCAAGAGTTTTGTGCGCTGAACGGGAATTTTCCAAGAGAGAACGTGCAGCAGATGCAACACAACAAACTGAGGCTGTTCATCATTCCCTGTGCTAAGAGAGAGGAAAAAAACAACCCCAAAACCAAAAAAATGTCGCTGGTCCTCAGAGCTCACTGTATTCCTACACTGTGGGGAACAGCAAGGACTAATTTTCATGTACATGTTTACAACAAGCACTGAGAGAGTGCTCTCAGCTACAAGAGGAGAAAAGGAACTCTGAGTCCTCCCATCCCTCTGTTCCAGGGTTTACTCTACCTGGAGAACCAAAGCTCTGCAGTAAAAACACAGGGAGAGAAGTTGAAAAGGGGCATCACCGATGCTCCTTCACACTCAGCCCCTTGTTCCAACAAATCACATTTCTAAATTAACATGATAAAGTGAAGAATAATACAAACACTGTGAAGTATATACAGAACAAACAAGCTACAAAAGGCTCTGCTGAAATAAAACTACCTGATAGAGAAAACAATGTTTCAGACATTGATCATCAAAACATATTTTAAACCAACAAAATTCACTGAAGATCTTGGGTCAAAAAATGTAAACACACAAACACAATTACTGACAGCACAAAGCAGGGAGGCTTTATCGCAGAGGAACATAAATAGATCAGACAGAAGCTAGGTAAAAACTGAAGGAACAGCAGCAGAACTGAAATGTAATAGTGCAAGACACACAACAACTAGAACCTCTCCTACAAACTGAGTCTTCATCAGTCAGAAACTGGAGAGGAGGATGAAGAGCTGGGTGGATTAATCGATCCCAGGATGAACATCAGTGCCACGCTCAGTGGAAACGGGGAATGTGAGTCTGAAATGGAAGAGCTGAGCCCTTTCCAGGAGAGAGAGGCACCTGCCTGTAGAGAACACTTCTGTAGAAGCTACTGCTGAAACATCAGCTGGAATGATGTGACCACTCCGGTCACTCATCTTCAAAGACGACAGGGAAATATGGGAAGAGACTTAAAGAAAGGTGCAAGATTCATGAGGAGACTGAAGAGCCTGTTTTAAGAGAAGACTGAAAGAGCTAGATTTGTTTAACCTAGACAAATGAAATACTGGGAGAGAACAATTGTTCTCTATAAATATGTCACAGCATAAATATGAGGGAGGAAGAACAGTCACTGTAGTTTAAGGAGAACATTAGCACAAGAAAAAATGGATATTAACTGCACATATATTTTCACTTGGAGCTAGGGAGATTTCAGCTATCAGAGCAGTCTTTCAATGATAGTAACGGGACAAACAACCTAAGCAGTTTCAAGACAAGGTTGATAAATTTATGAACTAAGGTATATGCTGCAATTGCTTCTGTTACCAAAGGACTGGACTTTATGATCTAAGAGTCCTCTTCCAGTCTTCTGTTACGATATCATTTCATTTTCGACCAGCTTTTTTGCTGTCTCTTTATAACCAGATTCATGTTTTTCAATCTGATTTGAGAACTGGCTATTTCCCTAAAATTGCCTTACTAAAACTATTGCTGGGTTCATGCTGCTGCTCAGCTGAGTGCTGCGCTACTCATCTGTCTTGGGTTTGCTGCTCTCACATAAGGCGTTAGGATAAAATCTGTCAAGTGGTAAGGAGGTTTGCTATCGTCTTGCTAAATCATTTCGTTAATGATAAAATGCACTTTTGATGGATGGAGACTTCCTGCACAGGTCGGTCGCCTCCCTTCTCCTCCCAGCCTGTTGGTTCTATATATCTTCCAGCAAAGCTTCATTTTTATTTACAACTACGTGGTTCAGTACTCTAATCCCACATTTAATTGCCATCCCATTGTAGATAATACAGAGAATTTATATTTCCACTAACGAACACCACTTATGCCTGGTCTGTTGTATTTCGTGCATTCTATGATTCTATTATCATAGAATATAGATTCTATTATCACAGAATCATAGAATGGTTAGAGTCAGAAAGGACCTTAAAGATCATCTAGTTCTGACCCCCCTGACACAGGCAGAGACACCTCCCACTAGACCAGGTTGCTCAAAGCCTCATCCAACCTGGCTTTATGTTTAATTACTCTTAAATAAGAATTAAACAACCTATGTTGTCAAGTTATCCAGTCTTTCATATTCAGTTCACTTCTGTCATATTATCGTTGTTATCACCTGTAAGCTAAAATGTAACAGCATTTTTATTCTTGCCAACTATTTCTCTTAAGTATCCAAAGTTACAGTTCTTAGAAGTCTGGAGATCTGATGTAACCATTAGAAAGTGAAGTTTTTCAGTAATAATGCAAAAGGTTCATGATTTGTGCAGGTCTCTTGTTGTTTAAGTATTGATGCCTGATGCGATTTTCCCAGACTTTTTGTGATTTTTCCGTGTTGCCTTCCAGTTAGCAGCTAGTTCCCAACTACATCACACACAATGTTCTCTGAGTTGATTTCTTTCATGTATTCTCCTTTCTGTCTTCGTTACTTCTCCAGATAACCATCAGTGTAGGCAGTCACTGACATTTAAGTTAATCCTAAACACTATGGTTTCATCAGACTGAACACATGATTTGGCTCCTTAACTATTCCTGACCTGCTGCCCTTAAATAAAGGTCTCCTGTTCTTTGCTGAGGGTTAACCAACACTTTTACTCACAGCAGAGGGAATTCATTACTTTCATTTTAAGGTGACTTTATTTCTTTGGTAAGGACACTCAATTTATGCCATTCATTTTGTGACTGCTACATTCTTGGACTTCAAATCTGCTTTACCTCCCACCCTGCTACGCAATTCTTCTGATTCTTATATCCATTCTTTTTAATCTGCTGGAGGGTGAAATATAATTTGTTCCAATGAGCAGTCTATAGATTTCAGAGCCTACATGGGTCAAGCTGTCTTTTGAAGACGAAAGCCAAAAGATACCCAGAGCACCTCAGGGCAATGAAAATACAGGTGATTCTTTCTTAATACCAAGCTGACTTCCCTCAGGGATTAATGATGGAGAAAAAAAACCTTGACACAAATGCTCCCTCTACAGAACCGGACTGAAAGAAAGTGTAAGATCAGGGATCACAGCCGTTGCTTGGATGGCGAGCTTGAGCCAAACAATTTCCTCCTGTCTATAAAGGGAGATGGAGAAGGCAAATGAAAATTAGAAAAACTAACACATCTTCTGCTTCCTTCCCCCAGGGAGAGAAAGAAAAAGAATATAACAAACAGGAAAGCAGTTGCTGCAAATAATATTTTGGTGCGAGCGAAGCCAGCTCTCAACTCTATGCCAGCAGAGCATGGAACTAACGTACCGTAAGTAAGATCCTGGGACCACAGAACAGGGAGCTGCACACGTGAACTCTATGAGCAACCTCCTGGCACATCCTGGGGATAAAGATATTTGAGCACTAGCCTCAACAAAGAAAATTTCCAGGGCTGATTAAATTGTCAGAAAAGCACACATACATACACAAAAATTCCAGAAAAGAAGCGTGCTTAGGCACCAAAAAAAAAATCACAACAAAAAAACATTCTTTCAGCAAATGAAAGAAACACAAAACTCACAGATCTTTGGGACAATTAAGTCATCTCAGCCCTATCAGGCTGGTGACTGTTATGTACCAGCTCTCAGAAGACTGGGGAAGCCCTGTTCCCTTACAATGGGAACACCATCAGACTGTGAATAAAGAAAAATAAATAAGTGAAGGGTTAGAGGGAGAGAAAAATCAAAGTTCCATTGTTACAATTACACAGCACAGTGATATGGGTAATTTTTCTTAAATCAGAAAATAAATTCTAGGTTCAAGTTCCCTGAAGGATATAAAATATTAGAAGATTTTTTATGGTTGTAATCGCAAACTCATTTCTCCAGCCACTACTGGCCGTGTCTAATTAGGGCAAAGTATGTTAATGATACAGCGGCACAGCCCAGAGACGTCTTCAGTTGCAATATTAATTGCATTTAGGGAAAGAAGCATGAATTGTGCTTATACAAGCTAATTAGTATGGGTTTGCTAATTAATACTGGAAAGCCAAACTGCCTTTGTCTTGTCAACTGCAATTAGCTGAAGATGTTTAAATTTCTTTTCTTTTTTTTTTTTTTTTTTTTCTTTTCTTCCAGTAGTAAACTGGCTTTAGCTGACAAGCAATGAAATCATGCGCTGGGGTACTCTATGACAGGTAGTGCAGCAAGTCCGTCCCACTTTCCTCCACTAAGACCTTGTGCTCCAGCCCAGAACAGTGTCCCCTGGAGCAAACACCACCCTTCATCTCGTTTTGTCCCCATGGACACAATTCCCTGAAGCAGGGCCCTCTCTTCCCAAGGACACAGAGTATGCAGATCCTGCCTTATTGAGGCCACGATCCTATCAGAGTTATCCCCCAAGTGTTTTACTTTTAAATATTGCTATGTAAAGAATGAATTATTTACCAGGGCATCTAAGATGTTCCCCATCGCCTTCAAGAAACCCCATCAAACTCACCTGTGAGATCCAATCAGCTAGTTCACTAGCCCAGAGCACATGCTTCATTCCCAGTGCTCTGGGGAGGGTGGCAAAGCCATTAGCACTCTTCAGGGTGGCAACAGAGATGTCACCTCTACAGAGGTTTATCCCAGAAGCAGCCCAAAGACTCATCAGACTGTACGATAGCACCTGACAGGTGTTTATTCCATCTCACTTAGGGCCATAAGCCGGTTTGCAGAACGGCTGATGAAAAGCAATATCCACATCTGTCAGCACCCGGAGCAGGACGAGCCCTTCTGCAGCCCCCCAGCCGTGGAGGCTTAACATCAAACTAACGAGCAGTGGATCACGGGTGAAAAAAGGGGGAGAGGGGTGAAAAGGAAGGTGAGATACCAGGAATCCAAATCAGCAAACAATTGCTGACGTGTCAATTTTAAAGGAGTCTGAAAATAAGGCCATCCGGGTGAGACACTGATCTGGAGAAGGACGGGGGAAAAAAGCACATAAAGAAGATTTTGTTGGATGCAGGGAGGAGAGTGGGGCTGACGGTACAACTGCTGGAGCCCTTGGGAGCCCCATCCAAAGGGGGCAGACCACTGTCACCCCTAACACTGCAGAGGACAAGAAGCGCCACATCTTTCCCTACCAGGGAGACTTCACCTGGGAATGGAGAAGAACCATCTACCACCAGTGAAAAGCAGGAACTATACTGTCACGTTTCTCCTCAAAAATGAAACGGGGGAAAAACAATCTCTCTTCCTCTGTTTGAAGCAATTTTCTTATATTTACTGAACAAAATTCAAAATGCTGAATAAAGCCCACACCCCACAATCTGCCATCCATCGCCTGAAGCACTACAGGATACAGCCTATTCCTGTGAGATTGATGTAGGATTTACTGGAACATCACAAGACCTGCAGTTTTCCATCGAGTAACCCTTGGGAATAGGCGCTGAACACCGACTGCTGCTTTATCCTCTGCTGATGGATGATGCACAACACCAATTAATGCTTTAACGCTGGAGGTTCCAGTTTCTCCAGCTCTTTGCCAGCCTGTCTTAGTACGACAAACTTTTGAAGGCAAACAAATAACTCAAAACCCAGGCTTAACAAGCCAAAAAGAACGATGTTAAAAAAACCCACGCATCAGAACATTTAAAACGTAACAGCAAATTTATCCTCCGATACGTCCAGTGAGCACAATGCAAAATTGATTGTATAGAATTTAAAACCATAACAAGGCAGCATGTAATAAGATCAGATGGTAAATAGGATTAATTCAGTTTTCTTTGGAAATATCATTTCTGGCCTCTGTCACCAGAGAAAGCGGCTGAGCATACAAAAATGTTTGCCCACAATGTAAGACCACCCCAGAACTGGAATCAATTAACACTCTCATGATAGAAAATCTGCTGTTGAAACAGCAAGGAGCAGAAATTAAAAAAAAAAAAAAAAAAAGGAATTAGCAGATGTACGGCAACCTATTAATAGTACAGCAGGGGCACGCCAGTTCTGCCCTTCAGTGCCCTCGCAAGTTGAGCAGAAGTTTAAAAAGCCTAGTGTTGGCACTGCAGTTTATGATTTGGGGTTTAGAGCGGAGGTCTGTTTAGCACCTACTTACTAGCCAGTGATGCGTGCCCACCTTTTCATTAGTAATAAAATGAATCCAGTGCAAAACATATCTACAGAATGAGTGTCTACATCTTGGATATTGCTCAGGTTTTTCTTGTGACTGCTAAAAGTTTTGGGAATCCCGCAACTCGCCCATCAGCAAAAACATTTGCTCACCAAACAGCTTAATGCCGACACCTCATTTATTCCCAAGTAGGAAGAATCATACACAATAGTCATAAACTGCACATAAACCTCCCTACTTCCTGGTTTTGTGGCCTCTATTATTTTTGGTTCTTGAGGGAACTGCCAATAAAATAGACAAACGCAGCAGAAAATTAACAGATATTATAAAAAACTAGTTTGCGGTAATTCTGTCGCATCTCATCTGCTTGTCCTTTGCACAATTGAGACTAAATCAAAGGCCCCCAAAGAAAGGAGTTAATTCAGTATGAAATTAAGTGCTTGCTTCTGATCTAGAACTGCTAACAAAGAGAAGGCAAATTGCCAAAAAAAAAAAAGGAAGAAAGGCCACTAGATCTCATCCAATGCTTGTTCCAGGTGAGTACAGAGACAGAGAGTGCCAAGACTAGCAATAACGATACAAACTTGCACAATGCTTATTTGCTATTCATTTCTGAATATTTGGAACTGATCCACTGTTTAAATGAACTAAGCTTTGCATATGTTACTTCTCTGTAAAACAATTTAAAAAACCCAAAAGATGAACACTTACCATCTCTGCTCGTTGCTTATGATTCCCCACTTCTTCCATAACTTGAGCCAGCTGAGCCTTCAAGAAAAAAAATAGAAAATGAAGACTAGGACATATTTTTTAACTTTTAAGAAAACTATGTTCCTCCCTCCCAACCAAAAAAGCCACCAAGGGCAAGATGATTTTCACAGTGTTGCAAAGGCGTTATACGCATTGGGTCTTGGTATGTCCTATCAGCATCCCATTCCAGGAGGCAATGCTGTCCCAAAGAGCCTGCAGCCTACACACACGAGAAAGAACAGGTTTCTTGCAGAGAGGAAACCCACTGGATTAGCTATCCCAAATTTCAATCCCATGGTCCACTCAGAGAACCATGCCTCCTCTCTGTTTCTCTGGAAGTTGCATAAAGAGGGGTCTAAAACCGACCCACACTTAACTTCAGAGAAAGAAGAGGTTTGCTCCACAGCTCCTGGAAGGTGTGCTTCTGTGTGAAGAAAACTTCATGGAAAATGTTCTGTTGAAGTTCTGGGGTACAGGGTTGGTTTTGGAAAGCTTCAAGACTGTTAGAATACAGAACAAATCCTCTCCGGAACATTACCCTACTGAATTTCTATGAGAAAAGGTCTCAGTGCAAGGTTTGGGTTTTTTTAAGAGGAAATTTGAAATTTAAAGAATCTCAAACCAGAGTGGAAATACCTTCTTATCCCTGTATAATTTGCAGAAAAATAAGAATCTAACTCAGAGGAGGATCTTTTCACAGAGTTTTGTTTGCAAAAAAAAAAAAAATTAAACTAAATGGGTATTTCAGAGGTAAGAGAAGCCACATACACTACTTGAGTGCTACTACTTCCCACATCTTTTATTTCACAACAATTTGCTAGCCTGCAATCAGCCTTTCTTTGCTTAGCAGAAAACCCAAAAAATAGTCACATCTGATGACAGAGAAGCTAATTTATACAATGTAAACAAACAAGACAAGAACTAAAAAACCCAACAACTTTCCCACAAACCATTTCCCATAATTTCAAGCAGATATTCATTAAAACCCTCCGGAGTCCCTCTAACAATCTCTCGCCACACATGAAACGGGTCTTTTGAGTACTACATCCAAACCAGAGACAAATAGCGAGCAGTTTATTACAAGGAAAAGGAAAACATTAAGCTTTGAAGGCTAACTGCACTGAAATGCAAGCAAACAAAGAAATTACAGTCTTAGGGTTCAGCACAGCAGAAGTTCAATTTTGCAAACAAACAACCAAACAGTTCAAGACTTCCCCGGCCCCAGAGCTCAGCGGAAACCGAAAAAGTTACAGATTCTTGCTGTGCGGGGCCTGGGATGATGTGACATTATTTAAGGAACAGACACTCAAATAAGATGAAAAGGGCTTTAATACAAGCCTGGGACCTGGCCCAGGGAAATGAAACACGTTCATTAAACACCGCGGGAGATGCCAGTCCCCACCAAACACAGAGCGCATCTACAAGCAAGTGAGAAGAAAAAATGAAATTATCACCAAGTTTGATGCTGAAGCATCAGGAAACTATAAATTTGCAGACATCTGGGAAAGACTTTTTTCCCCACTACTATTGAATCAGGTAGAATTACACCAGCAGGCTGGAGCCAGAAGAGTCACACGGAGAAGAATTAGAGAACATCCCCCTCAGAGATATTTATGACAGATGCTAGCACAGCCTTTGCAAAACACCCCAAGACTGAATATTTTTGATCACCACCCCCACACACACACTTTTCTGTATATTTAATAGCCTTCATCTATATGAAGACGTATATGTTGTTCAGATGAGAAATTCTTGCCTATTCTAAACCAGGTGTAAAGAGCCATTAAGAATTACACATTTGCCTACAGTAGCTGCCACTCCTGAATTTGTGGGTCATTTCCCTGTTCAGCCTCCTGTTAGTACAGACTCCTACAGAACGACGGAGTAATTCAGACTGGAAGAGGTCAGTTCAACGCCCTGCTCAGAGCAGGGTCAGCTACACCAGGATGCTCAGGGCTCTTGGTCAGCTGGGTCCTGGGTATCTCCAAGGCGGCGAACCCCAAAACATCTCCAAGCAACCTGTGCCAAGCTTTGGTCACCTTCACAATGGAAATATTTTCCTTTATAATATCAAGACAACAGCACCCTAGGACAATGTTTGACTAGATGGTATAAGAGTACTTTAAAGTACAAGACCTTGATAAAATTCAGAAAAAAAGAATAGAAAAGACATATCTTCAGGAAGAAGCTGCAAAAATGTTTAGACAGGAGAGAAGTAATACAAAGGGATGGGGGAAATTCGAAATACAAGCAGGAATTATTCCGTAATTTACCTTATATATAATATGTCTTGGGGGAAAATAACCAAATACAAACCTCTGGAGCTGCTATGGCAGCAGAGAGCTAGAGGCAAACCTGGACAGAAAGTCCAACACAGCAGAGCGATAACGGCAGATCAACGTGATTTGGAGAAGCAATCAAATAAGAACTAAATCACAAAGTAGGTTTTCTTCATTGCATTTATTTCCAGGCAGTTCATCTCAAAAGGAAAGAGTAGCTAACTAGTGGGAATTCAGAGAACAGCAACTAAACTTACTAGACTGCTGGAAGAAATGATTTATGAAGATTAAAAGATTTTTAAATGTATGGTTTGGCTACAACTCTCACAGAAGAGCAAAAGGGACATATTTAATGCATTCCGAGCCGTTACAACGATACAGCTGGAAACAAGGAGGCTTTTCCAGCCCAGCAGATCCCGTCGGATGCGATTCCCGCCTGCAGCCGGGACCCCCCGACCCCCGGCTCCCGGCCCGGCCCCATGGCTGCAGGCAGGCCCACAGCAGAGCCCACACCTTCCCCGGGGTCCCCCGCGCCTGCTCTCGCCTGGCTGTGAAACAGATGATCCGAATGCTTTATCACATCCAGTTTGTAAACATTAGCCCTACCCCAGACTTTTTATTAGCTTAAATCAAATATTGAACCTAGCTCAGCTGCTGGAGGACAGCTGCTTGCGAAGTGATTCACTGCCATATTCCTCCTAGGCCACAAGAAAATACAACCTAATCACCAGCAGCATGACAGATGCACACATTTTTAATTATGAAGAAGAAATTAGGCTCTGAACTTATCCCCACATCTCACTTAATCAGGGTGCTTGGGAGGAGCTGCCAGCCACCACAGCCGTGGCAGGACGGGGCCACGGAGGGCCCTGGGCCGGCGCTGAGGCCCCGCAGCAGCCCCGCCTCGGGCATTTACCAGGAAAGGCCTGACAGAAGGAGTGTCATTTCTTGGAATTTAACTTTCCAGGAATGAACTGTTGGATTTCTCGGTTCAGTCACCTCTGGCCACTTGCAGACAACAAAAGCATGAGCATGACCCCGAGCCACTTTGGTGGCTGGGAAGGAGGTGGTGTGTCCTTGGCGCCTGCACCAGCAGGCGTGGGAGGGCATCTGCAGCCGACGCTGGAGCAGTTGCCAGTCCCACCTCAGTTTCACACTGGTAAAAGCAATATCACAGAATCCCAGAATGGTTTGGGCTGGAAGGGACCTTAAAGCCCACCCAGTGCCACCCCCTGCCCTGGGCAGGGACACCCCCCACCAGCCCAGGTTGCTCCAAGCCCCGTCCAACCTGGCCTTGAACCCCTCCAGGGATGGGGCAGCCACAGCTTCTCTGGGCAACCTGGGCCAGGGGCTCACCGCCCTCACAGCAAAGAATTTCTTCCCAATATCTAATCTAAATCTCCCCTCTTTCAGTTGAAAACCATTCCCCGTCGTCCTATGGCTCCCCTCCCTGACAAGGAGTCCCTCTCCACCTACCTATATGTAGCTCAGCTTCGTTTTACGGGCTTTTTGACTGCTCACATTCACCTTGGTATCTCAGGAATCTCTCAGTAGGATCGACTTGTGTGTTGAATTTTCAGACTGTGCATGAAAGTTAACTTAAAGCTCCAAGGAAATTCTCATTACTTAAAACACATGTTAAATTCCCACGGATCACTGAGCTCAAGCATTAAGAAATGTGATAAGCAAACAGATATTAAGAATCAGATATACAAATACATGTAAAGTCCAATTTGCCCACTGAAGGCAGCACAACCAGGTAAAAGAAAATCAAGTAGCAAAGCAGGGAAAAAAAATCCTCTCAAGTATTCAGTCAATTACTTTAAGCCTCCAAAAAAAGGGTTTGTCAATTCAAAACATTCATCTTACATGACAACACAGTCTAATCTACTGTCAATGCTACTGTCATCCTCAAAGAGAGTGGCAGGAAGGAAGAGATAACCTGTGCTCCGGCCTCGCCGGGATACAGCAGCTCAGGGCTGAAAGAGGAGCAGGAACGGTTTCCAAGGAGAGGAGCCGATTCGGCCCCTAAGGAGACATTTCTGAATTGTTTAGCTTGCTTCCCTGCATCAATAATCCCTCTCCTATACCTTCCAAAAGTCAGCCTCCACTGGCAATGCTGGAGGAGGCCAGTCAGGGAGGGTATAATGAAGGAAACTCCAGCGATCCAGTGGTTACAATGCAGGTGTTAACACCGATCGCAGCACCAGCCCCACGCGCTTCTCTGGGGGCTGAACGTGAGCCCTTACCGATAGGCGAGCAGCTCAAATGTGAGACTCGCTTGTAGGAAAAAATTAGCTACTCAATCTCTAATGAACAGTCTTTCTCTACACAACAATACCCTCCGCTCTACAAGCAATTAGCAAATCGAAGCGCTCTCTTTGTGGACCTGCATTAATTTGCTCCTTGACGTTGCACATTAAATAGCTCGTAGGTACGGCACAGCACAGTAGAAGCAACAGCCAAAGCCATAAAATTAAAGCTTGCTTCGAAGAGTTAGGGAAGCAAAATTACGCGTGCTGCATATTGGGAATAAATCAAAACAACCTTCATTTGGAAACATCATTTTAGTCTTATGCTTTCATCAAAAAACATGATTATCTTAACAGTCACATTAATACAACGTAGGTACTTTACAAGGGAGAGAAACAAGCATCACATTCACTACCTCAAATTAAAAAGCGTCATTTTTATTCTTCCTCATCAGGGTGAAAGAGCTGGGCATATACACAGCTGCCTGTTGCAGGGTTGTGCTTCCCCAGCCATGACCTTCCACGGCAGGTCCCCAGAAGGTCCCTTTCGGACAAGCGGCACCCGGCGGGCGGGGAGAGGAGCAGGTTCAGCCTGGCAGAGCGGTAGCACAGCTACAAAACACGGCATTTCTACAGCACGCCGCAGCCCGAGATACCCTCAGCAGTACTTTAGATGCAACAGTTGTATGCAAATTCAAGTCAAGTGCGATGATTGGCAAATTTAGGTATAATGTTAATTAATAGCTATTTCAAATTAATTAACTTCTAAGATAAATTCTTGCCTCTCTTCTTTGAGAAAGTTCACACACAATTTAAATTTACAAGGATATATTGGCTTCCAATCATGGAAATATGCAATCTGATATTGCCAGATCATTTCAGTTTCCTTCTGCTGGCTGCCCCCCATTCCCCAGGTAATTTTCCAGTAACTTATTTATCTAATCACGTCACTTACAAAAGAAGATATAAGATGAAGTTCCTCGGCTCAAGCTAGATGGACTTAATGTGTGCCTAAAGTGTGATGTGACCTACAACACAGTCCGAGGCAGCGTATCTTACCTGATGCCATAAACCGGGGAAGAAGGGGAAAAAAAAGCACAACATCGCCTCTCTCTATCAGTTTCAGGAGATACAAGGAAAATATGGTGCATCAAAGCTGCAGGTGGAATACAGGAGGAAACCCCAAACATGGCTGCACTCCCAGGACAATTCTGATAAGGGAAGCACTGATTGCAACACTTACAATTCAATCTTACATGTAAAAACATATAGCTCTATGCACCACGCTGATGAGTTACATGGAACAATAGAGAAATATCAAGAGAATACTTTGAAACGAAGGCTGCAATCCCTAATCCTCTCACAAAGATATTTTTCTAAGATTCTGGCTTGTAGTTAAAACAGGAGGAAAACTTTGATTTCACAGGCGCCACAGACAGCTTACTTACGGGGGTGGCGGCGACTGAGACGGGAGTAACTCAGCCACTTGCAGTTAGATTTCAGTTTATTTGCATACTGTGATCCTGCATGTTAAAATATTGTGAGAGCTGAAATGAAATTTTCATTAGTGTTCAATCTGAAATCTCACCCGTGGGATTCAACTTTCAACAGTTAATGCATGCATTTGCCTGTTTATCCTTTATAAAGTTATATATCCATTTTAGCCAATACCTTCCGCCTTCAATCCATTAGCACACCATTACTGCAGATTGGTAGCAGTACGGTACAGTTTTAGCATCTCTGAAGCGCACTACAAAATTACACCGGGTTAAATGGTCATTTCTAATTTCATATATTTTCACACTTTGTAGATGAAATTACTGATCTTTCACAAAATTGCATCAGTTGAGATCACAATCAAGAAGTCAGTTTAGTATCAGACATTGCTAAATAATTTCCTTGCCACTTTACAGATTCAATTTTGCTGTTCTCAAGAAAGCGCTCCTGGTTATAAAATCAAGTACATATCTTTTATGAAGTGGGAAATAACAGCTACAAATAAACTCTGGTGTTGTCTCAAAAGCATCAAAACCACCATGTTCTCTTACAGGAGCTGGACTGGAGGTGGCGGGGGACTCAGGCTGATGCCAAGGTGGAGGGGAAAATTCCCCAACAACTTTTGAATCTGTTTCAGAAATTTATATACAGTGAAGCGACACTGACTCTGACTCGCAGAAAAGCTGCAATAGGTGAAACAGAGACCATTACTTACTGGCAGAATTTGGACTATGTGGGTAGACTTACAGCTCAATGAAAAGCATGTGTCTCAGGCCACAGCTTATGTGGTTTTCCATGTAATTTAGTCCTTCTTAATTTTACCCCAAGCAAGGACACAAGATAGGAAACTAGGATGCCTGTAAGCAAGGTGTCGCCACGCCTCCAGGGACTCCTGGGCATCACAGCAAAGCGCAGCACCCAGGGACGGAAGGCTACTGCTCCGTGCAGAGAAGTGAAGGGCGTTTTTCATCAAAAAAGCAAGAGCTGCTGCTCCTTTGAGAACCAGTTTTCTACTGGACGCGATGTGCAGCAGGGGAATGCCGCCCCCCAGTGAGAGACACAAAGCAGCCAGTTACCAAAATGAAGGATGAATTAAGCAAAGGCTCTTGGGTGCTAAACAAAAAAATGATACTGCAAATTGAAAAATTGCTGAAGTCATAGTTATAATTACTGAAGATACAGGGAAAACATCTGCAAGATATGAGATGCTGTCAACACACTATCAAGATTTACTGGACAAAGAGATAATAACCAAACCTTTCTCTTGCTCTTAAGTCTCAAGGACGGACCAATCTCTCTTCTTCTCTTTTAAGAGACACAGTCACTTATTAACGTCAAGAATTCTTGACAGTAAGCTTATTATAATGAAGTCACCCCAAATTCTCCCTGGTTATGCTATGAGAAAGGGGTGCAAATAAAGTCACTTGGAACAACTGATGCAAGGCAGATAGGACTTCAAGCAGAAATCACCCACATCCCTATTGCTGGCAAGTCCCTTGACCTACCTTAAAACAAGCTGGTCCAGTTCTACAGCAGACCTGGCTCTTGTTCCCCCTCTGCCTAACGACTGCTGAGACCCCTGCGGCAAAGTGAACCCTGAAACTCCTTTTTTCCCCTCCCTCTCTAATGTAAAGGTAATACTCACTCTGTAAAACCATCCAAAAATCCTTGAGCAAAGGTAATCTCTGAGCCCAAGGTGCCACTATTGACAGAAAAGGCACTGGATGGGCCACGCCACTCGGGCAGTAAAAGGATTAAGCACCACATTAAGTGCAGAACTCGAGCACCTCCACGTTCAGAGGTGGCGGTAACGGAATCTCCCCGATCCTCACAGCAGAGGTGACCTTCACCACTGCAATAAAATGTAAAAGTCGGAGAAAGATTCTGAACTTCTCAAAATCTATTCCATCAACACAGTTCACATAATCTCCCAGGCAGATGCTGTCAGGTAAGGAACACGGTACCAAAGCAAATTGGGAGATGGAAAAATGCAGAACGTTTTGTTCGGGAAAGGATGAGTCCCTGGAGATCGGACAGCCCTATGCCAGGCTGAAACCCCGACAAAGAAAGCAGGTAGGTGCAGGTAGGTAGGAAAGTAAGGGGCTCAGGTGTTACCAGATTTTTCATGTGACAAAAAAGCATCAGATTTGCAAAAACATCTCAAAACAAGAGCAAGTATTTGTTGTTTTACTGTCGGAATTGCAGCCGAGAGGTTGGGGGGCAACAGCTGAGCGACTCCTCTCTCCTCCTGTTTTCCCTTGATGTTTTCGTTCAACACCTTGCTAAGACAGAGCACAGAGACCAAAAGATTAGCACGGCTCTGCTGGGAATAATCCACTTTTGCGATAGGTCTCCTTCCCTCCATCCTAATCAAATGGTGCTGCAGCCCCTGGGGAGAGAATACATTGCCAAACAAAAAAATGTGAGTTTGCAGCTGCTTTCTCAACAGCAAAGGGCAGCCTGACGATGAAACTCTGCCAAGCCCGTTGCCGCGAGCATTATGCAGTCGGCCAGTACAGCATCTCCCGGACACACAGGAGAGGCTGCCGGATGCTGATGGACTCTCCGAAAGAGTCATTCCCCATCCCTGGAACACCCATCAGAGAAGCCTCTGCCATTGATATTCTCTTTGTGGGCTCACAAATATTCCTACCTCAGAAAAGCAGCGGAGTGTGCAGTCGTAGCAGGGGGTCCCTTCTTTTTTGCTGCTCCCCTAGCAAAACTGTAACCCAGCAGCAGAAAGATAACCTGGCATAAAATCTGGCTACTGAGGGATGACCACAAATCTCTTGCCAGGAGTAAAATAGATTATTAATATATTAGTTCAAATAAAAAACATTAGGAGAGTATCAGCTCATTCCGCAGGGAAACAGCAAAAAGGGAAAGGAATACAAATCATTCGGAGGACACTAAGGAGAATTAATTTTATTGTGCTGTGATCAAATCTCTAAAGCCGAAATGAAGGGATACCAGCACCAGATGCTGAAACGAATGTAGCGCTTCTGGGAATCTGGTTATTCATCGATATTTAAATGATCTGAAATCTGGTACTATAGGTGACTCTGGGATCGATGAGCATGATGTTTTCTCCAGGTTATATTAACCCTTCTTGAACAGTGGTACAAGCAGAAGACACAATAGCTAATGGGAACGGAATCCCTGGCTATTACATGTAATAACAAAGTTGGTTGGAGAAGGAGGGGAGCAAATGTTTATGCATCTGATGAATTTTCTGGCAAAATTTTAACTCCAACAATTTTTAAAATTTTTTTTTGGTCTCCTTTAGATTATCAGCAGAAGGAGTTCAGGCTCCAACCCCCCTATCCTGATAAAAGCAACAGCACTCACCAATCCCAGAAAAAGGGAATCTCAAAAAGTAGAAGTGGTGGCAGCATGACACCCAGCAACTCTACCAAAATGCCAGCTTTTCTGCCACTCCTTCCTACACATTTTTTCCAGAACCACCTCCCTGGATCTAGGTTCTCCCTCTGGCAGTTGCCTCCAACTAGGTTTGATAGCTAGGGGGAAAGAAACGACATTTAGTTGATAAAGTCTGTAAATTAACCAACAAAAATGTTCACTCTTATCCATTCATCAGAAAAAATGGTGGAGTTACATCTCTACCTAAAAAAGCCCTTCTAATTTCAGGCCGATGAGTCAGCACTGCTGCATCTCATCACTAGGAATGATTCATTGTCACTGCACTTCTCAAAGTCAAGAATAAGGGTATTCACCCCAATTCACTGTCATCTCGTACCTACTCCGGATCCAGGCACTGTGTTTGCATACAGTACTGATGTAACCATTTATGTGAGCGTGTCACTTTTAATTTAAAGGTATAAAGAGCTATCATCAGCCTACCAACCATAAAGCAACATTTTCTTTTCAGTAGGCTGACAGCTGAATACCTAGAAAATATCCTTGCTTGCCAAGAAGGAGAGGTCTTGTGGTTTGGTCTTGGCACCCCTGCGGCCTAAGGGTGGCAATGCTTCTGAGGACACGAGTGGATGGCCACTATCCTTGGAGAGAAACACTACTACTCGGTAATGAGTTAAAAGAAGCTTCTCAGGGGAGTTAGAGTCCGAAGAGAAATTCAGACAAAAGCGGGACAGATGGAAAGCCTCTGCCCCACGTGGAAGCAATGGTGGGGAAGAGGGTTTTGTGCGTGGATTAGACCCCAGCCAGAAGATCTGTAGCTGGATGAAACAAAGAATATTGGAAGCTAAGCAGCATTACAGCTGTAGTTTTCTTTTTATTTAAGTCTCCTAATATCACAGTTGCTTTGATTAACCTTTCTAACTGTTAAAACAAGGCGACTGAACAACTCATACTGACCTTAGCACCCCTGCGTACTCAATGGCAGTACCTTCCTCTAAGCTGCCCAAGGCTGTTTGGCAGCTGGTGATGTGCAGTGATAGTTCAGAAAAGATGTCTTTAATGATATGTGTGTGCCATGAACCCTGTCCCTAACTATATCTCACTGCTGTCCCCACACACACTCACTCCCAACAGGAGACCTCCAGCGTGTCGGCAAAATTCCTAGGGCAACTGGTGTGAGCCAGCTGGCAAACGCCATGGGAGAAGTGAAGATCCATGTTTACATCAAACTTTGTTCCTTCTGCGTTAATTTTAAGCTAGTTTGGTTTCTTGTCCTGGTTCTCTGTACTGCTGCACAGGTTGTGCTAGCTCAAATAAAGGTCACAAAAGGGTTCAAGCCAGCACTACCCTTGGCTTGTGAAATTATAGCCAGAGTATTTTTGGCATCCTGCAGAACAGTGGGTAAAGTGCCTAAGCCTCAGAGGGTTTCCAACAAATTTCAAACACTCTCGGAAGTTGCTAGGTAACAACGTTCACCTCCCGGAAAAGATTGTGCAGTGTTTGCTCTGACAAAGCATTGCTTGTATTGCCCTTGCTTCCGCCCCAGGAACGCGCTCGCTGAGGACCCGTCTCTTCTGCTGCCAGAGTGATTCCAGACTCTAGTCTGGGTGCGTAGTTGGATTTTGCTCAATAAAGCAAACATTACATTTTAAACATAGCTATTATAATTAGCAGAAGCTCATTGCTCAATTCCCCTTCCAGACAGGGATTTCCAAATGTCACAGTCTGGACACAGTAGATCTGCCCTAAACACAACTGACCTGGGAGGGCCCAGAGCAAAGGATCAAGCCCTGTCACGGGAGGTGAGATGAGAAAACAAACAGGATAACTGTCCTCCTTCATCCTGCACCTTCATTTTCTGGTATTATTTGTACAGCACTGTGAGCAAGGCAAGTTTAGCAGAAAGGCTCTCCTCTTTGACGCAGAAGATGTATCCCCACTTGAGGCCAAGCAGGAATGGCATCCCTCTTCTCTGGGCCATCCCCGGCTGACTGCCTCATCCCGCTTGTCCTGCCGGGGTATCATGGCAGTGAGAGGGAAAGAGTAAGGGGGGAATAAAAAAAGGGAAAAATCGAAATCTGTTTTGGAAAAGCCAAAACAACTTCAGTCCTTAAAGGTGATATGCAGCATTAAAAAAAAATTGCAAAGTATCTTTTCCCAACACATACCTACCCACAACAAAGAGCTCCTACCTTTGTAGGTGAACGCTGGCACTTACATTTCCACATATTGCATAAATCAGTGGTTTCCAGCCTCCTTGCAGACAAGCTTCACTTCAAAACCCCTGGCAAAGCTCCACACCTCACGCTCCATGGAGCCAGCAAAAGTCCAGCCGAGCTTATTAACGTAGGTCTCATGCAACATCTCACCTGTGATGCGCTTGTGGCTGCCCTCAACTCCTGCCTCACCGTTTGGGATATGCCCGAATAAAGTTCCTGCGCCTCTCCCATGCCCCACGGGGCACTGGAGATGATTAGCACCAACCCTGCTCGACCACAGCAGAAACCAAAGCACAAAGATCATGTGTCCTTTGCAACACCACAGAGGCAGTCCCAATTCACAATTAAAATATTGTACCTCATCAGTTTTCCACTCCCGACAGAACAGGATTTAGAGCCAGAATCAGTCTTAAGTTGTAGGGGAAAGAAAGAGGAGTTAACCGTACCTCTATCCAAAGACAGTCCTTAAATTGAAAAAGTAAAAAATCCTCCAAGATGGCAAGTGGAAGAAAGAACTTGGTGTGAAATACAATTTTACCACCCTCAAATAAAATCAAACACCCCTGCGCACCACGGTCATGCTCCTCTAACTTCCTTGAAGAGGAGCAAAACTCTTCTACTTTTATTCAAAATAAACCAATCCCAATGGAATTTAAGCACACTGTAGATGCAAAAATCATGAAAAAGCTAACAAACTAAAAAGATCCTCTCTTGGCACTCTCTTGAAGGAGGGATTCACCATGTTTCTAATTGACTGCCACCGGAGCTTAAATGAAGAACCTATAAATAGGAAGGAAGCATTTGAAGGAAACAGCAAGGCTTTTTTGTTGTTGTTTTCTCTTGTTATTGTTTACTCATTTGTTGGGAAGGAGATGGCTAACAAGGTAGAATAAACGTAGTAAAAATGTAAAGAAACAGAAAATGATGGGGTGTGGGAAAGAGGGATAAAAAGACACAAAGACATTCAAATGTATGAAGTACACAAATACATTTCTGCCTCTTGCTTGCCAGAGGACTGAAGGAGGAGGGACGGGAGAAGGGACACAGCTATGTCAGAGCATCAGTCAGTCACCGTGCCACGCTGGAGGTAACCGGGACAGAGACAAAGAGGTAACAGAGGCAGCATCCGCCACATGCAAAACACAACACCCAACGGTGATGCCGACTTTGGGGCAGTTCATTCTGGAACAACGCTCAGGCTCCACGGAACTGCTTTCTGCAGACAAACTGAAGCTGGTATTTCAAGCATGAGTCCAGAGGGAAAACACGCTTGTGACTTAAGACTGAGGATGCCTTGAAGAACCACAACTTGAAGAAGGCTTTTACGTTATGATAAAAGTCTCATCTGAAAACTCAAGCTCCTGTGGGCGATCTTGGACTAATTTCTAGTCTTTTCTACATATCAGATTCAAGATACTATTAAGTGCAGCCATGAAAATAAGGCACTGGAAGTGTTCGTGCAGACGTCTTGTGGTAAGAGTCATCCAAAATAGGAGTGGACTCAAAACTATTAAAGTTAAGCAGCCATCCACATCATAAGAAAAGTGAAAATGCTCTGTCAATGAACAACAGAGCTGGGGGAATCTGAGTCATTCCCAGAGAGGATCTAGTTTCTGGAAAGCATTTGCAGGAAAATTTCTAATAAACTCCATTTTATAATATTGAATAACCATTCTTCAAAATAATTGGATTTTTTATTTTACAGCTCTTGTTCCAACATGTCTGTTCACTCTCCTCCTCTCTCCCACAGCTAGTCTGACTGCCCACAACATCCCCAGTCTCCAGCTTTCCAGCATTCATCAAAGCAGCAAACTTAATTATCCTTTTTAATTACTCCTCTGAATCCTCTGCTCCTTCTTTCATGCCTGAAGGAGGCTCTCACAGAATCCATTGAGAAACCTTCTGGTTTCTCTTTCCGAGGATTTCGATTAGCTGTAAGGTCCTTCACTACTCCAGTAAAGTCCTTCCTTGCAACTCCATGGCAGATCCTGTCCCAAGCCCATAGATTTTGCCAGCGACCAGCCCAGGACCTCCCCAGAGCCTTCTCCTCAGGGGGGACGGAGGCTTAGCCCATGCCAGCTCTGCATGGATTTACAGCTTTCTCAAAGATTCTCGAAGTATGGAGGAGGAGAAGGCTATCAAAACAGCCTGTAATCCAATCTTTCAAACTCCATCAGTTAGAATCTTCCTTTGCTTAAAAAAAGGTTTGTAATGGGTATGCAAAGGCCAAAAAAACCCCAACAGCAGTGACAGGAACAGAAGTAGTAAACAAACCATCCTTGCATGGCACAGGCGTGATATGTATTCTGTGTTTGCCGGGTTAATTTTCACTGTAAAACATGCAGGAGAGTTACTGTGAGGGCAAAGTGCTGGATTAATCAATCTAGGGCTGAAGTTCTTTGTTTATCCATAAAATAGGGAGAGCAGAAGGAACAGAAGTGCGTATTTCCTCACATCGCCCCATCAGTGCTTCTCAATTTTGGGCTGAAAGGATTAACTCCGGAGGGAGCGCTGCAATTTCATCTTCGGCATGGTCCATTCGTTCCTCGGCCCTTCTGCTGGGACTGCCAACAAAGATGCCAGACAGGATGGTATTTTTGAGCTGCGAGTGTTTATCTGTTCCGAGTGAACCAAACAGCAGCTCATTTCAGGAAAGCAATCCAGCAGCTCACAATCGCTTCTGGCTTTCGCAAAGGCAGGCTGACAAAGCAAAAGGTGAAACAGCTTGATGGTCCCATTAGAAACCTTTGAGTTTTCCCGAACTGAATACCTGTCTCGCAAAGCTGTGCTATAGAAACACAAAAGGTGTCCATTTGGCAAGGAAAGGGAAGAAGTCAGAACATACGCCAAGATAATCTCAGCGATTAGCTCCCGCCACAAAGGCAGGAGATGTATTGGATTGCTCCTGCGTGGCACAGCATGGGATGGATGCTCTGAGGCTGGGAGTTCCATTTCCAAGGCATGGATGGGCACCAACGGGATGGGGTCAGCACACACACGGCTCACGCTGCAGGCAAAATCAAATCCAGCAACAGAGCAACATGGAGCATGACAGACAGCTTCCTTTGTAAATACTGCAAGTAAGAATTGTGAACACTTCTTTCTTTTCTTAAAAGCTTCTGTTCAGCCTTAAATTTTCTTTCTTCTTAACCAAGCAGATAAACAGCTCCGAAGATTCACCTTTGCCTAAATGTGGCTGAACCTGAGGGCAACACCAGCTTGGCTTGTCCATCTGAGGCTGATACATGCCAAAACTGCTCTTGACTCACTCCTTGTGGAAGAGGCTATATGGAATGTACCTTTGCTGTAGGAGTGGCCATGTTTGTGCCATGCAGCAGCTCCCAGACGTTCATGAAGACTCGAGCGTCACCTTTTCCCTCTCTCAATCCCCTTTGCTGTTCAGAAACAAGGGCTTTATCCAAAGAGCAAGTGGAATGCAAGAGGAACTAATATCCGCAATAATTACAGTAATGTGCAAAGCGTTGATGGGCTGTAGAAATCAGACACAACGAAGTGGCCTAAATAAAAAGGTGCTCATTATCCCGAGAGGAAATGGCACTTCTGAACAATGAGGTCACGCTGTACTGTGAAGATAAATGTCACTTCTCTATATAGCTCTGATAGTCTCACCTACTGTCTTCAGAAACGTACGTAAACAGCCAAGCAAAAACATCCTGCAGAATTAGCCTGGGATGCTATGTTATTTTAAGAGCATGAAGTCAGTCATCCAGAGTTCTATAGATACGCTTTCCTGAGCATGCACTAGAACACGTATGTACGTATGCACACGTATACACACTCTGCTTTTTGCTAGTAATACTAAATAAAGAAAAATTCACTGACGCTTTCAAGCTTGGATATGTTCTGTATCGTGTATGTTGAAAGGATTTCAGACTAATCATGTTTTTTGCATTGCTATAAAGATCCCCAGGAACGACGCACATCTGCACAGGTCGTTCTGCACAGGCCCCCAGGCAGCCTCTGCCAGGCGCAATGAGCAGCGCGACTCTAAATACACACCACACATAATGCTAACAACTTCTCTCTTTTCCACAGCTCTGTGGGCTGCCATGCTGCAGCTGAGATACAATTAAGCACACTCAGATGATCCTCGAGCGAACGGCAGCGGCAGAGCGATCCCCACCTCACGCGATTGGCAGAGCCCCCGGCACCGGCACCTCCAGCCCCGGCTCTGAGCACAGGGCTCCTCGCAGTGCTCCGCAGCGGGGGTTCTTCCCCAGCCATACCCACACCCACGGCAGAGAAACAACGAGCAGATGTGGTTTAGCCACTGCTCGAATGTTCCCACCTAGAGAAAGACGGGTTGGTCCCCACCATCGCACAGACATCACTCCGAGCCGTCCCCGAGACCTTTCTTCATGCAAAAGGTCACAGAATGCTTCAGAAACCAGCACCATGGATTTGCGAGGTGTAACCAGATCTACGGAGGTCAAAGGAGCACACATTTTACTAGTATGTTTGAGAAAGCGCGTCAGGGAGCTGATATATCCTAAAGCTGCATTTTCCACTAATGAAATGACCTCTTATAAAAAGGGAATAAAGCAGATGATTAGGAAGTGAAGAACACTGCATCTGTATGAACTCTCAATAAAATCAAGAGTAATCAGAATATAATTGCCAAAAGTAGGGTCGGTAACAACCAGCTTAGCAATGATATGTGCCACGTACAGTAAAGATCATTTGTCTATAGTCTTTTTACCATTAGGGCAGTTCCCAACTGCGTTACACAGCCCTGGCTTTAATAAAAATTCAGCGTTTGTGGGCTCTCAAGAGATTCTCTCATGAATTAATACTCATACAGACATTCATCACTTCTTTGTGTACATAAATAATGTACAGTGGCAGTCTTTACACAAAGAAGCCTCAAAAATCTCTCCCATTATGCAAGATATTCTACTTAAAATAATCTCTACAAACTAATTACTCTGTTCACGTTCACAGCTACTGGATATACCATTGGGGTTTTTTACATCAATAACACAGTGTAACATATCATCTTTCAAGCTTCTTCTTGACTTCCTTTAAAAATTAAAAATATTTAGGTTGAACAACTCTTCCAAGAAAGTTGGGTTCCCAAAGAAAAATTAGCTGGTTTTACAGTTTTCCAAAAGGAAGTGAAGTTGATGCTACAAGAACTCATGTGTGCGGGTCTGACACGCGGAATGCAGGCAAGAGAAGACAGAACAGATACAAGTCAGTGCTTGAAAACAGAAATCAGTCCCGTTTTTAACGTGGTCTTGAATAGAACTGAAATTTGAGTGTACATCTGTCAAAGCTAAGCTCACTACAGCCATTCTAGCCGTTTAAACAAATTGAAAACATCAGTCAGTTCAACATGTCAAATCCATGTGCCATGCCTTTCATATCTATATTACCGTCACCCCAGTCGGATTCACGGCACGTGTACTGTACAGTAGCACTGCCTGCTTTATTAAACAGCATAAATTAAATTCAAAAGAAAAACGTTACCACTTGCATTACAGGAACACTGTGGCTTTTTCCGAAACTTAGGACTTCCAGTTTGTTTTGCTGAAAAGCTTTTAGCACAATCAAAGCACATTTGACATTAACACTGATTAAAGCAAATAGATAAATTGCAAAGCCTCTGAGAAAACAGAATTGTTCCTTACAATTTACCTGGACCACCCCTGAACAGAGGAGATCTATATCAACAGCTTGGTGAAAATCGCTATCAGCTGGCTTTTTCACTCATTCTCTTCCCAGCTTTTTCCAAAATATTAGTAGGCTAGTCACATTTACTTGAAAAAGAGAAGAACAAAGAGAGAACTCCAGCCACCTGCCCTCCCGTTCTGTCCAAGTTACCACTTGCAATGGTGCCATAGTCTAATTCATGACCTTAATATGAAACCGAAGTGGGGAAATGGAGATGCTGCAGCCTACGGACAACCCAGTCCGTAGGGGAAGAGAGGGAGAACGTATGGGAGCGACTGCAACACATAACTATGAAGAAATATTAGGGGTGAATAATTATGTATGTTCCGAAATAAAACAATCGCAATCAGCTTTTGCATTTAGGCACCATTCAACTAACTGTGCCCAAGCGCTACGCAGAACCAGGCTTTTAGACTAATTAGTTCCCTGAAGAAACACCTCTTCTACTATCGGGAATTAAGGCCAAAATAGAAAAGAATCACTGGCCTTCAAAAAGAAAACCAAGACAGCAACTACTGGTGTTCGATTTGCCACAATAACCGAAGTATTAAGCCTATTAAAGTGGATCTTACAATTCTTGCAAACTGCAAAGAGCAAGAGCGTTAGGATCTGCAACAGCACGAGAGCAAACTTCTCTTCATGTTGTTTTCTCCAAGCACTTTTTCTGTTTATATATTATAACTATTTGGTAACAGGATTTCCATAAAACTCTGTAGCTGGAGCCCACAGAACCACAGTGGGCAGGAATGAGTTGAATATAACGCGGAGGCCCGGCAGGAAATCTTTGGAATCTTTACAGCATGTTTTTAAATAGAAAATAATCATTAAAAATACTAATCCCTCTTTCTTGCAGGAGACCATCATCATGAATTAAAAGACGGCACGAAAACACTTACAAATAATACTTTAAATCTTAAATTAGGCAGAGACTAAGTAATTATTCTGAAATGAAGCACTACAAATCACAAAATTCAAATCCAATCATTATAAAAATCAACAAATCTCAACAAGTTCCGAACATCTCTTAAGATGCCCAGACAAGCACTGTTTTATGTCATTAATACAACGCAGAGTTAGGAAATAGTTAAAATTTCTGTGACATTTTCCATATAAAACATTATCCTGATGTGAAATCTTCCATTTTACTTTTTTCCCCAAGATATTTCACAGAATCACAGAACGGTTTGGGCTGGAAGGGACCTTAAAGCCCACCCAGTGCCACCCCCTGCCCTGGGCAGGGACACCTCCCACCAGCCCAGGTTGCTCCAAGCCCCGTCCAACCTGGCCTTGAACCCCTCCAGGGATGGGGCAGCCACAGCTTCTCTGGGCAACCTGGGCCAGGGGCTCACCACCCTCACAGCAAAGAATTTCTGCCTGAGATCTAATCAATGGGATCCCATCACCACATGGATGAGAGCAGTGGGATGTAAAACTACCATGCTTTCCAGCCTGGAAAAAGATTCAAAGAGGTTAAACCTGTGAATTAAATGCAGAATGCAGTTTATCTTAATCTTATTTACTGAATATTTCCCTAACATTGCAAAAAAACCAGCAGTTCTGTAATTCCTGTGGAAAGCAACACTGGGAAGTGGTGGAAACACCGGGGGGAACCTGCCCAGCAGCCTCCCTGCTGGCTCCCAGCCCTTCCCTTCTCGCAGCAGCAAGTGATGGAGACGGACAGAAGACGTAAGAACATATTTCTACGTTTTCAAAGCCTCCCCTTTGAAAAGCCAGCAGCTACCTGTCCCTAACCCCATACCCCAAAGATGCTTAATTTGCCTTTTTCCTTCTTTCTTCCACCCGTGAGGGAAGAGCCACGTTATCGCTGCGCTATCCGTGTCCCGATCCCAGCCCCTGCTCTCCCGGCTGCCGCAGGAGGTGACCCCACCACACTGCACAAAAGCAGCTCTTTGATGCCGCGTCTTTGCTGCCATTTGCCGGGGACGGGGCCACTGCTCCCACTCCAAATGTATTCTTGCTTCCTCCTCCACCTAAAGACATCTAATTGCAAAGCCTCTATCTCTAGGCACAGACGTGCAAGCTCTCCAGCGTAAAGCATTTTAAAGCTCTCAACACCATACAAAATACTCTCTCCTGTTCTATTGTGGTAAATATGACTCATAACTACACATCAGTAATCTTCTCTTTCCAAAACATCACTAAGGAAGAACCCAATTTTAAATCTTCCGTAGGAATTTAGACCCAGTTCACCCATTTCTCCTGTCCCCTGTGGCCAGGCACGTTTGAAGCTAACTCACATTCCCTAGGTCAAACCCCGTTCCTGCTTGGTTATTCGTAGCATCACTGGAAGGGGCTGGAGGAGGATTTCTTCATACAAGAGCATTTTTAGGGGAGCCCAGGCTGCAGGGGAGGGAGCAATCCCTTTGTTGCCGGCATCTCTCAATCTCCTTGGGGCTGAAGCGAGATCCTTCAGATGCTGAGGAGCATTCCCACGTCCCCCGAGCTCCACGCCTCCAGCAGGCTGATGATATTCGCTCGGGCTCAGCAATGCTGGGTACGCTCCCTGCAGAGGGAAAAACCCTTCCGACAGAGGAGCCTGCAGGAGTCCATCCTAAACTCCCTGTATCGCTAACACAGGTCATCGTTTATATTTATCATTACTAGGAATTTTTAAGTTTAGAGAGAGTCAAGACACGATCTAGTCGGTAAGAAAACTGGGGGCAGTGTCACAGACTACATCTACATCAGGAGCACAACTTTTAGCAAATCAGGACAGAAATTACAATGTCTCCCCTTGTTCTTTCTGCACTTGAAGCACAGAAAATGCTTTTCTGTCCCATGCACTTCAGTCTGCAGCCAGGCACAGCAAAAGGGTCCTTACGGCTGCTGCTTGTTCTGCAACCCGTCATTTTTCTTGGGGCTTTGTCTATAAAGCTGCTTATCATAGGCTAAAGGTACAGGTACTGTCTTAGTTAATGATTTAATTTACTCTATGCAAGTTGGTGCCCAGACATTCTCACTTCTTAAAAATAATGGAGGCTTGCGGTCCCTAGGAACTGCTGAGTTAAAGCCACTCTTAAACTGTCAGAGCATCCACACACTAAAAATAGCTGTAAAAAAATCTACCTGTAGTGACAACAATGCTGGTTTGTGCAGAATATCTCCAGTATAAGGCAGTGCCGGGGACTACTTCTCTCCATCAATTACTAACCTTCAGGACAGATCCAAAAATGGGGAATCTCCTCAAAAACAATAATAGTAATTGAGTTGTAAAATCTAGTTTCACCAAACAAAACATCTCAGATATGCAGAGACAGGCTCTGCTGCAGCAGCAACCAGTTTTAAGAGGCACTCTTCTGCCACAGAGCAGGGACTGTCACCTTTAACAAATCATTAAGCCCCTCCGTGACTTGGCTTCCTCATTTATGTGAGGGTTATTTGCAAGGTGCCGTCCCCAAACACAGCCCCCGGCAGGTGGAACAGGGAGGGGGGGAAACCAATGGCTCCCTGACTTGATAAGGTCACTGGGGTCTGAAGGAAGATGAAACGCGGGCAAGAAGAGAGAACCCGAGATAATCCATTTTGCAGGACCGCAGGAGGACGCGCAGCCTGACCGACTCTCCTTCAGAAAGGAGAAGAAAGGCAAAGGACCGGCAGCGGTTCTCGGGAAGGCTGGAGTCTGCCAAGAGATGCCAAAGCCTTCAGGTTCAAAATGCTATTTCGACAAGGTGTTTGCTTTGTCAGAAGATGATGTCCAGCCCTGTGACTGCTTCAGCAATCAGTGGGAGCTGATGCATGGAGCGCATTAGCATCACCTCCAGAGACAGCCTGTTTTCTCCCGCATGAGTCACAGATAAGATGCTACAATGACAGCAGAAGTCCGGGCAAGTGAAACATATGCCATTCTGGAGTGGCAGGAAAGCTCTAGTGACTCTGATTTGCTCCTTATGGACATCCGAAGCGAGCAGAGTAATCTTCTCACTGCTTCTTACAGTTGTCACTGAGAAAAAAACAGTGCACGAAGGTGGGATGGCAGCAGAGAGGTGAAGAAAGCAGGCAGCAGAAACCTGAAAATTCAAACAAACTCTTCCGTACCTTGCACAGATGGGAGGAAATTTCTCTGTAAAGTTCCCATCATCACAGAAACCCCTTCTGCTACGTAAAGAGGCAAACTAGCTTTGAGGGGGAGAGGAAATTCGTCAGAGGAGGGATAAAGCAAGATAAATACAAAGCGTGGATCAAAGAGAGAAAACTACAGAAGGTAAAAAAAGTGGAAAAGCACTGATGGGGAAAGCTGGGCAAGAGACAAGGAGGAACTGTTAACTGCTCAAATAAACATTGTATTGCATCTGCACGTAAATTTTAAGCACTTTAAACACTGGGGTGACTGCTAAGTAACTGCCTTTGCAAGGAGCAGATTTGTGACTAACATCACAAGAATCAGCAATGCCCAATTTTCACTGCCAGCAGATGCGCCGCAGTTATCAGGTGCAGATAAGGTGACGATATTTGGTCAATGAGTTTCGAGGTCACCAGTAATGCCCGTGGTGGAACAAAAACACAGAACATATGGCACTGCATGTGCTGAAACTGTCAGACTCATAATTAACTGATTAGAGTACATATGGTGCTCACAGACAGTGTAAATCTCTCAATGTAAAAAATGCTGGAGACCATTGAAGGTGTCAGCATGAGCCTTCCTTGCAAATCTCTCTTCATTAAAGTTTCATATGGAGCCAAGTGTGTTGTAATAAAATTGCTATTAATGGAGTTATATTTATGATGATTTCTCTTTTGTGCAGCTGGATTTAACTTTTCAAACACTAAACTCCACATCAGAGCTTTTTCGCAGTAGCTGCTGCATGCACAGAAGCTTCTTGTTTTGTCATATTTACCTTGAAATTAGAAGTAATGGGAGATAAGGCAGTAAAAGTTAATCCAGCTTGGCAAGAAAACCGTTAATATCACCAGTATCAAAACAAAAATTCATGCCGTGATATAAATATGGCTACAGTTCTGTCTATTTGAAGTATTTATAGCAGGCTGGCCAGGGACAAACACATTCCCTCTTCAGTTCCAAAACACACTTTTAAAAAGATGGTGAGTGACACCTCATTAACCACGTGAAATAGGCTGACACAGCCTGCTTGCTTTTCCAGCCACCATTTCAGATGGCATTTCTCTTTGCATCTCCCCCCTGCTTTACCATCAATGCTCCGCAAAGTGCTTTCTCGAACCTCTCCGGCCAGACGGACATCGTGCAGCAGGGGCTCGGGCTGGGGCAAGCAGTCCTGGGGAGGACACAGCAGTCATTTCCAGTCCCAGAAGAGACGACATGTTTGCATGTCCATGTGTTAGAGATCCAGCTTTTCTCATCGGTCATCAAGGAAGGGGGTTTTAAAAGTTCCCCATCAGCCTTTCTTTGCCTTCCAAGTCCTCTGCCCCATCAGGCTCTGATAGGACTAGTTCTTACACAGCGACATGGCGTGTCTGAAGTCATCTGGGATGAAAGCGAGCATCCTTCTGTGTTTCAGGCTCTGGAAAGGAGCCCGTGACCCAGGTGCTGGCTGCGACGCAGAGGCAGCAGCGCTCGCCCCCAGCAGCCGTCCTGCCCAGCGAGGGCCGGGAAGGAGGGAGTGGGGCACGACTCCGTGTACCACCTAAATCCATCCTCCCACCATCCATTAATAAACCACTCACACACAACCCTCCAGGGCTTACACACTCCTCTCTCATTCCCCGTGTTCTTTTAAACAGCTTCCCACCTCCATTTGTACATCAAGCAAAGGACTTATCAGAGACCTCATCTCCTTAATGAATTACAAGTGGTTGCCTTGGACCAAAATCTTCCTAGTCCCATGCAGCTTCCTCCTCTTTCCTACTGCGATCACTCCGTCCTCACCAGAGAGCTTCCTGCCTCACAGAGCGCTGCTGGGAAAAATCTCCATTTTTAGAGTACAGAAAACCCCCTGTTAAGAACATCACTTTTTCCCCTCTGTGGCATGTTCAGAGGTGGGGTTGCTGGTAACAGATTAGGGCAGCCAGAAAGAAAAAGAAAAGTATCAAAGAGCTCTCTACTAGGGAGCGTAGAAAGAGATTTTGGTAAATTAAGTACTCAGTAGCAAAAAAGTAAAAAAAAAAAAAACTGTGACAAAACGAATCAGGGAGGAGAGAAATGGTGTGAATTTTAAGGTTTATGAAAAAAGTTGAAAGGTAGAAGCTACAAAATGTAATGCAAGAGGATGCGTTTGCCTTAGAGGCGTTTTTAAGCCCCAGGTGCTGGTGGAGCGCAGCGATGGGTGCAGTCTCCCAGCGGAGACGCAGTGGTGCAGTGCCCAGGGACGGGGCAAGGGCTGGTCCTGTACCAACCGCGCGGCGATCCCCGCGCACGTCGAGCTGCCCGGAGCGCTCTGCGGGCACAGCTGTGCTTACCTGCGCTGGTATATCCTCGGTTAACCGGTGATCTTAATTGTTTTCCACACCTTAACCAACTTAGCCTAGCAAAAAGGAATCGTGTCAGCCTGGCCTCTGCAGCTGGGCTCCACCAGCCCGTCTCTTTGCAGCCCCCCCAGACCTCCCCGGGCTCCCATCAGAAAAGCCGTGCACCTTGTTGCTTTGCTGCCACACGCCCGATGCTCACGGACGGGCTCTTCTCACTCTTCTGTGCTACTCTACAAGCCGGTCGCGTGCCGCCCTCCCAACCCACCACGCCAGGGGCTCCTGGGGTGCCCCAACCCTTCTGCCGCACTTAGACGTCAACGGTGTGAAGTTCCCTTTTTCCTTCTCTCCCCGACTCCCCCCCATGAGAGACCGTTTCTCCCACATCTCGGGAAGAACCGAGGCTCCAAGGTGCCTCACTCCTGCCGTCTCCTCTGTTTGTGAGATGAGTCATGCAGGTGTCAACATCTCTAAAATTTGTACAGAGGCTCAGCAGAGCTGGGAGGGAGCAGAGCATTATGTTAGAAGTTATTAATAGCTGCTATCGACCAGTTCTTTGATCTACAGGCAGTTGATTACAGCTGCTGCTCCTGATGATGAGACACCAGGAGTCCTGCCTCTACCTCAATTTCCCTTTCCAGTTCTCAGATTTTTACTAGAACAAAAAACTTTCCCCCAAAATTCCAGAATAGATGGGATTCAGCAGTCAACGTTGCAGTCAGAAAGGCAAACACACAACCAAGTGAAGCGTAAAATTTTACTTTACAAGGGGAATATCACGTCTTTGAATCCTGCTTCTAGTCAAGTCTTTGAAAGACTTAAAGGTTGACATCACACTAAACAAACCTCCAGAGAACACAGACCCTTTCTGAAATTTTCCGTGCAGCCCTTAATCCATACCCACAAAAACAAACTTATAATTTGTTTTCTATAAATAAAGGGGTGTAGCAATTGTTTCCCACACTCTTCCATGCTTTCACCTGAAGAAGAAAAGGTAATTTTCTATTGCCCAAAGACACCACGCACATTTGAAATCTTCAGTGAAACAATTCCGGAAATCTCCCTCCAACAACCCAGAGCCACTGTTGGAAACAACGAAGAAAGCAGGATAAAACAGCCGCCTATCGCTTTATGTCAGCATCGTCTAATCCTGCTCTGTTTGGTGGTAAGCAATATGGTGATCAAAAGACAACACAGAGAAACACTCCGAGACAGATAAATTCGGGCACATTTACATTTCATCTGCTGTTACCAGCTAACTTCTCTATCAACTTCCCCAAAACTTCACAGAATTCCTTTTCTGGGAAACAGGGATGGAGGGGAGCTATGCCATGAGAATGATCTTCACCACACTACGCTGCTCTGCTTGCTAAGGCTTTGAAGGTCCCTGGAGCCAGCATTGACTGACTGAAGTCCCCACCACCAACACAAGGAAAGGGCATTTTTGAGGATGCCAGAAGCAACAAAGAGGTTTGTGCACAGTGGGACAATCCACTCTACGGCTTGAACACGAACCGAGCAGCATCAGTTTCTACAAGTTTCACTCCGTCTGAATTATGGCATCTATAAATCTATACGAGGGTGGAACTAGACGGGAAGAAAGGAAAACTCACATACTTAGGATTACTGTAAAGCCTATGTAATAAAACTGCCAAGCTTTAAGATCACAGACATATTCCAAATATTTGAAGTCATGACCATAAAGCCCATTCCACTATGACAAAGTACAACAGCGAAGAGGGAACTACGTGGCAAACGCATGTTAACACTTACCTCATCACAGACACGTTTCAGATTGCAAATTTTCAAAAAGAGAACTAAAAATAATATAAGGATTCCTTCAAGAAATACTTCTATCTTCAGAAAGAATGTTTTTTCTTAGAGAAAACCTAGTAAAAAGCGTTTAAGAGAGTCACTGGCATTCTGGGGTTTTCAGGCCCAGTGCCAAGTGAAGAATTAACAGCAGAGACGTACTTTACCTCTTCAACCCTCAGAGTAAAGCTCTTACAAACACACGCTCACTCACACTGTGTGCGGAAGACCTTGCTACACATGCCGGGTAGCGAATCACTTCGACTGGACCTCTGAGAGGACACCACGCTTGCTCCGTTTCATTGTCCCCTTACACAGCCCTGCACCCCGCAGGGACTGGCTGTCACCCCAGCCGTGCCGTACAGCTACGCCTAACACAAAGCGGATTCTTCCCACCCAAAGATGATTATTCTCGGCTTCCGCCGGCTTCAGGCGCAGAATAATAACTTGTGGGTCTTATTGATCCTGGAATTTTGAAGTTTGAATTTTGCAAATCTGTTTTCTGTGAGAGCAGATCCCACCACTAGGCAATTCAATCTTACAGGTCTCAACTACTTCCCCCCCGGGGTTAGAGGATGATGCTTCTTTATTACCTCCAGCTCCGTGTTATGAGCGTGCAGCTTCTGCACCATCTCCTCAGCCTCTCGCATGCGCCGGCTCAGCTGGGGCGAGTGCTCCGAAGGGGTCAGCTCGCTGTCGTACGACTCCAGAATTGCTCGCATGCCATCCCGCTCCTGTCGGGAAGAACAGAAACCACCTTTAGGGATAAGGCTCCCCACCTCACTCCGAGGAGAGGCTGCCCACAGCAATATTTGACAATTTTACCCATTGTTCTTTTATATGGCAAAGAAACCCTGATGGATACGCACTCATCGTCTTCATATCAGCATCAAGGCACAGACACGGACACACAGTTCTAATAAAATAAATGTTGCTGCTCTGAAAACTCAGAAATTGGACTGTCTCTTGTATATGAAATCACACATCCCTTGCAGGAAAGCAACATGCACACACTCTAACAAGCAGATGGCAACTGCAAACAGAGTCTGCCTTCTTTTTGGAGACACTGTTCTCATTCAACATGGCTGAATGGGTTTCTGCAGCAAAATATTTAGTGTAGTACTTGACATTTTTCCTGCCAAAGAGTTCCAGCAATGAAGGAACAGAATTGTCACAACAGAAATGAAACAGATTTGACAACGAACAAAGTGGCTGAGAGCAAATATCCTCTAAATGGTATGTGACTTATCACTCCCTAAACACCGCAACACTCGGTGTTTACAATAAATATTTTTTCAGAGGTTAACATCTCGCAGACAATGTGTTTGGCTCACTCTTTGCTGGCAATTATAAGCAAGCGTTTGCAGAGAAAGACAAAAAGAAGGATCCCTCTCCCCTCCCCGAGAGCATTCTCACTCCCAAGTACAAAGCTTGGGCCGAAAGCTAAAGGGAAAACTTTTTGTGGGGGCCCCTGTTGAAGCGTCTCCTGCCGCCTTCCCAACTTCAGACCTAACGCCTCCCTCCAAGGCACTGGTGGAGAAGGAGAATGGGGACAAAAGGCTGCAAATCCCCAAAAGTCAGGTGTGTTTTAAGGAGATTACCGTTTACAGTGCAACATGCATCCAGGGATCAGCCAGCTGATGAAGCGTTTTATCTTTTGACTACATGGAAGAACAACTTTGATGTTTGCGAGGCTACAGACGGGGGTCGAAGCGGCAAAGGCCCCGGCATGAATCCAAAGAGCAAAAACTCCGTGGAAATCTTACAGTGCTGCCTGCCTTTATTGCTACCTTGCCCTCTTACAGAACCGCTCGAGTGCTCTGCACAAACCTGTTCTCTCGTGTGAATTCTGCCCCCGCAAAACCCCAAAATATTATTAGAAGATCACTCAGCTTTATGGCGGCATAGTTCGCATCCAGACCAGGCCGCTGCCACTCCACCCAGCCAGGAGCGCGGCACAAAGCCAGCCTGGCCACGCTGAGATGCTTCGCCGGGACCCTGCCCTCTCCGGGAAAGCAGGAATTGCCAGGGGAGGAACAAATGTCCTTTTCCCTCACCCTCCAGCAAAACAGGCTGTATTTTAGATAGGTGATGGTAACTGCTCAAGCCTCGTACAAAGGTTACCTCCTCCTTCAAAATCTAAAGGTCAGAGACTGAACATGGATAGCGAGTGTACGTGTGGAGAAGGGAAGGAACATTCAAATTCAAGGTGTGAAAACAAGAGGAGGGGCACTGCCAGAGGTGCAGCGTGTGTTCGGAGCATGTCACGGCTTGAAAGGTCAGCCAAGACGGCGGCGGCGGTCAGCAGGTAAAGGACCTCAAGGCCAAAGCACAGCCTGAGGCTGAAGGAACAGAGATAATAAAATAATAAAGAAAAACAGGTTTTAACATAAACATTACTAGAAGCTATTACTAGCTCCTTGCTCAGGTCTGGGTGAAGAGAAACACTCTTCCAAGGAAAGTACAGTTTTGTCACAATTTAGAAAGAATTTTTAGTCTGACAGGCATATGAAAGGAAATGCTTCCATGTGACTGCAGAAGGACAAAACCCAAACCCAGACACACCGCGCCGGCCTCCTCATGAACTCGTTTAGCAGGAAGGCAGCAGTACAGGGTGGCTCCATCCTCCTCCTCCCCCTTAGCATAGACGTCTCCCAGTCTGCCCAGTGCACTCTCCATAAGGCAGCCTGCCTTTGCTCAGGAGACAGCTTTCTTTCCCCATTTATTGCAGGATCGTTGTCTAGAGCACAGAAGAGAACATTTAGCAAAGGTTTGATCCTTGCATGTTGTTGCAATTACACCTGCAATTACAGCATCCTCCGTACTCCTAACTGCTCTGCTATCCTAATTTTCTACTAAGCGCCTTTCATCGATGTGATAATTTACCACTGCGATGTTCTCTCCATTACAGCAGGGCAGTCCCAAAATCCTCAGCATTTTTTCGACAGCAAACAGGACCCCCGGCAATTCCCATCACACTTGGTTTCCAATTAACTGCTGAATATTAGGTCACTCGAATCATTCCCAGCAAGATCCCAGCAGTTCCCCGAGCTCTTCAGCTGCAAGGAGGACAAACTTCTGCTTTCATGTTAGGATGGGAAAATTGCATGGGAGCAGGACATCCCGACGGGCTGTCTCTCCCCTAAAATCAACTACAGACCTTGCCCTTCAAAGCCCTTCTCTTAAAGGAAGAGTAAACTTCTCAAGAAAAAAAAACCCACGGGCAGTAAATACAACACAAGCTGTACGGCGGGAGGGGGGGAAAGGTGCTTGAAAGCTGAAATAAAGGGTGATACAATTAAACGCTTGATCCTGGATTTTAGTTCTCTTTTTTAATTATTTCTAAATATTAATACTGTAATGAAACCAATTCTCAGCTTCCAACAAGTGGTCCCCAGCTCCATTTTCCAAATTCCTCCCCATCAAGAGCACTTACTGGAAGCTTTTCCCTCCCTCCTAAAGATCTTGTTAGCTTGGCAGGAAACAGAAGTTCTTGTTGAGAAGTCCTCCGTCTAAAACGATTCTCTAAAATGTAACACTAATTTAGTAATTGCTGCAATATCTCCTCATCCCACACAACAGGATACTCCCCAAACCCCATCAAGAACCTCCCCAGGGACTTTCACATGCCCTCTCTAACCTTCTTCCAACACCTCCACTTTCCTGCTTTCTATCAGGAGCGCATTCATCGCAATTACTAAAAAGCCGTCCCTCTGGGAATTTCCAAAATTTCCCCAGCACAGGGCACCTCTGCAGACTCACCACGGACCTTACACCCGCACTCCCAGGTGCTCTGTACCTTGACCAGCTTCAAATCAGCACCAGAACAGAAATGAGCTTACTCTAAACATGCCCTAAAAGAATAATTGGTTTTAATGTTCATTACAAACCTAGAAAATTAATGCCCCACAGCAAACTCTGGTGTTTGAGGAGATGCAAGTTTGAAAAAGGGGAAGAACTGGGATTTTTTCAAAGGTTGAACCATTTCCCTTCCTTCTGCCAGCAACAGCCAATTCACCAAAAGAATATGCCTCCTACTATTGCACAAATACCTAAAAGGAAAATCACAAACTAGAGCTAATCCCATGAAAATCTGCTACGGGGAAGTAGAGGATGGCACCTTCGCAAAATGCCATCCCCAAGATAAAGCTTCTCTCCAGTCCTCCCACCGGCTCCTCTATTCCCTCTATGCAAAGCCAAAATTCAACCTGGCTGGCGAGTACCTCCAAACTAAGGGAATTCACACGCCAGAGAGGTTTAGAAACACCAGTATTTCAGGTGGGCTCCTCCAGGACTTCTGGCTTCATTTTAGGGGAAGACCTGAGAATTGTCCACATAAGCACCATCAGCATCACCCTCCTCATCCCTACCGACAGCCCCCAGGGCACCGAAGCACCACTCCAAGGGCAGCCCGCGGCGGCTTCAGATATCTGCCCACCGAGAAGGAGAGTGACTCCCAGCTGTGCATTGGAAGCAACTGAGGAGTAAATATATATAGCCAAAAAGAAATTTAGAAAGCCAGCAGACCGTATATACATACGTATCAACTCAGGGCCTGCTCCTCTTGCTGCTCGTTAGCCCCTCCTCAAACATACATACACACAATTCACCACAGACTTTCTAATTAGTTGAAGAAAAGAAAAAAAATCAATAAGAAAGAAATTAAAGTTACAAATCTAACTGAAGTCAGTCACACACCCAGGGAAAATTTGTTCCTGGGGTAAAGTTTATCTAGTGTCATAATTTTATTGAAATCCTATATCTTCCTATTGACTTTTATCGTTTCAAGCTGGATGCCAGAGTTATCATTATTAGAGTCTCGGTGTTGCTCGCAGGCCCCAGGTTTGGTTGGGTTTTTTTCCCTTTTATAAACAAGCTGTAATTGTCTGGTTTATTGATCAATAAATCTTTCAACTGCCTCTCGTCACCCGGCTTCTGTTCTGCTAAGTCTCCTGCACCATTCTCTGAAAGAAAATATAGGGTTGTGGTTTTTTTAAAGAACAGATTGTTTTGTCATTAGCAATGAAAGAGCAGGAATTGTGCCGGTCCCTTCCGATAATGGCTTTTTAATGACGGATTCTCGTCACAGTAAAATCTGCTTTGTTTCCACACGAATGAACTCCAACTATTAATCCCCAACCCAAAGGCAGGGCTCACTCGCGCTCTCCCTTCTGCACGGGTTAGAGCCTGGCAGAGGAGACAGACTTTGTAAAGTGGAATCATAATGATATTCCCCTTTCTTGATGGTACAGAAATATTCCTGTTCCTAGCGTTAGATGAGCTTTTTTTTTTTACTTAATGATAATTTTTGGAGAATGTTAATAGACCGCTTCATTATAGGAAATCAGTGGCAAGATCTCCCCCTCCTCTTCCTCTCCAGACTCCTAACTCCAAATTAGTCATAATAAGAGAAAATTTCAAGACTGAAGAAAGAATATGGAGCTTCAACATCAAACAGATGCTATTTGCAATCAGGTATAATTTAGCTAACTATTCCTTATAAAAAAAAAAAACAAAAAAACAAATAAAAGAGAAAGATGGCTGTGTAAGAGAGGTCTTTGCTTTCTTGCTTTAAGCGATACAAATACACACAGAGAACAAGGGAGACGGTAACTGGGGCTTGACCAGATGTTTAACATCAGTAAAATTAGCAGTGTGAGGTGCGGGAACATAAACCAAAATATAGCCAGGAATAACTGAGGAATACTGAAATATATCAGACTGTGTCAGGATCGATGGAAAAACTACAACCTTAGGATACTTCAAAAATTAGTCACAGGAATCTCCGGTCCACGAGCAACTAACTTTGATGAACTCACAAATGGCAGGACAGGCCCCGAAAATAGGATGGAGGAACAGAGCCAACCTTTTAAAAGAAGGATGGATGAGGAGATACAGACTCAGGCAATTATAAATCACTGCAACATTTTGGTATCTCATAAAAATACTTGAAGAAAACATTAACAATCAAATTGCAAGCAGCTAGAGAAGAATTAGGGACAAGAAACAATCAACTGAGCCTTAATATGAATAATATCAAACCAGTCTAATTTCCTTCTCTGACAGGTAACTTGTCTACTGAATAAAGGCAAACAATAAATGTGATAAATCTCAACTTCAGTGATGTGTTTATCAAAGAGGAGGATTACAATTCAACAACATCTCTGTAATTTAGAGAAATGAATTTGTATCGAGGCGATGAAACTGCTGAAAGCAAAGCAGGGAGCCCTGCGCGATGTGGGGCCCCGCAGCCCCCCGCGGTGGTTGGCATCCACCCCTTCCCAAAGCCCCGTCTGCACCTCCTTCAGAGGACACACGCGCATCCCACCTCCCGCACGTCGGGATGCGGGCGGCTGCCCCGCACACCCCGGAAAAGCGTCAGCCAGGGCTACTGACAATTCACAGGTTCTGCCCCGATCCGATGGCCGGAGGAATGGATATGGAATTGATACGTTGCTAAGCTTTACTTGGCAATTAGGCTTCTCTCTTCAAAGACTATGTTCCCATCCCATTGCCTTACAGAAAACAGGGGGGGAAAGTCAAAGCAAAGTGACAAGGCCCAAGAAACGGGGGCCGGAGGGCAGAGCTGTGGCTAAAGGCACATTCGGTCAGTCTTTGCTATTACGGGAACGCGTCTAAGGGAGCTCCAGCCCCTCAGCTCCTGACCTTCTTGAGGCACGGCTAACGAGAGCTAATCCACTCTTTCAGAACAGACTAAAAAAGAGTCCTACGCCAAAAAAAACCTAGCAAAAACTAAATTACCAGAAACTTTTCAAGTCTTCCTTGTCTACAGCAGCATCTACTATCACCAGAGGGCAAATGGTTCCCCCTTCTCTTACCACCCTTAGCTTTTGTACTAATCATCTTTAAACCAAAATTTTCTATTCCCAAACCTCCAAATAGCTTCCTTCTCAGCTACAGCCATTTCCCAACATTTCTCTCTGTGGCTGACCTATTTTCACATTACTTTACAAATTAGAACTGACTGCAGACACATATGTATATACACACCATTGACTTTCTACTCAAGACCTCAATTAAAACAGCATTTACAAAAAAGCCCGTTAACTCCATAAAAATAAAAACATCCAGCAGATTGCACTACCCTTGCACTGACAAGAAGAATGTTAGAGAATAGTTTTTCAAAATATTCTTACCTCTTGAATGTGATTTTCTATAGATCAACCCTCTGCTTGAATTTTTGCCCCTCAAGCCAACATAAGGCTATCACAGGAACCTAAAGATGGATTTAACCTATCAAGAAGCCCTTCAGACGTATTGCGCCCTACAAATAAGGCTTCTCCAACAAAAATAAAATATTTATTCTTTATAAGTCCAAGTGTCTCCATCCAACCTGAGTAGGTGGCAGAGAGGTCAGAAAGACTGATGTACTCCGTAACCACAAGCACGCAGCAAACCAGGAATAAAACATTCCTTTCTCTCCTATCATTTCTTCACAACTGATGGTTTTCAATGCTTTTTCTGATACTCTCATAACGGACCCATTTTCTTGCTAGGAAAGGTACCATATCATTAAGGTCGAGCACCAACTTTCCACCTAAGGTTGGAAGTCTGGAGAAAGCCACCGGGGAAAGCGCGGTGAGGAGAGGACACAACCAGGCAGAGAGCTGAGAACGACGAGCAAAGGCTAATTTTAGGTGCCAGAACAAGAGGCACTCTTTAGCTTCCCAACCATCACTCCTCAAATTTTGGAGAGACTCTGCAATCTGACTGCTCCTTTGGCAAACATTCAGCAGGCAGCTTTCGACGCACACTTACAAATACCCGTGTATCTTATATACTCTTCTATTCCATACGTTTTCCCCCCGATTTATAGTCCTTCCTTTCAAGCTCTTGTCCCTCACCTCCAGCGCTCCTCTGCAGAGGGCTCAGCTTGCCTTCTATCCTGGCAACGGACCAGAGCCAATAAATCCACTGTAACTCTTTTAATCTGTCTCTGATAAATCCCTTGCTTACTATCCTTAGGAAAATTGTGCATGGTCTCTAAAAGCCTCATTTTGCTTATAGCACATACATATGCCAGCTGACAAGCAATCATACAACTGACACTGCAGCCAACTAAATATTATCTGACTAAAATACCCCTGGGGTCCTCTTGCTTCACAGCGAGTTTAACATGTTTAGTTATGTTTCCTAACCTCCTGCTGCCGTGAAATAATTTTATGATTTTTCTTCATTTAACTCCCTTCTAGCGGAACGCTCGCCACTGCCTATCTCTAGCACAAGCTCGTTTTTCTCTCTCTGTGTATTTTTCATCTCTTCATTCAAAAAAAAACCCTCCTCTTTCTACCATTTCTCGTAGCCCCCCTGCAGGCAGTGGCAATCTCGCACAAGGGCGAAGCTGCCGTATTCACCTGCCTCAGCACAGGGCCACTCGCCGCCTGACACCCTGGGCACAGTTCATATTTGAAAACCAGTCATTTCTTTAAAAAAAAAAAAAAGAAGTAATACCGTACCTTTTTCAGCCTAGCCACTAGATCACCATCGCTGGCAGAGGGAAGGCATATAACTGACAAGGCGATGTATTCATCCTTACGTACTGGCAATACAAAACTATTATATTATTCATCCATTCAAAAAAAAAAAGGTAGAGAAAAAAAAAGAAAATGCCTTATTTATCCCTGAAAAGAAAGTTTTTGTGAGGGTGCATCAGGTTCTTCTATTCTGCCAGTGTCCACAGCACATAAAAATTCAGCCCTATGTTCATTCCTTACCCTCAGATTTCTTTTTCCTCCTGCCTACTAAGTAACCCAGATATTGGCCTCTAAATCTCTTAACAGCCAGTTTCCTGCTGTTTTAACCGCTTAAATATCATTAACTTGGGCAAAAAGTAAACTGAACTGTGCTCTAAGCCGGTGCAGTTGTCTCTGCTAAAAGCAAGGAGGGGGAATCGCAGCACCGTCCGGGCTCTGCTCCTGCGGTGTTCAGGGTAAAGCAGGACCGACGCAGGAGGGCAAATCTCAGACAGAAAAATCAGAGACCTGAGTTCATCCCATCAGCTCAACACAGCACATTCCACTGAACTTGAGAAGTAAATTCTTGGTCCCCTTACGACGTGTCAACACCTCGAGAAATGTGGTAGCTGTGGCTTTTTGAAAATGGTAAAGAAAAAGCGCTTTTAGGTAATGCTTCAGAATACAACTCAGCTGAATGCTTTATTAGAACATTATTAATAATTTCCCATATTTTACTTAATTCATAAATCATTCCCTCTACGCCTCCAGGGTATAAAAGATCAGCGACTTCAATAAGAGTTTCAGAAATCATACATCACCCTATCTCCCCGGTGGCCCAGAGCATATCTGTGTTGCCCTTAAAGGATTCCCGCAGGCAGAGCGGACCCAGCTCCTTCCCCTCGCAGCTCGGCGACGCATCCTTCGGAAGTGGACACAGAGCAGAGAAGATTGAACATCTGCCTGCGTATGTGCTGCAACAGGACTGTCCCGGGCAAGGAAGTTGAGTAACGTGCACCTCACCACACGTGACGCCCACAGACAGACACCCACAGCACCTGCACTGCAAATCATCACATCGGGTCTCATGAAATTTGCAAGCCACAGGGCTGGCAAGCTTTTTAGCAAGGCCTGTCGCAATAGGATGAGGCATAATGGCTTTAAACTGAAAGAGGAGAGATTTAGACTAGATATAATGAAATTTTTACTATGAGGGTAAATGAGGTGATGAGACGCTGGCCCAGGCTGCCCAGAGAGGTGGTAGATGCCCCATCCCTGGAAACATTCCAGGCCAGGCTGGACGGGGCTCTGAGCAACCTGGTCTAATTGAAGATGTCCCTGCTCATGGCAGGGGGTTGGACTAGATGGCCTTTAAAGGTCCCTTCCAACCCAAACTATTCTGTGATTATATGAACGCATCTAAACAAAAGGCCTTTCTGCCCACTACCCATTGGGGTTCAAATGTTTTCACTTACCTATAACAACTGTTAGAAATTTCCTTCAATTACTGTCCCATAACTGCCAGGGAACTGCCCAGAAGCCCCCGGTATTCGTTGATCCACCCTGATGCAGAACACAGGGGGTAAAAACCCCAAAGAGCCCACCCATACAGTACCCCATCCAGGGCCTGCTCAGCATCAATGCTGTTTACCAAAAACCGTAACGCCATTTGTTAAGTACAGGAGGCACAGTGTGCAACTTCCACACTACTTAAGACATCTATAAGGCAAAAAGAATACACAAAAATAATAATAATCATAAAGGGTCATTTCCCACCCAAACCTTGCTCCCAACAGTAAGACTGGGCTGGCTTAAGGGATAGCTTATTTAATCACACCCAATAGTGCAAAGCAACAATAAGTCATTACTTCGAAGTAAGATTTACTTGGATGTGGTCAAAATACTATTTTCACATTACAGAACACAAGTTTCATGTTACCCATATGACGTAGGTTACACGTTGTAACTTGCACCCTTGGAAAATGTGAATGAACGATCACTTTAAAACTTCAAGTATATAAGCCAACTAAAAAGGTTAAAAACACAAACCGCGCCAAGCAACACCTCCTTGGCTTTTTCTTAAGATTAGTTTATTCTCTCAACCCAGAGCACAGTTCAGACAACACCCACACAACATGTCTCATTAACCTCACCAGGAGCCGTCTTCAGGGTTTGCTCTCAGACAGCAAGTAAACACCACGAAGCTCGGCTGCTCTACAACCTTGTGAACTGCACTTCTCCAAGAGTTTTCTGCATTTAAAAAAGAAAATGTACCACCTTGGTGATCTGGATGGCTGCTTCTCCAGCAGAGGTTTCTCACATGCTGGCACTCGAATCCCGCAGAGAATGCGCAGGGAACCTCACAAACGGTGTTCTTCCATCGACCCCTCTGTGCCTGGCATCCCCTTCCTCTTGAGACCCCGATATGGCAAAGAACAAAATCGGATGCTTCAGAGCCAGGTACAAGGACCTTATCAGGCAGATACAAGATTATGGTGCTTCACCACCATTCCAGTCGTATCTTCACCTTAGGCTTCCCAACTCCAAAAAATGACATTTAATAAATACTTCTGAAGAACAAGCTCTCACTGACAACTCCTTTGGGTATTTTTATTGATCATATAAATACCCAGTATCTTTTTCAACCCTGATAAATTCCTGACCTTGCCAGTTTTCTGATGGTAATGAATCCCATTGCTTCTTTCATTGCTTGAAAATGTATTTTCTTTTATCAGTTTTTAATTTGCCACCTTTCAGCTTCATTGAACACCTTTGTTCTTGCATTGCAGAGACAGGGAAAACAACAGCTCCCAAATAACTTCTCTAAACCATTCATTCATTAGACTCTGCGCTTTCAACTTGTCACCTCTTATTCAACAAATTTTTAAGGTAAACAAGTCCAATCTTCACAGTTTTTCAGCATAACTGCTTTCCCGGTCTTTCACGTTCTCATCACCCATTTCCGACTGCTGCTGTCAGCCTGCAGCATCCTCAGCTGAACTGGGTTGACGAGGTATAAACAAAGAGGAAGAGTGAAGATGCACCGCAAGTCACTGGTCCCTTCCCCACTGCTCTCTGTGAGTAGGGGTACACCCTCACCAGCTCCTGGCTGGCTAAAGAGCTCATGATCCCAACACCAGCAGGTCGAGGGAGGTGATTCCGCCCTCTACTCTGCTCTGGTGAGACCCCAGCTTGGAGCGGGTCCAGAGGACGCCACAAAGATGCTGTGAGGACTGGAGCCCCTCTGCTGTGAGGACAGGCTGAGAGAATTGGGGGCATTCAGCCTGGAGAAGAGAAGGCTCCGGGGAGACCTTGTAGCAGACTGTCAGTATCTGAAGGGGGCCTACAAGAAAGCTGGAGAGGGACTTTTTACAAGGGCATGTAGCGATAGCATGAGGGGTAACGGCTTCAAACTGGAAGAGGGCAGATTTAGGTTAGATACTAGGAAGAAATTTGTCCTTATGAGGTAGATGAGCCCTTGGCCCAGGTTGTCCAGAGAAGCTGTGGCTGCCCCATCCCTGGAGGGGTTCAAGGCCAGGTTGGACAGGGCTCGGAGCAACCTGGGCTGGTGGGAGGTGTCCCTGCCCAGGGCAGGAGGGCTGGAATTAGATGGTCTTTAAGGTCCCTTCCAACCCAAACCATTCTATGATTCTATGGTCTCCTGCCCATCAAACTCTTTCACACACAAGTTACCCACAGACCCCACTCCACCAGTACGTCCCCGGGTGTGAAGACCCCATAACTGCACACTGTGGCAGCTACACCGGTTGGCAAACACCTACTGCTCAACAACTCCAGAGGGCTTGGCCGATCACCAGAGAAGCAGGAGAAAATGCTCTCCCAAAAGCTGCTGAGCCAGGGGATGGGAAAAGCCCAGCGATTTGCTGTTTAGGAACACAGTAGGGAATAACCTCTTCAAGCACACCTGGTAGAGAGTGAAGGAGAAGAGGATGCATGTCTACACGTAAGAACCAACTCCGGCCCTTGGGACAACAGCCGCATATACAGATTTCCCCAAATTTCAGAAATTAAACTATTACCTTAAGATAGCCTACATTGTATTAGCTGCCACTCAGCAAACACCTTCCTTTTACAGTGTCACCAGAGTGATGGTTAATTCACGCAGACAAAACGACGTTCCTTTCTTTGTTCTCCCTCCACTGCCTCTGCAATATTAAGTCAACAAAATCTTCCCTCCAAACTGCGCTGACATCACAGATGTTATGCTCAAACCATTAAACAAAACGTGAAGCACTGAACTCAGGCTTCATTAAAAACAAGTGGAAAAATCAGTTTACCAGAAGAAAAACGTTACTTCGGAAATGTGTTCATCATATACATCTGAGAGAGAATGAATGAAACAAACACATTCATCAGTCTCTTAATTAAAATTTGACCACAAAATTTTGTACATTCCTATTTATTTTCAACAAAACCACAGAGCAATAAAGAGCAGAACCACAGTATCAAAAAATCTAGTTTGTTGCAAAGTAAAACCACCGGTTTGCTTTCACACTGATGAACTGCCAGGTATTACAGAACAAAAGGGACTATCGGCTTTTCTACTGCCGGGCAGAACTTCATCAAAGTGAGCAGAATATGGCATAATCACAGAAATTACTGTCAAAAAGAAAGACGTAGAAACAGAGGGAAGAAGTCTCTCCCTGCCATGTAACATCAGGGAAAGAGCTGGCAAAGAGCAGACAGTTAGTGATGAAGATGAATTCCTACTTCCATACAGCAAAACACCCCTGACACAGAACATTCTGGATAACTTCGAGATATTCAGATTGAAATTTATCCTTTCCTACACTCCACATACCAGAAAAACAATCCAAAGGACACCCAATCCACCAGAGGGAGAATTACAGAATATTTAGTTTGCAATCAAGTCCTCAAGAAGACAAAAAGGTGAGAACAGATGCATTTGCACAGCAATATTGAAGCATACAACACTCATCGCCACATTTCATGGAATCATTCTGGTTGGAAGAGACCTTCAGGATCATCAAGTCCAACCTCCTCTGTCCTATCTCTGGAAAAAAGTGCATTGTGATCTGTCAGGAAATGCTATCAGAGCTATTTTTGTTATTCTAAATTTTAAAGAAAAGTTTAAAATGAAGTCATATATCTGTCGCTATATTTGGTTCTTCTGCTTCCATTTGTGAAATACCATTATATTATTTAATAAAATGCCTTTCTCTTCTCAGTGCCTTACAATAAACCTGGCCAGCACTCTCCTGACTTTGTACAATCTTTCTCAAATAGAGCTTTATCCTACCAACGAACGCTCCACGAGACGACACCATTCTCAATACAGTCTATTATCAGCAGCAGACAGACCCAGACTGGCACGAGAGCTGAGCTGTGAAAGCTGCTCCGGAGATTGCCTCCCCCACGCTCCCCAGCTCTCCTGGATCCCCTTCTCTCCAGGAGCGCACTCCACGGGATTCTTCCAAGCAGGTTCATGAACAGATAAAACTCCGCTCTCCTCAAGCCCAGGGCTGCCATCCTGCTATTTGCCTTGTTCCCTTCTCTCAGAAGACATTCTGAATTACTTTAACAGCGCCCTTATCGTCCACCTTAGTTCTTCAAAAAAGCCGCCACGATCAACGTAAAATCACTCGATACCACCAGCACAAAAAAAGGTGGGTATAGAAATGAAGGGAAGACAAAAGACAACAAGAACAAATCATTCAGGTAGAATTTATGACCACTGCACAATCCCTCTCCTCAACTTACGCCAAAACACTGTTCCTATTTCTCTTGCAAGTATTAGTTTTCCAACTTATTTCACCAATACCAACAGACACGAGCACATTAAAAGAAAGCATGACTGCTGCATTGTCTTTGTCGGCGCGGCCACAAAGATGCTGCCCATGATTACTAATTCACGAGGACTCTTCTGCTCATTGAGGGTAAGAACAGAAGCGCCCAAAAAGCAGCGAGTGACGCATTTCTGCCTCTGTCTCCCTGTGCCCATCACGGATGCCAGACACACACACATAAACAGATTCCACAATCAAGGCAAAAGACTCCCTGTGCAAAACACCTGCCTCAAGTCCAGGGAAGAAGCAATGCAAGTTTTACAGCACACGTCAAATCTTTTCAACTTTTTCCCCCGAATCAAATCAGTTACTAATGAAACAGTTTATGATTAATACTCACTTAAGTCAAGAAGTAAATTGGGGGAAAAGCTATTAGTTGAACATGAGCGAATCAGATTGGCTCCAGATATACATAATGGATGTGTATATGTGAAGGAAATACTATTGCTGTATCTTTAGAAGTCTTCAATTTCTGAACACACTCTGTTGTAGATCATCACGTAATATCCTCTAGTGGCACTTCTGAAACATGATGCAGAAGGTACAAGCAGTCAATGTTCCTGTGAAATACAGATGTACCTTCTAATGATCTGAACAGGTGCCGTCTCCCAAAGGCATGTCCTCACTGACCACGTACAGAGAGCTCCACCAGAGAGCTCCATCCAGAGAAATAGTGATCCCATCCAGCTCCGGCTTGCTCGCCGAGGCCAGGCTGGCTCCCAGCTCTCATTTGTCTTCTCTCCGGCTCCGAGGACACCCAGGAGCGATGGCCATGGAGGCAGGAGAGGGCAAAGCACAGTCCACCAGCCTCTGTCCCCTGAGCTGCTGGAGCAGCGCCTTAGAAGGGTGAACAGAACAGAAAACAGCTGCCAGAAGTGATCTCCTAAGCCTATAAGCACAATACTAGGCAAAAATTTATTACTTTTTCCTCTAGAGCAGTCTTTACATATTTGAAGATATGTTTCTCCGCAGTATTCGCTAGTGTAATTTTTCACTCTTGCCTCTTACTTTTTACCATTGGTTAATAAATATCCATTCGTCTCCAGAAACTGAGAGGAACAACTGTAGCGTGGCTCACACGGAGTTCCCCAGCCCTGACTGGAAGAAGAGCCAGGAACGAACAAGACGGGGATTAAGGACAAGAAATAACTTTGTAATTGAAAACTCAGGGCCAGCCACCATGAAGTAAAACGCAAGAGACCCGCAGAGCCACACCAGAAATCAAAGCGGGGAAGAAGCGCCTGTGGTCTCATGCTGGCTCAGGCCCCAAATTTTATTAATATCCTGTACTTGCACATCCCACAGGTTATCCCATCCACCCAAAATTTGACACCGATCCTTAAAGCTTTGAATTTAAAAAACAAACACGGTACTAACTGAAAAACCCTCCTCATGAAAGCTGTGGCGTAGATTGTATAAAGACCTGTTTCTTCGGGGGATACAGAATGGAAACCATAATTGTATTTAGGTTTTGGATAGACGAAAAAGCAAGAAAAAAAAATACTGCCAGTTCAGCATGTATGACGGAGGAATACAGGAAACCAATAAATAGCTTGAAAACTAGGGAGCTCTGAAGTTTTCACCTCAAAAGAAAAGAAGAAAAAGTTTACACAAAATTTTAAAAGCTTCTGAGGAACACGAGGCAAATAAAGGAATTAATCTCCAGCTGAAGTTTGTGCACTTCTACAAGAACGTACCTATTCAGACACCCTTATCAACAGTTTAATAGTATAAACAAAAAGCCAGCAGCATAACAAATGAGGTTTTTAGAGGGATCTTCTCCCTGCCTCCTCCGGTGGCCCCAGAAGGCAACCAGTTGCTCCCAGTCTGGGTGCTGGGATGCTGATGGGGCTCCAACAAGGCAAAGGCTGGTATTAGACACCGCTTTTATTAGCTGGGATCCGAAAGCGCCACCAAACCCCGCAGGTACCACCCTCGGCAGAGGTTGCTCTCTTTATTTCACAAATTATATGTAATTGCCTCTTTAATATCAGCCACCAAATTGAGTTGAACACTACCATTCTTCCCTAAATTCAACATGCGTGCGCTTCAAACATACGTATTTCATACTTAAAGAATACTTTTTACAATAAAAATACTGCAAAAGCTTGGAATTGACGTTATTAGACAATCTAACCCACTGCTACAAAGGGCAAAGAGAAAGGCAAAGCCACTCCTCCCCTGCTCCAAAGGGCAATTTCTTTTTCAGCAGCCACATGAAGAAACAGGGGGTCTCCGAAGTCCTTTTAAATTCTAATGTTTGAACGAGCGGTACGTGATTGATGCGGCTGTTATTTGTAACACCGTAGGGGCGTGTTATAAAGAACCTGACATTATTTATAAGCGTGATGTTCCTCGGCGCGTCAGCGCAGCCCAAGAGGCACGGCATCCCGCAGCAAACGCCGCTGCGAGGGAAGGTTTTCTGGACTATTTGCACAACCTTAGGCCCAGGGACAAGTACTGGTAGCGGTTTTTGGAGGGTGGCAGAAACCCCGGCACCAGGGACGGGCACACACCTGTGCCGGCATTGCCCGCGCCGGATCGGCCAGTGCATATAGGAGAGAACCTCCCAGGAGTGGTGGGAGATGGAAAATAAATAGGACCTGGGCTTAAATTCCAAAGCCAACTGCATCCTGGGCTGCACCAAAAGAAGCGTGGCCAGCAGGTCGAGGGAGGTGATTCTGCCCCTCTGCTCTCTCTGGTGAGACCCCACCTGGAGTACCGTGTCCAGCTCTGGAGTCCTCAGCACAAGAAGGACATGGACCTGTTCGAACGTGTCCAGCGGAGGGCCACGAAGATGATCAGAGGCTGGAGCCCCTCTGCTGTGAGGACAGGCTGAGAGAGCTGGGGGGGTTCAGCCTGGAGGAGAGAAGGCTCCGGGGAGACCTTCCAGCCCCTTCCAGTCCCTAAAGGGGGCCTACAGGAAGGATGGGGAGGGACTCCGGATCAGGGAGTGTAACGACAGGCTGAGGGACAATGGTTTCAAACTGAAGGAGGGTAGATTTAGATTGGATACTCGGAAGAAATTCTTTGCTGTGAGGGCAGTGAGCCCCTGGCCCAGGTTGCCCAGAGAAGCTGTGGCTGCCCCATCCCTGGAGGGGTTCAAGGCCAGGTTGGACGGGGCTTGGAGCAACCTGGGCTGGTGGGAGGTGTCCCTGCCCAGGGCAGGGGGTGGAACAAGATGATCTTTAAGGTCCCTTCCAACCCGAACCATTCTATGATTAAATTCTGCATTCAATGGTAAAAAAACGTTTCAAAGAGCCGCGAGGCTGCTGACCAAGGAGTGACAGTCCATCTGCGTAATCACTCAGCACTTGCGCCGTGTGGACCCGGAGCTCACCCAAAGGGGAGGACAGTTACTCACCACTAATGCTGACTTTCACACCATTCTACTAAGCTTGCTAATGACCTGGCATGCTAATGGATAGTCAGGAAATTATTTTTTTTTCCTTTTTTCTCATCTACAGTCTTACCCTCTATGTCAGAACCTATTTAATTACTGCTAAATCATCTCCAACAATGTACGCCAAGTCTAGCCTTGAATTTCTTCAAGAAGTGTGATTTCATCCCTTAGTTTCTCCTGCTTTTTCACTTAATGTGGGAATAGTTAAACTGCATTTCTCCAATTTGCTTTTTAAATGGAAAAGATTACTGTCAAGAGGGGCAGGTTTCTTATTTCCCTGCCACTTACAGATGACATTAGTCCCTTCCTTGTTCATACCTACTGAAACAATGCTGTCTCCTGGCACGTCGACTTTAAAATGCAATTGAAGTTTTCACCATGCAGCTCACAAAGAAACATATCTGCACATTATAATTGATTCCTCTTCTGATCCCATTGGTTAACAAAAATAATTGAATTTAGTACCCTTTTTAACACATTCACATATTCCTTTAGAGTTCCAAGCTGAACATACTCCCCTGCTTTTGTCCTTGGTCCCATTTTCAAAAACTTTTCTCTTCAGTTTGCCAATCTAGCACAAGCAAGAGACTCTCCAGTCTGGGGAAAAGTGGAGCAGAGACAATTAAGACAGGAGAGAGGCAGGAGGAGAAATGCAGTATAATATATGCAAAAGCAGATGTCTTATGAGGACACTGTTGAAATTAACTTGTTCGTGGAACTCTTCCAGTTGGCAGCACAGAAGTGCAGGACTGCCTTTAGGTTTTTATGCTGCACTTTTCATCAATCAATCTTAAAAGCAGCCTACTATGGAAGTTCAGCATCATCACCTCCATTTTCCAGAAGGGGAAACTGATGCTGCCCCATGAGATGTTCTAGTTGTGGTCCTTCGGCAGCTTAGAAGAACTGGGCGAAAACACAGACCTCCTTCAAGTCTCCATCTGGGGATCTTCCCAGTGATTAGGTCATTCTTACGAAAAACAAAACAAACAAAAAAAGCGTTTATCAACGAGGCACCAGCTCTGTTTCGGAAAGGATTACCATCATTGTGCAGCCACTTGCGAGATGCTGCCTCTCCTGAAGTCACACCAGAGAAAGGCAAAACCAGAAAGAAACAGTAAAAGAAAGCAGAGTTGTTAACAAGTATGAACATTCCCCAAGTGCTCCTGTTACATGTGCTGCAAATGTTTGATGTGCCAAAGCCATGAAAGACACAGGGAGGTCTAATTCCTTTCTATTCTTGCAGAAGAAATGATCAGTACCTACCAGAATCAACCAAAATATGGCTTGGAACTGTAGGAACAAAAGAGGAAATATGAAGGTGCTGCTTTGAGACACTGCAAGGAGATCATCCCTCTGGAGATGTGACACCAAGGAGATCATCCCTCTGGAGATGAAGACCAACAGTTCCACCTGTAGCCATTGATACTTTGTCCTGTCCCTCATATGAGCAAAGAACTAACTCAATGAAACCATTCACAAGCAAAAAGCTTCTCACTTTCTCCTACAGTTAGCTTTATGGTGATTTAGCTTCAGAAACTTCCTTTTCAAACCAGTTCTGAGCAAAGAAAACGATCACAGCATTTAGTTTGGGAAGGGAAGAGGGGAAGGAACGCGCTGGAGAGGCTGAGCTGTGCTGCGAACAGGGCACTCGGCAAGCAGAAAACACAAGTTCTAGGTGACAAACCCCGAAATGAATTCCAGCAGCAGAAAGCCAAAGACTTCCCTGTAATCTGCCCTTCACCCAGAGGCGAGGAAAGGAGCCCCTCCTGATCTCACAGCCGTAAAAAAGGCCATCCTTCAGCAGACTGAACAGAGCCGCGTTCGCAGGAGAACTCGTCAAGCTGCTGAATTTATATGCAGCAACAGAACCATGTAAGGATCAAATAAAATTAATTCTGTCTAATAACAAATTAATTGTCCATGCCAACCTCTAATGTCTCCATCATCAAATGAATTTCCGTGTTATTTACCCACCACAACTTCCCACGGGGAAGGAGAAAGACAGCTGCTTAGATTAAAGAACGAAACAGAAGAGCCTCCTAGACAAAGGATTCTTTTCATTTTCTAAATGATTGCTCTACTCCAAAACATCTTATGAGAAATAATGTTATTTTTTTTTAATCCCTTTAACAAAACCAAGATGCAAGCTGCCTGATTTGATGCCGCTATTTCATTGTCTCAGAACTGAATGCAACAACTTCTAGTGGTAAGGAGAGGTAGGCTCACATAGAAATAATGTTCCCTTTACAAGAAAAATAAATTGTCAACAGATCTAAGAAAGCGTATTTTTTCTCATTTTATATTCTTTGAGGTATGGATCACTGTAGTCCTCATCTTATTTATTGACAACAGGAACATTTTTAAAAGGTGTATACAATGACAACAACAGAACCCACTTTACGGTGAAACTAGGCTATAAATTCTTTCAAAAGACCTGAAAAGTGACACATGCTGCCAGATCCCCACTGTTCTTATTTTCCAATCTTATTTTAATGCCTCTAAAGCATCCAAAATTGTCCAGTTTGACCACACCAAGTAATACCTCTCAAAATCATCATCTAATGGACGAGTATTTCTAGGAAATAAAAGAAAGCTCTCTCTAACAGCAATGTCAATGCTCCATCCCACTTCAACAACCTATTCCCCGCCCGAGGACTGCCCAAGCTGAGGGAACCAGCTCGTAACAAAGAGCTGCTCCATTTAATCCTGGAGAAGTCCTGGGAAGAGAAGGGCAAAAGGGGAGAAGACAGCCCACAGAAGATTGGGAGAAACTCAGGTCTTTGACCTGCTCAGTCCCACAATTCTCTATTTTTGATCGGGCAAGCAGTAGTAAAAGATACAAGAGACCTCTCACTTGACAGAAGTCAAAGTTCTTTGTCACACAACGCTTACTTCAATGGGGGTTTAAAAGGTTGTTACTCGCAGAGTTGTCATGGGATGACCGCCCAGTAACGACCTTCAACTGTACTGGGACCTCTTCACTAGAGAGCCAGCAGCAGGACTGTACACTGTGTTTGAACTCATCAGACTTGCAGTGGTCAAGAGTTCTCTGGATTACAGAGTGGTCCTACCAAAATTCTGACCTGGATGTCCCTGCAGGCCCAGAGGAGAGCAAAAACTTGCGCACAATGAAACTACAGGGCGTGACCTGGAAGAATTCTTACAAAAACAAGCACCATCTATCAAACAGGGATTTGGTTTATCTTAGCTGCAATGTTTTTCTACACAGAGGAGATTAGGAGCGACAGATTCACTCTTCCAAAGCAGAAACAAAACAACTTTTAGTTAAGAAATAAAGCAGATGGCCCATGTAGATTAAAGAGTAGGTAACACCACAATGCAACAGCACACTGCTGCGCACAAATCCCACAGTAATTACAGCAGCAGCGTTATTTCACTAACGATGCTATGCCTGTGAACTGGGACAAATTAACACAAAGACACACATGCTGGTGACTTGCAGCCCAAGGGAAGGTGAATATGATGGAGAGACAGACATTTAAGGGAATCACAACAGATTAAATGCTGCAAGGTCCAGGCAAGCAATATGCGGCCCCCAAAAAAAAGGAATATGGGAAAGGATGTGTTCCTCATCTGTCCTAGATTTGTACGAAAATTGGTGTTCTCCCTAGAGACTGTGCAAGGGATCTTTCTCATCCCACTTGTATTCCAGCATCTTTACTGTTAGTCCACTTTCTCCTAACTTCTGTAAAAGAGATCAGAATTGCTGACACTGGGTGACACCCCGAGGCTATCCCAGCGTTACCAGACCATGGGCTACTTTCGTTCAAGCGTGAACTTCTGTAAAGCAAAATCATATCAAACTACATCGTCTGCATTGAGATTTCATTTCCAAACACCATCAACTACCGCAGCAGTTGGTCCGGGGCCTTATGTCTAATGAAGACTGCACAATTTTCCCCGCTGAAGAGCAGAACCGGGTTGGGATGTTCAGGAGGACCTCGGGCCACCCCCCTGCTCCGCGCACCCCCACCTAACGCAGAAGTGCAGCCTGGGCTCTGCTCTCTACCCTCAGCCACACCAGCATCCTCCAGCTCCAAGTGTTACTAAATTCAAGTCAGGGAGCAGGGTGCGGGAATGTGAGCCCCATTTAGGGAAAACCCAAGAAAAAGCCATTTCAGGCAAAACCACAAATCCCCACTCGAACCAGTGCCTGATTTCAGTACCGTGACACGACCTGCATGGCATCGGCAGCGGTGTGGCAGCCGACATCCCATGCCAATGACTTCAGGCTCGTTTCCTCAGACCTCTGGGGACAGAGGTGCAGTTTGTCATGTGGCTTATTGGCTGTTATTGACGCCGACTATTTCTGGGCTTCAGGATTTGGCAGGTGGTAAGAGTTTTCCTGGTCTGGACCAGTGGAGAGCAATTCAATATTATTTTGTACTTTGGATGATTTTAAGCTAATCAAGGTCCTATTCTTTTTTATAACTCCCCATGCAAATGTTAATTTTTAATAAACTTTGCCCAAGTAGGATTTAAAGCTTATCTCACAAGACATATTTAGAGCAGTGCCATGGTGAAGTAATTCTGGGAAAAAAATATGTACAGCTGAAAATAGGATATTTCTGCATGCTTGCTTCAAAGTCTACCAAGAGTTTTCTGCACAGACTGACTTGTCGTCAGACTAGTCATTGCACAGGACCGGAATTATTAATTAACAGTCAAAAGCTGTGCCTCTGAGACATACCACAGACGAACTTCATCGTCACGGCGCGTTCTGCACTTCGCATCAGTGGCGCGGGAAGGCTGGAGGTGGTAGAGAGGGTGGGAAGAGCAGACGGATTTTGTTTAAACTTGACAGAGCTGGAACGGTTAATGTGACGCTACCAGGCAGCATGTGGGCCGAGCAAGAGGCTGGAGTATCATCAGCCTTTCTCTGACAATGGGGACGGTAAGGAGTTCTTTACAGTGAGGGTGGTGAGACACTGGCCCAGGTTGCCCAGAGAGGTGGTGGAGGCCCCATCCCTGCAGACATTCAAGGCCAGGCTGGATGAGGCTCTGAGCAACCTGATCTAGTTGAAGATGTCCCTGCTGACTGCAGGGGGGCTGGACTAGATGGCCTTTAGAGGTCCCTTCCAACCCAACACATTCTATGAGTCTAAGATGGCAAGCAGAGGTGCTGCGGAGGCTGCAGCGTCACGGAGGCTGGCACGGGCCATGCTGCCAAAGAAGCAGGAAAGAGGATGGCTGTGCTTGGCCAGGATCCGACCAAACAGGGCTTCAAAAAGTGGCTGTTGCTGAGGGACAGCACAGGGCTTGTTATGGATCTGTGCTCAAAACCTTATAATAAATTCAAAATAATTAAGTTTAATTTTGCGAATGGCAGAAAGGCTTCCACATATTGTTTTCAAAACCTGTTGAACAGTCTCTTCTAATCTACAACCCCCATGGCCTTGTGTTTTATTCCATCAGAAGTTAATTACGGGAGAGAGTTTCAAAATGTATTAAGAGCTATCACATACCTAGGGGTAATGCATGCTGAAGACAGGAAAACCCATTAATGGGAAAGGTGCTGAGAGCGGCTGGGCTTTCTTTGCAACGTTCACAGATGCAAGGACAGAACTTATGACCTCTCTTTTCTACCATCAGAGCCATTCAGAAAGCTAATGCGCAGAAAACACTGTCTTATTGAACCAGACCTCTTTAGTGCTTGCATTTCCTAATTCTTTTATATTTTTATATATATATTTATCTATATGTATATAAGACTTTAAGTGCTGTGCATAACTTCTTCCCCTACAATACTACTGTTGTCAGCAGTTGCATTCAACTGGTACATAGAAATTTCCACGAGGGAAGAAAAAAAGGCTGGAGAGATCCCTAAGCATCAGGATTTACATTGAATATCACAGCTTTCTTAGCACGTCTCATGGGGAAATGAATCCTTTGACTTTGGAAAATCATCCTTTCCTGTGCATAGGTCATCAACAGATGGTAGCATACAGAAAAAAATGCTGCTTTTGAAATATTCATGTTGTTTACTGCTCTAGGTTGCTCCTTTGTTTCCTATCTTGAGGGACACCCAAAAATTAAAACCAAAAATCTAATCTTGGTATTAGGAGTCTTGCCATGCTGCCTGATTTGCTCTACTTAAGTTCCAGAAATCAAACTAACGTAAAACTTTAATTTAAAAAAAGCCATTGTACTGACAGAAATTTTTTTTCCTCCTTATTTGAAACTCTTCTTTTCATCTGTATCTGTAAAATCACCTTCTGCTCCCAATATCCACATTCATCACCAAGAATCAGAAAGTCTGAAGGAAAGGACGCGGAACGAAGGGCCTGTGACCCACAAATCAGAGATATACCGCCACTGGAGAATTTCAGTGCCCAAAAAAGATTTATGTTCTCCTCCCAGCGGCGAAGAAATTGTTGCATTACAACTAAACCTCTCATGGAGATGCGTATATTCACAGGTCCTAGAAAAGGGCTACTGCAGAAAGTAGCAAAATATGCATGTAATACCTGAAAAATACTTTTTCTTTCCTAGTAAATCGCACTGTCTATAGAAAAGCGTTCAACCTTAACTATTCATCACCGCTAAAACCACGTGTATTCTCAAGTCTATTAAACAATTGTCCCTTTTTGGCTGAAGTGGCCTTGATTGGGTTTCTAATTTTTCTCACACACTTTTTGCACATTTTTGCTTTCTAATCCGAGTAAAATCTCTCAGACGTGTTATAGAAAAATGTCAATAGACTGATAAAAAATTAAACTTCACTTTAAAAAAAACCTAAAGCTCCACTAGATGCGACTGAAGTCTGAGCCTTTGTCTGAGCTCTGACCTCAGGAAGGAGGTAAGAATGAACGCTTACAAACACGCAAAAAGAAGTCTGCTGTTCATGCTCCATTGTCAGGTTTGAAAATTTCCCATCTTCTCACGTGGGTAGCAGATCACCGTACAGCTGCACGTCCTTCTGAGGCTCCTCCACAGCAGAAGGAGACTCTTCCACCACTGGGGAGGGACTCTGGATCAGGGAGGGGAGCCACGGGACGAGGGGGAAGGGTTTTACACTGAGAGAGGGGAGATTGAGATGAGATCTGAGGAAGAAATTCTTTGCTGTGAGGGCGGTGAGCCCCTGGCCCAGGTTGCCCAGAGGAGCTGTGGCTGCCCCATCCCTGGAGGGGTTCAAGGCCAGGTTGGACGGGGCTTGGAGCAGCCTGGGCTGGTGGGAGGTGTCCCTGCCCAGGGCAGGGGGTGGCACTGGGTGGGCTTTAAGGTCCCTTCCAGCCCAAACCATTCTGTGATTCTATGAGGAAATCCATGTGATATATAAAATGAAAACCTCCCTCATACAAAGTACAACACAGATGAAAGGGGGAAAAAAAGCACGTATGTTATCTACAGACACACACACTTACAGCACTGTTAGGAAAAGCTTGAGAGTAGTTCTCTGCTTTTGTTAAATCTTTTCACATTTGCCCAAAACCAATACTGCAAACACAAAAACGAGGTGTCTTACCACTTGTGCAAGAGAGATGAGCTTTACAAATTAAAATACTACTTATTTTTTTAAGCACTGGTTCTCATTTCTGTTTGTCCGAGCTCCTGAAAGCAGCATCGTGCTGGCCCCGCCAGGGACAGGCAGCCCAGGCAGGGACCGTACAAGTTACCTGCTCCACATGTGGCTCCTTTCCTTTGGACTACCACACACACACATCTCCCATCTTCAATAAATTCTGTGTGCTCAGCATCTTTTCTGCTGGCAACTCTATCACATTCCCCCCAACCACACTTGGCAACAGGATTTAGTCCGCAGAGATACTGAAACAACATTGGTTTCCTCTGCTGTGAGGAACCAAGTACAAGATGCTACGCTGAATTATCCAGCCCTCCACTGGCCTGGGTAACAAGCCTTTGGCAACACCTAGACACCAGGGACAACATCCTCCCCGGTGTAGCTCAGGTGACGTTAGCAGAACCACACCAGGGAGAAATTCAGCCTCAGGCTTATTGCACGGCAGCATTTCATCTTGGTCAGCCCCACCAGGCTCGGTAAGGAGAGGATCTGGAATATCAAGTACAAGAAAAAACCTCAAACACCAAAATCCCAGGGCATCTCTCGCCTGACATCCCTTTCGCAGCAGCTGTTTAGAAAGCTGTGCTACAAAATCGTAAGCATGCAGAGGATCACTCGTGACTTTTCAGTGTGGATGACCTTCTCCCCCCGCCTGCCTCCAAGTCAGTCTCCTAAAGGTATTTCCCTCTCCCTCATCTTTAACTCTTTCACAAAATGTCACATCGATTTTCAAGGCCAAAGAACAGCCATCTGACATCTTAGAATAAGCCCATGATGTTTCCCACTAGGAAAACCACAAAAGATGAAAGTGAAGAAAAAGACTAATGCCAAATAGATGTTTCACAAAGGTCACGTGAAACACAGGGACCGCAGCCTCAATGGCAGCCCACGGTAAGAGCACGTCTTGTTTTGCTAAGCTCGTCACTTCGCATTTCACTTGCACATTGGGGAACAAAAAGCTGCAGGAAACAAATCTGTCTTTGACTGCCCTTGGTCCTTAGAAGCTTAATTACCTCCAGGATCCTCAAACTATCTGGACTGCCTTCAGAAGCTGAAAAAACTCTTTACCTGCGCTCAACAATACAGACGGTTTCGATAGTTTTGTTTAAAAATGCAGACAGCAAGGCTGCTTGTTTTCCTAAAGCACTACACTCCCTCTTGAAATGTAACCTGGGATCAATTTTATTTCATCTGTTATGTAGTAGTTTTAATAAAGTGTTAAAATGAAAGATATTGAAAAACTACACCAGAAAATAATCCTCTGAAATAATGTGAAAATGGAACGGGCAAATAATAGTTTTCTGCTCCAGTTGCGTTACGAGATCCCCTCTCGCTTTGCTTGCACGCCCAGCATCTACTCGGCTTCGTCTTCCCGAGAGAAGGCAACGGGAGACACCAGTCCCCACCAGTCTCTGCTGCCTCCCAGTAAAACTACTCATCGCTTCTGCAGGAAAGAAGTTTCCTCTTCAGAACAAGGCAGACCCAAAGAAATAACGCTTAAATCTGTCTATTTATAAAACTCCTTGTGTAAAGATACTATAGTGAATGAAGTATTAAAGTATGCAGCGCGAGATGTAATAGAGTGAATTATATTCAGTAAGATCACACGCTGCTGGAAATATGCAAAGAGCAACACTGCTGACTTTCAGTTGTCAAGCTACACACACACACACACACACACACACACACACACACACGTATATTGCTCAGCTCATTATTTTCTACTGTTTCCATGTGTGATAACATGCCCAACGCTGACACTTCTCCTATTCTCCCTGGCAGACCCTACATTAGCATGTAAATAGCTGGCAGATAGGAGGAAATGAAAGCAAGGAAGAGCTCTTTAATTAACTTTAATCCTCTGAAAATCCATACAGCAATCTGTTCTGACAGTTTCCTACACAGGATCTTCTTAGGAGGTCCCTAAGTGCTGCCTGCGGATCACTGCCAGGCTGGAACAAGGAGAAAGAATGAACAAACCAATTCCGGAGACAATATTTAGACATTTTTCTGCTATTAAATGATGACTGGTGACTGCCATCTGGCATTATCAGAGCTGTCATTAGTCCGACTCTGGATGGGAAGCAAAGAGATGCCATAAGCCAGACGACAGAGTGCTTCACACCCGCCTGACAGCCAGTCCCCGCACCGGGGTACGCGCCAGAGCTCGCACCTCCCCTCGGACACCCCGATCCGCACCCAGCCGCCTCCTCGAGTCTCCAGCGCCGCACACGCTACACGTCTCTGCCCTCCGGCCCGCGTTGTCTCAGCCTGTAGTAAACACGAGATCCCCGAGGTTGAAGAGGAAAGCAATTTCATTGTTAGAAAACTTGAGGAAACAGCTCTGTAGTCGTACACAGTCCTTCAAATCTTGAGCGGCGAAAAGGCTGGCGGGCTCTAAAGGAGTGAGCTGAAATCATTCCTCAGTGACTTCCATTTTCCAAATGTGACAAGCATTATTCATAACCCTCTACTACAGGAAATCTCAAACAAATTTTGGTGGGGAAAAAAAAATACTTAGGGATAAATGGAAGGAGGCACAGTGCCACAGCCTTTGGCAACAGACGACTGTCAAATAACTCTTACCTAGCGGGTTAGATTTAGCTCTGGAAGTGGTACCCCTCTGGTACCAATCTCGCAGAAAGGTCACTGGTTCCATTGTGCCTTGGAGTGACCACTTTGAGGCCACTTACGGCTCACAGAGACCTGGAAAACCCTGCAGAGAGCTGAAGGAACACCGACCTCCCCGCGGGGTGACTGGGAGCAGCTAAAGAGCCTGCAGCAGCCAGAAAGGCAAGGAATCGGCTCTCAGTCCCCTGGGTTTCTTGGGAGCCGAAGGAGGGAAGAGCAGAACTCCCGAGCATCCAGTAGGTACATCGGGGAGAGCCCTGGCCTGAGCACGAAGTCACCGGTGGGCGGGGGATGACATTAGCAGCCTGCTCCCCTGCTAGGACTTCAAAACCAATGCAAGATAAACAGGCAGTGATGAAAAGATATGAACCCTGAAAATCTAGCTGATGCGGTGATATAAAAGGCAAGGAAGGCTGAAAAGAGAGGACAAAGTAGAAGGGATGCTTCTTTCGGGCAAAACTCCAGCTTTTACAATGCAGGAAGGAATAGAACCACTAAGTCCAGATCAGACCAAAGATCTGATCCATCAAGAGGGTCAAAGGTGTAAATTTCTACCTGACACACCCAGGTTCCCCCCACCCTCTTCCATCTAGATTTCCACAATATTTACCGAGCTGTTTTAACAAACGTAAATTAAAATAACACAAAAGATAAATGCAAAACCATATCTTGCCAAGTCTGCTATTCCCAGAGGGTTCAAAGAATAAAGACACAGGAATAAGCAAAAGGTGCCCAGATCACAGACATACCACAAAGCAAAGAAAATCTGTTATGCAGCATCAGCCCATAACTATCTACAGACCTGCTTCCCCAAGCCCATCCTCTAGTTCTCCCATTCCAATAATTTCATGTTCTCCTGCCAGTTGAACCACACTAAGTATAAAGTGGGATGACCCTGTGTCATCACAGTCCCCGCTCCTAATTATTTTTGAATGCCGTAGTGTCTAGAGCAAACATTTCACTTTATTCATCATTCCAGATTCCAGTGGTAGAAGATACAGAAAATACCCAGCATGGCAACTTCAAAAACTCGGTGACTGATAACGCTCAGAAGAATGCACGCTCTTATGAATATGTAAGCATGAATTTCAATAAAATGACCTTTAACACAACAGATTCCAGCTGAAGTAAGAAGGAAATCTCTACTGACACATAAATTACTAAAGATGGTGTTCCTTCTGGGATTTACCTTACACAGGATAGCCCTTACACATACTGATCGCTAATCCTCTTTCCCGCAGCTTTGAGAAGTCGTGTTCTAATCTGATTGAAGTCCAGTAGAGAGAAACACCAGAAAAAGTGCACTTAACAGCTATGAAGACAAACAAAAGATGAAATTGGAACAAATTCACAAAAAGCATTATAATCACATCCAGAATTAGTTAAAAGATTGTACTTTGGCCATCCGGTAAAAATACCTGGTACTGATAAGATCTGAGCTGTGGCCTCTCAGCTTACCTGCCATCCGATTGCTTCATTTTAAGTAACTATGCAACCACCAGCCAGACACTTTCTTTAAAACCAAAACAAAACTAAAATAAACCCAAAGCAAAACAAAACTAAACTAAACTAAAACAAAGCAAAGCAAAACAAAAGCAAATTTTTTAAAGGGGGGGGGGGGGGAACCCCAAAGTAATACCTCAGCTAAAGCAGATTTGAAATCTCAGCCCGATCACAGCGAACGAGACCAGGCAGCTCTCCACCCTGCCCAAGGCGCGCATTTCGGCAGCCTGACCCACCCTCGAGGCAGAGAGGAGCGACAGCGCCTGTGACCCCGTTATACTTTTCTTTGCCTGGGAATACAGAGACTGTGTACTCATCGCGACAGTGTTAAATCTCAGGGGACATTCAGAGACTCTCACAGGGAGAAGACGATGAACATTTCAGAAATTGCTAGTTGCAATACACGAATTTGCAAGAGTATCTCAAATCTTTATCATAATGTGAAAGAAAATAAACCTACCACTCCTTTTTTTTTTTTACATTACCAGTTTCATGAAGACAAACATCGAAACATAAGAAGTCGTGAGGCTCGCATAAAGTGAGAAAGGTCACGTACATGTAAAACATAATGGAGAATTTCAAGCAAGTAAAAGCCACAGCAATAATAATAATTTCTATTTTAAAGGTAGACAAATTTCAGCACGATGAAAAGTTAAAACCCCAAAACAGACTGAGATGGACAGCTGCGGATAGAGGGCAATTCTTCGATTCCACCAGAGGTCAGAAGCACGAGGGACCGCAGCTGCGCTCTGACCCCGACCCCGCAAAGATCCAGCTCGCAGAGAATGAGCGCGGGGCCTCAGCTGGATTGTAACCAGAGAACTCTGATAATTTAACCAGAGAACCGTGACAGAGGCAACTAAATGCTTCAAGAAATTAAACTGCACTAAGGAGAAGATATAATAATAATAATCTCAGAGCTTGATATTCACCCAAGACCAGAATAACAAAGGTGTTAACAGAAAAAAGGAATAAAATGATTTATCATTAAAAATGGCTATTGTGTTGGAGATACTAGACAGCAGACACCCTCCTATCCATTTTGAAAAAGGAGATAAGGTCGTTCTGGGAAATTAGAGTCATTGGCAAGGAAGTTTCACCTGAACATTAAGAAAATTAGCTGAGAAGCTTCAGAATTACAAAGCACCTTTTTTAGTTGAGTGTAACAAGATAAAATAGAGATAGATAAGCGTAAGCTTTTGTTAAAATTAAACTGAACTAGTTAACAATTCTTTGAGAAACAATTCTTTGAGAGAACTCGCAGGAGAGCGAGCTGGAGAACGCAGGGTTTTGAAAGTCTGTATAAATGACCGAGCATCCCTCAGTTTTAATCATTATGTGAGAGTCAAATACCTGTCGGGGAGAGTGGGCGAACGCAGGAGCACAATATTCTGCCCGGCCGTGGAAAGCAATTAGCCGCAGGCTGCGCTAGGGATTACAGCCACAAGTTTCATTTAGTACACTTATTAGTGTCGAAAACCGGGGCAAATAGCAAGATGTGTGCTGATAACATAAAATATTAACGTCAGCAGGGTCTAGAGACGAGGGCGAGGCATTCTGGAGCACCTAAAAAACCCAAAGAATAAAAGGCTGATAAGCAGACTGAGCACACACAAATGCAAGTTAATGCAAAGTGGGAGGAAAAAAATACTAGATTTCATGCAGCGTGCATGCAAACAGCTTTTAAACCCCAGTCTCCTGTGATCTGGACACCCTTTGGAGCAGTGACGTCCCTATGGACACACTGGTTTGAGGTGGCCTGGAGGGACAGGACTCCACCTGTGCCTACATACAGGCCACGGCCTCCACAAACAAAAGCACTTCAGCAACACGGCTCCAGGAGAAAAATCAGATCCTTGTACTAATACAGGTTCACCCAAATGATACCAGATGCTTCCAGGCTCTGGGAAGAGCCGGCAGCTGTAGAAAATCAGTGAAACGCTGATGGTAACACAGTGGAGCAGGCAGCATCAGGGAACACGCACGCACACACTACAGCAGGGGACTTGCTGTCTGAAGGAAGGTCATTGTCATGCAGGGACGGCACAGAAACCCGCAGTCTGCTTTGTGGGACTCCGCAAAAAACAAATATTCTCGGTAAGAGATGCAATAAAGATTTAAGAGCCCTTCCACAGAACTCCTGTTTGACTTGGTCTCCGGTCTTCAGCGGCGTCAGCCCAGCATCTCGGTTCCCCATCCTCTTCTACAACCGAGAGAACGGCGCTTCTCTGTCCCCCAGGAACGGCAGAAGGAAAAACTCAACTCTAAACAGTAAGTACTGCTAAAATGTGAGCGACAGTGTCATTCAGGCTCCCAAAATAGACGGTATTTAACCTTCATTAGCTCTCATAAGTCTACCAAGCATTGATATTCAGATATCTGTAACACGTTTAACTCCAGACCAAGTCCCCAGACAAAAAAGAGAAAGGGCAGCCAACGTAACAAGATTTCTCGCCCCAGAGCTTCTTACCACTACTTCTTAGGGGAAAATTTGGCAAGGAGAAAGAACTCATTGGTCTGGATGAATAAACCTTGTAAGTCCCAAAGCTCTCCCTGGGGAGAGCAGGAATCTCACTTGTTACATCTGAACAAAGCAGCACAATGAGAAGATACATACCACTGTCCTTATGTTGTATGAAGAATGTGAACTCTCTCACTTAGATTTAATCTTATTAGCCTTCCTTGTAGCATATTAAAAGTTAATTACAAACCACAGCTTTGGATGCAGATGGCTGGGCATCCATCCTTCGTGCGGAGACAGACCCCTGACCCACCCGGACAACCACAGCAGAGGAGCAGCAGCTTGCAGGTTCTCTCAGCTCCAGAGCATCCAAAATACACTGAATTCTCCATAAAGCAAACACAGTATGACCCCATCCCTACCGGGCCAGGGGCAGCAGCAAGTTCTCTATCTGCTGTTACTGCTAATTCAACTGGAAATGTGTACTTTGATGTTTTAGCTGCAGTTAAGAGATCGGGTTCCTTCAGTGAGCAGTTTGATGTTAAAAGGAAGCCTGTGTAACTGCAGGCTGACGAGGGGCAACAATCCCACATCCCTGCTCCCTCTCCAAGGAAAGCTAATCGGACAAAAACCACCCCTGCAGAGGGAGAAGTAGCGAGTACCTAAACACTGACAAAGAAAACCCCAAACTCACCCTAGCTTGGTGAAACGTAAAAAGACCTCCTCAGACAGTCAGGGTGGGTTTGGTCAGAGACAGATCCAGAGGAGCCAACTTTAGCTGGTCCCTCGGAGGGACCAGACCATTCCCAGCGTTAGGGAGCAAACTCCAACGGAGACGGTGACTCAGGACGCAGAGGATGCCCCAAGAGCTGCAGCAGAAGGACCTTCAGACCCTCAGAACTCACTAATCCATGTTCAGGCAGGGAAGGTACGCACGTTTAATTACTTCTGTCTCTATTTCTGGTTTACTTGTGTTCTCCGAAGGAATACATCAGATTTGGAACGTACGCTTCACCTCCTTCAGCTTGCATATGCCTCTGGAGAGTTAAACTATAAACGTGGCTATTATTTACAGCTGTTCAGCATCCTATTTAGGTTATTTTCAAGGGATTTCAGCAGTTTTCTTTTTTCTTCTCTTTTATGCAAGCAAAAAGCCAATATTGGAATGCAAAGGCTACAAACACAGCCCGGGGTTAACACCACACATGATAAATTCATGTGCACAGATATTACATAAGAAACACGCTGGCTGGCATAAAAGGAGGGGGCGGGTTAAATAGCTTTCTTGGGTTTTTTTAATCATTTCTTTGGTAGAAAAGATTTCATTTAAAGCCTTTAAAGTGTGACGAACACGATCCATTATGAACAACTCACTGAGCTACCCAGGGACTGCACCTCCCTGACGTTTACACCCTGGGGAGAAAGCAGAGCAGAATCAGCTTGTTGAAGCTCACACGTTCAAAGAAGAAACAGCCATTAAACTAAGCGGTACTCTTCTGCTCAGGAGCAGAGAGGATTATTTCGAGGCGTATGAAAGCAGAAGCCATCAGAGCAAAGCCGTGCCTGGACGGGACACTGCGGCAGAGCAGGAGGGACGGGCAGTGGCAGCTCTTCCCCAGTAATGGCTCATCCCCCCTGAAAATTAATACTTGTGGCTTTAAATTGGGAGGGAAAGGGGAAAAAACAAACAGGTGAGTTGGCTTGGTATTTTGCTAGAAGCAAACAGAAGAGCTGAGATTTACTTCCAGGACTGGCAGTGAAGCGGAGGTAGGAAAGAAACTACTTACTGGGAGACACCAGGAGCGCTGGGGCGGCAGCGGGTCCCCAGCCCCGCGCGGGAACAGGAGGAGGGGAGAAGGAGGATGGTCAGGGTTACAGCGGGGTAGAACAGGGACTGGAGAGATGTCACTGGAGTAAGCTCTGCCACTTGTTCATGTTCACTTCATGCAAAAGGTCAATAAAATCTCTCGCACGGTGGTTTTGATTCAAGAAAAAAAGCAACCTGGAGTGGTTCACAAGCTTTTTTTCCCCCAGCACCAAACTCTTACATATGTAATCTTAAAAACGTCTTCACGTTGGAGAGGGATAAAAGGCATTTTGTTTTGATTTCATTATATTTCCTGAAATTGCTTTTTTTCTTCCTGCATTTTTTTCTTGCCATTCAGTTGCGGTGGCCCTCACAGGGGGATAATGCAATAACGCTCTGACAAGGTCAGCTTTCCAATAACTTTGCAAATGGCATTTCCCAATGACAAAACAAGCCCAGCTTTTCTTCTTTTGTAATTAATATAATAAAAATGTCAACCTGGAAAGTTGGTCTCCAAAGGTAGCATGTTATCAACAGAAAATTAATTTTTTTGAGCCAGAAAGTGCTTCCTTATCTGAGAAACTGAAAACACTATTTACATAGTAGAATTATTGTTATAAGCGCAAAACATAAAATTTCTGCAGCTTATGAACGTGTCTGAAAAAGCAGCAACTGGGGAGAAGAAGAGTTAAATTGCTTAAATTGCTAATTCAGACACTAGATCATTTTGAAAACTGCACATTCATTTTGCAAATTCAATTTGCACATGCCCTGCAGAAGCACAGGGCTCTATGTTGTCTGCACATACTGAAAGAAACGTCACTCCACGTCCATGCTTATCTTCGATTTAATCGCCCGTTTAATACACAGAACTAGTCTTCCCAGCTCCTCTCCCATCCAGGTAGCAGTAACAACCAGCTGTTGGTCCTGGACCTACCTGTAACCTACGTGTCTCCCATGTGAGGCAGAGAAGAAAGGGTGCAGGAGCACGGACTCTCCCAACCGCTTCTCCCAGCAGAAGGAAGACCCTGCTGCTGAGAGGGACAAAGGGAACAAGAGGATCTCCTCTCCCTGAAAGGGGAATGAGTTCTTGGCACTGTCCCACGGAGGGACATGGAGGCCCGCGGAGGTTGAGCCCATGGGGCTTCAGGCACACCTCCATCTACCTCAATCCAAACCTACGTGCTATAGTCAGGTCAAAGCTCTACCTAGGACATGCTGCTTGTTGTAGGCTGAGTCTCTCCTTCAAATGCACACAAGGACAGTGAGCCCCGAGTCCTGTCATCCAATTCTTTCTATATTTAGTTTTTACGCTCATTACAGGCACTCAGGACAAGCGAACGTGAGCTTCAGAGTGCCATCAGCAGGGTGGAGACTACTGAATGGAGCTGCTCTCACGTCTTGGGTGGGGGGAAGAGTGCTCAGCTGCAGCAAAACAACAGATCTTGCAGCTACAGCAGGGGCTGTCACAGCAAATAAGCAGAATGCAAATTTTTCTCTGAAAAATATTTTCCATCGATGTCAAACCCAGCCCTCCAGGTGTTTGCAGCTCATTGGCATGAGATCAGCACAAACCTTCTCAAACACTTGCAGAAATGTGATCGGTTTAACAACGCTCCCCATCTCCAATTACTTTCACTTCGACCACTTTGTCTCAATTCCTTACACGCAGTCTTGTGACACCCGAAGTAACAGTGACCAAGTTGGGTGTAGGCTCCGCTTCCCTCGGTGTTGTGTACAGGATAAGTACCTAGGATGGTACGGCACTGGAGTAACCACGTTTCACCTCCTCTGGACGCAAGACAGTAGCAAGCAAAGGGCGATGTTTGCTGGAATCCTCAGACAACTATTTTCTTCACTACCCAAGGAAAGTAAGGAGATGTAGACACAACTACAGACAGACACATTTAAACATTGCTCTGGTTCTGCTTCCCTATATTTAAAAAGCAGCTTGGACACCCCATAGAGTTGTAGGATCTTCCTACATACACCCTCTACAAATCATAAGACTCGCATAAAAATAGTTCTCCTCCTCCCGACAGAAGAAAGTTAAGCATCATCTTGATGTAAAAAGCTTACCTTCTTTTCCTGTCTCACGCTCACACTTTGTTTATTAACGCCCTTCCAAATTCTTTACTTCAAAAAAGGTAGTGATATTTCAGGGAAAATCCCGAGGCTCTGGATTCACACAGAGAGACAATTAAGCCTCAGTTCCCCCACTGTCCCAAACCGACTCCACGTGAACAGGAAAATTTATGGTAATAGCTCTTCATGGCTCCTGGTCTAGATGTCCCCCACAACACTAAAAAAACCTAGCAGATGCCCCATATATTGAGAAACTCGTAATATAATAATCTCATGACATCAGTCAGAATTCATTAACTGAAACTAGACCGATTCTTCAAATTTGCTATAGTTTCTATTAAATAATGTCGTCTCTACCTGAAATACTACCTAAGCAAATGTGCTCATAAAATAGGGAACAGTTCATTTCTCCTCAATGCAACAAATCATGGGTCAAAGACCATTTCCAAAATGCTTTGAAAAAATCTCATTTGACTTCTAATATATTCATGAATTTAAGCAATGCTTGACTGGAGATGTTGTGAACATGCATTGAACAAAACAGTTAGTACTGCACGATACTGTGCCAGGAGCAATCCAAAACTCCTTAATTCTCCAGACAGTCCTTCAGTTTTATAAAGATTTTGGGTCTTCGTTTGAAAGGATGCTCCGAGTGACTGGTGTCTGAGCAGTGCAGCTGTTCTTACCAGAGGCTCACATCACATGTTGAAATAAGCTACTGTGCAATTACTTAATTATCTCTCTCTCCTATCCTTTATAAAAAACCCACTGCAATTCAACTTGAAGCAAACCCAGTTAATCCAGTTTTATGGCTGAGAATTAAAATAGAGAGAAGTCAGAGATTCAAAGCTGCAGTTCTTGTGGCAGTACCACCACTCTAAGAGGCACAGATATTAATGCCTTCAAACCGTAAGTATTTGAGGAACAAAGAAAAGCAAAAAAAAACCCTTTTTGTGCAGCTTATCCTAGCTAGCACGTCAGAGCCCGCTGTTCAGAAATCCTCGGTCCCTTCCCCTGTCCTTGGATGCCGCCCGAGCCCATACGCGGCCACCCTGTGCCGTCCACTCGAAGGGAGGTTTGTTCTGACCCACTTCCCGTAACAAGAACTCCCTCATTCCACCCATCCATCTTCCCGCTTCCTCCTCTGCCATACCTGCTCGACCATCCTTCATAATTCAGGGCCGAGGAGCAAAGGAATAAATGTTAGAGCAGACGCATCAAGGGAACTGTAACTTTGAATTACCTGACCTGGGCGAGTTTAAATTCTCAGCCATAACATTGGATTAACCTAATTTCTTTTTATTGAATATTTTACCTTTAGAAGGCCTACAGTCCTTTCTCTCAGAGAAATATGAGAACTGAAGGTCAAATAAATTCTTTTATGGGTATATCTCTAATTTTCATAATCTAACCTCTTAGCATTGAGCATTAACATCTAGTGGTGGTAGGACAAAGCAGTCAGTATTCTGGGAAAAATGATCACATTTCTGTATCACTTCAAAAACACCTCATAAGATAACTTGTAACTTTTAACTTTGCTGTGTATTCTGAATTGTTGTAACATTTTTTTAAAACTCTCTAAACACGTTGCTTAAACAGAAAATGTCAGACGTAACATCAGTAAGAATACAGAGGCTGTCCTTGTGCCTCCACCTCAAAAGCATCAGATGCACAGAGTAATAAAACTTGTATTTTCATCATGACAGGGTTTAGCAATACATAAAAAGGCAAGAGAGAGAATTACACAGAATTGATTCCCAAAAAATTGCTAAGATAATTTTTATGAGCTCTTTCATGCTTCTAAAAGGGAAAGGGAAGCAAGGCCCACGAGTCAATTCATCTTCTGCCTCCAGGCTGGGCATTTGAAGCTACCGTTCACTATCGTCATGTGGAGAGGCCCTGGTGATGAAGCTCTGCTCTAACGAAGCGTCTCACCTTCAGGCCTCTGCGGGACAAATTCCTGTAGGTACCCATACGCGTACACAAAGAGGTAGAACATCCAGAAGTCAACGAAAAGGCAAATTTCTCCACTAGCTATGAAGAATTAGGGCAACACCAGATCAAGAGCAAAAGATCTCAGGAGGGAGGATCTGATGGAAAGCAAGAAGGTCGGGGCAGAGCGTGCCCCCAGATGGCCACAGCCAGCGAACAACTCGGTCATCTCAGACCCAGAGACCCCTTCCACACAAGTCAGAAACGAAGCAGGGAACTCCTGGGCTTTAAAAAGTCATTTTGGAGCAGGATAAGGAAGTGAGAGCTCAACAGCTCTGCTGTTTTCTTCATGGAGTACAAGAAGTCAGTCGTAAAGCTATGAGCAAAGGGATAGGAAAGGGAAAGGAAGGAAGCTCCTGTCGAACAAGGCAAACCAAGCGCTTCTCTGGAGCCCATGCCAGAAACCACGCATTTCTCCTGTCTGCAAATCTCCCTTGATAAACAGTAATATTTTCTGGTTTAGTTTAAAGATATTTCCTCCTTCCAAATGGTCTTTGTGCACCGTTTCGAAGCCACTGCAGTTAGCCGCTTCTCCAAACACATCGATTTCAGCTCTCCGTACTCATTCTTTTTAGAGAGATTCTGCAATTGTATTAGCAAATGATATTAGCAGGCCTCGTGGAACAGCCTGTTTCAAAGGAAAATGGCTTGTACTCACTTTATTCTGGAAGACAATTTCCATTTGCTTAATATAGTCATGATATTTTACTGAGGTAATTATACTCTTAGCTATCAGTAACAATTAAACCCTTAGACTGAGGTTGCTTAATAAAGGTCTCAAAATAAATAACACATTCCAAACACAGTATTTTTAAATGTCAAGCACGCAAATAAGATCTTGTAATGAATATAACGAAGCATCAAGTATAAATCAGCACAAAGTTTGTCTGTCATTGTAGAAATCTTGGCAAAAACTGCCGTCAGAGTATTGTGGGACTCTGATGGGCACGCCAGGGCAGCGCAGGCACTGCCGATGAAACCATCTCATTAAGTGTCGTATTTGTCCTTTTTTATTTTCTGTAGCAACTTCCATGAAAACCAGAGTCAGACCATTCTGTTACAAGCTAAACAACACCCAGCAGCAGACAAATTAGGGGGTACAAAGGAGAAAAACTGCCCTCCAACTTCGAGATCTAGAGATATTTGAAATCACGTCAATAAATCCTAGAAAGGTGTTCCATACAGAAGGCGAGAGCATGGTTTAAAGGTCCTTACAATGCAGACAGCATGATTAAGAAAGGTGAAGTAGGCCAGTGACAGCCATTTAAAAAAAAAAACAGGCAGGAAAGGTGTTGTCCGAATAACTATTTGCAGACTCTCCTTGTAGAGCATCCACCGCAGGCAAAGAGAGAACAGCAAATCCCCTCCAACGCTGCTGCGTTTGGGAGGCGGCTTCCAAGCTCCAGAGGGTAGTTAGGGGGATCAGGACTAAAACACGACAGAGTGAGGAACTGGAAGAAGCTACTCCAAAAAGTCACAGCAAATTTGGGTTATACAGGGCGAAAAAAACCACCTAGTGTTAAAATCAATCCTCCCAGAACTCTCTTTCCCCGAAGCACCTCTACATCCCAAGACACAAGGCTGTCGGAGACCAACAGAAGCAAACGCAAAACGTGGTATTTCCTCAACCCCAACAGAAAATGTCTACAGCAGGAGTCATCAACCCCCCAGATCCCACTTTCTCCTCACAAAACTTAGCACGCTTTATCCAGTAACGCAGACCCTCCCCTGTGGAAACCACGAGCACGGAGCCCAGCGACCACCCTGCACCAGGCTGAACTGGGGAGCGATAGAACACCAGCTAACAAGGGGAGAGGGGGATCTTTCATAACAGCATCTACCTCATCTCTGACCCGTTAGTCTTCATCCTTTAAAAAAGGCACCCTACAAGAGGAGTCTGGGAATTAAAATTCATGATGCTACTGGAGAGTAAAAATTACAATTCAGCAGAGACCTGTTCAACCCCCCCTTCTCCCCAGGCAGCAGTTGCCTCTTGCTCTCTGTCCCACGGCAGTTAACGATCTCCTCTCTTCCCTTGCTGTTGTCCCCCTCCGCCCACAACTACCCATCGCCTTTCCTCTGAAATTATTTAACTGATTAATATAATCAAGTTGAAATTAAAAGGAACTGTGCTCAATCTAAAAGGCTGTTGAGTCTCCTCCAAACCCACCTCCCCTCTAGTAAATTCTGCCTCACCCCACAAAACCCACCTTGCTGAATGGCAGAAGAGGAAGCCGTGGAATTGCTTTAAAATGTATTTATCAGCAGGCATGAAGAGGAAGATAACTTCCACGGGTTTATCAAAATCTGTGAAGGGGAGAGACGGTGAGCAGAGGGAAAGGACTGGCCATGGTCGGGCTGTGCCAGCAGGTAACAACGGCGCCAGGGTGGCAGCACAGCTGGTGATGCTCCAGTAATGATGCTGCTTAAATGATAGACATGGACTCATGAGGCGGATCGAGGGAAGGAAGCAGCAGCGTATCAAAACAGCCAGGGCAAAGCTCTCGATACTGCCCATGATGCAGCAGAGCAGCTCAGTGCTGCCCCAGAGCTGGCCATGCTACCCGGACGCAGTGCACAGGGTATAAAACACCAAAAAAGGTCTGTTGCAAGGCATCTGTTTGCCAGACTGGTGGGTTTTATTGCTACTGAGTGCAATATTTAAAGTTAAATTTTTACATATCTCAGAAAAAGGGTTAATTTACCTCCCTCACTGAACCCCCCAAACTTTTAAGATCCTTCTTTGTACTTTACAATCATCTCCCTCCTAAGAAAAAAACATAATGCAGGACCCAATATGACAGAGAAACCTTCAGCATTATTTTAAATCTTTACTGGTTACAAAACAAAGCAGATGACAAATCAAGTCATGAACTCCGCATCTGCCATGCTTAATGAACAGTTTAATTACCTAGTCCCATTTCTGATGCATCGCTGCCGTTCCCGGCTCTGGGAGTCACTGACATTCCTCGCACTGGCTCTTGCGAAGAGCTCCAGGAACGCGTGGCATCAACAGTCAGCTGGAGTTGCTTAATCAATACTTGTTTAATCACCAACTTTTATGGTGATGGCCTAAATTATGTCTCAATAGCAACAGATTTCCTATCAGATCACATGATGTGGTTGAATGCTCAGAAAACAAAATGGAATTTTTCAGCCTCTTCTCCGGGCAGGGGAGTACCCAAAGGCAGACAAAGGCACAGACGGGAAATAAACACAGCAACACAACGACATCCAGCACAATCAGATTAATTCCTTTGCTGCGTTATGCCTTATACAAGAGCAAGGGATGCAATCAGGACAGTGTACATCCACAAAGTCTACAATTTGAAAATCAAATTGGACTCATTTGGGATAAGTTACGAGAAGTGAAACTGCGCTTCACATTCTGAGCTCTTGCGTATGGCAATAGGCAAGAGGTTCCTATGAAGGACCGGGCACCAGCCACAAGCAAGCAGGGCATCTGGTCGCTGGTCAAATCCACTGCCTGTGCTACAGGCTGTTCCTACTCGCTCTGCAGCTTCCTGCAGTTATGTCCACCCGCTCTGTGGCGGATAGAAGAAATAACCAGTTTAAGGAGTCACTGAACTGCACGCATGCAGGAGAAGAGGCTGAGCGGGCCTGAACCCTATCAGCAGCTAAATAATGAATATAGAATCATGGAATGGTTCAGGTTGGAAGGGACCTTAAAGATCATCCAGTCCCACCCCCCTGCCCTGGGCAGGGACACCTCCCACCAGCCCAGGTTGCTCCAAGCCCCGTCCAACCTGGCCTTGAACCCCTCCAGGGATGGGGCAGCCACAGCTTCTCTGGGCAACCTGGGCCAGGGGCTCACCTCCCTCAGAGTGAAAAATTTCTTCGTAATATCTCATCTAAATCCCCCCTTTTCCAGTTTGAAGCCATTACCCCTCATCCTATCACTACATGCCCTTGTAAAAGGTTCCTCCCAGCTTTCCTGTAGGCCGCCTTCAGATACTGGAAGGGGCTCTAAGGTCTCCCCGGACCCTTTTCTCATAAAGGCTGAGCATGACCAGGTAAAATCACACAAGAAGAAGAGAAGGTGACAACTCTAAAAAGATCCATGCAAGCCAACTTCTGGCCCTCCACATCAGAAGGCTTTGGGAACCCTTCATCTTGCTTTTATTGCTTTTCTCCAACCTCACTTCTCCTGCACAAGGTCCATTTGTGCCTCCTGAAAGCTGCCCTCCTGAAACAAATAGACCGGAGCTTGCTTTCCATTAAATACTGCCTCAATCAGCTGCTTGCACTCAGATAATGATTTTCAGAATGGGTTTTTCATTTTGGGAGACCTACATGCCATATAAAATTTCCTAAGAGATTCAAATTTTAGCCATTCAGTAGCAGAATTAATTGTTTTTAACAAGCCTACTTCATAAACAAAGACCAGGGGTTGTCTGCAAAGCTCTCAGAAAAAGAGAAATACTCAGGAGCTTAAGGACAACACAAAAGTCAAATACAAGACTGTGTAGGTAAACATGGCATTCAAAGCCAATACAACAGTAAATCAAAGAGGAAAAAGGGCAGAGGTGGCCCAGCTCTTCCCCCAGCATTGCAGGTATCTCCCACTGCTGCTGTATCAGAACTACCTCAGGTAATAAAGCAGAGATTAAAGACTTCCCTAAAACTCTCAGCAAAGCCAAAGCAGAAAGACAGCACAACAGTCAGCGAACGCAGCCAAGCGGATGTCTAAAAGAGCGAGTGAATACATCCCTTCAAACACCTATTTCTTTTTCGTCACCTTAAGCGAACAGAGTGACACTCCAGGAGATACCTTCAAGCCAGAAATGTCTGAAAACCTCTAGGGTGTCCAAATCTAGTCTTATGTTTCACTGAAAACATGTAGATCAAAAAACTTAAGTACTGCCCTGATTTACAAGGACTCATGGGAGAAAGTAACCAATTAACATGTTCTAACCAGCAGTTTGTCAGCAGGAATAGCCAGGTCACAGCTCCCGCGCCAGCCCGCTGTCAGAGCTGGCATCGGTGGGGCTGGACCCCCGCACTAATATGTCAAAGACTGGAGACCCCTGCTCTTCGAGTCTGACAGGGCAGAGAGGTTTGTAGTGACTCACCAAACTATCCTAGACTGACAATTGTGCCAATTCCAAACAGTAAACCAACTGGAAAGGCCCGAGTAAGGTCAAGAAAGCCCAGAAGAAGTAAATGAGGCGAGGAAGCAAGCAATGGAGGGAGAAGTTAAATGCACTGAAATGGAAATATGAGAGCAACCAAGAGAGACGGTGGCAAGTAGAAAATGAACAAGATCGAACAAGTGAGACAGGCAATCTGTGAAAGCCAAAAAATATTGTTTGAATCTTGAGGACAAAAATTCAATAGCCATAAAAGTAAGTTGAGAAGGGATCAGATTGGCAAGCAAGTACCTCCTGAGGGGAGTATGTTTACTACTAAAATATTAGGTACTACTGTTATCAAATGAAGAACATCTTATCATTTTCTATTGATCTTTTAAAACACATTCAAGGCCTGAGACTTCCAGGTTACAATTTGAGCCCAATGAAAGGAAAGCTGTTACTGCATTAAACTCGCACTGTTAAACATGCCTAATGCCTCAATCCTTATTTGCTCAGCATACAGGAACGGATTCCCTGCCCTACTAGAGGGTCAAACGTACACAAATGCAAAAATCACACTATCAAAAGCAATAGCAATTCAATCATATATATAATTGTCTCCCCCAAATTAGATTTTCACAGTCCCATTTAACAAGACAAAGATTCAATAGAGAGAGCTCATCTTTTCCATTCTCAAATTACATAGAAGCGCACTGTACTACTGATGCCACTAATTAGATGATTAAATACCATTCTAGGTGATATGCTTTCAATGTAAAATAATTATTTTTAACAGGCAGTGTATTTGCTCAATCTCATTTTGAATCACGATATCATACTTTTTTAATTAAATGAAATTCCTTCTTCTGATTTTGCATGAGAAGAGCATCCAGTAGGAGAAATAGTGCCAAGGATAGATCGCCCAAGTACCACAATGCATCTCCTTCTTCACAAAGGATCCCTAGCGTTCCCTGGACGGAATATAAATTTTAGAGAACAGCAAAGTTTTTATTCCTTTAAAACAAGTCGGTTGAGGAATCATTGAGCACATTGAAAACTTCGCTGCCAAAACGCAAGTTTATTTGCCTTGGTCTGATGAAGGACATTTCCAACTTTTCCTCTACTCCTCTTCCAGGGGGAGGAGAGCAAAGCAAAGGCTCTGTCTTCCTATATAAATTAGGGCACAATCAATTACGTGACAAAGTACTGTTGTCTTTTTGTCCAGTACTTAAAGAAAAGCGATGATATTTTGTGTTCTATGACAAAACACATTTCTGCTGAGGACTTCAAATAAGTTAACAAAGGGAATATTTTAGAAACCATCTGAGAAACCCCCTTCAGGGCTGAGCAGCCCAGCGCAACGCTAGACAGCTGAGAAGGTTGGAAAGGAAGGATTTTTATCGGGTTCAGTGTCCATCCAGTGCTCTATCCAGCCATGCCAGCACCAAACTAGGACAGGATGGAGGGCTGGCTGCTGCTGGGGATATTAGAAAGCCTGGGAAGAGATGCCTTTTCTGCTTCCACGGAGAGAGTTTGGCCCATCCACCCTGACTGTGGTGTCTGCCTCAGTGCAAAGCAGAAAGAACTGATGTCATTTTTCTTTTCGCACTTATGCGACTCTCTGTAGCATCAGATTCTGCAGCCAGAAGATCTGATAGAGTATCCTTTTGTAAAGCAGTTGCTTCATGCTTCAAGAAGCCCTGCTTACCGCGCCAGACATCCCAGACTCTTTGGCTTAACAATGACGTGGAACTACAAAGAACTGGGTGCAGCACAATTAAAACAGATCAAAATGCTTTAGTTGACACTGAAAATGAAAGCCTAAAGCACAAGGAACAGAACAGCTCCTTTCCCTCTCGCTCAGACACTCCCATACCAGCATCTTTCCTGCCCGTACACAGGGATGTGCCTGGCTCCCTCGCACCCGCTCCAACTACTCAAGTCTGACCTTCTGCACACACAAAAGCTTCCTTACGTGAGCAGCTTTAGCGCGGCAGGGAGATTGCTCAGATGAGGGAAGTGCTGTGAGGAGTATTCTTGGAAAGTGAAGTACCTATCATTCTGACTATAGCGAATTATTATTCCCTTTGGGTAAAGAGCGCTCTGAGAATTTAATATAAAGTTTTCAATGCTCTACAGACTTCAAAATTATTGTATAGAATTTCATCACGAGAGCATACCTGATATAGGATAATGCAGACTTCTTTGATATATCCTTTAGAATCTTAAAACGTATTTTCAATTTACTGGTCTAGTGCCTACCATTACATTCGAACAGACTTTCAGCCTAAGAGGAAGGCGAAGCTCTTACTCTCTGTAAATTGTTTTTCCACAGGAACAGTTGACAAGGTGCTGTCGTTTCATTCTCTTTAGGAAGGGAGGCGATGCAGCCAAAGCCATTATAAATTCCCTTCAGTGGCTCAAAACACTCTAGCGACAACATGATTCAATTCTCTGCCCTTGCACAAACGCCAAGTCTGAGACGGAGCCACATATCCCCAACCCAGCATGAGCCCAGATGGGGGGAACGCCAGCAAAGCCTTAGGACGTACTAGTACTTTTATTCTAACAGAGCCCTGAAGACAAGTTTCACGTCTCTTACAGCACCCGCTATGCAAAGACCCCACAGCAACTTTGTAGTACCAGTTACGGAGGTGAAATAGCAACAATTACACCTGGAGAAAAGAAATAAGGACACGGGCTTTTCCAAACATTATCTAGAAACTCACCTTGGTGAGTAGCAGCACACGCTTCTGCAGCCGCCTGACCAGGGCTTCGTGCTGCTCACGCTTCTTCTTCTCATCCAAGAGCTGGCTCTGAATCCGCAGTATTTCCTCCTGTAACTGCTGCCGGGCCTTCTCCAGTATTCGAGCACTAAAAAAGATAATACAGACCTGTGAAATCTTGACCACTGTCTCTTAGTCAGATCAGAAAAACCTGAGAGGAGAAGCATCACCACGATACCAGGACACTGGGCCTGGGGCCGTTGCATCTTACGGCCGCACACTGGAACGCGAGTAGCTGCAGTCTCATTATCAGCTGTTCTCAGAAAAAGATAGGAAAGAAGAACCATCCCGGTGACAGCCTTCTTGTTCAGCACATGACAGTTACTGGAACCTCACATAAACAAAGCATTTAAGTAATTGGATATCTATTTCAAAATCAACCCATTTGCCTTTGAGAAGATGCCTTGTTTTCAACAAAAGATGCACGATCTCGGGTTCTACTGTGTCTTTTAATCTTTTTCTAACAAAGTAGAAGTAAAACTGAGGTTTAATATGATCTGCTTTGACAGACAGATAATACTCAGCAAGTAATTACAGCCACCACCTGCACACTGTTCTTGCCAGCAACCTATATTGGAAGAGAAATGTCATCTGAGGCCAGGTGATTAGCACTTCTGCAATGTGGACACAATTCTCAATTAAGCCAGAAGAGCTTGGTCCCTCTTCTTCTCAGATCCTTGCTGTGCAGCCCGACACGGTGACGCACAATTATCCGTGTATTCCTGGAGATGTTCTTCATGCGTGCCCTTCAGGCGCTCGCTCCGCTGCTGGGACGCTACTGGGCAGCTGTTCCAACGCACTCATCGAGCAGCTCATCACACATCAAGTACGTTGGCAAAGGACTTGATCAATAACAAGGTAAGAGTGAAATTGTGATTGTTAAGAGTCGGTTCATAATTTAAGTGTGACAAGTTTATCCAAGACTGCACTACCTTTGAAGTATGTACAGAGTGAGCAGGACATGAAAAAAAAAAAATATTGCACACAAGTCAAATCCCCCCAGGCAAGCAAGAGAGATCAAACCCATCTCCAGCTCACTCAGGAACAGAAGATCTTTATTTCTCTGAGGCTAAAAACAATACTGGAAAATTTATGATTGCTTCAGAGGGGTATTCTTTATCATTATAATTAAAAGAAAAGAAATAAAAATGCTTTTAAATAAAATAACACTATTGTTAAGGTACTGTTTAGATAGATCCAAAAGGGAACACTGCCTTAAGAGTCCCTTTTAGTGTAAATCGAGTACATCCTGCACTGCCAGGTCACCAAATTGTACTTCCCAGGAAATTTAGGTAGGAGTTCACCAGAATCCCCAAGCAGCTGTCTCCCTACCTCAAAATCCTTCTCCCTGAAGAAAAAATATGCATTTTAAAACACTGGATGAATTAGAAGCCTGTTTAAAGCTCCAGTTCAATTTTGAACCATAAACAGCCCACTTTAATAATTAGGGACTGTGAAATAGTCTCTTCATTGTTGTATTCAGGTGGGAAAGTTCATCAAGAGGGCTTCTCATCTGCATTTGAAAATGGGTAATTTTATTCCCAGGACACCACTACTTCCTTGGTTCTGATTTAATTAATCAGTTAAAAAGGGAACCTGGGCCCAAGAGCAGTGTCTATGGTGATGGAAGAAGAAGCAGCGCCAGCCTTGCACCGGATGCTCCTTCCCCATCCCAACCTCAGGAAACATCTCAAACAGTCTCCTGGATACTTAACTGGAACATTAGCGTCTTTCTTATTAAATAACGCGAGAATTCCACAGGATAAAGTAGAGGATCAACTCTTGTCGGATCCTACAAAATAAATCCATATTAAAAAGCTTCCTAGAAGCCAAGATCCAAAGATGGCAAATAGCAGGTTGAGTCCTGGCATACTGCGAAATATGGAATAAAATTAAGTGGTATAGCCGAGATGTCAAATGTCACAAGCGTGGTGCCAAGACAGACTTTACACCCGTACATAGGGGCCAACCTTCCACGTGTGCAACGCGCCAGCCTCCAACACAGGGCAGAACGGACGGGCAGGACCAAGTAACCTCAGCCACTGTCTTAAGATTTATTAGAGTTCAACAATATTCTTTTTTTTTTTTTCTGCACAGGGTAAATGTAAGTACAAAAGCCTCATTAACTTTGTTATAACAAATTAAATCTCACTACAGAAACCTTACTGCAAATATTATTTGCTCTATCAAAGAAACATAGTCCTGATTAGAGTCAGAACAGCAGAGAAAATGCAAACATAACATTAAATACTACAAACCAGCCAGAATCTCGCATTTGATTATTGCAAAACATTTTGATGGGACAACGGAGAAGTCTTTTTTTCTTACTCTTTCAATATTGTGACCTATTTCTATAAATTCTGAGAGGACTGATGGATTATGCTTGAGTTGACATTCACAAAGAAAAATGTGATATGTGCTAGGTTTCCTTCTTGAAATAACGAAAAATATTTGAGATTCACATCTCATGGCGAGCACAGCCATTCAGCCACATACACACCTCTCAAACTAGGTTAGAAAATTAGTGCTTTAAAACATGAGAAAAATTAAGCCAGGGGAGACAAATGGACAATTTCCTCAGCCATTGCACAGTGTTTGGAAAGAACACCATCATCTGCTTGTATTTCAGCCTCAGATCAAATGTGATATTCATGTAGATAAAATGTAAATGCCAGAGATGTCTACGAAAGCAGAGACAATACTTAAACTCTCTGAACTGACTCTGTTACCACAGATTTCCTTGCTGGAAGAAGGGTGAAATTCAGCTTTCTTACAACTCTCCACACCGTGCCAAAGCAAATTATGGAGATCATTTCTTCCTCTCTTATGACAGATTGTTATTCTTCCAGAAACTGCACCAAATGCAACATAAACCATCTCTATAAGAAAAAAATCCAAAAAGAAAGTTATATTCCTTATTGACACAAAACAGGATTGGGAAGTTAGATGTGGCCACTCTTCCTCCCCACTGATGACACCTATGGCTTTTCAAAAGTAATCGCTCACTCAAAATGAGCATTAAGAAAAAATAAAATAAAACAGACGCAAAGGTCTCCATTCAACAGAAGCTTGGAGAACTGGCATTTTTTAAAATCTTTGCAAGTTCAAAGTAAACCTTTTAAGCCTTAAAGAGAAAAAGTCATTTCTGTTTATCAGCCTATTATAGAATCATAGAATCATATTAATGTTCCTTGTTCCACATCCCAGTGAATGAGATGCCAACGTCTTTCCATTCTGAGCTGTTGAGACTCTTCATATTTTGCTCCTCCCTTCTGTAATCCACTTTAATGTAATCTTAATGATAAAACTTCAGTTTCCAGAATGTTCTTTGAACGACTGAGAACAATGATGGCAGAGAGTGAATGCTGAAGCTGTAAGATACATTTTAATAATTTCCTTCAAAAAATTACAAAAGCAGCTGACAGCTTCCCCCCCCGCCCCACAATGAGCTATAAAACATTATTTTAATTATTCCATCCTTTCAGTAGCCAAGTTACCACCTCAGAAATACTAATAAAGTAACAGGGAAAGCAAACAGGATGCCACAACCAGTCTGTGGATCAGCCCGAGTGGAAAACAAGAGGTCCACAGCGGCAGGGAGACAATTAGAAGAGCAACACTCTCTGGGTCATGTTGGGACTTGGGAGAAGATGAGACACTTGCACATCCCAGGGCCAACCGTCAGAAACCAGGATCACATCAAAGAGAAAGCACCGAAACCCCGGGAGCGGGGACGGGAAGAACACTGAAGATGCGCCGAGGGAAAACACGGTGACAGTGCTAACGCACATATATCACAGCAAAAAGAAACTGGCTGCAGCTATCAACATCTCCGTGGCAGAGCCCAAAATAAAAAGGTTAGCACACGAGCTAATGAGGCAAGAAGGAGCAAGGGAAATTGTTTTGTAGCAAGACATTTGGATGAAGAAAAGCACACCCATTCCCGAGGCTTGACAACTTGCAGCCTTTTCAACGTACCTTCACATTTATAGACAGTACACACAGAGACAGAAACCACACTGGAAAGTGATAAACAGAGAGCTTGAGCAAAAATGTTATTTTTCATTCCAGTTCTTCTCCCCCAGGTTTTAGAAGCCAACATGAAGGTGTAAGTAAGTAAGTACGTAGCAACAGGGTAACTCCAGCATGTCTTCATACTGTCCAGTGGACAAAGGCAGAACATCCCTGCACATGCCCTCCCTCGAGGCTCCTTCCGACCCCCAAGTCCCAGATTTCCTCCCCCTCAGCCTCTGCCCAACCCGCCACCGCCTGGGACGGGAATTAAAATGGAAAAACAGCAGGGAGAAGACGATGACAAAACCAGTTTGACTTACAAAGGGACGGGACACAGGAAAGAAAAGGTGGGTCTTGGCAAAACAGAAAAATTTCCATCTCATGTTAAAAAGGAAAAAAATTGATCCATTATAAACTGCTGCTGGACAGACGGATGGGAGCTGTGCGACCCCTGCTGCAGGATGGGACTAACAAATTTAAGGCAGGTAAACTAGAAAAACAAACATCAGGAAGGAGGAGATTATTCAGCGCTGCACGTAGTTCAGCTCAAAAGTCAAAGGTCTGGGTGCTAACCTTTCTTCTTCCCACACGGAACTGTGAAGGCAGCGAAGCAGCAGCATCCAGGCCTGTGCTAGGACATGTGGGAAGGGTGGAGGCGACATTTCCACTTTAGCTGTTATTTGGTTACCATGTTCAGAAGGGGCAACGGTACAAAATATTAACATCTTTAGTGGCCATATTTTATTTAAAGCTTTAACTGAGCCATATGAAATACTGCTACAGAAAATACCACCGAGAGGCAGCAGGAAAACAAGCTTTCTTCGTGCTTTTTATTTCTCCCAAGTCTTCAGCAAACATCTGCAAACTTTCTCTCCGTTCACGCTTTCTATTTTCTCAAAGACCTTTTATATAACTCACCATCATCAGGCTTCCATAAATCACAAATCACTCAAAAATAAGCAGTTCGTATGGCATGTTGCTGCTCTACATACAAGGAAGACTTGAATTACACTGAATTTATACCGAGGGAACAACATAAAGGGAGTTATTTTGCTAGCGTGGACAGGGAAAACGGGTAAGAAACCAACAGATGTTTGGAGCTTTATTGGTACATTGAAAATATGTTTTGTCACTGAGACAGTATTTAATTTTACTCCCTAACCAGCAGCATCAATATCAGGCTCAGAAATGCAGTTCCTTCAAAGTGAACAGTTAGTTAGAGAACAAAAATAAGACGATCTTTATGTCCGGTACAATAGCCATAATTGACTGGCAGAGTTAGGATTTACTGAAAGAAATTCACATCAGGCTCCCTCTGCTTCCCTTCATTAGGGGCTGAGGCGCTGGCAGCAGCACAGGCTCCGCCGCACGCGGCAGCCCAAAGAACCGAAACGCCAGGGCCGGGGCGGCTCTGTCTGCACGGATGTTTCATCAGCCGCTCGATGCCAGGCGGACTGTCCCATTGCTAATAACCATGCTTTCCACATCCACCTTCGAGATGAGGATGAAAGCAACGTCTTAGTTAATAAATGAGAGACTTCTCTGGTTTGTTTTGGTTTTAAGGTGAAACACGAACAGTTTGTCAAATACATCCACCACTGACTTCTGGAATGTGAAATATTGCAAGGGTGAGATAACTACTGGCGTTAAGTGTCCTGTTTCTAAGGCACCAAACCTGAGGTGTTCATAAGGCCAAAGCTTCTATTAAAGGCATTTATTTGGTGAATAAAACTTTTACTGGTATTTAAAAAATACCAACCCCACAGTGTTTATTGTATGCTAACTTGAAAACACTGCCTTCATTAGTAAAACTGGCTACGGGAGAAACCAAGCTGCGAGTTGAATACACAAAGTGATTTATAACAGCTTATGTAGACAAATCTATTAAGGGCTTTTGGTATGTCCAAATGCTCCCGGCTCTTGTTCTGAATCAACAACAAGTCAGAAACACTTGCATCCGGAGCAAACTGATTCCCTTTGCAGTGCTTGGTAGAGAAGCAAATACTTAATGTTCTTAATTAAATGCAAGTAATTAAAAAGGAGTTGAAAACAACGGTCCTGTACAATTATTAACACAGCATATAGCCGGTACAGCATGTGTCATCTATCTCTGTATCATAATTTTGTATGTGGCATTTAGCAATTACAGAGGACTGCCTATTTTTAAAGAGCATTCACCGATAAGGATTTTCCACTCCCACTCTGAGATAAGAATAGTTCCCCCCCGCCAAGAACAAGTTAAAAGCGTCTTCCCAGCCCGGCAGAGAACGGGAGGCACAGTACGGCAGTGCCTCTGACCGCAGACTGGTACACCGAGTGAGCAAAAGTGCTCACGAAATCGTTCCAAATGCGTTACCAGGAGTTGGGAAGAGAATACCTCCTTTCCCATTATTTCAATCGGAGCCCCATGCTCATTTGGTCCCCTTTGGGGCCCCAGTTTTCCTCTCGGCCACCGCAGGCTGGTGAGGACAGTCAGCCCCCGGGCACCGTGTCAGTGAGGAAACACACGGAGCTCCAGCACCGAAACCGGGCAAAGGGCTGCTCCCTTCCCCACCACCCCCCAGCTTTGAACATTCACTGCAAAACACCAGAGAGAGGGAACTGTCATGGGAGGAAGGAAAACAAACAAGCCAGCCCCCAGAAAACAACCCCAAGGAAGAATTTTGAAAGAAAACCTTTTCTCCAGCCAGGATCCAAGCGCCCTCTCTGCAGCTGGCTTTATTTACATCATCTAATTCAAATTCTAAATGCTTCAAAGTGTTATTACACTTTTTTCTTTGAAAACAAAAATGACAACAACTGAAACAAAACTGAGAATGAGAAAACCCAAAGATTGAAATAATTACTAATCAAAGCCGAGGCCTGTACATGGGATGGTGAAGTCACTGGCCAGCTCTACCCAGTAATTTCTCTTCGTGTCAGCTCTGATGAGTTTTATATTTCTAACATTTCACCAATTTGAATCACTAAATTCAATTTGCATTCACAGATAAACAGAGAGGGAATAATAAATACTCTCATCTGACCTTGAAGTGTGAGACAGAAAATTGCCCTCCGTGATTTCATTTCAATCCGAACCGTAATGAATAATGCAGTTGGCCCCATCAGTTACCGATCTATAATCACACTTGTGGGCTGGATGAACTCACGGCCATCCCTAAACGTGATGAAGAAAGTCAAAACTTCTCACTGTTTTTGTACTAGTCTTTTTCTGCTTCTCCCTCTGCCCTTCCCCACCAACCCCACTCGCCCCCAAACACAGTTGCCTGAAGGGTTTCCACTTATTTCATGGACAAACGTGGGAAGTGAGACGAAGGCATTGCATAGTTTTCTCAAGCCAATTCAGTATTACGTGCATTGTAAAAAAATCTCCTGTAAATGCTCTAAATTCACTAAGTATTCCCCTTCCCAGCAAGCTGTCAAGTCACCGGCCAAACCCTCCAGCGCTGGTGTGAAGCACAAGCAACACAGCACAGACAACTGGTGACACCAGCACCAGCGCCTGAGAATATTTCCTATTTCTGTTATACATCCAAACCAACTCCCAGCATGAGAGCAGAAAAGTCACCTGGGAATAGGCAGGATGAGAGCTGAGGAGCTGTAAAGGATAAAGGACTGAAAGTGGAGTGAAAAAAGGAAAATTTGCTTGAACTAGGGAAAGAAGTGAGTAGGAGAATGGTTGTGCTGAACCAACTTGTCAGCAAACGAATCTGCTGAAATTCCAGGCTCTTGACAGTTAGATAATAGCTTTTCTTAATAAAATAAAAAGGATCAAAGTGTTTAGATGAGAAAAACAAAACATTAAACCCTCCATTGCAATATAACAAGTGAGCCCTCGCAGACTCGTGACTCATTACAGCTTCGCGAAGGTTCTGCGGATCTGTTTCAAATGACCTTTTCCAATGAGACCTCATTTCCAACGTGCATTACTGTACTCCGCAGTGAAATGAGGATCGAAATGAGGATTGTATATTACTGTTCGCTCACTTCCTTTTTTTTCTTTTTAATATCTGAATCTGAGATTACCTGAATGAATTTACAGAAACACAATTGTCTGAAATATTTCCTGCAGAACGATCCAGCGACGGACCCCCACCGTAATTCTCACGCAAAGTCAAAGCTGGGGCTCAGCATTGCAGCACCAGGCTTTTGTCTGTGAAAACCCCTCCAGGTTACGTGATGAAAACCTGTCTAGGTTTTCTCTGGGGGACTCAGAAGAGAATTCGTAACAGATACGTGTTGCCAACAAATAAACCCAAAAATTAAGTACCACCCCCTAGCACTTGCCCATGGGACACTGGCACAGATAAAAGGAACAGAAAGGCTGGGAAGTCACTTAGCTGCCTGTGACAAGCACTCCGACAGACTGCTGTTCTTGGCTTTTCTTTCTCAAAAGCACCAATTTAACTTCATCTCATACCCGCCTCCCACCCGCTTTGACTCAACACATGTCAAAGAAGTCTATCATGATCCAAGCCGTATTAAGCACAGCATTGTAACAGATCTGCTAACGGTTAAATCCAAATTATGGAAGCATATTAAGACTGCGAAGGTCTTAAAAATTCCATGACTGTATAACCTGACCTGTAACCATGAATTTTCCAAGTGCCTTTGGGCATAAACAATGTGACATGGTACTACTGTATGATCTTTTCCACCCTACTCTAATAACAACTCCGGATTTGCTGCTAACTGCATCTGTTTTCTGAAGGTTCTCTGCCTCATTTGCTGCAGAATTTGGCAGATTAATAAGCACAGAAATTGCTTAAAGAGAATGGTCTCACATTAAGGCAACTGAAAGTCTCCCAAAAAAACTGGTTCCAACTCTTGCCTATGCCAGAGCTCCCAGCTGATGCCATGAACTTCTCAAAGGTGCTTAGCCATTAGACAGTCCTTTGTGCTGAGCTCAGTGCTGGGCGCTGACACTACTGCTGAAAGCAACAGCTGCTCGGGTAATCATGGCATCATAGAACTGTTTTGGTTCCAAGAGACCTTTAAGATCACTGACTCCACCTGTTGACCCAGCACCGCCAAGTCCACCCCCACCCCACGTCCCTCAGCACCACGTCTGCCCGCCTTTTAAACCCCTCCAGGGATGGCGACTCCACCACTTCCCTGGGCAGCCTGGTCCAATGCTTGACAACCCTTTTGGTGAAGAAATTTTTCCTAATATCCATCCTAAACCTCCCCTGGGGCAACTTGAGGCCATTTCCTCTTGTCCCATGGCCTGTTCCTTGGGAGCAGAGACCGACCCCCCCTGGCTGCCCCCTCCTTTCAGGGAGCTGCAGAGAGCAAGAAGGTCTCCCCTCGGCACCCTTTTCTCCAGGCTGAACACCCCCAGCTCCCTCAGCCGCTCCTCACCAGACTTGTGCTCCAGACCCCTCACCAGCTCCGTTGCCCAGATCAGACTCACTAACGAAGTCCTGCTAACCTTATTCCTAAAACATTCTGTGGATGGTTGTTTTCCCTGTTACCACCCAAAAATTCACAGCACCATTTGAATCTGCCACTGGACCGCTGACGCTATCAGGACTTACCTGCAGGGCAGAGAGATCTACTTTCCGCTAATTTCCGTCCCCCAAATTAGCTCAAAGAACCCTTAAACCAATATAAGGCAAGTGGAATAAAGCTGTCACTGTGGAAGGAGAACTGCCAGAACAAGCACATTTATAACCCTGTTACACCAATTCTCCTGCATCAATATTTTTAAATGTTTAATAAAACAATACTACATGCTATGCAATCTTTTTGTAATGAATACTTTATACAGAAACCAGTCAGGTGGACGAGTAAATAGACTTTATGCGGCAGTTTCAGGTTTCAAAATCACTAGATGAGCAGAGAGGTCAGATGTTTTATTTTGGGGTGAAGCTGTGATAGGGAAATGAATTTAAAGACATGGTCACCGAGTCATTTTGTTTCTGTACCACTCATAAAAGAATAGCCCAGCTCAATATAATTTGGTTCCAGCCAGTTGGTATCACAAATCACACATCAACCAGCTCCATGGGACAAGACGGAAAGGCTGGAGGGAAAGGAAGGATTCAACAGGTACGGTGGGAAGAGCTTCCGCCCTCACCAGTGCAGCATCGTAATTCATCCCGCAGGCACGCAGACTGCTTCCGAGGTGCCTTTCACCCAGGAGTTTTACTCTGGATTAAATCGCAGCGGGAGTCCTTGCACCATCAGTGAGTGTCCCAGCTGTAGGCTCTGTAACGGCTCCTACCATCGCAGCTACATCGGGAGCACCACGTCTGCACCCAGAGGGATGCGAAACTCACCTCTTCCTTTCCAAGACACACACCAGCACCACTGAGGTCACACAACAGTCACTAATTTGGGCTAATCTGCCTCAATTTCCTGCGAAATTACTTTTGGACACAGTGGTTGATTCAATACTCTTCATCTCCCTCTCCTGGGATGTGGAAGAAGCGCAGCATTTTTTCGGCTTCATGGGAGTCCCTCCATAGCAAAATCAATGCCCAGTTACAGAGCCACGCTGTGGGATACCACTGCAGTTTGCAAACTGCTTCCCGCGATGCAAAGCCATACTGCGTGTTGTGTCTCTCCCAGGAAGGGACGGCATCTGTCAGACCCTCCCCAGTCACACCGGGATGGGTTCTGCTTCATCGGCTCGCTTCCCAGCTCCCAGCCCACGGTGATGTGGACATGCATTTCTAACTCGGCAATCATCCTTGCTCCCAATCTGCCTTTTAATATTCACCTGACCATACCGGCAACACTTCTCCCCTCTCCATCTAAAGGAGAATAACAAAGACCAGCCTTGATAAATCTTTACCACGCAAACTCTCGTGCCCCTGTCAGATGTAACTCCGGCCAGCACTCCATAACTAGGAATAACTGATTCGATGCAGAAAATTAGATGTCTAGCGGCACTATATTCTGCGACAGCAGTCTGAGAAGAATGAAAACAATCGTGAGTCTGCAACATGATGAGTGGCAGGAGGTGAAGAAGGAGCAATTGTTCACTGCCTCCTTCAGTAGAAGAACTAATCAAATTAATGGAGGGAAACTCATCATGGGCTATTAAATACAAAAAGATACCACCTTTGGCTCAAGAAATCTTTAAGCTTCAAACCAAAGAAAAACGTGAGAAGTATCTCTGCACATTTGCTCCTTTATTAGACTTTCCCAAAGCTTCCGGCACTGATGTATTGGTTTAGGTTGATTTTTGATCCGATTGCAAATTTGGGGAAAAGGGTTAAAAAAGAGGTTTGCTTATTTTTAATGCACACAAACCGATCTCATCTAGCCTAAATTTTTCTCAGGTGCACATTTTTGTTGTATTTTCTTAGGTGAATATGTTGTCATTTAATCTCTTTCACACATGAGTCTCATTCAATTTTCAAACTGTAAATTAGTAGCTGGGAAAAAACAATAAATCTGTTCTCACCGGTGCAGTTTGCCAGCTCTTGGCTATGGCAGCAAGTGGTCCAGCTGACCGGTCTCTGCTACCATAAGGTTCCCATGGGGAAAAAAGGATTCAAAAACTGCCAAAAATCTCCTAGTATGTAAGAATTAAGGCCATAACTATCTATTTTATTTGAACATGCTTGTGTTCAGTTTTTCTCAGTGTTTGGAACAGACAGGGCATTTCCGTAGAGCACTGCTTCATTCCCGCAGCTCCAGTGAGATCCACCGAGATCCTGAGTTTGCAATCCAGAAGGTGCAGCCTTTGCAGAGGACAGCGAAGAAGGACCATGCACGAAAGAGGAGACAGAAAGCGGCTGCAGATCACAGGGTCCCCGCAGATGCATATGAAGATAAGGCTGAGGTGCAGAATCTGTGCTGTTCAGTGGACATAAAAAGAGGTGACTGGAGCAGCAGATGCTACAGACCAGAAGAATCGGGCTGGTCCTCACCTCATCCTGCCTCGCTGGCCAGGACCTTTCACAGCACCTCTCTTCATCTCTTTCTGTTATAATGCAAATAGGAATTAAAAGGACCACGAATCAACTTCTCATGCAAGGAGAAGAGATCTGCTTTGGATCTCTTCTCTGACTAACAAACACACAATATTCACTTTCAGCGATCTCAGGTGACAATAACAAGTAGGGCTACCAAAGAAAAATTTCAAAGGCCCAAATCTTCCAAAGAGTTCTTCTTTTAAATATGTATGTAGAGAAACCAAACATGAATTACATAAAACCCCAAAGGGCATAAAAAATAACAACATGTATGATTTTACATCAAGTGGCCACCTGCATATAGAGAAAACCAGAAAATTATTCCTATTTTAAAGCCATTTGAAAACACAGGCATTAGTACACTATCACCACCATTATCCACAATAGGATGGGCAGGCAGAGCATTCCTACATTAAGAATTCATAGCTCTACTAGCCGAAACAGGAACGTTAAGAACATGCAACTGGAAAACGCAGAGACACCTGGCAAGGCTGATTTATCTATCACTTTAAAAAATAGTTTGTACCATGGCACTTTTTTTTTATTGGAAAGGAAAGCAAGAAAGATAATGCTGATGATGTATTTATTTTTGCAAACTCCTTTACGAAGGAAAGAAGAATTTTTTAGGTGGAAAACCTTCAATAAGAGCTTATATGGGACAGCAAAACAGACACAGAAAGGAAAAGTCGCCAAGACCAAAACTAAAAACCCAGCACAATAGGCGGGATGCCCAGCTCGCTCTCTGGAGCTACCCAAGAGGACAATTAGCAGTGCTGGTCCCCCATAGCCTACGTCGCCCGCATTCAATATCGGCACTGTGGCAGCTGGTAGACGGGCTGTGCTCAGCACGCCCTTCGATCGCCGCTGGCTTCCATTAGCATCTCCCCCACTGCCTCCATTGTAGCTCATTAATAAAGCCCATTCTTCCTGTTTATTTCCTTATCGATCCACTGTCTCCTGCGTGGGAAAAGGCGTCGATGCAGTTAAGGGCAAGCACCTGCTTGGAGACTTCACCCTTCAGCTACTTTCTGAAAGTGCATTTTATTCTCACCGGATAATAAGATTCTGTGGTTAAAGGAGCTTTTAGGTATTGGCATTGTCATAAAATGTTCCTTGTGTCCTACTTCACTGGAGCTGACAAACTCTCTGCTTGCTGTCAGCAGACTAATGAGAAAAGAAGCACTTCTAAAGAGCTTTGGATACTTTTGCATTGCAAAGTGAAAAGGAGAAAGTGAGATATTTCAACGATGTTCCATTTCATTCCAAAGCCCCATAAAGAAGAAAGAAAAAAGGGAATGTTTCTGCACAATCACTGTATCAACCAAGCAGCTCGCTTATTAATCGCTCCTTCCTCCGCATTCACTGGCTTGGGGGCTTGGAAAGTTGACACTTGACTTGAAAAATGCCAACTCTAAGCAGTTTATTTCCTCTTGAACTTTAAGAGCTGACTGAGACAGAAGTGACCTTTAAAAAGGCAGGGTTAGTTCTTGTATGAATTGATAGAAGGATTCTTTGCCTACACAGCACAGCAAGGTAGCGAGCAAATCCCCTCTGCAAACACCCCTTTCTCACCAGAGGCAAGAAGAACACCGTGTTCCATCAGCCACAAGATTCCCAAGGCTGGAGAGCCTGGGACCTGGTGACCCAGCTTGGCCACATCAAGAGGGGAAGACTAACAATGTTACAGCCATAAACCAATGACCTTCTATATATACCCAGAACAGACACTACACCAATATTGCTAACCTCAAGGCACTTGATCTTCCATCACAAGGAAGGAACGCAGGGACAACCAAAATTAAGTACACCTGCTAATCTGTGCCTAAGTCACCAGCCCAGACTACAGAACAGCCCAGCAGGTCCTCTGCCAGCGGGACACGGCAAGGTACCAGGGCTCCCGGGACATCGAGCGGGTTGTTGTGACTCGCATCAACCCCTGCTGAAGCTGCTGAAAAAGAAACTAATCACTACACGGCTCATTAATGGTCTTCGATGAAAGGCAGTTTGAAAATGCAAATCAATGCGCAACAATAACTACTAATAATACTTGCTGCCACACTAGTAGCCAGAAATGTAACCGGGCAGAATATTCTTGTCTGAGGTCCACCACACAATTAATGCCACCAGATGTCCAAAGAAAGGCAATTGAAGGATTCTGTGGCAGCAATTGAAGGATTTTATGGCAGCAGAGGATAACCTATGAGTTTTGATAAAGGAAATTCACAAAACAAATATCTAGGATGCTAACGGGTACGGGAATACACTAGAAATAAATAAATTCAGTTTGCCCGTGTGCTAATAAAGACACTTGGCTGAACATCATTTGAAGATATGAAGTGCCCTGCAGACAGGAAGGCCTGTGCCTAAACCTGTACATTAAACCAAGATAACCAAATGATACTTCATTTATCCCAAATAGCGCAGAAGTATTCACCTGTTTCTCACCTTGTATGGAAGGCAGACGTAGCCAATTCGATAACAACAAAACGTTAAAGCAGAAGGTGAGCAAGCTTTCCACTGCTAGGCAGAAAAAAAATCACAGCGTTAGGGTCAATATTTAGATTTTTTTCAATTCCTTTTTATTTCTAGTCTTGATCTTCATCTTCCGTGCCATGCTGACTCCTAGCAGTAAAGGACTGATGGAGTTCAGAAATCTCCAGCCAAGTATGAAGTATCATTTTGCCATCAGCAGCAATGAAACGCTTCCCATCTACCATCAGCCCACTTGAGCAGAAGCAGACATTCTATAAAGAGAACCCCACGGCTATTCCGTGCAGAATTCACTTTTTTCTTCTTCTCTGGAAGGAAAGCACACATCAAACTCACCAAGGCAGACAGAAGAAGTCAAGCCCTATATAGTCTAGGTTAACTTATTAATAATGAATCATTTCTGCCATTATTCCTAAGGTTTAGTATCAGGCTGAATGCCTCAAGAGGAATTAGCGGGGGGAGAAGAGATGGGGAGCGATATTTTGCTCTCCAGTGCAAGTGGACGCGTGACAAAGAACAGCAGCATCAGTGGGATATCGAGTCGAAACTCTCAACCGAGAGCTCGGCATCTCTCTGCTAGCGGAGACTTAGAGAATTCCTGTACCTGAGATGTAGATGTATTTACATGTGTGTGTGTATATAGAGATACAAACACACAGTAGTTATCAATGCATATTAAAAAAAGAATACCTGTACCCTTCTATCCTCTGTAGCATCACAAAAGAGGCAAGTATGAGGATTAAATTTTTTTTATTTTTTTAAATACGGGCTGATCTCCATGATGGGGCTTTTCCTATGCATATATTCACCGGAGGTGCAAGGAGAGGGACTCCCGCTTTCAAAGTTACTGTACAATCACTTCTTTTTAATGGTCAATTTAACAGTGTTTAGTCTCCAACTGTTGCTTTCCTGCACAGAATACTGCATTTGGGAATCTGACTCTTGTGCATAAAGAGGCTTCTTAACATCTGTATGGCAATATGAAAATACAAAAATACAGATTTATACGGTAGGTGTGTAACTACTGCAAAACAGATTTCCTCGGCTGTAATACACATCAAACAATACTAAAAAGCAGTAAGAAACTGCCATCTTATTTACATGAGATGTACTTTGAGACTTCTAACTTTTGCCTGGAGGTTTTAATTATAGCAATTCGTGTCCCAGGGCATTTTTCTTGTAGTAAGTCGTCTTCCTCGTTCAATTGCTTCAAGGGCTCTGCTCTCTGTGCTTTGGCACAATCTAATCACTCCTACGGGAGCAAACGATAACATGAGCGCAGATCAGAAAAACAGCTTTGAATGAACCAAGAAAGACGAAGGACAAGATGTAAAAGAACAAAGAACTTTGCATTCTTTATTCAAGAGTCTATTAGATCTTTGGAAAGACAATAAAGAGCAGGGGGAAAGGCACTGGTCTGCGTAAAACTTGAGACTTCCAAGTTCAGGCACTGCTTTTTCAAATACTCCTTACACCTACGTTCCCAGATCTAACTTTCAGGAGAGATTGTCTTAAGTCAGTTATGGAATTTTTCTATCATATTTATTTTTTGAAAGAACATGGAGAGAGAGAAAGGAGGAGGAAGTGATCAAGAACCCACGTTTGTCAGCTCTCTCCTTTGCCATTTAATTCAGTTGGAGGGAGGAGAATTTACAAGTCGCATCCACTTTGGTGACTCCGGGTATTTCAGCAGAAATGTACCCAGTGACTCAGAATAAAGGGCGGAATCTTCCCCCAGATTTCACGCAACAATACAGAAAACAAAGTTTACTGAAGGATAAAGAAATGTCAACAGTCCTAGCCAAGGCACAATAAATAATCTCAGTGGTACGTTGTGTAAGTTAGCTTCTAGCAGCACAGCACAAAGCCAAGCAAGGCCGTCGCTGAAAACGGGGAATCCATCTTTACCATAAAGGACTTTGACTCATATATTGCCATAACACACTGTTGCATCTGGGGGGGGAAAAAAAATTAAAAACAAAAAAAAAAAACAAAAAAAAAAACCAAAAAACCCAACAAACTCACTCAACAAATCGGACAAAGTAGGATGGTTAGAAAGGGGGAAGTTGCTGTTAAATCCATGCTACTTCTGGATGTGCCGTTAAAGTGCCCCCAGCTGCACCATTCCCAAAGGCAGGAGGTACCAGTCTCTCTGCTGACGCTAACGGAGTCTGCCGTTGTGTGTGGCTCTGCTCTAACATCTCCGCAATATTAGTCTGGGTGGACTTCTTATTAGGGGGCAATGCAAAAAAAAAAAAAATTGTAATTGTGGAAATTCTTGTCGATTTTGCATGAATGCCTTCAGCAAACCCTCTTGCCAGATTCATCGGCACACTGAGGAAAAAATTGAAAAAACTGTCTGGCCCTAAAAACTTTAAAAGGGAATTTGAGCAGAAATCTGGTCATTTTATTGTAAATATACCTTCGCGCATTCACAAGAAGCTTGTAAGAATACAGAAAAGATCTAATTCCACAAAGAGCAACAAACAATGTCACCCTTGAATGCCAGCAGAGTTACTCGTGGGTCGACAGCTATTTGGTGCTGCTTTGAGAGCAGACGTACCAGCTGTAAGTGATGTTCCAAAGAAAGAATATTTGCGGGTACTCCGTTCCATGCAAGTGTCAGCTCGGAACAGCCAGGAAGCGCTTCACGGGCTTTCTAACTTGCTCCATAAAGATGAGATTATATATAAAATACAACTTGCAGAGCAACCATATACAGCCATCATCCTTGTTAAAAGGTTAAAAAAAAAAAAGAAAAGAAAAATCATACAAAAAGCAGCCAACCACCAAGAAAACAGCACAAAACAAAACAAAGAGGACAGAATACTGAAGCCACACATAAGATCATCAGGATTTTAGGGAGGTTATTTTGTGCGTGTCCACTGCCCGGACTGACAGGCTGCTAATGCGGGAGAGATTTTTTTCTTTGATGTTACGGATGTTCAAAGCTATTCTCAAATTGAATAAAAACAGTAAATGGCAAAAGCCCAAACTGATAAAAGTTTCCTCTCCAAATACACTATTAGTGGTGGTTTTGGCAGTGTTGAGTTGATGGTTGGACTCGATGATCCTAAAGGTCCCTTCCAACACAGACCATTCCATGATTCTGTACAGGATCATGCTATAATGGCACACGTGCCGAAAAGAGCAAATATTTGCTGATCTCTAGCTAATTTTATGACATTTTTAATATCACAAAATAAGTACATGTTGATAAGTCTACTTGGAATCCCTTAAATCAGTCCACCAAACAATCAATTTCAGTTGAATTCATTAATGTGTTTAAAGATTATTGATTCCATAGCTCCAGCTATTAGTTACTGATAGCATATATATATATTTAACAACCTGAGAATGATTTAAAAATCCATCAGGCGCTAATTACTTGTTACAAACTTCATGCAGGAGTATTTTAAAAGCCTGATCTATCTGATTTCATTAGCGCTTTTCTTCTACAACTCTCCATCTAGACAACGACAATCAATTCATTCCAAGGCTGTTCCCACTTTCATTTTCAGGATCTTGGTGTTCCAACATTTGCGTTTCTGTTAAGGCAGGACAGTCCAGTGAAACAAATGTTTTCAGGAGTTTATAGAAGTGTATGGAAACATTTCTATTGATCGTAAGTTATTAAAGGATCCTTTTTGAAAAAAAGATAAATCTAATACTTGTAGTTTCCCAGTGGCGTTAACAGACTAAAACTACAGTTTCGCAAGTTCATCAATTTTTTTAATTAGATTTATGAAATGGTTTGTTTCATCCATCTGTGGTGCGGTATATGGGATAAAAGCATTGCATTGGAATTAAAGAGAATTAAGAAAAAAATCCATCACTTACATTGCACTGAATTTTCCAACCGCCGATATTAACTACAGCACAGTGAATTCTCGCAACGATTACCTGGGCAACTTGATGTTTTTAAACAGGATGAGAAAGTTAGATTTGGTTTTCTGCCACCATCATCAACGGAACAAAGGCTGAGTAAAAACATTTTGTCTGTCGGCTCCTCGGAGCATTCTTTAAAGGCTGAATTAAACTATTAAACCAGAATAAATGATTCCATCTGAAACTAAAAACATATTCTTCCCCAAGTTAACCACACGACCCCCAGAATTCCAGTGCAACTGTCACAAGGAAGCAGCAAGAACCATGACTGAATGCATGAAGCTTTTAGATACACGGAAAGAATAATGTCTCGTGAAATACCAGGAATTCATGAAACATCTGCACACTACCAAATGTAGGTAATTTTCCTTTGCTTATCAGACATCTCGCCTCTCCCAGCCTCTTCAGCGCAGGGAACTACTACCTGCTTATTTCAGTAACCGGCGTTCATGGACTCCAAAGCCAGAAAAATTTAACTGCTTTAACCTAAGGCACATAAGAGGAATTACTTCCGTTTTGCCCAAAACCCAAGACTAAATTTAACCAAGTCCTAAGCATTTATTTCAAACGTGGGGCACAGATTTAGTTTGCAGCCTTTATGGCCCAGGTTGGCACATTCTCAAGTTTTATTTGGGGTTTTGGTGGGTTTGAGTTTTTTTGAAAAGGCTTTTTTTATCCCCTGGCAATTTGGTCTGACAAACATATGTAAGCTTTCTATGAGATCCTACAAGTTAAGTAGAACATGATGCTTTTAGCGCTTTGCGCGGTTCTGCGCTGCTAAGTGCGGGCGTGCTGGCCTTCACTCCGCGAACAATACCAAAAGGCAGAGCACCAATACTGAATATTCAAACAATTTCAAGTAGCTATTCCACTTTTTCTTCAAGCTTCTCTAAAAACATTGTAAGCAATCGTGTTAAATAACATCAACTCTATTTATATAAAGCTAATTACAATGCCTGTTTTCACTGACATCCCAAGACAAATCTTTCAGCCAGGAGAGAGCCCTGAAGAGAGACATAAACTAATCCATACGGCCACCTGCACAACCTTCGCTTGCCTTCACCAGGCTCCCCGATGAATCTTGAAAACCAAGATCAATTTGACATCAACTAATTGTGGTTATTCTCCGCATCCTTCCAAGCGAGGGCGAGACAGAAGGCCCGGGCGGCACAAGTAACCGACGCTGCGAGTGCTGACCTCGGGAGGTAAATTCTGGATTGCCGAGATGATTACGGGTGCCAAACTTACAGTGTAATTAGAAGAAATTAGTGTGCTTTTTTTCGGCGTGCATCGATTTAAAAAAAAAAAAATAAATCTGAGATATTGAGTGTAATCAACAACAAGGCTCTGCTGGTAGCTCCGCATTTTTAAAAATCAATCTGAAAATCCAATGTCTCCAAAAAACAAGGTAAAAACACCTACTGATTACATTTAATAGCAGAGTAGTAGATCTAAATGTAAATGCAAGGAAAAAGAGACTACTAATAAATATGAAACTGTAATAGCTGTAAATGTCTTGCCTTTAGGAACAACTAATTTATTTTTAAAGGCAGGTTCCAAGTCTCCTGTTTGCTCTCCGCTGGGTCCCATAAACTGTGACTGTGTTAATATAAAGCTTTGTCTGCTCTTAAAGAACAGCCGAGCAGCTTACTTTCTATTCTAATCTTCAAGCAAAGGTCATATCTCCAGCCATCTTTTTCCACTCTTTTGTGCGTAGTGTACAGGAGACGCGCAGGGGTGGGCGGCCTTTCCTCTGACCAATTCAGATGAAGTTTCAGCCCAAACCCAAACTGGTTGGCAGGAGACACCGACATTTCCCATCCCAGCCACATCTCAAAGTATTTCAAATCCATGAAATTCAGAGCTCGTATGCTCGGGAGGGTCCCCTGACAAAACACGTGGTCTGCGCTGTTTCACACAGCCTGCAGATACAGTTCAAAAACAAGAGGGAAAATTTCCTATTCATTTCATATGTTTGCTGTGGATAGCAGCGATAATTAACCAGAGAGATGTAAATTAATTTCATAATGGATAATTTCAGTGGAAACAGCCAGCTGTCCCGAAACTGGTTTGTGCCTGGAATTGAGACTAGAACCAGGCATTTTCCACCCTCTGTTGTGAATATCCCGCAAATGTCTTCATTCCCTGACCCCGTGCAGCGGGGAAACGGGCTGCTGGAGAAAAACTACTACAAAACTTCGGCAGCCGACGCGTCCCCCAAGAAACACAGCCCTAGCAAGCAATTACGCATTGTATTCTCTAATCCGAAATGTGTGTGCACATGTATGTACATACGCACATAGAGTCATGAAGTATGACATTTCTAGATGACAGCACAGTTAGGAAAGAGGAAATTTAAGTTTTAAATCATCTGTAAGCCTGCAATAGCACTTAGTTAAACGTCACCGCTCCACATGCAGAGCCCCACTGATAGCATTCATCCACAGACGTTTGTGTGCAAACATCAAAGAAAATGATATAAACGTTTTCACATCGCTCCCATTCAAGATACATTAAGCCTGAAAAGCAAAGAATGGCATCGCAGTACGCTGAGAGCACGGAAGGCGCTTCCCAAACTGCCTCTGAATCACAGCAATTAAAAGAATTAGACGGTGACCCTTTCCATCCGATCAGCGTGAAATTGTTCGGATGTGGAAAAAATGAGTAGGAAAGGGGAAAATGTACTTTGCCTCACATCTACAGCCCACCATACTTCTGCCCTGGCCAGTGGTGATGCTCTGACCGTCACACTCGGGGTCTTGGCTGCAGTTCGCCCGTGTGCGGGGTCATTTCTCTCTGCAAAGGGTCGCTGCCTTTCCGGAGCAGGTCCATCATCAGACTTCGCATCAGATGATTTAAGTGCAATTCTTAGCCATTCGTTCCAAAGCTCTGCAGTTCGTGACTGAGGGCTTTACCAGATCTGTCAAGAACAACGCTAATCTCCCATATTTCTGTACCAATCCAGGAAAACTAAGAGAGTTTTTTAGGGAAAAACGGCGCTGTGTAAAGTGCTGCCAGCCAGGGCAGGCAGCACCCTGTCTACAGGGTAATACTTCTGCCAGGACGGAAAGACCAAGAGATACATGACCCCAAATGAATTCGGCAGAACTCTTCAAGCTTGGTATATTTTGCCTTTTTTTCCCTTAACTTTCTTTCTTGAATTATTTTTTCTGTACGTGGGAAATTATGACAAGATTGAAACAGAAGGTAAAAAAAATTCCAGACTTTTGTTAGGTCCCAGCCGTGCCATATTTAATCTGTGAGAAGCAGACCAAAAACAATACTTAGCACTTTAAAAAACAATATTCATACTTTCCAAACGAGCACAGAACTAGGTTTGAAATAAAACTTTAAAATATACAGATTGAAGAATTCTCTTTGTACATTTCTCATGCTGGAAGACGGCAGGCGAGGCAGCCCCACTAACACGAGACAAAAAGCCATTCTACGCTGAAACACTAAAAGCCCTTCATAGTCACAAATTCCACATCTCGGTTTTCAAGGAGAATCTCTTCTTGCAGAAACATTACAAAACCATTTTCCTCCTCTTTCATCTTGGCGAAACAGCACATTATTTCCATGCAGGGAGCTAAGGTGCAAGGGAATTAAAATCCAGAGTCATTCCAACAACCGACCGGCGAACACTCATCCCAACAAAACTCAGCTGCAAATCTCTTGCTCCAGAGCACGACGTCTCTGAAGCTCCCCAGAATGAACAAAGGCTGAAGAATTTCATCCTCTACCCGACCTTAAGTAATAACAGACATAATCCCAATGTAATTTCTTAAATGGGAAGGAACTGGCAGACTGGTGATATAGAGAGAACAGAAATGCTGCACCAAGTTAAATTACCTCTATAGTTTTTATACTAGATATGAGAGTTGCTAGTAGCACTCATACAGGAAAAGAATCTTTGATACTGTATTTCCAGTGATATATTTTTGACACACAGAGAGTATTTATAAGAGGAGGTTGATACACATGAACAATTAAGAAATACTCTAGTGCATCATTTCATTCTGAACATTAAAAACTCAGTAGCAAAACTCCCAACGTTACAAAATATGGTGAATTCTTCTATAGGATCTGAAGGCAGAGAAAGAGGCATTTCACAGGCACTCGGAGCTAACTAAAAAGGTGTTACAAGCCTAAGTCTGGGAGACCTCATGTCTCAGCAGGACGTGGCATGCCGAGGACTCTCCCTGCTGTACTAAGATGGGTTCTGGTCCATCCTGAAGTCTGGGCAAAAGCACGTGGACGTCTGCCTACAAAAACACCATAAACATATCCACCATTTCTTAGCCAAATGTCCTGAACTCCAAACAGCAGCACAGGTGACTTGTTTTAAGAAATATCATTGTAAAAATGCAGTCCCAGATATGCTCTTTTACAATCCCGACCCTTCATTTCAATAGCGGTAAGGCTATTGAGCTGGCTTGCAAAGCAATTTCATTGCCACAGAGCACACATTCCCCAGAAGAAAGAGTAAAACTCGTTACATCTTCGACAGAGGTCTGGGAAGGAGACAAGCCTTCAGACATCTCAGCCTTTTTGCAATGTCTGAAGGCTTGTCTGGCTTTACCAAGATTATTAAATGGTCTAATAAGAGACACTGAAGCTGCATACAAACCTCTTCTACAGACTTAGGTATTACAATAATTTCACTATCAGAAGAGCGAAGTGTTGATGTCCGCCTTGATACTTTTCCCAAATTGCGACTTTATTCTAGAAAGGCTTCCCTGGCACTGAATGGGCTGCAAACGGGTCTCGGAGCTGATGCTGCTCCTCTTCTTTCACGGAAGCCCAGGAGTTTGAAGAGGGCGAGTAGCGGATGGCAGCGTGGGAAGGCGTACACCTCCCTGAGCCCCGGCACCAGGACAGCCTCTCCACAAATTCGTGCTTAAATATTTGATTGGCTTTGCAGTGAGGATGACATAAGCTTTAACAGAAACTCTATTAATGACTAGGGCATTTCCTCTAAAGGAAATTTATATGAAATTTCCTATTTCATATAAAGGCTCCTACTGTACATTCACAGGATTTTTACAAGGTTTGTGCTCTCACTGCACTTCTTCCCCTCCAATAAAAAATTCCCAAGTTCCCTTTCCTCCATTCAGACACTAGTTTTCACAAGACTACTGAGAACTTCGTATCTTTGAAAACACTTTGTCAAAGAATTTAAAGAGTTATTGGAGAGCACCTTCATATGCCTATTTCCTGCGTTTTTTTTCCATGAGAAGACATTCAACTTAGGTACCTGCTGCGTGATGGGCTTCTGGGGTCAAGTGTTGCCAACCACCCGTTGCACTAGGCTTCAGGAGAGAAGCAATTAGCACCAAAGTTACACTTTGGAAGCGAAGAAAACAACAACAACAAACCCCAAAAACCCCACATGAAAACTTTAAGGAGAAAATCAATTTGGAAACCTGAAGCGCTGAACAAGAGTGTTAGCGGTTTAGCCCATCTTAGAAAAACCTATCCCATGTTTTGACCATGGAACAACCGAGTGGATATAACAGACTTCCCCAACAGGCACCGTGGGAGAGTGGTCTCTGCAACGCGGTCACCTTCAGCCTCAAGAAATCAAAACAATATACAAAATCTCCCAGGTAATTGCATGTACACGGTTAAAACGGATATCTTTAGCCTGAAGAAAGACTTAAGACTTAAAAGCAATTTATTTTCCACATTCCATAATACTTTGAAAATATTTATTCGTGGTTGTCCAGTTCCTAAAAGTAAATTCCATCTAAAAGTGATAAAACAATTCTTTTGTGTTTAGCCACAAAAATATTTTGCATGTGATGATACAGTTATAAATTAATTGCAGCAGCAACACATGTAAGAAGGAAAATTAACAGGTTAAGGCTTTTATCTGGGATTCAGCAGATCTAAGTTCAAAGCCTCATTGAGCCTCAGGCTTTCAGCTTAACCTTGGGCAATTCATTTAACCTCCCCTGTCCCTCCGTTCCTCATCTGTACGACACTGCATTTCATAAGAATGTCACAATGCTTTTTATCTGCAGTGTTTATATGATAAACATGTAAAAAATTCCGGCACTAGGATCTATGTGAGTATCTATAGACACATAGAAGCTCAAACCCGAAACGTTTCTCAACAGAAGCTTCAGGGCACAAATAATACCTCCTCTCTCAAACAGGGTAAAAAAACCCACATCTCCCAAAAGATGTCATAAAAGAGCTGTCAGAAAGAAGACTGAGCAAAGTTTTCTCTCATATCAGTAGCCCCAATGCAAGAGTACAATAAATGAGAGATACAAGTCTGAGATGCGGACAGCCAGCTCAGAGGGAAAAATCACCTTAATTTCAGATAACCAAAGAGAAATGAGAGGAGACAAAATCAGTTGGTTCTGCTCCAGTGTCATGGATTGGGAAACCAGCTGTTCCCTGCCGGACAAAAGGAGAAATGCTAGAGGTGACACACAGTGCCTGGGGGTTCCATAGGGGAAACCGAGGTGGCAAGCAGGTGGTGCCAGTTAGTCGCCAGCATAGCGGTATCTTCAGGAGAAACATTTTGATTTTCTACCTGGCCTGGTGCATCGACCTCTTTGCAGAGGGAAATCTGGACACGGTCCTGGCAGAGGAGTCCAGGACACAGAGGAGAGGGTGGATTTTGAACCGTGATGACAAAGCGAGCAGTAAAAATCAGCAGCTTTCTGATAACCTTAGCACTTTCAGTAACCTGTGGTCAAGGACGGCAAGTAATAACACATAGCGTATTTTATCAGATAAAACAGATTCACCTTACGGGGCTGAGCCATATATTAGATTTCCCAATATATGTCTGCAATTTAGCAATCTAACAGGGCTGAGGAGGGAACGCAAAGCAAAGGGCTGCACTTCTGCTGCCTTACAGACCCTCCACAAAGCAGCTTCTGTCCAGAGATAAGCAGGAAAGGCAGCCAAGAACTGATCAAACGAACCAACGGAAGATGTTCAGGCACGTCATTGGAAATAAACCACTTTAAAGAAAGGCAGCTCAGTTAAGTAAAGAGAGAAACGTGAACAAATACGAATGCATTTCAAAAGCAGATACTCCTAACAGACTCTCCACGGGCAGTAGCACAAGCAAGGTGGCTGATAAAGCAGATTCAGCTACTAAAGCAAATGGAATTCACATTTAGTTAGTGGAAATCTACTAGATACCCGAGGGTGATGAACATTAAACAGTGTGAAGTTTTATTGCATTTTTCTGCTCCCCTCCTGGGATTTTTATGACGATAACCATTTTTTGCATATAAACAGTGTGAGCTCCAAAAGCTTCATTTTAATCGAAGATGTTCCATGAAAATTTAACACGCGCAAAGGCTTTGAGTGCGAAGGTTTCTTCATGAAGAATGACATATTTAAACAGTTAGTGAATTAAACCCACATTCATGTTGTGAATGGTAAGGTAACTTAAAAGATTCAAACCCAGCAGGTTCTGAAGTACAGTGAATTTGCTTCGTCGATAATTTGCAATTTATTTGAATATTCCTGGTGTACAGAAACTTGTTTAACTGTCTTGTCATGCAGAAGATGAATTTCTTGAACACCCACCTACTTTATTATTAACATTTAGGTACCGCCACGCTTTGCGCTGAGTACATGCGTATTCCATTTTTTAAAGACTGTCGCTATTCCCCCAAAACACTACGCACAGCGGTCGCGCTGGGTCAGACCAAATCTAATCTCGCCCAGCACTCTGTCTGCAGCGGCAGCCGAGGCAGATGCCTTTGGAAAAATGCAAAAGCAGGACAAAGGCATAGCAAAACTTTTGCAGAATATTCTCCAGCAACTTAGCGCTCAGGCTCTTTTTGAATCAAATGTGGTACCTTTATAATAATAAACCCAAATGTATTTTTTTTCCTTGAATGTTTTCACTCCTTTCTTTGAACTTCTAGAACATCCTACAGCACGGTATCCCAAAGTTTGATCACCACTCCTTGTGACTGTGCTGGTTTAAGCCTGCAAGTTCTATTTGCTGGTCCCTGGTTCCCGTAGAGCAGACAGACACATCTTAGAGACAGCTGTGAGTTATCCTGAACGCCAAAAGACAGGCAAAGGAAGGTGAGGTGACAAAGATGCACGTCCACATTGTGAAGAGACAGACAATTCTTCACTAAGCAGATATTCTACCTACCTGCAGGAGCTACTGCATAGAAATGAACAAAAACTGCCTACAAATTAAATTCTTTCAACACATTTTTTACTGGTAGCACACCGATAACAAATCTCTGCAGACAATCCCAAACCAGATTACAACTAGTTTTTTTATAGCCTCAGGTATTGGAGAAGTTTTATGAGACAGAGGAAAGAGGCAGCAGCTGCACAGAACACCTTTCATTTGAAAGGCAGGATAATAAATGAATATAAACACAATAGATGGAACAAGGAAAATAAATACTGTCTTATTGTCCTTAGTCATGCTTACAGCTTAAAAAGCGGGTTGGGGGTTGCAGCTATAACGCATCCAAACACTAACCAGCACCTGGATTTTAAGCAAGGAAGACAAATGACAAACAGAAGGGACTACAAGAATAAAACATTTGCATGTAAAACAATGAGAAAAACGGAAGGGAAGAAGAATCTCAGTAATATGAAAAAACTCAAAGATTTCAGGGTGAATCAGAGGCTGGAGCCCCTCTGCTGTGAGGACAGGCTGAGAGAGCTGGGGGGGTTCAGCCTGGAGAAGAGAAGGCTCCGGGGAGACCTTCCAGCCCCTGCCAGTCCCTAAAGGAAAGCTGGGGAGGGACTCTGGAGCAGGGAGGGGAGCCACGGGACGAGGGGGAAGGGTTTTAAACTGAGAGAGGGGAGATTGAGATGAGATCTGAGGAAGAAACTCTTGGCTGTGAGGGTGGTGAGCCCCTGGCCCAGGTTGCCCAGAGAAGCTGTGGCTGCCCCATCCCTGGAGGGGTTCAAGGCCAGGTTGGACGGGGCTTGGAGCAACCTGGGCTGGTGGGAGGTGTCCCTGCCCAGGGCAGGGGAGTGGAACTAGATGATCTTTAAGGTCCCTTCCAACCTAAACCATTCTATGATTCTATGAAATGAAAAGGTGATAATAGACGGAAACTAGCCATGAGTGAAATACATGTTAAAAAAAACAAACAAACCAACAGTTGCTACTGAAATGTGAGCACCAGTCAAGCAGGAATGCTGCAGTTGAGAAGTTACAAAAAGTCCCTCTGGATAACAAAAAGTCACTCTGAACTCCTGAGGTTTACAGGAACGTCTTCTCAGGGTGACCAGAAAAGGGAGGACAAAGCATCCCTGGTGCTTTCTGCTAAAGAACATAAAGAACATTCCCCCGAAGTAGTGGAGTACTGAGTGTCTTCTACTGCTATCCATCTCCGAAATCACTAAAGAAGAATCTTCGACCATTTCTGTCTGGTCTAAGAAAACTCAGACCAAAATGATCGGAAGCCTGTATGAGCAGATGAAACTAGAAAGTTTCTGTGCCAAAACAGTTTTCTCTACCTCAAAATCTCCATCACTGCCTTTTTTTTTTTTTTTTTTTTTGAACATTTTAGCTACATCTATTGATTTTCCTCCTCCTCCTCCAGGGAATATTCACAGATGTGCAAAGCCACCTCTAACAGCAACATTAGCTGAAGCAAAAAATGAAATTTACACTTGACTGCCTTCTTCAACAATGTGCAATCACAGTTAATAGGAAAATGGAGCAGAGCGCAAACAGGAAAAGGAAAGGCCTGACTAAAACCCACCGGTCCTGGAGCTGACAATACCCCGCTACGGAAAGAAGGCGGATGCTGAGCTGGGAGGAGCACCAGCTCTGCACTGGTCCACAGGCCCTCTCCAGCACGGAGCAACTCAGACAAACCCAAGCAGAAGTACCCAGGGGGAGTATTTTTCATTGAGAAGCACAGTTCTGGCTACCATGACACATCAACTTGCTTTCCTTTTTGTTAAGGAAAACAGAGCAACTGTTTAAGATACACAGTCATGAATCCTTTTTGCTAGCCAACAAAAGCCAAATCCATCAGGAAAAGCCAAGATGGGGTTTGACCTCTGAGCCTTCCCAAGTCCAGCAGTGACACAGCCCCCCGTTTTCTACCCAAAGGCAACAGAATTTGGGCTCAGCTCCACATTCTGGAAAAAGACAGAGGCATCCCATCCCAGAGAAGTTGGCTATCTTGGTAGTGTGGCTCCAGCTCGGAGCGCCCTTCGCAGCAGGGGCAGGTCTCAGATGTCCCCATCAACTCTGGGTACGGGCTGTGCTGCCAGTGACCATCCCACCACGGCAAGACTTCTCTCTGTGACAAAGCCAGGACCTGGAGAGTCAATCCCTTGTTTTGACTTCACTACAAAGCCAGGTCTACACATCCCCCACTCAGGAAACTATGAGCTAGATCCGAGGGGCCGCACTAAAGGACACGCTGCTCGCTGCCACCGACACCTTAGTGACCTGCGGGGTGGCTTCTGAGGAGACAGCATGGACCTGGCCGCGCCGGGTTACCCGAGAGCATTCGCCCACAGGTGCTCTTCCATACTCAGACCATACCTGACGTGTTGATTCGTTTTGCTGTTGTTTTCATTTTTATCATTTACATTACAGGTCTGTTATTAGTGGACTCTCGTTTACCCGTGTCAGAGGGTGAGAGAAATCACCTAATTACCTGCTTTCCCCATCAGTGAAGGAACAGGGGGCTACCAATTTGCTTTCCACTCCTTTTGCTTCTTTCTTTTCATATGTGTGAGATTTACCATCCCCTGTCAGCTGTGAGCTGGAAGAATCATTTTCTAATTATCAAGATTTCTCACACACCAACTTTGAATTGTTGGGCTTTCTTTTTTTCCTCTTAAATTAGGAAAAGATTCCTTTGAAACAATGTTTCATTTTCAACTGGCTCTGAGAAAAGTCTGAATTTCTGCTTAGCTTTTAATTGATATTCACAATACATTATTAATGACAAAACCATAAGAATATGGCTAGAGCAAACAAGTAAACAGCCCCATTTCTCTAACTGAAGGGCAATCTGAATAAAATGAATAGAGAAAGCCTTTAATTTTTTTAACCTAGGTAGAAACTTTACCTTTTTATTTTGCCAAGTATAGTTTTATTTGTAAGACGAGGGAATTTTAAAAACTGCTTTTTTTTTCCCCTCATTTTTTTCTGTCTCAGAATCGTAAATTATACATTTAGAATGAGGTTGGTGCTTCGCACCTCACCTCCCTCCTTGAGCCATTCCGCCGAGCTGAAGGCAGCGAACCCGTCCTCGGAACAAACAAATGGGAGACGTGGCCTGGGTAAAACCAGCTGTAATTACACATTCTAGCAGAGCTAATACAAACAACGGGCTGCTTAAGCAGCTGTCAGGATGGTAAATTATCAGTAAAAGAAGTCTGCCACCAAAATGGGCTCCTAGGCAGTGCCTCTGACAGTAAGAAACTTCACTGTGCCTGAGCAGGAAAGATGCTGAGAAGCAAAGGGCACCGCTAATTTCCATCTCGCCCCCATTTGCCCTCGGAAACTGAAAACCCTGACAACATCTCTCAGTAGCTGCAGCCTCATCCGCCTAAACTCAAATTGTAGATGCTTTCTAGACCCCTAGACCAATACTGTGCAAGACTAAGTAACCACTACAGACGATCTTCAGAGCAAGAGCTTCCAAGAGCAGTATCGCAGAGAAAGGAGAGCGCTGCTAACATCTAGAAAACCAAGAGATAGGAATTTATCTAACCAGCTGCCTGGGGCAAAACATCTCCGCTTGGATAAGCAACGATCAGCGTTGCAGTGCCCAACTGCGTGACAGGCAGCGTCTGTTATTGCAGCCCCTGAAGTCTGATCACAGGCAAGCTGTATTGAACGAATATGGATCACCCCCTTTTTAAGTGATGGTGGGAAGAACGGCAGGAAGGATAACAGTGTCGGAGCTATCAACAGCGCAGCGCCTTAACTCCAGCTCGGCAGTGGCAGGTTCTAACCCTGTGTCTAAATTGTACGTCCGACATACAACAGCAACAAAACAAATCCTGGGAAGATTCCACGCGTTATTGAAGTATCATTCATTTTCCTCATATATTAAAAAAATAGAAGAAGGTTTACATCGAAGCACCGCTAGAAAACCTGAGCAGAAGGTAAGAAGAGACGGGACAGACAGCCAGGTGAATGACCGAGGGGTGAGCAGCCACAGGAATGCAGGCACAAAGTTCAGACATCGTCCTAAAGGATGTCATTCTGGAGGACGGGACAAGCGAAACAGCTAAACTGGGGTTCAGAATCATTTCAGCCATAATTTCCTCTCTTAAAAGAGCTTTATATAAAATAATTAAATGAAGGTCAGGAAGAAAGCTCCAGTTAGATATTTTACAATCAGGCAGTTCTGTTAAGCCAACTGGCTTGGTAAATGACCATACCTGGATAAGGTCTCAACTTAAAAAATGTCATATACATCTAATTCCAGTGTTCCCAATACATTTAATATAAAAGACAAGTTCCAAATCTCAGAAATCAGACGAATCCAAATCTGGCTGCTTATGTATGATCAGCAAATCCAGACAGTAACCAGCAGCAGCCTTTTGGGGTTTGTTTTTTTTTTTGGGGTTGGTTTGGGTTGTTGTATTTTTTTAACGTGATACAAATGCTGGAAGGTCCCAGCTTCTGGAGCATTGCAAGGAATGAGTATCCCAGAACTGGGACTCCTTCCTTAACCCACTCCCAAGCAGAGGCGGCAGCCACAGGCTGCAACACTTTGATGCCTTCATACCCAAATGGAAAAAGATTTATCCTAATCTGTAAGAAATGAAGTCAAAATGCCAGCATCTTGTAAGTGAAAAGATTAATCCCGCTTTGAATGAGATCCAGCACAATGACACAGTGGCCAGCAAATTCTGCAGCCGTGCAGAAAGCACTGAGCACCAGATACGATTTCTCCCCTCTGCACCCTGTTCCACTCGGGTTCTCACACCTACGCTGTCACCATGGCACCAAGTGTGTTCCACTGCAGTAGCAGCCTTACAACTTTGACGTATGACACATCGCTTATGGGTTTCTTTCCTTCTTTCCATCCCTGAAGAAGCGCGCAGTTTTAATTCATCACCCGCCTTTCAAACTCTTTGAAACAGAATTGGTAAAGTTATTTTCATTATGGAGGGTAATATCAAAATATACATTCAGCTCAGAAAGGAGGAGCTACGGCGTGGGTTTAGATCCATAAAGATTTTAATTTTTTTTAAAGAACCTGAAGAAAACAGAACCTCTTCAAAGTGATCTTTAACCTAAAAAAGTTCTGTCCTACATGAAAAGACGAGACATCATTACAAGATGTCTTTTAGATATCCCAGGCACCGACAATTAGAGCAGTGAACAAACCCATTGAGACCTTGGCTTGCTCTGGAAGGCCAGGACAAAGATGTAACAGCAGATTTGATCTCGGTGCCACAGACCGTGCAGATGAGCCTGAAACCGCCGCGTTTTGTAATCCCAGGACAGAATCACGCTTCAGTAAATCACTGCATATTCTAGCTCGGCCAAGAAATTACAGAGGTAGATACGAATGAGGACAGGTTGGTACCCAGCCGGTCACAACGCAGTCTCGTAGCCCCAGCACCAGGTAGAACACAAGTTTATCAAGCCCGAAACACAGAATTTTGGCTTAAGCAAACAGCCCAGGAAAATTGCTGCAGGTGTAAACCAGCCTGACATTCACAGGAGACCGCACCATAGCTCCAGACCCTTCCCAGATACTTTAGTCTGCAAGCCAGCATTATCTCTAGCAATATTAATAATTCATTTTAATATTAGCTGTTAACCCAAGAGTTCCTTTGAGGCAAATATGGAGACAGACTGAAGACAAACGGTGCTGCCACAAGCTAACAGAAGTAGCAAAACATGCTTAATGAACACAACCCTTCTCTAAGAAGTTCAATCCACTACTGAAAGACAATATTTTGATTAATTCGAGCAGTTATTTTTCTACATATAGTTTTTCTGATCTGTAGAGGTCAGTTAGTCATAAGGTGTCAAGACAGGGTAATAGTTAGCATTTAACATTTCCAAAATTCTATTAAAAAAGCTACAGACACCCTCAAAAGAGAAGAATTATACTTGTTTAAACAACTGAACTCCCTGCCACAAGGAGAACCCAGACTTTAATACACCTTATAATATAGGACAAATAAAAAAAAGCCCCAAGGGCTTCCACCTATGAGTAATACAAGAATAAATTAAACTGTACAGGAAGAATAGAAAGGAATTTTCTCCTTTCTTTTCTAGCGTGTCTGTGAACCTTCCCTTTACAAAATTACCCTTGGTGACTGACAATACAGTAAGTCCTCAGTCATGCGGACAGACAAATGCCTACTTGCATGAGAGAGAAAATAAATCTGGCCGTGAGTTGGACGCATTACTGGGAATCTGAAGAGACCAGGCAACGCCTTTTCATACTGAGCTTCACCGTGCAACAGGGAGCTCCAGGCGGCATTTTAAGGGGGCTTCTCTCCTTTCCTATTGTGGATCTAAGTCCGTTTGAAGTGCTCAGACTTCAAGTCTCTCCAAGTCAGATGCTGGCTAGGGAGCCAGCTGTCCTCCACGTGCCTGTAGCATACGGGTTCTTGGTCTGTCACCAGAAGTCCCTTAATAGAAACACAAGAATCAATTACAGGTACCGATATGGCATTTCACAATCATAAAATCCAATATAAACCTGAAGAGAAGGTTAGATTGTGCTCCTAAAGCCCTACTGGTCTGTACTAGGATCCATCACAGACCGGATCTTTTGCCTAGCAGATAACCCTATTGCCTAGAAAACTCGGTAGTTTATGTCTTCACAGCATCTTTTGGGGATTCGTTCTTTCTCACCAACCTAGCTACCACCCTCTGGTCTCCTCCTCCTGATCCCCAGCCGCGATGTCACCCTCTGGCCTGCTTACAACACCCAGCACCCATTCGTCCTCCTGCCGACACGCTGCTTTGGGTGAGCATTCCAAAGAACATAATTTAAAAGTGATGGTATGAGACATCAGAGTGAATATTTGTAAGGGGAAAACATCCATTCGTTTGTTTGCGTTTTTTTTCTATGTTATAAAACATTAAAAAAAGATAATGTTTATATAATACTTTATTGTTTCATTTCAGATGTAAATATACTTACGTGTATATACACACATATATTTACATCATGAATTCCACACGCTCCACACTTTGACCTCACAAGTCTGGGGGATCCGTAGTAAAGTAACATTTCTATATCGTGGAACTCCCTGACACAGACAGGGCAGGAACATGCAAGAGAACTCTGAGCTGGCAGACAAAGAAACCAAACAACTACAAAGTTTTCTTTCAATCTGCCATGAACACAGACAATAAAACCAAGATTACCAAAGTGAGACCCAGTCTACAGCTTCCTTAACCATATCCCCAAATCGAACATGTTTGGGGATTTTTTTTGTTTTTATTCTATGCCTGGAAATTTTAATAGAAATGTTATTGTACATTTGAAAACAGAACAAACTTGAGGGATTATATCAAATCAATTCCACTGGGATTTGTGTCCGCTCTAATCCCCTATTCAGTCTCAATCTCATTAACATACCAGGCTTAATTGGCATTTCATCCCTGCATTGTGTCTCCAAAATGAACAAGGTGTAATTATGTTAAAAACAGCACTTCAACGGTTTTAGTTTAATTCATGTCATTCATCCGCGTCAGAATGAACGCAGATGTTCTATTGCGGGATACAGCAAGAGATGAGCAGCTTTGAAACCACACTTTTTAGTTGAAAACTTTATGTTAAAAAAGTTATTTAAGTGAAACGTAAAACACAGTATTTTCTTCTTTTGTTTCAGTTGCTATACAACATTAACTTTCAAAAGCTGGTTCTGCTTAATTTGATTTTTCATTTTCAAATGAACAGCTGTGTTTAAGTCTAAAAGCCCTTTGTTTAAGCATACAGAGCCCCAGAAAAGGTTTGAACAAAGCATCTTTCTGTAAACACTTGATTACCAGGAAAGGCCTGGCTTTCAAAGTAATCTAGGGGTGTTTTTGCTCTAGGTTCTCTTTTAAAGGAAAAAAATTGCATCACTTCTCAGATGTCAAACAACAAAAGCAACAAATGTTTTACTAATTGCATGGGCTTCTTGTATTCAAGGTAAATAAGCCAAGGCAGAAGAGGGTTTTCCAAATGGCCATTTTCAAACAGTTTTTCCCCCGTCCCCAGTTACAGGCACAAACCCACATTAATGAACAGCACAACTAATCAGCATCGTGTTTTAATTGACAGCAGATCAGCCATCCTTGAATTTTGTGGTCAGACGGGTCTAATACTGATAGTTTCCAGATAAACAGAGTGTATGTACAAGATATTCTGATTAACGTTTAGGTTCAAAGCAGCTACAGAAAACAAGGATCTCAGCTAAGAGTCACTTAATAAGGATTCTTAACCAAATATTATTGCGCATTAAGAAAAAGGCTCAGCGAGGAGGCCCAGGCATTTGCCCAGACTTTCCGTTTTAACATCCATTTTGGTAGCGCTGTACTCCCCACTTCACCGTCCTTGTGAGGAAGTAAATGCACAAGTATAAATCTCTTTATTAAAAATTAGGTAAGCTTTCTTAAGTGATTACTGGTGAAAATACTCTGGAAATCTAAATACACCTATTAAGCCATTTCCTATTATTTTCCCAACCAGGAACCATGACAAATACAACATCTACTGTATAAATTCTGTCATTTCCTAATTGCATGGCATCAGGTAAATACGAGACAATTTAGAGCAGCAGGTAAATGGGTAATTAGGGAATTAAGATTTATTATTCAGAATGCATAATAACGATGACTGATTCAAAGGCGCACCCAAAGAAGCAAGCAGAAGTACCTCAATACAATCCCTGCTACAGGAGGCAATGGTGGCTCTTCCTTCAGTACAGGCGACTGGCGTATAATCCCCAAATGCAGCCTGAGTCATTCATTCACAAACTGATTAAAAAGGTCATGTAAAAGGTTCTGGTCAAAGTCAGCGTGATGAAAAATGTTTAATAAAAGCACAGACACAGCATTCACAAAAAATATCGGTGTCTTTTTTAATAATAACCGGTTAATGACGCTTTATGAAAATATGCGGTGGCTTTGGAAATCACAACGCAAATTCCGCCTGGCAGGAACATCCACACAACACCCTGCTTTTATCATCTTCTGAAAGGGAAGGAACATTAAATGGTACTTTCTCACTTTGTATGCAAAGGATACAAGTTCTAAATTTTTCTCCTAAAAAGATGCAACATAACTGTAAGCACCTCTGGGTGCAAACCCCATGTTTTTAGGGGGTTTTTAATCATTATTATTTAAAATTAAGGTTAGACAATCATTCTGTGCATCTTTTTCCTCCCCTGTAACACCTGCTTTAGAATTTCCCCTACATTAGATAGAGAGTAGACATCCCAAGGATAATTCTCTTCCTACAAGTTTTATGAAAATAAGCAGCTGGAGAGGGGACAATTTGGAATTCACAAATTCACCCATAATTCTTCAGCCCCTGATCTAATCACTGGTGCGGAACACAGCAACTCACATGCTGCTAGGCAAAATACTCTGTAGGAAAAGAGCAACAGGGAGAAAAGGAATGTGGTTTTCCAGGCTAATGAAGAATCAACAGAAAAATTAAGCACAATTCAGTTTAAAGAAAGCTAATTAACCAAGATGGAGAAATCCATACGAAATTAAAGCATTTTCATTGCTCACAAAACTACTTGTTTGGTCTTTCTGATAAGAGCTGCTAAAGGGTCTGTTCAATATTTGACATACTTAACCCTAAAAAGTACTTTTCCCAGAGACCTGAGAAGTCTCAGGCCCCGAGTTCGGAGACTTTTAAGCACGTGCTCCGTCATCTTCGCCAGACGGAGCCCAAAGACGCAGTGGTCCAATTCCCCTTTGGCCTGAGACTCACACTCCCTGGAGACAGCGGTACACGTCCTTGTCTTCCTTTCTCACCTAACATACACGGGAAAAGCATAGAAGCAGCAGAAGCAGGTCGAGGAGAAGCTCATTTCAGGTTTATCTTCAACTAAGTCAGATTTAATACAAAACAAAACGTATTCATTGATTGCCAGTAATAAAAGTCTGTTTATTTCATGCTACTGTAACTTGGGAGGTAGAACTTATCTCCAGCAATGCCATTATGTTTAGTATTCAAAACTTATAAACAACATATGACCCTCAAGGCTTAGGAAAGAGTCCAAAATCTGTGTTTTTATTTCACTGTTGCATTTATGACCATACAACGCAGTTTGAATATAAACAGTTTTGAAGCCACCTGCTTTTGCAAAAGTTATTTTCCACAAATAAGTATTTTCATATCAACGTCATCCAGGTTATCTAAAAACATTTGTTTTTCCTTTATACATATAATCAAAAGCAGCATATGGTATGAAGTAAAACTGTAACTGTAAGAACACAAGCAAAATACTGTCACTAAAATGATTATTGCAAACCTCAAACCTCAGAATAAGCAAGACCTTAACTTGAATCACTGTCTTCATTCAAATAAGAGATGCCATAAAACTCTAATTTATCCTCAATGCCAGCTGCTCTTTTTATATCTCCTGCGACTGTGCTTTTTGTCAGGGTCTAACATTTACCCTGTTAAACCGCACCAAGTCCCAGCAAAATCCCGTACACTTCATCACGCACCAGCGAAGGGCTGCCTTACCTGGGGCACCGGCCTCTACATTCCTTGTCTCCGGACCCCAGCGGGTTCTGTTTTGAGCTCCCTGACCATTAGCAATGCTGCGCAACCTCTTGGTGAGCACAGGGCTCAGTAACCTGTTACGAAGCACCTGAAGGTAGGAAACACCTGTCTGTCACGGCTGCTCCGGAGGTGGAAACTGTCTATACTTCTTCTCACACAGCAGATAGATGCCCAAAGCATGAGTACGGCGTTGCCATTCCCCGGTGCAGGACAGGAAGCCCACGCACGCACCCATCCGGTGAGATAACACAGGTCCAACACAGGACAGCCACAAGCTTTTGTGACGCCCAGGAAAAAAGCTGCAGGGAGTGGGCTACTGAAAGAATGCATATGGCTTGCAACTCACGCCTGCCTTTGTCCCTAAATTCACCAAGAAGCAAAAAGCATCAGCTAAACTGTTCCTAAACGCCACATACAGGTCACAAGTGCCAAGTGAACCATCCATTTTAAGACAAGCCATGCAGTTTAGCTGATTAAGAATTAATGAACTTGCAATAAGTAAGATTTAGATAAGCGACTACACAAGTATGCACAGGAGGTAGGTAGAGAAGTCAGGCAAATACGGACTTCAAATAAGAATTTTACGCTTGCACTTTAAATATCTAACTCTTCAAAGACAACTTGTCTAGGATTCATGGTGAAGTAAATATAAGTGCATGAGACATTTTTAACATGCAGCTGGGGAGGCTACAAACCAGTCTTCTCTCCTGTAAAATCAAACATGCTAAAATGGCACAATAAATCAATGAAGCTGGGTAGGGAGGTAAAGAACAGTACACGGGAAAGCTTGCATAACACAAAGAAAATGGAAATGCAGAGGACTGGTAACACTGGTAAATGCAGTCAAAGAAGGAAAAAAAAGATAAAATCAACAGTTATCTTCAGAAAACATTGAAAGCATACAGAGACAGGAGAAAATAAATAGTTGTGTATATAATGACAATTTTACCAGGGATGAGAAAAATGCTTCTTTACATAGGCACAGAGTGCTCTACTTGTGTATGAGGAAGATCAACTAGAATACCACCTGTGTGAGCAATCAATTTTCCAGCAACATCAGGAGGTGGAGATGGGTATTCAATAGGTAACAGAAAAGATTAGGGAAAAGTCAGGTGTGCTGAAAGCAAACAGAGAACCACATTTAGGTAATTTTCAAGTACTGCTATTAAAAGTAATCCCATTGCAGCCCCTTACGCAGGACAGGAGCTGTAACAAGTATTTCCTAAGAGCTCCAAAATTCTGCTCAGTTTCAGGTACAGCATCACTGAATATGAAAAAAAAAAAAAAAAAAAAAAAGGAAGACATCATTAAATCATAAAGCAAAATATTTTGGCATCAGATATTTTTAGCTGCGATTGGCAGAAGACGACATTGAAGTAAAAAAGAAGTAGCAGAATGGAGAGAAAATTCTACGACTACACCGTGTTTATGTTAATACTGCCTAGGATAAAAATGCAAGGATCTGAGAGGAGCTACCCTATAAGTCAGTTATTGGCTACAGTACCGTGTATATAACTTTTAAATATTTTACTGAAGCTTTCATTACAGGTAATCAAATTAAACCAACTACAGGCCAATTGTTCTACTCCTATAGTCACTTGGGGATGTATCAAAAGTTAAATGTGTCATGGATTGTGACATTGGTCTTTCCCTCAAATACAGATGCAAGGACGAAATGCACCATTCAAAATCTCAATAAATCAATTAAAAGGATATGACACGATCCCTACAAATCTGGGGTCTGGTCTAGAATCCAAGAGGTTCTTGCCAGTTCCTTCGTTTCCACGACAGCCATGACCCAGCTGCAAGGTGCTGAGCAGCACCCGCCTGTACCCACCCACCCAGCGCGCGCCGCAAACCCCTTTACAGACAGGAGGAACATTCTCTGGGGAAACGGAAAGCGAAGGTGCAAAGAATTAATTTACAGACCAATATTAAGACTGTATCCCGCATGATAATCACTCACGGCGCTTGCTCAGGCCTCCCTCTTGGTGTCTCCATCAGTCGCTGCTGAGAGGAGAAGCAGTCTGGTGATTTATAAACTTTTTTTTTTTTTTTTTAATACGATGCGTACTATGCCAGGAAAAAAATTAAGGATTCTTTTCTAGAAATGCCAGGGAGAATTGCATATAATAGTTCTTTAAATTTTAATGAAACATCAAAATGTTTGAGGTTCCCCCCCGCTCTTGTATGGAAATCACGCTACATTGTTGGGAAGTATGCTTTCATGGTAGTTCTATTAGCAAGCCCTCATGAAAAATGTATCAAAGACAGACAGTTCCACAAAACTAGTATTTATTTTCTCAAAAGTGAAAATGCAACACGAGAAAATCCCAACCTATCAGCGTAAAACCATGCAAAAACACAATCTAACAGAACATTAACCAAAAAAAACCCAAACTGGAAATGCCGTAGAAACAGAAAAATCTGACAAGCTTCACCACACACGTTCTCATAATGTGAGGAATCGCGCACATCCAGCCCAGCTGTTACACCATCCATGGACTTTCTGCCTGTCCATTTTCCAGGTCCCTCAAGAGCTGGAGTGCCATGAGGAACGTCCTTCCTCCCTCCCTTCTATATTACAGTCCAAATATTAATTTCCAAAAGCCCCTTTTGGTGTCTAGGGGTGAGGCGTATGGGGAGAGCCACTTTACAGGTTACATCTTCTCCTCACACGGATTACCTCAGTGTTCTCCGGACTGTCCATGTTAAAGATGTTTCTCACTTGTAGCAAAGTTGAGCAGAGTCCTTTGTCTACAACGGATGATGCAGTAAGCACTACCAAGGGCTATTTTTCACTTGTTATCTTCTTTAAGAACTTTCAGGCCCTCACCAGTGTCAAAAGCCTTTCCAGCGTTCTCTCCGAGGACTTCCAGAACGCTCACTTTTCATCAGGGACCAAGGGATCTCTGATGCTCGCAGGGTGCAATGTCACGATGCTTCATCTCTTGACAACGCTAAAATTTTCATGACTTCAGAGCAGAAGTCATTTAAGGGAAGAGACTGGTTAATCCTTTCAAGGTACAAATCACAATGGCAAGATCAAGCCAGTGTGGAGGAGAGCTGCATCCACTCGTCTCCATTGACTTAATGGTGAATAAAATCCTGTACTTGCACACTTGTTTGAAATGCACATTTTCAGGTCGTATGATCCCAGGAGTTGGAACTAGGGTCATTTCAGGAGGTGCAAGTGAAGTTTGTGCCTCCACGTTCCCCATCCCTATGTAAGTAGCCCCTTGGGAGATGTTAAATCTGCCCAGACAAACCCTACATGATCCCACATCTCCCATGATGGAGCTTGGGCTGAATGAGGTCTCCCTACAGCGGCAGTCACCTCCCAGAGTGCCCATTTTCTACGTGGGCTGCTCTACCTTCATGTAACAGGATCAAAATACAGATCAGGAAGAAACCACAAGCTCCTGAGGAAGAGGGCTGGAAAGCGAGATGCCACATCTGCAATAATTCCTCCAGCTCATTGCCTGCCCCTGGAACAGCACTTTGGGGACAAGCAACAGGAGGCAGCTGCTATCCCAGAGACCCACGAGAGAAGGACAAACACGTCCAGGTGTGTGTTGTGCAGCACATGCAGGTAATTTGGATGCTTGTGAGAAATATAAGATCCCTGGTGCATATGCTGCACCACTGATAAAAAAGCACACAGTAAATTGGAGATGGCACATCGACGCGCCAGTAGGACCATGTGCAGGGTACAGGTAGGGGACCGCGGCATGTCATTTGTGAGAGCTCCCACACAAGGCTCCGGGGAGCTGCAGTACACAGCGTTTTCTTCAGAAAGAGACACCTCCCACATTCTCCCACGTAGGGTTTATTAATAAAGTCAATGAAACTTATTTACAGAATATATTGATGACACAATAGTTCCTGGATCTCACAACACCCTCTGATCGGCTGGGTCTTTTTACCTTGCATGTTATAAATACAGCATCTTAAAAATTAAATAATGAGAAGCCCTTGAAGATTTTAGTGTGCTAGAAAAAAGGTTTCAAGAACACACCATCAAAGTTCTAGCTTCCTGGATGCTGCTAGGAAAACATTTCTCATTCCCTTCAGTTCTTTTCTTTTTTTTCCACTAGTATTTCTGTCACCCTCCTTCTGCCTGGGACAAAGCACGGACGAGGATTTCCCAGCACAATGCACACCTATTCCTCAGCTTGGCTGTTCTATAATCAAAAAGAAGTAATAATCATAATACAAACAGCTGGATTCATATTCTCCTCCATAGATTGCAAACCCATATATTTTCTGTACAAAGCGGTGAAGTCTGTGTTTCGTACAGCTAAAAACTACGTGTTTGCGTAAAGAAGGATTGCTCCATGCTGGGTTGATGGTTTCACTTTCGTAAGGTTTTATTTTGTAGTAAGTCTTCTCTTGCCAAACACCTTTTTTCCTCCAGATGAGGAGGGGAAAGCACAATAGCAAGGTAAAATGGGAAGCACAAATACTTTCAGACTTATAAATACAACACCCATTTGTTCTTGTGAGATTAAGAAGTGCTGGCTCGCTACAATCACCCTTTCAGTTTACATTAGAAATCCTCAGTGTCTGTTAATACTTAAGTCATGACTTTACTTCCTGAAATATTCATCAGTCCCACACTGTAGCCTCAGATTGTAAATGACATTTGATTTTTAATTCTACAAATTATATAAGCTCTGTCTCCTCACCCTATTTTCCTCAATAACGAGTGGTGACTTAAAAACAAAAAGCACACCGATGTGTGGCAGCCTGAAGTCATCAGTTCCCACTTCCTCAGCCAGACCGACCGCAGCGAGTCAGGCCACACCACTAAATCCCTCCACAAATCCGTAAAAACACTCTGCAGCCACTGGGAGTTTAGATAAACTCTATATGAATGATTTATTCCCATTCTGAAAGCAAGTTGTTTCTTGATTCCAAAATGAGAAATGGTACATAAATAGCCTCGCTTCACAACGCAACTCGTACACCAAACAAATTCCTTTCATTTATTGTCTGAGTTTTGATATTTTCCCTTCCTCCCTACTCCTTATCCCAATTAGCCTTTTCACTTGTCAGCTTCATGGGTGGCACACAGAAAGCTCGGAATACTAATGCATCACCAAAAGGAGCCAAAGCAGCGGTGGGCTGTCGGAGAAAGCAAGCTGCTGCTAGGGAGCATTAGTGGTCTTTGCAACCCCAAAAAAGACCCTTTGCAGCCCACATGTTCCTAAACCCTTCGGATAAACTTGAGCTGGTACCTTAGCGACAAGGAATTAAGGAAGTGATTTTTAAGTGCAATAAAATATTCAAGAGGAGCAGACAAAGAAGTGAGCCCGCACGCCGCCCAGGATGCTGCAAACAGTGGTACTTTAACTTCATTTATTTTTATTATTTATTTTACACCTCAACAACTAATATACACGACTATCAACAAACGAACCTGTGACTTACCATCTCAACACTCTTCCCTGTCTATTTACAAGCAGTGAATTATTTATGTTGTATAAGAGCACATACAGGAAGAGATCCATACACGTAGAAAACCAGAGAACATCAACTCCCAATGAGCAGCACCTTGTCTTAGAAACTATGAGGGCTAGTCCCAAAATGTTGAAGTATCACAATGTCTGTAAAACTTCGGTCTCTAGATTACTTTGATACTTAAAAATTTACCTTATGTTCACAGTCTGCTCTAATGCAAATCCCATTACTCTGGGCTACAGCTCAATTTTATTCTGCCAGCGAGAAACTTTTATTGGCAGTAAAGCCCAAGAGAATAAAACTTGCCCTAATTAGATTGTTCCCAGTGTCTTTCCTACAGGAGAAGCACGAGCCATACCAGCAGCCGCTGAACCCTGGGGGTATTAAGGGGAAGCTGCACTTATAACAGCAGCAGATCATCACCAGGTTACTGTATGTGGAGTATTTTAGGGTGCATGAGGTTAGCAGTCAGAAGTGTCGAGAGCAGCAATGGCAAGAGCCAAAGGTCCTTCGCTTTCCTTCACACAGCTCTGACGATGCTTTCCGGCACTAACCCTACACTATACTGGGCAGCACCGCAACCAAAGAGATTCGAGACGGTCAGCAGAACCCCTGGGGATAGTGATAAGAGCCAGTCCAACCAATGCCAAGGACTTTATTTGGATTTTTTGGGGTGAGAGGAGAAAAAAAAAAAAAAAAAAAAAGATGAAGTTTTTTTCTCGGCAGTTGGATTAGATGATCGTTGTCAGTCCTTCCAACCGAACTATTCTATCTTACTCTTATTACGACTTGCAAGAGTGTTTTCTTCTAACGTACCTCTTAATGAACTGTTGTCACTATTCCAAAACTATCCTACTACAAAGGCTTTTCAACGCATCTCCTCTTAAAATTAGTCACCCAACAGTCATCCTCACAGTTTATTAAATTCCCTCTGCTCTGCAGTCAACCGCAACGCAGCTGCGCAGTCAGAATGATAAATACCCCAGAAAAGCACAGAAGAATCCAAGATACACTGCTTAATTTTGTTTGCTCCTTCGCCCGAAGCCACTTTCTCCTCTGACACAATATCTGATATTGGCTGAGAACCTCGTATTTCTCCAGGCCATGGCAGGAGTCTCATCTGAGCGCAGCCCTGGCAGGGGGACTATAGAGATCAAGCGAGGACTGTAAACAAAACGCATCCTGTTTATGACAGTCGGCACAGAAGAGCCATTTCCCTCCTGCTTGGCACTTCCCAACATGTCACTTGGCATCTCCTCGCTGTTTTGGGAAGAAAGCTCATTAGCAAATTCGTTTACTGCTAAGAAATTCTCCTCCTGAAGGACCGTATCTCAAGAGGGAAGCACTGGGAAGGGATCGCGGCACATCCAGCGGGGCCTGGATGCTGATGGAAACTGTCAAGTTTCCAGGCACAAGAAATCAGATGTTTCCAAATTGTTGTGTTTCCACATGAAAATAAATGGGTGAGAAGCTGCAGCTATTCACTGGCTTCTACCACCGCCTCTATGGCAGAAGCTGTGTGTCTCAAAGGCTACTTCCAACTAATGTATCTTTCTACGATGCATTTTAGTCTTATGACTATTCACTCCGATCTTTCTCTACTAAAATATAGATAGCATAACACAAATTCACCTCCTACAGAACAGACTATTGTTAGAATGTCCTTCTACCAAACTCAGCAGGAGCCTTTCAGAGAGAAAAAAAAAAAGCACACATCTTCCTGTTTTCCAAACTGCTTTATCCATAACGCCCAAGGCTGGACTGAGTTTGGCAGATAAAAAGTTGGAATTTTATCTAACAAACTACTTTATTCTTTCCATCAACTACTGCTAGTTCAAAGGACACATACAATCAAGAACTTGAACATAGGAAGTTCCACCTAAACATGAGGAGGAACTTCTTTACCCTGAGGGTGGCAGAGCACTGGCACAGGCTGCCCAGAGAGGTGGTGGAGTCTCCAACTCTGGAGACATTCAAAACCCACCTGGACGTGTTCCTGTGTAACCTGCTCCAGGTGACCCTGCTCTGGCAGGGGGGTTGGACTAGATGATCTCCAGAGGTCCCTTCCAACCCTATGATTCTATGATTCTATGAAGAATATGATAATACTGCCCTAGGTCACAGTGCACCTGGGAGTAGGAGAAAGGAGGAGCAGCCCACAGCCCCAGTAAATCACAACAGTCTACTCTGTACTGGCCTAAAGGCAACTTGAAAATGGAAAATAATATCAAGTGAATGCCGTAAACAAGAAAAAACTTACAGTTGACAAAAGCATTTTTCAAGATTGTTGAAAAATTTGGAATTTATTTTTTTTTTAGAAGCAGATCTTTGCTACCATGAAGGACTTGAAGACTAGCAAGGAGTGAAATTACAAGAGGACTTGAGAGAAACTGAGGCCACCGACGTGACATTGCTGCCACGGCTGAAGTAGTTTGGGATGTCACTGCGCCAGAGGCAAGGCAGCAAGGGAACTGCAGCAACTCATCACAAGGCATTGAAAAAGTAATTAGACAAGCCTTTATAGCAACTCATTTAAAGAGTCATCTGTTAATAACATTTTAAAATTATCAGATGACTATGCTGAGTCACTACAACAAGATTATCACACAGCTTTAACTCCAGATACTGTGTTAATTATTTCACCCTGGCACAAAGCAGACACACAAAACAATGCTGTTTGTTTTGGTAAATGTTCAGTACTCCTTCAGCCTTATAATCCTTTATCATACCAAACTTCTTCACTAAACCCAGAAACATTATTTTTAAATGTAGGGTAAATTGGGGGCTGGGGGCTGTTGGGCAAGTAGCAGAAAAGTTACCGTTCTTCAGGCTTATTTATACAGCTTTCACAAGGTGGTGCACAAAGTACACAAAGATGTTTATTTACAGTCTTTCCAGGTCATCATTAAGCAAAATCCTAGCTCTGGAAAAATTAAGATCAAAGCCTAAGTACTGAGTGCTACACAAATTAGATCTATAGTGAGTTTCCATATGAGGTACCTTAAATCTCCATAAAGACAGGAAGAAAGAGATAATCCCAAATATCACCAACAACACTGGACAAAACGGAGACTGCAAACCTGGGACTTTGCCAAAAGTAACTTGATAAAAATAGCTAAATCTGTAGCAGATTGTGTACACAGACACACCACCAAAAGAAAAATAATAAAATCAAAGAACAAGAACAAATGGCAGCCTGTTCAGACGGTGTCAGAGGAGGAAAAATGGTGCAGTTCAGGCTGGAAAGGCCGGTCTGAAGGAACCACCTGGAATCTAAAAACAGGAATATCAGATGGACGAATGGACGAGGAGGAGACTTGGCACAGCATCAGTACCTGCTTCATCTCGGAAATGGCTAAAACTAGCAGTAAGTCTGCCATAATGCACACATCTTAAGTACTGCTGCAAACTCCAAGCGCTCTTTCTAAAGTTAGATCAGGTAAAGCGAAGTCTGTTAAAGAGCAATTAAGTATATTACAAACTGGGTTCAGCTCACTGCGGGGAATCGATAGATCCCCTGGTTCTGTGTCCCTGCAAGTAACGAATCAATCAAGCCAGTGCCTCGCGCTACTCCCACACAGGAAGCAAATCTGTTTACAGTCCTGGAATAAATAAATAAATGAAACTCAACCCTAGACAACACCCTAAGTTTTCCTCAGTGCATGATATTAACAGCAGAGCACCAAGCAGCCAATTGCAGCAGTCACACTCCATTAAAAGAAAAAAGGAAAAAAAAAGAGGGTGAGTCTGACATCTTTGTGTAGCAATAATATGCCAGCAATGCACACAAACAAGAAAACATCTGATATAAACAAACATTTCTCAAAGGCATGAGGGACACAGAAATATTGTGCATCTTACATCTGAAAAGTTTGATTAAAACTACTTCATCGCTATAGAAAAGTTAACTAGCACGGATCTGTTCCAAGTACCGGACAACCCAGTAACTGGAGATCTAATCTGATGTATTTAAGCACAGTTGCAATCTGGATCTTCAGGAAAAATCCACTTTTAATTGTTATGGAGAGAACCGTATTTACATCCAACTCCAGCAACTTCGCTTCTGCACTGCATCAATCCAATCTACATGGGACTTGCTCTGCTAAATGCTAATTTTTGATGCTGAGCTACTGCAAACATCCAGGGAATATACAAAGCCATTAAGTACATACCTCCTGTATTGTTATGTACCCAGAAATAGAAATAGGGGCTTAATTTTGAACAAGGCATTCATATCTGGCAAGGAAAGGTACAGCTTTGGAAGGGAAAAGAAAGGAGAAATAACAAATTGTTCTTTTTATCATAAAGCACCTTTAGAATCATTTGGCAAGGAATCCGTTCTGGACTTCTTCAATCCTGTGAGAGAGATTAAAAAGGAATAAAAATAACCTGAATTAACTATACAGGATTAGGGAAATCCAGCAATCTCCTGGGAGCTGAGCCTCGGGCTCAGAAGAGGTACTAACTCAGCTCAAGACATCAGCACAAGAAAGTCTATTACAAAGCAAAAGACACAAAGCAACGACTCTCCAGAAAAGAACGGCTGAATCTGAATTTAGACACTGCTTCTATTATTATCCATCAGCCTCTCAACTGAAGGGAAACCGATACCAACACAATAAATACGTCAATGTTTACCAAGCACTTTATTAAGAACCGTATCATTCTGTGATGCAAAATGAAAACCGAAGCAGTATTGCTTGGTCAAAGCCCTAAACCCGGCTTATTGAACCCTGTTTAAACTCCATCTCAGCTGTCCTGTCTATACAAAAGCTTTTGCCAGATAAGGGATTTCAACACTCAAAAGAGTTAAGCAACTAAAAGCCATCTAGATATACTTACTATAGCCTGCTCAGAGAGGCTTATCATTCCTTCCTGTTTTCCCCTACCACTTGTTTTTATACCCACTTGTTACATCTTCAATTAAATTACATTCCAAGCTAATTAAGATAATAACCACTTTGTGTTTTTGTTAAGCAAGTGAAACAATGAGATCCCTCTTGTCTCTGATGGACTCGGGGTAATAAGGAGCCAAACAGTAGCCACCCCAGAGATGAATTTAATGCCTTTAGATGTATAACACAGCGTTAAAGAAAACAAGCTAAAGCACAGAAGAGAGCCGGCATACGGCCATATGATGTACAGGGCCTTTCCTCATCTCGTGGGACCGAGTATTTTTTCAAGGAAAGTGAAAGGTGATCATTAAGGCAGATAGAAGCCTTCCAAGACGTATGATGTACCCAACATCATTTCAGCAAGCTCTCATGCAGAAAACCAGAAAACTTTCATTTTCGTCATCTTTCATGGGTCTTCGGCACCAAGTGCAACCGTAATACTGAGGCTGCAGCAGCTTTTAGGAGAACACACAAGTACTCAACTACTTTGGTTAAACAGCTTGAGCAAAAACACACACTCGTTCCACTCCCACTTTCCTGAAACGAATTAGATGTGAATGCTTAGATGAGGGCAAAAAAACCCAACTCACTAGTGGGAGCACTGTTTGAATGTCAGTCGTACAGCACGCCTACTGCAGTGACTGAATAGTGTAACATTTTCACGTAAAAAAAAAATGGTTTCATAAGTCTGTTTTCAAAAAAAAGTCGTCAATTTAATTAGAAACCCTCTCTTGTTAGATGTAAGTGAGAAAGGTCTGCGCACATGGACCCAGGCATCTTCTAGTAAATAAAGGACACATCTGTGCTGATGACATTTTACTTACTGGTTCCCGAGGATTCTGTGTTTGCCCCAGGCACCACTTCAAGAAATACAACTTATTGTTTTGGGGCTTGATCTAATTTTATTGTTTATTACATTTCATAAATTGCTATTCTGCGTAGAAGCGATTAATAGACATAATTCTATGTATCCTCCTCCAGAAATTTTCCAACAGAATAATCAGAATAAACAGACCAGCAGTTTCATGGCTTCCTATATTAGTGTGTGTCCCCTCTCTGTAAAACAGTGAAAGTTAACTTCAAAAGTAACACTTCAATCTCTATCACGTAAGCACACATTTTATGAGTTACTGAAAGAGTTCTGTAGCCTTTTTCAAACAACAAAATTGTATTTGACATCTGACAACACCAAGTATGTTATGGTAAGACCTGGCAGCATTCAGCACTTAATTTTTAAGGAAGGAGCCTGGCTTTTAAAAGTCACCAGTTAAACTGGAGGTTATTTTTGGTTGCTGGCACTTAGCTCAGCTCTAATTTCTAGTCACTTCAGCTTCCCTTGCTGCCACACGAAGCAGGTGGATCCCGACGGCAGAGGCAGCGCTGAGGCTGCCAGAGAGGAAACCAGAAACTCTTTAATTGCCCCGGAGAAGCGAGAGAAGCACAAGGGATGCAAAAGGGGAGGAGGGAAGGATGCCAAAGAGGGAATATTTACCAGAAATTATAAATCCCAATCATGGGCATATGTGAAGGATCAATCCTTTTTTTCCTTCAATGCCTGAATTTTCCCCCTCTCAATTCTGTCCCATGTATCTGTCTCTTTTTGACATTTCTAATGCTCTCGCTTGGAATAGATAGCAAATGTCTGAATTTCCTACCGAGACCACAACCTAGACGTGGTGAAGGAAACGGTGCAGGCATTTTGGTCACCAGCTGAACTGGCAATTTACAGCCAAAGAGAAAGGAACGCAACATTTAAGATATGAGCTAAAGCCAAAGGAATTTAGTTCAAAAATACAGAGTACATTTGTGTCCACCCACTGCAATAGTCTCTCTCTCTCGCAATTTTCTGCCATGAAGTTCTTTATAATTAGCACACCACCAAGCCTGTTAATCCGCAGAAAAAAATCAATGGATACAACTTTGGAAGACACAGAATGAAATTCTCCATACCGAAATGTCTCTCTTTAGCTGCATAGTCATTAGGAAAAGGAGGGTTTAAGGAAATCAATTATGGTCTTAACCTGCTCAGTCACAAAATGCATGTCAGGAGAAAAATACAACTCTTTCAACAGCTGTTATTAAGCAAGACACCTTACAGGCAGCCCTCTCTGCCCATACGCGCGCACACACACACACCAAACACTCTAGTCCACAAAACCACCCAACTAATAAAGCCCAGTTTCCTTTGGATTTTTGTTGTACATCTCCTAAGTTTTCCCATGAGGTAATGAATCAAACGTCCTCCCACATCACCCCCACCAGCCCCACGCTGCTCACCCTTCCTCTCCCCCCACCTCCCCACACTTTCTCTCCAAGTCCTCTACTACTTCTGAACGTGTGGGCTAAGGAAAGCACAGACCCTTCTCCTTGCTGCCACCAAACTAAATCGAGCATCCCAGCTGCCTCTGCATCTTGTTTGAGTGAAAGCAACAGACTTGCTCCCTCCTTTGCTGCTGCGCACGAATCTTCCTGGCTTCAAAAGACCTGCCCCAGTTTGACCGAGCCAGTCAAGGGGTTGAGAAGGGAGGGCGAATGAACACCACAAACTTCATAGCCATCTAAAACTAGTCCAAAAATAAGTTTTCCTTCTGATTTTAAAAAACGAAGCTGGTCTGACAGCCTAGAAAAAAATCCCACAACAATGCAGTCCACTCAATGCAAATACCCCAGCATCTCCGCGTCAGCTTGCGGAAGCGGTGTTAAAACTGGAGCCCAGTACAATAAAAAAAAAAACCTAATAATCTTTTTTAAACAGTCAGAGGCTCAAATTCCTGTGATCTACAAACCCAAGCCTGAGATTTAACAAAACTTTGATCTCATATTAAATCTAGCAACAAAGATATTAATCTCAGCATGACATTTTAAAAGCAGATGGAGACTGCCCATGAGAATGAACGTGCACCGTGTCTTCTCACGGAAGACAGAGAGATGAATAATCCAGGTAAATTAACAAAAGGATAGAAAAGCTTTTCACAGTTAAATGTCCCGTTCAAACTCCACCATGATTAACAGCTTAATTTGCAGGGTACCTAACAGCAGAATGTCACTTTCAGCATTTATTTGGCAAAGAGACCCACAAATCAAATAATTATGTTGTCCCAGTCAACGGATTGAGATATGATTATTTAGCCGCTATGAGAAGCTCTCACAAGGTCTCCTCCATTCGAACGCACTTACACACAAAAAACTAATGGCAGCCCTGAAAATAAGTTTGATCTGATCACTACACTCTTCCTTGATAAGATATTTTAGATGAATAGTAGCTGTTCGGCCATGATCAATGATTTCAATAGAAACGGCTATTCTATTTTTTTTTTAAAGAAAACTAGCTTCTTCCAGCTATGCTGACCCTAATTGTGATTATCAAACAGTCTGTACCTTGTCACATAACATTTGGTAAAGATGCAAAACGAGAAACAAAAGTAATATTTGTAATTCTCATATTCATAACACATCTGAAGAGCGACTGTTTATGGAAACTCCAGACCAAACAGCTAATCCTCAATTCTGAAATCACCATTTCTGTTGGCCCCAAAGTGACTTAAGTGCAGCCAGAACAGCCTCCACCCGCCCAGGAAGACTTTTCTACGGCCGGATTAACTCTGACGTACCTCACTTGTAACAACCAGCTGGAGTTTTCCATGGCACATCCGCTCTTTTATGGAGGCGGCTGCTGATGTTGGAAACATTAGGGATGTTTGAACCCAGTCCTAGCTGACAGCTCGCCGAGGCTGCGCTGCAGAGGTGGGATTGTGTTAATTGAGCCAGGCAGGCAGCGTGAAAAGGGCAGCTTTTCCCCCAGGACGCCCAGGGGTGGCATGAAGAATTCTCAGCCGACCAAGCACCTCCGGTGTGATCCTCAGCACAGGGCAGGCTCGGAGAAATCAGGTGTCAGCTTGGGCCAAGAGGAACAAACCAGGGCTTCATCTTACAAATACTACCCCAAGTAGTAGGGAATTTACATGTACAACAGATCAGATACTGCAATATTCTATGATTCTATGATGTGGCTTTAATAAACACCTACTCTAAAAAATTCTCCTCGTCATTTAGAGCAAAACTCAGCACTTACACTTTTGCCAAGAATGGACAGGAAGGAAACACTTTACCTATTGGCTGACATTCTTTTGCCCCAACAGACAGAAACTGAAATACAGTCTTTTCAAAGAAATGTAAAGAGGTTGATTTCTTTCAACATCTGAAGGTTTCACAGAAGTAGACGTGTACACCACACTTCTGAGCAGCACCAGATGACAGTCTGCACAAATACCCAGGCTTCACGATAAATCACGTTCACGCTATTTTTAATTTTTTTTTTTTTAATTTTACGTGGTCCTGTAAGTTGGATTTATATGCCTTATCTTCAGCGTACTCATTTTTTAGTGAGTCATATCACGTAAAGCGACCAAAATATTCTTTTCTGTAAGAACCATAAAAATAAATTGGAACCATTACAGCAAAAAACACGCAACGTCTACCCCGTGCCACTCCACATCGCTACTACAATAAGGACACCAGTATTCAAACTTCGGCCGAGGTGCTGTCCCTGTAAGTCCCTATAACCAGCACCTCCAGAAGCTCCCCAGCCACACGCGACCCCGGGGCATCCCAGCAGTTTTCCACCCCAACACAGTGGGAGGCAAAACCAGCAACAGTCAAAAATTACACCAAATCTGAGTCTTACTGGTGAAGATGCAGCAGTAAGATTGCTTCCCGCTGCAATCCATCGTTAAATTATTGTGACCCTTTTCCATTCAACATTTGAACAGGTGTTTGTCTTCACTGAATATCGGAGTAACCAAAGAGGTTTAGGTTTCATTAACAGTGCAGGCTTTGATCATTTATCTATTATTTGGGCACAGCTTAGAGCTAAGAGTAATAACGAGAAAAGCTCATTCCACTATGGTTGTTATATACCTGAAAAAAAACGTATTTGAGATTATTAGACCACATAAGAACTTCATATAATTCGTATTACACATTCAAAATGTATTTAGAAAACAATTGTATAGTACATTAGCAATAATTATTATATGTGGACAAAGAGCTCATGTAGGGCAAACAAAAATACCAGTTAGTATTTGAAGCCAAAAGGAATTTTAGGAATAAGTGAGCATTTCACGGCGGCTTTCCAAACTACAGTGATACATCAAAATACATCAGTCAAACCAAAACCATACCAACCTTCTCCAGAAAACATGAAAAGAGAATTTACACACTGAGAGGGGAAAAGAAGCCACAGGGAGGGTTTTAGGAGCTGGGATATTTAGCTTGCCATCTTGTGGCTGACTTTACTGCAGATCGGAGAGCTCTAGAAAATTCTCATTAGCAAACGAACAATACATTCCCCATTTTCTTCATTTACATTTGCTTATCATTTTTATTTGTCAACTAATAATAGAATCAGATATATTAAATACTACCTAAGCAAGACACAGAGATGAGAGAAATGTTGTCCAAGAGGAATTACATGCTTTCTTCATTTAACATCTGGATAAATCTTTTTTTTTTTTTTTTTAAACTACATCTACATGCTGTTTCTCTAGCAGCAATAAAAGTTTTCCAAAGACAAAAAGTAACCAAAAAGGTAAGTGTCTGCCAGTAAAGCCTTCAGCTCAACTTGCCAGATCTCATTAGAAATCCAGTGTTGGAGGCATCCTCCCCGCGATACTCGCCCGTGTAACCATGTCCTGCACCAACGGATTTCATATTTCCAGAACCACCAGGCAGGAACAAACTCAGTTACTGCACGTTTAGGTATGAAGAGTTTAACCCAAAGGCAAATGGAGGTCTGAAGCAGGAAGAGAAAGAAGTTTTTTTTCTTCCCCTTATCCTGAGAAGATCACAAAGGAAAGGTTATCTCTGGGAACTCTTCAGCTTACGCCATTATTCGTCTGTAGCACGGGGTTAATATTTTGGCCTGCAGTGCACGGAATGAAGCTTTTTCCTTCTTATAGTTCTACCAAAGTCCAGTGCAAAACCAGAAGAGCTTTACGAGCCAAACTAGGCAGGGCCCCTTTAGAAATGCGTGCGGGTGCCCATTTTCAATGAACATTAAAATGCCACAAATACTGGTCTGCTGAGAATTACAGAACAACCTTCTCATAAAAAAATAGCTCTCAACCAAAAGCTAACTGAAAACTTGTCCAGGTAAACAGGCCTTTCCTTACCCCTTACAGTTTTTTTCCCCATACCTGTAGCACACATCCATGCATGCTCTGACTCAGTCTAAGCACTCTCATTCATTTCTATCTTTCCAATATTTGACTAAACTAGTCATTTTTCAATTGTCAACCCATCCAAATAACTTTGCCAGCAGCACAAGTCATCTCTCTCATAATTATAAGAGATACTAAGAGCCTCCTTTCATCTTCCAGTGAATATATATTTCTAGTTTCCAAATACCTGCTGCAATTTGTTATCCAGGGCTGCTTCTTGCCCCCGGCAGTCTCCTTTCTGTAATTCAGTGACATTCTAAGGATCCAACAATGTGTTGTACAGCAGCAGTACATCACTTATTTTAAGATGTTCAAATCGTTTCCTGATACCAATGAGAGTATTTCTTCAGCCTTTCAAACTACTGCTACATATCAGAATGATTTTTTTTTTTTGGAACCACTGAACACAAGAACACCTAAAATGGTTTTTCTTCATCTGGGTCTACAGCCAGAGTATCTTTCCAATGGGCTCCTTACTAAAAACTGGTTTAAAATTCTCAAATACACAGTCCATTTATTAAGGAGCTTAAATGATCTACATCCTTTTGAGTCTGGGTGAACTATTATTACTCAATCAGAATTTGTTCCGCCTTCCACTTCCAATCACCTTCAAGCTTAAATTTCACTTAACACACTCATTTCCACTTTTAACTCGGCCAAATCGAGGGACCATATGGACCTAGTAAAATTATTAAAAATGGAGGGTCTCTGCTTTAATAGTGTGATCAACTAATCAAGCAAAAACTCGTAAAACCAACATTATGAAACATTATAACAGCATTGTAAAAAACAACAAGCCCAGTCTTTCAGCAATTTGACAGCACTGAGAAAAATCCAATTACTATCATCCCGGAATAAATACATCCCACAAAACAATACAACATTTCCATCGAGAATGGGTTTATGGCTCTGGGTCACTGTCCTCCTCCTGTAGGCACATTGAGTGGTTTGGTTAGCTGTTAACTCTCTTGTGTGTTCACCCTTAATGCTGTATTTCTTATCTTACAATCCCTATTGACATAAAATCTCTTCCCACTTTGTACCGAGTCTGTCTTCTGCTTCTGCCTATTAACTCGTGTCAATATAGCAAAGGGAGCAAAATAAAGCAGCGAAGTCGATAGTCATCCATCACATTTTTGTGCAACTGCTGCAAAGAAGAGGAACAGAGAGGTCAAAAATCCGAGATGCCGTAGGGAGCTGCCCCAGCCCTCCAGCCCTGCCTGGCATCGCTGTCCTGTGGCTCACGCAGCCAAGGAACGGGGCTGCCCAGGCCAGAAATTCACCTGCCAAATGACCACGGAGCATCCCGACTATTCACAGCAAAGACCACACGCTGCAGCCGAAGCTGCTCTGATCTCTTCTGTGGCTTTTGCAAATAGAAGTCCCTCACCATACAAACCGTCCTTGTTTTAGGAAAATCACAAACTGGGGTGGGATTTACCAGACAGTCCCACCTTCCTCCCTAGGCTTTTTCTGCCCTTCCCACAATTGCACTTTTCTAACTCAGTGACAAAGTACCTCTGGGGATAAAGGGAGGCATCATCACCGAACACTGAACTGGACAGGATGAGCTTTCTTCTCCCCCAATCCCTGCAACAATGGGAACACTAGAGATCTGAATTCGGAACAAAGAAGAACGCATTTATCAGACAGAATAGAAGAGATTAAAGCATTTCTACCTCTGATTGAATGACCACAGTATCACATTCCCTCTGCTCCTGCTGCTACAGCAGGAGTGATTGAGCCCCGGCACAGGGGCCTCGCTGAGGGAGGGAGGGGGCAAATCCTCCCTCCGGAATTTTAATCTCCTGCTCCTGGAACCAGGAAATCATTACCCAGTGCAGCAGAGAAATGAAGGCTACACGGCATCCAATGTCTCCCCGCTGGTAATTTCTACACGAGAGACAGTTTATTTCAAAGAGACTGTATAAGGTATTGCAGGCCTTTAAGTTGTATGGGACTGATGAAGGGCTAAAAAAAACAAAAAAAAACAAAAGGACAAAAAGGAATAAAAAAGAGAAAAAATGAAACTGTGAACACAATTTAAAGATGGATGAAAAGAGCCAAGTTGAATCTGTGACTTCCACTGTGGAGCAGTAAAATACATTAACAAAATACGTGCTGCAAAAGACATTACTTTAGTACCTTTTATACACACGTGGGCTTAACTCAAGCCCCTTTTCTCCTTTCCAGTGGACAATGCTGGGGTGCCAGGAAGAGAAGAAGGTGCAAATCTGAGGGCTGGCTTCTGGATTGATTTCCAGATGAAGAGACTTCTGACTCCAACTCATGCTCGTTTTCGGCTCAGCAGAGCCTGTTGCACCCAGCCACACCAGAAGCACAGCTGCGCAAGGTGGGAACACACCAGAGCTCACAGCTCACTGCTTTAAATTCAAAACTTATCCAGTACCAGAAAAGAAGGTTTTGGTTTCCCTTTGTCCTAACGTTTGCAAGAACAAACTCTCCAAAAAGAGGATTTTTTCCAAGTTACAGAACTATTTAGAGACAGGTCTACCAAGCCACGTAAGCCAGCCATCCTCTGTTACAAAAGATGAGAAACCTTAACAACACTTGTACATGTAAGAATGCTTGAGATACTACCAGAAAGCTAAATGGTTTTTTTTCTAAGAAACCATATCATATTTACTCAAAGGAAAAAAGCTACACAGTATAAGTAAAAGTTGGCTACTTTTATCACAAGTCTTACAACACTTGACTGTTCCTCAAAACTGCCAGTTCCTAGATGTGGATTTCCATCATTTCAGAACCAATTTTCATAGTAAGTTACTGACCTTCATACTTACGGAGAACCACCTTATTAAAATGGCAACGTTGGCAAAAATGAAAGCAAATAGAAAGAAGATTTGTTGACTTTAAATGCTGGGGGGTTGATCATTTTTGCATTCCCGAGATGCGACGTCAGCTATTCTGTTGGGCAGAATGTCAATCTTGAAGAGATGTAAGGCTCCCCTGTAATAAGGACAGATTTCTTTCCAGCTCCCTTCAGTTGTGAACTATCATGCTAACATACACTGGAGACGAGGTATAATCAGGCAAAAACCCCAAATTGTTGAAGTTTCATCTATTTATAAGTTACATCGTAAATTTACTGGTTTTTTCTAGTCAAATAGCGTATTCCATAAATATGGCAGGCACAACCTGTTTTAAAAAAAAAAAAAAGCTGCAAGCTTTTAGAACAGAAAAAAATTGAGGTTTTAAGGAGCAGCAAATTGGGCACCTTTTCCTTCCCATTATCTTCAAACCAACAGTTAAAGGTACAAGAATTCAAACGCAACACAATGCAGAATTTACACAGGAACACACGCAGCCAAGGCTTTCTAATTTTCTTTTTAATTTCTTTTTTTCTGCTGTAGAAATCAAGGGGCAGTGAGAAAATAACGCAGGTTTACAAGAAGGAAAAGGTTAGCTATTCCGATATTTGTTTAGATGTGGACAAAGCTGAATGAGTGATGGGCTACCTGCTTTGCACGCTCCAAAGCAAATCTGCGTTGGCTCCCAGAATGATTAAATGGATGCAATAAAGCAATTATTAAAATAATTTTATTTAATTCTGTTCTATGTCCAAGTTCGAGTATTAAATTGTTTGCACAAAGAGCAGACTTATTTATCATGGCTGTTACTGGGAGCCTGTAAAGTCATTAAATTTTACGTTGAGGCTTCGGGTTAGTGGGCAGAGGATTCTGCCATGCTAACGGGGCCTCATTTAGACACCATGTTTTAGGCTTCCCCATTTGTGACATTTTAGACAAACAGGCACTGGTTTAATAGTTCTGATGGATTAAGGGGGTTGGGGTTTTTTGGTTCATTTTGTTCTTAAACAGAAGCAGCAAAGCAGAACAGTCCCTGTTCTAAAATGGAAAAGGCTCCAAGAAAGCTCGCTCAGTCTTGGTTTCCTCTGCGGGTCTCGGTCTGCGCTGAACACAGAACTTGGTATAAACCAGCTGCTGAGGGAGATACAAGTTTGTGACATGAGAACTGAAGTTGTCACTTGCAGAAATCATCGTAAACATTTTACAGGAACATTTACTATCTGTTAAGCCGTGATGAAATCAGAACTAACAGACAGTACCACGGGTACCAGTTCTCAAGCAGTTTTAATGTCAAAAGGTATTAAATGAAGTTCTGACCCAGGTGGAGATCAGAGAGACCGGCCTTGCCACTCACGCAAGGGAGTTTCAAAGCCAAATGCTCAACAGTTAAGAAACGTCACATATATCCATGGAAGCACCCTCCAGTAACTGCCTCCCTTCCCAAGCTATTTTAGCTTTAAAATGCAGCAGAAGTAATTGACCTCCTGAAAGCTGATGTATGAGATCACATTTCTAAAGATTTGTGAGTTGTTGCAGAAAGACTAATTGCAATTAATAGAAAAACTAGAACTGCTCCTCATCTCTACCTTTGTAAGCCAGCCCCGGGTTGGGCAGAGACCCCCTGGACTACAGAGACCATTTCTTACTCCTTCCCTAGAAGGGTCTTTGTTCCAGAAGCCAGGGAGGAAGGTACGAACAAGCTTCCAGTGGTTTTCAGCATTCGGCTCAAATTGCAAAAGCAAAAAAAATCTCCTTACTGATGGCTTAGAGCTTGCAGGAATAGCACCAGTAGATGCCTGTGTCTCTCGTAGCACAGAAGTTATAAAGACAGGTCCATTCACAGCTCTTGGTTAAAAATGAGCAGTCAGCTACAAAGGGTCTCGGGTATCCCGTATAATAGCTATATATAATGCACACTGTATAGCTATATGTATAATAACTCGCTGAACCCTTCTATGGAAAGGAAGGAAACAGAGCCTCCCTCCTCTCCTCACATTTGGATTGATGCCTCAAAGCGTAAACCAGCTCCTCAGATGACAGGAAAAGGAGGAATTTTTTAACAAGGAAATTCATTCTCGGCTGTGACAGGGTTGGGTTTTTTTACTTCTGAACTGTCTTCCCTAAGCAGGTGATCCCAGAGTTTCAGTTTAAGCCTTTCAGTGACTTCCACACATCCTCCCTGCACTAAAAACATCACTGCAGTGGACACTGCCTCTCATTTCTTAGATTTTTATGACCTACTATATCAAAACCAGTTTAAATGTAATAAAGTCTGCAACATTTACAGCTGGAAAATACGGGAGGATAATAAAATTAGCCAAGCATAAAAATAAGGGAGTCTTAAACATCCTCTGCTCACTTTCCAGGGACAATATACACAGAACAGGCACGGACTGCAAAATCAAAAGGAATTTAAATCAATTTAAAATTCAAACAACCTTTTCGCCTGCCTGCTAGGGGCTCAAGGGACATTAACACACACAGACTCGCTCTTCTGCATTGTTTCCTCAGGTTTTCATTCTCGCTTTCTAAAATTTGTTTATAAAAGTGGTGATCTGAAATATTGATGATGTACTCATCTCTCATACGTGGTTTTGCTCAGCTGCCGATGCTTTTGCAGTAATGACGTACTTTCTCCCTTCACTTCACACTCCGCCCCTTTTCTGCAGGAGATGGAGTTGGAACATATGATTTTTAGATTGCTCTTTCTACCTTCCCTGCTCTCGCATTCACTTAATACATACCATTACAGTGTGTAAGGTAAAGCAGCAAATTCACTGAAGCAAAACTTTGACTGTCATAACAAATTCTTACCGTAGTGCCAAAACAAATCTGTTCTCACAGCTGTTCCTATCCCTCTGCCACGCCTTCAGTACGAGCATGAACTGTCCGGGAGACGAAGAAAGGGTCTCTCTGCCTAATAGCCTATCCCAGAACCACAAAATACTGCCAGCTTCTTCCTCTCCTTAGGAGGGTTCCCACAGTTTTCTTAGTAGGATGCTATTTAATGAATGGGATATAAAGCTGATTGAAGCAAAAAATAAAAAAAAAATAAAAATTGTATCTGCTTTATAACGTGTTTACACAAAGCAGAATTCGGAAAAATCTGTTTGGGCATAGGCAAAAGCTTTAGGAATTGCAAGTGGCATGAACCACACTTTGGGAAAACCCTGCACAGGCAGTGACAAAGACAGGCTTTAGTAGACATGACCACAAGCCTTGTTAACTATCACCTCCACAAGGCAGGGGACAGGTCACTGACTTGCTCAACATTACAGAAAAGTCCTGGGTCAGAACCAGAGCTGGAAACAAAATTGCTTCCAAAGGTCCACTGAGTTTTGAGTATTTCTGCAGCCCAGCCTTACACAGGTCTCACTTTCCATCCAGCCTCCCCATCCCGTTTACCTCAAGCAGCTTTAATGCTTTACAGAAGTGCTACGTTACAAGACCACAACCAGAAACACATGTCCTGGCACATTTAGGAAAAGCACAGGTAACATTTAGTGTACTTCAGAGAGGATCCGGTCCAGGCCAGGTGTAAATACGCAGCAGACATACATCACTCATACCATCACCCTCCCTCTAAGAAAAATGGTTTTACGAGTCCTGGTTTGTCTCTGCTGCAGGACTTCTGTTGGTCCCACCCAGCCTCCACAGGAGCCTCTCCTGACACAGAGGTGAGCATGTAGTGGTATAAATGGGAATATGCAAATGGCTTCTGTATTGATAACAATCAGCAAAATGTCATGGATTTTATGACGTCTCCAATTCTCTCTTTTAAATAGAAACAGAACAATGCAACGCCTTTTGTTTATTTTTTGGACAGGAGGCAATTCAGATGGTTGATTAGAAAGATTAGTTAATTTTTTTGAACCACAGAGAAGGAACTGCATTGGATACAGCCAGCCTTACTCTAATAATTACCTCTGCTACAATAAAGTTTGGTATTTGGAGACATGGCTAATAAAAGACCTCTTCTTTTGGGATTCAAATCCCCGAGTCCCTGAGCAGTACTCTAAACCGGGCGTGTTTCCAGAACGTGACTTAATATCTTGCAGCAGAGACAATGATGGTCTTTTACTCCTTTGAGGTAAAGTAACTAGAGAAGGAACTTAATTCTTCAAAAGTGCTGTGGAAAAAATTAATTAAAAACTAGTCTGGCTGATCAAACCTGGTAGCATCTACACTGAGTCCTTGGCTTGATTCAGTTCTTTAAGGACATGAGGAACTTCTTCAAAGTCTGTACACGTTAAGAAAAGATGCCACTCACTTTATTTTTAAAACCTCAAAACCAATGAAGTCTGAGGCTGTCTGACCAGGACGGCTGGGTTTGCAAGGAGAAGGACACTGTAACTTCTGTCAGCCTCAATGACAGCTACATTAGCCACGAGAGCTGCAGCTCCTCTTCCCTCTCTTGCTCAGTTCTCATTCAGGAATTAGACAACGGTCTCCAGAGGATGGGAAAAGAGAAACTACTAAAACTTCACCCAGCTTCACTCTCCTATATTCAGTTCAAGACCTTCAGCGTTAGTTCAGGGAAGAGGTGAAGTAACTACTTCAAGACAAAATTAAAAAATCCAAATTAAAGGCTTGCAAAAGCTGAGGAATTTCTGCCTTATACTTGGCAGGTACATTTGAAACAAGGTCCCTATTTCGTCATTCAGGAGTTTGCCACTGAGCCACAAATTTCCCAAGGGAGGTGGAATGAATTTCAAGTTTCCTCTGTCTTTAAGTATTAATGAATACTTCCTCTGTCAGTTCAAGAATGTCCCCGTGTCGCTGTTTAAACACAGAACCCCCACGTTCAAGTAGCAGCCTTGTCAGATGGCACAGCCTGGGTGCTCCTCTTCTCCACCGGGCAAAGCTCTCCCTGCAGTTCAGAACAAGCATGTTACGAAGTTCTTCTAAAAAAGGGCACGTTCTACAGACAGCAGACCTGCATTCTGGGGTTGAGGAGACGACTGGAATGCATTTGCTCTCTGCATAAAGGCATTTCTTTGGAGACATCTGCAATCCATGCAAATGAAACGTTTCCAACACGTCTTTGGCAATATAAAATGTAATTAGCTTAAAAACATCAAGTATTTTTAGGAACCACTTTGCCAAGTTATCTTACTGTTACTTGGTTTTTTTATAATCACAGTTCCTATTATCAGCATTTTTTTTCCTTTTTGAATGTAATCAGGAAAGAAAAAATTCTGACAAACACACTGTTAAAAGATACTACCTTACCCTCAAATCAGCGAGTTAGAGACTTACCACCCATGGCTGCGCACTACGCTACACATAATGACGCTGACTAACACAGCAGCAGATGCACTTCTATGAAAAAGGACAGAGTTTTTTGTTGTTTTTTTTTAAAAAAAAAAAAAGAAACAAGGCACATCATGCTGTCCTATGAAGTCCAAATGGTTACTCAAAATTGACAACAGATTTTGCCACGAACACCAACACGCCACTGGGTAGGCAGAGCTGGTCTCTCCCAGCATCAGCAGAGCCCACAGTACTCACAAGTACAAGAGGCAGAAATGCCGCGTCTCAAGAAACGTGCTTCATCCTAGAACACATTCGGACAAGCGAAGCAAAACTCATTCAACAGTCATTGTAATGGCAGGTTCAGACTTGCTGCTGCAGCTGAGTGCCCAGAGGAGATAAGTCAAACAATACGATAACATGATTTTATTGACAGTATAGAAAATAATATTTGGGGTTAATATAAAACTTGAAGTTCTAGCCCCTTAACTGCAAGCCTGACACACCAGTGCTAAGTCAGTGAAACATATTTATTGTGTTTATTTACTGGTATATGGCTCCAGCAAAAACATGACACACACAGTATATCTGCTTCCAAGCTCCTTCTGTACGGAGGAAGTTCATGCTACTAACTGTTACTCTTAAGTACCCAAGCTCTGGTCATGCAGCAGAACGATTCAGGCCGAGTCTCTGTCTCTCACAGATGCTAACAGCCCTTTCATCTCTTCTGTCTGATACCTTCCCCCGTTCCGCACGTGCCCACAACCTTCTCTCTCAAATTGTCTAATTGATTAATAAAGTTAAACTCAGAGCAATTGTTCTCAACCTGCATTTAGCTTGAAGGCTTTTGCTTCTATATCAGATCTGAGTATTGGCTGTGTGCCCAAACGCATGTCTGTCTTCTAATCCTATCAGTTGGGCTAATAAAAGGTATTACTTCTCCCTACAAACCCTGCTTTGCTGATTCTTCTGTGAATGATCAAAACGCACTCTGACTTCAACAAGCTCCGATTCTTACACCACTGCAAGATCTGGAGAATGAAAACCAAGCCATAAGACCCAGATGAGCGAGTTCACTCAATAAACTGGGAGTGGGACACAGCCAGACAACCTGTGTTGCAATTATTTCCTTGGTGGCACAGGATTCCGGTTCTCTCAACTGGAGGGGATGTGAGCAGCGCTGCTCCACACTCCCAGCTGCAAGGGAAAGGGCTACCAAGTGACTTCAGCCTTGCTCTCTAAGTAGATAAAGATGCATCAACATGAATAACACATTTGGTTTCCAAGAGTCAACCAATGCATTGCCTTGGGGACAATTTTTACCTCCAATGCAAGGTGCGAGAAGAAGGATTTTTTTCATTAGGTTAATTCACAGATAATGTGAGTCCCATTAAAAATAAAAAAAATAAAAAAAAAACCTCACAGCATTTTCTTAAAGCATACACTCTCTTTTATTAGGAGTAGATACCTTGGACTCCACGTACTGCAACTGCCATGGGCTAGATCTGATAATCCCATATTTGTACAGCCAGAAAGAGACACATTTTGGTTTATTTCCATAAATATTTCAAAAGCTTTTTCTGGCCAAGAAACAGAAAGCTTCTTCAGTAGTTACTTCACTCATAAGAATTTGATTTTTGTTGCTCGAATACAAGGAAAGCTAGGGGGTTTTGTTGTGGGTTGTTTGTTGGGATTTTTTGTGTGTGTTTTGGTTTTGGGGGTTTTTTTAACCGATTTCCATCTCTTAACAGCGAGAACGTATTTTAAAACTTATGAATATGTGAACATTGTTTTAAAAATTGAAAATATGTAAAAACAGTCCATACATAAAATATGACAGAAAGGAAATTACATTTTGCTAGAACAGTGTTCTGAACTCTTAACAGAGTACAATGCCTGAGCCTTCTGACCAAGCATCCAGCCCCCAAAGGGCCCCGGAATGTCAGATCCTACCAGTTTTCCCTCCTGTGGCTGCAGTAAAAAAAAATACCCAAAGTCATCGGCAACAAAATAACTGGACCAGTTGCCAATCACTCCTCCTGAACCCACCTCCAGCTCTCCCCACCACCTTTCCCGAGGAGTGACATGTTCCTGCGAAAGAACGACTGCACTGAGAAACTGTCAGAATTTCTTCTAAGCAACAGAGCACGGCTGCACTGATACTGCCAGAAAACACACCCACTCCTGTCCGAAAAGAGGGACAGAGAGAGGACTAGAAACAGGTTTCTCCTCCGTGATGCCCCTGCAAGAACTAAGCAATCAGTCTGACTTTGAGAATTTAAAAAAAAAAAAAAAAATCAGAAATTTGCTTCAACAAGAAATCTTGTAGACAAGGATGAAGAGAGGAAGAAACACTGTCAAGGCACAAACACACCCTCAGGATCTTTCCAAAATTTATCAGAAAACCTTCTATTATTAGCACAATTTCCTAAGAAGGCCTTGCCCTGTTTCCCTGGGCTTGTCTCCTCCAAAACAACTACTCCTCCCTCAACCAGGTGCCTCAAAAGCATCTGATGTTTCCCCGAAAGCTGCACCAAAGCTGTAGCGAAAAGCGACATCCCAGCTCTCCATGGGAAGGGTTTCTGAGACAGGCACATTCGCATCAACATATTCGGCAGCTTTTCCTTTCTTTCCTTTCACTTGCAACGTTTTTTAGCTAATTGGCTCTAGAATTTATAATCCCGGTGACAGCACCCCGGCTGTGCGAGACAGAAGAGGTGGAGGAGGAGGGGAGGGAAGGCAGAGCAGCTCCCAAGGCTGCCGGCACCATCTTCCGTTCCCAGCACGGTACTGCAGAGCGGCAGCTCCACGGCAGGATGCCATCACCATCCTCATCCTCCCATCGCCATCCCCGAAGTGCGGGGAATCTTACCCTTAGAAACATCACAAGGCATCTTCAGAGGTTTTCTGCAGACTCTAGAAAAAGCAGGAATCCAAATAGGAAGTGCAACTAAAACCCACTAAATTTGAAAAGGAGAAAATTAAGCAGTCGGGGGGGGGGGGGGAATGCAATTACAGCAGAAAAAAAAAAAAAACAAACTGTTTCACCATTAGCATTGCACAATAAGAAGGTTTGTCAGGCACCGGTTTAGCCTACACATGTTCACATCCGTCAGCATTTCCATGATAAATCCTAATTTTCGCCATTGTTGATCACATTGAACTAAAACTTGGTATGCAAGTTTTTAGCACAGATGCTCAAATAAATTATGCACATTAGTCATTTAACTTTCAGAGCAGCAAAAGAAAGCTGCTTTTTTTTGGGGGGGGTGGGGTGACTGCAATTTATGACAAGTTTTTCTGCCTCACACAGCTAAAAAAGACAAGGCAGCTTACTTTTTATTTTTCATTAAACTTCTCAAGCAGTATGTCTTTTGTATAAATGATAAAACTTTGACATTAGGGAAATATTTATAACTAAAAATGCCCCCCCTATATACAGCTATATATGTACAGTCCCATATGTACCATATATACAGCTATATATACACATACAGTATGTCCTCCATTTACTATTGCACCATAGGCTACACATTCACGTGTGCATACAAGCAGACGCAGAGAACATTAAAATGAAAATACATAATGAAAATACCAATAATAGCTGGCTGAAGAAGTCATGCAGCAGCGTTGACATGATTCCGCTGAGAAATTGTTAAACAAGCGATTAGCCAGAGTGCTGGACAAAGTTTACAAGCAGATACGATCAACTGACTGAGACATCCCAGCCAAGACAATCTATTTTTCAGACGTAACCCTACTCTGAGCAGTATTTGAACTGACACTACTTCACAGCAGTTACAAAATCCTACAGAATTCAGGTTTACCTTGGTAAAATGCCTGTGTGTATTCTGGCTGTCCCCACTCTCCCCTGAGCGCTGTACCCTAAAATACTTGAGAAAAAAATCACAGTCTTTAATACCCCTGTTATAATGGCAGAAATAGACAGAAATTCATTCTGCATTCTACCACCAGTCTCGCTCTGGCTTCTCATGACTGCTCAGGAAAGCTATAAGGCAGTTCTAGCATTACGAATTACGAGACAAAACAGTTATATACAACCTTGTTTGACTGTTGTAGACTTATAAAACACTTCAAAGGAACAGTTCAAGAACCATGGTCGGTGCTATATTTTTAAGATATTATATGAGAAGAAATAAACATGTATCGTGCTTTCGGGGGAGAAGGGAATAAAAACATCTTAACAGGTACGGATTTATAGGAATTAATGTATTTTATTTGCCTTAAAAATAATTAGGTGCAGACTAGACAGCATCTGTGGAGTAGAGGTGTTTGTTTTCATTCATGAGGTCTTTTGGATGCGTATATGAGAAGACGAGAAACTCAGGTCCCTGTATTGAGTGACTCAGCACACCCCGAGCAAACACAAAGCTTCTCCAGACACTAAGTCCAGACTTCTCAGGCCACATTCTTCTGCCTTATCCATGGGACCATCCCTCTGACTTCAAGACTGATTCAAAAGACATTACCCAACTGAAAGGCCCTCCTCTTTTCCAATTCATAAGATTTTTCAAGGCTTACTGCCACATTGCAGAGGCAATAAGAGACAAATCCCTACGCACTGGAAATCTTAAGTCACTACAATTCCCACAGCTCTATACAAAGCTTGGCAACAGGCTGAATTCAAGATTTTACATAATACTGTTTTCAAAGTAGAATATTTTTGTACTGCTGCCTACTGCGTAGCTGAGATTATAATTTTTCCCTCTGTATTCACATCACAAATTAATATGGATGTGGGGCATTCTTCCTTTGGCTCATCAGCCTCACGTAAATCATTAATTTCATCATGGCATCTCTTTGCTAAAAAGGAAAGAATACAAATACTGAAAATAGATAATAAGTTTTGACTTCAAACTACTTCAGTAATTCTAAATATTCATTCTAGTTCCCAAGAACTCTAGACCTGTGTTAACATACATCTGTTTCATCTGGAATTTTTAGGAATTTTAGTTTCACAGAAGTGAAAGATTTATAGTACAGATGTGAGCCATGTATAGAAGAAATGCCAGCCAGACTTCTCTTCCATAACTTTTACAATGCAGCTCCATGGTTGAAACATGGAGTGTGTGCTGTACAACACATCAGCAAGAACAGTCTATGTTTCCTATCAAATTAACCGATTATTTTTACACATTTTTCTGGTTAATAATACACACTGCTGCCTGGACACCCAAGGGAATGCTGAATCAGCATCTCCTGAGGAACACCAACAAATGAAAGCTATTGTTTATTCTAGCAATAAGACGACACATAAACATCAGGGATGCCAGTAGGAACAACAAGGGTCAGTCACAACCCTGGAACAAGAAAAATTTAACAGTGTTAAATAGCTTCTACAACTTTTTTTAATCATTAGCATCAGAGGCATTCCACAGATTCTCCTTGAATGTTCTCCAAGAAGCACAGTCAAATATAAGGTAAGAAACTAATGTTTTCACTGGTTTTGCACTATGCAGTTTACACAGAGCTCCAGGCAGAAGAGATGGTACAATTACAGCTGTGTCTGTCCCCTGGAGGCTGTTCTTTAGGCTTTTTCTATATATTTTCTTTTAAACAGAAAAAGAGACAAGTTCCATAAGCTTCAAAAACCAAAGTTGCCTGGTTTCCTATGGATTTCTCTCTCCAAAGGTGAATATTGACTCAAGTAGACTTCCGTTTTTCATACCAACAGCGTGAAAATGATACCAAGAGTACCACAGTACTAACAAATGCCACGGGCCTTGGGAGAACTTGGTATAGCAGAAATTATGGCCTGCGATATCCCTGTGGTATCAGAATAGTGCTCACTCACCGCCAGCCTCAAGGCTGAGGAAGCGGTGGCCAAGGAGGAATGATGTCCAAGAGCAGCCTTGCTGCTCATGTGACATTTAAGAGGGTCTTGCAGGGCTCTGATGTCTAATAGGGCACGACCTCCAGTTGCACCAACAGGATGTCTCTCATGGAGCTGGAAACCTGTTTTCCTTCAGCTCGCTGGAATTTATCATTTTGAAGACCTCTACCATCTGCCAAACGTGACAGAACACAACTAGCGAGTTCAAAAGTGTAGGGTAGGCACAATCTCATCTACATACACACACAAAGCACAGTAATAAGCCTCACTTCCTCAGGAAATCAGACTAAAAATGGCACAATCATGAAAAGCAAAGGTCTGGGCAAAATCCCATGTTTTTAGAATTGGAAGCCGAAGTCAATGTCTTGACTAAATTATTTTTTGCCTTCCCATTTTCCGATAGGGATTAACCATATGACAGAAAAAAATTGGAAAAGCTTTGTATCTACCAAATTAGAGTCATGAATAACCAGATGTTGCTCTAGAAGCTTACTAGCTGAATATGTTTATTTGGAGAGAGTAGCTTGGTCACTTAATGGGACACTATCAACTACCTACTGGTATAAAAATGCATGAAAGATCCATTTTGCAGAAAAGAAAAAGCAATACCTACTAGTCATTTCTTCGTAATATTACTCTATAAATGAATGCAGAACCTGACAGCAGTTAATATTGCCCTGAAGCGCTGTGAATAAACATTTGTCTGGTATTAGGTACACACACAGCTCCACATATAAATCAAGGCACAATGTGCCATATAGATGAATAAGAGCAAAATAAAAAAATCCTACCTTGTCCTATATTAGACATTAAGTGCTTCTTTTGATCACAAAATAACTCATAAAGCCTATCAAAAAGCTAGCACTTCTCTCTGTCAGATAAAAGACATTTCACTGTAATTAAACTTCTTTCCAACTTTCCAGAAGATTAGGGGAAGAAGTCTGACGGGCTCTATTTATATTTGTGACTGCCACTCCTTGGGACATCCAAGGAAAAGAGAAGATGGGCAATAGATTTACAACACACTTCTGAGCTAACAGCACTTAGAGATGGATGGTTTTGAGCTTATCATCACTCATTCATTGTTTTATTTATTTAAAAAAATCCGTGCTGCCAAACTCAAAAGCATTTTCTGTTCAGTTTGCAATCTACATTCCCCAACCTTCAATGGTTTAGTTTTTTATTTAATTTCTAAGTGGCAACACAGACAGCAGGTTGTTTGGGTAAATCAGCTTTACATGATTTATATGAATAAAGGTGGTAAACAACCATGTCTCATAACAGAACTCTCCGAGCACTTGGAGAAGGAAAACATTATTCTATATATCCCTTTTCACATATGAAACTATACGTCAAAACACATGGCTGCGTTTCTGACAGTAGGCGATGAGAATAAGCCATGAGCTCCAGGATCCCAACACCTGAACCAAAGATTTACTCCCCTTCTGGGTTTTTTTGTGTCCTTCATCCTTCTCAGTACTAACTTCAGCTGTGTGTTTCCTTGTATCTGACTTTCTACAAGATACCTCAATGGTCCACAGTCAATATTACACTTAGACAACAAGAGCAAAAGTATAAAAGAAATAATCACTTTAGGAGGGACAACAAATAACCAAAAAAATATATTTTCATAGCCTGCCTTTCAGAACTGAAGCAAAGACCAAACTGTAAGCAGTGGCAGAGGACAACACTGATAAGAAGGGAAGTTTTCCCCTACATTTCAAATTCTAGAATGCTTTGCCAGGATTGTTTTAAGAAATCTCTCCAGAGATATCAAATATGCAGATAGGGTGCTGGAAAAATAAGTATGCAGCTTTTCTCACTTAAAAAAAAAAAAAAAAACGTAGTGTAATGACTACATCATTTTTCTGTAAGACAAAAGCTTATAAACAGCTTGGCCGACTTAATGTATTCCAAGCTACAACTATCAACTCTTCCTGAAAAGGTACAGTTCAACATCCCACGCCTATAGAATTCACACTCTGGGGGAAAAATGCACATAAACTAATGATGGCTGCATGGTTAAACTGACCCACTAATAAAACACCTTTCCTTCATTACCTTTTCCTAAACAACGCAGGTACATTTCATGCTATCAAAGCGGCCCTAAGCAATCTTCTTTTGAGCCTTTAAACCTTTGGATTGTTCTCTTTGTTCTGCAGTTACAGGGCTCCACCATACTTCCTGCTGTTACTGCTGAAAGTATAATTTACTCTATTTACACAACTTGTAGCTACACACTCCATCACGTGCTATTAATGGCACTTTCAGCGACGTTACTCAGCGATCTGCAGTTGTGAAGAGAAGTGAGCGGCTGGTTATGTGTTCAGGGCAAGAGTGACCCTCTCCTCTGTCCCCGCGCCGGCACTGCAGAAAGGTTTTCCTCCCTAGCAAAAATAGCCAGCTCCAAGGAAGTCTATACAACTCAAACATGTAAATAATCACTGTTAAAAGAAATTGATTTAAACCCACTGTTCAGGAAATTCAGTCCTGTGGTTCTGTGTCTAAAACCATCCAATCTGAGTGCTACAGCAAATGTGATATGCATCATCATTTGATCTCTGGGAGGCCTTGAGACACCGGCAATTGCACAGGCTACACAAAACACAGACTGTGCTTCAGATCCCCGAGCCAGAAGCAGGGGGAATATCAACGCAAAGGATGATTTGTAGTGATGGGGCCTTTTTGTGGTGCGATGACCTCTATTGCCTTTTTAGTAACAGAAATGCTGGTTCTAAAAAAAAAAATAAATAAATAAGTATATATATACACACACAGTAATAAATGGAAAGCAGTTCAAGAATGGGAGAATGAGACAAAAATAAATGTAGTCTGTTTAGTGAAACCATATGCTATTTGGAAAACCTTGTTACCACTGTGTTTGTATACCATAACTCTCCATTCTAGATCATCTAAGGGACACTGAGAAGCAGTTGAACTAGATCTGTCTCCAGTTTTTACAGAAATGGATGGGACCTTACACAGCGAATTGTTCCCCTGTGGTACCTTTTCCATGCCTGGTTTGTTTTCTGAAGTCAAGTCCTGCTCATATTCCGCTACATTAGCGATTAACTCCTGCTTCGCTACCAAGCATCTCCTCTTATCAAAAAGAAACTGGGGACTATTTGTCAGGTTGTGAGACAAATAGTAGCTGGCAAGTGTCTATCACAGGCGCTAAACAATGCGGGAAAGGTACCATCACTGGGAATAAAAAACAGTAAGATGACTGCAGCGTAAAGATTGAGAGAAAGAATAACCAGCTTGCAAAAAACCCTTCCAGGCACTCTTCTGCCTGTGTTTAACAGCTCAGTGACAACCAAACGTACATTCACAGCACAAAGGCTCAATATCAGCCGTTTACGGAAGAGCGTCATATCACCATCTCTAACACCACACTCCTACTAAACTGAATTTTGCACTGTAGCAACAGGTAAGCCAGGGCTACCTGTGATTCTCCACTTCATTGCCAAAAAATAAGTTCAAATGCCGACTTCTGATGATGTTTTGCTTAAGCCTAATTAATTTTAATGTAGAAAATTAATCAAAGCGAGGCAAAAATTCTTTCGTTTTTCTACTGCACGTTGCTCTATACACACAGAGCCACCAACTCTAGAAACCAAACACAGCACTATCAGTACTGAAGACATTTCAACTAAAAGCAAAAGAACTGGTAGCTGGAAAAAAAAAAAACCACAACAGAAAGCTGAATAAGTGCTGGGCTCAATCACTAGAGGGAGTCATGATCACATATTAAGTTACTGTAATGCACAGACCACTCTGAACACAATTATGAAACAAATAAAAGCGAAGACCATCAGCTAAATCTGGATGTCATTCAGGGAAAAGAGAAAATTAGATTTGCTTCCTTAACAAGGTTTTATTTCAAAAGACTCAAGACCTTCTCCTGGGAACTTTCAAATCATCTGTAATGAAAGGTTTTTAAAAATGTATCTTATTGCTGCATTTTAAGACAGAATAAGGTATGTGACAGAAGAAAGCCAAAATTATCAGTTTTGGAAATGACACACAGCATTGCATCAAGAAAATGTTAGAATTTTAATTTAAGCAGCTTTACAGCCCATTTCACTTGAAATCAAAGAGTAATCTTAATCATGTTTTTACTTTTAAACTAAATTGGCACAATTACATCCAGCATGAATAGGCACTACCAAAAGGCTGCTTTTTCAATAGATGATTCCCCCTGGCCAGTAATAAATTTAGAAAAGCATTTCTCTGACAGGCTGAGAGAAGCAGCCTGGAAAAAAAAAAAAAAAAAATCAATAACTCAAACATTACCATCGTTCTTTTATTTGATCATTTGATCAATTGTGGGTTTGAGGGTTTGCTTGCTTTATTTTTAATATATGAAATGTCTTCTTTATATTGATGATATTCCAGCCCTCCCGCCTTTTAAACTTCCTAGCAAAACCCACAAAACCATTTGGCCGGCTGCACTCATGGGAATTTACACTTGGCTAACAATTTTACAACTGACTAAACAGTTTCATTAACAGCAGCAGCCCACACAAAGCTTTTAACACCCAGCTTGAATCCTGCCCATCACCACTAAGGCGGGGCCCAGAACACGATCATCTCTTGAACCAAAATCTCCCACGTATCTCAGGAGACACGTTAGCAAATGCAGCCCAAGACAAACAGAGTGCTTGTCCAGTGCTCAATTACACAGTATTTGACTGCTGTACAGTCAACGTCTTTACACCACAGGTTGAAATTCTCCACACTTCTCTTGCTTTGAGAAGTCAGCTAACACCTTGGCAATGCAAACAGTCCGAGAGCCTTTTTGAAAGACAGAAGTACTGTTTTTTAACAAGAATAGACACGGGTTCCTAATGTGAGGAAAGAAAACAGTGTGAGAATCAAGAATATGTGCACCGAGGATGAGAAGTGCTTTCCGGCATGCCATGGAAGCATGTTAAGAAATGCTATGTGTAACCAATGCAGTCTGGAAAGTTAAGCCCTGGCAGAGAAATTCGTTTCCCCTATTAGATATTCACTCCCACATCAGGACAAAGGCTTAAACACCCTCTAGTTTCAAATACATATCTGGCTCTACACACAGACTGCTCCTCACAATGAGTAGCAGTACTTTTCCACCAAAACTGCAAACATACTTTTCCACCACCATCTATATAAACTGGTCCTCTAAGTAGTCAAATCACAGCTCTCAGGACTCTTACTCCCTTCCCATACCCAGATGACTACTTTGCGCATTTTACTATGGCATTCCCTTTCCAGATGAGACGGTCTGGGAAAGCAGCTTACTTCCCCTTGCAAACACTTTAGCTCATAAAATAGAGCTGGATAAACTCTTCATCGCATCCTCCCACAGTTCTTCATCTTTTTCTTCCTGCAAGGATTTAAGTAAGCAAAAAAACTCTTCATCAACGTGGGAAACACACAGATAGCATAGAAGGCTCCATGGAGCATCAGGGAAATCTAAAAAGCCATCCTCTCAGGCTGCAGTCTGTCTTCTTTACATATGCTTTAATATAGCGGTGGATGCTGGTAGCAAGACACTATTAGTATCACTTACCTGTTCATGACGGTAGAGTTCTGCTCTTTCAGCACAATCTCTCTTTGCTGCAGGGCCACAATTTGCCTGGAGAGATCATCCGGTGTCCTACACAATTAAAACAAAACAGAAACTTTTAACCAGTCATTGGCTGAAAAACTATATTCTGTATATAACCATAAAATGGTCTCACCAAAGGCAGAGAAGGCAATTTCACCAGGCCAAAGTTGCTGCAGTCCCTTAGAACAACACAGGGTTGCATCCTGTCCAGCTCACATAAAAGCCTGTTTTATTAAAGCCATGGCAGGATGCTCTAATCACCACCCAAGTCACAGCATCTCGCCACTGTTGGCTTCAACCCACAAACTAACTCTAAAGCCATGCAGTCAGCAAGACCAAATTCTTCAAAGCAAGCAGCCTGCATAAACATTCATACCAGATGAACAGGCACTTTATCACTTCAACACATAAACGTTTTTGTTTTTTTAAAAGACATAAGAATAGGTGTTCGCAGTCTCCTCCCCATCCTAGTGCTCAGCGGGAATACACAGGGGTGAGCACACGCAGCGGTACTCTAATTGCTACTCAACTACAGAGCCTCAGCGGAGCATGGTCACAGGATTATTACTAAGAGGGCAAGAAAAGGAAGAAGTAAATATACATATAAACTGTACAATTCAATAGCTTTTGGCTACTGCTGAACACTCGCTGATAGTGTAGAGGTTCACCTACAACATAGGTGACTCAAAGCAGCACTCCCACACAATTACCAGCGTGCTGACTTCAGAGTCCTTCATACAAGCAGTGACTCCAGAGCCGCGTGGGGAAAAAATAATCCATCAGCTCTAGATAACACTTCAGATACCACTCTGATAACCTTTTCTTGTCAGAGACTAAAGATTTCTACAGATCCGCTAGCAACAGCTCTGCAGTTGCCAGGAATAGGTTTATTTTTCCATCAAATGCAATGACGAATTCTTAAAGCTAGTGGAATGGGATCAAGATACCTCTAGCCTGGCAGTCCCAGAAACCACTGTCCTACATCAACAGTCTCTGCAGGAGATAACTGTTCTTTTCAGAGACCTCTCTTTAAATCACAAGTGTAAGAGATTCAACTCTAAATGAGGCAGCTTATGAAAAAATACAGAAAGATTTTTCTCTTGAGCCACCAGAAAGGGTTTCCCATCACAAAAGAGAAGCATATCTCACTTCTCAAAGGAAAGGAAGCAGCAAAGGGCATCACAGTATGTACTGGGTGCATCCTTTGGCTACAGCAAGCTGCATCGCCCCTAAAGGGGAAGAGCGACCCAATCCTTGAAAGGGCCTTTCATAGGGAGCAAGTGGGAAGGTAATTTTGGAGAAGTGAAATCTGTAGAAAAGCATTCTGTCGTGTCCTCCAAGATGCAAGTCAAGGCTTTGCTGTTGCTGGCAGATGAAATTAAGCCCGCTCAGATTTTACATTATTCAAATACAGCCCTGGAATGAGGCTTCTGCCACTCCAAAAACCGAATCCGTAGGAGATATGCCCCTACCTTGACCATCGGGATTCTGACTGAATCTGGGCTTCTAAAGAAGCCATTTCTCTGATGATACCACTTTTCAGCCAACTGTTCGCATACAGATAAGGCATCACTTTTTCCTCTTTAATCATCTGTCACTTCCAGCCAAGTGGAAATCAGTTAAACACCGAGCTGACGCAGATAGTCTGGATTCAGTTCTGGCAATCCCAGTTCAAAGGCTCCTGCTTTTTGCTTCTAGAATTGCACACATGTAGCCTTCCTCAGCAGTAAATTTTGAAGGCTCTAATAGCACTTGTGTTACCTGCAAGTCTTAACAGTCAATATACAATAAAACAGATGGACGTGCCCTTCCTCAGACAATGCAGACACGTATTGCAGCAGTCAAAGAAATCTGTCAGAACAGGATGAAAGACTATCCTTCAAAGACATCACGCTCAATGGCCAAGGAAACTATGAGAACACCAGGCTGGAGATGGTTTGATTAAAATATCTAAAATTCAAATTCTGCTAGCAGAGACAAGTCAATTTTAAGCCAACATACACCTGCATTTTCAAATGTGTTGCAGCACTAGATAACACACTTCAAACTCCTGTAACTGAGCCTGAAGGGATTCTTAATTTAAGCAGTTCCCCATCTCTTGACTGAGGGATCCTTAATGGCTGGGCATCAGAGCAACACTGGAAAACTAATTCAACCCGATCTGGTGCAAGTCACATCCTCACATACGGCAGGAATGAGGGGAAAAAAAACCACTGGTTTCTTGGAATCTCAGCTCCAAAGAGCTCAAATCTAACACTGCTCTAACTTTGGCTTACAAGTTGGAGGACTCAGATTCTTTCTATTGGTGTATAAATGGAGAACTAAATGCTAACATATGCCAGAAAATGGAAGAAAGTTGGTTTCGTGTATGGTCCACAATGTCTGCACAAGAGAAAAAAAAAAAAAAAAAAAAACAGCAAAAAACCTACAAAAGAAGTCTATAAAGTTACAATCTGATTTCAACGTGGGTTCATTAGATTCTGTCTGCAGGAAGTGGACCTCTGACTCAGATTTTATTTTTTTCCATGAATTAAGGAAGTAGATCTTCACTTTCCACAGTAGTTCCTAACTAGAAAAGTCTATAGATAAGGTAAGGATAAAGGCAACTTTGTATTAGTGCTGATGAGAAGGAAAAAAAAAAAATTAAAAAATTACAAATTATGTTTCCCTTTCCACTTCACCATCTTTCACCTACTAGAGCCACCAGAAGCTAAAAAACAGAGAACACGAGATAGAAATGGACAGGGTATGCTTAGTCTGTTTGGCAAAAAGAAGCCATTAGCAGACACACCAATTTCAACATGGACAATCTTTGTAAAATTTAATGCCAAGTCAACAAGGCTCTGAAAAATGCCGTTTCAAGCCTCTCGTAATTCAACGAAATATAGCAGATTTGTCACAAGGATAGTTAGTATCAGGCATTTCTCTCGCCATGCTGAGCACCAGCCCCCAACACCAGTGTTTGGTCCCTGCATCAATGAAATAATTGCACAGATTTTTTTTAAAATGGGCAAAAAAAAAAGTATATTTGCCTTGATTTTTTTTATCGTTTTCTCAGAAATTCATACCATAATATATTAGGACTGAGACAGAGAACTGAAATTAATCCAGTAGTAAAATGAGACAGGATTATAAAAGCTACAGGTTTCTAGCAATGATAGCTACTGATAGATTTCCAATAAAAAACAATCACCCTCATCTGTTCGGCAATTCAAATTAACAATCAGCTTCCAATCTCAGTTTCAGCAATTGGCAGCTTTAGGTTTATACTTATTTCTGGTGGATGTTTTATTGGCATTACATGGAGTGTCCAAGTGGAGTGGCATAGATGTATAACAGAAAATAAAGTCAATGAGCATTAATCCTCTTCTAAAGAAGAGTTCGCTTTCTGTAAAACTAAATGTCAGGTGATCAGAGCAAAGACACCCCTTGCATGGACTCTGCCATCAAGTACCTTTATTGAGAGGTTTCAAAGCTTGTTTCTGAGGTCTACATCCTATCCTGATCACACACAATTTGACAAAAGCCAAATTTACACAGTTCCAAGTAGAAGGATGACACTGCATGCACAGTGAAATTAAATCAGATGAGCTTTCAATTTGAAGCGAATTGGTCAACTCCCAAAGCCCTGCGAATACCGAGCAGCCCTCATTGCTGTAAACTGCCCTCTCATTTCACAAGTTTCTGAAAACAATGCCACATGAAGAGAGAAATTTGTCAGCATTCCAACACACACTTAACATGTTCTGGCCTTGAGAGGCTTTGTCTGATGGACTAGCTGTATATAACTTTTGCTAAAGCTCTGTCCATTCCCTGTGGAACAGTTGACACCAAAACCAGTATTAAAAAGCCAAGAAGTCTGTTTTAAGAGAATCTGTCTGACAGATATATCTTAACAACGCTACTTGAATCACCATTTCTACTTGAGAGTAGTTTGAAATTCTATCCTTACATAAATATATCCAGAACTCCCTTTGCAAAGCTGCTTTCTTTCTGCACTGTCACTATGTTTGCCCTGCAGATGGCTTCCTTCCCCGTGGAGCCATGGAACCACGAATAAACACACACCTAGTTTCTATCAGCCATGTCAAATCCTGTAAATGAAACACACACACTTAACGGTATGATTCAAGAGCAGCGTGTAATTAGGACTGAATCATATGCCATGTAATTACAAGGATATCACGAAGAACAAATGGCAAAAAGTGGCTTCCAAACACGGGTGCAGATTAAATCACTGCCTTCAGTTCCTTTCTCCCGGGTAAGGCACAAGGAGACAAAAACTAGAACGTTCTTCCTCTGTCCCACCATCCCATCCTGAGACCACATTTCCTTCTGCAATAACATTTACGCAAAAATAAAATAAAAACACAAAACCAGGAGAATTTAAGCCTAATTGAGAAACAAGATTTCTTGCCCTAAATGAGCAAATTAGTCCAGTGTAGCTTAGCAGCACAGTACGGAAGGAGAGGGACAAAACTGCTGTTAACCAGAGCTCTCTGACTTTCTTTGAAGCGCAGATAATTTGAAAAGAAGCTATTTAAGAATGACAGAAACCTAAAACTGTTCAAATGAACTGAAAAATTAATCTAATGGGATGCCCACCCAAGTCACTCAATGACTTTCAGGCGCCCACTGGCACACTTTCTTAACTTTTAACATGGAAAATGGCTTATGCATTTTTTTATACTTTTTTTTTTTTATTTAATGCACACAACTGGCATTTCATAGACATTGGCTAGAAAGCTCTGTTGAACCATGTTAGTTAAGGATCTATTACCATTTCAGTATAAACTATGACAGTTACACACTGCGAATTAGCTATTGAAGTAACATTAAACCAAGACTCAGTAAGAAGATGAAGACGTTAAAGTAAAAATGGGATTTTTTTTTAATTTATAATTTATTAGAACGTCAACTTCTTATTGCATCTATAAAATGTTTCAAAATTCACAGCAAAGGAAGAAGTTTGATTGTAGCTAGATATCTGACATTAAATTTTAACTATGGAAGTGCAAGACAAAAGTAAAACTAAATACAAAAACAGGCACTTAGTCAACTCTGTTTGGAGGACTAAGGTCTTCACTCCTCTTTTTTTTTCTTTTTAAATTAAATTTGCTTGAAACTACCAAACTAATGATACTAAATTACTCAGAATTACTTATTTTTGGAAGTCTGTTGAATTAACATTTCTCTCCGTAGTTTCAACTCCGCATGAATGTACGATGACACAGATAACTAAGTCATATTAAATTGAAATGGAACATTCCCAGGTTTTTGGCAGGGCATTTTAGGTGGATCCATGAACTGGTTTACACTTAAGTACAATTAACTGGTATAGCCCAGAGGCGGAAGTCTTCACTTGAGTGTTTGTTAAGAGAATCAGGCACAGAAAGGGAGGGCCATCTGCTGCTTTCTCTTCAATCAAAAATAACTTCCAGGTTGTTTGGGGTTTTTTTTAAGGCAGTCTCCTAAAAGTATAAGGAACAAAATCCAGATTTTCTTATCTGTTTTTATGCTACATATAATAAACACCAGAAAATTTTGAAATTCTCCTCTCCTCAAGAAGGACCTTTTCTACTTTTAAGCAAGAATTTCATCTTCTTCCTAGGCAGGAAAACAGCAGCATCTGAAGAACACACACAGAATGATAACATGACAACAACAACAGAAGATTTCTGCAAAAGCGTTTTAGTTGTTTTAAATATTTCTGTGTGATTAGGCGGCTATGGAATGCCTGTAACAGTCTCTTCCTGTATGTTTGAAGTGAGTCCCCCAAACCTCCTTTTTGTATATTTGAGCTCTACAACGGTTTAACTCCTCTATCTCTGGTGTACAGGAGTTTCCCGCTTATTCCTTAAACTTCACCAGCAAGTCCAAAAGCAGCTCAGGTCCTGTGATGACTTGCCCTTCAAAGAGTTTAATTTGGTCACATTAACTCGAAGTTTGTATCAGAAAACTGCGGCTTGCTCAACATCCCTTTCCCCTCGAAATATGCACCCCCTCCCTGCGAGCATACCTCAGCTCCCCTTCACCACTAAAGGAAAATATCGCCACTAAAATCTGGTGTCCAGGCCTGGAAGTCTCACAACAGCGATTCTCTTGCAAAAAAAGCCCCTTCAAGCTCCAGTCCAGGTAGTTACATCTATTTGTTAATGTCTCCACACCTACCTCCTCCCTTTCTATTGCTAACTACAGGAACTAAACCATATGGTAAGGAATCTGCTGCACACATTGTTCACAAACATTAATTCTCAAAATTTCCTAGGCAATTAGGACACATTTAGTGTTTTGTAACACTTTGATTAAAATGTTTTGAAGAGCAATCGCTTACCTTTATTCATGCAAATGAAGGTGCTAAGAACTGTCAAAAAACCAAAACTAAGGTACACCTTACACTGTTTCTCCAATAAACTGCATGCTTAATACTTTATGTACAAAGTGAACGAAGTCTGAAGTGTAAACTGAAAGCAATAAGCAATCTCAGCTTCTGAGGTTCCCTTCATTTAGGAGGGAAATCTCATATTTGTGTAGATAGAATCAATAAATCCAATTGCTCTTTACCAAAGCAAATGTCCCCATTAACCACTTGAAGCAGAACAACTTATTTGTAAGAAAGCGTTTTAAGTGTTTCTAAGTGTCTTGACAATTCCAAAAACAATTGATATGACTCTTTTGAAGCAACTGCAAAATTAGCAATTAATCCAATCAAGCCATAATTTGAAGAGGGGAGAAAAGAAAATGAAGAAAACTATCTTAGATTCCAGTCAATAGACTTTTGAGGGGTTTAATGAAAAACGCGTTTTTCTTCCCAAAGTTAACAATACAGCATCATAACAACTAATCTTTCCATTTTAATTTCTACTTTAAAGAGACATTTAAGAGCCCAACAAGATAAAATTAATTTTACTTTTGAAAACTAATTAATCATTTGGCAGGCATTTCAACGTTACAAACTTCTTCCTCATCCCTACCACTGCTCTAACAGCAAGCAGAGAACAAACCACCGAAACTTCATAGGCACACACAATGCATAGTCGAATGTAACCTCACAAGTGAAAGACTTTAACACAAGTCAAGGAGAGGGAATGTTACAGTAGTATCAAACCTGCTGATTTGGAAGGTAAGATAGAAATAGTCAGCTTTTTATTTTTTAATCTTCACCCAGAAGTCAGGTCATTGCATACTGAATCACGTGCAATTTAGAGCTTTGAGAGGTCATGGTGAAACAAAGGCAATTTTCTATAGCTTGATTAAAAAAGCGCTAGAGTACACGGCTAAGCTTTTTACACAGCAAGCCCAGAGAGTGTTGACTTTCCAAAATGGATCCAGCTCACACAGATCATCATCGTAGACTTCCAGGCTTCTCCTCTCTGGGTGCAACTCAGTGAGAGCAGTGGAGCAAATCTAATTGCTGCTGCCACCGGAGTGGCCGTCGCTGGCTTTGCTTCATTCATTTTCTGCCACTGAAGGTCTGAATCAGCTTGCTGAAATTCCCCCTTTCAACAAGAAGCTGCTAACCTGCCCAGCTGTCTTCTCATCAAAACATATCCTCAAGCTCTCACTGAGCTTACAGTCCTCCCTTCTACAAGTCAGGCAACATCAGCCACACGGAAAAAACATTAATGAGGCTCGAGGGTGAGACACATGAACTGTCAGTCTGGCTCTCAAAAACCGGTGAGAAGTCAGGCTGCCTATGTTGCGAGAGATCCATCATCATGTCATCATTTTGGGTTTTGAGGTGGGTGAATAATTGTACGCTATATCTCAGAGATTTGTTTAAATACTGTCAAGACTAGATTTCATTAAGAGTCAAAACTAAGCTATGCTTTAAACAGAAAAAAGATGTACTACCACAGAGAAAGTACATAAGTAGCAAGGGAAACAGAGAGTTAACTAGAAAACCAGAATGAGCTATCTCCTGCTCTTCCTAATGACAAGTATATCCCCATCCAAGCTCAATTTGTACTGCTGCTAACCCACAGGGGCGTCCTTTAATTGCTCTGCTGTTTCACATTACAGCACAAGGCTGACCACTGGGTGCCACCGGAGCAAAACATGCTTGGCTCTCCACTCGACTCAGCTGCCACTCTTTGGGCTTTTTGGCACAAAAGCTAATGATTTGTAGCATAAATAAGGAATTTAAAAAAAAAAAAAAAAGTATTGACTCTAAACCTCTTACTTATGCTTGACATTTTCAATACAATCAAAGCTTACTTTGCCATGTCCTGTTCTTGACTCTCTCCTTAGACAAAACCAAAAAAACAATCTTTTTGGTATTTTAATACAGATGAAATCAATTCCTTCTTGCAGCATGCCTTATCCTACAGGGGAAAAAAAAGGGAGAGATACACAAAAGAATTTTGTGTAACCCAAAAAGATTTTAATTTGGCTTAGACTCAGTTGCATAAAATGAAACAGTTTATAACAGCAACAATAAGCCATTTGATATACAACTCAAGAAACATGGAGCATATCTGCAAAGCTATTAAATATTCTGTACCCCATGGTTTTCCAATATAAGAAAACAAACAGTTCTTAAGGTCTTCCCTTTTTAGGCTATCAAGAAGCACAACAAACCTACTGTACTTAACTAATCCATAGGAACCAGTGTCTTCGAAATGCTTTCAGACCATTGTTTGGTAGGATGCAGGGAAAATCCTTGGGTTCTAGCAACAGAGACTTCCTACAACAGCACTGGCGTCCTTCTCCGAGCCAGACAGCACTGCCCACAGCACTGTATTCTCCAGCACACTCTTCCCTGTTTTTTGACTATGTCATCACTGTTCCATCTCTCTTTAAAAGAAAAAGTTCCATATTAAGGAGAGCAATCCTTAAGTACCTTAGGTGTGCTCATTCACAATCAGTTTGAAATTCTAAACCAATTATAGCCTGGTACTATTCAAGGCTCTAAGATGTCATCAGTGGATAACAGTTCTTTTTGCTTAACTTTTCCCAAAAAACTAACACAGATTAGAGATCGAACAGGGGGAAAAAAAAAAAGAAAAAAAAAACCAAAAACAAAAACCAAACAACCCAAACTTCTAAAGCACCTTTTAGCTATTTAACAGCAGTAGCACAGAAGTAGCAAAGTTGGAAATGTTCATAAAGGATTTTCAAAAAATTGCTGTTGCTGCTCACATACTAGAGTGGATATCAGCATGATCTTTACAATTAAAGAAGCAAACGTTTTTCTCAATTTTGAATTTAATTTAGTGAATGTAATTATATATTAATGATGAAGCTGAAAGGAAATTACTGTGGCATATAATTTTGTACCTACTGGCCTTAAGATTTCAAGCACAAAATGTAAACACATTTAATAATGTAACATTTCATTTTACTGCAGCAGCAGCAGCAAAAGATATTTTAAGTCTTTTACCCCATCATGAACTTAATTTGAGAAATAGAAACAGCTAAAGGGAAAAATAATGCCATGAAATGAATGAAATAACTTATTTCAGGGAGTCATAAGTAGGGTGGCTTTTCCTGTAGTTTCCATTTGTCAATGGAGTTGGAACAATCCTCGTGACAATCTAATGTTGGGCAGAGAGGACACCGTGAACTATTTGCTGGGATAAAAATTAAGGTTTCACAATGGGGCTGGGAGGGGCGGGGAGAGGGGGTGGAGTGGGGGGTAAATCAAGCTAATCTAAAGAACAGAATTGAAGCAGAATACCAATTATTTATTCTAACCACATGGGTATCCTAAGATCTTCAAGTCATTTGGATCATTGTAAGTAAACATAAGCAAAAAGTTAGTATCTGAAAACCACAGACTGAAATACAGAGATATGTTCGTTGGAAACAAACTCTGCACAGACAGATGTTGTATCTTTCAAAGACGTATCATTCAACAGAGGATCATTACAAACCCTGAAAACCATTCCAGGTCAATTACTGGGATTGCACGAAGCTGGGAAAGCATCCTAACAGCCAAAATAAAGGCAATAAATGAAACTTCCAGGAGATCAGGCAGAAGCTTCTCTTTCTAAGTTTCACATCAATGACTAAAAACTAGTTCAGAAACTTGCTCCTCACTAAGCTGAGAGCCAGCAGGGATGGCTGGTTACAACGGAAGGATCTCAAGTAAAAAACTTAACGACTTAGCTTTCAAATTCGGGAAAAACGTTCATGCAAATAAACAGACTGAGTTAGTAACCCTGACGTAATTTTAGTGAACCTCTGCCGGCTCCATTCTGCTAGGTCAATTCCAAGACATTTGAAGACACTCGGACCAGCCTAGAAATCAGACAACAGCAGCTTGTTTCCAACGAAGGGGGGTACAGGGGATTAGAAAACAAACAAACAAAAAAAACCCTCAGCTGGCTTGTATCCACCATACCTTTCTGGCGTAACTTCTACCCGCATGGAAAGTAGAGAGACATCATTTTTACAGATAACGAGGGCTTCTGTCTGATAAGAAAGGGAGCCAATACTGTAACCAAGACTAGGCACTGACAATATATGTATATTTGACTGTTCTACAGATTTCACTAAATTGATAGTCTTGTTCTTTTGACACCTGTCTGAGATAATCCTTGCAGAATATTAATTTACCCAAGTTCTTGCATTGTTTTCAACATCTTTATTGATCACATTGTTTTCCCAGACTCTTATCAGCTGAAAACATCAGTCATCAGTAATAAAAAGTCCCTCATCTTGAGCAAGAAGAAGTACTATTAATGACTGCCTACAAGTCCTTGTCAGAGTCTAGACCATATTTTCAGCTACTTTTATATAAAGTGATTTGACATCCCATATATTATTCTTATTTACTTCTGATTACAATCACATACCTCTTCAATCTCATGGCAGTAATAGCCACTTTAAACTGCAACTTTAAGCTCCAGTAAAAGTTATTTTAAGTGGTTTTTTTAATATCATCCAATAACCTCAGTCACAGGTAAATTTATCATGACAATTTTAGAAAGAATGAAAAGCATACTGCTTATATATGTTCAGCTAGAATACTAAATTATTCTTTCAGACAGAAAATTGAGGTTAAGCCTGTTGCTTCGATTAATTAAAAACTACCCAAACTCAAGCAAAGATTATTTCAAAGCTTTTCACAGCAGATGTCTCACCCCTGGCAGAAGCATAAAGTAAAACATCCTAGTTTCAGCAAATGTGGGAGGTTCAAAACCTCATTGAGGTACAGAAAACACACGGCTGATAAATGATTATATTTATCATGAAAATCAATAGTGGAACAAATAAAGTAGAAGATGCCTAAGGGAAGTGCTTGCATTGGCAGTAGCAGCTTATTCCTACAAGTGATTTGTATTAAGATGGCACAAAAGGCATCAGCTACCACTGAGGCTCCACTCGTGGTGGATACATGAGGTGCACAATACACGTGGGGTAAGACTAGACTTCTCTACAACCAAAAGCAAGGCCTTCGTTTTAGAATCCAAGGCACAAAGAGTTTAAGCAACCTGACTAGGGACACCCAACGCCAATACAAGAAAATTTAACTCCATGTTGATTATTGATCCTTTAAACTGTAAGAGCTATACCCTAAATCTTCTGTTTCTTAACTTGTAAAGTAGTCAAATATCAGTACACAACACTATTTTTGAGTGCCATACTAATAAGCTAATCCTGAAACATGAGGTTAAATCCTAGCTTTTTGCTTAGTCTAGGCTCACAATTAGCTATCGCATCATCTCCTACTGAGCTCATTTACCATGCAGAGCCTGTTGCTCAGGTACCAGTTTTAACAAATCCATAAGCACGTGAGCTCCCTCTTTATAACCCCCTCCCCCCCAATTTGTCTCAGGCCCCCCCACTTAACGAAGCACATTTCTCACTCAGCTGTCCACAAGCCGACAAGTGAGCTTAACTTCAGGAAAATGAATTACACACGTCCCCAGACACATGTAAATAAAATGAAGAAATTTTAGATTTAGTAAATCAGTGCTGCCTTCAAACCCTCTCCCCCAGCTCAGGGAGGATTAAAAAGGACTTCAAAAGAAGCCCAAGTTCCAATTAAAACACTGTGACCACCCCAGGGACGCAAAAATATTCCTGTGATTAGTGAGATGCGCTCTTTGAACTGTTTAGCTAAAAAAAGCTTTCAGAACTTTAAACAAATGCAGTAATTCTCTCTCATACTTTTTTTTTTTTGAAAGTTTCTAAAAATTTAATATTCAAAGTGAAGGACAAATAACATTTCAGACCAAAAGTTTTGTGGAAGCCCATTAACACATCAGCTCTAGGCATCTACTAATAAACATGAGACATACCAAGACCTAAACGTTGCAAATGACACAAGTCATTAGAAGAGAAGAAGAACCCAAAGAGCGTTATTGTTGCCACAGTGGTGTCCTGGCCAGGTAAAGAGGATACAAAATCCCAAACTCGTCAGCCCTCAGAACCACTCTCCCCTCCAGGGCAGAGCACGTCAATTCCATCTCTCATTTTCAAATTCTGCTTTCTTTCCTTACCATCCGAATCTCCCAAGCCACACATATAAAGCAGCTCATATCCAAGTCCTTTGACACACCATGACAATAAAACAGCTGCCCCCAGCCTCGGCAATAAGCACAGATTTAAGCAAAAAGCTCTTCCTATGCTTCCTACAAAAATAAAATTAAAAAAAGAGAAAACCAACTCACCCCACCCCCTCAATCTCTCATTCCCCAAACCAGAGTTGGATTACATACTCTGAAAGTTGTAACGTCAAGAAGAGTGATGAACATTAAGAACAAATGCTGGGAAAATAACTGAGTCTTAGAGCATGCCAAAGCAGTCAGAACTAAGTGGATATAATAAACCTGCCTGTGAAAGCCAAACCCCAATCACATCATCCATAAATAATGAATAATTCATGTCAGAAGGAAATAGAAGCAGACTTTAAGACTTGTTCATAGAAAGTGGAACTGCTACAGCGTAATCGCATTAAAGATGTAAACAGTGGCATTTCAGCAATTACTGTTCTCCTTTCGCCAGCTCGCTCGCACAAGCCGGTACATCAGCTCAGCTGCCGGCACCGAGCATAGGGTTCAGAGCAGCCAGAAGCAATTATGATTCCCAGTGTCTTTGCCGCAGGCTCCTGTGACTGGGATTGAAATAGGGACTGGAGTCACAGGCACTTTGACACCAGCTTGGCTTACCATTATCATCAAGTTTTAGTCACGTTCAACGCCTGAAGCTACTAGGGGAGGCACTGATAAAATTGGATGATAAAGAGTTTCTAAAATTTGAAAAGTATTCACAGAAGAGAAAGAGCTCCTATTCTCTCCATTGAAAGAGACAGACATCCGTCCCTGTTTCACACCACTTTCGCATCCTTCCTTACGTGCATTTATCTTCAAGATCTCATTTCATCACACCACGGGATACAGCATACAGGACTGCCCATGATCAGTTACTTTTTCTTTGGTGAATGGACAGTACAGAACCAACTAGACAAAAATAAAGAGTTAAACCCCACCCTTCTAGAAGTCTTCACAATCTCCTCCTATCTCCTCCAGGACCTGCAGCTTCCTGATTCCGCTCATTGCTGGCGTGACTGCACTTTTGTACAAGACTGTAGGAAAAGGTGCCTCAGATATTCCTAACTCTTCATATTCCACTTGAGCTCGATTGGGAAGACACTGCAAAGTGTTTATAACCTCAGTGTAAATGGGAGTCCTATTTATACAATAAGTATTATACAACTGCAATGCTAAACATGTCTGCTTTGGACAATAGTTTCGGTGAGCAAGCACAAATGAAAGCTGCAGCCATTAAACCACAAAACAATTTAAAGTTACTGGTGCAGAGCTACCTCAGTTAGCTTCTTTCCTCCTAAGCTTGTCTGAATTCTCAGATTTTCCTGTTACATTCCTGAGAATTTTTTTAATTTACTTCAACCACTCTCGTTTAGAACTTGAGTTTTGCCAGCTAAAAGGATTCTCCAATCTCAGCTCAATCCTCCGTCCTCTGCTCAGACACAGCTTCCCTCAGAAAACTCCCCACTTCAGAAGCTTCTCAAAGAAACAGTGCCAGAATTATGCATTTCTTGTAGAACTCGATACCTCCACTATGTTTCGTACTTAACCTTTGCAAAGACAGGATTAAAACGAAAACACAAAGGCATATGGAAAACAAATAACTTTGCAAATGCTTACAGAACATTTGGCCACATGCTGAGCATTTACTCCTTGAGTCACTTATCAAGTCCAGGATTTCTGAATTGCCAAACCACCTTTTTTTCTACCACATTTACTATAATTTTTTGACAAGGAAAAAAAAATCTGCACACAGCATACAACAGAGAGAAGACACCCTTAAATTTTTGTAAGTAATGCTTATACAGTGCAGAGAGTTTTTTTGTAACTCTGGATAAGAGGATGACTGACCAGGGGGGAAAAAAAAAAAAAAAAAAGAAAGAAGGCACATCTTTTAAGTTCCACCTTTCGTGTAAGGAGATCAACTTTTCATCAGTGCGAGAAACCCAGAAAGGTTGAACAGTAGGAGCCTCCACATGAAACCAATACTTCTCTGCACAGGCATCTTGCTGCCCTCTGCACTGCTTCGAAAAGCTGGAGTCAGACATCAGACACATCCTCCCTTGGATGGAGGACACATCCATCAGACACATCCTCCATTGGCACTCCTTTTCCCGTAGAGGACCACTTTTGGAATGGAATGGGCACAATTACTGCAGTGAGAGATTCAAATATATCCTACAAAGAAACTTTTTGCTTCAAACCCAGGGAAGTACATAAACAATCACAAATCCCATGTGCACATTCACCACGGTCTGTAAAACGATCCATTTTTTATCAGGCTTAAAATAAATGCTCAAAACATACAGCTTCGCAGAAAGGAGAAACGAGAGCTGCCTATTGATTTTGTAACAGGGCTACCTCAGAAAAGAAGGGGAAGAACATAATAGTTGAAACAAATGTTGCCCCGCCACGTTCTCCCTTCAGAAAGCACAAAGGCTTTAAATACATGAAACCAGCTCAACTGTGTAGTTACCCTCTGAAAGGCCATCAATTACCTAAATTGGGCTGTGTGGCAGAGAGGAATAAAAATGAGACAGGGTCAAACCAGCTCTGGAATTAATCTGGTGGGGGGAGAGGGTATATTTCAGAAGAGGGAGGGCCTTTGTTCTCACCTTCCCTCCTCCTCCCTCACTCTCCAGCAATCGTCATGGCCCAAAGAGACAGCAGAAGAGGATTTCATTAATAAATTTATTTCAACTTTCTTTTCAATGGTGCTAAAAATGTATGCAAATCCATTCATAATTAGGTTTAAAAATTCCATTTCATGGGATAATCAGACTTCAAAAAACTCAATTTTAGTTTTAATCAGATTTTAACAAGGATATTAAGTCCATTTCGTTCAGAAGAGGGAGAAACGGTGAATTTAACACAAAATGTATTCAAGCTTAGCCCTGGGAGATAATTAAATAAAATTAATTTGGCAAGGGTTGTCTGTAAATGGAAACGCTCCAGACAGCAGAGCACGTTTCTGAAGGAAACAAAAGCAGTTCATTACTGTACAAACAGATACAAAGCTTATTGTTCAGACAGAAGGGAACTGCAGCTCTTCCACAACAGCGAGACAACCTGGGCCCTCAAGCTGCCTCTGACAAACGCAGCAGTTTGTGGAGAAGGTAGTTATTTCCTTCTCTTTTCAGCTAAGTCCCTTAAACTCCCCCAGCACAGCAAGGAGGGAAAGTGCAAGGGACAGCATATACAAACCTAATGATTCCAAATTATCAAGTACAGAACACGATAAGAAACAACTTAGTGAGAGACAGCTCCTTAAAACTACGAAAACCCATGAGCAATTTGAGGCCATCAGCAAGATTCTTGTCAGATACAATTCCATCACATTCCATGTAGCGATTTAGTCCCTACACCATAGACCTAAATCCCAACTTAATACCAAAAGAATCCCATTCTCCCTGACAAAAGCCATGCATAGATACGGATGCTAAAACTTCAATAACTGTCCTTCTGACGTTTCAATTCTGAAGGGTCAAATATTTATTTTGTAGCCCTTACAATCTTAGTCACAAAGTGCAGTTCTTTTAACACTGTATATTATCAGATTTGTCTGACCCTTAACTACTAACATCGTACGGTACTAGAGACTGTCCATGAAAGTCACTTCTGCCAAATACTTAACCAACATACATCATGAAAACATAGAGCAGAATAGCTGACTCTCAAGCGAAGTTAAGGGTTTAATTTGTATCCTCCAAACTCTTCCCCTACGTTGGACACAAGGCTCAGCTGGACAGGGAGCTGGGACATCTTGTCCGTGCTTTTGCCATGAAAGGCTGGACCAGATGATCCTTGAGGTCCCTTCCCACCTGGTAGTCTGCAATCCTATGACACTCTACTGATCTAGACACACCATCACTGAAAAGAACAACACAGCATACAAGAAAGTGACAAATATTTTAGAAAAAATTTATTTTAAACATCTAACTACAGCCAAAAGACTGACACTGAGAAATGGCATGTTTATCTCTAGCAGCTATCATAAGCCACACAGACAGGAGCACACGCATTTTCCAAGACCTGTATCTACCCAATCGGAAAAAAAACCACTTTTTCACTCTTCCTCTCTACCAGCCTTCCAAATATATCAGTTATTACGAAGTGCCAATTGCATTTCCCCTTGCCAGCTACTCGCAGACAGGCGAGCCGATAGGTGTTCTGTCACCTTGACAAGTAGGCCAGCTATCCAGAAGGCAGGCAGATGATGTCTTTGCCAAAGTCACACTGGAAACCATGAGGACTAAATGAAAGGCTTGTCACAAAATAGGCTTGATGCCATCAACCTTGGCTGCTAAATTTGCAGAAAGCCACCTGAAGCCACAAAGCTTTAACTCTGGGAGTACAAAGAGCATACAATCAGAAATGTTATTTGCAAATGTACTAGCAAAACAGAGTAAAAAAAAAATCCTAACTAGGTTAAAGCATCATCTTCTGAACTAAGCCAATAGCAGAGCTCTGATGTATCACCAAAAACTGTCCAAGCTAACTAATCGATGAACAGCTGACTTCTCCAATTAGGATACTGATACTAAACACAGTCTCAGTCAAAGCCAGATACCCTAATTCTGTCCTTCTTAGAAAAGTCAGTAGGATTTCAAGCCCCCACTGAACAGTTTCATGTGTACCACAGGAAAAGAATGATTGTTTCATTAAAACAGAAAAGAAATTAACTTGGTCAGCAGGGTATAACTCAGGAAAATCCAGAATTTCATATTTCTTCCTACCCAGAAGACTGATCATCCTTTCACTACGCTGCTTCTATCAGAGTATCTCTGGAAGAGCTTAAACAAGTGATGAGAATTCAAAAGCAATTCCAGCAAGAACAACTTGTGCTAGGAAATGGTTATTGCAATAGTTGCCCATTACTCCCCAAAGAGGAATAGCAATTGTTAACTTTGCTAGCAAGAGAGTTGAGAATAACGTAGAGAAGGAGTGGGTAAGGATTGAGTCAAAGTGGTACTAGAAAAGGAGCGAAGAAATGCTCAAGATCTCAAGTAAATAAATTTCTAGAAAAGCCAAAATTGCACCTACGTTGGAAGGTTAGGCTCTCTGACGCATCCTACTTCTGTTCATAGCAAGAGGCAGTAACAGTTGAGAGCTACTTCAATGTGCAGAGGTTTCTAACACGCTATTCCAAAATGCATCATCCTCTTACAGGACTGCCATTCTGCAACAGGCATGACTTCATTACAAGAAACATTTCGCAGCTAGGTGATGAGCAAAATACAGGCAGAACACATTTTAGAGCATCAGAAAAAAAAATTTTTTTGAAAAAATAATGCACTCCCTGCATTCTACATCCGTGGCAGGGAAGGAAAGAAAGTTCCATACACCTCCACCTCTTAACTGCCTTGGCTACGCGGAACAGTTGGGCATGTTCTATCTTCTCTCTGCTGAAAAGGCCTGGCTCCATTTGCTACACGCTGTTCTAACCCCGCAGAAAGCTCCACGCTGATAAGAGTTAACAAACTTATATTCCAAAAGTCTGCTTCGTGTCTTGCATGTTACTCTGGAGACGCTTATGGAATACCACTGTCTCTGACGCTGGACCAGAGATGGATTAGTAAGTAATCCAATCCAACAAGGCAATTTCTGTGCTGTAAGTTATTTTAAAATAACAAACAACACTTACGTAATCACAGCTAGTTCAAGAGAACCTTGAGGCACTTATCACATTAATCTTTTAACTCACTAACATTTCAAGTTCACTATGCCCTTTAAAAAGTGTTTGAAAATATTGTGCAGTGCTTTTGCTACTACAAGCCACGTTAATTTTTTCTCTCCCCAAAAAATGCATGCACAAAGGCATATTGCCTTCAAAAATGCAGCTTATGAGGAAAGAAAATATAGCCCAGGTGAAGACGTGCTTTGGTCAAGAATATTCACTGCAAAGAGGTCCTAAGGGAGGAAAGATTGAAGCTTAAGGACAAGGCTTACATAATAATATCACCAGGCATTTAAGCTGGCTTGTCAGAGCTAGGAGCATTTTAAAGATGCTAAAACACTGAAACAGTTTCCTGTTCATACATTTCCAATTTTCTCTCACGCCATCTTGATATTGCTATGTTGGCCACCCTATTAAGCACAATTAAAACTGAAAATTAGACCTTTCCTGGCTGATCCAGTACAGAACTCCCCCCTGTGCTGATGACAAACCAAAGACAAACAACTAAAGTAGCACCTTCCCAGCCACCATCAGAAGTACGAATCCTTGCTCTAGGCACTGATGAGGTTAAGTACTAACCAGGAGTGAATCATTTTCAAAACGCCATCAAGATAACCTGCCCCAAATAGGCTCAGAAAAGCTTCTCAGGCGATACAAATCATATTTTGGTCTTATCTACACTGGCAGATAAACTCTTTGTATGAGTTCAGCGCATTTTTCAGCAAACTGCTTATTTCTCAACCTGAACAAAGGTCGGCTGTTCTCACGCTTCAGGTCCCTGTCCACAGCCGTTGTTCTGTGCAGGCAGGAAGATGGACACGGTCTGCTTTTATTCACTAAACCCTCCCTCTCTTTCCCAACTGCAGTTTTCAGAACCCTGATATCAAACAACACCTGCAATTCCAAACTAAAAAATATTGCTCCACTCTTCCTGTTCTTGAGTCCGTTCCCTTGCTTCCAGATCGACACATACATATTCATGTAAAAGTGAGACTGAAAAGAATCTTTTCGTTTAGGTCCTTGCTATTATGAGCTCGAGTCTTCTCTTCCATAACCTTGTAGAGCTTCAGCTTGAAACAGTAATTTGTGTACTTTTGACTCCGCTGGAAGCTGCATTCAGAACTTGGTCTTTCTAAAAGTTAGAACCTTCTTCTTGCTGTATTCACGGCAGGGTTATAGTGATTTGATTTAAATGCCAATGCTAGTCTTGAGTATAGATGGTTCTTTTCGTCACTAGTATTGATACCTCTTCCTTCCCCTCCCCTCCATCCATGTTTTTCTTGGCAGCAATTACATCTCCCGCCAGCCTTTGCTAAAGGAGGCCAGTCCTTCCATTCACCACTGGTTCAGGGGGCTCTCAGGCTCCTACTAGTAACCCTTTTCTGCATTTAGTTCCCACTATCTTACTCCACAGTGCATGACCAGAACTCTGAGAATTGTCTCCCTGACCATCTACAGAGGCACTTAAATACTTCCACTTCTGTGAAAGTTTTTCTTCTGGTGCATCCTATGTGGGAGAATTAGCAGTCACCCTGTTGTGAAGAGGCACGCAGCCCTTCTAGTCCGTTCCACTGCATGTGCTACATTTCACAAAAGAAGTTTGTATTCAGCTCCCAATTCCACAGAGCCTTGTGCTTTGTTTCACTGAATTTTATCCCACTTCTTCACTCGAATCCTTAGGGTCACTCAGTTCTGCACATCCAGCTTTTGTGTATTTATGAATCCTCTGAACTTGGCATCATTAGCCAAGTTTTATCAGCACACACCAAATTTTTGCACCAAAATCATTAATAGAAATACTAAATAAAGCAAATCCTAAGGCTAATCTTTGAGGAATTCTACTTATCCTTGCATTTTCCTTTCAACAATACTAAATCTATCCCTGCTTAAACAATTCCTTATACACCCTACGATTCTGCTATTAATTTCCATCTTCTCCCACATGGTTTATACTTTCCCAGTGGTTCTCTCGATCAAATGTTTCCATGAAGTTCAAATAAATAAGATCTATCGTGCTTTATTTTATAAGATAATCAGTTCTCCAGACAAAGAAAGCTGTTACGTTAGTTTGGCACACCCCATCTTTGCATTCCTTGACCCATTGAAGAAGGCAGATCCCTTGCCCTGTAGATAAAGGCCATGCCTACTTGTACAAGGGAGTAGCACAAGAGTTTGAATACTTACTGAAGCATTTTGAGAAGGGTTTTGAAAAAGGCCTTGCTACTCTAAAACAAAATCATCCTCAATAAGCATGTACAGGATCCATTTTTACATTTTTATTTGAAAGTTTCTGTGCAAAAAGAAAACTTTGAGGATAAATGAGGTACAATGCACTGCATATATAAGGGAGAGGGAAGGCATAGCACGTCGACAGCCCCAGCAGAAAATTTAGAACTGAAATACCAAAAGATGCTAAAATGGAAATGGAAAGGTAAAATTAAAAATGAGCTAGAGATTATAGTGGTTATTGGGTTTGGGGAAATGACCAAATGAGAGGCTGAATAAAAATCAAGCACGAGCATTTGAGTTCTCTGACAGTAGCAAACCATCCCCTTGCTGATTAGTCTCTGCTATTTAAATGATAATTTCACTTTGAGGCAAACAGGACTGCTTACTGTAAGGAAAGTGGCTCTCTGAAAGTGTCTGTAGTTTTGAAAGCTGCTCCTTCACAGCAGAGTGAGCACCTAAGTTCAAGCCATTTACACAAAACACAGGTCACTACATGCTGGAAGAAAGCAAGCTACTCTTACCCAACTCTTTTTCAACAGCATCTCAAACACTTCTTGCAAGAAGTATGGCAGCAACACAAAATGAAGTGTCTGACTGGGGAGTGCCCCGTGGCAAACAAATCACCTGCCACGCAGCAGACAACACCAGCACACATTTCTAAAACCACTCCAATTCCTAGTGGAAAAAGAGTCTAAATTTATTGGATTGGGAAACGCACCCTATATTCAAGCTGGGACAATGCTCTATATTCTGGTAAGAGGAGTCAATGGAAAAAGAAGTGATATTTCCAGTAAAAAAGGGTTCATTGGCATCTTCACTTCCAAAATAAAATTCTTATTCCCCTAGTAGAAATCATCCATCTTTTCTTTGATGCCATTATTCTCCATACAGTTCCTGTAGGCGAACTATCCAAGTTCCTCAAATTATTCTTCAACAAAGAAGATGGATAGTGTGCTAAGCTATTGTTCAATAGCTTCCTCTGTCTCCAGCATGGTAGATCTGTGATCCTGGAAAGGCAGTTTCTTTAACTGTTCCCAGAGCTTTGAAATGCAAAGCAAGGACAGATATATTTTTGATGTAAGCTTGCTTACTTCTTACTCTGATTCTCTGATTATGCATTACAGCCTTAGTCTGCCAAGGTGTCAGGTGCTCATCCATTATGTTTTACACTCTTCCTATCTTTCCTTTAGCCTCAAGGCTCTGATATATTCAAATGGAAATAAAAGCATTAATGGCAAAGGAGAAAGAACACTAATATTTTTTAACATCAGAGATAAGTACAGCGTTTTTAGAGAAAATTAATATCAGACAGGAAAATGATAATGCAGGAAGCTTTGCCCAGCATTTCAGCAAAGCACTGGCAGAAACAGCCCTACAATATTTAAAATAAAAAAAAAAATTCTGTGCAAAGAGGCGCAGATGGTTGCCATATTAAAAGTGGATCAACACCATGAGAATGGGAAAAGACTAAATTCTGGCTAAAGCACAGATTTGATGACACCAGGCTTCCAAACATCGCATTTAAATACATTACTCCCTTCCAACACTCAAACATGTCCTGAAGTCTCCCAAAACTGCATTCTGACTACACTGAAAACTGGAGCTTCAGATTTTGAGATGACAAAGGAACATTTTCTCCCCACCAGGCATGAAAAGCATTCTGTCAAGGAAAACTAAATCCTAAAACACTGCAAAAAGTGAAGAATAATGTACATTTTTAACATAAGATAGCAGGATAATGAAGAGCAGAAGAGCTTAGAGCAATACTCTAAGCATCTCAGCATATGCTGCATGTCACATTCAATAGGTGACAGCTTCCTCCAAGATTTCTCTATGTAAAGAATGGTGGCTTCAGTACACATACAATAATTGTAAGACAACCACAATTAGTTTTCACTTGAAACTTCTATTTCACTCTCTAAAGACAAAGATCTCCTTTGGAACTGTTCAGGCACTTTTCTCTCAAGAAGTTTTTAAATGCTTCTAAAGCAATGCTTTTACGCGTACTAAGTCCTAAAAATACTGAGCATGTAAAGCTTATTTCTAAATAAACACAATGATTATCCTCATCCTCCCTTCCAACCCTGGCTGCTCATTGCCACTTCCTCTGCCCCGCTTTGGAACAGCACCAGTATTTATGGGCTCCCACAGGAAACCTGATGAGGGAACCGATCTGGCTGAAAGCTGTGTTCCATTCTGGATTACATTTTGCTATGCAGGACCACCTCTTTCAGCTGCTGTGCTCACAGAACCATTAAGTACCAGGTAGGAACAGAACATTTTCACACAGATGCTCGAGTCAGAAGTCTCACGTGACGGGAATGGCAGAACTGCTCTACGTTAAGACTCACTTGCCCTGGCAGAACCACGCAAGAGAAATTCAGATGACATTCACCCCTGTGTGGAAGCAAGCAGAGCGCCCTATTTTGAGGGATTTTGCAGAATATTAGCAACCTGCTCATATTGGCCCTTTTAACAGACGGAATTCTTTAACATTTATCAAACCTTCAACTTCAGTGGAAGGCATTTTTCTTTGATAAAAAAAAAAAAGCTTTTCAAAATAACTGTAAAATGTAGTACTGCGTCCGTACAGGACAACAGTAGATGTTTTTTCCATGAGGTAAGCTGAGACCTCTTAACTATAAAAGCTTCTCTAGTGAGCATAGCTTCTTTTCTTGTTTTGGTTTTTTTTTTGTTGTTTTTCTGTCAGGTTTTTTTAATTAGCATCTCCCCTATGTCGTATTTATCTCCCTTTTTGGGAACTCCCACTGCAATGGGACAGCATGTTTTACACCGGGAATCTCATCAACAGCAGTCACGCAATTTTCAATATGTTCATAGATCATAAATTACAACTGTTTACGTAAAACTTGGATGTACAAAATGAAGGTTCAATATTCTCCTACTATCCAAATTCTGTTTTTCTTCTCAAATTAGGGACCTAGCTCTAAAGTAGAGGGCCACCATTAGCGAAGCCAGACAACACACCCTCCACAAAAAAACCCCACAGAAATTAGCACTTAAGTCCAGGTCAGTGCTACAGTTACAGACAGCAGCCAGCATCAAACATTTTTAATTAGATTGATTTCTTGCTTGGTGACAAAAGACCAGTGGGCTACTATAGGCTACTCCAATAAAAATATTTGCTCAACTATGGAGCAGTCATGCTAGAATTATGGCATTACTGGAACTAGCAACAGTAACCCCCAGTCTTGTCTTGATTGGTTGCAGTTAATTAAGTATCCAGAAACGCGTATGAGCAATTCAAATTATTTCAGCATGCACTGCTTTGTATATCTGTCAACAGATATTTTTTTTTAAACCAGTAACCACTTATTCATAACGGACATTCAGAGAAAGGTAAATTACTACCTTGTGAGAAAAGAGACGATTATGAGCTTCATTCACTACTGCAAAGATATTCAATGCCTTGGATGGAAGAGTGCACAGAGTAGCTAAGCATAGTTAATCAAGATTCAAAAAGGAAAGTAGAGAACTCCAATATTCTCCCTTTTCTTCTATTCACTGAAAAAAAAAGAGCACTAATCCACCACTAAATGCAGAATCAAGAAATTTGATTCCCTTTCCCTCCCTCTCTCCTCCCTTCCCCCCAACTCCAAAAGCAGAATCTGCATAGAAGGACTTCCCGTACTGAGCGTAGCACCTGTGTAATTACAAATTACAACTGTGCTAACCACTGTACTAAATAGAGATGCTTGCCACTTAATTAAACCCTTTCTTAGAGAGGAAATGCATACACATTCACACTCTCTCCTCATCTTAATTGGTCTCAGACATTGCAGGAAGCTAGTCCCCAAGATTTGTCAGCCAGCCAGCCCACAGATGTTTCGGAAAGAAAACCAGGTCAGCATTAACAGGTTCACTTCTTTGGCTCTAGGCGACAGGTCAGCAGATCAGTGTCTGCTCTCTGCAGCTGGCAGGCTCTGCTGAGTGAAAATGGTCCTTAAGCATTGGCCTGAATTCCTGTTAAATCTGCATTTCTCTTTACAAGCCTGGACAGCAAGCATGCAAAACAGCTATAGCAGCTTAATGCGATATCATCACTGAAGCCAACTAAATTTACCCTTGCAAATTGAAGGACGACTATAGGTACTCTCCAAACCCATGCTTCAATAAACTGAAGAGTCCCTCCAGATCAGCCATCACTGTAGGCACCAGGGGGCTGAGACCTGCCTTCCAACGTAACCGCAGTTAGATGCAACTAAAGAACATCCAAGACCATGACTGGAGCCTCTGCGCAACATGGAAGAGCCCAAGCACACTACTTGTCTTCCTGATACATCAGCCTCACCTTTAATTTCCATACCGTATCCCATGGCCCTTCAGAAAAAGAGAACTGATCTCTCCATTGCTTCCCTGTGATGGGCATGGGAAGAAGGAAAGTGATTGTGAGAAGTAATAGGAACAAAATCTTTTGCTTTATTTTTCACACACAAACACTGAGCTTGAGCTGACAGGACTATTTGCAACAGAAAACAGTGCCCCAAAAAAGGAAAGACTGACTTAAATAGGTCATTATCAATATATTTGATCGCCTTCCGCTCCTTGATTACACTAACATCAAAATTCTACCACTGATATAAAATAATTCTGCTGTGTGTGCAAAGATCTTTGAGCCCAGCAGGTGAAAATAAAAACTTCATATAGTCAGTACTTCCAATTAAAATCCCCCCCCAAAAAAATAAACAAACAGACAAAAAATAAAAACCAAAACAAAAAAAAAACATTAAAAAAAACCCCACAAAAAAACCTAAACCAAGCCAAACCACAAACCAAAACAAAACCAAACAAAATCACACATTACTATTTATTCTCTCAAAAAAAAAAAAAAATGTGCTTGGACTAAAACTCCTCTGAAGCTATTGCTTATGATCCGCCTGTCAGCCTTCAGAAATTTGCATAACTTTTCAGCAAAACTTCAACCTTTCAAAACTTGTGATCTTCTGCCACTTATGGATAAGTACAGAGACAAATGCAGCATTAGCCCTTGCCAGCTGCTATCGATGACTATCAGTATCTGACTTACCAACCGCCCCATCTTTAAAACATACCTGATGCACATCATTTTGCATCATTCAGTACTCCAGGGTGTATCTATTTGTGGATACCAAACTCACCTGGCTAATTCATTAAAGGGCAAAGGCAACACCAGCCAAACATAGACAAGCAGCAGCAAAAAAGCCTTCTTTAGATTAAAAGCTCACAGAACAAGAACGCTCATTTTTTATTTGAGTATCTTCTACATGTCACAGAAGGGAAAGTCGGAACAGCGACAGTGCAGCTCTCAAGGGTGCAATTCTAAGGCTTGGGATGGGGAGAAGAGAACAAGGTTTGAAGAACTCCTATTAAGCAAGACAAAATGAAGAATGTGTGATGTAAATATGAAGTTTACAGAGTTAGTTGCAAAAACACTCTATTCTGTATGCCATTAGAGAAATACGCACAAATATTTTTCATACCAAGTTACTACCCTAAGTACTGGACAAGGAGACAGTGACTGCACACATGCAGCATTAAATATATTTTAAAAGATTTGACAGCAACAACAATCAATTTTCATTAGACTCGCTAACCCTTCTTCAGGTGTTCAACTGATGGTTTTTACATCAGGCTGCGCCTGCCAGAGTGGAGCAGAAAACCAGTTTTCTCCAGCAGCAGGGGAAAGGATGCCATCTCGTGGGTTGTTTTGCACACTGCCATCCAAATAAACCACCCACCTTTTCTTGCAACAACCTTACAGAAATATTTTTCTGTTAAAATACATGTTGTTTAATGGCAGTCAAAAAACTACCTGGAAAGTATCTCTAAGCTAAAAGTCAAACTCTGAAAAAAACAACCAAGTCTGTCGTGATTAATATGGTTCTTCAGTGAAGATGGTCAACGACTCAGAGTACAAGAAGCTTGTTTTCTCAACACAACTCTTTCCTAACAAAGTCCTACAATAGCCGTAAATGAATATCCTTCTCAATAAGAGTAAACTCAAAAATAAATAAGACTTCCTGCTCACAAAGCAGAAATTTCAGCATTTGGTATTTTTTTCCTTCTACAGTTGAAGCCAAATCCTACTACAGGAATATCAAGTCAGAGCAACATGTGACAAATGTATGAAAATCCCTAGCAGCGTAACAGTAACAAATACAAAAAAACCTACAAGACAAAATTACATCCATGATGAAACACAGAACCAACTATACCAGAAAGCAGGCAGTAAGAAGTTCAAGATAACAAAAGGATATATAATTGAACACAAAAAAGATTATGCAGATTCGTAATGTGTATACATAATGATGGGGTGTATTATTTGATTATCTGGGTATGGTGCAGCTTACAAGTATATTATATACCATTTGTATAAGGCAAGCATAATTCCAAGGGCAAATTCTGGAAAGAACACCACACAACAGCCATGCAAACACACCAACTTGCTCTAGAGCTAAAGCTGTCTTTGTTCCCATAGTTTATGAGAGCAAGAGCAAAACCCAGGAGCTTATAAATGGCATCCAGAACTAGCAAACATGAGATTAGCCTTTGAGTAAACTGTTAATGAACTTGTTTTCCCCCCAAAAGGTGAAGCATTATAAACACTTAGCTCTTTCATTGTTACCAAAAAGAGACTAGTACTAAAACAGTAGGATTACCACTCCACTCCTAAAAGCTGCACCTCCTTTCCAAGTATTATTACATAAAATTAAACTTGAAATTACACTCCTAGGTCTGATCATAAGCCAATCTGACAAAAAGCCTGCTGGGACCATGCAATCAGTGAACAGAAACCACCGAGAGCAGACACGGAACAAGCCCTGTGGAAGCGCTGGAGGAAATGAAAAACCATTCTCTCCTAAAACACCGCAGGCTGTACGCACTTCCCTTACATTCTCTGTACCAATGAAAAATGTGATAAGGAAAGATGAGAAATCCTAACACATTCCCTTTTTCCTTGCTTATCAAGTTATTAGCCAACAGCACATTGCTCTGGCTCTTTGGGACAACCATCCAACTTGTTCCTATTTTCTCCTATTATGAGATGAGCAATTAACTCTTCTCAAACCTTCACCAACAGCATGCTCCAGGAACCTGACTAGGACAGTGATATCTCATCATCTTCATATTCCTGACCAAAAATGAATGCAATTCATGCTGTAAGAAGTCTGAACAACACCAAAAAAAAAAAACACAAAAAAAGAGAGGTGGGAATCATCCAGTTCCACTTGTTACAATTGCATGTAAAAGATGATTTTTCTCAAGAGCAATTCCCTTTTCTGTATGAGAAGACGCCATTAATAGCACTAAACAATACGGCCCAATCAAAAACCTAACACTTTACAGTGAATATTCTGATTTTAAATGAAGGAGTTATTAGACTTCAACAGGCAGAATCACTTGGTTCCATTTCTCTCCCACTGTGAAATTACCTCATTAAATCTTTAACAGCTTGAGGTAAGTAAAAAGCTTTTACTCCACTGTCTGATAGAACAGGTTTTGAGAAAAAGATTCATACTATTTCTGTCCGTTCCTTGCCAAAGGAGATATAGCACAATTCTAACTTCATCTAAATGTATGTATCCTCAGCAGATGAAGGAAGGATCTCAAGCATGATACCTACTAGCCTCTAGAAAAAGTTTCATTATTCTTATTAAACAGAGAACACTGAGAAAATTAAGGGAGCTTTCCCAGGTTGAACATAAGTGTCTTTCACATGACACAGTAATGTGCTCAAACCATACATGCATATCCAAACACTCCTACTTCCAAACAATCCCAGCAGCGTGCAGACACAGCTCTGTTGCTGGGCACATGTAATGAATGGAATAAAGAAACAATCAGTAAAATTCAGTTCTGTGGTTCATGTTGCAGCTCAGGCCTTTATCCAATATGAAAGGTGATCTGTACTATAATGCTCAAATCAAGACAGCTGTTTACAAAGAAACATCCGTCCTTCTAGGTTAAGAACAATGTAAATATTTAGAGACAATAAAGCAGTGCTGAAACATATGACACACAAAAGCATTGAACCTTCTGCAGTGGAAGAAAATGATCAGCAGATGCACTGTTTCCAGCCCTCCTTTATACCACATACATACCAGAGACCTTAAAAAAATCTGGTTCAATGCTCCACATGTCAGAAAGAGTTGTTAAGTAATGGTACATAAAGAAACTAGCTGATCTAACAAAATACCATTTGGGGGACTGGGTTTTTTCCCCCCTTTTATAAGAAACTGAGTTTATTCCATTTCCCTTGTTAGATAAAATAACTAAATTAACAACTGTTCTTCAGCTGCTTTAGGGAAGAGGAGTCACAACAACATGACCTGGCAGTTTATTTTGATATCCAGATTTCAAAGAAATCACATTTACAACAATTTGTTATAAGTAACATACATTCTCTTCATATCCTAAAATTCTTAAAAGTTCACTTGTTAAGCTAGCAGAATCTCTAAGTAAACATGAGCACAGCTATACGCAAATAGTTCAAAGAACTCAACATTGAACCTTGGCCTCAGAGACACTGGTCAAGCCGCCTTGTTGAAAACCCTTGTTAGTTCCCAAAGATACTTTGTAACAGTTTGTATCTTAAGGTTCTACCCCTACATAATAAAAGATACTGGAAAAGCTTCCACTTGAGGAAGAGATCGCAAGAAAGCATGACCGACACACATCAGAGATCAGACAATTAAGAGGAAAAGAAAGTGGTTTAGAAGTTTTACCTCCCTCCAGAGCTGTGAGCACATACCTGATATTCAAGCCAGTGCTCTGGTCCAGTTTCTCCCAGCTTTTTAATTTTCCCAGAAGTTTCTGAAGTAGAGATCAAAAGAAGAGTTAGAGACACTGACAAATGTTCCAACAGCTCACTTTCCACAGAGTTTTCTCATAATTCTCCATTCAAACTCAGTGTCTTTTCCTGCTGTGGATTTCATTATTTTCTTATCTAGCACCTTTGTGTTGTCATTCTCCAGCCCTCGCAAACGTTTTCCCTGTCACCACAGCCTTACAACACATAAAACCCACGTTAGACATCGGTACTATAGATTACCTAACCCTGTGAGCTACCATCACTGTACTAAATCCTTGGTAGACTAGACCCTTGGCAGCAGAGAAGAAAAGTTCTATCCTCAACACTGGTTCTGTAGCAGCCAAAGTGCTGACTTCTCCTTTTCCAGTTCCTCTAATAGCTTTTTATTTCCAGTCAATACCTGATAGTATTACCAAAACCTGATCAGACACCAATATAGTTCCGCAGATCAAGAAGTCTACACATTTAGGTTAATTTCTTAACAACTCACTGTAAGCTCGATACAGAGTGGGATGGAAGCAAGACAATTTTATTCACTTGAGACCACATTCTGTCCCACATTGGCAGCAACCCAAGTGTGTATCAAGGTTCTTACCACACGCCTGTTCAGCAACACCATCTGGGCAGAGCTTATTGCCAAAAAAAGCATTTTCAGCAGAAGAAAGGTAAAAGCAAGACAGCAAGGCCAAAAAAGACACTATGATTAGATTGTTCTTTACAGAAAATCTCCAGCTGAGCAGTAGATATCCTTTTGCCTTCTTCGCCTTCATTGCCATTGCTCCCCCTCATGCTGACGTTTAAGTTTGTGAATTCCTAGTTCAAACCCATTAATTAAAACAGGTATCACATCTCAACTAATACAATATAAGAAGAGCCTAGAAGGGGACAGGCAACAAAGGAAACCCCTATTCTGCTCATCCACCAAATGTTCCCAGCTCCTCACCTCATTTTCCAATTCAACAGACACTAGCTGTGCTTGTACTTTCTCATAGCGTTCCAGTTTTCTTTGGAGACCTTCTACCTCCTCTTTAAGCAATCCATTGTTTTCTTTCATTTCCCTATGGTGAAGAGAGAGACAACGATTAAAGAGCCATGCAACTCAATTCCCTCTCTCAAACTTTCAGATACACATGGAATTACAAGGGAATCAAATGACATTGAACAGACATTATTACATTCAACTGACTCACTTCTATAACCTTCACTGCAAAGCCACTGCTACAAACACACGCAGCTTGATTTAACTGATTTTTTCTACTCTAAGTGCCATCATAATTATGTCCAAACAACCTGAAGTTTTGTAGCTGCTTTACTGATTGGCAAAACCGCATGAAGAGTAGCAAGACTCCCAACTCTGATCTTCAGTCAGGCTGAATGCAGGGTTGGAACACAGCAAGCGGTGGACACTTGGGCTTTTTAAGTACTCTGTGATGACTGAGCAAGCATTGAGACTGCTTGGTTTTACTTCAATAGAGGTGTGCAGGGGTGAGACAAAACTATTTAAAAAAAAAAAAACAAAACTCCAACCTGGTGATATCATGTTTCTGAGCACAAAAAAACAAGCATGAGAAAAGATTCCAAGATAAATGATTTCAAATGATAATGAAACACTAACAAGAACAAAGCCAAGGGAAATTATTTAATTTTAGAATAAGAAAAAGCTGGCAAGATCACTCATGTAATTCAGGCTTTTTTTTTTTAAAGAAGCACCAGAAGATGGAAATAAAGTTTACTGTAAACAAAAAAAATATATACACACACACACCTTTAAGGCAAGTTATTCCGTAGTACATAGGAATTTCATTTTTCAAATTAATTGTCACTTCAGAAACCCAGAAAGCCTACTCCACCGAGGGCAATTATCAGGGTGCTTTAGAAATGTAAACAAAAGACTTTCCAAACAGTATGCTGGACCAACAGGCATAGTGGTAACAATAACTAAGCAAAAACAGTTTGTAACAAAAATAGTGGTAACAATAAGTAAGCAAAAACAGTTATTATAGAAATGTTCAGCTGCCTCTTCTCTCTACAGGGATGTCTTTCCCAAACCTGTATAAAGTTCATCACTACCTTTAAACATTGAATTTTGTTCTAACAAGTATGTATCCCCATCCAAAACAATCAATACGCTCTTGCTGTGTTCAGGAAGATTACCCAGATCTCGTCAAATCCTCTCATCTAGTAACCATCACAACACTGCTCAATTCATACACAGTATTTATATGAAATAGTTAAACTTCCTTCTAAAGTTCCCCATATGGAAGCCAAATAGAGGGATCTGAAAGCACATGTAGTGCAATTATAGCAGGTAGAGAAGAACACAAAATAACCCCCTCAACAACTGAACCCTTCTTTCACCTGAAGTAGGCATTTTCCTCCCTGAGCTGGCGCAATTCCCGCTCCATTTTTGGGAAACGGGCCAGCTCTGCCTTCATGTTCTTGACAATTAGAGCATCATGTTCCTGCTGGGAGAACTTCTGTTCCAGATCCTGGAAACACGGGATGACAAGAGGGCAGAAATTACCAACTTGGAACTCCTAAGAAATACTACTCTATTGTACTTTTTAAACTCGAGTGAAGTTGGAAAGGAACTCAGTAGGTCATCTGGTCCAATCCATTGCTCAAAGTAGGGATGACTCTTGGGCCACTTGTAACACCTGGGCTGGCCTCTTCTCTACACCTGTTTACCCTAAGTTCATAACGAAAAAAGATCTCTGCTGATCATTAAAAGGTCCTTCTTCTATTGACTAAACAAAATCCGTGATTTTCTTGACATCTGTCCCTCTGCCAATGAAGTGTAGAGAGGGGCACTTGGATGGCCTGCAAGAATTAGGAATGAAAAGAAACACAACTGTGCATTTTAGCATTATGGTAAATGTTGCTCTTCTTTTCCCCAAAAAAAAAAAAAAAGTTTATTTAGGTATCAGGCTGCAATGGTATTGCAGCCTGATACCATGTTTCCTGACCTTTCCTTTCAATGGGGGAAGTCTCTTCTTGCAATCACAGAACTGGCAATGAAGCTGGCTTTCACTGTAGCTTTATTTTACCACAACCACAGGCAGTGCGACTAACAGCACCCGCTCAAACCAAAGTAACTCTCCACATCTGCCTCTCCCAGGAAGATAAAACAAGTGAAAAAGAGACACTCCCACCCATCTACGTGTTAATTTGAAAGGACATAAGACATTTGTCCATTCAACTGAATTTAGCCAGCTTCAAGCTCTTGCTGGCCATCAGATCAAATTCTTCTATGACGAACTAACATTTTATTCCTGCAATAATTTAAAAAAAACAAAAAAAAAACCACAAACAACACTGTTTGTTCTAACACTGTTAGTTTAAAAACTAAAGCTTTATATAAGCCACCAAGTTTCTTACCTTAATCTTCTGTTCATATTCTGCCAGTAGAGATTGGCTTGCTTGCAATGTCTGAATCTGCTGACTGGCCTCTTGCCATTTTCTATTAGATGTAGACACAAGCAGAATTTAGCACACAGGAATCACATACCAGAAACAACCTTCATAGAGAACCATCTCTAACAAACATTTTCAAACACCACTAACAAGGTACGTGGTACTGTTACAGAAGATGGTCTCTCAAACAGTTTCACACTCATACCATCTCCCTCTAATTCAGCGACAAAAACATCCATTTTTACTAAAAAGATGCATCCTGAGAAATACCCCCAAATCAAGCCACCTTAACTCTGAAACCAACAAATACACACTCGCAGTAAATAAACCTTTGAAATTGAAGAGTTGAACTTAGTAAGCAAGGAAAAAGCACACTCATCTCTTTCAATTACCCCTCAAGTATGATTTATGGCTTGGTATTTTTGTTCCGTTGGGTCTATAAGGTTCAGATTAGCCATTCCCACCCACATGCGTTCTGTTAACTCTCCACCATGAACATGAGACATCACTGAGATTTTAAGCTCAAGTTGTTGTTTTTTCTCAAGGTACAATTAAATTGCACCTTGGAGCTAGTTTCAAACAATGGTTATAACCTGCACATCCAGATCAAAGAACCCCTTTGATGAGTGGAAATCAAACGCCATTGAAAGTTTTGACTGACAACGGCAGCAGAAGACTGAAGTTTTGTTTGCCTTTTTCTCCCTACAGTTATCCATCCCCTGCTTACTTATGTTGAACATCCAACTGTTCCATCAGCTCCTGCTTCTGAGAGTCTTGGCTTGTCATTTGCATCTCTTGGTTCATTATATTCCATTGCAGCTCTGATATTTTCCCTTTTAATATCGTGATTGTCTGAATTAATGGAAAGAAAGAATAAACACACATGGCTATGAGCCTCCAAGCTGGACGTTATGGATGGTGACAGAAATCATATACAACTAAAAAGTACAAACACCAAACCCAGAAACAATCCCATACTCTTGCAAACCTCCAGACCTGCTAACTCACCTCAAAAGGAAAGGCACAAGAAAATCATTTAGTTACTTTCATCTGTCACCCAAATTGTCACTTCCATTACCTATTAAATGGGTGACCTCAAACTGGCGTGAAAAACATCAAGCTTCAAAGCTAGATGATGATAAAACACAAGTTTTAAAGTAAAAAAATTATCCCACAACCATTCCAAATATATTTTTCTTGGGTTTCAAAATTGAAAATGTCTGGGTTTGCCTCAGCCAAATACCAGAAGTATTATGCTTTCCTTAAAAGTAGAGGCCAGAGTTTTTTAAAATTCTGTTCTAAATATCTTAACTCCAAAGAAAAACTCAGAGGTTTGTTTCAAATAGCCACTACTCTGCTCCCTTTAACAGAGAAAAAAATCTCAAAACATTACACATGTAGGGTGCTTTCTAGACAGAGAGACATGTAGGGTTCTCATCTTGATACTGGTGGATACGGAAATAAAAAGAACACAGAAATAGAACTGCTGCACATGTTTCATATGTAGGTTTAGTTTCTCACACCTGCCATCACTGTCTCCCTGTTTTTAATCCCTGATAACTGGCACATTAAATCTGTTTACCTGCTTTATCACATAGATACATTTCCAGCGACATCTAGGCAGGAGGAAGGCTTAAGGACTTAGTGGTTGTTGATCCACAGCTGGTGCAGGACACCAATTTAAACAGAAAAGTTACAAATATCTAGCTGAACTTAACTATAATGATATCTGAAAAGGCTGAGGACTGAGACAATGGTCTGTTCATCCAAAAGAACTGAAATTCTTATACAAGCATTCATTCTATAGTGGAACATATAGACATACTTTGTACGTAACTTTGGTCTCATCCACTCTACAGTTCATGTTCCTTCCCTGAACATCTTCCCATCTTATCTCCTCCATCGCTTCCCCTTTCTTTACTCAATGTCATGTAACCTGACTTCTAAACCTAGATGCTGTACATTGCCTTGCACTTTTTTTTCCCTCCTTCTCCATACCAACCTAAGAATTCTCTTCTCGTTAATCAACACAGCAGCATCTTCTGACCTGCTCACTTGTGTCTAGACTTGGTTAGGTTCCAAACTTTGACAGCAAAGACGCTCACCACCAGGGTTCATTCATTTGCAGATGATGAACATAGCAATTCCAATTTTATTTTTTTTTTTTAAATCAAAAAGGGCACTTTCAATTCACAAGAATTGCAAAGTCACCTGAAGCTATGAACGGATTAAAAAATTACTCTGCTCTTACTTCATTAGCTTCAGCTAATTTGCTCTCCTTCTCTTGCAGCTTCTTACTCATTGTCTCCATGCTCTTCTTATAGGATTTGTTCATCTCCATTTGTTCTTTCAGTTTATTTTCAGCTTCTGTTTCCCTTTCCTGATACTGCTTTATGCGTGTGAGCAGCTCCTGGTTACGGTCAGCCTCCCGCTTGCAAAGAAAAAAAAATGCAAAGACATAAGAAAGCAGCGCAAAGGTGAAGCCGTTTTCATTTCTACTGTCTCTGTTCCTCATTACTGTGGTCACCAAGGCATCTCCACGAAGCAACGTTACTCAGACCATAGCTTTAACCTCTGCACTAGAAAGGGCAAAAAAATCTTACCAGCAGCAACTCAATGTCAAGGAACTACCCAGGGCAATGGAGCTAGAAAATTAAAAGACAGAGTCTTCCAAATCTCTTAGACTGTGACATGAATATGAGAATACAGACATGGCTTCACAGACTCCACTGCACACTCTCCAGCAGATCAAAGATGAAAGAATTCGATGCTCCAATTTGAAGCTGACCCATGCATAGCAAATTGACTTTCAGAAACTGGGATCTCAATAGTTGTGTTAATAAGACAAACTTGCCTCTGCAGCTTCTGGAAATTGTATGATGCTATTTAATAGGAAAGAAACGGGGTTTAAATGCACTGTATTATCAACGAATACAATAAATATTTTTGCACTCTGACAACCTTTCACACACCATTTCAGTTTATTCCCACCACAAATTGATTAACACTTACTGAAAAAGTGTGTAGTAAATTCCTTCGCTAATCAAAGCGAATCGAGACAGGGATTTACATAGTAAGCAAGGATTATGCAAAGCAACGTGAGGTTCATAAAACCTTTATCCACGTGACTCAAAAAAACCACAGAATCTGAGCAGGGTAATTACCACAGTGCTGGATTAGTGCTGCTCCCTTTTTTTGCACCAGTATTCCAAGGGTGTCTGTGACTGACTCAGCTACATTCCAGTTTGAAATCTTCGAGGCTTAATCCCACACCACCCAACTTCAGAGAAATGAGGAATTTAGTCACTGACTTGCTATTTCACAACTACACACTAAATCTGTCGCCCAGCACCCTTGTAAAATACAACAAAACATGGTTATTATTTTTTAAATATTTCTTTTCAAATAATCAGCCCCATATAAGACCTTTATTATGCCACAAAACCCACAAATCTACTACTTATTTGTGTAATGCAGTTAAGCAAACACATGCAGGCATAAAACCAGAAACCAATAAAAGCTTAGTCCCTGAGTGAGGCTCACTTTTTTATCAGTGCAAGCTCTCTTGTGTGACAGTGCATGGTTGGCACTGCTGCCATTCCAATTAATTACAGTCACAGAAACTAAATGCTTGCAATTGTGCCAGCAGAAGTTTAAATTCATCTGGGAGAAAAATGATTAAATACTTCTGGGAGAAACAAATAACAAATCCTTTTTGTTACTGGTACCCATGACAACTTCAGTGCTAAACTAACAGAATCTAGCAATCAGGTTATCAGTTTGTCAACTAAACAAGGCTTTGACATTCACACTCTTGTGTACACGAGCAAGTTAATGCAGTGCACTGTGAGGGGATATGTAGAGCAAAACAGCTGGTGCTGGGAACTTGACACCCACACCACCACCGCTTTTGCAGTAAATGCAAACGCAGTAAATGCATTACTGGAGCATTTATTACAGATTCACTCAAGTGTTGCTCTGAAGACAATGTCCATTAGCAGCTTGGGAACACTAGGCTTGCATCTTTCAGTTCAGTTTCATCCAAAAAAAGTCAACTATACGCATTCTGAGAAACAGCACTGCAAACCAAAGCACAGCAGGTGAGAAGTCAAGAGCACATCCCTGATCCAAACTAGAACACCAACGTAGATGCACTACATACGTCCTGACTTAGGCCTATGATATCAAGCCATCCATAACCCGTGCACTCACCTCATAGTTTCTGGCGTTGGTATTAGCTGCCTTCTCTAGCTCAATGCGAGCTCGTTTGTGGCTAAGCTCCATCTGCATCTTCTCTCGTTCCACCTGCAGGAGCTGGGATTTGGAGTGGATCTGCCCAGCTTGTTCTTCCAACTGGCCAGTTCATGTGTGAAAAGTGACATTGGACACGATTAACAGCACTGCAATAGTATCATTATCTCCCACCCTGTACTACTCAGCTGACACTTGCATGCCATTTTACAAATTACAAGGAAGTTATCACTATGTTTGTGGTACTTCTTATACCAACTGTAGATGCAGAAATCAAGAGTTCAACAACACACTCAGAAACCCACATCAAATCAATGTTAGCTGGAAAGACGTGACTTTGAAGTTCTTCATTCAGAATTTCCCATTCAACCTCCAGAGGTACTCTGACAAAACGTACTTCTCTATTTAAAAAAAAGGTTAATTAATTATGAACTCCCCACCCCTCATAAAACTAACAGCAGCTAACCAAGCAGAGAGCGTGCTCCCCACGAAATTTAACTGCTGAGCAAAATAACATTTCTTTACTACCTGCTACAACATTATGCTACATTTTTTCATTCAAATTACCCTAGAGCACAGACAACATTAATAGAATACCTCACATCTAAGCAATGTACATTGAAGACACAGCTAATGAAGACTCTCTAAGCAGAGAGACCCTCCTCTAACCATCTCTGTAACCAGAGATGTACCACAGACAAAACGTATACATTTTTTCAACATTCCAAATGCAAAGCAGATTTACATTAAAAAGAAAGCCAGCTTATTTTACACTTAGAGACTGAAATAGAAATTATATTAAGGTACAGAATACCGAAACTTCATTCCAGTCTAATAAACAGTCCTTATGATCCAAGATGTCCGCTTACTTCATGCTTTATCAGCATAAGGCAACTTACAGGGAAAAGTCAAAAAAACCCATATGGATACGAGCAGAAACAGACAAGAAAATACATCTGGTTAGCACATCAAAGCCATAGCACAATGCAAGCCTCCTGTATGTGACCAGGCAGAGAAACTTTAAGGAAGATTGTGGGAAAAAAGGTAACAAATTACTTATTATAAAAAATATTAACAGATATAAAGCTCCTTTGTTCAGCAATATGAAAACAACTTACAATTTAATTTCCTGAGCTGCTACACAGCTATAACAAGCAGGGAATAAATTCAAAGGACCTTTCTTAAGTTTTTACAAAACAGAAATAAATATGCCTGACACTTTAAAAAAAAAATTAAAGATTCTAGAATGTTGACCAAAAGCAAGCTTCCATTATTGAGCTTGCATGAATAACAGTTTTAGAAAGAATGGTCAGATCTTAATGAAATCAGTCCTGATTCCTGGAATTAAAAGGAGTCTACAACCACACTAAAGCAATACTCCAGGCATCACTAAGCTAAGGACACCTCACCTGCATCCTCTGCTGGTACTGAATCTGCAAGGAGCTTTGAGACGATCCTGGTGTGGCCAGTCCTGACACCCCCTCCATACGCTGTGAAATAAAGTTGTTGAGGGATCTCAGGGTGGAGAAGACAGTGGTATTATTTTCCAAGTCCTCCATGGCTCTGGAAACACACAGAAAATCATCAATAAAACATTCATAACAACCTACAGTCTACTAGCTGCTTTGCTAAAGAGAGATACATCACTGTCCTGAGGAAACACTAAATGCAAGGTCTTCCAATTTACAGGGTACAAACCCCCATCTGCTAGTCTCTGCTGGGATCAACTTGAACCAGAAAACACAATCCAACCAAGGCTGATATCTCTGAAATGGGAAACTGACGCAGCAGAGCCTGCTCTTCCCTGAGCTTTCTACCTAAAATTATTTCCTTTTATTTAAATACATTCTCCCCTGAATCTTAGCCCACAAGCGTACAAATAAGAGCATAAGTCACACAAAATGGAATTCTTCTTTCGTATATAATCAAGAAAGACTCTGGGATACAAGGTAATATTGTAGGACATGAAGTTCTACAGCATATAACACTAACAAACAGAACGCATTACTCTTCCTCCAAATGTTTGAGGCTGATGAGGGAAGGAGAACTAATTCCACATCAGCAGCAAACCCTACCTTTGACACAACTTGATTCTGGTTTCCAAAAAGCACTTTGGAACCTAACTTCCAGCAGTGAGATGTCCCAAGCTCACAGATCACTTTTATAAGTAAAGCTGTGTCTCCTCATGCACATAAAAGTTTTTACAATTCATCCTTCAAATTGGGAAGGGTACTAACTAAAAGGCCAAAGACAAATCAAGCCTGGAGCTCAGCAAATCTGCAAGGTTTCCCAGGAGGCTTCAGGAAGCCTTAAGCGAGTCCCTCTAGCGTGTATGCCCCACAAAGCCCCAGAAGCACAGAAGGTTCAAGACCGGGAAAGGCAGCCCACAACATTCACATAGGCTTGTACCACAGGCACAGATTTGAGGCGAACTTCCAGAGTAACACAGTGGTTATTCTTTGGATTTGTATCTTCACGAAAAGGAGACATAATAGAAGCACACAGGCAACAGATCAGCCAAAACACAAATGAAAACGTTTACTCGAAAAAAGTACTTCAGTACCACCTGCAAATAAATTCAAGACACCACTTCCAACAGGTAGCTGCGCTGCAGCAAGCCTCTTTTGAAATTAACCGAGCTAAGAAGGCCCGTACGCCCTGCTCCCCGCGGCAGAAAGCGCTTTGGCACAGGTCCCTTGCCCTCACAGCCCGACGCCCCGCCGCACAGCCCCGCGGCCAGGCCCTCACGGACCCCCCTCACCCCACAGCCCTCCCTGCCCTGCCCCGCCTCCGGGACGGCGAGTTGCCGCCCGGCGCTGAGAGGAACAGGGGACACGGCGCAGCCTCCCTTCCCCGCTCCCGCACCGCCGAACTCGGCGGCGGGGCGGGCCGAGCAAAGCCGGCGGGCTCCCCGGCCGCCCTCAGCCGCCACCGGCCGCCCTCACTCTCTCACTCACCCGCCGCTTGGATCTCCCTCCTCGCCCCGCCGCCGAGATCTCGCGGGAACTCGCCCCCAGCTCTCGCGAGAAAAGCGGCACGGACCGCCGTAACGACGGGACTAGGCGCGCCAGCCGTCCGCGCCGTACCGTAATGCCCAGATTCGAGCTCCGCCCGCCCCGCCAAAACTGCTCTGTCCCCCCGCTGTGTCCCCTCCGCTCTGTCCCCGGGCACGGCCCTGCTCGGGCAGAGCCCCACTGCCCCACCGAAGCTGCATCCAGCACGGAGATCGAGAAGGGGGAGGTTTCAAAGCCATTGAAAATGGATAAATCCATAAGCAACCCTAAATGAGACGTTTATAACGAGAAAGATCTGGAAGCCTGAAACACAGACAGGGCTGCCAGTCCCTCTTATAACTCATGTCACGGTTGGCCTGATAAAAGTGCTATTTAATGTAAAAGTTGTCACTTCCAGATAAGGCGGTGGCTAAATTTATTTTCACAAACAGAATTGTAGCAATTCAGTCAGTAATTCTCCCTGTCTGGGATCCAAGGAACATCTTGTCACCTCACCTAAGAAACACCATCGGTCAAACATAAAACACCACTGAAAACATCGTGGAAATTATCTGCTCAGTAGCGATGACCCTGCCCTGCTGTCACCTACCGGATTTATGAGTACAATGAAGTAGCAACTTCCAAATACAACCCGTGCCTTCAGACAACGCAGCAGAGCCGACAGGCGAAACGCTCCCCAGCCAGAGTTGTGTGTCCCGACACAGCTCATAACGCGGCGACACAGATCCCCGCACGCACGAGAACGTCACCTATTTTCACATGCGCTAATAAATTGCACCAGCTTTTAGGAACGGTGAAGAGGCAATAAATTGGCTCAAAGTCCCCTTGCTGTTCCCTCTCACTCTTACGTCTCGTCTCATATATGACAACACCAGCAGTGCAATGATTTTCAAGCACACATTAAAAACTCATACGATCAGTTTTATTTTCATTTCCATTACTGAAGCCCCAGAGGCTGCCTTTCAGATTACTCCTCTCTACCCCCCACTGTTTTCCCCACAGGTGAGGAGCTAGATTGGATGTCTCCACTTGTATAATTAGTGGATAAACTCGGTCGGACACCACCCTGGTTTATTTTTGTATTTGAAAAGCATGATGTACTTCGAAAGAACTGTGGCGGAATTTCCCGGGTTGTTCTCAATGTCACGGTTCAAGTCAGGGGTCTTAATGATGGGATTTTTCTTTAAACACAAGCCAAATTCCGCTTTCCCGTCAATGTCTGATCACCTGTTTGATAACCCGCGGTTCTCAGCGTTCATTTCCCTTTGTACAGCCTTGCCAAATAATAAGCTTCAGCAGAGTCCTTCCGGCTGGCCAGAGGCTTTATAGTTCTCACGTCTTGGAACTGCTCCTTCAGTCTGTTTTGGAGAAGACGGGACTCATGTCCATCCCAGAATTTACACAGTATCGTTCCTTTTGGCTTTAAAATACTTTTGGACAGATCCAGAAGGCCTAAACACAGATTGATCAGCCTCTGATGATCCAGTTCTTTAATGCCTGTTGCATTAGGTGCCATGTCACTCAGGATAACATCCACCTTCTCCGCAGGCAGCAGGCTCTGAATCGTCCTCAGCGTGCCTGGGTCTGCAACATCAGCCTCCGACAGGAACACTGCTCCTTCCAGAGGAGAAATCCGCAGGAGGTCAACGCCAAGGACGAAGCCGGTGGGAAGAGCAGGATCTAGATTATAAGGATGAATGACATGCTGAACACTCATCATGGCTGCAAACAACCTGCATATGCATGAGCTCCAGGCTAGTCAATAAACAAAAATGTTATCACCTGCCTTGTCTCGTTGTCTTGTCCTTAGACCATTTGCTGTGCGCATCCAGATGGATGGTTTGCTATAAGCTAATCCATTCAAGATGAAAACTCAGTTACTTTGGATAAGCAAGGGGTATTTTTCTTGTTTTTTCCTGTTCTTTCAAAGCTGACAGTCCAGAAACCCTGGACAACAGCACAGATACTAACATCTTATCTTGTAAATATTAATGGCTTAAAACACATAAACCGTACACAGTGGCTACTATCATTTTTCAAGGTGTCAGACAAAAATACAGAAAAACCAAATTACCTCCTGGAAGCTACATGAATTTCAGAACTGTATGAAGGCATGTTCCCCACAACACAGTTAATCCAAACACTTTGTTATACCTACAGAGGCAACTCACAGTAAGTTTTTATTTCACAAACATGATTTCTCTGGACTGTATGAAGATTTTCACTGTCACACAGGTACACACCTTCACACTTCTATCAGTGACTCTGATGTTTGCCGGTGCCCATGTGCCTTCCCCACACCGCCACCATCACAGACGAGTTTTCTCACACGCTTCAAGATGAGCATCAACCCCATCTTGCCTGCCAAAAATGTTCACTTACCGGTACCTAAGGCATTGACCCTCTCTACAGCAACCTGGCTCCAAGCACCAGGTGCTGCTCCACAATCAAGAACTGCAAGTCCTGGACGAAGAATATGAAGCTTGTCATCGATCTCCAGCAATTTGAAGGCACTTCGGCAACGATAATGCTGCCGCTTCGTTGCCTTGACAAAGGGATCCTTCAGGTGCCGCTCCAGCCACCAGTGCTCAGTTCCAGTTTTCTTCAGACACCCCGCCGTGGTGTGGAGACATTTGCTCGCCAGATGCCAACAGCTGCTCAGGAACACAGGTGAGTTAATTGGATAGCGCATCATCACCACCTATTTCAAAAGTCTCCATAGTAATTAATTCTGATCTTGACTACAGCTCCTCCTATGTCATCAGGCTCAAAAAAACCTCTCCAAATTTGAGATTCTTGGCACCTTTAGTTATCTGGTCCAATCTCAATGTATTTTGGGTGGAGGCCAAACAGGTTACCCCCTGAGTGAAGGCAGGGAAGAGGGCCCCGCTCCAAGCTCTTGGCCTCTGCTCTGGTGCTTGTGCTGAAGGGCACAACATGGCACACTGATCCCAGGAAGGACCCGGGCTGCCTCAGAGGGGCTGGCGGCCTCCACGAGAGGGGACACGAGAGCACCTATGCCCCTCAGAGGACAGAGGAGCGCCCAAGCTGCTGGAGGCTCCTTGGGGCCTCGGAGCAGAGCACACCGACAGCCACGGGCACTGCTACCACCTCCTGCCAGGTAACTGACCCCCCTCCGGCACCGACAAACCCCACACGCTCCTTCCCCGCTCCTGACGGAAATTTACGGCGCCGGGACTAACGCCACACCTCCCCGGGGACACCCCACCACCGCGGCGGGACCAGTCGGCCCGTCCCGGCGCCAGGCTCTCCTCCGCGGCCCCGACACGCACCTGCCCCCACGCCAGGCCATGGCGGCCGCCGCAGCCCGCCCCGTTCCCCTCACGGCGGCGGGGCGGGAAGGGGCGGGAAGGGGCGGGAAGGGGCGGGGCGGGTATGAGCCGGGGGGCGGTGGCGGGCGGGAAAGTCGGGCGTTGGGCCTGAGGTGATCGGGGGACGGGGGAGCCCGGAACGGAGGATGGGGGTGCTGGGGGGGGGGGTCAGGAGCTGGGGAAGGGTTCTGGACAAGGATTTGGGGAAGGGGGGCTCAAAGATCTGGGGAGGGGGTTCTGGGGAATCAACATTTGGGGAGGGGGGTGAAAAATTTGGGGAGGGCATCAAGGATTTGGGGAGGAGGTTCTGGAGGATCAAGATTTGGGGAGGGGGTGGTGAAGGGACAAGGATTTGGGGAGGGGGGTCAAGATTTGGGGAGGGAGTTGCTCAGGGGAACAAGGATTTGGGGAGGGGGTTCTGGGGAATCGATATTGAGGGAGGGTGTTCTGAGGGGGACAAGGGTTTGAGGAGGGGGATGAAAGATTTGGGGAGGGGTTCTGAGCGTCAAGGATTTGGGGAGGGGGCATCAAGATTTGGGGATGGAGCTGCTGTGGGGACAAGGATTTGGGGAGAGGGATGAAAGATTTGGGGAGGTGGTTCGGGGGGAGAGGGAGACCAAGGGTCAGTGGGGCGCGTTAGAGAAGTGGGCATCGGGAGAGGCAGTGGGGGACCAAGGGTTTGGGCTGGGGACGGTGGGAGCAGGCATTTGGGGAGGGGGAGCTGGGTGTTTGGGGGTGCAGGGCTATCTGCCCCCCCCGCCCCGGGCCAGAAGGGCAGCCTGGCCTCCCCTCAGGGGTGCCAGCAGCCCTTGACCAATGTGCCCTCCTCGCCCCCTGCCCAGGAGCCATGTGCACATCCAGGCTCTTCACCCTGGTCCTGGTGGTGCAGCCGCCCCGCGTCCTGCTGGGCATGAAGAAACGTGGCTTTGGAGCCGGGCTGTGGAACGGCTTCGGGGGGAAGGTGCAGCCGGGGGAGAGCATCGAGGAGGCTGCTCGCAGGTGAGGCCCGTCCCGGCCGGGAGAGGCAGGTATCGGGGCACAGGGTGGGCCATGGAGGTGTCAGACCATTTGTGATGGGCTGCAGGTGGAGGCACCGCCACTCAGCCGATCAGTGACGCCCTCGTAACCAGTGTTACCCACCAGCGCAGTCGTGAACCATCCCTGAACAGAGAAAATCGCCTGCGCCACTGGCGATGAGGGCTCGTCCACCTGTACAAAGAAATGGGATTGCTCCCCGTTGCCTGTCATCTGCAGATCTGTCACTGTCATCTGGTCTATGAGTAACTGGAAGTTACTGAGTGTCCTCCCTCCCACCTCTTGCTTCTGATCTAAACTGAGCCTTAGTCTTGCTAGTGGTGGGCAGAGGCCCTTGCACTTTTCAGAAAGGTGCAGAGTTTAATTTTGGCTATATAGAAGAATTTCAGCTTATGCCAGCGTACTGCATATTGTTCAAATTTGAAGCTATTGAACAGGTGCTACCTTCCAGTAGCATTTTTAGTGCTGCTTGAAAATGTAGGGACAAAATTCTCAGAGGTCTCTTATGAAAGGCACTGTAGAAATTTATTGTTTGACTGCATGGCGGCATTTTTAAGCCCTAATGCTGGGGTAGGGAATTGAATTCCATTGGTACAGAGGTACAGTACCATTTTTGAACCTTTTATTACCGATTTCTTGAAGTTCTTATCTCTAGTCGTCAAAATGAAATAGCAGATCGCAGCTGAATTGCTAAACTCCTTTAAAAATTAGGTACCTCATTCTTTATGTGAACGTTGCTGATACAGAGCCACACTTTGCCACCTCCTCACTTTCTTATATGCCCAAAGTTACCCTCGCACCTGCAGGAAGATCAGTGTTGGTGTGCTCAACAGCTACCGAACAGCTTTTGCCCTGAACCACCTTCTCAGCTGTGCCACTGCAACCGCCTGGGTTCTGTGGTGAGATGAGCCAGGGACAGAAGGGTCCTCTCTGCAGATGTGCACCCCGCAGTGCACAGGGTTAACGGACCTGATGCTTCTCATGTCATTTATCGGCTGTGAGTGGAGGGAGATCAGCTTTGTTAACTTAAATCGGGCCTGCATTTGATGGACTTACATTGCCACTGACTGTGGTGTAAATTAATGATTTAATTTAGCATTTGATTTCCTAGGTGTGTGCTAGCCCAGAGTTAGAAACTGGGGCTTTAGTCCATACAAGATGTCAAGCGATAGAAGTTTCAGCATTCTCAGTGCAACGTGCCGCAGCAGAGCCAGCGCTGCTGCTCTGGACAGTGGAACAGTCTGGTCCTCAGCCCTTTGGAGGCAGCTGGTAGGAGTTTACTGCAGAATGACACAACTGATTCCTGCTGGGGTCAACTGAGCAGGAAGCAGTTCCCAGAGCCAGGGCCAGCTGGGCGCGCAGCCCACCTTCCTGGAGGGAACACCGCTGTGTCCGTGCTGCCTCGGGGCGCAGCTCCCCTCCAGGAAGCATCACAGAGTCCAAACCAAACTTGCCTCACACCACCTCCGCTCTGTGTTCGGCGTCGAGGTGTTACGCTGCGGTTCCGTGTTGCACTGTCTCGCTGGAGCTTGCAGTGGCATAAGGTGTGAAGTGTCCTCCCAGCACAGGTAGTTAAACGTTAAGCTGAAACATGAACTTAAGTTTCCTGTATCAGTAAGATTTCTGTACTCTGGGTATGCCACGTTCCCGTGACCGCCTGGGCACACAGCTCTTCAGTGGCACATCTTGTAAGGGGAGCATTTAGCTAGCTCGTTATTTCTAGTTTGCTACCTGTAGTGTTTCCAATTACTATAGACAGGGCCAAACAGCTAACAGATAAATTGCTTGGAGAACCATAGCAGCGTTGTGCTTTGTTGTTCAATTATCACAGCCTGTAAAACGTGACTTTTAGCTTTGTTGCTGGAAAACCGCCTCTGCTTTAGACATTGTTTGTCAGGAAGATAAACTAAAATTAGCTAAGACATTAAGTTGGAATATAATTTTGAAGGATGAGATTCATGAAATTGATGCCAAAGGAAGCTGGAGCCTTAAAGATCATTTCCATTACACTTTAAAATCGTTAGTTACTGACAAATATGCGACTGCATTAATTATTAACCTTAACTGAAGAGACACTGCTTCCAAGTATTCCTTATTTTTGTACATTAGAAAAACCATGACTAACTTCAAGCTATGCTGATTCTGTTAGAGGCAGATAAAAATTAAAGAAGCCCAAACACAGCAAGTAATTGAATGTGCTTCAAGTAGCCCTGCATGGCGATGCATGGAAAAGAGCTGTCTGGCAAGTCTCTCAAAGTGCTCTTAAAAGTCTTGCCTTCTAGCCTCTCGTTATGCTAAATGTACTCCCAAGAAGCAGAAATGGAAAGTTTACACAATTGCTTTGTGTTTTTCCTACAGCGTTTGAATGGGAGACAGTATTCCTAACGGCCTGCGTGCAAATGACGTTACGCAAATGACGTTACGTAGTGTGTGGTGTTATTTCAATAAGCTTCAGTTAGCCTCAGAACTAGCTGATTTTGTAACAAGTACAGACGTTCTAGTATTTATTACCTGCTTCCCCATGATTCTAAAAGCTTTAGCTTGAAGTTGGCAAAGCCTTGGTTTTGCCTGTCTAAATGAGTATCTCTGAGTCCTTAAGCCACATCCAGCAACAGTCCTATGAGTGTTAGTCCACTTCTAACTAATCTCAGAAAAGACCATCGTGTTGCAAGGAGCATAAATTATACTAAACAATCAATTTTCCTGAATCTTCCCTTTCCAACGTTAGCCTATTTTCCTACCAGTCTTTAGAAGCTTGAAATAAGACACGAGCCAGTCCGACCTGGCTCCGCTGGGCTGTGAGCAGGCCAATGGTTTGGTGCCAGCCAGAACTCTGCCCTGCTCTGCAGGCTGTGCCCTCCTCTGTTTTCCAGATGCAGCTTTCACCTTTGGTTCACTGCAAGTATTTTCGATGTGCAAATAAAGCTAATGACTGCTTTTTGTTCTCCCACTGCTCGCTTTCATGTAATGAAGTCTATTTCTTGTGCAGGGAGCTCCTGGAGGAGAGCGGACTGACAGTGGACACCTTGCAGAAGATGGGCCAGATCACATTTGAATTTGTAGGCAACTCTGAACTCATGGATGTTCACATTTTCCGGGCAGATAATTTTCATGGAGAGCCAACGGAAAGCGATGGTAGGTAGCTAGGGGGGAGGAAGGAAGGATGCGCATTCTCTTCTGAGACAGTCCTGCTCTTCAGAAACGCAGAACTACTCATGCCAAAACCCCTTTGAGACGGGAGGCGGCTGCGCTGGAGAGGGAAGCTCTTTGTTGACACATACTCAAAGTCTGGGCAGCAAGAAAACAACAGAAAGTCTCATGCAAAGTTCTTTTGTTTTCTCCCCCCAGAAATGCGTCCACAGTGGTTTCAGCTGGATGAGGTGCCGTTCAATCACATGTGGGCAGATGACATCTATTGGTTTCCCCTGGTGCTTCAGAAAAAGTTGTTTCGTGGCTATTTTAAGTTTCAGGGACAAGACACAATCCTGGAGCACACTCTGAAAGAAGTGGAGGAAGTTTAAGAAAACGGAAGCATTCGACCCACGCGCTTCTGCCCACACTGGGCTAACACCACCATAAGTACTATTCATAAGGGTCTCCTTTCTCAACTCTCCAGCAAAGGAGGCTTATTTGCCATGTCACTGGGAAGTTAAGGAAAATAAGGGGGTTTCTTACAGCAAAAATAAAAGTAACGAGATTTTGCATGCTGTGAAGTCCCCGGCTGTGGTATACTTTAGCGGTTATGTGATCACAACTATTAAAAACTTAGTGTTAACCCTTTTCTTTGCAGGTGGCTAACGCTTTAGGCTTTTCCCTTGTGGCTAGAAATGTTTTTAAAAGATTATTAAAAAATATTTTTAAAAGCGTGTGTTGTTGTGTTGTATACGGCTGGCTACCTTCTCGGCTATTTAATGGCCTTGCAGGAGTTGGCTTCCTTTCACAGGAACATTAAGTGGAACCGTGATGTGGCAGAACCCATTAAGTGTCTTCTCTCTGCCAGTTTCCATGCTGTCCCCTTTTCGGCATTGCCTCCTGTGACAAGGCCAGGCTTGACCAGCCCTGGGAAAGCCATTTCGAAAGCTAAGGTGGAGATCCCTTCAGGGCTCTCCAGCTGAAGGGGGTGTAAGGTTAGAGGAGTTACCAAAACAGAGTCAGAAGTAGACGGATGGCACTATTTGAGCCCTGCTTTCACTCTTACAGCTTCTACCGTGAACTTGAACTGTTTTGAGCATTTCAGGTAAAAATATCCTGGACAAAAATCAACTTTGAGCAAGTCCAGGTTACAGAGTGCCATGGCCGATGGCTGCAGGCTTTGCCACACAGGGGTAGCAGGCGACTAGTTCAGCGTTCAGGTCAGCCCAAACCCACACGCTGAGCAGCGAAAGCTTAATCAAACTCTGCTAGAAATAACACATCACATATATAACTTCTTACACAAGTTTTGGTTTTTTTGTTGTTTTTTTTTTTTTTTTGAACACTATTACAAACACATATAACACAGATAGAATCGTGGAATGTAATATAGGATCTGTAAACATTTCCAGTCTACCAGCTGTAGTAATAGTTCTTTAATTCCTGCATTTGGATAAAGTGCTTCATACATAAGGCTATTTGAGCAAAGCAAAGATACAGGATATTCCAGGCAGGCAAAATTCACACCCTCTGAACAAGATTGTTTCTTCTTGTCTCCCTCCAGCAGTTCTGAATAATTTATACCACTCAAAAATGCCCTTCTCCATATGCTCAGTAAGCCACAGCTCAGAGGATAAGAGTTAACACCTCAGACTCTCGCTCTTGCTATCGTAAAGAAGCCAGTGTGCAGCACAGAGTTTTTGATACCTCTGCTCCCGACAGCAGTCAGGGCTCCTGGCTGTTCCTGTGGAGACAATGGCTTCAGGCAAACAGAGGAGAGAAAACACGCGCAAGGGGACAGGGAGCTTGGAACGGGATGCAAGACCTTACTGCGTGGTAGGAAAAGGGAGTGACCAGCAGCCGATGCCTGTGATGGGCTCTCGCTTCATTTCCTGGTGGAAACTGTAAATTGCATGGTGGGAGAGAGCAAGTTACTTTCTGTTCCTCCAGGAGTTTAGGTAGGAAAGAACAAGCGCGGCTCAGGCCTGCACTTCTATTTGCTGTCCCCTCCTCTGCAGTCAGCTCAATCCTCTCACGAGGATGCTCTCACCAGCACTGACTTTCAGCTCACACCAAAGAGTAGTGACATTATTTTTCCTGCTGCTGTTGTGGAGACTGATAGGTTTTAAATAAATTCTGTCCCCAGCTAGTGATCTTTGTCATTTCGGAAACAGCACAAATTGGAGATTGTGAATTAGCCTGTTACAAATTCCATGAATTACACCTTGGCATGATCAAAGCAGAAGAGTAAAAGCACTGGAGTGCAGCAAGGCACCGTTGAAAACATGTTACAACTCAGGAGGAGCAACTTGCAAGGAAGATGGAAGGAGAGGGAAAGAAGGATCAAAGATTAAGGTTGTATTGTAAATACAGTTTGGAAAGCCTTTCAACACATGATACTGGTCAAAAAGCCTGTATATTGCCACTTCACAGCTTGAGGCAGAGACCTCAGGAGTGACAAAAACATATAGCCCTTTTGAGAAAACATTTTTCAGTTTTTCAGGTGTTTATTACTCTGGTACCTCCGTGACAGATTTTGAGAGCGACACTGACAAAAAAAGCGGAGGCCTCTTCTATCATTACTATTTTGAAGACACGAGAGTCCCCAGGAGCTGCAGCACTACCCAGAAAGCTTCCATTCAAGAAGGCACGTTAACTCTTTGGCGCTATGTCTTACAGGAGCATCAGTTCTGGGACAGGCAGCACGCACTCGTCAATTAGTCTTCCAGTTTTAGTGTTTATTGCAACCTGCCCAGCCACCAGCAACGGAACCAGCTTCACGAAGCCTTGTTCTCCCCTTGCACCCAGCCAGGCCGTTTGCCGCAGAAGGCAGCGGCACAGAGGTAACTAGAACCGTTTCCCTTACACTGACGAGGGCAGACAAGACAACCGATTCCCAGCTGCGTTCCTCTACAGGAAGGAAGCTGTACTTGATACTGCTCTCCATAAGTCTGCCAGATCCCTAAATGAAACAGGACAAATACAGTAAGGAAATCCCTCACACCTTGAGGTAAACGTAACAGTGCTATTTGCACAATGACCAGCCTCCCCAAAATCAGTCTTGCAAGCGAAGGGTCGTATGAAATAGCGTACGTGTGTGTGTAGGAATGAGGCAGAAGCTCGACAGTCCAGTACGCAACAAACTCTGAAAGTGCCATCAGCTGTATCAGCTTTGAGAACACAAGGCCTCTGTCCTCAAAATACTAGGTGAACACAGTAAAATCAAAACAAGAAAACCCCACCCCAAAACTGCCCTCCTCAGAGGCGAGGGCTGACAATGGAGGAACAGGAGTTTTCTCAAAACAACGCAATTCCAGTTCCTTTATCAGTCCTGCGGTCTGTGTTTATCATTATTACAGTCTCTGCAGTTGGACTGTAGAATTCTTGCTTTGAAGGAGAACAGGAAGGAGGAGTTAGTCCAAAGTCCAAATGTGGGTTTGATGTTTGTTTTTTGGAGTTTTGTTTTTAAATAAAGTCCAAAATTGTAACTTCTTTTTCTAAATGCGAGAAGTGCAAAGTTCCAGTCAGGCTCACACCTTGCAAGTACTGCTACAGAACGCAGCCCAGCCACTACCCCAGCCAGACAAGTTAGGTAGAAGATCCATCATACAGATACCAGATCTTGCCCCAAAACATACGGTATTTTCTCAATTTGACCGTTCACCACTTCAGGCTAAATGAGGGAGGATGGGTCCTAAGACTAAGCAAATGCCAGGCCGTAAGCAGCCAGCACCTCCTGAAGGTGCTAGGAGTGTTTAAAAACAAGGTAACTCGATTTCTGCACTTTAACCACAAACTATCTTCCTAATCAAGACACGGTCAAGCAGAAAAGCCTTTTGTGCCATTCTTGAGATAATATCGTCTTTGTTACTGTAGTGCAGAAACCTTTCCCTCCCCAGCCAGTTCGCTCCGGCTTGTGAGCGGAATCTCTTCTGCATCCCTTTGGAAATCTTCAGGAGAGAAAATCAAATCCGTCACAGCCATTCGCAGTTCATCTGTCTCGCAGGCCAAGGCTGATAGGCAGGAGTAAAGACTCAGAAGAGAGTTAGCATTTAAATCACTGTAAAAAGCTCTGAATAACACATTCTGAGCAAGGCTGTTAAACAAGTCTCCCTACACACTCCTTAAGGCCCAGCACCCAAGAAATTCACCCACATAAGCCTGTAATGGTTATGCTGAGCAAGTAACTTAGTATCTTACTCCTAGCTGAAGAAACTAACCCATAATTTCCACCTGGACTAGGCAGAGCCTCACGTTGCATTGAATTTTCTAAATTAAAAATAAAACAAAAAAAAAAAGAAAAAAGCTTTTGTGATTGGAGGCTTTAAATATATTTCCTGCTAATGGGGAAGTTCCCCAATGGGAAAATACTGCGCCGGTTCCAGTTTGACAGCGAGCACACATCCCTGTTAGCGTGCTTCCTTTTGACCCACTCAGGGAGAACGCTAAGAAGCCGAGTCTCAAATTCTCCTTTGGCAGCTGTTTTGGCCCCAGAGAAGTTGGGTTCAGGGGAGTCCTGTGCAGGTCGAGTTTTGCTGCACGTGTTTGTGGATTCTTCACTTATCAGTTTTTCTGGAGGATATGCACAATTTCCCCTACGGTAACATGACAGGCAAGTTCTCCTCCCCCTACCCTTGGCTTCATGAGGGAAAGTCACCGGAGATATAAAGCGAAACATGGAGAACGTTTAGTCCCTTTATCGCAATCCCAAACCATCCTGAAAACCCCATTACCAAGGATGGTGCTATTTTTAGAGAGATAAAGAACTCTCACTTAATTGTCTTCTTGACAAACACAATCCAGTGCTACCCAGAAAAAAGTAGGACAGCAACACCCTGATAAATACTGATTTTTTTGGCTAATGAATTTTATCAGGATCGTGTGCCAGGCTGCTGGTGTAACGGGATACTTCATCTGATATTAGCGCAAAGCAAACACCAGCCTTCGGGACAGCAGCTCCCCAACAGCCCTAAACAGCTACTCAGCAGATGGATGTCAGAACCTCCAGAAGAAAATAAGCAAGCTACCTTGTAGCTGTTCTGCTCCTCTAGTGCGAGTCGTTTACAATCAAGGAGTGTTTTATTCAATTATTTTCCTCATATAAACGAGGAAACTCTTCCCAGTTCCTGAACCCAGTCATCTTTGGCCTCAAACTGAAATACATGAGTGCCCAGGCCGCCCTACAACCGCGAACCGGAACGCGCGGACAATCCCGTCACCCAGTCTCGCTGGGACAATTGCTGTCACGCAGCAGCACTGACCCCCACCCAGCTGGGTTAGAGAATCCAGCCACTTCATTCACCTGTTTTGCCCTAAGGTCTAGCAGTAAGAAATCAAATCCAGACACCTATCAACGGGATGGGGGATGGCCTTCAGCTTTCCTTACGCACGTGTGCCTCTAGCACAGGCCCTCCCAAGCCTAAAAGACAACCCAGCTCTACAAGTGCTTCAGATATCCCAATTCACCTCAGCACTCCAGAGACATGCAGAGATGCGTCAGCGTGTGTGCAGGTAAACGCTGTGGGAGGACTGTTAGTACAAGATGCAGAGGCATCAGCAGCAGCCCCGCAGCGCTCACTGCACCAGGGCACATCCTGACCCCACGAAGAGTGTCTGCAGGTAACAAACACCAGCTCTGCCCCAGAGCATGTCAAAATTAAGAGATTGTCTTTATATCCGTATGTTCTGCCCCACATCCAGTCTGTCTAAATCAGAGAGCAGCTCAAAGCAGCGGTATTAAAAAAAAAAAATTAAAAAAATAGCTGTTTGGAGGATTCATTCTAACATCTGGAGGTAGAGGTCCCACCCCTTCGTTGATTGCACTTCTTGCTCCACACTAGATGCTCAGAGCATTAATTGGAGAAGAAGTTTCCCTCTGGAGGTGACAACGGTGGAGTTGGCATACTGCTAGATCCCACAAAGAGGCAGCTCAGCTTCGGCTTCAATTCATTCCAAACTTTACTCATCTGTGAACAGAAAAGGAGAGAAAACAGACATCACAAGATGGTAGGTAATCATCTCACCACGCTGTATTTTAGCGGCAGTTTCAGAGTACTCAAAAGCACAACCGAAAATTGCTGAAGTACTTTGGGGAAGTCCAGCGGAGGCAGATCGTCCCTTTTAGACTGGTGCTAGAATACAGCGCTCTGAGCATTTCACTGAGCACACGGGGAAGGGAGATTTCCCACACCTCGGTCAAATTCCTTCAGTGCAGGGAGGGAAGGGAGCCGAAGGAGAGACTTTTCTAACGTAACGAATGCAAGAGAGACTGTACATGGGGAATGCTGAAGGTCGTACTTAGGGGTTAACAAAAGGGAGCTCTTGGCTTTAGAGCAAAACCAAGGAAGTTGTTCTTTGTCATATAACTTCTGTGTAGCACAACAAAAACCAGATTCATCAAGCAAACACACCTCCTTCATTACAGACTAGCTAGTTATTTAATGGCGGGGTCTTCTTCAACTACCTGTAGGGTAAAGCCATCCACAGACGAGAGAAGAGTGGGGTGAAAAAAAAAAAAAGAAAAAAAGAAAGAAAAAAACCCATAGCAACTTGCAGCAAGAAGAAACACTCTTTTTAGAGGGGTTAGAGGCCAGCCTTGGTCCTCACCCCAAGCTGGAAAGACTTTTGGTGACTTCTTAGGAAGTTATGAAAGCGCCCAGCTGGACAGATGGTTAGAGGAGGAAGGCACACGGGTGAAAACAAGTACATTCAAATTCTCATTCATATTTTGGAAAAAGAATTCAGTCCAAAAGAACTCACCTCTTTGTGACCCTGGATCTGGGAGTTGACAAAGGCCCCCAGGATGTGAGAGGTGAGAGGCAGGTAGATGTGGATAAGCTGTGTCTCCTGATGCAGGCAATACAGAGAGAAGTAGTTCCGCAGCTCCATGGTTAGGATAGCATTTTCTTGCTGAAAGAAGAGGAACTCAGTGAAATACACTGCTAGGAAGAGGGTGCCAAGAAGGTTCACTTGCAGCAGGAGAAAACAGCATTCCTCACCATACTAGCAATGCAAACACATACCAAACACCTAAAAAGGCAGTTCCTGGACCCATTTGATACCACAGCAACTGCACTTTCCATCACGCAGACTGCTGCTTTCCACAGCTCCTGCAAGTGACATGTTGCCAAAGAGCCAGTAATAAGCGTTGAGGAAAACAAATGCGTTTTCCTTGTAGCACAGCAGGCAGCTCCAATTACCCAAAGTACAGGTCACCCTTTCGGTCTAATGGCTTTCTGCAAATATGACCGAGGCACCATCAGAGGAGTCCAGTTCCACCCTTTGCTCTCCCAGGCACCTGCCCTACCTCCACAATTCGAGACTCCAGTTGCTCCACCGATTCTGGTTCTTTGTTCTGCACGGTGGCACTCATCATCTGCTTCTTCATCATGCTGTACTTATGCAAGGCTCGCTGGTGCTTGTGCAACACCCCCTTCTCATGTCTTTCACACAGGTCCTTTATGGGAAAGGGAAAAAACAGGTACTTAGTGGAGGCTAAGAGGCAGCAAGCACGCAAGCCAAGTACATCAGGAACACAAACACATGGTCACACTTTATGTAATTTCTATGCTGCAGATTTTTGTTTCTTTATTTTCAAGAGGGTAAAAAAAAAATAAAAAATAATGTTGGCAGCTAAGAATTAAGAAAGAAAGCTGCTTGGACCCAGACCAGTGATCTTAAGAGGCAATCTGGAGCATCGCTTCTGCCAACATTTTAGATCTTATCAGGCCTCTTATCTTTTGTGTCCTTCTCAATATTAAGTACAGGCAATTAACTGTGGTAAGAGCTTGCTAGTGTCCTTCTACTTCAGTCCAGGCCTGGGAATGTCAGGAGAGGCTGCCACTTATAGTTTCAGTAGGTGCTTCTAAAAGAAAAGTGCCTTTGAACAAAAGGTCAGTATTAACAGAAATTCTTTTATTTGTAACTGAACTCATGTCCCATGAACAAACCAGCAGCCATCTAATTCACTGCTTTGACTCAAAAGCAGCCAGATTTTGAAAAAAGTTAGCTGATCCACATAGTTCAAGCAGCCATATTTTTAAATTCCTTGCAGGGTTTGCTGTTTGGCAAATGCTCATCAGAAGATGAGCTGATCAGTAAGGCTATTGAGCTAGCTACGGCCAACAGCCACTCCCCTCCCTCTGCCAGATGTCCAGTTCGCCTCTGAACTGGCCTCCCAGACAGTTTTCCATCCAGTTGGCATTACACCCTCCAAAGAGCACAAGCTTGCTCTAAACAACTTTCTTATTGGCAGAAGAACAGTAGAGCTCACTTTATAGGACTGGAGTAAATCCAGGAAAAGGTTCAGCTTCTCCACCACATCATTCTCTTCCTGTTTACCCTAGAAAACAAGGAAAAAGTACATTTTATGCAATCCTGGCAAGAACCGACATCACAGGTCTTCACATCCTTACACCATGCAGGCCCTCCACAGTGTTCTCCAGGGCACATTGAGGCTTACGCAACTGCATCAAAAATCTTTCAGATGGCGCTGCAGCGTTTAGTCCTCAGTACGCAGAACAAAGATCTGACTGGAGCAGGAGCAGCTTTTCCAATTGACTGATCGCTACAACAAGAGGAGTTTAGTTCCACAGTCCTGCGTGTCAGTCCTTTCAGCGCGCTCTGCCTGGAATTTCTTGCTCTTGCAGATTCCTTCCATCTTTCATCTTCCCTTCTTACAAGATAACTAATCCATTAAAGCTATAAATACCGGCATGTTCCCCATAATAGCTCATGCATCAGAATGCAGAGCTGAGACACCAAGCCAAATCTCACTACTTGTTTTTTTATTTTACTAAATACCGTCTTTTCTTCTGGTATCAACAGAGCATAAACTCTGGAGAAAGAGACCTGGTCTGACTGATCTATAAAAGCATGTGGAGGATTTTACACGACGAGATGAAGAGAAGACAAAACAATTACTTTTCCTTCCCAGACTGTCACACTCTCACGTTATTCTAACAGTCATTATCACACTGCAAACTTACACAGGAATATGACGCTTCTGTCTGAATGACTCTCATGTAACGTTTAAGTATATGAATGTCAAAATTTGATTCAGAAGTAATTCTTCTGGATCCTCTCTAGCAGATTAATAAGACAAATAAGACAGAACACAAGACTTTTGGACAGCTCAGTATAGTAGTACAGCTTAACTTGTCCAATAACCATTTGAAATGAAAAAAGAAAGCAAGTTTTTCCCCTTGCCCATTGTATTTTTCACATTTAAACGCAGTCCGGGTTTTTCATTCAAGCTTGAACAAGCAGGCTGGTCGTTGAGGATATGAGTTTGGGCTACAATCTTCCCCTTAACTCTTTAAGTGCCTTTGTCCACAGAGATCATGGTTCGAGATAAAAACTTAAGGCAGCAATGTACGTTCTTCATTTTACAAATGGGGGGGGTGGGGGGGAAGAAAAAAAGTAATGAACTCACCTGCTGCACAGCCTTATCTGCCAGCAGTGCAAATTCAACAGACAGACCCTTCAAGGCTTGTTTCAGAGTCCCCCATGTGCTATTATTCAAAGCAGCCCAGGAAGGAAGCGGTGTAGTGTCTGAGCCCAAAGCACTAGGAAGAAATTAAGAAGTATTCAAATCTAGGAGACAAATTCCACTAAGCAGATACACTTAATTGCAGAGGGCAGTTCAGAGTTTCAAATCCATCTAAATAGCTCGCAGTGCTGAGCTCCTACTGCACAACCACAAATGCCAAGCTGTGTATATACTGGGGGAAGAGACAATAAAACCAGCACCTGAACATCAAAGCGTTTGTATTTTCTTTACTCTTGCTCTATGGAATGCAACTTTAGCAGAAAGCATGCCTTTTCTTCTTTTATAGTAGGAAAAAATTTATTATGACCTACAGCACGCGTTGAAATACTCATTCTTACCAGACAATTTGCAGGTAAACTTTACAACGGTTTTGAGTTCTGAAACAACAGTAGAAACGCTCACGTTAGCAAATCCTCTTCCCCCCAGCATACCTTAGTTCCTTTCCAAATATGAGAAGATCTGAGGCATTATCAATGGCTCGAGAAGCTATCCTCTCCGCACGGTCCCGAAGCTTATAAAAGCTATTATAAATATTTCTGATGAGCTCCCTGCTGGCAGCAAACTGGGCCTGTATGTCAGCTGGAAGGAAGTCCTGAAGAAATGCAAGAGAGATTACTAGTGGACAGATCAGGGGCACATACACATACGTTAACTGTAGGCACACCACACAGTCAGCAGAGAGACCGGTTTCCCGCTTGTGCTCGCTCTCTCATGCCATCCTGTGACAGCTCTGAAGAGATTAACTTCACAGTTTAGGTGTCCAAGTCAGATGTTATACAAATACCCCTAATTTTCAGGGGCAGAAAGAGGTTCAAATACCGGGTGTTGACAGTATGGACAAAATCTGCAATTCTACTATGCAGTTAAAACAACATTTATGAGGTTTCAAGCTCACAGGTTCTGATCTGAAGCTATTAGTAACTGCCACTCTGGCAAAGCCAAGCATGTACTGAAAGTTCAGCTCTTTTGACCTGTGCATCACTGGTAAAAGCATAAATTAAGCTCCAGTTGCAAAACCTTCTGCTAGCATTGCAGGAACCTGAACAACAACTTGCTTTAGAATTGCTCAATGAACACCGTGAATGTATATTTAAAACTCGCCATAGCACTAATCACTGGGATAAGGAGATATATGGAAGACTCACAACTAACTTCTCTATAACAGTCCAAATTACTCTCCCGCAGGGAGAAGACAACTGACAGAATGAGGGCATGAACACATGGCGAAGACATCAATCTAGATATTAACTTTTAAATTGTGCAGTATGCGCATTTGTTTGTTATGCAAGTACAAGTAATTACTGAGAAACATGTTCTGAGCAGGATTCATTGTTTAATCTTTATCGTATTCATGAACCAGCACTTAGCTAGAAATATCAGGGCCTCAAGAGTCAAATATTTATTTGATCTTTTTGATAAAAACCACAAGTTTAAAAGCCCTTCAAACTTTGGAAACAACTCTCTCCTACCTAAGGTCTCCATCACTCAACAACTGCCATAACTGATCCACCTGGAGGACAGAGACATTTAAACCAGAATAATTTGTCGCAAGAAATTAACATACATACCTTGGCCTGGGTAGCTAATCTGCAGGTCATAAATTCATCTCCTACCCCCTGGACCAACTCTCTTAGCTTATTCTGTACATCCTGGAGAAGATACAAAATCAAATGATCACGCAAGAACTAAGTAATACACAGGTAGTTCACAGAGGTCTCAGATATATTGCAATAGTAAGGCACAACTTGAGCAGAAATAGCTTTGCCCAGGTTAGGTTTGATTTAAGGAGAAGCGTAGTATGTATTCCCCTAAGAACAGTTACCATTTTCAAAATACTATACTCCTGGCATTGAGTGAAATTACCTTCCACTTTCCAGCTGTAGAAATACCTATTGAGAGAACATTCTCCTCATCACAGGGAGCAACAACATGTAGGTCAAGAGCAATTCTGAACTCTGTACCCAGCAAAGCAGTTACAGGAAGATATTCAAACTCAAGACTATTGGTAACAAGTACTCACTGAGCCACTGAAGGACAGAAAGAGTTTCAAGAGCACATCTTCTGAGAAAGGGGGATGTCGAGACACCAGGTTTATAAAACGCTTCAGTGCTCTCCTCCTAGATTCTATGAATTCTCGATCAGCTATGGGAAGAAAAATTAAATTTCAATTAATGCACCACATATTACAGCTGCTCAGAAAGAGAAAAAAGAAAGCACTCAGTCCAATAATTTCTCTGTACTTACAACCCTTGCTAAAACACTGCAACAGAAATAAAGAACGATTACCTGTAGTCTGTTAGCTCCCTAAAACAGATCTTTTGGATTGACCACCAGAACAAATATTCTTTCAAGATCAGTGCCCATCTTTTTAACGTAAGACATCAGAAAGTACTTTGGAAGACCCGCACAGCAAGCTGCAGTACATCCAGCCACAGTCCTTACTTGTCAAGCTAAAAAAGTTCCCCTCATCTTCCTGAAACAGGAAGTTTCAATCTGGTGTTACTGCAATGAAGCATTAAATCAAAAATCCTGGAATTTTTCAGGAAAGATGAAAAACTAAACTAAAAGAGGTTTCAAGAAAAAGAAAGCAGTGCAGAAGAAAATTAAAGGAATGTTCTTATCCACGACAACACTATCATATCACAAAAGGATATTATTCTTTTGCCTCAGCTTTAAGCTGGGACTTTGTTGGCTGTATGGACTCTCTATAATGATCCTTAGTACAGTATCACACATCACATGATTTTTCTGCCATTAGGGTTGCAGATGGTGCTTTTGCTTTGTTCTTATTTTAGCCTACATGGAGATTTCTGAAGTCATCTACACACTTCCTACACAATCTGCCTCAGTTTGCTGCTATCTTCCAAAACGAGCAGAGCAGACTATCAATCTTTCTTCATCTGACAGACAGATGAGAGTACACCATCACAAAAATAAGAGTGTAACTTAGTAGATGAGTACACCGAGTGTAAAATGCACGTAGCTTTGCCCATCTGGCTCTGGGGCTAAGGAAGTTGCAAGAGTCACACACCTATAGTAATCCATCAAATCCTGTGTCCTGCAATTCCATCTGTCAGCCCATTAACCTACTCAGAAACAAGAACTATCCACTCTGTTTCCTTTTTCCTGTTTGCAGCTTCTGTTAAGACCACTTACACAGCTTTTCTACGTGAGAGTCACTGGACTAAAAGCATTCATCACTCTCTGCCTTAACATAGTTTTGGACTGTATTAGGACTGTACTCCTAGTACAGTTTTGGAACTAATACTATCAGTTTTTTCTTAAATAACTAATATCTGTGGGAAGAAAAGCACCGGTGAATGCACAGAAATATCAACACACCAGCAATGCAAGGAAATAACAGTGACTGAAAATCATATATATATATATATATATAGGTAGCTTCTTTCAACCCTCTCTCCACTGAGATTAACCAGAGAAGGTCACTTTGCTTACAGGTGTTGCATGAAGTGGAAATTCTGGAAAATCTGGCTGAGAACACCGAATCAGGTCAAATTCAACAGACGGGTTTTCGCAACCTCAAAAGAAAGGTCTTCCCAATTTACATTCCATCATAAGAACGTATGACCATCGAAGATTTTTAGCACTATTATTTTGCTTTGTTCCAGTTCACTATACACCCTGCTCTGCTCACTGTTTACCAGTTCCTCTTTACTGTAGCAATACATGGACTCCTTGACTGAAATCAATTATTTATTGAAACACATTAAGCTTAGCAGCATGGGCAGGAGACAAGACAGTGAAAAGCTTGTTCTTTCACAGATAAAGCAGAAAACAAGACAGGATTTTATACAGTTATGCAACATTTGAAATAATTAAAGTTTAAAACCACTGCCAATATTTCAAATTAGTGAAAAATGTACCTGAAGGAGCTTTGATATGCTTTCAGTCTTGGGATACTTCATTGGTTTCTATTTTAACAGCCAAAATGTACTTGAATGAACTGACACCGATTCCAAACTCAGTTTTTAGTTTCTGATTATCCTTTTTAGCTCCTTTTTAGAACAGGAGAAGAGGAAAAAAAAGGGGCAATAGCTACTTTAGCTACTTTAAGGCGGTTGGTTCATCTGACAGAAAAACATCTTTTTGTACGTAAACTGAGAAAGTGTAATTACTATTGCCTGCCTCATAAGGCTTCTGTGCAAGGCAATACTATAATAAGCAGTGCTGAAGCCGTTCACTTAACGTCACTGTGTCTGCCAGTCCCTTTTAGGTATGTGTGAGGTCAGGACCCTACACTAACTCAACAGGATCAAGCATAGTCTCACCGGAGAAGCAATTTTGGTTTTATGCAATCAGCTCCTCTGCAGTTTTAAGTCTTTTAATACAGATTTGGGGTTTTTTTAATCTTTACTCTTCACTTGCTGTAGAAAAACAATGGCATTTCCACAAATCTTTTCTATTCTGAACACTTCACAGAACACCACACTACAACACGTGCTGCAGCTGTTCAACAGTATGGTAGCAATTCTACGCTGATAGCACCACAGCACTGATCATCATAACCTATTTTCCTAAAAAAAAAATAGCTGTAACTCTGCCATGCTCTTGTGTAGAATTACACCTCAAATCTTACCAGAAAAGTCAGTAGATACCAAACTTCCACAGAAAAAAAAAAAACAAAGAAAAAAACAACACTGAAATTTTACATTAATGTCTTATGTATAGAGTATTTCTAGGATGGCAATAAATCACACCTCCAAATTGTGTATTATAGCCTCAGAGTTGTTTTCTGAGCCAAGCAGAAGGAAAGCATTTTGATCTTTTAAACACTTATTTTCAACAGTATCATCTTGATCACACCTGCTCCGTGACCCCTCCAGTCAAAAGAAAGATCCAAGATTTACCTCCCAGCATCCTCTTCGGTGGAAGTGCCGGCACCATACGATATGGGAACTTCTGAAGCAGCATCTCATGGAACACCACAAAATCATTATATCGCCTATAGACCGAGCATTTGAATCTCTGCAATAGAGGAAGGGAGGAATAAAGCAAATCAATATGCATTTTCAAAAATAAAGCGGTAAGGCACATAGCTGAAACACAACAGTCACAGCCCCTAGGGCCTCCCTCTGTCTGCTTTGAAACCCGATGTTGATGTGTTGCAGATCTTAGATGAAGCTCAAGGCCAAGCTGTGCTTCTTTTTGATGAATTATCGTTCTACAGCTACAACCACAGGAGAGATAATAGCAACTGAACGGAGGCAATGGGTTCCTAAATTTAAAACCCAGAGAGACCACCAGGGTCACCGAGTCGTGCGCCCCGAAATCACAGACAAAAATAAACATTGAGTCCTAGAAAGCCCACAGAAGCATTCATTGTGTCTGCCCTTTCCTCGCTGCAAGTCTTCAACAAACTTAAGGACGTCATTCTAAAACACCCAAAGCCCCAAACATCGCTACAGATAAGTAACCCACACGTGTCTCTGAATACATACAAAAGTGACTACAACAGTTTGAGCGCTACTCAATAATTGATGTTTTGGTGGCCTGGAGGATGTAAATGGCTCATGGTCTACTTTGAAGAGGAGAGACTTCCTTCTTGGAAAAAACATAAAGAAGCTACTGAAGATCTATTTCATTGCCTGCTCTATAATAGGAAGACATACATCATCTTTAATCTTCTCTTACACCAAGAGCGGAACATACAGGTCAGGATTGGGGCAAGTAAACTGGAAGTGGCCTAGACTCTCCAGAAGGATTTGCAGTACCTTTTCAGTTTATAAAGGATTTCAGTTTTGCACTCTCAATGCAATTTCTTCGCTAGCTCAAAACAGTTTGCAATATCCAGTCACCTACACCAATTCATTATCAAAGCATTCAGTTTGCAATGTTATGCATCTGCTTTTGTACAGAGCTTGGGTTTCAAGAGAGTAGACCATCCATCAGACCTCAGTCAGAAGATGCTCCGTACTGCAGAAGACCAGGTCAAGACTGCACAGTGCCACTGCACTTAAAGTAAGCCCACACAACTGGCCGACTCAAAACCAGCATCCCCCAAGACATCTATCAAATTAGCCAAGACTTTGCCAACAGCAACTGCACAGACATTCTTAAGAAGATACATTCTCACTAAGACCAGTATTTCTTCACATTACCTTGCTGGAAACCTCGTATTCCACATGTTTCAGAAAAAGGCCCTTCTTCTCAGGTATAAGCTCCACCTGCACACTATCCTTACTCAATAGCTCTTGCAGGGTGTGGGAAAGCAGCAGTGGATTTCCCTGGGGCGCCTGCATTAGAAACTGTTCAGGTTCCCTCGGTTCATTTACTGGAGGCTTTGCCAAATCTAAAAGACAAAAAGGGAAAAAAAACAGTCCAGTAGACCTGATAAGATAAAGGGAAAGACGTAGCCTTAAAATATCCTGTTCCCTTGCTCAGAGCTTCCACAGTGGCGCAACACAACCAGAACAACCATCCAGCCACTCCCCCAGGAGGCTATGCTACTTCACACACGTTCAAGACGTTGGTACCTCCCTCTTCACAACACCCAGGAGCACCACCAATTATACCGAGTCAGAAAGACATCTCTACTGAGCAAAAGAGGAATCACAGGCCAAATTTGTCCTGTGAATCAGCTAAGAGGCCTGCATTTCCTGTCTGTCCAGCTCCCACCACAGCAGGATCTGCCAAAATGAACAAAAGCCTTGCTCAGCACTTTTGGATCCTGCCTAGAACAACTCATGGAAGGAAAGAAAATGTGTTATTTCACTGCGCTGCAGAAATTTAATACATTAATTTCACATGTCATTACAAAGGAAGGAGACCCTTCATTTGACATAATTTTAAACTCTATGACAGTATGCTTGAGCGGGCATGAATTACAATAATTGACTATGTCAATACGCTTAAGTTCAAGCGCGGGGGAATAAGGTTCCTAATAAGGGCTACCAACCCGACAGTTCCTCAGTCACAGCAAGCTCCAGCAAAATCTTTCAAATATACCTATTCCACTGCTTCTAGCTAAAAAACAAACAGCTTTTTACAGCGAGTTCAACCATAGCTGGACAGCTTTGGACAGAGAGATTCTAACTGATTCTCAGACAGATGCAAAAGTGAGAAGAGCTGGCTCTTAAGAATATGGCCCTGGAGGACAAACTACATCAAAGAAGGGGCAAAGATGATGATTCAGAGCGCTCTCTTATCAAATGACTGACTGCAGCCCATTATCTCAACTAGACTTCATAAGTACATACATTATGTGACTGTAAAGTAAGCTTACATTGTTTTTCAAAGTCCTTTTTTCCTACCCATTTCACACATGAGAAACAGGGTGAAAAATGTGGATATAATCCTGGAATCTATTCAACCCATACCTGAGTTCTGTTCTCCAGTCCAGAACAGATGGGTTGCTTCCTCACTGCATATGGCTGTTTAAGAGGGATACTGCGAGCAAGCTCTTTTACAAAGCAAGCCGAATCCACTGATGAAAAGTTACCTAGAAAAGCTAGGCAGTGTTCATCATCCCTTCTTTGCCATTGTGCAGAAGTTACATCCCTTCTCAAGCACACCTAAAATTTTGAGAACACAAAAAGACACTATAGAAGCAAGATCCATTTCAGTAAGCTTTGCTACGTCGTTCAAAAAGTTGGTAACTGTGTAAGAAATTAACCCAGGGAAGATAAGAACTTATATCCTTAACTTGAAAGCCTTGACCTCCTCCCGATAAGGATTTCCCACCTGTTCCTTCATGTGCTCTAGGCCCTGATAAATGGGAAAAACAGGTAATCTCCGATTCCTCAGACACACAGCTTCAAAACAGACACTTTGCTCTCTGTTCCATAAAACAGCTTAAGGAAACCAAACCAAATCCAGGACAAATGACCTTATCCCACATGTCTCATCAGGCTTCAGATTCCTGCTAATGTGACTCAGAGAAGCAAGTCTTAACACCTCTGCTTTAACAGACTAATGTATCACCTACTAACCCCGCCTACGTAGCAGCTTCTAAAAAAGTTCCAGTTACCTGCCAGAAACCTGTGGTAAGATAACACAAGCTAATTCAATGGGATACTGATGGATAAAGAGATAACATATCCATATAGACACTTTTTGGATAGATGCTGAACTAGGAAAGAAACAAGGAAAGAAGATTCGGAATACAGGTAGCAAGGCAAAAGATTTTCTAGTGTAGAAAAATCCTTGCCTGCCTGACCTTTCATGAGGCAGCAAGGTATAAAACACCACACTATCATGAGGAAGTGTCAAAAGCACACAGAGAAAGAACTATGGAAAGCACAAGACAGCCTCCCTCTCCAGAGCAGCGGTTCTCTGGGTGCACACCCTTGTAATTCATAGTTTTAATTGCTCAAGACACATCAACGAAATGCAACATGACACAGGAGATTTTGTTACTCCTCCAACACACACACGCGCTTACACGCAATTCCACAGCACTGTGTGTTGCTAAACCTTTGGCTCAGGTTTCAGAGGCCGGAACTACAAACCTGCCTCCCAGAGAGGGGCTAGCCAAACTGCAGACCACTGATTTCCCCAAGAGCAGTGCCAATCTGCGCTAACACAGCACTCCTCCTGCCCACTGAGTCACTCACCCTGCTTGCTATCTTTCTGTTGGCCAACCAACAAAGCAGGGCTTTCGTGGCACAAACTGTTCCTTAAATTGGGGCTCAGCACTGCTGGAAAACGACTGACACTCCCACTGGCAAAAGATAGGTATCAGGACAAAAGATTTATAGGAGGAACCATGAATCCTTCAGTGTTTCATCTGTAAGTCCTGGAACTTGCAGTGTGATCAGCCAAACTGATGTTGAGAAGGACCTTGAGATTCATTACAGTGATCCGAACCCACGTTATCCCACAAGACAACTACAGAGTGAAGTCCCACAGAGAGATCTAGACAAGACTCAGTGTTCCTGTGACAATTCAGTCACGTTGCTCTTTTCGTTTGTAATACTTCACCAATTTTCATCAAGTTATCCTCTAAATTTGCTTTTAAAAATTCACCTAGAGGAAATACCCTCTCTTTATCAGCAGTTCACACACTTGGCTCTTCCTGAAATATTTTGTAGCTTCTTTAGATCTCAACTTTGTCTAAATGTGTGAAATCATACAAATCAGACAACTGTACAAACAAGTTTGAGTAATTACTGTTTAATTAATAATCTCAGTGTGTTCCGTATAAACAAGACAGGTACTCAGAGTGAATTTACAGCCTCAAACACTGGTCTGAGAATACAATAAGATGACTTCGGAAGAGCTGTTAACCTGTTTTAGAAAACACTTACTGCAGCATTAACACTAACCCTGCAGAGCAATATATACTGAAGCTATTCTTCAGCCCATTTTTCGTTCTACTTACTAAAGAGTCGGTTCAGGAACAGCCTCAGGAGCCCTGGCCAGGAATGTTGGATAATAGTGGGAACTCATTGGTATGAGCTCCTGTGTTCAACCAGCAAAAGGATTTACATGCATTGTAACAAAACACTTAACGCTTCCCATCACGCACTCTCCGCTGGAGGACTGCTAATTTTGAAAGCATTCCCTTTGGTTTCAGCAGATCGTTATCTACTAAAGTTTATATACATAGAGCAGTAAGTGAATACAGAAATGAGGTATGGAACGGTCCCCTGGAACACAGGGAAGCAGACAAAATAAAATCAGCTTTTTATGTGCAAGCTAGCCTTTTGTTACAGCAGAGTTTCTCAATCTGTTGTCAATAAGATATCAGGAAGCAGCCTGGTATAACTGAAAACAATTTGATATCAAAGTTAAAAAGAATACATATATACATACATATGCAAGCAAGCAGACAAGATGACAAGAAACAAGTCTAAAGAAGCATTCAAAGCGTAGCCTAATTTTTGTTTGTTTGTGAAGGAAAACAACTACAAAAACACTGCCTAATACTTTTTTTTTTGGTTAACAAGTCAGGTAGCCTTTGGACTGAAAGGAGTTGAGAAACTTACCCAGAAAACAACTGAAATAGAAAGCTTCGCTACTTTCTGCCACACATTTCACACTTCAGTTAGTGCCCAACCTTCCCTACTCGCATTCATACAACTACGTTACCAGTTTCCTCAATCAAAATTTCTAAAGCATTCAGGAAACCCAAAGTAGAATTTCAAGCGTCTGATTAGCTGCACAGAGGTTTTACATGTGAACAAGCACATGTAAAAGAGAAGGGCAATGCAAGGGCTGGAAGAATAGGTGGTAAATCAAAATATAGATCTCCCTTCCTTATTAAAGTTCTGTCAAACATATTTGGAGGATTTATCTCCATTTTACAGATGGTTGCTACTCACAACTCTTCATTATATTACGTTGCTAATCAGCTAAATTTATTAGACAGACTTAAGCAGAAGGTGCCACAGAATTAGTAGCAGACTTTCTAGAAGGAGAAAGGAGTCTGAAAGGAAGCAAAGCCTTTAGGAAAAACAGCTAAGACTTCTTCTCCATCGTGACAGGCCACGGCCTTGCGGAGTAGAGGGATCCAGCTCACGCAGGGGAGTACGAGAACTGGCTATTTTTGTACACAGTTACCTCAGATTTCTCCCTGGCAAAAATGAGGGCTCCACTACAAAATCCTGGGCCAGCAATACTAAACCAGCAACGTAAATATCATTCATCAGCATTTCCCTTTGCTTTCTGTCTTCTCATGAAAAGCCTCAGGAATTATGGAAATGCCTTTCCCCCTTATTGTGTCAAACACATTCCTCCATGATTCCAGAATTCAATGTCCACATCAACCTCTCGGAAAGCTGGTGCAGATTTCAACTACAACTTCAAATACATTCCCTTCCTTGTCTTCTTTTTTCTTTTTTTTTTTTGGTTCTTACATAATTTGAAATCCCCTAAAAATAAGAAAAGAAAAACAGAAGTCCCACAAACAAAACAGAAAAAGGCAAACAAAACTCTCTTCCTATTAAAGGCTTTACGTATTTTTGAGACAACTGTATGTAACTTATTTGGGTTTTTTTTACAGAATTTAAAACCATTCAATTTTTATTTTGGAAGGAGCAATGCAAAGGAATGAGTCTATTTTATCTAACAAAGCTAACTGATATACAGATGTATGTTCGGCGTGGAAGAGAGGTCCCTACTACTTATTAGGTACAAGAAAAGTAATCATATTTAGCTTCACTCTAATTAAGAGATGGTGCAATAGTGTCCTTCCTTCTCCCTCCCAACAATTAACTTGTAAATACAAGCCATCCAATGCCAAAACCAGACAAGATAAAATAATACACACACTATCATAAAATTAGATCTTGGAAAACAGGCTCTAACATTTTGGTTTTCTCCTTAAAAAAAGCTCAGCTTGCTCAGTGCAGATGTCAAATATGCATCCTGTGCTGGATAGTCTCGTTTGGGGGTTGGGTTTTTCGTTTGGGGGTTTTTCCCCTTTGTTTTTGAGGTATTAGGGATAGTTATGGTTTGGGGTTTTTTTGGTGGTTGGGTTTTTTTTTTTCCAACTAAGTTTCAGATTGCTAGTCAGTACTTGGTGCTTTTCAAGATGAAGCACAGAAGTAATGGCACAACTCAAAAATAGTCAAGTGAGGTTACCCAAGCTTTATTTAAAAATAAAAAAGCACTAGCATTTCTGCCATCCCCTACAGTTGTAGGCCTCTAACTGCTTCTCAAAAACATCGCAGTCACATACTACAGCAGAAAAAACAAACAGCACCAAGTCACCTCCTTCCAATGTCACACAGTAAATCCATGTGACAGAACAAAAAACTAAGTTTAAGCCTAGCGCTCTGTTCTTTTAACCATTCTGTTAGATCATCAAGTGATTAATTAAGTAATTTCCCAAGTCTGGGAATATAAGGAACACATTTCACTTGCAAGTCAGCCACGGAGCCATAGTCCCAAACTGCAGCAAACACAATAAAGTGAGATGGAGCTACACACACTGAAGAAATAACAGGAGTAGGGGAGAAAAGTCCATCGAGGAACATTCCCAAATACACCAGAGACAAAAAGTCAACTCCTCACCAGGGCAGTTCCCAGCTCACCATGTAAGATTGCTCAACCATCATTTTTTCACACCCAGCTCTAACAAATAGGTTGGAAGTGTAAAAATTCAGACTCAAAAAGGTAACCCAACAAGCAGTAATACATACAACCATCCTCCAGGAAACTTTTACAAGGTCATTGTAGCTTAACTATAAGACTGCCAAGTTTCCACAACCATCCTTCCTTAGGCAGGTCAAGAAAACCCAATCAGAAGAAATTGTTTATCATTTTGTTTTGCTGCTTATCTTCCTTGCATGTTTCTTATCCTCTTAATTACGCTGGGGGAAAACTTGATCCTACTATTTAAACTTTAAAAAATGGCATGCCACTCCACACACTACAGTCTCCAGATGGTCTTTTCACACATTTTATAGTTAGAACAAGCTCATTCCCATCTCAAATTCTGCTGAAAAGCAACTACCAAAGCTCCCTTCCTTTTGTACCAGTTCCACCTGCCTGTAACAGACACATTTCTCTCCATCGACCTCCACCAACGCACTAAAACTTGAAGACTGTGGGGGAAATCAGGGTGGTTATGTTGAAATTCTACCGACTGCAACTGGTAGAGCCCTCCCTACCAAACCCTCCTACGGGCTGCATTCACAGTTAAAGATTTACCTCTAGCAGAAAAGGAGACACCCCACTCCCTCCCCAGCCAACACGCCTGGATTAGCTCCCCGCAATCATTGCAAAACAGGCTCAAACGGGAGCAAGAGCAAAAAAGAAGAAGAAAAAAAAAAGTCAATGCAAGAGACTTTGCAAAACTGACTTTAATGTACTGGACATTATCCTTTTTTCTTTTCTGTCTTGATTGTGTTAAAGTACTTTTAACCCTGCAAAATAATAAAAAAAAAAAAAAAGAGACAGCATTTGCATGTGCTGTCACAGGTGGACATCAACAGTCCCTGTCAGGACTCTCATTCTTACTCAGGAGACTTAGATCCCCCTAGAATATTCAGTGACAAACTGCTGATCTCCAAAAAAAGTTATGTGTGCGTGTGAATCTTCCAAGATCACCGAACCCGCTTCACGATGCTAGAAATAAAAGCATTTCTGCTTTCACAGCATTATTTTTCTTTTGCTAAGATCATTAGATACCTTCTCTCAGAGTTCACAGTATACGCTTTGTCAAAGAAAGCCAAGTTTTCTAAATAAGGCTGAGTATATCAGACAGTTACAGAAGCACCAGTGCGGAGGTTAATCAGATCAAGAATAGTTGGAGACAAGTGTTTTATCTCTATAAGGCTCCTGAAGCAGATGGTAAATCCATGATAGACATACCTGAGCAAGCTCTCTCTTTGGTACAGTAGGACATTTTTTCCACAAAGGCTGCTGTTCAATATCCCAATATCTTACATCAGTCCTGGACAGAAATATTCCAAAATAATTTATTTATAAGATTTATCTGCATCAGGAGCGTCACAGGCCTATCAAAAGCACACTCATGCTGGACCCTGAACGTAATCCAACCAAACCATTTTTCCCTGCGTAAAGCTTAACCACCCCACTAGTTTTTCTTTCCATACAGAGAAGAAAAAAAAAAAAGTGCTATGCACGGAGCAGTAATTGCCAGCATGAAACTTTAGCCACTTTAAGAGAACTTTACAAAACTGTATTATCCCGTTTCCCTCAGTTTAACTGTTAGGAGCCCGGCATGTCATTTTCTTCACTCGCCCAGGAGCTCCCTCCATTTCTCAACAAGTGCTGGCAGCGTTTGGCTGCGACGTTTCTCCACCTCAGATTCGGCTCCAAGCTCTTAAAACTCAGCAACCTCCGGAGCCGCTTCTCCCCGCTCCCGCCGGACCTGCCCGCGGCGCGGCTCGGCCAGGGGCAGAGGCGGCCTCGGCCGGTATCGGCCCGGACAGCACCCGCCGAACCGCTCCATAAACCGCTTTAAGGTGCCGCTGAGGCCGTTTTGGCGAGGAGGGGAGGCGAAATAAAGTCATTTCAGCGCGACCCTCCAGAGGAAAAGTTCTGTTCCCCGCGCTAAGCCCCCGGGAGCTGACCTCCCGCCCGCCCGGCGGGCACCGGCACACCACCGGCCGACCGACGCTGTTCCAGCCCCGGGGGGGCGTCAAACGCCGCCGGCCCCAAGGCGCCCGTCAACGCCCCCCCTTCCTCACTGCCACGGGGCAGGAGGGGAACGGAGACGCCCCCGCCACCGCGAAAGCGGGCAGCACCGGGGCCCGGCCATAGCCTGGCTGCGGGGCAGCCCCCTGAGGGCCCGGCGCCCGGGGGAAGAAGGCGAAGGCGGCGCCTTTTTACCTCAGGTTTTAGCGGCGGGAGCGGCCCCCGACCCCTCTTTTCCCCCACCCCGAAGAGCCCCGCCACCCTCTCCGGGCCGCCGGCAGGAAGGAAGGGGCATGGCGGCGGAGGCGGGCGGCGGGGGCGGCCGCCGCCCCGTACCTGTGCCGGCGCCTGCGGGCGGCTCGCCGTCCATCGCGGCGGCGGCGGCAGCAGTCATGTGAGGCCGCGGCCCGGCGGCCGCCCTCCCCTTCCTCCGCAGCGCCGGGCGGAGTGGGCGGGGAAAGGCCGCCTCCCGCGGGGCTTGGCTTGTGGGCGAGCTTTCGGACATGCCAAAATGCCACCGCTTGTGATAACGTCCCCGGAGGGCTCGGTGGCAGTGCGGGCTGAGGGCTGCCGGGACGGTGCGGGGGCGGTCCCGAGGGGGCTCGGAGCGGCGGCAGAGCCCCCCTGCTGCTGGGGGGAAAGCGCTTCTCAACCTCTTCAAGAGTAGTAATAAATCTTTCAAACTGTCTAAAGCATAGAAAAAGAAGACATAGGCCCACGGGCTTGATTCAGAAATCAAATTAATTTTTTTTTTTTCCAGAAAACTTGAAAGGGCGGTTGTTGGGAACGTGAACGTCAGGCAGATTTCACTGTGCACTACAAAAAGTAGATAAATTGTTGGTAGTGGTAATAAAACAGTCCTTCCAGCCACCTGGCAACCGACTTCATATTTCAAGCCCGATGAGCTACTCCAAAACAATTTTGGTATATTTTCTTTCAGTGACTTCTCTTTTTCCATGGCATTTAATTTCTGCTGACATCTAGTCCCTCAATCAGGGTGTTTCCTATCCCAAATATTTTTGATATTTTGGATGCAATTGGATTTTTATGAAATATAAGTTAAAGTAGATATTTAATGTTTTTTCCAAAGGAAAAGACATGGTAGCATTTTAATCTATGCACCAGAAGGAATGCACTAATAAAGGTAAATATGGTAGAAACGAACCTCATCCTATTCAGGAAAGCAAAGAAATATGTGCATTTAGAACGGAAATACGCTTTCTAAAACTGTGTAAAAATAAGAATTTTGGGTATGAATGCCTCACATTTTATTAGTGATTTTTTTTTCCCCACTTCCTGTACTTTATTAGTCAGGAATGATATGGTTGACACTGCTGAAAAATAAGGCTTCTGTTTTGTACAGTGGTTTTCCTAAAAACATCATCAAACCAGCAAGACACAAAAATATGTATAGCTTCTGGACCTCCAGATTAAGATGCTCCCAATCCATAATAATGTTTTATGATTTTAATATCCAAAGTATTGGATGCATTCACTAATGCATATTCCTGATATTTATTAATCTTGGGAAGATAAATCATTATCTCCACTACAAGCATAGCAAACTAAACCAGAAAATCATAAAGTGAGAATTATTTCAGGTGTAAGTAATTACACATAATGCTCTCCCTTGAAACTTTTCACGCTGCTACAAAGATGTGAATGACTTGAGCGATTCCCCTTTTCCTTCTGCCTCTCGCCCCAGTGCTATTTCAGCTGAGATCCCCACAAGCGTGGGCGCAGACTAAAGCTGTGGATAAAATTAAAAAAGCATGGCATTATTTAAGCTGAGAGGCCCTTCAAATCATGTTTATACAGCAGCCGAGTGGAGAGTTTTGCACGCTCAGCACTTCTGAAAACTAAGCGCTACACAATTTTTCGCCTATATAGCATTTTTTGAGAAAATGAATGGAGGAATCAACATGTTCTCATTTAGCCATAGATTTTTGATTGGTCTGTACTTAAGCTAATAGCATAACTATTTATTTGGTATAAATAAGACATTCTCAACTGAAGATTGCTTTTGCAATCCATGGGAGGAATCTTGAAGAAAAACACTGTGAAAAATAATTCAATTGCAGAAATAATTTTTGAACAGGGCCAGAAAGATTGTGCTTGATATAAGTTATTCAACACTTCCATATTTGCTGTAAACACAGCAAAAGCTTCTGGAAAACCTATAGCATAAAGAAACTATAATCACCAGAGAAAGAAAGAAAAAGAAAGGGCACTTGTCAGCAGGTTCCAGGTAACAAAAGGAATGCAAAAATACGCGACTACCTGAGGCCCTGGCCTTTCAACGCGTCATTCTGTGCACGTCCTGTCAGTATTAGATAAAATTTCATACAGATCGCAAGAGCTTGCTTACTCTTGCAGAATTCAGTTTAGGAAAAAGTGCTTTCAGCTCTGCTGTTCTCGGAGCACTTGCACTCAGTAAAATTCATGAGGCATTGTTGGTTGAACAGTTGTGTTATGAGAAGCTATTCCTGCTAGGTTTCTTTCCCAAAATTTCCCATTAATTAGCAATTGACTGGGGCTTTGAGCAACCTGGTCTAGCGAGAGGTGTCCCTGCCCATGGCAGGGGGGTGGAATTAGATGATCTTTAAGGTCCCTTCCAAACCATTCTGTGATTCTATGAATTCTGCATGGGGAATACTTACAGGAACAGGCAGGCTCAAGCTGCCAGTGCCAAAATCTCTGGTTTTAAAAGTTGTTCTGCTCACCCTCAGATTGCTGAGCAAGGACTGGAAGACAAAAGAATAGCAGTGAGATAGCAGCACAGGGACTGAAGGGAAATTTCAACAGAAGGAGAGGGGGAAGGAAGGAAGGAAGGAAAAGAAGATAAATCACAAGTTGCTGTAAAGTAAGGCAAAGTGCAAATAGCAGACCATGGAAAGATACAAAAGGAGGATCCAACATTTAGATTCAGTGTTTAACCAAAGTGATTGTAAAAGCAGCAGTTAGCGTGCAAACAGGAAGAAAGGTAACATGCAAAAATTGCATATTTCAATGACACAGACAACACGAGAGTGGTGAAACATAGGTGAGAGAGACCACATACACGCTCCTGGAAGAGCCGTGTAACGTCGAGGAGCGAGCTGGGACTATGGATTGAACCGCAGCACATCCTCCCTCGCATTTGGAAAAACATATGTTTGTGACTTGTGTCAGGAGAGGCAACAGCATTTGCTGTACACTTTAACATGCCAATGCTGCTGCAAAGCAGGAAGTCGAAGTCTGGTCAACTACCATGATATAACAAGAAAAAAACAAAACAACTGCACAAAGTGCCAGTCATCATTTCCATTCTCAAGCATTCCCCATAGCGAAAATACGGAATTGACACGCTCAAACAACTGCATTTGAGTGGCGTTAGGATGCCATCTTCTGGCTAGCTGATAGTTTACAGAACTGGGCTTTCTTGGTTTAATTTCTTATATATCTTCTCTCAAGATTTTATCAAAATATGAAAGATACTGCAATATAAGATGGGATCTAAAATGCTAAGTACAATACCTGTTCTGCCCTTCTCATGAATTTTTTATGCTGGCATTCTTATTCTGTATGTTTTGATCATTTGATCGAAAGCACTGAGCTATGAGAAAACGAAAAACCCTACACAAAAATGCAAGTGTTCATCTAGGAAGCGAACACAGATGAACTATTGCTCAACAACTGTTCTTTTTCCTCGAAAAATGTCACCAAAACCTCAAGATGGTATCCAAGGCAAATTCCAGGTTCCCTTTGTCACTCTGAACGTATAACATTAGCATGCGTGCTGAAAAAAACGACACTCCACAGGTATTTACATCAGCCTGAGGTGCCTGAGACAGAGGGTAATGGTTTAACCGACGAAGAGATGTCATCTGTCTCAGAAAGCTGGTCACCAGCATGAGAGAACTTTACCAGTTTAAGTCGTATTAAGACGTTAAGTGAGGCAACACTTCAGATAACTGGAAAACACTAGAGAGGGACGCTGGACTTGCCCTTGACTGTACCACCGCACCGAGATCACCGTCTCCAGCCTTTGGAAGGCCTGTCCCACCAACCGGAGTGTCACAGCGGTGGTGTGGGACGGCGGGCGTCACTTTTTACCTCACGGAAAACGTTATTTAAAAAAACACACATGTCTTGCAGAGATTTATCACAACGCTCGAATGAGACCTGCCATAATCGACCCGCAGCTGGCCTGAACGTGGCTCGCTGAGCTAGCAAGCCGCTCCCGTCGCTTGAGACCCCACCGGACGACGGCAACTCCATCCCGCCATGTCACCCGGCCCCTCCGCGGGGCTGATGTGGCGGCTCCCGTCGGGCCGTACCATGTGGCCCCACAGCCCGCGGGGGGGGTGCGGCACCTCCCCCGTGTACTCGCCGCGCCCCAGCACAAGCGCGCCGCCTCGCGCCTCCCCCTCTGCGCTAGCTTAGTAGCGCCCGCGCGAGCACCGCCGGCCTGCGGGCGAGCGCACGGCGGTGGGGTTGTGGGGGGGGTGGCGGGCAGGTCTGGCGGCAGTGTGCTGCCCTGTCACCTCCCGCCTGGCAGGGAAATACGCCGAGCTGCCCAGAATGCGGTAGGGCTTTGCTCTACGTCTGCGCAGTTAAATGTCCCGGCGCCTCCTGCTTTCTAAAAAATGGTTCGGCCGAACCCCACCTCGGTAGACGGGAAAGCGGCGCCATCTTGGGCTCAACCACAGCGAGGCGCAAAACTGGGGGGTGGGTGGTGGTGGAACTGCGTCTGTTGCGGGGCGAGAAGGAGAGGGACCCGCCGCTGGCTGAGCGAGAGAACAGACCAGCAGCTACGGCGGAGTGGGGAGAAGGCAGCGTTGGGCAGAAGCTGCGGCGGGGCCCGGGTTGGGTTTGCCCCCCGTACCCCCCGTTCCGCGCCGGTTGGTAGGCGCCGCTGCGCGAGGCCCGCCGGGCCTGGCGCACATGGCCCGGCCGTAGGCGCCTCCCCGCCCCTCCCCCGCCCCTTTCCCCGCCGCGCTCGAGCTGTCCGCGCGCGGCCGGCCCGGCCCCGCACCCGGCCCCATGCAGGACACCGAGCAGAGCCCGCCCGCCGCCCCGCCGGCCCGCGACCCCCAGCAGGCGGACGGGCCCCCGCCGCCGCCCGCGGAGCCGCCACCGCCGCCGCAGCAGGAGGAGGAGGAGAAGGAGCAGGAGGAAGAGGAGGGCGAGGGGCAGGAGGAAGGCGGCGAGTCTGAGGCGCCGCCGAGCCCCCCCCAGCCGCCGCCCGCCGCTGAGGAGCCTGCCGAGCCCGAGCAGCCGCCACAGCTGCCCTCGCCTCAGCCGCAGTCCGGCCGCGAAAGCCCCGAGAAAGCGGAGGCGGAGCCCGAGGCCGAGCCGCCGGCCGAGCCCGAGGCCGAGCCAGCGGCGGAGGAGGCCCAGACCGAGGCGCCGGCGGAGGCCGAGCCCGGCGCGGGGAAGGAGGATGGGGAGGCCGCGCCCGCCGCCCCGGCCGAGCCCGAGGACGAGATTTCCTTCAGTGACCCCGAGGACTTCGTGGACGACATCAGCGACGAAGGTGCGGGCCTGGGCCGGCGGCGGAGCCCGGGCCTGGTGGGGCCGGCCGTGAGGGGAAGGGAGGGGCCGCGGGGAGGCGGGAGAGCCCCGGCGGGGGCCCGGCCCTGCCCGCCGCCGAGGGGCGCGGGGGAGGCCGCGGTGCGGGCCGGGCCGGCGGGGCCTCTGTGGGGAGACCCTCCGCGTCCCCCGGGCTCGGCGGGCCCGACCGCTGGCTCTTCCCCCGCCCGCCCTGGCGGTGTGGTAACCGGCTGCTCGTAACGCTAAGGACACGTCTTCATCGCAGCAGCGTTTGTGGAATGAGCCTTATTCTGCTGCGTCTGTGCACCGTAGGGGTTGCTGCTGTTCTTAAATTCACGATTAAACCTGAAGTACCGATCTGTGGGCTGCCCTCACAAAGTGGAATCATCAACTCGTGTGCTTTCCGTTTGACTCCATTAGTTACGCTCGACTGTAAAAACAGAAGTTTTAACTTGCTGACCAGATGTCTGCAAAGTAGATTTCATTGTTCTATCTTTTCCACGCATCCAGAGTGAAATCCATAGATAAATACAGGGTTTGAGGAGAGTTAGTGCTCATGAAGATGTGATGTAGGTGCTTTGCAACAAGAAAATATGGGAAAACTATTTCTGGCAGTTGAAAATTCAAACGTAGGCGCTTACAGAAGTATTGGATATTGCCTGTCTTTAAATAGCTAATCGATAATTATGGGAATACCTAGTTTTGGCATATAGAAGTTAAACTTTAGTTTAATATTTTTTTTCAGGTAATTTTTTCTAGATAAATCATCTCAGTTCCCTAATAGCACTTATTTTGCCAGTGCTTCTTCTAGCATATGTGCCATTGTAGGGTGTTACATACGGGTATCCTACGCATTGTAGGGTCTTAGGTTGCATGTATCAGAACTGGAAAAATGTTTCTTAAAGCATTTGATGATTTGTTCATAAGTCAGTTACTTCAATTGGCGATGGAATACAGGTGATGTATGTGCCTTCTAGTGTTTTAGTCCTGTGTTTAGCTTAATAAGACAGCAGAACAAATATCTTAAAGTAAGAAAGTGTTTGCTATTCTCAATTTATTAGCCCATGTATAGCTCTTTTAACTTGTACGTTTGTTTCTTAAAGACACTTTGGCAAAATTGTCTGCAAGTATGTAGCTGGATTCTTTTTGTGTAGTTAAGTGTTTGCATGATACACTGTGTCTACATGTAGGATTATTATGTTAATTTCTGTCTGTTCAGAAACTAGGCATATTTTCCATCCTCACCAATTTTATTGTTAGGGATTGATTTGGTTAACTTCTCAGCTGTATGAATAATACAGTGTTAGTAGCTGAATTACAGTGTTTAGTCACTCTTGCTGGTCTGGCTTTCCATCTGGGTGTTAATTGTTGAGCTTCCTTATTCCTTTCTCCTTATCCTGATGGCTCCCCAAGGAGAAAGGCAGTCCCCCAGTGTCACTGAGCCAAGGCTCATTTCAATGCTTGTGATGTTACATCTTCAGGAACACCTTTGAGCTGGACCAGCTTCAGGTTTGGACCATCTCAGGTGCATTACTTCAACTTTTTTTGCCAGAGTGGTGTTGGCATGGCAGCACAGCTGATCCAAGCTCAAGCACAAGAAGGATGTGTCAGATAACCACTTAGGTGCAATGAAGCTTTAGTTCGGATAAAGATAGTAGTCCTTAAAATACGGCCAGCTGAAGATAGCTGGGTACCCACCACACCCCGCTTTTCTTGTGGGTGGAGTAAGAGCTGGCTAAACTAGCTTCTTACTCTTTGAAGATTTCCTTTGTTCACAATTTTGAATTTAAGGCAGAGAAGTGGAACAACGTAGGTATTTGTCTTTAATCTGTTACCCTGTAGTGTATCAAAACTGTATTGTATTCTTGCACATGAATCTAAATATGCATTCCTTTGTTTGTCTGTAGGCCTCCAACGTCTTTTGTGAGAAGTTGTTATGAAAAAATGACTAATAGAGCCTAAAAAATTACCCTTTTGTGTATTTTTTTTTTTCTCATAGGCTTCTGTGGAAGTGTCCTTGTGGGACATGCTTTCGTTTTATATGCAGGGAAAAACTAAGATAGGGGATTATAGGGTAAATAAGAAATGTACGTATTATTTTACTGTAATATCAGGTATTTAAATTAATCTTTTCAGTCCTTACAATTACTCTAGGCATAGTAGACGCTTCACTGGGTGTGTTCTGAATCCTGGGCAAGTGGTTACCTATCCACAGCTTCAGTGTATGGTCAGCTGCCTGGAGAATGGCTTCCTTCTGAAAGATTATCTTGAGGTCCAGTAAATACTAGGATGTTAACTTGCAGCACTCATCTGTGTTCTCTTCTGTATCTGCGACAATTTGAGTCAGCTTTCAACTTTGCAGCAAAAAGTTAAAGAAGGAGGGGAAGGTGATCCAAAATTCCTTTGGCAGTAACTAAACCACTTTTAGTCTGTGCGGTAGAAAATACTCTCTACAGAGTGATTCCTTATACCCACTGCTGTGCTTTTGAAAGAAATCAGGTTTTTGCTCTATGTTCCATTTTTCTTCTACTTCTTTGCCTGCCTATTTGTTTCAAATAGTGCTCTTGAAGTTGTCATTGTCTGTGACTGTGCTTACTCCTTACAAGACTGTGCCTTGTAGGGAGGCACCTCATTACAAGAGGACCAGTGCCTCTATCTTCCTGTGAAGTTTTTTGCTCATCCGCAATGACCTGTATGGTTTTGTGCCATCAGAATATCTGTTGTTACCTCTGGATTTTTTTAATGAACTTTTCTTGTGCTTGACTTTTTCCCAATTTTCAATCTGCTGTTCCCTGCTAAGGGCTCTTTTACTGTGGTACTTCAGCCACAGCTGCAGAGTTAAGTCCTTCTGAGTGTACTCCCTTCTGCATGTGGGAAACTTCAACAATGCTGTAAGCAGTCTCTTCCCAGTAGAAAGAAACTTGAAGCTGACAGTGCAGGGACTGAACAAACAATCTCACCAGCAAGTACTCTCAAAGTTTGTAAGATGATATAGGAAAGGGGATTAGTATGGTTGAAGAATATCCAGAGTATAAAAAGGTGTGTGCTTGTCTTCGCTTGCTGCATGCTTAAATATGGCTTTAAGTTTCTTGTCTTAGACCTTCATTTCTGTGTTTAATTAAAGGTTTAGATGGAGCGTGAGTTCTCAAACATAATTATAATGATGCTAAGACATGCAGAGCTTCCATTATGGCAGATAGTTTTGAATTATGCTAAAATTCTTGTAATGTGGGAGGGAGGTACATGTTACATTTCTTTTTATCAAAGTCATCTGGTTATAATTTGAGCAAGGTTACTAGTCAGAGCTTGAGTAATAAATCTTATAGTTGTCCGCTTTATTGGCAATTTTGAGGACTTCTTGAGCCAGTTCCAACTCCTTAAACAAGCTAATAGTGTACATGTTGATGTCCTCAATGTAAGGTATTTCTTTAAGAAAGATTTCAAGAGTTAACTGCTTGAAGTTTGTCAAGAAACTGTGTAAACATTCCTCTTAGCAAGGAAGTCTTGTTGGAGTGCTGTGTATGCACTTCTGTTGTTTCTCTGGTAGTATGTTCATTCACTACCAAGTTTCTTAAATGACTCTCGAATAATTTTCCTGAAACTTGAAGTCTCCCTCTTCTCTTACTGTCACTATTCTTTTCACCTTTCTGTCTTCCTCCTCAATGATGTAGACTGGTGCCTTAGTTTCATGTATGCGTTTTCTTTGCAGAATTACTTGGTGATGTACTGAAAGATCAGCCGCAGGAAGCAGATGGAATCGACTCAGTAATCGTTGTGGATAACGTTCCCCAGGTTGGACCAGACCGACTTGAGAAACTGAAGAATGTCATCCACAAAATATTTTCCAAGTTTGGAAAAATTATCAATGAATTTTACCCGGAAGCAGATGGGAAGACAAAAGGGTAAGTCCTTATGACTTTTACTGGAAATTGGATTGAAACACTCCTCTGACTTACCCTTGATTACTAGTGTCAATACTTTATGGCCAGTTTTTATGGTGACCTCACAGTCATGCTCATCGCTTTTTTCTACCTTAGTCTGTACGATCCTGACATCCAGTTTCAGTGACGAGCACAAGTTCCCGAGGGAGCCAAGAAGCTTAATAGCTCATTAAGCTACAGTGTTGGGGGGTATTAATTATGGTACTAAATGAGGGGGTTTTTGTTAATTTTCTGTCATGGCTACTGAATAGGTTAAAGGTCTGTTTTAGTTAAAAACTTAGGAGCAGTGGATGTACTGTTGCAAAATGGACTGTCAATATTATGTCTCTGGTTGCCAGTGCTTACGCTTACATTAGTGACTCCAGCTTTCTTAAGTTCATCAAGCCCTTTCCAGGGCCCTTTTCCCCTTTGCAAACTTCTGATCCCTGTTCCTGGTTAATTGCAGCATCTGAAATTGAGAAGAAAGCTAACCAGAAATTATCAAGTCCTAAAGGGAGAGGGCAAGGGAGAGAAAGTTTCTCTCCATAAAACCAGGCAAAAATCAGTCTGATAAATATGAGGTATTACTGGGGTTGGAGTAGCATATATTCCAGACTTTGGGATGAATTCATAGTTTAGAAAGCATAAAAAAAGGTGGGTTTTCTGGAGTGGAGGGATTGCTGATTCTGTAAGGTCAGTGTGAGAAAATTGTTCTGTCTCTGTGTTCGTGGCCCTCTCTGAGGCAGTATCTGACAGTCTTCAGGATACTGTTAATTTTAAGTCTGCTGCGCTACGAGCTAGATTGGATGAGTGGCAAGAAGGAAACTGAATTATATTCAGTGTAATTGAAAAACAAGAGTGGTGCTTTGTGATGCCTATAAGAGCAAGATTTACAATTTCTAAACATGATCTGTTATTCAGCTGGAAAGAGCTGTGTACTTAACCTGCCTGTTACTAGCTCTCATTGTTCTCATTGTGTTGCATTGAACTTGCATTTGTCACTTGGTCTAGCCCATTTACAGAAAGGATATCAGTTTAATTCAGGTCAAGCCAATACAGCTGAAAAGTGTATATGTGCCTGTAGCCAAAATGGAGATTAATTGCTTTTGACCCTAATTGGTTAGTGGCAAGACAAGAAGTTATTTTGTAGATGCTCTGTACCGAGTTCTTAGTTCATCCCCATTGTTTCTTTTTTATTTTATTTATTTATTTGCTTGCTTTTTTATTATGAGCCTGTTATGTAGTCAACGATGATTTCCTACTTTTGTCTTCCTTCATTGTAGATACATCTTTCTGGAGTACATGTCTCCATCTCATGCGGTGGATGCTGTGAAGAATGCAGATGGATACAAACTGGATAAACAGCACACTTTCAGAGTCAACCTTTTCACAGACTTTGATAAGTGAGTGCAGCTATCGTGTATATCTGTAGATTTTGGGATTCTAATCAAGAGTACCTGCACGGAGTGTAACCAATCAAATTGCTCTTTCAGGTACATGACAATCAGTGATGAATGGGAAATCCCTGAGAAACAGCCATTTAAGGATTTGGTAAGGACTTTTTGGAAGAGTGGAAAGAATATTCAGCATAATATGAAATGATTACTTCATTGCTGGAGTGTTCATATGAAAATAGAAACGATGGTTTAATAGTGTTGTTATAAGTAGCACTAGTGATCACATGTTCCTGTTCCTTCATTCTCACTGTCATGAAGTGACAGGGACAGCTTAGTGGTTCTGCTTAGTAGTTCCACATATGGTAAAACTTAAGAGTAAACAATAATTTTGCACAAGTCATTTAAAAATAGAATTTCGAAAGCATCTTCTCATATTTTTTAATGTTTGAGGCAAACTTCTGTGTTTGTTACCGCTAGCTTGTGAAAAGTCCTGTGGGGGAAGGAAGGGTTAGTTTAAAAAAAAAAAAAAAAAAAAAAACCAAACACTAAGAAAACCCTTATAGTTATTTTAAGTAGGAAGCGTTAAAAGTCGTCAGACCACCTTGGAGGTCCACCTTTTTATGATCTGTTCTCTTAGCCTCCAGTAACTGGTAGTTTGAATTGTTTAATTTCACTTTAAAGACTTGTTTGCAATGGTAAGACTCCAAAGTTCCGCACTCTGTGTAAGACCGACTTCCACCTGGCAGGTAGATACTAATTTGGGGAACTTGTCTTCTTACCCTTTAACTCATCAATAATCTTCTTGCTTCTTTTTTTCTTAGGGGAATCTTCGATACTGGTTGGAAGATCCTGATTGTAGGGATCAGTACAGCGTGATCTTCGAGTCAGGAGACCGGACCTCCATTTTTTGGAATGATATCAAGGAACCTGTTCAAATTGAGGACAGAGCAGTGAGTGTCCTGGGAGTGCTGTACATTGCAGCTACACTGTCAGTCTCATTCACTTTATGACACTTCAGGTTTTTCATTTTTTAAAACAAGATATTTTTTTCCTCATTGTTGAAATACTTTTCCTTCTGAAGAGGAACGGTGAAATTACATCCTTTAGAATTAGACTTAACTGCTTAGGTAAAACAAATGTAGAGTTAACTCGTTTATGGTGGGCATTTTGGTTTTTGTTGTTTTGTGTTTTTTTTTTTTTAACTGGTCCATAATGCCTATTTGCTTCCTTCATCTGTATATTATATACATGATTCAGAAAGACCTGAAAATGCAACGTCAGTGTTTGAGGAGTAGTACTATTCATTAGAGCTGAGTATGTGCTAAAGTATGCTGCTTCTGATGACTTTTTGCTGACCGCAAAGGTGCAAAAGAGGAATAGCTGGTTTGGTAATAGCATATAAAAGGGAGAGTTAGCGTGCCTGTCTGCTGCAGGCAGCTGACTTGCTGAGAACTGTTGGTACCCAGAAGCATTTTCTTTAATAACCATTACACATTACAGTAGAAAGAAGTTGGCTCTGGGATGATGAGTAATTTTGCTCATCACCATGGTCTGTACTGCTGATATCTCTCTAATTTAGCTGAAGGTCAGGAGCGGTATTGTTTTGAGAAATTTGAAATACACCCTTACTTCTAAGAAGAGTATGTTCTTTCCAGGACTGAAAGACAAAAGGAAACCCAAGCCTCTTAGGTGGGTTTAATTGTTACTGTACAAAGGTTGTCACCGTAACTGGAAAATGTTTTTGGTGATCAGTAAGTTGAAAGTGTCTCAATTGACTGTTTCCAACTGGAAGAATAAGTACTGTGCATTATGTGCATGAAATTAAACTCCACAACTAGTCCAAGGTATCACTAAATCTGAGATCTTCACTTAGTAAATGTATTTGTAAAATGTGATGCTACAAACCACACATTTAATTCTTTCCCTTTTAGGGGAATCCATTGTGAAATTAAACCTTTGCATGTACTTGTTTTGTTTTTTTAAATGCAGCGGTGGACAGAAACTTATGTACGTTGGTCCCCGAAGGGTACCTACTTGGCTACGTTCCACCAGAGAGGCATCGCACTTTGGGGTGGAGAGAAGTTCAAGCAGATTCAAAGGTTTAGTCACCAGGGAGTGCAGCTTATCGACTTCTCACCCTGTGAAAGGTATGGTGTATGGCATTGATTTGGGCAAAGGGATGAAGAGCGTGAAGCGCGCACGTTCTGGCTGCTGTGCTTTCAAATCTTGTGTGGTTGGAGTATTCGGTTTTCTTTTGCCTTTGGAAGTACTGCTTTCCATGTGTAAATCCTTCTTAGAGTGAGTGAAACTCTGCCTGGCTTTTCTTTGACTTCAGGAAAGATACTTAACGTAATCTGGAATAATTGGTCTACAAAACTGAGCTGCCAAGTTCTGTCAAAGACGTTATTATCCCAAAGGAGAAGACCATGTTTTTTCCTCTTTAGTTGGATGGGATGTCTCCAGTGTTAGATTTCTAGTTCTCTGAAAAGTTTCAGTTGAGTTGAGTAGCATCCTCCAAATCTGTAGTACTGAAATTAATTCCTTAAGCATTCTTTAACGTTAAAGGGCTCTGTAGAGAAGGCTAAAATAATTTCAGGACTGAGATTTTATTTGGAAGCAATTAGGTTTTATGTTTTATTGCGTTAAAGACAGATTATTTATCTTTAAATGGAGAAGTCTAGCATACCTATAGTTCAGGTTGGCTAAGGTCAATGGATTTATATTCAGTTCGAAAACAGTGATGTTCTCATGGCAAAACTATTTAATTAGGTAACAGTGTATTTGGTGAGTTTCCCCTTTCTTGTAACATCAGTATGGGAAGACTTGCACTTCCCTTGCACAGGGAAATACTGTGTCTTGGAAGCTTTCTCTCCCTTTATGATACTGTTCTTATTTCTTCCTCCTCTCCAAAAAATCCCATTAGAGAAACTGCTGTTTGAAAGTGCACTGTATTTAAATTTTATTTGGATGAAAGCCTGCTTGTGCTGACATATTGGATGAAGTTTCGATAGTGAAACCGATTATTTCTTTTGTAGGTACTTAGTGACCTTCAGCCCTTTGATGGACACGCAGGATGACCCTCAGGCCATTATCATTTGGGATATTTTGACAGGGCAAAAGAAGCGAGGATTCCACTGTGAAAACTCAGCTCACTGGCCTATTTTTAAGTAGGTTGAGAAACAGAATTAGAATAGAGAGAACAAGTAGTCCCAGACTCCGTTTAATAAAAAGGCAGTTCGTATCTAATATTCTTTCTTTTTATTTGCTTAGATGGAGTCATGATGGTAAATTCTTTGCTCGAATGACTTCAGATACCCTCAGTATCTATGAAACACCTGTAAGTCCTTCCTGTTTTTTGCGTAACGCTTATTGCATTACAATGTCAGTCTTTCCCATGGTATCTATTTTAAAGGATACATTTTAATAATACACTCTAGAGCTGGGCTTAAAAGGGAAGAAATCCATTTGCTCTTGTCTTGTTCTTTCCTGGGTGAAAAACTTTAGCTGAGCCTCACAGTAAATTTCACAGCACACTTTTAGAAGGACTAGACAGTTCAATATACTACTTACAAGAGTCAATAAGGATCACGGTTATGTGATGCCTCCCAGCTCTCGGTAGCAGATAGAATCATTTAGGTTGGAAAAGACCCTTGGGATCATCGAGTCCAACCATCAACTCCACTCTACAAAGTTCTCCCTTACACCATATCCCTTAACACCATGTCTAAATGAGTCTTAAACACGTTCAGGGATGGTGACTCCGCCACCTCCCTGGGCAGCCTATTCCAGTGTCCGACCACTCTTTCTGTGAAGAATTTTTTCCTGATGTCCAGCCTAAACCTACCCTGCTGCAGCTTGAACCCATTCCCTCTTGTTCTATCACTAATTACCTGTGAGAAGAGACCAGCACCAACCTCTCTACAGTGTCCCTTCAAGTAGTTGTAGAGAGTGATGAGGTCTCCCCTCAGCCTCCTCGTCCTCAAACTAAACAGTCCCAGCTCCTTCAATCGCTCCTCATAAGAGTTATTCTCCAGGCCCTTCACCAGCTTCCTTGCCCTCCTCTGCACTCGCTCCAGCACCTCGATATCTCTCTCGTTTTGAGGTGCCCAGAACTGGACACAATACTCAAGGGCTGCTGAGTACAGGGGGACAATCACCTCCCTCCTTCTGCTGGTCACACTATGTCTAATACAAGCCAGGATGCCATTGGCCCTCTTGGCCACCTGGGCACGCTGCTGGCTCACGTTCAGCCGCTTGTCGATTAGAACCCCCAGGTCCTTTTCTGCCAGGCAGCTCTCCAGCCACACTGCCCCAAGGCTGTAGCACTGCAGGGGGTTGGTGTGGCCCAAGTGCAGGACCCGGCACTTGGCCTTGTTGAAGCACATTCCATTAGCATTGGCCCATCGGTCCAATCTGTCCAAGTCTCTCAGCACCAGAGAACCCAAAATGCATTATAAATTGCAGCCTAATCTAGTCTGTTTTCCTTTTTCATCATAATTCAGGCTGCTGTGCTCATTAATTCTATACAGCAATTTTTATTTTATTTGTAATTGTGGTATACAAACATAATAAAAAATAGGGATATAGGATCTCTGAAAACTACAGTTTCCTAGTTTATGTGCTCTAATAATAAGAGTAGAAGGTGTGTGTGTAAATTCAAGAATGTTACTAACTTGAAAATTCACATCTTTCTCTTCTTTTAGTCTATGGGTTTGTTGGACAAAAAAAGCTTGAAAATCACTGGGATAAGGTGAGTATCCTTTCGTAAAGATACACTGGGTGTAACCCCTACTCTTTAGTGAAGTGTATGGTTTTGATAACGTTGGTCATGTAGCAAGTTTAAATAGCAGGTTAAAAATCTGTTTTGGTATGATATGTGTAAGGTTATTAAATTGTCCTCAGTTGCTTGTCTGTATTTGTCGTTATTACTGAGAGTTGATATTTGTCTGCAACATTCAGATACAATGATTAAAATGGTTTCTGCTTGTAGTATCTCTAACTAAAAATTAAAATGGCATATTTTTAACTTTCTTCCTGTAGAGACTTCTCATGGTCTCCAGGTGGTAACATAATTGCTTTCTGGGTGCCTGAGGACAAAGACATCCCAGCAAGAGTGACTTTGATGCAGCTGCCTTCTAGACAAGAAATTCGTGTGCGGAATTTGTTCAATGTCGTAGATTGTAAACTCCACTGGCAGAAGAACGGGGATTACCTGTGTGTGAAGGTAGACAGGACTCCCAAAGGCACGCAGGTAAGTGGATTCTGATTATATTCATAAAATTTGGTTCTGTCTTATGCTGACACCTCATTTTCTTACAGTACTGTCTTTTAATGTAGACAATGTAAATTATGTGATGTCAAAGCTATTTTTCGTTTTAATTTGAGGCATGTGGAGAGCAAAAGGTATGTAATATTTGCATCCAAGATTTGCTTTGACTTTAGTGGCATCTTGGACTTCTGTTGGGAGCTATATGCCTCATCTCTTTTCCTACTCACTGATAAGCAGTTGTTGAACAACCCATAGGTCACGGTGCACAATGTGCCTTAAGTTTGTCTGTCTTAATTACACTTCACAACAGTCTGAAAAGAAACAAATGCTTTTGTGCAATTCTTCAGTTATCCTTTATCGGAACAGAAACATTTAGAATGTGTTCCGTGATGAGGTACACAGTATTTATCTGCTCTCATTAAAGAAACAAATCTTGATTCTGTCTCTCGTCCCGCGTCCTGCCAGGCTAATTGCGTACTTGTCCTTCTACGCTTAGCAATAAAAGCATTTGCTCTACTGCTTCTGTGCTGGATAATGAGCTGATCTTGGCCTTTACACAGGGAGTAGTGACCAACTTTGAAATATTCCGAATGAGAGAGAAACAGGTGCCAGTGGATGTGGTGGAAATGAAAGGTAATCCCAAGTATTTCCTTACTTTTGATCTTTAACTTTTTTGAGTAGATGCTTGTATGGTTCTTAGAAATTCTTGTCAACGTGTGACATAATTAAAAAGTTAACTCTTTTGAGAGGGGCTACAGTATTCATGTTGTAAGGCTTCTCACGTAAAAATGAGAAAACTTCTGTTGCTATTTGTGCTTGTGATTGACTTGAAAAATTACAGAATTTGAAAATCTTTTATTAATAAAGATGGTAGGGCTGGTAATATGAGCGTATTCTGTAGAAGATGAGAGACGTTGGAGCTATTGTTTGACTGAAACACTTCCCATACCTCCCTGCATTTGCCTTATCAACCTGTGTTTTTAAAAGGTAGTCTGTATGGTGAAGTCTGTTAACTGATGGGTTCCCTTTCTTCGGCATCTTGGTTTTCTTTGGTAACTGCTTGAAATCAAAGCTTTGTATTGCCTTTTGACAGAGTGTTGACTCCTCTTTTTTTTTTTTTTTTTTCTTTTACAGAAAGCATCATAGCCTTTGCGTGGGAGCCAAATGGAAGCAAGTTTGCTGTGTTGCATGGAGAAACTCCACGAATTTCAGTTTCTTTTTACCATGTTAAAAACAATGGGAAAATAGAACTCATAAGTAAGTGACTGAAAAACAAGTTAAAGGTGTGGATGCTAAGCATTTTGCATGGCAATAGATGCAGTAAACTCAAAATTGTGGCTGTTTGTGGTGGATAGTATGGCAATAGGTATGCCTGACGTTGTATTCCAGAAATCTTAATTTTCTGGTGTCAGCTAAACTGTTTTCACTTTGAATTAGTCCAGGATATGGGAATTAAAGGCCTACAAGCCAGAATAATTTTGTGGCCTTGGGAAGTTCATGTGAGGTGATAGCACAGATTTGGCTCACTTTAAGATAAAACTTATTCCCAAGTTAGGTGTTGAGATCTTCTGATATCCTTCTTTTCTTTCTTCTGCCAGCTTTGGATGTTCTGGTGCTACTGGGTTTTAGAAGTGTAGAGCTAAGGACTGTTGTTAGGACTTGCTTGCAGAGTTCAGAAGTGTCTTCAGGAATGGTTGGAGTTGGCTGCTTGTAAGCTAACTGATGGCATTGGATGGAGATCTTCTTCTGAATTTCTTTTGTTTCTTTCCAGAAACGTTTGACAAACAGCAGGCAAACACGATATTTTGGAGTCCTCAAGGGCAATTTGTAGTGTTGGCTGGCCTCAGAAGGTGAGTACTGCGCAGGTTACTGAACACCACATTAATTTTAAGAAGGAAAAAGACTAGAGTATCTCCTCAGGAAGTACTTGGTATCTCCATGAACGTTGCATTACTATGTAATCTTGAAATAGCTTTGCAAAGGAAGGGTTGCAATTTCATAATGTAGCTTGGTCCTTTGTAACTCTTACTTGCTATTTTTGCCACATCAAAAGAAGAGTGGATATTTAGAAACACTTTTCATCTGTTAAAGTTAAATATTGACTCTCAACTAACCCAGTTTGCAACATGCACATGGCTCTTGTAGTGCATTTGTTGTTGTCATAGCCTCGTGGGCAATACCTCGTAATGACAAAGCTCTTGTAAAACAGCTATCAAGAAAGTTTCATGTTAGAGCAAGTGAAAATTATTTTTATTAACCAGTTGATTAGTATTTGCCTTTACATACTTTCAGACAGGCGCTGCTGTTCATCTTGGAAATCTATTTCTTTCTTTAATCTTGTCTTCGCTACTTAAATATGTCTAAGCCTATGATTGTTAAACTTTGGCTGTAACTTGCCTATAGTATGTTTTCATGGTGACTTTTAAGAACTGAAATAAAATGGGTTAAGGGTCACTGAACATAGACACAAAAGTGTCATTCTTATTTGGATTTTTGTTTTTATTCATCGCATTGCTTTCTAGCAACAGAGACTGGTATGAGCCTGTAAAGATGCAGCTTGTGAAATGCTTTTAAAAAACCAGGTTACACCAGTGTGTAAAGCAATCTGTCTTGTTTTTTCCTTTGCAGCATGAATGGTGCCTTAGCATTTGTGGATACATCTGACTGCACCATGATGAATATTGCCGAACACTATACAGCTTCAGATGTGGAATGGGATCCTACAGGCAGATACATTGTGACTTCTGTGTCTTGGTGGAGCCACAAGGTACTAAGGCTTTCTTTTTTTGTTTTCTTTTTTCTTTCTCTTCCAGAGGTGTTGGAAAGGGCTATTCGTTAGGAAGAGAAAATGAACAGCTGTCACCGATCATACGACTTAAAACCTGCACCATAGTTTTATATGCCTATTTCTTATCAGTATTTATTTGGGCCATTAGCTTTACTGGTTTTCCAGAATAAGTTCTGGAAGGGCAGTTCATGAGTCTAAACAGAGTGTCCTTTTTCTGAACTTTCATTATGTCTTTAGCAGTTTGAAACTTGATCTCCTTGTGGTCCACACAGAACAGCAGGATTTATTGCATCTGTCACTACTTTTGCATGGTTCCAACCACTGTGTTGTAATCTTCTCGTGTACAGTGTAGAATCTGAGACTTAAGAATATGATAGAAGGGCTGGCTTAGTTTTAAACTGTTGTGATCCTCCAGAAGATAATTCCTTGCAAAGCTTCAGTGGAACAAATATTTTGCTGAAGAATTTGATTTGTGCAAGAGAGACACTTAACAAAAAGAGCACCCTGGTTCTGTTGTCTAATGGTGCTGATTTTATAAAAAAGACCCTTAAGACAGAGTGAGGGCCAGAATGTTAAGTTACAGCTTATATTGACTGTGATGGTGCACTGCTCTTCCAGGTGGACAATGCATATTGGTTATGGACCTTCCAAGGCCGTCTCCTTCAGAAAAACAACAAAGACAGGTTCTGTCAGCTTCTTTGGAGACCACGACCAGCTACCTTGCTCAGCGAGGATCAGATAAAGGTAGTGTATTTCACTGGCTCTTTCTGCTGACATGGATTTGTTCTATTACCATACTTGGTTTACTTCTCCTTGAGGGTGCAGCTTGAACTGTTACAGAATCACACAGTTGCCTTTTGCTCTGAATTGGGGTGGAGGGAGAAACAAAACAAAAAACCTAAACCCTAAACATACTGCCATAGGAGACCTCACTTCTGGGAACGAGTGTAGATATTAACTGTTCTTTGAGCACAGAATAGAAATGGTGACCAGTTGTTCTTACAGTTAGGGTAAAGTGAAAGGGTATAAAGAATAACCAAATTGAATTTAGCTGTCCAGACTTCACTAATTGCATGTGTACAGAAGCATTTACATGACGTGTAAGCCAGGAAGAACAAGCAAAATTATAGCGAGGAGGAATTGCCTAGAAGAGAGATCGTTTTCAAAAATGCAAAGCCTGCTTAGGCATACTCAGTACGATGGTTTTGATTGATAGTCTGATATCCTAGTTGAAATAAAATTCCCTGTTTTACAGCAAATTAAGAAGGACCTGAAGAAATACTCCAAGATATTTGAGCAGAAGGATCGCCTGAGCCAGTCCAAAGCTTCAAAGGCAAGACGTCTTCAGAATATAATAATGTAGATTAAATTCTTGTAACCTCTCCGTAGTCATTTTGTAATGGTGATGTGTAATTTAAATTTCTTTTATAACAAATGTGTGTTCATTTCTGTCTAGATGTTTAGAGTTAGTTACAATAGGTAGTTCAGACAGGTGCTACTAAACTCTTCGGTTAAGCAGTAATTAATCTGGAGAGGCACTGGTGATATCTCATTAAGCGAAGGTGGTAAAATTTTTAGAGTTCTTAGTGATTTGCTGTATTAGCCAGTCTTTAGATTAAGAAAAGATCTTTTAAATAATAATAAAAAAAAAAAGCCCTCACCAAAACATCTTTTTGATTACATAGGAGAAAAATCTTTTTTAAGTCAGTAGAAAGTATGTTCATGAGAGGGGGAAAAAAAAAGGTTGACTTGCTAACAAATGCATCCCATGTGGATTTGAAAGTTTAACGACTTCTTCCTGCCTCTGTAGGAGCTCGTGGAAAGGAGACGTACAATGATGGAGGAGTTCAGAAAGTACCGCAAGATGGCACAAGAGTTATACATGGAGCAGAGGAACGAGCGTTTAGAGCTTCGAGGAGGTAAGCCACGCGTAGTACTTGTAAAGACTTGCTGCTAGATACCTGCTGCTTTTTACAAAATAACTACCTTGTTCTGGGGGTTCATCCACTTCTCTCCCTCTGTTTCCTGCCAAAGCCAGTCCCTTCTTCTCTGGAGGTTATTTATACTCTTTATGCTGAATCACAACAGAGCTCAATTTTTTTTTTTTTTCCATGGGAGAAAGATCAAATATTGCTGGCTGCCAGATCTTACTATCAGTGTTTTACCTCACCTCTGTACATTTCAAGGCAAGCATTGGCTTGACCTTGGGATAAGACCACGAAGAGATTTATGTGCTGCATTTGACCAGAAAACCCTGTGGTGGGAGACAATAATGCTTGTTTGTCATTTAATGTATTTAGCATGTCCTTGTTATGAGCATCAAATCTTTCCCTTGCTGCCGTGTTTGATGCATTCAGTGTTAATGTTTTCTCTGTTCCAGGGGTAGACACAGATGAGCTGGACAGCAATGTCGATGACTGGGAGGAGGAGACTGTTGAATTTTTTATCAATGAAGAAATTATTACCCTTGCAGAACCAGAGTAATTAACAAAACTGTGGTAAGATGGCATACCTCTCAGTAGAGAGAAACTTTGTCTGTCAGCTGTTGCTATAGTTTCAATAATTTGCTTGGGAAAGTTAGGTCTGTCTGTTGCAGGAGTGAATATGTTATTTTTCTGAGTTGGTTTATGTCTTATCTGTGGCTAGAAGGGGATAAACAAAAGCTTTTTTTAAAAGTAATCACAGACAGTCAGATTGAGCTGTACTGAGCAGAATACTCTGTATGTCTTGTCTTCCCGGAGTGATCAAACCCATGTCAGAGTCAGGGTCAGCTTTTAAACACACTGAATTGCAGACTCTACAGTTCTGTCAGTAGAAGGAATTGTATTTAGTATTAGGTAGAAGTTCCACCTTTCGGAAGAATTGCATGTTAGTTGAAGACTGGACGGAGTTTAAATACTATACTGAAGATTATGCAGCAAGTTGACTGTGGGCTGATATAAATTTGAGTAGATGTTTAAATATCCACATGAACTCTGCTATCGTTTTCTAGAAATGTTGGGTAGAATTCAGGTAGTGGCAGGCTCTCATTACTGGCTGTCGCTGCTCAGTGATTAAATGTTTTGTTTAATCCAGTGCTTTTTGCCAATTCCTGTTTATGAATTCATATTGTGTATTTGTATGTTGAAAATAGAGGCTACTTTCAGTCATTATTGTAGGAAATGTCCTTTAGGAAGCTTGATATTGTTGTATTGAGGAGGGAAAAGATATTTTAATAGTGAAGGCATGCGGGACTTAAAACCTGCACTGCATTCCTGCTTTGTCGTGTTAGGCCTTCACTTAAGGGGAGGCTGGAAGAATGCCTTTTGCAGCTCTAAGTCACCCAACAGCTCTTCAGCCTCCATATATCTAAGGAGTCAAAGTAAAATATGAGGAGTGCCCCTCTTCTACTGGTAGAAAAAATTAATAGCCTTGACACCTTTGACTATAGCTGGATCTGGCTTATCTGTGTCCCATACACAGGAGATCTTTTATGGAAGGAAGGGGGAGAGCAGCTGCCAAGTGTCTGCATTTAAACAAACATCAGTTTAAGAATGGGTGAAAAACATGCTTTTGCAGCCTGTCATCAGCTAGCATCTGTGGGAAGGTTGAGCTCTTTGTATAAAGGCATAGTAGCTAACTCGCCTCTCTTTTTCCTTTTCTGCAGCACCACCATATCTTGTGCTGAAAAGAAGTTTGTTCATTTTCAGAAAGTCTACATCAACTTCGGAATTTTTAATCCATATTCTTGCACTCTGGAGGGGTGGATGCACCAGATTTTCTCCATTCTGACACATTGTAGTGCCTTTAAGTCTTGCTGCCTGCTGCAGTGAGATACCGGAAAGGCGCTGCTTTTAAATTTTTATTATTTTTTTTTTAAGGGTTTGATTCTTTTTTTTTTTCCTTTTTAAATCCACTACTACCAGTATTTACTTACTGACTCCCGTACAGTACTTACCAACTGGCAGTTTTTGACTATTGCCAGCAAGGTGAGATTCATCGGTGCACCTCTGTCTTACACACACGCACGATGTTTCTGTTCCAGAACTCTTTCTATGTCCCGAGTGCATGGACAGGTGTTCATTTTGTTTGGGGAAAAGTCAACAGAACCGTTTTTCGTATGATGTGTTTTAGTGTGCTGAAGCAGCACTACAGCGGGCTATATCCTCCTCCTTTCAGATTGTGAAAGGACATCTCCCTCAAAGAGCTGAATATGGAAATAAAAGCAGACCTATACTAAAACCAGGCTGGCTACGTGTTGTTTGTAGGGGGTCTTTCCCTGAATGATGAAAGTCAAACATACCCACAGTAATAGGAGTGTGTTGGCTGTATTGACTATAAGATTGCTTTGGATATTTTTTAAAATCTCAGTTCCTCTTGGCTTGTCTGGTTTTGTGTCGTGGCTTGGTTTTTACAGTGACGGTACGGCCCATTAATCTGACAAGTTGACCTGTTCACTATAGTTGAGCGACTGGAAAATGAGTGGATTTCTTAAACTATTTGCAAACCGATACTAGCCTCAGGAATTTCTGGATTAGTCTGAGTCTTATTAGTGAACATTGCAAACTTTCAGAGAAATGCTCTGTACACACATGCCTTATGCTCCCTCTTACAATACCTACTTTCATTTCTAAAGCCCTTTGTGCTCAGAGGGGAAACGTGAATTTAAAGCTGGTGGAGCAACTTCTCTGTACTTGTATTTATGGGTAGAAATTCTTTTCTGGATATTGTCAGAGCAGTGAAAGAGATTGCTGGCCTGCTGCTTGCCCTTCGAGGGGAGAGGAGAGCGAGGATGTTCCTGTCTCCTCCTGAGCTGGCCAGTGGAATGGCTACTGTGAGCTGCCTTGGCTGGCTGTTTTTTAAACCCTGAGGTCGCTCACACAGCGGTGTCTGGCAGATCTGCAGTGGAAGGCAGAGAGCACCCATTGGGCACGGGGTAGCCCCACGTGGCTGGAGGCAGCCAAGGGACAGTCACGTTTTTAGTGCTCACTTTTCTTTGTCCTTAGGTGAACTTGCTGTGGTAGCAAATGCAGGAACCCCTCAATTGACTCCCATGTTCTCTTCACCAGGGAGACTCTACAAAATAATTGTTCCATAACGACGATACTGACTTAGTTTCAATAATTCACTCTTAAACCGGTGGGTGGCTTGTGTTTTTTTTTTCCAGAAGCCTATATTAGTTTCCAGTTTTCTGCATTTGTTGATTCATAATCAATATATATAGATGATTAAAGTTTTGTCCACAATATTTACCAAGCTCATCTCAACTGGACTGGAAAAAAAATATTTACTTTCTGGCAAAACAGTGCAGAAGAACTTCTAGCACATCAAAGTTTTCCAGTAATGGCTTGAACTTCTATAGCGGGAATCAGTTCAGTTACCCTTTAGTTGGGAAGAGCTGACTTCTCAACCATTTTCTGAGTTATGAATTGAGTTAAAAGGGTTTGTTTTTTTTTTTTCCCCCTGTCTCTACGCAATGAAGTTTTAATTAGGCTATTGTGTTTTATTCCTTGCCACTTTCAAAGTAAAGAAATGTGATGCCGATGTTAAACAAATTGAGTTCTCATCTAACACGTTCTCTGATGGTTCTCTCTGATGATCATCAGTTGCTGGGTGGGGTGGGGCACGGGAAACAAAGAAAAAACCTAAAACTTGATGCTCCTGTTGGAGCTTTGGAAGCTGCCAAGATGTCCTGACCAGCAGTTAAGGCCTATTTTCCTCGGTAATGCTGGCATTTCTAACGCTGCTCCCTTGAATTGCTATGTCTTCTCTGTAGTGTTTCTTATTGCAGATGGTTTTTGCAAACTGTGTGCTCCTGAAATATCCGTATGGGTATGTATTTGGTAAACTAGTCCATTTGGCATATTGGAATAACACGAGGACTTGTAGTAGGGAGGAAGAGTCTTGTTGGATTGAACCCATGGTGGTTTGTAGCTTCAAGTTTTCAGCCAGCGCCTCACCAGGGCTTCTGAAGGGTGGTCAGAACAGGAGCGGGTTTGTAGGTCCTGTAGAGAGAGATGGACAGATGGGGGGGAAAACAGCTTCCAAAAGGTAGTTGTACCTCCAGTGAATGCCTTCAAGGGCCCAGAATGTGGGCTGGGGGGAGAGAGAGGGGAAACAACCCTTGAGCATTAAGTAGGATAGTATCTCTGGTTGTGTCTGTTAACATATTGTCTTAAGTGTTTTTAATGATTGTTCTTAAATAGCAGGATTAACTGGAACAATTCATATAATCCCAGTCTAGTCTCTGCTTTCACAGTCTTTATTTTGAATTTGTAATAAAGAAACATTCTCATGACCTTTTAACCATCTACAGCCCTTAATGCAAACTTCATAGAGCAAGTTTTTTTCACTTGGTATACCAAGTTTTAACTTCTTAAATTCTAATATTTTTTAATAAAGCCTTACTGTAACTTGTATGAGCTTTGACTTGTTTACTGTCAATAAATACTGAAGGCAAAAGGTGATCCTGTGGGGTTTTTTTTTTATAGATTGTTGTAATGAATGGACTGAGGCTAAACGTGCTGAAGGATTGATTGCCTTGCTGAACGTAGGAGCGATGCCCCTGTGCGTGAAGAGACAATACCATGGAAGCTTGTACTTGGCTCAGGGAGGCAGCAAACGGTCTTGATGGCTGTTGGCAGTTCTTGTGCAGGGCTGGAGGGGCTCGGGTGCTTCTTGCCCAGCTTTTGGTGGGGCTGTGGGCTCTGGTTGTGCTGCGTGTTTGATCCTAGGGGAAGTCTGGCATCCTAGAGGGCAGAAAATGAAGGCTGTGGGCTGCTCATCAAGGGTGTGCAGATGGATTTGCATGTAAAGAACTAATTTGGGCATGCAGGTGGGTCATGTTGCTTATCCTGACCCCCTTCGCTGTGTCCCGTGGTGGCACGCAGCTTCCTGGGGTTCAATATTTCACTGCTGCCTCTCTTCCTGCTGTCCCCGCAGCCATCTCCTGGGGGAGCGCAGGTGTTGCCTCTCCCTTCCCCAGGGAGGGTGATTGCTGCTGCCGCTGCCTCTGAACCGTTCCATCTCCTGCCTCTGCAGCCTCCTGAAGGTCTCCGACTCGATGCGCACCTCCCTGGGCGAACCACCCAGCCCTCAGCCGGCATTGTCTGGTAGCTCGGCCATGAAGGAGCAGCAGCTTACGGTGAGTCCTCTTGCTTAGAGGAGGACATGGGATGGGGAGGAGCAGCTGGGTTGTACCCAGTTCCAGCATCCTTCCTGTGGCATTCCCCAGTTGTCCTCTGGTGTTCCTGGGCTCTTTGTGCAATGCTCTGTGTCATTTAAAGCAAAAGTTGTGTATAAGTACCCTGCAGAGGAGAAAAACCTACAGTAGGGGAGGTGAGGAGGGGTAACCAGGCAGGTGGTGGGTCTAAGTCCTCCTTGAACAGGGGTTTTCAGCGTGCCCATCTCTGGGATGTGTTTGAGTGACAGATTCATAATAAGCAGCTGGGATTTATGGTCCTGTCTGAGCCCTCACCATTGCTCCGGGACCTCGGCATCTCTCTGTGGTGATCAGAGGAAGAGCAGTGCTTTGAAAATGTAATCTTTTCCCAAGTCTTAACCTTCAACCCTGTGGCTCTGTTAAACGGGAGCATTGCCCTCATGCTGTGCTGAAACACAACTGAGGCGGACACAGCAACCTCTGCTCAAAGTGGAATCGCTTAGAATAAAGTCACTAGTATCTAGAATACCTCGCATTCCTCTCTAATGCAAAAAAAAAACCTTAGTACTTGGTGTGACCCGTCTCCACATGCTGCTTATTTGGGTTTGTTTTCTTGCCCTCGGTGGCCAGGGCTGCCAAATACAGGGATTAACCGGACTATTCAGGAGGTTAAGGCTGTTTGAGAGGGATTTGCACTGTCCGCTGTCCCTTCTGCAGGACTTGCGATTATGGTGTGCGAGATAATATTTCCAAATGCTTCAAAAAGATGAGTTCAGCCCATGGGAATGAGATGCAACTCAGACGAGTTCAGGGAGATGAAGCAGCGAAGATAATCGCTGCATTCTTGCGAATATTAAAAGCTTTCCAAAGCCAGGGAGCCCCCCGTGCTCTGAGATATTCACAGTGAAGAAATGTTCCTTTGCTGTTGCTGGAACTGCTCAGAAATGTGTACTACAGTGCTCAGGACTCAGAGCTGTTCGTGAAATGCTCATTAAATTGACGCGTAGCTTGTTATTGTGGAAATAAATCTGGTTCCTATAGTAACTAGTTTCCCGTGACTGGTGGGGCTGCAGAACAAGTCTGTTTCAATAATTGCATGCCCTCCTGATGAGGCATCATTTCTGTGCATTGTGCGGTGTTTTATCAGCATCGACTCTCCTGGCAGGAGCTGCTAAGGGGATGCTGCTGGAGTTTATGAAAGGGAAAACAGCTATGGAAAGGTGAAAATAGAATTTTTCAAATCTCTATCGTTAGCTGAGACACCAAGGGCAGCTTTTAGGTGGGATTTCGAATTGGTAGTCTTCTCTGGAGGGGAAGAGAGAGGGAATTCTGCCCCTCTGCTCTGGGAACACCAACAGCAGAAGGACACGGAGCTGTTGGAGCGGGGCCAGAGGAGGCCCCGGAGCTGCTGGGAGGGCTGGAGCCCCTCTGCTGTGAGGACAGGCTGAGAGAGCTGAGGGGGTTCAGCCTGGAGGAGAGAAGGCTCCGGGGAGACCTTATTGCAGCCTTTCGGTACTTAAAGGGGGCTACCGGAAAGATGGGGACAAACTTTTTATCAGGGCCAGTTGCCATAGGACACGGGGTAATGGCTTTAAACTAAAAGAGTTGAGATTTAGACTAGATGTAAGGAAGACACTTTTTTACAGTGAGGGTGGTGAAACCCTGGCCCAGGTCGCCCAGAGAGGTGGGAGATGCCCCATCCCTGGAAACATTCCAGGTCAGGTTGGACGGGGCTCTGAGCAACATGATCTGGTTGAAGATGTCTCTGCTCATGGTGGGGGGTTGGACTAGATGGGCTTTAAAAAGGTCCCTTCCAACCCAAACCATTCTATGAAAATGGAGTACCGTGTTTCTGACTGATTGAGCTGTGGCACAAGGCACTGGCAGTTAATTGCTACTTTATAATCCCTCCAGTCCTGCGATGAATTCCAGCTTCCGAGGAACCCCGCGGGACCTGCACAGATCAGGGCCAACTTGCTCTGATCTGGTTGAACAGGCTCATAATGATCGCTACCTGGGATTAAACAAAATGGGTACTTAGCGAAATGCAATTCCCTTTCTTTGTCACGGATAACTTTAATCAGTGTTTTGGGAACACGGGGGAGTCTGTAGGCGTGCTCAGCTCTACGGCTGTCGGTACCACAGTCCCAGATCTCTGAAGGTTCCCGCTGGCAGCAGCGATGACACGGCTGAGTTCGTTCTGCCGCCTTCTCTGTCAATCAGCTGGAGCCTCACTGGGTTGGAGACAGAAACAGGGGAAGAGGGATGAAGAACTTGTCAAGATAAAAGTGCAAATCATGGGAGAATTAACTGGTTTAAACTTTATAAACTTTCTTAAACTCTCCAGGCCCTAAGCTTAAGGTTTTAAGATTGATTGGCGGCAGAGATGCAGCGAGAAACTGTAGATGCTGCTTGCGTGGAGCTGGTGAGTCTGGGTGGCCCCAGCAGGCACGAGCCCCGTGTTTGTCCTTGTCTGCAGGTGGCCCTTCGCATCCGTCCCATCAGCCAGGCGGAAGCGGAGGAGGGAGCTGCCCTCGTGGCTCGCAGCGTGGGCGTGCAGGTGAGCTGGGGCTGTGCTGGGGCAGGGGGAGAGCCCCCGTGGCCGGGGGGGCCTCCAGGTACCACCTCGCACCACCACGAGGTCCGGCTCTTCTGGTTCCCGAACACTTGCGTTCAAATCCTACCTGGCTGGGACACAGCGGGGACACAGCGGAGATACAGCGTCCCCTGCAAACATCACTTCGCCAGTTCTGCACCTTTCACCTCTTGCTCCTCTTTTTAAGACTGCAGGATTACCTTCTCTATGTCGCTACATCTATTTACATATTTTTATTGTGCCCTTGTTATTTACCTTCTTTCCCAGTGTAAATCCCATTATTTTCTATCGTGCTTCAGCTGATCTTTCTCTGAACCCTTTCTGAATCCTCGATAATTCTGTAACGCATCTTCTCTCTTGTTTCCACGCAGTAGTCAAACGAGAGCAGCCCTCAGAAGCTAAAAGAGAGCATGAATCTCTCTTTCCTCTTTATGGATTATCTTACAAATGCAATTTTTGTTCAGCACCTTACTGGCAAAACATCCTCATCCCCCCCCTTTTCTTTTTTTAAAGCAGCCATTAACCTCACAAGGATATCGACTTTATTTTTATACAGCTTATTCAGACTTGCATCATCTGCCCCGAGATCTGTTTTCTCTAATGGAAATCTGGGAAGGAAATGTGCATTACATTAGTCTGAGTAACTTCTATCTTAATAATGCAAATAACTGTAATTATGGCAGCAAATTAATTGACTGGGCAGTTGAAGTACTTAGATTTCTTGGTGTATTTTGATTTACATCGTGTTCCCGGCTATTTTTACTCCCAGCCTAACTCATTTAGAACTGCTTCTGTCTGATCATTAATCTTAACTCAAAATTGACTCTATCAGTGTCTTGTTATGTTTTAATGCTTCCATGCGATAGCAGAAAATCTCTGCCATTAGAACGCTGCCAGTTAGACAAGGTGGGAGCCCCGGATTGGAAGAGAAGGTCTCTCTTGGATGCCTAGACATGTGGATTTTGCTGCGAGCAAAATTTGGATGTAACAAGGACTCAGTAAAAGGGGCCTGAACATGTTTACAGAGCAAATTTCTAAAGGAAACAAGCTGATCTCATTCTCCAAGCTCTGCTCTTGGCTGTCGCACTTGCATGTGCACATGATTATGTGTCAGCCCATCTTTTGCAGGCAAATGCCGCCGAGGATGAACCAGGAGTTCCCTTCAGAGTTTATTCTTGTGTTGTTTCAGGTTATAAGACCTGAGCCTGAACCAGTGAAAACTAAAGAATTTAAAAAAAAAAAGGAAAAAAAAAAAGTCATTTGAAAACTTGCAGATCGAAATTAGAGATACTTGTTAGAGACTTGCAATTTAGCAGGAAATGCAAAAGAAAAAGCAAAACCAACGTCTTGACATTTCCTGGACGCCTGTGGGCACTTGGCCTGGGCACTTGTCTGTCTCCCATGCCTGGCGCACCGATGCAGTTCTGCTGTCGGTCAAGTGGTTGTTGATCTATGCTTTAATTGCTTATCTAATGATCTGTTTACCTGAGAGAGAGTGGAAGCTGCTCTGGAGTAGGAGGCACAGGGTTCTCTGTCCCTTCCCTTGAGGCTTGAGCATCTCCTTCCGAGCCCTTTCAGTGGAGGAGAAAGAATACCGTTCTTCACAGTAATTACATACGGTGATAATTATGCACTAAAATAGATCCTAAGGCACTGAAAAGAAACAGAACCGGTTCTGCAACCTGCTGCAACTCCTCTCCCACCTTTGTTTTTTCCTTAATAAAAGCCAGAAATGGAATTAAGTTTCTGTCCTTCAGCAATGCAGATATTTCTATCATCCTTCTGCAGGAAAGGCTTTGGAAGATGACTTTGGGCACTTTTGCTCCCAAGGAACTTAACTATTTTCTTTCACAGCTCCTCGGTCCGAATGTTGGCGGCTGATTGAGGTAAGAGGCCGTGTCCCCCTGCTGCTTGCGTGGGGGCTGGTGGGGTGACACGTCCCTGCAGCCACTGCTGTTGCCCAACGCCAGCGACTGTTTCGCTGCACAACAGACCTTTAAAGCATTTTGCAGCAGCTGCTCGTTCTCCAAATTACAGGAGTTGCGACATCGGTTGTGAAACAAAGCTTGTCGGCCTCCACACCCTGCATGTAAGGGCGTTATCCACGCAAAGCTGTAGCAGAATGTTCCTTTGGCCCAGAGATGCTCTACGGAACCCCGACAGGCTCTGAACCAAACCCAGAGGTAACGGCTCTTCTTCTGACTTTATCTTATAACAGAGGGTGGTCCTGATGGATCCAGGCGAAGACCCAGATGACATCCTGCGAGCTAACAGATCCCGAGAAAAAACATTTGTATTTGACATGGTTTTTGATCACAGAGCAACCCAGGTAACATCCTTCCCCTTTGTTTTAACCAAAAGGCTTAACATTAGAAGTGCTTTCCCTGCTGAGATGGATGTTCTTGGCAAGTGAGTAGAACTGCACATCCCAGAGGCCACATGTCGCCCAGATAAAAGGTGATGGTGCTGAATGCAAGAGGACCGGGAGGGTTTTGCTTTTGTCGGAGAAGCAGAGGGACGCGTGCCGCGTTCAGCCTGCCTCTCCCCCCGGCACGGGCACGCCCCAGAGGCAACGCACCCGAGCAGAGACGAAAAGCTTTGTCTCCCGAGGTCCCCGGTGACTGAGATCATTGTCACGTCGCCTGGCTCCTGCTCGCACACTTATTCCCTGTGCCCCTCTTGTTCTGCAGGCTCACGAAGGAGCTCTGGTGCCCCTGCTGAGCCATGCCTTGCGGGCAGACATACGGCGCGGTACGAGGATTCCATCAGCACCTGCGTTGCGTGATGGCCACCATGCGACTGCAGCCTTGCTAATCGCAAGCGGTTCAGTTGTCTGCTTTCTCTTGCACGTGAAACTTCAGTGTAGCACCCTTCTATGCCAGCTAAGACATTTTTGGAGGCCCAATGGCACTCCTCAATAAAGGTCGCAGAGAGAATCTGCTCCCTTCTTGAGCAGACACAAATTAAAAACAAAGCATTCCATGTTCAGAGCCCAAGAAAAAATAATCAAATTTAAGGGCATTTATTTTAGTAAGCTCCTGCACCTTTGCCTGCCTTTAGAAAATTCAATAAACCTCAGTGCTTTTCTGCTTATTTTGATGATGTGTCAAAAATTCAAATGGTTCGCGAATTGTTCCAAAGCCCAGGAAATTTGTAAAACATAGTGAGAAAATCACAGGGAATGCAATTATGTATGGATTGTTTGGACAGCTGCTATGCCTGACCATAAGTTCATGCTTTTTTGACTGAATTAGGAGGAAGTATATGTGTCCACGACCAAAAGCCTGATAGGAGGAGTCATTTCTGGCTACAATGCAACCATTTTTGCATACGGTCCAACAGGTACAGTAGTCCCCGTAGCCGTACTGCTCCAGGTGAATAAAATACATCTGCACAAACCAGAAATGAACTATAATGCCAATTACCTGCTTACTGTTGAGGACGAGACTGAAGCATTAAAATACCATTCTCATCAGGAAGCGTGGATCTTCCCTTCGTGTTAAAGGAACAGCAGAGGTGCCCTGTTTGAGGAGTCACTTAACTGGGGGGGAATCCAGTGGAGACAAATCTTCCCGTTAAGGAGGGGGAGGAGATGATGAGGGCATCCCTGCAACGCTGGAGACTGATCTCAGGAGAACAGACACAGCTGTAGAAAGAACCTATAGACGATATGAAAACATATTTCTACCCTAGCTCTGAACACCTCGGTGGGCGGCTAACCTACCTGTCTGCCCATCTGCAGGTTCTTTTCCTACCCATTTTGGATGGCACGTTCCATGTCTTTCCTGCGGCAGTGTCATTGTGGGGTGAGAAACGGGAGTAACTGGAGGAAGTTTGGGGCCAAAGGACAGAAATCAGAAGGAAATTGGGCTTTATTTGTTGTGGAAACTTGTCCATATGGAATTTGGTCTTTGCTCTTCTTTATATCATTAATAGGCACAGGAAAAACCTACACCATGCTCGGGACGGACTGTGAACCGGGGATTTACATCCGCACTCTTGAGGACCTCTTTAAGGCCCTTGAAGCTACCGCCAAGGAGATGGATTACACAGTCTCCATGTCCTACCTGGAGGTGAAGTGTCTGTGCTGCCTCAGATCCAGGCTCTGTGGGAGTTCAGGAAGCCCATGGGAGCAGGTGTAATGGGAAGCGGGATGTCCAAGTCTATCCATCACACGGTGCTCCCCTCGAGTTGTACAGCTCTAACCTTCCCTTCTTCCTTTCCACCACAAAGAAAACAGGATCAACTCAACCCTCTTTGCAGATCTAAGGACCCAATGCCAGTCTCACACCAACTGCTCATTTCCTACCCTCAGATCTATAATGAAGTGATCCGTGACCTCCTGAACCCGTCCTCGGGGTTCTTAGACCTGAGAGAGGACTCCAGAGGCAACATCCAGATAGCAGGAATTACAGAAGTCTCCACTACAAATGCTCAGGAGGTACCTGGGGCTACAGCCCATGGTGAGGAGAGAGGGAGGGGGGTTTTGCTCGCGTGCAACAGTGCTTTAAAACTACTTGACACCTTCCCATTGCCTGTGCCTTACTTGGTAGCAAGGAACTTGTGTAGCAGGACCTCGGTGGAACTGGATTCTGGATTAATGTGATGGAAAGGGCTGATCATGGGGCCATAGCTGGGGTTGAAATCCCCAGCTAACCTCCTGCTAGCTCTGCTGCCCCAGGGTGCACACTGCTTTCCTGGAAGGACAAGAGTGCTTTGATTTGGGTACGCATCTGTCAACAAACCATTTGGAGAAGGAGAAGAAATAACGAAACCCCCTTGATACGCACTTCTCCATGTGCCTTGGACATGAGATAAACAGACCTCCCAGGAAAACAGCCCCAAACCCAGCAAACCCACACTTGCAAGGTCACAAGCCAAAGAGGAAGATCTGGGGAAAATCAACAGCAAAAGCCCCGCTAGTGTGAGCGGGACCAGAGTTGTCCTGTGCCCTGGGTGAGGCGGTCAGTCTGCTGCTAGTCATGCTATGGCTTGGGCAGAGCTGTACATAGAATCACAGAAAGGTTCAGGTTAGAAGGGACCTTAAAGCCCACCCAGTGCCACCCCCTGCCCTGGGCAGGGACAATCCCACCAGCCCAGGTTGCTCCAAGCCCCGTCCAACCTGGCCTTGAACCCCTCCAGGGATGGGGCAGCCACAGCTTCTCTGGGCAACCTGGGCCAGGGGCTCACCACCCTCACGGCAAAGAATTTCTTCCCAAGATCTCACCTAAATCTTCCCTCTTTCAGTTTAAAACCACTCCCCCTCATCCCGTGGCTCCCCTCCCTGATCCAGAGTCCCCCCCCCCAGCTTTCCTGGAGCCCCTTTAGGGACTGGAAGGGGCTCTAAGGTCTCCCCGGAGCCTTCTCTTCTCCAGGCTGAACCCCCCCAGCTCTCTCAGCCTGTCCTCACAGCAGAGGACATCTCTGTGTGCTTTTCTGTGTCATTTAGATCATGCAGCTGTTAACAAAAGGAAACAAGCAGCGCACCCAGGAGCCCACTGCTGCCAACAAGACGTCCTCCCGCTCGCATGCAGTGCTGCAGGTGATGGTGACGCAGAAAAGCCGAAGGCAGGCAATCGGCGAGGAAATGAGGATTGGGAAGCTTTTCATGGTCGACTTGGCGGGGTCAGAGAGAGCAGCCCAGGTACAGCTAGATCTCAGCAGCTTTTGGTGAGACCAGGCTGGATTCCCTGGATTCCCTCCCTGTCCTCATCCCTGGGGGAACCAGCACTGTGTGTTTCTGTCGCTTTAGAGCAGTAGTTTGTACCTGAGACAGGCTAAAAATAGAAGAAGTTTGATGGTATTGGTAATGTCTTTTATTAGATCAGCTAGTATCATTGGAAAAATGTGAAGCAGCTTTTGGGTGCAGCCTTTTCTCAGGCCTGAAAAAGCTGCAGCGGATTTCACACGTATAGAGAAGCTGAGGTCTGTTCGGCAGGGATCGGCTGGGCTGTCGGAGAGAAAGCTGGTACCAGTGGAAGGGAGGGATGCTGGTGGGCGGAAAATAAGGCAGCTGGCTCCTATGGGAAGGAGGAAACACTGGAACTCAGGGAGGTGATTTGAGGGAGAGAGATTTTACATACTCAGTGCTTCTGCTGAGCCCAGGAATTCTGGAGTGATGTAGTTATGCATCTTAATTTCTGAAATCATCTTTAGGAAAAAATTAATAGCTGCCTTCTAAAAACCAAGAGGCACGGACCCACCATTCTGAAGCGTGTGCTCTGCCTGTCTGTCCCCCTTCCCTCCCTCCCAACAGACCCAGAACCGGGGCAAGAGGATGAAGGAAGGAGCCCACATCAACCGCTCGCTGCTGGCTTTGGGCAACTGCATCAACGCTTTGAGTGAGAAGGGGGGGAGCCGGGCCCAGTTTGTCAATTTTCGAGACAGCAAACTCACACGCCTGCTGAAGGTACTGTCCTCCGCGGGTCAGCAAAGAGTTCGGCTGCTATCACCACGCAAATCAGACAGGGCTTGAGTGCTGATCCTTGAGGATCTCTGCGTGTTGTCTTTATCCAGCTTGGAATGCTCCTCCGGGATCTTGCATGAGCTTTGCAATGCAATCAGGGCTTGACTCAGACGGTGCTGACTCTATAATCAGTATGTTGTCTTGTCATCGGCGCTGTTAAGGAAGGATGTCCTACAGGGTTAAGGAAATCCTATAGATTTGGGTTCTATGTCTCTATGCTTACAGGTGATAAGCATTTTCTTTTTTTCTTTTTTTTAATGAACTTACTGCCTCTGAGTGTTTCATCCCTTCTATAAGATTTGGCTGAAATTGGCCAATAAATTTGGATGTTGAGAGTGACTATGTGCTCTCATAAGTTGTATCCCCCTTAGGAAATCAGGAAGGTTGCAGGCAGGCTCCTTGCTACACTGGTTATTGTATGGATCCTTCACAACGTCATTTAGGAACCTCACCTCAAGCCTTGGTGCTGAGCTACCACCGCTGCTGCCTGACAGATGTGTTTTCTAGAGGATGGTGGGGAGGAGAAGGGATGGAGAAAAAGGCAGGTTTCTGTTGTGAGCAGCTTTGAGAAGCTGCCAGCATATTTGTGGGAATTGCAATTTTTCTTGCAAAAATTCTTCCTTTGTAGGAAGTTAATTACTTATTGATTTTTGCTGTTGATGGAGAGAGAGCCTAATGAATGGTCTTTTACCAGCACTTCCTTCACTCCTAATTGGGATTCTCCATCAGAATCTCAATGAACCGCAGGGGTACCCAGCTGCGGTGGTTACCACCAAGCAGCAAGCCCCTGTCGTGTCCATACTAACCACATCCGCACTGCATCCCTCTAGGACTCATTAGGGGGCAACAGCAGGACGGTTATGATCGCACACATCAGCCCAGCCAGCACCTCCTTTGAAGAGTCTCGCATGACTTTGATCTATGCCTATCGAGCAAAAAACATCAAGACGCAGGTAAATGGGGAAACAACTCGCGAGGGGGTGGGGGTTGGAGATTAAAAGCTTGCAAAGCGGAAATAGAAGATGTAGCAGATGAAGGGAGAACGGACTTCAGGAGGTGTAGAAGCTCAGTGTGAGTGATAGAAGAGAAGCAGAGGAAGGGAACAGTGGAAAGCAAATTGTGTAGGTCATGGATGAGAAGAGGAATATGAGAGCCAGAACTAGGGAGCAAAATGATGGAAAGGCAGAGGATGATGTCCCTGGCATGGACCTGGGCGCAGAACATAAGGAATGATGGGTGGAAGATGGCTATTAGGAGGACAACGTATGGGGAATCTCCCAGTGGGGATGCTGGGCCTCAAAGAGGAACTGAGGGGCTGCAGGAAGGAGGAATAAAATGGAGAGGCTTGTGGGGTGAAAGATGATGAACAGTGATCTACAACAGGGTTTTCACTCTTTGTGGATCTCTGTTTTCCCTGTGGACACAAGGTCCCTGGCTTTTCTCTGTTGCCTTCTGGGAATTTCCCAGAATTAGGGAAAACCACTAATCTACAGTCTCCCCACTCCTGAGGACAGATTCTTCCCCACCGCAGGATTCAGGGCCCATCCAACCAAAAGCGTAGCTTTGTTTGCAGCCCTTGTACCAATAACGGACCATGGGACAAATGCTCACGTGTTCTGGCTCACCAGGTAAAATGTAACCTGCGGAATGTTGACCAATACACCAGCATCATTGCGGACCTCCGCAGGGAGATTGAGCATCTGAAGGAGAGGGTCAAAAACCAGGAGAAGGAGAAAAGTACAGCCAGCACTGACCTCGGGGATCTGCAAGGTAGAGCCAGGAGCAAGAACTGTTCTGGGGTATCTGGAGGGAAGGGACCTGCGAGAGGAGCCGTGTGGATGTGTTGTAGCACTTGGTGGGCCTCCATGTAGATGTAGCTGGGGGAAGTTGGTTCAGCAATGCTTGCGGAGAACACCATGTGATGGGCAGGGGAAATGAAGTTGTTCTTCTGTGTGAGCCTGTCTCTGATGTGCTGCGAGATGCTGGACAACACATTCAACCTTCTCAGCATCTTTCCTAATATTAAAATGTGTTAAATTTCACAAACCTGCCCTTGAAAAGAGCTTTGACATCAAGTGGTGGCATTTGCTCTGGGAAGTCCTGACTCTTACAGAGAGGTGACCAAGTTTGTAGCCTGCGTCACTGCAGGCTCTGAAGCTGTGTCAGGACACGGAACTCTGTTGTATGGTTCATTGCGCTTAATAAAAAATAAAAAATAAAAAAAATAGGGAGGGGGGCAGGGCAAAGCTTTTAAAGCATTGATTGTTCTGCCCTGGGGATTGTTCCTTTTGTCAGTGAATCTGGCAAGGAATGAAATAAAAATAGTCAAGTTCTCTGACAGACAAGACACGAGGTATAATGGGTCTCTGCCACCAATACCCAAGGTCATTTCTAGATAACAAGCACAGAAAACCGATACCTTTTTGGTTTTGGCAAGTGGAAAGGGGGAAGAGATGTCCCTGCAATGCAGTATCCTCTTAGTACTCACAAAAGCAGTAACAATGAGACCTATTTACTGCTAATAATACAATCATAAAGATATATCGGATTTCTTAAGAACATGATTAATTTCAAGAGACTGCAGAATGAAGCAGTCCTATAAATGAACACCTTGTAACACGTGGACTGAGTGACTTGGTCCCAAAGTAGTTTTGTGGGGGCTTGGCAGAGGTTTACCTGGCCTAATGTCAGGTCAGAAATGTCTTCTGCAGCAGAGAGGCACCAAGGCGCTGAGGCACACAGTCCTCAGGTGATGAACACCTTGCGGGCACAGCTGATGGGGGCTTTCAGGGAGCAAATGGAGATGCGTCGCAGCCTGATGGAGCTGGAAAACACCAACATTGAGCTGCACATTGATACCTGCAGGCACCTCCTAACAATCACAGAGTGAGTACCTCCTTGGCTTTCAGCACGACTTACACGTGGGACCTCCAAACTCACCATGAGAAATGCCAATATCCCATGGTCCCCCCAACAAAAATGACAAAAAGATGAGATCAAGTGTAGGTTTGAGATTTACCTATGTGATGAGATAAAACTTGGGAGGGTGGTGGTCTGCAAAAGGTACCCAGGGATTTAAGGTAGATTAAGTCCATGCGACTCTGAGCCTTAGATTAAGGTGCTATATTTGCAACGGGTGATTTCTGTGATTGAGAAACACATCCCTAATCCCTCCTGCTGCTTGTAAGGAGGCTGCAGCCCACACATGGTGCTGCACTCGAGTGCAATTGCCTGGTGTAGCTCCATAAGGCAACCAGCTGCCTCCAGCATCAAGTTTAAGCTCAAGACCAACAGTATAAACGGTAGATACCTCACCTCTATTTGGACCTTATTCTGGGCTTGTGTTTTAATGGAAAAAACTGGATGTCAGCACAGACTGGGATTGTCCTTCCATGGTCCAGTCATCCTGTGTTTGTGGAGTGTTTTCCATCCAGATGCACTGCATCTGGGCATGATTTTATGTCAGAGAAAGCAGGATCATCCCTTTCTTCTGGATAAACTATAAGTAGGTGTCAGTTCCCTGTCATTATCACTAGTCACCCACCTAATGCTGCTGTAAAATTTATAGTGCCTTAGGCTTTGGGTCATTTGTAGTTAAAACAATCTTCAGGACACTCGAGATGTTCAACAAGTACCTGTGAATAGGCAACAGTTTGTGTTCAGTGGAGAAAAGCACTGTTCTTGCCACGGGAAGATGGCACAGGAGGCCTGTCTTAGAGACTTCCAAACGTGAGGAAGCTAATTGTGTCCTTCTGCATGGCTTGTCCAGCTCCAGAGCAGCCTGGACTAATTAGTTCTGCTGCCGTCATGCAAGAAGGAGTTGGACAGACACGATGAAGGGCTGTGCGTGCATCATTAGAGTTATGTCACCATGTCCCAGAAGTTCCTTTCTTTTTGTGCCAGCAGCTGGGAACGAGAGAAGGCTCAGGGTGCATGCAAGTGTGACAAGCCAGCAAAGGAGGAGAAAGGTGAAAACACAGAGGAGGAAGACAGGGAAGTGGATATCGTGGATTCACCTGAACCTCATGAAGTTACGGTAGCAAGAGAAGAGATCAACCTGCTGCTGGCAGAGCAGCGCAAGACGGCGGCCCTGAAGGTGGGGAGGTGAAGGTGCCCTTATGGTCACAGCTCTGACCTCTGCCCGGCAGGTGCCTGGGGGCAGGATGGCAGCAGTGTACCTCGGAGAGGCTCTGCTGGTTTGGGGTGAGCACCGCAAAAGTAGCCTGACACCTGTGTTGCAGCTGGGCTCCTAGATACTCTGGGCTGCTGAAGGAAGCAGCACGGCAACACTGATGTTTGCATCCTGCCGTTGTCCCTCTGTTTTTTAGGATGTGGGGAAATCACAAACCCATTTCCCCTTTCAGGGACATTTTGAGGGTTTGTCACTCACTCGTTGTTCAATGTTTTGGTAATCATTTTCGGTGATTATTTTTTTGGCAGCTAACTTTAACGTTTGTGAGCTCCTCTAGGCAAGGACTATGCGTCTGGATACATCTGCCATGCCTGAAACATGGTGGCTGCTAGTAGAACACGCAAAAGACTTTTTGTAGCTGTTACTTTAATCTCAGCGTGAGGGACACAGCAGAGACTTGCTCAGATGCCTTTGCTATCCCAAGAAGCCGCACTGCCTTGACAACCCCCTGTCTATCTCTTTCAGACAGAGCTGGAGCAGCACTTAGCAAATGCCAAGGAAAAAGCTTCCCAGATGGAGGAGTTTTTCCCCAGACAAATCACCAGTGAGGATCAGCAGGAGGTGCTAAGGCTCCTCTGCAGAGCCCATGAGCTTGAGCTTGGCAACACAGAGCTGCAGACAAATACACTGTACAAGGAGAATCTATTGTGCCAAAAGGATTTTGTGATCCAGCAACTGCAGCAGCACATGCTGCTCTGTGAAGAAATTATTCAGCAGCAGCAGATGCTGATACAAGGTAAAGCAGCACCTGTGGTCCTGCTCTGTCATTATCTTTGAGCTTTGTTTTCTGATGCCAAAGTGGAGAACAGTCCACCCAGAAAACCTTGTCTCAGATGTCATGACTCCACAGTTCTCAGCTGCTTCTTGAGGAGTGATCTTTAACTCTTTCCCCCCACCTCTGCTCCAGCCCAGAACATTCCTGTCCCAGAGACACTGGTGAGGTTACACCACCTGCACCTCTCTGAGCTGGAGGAGGGGACACTGAACCGCCTGCTTCTGCTACACTCGGTGATGTCCGGCATGCTCAGGGTAAGGCAGAGCAGGCCCTTGTGCTGGAGAATCCATGTTGCCCCATCCCCTTGTGTCATGGCCATAGATTCACACACACACGAAGCCTGCTAGGTCCTGCTGCCAGTCAGGAGCTGCACAGAGCTTTGTTTTAGGAACATGCTGTCTCTGGAGCTCTGCTCTCCTTCCCTTTGACTCAAGATAGATAATAAGGCTTTTAGTGATAAAAAATGACCCAGGCAGGGCTGTGCATGAGCCAGCGTGTTCATTCTCCCAGTTGCTGTTGCTTTAGATTTGAGAGAGATGACTGTGGCTTGGTGGCAAGCAGAAAAGCAAAGGTTAGGTGGCCAAACGTGCAACTCTACAAGCAACTGCTGAAGGAGACCATCCCCTTTGGAGGCCTCTGCTTGCTCATGGCACAGTTGTTATTAAGGTTCTCAGGCCTTTCATGCAAGAAGGGGAAGATACTGCTGGCCTCTTTGTCTTTGGAAAACTTGTGTGTTTTGAGACGCTAAGCGGCTGCCAGGAAATTGCCAGAGTCTTCAGCAGGGAGTCCAACCAGCAGTGTCTCCTGTTTATTATGATTGCCTAGAATGAGCAGGACAAGGAGTTGGGTTTCACCTTGAATAATAAACTTACTGATAGTCATGTTGTCATATGAGAAATTAAACTACTTTGGATGCCCTTCCACAGGAGAGGAGCAAATAGCAGGTGGCTGGAACTATGGAAAAGCACACGAGGGATCAAGAGTGTCTTTGTGACTGCAGGCTGGGAGCCAGGGCTAGAGGAGGGGCTTTACAGTGAGAAAAATCTGCTGAAGATCTCATTCTTCCCTCTTCCTGCAGCCCCACAACAGCCCTTCTCTGGATGTAAGTCAGCATCTGGATCCTAATAAAGGTGGGGTCAGAAAGGATCTACCTGAGAACGTGAAGGACCTTCCATGGGGGATGAAGTTTGATATTCCCTCCATCACCCTTGAGTCAGACAGGTAACGTGAATCCTTCTTATTATTCTCTAGGGCATGGGGACCTGGCAGCTCCCAGCTAAGTCCCCAGAGCTGGGCGATATCGAACTGGAAGAACCTCCAGAAACTGGAATCTGTAAGAAAAGAGTTTCCTAGTATACTGCTCTTGTAAAGTAGCTCTGTGTTTTAACAGGAACCTTCTCTGCAGAGAGGGCTATGGGAGATGTTTGGATTTGCATCTCTTGACTGGCAAGCATTTAAACCAAATAAAGTAGCAAGGTTTGTGAGGATGGGGGGACAAAATCTCTCTCCTTCATGAATCCTGAAGTTCTTCCTTGCTGCTTTCTTTATTACCACATTTACCAGGCTTCTGTCTCTCATTGAAACATGTTTCATCTCTCCCTGTTGATAAAGGGCCCGTGCCCCCGTTAACCTCTTGGCATATTTTTTGCACAGTGGCAGTTGCAGATCACCTAAGACCGCACCCCATAGGAAGGAGGGGTCTCCGGATACCCATCTCAGCCCAACTTTCTCTGGTTTGCCAAAAAGCCCAGTTCAGCAGGTTGGTATGGCAGGAATTGAATTCAAGGTGCGTTTGTCGTGGATAGCACCTTCCTCTTGTGACAGCAGAACATGCACAGCAGCCGAATCTATTGTATGTGAGGAAGAGAAACCTTGGAAGGCAACAAAATCACTCCCAGAGCACTGGCCTTGGGTTTAAGGCCTGAGATTCATTTAAGAGGCCAAGGCTTAGCTGCCACCTCCAGTTTGGGCTCTCCCTCTCCGTGAAACACACGGTCTCTAGTGTGTCCAGCAGAGTGACAGGCGTTGGAAATAGGGATGCACCATACAACGCATGGTCTGGTGTGAGGGGACCTGTGTTGTCCAGGATGACCACCTCCTTTTATACCATTAACTGATCTGCTCGGCCCTGATTTGATGACTATCTGGTGAGACCAATTTCACCCAGCACCCTGGAACAGGAGGGAGAGGTAGGAGCTCATCAGCCTCTTGCTTGTGGGCTGACTTGTTTTGTAGCCATGGCTCTATACAGGAGATATATAATCAAAAAGCTTTGCCTTTGTTTGTCCATACATAGCAGCTGTTACAACAATATTTCAGGTGAAATATAATGTCTTCCAAATGTTTGAAAGCACTTTGAAGGGGAAAAGAATAAAAGCTTTGAACGGAAAGCAAATTATGCTGCAATTGCTTTGATTTTTAGCAGAAACCAACAGGTGTTGCTGCAGGAAAGATGACTCCCAGGCTGCGTTCGCCCACCTCTCTAGACTCGCATGGGAAAAAGTTACCTGCAGACACTGCTGCTCTTCCACTGAGTCTGGAGACCTTGAAGGAAATTGCTGCCAACACCAAAAGCATCTCCCTCATTGCAGCCAGTCGCCGTTCCAGAGCCCAACAGAGAGACCTTGGGAGCGAAGCCTCCTCAGCTCGCTCCTCTGAGGAGGATACGCTTGAGCTGAAGTATCTTGAGGCCGGTTCCACCCCAGATTGTCAGATGAGAGACAGTGCAAGTGTGGGGAGTTTGTTGTTGGAGCCCGCAGCTGGGAGCCAGCTGTGCTCCCTGGCCAGGGGAGCACTGAAGAACAAGAGGGACCAGGAGCTGCCTGCTGAGAGGACAGCCAGAAAGAAAAGATCTCGCTCTCTCGAACCAAACTTCCACAGGGTAGGTCCTTTGTGTTTCTTTCTAATGGGGGTCAAGCAGAAGGCATAGACCCAGTGGAGATAGGGTGGGTTTTAAATACGGTAAGAGAAAGAAACAGTACAAACTGCATGAGGAAACAAATTAAATATCGTTATTCTTCTATAATGCCCTGCCTAAAGTCGGGTGTGAAGGGAATATTTTTGGTACAACGTTATCATGGTTTGAGGCAAAACAGAACCATCTTTCTGCTCAGTAATTTTATTTCTTAGCTAAGCCTCTTCTAACTCAACAGAGTTGAGGCAACAATCAGAGGTGAGAGACATCACCACTGAGGTTAACTCGACTTGGTGTCTTTCAGACCTTGAAAGTTAAGCACTGGACTCCCTCAAGCCCCAGTACAGACCAAGCTGGTGAGAACCACCTGCGCCAAGCTAGACTCTTCCATCAGTCAAAAGCTGCGAGTAGCATATCCATTGCCACAAAGGTCAAGGTTCCTATCGGCCACCATTCAGGTAGGGGACAAAGAGCCGCTGGAGACATCCTGCATCAGCTCTGTTGGAAAAGATGGGTTGTCATGTGAGAAATAAACCAGAGGAAAAGCTAATGACCAGAACTATTAATAATCTGACCTTAATTTTTTTTTTTTAATATTGTCTAAGTAGCTTTTGCTGGGTAAGAAAGCATATCCTTTGTAGACCGCTATGCCTCTGTGACCTAGGGGGAAGAATTAGTGTTCAGTTGGGTTCACGTGCAACAAGGTGCTGATCTCAGTGTAGTCATTCAGAGTTTCACACCCAAACCAAGCCTCAGCAAGGAGACCGAGATGTGACAGGCTGCACTGACCGTCTGTCAGCTTCAGTTGTTTTGCCTTGTCCAGGCACAGAAGGTCGGGATGAGTTTAGGGGAACCGGGTACCCAAATCCTATTGAAACAAAGCCAGGATCCTTCCCCCTTCTGCCAAGGGGTGCTAATTAGTCTCTTAGATATTTTTTTAATTTAAAAAGTGGTTAACTTTTGATTTATAATGCTGCAACTTATTTTGGCTAGCTACTACAAACCCCACACATTGCAAAATGTTTTTTAAACTGTGTTCTGCTCCAATCATATATAACGAAGTACTCCCTGTCTTTGATAGAGGGGACTCCACTAGAGGTGCCACCAAAAGACGATGCTCCCGTAGGCACCATCCAGCAGAGCAACGCTGGTCGTGTCAAAGCACGGGTCCTACAGAAGCAACTCAAGGGTGAGTACATGAAATATCAGGCTGGCTGGCTCAGGAGGCACTACGATATTCTTCAGCACTTGCTCTGTTGCAATTTGAACCTAAAAAGCTGGAAGTGCAACACAAACGGTCCAGTTGGGAAAGCAGTCACATGGGTATGGGGTTTACGGCCAAGTTTTAAGTGTGGGTTTTTTGTTTTTTTTTTTTTTTTGCAACAGATGACATGGGCAATGTTCCAGAATGAGTTACACTCTTACACTCTTAGCCAAAAATAACCTCCTAGGAAGAGAAAATAACGTTTGCAGAGGTGTTCATAAACCTAGTCTAATCCATATGTGAAGTACAAAATTTAATCTGAGCTAGCCATGTGACAACACACTGCTTCCACTGAAGGCATCGCCTTGGGATTTTCCTGAGGCAGCGATGCGCATATCCCAGTGCCTTTGCCAAGCTCTCCCCCCCCACAGCCCGTGGCAATCTGTCTCTTCCCCGTTTTGACTGGCAATGAGACTCAAGTTGAAGTGTGAGAAACTTGACTGAGTACTTCATCTTCCCTTGCTTGCAGGGCCTGCAGATGGTGCCAGCAGTCGGCAAAAGCAGCAGCCTGTCACCCGCCCGGGGAACCAGCCGAAGCCTAAATAGAAGTCCCTGGAGGAGCAGGACCCTCTGGCCCCAAGGGATTGCAACTTCCAGACTGCTGGAAGTCGGGGAAGCAGGCGCAGGGGGAGCGCGCCTTAACATGTATTTTAGCTTTTGTGTTGTGATGCTGAAAAGCAGAGGGAGAGGGACCTTCTACATTGTATAATACTTTTTCCACATCCCTACTGCAAGTCTCTGCTCTCTGTACTGTGCGCTCTAGCTGTTAGCTTCAGTTTAAGACAAGTAGGGTGTTAACAGAGTCCAAGAGAAGAGGAAAACCTCATTTTCCCAGCAGCGTTTGCCTCCCAGAAGATGTCAGCATGGAACCCAAGCCGCCTTTTTTCCCAGAGCAAAAGCGTGGATGCCACCCATGCATCCAGAAGGCTCCCCGACTATTAAAACCAAATGTAAATGCCTGAGAAATAGTTTCCCCTTTCCTCCCCGCTGTCCCTGTGTGTTGCTGTGAGGCCGGGAGGTGTAACGCACGCCTGGAATGCTGTTTGGGTGAGCAGATGTTTGGCTGTGAGAGCAGCCGGAGATTGCTCCAAGCTCTTTTCCATCTACAGAGCATTTCAGATCTGACTGAGCCGGGAGAAGCAGCATGGTGATAGGTGAAGACCCTGATAAGAGCTAGCCTGGAGGTAAACCGCGGGAATGTGTTTTTCTTTTCGGAACAAACGCCTCCAGCGAGCAGCCTTCCCCATAGGGGGCTTTTTAAAAGTATTTTCCCTGCTTTTTAAATATGCTGCAAATAAAGTGATTCTGGCCATTGCACTGAATAAATAGTGACTCCATGCCCTGAACAGGAGTGGCTTTCCTCCTGGGGCTGCTGAAGTATGGAAGATGACGATCTCAGGTAGGTTCATGCATTTTTCACATGGATGAAGAACCTCTTTTTACAGCTGAATTCTCCTACGTGCTCGTTCTGCCTTGCTGTGAGAGCCCAGGCACGCTCCCTCTCCTCCTCCTTTGCTACCTGTCAAGATGGGGAGGGATAGCTCACTGCGGGGCTGAGGAAACTTTAAATTACTTATATTTATAAAATGCTATGAACCCCTGAAGTAGGGATGCAATGCGAGTGTGTAAGATGGCATAAGCAAACGGCCAATTTTCCTTGTGAAACAGAAAGAAGCAGGAAGATGTGTGATTGCGAAGTAGAAAGGTTAGGAAAACTTGTTCCCCGTGGCTGACTATTTCACATAAACAAAGATATAAAAAAAGGACACACAGATAAAATAAGCACAGACTGTGTGTAAAACAAACCTGTGCCAGCAGCTCCTGAGCCAAGCCTCTATTTACAAGACCTCACGTGACCTGCAAGCACTGAAGGACCAAAAGTGAGGGAAAACAGAGTTTTCCAAGCGTATGCATCTCCACTAAATACCTTTGGTCTGAATCACCATGAAGAGTTGCAGTGTTTGGAGCTATTTCATGCGAAGAGTAAGACATTTGAGCCGAATGCATTGGTTTGAGGCTGTATCGCTGAAAGGAGGTTGTGTAACAGAGGTTGACGATTTGCCATGACTCTTGTGAAGAACACGGAGCCCCGTGATGTACTGATTTCCCTGTTTGTTAAAACCTACATTTTAAGTCTGTTAATAAATGTTAAAGTTGGGGACTGGAGATAGGGGAGGTGGAATTTGCAAATTATCATTTGTAGCTTTGGGCATGGCTGGAGGTGAGGTTGCAGCCCATCTCGTGCGTGAAGTGAGACCATGCTCATTATCGGTGCTGGACTAAGGGCTTTTTGATTTGATTACCCTCAATCACAAGTGATACGAGCAGCAAAGGGGCCTTGAAGTCTTCTGGGCTTTTCCAGCAGCGTTTTCTACACTTTCTCTACCCCCAGTTATTTATACTTTGCTCCCAATAAAGACTGCTGGGCTATAACACAAAAGGTTGTTTGGGTTTTTTTTTTCCCACAAAACAGCTTGAAACAGACTGTGAGCCCCAACAAAGCCGCGGTGTCAGGATGAGGGATGCTGTGTCCCCCTTAGGCCTGGGGCTGCTGCTGCCTCGTCCACTGCTGGGCCCCAGTCGCCAGGGTTACGGTGGGGCCTGAGTCCCCCACACAGCCCGTAACCCATTTAAAAATGAGTTTTAGCTTAAACTTTCCCAGTGTAATTGCTCGCGGGGGGTAGGGGGGGTGGTTGGCCACGCAGCCCCGTTTCGGAGCTTTGTGAGGAGCCTCCTCTCCTCAGTGACGCTGCTCCCGCTCTCTCTCCGCCTGTGGGAAGGAGCCGGGGGCTGATGTGCCCGGAGCAGCCGCTCCCGACCCGGCCTCCGACCCCTCCCGTTAGGCCGGGCCACACCGACGGCGGCCCCGGGGCTCGATCCGGGCGGCACCGGGGAACGGGGCAGGGCGGGCCGGGGCCTCCCGCCGGCGGGCGGAACGGCGCCTGCGCCGCGGCCCCGCGGGGACCCCCGGGCCCGGCCTCTCGCGAGAGGCGCCGGCGGTGGCCGGGCAGCGGCTGGAGGAGGAGGAGGAGGAGGAGGAGGAGGAGGAAGGCGGCAGGCGGGAGGTGAGCGCGGGGCCGCCCACGGCAGGGCGGGGAGCGGGGTCGGCGCCTGAGGGCAGCGGGTGGGGCGGCGGCGCTGCCCGGGCGAGGCGGCGCAGGGCGAGCTCCGGTCGGCAGCCGGGGCACGGCGTCCCCCTGCTTTCCCTCGGCTCTCCCCGGTGCCAGGTAGGGCTCGGAGCCGGCCGGCTCTGCGGGCAGGGCTCCGTGAGGAGCCGCGGCGTCGTGCGGCAGGGCTGGGCAGCGCTGCCCGCCCTCCCGCCGCGGCGGGGGCTGCGGGCGATCGAGGGTCTGAGGGGCGGCTGTGCCCGGCGATTCCTCTTCTCCACGCTGTGAAACGCCGGCCTGTCCCCCCTCCGCCGCCGGTGCTGGGCCTGGGGCTCGGTAACAGCCCGCTTGCGCGGTTTCCCCGTGTCGTCCTGCAGCCTGTGCCGCTTCTGGACCCGGGAGCGCCTGTGAGCGGCTGCAAAAGCGAACCCAGGGAGCAGCCTCCCCGTCGGAGCGTTTCTGTCGACGGCAGACCATGGCTTTCAACGTCGCTTCACTGAGACGCGGTTAATCCCCCTTAACTTCGTGCACAGAACTTCAGAGCAGAGCTGGTCTACGTACAGCAAAACTATGCTTGAATCAGGTGTTTGTAAGGCAAAGGCAGGCGTTGCAAGCGGCGGGGTCTCATTTCTGGCCCCCCGTGTTGACACACAACAAGTGTTGCGGGGTTTTGTCGGCCCAGGCTGTAGGCGCCGAGGCTTGGTGAGACCCTGCCTGCCATTGTAAGGCCAGGGATGGTGGGTGTGCTTGAAGTTTGCAGCAAAGTTAATGAACGAACACGCAGCGTTTTGGGAGTTTCCCGCTGGAAGTCTTAGAAATATGGTTATTGAGACAACTCCCAAGTACAGATATTAAAACAGAGGCGACCGGTGCTGCCAAGCCTGTACAAACCGGGCTTTGTGGCAGCAATGGGAGGGAAGGTACTGGGATAGTTATGTAGATTGGGATGTTCTTTTGCTGGTTTCTAGCATATATGTGCTAAATCGGGGTAAAATGTGCAATGCAAGCCCTATTTTTTGCTTGTGCTGCATTTATACTAATGTAACCACTGATGTCATTGCGTGGGTTCAAACTTCCTTGCTCTGCAAAGGGTGCTAGATTTTTGGAAAACTGGGGAAAATCAATTTATTGAGTGATGGCCAAGGGCATGAAATTTGTTTCTGGTTATCAATACAGCATCCATCTGCTTTGACTGATGGGAGCTCTGCACCTGCAGGAGGTTAAATTGGTTCCACTTCTCTAGAGCCTGCTTATTCCCAAAGTGTAACTGGTAACAGGTGCGTACCATGGTACGTGGATAAAGAAAGCTGCATGGCTCGTGTAATTGCTGCTGAATGCAGGTGCCCCAAGAGAAAGTATCTATTTGAATTTGGGTTTTATGTATGTTTTTAAAAGTTCTCATTCCACCTCTTTCCATCTTCAGAAGCAGGCAAAGTCCCAGCCTGAAATCCCGTATCTTCTTGTGTTAGAATGAGTGGGCGCTGGAGGAAGTGAGCTGGTGCTTTGTGCCTGACCGGTGCCTTGTGTTTCCCCACGGGGAGTTAGGAGCAATGAGAGAGAGACAAGCTTGGGGAAACGCGAAGCAAGAAGAGATGGAATTTATACTGAAGCCTTTGGGGGCACAATCCCTGCAAAATCATCGCTGCTTATAGAGAGGGGTTATTGTCCCCTGGCTCCAGCTCATACCTGTGCGTAAGCTCCGTTATTTTCTGTAGGCTTTACTGCTCCTGTAAGTGAGCTGGAGTTACTTTCTTTTGCAAAGAGAGGCTATGAGAGAATATAGTCATTGCATAAAAGGCAAGAGGAAGAAAGAGACAGGAATTACTTAAGCTGCTGTTTGCCCTGAGAACAGTTAACAATCAGGCTGTGAAGTGCAAATAAGGTTTCCAAATCCCTGAGGAGTTGCATCTGCAATAGCTTTTGCAATAAGAGCACTGGGGGGACATAGAATCATAGAATCATAGGGTTGGAAGGGACCTCTGGAGATCATCTAGTCCAACCCCCCTGCCAGAGCAGGGTCGCCTAGAGCAGGTTACACAGGAAAACATACCCCATTCTGGTTTGAAATGGGAGTTTGAGAGGTCGTTATTTGACATGGTGTCTTGTGATAGGAGAGGATGGGACCAGTGACCTCGGACATTTAGTGTCTTTCTTGGGCCTGGGCTGGGGAGAAGTTGGCCTTGGCTTATACCCAGGCCAGGTTCAAGGTTAGAGATGATCACGGGATGCCTGCTCAGGGGACTCTGTAGAACTATTATAGCACTTGGTCCGTTTCCCGGTTTGCCAGCATCATGTCACAGAAGCAGCTTTGTGCGGATCCTGGTGCACGTTCTTGTTGGCTGGTGACTTTGGGTTAAACTTGAATGTAAATTCTTGGCTCCTCCTGGAGGCTTTTCCTTTTGATTCTGGCAAGGGGAGGATGGAGGCGCATTCCCTCTGATGTGCACAGAGACCTCTAATTTGTGCTTTCAGTCTGGCGTCTTTTGTGAAGTGCTCAGGAAGAGGATGTATCATAGTCAATAGAGTAACTCTGTTTTCTGCAGCATTTTTCTCATGAGGGGGAATTAAGCTGCGTTATTGCTCTTTTCCAAGCTTCCTCTCTGGCACTGATAGAGTTAATAGAAGTGGAGTCATTTCGATTCTGTGCCGCTTGCTGCTGTGTGTCTTGGAAAAGCCAAATGCTCTGGCAGACCTGCGTGCTGTGTCCTGGAAAGCAGGCTGGAGCTCTTGGGGTGCGCTCGGTAAAGCTACATTATGGTGGTGGCTTTGACGAAGAGCCCTCTTTCCGTTTGCTGGAGGAATGCGTGTGCCACACGCAGCATCTCGTTTGCTTCTGTCGCTGCTGCCGAGAGGGTGATCTGTCCGCGCTGGGGTGGGACAGCTTTGCAGAAATGCTAGCAGCCTGCTGCGCTGCCCGAAGCTGTGGAGGCTGCTGGCTGTAGCGATGGCAGAAAGGGATGCTCCATGCAGCTTTCCGGGCTTGCTGCATTCCAGCCACCCTAAAGGTCTTGAGCAGCGTTGGGAACCCACTGTGCTGGGAATTATGTACGCAGTGGGCACCCTATTCATCCAGAATAGGAAGCAGTCCCTGCCCTGAACAGCTAACCGGCTCGAAAGCAAGAACAAATTCAGACAAAATGCAAACCCAGAAGTGTGCCAAGCAGTAGGCTTGGCAACGTCACTCCATTATCTTCTGCTGTTGGATTGAGATGCCTGGCCTGAACTGCTGACGCACATATGTAATTTGCCCCTTCTTTAACTCCGTGCTCATCTCTCTGGGTGTTTCGTCTTAGATCTGCTCCATCCTCAATCTTGACTAGCTAAACGTAGAGAATTACTGCTGAGTAATACCTGCTTCTTGCTCCGCAGAGTGCAAAGCGTTACGTCTGCAGTTCCTCCAGCTCCTCTTCACATGTAGAGTAACAGCCTGGCTCCAGGAAACACAGTGTTTGGTGTTGCAGTGCAAAGCCACGTGTTAGGCTACAGCTACACCGAATTTCTGGCACTCCCTACCTCTGAAGCTCAAATAAATACACCAGGGTGGAAAAACCCTAAGTCTTCAGTTCTTCATTTTATGCCTTTTGGGACAAGCTGAGATAATACTTTGATATGTAACTGTATCTGGTATTGTTCTTTTTAATTACTAAATTTTGGTCTAATGCTTTTGGACTAGTGTTTGAAACCAGGACTTTGTTAAAATTTGGCGTCCCTGAGCTGTAAGCACAGCCGTGCAGATGGCTCTTTAGATAAGTTGTTCAATGCAAGGCTGCTGTGAGCTTCAAAGGTGCTGAGCGCATTTCCCCCGCTGACAGAGCTCAGCACTTTTGCATATCTGGACTCTCAGGTTCTTCACATCCTTGTACAGGGTGGGGTTGGTGCCCTTCACTTTATCATGGTGTTTTTCCCTGGCTCCTTGGCCGCTTGGAGAGGCTGGTTTGCCAGCCAGCCTCCGTGCGGAGCCTTGGACCAGAAAACATGCAGCAGGGTGGGGAGATGGATCTCCCTTGAGGAGCTTGCTGGTGGAAAGGGGCTGGGAGACAGCAGGGAGGCAGGTAGCAGAGAAAAGGTGGGACTGGTTCAAGTAAAAAAACCAAACCTTCTGTACCCTCCAGAAAACGTCTTCTGAGCTGCCCTTTTAGCAGTGATTTCTCACCTGTCTTTGGTGATCAAGAGTTGTTAGGGCTGAATGTAATAGAAATATAAATTACATTAAACCAGGAAAAAGGTCCTGACTCAACAGGGTCAAGACATGGACAAAGATTTACCAGAGCATCCTTAATCAGAAATCATTCAGTTGAAAGTAGTCATTCCTCTAGATTTTTATTGATGCATGGCTCTTATCATCAAACAGTAAGAAAACTGTTTGTGTAATCTCTGTTCTTGGCAAAATGAAGTAGCTAGGTCATGGAGGTGTCATCTTCACACAGATCAGATAAGATGGCGCGTTCAGGTCAGTGATGTTCTCTCAGCAGGAGCTTGCTTTAGCCACTGAGGCAACAGCATCTTCAGCTGTGTATTTATAACTCCGATGAGGTCTTTGTTTTCAGCACGGTGGTACAGAGCATCTTCGCGGGGAGATGAGATGACAGTGTGGCACTACAAGCTAAAATCATGGATTGCGCCCTCTTCCTGTTGTCTGTTAGCTATGTTTAAAAATCAAGGAGGTCTGAAAGGTAGTTAGCGCTACACTCTTTCTCTATATAGTTGTATTTTTTAATACTCTCAAACTTCCCTCTGTAAACAGTAGGCCTGAAATCTTTATATTTTATTTATTTTTTAAATGAAAACAGAGCTTCTTTTGAAATAACATGACTCTAGAAGCTTGAGATTGATAAAAACCCCGTGATTGCTTTGGAAACTGGTAAAATGTCAACATGTTATGCCTCCTTTTGGCCAGTCCGCTCTTCTCCGCAGGGCCTCTACGGGTACCTCAGACTCACACAGCTCTCCCCATGCAGAAATGAATGGTCAGCCCCGCGATGAGTCTTGATTGTGCAAGGTCATTCTCTCCGAACCAGGGTGTTTAAGCGTTCAACTGACTTTTTTTTTCTGGTACCTTTTCAGGCGCCTGGTCTCCAGCACCATGCTGGATCCCAAGCCTCACTCTGCAAGCCGGAGGTGAATCCAGGTGAAAGCCAGCTATCACAGTAGGTGTCAGGATGACCAAAGCACGGCTCCTCCGTCTCTCTGTGGTGCTGGTCTCCATCTTCATGATCCTCCTGATCATTGTTTACTGGGACAACGTGGGAACGGCTCACTTCTACCTGCATACGTCCTTCTCCAGACCTCATTCCTCAGGAGCCATCCCTGGTATCACGGCAGGTGAAAACTGGGAAGCCTTGCCAGATGTAGATGAATTTTTGGCAAAGCTGCTTAGTTCAAACCTGAAACAGAACAGCTCCATCTCCCGAAAGACAGAGCAGCTACTTGTCCAGGGCTCCAGCAAGCCTGTGGTGAGCAATTTGGAGGAGAACGTGCGGGGCTATGACTGGTCTACACACAATGCCAGAAACAGCTTGGACCAAGAGAAACTGCAGATAGAGAGGCAGAGAACATTGCGGGAGTTTTGTGCCAATTCCAGCTTTACCTTCCCTACCAAGGAGCGCTCCTTTGATGACATCCCAAACTATGAGCTCAACCACCTGATCGTGGATGACCGCCATGGCATCATCTACTGTTACGTCCCCAAGGTGGCCTGCACCAACTGGAAACGGGTGATGATTGTGCTAAGTGAGAGCCTGCTGGACCAGGGGGTCCCGTATCGGAACCCTCTGGATATCCCCCGGGAACATGTCCACAACACCAGCACCCACTTGACCTTCAACAAATTCTGGCGCCGTTACGGAAAGTTCTCCCGGCACCTCATGAAGATCAAGCTGAAGAAGTACACTAAGTTCCTCTTTGTACGAGACCCTTTTGTCCGCCTCATTTCTGCCTTTCGCAGCAAATTTGAGCTGGAGAATGAGGAGTTCTACCGGCGTTTTGCCATCCCCATGCTAAAGCTGTACTCCAACCATACCAACCTTCCCACCTCCGTTAGTGAGGCCTTTGGGGCAGGCCTCAAAGTCTCCTTTTCTGACTTCATCCAGTACTTACTGGATCCCAGGACAGAGAAGATGGCCCCCTTCAATGAGCACTGGAGGCAGGTTTACCGTCTGTGCCATCCGTGCCAGATAGACTATGATTTCATCGGGAAGCTGGAGACGCTGGATGAGGACGCTGCTTATCTATTGCAGCTCCTCAAAGTGGACAGGCTGCTTCGCTTCCCCCCCAGCTACCGGAACAGGACTGCCAGCAGCTGGGAAGATGACTGGTTTGCCAAAATCCCACTGGCTTGGAGGCAGCAGCTCTACAAGCTTTATGAAGCAGATTTTGTACTCTTTGGCTACCCCAAGCCGGAAAACTTGCTTAAAGACTAAAAGTGATTGGGCGGTGGGTGTGGGAGGGAACATCTGAAATACCAAAAATGTTTAAAGCCTCCTCATTTTAGCTCTTAACTTACTTCCCCATACAGGTTGGAACAACGGAATATATTTTTTCTACCGCTTCCCCTTCCATTTTTGCAATAATGCCAGAGTCCAGGGTATTCCAGCCAGCTGTGCATATGCAAAAAATGCCAGGTTTTTTTGTTATCATTTGTTTTCTGGGTTTTCTTTTTTTAAAATGCCCCCATGTTTTGCAAGGGGTTACTGCCCTTGGTCACTCTGCCGGCTGTGTCCTTCAGTAGCTTTTTATTAATACTTTTTAAAAATTAATATATTTAAGATATTTAATACGAAGTGTGTCGTGGCAAAGGAAGGGAAGGAATAAAAAAAAAAAGTAAAAGAAAAACCCAAGAAATAATGCACCTGCCTCTGTGTGTTGTCTCAGAGCTGCTGTTTCGGAGGTTTGCAGAGCACTCGCATCTCTTTGGGAGCTGGGTTTGGCGGTGGTGCCTTCACCAGCCACGTCTGCTGGTGGTGGCTCTGAGCTGGGCTCAAGGCGGATCGGATGGGTCAGTGCCTGACTCTGCCAAACAGTCCTGGAAGAATGCCAGTGCTCCGGCGACGCGCACCGCTCCCAGCTGGTGAGCGTGACGCCAGGGTCACAGGAAGGAAATGGCTGTTGGGAGCCGTGACGCCAAGCCTCAGGGGGTGTTTCAGGAAACGCAGGTGGCCAACACAATACCTCTGCTCTGCTTCACCTTCCAGCAAAGTGGTGGTGGGCCTGTGCTTTCCAAAAAGCTGAGGTTCCTCAGCCCCTGTTTACCTTGCTAGACGTGACATGTCCCATTCCAGGATGGTGCCTGAAGTTCTTGGGTGTTGTGGCCAACCTGAATGGGCAGAGCATCCAAGAGCAGCTCTTGGATGGGTGTGCTGTCCGGGAATTGGCATCCAGGCTTCACACTGCAGTGGCTTAGGCAGGTTGACCATTGTCGCAGCCGGTTACAGGACGGGGAGGTGGTGTGCTGCTCCTCGGCCTGGTCACTGCTGTGTGTGGTGCCGGTCCCTTGAGAACTGTCCTCATTCCTGGGCACTCTTTAAGGGGACGTGTCAGGGATGCAAGTGCTTATCCCTGGAAGAAGATGATCTGAAAGGTTTCTTTCTACAAGCAGTCGTCAAGGTGAACTCAAAAGTTCATGTTTTCAGAGTGCCAGCTACTGCTCATGACGCTGCATCTTCATTTGCTGCCTTTCTGTTTATACCGAGTGACTGATGCAGATTTAATCATCTGCCTTGCTGGGACCTGCTGCAGGAGTGATGGTTGCCCACTGTGTTAGGAGCATGTGGGCTGCTTCCCAAAGGAAATTAGTGCTTTGAGAGAGAATTTTTGTGTCTCATCAGCTGAATCTGCTTCTCTCTTTCGCTCTGAATTGCTCTACAAAAACTGTCTGCTTAGCAGATTGGGCAGGCAACTCTCTTAGAGCTGAAATGCTTAATTATTTCCCTGGGCTGTGGATGGTATCAGTGATTAATGTCCAGGGTCAGACCTTGGGAGGCAGCCTTGTGTTCTGGATAGACTTCTTTATATTGGCCTTTTACTGGGTTTCTCTCCGAGGCCATCAGCAGACATGACTTTTCCCCTCTATCTCCTTGCTTCCCCAACCTCTGCACACGTGCATCTCCGTGGCATTGCATGCTCTTCCTAGCGAATACGCTGTATCAAGCTTTTTAACCTGTAAATGAAAGATAATTGCTAGTAGTTAAGCTCGAAGCAAACGAGTTTCTTATTGTATTCACACGACTCTCCTGCAATTTCTGCAGATATTTGCAGTTTAAATGAGCCTGAAGCCATGGTCAGGGTCTCGGTGCTTAGCTCTTCACAGCTTGGGGAAAAAGGAAGTGCCTGTTTCTGAGTCATTATTTAAAACTAATAATAGAAAAGTGTTGATCTATTCAATTTTTTTTCCCAGTTACCAGTTAATTGCTGCAAAACAGAAAGATGTTGAGAGTCTCGTCTCCTGTAATGAGTAATCCCAGGAGTCTCTTGGTTGCTGCTACATTTACATTTCTTCAGGGTGGGTTCATCTCGCTCTTCAGAGATACGGCATGGATGTTTTCATCCCTTGTCTTTACAAAGTGTTTGTGTTTTTCTCTTTTAATTTAAATTTAATTGATGCTTAGTATGTGTAGAGGTGGGCGGCTGGGACCGTAGCGCAGATGCCGTGCAGACTTCCTTCCAGCTGCTTCCCCTGAACCTTTTGATCTGGTCCTGTCTCTTCCTGCTTCTCTGACCAGCGTTCGGCCAATGTACCGCCGTGATGCCGGCTCACCCGGCAAAAACTGGCTGCTGCCTCCTCAACCGCAGTTCTCCTGTGATTCCTGGCCATGGCTTGTCCTGGGCAGGAGCCCAGGAGCTCCTTTCCGATTTCTCTCCTCTCTCCCCACCTGAAGGTAGAAAAAGGGGGTAAATTCCAGCATTATGTGCTAGTATCACCCTATGTGGTGCTGAGGTCCGAGACACCCCGTATGCAAGGCTGAGCGAGCTGCCTGCACCCCAATGGCTTCACCAGCCTCCGTAAGAGCTGCGGGCAGGATGTATGGATGGCATAAAGCTTCGGAGGGCTCTGTCTTGTGTGCTTTCCCTCTTTCACCCTGTCAAGTCCATCCTGCGTCGACATTTAAGACGTTTTAATCTTTGTAGACTCATACCAACGTTCTGGGTGCTGTCAGCTCTCTCCTCGTTTCCCATTGCCACGCTTCAAAGCGCTTGCCGGGAGGAGCAGTAAAGCTGAGATGGAGAGGGCTGGCGTTGCAGTGATTGCTTCTGGGTTCGGAATAGCTTGTTCCTTGCTGCTTTTCCCTTTTGAAGCCCTCCCTCCCCACCCTTCCACCACTGTGAATGTATTGTTAAGAAGTCAAAGGGGATCCAGGCTGCGCTGAGCTTTGTGGTAAGACCACTGGGTTGCCAGAACTGGGATGGAGCCTCCAGCTTTGGGAATGTGCATTTTTTGTGGGTTTCTTGCTCTGTTCTGATGATGTAGAAGTGTGCGGGGGGTGGAAAAGAAGGACAAAGAGTTCAACCAGCCCTGCTTCCTTCCCCTCTGGTTTCCTAAAGGAGCTGGAATTTGGTATTTGTCAAATAATGGCAGAATGATTGGAAAGAGCAGGCAGTCTGCATCCGTGCTGGCCTGAAGTCAGAAGAGGGCTAAAAATCCTGGAGTGTAGCTGGTTATGATGCTAGTACTGATTTTATAAGGGGTAGAAAAATGCTTTGAAGCAGCCTATTTGTATCTGAATAAACCTGGCTTTGTCGTTTTGTGCTCAGCCTGCAAAATTACGTCCTGTTCCCCTCCTGGCTTGCTCTTCCCTGGGGTTGACCACTTGGCCAAAGTCAGCACAGAGTCTCTAACCAGGCAGAACTGACACGCGGATGCAGAAATAACCTGGGGTTTGACCAAGATGTTTCCAGCCGGGTAGAGCTGAGACCAGCTTTAGTGTTTGCTCAGCGTCGGTTCCAAGGTCTTTACGCAACCATTGAACAGATTCGGTCCCTTGCTGTTTGATGCTGGATTCGCTGCTCCGGTGGGATGCGTGTCACCTGGCCCTGCAGCCCCTGCATGCTCCAGGGAAGGACTGTCAGGCTTCAGAGCTCTTTGCTTTTTGAGCAGTGACATGGCTTTGCCAGGGTACGGAATGTCCTTAACACATGAGTACCTTTGCATCTCAGTATTTTTTGCCTTAACCCTTTAATTCACTTGTGGTTTAGGGCGTCAAAATTGTAGACCAAAATTGTAGACCAAAAAGTTGCCCTGGGGTAATGCGTAAGATGAAGTGTTTTGGCTGTGTGTGTTTTGCATCCCTCAAGGTGGCACTGGGAGGATGGAGGGCAGGGGATGAATGGCAGCATTGAAAGGGTGGCGAAGAAAAGCCAGTTTGTTCCTCCTTATGTAAGCCGGACCTTTGCGGCAGCCGCCGGGAAAGCCGGTGACTTGGCAGGGTGCTGCGTGGCTGCGGTGCAAAACCGTGCCAGGGAGGGTGCGGGGTGTGGTGACCTACAAGCAAGTCACGTTGCTTGAATTTAAGGGCTTTGCCCATGTCGGTCTTGATTGTACCCCCCCTAGTCAAGGGCAGGAGAGGGGGGGCGGGAAACAACTGGCTGTTTGGGGAAGAGATGGGGTGGGTGGGTGGGTGGCACTGGGTCTGGAGCAGGCGTAATGCGGCTCTTCTGCTCTCTCCTTGATTAAATCACATTGGGGATCTAGCGTGGACTGTGGAGGGTGAGGTTTGTCCCTGGGGGAGCTGGGTGGCTGTGTCCCCTGTGCCGGGACGAGGATGATGCTCGTCGGGGCTGGCTGAGCCTCTGGCTGCCATGTCTGTGCGGGGCACCGCGGGAGCCAGGGCTGTGTGGCCGCTCTGCAGTGGCCCATCTGAATCCCATTTTCTGTTCCTGGGCTCCAACAAACACCGCTGCTGCTCCCCCCAGCCTGGCTCCCGCAGCAGCGGCGTCCGTCCCTTACACCCGCCGTCGGCAGCAATTCCCATGGTGGGTGCCCTGTGAAACCGTCCAGCACAGCGCAGCCAAAACCTGCCGTCGGGCTGCAGCGCCCTGCAGGAGCTTTTATCTGCGCAGCCTGCGCTGCGGGAAGTGCCCAGCCTTTGGGTTGCAAAGGGCTGGAGTACGGGGGGTGCAAACACACTTAAAAAGTGAGTGACCCCCCCCCTCCTCCTGCCTGCCAGCTCAGCGCTGGAGCTGGGAATCAGGCTGTGTTGCTTTTTCCCTGCAAGACATGCAGTTCCTTTCCCTTCGTCCCTTCTCAGTGTCCCCTGTGTCTAGCACCATCAGTGTCCCCTCAGGCATCCCCACATGCCGTGTTGCCTTCCCATGGGGCTGGCTGCGTTGCCCTGGTGTCCTCCCAGCCCCGCTTTGTCTTTTCTTTTTGTGGTTTTGCCTCATGCAGGGATGCCTTAAAATAAAATATTAAAAAAGAAAAAAAAAAAGGAAGTGGAGAAGTTGTAGCAGCTGGTTCCTGTCGGGAGGGAGGTGCGAGATCAGCAGCCCGACCCTTGACAAGGGAGGAGGGAAATTTCCACATCAAAACCCTCTTTGGGCATCCGGAGCTCAAGCCTCTTTGGACTCGGACCTTTTTGCTCTTTAATGCTCAGGAAACCCGGTTGCCCCACCTGCGGATGGTGTCTCCTTGCCTTGGGTGGCTTTGGGTCACAGCCTCAACTTCTCGTTTCTGCCTGGGGGGCAGCGCCTCCCAGCAGCCAGGGGTAAAAGTCAGTGTTTGCTGGCAGTGGGGTACAAGGATTTGGGCTCTCACCATCCACACAGCAATAAAAATGGGAAATTGGGAGCAAACCTGACGCTTGAGGCCCTGGAGGCCCCTTGAGAAAGCTGTTGTGATAGATACTCAATGGAAAGCAACCACCTTTCTGCAGGCTTTTTGTTTCTTCTTCTTTTGTTTCTTCCACTTCCGCTGAGAGTGGAAAGTTACTTGCAGCCACAGAATACCAAAGGCTCCGTAAAGCTACGCGGAAGGAGGTGATTTAAAAAATAATCTATAGGTGCTAAAGGAGAACGGCAGCAGGCTGCCCTGGTGGGGAGGTGAACGGGGCTGTTCTGCAGTCTCTGCTCACCATTTATAATTTAAGACTATTGCTTTTAATTTCTTTGGCTTTTCAGGTGTTGGTGTCCTGGCCATCTGGACCAGGGGGTTTGAACACTGCTGGTAGTGACCCCCAGGCTGTGGGGGGCGTGCAGTTTCCCATGTAGGGGCTGATGTGAATGCAGGTGTTACAAACCCAGAGACTCAAGCGATGGACCATGTTCTTCTCCTCAAACCACAAGGCAGAGCTGAGGAGCGTGTTTTTCATTAGCAGTGCTGCTAATTGTTTGCTGTAAGCCCTTCAGTGGGTTACTCAAGCTGTCTGCTGTCTGTCCCCCTAAAGGGGGAGTGGGAGATTCCTGTTTTCTAGAGGGTTCCCGGGTGTGAGCTGTGTCCACGGGAGGTTTGGAGGTCTCCGGGAGGAGCAGTGCCTTGGGCGGGAGTGTTGGAAGCCAGGGCTGCAATGAGAGCCATGCAAAACTGCCTCAGTCCAGACTTCTCTTACCACGGGGTGAGCCTGGAAGCTGTTGGCATGAAAACTGCGCTGATTCAAGAAGTACGTACCCTTCGGAGAGCTCAAGGGCTTGTGCGGGTCCGTGGGCATGGAAATGCGCAGAGGTCCCGGCTCGCCGTCCTGCTGCGTGCCTGGCTGCCTGCCAGGCAGCTGGGGGTGCAGGGGGGGCGCAGAGCCCGCCATCCCCCCGGGCAGAATGGCTGTCTTTACCTCGGAAAATGCTGGGCATCATTGAGCGGAGGGGGCTCAGCCGGCTGCGGTGGCAGCGAGCGTTAGCGGGGCTGTTGCTTTTCACCTAACGAAGGGGTGGGTGATTTTGTCTCAGGTTCTCATCCTCAGACTGTGCCAAATCCCGGTGTCAGACTGTACCAGAATGAAAATACTCCCAGCCCTGCCTAAACCATGTGTTAAACAAATGAGGGAGACTTTTCCTGACCCACCAGGCAGTGCCTTTCACGAATCCCATGTTTTATCCCCCAGGCAGATGGATCACACGCAGCTTTGGCAAAGCCACATTTTGTGGCAGTAGAAGCTGCAGTTTCAGTGTTTATTTCTCTGTCGTTGCAGGAATTCAAAATGGATGGAAGAAAATGCCGTCGGGATTGACTCTTGTTTTGTTTGGACCCCGGACAGGTCTCTGTGGAAAACATGGGAGGAGCGCGGGGGACAGAGAAGAGCCAAGAAGACATGTGTCAAAAAGAGAGCGGCGGCCAAAAGAGTGGCCAGCAGGGAGTGGAGCAGCGCTGGGGATGGGTTTCTGAAGGATAAAAGGGGTGGGGGGACTTGAGGGCATCTCCACGCAAAATGGGGATGGCACGGAGTGGGTAAATGCTGGCTAAGTGTGAGTAAAAAGGGGCTGCTGAGAAACCGAGTGCCATCTGCTGCGGCACGGAGACCTGCGCTGTTTGCTTTTCTGGGGGTGGAAGCAGGGGCCAAGGTAGAGGAGAAAATAAATAATTTGAATAATTAAGTGGTGAAAGCTTATCAGAATACAGCGGGCAAAATCCAAGGGGCTCTGATACACGGGGCAGGGGCAGATTATCTGAAATAGGTGTGGCTTCATGACCGGTGGTGGGACTTGTAGGTTTGGACAGAAGAAGGGGTCATTTAGAGGCAGACTGAAAATAGCAGTGGGCTAAGGTGGTCCTTGGGAGAGGAAGGCTTGGAGCTTCACCAGCTGTCGGGCTCTGGAAGCTGGGCAACATCCACGGGGGATGGAGGTGCGGGAGAGACGGTGCCAATGACCTTTCACATGCTCGTGGGCACCTCCGTCTGTCTCCAGTTTTTCTCTCTCTCAACCTTTGCATGCCTTATTGATTTCAGACTCTCTATATTTTGGCTATTGGGTAAATCAGAAGTATTTGTCACCTAGAATGATCATGCTGAGAGTAAAAAGCTTTTTACAAAGCCTCCGGTGACCTTTAGCTAATGGGAAATCAATGACCTGAGTGTATATAAGCATTTCCCAAGTGCTGGGTAATGCTGTGCACAGTGGGGACCCAACTTGGCCTAACACGGCTACCCGATAGTAGTCTGGGCATGCAGGTCTTCTGGAGAAACGTTCTTCCATCAGGTCAAGGTGACCTACGTTTGTGTTTCTTGATTATTTTTACTTGTGTCTTATAAATCGCGAGCGGGAATGTATGTGTATGGAAAGTCCGAATCAATCCGCAATCCTGGGCAGGTGAACACGTTGGAAGCGTTTAAACAAACACGTAAGTTTTTGATAGGGCCAAATATATGCAAGTTACGTCCTTCTGTTTTCTATAAGCAGAGGATCATTTTCATGATTGCTGTTAGCCTGTTGCAATGGATTGTCGTTTCGAGGATGGTCGCTCCTCCCTGTTAATGCGGTTTTGTTCTTCAGTCCTCCTAAGCAAGCCCCCGTTGTGTCCCGGGGATGCTTGTGCTGTGCAGCCACCAAGCAAAAGCGGGTGTTGCAGTGGGTGGGGGACAGTCGGGCTCCAACAGCAGCTGCGGACGCCCCTGCGGCCGCGCGTCCCCGAGCCTGCTTGCTGTTTTACCCTTAGCAGCCAAAGAGCGACCCCAGCACAGGCGTACGCGGCCGCGGTGTGCCCCAGCCCGTTTTCACTGCTGGATCCAGGGATTACAGCAGGTCCCTGGCTCGTGGGGCTGGGAGAGAATCCCTGCTTCAAGATTATGGAATTGGGGATCGCGTTGGTTTTTCCCCTTCTCGTTCAGACGCCTCAAACCTGAGCTTTCTGGATTTCTCGGATTCTCAAAATAGCATCAGGTTTCCTTCAAAGACCTGCCAGCTGCAGCAGGGGAAGGAGCATGGTGTACGGTGGACGGTAAAACTTGTAGCGTTGTTCCCCGGGTACCACCGTGTCAGGGCAATTCTCAGGCTGATTTTTGCATCATATTCACAGATTTTCCTGGGGAAAGGGAGGGTGCTGGGAGCCAGCCTGGAAACAAAAGCCCTTTGTAAGACCAGGACACGCCGTGTTTGTCTTCCACCCCACAGCACCGGGTAGAGGCAGAGTAAGAAGATGAAGCCGCTGGGCGGTGGGGTCCCCTTCGCCTACCAGAACCGGGGCAGGGTGGGACCGTGTCCCCCCGCACGGCCACGCTCCGGGCTGCGGCATTTCTGGGACCAAATCGGTGTGAAATAAGATGCAAAGCGCCTTTCATCAGCAAGCGAGAATGTGAATTCAAGATGTCGGGGCAGGTTCCAGCTGCTGTTGCGCTTTGCATTTATGACATTTTTCAGAGCTTAGCAAAAGGTCAGCGTGCTTGGATGCGGTTCCTGGTTTTTGGAAAGCCTGCAGGTTTGGGAGTAATGCTTTTCATTTTATTTGTAAGAGGAAAACAGCCTGCTTGCAAAGTTTGCCTTTGGAATTGAGATGCTGGCTGAAATCTGGCTCTTGAGTTTGTCAGTTTAGGCTAAAAAGACAAATAGGGACAAGTTTGGGGGTTTTTTTTCTTTCCATTTTTTCCCCCCCCTCCAACATACAGGAAAAAGCTTTCAGTATAGATGAGGTTGCTGTTGTCAGCATTAGCTTTTTTTTCTGGCTGTGCTGATTGGAAGGAAATTTCCAATACGGCAAAGTTGCCAGAAACAGATTCTTTCCTGGAACATTTTGGTTCAAATATTATGACTTTCTCTTTGCAGTGATACAGTTTAGTGCAAGAACGCACGGCAATTGGCTGCTTTGTTCTGAACTCTGAGCTCGACGTTTTCTTTATTTTTGTTGGTTTGTTTTGGTTTTTTTTCTTTTTTTGCTGGTATTTGCTTTGGACAAGCCTGTTGCCCCACTACGGAGATCCTGATGCCACTTGGATGTCCACAAGCAAAGTCTTTCTGTAGGATCCTTTCTTCTATAGACCTGTGTAGTGCTGGGAGCTGAGAGCAATGGCAGGAATCCCATCAGGATGGAGTTAATATTCCGCTGAAGGACCAACGTGTGGGCAGTGCCTTGGAGACAACCTGCTTTTTCTCTCCTCTTCTGATCATCTTCCTGCTGGGAGTGGGACACCAGGTATTTGCCTCCAGGATCTCATTTGGTGCCTTCCCACTAAAAATGGGGAAAATCCACAAGTTTGGCTTGATCTGCTTGATCCTCACAAGGCGCTTCCGAGGCCGTCGTGCTACTGCAGCTCACTGCCCCGCAGCTGCAAGGCTTGGCGGCGTGGGGCCGAGACATGGCTCTTCCCAGCCCTCGTCAGACAGCTACCCAAAGACAGCGTGAGCTGGACTGGGATTTGTTTTTCTTCTTTTTCTTGTTTGGACAAAAGCAACGGGGGTTGTTTCTCCCCTGCAAGAACAGCAGTGTTTGGTTTGAGAAAGGATGAGGTCGAGAAAAAAGGCAGGAAAAGGCTGTCGTATTGTGGTTTTGGTTGCTCGATTGCTTTTTTTGCACCTGCACCAGGCTTCCACTGGTGAGAACTGGGGCTTTGCTGGGCTCCCAGAACAGCGCTGTCAGAGAGGAAACATCTTCCACTCCTCAGTCGCATCCTGTGTTTTCCTTCTCACTCTGTCATCACTTCGCAGAGCGAAATCCCGAGCTCACATCAATCCCCCCAAGGTCTCCGGAGCAGCTCCGAGCGGGAGGCCGTGCCTGCAGATCCCACTGTAGCACCGGGCAGGCACCAGCTCCGTCCCAAAGGTGGTGGAGCTGAAATTAGCTCCTTGGCAGGATTTTTGTACCTCGGAGCTGTATCACAGCTGTACTATTTCCACTTCTGCAGTTAGCCTAGAGCTGGTTTTGCTTCGTGTGCTGTAAAATTGCCTTTAGGATCAGGGCATTGAAATAAGTGACTGGGATCAAATTTATGGGAAGTTAAAGCTGGGTCGTCTTCACAAACGCAGCCACCACCTGGCGCAGAACTCGTGTGCCTGCCTGAATACCCTGCGGCACAAAAGGGGAAGAAAAACACAGGATTAGCTGCGTCAAATCTTTGACTGTCTTGACTCGTGTCAATGTGACTTCATTCCCTGCGCCTGGGAAAATGCTAGTTCTTACGCTTTGTGTTTCTTAACGCGAGCAGAACGGAAAAGAGCTGGGGCGAGGGACGGAGAGTGGTTTTCCCTTCACCCCGTGCTGGGGACGTGGAGGGGATCAGCAGATGTGCAAGGCCAGGCTGCGGAGGAGGGCGGCGCTGGGGTCTGTGCCCCGTCCCCTGCAGACCCCTGCCCTTCAGAGGCACCCGCAGGGCGGGCGGATGCCGCAGCAGCATCTCGTTTTTCTTGCTGTGCAGCACAGGCTTATCAGGAGTTTGGGCTGGAAGGCTTGGAAGGCATTTACACAGCCATCCACCCTTGTTCCCGGCTGTCCTCAGGCTGGGGGAGCAGTAAACACCACCAGCGACGGGGTTAATGAGGGGATTTTAAGGGCTCCCTTCCCGGTAGGGATATACCTCATGTTTTTCTCCAGGGAAGTTCTCTGCAAATAAAGGGCAACTTTGCAAAATGAGAAGTTTAAGAATAAAAAAAGAAGGAAGGAAGAATAAAAGATTTCTTTTAAGAAAAGAAGAATAAGGAAGAAGGAAGCAGAATTGACAGGTCACGTTTCAATGGCAGTTTAATACAAATAAATTCCTGTGTGTAAGTGTCTTGGAGCTGCCTTTGCGTTGCCTTTCCTGAGAGCCGAGAGCACCGGGAACGCGGCTGTATCCAAGGGCCGGGATATATGGCTAAGAGGTCGAGGCGAAGGGTTTTCCATTCTTAGTTCTGCAACTGGGTCACGCTCTGATCTTCAGCGAGTCACTTATCTGCTTCGTGCCTCCAGTTTTCCTGTGGTTACAACTCCTAACTTGTTTCTAAGGATTTGGAAACGCTCTCGGGCCAGGCAGATACAGAGAATTACAGAAAGCACATTTTAAGCTACTGGCTGCAACAATGAAAGGGTGTCAGTTATTTACTACCCCAGGCTGTGGTTACATGGCAAGTTAAGCAAACAATTAGGTTACTGCCGTGGCGCCTGTAGGGAGGCGCTGACCCATTAAAAATCTTATTTTGCTGGACACCTTGCACGCAGGTTTTAGTTTATGCTCGATATCCTTCATCTAACTCATGCGGTTTTGATAGTTTGGTGTGCTGCAGTTGGATCCTTTCCTGTTGTGTTTTTCGGAGATGTGTGGTACGTGCCTTGTAGCAGCTCCCGAGCGCCGTACACAAGATTTTTCTGCATGAAATAGCCTCTGGATTTTAATAACTTACTGGGCAGGTCGATGGTAACTTGACATCTGTCTAAGTCCTATTGGCACCTCCTTGGTTTTGACTTGGGAAACTGCGGTGTGAAACAGGCTTTTTTCCTGCCAAGTAATTTTTTTCCTAGGGTGTTGGTTTTTTTTCTTCTTTTTCTCTTCCTGCTTTAACTTTGTCTGCTCTGCCTGTTTTAAAGGATGAAGTAGGCTAGCCCCTGTTCTCCATCCCTGCTCCCACACCGGTGCTGTTTGAAGAGTTCCACGGCCTCAGTTTTGCAGTCCCTGCGGTTGAGCGTCAGATACCCTGGTCTCTAACACCAGTGAATACGGCTGTGTTTAGTCTGTCGGCATTCGAGATTATATTTGAGCTGTTGGAGCTGGGAGAAGGACGTTAGAGATGCTGGAGAAGAAAAGTTATTCCAAGAAACTGATATACTCTCAGCAGCCCCAGGGGCAGCGAGACAGAGAATAGAAATAGGTTATCTAAAGCCCAGGCAAATAAAATGTTCTTATTATAACTCCACGGGCATTATGCCAGCTCTCTGTAAGCAATATTTCTCTTTGCATCTTGCTTTGCCAGTTAATTGGACATCTATTATTTCATGATTTCAGCAGGAAACACAGCCTGAGTGATGACTTTGGTACCCAGCCCAGTGCTACTGTGCACTTTGTGAGCCCTGAATTGTGGAAACGCTTCCAGTCGGTGTCTGCTCCTTCTCCAAATGCGTATGCGAATTGTCAGTGCTGCCTGGTGACATTTTCTAGGGACAGCGGTTCTGTGACACGCTCCTCCGGCAGTCAGCTCCTTCCTGATGTTCAGGGCCCTGCAAGGATGGAGGGTGGAGGCAGCTCCTCCTTCCCCATCTCCTCCTCCTCTCCTCAACCCTGCCTGGGGACCAGTTTCGGGGACACTGGGGCAGCTGGAGGACAGAGACACAAATGATGTGTGGGGATGTGGCAGCCCAGAGCTGGTCTCCCAGTGCCCCGTTCTCTCTGCAGGACTGTTTCAGCCACGGTTACATCTAGAGGCGGTGGTGGAAGCAACTAATTTTAAGCTGATACAATTTCTTTAATTTTTTTTTTTTTCCCAAGATCCTGGTTTTGTAAACAAATTTATTTACCCTTCCCACCCGACTCCGGGGTTATCCGCACACTGCCAGGGAACGCAAACCAGAGTCTGAGCACAGTTACAGCCGCCTGCCCAGATGCTCCTAATGAATTGTTTGCAGACAAGCTTCAGACCTGCAATTACTCACAGAAATTATTCAGCAAATAGTTTTGAATAATGAATCCCTTTGAGAAATTGGAGGTGTTTTGCAGGCAGATTCCAGGCAGAGAACATGCTCAGAAATCGTAGCTTTTAACACATTTTTCCCCCCTGTTTGCCAAGCTGTGGAGTTGGCAGAGCATCCATCCCTTCCCAGTACCTTCACGTAGGATTAAACCGCCCCACCAGGCACGTGTGTGTGACAGGCTGAGAGCCCCCACTCCAGAGTCTCCTGCTCTAGAGACTACAGGCTCTGCGTGCCCCCGTGTCCCCCCAGATCCCCTCCTCCATGGGGGTCTCGGTTGCTGTTTTTTCCAGTCCGACTTCCCTGGAGCAAGGCAATGGGAAGGATGGGGAGGGACTCTTTATGAGGGAGTGTAATGACAGGACACAGGGTAACGGCCTCAAACTAGAGGAGGGTAGATTTAGATTGGGTATCAGGAAGAAATTCTTTGCTGTGAGGGTGGTGAGCCCCTGGCCCAGGTTGCCCAGAGAAGCTGTGGCTGCCCCATCCCTGGAGGGGTTCAAGGCCAGGTTGGACGGGGCTTGGAGCAACCTGGGCTGGTGGGAGGTGTCCCTGCCCAGGGCAGGGGGGTTGGAACTGGATGAGCTTTAAGGTCCCTTCCATCCCGAACCATTCTGTGATTCTGTCTTTGCCCGTAGATGCTACTGGCGGTGCAGAGCATCAAGGGCTGGAGAGCTGGACCCTGCCTGGTGTCACCCCTTGTGACCAATATTGCCAGTGTGATCTGCAAAATCAGTGCCTTACATTGCCGCGGGGCCTTTGGGCAAAGAGGCTGTCAAAGTCAGGAGTGAGAATTTGACATCCCGAAAGCTAAAAGAGGAGGAAAAGGCAGCTTGTGAGGTCAGGTTTCTGTGGGTTCGTTCCAGCTCCCACCTGCCAGACAGCGAAGCGCGGCGTGTGATGTTTTATAGCCGGGGGACGGAGAGCTTTTGGCAGGGAAGGCAGAAATGACTGACAACGCTTTGCAAGCTGAGGCTGCTCGGTCCCTGAGTCCCATCGAGGGGCTGATTACTGTGGGATAAGAAGATGGCACTTGCCAGCAGGGAATCGTAAAGGCAAGGAGCTGAGGACCTGGCTTTTTTGTGGGGGGAAAGTGGCTTTCAGTCACCTGCTCTGGATCCTGCAACTGGCCAAAGTGGTGGATGCTAAAGGAGGAACAGGGCAGAACCTGGTATGTGCACTGGTAAATGAAGGACAGAGGTGCTGGGGTGGAGAGGAGAGTTCTGCCTGGCGGCGCAATAACCTGGTTAAATATTGGGGCCTGGCACTCACATGGCCCTAAATCTCCTTTATCCCCTTTTACAGACCAGGGAAAGGCTCTGGCACTGAAGGGGAGAGGAGAGCTGATTCCCACTAGGAGATCTGCTCGAGCCGAGACTGGAGATGTGTTTGGGGTAAGGCTTGGGCTGTGCTTCAGGTGAACCCCTGCACGTGAGACAGGGAGCAGCGGGAACCTCCCCTTCGGGAGACAAACCCTGCTGGGTCGGGCTGCATCCGTGGGGCTGGGAACCCTTTAGGGCAAAGAAGAAAGATTTGGGAGGTTGTGATGGGTGTCTTCTCCTCCACAGGCGGTCCTGTCCCCCCAGCCGAGGCATGGGGGTCCATAAAAACGGAAATGGCGTTGTCACAACAGCAGGGTTTGTGCATCCTCGCTCAGCACCCCGCAGGACACATCTCCAGGTTATCCTCCCCTCATCCATCAGCTCCCATTGAACCGGAGCTGGTTTCCAGCTCCCCGGGAATTTGCCTTTGTGAATGCAGCAGCTGCGCCTTTTCCACCCCAAAGAGGATGTGGGAGGAGGAGAGGGGGAAAGCACAGATGGCATGAAGAGGTGTGGGGAAACCATGCTGCCAAAATGGTCCATTCTTCATCATGGAGCTGATGACGGGAGAGGCCAGCAGTGCTGCCCGTGTGAAAGGCTCGCAGACATCCATGGACCACGTGCCGCACATTCACTTGTCCCGTGCGCGTCGCAAGGAGCCGGCCTGTCTTTGTAAATAGACTCTGCTCTAATCGGGCGCCGTTGTTTGCATATTTGAAGCACTATGGCTACAATCTGTCAGCGGGAGAGCAGTAGCGAAGGAAGCAGCTTTAGACACTCGTACGCAAATACCTCAGCCTGAAGGTAGGATGGGAATATAAATTAACTCGTGTCTCTGTTGGGCTCTATGCATTTAGATTTGCAAATGCTGCGTTTTCAGCTGAGTTTGAAAAACACCCTAAAGCTCCCACAGCCCCTCCTGAAGGGGCCGAGATGGGAAATTCCCTTTTTCGGGATGTTTTGCCACCTAGTGCCCAGATGGGAAATGTCAGCCAACAGCCTGCTGCGGGCAAAACTGGACTCTTGTGGAGGCAAAAGCACCAAGGATGACGTTTTTAGGAGAGAGAGCTATTTTAGATGGACAAGGTGATGCGGGAGCCTAGATTTAGGGACTTTTGTGGGTGAGACTCATTCATAGCCAGCAGCGTTTATTGGTATCTCATTGCGGACAGTAGACCTCAAAATTTTAAATTGTTCCACCGCTGTCATTGCTGTTGCATCTCTGAAAAGGCGGTGGTGAAAAGAATGGAGAGGAGTAAAGACCACCTGACCTGGGAGATGAGTTATCACAAAGGGCTGTAGAGTTGGATGGGAAGAGAAATGGCAGAAAGGACAGGGATGACCTGGGAGAACATCAGGCAAGAAAGCAAGTTCTCACCAGTCACTGGTCTGGGTCTGTCTTGGTTCCCTTGTTCTTCAGACAGCATCTCACTCCTGCTTTCCAAGTGTTTTGTAAGTCTGGAGCTGATGGTGGGGCTGAAGCTCTGAAGAGGAAGCTTTCTGCCTTGTTTTCAACTGGCCGAGGGCACCTCTTATTGCTGTTCCCCTGCTGCTCAGGAGATGCTTGAAGAGATGCTGGTGATGGACAAGACCTGCCCGTGTCTTCTGGCTGAGTGACAGAACTCAGAGGGTTGTGATCAGCGGCATAGAGTCCAGTTGGAGGCCTGTAACGAGTGGTGTCCCTCAGGGGTCAATACTTGGACCAATTTTGTTCAATATATTCATTAATGGCCTAGATGAGGGGACAGAGTGTATCCTCAGCAAGTTTGCTGATGATACCAAGCTGGGAGGGGTGGCCGACACTCCAGAGGGCCGTGCTGCCATCCAGCGTGACCTGGACAGGCTGGAGAGCTGGGCAGAGAAGAACCTAATGAGGTTCAACAAAAGCAAGTGTAGGGTCCTGCACCTGGGAAGGAAGAATGCCAAACACCAGTATATGTTAGGGGCGGACATGCTGGGAAGCAGCTCTGAGGAGAAGGACCTGGGGGTCCTGGTAGACAGCAAATTATCCATGAGCCAGCAGTGTGCCCTTGTCACCAAGAAGGCCAATGGCATCCTGGGCTGCATAGGGAAGACTGTGGCCAGTAGGTCGAGGGAGGTCACTCTCCCCCTCTACTCTGCACTGGTGAGGCCACAACTGGAGTATTGTGTCCAGTTTTGGGCTCCCCAGTTCAAGAGGGACAGGGAACTACTGGAGCGAGTCCAGCGTAGGGCAACCAAGATGATTATGGGACTGGAGCACCTCCCTTATGAGGAAAGGCTGAAAGAGCTGTGACTCTTTAGCCTGGAGAAGAGAAGGTTGAGGGGGGACCTGATTAATGTTTACAAGTATCTAAAGGGTGGGTTTAAGGAGGATGGAGCCAGGCTCTTTTCAATGGTTCCCAGCGACAGGACGAGGGGCAATGGGCACAAGCTAGAACATAGGAAGTTCCGTTCAAATACATGGAAAAACTTCTTTACAGTGAGGGTGACAGAGCACTGGAACAGGCTGCCCAGGGAGGGTGTGGAGTCCCCTTCTCTGGAGATTTTCAAGACCCGCCTGGATGCAGCCCTGAGGGATGTGCTTTAGGCAATCCTGCTCTAGCAGGGGAGTTGGACTAGATGATCTCTAGAGGTCCCTTCCAACTCTGAAGATTCCGTGATTCCGTGATTCCGTGTCTCCTGCAGGCAGGAGGTCTGTCAGGTAGCGAGGAAGAAAAGCGACACTACTGACCCAGAGAGACCCAGTACCACAACAAACTCCCTGGCTGCCTGGAAAGCAACCAACATCAGCTGGGAAATCAGACCCGTGGTGGTGGCAAAGCGCTCGCGTTGCTGTGGCAGTTGCACGCAATGGAGAAATGCCCTGTTGGTGGAGAAGGGTGAGAAGATGGAGATGGAGCTGAAGAATCCCAGATAAGCAAAGCCTGCCAGAGCATCCTGTTTGTCCGTTAGTTGGTGCCAGCTCTCTCGCTTGCCACGTGTCCTGTAGACAGGGCACGAGAAGCACGTACAACTGTTTCTGGATTTGGCATCTCTCCCCATCACCAGGTTTCACTGGGAAAGAGGAACTTGGAGAGCCACTGCCAGGGGTGAATTCCTGCTGCTGTGAGATGCAGCCTTAAAATAGCACCTGGAAACCGCTGAGGAGCAAACATCACAGTGCCTGGGCAATCAATGGCTTGGTGCTTTTCCTAGACAGGACCCGACTTAGGAGAGAAAGTCCTGGCCTAAAGATCCCACAAGCATCCCACCTGCATCTGGAGAACAATTCTGGAGAGACAGGCACCCAGGGTGGGTGATTTGCCATCTGGGGGACCAGCTTGCCCACCTCTGGCATTAGCTAGCGTCATCACGGTACCGAACGCTGTGGCAAAGATGGGCAATTGTGTGCATGTCCTTCTGTCACTTTGTATTTGTGCTGCCAAGTAATCTGGGGCTGCCCGCGTCTGATACGATGGTACTTTGTGCTCAGAAGGATGAGATTTTCAAAGCTATGCCAATAGGTGACTAATGGCTTCTAAGTGGACTATGCTCTAACAAACCTGAGACATACAAAAGGGCTGAGAAAACACAGGAGAAGGCTCAGGGCTTTGTACTGTTTTAAAAAAAAAAGCTGCAACTCTCAAGTGTTTTGAAAGAGTATGTGTAACGTCTAATATTCATTTCTAATGAAAAGAAAAAACCTGAAAGAAGTACCTGAAATATTTCAATTACTTTATCGATTGGTATCATAAAGCATATGTTACTAACCCAGGTTGTGTTGTGGTACTGCAGCAGCTGATAAACCGCATCCTTGGCAAGTGTTTTCAGAAGCTCCTTGTTTGTATTCCTCTAGTTTGCAAAACGCAGCTCCGTGGAGTTCAGCTTACCCGTATCTATTTATCTTAAAAGCAAAATACCACAATATCTCTCTGGCAGATACACGAATCGTCTCAAGTAGTACCCATCTGATAGTTTTAAAAATGGAAATAAAAAATTGCAGAACATCATTGTCATTATCAATAGCTGGAACAAAAATAGAACCATCGCTACACGCGGGTTTTTTTAATTATTTTGCAAGTTTAAAGGCCATATAAAATCTGTTTTTTCTTTTTGCTTTATAAGCTCAGGTATCAGAGGAGTCTAGTCCAGAGCGGAGATAAGGCATTTCTCACCGTAAATGATAATGATTGCATTGTAAATGTAAGTAACAAAATCCATGTGTCTGACCTGTGAGAGACACCAAGGTGGTGCATGGGGAGGAAGCTACAGTTCAAAATTGCCATGAAGTCATCAGAAAAGCTTTTCTAAATCGCTTTTATCTCCAGCTGGGAAATGTGGTGAAATCTAGACTTGTCTCACGCCTTGCAAAATCGGTAGTAGAGTATAAGTGTATGAATAAGTTCAGTTCCACTTCTATGGAATGGAGATTCTGGTATCTCATCGAGTCATTGTAAAGACAATCAACAACTTCTATCCCATTTCATCAAAAATCCCTGTGGAAATCCCCTTTTTCTTCCTTGAGACGCAGCGCTATAATCTTGGTGCGAGCAGGCGTGGGATGCAGGGCAGGGATTCTGCTGAGGCGTCAACTGGATTTCAAAGCTGAATTCTAAAAAAAAAAAAACCCCTCTCAATTTGTCTATCTGATATATGTTATAGAAGCATGGGAATTAAATTTAATGGCCTTCCTTTGTAGAGTCCAGAGACTTTGTAATTTTAACGCTGGATTCTTTTCAAGCTGATTTTTAATTTGACATTCCTTTTGAAATTGGGGTACTTACAGAATGGCCGCGTGGTGCCGTTCAGGGATGAGCTAAGAATCCTGGGCTGTTTCTGGCAGAGCTGGAACAAGACAAAATACGATGAACATCATTTCACATCTCCCAGTATTCACTCCCAGAGCACTGGAGTGTCTCTAGGGCACAGTGACATGCCCAACCATCATGGAGACCTGGGTCATAAAAGTGCTAATAGCTTCTCAGTAGGTCTAACGAGGTAACGCGTTGCAGCAGCAGACCTAGGAAAACACGTGACTTCCTATTGATCTCATATCGTCCTAAGGATCTCTGCAACAACTACGTCATGGAGAAGGTTATTATTTCTGCAAGAGCCCCAGAATCATGCAATCGTGGAGATTAAATCCAGATATCAAATGTTCCAGGCATATGCCTGAAAGCAGTCTTGGGAAAAACTTGGATTAGCATCAAGCAATTTAACAGAGGACAATACTAGGCTGGCATCTTCTTGTTACGATTGCTTATAACTTTATCTCAGAGGGTAGCACGGCGCGTGATTCTCTAGGAGCAAGGTGCCAGTGTTTGGGAAATCTTTGTATAGTCTATAAACCTGGAAGGAAAAGATTAAGGATGTGCATTCTTTATAAGAATACTGCGGGGTCTACTCCTGTTGAAGGAAGCTGCCTTTGAAGAGAGCAGAGATGAAGTCCGTGACCTGCAGAGCCGAAGTGACTGGGAGATCAGGGCTTGTGAAGGGGACTTTTGTTGGAAATCCATGCTGACCTGGGGGATGTGGGGCAGCAAGGGCATGGGAGGCCACCTGCATGACGTGGCAGAGGGGCTGGGTGCTTTCGTGCTTGCCAAAGATGAGGCCTGGAGCCACCAACGAGCACAAGGATTAAGCAGGTTGGAAGGCAAACGCATCAACTTGAGGGCAAGTCCGGCAGGGAAGCTTTTATGAAAGTGTGTGTACCGTATGCTTTAATTTAAACCCTTCTTCTGAACTGGCTCCGTGCCCTTTCCACTGTGTGGACTGAAAGGGCGCTGGTTCAAAAGCAGTTACTAAACATTTCTGCTGGATGTTCTCTTAGGTTTATGTTTCTTGGATGTGGGAGGGGAAATGTGCACATAGCGTTTCCTAGTTAAAAGCTAGCGTGTGGTTCATGTGTTCTCACCATAAAGAAAATACATGTGTCCTACTTTGTGGTTTTCTTTGAAGACTACAGAAAAAGCGAGCCTGTGGAAGAAGGTCTCTCACCCATTTGCACGATGGTAGGGGAGACCCTCTGCGGTGGAGCCAGTAGCTCTTCTGGATTTTGCAGATGCCTTTGGGCGTCCTGCACGTTGACAGGCCCATGTTAGAGCCCGACCCCGCTCCGCATGTCCTCAGACATCATTCATTTGTGTCTGCTGGATACAACAAATGACTCTGATTTCAGTTCCTCCATTTCTCAGCTGTTTCTGGTGACACCCAGTAGATGGTGCCACCATGTAGTGCATTTATTTGAGCGATTTCTCGTCGGAGGCTTTTTATGTTTCCTTTGAGATCTGAACGTGTCTTACTATCCAGCAGAATTCCTGTCCTTTGCTCGCTTTAAAGAGTTTTTTTTCCTAGGTCTTGAATATTACCCCCCAAGGTATTTATACCCTGTTTTTCTCATGCCATCTAATTAGCATCATTTTTACAGTACAAATATTCAGAAAAAAAGCCCAAATTCTGATCATTCCTTTTTGAATTTATATAATCAACCTGGCTTTTCATGTTTTTTGAGTAAAATTCAGTGCTCAGATTTTGTATTGGGCCAGAATCTACTGTTGAAAAAACCCTACGAAGCGAGTGGTTCTGGAGAGGAAACGTTGTGAGTGCTCAGCATCCTCGGTCACGTCTTCAGGAGAGTCTCAGCTCTCCATTTTCAGACTCCTGTGCAGCATGTTTGCAAGTGCTGAGAGATCCACTGTTGGTTTTATGCCTGGCCAGCCTGGATGTTATAGTACCCAATTTCTTGTAACCAGAGCTGACAGCAAAGAAACAAATGGTGACCTCCGTTTCTGGCTTAGATATCCTCTGCTGCATCAGTCCCAAAATAAGAATACTTTCTGTGTAGCACAAATGCTTTGATAATTCAGGCTGTCAACTTGTCTGCAAAAGCCAGGGAAAAAGGATGTAAGTAAAGGCTTCCCTGTGGCCAAAATGCAATCCTTTGTTCCCCATCCTTTGTTCTCTTTTTTTGTTGGGAGTTTCACCTGTGGAGCATTTGGTTTTCTGGGTCTCAAAACATGGCTTTCCTTTAGCAGGCTGTTTAAATATTTACCTTCTCTGCCCTTCCCATCCCACCATACTTCAAACCGGTGAAGGGATCATTTATCCCCGCGCAGACTGGAAGGCGCTTTGTCTCAGCGAGTAACAAATATTTGCAGTTTAATAAAGACCGGAGCTTTCAGTCTTTGGGAACATGTATTTCAGCCCCAATTTGGAATAGGTGATGAGGTGATTACTGAACCCTGGTTGCCATGGGGAAGGGAGGAGGGTGATTGCTTTTTGATTGAAGAAACCGAGAGGTACCTACAGTAACTTATTGCTAATACCCACTCAAGGTGCACTTGGCATCAATGCATCTTACGGGGAGCAGCAGTCAGTCTCCCTAACGTCTGAGGAGTCCGCTTTAGCAACGTTAGTTATTGATGCTGAAGGTCAGCTTTTCATCACTGGCCATTCCTTGTAACGTCCCTCGAATTTTGTGCGACCATGGGAGTGATTCCCGCGAGGGCGGTGGATTGAATTTGTGAGCGGTGCGGGGGTACTCACAAATCAAGCAGGCAGCCGGCCACCTACAAACAGGCGCTTCGACGGCGCAAAGCATCGGCACGAGATGGAAACTGGAGCCTGAGGGCTTCTTAATAAGCCAGATTATCAAGCCGATGTGCTGGAGAACAACTCCTGCCTTAGAACTGAAAGATCTTCGAAGGAAAGCTGTACAGCTCTGGGACTGTTTGTGGGGTTGTAAAGACGCCCCAGCTGAGCGGTGTGCGTTGGAGGGTTTGAGTCTGTGTTTGGTGCTTGGAGCACAAGGAAGAGGCTGGATCCTCGATCAGATACACCAGGAATGACTCTTCCCACCCTGGGATGGAGCTGCAGCAATGCTTCCCCAGGAAAAGTGGAAAGGCAAGGGGAATATGAGAAGGGAGTAAGACGCGCGTAGCAGAGAGAATTTTCCATCACTTTGGCGATACTTTAGAGACCCCATGGGCTCCACAGCTGCTGGGGGTTGTGACAGTCTGCCACCAACTCACGGCTCTCAGGGAGGTGTCCCGACACCGGTGCCATGCCAAGGCACAGCTTGGTCTGTGAAAGCAACACCAAACTGGGACCAAGCACATCTTCAGGAGCCCGAGAGTGTCGGAGAGGCTGGAGCAGGTACCGGCTGCTCTGTCTGCTGGTGCTGAGAAGCGCTGAGCGCCTTCATCCTTTCCCTGTCCTCCAGAGCGTGGCTGGGGGCTGCTCGTGGTGTCTTGTTTTTCTCCAAAAAATGGGAAGTGTTTTGGTTGCAGCCATTGGAAATACAGGGTAACTCCTGCCTTCTTTACCGGTTGTCCTCCCGGTATTTCTGGGGGGCTGCCGTGCTACATGCAGGTGACAAGCCAGGCTGTTTGCCCTGGGGCACTGTGTGTTTTCCATCTTGCTCTTTTTCTCTGCTTCGTGCCTCCCATGTTGGAAACAGCCCCCAAGTAGCCAGAGTCTTTGGAATAACATTTAATTCCCTTATCGTCATCCTTAATGATCAGACAGTGGTGGAGACACATCACTGTAATTGTGTTTGTCTCCTTCACTGGCTTTTCCTTGTAAATTTGTTCCTTGCATTTGTTTCTGGATGGCAGATGTGTTAATGGATGGGTAGTTTCAATGTGTTTATCTTTCGTATGCTGTATATTTTGGACATAGAAGCAGTGAGAGGAGATAAGCGCATAGAAACCACTTTTGCATTAATGCCAGTAATTCAGAGATTATAAATGTATATGAAAGAGTTGCCGTGATTATGAGTATATTTTAATGTTTTGTTTAATGCATTGACTCTCGGGGGATGAGACAAGAGAAAACCTCATTTGTATAATTTAAACGGTTAGCAATAAAAATAGGAGCAAAGAAAGGACAAATTAAATAACCATGCTTTCAAATGTATGCAGATAGCATTTCCTTTGAGGACCCAGTCCTTGCAACGGAGTCTGTACGGCTCCAGCCCGTCCTTTCCCAGACCGAAGCCTTGGGCTGCAGAGCCTGCAGGACCAGGTCCCGGGCATCTCCTCGGGATGGCAGGACCGAGGGAAGTCGAGTCCCATCTCATGCGGTGGTACAAGGCAATGACGGGGAGAGTCGTGTGGCACTTTCCATTTGAAAAGGCTGTGGAAAGGACATCAAGGACTGCCAAAGCCAGTTGTCCTCCCCTTCCCCGGGGTGGACGGCAGACCATCACGTACTAAGGGCAGAGGCGAGGGTGAGACAAATTCATGTAGTCCGTGTGTTGGCTATCTGGTTCCTGAAGTATCTCCTCCTAGCAGAGGAGGCACAGGTGTGTGCTCACCTAAGGGTACTTTATTTATGCTCTTTCTCACTGCTTCCCAATCTAAGCTGTTTTCAGCCCTGTATACGTCCAGCTCTTTGTTCAGGGTCACACTGTCATCTCACCACTTTATTTTCAGATTTCTCTTATTCCAGCACAGGATGCCAAGGAATAAAAACCATAATGCTTAACTTTTCTCACAGTTGAGAAAAGACTTGAGGAAAAAAACCCCACCAAACCCAACAATAATCTATCAAAACATTTCCCACGGGCAAAGGCTGCTTGACCAAACATGCTCAGGCTTATCAGCAAAAATGAAACACTGCTTTTCTCTTTCTCACTCCTTTTGAGTCCTTCTCAGGGAGCACATCTCTGCTCCCACAGGGCAGGATACGGGCCTTCATCAGAAAGTGCCGTGCCCTGACGATTTCCTCCAGTCACTTCCCAAGTGCCAACGTGAGAAGAGTCTATGGGTTACTGGCCGTACTCCCGTGCAGGAGCAGGCAGCAAAGAATGCCTCTGGTGGCCTGTCTGGTTTAGTGCTTCGTTTAACAGCTTCGAGTGTGCAGATAAGAAATGCAAGGTCTCGCTGTCCGATTGCGTTGTACCCTTGCAGCCAACCAGACCTGGAGCGAGGAGCCTTTCCCCTGTGTCTCTCTTGGCTTCCCTTGGCAGTGGGCATGGAAGAGGGCGAGCTGCCCCCTTACCACCGCCCAGACCCCTGCACCCATCGCTGCCCCCCATTTTCCCAGCTTTCATTTATTGCTTAATGGAGCGAAAGACTGGGGAAAGAGTTGTTAGCCGTTGCTAGGAGTTCTGGCTTCCAGTTCTGGCACCGTGCCTCGCGGGAAAGCTTTGCTGTTTCCATGACAATTTTGGCAGTTTTCTGGCTTCTGGGCTGTCCTGCCTGGACTTCAGGAAGGGAATTAGGGAGATGAGATCGGGAAGAGTATTTTGTTATTTTGCCTGAGAGCGAAGACTTTCCCACCCTACGCAGTCTTCCCGCGCTGTGCTTGCAGATGCGGATGTGTGGCTGCTGTGGATGTGTTTTTCTTTCGGGCCGTGTGTCTGCGTAGATCCACTTCATTCTCCCGCAGTTGGTCCCCTGTGATGTGATATCGATTAAGCCATGAATTCCCATTCGCAGCCTGCGGTCACACAGCTATTCACTGATTTTTGGAGGGACCAGGCTGGTTTGAAGTTGGTATGCCTACACCATTATTGGCTGGGAATTATGTGTAAATATTCCTTATTTCTGAAGTATACAAGAAAAGTCCGTATAGATGGAAACCTATTTATTCTTCATTATCTTAATTTTCACTGCAAGAGGCTGCACATCATCAGGCTGCTGTGTTGGCCCTGGCAAACGGCAGCCCCAGGAAGGGGCTCAGTGCTCCTCGCAGCAAGTTGCTGGAGGATTCCCTGGAGGATACAGTTGCCTATTTTGGACCCTCAGGGTCCGTGTGGAACAAGCAGAGAGCTGAAAAATATCCAACCTTGAGACTTGAAGGTAACCTGAAAACATTAGCGAGAATTTCACGTTCCTGCAGGGAGGAAAATGAATACATTGCAGCTCAGACCTCTTGGAAGGATCTAATGTGGTATTTATTTCAGATATAAATTTGACTATATAAAAATGACACCTTTGTACTCAGCCTCTGGTGCCGAATCCAGCTCTGACTTGTAAATTAGGAGTAGATCCATTAAGTCGATGGAATTACAGTAGCTGATGTGACAGCAGCCTCACCTTGACAGTATTTCATTCACTGTGGGCTTCACTCTAATCTCCTGCTGGTATAAATCAGGAGAAACTCTGCCGAAGTCAACACTGGTGGAGAGGGAATGGAAGAGAAGCAGGATCTGCGTGGTTTTGGGCAGCAGATCACCTGTGCACCCTCTCCTGCCGTGGAGGAGGCAGCATCCCCACAGCCTCACCGGGCGCTCGGGATCTGCGCTGGAGCGATGGCATCAAAAATGGGTTTTTGCACAAACTCTTGATCATCCTTTCATGCTGCTGCGTGGGTGCCCCTCCACGCCCCCTCCCCGACGTGCCAGGGCCACCACGTGGACCTTGTGGGGCTGCTCGTCCCACCCCAGCCCGTTTCTCCTCCCGCTCGAGGAGGAGCGGGCTGCAGCTTTGCCCCCGCCGCGAGGATTTAGGGGGAGGATTTTTGATACTTTTGCCATCGCATATCCTTTTCTTGATGCTTTTCTGCCAGAGGCTGTGCTATGTCGTTAGCTTTTGAAGGAGAACATCCCAGCCTTTGCGAAGACTTTATGAGTCAGCCCACTCCAACGACGGATCCGTACTGCCAGGCTGTGCAGGAACGTCTTGTTTTCTCCGGTGCTGCCCAGAAGAACAGTCTGAAAAAGCAGAAGTGTTGGAGGGAGTTTTAGGAAATCCGGATTCCATTCTCGGCTGAGGGAGGCAATTAGGGCGGTTACTGAGTCACAGCCGCTCCACGATTACGCTGACATCTCAGGTGCAGGTACCACGTCCCTGCTGCTGCTTGTGCACATTCGTGCTGGAAATGCTCTTCTTCCAGGCACGCGGCTTTGTGAGATCCTTGGGATGCCTCTGGTGATGATGACTGCAGATTTAATAGCATTATTAGTTTAGCCAGTCAGACCTTTATCAGAAGAGATTAGCAGGTGCGTGAGAGCTTTAATATCCTTGGCAGCTCTACTTCTCCCACAGTAATTGCCTTACGATGGTTTTATTTCACTGTCTGGATTTTCTTTCATTCCCCTTCTTATTTTTTAGCTCATTTCCTGAATGTTTAGCCACATTTTCCTTCCTCACAACAAAGAAATAGCAGCTCACGACTTGTGAGCACCAGGTAATGGGATACATCTGCCTAAAGACTCATTCATACAGCTCTCTAATTCAGCAGCTCCGTTCTCGCGGTGAATGGCTGAGGAAAGCGAGGGTTGACTGAAAACACCTCAAGTGGAAAATGAAGAAAGGCAAAGACTATGCGGCACCTGGGGAAGCCGCATACCTCTGCAGCCGCCCAGAGATGCTGGAGCATCGCCGGCTCGTGGTCGGCCGGCCCTCGCAGCCCCCCTCCCCAGGCTCAGCCTCTGCTGTGATTAGCGACGAGCATCATTCGACCTCCCCATCCTGCGCTGGCCAAGTGCAACAGATCCCCGAGCTGCGGCCAAGCCTGTTTCACGGAGCATGGGAGCCATGCTGGGAATCCTTCCCGGCGGCTGTGCTTGAGGACGCGGTCCTCGGCGTTGGGAGGTGCGGAGCGGAGGGACTCGGCTTGGCCAGACACCAACCATCCACCTCCTGCGGGGACAGGAGACGGCCACGCTGCCAGGCAGGCGGGACAGCCAGAGCTGGCCATCAGCGGTGCCGACTGCTGGCTTCTCTGCAAGTTGGACCCAGAGAGCCTGGCGCAGTGCTGCGGCTGGGAAACGCACGCCTGATTAAGGAATGATTAAAGTTTGGTGGTTTTATCCTGCAGTGCACGCAGCGTTCTGTGCTCCGCAGTATCTGCCTGTTGCCATAAAAACTCAGGGAGACAGGAGTAAAGCATACAGGGACACGCTGTTAATTCCCGCGTCTTTCAGGGGCAGAAATATTTCATATGTATTTTTAAAAATAAAGTCTCCTCGGATAATTTCCCGCCCCCCCCCAGGTTTGCAACACAAACCAGCTGTCTTGGGGTGCAATGAGGTAAGAGGGCAAAGGCTGGGCATAGAAAACATTTTAAGTAAAAGGTCACATTACAGCTCCATGAGACTTCCCCTTCCCCATGCCGTGAGGATAATCACAGGGTAGTCAGTGTCCCCTGCTCTGGCGGTCCCAAGCCAGCTCTTTACCCGTGTGCTCCGGGCACTGATTTCTTCAGGGGGTTTCTCGCAATCAGGAAGAGACGCCACACGGGAAGGCTCTGGTGTAGATTCCTCACTCACAAAAATGTTCTCTGCAAGCACTGCATCCATCTTTATTGCTGAAATATTTTAAAATTATTAATTGAATAAAATATTAATGAAATAATTAAATTATATGACTGCCTCCCAACCTCTAGTGAGCGGGTGCCCTTGGAAGGTGGAAAGCAGCATCCTTCCCTCTCCGAATCGGGTACTTGTCCTAATGTGGCTCCTCCTCTGCCCCAGCCCAGGTTTTCTTGGTTGATTCATGCTAAGAATGGAAAAAATCCCTAAATCAGGGCAGCCAGGAGCCCGCATCACGGCTGGCGGGGAAGCTTTGGGGTGGGAAGGTGCATGAGACTGTGTTGACTTTACAGCTGCGTTGTGTCAGCTCTGAGTCCTGGGACTCTGGCTAAAGATGTTTAGCAGGCAGAGGAAGCAACTACTGCTATTCCTGTGCCCCCGGGGCTGACCTGACCAGCAGTCATTCATTCCCAGAAAGTCTGGGAAAGTCTTATATGATCCCCATATGTGCCAGGCAAGCGGTATTTTCCTGGAGGCTGACTTTCCCAGAGGGTTCCAGCGATCTCTTTGGTTGTACCTGCTCATAGCTGCTCTTTTATTTGTTCTTCTAGCAGCCTGCGGTGATTTATTTTCATGCTGAATATAATCGCAAAGGTAAACTGAGCTGCGCTGATTTTTCCTAGAAAATTCACACTGATGGTTCTCTGGTTCTTTATAACAAGGACATCACAAGGCAACTCCTGCGCTCTCCCTGTTCGTTTAGGTATCGCAGGTCAGGAGAGCTCGGGTGTTTGCGTATGGGATGTGCTGTGGTGGGGGGAGTGTGGGAGGAGACAGGGGAACCGCACCGGGGGCTGCTGCTGTGGCAGGTGACTCACCAGCCGTCTTCCACCCTAATTTGAATGCCAGCATCAATAAGGCTAATATGTAAAATACCGACAGGCGGGAGTTTCCCTTTGGAGGACGCTCTTCTTTCTGGGATGCTCAGGGTTGTTGCAGTGAAGGTGCTGCCCCACCGAGAGGGCTGATGGATGTTGGAAGAGGGCTGATGGATACTGGAAGAGGGCTGGGTCTGCTGTTCCTGTTGTGTTGCACTGCAGTGGGCACTGCGCACCATCCGCTGGGACTCCTCAGCGCTCGCTCTGCAAGTGACTGAGCGAGCACTTCCCCGCCTGCGCTGCGTCAGCGTTAACGTGTCCTACCTCCAGATGACTCTGTCCTGTAAAGTCTTACTGTTGATTAAATTATGCCAGGTCTGAAATCATCCCCTGCTCTCCCCCGCACTGGAGGATTTTTTGCATTAAGGGCATAAGAACAAAGGTACCGCATAGACCAAACGATGCTCAGCCCAGCGTCCTGCTCCCAAAGGTGGCCAGTAGCACGTGTCCTGGCAAGGAGCAAAAGCGGAAATTATAGGTTATATACCCAATGCTCTCTAAGACAAAGTTGCATCTTTTTTTTTTTTTTCAACAGCCCTTGATGGCTCTTGCTTCTGTGAACAGTCCAGTCTCCTCTTGAACCCTATTTATTGCTTTCAGCCCTCACCACCTCCTCTGCCCGTGAGCTCAGCGGCTGCCGCGGTGTGAGAAAGGTGCTGCCTTGCCCTTACACATGCTTCTAATCGTTTCACTGCCTTCCCCTGAGTATTTCATTATAAGAAACAGTGATTCATCATCCTCCATATGAGGGCTATGTACCAATCGTGATTGTACGTACCTCTATGATACCTCGTACGAAAGTTTATCTTTTTTTTGCCTCTCCAGTGGTTCGCAGGCAGAAAATAAACCTGTAGCATCTTTGAAACAATACTGGCAGTACAGGAACAGATCGTGGGATAATCCCAGAGAGAGTTATTGAACAGCAACTCACTGTATGTCCTTACCGCAGCAAAGGGATTCAAGTAAAGCTGTTTTAAACATCCTATTTTGGTAACGTGGTAAAATGCCCGCATTGATTCAAATGGCAAAGCAGAGAAGAAAGACCCGTGGGGGGAAGAGTGGGACTGAGATGCATTAGCGGCATTGCTGCGGGAAAACATTGGCCTCGAGACATCTAAAATTCACATTTCCAGTCTGCCTGGGCGCATTTAGAGAGAAACACATTTCCTCAACCACACACCAAGTGCGAGACGTTTGGCTTGAGCTCCTTTGAGGAAATCGTCTGTGATCACCAGCCAGAGCCGTGTCCACTCCCGATTCCTCAATGGGCCAGGAGTCCCTTGAACGCCTGTCAAAGAGCCTGCCACCTGAAACAAGGAGCTTCTGTGTCCTGGAAGACCCTCTGATGTCTTCTCGGCCCTAAATACAGAGAGGTGTTTTATCAGATAGGAGGGGAAAAAAGCCGCTTTCCCAAATGCTGAGGTTTCCCCTCACTCGGAGCCAGCGTGAGCCACCCAGGCACTGCTGCGTCCCACAGACCTGCTCAGGTTAATAACATCACTGCCAGCGCCCGGGCGGCTCACGGGGTGCTGTGTGGCTTTCACATTGACGTCACCGCTTCTCATTTACCCTTGGGTGATAGTGACTGAAATTCATTACTACCTGGCAGCCGTCGGGTAAGCCGTGCAAAATAAATCAGCGTTCTCCGTAGCAAACAGGCGTCTGCAGCACAAAAGGAGCCATTCAAACCAGCAGGGCAGGAAGGGAGTGAGGGAAGACGTGAATGAGTCGTTAGAGTGAGGGGAATTCGCAGGGGAAGAGCGATAACGGCGAGAGGCAGGGGGAGATTTCGCTATAGAAACAGTGGAGCAGCGGTGGGAACGTGGGGAGTAGGGAGAGAGCGATCGAGCGAGGCAAAGAGGAGTTAAAGGGAGCAATTCGACTTTATTATAGGAAAACAGGAACACTGAAAGAATCTGGAAAATACATTTAAAAGTGTGAGGAGGAGATGACCTTGCCGCAGTGTATCTTGGTGGTCAGGAGCTCAGTGGGGCTGGAGAAAGGCATGGGCACCTGCATCAGGAGGGGAAGGCACAGGCACGTGGAGGAGAACATGCAATCCCCGGTACTTCTGCCTCCGTGGAGGGTACAGAGACGTTCAGGGCAGGACTCAGGCTCCTGAGCTGAGAAAAAAAAATAATTCTCCTCTCGGATGCTTTAAAATGTGGATTTCTTGCATCTTTGATTGCCTTATTTGATCCCGGCCATTTTCCGAGCCCAGCCACCACGTGGGACAGAGCTGGTCTGGCATCTCCATGGTCCTTTCACTGCGGTTTATACAGGACAGGATTAAATACATTGGTCAGGGCAATGTAGGGAAGTTTCAGTATTGTGTCGCATCTGGTCTGGGGGCGGAGGACATCTGTTTCCAGGACCTGGAATCAGTGGGCATTCGGAGCAAGCTTTTAATGCTCCTCAGCCTGGTACATTTTGCCAGCCCTAAAAATATGCCTTGAAAGAGGAAATAAAATCTTCACAGGCTTTTCTCCACAGGTACTAAAAGATCAAGCAGTACACTCCTATATCACCTGCAAAAATGCAGATGTTCTCATCTCCCAGCACACATAAAAGCCATTTCTCACCCAAAGTAAATCTGGGTAGTTGTAATTTCTCTCTCGTTCACACAAAAAGAGAATACAAATTGTGGATGGCACTGCCTGTTAAGGAGGAATCTTTTGTTTTCCTGGCAGATCATTAGTAACACAGGATGTTATTGTGCGATCGTTACAAAAGGTGGGGATCCCGTTGGGTTGAATGGCTATTTCTTGTCTCTCTCTCTTTTTTTTTTTTTTTTTTTTTTTTGTGAGCAAAAAGGCTCCCTAGAAGGCAGGAGGATATTATTTGAAACTTCGATTTCCCCAGAACATCATTCCCTTGCTCAGTAATAAAAAAAAAATAATCCCCCCCCCTCTCCTCCCCAGTCATCAAAAGCCTGAGTGCCATCAAAGGCAAGATCCTCTCCCAGGGAGGCTGCTGCCTTGGGTGCGGGGCTTGCGAAGGGCAGAGCCCTGCTGTGGTGGGCACAGGCTCTCCTGGCGTCAGGAGACGGTGTGCCTCCCGCCCTTCCCGCTTGGCACGGGGAAGGGGCTCAGCTCCGCTTCCATTCCAGCCTTCGGGGTCTTTGTCGTATTTTTCTTTCTCCCACCTGTTGCCCGGTCTGATGGCTTTTCACTTAGCTCTTTGGGAGAAAGGTTTCCTTTCTTTATGGATGCAGATCCAGTGCTCAGCGCAACTGAATTCTTAAGCTTTAGTGAGGCCCTTCAATGCTAACATAATAAAAATATACAATTTATTTATCAAAGCCTCCTTTAAAGGAGATGACGGAAGAAATAGGTTTTAACCCACTTCTGATCCTCAGGAAAAGCGAGCACTTTGATTCTCTCCTTCCCAGACAAATAGCATTGCATTGGTTGATTCTGATTTTATTAGCTATAAACCATTTGCTATTTTTATTTTCACATGCCATTGACTTTGTTTGGTACAGACACAGCTGAACAAGGGCTGGTGTTTCAAGTGCAAATCATGTTAATAGAAGCCCGATTCTTTCCACTCCACCCGCAGGAACATAGCTGTTAGAAAGAGAGCTGATGCCCAAGGAATATTTTCCAATACGCATTTCCTAAATCACCTCTGAGACCACATTATCCCTTCTGGATTCCCAAATGTGGAGTGATGACGGTTGCTTTAGTACTTCTGGCACTGTCTCTTCACATCAGGAGAATTTATTTGCATGGAGGAGTGAAACAATACGATCAGACAATGAAATCTCAAGTGGTAAAGTGTGTGAAATTCTGTGCTACTATTACTTTTTATGATAGTGTTTCGAACGTTTCTTCACTGCTTGCAACTACGACTGACGGATTTGGAGCAGAGAGTGCTGCTTCTCGCTGCTCTTCATCAGCACAGGGTGGGCAGCAGCAAGCCGTCAAATCGTTGCTGTATCCAAACAGCATCTCTGCATCCAGAGGTGGAGCTGCGGGGAGAGCTCACTCGTTGGGAAGCCGATCTATCTAATTATGTGCCTGTTGACTGGGCAACAGGTTACACATCTGCTTGTAAAAATCGTTCGTCTTAAAACTTGATCTGAGTTAAAATGCATCATCTTTTTCTCTCTTTACATGCTTCTTTCCCTGTCCCTGTATTTTTGAACTGGTGCTGGGAGTGATTAGAAGAACGTTTTTTTCCAGCATTAAAATATCTGGTTCAGAAAGACCTCTAAAGAGTCATTAAATGCAGATGAGGGTACGAGGTGCACTTCCTGAGCAGAATTACAAGGAAGTGTTCTCGCTGGAAACAGTATTCAGAGGTGGATGCTGGCAGGAGTTCAAGCGCCCACACTTGTTCTTATGGCCGTGACTTCCCTGATATCTCCTGCCCACAGCGGGGGTGGCGGAGGGTCCTTTCCTTGAAGGCTCTGTTGAACTCCGGTAAGAGAGCAGCTCTGGGACTGAGGAACGGGTTGTCCCTTCAGACAGAGAGAAGTTAAAGAGAGAAACCATTCTTTGGTGGTATTTGCTCTTCATTTCCTTGGCTGACCTGTAGAGGTTTCCAACAAAGCAATAGCATATAGGGTTGAGGCTGGAATTGGTGAGGCCAAGCCACTGGGCAAAAGGTCTGAGCTGCAGGATCCAAGGAGAAGGAGTCACATCCTGCAAAGACTTGGGGATGTTGAAATCGATCCAGATGTCCATCAGGTAGACGGGCAGCCAGGAGATTGCGAACAGCAGGACCAGGGCCACCACCATCTGTGCTACTTTCTTCCGTATCTTCAGCCTGGAGGCCGGCAGAGATCGGTTCAAGGCAGTGCTCTCCTTCAGCTGGCTGCTGCGGCTCCACAGGCGGCGCACTGTGAGGAAGCAGATGACCATGTTGAACAGGACTGGCAGGCAGTAGAGGGCACAGAAGAGCAGGAAGTTGTAGGCTTGCTTGAGTCTCTCCTGAGGCCAAATCTCCCTGCAGATGGAAAACACCAGAGGCAAGCCCTCCACCACCCCAATCTCGTCCCGTTTGTTCATGAAGATGAGGGGCATGCATATCCCTGAGGACAACAACCACACCACCAGGATGGTGCTGAGGATCCTTTTCTGGGTGAAGAAAGACCGGGCGTTGAGTGGGTTGTGCACGCTGTAGTACCGGTTCACGCTGATGACGGTCAGGCTGAGGACGCTGGCAGAGACAGAAACAGCCTGGATAAAGGGCACTGCCCGGCAGAGGAAGTCCCCGTACACCCAGGCTTTGTAGATGAGGTTGCCCACGGTGATGGGCATGCAGATGCACACCACCATGAGATCACACACCGCCAGGTTGATGAGGAGGCTGCGGGTGGCACTCAGGCTGGAGACCCGACTCCGGCGCTTCCGAGTGAGTACCCTGATGGACATGATGTTGCCCACGAAGCCCACCACAAAGGACACCAGGTACATCGCCGTGAGGCTGATGGTGACGGGCTCCTTCGCAAAGAGGAAGAGCATCTTCTCCAGCTCTTCCCAGCCCAGCTCCTGGCTCCCGTTCCAGAGCCCGCCTTGGGTCTGGTTCTCCTCCTGCCAAAGCTGCAGCGGGCCGGGGGGGGCCTCGGGGGCGAGGGGGGAGGAATTCATGGCTGAGCCCCCCCAGGCACCCCGGGCTAACGGGGCAGAGCCTGCCGCGCTGCCCTGAGCGCTCCTGGCATGTTTAGCTGGGACCGGCCACGCCTGCAAAAGAGGATGCAGAGAGAAGGGATGAGCGAGGGCTCCTGGCGATGTTCTCCCTTTTCGGGCATGGTGCCGGGTCAGAAATGGCTTCTCGGCAACTTAGTTGAGAGGCGGCCGTGAGCGCTGGGCAGCGCGGCGCGGCTCCGCGGGCACCGGGGGGCACCGCGGGCACCGGGGGGCTCCGTCCCTGGCCGCGGGGACACGGCGCCTCCGGGCGGGGAAGGGGGAAAGGGGCCGCCGTCCCCCCCGCACCCCGGGAGAGCAGCCCCGGCCGCGGCCCGCCGCGACTCCCCTCCCTCCCGGGAAAGTTGCCTGCCCGGCGGCCGCGCTGCCGGACCCCGGTCCCGGGCTGCCGCAAGACCCCCGCTCCCCCCCTCCCCTCCCAACCTCGGTTCCCCGGTTCCTCGGTTCTCGCCCGGTCCCGCGGCGCGGTGCGGCGGCACTCACCGGGCGGAGGGCGGGCAGCGCGGGGCCGGGCTCCTCCCGCCGGCGGCTCCGCCGTGTGCCGGCAGCGCAGGACCCGCTGGCACTCGCACCCACCCGCACCCACCCGCACCCACCCGCACCCGCGGCACCGCCAGCCCCGGCGCCCAGCCTGCGGGCGCGGCTGAGCCCCGCACGGCGGCTGAGCCCCGCACGGCCCCTGCACACAACCGCGGCGCCGCACACCCGCACACGGCCACGGCGCCGCACACGCACACGGTCCCGCACAGCCCTCGTTACAGACCTGTCCTACGTCCCCCCCGAACACACGCAGCCCCCCTCCCCACGTAGCTGCCCGCAGCCCTGCATGCGGACCCCCGACAGATGCTGCACCCCCCACCCCCCACGCACGCTTATAGACCCCCTCCACGCACCCACGCTCGGTGCTGACTCCCCTCGCAAACACTTGGCTGCACGCACCTTTCTACAGGTGCCCCGCACACCCCTCCCTCCCTCTGCACACACACGGGCACCCTGCGCACGCACGCACCACCCTCCCTCCCCGCACCCCCCCGCACCCCCCGGCCCCTCCCGCCCGCCCCCCCCCCCCAACCCTTGCACACGCGGGTGCGGCTCAGCCCCTGCCCCCCTGCGCACACGCGCTCCCTGTGCGCTCACACGCGCGTTGCACACCCGTGCGGCCGCTCTTGCCCCGACCCGCGGAGGAGACAACCCCCTCCGCACACACACCTCCTCCGGGAGTGCTGGCTGGGGCCGGTCCCGGGCCGGGCCAGGCCGAGCCGAGCCGAGCCGAGCCGAGCCGAGCCGAGCCGAGCTGTGCCAGGCTGAGCCGAGCAGAGTCCGACCGTGCGAGGCTGAGCCGAACGGTGCCGGTCCGTGCCTGGCTGAGCCGTGCCATGCCGAGCCGAGCTGAGACTTTGCGAGACGTGCTAGGCTGAGCCGAGCCGCGCAAGGCTGAGTCGAACCGTGCCAGGCTGAGCCGAGTCGTGCCGGTCCATGCCAGGCTGAGCCGAACGGTGCCAGTCCACGCCAGGCTGAGCCTCGCCGAGCCGAAACAAGCTGAGCCTTGCCGGGCCGTGCCAGGCTGAGCCGAACGGTGCCTGTCCATGCCAGGCTGAGCAGATCGGTGCCGGTCTGTGCCAGGCTGAGCCTCTCCGAGCCGAGCCGGTCGGTGCCAGCTCCCTGCCGCCGCGCTGCAGGCGCCCGGCCGGCCCGGCTGTGGTGCTGAAGGGACAGCTCCGCGTGCGGCGGGCAGGGAACGGGCAGGAGCGGGCAAGGATGGGCAGGAGCTGGCAGGGAGCGGGCAGGGTCTGGGCAGGGTCTGGGCAGGGAACGGGCAGGGAACGGGCAGGAAACGGGCAGGGAACGAACAGGGGACGGGCAGGAGCGGGCAGGGTCTGGGCAGGGAACGGGCAGGGCAGGAGCGGGCAGGGAACGAACAGGGGACGGGCATGAGTGGGCAGGGAACGGGCAGGGAACGGGCAGGGCAGGAGCGGGCAGGGAACGAACAGGAGACGGTCAGGAGCGGGCAGGGAACGGGCAGGGTCTGGGCAGGCAACGGGCAGGGCAGGAGCAGGCAGGGAACGAACAGGGGACGGGCAGGAGCGGGCAGGGAACGGGCAGGGTCTGGGCAGGGAATGGGCAGGGCAGGAGTGGGCAGGGAATGGGCAGGGAACAGGCAGGGCAGGAGCGGGCAGGGAATGGGCAGGGACCAGACAGGCAGGGCCATGCATACCGGGCTCTTTCTGAAGTTCGCCTCTCCTTCTGCTCTCCTGGGGGTTCCATGGGCTCTGCTGCAGCAAGGCAGGGAGGTACCCAGGCGCTTCAGTGCTTGCTTCTACTCTAACATCAAATCCCCCCTCCTTTTGTGCTGTCCGGCAGAGGCCGGTACATCAGTGGTTAACACCACAGCAGGTATTGGTGGGAACCCACTCGAGCAAGGAGCACTCCAGAAGGAAACATGGCTTTTTTCTTTTCTTAAACTAAAGGAATGAGAAGAATGGGTCATGGAAAAAAATCACTTGAAAAAGTTGAAGGGCTTGGTTGGGGAGCAAGGTTGGTTTGTAAAATGAAGCTTTTGACCGGAAGTACTCAGATGATGCCAGTGAATCACAGGGGAAAACGTTTGACAAGAGGAATGGATACCTCTGCCTGAGGTGTTTAGTGTTTATTTTCTTTCTTTGACTTCTCTGAGAGACAGCAAGGTAACAAATATAGCCCAGGTGAAGGCTGTTCGTCACTGAATGGTGAATGTCCTTGTTTTCAGTGGGAAATTCTCCATCCATTTTAGTCTATTCATGTGAAAGAAGAAAGTAAATATTTTTGGTCAGCCTTACGTGAAACGAAAGAAAGATCAGCAGTGGAAACGCATTTGGGGGGGGAAATGTGACCGGCACATAAAGCTCTTCTGCATTAGAATGCATTTGCTTTAAGCATGTGACTGCTTATTCCCTTATAGTTTTATGTATGTGTATTTATAGATCTTCAGAGACAAACAACTTCTACAAACTAATTATAGTGTGTTGCCCAGAGCACAAGGTACACATTTTCTATGCAGTGCAATGCACGGATACTCTCATGGATGCCTAAAAACTGCTGCAATTTCACAGCTGCTCCGCAAGCAAATAGATCTGTTGCAAACAGACAACTACAGAGGCCAGGGTCAAAGCTAGCAATTGGAAATCTCCACGCACCCAAGCCCTTGCCAGCCACTGCCCACCCTCCCTAAAGCAGACCTGTCATTACACACTGAAAACAACAGAATGGAGGTGTTTAAGTCAACAGTTTTAGTAGGGTATTAACAGAATACAAGAGAAGAGAGTGAAGAAATGTGCCAGCACACTTTGAATGTATTTTGTCCAGGTAGTTACCTTCCAAATGTTCCAGCTAACAAATACAGTTAACTTCTTTTTTTTTTTTTCCTCCCCCATGCATTTTATTTGTAAGCTGCATGATTTACTGCCAAGGAACCTTTAGGGCTTAAAATACTAGACTAGACTACTAAGTTGATCAGTGGTTCAATATAATTAGGATGAATCTGCTTTTGTGTCCATCGATACAACTCACAAATGCCAAGTCATCTCTAACTACAAATGACAAATCTATATGCTGTGTATACAGCCGATAGAGAGGACAAGAGCATTGATTATAATGAGTTCATTGCTTCTAACAAGTTCAAAGTCACCAAATAACTCACGATGGGGAATCTCCAACAAAAATAAATGCTGTACCCTTTTCACATTGGTTCCCCTCTTACGGAAGAGCTTTGGAGTGGAAGCTAAATAAAGCCCACTGGAGACAGGAGCCATCGTTCACCAGCAAGGGTAATGGACTGGACTGTGATCGTACAGCAGTGTACATCAGAAATAACCCACCGGTCTCACCGGAGTTACAGCTGTGAAGAACTGACCTGAGAGGAGGAGTGAGTCAGCCACTTTGGGCCTTTGCCAGAATCTCAGAAAAACTCCCACCAGCTCCCAAGCCTGTATGGCCGCCCAAACCTGCTTCCGCCCACTGCACATCAGGGTCCCAGGGCAGGGTAAATTTAGCATAGCCGTCTCAGCACAACCTCCCTGCTCCCGCTGCGGCGTACACTGGGTGTCACACAGCCGCAGTGATGCTCTGACTGCCCCAGGCCCAAGAACTGGTGGAAGTTCAAGAAACCCCAAGGCTTTTCCAGCTTCTGCTGGCGACCAGGTGGACCTTGAGAGTGCGAAGGTGGAACAGTTCCTCTGGTTGTGCATCTACTTACAGCAGCTCACGTGCTCTCCCCACTTAAACTTTTCTCCCTGCTTAGTACAAGGGGGACAGGACTCAGACTCCCTGCCAGTGCCTGAGGAACACACACCCTTGTGTCGTCCCAGCGGAGCTGCATCCTTGACCCCCTGTGTGCTGGCTGGCTCCCAACCAAAGGGCACTTTGCTTTCTTAGCTTTCTTCCAGTGCGTATCCTGACAAGCCTGATGTGTCTCAGCTGCCACGGTTTGACCTAAAGGCCTGTTTTGAGGACATAGCTGCTTCCCCCACCCCGCTGTGCAGAGAGGTGGGATGGGGTCTGCTGACTTCGCAGAGATGAAACAAAATTAGGGTTTGTCTCAGCCAAGCAGGGGTTGGATTGGTGCTACTGGGGTGGACTGTCTGGGTGCTGCTGTTGCACATCCCAGCTCAATGCTATCGGGGGAACACTGGCACCGGTGGAATAGTTTCCCACTGTTTTTGCTGGGAGGTGCTGGTTGGGCTGCCCTTGCAAAGCACTGGATAAAACCCACCTTCCTTGCCACTTACCCCTTCTGCCCCTCACACTTTTTGATTGATGGCACGGAGATGGAAGGGCCTTGGGGTGAGGGAGGGTCCTGGAACCCTCTGCCCCTGTGCTGCGCACACTCCTTCCCCCTCCCAGGGACCCCGCTGCAACCCAGGGGGCTCTGTTTGAGCATTTCTAATGCTTGATAGAAAAAGGAGTAATACCAAAGCCTGTCTCTCTTGTCATCAGGAGAGGGTAACAGGATCACCATTTGCTAACTTGTATTGGGAAAAAAAAGGTTTCCATCCTTCTCTGTGATGTTTTCTCACGAATCTCTAACCCAGCAACAAAACTGCTCAAATCCTGGGTGCCACCGCTTTTGGGGACCTCGGAGACGGCTTTGCCACTCCCTCTGCTGGTGGCTGCTTCGTCCTGGTGCCATCGTTGCTCTGGCACCGCAGTTTCAGTGGGGACATGAGCTATTTCTGGCACGGCGGTCCAGGTCCTCGGCATAGCTCCGGCGTGGCGTTCGCTGATGTCAGCGCATTGACGCGGCTCTGAATCCGGGATGAGATAAGGGGCCAACGCTGCGCACAATCAAAGACAATACACAGAGGATGCCAAGTGCACTTCAGATTCTTTGAAAATAAAATCACAAAACAAATAAAAAACATCTGGGAATTGATGTTTGTTGTTTGTAATTACTTTCATGAGAGTGAAAAACCTTTCTTCTCCCCCTATTCTTCCCTCTCAATCAAAGAGTGAAACATTTAAACTATTCCAAGTGTCCTTTGGAGGATTTAAAATGGAGAATGTGTGCATTTTTATGCCTGAGAATATTCACTGATGTTTGTTTTCATAAACAGATATGTGCCAAATTCCTTATCTTCCATCCTTTTTATTGGAAGCCTCTTAGATTGGGTGCTCCGGAAATGTAGTGGCTGAAATAAAAAGATAATTTAGTACAGAAGAATGTGTCTGATATGATGTTGGCTTGCTCAAGAACAATGAAACACCATTTTGGCATTAGCGTGATTGAAAAATCTGTCTTTCAGATATCTTTGCTTTTGGTTTGTGCAGAAGAAGTGCAGGCAAGGAGCAGGTTGGGGAGCGCAGGGCTGAACGTGCTCCTGCAGGGACGCTGCTTAAACCCAGGACTGTACCCAGGGAGATTGATCCTGTCTCATTAGAAGGAGAGGCATTAAATGGAGACGTATTGCACAACAAAGTGGGTTTTTAAGGAGAAATCAGTGCTGTGGTTCCATATATCTTTTCGCAAATTTATACACAAGGTTTTAAAGGGATACCGGGCACCGACGCAGTCAAGTCTTTGAGAAGTTAAGAGAAGCCAGGACTCAGCAGGGGTGGCAGCTGGCACATGAAGCAAATGTCTACCCCTGTCTGCACCCAGCCCTTCTCTCCCCCGAGCTGTGATCCGGCATCGTTTAAAGCAATGGTGGGATTTTCTTTGTGTCCATATTTTTGTGTGGTGGTCTCACCCTCTTGACCAACACAGGCACCATCAACCCTGGGGAGAAATAATTAGAACCAGACTGAAAGCGAAGCCCAAATCAAGCAGATTTGGTAATTGAGGACACCTGGTGGTCTGAGCAGGTCTGTGGGGCTCCGTTTCACCCTGTTGCCACTCTAGTGGTCTAAGCAGTTTGTCACAGACACTACAGAGACGGGAGGCAGATAGAACAGTATGAAGAGCAGGGGCTGCTGAGGCAGTCAGACCTTCTACCTGCACGCTGCCAGATTTGCCTAACAATATCGCTTCCCTGGTGCTCTCTGCCCAGGTGCAACAGGCTAATAAAGGGCTTTTTAGATGACAAAGCTCTCTGGTTCCGTCAGCTGATTGCCATCTGGGGGAAGTCTCTGACAAAGGCTTTAAATTTGCCACTGTTTGCCTCTTCCCAGCTGTGCAGGCTTGCAGAGGGGAAATGCGAGGAGGCGGGAAGGAAAGGCTCTGCGAAAAAGCACTCTCAGGGCTTGGATCTGCTAGCGCCAGGGAGGAGGTAAAGGTTTTTAGAGGATACAATAGGAAGGAGTTTGTCTTTCTGAGCAAGGTGATTTACTCTCAGCCCAGGCGATGCTTTGCAGGTAGCTGTCACAAAGCAGATACGCCTGGGATCAGGGTGCAACAAGAATTAGAATTCGAGCATGTTTGCAACAAGAGCTTGGTGATCAAGTGTTATGCGTTTAAAAATAAGCTTTGCTATATTATGTACTTCTAATCAGGAAATCCTTAGGATTTCTGCTCTGTGGTTTCAAGAGGGGATCAGCTGGGAGGCAGGGCTGGAGGTGATGCTGGGTCTGAATGCTCTCCAGCAGTCTGCTCTAATGTTTTGACAAGATAAGAGGAAAAAAAAAAACCCAAACAGCTCTGTGAGCTGTTATTTATTTTGGGCAGCTTTTTAGAAGGAATCTCCACAACTAGTCACAGAAAAATCAGGCAGGCAGAGGCTCTGAGAGGTTGTTAAACTCTGTCAGGATCAGCTGCAAACTTTTTCTCTCTAGTAATGATGCCTCCTCACCTCTCTGTGCAGTGACTCATCTGGAGAGACCCGGGTAATTTGCTGGAAGTACAATCACTGCCCTCTCATCCCCACCGACCCCGTCTGTCTTTCTGCTTGCAGTGTGTGCTCACAGCGCAGAGCGACTTCAAGAAGCGAAAGCTGACAATAACCGGAGTTTAGCGCAGAGGCAGAGGTTAGAAGGTGAAATAGCTGCGTCTCGGTTTTACTCCTGGTTTTTGAAAGCAGCAAGCTTTTTGTGCGATAAATCACCCAGCAATCGCTAAGCCTTCCTTTGGACAGGTGATGTATTAAGGAAGGGGAAGAAAATGAAAGGATGCTGGTGGCTCTTTGGTCATTGTTTGGGCTGGAGCATGAAAGAAGATAGAAAAATGCTGATTAGTAGCTGGAAGCGCAGCAAAGATACCTGTGCACGGATGAATGGAAAACTCCTTGGGCTAATGAGCTGCTCAGCAGCCCTGGCCCCTCGTTTAGGACAAGAGGCTGGCTGGTCTGTGTGACCTGGGCTGTGCTGCGGGCTGTAGAGGGGTTCAGCATGGAGCCTGTTAGCTCATTAAGGCTCGGGGCAACCTCTGACAGATCACAAAAAGTCCCAGCCAGGCCCATCCACAGGCTAAGTGGCCAGGCCACGAGCTGCAAGATGAGAACACTAGGCTGGAGGCAAAAACACCCAGTTCCCTCCCTCCTCTCTGCTTTCCTCCTTCCTCCACACGTCTTGGTTTCCTCATCTGCACAAGGGTGTTATGATCCTTCCTTCTCTTTACAGTTTATTTGGATCCCTGTGGATGCAGAGTGCTTTATAAGACCCAAACAGCCATGCAATGGCGTGAGGGTGCAGAGAAAGCATCCTGATCTTGGTAAGCTGTTGCCTTGTGCTCTGGGAAAGTCAGAGATTTGGGCAGCTATGTTCATGTAGCTCGAAGGAATAACATGATAGATTGCATCCAGCTTTGGCGAGAGGGTCTTGAACAGACTGCAGAACTGGAGGGCCAGCAATTTTGGGCACCAGGCTAATTTCTGTCACCCTTTCCTTAGACAGCAGTGATGTACAATAACGTGGCTGCCAAATGAAGTGATACCATCAGCTTCCAATTCTTCAACCTCTAGAGCAGATCCTTTCTTTCAGAAAACAATCCCTCTCCAGCCTGCATTTAATGTCTGCAGCTGGTACCTGCCACCACGCGTGCAAGCTCAGGCTGAGCAGTGTGCTTTCCTGTCTGAGCTGGCTCCGGATGGAGATGGTGTGAGTTAAAATGGCTTTATAAAGCTCTCTTTAACTGCAATAAAAGAAACATCACTCTGCTTTCTAGCAGAGACTCCTTTCCAACTGCAATCTGGAGCCGCCTGGTGCCTCAGAGCTGCTTCTTCCCAGTCAGAACTGAGAGTTACTCCTTCTTTCCTCTTGTTTTTTTGTTGGTTATTTTTCTTTTCTTTTTTTTTTTCCCCTCGTACTCTTCAGAAAAAGGCTGAACATTTGCACTTTGCGTTCCTCAGTCCTGCCAACAAACAGCTGTGACTCCTGAGCATTTAAGGAGTTTGTCAGCCTGTGCTGTTGAATAAGCAGTCTCTTATTTAAGGGCTCAGAGATGTAAGGAAGAAAGTCATTGCTGATTAGGTCTGCACTTCCTAGTGGCTATTTCTGTGGGAATGTGCTGGGAAAACTGAGGCCTTAGGGGACATGGGGAATTAGAGATGCCGTAGACATGGAGCCAGGATCGCCGAGCTTAGGTGCTTAGGACCAGTGGAGAGGAGAAGATCTTTGCTGTGGCCCAGCTCTTGTGCCCATCAGGAGATGCTCATGGGGGGCATTGAAACGGGAGGAGAAAGAGTCAGTTAAACAGTAACAAATACCCAAACCATGACATCCTGCCTTTCTTCACCAGAGCTGCCCTCTAGCTATGAGTAAGTAGCTAAACCTCCAGCATCAGAGGGTTTTTGGTGGGGGTTTTTTGGATTTTTTTTGTTTTTTTGTTGTTGTTTTAGGAGGTGGACATGTCAAAAAAAGCAGGCACGGAGTCAGAAAGTAGGTATGAGGAGGTGCAACCTGCATGACTTTCTCCTTTTTTTGTGCTTTCCTAGGAGTCTTTCCCACTGCATTAGCAACAAAGCCCTTGCCCCTTTTCCACGCTGCCTCTCCTGTCTCCGGGCAGGACCCAGTGTCTGATATTCCACTGTCCCTTGCTGAGGCTGGCAGAGATGGTGTCACTCAGCCCGATGTCTCCAGGCTGCTGCTCTGCTGATGAGACGTGAGTGTCGCTGACGTGGGAGCCGTTTGCTCACCGGCCTGTGGGGAAATTGCCGGTGCTTGCTGCTGGGGTAGGCGACGATTGCCAGCAGTGTCGGCGGCACCGAGCAGCGCGCTCTGATCATGCATCGGCAGATGCTCCGCAGGAGATCTGCAGCGCTATGACACTGCCAGAGGGGACCGTGGTCCTGGGAGTCCTGGCACAGCTCAAGCACGAAGGATCACGAGCCTGTTTTTCCTCTCGTTGATCTGGGGACAAGCCAGAGCATTTCACTGCGCTCTGCAGATCCGAGGCAAATGAAGGGGATCGGTGGGAGAGGGAGAGCCCATGTGGGATGTCACCACCCTCTGCAAGCTTTGCCTGCTGAGGGACACCTCTCTCAGGTGTCCTTCTCCAGTCCAGGTGAGCTTTAAGGGCAGCAGCTGCTGCTTTACAAGCAGATCCTGTCTAGGACAATCCCGATCCCATCCCACAGTAATTGCTCCCTCCGGAAGCGTTTCATCCTGGCTCCTGCGCTGCACTTGGCCACACCAAAAATGTTGGGCAGTGAAATGCTCCCAGAGCCGCACCCCCAGCTGCCTCTGCCCCTTCCCCTTCAAAAGGCCTCCAGCTCTCCCAAATATACCCCAGGCAGCAGCCTGTCTGCGCTAGTTCCCTCCCCAGTTTCAAACCCCAGGTCATGAATAGGAAAGCTGGTTTAAATTTGGAAGAAGGATTGGTTTGTTCCCTTTTGATCACCTCAGTACCGGCACGCAATGCCGCTGTGCAAGTCTGTGCCAACCCCTCTGAGCTCCTCAGAGTTTAATTGACCATCATAATTGTCAGGCTTCATTTTCCTGCAGAGTTTTTCCTGAAGGGGCAGATGAGGGTCGCAGACTTGGAGGGCATCTCTCGTTCCCTGTAAAACTGTGCAAAACAGCGATAAACAGCCAGCCCTGGAGTTTTCCTCCCGGAGATGCTCTGCAGCTCCCCAGACCCCTCTTGCTCTGCAGACCCCTTCACCCTTGGGAGTGTTTTGGCTGGAGGAGGCAGCAGATACAGTCCCGAAGCCAGCCAGCCGCGGTGCTGTGGATGTGTCAGGAGAGATTGGGCTCTCTCGGTGCAGATGGTAATGGAGTGAGATCAGCCGCTGGCAGAAGCTGAGGAGAACGTGGTCAGGAGTCAGGGCATAATCTCTGCCGCTGCCTGATTTTTTGTGGCATCTCTTTATTTATTTGTACTTGAAATATTTTTTGCCCTGGTTGTCCGTGGTCCTTTGTGCTCGCTTCTGGAGAACAATGAAACTGTGGTGTGTTTCTGCAGCGGTGGCTACAGATGGAGTCTGCGGCCATATAAGTACAAAGTATTACCCTTATAAATCATTTCAGCACTTTTCCTCCATGAAAAATGATCTGTCTCTATCAACTCCCAAAGAAGCACAAATAAAAAGAACAATTTCTTTCAAATGCAGTTCAGCATTATCAGATGTGTGACACGGAGTACCCAGCAGGCCGGATTTTGTCTGTGTTTGTGCCTGTTTTACTGAAGGGACGGCCGTAAGAGTAAAGATTGCTGAACCCTTGAGTTACATCACGATGCTCAGAATTTGAGCCAACCCTCTCGTCCCATTGGTGATGGATTTATTCCAGGCTGGAGGAAGTTTCGCCATCTCCCACCTTCCTAACTTGCAGGTAAGACTGTGGCCATTTTTAAGCTGTATTTTCTGTTCTTTTTGGAGGGAGGAGGTACCGTTTGGGACCGTTTGGTGTTCCCATTGTGCCTTTTGCCACAAGAACAGGATGGTTTCCCATTAGTGTTCTTTATGGTCTGGAAAAACATTATAAACTTTTTAGCAGACTCATAAATGTCAACTCGGTGTCATCATGTGTTGTGCTTGGCTACACAGTCACCTCTTCCTCATAAGTCCTTCAAACTATAAAAAGGGGGAAGAGTTGGAAATGGCCAATTTCAGCATTGAGAAAAGGCTGGAGCAAAGCTGTGACCTTCAGAGATCTCCCCCAAAAGCAAGGATGGATCAGGGCTGACCAAGTGACTTTTCCTTGATGGGAAGGACTGGCAAGGCAGGATCATCTTTGCCTTTTGCATCAGGAATGTGGTCTGTCTTATGTCTGAGGAACAAAGGAGTGATTTGGGGGCAGCTGTAATTGCATTTTTGGAGTGAGTTTCTGTTCAGATTTAACACTGTGACATTATGCTTCTTATGACACGAGTAATTAAAACAAAGTAAAAATAACGTCTTTTAGCCTGCTGTGGCCCTGTCAAGGAGTCGGAGATGGGTTGCGCTCCAAGGAAGAGGGTGGAAAAGAGAAGAGGGTTCAAGGGACAAGGGCTGTTTTGAAGGGCAACTAAAAAGGAGGAGAAAAGAAAACAAGAAAGCAGAGCAAAGAGAAAAGCCAGAGGCTATCCACAGGGATAATGGCACTTTGTTCATTCCGAATTTATCGTAATTTCTAGACCCTGATGTACTCAGATCCTTTTTCTTTGCAGTCCAGCTGCATTTCTGGTGCATGATGAAGGGACTACATGATTTTATGTGTGTCTCTAAGCTTTTACCCTTTTCTGACCCACTACATCACTCTTAGGGTCTTGTCTTAGAAGCATGGAGTTGGCAGGACTCGGGGTGAGCAAACATCTCTCAAAGGGTGAAAGGAATCTCTGGAAATATCTTGCAAGTTGGATCTATCACCCTGCTCTACCTACAGGGGACCCTCATTTTGTGTTAGCCCTCAAAGCGAAACGGCAGTATTTTCCCAGTGCTGAGAACAAGCAACGCTCAGCATGTGTCCTCCTGCCCCATTGCCAGCCCTTGTTCCTACCCTGTGCCTGGAGATTTGCAGGGAATGAATAACTCACTTGATCTGCCCAGTGAGGGGCGTCTCAGCAGGGATTTCCTTGTTTGATTTTATTGGCAAATATGGTAGCATTTTTACCCAGCTCCCGGAAAGAAATGTCCCTTTCCACCCCTAACATCCACACCCATTACATCCTTCACCACATGGCCAGCTGAGGACTAGTGCTAACTCACACCCTACTCCTGGACAAACACCTGAATGTTTCTAGGGTAACATTCAGGTGTCCAGACTACTCGAGGCAGACCTGATCTATCAGACTGACCAACAGCAAAGACAATAAGACCTATAAATCCCATTGTGCAGAAGGGCAGAAGGTCTTCGATGATCTGGGCTATGTCTAGCATCGTGGCTGGGGTCTGCCTTAGTGCTGTGGCATGCAATGGGAGTGACCATCACTTCATCACACATTACTCACAGTAATGAGGACACATGTGGAAGACGCATCTTCCTGGCCAGTGATGGCATGTATTGGGTGGAGAAGAGGAGGAGATGGTCTCCAGATGGATCAGTATCTTAAAGGGGAACGGTCTGTGAGACTGTCCCAACTCTGGTCTTTAGTAAAGGCCTCGTCTGGTGATTTCCACTGAAGAAATGGCAATATCATTGAGAATCTGCAGCTTGGTGATGGATGAAAGCTGCTTCTGCCGATGCTTGTACTGCAAGATTTTGTTTTCATCGATGAAAATGTGGAAATAGTCCTGGTCAGAGTAGATTTCAACCTGAAAGAGAGACTGTGTTAGGTTTACCACGTGTCCCCACACCCTCAGTGGACCTTGCTGCCATCATGTCAGCGAGTGTGCAGATCTGGGCCCGTGGATCTACAACCCACTTCAAATCCTGCCAGAGGCGACACACGCTACTCACCCCCTCTTTGGGGAAAAGGACGGAATTACTGAGTTCTTCACTTTGTGGTAGTAGAAATTGGTGATAATGTAAAGCCTAAACTGAAAGCAAATGCAGCATCCAGGGATTATTGTTGAGGCTCTGTATGTCTGTGCCCGAGTTGGGTGTGAATCATCAGCAAATCAGGGTACAACAGAAATATTGACAGGAGACAGAGCCAGAGAGGAGATGTTACTGGGTAGGGTGCTGGTAGGAAAGGCAGGGCAAGATCCATGAGGAGAACTCCAGTATTGGTTGGGTCACTCCTGTCCCACCCGAGGAGACCCATGGGGTGACGCAGGGTTACCTGGAATGGCTCCTTTGCTTCGAAGGGGAAGGTGTTATTCACCTCTTCCTTCCCCCAGCGGTTGGCGAGGAAGGAATTGCAGACGATTCTGGAGCTGGAGAAGCGGGGGTTAAAGTGGAGAGCGATTTGGTCTCCAGGATCACAGAGCAAATTAATTTCAAACCTAAGACAGCGAGAGAGAGAGAAGTGATGGAGAGCTGTGGAGCGATGCTGCTGGCTCTCGCGAGCTGGGAGGGCTGCAGAGTGTGTCCTTACATGCTCGAACTGGAACTGGTCTCGCCCTTGACCACGACACTCCAACCGGGACACATCCCCTCTGGGTACAGGGCCTCGAACTGCCGGCGAGGAGGCGATGGTGAAGCATGGCAAGGTGAGAGAGATGCACAGCCCTGCTCATGCCCTACACATCTGCATCTTTCTTACCCTCTCATCGTCTTGTCCTTTCTCCCCCCTTCCCATGCAGGCACACGCTCTGCCCCTGCTTTTTTCTCGCTCCTAAATAATCTCAGGGGCTCTAAATTGATACGAAATGAAGTTGCTGCAACATCCAGTTGATGAGGTGGGATTTTCTTCCCTCCAAGGTCTTTTGTAATGAGCTGGGTGGGATCAGGGAGCAAAAATTGAAGAACCTGAGTGCCTTCATTGTTGGTAGGACAGAAGGATGCCCTGCTCCCTCTGCCCACCTGGGCAGTACAAAATCCAAAGCAGAAAACTGTGAGGCTTTGAAGCAGGATGTGAAAGACAAGGACTGATCATGGAATGGGTGTAAGGTGATATCCAGCCCATCCTCATCCAGCGTTACGTGGGTGACACTTCCCACAAGCTCCTGTCCAATCCCCCATTCCGCCCGCTCCCCCCATCTCCAAGGTTAAACTTACATAAAACGAGCTGGAAAATGTTCCTTTTTGAATAATTCATAGTTTTGTTAAATAACTCATTTTAATAAGAAGTGCTTGCCATTTCACCCCACATTTTTTTTTTAGCACTCTAATGATCTTGCATTTCTGAGCATCCCCCTCTCTCAAACCTGTTACTCACACTGGGAAAATCTCTCCAGCGTTGGCATCTCCACTGCCAGCTCCGTGCCTTGCTTTGCCTCCCCATAGCTCAGCACTTCCACTCCCCTGTTTCTTTCTCTGCCACAATTTCCCATTTCCAGTGCATCTTTGGGATACGCATGTTTTGGGGCAGGAGCTGAGATACGATGATGGCCAACCTCATGTCCTTGTGCCGGGCTACTTTTATTGAGTAGCTTTGGGAACCCATGCATGGTTGTTCAAAGGCTCTGACCGCACCGGTGTGTCCCCCTGTGAAACACGGAGGGCTGATGGAGCTGACAATAGGGTTTCAAACAGTGAGTGGCGAGATGGCAGCACCCAGGTTAGCCTTGCCTTGACCCTTAGCTTGTCATTATTCCAACACCCCCAGCAAAAGACATGCCACGTACACAGGAAACAGCAATTCCCTCTTTGCTGTCGTCTGTCCCAGTGGAGACGGAGGGCAAAGCACAGATCTCCTCTGCTAAAACATCGGTTGCATTTTGGTCTCAGCTTAAACCCTCCAAGCCAGAAGAGCTGCCGTCAGGGCAGTGTGACCCCGGTCCAGCTCTGGTGTAACTGAAACAAAAAATCTGTCCTATGGCCTTGTCTTGAAAGCCACGGAGGTCTCAGCTTTGCAAGAGCCTGGATGGGATGGAAATAGAGGGGCAGCACCACAAGTAGCATCCCCACGTCTTTTGGGATTTCTGCCTTTCCTGCCCTTGTCTGTGCCGCTTTCCTTTATCCACCGCCTGCCTCCGTACCGTCACCCATCAGACAGACCCAGCTGTGCCGGCTCTTGTCCCCAGCGCTTACCCGCAGTGCCATCCCGCTCGCCTGCTCTGCGCCGCAGACCCAGCCGGGCGCACGGGCAGAGGGCTCTATATAGGGGCCGTGGGCCAGGAGCCCATGTGCACGGGGATTAGTGGCGACAGCGGGCTGAGGTGTCCCTTTCAGAGTGGGCTTTCGGGCACGGCTGGGAGATGGGGAGCAGCAAATCCCGCTGCCTGCCCCGCGGGTCAGCCCGCTCATGCGTGCAGGGCTAATCCAGCCCCGCACAAAGGCAGTCCTGAGCTGGGACGTGACGGAGCCGGCGTGCGGCAGCGACGGGGCGGACGGACATCCAGGCTGTGATCTGGGGGGTGTTTAATGCATGAGGGAAGGATGGAGAGTCCCAAAGCTGGGGGAGGTACCAGGAGTCCCATCTGCCACAAGGTCCGGAGAGAAAGGAGGTGGCAAAGGAGAAATAGTGGCTCCTACAGGGGCTCAGCTTCACCCTGACTGACAGAGATTTCTTTTTCTCCCTGTTTTCTTTTTTGCTCACTCTTTGTGGGTCAGAGCCCTGAAACGAGCTGATGCCAGCTCTGTCACAGCCGCTTTTCCACCTCACGGTGCTCTGGGGCTGGCGGGTTTGGGATGCTGCTGTGCTGAGCTCAGCATGTCCCAGCCCCGCGTTTCCCCTCCCTGCTGGGGACAATACAGGGATTTGGGAGCAGGGTGAGGGAGCCTTTGTCTGATATTTCCTGTCATGCAAAGGCATCGAGAAATGAGCAGCAATGAAATGAATTTCAGTGGTGGGGGTTTTCACCGAATGGCTGGGGGAAGCTGGCCCAGGGAAGGGAGGGATGGTTGCGCGTCTCCCCCCTCTTACCAGGGTAAACGCATTAAAACCAGATGCTGTCCCCATCCCTGCATGCACTGGAGGCTGTGATGTCCCCCGGCTGGTCCTACAGGAATCCATGGCTTTCGCGGTTAAAACCTCCTCACTGTATGGGCCACAGTGCTGATGTTATTTAATGTGTTTATTTTATTTCCAGCAGATAAGCAGAATGAGAGCTACTATCCCAGGCTCTGGTGCCCTTGGCAGATGATTAAAAATGCAATCCAGCAGACATAGAAGCCAACAGCCTCTCTTGGGGCTGAAAAAGCCGAGTCCCAGGCTGGGATTTGCCCATTTGGACTCCTACAAAACCAAACTGTGTGAAGCTGAGCTCTGCCGCGGTCTCCTTGCTCAGCTCCCGGCTCTCCAGGCGCTGTGCTGGGGAACACTGGAGGAGAGCTCTGCTACAGATGGCAGCATCGGGGTGTGCAAGGGAGTCATGAGCCAGCAGCAGAAGTGCCGAGGTGGTGGTGGCAGGACCAGGGACATCCCACCCATCCCTCCTTGGGCTGCCGTAGGGTGCTGGCTGTTGGCATCTCCGATCTGCCCAGCTCTATGTCTCCCCTACTTATGGCCTGAACCCAAAGTTGTGGATTTACCCCCAGAATCATCCCTCCCTGCTTGTTTCTTCTGCCTGCCAGGCAAGGGACTGCGGGGACGAGGGGCTGCTTTTGAGATACCCGCCACGGCAGTGGGCAAAACCAGACAGCGCTGCAGTCCTGCACGTAGGAGAGGAGTGATCTGCAAGCTAAATAATTGTGCCAAGTTATTCATAATTATGCTAATGAAATCAGTGGACTGAGGAAGGCTTGGGAACCGCAGGGCAGGTGGGGGTACAGTGGGATGGCAGAGGATCTTGCCTGGCACGCCGTGGTGGGACACATACTGGCTCCTGTCTGTGCCCGGGGGCTGCGTCTCACCCTCGTGGTGCAGAAACCAGCGCGAGTCACAACCTCTAGAGATGTCTAGTAAAAGCAAGCGCTGGCCACAAATCTGTGTGCACAGAGCCTGTCCTGGCTCTGAGGATGTCCCGGCCACGCTGAGTCTCATTCCAGCTCCCACCGCAGCCTCTGCTGGTGCCATCACCAGCAACAGGCATGGAATTGTTCCCCTGCTGCATCAGGCCGAGGGGTACTGGGAACCACTGGGCTGCCCTGGGGGAGAGCAAAAAAAGCCAGTGAAGGCAGGTTTGGAGAGATGGGAAAGCTCTCGGGGAATGAGGGGAAATTTAGATCGCTCCAGTTTTGGGGACAGCAGCTTCTGAGATGCCCAGCGCTTCCCAAAATTCAAGGCTTTGCTTCCTCTTGGCATTTCAGCAAAAGCAAGAAAGGTTGCTGGGGAAAGATGCAAACACCTGTGTTTCACCAGTAAATGGTGCCCAAATACCGACTGCTTTTACAGGTGCACCTCTATTTGCCTTCTGCCTGTTGTACCTCTGCTCAGAAGGCATCGTAGCAGCTGTCTGCTTAGCAAGGAGAAAGGGACTGGAAATGTGTTTAAAATCTCAGATATTGGAGGCAGCATTGGGTGATTAGTTACTTAATGCCATAATTTCTCCCTCTCTTTGGTGATGGATGGAAAAAAAAAACCCCACACACCGGCTATGTGCCACTGGGATACAGAAAGGAGAGACACAGTCTGAGGTGGAGAGGGTCGAGCGTAGGAGAGGAGATGATAAACTCGTGGCTTGGTTAACTGCAGGGGATGCATTAGCAGATCTGCTTATGCATTTGCCAGCCGTTTGGTCATACAACTACCAGAGTTTACACCTTTCCTTAAGCTGTTGTTATCCGTGTCCTGCTCTTGGTGGTTCTTCCCAAAGTCTTTTTCCTGCTGCTCACAGAGTGTCAGAAACACCCGGCGAGGAGCTCGGCACCGCGCTTCCCACGGGAGTTTTCACGCAAGGCTCCCCGGTGCTATACCCGGTGCGTTTCTGGGCGTGCGATTATTTCCATTAGTCTCTAGAGGTCTCCAAACGCACAGCCTGGACTCGCAGGACCTGAACACAGGGCTCGCCTCTACACACCACACGTTGATTTTCTCCTTGTCGCGCTGCCCGGCTCTGCGCTTCACCCGCCGCGTGATGCTCCGTCTTCTGACCCCCGCTCGGGTTTTTCTGTGGGCTCTTGTAGGAAAGAAGCATCCGTCCCATGACCAACTCAGTCGAGCCCTGATGTGAATGGTGCCTTTGGATACTGCCCCAGGTGAGCCCTCCGCACGCAGGTACCTGTTGTCCCTCATCTACCTTGTCCTGCCAGCCAGAAACATCAGCAGGCAGACCTGACTGTGCCCACGCCTGCGTTATATTGCTATATGTGTCCTCACGCATTATTGCACTCCCCTGTTTCCTATTAGTATTCACCCATACGTGTACTCAGTGTGCATAGCGTCCACTGAACCTCAGCAATATACACCTACTGGAGGCCTGTGAGCACAAATCAACCCACGTCCCTTAAATACACCAGCGCAAACAAGCCAGCCCGGTGCTTCTAGTTCATAGCCACGTGTGGCCAGTGGACTCCCGTGTGCAAAGCTGCTTTAGTGCCCGCTGGCTGGAGCGGGGTGGCTGTGGCCACGGGGGTGCAGCCAGAGCCGGGCTCCTCTTGGAATCACCCCTGGCTAACTCTCTTGGGTCTAGTCCAGGGGCCTCCAGACCTCCAGCTTTATAGGATAATTTAAAATTAAGCTAAGAAATGACCTATTTTTAGTGGTGGGCTCTAACCGCCAGCCCGACGGGGCACAGCAGTGATGCTGCAAATGGTGCCATTGCAAAGTCCCTTGTTTTTTCTTGCTTTGGACACCCCCGTCCAGCCACCAGCCCTTACCATCTGGGAGAGCACCAGGGCTCCCTCCTCCAGCCCAAGGACTTAGGCCTTTCCCTCCGTCTCTGGAGCCAGAGCGACTCACTGGCTTTCCTAAAACTCCATGCTCTTTGTTTTAGGACAATAGCTTTGCAGAAAAAAAACCCCATATCACGAAACAATAGCCTGGGTGGAAGCAGAGCCTCCCAGGCATTGCCCGCTGGCTGCGTGCTCCAGGCAGGCTCAGCTCCTTCTCGGGGGGTGAGTTTGGGTTACCCCAAATCCAGGTGGGTCTCCCGGCGCCTTCCACCCCCAGACCAAATCAGGGGCTGCAATTTCCCCAGCGCACGCCTCTGTGCGAGGCTTCTCCAGACTTGTTTATCTGCCGCTTGGCGGTATTTATACCTCCTCCGCAGCCTTTTCAGTCCCTCCAGGGAATTCCTAAAACTCCCCCGTGCAATCGGGAGTCAGCCCTCAGCTCCATCCGCGCCGCCTTGGGAATGTGTTACCCCGGGAAGGGTTTTATCATGGATTTGGCACATGCCTTCGCCAGCTCACCCCGATTCCCTTTCCCCCCAGACCTACGGCTCTGCATTAGCTCCTTGCTCCTGGCTGTTCTGCTTGGGACCTCCTTCCATCGTTCCTCTCTACATGCAGCATCCGGAGACCGGCCGTCTCGGTGCCATGCCAGGGCTGGACGGTGCGAATGCTCCTCCAGAGCTCCAAATAGAAAAAAACTATTTATGTTTTATAGACTATTTAAACTCTTTATTTAAGTCAAAACAACCCTTTTGAGCTAAATCTCAGTGACACAGTCAATGGTATCTCTATATTTCTGCAGTCTCACCCTGCTGTGCTTTACAGGACCAGCCAGAAGAGGGCTGGAGACTCCAGGCAAATCCCTGAGACAAACGATAATCATAAGAAAAAATCACACATGGGTCTAACTCTAGAAGAGCCTGATGCAACACCCGCTGCTGCTGTGGGACGGGGGTCAGCTCTGCAGCCTGCTCCAGGAGGCTTCAGTCTCCCCCAAGACGCGCTGCGGATGGAGCCCCTGCAGCTGCCCGGCCTGAACATCCCGACGCAGCTCCTGCGAGAGCAGGGAAAGGAAAACATCACACCCTGCAAGGTGGCAGGAGAAACAGGGAGAAGCTAACACCCCCCGGCACACGCTGCCCCCGCCCGGTGTTGACCGAGCTTCATGTGCCTCCTTGGAGTGCTAACGAGCTGCTGGGAACGGCCTCGGTGCTGGGGGCATTTATCAGATTTTCCATTCTTTGGCTGCTTGTTAGCATGTCCCATCATCTTTCCAGTTAGGGACTGGTGCTGGGGAAGGGGAGGGCACGTTCTCTGCACCAGCAGCCATCCGGGCAGCTGCCAGTATGAAATTCTGCTTTTATTCTTTTTGGGCGGTAAGTGAGAACAGGAGCCCGGTTGGGTGCCAGGTGGTGCTGTGAAATGTGAAGGACGGCGAGCAAAACCTCTGCCTCTCATCGCAATCTTTCCCCGTGCCGGCAAAAGGGGAAGGCGATCCCAACCCCGCCGGCGCCGGGAACTGGCACAAGCGCAACTGAGGCCAAGCCCGGAGCCGCCGCCGTCCCCGGCACAGCTCCCGCTCGCCGCTCAGGACTTCCCTTTCATGCCGCTTTGAGGAGCGGGGATGAAAGGCAAGGCAGTGGAAACACAAAGCACGCCTGGTTTATTTTATTTATGACTGGCCTCCGCTTAAAAGGAAACCAGCTTTATCAGCTCCAGCACTGCCAGGGCAGATGGGTAAATGAGAGGGGAGGGTTTCGTTTATGATCTGGAGCTCGAGTTTGCTCTTATATGGGCATCGCCACCAGGCATTTCTTGCTGCCACCTTGCTGCTACTTGTGTTACCCGGGACGGCCAGGCTCTCGCTGGAAACCCAGCCAGGGTCCTCCAGAGGTGAAAGGCAGGAGGCGGAGAGAGCGGTTGAGCTCAGGTTGTATCTACTCCTACTTCCTTGGCTCGGGGCAGCTACACGTGCTGCAACACAAACATGGCTGCAGCCAGCACATCCCCTCCGGTTGGCACTCGTACCTGCTGCGTCGTCACCCAGCCAGGCTTTGTGAACCATGACTTTGTTGCTTGCTCAGTTCCCTGGGGAGAAGGCTACATCCAAGCAGGTCCTGTTGCCCTCGCCAGTGGCTCCAGCTGGAAAGCAGCGGTGGGTCTGGGGCACGGCTGGTGCTCGCCCATCGCTCCTGCTCAGCGCTGTGAGGTGCAAGCAGAAGGTAAACACACGACCTGGCACGGGCTGTTGTTTATTGCCCCGGGGTTCCGAGACCCAATATTTGATCATCCGTACATAATTGCCCCCTTGTATATGCAGGGACCTGATTTATCCTGCTCCTCGGTGATACCTTCCAAGCTCCCCGGGGAGACATCTGTCTCCCTCTTCCCGGTGATTGATGGGGAAGGAGGAGAGCTGGCGCTGGGCCTCGCCGTGCTCCTCAGAGTCAGCGTGTGGGTGTACTGCGTGTCCTTCCATGGTGGTCTCTGGCTCAGAGCTAAAGCAATGACAGATCCTCATGAGGACGGGGGGGATACGTGTGCGCTCTCCCTGCTCAGTTTTACCTTAAGTTCCTGGGGAATGGTGTCAGCATTGCCGAAGCCCCCTCCATCCCCCATCGCCTCACCTCTAACTCTTACCAATTCAGAAGTGTTTCCCAGCGGCTTCCCAGGCGAGGTTAGCCTCCGAGGGACAGGTTTCCTCGGTCTGAGCAGCTCTTATTCTGTGTTGAATGATTTACTGCCCCAAAACACAGGGCGGGGAGGAGGCACATCATGAGAGGGGCTGCAGCTTGGCAGCATGCTCTGCTCCTGCGCTGGGCTGCGCGCACAAGTAACAGCACGACCATCTCCTGCCGATGCTCTCCCCTGCAAGCCTCCTGCCAGCTCTTTGGCCGGGGAGACCGCATGGCAACAGGCCTGAGCATGGCACAGGCGGGCCACGCTCCGCATATCAAAGCCTGGATTCCTCCCCCCCGGGGACCAACGCGTGGGTTGGAGCCGCAGTCACGCGCCTGCAGGTGGGTTTGGAGAAGATGCGGAGGAGAGGGAAGCCTAGAGCTGAGAGGAAGGAGGGAGGCGACCTGTGAGGTTTGGGGGATGCTCTGGGGTTCAGGGAGCGGCCAGACACAGGTGCTTCCCATGTGCTGGAGCCCTGCTGGCTCTTGGCAGGTTTCATGACGAGGGTTCAGGTCTGGGGACATCAGGATTTGTGTAGCCCTGTTTTTCTGTAAGTTTTTATTGAGATTTATTAATGTAAGGAGTCGTAGTCAGGTGCTGGCATCATACATACCTTCCCATGCCCATGTTTGATATCCCCATCAGCCTTGAAAATAGCTGTCCTACGGGCTGGGTCCTAGAGAAGGTCTGATTTGGGGTCAGATGATGACTGGCACCAAAGGAGGCAGAAAAAGCTCAAAAGAGGAGAAAATGATGAGACCATCAGTGTCACAAACCTTGTAGCCTCTTCCAGCTGGTGGCTCAGCCCAGCCCTGGGTGACCTTTCCCAGGCACACAGAACTGCAAATAATAATTACTCAGGAGGAAGATGCACCAAGTCCAGAGACAGCACAGCCTCTTCCCAGCAGGCAGCCAGCCCGGGAAGCTCTTCCCGGAGAGCCACTATCCATCCAGGGCAGCAAGACATGCCAGAGACAGCACTGCTTCTGACCAGGATGAGCAGTTTTGCCTCCAGGCGAATCGGTGGTGGGTAGCGCTGAGACACAATAGGATGGGCATCATGCCGGGCTCCTGGAGCTGCTGATGGAAGCATGAACTCCACCCCATGGAGATCTCCAGGGAGGCTAGAGGGGTTTTAGAACTACTTGTGGGGGAGGAACTCTGGGTTTGGTCAAGGAAAAGGATTTAGGAAGTGAGGCTTGCAGCTCTGGGTTCCAGAGCATGTCCTTCCTCCATCTCTGAACTTTTCAACCGCCCCTTGCACCACCACTGCTTTCTTCTTGTGGTCCTGTTGCACTGAAGCCACCAGGCTGTCATCTGCCCTGACGCATCAGTGGCGTAAAGGGACTCTGATGTTTGCAGAGGGCATGTAGGGTCCACTCCCCATCCCAGCCCCTGGGAGAAGGTGGGACAACACATGGGGAGGTGAGCGGTGGGAAGGGCATTTTCAGCCTGGCAGGGCCTGGCACGCATCCAAAGGGTACCAGTACCAGCAAGACCCCATACATATCTGCCTCAGGCCACCAAGCCAACAAACCCCGGAGCTTGGAGACTTGGTCCTCTCCATGTGGGCTCTGACCTTTCCTATGCAGGCCTGGTGGCTGAGGAGAAGCGCTGGGCATTGCAGCAACCTGCAAGAGGCAGCTGGGGAGGAGGATGCAGCTTTCTGCTATTTTGGAGAGCAGGGAGGAAGAGGAAGGGCTGCTGACAAAGATCGAAACTAGAAAAATGACAACGATGACAAAAAACCTCCTCCCATTTGGGGAACCAAATGTATTTGTTTCCTGATGTGATGAGGATAGCTCAAACCGAGAGACGCAAGTTCAAGTTACTAAACTGCAACTCCTCGTGTCCCAGGGCGAGGGTGGCTTGTTTCAGTTGGAAAGGACCAAACGCCCTACCAGATCCCTCGGTCCCTGACCTGCCCAGGGGCTGGGAGGTGCCTTTAACCCAATGCCTGTCTCCTCTGCCTGGCTCCCCTCCGTCCTCTTCCCCATCCACTGTACAGGGCTGGCTAACAGGAATGCGGGTGCACCTCTGAGCCTGGAACTGTACTGGGGGAAGCCAAGGAGGTGGTAGCCAATGGTACCATATTTTTTGGAGATTGTGGGGCACATGGAGGTGCTAAGGAATGAAGAATGGGAAGCGTAGCCTTCCCTATAGCCACGTTTGTTGCTGATTGTCCCACTGCCTGCTCCTCCAGAGCTGGAGGAGCAACGAGCCCAGCTCCCCCTCGGGAGCTCTGCTCCTCTCTGCCCCTTCCCGCAGCGAGACTCCCTGACCCCGCTCCAGGTCCTCATTTGCAGACAGCAAAATTGTTCTTCTTGAGACAAACAAAAAGACAGTCACTGCCCCAGGGAGCCTGTGGTCAAGGCGAGGAGATGCCACGTTATTTGGTTTCTTCTTTATTTTCATTTTGGTTTTTAGAGTTGCAGATGGGCTCCAGCCACAAAGTCTGGAGGCAGGTCCAGCTTCCAGTGACTCCTGACTTGGGTGGAGGCTGAACCCAGGCTGCTGATTCAGTCCCTCTCTATTTCTGGTGCTGGATTTATACATAATTTGATTCTATATAGTTGCGGATAGAACTGAGCAAAGCGTGAGAATTTCAGCAGGGAGGTGAAGGGATGCTTTAGAAATGAAGTATTTGTTAGCGCAAGATTTCAGCAAGAGGAAGGGATATAAACTGGCAGCAAGAGCACAGTGTGGGGGGACGCCACGTGCCCTGCGATGGGTTTAATCCACGAAAGGCTCATCCCAGACCCATCTGCACCTTGACTGCGATTTTCCTGCTCAAGGAGCAGCTCTGGGAAGTGGGGCTGAAGTCCCATCTGCATCTCAGTACCAGCTCAGGAGAAGCCAAGGCACGGTTGAGATCTGAGGACAGAGCTGCCACTCCAGAATGTGCTGTATCCATCTTCTCCGCTCCTGCTGTGTCCGATGGCGGGTTTCCAGCCCCTGAGGGCTGGAGAGCAGGCACAGAGGGAGATGCCCGTCTGCCCCAGTCGGGGGCAAAGCTCCCACGGATGGGAAAGGAGAAGAGCTGCAGGGTTTCAGCCTCGACCTCCAAGAGCGATCTGGGGTAGTGCTGACCCGCCTCTGCACTTCATCAATCCTGTTTTGTACTTGATGTGGATCGTAGCCTGGGGAGAGGTTATCCAACCATGGCTCTGCTCCTCACATCCTCTGCTTCTCCTCCTCCTCTTTTAGATCTGGCTGCTGGGAGAAATTATCTTTTTTTCTGGAGCTTTCACCAAACTGCAAGGGGGTTTCCAAAACATCTGGAACAGCTCATGGAGCTGGAGTGGAGTGTAACACTGAGGGTGGAAATAGGGTCATGGAAACGGAGGCACCCTCTTGGATCAATGCTCAAGAACGGCACTTGGGAAGGGCTGAGTTCAAATCCTCGCCCTACTCGCAAAGGAAACGAGTTGGAAAAATCCCAGTGAGACCTTGTCCACACCACCACGTGCCTCTGGGTCCTGCTCCCCAGGGACCATGCCTGGAGGAGGTCCCACTAGTGCTCACCATTGCCCATTGCCTTAGCGTAGGGATGTGACACTGCGCCGTGAAGGGCAGCGTGGGCGTTTTGGTCTCCCAGACTCAAAACCTGCTCTTATGTCCAGGCTGGGAGGAGGTCTAGAAAGAACCAGTATTTTGGAAAGGGCAAAGAGGCCCCTCAGGTTATTTGGAGGCTGCCAGCTTGGCATCCATCACAGCTGAAATACTGAGATGGCTTTTAATGCAAAGCAACATGTAGTTAATTAAAGGAGGAGTGTAACTGATGCCAATCCCAGAAAACGATGAAAATAGATCTTGCTAACTTCTTCATTTCTACAGGGCTAGGATTTAGGCTGATAAAGATGATCTTGTCAATGCAACAGCCTTGGTTGTGTGGTTTGACTTGGCTTCTGGCCACGGTACAAATGGAGTGGAGTCTACTGCTTAGATAGATTGATAAACACTAATGATATAAAACCATCATGGCTCACCGGACGGGAGGGCAAACGGGGCTGGCTATGGGCTGGGAGACGCAGCTGCCCTGGGGAAGTGCGGTCGTGCAGCTGCCTCGTCAGTGGGGTTGCAAAGAAAGCAGTTCTTGAGCATTCCCAGTTTTACCTGTTTGGTGAAAAAAATAAAACCCTTCCGATGATAACATTTATAAATGGCCGTTAAAAAATAAGCCAGATCACTCAGCTTGGTGCAAGCCAAAACTGCCTCTTTTAGTACCACCACTTAAAGAGTCTAGGAACAAAAAAGGAAGGTGGTATTTATAGGATGGGAAAACCTCTCTGTCTTGGGAAGCAAAGCATGTGAAAGCCATGGCAGAATGATGGGTTTTAGCCTTATTTTAGTGGGACAGCCTCTAAAAATGTTTCTGCGGTCCTTCAGAGGTAATCCGGATGCCCAGGGTCCTCAGATGTGCGGTTGCAAAGTGCTGCAGTCGCTCTGACTCTGTCCCCGGTGTAGCGCAGCAGCCGTGAGGGCAGCCACCGTCCTTGGATGCGGTGGGGCGAGGATGGAGGTTTTATTTGCTGGGGCGGTGGGGCGGGGGCAGGCAGAGCGGTGTCCCTGGCTCTGGTGTCCCCTTGCCAAGGAGGAGGGTGGCACATATGGAGTGTCCAGGAAAAGAGCCCCAGAAGTGATTCAGGGACTGGAAATATTGCCTGGGCAGCCAGGGCGGGGAAGCCCAGTTTATTTACTGAGCGTTCTTTATTTTAACATCATGTATTGAAGAGTTTTGGCTTGATGGCTCATGGTAACCCTAAATGTCAGGGTTGAGATGGGAGAGGATTTCCCAGACCGATAAACAAAAGCAGGATAAGATCGAGCGGATGGCTACCAAGGGGCACAACTTTGGGCTGGAACGAACGTTCAATTAATCTGAAATATTTAAATGGAGGCCGGGACACCTTGTCCCCCTTCTTTAGTACAACCTTTAACTTCTTTAGAGAAATCTTTAACTTCTGCAGAGAGCATTTGGGAGGCAGGGTGAGGGACTCCTGCATGCCACGGCGGGTACCTCCACCTGCCAGCCCGCAGCAGGCTGGCAGGATTTAAACCCCACCGACGGCCCCAGGCAGTCCCATCCAGGAGAGAAAACAAGCTGTGAAAAAAGTAAACATGTCACTGAAGTATTTTCCCTTCAGATGGGTTGATCTTTCCGAGCTCAGAGAAAGGACACAAGGAAGCTGCTGTCAGACGTGCACACACCAACCCCTGACTTCACAAATATTTGACTAACGTTTACCGAGCTTTATGTGTTATTCTGCAATAAATTTTAAAAAAGGAAAATAAAGAGGTTTTGCTGGACACTTCCGGACGCGGTTCCCTCAGGTGACCTCCCTGCCGCGCTCAGCCCCACGCTCAGCCGCCGTCACCACTGGCCACGCTCCCCCCCGCCCCCTGGACCGAATCCTTGTGGGATCAAAAGCTCCAGCAGGGATGCTGAGCCATGTGTGCCACCCATGGGACACCGTGCCTGGCACGGCGCTGGGCGAGAGCCTGCCCCATCTCCATCCACATCCCACAGACATGTGTGAAGCGCCTCCGTAGGGATGGACGGGCGCCCTCGGCCCCATCCCTTCTTTAATGCACAGACGGGCTGTTGTTTATGTAGGACCTTCCTAAAGTGCCTTTGCTGTTGAGCTCTCTCCGCTGTTTCCTGGATTTGAACCCCTTATCACAGCCTTGCCCCGGGAAAATGCACTTGGCAGGGTGCGCTTTATGAGCTGATAAGTTTTTATTGCAGCCAGCCTTATTGATGGGACGACTGAAATAAAGAGGTGGGGACCCTGCGTCTGCGCGGGGGGGACAGGAGGTGTAAGCGGCTCCTCTTTTCACTAAACTTAGTAGTCCGGACACAGGTTATAAGTAAAACCCAGGCAGTTTGGAGTCCAGCTCAGGCACTCCTGGGAAGGTCTGTGTCAGAGGTCTCCGGGAGCAGCTGCAGTTTGTACCGGGGGATTGGATTTCATTGAAATATTTATTTCCATTCCCCACAAGAGGAAGCAGCACCCAGGGATGTGGTGTCCCCCGCACCCTGTTCACACCTCAGCCCCATAACCGCCTCGGGACCCCCCTCGGCACGGCGAGGGCTCCCGGCTGCATCCCGCCGGGCCATCCTGCTGGTGTACGGAGCGGTTTGCACCCTCTTCTGCCTCGGTTTCCCTCTCCACACACCTCCGTCTCAGCCTTTCCTCCCATGTGGGCCGAGTTCTTCTCTTGGAGGTGGTTTGCGTTCTACTTTTTTTTTTTCCTTAGCATCAGATTAGAAATAAATTAAAGTGGCCAATAATGATTTTGCCAGGTGCTGACTCCCTCTGTGCTTTAGCTCTGAGCATGCTTTTGTGTGCGTGTGTGTGTACAAGAGATGAACAATGATTAAAGAGGCTTTATTAGTCCCATGACTAAGCTATAATAGGAGAAACCTGTGTCCTTCCTGCCAGCGACCAGCACGAGGGGAAGAGCTCGCTACGAGCGCTCTGCCCCAGCTCCCCACTCCTGTGCGGAGGACAACGCTGCGGCCACATTAGAGGGTTTTCTGATCTCATTTACCCCCACAAAGGCCCGGGGAACGTAATGTTGGACACGAAGATTGTTGTATGTGGTCTCTTCTAAGCTGTTCGTGGTCCCACGTGTCTGCTCCCAGCAGGCGTGGCGGCTCCTCGGGTGCTGCAGGGCAGCGGGAGCTCTCACCAGGCAGGTCTCTTCCACGAGCCGGTGGTTTAACCTGCTCATGGAGATGGTGATGTCCACCCAAGGACACAGGACAGTGCTGAGGCTGCAGGTCTCGGGAAAGGATTCGTCCGCAGGGACTTGAACCAATCTTCCCCTAAACCAGAGCCGCAACCTGAGCTGCGGAGAGGAGCTGCACAAACTCCTTCAAAGGGCAGCCAGGGAGCCTGGCCTTCCTGATTTATCCGTCAGTCTAATACAAGATATTACCTTTTTTCAAGCTTCACCGTGCTCTTACACCACCAAATGCACCAGACCTCACGGGTGCCCCTTTCCAGAATGTCTTCTAGTTGTGGGACAGCAGATACCAGGGCACTTCCCTGGCTGCTGTCTCAATTGCAGGGTGTAGGAAAACACCCCCAGGAGAGACACTGTCGGACGCTGGCTGGCTGTGGCTGGGCTGCGGACATCCCCTGGTCCCTGGGGTGTGTGACTGTCCTGGATCCAGCACCATGGGAATGAATTAGGAGCTTCTGGGACCCGGGATGTGCTGTGAGATTGGCATGTCAGGAAAACAGAGCAGCCCAAAGTTACTATTGCTCTCTCTGTAAGAAGGGGACAATCACTCCCAGCGTTTTGGGCCAACAGATACAAACTGCAGGCAGCCACGCAGCCTGCCCTATGGATGCAAATTCGTCAAGAGTCCAAGTGTTGGGGAAAGGGATGATTTTTGCATTTTGGTTGAGAAGTCTTCCCAGCACCTGGCTTTATGCCGGTCACTCACCCCGGCTACACCACGTCTCGGCAGAGCGATGCTCTGCGCTTCTGCCGCGCTGCGGCCGGCCAGAGGATGGGGCAGAGGAAAGCCCAGGGAGATATCTCCTTTCCTCCCCATACCTCCGTGCCCTGGGCGACCCTTCAGCAGCTTCATTCCCATTGGAAGAGGCAGGATCAGAACATCAGGAGCAGGATGCCCTTTTCCCTGGGCCTGCCGCCACTGAACCACACGGGGCTTGCAAAGCCTTCTGCAAATGCCCCCCTGGGCCAGCCGGCACATCCCGCCCTCCTGCAGGAACCGACATTACCATCCCCGCTCGCGAACAAAGGAGGTTGCATCATAACTGCTTTTTAAACTCCGTGGCTTTTGAAGTCAAAGCCAAAGCTTGTTTTTACGCCTGCATTGAGCCAAGTCCCTTGTTCTGGTGTTTACGAGAGTCTCTTCGGTTAGCAGCAGCTCACCTCACCTTCTGTAACAGCGGGGTTATCTCAGCGGTGTTTGTCCAGACTGGCAAGAATCTGGGCTCTTGAAGCACTAACAATCAACGTCATGAGAGAAACCAAATGATAGCTCTCCTGGAAGATTTCCAGCTCTCTCTTCAGCCGTGGCCGATATAATCAAGATCAGGATTACCTAGAGGGGAAGAGACAGATTTTCAAGAGATGGACATCCTTCAGGAGCAACAGGGAGAACCTCGAAAACAGGGCCTCAAAGTCCATGGGGTAGGGATGGAGTCAGCTGTGCCATTGTTCACCCCACTTCTGCGCTGCAGGAAGAAGACGCTCCAAACTGGGCTGGAGGGACCCCCGGCATCCCCGGGAGCAGCAGGTTTGCACCAGGAGTGGCTTGTCTTCCATTTCTGGGGTCATTTTGAAGTTGCAGAGCCACCCTGTGAGCCCTGGCCATGGGATCTTGCTCGCTGGCAGGAGCGGGGCATCCCCAGGAGCCTGTTTCTGCCCTGGATGGCTCATCACATGTTCTCTGCTGAATATTTACAGGGCAGCAGTTTGCAAACACCACTCTGGCTGCTCGCAGCATCCCGGTTTTCCCCAAAATCAACCAGTCAGGCTGTCTGCTTGGCATAAATATCCCGACCAAGGCGGGGGGACGAGCTGGCAGCAGCGGGAACCACCACCCGCAACGGGAGAGTGGGGAACGGGCTGAGCGTCCCCAACCCAAATACCTCACCCCGGGCATGGAGCAAAGAGGGCGTTCTGGGAAAATCTGGGCTGGCGGATGAAAGCCGAGCAGTTAATGCAGCGCCTTTTCTGCGCTGGCTTTTCCAGTCGCGGCTTGCACGGGCTTCCTTGCGGACATCTGGCAGATGGGCCGCGCGAGGAATGTAATGAGTTGTGCAGATGGGAGGTGCCGCGCTCAGGTTGCAGCCCGTGGGGCAGGGAGTCAGTGTTTTGTTTATAAACACAGGCGGGATGATTAAGATAAGAAGAGGATGGTAATTAAATTAAATTAAGGCTCTGGAAGTCGTTAGATGAGCCTGAAAGCATCGCCAGTCACTTTAATTCCTAGTTCTGGAAAACAGGGGCTCACTGTGATGGAGCATCGGAGGATGACGGGGGGACCGGGAGGCTCTTTCATCAGCTCAGTGGGGAAGAGATGCGCATATCCAAACGGGGGAGTCAGGAGGGAGTCAGGGAAAGGGAAAGCACCAGAGCACCAAGGGAGGGAGGGAAAGTCGGCAAAAGTTCTCCCCGCATCCCTGGGAACAGCAATCCCAGAGCATGAATGGGGAACTGAGGCACGGTGGGATGAAGGGCCAAGGTTCCCACCAGGATTTTGGTGCCAATGGTGCAAGGAGGGGTGTAGTGATGTTTGCGGAAGTTAGTTAAGTTCTAAATGCCCCTGCACATCCAGAGCATCTCTGCAGATGCTTGGGAACGCCTCTGTGAGCAGGGGGGAGCGCTCGGATGAGCAGGAAGGGCAGGATTGGGGAAGGCAGTCCTTGCCCAAATGGCCTGGGAGGCTTTTCTTGGCCGAGGGGGTGGCAAAGCCGGTCACCCACTGAGTGGGGGGTATTTCGGAGAAAAATGGGCTAGGAAGCGTGACAGCTGATGTGCAGTTTCGGATGTGTTTATGTATCCAGCACAGAGGTTGCAGCTCTACCTGTGCCAGCTCAAGGCAAACAACGGCAACAACACCCAGATCCCAACCCGCGTCCCCGGAGCACCGAGGGCTGTTGTCTCCTCTGCTCAGGGCTGTCGGTTTGCAGAGGGATCCTGTGCGTATTTATTTTTCTTTCCTGCTTGCAGTGGCCCTGATACACCTCCAAGCCTTAAATGCTTTCCCTGCTGCACAGATGGGATAAATTGGTCCTAGGAGCTTTCATACCTCTTTGGGAAGTGGGAAAATGGCCTGAGAAGGTCCGGATGCTGCAGGGCAGGCGGCGTAGGGGGATGGAGCAGCTGACGCTCGGGTGAAGGATGCTTCATCAACTGCTCGTGACCCAGAGACTTAGGTCTGCTGCCATCCCAGCTTGGGAACCTGGCCCTGGAGTGCATGATGTGGAAACATGTGCCTTTTAGCTTAGGAGGTCTTCAGCCTGGTCTTCTGGTGCCAGCCTTTTGCAAAGGACTGTTGGGAAGCGTGGAGGAAATACCAACAACCTTTGGAGCAGTAATCATGGCCAGGCTGGTGAACGCAAATAAAAAGCCCCTTGGCTGGACCCTTGGGGAGGAGGAGAAACCCTTTTCCCACCAAGTGTTTGCAGGGTCGTGGTTGATCAAGGCTGGGATGGGGGAAAGGTCTCTCTCATGCAGGTGTTGAGGGGAGAGCAGGTAATTGGTGTCTGCATGTTTCTAATTAGGGGAAGTAGCAACCATGAAAACCATAAGGCAGAGCACCCTGCTGATGGCCCTCAAGCCAGAGCTGAGCACACTCTCTAATCCCTGTCCAAGATGCTGGGAAACCACTGACTTGCACACATTTTGGAGCCTGTCTGGGCATCGGGAACTGCAGGAAGGTGACAGCTTGGTGGGATGCCGATGGAGCAGGAGAGACCACGCTGGTGAAGAGGCCGGCACAGCTAGAAGGATGCGTAACAGCTTTTTGGGGATGGAGCTGCTGCAATCCTCCCGTCAGTCTGGGTAGGTGCATCCTATGGGGTCGCCAATGCACTTCCGAAGTGGGTTTGTTGGCACCTATGAAACATAGCAGCTGACTTATTTGCACTGACAAATCCTCTCCTCTTTGCCCCCTAGCCCTCCTGAAGGCTTTTTCCTTCCCCTGGGGCTGTGGGGCCGGAGGGAGCGGGCTGGGGATGGGGAGGGGACGGGAGCCGCCGGCCCCGCAGTGTGCCGGGCTCGGGGCCAGCATTCCTGCCGCTGCTCAGCAAACAGCCCACGTTTGCTCAGGCTGCTCGCAGCGGCGAGGCACAAGCGTGCCAAGGCTTAAGGTTGCACAGCCGAGGTCTAAATTCGGCTCCTGGCACGGGCTGAGTGTGCGGTGGGATCTCAGCATCCCCGGAGGAGCAGGGGGCACAGATCTGCACCGAGCTACAACGGTTGGTCCCTGTCACCCCATCCTGGCCGGTGGGGCACCCCAAAAGAGGTTTCACCCACCTGGTTCTGTCCATCTGTGGTCCCGGGGGCAGGCTGCTCTCCCCATGCAGATGCCCTGAGGTGCCCAAGGGAGAAGCTGATTCCCCAAACACTGTCTGGGCCTTCGGGGGGGGGTACTTGCCAGCTTTCGTCCTGCTGATCTCCCCAATTAGTCTCCCATCTCCTTTTTCATCTCTTCAAAGCACTAAGCGTCATTAATCTGTTAGGGGGATTAATGCCAGGCTGAGCTGGAGAGGATGGTGTCCCCCCAACCCTCTCGCACATGCAGCCGTGCACTCTAATAGTTTTTTGCTACGCCGTCACAGCTGTTAAGGCTACAAAAGCCCTGAGTAATGTGATCTCCTGGGGCCCTTGTCCACCGTGGCCCAGGCACCCCTGGCCCTTTTGAAGGCAGGAATGTGGCCGAGCATGACCACGTTTGTCCCAGCGACGGCCCTGCGCTCTCCTCCTTGACCGTCCCAGGGGGAGTTAACAACGCGTGAAGAATCGGATCAGCCCATGGGACTGCCAGCCCCCAGAGCCCCCCTTCCACCCTCCTAGCTCCCCCCACCACAGAGGGTCTCAAGGTCAGGGATGGGTGGCCTGAGCACCTGGAAGGGTGTGCTGGACACACTGGCGGGCACAAAAGGGTTTAAGTCCAATTTAGGGCAATAAGCTTGGCATAAGTGTAATTATTCCAGACCTTTGTCCACGATTGCGCTCTCTCTCAGGAGACAGCAGGTTGGACGCGCGCTGGAGGAGAGGTCCCACAGGGCAGCTGCTGTGGGCCATGCAAAAGGGACCAGGGTGCGTGGGGATGCAAGAAAGCACCCCCGTGCGTCACCCTCCAGGACCCAGGGTCTTCCCCAGGCCCTTAAGGGAGGTGGGTGACGGCCAGGCGTGATGGAGAAGGGTGCTGGTTGCTCTGGGGGGCTGTGGGAGCCCCCCCGCCAGATCTTGATGCCCTTTTGCCTTACCCCAGGGGACTCCAAGCCCACGGTCCCCTCCCTGGCGCCCGGGGAGCTGGTCCCCGTGTGGAGGGAGCCCAGCTGTTGTTTTGCGCACTGCCTGCTGGAGACACTCGGGTCTAGATTTCAAAGCAGCTGCCGGCTCTTTCCTTGGATCGGAGGTGGCTCAGTGGGATCGGGGCAGCTTTGTAATCTGAAACAATGGGGTTAGGGGGGGACTGTGCCGCCGGCGGCCCCGGCCATACAAGGAAAGAGAATCCCACTCTGTGCACAGCCCTGCGTACCCCATCCTCCCCCTGCCCCAGCCCGGGACAAGCAGCCCCCAGCGCCCGCTGGCACCCAGGGGTGTCCCCAAAGCACCTGATGGCAGAGGCCAGGTGACACTGTCATGGGGACCCGGCACAAGCTGGGTCCTGTCCCTCCTCGTGCTGCCACGGGTCGGGTTTGGGTTTCTCTCCCTCTTGTTTTCTACTCGGGGTTGAAACACTACGCCGGGGCGGGAGATGCTTGGGGGCATTTGCGACAGCAGATGGTGGGGAAAAGGAGAAAAGGAGGGAGAACGCTGCCTGTGGGCACGGGAACACAACACCTCGGGAGGGAGTGTGGAGTGAACAGCCAAAGGTGACCAGCCTGCAGTGCTTTTAATGTTAAAAATGCACGGTGCTGCCTTGCCTTCCCTGCACACACACCTGCAGGCAAGGAACAATCCCGCTCCGGATGCCTTTTTCCTCTCTTTCATTCTTTTTTTTTCCTCCCTTTTTCTCTCTTCCCCCTCTAAAACAAAGATGTTTCCCCAGATGCACTGGTCCCCTTCCAACAGGTCCCTTTGTCTTGTCTCTTTGAATTATTTTTCCTTTGTACATATTCACTGTCCTCCCAGGCTCAGCACTGGATGTCTCATTATAAGGGAGATACTAGTCAGCGGTGCCAAAACTGCTTGCAGTGCCGACGCGGAGGGATCCTTACTGGAGCAAAGATGCTAAAAGCTAAATCTCAGCCAAGGGAAGACTGTAGCATGAAGTCAGAGAGGAGAGATACCCAAAGGGGATTTGGAAATTTGAGGGTGATTTTCAGATTATAAAGAGTAAAAAGGATGAAGAGAAATCTCAGGAGGAGAGCCAGAAGACTTCCCGCCCCCAGCGTATCGTTTCCCATGCTGAACGTGGCACCGTCCCCCGGCTCTACGGGGCTGCGTGAGCCTCCCGTGGGTGCCGTACCCCGGGAGGAGTGTGAGGGTTGTCCTGGCATGGGCCGCACGCAGCTTGGGGGGCTGACAGCTCCTGCTGTCCCTTGCTCTAGGGCAGGGCCCCAAAGCAGCCATCTCGGTGAGATGTCCTGGGCTGCCCGTGTCTCCCGGGCAGGCAGGTCCTGCAGAGCTGCCCGGCTGCTTGGACGAAGCCGCCGTGTGGTGGCTCAGGGCTGGCTCTGTACCGGACCATGGCTTCCTTCTGTCCCAATAACACCATTTGCTTTTGCAGACATGCTGCTGGCTTTGACCCATCTCCGGCCACGCTCTGGCCACTCCACACCGCTGGACCTTCAGGCTCCTGTAGTTTCCTGACCCTTTACCCCAGACCTGAGAGTGCACTTGGGTGCTCAGACCCAGCCCCGTTTCTCCCAGCTGGCTCGCGCTGGTCTAGGAAGAGCAATGAGCTCTCCCTGCAGGCCTGCCCTCACTTAACTTTGCAAGAGGAAATTTTCTCCCGAGCTCCAGGGATTGCAGGACATTTTTGATGCAAGGGAGATATGGAAAGCAAACCTGACCTTTTCAGCCGGAGAAAGGCTGTTTCCCCCACAAGTCTGTGTCGCCAAAAAAAAATGTTGGGTTTTATTTTCCTCCCAACGCAGCACTGAAAACAAACATCCAAACCTCAAGCTTTGCTACAAAGCACAATTGTCTCTCCAGACCAGCTCTTATGCATTTCTATCCGGCCCTGCCTCCCCGCTCTGCTCTCCGCAGGCTCAGGGAGTGCGGTGGGATCAGCCTGGGAAGTGATTCTGTTCCCACCAAACACCTTGGCTAGCAGTGAAGTCCTTTTATTGCCGGGATGTCATTCACACTGTGCTTGTTTAACGCACATACCAGCTGCCTCTTTTCATGCTACTGCTCTGAGAACGGAGATTCACGAGGACTGAGCTCATCCTGAGTTCACAGGAAGATGGCTCAGATGGGGACGTGGGATGTAAATCCCCTTGAACACGGCATGTATTTGCATCCGCATCTGAATTTACATCCTCTCCCTCATCACAAGACTCCCCTGTCATGGCACGTTGGGGGAAAGCAGTTCATCCCTCACAGGTTGAGTTTGGGAATTTTTCTTCGTTGTTGGTAGTGGTTTACTTTTCATTGACTGTTGGGTCCTACAATGCCCAAACAAGGACTTTTTTCCATCAAAGAAAGGGACTGCTGCTCAACCAGCACGTGCCCCCCAAACCTGCAGCATCTGGGGCGTCACCATCTCCTCGGGCAGCCACAACGTGGCACATGCATGGAGCAAGCTCTTCCTCGGTCACTGTGGCTGTTTTCCCACTTTAGGACATAACAGAAGATCCTTTCAACAACATTTCCTTTGAAAAATAATCCATCTAACTCTGTTTTTGGAAAGTGCTCCATGCTCTGCACAGGAAGAAGTTAATTACTGTCCGGGGGGTGAGGGCGTGTGTTCTCAAATGTTTTAAATGTTTAATTTTCTTGAAAGAAAAACCATCTCTGATCTCTGTTGGATCCTCTCCCTGTTTATACAGAGGGTTTCTATTAGCAGGGCCAACAGTACATCCCTGACCGCCACGTCCGTGTCCTTTTCTTCTTCCCTCAAAACAGGAACCCCTCCCAAGGGGTGTGTGTCCCGCCTCTCCGTGTGCCTCTCTCCGGGGAGCAGGGGTGGCCCAAGCCCTCCTGATAGTGTCTGTCTCCAAGGGCTGCTCCGTCCAGACCCCTCACGGGGGCAAAATTCACTCTGACTGCTGCGACTTTTCCTTTTCTGCCCATTTTCCAGGAAGATGCGGAAGGAGGGACGGGTTACCCCCTTCACAGCCCCCTTCCGGCAAGGGGCTGTGAGCAAAACGTCACTGAGACCTTTGCTGGTGGGTTCAAGCCAACTCCTGCTCACATCAGCTGGGGATGGGCCATGACCAGGAGGCATCCACAGCTACTTCAGATGGGGTTTCCAGGCAGAGGGTGTCCCACTGACATCCCTGTCTGCCTGTCATGGACAAGAGCTCTGGCTGTGAGGGCATCATTAGCTTTGCTTAGTCATAGCGTCCTCTAACGGGAATTGGGGTCTCATCTCCACCCTGTTTGCACCATGCAAGGGGATGGGCTCCCAGATCTACCCAGGGGGTCCCAGGTGCTGGCCCCAAGCTTGTCAGGGGCCTTTATTAGGTGCTGAGCGTCCTTACTGTGGAGGTCTTGGGGAGATGATCTCTTTGGTGGGACAGCCCTGAATGCCCGGCCGTGCATCGCCTGCCAGGACACCCCGTGGGCTGCCGTGGAGGATTGATTTCCTCTTGTTATTGCTACTTATCTCGGCCCCACTGGTGCCGCTATCAGGGCATTGTTTGGGTTGCTAATTTAATGCTGATGAGAGGATAATGAGGATGGCCATCAGTGCTGCAATACCCATTTGATTTTTAATTTATTACGGTAAGGAAGAGGTGACTAAGAGGAAGGGCTGGGGAGCAGCGGCCAGGGCGAGCTGAGCGTGCCGGCTCCATGCTGTGGCATTTCCAGATTGTGCTGGAGACTGAGGTGGACAAACGCTGCAGGGCCTCCTGATTTCAGAAGTTGCTCCACAAGGAGCTCAGGGCCGGGGCTGTCATCATCCAAGGACACCACTGCATCGGGGTGGATGATGGTATCCCGATCCCATCCACTTCCAGGACCTTTAGGACAGCATGGGATAATGTTAAATGAGTGAGATCCTGGGGGAGAGTGGACAGACAGGGTTTGCACTTCATCCATGTGCGTGGAGATGGAGGGGATTAGCCGTGGGGCTGCTGAGGGGTGGAGAGGGGCCTTTCGCCACTTGGTTGTGGGGCTGGAGTAGGGGAGAACGTTGGACAGGTTGGGGTGACAAGGGGGACTTGGAAGGCGCTGTAGGCTGGGCCTCATGGCTGTGTCTCCTGGGGTGCCTAAAAACCTTCCCCAGCCTTAACTTCCAACTAGCAATTTCCTCCAGAGCCCTCTCCCAGGACAACTGGTATCTCACACTCACGTCTTGCATGCTTGAAAGTATCCTCCTTCCCCCCTGTGACCACAGCCCACAGACCCCATCCTCCAGGAGGCTGGGTGTTGTTCTGTGTAGCCCTGCGAGCTGAGGAGCAGGCTCAAAACCGACCTCCAAGCGGTCCATTTCTCCCACACCAGCCATATTTTGGACCCAAAATCTCCACCCTGTGCTCAGGATGAGCCGAGCTCCGTTTGCAGCAAGCAAACCAAGCTGGGGCACTCAGACCTCATCTGCGCCCCGTCGAGCCTGCGTGGAGGTACCCAGTGAGGAAGGCAGTGATGGCTGGGGGAGAAATGGGAGATGGAGAGGACGGGAGGGAGAAGAGACAGGGAGGAGGGAGACGTGGGGGAGCCGGGGAGGCTGCGGGGGCTGCAGGCTCGTCCGGATGAGCCCATGTGCTGCTCTTTGCACCAAAAACTGCTGCGGCTGGAGGAGGGGGGCTGCCTGGGGAGCACTCAAACGCGCCTCCGCCGGGTCAGGGCTCCTCACAGCTTTATTTTGGCCGTGGGGGCGGCAGCGATGCTTTGCAGCAGGCTGGCGGTGCTGGAGGAGCACCAGAATGACTTTATTTTGGAAATATGTCCCCGCAGAGCACTCAGTGTCCCTTGGCCATCCCAGCCCAGAGCCGGCCAAGCCGCTGGGACCTGCTCTGCTCACGATTGCGCTCGCCCTGTCTCTTATCGCTCTGCTGGGAAAAGGGCTGGCGAGAACGCGAGCCAAACCCGCGCGCGCTGTCGCTCCCTTCGGCGCACTTGAGCCAAAGACTGGTTTCTTCCTTCCTTTCTTTTTCCTTTCTTTCTTCGTTCTTTCCCAGGCACACTTTTCGGGTCGATAGCCTGGTGGAGAGGGTGATAACGCGGCGGGGCTTTGGCCAGGGGCGGGAAGGGGGGGACGGCGTCATGGTGCTCGGCGGCACTGTCTCTGCCGTCGGGCCAGCCGGGTGCCAGGCAGGAAAGGGCGTCCCCAGCCCCGCGCAGAGCGGGACAGGGAGGAAAGGAAAGGGACGGGGACAGGAAGGGCAGAGTGGCGCCCGGGGGAGGTCACGCCAGGCGGGGAGAGCGCCCGGCTCCCCCCAGGCAGGTTGTGCCCTTCAGCCTCCCCGTGGGCTGGGGCTCAGGGCAGGGAGCCGGGGGGGGACACAACGCGCCGTTGAATCTGTCCCAGAATAAACAGCCTTCTGCCGCTGGAGAAAACAGCCGGCCTGTTTTCCAGGCGGACGGGGAAACGGTGGAGCCTTTTTCCTCTGGCCCCGTTCCAGCGGGGAGGCTCAGCGGCGTTAACCCGCTCGGCCCGGGTGGGAGCGGGGAGCCCATCCCGGGGCTGCTGCTGGCATCCCTGGGGATGGGGCTTCTCCCGTTTGGCTCGTGCTGTGCAGAGCAGCAAGGTGTGGCATTGCCACCGTGTTTCCTGCTCTTACTGGGTCGACCAGGGGTCCCCTTGGACACTATGGATTAGGGACCTGCTGCCTCAAGTCCTGCTGCTTTCCCGGCAGTGGTGGTGACCTGCCGGGAGGATGGATGGAGCCGGAGCTGGATCAGGCTGGGTGTTCTCACCCAGCTTCCCACACGTCAGGGACAAGGTGACATCGCGAATCACAGGGGAAGGATAGCAAAGAGCAACCCACTCCTTCCTGAAGGACTTGATCTTTAAGGAAGACACCCAAAGAACCACCAAGTCCACCTCTTAATAGTATTATTGGTGCCAAAACCAGAGCCTTCCCCTCCCCACAGGACATGGCAGCCCCATGAAGTCCCCAAGTGTTTGCACTCTGGAGCAGAGCTGAGCTGAGCACAGGCACGTGAGCGAGTTGGCCACGGACCCCCGGGATCCAGCGCTAGGATGCCTCCCCACGGGAGGAGCAGCTTAGCATAAATATTTAATGGCTCCAGTAAATATTTAACTTCTCCGACATGAGTGAGGATGGAAAAAACAGACCCTGCTGGGCAACCTCGCAAAGCCCCTGGGTGAGATGCTTCTAAGCGCTCTTCCCAACTCTCAGCCCATCGTATGGGCTTTTAGGCAGGACCTGGCTTTCATTAGATGGCTGTGCAGAGCCTAACATAAGGGGGCTGTGATCTGAAATCAGCTCATTATAAAAATAGCATGCCCTTTGCATGAGTCAAAAAAACACCCGCTCCCAATTAAACGGGACTGTCATCCATCTGAAGTTGAGACGAGCACTTCAGCTGGCTCGTGCTCGGCATTAAAATCATCTCTTTGGGCATTTCTAGCTGGAGAGAGTGTTCCTGGGAGGATAAGTGTTTTCGAGGATGGGCACAAACTGTGCAGCAGAGAAAATTCTGCTCTTCTTTACTCTCGAGGCTGCTTAATGCTGACGTTAGCGTCAACAGAGGGGTTTCTGCCCTCCCCAGCTATGGACCGCGCACGGCGGATTGCAGTCAATGCAAAATATCTCCTCTCTGCTGAGGGATCAGGGACGCCCGGAGCAAGGGGAGACCTGCACACGCATGCTGCGAACGCATGCAAAGCAACCCTCTAGTCTGGCACACTGAACCTCAAAATTTGGTTGTTAGCATCATTTCCTCTCTTTTGAGATGAAACGCCGCTTGCTGCGGGGATGTCCCACATGTGCAAGATGCTAGAAAGCCCTTGTCCCACGTGTCCCACTGCCTCAGCGCAGCGGTCTGGGATCTCAGGGAGCAGCGGGCAATCCCGGAGCTCCGTCCCAGCCTGTTTTATTCTGAAGAGCCAGTTTTGCACAGCAAGACCTAGAAACATTGCCATCTGGTTGGATGTTCCGGCGCTAATAATAGTGTGGCTAAATATTTGCATGTGGGCCTCTTTTAGCACTGGGGCTCCCAGAGGAATCTGGGCCACATCTCTGGGGTTTTTAATAGAAAGCGAGCGAGGCCATGAAGTCAGAGGAAGAAAAGGTGTCAGAAAACACCGGGTCAATGGGACGGGACAACGGGGGGACTCCAGCATGATGAAGAGTCCTACAAAGGCTCTGCGTGACCAGCTCCAAGCCATGGTATGGGAGTGGTGTGGTGCCACGTGTGTCTGGGCTGGGGGGAAGCTCTGCCTCGTGCGAGGGAGGAAGCCTGACAGGTCAGCACGCTAAAACCACTCAGACTCATCCTTCCCGAGACACATCGCCCGGTACTGGTTCTCTGAACTGTGGTTTCCTGATGCAGCTGTTTGATAAATATTTATCTCTGCTCTATTGCAAAGCAATTAGGACAGCCTCAGAAGTGGGTTTACTCAAGAGGCACCACAAAAAGAAGACAATTTGGATAATGAATGTATCTATTTATTTTCCACTCATAAGGACTCTCCTGAAAGCTCCTGCGGAAGCAGGCATTTCCCAAAGCTTCGTGTATATGTCCGGTGCTGCACAAAGATTGAAATTCACATCTCTCTTCTCACTCACCTCATGCTGGTTTTACCCCAGTGTCCACCCACTGAAGCTGCCAGCTTGCACCGGTGTAAGGGAGAGCTGGGCGGACTTTAATCAGGCCGCTGGCTGCAATTTGGAAGGCTTATCCTTCAGTATCCGGACGTGCTCCCATCTTCAGCCAGAGAAGGAAGGACCTTCTCCCTGTGCGGGCTGTTGGGTATCACTGTAGGTAAACACCCAGTAACAGCAATTAGGCCGCAAGGGCTTGGTTTTCACTGCAGAATGAAGACGTGGTATTGTCCCAGGGTAAAGGCTGGGGGTCTCATACGAGGTGCTTGGTCACGGGGAAGACAGTGGAGGGACTTAGTCTTCAATTCAAGCTGTGAGCTCATGAGAGAGATTGCTTTTAGCTTTTGACTTTAAGCTGGATTTTAGCTTCCTACTTTCATCTTTGCCCAGGACAGATAAGGCACCGGGGGCCATATTCCCAGGCTGCAAACCCATATGGTATGGGGCGGACGCAGGCAGGTTATACTAACTGCTGGGGGGTTAGCTCAGGGGTCAAGCCCCAATTTCCTGCTCGTGCCTACGAGCAGCTTGATCTCATTCCAGCCCCAGGCCACCACCACTGGGTTGCACCGTGGCATTCCTTGTGTCCTGGTGTCAAATGCTGCTGTATCACACCCATTCCTGGGGATCAGCCTCAATGTCCTACCACTGGAGGAGGTGTGTGGAGGGACCAAATGGTCTGCACACCCTTCATGGAGGGACTGAAGGGTTTGCACACCCTTCATGGAGGACTCAAGGGTGCTGCTTGTGGAAAAAGGAGCTCTTTTTATGGACTTGTAGCACAAACCAAGTGAATCCTCCACGTGTCATGGCCAGAAGATTAACTGGGGCCCATTCCTGGGAGGGTGATAAAAGGGAAGAAGGGGTTTCTTTGTTGGATTTGGGAAGAGGCAGCCCTTGCACTCTCCTTTATGGGATTGCCTCCTCTTGCATTGCTTTCTTTCCCTCTCCCTTCAACTGGTTGCTCGATACAAGCCTCCCCGGCATTCAGGGCCATCCCACCCCCTCTGTACTGCCCATCACCATCTGCTCACCGCAACCCTGCACAGCCCAGCCCCGATCCCCCGTCCACCTCAGCTCCACAACCCTTTGTGCCATTTTATCCCCTCGGCCGTAACTCCGCCACTTGCCCCTTGCTCCCTCCTCCTCCTCGCCCGGAAAGGCAAGAGGTGGGGAAGGGAAAGGTTTCCCCAGCTCTGTGCAGAAATGTTCAAGTGTGTCAAAAGACAAAGCCTGTCCCCTTTGCAACCCACCAGCTGCTGCTGCCACAAAAGCGGGGAGAGGAGGGGGGCCGGGAGCGTGGGGGGCACTTTGTGACCCGAAAGGAAAAACCTTGAGAAAAGAACAGAATAAATATCCCCTCCTTCCGCCCCTTCTTAACAAGAGGGGACAGAATTAAACACTTTTGTTAAGTGAGGGGCTGTCCCCCACACCAGTTAACACGGCTCCTGCGCCCTGTCCTGGTGTCGGACTTTAACTCACTCTGTGTCGTGTCTTTCTCTCCACGGGCAGAAAATTCAATTAGTCTCGAGCAAATGCCTTCCTAAAGGACACAGAAAACGAAAATAAAGAGGAGAAATCTGCTTTCATCCTGTACAGAAAGAGGCTTTCGGGGGGAAATACAGATTAGGGAGATAAAGAGGCAGGTTTAAGGCTTTCAAAAATGGGGTTTTCTTCTTTTCTTTTCTTTTCTTTTCTTTTCTTTTCTTTTCTTTTCTTTTCTTTTCTTTTCTTTTCTTTTCTTTTCTTTTCTTTTCTTTTCTTTTCTTTTCTTTTCTTTTCTTTTCTTTTCTTTTCTTTTCTTTTTTCTTTTCTCTCTTCTCTTCTCTTCTCTTCTCTTCTCTTCTCTTCTCTTCTCTTCTCTTCTCTTCTCTTCTCTTCTCTTTCCTCTTTATTTTTTCTTCTCCCTCTTCTCTCTTTCATTCTCCCTCTATTGCTCTTTCTCTCCTGCAGCCATCTGATGACCAAAGCCTGTTCCCACACACACCACTGCTCAATTGATCCAAACCCCTACGTGAGTGGAGCCATGTTTGACTTGCCGTGAGTAAGACTCCAAACCAGCCCTGGGTTTTTGCCTGTCCATACAGCTCCTCCGTCCAGGTACAATGACACCCCACTGCCAGGGAAAGGGAAAGAATGATGCTGGGAACAAGTCCCTGCTGGGACACCCCTCCTGCAAGCCAAGGGGCTTGGGGATTTCTGCAGAAGCCCTGGCAAATAGGAGCCACTGGAAACCAGGGGAAGCGTTGCTGGTGGCTCAGTGGCGAGGACCAGCTCCCTGCACGTGCAGAGCTCGGGTGCTGCCCTCGGGGCACCGTGCCAGGGGGGCGCGGAAGGGCTGGGTGCCTCCTCCACGGGGCACTCTGCCGCTTATCGCACACGGTAAGAGAGGCGAGCATTTCCCGGTGATCAGGCTTCCTGCCTCTTGATTGCAGATGCTGGTGTCTAATCACCGTTTCCTCCCCTGCCTCTCGCCCTGCGCCGGGGCCCAGGGCTCCCTTGCAGCCCAGGGCAGGCTGGCATCATCCCATCCTCCAGATTCACCTCCCACAACTGGTTTTTCCCATGTTGTTTACCTCCTCCTCTTCCAACAAGTTCATCTTCGTGTGCTGGGCTGGTCCTTGGCTGCCAACGCTCTGGAGCGAGGGCTGGTGCCTGGTATTGCTGCCTGCCAGAGATAAGAGCTAATCTCTGTTTTACGGTCGCAAGTACAACTCACAGATCAGAGTCTCTGTGCGGAAATCAGGACCGTACAAACACTCGCGGGAGAAGGGAGGGGGCTGGCAGCACATCCCTTTTATTGAAGCTGTTTGTTGTTTTCTTGTGGGCCTGCTCCTACAAGGTACCAGGCTTTATTAGCGTGGAGGTACAGCTCCAGCAGGCACTGGGTGAGAGGGACCAAATACATTGGTGGGGCAGAAGACTTAATTTTCCGACTCATCAGAGCGTGGGTATGGGGAGATTGCCCATGAGCTTCCCCTGAACACAGCCCTCTTGAAGGTACAAGGAGGAAAAGAAGGGAAAAAGGGCACTGTACCAAATGATAACCCAATTTCATGCTGAAATAGCTCTCAACAATCCTGCACCAAGATTTCAAGGCATTTATAGTGTCTCTCCAGGTCAAGCCGTGGGAGGGAAAGAGACTCCACAAACAATATAGGAAGTGACTGGAAGGGAGAAAATCTGGCTGTCTTTCCTCCCAGTATCCAGCCACTGCCATCTCTTTAGGTGCAACCAACATCTGGCAGGAGACTTTGGTTTTTTAGCTTGCGTCCTTCTCCCCCAACATATCTATCTCATGAGCTCCCTGCCACACAAACAATGAATATGCTTGGCTCTTTCTGCTGGCACTGGCTCCATTGCCCAGACCACAAAGGACGATGGACTGGACCATTTTTGGGTTGCTTTTGGAGATGAATGCGTAGCTGTGGCCTCCCAACACATCCCAGTTGGCAGGAGGACGAGCCAAGTCTGTCTCTGAAGTGCCAAAGCACAAGGCTGTGTGGGATGGAGGGAGGAGATGGTAGGATCCCAAAGAAAAGGGTATAAGATCAGGGAAAAAAGTAGGAAAAAAGGCAGACTGTAGAATCAAAGGGAGAAAACCAGCTTGGAGATGGGGGTTTGCGTCTTGGCTTTTCCCTATGCACAGGTTTCCCCAGTCTCGTCTCGCTCTGGCCAAAAGCCGGAGAGGGAGCGTTGAAGGAGCTGTGCAAACAGTACGGCGGCTCTCGCAGCGTCTGCAGGGCCCGGCGGCTGCGGCGCTGGTTAATCAGTTACTCGCTCGTAGCCCCGAGCTCCTGCGAGCTGCTTTCATCTCCGAGCCAAAGGAAAGGATGGATCATTCTTCAGCAGCTTCCTCTGCAACATCTGGGCTCGGCGAGAGCTGGCTCTGCCTCGCCGGGAGCAGCCCAGCGACCGCAGCCTCCCCCCGGGCACGGGATGCTCTCGCCGTCCGGCGCCGGGGATACATCCAAGGGGGCCACTCGATCCTGGGCATAGTCTTGGTGCCACCAACAGCTGTCATTCTGGCCCTGATTCAAGCTGTGGGTCTCTCCAACGCGGACAACCCCGTGCACTCCAGCCTCCTGCCCCACTGTTGAGGTCTCAGGCTGTGCAATACCCGAGGCTTAAATAGTCTAAAGAGAAGGGATGGCAGACGCTACCTCATGCCAAGTCCCTCGTGGCCACCCATGTGGTCATTGTGGCCTCCTTGACCATTGCCCTGGACTCTGGTTCTCCTGAGTTCCTTGTCTTCCCACCCTTTAAGTAGCACTTTTTTCTGCTCTTCCTCCCATAAACAGGGCTACCAGGCTCCACGCTCTCAGGAAAAATTCCCACTCCTGTTCCCCTCATGGTCTGATGAGACGAAGTAGAAAAAAATTGGTCAGAGGGAAGAAGAAAGGAGCTGGTTTTGAAATGAATAGAAGCTGCTGGTCAGGCTGCCACCGAGCAGACAAAGGCTTTCCAGCATGTAACTGCTTGTCTATGCAGGGAAATTAATTGGAACAGCTTTTCCAAATTAGCTGCATCTGATGATGATAAAAATAATAAAAACAAATAGTGGATTAAGTTAAATTAGGAAAAAGCAGCTTTATTCTGGAATAGGCGTGTCCACATTCCAGCATATTTTATTCCACAATAGCAGCTTTGCTATGCTCCTCTGTGCCGACAAGCCCTGACACCGGCCCCGTGCACGCTCCCGCTCCTCCTCTGCAGGGCAATCCTGCCTGCTTGCGCTCCCCTCCCGCTGCCAGAGACTCCTCCAGACTTTTTCCTTCAGGCTGCCATTTTCCAGCACTTCTCCCTGCCTGAAAGTCCGTCGGGAACCTGGCCCAGGCCGGCTTGTGGAATTTTGGTGTTTCTCACCCTACTGTAAGCTGCTCCCAGCCCCTCCCAAGCATGTGTGTGACCCCGCTCTCCTGCTGCCCCTGCTCCCTGCAACAGCCTCTTGGCCAAATTCGGCATCGTTCCCACTTTGAAAATTCATTCGGGTCCATCACTTAGCACCCAGCCCCTTCTGCTTTGCCTGCAGCCCTGAAAGCAGCTCCCCATTGCACAGGCGGCTCGTCTGCCTTCAGCTTAGCTCCTAAGTGACATTTGCACACACATACCAAAATCCCAGATTTATGTTGGATGTGGAAAGATGAGAATTTGGCACGCGCAACCAAACGGCGACCTCTCTGACCACGCTGCGTTCGCAGAGCCTGGTTGCTGGATCCCATTTCATCACTGCCAAGTCCATGGGCTCGGTCTCCAGTGGGGTGAGCAGGAGGGGCTCCACTGACCGTACGGAGCTACAACAGCTTGCATCAGACGAGGATCTTGCCCTCTCTGTTAGAAGAAAGACATAATTTTAATTATCTTGACATGTTTATCACTGTGAGCCCGGGCCCGTTATCTCCACGGGTTTGTTCTCAAATATGCAGAGCCGCAAGGACATGATTGTCTTTTATTAAAATCCCGCTTGAGGTATTCCTGCAGCTGCACTTTGTGTCAAAGGATAAAAAATGTGCGGAGTGACTTTCCTCGCATTGTTAACCGGCAGTAGCTGTTGTGTGCTGCGAGCCATTGCCTACACAATGGGGCTTCAGCTATTACAGCTAATTTATGGGTCTGCATGTGTTTGCCCTGTCAAACCTTCTTGCAGGGAGGGTTTAAAGCCATTAAAAAAATGTTTTTTGTTAGCGTCCCTAAAAGTTGTTTCGCTGCATGGACTGAAGTGTAAGAGCTACTGGTTTGCTGTGCATCATGTTGACTCTCAGTCACTCTCTTCCGACCCTGCCCAGCAAAGCTGGGACACGTCCTGGGGGGCTGGCCGTGCCCTGCCAGAGGGGCAGCATCGCTGTTGCCCCCCGTGCACCCATGGGAGCACGTGCGGTTTAACGAGTTGCCTGTTCTCACTCAAACCCAGCTACCCCATCTCCCTCTCCAGTGTGCCCACAGCAAGACCCTATCACCTCTTCTTCTTCTTTGACCTTCATTTCATTTCCATAAAGTGGTGGGTTCTTTTCATTGACATTGTCCAGGAGTATTTGGAAAAGACTTTAAACATCTATTTTGTTGTCTAACGAGTCCCCTGCCCAATGCTGCAGCCATCTCACTCTTTGACTGACAAAAGTCGATGCCCCAACAACCTCATCCCTGTGAAATTCCCTCTCCCCATTTGAACAGCTGGATAGTAAATTCTTGGTGAATCACTATTTGTATTTATTATTTGCCACCAAAGGGCTCAGGCATCCTAGGCATGGAGTCCTTGGCCAATGCACAGAAACGATGCTCTCTCTCCCAGCAAGTTTTACGATTGCAGGACAAAACACCAGATAACTGGGGCTCGTCAGAGAGCCCCAGACCACAGTGTCAGCCAGCCTCTAAATAGTCCCAGCCTCATCAGCAGGGCTAAAAATAAGCCTAGGGAGGTTTATTTTCATTATTATTCTGCCAGAATATGCCTTCTCCGGTTCACGGCCTCACGCCAGCCCCGCTCCCAAAGCTTCCAGGAGCAGCTTTCCCTCCTCCTCCTCTTCCTCATCCCCGTCCCGCCACCCCCATCCCCTCGGGGACCCCCACACGCAGCCCGCCGCCAGCCCCGGGGGACCCGCAGGTTGCAGTAGCAGATGGCAGCTGTGGGGGCCGGGTGACCTGTTAAACCGCCACTGGTCACTGCCTGCGAGCCCCCGCCAGCCCGGGGGCCTGTGTTTATTTGTCTAACGCGGCCGAAAGGGCTGGTCCCCGCCGGCCCCGCTCGGCTGGCAGCCTTCATCCCAGCGATGCTCGTGCTTTCCCGCCTGGATCACGCTGTCCGTCCCCAGGGCCAGGAGCGTGCTTTCCCCGGACAGGCAGCTTTCTCCGCATTTTTCTTCTGGGGTCTATATAGTGCAAAGCGTGGCTGCCAAGGCAGAGCCCAGTCAAACCCAGCTCCAGCAAGATGGGAAGGAATAAAGCAGTAATAACCCATCTGGGATAGTAGTTCTGCTCCTCAGCAAGCCCAGGAGAGCAGGAGAGCATCGCATCGAGGTGTCTCTGTCCCCTCCATACCTGTTCTCGGTCATTTAGGGCAACATGGGCATCCGTCACTGCCCCACGTTGGTCCATGGGGACCCATCTTGGCCTCCCAGCCCAGCACTGGGGGATGAAGGACCCTTGCTCAGGCGGGCGGGCAAAGCGCTACCGGCAAATGGCAGAGTGGAAAGGGGGGGTGGCAACAAGAAAGAGCCCACGGTCCCAGGGAATGTGCAGGACCATAAAAGCACACTGCGACGTGCAATTATCAGCAAGGGGCTGGGGAATCAAATATAGCAAGTGGGTTATGAGAAGGTAAAAAGGAACAATGTGGCCAACAATTCTTAATTATTCCTCCAACAATAAGGGGAAACTAATCTCCAGTCTCAGGGTGCAAATTTAATTTTCCCCTTCCCATCATTCAGCTGAGCACAATGGCACAGATGCAGCCTGGGATGTTTCTCCTTCTCCCGAGGGATGCCTGCCTGCCCTGGTGTGGCAGAGCCCATACCCTGGGATAAATGCCCTAACCCCAGGGCTGGAAGAGGAGATTCCCTTGGTGAGCTCCTGTCTCATGTGCCTTTCAATTCCCTGTTACAAGTTTACGTGGGAGTATTGCAGGTCTCACTAGCACACTGCGGCGCAAGGCGCTGTACAGAGCTGATCTGCCAAACAACTGTTTAGAGTTTATATACATCAGGCAAAAGGCAGAGAGACAACTAAAGCCTGAAGCAGGGACCTGACATGCCCACGTCTGCTTGGCAAGGAGGGGACAGAGGCTCGGTGTCGGCTATAACTGACCCCCTGCTGTGGTGACAAAGCCGAGCTCAGCCCCGCTCACATCACCAGGGGTGATCGTCAAAGGGAGCATGGGGGTTGCCATGGTGGGGCACGGAGCAGCCCTGCCAGCCCCAGGGCTCGTCCCACGGCCAGTGCAAAGCATGACACCGTGCGAGGGGAAGCCTTCAAGAAGCAAAACCCTGTTCCCGTTGGAGCAGAATTGCTTTCATAGCTGCACCCCAGCACACCCCAGCCTCTCTGTCCTTTGCTTAATTAACTCCAGAGCTCACATGGTTTTCTTTTAAAGGAGGGGGGGAAATAGAAAGAAAAGCAGAGAAGAATGCAATTTTTGAAGACGCCCCCCGCCTCCGCTGGTAGCTTGGGTCTGCAGCCCCGCGGCTGGCTTCCTCCACCGCTCGCCCCCGCAGGACACCGGCGCTGGCCCAGCTCCCCCGCACACAGATGTGGGCTTCCCCCGGGCCCCCGGCGCTGCGCTGGGAAAGGCCAAACCTGCCGTGGTCCTTTCACAGCTCTGCCGAGAACCTCACACACACACCCCCCCGCCGGGGCATCCCCCGCATCCCGCATCGTCCCAGGAGTGGCAGCTCCGAGGGGGTGGGAAGCACTTCGTCCCCTGCTCCATCTCTCCTCGGTAGGAAGGATCCCGGTTAAATAAACAGCAGCTGCTGGTGAACTGGATCCGACAGCTTTTTCCCATTCTCTGGACGGCTCTGTGATTGCGTCCAGGTGCGGGGAGCTGAGGCCGGAGGCTGAGCGCTGAGATGCTGGGACAGATTTGGCATCGTTCTTCTTGAACAGCGTTGGCTGCAGCGGGATGACTCCGGGCTGACCCTCAATATATACATGGAAAGACAAGGCCCCACGGGGCGAGAGTGACTGTGCCTCAAGCCCATGGGCTGTCTGCAGGAGGGAGGCAGTTTTGGGGAGCGCTCAAGGCCATCACCATCCCCAGCACCCTCTCTCCCACCGACCCAGCCCTCACGCCCCTCTCCACAGAGTGGTCCCCATCCCACCAGCCTGTGCCGAAGCCAGCGGTGGCCCTCAAACTCGGTGGGAAGTTGGTTTGAGACACAGGAAACCAAACTCAGTTTCACTTTGGGTTGCTATTTTTTTTTTTTTTTTAATGCTGAGCTAGACCTACGGATCTGAGAGGAACCCAAGTTCAAAGGCCTTTGCGGTCTGTTCTCCATCCCTGCCCGGGGAGCCCCTGGGGGAGTCTCGGTGTTGCCCCCGCAGTGCAGGTGGCAGCCCCAGGCCCCCCGGAGCCGCAGGGATGCTGATTGAAATGAGGAGCGAAAAGGCTCATCATAACTCGCCCAGCTTTGTGCTGTCCCACAGGGACCCGCAGCGCCCACGGGTGAAAGTGCAAAGTTGCATTTTCGCTCACCGGGGTGGGAGCTCAATCGCAGGTGAAAGGAGTCGGGGTGGCACAGGAGACACATGTCCCATGGCTGCGCCGTTGCCACCCCCTCTCCCGGCACCCACAAGCTGCCCGCCTTGGCCACGCTGACTCCTCCAGCAGGGACTTTCCCACGCTGGGGTGCAAACCAAAGCCATTGTCCCTCTGCGATGCCTCTGAACCTCGACAAAACCCAACCTGTCCCCAGGCCCGCTGTCCTCCTGCCTTCCAGGGGACACTTTGCCGCCTGCACTCTGCATCCTGCCTGGCAATGGCACGGCGCCGCTCGGCAATGAATCACCGTCTGGCGCGGACAGCATCCTTCTCCATACCACACCTGCCACGCTTTGGTTCGCCCTTCCCCTGGACAAGTTTTTCCCCCTCCCTTCGAGAGTGGCTCTTTTCAGCTTCCCATGAAAGGAGCCTGTTCTCCCAGTGATGGATTGCACCTGATTTCAATATCAATGAGGGCATCGGCTCTGCCTGCACAGCCCCAAGCAGCCTGGTTAGCCGAGGTTTGTTAACAGGGTCGCCCTCCTCCTCCGCTGCACCGAGGAGCTGAGGCAGTGGCTGATCCCACCCTTGGGAATGGATTCTCCTGCCAGCCGGGTGGGCAGTGCCGGCCATGGATGTGTGATGCTTGGGGCAGCAGAGGCAGGGATGGCTGGTTTGCCTAGGGCTACGCGATCGGAGAAGGGTGGTTAGCATGGAGCCTCCACCGCCGAGCATCCCGCCTGAGGAGCTGGGCGTTGCCATGGTGCCTCCTCTCCCTCTGCTGATTAAAAAAAAATGAAAGAGGAGAAAAAAGATGATCCTTTCTTTTCTCCCAGCCTTTTATCTCCCCCTCTAAGGCTGTTGCTTTGAGTCCTGTGTCGAAAGCATCCATTGCTAAAGGAGCCAGAGGGTGCCATAAATTCAGGCGGCCCCGAGCGATGCCTCTTGTCCCCCACCCCATCCAACGAGGTCCTTTGTTGTTCCCACTGCCTGCGATTTATGGCCCTCAAACCAGGGCTGTTCCCAAGAGTGCTGTCCCCCTTGTCCCCAGGCTGGCGGACGAGGCACTGAGGAGGCACCGGCTGTGTTTCAGCAGTGCAATACCTGCCCCGAAACCAGCAGCCTTGCTACGCGCTGAACCCAGCCTCAACGGATGCCCGCTGCTCTGCATGTTGCACGTCCCGCGGGGACTAGAGCCGTGATGACAGCCCCCTGCCAACCAGCTTTTTAAAGCTATCCTGTGTTTTGGAGGTCCTCGGCTCGATTCCCACCACGTGGGCCAAAGGGATGTCAGCTTCCCCGCGAGGCGCAGTGTGGCCGGCAGCCTGGCGAGGCTGTGAACGCGCTTCCTCATGGCCAAGCTGCAGTTCTCTGGGAGCATCCTATGGCTTTCTTCAGCAATCACAATCCCCTGCTATACTAATATCTTACCCGAGAGAGTAGAAAGGGCAGAAACTCTACTGATATCAACCTCCCTCTCTGAAAAAGTGTGAGTGAAACCGTCCCAGAAAAAGGCATCCTTCCAAGCCGTCCTGGCTGCCGTGCATGGTCAGATCAGAGCCCAGATGAAGCGACCGGAAAATCCCATGGAAAAGGTGAAAAAGAGGGATGTGAATTGCTCAGACAGCCCTGGCTGGCCCAAAGGGCCATCCCCTGGCTCTCCCTCCGCCGACATCCTGCAGGATGCTTAAGCTGTGCCTGTATCCCTGGGCATCTAACAGAAATGCTGAGACAGAGTTAGCGCCTTGTTCCCCCCTCTTCTCTCCCCTCCCCGGGGTTTAGTGAAGCTTCATGTCATGGAGAAAAGGAAAAGGAAAACAGAGGGAGAGGGGAAGCAACGCAAACTGTAAAAACAGTGGAGGACTCCTCCAACGCCCTGGGGAGCTCGGGAGTGGGAATGAGAGTATAATTTTCCAATGGCAAAAATAAACCTTCCCAACGGCTGGAGAGGTGAGTCCCTCCAGACAGGGTCAAGACAATCTGAAAGTTTGGAGCAGCCAGATGGCTCGTCCTCCTCTGCCGTCCCCTGGCTTTGTCCCTTCAGGGCTCAGGCTTCTGTCTCCCATGTCCGTGGCTGAGTTCTGGGTTTCTGTGGTGGTTTCTGGGCAAACGCTGCTCCCAGGGACGTGGGTGAAAGACTGCGGTAATGACACCCTGCCTGTTGCGCTCCTTTTATTTATTAACTGGCACCTGTTGGCACAGAAAACGTGAAGTGACAGCACAGTTGGTAGCGTTGCCTCCAAGCCCCGTAGTGACACTCCGTGACAGCACCCTCTGTGACGAGGGCACAGCTCAACCTCCCAATGTGGTGCACCTTCACCAGCGTCCCCGTGACAGCAGCCGGGGTGGCCGTCCAGACTCGGCTCTCACCCTGCTGACAGCAGCCGAAATGAGTTTTCCACTTGTCCCTGGCTCGCATGGTGACAGTGGCTGTGAGGGCATGGGGACAGGTCTTTCATATTGCCCATCCCTCCTTCTCTCCGCTAACCAAGTCAAGCCTTTACCCCTGGACTTCTCTTCCCAGAGCAGGGGAAAGCTTTTGCTGGCTTTTGTTGAGATTCGCTTTCAAGGCTGGGGCTGAGCAAACAAGCCGGGGAGGTGCCGAAGCTCCTCTTTCGGAGACCCGGTCTCCGGCGGAGCCGCGGGGGCTGTTGGCAGCGAGGCGAGCAGCTGCGCAGCAAGACGTTGCATCACGGAGGTGGATGTAGGTGCGGCCCCTATGGCGGGCTGTTCGTGCCTTGGGGCTACTCTTTACTGCGGTGTCTGACAGATGCTGGCAGGTAAGGGCTGGCCGGCAGGATCAGCGCTGTCTGAAACACAAACGCACACCAGAAAAAGGTGCCGGGAGGCAGGGATGGGTGAGCACGCTGGAGTCTTCTTGACAGCTGGGTTTCCTGCGCCTGTGCCAGCTCCCTGCCGCAGGTCTCCCCCCGGTCCCCGCGTAGCTCCTGCTCCCCTGGAGATGAGGAGCTGGAGAAATCCGGGATGAGGCAAGGGGTCTGCAAACCTCCCGCCACACAGGCAGCTTTCCCGATGGATTGTCCCCAGCTGCTCCCTGCCAGGGAGGGACTGCGGGGGGGTAGGGGCTTGGAGCAGATCAGAGCAGCTTCAGCCCTCAACTAGAGACTGGGTGCGATGGAAATACTCCAGCAGGTCTCTGGTAGGAAGGTAAAACCCCTTCCAAGCCCAGCTCCTTGCGAAGTTTGCCGCAGGGCCCGGCCGGAGGCTGTCTCCGGAGCTCACCTTGCACGGGTGAGACGTGCAGCTGCCTCTGCACCCGCTCCCCCGCCTCCCGCCAAGCCCCAGTCCACAACACAGCAGTAACTGGGATCACACGAGCCGTATCTCCATGGGTTTTCCAAGTGAAGTCCTGGGAAGACTAAATAGTGCTGATCTCTCCCCTTTCTTCTCTGGAAATTCCCTGTGTGTATGTGTTTTTCCATGCAGCCTGGACATCATAGCAAGGAACCTGGTTTCGGTAGCTCCCGTGCTCCTGGTCCATCCTTTGTGGGAAGCGTGAGCATGGCTCGTATGACGATGACGCCAGGTTGCACCACGCGCCTGTTGGGTACTTTTGGCAAGTTCTGGAAATGAGTAAAACCAAGAAGTAAAGGCAGGACTGACACATATAGAGACATCCGTAATATTTTCCCGGGCAGCTTTGTGGCGTGCAGGGCATCAGCATCGTGGTTAATTAAACTGTGGTCTCCGCAGCAACCGGGCAGGGATAGGAGGAATTATATATTTACTTTCATTTATAGTGGCAGCCTTCATCCTGAGATTAAATGGGAACCAGCCCCTCTCCCCGCACACACGGCAGCTCCGGGGCAGCTTCGGCAGCGGGAGAGGGAAGAAAAGGCTGCTTGTTTCTCGAGATGCCCTTTACTATTCAAGCTCCTTCTACGTGGTTTTATTCAGCTGCATCTTACACCAGGCACCAAACAAGCCCCAGACTATTATGTGCTGAAAGCTTTCCCCATGGAGAAAGCTGCTTGGATCCGCCTTATGTTTTCCAGTCCATCTCCCCAGTGAGACATCCAGACAAGTTAAAGCAGGCAGATTTCGACAGGGCCCAGAAAGAGGACGGTGGAGGATCTGCCAGGCGCAGAAGGGCTGCCTCCCCTTCCTCCCTGCCCTTCCCAGTGGAAATCAGGGAGGTCGCTGCTTTCCCAGCTCCCGGCATGGGGGTTTTCTCCCCCGTGGGCACCCACCAGACCTGATGCAAAAGAACTGGTCCCCGGCAAGGGGGAGGAAAAGCTCCCGGAGGTGATGGGGAGCCACGCGATGGGGCTTCAAGCGAGGGTGGGGTCTTTGCTGCTAATGAGAGCTGAAGGGTGATCAGGCGAGGGCTGCTCACAGCCCTGACATCCCCGTGTGTGCAAGCGTGCCTGCACCTCCGCTCCCTCACACCCGGCCCCGAGGCACCCCCACGGCTCGGGAAGGGGGGGCAGGGTTGGGGCACCTCTTTCCGAGGGGAAAACTTTCCCTTATCCGGGGCTGGAGAGTTTCTCCAGTGGCCGAGAATGATCCCGGAGGGGAGATTACCCCATCCTGGAGTTGGGCTTTATGGTTTTCCAGGCTCTCCGGGGCTCCAAGAATTTGCATCCGAGCTTGGCAGCAGGGTTTATTCACTAAATGACCCAAAAAAAGGCAGTTTGCAAAAGAAAGAGGTTTAGGTGAGAGGTGAGCATGGAGGCAAAAAGAGAAGAAACAGTGCAGGAAAAAGGGGACCAGGAAAGGGGAACTGTGTGGGGCGAAGAGGCGTATTTTAAGGTCCTTTGGAGAAGAGGATCTTCACCTTTACCCAGACCAAGCACTTAGTCCGTCTTTTTGAAAATTTCTGCTTACAGCAGCTTGGCCCCAGAGCTGGGCTGCTTTTTGGTGAACAGGATTGAGTTCAGCGAAAAATGTGCCCTTTTGTGGGGAACCAACAATGTGCAAATCCAGGTCAAATGCAAATGCAGGGCTTGAGCCAAAACAAGGGAGGGAGATCATTTGGAAGATGTCGAAACATCTTGTTTCAACATTATTTTTTTCAAAGCAAAACATTTTTTTGGCTTCTTTATTTCAAAAGAGCTTTTCCTATCCGAACAGTGCTGCGAGCCATGGGGAGAGGAAAGCTTAAATAGGTGTAAAACTGCCCCCCAAAAGGAGGAAAAAATTGTGGGTTTGGTTGAAGGGATGTTTCAGGTTGAGCTGAAGTGACTTTTTTTTGACATCTTGCCAACTTTTTCCCCTTGGTATTTTTTTGGCATGGAGAGCGAGTGGAGAAACCCCATCCCGCAGAGCACCCCTGCAAACCAGGGATGGAGTTTGCCAGCCAGCCGCCCCCAAAATACCCCCCTGCTGCTTAGAGACCCCCATTTTTCCCTTCTCTCTGCCAAATTTTCAGAGCCGCGAATGCAGCACCGTGCAGCCCTGTCTGCCTGGTGGGGACAGGCGTCAGGCGAAGAGCAAACCCTCCCCGGGGTCAGAAATCCCCCGGCGTCCCCGAGGGGAGCCAGCTGCTCCATCCCAACGGTCTCCCTTCTTCCCTCACCCCCCGGCACCGCTCTGTTTTTCCACTTGGGCATGGGAAGCTCGAGCGGGGTGAGGAAGAATACGGCCCTTTGTGTGAGCTGAATACGGGCCATGTGTTGCGCTAATGCTGCCGGTGAGCCCACCCCGAGCCGCACTAGATTAGCGCAGCTATCAGGACACATTTAGATATGGACGATTTCCTCCGCCGTCGCCGACGAGGGGGGACAGAGTGTGGGAAAACTCTTCTCCAAGCGCGGGGCCCTTCTCTTGCCCATCGTTGCCCAATCCCAGAGCCGGGGGGGCCGGTTGTTAATCGGATTCCCACCGCGCCGAGAGAGATACAGCAGCGGCGTGTGACCTTCCCGGAGGTGCGGAGCGGCTGAGGAGCCCTGTGGGAACCAGGGCAAGGAAGGCTCTCGTAGAAAGGAGGAGATTTTTCAGGGTTCAATAGTCAAGGTCTTTTCCAGCAGGCCACCGTGCCTTGCAAGCTCGCATCCCACCTGTGATGTCCCCAGTTCCTGTCCCCCCCTGCAGACAGCCCACCGGAGCGGGGCGGCGTTAACCCTTGGTGGCCTGGGTGGCTGGAAACGAATTTAGAGGGGCAGCAAACGGGTCGGGGAGGGAGGGGAGAGGCCTGCGCAGCACCGCAGTAGAAGCTGCATCACCCTGTGGCTGTTAACAGGTCAAAAGCCTCCCTGTCCAGGCAGGAGGGTTGAATCCAGCCCGGATCAGCAGCTGCTCACCTGCTACGTGGTGGGCTTCGTAGCGCTGCGCAGTACGCAGGTGATACATCCCCATGGTCCAGACGCTTGCCAGCCCTGCCCAAACCTGGGGTGCTGCGTGGGAGCACCCTGCCAGGTGGGACCGATACCCCCTTTCTGCCACTGGAAGAAATAAGTGGAATAGAGAGGTTATGTGGCTTCTTCCCAATTAGCGGCACGACGGGGACTACCACGCAGGACATCTGAGTCACTGTCTGCCCTAAAACCGTGCTGTTTGGTGCAAATGTACGTCATATGCTGTTGCAATCGTATGCTATCGCTAGCAACACTGTGCGGGCAGGACATCAGCTGTGCCTGGCAGGGCAGACGCCAGCATGGACCGCAGCACCCAGGTCCCCATGCTGGGCTGCGTGTCCCCCCTCCCAGCAGCCGGCGGGGGGGCGACCAGTGCAGGGACGGACTGCGATGGGGACGGCAGCCGCAGAGACCCGGCAGCAGCCACGGTCTTTCCTGTCCTCTCCACCAGAGCCAAAGCACTCGGAGAAAATACTGGGTGCCTTCATAGCTGCCCTAAGGATGGGGACCATCAGGATGGTGCACGGAAAACCCTGGGACTGGCGCTGGGGGATGGGGCTCGGTCGGCTCGTGGGAATTGCAACGGAGAGCAAATCCCCGCGGGGACACTTCCAAAGCGAGTGCCAATCCTGTCACCTCCTCCTCTCACCCCTGCGGCGCCTCCGCACCCGCTCCCGTGCTGCCTGCGGCCTCCCCGCCGGGAAGGGGCTCTCATCCCCCACCTTCCCAAAGCGGGGAGGAAGGATGGCAAACTTCACACCACCGTGTCAGGCTGGTGTCCCAGCACACCTCCGCAGCATCCTGCGCCTCCGCCCCCGTGCCTTCTCACCCACCTCCCTCTCCTCCCTCAGATGTTGCTATAAAGACATCAGTGGCAGTAAAGAGGTTAATGTGTGTGGGAGGAGGAGGCGGGGGAGAGCAAAGCGGTTCCCATGAACCGGGTCCAAGGCTTTTACAGCCTCCTTAGCAAAGCAGAGCATCTGGCCGTGGGGTTCATTTGCCCTGGAGCAGATGGTCCTGTCCTCCATCCATGTGGCCGGGCAGGAGGGAGATGGGCTGTGGCTGATGCTGAGCCCCAAAGAGCCTTTTGTCACTTGGAGATTTCGCAGGAGGCAGGACTGAGCCTCACAGGGGGAGGGAGAGGGACAGGAGAGCGGTGCCTGGGAGAGCTCTGAAACAGTCAGTCTGAACAGGCTCCTGTTGGTGTTTTTTTAATAAAAAAGTCCTCCAGAGCTCAGTGCTGACCCCTTAACCCAGAGCCCCCACTTTTAGTGGTGCCCCCCCGACCAGCTCACCCAGGGGACCCGCGTCCCAGCCACAGAGTGGCACTGGGACCTCCTGGCTCTCGTGCCATTGGGTGCATGGGCATCGGTGCAGGGCGGAGAGACTGCTCTAGCTTTGACCAGCCTGCCTGGGCACGTCGCCTCGCTGGAAGGAGGGTTGGCATGTTCGGAGCCGCGTGTCCGGCGCTGTCTGCCTCATCACCCTGCCTGGGGAGGCTCAGCAAGGAAAGGCTGGGAGCTCCTGCTGGGAGAGGACTTGGGGAGGCTGGAAAAGTCACATCTTCTGTCTCCTCCCCAGGGCCACAATGATGGGCTCCTGAGGTCCGAGCGTGCCCTGAGGGCTGCTCTGGGGCTGCCCTTCCCATACCAGAGAGTTACACCCTCAAAAACGGCTACCGCCTTCACCACGCTGCTGAGCAAGGTGTTTGGTGGAGAACACCCTTGCCGAGGATGCCGCAAAAAAGATTTATGACATGATGGTTTAAGGCTGTAACCAGAGCTGAATTTAGCAGGCTCCTGGTTTCCTAAGAGGAGTCTCCTTCAAGTACGCAGGAGGTTTCCGTGCCTGGGGCTGCTGGGCAAGGCTGGAGCGCAGTCCTGGAGCAGCACCTCAGCACCACATTCAATGTGCCGTGAATCATGCCTCTGGTTTGTTTTCTCTCATGTGTGACATCTCTCTGTGGTGCCTGGAGGGAACACAGGGCTCCACATTCATCTACGCTGAAGAACAACCTCCTTGCTTATCCCCCTCTGAAGAGAGAGTTGAGCTCCCTGATTTACCCATATCTGGGCTTGCAATCTCTGACAAAATAGCTCTGGGCCGTCTCCTCAGCAGCTGTGACATAATTATTGTTACCAGAGATTTAAGCAAGCCCTCCCTTTGCTCTGGAAGCACTACAGCACTTTCTCACCGCTTCTCCCTGCGCTGGAGCAGGAGCCCTGAAATAGCCCCTTCCAAATTTCTGCTCCAGGGATGAGGACCTGAGGTCCTTCTCTTGGATCCTTTCCCTTCCCTGGAGGACTTCATACCATGACACCACTTCTATTTTCTTCTCACCAGCCTCTTAAAACAATAACCCATCCTCAGGCATGCAGGATATTATACAATGATTTTTAAAGACACCACACCACTGAGGGTTCCTGACACCTCCTCTGCTCAGCTGGAGGAGGAGGAGGAGTATCAGTATCAGCTGTGCTGGCTCCTCCAGCATTTCTCCTGAGCCTGGCCCAGAGACCCACCTGTGCTGCTGCTCCTCTGGGTCTACGGAGGTGGGAGAAAGAGCTGAACTCAACAGGGACTCCAGATGGACCTTCATCATCCCTGCTGTCCCGCGGGAACCGTGTCTTCCCCCGGCCCTTTGCCAAGAATAAAGAAAATTGACGAGATCTGTGACTTTGCCAACATACTCCTCAGCACTCCGGGTCTCCGAGCTTCTAGGACAGCTGTAAATTATTCTAGGAGAGCCTAAATCCTCCCATCCCGCTGGATTTTCCTACCTTGGCTCCACCACGTCCCAAAGGGAGGACAACACTAGCACAGATCTTCCTCTGGAAGCCTGTTTACCAGAAGATGGGAGCAATTTTCCAGATGTGCTGGAGGGAAGTCGCTTCATCCAGGGACCTGCCCATCGTGCGCTTTGTAACCCCGCTAAGACATCTTTTCCTTGCAGGGAGGATGCGCGTGTTCAGCAGCCGGCCCGACTCGCATAAGCCTGGACCTGCTCCCAGACACCTCGGTCACGTCCGATGGGCTGCACGCTTGCACATGCCGTGGTGGCTCGGCAGCTGCGGGCAGCCGGCCCTACGCCGCGTTGGGGAGACACCAGCCTCGCACCGGCTGTGCCGCCTCGCTCCCCAGCTGCTGCACGGACGTTTCTACCCATCCAAGAGCATACAGAATCATAGAACCATAGAATTGTCAGGGTTGGAAGGGACCTTAAAGATCATCTAGTCCAACCCCCTGCCCTGGGCAGGGACACCTCCCACCAGATCAAGTTGCTCAGAGACCCATCCAGCCTGGCCTTAAAAACTTCCAGGGATGGGGCTTTCACCCCCTCTCTGGGCAACCTGTTCCAGTGTCTCACCACGCTCATGGTGAAGAACTTCTCCCTAAAGTCCAATCTGAATCGACCCGTCCCTAGTTTTAATCCATTCCCTCTAGTCCTATCATTACCCGACTTCCTAAAAAGTCCTTCCCCATCCAGGGACATGGCGGCAGGTCACGTCCCCTCCTCAGCCAGCCATCCTGGACGGCAGCCACCCCAGCAGCATCTCCCACCCGCATGTCCCATCATCCCCAGAAATGCTCAGGATTTCTCACCAAACTCAACGTGTGTAATCACACCGAGCCGCCAAGGGCTGCCGAGCCGCCTGGCAGAGGATTGCTCTTCCCAGAAGACGTATCAAGGAGCCAGCTTGGTTTGGAGAACTGAGAATAATAAAAGGAAACGCAATGAGCTGGAGTGCAATAGGAAGCGAGTGGCTGGGTGCTAAAGACAACAGGGGAAAGTCAATGGCAAACAGCTGGAGCGCAGATGCTGAGCAGAACCGAAAGCCTCGGCTCCGAGGGCAGACTGTGACAAACCAGCAGACGCAGCCTGGGATGAGTAAATTGGTTTATCGCTAAGGGAGGAGGTCATTTGTCACCTTAGGCAAAACCAGGGTGTCACAAATGGGAAACTGCAAATTCTCCGTGACATTGCGCCGAAGCGGAGAGAAACCACAGACGATGCCGAGGAGAGCAGCCAGGACACTGGAGGAGGAAGCACTGGGCAGGAAGAGAAAGGTCTTGATCCAACTACATCCCATGTTTAGGTTTAAGCAAGTAAACAGTCCCATTCATGTTCAAGTGCTTTAATGTTTTATTGGGCCAGGATTTTAAAAGTGATGAAAAGTCTGTATGAACCCAGAGCAGAGGCTCGGCTGCGAGGAGAGGGAGGAACCGATCAGTCAGCACGAGAAGGCTGGAGATAAGGGATCAGTCAATGACTGGTTTATATCAGCGAGGCTTCACCGGGGTTACGCTGCTCCTCAGCAGAAAAGAGCCAGAAGTGGCTTTACATGGACTAAATGCAGTCAGCATCCGCACTAAATCAGGCATTTTAATGGGATAGGGGAGGGGTAAGTGCTGATTTCTTTGAGAAGAAGAGACACTGCAGTCTCCTTGGACTTGTCAGTGCTCTAGATGTCATCCCATGCCGGGACGGGCAGGGTCATGTTCATGCAGCAGCCAGGCTCTGTCTATGCTGGACGGGGCTGGACGTCCTCAGACGGGACAGCTGGCAGCACGAGCTTGTGCTGCAGCAGAGGCTGAGGACGATATCCCTTCTTATGTCTCTGGGAAGCATTTAGGGTCCCTGCAAATCCCCAAGTGCAAAAGATAGTTGGAGACAGGCAAGCAAGCGTCTCCCGCTTTTTGTGAGAGGCTGTAAGTAAGTGCTTTGTGCCCAGGACCGGCTCTGCCAAAGGGTGCGTGGGAGGAAACGGAGACAGCCCTGGGCTTTCCTCCACATTTCTCCACTGGTCACTGAGTTTTTGAGGTTGTTGCTGCTCCCCCAGTGCAGAGCCAAGGGTGACAAGGTGGTTTCCTTGTGTTACCTCTTCTTTGCACACCCAAGGCACGAACCCAGATTCCCCGGTTGTGCGTGCGCGTGTGTGTGTGTCTCACCCTCTCCATCTCCATGCACACCTCAGGGATGCTTGCCAAGGGCACAGGGCTTCCATCCATACCTGCTCTTTTGTGGACATCTGAGAACAGAAGAGAAAGTGCCGGGAAGCAGATGTCGACACAATCTCCTCGTTAGAGATCGGTCCCTCTGGACCGCAGGAAGAGCCGCCCATCGGATAGGTCGGGAGCACCGGTGCCTTTCGGCATTGTCCTACCGCTCCGGTGCCGAGCCGTGCCGTGGGTTCCCACAGCTGCGCTATAATGGAGGCACAACAGGTTCCTCTGGGGACAAAACCTAATCTGAGAGATACCGAGGCTGAGAAAGCTCTTCCTAAAAAAGACGCAGTCAAAAGCTCTCGGATGCCCTGCGTCCACGGATACCCGATACACCCGCCTGCGGTATGATTACCTCCAGGCAGGCTTTGTCCTCTCCGGCTCCCCTGAATGTCACACTTGTTCCCAAATACCAGCGGGGAACAATGTGGGGGCACACAAGGAAAAGCCTCTTCTGTCCCTCCCAGCCTGAAAGTAAATATCAAATGCCGGTGCCAAAGGGGAGGGAGGGGAATGGCAAGAGGGGAGACAAAAAGGAAAAAGCCCAGGGTTGAGAAATGCCGCAGTGAAACTGGGTCATGGCTATAGGGTGACAGGCAGAAAAGGGTCCCTGTTCTCGGGGAGGGTGAGCAGACACCAGAGCTGCTGGGGCCCTTGCGAGCAGACATGGCTGGAGGGTGCCCGAGGAGAAGGGAAAATGCGTCATTACTCCATGTCTCTCCAGCTACACCATATGGTATTTCATACGGGACAAGGAGTTTTGATGTTCCCCATAAAATCCTTTCTGGGCTCTGAGAAGGGCAACTGCAATGTGATCCAGCAGAGGACGGAGGGCAGTGGTGGGGTTGGCTTCACTCTGCCACACGGAGACCCTCCTCGTGCCACTGCCACCACCACGGTGGCAAGAGACATCACCTTCCAGTGGACAAAGAGGCTTCATAGGGTCTCCTGGAGACTCTCCCAAATTCCCCCAACTTCCAGCCCCTTCATACCACACATGGATCCAATAGCTTCTTCCCCACGCACTGCCCGGACGTGAGCTGGAAATAATCTGATTTTCCATCCTTATCTTCCCTCCCTGCTGCCGGTGAAGTCAAGTTCTCTTCAGCCCCCTCCTTCCTGTAGGCCACACATGGTTTATTCCTCTCTCAACGAGTCCCTTTGTCCCTTGAAGGGGATGTGTGTCCAGCTGACTGTGCCGCTGGGCCAGCGGGCTGGTCGCTGGCTCTCCTGTGTCCTCTCCCAGATGGGGAGATGGTCGTCCCAGCATTCTCATGGTCCCTGGAGTTTGAGCAGCACAGGCAGGAGCTGGGCTTTATCAAAGGCTTGCTGGAAATGCAAATAAACACTGTCATGAATGTGGTTGCTATCAGCTGTGTGTCCTCTTCAAACAGCCGCAGAATGTCCTCGTCCTCTTCCCTGCCTGAGGGTGGAAGGGAAAATTGTCTAAAAACACGTGTTTGTGTCACACAGCCACCTGGGCCGCTGGCCCCAGCAGCAGGTCCATGCCTGGGCCAGTGCAGCCAGGGCAGGAAAACAGACTTTTCTATAAGTTCAAGGTCAAGGTCTGACCCAGAAATCATTAACATTCAAGGCAGTTTTCCCATTGATTTTGTTGGGCTTTGGTGCAATCTTTTAGCTGGGAACATGGGAGGAGGCAGAGCAACAGGAACAGAGGGCGTAAGAGCTAAAGAAACAAGCCCGACTGCACACAAGGAGCTGTAATGCATGGCCTGCTCCTCAAAGAGTTCCCTCGTTCTATAGGTGACTGAAAAAAACAGTCATATGTCAAAGAAACTGGAGAAGTTACTTAATACCTCATGGGATCCTCATGGGAGATGCCCTAGCGAGATCCTGGGGGCAAGGCTGGAAGCATGCCATATAGTCTCCTTGGAGCAGGATGGATTGGTAGGGTGGACAATAGTGGGAAGTCCTCTGCTTTGAGCAGTGACCCACCGAACAAGCCACAGCAGGGCTGAAACTGCATTTTTGAGACTTATAGGGGTTCATGCATTGCAAGAATTGATGGAAGACTTCCTCTAAAGAGAAGACAACCCAAGGATCCGCCCCATCTGTTGCCAGACGGCCACACAGGGAGCGTAACCTTGTCTCACAAGATAAGGAGATTTATTCTACTTCTTTTGATAGGACATTGGTTAAGGTTTCCATGCATGTGAGGGCACCAGGGGTTCAAAGGGCTGAGGGGACAGCATGGACCAGTGAAAGACAAGACTCTCTTGGCTTCACCCAGCAATTTATGGATACTGTTTGTCTTAGAGCAAGATCTGTATGAACATCCAACTGCTTGTGACCAGACCAGAAAGGCAGAATCCATCAAAACTGCCAAACTGAGATGAACTCAAAATAAGCCTCAAGACCCCTGGCATATCAGGAACCCAAACAAACCATGCTGCCAGTGCTGGCGGGGCCGCAGGTCAGCTGGCTGCTCTCCCAGCAGTGTGCCTCGCCGTCCAGAAGAGATGAGCTCACCACGCAACGGGGCTGGAGATCAAACCCAAGCTGGGAGGGCAGCCTGTCTGTCTCGTGCTCGCACTGACAGCGAGCTGGGGCCAATTTTATGCTCATTCAAGAAAAATGGCTGTTTTGAGTGGATGAAGCCGTGCATTCCTCATGCATTTCAGGTGACAGCCTCAGCTGGGGCAACTCAATGGGACTTTGCCAACGGAGCTGCATCAATCTGGAAGTACTTGCTTGGAAATAAAGCTCGGCCGCAGGTGCTGTGAAGTGGGATTTGCAGCTTAGGAGCCTTCGATGGACTGAACTCACCATCACTGAGTGATTCTAACCCCACACGGGCCTGTAAGCCCCTGCCACCTGCGCGTCTAAGGCAGGAGGAGCAGCGGGAGCACGTGTCCTCCGCCGGCTCGCTGCCTGCAGGAAGCCTTCCCGCACTATTTTTGCAGTGCTGACCTCATTGCTCGTATCAGCCTGCCCTTTTCCAGCTTCCTCTCCCTGATATCTGCCTTTTGCCCCGTATTTCCTCACGCGTTGAGCAATCACCTTAAGCCTCTCTCCACATTTCTAGGATTCTTGTTTATCTCCCCACGCGGCGCGGGGCTCTGACGGGGCTCTGCCTTCCTGTGCTGCCTGGCCAGTTCCTCTGTTTACCTATGACACAAATTCTGTTTGTTTGCCTTTTTTTTTAATGCAGAACAACAACTCGGTACTCGGAGAGATGTTTTCTTCCCTCCTTTCTACTCATTTCTCTGTGGTCCCAGCCATCTTCTCCAGTTTTTACCACCTGCAAAGAGCTTTTCCTCTGCCTTTGCTATGGGCCATGTTTAAAATTTCTGCTGCAAATAGAAATTCCCAGCTTGGGGGAGCCTGGAGTCTCCCACAGCCTTTAACTGGTCCCATACTGGCCACTATTGTTTGCAGGGAGGTAAAAACTTCGATCCCAATGGGACACAGAAGGGAAATGAAAATCTCTGCCACCCCCACCTCCCTGCGCTCCCCCACTGACCCCTCTCCCCTCCGTGATCCCACACTCTTCCCTCACAAAGCAAATTCTTCCTGGATTATATTTTAATAACTGCAAAGCCTCCAGTTTGAAAGAAAAACAAATGTGAAACCAGCTCATGAATTTTCTCGGTGTGAAAAAAAAGAGAACCGGCCTCCGTCGCTCCTGGGAGCCTGTACAGGAGCCACATGAACGGATTAGGGTGGGCAGAGCTGACAGCCAGGCTCTCTGTCAGACCCCGGGATTGAGACATCAGGAGCTTAAACCGAGCAGAGACAGGACCGTCGCACAACGCAAGGGGAGAGCACGACAGCCACCATCTTGGGAGCTTGGTCTCTCTTTCCCCCCACATTTCTGACTCATATCCCTCCTGGGCGTTTATAATAAAGGATCATGGTAAAAGTGATTGGGCGGCACTGCAGGGTCTCAAGGAGGGGACGGTGCGCCAGCAGGTCCTGCCTCCTGGAGGAAACCTGCCCGCAACAGCATCCCACCCTGCAGAGGCTCCACTGAGCTGGGAAACAAAGTCTCCCCGTTCCCTGAGCTTTTCTCTTTTGCACTTGACCCAGTTTGGGGAAACGACAGCTTGTCCGTGCACGGCCCTCGGCGAGGGAAGATCCAAGCTCCAGCCCTGGCTGGCCTGGGCTCAGTGCATGGGCTCCGGCAGCCCCTGCAAAGCCCCGGTGTGTTTTTCTGTTTTGCAAAGGGATGGGGTTGTTACGAAAGGGAAGCAAGGTGAGAGATAACGATATAATATGGTTTCCTCTTCCCTCTCAGCTGCCAGTTTGAATCCAGCCCAGGTCGGTAGTAGAGGACGCCGCTGCCGCTGGGTGCCTCCCCGGCCGTGTGCGCAAACCCCGCCGGCTGGCTGCCGTCCCGCTTCCGACGGGGCAGGTGGCCTCATCCCCTCCGTGGGCTTGGCACGCTCCCTGCGCCCCGTTCCAGGGGAGCAGCCACCGACCAGCTTGTTCCGCAATAAAAGTCATGTTATTCCCATTGTAAAAACCAGGATACCTACTCTTGAATCAGCCCTTTCTCCACCAGAGTGGACAACCCACAGCCAGGATGCCATTCCTCAGTGGGGATTGCAACACCTGAAATAAACCCAAAAGAAACGCCCTTGTCATCCTTAGATGCAGTCCTTCAAGGCCACAGGACAGGGAAAAAGGGCACTCTTTCAGGGCAAAGGACAGAGGCCGTTCTGCAGCAAGGAGAGGAGGGTCGTCCTCAAAGATCACTTTGTTGAGGACGCCTAGTCCCTTCCAAGAGCACAAAACGCGCCGCCTCCACCTTTCCTGACAATAACCTTTCTGAGCCATAGGGAACAGGAATAAGGAGTTTCCTCATTTTTTGCTACCAGTACTCCCCTCCCAGACAGGAAAATTAATTCCCAGTATTTTGACTCCATTTCCTCCTTTGTGCAAATCAGCCCAGGTCTGAGGAAAGGCTCTTGGCCACGCTGGGTGTTGGGAGCATCTTTCCACATCCCTTGGCCAGGGACTTCCCTGCTGGGCTCTGTGTGTGGGACAGGCACGGGGAGACTGAGGCAGGGACATCGGCTTGCAGTGCACGTGGGCTGTGCCCTGCCAGCAGGTCCTAATGTCACCTGGGTGTCCCAGGCACCCTGCTCATACATACGTGACAGCAACTTCAAGGGGACTGACCAAACCCCATGTGAGTGACCAGCGCCGGGTGTCTTGGGGTGAGGTTCCAGTGCATGGGGGGAGCTGGAAATATGCGTGGGGGTTAGTCCTGGAATAAATATCATCTGGGGTTTTTGTCTATGACCGACTCATCTGAGAAGAAATGTTCTCAACTCTCTTATTGCCACAAGGATTTGTTCTGTCTTGTCTGTGTTTTGGGGTTTCTAATATTCTCTTCCTACAGGGATCATCTGTTCTTGGTTAGCTACCACCAGGCCGCCCCATGGCGCTGGTGGATTTCAATGGCTAGAAGGACTTGTCATAAAAGACTCTTAGCTCCCCAAAGGCTTTAAAAAAACCCCACATTTTTAATGAAGTTTGAGAAGTGGATCTGACTGCTTCTGAACAATGTGATCCTGGAGCAGCTGGGCTGAAACCCATTCATGTTGGAAAACCGTTTCTGCGTGTGCCAATATTGCAAGAGCAAATATTGACTTACAAGCATTGCATTTGCATCTATGAAGAATTCTTTCTCTCTTCTTTAAGTATCAGTCCTTTTCACCTGGAGCCTTTCTTCTGACTAAATCGCTGTTGTAAATTCCAGTGTTTGCTAAAATCCTTGTCCTCAGGGTGTGGGTGTGCTCTTAGGGGCTTTCATGGAAACACGAAGAGGAGATCACCCTTGTTATACTGGGACAGAGAATTGCAGGAAGTTTGGGTTCCCCATTTTTGGCAGTTTCCACATCTGCTCATGGTTGAGCTCCGTGTGGCTAATTCCCCCTTCATCTGCAGTTGGCCAAAATGCTTCCTCTTTTCAAGAGACCTGAAAGCCGAGAGCCTTGGGTTGAGAGGGATGCAGAGCCCAAGCACTTCCCTCATCTCCAGGACAGCTGGGAGAAAACTCCTCCATCTACAGATGTTGCAGCTCCTCTGCCCAGGGGGGTGTGACAGCCCATCAGCAGAGCTCCTGGGGCTACTCTGCAGCACTAGCGGAGGCTGCAGCCACCTTCACTTTGAGATGTGCTCCAATCTCCACACCCGTCTGAAATGATTGTGCCGAGTGCCCAAACCCACCAGGTGTGTTGCTTATAAGGCCAAGAGCTGTTCTGACATGGAGCCACTGGGCAATGAATCTTGCCAAGTGCGAATTGTATTGCTGCGATCCTGAACGCTGGGAGCACTTGCAGGGGGACGAAGGGTGGTACAGGCTTCTGTGAGACCAGTGAATCAAACCCCTCTTGCACGAACCTGCTCTAGGTGACCCTGCTCTGGCAGGGGGTTGGACTAAGTGGTCTCCAGAGGTCCCCTCCAGCCCCTGTCATTATTCTGTGAACAAGGCTGTTGGCTTCTTGATGGTTGCTCTCGCCAGAGGAAGATGTATAGGTGGGCAATGGAGGAGTCCCCAGGTGTTTGCATTCAAGGGGAGATGAAATACCTCCAGGAGTTACAGATCAGCTCCATCAGGGTCCACCCTAGAAGATGCTGCACTTTGGTGTCAGATCATATGTATTAAGTAGCTTTCTCTGCCTATGAAAATGCACATCCCAGAGGATGCTGCGGAGCAAGCGGTGCTCTGCAAGATGGATGAGGAGAAGGGGAAGGAAGTGCTAATATTAAACCCTGTGCACCCACCCCCGTTTACAAGGTGGGGAGTGGCATCGCCTGCAGCCCGGCGGTGGGGTGAGAGGCAGCAGAGATGCTGCGCTGCGCCTTGGAGGGGACAGTGGCACCCGTAAGCAAACCCTTCTCCCCCGGGGGGGATGTGCAGGGGCCCTGCAGCGTTTCTGGGTCGCTGCAGTCTCGGAGGAGCTATTCAGGGGGAAAACCACACGCACATTCCTCAGCACAATGGAGCCCAGCGCCAGACGATGCTGTGGTCCAGGCGCATCCTCCGAGGACGAAGACGTACAGGAATACCTGAAAGAGGAAAACTATAGTTAAACTTCCAGTTCCCCCAGAAGGTGGAAGACAATAAGCAGCCATCAAAAGGCATTTCCTGCCCATCTATTGTTTGCCTCTCTGGGTCCTGATCAAACTTTGCACATGGTCTGAAAACTGACAGACCTTCTAATTACAGCACCGGGTGAAGAGCTCCGCATACTCTTGCTGTCTGCACGAGCCTTGGAGCCGTCACTGAGCAGCTGGATGAAGGTGTTTCTTGCAAACATTTGCCGCTGGTGGCATTTCTCCATCTCACATTTGGTCTCGACAGGATCATGAGCCATCCCAGTCTCCCTCTCCTCTGCCGGGTGCCTGCACAGCTTCAATCCCGCTGGAGGCTGGCACAGAGCAGGGGCTGTTCCCTGCCCGCTCGCTTGCCGGAGCACACACAGCACGTCTCCTCTCCAGGTTGGGGCACCCGACCTGTCCTCCATCTCTGCCCGCCTTTATCTCATCCCGTTTCCTTGCCCCAGCTTTTCTGTCCTCATTAAATGGTAAAAACACGTGGAATCCAGGCCAGGCACGAATGGCTTCAGCGCAGCAATTAGCCCAACGACGTGAGCGAGGAACAATTAGCGCTGCTCTCTGGAATTCGGCCATTGTACGGCTCATTGTATATTTTTGCCTTAAAAGGGGGCCAGCGTGTTGGGAGGAGAGCGAGGGCCCCCGTTCGCAGAGCCGGGCTGACATTTGCACTATGTTAGTCATGCTACATGTCAACATTTTTGTGAGCTTTCCAAAAACAGAAATTCTAATGGGATGTTTTAATCCCGTCTTCACCCCCGCACGTCCCCCCCCCCTTCCTTTTCCCCCTTTCAACTCCCACCTCCCTCCTCCTCCTCCTCCTCCCTGCCTCGCACAGCGCTAATACCACCCTCTCTCTGCTTCGGCTCCCGGAAACCAGGCGAAGCCAGAGCAGCGAAATTCCTATTTAAACTAACATCACATGAAAAATGAACTGTTGCTTTTAATCCCCTTTGCAGGAGGAATGGGAAAGGAGCGAACAATTTCCCAGGGGTGTGACGGGGAAGGGGCTTTTGGAGACCACCAAGGCAAGCTGGGGGAAGCAGTGGGGGAATATTGACTCACCGATCCGCCTTTGGAAACCTACTCAGCAACTTCATCGGGGCACCCCAGGGGTGAGGAAGGAGCCAAGAAGCTGTGGGGGCCCAGATAGAAGCCAAATTCCCTGGGGGCAGCCAGCGTTTGGAAATAGCCTTGGCAGGAGCGTATCGGGGCCGGGGTGACACACGTATCTGATGTGGGTGGGATGCAGAGGGTGTGCACGGGCGGCTGCCGGAGCTATCGCTGCTCCGGGGCGAGCTGCAGGCACTGAGATGCTCAGGTCCAGGCAGGGAGTTGAAATGCATCCCCGATCCTCTCCCCGGCAGGTTTTTGGAGAGCTAGAGCTGTAGGGAGCTGTGGGCAGGAAAAGAGTGGCCGCTGTCCCATCAAGGGGGGACCAGCTGCTGCATAAACGTGGACCTTAAAGCAGGAGAGTTAGGGAGTCACTAAGGGCTGAGCTGGACGGGAGCCCTGGGGGCAAGCAGCCACCTGGGCTCCTCTCAGCTCCCCAGTGCAGCGTCGGGGCTGTCCCCTGCAAGGAGGGTCCCAGCACTGCTCTTGCCTGTGGCTGCTGGCACAGCTGAGGTGTGACGTTTCGGGGCCAGATCTCACCTGGTCCCACTTGTTGCCTCTCTCCCTTCTTGCCTTCTCTCCCTTTGCCCAGGACGCACAGCGGTGACCAGCAAACACAGGTTAGGGCTTAGCTGGGATGGGGTCTGGGAGCAGCCCCCCCCTTTATTTGCTTGTCCTTATACTCCGGGTCTGCTGTTGCTGGAGATGGACATTGAATTTACTGGGCCTTTGTCCAGCCCAGTCCAGCCCAGTATGAGACTTGATTCCTGCCTCCTCCTAGGGGTAATCTCTAAAGACTTCCCCTGACATCAGCTTCTGGCTCATCTTCAGAAAGGCAGTGGGGAGAGGGACAGCTCAGGACAGGAATGGGAAAAAATCTGGGGCCAGAAAGAATGAGATGCCAGAAATTAAAGGCCAGGAGCTGTTAAGCTCCTCTGACCCCACCTCTGGCTGGAAGGAGCTTGGGACAGGCTGGCCATCATTGCAGCAAAGCGTGATCTCATCTCACTGTGCTCTGGCCATGCCTGTACAGACGGACACGTACAGGCTCCATGGACAGCCCAGAGGGGAATCTCCCAAGCACGCAGCTGCCCAGGGGACAGGGGCCATGGGATCTCTGCCGGAGGCATGTCACCTCTCGGGAAACTGAGGCACGGCGAGCTGGGCGCAGTCGATGGGAGTCTTTGCTGCCCCACTCACTTCTGTCTGTCTGTCTGTCCGCCTAGCTGACTGCGGCTGAAGGCTCTGGCTCTGGTATAGCTCATGCAGCGCAGGGCCACCAGACTCTTACGCTCTGCTTAATTAATTATTGCCTTTTACCACCCCAAACTCACACTGCTAGTTAAATCCAAGCGGTGTGCGACAGCAAGCCTCCAGCCCAGGGCAGCTCTAAAGTTCCCTGGTTTGCTGTCAGGGTCAACACCAAATGAGGGACCTGCAGCCTGAGAGACCCTGCATCCAGCCCAGCATCCCTGGCCGGCAGCAGTTCACCCCTTCACGGCATCGCGAAGAGTCGGGGGGCTCCTGCCCATTAGCCGGGGGATTTTGGGGTGGGAGAGCCAGGTCCGTAAGGCCAGGTCTGCCCCAGGAGCTGCTGTTGGGAGGAGAGAGATGCGCAGGCTGCGTGAAAGCGGGGTCGGATCCAGCTGGTTCACTGATTCCCTTTCCCTCCTGTTTTTACCTTCGTTCCACAGTTCTAACATTAAAAATTCGCTCCGAGGAAGGAGCGGAAAGCTCCCCTCGCACACCTTACACCGCTGAAACCCCCCCTGAGATCCGCCTCGACCACGAAGCCCCGAGAGAGGCGTTAAATCAGCGGCGGCCGCCCCGCTGCCCTCCCCTCTCCCCATATCTACCTCCCCTCCCCTGGGCTGAATAGGGAGCATGAGAAACCAGGCCGGGCGGGGATGGCCCCGTGCCCCGAGCTTTCTTTCAGGATCAGTGCCTCGACGGGGCCGCTTGTGTTCCCCGAGCCCCCTCTCCCCCCACAGCACCAGGGGCTGTAATCTGGGGGCAGCGGGCTTGGAGATGGAGAAGAATGCAGGAGCGGGGAGGGGGAGACGGGGACCGTCCCCTCCCGCCACCGCCACTGCCAAAGCCCCAAATTCTTAGACCTGGAGGAGTCACCACCGAATTCCATTCAACTGACAGAAAAGAAATCAAATCCTTTTAGAGAGAGCCCACTTTCCCCGCAAGAATGCTCCCTCGGCCTTTTGTTGCAGGGCTTTGCTTGCTCCCGGCAGCTCGGAGGAAGCTTCTCCAATACATTAACCAGTTTAACTTGCTCGTGACCCCCTCTGCCCAGCGCACAATGAAGTTCTTCGCCCGCTTTTTTCCCCAGCTCCTTTTCAGGAGCTAAATCCCCCGCTGTTCCCCGCTCGCTGCCTCTCTCTCCCTCAACCTTTCTCAGGCCTCTGCTTCAGCCCCGGGAAAATAATAACGCTTTGCATTTCTATAGCCCCCTGGCCCCGTGGGATCGCCGAGCGCCCCGCACGGATCGCAGCGTTGTCCCCCCCCACCCCCCGCCCCGCCGAGGGGATCTGCGGTCCCCCGAGGTGGAGGGGGAAAGCGATGTAGGGTCTGAGGCCACAGCGGGTCCTGGCGTAGGGCGGTGCCAGAGCTGGAGCACATCGGGGGACGATGGGGACAGGGGCGGTTCAGCATCAGGAGATGCACCGTGAGCACCCGTTGCAGGAGATTTGGGTGCCGGGCAGAGAGGCACCGGCGTGCTCCGCTCTCCGTAGCCACCCCCATGGCACTGCCGGGCCCTCTGCTGCAAGGGCAGGAAGGTTTTGTGTTCCCAGGGTGGTTAAAAAAAACCAATAGATGAAAAAAATGAGCCCTCGCAACTGGCCCTGAATAGCACAGCCCGTCAGACAATGGGAAGTTAACCAAACCCAGGCCGGGGAGCGCAGAAGTCTGCCGCGGGGCGCTGCCGTTTTCCTACCAGTAATTGATGCAAAGTCTCTTTTGTGCTCTCAGAAAATCCCAGAAAGAAAAAGCTGGGGGTGGGAGGGGGACCGCGGGCAGGCTCCAGCTCCCGGGCCGCCTTCCTCCGACGTCCCCCTCGCACCCCTCGGCCCTGCGGTCGGAGCAGCGGCCATCCGGCTGCGTGTCGGGGCCGAACCCTGTTAAATACCCGCGACAATACGATGGCGGCGAAGTCGGCGCCTGACAGAGCTTTTAACCCCTGTCCGACGAAGCGCGTAAATCGCTCCGGACGGACAATGCAGCTTTCCAGCCCGAGCACGGCGTTTCTCTCGGATGACCTGAACACTTTATTACTGGGGATTTATTAACCGTTTTCAGCAGCCCTGAGAACCTGGGAGCCTCTTAGGGACCACCTATCGAGTGCCGGGGTCAGGCTGCGAGCGGGGGGCGATGCGGAGGGTTTAAACCAATTTAAACAGACCTAATACCGTGGTACGGCTGAAAGGGAGATGCCCCACGTGCAGCCCCGGCCCTGGGTCGGTGCAGGGCTGAATCCAGCCAGCTCCAGTGGAAAACCAGTGTGGGGTTTCGGTGAGGTTAATTTGCAGTGGGAATGAGCTGGTGGGGCTCCTCTGCGAAGGGCATATCCCTGAGATTTGGGGGACTTGGGCAGCGGGTTCTGGCTCAGACCCATCCCTGGGGGGCTGGGGAGAGCGGGGAGCACATTGCCACCCTGCAGCCACAGCCAGCCTCACCCTGCGACACCTCAGCGGGCTGTGTCCAAAATGGGATCCCTTTTGGGGGAGAAGTGAGATGCCCCTCCCGGTACAGCCCTGGCATCCCTCCTGCAGAGCAGACGGGACTGTCTACCGTCTCTCTCCCCTGGCTCTTGTATTTATGGGGCACCCGAATTTTTCTGGCAGTGGGGACACTCTGGTTAGGGTTAGGCTCTTCGTACCCAGGAGAGTGGCTGAATGCCAGCGAAAAGGGTACGGGGCGTTCCTGGAGCACCCTCCCCATGGCAGCCTCCTGCTCACCGCCCCTTGGGTACCACCCTGTGCCCACCAAGGGGGTGACCATGTACCCCATCACCATTTCCCTGAGGGGATGGTGCCTCACTGGGGATGTCCATGTGGCAGGTGACGCCGAGACAGGAGGCCAGGCACCTGGAGAGGAAGCCTGTGGGGATGCAGCCAGTGGCTGGACAATCCCTGTGGAGTGTTGCTCCAGTGGGACAATGCCACCAAAAGAATGGCTTCCCCTTGCCACCACAGCTCACCGACCCTGGGTGGCCGGGCTGAGCCCAGTGCCAGCCCCGGGAAGGGGGTTACAGCAGTGCCAGGGGGCCGGAAAAGCCCTTGTGCCAGCGCTGGTGGTGGCACAGCTTCTCGGCAGACCCCGCCACATCGCTCTGGCGGCACACAGAGCCCGTATTGTCACTCGCCTCGCGGCGCCGGCTGGGACCCCAACATCTGGGCACGGCGCGTGTCCCGGGCCAGCGCCGGGGCTGCGGGAGCGGGAGAGCAGCTGGTCGGGGGAAAATGCCTTTCTTCCCCTTTTGGCTCCTGGAGAAAAGGGCTCTTTCTTCATTCAGGGTTTTGCCGATCGGGCTTTTCAGCTGCCTCTCGAGCAGCGGTTGCTGTGCCATCGGGTTGGAGACAAAGGGCGCCCAAAAAAAAAAAAAAAAGGCAAATCGAGACTGGAAGGCTGGGCTCTGCAGCAATAGCGGGAAGTGGGGAGTGTGGGATTCGGTTCCTGTGTTTGTACGGTCTAACTGCTTTTTTTTTTATTTTATTATGGGAGGCTTCTTTGGCAGCATAGGTCTCTCCCCAGACATGGGCAGTGCCTGCAAAAGCAAACCCCACAGCCTCCCTGAGCATTTCTAGCCCGGGGCTGTGGTCCAAGGGCTGACCAGGGGAATGTATAGCCTAAAATCAGGAGGCGGCAAATGCTGGGGCTTGCCTGAGGAAGCAGCTTCCCTGCTTCGTCCTGGCTGGTATTATGGTATTGTTTATCCAGTGCCAGAGATGAATGGAGCACGTGACAGCAGGAAAAATGCAACTTGGACAAGGTCCCTGCCCAAAAATGCAGCAGCCCCTGATTAGGGCATTACATTGCAGCCCAGGCCCAAACCCAAATCCGCCTCCCTGTAGCAGCGCACACGCAGGGAGAGAAAACCCCAAGCGCTGCCTGCCTGCAGAGAGGGTGGATAAGGGGGAAAAGATGCCCCGGGGTTTGGCATCAGTAAAATAGCAGGCTGGTGGCACATCCAGGAGCAGATTTCAACCCAGTTTTCCCTTGCAGATGCCACTTCTCCCACTGCCTGGCTGGAAACATCCATGTCTCACTTAACAAGGCATCGTTATCATGGTTAGTGATCGCTGGTGGGGCTTGCTCGGCATCTATGCAGCATTTGTTTTCAGACACCCCTGCACCTTGGGGCTCCAAAGCACGGTGCTGCACCCACAATGGGGCTAGCCAGGTCTGGGAGCATCTCCAGGACTCCCCGAGCAGGCATAGGAACAGACCCCCCAGCACGCAGTGCCCAGATTTACCCACCAGACTGGAGCTTGGTGGAAGTGAGAGGAGTGCTGTGTTTTGGGGGACTTTTGGGTTTGTTTTTTTTTTTCATTATGTTCAGCTCTGAAGCCCTCAGCACAGGAAAGACATGGGCCAGTTGGAACAGGTCCAGAGGAGGCTATGAAGACGATCAGAGGGCTGGAGCCCCCCTCCTATGAAGACAGGCTGAGAGAGTTGGGGGTCTTCAGCCTGGAGAAAAGAAGGCTCCGGGGAGACCTTATTGTGGCCTTTCAGTACTTAAAGGGGCTAGAAGAAAGATGGGGACAAACCTTTTAGCAGGGCCAGGTGCGATAGGACAAGGGGTAATGGCTTTAAAATAAAGGAGAGGAGATTTAGGCTAGATATAAGGAAATTTTTTATAATTAGTGTAGTGAAACACTGGCTGCCCAGAGAGGTGGGAGATGCCCCATCCCTGAGAACATTCCAGGTCAGGTTGGAGGGGGCTCTGAGCAACCTGATCTGGTTGAGGATGCCCCTGCTCATGGTGGGGGGTTGGACTAGATGGCCTTTAAAGGTCCCTTCCAACCCAAACCATTCTATAATCCCATGATTCTATGCTTGGCCTCAGATGAGACTTGATGGGAAACAGCCCGGAGTCTGGTCAGGCTGGACGGCTTTCTGGTAACCTCTTGGCCACGGCTGTGAGAAACCCCCGGTGCAGGGCTGGGAAACGACAGCCCAGGGCCACCATCGCTGCCGACGCAGCAGCCACCCGTGCTCCGGGCACGCTGGGGGGTTACAGGGACCGGCGTACCCCCATCCCGCCATCCCCCCCCCGGGGACCGCGATGGGAGGGAAGGAGGAGCGGGCAGCCTGCGGGCACCGACCCCCGCGTCCCGCCCGTGGGCAAGGCAGAGGAGCGGGGGACAGCCACGGGCAGGACGGGGCCGAGGGGCGGGCGGACCGCGTGTAGGGGGCTGGCGGGGAAGATGCCGCGGGGGCGGGGGGTGACACACGCATCGGGGCGGGCGCTGCTCCCGCCCCGCGTGGGGGCGGCCCCGGTGCGGTCCCTCCCCGGGCGGGGCGGGGGCGGTTTAAAGGCGGCGGCGCGGCGGGGGCCGGGCCGGTGGGGCGGGCGGAGCGCGGCCGGCGGCGGCGCGGAGCGGAGAGGGGGAGCTGAGCGGCGGGAGGATGCTGAAGAGCTGCGGGAGGAAGCTGCTCCTGTCCCTCGTGGGCTCCATGTTCACCTGCCTGCTGGTGCTCATGGTGGAGCCGCCCGGGAGGCCGGGGCTGGCCCGGGGGGAGGCCGGCGGGGCGCAGCGGGCGCTGCAGAGCCTGGGGGCGGCGGCGGCCGCCCCCCCGGCGGCGCAGGGTCCCCCCGGTCTCCGCAGCTTCGCCGATTACTTCGGGCGGCTGAGCCGAGCCCGGCGGGAGCTGCCCGCCGCCCCCCCGAGCCCCCCGCGGCCGCCGGCCGAGGACATCTCCCCCCGCGATGTCTTCATCGCCGTCAAGACCACCAAGAAGTTCCACAAGGCGCGGCTGGAGCTGCTGCTCGACACCTGGATCTCCCGCAACCGTGACATGGTAAGGGGACGGGGGATGGGGACGGTCCCCGCCGGGGTGGAGCGACGCGGCCCGGGCTGAGCCCACGAGTGACAGCCGCGGTCACAGCCCTTTGCTGTGCGGGGTCCGAGGGGTGCTGTGGCCCGGCAAACGCCACCTCCTCTTTCTGCTCCCCGCAGATCGCTGAGCCAGGAGGGCTATTGCGAGGCCGTCAGGGCTGTGCTGGAGCCAGCTGTGTTTTGGGGAGGGTGAAATGCAGCGTTGCAGGGTGAGTTTGGGATGAGTGAGCGATGGAGGGAGCCCAACACAAGCTCCTCGCACTCGGCAGCCCCCCAGAACTCTGCTCTGGGGCCTTCCTGCTGAGCAGCTGCCGTTGCAGAGCTTGCCCCGAGTTGCTATCCACTGGGGAAGCTGAGGCACGGTGTAGGGATGGAGCCCAATCCACTGGTGCCTGCTGTGGTGTCAGGTCCCTGCGGATGCTCTCCTGGGCTGCGGGGCCTGGCTGTGGATGAGGTTTGGCAGGTCCCCAGGAGGTGCCTGCAGTTGGGTTGCCCAAAGGACACTCGGTTTAGCAGCCCAGGGCTGGGAGAGCACTGGGATGTGCTGAGGCTTTTGGTCCCGTTGCCAGGAACTGGGCAGGACTGGAGTGGCTGGGGGCTCTTGCAGGTCTGCTCTGGCTCACCCGCACCGGGGCAGTTGCAGCTAGTCTGATTGCTGACCTTACTGATGTCCTGCCCTGAGCCCTGGCTGTCCCTTACGCTGTCCTTCAAGTTGTGAAGCAAAATTAAAAAGGGGGGGAAAAAAAAAATGCTGTTTCCTTAGGAAATGTGCTTTGCCATCTGCTCTTAAGACGCTTTTTCTGTCCTTAGACAGCTTCTCAAGTAAGTTATGCCTGGCCCTAACCTTTCCATCCTACTGTCTCCACGTGTTTCCTCCTGGCCTGGATTTGTGTTTCTTGATTGCAAACTGTTTTCTTTGGAAATCTAAAGTGGTTGGGGAGGGAGGGGAGGGGTGTGTGTCGGGGGGAATCGACCTGCCCCTGCCTCTTTCACCCGGGTTTGCTGGACCCCGCGGGAGGGCTTGGCGCCTGCAATTTACCCCAAACATTCGCTTACTCTTTTTTTTTTTTTTTTTTTTTTACCCCGCCCCTGTGAATCTTGTCCCTTTCTTTTTGCTGAGATCTCCTGGGCTTGGCAGTGGCTCTGCCGTCTCTCCCTCGTACAGTTATTTAATGGAAACCTCTTTTATGCTCTGCTGTCACTGCGAGGGGGTGGCGAGTGGCGGTGGGGGGAAATGCTCTTTGAGCACCTACAGATGATCCTGGGAATGGCTGCTCTTTTTTTCTTTTTCCCCCTCCCTCTTGTGAGCTCCGGCTTTCTTCTAGGTTTTTTTTTTGTTGTTGTTGTGCTTCGTTTGTCCGTTTGGATTCCCAGAGACCCGAGGCTCGGCTCTCACGCTGTCCCCCTGGGCAAGCTAACAAAGCCCCTTTTCTCCCGGCGCAGAGAAAAGGCTTCGCAGCCTCTTGTGTGGCACTTTCCATGGGAACGGGGGAGCCGGAGCCGGCCGTGTCCAGGTCAGGTTGCCTAGAGATGAGGGCCATGAAGCCAGGGGGGCCGCAGCCCGGCAAGGTGCCCGCCTGACAAGCCAAGCCGCTGAGTGACGGCTCTTGTACAGCACTTGAGGACAAGGAGCTGCCGAGAGAGCCGGAGGCGGCGCGAACTCCAGCCGAGCAAAGCGAGGGTTGGATGTGGGGGGGACACACACGGACGCAGAGGGGACAAACCCGTGCTGCCGGTGGCAATCAGCTCCTGCCTTCCCACGCTGACCTGGCTGCTGGCTCTGGGAAGCTTTGGGGCACCCTGGGCTCCCCCAAACTTGGCATCAGGCTGGGGTTCTTTTGCCTGCAGAGTGCAGGATGGGTGCCACGGGGCTCCTCTCCGTTGCATCCCTGTCTGGGGAGGGGCTGTGCGGTTCCTGCATCCCCTCCTTGCCCCGTGGTCTCTGCCCCGGGCGGGTGGTGTGGTGACAGCGGGGCGCTGCCTCTGCTCAAACGTCTCTCTTGGTCTGAGTCAGGCCCGGCTCTGCTCATCCTGTCCCTCTCTTGTTTGTGTCTCGCTAACGGCGTCTTGTGCCGCCTCGAGGACGCAGGGAAATTCCTGCCCAAGGGCTGAGAATCCCCCGTGCCCGATCCTTCCCTGACCCTCCTCTGGCATCAAACCCCAGCCTCCCTCCTGGCTGTTCATTAGCCAGGCAGCTCCCTGCCCTGGGGAGGAGGGATGCCGGCCCTGGGGAGAAGGGATTAAATCCAGCAGGTAACTCCAGGCCAGACCCTGGCAGATAGGGGGAATAGCTATTGTGTCCTTCCTCGGCCGCTCTTTGTTCTGCCTACAATAGTCCCTGTTTCCTGCCCTCTGTCCCCTCCAAGACCCCAAAATGGGGCACCCCCTTCTCCTTCCTGCTTCTCTCCGCACGGGAGCGGGGGCAGATGCCTATTGTCTCTGAAATCTGCTCCCCAGCTTGCACAATCCAGGCAGGACAAGCTGCTGTTGGAGGAGAGTTATGGATTTTTTTCCCCTACTTGCTTTGGGGAGAGTTTCCAGCTGTCCCGGTACCCTTAGGATGCTGGAGTGCAGTCTGGGGAAACTTTACACTTGAAAGAAAAGAGATGGGGGGGAGGAGGAAAATGGCCATTAGGCAGAAATCCTGGACAGGAGCGAGTCCAAACCCACTGGTTTCCTGCTGAGTCGGGTGATTTGCTGTGGTAGAGTTGCATAAGTAACGTGTCCCCTGTCCCCGGGGCAGCCCGAAGGCGGCCAGGCGGCTCGGCACACGCCGCGGTGCCTGCAAGGGGCCTGGGCTGGGCTGCCGTCCCGCCGGCGTGGGATCCGCTGGCTTCCTCCAGCTCGGTGCGATAATTACAGGCTTTGAAAAATTCCTGCTCTCGGGGCACAGGGAATGGGTTTAACCTTTCGGAGAGCGCGCTCCGCTGATGGCAGCTCCCAGATTTCTCTGGCACCTAGGCCAGGGTCCCCATCCTCGGGGGGTGGGGGCTTCGGTGGAGCATGTCCCATTTGCGCTCCCACCGGAGCAGCTGGGACCATGGGGGCTGCTCATCCCAAACCAGCTCCGCGGTGCATCCGGCTCCCCCCAGTCCTGGGCTGTGTGCCAGGGCCTGCTGAGCACTGCTGAACTCGGCTCATGTGTGAGGGTCCTTCCCTGTTGTCTCCCCCCCGGCCCCGGGCAGCCTGTGTGGTTTGGGGCAGGGGGGTGGGGGGGTGGAGGCCCCTTAATTGCCTGCCCCAAAGGATGATGCCGCTGTCCTTGTCCATAAAAGCTGCGGGGCCGGCGAGCGGCGCGCGTGGAGCGCCAGGCGGGAGGGTGGGGGACCCTCGCCGCACAATGAGCTCATTGTTTGCGAGGAGGTTATTAAAAAATTATAGCATTTAAAATTACAGTGGAAGATTCTTCCTCTTGCCGAAAGGAGACGGGGGGGGAGGAAGGGCCCACGGCCTTGCAAGCCCCTTCCCTGCCTCTGCAGGTTCCAGCCCCGGGACCCTGTGCCAGCACGGACCCCCCTGTCCTGGGGAAGGCCATGGTGGGGACGCTGCCATGGTGGGGACGTTGCCATGGCAGGGACACCACCATTGCGCTGCTCCCAGCCCGTTGGAGCGAGGTGGGGATTTTCCCTCCGAACCCCCATGGGCTGGAGGGAAAACATCTGCTGTGGGGGACACAAAGCCGGGCAGGGACCTGCTCCAGCAGCATCCTTGCCTCCCCCCGGAGCCCCTTGCCCAGCTGGAGGTTGAGCCCCCCCCAGCACCTCTCCGTTGCCTCCCTCCCCCTGCACCCAAGCAGGGTGACCGCTTCCTCCTTGTCCTTGTGGTGAAAAGGGCTGCAGCCCCCCCCGGGTGCGGCATGGGTGGGTGCTGGGCTGCTCCAGCACTGGGAAGTGAGACATGGCGCGGGGGCAGGATTTGTGTGCCGCAGGGTCACGGGGGTGTCCGCCCGGCTGAGGTTCCCCTTTTTCGGCGGGTCTGCTGCCGGGGGCGGTGGGGATGGCAGCGGACGTGGGGTCGGCTGAGCGTGTGTCACCCCGGGAAGCTGGTGGGATGCTCGGCCAGGGACAGAGGGGTGGCCCCGGCTAGCGGGACGCCTTGCGCAGCACCCAGCCATGAGCGACCCACGAGCTCGGTCGGTGGAGGGGAAATGAGTCACTGCAAAAGGAGAAATGAAGGGGAGGGTGAAAAAAAAAAAAAAAAAAAAAAAAAATGGCCCTCCCCAAGGGTGAGGAGGAGGAAGGGGGTTGCTGGCGGCTGCCTGGCTCCTTGCAGGCAGCTGGGGGGGGCTGACCCCATCCCGGCCATAGGGACCCCGGGTGCCTCTCGGTCCCCGTACACGGAGGCCGCGCATTGTGCCGGGCTGTATGGAGCGGTGGCAGCTATTGTTCGGGAGGGATTTGGCATCCTGTGTTTCTTGAAGCTGCAGTTTTGAGAACAATGAGGTTTCCTGCAGGGGCTGGGGGGGGGGGGGCAGCGGGCCCTTCCTCTCCTGCACCCCGCAGGAAAAGTGACTGCGGGGGGGCCCGAGAGGTCCTGGCACCCCTCGGTGCCACGGCTGGCATGGGGGCCAAGTGGGGGAGAGGTGGAGGGGAGCGGGTGTAAGGGCTGAGGGTGCTTTCTGCCTGGGTGGGGGCAGAATGGCTCTGCTGCTGTTGGGTCTGGAGGTGGTGGCTCGGTAGGTGACGGCTCGGGGACACTGGCTGCAGTGTCCCATCCCACTTACCCTGCTGCAAACCGGGCACTGCCCTGATGCCCAGTGCTCTGCATCGGGGATGCCCAAGGCTGACCCACGTTTTTTTCCTGGCGTGTGGAAACGATGTTTTCTTGTCCCTCTCCTTTCCTGGTGTGTCCCCTCCCTGCAGCCCCGGTTGAGAGGGCCATGCAGGAAGGGCACAGCTCCTCTCCAAGAAATGCAGACAAACTAATTGCAAAAAAGAGGGCCTCTGATTTTTTTTTTTTTTTTTTTAGTTTTAATTGAATTTTGGGGTGAGGTTGGGAGGGAAGTGGGGAACCTGTGAGGCCCCAGTAGCCCCCGCAAGGTGGCTTGCAGGGCTGCGTGCCCCTGTCCTGGTCCCCAAGGTGCCACCTGGTCCACCCACACCAGGAAAATTACGGGATGTATGTGGGGAGAGGCCAGAGGGAAGATGCCTCGTTAGGAAGAAGCCTTTCGGTGCGGGCGAATAATAAACAATTGTCCCTGTGGTCTATTTATAGCGGCTGAACCGGAGGATTAGTTGCGGGGTTATTTTTGGAGCGGCTGAAGGCACAGTTGCTGGACGGCGTTTCTGAGCTAATCAAGCAAACATTTTCTGTCTCGCCTGTGCGGAGGCTGCGTGTCCCCCGCCTCCCCCGTCCCCCTCCAGCGGGGATGGGGCTTGGTGTGAGACGTACTGGGGCGCCACATGTCTCGGGGTGGGTGGCAAAGGGCTTGTGATGGGGTCATTCTAGGCATCCTTGGATGATCTCCGCCTGCCCTGCGTCAGCTCATGCCCCCAGCAACAGCCTGACCCCTCCCTGAGCACCTGGAGGTAATGGGGACCAGCGGCGAGGTGCTGGCTGGACCCTGTGTTGGTTGGGGGTGACCATGCATGGCACTGACCCCGTCCCACCCCAGCAGTGGTTGGGGGTGACCACGTACAGCGCTGACCCCGTCCCACCCCAGCGGCGATGCGTCCCAGGGCCGCAACGACCACGGGCACCCTTGGCCCTGCAGCCAATGGGCGAATGTCCCCGTCCCCCAGCTGTCCCCTCCTCATCAGCAGGTTCCCCCATCCCCTAACCCTTTGCTCGCAGCCCTCCTGATCCATGGCGGGGGGGGGGTCTGACCCCTGTCCCTCCCCAAAAGCAGGGCTGTGCATTTGTGAGAACTTGCCTTCCCACCTCCTCCATCCTTCCCCCCCCACCACTTTTTCTTTTCTCCTTTTCAAGCCTCAAAGGTCACTTGTAGCCCCGTCCCCTCCCATTCAACCTTCCCGCAGGCCGGGGCTGTCCCCACCAGCCTGGGGACCCGAGCAAACACGGGCCCGGCTTAACCAGCGCAGCTGTATGCTAATGACCGCCGCTGCCCGCTTAACTCTCCCTCCACTGAGTAAAGTCAGCCCCCGCTATTGTACGTCGTACCCACCTCCTCAAACAAACCACAAAACCCCAGCGCGTTCCCGGGGTCGGCCGGCTGCGGGGTGGCACCCAATTTCCAGCTCACTTGTAATTCATCATCCCCAACGCTCTCGGGCTCCATCGTTCCCCCTCTGTCGCCTCCTGCCTTTCTTCCCCCCCCCACCCCCCCAGCCCTTTTGTCTTTCTTCCTTTGCCCTTTTGTGCACGTCTGGTTTTTAATAGCGCTTGGCAGCTGGTTGTGGTTTCTCTCCTCCAGCTTTGTTTGCTGCCCGCTGATTGATGGCGATGCCTTTCCCACCCCCTGCTCTCTCCTCCTGCTTCTCCCCCTTCCCCAAATTCCAGGCCAACAGCGGCCCCCCCACCCCACCCCAATCCTCCTTCCCAGGCAGCATATGCCAGGAATTAGCTGTGTAAATAGAGGAGTGCGGCCGGGCGGGCAGCACGGGTGCCCAGGGAGGAGGTAGGGTGCTGCCTGGCACCACGGGGACGGCGCTGGGGCGGGCAGCGAGGGACCGTCCCCTCCTTGGGGCTGGCAAGAGTCACCCACCAGCAGCGGCTCAGCCACCCTGGGGGGGTGACGGGGAGCGGAGAGGAGCCATGGGGGTGTTGTGCAAGTGGCCGGGGACGGCCACGTGTTGTTGACACAGGTGGGGACACGGTTGGCAGCCGGCGCCGCGGGCAAACACACCTGCCTGGGCAGGGAGAGCCGCTGGGCGGCTGCTTTGGTGTCCCCGGCCACACGTGCCGCCCGCGCCCGATAAAGTCTGAAGTCCCCACTCAGATCCAGCCGCACTCTGCACCCACTCCCCATCACCCGCTCCTCTCCACGCACCCGCCTCGTGCTGGGGACGGCCCCCGTGTCACCCAAAGTCCCCCTGCCTGCTGCTGCCCCATGGAAAAGGCCGGAGGATGGGGATGCTGAGCGCGGGCGCCCGGAGGGGGCTGGGGTTTGCACCCCGGCGAGGCATGGCATTGCGTGTCATGTCCTGCCAGAACGTCTTGGCTCCCTTCTTGGTCTGAGGCTGAGCGTGTCCTGGGTTTACCTGGCTCTCTGGTGCTGCCTTGGGTTTTGGTGAGGAGGAAGGAGTCACCACTGGCGCCCCAGTGGGACCAGGCCCCAGTGCCACCCGGCTGTGCCAGGTGGGGTCTAGAGCTACGTGGCCTCGACTCCTCAGTCCTCAAAGGTGCCTCATCTTCTCTTTCAGACCTTCATCTTCACGGATGGCGAGGATGAGGAGCTGAAGAAGCAAGCACGTGAGTCCGTGGCCCTTGTCCCTTTGCATGCATCACCTGGAGAGGTTCTCTGAGGAGCCCCTGCCTGGGGAGCACGGCTGGCATGGAGCCTGCCCCGGGAACTCCGAAAAAATGGCCAAAATGCCACCAGTTACAGCCCTCAGGAGCTCTCACCGTCGGGACCTGGGCTGAGAACAAGGGCAACTTGTTTCACTGATGGTGCCTAAAGCACCCTCTGCCTGGAAGCCCCACATGGGGATGGGTTTCCTTCCCAGTCAGCCCAGTGCTGGGGAGCACGCTAACTGGTTGGGGGTGCCTTTGCACCAGTGTGTCCCTGGGGCGAGCTGGGATTGATAGGCAACATGGGCAGGGTTTCATGGGAGCATTTCCCTGGCAGCCGGTCCCTCGGGCCAGGGTCAGCTCCATCTATTCTCCCCATGCAAATGACTCCTTTTCAGGCCGGGAAGGGATTGCCTTTGAGCTGGGCAAGCAAATAACAGGTGGCTGCTGTGGGAAAAGGCAGTGGGAAGAGGGCAGGATTTCGGCTATTGTGTCGTGGGTGGAGAAGCCAGCTCACGGACACCCCCGGGGTGGCTGGTGCACGGCCCCAGGATGGGCAAGGTGGCGTAGGGTGGCATCATGCGCGTGGGATACGGCTCAACTCTGGTGCACCTGCTGCATCCACATCCCTTGCTCATCCCTTCCCTTGTCTCGTGTGGATCTAAAAGCCATTACCCCCCCAAAAAATCATTCTTTGCCCAAAGTGATGTGGCAGGGAAGCCATCGAGCATCCTTGGGGTTTCCATCCCACCTGCTGCCCCTGGAATGTGCATGGTGAAGCATCGCTGCTCGAGCAGGCGGGGAGGCGTGGGATACCCCGGCACCGGGCGTTGACCCCTGTCTCTTCCCGCAGGAAACGTCATCAACACCAACTGCTCGGCCGCCCACAGCCGGCAGGCCCTCTCCTGCAAGATGGCCGTGGAGTACGACAAGTTCATCGAGTCTGGCAGAAAGTAAGCAGTGCCCGGCGCTGCCGCGGGGGACGGCGGGGCTGGGCGGGGGGTGTGGTGGGATGGTCCAGGCAGAGGCTGTTTGTGTTGTTTGGGGCCGTATCTCATCATGGGGTCTGGGGAATTGCCCCGGCCCGGCGTGACACTGCTGCCACCGCAGGTGGTTCTGCCATGTGGACGATGACAACTACGTGAACGTGCGGACGCTGGTGAAGCTGCTCTCCAGCTACCCCCACACGCAGGACATCTACATCGGGAAGCCCAGCCTGGACCGGCCCATCCAGGCGACGGAGAGGATCAGCGAGAACAAGATGGTGAGGGGGCGAGGGGGAGAGGTTGGGGCTGGGGTTCGCCCCCCGCTCGGCGGCAGGAGGTCTCACTGCCGTTGCTTCCCCTCTCTCGCAGCACCCTGTGCATTTCTGGTTTGCCACGGGAGGAGCGGGGTTTTGTATCAGCCGGGGGCTGGCGCTGAAGATGAGCCCGTGGGCCAGGTAAGAGCCTTGGCTTTGCTCTCCCGTGGGGACTCACTGTGGTCCCAGCGGGGCACAGAGCGGTGACATCTTTGGGGATGGACGTTCGACCATGTTCTACCACCCTGCCTTGCTGAGGGTGTCTGTAGGGGGCTTGCAAAGAAGCTGGGAAGAACCTCGGTTCCCCCAAGTCTAATTGACTTTTAATTAGAGCTAGAGCTGGGCACCCCCTGGCCAAGCCCAGACCCTGCGGGGTGGCCACATATCCCTGGGCTTTGCTCCTCTGCAGCTCCTCTCTCTCTCCCCGCAGCGGGGGCCACTTCATGAGCACGGCGGAGAAGATCCGCCTGCCCGACGACTGCACTATTGGCTACATCATTGAGTCCGTGCTGGGGGTGAAGCTCATCCGCAGCAACCTCTTCCACTCACACCTGGAGAACCTCCACCAGGTGCCCAAGACGGAGATCCACAAACAGGTATCCCTGTCCTGATGCCCTGGGGTGGATGGAGGGCTTGGGTTGGATGGTACCATCATCTGCTTTCATGTTGGCACCTAAAAATTGGGCATCGCAACTAAGATGTTGATTTATGTGCTTCCAAAACATCAGCGGAGGGGGGAAAGCCCCATCAGCCCATCCCCGTGGGGCGATGCAGAGCGTAACTGGAGGCTGTGGGAAAAGGGGTGAATTTTGCAGCCCCCCCCATGCCCCTGCTCGATCCTCGTGATCGTGTCGGCTGCTTGACCCCACTGCGTTTCCTCCCCGCCAGGTGACACTAAGCTACGGCATGTTCGAAAACAAGCGCAACTCCATCCACATGAAGGGAGCCTTCTCCGTCGAGGAGGACCCATCCAGGTGAGATGGGGGGACCCTGTCCCCTGCCCCGAGCCGGGGTGTCGCAGGGCCACCACCGTCCCGTGCTCAGCATCGCTCCTCTCCTCCGCAGGTTCCGCTCCGTGCACTGCCTGCTGTACCCCGACACGCCGTGGTGCCCCGCCAACGTGGTTTACTAGGAGACGCGTGTCCCCTCCAACCTCGTCCCGAATTTCCCCGGTATCCGACGGGCGTGCGGGACCTGCGTGCGGGTGTTGTCGGTCCGGCCTCGCCGCGAGGCGGACGGTCGGAGACGTCGTTGCTGTGGTATTGCACAGTGTGTGTGTACTGAAGGCTGCTGTGCGGCCCCTTGTCCCCTGCCCTGCCTGCCCCGCTGCCCGCGCCCGCTGCCCGCTCCGTCCGGGACGGCGGGGAGGGGACGGGTCCTGAGCACTTAACCGCTGGGCACCCCACGGCGCCGGCGAGCCCCACGCCATGTGTGGGGAGCGACCGTGGGCGCTGCGTGGCTCTGCCTCCCCCAGGCTTGCTTCTCCTTTTTTTGTTTTGTTTTGGTTGTTTTTTTTTTTTTTTTCCTTTTAAATGTTAAGTGTTTTTTGCTGTGTGCCTCCGTCGCCCCCCTCACCCGCCCCGTCCTCTCTCCCAGCCCCAAAATCTCAGCAGCGAAGCTCCAGCTCCCGATGGGGATGATGAAGGGTCAGCGGGGCGTCCCGCTGCCCGGCTCGGTGGGCAGGGGGGGCCTCCCCGCCACGGCTGACGCTGCTCCAGGGCGCTGCGAAGCTGCCGGGTGCTGGGGGGCCGCACTGGAGGGGGACGGGGGGGTGGGCTGCGAGCCGGTGTTGGCGTGAGTGCCGTTTCCCGGAGCTCCCCTCCTCTGGCTAAACTGTTGCTGGCGGCATCGATCTATGCACTATTTATAGAGACTAATGTAAAGATTTTCTATAAATACAGGGTGGGGGGGGGTGGGAGGAGGATTTTCCCGGAGCCGCCGGCACAGTGTGGGTGCTGTGTTTGTAGTCTCCCTCCAGTGCTGCCCCCCCGCCTGCTCGCCGGCCCGCGCCTTTGCGAAGGAGCACTTTGGGGGCTGTGTGGGTGTCCGTGTCCCCCCCCGCCGTGGGGCCGGAGCATCTTCCATCCATCCCTGGCTCGGCAGCGGGGGATGCTGCAGTGGCCGGAGCACCCAAGAGGTGCCCGGACGGATGGACACCCACCGTGGGCAGGCGGCGTTTCCCAGCCTGGCCCTTGCTCCCTGCCGATGTAGCCGGGGAGGGAGAAGGATTCAACATCCCCCCACCTGCCACCCTGCCTGCCCCCCCCAGCCCTGTGCTCCTGGGATAAGCAGGCTGAGCCGGAGCTGAACATTTCCAACCCGAAGCTGAGTGAAAATAGCCCATAATGGGTGCGTTGTAAATATGTTATTGCGCCAGTATTTTTTTTACTGTGCCTCTTTTTTTAAAAAAAAAACAAAAACAAAAACAAAAAAAAAAAAACAACAAAAAAAACCCCAAACAAAAACCATTGAGAATTATGTAGATTTTAAAATGCTTTTTATACGTTTTCTGTGGATCGGAAAAAAAAAAACCCAACCCCAACCTTCTGATAATCTGTTTAAGAAAGAAAAAAAAAAAAATTTGCGATGTCTTGTAACTATCACTTACCTTAATTTATGTGTTCCAGTATCTGGAACGTCACTCTGTGCTTTTTATAACTAGGATGCGTTTAAAGCAATAGATGTGGGATGGGGAACGAGCATGGACAGCGTGTTCTCAGGGACTTGAACCCGATCGCTGCCACGGGGTCCCCGTGGGAGCCGTCACCAATAAAGCAGCTTTTTTGCTGACCACAGTCACCTGGTCCCGGGCTCCGGCGTCTCTTTATGGATGGGCTGCGCTGAACACCCCCGTCTTCCCCTCCCCGACACCCCCGCGGATGTTATCGCCTCTAGTGAAGCTCTCAGGGATGCAGCGAGGAGGGGTCGCGCCTGCATCCCTCTCTGTTCCCACGGGTACCGCTGGCTGTTTGCATCCCCGGGTGCGAGGGTCCTCTCCTCCTCCCTCCCCTCCCCAAAAGGCCAGGGCCGGGCTCGACACCTCGGGGCTGGTTTTTCCCAGGCTCGGGAGGGGGGTGGGAGCCGGTTGTTAGCAGGGTGCTGTTAACAGCCAGCAGGCAGGCGTGTGCGTGGGAAGGTTGGGGGCTGCGGGGGGGCTGAGCCCCGTCCCTCCTCCCAGCCCTCCCTTCGCCCTCTCCAACACCGACTCAGCCGACACCGAGCACCCACCTGCCAGTAACAAGCCCCAGTTTTCACGGGATGTGGCAATAGCGGAAAATCTTGCCCCCCCCATACTAAAACCAGCCCTGTTTGTGCCACATCGGTACCGGTTTTCGCCTGCGCCATTCTCTCCTCCCCCCCGCCTTCCTCTGTACCCAGCATCTGTTTTTTTTTTCTTTTTTTTTTTTTTTTTTTTTTTTTTTCAATTTCTTTTCGAGGCACACTTTCTTACTTCACAGTTTCACTTGAATCTCTGGGTTATCGGGGGTTGGCCTTGCTAAAAATATGGCCCAGCAGGAAGTCGGCGTGTGCTAAAGCAGCAACCCCTCCTCCCCGCACCCCCGCTCGCTTCAGACAGCCCCAAAAGTCAGAAAAAAAAAAATAAATAATCCCCCAAATTCTGCAGTTCTTGGTGGGCAGAGGGGTGTGTGTGGGTGTGGGTGTGGGGGTGTGTGTGTGTGTGTGTGTGTGTGTGTGGGCGGGGGGGCTGCAGATCCTGCCCTGGGGAACTGAGCATCACCCTCACCCGGATCCCCCCCCCCGAAAAGTCATAGGTACCCAAAAAGCTCTCCGGAGAAAGGAGGGTGGACAGCAAACCCTGCAAAGCCGCCTTCACGCAGCGCGCGGGGCTCAGGGCTGGGGCGCTGGTGGGTGCAGGGTTTGGTGCCTCTCGGTTTGTGTCTCTCCGCACCCCCCCCCCGCACTGTCCCCGGCACGGGGTCAGCGAAGGGGACCTGCGTCAGGCGCAGGAAGCCGTGCCACCCGCCGCTCGCCCGCGTATTTTCCTATTGCTCACCGGGCCGCGGTTTCGGCAGCGCGGGCGCTTCCCGGCAGCGATGCCGTCACCCCTTCTGCAGGCTGGCCCTGCCACCGCTCCCCCGCCAGGGACGGGGACATCCAACCAGGATGGGGACATTCAGCCAGGACGGGGCAGCACCCATTGCACCCAGGCACAGCTGGGTGCAGGGGGCCTGTTTGCTGCAAAACAGCCCAAATCTTGTGCTAAGCACCCACTGGGGGGGCCGGGGGCTGTGGCATGGGGCTGGGATGCTGTTGCAAGGAGCAGGAGCCCCTTGGCAGGGGTAAAGGGTTGGCAGCGGGTAGGGGGGTGGTGGGGGGGGGGGGAATGCTGGGCACGGTGCAACACCCGGAGGGGGCTTAAAAAATAATAAGATAAAAAAAAAAAAAAAAAAAAAAGATTAAAATAAAATAAAGTATAAAAGATAGAATAAAAAATAAAATAAAGTAAAATATAACAAAATAAAATAAAATAAAATAAAATAAAATAAAATAAAATAAAATAAAATAAAATAAAATAAAATATTAAAAAAATAAAATAAAATAAAATAAAATACACCCCACTGAGCCTTCAGGAGCGGGGGCAGGCAGCACACCATCCCTCCGGTTTGTCCCACACCAGACTCCCAGCCTCTCCCTCCTCCCTCCCTCCTCGTGGGCTGAAAAGTAAATAAATACAGGCATTAATAAACAAGAGGAAAACAAAAGCCAAGCCTGCTGCTCTCGCATACTTGGCGGGCTCGTCAGGCCAGCCTGCTTTCATCTGCGCCCCGGCGCTGCCGTGGGACGTCCTGTTTACTCTCGTCTGCTCGTGGCGGCTGATAAGGCGGCTGTACCTTTTGGAGAGCGATGGTCTGGGGACAAGCCCGGCTTGGTGGGGACACTGCCATCACATAGGGACCACCGTCCTGCCCAAGGGATGCTCCGGCACCGCACCTGGACAAAGGCTTTCCTGCTGCCCGGGTGGTTGCAGCATCACGGGTCGAGAGTAACACACTGCTTTAGTCCTTTTGCTGCTCCTCCACCTCCTTTATTTATTTTTATATTTTTTTTTTTTTTTTGCTTCATTTTACATTTGGGTTACTCGGAACTCGACTCCGCGTGACTCCCTGTGGTCCCAGCCTGGCTGTGGCTGCTCACCAGGGCGCTGGGTGTGCGGCGACGGGACCAACACCCGTCCTGGCACCGACGGGACGGACACCTGGCACCGACGGTGCCGATAAACAGTTGAGACTCGGGGTGGGACAGGACTGGTGGTGGCGGGGTGTGTGTGTGTGTGTGTGTGTGTGTGTGTGTGTGTGTGTGTGTCAGGAGACAACAAAACTTGTGTGAATCGGCTCCAAGCGCCACTTCCAGCGGCTCTGGCGCAGCAAACTGGAATATTTGTGGGAAACGAACATAAAAGTGGACGAATTGCAGGGCCGGAGCGATGCACGCAGCACACCAGCTGCGGATTTGGGAGCCGCCTGGTCCAGGGCTGGGAGAAGAGAGCGCTGGGTCCCCGTGGGGGGGGGGATGAGCTGTCCCCCCACCTCTGTGCAGCCAGAGGTGACTAAATCCCCCATCAGCATCCTCTGCCTTGGAGCGAGGGGCTGCCAAGCCCTGTGGCAGGTAGCGATGGCTTCAGCACGGCCGAGACGCAGCGCTGGGGGGCGCAGGGCAACTCCCCCCCCCAGCAAAAGCAGCTCCCAGCCATCACCCACATCCCCTTTATTTTTTTCACCTTTCTACTATTTCCCACCCCTGCATCACTTGCAGGTGGTTAAAAGAAATACAACCCCCCCCCCCCCCCCCCGCCCCCAACCCTCCAAAGTTTTATTTTTCTCTTCCTGACTTTTAAGACCAGCCTTGAATCGATCAAAACCAATCCCCCCCCCCACAGCCCCGGCCCTGGGGCTCCCACACCCGCCTCGGCCGCCCAGCTCTGCTCCCGTAGCCATTTGGCAAGCCAAGAGCGGAGGAGGAGATGAATTGAGCATCTTAAAAGCAGCTGGAAACGCTTCCCATGGCGCTGCCGGACGAGACCCACGGCGCTGCCGCACCGCTGTATGGCCCCGCTCCCAATCCTTCCCTCCTCCTCCTCGGCGGATGTGTCCTCCTCCATCCCCCCAAACCGGGGTGGCTTCACCGGGGTGGGGGGGGGACAGTGTCGGTTTGTTCCTGCCCCCACTGAGGGGACAGCAGTGACACCACCCAGCAAAGCAGCGGCCAGCGCTGGGGGATGCTCCAGCCGTGTCCACATCAGCCTGGGGAGCTCCCCCCTTTATTTAGAGGGGGGGACGACAGGACGGGCTGTTGAGTTCGAAGCCCCTCGGGGAGCGGGGGGGCCTGCTGGCTCCCTGCCCAAGCAGCCCACGGGCCCCAGAGCAGCCGCGTTTTGAGCGGGATCACGAGTGACCGGGTGATTTATGGGGTGCAAGCGCCAGGTCCCGCGGTGTTGCGCTGGTGGGAAGAGGAAGCGGGCGGGAGAACGACCAGCATCTGCGACACCTCACAGTGAGAAGGGAGCTCTGCTGCCTCCCACTCCCCTCCACGCACCGGGCTGGGATTAAAAATAAATGCCTGAGGAGGGATTTTTTGCTGAGGTCATGGTGAGAAACGCCGCCTGCGCCGGGCAAAGACCTTCCTGCAGAGCCGCGGCAAAGCGCCCTGCGTGCGGCAACGGAGACATCACCCACAGAAGGAAAAGTCCTTCTGCCCCTGCCGCCATCCGTCCTTACTCCACGAGGGCACAGCAGTGCGACCGGCTGCTCCATCACGGTGGCTGGACCCATGGCCCGAGGTGGCCACAGCCAGGCCACCCTCCCTCCTTCCCTGGCCGCCAGAGCCAGTGAAGGCGGCTGGCAAACGTGTGGGGTGGTCACGTCCCCCTGTACCGCGGCGCTGTGACCCCTGGAGTGGCTCCAGGCCGGGCTGCAATGGCGGGGTGCGGAGGAGCCCTGCCGAGCCCCGGGGTGCAGCGGGGCTGGACGGGCCCTGGGCCAGCAGCAGCATCTCTCCCCTCGCCCTTCCCGTGGCTGCCTCCTCTTGCAAACCCTTCCAGCCGCCAAGAGCAGGACTTCAGCATCCCCATGTGGTCAGACAGATCAGAGTCTCCCTGTTTAGGCTTTTCTTTCAAGCCAAGGGGCCAGCGGGCGCTCGGCTGTCTGTCCTGGCCTCCCTCACCCTGAGAGGGCTGGCCATGACCCTGAAAGCAGACCTGCCGGGGCAGAGTGGGATGGGGTCATTCCTCGGGGACAAGGGTGCTTTAGAAGGGGTCAGAGGAGATGAGATGGGATTTCCTCTGCCTGCTGCCTTCCCTGGACAAGTGGGGAGGCAGAGCCCCGACGAGACCCTGCCAAAGGAGAGCTGTGACTCCAGATCTCAGGTGCATCCGATGGAATGACGCTGGGCAGACCCAGGCTTCAGCATCACCAGCAGCCGCTGCACGCACAGTGCCACGTTCCGCAGAAAGCATCGCCCCGCCAAGTAGCACCTGCCGTTTCCCACCCCGAGAGGTGCCAGGAGGTGGGGACATGTAGCCCGTACCTGCGTCCCAGCGAGCACGCCGCAACCACCGGCTTTGCCTGCCGGTTTTCCAGCCGCCAACCCACCGGCAGCTCCGGGAGGCAGCGCTCCTGTTAGCACAGCTCAGCACACCACAGAGCAAAGAAGTTTGAAAGCATCTCCCCAGGGCACACCTCCCTGCTTTATCTCCCAGGACAGAGATCTAATGGACCACTACTGAAGGCTGATGAGAAGGCAAGGTTTATTCAAACACATCCTTCACCCTCCCCTCTGGTTTCTGCCGGCTCCTGGTTGCTCCGGGGAGAGCCATACCCTGCTCCGGCCGGGACAGGCAGCGGAGCAGCAGGGCGAGCGAAGCCTGCGGCTGCTGGAAAGCACTGGGAAAGGTCACCGCAGGTGGCTTTTGCACGTTCCCAGCCCTGGTGGGAGTCTGTAAACCTTGTAAAATATTTACGTGCTGACTCCGATGGGGGCTTGATTTTCCTTTGCGCCGTCCGATTCCCTTCACTGCTCCCCAAGCCCTTGGCACCGGAGAGCAGGTTTAATCAGCTCACGTCCGGGATGAAGACGGAAAACGTGGGTTCCTCTTTTAGGGGTGGGAAAGAAAAGAAGGGAGGCAAATCTGTCAGTTATTAGTGAAGGGAGGAAAACTGGTGTCTGTCGAGATTCACAGCAGTGAGGGCGAAAGGCAGCAAAGAGCCCTCTGTGGTTCTGCACTGCACCGACGGGCAGGACTCGAGGGCAAGGGTGTGGGTTTCAGTCACATAAATACACACAGCACAGGAAAAACCCCACAGCATTCACCGACAGAGCTACAGCCTCGCTGAGAGCCGTGCGGCCTCCCAGGGAAGCGGCACGTACCCGGGCACACGCACTCTCCCAGGGGAGCGGGGCCGGGGCAGCGGCACCGAGGAGGAGGGTGGCCGGGAGCCCCGCTCAGGTGGCAGGGCTGCAGGACACTGTCCCCTCCCAGGGGCCTTCAAACTGGCTCTGCCACTTAGCGGTGACATCCAGGACCGTCAGCTGGTCTTTACAGCATCACTGCGTAGTTTGGGAGCTTTCTGCCTTGACCCATGGCTGGATTAAGAGCACTCAGCACAGTCGGAGGTACCTGCTGTCACCAAACGCCATGAGGGGGCTTTTCCATGTCCCTTCCCACCCCACGGTGGCTTCCTCTCCCCCAGAAGCCCTGCACTCCTGCGTGAGGAGCTGCTCTGCTCCCCCGTCCCTCGTCCTAGGGGTCGAGTTCAGGTGCGGGGGTGTCCGGCAGCACGAGGTGCTGTTTGGCTTTACCGCGGTTCGGGGGGCACTTTCCCAAAGACCCGCAGCCGGTCAGCGAGGGGCCGAGGTTGGGGGCAAGAGCAGCGCAGGACGGGGGCAGGAGACCAGTCCCTCCCTTCGACTGGCAGCATCAGGCAGAAAACAGATCGAGAGAGTTACAGGAAGGCGGAGGTTTCGGCTCACCGCTTGCCAGCGAGGCGGCAGAGTGGGCCCGCCATCAGAGAACAGAACAAAGGAAGAACTAAAAAGAAACCCGCGGTAGCCCAGGGCAGAGCCGAGCCCACGCCGAGCTGCAGCGCCGGCTCCTCCGGCGCCCGTGTGCCGCTACCGGAGGCGCAGACATGCATTTCACCGAAGAGGGATGCCTTCGCGGTAGCTGATATGGGGGGTGTACCCCCCCTGCCCCCATACCGTTTTTCCACACTTTTTGTTCTTTTGCTGGTGAAAATGAACTGCTCGCGTCCGCTGCTGCTCGGGGTGTGGGGGGGTATCCCATGCCACGCAACGTGCACAGGGTGAACATCTCCATGGGCTGATGGACATGTCCCCCAAGTGCTCCAGCATCTTCGGCAGCGGTGCCTGTGGCCCCAGAGGTCCCTGGTACAGGGACGGCCCCACAGCCCGGCTCTGTGCCCCCATCCAGGCTCCAAAACCTCACCTGGGGGGGAGGGGGAAAAGCCACCTCCTTTCTAAAGCAGGATTAGAGCAGCTTCCCATGGAGGAAACATCCACGTTAATCATTTTTCTTCAGAGGTTCTTTTGGGGCTGCCCAATTTTAACAGTCCAGTCTTCAAATGGGATTAGAAATCCCGAAGTCTGGGATTTCTAACAGCAACCAGGGCAGGCCCCGAGACCTGTGAGCAAAGGAAAACGCAGCCCCGCCAACACCCGGGAGCACGCTTCGTCTCACCCCCAGCACTGACACCAAGAACTTGATTTCTGAAGTACAGGGCACTCGGGTTCCCGCTCCTCTTATCCTCCACCATTAGACTTTATGGCTCTATCACCCAGCCTCACCTCATGGATCTACCACAATGTAGGAAAGGGAACAAAAATTCAAGCAGATTTATGAAAAGGGAAACCAAAGGAAAAAAAAAGAAAAGAACAGAAGACTCGATAAATAGGAACAGTGGTTTTAAGTCGTTTATTTTTAAAACATGAAACCCAAGCTGAATAGAAACCACAGAAATTACATTTAGGTTTTTTGTTTAGTATTTGCAAACCAAAAAGTTACAGTAAAAAATAGCTACATTACAATCAATAGAACTACAGAATTAAAAGTAAAGATACAAAAATGGGCTCAATCCTCTTTAACCCTCACAATTTAAAAACATTTTGGGTAAGTGCAGGAACACTTGAAAGAAACTAGCAGGTCCAAAGTTTTAAAAAAAATTATATATATTTATATATTATATATGTATATAAAGTGGTATGATATACAACCATTATGGTTAAGAAGAAAAAACAGAAAAGTTACAAAAAGGCCAGGTACATGTTCACCATTAGGTTTCTGTGCACAGTGTCCAAGAAAATAAACTTCCCTCTGAATGATGTGAATAAAACTCATGGGGCCTCCCGTTATCAAGGGACCTGAGGCACGCGACGTGAGGGCTGGGCACCTGGACCCAATGCAGAGGACAATGAAAGAAACGAAGCTTTTCTGGGACTTCAGCGGCCTCCTGGGTGGAAGCCGCTGGTGAAGTCTTGGGGTGAGATTAGAGGAGGAACAGGAAGGAAGGAGTTGGGAATTGCATAGTGAGGAGCGATGTGGTATCAAATATGCAGAGCACCTAAGAGCTTCATGCTACAGTTATCCTCTTTAGGAAAGGAATATTTTGAACTTTCTGGTTGTACATCAATTTATGTTCCACTTTGTTCACGCATGCAGGCACAGGGGCTGGGCAAGCACCCGGGAGCTCACCAGTTACCACCAGTAACCCGTCCCTTCTCTCTCGAGCTGGGCAACACACTCACCATCAGGGCTGGGCAGGAGATCCTGCTCTCCCCCCCCACCAAAAGCACAGATTACTCGCTACCAAAAACATCCCACGCTTCTGCCGGGCCTCCTGGAATGACTAGGGAAGCCATCCATAGCACGCACACGAACAACTTCTAGAAAAGGGGAGTAGGCTGTGATGAAAGAAGCCACCTGGTTACAGGTACAGATTAAGTCTTGTCGGGTCTCTTCTCTCAAGGCATCAGATCTACTCCTTGGTATCTGCCCGGAGGGCTCTTCCCCTCCCACGCAGAGATGCTCCCTTAGTTACACCAGCAGCCTTGGCGAGCTGGGGAAGACCCCGGCTTCTCCTTGGTCCCCAGGTAGGAAGTACTTCAAAGACACCTCCCCTCCCTAGCTAAAGGAAAACCCACCCACCCCATCTACTCCCCAGTCGGGTGGGGGGGGGCTAGAATCAACAAGCCAAGACACTTCTCTCCTCTTCAAAGGGCTCAGCGTGGTATTGCAGTTGCTGCTAGGAGGAGGGGAAGGCGGGACCAGAAGTGAAGCATGGGTTTATCCACACAGGGGCCTGTACCTTGCTCTTACGGGCATCGCCCGGCTCCTGTCCGCTGTCACCCTGCAGCACCCACAGCTCTCGTGAGCGATGGCTGAGCAGCCCCCCGAGACACGGTTTACTCTCGGAAAGGCCAGACTTTGCATGTATGTTCAGGGAACTGCGATGGAAATCCTGGCTTAGGATCACTTAAAACCCCATGCACTGTGTCCCCCTCAAAGCACTCAAATCCTTGCATCTTGGCTGAGATGACTGTACACGGAAAAATTAACACCTATCAAATGGAGAAAACTGAAAAAGGACAGGAGGGGAAGGGAGCACTCCATCCTTCACATTTGGATACATGGATGCACGCTAAAAATCTTAGCTTGAACCCTTTTATCAGCACATAAAATGAACTCAGTTTAATAATACATACAGGATACAAACACTACAGTTATATTCCCAAGACAGCACAAGAAATTCACAGCCAAGTCTCGATTCGATTTCCTTTACAATTACAATGCAGTCTTGAACACTGGACACGAGAGTCCAACATGCTATTTACATTTCACATTGTGGAGATGTTTGTGTGCTTGGAAGAGTTCTCAGTTCCAAAAGAAAGTGTCACTCACACATGATGATGCAGTGGAAATAAACCAAGCCAACCAGACAAGCCCATGACCACATTTGTGCTTCTGAAAAGGTAACATGAAGTGTCTTCACCAATGCAGTCGCCTTCAACCGGACAAGCTGCCTTCCATTTCGCAGTCAGCAAGGCGTCCAGAGGCCAATCTCATCTCCCCTGAATTCTGGACCCTTTTGCTAGCAACCAGTAACACGAGTAACGTTCCGATAAGGTCAGCTGGGACACACCAAGTGATATGGCCTTGGCATTTTGTCACATTAAAAACAGAGAGACACAATGGAAGAGAGAGAGAAGTCTCTACAGCTTTACCTCCTACAGCTTGAAGAGTTTGGACTCCCTCAACCATGAATGCCATCTAGAACAGATGAGTCTTCGCCAGATAGCACCTGCTGTTCACCCAAGAGGGAGGCACCGAGTCTGGGAGATCTTGGCTTTGGAAAGTCCCCTCCTCAGACAAAATGTGACCATATGGATGGGGCTGATTACGCCGCAGCCATAAGAGTAGGCAAAGGCCATCTGTTCTTCAGCAGATCTGTTCAGACCAGCCTGCAGAAATGCCACACTGTTGCTCAAGGTTCCAGTAAAAAGAAAAAAAAAGAAAAAAAAAAGAAAAAAAAAAGTAGCAATAATAACAATAAACCAAAAGAAACCCATTTGTCTGTGTTTCCTATCCAGCGCTCTGCACAGCATGCAGCGGGGCAGCAGAGTTCCAGGATGCTTTACAAAAGTGCAATATCCATGTCAAGTAAAGGAAGTGCTGGCTGGACAAAGGTACACAGCTCACACCGCAGTCACGTTATGCTGGCCTCCGGAGAGCAAAATGTTATCTCCGTAACATTCTTTCCAGTTATATTTTGAAGTCACAGAGCACATATCTCCACATCTGTGCCTTGCTGCAAGCCCCAAACGTTGTCAGCAGTTGTCCCGGGTGTTTTGAGTGGCTACGCCGAACCTTGGAAGGAAGCAGGTCAAGGTGGCTGCTCCATTAGATGCTGCAAACAAAAAGGCATAGGCTCGCTCCCCCGTTACCCCTGCTGGCACAGACGATACCACTGTGACAATTTAGATCCAACCCAAAGTGCAGCCACACGCATGTTCAGGATGCATTCTGTATATCAGAAAAATCAATACACAGAAGCACTTGTTTTCATGGGTTCCCCACACCCTCCAGCCTCCAAAACACTTGCCTTCAATGAGTAGGACCGGGCCACAGGTTTTAGGGCAGCTTCCCTAAAACTGATAGCGTAAGTAACAATCCGAGCACGTCCTTGCAAAGAGAGATGATGGCAGAACAACTCAGTCTTGATAAGGATTATATGGCTCTTGCATCTTTCTTCCAAGCAAGGGGGAGGTTCAGTTCCCCCCAGACAGCAGTGTGCTTTGGGCCCTGCAAGCTAACCATGCCACGTGCTTGCACACCCCCGTCTCCTGGTAGGCTTTAAGACAGGGTGGAAAACCTGGTGCTCGTGAGCCACAGTGTCCCTCCATATCACCTGTGACTACATTTCCCTGCCCTTGTTATTGATAACACAGAGGTATGTTTCAGTGTGAAGCCCATCAAACGTGTCTGAAAGGGCGTACTCAGTCCTGAGCAAGAAAATCCTGCTTCCAGAGATTTATAGTGAAGTGTGAAGTTTCCTCCAAAACCTTCTCTTCCTGTCTGCATGGCGGTGCCTCCTCCCTGTCACCCTCACTCCTTTGAATGGTAATAGCTGGCCTACAGCTTTTCCAGTCTAGTAGTGGTTTCTATCTTAAGAGGAGTCTCAAAGCTTGCTCTTCGACAAGAGCTGGTACCATTTTACAGCAGATATCATCATCCTAGTTAGCCACCTGCTCGGAGCAGTTCCTACCTCACTGCAAGAAGGCAACTGACTTGAGTAAAGGCAGATTGGTAGATTCTGTGCCCCGTTCAGCAAACGTGGGGTAGACAGACATCGAGTCTGAACATCGCCGAGGCGAAGACTAACTGCCTCTGCCAATGGCTCAACTCCAGTTCGAGAGACGTTTCCCCACTTTATTTACTCTGCCAGTTATTTAATATAATGCTCAGCAACTACACTAAGATGCCCCTGCTCAGAGGTAAAAAGACAAAAAGGAACATCGAAGCTACCCTACTGAAAGGGCAGTATTCGACAGTACCTCCGAAGAGGCGGTCTCCTCTTCCAGTAGGAAGCTGTCAGTGCCCTTTGGAGCACTGCTCTTCAGTGGAAGGTACAGCACCAATGGAGGATGTTGCCCTCTGCAGGCACCCAGCTGCCCCTTTGCAAGCCTTGTTCTGCCTCATGGCGAGAAAAATGCCTTACATGTGCCTTAATACGGTCAGATAGTGGTTAGCAACATGTCTTGAAAAACAAAACGAAATAAAATAGAATAAAATAAAAACCTGTTCTGACAGTCACAATGTTCTTCAGATGTCATTTGGGTTTCTGATTCTGGAACACGGAAGAAGATATACTGACAATCTTGTGAGTTTGTTAGGACTGAGGCTCTAAAAACCTCCTTCAATGCCAGCTCAGCAACCCTGTGCTGTAAATTATGACCTTAAAAAAAAAAAAAAAGAAAAGAAAAAGTCCAGCAGAGTTCACAGGTCACTCCTGCAGGGAGAACTTGCATTTGCTCTAAATCCACTGGTGCTTCCAGTCTCTCTTGCTTCTTTTTTTTTTTTTTTTTTTTTTTTTTTGCAAGCTGACTGTCCCATAAAATCTAGCATCAGAGAGCTGAAACTCTTTAGTGCAAAAATACCCCCCATAAAGTCTTACAAGTCTTTTCCTGGAAAAATTTGGCACCAAGTGGGTGGCTGGCTCCTGTTTGCTCTGTGTGTCGGCCTCGTAAAGACAGCACCCAGAACACCATCTGCAAGTACCTGGGCTCCCCTGGTGGAGCAGAGAGGTCAGGTTCAGAGCAATGGACTGGTGCCGGGAGTCCCCTGCTCCTCCTCGAGAATTCACAGGCCAGATACAGTGGGAAAGAAAAAAGCATTTTCTTAATGGATTTTTTTTAAAAAAAAAAAAAAAAAAGTTAACCAGGGTAGTGGAATGGTTTGCTCTAGAAGAGCCCCAGGCTCCCGAATTACAGTGGATATAGTGACACCACCAGGCAGGGGTTTCCCTCCTCCCTCACACAGGGCACCAGACCAGAGGACTCCCAAAATGCTGCATCGTGCTTTGACTCAGCATTCCCTCATTGTACGACAGTCACTGGCACCGAGCCTCTGCTTCTTCAGTGTTTCTCTGAGACTGATGATCCCACTGCAGAAGTGAAGAAGATCTACCACCGTCTTTCACCGAGTCCCTCTGGGGAACAGAAGGGGGGGGAAAAAGGGGGGCAGAAGATATTCACCAACTTTTTCTGATAAGCTACTCTGATAGAGTTGGCCCCAGGCAGGTGGACCCGGTTTCTTGCCTGGGTGCTCCCAGTTGCTTGCCTGCACGTGCTTGCTCTCTCTCGCACATCAGGTACAACAAGGTGAAGGCTTAAATTCAGAAGGGGCTTCTGCTCCAATGGGCAGGAACCAGGTTGGAGGATGGTCTGGACTGGAGAAACAGAAGGAGCTGCACTGGATTTTGGGCAGAACAGCAGGATTGTTCTACGAGGACAGCACAGGGGCACAGCAGTTGGCACATTGTTTAGTCTGACTGCACGTGTGGGTTTTGTTTTTTTGCTTTTGCTTTTTCATTTTAATGCACACTGCCAGCATCTGGACGAGGTTGGTTGGTGGCGAGGTATTTGGCTCTCATGCTGGAGGTGTACTGGAGGAAGATAAGACAAGAAGAAAAAAAAAAACAAAAACAAACAGAACAGAAAAGTAAGTCAGAATGACTAATGCAAACACTGAACCACAGATTACGACCACCTCCCAGCACAAACTGGTCTGTATTTACAGCAAGCATGTCAAGGAGCTGCTGGCTCGGTCTGACAAGGAAAGTTTCACGAGTCACTGCATAGTCTACTCTGAGTCGGCCTGCTGCAAGGATGCTGGCCAGGTCAGTGCAGGTGGGCTAATGATTTATCCAGGCTCTCTACAGAGAAGGAAATTCAGTAGTCATTGAGACGAGATATGCCATACTTTGCTTGGGAGAAGAGAGGGAAATGGAAACCATGCAGAAAACCCGCCTCACACCTTCATCCTCTCTTAGTCATGTTATTGCTTTCAACCATGCTGGAAAAGGAGGTTGAAAAGGGAATGAGATTGCACTGCATTCTTACATTGCATTTTACGGCAACGAAGGCATCACAAGACTGCGTGCATCACAGATGGGCAGTTTGAAAGAAAAGTGTGGAAGAACGAGTCTCTGAACAATTTACGCCCAAGAAAGAACAGACCCTGTCAGGCTGGAAACAGGTCGCCATCAAACAAGACGATATTAGCTAACAGTTATCAGATGGGTAATAATCCACTGAGGCTTGGGATCCAACTCGCGTACTGTGCAGCAGTAGACAAGACTCCAGCTTGGGGGGAGAAGAGAAAGTCAGAAAGACGAGAGGTTGTTTTCCTTGAGGGGGGAGTTGTTTTTTCTTATTTTCTGTTTTATTCTAAGCAAGGTAATCCAAAACAGCTCCCAGAAGCTACTGAGGTAACATATGCCATTCAGCTTTGAATAACAAGCTGAAAAGCATGTAAATAATACCCAGCAGAAAGAACAAAAGACTTTCTGCCTCTTTGTGCCAATGTGTTCAATACCTTCATCATGACCACATTACTGCTTCTGGGATTCTGCTACCATGATACTAACAACCAAGCAACGAGGACAGACATTTTATTCATCTTTTTATACCAGCTGGAGCTTGAATAATTCTATAATACCGACATCTTACTTCCCAAGAGTGCTCTTCAGCGTACTGACTTTTTATCACCTTTAAAACCGAACCACATAAAATAGCCGGTTAAACTGGCAAAGAGACAACTGAAAGGCAGTTCCACCCCAGGAGGTATGATTTATCTTGCCCACTGGGAAAGAACATTATGAGGCATCTTTAGGCTCTCAAAAGCTCAGCTGTCCAAAGGGGTTTTCAGAGAATTAACAGTATTTTATCAGTTTTCCTTCAAAGACTGACCCGGGCTGAACCTCTGCACAATAGAAGAGAGAAACTGCTCCTTTGGCAGAGCTGACCCCATCGGCACAAGATGAAGACACCTGTGGCTTATTTGCACACTCATCTCTTAGTGTCTTCCATAATTGGAAAAGTTTCAGCTGAACATGGATCTTAATATAAAAGTCTGTCCCAGAAATGGCATCTATATTTAGAAGACAAAGGGTACACCTGTTCTTTCTCTTTTTAAGATGTATTTTTTTTTTGCCAGTGAGAAGGAAAAAGGTAGAAAATACCAAGCTGAGCCCATTTTAGGACTACATTCTATAGTTTATTAAGTGGGATTACTGTTTCAGAAATCAAGTTTAGGGCATTATTAAAATGTATGACACTAACCCAACGGGCTCAGAGAAGCTTACAAGTCGAAGAACTTTCTCATAGAGGAAGTAGGGCAGCAAAATGCTGAAATTACCAGCCAAGCATCATGCTAAGAAGAGGGTCTTAGAAGGAAAAATGCATTTGATCGTTCATTTTCCATTTGTATTCTAAATGTGATGTGACAGCAGACGAGTACGAACAGAGAATTTCCAGGTGCTAAGCTTCTGTAAGAAGTATTTAGAAAAAAATATTTCTCAGATCATGGAAGGTTATTGTGCATCTTCCTCGACAAGTCATATAGGTTCCTGGACAAGTCATATAGGTTCGGCACACAACATCCAACATCAACTTTCATTAGAGCATTAAAATCAAGAAGGGCCACTTGATGAACTGCATTTCAAGGATGTGCGAAGTACACCCATCGTGGAGGGAGAAGTCGAAAAAAATTCACTGCTTCCTCCACTAAGAAAACACCCCACAGTTGTTTAAGTATCGTTAAACCCAAGTAATCAGGAACATGAGATTTGGACAGTCAAGCAGAGGGTATTTTACATTCAAACCTACCTGCAATCCACCACAAGGAACAAAATCAAGACTCAGAGTAGTCAGAGTTAGGGCTGATGTTCTCTCCTTAACTCAGGATTTTTGCGCCTTTGTACCTTTTCCCATTACAGTTTGAACCAGTCACTCCTTCTGTTAAAGTGTAATTTAACGACCATGATAAGTCTGATTGAAAGCTGGAAGTAGAGAGCTAACACTTCACTGTGCACCTCTCGTCACCAGCGCAGCTCTATCAGCGTGCACCGGATCTTCAGCCACTGCATCAGACTCCACGTACAAATGCTTTGCTCCATATGCTGTTGACAGTAGGCCCTCATCCAAGTCCTGCAGGGGAGGGCATCCTCTGCTGGGAAGCAGAGGAAAGATGCTGCAGAACAGACAGATCCCAACGTCTGGACAGGCCAGCAGATGAAGAGGTATCAGCAGAAGCTTGCCAGTCACATGGATACAAAACCAAACTATATTATCCACAGTTAAAACAACTAAGTCTTTGGCTCCTTTAAAAAGTAACTCTAAAGACTTAAAGCTCGAGCACAAGTCAGAGCCATTGAGGTCACGGACTCTGAGATAAAGTGGATAGAGTACCCAACAGCTATCAGGTATACGGTGGCATTTAGTTTCCTTCAAAGAGGAGCTTTCATAGAAGGTTAAAGAACATGCACAATGCAGTCATTCTTCCGCTGCTCTCTCTGGAAGTACCCACGTGCCTATACACCTTCATTTACCCTTTCAAAAACAGCACGGAGGACAAGTTTCAACCCATACCTTCACCACACTCTCAGCTACCCTAAAAAGAGTACCTAAAAGACTTCTTTTACCGTTTCTCCTGACGGCTTGTGCTATCCAACACAGTACACCTCTCAGTCACTTACCAGTCAGCTAGGACAAACACAGCTGATTGCACGTAAGTTTATTTTTGCATTTCTCCAAAGAAAAAAAAAAAAAAGGCTTTCCTTCTCATTCAGCCTTGTTGAGGGTATAAACTTTCATAGGTATGGTTTGCCAGCACATACTAGTTAGGTGCTTAACACGTAAAGCCTGTGTACAAAGGAATCATTGGTTGCAAAAAAATATAAAAAAAAGTTAAAAAAATAACGAGAATAATCAGTTAATTTTAGAGACCATAAATTCTACCAACTGCTGTGAACTGTGCAGACCACGAGTACTTCACAGCTAACTGAGCTGTGCTGGAAGATCACTTACCATATGAAACCATGACTCTGAGTATAAACCATTTACTGTTTGTGGTTAAAAACCCCATACATATCTCTCTTCAGCTGCCCCGACTTTGATTTCCTGCCAGAGCTATTCAGGTAATCCAATACAGACCAAAGCTTCTGGATTCAAGTTCTTCATGGTTGATCCACCTCTCAGATGGCCGGAGCACAGTAAACACAGAGGGTTTGGTACCATTATGTATGGGAGGTACAAGATGCAGGGAAACGGCCAATTCCAGCCAGTGGGTTCTGAATTCAAAGTGACTTAACTTTTCCAAGTCCAAGGAACAGAGCTTCTGTTTGTTTTGTTTGTTTTTAAAGTCTTGGAAAGAACGCAATGCCTTTTTCTTAGCCCTGCAGACAGCCACATTAAACTCTGGGTGTGACTTTAGGTAAACAGAAGACAGCGCAAGCTGAGATAGGTCATGTTTCAGCCCAGAGGAGATTTCAAGGCCAGAATGAAGGCACTAGAATTCCCCACGCCCCCCGAGCAATATTTTATTTCATGGAATAGACCCATCTAATATCACTACATTACCACCTGCAGGAATCAAAAAGCAGAAAACCCACCATAAGCTGACACCCAAAAGTAGTCTTTGCAAGACTTAAGACTGAATAAAGTTGTGAGCCTTTTGAGGGTGCTAGCACCATGCTTCAAGACAAGTTTGTTTGCATTCATGCACCACGGCAGAGGGCATCAAGACACCCGATTCAGACAGCACCCTTCCCAGCACGTCACAAGGCAGGCAGACAAACGGCAAGATGCAGCAAGAATGCAGACCAAGCAGCAACATGACAGAACGGAATCCAATGCAAGGCTGACAAAAGTCCCAACAAGAACGGCAGAAAAGGAGGAACAGCAGCTTTATGGACACGTATTTGCGGGAACACAAAGTAAGATAGAGGTCATTGACTACATGAGTCAAAAGCAACGGGCTCTCTTTTCCAACTGGAACCAACCCCTCCCAGTGACTGTGTGGCTGTAGTTCCCTTGAAGGAGCACGCTGTCCTTCAGACCAGATGAGTATGACGAGCCTAAGAGCAATAATTATACCCTATATTCAACCAAGCTAAAAACTACAAGGCCTAATGCAGACCACCTACTCCTTCTGCAGGCACATGGCTTTGTCATGGACCACTGCAAAGGAACAAACGCTGGCTATCTTGGAGGACATCAGCAACTACAGCCCATTAGGAATTCAGACCACGAAATGGTACTAGGAGGGCCCTGCTCACAGAGCCTGTGGGACATGGATGGGATGATTTGGACACACACAGAACAAACAAAACAGTAAAAGGTTTTGAAACAGAATGAAACAGATCTTCGTGCTTATGTCTGGACCTTCTGGGAAGTTGTTTTTTGTTTGGTTTTTTTTTTTTTAAACTTGCTCCTTTTTGATTTTGAATGCAAGGATAAAAAAGGAGAAGCTGCACACAGATCTAACAGGCAATGAACAGGACAGGCCACCATTACCAGCTAGGATCTTTCAACAAATTAAAAATCCTGCTGAGGAGCTTGAAGCATGTGCAGATAGGTATCAGTGGTTTGGGGCACATGCCGTTATGACCAGTCGAGACAAACAGAACAGCAGCAGGTCTCAAGGGAAGTCAAAAAGTTGAATTAAGACAACCAGTCCCAACTGAAAAGCTGCTAGGTTGGTTCTCGTTACTTCTAGAAATGGGCTTCTTGTGGTGGGAGAACTTCTATTTTGCATTTGAAGTGAAAGGTTAGTTCTACATTTGGGCAGCACTCAGTACTAAGTGTTCAAGCTGTTCTCAGGTGTGGACTCCTGAGTTGAAGCTGCTGTGAGTCAACCTTTGTGAGGCATGGGCACCTTTAACCCTCACAACGCGCACCAGAAGCCTTTGGAAGGTTGATATTGCTCCTTGAGTCTGCACCAGAGCGAAACTGATTTTTAATTTTAACCCTTGGCAGGAGGGAATGGGGTGGGAGGTGCAGAGGGAAGGAATGTGAAGAAATAAAAGGCACTGGCCTGGGATAAACAGTGCAGGGATGAAGGGAGTGGTTGGGAGTGGAGAAGGGATTGAGCAAGAAGGACCTTTTTTCCAGTACCTGTTCCATTTGCGGGCGCTGTTACCAGTATGTCCGTGCACTGTCCGAGGGCTTAAGCTGCCAGCTCATATGGCTGCTACTGTCCATGGCAGCCAAATACAACTGTGATGACGCAAGAAAGAGAGAGAAAAAGAGAGTGCAGCCTCAACGTGCATGAAAAACACAGTGCAAGCAAGTGAAACGCCGTGGTGTGTGTCAGTGACAAGGTGGGCTCTACAACCCTAAGGGAATAGCCCTGTGGCAAGAAGGAGAAAACAGAAGGAATGAGAGAAGGGAAAAAAAACAAACAAACAAACAAAAAGCCAGGAAAAGTAACGGACAAACAATGCAGCAGGATCATCACATCTTAGTTTTCACCACTTGTTCACAGAAAGCTAAATGGAATACATCAGCTCTGTCCACCCGCTGGACGTAACCTCTTTGGATGGTTACCCCCACCTCCTCCCTCCCGGGAAGAGGCAGGGACATGTGCATTGGTATTCCCTTTTCATCTCTCTCCTCCCACAGATGGTTTGCTATGAAAAGCTGCAAGTTCTCCTGCCTCAGTACGGTCTCAGCCACCTGCTATGGAGAGCCACGAATACAAAAACCCCAGAAAAGCCCCCTTCTCTGCTGCTTGCCAATATGAGAGCAGGCAGCAATTTTCTTGTTTCCACTGCCCGGCTACTACCACTCTGATCCTCCAGAAAACGCATTCATCCTATAGCCTGTTCCTTGCCTTGTCTAGGGAGAAGCTCCCCTTGTCCATAGGAGCAACAATGCGCTCTCCTCCTCCAGCTCCTGCGCTTCCCTATAGCCCATATCGATGGCTGCCAAGTAAAAAAAAATCTCATCTTTATCTCCTGTCAGAAACCAGCCTAAGGCACCAGGACTCGGATCCCCCCTCAGGGTATTAACACAAACAGCTACTGAAGAACCAGGGAACTTCTTGTGTAACTAAAGCCCCCGTAGAAAGGAATGTGCTGCCTCTGAAGCAGAAGAGCCGTAGGGGAAGGGGAAACAGGACCTTGGGTCTACAGACGCTGAATGAACATATGCCTTGGCAGCACCAGAGGGACAGTGCCCTTCGGTCAACAGGGAACGCCAGCGGTAAAGCATTTGCCACACTGTACTGGTGTGCAACACGTCAGCTCTTCTCCCGAGGACCACCTCGTTGCTGAGAGCAGATAACGCTACCAGAGCTTGCAATAAGAGCACCAGATCAGGGAAAACTCTTTGTGAAGGTTGAAAGAGTCTGGCCAAGTATAGAGACAAGGATTAACTCTCCGCTTTTCCACTTTCTCTACAGCAAGATGAGCTGGTCATTTTGAAGTGAAAACATGAATGTGATGTCCCCTTTTCCACCACAGTTTCTATTCCTCCATCCTCTTCCTCCCCTTCCCATAAATTTGAACCATGCACCACGGAGTGTGTTTTCTTTATCTATACCTGAAGACTGGTTGATCATTAAAAGCATGCTACTACTCATCCTCTGCATCCACACCACCAAGTTAGTGAGCACTGTGATGGCATGTTCTCCAAGTTCTGGTGTAAGTAAGGCTTACAGGATCCAGTGAAGGAGGGCAAGATTCATCTAGTTCTTACACATACATGAAGGCAAGCCCATGTTTTATCCAGCGCACAGAAATGGCTATCAGGCCACTCCAAATACCAAAACCTTCCATGAAAGTTGGTTGGTTTTTTTTTTTCCTCCATAGGAAATTAAATACAAAAAATAGATTCTAAAGAAAGTAAAAACAGTTGTGAAATAAAGATTTAAATTAAAAAATCTCAACGAAAAAATAATACAGGTTTCATCCTACCATCCCTTTAGGGCAGATTAAGGAGAGAGGTTCAGCAATAACTCTGAATTTACTGTTTTAACAATTTTCATTTTAAACTTGAGGAACCAATGCCACAGATAGCAAGTACACTGCATGCAAGTGAATCATCCTGCTGAAGTCACCCACCAAGACAGTCATGCACTCCAGTGGTGGCAGGACTGGGCCCATAGCATTAACAGTGTTAATAGACCGAGTTTTATTCTTTTTATGTGCAATGTCCAAAGTAGCAGAGCGAGGTTTTATTCCCCGCGGCAGGTGAGACGTGGCTTGTCTATTCAAATTGCTGCCACTTATGGGCCAGATCCTGTGTTTGGCGGCACAATCAGCTCCCTTGAGAGTATACAGGAGTGGTAAACGTGTATTCCCCAAAGTTGCTGAAGCAGAGAGGAGCAGTAAAGAGAGACTTACTGAGGGAGGTGGGGACTCCCGGCCAATGAGCGGGGTATTCTCGCAACGGGGGTTCTGGAAATTTGCATTCTGGCTCCTAGGAAAGGAAGACACACATGGTAACAGGGGTACGTGTCACACTTCTCTGGGGAAGGTCTCTGACGGTGACATAGGACAGAGCATATGCACCCCCAGAACTACTGTAACAGGTCAGTCTTCCTCAAAGCTTTTCTAACAGGCCAGGTGGATCCCCCTTTTCCAGACAAGGGCACAAAACTAGCATTATTTTCCTCAAATCAAGCACTATCTTTACACTCTTACTCAGAAGGGCCCACACTGAATCACGCCAAGTGATTTAAAAATAGGTCTGTGTGAAAATCTGCCTCCCTGCAGCGTTAGAACTGCCAAGCTGCAGAAATGGAGATAAAACGAGGACAAAAATCTAACAGGAAGAACAAAATGATGTGCCAGCCCCAAAAAAATGGGCCCTGAAGGTAATCCGAATGTGATCAGGGTTAGGCACTTCTGGAGAAAGCTCTAAAGATCCCACCTGGACTAGGTAGCTCCATAGTGCAACGGCTGTCAGAGCTGCCTGCAAATATTGTGTAAGGAGCCTGCAGGTTTTGTCTTGACTCTTGGTCTCTCAGGAGGCTTAAAATCTTCTGGCAAAACTGCTCTGTCTGAAGAATTAAGTCTTCTGGAGATCAGAATCATTGTGTAATAAGGAGCCCGGACAATACTTTCTTACTTCTTTTCTCTAGCCAGATTTCTAAGTCCTGCAGGACAAAGCTGTTCGTACGTTGCAGCGTGCTGTCTAATACAACAACCCTTTCGACTGCAGCACGTTTAAGCTATTCTATTCTCCCAGTAGATGCCAATCAGAAAAGATGCCTTTTGACACTCTGGATAAAATCCTTTATCACTTCTACTGCTTGGTCAGAAGTCCCAGCCTCACAGCACTTGGCGACGACAGAAATCAGAGTGAAGCAACCTGGACAAGCCGCAATAGAGCCTTCTTGTCGGGATACTCACATGTACTCCGTGACGGGAGCATTGCTGACTGTGTGTGCTGCTGCTGGAATGCTGGTCTCACTGCCATAACTACTCCCACAGCTATAGAGGCTGGGCATGTGCACTCTGTAAAGATTATCGTGTGTTTGTCTACTCCCTTGAGCAGCTGATTCTTCTTCCCCATCATCATCTGAGCTTCTGCAAGAAGGAGAAAAAGTTCCTCCTAGAACCCTACAATTACCCCACACGTGGGGTTTGCAGGAAACCATGGTAATCCTAGGAACCTCCCAACCATCTTCCACACCTCCACATTTATACCCATTTGGGATGCCTCAGGGTGGCAGTGTCAAACACAGCCTACACCACAGTGACTCAGACCTCCCACAGATACCATCTGGACTTTTACACTGCGTGATCCCCTGCAGTCTCCCTACGGGCTTGGCAGACAGCACAGTTCTGCCCAGTCGTACAGCCAAAGGATGGACAAACATCCTGCAATACACAGCACTTTTAAAAAAAGTGAAGGAGAGGCAGTGGGGACGTAGTGCCATGCAGCCCTCAGAAAGCATCCTTCAAAACTGCAGTCTCTGTCTTTCCGTTTCTTGCAGCCATGTCCAAAGAACTTTTAAGGATAATTCCCTGTAGACTTCTCTGAACTCCCATTCTGGTTACAAAAGGGTCTGCTTCAGCTTCTAACAAAATCTCAGAAGTCTTTACACGGACTAAGTTGTAACATTTGCGTCTAGAGGCTTTCTCAGCTCATTGACGCCAGGATTTTAAATCCATTTTATTGCAGAGCAGAGCCAGTTTGCCAGTTGGTTCTTTCCCCCCCTTCCCACAGCATTCTCTTGTCCCTCCTATGTAATATACACTACGATTTCATCTCCCTAATTGTGGGATGAAGCAACGAGATTTGAAATCTATTTTAGTGACACTTGACAAAGCTACTAAAACCGTCTACACGGAACACTTCGTTGCTGAGGGGAGACAGCATGGACATCACTAAAACATCCCAAACATCACCTGCAGCTTCTGTGCCACAAGGTGGCACTGAAGATTTATTCAGGGAATTGCGGCCTGCACAGGCTCTTACAGGCAATTAAGTACGACATCCTCCACCTCCCGGAGGGAGGCAGAGGAAGAAATGGTGCTCCAGGGAATGCAAGAGGGAATCCTTCAGTTCAGAGCAGCAGCCTGAGCCTGCTGGGGTTGGCAGGGCAGGCAGCAGCCCTCATGGAAGGCAGCACAAGAGATACCACTGGGTAAATCTTTTTCCTTCAAACGGGCTGACTACATTCCCTTCTTGATATCGCCTCTGCAGCCGCATGTGGAAGAGGTAAGGAACCCAGCCATTTTCTTAAGTGCTGTTCTGACGCACTTCCCAAGGCTTTCTCTGTGGGCAGCGCAGGCCTGGCGGGCTCTGGCTTCCTGCTATTGTTCAGGATGTTCCATTTTACTTTGAACCTTGAGCCTGGGCTTAGACCACAAAAGTCCCGTTTGAGGACCACAGAAGAGGATTTGCTGCACAGTCTGTGGCTCTTCTGCAAGAACAGAAACTCCAGGCTATTTTAATAGCTGCATGTGGCGCAGCAGCCGGTCAGTGAAGCGAAGGTTTGCTCAAGACTTACTGATCAGCCTGGTTACCATCATTAATACTAGTTCCAAACAACTCTGCTGTTAGATGATTGCCCCCAATTTGCAAGTATCTCACCTGCCCGTGCTATTGCCAACAAGACAGTTCCTGGTTTCTATTAGCTATGCAAGTCAGCCGCCCCAGGTGAGCAAAGCCAAAAAGGCAAGTGTGAACTGCTTCTCGTTGCAATTCTCTTCCCCGTACTCGAACAAATGCCTCAAAGCAATGCAAGAGAATAGGTATTTTACAGCAATGGCACATAGTTCAAGCATTACTTCTCTTTAAGCTATAATCATTCATCTCTGACTTGACTCACAGTCGGTCATACAGCATACTGAATACTCTGCATACAAGGTATTCCAGTGCAATAAGGTTCAGATGTAAATATTAACCACAGCCAGAGCAAAAGCCAATAGTTTGTTTTTTTTCCTGTTGGACCTGTGCTTATAAAGCCTCATCCCTCACACTCCCGGGATTGTATGGGAAAGAGCTCCATATGCTCACGGGCACAAATCCAATAGCCAGTCTTCACTAGGAAAGAGCTCTACAACGCTACAGGAGCTAAACCCTCTCTATACCTCTTTTGCTGCCAAGTGTGTGGGACGCTGCACACAATGGAACTGAACATGAGGGCTGTGACAAAGGAGAAGAGAACCAAGTAGATGAGGCCTTCCACTCCATCATAGCAAAAGCCCGTCAAAGCCTGGACGTAATCCTGGGGAGAGAAATGAACAATTTCCTGATCACTAGAGAGTTAACATTGAGCTCTAATTCAAAAGCCCTTCCCCTGGATTACATTCTCCGAAACAACTTAAGAGATTGTAGTCCCTTTTCCAGAGCATATTTCTATTTTAATTTCAGGGACCCCAATGTTTTTCATAACTGATCTAACCCTTATTTCCCCTCACGAAGTCCAGCTCGGATTTAGACGCGGAAATATTTTCAAACTCACACAATAAGACTTTAAGAGAGAGGAAAAATAATAATTAAAAAAAAAAAAAAGCCAAGGCAAGCTTATCCACCCAACTTACGATACCACATTTTTCATTAAAGCCTCTCAGCTCCCTCACTATCTCCCATTGCCCAAGAACACAAGCACGGACTATCTGTTCCTCTGCCTTCAGAGACGCAGCCAGGGCAACAGTTAGGCCATGCTATACGGCAGCCTTCATTCCGCTCCACAGGAAAGGCAACAAGCTACGTGCTATAGAAAAAAATGCTTGAAGGCCCCTGAAACCTTAAGGCTGCAGCTTGTCGATGTATAAAGGCATGTTATCTAGTTTCCTATGTTGATTTTTAAACAGAAAGCTAACTTGACCCAAATTCCCACTCTCCTTTCTGCTGGAGTCAATCAGTAAAATCTGTTGTAAACTGTTTTGGCACACCAGAGATTTGAAACTCCAAAATAATCAGTACGCTACAGGCTCTACACCCGCTTTGTTCTTTCTTAGCTCAAGCCCAGTCACTGAGTACTCACCAAATGAAGACTCCGACAGTCTACTAAAGCTGTCAGTTGCTGCAAGTTGATCTCTGTCGAATTTAAAACCTCCTGAATCCGAGTAAGATACTCCTGTAAGCAACAAGCCAGTGATTACAGCAAGGAAACGGCTTAGCAGGAGGTGATCTTGGGCTTTGTACAAGGGTCAGGGAAGCCAGCAAGTACAGGGAGAACAAACTTAAGGAGAGTTACCTTGGAGGTGGGGTGCTCTCTGCTTGCTGACCTCATGAGTTCCATAACATCATCTTGCATTTCCACCAGAGCCTTGTGACTTCCTGACAGCTTCTGCTCAACACAAAACATGCAATATTTCAGCAATTCAGGCCACACGAACCAACAGAACTCCTGGGAAAAGACTTAAACCCTACTACCCAAATATTGAAGCATTATCTGTATGAATGGTACGAGTTAAGGATGTCCCAACTGACACTGATGCAGCTGCGATAGGGTTAAGTTTGACTTCTACCAACCTGGAAGAAATACGGACAGAAAGAAGAGGGAAAGGGAAGAACCAGGAGAAAAAAACAAACATGTACACACACAAAAACATCTGCGCAGCTGGGGCTGGCTCCAGGATAGAGGAGGAGAAAGCCACAAAGCACCCAGGTTCTCACCGCAGAGCACAGCTGGATTTTTCTATTAAATCGGATGGCTGAGAAAGACTTCATGTTAACGCTAGACGTTGTTTGTATTGGGGTGCAGCCTTCCCATCCCATTAAAGCATCCATGGGAATTTCACATGCAATAGCATGTCAGAGCATACTGAGCAACCAGAAACGCAACAGATGGCAACGGTGCATCATACCACAGCTTGAAGTGTTCTTACCCCACCCTTTAAAACAGAGGAAGACAAGACTTAAAAAAATCCTAAATATAAGTGGTGAAGCAGCTGGTGTCTGCCAAACGGTGGGTGGTGTGGGTTCATTCTGGCCTCTGATGCATACGACAAAGTTTGGGATGGGCCCAGGTGCTGTTCCTCAGCCCCCACACAAAAGAATAATGACTCACATTTATACTTCAGGATACAAACCCTTCAACATCCAAGGGATTTAAGAGGTGTATGTGAGAATCACTCCCTCACCCACAGAAGTGGCTGCATTTTGGGAGTGGAGTGTTGTCACTGTTTAACCCAAAAGAACCTGCAAGAAGAGATTCAAAGCAGGAAGTCTGGCATTTCCCACCCTGGCATTAATTGTGGGTGCTCTGTCTCCGCGTTGCTGCTCTTCTAGGAGTGCCATGTAAACAGAGGTGCCACGAACAAAGCCATGGTCTTCACCACATCACACATGGGCCCTTCTACGAGGGCATCCTGGACCTGAAGCTATGCGGGTAGTGATGAAGTTGGAAAAAACTGCTCACTAAATCACAGTGCCACCTCTTGCACAGCTGGAAAGCAGCTACCAAAGCTTTACCAACAGGTGGAGTGCTCCCTAAAGCCAACACCCTGCAACTTGCTGGCATCAAAAGCCTTTAACCAATACCCTGCAGGATACTGAGAAGGGCTGAAGAGAGCTAGGATGCTTACACTCACCTGCTGGAAAGGGTTGGGGTACCCAGCACTGCAGGTGATGTAATAGCGGAGAGTATCTACAAAGACAAAAGAAAAGAAAGTCATGCTAAATACATTGTTCCAGCTTTGCAGTATTTTATGACTGCCACAAAGGAGGTGTTAAATTCTGAAAGCAATAAGCAAAATGAAAATGCAATATAAATAAAATCACTTCCCTCTCTCCATGTAGGATTACAGTGCAAGGATGGCACTAGAGAAAGGGAACCCTTGTAAGCTGCCTTTGGGGAGAAAAGAAAGATTGGTTTTCTCTTTTTTTTTTTTTTTTTTGTGAACAGCAAAAGGCAACGGGGCTGCCCCACTTACACCATTAGATGAAACATCCAAAAGGTTTTATTCAAAAGTCAACACTATCCACAGTATAGGCATAAGACAAGACGTCAGTCTAGGATAAATCCAACTGCATGTTTAATTTCTGCAACTTCCCAGTGTCAGAATACCCTTCTATGGTCCCTGAAAGCAGCCACGGGCTGCTGCCTAGGGCACAAAACAAAGAGACAACTCAACTTTCAGCCAATTCAGTTCACCGGATAGGTCACTACACAGCCACAAAATACTAGTACAGGAGAGGCAGTAGAGCTGTGATATAAATACAGGCTGCTATCAAAAATACCTGTGGAAGCACACCGTTGGGCCAAAGGAGGTGCATACACACATCCCTGTGCTATTACACAGTGCTGAATATACTGCGTACTAAACATACGAGTTCAAGCATTTAAAAGAAAAACAGGCAAAAAAAGACATCTTCACAACTGGGGATTCTTCTGTCGTGTTCAAGGAGAGACCGGTTTTAGACAGTGTTCTGTAGAAGAACAAAAGAAAGTCCTCCTAATTCAAGAAAACCAGAACTTTCAGTAATGTCACTTCCTAAAAATGAAAAGCAAGCAAGGAAACGGATGGAAGACAACAAGTTCTTGTCTTTCTGACAGGTATTAGGGGCGAACAAGTAAATAGTCTGTTTTATGATGGATGTCACTTGCACGCAATTAGATTTTAATAAGAAGGCTTTAATTAGACTTTAACTAGAAGAAGTGCACGTCATTTGTTTTGCATCCTTCTTTTGACTTATGCAAAAAAGGTATTTTCGGTATTGAGTCAATACTGCAGACTTGATCAGGAAAGAAAGCTCTTTCCACGTATTAGGATATGAGCAACATGTTTACCCGTTCGAGGGACCTCAGATCGTTGGCTGGCAACATCCCCAAAGTTAGTCTTAGCACTGAGTAGCTCTACCAGCAATCACAGTATGGTGAAGACACACTCGTAAACTTCCAAATAAGACTGTTGAAGTACTTTGCTAGCAGCATCCCTTATTTTCAGGCTTGAAGACACAGATTTATTTCTCCTCATTCAAGTGTGTATGAAACCAGCCTGGTGCCTTCATGAGCCCTCCATAACGCTACAACTGCCAGCACGCACAAGTTACAAATACCAGGCTTTCCCCCGCCATTCTCAATAATGCTATCCAGGGAGAGAGCTCTGAAAGACTTGATCATCCAAATACCTTTAGATTACTTCTCAAACATTTACAGTTCCTCTTCAGACAAATGGAAGAGCATCAGCTCAGCAAAAGCAAGGGTGACATTTGCTTGCTAAAGATGACAAAAGCCCCAAAACACACATACACTCTGCATTTCCCCCCGACTAGCATCCTTTTCTCCATTCTTTTTAATCTCCTGCCGGTGACTTTCAGTCACGCATATTCCAGGCTGCAAAGGTATTCTAATCAGTCCCAACTCAGAAATCAGTAAAAGGCACAACCACAAGTGAGCGGAGCTGTGAAGAAGGCAGACCTGACTGTATCCTGACTCTGCTGCGCTTCCCATAAATATTGAATGCACCTTTCGGCAAGCCAACCCGCTGGAGACCAAGTGGTACAACACAGACTGTCAGCTCCTGCACACTGGCAATGCAACCTGACAGCTGTTATTTATAATTCATTAGCCTACTTTGGGGCAGCTTCTGCCAGCTGCTCCATCTCCCCCCCACCGGCTCTTTCTCTGGGATGGCTTACATCTCCCCAGCCAAGCCTCTAAACAGCAATCAGCAAAATCTGAGTAGATAGGAGGGCAGCAAGAATTGCTTTGTGTGCCTCCCTTTGGGCAGACCACACAAATGACTGTCCACAACTACTGAGCCAAGGAAAGGGCTGCTCCTCCCAGGTTCATAAATCACACTGAACGGCTACGGAAAAATAGATTAAAAGGTACCTGTGCTGGGAGAACAGCATAGCAGCAGCCATCCACAGCATCACACACGACGACCTAAAGGAGCTGTGATCTTGTCACCTATTTATTTTAAATCAACAAACCGCTAGAAGTTTCTTTTAGTCTCCCACAGTGCTATCAAGTTTACATCGCCTTTGTAGGTGCCTTAAGTGGCATGACATACCGCTAATACAGAGCTCCAGAAACATTTCTTCAGGGCCTTTTGGATCATCCCTGGTGGGCAGATTACAGATGAGAGTTCCTGATATCATCATAGTTTGCAGCTTGTAAGCCCAGGATAAAGATTTGCTGGTTACAAGCGAAGTGAAAAGCAGTACAGCGAAATAAGTGCTTCCCATGCTTCACCCTGGAAGGCAGGATCAACAAGGCTTCACTGCGGTAGCGCTGGCTTTGCAGCTGACAAGTGTGACACTCTGTACATAAAATGTGCTTTCAAAAATGGCAAAGCCAGCAGGAGGAGCCTTCCCCTGCACCGCAACCAGTGTGCTAATAGCTGTGGTGCTTTAAGACTAAGGCTACAATAGGCACTGAAGCTCCCTTAAAGGGATCCTGTGCTGCAAAGCCTGGAAATCAAAAGGAGCGTGACCCCTGCGCCTCCATACCACCTGGATGGGAAAGAGGAAAGAGCAGGAGGCATCTTCACCAGTTTTAAACCCGGTGGAGGCTATCCTCTACAACACCAAATCTCACGTTTCTGTCCAGAGAACAGCTACACTAACCCATCATTTGTACTCTGCTAACAGCTCCAGGCAATTTCTCTCTATAATTATCTTTCTGATGCATTTTCCTCTCACGGAAAATTCCTGAAGGTTGGATCTGATTTTTGAAGCCGGCCTTTGGGCAATCCAGTTCATAGAAGGGTTAGGCAGGGCGACATCTGCAGCTGCCTGTGCCTGCTGTTGCTAGCAGCAATCCTCCTGACCCACGCTCTTGGTGCGCAGGCAATGTGGGAGCAGAAGGCAAGGAAGGGAACTACCCAAAATGCTTTATTTTTGCAAAGTCTGTTTTTCCTAGAAAGGAAAGTAGAACTGCCTACTAAAGACGGCTTCAGCTGCTAGAACTACTTACTGCTTCTGCAACCATGGAGACTTACTATTCACTTCAAAGCCCAGCTGAAATGCAAAAACGGCATTATGCACCCGCCAAAAGGCAGCGAGAAGGTCTGCAGGGTAAAAGAGCAATCAGAAAAAGAGATCCTAGTTTAAAAAAAAAATAAATCCCCACACCTAGAACAGCTTTTCCCAGCCCTTCATCTCTACTTGAGCATTCTCTAAGCAGCTTGCATTTTACATACACCCAAATGAGACTGACTCTGTGCGTTCAATCATCAGAAAAAGTTGAAGCATTTTCTTGCCCAGGTAACACGTTCTCCACCAAGAGTTTGTTTCCCTAAGGCAACAGTCTGACAGCAAAGGGAGGTATCTGCGTAACATTTATATTTCTCTCTTAGATGCCACTCTTGTACTGGTGAAATCATTCATCGGGGGCCTTCAGTAAGGAGCTCATAGCCATCCCACATGCCCTCCGCTCAAAGCTTTCTGCTAATCAGGAGTCCAATAAAACCAGGCAGGAAAATACAGCTTCTCAACACCAACATCAGTGCAGCAGGATTCTCGGGAGCGCTTCTTTGGGCAAACTCTTTTCTGCAGTGCTCGCTGAGCTCAAGTAATAACTGCGCGACCACCACATGCCCCATGTGAGGTTTTGTCCTGACCTTACTTCTAGAGAGGAAAGGGAGGTGGTGGCGGTGTCAGTCCTCTGTTTCATTCAGCTCTGGGCTTCTAAGACGAGAGTGAATCAGTGAGAGGCCAACTAGGAGGCTGCACGCGACAAGAACGCTTCCTGCTTATATCCGAGTAGCGAAGTCTCAGCATCCAGCCTGACCAACTTGGCTGGACTGGAGGTAAAAGGCTCCATTATCCATCCCCTGAGGTTTGCAGTTCCTTTGGATGAAGCAAGTGTCTGTTCGCCACGCAGATTTCCAGTAAGAGAATCTGGAGAAAGCTCTTCCTGTTGTTTAGACAGATTGTGCCTTTTTATTTAATTTTATGCAATAAGTCATCTGATAATAACATAACATCAATGAAAAAAGAATGAGACTAGAAGATGGCCTCCTGCTTTGAAAATAAACATCTTGGCTGCACCAAGTCTTTTTACGAGCAGCAGGAGCTGATTATACAGCCACTGTTCAACTCCATTGGCTTTATCTCAATTAATGAATACTGCACGAGTTAGGCACATATGTCAGCCTCTTCTGCAAAATGATTTAAGTCTCTCCTTCTCCAGGAAACCTGCATTAAGGCTTTGCCCCCACTTTTCCCCTGCTTTTTTCTAATGCAGCACATTTTATCTACAAAACAAGGACATCTCCTCTCCAGCTAAAAACACGACAACAATAATAATGCACTTAATCAGATTATTCTCAGCTCCATTAATTCTCTTTAGATTTGCAAACAGCAATTAATACACAAATAGGAACATTAACGTACCAGTTGCCCAGTATCCAACACAGTTCTTGTTCTATGAAAACTCCTATAACCACCACCAACAAAAAAGCATTGCAAATATGCAAACCTAGATGACTCATCCTAGTCTGAATGCCAGAGCATAGGGCTGGGAATATCACAACATATTATATTTAAAAACAACAACTAAAAGTAGCGATTAAAGGGAAAAATTGACCCAGCGCTACAAAGCTTCTTAAGATTACTTGTTGGTTCTTATATCCTTAAAAATAGGCGGCAGCACCTAGCGCAGTATGCCATACCCCAGCACCGGCCAAAAGCAGACACCTAGGCAAGACTGAAAACACGAGCGTCCTCTCAGCCCAACTTCAGCTCAAGTGATTCCCAAGGTAAAGGCGATTCCTACATGCATGGCAATTCCCAATGGATTCTTATTCCACGGACTACCTGAGTCCCTCAACCCACTCACATCCTCTCCTAGTCGTCTTTTTTCTGAAGTGAAAAAATGCATGGTGAAATACACCGTAGTGAAACTAGCTGGAGAACCTTAAAAGTGTTTCAGCCTCATCTGTCTATACAGCTGTTTATGTCGGACACCATCACCCACAGGGCAGAGGCAGCAAACCAGAGAGCGTGAAGAGTCCGTGCACTAGAACTGGGAGCCTTCAAACAGAGCGGCTTCCTCCGAGGGGAGAGCATCGATGGTGGCTCCCAGCTGCCTGCCCTGCCTCCTTGAGCTCCTCACTCTCATTGTACATACGGCTGAACTGTTCGCAAAGCAGCTGCTACAGTTTACACTCAAGCACATTAAGGGATACCAACACTTCTTTCAGACTTTTAAAGGCATTTCTAAGGAGCCATCATGGTGATTAAAGTGTCATTGAGCAGTGCCACACCGCAGTCCTCACATTGCGATACTCCTTCCTGCTCAGGTGCCCAGGACGGTCCCGACATCGGGGACCAAGAGCTATTTCTGTAGCTTCCCGATATTAAGTTATGACACAGCAGTGAAAATCCACACGGGAAGGCAGAACATTCAACCATCTCCCAACCAGCTGCCTAGCGCGATGACAGGCTCAGAAGTTAGACTGATTTCCTTCTGAAAAAAAGGAAAAGGCGCTCACGAACACCCAACGGCTGCCTAACAGCAGGGAGCTGACACACCAGCAACCCACGGAAGGGGCCACCCTTCCAACTCAAGCCTGTGACAACACCTGCTCTTCCTCCTCTTCAGTGTTTCACTTAGAGCCATTCACTGTTATTTATGGAGCCTCAACAACTGTTATAGCTGGCGGTGCTGCCAGAACAGAGCCTGATTTCACCCGGGGGAGGTGACTGTCCCTGCCAGGGGAAACAGGAGGAAGGACAGGAACGTCAGTCCTGCACTCACCGTTAGCCTCTAAATGAATGGTACTGATTAACAAAGAACCGCCGGAGCCAAGCAGACAAGGACAACCGAAATGGAGAAGCACAAAGAGGCATTTCTTCAGTTTCCCAGGGTCAATCTAATTGCTACCAAACACGCTCCAGAGCTGATGTGGGTTACCAAATTATCACAGCACACAGCTGGCATTAGCATCAGATATTTCCCCTTGGCCTCACTGACCCGTTTGCCTCCTTGAATAATCAGGAAGCCAGCTTGGTACCTGAAGCCATGTCTTTGTCACCTTCACAGCCAGGAGAGGATTTTCATCTTGCAGGGTGTTAAGCATTCATTCTCTTCCCTTATTGCATTTCTTTGTTACAAAGAGAGCTGGCCCGACTCTACCCTCTCCTTCCCAGGAAATCAATAAATAAGGCATTCCAAAAATAAGCTGTAGGGTGGTAACATCAACTGTACGTACTCTCTTATACTACGTTCTGCCTCCAGACATAAACATTTCTTATTGCTTTCAATCCCCGCGTGCTCAGCCACAGCTATATACCTAATCTCCTATCAGTTGCACGGTAAGAGGCAGCATTTGGCTAAGCGCAGGGCCATACGCTAGACCTTCAGTACACAAGGCAAAGATTCTCCGATTCCACTAAATAAGAACCAGGAAAACCACAAGTGGCTCCTTTTACAAATCAGTGTCATTGCTTATTTGTGTTTTACCATACACAGAACTATAGAGAAGAACTACTGGGGGAGATGAGGTAGGAGAAAAGAAAAGTTAACTTTGTTATCTAAGCAGCAAACTCAGACCTGAAAAATACTTTTTAGCACTTAAGGTATCCCCGCTGACAGGTGCCCAGCCACTTTTTTGTTAAGCCACAGTTTTGCCCCTGCCCTCGCCCAAGGTCCAAATTGGAGGCACCGCTCATCTCATCAAGCACTTCAGTCTAAATCAGGAGCAACAAACCCAAAATCCATCAGTGCTTCAGCTGGATGCCGCTGTGATGCAGGCAGATTGCTTTAAATGGAACAGGATAAACAAAGCAGTCAAAATACTGCATTTATAATGGCAATTCATACTTCTGTGTGGCTGTTTCCATTCGTTTACCCTCTAAATTAGCTTTAAAGAGACTCCTATTTATAGTCACCATTAAGAGAAAAAATGATATATATTTGTTTATAACAGATATAAAAATAAGTATTCTAGATTCAGGAATAGAGATCTAAGAGCAAGTTTTAAAAATGACAACTCAAATGGCACACAGCTATTGCCGCAGTTCTGTCACTTAGAGAGAAGTGCTACATTTAAAGCAAAATAATCCAGGAACTTCTGTTCCATCTTATCATTTATTTCCACTTAAGGGCCAAGACAGAAGAAAGGTTCTGAGGGCTCTTCTGAGAAAGAAAAGCGTAGATGTGCACTTCTGACAAGGGTATAAAGGCTTCTTTGGGAAGAACATTGGTTTTGCAGAGCTCCACACGCATCTGATTTTCCCACTGTCTCACGCTCCTCTGTTCCAAACAATGCCTTGAATTCTCAGCCACTGCCACGCTCCCGTGTGACAGCTGGAGGTGCCGTACCCTGTGCCAAAGCCAGTCCCAGCACTTACCAGCACTAAGCACCGCATTCTCTTCGACCACTTTGGAGACATAAGCATCGGGGTTAATACAGAAGTCACTGGAGCCCTAGATAGATGCAAGACAAAAGGGAAAAGGAGTATCAAAGAATACCGGGATCAAAGAGCAGTTGAGCCAGGTTAACATCAGGGAACACTCTCCTATGGGGGTGTTTCAGAGGCTGAAGTCTCTCATCGTCACCCCCCACCAGCGCTGCTTTACACAACCGCAGCAGTGCTGGAGTACCAGCTAGCGCACCACACCAGGGAGGAAGGAGGAGCTCTGTACTTTTCATAGATGCAAATTGCCAGGACAGCTACTTTGGACAAGATGCGCTATAAAACAGGCACAGCGTAGCATTAATCTCCGGTCAGATAAACTTGCAGCAAAGGGTGAACGGGACTTGGATCAGAGCCACTTACCACAGCGACAGCCAACTCCAGACCCAGGGATCCCCAGCTGACAATCAGGGCAAACACCCCAAGCAAGCACACCCTGTGGGAGACAGACAGATGGCAGATGTAGAAGCTCTGATTTCAAGCAGATCCTTTCACACAATGTATTATTTGGAGTCCAAAGCAATTACCAAATCCAAGAAATTACCAACCACTGTATCTTCAGATAAACCACTCAATTTTACGGGGACAGCAGCAATCAGAGAAGTTTATGTCCAGTTGTCGGTTCCCACATTACCTGGCCCTAGGGCCGCAGAGGAAAGAAGAGGGTGGAAGCAGTGTCTTACTCTGCTTCTAGCAGGAAAGCCAAAGACAGAGGGGTAGCCGTAGGGAAGGCAGATTGGCAGATGGATGACTACAATCCCATCACTTCCACCATCCCCATGCTGGTCCAAAGATATTCAAAGGAAAGCATATTAAAAAAACCCCAAAAATATACTGATACAAAATTGGACAAATCCATCCTGTTTCTAGAATAAATGAGTTTAAGTGTAAGCACTGCACAGCTACAGACAGTGGGAGGGAGCCTCAGCCTGCGTTAGGACACCTGACTTTGGTTCCAGGCTGCGTGCACCCAAACAGCACCTGAGCGCCCCACACAGCCCCAGAAGAGAGACGGTCACCTGCAGGCAGACAGTCCAGAGCAACAGTTCAGGTGCCTACCACAGCCACGCGAGTGCATCTCTGCACAGATTTAAAGGTTTTGTTCTGACAGCTGGACCTCATTACCGACAGAAATAGTGGGAAGTGTCTGCTCTCAAGCAGACAAGGCAGAGGAATGACAGAGCAGTGGTCTCGGTGACATGCAGCTAGCGCACGGCACGCTGGCGGAAGGCTTTTGCACCTCCCCAGCCAGCACATTAGCTCTTCACCTTTGCTGTCAGCGTGAGTGCTAGAGATACTTAGGCAAAAGTGCTCCTCAGCTCCCTCAGGTATGGGGATGCAGACTAATAAGCAGTTTCGTTTTATGTATCCCTGTCTTCAAAGTAAAGGGTCACTGGCTTGCTCTCTCAGGGATGCTTTTTCCTTCAGGCTTTGAAACACAAGAAAACAAAACAAAACACTGTTCATAACCAAGATATTCTTTATTCAAACCTAGCACAAGCATCTCTGTAAGGAAGGGACATACCTCTTTTCCGCTACATTCTGCCACATCATGGAAGACTAAAGCCCTAAAAAAATAAATCTATGGGCCTACATTAAAAAAAAAAAGAAAAAGATTTATACCTCAGTTTACAAACTTCTTTTAATCCTGAGCAATCCCTATTCTGTGAATGGATCTGTAAGTTATCTTGCAGAAGTAATGGAGCTTCACCAATCTGACCTCCGTGCGGCACTCTGGAATAAGATGGCTAAGGACTTTATTATGCTTTTTCCAAATGGATGCAAGAATTACCAGCCACAGATCAGCAAGGTTCTGTGGTTTTGTGACATAAGGACGACACGGCGTGGTGCCTCCAACTGAGCATGGTAATCAATTCAATAAGACATATTTGTTGTTTTACTTCAAATGAAGATGACTGGGTCAGTAACTGATTGGTTGGCCAGAAGATCTAAAACTGGCATTTCACCGTCTTCCTTGGCTGTGACACACTTGCCATGTGCTCCCTTTGGGGAATGCCTTAATATGAACTTCTGGCTCACAGAGAATGAGATTCTAATTTAAGCCCTGGGTTTACCATCTGTGCATTCACTTGGACTTTTGTCTGTATAACCTGCCAGGTATGAAGTCATCTGGCAAATAATAAACCTGAATACGCATTCCAATTATTAACGGCATCACCACGTACCAGGATAAACTCTTGGCCATGTCAGTTGTCAAACTGTCACTGTGTTTATGATACCAGCGTCTTTGCCAAATATGCCAAGCTAAACCAAGCTACAAGACCGGGAGAGGAATATTTTTTTCTTGTAATGGGGCCTGAGCATGGCAGCATTTGCAGTGCTTTTTAGAAATAGACACGCATTAATATCGCGGTACCATGGCAACAAGACTCCTCCTCGTAACTGTACAAACCACTGCTTGTTCTCAGTTTAAAAATTTCTTCAGGTGTGACAGCCAAAGGTAAACAAGAGCAGATCGTGACACAAAAGGCATGCTACCAGGGTGTGTAGACACATGCAATGCTTATCATCCATTAACATATGCCTTCACAACTGTAGAGAATTAAAGGGAGATTTTTAAAGCCTGTAAATTTAAGGGACAGTTCACATTACTGCCTCCCAGCAAAGAGGCTACCAATGCTGCCCAGCAAAAGGCAGACTGCCCAGATGAGTTTCTCGTCTTCGACGCAAAAGCAATGGACACAAGTAAAGTACCATCGCATTTTATAGCTCAAAAACCCTCCTGTGAACATCTCTCACGTAGCCCTAATCCTATCCACAGAGCTTGACAAAGTGTCTCTCTACACTGAGAGGCAAATTTAACTTGCTCAGTCTCGGAAGTTCTTGAAATGAACTCACAAGAGTCTAGAGGTTTAAACTAGCAAGCACTTGCATTCAGCTGACCTTCTTGTATGCACTGCGCCTGGGTCAGGACTTACCCCATAAGAATGGCCCTGGAGTTTCTAATGAGCCCAAAGAGCACCAGCAAACATATCAGGACATGGAAGAGGAGCAGGCCCAGGTACCCCAGCCACCTGCAGAAAAAACAAAACAAAACAAAAAAACCCAACACATAGTCTGCGAAGGAAAACTGGCGTATAAAAGGCACAGATAAAGAAGCTAGGGTGACTCATGGGAAAAACATAGCCCTTCTTTTCTTCAAGTAAAAGCCACCACTAATGATTAACCTCCAGAGAGCTCTGGATATTTGCTGGGTGTGGAATCAAGGCAGGTAAAAGCATTTACACAACACTTTACACAACACAGCACGCACAGTTGTTGAGAACACAACTGGACGCCACCAGCTGAGTGAGGTACAGGCATTGCAGCTTCTTCAACTTCCTAGACATTTGTTAGAAAATGCTTCAGTTATTCCACATGTGTGGACAGAGGTTTCTTTTGTGGAATACACTGGATGCAATCTTTTATTGAAGAAGTTTAATAAAAAGAAATGTAAGGGTGTGGTGTTCCCATATGGAACTAGTTCAGTTTTCCACTCTATTTAGTTAATGTGTCAGACAACAACAATGCACTTGTTAAGACACAAGAGTAGCTATCTCTGTGGCTCATTTTTCCCTTGCTTGTTAGAACACAAGCTATGGATTTTGTACATTGCAAGTAAGTTCCTCTTCAGCTGGTAATAAACACAGTTAAGAAAAATGTTGTTTTCATCCATTTTGATTTAAACTGGATGCAATTTTGCTGTAAGAAACAAGTCAGCTGGGAGGGCCAAGAGCACCTGCAGTAATATATAGAGCCTTTGGCTCAGCCACCCAGAACACGCACGTTATTGCTGCAAAACAGACCAAAACAGATGCTACAACCGCTACCCTACAGCATGCTACGCACCTGTACCAGTCATAGAGGTCAATCTGAATTGCCAGCTCTTCCAGGGACAGCTCTTCATTCTTCCAAAAGGGGATCTCAGTTGTTTTCCTGACCAGATCATCCAAGAGACCTTGCAGTTTCTGGATAACATGCAGGTAGTCCGTCTGCTTCGTGAACATCTCCTCCAAGATGAGCAAGTTTGGTTCCACTGTTTGGTTCAGGGCCACTGTGGTATCTAGTACCTATAGTATGGTAAAGAAAAAGGAAAAGAAAAGAAAAAAAAAAAAGAAAAACAGAAAAAAGAGAAAAATAATTGAAGGACAGGAAGTCAAGGAAGTAAAAGAGGATTCATCCTTACTAGGAAGTTACAGACAGCTTCCAGATTACCAGTCCTCCATCTTAAGAGGCTCAGACTGCTTACCCTTCAAAAGCAACTTATAAGCATCTATAAAGTAGATTTTGCAAGTAGTCCAATGATGGCAACTCAGCCGAGCCTTTAACACATGGACACATTTCACAGCCATCAGGGTTGCTGAACGATACCATGAAATTAGAGATAGCACAGCAACAACTGATTCTACTAAAATGATAGATTTTACTAAGAGACATGCCTGCTTTGGCCTGCCTCCTCTTCCGGGTGTGGAAGAGAGCTGATCAGAAGCTGTTTTCAGACCTAGCAAAGAGAAGACTTCATTTAACAAGCTGTGTTTGCTCTGGTATTTTTAGAAGAGCTGAAGAAAGCACCACTCCATTAATGGAAATTTTAGCACATCTCTAAGCCCGGAGACTAACAAAAAAGAAGAGGAGACACAGGCACAGCCAGATTCAAGAGAAGAGGTGCTGAGCAAGTCTGCTCAGCTCCACTCTCCCCATTTGCTAGTGTGTCTCCCTGGCGCTTACCCGGTCTTGGACACCTGCCACGGTGCGGTTTGCATGGCGTAGCGAGTACGTCAGCCGGTGAATACCATCACTGGTCTCTCCATTCCCATAGAAGCCAACAGCAATTCCAGCACTGCAGAGAAAGAAAGCAAGAAAGGGCAGAGTTAAAGCTAAGAGGCAAGCTATGTAATGCATGGCTTACTGCTACAGCACCCTTGGTAGTCACAAAGAAAACCGGGGTAGTCACGCTCCTCAGCAACCACTAAAAAAATTCACCTATAAACATTTACCTGTGTTTTCCACACAGCCACCAATTGTTCGCATAGCATCCACTTGCTAAACAGTGGAACACCATCCCTTCTCAATATGTATGTTTCATTTATGGTACCATAATGAGAGTTCAGATCTAGCATTGGCAACCAGAAATCCAGCCAGCCAAGCGGCTCTCCAGTGGCTCCCGCAAGAGCTACCATTGCTGTGCCAGGAGGCACTGCCTTCTCTGGACATGAAATACAGATTGTTTCATGACATCTTTTAAAAAGAAGGACACAAAGAGCTCACATTGACTACTTCCCCATGGTGGTGGTTCCTCCAGACACATTATCCATGCCCTCTTCTCTACACTCTGAAATATCTATGAACATCATCTATCTTGATTTATCTTCCCATTAGAAGCATTTGTGTCACACTGATTTAGAGTACTGGGAAAGAAGGCTTAATAACTTACTGGGACAAAAGGCTTATTTATTTTTAAAGCAAGTGAATTTCAAGCTTGCAGATACAATTCAACTCCAGCTGCTTAGCAAATTACCACCTATCAGCTGATTTGCCATAACTGTCCACACATATCAGTCTGCCCCAATTATGAAGTACACCATATTAGCTTAAGCCTCACTTAAAGGAGGAAGATCCTGTAAATGAGTTGCAACCAGGAGATTATCTCATGCAAGTCAGCAATACCTCTTCTACTAAGACAACGCTGCAGGAACTCACAGTTCCTCTTCCCAAGCCCATTTTTCCTAATAATAGAGGAGGAAAGAACTTATGAAGGCGTCACACAACTAAACTCAAGGCATTACAGGCCCAAACAAACATTACTAAGACATGAATTTCCTATTCTCATGTCTTATTTAACTTCAGAGCACCCAGGATCTTTTCTGGGAAGGTTCTCAGAACAAGGTTGTGTTTGTGGTAGTGGAAAGGAAGGTGGTGATGGTGGTTTTGGTGTAAATCTAAAGTTATTCTGGATGAAACATTTCAGTTTCTTCACAACAACTTCGTGCTTGGGTTATGGCACTGCCCTCACAGAGTTGGTTTGAAGGAGGAATGAAGGAGGAAGGAAACAAGCCAAACAACAGCTTTCAGGACAAGTAAGCGTAGCGCCTTTGTTTAATAGGAAGGGTCACTAAAGGACGTTAGGCATTCTTCAGCACCATCACCACCCAGCTTGGAAATGAACCCAAGCAGGCAGGTCAGAGTGGGCTTTGCCTAGATAAGAGACCCTTGCACAGATTTGCTCTGGCACATACTTCAATCTGCAGTCCAAACGACTGTTTCTGCTCTCGCTCCTCTCCTGCAAGAGGACAGCATCCATCCATGCTTTCCTGGGCTCATCCACTTCAGAAAAAGTGAGCAGAAAAATACAGTTCACCTGGTTGCATTTCTACTTTCTCCTTATACATACATGAGATGGAAGCAAAGATCACGCACTGGAAGCGGATCCACTATGAAAATCTGTGTCAGCCTCATGCTTTTTCCAACAATTGAATCTCCATAAATTATAGAGAGCTTGGCCCATAAAAGCCTCCGCTGAAGAGTCTTCCAGGGACAGTAGTCAGACTACCTCATATACAGAAAGAGAGGCAGCAGGTCTGTAACTTTTAATATTTAGTGTTAATGCAAGAAATCAGCATCTTTCTTCATGAACACCGTTCCTCAAACATTTTCCTAATCCAAGTGATGCCGATAATTAGAGCTAGAAAAGCCCCCTGCATTCCTCCTTAGTTGCAGCTATTACCAGAGCCTGATAACGCATGCCTAGGATGCACAGGGGTGGAGGGGATTACAAAAAACCAACCAAACAAAACCCACACATACCCCTCCCCTTGAACTACAGAGATTCCACATCCAGAGCTATGCCCAGGATAAGGCAACCCAGCATCCCATCCTGGCAATTACAAACCTCTGCCCTGAATTCCCCTTTGTCTTTATCAGAGCAAAAAAATTCACACAGACCCTTTCACTCTCCTGAGCAGCAGAAAACTTTAACAGTTTTTTCGCCTATAGACACCAAATAAATTCCAGAACATTCTTGACATTGAATATGCAGATCTGACCCCTTTAATTAGCGAGCGGTTTTTATTCAGCCTGTTACAGCTACTAGAAACCTATTCTTTCAGCAAAGCCTTGGTAAGTGCCCAAAACCTGCTGCTTGGCTCTCAGTATTCCCAGCACAATAGCGCTGTTTTGGTGGAAAAGACTCAGAAACAGCACTCTGAAGTAGCAGCAGTCATCTCGTCCTTAAAGGTGCAGCACAGCTAGGTGTATTAGCCAGTTTACCCAAAGGTACCATTTATGAAGTGCCAGTAGCTACTGGCAAGTGACTTGAAAGTCGTTACCCTATGCAAGGCAGAACCACCCCAGCAGCCATCCTCGTAGGCGTCCCATCCATAGGCGTCCCATCCAGCCCTGCACGAACCGAACCGCAGCTTCAGCTGCCCTTAACCCTCTAGGCACAGTCACTACTCCTGAAAGAAAACACTCGAGCGACAGGAACTGGGGTAAAAGCCACTTAATTCAAGTAACAAATTCCTCTGGACATGCGTATCACACATTCACTGGAAACTATACGTAAAGCATTAATTATTCCATTACTGCCCAGCAAAAGCCAGCTCTGCACTCACACCTTGTGCCAGCAAGAGCCACTTAACGCAGCCATTCTTTCTCCTAGGAGCAAGCTGTACGGTTTTGTGGCAGTTCCCCCTTCTACCATGGTAGAGAGGGAAGGAAACCATCCCCAAAGCCCAGCCTGGGGGCAGGTGCCCGGCCCCACGCTGGGACTGTGGAGGGGCAGAGCTGAAGGGCAGGCAGCGGGGGAACTGCTGGTGGGGGAAGAGGAGAGAACCACTGCTGTTTAGTTTTCTGTTTGCATTTGGCTGCTTCTAAATCCAACAGTTGTTTCAAATCCCTGCCTACACACACTGGTATAAGTTGCTATTGTTTAAAGCAGATTTAGAGATTTGCACTAGTTTTTAACTACCTTTTATTTGATTAAAGGGAAACCGAGGGGCTCCTTCTATTTAAGTGCATTCTTTTAATGTAAAAATAGATCAAGTCATCTTAACCCAACAGCGTTAAGCCTGGAGGTCAGGACAAGTCACACGGCTTCTCGCACAAACCCTGGGAGGCTCTGTAGCCTAAGATACAGCAGCCCCATCTCCCAGTACAGGATGCCAAAAACATCACCCAATGGGGAAGCCTTCATTTCTATCACGCAGTGTGGATACAAGAACAGCGTTCCTGAATGACACAGCTTTTTTCCACCCTAGCACCCTCTGGAAGATACTCCAACGCATTTTCGACGCTTCTATAGGAAAGTCATCTCCACTTCTGCTATTCTGGCTTCTGTCGCACTCCCCTCCCTAGCGCACACACACCTCTCTCCTCCTGCGTCCACACTGTCCCGTCCTCAGTTCTTCCTCCCGAACCTACCTGTATCAGTCTCCTGTCGCTTCCACCACCCCATCTCTCCCCGCGTTCCTTCTCACTTGTATTTTTGAATAAATATCTTAAAAATCAATCTTCTACGCCCTCACGGGCCATTTAAAAAGTTGCTCCTGCTGTCCAGTACTGCATTTAAAATGCCACTTGGCTACTCAGTCATTTGGGTAAGTTTTAGGAAACTCACTTGCGTTAAGGAAACACTGGACTCCTGAGATTAACACCATCGTCACTGGCACACACCCACAGAAATGCACTAGAGAGAAACGGTACGCTATGCCAGCTCTTCCAAGAGTTCCGTGACATGAGCCTGAAGAGCAGCATGCCGTAATACCTAAGTATTCCTCCAGATACAATAGTATGACTTAAAGCACTGCAGCTTGTGTACACATACTTCAGTATCACTCTCCAGCAAGACTCAAGAAATTTAAGTCTGGAGCACAGTTTTCCTGCTGTTTATAGGCAAGAATCATGTGTGCTTAGGACACCCCTTGATAAAGAACCAGAAGAGAATAATCAAGTGTAATTCCAAATTAGCTTGCAATATGACCCGTAAAAAAACGTTTCCTGAATTACACGAAGTATATATGAACAGCAGAGTGTTAATCTGATCCAGAGAGCATAACGTGCCTTCTGGTGAAGAGATCCTCCCGTTGTAATACCCACGCAGACACGCACACCGAAAACCCCTCTGGGTACCCAGTCACCAGTCTGAAAAGATGAACACTAGCCATTCACATCACATCCTTAGAAATGAATAATCTAACTACACCAAGTCAGCTTTAATTACAGGAACTTCATAAGGAGAGCCCTTTTTAGACTTCGTGTTCTCAGGAGGAATGTTAATTTGTCTGCCTAATTACCACCTTGCACTTTCACGCCAGAGGAAAGCGCTATTACTGACACTTGAGAAAGCAAGTTTTCACCATCTATTTGGACCTGATTTTTTTCAGGTACCTTCTCCATGAAGCTTCCTATCCGCCTTCGGAGCTGAGCTCCCTTCTGGGAGAGTTGGGGTCACCTAACTGATGGATGAGACGATTTATAAGACAACTCCCCATACACAGAAACCGATCAAAACTGGTAAGGAGTAGAAATGAACTAAGTATTCAAGGAATAGTCTAGGCAAATCATTCCTGCAGCTTTGTGGCTAGAGCAACTGGGAAGACTGATTAGAGAGACATTTTGTTGGAGAGGTCCTGTTAACCAGTTACACCTTCCTGCTGGCTCAGCATTCTCCCTTTCGCTCAGCAGGAAATATCAAGTCATCAGGAAACAGTGATCCGTAGTACTCAGCAGGATTCACAGTACAAACAGCCCTCTGGGATTGAGTACTACCTAGACAAGCATCTACTAGGCATGGCTAGACTTAACCAGAGTTAACTAGTTCTCAGCTAGGAAGACAACAGTCCACTTCACGGTACTCAGACAGACCAGACCAGCCACTGTTTGGAATCTCTTGCTGCTTCACCATCCAAGCTCCTTCTCTCCCCTCACATACGGTGGTGCGAACTCCCTCCTGGGTCAGCCTACCGTCAGGCAGACATTCACAATAGCCTCATTCCCCATCACTCCGAAACACAACAGCATCTGCCGGCCTGGCACTTCTGTTACGTGTAACGCACAGCTAGGATAGGATATATCCAGTGGACTAATCTTTAACTATTGGTATCTAGCTGGGACTTCCTGCTAGCACAGATTAGATTCCTTGCGTGTCAGGAGCCGTATCTGCATTCCCAGCCAGACGCTGAGCACAGAGTGCCAAAGAGGCACCGGTTCAAGTGCACTGTCACATCCAGCTGCTCTCAGAGGGGCAGAAAACCGACCTCGGCTTTGCAGGAGAGCGGCAGCACTTGTACGGCAGCTCCACTCGCCAGGGATGGTACCAACCTGCCATCGTCCAACAGAGCCAATCTCAGAGCGCAAATTTAAAACTTAATTAAAAAGGTCGAGACAGATATTCATCCAATATCACTGTAGATTCAGGTAGGATCTTACTTTTAAGGATACTCCTGCATTTAATAGTTGCAAAAACAAATGGTACACCAGGGGTGGAAACCAGTGGTTCACACTTTGAGGAATCTAAGCAGTTTTCCAGCTTGCAGACTTGACTGGGAGTCGCATCAAGTTTACCAGAATTTATACGCTGACCTTCCAACTTTAAATTGTCTCATGCAGGCTCTGGGAGATGTGCAGAATACCTCCACTTTCTACAACTCAAAACAAACAATTATCACACTCGGAGCGGCTGTCTTGGACACATATGCTCCGTAACAATAGCTAACGAGAGCCTGTAGCAGCAGCACAACTATAAATAGCATCAGCTAGAGCTTCTGTAAGAAAGGGTTAGGACCACAGCACTTTCAGTGGATTGGAATGGATGCAGCTGAATCTCTTGAGATCACTAAAGAGAAAGGTGACTGAGGCTGAGATTTCTTCTTCACAAGTTGTCTTCTAGTTTGCTTTCCATTCCAGGCACCTATTTGCAGTCAGCAAAGCACAGACAAGCTCCCTGCAAAGGCGGCAATGTTTGCTAGCGCACTAGCTCTCCTCCTCAACACTGAGCTCCTGCCTCTACAGGCAGATCCATCCCCAGCTGCTAAACTCACAACATAATGTCTGCTCTGCTGTGTTTGTACCAGTACTTCAGGGGTTTTCTATTCTCTTAAGTATGTGCCTCAAAAGAACAAATACACAAATGCATTAGTAGCACGATCTAGCCCTTGAATAGCTAAACCTGGCCTTCAAGGAACACGCTCACCTCCAAAAAGATCACATACCAGATCCATCACCTATCAGCAGGTTAATACAAAAAGTGAGCCATGAGACACTGCAAAATACAATCGTCTCAGTATGTCCTTCCTGAACAGGGGACTGCTCCCAGACCTGCCAGCCCTGTGGAGGGGCAACTAAGACCACCTGGAGCCTTGGGGAAGAGTAGGACAATGCTCGGAATTGGTAAGAAATGTGGTGCTCAATCTCAGGGCACACATCCATAGAGCTCAGAGCATTTGCTCTGTCCAAGTCAAAACAAACTAAGTCCAAGGCTCCTTCCAGAAGTTTGCAAACATATCCCTGCTTTCAGATGCCCCATCATTAACTTTCTAGGAAATGGGATCCTCATCTGTGCTGACAAAAAAAACCCAACAAACCCAAACCAAACCAGCCACAACCCAGAAAACAAACAAAATGTAAAGTTCTCTCTTTTTAACTTCTGCCCGTGTTCTCCACTAGTTACTTGATTTTTCTTGTTTTCGGCAACCCTTCTTTTCTCCTCCCCTCCAAAGGCCTTCTATTGCTTAGTCATAACATGAAACGTTGCTGACACTAGCAGCATTACTAGCAACCCTTGGAGATGGCACATTAGTACAGATAATGAAACGCAGCAGTGTCTTACACAGGCTGCAAGATCTGAACGTCCTCTCCAGTCAAACACCAATACATCCAAACCCAAAAGAATAATCTGTGCCTCTTTCTTCCTAATCTACTCTCCCACGTAGTCATTCTTTTTGGACACTAGATTCTAAGAAATCTACATCTAGACCTGATAAATATTTCAACTGTATCCGTCCTATTCAAGTGATAAGCATCTGGGGACACCGTGTCCTTGATTCACCACTTGCGAAGTATCAAGAGCAGGACATTAGCTATTCCTTTCCACATTGCTCAAGCCATTAGGCAGTTCAGCAAGTGGCAGGAAGGAAGAAAATACATTACAGATATTTAAAAAATACATGTACCAAGTGGAAAGAAGGATTACTGCCAACATTGACTGACTACAGACACAGCATACCCAGTGTGAAAATGCACGCACAGGATACGCCACCCCAAGTACCAGGGAAGATCCCTTTTCGGGCATGGACCATACCTGCACACCAGGGTTGCGATGATGACACACCATGCCGTACAGCAGCAGTCAGCATTTAGATGTTCTTCGCTCTTCCGATGGCGGCAACACAGCCAAAATGAGTAGAACAGGAGAAAGAGCAGGTCCAGAGCAAGGCAGGAAAGAGCGATGCCACCCAACAGCAACAGGGCCTGCGGAAAACAGAGACGGGTGTCACATCCCACCACGCACAGCCATAGCAGGGGGTGTGAATCAGGGGCCAGATGTCTGAGGGCTCTGCAACAAGACAGCGCTGAAGGCAAACCTTTAAAACAAGTTGTTTTGTGGGTTTTGTATATTTTTTAAATATAAACAGGAGATTTTTAGCCTCACTTCCTCCCTTCTCTGCATCCCACTCAACGAAACCACATTCTGTACCTAAGCAGGAAACAACTGAGCCGTTTTGTCTGTCCCAGTCTGCAAACAGCCTAAGCGAAGCAGGGAGGGTTTCCTCTTTACCCCTGATCAGAGGTCAGCAGATTTAAAGAAAAAAAAAAATAAATAAAAAAAAATAGTTCAGCCAGCTGCCTCTATCTGTACAGTTGTTTAATCTTCATGAATAAATATGCAGGCTTATTCATTAGAAATCCAAGTGCATGAGTGGGTTTGAAAGGGGGTGGAATTTATTATACATGCATGAGATTGATTTTAAAAAAATGAATCCCCATGCAATGCTTCTGTTCAAGGTAGACCTGGAATAAATGCTAAATCCCTCCATATACCATCCACATATATAGGTACAACAAACGTGGATGCTACAGACACACTGGCTTGAAGCCGTCACAAGCTGAATTACTGTGTTATACCTATTTCTAGTCAGATGTTCCTGGGAGGAAAGGGAAGCAGTAAGCATTTAATTCCATTCCAATTTCATTTAACTCCATTCCAATTTCTTTTTATTTGGAAAATCCTGGGTGAAACCCAAAAATGCAAAACAATTTTGTTAAGTAAAATATTAATAAAAAAAATTTTAAATCTATTCTAACACCAAATCCAGCCACAGTTTCCCACATGAATGGATGAAGAAGAAGGATGTCATTTTATCCATAAGTTTTTTTGGATGAACCCTTGGTAGTGATGACTAATGCCAACTTGTTAGAAATGACTTAAGTATCTGGAAAGAGCCTAAGTCACTTACTGTTGCCTCAAATATCAGGAAGGCAGACACAGATCTGTATCAGCAAACCTAAAACAAAGGTTTGGGGTTTTTAAATCAGTATCTCCTTTCCTCCCCATGTAGAAAGTTCTTAAAGAACATTTATACACTTCCTCCTGATTGAAACAATAACTTCTTCCTGGTCAAAGAAATAAAACAAAGAATGCCGCGATTAAAGTAAGATTCTGAGCAAAACCCGTGACTGTTTCTAACAGGGTCTGGTAGTAACTTGCTCTTCGTAGGCTTTTCTTCCCCTTCTTTCCCCCCAGCCTGCTCCACAGGTACTCCCTGCTGAGTTCTTATCCTGGCAAACTACCCGAGCCACACAACGTACTCCCCAGCCAAGCAAACGTCAGCCTGCACAGACTGCAGGGCCCATCAGCCACACATAACGGGATTCACGCTAATTAAACCGAACTGCTCCCATCACAGATCCTCCACGCAGCCAGGCGCTCGTTGCTTCCCCAGCCTTGGAAACCCACCCAAAGCCCACCAAGCGCACTGGGATGGGGGGAGCTTACAGGTGCTGCTACCCCAAGCTACACAGCAGAAACCCAGTCCCACTGTAGAAAGTGAACTTTGGGATCTTTAACAGAGAGGAGTGGAGCTGGAAGGGAAAAAGCCCCGTCCCCCTTTCCCATGATTACACCAGATGGTGTGCGCGCCGTTTGAGATCCCGAGCAGAAAGGGGCCTTCGAGAGGGAAGCTGCGTTCAGAGCCCCACGTTCTCCCACTTCTGAAGGCTTGCCCTGTACGAGCACTCAATACTAATTTAACTAACACATTTGGCATACCAAAGCTCCTTGGGGATATTCTTTATTTTTTAAAGACGTCAGGCTGCTGTAATGCAAAGCTTTCCTGCGCTGCTCGCCTGCACTTCTTTCTTCACACCCTCAACCTTCCTGCAGATGCTAAAAGGCATTGCCGCTGAAAAGAAAAACCCAGCTGAAAACATCCTCCCAGTGACTCTTCATCAGCAAAAAATTCACACTGCAGCTCCAGACGAAGGGAAACAGCCCCCCCCCCTTTAAAAGGAAAAAAAAGGAAATACTGAAAAGAGGAAAAAGAAACCCAACCAAACTAAAGACTACCATGCAGCAAGCAACCTGAAGTTCTTGATACTTAATATATGCTTTTATTTATGCATCTGGCCAAAAGGACTTGGCTGGCCACTACACCACGATCTGTGTTTCATTTTCCAGAGAATATTTGTTTTCCATTAATGGATATGTGCCATGACAACAAGTGAAATCATCCAGCAGAGCAGTTATTAATCTTTCTGACTGATGAGTCAGTTTAGGACCCAGAAACTGGCTGGCAGTGAAAGCCTGGTGGCAACCAAAGGCATGCCTGTGCCTGCTCGTCGGGATTAAATGACAGTATTTAAAAAAGGGGGGGTTGAGGCTGGGTAAACCCTCAGACATTCTATGCTGCAACAGTAAATCTGGGGCTCGGTTATCCAAGGCCACGTTATCCTGAGTAAATGTAAAATTATGCACTGGGCCTTTTGCCACAGAAGAGCATCAATTCCTCTTCGAACATTTGCTGAGCTATCAGAACCTTTATAGCAAATGATGCATGGACTGCCCTTACAGGAAAATGGAGACAACTTGGAGGAGCAACATTTTACCACTGTGCTGACGCTAATGGCAGAAGTGGAGACAGAGCAGTCCCTGAAAATGAGTGTAAATCCAAGCGGTATCAGCCAGACTGGCAGGAGACGAAGCTACAGCATTAGGAAGCACTTTCAAAATAAAAGTTAATAGCAGTACACAGGGAAGAAACCACGCGCAGCACTGCTAGCATGGAAAGGCACCATGAAACCTGAATACACTCGGTCTTGTGCAGGGACGGTACTCGACAGCCTGCTGCAGCCTTAACAGCCTTTCTCGACTCCAGCATGGTTGCCAGGATTCATAGTACTTACCCTCTCAATGGGAGTAAGAAGCCAAAAAAAGGGCAGAAAATACCTAGGCTCCCACAGACAGAGAGGGGCACCATCACTGGGTACGGCAAAAACATCTCCTGCAAAAACAGTCAGGGCTGGTTAGCTCTTCCACACGGTGTAAGGGCACCCGCAGGTGCTGATATTAAACCTAAGGACGTATGTGTAGACGAGCCTTCAGTTACCACAATCCTTGGTTTCCAAGACCATGCCTTATGTTACTGCGGATCAATTCGACCGATATATTTGTCTACTGGATGAAAAATTTCTATACCAGACAGCTGGTTTCAGCTCTCAGACCACAAGTTCCAAACTGCGATCCACAGCATTCGTTACCTGAATGTACCTCTGATCACTGTGGCCCTGGAAGGCCAATTTTAGCCACTGAAGCTACACTTAAGGGGATGTATATTCCACCCCTTCCTACATATAGTCACAAAGAGAAGTGAGAGATAACATGAGAAATGGATATACAAGATACATTTGAGTGCGTTTCCTTAGAAGGGAAAGCCTAAATGAAGCCACAAAGCGCTGTAACGCAGGAGGTAAACGCCGGGTTGCATTCACCTAAGCGTCAAGGTTTAGCGCTGCCTTAAGTGCTGTTTGTTGGTCACTCAACTGCACAGAGGAGTGTTGGCTTAGGGACAGACACCTCCTCACACCGTCACCTCCCCTCTGCCATGAAGGTTACTCGGCACAAGAAGTCCTGGCAGCAGAAAAGGTTTAGAAAGTTAATTCCAAATACACACGGGCTCAGAATAATCCATGTGTTTATTAAATACGAGTTTTACCAATCTCAAGCTATCCAACTTCCAGCTGCCACATTCTTTAGACATTAACTGTACTAAGAGCAGCACGGTGTAGTGAGCAGCTCTTCACATGGAATAGATGATGGCTATTTCTGGATAGCACTACTATTTTATTACTAGTTAGAAAGTCCACTAAAACCTCATTAAGAAACTTGAGAGCAAAGCTCAAGCCTTCAGGTGGTTTCTGAAAAGCATGCAGTTTCCCTTTTCATCTTCCATCAATAATTTTAAAGTTATTTCATCTTAAAACTTCATAATTTCAACCCACAGGACAAAATAGCTACAGCTTTTGAGCATCTCAACAACACAGCTGTCTTAATCATTGCCAGATCGAGAACTGTTTATAGTTTTACCTTAAAGTCAGCTTTTGCCAAAAGAAAGCTTTCCACTGAATATGCAACTAATGTTCCTTCTGGATTTCCATGCAGCGACTTGAGATTGTGATAATAAAACAGAGAGAAGAGGTTAAAGGAGTGTGGGAAGAGAAAAACGTTCACCCAGAAGAACAAATGAAGCAAACTGGGCTGCTGCCAAAGGAGCACTCATCTCTATTTATTCCATGAAGGACGGAAGTCTTCTTAGCAAGAAAAGAAACTGCTGTGGGATAGTGTCATGCCTACACTACTTCCTACACCGTTTTTTTGCAGACTTCATGACATGTCTAAGAAGCTTACGTACCCATAGATAAGTAAGTATGCCCTACCAAACTGACTTTTTTTGGCAACACAAGGAACACACTCTGACCCACTCATCAACTTGCTCTGAACAAGCTGTACGTTCAGAGACTCAATTTTCATTTCTGAAAAATGCTGTATGTGGCGTTTGTTGAGATACTTAAGCGTCTCAGGATGTCATTCATCCCACAGCCTCTACAGAAGGATGCAGGCTTTGGTAGGGAATGCAGCCAACCGTGTATTGGCAAATGTAATGTGGGGGGAGGATGTGGAAACCACTGCTGATCTCAGCACTAAACCATCCATATCTCCTCTGCCTGGGGGACAGGCCTTCCCAGGCCAATTACTGTACTCAAGACAGTAGAGGAGCAAGGCTGGGCAGGAAACGTGCTGTGGAAGAGGCTTTTCCCACGGTACCGAGATGTATTCTCCTCCGTGAGGGATCCCTCCGCAGCATGGCAGAGCACCATGGAAACAGAGGACAGGTTCCACCTTTTAATCTCCTTATACAGACATCTCCCAGAGAAAGCACGCTGTACAGGAGTGCAGGAGATAGATATATATATATATATATTTAGGGCAAGTCCACACTAGAGCAAGCAATATAGGCCAACACTTTGCCTTTAGCTTTTCTTGGCAATTGGCTTTCCTTTCTGGAAAAGAGAAAATGCCAAGGATTATGTCATGCTTTTTTTTTTTTTTTTTTTTTTTAAATCACCTGAAGACAATACAGCAGACGCATTAGAATAAAACAGATCCACAGCTGAAACATCTCCTAGCACGACTAGATAGTCAAATCTATTTAACCAAGTTGGTTAAATAAACAGGCTAGCTTCCTCAATGCTGAAGCTCGCTGCACAGGCAAGGGCATTCCACAGATAATTGGTATTAGAGCTGTGAACTAAAGCCACTTTAATTACAAATGAGTGTTCACACAGGGTTTTAGTGTAGTTTAACTAGAATGGCCTTAATTCAGTGTAGTTTAATTCACTTCAGTGCATTTAAAGTGGTTTAACTAATCTCTTTTGAATTTATTCCTCCAGTTAATTCAGATTAATTTCTCAAGTGCCCTTGTGCAGGCAACGACTGAAAACAAGGCTAGGTTGATTAAAGATTCATCATTTCCTCCATATGAACATTCTGACCCCTTATTTCATAATTAAAGACTTTCAAGGCTGCCTTTATATTTGGTCCAATTTACAGAAGCCACCAGTGCAGAGGCCGAAAAGACACAACCTTGCCAATACTCGGTTTATTGCAGGATCCAACAAGCAACACAATCATTGCCAGAGTTTTGAGAGCTGTGGTTAAACAATATATGGCGCAGGTACATCTGCACACCTCAGCTCCCACAGCTTACATCGGGGCAGGTGCTAGAATTCATCAGAGCATCTCCTATCGCGAAACAGAGGTGGAAAGCATGGAGTAGAAAGGATTTACTTAACAATTCAGTTGGATTTTTTTTTTTCTGCCCACAAATGCAGATCTAAGACGTGCTAATCAGCAGTGAACACTCGAGTCCTATTGGGTTGAAGTCAAATAACAATCCATTTATTCCCTTAGCTGTTACCAACTCAGCAATCTCCATCTTGCACAGCAAGGAAACGTTCCCAGAGGTAAGGGGGTCCTCTAAATTGGATGTTCTTATCCCTAGTTTCTCCATAATGCTGGCTGAAAGCCTCTATGCACTACAGCGATGAAAAGAATGAGACACTCACCAAATTCAGTTTCCACTGACAGGTCCCCACAGACTAAATCTTTATTAAATGAGGCTTAGCTCAGAACTGGCAGCTTGTCAAATGAGCATTCTCGCTGAAAAGGCGGATTTCCTTTCTGGGGATTCTGCAAATTCCCTTGCAGGGCTCTAAAAAACACACCATGGACGCATCAGTGTTCATGCAGGTCTTTGCCCCAAATCCCAGACCAGCAAAATGTGTAAGGAATCCTCTTGGGAACAGGCCTTCAGCTTCAGAAGTTTACTCCTTCCTAGTATTCCCAGTTGGACAAAGTTAAAAACATTAGTTAACTTTGTTTAGAGGCAAGAATCAGATAAATATTTGGAATATTGAGGTGAAGGATAGCTGGAAGAATCCAGCGGGTGTTGTGCACTGCTTATGTCCATGCGGAGCTTCCCCATAGCAGATCTGCCCGATTTCACCAGACATTCCTTTCCCACGACAGATTAGCTCTCACATTCCCATCTGACAGCGACTCCTCTACTCGAGGTCCTTTAGAAGCAGCTTTATTTCCTTGGTTAGAAAGCTGTATCATCCATTAAAGTCTTAAACCACAATCTCCTCACAAGGTAATTTTCCAGCAAACTGGATAATGGAAAGAAACCCCACGCTATAAAGGAAGTATGAACTTAATGCTCCTACCACTCAGGGACAAGCAAGCACTGCCCGCGTTACCTGGCTGAAGCCCAAGGGCTGTGTAAATTCCCATGCCAAGACAATTCCCCATCCCCATCCCCGCAGCGGGAGCTCAGCTATGCTCCTGCTGGCCTGGAGCTCCCCGAAGGCAAGACGTGGCACTGCCAAGCTGCCTGTTGCACACAGGCAGGGACCAGGGTACACTCGCCCAGCCCAGCACGTGAGCTAGGCAGCACTAGTGTATATATAAAAAAAAAAAAAAAAAAAAAAAAAGAAAGAAAGAAAAAAAAAAGCAGGAAATGCTTAGGCCTGAAGCCCAGTGACTTAATCCAATTTCCATCCTTTTTCCCTTCCCCCTCCTACAACGTGGGCTCTCAGAGACAATGCATTTCATTTAGAGAGGAAAAAAAATCCCTCCTATGTGCCTATCCTTACACACTATCAAGCAAAGGGCTGGGACATCGCATTTTTTTTTTTTAATCTATCTCTGCTGACCATGCATGCTTGGAGTAGATGCCAACCTCAAGGATTTTCTTTCAAGACTCCAGCTGTAAGGAGTCTGTGCTTTACTGCAGGCCACCAGCTCTCTTTAGTTGTTGCTGTTTCTTATTAGATATGGTTTGAAACCCGAGTATTCATACTGCTCCTGTGAATTTCGAGAGTTCTCCACAAAGACAGGATCTTTCAGTAGAAATGATTACATGCATCATCTACGAGTCCCCTGTTCCTCTGTAGGACCAAAACCCTGTCCTTTCCAGGACCGGATAGGTAACGACATGATACTGGTTAAGATTAAATGCTGTATTTAGGCTCACAGCAGCTTTCTCGATCTTCATCATCTCCTCTTTAACCACCCAACCAAATCGGAAGAGATCAGCCACTACAGAGTTTGAAGACACTGAGCTCAGCCCTCAGCTGCATACACCATACAGTACCACCTTAGGAGGCAGCCACCAGCCCGCTTTGGAGAGGCTTTCACATGCCATTTCTATTTGGAAGAGGATAAACAAGGCATTAGGGAGGGAGAGGAAGGAAAATGGAAACAAGCAGAGCCACCCCTAAGTGGAACAGAAAACAAAAACTTGTCCAATTTGTGGAAACTTTCCCCAAAGGAACATCAACCCATCAACACGGTCAACCCATCCCACCATCAGGGACGGCAGTGTTTCCATAAGAATGACCGCCGTATGTAATGTGGTTCTGCTCACTTCTGCCATTGTTTTCGCATTATTTGAACTTGCTGGACTGTTTTCAGTGGTTCAATATCACATCACATGCATTAGTTCAGAAGTTTTGCCAGGCAGAGAGGATTTGTTCAAGTTTCGTAGCAGCGTATGCAGTCAGTTGCATAGGATGCAAGCACAGACGTTCAGCACAAGCATTCTGCCTCTCACTATACTTTTCTGGCATCTTCTCTCTGCAGCTCGTGACTTGCAGACATACCAAAGCAGCTGAGGAAGAAAACAGTTCGAGTATGGCCACTTCTCGTCTACCCCAAGTGATAAAAAAACCCACCCTGATTTTCCAAATTTGTCTCCAAAATTTCCACATGAAAGAAGTTCATTTTAAGAGAAGATATTTTTAACCACTACACTTGGACTGAAGTGATTCTGGAAAGCCAAGGCAGGCTGCCTTTCATGGTTTTCCACTACGGGACCATGCATGGTGCCTCATTCCCTTCGCAACACCACTGCAACTTTCCGCCACCAGTAATTTTGGTGGGATTAACCCGGATTTAGTAAGGCTTACTGATCAGGCCCAAACAGGTAGGGAAGCTCATTGGCTTTGGGGAGAAGTGCAACAACAGGACTGATAGAAGCAGAAACTTTACCTCGGTTCCCAAGCACTGTGTGCAAATAACATAGTGCAATGCCTGCTCGGACCTACCAATCTCATTTTTAAGGAGACTATTCAGGGTAGAGCAATGATTTATGGCAAGACTCATAACTGATATGCACAGAATATTAAATACCTTTTTTTTTATTTTATTTTTTAAATCAGATATCCCTGGAAACAAGGAATTGGTACTTGCAATCAGGGTTATGAGAGTGTCTTGAGTGTACCACAGGAACACAGAAAGTATGAAGAAACCAGAGAGATGAAAAAATTTAAGACAAACGTCAAAAACATGATCATTGCTTGGCCAATGGGGTCGTGTCCTTCACTCGTCTGCAGAACAATGTCTTGTCCAGAAAATTCTCAATGGCAGCATCTCTGCAGGCAACATTTTAATCCCATTTGTGTCTTAGGAGTTTTTGTGCCATGCGTCTACTGCTGCACGCTATAAACTCAAGCATAACATTTGCTGCATTGAACCACAAAAGTGATGCAGAATAATTTGAGAGAGAGTCCAAATTGGAATGGAAACTCCAACATCAAATTGTAACTAATGTTAGACTTGAAAGGTGCCTGCTGACATTTATAGAACTTGTTTCATGTCATTAGCACCATGAAGAGATCTTTTTCTAAACAGGAGCTATTAGGAAAACGTTTGAGCCACAGTAAGAAGCTCTAGCACACACTTTGGCATTTAGAGGTACCCGCGTTTAAAAAAAAAAAATTAATTAGGAGGAAGAGAGATACTTTCTGGCCAAGATAACAAATCCACCGCAAATGGCTTTATAAACTGCTTCTATTAGGAGTGAATGGACAGGAAGGTAAGTTGCTAAAATTGGGCTTCTGCATTTATGTGTCATTGATGGGAATGGGCTAGATCAGTAAGTATCTAATGGAAATCCATGTCCAGTTTGTGCTCAGTTTGCTACCTGAACCCAATCTTCAGAATCAAAAGGGAGGCATTTGGAACAACAAAAAATAGCAACAATTAAAAAGTGGGGCACTGCATTTCCATTGATATTGGCCTCATTCAGCTTTACCAGCATTTATCTACGCAACTAAAGCGGGCAAAATGGCTGTTTACACAGCAAAAACTTAGTGTAGTTCATAATACACACTAAGCCTACTACAAGGTGAGAGAAATAGCACTTTCGATTACATTAGCAAATTACTCGGGACTAGCTGCCCTGATGGCTGACCTCTAGGAGGGGATAAAGAGCAAAATCAAAGGCAAACTGCCCTACATCTTTCAAAAGTCACAGCCCTTTGTGCTACAGCTAGCACTCCATATGACATCTTCCTTAAAATAATTTGTATTTGAAGCCAGCTTTAATGCAGTATGTCAGTCATGTGGAGAGGCCGTGAAGAACTGGAAAGGGGTGATATCCCACAGGGATACCTTCTGTAAGTTGGGAAGGAGGAACACAGACCTCTGACCTGTCTATTGACTGCGGATCTGAAGCGACCTCCTTGCACAAACAATGCAAACATGCCATTTAACTGCCAGGGACAAACAAGTGCAACGCTTCTCACCATAAATTCACTCCAAACTTCCTCGTTGAAGACTACTACAGTCAGGATTTAAAAAAAAAAAACAAACAACAAAAAAACACCGGAAAAAGAAAATGGAGGAAATCTCTTCCTTCAACTTAAAGCTGTACATTTCCCTCTCCCAAAAGAGGCTCATTCATATGCAGGAAACATTTCCATATCGAGTCTTCCTTGGTTTTATTTTGGGGTTTTTTGTGTTGGTGTCGTCCCCCCCCTCTTTTCTTTCTGTAAGGAGGGAAAAAAAAGGTCTGAAAAAATGCCCTCAGGGACAAAGACAATCAATATTCACTATTGAGAACCTTCAAACTCAGGAAAAAAAAAAAATACCATAGAGAGACTAACAGAGGAAGCAGATCAAAAACCTCTCCAAGCCAGCCAAGACCCACCACAGTCACAGCTGGAGCCCGTGTTCCTGCACCACTGACAAGACTGGGAGCGTCATTAACCACTTCTCCGCTCAGCACCGCAGCCTGTGCGAGGGAAGCTACGGAGCTAAGAAAGGCCTCATGCAGGCTCCCCGCCAAACGCCGAGAAGGGATTAGGGCCTCCGGCAGCTACACTGAAGGGAAATACAATTTGAATAGAGATGCTTTCTTTACAGCTTTCCCCATTAAGCAGCGCAGAGCTGAAGATGGCTTTCTCAGCAACCAGAGTAAAATCAGATGCTGCCCCCTCAAGAGCAGCGAGCGTCCTGGCCAGCGGTCACATCTTACCCCCCCACTTCTGCTGCCCGGTTGTCATGCCGATAAAAAAGGGGAGCATACGCTTTTTAAATTCACCTCCTGGATGCCATTCACGAGAACAGGGCAACAGATAACAGTAGATGTGCATATAGATTAAAACCCCTTGCATTTACAAGTCAAATATGGTGCCACAACAGGTATTTACAGAGGGCAGCCCGCTTCGCGCCTTTGGCTCTGTGCAGCTTGTCATAGTTTCTCCATTTCCCCACGGGTCAGGGAAGAGAGGAAACTTTCTCCTTTCAGCAAAGGAAAGCTGTTCAACTCCCTTAGGGCTTGTCTGCCTGCAAAGCTGAAAGTTGCCATGGACTATTGGCCTAAAAAAATTTAAAGTGCTGGGTTTATATCAGCTAGTTAGGGAAAAATACACCTCACTTTGAGCTTCCTTTACCACCAAGTTTTGGGAATACGTAGGACATGGGGCTATTTTGCTCTAACTACCACAGCGAAAAGAAGCAGGCGTTTGCCCCACTGTGTCCTAACAGGATTTTTCATCAGCTGCTCCGCTTTCCCAAGGCAGATGCATCATTTCCACTACAAATCAATACACTTCATAGGTAAACTAAGACACACACAGCCCTCCTTCAGGGATCCTTCTATTCTGCCATGAGATCAGTGCGGGTAGGATTCCTCGAGCTCCTGTGCAGTCATTCATTCATTCATCAATTCTTCTGAATTGCATCTCGAGATCGATTTTTCAGGAAAGTTCCCAGACGTTCTCCCTGCACTGATGTCATGGCTATATTTAAAGAAGGAATCCCACTAAAGTGGTTTATAACGTGCTCTGGCTGGACAGTGTAGACAGAGCTAAATCCTATTAAGCTACTTAAGTTGCTTTCCCCCTCTAAAGTCATCCGTCAAATGCTGGCCCGACACATAGCAGCCAACTATCAAACTAGCTTATCAAGAGTCATGCTTAAAACACCAAACAAAATAAAAAAATTCAATCACACACATGAGGAAGAGAAACTGGGGCAGTGTGCTGCTCCAGTAACCTCCTGGGATCCCAGTGGGTGGAGAAGGCTTGTGATTGCCTTTTCATTACAGTTAGATTGTAACCCACGTGCACACCACTGGACTTTATTAACGATAAAATAAGAATGACTGTTTCTTTACATGTTTGTCTTGACTATTTTGAAAGGACTATATGGAGAATATGTGAATGTAAGACATACTTTTTAAATAGAGAACATGCTAATGGGGGGTGGGTAACTGGGAAAACAGAGCACCCTTCAGCCTTAAGTCAGCACCCCACGGAGAAGGGGGAAAGCAGCATTCATACTCACCTGGTCTCCTCTCCCAGTAACTTGAAAATAGGCAGAGTCCTGAAAGATTAATTCCCATAAATGTTAAATGTCCACATTTAAAACTCCAGTTTTATAGCATTCGCTCCACTAAGTCAACACGTTACTGTTACAAGATTTCAGAGACAAACCTCAGTTTCACAGATTCCATGAAATAATAGAAAACAATCGGCTGGAAGAGACCTCTGGAGGTCACTGTAGTGCACCCAGCTGCTAAAAGTAGGGCTAATTTAATAGATGGGGTTGCCCAGAGCCTTGCCCAGGCAAGTTTCGAGCGTCTCTAAGGCTCGAGTTTCCTAAGCTCCCCTCAGCCCCTGCTCCAGCACTACAAAGAAAAGCGTTCATAAATGATTGCACCCAAGTGCCATTTCCCATTGCAACCTGAGGTTGTTGTCGCTTGTCCTTTTGCTGGGCACCTCTGAGCAGAGCCTGGTGCTGTCTTCTCCACGTCCCCCCTCCAGGTATGCAAGGGCTGCTCACGGATCTGTCCTTTTGTCTTCTCCTCTCCAGGCTGAAGGGTCCCAAGCCTCCCAGGTCGGGTTCTAACCATCTCAGTGGCCTTCCTCTAACCATGCTCCCCCCTGCACTGGGGGCCCCAAATCATTATGCAGTTATACAGCATTTATGCTGGCACACATAACTGGAGGAGAGCCCATGCGCGCAAAATGGCTGATGACCCCATTTTAGGGCTATTTTCAGCTTGCTTAGAGGGCTAGGCAAAGCACCAGCCTTCAGAGCTCAGGTTTGCCTCCAGCTGCATGACTTACCCTACCTGACACAGTCACGAAGCACCAAAAGGTGACAGATCTGCCCCCACGCCGAACAGCACGGACGGTCGCTCTGTGGGCGCGAGGCATACAGCAAGTAGCATTTGAGCGAGAGACTCAACAGCATGGATGTTATTCCTCAAAACAACAAAATGAGACAGCTGAGGGGGGAGGAAAGGAGAGGTAGGGAAGGAAAAAAAAGCAGCAATAGAGAAGTTACACGCTTCAGACTGAAAACAAGGCACCTCGGGAGTTATTCGGAACCCAACTGCATGGATGCTCGTGCATCCCATTGGCTGCCGCCTTCCAGAGCTGCACAGCAACGAGCCCGGGAGGTGGGAGGCTGCCAGCACGCATGAGAGCTCCCTGCTCAACCCCTCCTCCGCATCCCCACAGCCCAGCCTGACAAGCACCGACACTGCTCCAGCTCATCGCAATATCGATCGCTCTTCCCCCACCAGAGGTCAATCAGAGAGAGACAATCAAAGCAGGCAGGACCTCGGTTAAACGAATGACAGGGTCGATGCAGAGCAGCCACACCAGGTAATTTTAACAAGAGCAGGATAGGACAATCCCATGTTCTGCCTCAGTCCACAGCTCAGCTTTTACTCGGTGAGCGGGAAGACAGTACTGCAGAAACAAGGATGGAGTGGAGGGGAAGGGGTACGATGTGCAGTTGTGCTCGTGTCTGACACAGGTCAGAGAAGTGCTGACACCCAAAAGGTATTAATAGTCCTCAAAAGCAGGACTGCACAGCATTGGTGCTGCTCCTGTAGATGCTTCACTCCGTTAATTTAAGAAAGCAAGGGAGGAAGCTGTCACAACAGAGAAAGCTACCCAGCCTCAGCTTCCCTACAAAAGGGGCTCCAATTGCAGGGTCCCAGACCACACCGACATCTACAAAAGACTATCAGAGCTTCTCGCAGAAGGACAAGCAGGAGAGTACAGAAACTGGCATAATGTGGAAGAATAAGTGATCCAGCTGTTGGGCTCACTACCACCGCAGCCACAAAACAGATCATGAAATGTGCTATGGATGTGGAGGAGGAAAACTAGTTCTAATGCCTGAGCACGACAGCTCACAGCAGGAGAGCTTGTTACAGCTTTCCTCTAGCACAACCACCTAAACCAAAACAACACTGGATGTAAGCAAAAATTAATTTTTAAGACACACACACACAAAAAAATGTTGCATTTGGACAAAGAACTCAAATGCAATGGTCTGCAGGCTGTAGCACAAGAAAAGTCTAGAATTCTTTCTGCCCAGACACAAAATCATTATCTCCCAGAACTACTCAGAGCCAAGCAAAGGTCACTCTGAACTCCTCTGCCCCACTGCCCAGGAGAACCTCGTCTTCTGAGCAGTCCTTACTGATCAGGTGCATCTTTGCAGGCAGCGCCTGGTCACACAGTGCTGAGACTGAGCTTGGAAAAGCAGAACTAAAAGAAGGCAGGCGGCTGAAAACTGAACGGCAAAACTAACAGCCCAACTTCTACCATTTTCCAAAGAAAGCAAGGCAAAGACCTCTGTTGCATTCCTGACTTGGCCACTGAACACAAAACCAAAGACCATGGCAAGGTCTTAGGGCAGTCAACAGACAAAGATTGTGACAAGTTAATGTTGGCTACTATTGAGGCCCGTACAAGATCCCAGGTAAGTTACAAGCATGTGGCAGGGGAAGATGACAATTTTGGGACAGGGAGAAGGTATTTTAGAACATATGCACATACGGCTTCTCTAGTTTTTTTTCCAGTGGTCCAGCTGCTACAAACCTCAGGAGTCCATCACATACAACGCTGTCACCTTCACCTCTTCCCTGGCAAAGAAAAGTGTGTTAGAGGGTGGAAAAGCACTGGCATCTCTCCCTTTTGCCATTGCACAACTGTAATTACAGCAATTGTTTATGCAGCCTATAACAGCTACCTGCTTACCACTATTCATAAACCAAAAGTCAAACCACTGCAGAAAAAACTGGTTTATGTCACAGCCTCCCCTGAACTGCCAGCCCCTCATCTGATCAAACCGCACAGAGGCAGATGAGAAGCACTAGCATGAAGTCAAATAGATAAGCTTGGCTCCTGACGACGAAACTCTGCACTGAAATGAGAGGCCCTGAAGAAATCCGTGCTGCCAGCTCTGCTGGGGATAGAGCAAAGAGCAGATTTAATATCTTAGAGACAAAACCCACAGACTCCCCACACGCGCACATACACATGCCCATTTCTGCTACGGTTGTCTCAAACAGAGAAAAATCTCTGAGAAATACAGCACTTTCCCCATACACTTTCTTGTCAGAGAAGTGGTAGATCCTGCCAGCATATCCAGTACGAAAACATTTTTAAAGTTTTTAGGGACTAAGAGGACCAATTCATTTGAAAGTCTGTCCCATCTTTCGTTAGTTCCCTTGAGTCGTGTACAGCAAAACTAGTTGCGGAGACATTTGACAAGCAGACAGTTAACGATTAGATTTCTTCATTATTCGGCAGCAGCCAAAAAGGTTGGTAAACATTTAAATGGGCATAGTTCTCAAGCTTATAAATTACTGTTATTTCTGCATCAACTTGCTTTTACTTCAACAACAACAACAAAAAGAGGTAAAATCATAGTTTTAACAAGTGAGATGTCCCCAGTATTGACAAAGTACTACTTTCCCCATTAACAGCTGCCACTATATATGAATGTGTCAGAGAGAGTTTTTTTTTCTTTGTCTTCTCCAGCATCGCCACTGAGTGTTAAGCAACAGAAGAAAAACACCACCACCACCACAAAAAGGTTGCGACAATTCAGGCTGGCTCTCAATGGGCTCAAGCAATTGGTCTCCAAGCTGCAGACAATGCCACGCTTCTACTAAAACAGAGCCAGCAAAAGAGCGGCAGCATAGCTGCTTCTAAAACTTGTTATTTACCCCATCTGCAGGGGGAAAGATATCAAGGTTTTCCTCCATTTTCCTCTCATCTTACAAAAAGGCTATCTCTGTGTCCTCAAGTGAGAGTCTGACTTTGATATCCACTACACAAATATTAAGATGTGTTGTTTGCGTGAGCTACCCAGAGGTCATCATCTACCCAATCTGACCCGCTAGAGCAACAGAGCACAGCGGACACAACTCCACCCTAACGAGCAAGGCTATTTTTGCTGCTGCACTTAAGGATCAAAGCTTTTCCCTAAAAAGCTATGATCCCAGGGGCTAAGAACACTTTGGTAACAGCTAAGATGGGAAGAAAACCCTCTGCTTTCAGGATAGTTAAGACTGAAGCAAACACCAAGCTCAGGGTAACAAGCACCATGCAAATTATGTGTTAAACTGGTATCACTGACGGCATAGCAGCAAGAATGCCCTATTAAAACCTGTAACTAAATCAAGGAATTCTAATATTCATAACTGGACTTAAAAGCGCTACCCTCTGAGATACTAGAGAATTTCCCCTCAAAGACTGCTCACCTCATTGACAGTCATGTTGCTTTTCATAATCTCGTCCACAAATTCAATCAAGCTCCAGATAAAATCTAATCAAGTTGGACAAGCTGAATTGCAAGGGCTGTCTTTTCAAGTCCTTTAATGGGAGGTCAGTTCAAAATAAGCCTCTGATGTCCCAGGACTCGAGCAGGCTTATTTCGCGTAGTTCATTGCTGTAGGCACCAAAGAGCATCTTAGCTCCCAAAACTATTTTTAATACCCACTCTAGTGAAGCATTTGATCTCTAGACAAGCTAGGTTTAGTCTTCTGTCCTTTTTGCTCAGATCCTTAGTGATTTCTCCAGGCACAAAAATGGCTCTCCTAGGTAGAGGAAAGACCTGCTGTTCACAAGATCCCATTACTATAATCGTTCTCCAACTGAAATTGTCCCTCTAGAAAACATGACCATCCTAAAGCAAATATAAAAGCACCCACAGATTGCCAGGGCAAAGCATTTACATTTAGGAAGACCTCATCATTCATATTTAAGACATGTTGGTCACTTCAGTCTGTCCTTCAGAGACAACCTTTTTATTTTCTTCTACGCCCTTCAGTTGAAAAGACAACATTTAAGCCATAGCCAAGATCTAGATCCCTTGGTTACTCCCTAGCAAACAGGCATTAGGAAAAATTTACTCCCACTACAATCAAATAAGAGAAGCAGCCCTTTTATATTTATGCACTTCAGACTAAAGCATTCAAAAGTATCAACATACCTATGATCTTTAAAATAAAGCAACTCTTTTGAATATTGACCTGTACGCTGATATTGTAAGAAAGAAAAACTATTTAAGAGGTTCTCGGTTCTAAAGTCAACTTGAAATTTCATCCATGGAGCCCAGGAATAACAGCATGGCATTTCAATACCACACATGACCAATGTGACATTGCAAACCAATGTGACTGGGGTTAAAGCACGTCCAGCCATAGCCCATGCGTGGTTATCATCTGACTGACCTCCTGTTCACCAAGCACATAGAAATCTTTATTCAGACTAATAGTTCTGAGGTAGATTCAAGACAACTCTCTCTATGAAAGTGGTGTTGGAGGGGTAGGGGAAGTTTTTTAACCATATTAGTCACAAATTTTACTATAAATAAAATCTTACAAGGAGAATACCACTTTTTCCCGGCACCACACTTCCATAGATAACAAGGCAGCAAATGCTCCCACTAGACAAATTCCTAACATTTCAGAAGTAATTATTTCTAAGCTACTGAACAGATAAACAGAACTAACAAGTCTCCAGCTGGCAAGCCACTCCCCATCTTCCTCTTGTTCAGTGTGTGTAGGCTCAAGTCATTTCCGATTTCGATTCCAGCAGGAAGAGCTATTTCAACCAGAGCACAGAAATAAGATGCCCAGAAGCCCAGACTCACTGGCTCTGCACTGCATTAAAAAAGCACTTGGAAAAATGGCTACTGATTAAAGGAAGGGAGCTGTTATCTCAAACACACCAAACATCTGAAAGGATGTTCCCTCCCAGACACTTCAATGTATGAAGTTCAGTTCCCTTCCTTTTTTTTTTTTGTTAAATAAAGTCTTTATAAAACAAAAGAAACTATTTCTTTGTTTGACTTTATCCAGCCAGCTTCAAAATTAAAATATTCCTACCCTGTCTCCACTCCAGGTTGGCCCCTGGTGAGTATCTCCAATATTTTACATATCAATATTTCTTTCTAGAAACTAAGCTCTAGGGAGAATGAAGAAGTGAAGAAGCTCGAGCATATTTATCAGACTTGACACTTTCTATCGGTATGCAGCACTAGGAAACAATTTCCCTGATAAATGGATGGGCCTGAACTAGTCACACAGCCCTGTATCTTGCTTTCAACCTCATTACTCTTTTAAAGAGGTACAACTCTGCAAAGGCCTTCAAAATGCAGAGAGACTTGCAACAGCGGAACCTGAAGGGAAGCTGAGGACCGTGGCTACATTACAGAGGTACAGCTGAACTCCAGGGGTCTAGCGAAGACAGTCGTTTGTGTTACTGCTTGTCCCACTGTAGTGGCATTCCACCACATTATATCATTACACCATTTAGCATTTAACAGTTGCATTCCACCGCCACCCTGGACGCTCAGTGTCGACACAATACAGTCGTGTGCGATTTCACAGGATATGCCCAAAGCTTCAATGCACTTGGGTGAGGAGGAGATGCACACACACCACCCAATGAGAGCATCAAATCACATAATCCACTGCTGTAGAAGTGAACAATTGATCAACTGCTCATGTAGCAACAAGAACCGCTCAGGACTGTTAAAGTGATGGAGTGCGGTCTTCAGGGCAGAGAGAAACAAAGCAAGAAAGGATGAAAAGTATGGGTTGATGCTAGCACTTTAACAGGAATATTCCCTGCTCAGCTTCAATTCTGCAGGTCAAAGTAACCAGAAATAAAATGCTATTACAGGTTCCTTTCACTAGTGGTACAGGGGTTTGTTCTACCAGCTTTCAGCATTGTTTCCGACTCCAAACCAGAAAGAAGCCATAAAGGGCAGGAAGCAGCTAATGTATAAGCCAAACCTAGAAGTGTGTGGTTTTCCATGACGGTTTAAAAAAAGGCTATGGTTTAGAAAAAACTATCGGTTCACAGGAAGACAGATGTCAGCCAGGAAACTTTTATTTGCCTCCTGAATTCTGCTTATTGATTCAACACACCAAAATATTCCAAAAGGTAGAGTCAAGACAAAGCCTAGTGTGGTGCACAGTTTTCCACCTGACTTTCTTAACGCTGAAGCACAGCTACTCTCTTCCCACCCCATGCTTATGCCAGCGCAGGGTTACAACTCATCCGACAAGAAGAAACAGTGTTTTATGCCCGGATCAGGTGCTCAATGTCGTTCACTGGGCAGCCGTTCAAATACCTCGGCCTCTGGTTAGCCGGACTGCTTCTTTTCACACCAGGGCTAGTTACATTATAACCTGGATCAGACATACCTCTGTGCCGGTGTTGAACCCTGTTTTCAGCCAGGTCAGTTCCCCGATGTAATCACTGAGCAGCTCCAGGGTGCAAAGTGTTCCAGCCGCCTTCCCTGGACCATGGCCTCAGGAGCCACAAACTTCCACTTCAGACAGGTGTGATTAAAGGGTCTGAAGCTGCAAGTTTTATTAGGGATGGGAGAGTCTCATCAGTTTCAGGATTCCCTACGCAGGCCCTCAGGTTTAGGTCCCAGTTACACAAACAAAGGCACAATGTGGAAACCACATTTTTGCACTATTTCTCCACTGAGGTCTTGTCTGAAGAGGCCTTGCACGGACAAGCATTCATGTTCACAGCCCAAATCTAATTTTAAAATCACACTCAGTATGTTAGAATACAGCACTATCAATCCTTTTTCCTCTTGTACAGAAATATTGTCCAACAAGGATTACACATGTATTTATTCCAAGTGAATGCTGGAAGAGAGAGGTCTGAGCACTGCAGCAGCGATACAGCAGTGCCATTCCACAGCAGTTCAGGAGCAAAAAAGTCTTTGATGCCAATAAAAAAAATAATAATCCAGCTTTCCAAGGCTGCAGCTCGGCAACTCGGTGCCAAATTTTGTGCAGAAGAATTCTACAGTGAAGAAAAAGCTAATAAGGAGACTTTGAGCACACAGCTAAAGATAATGCCAGAAAGAGCTCGTTAGAACCTTGCTCCCCCTGAGCTGCACCTCCCTGGAAGCACAGCTTGTGCACTCCTGCACTGCATTCACCACCACCTTCTTTGGAGACTTCTACTAACTTTTATTTACTTTTTGCTTATAGATTCACCAACAAATATTTGAGTACACACTGCCGTAGACTTCTAGGTGGTCTAAGAACTGCCAGCAGCAGCACGTTCCAGCCGTGCTGTCTTCAGCACAGCCGCCTTCCAGAGCATTGGAGCGGAGCAGGCAGTTACCGAACGCAGACATCCAGTTCCACCGCAAGCAGAGGTTACCTGCGCTCGGTGCATTATCGCCTTCTCCTGCATGTTACGCAAGGACAACTTCCAGCGTGCGTTTCAAAATGAGTCATGGCTTGCCCAGCAGAAGCAATTTGGGGATGTTTAAAAAAGATCTGCTGCTCTGTAGAGAAACGGATTCATTCTTCAAACATTCAGATCGCAAATACAAACGACACAGCAAAGTCTGGACTGAGTATAATCATATTTCCTGGGTTTTCAGTGTACAAACAGGCAAACCTAAAGTCAATTTGTTTGCATGGGCTTCTACAATATAAAGGTGGATTTTTTGTTGTTTTTAAACAACTTCAAAACATCTGTCCAACTTGTAAGGAAAGTGACAATAGTTAGTTTTCTCTTGGATCCCTTGAGCATATCTAAGCACCTGCATGTTGCAAAAAAAAAAAACAGTTTTAACAAAAACCAAAAACACACCCACGCAGGACTTGTGAACGCCCTGTTTTTCTGGGTTATTAGAAAGAACAGTCTTTCCAATCACAGCACAAGGGAGGAAACTTTTTGTAACGCTTCACAGTTCCCAGAACAAAGAGTGACCTCTTTGAGCACTAACCCCAGTCTGCGCTGCAGGCTTGGACACCATCAAACCCTTCTGCAATTTACAGATGCAAAAGAGGAAGTGGTGACACTTCAGGCCGCCAAAGCTTTCCTCTTAAGCCTGTGATTGAAAAATGTGCAAGACAGCAGAATTATAAGTCACTCGGTCATAATTTTAGCAGGAAACACTCTGCTCTTATCGGCATTGCTTCAAGCCACCCCTTTTATGCTAATCCCGTAACTTGCGAACACTGAAGCGCCCTTGATAGAGAGAGGGCTATTGTGGAAAAATAAGTCCTTCAACATTTGTTTTCATAGCAGCTACATCTGGAGAAGAAATTACTGCAAAGCATCTACCTCTCAGCAGAGCAGTACTTGGATCAGGTCTTGAGGCAGAAATGCAAACACCATATGCTCTGCTGAAGCTTTAGTGCTCAGAGCTCCATAGATCCATGCCTTGTCAATATGTGCCACCCCAACCCTCTGCGCTGAGCCGTGTGTCTGTCACTTGGACGCAGCCACCGAGTGCGCTTCATTACTTGGGATTGCTGCTCCAAAGCCGGGCCTGGAGTACCAGTGTTAGCTCCGAGATAACCGCAAACAGCTCCCCTGTTGATATTGTCACACCTGATAACCACAGAGAGGCAAGCCATCATCCTGACATGCCTTCGTCTGGCAACGCTGTTCTTTTAGGGCCATTCAATGCATGATTTATATACTGCTACCAATGCAGAGCTGCACTAAATGCCACCTTTTGTCTGGGAAAAAAAGCGATCCCCACAAGCTAAAAGCAAAATTTGTGCCTTTTATAAAGGCACTGGCTGCAAATTGGTTTCCCCAGTTGCGATCAACTTACCCTTTGCAATCTTTCATCTTGTATTTCATTGGGAAATTTAAGCCACTTTAGACACTGGCTGTAGATATGGAGCCTTTCCCCATTTCTCCACCCGCCAAAAGGCTATTCATCCCACCACTGCAGTTCTGCATTTTGAAAGCATCACATCCTCCCACCACCAGACAGCCTCGCTAGTCAGCAGCCCTGCGCCTTTGACCTTGAAAACCTTACGCACGCTGAAGCCTTCCTTCAGACAGCAGCAGCAACGCTACCCACTGAGGGCAAAATTATAAAGAAGTAGAAGGAGGAAGTACCTTTTCTTTCACATCCTAAACTGGCTAATAGTTCCCCCCCTCAGTGTAATCCTGAGCTATGCTTCCCACCAACCCCTTTTTCTTTTCTTCTAGATAGATACACTGTAATTACTGTATATTTCCGTGTCTTCTCAGTGATACCTTTAGATTAACACCCAGTGCTTGAGATGAACCCTTTCTATCCGTGAAGAATCACAACAAGCCAGAAGCACTACAGCTGAAGAGCTTAACAGGTCAAGTCCAAGGTGTTGCACAGTCACCCGATAAACCTCAAGAGAAAGGCTTCTTCACTCAAAACAGCTGCTGTGAACACCACCACCGCCACCCCCCCACCCCACCCCGTCACGGCATCTGCATCTGGCACACGAGTAAGAGCAGCCAGGACTCAACAAGCCGTCATACCAGCACCAGCTGAAGAACCAACCAGGTTGCAGAGCTCCCTGCTCAGCAGGTCCTCACGTGGCCACGCAAGGGCCTTGAACTTCTAACCACAAACCAGGCTCTCTTCCTCCAGCACCTTCAAAACTACAGACTGGCAGAAGAGCGGCAGATTTTGGATTACAGTGTCTTTCAGAAAGAAGACCCAGAAACACAGGCGTTTCACCCTGCTGTCTCATTTTTAACCTCACATCTGGGGATAGAAACACGGCCTCCTGACATTCAAACTGGAAATATGAGGAGGAATCCAGCAAAAGAAGAAGAAATCCAATGGACAACAGCCAGCTGTCTTGTCCACTGACTATTATGTACTCGTGTACTGCAGTGCTTTGAAGCAATGTGGAGTCAGGATAGATTCCTGGCCTGAAAACTCTTGGGAAGGACTATGTAATCCAACCTCCCATACAACACCCAGGCCACGGCCATTTGAGAGCAGAGCAGTGGGCAATGCCTGCTATGAACCATCCTTGTGGTTCCTCTGACCTTTGCCTTGGCAAGCCATCCAACACACACCTTGTGGTGCTTCATAGCAAATTCAGTATGTTTGCAACGTCACCAAGGTTGGCCGCTTCCATTAAACGAAAAAAGAAAAAACACAAAACAAAACAAAAAGCCCCAAACAGAACAAAAAACACAACCAAAACTCAAAAAAAGCATTTACCAGTCCTCCAGGGAGTGCTTACAGAAACTTAAAAATATAAAAAATTAGGCTATTTAAAAACAGCTGTTAGGGCTGCCACCAGATCAGCATTCTGAAGTTAGAGGTTCCCCCAATGCTGAATGCAGAAATACATGGGCTCACCTCTTCTAGCTGTTGTGGTTCCTGAAACACATTTTCATCAGATCCACACCAGGAACTGGTGCTTAGTTACTTATTTGCTATTTGCCAACCATCTCCTGCTTTGTTTATTTTTAATTCAGTGCCTTTCAGTTCACTACCGCGGCTGGATGGACTTTCAGCGAGCTATCTTGACTGGTGAATCACGTTCCTTAGCTTAATAATAACCTTCAGGGTTAATACCTACATTTATCTTCACAGTTTGAAATAGCTCTTCTGAAGCACCAAGTATCTTGTTAGCTGTGCAGACCAGCAATTTGCCTATTTAGAACACAAAGTCAGATTGACCAATTTGTAAGCAGAAGTCCCCCAGGCTGTTTATGAACTCTCCTATAAAAGACGCCACAGAAGGGAGCCAGGTGGATCTTTTTGCATTTGAGTAGTTTTATACATTTTTTTAAGCCAGGTTGCACTAGATTTTCAACTTGCACTCAAAATCTCAAACTTAAGAGCCACCCTTCCCTACACACAATTCTTCTTTTTACTCTTTATAGACAGGTATTTTAAGCCACATCTGTGAACTTATTTTCAGAGAGTATCCTAATCGGGAACAAAGAGAAGCAAAAACTATAAGCTCCAGTATAGGACTCATACTATCTCTTACTGAAGCTTATTCTCTAATCAGGCGAGGCTGGCAGACCTCACTAAGTACAGAACCAGCAGTTTAAAGACATCCATCACGGATTCTCTGAAGGTAGGAAGGAGAGAGCCATGCTCTCCTTAGCTCTATCGCCGCTTTGGTATCACCACTAGTGATCACGATCCCTTGCTACAAACTCAGCTCACTACACCACCACCAAGAAAATCAGTTTGGGCAGCAATACTGCCCAGATCCGCTCTGACAAATCGCATTACATTAGAAGGGAACATTATCTGACTCCCAACCTATACAGAAAACTGGATCTTTGACAAGAGACTTTTCACAGCACTTACAGGCTGGCAGCAGTTGCCTGGAATTCTTCACCCTTTTAGCAGGTGTTAAAGCTTCTGGGAAAGAGCCAAGCAGTAATTTTGACTCACTGAAGCAATCGAACCATTCATTACATCATCCAAACACTCCAAAAAGTGAGAGCAATTCACTAGAAAGAAGTTTTGAGCAGCCCCAAGATAAGATACCCTGAAGCCACAAAACAAATATCTGCAATAACTCTCATGCCTTCGTGTTGCTTTTTATTGAATGAAAGCAAGTGGTGCATGAACTGCGGAACACAGTAGAGCAGGGCATCTGCTCAAACACTCTTACACAGCATTCAGTAACTGTTATCACTTAACTCTATGCAGCATAAAACCCACCACGCGACCTCTGGCAGTAACTGTGTGCAAGTCAAGTAGCTCTCTCTTCTTTATGGGTCTGCAGAAGAACGTCACAAGACACTGTTAGTCTTCACTGCAGAAGGGGCTAAAGAGAGAAGCTTTTGATTTTGCTGGTTCTTCCCATCATCTTTTACAATAAAACAGCCAGCTCAAGTTTTTACTAAAAAGAGAAAGCAAGCTTGAATGTGTATTGAGAAAGCATTTTAATTTAACTCTACAGACAGTACTAGTGGGGAAAAATGCAGTACTTTGTAGCAGACACACTTTACCCTCTCCAGACTGGGGGTAAGGACATTCTTGATGGGGGACTGAAAAGAAGAAAGGCAGGAAGAGAGATGGCTAGAATATGTGGTGCCGTCAGAGTTTTAATCACTTTAGCTGAGACAAGGCAGATTGCTGCACTTGCACCTTGACATCAATAACAGGCTCTCTGTAGGGTTTACCTTGGCTTGCTAACAGCACAGATTCACCTTCTTAGGGCCTTGCCACATTAGTTTAAGGACACACGTCATGCTACACACGTGCCTGTGTGCCCTTCCTCTTCCCCTGTTCTCCTGGTGACACAGCCCTTAGGTGCCACACAGCATGCAAAGCAGGGTGCTGCTCTCTGTACGTATGACACTCAATTTACCCTTCTTTGCTCCATGTTAATGAGGGTATTTACACGAGGGGATACTTCCTTCCTAAATTCTTTGTGCCCTCCATCCTTACTAGGCACCATAATCCTGTTTACGACATGCTGGTTGCTATGGAAGAGATTATATTGTCACTACATTATACCTTCAGGTGGAAAACCTGTAAGTGAAGGAACAAGAGCAGGTTTTTGCATACTTTTAAAGACATGATAGTGCAATCCCCGTGTAATGACTAGGAGCTTTAACAGTAGCTTCCAGAGGCAGAATCTAACCACGAGGCATCAAGTTTTCATTCGATTTTCTCCTAAAACTCAGATGTTTCACTGTCCTGTCACTGGCTCCCACTATTTCTTTTTAGACAGTGCCCTACAGCTGAACAGTACAGTCCCAGCCACTCTCCCGGGACCCTGAAAATTTCTCTGCACCCAAAACACCATCTCCTTAGTCCAAAGATCAGGGTGAAAGAAGTGACAAGATCATATAACCAAGCTCCACAACTCTAACTGCCTTTTTGTTGATTACTGTCTTTTATAGAGCAAGGATTCAGAGATCCGAAGCAAGAGAGACAGACCATCTGACACACTCGGTGAGACGCATGACTAACCCAGCTTGAGCTAGCAGAGCAGGACAGCATACGTGCCTGGAATGCAAAACCCCTCTTGGAAGCCTGTTTACCAGGGGCACAAGGATTGGGGGTTATCTGGGTGCTGCCTGGAAGTTAAATACAGGACAGCTAAGCGTGCAGCATAAATAACCTAAAGACCGCACTCCCTGCAAGCAACTGGGAATCAAACAAGACGCTTTCCTACCTACTGAGACCCCACTCAGCAACACTGGAGGAGCTTTAGATCTTTAAAGCCAGGACTGCACAGGGAGCCAGCGCCCCACGTACAGCACTGATGCTCACACGCAGCAGCTAGCACCATTCGCCCAACTGATGGCATGTATCTACGCATGCGTGCCTCTGAGGTCTTGCCAGCACAGCTTCAGCCATCAAGACCCTGATCTAGATCAGGAGATACAGAAATATTGCAGTAGAATCCAAAGAGCCCTTGCACAATCCAAACCACAGCTGCACCAAGAACAAGATTCTTATCCCAGTATAGTTAATGTTTTGAGTACAAGAGGAATACATAGCTTGACATTAACATCAGACTGTGCACCATGTAATACTTCTGACTGCAGCATTAGAACAACGCTGCGGTTCTGCTGCACAGGTGTCCTAACAGGAAAAAAAAAAAAAAAAAAAAAATATTCTTGCTGAGGACTACAGCGTAGTTTCCAGAAGCTCTCAGCCCTTTTTATAGTTAGCCTCTGTTCATAGCACATGGGAGAGACCATGCACTGACCAAGGTCCGAGTGTAGCTACACTGAAAATACTCAGGATATCTGCTTTCCCAGGAGACATAATCAGTGATTTGTTGGAAGGCAATAGCATGTCAAAGGCTAGCTGAGGACATCCCCAAGGACGAAAGTCTTGTAGGACTAGTTTTAGTATCAAAGAAGTGGCGGTGTAAGTGTTTGTGAGTAGGAAGTAAAGAACTAAATAGCTGGTGGATCCCATCTGAAGGCGCAGTTGTCAGAAAGAAAACTTGGCATTCACTACATCAGACATCAAGCAGCAAATTCCACTTTGGAAGGGAAAAACATGCCTGGTTTGCACCCAAACTTCAATGAGCATTTGAGGCCTATCCTTGAAACTGGTTCTTTTTTAGGAACCTTAGATTTCATTTATTGCATCAAGTCATCAAGATCACTCTTACGGAAGCCAGCACAAGCAAACCAAACCTAATAATTAAGTTGGTGCTGAAAGTCCTGCCCATCGGTTATACCTGCAGAACTACATTTCACCTGTTGGATATGCCACTGCTGTGGTAAAAGGGGCACATCTCCCCCCAGGCTAAAGCGTAGCTGACATCATCAGAAGACAATTCAGATCTACCCACCAAACAAACTTGGATCTGCAGTCCTCTTCAGCACTGGGAACACATCAAGAGATGGGTCAGTCACGGACAGAAGAAGCAATAGCTAGCAACTAGCTATTAAATGAATTTAGAAGAGGTAATACGATGAGCAGCAGTCTCTCAGAGCAACTTTATCTTGAAAACAAAATTAACAGCGATGAAATACTATAGCAGCCAACTGAATTTTAATAGCTGCAGCAAAATCCACACAAACATCAAAAAGGTTGAAAGGGCACGGGAGCAAGACATACATGTGACCCAGCATGCAGTTGCTTTGGTAAGTATTTCAGACTTAAGATAGGACTGCACAGACAAGAAGAATTAACATGCCAAATGGGGATTAGGGTAACAAGATCCCCATACCTTCTCAGCATCTTCTGCTGGGAGCAGAGGCAAGTTCACAGCTTGTCCTTTCCTCCTTCTCCCATAATCTCCACATCGCCCAAGGCGAAAGCTAAGCTGCACTAATAAAAACAGCACAGCTAGCGTAAACTGTCCAACCTTGTTATTTACACCTCAGCAGAACGCTCCCAGCATCTACTATCACTCACACAGCTTCTCCAAGAGCCGCCTGCTAACGCACAGGCATTGGAAGCGCATCCCAGAGTACCGCTTGTCCACTTGGAGAATTCTGTCAACAGCACTGGGCATATTTTATATTCATCACCTTCAGTTTACCCTTTAATATTAAAGCATTTAAAATGCTTTTGAAGAGCTTGTGTTTGAAGAGCTTTTAACTTGCAACAGGTCAAGCTGAAAAAGCTCGAAAAACAACCACTGCAGTGATCAAGAGGTTCACTGTTAGAGCACTCAACCTGCCCCAGAACAAGGTCCCTGAGGCCAGCCAAGAGCGTTACCAGCATCTTTACCTGGCTGTACTTATGAGAACGAAAGGCTATTTTAACCTTGTCAATTTGTCGCTCCCACTAATTTGTCTACTCACATTGATGCGACATCTGTTGTCTAACCTGTAAAAATTTTGGATATATATACCTATATAACGAATGGCCAGTGATCCAGTGTATTTGACCTCAGAGACCAGGGATGAAACCCTGTCCTACCCAAGCTCTATGCACTTCTCAGTCTCGTAAGCCAAGAATAACTCAGACTGTGTGGGCAGAAGACGATAAGGACAAACAGAAGACATCGGTCACATTCTGAAATACTAAAAGGCACACAGGAAGTGTTGTACAGTGCTTTTAAAATAGCACTCTCATCCGAAGTAAAGACTTCTGTTTAGCTACAGAAGTGTCAAGCAAATCATTCCATCCTCACTGGATGTGCTATCTGTGCTTTCCACTAAATCCAGACAGAAAAAGACCCAAAACACAGCTGATCCATTTTTTCCTGCCACCTACTACAACTGAAACGGTTTCCCTCTTAAGGGAGCATGAACATTAATACTTGCGATTGACTAGAAGTACCTCTAACCTAGTCTTGGGCAATAGCCCCCATTTACTCAAGTCCAAGGCTTTCAGTCTAACCTTACTCAAGTTCAAATCCTAAGAAAAAGAAAAGCAAACCTATCTTTTTAAGGATACCTATCTAAGCTCAGCTAGCTCCGTCCCTAGCCTTTTCCTAGGTCTGTGACTTTCGGTATTGCTTACACTTGACAGTCTGTCAGTCCAAAGCTAAACGGAGATCATGTTTTCAGGGTCTACCATTGCATTCGCAGTGATCCTAGCTACAAGTAGAGTTGCAGTAGTGTAGAAATAACAAGTTCTTCCCTGAAGTCCTTTTAGCCTTCCCTCTACTTCTCCTTCTGAAAAGAAAAAAAAAAAGGCAAAAAAAAAGCACAAGTACTTCAAAGATACCAGAAGTAGCACAAACTTCTCTCAGAAGACCCTAGTCATCTGTTGTCAGGGGTCACCAAATTAGTTCTGAAAATTACCTTCCTTCATATTTCAGAAACAAGAAGAGATTACAAAATAATGGAAGTTTACTATTGATTCTTTCCCCCAGAAGACCCCAAAAAAAGGAAGCTGGTACTTTTTTGTTGTAAAACACTCGACCATTCCCTAACTTCCAAACAGCAAAACGGGCACTGTTTGCAAAGCCTGCAAGTACTCCTGTTACACTTTTATTCCAAAAGTACAATTCCCTCAGGTGCTGAAGTTAAGAAAAGGTGTTTGCGTAACTTTTCAATAGATTCTCCTTCTTCTTTTCTCTCCTTGAAAGTTACATTATTACACCTCAAAAGGAAAAAAAAAAAAAAAATTATAAGCATGACAACTCCACCCTTTCCTCCAAGTTCAACCCCACGAGGCAAGATTCAGCCAGAGGTCACCACCGCACACTCTCGGCTACTTCCTCCATTTCTATGCCCTTCCACATTCCTCACCAAAACCCAAACCAAGTCAGAGCTCGCCACAGCGGCATTGGCCAGAAATCCATGATTTCTGCAACTGGTGCAGCACAGCTTATTACAGCTGCAAATGTTCCTAGGGTCTGATAATTATAAGCCCATGGCTGGGTGTCTAATTAAAGGAGGAATGAATTAATGAGTTTTACCAAAGGCTTTTGAGTCACCATTATAATTCTCACCCTTAATCGGCAGCAGGACACTCAAAGGACAGCGTGAGCAAGATGAAGAGCAGGGAGGGGGGATAAACCACCCCCAGCTGATGCTTCCCCCATCACGTTCTTCTCCAACATGTCACTGTCATTCAGATCCCAACAGCCAGATCAAGCCCAGCAGGAAAATGCCTGGGCCCTTTTGGACAGCTGAATACAAAAACGCTTCCTGAAGCGGTCACAAAGCACACACCAGCCTTTGAATGCCGAGGAGCAGGGAGATGCTGGGCGAGAGGCTCTGCCGAGCGCTGACTCCACCGCTTTCATTCATCCCCAGCCCCAGCCCCCACCCAGCGCTGACAATTACAGTTCAGTCTCAGGCTCCCAAGGAGGCAGAAATTGAAAACACGTTTTCATTGAAGCACAGCTTGAATTTCATGAATTCCATTACTCTCGACTTTCTCAGCATTTCCTGGAGTGAATACTGTAAAACAAGAGAGAAAGGGGGCGGGGGGGCCGTATGTGAGGCAGCAATCATATGCTGCCCCTCTGACCATGACAGTCCGAGAAGAGGCTAGAGAGGCCCTGGCAGGGAGGAAACAACATAAAGGGCTATTCCTAAACTGAAACAAATAAGTATATGCTAAACATAAATTTAGGGAGGAAGGAAAGTACCAAACTGCCAGAGGCCTGGGAACAGTAACATCATCCGTTACAACTAGCACTTAAGTAGCAAGGCTACAGGCACAGCCCAGATGAAAAGCATTACAGTGTCAGCCATGCAACAGAGAGCATCTCTTTGGCAGGCGGAAAAAAAGAATCTTAGCTCCTATAGCAAGCCTCAGAATTACCAGTTTACCAGCTACCGGAACCTGAGCACACTGTTAAACTGCAAGAAAGCTGACCCCAAGAAAACGGCATGAAGTACGGTGAGGTCATACTCTGCCCCTCCGCATTATTCAGAAATCTACTATTCAACACTAAAGCAATTATAATCAGAGAAAACAGGTAGTACCAAGCAATGCGCCTTCCCTCCCCCCCCCCCCCCACGTACAGTTGTAACCCAATCAACTTTGGGATCATTCAGGTTTGCTAATTAACACCCTATGGATAGCTTTGATACCGTTACCAATACCCTGAAGGGTTCCCTTCACAGACACCCTCTCCCCTCTCTCCCCCCCAGCTCCCAAGGAGCATTACATCATCTACGGCACTGAGTCCTCCTTGTAACAGACACTATTATGCAAGTGAAGTGCCTCCATTTGGATTTTGGTGTTATTTTGAATTTCAGTGTTGAATAGGCAGCTTGTTTAAATTCTCTGCATGAACGGCAGCATTTTACAGACTCAAAAGGGTGTCCATGCACAGACACCAACACTGGCATAACAACGCGTCCGAATGTGTTATACATTTGTGAAACATCCATTCCCCACATTCCCGTTTCCCCTTGTCCAGGAATAAGTCCAGCATTGTTAGGACTGATTAGCAATATCTTTCATCCCTAATTTCACACTACAAAAGACTTTCATGCATATGCACGTGTAGCACCATTCTGAGGCATATCAGCCAGAAAAAGCATTTAGCACTGACCAAGGAAATCACAATCTGAGGGTGCAGCTCCAGTCTGCATGAGGGTGAAGGGGAGCGTCAGCTCTTTCCCCTGGCTGGTTTCAACGCTGCTCTTGCTATTCACCAAAAAAACCCGCTCATTTGTTAAAATCGTAACTTAAGTCTGGCACACGTTGTATCTGCTGAAGCAAGCAACCTGATAACCATGTGAAAGCCTACATTATTATAAATGTTACCCTCATATCCAAGTGCTTAGAGAAGGGAATCAGTACAAGCATCATGGCTGAGTTACACCGACTGCCGTGTCCATGGATTGCACGCTAAACTACTTTTTTTTTTCCTTTTTAGCAAGAGAATGGCCTTGCAGCCTTAAGCACAGAAATGACTACTTTGCAAGAACATGCACACTTGTGGCTTACCAAACCCTAAAGCTCACAATTATAAGGATCAGACTCAAAAACTACAAGCGGCTCATTACCCAGAAATCTAAAAAAAAAAAAAAAAAAAAAATTTGAAATTAAAGCCTTTGCAGCATGAAAGTGCACTGTGTTTTGCTCTTTCCTAGTCCATCTAATATGAAAAAAATAAAAAAGAAATAGCATCAACATGGCACTGCCCCACAGTGACTATTTGCTAGATACCTGCAGACCCTTTCACCATGCAGCAAAAGTTATTTCTGATTTGGGGATAAACATAATCAATTCCTAGTTTTTCACCACTGCATTACAACCAACAGCCTCAGCCACTCCTTGAAGTGGAGGAAAGGGAAGGATTTCTAACAGTGATGGCTTTTTTCTTTTTTTAGACTGTCTTCTGAGTGCACCCCCAGGACTAAAAATCTTGCATGAACTTGGATCCTCCTTGATTTTAGGTCATCTGTCTTGTTAATCATCATCAGCTAAGACAAAGAGCTAGTAGGATGACATACCCAGAAAGTACAAACAGCCTTGCTGAGAGAGGAGCAGGGTTACCAGGTTTTGTTTTTGTTATTATTATCATCATTAGAGACAACTCTCCAGTATATATCAGTATGACCCTGAGTGTTCTGAGTCTTATCCATGTCTTAAAAGTGAGAATTAAAGTTCAGTACAGAAAGTAATCCTGATATATTCCAAAATTACTCAAGTCTCAAATGAATCTTAGAGCAAATAAATTCCCAGACATCACGTCCCTTCCCCCAGCTATGGGAATTACATTCAGTTGAAAAACAGCCAAGTTCTCCTACCCACTCCAGGGCAATGGGAAATCTCAACGTAACTGGTGGAAAGTTTACTACTAAAAGATAAAGCAGAAAGAAGAGGAGAATTGACAGTCATCAAGAGGTTAGTTGCTGACTCCCCTCCACCTCAAGAATTGAGTGAGCTTACTCAGTGCTTGCTTGCAGCCACCCAAACGTACTCACTTGACATCAAAGAACATAAAAGAATGAAGCACCAGCCATCCCTGCTTAGTCTTCAGCATCCTTACAGGTACAGAACTGTCCCCAGAAAGGAGTCACACAGAGCTGGCCAGGCAAGCTCTGCCACAACACAGTCTTACCACATCAACACAAATAGCATGAACCATCGATTCTGGACTTCACCCTTTCCACCAGTAAGTGTGCTGGTGGGGGAAAAGGGTGGGGGAGAAGAGGTGTAAAATTAGTCTTGCCCTAGAAGAAAAAGGAGAAAGAAAAGAAGAAGAAAAAGGGAAAAAAAATAGAGGGGAAAAAAAAGAAGAGAGAAATGCCAAGGGACTGGAGAGTGCTTGTCCCTCCAACTGTCTGTTCTGAAAACACATATGTCAAGAAACCTGATGTGACGAAGGCCCGCCCATAACTTTTGTCTATCTCACTCTCAATAGACAGATTTTTGTTTACAGGTTCAAAAATAAATCTAATCCCAAAATACAAGTCAGAGATCAAGACGACTTGTGGCACATTTTCTTAATCCACATTCAAAACCTTGGGATTAAGTCAGAGGAAAGCACCTGACTTCCCACCCTTAATCTCCAGAGTCATGCCTAATGGGATATGTTCTTCGGGGTGAGAATTTCTCACTTTCCCTAATAATGAAAAATAAGGAGCACTAAAAATCCACACCAACAACTGCTTGAAACACGGCTTGTTTTATTGGATCAACATTTAAACAAAGGCTTTTTGTTAACCTGAAGAGCGTGGATTTTTCTCTGCTCAAAAAGGCATTAAGAATTGAGGGGAAGACAAAAAAAAGAATAAAAGGGAAGAGATGGTAAGACTGAACTGATTTTGATTAGACCTTTCTCCAGAATGCTAGTGATCAGCCTTTGCAGCTGGACATCAAGATAAACTTCCTAAGTAGCTACATCATTTTGGTGGCAAAGTGAAGGTTTGAGACTCTCATCTGCATTCTCAATTCCTGTTTAGACTCCCTTTTTCCAAAGCAAATGCGAAATTTGGTTTATGAACGTCAGCTCCTCCAAACGGATAAACACTCGTGTGCGTGAAGGTAACTACAACACATAGACAGCGCTCAGAGGAGGCAGATGCATTACACGAGATTTACTTTGTAAGTACTTAAATCCAGACCAGGAGACATAAGCTGTTACACTCGGTAGGAAAAAAAAAAAAAATAAGGATTTTCAAGAGTACAAATGTCTTGGTGCAGCAGCACCAAGGTACCAGTGTCTGTCCGCTACCTGACCAGACTAATGCTTTTAACTCTGGTTCTACTCTTCCAGCTAAGACCAGCGTGATACCTTCAGAACACCACATGCAGCATAGAGGTCTCCTAAGACTGGGAAACTCACCAGTGCTGGCAAAAGCATCTTCTCTGTGCAGTATTAATACTTTTAGGATTCTACCCAGATGAAGCAAGTATGGTTTACATCTTTGCACACTCACTTGCGTCTCCTTCCCTCCTCCCTCCACAACGTGTTTCGCATTTGTCCAAGTCACCTTTTACCCCTCTGTGCGTACTTTGGTCTGCTAAAACCATACGTTCAGAACAGTTACTTTTTTTGACTAGAGGAAGGTAATCTACAGTCAGGGTTTCCAGAAACTGTCAGTTCTCAGGAGACCATCTCAAAACGGAGCAGCACAGCATGGGTCAGCAAAAAAGTAAGGCTGCAGACAGAAAGCTGGCAAAGGTTGACTTTTTTCACCCTGTCTGTATACCATATGCTGCTGCATGACTGGATTTATGGTCAGCAGAAACCACTGCATGTCTACCTTTGGTAAAACCCGGCCATCAAAAATTGTCTTGATTCTACGTTTTTGGTTATTCACTATGCTGCAGATCCCTAGTAAAGGCTCTTCCAGATTAAATACACAACAGAGGAGTCAGACTACAGCACCAATGTGCTGATGAGAGGTATTACTGCATGGTTACTCATGCAACCGAAACTGATGAGTAAAGGGAAGAGGGGATTTACCATCAGTTCTTAAAAACCTAAAAGCAACTTCAGTTTAATTAGAAAACATTGGATTCTACTAACCAGGATCACCTAGCCTTTCTGGAAATGTGAGCAAACTAGTGCTAGAGCAGGATAGCTGATCAGACCTTGGAACTGGTCCATCTATTCTTGAAAGAAACTTTCAGTCTAACTCCTTTAAGAAAGGCACATTACCCTCTGACTTTGAGCCAACTAGACAAGAACACGTCATCCAACTTGACTAATACACATGTTTCCAATTTACAGAAAGGCTCTTGATTTCAGAATTGAAATAAGATGCCAGTACAGTAGAGGAAGTTCTAAAACAATCTCTCTAATCCAAGTTTTTTGGCAGTTTAGGCTCCATCGTGTTTTTCCAGCCAAGATACGCTTCCAAAGATGACATTAGCTGTTTTGTGTAGGGAAACAGCCTCACAGAGCCAGAAAGTACCTGACAGAATTAATTCCTTACTGAACCTTTGCCTAGAGGTTCAAACACACATGCCTTGGATTAGAGTCCGCAAGCCAAGAAGTGGGAAGCATCGTTGGGCTTACACAGCACCTTTCACTGCTGGATCCCCCCTCAACACACATACAGGAGTAGAAGAAGAATGTTACAACACAAAAGCACCGATAGATGTATGACAGGAAACTCCTGGGTGACAACACTAAAGAGCCCACCTCAAAACCAAGGACTAGAGCATACTCCTTATCAATGCTTCCTTTAGCGTGGTTCCGCATCTTAATTGCTGTGAATCAATCATCCAGTCTTTTTTCCAAAGCACATACTGTTGCCATTACACCTACTATCTGTGCATTTGCAGTTCTGACTCTCACAGAAAAAGCAAGAGTGGTGCAAGGAAAGAGTTTCAAAGATGCTAGAGAATTTTGCTTTATTCTAGCCTGATTCACACATAACCCATATGTTTACACAGATTCAGGTCAACATTGCCACTTTCTAACAATCAGGGAAAAGCAGAAATTCAAGTCAAGGTGGTCTGTAGCTTAGCTTTTACAGCCCTCTTTTCTTCTTCACTGTCTCTAGGACACTTCTCAGCACCCAGTGAGACTTAAGAGCTACAATAAAGCATTGTACTTTGACTCTTTTTCTGTCATTACCAAAGACACCCTGTCTCAGGCAGATATCCCATTGCCTGTTGTCGTGAGTATTAAAAAGCTATTCAGCTTTTCTACTTCTTTCCAGCATGTAACCTCCACACTACCTCAAGGCTCTCAACCAACTCTACCCTGAGAAATAAAGCAAAGTCAAAGCCATGCAACTAAGTCAGTCACAAGTAGGAGTACTTACATTACTAAATAGATTAAATTAGTGAGAGCAGCAGTCTCAGGACCATCTTACTGCTCTGATTAACTGAATTGGAAAGTAAGTGGACAGTACTGGTAAGATCATCATCATTTGTTCAGCAGCAAAAGGCACACAGACCAGAACTGGCTTTAGCATCATGCTGTCAGAAGGAACACGAGCTTTGCTCCATTTTTACATTCCCTTCACTCCAGAGTTTGTGACTCACTACACAATGAAAAGGCTTTGCAGAGCACTGCAGTATGACTCAGATGAGAATACAGCCAGAACAAAACTGTTCATATCAAGATATCTTCAACCCCAATGATTCATGGGAGGATGAGGTTTGATTAGAACTGGTCTGATAAGATCCTCTGTGGGGATGACTCTATGGAGCAAGTCCTGCAAGGAGCACATGAAGGCAGCTCTGACAGGACTCACCAGCATGCCAGAACCCCTGGAGAAGGAGGATCACAAGCCCAGCCTATTCTACACTGAAGCTCACCTCCATTCCCCCAGAAAAAGGAACAAGTAGCTGTACTGCCGTCCACAGCTTGTCATGATGGAAGCAAAACATCTGAAGGACATATGTATACACGTACATTTTTAAACAATCTAGTCCAGAGGGAAGGGATCTGTTCTGCTCCTCCACACTTGCACACACTGTTCTAACCTCATGCAACAAGATATGCTGTGGGAGAAGATAAGAAGTAAGTAATGCCAAGAGAGAGCATTTTAGAGACAGACTCAGGTGAAGAAGGTACGCAGCCAAAACCTGCAGCTGCATTGATCTCAGCCCTTGGCAACAACATTGCCATAAGTATTTCTCATGCTTTCAGACAAAAGGAGGAAGCTCCTGTAGGTTGGTACACAATGGACTCAGCCGCCTTGAGAGAGGCCGGCGCACAGTGGGTGTCCCTGCTGCTCTGACGAAAAGGATTACATGGGACAGAACAGCATAACTAGCCATTAGATCTAAGTCCTTCCAGATATTCTCCATCATCCAGGGTCCCATAAGACACAACAAAGACCTAGACTTCAAAGACCGGCAGTATGTGCTTATCTACAAGCTACACCATATTTAGAGAGGTTTCAGGGGACAAAAGCATGTGTGCTGCTTCAGCGCAATAGTGGCTTGCGCTTTACAGTAATCCTTGCTAGGTAGAGGTGGAAAGCCTGTTAAATCAGCAGCCTCCTCACCTGCAGGAGCACGTGGCACTGCAACAAGTGACGTGACAGCACTCAAATCCACGCCACTGTATTTCACTTTTGGTTGAAATGGGATGTTCAGTTGATGCACAAGTTCAAAGCCTATCATCAAAACATGAGTACACAAAAAAGCTAGGTCTTTACAAAGAGGTTACCAAAGGAAACGGTTTTATAAGGAAAGCAATGTTTTCCCTTGGTCACGGGCTGTGAAATCTTTTCTAGAGAAGCTGTGAAGAATCAGAAAGGGTACACTGCTTCCTTCCTCCTAACAAGTCAGAATGAGAAAGGACGCTGAGCCTTGCTCGTTGCCTATTTATGACAACAGTCTAGCTACCTGATGACTTGAAGTCATGGAAACTTTAAAGGTATTTTCAGTTTAGTAAAGGTAATCCTTCCTTACTGCAGCTAGGGACACTCTGCCCTCTCCCATCCCCATAAACTCCCAGCTAGCATCCCCCACTGACCTCTCTTCAGCCACTGGAGAGCTCAAAGGCAGCGTGCAGTTTATCAGTTTATACTTAAGAACCAGGGTATCAACCACTAATGGAACAGAAAACAAAAATACACAGAATTTGTGCCAATGAGACCTACAAAGAAAAGAAAAATAATGCAGAATTTAAATTAAAAAAAAACAAAAAACAAAAAAACCCCACGGACTTTCTTATTTCCAGGACTTATACAATCTTGCCTGCTAAATGCGAAAGGTTCCTGAAGAAAAGGGGAGACTATGCCAGCACTGGCTGCAAACAGAGCAAGAGATGCAAATTCATAACAAAGCTAACGGACAAAAATGAGAACTCAAACCAAAAGGCCTTCAGAACAATTTAAAGCATGAGAGAACACTTAGCATTACAGTTCCTACTCCTGGATTAAGTTTCCCCGTTTCACTGCATTAGAATTAATCTACGTGGCTGCGAACTCCAGAGCCAACTTGCAGAGCCACAGCAGCTTCGTTATGTAAGGGACGACACTGATAACACGGGCTGCGTTACTGGAGCCTTCTTCCTATCCCTCACTGATGCCAAAACCAGCAATGCTGCTGCCGCCCAAATCATTTTCTTGATGACAGACACTTCGGTAACCCAGACATTTGAGTTTGGATTTGATAAGACCTTTTTTTGCGAACTGATGTTAAGACTTAAAAGGCCATCACTGCTGTGCAAGAAGTCCCTAATATAATCAAGGGAGGGGAGGCAGCTACACAGGAGGAGAACAGCAGGAGCCTTTAAGTCGGAATATGATTACTGTAGAAAAATTATCTGACAAATGAACACAACCCCAGACTGTTGCGAGGAATGCTTTTAAGCAATTTAAGTGAAAAACAGTACATCTGCTGTCTATTCAGAGGTCAACGAGTGCTTGTTTCATGATAACACGCTCCCAAGAACATCCTTCCATGAACTCTTAACTTCTGATCTCGAGCATCTCATATCCCTTGTTTTAAAGGCAGCTACCCTCTGAGGTCATGGAAACACAGCTAAGCTGCTGTGCAGTGTTACATCTGTGTGTGGCCATCTTGAACTGTGCTAAGGCAAGGGAACTAAAACAAATTAACAAATTGAAGACCCAAACACAAAAGTTAAGTCAAAAGTCTGTTTTGTTTACTGGTTTAAAGATGATACTTTGCATCCACCCATTGCTCTTTCAATACATCTCTCACATTTTGCTCTAGCTTCAGCCCACAGATCTGTTCATCTCTTTAAAATAAAAAGCCAAAACGTACTGCTTTCTAAAGTATTTCTAATACCTTTTACTTCTAGGACAAATGAGAACCATTTAGATGCCCTAGCCTTTCCGCCTGCGTGCACGATAGCAGGCTGCATATATAGGACACTGCAAGTATGTTCAGAAAAGCAAAATGGTGTTTTCAAAACCAGAGACCGTGGCAAAATGAGGCAGCAGAGTCACTGCAGCTCTGTTCCAAGATGACAGCAGAGAACACAGATGTTAGGGCACACAGATTCACTCCACAATCATTTTAATTACATGCCTAGCCAACCAAGCACAGGATACAGGCTAAGCAGCATTAAAAAAAAGAAAAAAAAAAAAAAAAAGAAAAAGAGAAAAAGCGTCACACAAGTATTCCGCGAGCATCTTCCCGTGCACTTGATGCTAACGCCGCTCATGCATTAAGTCATCCGTTTTCCAGCAGGCAGTTGGTCGCTTTTGGAAAGGCACTGCCGGCCTCTCCGCAGGTCGGGGCTGTGCGGGGCTGGCTGGCGGTGGCAGTGCGGGGTGGCAGGATGGCTGGCGGCGGCACAGGGCTGGCTGGCGGTGGTGGTGCGTGGATGGCCGGCAGCGCAGTTACCACCAGCGATGAGGGGTTATGACCCGGCCAGGGGCATCAGACCGGGCCGGCCCCTTCATCCAGTGCCCGCTTGCGACAGCTGGGCACCTGGTGAGGGCACCTGGCCAGGGCCACCTCCTGCCTCCCCTTCCGGGGGACCACCTCGCCTTCTCCCAGGAAGAACTTGGCCTTCCAGCAAGCCGCCCACCCCGCCGGAGGGTGATGGCCTCCTGCCTCCCCCGACCCAGCAGGGAGGCAGCCCCCACCTGCCCCTGGTGGGGCGGACACACACCACACGGGGCAGGGGAGACACGGCCCCCACAGACGCCCACCCCAGGACCCCCAGCCGGGGCCGGGCCCCCCCCCCTCCACACCTCCCGGGCGGGCCGAGCCCCCTGCCCCGCACAGCCCACGGCTGTGGAGCCACCCCCCGCCCACCCTGCGAGGAGTCCCCCCGCAGGACACGGCCCCCCGCACACACCCCCCAACCCCCGTGCGGGGACCCACCTGCTGGTACTCGGCGTCGTGCGGTCGGAAGTCGGCGGCGGTGAGCTCCCAGCGCAGGCTGAGGTGCGGCAGGCGGTGCAGCAGGATCACCCACCAGGGCGGCGAGTAGCTGACGCCCGCCATGCCGAGCCGAGCCGAGCCGAGCCTCTCACTTCACCTCACCTCACCTCACCCCGACCCGCCGGCCATGGAGCTGCTCGCTCGGCTGCCTCCTTCCTTCCTTCCCTCCTCACCCGCGGCCCCGCATGGCCGGCACCCCCCGCCTTCTCCGCCTCCCTCCCGCCGCGCCGCTCGCTCCCTCTTTGTTCGCCGAGAGGCTCCACCGCCTCCGCGCCCGGCGCCGCCCGCCCGCTCCCATTGGCGCCGCCGCCGCCCGCCCCGCCCCGCCCGCCGCGGGCCCTCAGGCCTCCCCCGGACCCTCGGGGCTCCCCCGGGCCCTGGCCTCAAGCGGCTGCCGGGCCCTGCCGGGTCGCCCTGCGTCCTCCTGGGTGCCCCGGCGCGCCCGGGTCGCCCAGCCTTCGGCAGCACCGCAGGCTGGTGCGGTAACATGGTGCCTGGGTGTGCGGACGCGGGTGGCAGAGGGTGGACGTCCCACAGCCGGCATCAGCGGGCGTCCCCTTAGAAGCATAGAATGGTCTAGGTCGGAAGGGACCTTTCAGATCTCCTTGTCCAACCATCAACATAACACTGACAAAAAACACACTAAACCCTGTCCCTCAGCACCATGTCTGCGTGTATTCTGAATACCTCCAGGGATGGCAACTCAACCACTGCCCTGGGCAGCCTGTTCCAATGCTTAATAACCCTTTCAGTGTAAAAATTTGTTCCTAATATCCATCCTAAACCTCCCCTGGTGCTACTTGAGGCCATTTCCTCTTGTCCCATGGCCTGTTCCTTGGGAGCAGAGACTGACACCCCCCTGGCTGCCCCCTCCTTTCAGGGAGCTGTAGAGGGCGAGAAGGTCTCCCCTCAGCCCCCTTTTCTCCAGGCTGAACACCCCCAGCTCCCTCAGCCGCTCCTCACAGGACTTGTGCTCCAGACCCCTCACGAGCTCCGTTGCCCTTCTCTGGACACGCTCCAGCACCTCAGTGTCCTTCTTGTGGTGAGTGGCCCAAAACTGGACACAGCACTCGAGGTGGGGCCTCACCAGTGCCGAGTACAGAGGGACGATCACTTCCCTAGTCCTGCCGGCCACACTGTTCCTGATACAGGCCAGGATGCTTCCGGCCTTCTTGGCCATCTGGGCACACCGCTGGCTCATATTGAGCCAGCAGCTGACCAACACCCCCAAGTCCTTTTCTGCCGGGCAGCCTTTCCCTCCAAAATAACCCCAAAACGCACTCAACTGCACGGCGCTTAGTTTCCCTGGGTGCTGCTGAGGAAAGTGCCGTTCCCAGGCCATGGGCGCCAACGTGGCAGCTGCCCTAGCAGAGGAACGTGCCTCCTGCAACACCCGTGTTCCCCAGCACTAGGTCCCTGTTCGCTTCCCTGGCCTGCCTTGGCTTTTTCAGGGGGAAATTTTTATCAGTACCGAGGTGTCTGAAAAAGCTGACGGCCCCTTGCATGGTTTTCCAGCATGCCCAATCCTCATCCGTTTCATAGAGACGTGAAGTGCTCGGGTTTAACTTCCACTGTCTTCTCTGCAGGCAAAGGTTTGGCCTCTTCCAGTCCGTGACCCAAAGCCAATTACATCGCTTCGTTAACTTCAATGGGCTTGGAATTGTCAGCTTGTTTTGATGACTATGTAAACCAGAGCCGTGAATTAAACACCTCGGTGTTTAAGCAATGACAGCATCTTCCTGCGTACGGCAGCGGAGCTGTGCATAAGGTAACAGCGTGTGGGGTGCTCCCCGCAGAGCAGCTCAGACACAACTTCCCCAAGGATTATACTCTGACCCGGCAGGAAAGGACTTTCATTTCTTCCTAAACAGAACATAACCAAACTATTTTTAGTCTTAAAGGTAAAAAAATACGAGCATACCCTCTCAGGGGGGACGTGTCAGAAACCAGCGAGTACATAAATATTCTGGATAAGGTTAGGATAGCATAGTAAAATAGAAACGGTAACAGCAGTAAGCAGCAGCAATCCCAAATTCATTCACTTCATTACGAAGATTGTGCTGTTCCTAAAACAACTGAAATGTATACAAATATTTCTTGTTTTCTGTTAAAAGGAAGAGATCAAATCATTTCATTCTTGCTCTAACTATGCAGTGTGGTCCAGCATTAACATTTCTAAACTTGCCCAATCTATTCAGACCATCTCCTTGGCCTTTGCCCTCTCTGTACGGTCAACAGGGACCAAAGTCTCCTGTCCAGCCCTGCAGCAGCACAACTCACCCACTGCCGATTTGAGAAGCTGAAAGCAACACATTTGAAATATCACTCAACACAACTCGGAGTTGGAAGGAGAAGGAGGACCATCCATCCTTCTAACAGGCTTCAAGCCAAGGTCTCTCAGGTCTTACAGGCTCGAGAAACCCCCATCTAATTAGCACTGTTTAGAATTAGAAACCATTATAGCCCATGAAAACTCAAAAAAATATTGGAGTGCTGTGTATCCCATTGGAAAAAAAAAAAAAAAAAAAGGTAATACCAACTGCTTTTTTCTCCTAAATGGTGGCAGGTCAGTAGATATTATAGACATCTCTTTTTGCAAGTATGATTTTATTACTTTCCGCAAATGCAGCTAGGACTTTACGCTGTCCTCACTGATGCATTTTATAAATAAAGAGAGCAAAAATGTTAAAATGGGCTATTTAACACATTAGGACCAAATAAACATATTTCTGCTGATGTTCTGAAGTATAACATCAACTTTAATAGCTTTTGACTAGGACGGGATTTTCCTATGAGTATTATCAACATAGCTAAGAAGAAATCTTATCGTTCACAAATAGCATTAAGACACGCGTCAGAGTTCACAACCACGCAGCGTGTGCGCGGGTACAAGATATACAAGGGTACAAGATATAAGACCACAACTCCCTCCAGCCTGCTCCAAGAAAAGTTCTTATTTTTCTGCAAGAGGACAGCTGAACAACAGCCAATTTTATTTTCTTCCTTTTTTTTTTTTTTTTTTCCCCCCTCTCTCTCTTTTTCGTAGTGCCAGCAAGGATGAGGAAGGAATTATTTTAAAGCCCAGTGATCTAACATATTTCACCTCCGGTTCAAACAACCCGAAGACAAGGAGCGGAGAGACCTCGCTGGGGGCAAGAGATCTCTCTGCGTAAGCCACTTATGCCACAGAGTCTATGCAATTCGGCACTAAAACGCTCAAGGCTGGAATCTGTCCTGCAGATGTTACTGCTGCCACAGGCCTCTGGATAGACCGAAAAACCCCACCAGGCTGCGAGCCCAAGTATTTTTGTCAGCAAAACGATGGACACGGAATAGATTCAGACGCAGAAGCAGATGCAGCAAGCATCTCCGCGCTGAGAGCTTGTGTGACAGCGTTGATGTACATCAAACCGAACAAAACGTTTTGGAGCAAACGACAGAAAAAGCTGGATGCTATTAAATGGGGGTGTAAGCTCCGGAGTATCAGCGCGGCAGTTTGAGGCGCCGTGCAGGGGACAGGGGGTAAGCGGGAATGGGAGCAGGCTCAGCAGCGCTGGTGTGCATCGCCTCTCTCGCAGCCATTTGCTGCCCAGACAACTGGATTAAATTATAGTAGAATGAGGATTTGGGATTAGAGAGAAACAGAGGCATCAACAGTTTTAATTTCTTCCCCCACAATTCTTTATAATGATATGGGAAAATATGAAAATTAAGAGTAAAATGAAATTCAGCAAACTAGGAATAGGAGACAAACCGCAGGATCTAGCACTGGCCGTACTTCCCGTGGCAGAGCACTTCAGCCTGTTGTACCATGTCAGGAAGCAGCATTTGCATTTCTTAGATGTCTAGCATCTCTCATTTGATCCTATTCAGGTATTTCTTGATTACATGACAAGACGACAGTTATCAAGCCTTCCTGTTTAGATTATTAGCAGCCTTTTTCCCCTCACCACGCAAATAGGTACTCTCTGTTTTGCCAAAGCAAAATGAACAGAGAAGCCACTGCTGTGACATCCCAGGAATAAAAACTAGCAGTAAATCACCCTTGCACGGAAAGCAGTTCTGCAATCAACCAAAGCAAACTGCAAACGTCAGCTTGTTATCTGGTAATCCTGCTGAAAAGTAACCCTGAGAGCCGTATTAGCGTTGGCTAACTCGCTTTGACAGTGGCTTTGCTAAAGAATCACTGGATAAAATAGGCAAATGAGAGGTTTTCCAAATGAAAGACAACAGAGTTAAAAAGACTAGTTTAAACCTCCAAAACAAGGCAACCAGTGCTGTCCCCTGTCCCCTTGAGACCATCAGGCAGTCTGAGAAAGCACTCCTAGAAATGCACCATTTTTCACTCTTCACAGGCTTCTCTCTGGCTCCAGACATCCCTACTGCTGATGCGATACTTGCAATGAGAGCACCTTTTAGCACAGCAATCCCATACCCCTGGCTCTTTTTATTCACTATGAAATGAAATAATTCAGCTTTTAATATACTGCGAAGCGAGGAGCCCTCCCCTGACTGTCAGACCTAATACACGTTACGAAAGGTTTTAGCCAACAATACAGATGAAAACGGGGTGGGGGGGGGAAGAGAAAAGGCAAGTTTGAACTCCAAGTGCCAGCAGATGGATGAGTTACCCTCTTGAGACCAGGGACTAAATTACGGGCAGTCAGAGGGAGGTCAGCGAGACAACCGTGTCTCAGCACTCAGCTGCCAGCGTTCGGCAGCACCTCGGCCCCGCTCACCTCTGCTGCTCTATGAACTCTGCCCGTGCACGGAGCCGTGCCTCCTTCCCGCTGAGCGAGGCCGTGCCTCTATTAGGATCACCCTTCCTCCCCTCCCAGGGCTTCCTCTGTATTTTTCTGCTGAAAATCAAAGGAAACAACAAACCCAGGGCTGCTCTCCAGCCTCCCCCAGATTTCGCTGCCCCCTCCACGACAGCTCAGTCCCCAGCCTCCGCTCTTCCCAGCAAAGCCACACGGCAGGGGCTCTTCCCAGTTGACTTCTCCTCCCAGCTTGAAGGATTTCCCCTGAGTGGAGGCGGCTGCAGACAGGAATGTACATTTGGGTCTTCATTGCTTCCCTCTGAAGTACTCCTAGGGACTTTGGGTTTAAAGAAAGAATAGTCACAAGCAGGGCCAGCATAAAAAGCTTAAAGCAAACTCAAAGAAATCATATGAAAAGCTTAATTCTGGCATTTCCAGTCCTGAGGCAATGCTCGCTCGCCCTCATGTTCTACCAGTCTTTTTATACTCGGTGAGCGCCAGGGAAATGGGTGGAAGACGTGGAAATCCTATCACAAAAGCACCTGCCCGCTCCTTTCCTTTCCCCGGAGAGCCACACATAGAACATTCTACTATTTAGTTAATTGCAAAGAAACAATTACAAAGGAACTCGGCAAATTCTCTCTAATCACAGCAAGACCCATTGCAGTTCAGTAAGTTCAGCAAATTAGCAAATAAGTGAATACAAAAAGGAAAGAATAACAGAGCTCAAATTGCAGTTTGTGCGTTTGTTTTGTCACTCACAGTTTCTGTTTAATTATTTAAGATATTTCTTCATAACATTCTAGTACATTTTGTATAATCATGAAGGTTTACTAGCATAGAAATGCAATACGTGGGTATTAAATATCTGCCGAGAGGAGGAAGAAAACTGCCAATTCTATGTGTAAATTATAGAGACCCCGTTCAAGAAAAACTTCCAGGTTAGATAAATAGAAGGTTCTCCCACAATTTGTGTGAGATACAAACAAAGATTACTGCTACATAATGACAATGCTAAGTAATGTTTGCCTAGAACATTATAACTGTACTGCAGGCATTCATGGTCAATCCCCTGTTTGTTAAAAGCTATTCTAATTTTCCATGCATATAACTAGAGGCCATTTAAACACAGCTTTTTTTTTTTTTTTTTTTTTTTTTTACAGCAGCACTGTAATCAAATGATAAATTTTACAATATTTGAGTTCTAAATTCATATTACAGGAAAGACTTTCAAGCTCTATTACATTACCGAAGCAGAACCTCATCTCTGCAGAGCTGACGGACTGAGGAGGGGCAGAGGAGCGAGACCCGGGTGTGATATTACCTGGCTGATAGCAGGGGAGGTGAGACAGCCCTTTACAACGGGCATGATGTCCTTCCTGCTTCTTCCCAGACCATTTTGAGCATCAAGATTTTATGACACATCTGTTCACGCTACCAAGAATAGAAGCCCTAAAGGGGCTTGTGCGGTACCCGACGCAAAGCGTCTTTGAGGCATGTTGGCAAAAACCCTGCCAAATAGTAGATGAGCTGTTAAAGTCTGAGCAACATCTTGAGAGGGGAAGTTTTGTTTATGCACAGCTCCGGTGAGGGGAAGAACGTGAACGCTTTCCTGGAAACCAGAGAATATGTACAAACACAAACGCTCTCAGATCTGGAAAAGGTAATTAGGGCAGGCAGACAGTGGAAAGGGCAAGAGGAGCAGGGTACAACTTAATCAGTAGACTACAACAGAGTGTAGTTAACAAGAACATGGCAACACACACCGTTCAAGGCTGTTCCTTTGAGCACAGCGAGGACAGAATAAGTGCTAAAGGCCACGTATAAGCAAGAGCCAATGTGCCTTACACACAGCTGAAAATAGGGCAAACATTCAGCAACTGGTGCCAGTGCTGTCTCTGCCAGGCAAAGAACCTCATCAGCAAACGTTAGAGGGGAACATCAGAGGAACTGATGCAGCTCCAGACCACCAACCGTGCCTGAAAATCCTCCCCTAATAACCTAGAGTCCAACACGGATATTTCACTCTTTGCAGGTGTTACTGATGCCCACAGAATCAATGAAACTGCAGGTTTTTTGCCCTTAGAAGTTCACATGGAAAAAGCAATTAGTTAGCTGACAAACCTACCATAAACAGATGCTACAAAGCTTGCAAGAGTCAAGGGCGCTCTGACTTCAGATAAAGCCAAAGTATGGTTTAATACAACTAGTGTGAACACTTAATTGCTTTCAAATTAATTAAAGACCAGTCTGCTCCAAGAAATCATATGAAAACTTTTCCATTCATGCCGCACGGCTTACCTCCAGCATTTAAGTTTCAAAAGTGAAGTTTCTGCTAAGAAATCCAGAGCATACATCAGAGGAGCAGAAAGGAAAGAACAAAAAAGTGAGATTTAGATAACATATTCATCAAACACAGATTGTTTGTTTCTGTCTTGTACTCATAGTGGTTTTAGTCCTACAACAAGGACTCTGCTCAACGGGAAGATGACTACAGGATTCCCATGTCTTCACAGCAGTCACCAGGGTCTTCTGTCTTTACAAAGCAGCAAAAGGCTGGTTTTCCTGGGAGTCCCTGAAGGCTTTTTCAGTGGACGTGGAAAGGAACACTTACATCCTCGCTCCTTCTACCAGAGCTTCACAAACAGCAGCCATAAGCGAGGTAAGGGGATAGTCTATAAGCAAACTGGACAGTCTTGGGAGCCCTGTAGACTCCTCTTCTCCCCCCAGCTGACAGCAGACCAGTTTCACCCAACGCTCTGCATGGCCACCGCACCGCCAAACCCGGCCAGAGCGAGAGCCCTGCGGCCTAGCGAGTCCAAACGCTGTCTGTCCGTGCTGCATCCCTCCTACAAAAGGTTTCTGAGAAATATCCATCAGTAGAGTATTTAGGCATGAACAGTCGCCACAATGACTTCTTCTGAATCTTTCATCTGAATTTCACCGGTTTGGTAACTGGTCAGCGGGACTGTTGCGACCAACAAGCAAGGAGCACAACAATAGGTGAAGAGGCATAAATGAACCTTGCGGTACCGCGCACAAAGCCAGCTATGTCTGAGGCAACTAAACGGCTTTTAGTTATAAGACTACTCAACAGGATTTCTTTTCTGAATAAAACACCAGAAGCCAAGACTGAAAGCAAAAACCTCTCTCAATTCCACCAGCCTTTGGTCAAGAACACCATTCACCCCTGATGGGACAATCTCGAAGGTGTACTAAAGAAGAAATTTCACCCCTATACGTTTAAGAGTTATCTTGTTATTATCGGCTCAGGAAACCAGAGGTAAAAGGTCGGCCTAGGTACAAAGTGAAAACGGGAGCGTGCAGCAGAGGCCAGAGGAGCAACGCAAATAGAGAAACTGCAGCAGAAATGCACCAACAATTAATTTACAAACTTCTCAACTTTATTTGAAAGTTCAACAATCAGGAGAAAATACATTGCAATTGTTTTAGCTTTTAAGAGATCCCAAAATAAATTACAGGAAAAGACTTGTGCGGTTCTAAATATTAAAAAGATCATAAAAATTAATGGCTCTCATATGCTAAGATTAATCCTTTTCCACCTCGACTAAATTAAAAGTTGCCTGTGCAGGGATTATTTTTATAGCTATGCAGAAAACAGCACAGTTTTCAGGTTTTGATGCCTCAGTAAAGATTTACAGGCATAGGCACTTACAGGCAAAAAGAGATCAAGAGAGATAACATCCCGTGAAAGTCGGATCTCTACAGTCACACAAGATCTCTAACTAAACGCTGCTGTAAATTGCAAAAGGTCTTAAGTAGGCAACAGTATCCCGTATCAGTAGAACGCAAAGCGTGCTGTTAGATTACGGAGGTTACAGCGGAGTTTAATTTTAATTCAAGACCTTGACGCCCCCACAAGGTTACCAGTGCTTTCTACAGAAGACGTGTTTTTCAGAAACCGAACCTATTAGTATCGGACCTATCTTGACAGGTTTGAGCCACACCAATTTTACTGTCCTCAGCTTCCTGTTAAGGAAAAACACCATTTATTCAAAAAGTAACCTTCTCTTCCTTCATTGTTCCACACGTCTTCCCAGATTTACAGGTGCTGGCATTCGGATAGATAACCACAGAATGAAACCTGTGTCAATTACTACTCCTTTCAACACATTCCACTACAGCATGTAACAAAACAACATTAAAGGCTACTGATACTGTGGAGGTTTCTCTTTCTACTGTACCACACCAAACTTTTGATATGCAGTGAGCGTACAGTTATCCTCTGAACTAAGATAGGAGTTTGAAGCCCAGCTCAAGTTAACTACCAGATTTTTGATAGCTATGAGATAGCAGACTCCAATTTAGGAAGCTCTAGACACATTTTCATTCATCCCAGAAAACGTTTGCTCCTTTTCACCCTGATTTCTGTCTGCTGGGTGATACCAAGATACTATCTCCCCTTATCCCAGAGCTTGTCTATCGACAGCATTACTGGAGTCATACGCTCAGTTAAAACGCAAGTCTTTCTGCTATGTATCTACTTCCTAATACTTTCATATTGGTTATTACAGCACAGTAAAGTAAAAGAATGTCATCTTCATTATATTTGCTGTCCAAGTATTTCCCTATAGGGTAACAGCTAGGGAGGTATTTGATATCAGCCTCGGTCCTCAACACTACGTACTCTCCCCGTAACGTGGCAGAGTCCTCAGCTCTAGTTACTCTCTCTGGAGGTGTCCATGACAGAGGCACATTTACAGACCTGAAACATTATACGTAAGCAACTTGGTATAGCTCTGCTTCTGTTTAGCAAAATTACTCTTTTTCGTAACATGACTTCCAGAAAAAAAAAGAGGGAAACAGGTCTCAGCTTCTGCCGAGAGGATTCTATCCCTTTTAGTCTTTTATCTTATATATATTTTTTTATCCTTTCTGCAGATGACAGTCATGTGACCAAAGTACCAGCAGGAAAAATTTACCCAACGGGAGTGTATATGACATTTTTCAGGCTGCTTTGGGTATGGAGAGCTCCCAAAACTGCCTTTGGAAATAGCACAGGCAGCATTTCCACTGATGGGATTAAATGAAATCAACTGCATTGTGCTGCAGCCATCCAGTTTCCTCTTTGGCTGCAAGAACTGGCATGAACTATGATAAGCCTCAGATAGCGCTTCATTGAAATCAAAGAACCGAGACAGCTCTGACTTATTAGTATTCTGTGAAACAGCGGCGACGGATTTTTAATTTAAAAAAAGAAGAGGGAAAAGGTGATAAAAATCTTATATTTAAAAGTCTGCTTTCTGTTTACAGGAGTCTTTATTACTCCTCGATGACAAAGAAACCATTAGGGTCTCCACAAAAACTTCACTGTTCGTAAAATTAAATTCTCCTTCCACTAAATATCATATAATTTACCTAGTTCACCTTAAAAAAAGGCCACACGTTATAATGCCTATGAAGGACGCTGGCACGATAGTAGGAACTGTAAGGTCCTCCTTCCAGCCAAGAAGGGGTACAGTCTCCATAAAAGACCTGGGAAGATCCCTCTGACCATGTTCTCCACAGCCCATTATGTCTTCCATGGATCCTTCCATGGACAACAATATTGTCCAATTGTGTTATTGTGTTATTTCTTGATGTAGTCTTAATTTCTATTACAATCCAACCTACTCCTTCTGTTCCTAAACCAAACTGCATGACTTAGGTTTTGAATATTATGCTCATCCCAATCCATACCCCTCAGAATAGAGCTGGGAGGGCCCTTGCTTTCCAGCAGTGACCCTTGCGGCTTTACCCGATGTCAAGCTGTACATTGTGGTTAAGATGGCCGTATACTGTGATATTATTGTGATACTGTGATTGTATATTGTGATCCCTCTCCCAGCCCGTGACTGGACTTACTGTGCACTTGCAGTATATATATATATATATATATAAAAAAACATGTGCACATGCAAAGTAGTACTGAGAAGAGATACCAACAACAGCAAAGCAACATTAGACTTAACCCCCCCCGCTAGCCCTCAGGGTATGAGCAATCAAGTTAGGTGAAAGTTTTAGACTGTCAAGTGACGTAAGCTAAAACAGAACATAAAGCAACATATCTCCTACCTCAAATGTTTTCACATATTAGAGATGACCCTGCATAATCCACTCCTATTTGCGATCCGTAAGCAGAAAAAGCAGTCACAAGGGCATCCTTCACAGAACACTCCTGCTATTACGCACCTTCTCTGACAAATACAAAAAATGATTACGTGATCGGACATTTCAAATACAAAACGGTACTATACATACCATAGCAAGCACACTTGGAAAAAGCAATAAATAAGAAAACCCTGCTGATACAGTAGGCTTAGAATAGCCCTATGACAAAAAAATGGCTTTCTAAAAGCCTTTACAAGGTCTGCACAGACTGTAAATGTTCAATATAAAAATAAACAAAAGAGATATTAAAATGTGACACAGTAAAATTTTTAAATAGAGAGGACCTAGTAACACATACAAGCTGTTCCCCTTCACATACACAGGCTGGACCTGGTAACAAATACAAGCTGTTCCCCTTCACGTACACAAGCTGAAAACTGGAGCCATGTCATTAATCACTTTCCGATTAATCAAAGTATTTTAGGAGACCTGGAACAAAACTTTGACATGAAATATCTTAAGGCTTTATTGCTTTCATTTAAATTTGGCAATTGAATTTATAATCCTCATTGCGAGACAAAACATTGAAGTGTTTTGGTTTAGTTTTTAAATCCAAACTCTCTCTGCGTACGAGGTTAACAGTCAGCAGCTTTTAGCCATGAAGTTTGCAGAGACAAATATCAAACAATTACTCATTTATAGTTGAAATAATGACAACTGCCATTAAAAAGGGGCTGATATTCCCCCTTTTTTCATCTTTGATATGCTTTATCTTGGTAGAAATAGTTTTGTTTGTGAATCGAATAATTCACGATCACCAGAGCCTGTTAGCAGAACTTAAAAGTGGTAGTTTTTCTTCATCTGCAACAACGGAGGGACAGTGACAATATCATCCGAATCGTCTGAGTGAGCTTCATCCGCAGACAGTGAGGGAGTAGGCGGCGATTGCTTCTCAGAGGACCTGGCTGAAATAATTACAAAGGAAACAAAGTCATCAATAAACAACATTGACTAAAACAAGCCCTTGTGGGAAGTGTAATATTCTCCGAGCCATTAAGTCTCCAGAATTACCTACAGTTATGAATAACTCGCATCTATCTTTTCCTGCATATAACTATTCTCGTTCCTCTTTAATGAAGGAGCACGCATGGCAAGCGTTAAGTTGACAGACTGACCACGCGTGATTTGTCTCATTGTCTTTAAATCTTTGCAAGTGGTTACACACCACAAAGTAAAGCAATTCGATACTGGAGCCATCTCAGGTCATCAAGTAAATATTTATTAGGTGGCCAGAAAAGGAAAAATTGACCCAAGCAAGCTTAAGCTAAGCAGAAAGGTCATAATGAGAACTTCAGTCAAATATAATTAGAGAATGGAAGCTCTCAGTGACTGTCTTTCATCCTTATATCTGCAAAATACAAATAAATATTATTCACATGCTGTACTCCTTACTTAATGACAATAAAAATGGTGATCGCACCATGGTTTTATTTTTTTTTTTTTCCCTTTTGCTTCTTTGCTGTTTTTCTGGGTGCATGGTTCTATGCATCTCATTGATTCCAACATTTGAAGAAAGGTTCAGGGCATGAATAGATAGAACCCTAACAATTCCAGTAAATACTGGAAAATCAGAGGGATAAAACGGATATATGCAAGGCCCCTAACATCTGATGAGCAGAAACAGTAGCTTGTATCCCCTCTGCGAGAGATCTATGAACTAAACGATGACATCTATTAATACCTTCTAGCACAATATCCTCCCCTCAGCTATTAATACCTCCTAGCACGATATTCTTCCCTCAGCTCCACTCATTTTTCAGTTTAAAATATACATTCTCTGAAAACACTGTCTCCCAGAGAAGAAAAGAAATCAAGACGACCTGTGGTAGAAAGAGGAAACAGACAAGTAAGAAGCCATACCCTGAGATTTTGGCACTGAAATGGAAGGGAAAACCAGAGGGCACACAGAGAATATTACTTGGGAAGAACAATAAACATGCCGTGGATCTATAGTGAAATAAGAGATTCCTGACACAGAAAAAAACCCCTTCCTAGTATGGAAGAGGCGGGATATGCAGCAACTGGAATGTGGAATAAAGAAAGGGGACCGCAACCAGCCCAGAAATAGAAAGAGAGCGACAGACAGGGAGTCTGTGAGTGGACAGGAGGAATGCAGGGAGGCTGTTACGTTGACCTCAGCCTACAGAAGCACAGAAACCCATGACTTTCTAGTTAAGTGAAATCCTTCTCTGCATCAGTCAACAAATAACGTAAGAGTTCTTCAGGGAGATTTATGAGCCAGCAGTACTGGTGATAAGGATGAGCAAAGAGAACTTCCAGAAACAGACATGATAACTAGAAGATGCAACTCCAACACTAAACAGTTATTATATATGAAATAGCTTAATATTGTCCAAATCACTCTTGATTATCTCCTGCTCTTGATGTCTGAGATTTTCTTGTACTCATCTTCAGTTTAATATACTCCAGTGTGACAACTTTATCTCCATGCTTGTGAAGGGGTAAGCACGGATTAGACCTAAGGGTTGTATGTAAATTCATTATGATTTCAAAAAAGCCTCAAATTAAATTAGCAGTTTTACCAAGAGTGGCTAGTGATATGCAGAAAGAAATGCTGCCCTTAGTCAAGATTGCTATGCACGCACAAAACATATTCTTCCTTCCTGCCACTCCCCTGACAGAAAGCAACAAAAGGCTAAGTTTCACAGACTGAACTGTTGTTATCCATGGGAAGCAGCAGGAATAGCTCCTGTCCACATTCTGAAGACAAGCAAAGCAGTATTAAATGCTACACAACTTTTTCTATTTGTTTGTTTTTTTTTTTAAAAAACAGAGACATCTAACCTGATACAAACAATGAATTAAAAAGTCTGCTAGACTAGGATTATATAAATTGATTCTAGCAGGTACATATGGTTCTTTGAAACACATTTTCATCTTTCCCATTCCTCTCAAAATAACGCCAAAAGGCTAGTGAAATAAAATGACTTACTGCAATATATACTTTCACTGAAAATTTAAGATCATTGCAAGATCTAGAGGTCACAAAACACAAGTTTGGACTTGGGACAAATGAAGCAAGAGCTTGTTCACCAGCTGCATGCTTTAAAGCTAAAGGAATTTGATTGCTTTAAATCACTCAGCTGTTAAACAAGTATTTTCCAAGCTGCAGGATAACCAGGGAAATACATTACATCAAAAACCAATTTTGCTAGTGGATTTTTACATCACTCATGAGCTAGGAATGACAGATGTTAGACTTTTAGTTAACTTTAACCTGTTTAAGCCACACAAATTCAAATGGCAAAAACAACCTGCTGTATCCAAACAGATTGCTGAGGGATCACATTTCTTCATAGAGGATACTCTCCTTCATTTATTAAATTTTTCCTGATTTGTCTTTTGGGGGAGTTTGGTTAAACCCTCCAATGCACCAAGAGCTAACACTTCACAGAGCTAACAGTGCCAGACAGTCTTTTGGGCAGTTACAGAAGCACACATCCAGTATGCCTCTTCACAACCTACCTAGACGCATTCTATTCTCATCCCAGATTTTGAAAATGTCTCCCATATTCATAAGATCAGCAGTGAATATAACCATCTTCACCTGGTATTCACTAGAAAAGGACCGTAAGGAAGAAAGTTTGAATGCTTATGGTTTCCTCTCTATGCCTTCTGGTACAAATTCTTCCAGAACTGCTTCACTCTTTACTTTGTCATCATAATCTGCAATAAGTTAGCTTTGGAGACTTCATAGCTAGACAGCGACTATGCTCTATTAGTATTCATACTACTGCATTTACCAGACTAGCTTAATCTTACACCCTCTTTGTGTCTTAGAAGCACTTCTTCAGAAGCACTAAGCATTTTTTTTTTTAAGTGATTATTTCTCTTTGGGTAGAATTTCACAACTGATTCACTCAGGGTTTAGACTGGACATACCAATAAGGACTACTGCAGTAGAGCCCAGGCAAAACAGGATGCTGCAGCATTTTTTTTCTGAATACTGTCACTAGACATAGCTCAAATCACCCAAAGCTCTAACAGACTGCCCAGGGAAGTGGAGGAGTCGCCATCCCTGGAGGTATTTAAAAGACGGGTAGACATAGTGCTTAGAGATACGGTTTAGTGACGGTGTTTGTCAGAGTTAGGTTGATGGTTGGACTAGATGATCTGAAAGGTCCCTTCCAACCTGGGCAATTCTATCCTATGATGTTCAGAAGCAAGTACCAACTACTCCTTCACAAAGTAGAATACACTCTCTACACTCTAGTAGAATACGCAATACGGTAAAGTTTCTTAAACACATTTTCCTTCACCCAAGGGTAACCTCTGTATTCACAACCCCTGCAAATCTGGTTTATTCTGCATCTCATATCTTAGAGAAACAGCCTCAGCTGCTTACAGCATGCTCTGTTTCTGAGCAAGTCTGCAGGGACTGTCAGCTTTTCATTGACAAAAAGCAAGTCAGTGTTTCTCAGGTCACTCTCAAAGTTGCTCTTTTTTCTCCCATTGGTCCATAAAAGCCTAAAATATCCCACTCTGGATAGAAGCACCCTCTTTCAATTTGTTTTTAACTCCTTTGCAGCTGCATGTATAAGGCTGTTTTATCTGCATCATTATTTTGCCTTTCCTACTGAGTACTTCTAACATTCTCTTAAAAGCCTCTTTGGCTTTAACTCCATCTTCTCACAAACAGCCATGAAGAATTCAAGAAGGAAACCAAATGGCATAAAAGCCATAAAAAAAAGACAGATATCTTCCCAGTTTGTATTATAGTAGTACTAGTTCACAAGGTTATCCAGGACTCCATTTTCCCCCTACTTCAGCAACTGAAGACTGCTGAAAAAATCGTGACTAAATACACATGGCTGACTAGGATGGTTCTTTTTACCAGATGTCTGTCCCCTTCAGAAACAAAGTCAGGATGGTGAAAACGTTCTCAGCTTGTCTATGGCTTCGGGCCCAAAACATAGTGGAAAGTACCATCTGACAGCGACAGGGCTGGGGGAACTGGAAAGGAAGTAGAGAGGCGATATAGGGGAACACCATGTTCCTTCAGTAATTATCACTCCCACCAAAGAGGGACCTTCCAGACCACAGCTGTGACAAAAAGGCAAAGCACTGTGAGGAAGCTGGTATGATGCTGTCACAGCTTTTATTTTTTTTATGTAAGGCACTGCACTTGCCAGTACAAGTAACACGTCACCAAATTAAAAGACGAGACACGCACAGAGTATGAGCATGCATTTGCACGTGTGTGCATGTGCAGATGTTCTCTATAAAATTGTGCGTGCACCCACTCAAAACACACGTCCTTTTGAACACAGAGGGAAATGAGATTACCAGGAACAGATGACACGAAGATTGAAGGAGGTCTCTGGAGTGCTGCTGAGACTGGTTTCTCCCCTGTAATGTAAACTGCAGAATCTGATTTCTCACTTGGTGCACTGGACACAGAGGGCCTGCAAAAAGACATACCGCATAGCGTGAGGCAGAGAACAGGAACTGAACTCTGTCTTCAGAGGGTATGCTGAAAAGTTTCGTGTGTTGCTAGGACCAGGAGACAAAAGCTTATCACCTGCTGAAGTGAACTCAGACACTGAAGTGAGGTGACAGCTATGTAACTCTCTTGTAACCATGGCAGCCAAAATTAAAAACTTACGGAGCAGTAAACCGTAAGAAAGAGAAAGGAAGTATTTTTCAAGACAAAGTCACCATATACCTAAGCACTAAGCAAATCACTGCGTTCTTCCTGAGCTAAGTCACTAAACTGTATGCACAATGGTATTCTGGCTGTTCATCCTTCACATAACCCTTAACTTTTACAAGTCGGGGCTTCACATTCACTTACATTAAGTGAGTGTACTAGCAATCAGTTTGATAGCAACTGTAATTTTTTTTTTTCCAGAGAGTAATTATTTTATTTTACTTTTCCTCATTGCTATGGAACAGAACACGCAACAGGATATGGGAAGACTACTGATGCAACAAGAAACCCTATTAGTTGCACACCCTTTGAATTTTCTCATGAGCAAGCTCTCCCTCGTCTTTGTTAGAGCAATGGCCTTGTTATCCTCTGCCAAGGAACCCACACTAAAATTCTATTAAAAAAAAAAAAAAAGACCCATCTCCAGTAAAAAAAATAATTTTGATACAGATGTTGCAGAAATATCTGTTCCTCACTTACCTCTCCTCAAGCAGTACTGTACGTGCTAAGTGAGCCCTGAAAATGGACTGGATGAATGTCACAATCTCGTCTTTCTCCTTGCAATCAGACGACAAGCTCAAGGAGTTTGACCTGGGAGACATGCAGCAGTTCTGCAAAGCAATCAGATTAAAGAAAACTGACCTTTTACAGATTGCACAGAAGCTTGACAGAAGCTTTCACAATCTTACTCCTGATTGTGAAAGTGGAAATAGAGCAGATATTCCCATCTTTTGGTCTGCAGTCTTTAAGGTTCTATAAGACTACATCAGCAAGAAATGCATATCTGCTCATCGCACAAGCTTGAAGTATCCGTATTCAGTTAATGAAACGGCAGACACCTGCAAGGAAAGGTCATTTATTTTCCAGGAAGGAACCCTTTCAAAACCTAAGGAGGTAAGGCAACCTTCGTGACGGATATATCTTCTGCTTGTATCAAGCAAAAGTATGCAGTCCTACTGCATTGGGCCAGTTTACTGAAATAAAAGTGCATGTAAAGTGCAACCAGATGGACAACCTGGATGGAGAATTACAAATTAACTTTAGCCTGCTAAAGGTCCAGAGGATGTTCATATAAGCTGGCAAATGATTTACAGAAACTAAGTGTTTAATTGGTAAGGAAATTTTTTCATATTCAAAACCGAGCAATCTGGAGCGAGTTTGGCACTACAGAGGACACTACAAGTCTTTGGTTGAGCATGCCACTAGCAAGACTCCTTTAATTTTCAATCCAATCAAAGAAGCTTTCCAAATCTTTATTTCTGTACTTCAGTGACATTTGTCTATTACTACAATGATTCAGTAGCAAACACATGAGAGTACAGCTTTCAATAGCACTCTGAATTAAAGAGTTAAAGGGTACGTTATTAGCTGATGGGAGAACCAGAAAAAAGGAGGAGACCTAGTTACAGTTCATAATGCAGAGAAGTTATAGCTTTAGTCCTAAGAAAAACTGTAAACTAAGGAAGATGGAAAGGAAGGCTAGGGAATGAGCTTGATATCTTTCTGGAATTACAGTGGTGCCGCCAACAAGTGCATTAAAACAACATCACCAGATAATTCAGAGAATTAAGTCTGGAAGTACAGTACTTTACCCAGTAAACTAAACATAATGGGATGCCTGTGTACCCATTTGCCCCAATAATTACCTTGTGAGATTTTGCATCATGCATCCTGTTATTCAGCAACAGTTTCTGTCGAGCTAAATGTCCTCTGAAAGCTGCCTGAAGCATTACAACTGCCTAGAATGGAAAGAAATAAGTAGATGTTAGCTCCTTTGAAAGATGGCAGCTCTAAATTAAAACAAGAGTCCAGAGGGAAGAGGCACATGGGGGAAATAACTTTTCCCCGTGCAATGGAAACTCTTTGATGCCTAGATATTTTCTTATGTATAAGGGATACGCACACAACCCTGTTACTTCACAAGTACTCTGCTGCAATCCAGAGAATCCCCAGCCTGTGACAACCCATAGACATACACCTCCGTGGTTTAAATTCAATCTGGGAGGTGTTTGAGATTGATCCCATCAAATGCAGTTAAGCTCTAGCTGCCAACACTAGCCTATATTTCACAAATCGAGCAACACGCTCCCATTCCCATATTAGATTCCAGCTATCCCGCAGGCTCTGTGGTGCTCCGGTACAATCAGAAATCAAGCCAAGTCTGGCGTACCATTGTGGTGATTACGCTGAACGTAAGTCTTTCCTCTCCACTCAGAGATTTTACTGGATTCTAATCAATAAAAAGCATCTAGATGTAAAACAGTATGTTTGCATCACATGGTTAGAATTTGTTCTGATTTCTGAAAGTAGGATTTTTAGCGTTCTGGAAGAAACAAATGTAAGATGCTATGTTGTGCTATTTGGTAAAAAAACACATCAGTTTAATCAAAACCTTTGTGCAAAACATTTATCAAAAAGTAACAAGTTTGTCAAAGTCAGTTTCTTCATAATACTCAAGAGACATTTCTTTTTAGCAAAGGCTAAAAGGCTTTTTTAGCCTTTTAGCAAAGGCTTCAAATTCCTAATTCAAATCTTTCTGAAGACTCTTCATAGCGAAAATGAAAGTATCATTAGAATTTCCTAATATAGAAAATCTTTCCTGTTTGTTTGTATCAAATTTTGTTCAAAATTTTCAGAAGCTTTCATCTTGCAGAAGGTACCAAGTATAGAAAATTTTGGACCAATAGGGGAACACTTTGACAAGATATATCAAACAAAACCAGGATGTCAGAAGGGAGATCATGAGCCAGCCTGAAGAACAAACATGATCTTGGTACAAGAGTTCATATTACAATAAATTCTCTTTCAAAACAAAAAAGTAATTTGTATGAAAGCACAAATCTGTTTTACTCTTCCGTTGGGTGTCGCAAACACACTCACCTCATCCAGAGCAATTTCGTCCTTCTGAAAAGAAAAATGCCTAAGTTAATACCACAAATATATACAACTTTTATCTAATAAAGATTTTTCCAATTTTTTCCCAACAATTAAAAACACACAGGAAAAACCTGTCCCACCTCCTCCTGAAAACTCAAACCACAAACTTAAAGAAAAAACAAAGCTTTTCATCTTTGAAAGATGTGTGGATGGTTCTTTTGTCTTTAGTTTCCTAAGAAGCATTTACAAGACCCACCTCACACCATATGCCCCACATGTGGAAAAAGCAGCATCAAGTTGTTGCCCATAGAACAAAATTTAAGGTAAACGCTTTTTTCCTAGATCATTTTGTCCTAGTTGAGTGTTCCTTAATACAAGGAACTTTCTGTATTGTTTGGGGGGATTTCTGCAAGGGAAATTTAGCTTCTCAGTCATACTCCAAGGAAGCAACAGCAGCAGCGCTGCTTCAAACACTGCTATGCTTCCTTAGGTCTCTGCACACCCAGACTCCCCCATTAGAAACTGGGTATCTCGCAGCAGAAACAACAGGGTTCTAGGGAGCAAAGGCAAAAGAAGCAGCAGTGGAAGAGAAGATGGTGGTAAGGAATTGTACTGGGAAGCACTGCTGCAGCTCCTGGAGCCTGGCAGCAGGTTACTGTAGATACTAAAACAAGAGTAAGATTCAGAGAGGGACGTCCTCACTGTTCCCTGAGAGGAGATTCTCGCCTTGTTTCGGTACATCTTCCACTGTCTCTGGATGATTTTGGCTGCTTGTTCCTTCCTGTGATCTTCTTTGCCTTTAACCGTGCAGACTGGTGAAGACTGCAAAGGAGAATCTTTAACTTAGTACTCTAAAGACATGAGTTGGAATTCTATGAGGGAAACAGGTTACAAATGACTCAGAAAAATCAGCACCAGAGCCGTTAAATGCCTGAAGGGTGGAAGGAAGTTAAAGAAGAAACTCTTAGTTCTGAATACTGCTCATGTTCAAACTCATCGTCTAGATGACTGCTACAGTGAAACACATTCCTGTTCCCATTTTAGCTGTTAACAGAGCATGGGAATGGATGCATTTTCATTTACACACTCTTATTTTTCTGTGCATTGCTAAAGCTCCAACAGTGGAACCCATTGCTTTGTTGATCAGAAACGATTTATATGCTATTGACAGCCTGAGAACAAATGTCAGGATACCTAATTTGGCAATTCTTCTCCAGGTAAGACTAGTATTAATTAACTGGGGAGCTCTCTCATGTCTCATCCTGGCAACTGTGGCCCTATAATCATCTGTTTAAACTTACTGATGAGTTGGCCATCATATGACACCAACAAGATGGAGACCTTCTGTAAATTGGAATACCTCTACTCTTCTATCTTGAAGAAATTAAATAAAGGAAAAAAGAAACCAAGTACGAAACAAGATTTTCTTCCAATTATTTCTTCTGAGGCGTGGTTGCATATTCCGCTTCTCACCATCCAATCCTTTTGATCCCTAATTATCCCATACGAATTGTCATACCTCACTTGCCAAACAGAAGTTAACTGCAATTTTAAAAGACTAATTTAATTTGTTGATGTAAAATTTTAAGTAGAGGAACAGGAGATTTTATAGACTGAAAACAGCCTCTTGATTCTGTGAAAAGGATTTATTTATAACCTAAAAACACTGAGTTACAGGCTTAAGTTTAGCAAATGGATCATGTTATATTAAAAATGACAACCTACTATTAAAATGAAAAATTGGTAGGAACTTAGTGATAATTACAAATAATGGGAACATTTCAATAAATGGATGGTTACTGGCCAAGAATATATATAGTCTGCAGAGGAAAAAAGGAGCTATTTGTTGGATGTTTTTAAAGACTCAAGTTATTTGGTATTCAAAACATCATCTAGCATCCATCAGCCTATAACACACATAAGAGAATCTAAAGAACTGCACAGTATATCAAAAACCATCACCCTCTTAAGCTAGAGGACATTTTTATTCATATTTTTTACTACCTGTATTTCAGGGTCTATTTATTTTTAAGTAAAAATGATCAAAATCCCCAGTAATGATTTTCAACTAGCTTTTAGTGAAATGAGATTAACATGACCACACTGCACCGGAAAGCACATCTGTCAGTGCCCATTCATCTCTTCTGGCCAGATAATGTCTGGCAGAGAAGTGGAAGATTGCAGAGATATCAAATTCAGTCATATTTCACAAAAAACCCCAACCAATTACAGAGCCCCATTTAAGACTGTCCAGGGTTAACAGATGCACAATTACATTTATTAGACACTGGAAAATCCAGAAGAGGTTATGAATACCTCAACACTACAAAAACTTCAATTCAAACGGGATAAGGGTTTGTTATATTGTATTGACATCTTCCCTAATTCTTTACTCAAAGATGGTGTCCCATCAGCAGCGGAATTAAAAACAGCCTCCATTTTTATGACGATTAGTGCTCTACATCTTGTAAACCTTCCCATGAAAGAGTACTTGGCTTCCATCCAAACAGAAAGGCTAATGAATATTTTCTGACCGGACAGCACACGTGCCCAAACTGATCATCCAACCAGCATAAAAATCATTGAAATGGGTTTTTTAGTCTTTTGCCAGTCTGCCAGTGAGCACACTTACCTGTGTCTCTATCCTTTATCTGTGAACTCCTTCAAGACCTCCCTCCCTCTACAAAATTGGACGGAAATTAGGTAATGGGTTCAGATGTTATAAGAAGATATAAGCAAAACCACGAATGTCTTTTTTTTTTTTTTTTTTTTTTTACTTAGAAAGTAAGGCAAAAAACCCCAAATACTTAGAAGTGTAAGCTTTTTGCAACATTCCACTGAATAAGAAAAAAAGTGATGGTTGGGTGGATAATCACCAAGAGAACAGCGCCGAAAAACCCCCAAGTTGCAGTGGTAATTATTGAAGCAAGCTATCAACAAATGCTGGGAATTAACTATCATTCAGAATCTCTATGACAAGATTTAATGCCCCTCTGAAAACACACAACTAGCAGCCATTTAGATTACCAGCTTAATTTGCAACATATTAGTTAGATGCAAAGGGGAAAAAAACCCAAAACAAACAAGCAAAAACGTATGTCTGTACCTTACTAAGCTTTTCCATTGTATCTTCTGCCTTTTGTCTCGTCTCTTCCTCCAATTTTGACTCCAACTTCCCCACTTTCTGTGTCAGGTTCTGGATTTCCTCACTACGGTTGGAAAAGCAAAGATATTTATAGCTAGAAGGTTTCTGTTGTTCCTGCTTTGAATATACTGAACCTACTTCATAATATTTGGTGGCTTTGTTTTTTTTAAAGGTCAAAGTGGGAAACTGCTCAGGAGAACATGATACATATTCTCATAGTAACAGACATGGAACATCAATTCTTAAGTTGTGATAGCACAGCTTTATGTTAACATTTGGAGAAAAGAAAAAGAAAAAAAAAAAAGCCCAATGTTACAATGGTACGCTTGTTACTATTAATAATGCACCCAGATCTGATGACTGACATATACGAACCTATAGCCAAGTCCTTTCTTACAAAGCAATGATGAAATCACTAAATCACCTTTTTTTCCCCCCACCCACTTCATAAGAATGCATGAAGTAAATGGAATGACATATTGGCAGGGGTCTAGAAGCATAGGCTAAGGTAAGGTAAAGATACTACAGCTTTTCCCTAGAAAGAGAAAAAAAGTCTCTGAGCCCAACACAGCAGCTTTCTTTTTCCATTTATCTTACTAATTTTTATTATAATCTATACTTCTTAGTCTTCCGCTTCCTCTAAAACCATTCTGTAGAATTCTGCTCCTAGTAACTTATTCCATCCCTCCAAAAGTTTTGCTTAAATGAATTCCCAGCTTCCTGCAGTTCAGATGAGCTCCTGTGGATTTTGATCCACTTCAAAACAGAATTATACTTCGATTGTTTTTTTTTTTTTGTTCTGAAAGGATCTACTAATACAAAATACGATACCTTAAAGTCTGCTCTTCTGTACTCTTTTCTTCCTTTTTATTCTGCCACTTCTGCAGCTCCAGCTCCACTTCAGCCTTAGCCTGCAGTAACTGCTTGATGTCTAATCTATACAGGTATAAGAAAATTAAGCAATACTTAAGACATTCATACTTCACCAAAGTGGTTATTTTTTGTTTAACCTCCTAAAGAAAATATGTTCTCTCAAATTTGTAAAATAACTAAATGTTTAATTTTTCCTTTTAAACAAAACAAAATGCAAGCACACACTGTTCAGAAGCAAAAGGCCTCTTCGTGTGCTCTCACCAAGCCTTTCTGTTCAGAGCCGAGCTGACACAGGAGGCAGCGTCTTATCAACAATACCCAGTAGTGTGCACACCTCCGCTCCTGATCAGATTGACCTGCCTGCCCCTATGCACTGACACACCAAATGAGTCCAGGCAATGCAAATTGCAAATCAATTGCTTACTGGTGAGAAAAGAAGCCACAGAGCATCATATGGCAGAAGGCAGGCTTAAATGGAGAAAGTGGTAGATCAGGTCAAAACACGTTGAAAAAACAAGACAAATTTTTACAGCAAAATGCTTCCAAGAAGTGCTGCATAAAGAGACATATAACCCTTCAAAGGCTTTTCAGTGTGGTTGGCAAAAAAAGTATGCCTTGAAAAATGTGTTAGAAATAAGCAGAAATTCTCATTTTCCATCCTCTCCTTGACTTTTTTTTTTCTGCAGTGTAACTTTACAATGCTAGTAAGAGTAAAAGAACCTTTTGAAATAAAAACTGAAGGGACCTTCAAAATTAATTTTCTTGCTGAAAATGTGAAGGACTTACTACATCGTTTCATAATGTGATAGGAAATTAAATAATTCACATCTACGGAAGAACATCATCTCAGACAAGAGTTGCACTTACTCTTTATTGAGTAGGAGATTTTGAAGTGCCTTCCTATCACTCTTCAGTTTCTTCACTAGCCCTTGGAGGCGACGGCATTCCTCAATATGGTCTACCTGCTGAAAGGCTGGATGATCCAGGTCTACAGAAGGCGAAGATGACGCAGCAAGTAACTGTGAAGACTCACTATCTGCTGATGACACCCTGGTGTTCTCCATGGCACATACTTTCTAAACAGGATAAATTCACACAAAAAATACAAAAGAAAAAAAGAAGAAAATTAAATTTAGCATAAAATGATTTTATTTAGACCATAAGAAAAGATAAAATGGAAGTTAACTCTAAAATGTGCATTTATATGCAACAAGTATTAGAAAAAAACCAAAAAGAGCAGAAGGGTACACGGTACAAACATCAGTTTACATGTGTAAGGTAGAATGCACAAGGCTGATGCATTGAAAGACTACATGCCATGAGCCCAAGCCAGTGGTTCTGCATTTTCTGCTCAGAGACAGGTAAGATGGCCACGTGATTATGGTCACTTACTTTTTCTAGTTCCGAAATACGCCTCACCAGCCTCTGTCTGCTCCACTCACTATAATCTAAATAAAATAACAAAGCTTTAAACATTGAACTCTGTCAGTGAGTCAACATCGTTCTTGCTTTTTGAGACCTCTGTCCACATAGGAAGACCACATGCAGACCTCTGAACCCACCTTTAAATATGCAGCAATGAAAAAATGAGAACGGTCTTCAAATATCTGACTTCTACACCAATTAGCTCAAAATCAATATAAACCATTCACATTCATCAGTTTCAACAACTGAAAAACAGTTTTCCAGTGAAACATTAAATCTTCAAATGATTCCAGTTCAGAATTCTCAGGAATAAAGGCAACTCAGGTCTGACCGGAGCAGCATATCCAGAAGTCAGAGAGAGACTCCTGTAAGAAACTTCTCATTTCAACTTTCGCCCCTCCTGTACCTTCACCTTTGCAATAACTCCCTTATTTCTAACATTGTATGGCCCCACTCTCAAACACATCTTTCAAATGTACCTAAGTCTCTTGCCCCATGTTCACCAACTTTTCAGCACGTACTTTTTGTTTTATTGGAAGGAGGAGAACTACTCAGTACATGATCTAGGTCTTCTTTCAGCCTCTGATTCTCACTCTGCAATTCCTTGATGTTCCTAGATAATCTCAGGACAGCAGCATTCAGTGCCTTTAGTCGTTTTTGGGTATCTCTGCCCTCTGTACTTGGAAACAGGGTCAAAAGCAGAAAGTTAACTTAAAAGCAGAGAACAAAGAAGCAGCATTAAAAAGAGCAGAACAGCCTCACTATTCAAGTCAGCTGGCTAAGTTAACTGTCTCAGCTCCCCCAGCAGCATTTCTCAACGTTTGTTACTTGAGGAAATACCTATTCTTTTAGGAAGAAACATGCAAAGACCATCTTGCTCAACACTTTCAAAGTATCTTTTTTCTTTGATGCAAATTACAACAATTGTGAAACTTTGAAAGTTCATTTATTACTTTTACTTCCTCCCCCACTCTGTTTCATTAACGCATAAACAAGGGTGCTTGTATGAGTTTTACTTATTTGGTTTTCTATTTGTTTTGTTAACCAACCTTATAATGCTTTACCAGTGCTCTACGGACCACTGATTTAAAAACACTTATCTTAAGCCAACTGGGAGACTCCTCAAAAAAAATGTTCAGCACGGAAAGCTAACCCGCATGCTCCAAATCACTTTCTTCCACTTAACAAACAGATTGAGATCGGGAGAGAGAGAGAGGACTATACATAGATGGAATAACTCTCAAATAAATCCAACACACAAGTGTATTTTCAGATAACTGTGAATGCTGCTCTAATGTAAAATAAATTATTCCTATGAAAGTAAACCCCAGAGGAATTTCTTTCTTCATTTAAGATACATTTCAATCAATGACAGATTTGAAACAGATTTGAAGAATACACCTAGCGTCAATGTGAAAGGAATAAAAGGCGTCAGAAAAGGGAAAGCCTGCTATGTGTTAAATCTGTTTTAAATACATTACAGTGATTTTGCCTTTTTAATTTTTTTAATAAAAGGGGGAAGAAACCTCAGCTTCTAGATACGCAAAGTTTGTAAAGTTGGTTCACAAAATACTTCTAGTGAGATAAAATACTTGTTCTTTATTGTTATGAGAAAATTATTAAAAACTTACTTTTGGAAACAAAAGTCTGAAGTAACCAATGGACCTACTTTTGGACAAATGCTACCGCCAACGATAATCACAGAACAGTTTGTGATGGAATCTTACATCCCATCCACTGGAATAATTACAAGGTAAAGGGGGAGATAGTCTACAATTAGCATATCAGAGTGAAAAGCTGAATCTAATCTACCTTTTGGAAATTAAAAGGAAATGAAGCCATAAAAACAAACAAATAAGGCTGTCCAGATGTCACGGATGACTGACTAGTCATACAGCTATCACAGGCAGGAGGAAAAAAAAAGTGACAGAAATGATAGAAATCATAACTGTATCACTGAGTGCCATTATTTTAGGCTCATCAAAACTTAAATGAAAGAATTGCAGACCATTTTGAGGACTTGAAATGTTGCCTAGTTTCTAGCTACAATTGGATACTACAGCTTCACATATAAATAATTGTATTTCAGCATTAACACTGAAAAAGAGGAGCTAAATGCCACTTGCATCAGCCAGAAATAACATAGACAAGCCTCATGAAAGAAACACTCTCCTACAACTCTTTCTACGTGCCAGAGTCCTGACCTTCAACACCATTTATTATTTCAGCGCTCAGCCTCTCAAGTAGAGACTGACAGTCACGTAATGGAGAGAGACTGCCCTGACCACTGCTTTTTGAAGCTATGAATAAATAAGGACCAGGAAGAGACCTGATGACTCATTTTCACCTGTAAATAAATTAGCTGTGATGGCTTACAGCCTCGAGAGGCTAGTCACTGCATGTCTGAGCCCAAAAAGATTTTTTTTTTTAATAGTGACAAAACAAATTGCAGTTTTCAATCCACAAGAGACAGGGAATTAGGGAAACGCAAGTAGTATACATAATGAACCATAAAGAGTTCTGATATGTTTCTACCAATGTAAATAATTACACCCAAAATTAAGACAGTTGCCTGTAGTTAAGACTAAGAGGGCAAGAGTATTTCAGGGGAGGTTTAGATTAGATATTAGGAAACATTTCTTCACTGAAAGGGTTATTAAACATTGGAATAGGCTGCCCAGGGAGGTGGTGGATTCACCAACCCTGGAGGTGTTTAAAAAAAGGGTAGATGGGGCACTGAGGGACATGGTTTAGAAGTGGCTCTTGTCAGGGTAGGCTAAAGGTTGGACTCGATGATCTTAAAGGTCCCTTCCAACCTCAACAATTCTATGATTCTATGATTCTATGAAGTGATGTGGTAACAAGTTTTCCTATCCTACAAGACTCTCTTGCATAGACACTTTTAATTTGCTTCAATCACCAGTGATGTCAGAATAGGTGTGATTATGGGGGAAGATGAATTTTATTTAACTGAGATAAATTTTCAGAGCTTTCATTCACTTTTTAAATAGCTCTAGTATTTTTTCCACAACCACAAAATGATCTGCCTACAAAAAAAAAAACATGACTAAGACATATACCAAGTCTGTGAAGCCAACCAAAGCAGTACCGAAAAGCAAATCCAGCAATCTAAATGACAAAATAAACTCTTCCCATGTAGTTGTTTTCCATTAGTTGAGGTAGTATGAGTGATATATCAAGCACATATACACAAACATTTGCCTCAAAAGAATTAAACATACTTTTTCCTCATAGCCTCAGATTTTGCCAGGAGGAGTTGGAGACGATGAACCTGTGAAATATGAAATATAGATTCCATTAAGGAGCCACCTGTGGAAGCTGACATTGCTAATGCAACACATTTGTCCATGAGGTGAAAATTCACAACAGCACTCTGTGGGTAGCAGCAGAGGCAATGATGCTATCACTGAAAATCAGGGTACTGTTATATTGGTTTTCATCTAGATACTTATGGATGTACACTAGTTTCTTTATTTCCGCTTTTTGGTTAAACACACTCAACTTACTGAAAAAAAAAGTTTTTCAGTACATATATTTGGAGCTATGAGAGTATCTATGAAAATCTGATTCCAATGACAGGTGCGGCTAAGCATTAAGAAACCTATCTAAAACATTCCATTTATACTTTGACTCAACAACTGAACAACTTCCTCTCCTGTACGAACGTTGAAGGACCTGTCAGACGTACCTCTTCATAGTAGGTTTCCATAGCTATCCTCATTTCTTCCAAATTAGCGGTCTTCACGTCTGCCTGGAACTTACTGAAAATAGATTAATATAGAAAATAATTCAGTCAGACCAGCAAAGCACTGCAATACCTGTTGATTTACTATTTCTGAGTGGGTGGTTTATAATTGCTAATATTTTCTAGGAGTTCATTAAAACATCTTAAGGAACAGAAGAATACAGATGAAAAATAATATGGATTGCAAAATCCCTTTAACTCATCCAATACAAGCCTCTATCCCCCCCAAAGTCATACTTAATAGTGTTGTCTTTCTCCTTGCACTGTTGTTCTAGCTTGAAAATCTTCTGCTTTAATCCACTAACAACCTACAGAAAGAACAAAGACCTAATAAGTCCTAGAATAATCCATCTCTTCACAGAAGTTCCGTTTCTCCATAATCTTGCCCCGTCTTTATAAATTGTACCTAACCAGATACACTTATTCGTACATACTGCATATTCATACATATGTACATACATACATTAGTAAATCATACACACGTATGCTACCCTGTGACAAAGAGAACACTAATGAAATCAGATCCCTAACTTACACCTGTGGTAACATAACCAGTTTAATAATATTTATACACAATCATTAAATAAAAACAACTCTGCCCGTTACCCTGCTGAAGTCAAAGCAGCCGACAGAGAGAACGCTCCCTAAACAGATTCAAAACAATGACAAAGAAGGCTCCCTAAAATAATGTTCATTCCAGATCTTTGTTACTGGTTTCTCATCTGACTATAGAAATAACGGTTACATGATTCCCTAATTGCTTATTCTTTCTTACTTCATTTTATTTTTTTACTCAGTAGTGTTTCAGCTTGGCAAGAGGAAAGAAGGAAAAACGAAAGCAAAAGGTAATGAAGAAACTATTACCCATCCATTATCAGTCTTCTTTTCTGACAAAGCTCGTGCCAGCTCAGAGCCCTGAAAGATAAGACAGATAAAGCAAGTAACCAACTTGCTGCTTTATTCTACTGCTCCACAGTCATTTCACAGTCCAACAGCTTAAGTTCTGAAGTCCCTGTGCTCATTGTTTTATATTGGCACACTTCTGCCAAGATATAGATCTGCACACAGAAAACGACAGGCCCAAGGAATCTGGTGAAATTCAGGTCTTCTAACTACGATCCTAAACGTCTCTCAGCCTCATGGGTCTGACAAAAAGGCTCATCTTTTGCTTACTGGTTCAGGTCTCAGGACCACATGCATCAGTCACCATGCAAGAGGTTAACTCCCTTCTACTCTCAGGCAAAATATTCAGAAAGTGGGCCTCTAAAGAGACAGCATTTTAATTTTACCTTCAGAAATTAAAAGTATCTTTGCTAAATTAACTTATCCACATAGCATGGCATGACCTTCCTTTGAACTGAGGCTAGACTTGTGAGCTGAGATATACAAAACACAAATCCCTTCACATCAACCACCTCACACATTCAAGCTCATCATTCCTAGAAGCCAACACACTACAGACTCCTGAAATCTAAAGAGACGAGGAGAAGAGGATCACACTGCTCAGCACTCTTTTGCTCCGCTTTTACCCCCTCAAGAAATAGTCACCCTGGAAGGATCCAACAGTTGTTCAATCTGTTTATCTTTTCTATTGTTCTCTTCTTCTAGTCGACGGAGCTTAGTTTTCATTCGATCTCCCTCATTTTTCTGAGCTTGTATTGTCTAAAAGAGGGGAGAAAAATCATAAGCACATTTCAGAAATAGAAACACACTGAGTTTTCACATGGAAACGCATTTGGATGTCAATAACAATCCAATTACGATGGTGAGGATGAAGCAAAAGGAAAAAAAAAAAAAAAAAAAGAGACCATCAGCCTGGATGAGGGCTGGCAGATAAGAGAGGTGACAGGGCAAAAATAAAAGGAAAAGGTTTAACAGAAAGGCAAACTTACACAAATGATCTACAACCGCCAAGCTATTTGTCTACAGGTATTCCTAGTGTTTAACATGCCCAGTCCTCATCTTCCATACACTGCACTAAACTCAACTGAGAAATTGTTAAAATGGGATGGGTAACAGCCAGGGGAAAAAAAAAAGGTGGTGGAGGGACAAAGAAACCAAATGCAATGAACCTTTTCAGCGTCCAGCTAGGGCCATGGCTGGGGTTCAGGACTGGGTATACTTCAAGGCTTCCACATCCAGTACTCAGAAGTATCTATCACACCGTAAGAACAATGAAATTGCCTTAAACAGACACAAGTTTAGTTTAGCCTTACATTACAAATGCAAAAAAATTTGGTGGATCTCCCAGTTGTAGAAACCAAAGTATTCTGAACCAACAAGGCCTGGATATCTACAGATGGATAGAGCAACCCTATGACTTTCTATGTAAGTATCAGAGAGACTGTACCTTTTTTAGTTCTATAATTTCATCATACATGTCTTCTTTTTCTTTGTAGTCAGGAGTTCCAGGAATGTAGCCTACAGAAAAAGATACATAAAATAAGCAGATCTGAAAGAAGTATTTTTAACTAACTAGAAACCTTACAGTTAAAGGAAAATATCTAGAACAGCACTAAATTAAGCTTTCAATCAATCAGCAGGGAAATTAATTTTAGAAATGGAGATGTAACTGTGTGAAACTTCTGCCAGGTTTTGCAGAAAATTTCTCCTAATTACTTCTCGTCTCTCTGGGGCTAGATTAAAATATCCACCTCAAGAAAGACATACACTTTACAGAAGCCTGCAGTCTTCTCATCCCAACAAATCAATTGTTTACAAAAGATTTCTAAAGGATGTCCAGAATACATTTTTCTATTCATGCCTAACATGTAAAAGTCCATCATCTTTTAAAGATGCCAGAAGCTGTGTATTACCAGTAACAATGTAGGTGTCATTTTAAATGGAAGTAGAATTTTTAAGTTTACAGTTCTCCTTTAAGAAAAGCAGGATGAAAGTTTCAAATTTTGCTCTTCTCATAAAACTCAATTGATTTTAATATCACAACCACATGAGAGAGCACTTTCTAGAGAAGAAGCAAAAGGAGTCAATTACATAGAATTTCAGGCAAGCAGATGGTTTCTATCAATGGTTCCTAAACTATGTTTTGCAAAGTCACAATAAATTGTCTACAGCTGGCCCATTGAACCATATTATATTTGCAACGGTTTCAGCTGCAAATACATGGCAATTTGCAAAAAGTTCTGAAAGCTAATAGTGACTCATTGCTCAAAAAATTTGGAAACCCCTGTCTTATCCAATTTAGAAATCTCAAAAAGTATCTCATGGAACATATTTTGACACATATACTTTAATACAGGCTAAACTGAAATGGCTCTTGCTTTACTAAAGCTAAGATCGTAAGCAATGTGGTTTTTTACATTGGAAAAAGATCATTAACTTTTATCTACCACACCATTACATAGTTTACCATTACTAGAAGAACGAGAATGTTTTGGCTTCTTCATTCCTAGAGCTTCCTTCAAATATTCTGGCGTGCTACTAGAAACGTTAGTTCGCATATGCCCCATGTCAACGTCTGATTTCAGAGGATGGCTCATTCCTGCCAACAAAAATGGAACAAAAATGCAAAAATCAGGGATAATTGTGAATTAAATTTGTTGATTTATTCTGAGCAAATGCAACATAGAAAGCTCCAGATGCTGTTAATTATTCCCTCTGTAAATTCCAATGCTCAAGATCAGATAATTCCAACCACCCAAATAAATAACAGTGAAATTACTTCCTATGTAGCCTATAATCAAATACAAATCTATTTTTTAAGAGTTTATATGTTAAGCTGTCCACAACACTGAATTTTATCCACATACGTAGATAAAGTTTCTATACTAATACCTTGTTTCAGTGATCCCAGCCACATCTGCCTTGGGTTTTTTACAGCTGCACTCTCGAGACGTGCACTGCCTGTTCCCTGCAGAGATCGCCAAACTGCAGCTTTTTTAGGATACAGTTGTGTGCTAGAGCTGTATGGAGACTCTAAAACAAAAGAAAATATCTCAGCATTCCCTTAAAAAAGCTCAAGGTCACAAAAATTCTGTCTTGTGCTTCAAGGTTCCCAGAGACAGTCCTGTTACTTATAAAAATAGAATTTAACAGCATACTACATACTGGCTTATGCAGAGCAATGGGACATTCACCTAAAAAAAAACCCCTCACGATAAAGAAAAAAATCCAATTCCAAAAAATGAAGAGGCTTAGAAAGAGACACAGTGACTCAAGGCATGTAGAAATATTTACATGTACAGCTTGGATAGGCATCCTTAAGATACCTGCATGTCTAAATTCATACATTACATTGACTTTTCAATGAATGTATACACAAATGTCCTGTCAATGAGAAAAATACGTAGGGCTAATCAGATAGAAGTAACTCTATAGCTACGAATCCACTAGCAATTGCAGTAATCAAAGAACAGAACTGGCCTAATGGAACTGCTGGGGAGCCCCTCACATTACTACTTCAGGTATGGTTGTCAGGTTCAAATGACGACTCTAATTCCACTTAAAATTATTAGTATAGATGTACACTATATGGGCTACTAGTTAGTCTTCAAATTACCAAGAGAAGTACAGTAAGAAGCAACATCACAAACATCATAGTTGAAATTAAACAGCTATTTTAAATTCCATCATTTAGGCAAGCAAAAGGATTTCAGGAAAAGAAAGTAGGTGTACATCTACCAGAACATGCCTCTTCCACAATGTAAAGCGAAATTTAAAAGTGCAATATTATTTAATTTATTAGAAACAAAACAATCAGCAACACTTAGTCATCTTTGAAACATTCACTGGAAGTATAAAAAGGAAGGTAAATGGAAAAGTACATAAAACCCAGAAAAATGGACAAAACCCCATATTAAATCTGCAGATCTAATAATAACATTGTACTTATAAGGTTTCTAAAAAAATTCCAACAAATGAAACAGAGGACTGCTTAATCTACAAACGTAGATATCTACTGGATGGTAGGTAGCTCCAGTATTTCTAGATTCTTTCTACATAGCAAATATCAGCATTTCTCCAAAAAGACAAAGAGAAAAAGAAATTCCAGAACGCTTGCTATCAGAAGGGATAAACTACAGAAAGCAGTTTAAGCTGGAGAATCAAGAATTACAACTAACCCATAAACTTCAATATTTAGCCTACAAAGGTCTAACTTCACAGGTTACAGAACAAATCTCACATAGGTGTATTCTGCACACACTAGTGAACAATTCTAAAGAGAACAATAAGATGTTATTTCAAGTAAATCTTCCAGTTCCTGTGTCCCATAAATCTACCTTGTTCTGCAATAACAGAAGCAGAAGAAAAAAATTTGGAACACTTACTTGGTGACTTTGGAGGCTTGTGAAAAATTTTCTTCTTTAACTTCTGGAAGAGAAGAAGAATTTTTATGTTTTTAAAACATTGCACTCTTCAAAGATTTCAGTATATAATCTCAAAATTGGTTTCAATCCCCATTTTGTATGAAGAGCACTTGTTCTAATAACACAATCTTCTGTGTAGAGAAAAAGAATAGTAGCATTAAGTATATGCAGATTTGGGCACAGCAACGGTCACCAGAATTAAGGTGGTGCCTACTGAAGTTTTATGCTACAGATAAAAGAGTAGCCTGTTCATGCTCAGAACACTAAGACCTTCCCCATCAACATTAAATACAAGTAGCAGCAAATTCAAGACTATCACTGAGTAGAGGCTGATCTGTAGAACCATTTAGCTAAAGGAAAGACTTATTCAATTCCATTAAAGCTCTGTAAAAGGATTACTTAGGTCCATAACTTGATAGAACAGCAAAATGAAGCCAAACATCATTTGCAGCCCCCAGTGCTGAGAATTTAGAAGCAAGAATTACATCTCGAATTATAGTAGGTTTTTGAATCAAGCTACGCTGCAATAACATTGTTAGCTCTCCTCTCTGAAGGGTGTCTTATCGACCAGGAGGCATCACGTGGATGTAGTGTGTGCAAGAACATGCTGGGAGGCCTTTTACGGCATTCACCCACAGTGTGCCATTAATAAAACTCACCATTTCTGTATCTGATTCACAGGTTATCACAGACATGCTGTCATCTCCCTGGGAAATAGAGACATTAACTGTGATATTTGCTACTAAGTAACTGGTTATAATACACTTCCAGAGAACTTTATATCCTGTTACTATCACAACAAAGTCTGAGTGCAATAAATTAAAATGGTAAATGTGTCACCACTGTTGCAAAAAACCAGCATCGTTTGCTCTAACACAAATGTTCTGTGTGATAGAGTGCAAGTCGCTTCAGACTCCAGCCACAGAGACTTATGCACCTCAGTGCACAGCATTACAATAGCTGAACCGTCAAGGTGCCCCATCTTCCATGGTGCTGGTTCTGCACGAATTTCTCCACCAGTAAGAGTTAGGCAGCAACTCATCTGTCTTTCCCCTTCCTCACTTACTTTTTCCTGCCCTTGCTATCCTATGGGAGCGTCCAGTAAACTTGACTGCAGAAGTGAATCAGTCCAAGGAAAAAACCCCAAACCAAGGAATCAAAAGTGGATAATTTTTCCTCAGATTGAGTTGACGAGTTTTCCTGCTTCTCAAATGTAAGCATAGCCACCGCAGAAGATAAATTTCCACTTTGCTTTCAAATTATCTGTATGTATGCTGCCCTCACAGGGAGAACATTTCCCCTTGCTGCTGACTCCATGGCGCTCACAGCTGCAGCACCATTCTTTGGACAGATGCGGATCTACCTCTGTAAGAGGCAGCACGGAGTGAAGCATTTTTGAGAACTCTGGCTGACAGAACAGGAGCTGGGCCTGACAACAGCAGAGCAGGTAAAACAGCTTTCTGTGCTGGCTGAGAGCAAACAGGTATACATGTCAGACACTATGCCATACAGCTTTTAATTTCCGGAGGCAATATTCCTTGCAGCACACTGATTATTTTTGTTATTTTTAAGGCCTTTTTATCACTCTGGGAGATGTCTCTACCTAACTACAGCTATCGCATTAGGAATCAGAGAACGTGGAGGGTGCCCAAACTCGATAGGAGATGGTAAACAACAAAACATTCACGAGGATATAGACGTGCAATAACGAAAACACCGCAGTCCTTGGAAAACTTCACAGTCCCTTTGCTCTTGCAAAACAGGCCCAACAAGAGCAACCTACGACACACAACAGAGAACATGGTGGCTCCCAGCAAAGGGCCTCAAAACCTCCATCTGGCTGCTGAGAGCGGGGGAAACGAACGCTAACACACACACACACACCCCTCGCTACGCTACCGGCCAGCCAAGGAGATACAGGCAAAAACCAGAACACCGAGGGCTGGAGATAGACAAAGCCGTCCTCCTCCCCCTCCTTGCCACTGCCTCACCCGCCTGGAGAGCCTGAGGGGGTTCAAGCGGGAGCGTTTCCCGGGCCGGGCCCGAGCTGAAGCAGGCCCGGAGCCTCCTTCTCCTCCCCACCGCCCGCTCCTTACCAGCTCCCCGTCCGCAGCCGCCTCACCAGCCCCCCGGGCCATGGCGGGAGGGTGGCGGGGAGCCCTCAGGGGGTGGCAGGGCGGCGGGGGCCGCCTCGGGCCACGGCGCCCGGTTCGGGGCGGGGGGCGGCCACGGCGGCCGGGGCTGAGGGCCGGCCTCCCCCCCGCGGCACTTCCGGGTTGCGGTAACCATAGCAACCAGCCGCGCGGCGGCGGCGCCTGCGCAGAGGGACGGGGGCAGGCGGGAGAGACCGCGCCGGCAGCGGTTCCGCCGTCGCCCGCGGGCACAGCCGGGCGGGCCTCGGCCTTGCCGCGGAGCGCGAGTGCCGCCAAGCGGCCCCAAGAGGCAGGGAACCCCGGCGGGCCGCGGAGGAGCGGGGCCAGCTCTGCTCCGCCACCCCGCCGGCCTCCGGGCCACGCCCCCGCTTTTGCGACACTCACTTTGCGGCCGCGGCCGGTAGGGAGGGTTTGTACCGGTCCCGTGGACGGTCCGTTCCCGTGGACGGTCCGTTCCCGGTCCGTCCCCCCCTCCCCGGCCATGGACGCCCAGAAGGCGTGGTTCATCGCCCGGGCCCGCCGCCGCTTCGCCATGACCCGCGAGTGCGCCCTCCTGCTGCCCGGCGTCTGCGCCGCATTGGCCGACCCGCGGCAGCCCGGCTCCGACGACACCTGCCTGGAGAAGCTGCTGGACTGGTTCCGGAGCATGACGGAGTTCGGTGAGCGCCCGCCGCTTGCAGGGCCCACCTCGACCCCGATGACCGGCGGGGGCTTGTCCGCGGTGGGGGGAGGCCTCCCTCAGAGGTGCTCGGTGACACCTAAACACGCTCTTCGGTACTTGAGGCCTGTACGTGGGCCTCAGGTGAACCCGCATTCCTCCCTGTCAGTCGTAAGGGGTTACACTGAGCGCAGGCAATCACCTTAGAGGTACGGGAGAGTGTCGTGGGTTAGGCTGGACTGGCCACTGAATGAACGACAGATGCCCTCTGAGTCCTGGCACTGACCCTCTGTTTTCTGGCCTCTCCTCGTGCAACACCTGGTCTCTAGATCCTTCCGTGAGCCTGGTGCAGGACAACCCCTGTCTGACAGAGTTCATCACCTCCATCCTGGCGCTGCCAGAGCCCAATCCGAGCATCCTCTCCTTTACTCTGCGCTTAGCTGGGATACTTGCCTCTTCCGAAAACCGCTTCCAACACTTGCAGGTGAGTCGGCTACCCAGGTAGGTGTCTGTTTCCTCCTTCTATGTGGAGGACACCTGAAAATGTATGTATTCTGCTTATAAATTTTCTGGCATACATTGAACAACTCAGCAAACACTGATATGGTAACGAAGACCTACAATCATACCATTCCTTTTCGCTTCTCATGTAAAGCTGGTGTCTTCTTCTATCTTGCCACAGTAGTGCTATGAATGCTAATATGTAGTGCTTCTCGTTTTCTGTTCAAAACAGTGTATGGGATAACACTATCTCACAGCAGTCATTGCAAAATACTGTATCCCTGGACAGATTCTGTAGATTTAAACTGCACCAACAGATGTAGTTTTTCTTCCACAGTTGGCTGACAGGAAATCTCTGATTCCCCACGAAAATGAGGGAACTTTTTAAAGCTCTGCTTTCAACAATAGAATATGTTTATGGTACAAAACCCAAAAGGCTTAGAGGGAAGAGATGCATGCAACTGCATAAAAGCAGTCTAATGGAACTGATAACACACATAAGTTGTCCCTAGCATCTTGAAAACAAGCGGTTTTGGTTTTGAACACATCTATTCCTTAGTCCACGAAAGAGACAGATGTTGAGTTTAAGCATGGGATTCTGAAAAATTTCTATTTTAGTGATACTTTTAGCAAGAGGAGGTTTCACTACAGTATTGATACTCTTGATTTGGGTGCCAGAGCAGCCTCTCCGCTCCCCTTGGGCCCCTTTGCTTACCGTTTATTCTGTGTCTTCTCCTCTGACCTCAGCAGGAGAAGCTGTTGGTCAGGCTCTTTGGCACGGATGGGCCGCTGAGCAGCACAGTGTGGGAAGATGCATCTGTGCGAAGTGGCTGGGTGGAGGGTGTGCACAGCATGATGCATCACCAGCCTGCCCTCCACTTCCTCTGCAATGGTGGTGAGTACTTCTAGGACTGCAAACTCCCCAAATCCTCTGTGTCTCTTCCATTCCAGTCTGTTGCTCAGATGTCAAACGAGACAGGAGTTTTCATTTATTTAAAATGAAAATAAGACATTCGTCTAAAACACTGAAGTCATTGAAAGATGGTGGGGTTTTTGTTAAATTATCTGTGCCTTTAGTTTTCTTTTTTTTTTTCCCCAAACACTGAAGATGACACCCTTTTTAGAGGGGAGAGAGGCACATCTTATGAAACACACGATAAAAATAGCTTATCAAAAGCCTTCTGTATTCTTATTTGTAACTCTTACTAAAATATACGTTTCAGATATTTTAGTGCAGAAAAACTAAGCAGGGACTCATTGATCTCTTAATACTTGTACACATTGCAGTCCCATTGTTGTTATGTAGGTATGTAAATTCTGCTGTTAACTGCAACTTCAGATCCCATGTACAGAGGGGCCTAAAAGACTGGATTGATATTAACGTGCAGCATGCGCTGCTGTCTGCGTGTTGGAAAAGTAGTACTGTTGCTGCTGCTCATGTTTTTCCTCCTGGTTGTGTCCGGAGACGGTACAGTATCCTTCCATAAATAAATAGCGAGTGTGCTGTCAGCTCTCCTGATATTACTAATGTTATACTGAAATCCTACTCTGTTCCTGAGTTATTAAAACACCTGAGGATCTGAAAACAATTTGACTTTCTTTTGTTTGCTTTTTTATTTGTTTGTCATTAAGGACTGGCTGACTTTGAAATGCCATAGGGACTACAAAATAAAGTATAAAAAAAACAACCCCTTTTAAAGCTCTGTGATACCTGAATTAGAATAATACATGGCTGGAGTGCTACAAAGCTCCACCTCACAACAGGAAGGCTGTTGTTTTTTCCTCCAGTGACTTGTTTTGTTTTCACACAGGAGGCATAGATGTGATCTTCGCTCTGCAAGGGGATCCCAGCCTGTTTGTGGCTTCATCTGCCAGCCGGCTTCTGGTGCACATGCTTATTTTCTCTGTGGAGTCTGAAACAACTAAACCTTTCAGTGCAAAGGACTTTGACTGGCCAGTGTGTGCCCAAATGATTATAAAGCATATAGAAGATTCCCTTCAGTCCAGCTCTGCCTCTCACGTCGAGCAGTCATTAAAACTGTTAACTAGTTTGTTTAGCAGTTGTCATTCTAGGTGGACTGAAGTACTGTGGCTAGGAATAGCAAAGCAAATAGAATCCTTTTTGACGGACGAGACTGTTCAAGCACAGCGCATGCTGGCGAATCTTTTACTTAACATGGCATGGTAAAGATCTTCTGGGACCTTGGATCCAGCGCTGAGATGTATCTGTTTTCCACCATGTAATAGGGACATCCTACTTATACCTCTTTCTTTCTCAGGTCCCCTGTGTTTTGTGACAGCGAAGGCGGTTTATGGGCATTAGTGACTTCTGCTCTGGAACACTTGACCCCAGTACAAGTGGGTCCTTTGGCAGTTGGAATTCTGAGGCTCTACAAATGGTAGGACTTACTGCAATGAAATTTTTGCATTCTGCAAGTGTTTCTATACTAATATGTCTGGTATCTTTCCAAGAACTGTTTTTTTTGTCACTGCATTTTCCACTACGTTCCTTAGTATGTAAGACTGGTTGGCAAGAACTGTGCCAGTAGCTAACAAAGTTCAAGAATAATACTGTTTCAAAGAGAGATAAAAGAAAGGAGCCAATATCATGTTTATATGTGTATACCTGCATCTTACCTAGAGCCAGACAATTTCAGTAAGGAACAGCAAACTCCTTTATACTGCCAAGGTAGATCACAATTTGACTGGCTGTCAAATCCAGTAGTCCCTGTTCATTTTTCTCTTTCACAAAAAAACAGTGACTAGTTTAGAGCTTTTACTGATGCCCAGCAGAAGTGTGCATCTGGAGACTCTGTTGACATTTGTAGAACAACTTAGGTTAGAAGGAACCCGTAGAAGCCAGCTAGTTCAACCTCTTGCTCAGTGCAGGGCTGACTTCAAAGATAGATCAGGTTGCTCAGGTCCTTCACCATTCAAGTTTCAAATATCCCCAAGGATGAGCATTCCACAGGTTCTCTGGGCAACTTGTTCCAGTGCTTAACCACTTCCATTTCACGATGAAAAGTATTTTCTGTATATCCAGTTGGAATCTACACTGTTGCAATTTAAGGCCGTTGCCTTGTTGTGCCCCTCTGAGAGGTCTGCTGCCTGCATCTTCCCTGTAACTCCCCCTTAGGTAGTGAAAAAGCATCAAGAAATCATCAGATGTTAAATGAATACAGCACAGATGGATACTGATTTACAGGCTAAGTAATGCCTCAGCCTTGAGATATAAGGACACTGTTTTGTTGACAAGAAACGCCTCTCTCTAAACCCCCTTCTTACACAGAATCCCACTCTCTGCATAGCTTGATAAGGCTGCTTATAAATTCCAGAGCCGTTTCTCCTCTGTTTTCAGTTAGCCAGGGAAGCTTGGAAGAAGACTTGAATTGTGATAATACTTTCATTGCTCTATCGTTGCTGGCTTGTTTAAAAGCCTGCATGAAAAACATTATTCTGGTCAGCATTTAGGGGCAGATGTTTGGGAAGGAATTGAAGTGTTCTTGTTTTGGTAACTGCTGTTTCCTCCTTGAAGCCCACAAGATGTGAGGATTCAGGCACTGACTGTTCTACTTCAGCCAATGGACTGTATTTTGAGAGCAGCCTCCCAGCCCCTGGAATATGCAGGTACAGTTGTGATAGAAAAGTTAGAGACTAGTCTGCTTGCCAGTGTTTTAAGTGTCTGGTGCAGACAAAATTGGAGGAGGAAGAGTAGAAGTAGTCAAGGACAGTAGCAGTGTTTGTGGTGAAGTGCAGCACCCTACTGACAGTTGCATTTGAAGGGATATTCATACTACCTCACCTGCATATCTTGATTAACTTTAAAAGTGGCAGTCTTTTGTATTCACCGACAACCTGAGCTCTTCCCTCCTTTGGTCCTGTAGGTTTGCTGGATGAGTCTGTTAGTGATCCCGCCACTGTTGAAAGTCTTCTGTCCTCCAAGTCATCTTGTGCTAGTCTCCTGTGTCAGACCCTCGCTCATCTGGAGGAGCTGCTGTCTCTGGTAACGTTCAGACGAGGAAAAAAGCCTGGGGATCAAACTGGTCCTTGAAAGACGGTGTTAAGATTTGTTGTAGACTTTTGCAGTAAAGCTTAACAAAACGTGGAGAGGAATGGACAGTGAGGACTTCCATACGTTAAAGAGATCTAGCACAGTAGGCTCCAAACAGGATAGCAGAGGAATATCGAGGCTTGTAAAGAGGGACTGCACTTAGTTTTAAATCCATCTTCACAAGCTTTGTTACCATACCTGACTTCTACTGCAATTATTGATCTGGTGAAAAAGCATAAACTGAACTGCTTTCCCAAGCAGTAAGAAGAATCTTCTTCCATCTGTGCAGTAGTTCTTGGGAGAGAGGAAGATGTTTGTAGTTATTAGCATTGGAGTACCTTAAGAACACGCTAGAAATTGCAGTTTCTGCTGCCTCCTGAGCAAAAACTCCTGCTCTACATGTACACTTGAGACATCTGGTGGAACCCTTTTTCTTTTTCCCCTTTCATTAGGTTTATTTGCGCGTGGATTTACCCTATACATCTTTGCTACGCTCTCTCATGACAATATTACAATTCTGTAATGGCTTCCTGAGTCCAGCTTCTCCTCTGGGAAGCACAATAAGCCGAATCTTGATCAATTGCTTCAGAGTACAGAGGTCAGCTCTTGATGTCCTAGCAGCACTCTCAGAGCGAAAAGGTGGGTTAATCTTTGCACTTCAAATTTTTTTAATTTTGGAAATACTTGACTATTCTGTAGTTGCAGAATTTTTCATCCCCCTTCACTGACCTTTCTGAATGAAGACTACCATTTCCATTTCTGAAACTTGTTCATTTTTTCCCATTCTTCCTACTGTCTTGGCTAACCTTACTTTCTGTTGATGAGCTAGGGCAGGTAATGCTGCAGTTAAGAAGGTTTTAGTGGTTGTGAGAAACTGGATGTTTCTCCTTTACTCTGAGGACTGTACTTGCTTTCTTCTCCAAAAGAGTTTTACAATCCTGTGTCTTTCTGTATTTCAGCAGCTGAATCGTGATTCAGCTGCTCCTTCTCCCAGTATTGGTCCTTGAGTTCTGTTTTCTGTGTTTCAGGCTGTGACGCACTTATAGGAAGTCTATTTGATGTCCTTCTGGCATACCTGGAGAGTCCAAACACCACCCCTACTGTGAGTATAGATCTAAGGAGAGATCCAAGTCTGTTAGCTTGCCCCAGTGGGATGTAGTTCTGAGAAATTGTCTGACGGTAGTTATTTCTTAGCACAGTTTGTATTAGAATATGTAGGAGATGTGTCTTCATTCTGGGTGGTTTGCAGGAAATAGCTAAAACTCTGAGTAAATAAACAATACATTCAGTTTTCTTGAAAGGACAGGAGCCATCGTGTCCAAGAATAGCACCAACATACTCAACTTGATGTGGCCTTTAAGTATTGAATTCTGTGCATTAATGGTTTTTCTTTTCTTGCTTTGGAATTTTTTTTTTTTTTCCCTCAAATGACTGATGACAACTGCAAATCAAAAGCTGGAAGTACTAGAACTTTGTAATATGAAGCTAAGAACAGTCAATTTCCAGAATCTTTAGAAGTGTTATGTAAGCACCATTTATTTGTGGCTTACTTCTTAATAAGGAAGGACACGTACTTGTTTACTCTGAGAATTTCTCTATAAGTTTGAGGTTAAAACAAATTTTATCTAGCAGAAAGGCAACAATGCCTCCTCCTATAGTAAAGTAAATCTGCTTTATATTGCTTCAGGTTCTAAAGAAAACATTTCAAGCAACATCCAAGTGGTTGGTGCGCTTGCATGAACTGTCCTGCTCCACCAGTCAGTGGCAACAAACTGAGAAGATTTTGGCAGGTAACGAAGCTATTCAAGTTGGGACAAACAGCAGTTAGTTGCATACGTGAAATCTGCTCTTGCCTACCTTTCCTGCTCAAAGCACTTAGGATTCATTTGTCCACAATTATGTTGAATTTAGATTTAGCTGCCCAAATAGTGCTTTGAAGACCTCTGGGAGAAGTACGCGGCAGCAGCAAAAGGGATTGCAGCAGATAAAATGATAGAGAGGTTGTACAGCGATTGCTTCAGTAAGGCTTGTTGCTTTTCATGTCTGTTCACGCTTGTCACTTGGCTTTTACAGATGTGTTTCTGGTGCTGCAGAAGCGTTTGTGCAGTCCTTGCTGGGAAGTAAGAGATTCTTCTCTGGAGTTCCTCACTGTCCTGATTAAATGCTTGAGAGGTAGGTGCAGAGATTTAACGGTTCAGATTGGAGGAGTATTTCTTTTGATGTTATGAAAATCAGTCAGGCTTGTGAAGCATCCTCTGACCTATAACTGGAGGAGTAAGAAAAGAAAGAAGCGTCAAGATTTTTCACTCCTAGATCACAATCAAAATCTGACAAAAAGATTAATAAACTACTTTTCTGTTGAACTCAGATTACTGCGTGCTCCTTAATGGCAGCTGTGGGACGTTAAACTGAGGGATGTTGAGACAGTCATATATGTTGAGACATGTATGTGAAGGCAGGTGACAATGCTTAATGGCCCATAATACTTTCCCTTTTTTGAGTTTGCTCTGCAGTGGAGTCTGCCTGGTTTCACTCAGCAGGCTGGGGGCTGGGATTTAGGAGGCTAAAAGCCTAGATCTGCTTTGCAGGCTTTGGATTAATTACCGATTTTCCACTTTACTGGTAGCTCAGGCTTTGCAGCAGGTAGCACTAAGGCAATGTTAATTCTCCTACAGTAGCTCTGCGATGTTGGATGTTGTCGACTACTGTTGTCCCCAGGTCACAAAGGAAGTATCCAGCACGCTCAGCTGCATTAGCAGTTTACCCTGCAGCCCCTCTCCGTGCTGCAGTTGCATTCTTTTTCTTTGCCACATGCCTTAACAACAAGAAAGGAAGACTATTTTTTCCTCCTTTAAGCAAAGGCATAAGTTTGATGAGGCTGAAACCATGTCCTCGCTTGCCCGGAGAAAGTTTTTCTTGCTGCTAGAACAACTGTAAATGGATTTTTCCAAGTTCCAGTGTCTAGCAGGGCGTGACTGAAAGTCACCAAGGTGCTGGAAAATGGGGAGCCTGACACAGAGGATCTGTGCTCTCGTGAGCAGCTGCCTGGTCTTTGCAGTGGCTCAGCTCACTGGCAGCTGTCCCTGCAGTCAGCGGGCATCCTTGTATGACGCAAAGAACTGTTTGCATTGGAAACAGCTTCATGCTCCGAGAGAATAAAGCCTCGCTTCTTTGGATTGCTGTCTTGTTTACAGACCAGGATGAGTTCAGGCAGTCTCTCCTGTCTTCGGAGGTGCCGAGTCTTACAGAAAACCTGCTTGAGGATCCAGAAAGCTACGTGCGAGCGAGTGCTGTGACTGCTGTGGGACACTTGGCCTTCATTACTTTCTTTGCTCCAGAGTTGCCTGTCATAGGGAATCAGTATAATAAAGAGGTACGATGACTTTGTGTAGCCCGCTGCAGAATCAAGCAGAACTACCCATCGGTTTTCTGCTGTACTGTTTATAACTTTCTTCGCAAGTTATCTGCAGTCTCGTGCAGGCAGATTTCACGATCAGTAACAAAGAGACTAGATTTTTTTATTTGTGCTGTTCTTGTTTCTTTGCATGTTCCTCCCCTCATTGTGCTTTCTCTTTGTCTTTTTTACATTTAGAACACTGTAGCAAAACTTCAGGAAATCTTGTCAAAGGACCCAGAGGGCTTTCCCAGGAGGGCTGTGATCAGCATGTTCACCAAGTGGCTGAGACAAGGCTGCACAGGTCGGATGGAAGATACAGAGCAGTTTGTCTCTAGAGTGATCCAAACTGTGGAGCATGACTTAGACTGGGAAGTCAGACTTGGTGGTTTGGAACTGGTTGAAGTTTTCTGTAGTCAGACAATTTGCCAACTTGGCCTTCCTAGATGCTCATCTGTTCCTGTCTTGTCTGCAGTCGCTAGTTCCATTCATCAGAATAGGTCGCTGCAGATATTTTGCAGAGCAAAACTGTTCAGCTTTTTGTTTCGGTCTTTGTGTGACTGTGACAAACCAGTAGGTCAGAGAGCCTGTGATATACTCTTTGCCTTAAGAGGTAATTTCTATCCAACTGGTACCCCGAGGGATTCACAAGAGACCGGAGAGTTACCTGCAGGACATGGCATTGCCTGGTTACAAAGGACACTAAGGCAGGGTTCTCTGGCCCAGAACTTCCCCACAGGTGGTGGTAATGGGGTGGATTTTGAGGATCCGGAGAGCATGATGCTAGCTTTGGGTACAATAGACTTAGAAGAGCTCCACGATGAGCTCAACAGAAGTAGTGACCATGTGGAGAAGAGCCCTCAGTCCCTCTTACAGGACATCCTTGCTACTGTGGGGACCATAGAGGAGAATGAAGCTGACTGTTACTGAAGACACCTTTTGCTCTGATGGAGCAGTGCTTAGGCAGTTTCCTTCTCCAGTAGAATTTTTTGTTACCACTCCGGAAGCCTTCTTTTTATCCTCTCTCAAGAGAGTGTTATGCTGAATAGAGAAAAGGATGGTTTCATTAACTGTTAAAATAAGTCTTTGCTTTAAGACTGATGAATTTTTTCGTTAAAAAGTGTAGACTCCAATAAACTGCAATTTGTTTTTCAAAGTAAATACATTAAGAAATGCATTTGTTTGTTTTTTAAGTCCTGTGTCATTCAAGAAATACCAGACCATGCCTGCATGAGGAAACATTTTTAAAAAACAAAACGGTGACTGAAAACAAGTTGTTGCATGCTCCCTTTAGAGCCAGAGGGACACTTGTTTTGACTTTGCCCATAACTCCATTCTAAAAAACAGAGTTCCCTGTTGCATTTTGAGGTCTAGAGCAGGTGGTCACATTTAAGGAGTCAAAAGCTGATCATCTTTAACATTACAGACTTTCTTCTACAGATAATATACTATATCCCCTAATATATCTGTATCTCAGCAGTCACACTAAAAAATTGACTTTGTTTTTAATTGAAGCCAGAAGCAAGTCCGTTTTGCTGAATTTTTCAAGTGCTCCTATTCTCCATTCCTAAAGAACTAAGACAGCTTCTAACTAATAAGAGAAGCTGACACCTGCAGCTTTTTCATGATAAAAATAGATCTACTCTTAGTTTTGGTAACCAATTAGAAAACAGCAGCTATCGTGCGAATGGCAACCTGTTTTCTGAGAAAAAAATTGCCATTTAAAAAAAAAAAAAAAAACAACTCAGGGAAGACTGTAGTTTGCAACTTACTCCAGTGTCTTGCCATATGCTAAGAAACTTTCTGAAACTTGGGGGCGGGGAAGTACCTTTACCAGTAGGTGAATGGAGGCTGCATATTCCTTTCCAGCGCTGAGGTGTTACTTAGCATCCTTTATCCTCCAGCAGCCAGCATAGAGGATAACACTCATTTTGGGCTAACAGAGGCTACAGCATTTAACGTAGTAGAAAAGCTTCTGCCGTCTCCTCCTTCAATATTATCCCTGCAGCAGCGCAATGGGGTGAGATGTAGTTGGAATTCCTTGCTGTTGAGGTTGAGGAGTTACTCCATGCTTTTTAATGAAGTCAGCACGCTTACCTCTCGCTCTGCGCACAGCTTTATGTATGACAGAGCCCCTGGGTGTTGTCCCAGCAGCCGTCATTAGGAGAAAGTAGCTCTGCTTCTGATATACAATTCTACACCTGGCAAAAGACAGGAGATATTAAAAATCAGCCCTTTTCCTGCCACTGTGTTTTTCTCAGAAATTGAAAGGGCTAGTGGGAGAGAGGGGATTTGCTTTTAAAGCAGCCCAGATTGTTTGTGGAGTTTTAGCAATCCTGTCTGGCAAAGGGATTATAGTTCCAAAACGAGCATCACGTGTTGGCAATAGGTCAGATGTGCTCCAGGAAAGGAGACAGCAGGTTGCTGGGTAAACATTTTCCTCCCCTTCGTCACTGGAATTCTTCTGATTTCAGGGCTGTGCAGTTTAGGAGACTCCAAGGAATTAGTCAAATATCAGCAAATTGGAAAAGTAACTTATTACAGAAGGAAAACTCCACTGCTTATTACTGAGGTCCCTTGACTCCCAGACCTATTAGTTTTTGATGGAACTTTTTTTTTCTTTTTCTATCTGCTGGGGTAATGGTGACATTGTTACGTTTATATCATTTGCCTAATTGCAGTGCAAAGTCTTGTTTATACACAGGATGCTCATACCCTAAAAACCCGATGTACAACAAACTGGGAGCGCTCCTTGTTTTTAGCAGGGGAATTAAGGACTCCTCTCATCTTCAATTAAAAACAGGTCTTCACCTCCAGCAATTAGGTGACTCAGTGCTGATTTTGTACTTCTCTCTCTTACGAGCTCACTACATTGCCTTACTTTGCTGTCTCTGCTGCTCTAGTTACATTAGAGAGTCTTATTAACGCTGAGATTCTTGGACTGACATCCTGCACCTGATAATTGGGAGAAACGTGGAGAGTCGTGAACATCTGAGCAGTGTGAGGAACAAGTGCCAGGGAATAGAGAAATTATGGAGATGAAAGCAAAAGAAAAGTGTTTCTTTCCATAGAAAATGATGGCAGTGGGTCTTGCGAGATGAAAATTTAGCTACTGAATTAGTAAACACACCAACAGCTACTACCGTGAATCATCCCTCATGCTGGGAAGCCATATGCTTCCAGTTAAGAACTCACGTGCAAGCCCTACCCCACTTACTTACACTGCTAACTCATTTCCAACCCACTTCTTACCTACCAAAGCTTTTTTTTTTTGCACCTCCACAGGATCCTTATCCCAGCCACACAGCTGTCTGCTGGGCTAAGAGTTTACGCCGCGTGGTACGCCTTGCCAAGGAGCTGTGGTTGCGGTGCACCTCGGGGGAGGCTTTCTCTCTCGAGGAGACGGTCCTGAGAAGCAGACTTGTTACCCCCACGTGCACGCTGAGCGTTCACTTCAACAAGTGCTATTGCCACTTACCACTTCATAACGTCGTTATGTCACTTCACGACGCCACAACAGCGGTCCCTCCATAAGCTCTAGACGCCCAGCTCGCTCCTGTGGCACACTGAGGACTCCAACAGCACAGAGAAGGGGGTGGGCTGCCTGGGCTGCCTTTATGGGCAGAGGAGAAAGTTCAAAGCTGCCTTTTTGGGATGGATTTCTGTGGAAACTGCTGCTTTCACGCCGCCAGTGCTGTGGCTGCGTAGGGTTCCTGCAGGAGGCAGGCAGCACAGGGAGTTTTCTCCATGCACGCACACGCCAGCTGATTTCAGCAAAGGCTGTGGCCAGACGCGGGTCTCATTGAACGCAGAAGCACCAAGGCTCAGGTCTGTCATCCGCTTTAATGCGGGCAGCAGGCAGTAGCAATACAAGCGGTATCAACGCTGAACATCACAGATTAGAAAAAGGTACATTTCCGATGGCTGGTGCTGTGAGAGAAGATGATGACAAAGCTCATTTCAGCTCTTTATCTGCACAGGGGCAATGGAAGTTGTGTTGCCTGATCCGTACGCAGGTACGAAACGCCTAGAGTCGCTTTCAACACGTTTCAGCAAAGCTCTGAAGAAAGGCTTTATCCTTTAACTGCTCGGACTCACACAGACACAGGAGGGAATAAGCATCTTTGGCTCAGTCCTGCACTAGCATCGGCTTTATAAAAGCTGCCAAAAGAACGGCTGTTAATTTTCTGTTTTAATACACTGGGCATTTAAAATACAGAGAATATTCTTTGCCTAATTATACTAATTGCACAACTTGGTCAAAAATGGGCCATAAACGTCTAAGGCTGTTGCTTTAGCTTAGATATATGTGACCTGTGACTACAGACCAACTCCTGCGTATCTTTGCAATTTCTTTTGTCCGTCCCTAATAAAGTTCGCTCCACCTTTCAATACATATTCATCAAGGCTTCTAAAAACCACCGTGAGTTGGAGAGGAAACTCGCTGACCAGCTTCACTGCAGAACTTCTCAGCAGTTTACAATGGAAAAATGTATCGGTAGCAGCACCTCTGTAGTCTGTGTCATTTCCCTTTAGAGCAGCGGGTTTTTTTGTCCTCTGCTGGGAAATAAACCACCACTTAACGCGGCCAGACCTCAGCCTGCGTCAGATGTGCTGCTCCACAGACAGCACGCATCTTGCCTATAACCTTGCAAACCGGCACACGGAGAAATGGAAGGGCGCTCTTTCACAGCAGCGGGGTGTCTGTCTGACCCAGGCGGAGCAAAGCTGGTGAGGCACAGCTGTCACGAAAGCAGCCAGGGCTCTGCAAACACACATCGTGGGGGCACGCTTGTGCCTCATCCCCAGGTGCAAGGGGATAGAGCAGTTTGCATCGAGAGTCCCTGCAATACTACAGGCGCAATTACACAAATGTTTCGGTTAAAGCAAAACGAAACTAAGGACAAGAGTGTTTATAGCTGTAAAATCAACACCAAGTCTCTGCTTAGAGCACAGGGGCTTATTGTGTTTATTTACTGGAAATGTAGAAGAGAGCTGGGAAGATGCCCCTCACACGGCCGCCTCCCAAAGAAACCCACCCAAACCGAGTCACTGCCCAGCTCCTTCTGCAGTTGCCAGCTGTAAGAGTCCATGCAAGGGCAGGAACGGGCTGTCTGGGACAGGGGGTGCATCTGCTCCTTTGAGGGACATCGTCCCGTTAGACCCAATCAGATGTAAAATAAAACCATGACCTTAAACAGCTCCCATAGAGCGTTAGCACTTTTCACTCCTTTTCAGTGCAAGATAGGTGAGGATTACCCTCAAGAGACAGATACGCTTTCAGATCTTCCTTCCCCCGTTTCATTATCTCTTCGTATTTGCAGTCTCCATTGAGCCCGTAGTCCCTGAGATTTCGGGCTGGGTCAGTAGGAGGGGGCAGGGAGGTTGTGCTGCTGTGACAGGGACGTCAAGGCTTGCCTCGGCTGGTCCCTCACCACCGCTACCACCACGCTCAGAGCTCTGGCCTCGAACCAGCTCCTGGGCTGGGCTGTGACCGGCACGAAGGAGCTGCAGAGCCAGGGCTGGCAGATGGTGAATCCAGGCTGTACGACTCGAAACACGCCTTGGCCCGGCCAAGCCAACTCCAAAATAAACCCAGATTAATCCGCGTTAGCCATCGCGCATGAGATTCTTCTGCTTTAGCCCTTGTAGAGGCCGGGCAGGGCACAGGTGAGCCCTGGAGCCCGTTGCTCTCTAAAGCGAACATCCTTGATGGGACGGATCTCGTGATTACTACTCTCATTACGTGCCAACGACAAAAAAGCTGCAGTTAAAACACGAATGGCAACGGTTGCTAAGTGACAGCATCCGCACAGGCTTGTCACAGCCGTGAGACAAACAGCTGTGGCCGCACAGCAATCCCACCTTGTCCATGTAATTGAGGATAAAAATGCTGTTTTCATTACTGTCTAGTAACCTTAACTTTGACCTGTCAGGTTATTTCATGCTTTAGGTTCTGACAAAGAGCCCTGTGAAAACAACGCTAAAGCCTCCACTGAAGCCAGTGGAAGTGAGTTTGATTCAAGATATCTTTAATATTGCATGCTCTTGCAACATTATTTTCTTCCTAGTGAACTAGTGCATAAGACAACACCACCGCTTTCCTGGATAAATGGCCCAGTTCTGAAAAAAAAAAAAACAACAAACAAACAACAAAACAAAACACGGAGCTGCGTGTCAGTATTTTCAGTGAGAGTCATTTGAAGAAACAACAACAACAACAAAAAAAATCAACAGAAATCCCATCTGTCAGCTTCTAAAGCGAACCTGTGGGCTACGTTCAACACTGAAGGTCTCTGAAATAATTGGAAAAGATGACAACTTTTTCAGGGCTGCGAACAACATAAACTTTATAAATAAAGTATTTAAGCTGGAACTTCAAAACTACATGAAGCGATGGCTGAGCCGTGAAGGACTCTGGGATCCAGCAAGGCACAAGGGGGTCACTTGCTCCAGTGAAAGCAGTGGTGGAACTGGGTGGGAGCCATAGGAGGTACTTAACCGTTTTGCCTGGGTGAAGTATTGCAAACCCTTAAAGTAGAGAGACCCTAATTAGCACAACAGGCAGCTCAGTGCATCCCAGGAAGATAATTTTAAAAAAAAAAAAAAAAGAAGAAAAAACCCTATTGCAAGAGGCTGTATATAATAGCTCGCTCACCCTACGTACTCTTAGACATCGCAGAAAAACCTGGCAGCGGAGACAAAGGGACGGATCTGTCAACATCCTGTGAACAGATCAGAAGTGACCAGGAAAAGCCGCCACCCGGCTGCCAAGCGGAGCGGGAAATGCAGCCACGGAGCTCGGCACACACACAGCCGGCCCCGGGGCCCGCGGGGGCACAGCGGGCGCCCCAACGCGAGGGATCACCTCCCGCTGCCCACGCAGCGCATCTGGGTGAAACGTCCCACCAGAGCGCGTGAGACCGCATTTACCCCAGTTCCGAGCGACTGCTGAAGCCAATTATGCCCTTCCCTTCCCTAATTCTCTTCCGGCTCCATCCACAGAAGCCCTGATTTCCAGCGCCAGGAGTAACAGCCCTGGCCCTGCCGATGGCTCTAACACCACGCAAGTCACCAGCCCAGTCAAAGCTCATCCACGTGGATCAAGCCAACTTGACTGTTGCCTTTGGTCACTATCTCCACGTCAGCGTGTTGAACACTTCTATTTTGCACATGGCGCCAGAGTAAAATGTCATTTCCTCCCCCCTTCTATACTTCATCCGTAAATGCAGCACTTTTCCTAGCTGTTCTTATTCCTCAGATTGCTTCACCACAGTCAAGACAGCGAGTGTGTCTCATACTGGTATTAAGACCCTGGGTCGCTGCTCTCTAAATCCCGCCGCACAGGGTGAATATTGCTGTGCCGACAAAGGTCTGACTTTTCAGCAGCATTAAATTAGGCAGCCCAAAGGTGTAGCACGCCGGCTGGCTGGCGGGATGAAAGGCACGTCCTCGGCGTACGCCGCAGCGCTGGCGGGCAGACAGCTCAGCCTCGCCGTTACTGCAGACATGGCATCACAGAGGGGGAGGGAAAAAAAAAAAAGAAAAAAAAAAAAAGAAAGAGAAGAGAGAGAAAGACACCTCCTGTCTCCCTAATTCCTGTTGAGAACTTCTGCCCCGTAGGGATCAGCCTTGCCTTCCTCCCTAGTTTGGGAGCGTCTTCTCCGCCCTTTATTTATTACGACGAGATCAAAGATCCATCTCCATGGAAACGTCTGAGCTCAAAGAGTTTCTGCACTACGGCTTTGCATCCCGCACGGAGCGTTTGGCACTGGTTTGTTTTGGTTTTCTGTTTTTTTTGTTTTGTTTTGTTTTTTTTTCAAGGAGAAGCTTTGAGATGATCAGCACCCAGGTCTCTACAGAAATGGTCTGATTAGTAATAATCAATAACCTGAGCAGCACGCGTCTGTGCGCGACTCAGACGCACACTGCGGAGCAGAACTGACGCTGCATTACGGCATCTGCCGCCCGTGAAGAGCGCGGACGTTCAGATGCACACGGAGACATCCCATGCCCTGGCTCCTACGGCTTCCAGGCTGTTTCCATCATGCCCAGAGTAGATGAGGGACACCGATACCTGTGCTCTCCGATAGCTGGCAGCCCAGCAGTCTGTCCCCACATCTGAAGTTTGGGGGGGACTTCCAGCAGATGTAGAGAGCAGAGCCATGTGGGCTAGAGCCCGCTACTGCCCGCTCTGTGCTGCGTCCCGAGCCTCGGAGGAGCCAGCTGCGGAGCTGCTTGGACTCACCCAAGAGATGGCAAGTGGCCCAGCACCCAGCCCAGCAAAGGCTCCATCAATGCTGCGTTCAAACTGCAGTCGCCGGGGCGCTGCTGCTGGGTCGTTCCCTTACAATAGCGCTGAGCTCCCGTTCCTTCAGAGCAGCCACTCTTACAACTAATTCCCAGGAGAGGGAAAAATATTAAAAAAAAAAACCAAAAGAAAATGTAAACCAGATGTGATCTATGAGGGTTTTGTTCCCTGCTCAGCTCACCACATGGCCACACAAACTGTTCAACTGCTGTTCAGGAGGCAGGAGCGACCGGCCGGGAGGAAAACTCTTCAAACAGCCATTGGAGCTGCCGCCTCGCAGGAGATCCCGAATTCTGCTTAAACCTCATGTGCAGAAAAGCCAGGACAAAAGGGAGGGAACCAGAATTCACTCGTGAGACTCACATTTTCACAGGCGTGTCCCGAGAAGGACGAGCAGGAGTGGGGAGCTGGCGGGACGGCGTTAGCACCGACGCGGAGCCGATAGCACCGACCCGGAGAGCACCAGCAGCGCCTGGGGCAGGGGGGAGCCCCGTCTCGCCGTGCTGCCGGGGGGCAGAGCCTGCTCCCAAGGCACTCAGACCGCATCTCGCTACCGCTCGCCGCAGCGACGAGCCCCAAGTTACCCGTATGCCCGCAGAACGTGATTTTTATAATCATATTAAACAAATTCAGAGTAGCAACAGTGCAGAGAGCAATCCAGCTGCCAGCGTTTAGCCTTATCCTAGGGCACAGGCTGAGTACGCCAGGCATGAATTAATACCGCATAAGCTGCGCCATGCTGAGTTTCATGGCTTAATTATAAAAGAGAAAGCAATAATCAAGGGATCTGTAAGGCTAATAAATGTTCTGAGAGCACCGAATGTGACACAAGCGCCGCAGCCGGTGTGACAGGACATGAATGCATTTAAAAAGCACATTAATCACACACAGTGTATTAATTCGCAGCTGGTTTCCAATGACAGCACTTGGCCTTTAGCTGCCTTCGTGGCATCTCCGGGCACAAGCGGCTCATCACCCAGCCCACAGCAAAGCGGGCTGCAGCCTACCCATGAGCACAAATATCACAGCCATGCGTCAGTCCAACGAGACACAGACACTACCTCCGGCTTAAAGCTCCGCAGCCCTGTGACACTCCACTGCCTTGTTGCTAAGCCTGGTTTAGCTCTCACACCGGCACCAGCATTTGGAGGTTTCTGGGTCAGTGATGGTGGCCACCAGGCTGCTCAGCGTGAGTCACCTGGCGGAGGAGAAAAATCAGGCCCCTGGCAAATTCTCCTGTCATCTCTGCAGCAAAATACTTGAAGTCACTTCTGTTTCTCAGCACCTCCAACTATCTCCCCTCTGCATCTCATATTTCATCTCACTGCAGCTTTTTAATTACGCAGGCAGCTCGTTGCGGGGCTTTGCCTCTCACTCACAGGCTTCCATTCTTCTGTGCGGAGTACACATTTCTATAGAGGGTACTGCCTCTGCAGAAGTTAATAAAATAGGTTATTGCTCATGTGAAACTTGATGTCTATGCGTCCCTGGCTTAGGGAAAACTCTGATAAACCAGAGATGCTATCAAAGAGAATCCCCCCCCGCGCTTTCACACAGTGATCCCCAAATTCCTCTAGACCAAGGACTTGCCCAGCCCTTCACCAGCTGCTGACATCAGCGAGATACTCCTTGGGCTGAAACGCTGCAGGACTGGGTGCCGGTCAGGGCAGCATGTATAGAAACTTGAAACACGCCCAAACGTCCACTTCTGCCCAATAATTCATTGCATCCATCCTCTGGCCCTCTACAAAAGGCAGCTCTTTGCAGTTTTCTGCCCAAAGACCTATTGCAAAGCAAAGCGTTTAAAAAGAAATAGCTACCCTTCTTCTCTTACTAATAATCCCAAATTTAACTATGTCCTACTTAACACCTCCTCTGAAACCAGGAAGCGAGATGCTATTTCTGCTGGCCTCGATAAGTGGACTCTGCCGAACCCTGGGGAACACACAGAGCAGGTACCGGGCTGAGTTTAAAGCCTGGGATGGATTGCTCAGACATCAGCCTCCTTCCTCATTGTTCCTAAATCCTAGGAGCCAAGAGGAAACAAACATGAAAACTTAAAAAATAAAAAAAATTTAAAAAAAGATAATCACTCTCTACAATCCCCAGATCTTTTATGCCAGGCCAAATTTTTTTACACCAAAGCTGCTTTATCCTTGCTGTAAAAATATATCTCTGCCCCCTCCTCAGCCTCTGGGACCATATGGGGACCTGAAATCACGCTTCCTCATGGGAATGAATCACGGAGCATCCACACTGACTTCCCACAGAGATACTTCAAACATGAAATCAGTAGTAAAAGGGGAGGAAGGCCCTGCACATGGGCACAGCTCGGGATAAAATAAATTTTCCTTAGATTGGCACAGAGACAGACATGACCCAGCTATCACCTAGATCTGTGGTCAACAGCCCCTTCTCAGGGGTCTCTAATGCCAGTAAAAAGTCTTAAATCTGACTAAACCCACAGTATTAGCAGCTGCTCAGGGTGCACGTGGAAGCATGATCTAGCTACCGATTTGCAAATAATTATTTATTGGCTCCCCTTCGCTCCCCCGCAGATCTTCTGCCCAGTGTTTTCCTCCTCGCTCCGTAGCTGCTCTCTTTTCCTCCAGCAGCCGCTCGCGGCAGCAGATTGTGCTCACTCATCGAAGCGGGGCTGGGCTCTCCTTGTTTCTTTCTCCGAGTCTGTGGCACCACAGTAACACCAGCCAAACGCTTGTTTTCATTCACGTTCCTCCCCGAGGCTGCCAACAGAGCCCGGGCCCTGCCAGGGCAGAGCAGAGAGGGACAATTTTGCTGGTCCGGTGTGTTTTCCGGACACATTTAGGGAACAGGCGACGGCTAGGCATCATCCCAGAGCACGTCCTGGCGCACAAACTGGGCCAGCTTGGGTAGCGCCCAGGGCAGCAGCGGGGCAAAGGAGGAGCCTGTCCACAGCACCAACACAACACGCCGCCTTTTTAAGGGTATCGTGAGCAAATGGAAGAGACGAGGAACATTTCGTCTCCCTTTCACGCCCTCTGATGTGCACACAGAGCCAAACCAACTGGTTTCAGTGAGGAAGCACAAAGCTCCCGTAGTCCTGTCTGACACGGTCCCTCAGACTCTGCTCTTCAAGGTGAAAATCTGCTTTAATGATCCCTCATCTCCTGCTTCAGGCCCTCTCTCTGCCGGAAACACACCGCCAGAGCTTCAGCCTGCGAAGGAAGCCAGCCTGTCCCGGGAAGGGCAGTCCATGCTACATCCTCCCAGTATCGCCCAGGATGGTAACTCTCAGTCTCCACCACAAACCAGTCCGTCCTGTTTCTCCCCTTCCTTTCCATCACCATTAACATGGAGCAGATCTCACCCTTCGGCTTTTGTGCCTGGCCCTACCAGCAAATTTCGCAGCCGCCCCATTTTCATAGATGCAGAAACATAAGACCGTATTCTTATTTTTTGGGGCATTCCCTAAGTCTCCTCCACGTGCACAGCCCAGCGTGAAGGCGAGCCAGCTCCTTGCCCAGCTGTGGCTGCAATGGCCTTAGGGCCAACAGCAAAGTAGCTGCTGGTAATTCTGCAGCCCAGCTGTAGGCGAGTGCTTTGTGGTTGACCAGCAGAGAGAGAACAAGAGCTGAACCCACACTGGTTTCTCTAGCCTGCTACTAATAGCCAAACTTTAAAAAAAAAAAAAAAGTTAGCTCATGTGCATTTATACCTTGCAGAGGCAGCCCGGCCACTTCAAAGCTGCCTCGCAATTACAGGAAACAACACCCTGACTTTTGAATAGCCAGAGCTCCAGTAACAGAGGAATATTTCACACCTGCAGCGAGCAATTTGCTTTCTGAAAAATAACTGCACCGATATTCAGAGTGTAATCCCACCGGGAGAGAGCCCCTGCAGAAGCCCTGGAAGGGTGAACAAGGCTGGAACTGGGAGCCAGGAGGGCGATGACTCGCTGCAGTCACGCTGCAGGACCGCAAAGTCCCCGACAGCCAACGCAGAGCTCGCTCCTCGTCAGCTCAGGACGACTGGCTGACGCTGCCTGGGGGTCACCTACCTCCAGCCGGGTGTCCAGCAGCCTCGTGTCAACCTGAGGGGACAAACGCAGGGAGGCCCACCACAGGTCCGTGCCCCCAGCTTGGCTGTGGGGACAGGGCACAAAACCCCACCAGACAGGCTGGGTCTGAGCCATCCTCTGGCCACCCTTGCCCAGCTGCTTTTCCAAAAGGGACGATCCAGTGGAGCACCATCACAGCTCTCCAGGAGGGATTTAGGAATACACACCAAGAGCAGAATCTTCAGTTCGTCTCCCAAAGGCCAGGCAGGACCACGAGGTCACCTCTTACACCTTCTCAGAGCAGAGACCACCACGTTTCACCCCCACCTTGCCCTGCGGAACCCAGGAACACGAGCCTGGCTGAAGCCTATCTTGCAGAAAGGCATCTTATCTTGATTGGAAAGCGCTACCAGATGGAAAGACTTTCACTTTCCCCAGCAATTTGTTCCAGCAGCTAATCAACTTCATTCTTAAGAAATTAACGCCTATTTTATCTTTTCAATCGGTCTGGCTTCAGCCTGCAGCTGTGGGTTTGGGCCATGTCTCTTGTCTCTGGCTTAAACCGCCCTTGGGTACCTGCCTTTTCTCCTTGTGGAGCTATTTATGTATCGCCATATGATTTTCTTCAGCTGAACAACTACAGTTACTTCAGTTCCAGTCTTAGGCATCAGTTTGGGCATTTTTTAATTCCTCTTCCCCCTGAGGACATGCTGCTCCGTGAAGTTTCCTGCACTCACCTACCCAAGGCACGCGCCTCTCTATTTTACACCCTTCTAGGCAGAGGCAACAGATCGTGGCCTCCCTCGGAAACGCAACTGGGCATAAACAATTGAGTTTAGAAGCAGAATAATGATCGCTGCTGCTGGCTGCAGATAAAGGCCGCTTGTGGTGAGCATCACGTCTCTGCTGCGACCAGCTTTAATCACAGCTGAGCTAATGCTGAGCACCAGGGTCCCTGCGCTCTCCGCCCCCTCCCCGGCCGTGCCTCTCCCTCCCTCCGGCTCACGGCACGTCGGCCCTCCGCAACTCCTGCCCCTCTTCTCAGCCCCTTCGGGACCACCTCCTCCTCCCTTTTCCCCTTCCCCTTTCACTCATCTTCCCTTAACAAAACCCCTCGCCCCCTAAAGAGCCAGAGGGCGAACCTGTGGCTGTTTCCTCATCGCTCGCCCTGTTCCTGCTCCCCGTTTCCCTCAGTGTAAGCTCTCTGGGACACGGATTTTCCGGTTCTGCCCGGGATAAACACATCATTATGAACATTCAATAACACCACCACTCCTATTTACCTGTGCTGGTCAGTCAGCAGTCTGGCAGCTAAGCCAAGTATTAATTATTATGTTTAAATGTAACACGTTTCTTAGCAAAAAAAAAAAAAAAAAAAAAGGCGTTTTCGGAGCACGCTGTATCGCGACAGTATTTTTGTCTGGTTTAGCTCACGGCTTCCTTGGAGCAGGAGCCGACTCCTTGAGCTTTGTATTGTTCCAAACATGTTGATGGTGTGCTGCGAGCGACTTGCAAATAGATAATTTCAGTTAATTAATACAAATAAACTCTAATTACAAGCAGCAACCAATTAAAACAGCACAGAAGGCATCTCCTGTGCCTGGGGTGGCAGCCGAAGTGGAAGATGATGCTACGGCAAGGCCTCAGGACTCCCTCCCGCCCTCCACGCACAACAAATCTCGGGAAGGTTTCCCACAGAGGCTTCGCGAGCCGCTGCCGCTGCCAGGAGAAGCCGCTGCTTCGCCGCTCGGCCTGATGATGAGAGCAGCAAATTAGGGCAATTTTTCACCAGTGATGCTGTCGGTGCCTCAAGAGCAATGCAGGTCCCGGGGACGGCAGGCTGCAGCACACAGTGATGGGCTCATCCTGGTGCTTGCCCACCCCCCGGCACGCCACGGGGGCATTCGTCCACTTCTATGGCCACCTCGGGGCATTTCTACTGGCCCTTGCAGGCCCTTGGTTGCGCTGGGCGTGTGGGCAGCATTTGGAGCGCCAGGACCACTGCAGCTCCTGAGGCTGTAAACCATATTTATTTATTTTTTTCCTAATTTCAGCTTATGTCACTTAGGGACACACTTGGGTCCCAGCCAGGGTTTTCCTTTTTCCTTCCATCTAGAGATGGCAGAAATGAGGGATCAAAGCACCGAAGGGATCAAAACATGAAAGCCAGAATAAATGAAGCCATGCAGAAATGGGAATGGAGCTCCACTCCCCTAACATAATTAACCTTTCCAAGAACAGATAATATTCCCAAATTAAAGGACATCGTGGGACACAGAAATGCATCCAGGTCACGTGGGAGAGATGCACTGAGCGAAGCATCAAGGCGAATGCAAACACGGCTCCCATGGAGGAGATGGCATCAGTCGCCGGCATAACCACATAACGAGCGCTCCGGTCTCCAGACGCCCACTCCTTCATTCACTTCTTATTAACACAAAGATTAAAGGGCTTTCAGCCCTGGCAGCGCTGTCGTCTTGCTCAGCCCCCGGCGCTTTTGGGAACGCGCTCCCCAAAATGCGGGCTGGCTTTGCTCTCGCTCCTCTCTCCCAGGCTCCAGCCAGACACGTTGCGGGGGGGGGGGGGGGACGACGACGGACGGGGACACACATGCCGCTGCCACCAGCCTGCGACCACCCGTGGACACCACCTCGCCGGGCCCGGCCGGGGCTTCTCCTCCCGACCCTCCCGAGCCCTTTCTCCCCTCCCCGCTTTGCAGGGGGGTCTTCGGCCCGGCGGGGTGCCGATGCCCCCTCCCTCCCCCCCGCCCCGGAGCCGCCCCCCCCCCCGGGCAGCCCCGCCCCGAGGGCGCCCCCCGGCGGTTGCCCCGCGCACCGGCGGGAGGCGGCTCTCGGCGGCGCTCGGCGAATCCCGCGGGCTCCCGGCGGAGGGGCCGAGCCCCCCCTCCCTTTGCTCCCCCTTTTTCTTCTTCCTCCTCCTCCTCCTCCTCCTCCTCCTGCTGCCGCCGCTGCCGGGCTCCGCTCCGCCTCGCCAGCCGGGTGCCCCGGCCCTGCCGCACCTCCCCGGCCTCCGCAGCCCCGGCCCGGCGGGCGGTGAGTCCTGTCCCCTCCCCCGGGCAGCTCGGGGTGGGCACGGGGGGACGCAGGGTCGCCCTCATCGGGGGGAGGGCACAGCCCGGCGCGACGGGAAGGGGGGGGGTCGGGTCCCGCCGGCATCGGGGTGCGATGGGAGCCCCCCCGGCGGGGGAGCGCAGGCTCGGAGCATCTCCCCGGCTGCTGGGCACCTCCCCGGGGGACGGGCATCGCTGCCCGGCTGCTGGGCATCTCCCCGGCTGCTGGGCATCGCTCCGCGGGTGCTGGCGGCCGTGCTCGGGGCATCCTCCCGCGGTGATGGAGGATGCTGCTTAGGGCATCCCCTGCGCCGGAGTGCGGGGGGCCGCGCTTGGGGCATCCCCCACCCCACGCCGGGGTGACGGGGGTCCTGCTCGGGGCATCGTCCCCACGGGGCGCTGGGGGTCCTGCCCGGGGCAAGTGTCCTTGGTGCCCCCTCCCGCGGGCTTGGGGTGCCAGGGGGCTGAGCTCGGTGCGTTGTCCCAGGGTGCTGGGGGACCTGGTCCTTCCCACAAACCCACCCGTGTGATGTCCATGCCGGGGATCAGCATCAACGGCCCCTTTTCCCAAGTAGGGCTGGGGGCTCTGGTGTCCCAGGAGCAGGACGTGCTTCTGCAGTGTTTCCAGAACATGCCCCTTACCCAGCAAAGCTCCGGGCCGGCAGAGCTTTCTGGCTGTGAGGGTACAGTTGGCCACTCAGGAGGCTTGGGCTTGGGGTCAGTCATTGGTGTGCCCCCCCACCCCACCCCGGCCATTCTGGCTTTGTGGCTCCTCGGCCGCGGCACCACCTTGGAGCCCCCTCCTTCTCCTCCGCTGTAAAACGCCCATAAACATCCCCTGCCCGGCGACACCACTTGAAAAGCACTTGATTTCTTGGGAGGAGGCACAGCATTACAGCGCATTTATACAGCATGATGAACCACTTTTATGATGCCTGTGCTCGAGGGAATATCTAACCATCGCCATACCTGTTTGGGCATCCATCTGTATGGAAAAACGCAGCCTCTTCCCTGGCTGACACCGGGGTTGTCTTGCAGAACCCATTTAGTCTGTCTAGACAAGTATGATGAAGAGCAAAGTGCCTGGAGCTGTGAATGATTAGAGGTCGGGTATCTCTGCAGCGTTAGGTTTGTTGTACAGCGCTGATAGGTGTTGCTCTGCTTCTGGGTGCTTTTGGGTCTCTGGTTAGCAAACGCACAGGAACCCGCCAGTGGATTGTAGAGGTTTGCTTCGTGTAAGAGCAAGGGAAGAAGGCGGCAGCCAGCCCTTTGTCACACATCTGCATGGGAGAAGCATCTCAGAGAGGTTAACCAGACTGAAATGAATAGAGACAGCACCGAAAATGATGAATAAATGGGCGATGAGGGGGAGCAGGGGCAAAGGCATGTACTGTCAGCTTGTTTTCTGGAAGGTAGCACAGAGAAGTTCATGCACGTTTGTATGACGCTTAGAGAGTCTCAGATAGAAGGTGCTAAAAAAAAAAGTATCATTATGTATAAGCACAGAATAAATAAACCCCTTAGGACAGAAGACTGAAACTAGGGATAATGTGTGTCCTTAATGCATATTGACATGGAGAAAAGTGTATTGAAGAGAGCAGGCTTTAATGTAAAACAAAACCAAGGGGAAAGTGGATGTATAGGTGTTCTTAAATACTTAAGAACACTTAAATAAGATTTAAATAAAGACAGATGCAAGCACCTGTCTCCACCTTAGGTATTTAATGACCTTTACAAATCTAGTCTCCAGTCCCACAAACCTGTCTGCCTACGAGGTGTCCATCTGGCTTGGCCAACAGTCCAAGTAAATTAATGAGGAAGATTCATGTGAGGACAAACTTCCAGGACAGAGCCGTGCGGCAGTAACATATCAATCACAGTCACAATATGACAGGTAGAGTCTCCTCCTGGTAAATGCGCGTGTGAATCCCTGAAGGTTTCCGCAACTCCAGGAATGACTCATTTTGGGAGAGACCACACAGAGCATCTGTTTCCGAGTCACAAACATGTTCTAGAGACATTGCACACAAATATGATTGGGATCTGGCAGTACGTGAGGCCAGAAGGTTTTATCTGACTTTATGGTCTGGGACACACGCAGCTCTGACTCAGAGTTTTGTGGCCATTTAGTGCAAAGCGAACAGAAGATGCAGCAGTTCCTCGTGGGTACGTGGATGGGGACGATGAGGTCCAGGGTGTGTTTCCTCCGTGAGCAGAGGAGATTGATTCTGAGAAGCGCTGAGCGTCTTGAAGTTCCCCCGCGGCCCCTGGGAGTTGCCCCATTTTGGGTCTGAACCTGGCCAAGCAGATTTGGGCTGACCCCAGCAGCCGAGCCTTTTCCGCGGGCAGAGCCCGGCTCCGAGCACGGGGCTGCGTTTAGGTCCTTTGGAAGGAGCTGGACTAGTGAGAATTTTATTTTTATTTGGTTAGATGCTAGCACACCTCAGTGTCCTTTCTCTGTCCCGTCACGCTGGACTTGTTGCCGGCTGAGAGTTCAGCATCTCAGGCAAGAAAAATCTCTCTCTGTACATGTCAACAAATAAATTGAGAAAATTGCTTTCAGGCTGTCATCCGGGTGATCCCAGGAAGGGGAGTCGGATCCTCTGGAGTAGCGGACACCAACTGCAAATCTCAGGAAAAGAGCTATTAAGCAAGTAGGGCATGTGTCGATAATTAGGTAATGCTTGTTATGTTTGCTCTGGGCTTTTCATTTCTGTTGACTGGCCATGCATTCTCTGCACTATCACTGCTTGTTTACAGTACGGCACCTAGCTTAAGCAATTAATCAGTTTTAAGAGACTCTGCTAATGTCCCTCTTGACATGGCGAGGGCCCAGTTGAGTGAGTCTGCCTCTAAATACTTCACAGGAGCTGAGAGGGGAAGGGAACGGGATGAATCTCCTTCTGTGCGTCTGCAGGCTGCAGTGTATAGAGGAGAGTCAGAGTTAGAAATGACTTACAAGTTGATTTATAAAACAAACAACTTCAGAATGACCAGCTTAAAAAAAAAAGGGCTTAAAAACACATATATAAGAATACAGTCTGTGCAATGTTAGGGCCAAATTCCACAAAAAAACCCCAAATAAATCCATTATGTACTGAGTGCCCTTCTCTGGACCTGTACAACGCAGGTTTTCTGCACACGAGACCGTTTCTGTCTTGTCAGAATATCCCGAATGAACTCGCGTGGTGTGATATTGCCGTGGCTTTGGAGAATTACACTGTTACCGTCAGCCCCAGGCACATCTATCCAAGAAAGCAATGTCAATATAATAGAGAATAAATGACATATCTGTGAATTACAAAAAGAATAATTCATAGGTAATTTTCAATTACAGAGAATAATTTATAGGTGCCTGATTTGGAAAGAGAATAATTTATGAGTAACCGGAATTGCATATAAAGCACGTTACAGGTTACCGTAAGAAAGGGGGTATGCCGACGGCTCAGCTGTCACGTGCTGAGTCTGGATTTTGGGGGCATTCCTTGTGAAAACAACCACTGTGAAAAAATCTGTCGAATTCCATAGTAAAAAGATGACACGAACGGGTCCCTACAACATAATCACTGGGAAAGGCTGTCCCCGGCGGAGCCAAGTGCCAAAACCTGGGGGTTATCTGTGCCCCCGCTGCACTGCGTGGATGGGATGGTGAGTAGTAGGAAAGATACGAGTAACAGAAAAGAGAGGGAGGTGTCCATACACCAGATTAGGATTCCCGGCACAGGCCGGCTCCCTCCCTGCGCTGTCAGGGACCCCGCGGGTGCTGGGAGGGCACGGATGGGCATCGCTCCTTCGTACGATCCAATACGGGTGCTCCTTGTTTTGGAAAAAAATTACAAAATGCAGATTGGGAACAGGATGCTTTTTTTCTAAAGGTTAAAGTAGAGAATGGCACAGGAGTGGATGTGGGGAGTGTCTCCACTCACAGCAGATCTTTACATTATTATTTTGCTTAAAGCATTTCCTCAAGTTATTGGCCTTTTAAATAAATAGGGTTACTTTCTCCTCCTCAGGACTTGCTACTCAAGTCTTACTCCTTCTCGTTAAACAAGGGGCCAAATTAGCTGCTTTTTACTTTAAAGACATGGTAATTCCTTCCTATATACCTGACAGGCATTAGGATGCAGCGGTGCGTCCAATTCTTCATCCACCACCTTGGCATCTTAAAAACTGAGGGGGGAAAAAAAAATATCCCAGCTAAAGCGCCGTTCCCTCCCGAAGCACTGCACCGGGGAGTTACACAAGGCACCCTCGACACGAGAGCTAAAAATTACGCAGCCCTTTTGCACCACTTCAGTTAGTGAAACACTATATCCATATATCAGATGGAGCACAAATAACACCTACTGTAGTTAATGTTGTAAAACGGCTTCTCTCTTTAAACAGCTCGAGTTGTCCATAAAGATTTTCTGAAGCATTAATTTTCTCCAGTGAAGTATTTTAGAAAAGCTTGTCAAAGAGAAGGAGCTGTGTTGGGTCTGGTGGGCGTGAGGGGCTGGTGCTGTTCTGTCGGGAGCAAACCCAGCGTCTCGGGGAGCAGGAGACACGCGTCGCCCCAGACCCTGCGCCCCAAGTGAATTCCTGTGCGTGAGCCTTCAAACCACTGACGCGGAATGACGGACGTCCTTGGGCATGGCGGACACGCACAAAACACCCATGCTCATAGCTGGAAACGTCTGGAGCTGGGTGAATGTCCCCTTTTAGGAAGCCTTGGGAAACAATGTGTATCCCATAACTTTGGGTACACACTATATTCCACGAGAGACCCCTGGGGGAACACGGGCTAGAAGACTGTGCGCTCATTGTATCTGCTGTTGCATACATCCACTCTTTGCTACTTCCCATTTAGAAAAGAAAAATCCATTCATTTTCTAAGCAGCTCCTCCTCCCCCAGACCCACACTCCATTTGTTGCCAGGAAGCGCTGATGGAAGCGGCCGGTGCCTCCCAGAAACCTTCTTTGACAAGATCATTCTCAACCTGGGCCAAGTGCGACGTGTCTCCCTGATTTCCCTGGGAGCAACAGGCAGCCAGTAGCTCACAGGATCACATCCCCGGTCGTTTTAATATCCTTAATAATCCCCAGGTCTAAGTTCGTTCTGCATATGACCACAAACACGATGCTTGTATTTAAAGTTTGTGCAGAACAAGTGAAAGCTTGGCCTTAGGCAAAGGCAAAACTCCTGATGACCTGGCGGGGTCAGACTCTCACTTTGGCCTCCCAAATCTGGAAGCAAGTCAGAAGTGCAGAGATTTGGGTGACAGAGCGCAGAACAACCTCACACGAACTCCTTTTGCTACCTGTGGAAAAAAAAAAGCAGCAGAAGCAATTTGGACATTTTTTGGGCAATAAGACGAGGTGGCTGAGGAAGCATCGCAGATTTTATTTCTAAACTTTCATTGGAGTCGGGCCCTTGTACCGCTTCAGATCCCGCCGTGCCGTCTGCTGTCAGCCTTTAATGCTAGCGAAATACAAAGCTTGCAAAAATAAAAGAAAACTGCTTACCCGCTCCCTCTCCCAGGCTATATACCCTTCGCGCCAAAAAGGATCATACGAAACCGAGTCTTTTTTAAAGGACTGCTCATCCATACACATGTCTTCCCAAGGGCTGGATGCAAAGAAACTCGGTGTTAATTTTAATGGGCTGCCACCTTTCCCTTACGGTGCGAACTACCAGAGCCTTCTCTGCATTACTGAGGAAAGACTTTGGCTCATGTTGGCACAATTTTTAAAAATATTGAATTTTCTTGTTATATTGCTGTCCTCAAGGGCCACTGAATATCATCTGCCTGACAAAGCTAGGCTCCAGACCCACTTAAATTATAGACTTAACTAGTTCCTCCTAAAATAAATAAAAATAATAATGCTGTTATAACGGTGATGGTCAGCAGCTCATACGTTTGCTTATCCAGCCAGAAAGCTTAAATTATAGACTTAACCAGTTCCTCCTAAATTAATGAAAAATAATAATGCTGCTATAATGGTGATGGTCAGCAGCTCATACACGTGCTTATGCACCCAGAAAGTTTGTCTCGTTTCCTTTAGGTTACCATTAACTTGCCCAACAGGAGCCAATACTTTCTAGAGACCCCGTGCTTTTGTGTGCGCATACCTGTGTGTTTTCTTTCTGCTCCGTCCAGGTGGAACACTTACCCCTGGTAGGCAGCTTTGCCCCAGGTACCTCTCCAGAATAGTTCTACTTGGCACGATTTCCTTACAAAAAATGAACGGCTTTGGAAAAATCCAGACATAGGTTAGCCATAGGGGTTGTACTTTGTTTCCCCTTTTTCTTCCCTTTCTCTACCGGCACACCCGTAAGTGCGTAAACTGCAATGGGAAATAGATGCGTGACTTCTGCAGCTTTGGAACACGCTGGCCTTAGAAGGGACCCCGGAGAGGATATTTCTGGGATGTTCTGAATTAATTTCTTTCTGCTGCAGGCGTTCGTTTGCTCTTTATTTACCACTTTACATCATCACCAGTGTTCTTGACGCTAACGTGGTGTGACATGAAGTTATTCACGAGGTGACATGATGGCGATGGGCCCGTACGTATCTCGCTAGAGGGGCAGCACCAACAAACACAAGTCTCGCACGTCGTGTCCCACCTGTGGATCAGGCTGGGCAAACCTTCCCGCATCTCGCAGGCTGACAACAGCTCTGTGAGCCGGCAGATGCCCCAGGGCAATACCTAAGGGCGAGGATTTAAGCCTGTTCAAGGGAATTGTCATCAGTGAACAGCTGCTTTCATTGGTTTCAGGTAAGTCAGAAGTTTAGGGTTCTGATAGATAAATAAAGACCAAGATCTACCTCTTCTTTCCTGCCATGGACCTTTGACAGCCTCAAGGAGTGTGTTTTAGCTTAAACAAAAAGGAGCACCACCTTTCGACATCATGGGAGCGCCAGCGCAGCCAGTTGTACAACACAGAGAGGTATTTCCCGTCTTACTGGGACTTTGAGATGGAGCGACAACAACAAAAAATAATCAAACTATCTGATTTAATCCAGACATCTGGTAGCGATAATGGGGCTATGCATTCTTGAGCACCATCTACTGGTACATTGGCCATAAATCAGTGACATATAGGCAGATGTAGAGCTCCCTGTAACAGCTTCTCTCACGGAAACGCGTAGGGCTCCTGGCCAGCTCTATGTACAGCGTTTATAAGCTCCCAGTCAAACCTTATAGCTGGGATCCTGGGGAAAACTGCCTTGAGAGCAAAGCGTGAGAAGGTTTCCAGGTCCCTCGCGAGGCCACGTGTCGATGGTTGTGTCCCCTCCTGCAGGCAGTGCCACAGCCGGTGGGTCTCTCCGCGATGCTGCAGTGCAAACACGCTCAGGAATTCAGCTTCGGGCCCCGGGCTCTGAAGGACGCGCTCATCTCCACCGACCCGGCCCTGCAGGAGCTCTACGCCAAAGCTTTCTCCAGGGCAGAGAAGCTGTTCCTCTCCGAAGCCTACAACCCGCAGAGAACGCTCTTCTGCACACTGCTCATCCGGACGGCTTTCGACTGGCTCCTCAGCCATCCCGATGCCCCCGAGGACTTTGAGACGTTCTACCATGCCATGCTGAGGAGGAAGCAGAACTTCTATCGAAAGCACATTTACCTCCAACCTATAGGTAACGTGGGCATCTTCACTGAGCCACCTGGAAAGATACGGGAGGGAGGAGGGTGGTGCTGAGCGCTACGAACATCCTCTTCTGAGGACCAACCTGCAAAATGCAATTGCCGTAGCAAAGATAGGTCTGTAATACCAAAGGCTCTGACATGCCCCCGGTCCAGACTCACAAGCCCTGATGACAACCATCAGTAGACCTGCCCTGTAAATGGCACGTGTGCCCCTGGGTGAGACTTGCTATGAATAGATGTATGCATAGGCACATACATATAGAATCATAGGCTCATTTAGGTTGGAAAAGACCCTTGGGATCATCGAGTCCAACCATCAACTCCACTCTACAAAGTTCTCCCTTACACCATATCCCTTAACACCATGTCTAAATGAGTCTTAAACACGTTCAGGGATGGTGACTCCGCCACCTCCCTGGGCAGCCTATTCCAGTGTCCAACCACTCTTTCTGTGAAGAATTTTTTCCTGATGTCCAGCCTAAACCTACCCTGCTGCAGCTTGAACCCATTCCCTCTTGTTCTATCACTAATTACCTGTGAGAAGAGACCAGCACCAACCTCTCTACAATGTCCCTTCAAGTAGTTGTAGAGAGTGATGAGGTCTCCCCTCGGCCTCCTCATCCTCAAACTAAACAGTCCCGGCTCCTCCAATCGCTCCTATATAGATATATATGTAAAACTATGCTGGATAAAACAGCATTTCTGGAGCTCCATCCCTGATGGTTCATTAAAAACCGCCACCCTTTCCCACATTAATCTTTCTGCACGAGTTAAATAGGAGACAACCTTCCTAGCACATCTGCTCTGCTAATGAGAGGGCGCACTAATGCCCTGAGCCGCCTCTCAGGAGGAGCCCCCTCTTCTCCTCCGTATCTGTATCACCATCTAGAGCCGTCTGCCACATCCCAGAGTAAACAATTAACTTCGGAATGAACCCAGTTGCTGTGGCTAGACCCACAAAACCCCTTTGGACCTTATGGTTCACCCTGGATTTAAGGAACTGATTAATAGAGCTTCTCTTCTTAGACCTGACCGAAGGACCTGCCGGGCTCTCGCTGCTGGATTCCCTCCAGAGCTGTGTCGAGTCTTTCTTCCTGGGTCTCCGCGTGAAGTGCCTTCCCTCCATCTCCATCTCTTCCATTCACTGCTGCTACCGCCACAGCCGGGACACGGACAGGGTGCAGCTTCACGCAGGTGAGGACCTGGCAGCGGGGAGCCCGGGCAGACATCAGCTCGGCACGTGGGCACGAGCCCTCCCTCAGGAAACGCCTGAAATAGCCCTTCATTGCCTGAGCAGGGAGGGGACGAGGAAGGGAGTGAAAAGGGAGAAATCCTGTTCCCATGGAAAACCCAGAACTTGGAGGCTGGAAACAGGAATAAAACACAAAGTGACTTTCATCATATTTTCCCTCTGCTGTTTGTATTTTTCAGTGCTATTACGCTTAGGTCCAGCTCTGCAAAGCGATGGGATGGGCTCCGCGGGTAGGCATTGTTGTTTTGGTGTTGTCTGAGCTCTCCCAGCTCTTCTCCGGAGCCAAAGTAAACTCGTGGCTGGGGTGGTGCAGGTGGGGAACTCACCGGCCTTTCATGTTAGGAAATTTGGGTTCGAGTGTCACGCAGCTCCCCGGGGAAATGGGTTTGTCAGCTGCCAAACTCGCCCTGCGCAAACATCCCTCCGGAACGAGCTGTTTGCAGGTACCAACGGCAGCAGGAGCTCAGCACAGACCCAGCGCCCGTTCCAGCTCAGGTCTGAAATGCCCGTAGGGAAATTCTTCTGTTCCCAGGGGCTTGTTTCCATGGGTTACTACTGAATTCACCTGCTTTGTTTTAACTCTGTGCTCAGGGCCGCTTCAGAAGTCAGGTCTGCTCATACTTTGATTTGACAGGGATGGGCCACACATGGTGCTGCATCCGAGATGCTGAAGGCAGCAGCTCTGCCTGTTTGAGGCTTGGATTGCATCCTCCTTCCCGTTAACAAACAGGAGAAATTCTGGCTCTTGCATGCCTTCTAGGGATGCTTTATTTTAATGAACACCTCTCGTGCATTTGTCCAGATGGGATCCTGAATTTCCTGAAGAACAACAAGCCCATGGATGCCCTGTGTGTCCTTGGACTCACTCTGCTGGACCTCTACCCGTGTGAGACCTGGAGCTTCACGTTCAGCAAATTCCTGCCAGGACAAGGTGGGATTGGTGACCCCTGGTCTCCCAGCATGGTGTGTGAATAAGGCAGCAATGTACCAAAAAGCCTTCCCTGGGGGACTGGAATAGCCAAATCTTATCCTTAATATTCTATTCACCCCCTCGATAAGAGGAACTAGATGTTCCCAATTTAAAATTAGGGGAGTCAAGGATCTTGATCCAGATAAAGGTAACTGAGGTGCTACAAACCTTTGGGAAGGGTGTCTCATCACGCCCCGTGTGCCCAACGGGACCCTGCTACCACAGCTTTCTTGCCACGATGCCTAAGGTGAGAGACAGTCCTAAGAGAGCCGATGCCTAACTTGTACGTGCCTCTCTTTACAGAAGTGGGAGTCTGCAGCTTTGCCAGATTTTCTGGGGATTTCCCCCAGGCTGGTTGTAGCCGCTTGAATCCACTCACGCAGAAGGAAGAGTTATGTGAAGTCGTCAAAGAAAGCAGAGACCGGACATTGCTCTTCAGTGCCCAAGAGATGGTCCAGTGCTGCAAGGTAGGACCAGCGACCTCCTGCACCCCCAGTTTCTCGCCATGTAGGGTTAAATGTTTCAGGCCTGGGCACAGGCTGTGTCTCAGCCCGGTGAATCGGGCAGGAGACTGCTCCCAGGAGACGCAGGCAATCACAGCTAAGCCCACACGCTTACCGCAGTCCTACAGAGCTTGTATTGCAGTGAACCGCGTAGACAACTCTCACTCCTCTTGCCACTGCAGCAAACTAATGGCACCAGCTGTATAGTGAGGCTACAGGACTTGCCTTACAGCGTGGAGCGACACGGAGACAAACCCCCCTGCCCAGCTCCCGGGCTCACGCTCGGGCAAACCGAGTATTTCTCACGTGCAGTAGGATCTGTTAGCTGATACAGTATTTGGAGGTTAATCAGAATATCTAGGGGAGTTGCGTGTTACCTAAGGGATGGCTGGGAAGGGGGGACTGTGTCTTCCTCAGACACTGGTATCCATAAGGGCAGAGGACCATGTGCCAGCCCCGCTTACATGGATCGATGAGAAAAATTCCTAAGACAAGTTCGCACGTATATTTATATGCGGATGCCCTTAAATCCCACTCATCTCCAACTCGTCCTCTTCACAAGCGCTGTCCTCCCTCCTCCCAGCATCTCCCCCCTGCCAGCTCTGCTTCTCGCATTTCTCCCAAAGCTGTCCCAGGTGGAGCAGCCACACCAGCGCCTTCCATGCCGTTGCCCTCTGCCTCCCCTGCTATTTGCTCAGGATTTTCTGGTCTGAGGTCTCTTTCTGTAGTAATTTCGAATGCTGTTAGGCAGCAATGGGAGGAGGGGAATCCTCCATCCTCAGCCTTTCCCCGGTTGCCGGTTCCCAAGGCAGTCATGCTTGGCCAGTGGATTCCAGCTTAGTTTTTGCTTTGGCACAAACGTTAAGAGCGTCTGCTTTGGAAGAACCAGATCTGTTATTGCCAGTAGCTTCTTACAGATTTCTCTCGGGGGTGGTGCTGCTCTTTGCAGACCCCAGTGGGACTGGTTTTCCTCCTTAAAAAACTTAAAAAACACTATTGTCCTTGAGGAAGAGAGTGACAGCAGCACTGCCCTGGCGCTCTGAACACGCTGCCTACGGGGTCTTCCCACATCTGCTTCTGAAACACACACCCACCCCTCCTCCTCCGCCGTACAACCATGGGTGGTGGGTTACCTGGGAAGAAGGGAGCCACGCTCCCTTTCACCTGGGGAAAGCCCGGGGCTGGGGGGTGCTGGGCCGAGCGATGCGCTGGTTCGGCTGTTGGGGAGCAGGAAGGAGGAACGGCGGAGGAGGAGGAGAGGGGCAGGGGAAGCGGGACTGACCGTGTGCTCCCGTGATGTTTGCTTTCCCGAAAGGTGACCTGTCACGAGATCTGCCACCTGATGGGGCTGGGGACCTGCCGCTGGCTGCAGTGCATCATGCAGGGCGCCCTCAGCCTGGACGAAGCCCTGCTGCGGCCCCTGGAGCCGTGTCCCATCTGCCTTCGGAAGCTGCAGCACGTCGTGGGCTTCAAGCTGGTCGAGCGCTACCGGGTGAGAGACAGACCCCGCGCAGCCATGCCAGGAGCAAGGGGACGGGGGAAGGGAGCGGAGCGGCTCACCCCAAACCACGGCGCTGAATGTGCTGTGGCGGCGCGTTAAACGCGGCCGCTGCTCTCAGTGCACGGTGCTGAGAGAAAAAGCTTAACACCTAAACAAGGCGGGGGTTGTGCCCATGGTCTGTGACTAACGCAGCACGTCACGCAAGCTCTGGAGCTTTCGGGGGTTCACAAGAAGGCTGGTCACAGCACAACAGCCTGCCCACATCTCCCCACTCCCAGAAACGAGGGCAGGCGGATTCCAAGCCAGAGCGGCAGTGGGAGGGCAGCAATTCCCACATCCCTGCCCTTTCCTATGGGCCACCGCAGTTTTCTGCCTCTCGGGTTCTGCTGGTAACAGGGAGAAAACACTAGGCAGGTACTTTGCTGCAGTTCCTGTTTAAAGACGTGAGAAAAGGTCCCGAATCATTACTGCCTAAGAAGTGGCGGGTCCCAGACTCATCTTTTGCCACTTCTCTCCCACCCATAGAACTGCCAACACCACATTTAGACAACATCAGGAATAGCACTCAGACATTCCTTAGCGCTAGAAAGGGTTTTCTACCTCTGTTGTCTAAAAAGCAGGATTCCGTAGCTAAAAGGCTGGTGGAATATAAATAATTTCACTATTCTCACTCAGTACCCTATCTTGTCCCTGGTTGTAATTCCCGTCTGACACACATCATGTATTCAGAGGCAGGATTTTCCACGGCTGCCTATTTTAAAGCCTGTGGGTTATATTTGTAACAAGATATGAGCAGGAGGAGAGCGGGGATGCCTCTAGTTTCATTCAGCTGGGAACCAGCCGCACAGAAGCGCGGCAAAGCACGTGGGGCAAGAAAAAAACCCACGACTCTCGTGTGGATTTGCTGCTTCCCTGTGCGTCTGCGGGCGAGACCCCTCTCTGACTCCGTGTTTGGTCCCTGCTTCTCTCCGAGAGGTGCCTAAATTGCCCACAGCACCAGAAGGTTAAACTCCGGTTTATTTAAACACCCGACCTGTCAGCATCCAGCTCTTGCTTTCTACAAGAGAACTGACATCTACGTGAAGCTTTTCTAGCAACATTTTTACCTTTACACCTGCAGTAAATACTGCAATTGGCTCAGCATCCTCTGGCGACGATGAACACAAGCCTGAAGAGAGGATACACTTGCCAAATATCACATCTGGTGCCTTGACAAGGCAAAGCTCAGCTAGATACAGTACAAGCTAGTGTAAGACAGTTGTGATAAACTCTGTAAGAGGCTTCCCTATAGCAGTGAGAGGAAATATAACCGCCAGAGAGGAATTAAATAGTTAGGGAACCTGGCAGAAGAGAGCACAAAGCATTTGGAGACGATATCAGCCAGCAGAGTTCCTCGCTAAGCGTGTTTTGAGAGGCTGCGGTTGGCCAAGTGCAAGTCTGAAGCCCCATTTCCCTTCGGAAAGCTAGCACGGAGCCCCACCTGCCACGAGACGGCCCCAGACACTCGAGACAAATCCAGGAAATGCCAGACACGAGGCTGTTCCCGGCCAGGAGCAGGTAACGCCGCTGGAGTCTGCGGCCCAGACGAGGTAAGGGGCAGAAGAGCAGGCGGGACGGGAAGCCATTCCTCAGGCAGGAGGAAGAGCCCCTCCGTTTATTTATCCGAGCTGCGCTCAGGAGCGCGCTCTGGTTGTGCATCACGGCTGCTTATTCCAGCGTGAGTCCTCTTGAACACCGAAAGCAAATCCCTTCTCCTGGTGTTTTCCCCACCGCAGCCGGCGCTTCCACCTGCTGCCTCCGCAGCAGCCCAGGCTGTCCTGCAACCAGCGCCGGGGTTCGTTTGCAGGGGCAGGAGGAAAGCCAGCGCTGGAGGTGCGGTTAGAGGCTGGGTTAGCTCCGTCCTCACCGCAGTGTCCGTGGCAGAGCCGGTGCTCGGCCGCAGCGCGGCGGCACCGCTGCTGGGGGTGACGGCGCTGCCATGGCAGAGGGGTTTGGGGAGCTTCCAGTGCCAAACCGGGAGCTCCTGGAGGTGTCAGGCAGGAGGTTTCACTCTTAGCGACCGACCTGGGGTGGGCATCCACCTCAAATGCTCCCGCCTGCAGGTAGGCTAACACTGCGAAGAGGTTGTCCCTTTTCTAGTTAAATAGGAGAACAGAAAAGAGAGGCTGCAGCCCTACAAACCCTTCCCAAACCTGAATCAACAAACCACCCAGAGGAAAGTGGCAGGAAAGATTTTGGGGTTTTGGTAGCAATCGCGAGTCAATCGTCCCCTCCTTTTGCCTCAAATAATCCGGATATACTGTTTGAACATCCGCATCTCCGCAGCTTTTTCTCTTCTTGGGAACGGGGCTAAGCGGCAGTTGTGACACCTTCCCAGATTCACCACTCTTGGGAATTTTAAAAGACGTTATAAAATCACGGGCTGGTAGCTCTGCTGTCCCCTTCCCCAGTCCGGCTCCGCCTTTGTTTTTTAAACCCAGAGGGAGGGAAGGGCTATCGGAGGTGGGACGGGGCAGGAGAAAAGTTGTCCCTTTCCATCTTTTCTTGCCCCAAAGGGAGGGGGCAGGGTGGATTAACTTAGCTGAAAGAGTCCATTTTATTCTTGTACGAAATTCTCCCCCGAGGCTTCATGCACAGACTGAAATGAGAAACGGGGCCCGTTTCTCCCACCCACTCAATCTGAGCTCTTTATCCTCTCTGTCACTGGCCTGAAGAGAGAGCAAAGGAGGAGGGAAGGGGGAGGGAGCCGGGAAAAGGGAGCTCGGCAGGGCCGGAAAACTCCTGCCCTTCTCAAACACCCCGACTCACCCTGCGCTGGGCACGTGCGGACCCAGAGCGGTGACCGGCATCTCCGTCACCCTTGTGTTTCCCAAAGCAATCACGGGGCTTTGCAAAGGTATGGTCTGGGAGCTGCAGAAAGTAAAGATGAGGAAAGAAGGCACGAAGGTGTGAAAAAGCTGAAAAAACCCACACCACCACCACCCCCCCGGCCACACCAGTGAGGCAGACAAGGAGATCACCTTTGATCCAAGGAGATCACCTTTGATCCAAGGAGATCACCTTTGATCCAAGGAGATCACCTTTTATGCAGCGACGACTGGAGCACTGCGATTCATTCCCCAAAGCATAAGGAATAAATGTGCCAGAAGCAACCCGTTATATGCCCCATTGTAGCATTTAATATTTAAAAAGGAAATTGTCTCAGACGTTTTCCTTTCATTAATTCTTTCCTGGAGCCCGGCCTTCCCACTTGTGCATTTCAGCTCAGGAGGCAAAGAGCTATTCTTGGGAATAAAACGCACGTTACCACAGGAGTTAACAACATGATGGAACAAGATTCTTCACCGCTATCTCAGGAGCTTTTACAATGACACAGCTTCCTCTGGGGAGGTGCTGCTTTGGCTCTCACAGGGATCATACCCACACAGCGAGGAATGAATTTGTGCCGTTTTTCTCCTACCATCTTCAATAATAAGACAGATACATCCCTTATCTGACCAAGGGCAGAACTGCCACAGATGCCGACTCCAAGGAAACGAGGCAAGAGAAAGCCCCAGCTCTGCAGGGGAGCCACGAGTTGTCTGAATGCGTCTCCTGGCAGAGGGGACCGTAGCGTCCCAAGAGGAACAGGCTGACCTGACAAACCCTAGGAAAGGTGTACCTGTTTTCTCCTGCTCTCTAACATGAAACCTTTTCCTCTCTCTCCACAGAAGCTCTACGCTTGGACACAGACTGTGTTGTCCACGTGGCCAAGGAAAGAGTCAGCAGACCTGTCCTCCTCGGAGGACATCCTTCCATACAGCTCAGACTCGGGGATGTGCTGCGAGAACGACTCTGAGGTGGTGACCTCCTTGTCTGAGCCGCTGACGCCAGACACTTGCAGCCAGGCCCTCTCCATCGGCCAGGAGCTGGAACAGGACGAGCACTCGTGTTCGCTGGCGGAGGCGCAGAGCCAGCCCCAGCTGGCCGGGCCCTCCAAGTCCACAGATATCATCAAAGACTACGAACTGTGGCTGGAGACGTGCATTGCTGCCCTGGAGAGGAACGTCTCCGAGGAGGAACTGGCTCAGGTAGACAAGACTGTGGATGCCCTGGCCAAGTGGGAAATGTTTACAGGACAACTGCCCGCCATGAGGAAGGACCTACCCTTTGCTAGGGACAGCACCGGCCTACGGAAAGTTCTTGGAGACAAATTTTCCTCCTTGCGGAGGAAACTAAGTTCCAGAAAATTGTCCAAAGGGGAATCGTCCCCTCACCGTTGGCGGTGGGAGGAGAACTAGGCTGGGTCTGCCTCGGGCTGGGACAGCTTTGCTCTCCCAGCTTTGGTTACCGTACTGCCCTGCTTCTCACCTTTCTCACCACAACTTGTTGCTGTCAGAGAAAAACAGCAACTCCCCACAGGAATAAAAAGTGTTTCTATTTCTGAGATTGCTAACATATTTTTGATGCGATCAGTTCTTCTCTAAGGGTTTTTCCTGTGCTGGTCTAAGCGACAGCACGACTCCAAGCCCACAGCCAAGTCCTACGTAGGCGCTCGTATTTTCTCGCCATATTTCATTTGGTCTGAAGTCAGGCAGGAAGAGGTCTGTACTAAACACGAAACGTGCTCGCACAGAAGCTTGGGCCATCTGAACAAACAGATGCAAGTGAAACCAGGGCAGCTCTCCCCTACACAGGGCTCTCCGCTTCACACTGCGGTCTGAAGCACAGATTATATTTCTCCCTCTCCTTTCCCCCCATACCAAATGTCCGTCTCTATCCTGGTCGCCGGCCCATCAGCGGAGCGCAGGAGCCCACGAGAGGCTGATGGACTTACACAGCAGGGGAGAGATGGAGGAGGACGGGCAGAGTCAGGGAGTAAAGCAGGAAGATCCCTGGCATCTCGTCTGCCACAAAGAACAGTGTTAGTGTGACGACTGTCTTTGGGCAGACACTCCAGGGGATCTCCAGAGCTGCTGCAGTTCAAAGCAAGGCAGGCTTGGAGCCGCGAACTGCAACCGCTCCCATCCTCTGCAGATTGGCACAGGGGAGAAACCCTTTGAAAACATTCGCACGCTCATTGATTATTAACTTAAAAAGGGGGAACTACACGCACATTCCTGTCCCTCTGCCTTGAGAGGTTAATGCCCTGGCCCTTTCCCTCTTCTCCGCTCCGTAAGTCCCCCACTGAGCAGGAACGGGAGCTGTGCTGGCACCAGGGGCTGCAGGGCTGCCTTCCCAGTGCCGGGGCATGCCGTTCTCCTCCAGCTATTTATAGATGGAGCTCAAGAGGATGACGGGTTTTCGAGCTCCGTAACAGCAGCACGCCAGGGGAGGGCTGACCCTCTCCATCCCCAGCTCGCTCAGACCCCAGCACCGATAACCGAGCTCCCTGCTGCCCACAGGCACACGGCCACGCTTCACTTCTCCCATCCAAGAATATCAGCAGGGAGGGCTGGGTCCAGTTCACCTGGGAGGAGAGAGAGAGAGGATGCTTCCCCCGGAGGAGCTAACGGCTTTGGCTTTCCTGAGCACTCACCCTGTGCGCTTTGAGAGCCTCGAACCACGCAGTAACCCTGCAGTGCATTTTTGGAGCAGGATAGGAGAGAATTCGTGGAAGACATTTGGGAAAAGCATGAGATTTACTCATGCAGGTGAGCAGAAAAGATGATCTCGTAATAAATTCAACTGGATTCCGGAAACACAAGCAACTTCCCATCCGCGTGATTCACACAGGGAGAAAAAGGGAGTTCTGGCTTCGGGATTGATGACGGCAATTCCTGGAAACATTTTTTCCAGGCTGCGCGGCTGGACCCGGCGCAGGCGCGATGCAGCGGAGCCGCTGCTGCCGCCCTCTCCTGGCGGCCCCAAAGGCGATGGGCTTCTCGTCCAAGACATTCTTCCCAGCAGCAGAAACTTTCCAAACAAATCCTGCTTGAATTACACATCCACGTACCGCCCCCGTACTTGCTCCGTTGTTGCCTTAACAGATTTACTATTTTAAGCAAGAGATCACTTTTCGTTCAGCCTCGTTTGCTTTTCCTCCATTCTGTACTGCATCATTGGGCTGAACTGCAGAAACTTCCCAGAAAGATGCCAAAAACTCAGGAGGACAATATCACCTAAGGGGAAGGGGCAGCTTTCTATCGTGAGGAAGTCCAAAGACAACAGAGAGAAGGGGTGGCACAGAAACAACTTGAACTGCTGTGGCAGAAGTCACAGCTGGGAAACTCCCTACGCGACACTTGGCTGGTATAGACTCACGTTAGCTCTGCCGTGAAAGCGCGAGCTTCTGCTCACCAATAACAGATATTTTTTGACACTGTCACTGACAGAACCACCACTTACCAGCTCAGCTCGTCCAGAAGTGCTCCGGGGAGGCAGTAAATGAGCACGGCAGCTCAGAGCTTCACCTGCTTGCGTGGGCAGCTCAGCGGGGTCCACGAGGACGCCAACTTTGCAGGGAAAGGCAGAAAGCGGCTGGACACACTTTGAAGTCCGTGCGCAGCTGGAGGAGGGAAGGTCCGTGCGCTATTACGGTGCCAGCTGTTGCTCACGCAGAGACACCCCCGTGGAGGTGGCTACTCTTCACATCGCAGGTTTCCAGCGCCGCTGCTGTACGTTACAGCACCACACAGTATTGTGTTCTCAGGGTCTGTAAATAGTACTTTGCACATACATTACACACGCTGCACCAGTCTGAGCAAGGACCGGAGGCAGCCTGGGTCAGAGAGGAATAAAACGACAGCCCAAGGTTACACAGAAAATCAAGGTTATAGCCAGGACTAAAGCACAAAGGTGTAATTCCTATTCTCTGCATGTACCAGAGTCGTAGAGGGGCAGAAAACAGCTGTCGGAGGAATTAGGAGTAAAACAAATTGAAGGTAAGCCCCTAAAGAAGATTTCCTACATTAGAAGCGGCAGTCCGACTATCAAAGCAGGTTTCTGGGGAGATACTTCTGCTCGGGAGGGTGTGGGAACACAAGTCGCAGCTAATAACCTGCTGAGTAAGCTGCGGAACAGAAACACAGACGAGATACTTCGCAGTCATTTTAGAAGGTCAAGCTGCGGATCGTCCATCTGCAAGAAGCAGCGGGGTACTCTACATCTAAGATTGCACACCCAGAAGTTACGTGCAGCTCAGCCAGCAAGATCAGAGAGCTGGTTAGAAACTCTGCGGGAACGGAGTTTCACCGCGTAGTGGGCAGGAGAACCTGCGTATTCCCCGGGCGGCACTTCGGAGGCAGCTGGGTGAGCCCGCCGCAGGAAGGCAGGCAGCGGAAGGAGGTGGCCACCCAGACGGGAAAGAAGCCAAGCCCCAAGGGGCCGCAGTGCTGGCAGGCAGGCAGGCACAGAGCGCCCCTGGGCACGGCTCGGGCTCTGGGAGGGCAGCAGCGTCCTTCCTCTGCCTCGGGACCCGTGGGTGCCTTGTTGTGACAGGCAGAAGTGAGCTCTGCATGTGACCCGGCTGCTGCCTTCAGGACATCCCCCAGCAGAACCACGTAACTCCTTCCCGAAGACGCTGTTATCTTTCACATAACGATCCCTAAGGCATTGCGACAACACAGATTCACCTTAGACTCCTCTGGCTCAGAACATCTCCCAGACCACGCCGTCCCGTGGCTACCTAGAGCATCCTCCCCAGCCCCAGCGTAACTCCACTCATACCCTTTCTGCCCCAAGCTCAAGGATACTTTTCTGAAGCAACTTCTGAAGTCTATAATCCTGAACAGAGCAGAAAACACAGTCTTTTAATAGCTTTACGAGCTCATAAAGGCAAATATCTTCTCCCAAGAATAAACAGGCAGAACATTCCACTCCTACTCTTAAAACAAGAAGCTGCTGTAGTTGAAGGGAGCGAGGGTACAACACAACTGTTCAAGAAAAATAATAATAATAATAATAAAAACAACAAAAAAACCCCCCAGACTCTTTGCTATTTAGGGGGGAAATTGCCTACAAGAGCTTGCAAAGGTGGGAGGGGGGAAACCAGCGTCTTCCATAGACATGTCATTAGCAGTATCCAGCACCTTCTGATTTAACAGTGGATGTGACCTCCCCCTCCCCAAAACACAGTGCTTTTAAAGTCTGTTTCTGCTGTGCAAAATTGAGGCTTGTAAAATTGTAAAAATTCCTACACACTCTTCCTAGTAACTCTTCCTCCCTTAACACCGCGCATCTTCCCAAGCAGCTGGTCAGTCTTGGGGAGAGTGGCCAGAAATACGGTAATTTTTATTAGTAACTGAATAAACTTCCTCCCGGGTCTGTACAGGATAACGAGATACCAGACTGGAGCTGGAAACCACAGGGATTTCATTTCTCTTCTCAAAGAGCTGTAACGAATACTTAAAACATTACTATACCCCCCCCGAACCTCACGCCTTGTACGCTTGAGCAAAAACACAAAGCCACGGAGCCCTACCTGCTTTGCATTTTAGAGAAGCTTCTCCCTGGGGAAATAGCCGCGTCTTCCCTTTTATCTTCAGAGCGCTGGATTATCGAAACTGCGTAAGAGATACTCTAGGAACAGGTAGTCTTGCTGATCCGGGGAAGAGAACTCAAAGTTTACATATGGAGTTTAGGCTCTCGCTGGGGGACCAGCACCAGCCACGCTCACCTGCGGAACCGATCGCTCCAGCCTCTGCTCCTGCGGCTGAATTACGGAAGGGACACCTTCGCCAGGTGAAGTGGGACAGATTGAGACGCAGAAATATTAATAGTGTCGCTAAGACACCCCGATTCAAGACTCCCACCGTGCGTTCCAAATAAAAGTTTAAATCCCCCTGAAATCGGTGCAGTTTAAGCACCTGCTCACCATCGCTGACTCGGGAAGGACCGAGCTCGGGTCGGCACCCCAGTGACAACGCTTTTATTTCGGTTACAGCTTTGGAGATCCAGCAGTTCAGACATCAGAGAAACTCCCTCAACACAAACCAAACCCCAACCAGCTTAGGAGCAGACAAAAGCGACAACTTCAAACAGCCCCCTTTCCTTCCCTGTCTGTTGGTCAAGTGTCTCACCAGCCTGGCACGGCCCCTGCTGCAACGCCAGGCTGTTCCGGCGGATACTGCCAGGAAGAGCTCGCTCTTGCTCCACTGAGAAACCTGTTAAACTCGTTCTATGTCGCATCTTGCAGGGCTGTAATTCACAGGAATATTTTGGCTCAGAAAAAAGGGCTAATTTGCTTTCACAGAGCTGACCGAAGAGATCACCTGGAGCTGGTGCTGAGAGCTTTTCAGATCAGAAAGTACTTGATGATACCTGGAAACCTCCTATTAGCACACACTGACTTTGCAATTCATCCGCCCTCATTTTCAGAGATGCTGAACACCGACAATGCACCTTGTTATCTCAAGGCCTCAGCACCTCCAGGGAAAAAAGAGTTAACCATTCCCAAAAGCCTGATGTAGCTGAGGACCTAACATTTCCCATGACTAGTTAAAAGAACAAACAACGCTCCACGAAGCGTCTCAAATTGTGTACCTGCCAATGGAACTGATTAAGCATTAACAGTTCACACAAGAAACAATTAAGACTTTCCACAAAAATCTGCCAGATGTGACCTTTCGAAGTACAAGCGAGGAAAGGCCAATGGCATTCCTAAGAACTGGAGCTCAAATTCTGGCAGAATTAGTTGATGCCAGGACGGCAGTGCTGGGAGAGAGGGATACCCATGGCTCTCCAAAGGTCACCGGTTCCGCACTGCCACACAACATCCCACGGCACACGAGCCAGTCCAACGGCGGGGACTGGACCTGGACAAGGAGCAAGTATGGTTCCTATGGCTGTTACCAGATGCCACACAGCAGAAGAGGAATCCCTAACAGGTGTTGCCAACTCAACAGGCTTAATTGTCTTCTCTTGCTGAGCTGAAAATATACAGGCTCAAACTCTAGCTGTGTCTCCCCTTCCACTTCCCATCAGTTCGAACGCCTAAGTCAGCTACGGCCGGAGGAGTTGGAAGCTTTACACAGGTTAATGTTTCACCAGCCTTCGATTCCTGGACACGCTCGGGAAGAATGATTCAGACCAGAACTGGAGAGGTGGGAGATAACGTAAAGATTACAGAACAAGACTTTATTGCATGACAACCGTAGTTTCACGCAGTTCATGCTTTAATTTAGTCAAAAAGCGGCTCTCTCGCAGAAAATTTTTGAATAAAAGCAAAAAACGTCACTCTAGGCTTTGTTGAAAGATAAAACCCATAAAGAACAGTATAACAAGTCAAGTTTTAATAGATTTATAAAATTCATATATACAAAACAGTAAACTAAGTCACCAAAGCTATAAAATACACTTTTTACACATCACAATATAATTTTATCTAGTACACAGTTTTCATAAATTGAAACTATTACAGCAAGTAGCTGCTTCTATCGTGGATGCTGTTTTGGTGCTAGAAAGACACTTATGTGAGCAGTCTGGAACTGTGCTTTTATTTTATGCATTTTTCACCTTCTTTTAGTTCGTCACTGTTTTTTTAAAGTACTTTCCTGTGAATTGTTAGAAAATTAAGGCTAAACTCAGGCCTTTCTTGCCCAATGCAGTGAACTGGTTTAAAAAAGAGAATGATATTGCATAGTATGTGTGTTACAATGCATAGGCACCAGAGAGCAAGTAAATTGCAGAATAAAAGATAACATTAATTGGCTTCCTAGCTACATGATTGTGGCACAAGATAACTTTGTGTTTTGTCAGTTTGCTTTCATACATATTGATTCCATAAACAAGACAACTCATCACAAGAGCAATAAATACTAGCCATTTTGTTAAGTGGAGTCTCCAGAAATACTGTTTAACATGTATCATCAATTCAAGCTCATTACGCATTCCAGATAACGAAACCTGTTCACTGGAAAAGCGCTCATTATCCTCAAGACAGTTAATGGCTTCAACGCGAACAGGAGTTTGAACACGTTTTCAAACCTAAGCCCACCAAGCACGCTTTCCAAGTCTTGTGAACTACCCAAAGGCCATTTCTCCTCCACATCCCCCTTCTCCCTGCCATCTTCTCCCAGCTTTTGTGCCCAGCCACCTGCACACAAGCTCAGCACAAGAGATTGTCGGGAAGCACTAGCAGAGAAGCAGCGCTATTCAAAAGCTGTTACCTCCCTCGTAAGATGCTCTTTCTCCAGTCCTACTCATCCAAAAGTGTTGCTCTCCATCAGTTGTAGTTTTTATTCAAATAATGGAAACAGCCTCTTACCTAGCCGTTCCCCTGAAATACCTCTCACGCTCTGGTATCTTGAAGAAAGCGTAAGTAGCTGTTAGAAAGGAGTAAGAGGCGCTGTCTGGCCAGAGATCTGCATACCGTGTTTTAGTAGGAATTGAGTTTTAGCCCTCAGTTATGAACAGATGAAGAGAGATTTACACTGGAAGGGTGTGCAGCTACAGCCGGGCCAGCCTCGCCAGCCCGCCGCTCTCTGGAGTCGCTCAAAGCTGCCGGGGTCAGTGCAGACGGCATTTCACTTCAATACAGCCAGTCTTCAAGCACCATCAGTTTTTGGGATCTGTTTAGAAAATAGCTCCCCTCTCTTGCTCCCTTCCAACATACTTTGGCTTTTTTACCAGAACGCCCACCTTGGAAGTCACAGTGCTGCTCTTTTTTTCTCTCCGACTGAATATTTTCACATCGGAGAGAAGATACGACCTTCGGACATACGCCAAGAGCTCGGTTGTGATACAGTTCGTCAAGCCAGGCACAGAACCACAAGCGCTGACAATCTAGTACCTCCATACTTCCCACCCAATAAGAAAACAAGCATATCGACACATAGACAAACTTCAACACCGCTTTCCAAATGCCATTAGAAAGATAAGAACGTTAAGAATCAAGCTAAACTGTCCAGCCACTGAGATGAGCAAAGAGAGAGCATCACCTTGTTAGCAGAGCGGCAGTTTCAGCTCCAAATAGCCTGGCTTCACTCATTTCCATCTATGTAAAAGAAGGTTAGTGTTAAAACAAAGAAATGCCCACTTCACAGCACAAAGCAGAGATCACCCCAGCTAATTACAAAACAGGCAATATTAAAAAGCACTAGGTCTTTTATTGTCTTGCCAATTACTTCCTCACTAGGCTAGACAGTCCTCATCTAGAAGTGCGTGGAGGCAGCCCGGGCCTGGCCCAGGCCATGCCAGTCTTCCTGTCCCAAACGGATGCTCCCTAGAAATCTGTTAAAAACCCATTTACAAACCTAGGCACCGATGTGTTATGGTTGCTACTGAAACACCCAACCCACCACTTCCCGTGTTACAGAATTAATAGAGCGTATGAGGTAAAGAGTTGGCAGTGCTAGATTAAAAACCCTGACTACACCATGGGATTTTATACTAGAAAAATGGTATCGAAAAGAGGCTGCTACTAAACTTGCAGGAATCAATACAGTTTTCCATCATGAGGGACGAGTGCTTGGCTTACCTGCCAAGCTGCACTGTACGAAGGTGTTATTGCATACCGTGATTGTGTCTCAAGCTGGCATACATCAAACTGTATCAACCCGACAAGTACTCCAGAAAATTTGATGACACAAGCAAAGCTAAGGCAGGTGTCAAAACTCACGACCTGAAAGTCAGAGGGGTCTTCTACAGAAATCCTGTAGTTCCATGCAGCAGAATGTTGGGTTTTGGTTTGGTTTTTTTTTTTCCCCCCCCCTCCTCTCTCCAGGAGAGCTAGAGAGGTACATATGTTGAAGAAACTCCAAAACATGAAGTTAATATCCACAGACATTTGTCTAAAGGCAGCAAAGGGCTTGTTTTCTAACATGATATTCTGTGGAAGGGAGTTGTCTGTCGCTAAAGAAAGCTGCTAAGTTTCTTCAGTGGTTCCATGTCTATTCTGTTAGTTTCATTAATGCTACAATTCTTTGCAGATTACAGTAACCAGGACTGGTGAATACCCAGGGGGAGAATGGGGACACAACACACAACAGAATGGGACACATTTTTCAAATGCACCGTTTTTCATACCAAAAACTGCTTTAGCTATCCTAGTGGAATTACATTTTTCTCTGCAGTGCCACATATAGATGAGCTCTTCCTACTCCATTTCACTACAGGTTTTTTTGCCATTAGTTTCTCCACTCTGCTTGGCTGAGGTTCAGGCTTTAGTTGGCTCAGAAAGCCTGTAAACTGTCATCTTCAAGAGCTTCTTCATGCTTGTAACATGCCTAGTTCTATGTTTTACACAGCAGTATTTTAATAAACTGAATATATTATCAAGACAAATAATCTGTAATTTCATATTAAATAAGATCAATTCTTTGTAGAAAACTGGAAGGATCTTTGAGTTGTAGTGTAAAGTTGAGCAGCCAGTAGTTTCCATTCCATAATCAATATTAATTCATTTTTTAACATTAAGAACTACTTAATTGCTTCAAAGTGGCAACCGCCTATTAAATACGTCACTTACAGAAAACTATTCTTCCTTTTTAATTCACCACGTCACCTCATAATACCACCTAAGAAGTGTTCAGAGAATGACAGCACTGCAATCAGAAGGCAAGGCACTGACTGACATGCTCTCATAGCTTAAAGCCTGTCTGGAGGGCAACAAATACAAAGCAGTGTTTGATAAATGACTCCCATTTAGTTAGTTTTTCTACTTAAACTGCAAGATGACGTAAGTCTCTCCTGCAAGCACATGCTGCAAGCACTTCCTCTCTTTGTCCTTACGAGAGACAACCCATCTGCAACACCCCTCACTGGCCAGTGACCTGTGGGCGTCAGAGGAGGGACAGCAAAAGGCTGCCTTTTTTTTTTTTTAAATTAAAAAAAAAAAAAGTAGTTTTTCAAGGTCTCCATCTGATTATCATCCTGCCTCTGACCCATTTCCTGACCAGCCAAATGAACAATAAGCCTATAAAGTTAACAAAAAGAGATGTTCTCTCCAGCTGTGTTTACCTGCAAAGTTCTCCAGGATGTCACTTAAAATAAAGTTTTTTATTTGTTTCTTGTAAAAGGACTCAGCAACCGACCAAGGCTGTCCCAAGATGTTTGTAGGACCTAAGCTACCTAAGCTCTGCTTTACTAATTAACTGATTTACCATAACGTGATTTTCTGGGTTTATTATGCTACAACCCATCTTGAAAAAAAACCCCCAAACCTCAGTTGTGGCTAGAAGTGGAGTGTATTTTGCAGAAAAATAAATATACCTGCCACTTTAAAAAAACCCCAAAGAGTCCTTTTCCCTCATGGGCCAGATTCTTTGCAAACTTGAGAAGTGCTTGACTTTTGCAAGTAGACTTTCCTGATCTTGGGTTCCTGGCGTGACCCATCACTATCAAAGTTCAAGAGAACATAGAGCCAAACTACTGATTTTTCTCCCCAGTCTAGAGCATCACACTTAGGCCCATTTTATCAACAGAAGAAAGGCGATAATGGGTCTGAGGTGATCAAACTGGTTCCCTAAAACTCTGATTTAGTGTGCAAAACTGCCATATCATACAAACAAAATTACTAGCAAGCTTGAGAGCTCAATATGAGATATCTCGTGCTGTTTCTTTCCCACGTACAGATCAAGTTACTTAAAATATATGTTGCATTATTAGCTGTGTTCAGAGTTTTAAATCCATAAGGTGACCAAGGATACAGAACCATGGATGAGCACGAAGAGAAAAACAGAACAGGAAATTCCGCACTATGCCTCCCAGCTAAAACTACAGTAGATTGAGACATAAAACTGAGGTAATTCTTGAGAAAAAAATACAGTTGAAAGGGAATGTTTAACTCATTTGAGAAAACAAGCATAATATTAACCCATCTAGAAAATTCAGTGAAAGAACAAAGCTCACAGCAAACTAGGAAATAAAGTCAAGTCAACCAAGAAGTCAGGTGAGCCCACAACTGCCTCCTCTTTCCCAGAGTCTTGAGTGAAGTGGAAACCACTAACAAAAGCTCCAAGAATATCTGAAAGCTTTGCAAAAAGTTGTAGTCTTCAGCCAAATGAGCTAGCTTTGAGAAACAAACCTTATATGATGAGTAAACTTGTTTGCATCACTCTGTGTTGAAACATTTACCTTTTCAAATGTAATAATCTTAAGAGTTTCCCCCCATCTGAATATTACAGTCATGTAACATATTTTACCCCTTCCAGGTTAAAAACTAATAAATATGTAAAAGACAGAGTTGGTCCTGGCAAAAATAAGACTTGCTACAAGGAAGTTAATTCCTGTTGAAGTTTGCTCAAATTTAAGTTAGATTTTCCCATCTGCAACTCTTCAGTTACTCCTTCCCTCGATACTGTGCGCGTTACACGGCGCTGAAATAGCTGCATCTTTTCCGCGCTGAAGCCCGCACGAAGAAAGCCAAGAGACTGCTACATTAGGAAACGACACAAAAATACTGATATGAACATCTGCAAGCTTCAGAGGGGAAGAAAGATTCCAGATTTTATCCAAATTAACATGAAAGGACAACGGAACAGGACTTTTTTGACCACATTTCCCATAGGATTACCAGCTGAAGTAAAGCGTTGCTTGTTTTGACATGCCATTACAGGCTCAAAGGGGATAAGAACTCCAGGGAATCTGCTGACTTTTTACGGGTACAAACAGCCCTTCAGGTTTTATTCTTAGATAAAAACTAGGACAAAAACTGCACAGTAAACTATGTTTGAAAATTACCTAAAGGATAGCACTACAATGTTGATCTAAAAGGCAGATCTTCAGTTAGTCCATGTACCCCACTGTAGTAGAAAAGATCTGATACGTCTGTACACAAAAAAGGCACCCGACAGATTGTTAGACAGAGAGCTGGGAAATTAACAGTTCATATCAACATTGTTCATAGCCTCTTGCAATTTTACACACAAACCATTGCCCAAAACGGGCAACTCCAAACTCGACTGTACTCAGAATTACATGTGCATTAACTATAGGCTAAAGATCCCATTAAGACACAGATTAAAGGCTAATTTTACAGCAAGGTCTTGCTGCCTAAGTACATCAGTGCAGCTGTAAAACTGGGATCTCTAGGGTGTTCAGCCCTCCTATAAGGTCAGCTGTTGGGAACTAATCAAGCAGCTGCTGTACTACCAAAACCTTTGCTTAAAAGTTTAATCAGCTTTCAAACTTTTGAATATAGATAAAGCCCCATCACGCGAGACACTGAACCTTCACAAATATTGCCAGCTGCAGGTGTGAGAACAGAGCCGGATTTCCACGCAGTACGTCTCACTCGAGCACCCACTGTGCGGACACATGGTCGGGTGCTCTAGCACAGGCTGCTTCACCAAGGAAATCGGTTTCCCCGTGATGTAATACCCTTCACATCTAGTGCAAAATAAACCCTTCTCCGTATCAGCAAGGCCTTAACTTCCAATCCAATTTACTCCAACACAGGTTTCCTTCTGCAGATTTAGACTTTTGCCTCAGGAGACTCATGCAAAACCTTCAGACAAGACCTGTGCATCCACCTTGGTAAGTGGATTCCAGAGCCTTGGCAAAGCTGGATGCGCACACAAGATCTGGTTATATTCCTAAGGCTTAAGAACAGAACTTCCATTAACTTTCTCCAATACAGCTGCCAATCTCATTACGTTTAGATTAGTTTGATTGATTCAGCACCTCCAAACTACAAAAAAAGGCAGTTTGTACGACTTGTGTCTTCGAAAAATGAGCATATTCATTTAAAACAATGCATCTTCCATACATGGTTTGTCAGAGATTTCTTTTTTCTAAGAAGGCAGAAGGTGATTGTGTTATTCAGCATTCCCAACTAGGTACAGAACCTACAACGGCCAGGTTTCAGTAGTGTTTCTAGTCCAAATGATTCAGTAGCTAAGATCAACATTTGACTCCTTCAGCCTATAGCTCCTCTGTTTGGACTGGCTAGTTTACAGCATTCCTGAGCCAAGTAATTAGCATGGGTCCTACACCACATGCAGGGGCCATAAAGAAAGGATAAAAACTTTGATCTAACCCTCCGGCAAATTTTAACAGAACATGGGCTGCTCTCCTTCACTGCAACATAATGTCCTTCAGATTCTCTTGAAGGATTGTGTCCTTCACGGCATGAAACACAAAGCGGATGTTTTCAGTGTCTATGGCAGTGGTGAAGTGATGGAAGAGTGGCTTACTACGGTTTCTCCTCTTTCTGTCAAAGCACTGCACCAGATAACGTTGAACATCTTCTAGCCTGTGAGGGTCGCCTTTGAAGTCCGAGAAATACTTCTTAATGCTGACAGTCTTTACCTTCTCTACAAGGAGATCCATCTTGTTGAGGAATAGGATAATAGAAACATTAAAGAAAAGCTTGTTATTGACTATTGTCTCAAAGATATTCATGGACTCCACAAGTCTATTTGTGCGCCTGTCTTCCATGAGAACCTGATCATATTCACTGGAGGAGACCATAAACAAAATTGAAGTTATTCCATCAAAGCACTGGAACCACTTCTGACGCTGCGATCTCTGTCCACCTACATCCACCATCTTGAAAGGTATTTTTTTAATGATGAAATCATGCTCTACTATCCCCTTGGTGGCTTTTCTAGCCAGCAAAATATCTTGTTTGCTGGGGAAATAATTCTGTAAAAGAAAGGAGAAAAGCGTCAAAAAAAAAAAAAAGTCCTTCAAAGGTGTTGGCTAATGTCAGAATATTGAGGCAATGGGAAAAATCAACAAGAGCCATGGTTTTTTTTTTAATCATCAAGTGAAGAATGAATACTCAACTTCAAAATAACGGACTGTCGACCACTTAACACATTGGCAAACAGCTACAGAAGATCCTGAGACACATTAGAATAAAAATACAGGACTAATGCACTCATTCACATTTTTATCCTTCAAGCCTCTCATTTTCAAGCTGAAGTCTATTTTATCATTATGAAATTCTCAGCCCCAGTGTTACTGCCATTTAGGTGGGTGTTCAGTGAAGCAGATCACCAAGTCATCACTGAAAGGATTTTAAAAAAAAAAAAAATAAAAAAATCTAGTTTTTCCACAGTTCATTACTCTCACAAAGGGCATCTCGCAAGTTTTAGTGGAAATACTTCTTTCAGGTTCACAGTCCATGACCAGCAAGTGCAGCAACACGTTCTACTGCAGGTTGTGGCCCAGCCCACCACTGTCGGGAGATTTGTTCTTCAGAAGGTTATCACTGTTACTGTTTAGGAATATCAACACCCTGCTTCGTCCTCCAGGTCCCCTAACAGATGTTTTCATTACTGATTTTGAATCCTACAAGTACTTTTTTTTTTTTCTCTTTGTTAAGGTTTCATTCTGCTACCTTAAGTAGCCTGAGCCATCAGATCATTGTGAAAAGTGAGTGAGATCCAGAGACTGCACAGAAGGACTGCTAAGAGAAAATACATGCGTAAATACAACTTCCATAAGCAGTATTTATTGTCTGTCAAAAAAGATTAAGCAAATACTAAGCCTGAGTCTCAAAAGGCTGGAGTTTACTGTTTCTAAAAATCTTTGAACTTAGTCAATGCACTGTAATTTAAAAAAAAAAAAAAACCACAACAACACACCAAACCAAAAACAACCCAAAAAGCATTAAATCATAGGACACCCAGGATTCCATTATCTCTTTGAGCTCTTTTAGTTCAGAAAGAGAAGGTATGTCTTACCAGCTGACCGATCCGATCCAGATTATCCAGGAAATATTTCACCGATTCACCCTGTGGAAAAGGAAAGAGACAGGAACTAAGCTTGTTTCTAGGATAGCAAATCCAACTGAGTGTTTTCACTTTCCAACACGCACCAAGGCCTAATACAGCAACATCACGTGTGGAAGCTTGGGCAACATCACAATATGCTTAAGGAGCTGGAACAACAGAAGTACCACGTAGCTTAATTCATATAAACTGCTGATAATGAAGTGGAGCTGCCATAATTTACTACTGATGCGTAGGTAAGGTAGTATTTCTTCTGAAAGCAATTTTCTAACAGTTACTTCTAGAAAAGTCAAACTTGACCAAAGATCTGAATAAATGCTCAAATCTACCTAGTAAATCTTTACAATAAAAAGGAAGTGTTATTAAAGTCAGTCCTTCAGCTTAAAGAATTAGCTTTTCCCCCCCACCCTTGTACGATGAATGCAGTTAACTGACACTGGGTGGGAGTAAAAATGAAACATGTTTATTAGAAACCAATGCATTTTGTTTAAAATGCGTGACAGTGAACAAAAACATATCCTAGACTGGTTGGCATATCTTTAGAAAAGCAAAAGATTTAAGTCACCCACAATTGGTGATAATTTAAGCCAGATTTACTTGTCAAAAAAACCAACAAAGGAACGTTCTGAAGGACTTTCTCTTCTACAGATAGTTTCCCTTTTAGGCTCAAGAGTTTTAATAATGGATTTGCTGATCTTGTACAAAATCCTTTAGCAGTTATATTGAAGAATATAGGCAATGTTTACAAAGAAAATTTATTCTTGTGAGAAAAAAGCGTAAGAGGGTTTTTTCTTTTAAAAAAAAAACAAACCCAAAACATTCCACACAAGCTTGTCTGTGTATCAGACTCAAATCAAGTGCGACTTCACACTAGTAGATACAAGAAGCCCTGCACATATTTCTTAGAAGTAATAAAATTGTTTCCATATAAAAGCAGACTTTACTTCTGGAGGGAAACTATCTTTGGCAGAGCCCATTCTCCTTCAAACACTTCCCTTTCATTTCTTCAGAAGATGATGATGTGTTCAGCAAGAGAGCACTCTTCATTGTTTAGGACATGTGTCTTGCAGTTGCAGCCATGCCATAAGAACGATAAAACAGAAAATCTTGCTGCCTTTTAATACATTTAGGCAGCAAAACACATTACATACATCACAGATCAAGGCAGTGTCAGTAATGACCAAACTGACAGTAAGTGCCCTCACCAAGTCACTAATTCCGAACGAGAATATTCTCAAAATATCGTCTCAGATTCCAACAGCAACATAAATTCTTAAACCATGCATTCTCCTCCATATCATAGGCTTGAGACAGCAGAATAGAATTATACCCCTCCAGTACAACTGTAAATAGACGGCAACACAACAGTTCATTGTGAAGAATCAGACTGGAGATCAGAGGATTCAGTGTTCTGGACAAGTACATACTTTCAGCATAAGCCATAGACAAAACGGAGGTGTCTTTTCTTAAAGGGGAGGGAACACACACATTTGTGGAAAACTACCATGTATCACAAAGATTTACAGTGGACTGCTAGCAGAAAAAAAAAAATTACTTTTTTGGAGGGGCAGGGGAAGGTTTCCAAAGAACAATTGCTCTAAGAGCTTCCTTACAATCATGAATTTTCATAAGGTGAAAGTAATTTCCTGTATTTTTTGGCACTCTGTTGTATCAGAGGAGATATCACAGACCGCATGAATAAGAGAAAAGGTCTTCCTGTACAGCATTAGTCATATTTAGGAGATGGTAGAGCCCAAAAAGAAAAGGTCACCGAAGCTACAGAAAACCCCTTCTCTCTCCATTGTGCTTTGTCCTACGCAGTATCTTTAGATGCGCAACGGGACTGCAAACAGGCCGGCTCCGGTGCCATTTGTTCCTATTTTCTACCCAGTTGCGTTAAGAGTTCTTGCCGCGTCCATACACCCTCCCACGCCGAGAGCAGGAAACAGCTGTATGCATATAAACTGCTGGGACACACACAAGCAAATTTACCTGATTTACAGCTTCTGCCTCCCCGATTTCCTGCCCCACGCATCAATCAGTTTAACATTTTGCACATTTTTAAGAAGGTAAGAAAACAATCCCATTATCGAAAAAAAATACGTGTTCATTTCTGCAGTGATTTAAGGAAACTAGGTTTCTCTAGTTTCTTATGCAGCTCTCCATACCATTGCAATTAAGCCAAATAATTCATTTTGGGAAACTTTAAGCAGTAATTGCGAAACGCTTGGATAGCTGGGTAGCCAAGTCAGGTTGTGGAACAGGTGTGAACACCATATGCGTGGTCTGACAGACCTGAAAATGTCTGAATATTCTCTTCCAGCACAGAATTCAAAGACATCCAGTACTTAAGTCAAAATAGCTGTTTACAGTCAAAACAACAAATCTCTGAAGCTCCAGAGGGTCTGAAATTAAGAAAAGCTCAAAGCATTAAAGCACACAAACCTGAAGGGAGGAAAAACACACCTACAAAAAACCAAACCAACAACCACCCAAACCCACACCACACACTCAAACCTCCCTACTTTGAAGATGATTCCCTGATTAAATCCTGTGTTATGGACTATGGAAGTGGGGATTCAGTCCCTGCTCCACATCTTAGTCTGAGTCACAGAAGAGTTGGTGGCTTCTGGGAAGCGCGTGGGATATTTCAGTTCATCGAGCAGCACAGAACAACTGCAGACAGCACCAACCGACTCGATGAATAACTTGTAATGTATTTAAATGAGAAAAATATGGAAACTCCAGGTGTTAGGACTGTTTTGTATTAGTATTTTTTAATCAGAACAATTGTATTAACTGAACATTCAGTTAGCTTTTAATTTTTTCCTTGGCATCCGGGGAAAATAAATACCATAATTAATTAGATCTAGAAGTTAAGTTTGTTTAGCTTTATATCAAGCTGCCCTTGAATGCAATTTTGAATGCCATCAATAAATTATTATTTGTGCAAAGCTATTTCATGCTCTGGGTTTTATACACACATACAAACAAATATACATATGTGTGTATAAATATATGCACATATATAAAAAATGCACACACACACAGAGTTTATGAGTTGTTCATCAAGGTAGGTTTCCCATTCAAGGCAAATTATTATCAAAATAACAAAGTATCAGCTGCCCCTCTCATGTTGAACTATTTTCTTCTCTTGAAGACGCTGACCACAAGCAAGCTGGTTTGGCTCGTTCGGTGCCAATTCTTGGTGTTTCTCCGAAGTCATCTAGCTGTTCCCCTACATTTGAAAGCTGGCTTCGCACTTCAAATGCGCTCTTAGCCAGTTATTTCTGGTTCACTAGTACAGCTTTCTATAGAAGTGGCAGCAAATATTTGCAGCTGATTCATCAGATACTAAAAATATCTTTACACGGATTGACGACTTCAGTTGCATTAGTTTAATGGTTCTAGTGAAAAAAAACTACATAGTTTTTTTGAACATTGCAATCTATTTTGAACCATGCTTACAAGCAGCAAAGAAGAAGTGAAAGTCAGAGTTATTTATACGCTATTTAAATACCCGAAGAGAGGTATTTAGTCTATATAATCTACCTAATAGTCTATTAGTATCTTTCCCATTTGAAAGTCCTATTAACAAACCCTGAGATGACCATCATCTATTTTGCTGTTGATACAAACTAGCTAGCGTTTTGGGTTTGTGGTTGGTTTTTTTTTTTTTTAATCCTCCTTGATAATAAAACAAAGTGTCAAAATGCTGTCTTCCATCCATACCGTGTTTGCCGGGACAGTGGTGGGGGAAGAAAGAGTGACCTCCGAGTTATGAATTTTACGTAATTCAGATACTCCTTTTTAGCACACCAGAGCATAGTATAGACCATTAGTCTTCCTTAACTTCTTGCTCACCACACAAGAGTTACCACAAACGCCTGGATGATTCACTCTCTCACTGCTAATCTCTTCTCCCTCTGCAATACATATCCTCTGAGTAACAGTTTTGCCAACTGGGACCAAGTGAAGGAATAAGAGATGCTGTTCCCATTGTTCAGCGGGATGAGTCACTGCACATCTGGGAACTGGGGGAATCAAGAAACACAAACAGAAGACCTAAAATGAGCCCACAAGTTCCACAATGCAGCATGGCTATTGGATTATTTTTTTTACATTATTATTATTATTATCTTTTTAAACCATCCTATCTGCAGTATAAAGTTTGGTGAAGCCAGAGAAAATAGTGCGATTTGCTTAAAGACTGACTGGTGGAGGAGAAAGGGAGGAAAGGTGAAATGTAAACATATACTCTTGCTTCCTGAAATAGTACTCTAAAGCTCTTCTTTTATACACTACACTATCTTGAACATAGCATTCTCAAGGGGCAAAAGCCACAAAATTAAGAAGTTTTTATTCTATATATTTTGTACTATGTGAATGTCATTTTAACATTAGTTCCAAGTAAGTCACCATGAAGATAAGTAACTGAATTTAACATCTCTGTCCCTTCAGGCTAGGTTCACAGCACATAAGAAGTTAGCCCACAGAAATATTATAACTAATCTGGCATCACTGCCTTTGCCATTGATAGCCTCATTGCAAAAAGCAAGCAGAAAACACTTGGGCAGGGCTCCCAGGCAGTATTCATTTCATGAAAATAAATACACAACAGATCGTATGTAGATTGCTTTAAAATACCCCCAGAAACTCAGTAATAAGAAACGTTCTGCAAGGCTAGAATTTATCAACTTGTCACTTCAACCCTCAGCCAGTTATTCAAAGTGACAGTTGGTCAGATCATAGATGATAGTGAAGCATTCTATTGTCCAGTTCCCTAAAATACAGGGTCTTTTTAAACTTTTCCTTATGAAAAGCAGTTCCTCTAAATTCTGCTCTGCACTAAAAGACTTGAAAGGGGATCTTCTGTTCCAAATTGGCTTTTTTCCTTTCCTTGTCCCAAGGCCTTTTTGACATAATATTAATTTAGCCCTTCCTGATCATTCTGTCTCTAGCTGCTAAATTTAGAGTGCACAATTTAAGGTAGACCTGCCAGCCGTAGCCAGTTTCTGATGATGAATTAAACCACACAGGAAGGAAATGTTATACTTCAAGGAAGCATATAATACACATCTAACAAAATTCCCACAAATACAGCAAAACACACGGGGAAATGGATACTGTAAGTAACCACAAACTGCAGCTGAATCTGCAAGGGGAAAGCGGTGATCTGAATAAAAAGAACAGCAGCGTTTGTATCCCACCCTCCGTTCAGGAGTCGTAAAGCATTCAGCAGCAGTGCTGAGAAATACAAAGGAAATTCAGATGACTCCGTAAAGAAGTTTGGGAATCTCCCAGCCTTTAACCTTTGAGATGTCAGATACAAAAATGGCATGGACTTAATGCACCGCCACATAATTTCATCCACAGTTGGCCTTTATATAAGGGACTATTCCATTAGGACTGCCAGAATGCAATGCCAGTGCTAACTTTCAATGCTAACTTGCAAGTGAAATCTTTGTTTTTCAAATACCGAGACCTCATTTTTTCTGTGTTTCCTGGGATGCTGATCACCTGTTGATTGTAAGGGGTTTACAAGTTACCAAGATGATTTATAAAAGCAAGATATCCAAAGCAGAGGCCCAAGGGAAGAGCACAGTTACGAGCACAGAAGTAGGATAAAATAACTAGGAGACAAGCATCTGAAAACGTTGGAGACTATGTTAGACCAGCCGCATTTTTGTGTTCTGAGATTAGAACCTGAAACCTCACCAGCAAAGAGAGGTGCAGGAAACTGTTTTCTTAGTGAGACCCTCTGGACATCACAAGCAGGTTAACGTCCTGCCACCATGATACGTGTAGCCTTTGGAAGGGAGCACAGACGCACAGCTCCAGTTTCTGCACCTTGTTTTCATCCAAGGGAAACAGCAGTCCTTTACAAACCCCGAAGACCCAGGGTTAAAACTCTTATGAGGAGCAACTGTAAACAAACAATCCCTCTCCTCAAACCCGAGGCTCTTCCCACAAATTACTTCTAAATCTGCACTTCTATTCAGTCTGACTGGCAACAGGGCATGGATTTACTACAGCCTAAAAGCGTGTTCTCTTCTCTGTGACAGCTGATGAATTAAGTATTATTTTCCAAGGAGATAAGCAAGTCTGTGCTTGTTAAGAATTCACTCAGAAGGATGCTGAAGTAACCTAAATTGCCCTGAAATGCTGGTGCCCATTCTACACTGTAATTCTGTTCTACAGATATACTACATCCTGTCTGGGCACCGAAATTTATTGACACAAGACAAACATCAATTTTTCATTCAATCACCAGTTCCAAGGCAGAGACCAACCACGTCTCCTTAGTTAAGCCATACAGAATTCTAACTATCAAATCTCTCTAATGTTATTTAACTTCCTCCTTAACAGGAGACTGAGCTACTGGCTCCCATCCAGCGACTCCAGTGCTTATCCAAGCTGCTGCTGTTTGTACCCTACAAACATACTAACTACAAAAAGTACCGTTTGGTTCCAGGCTTCTTCTAAAAACTACCTCTTCTTTCTACTGCCTAGACATACAGTGTAGGTATCAGATGTTAAAGGCTGAAAATATTTCAAAAATTCATTATTTGTCAGCTCAGTACAAACAGACGATGCAAAAATCTAGTGTCCAAGTCAGGATGGCTTTCTGTAAACTCATCCTACATGGCACACTGGCCAAACTGTATGCTTTACAGCACATGGATTAAAAAAAATAGGCAGTAAATATTTATTGAATTTCCCCCCAAAAGTCTAGGCTCATCTGAGCTCTCACATCAGTAATAAGAATTGTAGATCATTGTGACTGAGAGGAATTTTAGCCTTGCAGCTAAGAAACCCTCTTAAAGAGGAGCAGAGCTCTTGTGGTGAAGGGCAACTCCTACACGCGTTAGCTTTTCCCAGCTATTAAATACAGCAATACCTTCTGAAAGTGCTGCAAGGGGAAAAAAAAAAGTTATATTTTTCTTGAAATTCTAGGTGTTTCTACATCAACAGGATGTACATGAGAAATTACTCTTGATACTACGTTAACAATTCTGTCCCTTTGTCTCAAATATGCACACTAGCAACAGCGCCTGAAGGAGGGAAGGAATTTTCTGTTAATAGACTAAGGCAGGCTCACCCTACACCATCAGCTTCAAGAACCATTAACAAAAATCCCTATAGTTTTTACTCCTACTTACTGTCTCTTCATCAGTGCTATTCCTGTTTCACAGATTTGCAATGACTGTAGGAAAAGCAGGTGCAAACAGCAGAGAAAACAAAGATGCACAATACAAAAGGGTTAAAATATTGTGTCTTTTTTTTTTAATTCTAGAAAAATCCTTAACCAGACAGACTTGTGCATTAACTACAGTGATTTAGCATCTCCTAGCCTTCACAGACTATCAGCTAGCAAGACTCAAGGAGTAGATGCAAGGGGATGTATACCCAATTCATATGAAGAATCACAGTTATGTTTAAACAACAACAAAAAAGCGTCTGATGACTGTATCCGACATCAGCAGTGTGCCCAGCTCGCACACACCCATCCTGGCACGAGTGGGCGACAGACCTAGTCGTAAGCATCCCATGAAAGGATTCCTTCCTGTTTCCCTGCCAACTGTCTAAGCGAACACATTGTCTAGAACTGCTGCCAGAACCCTTTCATCTCAGACACCGGAGGTTCTCCGTGAAGCTGCACTAACGCACGCCAGCTCAACTTCTCATTCCAAGCACAGCCGGCTAAAACGCACAAGAGAAGGCAGCTGAAAGCAGCAATTTTGCCACAGTTAAAAGAAAGTCCCGGGCTGTAAATGGAAGGATGGATCCAAGATCCTGGCCAATTGCTAGCAAGGTATCCCATTTATTCTCAGTGGGCAGCTGCCATGCAAAAACGGGCATTTCCAACTGACACATCAGTATTTAGAAGCAACTGGAAGTTTTTACAAGTCACCAGGAATGATGCACAATCAGGTTATTACGTGACCCTAGTCCCATGCTTTGTGTCCAGCAGCTCAGTATGCAAACCTGAAACTTGCTTTGTTTACAGAAGACAGCTGCAGAACTAGAATAGACATGGACAACAAAAAAAATACTACCTTGTGAATTAAATCTAGTCAGCAGTGCTGACTATCTGATCAAGACTAAATCACAAGTTTACCAGTGAGTTTCCCTTTCAGATCTTATCAGATCAAGGGATGGGAAATAAATATCTTAGATCTCGTGGGCTGAAAAAACGGCTAACACCAGCCATGAGAGAATGTTGAGCTTGGACTTTTCCATGGCAGGTGGCCAGCTGGAAAGCTTAGCAACTTGCATGCGTTTACAACAGGCATAACCTTGAGTATCTCGCAGAACGATGCTTCCTTCTCCACTTCTACACCAGAGCATTTGTTGCAGACTGCTCTAATGCTCTGCTTTCTGTAGAAACATCAGCTCAGACGTGTTTTACTGAAATTTGTCTACCCCTGTTGTTAAAAGGTGACTATAAGGATTGGAGAGAGTCATTTATCCCCCACATTTATTTAAAAGTTTGTTTTAAAAAAGATTTTCTCATTTTATCATAGAATGGTGGGTTAGGAGGGACCTTAAAGATCATCTTGCTTGTTTTTAGACGTGATCTAGACTAAAATGATGGTCTTGCAAGATTCAGAAGGCTGCCTGGAATCTGAAAGTTAGGTTTTAGGTAGAAATCAGACTGAGGTAAAATTCAAGTGAAGTCTTAGTTGCACTCAGGTGTGCTATTTGACTCCTACAAACCCAAGCATATAGGCAGTAGAGTGCAGAAAAAAAAATAATAAAATTCTGCCTTGCTTACATTAGTCTGAAGTTTTTCCACCAGTAGGGTCAGCTATAGAGAACACAAGGCTCGCAAGTCTGAGGGATTCCTCAAGGCAGTTTGTGTTGTATTTTCAAAAAACATTTGCCCTAGGAACAAAAAAAAACCTTCTCCTTTTTCAATAATAGCTCAGTATTTGCTAGTTCTAAGAGACCGACCAACTTTGAACTCTGAGCTGCACCATTTCTGCCAGCTGTCACTGTGCTTGCTTTCCCGGGGACTTCTCAAATCAGTGGAATTTCACTTGCTCTCAGCACTGAGAAGTAACTCAACTTCTCACATTCACCCACTCGCACTGAGAGTGGTATTGCCTTCCATGAAGTCTGACCCTTACATGCACCTGTAAATCCCCTAGATCACTAGTGATCAAGTTGTCTCATGCCGTATGCCAAAACCATTTATTTCATTAGTTCCCTGCTGTACTTTGGGTCCATGAAAGAGGGTTTCACCCCAGAAGTGACTGCCCTCCCTATAACCTCATCTCTCCTGCTCCACCACCTGGTACAACACCACATGTCAAGTCCAGCAGATGAGCAACAGTGAACCTCAAACTACCTTCAGTGATCCGAAATAAACTTCAGTTTCCATTCACAATCAAGTTTTCTCTGTGATCTAATTTATAGCCACTATCTCAAAACACTTTATTTATTCAAATCCAGTCACAACATATGAATTATTCCAAACATTCTCTCCCCTACTGAAGATTATTTCAGCATAAGGAGAAGAGGAAGCTCTTCCAAATTTGCACTTAAACTCTTGCACTATTGATACTTCAGTATGAAGATCTCAAGTAACCTAAACTTCTTTTTATTTCATTTCAGAATTTGTTCTCTTTCAAAACATTCAGGATTGCTTTTCCTGCATTTTTCACTTCAATCTATCGTAGCACACAACTCATGTCATTACTTTCACTCGTGAAATCAAAACTGGAATGGATTTATCTGAGCTGAAAATTAAAGCTGTTCAGGTACTGATTCACTAAAGGATCCAGCATCCCTGAGCGAAGACTCACAAGGTGAGATGGGGCTGGTTTCTGCACGAACAACAGCTGTATTAATGGGCAACTCCATCCTATTTTCATGTGCATCTACAGCCAAGTCCTTTGACACAGTTCTCAATCGTTATAAAGCTGCTATCTCAAAGCTCAGGCTTATTAGAAATTACTTACTGTGGAGGAAAAAAGCGCAGAAGTAATGTTGAAGTCTTGTATCAAATGGAAAGCTTTGTTTTTATTCACCCTCACATGCATGTGCTTTATACAAATTAGGCACTATAAGCATCTGGAAACAAATCTAAAGATGAAATAAGCGTTTTGAAATAAGTGACTTAGCTTCCATCCTTAAGGTCTCATCTACACATGTAAATTAATCAAATCACAGTGGAAACTGAAGTGGGTTTAACAAACTTCTACAAGCTGTTGAGCAGACTAGCCTTAAAAAAAATAAATCCTAATTAAAGCCCTGATCACATCCTTCTGAACTGTAGAGGGAGAAACAGTCCAGCCATGCAGATGGCCATCTGAACTCCTTGCAACTTAGAACGCATGTGCTGGACTGGGAGAAAGAAGCCAGAAAAAGGGGATATGGTAGGAGGTTCTTTAGCCTCCTGCCCACATCTCATGTCATTACGATTCAGTGCTGTACTCTCATCAGGCTGAAACTGGCTGCGTCAAAGTCTTAAATGCGCAGAATTCAGAGATGCAATTAAATGGGAAAGAGTTCCATCAATAAACCACTATTTTTTCAGTCTGAGATTTTACTGAGTTTTCCGAAGTAGAACTAAGTGAATATCAAGGAAAGCAAGTCAACTTAAGAGGCTTTGGGGGCGGGGTGGAGAGCGGACCTTCTAAGGACAAACACCAACAGTTTGTTCAGGAGGAAAGCCAAGTGAAGCACAAGTCTGCCACAGTCTGAACTGCAGGAATCTGTGTTGTATACAGAGGAGACATTTGAAAGGTGTCAATAAATTACTTCTCAGAGCAACATGTTTTCCACTCTCTCAAACAGAAAATCTTGCATGATGTTTCCAAGAAGTTTTCCTCCCCTCCCCCAAATCCTAAATCAATAATAGAGCAAAATAGGTTTACTCCACAGAGCAGATTTAAGTATAGCTGCAAACTAATGAGAAGGTGGAGACCGTGCTGCCTTCTGCCTTTGTAATGGAGAGCCTTCCCAGCGGGTGCACGTTCAGAAAAAGCAGCAGAGCATTGAGCTAACCTTACTCTTCTCCTTGGAGAAGACAACTTAACAGCTCTGCTCCTTCCATTAGTGTTCAGTTATCAGCTGGTCAGTTTGTGGCAGCATGGAGGCTTGAGAGATTTTCTGGAGAAGTACCATGTTCAGATGCGTTATCAGCCATCTATCTACGAAAGCCTCCACTGTCACACAGCTATCTTTTCACATGAACTCAAAAGTCAAAAGACAAATACTGTGCTGCTTCTCTCCCTCTGCTCACCATCTCCTCCACACTCAGTACCTGAGAAACGGAGCCTTGACTTTGAACAGTATGCAAATGCTTCAGACATCCCTGGAAACATCCAAGGTCAGGTTGGTCGGGGCTCTCAGCAACTTGATTTAGTTGAAGATGTTCCTGCTTACTGCATCTGGTTGGACCAGATGACCTTTAAAGGTCCCATCCAACCCAAACTATTCCATAATTTTATACTCTGATAACTTGGAACGCAAACATCTTAAAAACTAAACAGCATCCTTGAGGTACAGGCATCTTATTTTAGCATCAGGAAAGATTTATGGAGGAAAGGAAGAATGAAAGGAAGCATTGCTTGGATGAAGGATCAGCGAGATAAAGACCATCACTCCTGGGCAAGCACCAGGTTAAGGTGACTCATGATCGCTTGTGATGCCAGCTGCTTGTCCCTTCACCAACGCCACAGCACGTCACTACCTCGGCTGCGCTTACAGTCAGCCGTAGGGTTGCACTCTGCCTCAGATGAGTTTCCCAATTTACAGCAGAGCTTCCAAAATCACTTGTGCCAACATAAGCAAGAGCACAGTGCGAAGCAGAACTCCCTAAACCACCATTTCCTATTGCTCACCGTGATTACTCTATCACAGAGCTACAGCCCAAGTTCAGCTCCATCCCTGCACAACACATTGAATAAAACACTTAATGTTTTAAGGCAGAACAGACTTGTTAGAGAGACAGCAGGAGCAGGGGAAGATAACAGAAGAAAAGTATGTTAAAGAAAATTACAGTCTTTTCAAGTCATTGCAAAAGGAGCAAGATCTGAATAGCTAGCAAGAACACAACACAGCCAACTGAGCGAGTTATTGCTACCTAATGATCCTACCTGCATTTTCCTTTTCGGCTTTCTGCCAGGTCCTGCCTTTTAAACAATATACGCTCATTAAAAATAATTCACTGTCAGTGTGACAAGTTAAGAACAACTTCAAATACGTGTTCTCTTAAGTACAAAAATCCAGAAGATATGCCAGCAAGACTTCCTCATAAAAAACAGACCTAGTTTTTAATGTTTTGCATGTTTGTTCACCTGTGTTCGTTACTTGTTCTTGATCCTACACAGCTTACTATAAACTAGGATATTCAGGAAAGCCTGAAAGCATTCATTACCCATTATCCTATTAAATTCAGTGGCCCCTTTGAAAAATCCAAGCCTTAACCTCTTACTACTCTTCCTCAAGGGAACATTTTAGAGAATTTTGAAAGGCACTGAGCTCACCCTTGCTCGCTGTCCCACTTCTAGGTGGAGAGGACGAGGTCCAGTACCAATATGAAAAAGCTGAATTACTACAGAGAACATGTAAATGAGGTGGAAAAGGCTGACTTGTAAAACTGGAACTTTGTGAAGTGCACCGTCAGCACCGCTCTTCTGAGTGCACTGAGCCATGGCAGGGAGACAGGCTTAACAAAACCATTCACCTCTTCTCTCGCAGTGCCCCCCCCCCCTTTTTTTTTTTTGGCCTAATTTCCTGAAACCAGCCATAGGGTCAGAAAACCGCTAATACAGCACACAGCAAATAGCAGGAGCCCTCAATTTTCTTTTACACAGCTAAGCCAGTCCTTGCTGGATCTTTGAGTGGCACACACAGCTTTAATACACCAAAAACTTTGATAACACATACCATGCTAACACAAATATAACGGTCTCTATTTCAGCTGTATCTTTGAGATTGAAGGGTTGAAACCATTCGGACAAGCAGCGCCCTTCCACTAGAAACAATATTCTTTGATTGTTTTTAGACTTCAGTGTAAACAAATATTAACACATGTCTCCACATAATGCAGGTATTTTGTTGCAACTAGAACAAAAGTTGTCCTCATGTGCTACCATGCTTTTAAACTCTGCATGTTAATTACTTAATATATGAGCTCTGTCCTGCTTCCACCAAATTTCAGTAGGAACTGTCTATTAGACTCCCTTAGTCATGCAAAGAGTGCATGTTTGAATGTACTTAGCTTGCTCAGATTTCTGGAACACATTCTCATTACTGGGAATCTCTACTGAGATACTAGTTGCCAATTTTGAAGTCTCTCGAATTATTGAGTTCCAATAGAAACTTTCTGAACATGGAAATTAAACAGCATAATCAAAACCTAAAGGCTGCTGACCGATTAGATTTGTCTCTGCCCAGAACTTTCCTGCACACCAGAAAGGGATAAAGAGATTACTCCAGTGGTTTTTAGCTGCAGTTGGGTACTGGCTCAGACAGCCTGAACTGAAAGTTTCCTTCCTTGTTTCTCACAGCATGTGCCAGCATTTCTTGATGGGAATGCAAAGATTAATTACAGCTGTACTTGCTCTGAACAAATCCTTATATTCAATACAGTCCTGCAAGATTTAGAGTAGCACTAATTAGTGCTTAGAACAACAATTCTGCAAAGACAGACATACTGAGTATTTTTTCTAATTATTTTATGCATAATAAAATTAAAGCTTCTTTCCGGAAGCAGGGTGGCATTTAGTCTCAAGAGTTGGGAGCCAAAAGGACTTTTTCCAGCCTAAGAACATTAGATTTTGTGTTTTAGTGCTATTGCTGGAGGTAAGACATCAAATCATAACCACTACCACAGGCACACAGAGAGAGGCAAGGATGAGTACAGTGTTTATTCTGTCAATCTTTTGGGACTCCCAGGCAGTTCTCTAACGGGCTCAAGCACTAAGAAATAAAGACAGAAAAGGTTGCTCTTAATAAAAACACACAAGTAAAGAGAAATCTTTTAACTAGAAAAATGGCAATCAATAGGCCAGATGCAAATTCTCATAATGAATTTTCAACATGGGAGCTGTATCTATGAAGTTGTTTCTCTCATTCACCTTAACCACACCAAAAATGCAGTCAAGATTTATTGGCATCCAAGGGCCAAAAGTAAAAACTCCTACAGGCAGCCTTACACAGTACCATAAAAATACAAGGCTTTTTAATCTACCTTCAAAAACCCAAAAGTTAAAAAGTAGGACCACACAAAGTCTGAGTTTCAACCTTTTGGTATCCAAAGACAGCTGGGCATTAATGAAGTGCATTAATACACTGTATGTTTCACAGACTTTAGAGGTGATTTTGCCCCAAGTTTTTGATCTTCAAATAAAAAAAAAAAAAAAAGGAAAAATTGTAGAGTGCCGGGAATTCACTGTACAGAGTACTAGAACAGCCAGTAGCACAGCTCTTTTCATTCAGCGTCCGTCTCAGTTCCCATATGGTAGGCATATCAATTTCTTGTTATCCACTTATTTATTATGTATGATCTGCTTGTTACTTTCCAACTTATCCTCCCAATTCCATGCAGGCTACATTTCATCCAGCTGTTGCATTCTGTCATAATCTAAGGCCAGGAGCAATTCATGGCAGGAATCCTTTTATTTTTCCACAGAGCATTTAGTACCGAGGGCTTTAATCCTTCGTTGAGACTTCAGGTAGGTACTGTAACAGATTGCTGTTCTCTTAACATTTTTCCGTTGGCACTGTTTTGAAAAGGGCATAATTCAGGCCTTTTCTGGTTCTCATTATTTCTCCCCAATAGCAGAAAGTATTTAAGAACAGCTAATAACCACTTCACCCATCATACAGCTTTTATGGATGGTTCTGCTTGAGAGAATTGCTTCTCTTACTGAGAAAAGATAGAACACAAGTGGATTTTGCTAGAATTCAGAATGATTTGCAGCATAGCATGCATTTACGACCTTTGATTCTCCGAATGGTTTTGAATTCAGCCTACTTTAAATGCAAGTTCTTCTCACCTCTTGCTCAGTGGCACTTAAAGCAAAACTGAGATCACCCAGTGAAGCATTCCTTGGTGTAGGTGCCAGACAACGCGTTATGAAGCATCCTCGGCTCTGCCTCCTGCTCCAGCTCAGTCCTGAATTTGAATCTCGGTGACTGTCAAGACACACTGGTGCTGGTACAGCCAAACACGCTGCTCAAGGAGTTCTTCTGGTGGCAGCAGGCCCATTAACATATCTCATTTAAGCATTTATTTTTAGAATACTGCAAATATAATAGGAGACTGAGCATTTAACTTCTGTAGATGCAAAGTGACAAACTATACAGTATTAGCCAACATCCACAGAATTTTGTGCAAAGGTTTCCAGCTGCGTTTTGCTTTATGTTACCTCTCAATTTTTAATAAAACCCAAACTGTAACTCACTAAGTCTCACCTCCTTTAACAAAATGCCACTTTTGTTTGGGGGTTCTTTCTTGAGACTTTGATCTGAAAAAAATTTTCCTATTTGGTTTTAGAGACAGGATTAGAAGCCAGGGACTCCAACTGCTAATCCTTCCTACTACAGACCAGCCACAATGCTCTGCAGTATTATACTTCAACAAGCAATTAAACTTCTTTTGCTGCACAAAGATGAGTCAAACTCCAAAACTTGACCATAAAGTTTTGAGGTCTTGGGATTAGAGGGCAGAACTAGAACTAAGAATTTAAATCTGGACCTCTGGCACTTAATTGCCACAGTACTGGCATAAAGCCTTGCTTAGATATTTAACTGAAGACACACATCTCTGTAACTCACCCTGCTGTATGAGTCCAGAGCAGGACATTATTCAAGCTGCACAGATAAAGCCTGCAAGTTAACAATCTTTTAAGTTAATACGACATCTTATATCGGATTAAACCACTGTTTCAGAATCCTAACATAACAAAATCAGACTATAATAGACTATTACTGTGATTTTTATAACAAACAAGTAGCAAATTTAAGGAAAGGCTTAGGTTATATAGCACCATCATTCCTGAAGTGTAATAACTAAATTTAAACAGGCCTATTTACCATCCACAGCTTCACAGTTAGCTTTTTAAAAAAATAAATTTTCATGAAACATTGTTAGATACAGATGGACTTTACTTTCAGCATTAACACAGTGTAATTACAAAATACCAAGGCTTGGCAATAGCAAATGTAAGTTTCCAATTTGTAGTGCTACTGTCAATCCATTGTTTTTAAAAAACAAACAAAACAAAACAACCCACAAAACAAAAACGTTTTGGCTCAGAGTGGTATGTCCCATTGAGATCTAGAAAAGAAGAAGATCCACGTAACTTCCCCAGGAATAATTTAGCTTCACAGGAGTTCTGCAAACTAGAAATACCCAAGCAAAGCTCAAAAGTAATTTGGCAAAGAGTTGCCGCCTAGTCCCAATTACGTGCATTAAATGGTAACAAGATTTCCCATGCTGGCACTTTGAACAGTGTGGCAATTTCCTTTGTACATCTCACCAGCATTGGTCAAGCCCCAATGGATTTCACTGATGAAACAGGGGAGTTTCATGGCTCTGAAAAAAAATAATCAAACCATCCTTACAGAATAAGTAACATTCATAGCCTCTTGCGTAAGCTCTTTTTGCAAACTGCTGTTTGAACATGAAGAGCTCATTTTTGTGTTATGGCCAATTGTATAAGCTGGAGCTGCTTTGACACTCGGTATTTCCTCAAACGGAAGGGCATCAGCAAATGCATTATGTCGATAGCAGGCACAAGTACTGCTGCATTTCAGTGCTGTGGCATGTATGATGAAAGAAGAGTAAAATGCTTAGAAATACGCATCTAAGACTAACTCTACTCTGCCCTTGCATCTTAAAGGCAAACAATCAGTTTGAAACTTCTTACTTACTGATTCAAGAAATCTCTGTTAAAGTGCACTGAAGAATTGTGACAAAATAGAGACCACTCTTGTAGATTTAACATGCCATTTCAGAAGTCACTTACTCCTCATGGCAAGTCAGCACTCTGCTTTGCTGCCCAGCCTCTCAATTCACTTGCCTTATGGAGGCAGGCAAATGCTGCCACATAACCTCCATATGCTCCAGCAGCTGGTATATAGCCCAACTCCTCATCATCTCACATCGCTGCCATACCTAATACTCCTGTACCAAAAATAAAGCTATTTAAGCAACAGTTTGTCCACTCTGTATCAAGAACTAGTGAGAATGAGTAGTGCCTCACCTCCATACCTCCCAAAACACACAGCTGGCTGCCTACGAGGCTTTGAAGCCACCTACTCCTTGCATAAGGAGAATGCAGCAACAAAGCAATACTAAACTATACGGGAGGAGGCTGTTCACTATGCAACATTTCCAGCACACTATCTGTTCTGGCAGGCATGATTTAACCACTTTGATTTACTTCAAGTGTCTGCTTAGAGGGGAAAAAACCCAGTTAATTCATAGGGGAGTGACTCATGTCCTATTACAAATATCTCCCAAATCCCCACACCTCAAAACACCCAGAGAATGGTGAATCGATATAAAAGAAACAGTCTTTAAAACATTTTCCAGAGTCTTCCCACATCCAAGGCTTCAGAGGCTCTTAGTATCTGAAGTATTACTGGAAGTGTTCCATACAATTCCCTGTGCAGAGATCTAAAAATAGCTATGGACACAGTAGTAAGTTTTTGTCTATATTTGCAGGCCCCTTACTTCCCTCTCAGGAACCACTACTTCCCATTAATGTTGACTTTTTTATTATTTTTTTTTTTAAAGGAGCTACTGAAACATTAGAAATTCTTTCAACAGTGCAGTGAACACCAATAATAACAACACATCAGTAAGAACAATTGAATTTAAATTGATACTCTAGCAGTGGATCATTAAGATATTCTGTATATTAAAAATAATTGCATTAAACCAGCTGCCTTTGCAGCCTCCTTGGATGGCCATGCTCTTCTGTATGAGGAAGGGTGGGTAGCTGTAAATACAAGTCGGAAGCTAGTCTGGCTACATGCAAGTAACTCGGCACAATTGCCTTCACTGCAGAAAGGCTTTGGAGTTCAGAATAAATAGCCCCATCAATCCTGAAGAGAGGAGAATATGACTTGTACCACAGGAGGAGTTCAGGAGCTGTTGAAATACATAGTTACACGCCAGAGAGACTCGGTATTTTGAAAGGAAGCAGTAAAAATCATTCAAATAAAGACATTCCTTTGACTAAGAGTGGTTAGGATAGAGATTAAAAAAACCAAAGTCCCAAAACCAAAACAGTGTGCACATTTAAAAAACCTAATCTGAGAAAACATGTCAGTTTTGCTTTAAAGAACTGATGAAGCCAAATGATGGCCTTTGCAGATCTGCTCGTTGTCAGCTTAAGCTCTGTTAACAGTGCTAGCACACAATATAGATCTGTTCTGACCATGACAAAAGTATAATTTTCTTGCCTGACAAGCCCTATTTGTCCCATCTTTACCCACAATGACATGAAGCATGCCAAGCTGCAAGAAGTCAAAAAAGTAGCTAACCTCAGTTCAGATTTCATGGTTTTTCTGGACACATTAAACAAAAGTGAACGGCTTCTCACATTCTCCCACTAGAGACCTGGGAGAGAAAAAAAAAACCAACAAAACAAAACCCACCTGACCAAAGCAATTCCTATGTTGGCCTTAGTCTCCATGATTTATGAAATAAAAGGAAACATCATTTATGGGTGCAAAAAATCCTTGCAGATTATTATACATGGACCGGAACTCCCAAGTATACCTAAATACTTGTTATTAGGCTCAAACTGAAGAAGCTTCCACCCTTTGAGCTAAATCATAATTGAAATCCCAAGGTCCTTTCCCCAAGGAAGTCATTCAAAATAGAATTTGTCTCCACCTGCTGGCAATGAAGAATTAACACCCAGTTGCCCAAACTACCACCGGCAACCTCAAACGAGCAAATGTTACAGGACATTTTGAGACACGTGATAAATGTATTCCTTTCTAACATACAGACAGAAAGTGGGGTAGGATAATGAGGGCAAGGGAGAAGAGAGAAGAATCACATACTGATTACAAAGGAATTCCTATTCTAGCAGTTAAAAAATGAGGACAGAGACGTGACAATGTAACCAAACATACAATGAAGCTTTTGTCCCCAAACTACTTGGCTCACATACAAGGACCAGAGGAACTTGGGTCGGTGGGGACAGGCTGGGGTGGGGGAAGAGTGAGAGGCTGATGTTTGTGAAAAGAAAGTGAAATTGGTTAGTACGCTTTAAGATGGTAAAGGGGGAAAAAAAAAAAAAGGCAAAAAAAGCACCCTGCTATTGTAGAATCCACCCACTCACTTCTGAAAGGCTCAAAGACCCAGACAGGGATTTACAGCCAGCACTTCTAGGCACTGAGTATGAAGCAGAAAACATTCAAACGCCCAGAGGCTGCTTCTGTGGTCCTGGAGAAGCAGCTTTCAGATTGTACGAGGTTATGGTCAGAGCCATTTTCTTTCAACAAGTTTGCTGCTGCTGAGTCAGGCATTAAGCTGAACATTACAGACCATAGGAAGACACCTGCACGCTGCAATTTTCAGCTCTAGTTAACCAACCAACATGTTTTTACTCTTTATTTTTAAACAAAGTCACACAGCTTCCTGGAGAAATAGAGAGTTCAAAAGCAGACCAATATAATCCTATGGCTTAGAAGCCAAAATAACAACAATAATAAAAAAAGAGCTGATGTTCAGTTGACTGTAAGACCAGGGTGAAGAAAATCCAAGTGCTGAGCAAGGGCAATACTTCAGACCTTGTCCACAAACATTCAGAAAAATCACAGTAACGTAAAGCTCCAAGATTTTGGTGATGATTTTGAGACTATTATAAAGACAATACATTCAGTTCAAACCAAGTATATTCCATTTAATAGCTCACATATACTAAATAAGAAAGGGAATCCTGATGCAGAGGTTTTCTTTAGACCTAGTTAAAATGAGTTCAGAAAAGATTTATTTTCTCAGAGTCCGCTATATCTGGCTTCTATTTATTTACATGAGTCTATATCCAGCAAGGGTTTAAACTAAATTAAGGTATGGGTTTATACACATCATATGCGAGTATAAATAAGGCATCTCCTTAAACCACCTGCTTTCTTTAAAAAGTTATGCAGTTTTAAGTTTTACTTTTTTTTCTTTTTTAAAAAGAAATTTTACTGCTGCTAATCCCCGTGTACTCAGCAAATCAGACTTCTGCTGAACCTAGAAGTGAGGCACGGAAACTTGTTCAAGTTAAAGTCTTAATAATTTGATTAGCGACCAGTCCAGAAGCAGCATTTGTATCCTTGAGAACAATCTATTACATGTTAAAAAACCCCCTTATGCAGTAAGTGCTTTTTATTTACATTTGAGGTACTTTATAAATTCCTGTGCAATGTGCACAGTAAAATAATAGCACCCGGCATTTTCAAGTCGTTCGCGCCCCAGATGCATGCAGCGGGACTGAGTTACACATTATTTCTGTAACACACCACACTGTTGCGCTAGTGACAAGTTCACAGCTCTGGTCCCTGCAGCAGTTTCAGTTGCCCCAGTAACATGAAACGGGTTATATGACTGCCATCCAAAAAGATGCAGGATAGAACCATACCACGACGCTGAAGATGACAGCATATTAAATGATCGCTTGCATGCCTGTATGCTTGGCTTTTATGGGGCTTTTTTATTTTTTGGTATTTCCTGTTTAATCCTTAAAGCCAGAGAATGCAGAGGTAGGCCGACTAGCCTTGGAATGCTATTTATTCAACAAACTGGACTTCTTTTTTCCAGTTTGATGCAATTTTATTGCTAACCGGTATAGGAATGAAACTCCCACATGATCCCAATCTGAATCTCCCCTTAAAAACAAAACCCATGCTTGATCATAGCATTTCCCAGAAAAAAAAAAAGAAAAAAAAAAGAGTTCTTAACAGGCTGTTGATGCAATTATTGCTTATTATACTGGATTCTCTTAGTAGTTGTCTCATGTTAAATTCAAGTTCCCTGTGGCATGAACCATCTTTTTATTCCACTTTTGAACAGTGTTTAGAACAGCAAAGTCTCAGTCTGCGTCTACAGACACCAGGAATTATGAATCAACTGATTTATCTCTCCCTTGCACACCTTCCCCCCCCAACGCTAACATGGAAATCATTACATTTCTAGCCTAAGGAAATGAGATTTATATAATCATCCTGTGGCAATTTTACCTAGTCATTTTATTTACTCTTTAGCCATTTACCAGTCTCCAGATACTTCAGACACAGATTTCAAAGGTGCAACAAGAAGACTCAATAGGCATCTTATAAGTGGAGACAGATGAGCACCTAAGGGCTGCAACATGAGTTTAATTACAGTATTAGACACTAGAGAACCCATGCAGAGGAGCAGCACGAGGAAACAAACTACGAGAATTTCACTGCCGAATTTCTCTAGTTTTTGTATAGCTATATTGAGATCCTTTGTAAGAATCTAAGGGAGACTATACAAAGTCATGTTTCTAACCTCTACCCACGTCCTCTAATGAAACTTTGATAACATATCTAGGCATGAAGAATTTCACCTTTAACTGCTTACCTTTTTTTTTTTTTCTTCCTAAGAAAAGCAGAATAAAGTTTAGGGACAGAACACCCAAAACAAAGAATTCTACCTACAGATTAAAGCACAATTAATAAGTTAAAATCATAAAGATAAATTCATTAGAACAATTAGGCTATCACCCCATATCATACAGTCACTGTGGTACTAGGTCGCATGGATCAGTACCTTGTTTCACTGAACAGAGAAGAGAGAGAATAAAAGCACCTCCATCTTGTACACAGGAAGAAAAAGTAGTGGATTACGAACAGCTGTCAGAAACATATTCCATACCAGAAGTGCAGCTATTTTGGCACGAAAACATAATAACAAGAAAGCAAGGAAGATAGCACATTTTTAAGCTCACTGTCATCTTTCAGTCGCTTATCCAAGTTTCACTTGCAGACGTCAGGATGAAAAGAAACAGTCAAATAGCAGTAGCCGGAATGGGCGTTGCACTCACTTCAAAAGATCTGCATGCAGGAACAGTTTGCCAGTATCAATATAGTGCAAGCTGGCAGGACTGGAAAGTTACAAATTAAGTGTGCCTTCATCAGTGACCTACTATGAACAGACCTACTGAGCTGCTAAAATATTTTTAGTTCAACCAATTCCTGCCTTTTTTGGTTCCTCTTGCTCTTCCAGTTTATCCAGTCATGTGCACTTTTCCACTCCCTCTTACTGCCATGTAGTTTTTCAAGTTTGGCTCCAATTACCACTTGTTTCTGCTGCCGAAGAGCTCAGATTTACAGCATGACTATGAACAGCTCATATAATGGCTAAATCTCGCACGTAGCAAGCAATCTTTCAACGGAAGAGATATTTATACAGCAGGGAACTTTTCTCCTCCCCCCATGACGATGGATGTACTCACCAGCTGATACTCGCTCCGACGGCTGAAGGCTTCCTTGATTCCCGAATCCCTCCAGAGCGCACCCAGTGCGGGTACGTAGAGCTGGAAGGTGGCAGGCTCGATGGGCATTCCAGCTTTGTTTTCAAAAGCCATCAAAAACATTCCATGCTTCTCATTCTCTGTGTACTGCCAAGGGATTCCCAGTTTGTCCCGTGCATCGACCAGAACCCTGCAGCCCTAAAGAAAGATTCAGATAAGAAAGTCAGTGATAAAAAGATTAAAGTGTAAAAGAACAAGGATTTAGAGGTACTTGAAGCTTTCTTTTTTTTTTTTTTTTTGACACTATTCTGGCCAGACTGAACTCAGGAGAGAATCATAAACATTGTTTATTGCAACATCTCCAGCAGAAATAAGACAGAAAGAGCTTGCTTGTGTTAGCAACTTCGCCCCAATAAATTTCTCCAGGTGGAAAAAAAAAACCCCAACAACCTAGCAGCAACAGGTAGTTGCAACAAGCAATACTACCAACAGATAATAAAAGTAAACATCAAATGCACAAGAAAAGCGCCTGGGAACTAATGTATGATCCTCATAGCTGTAGTTTTAAAAGGAACACCATGCCTGAAACCATATTCTTCCATCTTTATCTTTGCATTTGGGTTTTAGATACCAAAAAGGGCATACTAGCTTTCTCAAGCATTAAAAAAATATTGTTGAAAGAACATAGCGTATATTTTAGTGAAGCAAATGGATTCTCTTATCCAAAATTGAGGCAACGTAGTAACTTCCAGTGCTGGGTGCATCCACAAACCAGTGAAACATTCAGGTAAAAGAGACTGCAATACCAAACTACCAAAATCCAAAAAGCTTGTTGCTGTAAAGTACAATTTTGACACTATCTCCTTAGATGCTATACAAACACAGCTATCAAACCTTACAGGCTTCTGGAAAACTTGCTGTAAATGAGCATCTTCTCTTGAGACACTTCCACCCAAATGGCTACGTCCAGCAGGAAAACCCAGCAGCAAGAGGACTGAAGACACTGTAGATTTCAAGCTACTGGGCTCAGTAAAGCAGGTGCAGTATTCTGTCACCATCAGCTCACTTCTTGAATTTGCAACACATTTGCTAAGAAGTCATGACAGGTAAGTGTGGGCACTCTAATTCTGGAAAAGCAATCTGGAAAGAAAGTGACTTAGGTCTCATATTTAAGTTCAGATTACTGAGACTGCTTAATTTCACATTTTGCAGTTTTTATGGAAACTTAATTTCATATTCCTGGCAACAAGCCAAACACATGAGGTTAAGTAACTTTGAAACTTCAGTCTTGAATCTAACTACACCTATACCGAATAGCTTCAGATGGCCAACAGATATTTCTCAATAGCAAACACCAGTTTAACCGTGGACAGGTCTGTTGATGATGGCTTAACATCTCAAGTACTATCTAATTCACAAGTAAAAGCTCTGGGTTATATTAAACTACTTTTATCATTGTATTCATCTTTTGGCTTTACAGTTTATGAAAACCAATAAAAGAAGAAAAACCCAAAAGTGAAGTTCTGTTTCCACAGTTAATCACATGAACCTCCACGTTACTGGACTGATTTTTTTTTGGGGGGGGCATACTTTAAGCTATCAAGACTGCACATATGTTTTCTTAACACTTGAACCTTTCACCTCTCCAGTCCTTTAACAGCATCACACAGCAAGAACAGTAACTTTCCCAATGGAAATTAAGATTGGAGAGGGAAGTGAGAAGCAACTTAGTGTGAGTGTCACAGAATAGGAACTCAGAGTAAAGCATCGCCGTTGTCACTATGCAACAGTGTTCCTGAAGTGCAGCTTCCCCAAAATGTAAATATTTATGGTTCTCCAGTGATTGTTACTTTCCTTTTATAAAGTAGAGAATCTATTTCCCAGAATAGCATGAAAAGACTAAAATTGAATGTATTTTCAAACTGCTGCTTTAAATTCCAGACGTAACTATCTAGTAACTCTGTCATACAGACCAAAAGCCAACTCTCATTCCTAGTTTCAGAGTTTATCCCTTTATTAACAGAACCCTTTAGATCTGCTGTATCTGAATGGTGTGAACAAATGTTAGCATAAGGAAAAAAAAAACCCACCACGTACAACATTTTGTCTCCGAATTGGCGACGCCTGCACTATGTCTCTTACCCTCAGACACTTGCAAACCCATCACTTGCACAGACCGCCAGCCCGGCTGCAATTCAAAGTCAGTGTCAGCTCCCCTTGCCCCCAGCTGAGAAATTCAAGATTAATTTTTTCCCAAAGCACGGTGGTGACCGAGACAGGCGGGACACGGCTAGTTCTAGGTATTTAGTGCCAGGTTTGTTTCTGCTCAGTGAGGAGTGTTTACGGAGAGAAACGGTTAATCTGCGCCCCGTGTCAGCAGGCGATCCCCATCTCTCCATCATCTCCCAGCCGGGTGTGGAGCTCCTGGCCCACACACGCCAGCTCTGACCTTTCACCTGCTTCAGCTCCAACTCTCCAAAGCCATCTCTCCCTCTCCATCTGACAGCTCCCGGGCTGATTTAACCCTTACACAGCCCACAGCTACCACAGTCCCTTCAGAGCCTCTCCAAGGAAAGACAGCAAGATCGCACAATTCCTGTTGGGATAAAGTGGCACTGGGACCTCAGTCTCCGTGTGTTTCCCTGCACTGTCGCTCTGCCTTTTCCTGCTCCCACTGGAGATACAGGGGATCTCGAGAGATGGTTGTTAAGGAAAAGTTCATGGTTTGTTTGGAGAAAACCACAGGACAGAGTTTCAATCGAGGGTGTAGAGACTGCCCCAGTCCCAGAATAGTCACTTATCTGCTGGCTGCTGCTCCTTGGAAAGGCGGGTTTGAGTCTCCCTGGGGCAAGAGAGGGAACCCAACTTAGACCTCACAGACCCTGCAAATTCAGTATCATAACGTTACCTACAGGGAGCACGTAGCATCAGCACCTTCCTCTGCTTGAGAGGGAGAAATGGCTATCACCAAATCACATACAGAGCCCCATCTGGGGCAAAGCAGCAGATTCAGATGTAGAGCCATCAGCATTGGCAGAGACGTAAAATGACGCTTACAGAAGGTCAATTTTAAACACTAAATGAAGAACATAAAAAATAAGAAACAGGTTAGCAGGAATGCTGTCCTACACATATCACAGGAACAGCACCTCCCAAAAAATCAGAATTTGTGGAACACACCAGCTTTGAGATATATATACACACCCCTAAAATGCATCAGAAGTAAAAGCTTTACATAACGAGCAAAATAGCCAATCCTTCTTCCCCCCAGCTCTTCACGGTTAAAAGTATTTGTGACTCAGCAAGATCCCCAGAAAGTGAATCTAAACTTAACATTTCACTATCTCCGCAAAGCGGTTCTATAAGTGCTACAAGCAGATATCAGAAAGATGAGGAGAAACAGAGAAATCGCCAAATTTAGATCCCATGTATTACTATTTCTGCATTTCAGAGTTACTGATTATACTATTTTTTTGCAGCCAAAATGAGCATTTGATAATCCTTGCCCCATTAATCTGCAGTATAAGTTATCATAGAAAAGGTTTTCTCTTTCTGGGAGCACATTCAAAACACCTTCCATATCTCTTTCCTCCAAAAAGACCATCATGGGAGATAGCGAAAGAGTCACTTTTATCTGTAGTTAAACTTGCTGAAAAGTTTATATGTACTGTTGATGCCCAGAGGTAAAGATTTCATTTAAAAGGTTAAACTTAATTAAAATTCACAGAACTTCCATTTATTATAGAATGAACAGAATGGCTGAATGTATTTAATAATAGAATATATTTATCAAAACTGAATTTGGACTCAGACATCATTGGTACAAATAAGAAAGAAAATCCACCACATAAGTCTTATTGCATGTACAACACTTCCCCCCGAGCTCTAACAATGCAGGTAACACCTGACTATTTTCATTGCAGTGCTCATTTCACAGTAAACCATTCCAATACTGCTATGACAGGTTTTCTGATTTTCTACTATTGTAGAAAATGTCAATTCAACCTTTCATTCAGAAGGCCAAACACCGTCAATTACCATTCTGTTTTCAAATTTGGAATATGGAAAAAAAAAGTGGCAACAACTTTTGAAAAGCTTCTGAACAGTTCAACTGATCTAAAGCTTTTGTGCTGCAAAGTAGGACCCAGAATAAACACAGGTGGAAAGAATGAAAATTCACAGATAAGGACAGTGTCAGGCATTAGAAAATGGCAAAGCAGCAGCATACTGGAAGCACCAGTTCAGGATAAGAAGTACGAAGTTCTCTGTTACATTTCTTTCCTAATAATTTTTTACATATTCAAGTCACTGTATAAATCCCTGGCATGCACAAAACTTAGAACCAGAAAAGGTGTAACAAGTGTGAAATGCAATCTAACTCACAAAGTATCGTATCCTACACGGAAGAAAACACTAAAGAGATCTAGAAATCCACAGTTTTGAAATAAGGTAACTAAGGCATGATATATCAGAAATCTACAGAAATTGCAAACCACTTGGCGAAGGGGAGTAGAAAGAGACTGTTCCTTCCCCACCCTTTGCTACTCAAGTATGAGTGGTACAGCAGCACAGTTATCCAACAGAAGGCTGAACTACAAGAAGGGTTTTTCCTATGCGCCCCCCCCCAGTGAGACAAACTCATTTACATAGGATGCTGGCCAAAAGTATAAATGGACTTAAAAAGCAATCTAGACAAATTGCTGGAAGAAAGGTCCAAAAAGGACTATTCGATTACATTCCAGATGCAACCCCTGGCTCAAGAAGTTTCCGAAACCAAAGGCTGCCAATAACTGGAGGAGTACACCAAAGTATCACATTGCTGCCTTCTTGTACCCGTTTTTGGTTGTGTTTTTTTTTTCGTGTCAGAGGCAGAGCGCTCGATCCTTGGCCTGACGGAGCACAGCTGTTCGGCACGAAGTAGAATGTTTGCTACTCAGCAGCAGTATGAAGGTTTTATGAGCGTTTGCACAAATGCTCGTTACTAGGACTGGCTCAAATATATTTTGTCTCCTTTACTTTTGAAAGTGCTCTAGCTTTGAAAAAAAATAATCCAGGTTGTCTTACATTTTTAAATAATAATAAAATGGTTTTGTGGGAATTACTAGAAAGGTTATCACCAGATCACTAGCTAATGTCATTTGAAGCCAGCGAAGCTTGCTAATGCAGGAAAAGTGTTGCAGTAGTTAAAGAGCAGCTTGATTTAAGAATATCTTATGTGAGTAGTTACACTACTACATATAACACAACATTATCATTTTAAATTATTCACATACTCCAGTACTTAAAGGATTTGTTATCCTAAAAATCCCATACCTTTCACCAGACAGACCAACACGGGGGCTGAGAGAACACACCACAGTTAAGCACCAAACACACAATGGATGCAATAGGCTTGAGGGGCACTTGCACATAAGCAAGGGCAGGTTCTTCCATGCGCAAACCAACAGTCAAGTGATCAAAAGATCTGGTTATTCTACTCAAGTGTCTAGAGAGAACTTGCAAAACTACTTAGAGTTTGTATACAAATTGAAAAGTCTCCTACAGTGCGTTTTCTCAAAATAATTTTAAGGAACTATTACTGGGTTTGAGATCACAGACAACAGAGTAACTGATACACATTAAATACTGCAGCAACTACTTTTTAAGCTTTTACCATTAATAAAATTGCTCAACCTCATACCAAAGTCCTAGATGTCCAGCACCTATATCACTTATGGAAACTATTGTCAGAGAAGTGCTGATCACTGCTGAGTACTTGACTAGGGGACTCCAAGTCACAGCTAACAGGCAATACTGTCTTCTCCTACGGCTGTAAACCAACATGAACACTGCAAGCAACAGGGAGATTCAAATCTGTTTCCTACTGTGTGTTTTTCCTCATTGTTGTTGACAAGGAACTGGCAAGCCCTGGGGATCACAATTCACAGAGACCAATATAAATCTGAGCTAATGCCAAAAGAAGTGCTCTCACCTCAGGAAGATATTTCCAATGCACCCTTTACGCCAGTGGAAGAGAAGGAAGCGATGCAGCTATATGAACACAGGCCCAGCTGGACCCGCAAGTTTAACTGTACCAAAAAAGCTGCAACAGCTCCATGATCAGTGGTGCCAAGACAAGAGAGAGAAAGCTGAATCACCCAGCCTTAGATGGGACTGGACTTCTCAGCAGCAACACTTACTGGCAAGTAATAAAGATGATAAAATGTAACCTACGCGTATTTTTAGAAAACATCCTTTAACCGTCTAAAAAAGACATTTTCAAATACAATTTGTAAAAATAAAGCTGTCAGTGTTTGCAAACATAGTGGTGTGCATTTTTTTTAAATTGCCATCTGGAACACTGGGAAGAAGGTGATTTACTATTAACAAACTAATAGCAAGACAATCAGTTTTTCAGCACGCTATCGTAAAAGCGTTAGCAGTGTTTTTATTTGATCTATGTCCTTGGAATGTTATAGCCAAGCAGCAGCCAAGCACCCAATGTCACTCCGGAAAAGGTTTCCTATTACAGAGCAGCCAGTCTAACCACTAGGTACCATCAAAAGGGACATCTTTCCCGGCAGTGCAGTTCCACCTTCTCCTGTCCCGTAGGTCTGCCATTCATCTGAGCCCACGAGCCAATCCAGTGAGCAAACATCACCAAAAACATACTCACTTATATAACAAGTGTTTTCCATCGCCTCTGTTAGTTTGATGTAAGGCAAGACAGAAGGTAGGGGTGGGAGCAGCACCAGTTAGCCCAGTTAGACAACAAAAAGGCTCAACAGCTATGCGTGTATTTTCACCATTCACATATTCCAGTGCCACCTAGGTGAGAGGGAGGTAAACACTGAAGATGACCTACCTTCTAGCCGAACATACAAATAAAACATGGGAACAAAGGGGAAGTGTCATTCATTTAGTCCACAGGAACCCAAACATTAAGAAACATTTGGATTAGCCACCAAATCTCTGAATTGGGAGCAGCAATGATGTCTGCTCGTCTGAAAACTCTGAAAAGAATCCTTGTCTTTGACTGAATCCAGCAAAATGACAATAAATGCAGCAGAAGAAAAATACTCTCACTGCAAGCTTTACTTGCAACTAGGAACAAAGTAAAGAGATGATGACCTGAGAGGTGACAACTGGTGCGAGACCTTAAAAAAAAAAAAGTTCTGAGTTAATGCTTTCAGAATTAGATTAACAGCTTTCTCCTTTTCCTAAGACCATCATACTAACATCTAGTTCATAATTAATTTGTGCTTTCAATGGAGCAGAAGTAGCATCTGCAGTTCCAAAAGCATTCCCATCAGGTTTGGCAAGACCCTGTCATGCTGCCCTAAAATATACTGCCACAGTACCCAGCAGATGCACTCAGACAGAAGGGAAGGGCCTTCAACACCAGGATAAGACCGGTTCCTCAACCCCACGAGGGTGAAAGACACCCATGCAATGAGGAAAACTCTTCTGGCAACTCTACAGCCTCCGATTCCTTCTAGCTTTTTCTCTTGTATTGAACTTACTTTTTCAAACAATGTGCACTAGTTTGCCTTTGCTCCAAAGTTTTCTTGTAAACATTGTTAGTAGCACTGTTTGCTAATTTCTTTGCTAATACGGTTTCCAAGTTAATTATAAAATTGTGTGTACACTCGACCAACTGAATATAATATAAGCTCCCAAATTTGGTCACTCAAGGACTAAACTTTTGTCTGGAAAACATCAAAGTATGTGTCTACAGTCTCCAGGGACTAACTCATGTTCTGCAATACTAATGACTACATCACAAGAGCATTGTAAGCTCTATTTTGGAACAACAATGAATATTTATCACTTACTATTGACCACTACTCCTCTTCCACTATCCACCACGATGAAGACAGATTGCTCTCTCCTAGCCCAACCAAAAGATGTCCCAAATGCAAAAAGAGCACCAGGGCTGATGAAATGTATATTTATGACACAGAAAATACATCAACTGGAAGTTAGTAAGAGTTTAATTGATTAAATAAACCTGGAATAGGAAGACCAACAAGACTCATAGGTTTTTTTTTCCTTTTCCACATGATTTTGTGAATATTATTTTTCACATTAAAATAACCACTGAACAGTAAAAGCCCAAAGCAAATAATCAAATTTAAATACCAGTTCTATCATGGAACTTTAGCACTTGTGTTTTAAGTTTAATGGAAAAGCTCCTAATTAGCTACAGTTCCCATAGAGTATTCTCCTTGTCATTCCTTTCAAAAGAAGTTGTCCCAGCAGGAATGAGATTGACACTGTCCTGTGACAAACTACTCAAGTGCAGAGTTGGGATCTAGCTGAAGTAACAGACTGTGTGTCACTAACATCACATCCTAATGAGTTACCAAATTCATTTGCACATAACCCCAAGGAAATGTGGAGTCAAGTCAATTTAAAGACTGAATAGAGTTAATATAATGGAAAGACATATATTCCCCCTGCATTTGTAGGCTATTAGAAGAAATACATTTGTGTCATAAATGATGAGGTAATTTGGTCACTTAAAGTGTAGCTCCCAACTAAACTGAGGAATACTCTTTTCCCATTTCCCAGAGTTTGTATCTGTACCTGACTGAAACCTGCAAGATGCAAGCAAGTGTTCTTGGTTTGTTTTTCAAGGACACAGGCACGACTTTATAGCCAGAGACCATCAACACAATATCAGCCCATTCAAGGTATACAGCGTACCTGCAATAACAAAGCAGCAGCAGCCGCCTAGGTTTAGTATTGGTTGCAGAAGTCCAGTGTTCTTAAAATGGATTTCAGCACAGGCTACTTGCTTTGCCCATTTTACTGTCACTGATATTCAAGCTGTTGAGGAGAAATGCTCTCGGGTATGCCCGCAAGTATTGCAACTGCACTCAGAAGTCCCAAAGATATATCCTCAGGGAGTTTTCACGTTCAAAATCTTTGGTTGGCTCCCCCTCGATCCCACTCAGAGCCCACAAATGAAGTTACACACCATTTCCTGAGTAGTTCTTTCCTCCGCGATTCCAGGCTTTTCAATTCCTTAGTCATCGCAATTGAGGCCACAGACAGCGAGAAAACGCTCACGGATGTATTGAAACCTTGAGCTGGCCCTCCCATTTTCAAAATGGAAACTAACATTTGCAAAAAACTCAACAGATTATACTTCAGGGTTTTAAAAGCTGAATTTTTCCTCTCTTCAGATTGAGATCTCCCAAACAAGCTGGTGCAAGTACCACTCTGGTGCTTGTAGATTACTTTAATTATTTTCTTATGCAGCTAAACTGGGTTTTTTCAAGCAGCATGATATTCTCATACTTGAAACAAACAAAAAAACCACCCCAACACAGTTAGAGAAGGAACATCAGAGCCATGATTCATTAACTGTTATCAAAGGAATCAAGCAGAGTAGCATGGCCAACCCATCTGTTTTGGAAGGTATCAAAAGATTACTCCTTCAGTTACAGTCAGAAGGCATCAGAATGCTCATGTAACACCACCAGCCATTTCTTAGATTTGAAATGTAAGGTACACAAAAGTTTTCCAAGTTCCCCTGAATATCCACGTCACCTTAAAATTCATGCTGCAGCAGCTAGTCCTGTCCTATCCACTTTCCTTTTCCAGGTGGGTGTGCTAAAGTCATGAAGCCTGTGTACTCATACCAGAGCATTAACACTACTGCTTTTCACTTCAGTCATCAAAAAGTTCCAAAAAGTTACTTTGAAACTTAGCCTCGATTAACAAGCAAAACCCTAGTTAACCGATGACTATTTACCTTAAACCAAAGCAAAACTAATGTATTTGAAGACAGTCCCACAAATGCCAGAAAAAGCTAGTGAGGCTCTGAACCATCACCTGTACTAAATGGAAAAGTAAATTCTGTATCATAGATTTATTTCATTTCAGCATTTTGTTTCTAACTAGGGTTTCCCAAAGTGGGGGATGAGAAACAGAACAGAGTAAGGAAAGAACCCAGCATTAAGAATGCATCAGAAAAGTGAGACGCTGAAAACTCAAAATAAAGTGGAAGCTGACATCAATTCATACTTAGCGCTTATTTTCGAAGAAGTTTCAAGTTCTGTTCTCTGAATCAGTTCCTTCATTCTCCGTAAGCTGCATAGACTGCCCAAATACTACTGAAATAAGCACTTCAGAATTATCAAGCACTATTGAGAGAGTAGTAATCCTCCTCCTTCAGAGAGAAGTTTAGTCATGGTTGGAAAATGAAAATTGACCATTTAATCCCAGAGATTTACACTGCATTTCTAACTCAGATCTCAGTGTTGTAGAAGCTTAACAGAACCATTGTCTGACTACGCTGAGAACTGTGTGGAAAAAGGGGCTAAGGCTGTTGCAGCTGTACTTCCCGACGTCAAACACATTTATATGCTATTCGATAGGATCATTTTCATTTCACATTGTCCACATACCGTATGACAAAAATTCACTTTATATCCTTTCTTTTCAGTTAGATACATGGTGATCTCTGCTCCATTTAGTCTTAATAGATGGTCGTTCTAGTCTGAACGTCCTGAAAAACTGAAAAGAACCTGTAGTCTAAGCACTTTATGACAGAAAGAACGGCAATCAGGTTCATTTGACAATTTACTTCGTCAAAGAAGCAAAATAAGTTTACTTGAAACATTTTACGGTTTTCCACAGAACAAAGTTTAATACAAGCAAGTATTACCCAATTACCCTAAAATAAATGCAGTGACAACATCAGTCTGTTTTGAAAGCCCTGTAATTCTGTCTTTGTATTTGATTTCTTCTTGATGATTATGGCAGAATACCAAGGTGTTATCAGGTTTCTTTCAGATGAACAAAATGCAAACAGAACGTCTACTGCCTTCTCCCCACACTCCAGTCTCAAACCTCCTTCCCACCAGAAAAATCATTTAGTTCCCTTTGTTCGCTCTCCCTCCTCCTGCATACTCTTTCCATAGCGACCATTCCCAAGCCATTCCCCAAAACCTATGAGTGAAGAGTAAACCGTATTCTTATATCCGAGAGCCAGCTCCGTCATCCAGAGCAATAAGAGAACAACCTGACAGATGCTGTCCACGTAGCTAGAAGGATAGCCTAACCTCACACTTTCAAATCACGAACTGCAAGGCCAAAAGGGTGTTCTGTTGAACCATATTTAGAAAGTGTTGAGCCACTTTAAAAATACTTCCAAATTTCAATTTGATGATTAGGAGGCTTGACGAGGTGTTCAGCTGACAACAGTCCAAGAAGTGTTGTTAACTACTGGTCTTGAAATCAGAACACCTGACTGCTACCTTGAGGACTTGGATTCTACTTCCAGTTCTCCAGATTTGCCCAGAGCCATCCAGCAGACAAGTGTTTCAAGTGCCGAACTCAGCCCCCCCTACTACGAGATGGAGACACTTACTTTCCTTTCCAAAGCACACTAAATTCTACTTCTGAAAGCTCTATACCTTCTGCATATATGAAATATTACAATAACTAGTATTGCTTAGACAGTCTAAAGGAAGAAATCTTAGATTTTTTTCTGTTTTCACAAATCACTTCCTTAAAAGCGTCTGCTACTACTTTACATCAGTACAGTAACAAACAGATTACTGGCAGTACCAAAATAAGCATTAAAACCTTCAAAATAAGACTCCTTATTTCTAAGTGCATACAGAAAAACTCATCAACTCATCACACTCTCTTTGCTTAGATAACATCAATGAGAGAAAAGCTTCTGAGCTTCAACTTCCTTGCAGTTAATCGGCTCCTGCAATACACATACATGTTCCTAAAAATGGACTAAAAAAAGGAAATTAGTCAACAATTTTCCCGTTCATTAACAGAAGCAAAAGCCCTTCATGGAATAGTGGCATTCTTAAAAATAAGAGTCATTGTGTGTGTGCACTTCAGTGCATATTAAGCTTCTATTCCAAAAAAAGTCTGAAAATTCAGGAGTAACTCTTGTTATCTTTAACTTGCACAGTTCCCTTTCCTTTAATTTTCTATGAAATCTCACGGAGCCTCAAAAATCCATGCCCGCATAACAATGGAGACAGTCCTACAGAAACACTCAGGCAAGAAAGTAGCAGTTTTTTTAGAGAGAGATTATAAGGATGAAGAAAGATACATTCTTAAGTGAGATACTTATGCATCTTCAGGCATTTTCTGAAATATAATCATTTCTACCTGCACAGGGCATCAAAGCTCATTTCCCAGAAAGAAACAGGATTTGTCAAAGCTGGTTTTCATAAATTGTGTGAAGACCAAAGGCTCTACTTGTTGGCTCTATCAGTACCCTTTATATTCTCCAGTCAGTACAGAAACATAGTACCAGCACTACAGAGCCTGCACACACATTGAACAAAAAACTTTTCTCCAAAGGTACCAAAACAAATTTATCTCCCTTTCAGAGATATGCTCCATAACATGCCGCACTACCCAACTGTAAGGGCCCTGTTTCTAAAGATGTACCAAGTAACAACCGCTTGCAGCCACAGCATCTATACGGGGACCCATTTCTTGGCCCATCTCGAGGTACACAGACACAGGGCACTCCGCAGAGGCACAGAAATTCCTGCTCATTTCTTCAAGCTCTGAAGTTTCTCCAGTTCTGACTTAGAGGATGCTCTCATAATGTTTTTTCCAGAGCACAAGCCACACCTATATCCTCCTTCCTCTGCGTTTCCACAAAGCTTTTCTCAATCCCCTTCGCAGGGAAGTTTCCTTGGAGCCCTTTTTTCATCGAGGCCTTCCGACGAGTAAGGCTGGAAACCTACAGAGCCGAGCCCCCCGCAGCCCCGCGGGCGGCCGCACAAAGGTACGCGCCTTCCGAAGCACCTGCACCGCAGAACCCCCCGCCGCTTTCCCCGAGAAGGGGGAGCCGTGGCCGCCCCCGCCGAACTCCCATCCGATTCTGGGCACGGCCCAAACTCCCCGAACTGCGGGATGTGTCGGCGTCGGCCTCCCTCCCCCCACGACCGCTCCCCCCGAGCCCGGGCCCGGTTCCCCTCCCGCCCCTCACCTTGAGGATGTTCTCGTAGATGGTGGCCCGGAACTCCAGCAGCGCCTTCTGGTCGAACTCCCGGCCGTGGATGATCCGCATCTGCTTGAGGAAGGTGGACTTGCCGCTCTCGCCGGCGCCCAGCAGCAGGATCTTCACCAGGCGCCGTACGGCCCGTCTCTCCCGGGCCAGCATCGCGTCGATCTCCCGGCTCCGCCGCCGCGCCTCCCGCTCCGCATCGCGGCTCCGCTCCTTGCCCTCCCGCCGCGACTGCTCCCCGCCGCGCCCGGTGGCCTCAGCCGGCAGCAGGCAGCGGCTCAGGGTGCGCACCACGCCGGACATGGCGGCTGCGGGACGGCGGGAGACCTTCACAACGCCGCGGAGACCCCAGCCAGCTCCGCCAGCATCGGGCGGAGGCCACCGAGACGCTGGGACCCGGGAGGAGGAGCAGCCACCGCAGCCGGGGGCTAAGGGCCGGGACCGCCCATTCCCCTTCTCCCGGCTCGGCTGGGCGACGCTGTGCAGGGAGGGGAGGCGGGTGCGGCCTGGGGAGGGAGGCCGGTCGGTCGGCCGGGGGGAGGGGTGGCGGCGGCGGCGGGGCGCGGCCCACAGGCCCTACCCGGGGAGGGGGCACCGCCGCCCTGCTCCGAGCGGCGAGGGGGCGCCGCGGGGTCGGAGAGAGGCAGGAAGACGCCCCTGAGCCCCTCGGCCCCGGTTCAGCCGGCGGCCGCCTCCGGTGCCGCTGAGGCGCTGGGGGACGCAGGAGCCCCCGGCCCCTTCAGTAAGGGAGCGCCGCCGCCTGCGGAGGGAGGTGACCGCCCCGCCCTCCCGCCCAGCTAGCGCCGCGTCTCACTGGGCGGCGAGAGTGTCGGTCAATGCTTCCTTCTTCCAATTGGAGAAGCCGCCATGTGGGGCGGGATTAAGCGGGCGGCAGGGCTCAAGGCGAGGCGGTGCCAGGAGGGACAGCGCGGGGGCGGAGCTTTCCTGCGGGAGGCGGGGGATCCACCAATCAGAGGTGAGAGGGCGGGACTCCGAGCGAGGTGATGTTGCGGGGGGGCGGGCCCGGGGCCTCGCTTTGGGAGAGGGCGGGTCCACCGCGCGGGGCGTGACGTAACGTGAGGCGGGGCCGAGGCGGCGGGGCTTGCCCGGGGCGGCCGGTGTTGGGACGGTCGGCGGCCGCCGGGCACGGAGTTAGTGACGGGCCGGGGGAAAACCATACACGGGGGGGTTATTCCGCACCGCAGCAGTGCGGCCGTCAAGCTGCAAAAGTCACGCAGAGACATGCATCGCGCGGTCGGGCCGGTGGAGGGGGGTGTGTCCTCCGGAGGGACCCGGACAGGGGCCGAGGAGGTGGGCCCACGCCAGCATCGTGAGGGTCGACCGGGCCGAGTGCAGCATCCTGCACCTGGGTCACGGCAATCCCCAGCACAAGTCTAGGCTGCCGCAGAATGGACTGAGAGCAACCCTTAGGAGGAGAAGGACTTGGGGGTGCCGGTGGATGAGAAGCTCAACACGCCCCAGCAATGTGCGCTGGCAGCCCAGAAACCCCCCAGCACGCCGGGCTGCATCCCCAGCAGCGTGGGCAGCAGGGCAAGGGGGGGATTCTGCCCCTCTGCTCCACTCTGGGGAGACCCTACCTGAGTAACAGGTCCAGAGGAGGCCACGAAGATGCTGGGAGGGCTGGAGCCCCTCTGCTGTGAGGACAGGCTGAGAGAGCTGGGAGGGGTTCAGCCTGGAGAAGGCTCCAGGGTGACCTTAGAGCCCCTTCCAGGCCCTAAAGGGGCTCCAGGAAAGCCTGGGAGGGACTCTGGATCAGGGAGGGGAGCCATGGGATGGGGGGAAAGGGTTTTAAACTGAAAGAGGAGAGATTTAGGTTAGATATCTGTAAGAAATTTTTCACTCAGGGCAGTGAGCCCCTGGCCCAGGTTGCCCAGAGAAGCTGTGGCTGCCCCATCCCTGGAGGGGTTCAAGGCCAGGTTGGACGGGGCTTGGAGCAACCTGGGCTGGTGGGAGGTGTCCCTGCCCAGGGCAGGGGTTGCACTGGATAGACTTTAAGGTCCCAACCCAAACCGTTCCATGATTCTATGATAAACGCGTCCTCATACAAGTACATGCAGTCAGAGCACTTCAACACCCATAGTGTCTTATTAAAGCTGTTTTTAAAACCACACAAAGCAGCTGGAGGCCTGGCTGCCTCAGGGAGCTGCTGCCGAGCAACTTCAGCCTGTCATGGCAGGGGCTGGGGTCCAGCCCAGGGAGCGGCGTGGAGCCTCTGCTGTCAGCTGCAGCACGCTGCAATGCTCTGCGAGGAATTTAATTTCTTGATTGACGTTGGGTGTAATTGCTTGTAAAGCATATTGAGGCAATCTAGTACTGGGCCGATGATGAGGCCGGGATTAAAGTACCAAAGTACGCATCTGAAAGAAAATCCCCTCGGTCTCCTGATTAGGTACTGCAGGAAAAAAAGAACATTTTTCGGAAGCAGCTGGTATGCAATCACCTAGCAGTGGCTGTGATCCCAGACCTTCTGGCTGCAAAATGAAATTCTAAAAGACAGGCACGTCTCCTCAGTTCTATGAGATTATATGTTCCTTCCTGTATTCTTTTGTCTGTGCCTCCCATTATTCATGCCATAAACATCTAATCCAGTGTAAGCTTCAGATAATTTATCCTGCCCCAGGCCTGTACCAAACACTGGCGCAAGTGACACAACTGCAGAGCTGAGGGAAACGACTAAAATGACTAGGATTTCATAGAAAGTTAAGGATGTTAAGAAGCCTGAAGATGTCCCAAAGGATGAGGGAGTCACAGATTTAAAAAAAACCCCAAAACAATTAAAAAAACCTTTCATGGAAGTGAGAATACCATGTGAGTATTAATCACAGTGAGATGCTGTTCTCAACTCTTCCCCAAGGAGCAAATCTTTTTCTCTTTAGCAAGAGGAGACACTTAAAAACAACTTTAGGTACTGCCGAAGTCAGGAGGAGGGCAGCACAGGACTCTTAGCCATGAGCCATTCGCTACAGCACAGAACCATTCTTGAGAAAGTGACTTTCTCCTCCAGGATCTTACCCTTTGATTGTAGTTTGAGACTCAGCAGCAGCTGCTCATTCCGCGTATAAAATACTGCTGTAATTCACGACTTTCCCCACTGGATGTCATCATTGCCCCACCAGAAGCCAGTCAGACCAGCAGGATGGAGACAAACAACCCCCGAGCCCCCCATACTCTGCAGACCTGATTTTTGCAACAGCTGAGCACTCAGGACCTGCTGGAATCCACAGGTGCTGAGCTGCCTGCAAATCAGACCCGATGTAACGGTGAAGTGCCCAGATTGATATTTTCTGATTAGCTCCGTTACTCCTGCCTCACTAGCTTTGTCTGTGCCCTACTTGAGGTCCTCTTCAGACTTCTGAGGTTCTAAGGGGTTTTGGCAGAGAATTCAAACAGCTATGAAGCCCAGCTCCCGTGATAGGCCTGCGTCGTCTGTAAGGGAGAATGAAATTATGGTATACAATAAACTAATCAAACAAATCAGTCGCCAGACGTCCTTAGTTCTCTATGCATTCATCCATGAAAGCAGCTTTCAACAGCTCACATCTAATTGTCAAAAGGAAAAGGTCCACCCCTCCCTCTCTCCCCCGCAGCACTGTTGTTCCTCATCTAATCATTCAGAAGCTGTTCTAAAAACAGAACAAAACAGAATTTTGTTTACTATACTACGGCAGATCTGCAGCAGTACGCCTTCTGTTGCTCTGCTGAGGGACTGGGCAGAGCCTCACAAATGCACGTGATGATCCCTATTGATGTTTCTGCAGATGTTTCGTTATGAGCATAAGGAATAGGTGTAGGCACCCCAGTAAAAGCTTTAAAAGAGATGCTCATACTCAGTCTGAATGCCTTCCCTTTCTCTGTTTCCTTATTATCGGCCCAGTTCCATGCTTCAAGATTTCCAGTTCATCTCCCTTCTTTGGGCTTAGACTGAAATTAAAACAACTTATATTGATATAAAAGAAAATAATGTTAATGATTTCATTTTTCTATTCCTTCTTTTACCTTCTCAGTTTTCCAGCTTTACCATTTTTTTATTTCTACTGTTTTCCCCATCTCAGCTTCTTCCCATAACTCCTGTTCCCTTTCTGCTGAGATGAAGAAATGCTTGTACAGCTGCTTCTATTTCTCCTTCCTTCATCTCCCATAGATATAGAGAGAGGGAGAAGGAGCCTGAAAGATGGAAGAAAATAGAGGACTGGAGGGTAGAAAGAGAGAGACAACAAGGGCCACATTATTTTCATTTCCCCTGTTGGCTGCAAAGCAGCTGAACTATGAGCAGAAAGACAGGGAGCTCATGGGGGAAAGGCTGGAGCATGAACTTCTAAGGCCCTGGCCGTAAGAAAAGACAGCAGAACATTAAAGCTGAAAAGCTGTATGGCAGTTGGAGAAGCTAGTGGACTGCTTGTACACGAAGACCTTATTGCAGATGGGAGTGACATCTGGGCAGCTCCGTTAAATGAAGAAGTAGTTGTGGAAAAAGCACTGATAGAGAGCTCCACTCAGTAAGTCTAAATTTTCTGCTCACAGAAAGGCCAGAGGAGGACACGGCCTCACTGATGAATGCTGGCACAAAGTCTGTGAAATGGGGAGGGCTGAGATGCCTGACCTTGGTTCTTTCTATCTATTGCAAGCCCCCCTTGTTTCTACCTGAGTCAGGCATGGAGAGGATGTATGGATTTAGCCCTTGGAAGGATGCAGAGCTATCATTTCAGTGTCTTGAAGCTCGTAGTTGACTAATCCCAAAGTCTTCACAAGTCCCCACCTGGATGATGGCCCATTCTTCATCCAGTCCACTATGACCCCGTAGCTTAAAGCCGGTGTTCTCTCCTCCGAAAGAGTATTATCACTATCGGTGGAGGAGGCAGAGCGCGAAGGAGGTGCCACCACACTTCAGCTGAGAACGCAGCTAATGGACCCTAGAAGTTTGCCCGTACCTGGGACACGGCTGTTGTTTTCCTGAGCGCTGCCAGACACTGTCACTGCCAGGAAGAACGTTTTGTTCAGTGAAACGGGGAAGCAAATAAACAACAAGGGGGATATGCCCACCGCCACGCAGCAATATCAGAGCTAGTGCTAATGTAATGTAAACTTCAGAGTTTAGGCAAGAACCTGGCAATCTCAAGACAACAGCAAGAAAGAAGTATGCACTAATGGAATCACCTGAGTTGATAAATCATCCACCTTCTCCTTCCTGACCACTGTGCTAGATGAGCAAACTGAGTCAAAATATCGAACTGTTGTTACCACAGGGCAGAAGCACTCCTGGCTTCGTCTGACTTATTTAAAGATGTTGGGGCCCTTGAATTGCTTGTTGTGCATTCAGATAGCAAAGCTGGTAGATCTGAGGAAGATTTATGATCTAAACTCCTTTTGCTTCTTCTCCGTTGTTGAGACTGTGACTCTCTTTGCCTGAGGAGGTGCTGCAGTACATATGCACTTGAAGCCCTTACTAAGCTGGTAGCTTTGTCATGTTAAAAGAGCCATATTCTGCTTATTGCATTCTCCGAGGTTTTATATGGCTTGTTCAATGACCTTCTCTCTGCACACTCCCCATGGCAGAATGAAAAGTGGAGGGAGACACAGTGAACAATGTTCTCCTGTGGAGGAAAGCAACAAGAACAGTTCAAACAGATCAACTATTTTCTAGTAACATCATTAAGTATATGGGAAACTTCCAGTACTAATGTATTATTTTTTTTGCTATAGGTGTTGAGACCTTTGCTGGATGCTTTCTGCAGGACTTTATGACTCCTATTGCAATATGCTCTTTCTCAGAGATCCCAATTCTTTGAAGTGATTGCAATCTTAACTCCCGTGAAGCCAAAGAAAACTGAAGTAGTGAGGCATGTCTCAAGAAAAAATCCACTTACTAGTGAATTTGTATCTCGGTATTGGCCTTGTCCCTTTTGACATTGCTTTGGTATACAGTTGTTTGGGATACGCATCCATTTTTTTGATTCAGATTTACCTAAACTCATTGAGCTTCCAACTATCAACATCAAGATGTTAAAAATTAGGTCCAGACAAAGAACAAGAGAACCCCGAGCAGCCTTGCAATACTAAGACTGGAAGAGAAATGGACAACCAAACAGTGCTGTCGAATTATAATTGTTTGATTTCAGTGTATTCTGATTGTTAATTACTTTTCTTTTTCCCTTTTGCTAGCGCTGTGAGTACAGAGGCTGCAGACATTTGGTTCATACTGTTCGTGAATTCACAAACGTGGATTTTTTTGCAGTGACCCAGCCCAGCTGCCACTAAGCAGTAAAAATGCCAAATTATGCCAAAGCAAAATATGCCAGCTTCTTTTATTAAATTTGTAGACACCCTTTTTTCTTTTCCATGTGATATTTTCATCTTCTGTCCCACAGAGGATACATTACTCATATACATAAAATATGTGAGTCGTGACACTTCACGTAGTTAATTTTCACTATTTTCAGATTGCTTGACAGTAGCCTGTTCTCCTTCATTACACACCAGCCAACAAGTGGATTAGTTTACTTTCAAAACACAAACCCTCATATTAATCCCTAAACAATTAATTATTGAGAGAAGACAAGCATATTTTTTAACCCAGCCTGTGACTTTTCTACTTATTTCATCCAATAAGGCATGATCTGTGTAATGCCAGGCACGTCCTGCCACGTGTCCCGCAGACTCTGAGTTCTTAGCGTGAAGTTCCCGTGACTGTACGCAGGGAGGATGCACCTTGGTCTGAGGGTGCGGAGAGATCAGAAAGTGGGGTTCTGCTCAAAGGGCTTTCCTCAGAGGACACAGAAACCGGGCCTGTGGGATCTGAGCGGGGCGATGTCCAACAGCCCTTGCTTTTGGACAAGAATACGTCTGTCCAAAATAGGAGAATACGTCTCAATCTGGAGATGCATTCCTAGAGCAGAAAGGGACAGAACAGGCACGTGCTGGCTCCAGCATGTCTCCTTGGCTTATACAAGTACTCTGGCATCTCAGAAACAACTTAAAAGCAGACATAAGTCCTGAAAGTGTTTGACTCTGATTTGGAGTACAAAAGACTCAGTAATAAGTAGTTTTGCCAATTCAGGCGTGTATTTCCTTTAGTCATCTATGTCGTAAAGAGTCAGCAGAAAACAAGATGAGTGACATTAAGAGGGGGAGAAAAAAGGGCACAAATCTATAAAGTGCAAAAACAAAGCCAAAGAAAATGGAGGTCCCTGAGACCTAGCGTATTTGCTGTCAAGCTATGTCCATTTTTTCTGCATTGTTTTTAAAATGACTTTTCATCTGGTGATGCAGAGCCAAATATCTCCACGGGTAACATGTAGCTCCCCAAACTCGTAGGAAATTAGCAAGCCTTAATAAAATTTATGCATGGCTTGCTATTGCAGTTCCGCATCTAAAGGGAAAACAGATGTTCTGTTTAGTAATTCTCTTCATGTCCAAAGGAAAGCTGTTGGTTACAGGCTTTTTTTTTTAAAAAGTCTGGTGCTGAAAAGGTTACAAATGATGCAATTTTTACAATCCTACTCCAAGGCTCTCTGCTAACCTGAATTGCTGAGGTGACGCTCGCAGATGCCTGTCACCCACTTACCAGCCTCATATTTCTTAACACCTACACTTTGGGATGAATACATGGCAGAGAGTCCACAGCATTTGCCTGAGCCCATTAAGGCGCTGGCAGGCCAGGCTTCCCAGCCCTCTGGCTGAATTCATCGTGAAGTTTCTGGGCCCAGGTTAGTTTCAAAGGAGAGGCAGAATGGATGCGCCTCTGAAAAGCCCGCTATTAGAGATGGCACTAAATGGGTCTCTCAAGGCTTCGGCATGAAGAAGAAAAATCCTGATTCCTCACCTCCTTCACCTGGCTCCCTTCACTTAGCACATGTTGTGCATTCTGCCCGCGTCGTTTTCCACTACACATTGCAGATGGGCGATCTTTCCTCTTTCCATTCTTACACAAATATTTCTCAAGATGTGCAAAAACACTGGCACTTAGAGTGAGTGTTTGCCATCTGAGAGAGCTTGCCACTGCAAACACGTCTGCATGCATCCACATACATCTGATATTCATTCTTTGCTTTGCAGATGGGTATCAAACACAGAGGCTTTCAAAATGCAAATTCATTGGGCTGCTCTGTTTGCTTGTTTCTACAACATGATTATTCATTGCTCCCCGAATGGGGGGGATCCCAAGTCTTCTTTATTCCTCTAAACATTAATACAAAAAGTGGGTCCTTGTCAACAAAAAAATTGCCCCAAAAGAACAGCAAGCGCAATAAATCGTAGCCATTGTCTTAATAACCTTTCAAAGTATTTTTCCAAGCAATCCTTTTTAACCTGTGAATATTCATGGTCTTACAGATAACATGAAAGGATAAACACTCACGTGCACACCTAAATGTGACGAGTAGCTGATTTAGGGATTATTAGTCTCCAAAAACGGAGAAGGAAGGGACTCTGTCATTCAAAGAAACGATAGCAAATGAAGCAAAACCCAGGCGGAGGAATGCAGAGAAGAGCTGGCAGGAACTAACCAGATGAGTGATCAGCATTTTATTCAGACGGCGTTTCAGCGTCCACCCAGAGGAGATTAAGTATCCTGTCCTCTCAGTGCAGAGAAGGAGAAATAAATCAGGTTTTACCACAAGCGGGGTGGCAGGGAGTTAATTAGGAATGGAAAAAAAATATAATTCAGTTTGCAAAGGAATAAAAAATGAGCAAATGAAGGAGGTAAAATAGACTGAAAAACATGTTGGAACACACCTGGGAAACAGTGACGGAGGATGCTGCGCGGGGGAGCCGGCAGCCACAAGGGACTGCACACAACGGGTGACTCGACAGCTCCGCCAAAAGCTGCGATCCAGGAGCCAAATGCTGTTGCTCCGAGTTGTCATATGAAAGCAGACGTTTCCCGTGCCCCGTCTCCTGTCAGAGTCTCTCCAACAACAACGTGTATAAAAAAGGCAAGGCTGCGTAAAGAAATAAAAGGATCTTAGGTTTCCTCTCAACGTAGTTGTTAAAAAGCACAACCCTCATTAAAGTGAACAGGAATTGCTCCGCATCTCTTGTAATTTGCCTCCCTGGATTTGTGCTAAACTAGGATATGACAGATTTTGCTATTAAAACAAGCAAAACTACACAAGAAAATTAGCAGAAGCCACAAGAAGCGGAACGGTGGTGAAGCCACCTTGTTGCCCCATATTCAGTGATTTCCATTAATGATCTACCAGTAAAGCTCAATGAAGTGAGCAGTAGACAGCGATACGGGATCTGCGCTGTGTTGCTGGAGCACGTGCACACGGACACATTAAAGCGGGAGAAACTTTCAGAGGCAATGCAGCATTTCTTTTTGCCCCCTGTTCCAAGCGGAGGTTAAATGTGTCTGGGGCGTGAACGTCTCTCGTCCTAATGAAGATCAATTCCAAACTAAGAGCCGAGTCCCTGCTTCAGTCAGCTGGGTGTCAGCACTGTGTTTCTAGGAGGGGCGAAGGCTTCTGCTTTGCACTGGGTTTAAACCCTGGGTACCAGTGGGTTTGGGGTCATCTTGCCTTGCAGGAGGCAAAGTCCCGGCTGCCGGCTGATGGGTGACATGTTCCCTCTGTGGAAAATGGCTCAAGTCCGGCTGCGTGCCATTCCAGATCTGCTGACGTCCCCTTTTTGCCAAGAATGCCATAGGTTGCAGATCACCGCTCGAGTGGAAAAGCTTGTGCGTGAATGAATGCATGACTCTGGCTTCTGGCTGAAATAGTTAATCAATGTTTAAGTGACTTTCTGCCACCGGTGAATATCAACATTCCTCATTTTGGGTAAAAGCTGGGAGTCACATTTCAACAATATATTCAGAGAGCTTCAATATATTCAGAGAGCATCAATATATTCAGAGAGCATCCGATGATGCAAGAGCACAGTCTGTGGTCAATCACCGTTGCAGTAATTTAGGAGAGTGCAGGAGAAGGAGTGCTGTTTTGACTGTCTCCATGTTTGTTATTTATACACCATGTCATTCTGAGCTTGTTCTTTGCTTGTAGCTTTGGGCTGACAGTTCCCTGACTCCAAAGGCAATTCAGCCCCTGACATAAAGCAGAAGAACAATGCACAGTTCCTGTAAAACAACAGTGCTCCCCCCCCGCTGCTGTCAGAACGCAGGGATTAGATGCAGAATAATGCAGTCCCTGATCAAACCTGCAGCTGTAATTCAACCTCTGGACGCTGCTGATGCCATAAATTTGTGAAGAAAGTGCAGCTCAAGCGATTTGTGAACAAGAGCTGGTGAGTCCAATTGAATTACAGTTGTGGGAGCAGCCGGGATCCCCCTGCACCGAATCATTACTAATGAGAGCCAGAGAATGATTACTTACAATTTTAATGAAATTGAATTTTAATTTATAACCTTGGCTAGAAGAGAAGGAGGAAGAAACACAAAATGAATATTTGTGGGTGACAGGGCAAAAGTACAACCAGAAACCCAAAATAAACGGAAGGAGAATGCATCCTCCTGGAAGAGACAAGATAACATTTTATCTTCAAAAATAAATTCTTATTTTAGCAAGCGGTTGTGATACAGTGAGCACTGAAGAAAGCTACTCTATATCACGGTTCTGATGATGAAAGAGCTCAGAAAGAAAAAGCTCAAATATATTTTCTCCAACCCATTTAAGATACTCAGAAGAAGGGGAACTCTTTAGCTGATTTTCAAACCGTCACAGCCCGTTGTTATGGCCTGAAATCAGCAGGATGGTTACTCCAGGCACCACTGGCATTATAGCCAAATCATCACATGGAACCCTTTCTGAGCAAGTCTTCCAATTTCAGCACTGCGTGGTTATTCACTATCGGAAGGAAGAGCATAATTAACACTAAATACTGTTTCAAATAAAATCACGTTCCTTGCTGTTTCCCATGTTGAGGTATCACTCTGCTATTTTAATATGCTTTTTAATATTGCACTGTTTCTACTGGGACTGCAGCGAGGCATAGGGAGGCTAAGAGAAGTGGTTTATGAAGTTCATCTCAGAGACGGAAATGTGAGAAGAGAGATGGGAAAAATAGAGAACTTGAGTAAGGAACTCCAAATGGATGAATAAAGGAGCACCTGCAGCTCACAACACAGGCCACACAAGTTTGGCAACTCATACCATGAATCTGCAATTCAGGGGTGATCAGAGAGGCATGGGACGTGTGGTGGAAGGTCTGAGACTCGGGGCGTGCAGGAAGGGTCACACGAATCGGGCGAGTACTGGAGAGGTGCTGAAAAACGCTTAGGCTTTTGGCTTTACATTTATTTTACAGAAGGTAAATCAATATCTCTTCACCCCAGTGCACTCGTATCATATGGCTTTCTGTTACAAGGTGACCAGGGCTTGAACATGTCTCTTCTGAACTGAAAACAGCTTAATCCACAGAGATCTTTTTTCTACAAAATGTCTAAAGCGCTGTATTACCTCATGCCACAGGGGGATGGGACCCACCCCAGCATTTTATTGTACACCTCGGGAACCGGCAGCTAGAAAGTATTACTACTCGAATAGTAAAACATGCAAATTGAGTGGGAATTCAGTACTATTTGCATATATTAAACTATTTTGTTAAAATGAATAGTATTAAAACGAGATTTGCTATTCAAGAGAGGATTTTCAAAGAGACGGGGTAGTTCTACTGGGAGAAACATTACAAAATACGTGGCTAATACTGAAGGGTTATTCTCCTGTCTGTCACAAAATTCTTTCACATAAAAGTGTATTGTCATGCACACTCATTTACTCACACTCCCATGGCCTAATGGATTTTGGGAAGCCAAGCTGTGTCACGTCACCACTGGAGGGAGACATCATTCTGTTAAAAAGCTGTAAAACTGCTGCTGCCATAAATGCACTTCAGTAAGATGGGGTGAAAAAAATAACCTTAAGAAATACAACTGCTGAATTTGATCCAGGCTGGACACAGTAAATCACAGGTTCTAGTAACAATAACAATAGAGCATGAACGAAACACTGCCAGATTAACAAAGATACTTAATGCTTCCCCTCGGATCAATACCGCTCAAGAGAATCCTATCCAGGCGTCTGAACTTAGTCCAGGTTAAAGCCAGCACCTGTATATTCTCCTCCCTTCTTCCTCCCCGCTCCCATCACTCACAAGCTGTGCTCGCAGAAACCCATTTGTGATGTTAAAGTCTCAGGCAGATATTTCCTAACCCTTTATCTGATGGTGACCTTAAGTGTGACCAAAAAATGTTCCTGTAGATGGCATTATTTTAGTTTTCACTTAACCCTCAGTGGCCTAGTGGCCTATTTTACAATCATTCAATTACCCCTACTGCTGTTGAAAAAACCCAGCGAGAAAATAATTATTTGGTGCAGCTCAAGGTCATCAGCTGGAGGAGGATGGGGAACCATCAGACAAGCTCCAAGTCATACCACTCAGCCACCGTCGGACAACTGACAAGTGTACGGATGTACTTCAGAGAGGGGCCAGGGCACCACAACTCGGCTCTAAAAACCAAAAGCTTCTGCTAGTAGAACAAAAAAAGCAGTTCTGCTAGTAAAAAAAAATAATAAAAGGAGTAATTCTACCTGTTGTCATGTGGCTTGTTCCCAAAGAGGACAGCGTTGCACATGTCTCTATAGACTCATTCTGTTGTGCGGTGCACGTGTGCTCACAGATGCGTGTTCGGACACGCACACACATTCACACTTTCTGCTTAAATTACAAAACAGCATCTCAGCAAGATAAAACACGTGATAAGAAAGAAATTCCTGCGTGAGGGACTCCCACATTTCCAGTAACAGTGAAGAGCCCATGGAAACTTTCGGCTCAGCTGACTGTTGTGGTTTCTGTTTTGAACTTTATTAATGACACACGCTACCTCCTGCTAGCTGCCTCCTCACTCCTGAATTAGGCTAATTATGAAATTAATGTAGAAAACAAAGCTTTTTAAAAAAAATATACTCTCAGCACCTCCCCACGCAACTGCATCTCACACCTACGGTTGCAGCCAAACCATGGGTTTCCTGTTGTACTCATTGAATGGGGCAATTTCAGAATAAATATAGTTCAAACACTTCTAAATCTCTAGAGTGAAATCCTCGCTGTGCTGAAAATAGGACCTTCACCACATATTTTGAGAGTCTTTTCAGGCAGTTTTTTTTGGTTCTCAGTGAGCCTTGTTTATGGGAAGGAGACAATTAATGCAATCTTACAGCACGTGCCGTCCTTTGTCTTTTTGTTGACCCATGCGTCAACTTCCATAAACCACCACGTACCTCCTGACAGTAATCATCTGGTCTCCCCCCATGTTTTAGATGTGCTGACTGAAGTTTGCAAGATCCGGCTTGTGAACAGTGACCTAAGACATTAGAAACGAGCTAGGAAGAAGCAGGAAAAAACATCATTTAGTGCAAAACAAAACCTCATCCTGGAGCCACCCGATGGTCCGAGCCTAAGCACATGCATGTGCCTGTCCTGGATGCCCTTTCCCTGCACCTTCTGCCTGCTTTAGCTACAGCAATGGTTCTGGGCAGCGCTGAGAATTTGTAAGATGTCATCCTGGAGATGTTATTTTCAGATGTGCTCAGTATCTATGATTCTCGTGGGTTTCCCTAGGACTCCACCTCCAGGACTTCACACAATGGTGGAGTCTAATTATCACAAAATCTCCATACGCTGTTTTATAGCGGAGAAGGTCATGGCTTAGTTGCTGGAAGAAGGTACTGTTCTGACTATCATAATAGAAGTAGCAAGAGCTAAAAAGAAGAGAAATTCAAATAGGTACCCCTACTGCACAGTGCAGTTCAATCTTCCCGAGGCATACAAAGTAAATAGTAGTAATAAAATGTGATAGGAAAATCAATTGGAACAAATGAAGCACTGTCTGTGCTGTATCCCAGCTTCTCCGTCCCATTGTTACCGCTTTGATTAATAAACAGCAATCTGATAATGAGCAAATCAGCTCGGCACCAGGATATGGTGAAGTAAATGCTGCAGATGTGCTACAATGACAAAGCTAAATCTGGCCAGCGTTGACAAAGGTTGTCTTTGGACGACTGCGTGGCTGTTCCAGGAGGCTGGTCGGAGAAAGACCACTACTACATCCACAGGGCAGGCAGCGCTCGGAGGGCAGAGCGGAGTGGGAGAGGAGCTGTCGTAAGCTACTGGATTTGATGTTATATTCATAAACACGCACTTAGAACCGAGCATCAATTTTTCACATTCATTTAAAAGAAGTTTACCCCACTGGCTTTCTCTGGGACGCAAAAATGAAGGCAACAACCAAAAATTGTCTCTTAAAACAGGATTTTAACAATACGGTAATGTTACTATAAAGAACTCCGACTAGGTCAGAGTCGATATCCAGCTTCGCTCCTTCTGGTGCATATTTAGCCAGAACTGAAAGGTAATGGAACTGTGTCCATTTATGCCAGGAATAAATCAGCTTAATTATGAGTTATCCTTTATTTCTTATCACATTTGTTTTTTTCCTGAACGTTCCGGATGTCCCCATGACCATGGCTAGAGGTTGCCTTGTGTAGCCCTTCCTGAGCACTGTCCTGATGTGTCCTGGTGCCTTCTTAAGCACTACGTTAGGAGTTACTCTCTGAATAGTAGTTTTTGAGCAGGGGATTAAGCTTCAGCAAGTTTCAGTGCCTGTTTCTCTTTCCTTGCTGTTTCGCTAATGCCTTGGTAGATGCAATCACTGCAGGCTGTGCCAGAGATCCTTGCTAGTTCCCCAATACTTCTGTGAGCAAAAATTATCAGATTCACTGACATTTCAGACAGAGAGACAAGGAGAAGTGTACATAATTGATGTGAGACCACTCGTTGCAGTGAATTTAAATCAGAAAAAGAAAAATGTTCTCCAAAGGACTGGCTATACCCAACACTTGTCATCAAGAAATGGTTCTGAGATCTGACTGCTAACCACAAGAAGGCTTTTCTACCAACTTGTGAAAAAGAAGCTGATGGGACAGAGAATAAAGGAGGAAACAGTCGCATCTTAGTTCTCAGGTAGAATTTTTCCAGATTGCCAAGGTGGCAAAATGGGCATTTTGCCAGTGCCCTGGAAAGTCAGGATGGCTGCTGTATCTGAGGGAGGGACAGGTGGAGTGGTAGCTATTAGTGTTCAGACCGCTTTGCAGCAATTCGTTCACACCGCCTCTGAAAACAGCACGGGAGGCAAGCTGGGCTTCCAGGGCTCTTCCACGCTCCATCCCAGCTCCATCACTTTACACTGCCTCCCATTCTCCCTGGTGGGAACAGCCTGGTCCTGGCCCCAGTCCCAGTTCTCGTCCCTGGGGTGGTAACACTCCTGGGGAGGCTGGAGCTGAAGTCTCCACCCTGCTCTCACCACGCTGACGGGGCTGGGGGTTGCAGGTACGTTACTGTCTGGCAGCCCTGTCTTTTATTTGCCCAGGCATGAATAGGATCCTATGAAAGAGCCATCTCTCCATCTTTGTCTTTCTGCATCTGCAGTTTGGAAGAAAATCAATATTGCTGTTTGTTGCTAAATTGTCAGACAGCTTTTGATGCTAATATCTGATGAAGCAAACATGCTGTTGTAGATATTTACTCTCAAACAGGTTCTCTATCATCCACCATCTGCTTTTAAAGGGTCTTTTTTCCCCCTTTTTTTTCCAGTGACTAATGGTGCATTTAACCCCAGAGAGCCTCTGATCTGAACATCAGAAAGTTTCTGCAGCAGAGGAACAGAAAAAAGGAGGCGGGGGAGGGAGGGTGGATGAGCTTCCTGTTGTTCTAACTTGGCTGACGGGTAGGGTTCTCAAATCTAACTAGAAATCTCACTGCTTAAGGCAGCCACCACTCAAACCCTTGATGCAGCCGCCAGACTTGCGTTACACTCAGGTTCAGGGCCTTGAGACTGGAGCAGCGCAGACCGAGGGCAGCCAGAGCATCTCCTCCACCCGCCCGGACGAGCCACGGCAGCTCTCTGTCCACCAGCTCTGCCTGCACAAAGGTGTTCACAGCGCCGGCTTGATAAAAAGCATTAGTTCCACAGATGAGGACCACAGGGATGGGAGGCCTTCTGTTTGCTTTTGCAGGCTCAGAGATCAAGATTCCCACTAGAAAGGGTCGGGGGAAAGTCCGTGAGAACGGCACAGATTCTTCAGTCTTTGGGTCCAGGCTGATCCCTGAGGGCTAGAGACGGTTTTGCAGAAATACCAGGTGTGATTTCTGGGAGCGCGGCAGGATTCTGCAGTACGTGAAAGACACGGGAGGAAATTTCCTGTCAGGGCCTTTCAGCACTGCGTTGGCTGAATTAGGTTTTCTGTTCAGGCAGGTGTCAGACAGAACGGTTACCCCAGCTCCTCCAGGACTCCCACACGGCGGTGCCAGTGTAACTCCCGCTGTGCCAGGAGGGGTGTCCCGGGCAATGGCGCTACTGCCATCCAAGCTGCCAGAGCGAAAGAACCATATTCACTGTGCTTGAACCAAAAATCACACTGGGATTTGGGCTCCAAAGTCAAAAGGCACATTGTGTTGATCCATGGGAGAGCCTCCTTTTTCTACGGACAGGTCTGGTAAAGCACAAGGTTCTTCTGGAGTTACAGTTTCAATTTACACACTTCCCTTGACCTTTTGGTGCATTAGACCACCGCACAGAGTAGCGCTCTGACAAAGGATCTCAGGGATACCAACCCCGGAGCACATGGAGTGGAGAGCAAACAAGAACTCTGGAAACTGGGCAAGCAGGAGAAATGGGGAAAACGAAGTAACTTGTAAGAGAGGAATCACAATCTCTTCATTGAATTCTTGTGTACCTTTTAAAGGTATATAGCACAAAATAGTGCTATGCTACGTGATTTTTCAGAACTGGACGAGAGCAGGGGAGGCAGTAACTGCACCAAAGGGGAACCCATTTGATCGGCTTCACAGTATAAGCTGATTAATGCTGAGTGACTCCTCATACTCAATTCAAATAATTGCAAATCCTAGAACGTTGCTCTCCCAGAAGTCCCAAACCCCTGACTGTGCCGTGCTGTTCCAGTCTCCAGGGGACGGCATGATCCCTGCTGCTGGAGCACCTCAGCCCTGTGCAGTGCTGTGACCCCGCGGCAGCTCCGGGACTCCCACGGCCCGAACCCCCCAGCGCCGCAGCGGCTCCGCCGCAATGGTGTCTCCCTGACTTCATCCTCCCTGCGGAGCTTTGGAACCCTAGACCATGAAAATAGCTTGGCATAAAAGAATACAGAAACCTCTAACAGGTTTACAGGCACTTTTCCAGCTTTGGCAACTATCTCCACTTAAAGTTCATCGGCAAAAGTCTGCTTTGTGTGTGTTCCTACTCCCTGGCAAATTGCGCTGGCAGAGCTGTCTGTGCTGCAGACAGACCGATTGACAGCTTTGCCTCCAGCCAGAATCCTCATTCAAAGGAATATCAAATTCTCTGTAATAAAGTTTGCATGAAATTTTTACCTGCAACAATTCCCCAACGTGCTGAACTGCATGATACTGACTTATATAGTACATCATTTTAGCAGCAGAGTTAAACAAAATGCAAAGCCAGATTCAGTTTAATTTTTTTTTTGTGATCAGAGACGTTATACCACATCTGATGGCTATAAGCCGTTACTTCCATGGTTTTTGCAGTCTATAAACATCAAATGCAAAGTTTTCTACAAGCGCTTCAATCAAATCAAATGTTTAAATGCAGACTTTCAAAAATATTTCGACTATAAAAATAAAAAAATTAAAAACAGAAAATGTTTTTAGGTAAAAGACTGAAGGTACATGAAATATTGAAAAGGACTGCTTCAGTACTGTTGAAATACTTCAAACTTTTAAAAAATGAAATGTTAGAATGGAAACATTTCCATAGCCAATTGATTTGGATGAAAACACATTTTCTAACAGGACAATATTCCATTGACAAATTTTCCAACTGCATTTTCTAGTGGCCAATTTCTCAATGACATTTCCCAAAGAACAATCTACATCCGAAAACTTTTCAACAAGCTCTTGTGAGCTCTTAAAGGAAAGAAGAAGTAGTTTTCCAATAATAGATTTTGAAAGGCGGTTATTATTCTATGCTTTACACCTTTTTACAAAAAAGGTAGCATACCAAATATAGGGCAATGGCCTGGACTTCCTGTTAACTCCTTTTTTAACTTAAAATACAAATTGCTGAGAAATGTTCCCAGACTTCAATTAAAACCCTTGAGTGATTTGATTTTAAATGGACTGATGTAAATGTTGCTTACCGTAGATCCAGACACGTCTCTGCCACGCAGCTTGGTCAGACCTCTGGCGTCCAAGCACGGCAGCCAGTTCAAACTCGGGTCTCCAGCTTGAGTTTGTCATCTTTATAGACTAGAGTTAGTGTCCTGCTTTGGGGACCATGAGTTAGAGAACTTATCTGAATTTCAGTGGTACCTGCGAGTCCAGTTATTAATCACTAATCTTACACCAAGTGCTGCCTAACAACGCAAACCCACCCAAAGAATACTCCACCATGAAACTCCCATCTCTACCTTTGATGAGATCGAGCTGAGGGCCTGCTTCGGATTCAGTTGTGAGACTGTTTGCAACAAGCGTTTACAACATTTCCAATTTCCATTTTGTTTTCTAAATCATTGCTTCCAGTTTCTCACCCACGCCCTGACTCCTGGAGCTGTGCCTAGGTGGGCATTTGTATACGTGACGAGGAGCCCAGGCTGGTACACGTGACGCGCGTGTGTGAGGAGGGAGGCGGCCGGTCACTCAAAGCAATAAAGCAAGGGAGACTCAGCAGAATGGCAAACACTGCGACGATCTACAGCCCAAGTTCCAAGGCTGCGCTTCAAATCTGCCAGTTCAGGACTTGGAACCCACACTGATTCCAACACTCTGACATTTAGGGAAATTCGTGGCCTCTTTTCAAGCCTGTAGATTTGAACGTCTTTGAAAAGATGCAGAGGTTATTTTCTTCCAGTTTAGATGGACAGCATGTGGGTCTAGATCAGAAGCCCCTTCTCAGCCAGGGTAAGTGATAGCGGCGCCTTTTGCTCTGTTGCAGTTCTGGGAACGTGCTCCAGCTATAGATTCGCTCTTTGAGTTCACATCCAGAAGTCACGGGGGCATATGGTTCTCAGTCCTTCTCCACCGAGTCGCAGAGGTGAGGGTTCTGCAGGCTGCAGCACGCAGCTCTGCCAGGGAACTTCGCTGGGCAGAGTCTGGTTGCTTTGCATCACGTGAGCAGACAACCACGATGCCTTCTACTGTCGGCACAGCTGGGAATTCACAGGAGATGCACTCGGATACCAAGAAGAAAAGTCTGCTCCATACATTCACTCCTCTCTCGTTTCACAGAAATAATTAGATCTCTGCTTGTTCTCTGCCTCAATCCCTTGTTCCACTTTTCCCATAAGGTGGTTTGGCTGTCCTAAATTACGGAGCAAAAGGCTAAATGCTAGAGGCCAGGCTAATTCTCTAGTTTCTTTCTATAGTCCATGAAAAAAACCCCAGACAGTTCGGAGGGCAATTAATCTCATCCTTAGATAGCCATCTACAGTAAGTTAGACAAATAGCTCTGTGGAGGTGTATCTCCATCCATTGTAAAAGGAACCTCCTTTAGACTTTGGCATATACCTTTCCTATGTCTGAAGTTAAGTGAGATAAATCACATCCACAACTGTTGTCTCTGTACAGAGGGCTCAGAAATAAAGCTGTGGTGAGAGAAGATCACTGCAGAAACAACCATGACAGTTTGAGATACTTCACCCCCTCTGCCCCACCAGCCGTCTGTTCTAGCCATTCCACCAGCTGTTACCGGTCCCCGCGGCACAGCCAGTGGGACGTGGACATCCCGTGGGTTCTGTGCAGCAGCCAGCTGGTTGCTCCTGAAGGGGTCCGACTGGCTGAACTTTTTGCTGAAGCAGCTGAGAAATGTTCTTACGGTCCCTCCCATTGCTCAGCTGAGGACTCAAAGCCACCACAAGAGGGGCAGTAACGAACCGCAGGCAGCTGTCACACAAGGCTGCATTATCGGGACATTAGGAATGAATGCAAAATGCTCCTGAAAGGCTCAGCTTTTCCAACTGATACTTTCTTATTTCTGGTTGAGCTACAGAGGGTCTCTGAAGAATCATCCAATTTGTTCTATATATACTCCAGTTGGTTGTTATTCTTTGCCCTGGAGGGAGTTGTGGATTGTGTATGCAGCCTGTACTTCGTAAAGAGACGGCAAAATAGTAGCATCCCCCTGCTTGCAGAGTCCAAACAGATGGCATTGGGCAGGTAAGGAGCTATTCTCTGAGAAACGCTGGCTATGAACAGTCTTTCAAACATTAATAATTTGAGAAACACAGCAGCAGAAAGTTAGATGGCAAGTGACATAAATGACTTCTAGAAGATACAATTAGTTAAAAAATGATGTGCATAAAAGAGAAGAGCAGAAAAGCACAATCACACAAGCCAACATGAAGTGACCCAACCTACTTGAGAGATACCCACAGCGTCAGCAGCTCGTTGTAAAGACAACGTAGCATTTAATCCAGGGAGGGCAACCAGGCCAGATGTTTTGCTTGGACTCTGGTTGTCTTTTTATTGCCAGCTGCTGCACCAAGATGGGATGAACACAGAAGCAAAGGTAAATTTGTTATTAAATGCATCTTAAAAGGCAGGGATATGGCGAGGAATGAAGGATCTAAGGATAATGAGATGTACAACTCGTCATCTGTAGGTCAATTTTTATTACATTTCAGATCAGCAGTTGTGCAAGTCATAATTGTCTGGTCAGTTTTATTGAATCCATTTGGCAGTCTCAATACCATGCCTAACGTATAGTGGAAAAAATTCAAAAGGCTGAAGAGATTTAGGAGTCTAAGTCACGCTCATTACCAGTGGAACTTAAACTCTCCGAGGAGTTAAGTGCTTTTGAAAACGGGATGTGGTCTTCTAAGTCTTGTACACACTTGTGAAAATATTACCCTACTTGGCCACAGCCCAGCGTGATGCCTGCTGGTCTCCTTGCTGCCAATCATGGCAGAGAGGTCAAGGACTGAGTGGCTTGCAGTGATTACTGGCTTATGAAATTCTTCTTTTCTTCTTCTCAGAACAGTCCCTCCTGTTGAGAGCAGGCATGTTGGCAGGCGATGGTGTTGTAGAGAAATACAGATTTCAGCAGAGAAACAGAGAAATCTGTTGTCTGGAGAAGGCACCATGATAATTTCCAGGAGTAAAAAATGTTAAAAATTGAGAGATGTACAAATGAATACAATGCAGAGGCAGGGATAAATTAAATGAAACACTGGCAGATCGGGAAAGATCTGATGTGCCACTGGGACAGTGGAGTCTATTTTGCCGTGAGTACCAGGACTACAAAGGAAACCTGCAAAACTGTTAAATAAAACTGAGGTTTAAAAAAGAAGGGAAAAGAGTCATTTTAATTAATGCCAGGAATAAAAGCTATTTTCTTCTCTTCTGATTAAAATGGTTATGGAAAAACAGGGTTAGAGAGCTGCTACGGCCATCACCAGTAGTGTTGCTGTTGCTATCAACCAGCCTTCAGCTTCCTCAATTGGGTGTGTTCAGAATGCCACCTCAGGGTGTACGGGGGGCACATCTCAATTCCATATCCTTTAGCCCAATCCCCATGCTTTATTTCTCTTAGATTCCACTTATCTGGTCTCAGGAGAAGTTTTCAATGAACCAAATGAGATCCATATTTTCAACATAATAAATTACCCCGAGCTCCCTCTCAAGATCTTTGTGCTTCTCACATGTTGAACAGCTGCTGTCCCTTCAGAGATGCCGGTGGGTCAGAAGTTGCGGTGGTGGCTGAGGTCTGACCCACATCCTCGATCCCCAGCATCCGAGACATTGGCCGTTCAACACGGCTCCGGTTCCATTCCATACATGCATTTTGCCAGCAGGAAGTCCCCAGCCAGCCTGGGTGAAACAGGGGTGAGCACCGGGCACCTAGTCAGAGAATTCTGCGAGCCCCTGCTCCACCTGGGTATGTCCTTTTGTCACCAAAGAGCTCCATTTTACTTATTCTTTTTTATAGCTGATCTTCATCTATCCAGATGGTTTTACGCTGCTCTTCTCCGATCCGGTCTTTTATTGTTCGAATAAGATCTTCGATACTGCTCCATGCGTCTGCCTCCACTGAGGCATAAAGACATGGCAGTGCTTCCAGTTCTTTCTGCTTCAGACGGCACATACGTAAAAACTCATCTTCAGTCTCCGGCTTTGGCAATAGTTTCCTGTATCAAATGAGCAGACCAAAACTAAATGTCTTACATTTTAAGTTAATCCTGTAGTCCCAGCTGTCCCATCAAGAATTTATTTTCTACTGACTATATCCAAGCAACAAAAGCAGTGGAGATACAGCTACTCCAGGTCTATCCTCCGCTTCCCTCCATGCTGCCCCCATATTTGCTATGGGGAAACAATTTAAGAGGACTGAATGCAGGGAGAGCGCAAGCGTTCGCAGCCTTTCCTCTTCCAGTTAGAACTACCTTAAAAACGCTGCGGGAGTGCTGAGCATGGAGAAAACCACATACTCTTCAGTCCCGTCTTCCCACAATGCTCACTGCTATCAGTGACAGTGAGAGTGTGCCAGATTTGGGGAATTCCTGCTTTCTCCAGTTGTAAGATTTCAGGGAGGAGTCATGGGAGGAAACAGTGCACATAGAGGCACCAGATGAAGAGAGAAGAGGTTCTTTATTTCTTTCACTGAGAACGTTATTGGACTTGAGAATGATCCACTGAATAGGATGGAATATCAAATATGCAAAGGGTTTGATATGTTACCTGAACCTCTTGATGTTTTTCTCCGAGACTCTGATAAAGAGAACAATAGGATATATCTTGGCTTTGATTAAATCCTTTGTGCAGCTTATTCCAGCTTCCAGGAGACAATGCTTGTTCTAAAAACAAAGTCATAAGAGCGTCACAAAGGAACATTCACTGATGTGCAATCTGGAGACAAAGGTATCCATACCTTCTGAGGTCAGCTGAAAAGCTCTATATTTACCATTTTTACCAATTTAAAACCTTTTAATCAAATATACATTTGAAGTCCAAACTCCTCCTCCTGGTTTACAACTAGTCAGTGAAATAACAGCTGAGCTTAATAGCTTTCTGAAAAGGTTTAAGACAGAAATGGATTGATCTAAAGATGAAGAGTATGATAAAATACCAGGTTTACATACATACACAAACACACGTACTTGCTCTTCCAGTAGTACTGCGACTACTTGTGAGAGAAAAAACCATCACTTTAATTCTCTTTTTTTCCCTGCTGTGCATCAAATCTGCTCTACTTGATATAAAATCTCTGTCTTTGACGTTATCTTTGTACTGTACACCCCTGTGTCTCTGTTCCAGGCTACCCTTTCTTTTGTCTAGGTCCTTGTATCTCCGACTCTCTTGCACATTCATATATACTTATGATATAAAAAGGAACTGAATAGGGGATGGAGTATAGAAAATGAAAGGATATTTTCCCGCATCAGTGCGGGTCATCACAGGGAATGAGTGAGAATATAAAAGGATATGGCTGAGGATGAAAAAGAAAAGGAAAAGCAAGAGCATAAATAAAAGCCATTTGGGAGAATACATATAAATCTGAGATTGAAGGTGGGCAAGAGAGAGAACGTGCAATTGTAACTTGGTCGGTCTCTTATTCAAGAAGAAAGATACATCGCAGACAGACTGAGAGCAGCCTATCGAGGGGATACCAAGCACTCTAAGCACCTTGGCAGTGACAGCCTCAATATTGGCAGGTACAATGCATTCATACGTGTTCGGATTCTTTTCTCTGCTGAAGATGATTGTCTCCGTTCTCTGCTTCCTTAAGAACTCTTCCTTTGTTACAATATCTGGAAGGAGGTGTGGATGAGGACAAAAATCAAGATTACAGCAACATAACCCCTAGAAAACTCCCCAACAGTATTTCACATGGGGTGTACGGATGGCTCAGGGAAAGAAGACGAGCAATGAATTGTCTTAACAGCTGCCTCATTTCTTCCGTTGAATTCAATTAAAGCCTAATCTGATCACAGCTGAGCATCTCAGCTATATCCCGCACCAATGAGTCCTTGGGCAATTACTACAACACTATGAAGACATTAAATTAAAACAGTAAATACAATTCCAGCACCTAATGTGGTGGATGATGCTGAGAAGCGCTAAAAAAAAAAAAAAAAAAGAAGGTCTCTTCAGCACAGGCTCCTAAAAAGAAGGATTTAGTGTTCCAACATTTGTGTTTAAAGTTTCAAAAAATTTGGCTTAGGTTGCAATGTGTGATACTGGCCCCCTTGTGAATTGCAGCTCTACATCAAAGCTTTTGTTTTATGTTGCAAGACAGGGGATATTTATTATAATACTTAACTTTTCAGTTTCTCTGTCTGGGTAACTGTAAGACTGCGTACTATGCGGTGGGTATTCAATATTAGTGTAAAAATGAAACGTCAGCTGTGTTTAATGCTGTGTTGTATACAATCCTGCCCTACAGCAGTCACAGCACTGCATATTGCTTTAATAGTAAATACTTAGCATGGAAGAAAATCAGTCTTTCGAGTAGATCAAATGCACAATCTTCACAGCCTTGGACGAGATAGAAACCTAAAGTCGCTCTAGGGAAGATATTCCTCATAATAGCAAATACTAGAAACAAATTAATCAAAATTTCACATTGCCTAGATATGCAGTATGCAAACAGTATGCAAACAGAAAGAGCACTCGCAGCATTTCAGTCTCTGAGGGGCATCCTAGCAACCACGCATGGATAATATTCATAGACACAGAATCTCATAACCATGTGCACTGGCTGTCTCAAAAACATTCAAATATCTCAGATATTCTCAAAAAGCAGGATTTATAGCGACTCATCACACTGATGTGACTCGAAGTACCTCAAGCAACTATCGCATGTGCACGCCCCTGCGTGTGCGTGCATATATACGTTCATATTTCCAACACCAAGGGTTTAAAGCCATGGTCCTCGTTTATCTCATTACCTGGCTTGCATATGTTGAATTCCAGGGCACCTCCAGAGTTGAGAAGCTTCTGTACCAAGGCCTTGGCAAGCATGGTGGGAGTGAAAAGCACGGGGCGCCTGCGCTCGCAGTGGATCGGTCTCACCAAGCTATATGGGATCAGACTGAACCTCTTATTGATTTCATTTTCGGAATCCAAATCTGAGTAAAGAACAAGACGTTTATCTTCTGGTTTCCTCTCCACCAGTATTTGGAGAAAAAGGAGAAACACACGAACCAGAAATGACGTGGTTAGTCATGACGGTCCTTCTTTCTCTTTACATATATCTAGTAGTATGATGTCCAACCTAACAATAAATAATTCAAGTGCCTTTTGCTTTCAAGACGTTATTTCATACTTTAAGAGGGCACTTGCGTGGAGAATCTTTCTGCTTATTAACTTGACTTACTTTGAGTTAAATGTTTTTTGGACAAAGAGCAAGAAAGCTCTTAGGAAGAGCTGCCAAGCGAACAGGAAGTTTCAGTGTCCTAAACTTGCTCATGAAGGCTTAATGCTCCAAGCGCTTTTAGCAAAATCAGTGTTTGGTTACAAACGTTGTTGAATTTTTGCACAGAGTGGGCCCCAGAAGCTAGTAATAGGAAAGACCGGTGACATTTTTTCACGCCCATGCTGTTATGTAGGTGGCCTTTGTATCAGTGCCGCGTGTGTAAAAGCTATTACTATTTTATAACCATACCTTCCAGTTTATCAGGCGACAGCTTCTTTGCTTCAGATGAGGTCCGTGCCAGACCAGAGGGCCAACCAGTGACGATACGGACGCGCTCATTGCTATTCATACGCTTATATTTGTTTTCAGACCTACTGACAAACTGAAAAGGTGAACAGAGAGATTTGGCCCTCATTTCTTACATTCTTTATGCTCCCATGTATTCATCATCCCACACTTGTTATCTCTGAGATCTGAATTACCTATGTCTGTCAAAGACAAGGCTCCATGGATCCGTTGACTGAATTCTAAGGCTCTTTAAATATCATAGATCTGATTCAGAGCCTTTGTTAATCCCCTTTGGGATTTCTTATTTTGTTCTCTGCTCTTAAGCGGCATGTTCTTTCTCTTCGCAGAGCTCCCTGCTATCACCAGTGCAAGCACCGATGTGTCCACAGCAGAGTAACACCCTGACTGTTTGCACAAATGTATTACAGGTTATACCCAAAACTCCGCCTCTTCTTTGCTGTACCGGAGAGACTTAAAACCTCCCAAATGGCACATTTTTACATTGAGAAATAGGCTTCATGCTTTCATTCCCCATCCACCCAGCTATTCCTCTATCCATTCCTCCTCCTGTACGTTTGCTAACCTCCACAACCATCGTCCTCCACCAGATGTTTTTACCTTTCACCCACAGAGTCTCTCTCAGGCTCAGAGTCACTGGCCCACAATTAAAGGACCATTTTCCGATGGGACCTCACCCAACAGAGATTTGGGGATTGGGACGAGCCCAATGGATTTGTCCTTAAGCAAAACACATTCAGGCAGACATGGCTGACCCATCAAGATACATTAGTGACGGAAGGCAGGCACTTAAAAATACACACCCCGCATCACAAGAGCGGTTAGAAAACACAACCCATTCGTCTTTTGCATATATTAAATCTCTTTTTGATAGGAAGAAATCCCAATACAACCTCTACACCTGAGGTGGGGTTGCCGAGGAAATTAGGAGAGCCTGAGAATATCTGCTGTGCGGATCCACTATTGCAGATGTTGCATCGAGGATTTGAACTTTATTACCTGTAATATTTGGCCCAAGAGAAAGCTTGCTCTGGATAGGCGAGGGCTGGTTTTCGGGTCATTCTGTGGGGCGTGCTCCTCTGGCTGCAATGTGTTCTAGTGAAAAACAACACAGGGAATTTTCTTTCCCTCCCTTTTTTTTTTTTCAGTTTGTTGTTTTGGTTTGGTTTTTTTTTTTTAATCACAGCATTCAAGAAACAGAACAAGCAAAAGCAGATATTTTATATTTCCAATAGAAGGGATAACGCTTGATTCGTATCTATCCCAAATGCAAAGTTCTAAGGAAACTGTAGCCGCAGCCCGGCCTACGCTGAGAAACCCCGCTTCTGTTACTGCTCTCCCACACTCCTTTCCTCACAGGAGACTGCTCTCCACAGCTTATGAAAGAGGTAATTTCTGCACCGAGAAATAGCATGCAAAGCTTTTGCTTTCTCTGGCATGGCTGTCAGTGACCTCTGTCCCTTTGATCAGCGGGGACTGGGGTACAGAAGGAACGTGTGACACTTAACCTTGGCTGAAACCAAATGCAAGCACTGGCTACAGCGTCGCTGCAAATGCTGGAAGCATGTACGTCTCCCGAGCTCTAAAAATAACTTTTGGTAACTAATACACCAGGAAGTTAGTTTTAATTATGTAAAGATGGAATTCTTGGGTCTAAAGAAAGACAAATCAAATTACTGTCACTGAGGGGAAAGGAGAAATTGGCAGGGCTGTTGTGTGCGGAGACCTGATAATCCCACTTCTCTCCACAGCATGTAGGTTGGAAGAGACAGGTCTTTCTAACATGGGACCATGACAGCTCTGTGGATTAGATGCTTGTTCACAGTAGAAGAGAAATAATGCTGATTGATTACTAACTCCAAGGACACAGCTTCTTGTCCTCATGTGGATATGAAGATGCGCTAGGGGCTTACAGGCAGAAAAGAATGAAAAGGACTAAGACACAGAACAGATATTAAAGTGTCTCATAGCTGGAAGGGTTAATAGTGTGCTGGAGCTAGGTCCATTGCCAGAGACAATATTATTTAAAGCAAACTTTAAAGTAAGATGCCCATTTATTTAAAGTAAAAGATGCCCATTGTCTGGGACAATCAAAACCTACCCAGCCTGTAAAGCGGACTTTCTGGAAAATTAACATAATGAACAACAAGTATCAGTGGAGTAGCAGGTGTTAAAAAGACCTTGTTTGCAGATACTGACCCGGAGTCCCCGAAGGGTGTTATATGAGCTTTCTGACTCATCTCTGCTGCCTCTCTGCATCAGCCGCTGCAGCTTCACCAGGAGAAGTTGCTGGGCTCTGGAAGAAAGGATGGAATCACATAGATCAAGATACCTTTGAAACCACTCAGAAGAAGGCTGGACTGCAATAGTTCTGTGCCCACAGAAAAGATTAAATAGAAATAGCAGTAAGGACTGACTGAACGGCACAGTAAACGCAGGAACAAAATAACGAGCAGGACTGCAGTGCAGTTAAGGATTAAAGCATCTCCATGGCATATTTTCCTATGATACTTTTTGAGAAACCCACATTATTCTTTCAGGTAACATCTGCAGCCTCCTTTCTAAAGCTTTATATCTCATATTGCAGTTTAACATCGCCTGGCCTTATCTCAAAAATTAAGGCATATACCTCTTTCCTTACAGCAGTTATTGCTTTCCCTGTTTACAGAACCACCGCGCTCGGTCGTGGTCCCTCAGCATCATGCTCACCTGCTGTAGCTGGGAATGGTCCCCGTTTCCAGGTCCTTGTTTGTGAAAGGGTCGACTCTGGCACACAGCCACTCGCACATCCCCTGGTACATGGTGTCAAGAATATGGACAATCTCGTCACATTTCACTGACAGGGTACAGCCGTCCAGCTGGCTGGAGATGTTCAGATTGAAGCGGATATAAAATGAGTCCCCCGATGTGATCAGCCCTTCTTCCAGTTCCGCCAGCAGCCTCCGGTAACCTGCGGCAGCCAAGGAAGGGGTGAAGCACGATCGCTGCTGCTCAAACCTCAGGATTGCTGCATTCCTGGGCATCCTCTGGGAGGAGCACAGCACAGAGTTCCGACGCTCCTCCAAGAGAGGGTTTATACTTCTAGAGTGCCAGTTACACTAATTACAACATGGTCACGGGCCTGAACCTTAAAGACACTAACGGGGCATTGATTCGGAAACAGTTTGTGGTGCTGGTATCAGAATCTGCGAGAATATTCTCATTACCATGATGCTTTCAGGTAACTCCATTTTCAGTACTCCACACACGACCTGTGAAACTTCTCAGCAAAGATGCAGACACAGCTATAGCTCTATCCTGTAAGTACAGCTTGAGTTCTGCCACCAGTTCTAATGGCAAGCTATTCCCTTTATTATTATCTTTAATTGGCACTCCCACAATCTATAACATGCTTTACCTGCAGTTAAGTGGTGCTCAAAAAAAATTGCGATAGCCTTTCCTACCTCTGAAAACATCAAAGAAAATCAAAGACATCACTTCCTGTGTGATCTATGCAGCTGAGATTCTATAGCCAGCATTAAAAAAAAAAAAAAGCCCACAAATTTATACACACCAGTGAAAAATGGATTCTGGAGTGTAATTTTTGATCCATAACCTGGAATTATCATTTCAGGCCATGAACACTAAAATCCAATTCTGTTCACCACACACGAACTCCAGCTGTTAAAGATAAGATAAAGCCACAAAGGTAATAAACAGGGCAACTCCGTCAGGTAAATGCTAAATCGACTTCAGCTGGATAAAGATGATTCAGCTCGCCACATTGTATTACAGAAAACTACGTAAAAATAAGCTCAATGTGTTTTGTGAGCCATGTCATTATTGGCCCACCATGTAAATTCTTCACAGTCCTGCAGTGACAAGCATATGGACGGTTTTTTGTCCTCAGCCACAAAGCTAAAAGCTGGAGCAGTCACACAGAGTACCTGTAATTAACACCAGTGGACACGCTTCAGATTGATACCAATACAAAGGACATTCTGGTTCCGTCATTCTCATCCACGCCAGTTAGTATAATAGACCTGGGACTATGTGAGATGAGAAATACTTTTGCTCTTACCTTCGTGATTTGATTTATACTGGAGTGTTACTGGACCACTGCACCTCTGAATTGTCCAGTGAACTTCTTCCTTTGTGCAAGTATCCAAGGGAACACTCTGATTTTCCTCTTTGATGCAGGCCTCCAACTAGATATGAAAGAAATATTACTCTCCAGTGCGGGTTCAATCTCTCAGTCAATTATACCATTTTTTTTTTTAGCGGCATAATCTTTTTCCGATTAAACAATGCAGATACTTCGCTGTCAGGATTACGTTCTAATGATTTAATTTCTTTTATCTCAAATTAGGGGAATGCTAGCAGTCAACAGCACTGCAGCTCTTTGACAATCCCAGACTTCCCAATAATAAATACTGCAGAAATATCAGTTGTGGCTGTGGGTTTTTTTCCCCCTTTGGAGACATTTTAGTAGAAAAATCATTTGGGAACATTGACAACGGAGGGAAAACTAAGCAAAGAGACACTTTGGAGAAGCGCTGTTGAACTCCTGCTTATGTGATGCTGGGGAGGGCTATGCAGGTGTGCGGCCCTTCTTCCCATTCGTGCTGCAGCTGTACCTGTTTCTGTTCATAACACGCCTGCTCCCAGGACAGGCCACTCTAAGGAATAGTTTAGGAGTCATCATGGTAAGCTAAGTAGCATGAGCACCCACCCTTTCAGGCAGGGAAGGAGTGGGAAGTTGAGAGCAAATGCCATTCTGGTCCATTCCAAGGGGCTGTGCTACACCATACAGCAACCAAGAAAGCGTCAGCAGCTCTGATCTCTTCCATACAGAGCTACCCTAAAGTGCAAAACCGTGTTTGTGTTTTGGATGACCGTAAACGCTATTTGAATAGTCAATAGCACATTTTCTCCCCCATGAGTCGTATGCTTTTGTCATTAATACAAGATGAAAGCAGAAACAAACTGAAGTATGGTGAGCGTGCACGCACGTAGGTGGACAGACATCCCGTGCTGTTTGTGGATCATTTTATGCTCACCATTAGGACTTGGTGTCCCTCCCGAAGGCCTGCTTTCTCTGCCAGTGATCCTGCCTTGACAGAGCTAATAAAGCTCCCTTTGTCATTGCCCCCAACCAGGGTGATTTCTGACTTGAGACTCTCTCCATTCAGTGTTACGCGCTGGACAGTATGGCAGGAGTTTCTAATGCGATCAACGGACGTGACAGAGGGACGAAAAGGTCTGTGTTCATGAAAAGAAGTAACAGTTAGGCAGTGATCTCAGCTTTTAACCATAGTTAAATGATAAATGAGAGATATTTAAACAAACATTTAGTGAATCAAGCACTAGGATCTAAGGACTCAAAAAGAAATCTCTCTCATTACTGCATAAGTTCTGGAGAAGAGCATCTGGATAGCTTCAACTGCTCTGACGTGACTGAATAACTCAGGTGAATAATAGCACCTCACCTAGCAACCTGTGGCAGCAAGATAACAAGATCACAAGGATAAATCTAAGCCTCTAGAACATTTTGTCTACCTGGAAGTTTTTGAATTTTAGGATGACCTTTCTTGGTTTACAAGTTATGAAAGGGTTCCAAAATAACATGTTACACTGCTGCCAACATAAAGAAGTAAAGATTTAGCACAATATCACGAGATATTTGTGTCAAATAGCAGCTTGTGACATCATATTCCTGACATTATATCTTCAGCAACTAATAGATAAACGGAGGATGTCTACTATAGTAGCCCTTCCCCTCAGTCTCTGTCTAAAGTAGGTAAACTGGCATCTCAAATACCTTTCCAGAGAGAACTTTCTAAATATGGAGCTGACATGCTCAAGCTCATAGGCATCCAGGCCTTCCGACTGATGAGAAGAAGAGGAAGAGTGCACCGAAGGAGCTCCGTGTGATTGCCTGTCATGACTGTCATCTGAAAAGAGTAACAAGAATGCAAATGAGTCCTAGATAGAGTGACGAAGAGGGAAAAGGGGAAAATGGATGTTTGATGGATCCCAGCCGAAGCTGAAGGAGGAAATTCCTGATGCAGAGGCATGATTCATGTCCACAGGCCATGGCAAGGAATGCATCTTGCTTACTGGACCAACCTCGTCACTCTCACAGAACAGCAAGTTGGAAGGGACCTCTGGAGATTGTCTAGTCAAACCCCCTGCTCAAAGCAGGGTCAGGTAGAGGAGATTGCTCAGGACTTGTCCAGTTGGGTCCAGAACATCTCCAAGGATGGAGACTCGTCAGCTTCTTTGGACAATCCTGTTCCAGTGTTGACCACCCTTACAGTTAAAAAGCTTTTTTTTTTTTCTCCCCTGTTTAAATGGAATTGCTTGTTCTTTAGTTTGTGCCCATTGTCTCTTCTCCTTTCATTGGGTAGCACTGAGAAGAGTCTGTTTCTGCTTTACTCTTTCCACTCTCAATTTGATGTTTTCCTTATTTAAAGGCTAGAGGTCTTCTTATCAACCTGCAAACCTCAGCCAAGGACCCTCCATCTACTCATTGCGTCCCATCCTTCTCCTGCTTAGTTCTTCAGGAATAACTACCTGCTTATTCTCACCACTAGTTGCCCCTTTGTTTTCTTGTTATGATGAGCTGACTTGATTTTTCCTAAGTCTGTGTCCCATCTTATTTAGACCAGGAGTCGATTACTTGGCAGTATCTGCAGCTGGTGAGTTAATCACATAGATCTCATAGTTAAACTACATCCATGATATCCTCTCGCTTACCATCTAGCTCCAAAGCATCATATCCAAAGCTGTCATTGTCCTCTTCAACCAGGCTGGAATTAAAAACAAAGCATGAGATAATGGGAGAGAGAGAGTGTGACATGTTCACTTTCCAGCTTTTAGCAGATTTCCAACTTCAGCAGACTTCATTAAGCTCTGAAGGAGGAACTTTTTGTGTGAAAAAGATAGATATTGGGGGTGTCGCATCAGGCAGTGGTGCAGCTGCAAAAAAATAAGCAAGTACCGTACTTGTGGGCCAAGGGAAGATGTAGGAAAATGGCAGGAAGACAGTACGTGTCAGCCAATATGGGAAGCATGTGAAGCAGCAAGAAGATTCAGAAGGAAGGGTTGTTAACAGCACTGAGGGAACGAAGATTTTGCTGAAGACAAAGGGAAGCTACTGACTGATGGTCTCCTATGTGTGACTTACACCACACCTGCTTCAGCACCGAGACAAATGGTTGCATAGCATCTGCCGTATATACACTGCAGGATGGGTTTTTTCCGTGATAGATCAAAAGTGTCAGAAGCTCACCGACGGACAGAGTGAATGCAAGGGAAGCGACTGAGGTGCAGCAGTAAAGGAGTAATTTACCTGCTTGATTTAGAGTACTTGAAGCACTTTATAACAGCTTAATGGTACCTTGGATGGTTAGTCAGATACCCACGGTAACAGAACGGCAAGGTGTACCAAGCTTTATGCACAGAAACTCCTACGCCGCAGCTCTGGTCCCAGCCCAGCTCCCACTGACACAATCCTTCCTGCTAAGGGTGGCTAGATTGGTTGGCCTTAAAAACAAACAGTTAAAATTCACCAGAATTTTGCTTTTAAAGGGATATTGGGGATGTCTGGCCAAGTGAGTGATCTGTCTGCTTCACTAGAAGGACTTCATTAAAGCATGTCCTTTGGTCGCAAAGCTGTTTAAATAGCAGCGGGTTGTTTTCCCCGTTCAGAATGATTTGTAGGTCTCCTGTGGAGCTGATATTCCTCATATTTGACTTCAGGTGAAGGGTGAATTTTTGCAGCCAGTCGGGGGAGAATCAGCTATTTTTACATCATGCATAAGCAGGGAAATAACACACCTTCTTGTACATATTAAATTATGATCTCACTTTTTTTCCACACAAATCAAGACCAGATGAACTGTGAAACCTGCAACTTGGCATGCAAATAGCAATTATTTTGGATTATGTTCACAAACAAGTTAAAAAACCTTCGCAGGCTAATTATAAAGTTATACACTACAGTGAACTTTTGGGCGTGCTCTTGAGATACTTGACGTCAGTGATTATTAGCTCAATAAAGTAAGGCCGCATTCAGACCTTGCTCCAGGTAAACGTTCAAATCATTAACAAAACAACCCTTTTTCTCCATCTTGAATTAAAACAAGACACTTCAAAAAGGAGCTTGGAGGACAATATAGGAGAACTTAAGGGAGACCAGAATAAACTCTGCCTAAATCCTCAGCAGCCTCAAAAATTATGTGTGAGAACTAGCTGAGGATGCCCTCAACGGAAAGCCGTCTTGCAAAGCTTTACATAGAGAAAGAAAGGCAAAAGCAGCAGTCTGCCAGAGATGGGTTTGCTTTGAAAAGCATTAAAAAAAAAATCTAAATAAAGCTCTAATAAAGATTAGATCTAAAAAAATACATCTAATGAAGATCTAAAGCTTCCACATGTATTGCTTTGCCTGGTCTTTGTTCTTTTCTCCTTCCCCTTGGGACCTTTAGGGAATGTATTTGTATCTTCTGATATTCCGGATGCAAACACTGATGCTATTGACACCAAAACAGAATGTCCAAGTATTGCATTGCTAGAAACCTTTTAGAAAAGGGAGGGTGAGGCAAGCAGGGGCTCTCTGCTTCCCATTCCCCAGCCGCCCCGATTTCCCTCGCAGGGGAAGTCCCCAGGGCCGTGACCCAGCAGAGTGGAAGCTGCAGCAGGAGGTGAAGCAGAGGACAACGGTCTCTCTCCCCTCATCGCCGTGCTGAGACACAGAGCCCTGAGCCCGACAAAACCCACTTCCCTCCTCCACTTCTCCTTCACGTTCTTCACCAACATTCCAGCGTCTCAGCTCTATTTTGGCAGCTTACAGAGGAGAAAGAGGGGCTTTGAGAGACGGGGAAAGGACAGGGACACAGACACAGGTAGCGGGGAGCTGAAAAGCAAAAAGAGAAGCCATATCAGCCTACCAAGGTAGAGCACATTCCCCGATAACGTAGGTGCCTCGTCATTTCAGTACTGTTTTGTATTATGTACATTAAATAAGTCAGTGCTGCAGCGGTACCACGGTGTCATTCACCCCAGCTGAACTATCAGACACTCCTGAGTGTTTTGGACAAAATTAGGGGTGAAGGACTGCAGCCCTGAGAAATTTAGAAAGTCCGTCCTGCTGCCTAATCGAAGCTCTCTATCTAGAGACAGACACAAGGACGTCTAAGGCCCTGCTTGCCTCCTCCTTGCGACTACAAGTTCCGGGCATATTTCGCCAGCGTGGCTACCTACCTGCAATGAGGGGCGTCCTCTTTGCAACGTCGGACTATTGAATCGTTCCCTGGAGGCTCGGGAGTGGTAGACATGATACTGTCGTTGCGATTTCTCAGGGTTTGCTTTTTTTTTTTTTAAAAAAAAAAAAAAAAAAAAAGGCGACAGAAAGGTTATGTGTCTTAAATGTGCTATCATTTCTAACTCAGAAGCGTTAGCCTGCTAGCTTGCCAGTGGTACTCTGCACCGTGAAGCACACACAACAGTAAGGAAAATCGCTCCTAGACACGCAGAATGCTACGTACCAGAGCATTCACATTCATATATTCCAGTATTTTAGCAACACGCACAGCTTGTGTGCTGGCACAGTACCTTTTTCTGTGACCACACGACTGGCTGATTTACCAAAGAATTTTTAACTTTACCCTTGATGTGTGGAGTCTGTGTTGCACAGCTGACATACAGGAGCAAGAGGATGAAAAGCAGAATGTATGCATGCTTATATATATAAATAGTAGGAATGAGGAAGAAAAATACAGATCTCCATACGTTCAGTTATTAATTCAATATACTGGAAACTAAATTCTGAACTGTACTACGGGGAAGACTGTGAAAAGTCATCTAAATATCCAACAGATATTCCAAAGAATATTCCTAACCCAGCTAAGCTTATTATGAGTGGCAGGGAGTTCTTTCCTGGCTATTCTTGGATATAGTTTTAATTTCCTGGGGGCAGCGTTTTTCACGGTGTTCTAGAAAGATGTTTTGTTCTTTGTTATTAACACTCTGCGAGAGCACTCTCTCTGTCTGCTCGTCCTGCTGTGTCAGTGCTCACATATGTATAATGGAATATCTTCCTTGGGAGATTACGGGGACACAGCAAGCAGGGAAGAAATGGTTTGCCTATGGTATGTAGAAGTTTCCAACTGTGATCTGCACCCCTTTTTTTCACGTGCTGTTACTTATAGACAGGAAAAGCATTAGAGAACTCACAAACAACCTGAGCATTTTCTTAAATAAATTACAAAGCAGCTTTTGAAGAAAATCTCTTCCTTCTAACGGTAAATGTGAAATGGCATAAGGAGACAGCGAGAGGTCATAAGTACCTTTGAAATATCTTTAAATAAACACAAACCAATTCTGTGATTTTGAAAAAGGCTAATAAAATGGTTCTAACGAAATGCTGGTAAAAGGATTACGGGAGCCTCTGACAAGGGCCTTGGATGCGATCACAGCTGGGATGCTAGTGAAGTGCTAATGCCGGGTGGCAAAAGCTCCGAACCACATTAGGAGAGATGGTCATAGACAGGCGAGGGGCACCTGAAGGCTCCTTACAATTTTGCTGACTTCACAGCTGCTGATGGAGTTACTGACGGAAACGGAATTAGAGGAACTCGTGTCTGTGCGGCCATTGCTGGCATCAGCCCCGTCTTCCTCCTGTGCTCTGACTGCTGCGCTCACGGATGACAGAGAAAAATACAGACACCAGGGGAAAATTTTGTCAGATCACTTTCAATACAGAGCCTTTCACAGACTTGCAACAACCCTTAGGATTATTGTCCCACGTCAGGTTATCTCGTTTCCCCCCACCCTGCGCTGGGCAGAGGCTGCAGGACGCGCTCCATTCCCGGCAGCCCCGGATCCCTTTCCTTCCCCGGCCACTTCCCGACACAGCACGGAATGCACGCCACTCCGGACAGCCTCTTGCCAACTTTTTCTTTCAACTCTGTCCTGTACCTTTTTATTAGATCTATGAATACTATTTGTCAAATTAAAGAAGGATTGTTTTATTAATTTATGTTTTAACTCCACCACCTGAATCTGGTAGCCCGCAATGAGGCTGGCTCACTGAATTCCACTCTTTTTACAAGAAAAAATAAAGTTACAACAGGGACCAAGAAGCTTGAGATGCCTCAGCAGCCCCAGGCAGCACAGCGTGAATGTCTTTGTGGGCTCTTTCCCTTCCCCAGCGCCTCCGATTGGTACCAGTGTTGCACGTTACCCGATACCATTAAATATGGGGTGTAACGTCTCGCGGCAGGAACCATGTTTCCCACCATATTTAGTACAAGAGTGAGCATTGCTGCCGTGCATGACAAATAAAGGAAGTGCTGCCTAAGATGGTGCTTGGTTCGAGAACAACGTTACACAAATAAGAGGAATTAGGAGCAGCTCGAACATGAGAATACAGCAACTAATTGGGTGACTCGGCAGCTGGCTGATGGGTAGGTCAACGCCCTTGCCCCAACCTTTGCAGTGCTTTAGATTTAAAATTAATTCCTTTTTGCTGAAGGACCAAGGAACTCTTTAGGTGATCACTAGTCTTTTCAGCTTTTTCCCCAACAACGAAAAGAAAATAGTATAAAGGGTTTTAGTACAGGTATTACACTGATGACTTCAAAAATTCTGTGAACTAAAAGGAAAATTGAGTAAACAGAAAATTCAGGTAAGCTGCAGGATGAAATATTGCGTGTCCGTGGAGGCATCTCTGGATGGAGAGGGCATTCAGGTAGAACACTTGACTACTTTAAATTACGACATTGTTCACTGTGAGAGAAACTGTCTATTTTACTGGCTTGGACTTAGTTAAGAATTTCCCCAGTTGGCATAGTCATTAAGACAACTTAAAGAGATGAAGTGAACGAGACAAAGCAACAGAGAAGGAATAAGGACATGGGTGCTCTTTCTGACCTTGAAACTCTGATGGTTTGTTCATGCTGACAGGGGATTTAGCTCTCGGATTTATCTGAAAGAAAAAGGACAAAAATCAACACAAACGCAGAATATTTGCCACATGCTGCAAACCAGATATTTTCACCCCTTTTTTCACCATTATGCTGCAATATATTTGCCCTCCTTTAAACCACAGGACCCAAAATTTAGAAGACATTTAGGTATCTAAATGCCACTGCAGTGAACGAGAATTAGCAACCTAACTCCTTTTAGAAGTTTGGCCGAAATACATCGCAATTTCCAGCTTCTGCTGAGGGAACAAAGAGACAAAAGGTGAAGTGGGTGCCTTGGGACTGGTTTCAGGCAGCTGTTAATACAACAGGCATCCTTTTGGAGCATGCAATGTGAAAAATGCAGCTCTAGTGCCATAAGTAATAATGACAGTCAGAGCACAGAAAGGTTATGAAGGGCAGGGAGAATTCTAATGCAGATGAAAGGAAAAAGAAGCTCAAACCCCAAATGTTAGATTGTATTTTTTTTTTTTTTTTCTTTTTTACAATTCATGAATATAGCATCAGATAATAGCTGTGTGAATGCAGCTAGTTGGGGAAATCATGGCCCTAACTCATGCTATCCCTTACTCTTAAGTGAAAGGAAATTGCCATAATTTAATTCTAAATTAGGCAGTTAATTTTGCTCTAGATTGTGTCCATTTCTTTTTATTATTCCTTCCAGCTGATGCGAGCTTTTCCACCGATGCTTCACTTTCCACCTTCAGTTAACTTGCGTGCTGGACTTCGGGCGTTATGTCATTTTTTTTTTTCACTACTGTTAAGGAGGCAAAGAATCAATTTATTGACAACGCTCCAAGAATGTGAATGAACAGCAGAAGCAAGGAGAATACATAAAATGGGAAGAAGGGGCAAAAAATGGCCTAAGAAGCCTGATTATATCTGCTCCTCAAGATGCAAATCACCACGGGGCAAAACCTGACGTCTCGCTATCATATACAAATCTGTTCTTATCTTTATAGCACAGCACCTTCAGAGGCATGACTGCAGCATGTGTTATGTTTCCCTGTACTGTATCATTCCAGCCTCATATTAAGACACACCTGGATTCCCTTTAGATTCACTCTTCTCTTGAGTCGAGCTTGATCAGGCAAGAAGAATTTGTTATCTTCTGGGGACTCTTCAGAAGTGGAGGAGTCATCTGCTTCCTGACCATTGGCTTTTGGGCCAGGAGTCCCAAAGGTCTGGGAGATAATGGTAATGGGTAGATTCCGTGGTAAACTCTAAAGATCAGAAGGAAACACTTTACTTCTGAGACCAGTTTGCTACAACTCCTCATGACCTCCCTTTAGAGCAATCTGATTGAACTTGCTGTGACTCCAATGAGTCAGAATTCTGCTCACAGAGAATGTGGCTCCAGACCCACATCAGTAACTTAGACTGACGTTTGTGGGGATTTCTGTGCACTGGGGCACATTCCTCAAAATAATTATTTGTGGTTTCTATCCTGGTGCAGAAATCCGTTGCCTTTCTTAATTTTCTTTCCTTCCCTTTAAAATCAAGCTGTGGAGTGCCAGCCTTTGAGAAGCTACGTGCACGAGACAGACAACGTGAACCCCACTGTACTGAAGAACTCCTAGTTCCCACTCAATAACTCACAGCATTGACATTTAACAGAAGGAGATTATTTTTTTCAGCTAATTCACGGAGGGAATTAGAAGAGTCCCCTCTCCATTCCACACCAAAATGTTTTTAAGATCGAGTCTTAAAAAAAGAACTCATGTCTGTCTTCCTCGGCCCTACCTGGTCGTGAAAGTTATTGTCCTTAGAGAGCCGTCGGAGCTTGCACTCTAGGTTGACAATGCAAGCTTCTTTCCGAACCACCTCAATTCGGAGTTCGTCGTTTCTCTCCTCCAGCTCTCGAATCTGCTTCCTGTATTTATCCTTTTCAATCAGACAATGTGAATACTGTGTCTGAGCCTCATCACGCGAGCGGAATGCCTGCAGCAGAGAGAAGAAACCCGTTTTGCACCTGGGCACCAGACACCTTCTCCTGCTGGTTCTGTTCGTAAGGTGTTTGGAACGGGGACTTCAGAACTGGTAACCGTTCACCAATTAACACAGCAGTTAGGAGCAGGATGTGCCACAGTAGTACCATTAAAAATTATGATGATGAGGGTGGTTCATTTCCAGCTCCTTCTTGGTTGGTGGCAAAATGCTCCAGAGTGCAACCCGGATGACTTGACACTAACATAAAGCCTGCAGTAGCTGTTGTTAAGATCTTGGTTCTGCCTGCCAGATGCTACGCCGTGGAAACAACCCAATATTATCCTATGTTTAATTACTGTAATGCAAATTCCAACAAGTAGCAATTTCTTGTAACTGTTTATTTTTTAATGGTACTTTGGGTCCAATTACCCACAATTCCCCAAAGTGACACATATGAGATACAGGCTTTTGCTACTGATTTTCCCCACATTAACTGTTAGATACCTGGTCTCGCTCCTTTTCCACCTCTTCTAGCTGTATCATCACAGTGTTCATACGGTGCTTGTACATCTCACAGTCTTTTCCTAGTGTTGAACACTTTAACTCCAAATCTTCTTTCTCTTCGAGATACTGGAAATGACACACTGTTAACCACCACTGCTCTCAGAGGTCTTTTGGGCACTAGCCTGAGATATTCCGTCTTTCCATCCTTCCATTTCTCACCTTGTCTCTCAAGTCCTCCACATGACGAATCTCCTCTTGGAGATTAAAGATCTTGTTGACCAATTCATGACGATCTTCTAGTGCCTCCTTACGGTCATGTTCCAGGATATCCAAAATGGCTTTGTCCGAATCTGGCAAACTCCGCTTGTCAGCCTGAGGAAAGATATTTTTAAGAGACAGGCCAGGGAAAGCGAAAATAGTATTGAAGGGCGACAAGTAACAAAGGCAGTAACAAACAAGAGGAATAGAAAATGAACGTGGTATCGCAATGGGAAAGCAGGAGAAGAGACGGACATTTGTTCATATTTTAAAATAGTGTCAGAAAAGACGAATAAAGGCTGCCCTGCCGTCAGAATAGTCTGATGAAAGAATTGTTTTACTGTTTTATTGTACTGGCTATAATTCGATCCATTTTGGATGCAGTGACAATTCTTCACTCCAAGCCCTGCATTCAGAACTCTTCTCTATTAATCAGCTCTCGCTGAGCACAAAAATCACCCTTTGCCAAAGAGCAGGGCCTAAGAAAACATTCAGGGGAATTTTGAAAGCATGCACAGGCTTTGCAGGGCTGTGCTCAGAGAATATTAAACGTGCCTGGAGTAGCTTGTACCGCTCCTTCATCTCCTATAGTGTCCAGCAATATTTTTTCTTTCAGATTTAAAATTAACAAGATTACCAGAGCAGGTTCCAACACATAAAAAATTAACCATAAATGGAAGATGAAAAAGGCATAAAATGCAAGCAAGTAATATGCCTATTTATCTTTAAAATGCCTAGACTAAGTTGAAGATTTCGGTGACATTTTGGTTACCTAATATTTCTAAGTATACCTAAGTATTTCCAAAACAAACTGCCTTTTGTTTATTTATACTGTCTCTTAGGAAAATTTCAATCCTATCTTTAGCTATTTCCTGATTCTTCCTCTGTTTCTTTAGGTGCTGGAAGACCACTTCAGTTAACAGAAGAGATGGGCCAGAACTCCCAGAACCTTCTATACCACACCGTTTTTCAACCTTTGAATCGGATTTGTATTAGAACTCAGAATCGTTAGGCGCTGCCAGAGACTACAGCCGCCTCTGAAGAGCATTCTATTGATAACTTTTTAACTGTCATTTTGAAACGCCACAAGCCTTCTCCAGCACTCTCACATGTATCCCAATATTTGGCTACGCTCTTCACAGAGTAACACAGTGCTGAATTTGCTGCGTATCATCCTTTTTCCCCTCTCTGCCCAAACAAAGGTTAGTTAAGATCCCTGTGCAAGTTACAGCAGGGTTCTACAGGGCATTCCGGTCACTGGTGACCACCCAAGTACAGAAACCTTTATTACCCGCTGCTTCATTAAGACCTTTTGGCACAGATATGACAATAGGCTACCCAGAATCGCCTTCAGAAACTCCTGGGCTGGCTATTTAACGCAGCTTTGTAGCGACAGACTGCTACAAAGAACCACAGCAGGGCTAAAACATGGAACTGAATGCTCCGCAATTAAACGGCTGCACTCTGCACCTTGAAGGAGCCCATCTCGCATGTACGGCTTGATTTATTAGATGACTTTCTTTTTTTTCGTTGTAGAACTCCTCCTCGCACATGCGTTCGTACAAGGAGTACTACAGACAGCTGGGAGCTATATAACCAACCTGTTTTCCAAATTTTGCACTTGTGCTTATTGTAGCTTTGCAGGTAGAGGTTTCACCCAACGCTTCCTAGCATTATAACAGGAGTATGTGTTGGGCAGAGACCATGCCACCTCCTCTTGTCCATAATTACCAGTGTCCCTGTCATATACTCAACTCCCCATCCCTTACTGAAAACACGTGGGAGCTGTCACCACCCGCTGCTTCTCTGTCCCACTCTGACGGCCTCCTCCAGACACTTGGATCCCAAAGGGAAGCTGTGAGGAGATGTGGGCATGTGAGACAGTCTGGGAGGAGAGAGCGGGGGTGCCTGGAGTCAAGAAGTGGTCAAAGCCTGATGAATCCATCATCTGAGTAAGCAGGAGGGGTAAGCTGAAGTGGCTGGAATTTTAAATGTAGCAATCTGCTTTTATACCTGAATGATGGACTGTAACTCTTGGATTTTAGTCTTCATCATCTCATTTTCCCGCTCCAGCTCCAGAACCTGTTCTTTTTTGGGTCGGTTTTCGATATCATTTTTCAGCTTCAGAGACTGGTTCCTCTCCAGCTTGCATTCCTCCTCCACCTTGTTCAAGCGATGCTTCAGCTGGTCAATCTAAAGCAGCCAGGGAGCAGTGAAAAGGAGAAAGAGGGAAGGAAAGGAAAGAAATCATTCCTAGTTCTGATATTTACTGCTTCTGAAAACACTCTCACTTCCAGGTGAAAACGTACTGTCATAGGTGGAAAAAATAGCTTAAACTGAATGCTGACATGCAGCAGATGACTGGGTGCACGTGCGTGTGTGTTGAATGTCTGCAATTGAAGCGCTGAACTCTCAAGCAGAAGCCTACTATTTGCTAGTTACAACTGGTATGGGCTGGTTGTACATTTTGGTAAAATCTGGCCAAAAAATCCAGTGGCACATCCTCAGTCCTGCAATAAATAAAGAGATATGAAACAGAACTAACACTTAGGAGGCTGACCACACGCTGTGCTTTTGCACATAGAGTGTTTGGATTGGGAAAAACAGGGGCTTTGAGCTCTGTATAGGAAAGAGGGGTTCCCAAAAAGTAGTTTGGGACAGAAGGGGTCCTGGGAAGAAGGTGGTGATGATCGTGGCTGGAGGAAAGATTTGAAAGCGGGGGAATATCCCGGAGATCAGAGAGATGCGTGGGGATGAAGGACAGGGGATGCCCGGGGATCTCACTGTCCAGATCCACTACAGCTAGTTGTTTACTCCGTATCATCTGCGACAGACACACACAAGCGTGAATTTTATGGCACTTGAAGCATTTCTCTGTATTTCCTAAATGGCCTCAAGCTGTTCCAATGCTCTGTGTGAGACTTTTTGAATAAACCACCAGCAGCTGTAGTGCAAACCTGGATAACTGCCCCAAGTTATTATTGAGCCTGAAAAGCTAAAATTATGTTTTTAGCAAACAATTATGGTTTTAAAATTTTGGTTTTAAGTATGTTATGTTCTGTTAGTCCAAGTATCTAAATTATCTGCCATTAATATACATCACTGTAGTTGGAATTTCTGTACAGCGATGCCTCTAATAAGCAAAGCAAATGAGAGCTCTACACCTTCCTACTGTCAGAGAAGGTCTCATTTAGCCAAATGCCACTGGCCATCCTCCATTGCTGCTCCTGATTAAAGCAGCACAGAGCATTTATCTCACCTCTAACTGGAGGTCTCGGCTCCTTATCACAGCCATGCTCTTCTCGTCACTCAGCTGGGCATATCTCATGGCCAGATTGTAGTTCTCATCTTTCACCTTGACCAGCTCATCATTGTAGTTGTTCCTCTCCTCCTTCATCTTGTTGTATCTCTCCTGGAAGGTCAGCAGCTCTATCTTGTTCAATTTTAGCTGCTTTCGCTCATCCTCCAACTGGCGAGACTTAGCCAAGAGTTCACAGCGCTGCACATCTTTTGTCTTTACTTGCTGCTGAAGCTTAATGATCTCATTCATTAGGAAATGGGTAAGGCCTTCGTGTCCCTCCTCCACTGAAAATGTTTGAACAGCTCATCAACATCTAATAAAGTAACTTTCTACTAAGTAGGATCAGCAGAACGGAGTAAGAAACAAATGTCCCAGAATATGTACAGAGGTGCAGAATACGCACAAATACATACACATTTGTATATCTAACTGGCAACAGTGCAAATATTACACAGCACACAATTACCAGAATCAAAATACGCATGCATATAGCTTGTGGGGATAGAATATGAAGCCTTTACATTTGTCTTGTTTCAGCTGAGCTGACAGGTCTGTCGAAATAGCACAAACTTTAGAAAATGAATCTGTACAAGAAAAATTAATCTGAATGCTTCAAATTTGCTGCACATGTGTAGGTCATCAGTGTAATTTAGTCCACTGTTCCAACATTTCTTCTCTTGAGATTTCTTGTAATTCAATTTGAAGCTCTTCAGCTTCATTCAGACAACTGAGATGTTCCTTTTCTTTATACATTACCTGTTGCCAGCACATTTTGCATTGAAAGGGACTGAAGAACTGCAGAATGCTACTACAAGATTAGCTTTTATTTCCATTTCTTGCCTGAAAAAAATCAAACCCAGTCTTCAAGATTGTCCTTATTCCTTTGGGATTGATTCTACTCACCAACAATAGTGGAAAATCTCCGCGTAGGTTCTTTCCCTGTCACCAGTTTGTAGAGCTCAGGGTAGTAAAACTCTAGGCTCTCTAAGAAAACTACATAGCCCCTTTGGCCCTTGGTGTGGAGGATGTCCAGCAGTCGGCCTAAGTACAGAGACCAGAGAGAGAGAGGTGACACGTCAGCAAGTACAGTATCCCTGAAGTCAAATCTGCTTAAGGTTCGTCTCTGCCACAGCAATGCGCTGTGGAAAGTCTGGCTGATTAACTGAGTTCAGCCGAACTCATCAAGTCACGCCGCGTATTCTTTAAGTTTGCGCTGGTCGTTATTCTGGAGGAGCGCGGGCAAATTGGTCTCTGGGACAGAAATTTCAAAAGACACGTTATTCAGTGCAGCCTGCACCAGGCAGTACTGAAACGCGAGGGTGACAAACCATGAAGCACGGCAAGACAGCTGAAAACCTGCTCTTGGAACGGCAGCGGCTGCTGCTTGTGTTAACCGAAATATTTACCACGGCTTTGATGGGAATAGGAACCCCATGAGCTCCAGTCTGCGCAGCACTGGAAAGAGTCTTTGTTATCAAAACAGCAGCAGCAGATCCCCCCCTTTATATTATATCTCCTGTAGATAAGACATAGGGTTTCCATTTGATAATCTGTAACTTGATACGGGCCCCATCCAGACTTGGCAAAATAATACTGTTGAGCTAGGGATGCAGAGGTAGCCATTCACAAAATAATTACCTGCTCGGTTAATTTTGGAGGGCAGCATAAGTGAGTTAAGCACCTCATCCTCATCTTGCTCATCGATTACTTTGCACTGCCGTAAGTACGGGGTCAGCTTGGCTGGATTGATGTAGCGGCTCAGCATGTGCCGGTTGCATTCTACGTTCTCCCACAAAGCTTCCTCCTCATCTTTCAGTGTCTCCAGGCAGTCATCCATCTCTGGCTCTCCTCCTTAACGAGAGAAACAATTGGCAAATGAACATCAAACAGGACAGTTTCTATGCTGTTACTCTTTTGTGCTTCCACGTCACATAGGATGAGTTCAGAATCACTTCTGACGAATGCTGAATGTGCCCTATATCGAAATCATTTGGACTGAAGCGCAGCCTGTCCACAGCTCATCTGGAAAGTGACGGTTCAGAGAAGTGCTATCGTCGGTCTATGAACTATTGCATATTGCTCTCCAGTGATGAATCTGCAGCTCAGCTAACTCCATGAAGGTCTCTACAAGTCAGAGAATCCCTCTTGATATGAGAAGCGAGGATAGAGGACACGGCGCGATGCAAGCAAGGCTACGAACACGCAGAGCTCCGAGCACAGACAAATCCTTGCTGCAGGCAGCTAGGGCTCGCCTTCTCACCGCCTGTGTCCCTCCCGGCTGTACTGATTTGAACCTGCGTTTTGGCCTGCCTACCTGCGATGAGCCGACACACGTACGCGACCGCAGCACAAGAACAATTAACTCATAAGCAGGCAGTTCGGTACGCGCCCAGTGGTCTGCGGGCACCAACACAAGTACCTGTGCGTTCAGACCCTGCCTTTCTCCACGTGAGTGGCTAAGCGCGGGCATTGTGTGGCTGAAGTCTGGAAACGTTCTTGGCTCATGCAAACGTTATCGCATGATTTTCTGAGTGCTTGCTAAGCAATTTCCTGCTGACGCCTCAATTGTAACCAGCTCATTAGAGAAGGTTACAAGGCAGGCGACAACGAGCTCAGAAAACTCGTACCAAAGTTAAGGGTAAAGAAACTTTGTAAAAACCTTTCCTTCTTAATTTTGTAATAAATGTTAGCCTTTGAAACAAGTCTAATTTTTGCATTCTAGCTTTGTCAAGATCTTGCGATCCAGGTGACACAAGGAAGACAAGCTTCTATTTCAAGTCATTTTACCCCATCAGAGACCATGCTATAAGAACGTGCAGTTCTTAGGTCACACGAGGTGAGAGCTGTGCTTTATGAGACTTTGCTGGTAATCAGTAACTAAAGACCTCAAAAGCAACATGTTGTTTTTCTTGGACCAGAAGAGTTCTCTCCATTGTGTTATAATTTCCTCAGCTTCCAGCTTTAGGCACTGCAGTGAATGTTACAGTGAACATCACTGGGCAAAACCAGTTATTAATCTGGATAGGTGGGGGCTATTAACTCCTCATTTTGGAAACTAAAACCAAAAGTGCTAATCTGCTAAATAATGCGTTTGTCAGTGTTCTGTCATAATGAAATGCAGAACAGTCCGACAAAATCATCTGTTCTTTGCTTGATGCTTTCAAAGGCCTTCCCCAATTGTCCAAAATCCTAGACTGGGTTTTAATATCTTGATTTAAAACAATCGGATGGGTTCCTCATACTCTGGACAGGTTAGGGGAGTACTGCCAGGGGGTTTGTTCTTCTCCTGTGCTCCGATAGCTCTCCCAGAATTCTTTTCTTCGCAGCTTCACATCTTAGGAACTGCTTATTTAGCATTTTCTCTGCTGCTTGCACGTGGATTTCATTACTCCGGTGGCTGCTATTAAACAATCCGGGAGAGACAAGAGTCCTCAGAGGGCGAGGAAGACCAGGGCTGCTCAACGGCATCCAGAATCACGGGGGCATGGCTGTAGTTATGGGGAAATCTCTCTGGTCTTATGAACTCCTCACAAGCTGGATGAAACTCTTACTGAATGCCAGTATTTACGTGTGGTAAAGATGACACTGCAGTAATGAACAGTATGAAGGTAAAATAATAGAAAAAGCTATATAAGGTAGGTAGCAGTGGGAGGAATGCTAAAGGTGAAATAGCTTCATCTGAAGTAGACATACATTCTCATGAACCTTACTCTCCACCATTTATTCTGGAAATAACTGTATTTCCCTTCAAAGGTGAATTTAACAAACTACATAATTGGAGAAGCTTAACTTTTGGGAGCAGGAGGCAGTAAAGCAGAAGGTCACACAGTACCTTAGACATCTTACAGCCACAGCTATCGATTGCATCTAGAAAAAGGTGGGTTGCAGGCCCTTTAATTTCGGGGAGCGTACCAGGAAGCTCACAGATGGAACCCAGAGCACAAAAGAAGCACTTGCCTGAATTTCATAAAATGCAAGATATCTTGTAATCTGCTGCACTGAACCAGAAATTATTACACACTGTCAGCAGTTCCCTCAGGACATTAGTAAGGGATTTCTCCATTAAATGATTCAAAGAAGAGTTCACTCATCAGCGTAATTCTCAACAAGAATACATTTTTTTACCTGACATTAAAAATACCTTTATCAAACAGTCCCTCGTGTATGGGCATAATACATCCATACTGTTATTTTGGGGACATAATGTTTAATGGGAAAGTAATAAGTATATTGCACGAGTGGCTAAGAATTTTAAAAGATTTCTGGTAGCAAACTCCTGTCAAACGCCGTCTATTATCAGGAGGAAGCCCTTCGAAAGAACATTTAGTGGAGTGGTCCCTCACTGACACGTAGGAATTTCAGAGTCTTCCTTTTGCTTTCTTCTTCGGATTTCCACCCTGGAAATGCCCCACCAGAAGCGCAGCCAAGCTCTTCTCCTTCTCCTCCTCCCCCCTCTTTTCAGTACAGCTTATTCCTACCTCTCTTGTGCTTCTGGGGCCAGGCTGGTCTAAGGGTGTAACCTCCAGGCACAGCTCCACCAGAGAGCGGAGCTATTCCAGAGCCAACGGCAACGGGCAGCTGGTATTAGCACAGCACCTTTCCTAGTCAGCACCTATTTCTTTGATTTAGTGTTTAATATAATGTTGACTAGGAAATAAAATGCTTGTGAGTGACTGAAATTTTGGTGTGCTGGTCAAAAAACAGATGTGGTAACTGAAACTCAGTGGGAAACCAATAAAGGTATTGTGTCAGTGGCTTTTTTTTTTTTTTTTTTTTAAAAGATTTTCACTAGCGCACACATTTTCTAGACATTTAAAAGATGCCTAGAAACCAATGGGAACTCAGTGGGAAACCTGCCCAGGGAGGTGGTTGAGTCACCATCCCTAGAGGTATTTAAGAAAAAACATCTAGAAGTGGCGCTTCAGGGCATGCTCTAGTGGCAGAGATTGTAGGTTGTTTGGTTGGACTCGATGATCTTAAGTGTCCTTCCCAACCATGAAGATTCTGTGACTCTGTGATTAAAGGTATTGTAACAGTGGCTTTAATTTTAAAAGGTTTTCAGCAGCACATGCATTTTCTCGGTGTTTAAAAGACTTATTCCCTGTTTCTGTCCTTCCTTCCCATGATGATAATGCAGAAAAGTTGTTTTCACTTGTAAAATTAAAAATGACAGGTTTAAAAAGGTTTTCAAGCGTGTAATCACTTATTTCATCTGATCTTCATTATTACCATTATCCAGTTTCTGATTCCAGCACCTCTTGAGTTGTAACCTAACACATTCCGAAGTTGTGATGTGTCATAGAAATACTACGGCGTCCGTTACCAATCACAGGCGTGAAGTCACAGACTTGGACTCACTACAACAGACATTAGCCAAAAAGGAATAAGAATCGCCACCGCAGTTAAAAAATTGCTCTCCTGCTGCTCCTTTCAGCAGTGAGTATACACCAGAGCTTTTAACTGCAGGAGTTCTTAATCCAGTAGTAATCTCAGCTAGTCCCATCTATTTCAAAGGTCTCCGTAGATGCAGACAAATAAGAGAGAGAATCCCTTTTTACATTAAAAGAAACACTCTACTCCCCTCATCTCCTTTTCTCTCTCAGGGACTATCCTTCTCTCGGCTGCTACACACAAATGAATCTTTCCGTGTGTTTGCTGTTTTTTTGTTATATTTTTCAACTGAACAAATCACCTTGCAGTTAAAGCTGTTCTCTGTTCTCGCTCAGACTCCACACTCTCATATGTCCGTGACACTCTCCACTGATCAAGGGAATAGAGCCTGCAGGCTTCAGAACCAGGGCTTCTACAAAGCGCTCATCACCAGGTCACATCTACAGCTCCATTTCTTGCGATTCATTTAATGATGGTGCAGAAATTAACCCTTCGGCCATTTAATTATTTGCATCCCCCTGCTCTGAATTCTTCTCAGCCCGCCGATCCTGCGAAATCGCCATGTCGCAGACTGCAAATGCGGGCTTCAGCTGCGTTTTCTGATCTCTTGATATCTCCTTTGTGAAATGCGAAGAAAGGGTACTGTCCGCACACTGAGAAGCGGGAGGAAGTTTACTTTGGAAGAGGCGATCTGTGTTAATGTTTTGGACTTCTGCATTTGTCGCAGATGTTCACAGACTGGCAGTGTTCAAAGAGGAACCACAACACACAAATGATAAGTTAATAAGAACAGAAGGTTATGTTCAATACTAACTACATGTATATAAACCAGGAAAGAATTACATATAAATTATCACACTTGAACGCAAAAATAAAGATGAAATTAGCACTTTAAAACTGTGTATATAATTACCCTCAAGATTGAGGGTATTGTATTACATCCTCTTTCTATCTCTGGATTTCATGGCGCAATACCCTTTCTCCCTCGAGCCTGCGTAGCACCTCACATGATAAACTATAACAACAGGGCGGGTTTCTCAAAAGCTGCTTGTATGGATACGTGCAGGTTTCCAATACCAGAGAACCGCAAAACCACAAAGGGATTTAGTGCTATTTTTAATTTTAGAGGAAAGTCACAGTTTAAAGTGTGATAAGGAAATTATGTTCCTTTGCTTAAGGACAGGAGAGCTCGGTTTGCACTCCTGGCTTTCTGAAACGCTGAATACCAGCAGTTTCCAATTATGTTGGCTGCACTGCTGGATGTTCTATGGCACTGAAAACCACTCTTAAACGGCTTAAACGTTGATTAAGAAGATTAAGGTTGTTTACTTATACTCGCAAATTCTTTCCATGCAGGTGCCTAAATCCGGACTCCCAAAAGAGAGGGGACAGTGTCTTCATCTGCCTTTATGAATTTGCACTTTTTATTAATTCTTTCTACCTCAGTGTCCCTTACAAGGCTGGTAAGAAGTGTTTTTATGCCAAGGCAGGATTCGTTAATTAGTGACTGCAAGGCACTTGGGACCACTGAGATGGGGAAGTCCTAGAAACACATTTATTATTAGTGCAGTTTTATTACTTCAGGTTTTGCAGGCCTTAGGACACTTTCTGAAGCCAGCAGCGCTGTTGAATGGCCTGGGCCCTATTTCTGTCCTAGGGCACAGTGGCTGTGTGCGGAAAGAACCATTCTGTATGTATCAGAATCCCCTCTTTATATAAAGATTCAACTAGCTTACTGAATGCCACAGTTTTAACAAAATATAAAAGAAAAATATAGAATAAGAGATACCAAAGCAATAAAAGAGCAGGAAGCTTTAAACACAAAATAGGATTATTTTCGCACAGAAGTATTCTGTTCAATTCCATTGAGTCAATCTTCTTGTTACACACAACGTACAAAACCCCCCCAAACACTAGCAGATTTGCAAGCCTTCAATGAGGTAAAGCTAGATCTTCAGTGAAGCCAGATGACGGCCATAGTCATAAATACTACTCCCATTTTCTGAACACAAGAGAGACAGAGGTAACAAAAAAAAAAAACAACCCTCGCTAACTGGTTCAAAGAGCTCTGGAATCATATTCATCTTGCTTCTGCAAGCAGACGAGGGAAAGAAAATTCCCCTCATTTTCATAACTATTAGCTCAACAACCAAGTGAAAGAAAAAGAAATAAAGAATTCTATCAATCACGTTAGTCTTATTCAGTATCTCTGCTCCATGAAAAAAAAAAAAAGAAAAAAGAAAGCAACAGAGTAAATTTGTCTCTAATCAATATTCCTGTCCTAACAGAAGAGGGACAGAAGAATTAATAGCATAGGAACTTTCTTTAATTATCTCTTCCTTTGCTTTTATTTACTCTTCTAAGAACAGATCCATATAAAACTCTGTCTCAGAAAAAAAGAAAGGTAAAGCCTACAAAAAGCACAGATCAATTATTAGTATTGTTAGTCAGTACACCCAATGATTTGCTTAGTATCACCTAAACCAGACAGCACTGTATGCAACAAAGGTACACAACTTTTTCAGTACTGCAGGATAACATTGCTTAAGAGCTGAACAATCCTTGCACTGAATCCCACGCTTTAGCTTTTGTCTGCTTTTGAAATTGCATATGAAATTCTATAAAATACCTATCACCTTCTGGAGGCAAAAAGCTATTTACGCATTAAGAATGTTGTTTCGCACAATGAAATATTGTTGCAAAGACCTTCATCAGTGCAGTAATACTTATTACGATCCTGTAACAATCTCTGTTTCATAAAAGGCCAAGATCTACACTTTCCCATTTTGCACTCCATCTGGTGAGAATATCTAAAGTCTACGTCTTCCTCAAGTCTGCCAGCTTTAGACCTTCAGAGCTCTTATCATCTTATCACACAGGAAGGAAATGACTAATTTTGTCTCAATAGCAAACCGACAGCAGATTGTGGTACCTCAAACATGCAACATCCAATCAGATTTGGCTGTAGAACATATATTACCAATAATAAACAAAGAAAATGGAAAAATCCTCCGCTACAAGTAACTTAAATGATGTTTTGACGACTCTGTCATTTTTCTGTGTCACTATTTTCTACCTACAGTGAAGATGCTTCCAGCTCCCTCAGTAACACGCCGTCTAAGCACTACTGATAGTGGAGCACTTTCAGAGGGTGGGTTCATCTCACCAGTTTGAACCAGGCATCTAGTTTAATTTAGAAATCTAGTTCCTCTCTATCAAATGGAAAATGGTCTGTTCAAAACTTCATTCCACCATTTTATACTTCTGCCTTAGAATGCCCTCAAAAGATTGGTTTCGAGCCACTACTAGTTGCTTATGTCCCCTCTAAGGTCAACGTAGGGAGATTTGTCCCTTCAGATGGCAATGTCTACACTGGAGGTTAGATGGATATTATTCTGTTTTCCCATAGTGTTTAAAAATCTGACAGACAGATTTCAGAAACTGTCAGTACTACCATTATTAAATGATAATATATGTGAAAGTAAATGAGAAATGAGAGAGGTGAGCAATGGGAGATGGATGAAAAAAAACAAAGAGGAGAGAGAAAGATGAGATTTGGGGATGAAAAATGGTGAGGTCACGGGAAAAGGAAATATAAAAAGGGAACGGGAAAAGAAAAAGAAAGTTAGAGAAAGAGGAACTCAACAGAATGAAAGTGATGAACAGAAGTGAGATAGAGATGAGAACAGGAAAGGCTTTAGTAAAGGCAAAGGGAAGGAATGTGGGGCGTGAAGCAAACGAAGGGATAAATAGGGAAGGCCCTGCCGCAGATCCTGACACATTAGAAATTATTGTTAGTTCTGAGCATGCAAATCAAGATAATGGCACAATAATTTAAATAAATAATTTACCACAGGAATTTGGTGCATCTATTTTAAAGGATTTGCAAAGTAGCAGTGGAGGGCTGAAAGCCTGACATTTAATAAATGCTTTAATCTACACATCCTCCATCCTGTTACGCATGATGATGAGGAGGACAACAGAAATCACTGTGCTAACGTAGTACAAATATGTTTATATAGCTGGCCTTTTTTTCTTGAGTGCAGCATTAGCTACTGACACGAGCATTTCCTTTCAACTAATGTGTGCTAAAAGCCAAGATCTAAAAAAGAAGCTGTCATCCTCAGGCTGCCGAGGGCTCAGGAGATGCTGGTCCAACAAATGCTTCAGAAGCCATTACTGGGTCCCAGGTTAATTTTTTCTTGAGACTGATTCACTCTGTTTTTACAATGAGATAATGATAATTAGCTTAGGAGGAGGAGGCACAGCTGGGGGCAAGCTTATAGTCCTGTGTGACTAGGAGGAGTCCTGAATTAAAAATTCAAGTTGCCCGAACATGCAAATGGATTTGATGATCGTAGGTTAGGTCCCAGTAAATGTGCGCTCACATTATGAAAACCAGCACGTTCGTTGGTACAGAGAGCCAGTGTTCACGAGGGATTTGCATAGACTGAACTACATAAGAACCTGGTAAGGACAAAGATTCATTAGCTGGTACGTAAATACGAAACTCGCACAACCCTTGCACAGATAGCCCGATTCTCATTGATGTTACTAACACTTCACTTCCATTCATACAATGAGTCACATAAAACAGGAAAAGAGAAAGAAGTGTAGCTCTGCCATACAAAACTCTACTTAGTCTGCTTATTTAAAAAATGGACACTTCCTACAAACTCTCAGGTTGTACCGGTTTAAAAAAAAAAATAACAAAAAACACTCAGAGAAGAACATCTTCCATGCAGTCAGATAATGATTCCTTGTAGGTGATACTCTCATCCCCGAACAGTCAAAGGATAACGCAGAACACATTAGATGGGAGGACTGCACTCTAGTTTAACAATCTCCAAATTCCGCAACAACTGACAGCAAATGCATAGGCCGCTCTTCCAGCGGAAAAGGTTACGTTCCAATCTTGAATACTGTCAGATAATCTCACTGTAATTCACCACGGCCCAAGAAAGTTTGAAAATAATATTTCCTATAGCAGGCTTTATAACATGGCAGGAAAATAAGACAGAACCTTATATTATGAATCCTGTGGTTAGTCAAAGTACACAAAGAATGGACAAATAAGAAGCCAACTCTCATAACCCTCGTATAAAGTTCAACCTTAACAAACAATACTCCAAACACATGAAAAATAGCCCACATGCAAACTGTTTACTGTATTATAACAGCGGCACGCATTGACTGTGATGAGAATACGATCCAGTTAAATATCTCAAATGCACTGTGCAAAGGTATAATAGCTCCCCACCCAGCTCTGTGAAGACTCGTCCATTCAGTGATGACTGCTACGATGCACACATACATTTTGCTCATTTTATGTAAACACACAACTTCATGTGGATAGACAGATACCTATACCTTATTCCATTTTTTTCACCTCTTTGTAACTATTCCTTTAAAATAGACTCTAATTTTAAAGAACAGACTGCTGTCTTGCACATGCTAGTTTGACTGCGGTTTGGAGAATGACATACGTGCTTTACATAACAAATACCTGAAGTCTCTCCACCTCAAAGTCACCAGAAGAAGTAAGCTTCACTCCTAGGCGCAGAATGCCACAGTCCTTGATGTTCTGCTCATTGACAAAATCCTCCGTCCTTGTAAGCTTGCTTAAAGCTGCATCAACATCTCAGCCAGCAGAGCACAAAACACACAGGAGACAACTGGATGCCATTTGACAAGAAAAAGTCTACAATAAATCACAAGCAGCCTGGCCTGGGAAGGACAAAACCTCACCAGCAATCCGCAGCAGCTCGCTCTTTCACTGCTGGAAATTAGAATTCTCCTTTCACGTGGAAATTATTTTTTTCCCCACTTGTGCTTTCTGGTCACCTCCTCTTTATCTTGCTCTGTGTCCTCTCTCTTCTTGTACCGCTGTCGCGGGACTGTGTCACGTAGCTCCGGAAACATCCACCCACCATCCTCTCTCTCAAACTTACCGGCTATATATAGTAGATAGAAAGGTGCTAGGGGCTGCTTTACTTCCCTTTTCTCCTGAACAGAGGTTGTGGGTAACTTTCAAACATGACACAATTGCAGAGGAAAGTCTTAGAGGAAGTGTTCTCATAGCGGCAGAGAGCCGTGTGCTCTGGAGGGAGCAGGAGAGACCTCCATCGGGTCCTGCTTTCCTGCAGGTCCTACAGCTGGGCTTCATTAACAATTCCATGGCACCAAAGAAGCCTGGCTGTAAGGCCTGCAATTAAGAGCAGGAAAGGAACCTCTGGAAAACAGAGAGACAATTCACTTTCCATCCTGCAGGAGGGCTCCTTTAAGTCACTTCTTTAGCAATTTAAAGCAACAGTTGTCTGATTCTTTACTTAACGGGGCCGTACTTTATTTCCGCAAGCAGTAATCTCTCTCTGACCTTGTCTTGCTGTCTTGGGGAAGAGACAATACCAAATACTTGGCGATTCTATATTTCCTACCTTCAAAGCATTGCAAGGAAGAATTAAGTATCTTCTGTTTCTTTCTCCATAACTAAATCCATTGCTCTGATGATATAGAATAAAACGCCGTCAAGATTTCGTGTGAAAAACTTATCCCAGAAGAATTAACTAACGACTGGAAGAGACTAAACTCTGTTCTCACCAGGAAACTCTGCCCTGTTCAGTTTATGGTTAACATGTATTTTTTTAAAAGATCAAAGAAGCAAAGCACTAAAATAGCAAGAGATCTGACTATCCATCTTCACCTGAGCGTGGTTCCTGAGAATGAGTCAACATAAGAAGTATGAGAATTTTATTGAATTCTCTGCGGACTGTGGAAATAAATATTTGTGAAAATAGCAACTGTGAAGTGATGCCAGAATTACACTTCCTCCGTGAGCATCCCAGTCTTTAGGCGCAGGCAGCTGCTCTTAAAACAGCAGCTAGAAACGATATTACGAAAGCAAGATTTGCAGGATTACACGCACCCAAATCCGGATCTTTAGGAGATGATGTACAGCAGTACAAAGGCCGGTAAGGCATCGCAACCAACTAAAAGTCAGTGGAAGTTTTGTTTTATTGTCCTAACTTACTTATGCCCTGAAGCGCAACAATTCCTTATGTGCTCTCTGCATTAACCGAACCTCACAGCATAAAGTATCACAAGCTAACAACAAAAGCATTTGCAGAATGTGCAGAAAAGCATTTGTTTTAAATGCAGGGTTGTATTTGTGTATGAAGTAAGGTTACATGCAATGGGAGCGCTAGTAAATGGCTCCCACATGTGAGAATTGATTTCCCCTATTTCTCATTCCTACTCAAGGGCACAACTCGTAATTAGGGTCAGATTTTCAAAGAGCGTAGGTGGCGTTTAGGTATCAAAATAAATGGCCAGATTTTTGCAAGACTTGCCTCAGAGTGTGGGATAAGATAGCGTTATGAATCACAGAGCTGCTGCGTGTTAACCACTTTTAAAAATCGGGTCTTTCTAAAATGCTTAAATTGTAGCTGAGCTCTTTCAAAAATCTTTTCTCGACTGGAGCATTCTTCAAATGCTAAGTATTTGAAAAACGGGCCTTTAAAGCTTCGTGAGGTGCTAATTTTTACATGAATAGGAAACTGCTATATATAGCACCTATAAACCTGTCTGGCAGCAGTATTTAAGTAGTTCTGATTCTCCGGTACCGTATAAACTCTCCGGTAGTACACATTCCACAGGGAAGAGGGCAGGCGCTGTGTGTCAGAGCTTACCTGCATTAATTCTAACGCCTCTGAGTCCATGAAAGAAGTATTTTGCTAGCTAACAGGTGATGGCAAACGCTGCTGATGCATCCATCTCTTTTCAGCGTATTGTCTCCAACTACAATTGAGACTAAGAATTAGTTGAACCTTCTGAGACATAATAGGAGTTCTTTCTACATGACTAACAACATTTCTTTCTATAAGGAACAGAGACAAAGTTATTTTTCTTATGCTCAAAAATTAATACAGTGTAGAAATTATATGAGGTTTTAGATTAGACTCTCCTTCCATCATTATTTGCTCTATTTATCTTTTTTTTTCAAAGCCGGTAAGTTCAGCCTTGCAGAATCTATACTGCTGACTCAGCTAACCGAGCCCAAACTCATAAAAATCTATTTTAAAAAGGTCCAATGATTTTATTTTCTAATCGTAAATATGAAATTTAATTAGCATCTCATTGCTAACGAAGTCACCACGGAAGATGAGACGGAGGAATTAGGCACAGGGATGGAACGTCAAGCGGAAAACAAAACAACAGTTATGCAAGAGCCAGTTTAACTCCTGCTTTCGTCCGCTCAGGTTTCAGATCTTTTCAGAATTGTGTGCTGTGTTCACAGGTGTCCTTCTGTGATGGCAAGGCCCTTCCATCTCCTATGGCAGGAATTACTCTAGCATGATGTAACATGCAAAATACAAAATACCAACAGATAAGGTTCACTCTGGATTAGACACAGAAGCAAGACAGAGCAAGTTGGACCTGAATTCAAAACCCTATTTTGTCATAGGCTACCCAGGTCAGTGTTCCTGATCCTATAGAAGCAATACACTCATCAACTGAGAAAAGAATTCATATTATTCCCCAGGGCACTGCAAACATCAGAAAGATTAAAGGCGTTTTTTTAAAGGAAGCACATGGAGAATTTAAAAAGCGTCTTTAAAACAGGAAATGTGTCCAGCCTTTTCACTATCAGCATTCCTAGAATGTGCGTCCGAGGCTGACATCAGCACTGATGCTGGCATCACTGGGTGAAATTCTGGCTACTGGCTAGTAGAAGTAGAATTTCACTGGGTGAAATTCTGGCTACCTCTACCATCTTCTCTCGGAGTTCCTGAGAGGACAGGAGCTCTCGGTCTGTCTTTGCCCACCCACGCCTGTATGAGAGGGTTACACGACACACTTCCCTGCACAGCAGCACCTGGTGAAGGTGAAGGCAGGGACAGCCTGGAAGGTTTTCACACTGAGAGGGTTATCAAGCATTGGAACAGGCTGCCCAGGGAAGTGGTTGAGGCAGCCACTCAACACACTGGTGTTTGTCAGTGTGAGGTTGATGGTTGGACTCGATGATCTGAAAGGTCCCTTCCAACCTGGGCGATCCTATGATTCTATGACAGCCTTTTTTCTGCTGTTGCTCCACGAGGTGAGGGAGCACAAAATACAGAGCCTCACGTAAGAGAGGACTCCGTGAGAAGTGGGCAAGTACCGTGGGAGAGCTCTGAAAGGGCTGATGAACTACAGTAACCACAAAGCTGTACTTTCTCCTTATAGTCACACTGAAATCGTTCACAGCAAGTTGGTGTGGGAGGAAGTGTTTACAGGACCTGTCCTGCGAGCGAGTAATTATTAATAATTCCTGGATTGCTAGAAAAGCTTTTGGAGTAACTCTGTGTGAGGGCACACCCCTGGGTTGGTCTCAATGACAACATTCTCTAGGGTAAAAAGGGCTGTATTAGCGTTGGTCCTGGTTACTTATAGGTGGGCAATTTTTTAATATTTGTATACTCCCCAATGTGACTTGAAAGCTGGAAATATCCAAGCATGTGGTCACAGCTCTATAAAAGCTTACTGCTTTGCAACGTGACAAAACCAGCTCTTCTTCATTATTAGTAATGGAAAGCAGAAGTTATACATCAAGCAATGTTCTATGTAGTAAGACAGGAGCAATTTGGGGACAGTGAAGTTTTCTTGGATGCTGTCAGACTTATTATCTCTTGACGATCTCATAATGCTTTAAAATTACTGTCCGGTTTTCAGGGCGGCCACCAACACAGGAGTATTTTCATACCGGTTGTAAGGCTCAGCAGACAGAGCGGGTAAATGACACTCGTGTCCACAGTGCCAAACCAAGGGCACAACGTACAGGTTCTGAGGATCAGCTCTCCTGCGGTACCTTGAGCATCTCCCTCCACCTCCCACCTGAAAGCCTCCCAGCAGAAGCGACAGTCTATATTCTGATGAAAAGCAGCAAGAATTCTCTTTAGGAACAGTTCATTTGCTAGATTCTGTCTTCACTCTCCTCCTTGCATACAGCAGGAAAAACACGGGCTCTGAGAAAGTAAAAATATGGAAGGAGAACCATATATCTTATTTTGACATCCTGACCATTTCTCTCCCCTAGAATTAGCCCTTCATGTCCTAGTATCCCTGCCTGCTTGAAAGTAAGGAAGCTGTGTATTTCACCTTTCTAGTATTCAAGTTCTTTGTCTTTTAAAATATATTCAATATATAAAAAATAATGGTAAAATTTGCAAATGTCCTGTTTTCAAAAATGATAAAAACACGCAGGAGCCTATGTTCTCATTAACAGATATGAGGTTAAGGATTCAATTCTGACAACTTTTGGAGTCTGAAGCTGTTCAGGCATTTTTGGAATGCTGTGCCACACAACTCAGTGAGTCAGCAGTTGCAATGAATCTGAATGAAGAGCAGAGATGCTGCAATATTCGGCCAATACGTCCTCATACTGTTCCACAAATTCAACAGTTTTTTAATCACTAGGAAATAGAAGTCTTATCAGAAAAATAAAATTCAGGAAAGTTTTAAAATAAAATTTGGCCAAGCTTTAATTGTAGCGAGTTGAAATCTGACCTCAAAAAGTAAAAAGAAACAAAAAATGTCTGTTAAAAATGGACTTCTGTCTTTTGCTCTCCTCCGATAATGTTTACTCAAAATGCAAGCCCAAAAATATCAAAAAGTCACTACCAATTTATATTTTGCCCGACTTCATATACACCAGGACAATTTTACATTGCTGTTACTACACTGTCATTCACTTGGAATAGCAAACAGCCACAACCCAGAGATGTTATCGTCCAGAGCGAGTTGGGAAACACTGCGCGTTATATTAGCAGTCGATGAGGCGAATGGCGGAGTCGAGGTGAGCTGAGCAAGGCCTATTGACTTCAAACAACGCAGAGTCCCTGGCGGGTCCAGAGGAGTGGTGATGTCAGTCTCTGTAAATCAGACTTACCCCAGTTCAAATTTCAGGAATAACTCTTTATGATTCTCTCTAATATTTATGACATCACTCACCCTAGCAAGGAAAAAAAGGAATTAAACTTTCTCACTCCACAGGATCAGAAATGGGTAATTCTGGTAAAGCATATTTTTAAAGGACAAAGCAAGTTTAAAGCAATAACCATATTCTCCTTTTGGATTCTTATATGCAAACTTTTAGCACTTACCCAAAATTTTCACTGTAACTTTTCAGGACAGAATGGTCCAGCTGGTGGCTCATAACCTACATCCAACCGTCACAAGGCGTTTACTCAATTCACTACATTTTTCTCTGGAGGAAATAAGGATTGCTGGCTGGGGCAGCAGACAGCTGCGCGTCTCCTCTTGGACTTGTGTAAGGCCAAATTCACGGCAGAATGAATTTCTGGTCCGAGACTTACGGAGTTCACTGCTTCCACGTGAAGGGAGGAAGAAGGTGGGAAGTAACCCTCTTCCAGACACGTACTACGGAATGCCAGGCAGTGGCATTGCACAGCCCACAGAGTCTGATGCTCTCATCTGACTCTTCATAGCGGCTCTACACGAGGGACCAGAGGATCACTACTGGACCGCATCATCTGAAACACACCACAACAACCCGTCCTACCACAGCCAGCTGCAGGTGTTACGCATTCTCCACAAGAGAAAAGAAAAGGGAAAGAACCTCCCAGATGAAAATATGGCTTCGTCAGTGAGGTCTACAAACCTCGCTAAAGCAACACGGCCTGTCTCTGCCTTCCCTCTCATTTTTCATTTTTTCATTTGCTCTGCCTGATGCATTGCTTCGTTTCCCTTAGGATCAGTCACAACCCGGAGGTGACAGATACTCCTGGCTCTAAAGCATGCTGTATAGAGAGAAGTTTGTTAGTTATCTTCACTCACCTGATGAAACTACTGTATACGCGAGGGTAATCAGAACCAGGGAGGAAGAGGAAAGGAGATATTAAACAAGACAAGTGAGGGGAGTCAAATGAGTCCGACTGAAGTTAGAGAGAACTTGTGACGTCCTGTGAGGACCAAAATAACAGTAGCAAACCACCCTCTGCCTTTTCTCAGGTTCTTTCTTCATGAGAAAGTTGAACGTTCCTAGTTGACTGTTCAAATGGTCTTGACTGTTCCCAGTTCCTTTGTGCAGAGACTGTATTTAGATCTGGGCTGATGGCATGAGCTATTTAATAGGTTTGCATCCAATACTTCTAATACAATCCTGCTCGAATAACTTTGGATTTATGCACTATTACCACGTTATAATGACACAACTGCAAGCAGTTTGCATTTTTCTGCATTGCAGAAAGTGCTGCAATGTATTAGGAGCTTGTCACTAAATTCACAGCTTCAAAGTGGCGCTCGAATTCCAACCATTTCTGTATTAGACCTAGCATTCTGTAATTGTTCTTTGCGGGTGAGAAAGTTCAGTCCTTCCAGATACCGTATTCTCATGGCTTCTAAAGTAACCGCGGAGCCAGAGAGAACCCTCCCAGGTGTGCAGCCCTGGCTGACCAGTGATTCAGTGACGGTGGTGTTGTCAGCAGCATTTAATCCAGCAAAACCGCCTGGATACTGCTCTCACTGCGGATATGGGCAAGGCACAAAACCACCATTCTGTAGTGTAACACTCCGCATGAAAATGCCCAAGTATCATTTTTCCTTCAGACCACAGACTTGCAGATTTTTAAAAAAAAAAACACCACCTGAATCAGTGTTTCCAGGCTTACAGGAAATGTAATACTCCTTCACTTTTTCTAACAACTAAAGCAGAAGAAAAACATACTCTTTTCTGTCCTAACACAAAAGTTTAAATTTTTTTTTGTTTGTTTCATACTGCATTGATACCTTTCATGGCATAAATTGCAAAAATGAGAGAATAAAAGACAGAAGGAAATTAAACTTTCTGCAATAAAACGTGTTAGTCTTGGGTCTTCCTGAAAAATATGTTACTGGAAATACAGGAATATGTTACTGGAAGGACGAAACACACCCAAAATCTTCTTAAACAATTAAATAGTGAGGCTTATTCTGACTTGTTTTGGCAGGAACTGTGAAAGAAGAATAGCAGTGTAGTAGCAGAGTCTTATCTTAAGCTTGTTTGCTTGTTTTTGACCAGGAAAATCAGCTCAGCAATAGTAAAGAAGGTGGAAAAAGCGTATGGAATTTTACATTTTCAGTCAGTGGAAGGCATTAGTGAAATGAGTTTGACGATCTCACTAGCTATGTCATTATAAACTATGAAAAACACATGGAATGGCAACTACCTTGCCGTGGCGGTCAGGGACATGCTTTAGTGGTGGATTTGGTAGTGTCGGGTTAATGGTTGGACTCAATGATCTTAAGGATCTTTTCCAACCTAAATGATTCTATGGTTCAGAAAAAGCCCGGAAACAGAGACGCAGCAGCAGGTGCTGGATAGACACCGTGACTTGTCCTTTTAAAGACTGGGAGGCACCAGTAGATTTGGGGAGGATCCATGCGAGATTACAACCAGGGAGGAAACTTTTTTAAACACAGACTTCATGCACCAGACCAGTTTGGTCAGTGAATGGCAAATGTCACTCGTATTTTAATTGAGATGTTAAAAGCCAAAAGCCTTCAAATGATCTTATAAATGTGATGATAATTTTTCAGTTGACGATCAAGGAGAAAAGATTCAGTCAGCAGTTGCGCTGCAGTTTGGAAATGAAGTATATTTGGTGTAATCTTTAGAAAAAGAGATGAAGCAACGTTCGGGTGTTTTCCCAGTTTGCTCAGGATTCAGAATTCACAGAGGCAAACATTTGAAAGGTTTCTTCGTTGGTGTTTCAAACCCTGGAGGAACTTACTTTTGTGCTCAAGTGTATTAAAAGTGTGTAACAACCTATTAAGCGTACTCATACTGATTTCAAGTATGGGCACAGATAGATTGGAAATGTTTATACACATACAGAGCTGTAAAAAATGAAGTGGAAACAATCCATTAATGGCTAATGATAACCACATATGTACTGTTAGCATACAGCTTTTTCTGCATTCAAATGGAAAAAAATCCTTATCCCATTTTAAACAGAAACCCTGTGTTAAATTTACTCTTCAGCACCTCAGTTACAACCTGAGGAAAATTTGCCAGCGAACGACCGGCGCTCAGGAGGCCAGCGGGAATCCTTCTGCCGGTTACAAGGAGGCCCTGTTCCTCCCCTCAACTACAAAAAACAGGGCAGGCTATCAGACTTGGGCAAGTAACAAGTATCTTTGTGCAAGGCCAAAGCGGCCTCAGGGACCAGAACAAACATATCTGTTAATACTACACTATGATGCTTTACACAGACAAATTCACTGAGGCAACAATTACTCCAAATACTATCACATCCACAGCTGTATATACATTTATCCTTTTGACAAAACCAGAATGTTACAGCATTTCATTTGACATTTCTGATTGATAGATTTCCAGTGAGATTTGACAAATTTCTCTTTCCTCTCGAGTTGCTAAACAGATTCACTGAAGTAGACAGCATTAGAAAGTAATGCCCCATCCAGCACTGAAGATAAAATAGGTTTTGCGGGACTCACATAACAAGAATATTCTCTTCAATACACGTTCGGCAGTGATAGCAGACAATGCACAACACGTTGCCAACCTTCAGTGCTATTAGTAATGTACTTTTATGAGCTGTGGAAAAAAACCCCCGTGTGTTTGCCTTTTGTATAAAAAAGTACAAAGGCTTTACCCGCTGGTAAAACGTTAAATGCACCCCCTGTAGGTCATTAGGCAGGTGAATTCACGGTACTCACAAACTATCACCATTTCCAGAGCCCAAATATTTGGCAGAAGATTACGAAGGAACAGAGGTGCTCAAAATCAAAGCTCAGAAAAGACCTTTATGTTTAACTAAAGTCAGTGTGAAAACCTCCAGCCACGGAGTAATCCACTGCCCACAGCTGGGACACACTGTGACGGGGTATATGGCAGATCCGCTGTTTTGTTAAATTGCACTTTAAACAGCCTGGCACTGAATTCTCCTTTTGCTTGAGAGGAGCAAAAGTGAGAGGGTAATATAGGGAGAGAATACTGACTAAAGACGTAGAGAGAAAGAAGCTTTTATCACTCGTTGGATGTGTGCCATGGAGACCAATTATATACATTTGACAGCAACCATTATAATTCCAGAGTCCTTGAACAAATCACAAGCAGAAAGGTTACCTTCCTGAAAATGTTCATTGCCATTAAATAACTGACCCAGACTAGAGGGTGAAGGCAGCACTTAAGAGAGAGTTTGGGTGAAGGGAGGAGATGGAGAATCTTATTACATGCACACCTGAGAAAACCCCATCATTTGTTCTGAAAAAGGAATCGCAGACTCACTGCAGATACTGTATTCTCAGCAAAGCGGACAGTGTTCTGAGAATGCAAATCCTACAGACAGGAGTGACAAAACAGCCGAGACAAAAATAATTTCTCGCTATCAGTGGCAAAACTTGACTAAACTTGATGAGGTTTATGGTTTTAGCCTCCAGTTTGAAAGTCAGAAGACCTGCCCCATTTCCTTGTTCTTTTAAGTTTAGATCGCTACGGAGGCTACTTACAAAGAAAGCTGCCATAGGTCAAGTTCCACCATCAGTTACCCAACCGTAATGACCACATCTAAGGAAAACATTCGTATTTCATGAAACATGCATTTCAATATCAAAGAGAGAGTCGAGACATCTGCTAATAAATGGGTAGCTTGTTCTCTCTCAATAATATAGGCAGGCTATTGGGAGAAATAAGGATCTCTATAAATTTCATCCTCTGTGAGCAATTATTCCATCTATCTGATTAAAAATTTCACCAAGCAACCATACAGAAACCAAGGTCATTTAGTATATCGCATTCAGATTTCTTCAGCATATCCCAGTTATTTGGGATGCATCCTTCTAGGAAAGGTTCAAATTGCCTTTAATTTTAGCAGATACATGCAGTCAGATGGTTCTCTTTTCACTCATGTTGAAAGTTTATTTTTCTCTTAATTCAGAGTTAAATCTAATTGGAAGTAACTATTCGCATACCAACAGGGAGAGAAATGTGGTTCTCAATTTGTGTTCTGGGGTTGGCCCTCTCAATATAGCAATTTGCTGGGTAGGATGGAAAGTTTCCAGGCTCTTTCCAGCTGAAATTTCTCCTCTGCCAGACCCATGACTCAAGAAACTAGACACACACACACACACACAAAAGAATTTCTGGCTCCAGGTCCCCTTGCAACTGTCACAACCCAGCTTTGACAATGCCCATTTTTAAATCAACATACAGCAAACTATCATGATAAAAAAAAGGAAGGAGGGGGAAGAGAGAGAGAGAGAGGAGATGTTGTCTCAGCCAATTTATTTCTGGGAGACATCAAGGCCTTACAAAAAGAACCAGTAATAGGGGCACAGAATACCGAAAAAACAAAGCACAAATTCATCATACAAGTTTTGCAGAATGACTAAAAGGAACACAAGTACTTTTCACATCACAAGGTGAGTTGTAACAGAGTAAGAAAGAGTCATATCAGACCTGTATGTATAAAACAACATCTCTTATTTTATTGTTCTAGGCATGTGGACTTTTTGCAAGATCCAAAAGACAAAGATATTTTAATGTACCTGCTTCTGTATTCAGAAGAGAATGCTAACAGCTCAAAGGCCACAGTTTGCTAGCTCTGAATCAGAAAGGATATATTATAATTGCAAACATAAAATTTAAGCTCCTTTCACTCATAAGGAGATGGACAATTTGAGAGAGCAGGACAGATCGCTAAGAGAATTCTCCCCCATAATAATTCTCTTATTAATTCAGCTGAGTTTAACAAGCGATCCTTATTCAGTCCCAAAAGCCCACATCAGAACATCCCTAGAAATAAATCTTCAGTCTCAATAGTCCTGCTTAAGAAGGTGAGGCTAAAAGGCTTCATCAAAGAAACGTACTTATTTGTCATTTCTGATTCAAAGCTTACAGACTTAAGCAAGGAATAATACCAGATATTGTCCTTGGATGCAGTTTTTAGCCATGCCTGATCTTGGTGACTCACCAAGATACCTGGTATAAAAGAAATGATCTGTTTCCAGATCCTAGGAGCCACGTTACTTCCACTACAGCATTTGAGTTGAGAACCTCTACCTCTGAGATCTGGAATCCCGTAGGAATCAACAGGACAAAAACTACGCCAGTATCGGACCAGAAGTTCTGCTGTGGGGCAGGAAGTTTAAAACTTTATTAAGTTTAGTATTTTCAGTGTGGTTTCAGTGTGGAAAGACTTAGTTTTCTTTCTAGTGATTGCTGTGAAAGGAATGTCAATAATGCGTATTGTTTTAGTTGTTGCTAAGCGATGTTTACACTTTTCAAGGACTCTTTCCAGCTTCCCATAAAATCTGAGAAGGAGCATAGACAGAACAACAGAATGACCAATGGAATATTCCCTACCATAGCTGTCGTGTTCAGTATATAAATGGGGATTGGTTCAGAGGGGGAATCTGCGGTCACTGCTCGGGAAGGGAGGGGACCAATTCACTGGGTGGTGAGAGTGACTTGTGTCCTCATCGTCATCGTTGTTTTTGTTGTTATTATTATTATTAATTACCCTTTTCTGTTATTGTTCTATTAAACTTTCTCTATCTCAACCCAGGAGTTTTTTTTCTTTCTCTTTCCCCTCCTTTTCTCCTGCTTCTCCCTGCCCTTCTGGGGAAAGGGGGAGAACTGCGCGAGCAACTGCATGGTCCTAGCTGCATGGCTGGGGTTAAACCACGACAAAAGGCTTATGATGAACTAGAACTATTTTTACAGTTTTCCAAAGACATTTTGGATTGCGCTCTCCCATTTTTTCATCTACCTTCAGTCCCATGACTAAGCTCTTCCTCTGCTGCAGCCTGCACATTCTGCAAAGGAAAGAGGAGCTGAGAGACTGTAATACTTCCTCCAGTTCCCCTATAGGTACTCAGTGGGGATGCTAAGACAGCAGCGAGTAAGACCATCTGCATCAGTAGTTCCTCCCAAGATGAATGCAACATCAAGATAAAAACAGATAGAGTAACCCGGTGGAGAGCTGCGGTTAGGACTTAGGAAGGAGTGGGATGATAGAAAGAGAAGGGATAGAATATACGAAGTCCGGCAGGCTGCATCTGTGAGAGGAGAGGAAGCTACGGTGTGTTATAGGTGTTAGAAAATTCTGTCTGTGAGACAGAAAGAAACAGAGACAGGATGACAGCGGTTATTTGTTGTGAATGCCTAAATATGAGTCTGAGAACTGGAAGGAAGCTGTGCAAGTATAAAAGTTTTGTATTTGAGGATGCATCCCCAAATCCTGCATGCGTACATGAAAGGGGCAGACAGGGAAGCAGCACGTGTGTGCAAGGACAATCCAGCGGGGGGGCAACACCAGTGTGTGTGCAAAATGAGCCTTGCAGGGCAGCGGTGTATGCTGTGTGCATGAGAAAGCGGAGGGAGCAGGAAGTGGGAGTGCGTGCGAGAAGCTGGAGGAGCGACGGGAAAGGGGAACACGAGACAGAGAGGGAACTGACAGAGGGGAAGGAGAGAAAGATTAAGAACACGGGGGAGGATGTACAGTCTATTGCACAGAAAGAGAAGGCGGAGGGAAAGGAAAGGAGCGAACAAGGGGAACATTTGTCACACAGAAAATACGCTTGATGAAAAACAGGCATAAAAAGATGGTGAAAAAGATAGTAAGAGATATATTAGTGTTGCAAAAAGAATAAAGGAAGTGAGAAGAACAAATTAAAAGATTTAAAAAAAAAAAAAAACAAAGAAAAAAGGTTTTATTAGTTGACAGAAAGCATAAATCCCCAGTGAAGTGATTTAAGAAAAGGCTAGGGCACAACACACCAAAGGTAGAACCAGAAATTCTACCCATGGTGGAATTGTCTCTCTACTGGAGTCCAGTGCTGATGCTCAATCCTTTCATCTCCCCTCTCTAGACCTCCATTTCCACTCTCCTCCCCAGCGCACGCTTTCTTTAAGAACATGTTTGTACCTCCAGCGGCAGCCCCTTCACCTCACTGAACACTGCCCTCCAAGTATCGGCGCACGCAAAGTACAAGGAGACCTGTTGAGGGCGAGGAAGGCGCGAAGGCAATCAATTTCAAAGAGACGTACTCTTGAAAATGAATACAAAAGAGGTGAAAGGTGAAAGTGGAACTTGTAGTGATTAGAGTCGAGTGCTGTCCTAGGCAGCAGTGAGGTGGAGCTGCTCTGACAGCTGCTTTCCTTACCTTGGGTGCTCATGAGTGACCGGGCTGTCTCGCTGCGGCTGCTGCAGGCTGAAACTCCCTACGTCGCCTCCATGCAATCGTCGGTCTCTCTCCAGGAGGCTCGGAGGGGTTATTTGTGCTCGGCAGCTGCTGAAAAATAAAGGAAACACAAGGAGAAAAACACCCCCTGGGCCCTAAGGTGCCAAAAGTTTAGGGAGAATCAGGAATGAAGGAAGCAAGTGCACTGGTGTCAGAATGAGCAGAGAGCGACGCAGAAAGTAAGAAAAAGTGTGTCAGAGGCTGGGAGGGGCGGAGAAGGAAAATGCAAAGATCTGACAGGAAATCAGACTATAAATCTGCTTAGGGTTTAAAAAAAACACACTTCTGCTCCCCAGCGATACAGCCTGTTTGCAAATGACTCTGCACGCAGGTGACGGCGGAGCCCTGAAGTACCACGGTAAGCAAATGAAGAGGCACTTTTGCCCCTTCCCCAGGAAGAGCAGTGGGCAGAGGCAGCGGCAGCACAAACGACGGGCTCAGAGAGAAAAAGCAGGCTGTCGCAGCTGCCTCACCTCTAGCTCCCCAGACTGTTCGTGCCTGTTTGCCTCAGGCTAAAGGGGACGTGCTGGATGCCAGCCCCGCTGGTGCTGCGCCCCTCCGGCCACGAAGCAGCAGCCCCTGCTCCTCAGCGCACGTGCTGGCTAGAAAACAGGCAGGAAAGAAAAAAGTAAGGAAGGGAGAAGAGTAAGGAAAAAAGTAAGGAAAACAGAGTTTCAAGAACAACAGTTCCAGGCAGAAGGAATTCTGGTCTTTCCCAAGGTTTTGAGGGCTTTTCAAGAAAGCATCTATTTTATTAATAGCTTTAATAGCTGCTTTTGCTAAAAAGGTAGTCAACAAGTTTTACGTTATGATTATTTTACAGATGAATGGTAGTTTAAACAATGTATTTTCCAAAGGGGGTCTCTGCTGACATAAAGAAGCTGCAGTCCCTTCTATCGCTTTAACACTGGACTCCAGGATTAAGGCCACACGTGCAAATCCAACCTTTGATGCGTCTCACTGAGGGCATTTACCTGCCGGGCTGAAACTAAGAGCCTCCCTCCACAGGCAAGCCAACACGAGCCAGTCAGCCCTCTCCCTTCCAGTTCTCCCAGTCCTGCAGGACCAGGAGTCACCACCACCACTGCTACAAACGTCCTTCAGTTGCCATCTTGCTGGGGCATCCTGAGTCTGAATGGTGCTGTGCTGGGTCTTGTTCTGCTGTTGCCTATTCGAGCCCCAGGAGGAAACAAGGCACAGATAGTGCTCTACTCCCAGTCCCTCCCTGGGCTTTACCCTTTGCGCTGGGTGAACACACACAAGCGAAGCCTCACTGGAGTCAGCAACAGACCTTGAAAGTGTGAGAAATCGGAGGAAAGACCCCTTGGAGGAAGACTCGCATATGGGTAATAGGGATGCGCGTATGCGACTGCCTAGAAGAAAGCAACCGTGCAGATGTGTGCATGGGTATGGCTTTATCGCATGAGAGAAACTAACAGAAAAAGCAGAAACACTAGGAATAATAAGCGTAAGTGACCGATGACAGATAATTTAGAAACATGGGAAGGGAAAAAGCATGATGACAGTAATGGAGTGAGAGAATAAGAAAGGAAAAAATAGTTGAGAATAAAGGAAAACACAATGAATGGAAAGTAAGTATAAAAGTACAGCGGAAAAACTATCAAAGGATACAGCAGCATCAAAGGATACAGACTGGAGGAAGTGAGATGATCAAGTGAAAAGAAGAAATGTAAGGGAGAAAATACATGGCTGAAAGTGGTATTACAATAACACCCAAATGTGTTCTTACCAAACTGAAAACCTGAACCCCATGAAAATCATGAGGGAGCAGAATATGTTCCAGGCAGCAAAATGTGTGGGGCAGCTCTGCTCTAATTCTCCCTTATCATTCCTGTAATTACACATTTGCACCTGTACCTGGACTGACGAGGGCCTAAGTTTAGCCATAAGGACGATATTGAAGGGGATCCTGGAAGGGGCTCCAGTTCGATAGATCAATAGCTCAAAGACTAGGGAAGGCAGGAGTTTCTCTCTCCCACTGAGCAACAGCAGAACATGCAACGCCTCCACCGATTCTTTTCCAGTGAGGACTATACTGTTATATGCTACTTAGGTTCTTGTGCAACTTCACCAAAATTCACCTTTGAGCAAACCTGCGGGCTGCATGTGAGAAGGCGCAGGAAAAGCTTCCTGCTTTGAGCAGCCACCAGTCTCTCCGTGTGACAAGTGCATGGGTGAGGTTCTGTAGTTTCTGACTGTGGGAAAGCCAGGGATACTTTGGACAAAATCTGTGAAATACAGCTCTAAGAATTGTGGCCTACAATTATTCCACCAAAACCAATACGAGTGATTTCTGTGCCCAGCTTTCTACTGCTTTCATAGAGGAAGCTGATTTGTGCATGCAACAGAGGAACCATTTTAAGCACAACCAGAGAAACTGGTTCTCTGCTGGCAGGAGGCTTTGTGGCTTCACTTGGACTTTAAAAACCACAGACTTTCCACACATGGTTCCTAACCTGAAAGGAAAAACACACTAGAAATTCAAGTCAAAACTCACCAAGTCTCTCTATAGCTTTCTCCTTCTGTCCTTGGTCTCTTCAGCAAATAAGACACCAGACAGTATAGGCTGCAAAACTGCCCTCCAGAGTCAGGCAAGGTGTTAGATATCTTTTGTTCCTGGTTCTGCTTTTGTTTTGCTTAATGTTGCAGATTACAAACAGCTTCCAAAAAGTACAACTGTTCTAAAGAAGATGCCACGTTTCCCTGGGCCTAAAGTGATGCCCTAGAGATGAGGCAATCATCCAGTGGAGCCAGAGCGGCTTTAAGGAATCTATCACTGAACCTAAAATCCTCCTCATCATTAAGACTTTACCAGCAAACTAAGATTAGCCGAGCAGGATCCAGTCAGTCATCAATCACAAAGCCATAAGTAACTGCGTATCACCTTTATTTTGTAAGAATTTACAATCTTAATCCCAGTTTTCAGTCTTAAAAAATTCTTTCAAGCTATAAAAATGTTATGGTTGAGGTTACAGTTCCTTGAGGCTGGCAGACTGAAGCGATGCGTTTCACACAATGTAAGTGTAGAAAGTAATTGTGTTCTCTTAGGCAACTAGAAAATTCAAGAAATTCCAGATGCTCCACCTAAAATACAGAAATGTGGCAAAAAAGCTGCAGAATTTGAATCAGGGAGTTTCCTGATCCAAATGTGGGGTCTAGGACCTCGACTGGTTGGGTTATGTATCTTGTGGAGAGAAGCAACAATGGAGACTTACGTACAAAGTTGAAAAATAGACATCTAAAATGAGCACTGGGAACATGGCATTGAGAAGAAGTCCAAAAAGAGCTTTCCTAAGCAGTCTGGCTGAAGAAAAGAACACTTGGAAGTTTGATTAAACTTCATTATTTTTGACCCATTCCACTCAGGGAAGCAGGATTTTTTTCTTTTTTTTTTTTTTGGTTTTTGGTAAGAAACCCAAATTGCCTCAAAGAGATACCTGACTTTGTTATCTATTTCCTTTTTTATAACCAAAAAAATCCACTGTAACTTTCAGTTTAGTTACCTGCCCAGTTAAGGGGTGACAATATTTTTTTGTTTGGTTGGTTTTTTAATGGCTTCTCAGCCTTCTTTCATTAAACCTGGTACAGAAAATGATAAATTACACCTCTGCCTGCAAAGGAACTCCTCTCACATGAAAGCCGCCTGGCAGGACACAGCTGGTGTGTTTGCTGTCTCCCTCTTTCAAAGAGACTTCAGAAAAGGAGAGTATATTTAGTTCCTTCCAATTGCTCTAATCCGGCGTGATCTGAGCCCTCATGGTAAAACCTGAATAACAAGTGCATCTTAAGCCCTTTGATGGGGCTGCACCATCTCTTCCCCAAGGCTTTTACTTTGGGATCCTTGCACGAAAAAGACAGCAAAATTTCAAGGTTATTCTGTTATTCTCTTGGGGTGATCAAACAGTGGAGAAGACTTGGCATCTTAGAAATTCCTCCATATTGTTGCTGGCCTCCCAAGTATTTTGCTCGTAGCGACTTTCTTACCATAACATTGTTATTGGGGTCTACAGGGAAAGCTTCTGGCTGTCCCACAGGAATTATGTAAAATTTGTTTATCCAATGGAAGTTTGTCCTTGTACACCATGACTTCCTACGGAATGCCTTTTTACAGAGTTGACTCATCAGCACTCAGGAGGGCAGGCCATAACTCAGACATGGAGCTGCTAGATAGCTTTAAGTACCTGCAGACTTAAGAGCTGGGGAATAAAAAAAATCAGCATTTGGAAGCAGAGAAACTCTAGACTGTCCAGCTCTTTATCTGCTGTTCCTTTTCTTCTATTCCCTTCTTCTCCCAAGAGAGCCATCCTGGCCCATGAGGAGACCGCCCTTGACTCCTTATCAGTGTAACAGTCCTGAAAATCCCTGGATACCAGAAACGCATTTCACAAACTAGTGATTTGAGAATTAATATATTGCGTTTCTCCTGCATGCCTGAACACAGCAGCACTGTATATATTGTCAACACAAGCCCTCCAACTCTTTAAAGTAAAGAAATAGAAGTATTAAATATTTTCCACGTTTTACATATTTTATGTTATCAGCCTTGCTCAACTATCCTTAGAGACTATCGCTCTTACTTATAGATGCTCACAATTTATCATTTTTCTCTGGAGATCTGACTTCCAGAAGAGAAGTATTTCCCTATTCAATTCACCAGCCTGTGGATAAGCAGCTGTTAGTGTTCATCTGCCTTTTCTAGGCATTAACATCAAAAATGCCCCTTGATCTTAAAAAGCGACACACAGCAGGGTTTCTTTAACACCTTTGGGGGTAATGGTTTAAATCCGGTAGGGAAATGTTCTCATCTATAGGTTTATGATACACATTTAAACAGTGTTTCAATTGCCTGAACTATGAAATAAGATGACAGCCAAACATACATCAGTAGGGAACAGATAGCGTAAAATCCCCTCTTTCATTTGACGGTGTTGGGGCTTACGTATTTTTGCACAAAATGTACAGTCTCTGTTGAGTTCAAAAGTATTACGGGATTTATCTGTCTGTGTGTTAGTATATTCACCTTCTTTTTTAGGAAAAAGTCAGGCTCGAATGCATTCCAGGAGCCGGGTTGACAGCCCACAGCACAGTGGATGGTGCCTGGCCAAAAGACCACCCCTCCACTGAAGTGAAGAACCCAGATCTCTTCTGCCTCTCCTCGGCCCAAAGGGACTCCGTGATGCTCTTTCCAGAAAAGTCAGAGTTAATTTAGCGATTACTCCAACTGCTCTCTTTTCATTATACATATATTATTCATCAAAACTGGGTATGAGCCATAGCTCAGGTCCTTATGCTGTTCCTTATGCTCTTAATTGTATGTCCATAGGGCTTAAAGTCCAAGGATCTTTAAACTTTCCAGACAACTGGTTTAGTTTCACAGCAATCAATGAGTTAGATATTCATATCCATACCCACACTCAACAGATGATGAGACAAAATATTGGGGAGATAAGAAAGGAATACTTATTCCCCCTTAAAAGTGATAAAAATACAGTTTTTTTCACATAGTTCAGTTTTAAAAAAAATTCTTATGGACTATTTAAGTAAGACCTGGCAAAAGTTAAAAAATCAAGGCAAACACTTATAAAGCAACATTTTTTGTTAAAATAAAGAGGGACAGGAAGCAATCTAAACACTATTACTGAAAAAAAAAACTTCAACAGAGTTCAGATCATTGTCACTAGAAAATATACTGAAAAAAATAATTTTAGTTCAATGGCTTTTGTTAAAATAATTCTAAATAAATTAATCAGTCCCATATCTCATCTTTTGCTTAAAACACAAGGTCATCTTTCCCCACTTACGCAATAGCAGCATTGTCAATGTGTATTCTGATTATTAGAGTGCGAAGGATTTAACATATCTGGAATTTGAAGGATAATCTATCAAACCCGAAATTTAGTAGATGCAGGGAGAGGCGAGTTACTCATTCTTGCTTGTTTGCTTTATATTGGAAGGTTTCTTGTCTTCTTTATAGGTCAACATTTATTCTAATTAAAAATGTATGCATATTTTTAATAGAGACAAATTGAAAACAACTGCAGAGTTTTAATGGCTTGCATTCTTTAACATTTTCTCCCTTTTTACCCTGTACAGCTTCTTTAAAAGGTCAGAAGGAGGAAAACTCGTACTAGGTGCTGTGTTCAGAGAAACAACATACCTCACAGAAAAAATAATATTAGGGTTAATTAATAATATAAATGATGCAATGATGCAATATCTAAAACAAGAGTTACATATTCCATAGTTTGAACACAATCCACATAGTTTGAATGGTAAGGGAACATTTTCCACAGTTTAAATATCCAGAGAACACAGCACAGACCTGGAAGTTAAGGACTTTGAAACTTCCGTTACAGGTCTTAGACAGACATCCTCCGATTCACATAATCTAAGAGTGCTTCGCTCTCCTCATCTGTAGAGAGAACCACGGCACCTCTGAACCTGAAACTGTTGTATAAATGAGAAGTGTCAAAACCAGAACATGAACCCCTTCACATCAGCATATCATAAGTAAATGTTAGAAAACCAAGAATTACTCAATATATTGAGTCAAACCGCCAAACCAATTCTCTGCCACAGAACAGATACTGCGTCTTCCCAAAGTTGGAAGTCGAACCCATCCTTAAGGAAACACACCTCCTCTCTTGCAAAAAAAGCACTGCAGGAACATGAGTTGGTTTGTCACCGAGGAGACGTGGATAAGGATGTGAAACAGGCATTTGCCAAAAGCAGCTTGGGCTAAGTCAGTAATTTGATGGAAAAGTTACGAGGGACCAGCAGTCAGACTGAGGTATTGCCGCGTCGTCGTGCCTTATTTCTCTCTGCTGCTTCTTTTAAATAGAACAAGATTTAGCCGACATCATCTGCACAGGTATTCTGCCACAACAGCAGTGATCATTGCTGAGAGCAGAGGTCTCCGGGGCAGGCCATGAACACGTGATGTGTCCCACGCAAGAGGCAGGAATGTGGGAGCAGTGCCCTGGAAGAGAGGGCAGAAGCAGCAGGTAGTGGAGAATTCTTGAGTGGTTTTTAGCAGCCTGTTAGACTGAACCAGCTGCATGGCTTACAGCACGGCCCTGAGCTTATAAAAGTCTTGATGTTATACTTGATCAGTATGTGTGATTTCTCTATGACTTGTTACTTATAAATTATTTTTTCATCCCGGGATGTATTTGTTCTTCCAGGCTCTCATGTTCATTTTCCGTTTTAACTGTGTAGCTCCCAAGGGAAGGACGCTAAGCATTCTTGTGGAAGAGCTCTTAAAATGCATATAAATAGTGGTCATATATCACTGAAGATTTTACATATGTGAGATTAAACATAGCCATAAAACTATATGACTGCTATTTATTGATCCATAAATGAATACCTGGTTTTGAATTTTTAATACTTCTCTTTGAAACAATGGTATAGATTTCTGAAAGCTATGCTTTCTCACTGCATGACAACTCTGTGTTAGAATATTAAATACTTTTACATCTATATATAGGACTTTCATTTCACTTCATTCCAGTTCTCATATACCCACACACATTACAGGCCATAAACTTTGTAATAAACAGTAATTCACTTGTCATTCGTGGGGTTAGTTCTGATTCAACTGATGTAACAGAATGTAGATTCCACATACCAAAATAAGTAATGGAAACGAAATTAATTTAAGCTTACATAGAGCCGAGTCTAGTTTTTTGTCTGTAGATCTAATTTGCCACAATTGTAATAGTTTCTTAAATTTATTACATTAAGAGCTAATGATCTTTAATAAAACTGAAGTCTGGTTTTACAAGATATTGCACTAATTACCTGGTTCAATGTATAAATTACCTGATTCTTGTGTAAAACACGCAAGACCACTGCTGAGCTTCCCGACCCCCACTCATTCACAGAAGTATGCCAATGTTAGGTTTTGTATGTAGGAGGGAAAAAACGCAGAGGTGGACACAGACCCTTCATCTAAGAGTTTTATCTGAAAAAAACTATTTGTCTAAAATTTACAGCACGGCACAGTGTCCGTGAAGAGGCTTGGGATAAAACAAAGAACCAATATTGTCTATCTCTGAAAAGACAACAAATGATGCATTTACCCTATTTTAGCTCATCAAAATATGAAAAACTGCTTAGAAACTTTTAGGCTTAAACTTCCAGTGAGTAAAAAACGTAAATTTGAAGTAACTCCAGAGACTCCTAAATTGGCATTTTGGTGAGACAAAGAAGCAATAATGTTAAGAGTATTGACGGAAAGAGGGATCTACCATTTTATATTAGGATTTAGGGAATTATACATTCCCCTTGCAACTACTGCATCAAATTGTTATCCTTACATGATGAAACAAACTATATTCTATATTCTACCATGGATCCGTTGAGCTCTTTCTCTACTCCAATATAATTGAGGAATTTAACAGTTAGTCACATTAATCCTGAAGATTTATCTACAATGAAATAGTTCTTTCTCAACCACTATACAGTCTTTTACTAATTACATACCTGTTGTTAGAGAATTGCCTGCCTTTCTCCTGAACAGATGTCATGCGTGTCTTATACTGCAGGTCGTTGTATTTCTCTGGTCATGAAAAATGAATGTGTGCGTGGGAGTATATTTGCTTTCACTGTATTTAACAGCTCACTAATAGGTGATTCAAGTTTTTTTTTAGCATCATCCACTTAACAAACAAGAAGGAAAACTTCCTTCAAGAATGGTCAGTAATCCTTCTCTAGCTGTGCGAGCTTCCCAGGGAAAAAAGCCAAGTGTTCAAACAATACTATGGTTGGGGTCTTGAGAGACTAACGAATTGACGATAGGTTGTCATGAAGGCCAAGAGCTAAAGTACTGGGAAGACTATCGCTCTTACACTGACACATGAGGGAACTGGTTTCCTGGTGAGCGTTCTCTGCAATCTGTGTCCTATTCTGTTCTTACACAGCCTGACTCTGGTGAGTGCTCCATGTAAGATGCTCATAAAACGTTGGAGGGAGAAGTTGAAACACAGAACCTGATTTTTCACCGGCTTATAGTTTTAGAAATTGTCTTTTTATATAACAATTTATTTCAGTAAGAGTACATTCTTCAATTAAGTACATATTATTTCCAATATGGGAATGAATTCAAAAGTAAGTAAATAAAAGGAAAAAAAAAAGTGGTTGCCTGAGGCAGTTAAACTGAAGTGTTTCATGCATGTGATCAGGGGTCAGAGTCCAGCAGAGCTTAAGCACCTCAGGGGCCACTTTCAGGAAGCACAATGCTACAGAAAAACATGAAGTCCTCGCCTGGCGCTTACACCATGTGTGGGCAAGAGGAGTGGGAAGGGTAAAACGGGAATGAAACAAAAAAGCTTGCATTTCTAAACAGGCTGGAAACCTTTACACTGATGCTATCTTTAGTTCCGCCTGCCAGAGAGGCGAGTAAGACAGATGGCAGAACTGCGGCCGGCTTCTGAAACTGAAACAAACCACTGCACAAAGCCTGGACAGGCACCAGGAGATGCCCTCCCGTGAGAGCCGTGAAACAAACTGGGGTCTAGTTTCGGACTCCAGCTTTCTCCAGCAAGGTATTTCTGGTCATCTCTTTAATGCGTGACTGGACTTCTCGAACATTTGCAACTCAGCTAAAATTACTACTCACTGGAGGATCCCTATACACTTGTAAAAGTTGAGTGTTTACTTTCTGATGTAGTACAAGCACAATTAACATTGGTCAATAATATCCTACCGTAATAGCGAGCGTATGTAAAATATTCTCTGCATAGAGTTAACCCAACACATGCTTGTAACCAAGAGACAGACTGCAATTTTCTGGAATCTAATGAAGGATGAGAAAGAGGGTGGGTAATGCTCCGTAGAGGGGTATAATCACATTTAATTTATTTTTTTAATACAGAAGGGCTAGAAAATGTTTCCATTTGGACACAGCCTATGTATGGAAATACAAGCAAAGTAACGAGGTAATAATGCAGCAAACAGGCAGGATGTGGAGACAAAAGAGGAGTAGTGAGGAGGGGTACATAAGTTGCAGAAAACTTAACTCTTTGCAAAGACAAACGTACAAGCCGTTAGTAGCCATCAGGTGAAGGTCTGGTGGCCAAACACTATAGCTCTCCATAGTTTTGTATAGCCAAGAAAGCAAAATAAACTACTGGAAAAGGAAGGATAGCCAAGTTGTTTTGTAACTATTTCAAACATACAGAACACTGTCCTGGTCCAAAAACTATTCAGCAGTCAGTGGCCTGAGACCTGTGTGAGAAATACTCTGGTACTTGGTGACTCCATAGAGAAGAACAGAGGTGGCAGCAAGGGAGAAAGCTCTAAATATGGAATCTGCAGGGAGTCAAAAAATCATACAAGAATATTACACTTGAAAGGATGAAAGTGAAAGGGCAGAACGGAAAACCAAACCTTGGACACAAAGCGTTGGTGGGACGGGCTGCTGAGCAGGTGTAGCAGAACCAGTAATGGTGAGAGCACAAATCTGCAGTCAATGGGGGAGATTTTACGCTGATTTCTTGAAACAGACCAGGAATTAGTTTACATTTCTAAAGATAGTGGTAGTGTTCTGCTTTCAGCAAAAACTCAGAAATAGACATTTGCTATAAATAGTACCGTACACTTCTGTGAGCCCTTCATCTGCGGTTCTCAACAGTTACCATTTTTCCCAAAGAAAGGAGCTCAGTAATATTGACTCACGCATGCAGAAAAAAACAGGGCTTGAAATTTTACAGAACAGACACAGACATTCTCACTACAGGCAAACCAGAAGTGCCCTTATAAGACATGGCACAATTTGATCCTTATTACATTAAAATCGAGGTCCAACCTTTTTTCCATATGGGATGTGGATGCCTTAGGTATAAGAAACAAAATAAATATGGTAGTAAATAAAGGCCTAGTAAAGATGAATTAACAAGGAAGAAAAAGTGAGGAGAAAGAGTAAGATGATGACATAATGCTTTCAGCAGAAGATTTCACTTTGCTGAGTCTAGTCTAAACTGACAGCCCTAGCTGGAAGCTAAAACTCAAGTGTTCAGAGGAGTGGAGAAGGAGAGCTCACTTTTATTTTTTGCTGAGTTGAAAAGTGTCACTTTTCATTTTGCTTTTATAGTTGCTGGAGACCATTACTGCTCACCCCATATTGGCTTTCCCTGCCCTGGAGAAAGTAAATGACATCTGAGAATGCAGTAACTGTGTGGTTTATCGGCCCATTACATGGTACCCCCACAAAACTACTGCAGACTTATCTGTAACATTTTAGCTTTACGTCAGTTGGATGAATCCGTGTACCAGGGATAGCTACTTTTGTTTATATAAATCTCCACAGTTTTACAATAGGGAAGCAGGAACACAATGTCTGCTACGACAAGCCTAGAGGAAAGCATGGTCATCACAGGAGACCTTGCGGGAACTCGCTGCCCTTGAAGAGAGGAGGGGTGATAGGGAGAAGTATCAGGGTACGCAGTGGAATGAGTACATGGTGTAGACACTGGGCAAATCTTATTTCTGGAATGAGGCATATACATCCTTTGTAGCTGAATTCAGAACGTCTCCATAAGCTGTGAGGGGGTGAAGGTGAAGCAGTAAGGAAGGATTCTTTCTGGCACGACCCTGAAAGCAGAGAAAGGGGCACTACAAAGGCCAACTGCTTCTTTTGGATTACAGAATTTAGATTAACCCACCGTGAGGCTTTCAATGGAGGAGACACCCTTGGGTATGATAGCACCTCTGAGCACTCATGTGGAAGGGAGAAGGAGGAAGAGGAGGCAGCACTCAGCTATGCTGCTGGAACGGTCAGAAGCAAAGTGAAATTAATTCTGTTATGGTGCAAAAGAGAGTAAGAGAAAATGAGAATAAGCATTGCCTGTAGGTTCAGTGACGGGATGATGCCAGCGTTGTAAAGTCAGAGATTGTAGGATCAATGCATAAACACAACCTGCTGCTCTGCAGTTATCTGTAATTAAGGTAGCCAGCAATTGTCCACTAAAATACTGCGCTATTATGACTAAGGAAGAGGACTAAGACAAAGTTAGCATTCTGGATCTCAATTCTGCAAAGTCTCATGTAGGTTCTTACCCTTCCATACTATGAACAGCCCTCTTGCTGTATCAGGGCATAAAATTAAGGCCATTAGTAACCCTCTGCAGGATCAGGATCAAGGATTGTATTTTAAATCCCATGTTAATCCAGGAAGGTGGCTTCATGAGAAAGACGTTAGAACGAAGTAGGCTGCAAAGCATATTCCATAAATTCTATGATCCTAGAACCCACACAAGCTGCACTATTCATTAACATTTCTGGTCTTCCCCAAAGTCATCAGAGATTAACATGATTGCTGCAGCAAAGGGCTGCAAGTACTATTGAGAAGTAAAACGTTCACATATATATAAATCCAGACTAAATTTGATTGCCTTTGTAGAGCATCTCCATATTTATATTGATATATCTGATATCATAAAGTGGTAAAAAGAAGACACGAATTTATCTGGATTATTTCCAGTGTTGAATATATCGACAGCGTAAAACAGCAAGGTAAAAGCAGGAGAGAAAGGAGAAAGAACCTACATCATAAATAGCTGTGAAAATCCAGCGTTTCCTTCAATCCAGGGTAAGATATTAGACACTTTATTATCAATGCATTAACAGACACAGAGAAAAGCAGAGGGTTTGGGGTGGGGCTTTTTTTCCATATGAAAGGTAAAAATAAGAGTCCTTCCTTGGTGTGATCACTGCCTCAGGCAAGTTGTATCAACCCCCTGCCACCAGATATCTCATGTTACTTCCGCGTGGATGCAGAGCAGGTCATCTCATACATTAGCTTTTTATTCAGACAGCTAATGGCTTCAAACATACCATGAGTACTAAAAATAAAACCCAGCAAATTTAAATGGAATGTTTTAGAGTTTACAAACTCATAGGAGCTAGCAGTCAAAATCAAAAGTGAACTTTCAGGCTCTGGATAAAATGAAACGTGGATTAAAATACACTTCTGCTCATTTCTTTGGTATTTACTGTAGATTAAATGATTATATTTGCCTCTTTTTGAGATTTTTTCCCCCCTCCCCAACTGCCATACTCGTTTCCTTGTTCCTGCATGAAAAGAGACAATTCCATTCCTTAGTTTGTGTGCAAAATCATATGAAAGAGATTTGGGGTAATGTAAGGTAACTTTGCCTCCAAAACCAGCTCCCTATTTGTTTCCCAATGCTGACTTAAGAGAGCAGGCAATGATCTGAAAATATGAAACCAGAGAATGTATACACTTCGCAATTTCAAACTTCTTATTCCCGTATATGCCCACTCACTTGCGGTGTTCGCTGTCTCTGTTTAGTCATCCCAAAAAACAGCAGCACAACTGTCTCAGCTGCCTTGGTATTACTTGCTTATTTCTACCACCTGGAGGTGTGACAGGGGTTTGTTCAGCCAGAATGTGCTTCAGAGTTGGGGGTAGGAGGGCCAGCAGCAGCTCTCCTTCCATAAGCAAAACACTTTCCTGATCCCTCAGCTCTTATTTGCACCTGATGTGCCAGTTCTGTCTGCCAGTGGGAATAGAAACAAAGTCTGTGAGTGCAGTTTTTTCCATTTATCCATCAATTAAAGCAAACACGACCTCCCTCTCCCTCTGCCCCCCTGCAGTCATCACTCCCCCCTGTACCGAACGGGCGCAACAGCTCTACTGGGGTCTGCTATTTCAAAGACTTCATTACTTTTACAAAATATGTTGCAGCACATTTACCAATGCACTGTGAAGTATTATAAATAATTAAAACTAAACCATTCGTGTCAGAAATAAATGAACAAAGCCCATTTTGCAATGCAGCATCCCTGATTTATATTTATTGCATTCATTTAGAGCATTTGTTAATTCACGAAACCCAGCAGTCCACACAGACTGGGTCTCCAAAACATTAGCGGCTGCTAGTGAGGTTGTGTCTTCTCTTTAGGTTCATAAAGGAATAGATCACTTTGGGTCAATAAAAAACACACAGAATACACAGAATTAACAAGCAACTGCTTCTGGATCTCACATTCGGTGTTTTCCAAGTGTATGCTATTCTGAACGTCTCTTTTTAAGAAGCTTATCTGCATTTTGCATTTGCATAGAGGTACAAGATATGCAGAATCACACTCCAATTAGAAATGATTTTAAATGCAGCTATAGCTAATATCTACACCTTGAGAGACTGACACTATCTTGGCTGCTCCCTGACTTCTAGTGTCCTTGTTTGTAAGCATCATAAATAACACTCCTTCTTTTTAAAGTTTCAGTTTCACGAGGTGAGAATCTCTTTTGGGTCTCTAGGTTATGGTCCTGGCAATCAGACGTTCTTCCCTTAGTGCTGCTGTTGTTGTCCTTCTCTGTATCACCGATATAGTTCATAAGAAAGCTGTGATCGAATACAGGAGAGGATAGATAAGCGTATCACCTCAGAACTACAGCCAGTAATATACAGCCATACTGTCAAAACCCTTACTCTTTTGCTTCAGCTCATTTTAAAAGATATTCTGGGTAGATGCATATGCAAATGTGTAGCCAAATCCCTGCATTAAATACTGAAACAATTCCTCAAAATTAAAACAATCATAATGAGCTTAAAAATTGCATTTAAAACTATTTTAGAACAAATATACGGGCACCTGTGGCAAAAGAAAATCCTGGGATAACCTTGGACCCCTCCAATTCCGTTCATTTCATCACAAACCCAGGTTTCTCTTTACAGCTCGGTCCCTGGCAGCAATGACTCCTGTAACAGAAGGATATCGTCGGGCTTTCTTTACTGGAAGAATGCCCAAGAAAGTTGGAAAACACAAACTTATGTGACAACCGTGAGAAAGCAGAATGCTCACCTCTCTTAAGTGGCTTTTCTTACAATTCTGCCAAAAAATTTCCGAACTCTATGAATGTACTTTTTATACTATGATTAAATGAATTCATACTATTCCAATATTAATTATCCTACAAAATTTTGCAACTGCTGCAGAGCTATCTTTGGTAAAATTTCATAGGCTTATTGATTGTGTGTCAATACTTTAATTGCAAACAGTTTCACAGATGGAATATTTTAAATCTTTCCTAAGGTTTCTACAAGCTTCTCTGGGCTAATTTTTCTTGCCATTTAAAGAGGAAATATATTCTCAGAAGTTAAAATGGGTACGAACTGGTAAGAAAAGAAAGGCTTTGCTTCTATTCTGTTCTATTCTATTCTATACCATTCTACACTGTTCTGTTCCATTCCTATGCTTTTCACAACACGGAAAGTGGAGAGGTTTGTAGACCCACCCACTGCACTTTTCTGGCAGTTTCCCTATCCGTGAGAGTGTAGTATACCCTTGCCTGTATTCCAAGTGCCCCACAGGAATTAGTGCATTTAATCTTGCTACCTTATCACGGCAAAAACACCTATAAAAACGAACAGGATGCAAAATTAGGTACCATACCCTTTAATTCTGAAAACAACTTGCTATCATGCGTGATCTTTACCAGCACAAATAGCTCCTTGATACCTGGGCAAACTACCAATTACAAGGGCACTGCTCCCCAGAGTGGATATTTGCGCATGTAGCCCTACAATCTGCAAAGTGTGCTCAATCTTGCATAAAAAGGACTTTGAGAAAAAAAATATTCCTTGCTGACACAAGTACAGCGAGCGGGGCTTTTCTGCTATGCAATGGGGTGCTTTACGCAAGGAGATCCGAAGCAATGACTTAAGATGTAAGGAGACCGGAGGAAGCAGATCATCTGCTCTGATTTATAGTGAGAGACAAACTTCTGCAGAGCCTCCGTTGTGAAGGTCTTCATGGAAGAGCAGTTGAGCTCACTTGAATCCTTGGGCAAGAAATGCCTGTGTCCACACCTCCACAGACAGGACTTGATACACCTCGCTCAGACACCAGACATAGATTTCCCTTGTGTTCAGCAGGACAGGAGCAGGCATTTACTGAACGTGGAGTCTGGCTTCCCCCAGAAGGTCTGGACTTATGCACATAATTATTATTCTACTCCAATCATCTTTATGCATGAACTGGATTTATTTTCTTTTTCTAAGCTATTATTTAATACAATAGGCGGTGCAGAAACTAAGAAGCTAATACAATCGCTTCTGCTGTGTAGTGCATGTTTATCTGGCTGAAAATGTAAAAATGTCAGAATGCATGAAGTATATCAGAAGTGTCACTAGGCCTGTTTGGTATGCAAAAGAGCACAGGAGAAGTTATTATATTTTTAAAAAGTATTTACTCCAAATTACATTTCTCCTACTATACCTTCAGGACTCAACAGCTAGTTTTTAAAAAATGTTCTGACTGATTTTTAGATACTTATAAGTAATGCAAACCAAACGATTAACAAGACTCAGATTCAGACTGAGATGTAAATATGCACAACAGCTTTAACCTAAGCAAGCCTGTCATACCTGAGTTTTTAAACAAATTTGAACAGTTAAGGTGCCTTCCAGAGAAACTGCTCTGATACCGACTTTGAGTTGACTAATGCTGCAGAGAATGAAATCTTCTCAAAGGACCCACGTTTCAACAAATGCTACTCAGTTTTAACCCAAAATGCCCCTTATATTTGGCATTGCTAACTTTCTATTTTATACATAATTTTCATGAGAGGCAAGCAGCTCCAGAAAGATCTACCATGGTCACTGAGTACTGTAAATTTTTTATACGTGTGAACTTTATCAGGAATTGCAGTTCAATTTTGATCTTGGAGAGTTATGCTACTGTGACAGTTAAATGATGCAACGACGTTTGAACCAGTAACAAGTCAAACAGAATATGTGACTCTTCGTCTTCAGCGAGAGAATCGGCTCTACCAGCAAACGGGCACTGGGTCAGTCAATGGATGTGTGTTATTCCAGGGCTTCCAAGTGCCCTTTAAGCACAGCTGAAAGCCCATGGGCTAACAACGGTCGGGGCTGAAAGGAACAACAGGAACAATTGGGGCTGGAGGACCTGCCGCCTGGCACCAGGCTGGGATGCAGAAGACACCGACTGTTGAGTTACAGCGAGACTTTAGTCTGTTGTATTTATTGAAGAATGCTTCAGCCACTAAAGCAACGGCAGCAGTGTATTAACACAATCACCATAATAATGACGACTCTTCATTATTGAAGAAACACTATTTAAATCACCCCCTTTTGCTATTAAAACATTAACAAAAATCCCCATTAAGTAATCTGCATTTCACAAATGATAGTGACCTAGGTCTTCTGCTGCTACAAGCATAACTCGCTTTAGGGCAATGGGCTCTTAACAACCGTCAGTTTACAGCAAATGAACATTTATCTGATTTTTTATTTTATTGTATTGTATTTCTGTAATGGTGCTTGAAATTAACATTTTTACTCTGTTTTTTTCACTCTTTTTTGATCATTAATGTGGTAAATTATACCAGCAAAATGAGTTCAAGAGTTTCATCTGTGTCCTAAAAACCTATTAACTTTAAGCATCTGAGTAGAAACTGTGCAGCATGTTGAGGTTGACTGTCTTCTTTCTGAGGTCATACTTGGGCCTATTGACCTCAGCCAAACTGACTCCAACTCAAATATTCACAAGAAGAATCCTATCAAATTAAAAGAATAAAACGAAAGAGGAGAAAAGAGCCTAGACACAGGGTTAGATAATCAAAGCTCAAATAATCTATAACTAGTCAAAGTGTTTCAGTGCCATCCGCAGGACACCTTCCTGTGAGGCCCCTATTGTATTCTTCAGATTTTAAAAAACCTCATAAGTTGAGGTATTCAGCAAGCTGCTGGATATAATTTATCTTGCTTTAATTTATTAGAACGTGTCTCTATATCACCGTTCTTATTTTAACAAAGAGGTTTTTAAACTGGTAAAACTAAATGTATATTTAATTTATTTCACCCAGTAAAGAATCCTTGAAAAAATCAATTTCCATTTACAAAGGCATCCCAGCAGGTTGGAAGTCCCATTACTGCAGCATTGTACCTCTTACATCCAGGTTTATGTGACATATGGTATCATTTCTTCTCCATGATTCTATTACTTTTGGAAAACTATGTTAAAACATCATTATAAATGTAACTTAAAACCGACAAAAGCTGTGAAAATCAAAGTTAGTGCTGATCACTGGCAGTTTTGGTTGTACACCTCATGATCAGCACATATATTTTCATATTTCTGCCATCATATGACCAAGCAAACTTCTTCTTATACTTCACCCTCACAACTACTGAGGTATCACCAACATCACTATTTCTAATCTGCTTTTTTTTTTTTTTACCCTGATTTTCAAAATCTTCACTTTAATACTGTGGTACAGACCACACACAGGTTGGCGGGGCTGGCTGTCATGTACATGGGAAGACTTGCAGAACTCACATTGGGTTCCCCTACTCCTAAGCTACGCAACCGCTGAAAGTGTTCCTTGGAACCACGCTTGCCCAGGTCCCAGGACCGATGAACGTCACATTAACACGTTTAGATAGCAGCAGTTATTCTAGTCCACAACTAGAGTAATGAGGACGAGCAGTTCCCCTCCAAGGTGATGTACTCAAAAAGTACAAGGTTCCATCTCATCCTTCCCTACCTAAATTCCCCTTCCCCATGCTTTGTTCAGGGTGTGTGATTTTGTGTTTAGGTTTTTTTTCTTTTAGATTACAAGCGAGGAACCATTACAATCATTCATAGCTGCCATTGTTCTCAAAGCATGTGTTTGAACCTACAGACACCAAACAATTCTATTCTAATAAAGTGTTCTTTGTGTAACCCATTATTTTCACAGGAATTTAATTCAGTTTCAGGTTGGGCCTTAATTTCACTCTTAATTTTATACTAAGTATAAAAAAAAGTGTGTGCCTGTACACTCATATAATGCACGGTGCTGTGAATTACAGGGCTTTAATTCCAGCGGGGTTTCTGATGACACCATAAACTATGGGAGAGGGGATCCAGTGGATCATGTAATCAACAGGACCCAAAGCATAAATTACAGCTCTGTAATTCAGACCTGACCTGCTTTGTATTTCAGCCAAAATATTGGTACAATTGCTGTGCAGTTATCAGCATTTCAGTGCTACCGCAGCTGTTCACTCTGCTACCTCAACGACATACCCTAGACGTACCCAAGTCCATTGACTTTCACTGCTCCTGGCTCCTCTAAGTATTTCTGGAGAGTTCTGATATTCTTGTACACGACATTTTGCAATCAATGAGCACAACTACAGGATGAATGCTGATTTAGGTGTATAACGGCATACGCAGGAATTACGAGGGCTTTTTCTGGAGCTGTAATGTGCACAACATTGCAATGAATAATGCTCCATTCCCCAAGCTAGCATAAGAAAAACAGGGCTGTAAAACTAATAATTTCACAGCCCAAGAATGACACAGCTGAGGTTGCCTTTATATCCTTGATTCATCTGAAGGTGTGTGTTGCCCCTCAGCCACAGGAGCACAGATTTCAAAGGCAACTAAGGGAATCAGATGCTCCGTTGAAAAGTATCACTTACTGTATTTAATTCTACAATCCTTCTGTCTCACTGAAGGATAGATGGTGCTTACTAAAGTCATACCTGAGCAAATGTAATCAAGTTCTTAAATTTGAGTATATCCTTAAATCCCATTTCCTTTAGTAGGAATGTAATGAATCTCTGATCTGATGAGTTGTGATGTTTACTTTAAAATAATATCTTAAAGCTGAAGAGAAAAACGCCTCATATCAAAGCACTTTCTCTTTCTGATCTGCAAGAGGACTCAGAAGTGAAAAGAGGAGGAAGACAAAAATTTGTGTTCCTTAAGAATGCACATAATGACCAAAAGCAAAAAGAATGAAGATAAGATTTCCAAATGTGGGAGTAAAGTTTTCTCTTAGTTATTCAAAGAATTAATATGTAGACTACACAATAGAAATTTCTATGTTCAGTATAAACCCTTAATTTTCATGTGCTAAAGCAAAGTGACTGAAATTTGGAAAAGGAAATCACAGGCAAGACAGTGAGAGCAACCATTCCAGCCCATGGATAATAATCTACCCATGAGACAGGAGGCATTCAATTTTTACAACCTGGACCTATGTCAGGTGACTGGGATCAGAAAATAGAGGGCAATTTGCTCCTAACACTCCTTTGTTGCACATTTTTTACAAGGTTTTAACCTCCAGCAACTCTGGGATTTGAAAGGAGGAGGTATCTCCCTTATACTATATCCCTACATCCCACATCAGACTAAGAGTAAATTCCAGCAAGCCATTAACTGTGTGTAAATCAATAAAAAACAAACAAACAAAAATAAATCCCAGAGGCCAAACATATAAGATCAGAATTTCCAAGCACTTCTCTGATTTATGGACTTTCTCTACTAATTCTAAACCCAAGCCTGTTATCAGCCCTCAAGCAGCGCATCAGGAATGCCACACAGCCACTAGTCTTTATCCTTATCTTCATCACCATTTCCCCTCTGCCACTTCAACACAGCACAGAAAAAGCAACAACTATTTACTATTGGATATCACTACAGGCATTTTTGCTCGTTATTTGAATATCATGTACTTGATTGCTGCACACACGTTTCTTGTTACAAATATAGTTGTCTTCTTCGTGTATGAATCTTTAATACGCTATTGTTAGTAATGCCCAAAGATGCACAACACGTAGAGCTAAAGGACATAAAATACAAAACATCCAGAAGCGGCAAGGTGCTTGTGTGTTTGTGTGCACGTGTACACACACAAAGAACAAACAGCAAAGAAGGATGCATTTTTATAACTTGTCCTGTTGGAAGACTGACAGTGCTGCAATAGAGGACAAGGCGACGCTGTACCCTGACTACACAGAGCTGCAGAAGGGTTCAGTAATGCAGCAACACGATGGCCAGAAGCAAAAACTCCAGGAGGAACTGTTGCATCAAACTACTACAAGTTGAAATGAACGTGCAGAGTAGGAGTCGCACAACGCTGACTTCTTCCAAATATGGCGTAAGAGTATGGTTTTCCTCTGCAAATCTCTTTGAATAGTTATGAGAGGTTCAGGCTTCTTGTGAGCAGTCATAGAGAGAAAATGAGTATTTTTGTAACATGTTGGTGGTGATAGCATCTGTGGAACAATGCCATGGCATATGCCACAGAAATGTATCACTAAAATAAAGCCTTCTTCTTTCCACACTGAAAATAAAAAAAAAAAAAGTGAGACACAAATATTTCATATTTAGAAATGCGTGTGTTCAAAGCAGGCGGTTCTTCACCCGGAGTTGTGTGCAGGCAGCTCCTGCCCTGCCTGCGCTGTTGCAGAGCTGCTGCAGTGCCGGTGCCGCAGTTCAGCCGAGCCCGGAGCCCCAGCACATGCGGCGCGCGCGGAGGGGGTGTCACCTCTCCGAGAGAGCAGGCGAAAGTAATCCCTGCTCTCAGCCCACTGACTGCAGAACACTTACATCAGAAACAGAGTTGGTTCCCTCCGTGTAACATCCTTCATCACAATATCCACTAAAATAGCCTTTGGCAGATCTCAAAAAAAAAAAAACCAAACCCAAAAAAAAAGGCTGACATTTCTTTTGGCACTTCATAATGCTGGAGAATTTCTCAGGGGGTGATCAAAATAATTAGCACATTATTAAGTACTGAAGCTCATACAGCATAAATCATCTTCACCCTAACATCTGCGTCTCCAAGGTCTTATCTTCTCATAGGAAGAAACCAAATCCAGCATTCTCAGCCACGCTGTCCCATGACACACCAGAAGCCAGCACTTTGTGACAATTACTGTTCGCTGGAGTTGCTTTTCTGTGGCTTGAACATTCAGCACGTTTTTAGCACATGGGCTGTTGAGTCCGTATCAAGTTAGGTGTCCTGCTGGCCATAGGCAGGGAGAAGGTTTGCAGGAAAAGTTTCGAGGGGAAGGTGCCGAAGTGTAAAGAGGCTTTTCACTAAAATGCAAGGGGCTGGGGGAGGGCAAGAGCTCAGGACGTGAACTTCCCTCCTGCTGTCATCCCAGGTTGTGTAAATATTAGCTATGTGAACCGGAATAATGGCTCGATTGTCTGAGAGGATGACAAGTGACAGCTAAGAACTGGGTCAGGATCAATCACTATTTGCATACCAATGAGTTTATGTTCTTTCTTTTCTCGTACAAATAGATTGAAAGGTAACATTTCTCACTTTTAGAATAAAAAGCTTCAAATGTCTTTCACACAATGGCATACGTTGTATTTTTAGAAAATTTGTTTAGTCCTCAGGAGCTCTGCTGAAGCTGCTTAATCATGATTTGAAACTCATATAAGTCCCAGCTCCACCAACTCTGCTAATGTATCTTAAGCAGTACCCCTCGCCTTTCCAGTAAACCACTGCGCTTAGCAATGTGTTTCTTTCTGGCTCTGGAGCACTCGCTCCTATTTCAGCCCTAAAGTGCTGCTTCTTAACTCTTATGTTTTTCAATATATTTTGGGACTGGCATTTGTAGCTTGCCTCTCATTCAAGCCATAGGCCCCAAATCCAAACACGTGGCACTCCTGCAGATTCCCTCTTTGGTCATCATTAAAACAGAGCTTGAATTCCACCCTGTTTCTGTGTGGCAGATTTATGACAGAAATTACAAGAATCATTCATCTTTCTCAAGTTTATAGTATACTTCACTGCTGGACCATTACCTCTCCTAGAGAGGCTACTTGCAGTAAGGAAATTGAAGAGAAGCGCAGCTAGATGGAAACTTTTATCATTTGGACACTGTTCTTCTCCTTATTGATCCTTGCCTTAGTTCAGCCTGTGCCCCCATAGCTACCCTAACACTACTTATTTCTAATGAGGGCAGAAGCATCAGTGAATTATGAATGGTGAATTAGTAAAACTACCACTTTCTATGCTTATTTCTTCAAGTATTTTAATATTTAAATAATTCCTTCTAAATATTTTAAGAACTTTAAATTAGTAGCTGTAACCTGATCTGAAAGATTAGAAATCTTTTCTCACCAATGAAAAGCAATACCAAGTTATTTGTATATTTATTGTTTGTTTACAGTCCCCAACAAGATATTCCCTGGAAACTGATTCCTATTGCCAAAAGAATTTGAAATCATAATACAACATCCATGCTAAATAAACTTGTATTATACCTTCATCAAGCAACCGCAACACCACTCACTTCTTGTCATGCACAAACATCCACCCAAACCCGTGAAATTTTAAATGTAAATATTCCAGAGTCCATATAAGCAATGCATCTAATTCTCACATCAGAATGCAGATAGGTGAGAATGTGTGCGCAATCATATCCAAAAGGAATTTCAGGTGATGTAAAACCTTAAACGAAGAGCTCTGGCCAAATGCAGGAATCACAGTAACTCAAGCTTCTCTCTCCAGACAAAATGGAAACTCAGAGTCAGAGTCATGCACATATGCTAAGACTGATATCTTTTTTTATTTGATTTTTATTTTTTTAATACAGTAGCACTACAAGTCACATCTGGGTGCAACCCCATTGCTCTAGGTACTGTATGTCCATACATCACAAAATAGCTGCTTAAAATGAAGCCAGAGGAGAGCTAAAGGGATTCTGGCATAAGGGGAAAGGAGAAGAAAAAAAAAAAAAAGAAAAAAAAGTGCAGCCACGCTGACTTTCCTCATTATGGATGGCCTCTTCTCCTAGATTTTTAAACAAACTTAAAGCTTTTGGGCTTCTTTCTCCTTCAAATGAAAATGGATGCTCCACTAGACATTCCAGGAACACACACATTCCTTTGATTGCATTGGGAATCATCTCTAGGCCAACAGCCAGCAACACACTGGGTCCTTCAGATGTCACTTCTGCAGCTCATTCTGTTATCAGTGAAAACTGGGAACAAATTCCAACTAGTGCAAAGTATCCATCCAGAGGGACCTGACAACCTTGAGAAGTGGGCCCATGTGAACCTCATGAGCTTCGACAAGGCCAAGCACGGGTCCTGCGCCTAGGTCAGGGCCACCCCCAGTATCAGTACAGGCTGGGGGATGAAAGGATGGAGAGGAGCCCTGAGGAGATGGACTTAGGGGTGCTGGTGGATGAAAAGCTGGACATGAGCCGACAATGTTCACCCACAGTCCAGAAAGCCAACCTCATCCTGGGCTGCAGCCCCAGCAGCATGGCCAGCAGGGCAAGGGGGGGGATTCTGCCCCTCTGCTCTGCTCTGGTGAGACCCCACCGGGAGTACTGCATCCAGGTGTGGGGCCCCCAAAATAAGAAGGACATGGACCTGTTGGAGTGGGTCCAGAGGAGGCCCTTTTCTAAACATTTGGAGATCTTCACAAGTATATGTCCATCTAACTCACACTGGTTTCATTGCAACCTGTGCACTTGAGCACCTGAGAATTCAACTAATGCAGAAATGAAATCCATGCAAGTAGTGTAAGGTTCCTGGAGATACCACTTTGCTAATGCCCTAAAAAGAAAGATGCAGAAAGCTCACTGGTTTCCAGTTGACAAATATTTACAACGCCTCATGACTAAGTGTCATCTTATTGCATTCTCCCTGCTTCATTCCCTATGAATTAAAAGATATGTCGTCAATCAGTTGTACTTTGGGTTCCACACACAACTTCATGGCCTGCCCTCCCAAACCCATAGCCCAAGTGTGCCACCTAATGGCCCTGGAGTCAAGAATGCATTTATACTACTAGTTTAGCAAATAGAATCTAAAGAAAGCATAGCTTCATTTGTTGAGGTGGAGTCGGAGTTTTATCGTTGTTTTTCTGAAGGATCTATCCACTAGTAATTCTGAAGCTCCGATGAAATAATTCCTTTAAGGCACTTCAGAATTTTTAGGTAAGCAAGGATTTGAGTGTGAGTATGAGCTTAAGGAATTCTGTGTAGCTTTAATCTCACAGTTAAAACCTCATAGGTTACAAGCAGCCCAAAAACTTTGATATCCTGGTTGCCTCTATTTACTCAAAGTCTCACTGCTAAATGACACCAATTTCAAGTGAAGTTCAGGTGAGTGGCAGCAATAGATCCATCCTGCTAAATGAATGTGTTATTTCTTTTATCTGTTAAAGTACTTACACAGGGCAAGCTCAATTTAGCTGATATCATCTGCTCAACAATGCAGTCCTATAGTCAAGATAGGTGTGTGCCTTAAGAAGCATCCCGAAAAAAAACATGCACAGAGGAGCTGTGGAATAACATCTGCAATGGTGATACATATGAACTCAAAGAGAATATAATTACGTTATAAAATAAATATCACAGTAGCATACACTACTGTGTAGGCTTGGCTTAGTTGTCAAGAAAAGTTCTTAAAAATACTATCCATCTAAAAATACTGTAAAGGAACAAAAAAGAGAAATAATATTGGGAAGCATAGGTACTTTATAGTCATTTACAAAAATAAGCATTGCAAATGTGGTGCAGGGGCTACAGGTTAAGGAAATGAGTTACTTATTTGGTTACGTACTCAGAAACTGAACACTGGGAAGGAGGTTTGGGATTCACGTTTACATTTGAATTTAGAATAGCTTACTGTCAATCCCTGTTTTCTACCACTTAAAAAGATACTTACATTTGAAAGGGATTAAGGATTTATTATAAACACAGTATGCCAGCAGTTGAACAAGGGATGGAAAATACTCCTTGACATCCAAATTATTTTCGCATGTACTCAGTGCTTCCTTATCATTATTATTAACTAATAATGTAAAATCTAAATCTAAATCTTGCCAGACACAAAACTGTATAGCAAGACAATGTTTATATTATTTATTTTGAAATAATTTATAGTAATTCCCCTTTTCTTTCCAAACAAGCCTGAATTCTGGGCCTTTCTTTCCAAGATCTATTTTGTCATCCTGTTTACTTTAGGCAGGATGAACCCTATACACCTTTTGATTTTGATACATTCATCCATACCATGAGATTGCTTTCTCTTTATCTAATGTTAACAGTAGTAACAGAACAATTATATCTGGTTTATGGAGCTGTAACATTACAGAATATCTCCATGATACATAACTATGGTGCTTCAGGAGGAACAATTACTGAAGAAGTGTCTGGACTGTATCAGTGACGCAAGTACAGCAATAAGGAGATGCTCGCGCATGCAGCGTGCTCCCAACAGACTACCATGAGCTGAGACGCAATGGAACTTCATATGTAGTGAAGTACAATGTTAAGTACGAATGTTCAAATCCCATGCGTTCCAATGAATATGTTATACATGCTATGTAAGTCAAGGCGTACACGTTAATTTAAAGTCTAGTGACACTTTGCATACTTTGGAACTCTTGGTGGGGGGGAATAAGTCACTCTAGATAGAACAACACCCTTCCACCTCTTTTGAAATACCACTGGTGAAAAAGATGCTTGGATTTCTGCTACAATGACCTTGCTCCATTTATTCGTAAGTTCTGGAAAGAGATTACATTATTACAATTTCGTAAGAGATTTCGGAAAGCTTGAACATAAAAGAAAAAAAAAGCATCTTATTTACTAGGGTATTTAGAAACCACAATACACAACTAAATTCATGCAATTGTCACCTAATCAGACACTTGTTTACAGCTGCCTCTTCACTTAGCAACTGGTAAACTGTGCCAGCCATGTTGAGATTCCAAAATCCTGTGGAAAGGGCTACTATAGGAACACACATGGGAAACCATCAAACCAGTAATTTTAGGATGCATTTATGTCCTTTAGTCCAGGCATGCTATTCCTAAAGCAACCTCCTACCAAATGCTCAATCAAACATGAAACTCTAACCGTCCCACTGTGAAGGAAGCTGCTCTGGGGATTCCATGGGATTTCATTTCCATGCCAGAAGCCGCCTGGGAGTTGCCTGTGCTGTACAGAACTGAACTTGGTCATCAAAGCAGAAAGCAGGCATTGTGCAAAGGAGAGATGGTCATACGTGTTGTCTTCCCCTCTAAGCAAAGGGTTGGAGACATTTCTCCATCAAAGTACACTTTTTCAGTTTAACCACACAATCCTCAATTTGCTATCGTGGTAAGAGATGGAAGGATGTGCAATAGAAATATTTCTTTCTCTTTTCCTATAAACTGTTGATTTTTTTGCCATAATGATGAAGCTGGTATAACACTCTGCATGCTGCCAAAGACAGGAGGACTAGAAGGATGAGGCAAGAATGAGTTGAGTCAGGGCAGATGACAGAACTAAGTAGCTGACACCTGGGGTTTTCCCTCTCTTTTCCTTAATTCTCCATATTCATGCTTGGACAACTCCACGCAGAGCCATATAACCCTGCCTGCCCTGAGCTGCAAGGTTCTTTCCGTTTCAGATCTCATTTCTCCGACAGGCTGGCAAACAGAGAGGATGTTAGCTCACAATTTTTTGTCTCTGGATTGGTAGTAAAACAAGGAAAGGAAAATAAAGATAGAAAATATCCAAGAAGAACTAAGGAAGTCACAGCCAAGGCATTTCTGTAGAAATGAAGTCTAAAAAAGATATGGGTCATGTATAGTTCTTGTCACATCCAAGGCTGTTCCACAATTGGCTACATTAAGACTGGGAATGGCTGCAGCTCATGGAGATATAATAATACTTCCTTTATTGTGAAAAGAAGAACAAGACCATCCCATCCCATCCCGTCCCATCCCATCCCATCCCATCCCATCCCATCCCATCCCATCCCATCCCATCCCATCCCATCCCATCCTTCATTTGCTGTGTTGTGCAATTTGTATATCTTTTTAACAAACAGAAGATGTGTTTACTCCACCTCATTACAACTGACATTGGCCAAAGGAATTAGTTTTAATGGAAAGTTTTTTCCACTGCAGGTGCCGGTAATTAGCAAAGAAGGAATCTGTGGACGTTTGTAGACACAACCTTTCCCACTCTTTATTTGCAGATAAACTTCCTTAATGTATGGCTCTTATAATGTGTGCATATATCTTAAGACTGCAATTCTGTAGATATGTTTAAATTAAATCAGTGGCAGCTTTCTCTAGTGGCAAAATATAAATGAAACTTGCACAGAAAATAAAAAAAGTGCTTTTACTGAACGCTACTGAAAACTGCATGAGGTTTTTATGGAAATTTTTCACACCACTCCCCCTTTCATTTCCTGTTGTCATATAAATAATTCACCAGCAAAATCCTCATTCTGAACAAGAAATGAAAAAATTAAATAAATGGAAGATCTACAGATATGTATGGGCTCTGCAAAAGTTATAATTTTTTTTTGTTTTGTTAAACTAGGTAGTCACTTGTTAGCAAGACAGCCTGCCACACTGGGATGAGAGGAGGGGATTGCAAAACTTGCAAATAGATAAAACTGCTTGAGAGGCTGGAATTTGATTTCCTTATCAGACTCAGAACGTTAGCTGATGCAAAGCAGAGCGCAAACACTGAGCGTTCGTATTTTAAGCATGCAGAGAAGAAATAGTAATAGCACAGTGATGGCTCTGAGTTCATGGCAAAATAAGTCACTAAAACAGGTGAATAATTCAAATTTGACATATCTGCCAAGGTAGGGGAATGGGCCAGGTGTCTTCCTGTCAACAGCAAGCAGTTAGTAGATTTTCCTCCATCCCTATCATGCTCCAAAGATCTTGAAGTCAGAGAATCTTGTTATCTGAATAATCCAGTTTTAGCTCAGTGGAACAGAATTTGCAATTATAGAATGTTTCTGTAAACTTTCACATTACTCATGTTAATATTACTCATCCCAACGTGACCTGTAAGCTCAAAAACCATTTCCAAAAGAAGGATCTCGGCACTTCAGAGTGCACTCTGCTTCAACACGTGCTTGTTGAGCCTGTGGATCCTTCCAAGACTATTCTTCCTATGGGGGGAAGAAAGGGGGAAACCTTCAGCATCTCAGTTTGATAGTGGCATAGTTTCTTCCCCAAAAAAAAGAGAGAAGGAAACCTGCAAAACATTTTTCATTCTCATTCAATGCAGTCATAAAGCTGCCTGGATGCACCTGCCATGGCTGCACCTACACTGCTCTTTCAGTAGCCACTGAGCAAAGAGTAGGTTAAGAATAACAACGAAAGCCCTATTCCCACTGACTTGTAAGAGCATTCTGTCATCAACTCAGGGAAAAGCCTGCTGAGATCTCTGAATAAAATCAAATGTGTACTCATGTTTGAAATGCTCCCAAGAAAGCAACAATTTGCAGCATTAAAAGGTCCTAGTCCTACAGTTAATTCATCCACCCCTATACCGCATTCATGGTACAGAGAGAAAAGATCGGTCAGGGGCCTTGGTTGCAGAATGCGAGTGTCTGCTCAGGAAGGGCAGTACCTTGCCCATCGATAGCAGATGGTGCCTGTAGAGCAGGAGAAACACTTGGCAGCGTGTCCTAGGAACAGCCTGGGATCCAGAGCGCTCCCAAGACTCAGGAGCTGCAGTGACACTGCAGCCAGCCTGGCCGGCTCTGTTCTAGCTGCTCAACGGGGGGCTGACTTCTTTTGTCTGGGCTAGTACAAATGAAGCACTGAAATCTGGGGATGCCTAGGTATGGATCCTGAGCAGCAGCTGTGCGTGTTAAGCTGTTACTGGATGATCAGAAAAGGAAAGAGCCTGGTTCTCAAACAGAGATGTCAGCTGGGCAAGCAGGAAGCTCCTCTTTCAGACATAAAAGCCTGATGCATCCTGAGAGTTTACTCTAGTTAGGGAAAATAAAGGAAAGGGCAACCAGTTCTCTTGCTACTTAGGATGTGATTCCCTCAAAATAAACTACATCGCAAAACAAATAGGAGCATAGTATTTTTATCTGTGTGCCGAAAAAGAACGTATAATAGTGTTTTGTATTGCTGTTTTAATAATGACTACTTCTTCCATGGTATATGTGGGGAAACTGATGTCATCAAAGGATAACTGTCTCAACATTATGAAAGATTTGAGGGGGCACATTCTGTCCTTAGTACTTTCAGACAACCCTATTTAAGTCAATAGCATTGCACAAATGTAACTACGGGTAGAATTTGATCAGCAATTTATAAATGATCATATATACTGCTGGAGTCTGCAGCTGTGTTGTGCTGATATTTAGCTGCTCTATTGTGAGCCTCTGACTCCGATATGAATAAATACAGAATGCACAAGCCAGGTAAATCTCAGGGGGACTGCAAATGGATTTTCTTGTTTGGCTTCCCCCCCACCCCCACCCCCAATCATTCCAATCTTCTTTATTTGCAACAAAGGATTTTTTGGGAGGAGGAATACAGAAGAACCTGATGAAAATAACAGCTAGGTACTTCTGAGTTTCGATTTTCAAGCAGCCTGGTGCAAGGTAATTACACTTACATCACACTAACAAATTCTGTTTGTGCAGAGCAGATGAGAATCAGTTTGTGGCAGAAACAAAATAAGACCATTATAAAGATGATTTTGGGTACTGCGGAGTTTTTATGAAATTTCTGGAGATAGGGTCCCATCTGTCTTCTCCAGGCTGATGGGAACAGAGCACATTGGTGACCTTCTCACTTCGGATCGTTACAGTTCAGTCCCGTACACTGACTGGGATCATTTGCTAATTCTATACATGGAGAGGGAAAATATAGGACATGCCTAACTGGTGAACTGCAGAGGATCCTGTGCTGAGTACCCTTTGTTCTCAAGTCTGCCCGCATAACCAACCAGCTGTGATCCAGAGGCACTGAGACATGCCGGGGGGGCTGTGGGTGCTGGTGTTTCTGCAGTTCCCAGGCCTCCATCTAGCCACCCCTCCCGGGTGACACGAGACAGCGTGGCTGTGCCAGACCACGTCAGAATACACACAGAGCTGAAGCAACAGCTAGCCATGCCTAATGATGTCTGCAGTCTCAGCCTATACTGGGTCAAAGAAGGAAAAGCTGCCTTAAATTTAGCTAAGGTATTTTTCCCGTCACATGAAAAGGTTTTTATAATCCGAGGCAAGTTATCTCAGACTCATACCACTGTATACAGCTTCAGAAAAGAAAGGCTGAGTGAAAGTGGAAATTCAGTATTACCTGGTTTGCATTAGCAAATGTATGATTTATCTTCAGATCAGTGGAAAGAACATGAAGTTTGGTCAGAAATCCCTGACTTTAACAACCAGTATGGAATGAAAAAAGAAAAGGTAGGCTTTTTTTTTTGCTTCAGCCAAGATAGCCTTGCTAGGTCAGAGTTACAGCTTCACTGATGAATCAAGATGCAGAGAATTCAGGACTAAATGCAAATCAAGTTTCATTGAAGAAAAAATATCAGAACTGAGAACTGAAAAGTATAGATCAAATAAAACTAAGTAAGATCCCAGTGAATTCTTCACCAGTGAATTTTAATCTTGGTCCAAGCTGCAGAACTATAATTCTGAGTAGAGAATTTTAAAAATAAAGATGTAGGCAAAATGTGTTTTGCAATTTCCCTTAAATGGATCCAATGATTCTATCTTCCAGGGCAGCATTAAACTCTCATGGTGCTTAACCAAAATCAAGGGATTACTCTCCACTATTATCCTATAACAAACAGAATAGGTTAATAGCTGTCATTGCCATTTCTAAATTGAGTACTGTATCATTATGCATTGTTAGAGCTGACAGGCGCACATCCCTATTACAGCACTTCTATAACCTCACACAATAACAGCGATGATGTTTTGCAAGATGTTTTGATATTTACAGGCCTTATAAGATTTTAGTAAAGGCGGTGTTTAGGTTAGATAGGGAAAAGGAGAGTGAAAACAGAAGTGTTTTTCTTCTTCATTCTAATTTAATGTTGTTTCCTGCACAACTCCTGCAACATTTTTGACATATGAGAAATGCCTGGAGGAGGCCAGTCTGTCAGGAAAACTGCCAGGAAAAAAATTATTTATAGAAAGAACAGAGGTGCAGTTAAAAAAGAAAATAAAAAAATACTCCCCTTTGAGAGGAGATGGAAAAGCAGCTATAGACTACCAGGCCTTTCTTGATCTTTCCTCCTTACTTGAACAAAACCGTCCAAAGAAGTTTAACTCCCAACACCCAGAAGAGAATTGGAAATTGCCATACGGTGTCTCCCAAAGTTTCCTACAATATAATATATGCTTGCTTAGGGACCATTTCCCACCTTTCCCTGTAATATAGTAGTTCCCATATACAACAGACTGGTATTCACTGGAGATCTACGAGACTCAGGTTTGAACTCCACTCCAACTTCACGCACAGACTTTGATTCCTGTGTCAGACGTTACCCCAGAATTACATATCAGTGCCCTTAGTAACGATTATTCTTGTTTGCAATTTCTTGCAAACGTTTTTGAAAGGCTGGAATTCTTCTCTTCTGCCTAATTGTACTGCCAGGCTTTTCCTCCCCTATAAAACAAATATGACATGGATGGCAACATTATTGTATGGGGCATCAAAATGTTATGACCACAATTACAGTTTCTATATTTGGCTAAGGCACTCCTAAAATGAGCCTTGGACAATAAACCCATCCCTCTGCAATCTTATACCACACCATGAAGTTAAAATTTCCTTCTGCATAGTATATGATTTTTGCGTAGCTCCTAGGGCAGTACACAGAAACTGTCCTGACTTTCAGCTCCATTGCACTGTTTGAGTTTATGACAAAGAATATCTTTGCAATACCTGCCTCAGGTGCACAAGTTCCGTGAGGGGCTGTAACTTCTCTCACTGCGCTAATAAAGAAAAACCACGACATATAGCAATGCAAAAGATATTTATAATATATTTGCACTTAAATCTATGGGTTAGCTCTTGGTATTCTCATGTGAGTGCCACTGACTCAATTGGAGCTGCACCTACTGACAACGGTAGAATTTTATCTATAGCCTGTTTGGAAGCACGGGCAGCTTTGTTGCAAGGAAATGCATTCTCATATATTCTTTTTCTCAATCTATCTTTCTGAGTCATTCACACCATATAAATGCTTTTGGTTTCACACGTATCACTTGCAGCATACTAATTAAATGTTTCAAAAGGCTTTATCCATGGTTAAGTGAAGATAAAATTTTAATGATTTAATTAGCAAGCTCCAGGAAAAAAATAATAATTAACAAAGGCGGGCGCTTTTAGTGTCTCTTGCTCTCATGTTACATTCAGACCACAGGAAGATGCAACATTCAGCATCACTTTTTCTAGTATACTTGGCTATGGAGAACGTGGTCCACACCATGCTAGAAGGGAAGTGGGGAACACAACAGTCGAGTGAATTACGCCAGGTCTCAGCTGCATGTCGTCACGGGTGCATCCTCAAAGCAAGGAGGCAGCTTGCGGGGCAGCAGGGGGCAGGGGAGGAATCAACTAGCATTTGACCCTTAATGCTTGAAAACAACTGGAAAAAACCCAAATGCTGTGTTCTGAAGGATGAATGGAAAACTGGTGCGCTTTCAGTATTTCCTCATGACTTTGTGTTCCTCTACCCTCCCAGACCTCTGCATTTAGGGTTTGGTAAAGATAAAATTCTGTTGCTCTGTATTATACATTTGAGAAGAAAAGGCTAATTGTTCTGTGTGAATACCTTCTTATTACGATTTGGAATTTATTCTTCTGCTTTTCTCTCCAGCAAGATTAGCCTATTATGAAAATCACTACCCAGACACTACATATCATTGACACAGCGCACAATATAAAGGCAGTTTGAGCCTGCCTCTGGGATGCAGCCATTCTAATCCCACCACTTGGCTCTCCTCTCCCAAATGTGAAGAAGTTGGTTATAATATTCCATTTCATATGATGCACTATGCTCTAATACACATACTGAATATCAAAAACTAGCACATAAGGAGATGAAAGGGAGCCTGGATTGTTCACTCATTACAAAGCATCATTCATTCAAAGAAGTTAAATGCATCAATAGGCAGCTTTACTCCCTCAGCACAATTCAGAAGGATCAATGGTACATGCTAGCTCCTGCTTTAAGAATTAGAGATGAGGCCAGAGCGGAGGGAGGGCACAGAAAACACGCATTTAGCTGCAATTAGAATTCTAGTCCTTTGTAACATAATCATTGTTTTAGTTCACAAAATTTGCAGTTGGCAGCGATCTCACTCTGTCAGCCATCACTGAGTCCGCTCTGGAAAGACCAAGAGCCGTGTTCAGAATCAGCTCTTGGCAAAAGCGGTCGCCACGCAGTCACTCAAAGCAATGTGATATCTATATTCTCATCTCATTATCATTATTCTTCTCAGCCAGGATTCCCCAGTAAGGAGACATAGCTGGCCAAGCTCTATGGAAGGCTGTGTGCACAGGATAATGAAGCTGCGCAAGCTACATGCAAAGGGAGGGCACATAACAAACGTGCCATGCAGAGCGTAAGCAAGCGATAAGGGATGTAGTGAAGAAACTGAGGAACTGATCCCAGGCATGGAAATGCTGCATAGCGTGCAACTCCCTAACACTTTTTGGTAGTATACAGTGCTTATTCTATGTTATGGTTCTTATAAACTCAGAATATGGGCACCGCTCAAGCCTTTAATCTGGAAGTCCCCTGAAGCCAGGATTTACTTTTACATGTGCTAGTCAACCTGTTGTAAATCACTGTGTACAGCTAACATCACTGTACCAATGACTAGCAATAAAAGGGTGATATTACCGGTGGTTGAGGAACCTGGAGAATTAAGTTGCAGGGAGCAACTGTAGAACTGATGTGGATATAAAGAAACACTTGAGGTCAGCTCCACGTCTTCAACTTAAAATTCAGACTTTTGTTTTTCAATGCTCAGTTAAGAAACAAATTATGTGAGCTGTACATATCAAAGTCCCATTTACTGGACATCTTTATGCTGCTCTTTCCTGCACAATACGCTCTTCATACTATTTGACTTCCATCCTGTAAATCTGACGAACCAAAGATGACCTATATTGCAAAATAGTCAAATTTAATTTGGTTACAAAAGCAGGTTTGGAGGACACAAAGAGGAGCAGAGAATCTGAACCATTCACTCATTTAAAAGCATCATGCAGTCACAGCTGGTATTTTACAGCTGATGTATTTTGTTTTGCTTTCTCTGCGTAAAACAAATGAGCAAACAAATCAACAGTTTTGAACTTTGAGCTACACTGAAAGCAGATATGGGGAGTTCAGCCCCTGGTCAAGTTAAAAAAGATCACAAAACCCCACTTAGATCCCTTACAATTAGACTTTAGAGATTTTCAGTACTTAACTGTAGTAATCTGAAAGAATCGCAAAGTATAGCGTACCCAGACCTCAAATGTAAGTACATCAATCTTGTAATGTCCCCACTCTTGCAAACTTCTCCGTGAAAACTAGGGATGGTGAGTCCAAGTGTATGTACTGACATGAGATTTTTCCACACTTCCCATTCCTACAGAAAGCATTTTCCTGGTGAAACGATGTAGCATTATCTCCCTTCTTTCACCAACACTAACAACACAGGAAAACACGTGCTATAAATACATTATTAACACTTTGCTTAAAATTTGATTAAAATTATCATAGGCTTTTAGTAAGCAAACGTCTTTCCAAAGTCAGCTGTTGTTGCCTGGCTTCTTTGCAAATTTGCCTATGAGGGTCTTCAAAAGTTCTTTCATAAAGATTAATTAAGGAAGAAATAGTCTATGTTTGAAATCTCTCTATTTTCCCTGGAAACGTAAATGTTTGAAAGCACTGTGAGATTAGTTTAAACTCTTTTTCAAATAGAAAACTATTGCCGGTGAGATAAATTGTTTTATAAGGGCACAGCCAAGATACAGAAGCTCCAGCTTAGAATTCCCAGTGTAATTTGTTATCTAGCTGATCACCTAGTAAAAACTAAGCTGGACAGAAGCAAGTCTTCCGAGTTCAGCAATATCTCAACAAAATTTCTACCGGGGATTCTCACACTGGTGTGGCTGTAACAAAAAGTCTATCAGTGTTTAAATTATAAGCCATGCTTAATTTAACTGTAAAAATTTGCTGGAGGCAGAGACTTGTAATATACGTTTTTAGCCTGACAGCAATTTCCAATTTACACATTTTGAAAACAAATGTGGCAATGTTTCAGTTAGTGGAGAACAAATAATGTCTTAGAAGTCTATCTGTTACAGGAGTTGAGAAAAGGCAGATCTGCACATTTTAAAGCTGACAAACTCCCATTGCTATCAATGCTGACATGTGCTTGGTTAATTCATACTTTACCAGAAACTGCCATCAAGTCATGAAATGTAGAATGACTACAAATGTTTCATAAGCATTAACAGTGACAAATCATGTTTGATTGCCTTGACTTATTTAACTAGGAAAAATTAGAATATATTACAGAAATCTAGACTTGTCGTTTCTTTCCCTCTTACTTGCTGGACAGCGGTGTTGATCTAAATCATCTCCTTACTCAACAGGATGAGGCACAGAGTCATGGAAGGACAGGTGTATCTGCACCAAAAGGATAGCTTTTCTGTGCAGGAGAAGGGATTGTTTTTTTTCCCAAGAGTTAAGCTCAGATACCACCACAGGACTGTAGAATCATCATTAACCTTCCTCAATTTCATTCCAAGAGCAAGGTACAAATCTTCTGTTGGCTTTTGCACATAGAAACTCTGCAGAACATCATGTTTGGGTTTTTTGTTTATTTTTTTTTTTAAAGAAGAAAAGAATGAACCAAAGTATGACCATTAAAAATAATTTTAGTCCATTACCAATTTTTTAAGATGGGGAGGAAGACAGAATGAATTACTGCTGAAAATTGGAATGACCTACTGGATTTCTAGAACGTGCTTTGTATCGTGATGCAAATCATGATGCAAATGGCACAAGAATTTGAATAAACCAGATTAGAACCAAAACCGTTCCTCCCTCAGTCAGTGAGGAAAGAACGGTCTTAGGTAGGTAGGCTTTCTGTTCCTCTGCCAAGGCAAAGGCAAGAGTGCTGGCATTTTATACAGGAGTCAGGACAAACAACCACTCTCTCCTTTCTAAATTGTCCTGAGTCCAGTCCCACTGACGACAAGCCTCAAAATGTCTCTTTGAATGGAATCATTTTCAGAACAGGATACAGGTTATAATGCTCAGTGTATTATCTTCAACAAGCCTTATTTGGATTCAGTATCCATGAGTCTGTCCTTAGGAGTCTATGATCATTAATATATTGATTGCACCATACGGGCCTGATAAAGCAAAGTACTGTTCCTTCTTTGCAATAGGATCACTTTATAACACAAGAAATCAAGTATTTACTAGCAAGTTTATCTTCCTTGATCTCACCATTCCTCTGATGTTCCTTTGGGACCTGAGCTTCTTTAGACAACTTTCAACAAAGCCTCTGTGTTAGTCAGCTTATCCTCCTAGAGGGTTTAACAAACTATGTCATGCTTCTTTCAGTGGAATGCATTTAATTGTTCACCATCCGTGGTTCACCATGATTTTACACCACGACAGAGTAAGCCTTAATTTTGTTGAAGGAATAGCAGTAGGACCTTCCCAATAAAGAGCTCAACAATTATAGTTGATGCGATTTTAAGGTGGTATCTTACCCTTAGCAATTTTGCCTGATCTCCCATGTTTTCCCCCAACAACTGTCTCTGACTTAACTCTATATAGTCAAGAAAACTCACCCCAACAACAAACAGTCCTGCATCATGTACACACGTACACTAACTGAATCTGATGTGTATGATGTAAACCCCATACCCTTCTTTTTCAAATGGGTTACATCATTTCCTTCAGACCTTGCAAAATTACTTAAGACAAATGAGATATCAAAATTTTTTAAAAGTTGTAAGAAATAGATTAATAGAAAAATTTCTACTTCTGTAAAGGGAAAATTCTCTTTGTACTACAATCTAACTTGTCATGTGCTGAACAGTCACTCATAATAACTGGTAAGTAATTTATTTAGCAAAAGATCAGAACTTGGATACAGGATATCACACTGCATTTCCCTATGATTAACCAACGATACAGTTAAAGAAAAACAAACGACCTTGTTCATAGTCTTTTTCCTGTGGAAATTGTTTTATTGCAGGTTATAGGTTTCATTAGATCACTTTATGAGGAAAAAAAAGAAAGAATTGCAGTAACCACTCCAAGATAAGAAGGCTGGGGTTTGGGGTTTTTTGGGGGGTTTTGTTGATTTGTTTTTTTCCCCCCCATATGAACACACATTTATTTGGTTACTGTTGCTCTTCTGTTCTATGCGTGTCTTGTAATTTTTGCTGTAAATCTGTCCAATTGCTGGTTTTCAAACTGGAAGTATAATGAGCCATCACAACCCCAGAAGTGACAGTTCTAGATATAAAACATGAGGCCAAAAAGAGCCCAAGGCACCAGAACCTTGGACATATGGCAGAGGTCCACACAGTCCTGGAAGTGCAACTGTGTTTGATGCAAAGCACATATCCGCACAATTCCAGAGATACCATGACCCCGAGAGCACGCCATGTGTACACAGTTCCAGGCACATCGATATTCATTTGTGCACGAAATAGGCTCTAATAAATCCTGATCAGCAGTTGTGCCTGTTCCCTATGTAATTAGCATTTGTGTGCTTTTCACTGCCCAGGACTGTCATCTAGAATCCTATAGATTACTCCTTTCCATTTCCCCTCCAGTATTGTAATTTCTGCCAAACTGCCTGAATGCCAGAGAACATAGTTGTAGAATGATTAAGAAAAGAAATAAATGAACAAACTCATCACATCTGATTTTAACTGCTTTCTATGTTCATTATGTGATACTTGTTTCTCTCTCAGGCTTTGTCGAACTGTTTACCCTAGGTATGGCCCAACAATCTCCACTTTGCAATTGAAAGCTTGCTTGCAATTATTTTCATGAAATTAGAAAGAAAGATGGTATGAATTTCCACAACATCTTAATGGATTTCAGTTCTTTATTTGGCAAGGAAACTTTTACTGATTTCTTCGTAGGTTTACCAATGAACTTCTTTGTGATCTACAATAATTAGTAAGTACGTATGTTATATACAAATTGAAAACACAACATGTCCAGTCACTCAATATGAAATCCATTGAATCCAACGTGCTGTCTTTTAACCAGCCCCTGGGAAAAAGCAGGGTTTTACTGGATGCTAGGAAACTTAACGCACTTAGGCTCTGATGGACCAAGGAAATAAATTAACTTCTCCTCAGTGGAAAATGCCCTAGCCTCTGATTCCTGATAAATACATTTGTGCGTCTCAGGTTATTTCAAATGAGTAGATATGACTTAAAGAAAGCTGGTCTCTAGGTTATGTTGGATTAACACCACTGCAAACCTTGTATAGATTAAATTGTACCCAGAAACAAACTGGAAGCCAATTAGATCTAATAAGAACAAAGATAATTTGCTCCATGAAGAAGCAAGACAGCAGGATTCCACATCAGCTGAGATTTCACAGTGATCTTTTAGTATTGCTCCAAAACAGAGTACACATCAACAATCGATTCTGGAAATGGCAGAGACATGGATAACTGCAGTGGAGACTGCTATCTTTAAAACTCAGAAAAAAGAAAACAAAGAATGTGATAAAGCAGGACAATATTTCAAATGTTGAATGTTTTAAAATGTTTATTCTGCAAAAGTTTTATTAAAAAAACTTCATAGGAAATTCAGTTTTCCTATGAACAGAACCATTCTGGAGAGTAACTTTGTCCATTAAAGTGCAAGTCCCACTTCCTATAGAAATCTCAATGCAACCTTAATTGTCAATTTACCTTAATTAGTCAATATGTGACTTTATAAAGCATTGTCCAAGATTTTTAAAATTAAGTATTTATACTCCTAAATGACTCTTGCCTGAAAAATACTGGGTGTTCACCAATTTTGAGTCATGTCCTTGCATGTCTAAATATAGAGGTAGGACATTCTTGATCAGTAAAGCATCACAAAATTTTTCTCAGCTGAGAGAGTAAATGTTGATACTACTCCAAGTCCAAATTCATCACTCTGCGTAACGCTTTGAGATCTTTGGATGAAAAGCATTACGGATATATTTCCAGGATCTTTTCCAGAACTCTGGGAGTATTTAAAAGCTCTGTAAACTCCTTCCTTCTTTAACAGGACTTATAGCATGTGCTCTCAAAAGAACGTATATGCCATTCACTTTCATATACTGGCAACTGGAATTCTGTCAGCTAGACTTCTTTTGGCTTAACTTTGTCTTTGTTCTATTTTTTGTTTTTTCTGTGTCACACTTCCCTCTTATTGACGAATGCTGTAGCTGTACTAAATGTGTACTTTTAATGAAAATAAGCTCACTTTTAACTTGCTAGCCATATTATCTTGACTTTATTAGTTACTGTACAAAAGCTGTTTCTTATTAATTATATCAAAATTTTTTAAAAGACAGTAAATGCTGAAAAATAAAATATAAGTACATGTATGAGCTTAGAGCCAGAGAAAAAGGGGTGAAATAACAGCTCGGCAACCTTCCAGCAATGTCACAGTAAAAGGTAGGCTCTGGCTTTTGTTGTGTATTTGATCTGTCCAGAGCTTTTTCATTTACCAGAACAGCTGGTTTACAGCTATAGTGCACAATTTTTTGCATAATGGTGCATTCATCTTAACCCTATTAAATAAACAAAACAAAAATGCTCTTGTGACTGCAAAGGATTTAGCTTTTTTTTTTTAGAGGCTTTCTGTACATTGAGACTAGCAGGACTGCTTTTTAGTGGAAAAAAAAGCATGTCTGTTTTGAAAGGGTCCAATTAGCAAGTCTCAGGATGCTCAGCTTACAGTGCTGAGTGAAATTGGAGCTGGACTTCTGCAAAAAAACCCTCCAGTACACTGCATACTGGAGAGAAAATGTAGTCAACTGAGAAGCAGGAAATAAGAGGAACAAAAAGGAAAAAAAAGTGGATGATAAAACCCATTCTCTCCACATGTTTTCATTTATAGAGTATCATGAAAACCTACTTAGAGGCTTTTATTTACTCTTAACCCGGACACCGGAGTGTTCCCTCAACATTCAACGTTCATAACTAGAAATATTTCTCCTTAATTTTTATGACATTCCAATTTTTTACCTATTGGAAATGATGCACGGGTTGATGAGTAGTCTGGGGATCTCAGAACACATAGAATTACTTTGTTTTCAAGCAAAGGAGAGGGAGAGGAGAAAAACATGCAAGACTGGTTAGTATATGAAAACAGTCCAATCGGTGTCAAAGAAGGGAAATGACATCACAATTAAACTCCAGTATTACAAAACGAAGAAAATTCTAGCAAACTCCATAAAGTTATACTAGGTAAATCCAAGCCAAACTCATGCCAAAGTTTTCAGTTGAAGTACAGACACAGATCCTCCCAGGGAGGTGGTGGAGTCACCATCCCTGAATGTGTTTAAGAGTGTTGGGGGATATGGTGTAGGTGAGAACTCTGTAGAGTGGGGCTGATGGTTGGACTCAATGATCCCAAGGGTCTTTTCCAACCTGAATGATTCTATGATCTATGCGATGACCTTTAGAGGTCCCTTCCAACCCAAACTATTCTATTATTCTATTAATCAATATATCTCTTAAACTCCACTTTCATATTAATATTCTTCCTTCTACAAAGGCAAAGTTTATAGCATTTTTTTTTTACCATATCAAACAATGATCTTCAAGGTCCCTTCCAACTCTAACCATTCTATGATTATATGACCAAGGGAAAAAGCAAGCACTGGGGCACAGAAGAGTCTTCCAACATCAAAACCACTCGCAGCTGCACGATGTGGGATGGACAAAGTACAGACTTCGTTCCACTGGAGAGAAGGCCAGACTCCTTACGGGCCAGGTGCTTCCAGTAGCCTCCTACCCCACACTACAGCTGTGTAGCAATAAATCAAAGGCTCATTCATTCCATTCATTGTACTGATCTCTCTACCTAGTGCCAAATTCTCCTCCTTTTCCTGATGAAGGCAGGTGATCATTTAGCAAGAGGTCTCAGACATGCTGTGTTTTGTTCTGCTTTTATCTTTTCTGTCTCATTTTGAGCAGGGCACTGCCTACTGATAGCAGTGTTGGGCAGAGTTGTCTTTTCCCTAATGGAAGGGAAGACAGAGCAGAGGTGTCATCTGATTTCAGATGCATGCATATCTATATAGAGGACAAGTTAAGTGTACAGAGTCATATATACCCAGCTATATCTACAAATATGCACGCATTACATATGCCATATATAGGCTGTCTTTATAGATTAGACATGTATGCATAGACATGTATGTATATCTACAAATACGCATTCATACATGATTTATATAGTAGGGAATGAAAGAGTTCATACAGACTTTTTAATTGGAACTGTTCTCCCATACAACTTTAAAAAACAAAACTTAAAAGGATCTACCAACATGTATTTTCTGTTTTGCAGTAGCAAATCATAAAACAGGCCTACATATTACGGGCAGTACGGTGACACAGTTAAAACACCAATTTCAATTATAAGCCTGTTCACTGTTGTCAACCCCTCTAAGCATTTCAGCAGCATCTAATATATCCTGAGATCTTTAAATAGGGTATGATAAAACACATTGCAGAAAAGCGATCAGAAGATTGTGTATGAACAAAAAGCAGCTAGGCAAGAACAAGCCATAAATACCAAGCAGAGCCACAGCCGGGGGCTGCCTTGGTGCCTTGGCACAGGGACACAAAATGGAGAAAACCTGTTGGGAGCCTTTGGTAAATTATGTCCCCAAGGGATATTCCCCAAGACAGCACAAAAGACACAGAGCAACCTATGCACCTTTATGAGACTGTCACATGGAAGGTATTATAAAAGTGAAAAGCAGGATTGTTATTACCACTGGTACTGGCAGCTGTGCAAACATAAGGAACCATCTGCTGTCGTTTTATAAGTGCATGGGTGATCTGGGACAACAATGGGCTAAAAACACAATCTTCCAAAGTGAGTGAAGTTGGCTTAGTTTCTAACATTTCTGTCAACAAATCTGTGGGCTAGGATCATACTCTTGAGACATTCCCAACTTAGTTTCTGCATGTAGGTGTTTTATCAATGGTTTTTATGGCCATGATATTTAAGCCCTCAGGACAATAACTGCAATTCATGGATCTTAGGGGATGATGTGCTCAGACATGACTTTGTGGTAGATGCTGACCACCTCCACAACAACCACTATAAAAAGACAATGCACAGGAAAAAAGAACAAATAGCATATTTTTGCAGCCTAATCCACAGCAGTATCCCATCTAAAATTCATAAACTGTTTTGGGGTTTTTCTGCTTGCATTATATGTCACGGCAACCTATGTTGTACTAAAAGCACACAACGGTCTTACAGCACATAACACAACGTCGCAATTCCTACAACAAATACATGGTTATCTTGACCTGACTATTCACTGCCAACTCACACGTAGGGACTACAGGTTCCCGAGGAAGAAAAGCAGCTCAGCAACATATAGAAAATGGAGGTTGGGGTTCTTTATTACATATAGCAAGAAGCTACTTAAGTACTATTATTTCTTGTCAGTGTTGTTTTCTTGTGGAGGTTACAGCGAACTCTGGCTATTTGTTCTGAAAACAGACTAAAAATTGTGGTACATAATGGAAAATCACATCATACAAATGAAAGACTACTAGAGGCAGGAACTGATTTGTAGATCTCAGAAAACTAAAATTCATGGCTTAATACTGTGACTTGATACTTCCATGAGGCTTCGTATTTCCAAAGAACAGTACAAACATTGCCTAATTGATCCTCATGAATAATTTACTGTTGGAGATGACACTATAACCCTTGCCCTTTCAGTGCATCACTGTATCTTCTGCCTTATTTTTAAACTGTGGATTCTGCAAGGCATCCACATAAGCATGTTTTAATAATTTCGTAGACTTTCAGTTGTGGAATAGTCCACTACAACTTAGTGGAAGCTGCTTATCACAAAGCACTCGTTGATTCCTCCCCATGATGAAGTGTTCTGCTCACATAAATAAGTCAAACGCTTATCTAGCTACCTTAAATATGCTAGCTTTGCATGTGCACTGTATCCAGATAAGTATGCATATAAAATGCACAAAATCCGTTAATTTTTAAAAAAGCACTTCCCCAATAAAGTGTTGTGAACCTTTCAGTAGTCTCATTAGTGACTTTTCCTGAAAACACATGGAAATCATTGCTACAATTAATCATTTGCTACACAAACTCATTTCTACAAGAAATCAGAGGCAACAATTTAAGTAGAATTCAAATAAAGGATCAGACATTTATAGAGAAACACCCATAATTACATCAGATAGACTAAAACTTAGTATCAGGCATACAAACTCCCATGCTTCAGACCTTAAGCCAACTTTGTGTCTATTAACACAAACACCTTATGTTGGGTGGGTTTTTTTTCCTACCCATCACCAATATGGTTTATACTTGCAAATGTCAGATAGAATAGAGCCTTAAACGAACAGCCACTTTGATCTGTCACGGCAATTCTTAGCTTCTTAAAAACGTAGAAGAGATTTTGCAATATTCACTGTGAAAGCCCAAATCAACTGGAATCAAGTAGTAGCACAGTAATTATTTTCGTTTTAAATGAATGTAAAATAGCATCAATAGTGTTAACAAGTTAATTGAATTTCTAATCCAATTTTTTTATTATTAAACGTGACAATTGTGTGCAACACACTTAATTCACTTTCACTTAATTGGTACCTAAAATGTAATAATCATGTTACCACACAAACCTTTTTATATGACAATCATTAAATGTTCTTTAGCGTACTGTATATTTTTTGAGCTACATGTATATTTTAATAAAGCTGAGTGAAAAATTTATAGGAAGCCTTTTTGCATCTTTTCAAGCATGAAACTGCCTTACTACAGATGAAGGACTACTCTGCAAAAGTGCATAATGCTATGACGGCTCCAGAATTATGCAGAAAACAGTGCACTGTACAAACAGGGAAGAAAAAAAAAAAAAGAGGGGCATTCTACCTTATGTTCATATACTTCACAGGTTTTTCCATTAAACTAAAAAAAAGCCTTGATGTCTGTCTTTCTCCCTCCTCCCCTCCTTCATGCACAATAGCACAAACATGATGTGGCACACACAGAGTTTCTCGAAATATAAACTTTTTCCACCTGCAAAGTAAATTATAAATTACAGCCCCTGGAGGCTAACTACTGATATTCCCTTAACGCACAAGGCCAATAACAGTATATAGTTTCATGGCTAAATAGTAAGCCTGTAATTTAATCATAGGGTCCTGCTGCCATTTATAAATTGCTCCAGCTTTTATGATGTCAGCATCGCACCTTCTTTTGAAACGCAGAACAGTATTCAGACATAAAACTTGTATTATTCTAAATGTACAAGGACTGTAAGGCAGTATCCACATAAACATTAACCCAAAGGGAATATATTCTTTCTGGTCCGAGTTGCTGATGCAGTTCACCGGGTTGAGACCTGTTTCCTGAAGGGTGGCAAGGCAGGTAGACTTACCTTATACTTAGAGGCTAAGACCTAACAGAAACCAGACAAAATACATCTTAGATCAAAGGTCACCTTTCTCTTACAGCTCTTGCAAGATCTTGGGTTTTGTACTGGGAGAAAAGGGTGTCTGAATTCTAGTTAGCCTTGTAGCGTAAGCCAGCACCTTTCCCATGAAGCAGTGTTTTCATGTGACATATTTAATTTTCATATCCGGCATAAAGTTACAGTTGGAAAACCATATGCCCACAAGTTCAAGGAAAGCCTAAAGGAACCCAGTGGAAAAGAATTAGGTCAACAAGGAAAAGAAGAAAAGCAGTGAAAAGACGGGGTAGGAGGGAAGACAAAAAAGAAAATTTATTTCCATTGCTGTGGATTTTTTTTCCATAAGAAGTACTCAAACAGTCAAAGTTCAGCAAGTGCAATGTGCTGTATTATGTGTAAACATCAGCCTCCTTCCAAATACATCATGGTATTGCCAGCTGACACCATAAGACTACTACGGAGGGTGGGGGTTTCAAATTCTTTCAGAAAGAATGTGGTATCCTTATTACAGCTTTATACATTTTGTGCGTTTTTAATAAACATTAGGTTTGCTAGACTACTACCATAATAATAATTTTTCTAATGAGGAACCTCTAGTGAGAGGGTTTATGGGTTCTTGCTACATGAACAACACTACTTAGTCTTTTAACAGTTAGAGGAGACGAAAAAGATGGCATTTGGCACAGTTCGATAGTTCCACTGTTTTCTTTATTTAGGAGTTTGCACTGACATGCTACTGCTCTTCAAGGAATTTTTTTCCAGGTCAATTCCAACATAACACTTCAATAGCAGCAGAATTAGCATTGTCTGTCTCTCACCCTCCTTTCCTCAGTGACCTTGGACGCTGGTGATAGAAGCTGCGAAATCTAAAGAAAGGGGGACTACCCTGAGAACTGTGATGCCCAGAGCTTTAAAGAAAGTTTCCCTGAATATGAACTGATTCTTACTTCAGATTAATAACCAAGGAGAATGTATGATGAATGGATATTATGACTCTTGCAACTGAGAAACTGAAGCATAACTAAAAAAGATAATAAATGAGGTTAACTCCACGTGGCTAGCATTGTGGCAGGAGCAGTGGGAACCACCGCCTCATTCTAGATAAAGTATCTCTGAAGGGAAAAGCATTAGTCAAACTTTACACTCAGCTCCATCCATCTCGGCTGTCTTTGAGGAGGCTGAACATCTGACCCACCATTTGACATACTGAATTGTAATTGGAAATACATATCTCTGCTTAATTTTCTGTGAGGTTATCTATTCAAGAGTCTCATATTCGGTCCTAAATCTGAAGACCGTCAGGATATACATTCTGCATTTAAGTATCCAAGGTATCCCACATAAGTAGAATAAATTTGTACCTAAATTAAGATAAAATCCGATTCTAAATAGCTTAGACCTCACTCTCACTGCCTGCCACATGGGTACAAAAAGGATTGTAAAATGCTGCTACCGGGATTCCACTGAATCTCTTTCTTTCTGTAGACGTGTTTATTCCACACAGGTGTGAATGACTACAAAACCAAAAGACAACAATTCCAAAGAACTTGTTTAGTTACTATTATCTGCAAATATGTTTCCTGCTGCAATTCTTGTATTCTTCAGAAATTACTCCATTTGTACATATACTCATACATATATAGCTGATAGAAACATAGGAAAGCTTTGTTTATTGAAGTGAATCTCATTTTGAAGCAGAGTCATAAGGCAGCAGTTGTACTTCTAGCATATACCAATGACACAACTTGCCATATTTCACAGCTTCATCAACATACAGTAAAGGTCTTTCAGCTTTATGTCTAAAGTAACCATAGAATCATAGAATATCTCAAACTGGAAGGGACCCATAAGGATCATCGAGTCTAATTCCCTGCTCCTTGCAGGACTAACTAAAACTAAACCACGTGACTAAGACGGTCGTCCAGATGCTTCTTGAACTCTGACATCACTCCTCCCTTTGCCATATTTTTGGTTTTTGTGTGAACTAATATTTTTATTTTCTTCCAGGCCACTGCAGAAACAAGTCAAACCCCACTGCTTACATTCTAATCTAATGCCAGCTGTTTTCATGTAGACTGGCTGTCAGCCAGCCTCCTGACGGATTCTTCTGTGGTTTATATGAACAGAGGTCACAGACTGAAGTTCTGGGGAACTCAACGTACTTCAATATATGCTTAATAATATAGCTCCAAGATAACTGTGCAAACATTTCTCTTTCCATGTTCCTCCAAGACAATAAAAGGTGAGTTGGCCTCAGTATAAATTCTGAGGTTTTAAATGGAATGGCCTAGGTTTAGGTTTTCCTCAGAATTTCCTCACAATTTCAGAATAGCTCCCTGCGTCTGTTAGTACTAAAATCCTCTGTTACTCACTTTAAGTATATGGAAAAGATCCTTTAAGTCTCTGATGATTACAACACTTTTTAACAATGCTCTTTTTCTTGCTGCTTCTTTTCTGATTTAATCTTTTTGCCCCAAAATGTCTTCCTGAAGGATGCAGAATGAACAATAGAAACATCATTCAATCCAGTTTGCATACAAAGATGATTTGACTTTGTACCACTGACACTTTAACAGGTTGATGTCACTAAAATTAATAAATTCCATCCAACAGTTGGACCCAAGCCACAGAAAAGTGTTATGAAAATGAATGATGTAGCATATGTCATTCATATATCAGGGTAGGAAGAATCATTGTTTTCCACTCTACAGAATGTCCAAGTCTAATCAGATAACATGAGACTTCCTATTCCGGGAAGGACATCAGACTGTCAGGAGATTTTCAGTGCATGAGAAAACTGGACAACGTGGTCAAAACAGACAACTTATCCATGTCTTTACCTTTATAAGAAGTATGTTTGTAAGCATATTCTCTCTCTCCACAAATACCATCAACCTGCTTTTCATAAACCTTAGGAAGCCAAGCATTACCTTAATGATACAACTACAGAATCCACCAGTTTTGTTTCCTTGATTAGCTAAGGTCAGTGGGAACACAAGGATACTAGGTTAAAACTAAGCCTTAAAAATTATGTTAGAATCCATCTTTATGCATAAAAAAAAAGCATAAGGAGTAACTATCTCTTAAAAAATTCTTATAATAACACATGCTTTCAAAAAAATATAACTGAAATGGGCACGTAGATTATTTTCTATAGCTGGATTTTTTGGACTTTAAATATAAAATCCAAAAAATATAAACCCACTATAATTATAAACCCAGTAAATATTCTCAGGTTTGCTCTACTTTCTGAAGTATGGAGTCATTCCATTCAACCGCATCTGAGCCATTTAAAATATACATACTATATTATTGTGCTGGGCCATTTTTGTGTCAGTAAATTATTTACAAGTAAGACAATTGTAAACACCAAATTATGGCCAGAAGAACAGGTAAGTCAGAGTTGCATACAAACACTACTTTATATACTGAGTTTATGCAACGTGTCTCCTTGTCCCTGTAGTGACACGCCAGAGGGTTAGAGGAAAGATACCTGGTGTTTGCTTACTGTACAAAGAACTCAACAGTATCATATGAAGGAACTGCTTAAGCTTCACTGGTGAAAGAAATGAAATCATTTTACATCAGAACACCAAAACATTCAAGCAGTCAAAATTCTAGGGTTTTTTGTTTGCTTCTGGTTTTTTAAACTGGGAAAAAATGTTCATGCTTGATGATCCTAAATGTCTTCAATCTCTTTGCAATGAAATCACCCAAAGATATAAATAAACTATTCTAAATAAAGTTCAGACTGACTGCAGCATGAGATATGTCTACTAATGTATGTGACTGTCAGCCAAAATAAATTAACCTCCAATAGAAGTCATTTTCATAAAATTAATTATTCCAATGTCAGCTAAAAGAGACAGGTGCACTCTCACTGTTCCTTCACCTAGACTTTTCAATGAACTTCTCAAATAGGCTGCAGTTACAAAACCTTAAGAACAGATCTATATTTGAAGATATTCTTTCATTGCTTTTTTCTGGGCCATGAGGTTGGTTGCTTGGGGGATTTTTTTTAGTAAACTAAAGGATCTAGAAAGAAAAATAAAAGCTTCCTGAGCAACTTATATGTAGTACAAGTTGCTATAAAAACATAAGAGGAAACTCAATGACGGAATGAACAACATTGAACCTCATGCACTAGAACATGGAACGGAGATACTGGCAAGCATCACGACTCACCTCAGAGATTTGGCTCATGCCTCTCTTCTGAAAACTTGCCCAAATTTAGTTACTGGAAATCTTCGAGAAATGAGTTTCTGTATCTCACCAGAGACTTTTATTTTAGCTACCAATGCCTAGATTCAATCCACCTTGAGAATAGGATAATTCAGTTGGAAGGGACCTGCAATGATCATCTAGTCCAACTGATGGATTGCACACACTACAGTCAAACCTAAGTGGACTCCCCAGTGCAGTTGCAACTCCTGGCTGCTATGAACCGCCTGCTTCTAAGTTGAGGCATAAATGCTTATTCAGAGCTTGCATGAGAATTCCTGCGTACCAAGTTACCGTGCTATCCAGACATACACTAAGCAAGTATGACCAATCCTCTGCACTGAATGGAGCATGAAGCCCATGGGGAAAAAAAAAAACAAAAACAACAGGCATGTAGCTGAAGTCTGTGTTTTGTGGAGCAAAACATATGGATAACTATTAATTATAGAGAAGCAGATCACAGTTTCATAGTTAAGATGGAGTTGTATTTTGCACTTGTAAAAAGGATTCCAACTGCTTGCTACATCTAAAAAAAGGTGAATTCTAAAATTTGCAAGTAGATCTGTTTGTTATTTTCTGAGGTAGAACTGATTAAAAACAATTAAAAACTGAGTTCCACATTAAAATGTAATTCAGACTGTACACACCTACTGCTAAATTACAGGTAAAGCTCCAAACTTTTAGAGAGGAATTTCAAATATAATGTCCAGTGTTATAAATCTCAGCATTAATAACAGTACAGAGCAGACCCAAATGAAATACAAACGTGTTAAGAACTGGATATGTATTGTTAAGGCATCAGAACAGTTTCAACTGGGTTGCTGTGGCAGTGACAGAATGCTGCCGGAGACAGCTGAGAAACACACACAAGTACCTGAGCTGGTGCCAATTCAAGCTAAAACAACCGCGTGGAGCAACCATTTCAGGTCCTCAGCTACTTCTGGTTCCAGAGCTTTCATGGCCTTTCCTGCTGTACTGGAGGTCTCTGCTTCTCATTCCATTTCACGGTGTGGCATGCCCTGAAGTAGAAGAAAATATATTCAAAAAAGAAAAAAGAAAAAGAGTATGCTTACAACTCAGGTTTATCTAAAGTAGTGCTACAAACATATTTTCCTTGTAATGATGTACTCAATGCAGAGGTTCTTAACTTCTTTATTTTTTGCTAGAGTGACAATGCTAGGTTTCCTCGCTGCATACCACTCTGAAGTAGGCTGCAAAACTCTAGATACATTTTCCTCTGTTGGCATTCTTAAGTTCCACTGAATGGCATTGCTGACAGGCTGTTCAGTCCTCTAACTCTGCTTCCATGCCTCATAGATCATTTTAAGCCCAAATATACTGATGTAATTTTCTAGGTTTGTAATTCTTGTTTTTGGAATAACTCTTACATTTTTCTGGCACAAATACATACCCTTGTTTGTGTGTATTTTAAGTATGCGAATATGTATTCTCAAACTTAGTTCCTTCCTGGCTTAGTGTTTTGTATGGGGGAGGTGTGTGTGCAACAAAAATTGCTTGATCAACATAATGACAGTTTGCAAGGGATAGCTATAAGCTGGTTGTGGAGGGTTTGGCCTAACAGTAGTTTGTATATAGGAACATACATTAAACATATGGGTAGGGAAAAACTGTAATGCTCTAGGCAAGGCTTTGCTACGGAATAAAGATCCATCTCCTCCTGCACAGAAATACAATAGTTTCCTAACATCACAACATTCCAAGAGAGAATTGAAGCATATAGTATTCAATTTTACAAAACTGTTGAATTGTGCACTTGAGACAGTAAATATGGACAGCACGATAGACAGACTTTTTACTCCAGCAAAACTATTTTGTGTTGATATTCTGTGTCCGTGATGCATCCAAATAGCTGCCCTGGGGCAAGACCCCAGTGTAATCAAGCTGTCAAGTTTAACACAGTTATTCTATGAGAATAACTTAAATAAATTAAAGATCATGGCTACTTGCAAAGTAGGCTATTCACTATTTTACAGGCAGTTCAGGCATTTTTTTTTATCTCTAGAACAGCAGGCTGCCATCATATATTTAGAGGGTTAGTTTCACCACCAGCAGGATAAACAAAACAATGCTCCCCAACCTTTAAATCCCTTTCCTGTCTATGTCTTAACAAATTCAAGGCAGAATGAACTAGTTGTACTGTCAGCATACTAGAGGGGGTATGAATCCTATCAATTTGTTGGACTAAACCACTCTGTTCAGACAGACCTTAGAATACAGCTTCAGGTTTACTTTATGCACCTGCCTGCTTCATTATTTGGAGAATAAAAAAGGCTTTTGGGAAATTAATATCTAACTTAGCAAAGTGTAAGTTGCAGGCCATAGAAATATTATTTCCTTATTTTAAAGCATTTACATGCTCTTAATTCATTTGCATCCCAAAGGTTTAACATTATTAAAGAAACAGTCCCACAACCTCTTAATGTGCTGGATTCTGCTGTTGTTCTGCCTAAGCTGATACAACTTACTTGGAAATAAAATGTTATTTACAAAAGAATATTTTTATTTCTTGGTTGCTATAATTTTGAAGCAACAGATATATAGCTGTATTGTATTTCCCTGAGCACTCAAAGGAGAACAAAGACCTGAACTGTAAATGGTATGTAAGAATTTCCCAACACTAGGTATTTTGGTTGTGTTGTTTTTATAGGTGGGAAAATACAGACAGCAAATAGTAGTAAATTTTGTTTTCTAGAGCAAAATGTGAAGTCAGCTTCCCAAAGCACTTGCCTTTCTCAGAGAAGCAAGGAAATCAGGGTAATAGCCTGCCACGTCCTGTTGGTTCAATGGACAGCAATGGTACAGAGCTTTCAGTCATTTCGATGTTGTTATGGGAACTACAGAATTAGAGATCTGACAATTGCAGGTATCAGTAAAAAAAAATATGCTATTTTTCTCCAAATTCATTTTGGTTGGTCACTCTTTTCAACACTCAAACCCAATAGGTACTTGATATAGAAGTCACACCCATTCCTTTCCGTGCGCTGCAAATCATGGCTTATATTTGATCATAAAGACTAATATAAAACCTTATTTCCTCTTCTGTGTGATACTGTCAAAACATTTTAATTCTAGGCTTGAACACAGCTTGCTAAATAACGTACATTTCTTTTTTCTTGTTCTGAGATTAGAATGGTCTATGTCAAAACGACAGTCTATCGATTAAGTCATTACTCAACATCAATGAGATTGCAAGAATCAGATCCCTAGTATGTCTATTTGAGGCATGAATTTGAATGAAGGGGAATAAAAGAAGCAACAGTTCAACAAAACTGCTGAACACATACTTAACTTTAAACTTGTTCTTAATTAATATATGGCACACAGGCCACCAAAAATATAAGCAAGTCCTATTCTGCAGCAATATCCGGTTTACAAGTGAGTGTCCTATATAAATCAAACTACAGTAGGAGGCAGTCATAGTAAAACACAGGCAATATAGAGTTTAATTAAAGCAAGTCTCTAATGATGTCATCAGTAAAGTTTGTGCTTTATAAATAGCAATTTACAGCAATAGCAACCAGGACTGCAGAATTCTTAACTTAATCCTATTCATCTGCTCCTCAGTATAAAGCTTTCCTGTTTAAGTTGTGCATTATAGTCCATCATGATTTTAAACAGCATAAACATAACAGGGATAATATACCTGAGTGTCAATACATAACAAGGTTTTAACTGTGATATTTGTATTGAAGGAAGAGTGCACCTGAAGGATATCAAGTTGTTACTTTATGGACAGGCATTACAGGGTTCTGAGTAAACAAGAAATCTAAACTAAAAACTATATTCACAAAACAGTCATAGTCATTGCAGTGCTCATCTCAAGTTTTAATTTTCAGAAACCAGTAGAATCCATAACTGCACAGTAGGTGTTTTAACTATTTATACAATGTACAGAAGAAAATCGAGCACCTCAACATAGATTTCTGAATAGCCAACAAGTTGCCAGCCAGTTGAAAATATCAGAGAAAGATGCACGTCTCAAATTTCATTTCTTTCCAGATTTTTGACTTCTGATTGCGGATTCTAGAATATGCTCATCTTGGTTTAGGATTGATAGCCTAGAGTATCCCTAGCTTAACTTCTATTCCTTTTAAAAAAAGGGAACAGATGCCCCTGCTTTTGTTAAAGAAGAATGAAGTCTTGTAAAAATTTGTCAACGCAATGCAACAGGAGTAGATCAACAAAATGAAACAACTGGCACTAAGGACCCAACATCTACACGTGTTTCACAGGGATTTACTTCAGATTGTTTTTGTCTGATCCGATTAGTTGAACACTTGAGCACCTCTTTCTGTTTAGTTTTATCTGAAATAAATCCCCCTCACATGAGCTAAGACTACCCCATAATGCAAGCCAAAACATATTAAATACGGACAGCTGGTAGATTCACTTCAAAAGCCCACTCCTGATTCAAGTGAAAATCCTACTGGACATAGATACCAATGCCACCACAAACTAATGGGTGAAGCATCTACAGAAGAATTAGCCTGAAGGAATCCAAGGCTTTTTAAGGTTCCAAGAGTTTTATGGGCAGCATTCTGCTTTGCTGTTGAAGCTGCACAACTTTATAAGAAGGATCATCTACATCAGAGACAAAGAGAGGGCAACACGGAGCATGATTCTGCACCCTCGTTACAGAATTTGGCACTGATTTGGAAACGTGAATTCCAACCTCTGCTCCAAGGAATGTTTGTGAATTTCATTCAATGGACATTTAAACATAAGAAGCAGCCTTTGGAAGTCTGAAATTGTCCCTTGTCAGAGATGACAGCAAAAGAAAGATCCTGATCAAGATCAAGCGTGCCTACTTCTGGGCATATGTAAAAGACAACTTTTAAATGCCTTGCAAATCTTACTGCTGAAACCTCATGCGCTTCAAGTGAAACTTTTGAAGAACACACTTCTAAACTGGAGCATCCGAGGTCTGCACAAGTTCCTTTTAGGCATTTCTTCTGGGGACTTGGGACAAAAGCATAGCTATGAAGCATGTAAGCAGGAAAACAGGTTCATGTAGAATTTATTAGCTTGGAAGCCTACAAATATCTGAAGCTACGCTTTTTAGTTACTTCATTTTTGTGCATATTTATATCTCCTCTTTCAGCTCCATGATGTCTTAGAAAGTAACAGAGCAGGAACTGCCTTTTCATGACACCATTTTTACACTGGTGAGACTCCACTGAATTCAGTGAAATTATATTGGTAAATAAAATGGAGAGTAAGGTCCAAAAGGTAAAATCCTAGGCCAGCTGGTTTGAGTGAGTTCTCCAGAACAGTTGAAATCCCTATAAATTGCATGAGAGAACTTAAATTCAATCATACGTTAAAAATAAATAGAGGCCAGTTTACTCTATGTTGGTCACATTGTAAATCTAGAGTAACTGAGTTCACAGGGACTAGTTGTAGAAGGAAGAACTCAAAGCACACAGAATAGCAGAATTCTTATTAATTGCTATTACCCTTGAAACAGCATTGATTCCAAATATTTAAATACATTGAGACACACCTATGGATGAAAATGCGCTGATGTTCTTTATGTGTGTGAACATGTGTACAAGCTTTGCACTTTGTTAATTTTGTGTCTGATTAATGCAAAACTTGCAAACCCATATTTTGTAATTAAAGTTCTTTGTCATTAGAGGCACACTGCTAAGACACTTCACAAATATGTCCAATTTCATCTGTGAAGAATGACAGACTATAAACAGCACATTAAGCAATTTGAAAATCATTTGGGGAAAAAACTCAAAACTTAATTATGGAGTTCAAATTATTGAAATTGCTCATGCCAGTGTTAAAAAAAAAAAAAAAAACAAACACAAAAAAAACACCACTAAAAACAAAACAAACCCCCCACAAAAATCTTGAAACTCTCCAATAGAAATTATTGACCCATTCTTGCGAAGCTAATCTAAGAAATACAATTTGTCTTGAGGCTTTTCTTAAGAAAGTAATAATTTAAAACTGTGCTGGTCTCCAATAAGTAAGGCTCCAAGACAGTTTTGATCCATTGATGAATTCTTCCTAATATGTTCCCTGAGGAACAGTTTTCCTATATCTATTAGACATTTACAGTCTTTCAGGATGTGCTGCCTGAGATGCTCTATCACACTGTATTAACTTGACAAGGTAATGCGGCGCTATCTTTTATTTTCATAGAAAGAACTGTGTTTGACCTTGGAACTACTAACAACAGTTTATTACCCCTAACCTCACTAGAGGGACATTCTGATATATTACCGCGAGTTAGTACACTAGACATACGATATGCATAAGATGCTTGTAGGAAGTTACAGGGGGATTATTCAGGACGAGATCCCACATGGAGATTATTGTTTCTACCTAACAATATTGCTAGGTAGAAATATTGTTTCTACCTAATCCCCAGTTCTCCAAAGAAAGGCAAAACAAAACAAAAGCACTCCATAATGATCTAGCCATTTATAACATACAGTTAACAGCAGAAAAAAACAATTCTCATTTGTTGCTTAGTGGCTTCTCCATGCTGTCCCTATCAGTGTGGAATCATGGTACTAACTCCTCTTGCTATCATAAACGATCTTGAACCCTAGATACAATTATTCTTCTTCCAGTATACACACTTACACACTTGTGGTGATAAAACAAACTCCAGGCTCTCCCCCCTTATCCTGCAACAGCCTCTGGAAGGGTACCTGGAGTATTACTGCACTGATTAAAAGATCACAGCTACACTGGGCACAGTTGTAAAGCTTCCTGTGCAACAGATTTTGTGAGTTTATGCATCACAGTAAGCTTCCAGGAATAAGAGTTATTTGTGCATTAATCTTCATCTTAATAACCCCTTTGCTCCAAATAAATTAGCTATACTTAGCCGTGTCATAAGACGATATACTGCAATGTGCTAGAAGGAAAGCTTCCCTTTCATTTTTCTTTTGCAGAATTACTCTCCACCTAAACGTTTATCAGGGAGCCAAGGCAAAGCGTAACTAGTCAGCACAGGAGTACAACTAAAACAAGGGTTCTTTTTTGCCCTTTTGATGTTCTTCTGGGGACATATTTATGCACATTACTTAAAAATATATATTAAAGTAACTAAAAATAGAATAATATAAAATGCTTTGTACTTGAAAAAATTTACATCTGCAATATTTTAAGCAGCGATTTAAGATGTATTGCCCTTTCTTTTTTTCAGAATTTTTGTGATCACCTGTGTCACAGCATATTTTAGGATCCTTTTTAATGAGTTTTTGTGAAATAATGAACGCTAAGTGACTGTAAGCCCCTGTGACTTGTTAGAGAGATCAAGCAGTAACAGTAAGCAAGGCACAATGTCTCCAACCACGGCACAAAGTTCTGTTCTAGGTGACATTCACTGAAACTCAGGGTGTCTGCTTAAATTAAATCCTGCAGAGATGTGCATCTGCTGGAAGTTAAGCATGTATATATTACTGCTGTAATACATAGGATTTGTCCCTTGCCTGAAGTTGAGTACGTGTATTAAGTTCTTGCAGTATTAAGGCTTTAGTTTGGATTTATATCATAACGACAAAGGGCAGAATTCTCAATATTCTTTAGAACAGGTGTATGTAGTGAAAGTGGAAAGGCCACATCTATGAAGGCTTTTCTTGATCTACTGCAACTCCCTGAGACTTCAAACACCCATAGCAGGATTCAGACTCTATCCAGGTATCCAAATGATTAAAGCTACTCATTTTGTAAAAAATTAATTATGATCGAATGAGAGAACTCTCTGAACATATGGTTTTGAGATTTGCCAACATCCAAGGCCAATTTATTTTTTATTAATCTGTGTTTGTAAGATGTCTGAGATATTGTGTAAATCTCCTTTTGAAAGGCTGAAGTCAAGAGTTGAGAAAGAAAATCAAGATGTGGGCATTGTTCAAAGAATGCCACAGAGCAAAGTTTCTCTTGTCAGATAAGAGAAATATGGAGATTCCAAATTACCTTTTTTGAATGCATTTTACAGATTAATTTAACTGGAAATTTGGTTTTTTTAAGATTTAATTGTAAATGTACTTCCTTGCCAGCTTTGCTCTTGTCCCCAGAGCAACCATCTTGTTTTTATCTTGACAATTCTCTCAGAATTTTGCATTTTTTAGTGTCTTGTTTTCTTTCTTTGTTGCATATTAGGTGAATTCTTTGGGTGCTACTGTGATCAACAAAGATGGCTGGATTCAGGTGAAACAGAGAACAATCAAGTACTGTGCAATGGCAAGTTCTTTTCCTCTCTTCTCCCTGGAACTAATGGCTGAGCTCCCATTAATAAGGTCAGAATTTTACTCCAGCTGGTGAGGTGACAGTTTCTCTAAGGTTTGATAAAACAATGTTAGTATATATTGCAAACTCTCACTAACTTTTAAAGATAAAAAATGTACACAAACATTTCTTATTATTTTTTTCTTTTTTTTTGAGTTAGAATACTAACACAACTATTATTTTTATTGGGAAACAACAGTGAACATCGAGAAATGTCTAATCAGGAATAGCAAAGATTCTACTTACAGATTATTTTCTAAACAAGTAACAATGTCTTCTACAGACGTTGCATTTCTAGGTAAAGTATTCAAACATCAGTTACCAATTGGAATGGTCCAAGTGGATAGATCGGGAAAGCTCATCTGGCGAACACTGACAATAAATTAAACAGGTTAAACTCAATGTAGATTATTTCATTTCAGATGTTAAAATCCCATAAATTCTGAACTCCAGCATATTACAATTCACATTACTCAGGAATGATGGCATCCACAAAGGGGTTTATAATTCTTCAATTTATGTTCTCTAATTTCACACTTTCAGTTGCCTCAGCTGAGCTTTTTCTAAGTGTCACCGTACAAATGCAAATTTACTGTTGACAATCCCTGCTCTTATTTGTAGTCTGAAATAATTTAGCATCATTTTTCAACTGTGGGCTTTATTTTTTACCTTCCCCCCAAAGCATGCTTTTCCTGACAGATTAAAGATCTATCAGAATATCATTCTCCAGGAAGGATCCTGAGTAACATCAGGACAAAAAACACCTCCGACAAAGTTCCCACATACATACACTTCTTCCACACACGTTTCAACCAGATGATGATTTTCTGAAGTTTGTTTCAGTTTATCATTCTAATCTAAAAGGGTGAACATCAGATAACATGCCTTTTTAAAAAAAAAAGCATAACCATGCAAGATGTTGTGGCCAAATGACAGTGCTGAAGTCAAAGTACATCAAATCAAACAATGGTAGATTATCTGTCAACCTTGCAATCTCATCGAAAGCACCAGCATGCTGGTTCAATATCTGTTTTCCATAAAAATCATATCAATCAGCACTGATTGTTAATTGTGTTTCTACTGTTTTCATCTTAACCAGCCTTTCAGTGCATGAGAGCTGATCTTCAGATAACGTCTGGGCATCATGTTTAACCTTAAAATATTTACACAACACTGGGTTTTCTTTCCACTCTTCTGGAACTAAAAATGACAGTTCAAAAATCATTAAAAAGAATGCTGCTAGTTCTCAGAACTTCTTAGGCAATTCTTTGAAGAATCCCTGGTATATCCAGGCATTATATTATAGTATCCAAGCATTATAAAATTGAAGGTATTTTGCATTCTTCCTTGTAACTGTTATAAAGTATTAATTTTGACAAACGAAGAAATACATCACTATTTCTTTCCAAACACAGATGAAAAATACACCAGTGTCTCCGTAAGGGGTAAGGACCTCCTCAAGACCTTCCTTCAATTTGTTTAATGCTAGTTATTAATATTTAGGCTTTTATATGTTTTTAAGGTTATAAACTTCCTAATTTAGTTCAGTTCTGAGTAAATGAACCCTAGTTACAACTCAATGTTGAAGTTGTACCCTTATCTGCTTAATTTTTATCCTTGAGAGGAGACTTTAAAAGCTCCTTTATAAGACTGGTATGAATAGCAATGATACACATTCTCAGCAAAACGAAGTAGCCCTTATTCTAATCTTACATAGGGACTGATCTGGAATCCACTATAGTTCTGGGGGAAAAAGTGACATAAATTTCCATGGTTTTTTCACCTTACCAGTATAGACCAGAAGTAACAACACCAAATTCTGTAGAGTTGCATCAGTTCAACTAACACGTTAGATCAGAAGTTCTATTTCTTTGTAGCAATCCAGACTGGGCTGAGCTTTACTTTATTTCACTGTTAAGGCAACAGGAGCCCTGTCCTGATTACCAAGTGCTTTATATAGCATGTCGTCTTGCCTTGTAGTTTGTACTTACAATTTCCTCTTGTACCTATGAGAGCACTTCCCAAAGGAAGGTCATATTATAGTCATCTTGAAATACTTAAAACCTGATGATGATATGCATACAAAGCCAGGAATGAGATCAGATTTAAATATTAATGTGAAGATTTACAGAGGGTTTTTTACAATATATTCATTAAAAAAGACAAAAAAACTGTAACATTTATTGTACTGCAACCATCACTTGGTTTAAGTTTCATGAAGTTTTCTGTATCTTGCTAAACTCATTACCAAAAGAAAAATCTCCAATCTTTTGCTGTCCTGAATCCTTGTATTAGTAGAATCATATATATGTATAAACCGACTACAAGAGTTAGATCGTATTATAACTCACTAACAGTTATTTTAAAAGTGTATTTACATTCATCCCATATAAGCGTAGCAGGTTTTTTTCCATTACTGTGAATTATTTACATCAGAAGTGTTGATTCATGAAACCTAGGTTTCATCAAACTTGACCTATGCGAAATGCATGCATCTGATGTAGTTCTCTGAACTATTGATTTTTCTGCATCCATCTGTCTTGCACTCACTCTGTTCTGAGTACTCTCTGAAGAATAACGCTGGCATCTGTTTTAAGTATAAGCATTCCAAATTACTGCATAGATGCGTTACAGAGTAGTTAAGAAAAATCAGTGGTTCCTATGTAAATAACCCCAAAGCTTTGCTACTTTAAGACATAAATTTCTTTTATAAAGATTGTTTTATTTTATTGTACTCCAATATTTCTCCTTTACTTCAGCTACTGCAGTCAAAACTATCATAATATTCTGCTGCTGTTTAAATTTACCACTGGTGTGAATTCCTTTGTTGTGGGTGGTTTTTTCAAGGAATATGCATTTCATATTGTGTTTACTACTGAAAAGTGAGAATTTTAATCAAAATCAAGTAAAAATACCTTAGTACACTTTTAAATACATTTTCACAGCTTTCCTAAAAATGGTGCGAGGGTGTCACCCAAGTGGATAACTTAGAAAATATTTCAGATTAGCCTTTTAAAATAACATTTAATTGCTATGGAAATTAAGATAAAATTTCTGTAATTAGTATGCATTCTTCCCTTCTGAGCACAGAACAGCAATAATAACCTTGAGCTAAAGCTATGAGACTGGTAAAATGTACTGTCCGTGTCCACAGCCTGGATTTCTACAAAATTAATTTCTGTTAGTAGAATCACGATAAGAGACCTGTGGAAAAGAAAGCTCTTCAGTGTTAATCTGGACCCTTGTCCTATCTTGAACAGATTCAAAGATATAATATAATTGCTTTTGATCATCTTCTTAAAAAAAAAAAAAAGCGCTCCTAAGGAAAGGAAGAATTGTAGTGCTGAGAAGAACCAGTCTTGAAAAGCAGTGAAGCACTGATTAGATGCCAGTTGAATTACAGACAGTCAGTCAAGAGAAGGGGAGAGTTGACGTACACAAGGATGCAGCCAAGGAGAACAGTGGTGACAAATAAATTATTTTAGCTGCTAAAGATAAGAACCTGCTGGTGAAGATCCTCTGCACCAAATAACTGGGGAAAAATGTTTTGGGACAGCTTTAATTTTATGCCAAAATAGCAGTACTAGTAAAAACCAGCTGGCATGCTGTCTCACTCACATTAATCCTCTTACTTCATCTCCCTGAACTGACACAGTCTGGTCCATTTTTTATTTTTGCAAACCAGAGTTATGGGATCTGATGTCTCAACTTCAGTCATCAATAAATCTGGAAAATTCTTGGGATTAATAAAGCCAAAATGTCATTAAAAGACAAGCAACCGTCTCATTATGGCAGAAAACTCTCTGACGAAGTCCCCATCGTGGCAGATTCTTTTAGATTTGAATCTTAATTTAAAACACTACTAATCAATAACTTTTCATATCCTATGGAGAAAAAAATAAAAGAATTTTTAACTACAGTGGCCAACGCTGCAATCACTGTAAATACCTTCTCTGTATTCTCTAAAGCTTACTTTCTCATTTCATGACCTGTGTATTTTATATGATGGGCAAACTGTAGACTATGACAGCAGTAATATGGCTGAGATGTTCAGCTACATCTCCTTTAGTAAATATGATTGCTCAAGCCCATGTGGTAATTGTTCTCATCCTCCTTCTTGTTAGTTATCTGTTTATCACATTGCAATAAATGGGATTTTTCTTTTAAGGTTATTCCACTAGAATCATGTTGATCAATTCAGAACAAGGCAGGATTGTAATAATGAACTAATTCATCACATGTATTACTTTGCATTTCTCAAGTAATTACAGTATCTCAAAAATATGTTATTTTTGGAATATGATCTCCATGTATACATTTAACACTGTTCTTCACAGTAATAATGTAATCCCATCACAAAATGTTCAACAGATGTCTTTGCTTACTTAAGACAAGGTGTTTATACTGCATCTGAAAATAACCCATGCACTTGATAAAAACACAATCTTCTATAACACTGTTCAGGGACTGCAAGAATGTAGTTTAAGTCTTCATAATATTTCTGTGAGTAAGCATACAGGAGACAATAATCAGTTCACTAACCGTTGAACTAGCATCCTCTCTGGGCGAAACCACGGTCATATTAGAGTATCTTAGTACAAGAAGATCAGGAAATTAAGAAAACTGTAACCAACAGAAATCACACTGGATCTTGCATGGTATACAATGACTTCAGTCTTTTGTTTTGGCTTTTTTTAAGTATCAAAGTTACCGCTTTGAAAAATGGAAAACACCATGAAATCTAATCTCATTTCCAAGTGCTTAACATTTTATGTTCTACCTGAAACACGTCCTGCAGAAGCACTACCTTTTAGTGTTGCAGATGGGTTTTAATTCAGTTCTGGAAACAAAAAAAAAAGGGGGGGGGACAGGGGAAGCAGCTAACACCACACTCCCTATAATCTGGTGGTGTTCTCTGACAGTCTTCTACCTAGTGTGATGAAGTCTAAGTTGATGCATTAATGCATTTCAGAAGTGATATTCATTTGCAATTTCATAGATTTCTTTTGTACTTACAGTTTCCGGTTCTGCTTTATTTTTTTTTTTCCTGATTAACTAGAAGGTTGAGAAAGTTACCAAGATGGCACTCATAAGTATAAAGGTTAGGTACAACCGAGTGAGTTAGTCTTTATCCAAAGTCCTCCCTAGTATTTATGGGCAATTTCAGACACTCCTCAAAGTGCTCAGGTCACTTATGCCTGGGGCATCATCTGAATCATGAAAGGGCAATCCCTGCAACCCATGGCTGGATACCCAGACCAGCTGGTGTTTGAAGATACAGACTTCTTAAAATAAGATCTCTCTCTACATTCTAGCCAAACTTGTCTAGAGTAGAATCATTACAGCCCCTGTAGTCTTCCTCTGGGAGGCTCTAAGAATGTTTTCAAACGTTGACATTTCAAAAACGCAGAACCTGTTGTCTTGATCCTTTATGTTACTTCGCTAACTCTCTACTCCATAAAACACAGCAGGGCAACGTGGCTAGGTCATTGTGAATTTCTTCTGATAGCTAAATAGGAAAGGCTGTTGTTACATTGGGATAATACAGAAGATGGGATAATTCAGAAACTACACTAGCCCCTTCTCCTGACTGTACGGACAGCATCCATATCAGCCTAACTGTTTTTGAATATAAACACAGCCGTGCTTCAGCTCTATCAGGATAGCTCTTAGCTCATAAAAGCCATGCACCATACATTTCAATCTATTCACTCTGCCCTCAACTTTTACCACTGTGCCTTAGAAGTGTACCTTGTCTGTTCCCAGACTCCTAAGCACAATCATATTAAGCAGCAAGTGAAGGAATTTAACTCTGAATTTGCTACCATTTCTGAATTTAAAATCAGACCTAAGAGGTATATAAATCTAATTCTAATTTCTTTTATGTAAATTCAAACCACATGGAGAAAACAAAAATCTGTCATTCTGTTTGTTTTGGGGCTTTATAACTGACACCCTATTAAGTTATTTAAGCCCAGTAAAATTTAATGGGAGTTATTCTTGTTCTTGCAACAGTGTTCACTGCAGAAGATAGTTCCAGAAGTGTGGTGAAGTCATTGTTTAATGTCTCCCCTGAGACTTCCAGCTATGTAATATGATATTTTTTTTGCTTCTCTTCCAATGTTTATTATTGATGCAGAAGCATATTTACACCATAAAAGCAAAGCAGCTGGCTAGTGACCCTTGGGAATATACCCTTGTTAAGGAACATTTTAGCCCCCTCCCAATAGTTTACCGCACTCAGGTTGATTTTGTATGCTGAAAAACAATTCCATTTCAACGCAAGCTACCACATACTCATTGTTTTCTAATGCTCTAGCCCTCTTGGGAAAAAAGGAAAGGCAACATAACAATCTTCTGGGACAACCATGTGGTAGTCAAAGCAATCACTTGCCCTGAGTTTTGCACTTTAAGTTTTTGAGTGAAGGAAAATAGAAGCGTAAGAACAAACCACCAAACAGTGTTTTCAGGGTATCCACGCAATCTTTACCTTCTATAGAAAACACTTCTACCTATAAATTAAAAACATTAATTGTTCTATGCTACTTATGATTAAGATCTTACCAGAATATTAACTTTTAGGTTACAGGAGTATGTCGTGATTTCCCTATTAAAGTGTTCATCTCTCTCTATTTAATTTTCAAAGATTTTGGTAAGGGTTTTTTCTTTACCAGTTAAATTTTTCAGGTAGAGTAAGTCATCTTCCAAGGAAGTGCACTGGTAGCAAATATCACAGAATACAAAATTAATCGGTGATTTTTAAATTTTTTTTTGGTAGAAGAATCAATGCAAGATAATTACTTGACTTATACAGGACTAAAATAGGTGAGCAAACCACAGCAATCACCTTGGCCTGGTTCAGTGTGGAGGAGAGCCAACTTCCTTTTCAGGGAGAGGCTCTTGCTTATACTTGTGGCTGTGGCAGCCAGGGTCAGCTAACCCAAACTGACCAATCGTGTGTTCCTTCTCAGCTGCCATGCTCAGTATAAAAGCTGAGGGACCAAAGGGTCCACTCTTCTTCAATGGCCCTCTTTCTTCAATGACTAACAGCCAAGGAGGACTCTGTCTGTTATCTGGAATCCAGTTCCCATCCATTGCTGAGTCTAGTCTGGAACTTCCCCAGTGCCTGCTGGTAACATCTTCCTGGGAACTTGATATGGTTTTTTGTATATATTGTATCTATTTCATTATTTCCATTTTATTATTAATATTTCATTAGTTTTGCTTTTTCTAAACTCATAAATCCCTCTAATTCTTTTGTTCCTCTCCTTGGAGTGAGAGGTGGGGGAGAGCATCTGTTGCCTTGTCATTGGCTGGCCCAGCCCAAACCACGGCATATCTGGTTGAAAGAACTTCATGTTTGGTATAATCTACCCCCCAGCTGAGTACTAACCATCGGTGACTACAAGAACCAGAGGCTACATCAAGAGACACACTAGAACAAAACAACCTGCAGTATCTCTCAAAAAATAATATAAAATTACTTGTACATGAGAAAGCTCTCTCTAAAGGAATTTAGCTAAATGCAAAATGCTAGAAATAGTCAATAAGCTATACTCTAGAAGATATAAAGTCTTGTAAAAGGAAACTAAGAATTAAGGTTTTACAACATTGGCAAGATTTTCCTCTGGAAGTAAATCCACTATTCCATTTTCTTGGCTAGAAAGCTATCTTTCACTATATGGCCTGTCTTGAGTAGCAGACTCTACTATTCCTTTCTCTTTTGTCTCACCACTTATGTAAATAAAATGTCCCACCATACTGTACTAATTATACAAAAGTTTGCAGCCCGTAGAATACTTACCACACTTACACCTCACTGCGGAACACAACAGTCATTGGAAAAAACCTCAACCTTGTTTTTTCCACCTTTAAATGAAACTAACTACATTACTGCTTTTCTTTTAAAATTCCTGAAAACTCATCCCCTCCCTTTTTCTGTCTTTATGAGCATCAGATTTGTTGGATTTACTTTTTCAGGTGGGAGAGATGGTCTCCTACTAGTCTTCTTGCTTTGTGTTTAACAGTTTAGTTCCTCACTTTTTGAATGCATGCAGGAGAGTGAAGAAGCAGGTACAGAACAGAGGTAGTAAAATGATGAAATGCTTTTACCAGTCTAGATAACAAGACTTCAGATAATTTTTTTTCTGGTTTGACCACTATTAAGTACAGTTATTACAACCAAGGCAAATCAGGGGAAAAAAAACACCACTACAGATGTTGTCCTCTGGGGCATGTCAAAGGGATATGGTTATTGTTTAAAAAAAAAAAATTAAAACATTTCAGCCAAGATGTGGAGTTGGCAACCATAAAAGATAGTACCATATTTAAATAATTTTTAAAAAGCAAAGCCTGAATGATGAAAACATGTTAGCTTCCTATTCTTATGTTTGCAGGTTGAACAGACTTAAAGTGCTACAAGGAAAAGGTATTAATTCCAAGAGGAAACAAACTTTCACTAAAGTAAAACAAGGTAACAAATATCTGTATTTCTTTTCTGTAGCATCTTGGTTTTAAAACTTAGCAGTTTGATGATGACTCTCTCAGCAGACTTTAGACATTAATAGCATAACCACTGCAAATTGCTTCCCTTAGAACTGATAGGAAGCACTGAGCACTTTCTTAGAGATCAAACTGAATTTGAAATCTTACACTAAAGTTTCCATCAGCAGCCCTATGATCCTTTGTTTACAGTAATTAAAAAAACAAAACCAAACCAACCACCCAACACACAATTAAATACTTTCCATTTCCAGTGAAGCTAAATCAGTCCCACCCAAAATTACTGCTTAAATAAAAAGTTTCTTCATGCTGCAGTAAATTAGCTGCTAGTAATGGCACAATGGGAGTTACAAACAGATTGTTACTTCCTTGAGGTCAGTTCCCAGCACAGCTGAAAACAATCTAGGTTCACTTTGCATTGTTCTCAAAGCGGACATATTAAAGGGAAAATCATAAGCACTGGGTCCTGATATCTGTAGATAATCATTCATGTGGTCTGCACACAAAAAAAGGAAAGTGTGATGTGAGAGATACAACAGAATCGCTATTTACCCTCTGATGACCACAAGGAAGAGAGAGCTGCTGAAGTACAGCTTGTATCTTTGAGTTACCAGGAAAAGGTGACGGAACAGGAGAAGAATTTAAGTTCAGTAATTTCTTGAGCATAGGAACAGTGGGCTTTCACACACAGGGAAGCAGGAAAGGCAGAAAATGGATGTCATAAACCTTAACCTGTTAGAAAAAGCAGGCACCAGGGTAGGTGAGAATCTGGCAGATGGGATTTACCTGTGAGATGCAAAGTGAGGGTCAAGAGGAAAAAGGGACTGGCAGTTTGTGTGGGTCTGGTGGTTTGGGTTGGAGAAGGTGCGACTCAGGGGCGCGGGGCTGGTAAATGTTGTTCGCCTGGGCTGGGGCGGTGCGGAAACAGTGAAGACACTTTACCTTTTTTATGCTATGAACTAACAGAGGCGTGAGAAAAAGGTGATTTCTTGAATAATATACCTCAGTCAGAAACCCATAATGTCAGCCGTTAATAACATGAAAAAATGACCTTGCGTTTGATGCGATAATTTACTGTGTTTGCCTGCAGGGCTCCATTATAAGAGACAGCTTGTCGAAAAGGAGAGAAAATAAAATAAAAAAAAAAAAAAGCAGAAGCCGGCTGCCAACCTTCAACTCAAACATTCGCTCAACTCATCGAACAAAACCACACCGAGCTCAGAAACTTTGCCATGCTGCCAAACCTGGCGGGGCTGAATCTACCGCAAGGAGCGGGAGGGCGGGTTGAATTCGCACCTCCGGGCCTCGCCGCATACCTGCCGCCTCCCTCCCTCGCCGGCTGATGGAAAGGGTAGCCGCCGGCAGCGCTTGTGCCGAGGCGGCCGCTCCTGGCCTGCCCCCTGCCCGCCGCCGCCGTCAGCCGCCGTGAGGCGCTTCCCAGGCCTAGGGGGCGCCGCGAGCGCGGGGACGCGGCGGAGCGGGCCGCCGGGCGCGCACGCGCGCGGCCGTTAGCGCGGGCGCGCGGCGGTGCGTGCGCGCACGCGCGCGGCCGTTAGCGCGGGCTCGCGGTCAAAGGCGGCGGGGGGGGGGGGGGGGGGTGGTTTGAGGACGGGCGCTCCTCCTCCGTCTGTCGGTGGAGAGCCGGTAACGAAACCTGTACTGAACCCCCCGCCCTGCCCGCCCTCTCCTGTCAGTCCCACAGACAAACCCTCCGCCCGGCAGCCCCCTCCTCGGCTCGGCGGAGGGTGTTCCCCCCCTCGGCCCCCCAGACACAGCCCCGCGGAGGTGTAGGTCAGGGGAAGGTGGGGTGAGGCGGGGCGGCGGGGAGTGGGTGTGTGTGTGTGAGGGAGAGACGTGGGGGGAGCCGGGCGGCGAGGAGCGCGGCTGCCGGCCGTGAGGGAGGTGAGAGGGACGGCGGACGCGAGGTGGGCGCCCGGGGGGGTGTTAAACCCGCCCTTGTGCTGAAGGAGGCGAGAAAAGTTGAGGCTGGCGTGCGGGGAGCGGAGGGGGGAAACCGACGAGGTTTTTATTCGATCAACTTCGCGCGTAGGTGCTTTGTTTTTAACTTGCGTTGATCCTGGGTGCACTTCTTTTATAACTACTCGTATTCTTTCTTTTTAATACGGAGGGGGGAGGGAATCTCCCACGAAACTTTTCCCTTTACGGAAGGCGGGACTGAAACAATACCCGACGCATTGTTCAAATGTAAAACCTTCACCGCTTGCTTTCTTTTTTTTTTCTCCTTTTCTTTTTTTTTTCGGTGGGGTTTTATTGCCGCCGCTGCTGCTGTTGTGATAGCTCTTTCCCTCTTGTGTTTACAGCTTCTGTGAGGGAGAGACGCTCAGAGGAAGAACCACGATCCCTGGGCTGCATAAACAAGGAAAGCAGGAGTCCATCCGAGCAAAGCGGGAAGGATTTCACCTTGTTGCTGTTTGTTTCGGGAGATTTTCCCTCCCCCCCCGCTCCGGACACTATCCAGCTGAGCGTTTGTTTCCTCGCTGCGTCCGCAGCCGGCCAGAAGAAAAGCGCTTTACATGTTAGAGGTGATTTTTTGTCGTGGTCTCCCTGCGAGAAAGAAATCAGCACCAATCTTCGAGGAGGAGGGAGATACGATCAACTGAGCTTTTCCCTACCTCCGGCTGAACGTGAGAGTTCAAGTGACATCGCCGCTGGCCTGTGGCTGACTGACTGCACAGCAAGCTGGAATCACAGCCAGAGCTGCTCAATTTACCTGCTCGAGGACCCTTCAAACCCTTCTATTGACGGTAGAGATTTGTATCCAAAGGAAAATCGGATTAATATAAACTATGCAGAGCTTTGCGGGGATATCTGGAGACTACCCTGTCTGCATGGCTAATCTTGAAATTGTCTGAAATAAATCCTTAGCGCAAGGAATAGCGAGATACTTTCAATTAGGTTTGTTTTTTTTTTTTCCCTGGACGCTTCCCCCTCCCCCCCCCCGCCCCCCCGCCGAGAATTTAACACTTCCATCGCAAGGTTTTTACAGGAGAATGGGACGCATGCTGGAAAACTCACTACGCTTCATAAAAATCACAGGGGTAACAGTTTCCATCATCGTTGCGGTATGAAAGGTACTCTTTGGATTGTCTGCTGGTGGCTAAGATGGATCAGTCTTTCTCTGTTTCTGTTAGCAATGTGCTGAAGGATCCGGATTTACTGAAATACTGACGCCGATAAACTTACCCCCTCTCTGTTGAAGGCATTGGATGTGACAGTGCAGAGAAACATGTGTTTCACATTTCTGACTGGTTGTTTTGGTGCAATCAATACCTCCACAAGAAACATTGACTTAAGTGGCGATTATCATACCGGGAGGCACACGGAGTGCTCCTTTCGGGTTGCATGCAAAGTGAGCACAAATCAAAGAGTCCGCCGTTTCTGGGAAGTGGGGGCTTCAGGTCCCCCCAAACTCCGGGGCAAAGGCAGCGGGCGATGTTCCCAGCCCACCGAAGAGAGCCCGGCCTCGGGGTGCGGAATGAGCAATGACCAAAGCGCTGTCAGGAGTGGCAGGCAGTCGGATCGGATGGGGATCAGTGAGGCAATAACCGTTGGAAGAAAGGTGGATCGCGAAATTATTGCCCGAAGGAATAGCAGGCGAGGCGGAATGATGATAAAGTTGAACTTCTGTTTCATCTTCTGTCGGGGATGGTGGGCGTTTCTGTTGCTTCAGCTCCACATGTTGCAAGTACTGGCACAAGGTAGGGCTAGAGACATTTTTGTTTATAGAAATGCTGCATCTGCCTTCTAAGAGGAAGGGAATCTCGCTCGGGTGCAGAGAAACCCTTTTACTTTATCCTTATCAGAGGTAAACTGCGGAATTCGCATTGAGCTGATTTCATGTAGGAATGGTCGTTTCTTACACACAATCGTTTCTTTATGGAACAGGGATTTGCAAACTGTACCTACATGTTTTTTTCCCTTTCTCGTCCTATCCTCCCCCTATCCCCACCTCCCACTGGGAATCAAAAACCCTACCGGGACCAAACCTGCTTTTTTATTTACTTAAATACGTCCGTACATTTATGTTCCTTTAGGCAGCGAAAGAGTTAACTGCTGGTTGTGTGTGTGCGCGCTTAAAAACACTGTGCACTGAGATAAGTTATTAGGAGAAGGGGAGTCATAAATCCAGCGACTAGAAGTAAATCAGGCATGTAGGAGGAATTCTTTAAACGTATGAGTACTATTCTATGTGAACCTCGGTTCGAGCATTGTTCGTTTCTTTTGGATTGCCAAGTAACATTTACCAGAGACAAAAACTGCAATTGATTCCTATCTGAGCATTTCCACATCAGAGATCCTTGCAGTCAAATGAGTCACTTGTAAACGAAGGGTCAGAGTCGACCAATAGACTCTAAATATCAAGTGTCAGTCACTTTGCATGTAAATTCCCTTCTCAAAAAATTGCCAAATGTAGTCTAATTCTTAATAATCCTTTGACAGAGTAAACAATAAATGGCAGGCAGAAGCATTACAGTTGGCTGCGCCAAATAACATGCTGAACAAATGCAGCTTTCACTTTTCTTTGCTGGGTTGAGTTTTATTGCTGTGTGCATTGTCTGACTGAAGTGGTATGTGTTGGACAATGCAGAACTGTATCGTGTGGGACGATGAGTTACTTATTAAAAACGGAAGTTAATACTCTATGAAGGGGAATGGTCTTTGTGTTTTAGTTCTTTGTTTTCAAGTATTTCATAAGGAACAACGGTGCATTCAGTTTTAATAACTGGATGGGCTTGTGTGTTGAGGAAGAGGGGTTATAAGCCAAGTCTGCTGTAGTTTGTCTGCTCAGGATTTACTACTGCATCCTCGGAAAGTTTGGAGCCGCAGGATACAGAAGAGTTTTAATCCAGTGTTTAATAATGGGCTCCACCCTCATAAACCTTTTCCAGTGCTTTGTTTATGCTGTCGCTGCTATTCCAAAACTACTTATGCTGAGGCCTGCAAGCCCTAACAGGGTATTGTTATTCTGAAACAAGACATACCTGAAATAATTCTCTCTGCAAATTAAAATTCACATCACTTTTCTCTTTCTTTTGGTAGTTGGTGTTGATAGATTCCAACATGATGCTTCATTTTGGAAGACAAATGCTGATGATTCTTGCTGTTTACATTAAAAATGCAAAAATTTTTCATGTAAGGCAGTTTTAAGTGCCAGTGTTTCAGGAATCAATTTAGATGCCATGTAAAACAGTTTTCTCTGGTTTAATAGTAAACTAGCCATCTTGCTGGATTAAAAAGTGAATTGAAACTTTTATTTAGCACATAGTACAGAAAAAATTCTCCATAGCATGTTTGAGATTACTAAGCGTTCACAGTGGTATCAGTTTTAGTTTATATATTTCTCATGGAGTTATGTAGTGTTTACAAACTCTCCTAATGAAATGTCCTAACACCAAGTTAGTTTTACCCATCGATATTTAAGAGGGGGAGGGGAAGCAAAGAGAATAAGATACGCTGTTTCTGAGAAATATTGGTGCAGATAAAGGTATGGGGTTTAGAAGACATTAAGCAATGAAAGATAAAACAATTATATACAGCGGAAACAAAATACGTTTCTATTTTCCTATAATACAGAAAACACAAACCACAGTTAGTCCTGTAAAAATTCTTTGACACGTAAACCAGCATGGAGGTCTTAATGCAGAATGCTTCTATTAGGTTTTCCCAAAATTTGTATTCATTTAAAACTTACAGTTCTTTTTGCACTTTGAATTCTAATGGATTCTAATACATTAATCATTTTTATGCAAAAATTTACTTTAGAAAGAGATGACAATTTTTATAAAAGTCGTTCATGAAAATGGAAATTCTGCTACAGCCACAGAAAGTTTTTAATAGAATGATGTGGTCGTATGCATGAGAGAATTACATGACTCCAATCTTTTTATGTGATAAAAAAATGAACATTCTAAATATATGGGTCATGGATATTTTGAATGAATCATAATACCTATGCTATAACCAGCTAATGCTTCTATAACAGCTATTTAAGCATTAAAGAAATAAGAATTATTTTGGGCATACTGAAATGCACGCTCTTATTTCATAGGAAACAGATTAGATAAAGTCGTTGAGATTATTTATTTTATGATGTAAGGTGAATGGAAGAAAAGGTTTTCAACGGCAACAGGTTGGTTGAGTATTCTCTAGACTTGAACGATCATCCATGTAAAAGCAGATCTAGAAGCGAACTGTAGATAAAACCACTTGTAAATTCATTTTGTACTTAGCTCTTCAGCTTTTCTGTCTTCTCGTAGTTGTGTTACATAATTAGATATAACGATTTATTTGATTTTTTTTTTCCTTTTCTAAGTGAATTTAATTATTATGAAACATACAGCGGTTTATTGCACTGAATAGTAAAGCATTCTCTTCAAACCTTAGTCTTGTTAGTGCAGACCTTCTCGTGATGGGAGTGATTTTCTGGGTGGAAGAAACATACAGATGACAGAGGTTGTGGCCTGTCCCATGAACATAGCCTGGAGCGCTACCACCGCTTCTCTCATGACTGCAGATCTGGAGGGACTTGGTTCAGACTATGTTTGTCTCTCACCCGGCTTGCTACATTGGCCCATCTGTGAATGGGAAGCTTGTCAGAAAAATTAACCTGTAAGAGGCTGAAAACTGTTGGACATTTCTGTTTACTCAGTTCTTTATGCCTCTGGCCTCTGCTATGATGCCTCTTTTCATGGCATTTTTGTTAAATTTGAGTATTAGGTGCTAGTTAGCCTCAAGTCATTGTGTGTCTTCAAATAGTGATGAGATGCTAATTGATAATCACTGTAATTATCAAATTAGAATTTGCAAGGTGATGGTAGAAGTGAATCATTTCGACACAGTAACTAACTATTGTACTTAGGGGAACATTATCCTGCAGTGACCTCCAGCTCAGTGGTCTAGCATGCCTGGGCATAGTCCTGTTGAAAACAGAGCTCGTTGCAGGATTGGAATTTATTAGTTATGTATGAGATTAACAAACACTGATGCCTACTGAGGTACAAAATGTTTACTAAAATACTAGAATATTTGTATGGAAATAGAAAAATCCTGTTTATTTAAATAGGTTGGAAGTTGCTAGAGGCTACTGTAGGTGCGTCTTAATGGATTTAAGTACCTTCCCAATGTCTGTCTTTTGTTGAAGAGTGAAAGAATACTTAGAAAATATACTTCTTCAGATTGATGGCTGTTGTTCAGAATGATTTTAAAATAGATAAAAGCAGTGCAAAGCTTTAAGCTTCTACAACAGGAGATGGGTATCTTTAAATATTAAGAAAGAGAAGCTTGTCTGATTTTTCTTAGCTTTATATCAATGGAAGTGTAATCTTTTTATGCTACTTGATCAAATCTGTAATTCGGAATTCTACATGTACCGGAATGTGCATTTAAGGTGATATTCATATCTGTTATGCTTTGACAGAAGCCCTGACATGGAAGATAGAAGAAAATATTTCTGGGGCCCAACTTTTTCCATTCAAATATTTGATCTAGTGTAACTTATAAACATGCTAAGTGTAGTAAGTGTTTTCAAGCAATTTTCAAACTGCATTAGATGCAGAGATGATAAGCAACTTGCATAGAGTATTTAGTTGTTGGAAGGACAGAGAGAAGGTTAAATGTGAGGGCAATACTTACTGGAGTGCAAAAAGCATTCTCAATTAAATGTAGAATGATGCATTTCTAATTACAAAAGATTCTGTTACTGTTTATTGGAAACTCATTAATTTGTATTGGATTTACCTCTTGTGTTTTATGTATGTGCTAGTTTTTAAACAGGTGAATTCTTTGTGTATATAATTATAATAATTAAAAAATTATTTGGAGGAGTAGAGACAAGCCTAGTCTGAACAGAAATAGGGTGGAGAGAGTGGGCTTTGTCTGTGGCCATATCACGCGACTTCTAACTCTCTCTACTGTGGTAAATCTGTGTTTGGCTTATATGCTTAGGTTTAGCTGAAAAATGACTTATTCTCAAGACTTCTCAAGGCAAGTTCAAAGAGATATGTATACATGCCCATTAACATTTTAAGTACAGTGTTTCAGATTGTTTCTTGAGAGTGCAGTGTAATAGCACTATTAGAGGTGAAGGAAGACCATATGCAATAGGTGTTTATCAACTTTGTCTTCATGCATTACCAGAAGATGCTTAGACCAGGAATTACCTAGGTATGGAGAGAAAGGTTGTGGCAGTTCAGGCTCAGAGTTACGCTGTGTGACTTTCACATCACTTAAGAAGAACGGAAGAGAATCTATGTCTGTGGCTTATAATCCTTGAAAGGTTGTTCTGAAAGGTTCTGTCATCTCTGTGCATAGTCATATATTTTGAATGACCAAGACAAATATTGGCTAATATTTTAAAGATTGACTGATTAAACTAACCATAGAAATTTTAATAAACAATCTTAACGTGAATTATTAGGAGAGTGTTAAGTGAAGGGCTTGGGCTTTTGTATGCCTCAGAGGGTTTTTTTTGTTGTTATTTTATTGTTCTTGCCAGCATATATGTACAAGTCTTGAACACGCTCTTGATTCAAATAAAAGATTTTCATGCATTTAGCAACTCTGTGTACAGCTTTACCTGAACATCCCATTCTGAATGGATTAATTATTTGGTGCACTTGGATATTTTTGCAGTAATGAATCTGTGGGCAATTAGATTCCTCATGGAGCAAAATCTTGTTCATGCTGAGTTCATTGCAGAAATAGACATTTCTTCCTCCTTCTGCATATATACATATATAATATCTATTTAAATAGGTTTTAACAAACAAATTGATGATTTGTTGGTCCTTTCAAAATTGTGTTTTCTTGAAGTTATAACATATGAACTAGAATAACTTTTATAGTATTTGTGCAGAGATTAGAAAATGCCAGAACTAAGGTAGTTTGTGCATCTTTAATCTGAATTCTTTATGCATGTGCATTATGATTAAGTTTAAATGGATACATATTATTTTACTGTTTCCCCTAGTCAGAACCAAGACTGAATACTGCTCACTGAGCAGTTTCTCAGTATTTTGTTTTCTTGTCAGTGCTTGGCTCCATCTTTCATTTACTTCAAATTTTTTAAATTCAGCACAAGAAGACTGTGTGGACTAAAGAAAGAACTGTTAGCAGCTATAGTGGCATTGGATTAAAGTACTTACTTACAGTTATTGCAGCTGGAAAGCAGGTGATTGGTGAGACTTGGTTTCTGTTTCTGACTATTGAGTGAGTATTTTCTAGTGAATAAAGACTCTTTGCTCCATGTGCCTCAAAGACGACCCTTCACCACCCATATAGCTCATGCAGAACAAAAATATAACTCCATGAAATGTCTGTTTGCAAAGAACTTGGGGTTTCTGGAATTACGTCTGCTTGTGATGTTGTTGGACTTGTTACATACCATTTCAGACAGTTTCATAACTTTCATTCCCTAGGATTCTTCTGATAAGTGGCCTCACATGTAGCCTAGTTAAATTTATTAAATTGGAGATGTGTAGTAGTTGGCATACTTTCTTATGGGAAGTGTATTGTTTTCTCAGTTTATTGGTGCTAAATAGATGCAATGAATTTTTTTTTCCATGTAAGTAAAACTTTCTGATTCCTTTATGGACATCATCTTTGAAACGTCACAGCCCTGGAAACTTCCAGTAGGTTCTATAGGAATTAGTTCATGTAGCACTTGCAGGTCTGAGTTCAAGGGGTTACGTGGCTGAGAAGAACCTTTTATTTTAATGTGCATACTAACTTAATTGCTTTTAAACGTATATGACTGGGTTTGTAAGATTTATTCATTCTACAAATTTGTGGTTTCTAGACATACACAGTATTTGTATACTGTATCTTGAGCATAAGTATTTTTGGTTTACTAAGAGGTTTTTTTTTGTTCTGCCCTTGTCAAGAAAAAGAATAAATATATTGCTAGAATAAATACTAATCATACGTTTTATTTGTGAGATGCCCCGAGGTGTAATACAAATGGCACTCTCACTAATATTAAAAATGTAGATCTAGGCGTTTTAAGGGAAGTGTTTCTAAAGTTAATTTTCAGCTGTTTAGCTCCCTGAACTAGCTCAAAGTGCGGTCACACGAGCATCAGGGACAATGCAAAAGAGGTGACGAGATTGCATGGCTGGGCGACATGACCCTGTCAACCATCACTAAGATCAGGTTAAATTGTTAGGAGAGTTTTCAGGCTCTCTAGGGAATGTACACTGCCTAACTTACAAACATGTAGAGGCCACTGTTCCTGGGTAGAACATAGAAAGGTTAGTGCCTTCAAAGGGGTGGTTTAGAAGACTTAACTTTGGATCTCTTCTCTGAAAGACCCTTTCAGTGAGTTTCTCCCTCCTTTAGATGGAGTCTTCCTAAAGAACGTCTTCCTAACCTAAGCACGTGAAGTAAATGCTAAAGTTAGGTAAAATGAATATTCCCCTTAATCCTCTTATATCTAAATTCTCGAGACCAATAATGGGAATACTATTTGTTTCCTAAAAAAATAAATTTTGTAACTTAAGTTGAAAATGCCACAGTTATTACTTTTTAACATTTGTATCTAGTATGCAGATTCAGCAGGTAAAAACAGTGGTATGAGTTCCAACAACACTGATAAAAGGAATTCTTTAACACTACTTCATGCAAAATGTGGAAGTGCATTGTACAATCTTATGTCACACCATCCAGATAACTTTTGAAGTGTCATTTTTGATAAACGATAAAGCATTTGCGGTTTTTAAGCAGATAACTTGAATCTTTAATCCTGTTTTTCACATTTCTATGCTCTACTGTGGCAGCCTGAAGAGAAAGTTGATTCTGGTAGATAAATTATTGTCCCTTAGGTCTCTTTAAGCCACTTTATGGTCTTTCAAGCCATAAGCCATATATTTTTCTAATAAACTCCTAGGTCTAACAAGTTATCTAAAAAATAATTTGTTGGGTATAGCCCTCTTGGACCAGAAGGTAGAGAATAACGATACATAGCTCCAGTACCTGTTGCCAAAACAGACCCATATTGATTCCAGGCTGAAACTGAAGTTTGTAACTCATTATTACACAAAGAATCAGAAGATCTCGTAGACGCCACTTTTATCCTCAGATTCATATTTGTCTAACTTTGTATATTTATTAGCAGAGAATGTTGTGGCTTTGATGGATGTTTTTGGCATTGAGTTCATAGGAAATCTACTCAGTAGCAATGCCACCTTTTAAAGGAAGACACTAAGAAAATAATGGAACTATAATGCAAATATTTAAATTGTTCAGACATTTAGGAAAAAAAATGCATTCTGTTATACTGGTACTGTTTGCTCCCCTAACATTTGTGTTAAATACAGACTCAGTACAACACAGGCGTTGCTATCTTCCTTGCACATTGGGGAATGTCACTTGTTTCTTATTTCTTATCTGTCAAGAAGGGCAAAGGACATTCATGACTAAATAATTCTGAAATAACTAAATGGTATGAGGTGATTGGAAAAGAAATGTATGGTGCCATGGAACACATGGCAAGTGGCACACTGCTGTAGTATTGAAGTGGGTCGGAGGAGGTAAGGGGAATTCTGTCAGTATTTCTAAATGTGTGTACTGATTAATGAAATTTAAGTCCTCTTGAATCTGTGCATGTAGAGGTACAACTAACTCTTCTTGCAGATTGCTTGGGGCTGTTTTCTTTCCTTCGGTATTAAGAGGTTGAATAAACTCAGATTCTAACCTGTCATGCTAACGTAATGTTTGGAAAATAGCACCCTTCTGATATCTTCCCTGCTGTCCCTGTTGTTCAGGAGAAACTCTTTGTCCATGAACAAATATGTCCTTTAAAGTCTTCATCCACTCTTTTTTTTTTTTCTTTTTTTTTTTAATGATGCATAAAAACCTTTTACAGTAGCTCAGCTAATAATGCACTAGAAATACCGTTGTCCCATGATGAAGACTGTCCCATTGTTCGCACGTATACCCATCTGTGTGTCTCACTGTTGTCTTCTACTTGCTTTATCTTTTTGTCCCAGATTGATAGAGCTTCTGCCACAATGTGCTTCTGGTCTCTGATTATTGCTCCTACATGCTATTGTAATACAAACAATGCCTACTGCTAGTAAAAGACTGAGGTGATACTTTAAAACCCCTGTTTCTATATGCGAAATGTAGAACTGGTACCTTAGTTATCCTCTAACTGGACAAAGTATAGCTTTTCTAGGACACTGGTGTTATCTGAAGCAGGGCTTTTATTGTGCTGGAAGACCTTGTTCACAACAGATAATCATAAAGATTGTTTAATGGTAGATTATCCCAGGCATTGTGTTTCAAAAATGTTAGATAAGACAAGAGGCAAGAGATCAAGAATAGTAACTCCTGTGTTTTACCTTTTGCTATTTTTATTGCCACGAAGAAGTTAGATTTGTTTTTGAAGAGGGAGTAACTGAAGTTACTTTTAAAATTCCTTTTAATACATGCCCCTTCAAAACGCCAGATTTTAAGGTAAATGCTACCAAGTAATTTTCCATTTCCCTTTATATTTTTTTTTCTTACAAATGTAGCTAGTTACTTCTTTATCACGAGCAACACTGGACATGTCATAAAGACAGAAAAGTATGTGGATTATTGTTAAAATCGTTTCCTGCATTGGCATGTGCAACCATCATTTTAAAAATAATATATTTTAAAAAGAAAATAATATTCTTTCTAGTTATGTTAAACTTTTTTTTTTTTACGTTCTGTGCCATTTTCTTGCTTGGAACTAGCGTGCAAGATTCTTAGCTTTCAAGAACTAATGAGAGGTCTGTGGGTTGTTTTTTTTCCTTTTGAAAAGAATACAAATTTTATATAATAACTTACTGAAATTTGTAGACTGAGAGAAGGTGTTTCCTATTCACAGTGCCTAATCATGCTAGTTCTCGTTATCCATACGACAAGGCTAAAATTTCACTTTTAAGCATTTCTGTTAGTGAAAATCGGAGAATAGGTTAATTGATTCTACCTTAATTCAATTAACAAAATAGGCTGGTGATGCTATTGTTTACTGAAGTCATCAGCAGAAAAATTTCAGGTGATTCTGAGGATAAATCTCCCACTTAGCCACAAGTTTGAAGTAGCGAAGAATAACAGCAAGGTTGATTTCATACCTGTGTTGTTTGAAAACTTATCTTGAAGTCATTTATGTAGTACCTAACATCTTCATTTCAAGTTCTTCTATACTAGTGTTGATAGCAGTCTTCCTCAGATTTAATTATTTTAATTATATATGATTTATTATTAGCATTTAATGGGTCAAATATTTATGCATATTTTTCTGAATCTTCAGTTGAGAATTCTGAGTTAATGAGAGTCGTGTCAAATTCCAAAGTTTTAAGTGCGGGTAATTCAACATTACATTCACTATGTAAATGTATCATAATTAAAATGATGCCTTGTCAATCCCATTCAGGTTTCTCATGAGTATAATTTTCAGCTTTTGTATACTGGATATAGCTATGTTTTCTGCTATCTAAAACATGAACAGACCTATTTATGGAATACTGGTGTCAATAAAAATCTGCAATGTTAACTGTTGTGCCTGTTAAAATTGGAAGAGTGCAAATCTTATTAATTCTGTTAGGGAAATCCATGTATGATCTAAAACCTAAATTTTTGACATTTTCAAATTGTTGAGCTCCACTATTAAAAAAAAATAATTAATGGAGCCGCCAATGAGAAAATGTAAGATGGCTCTACAGTTGGACCATCCTAATCTCATGGGCAGATGGATACTTTTCATCTCTAACAATGCAGAATGTGAGCTTGATGCCTGCAAAATAGCTTTCACCAACAAATGTGGTATCACTTTCACCTTGACTAAATAGAGAGATAAAACTTTTTTTCAATTTATTTTACACATTTGACATTATGCTGAATACATCTGTTTTAATATTTCCTTTCTATAGGCAATTTCCTCTGTAAGTTGGCAGTCAGTGAAGAGAGACATAAACACCACTAAACCACAGGCAAATGAAACTAAAAACTCATCAGAGCACTAAAAACTGTAGGCAGATAGAGCTTTTAAAATGACCTCAGAAACAGTGGTGGCTTCCCCTAAATGGCCGAGTCCAGAGGAAGGATATTCTTTGGTCTAGGTTCTACTGTCACTAAGTAGGATTGTGTTTTCATTGCCCTTGAAATTGTTAGTTTCATTGTGATGGTTAATAAATCAAGGATTAAATCAAAGATCAGTAAGCAGGAGTTATTTTTCTATACTTAAAAATGACAAAATACAAAAGCTTTCACCCACTGGCAAGTATAGTAATAAAGGGAAGTGATTTATCAGTTAGAATTGGTGGCAGGTGAGTCAGGAGACAGTGTTTTTAATCTTCTAATTTTAATCTATGGCTCAGTTACATCAGTGCCAGTGTAAACTCTTCAGTTTGGGAAGAACCCCTCTGCTAGAGCGTGTTCTCATCTCAGCTAAAGTTACATCCCCAGAAGTTTTCAGTCATCACGTGCTAGTGCAGCTGGGTAATAACAAAAAGCTTAGCTCCTCTCGATCACTCTGCTGACTTGGCAAACAAAAGAAGAGAGTAACTATCAGTTAGTGCTTGTGCAGTCTGGTCAAAGAGAGTTATTAGTTTAGCAACTGATCAGTGATATTATTTAACGTCTGTCCTGACGGTTTAATACAAATGAGGTCAAAGTTTTCATATGGTATATAAAAAAAATAAAGTGCTGAGTATTTTTGGATTTCCATGCATACATGTGGACAAATGTTCTTACACGTAAGAACAATTCTTACAAGCATTCTTAGTGTTCCAAATATCTTTCTATAGAGCTGCTGGACATTTTAAATACTGATGAGCCAGCTTGTGTGCAAATGTTCTCTATAGTGGAGTCAGAGTTAGCTGTCACTTTATTAGAATTAATGGCATAACTACTCATGTTTACTTGAAATTCATTCCAGCATGAAGTTATTAGGCATAGGTGCTGTGGTAAATTATGGCATACTGTATATTTTTTTAATAACCAATTAGTGGGTGTTGGGCACATGCAATGCATCTAGTTGTCACTCACACTTGAGATGAATTTAATTAGCATCCGTATCTGTTTACCAGAAGAGTTCTGTTGGAAATATTAACATCTGACAAAGACAGTGGATATTATCTGACTCGGGAAATAAAATGTTTGCTATTGTTTGTTTTATTACAAGACCAGATATAGTGCTGTTCTGAGGACATGACTGCCTTGACTGAAAGAGCTCCCAAAACCAGTACTAGAGTTGCCAGATATGGGTTTCTCATAATTCAGTCAAATCTTATATTCTGCGCAAAAGGCAAATGTCAATTTCATACATATTTGCAGCTCTCAGTCATTTTTCCAGATATCCAGCAGTCTCAGTTGCCTTGAAATTCTGGAAAAGTGGCCACATGCTGAATAAAGTGTGCGTATGCATCCTTGGTCAGATGCTGCCTTAAGGCAAATAGAACACAAGATGTAACTATTCAGAGATCACGTAGTAAGCTGACAAGTAGAATGTACTGTACATACGAAGAACTGTCCATAGTGATTGATACGTTGGGGATTTTTGAAGGCTTCGGTATCTTCAAGCTCTCTGAAGTCCTGTTACTGTTGCTGGTCAGAAGTTCTTTTCTGATTTTTGTAGACAAAGTATTACATCTGTATAGAAAGAAGTTTTACATTAACATATTATTATTGGGCATATTAGTGCTTTGCATAATTATATTCTCCAAAATTACATTTTAATGCCTCTGCCCTATTTTTAAGAATTCTTTTTTAACAGGCTATTTTAACGTATCTGAAAGAATGTTTTGTGTCAGTTGGCATTGAGTTAAATAATTGCACTCTTAGAGTGTTTGGAACTGTGACCCTCAGGGTGCAGTGTAAGAAGGAAAATATTGTTCTAGCAGTAATTTCCACTCTCAGTTCCTTCCACCCTACTCAATTGCCTTTACCTGCCTCTCTAAATTCTGCTGGCAGAAGCAATGGGGAGATAAAGCAAAGAAAAAAAATGTGGAGCTAAGCTACAGAAATAGTATGGATAGCGCCCAGCCTTAACTAAAGTCATCTAACAACATCTCAGTTCTTAAAATGCTCGTTCTGGAGGCCACCGCCTTCCTTTTGTGAGGTTTATTTGTTCTTATTTCACATACATTTATAATAACGCATTTAAAAATGTTTATGATATTTTAAGTCGAAAGTTTAAACTTTGTACAGTGTTTTGAGTTTTAAAAAACTCATTCTGCTATGTGCAGTCAATCCACATTTAATTATATGGACCTTTCAAACTTTTTTCTTCCACAAAATTATCTGGCTATTTGCTCTATATTAGAGAAGAACTGGAATATATTTTAAGAATTTTAGCTTCACATTTAGATCATAGTTGTTGCTGTTATATGCATAATATTCCTTTATAATCTTTTGTAGTTGTCTAAAACTATGTGAAAACAATGATATTGAAGTAATTATCTAAAACGTTGTGACCTTGTGTCTCTTCTTAAGCCAAATAAAAGCATACAAAAGGGTGGAATGTTTCTTTTTTGTTTCAGATAGAGACATTAATGTCAGTATCTTGTATTATGTGTGATGCTGTAATTTACTGGAGGGGGCTATAAAATTAATTAATGTGATTTAAATGCATATATTGCAGAATTTTAGATCTCTAAGCATAATTTCTGTTTATGACTCCATCTAAATGTAGTTTCATTTTGTACCTTGTATATTGACTGAGAGAAACTATGAAATTGCATGATCTTAAATGGAGATCTCAAATCTCATAAACCTGCATTGTGAAATGTAATCATGTTAGAGCCAAAACACTCGTGGTTATTCAATTACTTAGTCGTGCTTTTTCATTTCACTCTCTGTGCAGCAGTTCTGTCAGAAACAAGGAGTTCGGATCTTTCAGACGTACCATCTTTGAAGAAACAGCTAAAGGCAACAGGTTTCAAGCGCTTTGAAACCTTTGCTCTTTGAGTTCTTTGTAAAGTATGGTCTATCATCAGTACTGGTTGTTTATTGTGTGCTTTTAAATTTGTGGGGAAAAAAAATGAAGTGCATTATTACATATTCATGTAGCACAAAAAGGTCTTTTTTTTTTTTTTCCCCCTTATATAGTACCCTTCTCCTGTATTTTAGAACCTGCAAATGTTATTGGGCTAATTACAATGAATCCTTTTGGTAGGAGGAAACTAGTGACCGTCTAAACTAATATCGTAAAAAGGAAGGTTAAGATTTGTGTGGCTTGTTGAACATGATAACTAATGTAGTTTTACTAATATAATAACGTGTTGTATAAATGTACGTGATTTTAATTTTAGCCTATATTCAGTAAAGCCTATATGTTAGAAACATTCGCTGATATGGTGATTCTTACTTTAAAATATTTTGAAAGGTTATAAGCTTTCAACATTTGTATTGCTATTATAAAATTATTAATAATTTCTCTTTAGGCATTTAAAAAGCTTCAGTTGTGTTGGGATGGTTTTAAAACTTTTTTGGTAGAGGAATTAATGTGTACAGTAGGATTTACTAATAAGCATTACTGAAGTTATACAGATTAATTCCAATGAAGTTCTTTACTGTCAGTGTGTAGATTGCTCTCCTCTTCTTACTGTCACCCTGATCTAATTTTTTTGTGCATAAGTAAATGTGGGGGATTTTGTGTGTGAAAAAGGATGTGCTTCAGCAGGTTTCAGGAACTGAAAAATTAGGCTACCCACTCACTCAGATTGGCAATGGAAGTAATACATTTTACAGGTAAAAAATTAGTTTAAATGTAGGGATTTTATGATGCAAATATTTGTCTTTTGGGATACATAGTTTTCATAGCAGTTCATAATAAAGCCAAGGAGTCCCATGTTTTGGTTTTGTGGGTTGGTTTTTTTGTTGTGGGTTTTGGGTTTTTTAATGTTATGTTTTGGCTCTATGTAAGAGGCTTAAGAAAATAAACAGTCAGGTTGTTGAGAAGATCAATACCGTGAAAGGTTTTTAAACCATGAAAGGTTTTTTAAACAGAAATTTGGTTTGAACCCAGAAAAGACAAGACATGAGACTGTATCTTCATGAGTATGCTAAGCAAAAAAAAATTAGTACACTTTGACAAATGTTGCTTAGCAATGTTCACAGAGCAGTTTGATGTCTCACCAAGTTAGTAAAAGACAGCCATAATCTTCAAACTTCCACTTGAGCATGTGTCACCTATTTAATAACATTAGGTATTTTTCCCAAGTCTTAAGTCTTAAATGGAGTTGCTTGTGAAGGTATTTTAGACAGAAACAGCAATACTGAATTGTCAGTTGCATTTTACTGTACTTGGTTATTCCAGCTCTGTAGATCCCCAATCATACGAAGGCAGTATTTATTCTAAACTCTCTCCTTTCCTTTCACCAGATCTAAAGAAAAGATGTGTGTTCTCAGTAACTCAAATATTTAGATTTATCCTGCTTTTAGGTGTTTCACACTGCAAAAAAAAATATAAGTTAAGCAAAAGGATTTCCTCTAATTGCCATGATTTTAAAAATCACTACTGTAATTCAAGAAACCTTATTTCCTTATGTATCTTTCCCCTTTCTGTAGAAACTCCTTCTTATACAAACCAGCATCCCATATTCCTAGAGCTTTCCCTTACCCTGGCTCCTTTTTTTGCTTTATTTAGTTTTTTGTTGTTTTTTGTTTTGTTTTGTTTTGGGTGTGGTTTTGTTTGTTTGTTTGTGGATTATTTTTTTTTGTAGCTAGTGCAGGGACTTTTGTGAGCAGAAAGGATGTCCTGTGCAGGAGACAACAGAGATACAGCATAAATGGCTTTTTCCACACAGGAAGATGCTGGATCTTTCTTGAGTTCTTATCTATAAATTCCCGATACTGTCCATTGGGGCAGAGAATAGAATACATATCTCAAACTGTGAGTTACAGGGGAAAAATGTTCAATAGGAAAACCAGCTAACAGCTGCTGGCTCTTGCAGAGGGTTTTTCTTAGAGCAACAGCCTCTGGGGACTCCAGAGGGAGAGCGCTCTGCTGCAACCCTTCAAGCCTTTGCAGTTACATCTCTTGCGCCCTTCAGCATCTCAGGTTCCACATAGTCTAACCTGTTTATCAAAACGGACATTGAACCTTTGGGTCTGCATGTAAGCCACAAGTTAGTGTGCATCAAACAAGGATCAGTGTTGTGATGGTTAAGTATGGGACATTCCCTCACTTTTTTGAAAAGGACATGTACTTACCAAATACCGTCTCCTGGATCCCCTCTGACCTGTATTGTTTATAAGACTGGAGATAGGTAGAAGAGTTTTATTTGACTGCTGTGATTAGCATGGCGGAAGAATCCTTCATCATTTGTCGTCTTTAGTGTCTCGATGGCTGTTTGACCATCTTGAATCCTATTTCTCCTCATGCATCATCCACATAATCGTTTATTAAGTTCTGAATAATTAACCTATGCAAACTCTTTCAAGGCAAAATAATCTGAGCAAGTGCTGGTGAAGCACTTGCACAGTATCAATATTGTATTGATATTGCAAATATAATTCATTCATTCACTTTTTGTATCAATTTGACAATATGACATAATTTAAAGGAAGAAAAATAATTTAATTAAGCATATTTCTGTATTAGTGAACAGCTATTTAGGGAAATTAAAGTACTTTCTTAGCTATGAATAGGTCGAAAAAACTGTGGAACAAAAATACTCTTGTAGCTGTACTGCTTGCTTCCTGGAAACTATCCTATTAATTCTATTACAGATTATTAGTAGAGCATCATAAAGTGCATATGAAGACAAGATTACTCTCAGTCTAAATGAAGAAAATTGTAAAGGCAGAAGAACCAAGCTTTTGAAGATGGTTTGATCAGAGTTTACTAAAGACTTTATCATATTGACTCGTTCATATGGCAATGTTAATGATATAAAAATCTGCTACTCGCAGCTTTGGATTCTTAAAATGAAGGCCACAGTAATAGGAAAAATCATCCTCATCATCAAAAGGAGGTTTATAATTTTTTTTGGTACTTTTCATTATTAATCTAAAGTTATTTTTAGTCAGTTTTCACATTTTGAAAACTCTGTCAGAGAATTGTAACTATTTGTGAGGATTCTTAAACTATGTTCCTACTAGGCAAAATATATATTTAACTAGCATACAGTTTCCTCTGGCAAGCTATTTTGATATTGACGTTAAATTAGGTTAGCTAAATTATATATTATCACCAAAGGCAATATACCAAAATACACGTGGAATACATTGATGTGTAAGTTAGTCCATCAACTTTGTAGAGAACTGAGTCTCTGGGAGGCAGACAAATATTATTCTGACTTTATTGGTGCTTTGAGAGTTAATGACCCATAATAAAGGTAAGTATAGCTTGCTAATTATCCATTAGTTTTGTTTTTAATAACATTTTAATTTGCATATTGGTCTTCTGCTGAAAACACATGCTTTTAATTGTTCATCTTCAATTAGCATTACTTTTCAGATTTTTAAATAGGTTTTTAAAAAGTGGTTTAAAAAATTTGTCTAAATGAATTGACGGCCCAATCAGAAATGTGCAAAAGTAAGCTCATGTCAAAAATACTGGATTTAGCTAGAAACTGAGAGTTATATATTCAGTTCTTGTCCTATGTGCTTTTCAACTTGGAATGTTTTGGTCCATTATGGCCGTGCCCAAATTGACTGACTTTTCCGTCTTATCTTGGACGAAATGGATTATTGTTTAGACCCTAGCATTACAGTTTGAAAGGATAAATTATTGATTGTTGACATTTTGCACAATATCAGATGTTACTCTCTCTAAGATCTTTCCTACAGGATGGAATTTAATTTCTTTGATCTTATAAAAGTAAAGTAGAAAAGCATACTTTAAGTTGATTTGGAAAAAAAAATGCTTTTACAAATAAAATGATTTTTTTCATATTTGCATTACTTAAAATGCATTTTTTTGTCTTATAAATATGCTAATCTTTTTAAGCTGCTTCTGGTATGACATATGGTATATAATTTTGTTTCAGTTCTTTGACATCAACCTAGTTACTGTTACATAAAAATGTACAATTGGCAGGGAAAATTAGTATGTTCAGTGGCATGATACTTGTAAGACTTTTGAGAAGTATCTGGGGTATTCATCTGTGTTAGAAGTAGACAGCTGCTTGAAGAGGACTTGTAGATTCTGTTAATTGTATGTTTGTTCCTTTTCAGATGGCACTTCTTTTGGGCCCCTTTGGTCTGATGGAAAAACTGCAGATAAATACTTAGGAATAAAAGAGCAAAGCTCAGTTAAACATATGTTTATTTTTTAAATAGTTTTATATAAAAAAAGGATATTTAACTTAGAAGAAATTAAGATTATTTTCTTAGGGGGATGGAGCAGTGTCAAGAAAGACTTGTTTTGTGGGATTTTCTTTTTTTCTAAAAGATCAATTGAAAGTGCTCCTTAATCTATCAGTCAAGGCTTAGCCACATGTAAGCACAATGTTGTCTTAGGAAATGAAGCAAAATTAAATTATAAATTCAAATTTTGGAGCTTTTTACTAGTGTAGAGCCAATGAATAAAAAACTTGAACCAAAGGAACAAAAAAACTCCAGGAAAAAGAAGCTGATTTTGCCACCGTGCTGCTGTTTACATGGAAGGAGATTTGTCTTTTTTTTTTTTTTTTTTTTTGAAATTTAGTATATTCTAACTGTCTGTTGATCTACCTCTGTTTTACAGGGCTGTGCAGAGATAACTTATTTCTGAATTGAAAAGCATTTCAGGCATTTATGTATAAGCAAATGATTCAGCATTGTAGACAGGAATCTGAGTCTTGCAGAACTAGGATTTCAAACCTGCCCTTTGTTAACCTTTAGCTCCAGCTAAGCTTACATCTAACACCTTCTACACCTTGTTGATAGTAGCTGCTGAGAATCTCAAGTACCCAGCTCTTCTCAACTAACACTGAATCTGGATTTGTGAATTGAACTGCACAAAGCACATGTTTAACAGTTAGGTATAGCATATATACCCATTTGTTACATCTTGAATGTTAGAATATGTTAAAAATAGTTGCCTCATTGTTAAGTGCTTTCTGTTCAAACTAGAAGCCATTAAGTATTGTTACGTGGATACTTTTGCCTTTTCTTACAAATGTTTTCTCCATCTTAGCAACAAGAGAGATACTTCATAAGCCAGAGAAAGACAACTATAGGTGGTTTGACTTGACTGTTGGTGTTAAAGGGTTCTTTGCTAGAAATGGATACTAAAGAACATTTCCAAGAAGTAATTCATTATTCTTGGTTTTGGAAGGTTGGTTTGATTATGATTTTCATTTAGCTAAATTCCATCGTTGAGCAATGATTCCATACAATTTTATTAAAACTAATGAAATGAATACTCTGTTTATAGGCCAAATTCAGTACAGTACTTCAGCAAAAGCTTAATTTCAGCTACATGAGAAGTGATATTATTGATGTCAAGCATGCTTTATCTCACCAAAGTTGCATCATCATTTGTATAAAAAACCCTCCCACTTATTTGAGTCCTTTCATAATGAAAAGTTTCTGTAAATTGTTCTTAGTAAATGGAAAACATATTAGTCTTGCTTGGCTTTGTTTGCTCTAGAATTTTGGGGTAGTTGAGTAATTTTGAGTAGTATGTAGAAACTCTTATACTTTTGGGCCATTAGTTTAACGTTAGCTATGCAAAACGTGGCAGAAGCATCACTGAAGTTTTACCTCATGTTTTGGCTCCGTAGTCAGGGAGTCTTTTCTTTTTGTACTAACATCTCTAGTCTTGTTTTATCTTAACACGAAGCGATCTGCACTTAGTAAGATATAAGCCTCAGCTAATCAGAATTTGCAGCTATCTAGAGTAATAGACTGTTAAGCTGTGGCTGTCGTTCACCTGTCAACTTTGGCTCTCTCGGCTTAGGTGAAGATCAAGTGTGCTACCTGTCAGGGCCTCGAGGATATTAGGTCTTAATTTCCCTGACCAGCCTCACCAGTACCTTCCACCCAGACCCTCAGCCCCTGGGCCCAGGAGCTCCATTTCAGCTCAGGGCTGGCTGTTCAGTCCCTGCCTGAGCCCTGTTAAAGGTGTGCCTGCATCCTGCCCTGCCTCTTGGATAGACCTCTGGCCTCTGTGGTAGGTGGCTTGTCTCCTAGGTGGGTTCCTCAGAGGTGCTTTATAACTTGTGTCTAGTGCTACAGACGCTATCTCTGTCCCCATTTTATTTTGCTTCTGGCTGGTCTACCTGGGTATCACTGTCTCGTGTCTTGTTGGGGACTGTCAATGGATTATGTGACCAGCACCTCCCTCTGCCCGCTGTGTTCAAGTGTGGTGGGGCTGCACCCTGGGTGGGGAGGGACACCCCTGTGCTGGGGTCACACTTGGCTCCTGGGAACAGCCAGCCCTGGCTGCTGCTTGACACTGCTGCACATTCAGTATCCTGTTCTGGGGTGAACGCTATGGTAAAGAGACTTTCTTAGCATTGGCAGCCAATGTTCTTCTTCTTGTCCTTTTTCCTCAGTGGTAGGAACACCAAACACAGCGCTCTGGCTCGGTTACGGTTCCCTGGCACCAGTTCACCTTTCCATCTCCTCACACCTGCTCTGAGCCCCTGCCCATCAGCCCGTCTCCCTACCTTGCCTTGTTGAAATCATGCTCTTCCAGTCTAACCCTTCCCCACTGTCGCCATAAGGCTATGAGCTTTTTATGATTATCTGCTGCTTCATGACTGAATTAAATATGATTAATTTTGAGTGTGTTTTTAAAAGCTAAATTAACTAAAATACAATGATGCAGATGCTGCAATTCACAGACTCAAAGAGAAGAAAAAAGCAGGAGGCCTGGAAAGGGATTCAAAGGTTCAACAGTATATTCTCCTGGGCTATGGCAGGATCAATCACACCAACACATTCCTGACAGATATTTATTTAATCTGTTTTCCAAGCACTTCAGTAAGGGAGATTCCAGAGATTCCATTGTCAATCTGTTCACTATTTAACTATCCGAGCTGTAAAGACAGAATTTTCTTGAGTTCAGAGTCTAATTGCTTTTGCTGCTACCAGTACTCCAGATTGCTAAAGTAGATGGTATTTCAGACACCTGCTATACGTAATCCTTTTCTGTTTCACGGCTTTGATGAGCCTATGCTTCTTGCATGGAGATTTGAAGAGAACTGAAGTGAGCTCTCTCTTGTTACTGAAGTAAACAAATATCCAAACGGTGTCCTCAGCAGATTACTCTGCCAAGTTTTGGGAGACTGCTTGGCAAGTCATAAGAGTGCTGAGGAAGAGTTAGCAATTAGGACTGTCATTAAAAAAAAAAAAAAGAAAAAAAAAACTACTACAAAACCCCAACTTTCTGGAGGCACTTGCACTTTTGCAGCCTTTGGTCAGAGACTGCGGTGATGTTTTATGCTCCTTTCAGACTTGATTCTTTTCAGTCTGTTGTGTTCTCAGTATATCCTCGTCTTTTAGGTCAGATATCATTCTGGGATATCTAACAGGAATCCTTTAGTTCTGAACTCATTTGCTAAGTTATCAGGCATGCCCCAGCCCCAGTATACCTCAGGGCTGCTCAGCTGTGGAGGCAGCACCAATGACTTGTTCCTTAAGGTAAAATTAAGATGTAAAATTTCAGCTTTTAGGGCCTGAAATCTAGCTTCATTCTCCTTGCTGTGTGATAGTTGAATTAAGCATTGCCTGAATGCTTCCAGGCCGGCTATAAAGTAAATATATTGAAGTGTAGAGAACGTAGGAGAGTTCAGTGTTTGATGAAATATTATGTGTGTTTCAAGTAAAATTACACCGTTTTGTTCCTTTGGCTTGTAGGTTGGTATTTTTTTTTTTTGCCAAGGAAATGCTAAAGATATTTAATTTGGAAGATGACTGTTCGGATGTTTTTATCTGCAGGGAGGAGGAGTAATTTGTATTGGAGGAGGAAAAAAGGTATCAGAGTGGGGTTTAAAAAAATGAAATGGAGCGAAAGAGAAGAGCAGAAGTGTAGTCTTTTAGAATGGGATGGGGTTTTGTTTGGTTTTTTTTGTGAAGTAGAAAGCTATTTGGAGAATAACTGGAGTCCACTTTCAGGAGAAGCCAAAAGGTCTGAGACCCAAGGCAAAGTCTGGGATCCCAAATTCTGGAGAACACTCAAGAGTAGGAGAGTGCAAAGGAACCAACACATGGAAGATAATTGTTTGCTTACATATTCATATCTCATATACTCTTTTCAGAGTGACTTTTTTTTAAACCGTGAGGTTATTTTGTGCTTCAGTTGTCCGCTCTAGAAGAGTTAGTGAGCTGTATATCAGAACAGCTACAGGTTTGGCGCCCTGGAAGAGAACGGTGTTAGTTTCTGCTGCTCACGGGAGGTCTGTGAGGGCTGGGGCTCCGTCAACCACGGCGCTCCGCTGAAAGTGTCGGAAAGTTCTGAAATTGGAAGGAAATGAGCGCCCAGCGCTGGAGCCTGACCAGCCGCGGGGGACCCGCGGGGTGCGGAGCTCGGAGGCCGCGGGGCCGGGCCTGCTCGGCGCCCGGAGCCCGCGCCGCCGCTGCCCGCGCCTGGGAGGCGGAGGCGGTGTGGCACCGGCGCCAGCAGAGGGCGCCAGAGCGCAAGGCGGGCGGCGGCGCGGCGGGGCGAGGGAGCGGCCGGGGCCGCGCCGTTCGGGTGCCCTTTAAATTGGGCGGTGTCACCCGGGCTCTCGTCTCTGCGGGGGCACTTGGAGGGGTAGGGAGTGGAGGCGGGTTTGGTCCAGCCCAAATGACCACGAGATCCTTTCGTGTACTTGCAGGTGGGCGTTTTGATTAATAACTACACGGTTACTTTGAACAGAGCGTATGAGGCTATGTATGTTTAAAGTTAGGAAGATGAACGATTTTATGTAGTTGAATGTATGAGTAGGAAGTCAAAATTTGTAAGAGAACCCTTAAGACAATGTTTTAAAATTCTTTGTCCAGTTGTGAACAAGATTTTTCTTCTCCCTTCAATCCAAGAGCAGTATAGACTAATCCAACAACTGCAAGATTATCATAATCCATTTGATTTTTTTGTCATAAAAACACGTTTGGTTTCTGAGAAGAGACGTTTAGCTTGTTGAAGGATTTGATGAGCTAAGAATTATAGACAGCTTTTTGGGATAACCGATAACTTGTTGTCTATCCAGTTATCTCCTTAAGAGAAAATGATCCTTGAAAATGGTCTTTACATTTCAAGGAAGGCAATATTTCATGCAAGATCCTGTACTACATTCAATATACAGCTGAAGTCTCAGTAACTTTAACAGGGTCAGGGTTTTATTGGAACTAGTCTTTCCTATTATCCTTCATAGATCTCTGACTGTCTGGAAGAAGCAATGAAGGATATACAGTGCAGGTTATTTCCCTGCCTCATGGTGTCTAAGTGAGCAAAGCTGCTGTTGTACTTGGCAGTTCAGTTCAATTAGTTTAGAAAAGATTTTGTTATAGATGGACATCAAAGCTGTAATTTTAAGAGAAACAACCACGAGGAACTATGCATTTACCCAAAGTGTATCTGTTTTTCTAAATATCCTGTGTTCCCTAAGTATTCACCATGTATCCGATCTGATTATCTACCTCCTGCCTCGTACTAAAATTTATAATTTTTTTGATGTTAAGTGAGATGCTTGAATAGAAGTTTCAGCCCGCACCCTTTTCTTTCCTCCTATGCCCCTACAAATTATGAGGGTTTTTCCTTTCTGGTAAATAGCATCTGAAGCACTCAACTCTAGGGACTTCTAACAGGTGATAGACCTTAGCATTCCAGCTACTGGAGGATGAAACAATACTTTGTGTGTGGTTGGTTTGGTTTGTTAACAACAGTAATAGATTAGTCACATAGCTTTTGTAGATAAGGCTTGAGTAATTGAGCCTGCTGGCAGGACCTTCCCCTACAAGAAGGCTTGTCCTGTTTTATATATAACAGACAGTTTAGTTTGCCTTTATCTTGGTAGGGGGTATTTTTCTTAAGGTCCTCAGTTTGTATTTTAAGGGATTTTCTCTTTTTATAGTATCCTTCTAATTTTATTAGTATTTAATTAAAATAATGTTTCAGTGTTTAGTAATTCCAGTTCCCTTCTTTTTAACACACAAAGCTTTCACTTTCTTGAATCACTCTTTTACTCTTTTTTTTCATGTATTTCTTGGTATATCTGCCTTTAATCAGCTATTTGAGAACGTACTGCTGTATCTCTTATGACCTTTGAAGGGATGTCGCTTCCTCCCTTTCTGTACAGGAAACTGACGTGTTAAGGCCACTCTTCTCATAGCTATATACAAAAATGGTCAAGCGTATTTTCACTGTGTCTGGCATTTAGCGCAACTAAAGTGATTTATTTCTTTTTGGAGTTTGGGCACGTATTTTACATCCAGCTGTAAATGTTATTAAAAGCACCGGTGATGTTAGAGTCGTACCTATGGAGATTTTGCCTCCTTGGTAGACAAATTGCTGCTGCAGTGTGGGTAAGGTGGTTTTGGTCCCTGTTTTGGTTGACAACTCAAAAAATTCTGCTCATAATGTAGAAACCTTTGATAACTATCACACTTTATATGGTTTCTCTTTGGGTCAGATTTTTCAAAGTTTAACTTGACGTTTCAGCAATATCTTGTCTTTCATTGCTGCTTATGAGAATTCCAAAAAGTTATCTTGAGTCTACAGTTTCCCAGACACCATATTCTCATCTTCTGAAGTAGAAAGCGTGAACTGTCTTTCTGGCTGTTTTCAAGAAAGAAATTTATGGCAGCAAGACTTTGATGTTTTTGAAATATTACTGAATTCTTTTACCTTCCTGAATAAAGAGAGGAGTACTAATAGATATCTGGTATTCATGATGCAAAGATGATTTATGTAAGGTCATTCTGCATTTTTACTTCACAGTCCTGAAACTGGCTGTAACACCTATGGAAGTTCTGGATAAGATTTTTTTATCTGCCTTGCTTACCCTCTTCTAAATAGCTTGTGTCAGCAGACAATGTTCCATAGAATTCAGCATCTCAGATGCATATCAAGCTCTGCCTTTTTTATCACATCTTCTTTGGGTATTATATTGGTGTGAGACCACTGAATAATTTGTCACGAATCAACACGATATTTTTTTTTTCTTGAAATTTAAGAAAGAGTGCTATACCAATTAAGAGTCTGTAAAATAGTAAGCATTTGAATTTGGAGCTGTGACAGATAGAAAGCATTATTTCATGAAGAATTAAGATTTAGCTATTCAACATCACACACTTTTTTTTTTTGTCTAAAAAGTGTATATTTCAAATACAATACACTGTTTTCTTTGTTTTGTCATCTAGTGGGGTTTCTTTGTGTTGTGATGGGGTTTGGGAGCTTTCTGTGAGTTTTAAACTCGTAAGCTTCCTCTCTCTTATGTACTGGACATTGAGAGTGGATCTGACAGTATTAATGAAGTGCAAAAGCTAATTTACTATATTTTGTCTGAATTTAGCCTGGTATCCACTCAAGTGAAGAATTAATCTTGGATATATGATGATATATAATAGTCTTGCACTTGGGAGCGGTGCAGTTACATTTCTCTTATTTAATTATCATGTCAACGAGAGGAGAGTTGTCTCCCTCTTCATATGGTGTGGTAAGGTTATATCTTGAATTTTTCATGCATACAAATCTGAGCGTATTACTGCTGTAGGATTGAGAAATCAGAGGACAGAGCACATACAGTGTTGGAGCAGGAAAATTAAATATTTCAGTACTAAAATTTCCACTTGCTGTTTGAAGATGAAGAAAGGCAGATAAAAGTATGTTGCCATAGGATGGATGCAGAGGCCAAGATGAGAAGAAATAGTCTAGAATAGCATAATAGCTTGTAATTACAAGGGGAAGGAAAGATAAGGAAAGAGATTTGGTTTATAATTCTGGGATATTTTTCATACTGCATGTTAGAATTGTGCTAACAGTGCCATCTCAAACTAGGTGGGACAGTATGTTGGGATAAGCACTTGAGAAAACATCCATAGTAGAAAATTATTGACTAAAACCCACTTTTCATACCTAATGGCTGTTTATTTGTCTCCAATTAGTAGTTGCAAGGATGATATTTTTATATGTACAAAGGGTTGCTATTTTTGGAAAAAAAGAATTCAGCAATTTAAGGAATGAGATCAGACTTTTTCTCCTTAAACTAATGCCTCCCAACACTTTGTTCCAGGGTTCAGATGGAGAATTAGCTAATCTGTATTGAAGCCCTTCAAAAACCAAATAGTGCTATGCAGTCTCTATTTCTTTTATTTATTTATTTGTTCTGAGGAATCCTGCTTGAAATATCCATTGTTCGTATGGCAAAGAAATAAAATGGAAAAATAGCTTTACTGCTTTTTGCTATGCTCGTCATACTGCTATTCACCCCCGGTCTATAGGCAAACAATTTCAGTGATTTTTTTTGTTGTTGGTGTTGTTGTTAAATTATGATTATCCTTTTAGTTTATTTCAATTTAAGAATTGTCTTGATGAGTGGAAAACTCTTGCACAGCTAAATGATGTGGTGTTTTTCATTCCCATTCAACTAATCACTGAAGAAAGGTGAAGGAGTTTGCAACTTTCAAATTTCAAGACGGTCCTGAAGAAAAATGGGATAACAGTTTAATTGTGTGATTAGGTCACAGAAATAGTTATACATATGTTTATACGATGTTAGTAGTTGTCAACTGTCTCTTGGAGTTAATGGGTATATTGGTGACACAGGGGTTTGACAGTGCTGGAATAGAAGCTGAGCCTTTCCCAGCTGTAAGCGGTCATCTCTTTCTTCAGTCCAGTGGTATAAGGAGGTTAATGTGCATAAAGTATCCAAACTACCTGTATCTGGGAAGATTTCTTTAAATGGTCATCGCAAAAGCTCTTGACTATCTGTGGTTGTGTGTGTAAATGAAAACAGAAATCCTGGGTACAAGAGGGAAATAGTCGTAGAAGCAATATGGCTGTATCCCTGGCAGGAAGTTGTTTGGGGGAAAAAAACCAAACTAATTTCTGTTAGACAGAGACGCTATGTAAGGAAATGGTTGCTTTTGTTTTCTTTCTGTTCTGCCCAAGGGAAAGTTATTTGGTATATATACACCTTTCTTAGAAACATATCTGACTCATCTCAACAGTTACTTCCCCCTGTCAGAAACAAACAGGCCGGAGAGTTGCTCAACCATATGGGCAAAGGGGGCACCAATATACTCTCTTTTATTGGAACAAACATCTGCTTCGAAAGAATGTAAACTTGTGATTTAATAAATATCTTAGTTCCCTCTGACTGACACTGTGCATGATGACATAGCTTCTGAACACAGAAATCTAAGAATTTGTAATGTGTCCAATTTAAAAATCCGTAGAAAAAGACATGTCTGGCTCTGTTTCAGTCTATCAAGCAGAAAAGAAAAAAAACCAATAATCTTGCAATAGCCTTTACCAAGATTATCTACAGTTTTCTGAACTGGTATGCAAGCATAATAGCCTATTTATGGAAGTTTTGATTTCTGATACTTAAACAGATTAAGTATTATTTCATTCTAAACTTAATTTACCTGAGAATACATGAGATTATCCTAAAGCACTAATATAGAGATTGTTTTAATAAATACAGTTGCAAGCCCTTTTCCTAGTTTCATAACCTTTCCAATCATAAGGTATTATTTGGTCATTCAGGCTAAGTGAGGGAGTCATTAGTACCCTCTTTAATGATAATTGAAACAACAGAAAACACTGCCTGAAGTACAGGCCTATGTGAGGGGTTAGTTTGAGAGCTAAACTGTATGTCTCTGTGGGTTATTTTTTTTTCCTGGAATTTGGAAAACATTGCTTGCTAACGAGTTTTAAAAAGAAAGGCCAAAAAGCAGGCTTAGTTCAGTCTTAAACTTAGTGAAGTGTAAGAGCTGAGAATAGCAAGGCTTCGTACAACTAATGTTTGAGATCTTCAGAAACAAGGGAGTTGATTGGATCCGCCATGTCCAAATATCCTGTGCTACATAAGAAAACAATTTTTCCCATCCCCTCTCTCAAAAAAACCCTAAAATTTAAGCAGAAATATGATCAAAAATATTAAAAATGAAGCCATTTATTTAAAGATATTTAGGAACATCTACATAATTTAGTAGTCTCTACTCTCTCTTGAATTGATCTGAACAATAATTGTAATGTTTGGAGAAAAATAATGACATCAATTGTTTTAAGTTATTTACCCAAGAATAGAGTTTTCTGATAATCACTCTGTAATATGTTATTATTACCACTTTATAAGATTTTTATTGTATTAATTTTTACACACCAAAATTGTTATTAAAATACCATACTTATATCACTCATTCCTTGGGAGCATTCATAGCAGTGCTGGTAGTAATCAAGAAAACTGGAACAACTGTGTTAATCGAGTCTTTTTAATGTAGTTGCTCTATTTCATGAGTCAAATTGCAAAACTTGCAACTCCTAAAAAATAGTATCCAATGGAAAAGTAAAGAAAAACACTGGAGAATCACACCCAAATTAAAGTTTCGGTGTTTTGTATGGCTTCCAAAGGTGTTGCTTGGTAGCCTAGTTGTTAGCTGGAAGAAAAGTAAATCGGTTTTGGTAGTGCATGGGTTTTGCGAAATGTTTATTTTTCAACAGGGGAATTATCAGACAGGGCTGGATTCCAGACAGCTGGGCAGATGGTTCTTTCTTTTCAAATGGGGTTGTGCCGACAAAGAGAGACAGCTATATAAATGTTAACCCCTAAGGGGTAGAGAAAATGCTGTCAATCTTCCCTCTCCAGCCACCCCCCACCCCAACTGTCCATTTGAAAAGAAAAACAAAATAGCGGTTTTGGTATAATACTGAAAAAAATATGTTTTTCAAATGTAAGTTTTCAAACTTTGCCTCTTCAAAAATACCCGTGTTTAGAAATGTAATGCAGTTGATTAGCTGGTGTTTAACACGTGGTTGTGTAGATAATGAAGCATGAAAAAAACAAATCTGCCTCAGGTCAAGTACGTATCAATTGCAGCATCATGAAGATGCTAATATATATTTAAGAGAAGTGGTTAGTAACTTGCTGCAAAAGTGATTTGTGCATGGATTGTAAGTAGATTTATTTTCTGATGTTTGAATTAATTTGTTTCGTACACGTGACCAAGACTGAAAGTTTGAAGTTTGTTGCCTAAATATAACTACTTTTAGGAAATAGACCTAAAAACTCGTGATCTTGGAAGAAGAATTTTAAGAATTGCAGAGGTTACCTCTGAGCATCAGGATTTAGTTTTCTTTGTAAGGTAGTAATTTAAAAACAAAACTTTCATTCTTTGAAATTCTTTGACCTTTAAAATAAATTTCAGATATTATTCTGTGCCTATTCAAATAATGTTATCATTTTTTCTAGTTTAAAAATAAAGCATTTTTCTTCTTATCTGGATTTTTTGGTGCACTTTTATTTAGATAATAGAAGCTTGACTAACAGGTGTAGAAGAGAAATTTAATTTTTTGTTGAGAAAGAGAAGTTTGAGATACTGCAGACAGAATAAGCAGCTATTGTTTGTCTTTATTTGTGAAATAGAATGAGAGAGGAAAATTATTCAGACAAACGTTAATGCAAAGTTTAGTGGTTCAGAACAGTGTTTTGTATACGGCAGTTGAAAAATAAATAGATAATGCTTGTTCGTGTTTTTTAACATTGCACTTATTTTGATTGGCAATAAGCAAACTGCGGTGCACTCCCAGTGTTCGACTGAGTCTGAGCCCCCCACCTTATGCAAAGAAAAGAAAGGCAGGGTAGGTAGTCTTTAACTCTCCCCACATATGTGTCTACAGTACATATTTATATGGGAAAATGTTAATGAGATCTGTGGACAGGGTAGTAGCAAAAAATTAGAACGATATTGAGAACAGAGCATAACTATCTGGCATATTTCAGAATATTTATTAATCTGCAGTAATAACTCTGAGTTTTATGTGACTGGATCTGTATGTTTTTGAGATCATGGGGTAACTTACTGCATCACAAGACATAACTTCACCTTATACTTGTGGTTTTTCTCTATGTACATGTTAATTTTGTCTCTTTAACCACTTATCTATTAATATGGGTCAATGAGTAACAGCTTGGAAAACACTAGGAATCTGGTTTTTTTCCCCAATGAGACAAAACTTCAGAAGTCAGAATGAAATGTGAGAGTGGTTAGGGTTGGATGGTGTTGCAGTCATGGTTCCTTGGTTTTCATTTCATTTGAGTAGGTATCAGCCTTATTACCAGACAACTTGCATAGTAAGAAGAATTCCATATATTAGCCTATTCAGTTTCCATTCTTTATATGTCTCCTAGAGCGATTGCTTATTAATTCAGATTTTTGAAAGATAGACTTCATGGGATGGATAAGTTATTTTTGTATTCAGGCACTCATGTCATGCCTATTTATTTATTTATTTACCTTTCCAAATGTTTCTAATCTAAACTTAACGCCTGGACTTTTAAAACAAAAAAAAGTATGTTGATGAAGAAGAAAGTTAATGCTTTATTTGGTTTCAATGTTCAATTAATTGAAAGTGGAAATCTTTGATGTGCACTGCTTAAATCAGTTTGGAAAATGTTTTTGAGCCAAATAGCTAAGGAAAACCGTAGCTGTTGTGAAGCTTAAAAAAATAGCTGCAGCTAGCACTTCAAGGTTGTTTCACAGTAAAAAGCTAAATTTGGAATGCTAAAAAAAATTAACATGGTGTGGAAACATCGCAAAATAATCTAACATAAACATTATTTACTGTTAGTATAAGGAGGAGGAGGGTTTATTGTCTAAATAATGATTTGGATGGAAGCTTAAATTACATTATATATGTATGCAATGAAGTTTTCTTGAGGGACAAATTAAAAAAATCTAGTTATTATGGTTTTACTTACAGAAAATATAAACAGAACATAGAAGGGAATGTTCTAGTTTTAGCATTATGTTTGTTAGTTTAAATGTCATCCTCACTAATACCTAGGTTTAATGTTTCACTTATGTTTTCTGTCATTTCATTGAGCTGTTTTTTTGGTATCTGGATTCTGCTAGCCTCGCGAACAGCATACTATCTAAGAATTAACATTATATGAGTTATAACGTGGTATTAAATGAAGATAGCAAGGGTAGAATGTGAAATCTAGCCAATTACTTAAATATTAAAAACATTCTATATTAAAGTTAAAGTTCTTCTGCAGTGCTTGCTTTACACCTCTTCTTATGCTCTCTTGGCTTTGTAGCAGAGGAGTTCATCTTGTAGCCTTTGGGTTGTTCAAATGTCCCTGGTGTGAACTGTAGCCCTCGGATTGTCCAGCCAGCTCTTGGATAATCTGAATTCCTGATTTTTGAAGAAAGTGAATAAGCGCAGACTCCTGAGACTTGGATTCACTTGGAACCTGCCCACATTTCATCTTTGCGTTTACACCCTCCTATAACATTTTACTAATTTATTTTCTTACCAGGGCTTCTCTTACTCTGAGTGGCACCAATCCCCACCAGAACTTTATAACGTTCAGTAAATTCTTTCTAAAATTTCCCTCTGTTGCTAAGCATGAATGGAATGGTGCACCTATGCAGTTCTACCTGCAATGGCTGCATCCTTAACATCCTTTTCGTTATTTCACCTTCATAAATTAGCTTTTTTTAATTTATGTCTTTGATTTTTTTTTATTATTGTAATTCTTTTTTTTAGTGAGGAGTATTCTGCTCCAAAACAAACTTGAAGATTTGCTTACATAGCTTCAGAAAGGGTCAAAGTGGGAGAAGTCACGAGCAGCTCAGAGACTATGCAAATGCTCTGTCGTCGGTCCAGTTGTTCCAGTTCTTGCTGCAGTGTCTAATACTCCCATTAGAGTATTAGACACTAAAAAATAGGAGGAGAAAAGGACACCAAGGGAGGGTGAATCACCTTCTCAGGTCCTTTTCTTTAATACAGTAAAAAAATGCCCCAGAAAATATGACACATATCTTATATTGAGGTAAATATAAGCAATTGTTTTTTTACACTGTTACCACAGCAGTTACTGTACCTTTTTAATTTGCATATTTTTAATTTACTTGAGTAGAATGAATTCTGAGAGTTGCATCAGCTCATTTCCATTTTTATTTGGTTATGTTAGTTATAACTGTGTGCTTATATTTAATGTAAGACACACCATAAATACTAATAGATTTGTTCTGCTAGCAATATTTAAAGTCAAAATGTTTGCATTTTGGATATAATTATATTCTTTTTTGAATATGTAGGAACAACTAAATGAATGAGACTTGTGAGTACAAATAAAATAGAATTTAATGTAATATCAAACATTATAGAACATCATTCTATTTTCAGATAGCCTTATAGTCTTAAATTACTTCAACAATCAGTGAAGCTTTTCTTATTCTGGACATTGCTGCTTGACTGTTTTTATTATTTAAAAAGCCACCTTGACATTATTTTTGGCCTACCCACTCATTTTTTTTATTGCACAAATTATTTCTGCAAACTGTTTGTCAGCATGTTACGGTAGCATACTCTGAATTTAATTTAACTCATTGTACTGGTAACCAGTAGCCGGCACTCTCTATTCCTCCTTTGTTTTCAATCAGTTTTTCTTCTTATATCCAGTAGACCTCTTGGCTGTGAAAGTGCCTTTTTAAGATCAAATTGTATCAACTCGCTTACACTTGAGCTTTTCTCTCCTGGCCTTGGTCTACAGTAACGTACAAAGTCAGATGGAATGACACCAGGTAGCATTTTTTTATATATGTATGTTTTTTCATTTCAGACTTAGATCGTGGTTCTTATGCTTCGATGCTGCAAATATACAGGGATCATTTCATTGCTGTAGGAGTAGAGTTTAGGCCAATTTTCTAGTGAAATAAGTTGGCACAGGGCAGCGTATAGAAATTTGCATTGGCATAGCTTTCTGTACCTGGAAGAATAATTTTGGCACCTTTAGCAATTACTGTGTATATTGTATTTGGAAGAAAGAGCAAACATCTTCTTTCTAGGTTATCTTGGTAGACTCTTTGCTCTCTAGACTTCTACTTGTTTTCAAGTGTTCCCTACTACTTGTAAAGTAAAACATTGTTTTACTTTATTTTGCTGTGTGATTGTTACCAAGAGTCTCTCGATTGTGATTTCTTTGATCTATCCTAAAATATTAAGAAGAAACACTTGTATGTTCTTAAATAGAGAAACTGGAGAATTCATCCTAAGTTTTGTTGTTTGGTTACCTACAAAACTTTGGTTGGAATCAGGAGAGAGGTGTTGGGGTGGGTTTGTTTGTTTTACTTAAGATCAGGAAAAAGGAGATTCGTGTTTTGTCTTCAGTGTTAGTAAAATTGTCCCTTGATTTTGTGAATGCCTGTATCTGGCTTGGTAACTTTTAAGTAAACATCTGTTTCTTAACTTTCTGAGACCCCATTCTCAGGGCTTATCCTTTGCTTTATCCAAAGAAACAGAATGCTCTTCTTGAGTTAACTTTTTTTGTATGCAGTTCCCAATCCAATTAGTGACCAATTAGAAATGAGAACACTTTTTCTTTCAGACTTATAGTTAAAAATAATCGATAGGAGATATGTTAAAATTTCAAATCACATTATTTTGATACATGTGTAGGTCTTCTGTTTTTTATAAAGGTGAAGTATTGTGGCAGCAATTGATGGTTGATTGTATAGAATTTAAATCTATTTTTTTCACATCTGAACACAATATGGAATCACGACTGTTGCTTAGAAAAGCTTTCAGTATATTCTGAATGAGCGAAAATGTAGTTTACTTGATGACTGTACTAGTAAGTCAGTTAGCAGAAAAGCTAAAAAGGCCATACCCTCCAGGAAGAAGGCCTGACCTTCAACCAAACCAGTGTGATGTCTTTCAGCTAACTTGATAACTGGCAATGCACTAATGAAAGATTTCTCCAGTACCTTTATTTTTCTGTAACCAGGTTGTCAAATAGACATTTCTCCTTTATTTGTACAATTTAATATTATTTCTCCCTTTTTTTGTGCTGCTTTGTTTAGGGCTCTTGGAGCTTCGAGAGATGATGAACTAACTTCTTTGTTGTAAATAGACCAACTCTTGATAAATGTAGAGGGAGTTCATTTTTTTTTATTTTATTTTTTTTTATTCTTAAATAAAAAAATGGAACTGAAGAGTAAAAATGCACCACATTCTCACTGTGTACAAATAGCAACCCCTTGGGCAGGGGAAAGGAGAATTCTTGTCCTAGGGTGGTTTTCATTGAATACCTCTGAACATAGGAGTCTTGAAAAATAGTGTCAAGTCAAGAATCAACTACACTTTAAGAAATATACTTGTTTTCATTTTATGTTAGCATAAGTTCATGCAAGTTGTAATCTACAATGTGTACATTCAGAATTCTTTGATTTATCAAATTGGCCAACTATGGATTGCTTTCAAAAGGATCCAAAAATTTGAGCATCAGATATGTTAAACAGCAGATAGGCCAAATTTTTCATCTAAAACCTGTATCTTAAAAAATAAAAATAAAAATTCAAACTTCCAGAGTTTTGTTTCTTGGCAATGTTGACTTTTTCAATTTTGCCATGGGCATGATTTTTCTCTCTCCCCCTCCCCCCCTTTCTTCATTTTCAGCGAGGGATAGGAAAGTATGAAAATCCATAGAGTTTCCTAATTAATGAGCTTTCACTTCAGTGATGGAAAGTGAGGTAAACCTTACTATTGTGTGGAAATGTCATTTTGTGCTAAATTTCTGGAGTTTTGACATTACACAGAGAGAAACGCTTTTGGGGAGAAAATTTTCCTACTTCAGCCTGTCTTTTGAAATGTTAATGGTAGAAGTAAGCCTGCTTCTGAGCAACAGTTGACCTCTTGAAAATACAGCTACTTGGAAAAAAAAATCCAATGAAAACATCTTGTGGAGAAGCTGGGCACATCAGAAAATACCACTGGAGTAAGTGAAAATGTCAGTTCTATTAGTCCTTTGGTTTTACTGGCTCTAGGTCCCTGCGCTTGCTCCTGAAGTTTTATGCTGAATGCTGGAGGCACTGGGTGGGAAGTGAATGTTGCTCTGAGGTGTTCCTTGGATGAACGGCTTGGGGCAGTGTTCTCTGAGGACACAAATTTCTCAATTACCTATGCAACATTCTGATTTGTCCCTAAATAATGAACAGTGCATGTCACCCTTCTTTGGGTGTTTCATCAGACTTCGCTTCAGCTTTAAAAAATGTAAATATTGTTATTAAGTGTGCAAGCAGTCTGGGGAAAAGACAACAAAAGCTGAAATGAGATAAGGCAAATCAGAAGCCTAGGCAAGGTTCAAAATGTGTAATTATAGAGAGTGTCCTCCTTCTTTCTTTGAAAAGCCTTTTATTTGAGTGCAGTATTGCAAAATTTAGGTTCGAATGAGTAGTTTGTGGCAAAAGGTTGATTTTATTAGTTAGTGTTTAAAATATCACAGGTTTCAAAATGAAAACACTTGTTTTATTCAAGTAACAAAATTAGATGAAACTGCTGCATCTTAGCAAAAGATACAATGATACTTGCAGAAAGATTTCCTCTGAAGAGCACAAATGGACGAGAAAATGAATTCATCCCTGAGAAGGAATCATGAGACTTTGGCAGCAAAGTGTCTTAAAAAAGGGAGATCTTGAAGACACTTCATTTGCAGGCAGTCAATCTGTTCACCTGGGATGAGTGCTTTGTTCTTGCAATCACAGAGATCCTTAGAAAAAGGAAAGTAGAAGGGAGAAATTCACTGACTGGGAACAATCTTGCTAGGCAAAGTCATTTTCCTTTCTGAAGTGTTTGACTGTACAATCAGGGAAAGAATAGTCCAAGAAATATGTTTTTGATCAATAGAAACACAGGAAAGCTGTCTGAAAAGTCTTATACCTGTTTCTCCCACTTTTCATTCCCTTCTATTAGTTCATGAGAAGACAGATACAAATTCTCAATTGCAGAATTTCATTAAACTTGTTTCTGCCAAGTAGAAGCTCGGAACCTCAGTAGAACATGTGAAAATGTCGTTGGTCAGCAAGTTCCAGACGTAATGGAATATCTTGACTTTATAAATTGTGGTATCTCACCTGATTTAGGAGTTGTGAGTTCTGCTAGACTCTAAACATAAAGTAAAATGAATCCGTGTAGCCAAATGGAATAGTGTTATGGGGATGTTTTGGGATTGGCAGGGGCTGTAATACTTGATTGAAGCCCTCTGATCTTCTGTGAATCTGTGATTATTTGAAGGTGGTACCAAATAAATGATAAACATTTTTCTACATTTGAGTAAGTCATTTAGTTTTACGTTGATGTAAATTACATGAAAATATGTCCTGAAGCGGTTTAAAGATGCAAGAAAGGGGACCAATATTTGAGTTTAGTACAATCACAGTAAACAAATTGTTAAAAGTGTTTGTTCTAGAGTGAAGTAGTTAAGGATTCATAGGAGTATGAAGTTGCTGATTACTGCCTGCTGGCATTGTACTTTGTATTCTAAGATAATAATGAAATAGGCTTTCTGCCTTAGCATTCTTTACATTTATGAATATATATATAAATGAATAAATTTCATCAACTTCTACAAGGACAGTGAAGGGGCTATGACAGCACTGAGCCAGGAACCTCAGAGGTTTACATAAACATCAGCTGCCAATAAGTGATTAAAAAATGGATCTTAGGGCTAGAGTCGAGGGGGGTGGAGAGAAAAATCATGTTGCAAAGGTATAAGAGCTTACTTTAAGATCTACAGTGAGTGTTTTTTCTGAACTTAGTTACTCGTTTTTCCTCACTCATACTTCTAACTCAATGTTATGAAAAAAATGTGTTAAACATATCATTGAATTATTGTTGCTTATGATATACTAACACTCAAAACACCATCTATCAGTCTTCAAAGGAAGATTCCAGTACTACTTTATAAGAAATTTCTGGTTTATATATTTTATATATGAATATTTTGCATATTTTTAAATAATTTTTTGTTCAATCTTAAGAGATGGAGGATTAAATTCTTTTTGACTCTTGTGCAAAGAGTCATTGCTGCTTAGCAAGTATTTGACCTGATAGTATGCTGAAAACATGAGTAAAAATCATGGGATTGTAGATGTCAATAATACGAATATGCATTTCATCGTGTAAGTGGACCAGGGCAAAGGCCGAAGACATGGTGAGGATCAGATCTGGTTGTATTTGTAGCACAAAGAAAATGGAGGTAATGAGCTGAGCAGATGTAGGCAAACTATAAAAGGTCACAGGATAAACTTAAGTTCAGAATGTATTGCCTTTCAGCAAAACATTTCACAGAGTGTTCACTGGAAGAAAATTTCCCTTGTTCAATTTGAAATATAGTAAAGTTATTTGATATTAACTGTATCGTGCTAGTTTGTAACTCCTTACTTGTAAAGTGATTCTGTGGCAGTCCATCAGTTTGCAGCACCTATGTAAGGAATGGTCCCTAGAGGTACATCAGATTACAGTGTGGTTTTAATTACTTAAAAAATTTGGAAGGAGTATGTACTTTTAAGTTTGAAAGTAAACCTGATGCCTATATATCTATCATATTTTGATCTTATAATCTTAACCTTTAAATCATCAATATAACCAGTGAAATGTAGGACAACAGTCTTTGACCTTTCCGTATTCTGTTAGTCTTTAGGGCTTAAAAATCAACATACCACAGTATGAAAATTACCTGTATTGTATTGGTTTGTCTGAGCAACCAAAAACTGATAGCCAGAAAGCTGTAAGAGCAATTTAGTTCTTTTTAATAATAAAAAAATACTACAAACAACACTTTTATATTACATAGGATAAAATGCTTAGAGTAAATCATTGACCCTTTATTTTCTCAGGTGAATGTTTGTGTAGTTGATGCTTGAATTTTAATTATAGTAACACTTAAATATTTTTTTTTTCTTACTGTTATTTTAGTAGTAGCCTAATCTTTTTCTTATTCCTGTAAGGTAAAAAATGCTGTTAGAATCTATAATTTAAATTTCTGCTACATTATAAAAAAAAAAAAAAAAGTCGTCTTTCTTGAAATACTTTTCTAATGAGGTCTAAGCAACTCTTGTTTGTCTCCCTGGTGAATTTAAGTTTTGTAGAGAATCTTGGAGAACGACACTTTGAATATGGAAAGGCGAGATCTCAATTGGTTTCTTTTCTTATAGGATTTTTTCCAATTTTTATAGTATCAGGTCTTCCCTGTCAAATTTAAAAAAAAAAAAAAACAAAAACAAACCAGAAAGTCTCCCCAACTCCCCCCGACTTGTGAAAATCTCTTGAGCCTGTAAGATGATGATTTTCGATGAAGTGGTGAGGTGATGTGGCTGCCCTCTTGGTGCCCTTCTGCTGGTTGAAAATATTTACTCATAGTTTGTGTAAAAAATATTTACACATATTTTGTGAAAATATTTACACATATTTTGTGTTGCTGAGCTGGAGGGTGTGAAATGGTCAGTTTTCAACTGTTGGCGGTTAATTCACATTGTATAAATAATTCCTTGTGTTTTGGACAAGTATCTGCATACATCAGTGTGCACTCCTGAAACATTTAGGTCATGTTTTTTGTGCCATTTAACCCTTACTAACAGACAGGGATAACTTTCACCCAATATTTGCTGTACTGAATAATTCTGACCTTTTGGGCCCCATGGATGCGTGAAAATAGGTTTTTGCATGTTAAGTATTGTCACATTCATCTACTCTGCGATTTTTTTGACTGGGAAATTTTGCTTCCTTTCATATGCAGTTCTTGACAGGACTACCACTCTCCTCTGTTTCAGTATTTGTTTCAGTTCAGTTGCAGAATGTTACAGAAAACATCATAGTTCTTAAAGCTTGGAAAAGTCTTGCCAAAGTTTTGAAACATTTTTCCAAAATTTGCATGTTACATCAGAGATCATTTCAGCCAATGCTTATTCTGTGGAATAAACTTCTAGTTTAATTTTATAATTCTTCCAATAATTTAAATTTCTGTTGTCTCTACCATTTGAAGGAGGTAGATACTACAGCGATGCTAGTGTATAGTAATAGCAGGACATCTTGGGTAATGGTAAGGGAGCAAGAGAAGGGAGACAGTCATCAAGAGAGTTTAATAGAGTCCTTCCCACTGTTCCCTACCAAAGGAGTTGAGCTGGAAGTCAATGTTGTGGCTTTATTCTCTATTTGTACCGACGAGGCTGGTGCTCGAGTCAGGGAGAGGGAGTGGGCCAGGGTGCAGTGCCCGGACTAATACCTGAGGACGGTCACCCTGAGCTAAACTTCTCTGCATTCATAGTTTCTGGCACACAGCAGTGAGCGTATTGATTTCATATATTATTTTTCAGAATAGGTAACTCTGGTTTTTATTTTCCTGTTTCTAAACTATTTTACTTCTAACACAGAAGCCATTTAATTTTCCAGAGAAAATCTGTGTAGTTCTTGTTATTTTATATTGTCTTAAAGTCATTTAATGGAATCCAAGTAGCCTGTGCCACCATATTGCCACTGATTGTTTTCCTTAGCTAGCTAGACTAAACCTAACGTTGTGTTCTTATGTGCTCCACAGTCATGCTTTATTTTCCTGTGTAGTTATTCCTAATCCTCTTTGGGCCACATTATTTATGAAAAGAAGTAGCTACACCATAATTTAATGTGCTTTAAGATTGGCTTTTGAAAAGTGTGATTTTTAACATTTTTGAGTATTTGTTTGCAGAAGTACCTACAAAAACGTGAGGTGGTCGAGTTTTATCCGAGCTGTCTACCATTGAAGCTACATTTAGTGTGCTGTTTAAACTTTGTGTTTGCCGATCTTTCTAACACTCAGTGCTTCCACCAGGGAGTCCCATTACATCTTTCGGATAATGCTCTTTGTACAATAGCAAACTTTATACTGAAACATAGCCACATTTTTAATAGATCTCAAAGGCAGAATTTAATTATGAAGTTACTATGTGCATCAATAAATGAAAGAAAAATATAAACTTAATAGAAACTAATAGTTAGGAAGGACAGCACAAAACTTAATGGCTACTTTTGTGACTGTTTCCAGTCTTTCCATGTGATCTCATTGATGTCTCTCAAATTAGTATCTCCTGCTATAGAACCAGATGTTATCTTCGCGTAATTATGTATGCAGCTTCTAAATTCTTTTTGGAAACCACGCTAACGACAAGATTTAGTTCTTAAGTTTTACTATAAGATGTACTAAATTATATATTCATAGAGATATTAAATTTAGATGAACACTCTCTCTGGGTTCCCTTACCCTTGTTTAGACATACTGACTGCTCTAGGGCCTTGAAGGAACTTAATTCAGCTCTTGAGCAGGTGCTAATTCTCAGAAAACAAATTGGCAAGTAAGCATAAATTTAATTTACTGTATTAACTGCAGAGGGTAAAAGTCTTGCTGATGTAAATACAGTGCTATGCATGATCAGGATTCCTTAGCTTGTCTTCCTCTTCCTGGCTTTTTTTTCCCCCCAGAGAGATATCTATCTATATATATGGAAAAGTGCACACATATTTATGTGTGTCTCTATATATGTGTGTGTGTCTGTCTCTTGCATTTGCCCAATATTCCTGGACACGGTTACTCCTTGGTAGCCGGAGCTGGACTGCTGCATACTGGACAGGCCCAGGCATGTGAACTGTGCTCATCGGAAAAGTTTACTAGATTTACTTTGGGACACCACTGGACATTTTGTGCAACTTCAGTATTTGCTATGTAGAAAGTCTAATATTTTAGGAAACTATTTTATGCACTCCTGTCTATATTTGAGTCATGCATACTGAGCAAATGCAGAACTTCTGGGAAGCTTTGAAATTATTGCATTTATTTTGTGCAATGCAGTGGATGCCTGCATCTTTCCATCTGGAAGACTCTGTGGAGCTTAACTGAGCCAGCTGTGCGCCGTAATCTAAGTATATGGCCCACATACTTTACATCTTAAATTGTTAATCGAGGTGAAAGATTATTATGAGTCATGGAAGACTTCTGTAGAGATACAATATAATTTTATTAACTTTGAACCAGTACTTCTATAGAAAAGTTGAATCTTGCGCCTTCAACTAGACAGCTCAGTAAGCACGTACGGCATGAACAGTCAAGTCTGGGGAAAGAAACATACTTAAAGAATTTCTGGTTCTATGGCTTCTTTCTTATATTTCTGCAGTGAACCCTGTTTTATAGCGCTTCTGTGAAGCCCATTTGCGTTAGTATTAACTTCTAATGGTCCTAATCAACCATAATAGAAAACTCTTGTGTGGTACATATTACAGCAGTCTTGGCAACATCATGTTTTCAAAATTCAAAGGGTGAAGCACAGGGTGTTCTGGGTTATTATAACTTTGCCTTTTGTTTTGAACGTTTGTTCACAATTGTTCCATTAAAGGTGTTGTGTTTTTTTTTTTTAAAAGGATGGTGTTTGCATTACTGAAATGTAATAACTACAGAAGTCACAATTAGAGCTGCACAAGGTTTTTATAATCAATGCATAGAAATATACAATAAAGCCATGATAAAATATATGAATGCCTTTGTAGAGTCACAGTTTTGTCCTTCTAAATATTAAAATATTAAGTTTCATATTCCTGCTTTCATAGCAAATTCTAATAATATTCTGTAATTATTTTTTATCACTTTAATATTAGCATTTGCTGAAATGTCAATCCTCTCTAGAAAGTAAAGTAGATAAACAGTAGTGTGATAACAGTGATTTTGGTCAAGGACAGGAACTTGGTGAAAGCTTTCCATACATTGTAATCAATTTTATATGGTTTTAATAATTTGGGAGGGGTGAGAAGTGGTCTTAAGCTGTGTATGGCTATGGAAGGAAGTAATATTAAAAGATGAGATGTCTTTAAGAAATCTTCCCTTCTAGTACCCCTTTGCTGTTCATATGATGCAAACATACGGGTATTTGGTTTGAGAGGATGAGAATGTGGGTTTTTTAGTATAAAGGGCAAAAATATTGTTTTGGTTTTTTTTAAATGATTGATATGGAAAAAAGATAAATACAATTAAAATACTGGAAGTTTGAAAGGTAGAATTTCTGGAATGCTTGTTTTAATGAGTAATTTTACTGTAAGTTGAACTTGGTAACGCTTGCTTAGGATATTACTATCCATTCTGCTTATGCCTGCCGTTACTCATCTTGTTCTTTTAGGTGTGTTCCTATAGCTATTTCTGGGAGTACGCTCTGAACTGAATCAGGAAGCTGATTTGATTTAATCATTCCCTCATTTCTCTTTTTTTTTTTTTTTTTCCTCCTTCCCCTTTCCCTACCTGGATTAGCTCCCCAGTCACATTCACAATGCAGCCCTACAAAGAGTTGTGCAGTACAAGTGAAGGGCAGGATGGGGACAAGGATGAGTAGTAGGGTAGGAGGAATGGAAAACCCTTAAGTCAGCATTGCTACTGAGGAAAAGGTATGTGGAACCTTACCCTTATTTTAAATACCACAGGTTCTTTCAGTAATTACCTCTTCTGTAAGCTGATTCACAAGACTGCAGTACATGTAATGTAAAACAGGAATTATCAATGAATAAGATTAACAACAGCTTTTTCACACTGTCATTCTGGTAAAATGTGAAAACCGTAAGCGTAGGGCAGTATTTATCAAAACAGAAAGATTTTTTTTTTTTTTATTACAGCAGTGATTAAAAAGCTTACAATAGCTTAAACTAGTTTTTCCTCATGATTTTTATGGAGATTCACAGATTTATTTTTCATTTGAAAAAATGGTTTGAAGGTTATGGAAGCCCTTAGAACTGTCAGTCTCTGATAAGCTAATATACAGAAGAAAAAAATATTTTGTAATAATTAAGTATCAGTTAGCTTTAACTTAAATGAGTAGTGTTTGACATAACACAATGGCCATAATGTTAATGTCTTTAACATGACAGTGTTTTCAGTACCTTACTCTGCCTATGCTTTCTGTACGTTCAACTGCCTAAAAGTCAAATCTAATATTAATTTGAGAGGTGGAATAGCCTAAACTAAACATTTGGTAGAACTGCCATTGTTTATATGAATTTTTGAAGTTTCCTATTTTGTTTTTCCTGAAGTAAGGTTGAATGTTGTGTGGAAAGAAATTACCAGGAAGTTGTTACTGAGCTATGACAAAGAGGCTGTAAACATCATAAATAAAAATATTATTATATTTCTTCACGTGAAACAAGAATATGCCCTGTTAAGGCAGTTTGAAGTGTATTTTTTAATATGGGGATAGTTCATGATGAAGATTCTGATTGCTAGAAGAATGAAATGGATTGATTTTGTTCTTAAGCCATTTCTTTCCCCTCTCATGTGTTCTTTAATTATAGAAGTTAGAAGGCTTAAAACTTAGCTCTACAACAATCTGTTCAGTGGATTCTGCTGGACGTTCCAAGAAACGTGATGAATTTAACCGATACCTTGGAATCCTAATTTTCCCCTTATTATCAGCTGTACTCTTAAGAAAAGTGCACTTTTTTGCCCCACAGAAATGCCCAGAGGAGACTAAGATTGCACTCTCTGGGAAGCTTTTATTTCAGGAAAACATATTTTGGGTACTAATTATAATCTAGCAGAATTTTGACTTGTAGTATTTGGTTATGTTTGCACAAAGCGTAATGTAGACTAGCTTTGTGTTTGTACTCTTAATTTGCTAAATTCTGATGACCCAACTCAAGCGGAGTTATTACAGGTAGTACAGACAGAGAGGGATCAGGATTCTGCAGCTGGAGGTTCCTCCTGTATGTAAATAGTACTCACTGAAGATGCTTTTATAACTAGATAGTCTGTGATTACAGTTTAGGAATGGCAAATTGAATGGTGAAATCCAAAAATGGGACAGAAAAGTGACTGTTCATAGGACATTTGGGGTTTTTTTTATAGACTCAGAAGGACGATTGCCCAGTTCACGTTATTATTTAAATTTGTACTTAAGACCAGCTTTGGAATTACGGTGGAGCTAAAGGCACATAAACCTTCCAAATTAGTCCCTGCTTCCCATTTCCTTGCCCTTCAGCACTGTTCCTACTGTAGCATTGTGGCTGTTTTCCAGCCCTACCTGTTTGAGGGAGCAAACTGCTGTACAAGAGCTTCTGGAGGGGGTCTCGTACCCCAGATTAGAGCCCTGAGCTGAAGGTCTGTTCCTGCCGTGTCACGCATGACACTGTGGGCAAAGCTGAACTGGCATTAGGACTGTGTCTAGTGATGCCTGAGTCCTGGGGAAATCAGCTGGACTTTAATGAAAGGCTTTGCTGAACAGACAGACTTAATAATGTATTAAAGTATATGCTTAGAGTGTTACTGAATTTGCATCTTTAAAAATGGCTCTATAAAGAACTCCTTGGAATTTCTTAGCATGCTCTTCACCCACTGTCTTTTGTTGTGATTTTACACAGGGGGGCAAAGTCCCTTGCCTGTGGTGGGGCATTGTATGTGCCATGATAATGTAAGTTACAGAACCAATGAGGAAAATGGATCTCCTCAGGTACAGAAAGCAAGCTCTGTTCATATTTATGTCTTAGTCAGGAATTGAATTTCTTAAATACTTGTTCTCATCTATTTCTTTTGAATCATTAAAACTAATAATTATTTTTACTTAATAAGCTGGTGAACAGTTTTTATAAGTTATGGTAATTTTTATAGAGTATTTTTGTAACTGGTTTTGATCGCTATTTAGTGTAATTCAGAGGTATATATTCAACTATTCTTTGCTTATTTGCCAAAGATGGAGAATTAGTGTCTGATTATGCTTTGCACCTATATGAAATAGGTGAAAAAGAATACTAAATTGAATTGTTGGGTTTTTTAATGATTGAACTTGCATGTACTTCACATAACTGAAAATAGCTACCTAGTATGCAAGTCAGTGGAAAATTCGCTCTGTTATTCCAGTGCAGTTTCAGTGCAAACTTCAGTACATCCCTAATTATGGAGTCACATAATATTTGCCATCAGATCCATTTGTCAACTCCATTTGTGGTTCGAAGTTACAGATGTCAGAAATTTGTACATGTCATCAATTCATTTGTCATAGTTGTTGTATGTTAACATTAAAATCAAGTTAGCTAACGTTGACATCTAAATTGCTATCTTTAGGTTTCAGAGTCAATAACAGATTTCAATTAATTTTGTACTGATCTGAGATGTTGTGTCAGAACGATGCAGATATAAGGAAGTCAACCCTGGTTTATACTTGCTTCACTTGTTGGTTTTCTTCAGAAATAAATCATGATGAAAGTGTAAAACAAAGGTTTCCCAAATGTAATTTTCGTGATCGAAGGTTGATGTTGATGCTGGAAGGCTAAGAAAGAGCTCTTCAAGTTATAGCATGAGGTGGATTCTGACTGGGAAAACAAAAAAGAAAAAAGGGAAAAGTGCGGGGGAAGAAAAGAAACAATTTTACCTATAATGTGTTATTGTAAGCTTACCAAATCGTTACTCTTTTTGTAGTGAGTGTATAGTCATTTAGATTATATAAGCAAGAAAGCTAACAGTTACAATTATATGTTTCTTAATTTTTAAATGTAGATTTAAGATTGTTAGCAGGTTATTACTTGTATTTATGTCTCAGTACAAGATAGTATTTTAATTACACTTTAGGGTATTGCAAAAAAACATTTTGAATCATGATGTTTTGAATGAATGTTATATTGCTCAAACAGAGGACAAGCAAAACAAATTTAGTAACTTGTATCCGTAAGATTCATAATGAGCTTTACTAAAATTTAACACACAATGGAGTTTTATGGTGATGCTTTTCTTTGTTCATTGTAACCAAAGTAACATGTGTGCAACTGGAAGAAAGGTACTGAAATGGTAAGAGACTGAGGGGTGGGTTTGCAGGCTGAAAAAAAAGCTCATTCTTGTCAGTGTAATTACATGACTGGGATCAATAACTGCAATATCAACAACTGCACACCCGGTAAATGGTCTGAATTTGACCAGTCACACCATGTCTGAGTCCTTTAAGTGTTGAGATAATTATCACTAATTTTTTAAATCAGAGGCAAATGTAAAAGCTGTGCTAGAATTTTGACAGAAGAGGCTTAGCGTGGCTAACCTGCTGATCTCTCTTCCAAGTGTAAAAATGTTGAGCTTTCAGCTTGATTGTTTAAGAATGTACAGACAAATTAATAGATTTATTGTACCGTACCTTTCTCAGGAATAATGAGGTCAGGAGTTTGCAGAACATCATGGTTTCTTTTTTTGTGTTCTGAATATAATTCAACCAAAGTAGTTATTTATGTAAAGCTTTTCAGAATTCCTAAAAAAGAAGTGTGTCTTTGGGAGTGGGGTGGAACAACCAACCAAAAAATCCCCCAGAATGTCTCTGATGTGCAGGGAAACATGATATGTATATGGAAACTTGAAGTTGTTTTAAATATATTAACCTTTATTTACACTTAAAAAATACATATATGCATTTGTGAAGTTACCGTAAATTTTCTCTTCTGCTGGAAGCGCAGGTGTTCCTTTCCCTGATCATTGAGCTCTTGGTTGAGTTCATAGAGCACATGTTCATTCTATTACCCAGTGCCAGGCAATTCCTGTAGCAAACAAAAGTGGGCGCCCGTTTTAGGTGTCACCAGTATGGCAGAGAGCCCAGCTCATGAGGGTAGCTGCTAACTAGCTCTGCTCCTTCGCCATCCCGTTATGTTCTGGCTGTTGACGTAGCCATGCTGATTTGGAATGGGGGTGGAATCCTTTTGTGTGTATTCCGACTTGTACCAAAGCTGATCTCATTACCGCTCCTCATTTATATACTACCTGCGTATTAGTTTTTTTTTTTTCTTTTAGTGGCAAAAAAAACCCCAAACCAAACCACCTAATACTTGATGTGTGGTCTACAAAATATCTGCTAGTGCGAGAGGAGAGAAGGTCAGTCATCTCATTCCAATTCATTTTTTTCTGCTTCTTAATACATTTACTTTCCTACCACACAAGAGGTTTCTGTTTTTGATCCTGGGATATTGCATAGTCAAAAACTGGATGGGGAATTGTCTGGGAGAGTTGTCAATAAGATGTGGTACTTGTTTTAAAAATAAATAAATAATGTAATGAATGATGTAGTAAGTCTCTTAATTGGGAATTAGAATCTATGTATCTGTCAAGGCCCGTCCCTGCCAGCAGCACAAATGAGTAGAGCAGACAGCTGAGGGAGGAAAAACAATTTGAAAACTACAGTTATGATAAGCCAACATGCAACTTTGTTAAGTAGAAATTTTGTTGTTAGTTTTAGTCACACATTCCCTCACACATGGCTACGTGCCACTGCAACTTCCACAAACAACTGCAAAGAGAGGAAGACAATCCATGGATAATCACAATTTCTGTTTTCAAATGTGTCTTATTGGTATAGAATTCTGCTGAATACGTACAGCCAGTTCCAAGAGAGAGACACTTAACACTCCCTGGGCTCTTGGTGTACCATGGCAGATCAATGTCAATCAGACATGCCTTTTTATGAAGCAAGACAGCTTGGTCCTACTGCCACAACATTGCTCCCACTATTTTATAGTAAATCTATTGCCCTCTGTGGAAGCAAACTAATTTTTTCACTTCTTTTGTAGTCTGTTTTGCCTCCAGAGTGGGATGTCCCTTCAGGAGAAAAAAAAAATAAATTTAGTTTTTTAGGTTGAATGTTATAGAAAAGTTTACAATAGTTGGTTTAAAAAAACCCAAAAAAGTACACTAGCGCTGGATGTCCAGGAGTTTATGAGGTTGCTTGTGGTTTTTCCAAATTGCAGACTTGAAGAAATATTCTGCTCAGTAACCTGGAAAGAAAAAACATATTTCCGTATGGATAATGAGAGGTATTCCTATGTAAAAAAAAAAAAAAAAAGTATGTCTTTTACATACTCAGTAGCAACTGAGTAGGGCTTGGGCACTTTTGTGGGGGAAGAAAGGGAAGGAGAACACAGAATTAAGAGGTGCTGGTCAGATAAGATAGCCGAGCCAAATAAATTGAGTGAATTACAAAGAACTCTTAACATTTGAATAGAATTATCTATGGAAGACAGTTACCAGACATTAACTTTTAGCAATTGTCAGCCAGCAGAGGGAATTCACATGAATTCACTGTGATTCAACTTGAAAAAGAACTAACGTGAGAAAATTCTGTTAAATACTTGCCCTTCCAGTAGAGTGAAAGAAATGAAATCCAGGACCGTGTGGGCGGGAAGGCAATACTGCTAATACCCATCTGCATTTCAGTTCTCTATTCTGTAAGAACATGAAAATCCTGCATTCCAGACAGATCACGTGTGTTGGTTTGAAAAATGTCCTGAAATGGATAAATTTTTGGTCAGAATTCAGATTCTTTTCTGAATCCGAAGAGCCAGAAGGGAAGCAACTGCTAAAGACAAAAACATTGACTTGTGGAGTCCTGAGTTTTCGTGACAAAAAATCATATGTGGGGATAGATCCTGGGTCTTGTGGTGCACACTCCCTGTTTCTATGGTGTACGCATTGTGTGAGGCACAGAGCTGACACATCCACCCTTCCACTGTCCTGCAATGAGACAGTGGGAAAAAGAGGTGCTGTTCCAGGTACACGTTCTGTTCTCTTGGTTATAGAAGCCTGGAATTCCATCTGTGCACAAGGGGCAAAAGAAATAGAAAAAAAGACTTTTTTTTCTAATTGTTAAGGTACCCAGACATTTTACAATGTTAGGATGCTGATAGCCCATGATATGGAAAAAAAAATGAGATATCCATCAACTGGTGAAGGAAATAAAGGGTGAAAAAAGTAAAAATTGCATTGCATGCCTTAATGTGTCTTCATACTTGTGTTAGAAAAAAGTTAGCTTATATCTAATTAGAAGTTAACATCGCAATAATTTTGTAAGGCAAGCATGTGCACGCAATGAGCTGATGTCGCAGGAAGGAAATGACAAGTGCAGAAGAGCATAAATCAACCTCTAGCTGAGATCTCTTGTTTTTCAACAGTGCGTGAAGGCTCTATAAAAATTTTAACCCTAAAGTAGTTCTTAGTTTTCAGTTTTTCCAAGAGGATGTTCGTAGCTTTGGAAGTCATGAATTGGCTCAAAAGTAATTCAAGATCTTTGAATTTGTAAAAGGTAGGACTTGGTGATATTACATGCAGTTGATCTGCTTGAAGCAGAGGATTTGTACTCGACTGAAGTCAAATGAGCAGCAGCTCTGCACTGATTTAGTGAACAAAGGAGACCTTGCGTGTTAGTAGCAGCAAAAAGTATCAGTAATGTAAAAAATATGTATGTCTTCAATAAATGTCAAGTTTTAAATTATACTTTCAGTGAATATTTTAGTATTTGTCTTATCAATTACTTTTGTGTTAAGTCTATAATTTTTGAACTCTGAGGGGTGTACCTTGAATTGACTCTTTGAACTTAACGAATTTTAAACAAACAGAGCTAAAGGGGACTAGCTAGAGTAGTATTTACTTTTCTGTTTGATGAATTGCCAGGACTGGGGTGCTAAAGGGCATCACAAAGCAGGTGGTTTCAATACCTTTGTGTTCTTTCTGTGTTTTTATTTGCAACTCATTAGTTCCTGTTAAAGCAGTAATAATTTTTTGGATGCAGCTGAAGTTCTTGGTTCTTAGTCAACCTCTCCTGTGGTTTTTCTGCCTATTTTAGTGTATTTTAGTTTTATTACAAGTCTTGACAGCCTAGTATTTATCTTGTGTTTGCTTAGGCTTCAAATTCCGTTGAAAATGATAGGTCTATTTGATTTGAGAGTATATCTTACCTTTCACACAACTTATTGTGTGGGATGAGAATGTGGAAGGTTGGAGTACCTTTACAATTCATGTTGCTGCAATATCTTTTCTTCTTCATTTCATATGAAAAAGTTCATGCCATTTGTGTGGCTTAAAAGCAATTGCAGTGAAAAAGGTGAGTCTCTGCAAGAGCTTGCCAAGATTCATTTTTCCAAGTACTCTTGTTTTTACTCATATACCATTGTTTTATAATCCTTATTGGGGAGAGCAGACCAAGGCCATATGATATAAGTACTGGCTTTTTTTTGTGCTTTTCCACTGTTTTATATTCACTAACAAACTATGCTAATATACTGGTAAGATCCTAAAGCCCAGAAATCCTTTTATCCCCTCTTTCCTCTTTCTTTGCGTTTTTTTTTTGTTTTTTGACCTATGCTAAATTAGTAAATACATTGCTCTTTGTCATCAGGTAGAATCTGCTTTTTCAAAAATGAGGAAGAACATTCTGGCTGATTTTTTTTTTTTTTTTTTGCAATGCGGCTTCATCTCATTTTTACCTGAAACTCGCAGAAGATTCTCCAAGCAAATTGTGTTTGGCACAGATTTAGCATTGTGGCTGCCAAGATTAGTCATGAAGGAGATGGAGCGCTACACTTTTGCCATTATTACACAGTGAACTGTACTTTAATGTTAGTAGCAGTCTACTGCTAATGTTTCTAAGGACATGGGTTGAGTTTCAGACAAAAATGTTGTTATCCTGTTTAAGCAAGCTGAAAAAACAATCTGCCTGTGAAAATACCTTGGGAAAACTCTTCATTTGAGAATCTTGATTGCTGTATGTTATAGCAAAGATTGGTTGGTTGATTTTGATTTTTTTGTTTGTTTTTTGCCTACCATAAACCCTTTAAAGATTTTTTTCAAAATATTCTTTATTTTTCTTTGAGAGAGAAATAAAAATAGATTGGACCCCAAGGAGTTACACATTACATATAACAAAAAATACTTAATATAAATAGTAAAGCCAGTTTAAACGCTTTCCTCATGGTTACTGGGCCATAAAAAACTATAATCAGAACAAGCATACTGTAAAAGCAGACTCTTGTTCAAAAGAATTCTTTCAGTTCAGAAGGAAGCCATCAGTAATTGTAATACTTAGCAATTATAGGGAAATCCCTTTTTGTTTGAAATGGTTTATAAGCTCGAGCTAATCCTTCAATGGTCTGTGGAAATAAACTGAGGCAAAAAAAAAAAAGGTCAATTCAACCAAAACTAGAGATTAACGACAGTCAGAACCGACAATTAACTCAGAATTCTTAGTCTTATGTCTCTGGTAAGACTCAGAATCTCTGGTCTTGTATACCATTCTTCCGTGTTTTTAAAATTAATATTCGGTACACGTTACTAACAGGATTAATAGAGAAAGGTATGAGAACTTGTGATTTTGGTAGACTACCTGCTGGCAAGTCTTGCTCTTAGACAGGAGGCCATGAACGAACGAGTGTACTTTGTGTTGCACAAGTGTATTTTATTTGAGTTTTTGGTTGAGCGGGAGGTTTGCTTGCCAGACTGGGGAGGCATTGCTAGTGATGATTAAAATGTCATATAATATATTTTATAAGTCACTTCAGAGGGTACCATTATGACTAAGATAAACTAAAAAATAGGGGCGTTTCAGAGAGTTAATGTATAACACTATTGCATTCTCTCAAGTCAGTAGATTCCACACAATATTCTCAAGCACATATATAAATAACTTAGACTTATACTGTATGTCGTTGTACTCTGATGTGGGCATCTCACTGCAGTGCTGACCAACCTGGCTTCCCCCAAACTATTAAACTGAAATATTGCTCGGCTGAACATACCTCAGAAACAGAAACCACATTATTTAGATAAAAATTTACGACAGGAGATGACTGAATTTACTCTACTACAAAATTGTCAGAAAGTTAATGATAGCTGAGATATCATGAGATAAATTAAGATGATAGTCTATTGAGTACAGATTAACAGGCATACCATATAAATATCTAGAAAATCTGTTTTCTATATAGTTATGAATTAGTCTCAAAAATGCTCCATACACTTCTAGAATTCATTAAGAGAGATCTTAAAATGGTTCTGCCTTGTCATTTTTAGTATTGAGGGGTGTTATAACTTGGTCATGGAAGTTAACCTTGTGTATTTGTTTATCTTTGTATTTACCTTTCCACTGAATTTCATTATGGTTGCATGCTTCTCTTCTTAAAGCATTGAATTAGAGCCTAAATGGGAATAAATAGCAAGAACTTGAAACAGTTCACTTCTCTTTAAAATAAAGGAAGCTTGAAATCATGATGGGAGGCCTCTTATTGGATCCGATATTGTCGGAATGCTCTGGAGCTGTGAAGGGAGAAAAGACTGCCTGAAATTTCAGAATTGGTGTATAAACCTGCCGGTGTAAATACTGCCTACAGCCTGGCAGCTTTCACACAGGCTGTGTTGGACAGGTGAGATCATGAATACAGTGAAAAATAATGTTTTTGAAGCCTGTTGCACTCCATCTGACAGCCGGCTCAATATTGTTTCTAAAATGCTAAAACTTGTGAGTGAGACTACACAGCGGCCAGAAAACTCTATCTATTTCCCAGGCCAACCTTTCTGGTTGCTGTGCTCCCCTCCGACTGCGGAATCTGACCGGTTATATTTAACATGCTATGACATGAAAAAAAAATAAATTTAAAACCTCATGGTTACAGTTGTCCTTGTGGAAGCAGACTGATGCATTTTTCGTAGTTTTTAATAATCTCATGAAAAACTGAAATTACCTCTTAAGCTCTGCACTGTCATATGGATCAGGTACTCCCCTTTTCCAAGCAAATGAAGCAGGTCTTGGCCTCCTCTGGCAGTTCAGTGCTTGGGTCCTTTAGATCTGCAAAGTACTGAGTAGAAAAACATCATCCCCAGGAAACTGACAGTGCTGATGCATGATCTTTGATCCTTTTTCTCTCTAACCACTACAAGATGTTCTGCTAAAACATATGCTTCTCTTTTTGCAGAGCCAGGTGTTCTGCATTCCATTGCTACTTGATTTTTCTGCTCATCTTCCACAGATAATGCTGCCCACTTCCTAAAATAAAAATAATAAATACTGCAAAACTTTTTGTTGTTGTTTTTGCATTTTCTCTTTCTGTTTCATGGTAAGGGATTGTGGGTTTTTTTGTTGTTTTTTTTTTTTTTCAAAACCTCTTTCATGTTGTCCTCTCTTCATATCGTCTTCCTTTCTGCAAAACAGGAGACTTCAGGAAATTGGTATTTGAGGAAAAACATGGCAATGGAGAAAAAGCCAGGTAAAAGGAAGTCCTGCACGTGGTCTGGCTGTGCTATAACTCATTGTCACTTCATTTTCATGAAGAATGCTTGTTTGAGTCTTTATTCTTAAAAGAATAAAAATAAAATAAAAAATGTGGACTTGTGTGCAGTATCTGCCTGCCTCCTGGGCAGCGCGCAATGTCCATTTCTGCTCTGATGGAGTTTTGTTTTCTTTTGTAGAAAGAAACTCCCATCTCGGGTCTTGGTTTGTTTCTGCCACAAATGCTGCTGGCAGTTTACAGTCTGTGGCTCTTTACTAATTCCAGGCGATGTCCTTTAACACTTCAAATCGAAAGGATGGAGATATCTGACCTCTAACTTCTTTTTCCATTTTAGTTTGGTTTATGTGATGCTTCTAATTTCCCTCTTGTTTATGAAAATTGGTTTTGCAACTGGCTGCTTGTAAGTAGCAATGGATTCTGGAGTATAAGGTGACAGAGGGAGGTAATAAGGCTAATTTACTCATTTGTATTGTTTTCTTCTTCTTCTCGAAAGAATGTTCTCTTACTAGTACTTTAAGAGATGTCATACTGACATCTAGCATTTTAGATTTCCAGTAGGACAAGAAATATCTGGATAGATAGAAAAGAACGGATGGAAAAGATGGAAAGATGGAAAAGAAAAGATGGAAACGATGGCTTCCCCCCTCTCCCTCCCCAAGGAGAGTAAAACTCCAATGACACCAAGAGATTACATATATAATACTAATAATGCAAACCCCTGTTTCTTTGTGGGTTTTTTTGTCAGTTTAAATTATATTTATCGTATTTCTGTGCATTCTCAGCACAGACCACAACACGTGGAAAAAAAAAAAGGTGGTTCAACTGGCAAGAGATTTCAGCTCCTGTTTTGCAAGTAAATGAAGGGGAAGTTCAATTGAAAACCTTCCATTTATTAAGTCAGTAATGTGGTATTCGTTTTTTCATTTGTATTAGGTTTAGATGAGAGAAATTATTATTATTGGCAAAATTTTTTTATCCTTTGTAGAATTTGCATTTATTAGAAAAAGCCACAACCACAATGTTTTTTAATGTTAATACAGAAAGAAAGGCAGTTGTAAGTAGAGAGGTGGGCTTCCTCAATTTTATTTAGTAATCTTGTTACAGTTAATGGAACTACTTTTATTTTACATCAACTACTTGTGTTTCGAGATTGTTCCATTTGTTATTGGTCAGACCAGATAGTCTACTTTTATGTTTGAAGTAGTAATTACATTTTTGTGCCTCAAGGCTGTGGAAGGATTTTGGCATCACTGAACCTGAGATGGTTTATATCTGTGTACTTTGGCTTTCATGTTAAGAAATTAATCAAGTATTTTTGGATTTGTTTTTAAGATAAAATTTCTCACTTATTTAGTGAAAACACTAGTGGAACTATGCTATGTATACTGTACAAGTTTTACATCTTGTTTTATGGAGCAGTGTGATTTCATTTAGAAATGAATTTGTTTTACTTTGTGTTTATGCAGGATTAGCTATATTGTGTTCCGTTGTCCTTTCACAGTTACTTTCATAGAAGGTCTAAAAGATAAATCTTGTCACAGGTATTTGTGTGTATGATTATTGTGATTACTCCTTTGAAATGTGGTGATCCAAAAAAAAAAAAAAAGTATTCTTTGCAAGTGCTTTGGAGCATGTGAAATTAGTAGGAACTCTTAGTCAAATTGATCATAGAATAACTTTAATTTATAGAATAAGGCACTGACTGTGACATCTAAGCTATAACGGAATTATGGTGATCACTCAGACAGAGAATGTGTAGTACTGGTTAATGTCAGCTATAGTGCACTTCGTATTCAGTTTGGTGTCATAACGTTCTTAAAATGTCGCAGTACCAGTGCTGTATCATGTCCCTTCTTACCCAAACAGAGTATTTTAGAATTTTGTTTAAGACCACGGCTTACCAGCAAGTTTGTATTATTTGGTGACTTTTTAATGTGGACAAACGAATATGATAAGTTGTCTTCTTTCTGTTGCGGCTGAGGATTGCATATGGTTCCAGCTTTTCAGCGCATGTTCACATACTAGCTTTTCATTTTTATCTTTGAATTTTTGAGTCCTATTTATGACACTGATATTCAAAGAGTGTCTTGATGTTTGAAGATGTGACTTCTATATATAATCAAATAAAAATTGGCTTCCAAAATTTCTATCAGTGAAGAAGCAGAGTAGAAATGACTTATTTATATTTAATCATAATAATCTAAAAGATAACCTGAATAATATTGCTTTAAACTACTGTAGTGATATGTGTTGAGTGTGCTGAATACAAAGAGGGATATGAGGGGCATTCAGAATATAAGATACTTTTAAGCAAGACTTTTTGAATGTAGAGCGTACTGATCTGGAATGGGTGGGTTTCACTTCTCAATGACATCTGTGGGCAGCATCATTGTTAATTACTAAGTACTTAATGGAGTCCTTTGGTCATCTCTTTTGTAAGGCCCTCAAATCACGTCTTTCTTGCCATAGAAGTATTCTGTGCAATCAGCTCCTTAGGGGAAAAAAAAATATCCCTGCAGAAAACACTAAAAAGTAAATATATTGGTACTGCCATTAGTTCTGTTCTTTGGGCTTGGATACAGAAGTAGATCTCCATGTGCTAAAGGAAACTTTTTAGCATATTAATAAGCTTATGTTGCTTGTTCTCAAAACATAAGGCCTCTCATTTTGAACACATTGAGTTATTTACAATGGTCACCACATCTAATCCCTCTCTGTCACTTTGTAGAAGTTTCTGAATGTGTACCATGTATTCTATGACTCCACTGGAAATGTGTGCAAGTGGTGAAAAAAATAGTGTTTTCTAATGAAGAAAGTTATCTCCTGCTGAGTAACAGGGGCAAAGTTGAAAATTTTGAAATCAAATAGTATTTATTGCTATTAGTGTACTTAATCCCTCAATAAATTCCACATATTAAAAGAAAAAAATATCTCTAAGGGATCACTGTGTTTCTGTTTAAGGTGCGGTTACATCTGTTTGAGATGAAAGTCACAGAGGTTTGTTGTTTCTGAAATATGCTTACAAATAACTGACCCATAAATTACCGTAATCAATACAAAATTTCTTGGAATGCTGTTCAGAGAGCATTATGTATGTAATCATGACAGTCAGGACTTATCCAGTTGTTCTGCAGAGCAATATTATTAAAGCAGAAGGTGTAGGAAGTTAGGGCATATTTCAATCTGCTCCCCCTGTGTGAAGCTGCCTGCAGATTATTATCTTTTTTTTCCTGTCACAGAATCCTTTGTGGTTTTCAACCTAGAGCCAGGAATGCCATGGTAAATAAGAATTCGTTAGCCTTCACACAGGTTATGGCATAATATAAGTTGATAGCAATAGCCCCAAATTCAATTCAAATATATAATTTCATAAACAAAAATAATAGGCTGCATATTGCTCAGTTTATTATTAATAGCATTCTACTTTTTCAACAACAGCAGCCTTAATCTAATAATAATACATAGCAATCTAATCTATAACAATCTAATATTAATAATAAAATATTACAGAATTAAAGTGTTCAAAAATATATATTCAGATACTGTAACCATGCCTGTGTGGGCAGTTCATTATGTCTATAACAAGTTCAGGAATTTAGATATGATTTCTTTTGATCTTTAGTATCCCACTTTGGATGGAGAAACTCCACAGTAATCAGCTAGGTAGAAAAACAGAGGAGAGTGCAGAGCTATACGCTTTTGAAACAGATTGATTGTGAAGCAGCGCAACTTTTGAATCCTGTTTTAGGATTAATTGAAAAAGCAGTAGAGTTGTATGGGAGTGTAGAAGTCAAAATCGACCTAATAATTCTCAATGCAGCAATAAAAACAAACACAGGTAAGTAGATGAGAACAAGAGCAGTTCCTGAGATTGGTTGACTTGTGTTGCACATTATTATGGTAGAAGAGAATGGAAATAGGAAAGGCAAAGACAAATGTACATTTTTTACTCTTGCTAATATAGCGAAACAGCTTCAACCTAGTTTTTGGAGAGTATTTTTGCGGTTATAAGGTTAGAAAGATTTATTTTGAAATGAAAGCTTTAGAATCTGTAGAAAATACTTCATCTTTCAAAGTACAATTTTGGGGTCATGTCATGCATTTGGAGTGTGAAAATTCTTGCTAGCAGGTGTAATTCTTACACAAGTAACCCCACTTTAATTCTGCTTTGGCTTTATCGCTGCCATTCATATTTGGAATTGATGTACATTTCTGCCATGTCAAAAATAGATGAGAATAGTTTTGCAGTTTTTCTGGGAATAGCTGATCTGTGTTTCTGAAAATAATGCTGATTGTTGTTAATCAACTTGTCAGAACTGAATAGTTTTCTTCTTTATCAAACTGAAGAAAATTGGGACACTAAATAACAGTCTGTGCAGAACTAGGACACTCTGTTTGGAGACACAGCTCCAGACACTGTAGAGGATTTTTTTGACAGATAAGCTGTGTGCTTAAAGAGATAAATGTTAATCTAATACATTGGAAAACAGGCAGATTACAGTGTACTGCGATGCATTCAAATAACAAGACTAAGTTCTATGCACCCGCTAAGTCTGTTTCATAAAACTCCGCAAACTTACTGTGAAGACCACTGCAGCAGCTGGTAAACTGTATCTCATAGACTCTTGATATGGGATCCAAAATCAGTAGAATAAGCAACAGCTTGACTAGCATTTTTACTACAGAAAACTAAATTATTTTTTGTATTGATTGTAGGGCATTCAAAGATGATCAACATAGTGCCTTTGTTATCTGTCTTCTCAGTCAGGCTTCTCTGTCACTTTGTTTTTCCAGTTTCCAGAATATATATTGTCTATCCCTACTATGTCCAGAATACTGATGCTTGATATAGTTGTATAAGCTGATCATTTGTATCCTGTACAGCATGTGATTTCTTCAGTAAAAGGTTCACATTAGCGCAGACGCTGAGTACAATACCCATAGCAAACTCAAACTTGTAAAATGGTAGTTTAATACTGTATTGCCTCAGGCGTATATGATAGGACATGTTAAAGAATGATGGCGATTCAAAAAAGAATTATAGAAGCTTCAAGGTGCAAGAGCTGTTCTTGTCAGAATAAGACATGTTCTTTTACGGTTAAAGCCAAGGTAAGGAACAGTGAAAATGAACTCACTCAATCAAGTTATCTGTTTCTCTGGAATTATTCTTAAATGTTATTAACTGAATATAGGTTTGGAGATGACTTTTCTTTAAGAGTTTTGTGGTTTCTTATACATAATAAAATGTGTTTTAACTTCTATATATATATACACCCCTGACTACAAAAGAAGATTTCATGTGGAACTAGCTGGTGGAGGGAAAAAAAAGTGGCAATCTCCAAAAGCAAGGATACACCATGCTAAAATAATTACTATCATTTAAACTGTGGAAGCAAACCCAGCTATTTTTTTGTTCACTATTAGCTGTGTGACAACTGATACGTGAAGAGAACATGTGCAGGTTCTCGTGCAGTCATTTGTCCTTATGTTCTGGCTCCAGAATTTGTGTGGAATGTGTTAATATAATATGCAAGTACCGAGTTAGTGTACCACTGTACCTGAGCTAACAAGGCTGCTGAAAGTCTGCATTGCCTTTGTCTGCCTGTGGAGTTCCCAACTGGAACTGGTTTCTGTTTGGCTCAGAACACTGGTGGAATACCCGTACGTACCGAGGTAGCCTCTGTAGTCATTTTAACATTCCATCTTGTTTACCAGACAAGAGGCAAAATAAAAATCCATGGTAAAATCCACTGTCTATTAGAATACTAGGTGTATCTCAGCAAGACCGGTCCCACCTATAAGAATAACAAGATAAACAAAAATAATTGATAAGGTAACTAGTTCTGTCCTGTTCTAAACTGGATCTATTGATCTGGAAAAAATAGAAGTCTGCTGGAAGTAATAACCGCTGAACTTTGATCTGGATGTTTTAGTTTAATACAAGAACATACCACGATCTTGTGAAGATTCCTGCTATAACTGCATGAGAACCAATTAGAGAAGAGTCATTCGAGCCCCCAAAAGCATTATCAATCCAGGCAGGAGTTTTTAGGCTTTTCCAAAGACTGTTGGACAAAAAGAAGCTGTGGAAGCAGTTGTCTGCTTGCGTTCCTCACAAAGAATTTTCTGTTTTTTGTTTGAACACACTTACGCCTTTATGGCTTGACACAAGCATTAGCAGGGGAGCAGCCAGGTTGTAAATGCTCTTTCAGAGCTGCACAGCTTTTGCGAAGGTGATACCAAACTGCTACAGGGAGAGTAGAAAGATTGCTTGGTATGTTTGGCTGTTAGATTGAAAGGGTGATTTCAGATGCTAATGGTGTCTTTTTATATCTCTTGGCCCAGCACCAGAAAGGGTGTGGTGAAACTGCTCGGTAGGTGCTGAACCTTTCTTTACCATGTGCTGCTGTCATAGCTGGAACCTCCTGTATAAACCAGCTGAGAAAAGGCACCTTACCTGTGCTGCTGTTGCAGCAGCAGGGGCACTGGGAGCCTGGGCGCTTCGCCCCATAAACCGGTGCCTTCACAGGTTTTGTCATCCCAGGGTACCTGGCACTGAACTTGCAGTAACTTCGCATCGAGTGAGCCTGCTTCCGTGTCTACCTTATAAGACAAACCTAGCAGCTTTCCCGTGAATATTATTAAATGGTAAAAAACCCTCCATTGAAAACTGAAAAGAAAGATAGAGATGTTCTGCCTTTTGGTTTCTGCGTGAAGATGTGGTAAGAGTCTGTATGTCTTTTGGTTTCCAACAGAGTATTCTACAGCGCTGGCTCTCTCTTTTATCTTATTTATTTATCTATTTTTATTTTTTGTAAAGAGTAGTCGTTTTAAGAAATGGGAACTTGGTTGCTCTAGCATCGTAGAGGGGTACTGTCTCTCATCTTTTCTGGGATGATTTATGAACACATGGAAACACAAAATACAGCAGATCTTTTTTGTATAAAATACAGGTCTGTTGTGACATATAAAAGGAGCAGCACTTCTTAAATTTTGACTGTGCAGCATCTTAGAAGCAAACATTGCAGAGATAAATTATAATGTTCATATAAGTATATACCTGTCTAAATTTAACACTGAAATAAAGATACAGTTGCCTGAGTAAGTGACTGGATTTTAAAGATGCTGCACACTGAGAATTCACCTTGACTGAAGTGCTGAACTGAAATCACAGCCATCACCACTTTTGCATTTCCTCATCTTATGTACATACTTCACTTCAAGATGATCACTCTCAGATAATCAAAATACTTACAGAAGTATTTGGAAGAGTCGAGGTATATTTCTTGAGCTTGGGCACAAGTGTTTGAAAATCCTGGCTGGGTTCGTGTCAGCAGTGAAATAACCAAAGTACAGGTTACAAATTCGAGTTGGTTTCTAATTCTAAAATTTCTAATTTTAATTAATTTAATGAATACCACTACAACACTGAAGTACTACTGTTCTATAGTTTCTTCTTAACTTTGCTATGTGATTTTTACCAGTACTAATTTAATTTCAAAAGTTTTGTTACATGCAAGATTCTTGGTAATTTTAAAAGTAATGTAATATATTAGAATTTACAAAGACTTTGGAAAGTTAAGTGCTTCACCAAGTAGCTTGTGATTCTGTTGGTAGCGTAAAAATGATGTTCAGATCTCCTCTTGAAGGTTTCTCATTAGCATTTATGAAATAAACCAGAGGTAAACATTATTGTGTCACTTTTCTACAAAATATTTGGTGAGCATTTCTAATTTGTAGATTCATTCCCATTTCTACCTGTAAATGCTTAGTTGCAGAGAATATTGAATAGAACCTTTACAGCTGAGAGATTTTCTCGTATCACAGATAAAGATCTCTACATAGCCAGCACCAGCATTTCATCTTAGTACATAAATCAGGGAAACAGTCAATATACTGAATAAATTTAAAAGATGTGAGAAACTTCATATGCCATTCCAATTTGATCTTTAGCAGATGATGTATATTATAAAATAAAACATACGGATATTACTTCATGCAACTACCTTGGAAAAATGGTTTTGACTTACAAATATTAGTTTCTGTCACAAATTATATTTATTTTTCCTGCAGGTAGAACTCAGGGTGCCAGGAATGTTCTGGTAAAAGTTAAAATTACTCCTATGATGACAGCAAGTGACAGACTTCATAATATTGCCTTTTTTAAAGATTTGAAGTTTCAATTTTAACAATGCCTAGAATAGGCTTTTGAGGAGTGACAAAGCTCCAGTTCTTTGCTTGATGTAATTTTCAGGAGAACGTTTGACTCCAACGTGTGGTTTCAAAGATGCAGCTCGATTTTTCTCTAGTGTAGTGGAAGAGCCCAGCATGGTACAAATGCTGCCGTGGCTACCTTTGCTTTATTTCTGCAGCATTACACTTCCCTGTTAGAGGAGTAAAGTGATTTAAGGAGGAGGGGAAAAAAAAAAGTTTTAGCTTCTTAAGACAATGTATGTATTTTTGGAGCAAATATGTCAGCGTTTTATGTTTTCACAAGGCATTGTACATTAATTATATTGTATAAAGAACAGAAATATTTAATATAGACATTTATTCTTGAGTGAAAATACTTGTTATATTTTATTGCCAAAGAGATTCATGGTAACTGACCTTGTCTGAATGCTGACAAATAATATCTAAGAAATTATTATTTGGACCTGTGCATCCATCCTAGACTGGAAAAGCTTATCTTAGAATACATTATTTTAAACTTATTTTCAATTTTGAATGAGAATTAATATACTGAGAATATTTTCATTTCATTGTCAGCATGCTAGATAAAAATAAAATATTACTTGTTAGCCTGAATACTGTCATATAGCCGTTCAGATTTAGTATTCTAATGGTTGCTGACCCTCCTTGATGAGAAACAGAGACTGAGAAATGTTCTCAGACTATTTTTCAGTAAGTGGCTGCAGATTTATTTAAATTGTTTGAAAGTCATCTCTAATTACAGGTAATCATAAAGCAAATGATGATAAGAAAAAGGTAGTGTTTGGTTGAATTATCAATCATTCTTTTCTAGTGCATTCTAATTAGATTACCAACTGTTCTTTCAGAAGAAGTACTTTCTAATAGGAATAAATATCTATAAAATTACATGCTTGTTTACCTGTGTTTGTATCTTTACTTCTCTTGTTTTTATATACTTAAACCACTGCATTATTATTTAAAGGCAATGTAACGTAGGCTACTGGAAAATTAAAAAATATGTGATATGTTAATTGTACCTTTTCATGTCAAAAGAATTTGGAAGTCTCTCTCACATTTTGTGGCTGGTTATTTACCCAAAGTAGGCAGGAAGCTTGGAATGGGTAACTGTGCTCTGCCACGATGAGGAAAATGACTAGTATTTTGGTAGTTTCTACATTTTTTGCAGCGTTCACTCTTTCAGTTATTAAAGCAAATAAAAAGTGTTCTCCCCAAAGAATTAACACTTCCTCTTGCCAAAAAAGCCAAACAACCAAACCCAAACCAAAAAAGCCCAAACGAACAAAAAAGAGCCACCAAACTTGTTCAAATGTCTGCGCTGATGTTTTGCTGCTATAAGAGACCATGGGTGGTGATTGATTGTACTGTATGGCCCACAGAACTTCATGGTAAATATTTTATTGAATAAAGCTTTGTATTACAAAGGTACTATTCTGGTTGCAATTATCAAGCTGAAATCAATATCACTTTCCCAGACTGGAGCCTTATATGTAAGGGTATTCTTAAATACAATAGTATAATCAATAAACAACCGGACATTTTCTATTTTCAGTAATTAACTCTGTTATTTTTTCAAGGGACCTTCTGCTTTCTATGCTATTAATAAGTGTTCTACTTCTTCCCATCGTACTTACTAAATGGAGCCAAAAAGCCTGGACAAAATTACGTTCTGGTTTTGAATACATTTAGTCATCCACTCTTCCTCTTTTATTTCCTTCGGTGGCAAATAAATCTATCAATGCTGAAATGAAAGTATTAGTTTTTCTTTTAAAAAAGATAAATATCAAATGAATTTTTGGACAGGAACTGGAGAACCTCCTCCTCCACTTTGAGAGAAAGCCCTGTTTATTAATGATCCCACTGAAGATCAAGTTTATTAACCTTTGTGGCTGCTGAAAGCACACACAAAATGTTTGCGTTTGCGTTTCACACGTATTAGGTAATATACACTCCGAAGCATTAATTTAGCTGCTGTTCTGGGAGTGTCTGTTCAAAAGGTTAAGGCATAGCTGCTTTATGATATTGAAGTCAACACTATATACTCTTTAATTTCACTGCGTCAGCAGATCTGACTTTTTCAGGAATTTTGCAAGTGTTGCAGCTGGTGCTTCTAGCACAGTCTGAAGCCTTTTTCAAGGTAGTTGCTGTTGGGTAGTTGAGGAAAGCAATCACATACCGTCCGAACCTTCTCTTCAGGTGGTACAACAAATCCAGTTTCCTCAGCCTCTTCCCGCACAGTGTTTTCTCTGATTTCCCACTGTCGTGGTGGTCCCTCTATTTGACTTGTGCAACTTGGTCCATGACTTTTGTGTACGAGGGAATGAGAAGGTGGATATGGTGCTCCAGATGTGGCTCCCAAGTGCTGACTAGAGAGCAATGACCATGTCCCTTGACCTTCTGGCCAAGCTCTAACCAGTAGTCTTCATTTGCACTTGGTACTTCTCCAGTAAAGGGCTCCAGCTGTATGGAAGGATGAGACATTTCTCACTTTCCACTAGCATAACCAAGACTAAACAGGTTTAAACTGTCTATGTCGTAATAGCCTCATATTCTTGATGAATAGGCTCAGCAGGATGTCTTCTCTGCCTTGATAAAGGGTGCATCTGTTATCATTCTTGCTGTGATTGTTTAAGAACAAAATTAAAAACTTGACTTCGTTTTAGCTTCTAAGAAAAGGATGCACCAATGACGGAGATATTATTTTGTTTTTGTTTAAAAACTATATTTTTAAATATTTTGATATAAGACAACCAAAAGTAATTTCTTACTTTGACCTTTATATCAGTAAATGTTGCCATTGCTCTGATTATTTTGTTTTAATCACGATTTATTTTAAAGTGAACAAATGTGAAATTGTTGTTTTGAAAAATGGAAAATATCTATGGTAAACTTATATTCACCAAAAATAATATTTCTTCTATAATAAATTACAGATAATCCATACATTGTCTTCGAACCTGGAAGAAAATTGTTAGTTCTGAGAATAAACTCCCTTTACTTTCCAGGAATGACAAAATAAATAGCAAAACCAGAAAATAAAATTTCTTTAGAAAGTAGTGCCTCAACAACTTTTAAAGACAAAACCAAACTCTCGGGTTTTTTGATCAGTTAGTGAAACTAATTGAATGAAAACTCAGATTAAGCATATATGCCCACAAGTGCTCGTGTGATTTGTAATAACCTACAGGAAAAATGTGAATTTCAGCAATTGCAATAACTGTCTTTGTGACAAAACCCCATCCTTTATGTAAAGACCAAGCCACCAGCCTGGCAGAACTTTCCTGGCGGATACAGCTGCCCGTGCAGTTTCTGTAATCAAGGCCTTACACGGGGTAACAATCATTTTACAGATTCTGTGTAAGGAAATGATGCTGCTCTGCTGAGTATGTTAAGTAGCAGTGCTTTTCTCTTCCAAATGCACTTCTCTAATTTGAAAAGGATGTTCTGTTACTTGGCAGGGTGGTTGAAATTATACAGTTCATAAAGAAAAGATATATTTTGAGACATTGTGAATGTTGCTACCGAAATTGTTCCTCAGATCTGAACTCAGAATATGAAAAGTAACTATAGTACTTCATAAAGAATATATTTTTTTGGTCTGATTGACTGCTAACTTGATTTAGTAAAATGTTTTAGTATGTTTTGTTACTAATATATATATTTTTCTGACAGTAAAAATGGTTACAAATTTACCTTAATCATTTACTTAATTTTCTCATTGGTCTTTTCTAGTATATTTGTTCAGTTCCATTTAACCACAAACCAAATATATGGTACTTTTGAGAGCTGGTAAAAAGAATTATTGATGCATTGTATACCGATAAAAGATATTCTTCCATAATGAGTGGACAGAGGAAAAGAAAGAAATCGTATTACCCAAACAGTACTCCCAATTTAAGATCTCTGATGCAATTTCTTTTAAAATGGTCAAGTATCCTACACTGGATGCCAGTGAAGTGTATTAACAAATGTTTTAACACATACCAGTCACCATGCTTAAAGTACTCAAGTACTTAATTATAAACCTCAACAGTATTGTCAAACTAGCCGGACTTTGATAAAATAGCGTTCTGTAAATGATTGGCTTTATGGATTAAGGTAGTTTGGTTGATGGCTTCTACATACAGGTTAAAGTGAATTTTTGCTTATAATTGTGGAAATAAGTTAAATATAACTATTCTCAAAGTCTTTCCAAAACCACTGTCTATATGAAATTATTTAAATCATATTGTTCAATAATATGTAATTATGGCTTTTTTTAAATGGGCAGAGCAGAATCAAGAGCATGATTTTCAGTATTAATGGAAATCACCAGTTGTGTTTTGAAGGAACTTTTGTACCACCCTTTACTTGAAAGGATCATGTTGTAAAACGTGCTTTTCTCAGAGCTAAGAGGGTGGTTTTCTTGTTGGTTTTCTTTGGTTGTTTTTTGGTTTACGTGCTTGACTTTGACAGTAGACATGTGGGGTGTAGTTAAGTGACCTAAGCACTTCTGTCATCATTTCTGGGATTTCTGTAGGTAATGGTGATCTACTCCCGTTTTATTTTCATTCACATAATAATACATCCCTAAATTCAGTTTAGTAACCTCATCTCTCTCACTTCTTGTGTGTGTGTGTAATCTCACTAAAATTATTCATATTTTATCCCGATTTGGGGATCCTGCTGTCTATATCTGACTGCCAGTCCCTCAAATCCCTGGTAACATTCTCTGCCTGTGCTGATTGTTCCCATCTGTGGCGTGGCACTAGACTTTTATACCTTGGATAAAGCATTGTCCCTCAGTCTTCATGGAAACTGGGTGACACATCTATTCAGGAACCTGCTTAAGTTTTATCGTGGCCTTTGCAAAAACATGTTTTTCGTATTCCTGTTCATATGGAGAACCATATGAAGATATCCTGGCTCCAAGGTATTCAAGCTACTTCCCAAGAGCTAGGTTCTCAACTGCTAGCCCACCTGGCATATGAAATTATAAATAAAAGTGCTGTGGATGTTTTTTTGGAAGAACTGTCTATGCCTATTAATAACACTGAGGCACTGGGTGTGTGAGGCCACGAGGGTGTGAAAGTCCAGGTGATGCGCTGTGAGTCTGTGTCCGTGTGACACCTGTTTGATGGTGGCCTCTGTGTTGTCATGGGGAGATGGCTCCAGAGTAAGGCCATTCAGACTGTGGGCAAGGAAATCCGAAAGGAATTGTAAAAACTGGGAGCTTCCAACGTTTCCTTTGCTTTTCAGAAAACGCTGATATAGTCAGCGAATATGCTTCCTCTTCAGGACTGTACTTGAATTGTTTTAATGCTGAGTTAGTTGAATAAATCTTAATACAATGTACCTGTATCCCTTAATGAAGTTTTAAACATCCTTATGAGTCGTTCCGTTACTTGTACAACCATTTTCTAAGGATGTGCTTAACTGAATTTATGTCAGATGGGATTTAAAACTTTCATAATATATGCAGAATAAGTGTAATAGGTTTTGCTTTGGAATATGATAACCAAGGGACATTTTAATTCCTCAAGATAATCCAGCGTATATAATATTTCTGTCTCAAACTGGTGATAGAATCTTCAGTTCCTCTCTCTTCCACCAACCAAGAAAAAGATGAGAAGTGCAGAAAATGAGTATTTTACAGTGGATACTCCATTTACATATATTTCCTGCATATAGGAGCATAAAGTTTTGAAATGTGTAGGCAGGTAGGACACTTGCAGAAATAAATACTGTAAATGCTTTTTAACGGCTTAACATAAATATGATGTACCTGACTTAATACTGTAGTGTCCACATTTCTTTTGCATGAATGTTAAATTTGTGGGTACCCTGGAGACGAGACAGAATTTTATTGGTGTTTTTTGGGATACAGAAATAAATTAATATTTGTAATCTACATTGCTAGGAAGAGGGATAACAGAAAGAATTCCTGAGGTTTTTAAAGCATTTTTAGCCTTAAAGGTTGTTATTAAAATCAGAGAAGATTTTACTTAAAACTAAGAATTTTTCTTTTCAGACTTAAGAAATTCTTATAGGATTTGGCTATGACAAGTGGAGTTCACAGCAAATACTGACATTTTTATAGAGAAGGCAGATGGAAAGAGGATTTTAAACAGATCTATTCTTATCTTTGGTATTATATATTAATAACTTCTGCCCCATCCTTTTGGGTAGTGGGATGGAGTTAACTTTCTTCATAGTAGCCCATATGGTGCCGTGTTTTGAATTTGTGACTAAAGCGGTGTTGAGAACCCACCAATGTTTTGGCTGTTGCCGCGTGGCGCTTGCCCAGTGTCAAGCCTTTCTCTTACTCTGCAGACTGGGGATGCAGCTGGGACACCTGGCCCAAAGTGGCCAAAGGGACACTCCATCCCATAAATCGTCATGCTCAGCAACGAGAAAACCAACCCCAAACCTAAAAAAAGCCAATGTTGGGGGGTTCAGCCTTCCAAGGTAATTGTTGCTTAGAGACTGGGGGGCATCAGTCTGCTTGTGGGAGGTGGTGAGTGGTTGTCTTTGCATCACTTGTTTATTCCCCTTCCCCATTTCCCTCACTTATTAAACTGTCTTTATCCTCACCTATGAGTTTTCTCACTTTTGCTTAATTCTCTCCCTCATCCTGTTGTGGGGGGAGTGAGCAAGTGGCTGTGTGGGTGCTTAGCTGCTGGCTGGGGTCATCCCACCACAGCGACTCACTCCATAACCTACAGAGAGAACAGAAAAATAAACCAGTACTCTTTGATTTTTATAAACAGAATAAGCAAGCATCAGAGAGATCACATGTGATATATTTAGTCCACTATCTAGTTCGCTGGAGTTGCCCCAGTGGAGAAGCTCAGGTCTTGCAGCTGGCAGGATCTGGTTTTGTTTGAAACAGAAATGTGTGCCTTAGTGTGTTTTTTATCGGTTATGAGATCTTGCTCTTTCCCTAGGAAGTGGGATGTAAATGTCATAAATCCAGTTTACAAGGAGAGTGAAAAATCTGACCCTAGATGTGATGGACACTAGACATTATTGGCTTTATTGGTATTGAAATAAATTGTGCGTAAGGCGTTTTTTCTGACAAAACCTTTGCGTTAAAGAAACTTGCATTATTTCTGTGATAAATAAACTGGCTTTCCCTATTTTGTATTCTACTGTTGATCAGTGCTTTGTATTGTTTCCCTTTTGTTAATAAGTAGGTAAACATCTCCAAATCAAAAGCTTGGTGCTGAGTTCATTGATCTTTGGGAAGCCTTTGATTCCTGACAAAGGAATCTTTCTTGCTACAAGATGTTTGGAGCAAAAATTCAAGTGAATTTGAAGTGTGTGTGCCTCATCATGCAGCTCAGACAAGGCAGTATACTGTTAAGAATTAAATTTAATTTTTTAACCAAAATGGTTGTTGAAGAAATAAGAATGTCTTTTCTTTCCATTTCTAACCAATTAGAAAAAACACAATTAATACACAATATTGAAAGTATGAGAAATTCTGGGTCTAAGTATTTTGCACACTAAGATGCATTCCGGTTACTTGCTGTTTCTTGTTCTATCTCACTGACATTCAGACTATTGGCCTTGCATGCCGAATTAATTAGGCTGTACATAAGAATGCATAGTTAAACTCAAGTGGCTCCCACTTCTTTTGATCATAACTTAATGTAAAATAGGAATATAAGTGTGGTTATGCCTGTATTTTATACATTGGTATAAGGCTATTTTTACTACAATTGATCTTGTGTAAGGTTTAGCAGTGATTTATGAGAATATTTGTTATGATATTAAAAAGAATAAAAAACATCCTCACCTTTTATGAATGTGCATGCATTATAGAAATGTACAATTTATCTATCAGACTCGGGGCATTATTTAATATCTGTATGAATTATAAGGAAGAAATGTGGTGACATTGGAGGCAGTTGTGGCTTGCAGAGCTCTGGGCTGTAGTGACAATGAAGTGAAAAAGGAATTGCTTCATCCTTTAGTCCTACTGTTATTCATCTTGCACATGTAGCAGTGGTTGGTATAAAGAGGGAATAAGCCGTTCCAAATAAAATAATAGTGCTGGTAATGGCAGCCAGGAGAGCAGGCGTTTATGGGACCTGTGAGCTGTAGTCCCTGCTCACAAAAAGTGTCACAGACAGCCTTGGTCTGAGAGCAGCCTGACCTTTGGTCTAAACTACTATGGCAGTGGTGTGTTCTCCGCAGGTTTTGCTTTTTATAGGTTTTAAAGTTCAGAAATGTTAAGTTTAAATGAGCCAGAGGGATCCAAGTTGGTGCAAATGAATTATTTGACAATTTCATGGGGCTGTTATGACTCCTCAGACTTATGGCCTGCCATTAGAAACTCATCAAAATGTATTTATGAATCTTAATTTCATTGAACTGTCTTGTGTTGTTTTTCTGCTTTTTTCCTCTGAGAAATATTAAGCCTTGATAGTTTCTTTTGTATTAGTAAAATGGCATATATTAATGTTTGAGCAAACTCATTGACACATACACAATGACAGATTAAAATGTGCAATTGAAATTCTAGTTTTTAAACTTGCTATTTTCCTGAAATAAATATCTGACATGTTTACTAGACCAGTGGTTCTTAGCTGTTCTTGTTCCTTTCAGAAATGACACGTGAGTTGCTGCTTAGTATGTGCTTTTCTCTTGCCTTTTTCTGGACCCCATGAAGTATTCGCTACACAAAGACTGAAAACAGCTACATACTCTTTGGGGTTTCAGGAGCTGAGTGATACTTTAAGAATGTTGAGGGGTAAGGGTTTGCAGTTGCTTGTGGATTTGGGTTTTTGTCTTTTTTCCTGTACTATTTCAGTATTTTGTCTGTTGGGGTTTTCTTTTGTTTTGTCTTGTTTTCCTTAGACTCCCCAATGGCTTGCTGTGTCCTCGCACCCAGCAGACTAGAGGAATGCTCGCTAGAGATTGAGCAGAAGATGGATAAGTTTCGAAAAGAGGTTTAGTCAAGCCAGCTGAGATCTGTATGATCTGAGAGCTGAATAACTTATATCCAGTTTGAAATGCACGTTGTTGTGACACGATGACATTACAGTTGAACTCTTAAAATATTAAGATCGTTTGTTAAAACATAAAAGGAAGTACCTGCAAATTCAAACTACTGTAAAAATATTTATAGTGTTTACAAACAAACTTACCAATGTTGCTTTGACTTTTCAAAAACTCAGTTCATCATACTTTATGTTGTTGGAGCAATTTTAAAATAGAACATCATGGAAAAACTCCCGAGTTCCTTTATTTTGTAGCCTGCCTAAAAACATGGCAGAGAATTCTCCTAGGAACAGTAAATTCCACTCTCATGCTATATTATGCTTCCTTTCTTTGATTTACTTTATGTATTCCTGATTTATTTATTTGTGCTTATCTAAAAAGGACTGTGAGCTGACAACTGACTCAGCAGTAATGGGACAGCAATAATCAGAGTAATTTAGTAAAATACATTTTTTGTTTTTCAATGTAAACAACACAAGGTAATCTAAGGGGAAAAATGTGAGTCATCAACGTGAAGTTCATTCGCTAGCAACCTGTCATCCCACTTTCTCAAGAATATTTGTCTGTGCTTCTTCAAAGGATTTTTTAGATCTTTTCCTTTCTCTGCTGTACTGGAGGTCAGGGCAACAGCTAATTTTCATTCAGTTGACAGCGGCCCTAGCACCTGCCGCAGGTATGGAGTACTAGAAGCTAAATCAAGCTCAGTTCCCTGGGAGACAGTAATTCAAGTCCTTGTATTATGCTAAGGAGGATGAGTGATGGGATACATTATCAGAAGGAGATTATGAATTTGTATGTTGAAATAAGTTATTGAAAGCTCCTGGTGTCTCCTCCCCGTTCCCCCAGCCCGGGGAGGATGGTGTCCCAGCTGAAGGCTGTGCCATCCTTTCCCTCAAGACTTAGTCCAGTATTTGAATGCAGAGGAACAGACCAAGCTTGGAAGGACAAGGAACCTCTCTCCTATGCGTTTCCTTGCTGTCTTGATTGTCGTTCGCTTGTTTTGGGAATTCTGTAAGTGAGCTGTTGCTGATTTTTTTTTTCTTCTCTTTTTTTGTTTTTCTGTACTCATTTGATTGATCCTGGTAAAGATGGTCTGAAACCCCTAAAAGATCAGCTGTCCTGTATCGGTTATTTAATGAGATAATTTTTGCATCCAGTTGTTTCCTAATCTAGCTACAAAGTGTCTTTTTTTCCCCCTGCAATTTCTCTATGCTGTCATTTGCTCTTGCTCTTTCATGCTCATTCTCTGATGTGCTTTTGTTCTCTTACACTTGCTGTCTGCCTCTTGCAAGTTGAGTTCTCGGTGGAGATGTGATGTAGTGGGGTAAGTGCCATCGATTTTGGGGGAGAAGGAGCTGTGTGACTGTGACTGGTTCATACTGGGCTATGAAAAAGTTGTGTGAATTAATGACTGGATTGGGGAGCAGAGAAGGGGGGCAGATGACACAGGGCTTGAAGCATGCATTTCGTAGAAAGCACTGTGACTTGGAAGGGGGATGGCCTGCAGTGAACTCACAATGAGAAGCCAGCAGCTGGAGAAAGCAGAGGCGCACGCCTACATGTATATATTTTGCTATTTTAAACTACCAGTCTCCAGAACCAGAGAAAAGGTAGAATCTCAAGGATTCTACTGGGTGCCATGTTAGTTTCCTCAAGCTTCAGGATAGTCCAAGATAACTTTCTTGCCTGTCGCAAGCTCCAGCTTGCTCTGAAGCTCACAGCATCCCCGCTGTGAAAGACCAAGTGCTCCACACCCTGAGGCAGCTACAGCTAGGGAACAGTATTTGGAAGGTAAAATAAATATCAGTGGTGTCCTTGCTGAACTTGAGAACACTCATTAAGCATCTGCTTTAATTTCTCTTTTCCCTTGCTGGCATACAAACAAGGATGCAAACTGTCTTGGAGAGCTGGTGTTAATGTACAACATTAAAAAGTGAACAACAAAGTCAACCCTGCATATGGTACAGGTTCTTTTTGCTCAAAATGTTGGTTAGTCTTGATAAGAACCTTTCAAATGGGGACACCCCACTGGTTTCCCAATGCTGTAATGCATAGCCAGTGAAAATTCTGTGAAGTATCACTGAAGACAATGAATATTATCTTGTTTTTCATCTTGGATATAAGGAATATTTTAGAAGAGAAGTACTGAATGCTGGATACATGAAGAAATTTCCTTTCAAAGCTGACTGAACAGTTAGGAGTTACAGAGTTTGTGCTTTGTGGATCATGCTTGAGATTGAGTGCTATTCCAGTAACGAGGTTAATCTTGCCATTAAAATTAACTGTGAAGCGTGATATTTACTTTGGGTCTATTCTGAAATGTAGGAGTGCATCTACGATGAAAGTGATGTGTTATAAATAGTAGTTCTTACAATTAATTCTGAATCATGATACACTTTTTTTTTATTTCCCCAGTTATACTTACAAGCAGGGTTTTTGTTTAGATCTTTTCTTGCTTCTGTCCTCCCCACATTGTGCCAGGCTTGGTTTGTCCTGAATCACTAACACAACAGAACAAAACGCAAAACAACAGTCAAAAACCCCTCACATCATGTCTTTATTTCAAACTTCAAGCAGGCAAAAATGACTTGTGTTCCAGGTCCTAAAAGCAATACTCTGAAATGGTTTCACACACTTTGACCAGCAAAAATACACGGAAAATTATATTTTAAAGCATTTACAGTAAATCCATGGAGATTCAGAGCCCAGCAGTATGGTACATAACCCTTCTGCTCTTGAAATATGTTGTGATATGAGCCAGGCTGTGTCACCTTCCTTCAGGGCTGTGGTCCCCGGACCATTCGTACTTCATAGTATAGCCAGAAAGTAGTCCTGGCCCTCTGGTTAAGCTCCCAGACATAAGTCTGGCTGGATTCTACTGTTACAGTCAAGTCTTCTGTTTTTTCTGAAGACTAGAGTTTACAGAAGCTGTGTAAGCTGTTTACATGGTTGAGATTCATCAAGAGTGTTATATTAATGCTCTGTTCATCTCTAAAGCTTGTATGGGCAGTGGAATGAAGGGAGGAACCGCTGTTTTAAAGCTCTTGAGGTAAGCTTAGCAAGTTTCATGTGAACCTATTGTAACGGAGTATTTTTTACAATTTAGTATTAATGTAAAGAACTGCGACCTCATCAAGTACATTTTGGCCTATATACAAAATAGTTGAAAACGCCCAGGTATTCTTAGTAAGCACTTTGCTTTGTCTTCCTTTGAAACCCGTAGTACAGAGTCAGGGATCCCGTAGAGCTCTCTCCTCCCATTTATCAGTTTCAGTGGTGCTATAATAAGTACTCTGCTCATAATTCAGGTATTACTTCAGTGTTCAAAAAGTAATTTAGGTGTTTCAATGAAAAACGTGCTGCAGGACCCTTCCCAATACATCCGAACAGGAAAAGGGCGGCAGGGGGAGGAAGCTGGAAGTGCTCGTATGACTGGTGCTAATATGACTGTGGTGCTTGCTGCGCTGATCCTGAAGGTGTAAGGTCACCTTTCATCATGACAGAGCTTTAGAGTAAATCATAGGCATGGATGTTGTGTGAACTCACTTTGGGGAAAAGAATTATGTAAAAACAATGAAAACTTGCAAATGGTTTCAGTTAAGGAATAAACATACAATAAAACATGCAATGCAGGGAAAGCTATTAAGCTTCTTAAGCGTAATCTCAATGTCATTTGTTTGTTGGCCGCGTACGAAGGGCAAGGACTCATTCTAGTGTTCTGCATGCTTGGTTGTGCTGCACTGGTTCTCTTCTTCCATTTGGAAAGGATGGTTTTGGTAGAAAAAGATTTTGGCAGGTGTCCATACTCAGTTCGACTTCATGGCACATGCAGATCTGATTCAGAACTGCTGTGTGTGACCAGGCCATTAACGCAGTTCAATTGCCGTTGGCTTTTTAAGTTTTAAAAGTTTGAGATACAGAGAAAATCATGACAAAAGTGTTACACAAATGCTCACGCAGAAATCCTGCCTGGAAATGTAGGTAAACAACACACGTGAGCCTCCGAAGGATAAATGGTAGTGCAATATCTATGAGATAGGGAAGAATAAGATCAGTTCAGATTCTAATAGTGAATATGCAATTAGAATTAGTTTGTTAGATTACCATTATACTACAAAAAGGCAATTTTAATTGATTATTATGTAGCACTGTATATTTTTTTGGTAATTGTTTATATTAAATGCATAGTGAGGTTAATCATCTGCTCAGTTGATTTCTTAATATCCTGAGGGATTTTTGCTGTTGTTCTTTAAATATTTGCTTAAGCAGTAGTGCTAGAAATAAGAAACAAAAAGCATTTTATCTTGAACAGAAACGGTGCAGTGATTTGAATTTTTTATGTTTCTTGTCCTTTCTCAGCAGTTGTTACTTACGTTAGCACATTTCTTTATTTTAGGGAAATTACTGACAAATATGGCTAAATTCCACAATTAGCAGTTAACTCCAGGGTAGTGGAGTTAAACAAAAAAAAAACCAACCCAAACCCCCTAAAAGTTAATAGTCAAGATTTTTTTTTTCCAAATCCATTGACCTTTTTGAAGGTTTTTATACTCTGTTCTGCTGCCTGATTACTTAGGGATTCACTGAGCAGTTTCCTTGAAGGCTATTCTTTCTGCTAGCCATTGGCATGAAAATGCATCTGTCTGAGCAAGACCTCTTTGATCTTCAGAGAGCTTCGTAAAGATAGATTAAAAAGAAGGCTATCAGGCATTTTTTCCCAATGAAAATACTGCCTATGATTCCAAGTCAGATAGTGTTTTGGGGGGTTATGTTTGTTTGTTTTTAGGGAATTGAGATTTGCAGCTGTGATCATAGCTTTTTTTTTAAAAAAAAAAACCCAACCAAACAACACAAACCTGAAAATACAGAAATGTGTATGGTGCCCTTTGGAAAGAAAACAGAAAAAAACAAACCAGCCCTCTATGGAACATTTTATGTTAGTTAAAATCCAGAGGGATGATGAATCTAGTACCCTCTGGGCAAAATTATGTTTAAAAAGACTTACAAGGGACTTGATTCCAATAAACTAATTAAAACAGAATATGTCTCTAAGTAATCTGAGTTTAACTTTATATCGAGGTGCTGATGTTCATGTAAATCAAAATTTGCTCTTGGAAGTTAAAAACAGAGTCTGCTATGCTTACAGACTGTATTATAATCCCAAAAAATTAAATGACACAGTAATTTGCAGCTGTGTAGCTCCAGCGCCTTTAATTTGAAAATGTGCGTTTACATTTTTGATTCCCTTGAGACTACATATTTGTATTGAAATTTGAAATAACCCGTGTTCCTGTTTTACACCCCTGAAATCAGTCACTCCTACTCAGTAGCTGTGAATATCTGCTTGAGGGGCGGGAGGGGAAGGATTTTTAAAGTAACCTAACCATTTGTGTGGTGTTCGGCAGGGGTAGGCAGCAGAAATGCATCGTGATGATTGACGGAATAGTTATAATTTTCAAATAGGTATTTTTCTTGCAAAAAATCTTGACATTTTATTGCAGCCTGTGTACTTTGGACATGTTTACCTATTGTTGCAATGTAGCCACTACCAGTCAGATACCAGTCATGAATTTCATTTGAGTGTTGGTACCTTCAGTTGTGCTGTTCTGAGACACTTGGTCTGTGGAACCTAGAGTGTCTTTTTTTTTTTCGTTTTTCAGATTCTGTAGATGCCTTTTTTCATCACACTTTCTTCGTTATTGCTTTTTACTTTAATTACCGATGAGATCACTATATCTGTTGCTGCTTTGGCTCGGAAACATAAATGAATCCAACTTCTTGAGTGTAAAGACAGGCACAAGAACTGTGTTTAAGGTTTACCAAAAGGGACAGGTTAAGACAGGATACAAAATCCGTGTGGGTGCTTATAGACCATACCATTTCATCCAGTTCTTTTCTGAGTGCTAATATATCAATTCAGTTTCCTCACCTTCCAACAGAATGCCTTAGGCAACTAGCTATAGGCTGGTTTGGTTGGTCTCATATTCCAAAGGTTATTTTTGGGTCGCTTTCCTGGAACGTGTGTGCCATATAGCAGGAACCGTCTCAGCAGAGCTACACAAGGAGATAAATATTACTCGAAGATATTAGGTTTTGTCTTCCTGCTATGGAGTTTAAAAATATTCTCCATTTGTTTTTCTGACAAAACCAATGTAATTTAATCAGTGAAATTCATCAACTCACTAATCACTCCCTCTAAGTCATTAATTACTCAAACAAAACACTGGTTTCAGAACTAACTTCAGGGTTACTAACTGTTACTAACATTTTCCATTTTGAGGAACAGCTCCTGAGATTTTGAAGAAGAAATAATTTTTTATAAACTATAGCTGTATTTTGCTTTCATTTCTCTGATTTTGTTATAATGCAATTGCAAGTTAGGGAAATCTGCAGATTATTACTCACTAAAAGGAGTTTTTATTACTTCTGATGTATTACAGGTTTTATTGTCATTAGTATTACTAATTAGTTAACACAACTATTTTGATTTTTGTGTATAAGTGCTTATTAATTATTTTATCATGAGAAAAATGAGTGGGGTCCAAGTGCCCTATTAATTCATTTCAGCCTGAAAAATTTTCTTATAATTAGTTTGGCAAGAGGAATGAGTGAAATTAGCTACTAATGAGAAGGTAAGTATAGTAATCTTTTCATGATATAAAACTGTGATTGTCAGTAGGTAGTAATAGGAAACGAGAGAATATTTCATGGGACCTAACTTCATTGTGTGAAATCATTAACATCATCTGATATCGTAAATTGGGTTATTTCACACCTGTATTTCTATCAATGACTGCTAACCCTCCAGCCACAGATACTGATAAGTTTTTGCTAATTAGAGAGTCATTAATGAAGTAAAGAATATGAGCAATCAATTATGGCTTGTTTTGGTAATCCAAACAAAAACTTAATTGCATAAATTTGTCTTGTACTTTCAAGTTTTGACAGTATATTTGTGAAACATGGCAAGAATGTCAACACTTTGTGAGTAGCAGGTGTGACCTATACAAGTTTTTCTCATGTTCAGTTGCAAATTGCTCGACTTGGGATATGCAATGATAGATTAATGGCTTGTTAAAATCCACTTCTTTATGTAAACAACAGCTTCACATTTTCTGATCTAGTTTGTTCTATTTGCATCATTTATATGGTTTTTGTGAGAGATAACTTGCTTATGATGATGATTTACAAGTTAAAACAATAGTATTTAAACAAAGTTAAGCATTTCCTAACAGACACCCCCTCCCCCAAATTCAAAAGTATTGTTCTTATACGTAAGAACTGCACATCTTGTGTTTTCTTGCTCCTTTTCTGTCTAGGTCTCTATGGTAAAATAAGGTTTCATGCAGATTGCCTTTTATTTACATTTCTTTAAATTTCCTCATGTTAAAAAATAATAATAATAATAAAAGTTACCATTCCAAGAAATGGAATTGTGATCAATTCTTTTTAGCTCTATTAGCTGTGCAGTGGTAACTCAGCTGAAATGTACCTTTCTGTACAAATAAAGCTCCGTTATTTCTCCTAGGTAGTGCTGAAGTGACGTTTCTTCATGGTGTACTTCACTCCCACTAAAGTCTCTGTTGACTAGTGAAGTGTACAACTGCTAATAGGTAATGCAAAGTAGGAGAAAGATTGTCTTTGGGTAGGACCACGTTCAGAATACAGTGGAGCTTTTTGTGTGTAGGAGCAGCTCTGAAGTAGCTTTGAAGATGCTGCTCGTTGTAGGGTGCTGGCAAGGCAGCTTATGGTATCAGCCACAGGAGCTGGTTGAAGGAAGAAGTCGAATAGGGATTTGTAGCTTGAATAGGGTGCTCCGTTCAGTATTTCTCTCCATGTACGATTTGTGTGCTGTCTAGAAATCGGCTTCAGCCCACTGTATGCCAAGATAATAATGCCAGCCTCCTCAAATGAAAATAGCCTTTCCGATGAATAAACATGACGTGAGAGAAGGTTGCTGTAAATATATTGCTTGATATTAAGTTGGTTGAATTTGTAATTGTACTTTTTCAATTTATCTTGGAGATAAAAATGAATAACTTTTGTATCACATTACCAAGTGTGACTGTGATGTGAGTATATTCGGGAATGGTGAGAATAATTGCAACTTTTTCCCATACTCAGAAATTTGTGGATATCTAGGTATATAGTCTCAAATGCATCTTAATAATTTTCTAATAAGTTCTTTCTCCCCTAATTTGGGTGCTTGAAAGGCTTGCAGTAAGGGTGTATGTAGGTAGGTAGGTAGATAGATAGAGAGATAGACAGACAGACAGACAGATAGATAGATATTTTGAGGTCATGATACACTGGTATTACTACTACCATCTGGAAGATATTTATACAGCTGACAACACTGTATTGTAGTGGAATTTTTAACCTTACTTTTGTTATTAACCGATTAAGACTCAAGGGAGGAAGATGTTCTTGTCATTGCACAGTCATTTTTCAGAGCAGGATTTCATACTAAATAGCTCAGGTAAGAGCTTGTTCTGAGGTGAATGCCCAGAGCTGTCATAGGATGCTGGTAGTGTCCTTGAGAACGTGTCTTAGGCATCAGTCCCTCACTTCAGAAGATCTCTTTCCAAATAGTACTGTACATATTGTGTCTGCTAGGCATCACCACTGGAACCCCTGACAAGGAGTTGGTTGATTTGAGGGTTATTTTGGTCAAAGAACTAGTAAATCTGCTTTCTGTTCAAAAAATTGTTGCACCTTTACATTGTTCGGAGTTTGAAAAAATGGATTCTGAAAATTAATGTCTAAATATCTAATAGTTTTTCACTAAGCATTTCATAGTTTGAGGATTTTGATTGTTAAACAACAACTTTTTGTTGAAATAAAAGGTAGGGACAATTCTAGAAAAGCAACTTCTTTTTTAATGAAGCCATATCAGTTATTTACCTGCTAAGTGTAAACTGATGAAGAGTTAAGGGGTATTATCCCCTTAATATTAGACACTGAACTATGTCTTAGCCAGAGATGCACAAGAGAAGCTTTTGCAAAAGTAAAAAGTCACAGAAAATGTTTTGTTACATGAATATGCTTAGCAGGAAGCTTGAAAAACATTCTTCCATTAAAGCCAATTATAACCATTGGGTATGAAACAACAAAAAAGGTTAATATACTTGAAAACCCAATTGCTAGATGGTTTTCTGTAAATGCTGTTATTTTTTAATTTGTATTGAAGGAAGAATGCCGTATTAACGATATATATTTCCTTCTTGTTTGTATTCTTTCTTCTAATATTTGGGTTTAGGCTCCAATTAGCTGTGAAATCTGCCTTCAGTGAAATTACCACCAGCATAGCGTGGGCTCCTCAGTAGCTGCTTCATTCTGTTGCCACTGGGCTGCCTAAGCTGGGCTTAGTAACTGAGATACTGAATGTCTCTTAAAGGGACTAGGATAATTTAGGTTAATATTCCTCATCATCAAATGTCAATTAGAGGAAAGAGTAATGATTCTGTTTACTTCCCCCATTCCTCCTTATCTTTTAGAGGACAGCTGTCTCTCCTGCTGAGGTGTTTGTAGGTGTTCGCTACTTTCTTGTGTTATTACATCCCAATGTGAAAATAAGCGTTGTATTACTGTTTTTATAGTCTGATTGCCTGCTTAATTGGGTCTAAAGAAATAGTTCTAGGTTGTCCTGTTTTCTTTGCCATCTGGGAAGGACCTCTTGTAGATCCTGTTTTTAAGTCCTAATTCGTTTGCTCCTAAACACCAACAAAGTTCATGAGCACTTATCCCTACAGAAAATAAATGTCTCTGTGCCATTAAGGGTCCCGATTGTATTTATCAAGCTTCATATCTCAATTACAGTCTGACGTCCCTTTCTCCCGCAAAGTAAAATACTCAGAAGAGCTGCTGCTTTTAAAAACCTAGCCTAGAAAAACCCATAGGGATGGGAAGGTCTCCAGAAGCAGCTAGAGCCAAACTTTTGTCTGCCAGCCATTCAAGAAATATCATGCTGTTGTCCTCTGCAGATCGAGCCAAAAGAAACCCTGTTCAAAGCAAGGCAGTGCAGTATATCTTCCAATAATCCCCTCTGGAAGCTACAGAGCCGATTGATGAATAAATACCACAAGGTGAATATCAAAGATGTCCTTTATGTTCAGTTTACCAGACACAAATGGAAGGTAAGATAAGGATATGCCTATGCTACAAATAGGATCTGACCAGCATCACAGCCTGTGAAGGCTTTTTGGGTCCAGTTTTAAAGTAGCTAACTTAAACCAGCACTAGATTAGCCATCAATGGCTATAGCAGCCCAATATTCTGCATAAGATAGCCACTAGAGTATTTCATCAAGTTCTTCCACAGATTTTCCAAATCCCAGCCACTTTGTGCTCCTGTGGGTTTGCTGTTGTTGGTACCCGGGCTTGCAGGTTAAAAGGTGTGCGAATATACCCTGTATTGCCAACGTCCTTTGGCATTTCAATCACAGCTTGTAAATCACCTCTTACATTCCAAAACTGAGAGACGGAGCATGGAGAAGCCCCTTCAGTGCTGCTGGAAGCCCAGTCTCCTGCCCAGCCGTGTGCTGCTTCGGCACTGAGAGCTGTGCTGTGCCATGCCCACGCTCAGGCCGCCGGCCTGAGACCATGCTCCTTGCTTTGTCCCATAACCTTTCTCAAATTTCAACATCCCATCAGTCTTTCAATATGATTAAGTTGCTGATTTACCAAGCAGTGTTTCAGGATTATACCTGCTGAGTGTAAGGGAATAAAGTTATTGACTCTAGAAAATACTCTTTTCTTTTTCATTTCTGTCTCCCCTGAATACCTTATGTATCTCCAACCTCTCCATTTATTAAAAGTTAAACTATCTTTTGTGTATGAACCTCATCTCTCCACCTGTGAATGAGTACTAAAGCATTTTTCTTTGTTCTTGTATCACAGAAAATATTTTTTTTTTAAATTCCTGCTTCACTTCTCAATCCTGTGGAGAGAACTATATTAGGAAAGCAACTCTGAAAAGAATAGCAGTTGCCCTCTGAAAAGCTTTTTGTGGTTAATACCTACGGAGGACATGAAATACTTCTAAGATTTTTTTTTTCCAAGTATAAACTGGCGTAAAAGTAAAACATATCTCTACCTTTTAGTTAGGTGCTATATCTTAATACTGACAATTTGTCTAGTACTTAATATCCTCTGACCGTTATGTACCTTAGGCTGTTATTTAGAACTCTTTCTTCCGGGGAAAAAAATTTAACACTGTATTATATTATTATTCCTTTTCTTTTTTTAACAAGCTAAAATGGGAGAAAAATGGTGGTAACTATATAGAAGTAGAAAAATTTTGTTTTATCCCTGATTTATATTGCATTTGATGATTAACGGAAATAAGAAGTGGAATAATAACTTTATATGTAAGATTGCCAAATTATGAAGTAGCTATTTTATGTTTTCTCCAAAATAATAGGAGAGAAGGTTAAATTGAAACTTTATCAAGATCAACTAAAATCAGTGGCCATAATTATATGGACCAGAAGTTTCATTTTGTAATATAAATCAGCATGAAAACTGTTTTTCATGTTTTCGGATCTTAAGCAACACTTAACGCACGTAAGTGGCAAGCACGTCTCTCGTGCTTGCTGCAGGAGACCTGCCCTGTCTGCAGCCCTGAGCGCATTATCCACTTTGTTTAGACTTGAAGTTTACATTCCAAAGCTATGAAATCGAAGGAAAACCTTTCCACTGAATTTAGCAACCGGGTTGTATATTCTGCTATATTTTTCATAAATGCCTCTGAGTGACTTCTTTGCTCTACGTACTTGCAGTGCTTTCCTAGGATGTCTGCCTTTGCTTACGGGAGAGGTTAGTGAGGCATCCTCTGTTCCGTATCCTCAGTACTTCATTTGTTAATCTTCTCTCCCTCTACCCTGCTCCCATGAAGACATAGAATAAGATTTAAACAATAATTTAGTCTTTGAGATTACAACATACAATGAATACCTGTTCCTAGCTCACGTTTCCTCTAATAGTGTTTATTATGAATCTAATAAACTTGCAGTATCTGAAAAATCTGCAAAATTTTGTATTACAAACACATTCGGTATTGAAGGTGCCTACTTTGCTATTAAAACCATATCATTCAATAAATATATGGCAATAGGTAACACAGATAAAACATTCTCTATTAGCTAAGCAGAGATAGACTTCTATGTTTTTTAAACAGTAATATTACACCCATAGACTTATGAAGTGTAGCTCTAATTTTCTTCACATGTGGTGAGAACATTTATTAATATCAAAGGATGTATAGTTCTAATTTTTTGTTTTCATTGTTTCTTTTGTTCTTTGAAATAATGAAAAAAAGGACATGAATGGAAAAACATTTTATTGAGTTATTTACTGTATGTAAGTTATGGACTAAGTGTCCCATTCAAACAATCTTTTAATATTATAAAGTGTTTCTGTAGTCAATTATTTAGTAATACTCAGGCCATTAAACAACACAGAGCTACTTATTCTAAACCATATCTTAGGGAAAAATCCCAAATACATCGGTTTCTTTCAGTTGAGTCACATCAGTTACGCTATTTTTCATTATGGTATTAGGGAAGCAAAGCAAGACTCTAAGTGAGGCCATTAGGAATAAAAAAAAAAAAAAAAAAGAGCAGCAGATTTTACTTTGCTGCAATTTGGTATATATAACCAAAACTGACGTTTAAACACCAAAGAAAACATCCGAGTATTTTCAAACCTTACTTGAAGAGAGTTTGTTTTAGTACTTGTTTTTAGAAGTGTTTAACTTTCTCTTAATTTCTTTCCTCCTAGTGAAACAGTGAGTGTATTACCATCTCTACAGTAGCAGTAATGATAAAAGTAATGTAGCTTGGTAATCATTGCTATTCTAGAGTTTCTGGAGCAGCAGGAGAGATTATTTTACAAGTGGCTGTACAATGCCAGTTATGATATAGCAGGAACTTGCAATTTCTGTCCCCTTCAAAGAGATGACATTTAATTATGGTAATAACTTTACTGATAGCTGATACACAGTATGGTGTGCATTAAAATTATACCGCCTGTGAGAAATTACATCAAAATGTTGTTTGAAAACACAAGGAAAGAAAATACCTCCCCACGGGAGAAAATTGTTAGAAATTTCTTTTGACTAAAGGGGTAATATGGCAGTTTTATTTCTTGTATCTTTTCGCAAAGGTGGCAAAAGATAATTTGACAAACGCTGTCACATGTGGTAACCTCATCTAATTCCTTCACTGCGCATCTTAATCCCTGGTGCTCTCTCCGGGGAGGGACGGGCTGGGAGCGCGGGGAGGTTCCCGTGTGCCGCCTCTGCGGCAGTTTCCCGCTGACAGATGCAGTGACCTTCTCAGCCAGACAGCCCCATCCGGCGTGACAGGCCAGCCAGCTGCCTTCCATCGATCAGCATTGATTTAAAGAAAGTGATCCTCCAAAGCTTGGTGCTGCTAAACCCCCTCGGCTAAACAGGCATTTCATTTGGACGCTCGAACCTTTAGGGTGTTTTTTCTCTCATTTCAATCTGATTTGTAAAACATAATCTGAAAATGTGTCTTCTGGTGGTAAAACGCTATTGTCTTTCCAAAAGATAGCCTTAAATATCTGAGGCAACTCAAATTCCAGAAAGGTAAGAACAGAACTGGAGTTCACTGCGGTTGAGATAGCAAACAACTGGTCACTGGTCCTGAAGAGCGACAGGATCTTTTCAACAATTTTCCAAATAAAAAATAAATATTTTACCCAGTTCTCCAACTGGCACTATTTTCATGTAAATATCGAGCAACCTGGCGTAGTGGGAGGTGTCCCTGCCCGTGGCAGCGGGGTGGAACTGGATGAGCTTTAAGGTCCCTTCCAATCCAAACCATTCTATGATTCTATATTTGTAGATACTTCTGTCTACAATATAAAAATATCTTGTGATATTACAATAGCTGTAACTAATAGGCACAAATTGGCTGTATATTCCTGTGTATTTTTCTTATTTATTTTTCAAACAAGAAGTAAATAAATGGGTTTTTAGTTGTAATGTTCTTTACGTTTACAATGTATTTGACATTAAAACTTGATAATTTATTTCACCTTTTACATTTGTAATTTAAATATGTTACTTAACATTTCATTAAAAAGGTATTGCTTTTAATAAAGTATAAATCCTACACTAGAAATTCTGCAGCCTATATAGTACAGAGACAGTCATGGAGAAACCTTGTAATGCTGAATATATAAATTCTCTCTGGTCTGAAATATGCCTAAGCGATAAATAAGAATCGCTTCAATGAGAACTAAAAATCTGCCATCTCCAGGGGCTGCTGCTCCTGGAGGGTGATGCTGTACCAGAGAATTTGCCACAGACTCTGGTACCTGGCTGAAGCAGCCGAGCAGCCAGCGCAGGTCAGGAACTGAACGGGCAGGGGCTGAACTGGGTTTTCGTTCCCAAGGATCATTTCCTCAAGTTCACCAGGCGGACAGTCCGAAGGAAGACGGCATTTTTTGCTCTTTGTACCTCTTTTGAGGATGAAGCGGTTTAACATCCAGGGGTGTCAATTCAGCACTTTGCAGGAATTCTAGAGGGAAGATTTTCAGAATCGCACAGGGAAGACCCAACTCTCCTTCCTATCTTTTGAAAATCTGTGAGAACTGGGGAGGGACTTGAGGTATGTGACACTGTTGGGAGTGTGATAGAACTGTCGAAAGGGAGGATGTTTGTCTCAAACAATTTAAAGCAGAATAACTTAATACTATGTGTCATTTGTCTTAATAGTGTTTTATGTGTGGTCTCAATGGAAAGAAGGCAGCACATAAAATATTACATGAGTAAGTATTTATGTGATGAATTATATATTTTAAAGGAGCCATTAGTCAACTATGTAGAGGGAACAGTTCAGGTTGGATGAGGAATGAGTGGCTCCAGGATGAATTCAAATAGAAATGAGATAAGCATTGGTGGCCCCGTAGGTTCAAGAAGAATCTGGAGTCGTAGCGTCCACTGATAAACCTTCCAGTTGTTATGGTCCTGTGCAGATCAAGCCTGACTTGGAAGGGAGGGAGTTTGGCGGTATCACTGTTGAGTATCCCGGATGCCTGGCTTCAGGCAAATCCATCGCGGAGTTATGCTGAGCACTTGACTACCCGGGTTGAATGACTGGAGCACATGTTGAGAATTTTAAGTGAAAGTAATTAAGCAAGCATTAATTTTACGTTATTAGGCTGTGGATGAATCGGGATGAAGGTGACAATTACAAAGCACCCTCTAATCTGAAGGTGATGAGTCTGAGTATAGCAGTTCTTGCAGACAACCCTGAGAGAGTTGTGTCCTGAGCCTCAGATAAACCCTGAAGTGTGAGACACACCAAATATTAATTCACTAGGATACCACCCTCTTTCAAAGACCTCCCCACCCCATGTGTTACTTTATGGGTATCAATTTCTAGGGTTTAATTTTTCAGTCTCATCCAAAAAGTGACAACACAGTCCTTTTATTGTTACTTCGTGTGTTCCTTGGGGAAAAGAGTTATCTGGGAGATCTCTGGAAACACTGTTTATCCTAACCAATATGAAAACAAGAGTGGATAGTCCTAAAGGACAACATTTTGAGAGCTGTCTCAAGGCTTCTCAGAAGCTTAGGCAAAATATGCGTGTGCAGAAAGAAAAGTTCTTTGCAAGAGTAAGGTGGGTAATAGGAGGTAGGTGATCTCCGTGGAGTTTTAGAGTGGGTGTGAGGAGTCAGGTGGGATATTAAGATGCTCTCGAAAGAAGAAACATGGGAAATGAAGAGTCAGGTTATGGAAACAGTGTGAACAGAATATTGTGCCGCATTTATTAGTGTTCAGGAAAGTACATACCTCTACTGCTGCCTCTTGCACAGGCAAGTGGTCAGGGTATCACATACTGAAAATATTGTACTTTTCCCCGAGCACTCATTTGCTAGATGTCAGTTACCTATTTTGCCTAGACCGAAAGTCCTCTCTAATCATAATCTGTTGTACTATATTATAGTTTTGCCCCTTGCCCCCCCCAAAAGATGCAAAAGTCTTGGTGCTATAAATGTATTTTCACAAGAAAATGTGTAGACATCGGAAACTTTTAAAAGGAGATAACTGAAATCTGCAAACTGTATTTTCAATAGGGATGATATCAAATAGAATGGTGTTAGAACAACTGCAGAGTAGAACTTGCAAGTAAAATACAAAAAACCCTGCAGAACAATGAGCTAGTATTAGTTTTGGAGATGGCATGGATGGCTAGACAAAAAGCATTTATGTAACTACAGTGAGAAAGGTTTTAAGAAGAAAGGAGATTACATAAAGCATGAAAGGCACAGAATCAATGATGATACAAAAGTAGACCAGACACCAGACTCCTCTGAAAGTCTGTTAATTGTTTAGAATTTTTTTCCTTTTTTTTTTCCTTTTTTTTTTTGGGAGGGGGGAGGCAGGGAGTGTCCGGGGGGGAATGAAGAAGCAAGACCTGAGGAAAATGTAGCTCTGGGTAAGGAGAAAAGAGAGCAAGTTAAGGTGTCCACTTTCTGAAGAAGGTTATATATGCCTCCTTGTGGAAATTACTGACATTACTCATTTGTCTAAATAGAGTTAATGAGCATGTAGGAAGGCATTCTTATTGTCCTCAGTGGCTGATAATTGCCTGTACTCAAGGTTCTCTGGTTCTGTAAAGCTTGGAACTAATACCCCCATGCTGTGACACTTTGTTTTGATTGTGCTGTATCATCAGATTAACCATTAATTTGACTGTTGAAAAAAGAGTAGAAAAATGCAGAAGAGCATTCTTAGTCACAGTGATTGGATAATTTAAACTAATATGAAATTCACGTAGGTTATGCAATGGTAGTCTTAAGTTAAATAATCAAAGTATTCCAATTTGCCTGAGAGGAAGAGGGTATAGATTTCCCCAGACTGGTTTACGATGTTTGTTTTATGAAGTTTTTTGCGTACAGATGATATAGAATGGGAAGTTCAGGGAAGGATGCATCTCTCCCTGAAATAGGCCCTACAGTCACCAAACGTGAAGGTAAGAGTTTTAATCTTCTCTGAAGTGAGACGCGTACTTGTACCGTGCAAGGATAAAGCCATCAAAGTATCTTGAAGATCTTACAGAATCAAAGTTCGGAAACCATAGCTCTGGGAAGATGGTATTTTTCAATTACTGTTGAGTCAACTAACATTTGCCATGAAAATCAAATGTTTTCATACTGATTAGAATTACTTCCTGGAGAAGTTTGTATTAGGTATTAAAAGTATCATCAAATTTTGATCAATATAATAATATTGATCAAAACAAGCTTTGCTTGTTTGAAAATTAATATTGCAGTTTGCTCTTACTTTTGCTGAAATCTGCAATGACCTCAAAGAAACTACAGTAATTTGTATCACTGAATCACGCGATTCTAAGCGATAACCTGAAATCCCACAACAGTTTGTGGGATTCTCCAAACTAGTGTGATCCCAGACATTTCAAGAGCAATTCTATTTAATCGCCGGACTCTGGCTGAATTTCAAAGAGAAGTTCACTCTGTGTGTGTGTTGCTTGATGTAACAGGTGGGTCTTGTCATCCTGCTGATCTGATTATTTGTGGAAAGCTACTGCATAATTGTTTGAAGTAGAAAATTAACAGTTAAGAGAGCCCGTTCCTGTCAGCCTTCCCACTCTTCAATTTTAGTTCCCAGGATTTTCAATTTTCTACCCCACTTTTTCTGCCAGATACAATATTGCTACATATCTTAAAAATTAGTGGCTTTTACTTCTCAGACTGAACGCACTGTGAAGTACTTTAAAACTAGTAAGAGTGAAAATTATTAGCTAAAAGCTGATGCTTCTTGAGATCTCATCCTTTTAAAACGGCTTTGAGTAAATTCAAATGTGTACTATTCAAAATGCAATGCATTTTGGTTTTGAAAAGGCACTTACTGGGGTTTACGGTTTATTTTTAGAGATAAATAAGTATTGATAATGTTTAATGACGATTACACTGACTCACTAAATGTGCCTTCACTTTGATAATGGGTGGTAGGTATTTTTGGAAACCTGGGGCACGTCTGACTTTCTTCAAAAACACTGAGAGCAGCATGTATTGCGATCCCTGTTTTGGGATCCCTAACTCACCCTGGTTTAAAACACGTTCTTTGTCTGCACAAGAAAAGGTCTCATCACAGGTGGTTTTTTGGGTTTTTTTAGTCTTATTATTCTTCAGTTGCTGATTATCTGGTCCAGCTGAGTTTTATGAAATTTTTGAGTAATGAGTAGTATGAAGTCTCCTAAAAACTAATAAGTTCTTGACAGTGTGTTGTATTTAAGACTCTCAGGTTTGTTATAGAATATATACTGACTAGAAATTTAAAGTTTTAGGCATGGATATTTTTTGTTTTCTTTTGTTTGTTCTTTTTAATGTAAACTTTTATGTATGAAATACAGAGTGCGTGAAGACATATTGTTTAAAAACCCACACATATAGCCTGTACTATATTTTCCCGTAATTCCAATGTTGCTGGCCGTGTTGAATGCTTTGTTTTAGGTATTGATGACATTGTTTAACCTACCGTGTTGGATTTCTGGTAATTAAAATTACATAGCATTGTTGGGAAGCTTATTGCAATCATGTCCTCACTTGCAAATGATGAATGCATATAAACTAAAAATATTTAAATGATACGTAATTGCTAGGTTCTTGACTCAACAATTTAGTTAGCTCTAGGGAGAGGGAATGAAAAAGGAAAAATGTTCATTAGGGCTTAGGGATTCAGCCTGCTGTATTAGAAGGAATTGGATTATTCGGTTTACAGTGTTCTTAACAGATTCAATTTCAACCAGAGATAATTGAAGTGTCGTCAAAGCTGTGTGCATCACTAAAACATACAGAAAGACGTACTCCCATGGGTTCAGTAAAACAATATAGAACAATGTGGAGTAGCTTTTCAGAGATTTAACTGCCATTACGTTGAGCCTGCTTTTAAAGTATATTACAGCAAACTTAGATGAATGCCTTCCTGTGTAGTTTGCAGAGAATGAATATGTTTAGGTTGTTTTCTTTCATTGTTGAAGGAATCTGTTTAACAAATTATTGAATCTAATGCCAAAACTTGTGACTTTTTAGTAAAATTCAGTCCATGTTTCTGATCATTATATTTCTAAAATTATTCTAATTTCTTTCTTAATATTCCCTATAAAGGCAGCTTTGTATTTTAAAACTGTATTTTAACACGGTGAATGATGCCATATATAAAATGTAGTTTAGTTACCGTTTATTGCTAGATCAAAATACATGATTATTGAAAAAGATGTGTTACCGAACCCTCCAGTCCACCACCTTCGCACAGGGGATTGCCTCTGATTTCAACCAGCTCCCTGCCCCAGTCTCTGCTGTGAATACACCACTGCCCTGGCTTGTGCGCTCTGGGGGTTGTTCTTGTCAGCTGGCCAGATTGTAATGCGGCGTCATGACCCATAAACTCCTTTCATGCTTTAGTTCAAAACAGACTTAATCATATTTACTCTTGTTTGTACGCTGGAGGAGGTTTGAAGAGGACTATGTAGGCTAACGTGTAGCAAAAAAACAGGAAAGGAAATTCCATGAGGTCAAGGTGGAATTAGGGTACAACAAAAAGTTGGCATTTCATGACCATTTGTAAGGGTCTTACTGATGCCAAGGTACTGACGACCAAGGCCTAGGTGATGTGAGCACAGAAAAACTCACCTGTTCATGCAGGAATCACAAGAATTCTGGGAGAGATGCAGGCAGAATAAGGTGTGATAGAAGTGAAAGAGAAGTACTAAAATGTTTAAATAAGCTTTGGAAAAGTCATCTACTCATTTGGATGCTTGCTTAGCCCATGAAGTTTCTTTCTAGCTGGTTGACTGTATGTATTGCAAATGTTGGGGTTAATTGTGGATTCTTCCCCCGTATTTTATTGGGTTTTATTGGATTTCACATTCTATTGGGTTTGTTTAAAACAAATGTAATACAAGTAGTTCTTGTGAAAGTAACTTCAGATTTTTCTAGTCTTTTGACCTCACGCCAGAACATAATACTTCTTGTGAATTCTAAGCTTTTTTTTTTAAACGTTTTTTTAAATCTAACAGATTCCCACTGTATTTATTTATAATGGACATCAACAGCATTTTAGTAAAACATTGATTTTTTTTTTGTTCTTTAGCTCTGAGCGTGAAGTCATTAATTTTTATAGAAACTTGTAAAATATTTTACATTTTGTAGTGATGCCTAAGTTTATTAACAAAATGTTTTATCTTCCATAGAATTGAAGTACTTAATGTGTTTTTTGCCTAAAAGATGTAAGGAAAAGCTTTTCTGATATCGACAGAGAAAATCATCCACTAAGGCCACTTATTAACAAAACCAGATCATTTTCATAACGAAACAGATTATTGCTTTTAGAAGGCTCCTTAAACACCGTTCATCTCCATGGAGAAGGCCAGGGAGGAGACGCCGTTGGAAGTGTTGAACACAACACTGGCACAAGAGAAATGCAGGGTGTAATATCGCAGTACATATTACATCTGTAAGGAGAGAAGTCATAAGTGTTGGTTTATTTTGGTTTTTTTAATTATTGAGGTAGGCAAGGTTATTATTGCAGAAGCTATGCTAATTTAAATGATCATAGTTAATATGGTATGAGCCTGACAAGGTAAAGGCAATAAGAAATGGATTCACAAGATAAAACTTGGGGCTTTCTGCTGTTTTCAATTCAGTGATTTCAAAGCACTTTACCAGGATTAATATTCTAAGCCTCCACACAATTCCCGGGAGGAAGTTAAGCATTATTCACGTTTTAGAGATGGGTAAATGAAATCCAGAGAGGTTATAACCCGTACAAAGTCACACAGAGGCACTGGGCCTCTGGAGAACGCGGGAACAGACACAGAAATTTTTGCATCTTGTTACCTGCTGTTACCGTGTGAGTAAAAGATCACCTGGCAGATACAAAAAACCCCTCTGAGACTCAATAGTTTAAGTCACTTTTAACCCATGTAATGGATTTGTAAGTAAGAAGCAGCAGTTATTTCATGCAGGTCTTTAATTCCTAGTGAGTTATGTCATGTCTGACCTTCAGTAAAGTTGTTTTCTGTGTGGCAGCGTGCTCACATTATTGAATCATATCTACAAAGATAAGACTGCAAATACTGGAGTATCCTGGTTCATTGGCGCTCAGGTGAAATGTCATTTCTTCTGGCGCTTTGCTCTGTAAGGAGCAGCGAGCTAGGAGATCAAAAAGCCTCTTTCGAACTCGTCCTATTACACTTGGTATGTCTCAAAATTTTGCTTCACTATGGGGACAAAAAGACTAAAACAATGAAGAAACTGGGACAATTTCTGTCTCTTTATTGTAAGATGCAAAATAAATAAGATCGTCGGTACCCCCATCTGCTAATTAGTGAGGCTGGAGTAATCAAACTGCAGACTTTGGCAAGAGGGGTTTGCGTGGCTGTTGTTGTTTGTATGCTTGACAGAAATTACCTATTTTCCTGAACGCGCTGGTTTGCTGTGTGCTGACTGTGTAGTTTTCTGGCTGTAATGCAACAAATCTATTTGTTTATATATGCCTTTCCCAAACACAGGCACTTTGAGATTATGCATTGATATCATACTCTGGTATTCATATAGGTACACTGTAATTATATTCTTTCAGGTACGTGTTTGAAAAATTAAAATTCAGTTATGCATGAAAATGTGCAATATTATTAATGAATACGCTTTTGTTATAATTAGTGATGCTCTTCAGACATATTGATTCATCTGCTGGGGAGATCAAATTGCCATAGCATTATAGTTTTTCCTAGTCTGTAGGAAAATCAAATAAATGGGATAGAAGCCTGAGGTATTTTGGACAAGGTAGGATCGTGCTTAGAGAAATGAAAAAACAGAGATGACCTTTGAAAGTACTCATACGGAGGAATTAATGCTTTCTTAATATCTCCTCATTTGTGTTCTGGTTACAGGCTCGTTATTCATCAGAAATGTTTTGATGCCGTGTGGTATTGCTTTCAAAGCTGAAATATACAGAAGTAGCTGAAATTAAATAATAATAATAATAATAACCACCCACTTTGCTCTGGCAAAGTGAACCTTTTACAAATGACATAATGCTTCCTTGGTTACCTTTGTGTTTCAGGATGTATAGTATGTTATTTTTGTAGCTGGAAAGAATAAATATACCTGCATTAGAAAGCTTTCCTTGAATCTCTGTAAGGATTCTTTTTGTACAATATCTTTTTATTGATAATTCTGTCGTTAGTTACAATGAAGTGATCACTGGAGGTTCAGCTTAGCAAAGTACATATGAGTTGGCCAACTGATTTAAAGAATTATTTATTGTGCTTTTCAAACTATTGCATAATTGGCTAAAAAAGAGAAGGTATGATATTGAAATCAGCTCTTACAGAGGGGCAAGGAGTGCAGCTGATGCTTACGGAACGAGGGGGCCACCTTGAAGAGCAGCACCTTGAAGATAGGGGTCTCGCTAATGTGCCTGAGCGTGGTGTCAGGCAGAGGTAGGAAGGTGGTGGCTGCCCTGGGGAGATGATGATCCGATTTCAGTGGACAAAATTACAAATTTTTCAGATGGCAGAACATTCTCTTGCTCAATGTCATTCATATAAAAGGCATTCTAATGAGAAGAAAAACATGTTAAGTGAAGTATGCAAAGTCTTGAGCCGTGATTACTGACTCTTGCAGTTTTCTGGCTGATGATATCCAGGTTTACAAACCCGTGTATGTGATCAATAGCCACGGCCAGCCATTAAACTCCAATGTGTCAGAAGCAGCAAGTAACATCAGAGGGTACAGTAACAGTGGATCGTAGCCATTTCTTGCTTTTGGGGATCGCCGTTTCTGAACTGACATTCAGACATGATGCCCGAGCTCTGGTGCTATGTCTGAGTTCAGCTGGAGCTTCTCACAAGTACTTTTCCAGGGAGGAATCAGGGCTTCCAGCTCACACTCGGCTGCTGCGTGTGACCATGTGCCTGTTCCTTTTGTGTACAAACTGGTGCAATCACATACCCTGCAGGTGGTAGCACTACTGCGTTAAGCACCCCAATTAAGGAACTAAGGGGCCAAAAGGTGAAATTTTCAGCTGTCATCTAAAAATTTGTTGTGACTGGTTCTTGTGTTTGTCTTGAGCCAGTATTTTATTGAGTGCTTACATTCATTGTGAGTATAGCTTTATACATATATTTTATTGCATACTTTCATAATGACACATAGGTCTGTTCATCTAATTCTTGCTTTTCGATTAGTGATTATTGCTAAGTTTTGAGAGGTAGGATTAAAAAATATTTGCCTTTATTTACAAGGTCAGTGATTCGTGTTTAAAGCTGGCTCTTACACTAGTGCTTCAGCCGTACTTTTTCTGGTACTAACTTATGGCTAGTCACTACTGACTTGGGTATTGCAATCAGCCTGATTTTTAGGTTGTCTGAATCGGAAGATAATCATTGTATGTCACAAAATATGAAGTTTTTTCAATGAGCTGACCCGTCCAGCGGCGGGGGCAGGGGGCGAGTGATCTCCATGTGTTATAACTGAGCAGCAGTATTGCTTCAGCAGCCTTGCTTCAGAACTTGTAATACCCTTTTTAAAATATGGGCTCTGATAGAATAGGATTTGCTTCAGTCATGATGTGGTAAATTTATCCTTGGGGATATCAGGCAGGAGGAGTTCTGTCAACAAGTGTCTGCCTTTCTGTCAAGATCTGATTAGTTGTGAAATTACAAGTAGCATTTTATACATGGTTACAGTAAAGGTTACAGGCACACGTTGGATCTGAAATTTCGTTTTAGAGCAAAAGGTCCCCAAGGGCTGGTTTAATTTATTTAATTACATTGTACAAGACTTGGGTAATAGTTTTAGATCAAAGTATAAAAAACCAACTTCCAGGCGAATTTGTAATATAATTCGAAGTGGGTAAATTGCTAAACACTCTGACAGTTTTGCTTCATAGGACAGAATGATACAAGGATATGGATTGCAATGATATAGTACAAGTGCAAGCCTTATATTAAAATCATAAATAATAAACTAGGAAAAGTAACTTGCTTAATTATAATGGCAGCAAATCTTCCTTGAAAAGATTGTGCTACAAAACTGAATTAAATTGGCCTAGGAAGCCCCCAGGCCTTTTTAAGCATTTCTTACCCGCCTCGGTAGCTTGAACGGGGAAGATGGGCTTTAGGTCTAGTATTTTCATAAAATAATTTTATTTCAAAGGGTTCTCTATCTGTAGCGCAGAAGGAATTATTTCATCAGTTCTAGGTCTTTCCATATGAGGTGTGTCATGGTGATGGGTGAAACTTTCTTAGACTTCCATATTTCCCTCGTTGCATACCTTGAGTGATACTTCTTTTCAGTGTTCCCGCTTTCAGCTGAAAGTTCTGTATCCATTTTCCCAGACATGATGTTTTGGACGTTTTTTCTAGCTATTTTGCAACCACATGCCCAGTTGTACTGGGCATCTGCAAGCTGTTCGCTTTTAGCTCTGTGGTTAGCAACATGATGAAAATGACTCAAAACCAGCATCGCCAAAGCAATGCATTAATTACTCATTTTTCTAAAGGTACAAAGTGCATACGCTAAGAACCAGAAAGCATAGAAAAATTTACAGGTCCAGATCTTTCTTACACCATAATCTTTCTTTGCCAGTTCTTCTGATTTACCCTTAAGCAAACTATTTTCAACTCTCTTGCTAGAAGCAGTAAACCGCTTGGTTGGGGCATGCCGTTCTCTGCATGTTTCCTTTCTAATCAGTCAACATTGAGTGTCACGCACAGCATCATGTCTGATTACTAATACGGTTTCAAGGCCAAGGCTTCACTAATGGTTGTCATTTCTAAAACTTGACAAAGGAGATGGATTATGCGGGTGGAGGCTGGCGATAAATCTCAACTGTTGTATCTGGTGTTTGCGAGTCTGACTGTTAACTGAGTTACTGTTTTACAGTTCTTACATTAAATCTTGTGATGCACAAGTGTATGCTACATCCATCAGAAGTTTTTCCAATTCATCATGCATGGTCTTACAGCTTCTTTTTATAATTTTTAAAAAATAGACCAGCAATTTCATTGAAGCCTTGCTTTAAATAAAAGCACTAGTACACTTTGCCGTCAGTGTTCCTAAGATCAATATCCCTCTGAAATATAGTGCATTTTCCTCTGTTTCATATTTAAAGGACAGTTCTGTTTGTTTCTGTATTGATGTGCTACTTTTTCATGGATTTCCATCCTGCTTTTTTAATCTACTTGGCAATACAGCAGTGTTAGTTTTTGCTCAGCTGAGGTAAAAGTTATGACTCATCTAAGAGCTGTCTTCCTAATGATATCTCCCACTTCAAATTATTCCACCTCAATAAACTATAAGTACATTGGATTTTAATATTGAGATTTTGTTCTTGGAACAAAAAGAAGCAGCATACACAAAAATTACATCAGCTACTGATAGCTTTTTCTAAAATAAACTTTATGACCAGTTTCATGAAAAAGGTTAAAAATGAAAGAAAGTAGTTGCAAATTGAGGAATATTGCCAAACTTGGTTTTCTCCATGGTAACTCTCAATGCAATACTAAAATTTTTCATATGGATATATTAATTTTACAGAAGAAATAATAGTAACTATAGAGCTACAGTAGAACTTCTTTATGCTAAAACAGACATGGCTTTTCTCTTGGAGGACAGAGCGAAAAACTGAAGTGGTGCCATCTGCTCCCTGGCTTCTGAGCTTGTCAGACAGTCTTCGAATTATCTTTTAGTTCCTTTGGCCATTTAACACTAAAACCATTCCCGATTAACACAAAAAGTTGTTTTGTTGATTCTCTGTGTTCACTGGATCAAATAGTATTCACTAAGCTTCTTGCACAAGCCAAACAGCCGCCTTTTGTTTAAATTTTGCGATATCATGGCAGATGATAAAATCTACTACAATTTCCAGATTTATAAAATTCTGGAAACATCACACTAAGCCTAGAACAGGAGAGTCTTTTTGTTGTTCACAGGCACAAGAGTTTAAATCTGCAGATGGCTCACCAATTTTCAGATTTCTTTATTTAAATAACTCTCTTAAAATATTTGCTTAGTCTTGCAATATGCTGTGTAACATCAACGATTTAGTCAATGGTCATGATTATCATTTGTGCTAAAGTCCCTTTTCATTATAAAAGAAGCATTAACTGGTGGTTAAATGGTCTGTTCTGTAATATATATATATATAATTTCCAAATGGATGTGAAAAACTACATGTGGTTTTTTGCTAGTTTATTTTTTTTTTGTCCTTAGGAAGTTTTTCCTGAAACTTTTTTTTTTAAGGTGGTGGGTGGGGTGGGATCCCCTCACTGTGTTTTTTTTACATTTACCACACAAGGCTTTGTGTTCTTTTTTTCTTTCTGTCATTTGAAATTCAGTGTTTTGAAGGACCTTTTCTTACTACTCTTCTCTATCCTGCTGCTTAATCTTTCTGTCCCTTTTAATAAGCTGCTTTATTCTAGGCAGTTCCCCCTCTGAAGCTAAATAATACCATATTAGATTTTCTCATTATTTTGATAATAGTTAAACTTCTGAAATCTTGGGTTAAAGTAGATGATTTTATAGAAGCAACAATATCCAAATTGTGAAAAGAATTCCATGCTGCTATATTAAACTGTTAAATCGTCAATATCACTTGTGAAGTATTACAGACTATGTTTAAATGTTACTAGCAGAAAGCTGATTATTTTAAGGATAAAAGTTTTCATAGTAGCTAGTTTGAAAGAGATGTTGAAGTGGATGGTCCAGTTAATAAAATTTAGTTAAATAATTGGATTTGTTTAAGAATAACCTAGAGACAGGAAAATAATTTGATTCTCATTTGTTTGAGGTAGAGGCTTCAATTTTAATTTTCCTTAAGTTCCTGAAAATCGGTAGCCAGACCCAAATTACTGCTTCCATTAAATATAATCTCAGCAATTATCTTTTGTGGTTGACGCAGTGGCTCACCAGACAGTTGGCCCAAGAGCAAGTAGGAACCTCCTGCTGCATCTCGTGATTTCTGTGGGCTGCCAAAGTGTCAAGGGGAGGGACTGAGGGTTGAGACAGGGCAAACTGTGGGTTCGATGAAGGAGGAAGGCAGAGGGATGTGGAGGGGACCTGGTCTTGTGTGCAGGACTGGACTAATGGTACTGAGGGAGTCAAGAATGACGGGGAAGACTTCGGGGTTATTGGTATTTGAAAATGGGGGGATTTTGTAGACACAATCGTGTCCATAGATAATTGGACTTTATTAATTCCCTGACTGACAGAACAATGTGTTTGCTTTGCAATACTTTTCGGTGTTGTACTTGAGATACTGGAGGATGTGTTTGGCGCTGTGTTGTTTTGCTCTTTTTAATTTATATCAGGATTTTTTGCTTGCTCTAATGAACAAACTCCAGCTGTTGGATTCCATATGGGAACTGAAGCCAGCATAGCTCTTCCTGACAACTCGTGCCTGTGCTGTGGAAGCTGAGAATGAATCAGCATGAGAGATCTGGGAATGACAGTCTAACATAAACCAGATGACTGTCATCCATTATTTGGGTGGCAAGGAGAGATAAGAGGGAGGAAAGTTTGCTTTTCAAGCGGGGTTAAAGAAATGAACTTTTTATATCAGTGCAGTTTGTGGTTCTAATTTGGAAACAATTTACAGTCACTTGGGAAATTCTGTCTTCAAGGGTGGATTTGAAGGTGTGTACTAGGGGAAAGGAATGGTCATAGTAGCTTCCAGTGGCTATGGTAGCTGCAGGAGAAGGGGAAAATAAATTAAAAAAGGGGTGAAGAAACCAAACAAAAAACCCCCACCAGCCTGCACTTAGTTATCACCGTAATTAAAGTAGTTACTAATGGATGTCTGTACAATCATCTGACCGTCTGTAAAGTTTGAAGAAATAAGTAGCAAATAAAAAAATAACTTAGTTTTGTAAATACATATTTTCTATTTCATGCGTGCTTATTTTTCTCTGATTTTAAAGACCTGCCAGTTTTCACCAGGTTTAAAACCAGAGACACCATGAAGAATGTAGTTGAACCAGTGACTCTATTTGGATTTAGGAATTTCCATGCAACGTTCTGGGTCTCAGGTTAAAGCAAAGAGAAATTGTCTCATATATTTTGTATTGTAGAATCATAGAATTGCCCAGGTTAAAGGGACCTTTCAGATCATCTAGTCTGACCATCAACCTAAGTTTGACAAAAACTGTAGGAGAATTAAAGACTGTACATATCACAATCAAAATTCTTGTGAAAATTTACCATGAGACTCCTCGTTATTTTGGAGTATTTTCAGTATTCAAGCCAATGTTCCTTTAAGAATTCAAGTTTGATTTCTTGATCTTTTTTCATCTCAGAGATGAGTGACTCCTCTGGGACACGGTCTGCTTCTGATCCTTCTCGTTCTGTTTTCCATCTCTCCACTGATTTTGAGCTAACCTGATTTCACCCAGCGTATTTCCCAGTCTCCCCCTTTCCATGCCTTTCTTGTGTTAAACGTACGCGGTGCCTCTGCTGATCTTCTCTTTCTTTGCAGTTTAAATTGACGGAGCTGGTTTCCCTGCAGCTTCCCCACCTCTTCTCCAAAGCATGGGGATCTTTTGAAGCATCTTTTGTTCTAGTACTGATTTCTTTCAGGCAGTGGCAGTACTACATGCTGTGGACCCTGTTGATCCATGCTGATATATTTCTTTATGAATTCATGTGTAATTTCAACCCTTGATAGTAAATGGATTCATAATGTTTCCATTGAGATATATGTATAGGTATACATGTATGTAACTTCTAATCATTGTATCAGTGAGAGAAGGATGAGCTGATACACTGTTATTACATTTTCCCTTAAATAGCCTGTTTAGACCAACAAAGGTTCCCAAGAAAGAAATGATTAATTTTAATGACATTTATAATTTAGTAACTGGAATGTCTAATTTTCCGAGAGAAAAAAAAGTCTATTTTCAGTGTTGGGTAATGAATAGAGAGCAAGTGTTAAGAAGAATGAAAGCATTAAATGTGTATCTTGTTACATAAACCTATATCATTATCATGGTCTAGCTACTGCAATTCATTTTGCCTACGTATGTTTACTTTTTATAGGGCATATTTCACTGTGGAAAACTTTTTCTTAATTGCTGGAGTTTTGAGCTGAAATATTTTATGCTGATCGGTGCTTGAGGGTAAATTTTTTTTGAAAGCTTGAACAAGAATTAATAGTTCAAGTCTTTTTGCATGGAGACATATATAGCAAACCCATTATTGCCATTAAAAATGAAAAACTGCATCTATTTAGATGAATTATGACAGTTTAAAATAATGTGTATACAAAGATTTATTTTGAACTCATGAAGTTTATTTTCATTAATGATCCAACACTGTTTATTAGAACTGTGCAATATAAATACTTTATAATTCTTATCCCTGATGACACCTTCAGAATAAAAGAGGTCTTTTTATTCGCATAGTTGCTATGGGTATTTTTATTTAGGCCTGTGAGATGTCTGGTACCTTCCGTGTCTCTTAGTTCACTTTCAGAAGTGTTCAGTAAGCAGTGAAATGCAAAGTGGACATCTGTTCTCAGGTGGTTGATGCTCAGTAGATGAAGCAGGCGCAGTTATTTGATACATCCTGTAGCTATACTGATGGTCGTTGGTGTCTGAAGGCACAGTCGGATTACAAAAAGCTTATTTGAGTTACATAGATCCAAACGAAAATGCGGAATCACTGATGCAGTATTTTTTCCCTGAACAATGAGGAGAAAATGTAGATTTGAACGGTTTCTTAATTTAGATTTTCAAACTCTACCAATGTGGGGACTTTAGCAACAACATTCACAGTCAGGCCACCCTGAAATGAGTTGTGTTCCCCTGAGGGAGGAAGGGGAGGAGAAAGGTGATCCATTGAGGTTTGTTTCCTACGGGATACAGATGCAGATGTAACCATAACTGGTCATATTTCCAAAAATTTTTTGTCAATAGATGGATGCCACAAATGGAGTCCACCAAGTGGGTTTTGTAAAGGAAGGAGCTAGTATGTGGCCTTCTGCAATGGCTACCAGGAAAACAATTGATCTAGAATCTACTCATGGGAAATGTAATCATAAATTAAAAGAAATTGCTAAGTGTGCCTCTCTTAGTTTAGATTTAAAGATCAGTTGTGCCAATATCTTGACCCACTGAGAATGAGAAACACGCCATATTTCAAAGCTGTTGCTCTTCTCTCTCTTTCTGCTTATTGGGTATATTTTATATTTGTTTACTGTAAGAGGATGGGGAACATATGGTTTTCAGTTTTCAGCAGAGTTTATAATTCCAAAGAAGAATACACAAACAGCTCAACTTCCTTGACTTCCAGAATTTTGGGGTTTTGTGCTTCAGTAGCATTTTATTGTTTCACTTCTCTTTACAAAAAAGTATTTCTCTTATAAATGTGTTTGATAATATCAAAAGGTGAGTTTCAGTTTTAAATCTCTTGGGAGAATTTAGAGCTCTCAAATTCTCTTGTACAATTTAAAATAAATTTTTACCCTAGAAGTCCACGGATTCCATCCATTTTGGCTTCCAAATAGTATATAGCTGCCAGAATTGAATTAATTAATATTTCCTTTGAACCTTGGTGTGCACTAGAAACACTCATTAGAAGTAAAAGGCTGGAAGTTGTGCGGTAGCTGCCATGGATTTTGTAGTTTCTTTATCTAGTATATTGATACCCAATTTTAAGGCTCAAAAACCCCTCTGTTACCGATGCGGATATTCTTGTGACATGTGAACAGCTGTCATCAGACAACGATTTGCAGTAAACTGTTGTAGTAAACCAAGGAATTCACCAAGATTTTTAAAAAGTCCGTATGGAGACTGGCTTTCCAAAAGGAAACCCCAGGTCAGAGTTGCACAGGACTTTCTGAGTTTTGTGAACTTGATACAAACCCATTTTCACTCAATAGTGTTTATTGCTACTTGCTAAGGTTATGTCAACACAGAAAACAGAATCCTTCACTATTATGCCCTGCTTTAAAGAAAACCAGCATTTTTCCCAGCAATGACTCTTTCAAGACTTTCAACTTGCAGTGAAAAATAGGATTAATTACCTTGGAACAAAGACATGTACCATTAGTCATGCAATGTGTGCCATTCTGCTTTTTACTGGTTGCTTCTGACTTTGACTCAGATTCTTTTCCTCTGTGTAATTTGTATTTGTTTGTTTTTTCCATTTTTTAAATACTAGACATTCTGACGGGAATTCAGGAAAGCTGAATTTTCTTATTTTTTCAGAAGAATTCCAGGGTGCTCAGTGGAAACCACACGCTGCTAAAATCAAATAAACATTGTGTTTTGTACATTTAAGAAATACTGTGTGCACAATATAAACAGGACATTTATTATAATCTATCTTTGCTATTTTTTCTCCGCCAACTATGCAAGCAAAGCAACAAGGTAAAGGTCCCTCATCCATAGATTTAATCTTTCTTCAGTTCAAAGCTTTGTAAGTAAAAGCAACCATCTGTACAGGACAGCTGTTGAAATCCCTCTCTTACAAGCATTGTATTGGTGCCAAAGTGGAGCTTCTTGCCCTAATATCATTGCGCCCTCATTAAAAATAAGCAGCCCAAACCCCTTCTGTGTTATCTTGGAAATCCATTAAATGATACGGTAATTCCTGTTACAACAATAGTCTTCTGCAGCAGTTCTTTATGTCGGGCCTCAGTGCATAGGGTTCATTGCATTTGCAGCCAGTGTATGTTTAATAGGGATTTGAGTGGGTTTTTTTGATGTTTAAATAATTTTGTGAATATTGTTTTTATCAGTTAGGTCAACTAACCATGCATTCATTCATTCTATGGGCAAATCATAGAACTATACAATTCAAGCAATTGTTTTTTAATCTCTGTAATACATTTGTTCTCTCTATATAAATTTCAGTCAGGAAAAGAAAGAATTAAAATAGAAAAAAAATACACATGTAAGAGCATGTATTTTCATGAAAGAATAGGCTTTCACTAAGTATGCGAAAAAACCTTATTCAGGTATTATCAAAGAGAACAAAAATAGAACATGAACAATATGTAACAGCAAAGAATTGTTTTTAATATATTTGGCTGGTATTCATTTCAAAGGTATAAGAATAAGGTTCAGATATATTTAAGAATCTTTAATGGAATTTTCTTTCAGTTACTTAATAATGCAGAGTATTTTTAAGTACCTGGGGCAGGGGAGAAGCTAGGACTATACATTTGATTTTCTCTTTTACAGTGCTTTTCTTATGTCCTTTTCTGTAGTATTCTTACCTTCTCCAGTATCTGTCTTTGAAATCAATTTTGGATGTCAGGAAAAAAGTTAAAGATGTTGGCATAGTTGTCACAGATCAGACTAGGATGTCTCATTAAACTGAGCAAAGAGAGAGTGCGAATCACCTTTAATTTTCAGATTGGTTGGTCTTTAATGTTAAACTGAATGTGATTGATGCCTTGCAGAGTAATATGTGAAAATATTTACTGAAACTTCTCCTAAGTATTTGAAGGTAAATTTCTGGGTCTTATTGGTATGAATGATTTTGGTTTCTTGTGTTCTCCTTTCTTGGCTGATGGCCTCTAAAAGTGAACTTTTAGAACAAATGTAGAACAAGTCAGGCATGCCCCCGTTGTGTTGATAATATCAACTTGACAAATGTATTCTGAATTTTGCCTCCAGCCATTAAAATGGAAAGCGAAGTCAGAAGTGTTTTATGGGAGTTTTTTTTTATTGCTTGTACCAGCAAGTATTGTACTGATTTTGTCAAAGGAAAACGTAATTTTTATAAAGCACTTGCCCTATTGACTCCCAACTAGAACAATATATTTTAATCTATCATCATGCTATTTTTACTGCTTCATTGTTTTATTTGCCATAATTGCACTTTTTTGGTTTACTTCTAAGCTGATATAAACTAAAGGCTGAAAGTCTGAACTAAATAAATATTATGTTAATGCTAATTTTGGCTGACTGTTTATTAATAGGACTTGTTTTCTATTCATAGTGAAGAGAAATAACAGAGGTTATTGTTGAACTAACTTTGTATACACAATTTTCATTATTTGGTTGCGTAGACAGAGGAGCAGGTCAACTCTGGTCATGCTTTTTGTCATGTATACCATTTTTATTAATTTTATTTACTTATTTTAATAATAAATTGTTTTTGAGGTACATTGTAATACGAAGAAGAATGATAGACATCATCAGCTTTTGTCATATAGAATGGGTTTGCAAGAAGCACGTGTAGAGAAATCTCTCACGTAATTTAATGTATGTTACTTTAATTTAGAAATCATCATTTTTGTTGTGAGGCTGCTGGATTGGCCTTTGTCCAATAAATGTTTCCTGTAGCCATGGAACATGTCGATTTAATATGTTTTCACATTAAAACGGTGTCGAAATAAGTACCTGTTGAGTATTGCTAAACAAAGAGAAAAACAACTAATTTGCTTCTTAATGAGCCAGTAATAATGTGCCAGCATTTCAGTCTATTTACTTTTAAGAGTTTCTGGAGCATGTATTCCAGAAGATCTACTCTGTAAACAAGCCTTTTAAAATCTATGCTAGGAAAAGACATTTTCATAAACTACATCAATGAAAGCTCTGATTGTGAAAAATGTATGAATAGGAGTTATTTGATAACCCCTTAAAATAACAACGGTGGGGAATTTGCAATATATCATAGAAAGTTACGTGACATTTGGCCAAACAGTTCTCTTATTTTTTGCCATTTAGATGCTAATTCCTTTTAGAATAAGAACAGGTACGTTACAGGCATTTTTTCCTTCTTTTTCTCTTGGTCACACCGTGAGGGATGTGCCCAGGAGGCTGCCCGCTAACTTCGCTGGCTGGGATCACTTTAATTTCTGCCCTGCAGAGTGTGTGTGTCCTGCCTCGCAATTAGAACTTGCAAACGGAGCTTTGTTTGCAACGTGTATCAGAGTGTCACTAAAGGATTACAACTCTGTTCTGGTTCGGTGACCTCCTCCAGAATAGCTAATCTATAAAAATCTGCGTTTTGTGTGTTAAGCAAATAGCTACAGGCTTTCCTTTCTCTTGTAAATCCCCTTTTGATATTTAGGAAACCATTTTCCAGGTATTTCTAGAGGACTCTATTTCTGTAATTTGCTTGTACATTTTTTTTCTGTTAGAATTGGAACGTTTTCGTATGTGCTTCAGATAAATGATTTTATTGTAAAGTTTTAGGTTGGAAAAAACAGGAAGTATACATAGATATTTTTTAGTCATGTATCTAACTATGAGAGGAATTGTAGAGTCAGAAGAGGGAGAGCCGTAAGTATTATTTGTGAATCTTGAACCTCAAATAGCCCAGGCTCTTTTCCAGCTGGGTTGGCATTACGTGTCTGGTGAAAGGTGAAGCTGACTTTGTTGATCTGGTCTCACCCATTGCTTTCCTAAAACAAGTTAGCGCTGGTGTTAGACAAAGAGCTGCTCTTTGTTTAAAAATAACTTGAAGTTGCCAGTCCTTTCAGAGAATGTAATTATTTCCTCTGGGGAAAAAAGAATAACATGCCTTATCTACTCAAGGAAAGCATTTAGGATGCCCTTTCCTGCTTTCTTTGTCCTGCAATAATTTGCTTTTTATAGGAAGAACATTTCTGCTATCAACATTTTTCTCTGGTGGAGCCTGGTGAAAATAACCTCAGTCTGTATTGTCCTGTCGTGCTCGTCTGCTAAGTACGTGTAATATGTCAACTGTATTTGTCCCTTTCTCCCACGGAGTTTAATAAAGGAAATTATTTTGATTATTAGCTTTTAGATTTAACAAACAACGCTGGTTTGGGTTATACATCCATCTGGTCTGGTTTCTAAATTGTCAGCTTGATGATGTATGTGAATGTATACAGCAGAAACAGATGACTGGAGGGACTTGTGAAATCCTGCAGAGAATTAAGTCGGCAGATTGTTTCCCTCAGTGAGCAATTTTATACCACTTGTAAACCTGCCCAGGGCTTCCCTCTTACAGGATACAGGAATTGTTGTGGATCGAGGTTCAGGCTTGTTCCATATTCCTTTTGAATACACATCTTCAGTATTGCCAGGTCGTCAAGGTCCAAAAAAGAGTAGAGGTTTGCTCTTCATTTCTCCAATGCTGCTAAGCAGGATTTAGCAAGACTGTGTATTTCTTTGATTAGGCTCCATCAGAAAAGATTGGGTGCTTCTGAGTTGGATTACATGAGAGTAGGCTTATGATATAGTATTATAAGTATAACATGGAGGAGTGAGGTGGTTGTTTTCTTCTTTGACAGCTTGCATAGTATTGACCAGCGAGATGGGCCTAAGCCTTGTGTTGTGTTTCTGGTGGTAAGTGGGGCGTGTTAGAGCTCTTGCCCAGTCACTCACGGGCTCTTCCTGTCCTCTGGCTCGTGGCTTCAACTTGGACACAAAGGTTACATGTGCAGAAATCTCACATTTCACTTGGATAATATTTTCTCATCTCTTTTAGGTGATTGAGGCCTTGCACAAAACTCCACCAAACTTACAAACCCAAACTTCACCTAAAGCAGTTGGGTCACTTTCTCTTTTATACCCATACTCCTTTTAACAATTAGGAGAATGATTTTTGTGAAGGGAAGTCTTTTGTCTGATCGTATGAGACAAAATACTCAAACTCTGAAGGCAATCTCCTGACTTCTCTTGCATTAATTGGCAGTCTCATTAAAAGTATTACACTGTCCTCCAAGACATGCCTTTGCTAGTAAACTAAGTGGTTTAAGTTTTATTGCTTTAAAAATTTTGTTTAAATAGAATTTCATCTTTTTCCAACCAGCTTTGAGGGAAAGTTTATTATTGATGCTTTTCCTTGACTTAGACTTAGCAGTTTTTTTCAGCCGTTCCGTTTTGTTAATTATTTCATAAACTTGCTAATGTGACTAGTAGATGGTAGTCATTACTTGGTGCTCCTCATGAGTATTGTCCAAAGTACTAGAGCTAATGAAGTAGCGCCTACTTGTGCTAAATTTAACGTTGTGGTGATACAACACAGAGTTGTCTTTTTATTTTCTAGTCAGATAAATTGCACTAAAATATAATGGTTACATTAATTACTTCCAACGGGTAACACTTCTTCAAGTTTACATTTCTTAACCTTTTGTAATTTTAAAAAGCTCCTCCTGATGACAATTTTTTTTTATGTAAAAGGACTTTATTGTCTGTTCTGGGATTTGGACATAATATATTGGGTAATTATTACTTCTGTCCTGAGAAACCTATCCATACTAGAAGGAAAACAATTTTCCTTCTATTTCAGTACATAATTATACATTCTGTACATATACACACTTCTGATAATGGGTTTTAACCAATATTTTATTGATTTGCTGTTGTTACATACAGAGTAATAGTTTTCAGTTCTTTGGAATTTCCTAATTTTAATGTACTTAATGTCTTCTTTTACAAATGGCACAAATAAATAATGAATATTAATAACACTGTGAGCTGTATATCCCTTCAAGATGTTCAGGTGCATTAGTGTGAACTCTTAGAATGATTTTTAACTGAGTGGTTTCTTTTATTGCAGTTCATAGTGCAGTGAATGCAATCTTCGAAGTTGATTTACAATCACAATTTTACTTGTACATCTTTTAAAATATTAAGCACGTTAACCGTAGCATATTTGCAAATAGTGATTATCAACTGTGCTTTATTTATATTTGATCACCTAGTAGCATGTTTAGATAGAGTTACTATGCGCCAAACACAGGAATATGGTACTTCAGTAAAAATATACTTAAAGTCTGGGAGGTGCTCCTACATCCTATAGGATACACGGAGTTATTATAATAGTTCTGTACGCAGAGCAATCTGCTTATGATAGCTTCAGGCCTTGGTGTTAAAAGTGAAAAAAAAAAACCCCATCAAACTGCAAAAAACCCCAAAGAAGAAACCCAACCCCCCAAAAAAATCCAAACATGAAGAAAACCTCTCAAAGCTTAATAAAGTTATGCCATTATTTACAAAACACTGTTTAAGTTCCTCTCTACCTAACTGGGGTTTGACCCTGTCTGACTTACAAATAAATCTTTTATTTTTCCTTTACATATCCTTTTGATGTATGTCATCCATCAACGTTAGCGAGAACAGTAAATGCATTGATCTATTCCTACTCTTGGCAAGTTAAATAACACTTTATATAAGAAGTATTGATTTATAAAATCCAGTACATGTAATTAACATTAGAACTGTCAAAAGTTGAAAACAGTATTAACTCGCTGCTTATTTATAACCCAAAGAAAATTAAATAAAATATCCAGATTAATAAACTAACGCCTTTTTTTGCCTTTGGATATGTCAAGCTGAGTTATGTTTTCAAGAACAGTGATATGTTTCTTCCAACTTCTGACAAGAAGAAATTATGTGTTTGGTCCGTATTGTTGAAAATAATTCTGTAGTCTCTAGATCTGTGTATTATCCCTGAGGTGGTGACAGAATTCCACTTGGATAGTTCTGAAAAGGCTTAGTGTAAAAGACGCAGAAATAAGCGACAGTATTAGAGAAACTTAAGGTAACCAATTTATGCCGGGTTTTCAAAGAGCCTTTAACCTGGCCGTTAATTAGTCCAGCTCCTGTGCATGGCGGTGTGTGAAGGTGTGGCTCCCTGTGCGCTGGATTAGCCACTTGTCCACACAAATTCTGCAATGAGATACTTGGGGAGCTCTGCGAGGGTCGCTTCATGCTTCTCTTCTGACTCAGGCGCTCACCAGGTGCCTGCTCCAGAGTTTGCTTAAGACAATGGGAATATTTCAGTTGAGTTCTGTGACCTTCTGACTGTTCTTTGGCTGTGTTTTTTGTCCCAGTTCAGCATCAGATAAGGATATGAACAATCCTGTCTCTGTTGCGTACAGTGTACGAAGCTGTGCTTGCCACCCTTGAATTCAGAACCACCACTGAGGTCCTTTGAATTGACTTTGTTGAGGCAGGCCTTATCCAATTTATAAACCTATTTACATTTTTCAAGTTTAAAGGGCAAAAAAAGAAAATTACATGTTACATGTAAACAAAATAACAATGGCAGTAAGGAGTGGGCGTTGTTTTTTAACAAAGGTTTCTGCATGAATCATTTTCCCGTCGGTCCCCTTCATCAAAGGAGATGTGTGTTTATATCTTTTGTGGATATTCATAGCTGCTTTGCTATTTAGAAATAATTCTCTCCTTGAAATAATAAGTAGGTGGCCTTACATGGCTTTCAAGTCTGGCGGTGCCTTTTCTGTGCCATTATTTCCTCCTGCTGCACTCGTGTTTCTCTTCTGGTACTTCCAGACACTCAGCAGCTGTTTACCTTTTAGATTTAATTTATCTTCTACAAAATAACTGAGAATGCCTCTTATACCAAGGACGAACTTGTGGATAGCACTTTTGTGGTTTTTTTCTGTTCTGTTAAATGTTCAGTAGGGTTTCATCCTGCCTTTATCCTCGTGTCGGTTGGAATATCCGGTGGCTGTAGGTATCGATGGATAGACCAGACTGGCCCGAGAGTGCCTGGAGATTATAGATTATGTTGTAGCAGCTTCCTTGGTGTTAAGAGAATGAAGGAAATCCTGCTATATTGGGATTCTCTTCCTGTAAGGCAGTTTTGACTTCCACCTGCCGTGTGCCGAGATTTGAACAGTAACAACTTGTTTCCTCGAGAGCTCAGCAAGTCTCTGTAAACATGATGAGATACGAAGAGAATATAAAAAGCATGGAAGTTATGCTTGCTAATAAATTCACCCCAGAGAGGCTGCAGGTTTCTTTGGAGGTTTTGTCTTGGTTTTGATAGCTAACAGGTTCTCTATTCTTTGCCCACTTTGTACGCTATCATGCCTTTTACTCTCAGTGCCTTTACAACTTTCTTTAAGATATCGTCATGAATATTTCCAAAAATAATTCTGCAGCCTTTTTCGAGGACAAGCTACAGTAAACATAACTTAAGAACACCATCTGTAGCCTCGTGATTTTCACTCTTACTGCAGATATTCCATGAATTCATGAAGCTATGGATCATGATTGCCTTCTGATATACAACAAATCAATATTTATTTTGCTCCGACTCAACTGAAGTATTACAGGAGGTCAGAAAGTGGAGCCAAAACATGAGGTGTAGAAATTAAATGGGAAAAGGAAACCTTAGTGGGACTTTAGGTTAATACATCAGGAGCTGCTTGAGGCCCAGTTAAAATGATATCAGCTCTTTTTTTGTTTTGTTTTGTTTTTCTCTGTGGCTGGTCTGCTAAAGAAATTGATTTTAAGAAAAGAATGATATAAATGCATGTGCAAAAAAATTTCTCAGCATATTTGGGGATAACCAAGAGGGTTTTACGTTGAATTTTAAATGGATTGATGTTACCAAGTGCTGTCTTTTTTTCTGTCAGAATCCAGGTCCTGTAAAAATTCTCTTTTGCACTTCTGTGGGCCCTCCTCCTTTCAGTTCTGTTTTGAGAGTTTCTAATAAAACTCAGGAAATCTTTTCTCAAAGGGGAATTCTTCAAGACGTGATCCTGGAGTGACTGAAAGGATTGTCTTTAAATAGATGACAGAGCGTTAGGGAGTAGATTTTATGAATGCAAAGAATAAGTTATGTTTAAGGAATTTTAAACAACCAGTGATAGTAAGATTTTCTTTTTTATCATAAAAAAACTGCTCTAGCTTTTTTTCTGGTGTCTTATCTCAGACTAATGTGCAAATATATTTTTGTGGTCCATCTAAAGCTGTTTGTAGGGAAAAATAGAAGGCGGCAAAGAGATATAACAGGAAATGTCTGTGCCTTAAAACAAGGTGGAAATATAAAAACAGGTTTTCCTGTAGTGAGTCATTTTGTGGTGTGTGCCTTAGAATTGTAGAGTTTTCTAAGGGAATGAATTTTGGTGTTTGTGCTTTCAAACAATAGTATGTATTAGTCAAGCTTTGGGAAAAACGTTTTATCTGTTTGCGTCAAGAAATGGGGAGCTTAGAAGCAAAATGGAACCTGCAGTGCCATTTTGGTAGTTCTGAAACGGACATCTGATGCTTCAATTGAAAAAGAAAAAAAAAAAAGGAATTTTTAATTAAATCTACTTAACTACCAATGTGAAACACTCATTCTCGCCACTTGGGACTCCGGTTCTATTGAATTGTTGAAAGCTAATCATAACTATACATTACAGAATGTTTAGTTTGCCTCTTGGGATAGCGTGCAACAGCTATGCAATCTTAAGTTCAACATTTCTTCCATCCAAATCAAATGTATGATTGACAATTACCCAATAACTAACTTGCCAATTAGTTATTTGACCTATTCAAGGCGAAAAAAGTTACCCATTGAAATCTTGTCTCCCAGTGACTGTGCATTTAAAAGAAATAAATGTCACTTATTCTAGAAATATGTAGGTTTCCTCACAGAAATTGCTGACGCCTAAAACAATTGAATTCCATCCTCAATTAAACCTTTAAAAGCACTATCCATCAACCTCAGCTGATACGGTATTTGCATTTAGAGATTACAATAGAGGTATCCAACAAGCAGGTTATCTTTCTTATCTCTAGGAGGATAAAAATGGGTAGTGTGGGCTCATTTACTTGACTTATGAAATTGAGGAAGAAAGACTGATTTAAATACAGTTGCTTCAGTATTATTCCAATATAAAATCAGATATTGTCTTTGATAAAAGTTCAGGAAATCACTTTACGGGAATGCTTTATACCATTGTGTGAAAATTCTTAACTATGGTAGTATATTTGAAAAATAACCTGAAATTTTAATGAAATATTCACTGTGATGCATCAATCCTTTCAAATCCAGGCTTAGAATGAAGTAAAATGCAATTTAAATTTAATTGTTGTACTTGGTGATTTATGTCACACTTCCAACGAAGAAAATTTGAATCTCAAATATCCAATATTTTGGGTAGAACAGCCTTCCTGCAAATCAATATGGTTAAAGTGACCGAATGCTCTCATGTATGTTTGACATTGTTGACAGTTTTTGAATAGATCATGTACTAACTTTCACAGCATCTCACCAATGCATTTTAGAAGGTTTGAATTTAAAACAAGATTGATTCAAATATATCTGAGTTCAATCTGACTTCCTGGTGCATTTCCCAAGATTTACTATGTAATAATTCCTCTGCTATTCTTATGCTACAGAAGCTATTGAAGTTCATTTCCGCAAGAGAATACAACTTGCATCCAGACCTAGCACATGTATGTATGTGTATCAGGAACTAAGATAATAAGATTAAAAGGTCCTTTTGAAAACGAAAAAGAGAAAAATCTTTCACATATCCAGGTTGGGAATAAGAAGAAAATGGTCCCAATTCCCCCAAAGGCTGCAGTTCCCGGCGGTCAGTCGGTCCAGAGCAGCTCGTACCCGACTCTGAATGTCACAGCTGAACTTTAATCTGTTCTTGATGGGATTCAGCTGTCCACACTTGTACCTACTTTCATTGCATTACTGAAAAGATTCTTCCTGTCTTTACTTTGGGTTTCCTGACTCTAGTTTCCTTTTTAATTTAACCAGGCTTCTGTATTATGCATTCAATCCCCTAGGTAGACCTTTTAAAATAACTCTTTTTATGGCAGTTATCATTAACCTACCTGAAGATGGCTCACATCCCTTTTCCTTGCAAACAGGGAGAGCAAAAGCATTTCTATATTGTTGCTTTTCTCCTGAGCTGATCTTTCAGCCTCTGTATGTAATTTATTTATCTTGTCTCATTTTCCTGGAAAATTCCTCAGAGATATTCTGTTCTTTATTTTTCTGTGTCAGTTGATTTAGACATCCATATGAAGAAGGGGCGATACGAAGAAAGGGTGATGTGCATCATGCTTTGACTAGGGACTAATAAGATAAAACAACATAGGTGTGGTTTTTAATAAACCAATTGTATTTTTGTTTGGATTTATTGAAAAACATATCTCAGTCAAAAATTTATTTTCAAAATCGTATCTGTTGGGTGAGCTGAGCAATGGAAAGACAGTTGCTCAAATGATATTTAATAGTGATGGAGCTATATTTACTCTGATTTGCTCATTTATGAACAGGTTACTTTTAATATTCAATATTGGCTCACCTGAAAATGAGTTAAAAGTAGAGATACATAGTGAAGACAAATAGCAATGGCATTGGGGATCTCTTAGCCTGTTCTCTGCACTCACTGCTTTATTCTTCCTCTGAGTGTGTTCAGGAATACAGTAAGTGATTTTCTCAAGATGTGAGAACGTGATTTTACCTGTAACTGTTGATATCTGACGTTTATGGTAAAAAAAATACTGAGATTTTAAGGGGGTAGTTGCAGTGCTTTTCACTGCTGAAGGTGATGTGGTACTTCTCTGGCGTATGGTAACTTTCCTTTTCTCAGTAGGACAGAGGTGTTCTGGATCAAATTGCATCTTTAATTAAAATACATGAATTCCTGAGGGATAGGACTGCGGGACTGCTCTCAAGATCTTGTAGCACCTTGTAGTAATTGAAAGGTCTATTTAATCTGACTTTGGTTTATGTATTGTACAAATGTAAGCTGTTAGAGGGCTAAGAATCATTAGCCAAATTTCGTTAATGGGTTTAACAGAAGGTATGTTTGAGGTCCCTGAGGTGGTTCTTTCCTCAGTTTCTGAAGTCGTGTTCATTCACGCTGTCCTTACAAGAATAGGTTCCCATGGTTAACCAATGAGTAGCAGCTCTTGGAGTTTTTGTTTTCATTCCCTTCAGTACAGTCAGAACTGCCTTCTCTTTTTACAGATTGTATTTGTAAGTTCGTGCCTGAACATGGCTTTCAGGGAGAAGAGGGTACGAGCCAGCTCTCAGCTTTGCTGCGATGCATCTCGTCTCCTAGGGCTGGGCAGAAGCCTGGAGTAGATAACAATTGCATACAGCACCATTTTTATATTTAAATGGCAGCATTAATCCAAACAAAAGTATATGGGCATTGTTGAATTAGGTCCTGAAACTATATTTTGAGATAAGATCCATCTAAGCTTTGCATGTACCAAAGAAAGAAAATAGACAGGCTAACCTGGCAGTATAATGGAACTCTTGCAGTTTAGTGATGCACAAAAGCAAGGCAGACGTGTTTTGGAGCAAATTTCCAGATAATTTTGGGATATTCGATCCTATTTTTCTTGAGATTTACGTAAAAATAAATCTGCACCATTCTTTTACGGATACTAGTCAGGATGATAGTGAGTTTGGTAAGCAGACTTAATGAAAATTTGTAGAAGCTTTATACATGTGTAGATATGTATCCTTTCACTCATACTTGCACTCCTCAGACAATTTTTTTTATTATTATTATTATTTTTAAATCAGCATAGCTGAATAGCCAGAGAGACTGGAAGTGTTAACACGTTTAGCGTTTAGAAGAAAGCAACAGTGTATAGCATAAATGCTTGCTTTTTTTTTTTTTTTGGTAGGCAGAAAACTATTTGAGCTGAGAATATTAATTCCACTATTTTATTATTCCTGTTTCTTTTTAGTAGCTTTTTGCTCCATCCTTCAAGAGAATAAAAACTTGAAATGCATTCATGGCTTCTAAACCCTTGATTGGCCAAGGTTAGCCTTATGGCGAGCCCTTCCTATACTTAATTAATAAAGTGCAAGTATCTCGTACCTATTAAATGACCCCCTTGTGTCTTCCATCCCTCAATTCCAGTTCTTTTTGAGACGGCTTTCATTTTTCCTGCCAATTTTCCTGTTTCCCTGGGATGCTCTAGAACAACCAAACTTGTCCTTGTAGGGCCGGTATAAAATTCTGCTTCCCATTACGGTTTCAGGATGTTGAAGCTCAGGGTGACCCCCCCTTTCGATGGCGTGGCTGAGGTGGGAGCAGCCTGTGCAGCAGAAATGCCAAAGTCATCAGAGCTTTACTGCTGCCTCTCGTCATGGAATCTTTGCTCAGTATTTTATTTTCATTTCTGCTTTCAGGGAATATTTAGTGAGCTCTGATTACATAATTGAATTTGATAAACTGATGGTATGTGATTGATGAGAAAGTCAGGAATAAAAGATTAGAAGATAAAATTACTTCAAGGGTTTAAGTAAATCTTCCAGAGAGCTGGGGTAATTTATAAAGCATGCTATATTCTTTATAAAAATATTCCCGTGGGTCTATTAAATTTTAGCTTCTACCAGAATTGGATTGAGTTTTGAGAATCGTTTTCATGTAATACCAGCTTGATTGTGATACTTTAAATGGGAGATAGCTCTGAGTGGGTTGTGGCATCGCTGGATTTGGAATATTGGAGTAGGAAATGTAGGGCTGAATGACAGACTTGTGGGCAGCAGTCTTTGTCTTTCAAATAAATCATTTGTTCTTGGAAAGACGTTAGGCAGAAGCAGTAAGTGGATAATTCAGAGTGAAATAATGAAGGAGGTTATGCTGCTTGAGTCTTTAAATCACTGAAAAACAGGATCAACAAATTACTCGGGTAGAGGTTTATAGTGCAGATACCGCTTTCATTGTAATCTCCCTGAATGGCTCAACTTTCTTCAGGAAGGAACAGTTTAACAGGCTCTAGATGAGCCTCTATATGCCAGCAGGCAGATGTCATTGTTTTCAGGGGACGTGTCCCTGATCGTTTCCATTTACCAATTGGGCTCTGTTACAGCCCCTTCCCCTAAATACCAGCACAACTCCCTGCCGCTGCCTTTTCAACTCCCGAGGAAGCCTGACACCTTTCATCTTCCAAGGGTAGAATGTCTGTCTCATAACTCCTGTGGAGACTCCTGAAAATATATGTGAGGCCTCTGAAAGGATTTAACATTTCCTCACCTGTTTAGAAATATCTTTGTAAAAAATTGCTTTTTGCCCTGGGTAAAATAGCTGTATTTCACACTAACATTGTCTAACTCTGACTTATGTAGTTTTAAAATATTGGTTTATTTTACTAGTTAGGAGAAAATGGGAATCGAGAAGACTTCTTCACAATATTTACAGTCATTAAAACAACAAAAAGGAAGCTTTGCAACTCTAACCATTCTAGGATTCTATGAATATAATCTCAGTCATGTAATAGAGTGGAGAAGTGTAAAAAAACATCTTTGGTTTGCCTGGGACTCCCTGGTAGTTTGGAACTGTCCCTATTTTCTCATACGTTGAATCGTCATAGCTTCCTGTATATCCAATTTCAAGAAAATATTACTGATCTGCACTGGCCACTAATCAATTTATTTGAAAAACAAATCATTTAAAATGCTACGAAGCAGAAAAGGGCCTTACCTGAAAGTATGTTTTTTAATTCAATCTGTTAGGTCAGATTTTGTGTAACAAGTATTGCTTTAAGATGATGTGCCTTTTGTCTGCAGAAATAGAGCTTTCGGAAGTTAAATTCTAAAAACTAGGGAGACAATTTGTCAATACAAATCATCCGATGTGTATGCAGCTGATGGTCAACTTTAGAGCCAACCGTAGCAAATAGTTTGGCGACCGGTGACCAGTGACCAGAGTCAGCCCAAGCGCAGCTGCTCCCCTGGGACCTGCGCGTAGGCTGATAATGAGCCTGTGTTGCCATGCGGCTGCTGAGTAATAAAAGTTCCCTGATAAGAGGCAAAGTGAAAGATAAGGGCTTAAAGGGGTTGCCATCCCCAGGCTGAGCTGCGTACCAGTGCCGTCCCAGCCTGCGGTGGGCACCTGGAAAGGGCACCTTGAGAGCCACCGACACCCCTTGCCTTGAGCTCCTGCTTCCCTAACGCCTGGGGGTGCTCCCTCGTGGCTGTCAGCTATTACAGATCCCAGTGTGTCACCTGTGGATTCAAACATTTCAGCCAGCCTTGAACAGTACGTGAGGTCACTTCTCCATAAGCTCTAAAAGATAGTTTGAACTCTTTAAATAGTAAGTATAAAAATACCCGAGCTTAATCTAAAATAAGTTTTAAAAGAACAATTAGCAATTTAATTGAACGGTTAGTTGCACTGGGACAACTTTTGTGTATCTTTATTTATTTATTAATTTTATATATAAAATGCACACACACACTGTACTCCTAAAAGGCAGAGTGCAGCAGCATCTACCTCATAAATATTATTCCCTATTTAGCCTTAAATCTCTGACTTTGAATGTAACTTGTGTATTTTATATATCTACATAAATATGTTAATTTTGATTATAGAAGGTATTTGTAAAGTTCTCAAATTAAGTCTGTAGTTCCTCAATAGTTACAAGTAGAAATTTGATGCGTAAAGTGTGAAAACCTTCATCTCCCGGAGGTGACAAGGGGTGGGTCTCCAACTGCTGCAGACTTGTAATAAATCTGCATTTGAGTGGAGCTTCGGTGATTTACTAGTTGAGAATTTTGCTGCTTGGAGTATTTTGAGCATTTGTGATCCACGGGAGTACAAGAGTTTGAGACTACGTGTGACCCTTGAACAGTATTGAAGTACCCTAATTCAAAATCTGTTAGTGGTTTCAGGTAATGTAATTTAACACATTTTAGCTGGCTGTAACGTTGAAAAACACATTAATCTTGCGATTTTGTGAGGTGTTTTTTTCTAAACTCTTTTTTCTATCAAAATTCTTCATTTACCCTGAGACTTCTCCTGCTGTGATAATCATTTCTATCCAAGATTACTCTTCTGGTTTCTATTCAAGAAATAAAAAAAAAAAGCTTTGAGTGGATTTAATCCTCACAGAGGAGAGGGAAAAAAATAAAAAGCCAATGGAGCCGTTCATGGCCTGCCACAGTAGACAATGCTGAAATTCTCATACGTACAGGCGATAAACATGGAGAAAAGCTTGTCTGCGTGGGCACTTGTCTTCTAAAGAACTACCAAGGACGAAGGGTGTCAAGGTCTTGTGAATTCTGCCTCTGAAGATGAACCTTAGTTATGAATATAACAGTGTAAGCCTTAACTGCGGAATCACGTTGTCTCTTGTTTTACAATGGTTGTTTTGAGAAGAAATGAGCTAAATATCGATAGCTTATACTGCACTCACTTAAATAGCTTACAGAACTGTTTTCTCTCTGTTTTTCAGATGATGTTGCACCATACTTCAAGACTGAACCAGGCTTGCCCCAGACACACTTGGAAGGAAACCGGCTCGTCCTTACTTGCCTTGCCGAAGGCAGCTGGCCCTTGGAATTTAAGTGGTTACGGAATGACAGTGAAATAACCGCCTACTCCAGTGAATATAAGTAAATAAAAGCTATATAATAGCCTTCTCTAAGTGTAATTGCAAAAAACTGATCAAAACAAGACACCACCACTCCCAAATCCCCAATACCTCAAACCAGCTTTGTAGATACCGATACCTTGACAATGTTTTTCATCATGAAAAACACTGGGTTTTGTAAACATATAAGATCTCTCTGAGACAATCTCCTTTGCTAAAAAAGATACGTCACACTTCAAAACAAGGGTCCTAACATACAATTTTAAGTACCAACAACGCTTTTTGCTGGAGGTGTAGGCTTACATGTATTTGTAATAAATAGCAGGCATATTCCTTAATTAAATCTTACATACCGTGTGCTGCTCATCCTTGAGCAAAGCTAAGCTCAATGGGACTATGCTTTTCAATAAGAGCTAGAAGAACATGGTCTATCTTAAATTGCATATGAAACTTTTGGTTCCATTTCTGAGAATGCAAAAATTAACCCTATAGTTTAACGAACTGGTCTATGATTACGCATTTTGCTCCCAGGACCTCACTGACTCCCTCCCCCTTCCTCAGGACATCCCATCAAGCAAGAGAAAAACCAGACTCTGGCTAATCAGAGCTGCGGTTCTGCCAATAGGCAGCAGGTGGCTGGGCAAATACCAGTGTAAAACAGCCAAGTTTTGGTTGCTTTTCTTTAACGGGAGCATTAACTGGGTCTCTCCCTGTGCAATTCACAATTTTAATAACCTTATAGAAATTCAGTATTTATGCAACTTACTTGTTGCTTTCAGATGTTGTTGAAATTACCTAGGGAATTCAGAAGTTGTAAAGGGTGGGTATGTGACAGACAGAGCCCTTGTCTAACACTTCTATCTTTGGCAAACCACGCTAAATACTGCACTTTTGAAATTACATTGCTTAAGGTAGGGAAAAGTTGTGCTCCATCACTACAGACAGAAATTACAATATAGATTAGTATGAAAATGCAGATAATGATATCAAGTTCTGTATTGTTACACAAGAGAATCCATAATTACTTTTCTCAAAGATTTTCAAAATTGTAACCTAACGTTATTTCTACTTTTGATATTATTTACATTTACCAGAGCAGCAGGGAAAAAAGTTCCTTAAATAATGGTTTAAAATTTTTTTGGGTCATTTAGCACATAAAGTATTTGGCAACTATGTTTCCAACCAAACATATAGTTCTATGTGAACTTTCCTAGAAATTCAAGACTTTTGATTTACATGAGACCACTTAGTCCTGAATAATTGCATCTATTAATGGTTGCTGTTTTCAAGCGTTGAGATACACTGATACCTCAAAATGAGCCATACAGACATATAGAAGAGATTTGTGAATACTTTCTAGAAAATAAAAAATCTTTAATAGCACTATTAGTCACAGAGGGTTTGAGCGTCACTTTGTCTAAATGCCGCTTGTTTTGATCAACAACAGCAGAGTTTGTTGCAGTTTCCTGGCAGAAGGAGCTGACAACAGCTCTTAACCGCGTACAATGCTGAGAAAGAAAGACAAAGAAAAGAAATGCTGTGAGAGGACAAAATACTTGAACAAAAAGCGAAGGTTAGAACTCAAGCTTTGTAGATGTGCTACTCGCTGAGAGACTTACATTTCAGGATACTAGGAGAAACCTGAATAAGAACGTGTGGCATTTTGAAGCTAAGATTAGAATGCCATGGTATTTCTTAAATAAGTGCACAGACATGCAAAATTGTAATTGTACCGTGTATTGTGGGATAAGTTAGAATCGGTGTATTGGAACACCTTTCCCAAGCTGTGTGTAGATGTTTCCCTATACAGGACCTTATTTCTTATCATTGGATTTAGTTTAATCAATGTAGGGTCATGATACAACTGTATTTATTAATTTTACATTTTTTATATTGTTCTTGTTTCTATTGTTAACTAAAACATCTGCTGCAGAGGTGATTAAGAAGACGGGAAACTACTGGTTAATAATAATAAAATAACATTGATAGAAAATATTAATTTAGAAGTCCTAGTACTGCTACTATTCCACAGTCAGAGATAAGCCAAACGGGATTTCGATTCTATAGAAATGCAAAGCTTTAAGCTTCCAAAAAGGATTATATGGCATAGGTACATTAGGATGAATGAAAGCAAGGAAAATATATGCTTAGACAGAAAAATTCCAGTTGCAAAATTTAAACTTTGACCCCATAATAGTTTGCTCTGCAGTTCTCTTGGGTAAATATTCTGTTTAAATGCATGAATCTTTCCTGTGTAAGTGACTTCTGCTGCAATTTGAATCATCAATCAAAGGTTTTTGGCAATTACTATTACTTGGTGTGTCTCAGTTAAAGCAATGTCTATATTGTAACAGGCTGAAAATATTCAAAGCTTATTATAACACACCGAGTGAGTAAAGAACTAATTGGAGTCTTTGAATTTTGACATTGGTGACCCTGAATGAACAGCTTTTCTTTGTATAACGATGCTGATTATGTGCACAGCCTGGCTTTTATAGTGACTGTGCATACACTAGTTTGTATTAAGAATTTATGAAACAGCCTTATAAATTCTTTGTGATCTGAGATACAGGTAATGAAAACAAATCAATATTGCTGACTGCAGGAGCAATTTCGGTTATGTCTATAACTTAAGAGTCCTTAAAGTTCAGGCAGTCGCGTTTTTTCCTTTTTTTTTTCTTCTTTCTTTTCTTTTGAATTAAGGTCTGGACCAGGTGTGGCTTCCATATTTGCTTTTGTGGCCTGAAGATATTAATTTATTTGAATTTAAGAAACTAAGGTTATGTCTAAGCAGCAGAACACATTTTAATTTTATTCTGTATAAAATAAAGTTGTATCGGTTGATGTAAGTCCCCTGTTAACAAGTTTGAATAGATAATAAGTGATATGACTCTCTAACAAAATATGTCTGGTTTTAATTCTGTCTTCACAATTATGACTATTAAGAACCTGTAGCCTATAGGTTCCCTTTTAATTCTTAAAGCATTTAAAATTAAAATGAGAGTGTAAATTTGAAATTAGGAATGAAATATTGGGAAGCTTTAAGAAAGCATTTACCAGCATTTCCCCTTAGGTGTTTAATACCACTGCATCCTTACGCTCTAACTCATTGCAGTCCTGGTCATGGAGCTTCTTGTGCCCTGCAAGACTCCCCATGAAGGTTTCTTTTATGTCACTTTACATCTTTCTGTAGAAACTTTCTAAACAGCCAGTTTCTGGCTGGCTGTACCCAGAGAAACTGTCTGGTCTGACTTTCTAAAGTATGTGCACGGATCCCCAGAAACCTCAAATAGCCTCCTGGCACCTCTACAAGGGGAAGATCTTCTGCCTTGAAAGTTAGAGTGTAGACAAAATTAAAGCAAAACTATGTCTTGTCTCTGTAAAAAAAAATGTATTAAGGTTTGATATAAATTCATTCCATGGAAGAAAATCTTAATTTGAATTTAGAAATTACTATTTGTATCCTTTCTTGCCCATCCAAAAATAAATAGAATGGTGAAAGCATAGGACAAAAAGCAGTATTTTGACTGGTATGTCAATAGAAAAGTATATTTAAAAAAATAATCAGGCATACCAGGTGCATAAAGACTGTTTAAAATTGCAAAGACAGAATTAGAAATTCCATTAATATCTATTTATCTCTTGCCCAGCTTTATAATTTTCAAGTTAGTCTCAAATAAGGTAGATGTATGTTCTATCCCTCTTTTTTATTTTTGTTATTTAATTCTTCTAATTTTGCTTTCCTTAACTGCACATTGTTACCCTGTAGGTCCCCTGAGAATCCAGCTGCTCAGTAGGTTTGGGCTCTCTTGGAATTTCCAAGGTAGATGGGATTTTCACTGTAAGCTTTTAAAAGGTTTTCATTTCTTCAGGCAACATATTAAGAATCTTTCCTGCTGAAACATTAATAAGTCAGAAAAGAAAACCAAAGTAGGACACTTCTGATCTAATTGATTTGTTTTGTCCTAGTGGCAGAAAAACTAACTCTGCATTGCTCTCCTAGCACAGATGAATACCAAAGAAAAGCCTTTAATTTTGGCTTTACTTAATAGAGAAGCAGAGGAAAAAATGTTAGTCAAGTACAATACTAAATCTTTATGGGAGGACGAAAAGCTTGCTAAGCTATAAACTATTTGGTGAAATGAACTGTAAAAATGAATTGTCGATATTTATTTGTCAGAATCTTTAAATTTTTTTTTTTTTTTTGGTAATGATGTTTTGCAACAATCGTCTGCCTGGCAGAGAAGGAAATTATTCTGTAAGGAACTAGAGAACCCTTATGTCCTATTGATTTCTATCTCATGCTTTGTATTTTCACCTATTTTCTCCCTCTATTTCCTATGGCACCCTCACCAGGCAAGAGGCAACCGGGCTAATTCAGAGTTATATACTCACTGCCCAGCAAGTATTTGCGTGCTGATCGTTGGGTTTACCGTAACTCCCAAACAGAGCAGAGTTTTGAGTCTTCCTTATCTTCCCAGTACAAATTGTCATAATCCCTGGAGAAAATTTGCCCGTTGCTCCAAAGGAGGTCAGGAAGAGTCAGCTTCGGCCCCACGCAGTCAGGCAGCACCATCGCCTGCAACCGGTGTACGGAGGAGCCGGTCTCTCCTGGGAGACACAGCAGATTGCGAAAATTTGTCCCTGGTGTTGGGCTCTGTTTTAATTCACTGTTTTAAGTTGTCTGACCTATTTGCTATAGTGTATTTGATTGTAATTATAATGCAGTGATTATAGTCTTCATTTATCACTTAAACTAGATTTCTTCTACCTCCTTTGTTTTTATGCTGTCTGATCCTGCTCAGATATTAAGCTCTGCATGTGGGTGTGTATAGTATGTGTGAGTATGAGAAGAGATGCTTTCTTCAGTGGAATTAAATTTTGGAGATTAAAATTCAGCAGTATTATTTTTCCTTATCTTTTCATAAAGACTTTCATTAATCCTACCATAATATCTCTGGAAGGTGACCGGGGGAATATGCGCTTTGATTAATGTTTGTTTAATGCAGGATTATCTATAGTATTCGTGTGTTTTATTCCCATTAAAACTGTGCCTATCAGCTCATTTTCATGTTGATTAATCAGATATAGTTGAATGAGAAAGGTGAGCATTAGTGGACTAAGTGACTTTTTAAGTATAGTGAAGGACAGAACAAGTACAACGTCCAGTGCCCTGTGTCTGTTCCAGTATTATTCTGAGTTACCGCGGTCACACGGTGTAGGAAACATCAGTTTGTCATTGGAGAGCTTTGATGTTTCTTGCGAGTCTTCCTAATGCCTCCAGTTAGATTGTAGTCGTCTCGAGCCACCTCTGGACAAAATACCAGGTGTCTTTCCCTTGTGAATGAGGGCAGATATAACTAAGGAAAACATTTAAGTCTGTATTTAAAGAGATTTTGTGGAGAACTAATTAGTAATTACCAAATGTAGATATCAAGACTGAAAAATATTTTATGCATTTCAAGTATGTTTTTTCTTCTCTATAGTGCAGACAATATTGTAGTCAAAGACCAGAGATTATATGAGAATGCTGTTTGTAAGAAAAAATACAATACAATAATACAAAAATACAATAAGCATTTGAGACGATGTGTAAAATATTGGAGGAGAAATAAGAAATGCCATATAAAGGAGCATTGATCTGCCTTTAGGAAGAAGTGGCCTATAATTCTGCATTTTGCTTTATAGGTACATCATCCCAGCTCTGCAGAGGTCTGATGCTGGCTTTTATCAATGTGTCGTGCGGAACAGGATGGGAGCATTGCTGCAAAGAAGATCTGAAATTCAAGTAGCATGTATGTATGAAGGGAAGTTATTCTGTGATTCGTTAGCTAATCGATTCTTTTTGTGGGTAAAAGAGCAACATACCAATAATATTTGCTAGTCTGAAAAGTTATCAGATGTTATTTTAATACGTTTTAAAATTATCGCATCACAAGACGTTTTCCCACTTCCTCTAGTCTTCTGGGAAACAGTTCAAAGCTGTCCAACGTTCAGTCCTTAGAGCAAGCTTTGAGCCGTTCGGAGCCAGCAAACCGGGATCATCTGGAGATAGCTGTAGCATGAGAAAACTATTATACCTTTTCCTGAATACGCAGGGATTAAAAAAGGCCATATAGCGCAAAATAAACAATCAATCAAACCAAAGCGCAAAAGCCCAGAGGACAGCAGAGGATATCTGAAAGCAAACCCTACGGTGGAGATAGCTCAGATCTCAGGTCATAATTCTTGCGATACAAAAGAAGCAGTTGTTTCCCAGTAAAAACCTTGCTAACGGAACTTTAAAAGTCTGTCTTCAACACCTTTCAGAAACAAACCCTCCAATGTTTGGACCTCCTTAGTTTGTACTATGTAGATTTTTCAGAGTTGTCCCATAATTTGGTGTGTAACTTCCATTTGGAAATGTTAAATTGATTTTCTCAGCAGTTAGTGCTAGCTAACGTGACCTAAGAAATGACCACATACTCTAATTTTCTTCATTTTCAGTTAACATATAGAAAATATAATCCAAATAACTTGTTTGGAAATAATAATAAAATTAGGCCTTATTCTTTTGTCAAAATAAAAACATAAAATTAAAAAAAAAAAGACAGATTTGTGTACTGCATGTAAGCAATCCGATACATAGATCAAATTTCTCTTCCTCAGGGTCAATAACTGGAAATTCAGTAGTCGTAAATGTCACTTGATAAGTGGAATTTAGATAAATTGAATTATTTATTACAAACCCAATTCCAAGTAACTGAATCAAGTTAATCACTATGTAATGAGGGAAATTACATGGGATTTCCTGTGTTTTTTTTTTTTAGAAAAAAGACGGTTGCAAATAATACTGTGTAAGTTTTAGTACCATGTTCACCACTTCACTGTATTACAGTAAATTATGTTACTACATCTGTGCTGTCAGTCGTATCAGCAATTTGAAGTTTGATCTCTCAGTGGTACTGTTTCACAGATGCTGGGAGCTAATGTAAAAATCCACCGCTGCTAAAATGGGGTTTTTCTTTCCTGCCTTCTACCAGCCCTTATGTCCCTGCTGTTTTCTCCTCCTAGCGATGCTGTGCTCATGCTGACGCATGTCAGACCCTTGCAAGTGCCCTTCTGGCTATTATCCTTCTATTTTAGTGAATTTTATCAGGTCACAGAGGATCTAGTGAAACTGGTGCAAGTGAGAGTAACTGAGTGGGGTGGGGGACCTCCAGCCAAGCGAGCAGGGGAAGGTGGAGCAGGGGAAGGGGAGGGGGAGATGAGCCAGCGGTGTGCCCAGGTGGCCAAGAAGGCCGGGAGCTTCCTGGCCTGTATCAGGAACAGTGTGGCCGGCAGGACTAGGGACGTGATCGTCCCTCTGTACTCGGCACTGGTGAGGCCCCACCTCGAGTGCTGTGTCCAGTTTTGGGCCACTCACCACAAGAAGGACACTGAGGTGCTGGAGCGTGTCCAGAGAAGGGCAACGGAGCTGGTGAGGGGTCTGGAGCACAAGTCCTGTGAGGAGCGGCTGAGGGCGCCGGGGGCGTTCAGCTGGAGAAAAGGGGGCTGAGGGGAGACCTTCTCGCCCTCTACAGCTCCCTGAAAGGAGGGGGCAGCCAGCGGGGTGTCAGTCTCTGCTCCCAAGGAACAGGCCATGGGACAAGAGGAAATGGCCTCAAGTAGCACCAGGGGAAGGTTTAGGATGGATATTAGGAACAAATTTTTACACTGAAAGGGTTATTAAGCATTGGAACAGGCTGCCCAGGGAAGTGGAGGAGTCGCCATCCCAGGAGGTTTTTAAAAGATGGGTAGACATAGTGCTTAGAGATACGGTTTAGTGATGGTGTTTGTCAGAGTTAGGTTGATGGTTGGACTAGGAGATCTGAAAGGTCCCTTCCAACCTGGGCAATTCTATGAGTCTATGATTTTCCTGCAGCAGTGAGCTGTTAGATGAGCCTAGATGCCTCTGGAGTTCCATCTACAGGTGTGGTCTCAGGGGACAAAGGCTTTGGTAGCAGTACTGGGGAAACATACCCATTTTCTCCTCCATCCCACTAATCGTTCCCCGGCTTGTACTGCAATGTAGCATTCTGTCCCTTTAGGCACCACAGAAAAACTTGTTTGTGCAGCTGTAGACTGGGAAACTTCTCCAACACTTAAAAAAAAAGCAACAATTATTTTGTAGGGTTTGTTAAAGTAGTTCTTTCCCCCCGTCTGATCCCCCGTGCAGCTGTACAGGCTGCTGTACTGGCGCAGCGGAGGCAGCAATTCCTGAGAAGTACTTCTGGGAGCCATGGAGAGAAGGATGCGCAGGAACACTTTACCTTGATGCTGCTGCTGCTAAAGAATTTTGACTCCTGAAAAGACAGCTTTATTCCCCTCTGAACGAGGGAAACAGTTGCAGTGAAGTGCTTTGTTTCTCCAGGCTTTTTTGTGTGTGTGTTTGGTTTTTCTTGAGAGAGAAAGCAGTGTAATTATTTAATCTTTTTCGGTTAAATTTTCCCCCCCCCCATTTAATTTGTAGTTCTGCATTGCTGAATAAGTCCAAAAGCTATCTCAAGACTCCTCTGTCTGAATTAAGCAGTTTGTTTATTTGTTTGTCAGTTTATTTATTTATTTTCACTGATAAAGATATCGAGACAAAGCAAAGCAGTTCTTACATAGACTTGGGAAACTTTTGGTACTGAACCTATAGTGACCTATGTGGCTTCTCTAGTGAAACTTCTCGGTCAGACTTGCACTTTATTCCCACAGAAAAAAGTGTTCTACAACTTTGAAATACTTTCTTTCTCCTCTCCCCAGGGTGGCTACCGATGCCCTGTGATTGTTTTCTGTATTTTTGATCTAAATTAATTGATTTAAGCTGTGTGGACATAAAGAAGTACCTGATATTTTACCATAGTTTATTTTTGATTATTCTTGAAAACGTATTGGAAAGCAGCATTCCAAGGGGTTACTAAAGTCGCCTTATCCAGTCATCAGGAGTTAGGGGGAACTGAATGTAGACGTTTAACTCAGAAGGGTTCACAGGAAATGAACTATTTTTGCCACTGGATAGCGGCTGCTTCCCAGGACGCTTAAACTCAAGATCTCTAGTGAAAAACTGAAAGGCACAATTAGAGTGGGCTTTGAGAAAGATCTGAGGTATTTTCCATGTCCAAGATCTCTGAAGTAGCAGGGAACTGCTTAAATAATGTAAAAAATGTTCTCAACACATGCTAACGTATTACTTAACTTAATGGGAACAGATATTTGTGAGAAAACTGCTGAGTAAATCTTAATTACAGAATGGGCTTGAAAACTCTTGGATTGTGAAGACTAAAATAATCATATGACAGTGAAGTTAATTAGATCCACCTACGCGGTTTGAAACTTCTTTCAAGTAGATGATCTGATTACAGATGTAAGAAATACGGAGCAACAGAGGAAGTACAATGCTGATTATGTCTGAATAAATAACTTGAAAATCACAAAGATGATTAAAGCTTCTTTAAAATACCATGTGTTTTTAATTTCTGCTCTTGTTCTGTCTCTTCTCATCTCCTGCCATCCCCAGACCTGACAGTAGTCTTCTGTGTTTCAGTGTGCTTTGCATCCCTCTCTGCAGCACAGAACTTGTGAAGAACCCTGTGCCCTGTGGTCTTTAAAAATAAAAAATGGGGGAATTCAGTGTCAGAAGCCAGAATAGTTCTCTGTGTGTGTCGGTTTCTTGGTTTAAAGCAAATTAACGTGCATACAAGTTCTTTGGAGGGTGAATAAGTAGGAATGGTAGGAATGTTTATTTTATTGGTAGGAAAGTGATACAAAATGCAAAAGAAAAATGAGAAGAAAATGTTAAACGTTTACTGAAATTTTTAGAAGGACTCCATAGATATGTAAACTTGTCTATGAAATAAAACCTTCAGCGACGGAGGTTCTGCAACTGGAGGTTTCTTTCTTCCATTAAAATTTTTGTTAGAAGCTGATGCTTTTGTAAATGTCAGAGATCTAGATGCGCTATTGAAATCGTAGTATAGTGCCAGGAGGACTAACAGCTACCAGCACGACTCCAGCCTTGTTATTTTGAGAGCCATTTGGTTTACTTGCGTAGATCTGACTGGACATTGGTTTGACTGCAAGTGATACAGCTGCTTGTCTATTTGTGTAGCTATGGACAAAAGGATATAAAAAAATTGGTGACCAAAAAATTGATAAAATTATATACAGCATTTGCATTCCTTTGCATTGCACAGGAATTTCTTTTATATTGTGCGAGGATTTATTTAAAAAAAACAACAAACAGACACAAAACCAAACACTAAACCTCAATTAAAATGTCATTTTCAGCTAAAACCAGACTCAGTTATTGCAAAGGAACGCTGAGGCCATGCAGTACTGCTGACCGATGCACTTCTTGTGTGCACCAGCAGCACTTGGCTTTGCCTTATGCCTTACTGCTCATAGAAATCTGTATTAATCAACACTGTCTCATGATCCATAGTGTCATATTGACTAATTATAGCAATGCCAATGACTATCGTAAAACACAGTTGTTTTTTGGGGGAGAGAGACAAGAACTTCCAGGACTCTTAGTATCATTTTTTCTTTGCAGACATGGGAAATTTCATGGACACAAACCAGAGAAAAACAGTGACTCAAGGACAAGCTGCAGTTCTGAACTTCCTCCACATACTCAGCTACCCAAGACCACAAGTGACATGGTTTAGAGACGGGCACAAGATTATACCAAGCAGCAGAATGTAAGTCAATTCAAAGCTCAAAATACCCCCACCCTAAAATATGATTAATTACATTTGATAACGCAACTTACATTTTAAGTACACTAATTAAGGTTTAAAGAGAATAAAGTAGCCTTGTTCATACTAAGTTTGTGATAAATGACTATTTTAAGACCATCTCTGAACTTCCTAAGCAGTTTGACAAAATAATTCATGTGATTTTAATGGTCCTGGTGCAGCATAAGGGAGTAGATACACAGAATGTCTGCACTTCCTTCACGCTATTCATTTTCGTGATACGTTTTGGAAAAGTAAATGCTCATCTCTCAATTACGTTTACTTGAGTGGACTAACTAAATGAATACTGAGATTTTTCTTTTTTAATATATGAGTCTGATTTTTTTTTACGTGGATTTATGCTTAATATTATTTTCCCCACGATAAAATTCTAGATATTGCTTATTTTTTCCTTATCTTTTCAGCCTGCAATGACAGTTTTATTTCTTTTTGACTAATTAGCTGCTCACCCACTAATGGCACAGTACTTGCACTTTGATTAGTTATTATCTCAAGGTGTGCTCATTTATCCTTTCCTGAAACAGCTATGAAGCCATCCTGTGTTTTTACCTGCACAGATTTATTTAGAGACTGAAGGGGTTAGCTGTAATATTAAGAAATGTAGATAAAATCTTTTTCTACTTGCCTAATTTATGAGGAAACTATTGAAATGCCAAGAATGTTGGTGGTTATTTTTATCTGCATATTATATTTTCATGTGTTCAAAGGGATAGATGTGCTTGCAACTGATGGTAATGGGATATTGCTAAGTTCCAGAAGGATGGGGAGTCTTAAGAGGGAAAGAAAGGGAAAACTCTTCTTGGATTTTAATTTTATTCATCTGTACTGTACATTTTACTGCTGCTTATGTGCATTTTTTAAACCTGAAAGCTAGTATTACAGGCTTTTTGAAACTGTTAAAATTAGTATTGCAGGGATGTGAAGCAAATATGTAATAATTTATGAATAATTTAATAGTAATTTGATGGGAAACAAGCTGGAAGATGAAACAATGGGTTTCTGGGCAATCTCTTGAAGAGGGCTAAGTGACAAATCCTGAGTTATTAGCCATTAAGAATCTACTTTCTCCACTCCTGCCACATTACAAATTTTCTTTTGTCAGTGCTGAGAATACACAAATCAAAAATTTGCAGATGGTAAAAAAGCCTTGTTATCCAGGTATCAGACACTTTCTTGGGAACGGCTACTGGGGAACAGAACAGAGTGACCTAGGCAAGCATGCAATGGCTGAAAATGACATTTATGTGAGTTCTCTTACAGTTTGGGAAAACTGCAAATGTATCTTTAATATAAAATCCTAATATTTATATATTATGCTTTATCTTGTTGGGAATGCTGGGGTAAAATCACTTGTAATTCATAGCTCTTACAAATGGGAACATTGTAAAACTCTGTTCTATGGTAGGGGTCAAATATACCTAAAGTTTTCCACATATGTTTTATTTCTCTGGTCACAAATTTTGTCTGAAAGGAATTTGAGGGTATTTGTCTGGCCTGTGTAGGAATTTCTGAACACTTAGGCAGTAGAAGTACACATGCTGAAAGCCTGCACCTCCTTGGAAGTTTGATATATATCGAGTAGTGAGGCTGATAAGTTCAGGAAGTGACAGGTTTATGGTACGCACACCAATCATCAGTGCAGAAGGTCTGCTGCTCCCTCCAAGTATTGGAAAAACCATATAGCATCCACTCACATAATGCTGCCCGTGAAATTCGGGAAGCAAATATGGCAGCCCTAAAAATCCAGGAAACCTGAGACAAGGAGAGGGTGCCTATAAAACTGTGAGAAGTGTAAAAATATCTAATGGGAACTCCGTTTCTTATCTGTGGAGCAATTTGTGCATTTAACACATGTTTTCAGTACACAAAGAGGTGTCTCAATTTAACTGATCTGTTTAGCACCTGATCCAGTTAGACTGATGCATCAATCTGACCGGATAACCTGCTAAACTGGTCAGTTAAATTGATACAACCACCTTGTATGGATGCTCTTTAAACTGATTAAAAGTACCTTATATTGCTAAATCAATATAAAGCTTTTTTAATCCTCTTAAACAAGCTTACAATGATTTGGCCAAATCAATCAGCTAGCCTGTCAGCTCTAATAATGATTTCAAAGTGTGACATCGCTGCGGTGTATGCAGACTGGGGAAATCAGCGGTGCTACAAATGAGGCCAGCAGTGGTGGTTATGGTACCAATAACTTCTCATCAGTGCCTCTTGAATACAGACAAAGTTGGCATTGCCCCATATTTTATCTGCAGCAATTTTTAAGAGAACAATTCATTTAAATAGTTGGTCAAGTTAACTCTTACTCGTGCAAAAGCCTTAATGTTTGGGTCGGAAGGGACCTTCAAAGGCCATCCAGTCCAACCCCCTGCCGTGAGCAGGGACATCTTCAACTAGATCAGGTTGCTCAGAGCCCCGTCCAACCTGACCTGGAACATTTCCAGGGATGGGGCAGCCACAGCTTCCCTGGGCAACCTGGGCCAGGGGCTCACCACCCTCAGCATAAAAAATTTCTTCCTGAGATCTAATCTCAGTCTTCCCTCTTCCAGTTTGAAGCCATTACTCCTCGTACTCTGGCTCCCCTTCCTGATCCAGAGTCCCTCTCCAGCTTTCCTGGAGCCCCTTTAGGGACTGGAAGGGACTGGAAGGTCTCCCTGGAGCCTTCTCTTCTCCAGGCTGAACCCCCCCAGCTCTCTCAGCCTGTCCCCACAGCAGAGGGGCTCCAGCCCTCCCAGCATCTCGGTGGCCTCCTCTGGCCCCGCTCCAGCAGGTCCATGTCTTTCTGATGTTGGGGGCCCCAGAGCTGGAGGCAGCGCTGCAGGGGGCTCTCACCAGGGTGGATATTCCTGAATCCCGATGACCAGGTGTAACAAACCTGTAACTTCCGCTTTCCCTTACTGATCATTGCACTGAATAAGGTCAGGTTTTTAGGCTGGGAAGAAAAAAAAAAAAGATTCAGTGGGTAGTTTAGGTTTCACCTTTTTTTAAGTCAGAATGGTAATCCTGCTCTGTGAGTGCGCATGGCTGTAATATTTTCTAAGAGAAAGTTTCCTTTGAGACATAGGTAATTTTTTTCAAACTGCATATTCTGTTTAATTTAACTTGTAGTGCAACTCATGGTGGAATTTTTGCAGCAAATAACTATGTATTAATTCCCATTTTAGTGGTGTTGGTGCCATAATATTTTGTTAAAGCCCCCAGATAAAAACAAGAATAGCATGACAAGTTCTTCCTAAATGAATGGGCATGTAATGTCAACAAATCCCTGTATAATGTATGAATGTGGAGCAAATGGCCTGCATATACTCATGGGGTTGTTGCCATAGTTTATGACTTAAGGCAACTAACAAATCTGCAGCAGAGCTAGTGTGACATGATGGTGTGTATTTAAAAATTTAAGTCTCAAAATTCCCCCCCTGCTTAGTACAGTGTGCATTTATATTCATTTTGGCTTTTGTGCATTATCTGTCACCGAAGCCTCAGCTTGATATTTTCAAGGGCTGTTTCTAGAGCATCGGGAGGAAGCTGTGCACATGCTAGAAAAGTATGAAGTGGAGAATCAGAAAAGACCAACAGAGAGAAGATCAACAGCAAGAGAAAATAAGTAAGGAGAGGAACTAGGGTTTGGGATCTTTTTTATTATCATCTTACATGAAAATTTCCCAAGAAGTTTTAGAAAAGGCTTCACGTCACACCGAGACAGATTAATGTTTTCCAAATAGACCAGTAGACTAATGTGGAATTGCAACTGCACTGTTATCCAGGGTCTTGACTGATGGGACGATTTTGCCTGTTTCTCTTCACATCTTACGGAAAACAATAGCCTCTCTAAAGGGAACTGCATCAAAAGAAATTGCTACTCTGAGATGTCAGGTCTTTGGCTCGCCTTGCCTGGGTGTACTTCATCAGGCTTAAAAGCAGAGCGCATTTAACTTTCTTTACACGAGGCATGTACAGTACCTTGAAGAGGCACAAAGGACGGTAGCACTGTCAAGGTCTACAATTGCCTTTCAGTTGTGGTATTGAGAAATTAAATTCTTAGTACTCTTGGAGGATTTTTTTACCTTTTTCGAAGTGAAGGACTTTTTCACTGAAATGGTTCACTCTAGCCATCAATTCATTTATTGTTGGTTTCTTCTTTAAGAAGAAAACTTCTACTATGGAGACATTATTACTGTCTTCATTAACTTTCTTACAGTGAAACTATTTTTTTCCACTAGTAAGCTGCAGTTAGATGAATATTAACTCAGGTCTTATGTTAGTGGAATTATGTCTGCCACAAAATAGGAAAGTTAATCTTTGGCGTATAAAGGCATTTCTGGGTGTCCCTTTCAGCTGGGTGGACATTTTGTCGCTTAGTTCACTGTTAATGAACCAAAACGCTTTACAAATGCACTTCATCCCACCAGACAGGGAAGATGAATTGCCTTGCATTTAGGTATACATGAGTTTAATATCTATTTTTTGCAGTAAGAGTGATTCATTTTGCATTTGAATGTGTGTGGTCATTACTAACTCTTGTAGAGACTAAATGTGCCGACAGATCCTGGAATCAAAGTCCGTTAGGCACAAACTACTGTCAAATACGACCTGCTGGGGTTTTGAACACTCACAATACCTTGCAAATAAGCAAAGCTGGTGCAGATTTACAAGTCTTTTGTTAAGTAAAATTTTAAATATATTAATGACAGTCTCAAAAAAAAAAAAAAAGTAGCTGTGGCTAAATAGGCTTTAAAAGATGAGAAAAATTAAAGTATCTAAGAATAATATGTCAGATTTGGGGCTGACGTTAACATTAGATTAGGTTTTGCCTTGGTGATAGCAGCTCACTTAACGTGCCATGTATACATTTGTCACTTTAAAACAAACACCGCTTCATTTTCTACCAGCAGTTCTAGTGACAGCAATGCATTTCTCTGCAAATACTAGCCCGTCGTACAACTTACGTTAGTTGCACATAATTACTTTTCACATACACAGGCTAATACTTTAATTAAAATGGTGATGATTAGCATTACTGAACAATAAATTCAGAGACTGTCAACTCTGCAGTGTATTAGCTGAGCGATACTTTAAAAAAAAAAAAGTTTGCAGATCTCTTAAGTCTGCTAACTTTATAAAGTGGAGTGACACCTCTCAGCAGGAAGAGACGTGACAAAAAATCTATAAGCTGTTTTTATCTGTCTGTAGCTTTTACAGGCTCCATCTTAATTTTAAAGTCAGTACCTGAAAAAGAAGAATATTTTGTAGAATTAAATTATTTCCTTAAACTGAAAGTCATTAATATCCTGTTATTCATTTATTTAACCAAACTTCTCCATTGAGTAATTTCAATTTGAAGGAGCAGGCGGCACTAGGTATCATCTTACGTGAAATTTTACTGTTATCCCCAAGGCCCCTGTGCGTATGAAAGACTGTAGGGAAATCTCCCATCATCTCTTCAAGTGCTCAGTTTGAGCAGTCCTGGATGCTGTCAGCGGACTGTTTTGAATGTTATTGTCTACTGTGTTCAGCAGAGGGAAACGTTAACACCTCAGGGTAAGCAAATCCCAGGATTATTTTCTAAAGCTGTTTGTCATGTCTAGCTTCAGCCTCACTGTTTTTCTCTCTGCTCATAATTTGTTTGCCACAGGTTTTAAACATATGTTTCAAAGATTAATTTATTCAGACATCTTAACTTTTCGGGTGCAATCTCGTGTGTTGGTTTAGATGAAGGGGGAGGGAGGCCAAGTCGTATTTGGGGACCACGTAGGAGCAACACAGCCCGTCACAGGGTGGAAGAGGGACAGCAGAAAAAACCTGCTGCCAAAGAACACGCCTTTTATCGAGGCTCATGTGGAAGGGGATTCCTCCCAAAAGAGGTGCTCCGACCGATGAGACGCGAGGCACATTTTGGGATTTGACCAATATGTTTCATTACAAATTTGGACCACAAACCACAGAGGGTTTTTTAATATATATATATATATATATTTTTTTTTTATAAGCCAGGGGAAGAAGCTGCTGCCATTATGCTAGCACTGTAAAATCCATATGTTTTGATAGAAAAAGAGTGGACGCGTGGAACTACTGTTGTGTTTTAATGGGCCTCAGCTGCTCACAGTATCTTTCAGCACAATCTTCAACAGCTGTAAATTTCAATAAAATTTTAAAGATCACCATCTAACAGGAAAATCTGACTGTTGGATATTGTTTTTCCTAAGATGATCACATTTAAAGAACAAAATCATTTTATGTGCCACTACCTTTATTAATCATAGATTTGGAATTTGTAAAACAAAGGGAATGGAAGTGTCACTGGAAGGAAACCTTTTCGTGCTAAGTATGATTTAGTTATCACAGCTTGCAGTAGAAATTGATTTATGAGCTTGTTGCTTTCTGGGGACAAATGTACTTTAAGGGAGAAAATATGGACTACAAAAAGTGTTATTAGCATTACTCTTTGAAAGTGAACTTACACCGTTTTTTAAAAATCATATCCAATTTAGAGGTGGGTAAATACGAGGACTCCTTGTCGTCGTACTTTTGGGCTCACTTCTTGCATCTGCTGCATTTCCTCGTCAGAACTAATTATGATATTAGGGACAAATCATTAACATAATCCTTAAACAACTAACGTGCTTTTCTGAAAAAACTTTTTTCTGTGCATCTTTGAAATACTCTGTCTACAAATGGAAATATTTCAATATGCAGCCAAGATAAGACTATTTAAAAGCATTGCAGTCATTCTTAAGAGCAAATATGCAAAAGAAAACTATTGCTTTATGCTCAACAAGTGACAGTTGTTCACAAATCCCTGGGGAAAAAATACCTCCTATGACACCTCACATATCTCTGTTTTTATGGAAATAGATACAAAATCCTTGTGACTTATCAAATATAGCAGAAGATAATGTCTTATGTTTACCAATTAACTTTTATTAATCAAAACTGAATGAAGTAAAATGTATCTGTCAGTACTTCTGGCTGTATACTACAAAGGATTATTAATTTTCTTTCTATGCAGAAATGGACAAATGCTGTCTTTCCTCATGATTCTAGTGGAGTTTTAGATGATGTGCAAAGGTGTTAAGACATATAAGTTTGTAATTTTATAATACAGATTTATGCAGAGTAATTTAAAAAGCCTACCATTTTGTCAGATTCAGTTTCCTATTGAAAACTGTTGTGTGATTCAGGAAGAAAAAAAACCCACAGAACTTTGCGCTCTGGGGATGTATTGTGGCTTTTGTGGTTGATTTGCATCAAGTCTACTTTGTTAACAGTATTCAACTTGAATTTAAAGAATTTGGTACATGGAAGCAAATGCGAAGCAGACCTTACATTAATTAATGTTGCAGAGAAAGGAGGAAGCTGGCAGCCTGCCTATGGCTTATCTCTGATCCGTAGTTGTGAGTGGAATCTTTAGCTGGTTTGTATTTGGCCTTCATCTAACAGATTCCAAATGAATTTAAATGAATTGTAAATGCCCTGTCTGGGGTTCCATGGGTCTATCTGATCTGTATGGGAGGGGTGGTTTTTGGAACTGCTGAAACTCTGTGAAGGCATCTTGTAATTAGAAGTGAGAAAAAGCAGGCAAACTCTGCCAATGGTCATATGAAATCTATTTGTCTGCTGCGTGTTAACACTACCTTTTATTTCTTAATATATGCCTCTGGCTTTTTTTATATAATACACAAATCTGTTGTTTTACATGTCAGGACCGATTCCAGACATAGACAAACAAGGCGTCTGTTTACTGGGGTGACCACAGCCACCACTTGCTCGGCTTTATTCTCCTTGCTTTTCCCTCCTAACTCCTGTCACTAAAGCAGGGAAAGCGTAAAAGAGATCAACCTACTTTTCATCATAGCAGTGGCCAGTGGAAAGGATAAGAAAGGGAAATGCTGGAGGAAATCCATGCCTCTCCTTCCCTTCCACCTGGCTGGTACATGCTGTCAGCACAGAAATGAAGAAAACCATAGTTGGGTTAGGACAGGTGCACGTGTGAAGTCTGCGGATACCGGTGGGAGGTGGATTGTGTTGTTCAACCCTGATGGAGGAAAGGAAAGGCACAGAGAGGAAGTTAGAAGATGCCATGGCCTGGAGAAATGGTCACAAACCCCAGGAGGAGGAGAGGGTGGATGAGGAGGAATTGGGAAGACTGTGATGTGGGAGTGGTGGTTTTCCACCTCCACTCACACGGCAGTGCCAGTGTCCTGAGAGCGTGGCCTGTGCTCGTGCCACTGTCTTATTGTGAAGCCCCATCGCAACAAAAGCCAGCCTCCCCAAAAGAGGGAGGCTGGAGGCCCCAGAATCTGACTGACTCTCTCAATCCAAACTCCCACCACAACCCCCCATATTGCCACTGATCCCCCCCAGACATACGTCCCCTCTGAACCTACCCTCCAGTCACTGGAAAACTGAACATTGCCACATTTTGTCTTTGTTTGTAGTGGCTTATTTGTAGGATTGGAACCTAATGTGTAATTGACAAATAAATTCATAGCTCAAAAGGCAGAAGTATCATCCAGCAATTTCTAGCTTATATGTTCCTGGCTACTTGAATTCTCAAAATACAGGTGTAAAGGAGACCTTATTTAGGAAAAGCACTTGAAAGCTTTGAAGCTAAGATCTGTGCAACAACATTTTATGTATTTTTCTCCAAAACCTCAAAGGCTGTTCACTTTTTAAAATAGAGTTTTGCTAGCTTTTGCTCAATGATTTTTCAAGAAACTGCATTTGCAGTTGTCATTCAGCAACTGATACCATTTGCAAGAATTTTAACAGCTCCGTTGCTGTCTGCCAGCTGCCATGTGTTCTTTTCCTACTCCCAGCATAATACCTCTTCACTGGAAGAAGAGTGCAATACTTTCATAATAATCACCAGTTCAAATCACTGATTATTTTAAAACATCAAATTTCATTTTTGGCAATCCATCATCCGTTTCCATGGGAACTGAAATCGGCCTGAGCAGCGACAAGAAGCAGAGTTTATTGGGATACTTATAAATTTCAATGGCTGTTGTTAGACAGCTGCATTTTCTGTTTACCCAACAGATAAGATACTGCAGCGACAACCTCCTAATACACTTCTAAAATTCTATGTACATTTAATTTTAATTTATTTATATTTTTATTCACATTTTTCACAAGTTAGCAGAAATGTTATGATCAAGGAGAGAGAAAATGTCAATAATCTCCAATATATGCAGCCAATATTGGATGTTTCCATGAAGTGTCCTTACTACTTTTTTAACTGGGACTGTGATAAGGAAGAATGGAAAAATGCCCTGCCTTGAGGGGGCAAATGGTATGTGAAGGCTCCTGCTTTTAAGGGTGTCAGGTATCGTATTGTCCCTTGGTAATCTTATCCCAGAGTTTCTGCTCGCCAAAATCTTATTTCCTCACAAACTGTGTCTGTCCCAAATCTGAAGTGTGTGGAGGTTAGTGGAAGTGCCTCAAAAATTCTCAGTTCTTCCTTCTGCGTGACACCGAGCCTAGGTCATGTAATCCACTGTTGCGATATTTATCACAAACCCACTTTCTAAACTAAATATCTGCCCTCACATCTTTGTGTTGGCTTGTTTATCAATGTTTTATTCATGTTTAGCACAATTGTGAAGAAATCAAGCTGTATTTTTAAAGAGATGGACCTGTCTGCATACATACGTGTAGCTAAAACCCTCCTGCAAAGAGGGGGGTGATAAATACCTGGTAAGTGGCAGCTAAGGGTGCAGAGAATATTGTGCAACCACTTGGCTGGGTCCTAGATCTGGCATTGAATGGACCCAACTGTGGTTTCAACAGCATTATCTGAAGAATAAATGAATTTATTTTCAAGAAACCTTTTAGGAGACGCAGTGAAAATACCTTGAAGAAATCTTGTAAATAGGCCTTTGTTGTATGTTGATGATTTTAAAATTCCAGTACAAGAAATAAGCTAATATGTCACTGATAATTTAATAAAAACAGGGAGTTATCAAGATCTTCTTGTTTCAGTGAAATAAAGAGAAGTGGCGGTTTAATATTTTAATGCCTGATAGCTTCTAATCCATAGCTGTCAGTGTTAATTTCACTACATAAAAAACTTTATGGTACTGAAGGTTCACTAATCAAGATTCATAAAGGTACAATTTCAGCTGTCATCCTCTTGTCTCTTTGGGAAGCCACTTTTATTCGGGAAACAATTCCAGAATGGAAAAAAATACCAAGCATGAAGTTGGAAAACTAGTGGGTAAAATATACCTTGCTTTCTCTTATGAAACCTATAGAGGAAATACTGGATGAATAAAGGATCTGAATGTAATTTCAGATGTTTTTAATTATTTAAGCAAAACTATTTCATTGGTGGGAAAATCTCTGATTGAGGAACACCTTTTAGAATTCTCTTTTTCTCGCTGGGAGATAGTAATGAATTATGGGGTCTCTGAGACTGCTGTCATCTGCTCTGAAGCCTGCTGCACCCAACGGGGTATTCACTTAATCTGTTCTAATATATTCTGTGACTGGTAGGTGTGAATTTTAATCATTTCTATAGTAAAATGTGCATGATCATCAAATGCGGTACTTACTTTTTTGTTCTTTTGATGGGTTTGTATTAGCACACACAGATTGTTTTACACCAGAAGCAAAGGGGACACATTGTATTTGCTGCACTTTGTTTCCTATATAACTTGTGTAATATAAAGAGCATATACGTGATGTAAAATGGTCAGACAGTAGGACAACAGATCTAAGTTACCCAGCCAGATGACAGATGATTTGCTAATAGTTTAAATTTAATTCCCTAATACTTCATTTATGCCTCTGAAATAACATAATCATAAAACCTTCCTTTGTATAACATCAAAGTACTTGCCAAAGGTTTGCATTTTCTACTCGCATGCAGACCTTAAAAAAAAAAAAGCCCATTGGGTCTTTACTCACATGCAAATGTTGGATATCTTCTTTTATTAAACTGCAAAAGGGATTTACCAGAATTATGAAAAGGACTCTGAGCTTGTGCTTTATAAATGCTAATATAAAATCTAGTATTTTAATAAGGTTTTTAAATTTACATTTTTAAGTGTAGTGCATTGGGTGAGCTTTGAAGGTGCACCCTCTTCCTTTGACATTTACTTTCTCTTCCAACAGTTACTCCTTTAATATAGTCACACTTAAGAAGCTCTTTGTACTTTAATCTTTTAACTATTATAGATTATTTTACCCTGTGTTATGCTAGCCAGAAAGCGGAGGGGAAGGTATTCCGGGCAGAGGCATGGAGAGGCTGGAGCATGTTTGGGTGGGGAAACAACAGTCTTTAGAGCAGGAAAGGTTTGCCTCCCCAGCCCGTGTTGTGATAGCAACGAGCAACCCGTGATAGCAGCGAGGGGCTCCTTGGCGGCGTCCGGGGTGAGCGAAGGGCCCAGGTCTTCCGAGTCAGTCTCACTTCAGTGGCATCGGTGGCATTTTAACTTAAGTAATTGTAGTGAGAAGAATCAGTGGCAATATAACTGAAGGGAGTAAAAATGGAAACCTTTCTAGAATAGCTCAAAATAGAACAAACGAGAAGAGAAGATTTAGTTGCCTACTCATTTATATCAGAATTGTTCTAGGTCATTTTGGCACATGAATGGCTTATGCTGCTCTTTCCAAAAGCCCAAGTTAATGCTTGTTTTTCCTTTCAGCCTTCTTCATTCACTTGTCATGAGTAGATAAATACTGCTCTGTGCTTTGCAATTTTGCCATATCACAATTTAATCATTCAACAGCAGCCAATTATAGAAACATCAGGATTGTCCAGAACTAACTCTGCCAAACTCTGAATCGACCATTTATATGTAATGTTTATTTTTATCTCATTCAAAATTCGATTCAATCTCATTATTTTGCATCTTATTCTATGAGAATGCAGTTTTCTTAATACCAGCTTATTAGAGTTTTTGAAAGTTCTAATGTAGAACCATTGTACGTCATCCACTGTAGTGGATGAAGTTTTCCTTCATCTGCTCTTTTGTTGATACAACTTAGCAAAATTAATAAGGGTATTGTATAAGTTCATTTCATTTTTTAATTATCGTGAAAACTCAGATTCTCAGGGAAAATTTTGCGGTATTCTTGGCAGGCTTGGGCACTGAATGAGCCCTTGAGTCATTTTGCTTACTGTACTGCAGGCGTGATCCCTGCATAGTGTTTTCATGGAAGAGTGCTAAACCGTTTACTTCTCTTTAAGCATGGGATGAACTTACTGCATTTATTTGCATAAATATTTATAGGATCTGATCTCCGTTTGAAGATTTAAAAAACATATTTTAGTTAAGCATTGTTTAATTGAATCAACAGTTTTTGCAAAATAACCTCATTCCTACATGCAACATTTGAAAAAGTTGCTAAGTAGTAAAGAAAAGCAACACAGCTGGATTTTGAAGGCGTTTACAACACAATCACTTGACTGTACTCTTACTGGTACATTATAAATTTAGAAGGTCTTTTACCTTTTTACAAATCTCTCAACTTCCCTTCAAGGTTACAAGATAAAAATAATTGTGTTACAAATATCAACTGCTTAAAACTGAAATTAGATTTATACTTTCGTAAAATTCAGGCCACTGCTTCTACATCAAGAAGTCTTATTTCTGTAATGACTTCTGTGTAGAGTGGTCAAAGATTTGTGGGACTGGAACCACGTACCTGTGTTTTCCAGGTAACGTTTTGAACTAAATGTTGTAATGAACAAACTATTTTCCTATTCAGAATACCGAGCAGGAGTGAACTGCATCACTGGAAATCTCTACTCTGATTTCCTTTATTTATAATGTAGACACCTGCCCATTAGTGTTGTAAATAGTGAAGATAGTATTAGATGCCCTAAATAAGGACAAAAAATATCATAATGCCATTACAGATATCTATTTGCATATACTTATATAGAATGGTCAAATATAATTGGTCAAATCTGTACGGGATACAGATAATCCAGAGAATGACAAGGAAAATGTCCTAATATTTTTAGAATACGGAAAGACAATTGTGCCACTTCTTGTACTTTGTGCATCTTAGTTATCTTCCTGGCAACTGGAACAGAATTTGCAGTCATTTGCGACCGCATTAGCAAAGCTTTATGGAACACAGTGTTCGAATCATGAAAGACATAAAGAAAATATCTGGAGCTTGGGTTTTGGTTTTGTTTGGGTTTTTCTTTACCATTAGTTGTATCAGTGATATGTTCAGTCAATTTACATAAATGTTTGTTTGTGTGTTTGCACTCAAGCTTTGGAATATTGCAGCTCCTGGAAGATTTTCAAATCAAATGCTCTAGGGGCAGGTAACCACCTCTTTTTCCTTTGGTTCATTCTGTGTTACTGTTAACACTTATCTTTATGAAAGCTAAAATAATGGTAAAGGTAATGAAATCTCACGCTTCAGGGCATATGCTAATACTTACAAATCTATTTCACGTTTTGTGAGATTAATTAGTTAATATGCATACAGCATTTAGAACACGAGTAATTTTAAAGTTATGCCAAGAATTGCTACAGACTGATCGTCTGTGGAACTCAAGAGTTAATTTCTTCTGTATACACTCCAGAAATTAAGAGCTGATTTTTTTAATCATCTATATTTTTTACTGACAAATCATTTGTCACGAAAGAGTAACATATGCTTCGCTTACTATGTTTAAAAACCAAATAGTCCTGGTTAGTTTGCTCATCATGGCACAACTTGAAGTTCTGTGCTGGCAGTGTCCACCTGAGATGATAGCCTTCTGGTGGTCTCTAGGAAGCACCTTAAATGCTTTATATTCATATTTCACCTGCACACTACACACTAGGAACCTTCACGCAGTAGTCTAGACCTCGGACTCGGGCCCTTCAGTGGGTTTTCTTGCAAGGGAGCGCTTGTATCCATCAAGAGATCCAAAGTGGTTTAAGATGAACGCTGTGAAATTTCCAGAGCCTGGAAAAAGGGATTGGTATTTGAAAGATGAGAATTGAAGCTGGAATATATACGCAGAATAAAAAAAGTGGGTGTTTACAGGGAAAGGTTGGAGTGGTTATGGTAGATCGGTGGTAGGAAGTCAAAGCCAACCAGTTTTCACTCGGTGCTCGTTCAGTGGAAAAAGGCTGTTCTCAATGCACTAGTAAATAAAGACAGAACAAGAAAAAATGCATTGAAAAACTCATTAACCTTTACTGAAATTAGAGGAAGGGTGGGATGTTTTAACTGATCACTTTAGTTTTTCCTCCTCAGAAGGTGCATATAACTTAGCTTTGTAAATCAATCTGTGTGGATTTGCACTTGAAAAAACACATTCATAGGAAATTTGCCCACCGTTTTATTTTTGATTGGTAAATAGTTCAAAATTAAATTTCTAATTGCGAATTGGCATCAAGTTTAAGTATGTTGAAACAAGCATTTCTCTACAAAGCTTGTTTTCACTGAGAATGAAATGGCTGATACTTGCCTTGCACGTTGTGCTGGTTTGTTTTATTATTTTTCCTGGAACTGTGTTTGCTGTCATTCGCAAACAAGAGAGATCAGTCTGTTATTTACTGAGGCTGAGTGAAAACACAGCATATTATCCAGTTAGAAGACACAGTACACGGAGTAAGCAGATCAGGAAAATGTATTTCAATGCCAGCTTCATTAAGTCGATAATCATCTCAATATATTCCCTTACAACTTCACCAATTAGTAGCCATAGTTTTCTTTTCGTGATTATCTTTAATCAATGGTAGAAAAAAATCCACAAAAAAAATTCTATGGCAATTGGAAGCTTCCAGAAAATTGTTCTCACGTGTGGAGCGTTGAAGCAGTAAGAGGCACAGGACCAAAATTTGCTCGTTAGTTCTGGATTCTAAAGGGTGGGATTCAGGACAGGTGGTATAACAGCAGCTCACCTCCAAGGAATCACACCTGAATTTCTGTCAAAAACCGTATGTTTATTTGGAATATAATCTTGTCTCCTCAACAGTAGGACATGGCCACGTGCAGAGACTTTGGTGGCCCAATTGGACTGGTGTCAGAGTTTAGTATTCCGCGACTGTGCTTATCTCCCCTGGCAAGACCATGAAGAATTGCTTCTGTTCTTGAAAAGCAGTTAGTGTGTTATTGACTTTGCTCACACGCTAACTTTTATGCTGGGGTTTCATTTTTGGCTTCTGCCATTTTAGTCTAAGTTTCTGAAGGCATTTTTCATTAAGCTTCTTCAGAATTTTCAAAAATAGATTTAAAAAAAAAAATAAATCTATGATTTAGAGAATTTGTGATTAAATAATACCATAGCGAGATCTCCATGGAAGAAATACCCCCTTGTGAAGTCCCCCTGAAGTGGAATACAGTGACAGAGACCTGCAGCTGGCTCTCACCTCTACCGATCTCCTCCACGCCTCCTACAGATGCTCATGGACCAGCCGTTCCCTTGTCGTACCCAGCCCGCGGGCGCGGGGCTGCAGCGGCTCTGGCAGGTCTGTGGCTGTACTGGGTAGACCACTTGATCGAATGGTGTCCTCCTCTGCAGGAAGAAACTTGTCTTGGGCTTAAGGAATTTAAATAGATGAAGTGTCCAGAAAGGAAGGGAACAGGCAGTGCCAACATTGCAGTGCTATTGTTCTAACCTGGGTGTCAGTTATCACGATAAATTGATGGGATGTTACGTTAAATATTTTTATTTCCCCACCACCCCCCTTTTTGTTCCTTTCAGGAACTGTTTTACATAGTGCTCATGAATCTTGGTTAGAGATCCCTTGGTGTTCAGAGAAGCATTCCTGCCAGGAGTCTTCTAATGGGAAACCCGGACTGTGATACACATGCCCACGCTCGGTGTTTAAGGCAAGCAGCCTCTTACCACACAGACTGTAGAAAGTTTTGAAGGAAGGTAATGCTGCCCTGAGGATGAGCTCCCCTCCTCAATAGCAGGCTGAATTTTGGCCTTGGATGCCTTTATCATGTCTGAAGAAAAGAGAAAAGAAATGCTGAACACTATTATCATGTCAGTAGATTGAATATTGGATATCTTTGAAAACTTAATGAAACAACACCCAAATCTGTGAAAAGGTCCTTTTTTTCAAAGAACAATTTTGTTTTATAAGTTGTTTTCAAAAATTATTGATGAAAATATTTTTGGCTAACGTATTTCAGTCTAACGTATTTGCAGTTTTATTCTGAACCCAGACAGTCATCTCTGATGGCATTGCTTAAGTAGAGAATACTGTGTCCGCGGATCAGTGACAGTGGCGACGAGACAGGCTAATAAGTATTCTTGGAAGCATTACTGGCTGCTATGGCGTCCAAAATATGGTGTGCGAAAGCCAGTTCTGTATCTCGTGGGCAAGACTCCTGGCTTCGTAGTTGCAACGTTAAACATCTCTTGTTTTGAGGAATGATAACTTGCAAGGACATTAATTTCAAAAGAGAAGTTCAATGGTACAAAACTTGCTATTCACTTTATTCCTGTCTAGAGATGAGGAAGAACCTCCTATTTCCTTTTATTTATCATAGAGGATCTCATAATTGAAGACAAAAAAAAGTCAAAGGTGTCTAGAGCTGTACATACCACACGCATTAGGCTGATTTGAATAGAGTAGATGAATTATTGATACTACAGTCTTGAACATCTTTTATTCATTCTATATAGCTATTCAAGGTATATTATTATTTTTAGATGACTTTTATCAATTTTAAATAAATGTTTATATGAGATAAAGTGTTAACAGTATGTTTTGTAACGTGTCATAAAATTCGCTGAGCATCATCTGGATTGATTCACACCCAGTATGAAATATACTGATAGAGCGTTTCCTTCCAATTTCTTGTTTTTCTGATCATGTCTTTTAATTCTCTCTTCCTAATATATTAGACAGGTTTTCTCACTGTGGTGAGCCGAAAGGCTCATGGACTACAAGAAGCTTCAGCATTTTCCTATCCTCCCTGCTGCTTTGTGTATTCTGTCACTGGCATATTCACTTAATTATATGACAGGCAATAACTGCTCTCTGAGGGAGTAAAAACAACTGTTGAATTCATTTTTAAATTATATCATATTGCTCTGTTTGAAACCGATTTTAAATAAATGTTGAGGATAGAACTATTGATGTGGTTTTTAAACTTTAAATTTCAGTTAGTTCAGATCATTTTGAATAGTCCTTCAGCAAGAATAAATCAGTTTTTATAACTTATAACTTTCAATTACAGTCTTCGGAGAGAATAACAGCGTGTTTCAAGGAGCTGTAAAGTACAACAACAAGGAAACGTTACTGTTTCATTTGTGCAGGCTTTAAGCTCCTGTGGAACCTAACAAGAGTTTTTCATAAGGAAGCACATCCTAGAGGGATCCTTGCGTGTGTCAGTCTAGGTGTGCCTTTGATCTAGTGTTTGAGCCTTCACTTTGGGAACTTCCTCATAAAACTTCTGGGGGGATGACGCTGACCTACTTTGCCGCATTTTAACTGTTCAGTAAAAACGGACTGAGAATCACAAGCTGTTAAGAGTCTTCACTGGTGTGCCACTGAATTGCCTGAAAAGATGTTTCCTCTGTACGAATTGCGAACTGGTGGCTCCGATGAAGGAGAAATTTCAGGCTTAAGTAACAGCTGACTCTATTGCAAGGTACTGGACAATGCAAATGCTTTAAAATGTAGCAAGACCAAATTTAAACTAAATCAGGTATGGATCTATTGTTAGATGCAAGCTAGAAACACTTATTTAGAACAGGCAGAAGTGTCCTATATTTAGAACAAATACTATGGAATTAGATAGATGGATAGGTAGAACACACACAATAGTGTGGCTTAAATAGAGGGTTTACCTGGTAATTTATTGTAAGTGTGTTAAAGGACCCAGCTGATTGGTTCTTATCTGTGAATGTTAGTTTTTAACAAATTTTAACGATCCAAAGGCTTATATGACTGCCAGTATAATTCCAGTCCTTCAAAAACACCCAGAAACAACGACTGGAGTGGCAATCTCATTAGAGTCCCTCAGCCCTGGGCAGAGTAGCTGAATGGCTCAGTTGGCACCGCAGCAGCAAAAAATGGTAAATTCACCCTATTTTAGTTCTTTAGAGTGTCGTTTACTGATTTGCTTCTGCCTGAGCTTTGTTTCTATGTATGCAGATTTAGCTAATAAGATAGACTTTAGAAATAATGTGGAAGTACTGGAGTCCTTTTTCTCTCCTCTTTTTGTGATCCTTTGGCCTGACGTTGGCACTGACTCAAACAGCACGTACCGGGAACTGAGCGCGTCTTGCTGTCATTGTATTTTTTTTCTGCTGGACCAGGGCTATTCGAGGTAAATTACGTCCCCTTAAGTCTCCCTTGGTCCAACTCTAAGATGACGGGTGCTAGGAGAGAAAAGAGTAACCACATTCATCACAGCTGCTTATTATGTAGGTTTTCCTCTGACCCATGGGACAACTTGATTGTTGAAACTATGGTACCTGGATTCATTGCTTCCACCATTGCTCTACTGGTGAAGCAGAAATGAGGAAGCAACTGTTTGAAAATGTTGTCTGAAATGTTTAGTATTAATACTCCTCTGAAACACCTATTTCTTCTTTGCATTCTCTGGCCTCCTCTGTAGCATTAAACACTTCAGTAACTATTTTTTTTTCCTGTTGTGATAATGCCATATTCTACTATCTAAGGATTTTTTTTTTTCTAGAAAGCCCTTACATATTTTCTTTTTCTCACAGACACAAAGGCAGATCAATGGAACTTATGAAAAGTTACTAAATTGGCATATGCAACGTTAATTCCACGGTAACTGTGTTAGAGGTTGACCTGATATTTTTTGATTTTAAATTAAGAAAAAAATTAGCATAGATAGCAATAAGATGTGTAAAGGATAATATTTTCTCCAGTGAAATCCCATTCAAATTGTCAGGCATACAAATTTACTTAAGAAGAAGGTGAGAAAATATTGTCCTTTAAATCAACTTCAATGAAATGATACAGATTAGAAAAGCAAAGCCGTGAACAGTAGAAATATGACGAATTTCCTAATACCAAATGCAATTTTTTTTCCTTCCTTCACTCCTTTTGCCTTTCTTTCCCTTTTTTCTCTGACTTGCAGTGCATGCGTTGTAGGGTTTCATTATTTAGTGCATAAATAAGTATTTTACCGTTTGCAGGTGATTTTCGGAAATTTGCTAGCTTAGATTCATATCATGGAATTCAAATATCGGTACCCTGCTACTCCGGCAGCCGGGTTGCTATTCTAAGGCTTCTAGTGCTTTGCGCTTTTACGTGGCCCTTGATGAAGGGGGGCCCTTTTGTTTCACAGATCTTACTCCCCTTTTCTGAATAACGAGTTGGGAATTTTAGGATGTGTTTCAGATAGTTCAGTAGAATGGTACCTGAAGTAGGGTGATGTATATCCCATCTCCCCACAGGCCTCAGGAATTTCCCACATCATCAGTGTTTTCTGCTTTGCAGCCCTACTAGGTAAAAAAGGACCAGTTCTCCGCCTCTGTGTGTCTATTGTAATAGTCTTTGAAATATAGATTATGAGAGGGCAAGTTTTGTACGTGAGTTTGAATTATGTAACATGAAAAACTAAAGAAAAAAATATGTAAAATGATATAGGGAAATCCAATCATTTCACTTTGTCCAAATTTTCAAATGATGGACTTCCATTGAACACTAACTTCTAACACACTGTCTCTTATTGCTCAGTATAATCCAAAATAATTGCACATATAATTAGCCTTCAATTAACATGAGTTACATTTCTCCAACTGCTACTAACTTTGAATCTCCATTTACAGATTGTCCTAACTTGATAATAATATCCGTCTTTTATGGTGTCTAATTGGCTTTTAGAACAGATAAATTAGGTTTTCCATTAGAACATCAGAAATGCCCTATTGGCTGAGACTAATGGTCCATCAAGCCCAGCATTCTGTCTTGCCACCAGCAAAATGAGGAGCTCTTTAGGGAGAGGATGCAGCTGTTTCCCCTTGTTCTCCTCCAGCATCCAGAATTTTTTGGATTAGGGATGCTGGAGGGTTCATTCCTGCCCAGTTCTTTCAGTATCTGGTTACAGACTTGCTGTCCATGTGTTTGTCTAATCCTCTTTTTAAACTTATGATATTGTCCGCCTCCATAATTTACCAGTTTTTTGTTTTTATTAAATATTCTTAAAATTATGTTACAGCTTTATGTAATCATAAGTGTGATTTCTTTGGCACAGATTACATAAGGAACATTACCAACAAACTAGAGGACTGGATGTACCTTGCGCACTTACAAAGCAGGGGGGTAGCGTATTCACAGCATTATGATTTTTTTCTTTAAAAATTGAGACTTAGTAAAAAAAAAATGGAGGAGAATTTAATGTAAACAGTGAACTATTTCAATATGACAACACAGATCTATGAAAACACCTTTCCTATTGAATATCTGTAGAAATTGTCTAGGAAAGAGACTGAACATAATACCACTGTGGTAACATTCACAGATTATGCTAATTTTGATGGCGTGCTAAAGAGCTGAAGCAAACATCTGGAGATGTTAGACAAGGTAAATACAGGATGGAATTTGGTTGAAAAATGGAGGCTCTTTCAAAAAAGGAAAAAGAAATCCTTGGCCAGTGATTTAATGATCAAGAGGTAGCACTTTCTCTGGTAGAGGAAGAGCGTTTGCGTCCGGGAGTTCTGCAAGGAAAAAAAAAAAGTAAAAAATTTTTGTATGATCTTTCAGGGTATTCATCTGACTCTCTAAACTTGATTCACAAAGAGGGCCATATGTTTCTCTTATTGCTTTCATCATTTCTTCTAGGCTGTTTCACAAAGGGCTGAGTTCGAAAAGGTTTCCCGGGTGCGGTGCTGACAGCCTCTCCTTATAGATACGGCTCTGCATCAGTAATGTGGGAATGCTTATACCTGTATCTGGAAATAAATTGTCCTTTAATCACTAAAACCCAGCCTTCTTTTCAGAGTTAGGCTTCACCTGTCCCTATGCAGATATTACTGATATAACTTATACATCACAGCTTTTGCTGATACAGGAATGCCTTTAAACCTCTAGCTGAATTTACTGTGTTGGCAAAAATTCTAAGCCTTTACTAATACAAGTGGAAGAAATTTCTTGAACTCTCTAACTGTACTGTACACCAGCTGAAGCGTTTTCGCAATCTGCCCTATCATCACTGCGTTGAGCTGATTAAGGATTAATGTGTTATAAAGACATTCCACTTGGGAGGGGGATTAGCTATGCCTCAATCCATAGCAATAACTCATGAATCATCAAAAAAGGCACTGAAGAGCCATGTTTAGCATGGAATATTTTCTTGGGTTAAAACACCGTTCATCAGCTTCTTCCTCTACTAGAGAGATTCAAACTCTAGCAGTCTCCTGGGTTATTTGGCTGTCAGCTACAGGACTGGTGAGTATTGAAACGGCCCTCCTCAGTCATGGAAGAGTAGTTTACAACAGAAAACTAAACAAAATGCCACTTTTCTTATCAGCAATTTATTGAATACTTCCACGCCTGATGATTATCTTCTGTGGTAAACAGCAGAGACATCTAAGATATTATTAGGTAAACATTTCTCGGCAATGTTATATTTACTGTTTTCCTCAGGAGGAAGCCTTTTGGGCCATGAGACTCCACTGAATTACAGTTTCTTTAAAAACAGGGCTTGTAATTGCAATTAAGTATCTGAAATTACAGCAGTCAAAATCCAATTTCATAAAACATTAAATTGAGTCTGCTTTAGAATGTACTTACGCAACGCTAAGAAAGAGAGTGGAATGAACTATAAATTTTCCCTTTTAACTTGCCAGCAAGAAAGCTACAATACAGTACATTTGCAAGATCTTGCACAGAAAAATTCCACAGCATGTGCTTGTATGAAATCTAACTCCAGCGAGTGTCATCACTTCTTGTTCCTGCGAGGAGCAGGCTCACGCTAGCAGCGAAGATCTGGAAGGTTATGATTTCCAAGTGCCCGTACGAAAAAGGGTTTGGATCCATAAGACATTTAGCAAAACGTATATTGATCAACATCTGGAGACAAATAGGGTCCCGCAGGAGGATGTTAGCTGCAAAATAAAAGCAAAGAGGATAATAAATGCAGATTATAAGTAAACAATAAGATTAGAGAAGACATTTCAGCTGTGAGCTCTTCTTAGGGCTATGAGAAAATATATTCTGGTTTTTTTTTCCACAGCCTAAAGATGGTCTCATAGCCCAAGTGTCATCTCTTATCAGGCTCTCTCTGCTAGTGCAAATTAACCCTTCATTCAGTGTTTTTACGTGTTATATCAACGATGAAAATTATATGAAATTGTTAGTTTTTAATCTTAGCAACACTTGGTAGTTTTCTGAACAGTCTTAAGTAGTTAATGACTTCAGAGATAAATGGATTGGTTTACACCACTCGCTTACAAGTGTAGTCAAGATCAGCAAGATGTACAACAGAACGTAATGACAGTCAGTGGCAAATGGGCATGTTCTGTAGCTTCTGTTAAGCCCCAAATGCAAGATTTTTTGGACAAATTTGTTTAAATAACCTGAACAAGTTTATTTCTGCCCCTCTCGAAGTCTCAAATATCTTGGGAGTCCTCTCAATGGATCTGGGTAACATTATTTTTTAATAAGAAATAAGGATGAACTGTATGATAAAACTCAAAGAAATCACAGATTGAAAAAATGGATGTAAGATTTCCAGTGAATTTTGGTGGTATCAGTGTTTTTCATATTTATATACTTTTTACTTTTAACTTCCTGATAAAACAAACCCATCAATGTCCTTGGAGATTTTCTGGATGTGTGAGTAGAACAGAAGAACTGTTTGTTAAAAGCTTTATAACCTCTTTCCTGGCGAAGGATCGTTAAAGAGGTTTCCTCTTCTGACTGACATTCCTGGGAATGTGTTTTTTAAGCTTTACAAGAGTGGCATGGCTGTGATAAGGAACAAGAACGGGTCATTTACTGTGGTTACAAAGAGACACTGATGCTCCCTCTGTTGTAGGACATTGATTTTTTCATTCTGGCTTGCATCATAAATAGACATTGAGAAAAAGTACCACTCAATGATTGTTTGCATGGCAAAAGAGAGTTGAGATGCTTTTCATTTAAAAGGGAATCTTGTTGCTGCATTGATTTTATCTGACTGCTGTTTGTTTCTGTGTACAGGTCTAATGTATAATCAGAACCACTAAGCAGGGAACACAGTTAGTAAATCGCATTATATGTTGTTTTACAGTAGCAGAACATATAACATCTGTTTTTAGAACTGTAACGTAGAATTTGGCTTCAATTTATCCAAATAGCCATTGAAAACGTTAACAGTTAAACAGATGGTGACCAGGAAGTGAAAATTCTGAGGTACATTCTTTTCTTTTTTTCCCCATTAAAGACTGGGTGCAAAAGATTTCTACGTCTTCTCTTCATGTCAAAAATGTCTGTTAAATTAGGGAGACGTTTCATCTAAATACTTTAATCATCGTAAGTGTTTGCATTATAGACAGAGTCATGCTCAAATTGTCACATGGAATTACACTGCTGAGAAAAAACAACTTCCCATAAAATGTCTTAGCAATTTGCTATCTCATCCAATTTTTCATGGTTTTTTTACATCTCTTGGGAAGAATTTTCACTTATTAAATAACACGTTCTTTCTGGTGCACCAAAAATGGTGGGTCTGCCTTCATTGAGAGCAAAATTATTCCTACTCAGGAATCCGGAGAGTATCTAGCCAGTACAAATGTGATAAGTGCGCTAAATTAATTGTCATTCAGTTTCTTCTAATACAGAAAAGTCCTTGAAGCAGAGTGTCACAGGAATAAAGGAATAAAGAGCTGAAAGTAAGCAACCACTTAAGAGAGATGAGAGATGCATTTCTCACCCGGATAAAACAGATGAAAACCTGTTTGCAAGGCTTCATTGACATTTAAGGAGAAAAGCCCAGAGTTAGAATGAAAGATCATGTGCTAGAAAGACTTAAAGAAATGGAAAATATTGAAAAGTGCAATAAGAAATACTAGGATTGATTTCTAATGCTGATCATTTTTACTTGAATAGTCTCCACCTTTTTTTCCAACCTTTTTATATTAATTCTTATTACTTCCTTATCAATTCTTTCATGTCTCAGTTTTCCTTTATTTGCTTTTCCTTTACCTTCCACGTATTTTCTCTATATCGTTCCATCTATAATTTCTTCTGTTCATCTTCCCCTCCCATTTTTTGAGCACGATCCATAAATGTGCCTTCCTTTCAGACGGTCTTCTGGTGGATCAGATCGTATTTGCAGTAATCAGCCCAGAAGGAATGCAAAGGCCCCAGCTCTGCAGGGATTCCCTGGCATCGTTTTGTTTTCCCGCAGACCTCTGTACAGATTTTTTGCTTTCCTGAGCTGCTTTTTTTTCCCAGCTAAGGCAAAAGAAGACCGGATCATTATAAGACTCCTCATCGTCGTGGTACCTGAGTAGTGATGTTCCAGCTTTTCTGTCAGTCATCCCATTTCCCCCAAAAGTGCTTTTATCCATGGAGCTGAATTCTTCAAAGTTTGCGCTGAGTTGGTCCATAGCGGCAAAGCAGCCGTGGGGTTTGTGTAGCGGTTAGCAACTTGGTCTCCAGAATGTAAGCTTTCATGTTTATAAAAAAAAAATAAATAAAGAGCCGCCAAACCAAAAGCAGTCTCTCTTTCCTGAAACTTCTCTTCACTAGTCATGTCATTCAATTTATGGCTGATCTTGTTAACTCACTGACAAGCCAGACGCAAAAGCCTCTCAAAACTGTGCTGTTGAGGAATTGCTTGAGAGCTCGTACAGGCGGAGACACGGGGCAGACCTCCAGAAACCATCCCTCAAGAGCTGTTTGCTTGATCTCGTTTCACATTGCAGACAGATTAACAGCGTGCCATAATCAAGGGCTGATGGTCTTCCAGTGGCTTCTTCACATCCTTCGGGACACGCCATTCTGTGACCCCACTTGACATCCCTCTGTTACCGGTTCCTGAACAGTCCCAGTGGCCGGTGTTCCGCTCTTCCCTCTGCCTGGATCCCAGAGCCAGCAGCACTTCTGCTACAGTCTTCTCTGACTGCTGGGAAATCTCTTGAAAACCTCTCAGTTTAGTATCTTACCAGCAAGTCTGAGTCCAAAACTGCAAACACACTTCCCTTCTAGAGGCAGAACAAAATCGGAACTGTATGAGGAAGACCGTGCCTGTTAGGAATCTAACATAGAAACTGAAGGTTGTGAAATTCATTAACTACTGTGTTTGTTCTGTCCTCACTCCTGTTACAAACTAAGGCATGTTAGCTTAAATCCTTTCTGTTAGATGTAATTATAAGCCTCTGATGAGCAGCCTGAAGTTAGATAAGTTCATACGTTTTGCTTGGTAAGGAGAGGAGATTAAAAGAACAGACGCAGTCAGCTGTCGTGGCTCAGGTGACTAGTGGAGACTCTCTAAGCTGCAGTAATGAATGCGGGTGTATCAATAAAGATGAAAAAGCTATTGGTAGCTGTATCGGCATTACTGGAAGACTATTCCAAGCTAACAAGTTGTTTCTGGTTTTCTAATAGCTATGTTTATGAATGCTGTTTGATATGTTTGGAAAACAGAATCCCTCCTTAATGCAGTCAAATATATTGTATTCTGAAACAGGCCAACACGTAGGTGCCTTTACCAGCTGTTACAGGATGCACATGAGCCATCAGTGAAATGAAGGCAACCATTTTCTGTAATTTTAGAGGTCAATGTGGCACAATCTACTTGATTTAGATTTTATCAGGTCCTCAGAGTACTTACTATTTGGAGAATTTCTTCCCTCATATTCGTTTTCTGATGGTTAATGTGATGAAATGAAAAGAAGCCCCTTTGAGGCTTACAGTTGTCATGATGACAGGTTTGCTCTTCCCTTTGCATATTCTGATATGTTCAGTCGCGATTCTGTTGTGCTCAAATGCAGTCTTTTAATTTACTTTGTAAGTGAGATTCCCCTTCCTCTGCATCTTCACAAAGGGCTTTATGTAGATAAATTTCGCATCTTGCAGTCAACCTGTCATCTCCTACAATCAGAAGGTAGAAATCAGAAGAATATCACTTGAACAATGCATCTTTAGCTGATCTAAATAAAAGATTGTGGAGATAAAATACGAAATTTTTACTAAGAAGTTTTTCTAATATTTGTTAAATAGTCTTAGAAGGAGGAGTAGGCTTGGAGAGTTGTGGGCAGGTTGAGGATAGAGCCCAGAGGTGGATTCTAAGGAGAATGAAGGTGTGCGTGAATTGTGTGCGGTGGTGCTGACCTGTATCAAATAATTCTCAAATTATAGTAACATCCAATAGGAGAATAACTGCTTATGGCATGGGGCTGGTGTAACCTGGAATAGCTTTCATGGTGTGTTGAGGACTATTCATGAGTGAGGTACTTTTAAACACGAGAATAGAAAGCTGGTTCACAATACAGCTGGTATTAAACAGGACTCCTAAAACACAAGACTGAACTGTATCAGTTATTCATTTATGCCTTTAGTCCTTATCTTATTCATGCTTAGTATCACCAGCTTATGGTGGCAAATAGTTCGACTTGACAGAAATTAACAATTTCCATGTTGTGGCCAGAAATATATAAATTTCCGCTTCTTTTGCAGTGCTTCAATACAGAAATTCTTCATAAGAGTCTACTGATAAGCTTACAGTAGAACTTGAATGCTCTTGTTCATGTGAAAAGATATAGAAACTTTCTGACTCTAACATTGGTTAATTTAAGCATAAACAGATGTAGTGCTTAAAGATTTTTTTTGGTGTTGGTTTTCCTTTAATGGCACTCATAACCCTTGGGAAAGGATGGTAATTTTTTCATCAAAAATTCATCGTCATTCAGAATAAGGAAAAAAAATTAAAAATCAGTTTTTCACTGTATGCTTTCTTTAGAGTGGTAGTTGATGAGACTGTGTTTATCAGCAGCATCCTTTGCGTGTTATTGCATCTTGTAAGAACATTGTGGCTTTTGCTCCAGGTAGTTCTGTTCCGGTACAGTTTTAAGGTTAATGCTTTCTAGTTTGCAGCAATCGTAGAGCACTTACAAACATTTATCTGGTGGCTGTTCGTTGTAGGCCACTCCTACAAGCTATTGAATGCTTTCAACTCTGTCTAGAAGTTGAGGGAGCTTAGGAGTTCCCCGTGTAGGACTCTTTATTAATCAGGTTAATAGAAGAAAAATAGCTTTCATAGAGTTGCTCCAGGTTACTAAAGGGTAACAGAGCAGGTCGTTAGTAATGATGTCAGATAATGGAAAAATATGTTCTGTGCATGAAACTATGTATCAACAAAAAGGTCAGTATATTATAGTAGTTAGTATATTACAGTAGTTACGTCTGGGCACCAGTAATATAATCAGCAGGAGTTAAATTGACTGAAGTAATGGATTAGTGTTCAGTCAACTGAAGCGTCATAGGAAATCTCACCTGTGCTCTTTCTCATCCTCCAAAATTCAGGATCTGTATACAGAAGGGACAGTTGGCTAGAATAATTACTATCTCTTAAAATAGGGGTGTTCTTATTTGTTGCTTTTATGAAATATTTGTTATGCTGAAGTTTACATCCGACCTTTCTTTGGAGCAATTTTCGCAGGTAAACATGACTTCTCAGAGGAAGACAGATGCTTCAGTGTCCTGCCCAGATTCCCCTTAAAGAGAAGATAGCAAACACTGACTACTTCAGAAAATATACCAGGGTCACTTAGGGCTTAGGCTTATGTTCACTTTCAATAGGTTGACGTGGTTTAAGAAGTTACTAAGCCTTTTGGTATCAGTGTCCCTGCTCAGCTAAAGGCTGCCATCCTAGCGCAGAGCTGGCCGTAGGAACACTCCCCAAGTGCCTAAGGGCAAAGTCTGCTGTCCTGGTTTAAACCACAGGGAAAGATCTGAGCTAATAAGTTTGAATTGACATTGTACAAGCAGAGAGCTGACCTGTGGTTTAATAACCTCTGCCTGGGAGGCAGGGGAGGAGAAGTGGCGTGTTCAGCCAAGCTCCGGAGAGGCCATCACGCTCCCAACTACTTACCAACCACACAAAATGAATCCAGGAGCCTCTCTGGCATGTGATATTTTGCACCCTCTTATTGCTGCCTGTAGCTGTTCAGCTACATTTTAACTTCAGGTTACTTGCGTTATGTTCCAGCATTCTCTTATATACTCAATTCCCATCTTGATATCATATCAACAACAGCAACAAAAAATAGCAGTAAATTCTTAGTTTTAGTAGAAAGTAACTCTGAACAGATTACTTAGCTCACAAGGATGCTCAAGCCAGAGGCCTTTTTAAACAAGTGAAAGGATAGAATACAAACATTCTCTGAGCTAACAAAACAATTCAATTGATGCTTTGAGATAGACTTCACGAGTTTACCTGCCTGTTAAAAGAATGTTTACATGGAAATAGGGTCTGGATTAATTCTGCTACTTGTTGTAAAGACTCAACAAGTGTATCTAGCATATATTTACAGGAAAAACTGAATTATAGAACAAAATTTAGAAATTATGACAGTCTAATGTCATTCTCTGCTACTAGTGGAATCCCTTCTATACTTTGTTAGGCTCGGACCTGCCGCATTGATTGAGGGAGCCAAGGTGAACCTACCTGACACCTAGAAGAATATCATCTAAGCAGCCATCAGTTCTTCAGTACTTTGTGTCTCTTGCCATTTATTTCCAGCTTCGCTGGTTTTATGAGTGTTGACAGTGACTCGAGTTACGAGTCGGTTGCCTGAAGGTAGTGTCTGGTGCCATTTTAGACAATCTGTACTGTCCCACTTGCCTCCGGCTGCAGCTCCAGGAGGACCTAGGTCTCCATTATGTCTTGTGTTGTGTGTACTCTACCAAGTGGAGTGTTGTATCCCCACTCACCTCGCATGGTACTAGATGTCTGGTTTTAGGCAAGTGCTTCAAATCTTGGGAGGAAATCAATTTAAAACAGGTTAAGAAATCTAAATCCAAGTGTCTGGATGTATACATAGAAGTCTAAGCTCCTATTACAGCTGGTGAAGATGTATTCTGTTACCAAGCTGGCTTGAACAAGTGAGCAACTAAGGAGCTAATTAAAGAAGAGTATGAGAACAAACAGTGAGGGTACTAACTTCCTTAATCAGGCATTTAATTTACCTCTTCACATGTGCATGTCCTGTGTTACAACCATGTTATACTCTTGCACATCTCACAAGGAACAGGGTGAGGTAGAACTAAGGACTTAAATTAAATCTAAGTGGATACGATTTACACTATGTTACATATAACTTCTGATTTGTGCACAAAGATACTAAATTTGCTTACGGAAAAGAATGTGTATGACCTGGTACAGGGCTCATACTGAATTGAATGCTTTAAAAGACTCTGTGGCCTCTCAGTGTACAAAGAAAGCCTGAACTGGCATAATAACATTAAAAAGATGAGGAGTTATTATCACACCAACCATCTGTTTCTAATTCAAACCAATAGAATGTATTATGTGACTAGACTGAGCCTTCATCCAAATTCTTGCATTTAATGAGAGGCGTTGTGAGATTTCAGAATTTTGTCTGTTTTAGACAAGAGCCTGATAACCTTATGAGTTGGGAGAGTAGGAGAACATCGACAAAGGTAGAATGGACGTGTTTGCTGTTTTTTTTTCAGAATCAGGACCTATGATATTGATTTCTTGACACAACGCAGTAACATCTAACTAAACAATAATTTTCCTCATATATGTCATTTTAGGCAAAGGCTATAGGTGTAAAAGGCTGGAAGACAATTTTTTTGGGGTGATGGGTAGCACATTGGTACTGATTACTCCTGATACCTTTAAACTGTTTCAGTCTATATGACGTTGTCTTTGGAGAGAAAAGAGCTTAGTCATAAGGGTGCCTGGGAGCTACTCCACAGAAGCACGGAACAGTCATCGTAGAGGCATAGTTAGCGTGAAAGTATCAACAGTGTCATTATTCGCTTGCATCTGAAATAAACTGTATTTGCTAATTTCAGTGGTAGTACCAGAGTTTCATCAAGGATGCTGAGAAATGTTAGAAGCTTTTACTTTATTTACTGGTATAACTGCAATATACAGAAAGGATTCCTACACCATTCCTTTCTCCCGCAGTTGTTCTTCCATGCGTCTCCACGTGTGCGTATTAATTTGTAGTGCAGAGAAGCTCTAGTCGCCTTATCATTTTCAGCTCTTATTCTCTGAATGCAAGAGAAGAACAAATACAATGTTTACAAGTAAGTTGGTTAATTAGTTTAAATATATGCATTTCAAATTGACCTTATGAGACAATGTGCGGGTAGCAATTGAAATAAAATCGCTACATTGTTTTCCTTCCAGCTTCTACAGACATTTAACAGTTTTATGTTCCTACTTTTCTTTACCATGGAAACCTCTCGGCATCAATGACATTGTGATCCTGTCAAGGGATTTATTATTGTGGAAACAAGAAAACAAACAAAACATAAGACACAATGAAAAAAATGGGTAAGGAGAATATTTTGTAGGCCATAGTTTTATCATTCTGCACCTTAGTCGGATAGTCTCCTGTAAAGCCCTGGTACAGAAGGTCAAAAAGGAGGACACCACTCAGTATCAGAAATGGGGAGAACAGAGAGGTTGCAATCTAAGAGAAATAGTGAGATTTTTGCAACAAAGTTGATAAACAGAATATCTCTTGCAGCACAGACGGTGATTTCATGCCCTTTACAATTAAGAATCACCTTGTCGGACCAGCTTTCCTATAAAAAATTATGCAGGGAGGTTTGAGAGATGTCAGACGTTTTGTGAGAAGGAAATGGTGAATTCAAGTGAAAACCCTCTAGATGAACAGTGAGAGCTGTGAAGAGGGTTACATACCCCTCAACCGAACAAAAAACTTCTGCACTCTGTTGTTCATCTGCCTGTGTTGACGCTGTTTCAGTGTGCGCTCTGAGAGCTTCAGAGTGACGTAAAAAATGGAACATCTTTGGGAGAGCGATTGCAGCGCCGTAATTGAGCTCAGTCCTTTTTGCTAGGATACATGGCCCCCATCTTCCTGTAGAACGAAGTGAAGAATTCCTGAAGCCGCGTGATACATGGATGCCACGGCGGCAGGTAATGCCGACAGCCAAGCTGCGATGCCCCAGGTGCGACAGGTTGTGTATTCCCAGCATCGCCTCCAGGTCCCTGGTGTCTGGAAGCCGTTACACTGAGAGGGTTATCGAGCATTGGAACAGGCTGCCCGGGGAAGTGGTTGAGGCACCATCCCTTAAAGTATTTAAAAGAGGGGTAGGCATAGTGCGTAGACATATGGTTTAGTGATTGTGTTTGTCAGTGTGCGGTTGATGGTTGGACTCGATGATCTGAAAGGTCCCTTCCAAGGTGGGCAATTCTATAACTCTATGATTCCATGACATGCACGGGCCGTGAATGGAGAACAAGAAACTGAAATTCAAAGCAGTGATTCTGAGAAATCTTGATTTTTACTGGAGCTGACAGGGTTTTTGTTCCCCCCACCCCTCCATCCCCAGTTCTAAACAAAAGTGGAAATTATAAAAACTACAATATCTTCTTATTTCTTTCTTGTCTTTTAAATTTTACAGTTAAATTATGTGTTAAGAATGCTTTAAAGAAATATATTAACATAAGGTTAAGGTCACCATAATGTAATGTAGATAAATAGAAGAAGCTGTGTTAAATTCCAAATACCTTTAATCTGTAATGTAATTAGTTTGATTAAGACTGGTTATCTCTGTTAATTAGCATATCTATTAGAAGCATTCACTGAAGTGCTTTTCATGATCACAACCAGTTCTTTATGAATTTAGAAATTCTTCGTTGTGCCCGTTGCCAGGTTAACTGGAAAAAGATCAAATCTCCTGAAAGACGTGAGGCACCGTCACTGTGGTGTAAGCAGCGCTCCCAGAAGAACTGGCAAATGATGAAAAGATGAAGGAATGGGATTTGTTTAGTTTTAGAAGATTAGGAAGGAACATGATAACATTTTCTAGCACATATTAGATTATTAAGTGGATGATGATCAGATTTTCTGTTTAGCTGGTGGGGAAAGGAGATAGAACAAGAAAAATCATCATAATTTATTGTAAGGAAAATTTAGGTTAGGTAGATTTTTTTCTATCTGAAAAAAAAAAAAGGATGCTAATACTTCTCTGCGAGATCTTTTGACATATCCTTTACAGGTAATTCTTGTAAGTGTGATAAGACAAATTTCTCTTTGGAATAATTTAGGTCTTGCTGTCATGCTCTGAACTGGAGGATGTGCCTAGGTGGTCTCTTATGGTTGCTCTAGAAATAGCTGGTTCTGTGATTCATGGTTTTGTGGTGAGGGGGAACAGGTTATTATTCATAGGCAGTTCTTCTGTCAAAAGGTTGGGACAGGAAATTTAGGAAGGTGCGTGCTTCCCAAAACCGGTGAGTTTCTGAACTTTAGTTATTTCTAATGAATAAAAGGCCCAACAAGCCAACTAAAAGTAGGAGAATAAGTAGATAATTTTTATGTAGGAATTTTCACATACTGCGAGCATAATTAAACAAGTGTGTATTGGAAGAATTGTATATTTTGGGTTTTTTTGTTTTATTAAAAATGGCCGAGCTCGGAACGCTTAGCAAAAAGCAATGCAGGAAGGTACTTTGTAGATTTTTGCTTGAGGTATTTAGCATGTATAGAAAGTTTTTAATTTTCTTCTACAGTATTATTGAAAGAGTTTATGAGGTGCTTTACAAGTTTCTCATGGTTGAAAGGCTCAAATTGACTCTGCTAACTTACCTCCCGTGAGACTGATTCTATACTGCATAGTGTAGTAAATTTTTACAATCAATTTACTTAATTAATTTAGTAGATCAATTTATTTTTTTCTGTGATGTATTCCTTCAAGGGCTTTAAATTTCTTTTTTTTTTTCTTTTCTGACTGTATTTTTTTTCTAAAGCTTTCATGACTTTCACTTTGATATTTATTTACTGAATGTACAGACTTATCACTTTAATATATTATTCCTTTGTGGTTCTAATGGATTAAATTAAAAATACATGTTAAAAAGTGTTGCAAGTTTCATGCCTATTAGTATTGCCCATCAGGGGCTCAGGGAATTTTATGGCTCTACATGAGTCATGGGTCCATGTTCAAAAATCTGGACGACTTTGGGGAGCAAGTCACTTGATGTGTACATTTTCTTAAATATTTTCTCCTCCCAGTTCGTTTCCATTCCGAAAATATGTACTGCTACGCTTTAAGGTTGCATCATCCCTGTTTTCTCTCTGTAGGCTTTTAGTTATCGAGCTGTACAGGAGCCATAGGAGGAGGCTGCCTCTTCTTTTGACTTCTCTTTCTGAATGAAAGCGATGCAATATTTCATTGGAGACATAAAAATAAATATTTTTTTTTCTGAACAGTTATCAGTTCCATAAGGATTGAGATTAGTGAAGTAATCCACTAACTCCCTTGCAATTTCTTTACATTAACACATTTAAAATCACATCTATTTTAACTTATTTGTTCTATCATTTCATTTTGTGTCATTCGTTGTTTCTGTCCTTTCCGCCTCAAGCCAGCTCTCTTTCTTCCTTTCTATCCCTTCATTCCCTCCCTCCCTGTTCCTACACACTTCCTTTTTGTATCTGTTATAAATTTAATTTTCTTATGATACCGAGGACTCAAAAGAGGTTTTGTTTGCTTGTTTGGAAATAATACATGTGTTTAATTCTTGCATATTACCTCGCCCCTTTTGCATCTTTTTTTTGTTTGGTTGGTTTTTTGCCAATTGCAGTTAGCAGCATTTATCTATATTTTTTAATTGCTGTGTTTAACAATTACTTTCTTGAAGGTACTGAGAAGATAAGTTTTAATTAGCAGACCAGATTAACTGAGTGCATGGCTGGACATATTTTTCTCCATTTCAAAGCAGGTGGTTTTCCTGACTTCTTCAAACCCTGCCTGCCCAAAAGCAGCAGGGCATCGTCCAAGAAAAACTCGTTAGTTGGCTAAGCCTGCCTTGTTCTGAACTTGTGTGTGATAGATGATGGCTTCCCTATAACATTAGCTTAAAAAATTAAAGGCTGAAGAAGCATCTCAATCAACTTCCATATTTCAATTGATACGCCTGAGCAAGCTGCCAAAGTGCATTATTTAGGTGAAACCTTTTTATCTGGCTCCATGAGAATGAGCGCCATTGACTGAGTAAGACGGATTTCCCCGTTGCCTATGTCTTCAGAAGTTCGGCGATTTACAATTTGCGTGTTGAGAGTCTGAACTATTTGAAAAATCAGTTGTTTTAGGGAATTCAGTCATAGATTTTTAGTGCAGGAAATGGCAGGTGAGGTCGGGCATTCTTCTGTCTAAAGTGATACTGTCAAAAACCTTCCTCTCCCAGGACAGGAACAAGATGAGCCTCCAGCACCTCAATGGAAAATGAGGCTTTATAAATAAAACTTCATTGCTACGAAAAACAGAAAGCAGTTTGCATAAAATAAACCCTCCTCTATAACAATCTTTCTGCACGTTATCGTGTTTACAGAAGAAGTTCCTGGGGAAGTTTAGGCAAGCATGTGGCTGAAAAACATTTATTTCTGAAAGCCATCTGTCATAAGAAATATAAAGAAAACTCAGAACAAAAATCTGATTCAACTGAATTTAACTACTTTTTTCAGGTAACTCTAAGTATTTCTTGGAACTGGATGGTGCTGGCGGCTCATGTGGTATTCATAACTGAGGGGGGTGGATACTACATGTCTTGCTTCCTCGGGCAAACTTTGTTCTACTTTTCTGTCAGAATAATTTTAAACCCACGTCAGGTAATTTAGCACAGATTAATCTTTCCCTTCTATTTAGGAATCTAGCAGACTGTTGTAAGTAGTGAGGAAGAAAAGCTTTTAGAAATGAGGCTAGAAATGCTAGCTTATTATAGAGTGAATCATTTTAATCAGGTGCTGGAAGAATTCCACCAGCCCTCTCTCCACAGCCTCTGAGATAAGCTCGTGGAACTTCTTTTGCGGGGAGGACGACATATGGGAATAAAACAATTCTTTTCCACGCCGTTCCTCCCCTCGCTTGCTTCTCACCAAAAAAGTTTGGTTATGCAGAGATCACTAGCCGTTATATCGGCATGACCTGGTATCCAGGCAACCCAAAACCTTGTCAGCGGTAACAATACACAATGAATAACTCCGGGATGATGAAAGCGGGAGAGTCTCGTTTGACAAGATAGCACCTGTTTCGCTCTGAACAGCCAGTGTTGAAATAATGATGGCATTAGTCAGGGGAATACAAGAGGTTCAAAAGGGTTTTTGTGACTTTGAAAGCGAATTGCAGCACAGGGAGCCATCACCAGCTTCCTCTTCAGAGATGGGTTGTTATGTCTCCTGTTTATTTGGTAGCCAGTTTTTATGATTTTATTGCTCTTAATCTCTTTCTGCTCTCGGCTACGGCTAGTTGCGGACGTGCAGAGGCTTACGTCTCTGAAGTAAACTGAGCCTGTTCTATATCGAATGTATCTAACAATGTGCATTATTAATAAGCTACGTGAAAACTGCGATGTGTAATGAGAAAGTGATTACATTGCTGGCCATGATTTTTCAGTTAGGGACTTTTCCCCAGGTGTGCCACACAGCACTTGGGTCATCTCGGTTAGCTGGGACACTGACTTTTCTCCTGCTGAGTATGACCGCTTACCTGGCAGGTCAGGAAATCCATAATCTCCTGGACTGAAGAAAAAAGAAGTAAGAGGGGTATCTCACGATACAAAAGTGGAACATGTACAGAGGGGACTGAAATGATTCAAAAGACTGAGATCTGGAGGAGCAGTGGGAAACATGAAAGCAACGTACAGCAAAGGAACGGGAAGATGGGAAAATTGTAGAAGCAACTCAGTGGGGAAGCAAAATATGTAAAAGTGAAATATTCAGATGGTGGAATAAAGCAGGAGTGGTACACTACAGTGGGAAATCGTATGAAAATGAATTAGTCAGGCAGCAGCAGTATTACCTTAATGGAATTTAATTCGGGAGACTGGACGGCCATGAAAGAGGTTTGGTGGCTCACTGGCCTGGGAACCAGGGGCTCGGAGGGCATCTCACTTCTTGTCATTCACTGAAGCCTCATCAGGGCTCTGAGTGACCAAATTCATATACATATGATGACAGATTGGTAAACTGTAAGAAACAAGTTTATGATGTGGGATATCTCTAACAGATAATGCTGAAGAAGTTTGGTTTTTTTTAACTCTTACTAGCAGCTATGGACACGTAGGAAAAAAAAAAACAAAACAAACAGTAGTGAAAAACACTATATTCCATCCAGATATAATCTATCTAATGGCTTTTTTAAATTAAAAAAAAATAGGCAAAATGACAAAAATTAGTAATAGGTAGTGTATTGAATTGCAAAATAAATGTGGGATGGAAACACGCATTGAACAGAAGAGTAAATAAGGAATAATAAGCTGCCATCTCTTTCCACTTCACCTCCGTTTAATGTCTCTCTTACTCAAAGAAGTTAATTAAGGAGAAACTGTTTTATCTAGGCAACTTGAAACTGGAACCTTAAGTAAATTGACTTGTGTTTGCAATGCAAAAGATGAATGTTAAACTGGATTTTACAATCAAAAGAACATTGAGAATAAATAATAATAATTAAAGAAACACTCCAAGATTTACTTCCCCTCTTGTTGTCTGTCATCTCAATTTGGTTTCACCCACTTCACCACCCTTCTGTCTCCTGACACTGGCTGCTCTTGGCCTCCAGAATCCCTCTGGGAGCTCATGGCTGATTTCAAGGAAAAGTTGACAAGAGGGAGAGATGTCTTGAATTCTAACAAGTTTTGATGATAATGTGAAGCTGGATGGAAGCAGGAGACCGATAATGCATCTAGTGTGAGAAAAGCTACAGCCCTTTTTAGACATTGGAGAATCCATGTGGGAGCCCAGCCTGGAGGTACAATCTGAGAAGAGATAAGGCTTTATTAGTTCCCTGCCCATGGAGCTGATTATTCCCTGTTAACCTGCTACCTAGGCTTTGACTATTCTACTGTAAAGTATTTTCTTTTTTTCTCTGTTCTCTGTACATCCTAAACACAAGTTGTCTTTCATGAAACAGTGAAGAAAACATAGGTTTTGGACAACCAGAAATCAGAATGGTCAAAAATTCGACATTGGCAGCCCGGAAGGCTCAGGAAGGTGAACAGAAGCAGCTGAAATCCACTGAAACCACTACATCAGGAACTGAAAGGAGTTTGGAACAAAATGATCCAGTGACTGCACATATGCATGAATGTCAGTGATTCTATCAGTTTTTGAAAGTTAGAGGTAAACATAAGAACGGGCAAAAAACGTACAAAACAGATGCTTTTTTCAAAAATGTGCTGTCATTTTTTCACCCATTAGTACAGCTCCTTATGACCAAATGACAGATCTTCTGTCACGTTCTGCCACTAGAAAAAGCAACAACCCAAAGTATCATGTGTAATGCTTCAGCTTTGTCAAAGGGAGTACAGTAATACCACTCACCTATGTCGTCAGGGACTCTCCCAGCTCGGGGCACAAAAAGGACAGTGCAGAATGCGGGAGGTGTGTTTGGTGTTTATGTCTCTGGGGACATGTCTGGACTTCGCGTAGCATTTCCCATTTCCAATTTTAGTGCTAGATCAGAAGGTTGTGACAGTCATTGGGTCTGGAGGAATAAAGGTGAGGTTGCATGACAGTGGGGTCCTCTTCAAATTAGCAAAAATATGTTTTCTTGGAAGAATTTTTTCATATTGTCTTGTCAGTGACTGAAGGAAGCTTTAAAAATCCATTTGCCACACAGATATTATGGTAATTAGTGGTAAAATACTTCTCCAAACTTTAAAGGAATTGAAATTTCAGTATAGAAAGATAATGTAACATTTAATATACTAGAACTTTTAGGAGGAATAAACGGATGGATATGAAATTGTTGCTTTGGAACCGCATGATGTAGTAAATCTCGGTATTATACTCATTGATACTGAAGATTTCTTAAACTGAGCAAATGGTAAAGATTGACTTTTCTCCTAGAGGGACTGGATTATGTTTGTCTGCTATTTGGAGCCGAAAAAAGCTGAACAATTTCAGGGATAAGCAAAGAGAGGGGATTTTGGCGATGAGTTTGCAAGCACTTCTGTCTTTAGTGGACTCAGTGGAGCCACAGGAGCACAATTCTTTGCAGTGTTGTGAGCTTCGAGAGTAGCTTAGTATCCAGCCAGCTTTGTGAATCTGCATTAACTTTTTTCAGATAGAGGAGACAATGGAGAAGCCTTGTGGTAAAAAGGGAATTAATTTAATCTATTTGAAAAATCGAAGTCTCGCTAAAGAAACTGAATATTATTAATAGAACAGTCTTTAGAATGATCATTGAATTTATGGGATGTAACAAAGAGAAATGCCAAAGAACCACAAAAAGAAACGGAAATTTGTGTTTTTTTTAAGAGGAATCCAGTGTTTCCTCTGAGTTGGAACTGAGTCAGTCTCCCGACAGTATTGATCAAATAGCAGATGACTGAATTTTGCTCACTCAAATGAATGCAGTGTGTTATGCATTTTGGTAATATTAAAGGTTGTCTCACACATTAATGTGGGGATCTTTACTTTATTAAAATTACTAAATTATTTTCAATTAGAGAAAGGTCAGCTGCTGAGTTTCAGGATTTTTCTGCCCGTTTGTTTGCTTGTTGGAGATGGGATTGTTAGAACAGTTTTTAAATTTCAGCTTTTATGCTTAGGAATGGATTCTCAAAATTTATGATATAATTCCATTTATAGTAGTCTAAAACTTGAATATCTCTCTAAGATCTGGAGAAGTGCCTTTTTGTCTTTTTTTGGTGACATTTTCTGGCATAAGAGTGTTTTTTCCACTATTTACTTATAAAATCATAACGATCAAATGTGAAATCCAAAGGAGAAATTGTTGAAGTAAATCTTCTTTACTCCTTTTCTGTAGACCAAAGAACAAACACATTAGTTGACAATTAGTAGACTATAACTCTCAAACAATCAACATACATAATTTAATGACATTACTTCAAGAGGGCTTGTGGGTGTTTGGCACCTCCTAGGCTTCTGGTGACTGTATAAAAGTTACTCGCGTTGATATGTGTTCAGAGATCGACATCGCTGACAAATTGCCCCATTTTTCAGTGACGCGGGTAACGTTCTGTACGTGAAGATTGGCTTCGTGCACTGTACGAACAAGCTAACCAGAACTTTCCATGTATGGAAAGTACTGTCAGGGTGTAGTGAGATCGGCTTTCCCTCCTTATTATTTCATATACATTGGTAATACAAAATATGCAAACTAATTTTTCATCCCTCTCAGTTTGAATGCTTTGTGAATTCACACTTCAGTAATCTGATCCGTCTCAGACATAGAGTCCAAATATCATTACCTGCAAACTGCATGTCCTCCCGTTCCTTCGACGTTGCATTTTAAAGATTTGAGATTAGAGAGTTAGCTGGTGCTGCGGGGATGGAGAAAAATGGTTTTTTGAAATTCAAACAGCTTTTCCCAGTGCAGCTGATGAAAGCTTTTTTGGAATCGGTTCTTTCTGCAAACTGCCTTCCTGTTTGCCTCACCTAATTCACAGCGAGAAAGGACTAGAAACGTCTGACCCAGGAGTTTGTTAACTATGCTTTCTGCTAGTTCTCTTTTGCACAAAAATACCCCGGAAAAAGGTTATCGGGTCTTTAAATCTGATCATTGAATTTAGAAACTTGTCTGCTCTTTAGGTGTTGCTTCCTATTGGCTACATTGTAAACCGCTGGAGAGAAAAGATTTGTCTATCTTTTGGGTCTTCTGACCCAGTTTAAAGTCTGATTTTTTTAAGTTCAAGAATTTTGTACAGAACAGCTAGAAGCAGCCTGGGCAGTACAGAAAGAGTGGTGTTTCACAAAGATTTTACTTTTGTTGTTAAATGGTCAAAAGTCACATGCAGACCACAAAGAAAAGCACCTTCTCCTTGGCTTGTGCTCTTACAGCCAAGATTTTGGGGGTGGGAAGAGGAACTGTCATTAGAATTGCGAATTTTGAGGAAGATCTTCTGAATATGGTTCTGGGTTCTCAGGAGATAGAACCCGAAGCTTAAACTTTATGCTAAAGCTTTACTTGAAAGACTAATATGTAATTTCACATATGATGTATGTTACTTTGTTGGGGTTTTTGTTGTTGTTGTTTTTGTATAATGCACAGAAGCGTTACAAATGCGATCACCCTATTTTTCTATTCGCCTGTTCTCGTAACTGTCGGTCCCAGTTGGTACGGTGTGCTAGATTCCTTCCACGCACATCACTGATCTGTACTGCAAGGAAAAAGCCACTTCAGTTTAGCGAGCGTGCTTATTAAACTCAAGGGTTTGTGCTAATATTTTGGTGCAGTTTGCAGTCCGTACAGGGGAGAGGCGTGGTGGATGGTGCCCACTTGCTCCTGCATTCTCCTTTTGTGAAATTCTGTTGCGCATAAAGAAAAAACAGGAAAGTATTTGTTTAATATGCTTTTCTCTGCTGATAAAATATGCCTGAATATGTAAACGGGAACTCTTGAGGGTGTACTATCTTATCTACAAATATTTATTTCAACCTTAAAAATCCTTTTCTTCTTATCCTTAAAGCCTTTTCCAAAGTACATTGTAGTCTTCAGCAGTATGTTCTGATGAGCTGTCAGTTAAAAGCTGGTTTCTGTCTTTTACCTTTCCACCCAGATCTAAATAAATTATACTGCTTTTAGTGATAGTATGAATTTATTCAGAAGCGATCACTGAAGAGTAAGACTAAATAAATCTTTTTTTTTTTTTTAGCTTTCCTGAAAATGTTCGTCTGACCCTTGTAGTTTAGTCAACTATTGATTCTGTCTTCTCTTTTGTTATCTGTATGCATTATTCACACAGTGCATAAATCTCTGCCTATACGTTAATATTATTCATAATTAAACTCTAGAGAGTTGATGAAACTAAGGATGTCTAAATAGACATGTTTTTCCCCAGTTAATATTTTCATCCTGATTGACAGTGATAAGATTACTGTGAGGATGCTGATTACAGGCAAAAACAAAGAAAAAGACACTTTGGAAGGTAGATACCACAACGTCGGCAGGCAAGTCAATTTAAGTTACTCTTTCTTAAGATTTGAAACTACTAAAGTAAGCATCCTCCAGAGACTGGCTGGGCTTTTTTAGAAACCTTCTTGAGTGCTAAGCTGTGCTGAAAAGACACACGAAATATAAACTGATCTTAAAAATGGCTGGAATATAAACTGGATCCATTCTGCTGTTTATGAGACAATGGGACTGGTTAGGGAACAAGACACTGGATGACAAATGATATCCACGACTGGAAAACATTTTTTTTTCTATTTTATTTGAACCTAGGAACAGGAACTGTATTCAGGAGCAGTAAAGCCATTATGACACATTATTTTCCAAATGGTACATTTTTTTAATCTGTCTTTGTAAATATTGCAGAAGAAAAAGAGAAATTTGGACCCATAGTAATGATTAATAATGCAGTAAGGCCATTTACTTTTAAATAGCAAGTTAGGTATCTAGTTAGATGTACCAAAGATTGGTATTTTGGCTATTTATTGGTATTTATATTTAAGAAAAATATTTCGGGACATATAATGTTTTTAAATACAATCGTATGTCCCAACATATTTTGATGTATCAATACTACATATACATAAACATATGTTTCAGTTATGTCTAGCAACATGGTTCAGTCTGCTCATCCAGTGACTGAAAATTAAACTTCCATCTAAAGACCTCCCTCTCTTCTTCCACCTTTCTTCCATTTTCTTCTCAAGGCCCAAAGTCCAGATGGAAGCAACGGAAATGTCTGAGCGCCAGGTTGAGCAGGATGGTTCAGATTTGGTGGTATACAGTTGCCCGAATCTATTTGGGAAAGACTGGGGCTGTTTTCCTCTGTCTGAGGTCTCTCCTACCTGCAGGTTCTGCCTAGGAGGCAATGAGGCAAAAATGCTGTATCTTGTGTCTTCATAGTTTAGCATTTCTTCCAGATCTTGAGCCCTCTGCCAGAGCTACCTATTTAAAATCTGAGCCTTTAACAGGCACAGTGACATATGTGTGTGCGTCTCATATCCTTACCACAACGTGAATTGTATTTGTCTGGGATTAAAGACATTAAATGCTAATTTTGCTTTATGTCCCACACATACATTCTTTATTGCAAATTGCTTCATACCATGATCTCCAGAACACAATTCCGCATGACACTGGCAGCAGAAAACTGATCTTTTCATCGCAACAGTGCCATGCATTTGGAGCAAGCGCAGCCTTTACCTTCAAATGCTCAGTCATTATTAAAGGGACCTGGGGGCATGGTATAAAAATGGAAATTTGATTAATTAAGGTGTGAGAGGTGAGGCAGTTCTTTCTGATCACTTATGTCCTTTCCTGCACTGGATTCCCGTGCTGTCTTAAAAAATAATTGTATCTGCAATATAAAGAGGGGACGTGAAAGCCAGGCGGAATTGGGAATGTGTAGTTTGACTTCCCTCAGGACGTCGGTTTCAGAAGAAGGATGACTCTGCTGTGTCAGAGTGGGACCAAGATGATGGTACATTACTGTCTGAATCCCTCTTTAGCAGATACTTGTAATTTTATTAACCATTTTTTCCCAGTTGTAAATACCGTCATTGTCACAGCAGCTGGAAGTGTGAAGAGTAGCAGAGGAAACATAATATCTTCTGGAGTCTGAACAGAAAAGCTGTTACTTTGAAACTCAGGAGAATACAGGCTTGTATTGTATAACAGGATTACTCTATATTAACTGGAGTGTAGAACCACTCAGAAGCAGTACTCCACAGAACAAAGGGAACATCATAAAAATAAACTGCTTTAAAATTCTTGCAAGAGAAAAGCTTTAAGGTAAAGAATGATAGTAATATGAGAAATCATGTATTGGTCAACTGCATCGTTTTCCCTATTTCTTCATTGAGACTCGCCATCAATGTGTTTTGACAGCAGGTTTAAATAGAAAAATTACATTGCTGGATAATAAGATCTTGGTTCAAGGTACTAGGCACAATATACTTATACCAAGATATAGTCTTGTCTCACAAAACTTAGTGTCAAAAAAATAAATAATCAGTTTTGGGTATAGTAATGGTGTACATGTAATTTAAATTCCATTCTTTTGTGTTGTTATCTTACACATATAATTTGTTCCTAGACAAACCTTTGCTTCACCGCAAGTAGCTTTCAGCTTCTTGGAAATTTACAACAAAAGTGTTTTCTCCTTGCATGAATGAGTAAGGATTTCACATGCCGGAATCCAGCTGCCTTGAAAATAGATTTCCTAGTGCTGGTACGTCTTGTAGCATTGATGCAGTTATCTGTGAGGCAGGGAATATACTGCCATGCATGCAGATTCCATTCTTCATCTGTTTTGTTATGCAATACAGACCTAGAGCACACTGAGATTCTCCTCCTGATGCTTAACTACCGTAGTAATGACTGCGGTGGTGACTGTCATAGTCATTCTTCTGGCAAAATTACACAAATGATAAGAAATCCCAGTGATATGAAGCTGTTCTTCTAATAGTGACTGTAATGAGGAGAGATAAAAGGGACTAAACACAGTCCTCAGAGTTTTGTTCGCTAATTTATCCAAAATAACATAGGAAACGCCTATAAGCAGCATATAGTAAAACGTAAGTGAAAAGTAATGTACATTTGCAAAAATAATTTGAATACATACATAGTAATGGGGCTTTAAAGTTAGCTATTAATACAGGATAAGGGAGGACAGCAACCGGTGCCTTTAAAATATGAGTTCTCCGCTCGGGACTGGGATGTGAAGAATTACGAGGGGTGGCAAAGTGGTGGCTCAGTGGTTGTGCTGACGTTGATTTTGGCATTCTGTGCAGGCAGTGATAGTGCGCAGGGTTCAGTTATCAGAAAGTTTATTGCTAGTGAGGATGAAAAAAGAAGCAGAGGAAGAGCTCAGCTTAATTTTGAATTTTGCTATTCATGATCATAAAAAAACCCCAACCTTTTCCATTCCAAACAGAGAAGTTGGCATCAGAGTGTAGTTGACAGATAACATGTTTGGTTTGCAGGGTTGACAGATCCCTTTGCTATATCTTGTACCATCCTTTTTTTAGATCAGAATGGCATTTTGTATAAAAGTAATGAGTTTATAATTATATAACATAAACAGAATAAGGTTGAAGGGTCCATTGGGTTTCATTACTTCAAAGTGCTGCAACGCTTGCACATTATAGACAAAATTTTACCACTAAAAACAATTCACGTGAGGCATTAGCAGGCAAGAACACAAAGTAGATAAATGCTCTCAGACTAAGGTATCTGTTTGTTTTGTAGGCTTAACTTCCTTGACAATGAGAAGAATTTAGCCTCCCTTTTGAAGAGGTGCTTTTAGTACATGACACTTTAATAGAATACCTCGGTGTAATATTAAATTAACAAAGACAATGCTAAATTATTAATGTTCTTTCCCCCCTCCCTTTCTCGTCTGTCCTTCTGCCCAAAGCTACCCTGTATATTGACTTTTATGAAATAAACATCCAATCTGTCTTGCAATGCGGGTTGACATCCAGTGCTGAAGTAGATTTTGAATGGAAAAGGTACCGATGTTAAGACTGCCGGGCTGTCTGTCTTAGGCTGGAGCAGAGAATTGCATTAGGGCTGCAGTTGTTTAAAATGAGCCTGTAATAAATCCCTGCTCTCGTGTGGGCGCGTGCTGTAGGCAAATCTGGCTGCGTGTTACGGTCTCCGGGATTACAAATGATCCTGCGGGGCAAAAAGTGGGGATAACATCAACTGCTCTTGTTGGTATCAAAAGTGGTGTGTAGCTGGTGATTTTGGTTGTTTCAATGCAGTATACTGAAAATTTTTAATTCAAGCTAGGCTCTAGAAGCTGTAGCTGTTACTTATGTTCTGGAAGAATATTATACAGTACTGGCAATTTTGAAAAAGTCTCAGCAGTATCTTTCAGATGCGTAATCTATGGTCACTTGCTAGTAGTGTTTTTTGATTATTGTAAAATAGTTACATGCAAGAGATAAGCCACGTGTCAGAATTCGCTAAGTATTTGATGTCTGTGAACTCAGTAAGACCTTTTAGTCTACGCCAGAAGGTGAACAGTCTAACACTTGTGAGAGGTAATGTGTAAAAATAAAATAAAAGCACAAAGTCTTTTTCCGTATGAAACTTCCTTACTTTAGTAGGTTTCAAAGCGAGCGGCTTTGCAGTGTTGCTCAAGCTATTTTCCATAGCTCAAGCTGCACCATGCTATCAAATAGGGTGGTGACTTTTCATCACACATCATCAAAATACCACATTGTAGTGACATAACTCATCAGCGAGAGCTGTTTCGTCAGGTTTAGCACAAAAAGAGCTTTTTAAGTAGATAGAGCTGATGCCAACAGCCATCTCACATTCTCCTGCTATGTAGAGAAAAAATTGTTTTCCCTTAAACATCTGGATTTTTTTTTCCTTTTTAGGTGGGGTTTTTTTTGACCTAATTAATTGTGGATTCTTGTTACTACTTGGAATTGGAAATTGCGTAGTGGCCATTAGGGCTTCTGAAACTCTTCCTCAAGATGTCTCAGACTTCCACTCTTATTGGATTCAAACATCACCTTTTTATTTATAAGAATGTAGATCTCTAGATGCTGTTTTAGTTTCTGAAATGGAAATTTAATTAAATGGCCATATAACTTATTCAAGATTATGATGTGAAACAATAAGAGGTGGTTTTAACAGGAAGCAGGGAACATGAGATCATTGTGCTTTGGGATCCCCCAGGTCTAGGCCTTGCCAGAAGACATCGGTAACTGCACTCTTGTATTTATGTATTCTGGGTCTGTAGAGTGTGGGTATGTGTATAAGAAAAAAAAATCAATGATTTTTTGAATTAAAATTAAAAATGAGAAGGATATAATCTTTGAGTCTAAGACGTGCTTGAAATATCTGGAGTTTATGCAGCTTATTTGTTCATTCATTGCAGTGCACAGAAATGTACCTTTGATGAGCAGATACTTTGAAACCACAAGGTCTGAATCCTTTGAATATTCCTTCCTAGGTCAGGCAAGGGGTTTGGTTTAATAGAGCTGCAGTACGGATGCAGAACACAGCCCCTGGTTTCTCATATAGGATACAATCATCTCGTATCGGTTTTGTTTAATATCCTAATTGTGCAAAGTATTAAATCTTCTTGACTTCCTTTAAAGTCAGGAATTGTAGCATCTGTCAACATATCTGACAACATTTTCAGAATTCTTGTCACATTCTGCTTTAAAGAAATGATAGTTTATAATCAGCTTTGGATAAAATGTTTACTGAGTCTACTTTGCCGTTATCTTCTTATAGTGTCTATAACAACTCCTGTTCCCTTCTTGCACCTTGTCTTAGGAGACTTAATTTACATAGAGAATAGCAACTGCCTGCTGCCTGGTGCGTGTGCTGCGTACGTGTAGATGTTGTATGAATGGATGAGGTAAGTAGGGTAGTGACTGCAGGAGTAATTCTCATTCTGAAACACCCCAGGAAGCCAAAGGATGATCTAGGAACCCTGGCAGCAATTTAGGTAAGTTCACGTGCTGTGCCTCAGGCAAACACTGATTAATGAAATGGCACAATACCCAAGAAGCTTCAAAATCTGCTGAGGGAGGCCATTTATGACAGATACATTGCGCATTTGGACATTAATTGTCTGCAGCAACAACGCACCAGAAAGTTCCTTATACTTATGTATTTCTAAGGCATAAACACACATGCAAGAAAAGCCAAACCGTGTTCTTTTCTTTCCATGTGGAGCAGGAGGGGACACAGGTGAAGTGATGCCCCTCAGCCCTAGTTTCCCAGCCCTGCCCCCTTCTATCATCATCTATTTATCTCTACTCCCAGGAGCCTGCCTGGCTGGCCATCATCTCTTGGAGTCAAGCAGGAACGTCTGCTCTTCAGACACGTTCAGGGGACAGACAGGCTTTTTGGGCTTCCTGGCAAGATTGTTGAGGCACAGTTACTTTCAAAACAACAGTAACGGGGAAAAAATAAATGTTAGAAGAAGACAGAAAGCTCGATTTATTGCAATTCGTTGCTTGGGTCCCTTAAAAGCAAAAGCTAAAAGGCCTAGCAACTGAGGGAACTGTGATACAGGATTTTTTCTGACAAACTCTGCATCTGTAGGAAGTAGTTCCTAAATCTGTAGCAGTCTGAGCTTTTCCAGAGGCAGGGGAGCTGATTCAGCAACGGGCTTAATCCTGCGTTTAAACTGAGGAGAGAATTTACTTCCAGTTCTTGGTGAAATGATGAGAATCTGTACACTCCATACTTTTTGAAGTATCTAATTAAAAAGTGGAAAAGGCAGATAGCTTGATTTTGTTACAGTAATATCATTCTGGCTCATCTGTAAGACCAGTTATGTGTTTGCCTTTCATCTGCATGCTCTGATCGATATCTGTAAGCCAAAGCAGTTACTCCAGTCTCTGCAGAAATCCCCTCTCACGCCTGATATTTCTGCTGCCCGTCTTGAAATTGAATTCCTCTCAGCACCTCTAATAACTGTATCACAGTGGCTGCATGTGGATACGGGTGGTCTTTTGCCTCTTTCCTTAGAGACTTAGGACTTTTCTTTTGCAGGCCAACTTCCACAGAATTTCCAACTTGTAGTATGTGCATTTTAAAGTCTATTTAAATCCTCATTAATTCATTCTCCATTTTTCATATATAGCTACAACTTCCGTTTTTGCTATCGGAAAGCAAGTTCTATATGGCATGCTCTGTGTTTGCAATACTAATTTAAAAAGAAAAAAAAGTGCTGGGCGGAGATTTTGGGAATATCTAGGTGTTTTTCTAGGCTGACAGAGAAACACAGAGGTGCTTGTTTGTAGCTGCAGACCTGTTGAATGCCGTGTAGAAAGTGTCGTCGTTCTGTACTCCTGTAACCCACATTTGCAGAAATCATTTCAACTATTAAAAACCCCTCAGAACTTCTTCTGAAAAAGTGTAAAGCTCAAAGCAGAGAAAGCAAAGAAAGAAAGTGTAATGAAAACATTAGGACTTGTCCCGGGAAAATTGATATTTATAAAGAGAATACAAAATGGTCTGCTACTGGGCGTGTCACGCTTTAGATCTATTTATGCAATTGTTTGAATCTTATGAATTTTGCTTCTTTATTGAGTGGCCAAATGAAGCTGGGCCACTATCAGTTAGGAGAACCAAAATTTAGCTTTAATCAGAGAAGATACAATTGGTATTTTCCCTACTTGACAAGAAATGTATTGCAGTTTTCCATTTTTATTTCTGTTTTTCTCGAGGGATTAGATTAATTCATGCAATCATATAGAGACTGCATACATATACATATTACTGTCAGCTTGTGTGCATAATAGAAGGCGGCACAAAAGCCTAAAACATTAATCATATATTTGCTCACTCTGATTTTGAAAATAATTATGACTTTGTTAAATGCTAGATACAGGTTCATAATTCAGGAACAAAACAATTATTCTTCCATATTAGGAAAAAAAAAAAAGATACTTTCTCTCTTCAATAGTTGTTCCGGAAGAACATTTTATATCCCACTTTGGTGAGCTTTCCCTGTAATACTTCATAGCAAATCAGTTAACTCCTTTCCCATGGAAAATTCCCAGCGATGGCCCCCTTGTGCATTGCTGATACAGTTGTTTCAGAAGGTGCGCAGGAATACTTTGACCTTGGGGTTTCTAACAGAAATCAGTGTCTGTAATGAGGAGTAATAGTTCTTTTGAGACAAAGTTTGCAAAGGTGTAATTTTTTCTAGTTGGGGCTTCACTCTCATCAAGTAGAATAACTTCGGCAGTATTACAGAGTCGGATTTGGATGGAGCCACTAATTTACCTTCAGATTTCTAGTACTTCCACCATACTTTCGAATTTATTAAATCTAATATGTATTGCAAAATGCTACTGAGAACTGCAGTATCATATCTAAATTTAAACTTTTCTAATGCAACCTGTTTTTCTTCTGCCTCTTCTACGTGTGTGACTTAAAAATAATATCTTCCCATTTGCCCTCATTAACATTGCGTTTTCTTAATTCCAAGTTAAACCAGCCTGTGGTTTTTATAGTCATAATGCTTTGTTTGTATATTGGTGCTAAAAATAAATTTAAAAGGGGAACAACAGAACAGTGGCATTGACTGTATTAAGCTAAGTAATTTTAAAGAATAAATGCAGAAGAAAACTACTTAGTCAAGCCCTTCCAGAAAATGAACTATTTAAATTTATTTCCCACAGTAAGAATCTTTGAGTACTATCTTTTCAGCAGCTCAATTGCAAACACCAGGAATTGGAATGAATTGAATTGGAATGCTTCCACTTATGAAAACTAAGAACGGTCTTATCACATGAGATGCTTTCTATGGAATGCAAATGTTTACCATACATCATTTGAATTTTTCTCATCTGTGAAATATTTCATTGAAAATAAAAAAACCCCACTCATCCAAATCCTTCTTTTTGAAAACGTCTAGAAGGACCAGACGAGCAGTCTGGATTACGGCCGTACACCATTGCTATTCAGTGGAAGTCAAACTGCAAAGACTGCAGTAAACAAAAAGTTATCATACGACCAATGCTAGTATCAGCAGTATCTAAACCGTAGGAAGTTTTACAAGCTTTACAACTGCTAGTTATCTAGTGTATACATTCATATTATTGCCCTTCGTGGCGTGGGTTTAGAATTGCTTAATTGATTCATCGTCTCCATAAAGCAAGCAGCTAATGAAGATTTGCTTATCTCACGGAGCCAGTGCTTTTGAAGAAGAAGGATCCCAATTTGGTCTGTCCTGATGCTTTGAAGTTCTGAGTGGCAATGGAATGCTGCAGAGTGACAAACGGGATATTTTAGGTGACTATAGATTTTTTTCATTAGACTTGGAGGCATAAAAGAGGCTGGAACGAAGCAACAAGTTGGAGCTGTTAGTTTCAAAATTGGGGGAAGGAGACAAATCAAATGCAAGGCTTGGTGAAAAAAACAGCTTTTCTATATTCTTAATCAAATGGATTTCATATCAGTATACTGCATAATCTAAGAATTAGTTCTCCCTTTCTGCATCTACTTCCTGGAAAACCCTGATAACAGAGATATTTTTAGAGCACTACATTCTCGAATTAGCAGATTTTTTAGAGTTCTAAAATAATATTTATGCAATTCAGTCAGGTATAAGAAAACTTTTTACAGAAAGAAACAGTGAAGATATGTAATTGAAAGTTCAATATTCTACTATTACATATTGTAAGAAGGATAATGATGCCATTATTTTGTCAAAGGTATGATTAGAAAAATCCCTTTTCCATTCTGTTGTCTTTTAATTTACAAATATATTTACAAGGAAAGTATATATGAGCTCATAAATGCACAAACATGTAGTACAACTCTTGTACTTCTTAAGGTAATGCTTAGATCTGTTAAACTTTTATGAATGGTACAACAGTGCACCAGGTAATACATATTTTATGTGAACAGTACACACATTACCAAGTAACGCGCAAAATAGTCCACAATTATCTGCAAGCCTTTAAATATCAAGTGGTAGAAGGCCATGTATTGGGCTAACCTCAAATGCTACAAATAGTACCGTTAGAAAATGTTAAATCGTTCATTGTGTTGCAAAAAACCTACCCACCAAAGCCAATGCCACTGTTGTGACCCCCGATAGCGGAGCTGACTGGGAAATGGGGAGACTTTGCAAATAAGATTGCTCTTCAGTGCCACGTTCAACATCCTTTTTTTAACACAGAAGCATTCCCATTCTCGGCCCTAGAGCACTCCAAACTTTATTGTGTGTCATTTGAAGAAATTCCACAAACAACTAGGCTCCTGTAAACGGCCTCTTTATATGTGTTTCGTTACTTTAATTAGTGATGCAATTCTACTGAATGATTGTCTGCGTGTGGAATTTGCATTAATATTTAGCATGTAACTTACCTAGGTGTTCGGGGGGGCTGTGCTGCTCCTGTGCTGCTGCCCTTTGCTGCTGTTCTTTCCTGCGAATAGCAACAGCAGAGGTTTATCAATGTTTTAATAGTTTTCATAACTCTAAAGGAGAACATCAACAGGCTTTTTTAGTTCGAGAGAAAGAAATTGACAGTCAAGAGACCTCGAGCAATGGTATGGAGCACGTTCTTTGTCATGTTCTCCTGCTGTACCGTAACTGGAGAAAACATTCACAGATTCTCTTCAGATTTCTCCCTCCTTCCCCACATTTTCTAAAGCAGGGAAACAGAGACTCTGGCTTCCAGACGTGGGACTTGGTGCGTCATCATCTTCTGGCATCACCCGGGGCATGCCGAAAACTCTCTCTGGTTTTAATGTTCCTATCCCGTCTGTCCTGATCTGGATGTTAGGAATCATGGGATGAAGAAATCTCTTCTTTCTAGCAGCTACTCTAGCAAGCATCTAATTTACTTTCTCAGGAGCTCCCAGAGTCAGAGGTTTGCCTTGGGACTCCTCTTGAATGGCTGGAGTCATCCAGAGGGAGAACTGTGGGCAGGTGCAGCAAAGAGCACGCAGCAAACGCTCACAGCACCCATAGCTGGATGGCTCGCAGAGACACAAAAGCCATGGAAGCATTATCAAACATGATTTAACTTCAGTTTAAAGAAGTAAGAGGCTTAATTTAGTTCATATTAATTTTCTTTTTAACTCTATATCCTTCCAAGGCCACAAACCATATCCTGAGGATCAGAAGTGCTCTCCAGCTAGCTAGAATGATAGAGCATTCAGTGTTGCTGAGATAATAAATCGGAAATAAGTAACAATAAAAACCATGAGAACACCATGGTGCTTTTGAAAACAAGCAATATTTCATCTGTATTACATATATAACCATCCCTTTTACTTGATGTCATACCTTAAATATATCTTAATCGTTGGCCAGGTGAAGTTTTTCTAGGTTATGTAGAGAACCTAGTGAACAATTTTGGAACTGGTAGCACTTGTCCTGGGGAATAAATGCAGAATGAGAGCTTGGGACGCAAACCACCAGGAAATGTCATGCCTATTTTTAGGAAGGGGAAAATCAAATCTGGAAATTAAATGTCAGTCAGCTTACCACTCATTGCTGGAAAAATACTGTAATAAGAAACCAAAGAAACTAATTCTAATCTCCTAAACAAAAAAGAAAGGTCATTTAACAACCAACGTATATATGCCAGAAATGGATCGTGTTGAACCCTTCTGCGGTTTGGCAGCAGGCGCCGTAGGTACGAGCGGAGCAGCAGATGTCACGCATCTTAATTTCGGCAGGGCTTTTGATACTGCCTCGTAAGTTGTGGGGAAGCCTGATCTGCAAGCAGTTACTAGGACAGGGGTGGAAAACTGGAAAATTGTACTTTGGGAAGAGAGATCAGCAGTTCGCTGCTAACGTGAAATAAGTTGTAAGTGCAAGATTCCCATCCTGAGACGATGAGCCGACCAGCAGCCTTAGAAGGTGCTCCTCCTCCTTTAAGTTTGCAGTGATGAAAAGGTTAATATTTGGATAAAGTCAAATTTTGAGCAAAACCGTTAGCAATCTTACAACAGCCCAAGCTGCGGACAAAAATTTTAAATAAGCTGTTTTTAAAATACCTGTCTTTTCTAGTATAAAAACCAGATACATTCCATTGTAGCGCTCTCCATTCAGGTAAAGATGCACCGTGCAGAATGTAATAAATCCATTGCCAATATATACTGTACTAAAGCCTCAATGCATAAGAGAAAAATCGAATAATTTTTCACCTTTATCTTTATGCCACACTGAAAACTATATGTCTGGCCCCTGTTATACTACGTTGCATACTAAAATCTGTCTTCTTTATATGGTTGCTGGCTGCATGGTTTATAGAAAAGTAGTTTAGTAGAAACGACTATGTTTTATGCTATGCTGACACTTGGTGAATCATGCTTCCTGCTATTTCTTATTGCAGAAATGTATCTTTTGCTTGTTACTGCTGAAGGATGTTTGCGTGTATCTGAAGTTTTTTAGACTTCTTAGAGACCTACTACATTGTAATTGGAGGTAGTGATTTATCGGTAATTCTTACAGATGATGATGCAGAACACAGCCGCAATTGACCGCTCAAAGGTTACGTTTTGCTTTCTTGAGGTCACGATGGTGGATTATTGTTTCAAAAAGTACTGAAAATTGATGTGCGGTGGCTGTAAACATACACAGTTTCCAAAGCTTTAAGATTTAAATTTGCAGAAGACTCACAGGATGTTGTCCATCTATTTCAACGGCAGATCCTTAGGAAAAAAATTATGTGTAATTTCTTCTTAATACATGAAAAATACCTGTATTTTAAGGACATTAAGGGCTCTGAGTAAGCATATAATCATTAAATATTCACAGTGTACAACGTTTAATGGGCACAACATTGAATACGCCCAAGAATAATGCCATAATTATAGCTCCTGTAATAATTATGTTTTATTGTGGCTTCCTTACTCTTTTTATCCCACAGTTGGTATAAGCTTTTAAGCAGATGCCTTGGTTTTGCCCTTTGCAGCTTCCAGGCAGATCACTGCTGTGTTGATTCTGCAGTCACTGTCAGCTATTCAGCAATCTCATTTTTCTTTTACTGTTTTGGCAGAGTTGAAATGCAAAGTTTTTAACCTTCCGCTTTCCTGCTACTTGTTTGGCTGTTGGAAGCAAAGCTTAAAGCTTAAATTAGGAGAGCAGGCATATACTCAACTGTAACATGTTTTTCTTCTCCCTGGAGCTCTTGAAGCAACTGACTATTTAAAGAATGAAACGCAGTCGGTGTGAGGACACAAATAAAAAGACTAGAGTAAAATATAATTTGAGTGGTGTCTTTTTTAAATAACAGTAGCTTAGATTCCGTAACTCAAACCTCCAAACAGAAAATTGTCTTGTAGTACAGAATATATTATGTATTTCTTATTATAGATAGAGGTTATATAGAGATATATTCTACAGATATAGATATCTTTCTCTGTATCTATTCTACAGACATAGAATAGAGATGTATATTCAATATATATTGCCTATATGTCCTGGAATCAGAAGTTCATGTGGACCTGTATCCAGACCGTGTAAGCATGGATGTCAGTTCTGGATCTTTCTGCTCTGAGATGATGGGAGGACTGGAATTGGTCATGGAAAGATAATTATCCACAGGACTCAACGCAGTGCTGTGCAAAGTAGTACAGCCACCAAGAATTAATGGGATCTGGCATGGCGTGGACATCTTTACAAAGGTTCCTCCTAAAAGACTGAAGCTTATGTGGTATTGTTTGTTCTGTTTGCCCACACCTGCCGTCTGGTTTGTTCCTGCAAAATCTTTTTGATTCTGTGGTACGAAATCACACCCACGGTGCAGAGGGTACAAATAGAAGTTTCCACAACAGTTGTGGGAATTGGGTGCTGGGTTAGAGGAGAAAGGCCCAAAGAGGAACCCTGCTGGTGGAAATCCTGCTGCCAGCTGGGCTCACCTGGGCTCAGCTGCTTGTCCTTATCTCCACACGAGCTGCAGGTGTGACCCCTCGCTCAGCCCCACGCCCAGAGGAGGGGAGGAACCTCAGAGCTCAGAGGGTTTGGGCTGGCTGCTGGAAAAGCTTGGAGAGAGGATCGGAGGCAGAGTGGAAAGTCTTCTAGGGTGTTTTGTGGCTGGTGGTGATGAAGGAGGTAGTGGGGCTGTAGCATCAGGTGTTACCGGAGGTAAGGGCTCTGCTTGGTTATTATTTTTTGCTGGTGGTGGTGGGAAGATTTAGGGGCGTGAGTTGCAATTTGTGAGAGAAAAGGCCTTGTTAGTTCTGCTACTCCAAAATGGCGTGTTTGTCTGCCCAGTGTCAGGTGCCGCTTTGCGATGCAGGCTGGGTTCGTGCTCTCAGCGCGGTGTGACGGAGCAGCTGGGCTTTCAGGGCTGACTGCTTGGCCCCTGCGCCACCCTGCCCTGTCAGGTAATTTCGGTTCAACAACAAACACGCATAATTTTGCATTTGCTGGTACTGCAAGTAAATGTTTGTGAAAAATAAGGCAGATGTGGAAATGTTAGGCACATAGAATTACAATTGTGTTTCAGCAAATATTTTATGTCTCTTTTTTTTTTTTTTCTTAAAGTATACCCTTGGTTGAAAGCAGTCCCAAGGACCTGTTTTAAACCTACATTAAGTGGATGAAATATGGTTTAAAGCAATAAAGCATTGAAATTCAGAGCTCTGGGGTTTGCTCATTCATCTTCACAGGTCATCTTAACATTATCCTTTACATATTGCTGCAGGCTCCCGTAAATGGGTTCATTGGCGGTTTGTCTCGGGGTTGGGACATGTACCGTAGGCTGAGCATTGTGGGCTGTGTGTTTACAGAGTCACCACAGTGTCACGGGCTGGAAGCGTGTCTAGCAGAAGATGCTGATGGGGTGGGAGAGCAGGGTTTCAGGTGGCTCAGCAGCTCTAGTAAACTTCCAGCTGCTTTACATGTGAAAAAGAGAATTGGGTTTCTTAGGAAAATGCTTTACCTCAATGCTATTCCTGCCATGGAGATTACAAACAAATATTATTTTGATACATCCTTGAGGCATCGGAGGTTCCTCTTCTGAGTGGCAATGGGAACGTAGAAAAAAATTCCGTTACTGAAGGGTTTGATTTTGGTGGAGTGTTTTTTCCCTTCTGTTTCCAGTGCTATTAGTGAGGAATCTCTTTAAACTGACAGTCCCTCTGCTGCTTTTGGAGTGAAACCATTGAGATGGTGCTAGTGGTGTTGGTGCTCCTCTGCTTTTGTAAGATAGCTCTCATTCTCCTCTCAATTATTCCTTTTCAGTTGCCACTCCAGTGACGGGTAAAGAAAGAGGGAGGAAAGGGTGCGACTTATGTTCGTGACCTTTTAGGTGAAGTCATCTAAACTGAGAGCACTGAAATTATCTGTAGAGCAATATCATTAGGTCTTAAAACTTGATTCTGTGATTATAACAATCCCTACCTTCGTGGAGGCGCTACTAGCTCATTTAGGCACTGGGGAACAGAATTTAAAGCATCTACTTCAAAAACTCAGGCTGTTGAATGAGCTGAAGGAGGAACTTCAGTGCTTCAGTTGACAGAGGGATCAATGGAGAAGCAGCTCTGACAATCTCCTGAGACACGTGGATGTGTGTTTTAGTGCAGATGTGTGCCCTCTCTCCTGCTCGTTCTCATACACAAATACTCAATTAGAAATGAGCCGTGCCATGACTTTCTCTTTCCCAGTGGTCTCTGACTTTGCAGGGAGTGTATTGAGCTGGAGTGTAGATTTATATATAGCGAGTAAGTGTGGGCCTGCGTTCCTGTGTAATTGTTTTAGCTCTAAGAAAAGTTACAGTCCCTGGGTATGGATGTGTTCAGCTTCTGTTCTGGGTTAAATATTAAGCACTTGCACAACGTGCTTTTGCTGCCTCAAAACAAGGCTACTATGTGAACTTATTTCTCTCCTTTGTATCAAGATTCTTGTCGACAAATGAGGATTCATCTTATTAAGTAGTACAAACCTGCAAGAAACTGCCTTTCTGTTCCATTATTATTAATAAGTTAACGAGACTTGTTGCAGATGGTAACTTTTCTTATCGTATTACTTGATTCAGGTAGGGCCGCAGGATAACCAAATACATGTTTTAGCTATTATTTTTTGGCTAAAGAATATTGGCAAGAAAACAAGCCTACCTAACCATCCTGCATATAACATTCCTGTTCCGTATCTCCTGTCCGTTAGCTCTGTTTCCAAGGTCTCATTCTGCAGTTTGTACATCGCTATCGTTGGCCTCACTGCTCTGGCTCTCTCACGACCCTCTTTTGTCATTCTCTTGTACCATAGTTTCATCTTGGGAGATAAGAGTTTAATTTTAACGTTTCCTGTAGCCAAGCAGCCTGCAAGGTTTATTTGAGCATTGTTTCTATTTTCCATCTTCTGAGTTCAGTAGACAGGATTAAGGACTTGGAAGTTAAAAATGTAGACGTCCGTTTAATTAAAGGGATTGGCTGTCGGCGTTTTATTTTTCTTTCTCATTAGCATTCCGTTCGTTCTGTTTTCTCTCCCTATCTCCCTGTTCCCTACACAGTCAGCTCGTAATAAAAGTTGGTTCTTGAATGTAAAGAAGTGTGTTTAATGCACCTGGGAAAAACATGTACAGGAAGGAATTGAATTTGTTTCTATCTAACCTAGGTAAGCTATAATGGAATGTTTCATTGTTTATCTTTACAGTAATAATCAAAGCATCCTTTCAATGCTCATAAGGATTATTTAAGAAGAAAATTAAGTAAATGTATTTATTTGCTTGTTTTCAACAGAAAAACAATCTCCTATTTTAAGTTTATACCCCTGCAGCCAAGTGATAAGGGCATTTTAATGTTTTCCTGCATCTATCTTTCCATTTTAATGTGTTGCAGGATTAGGGGATAGCTGATGCTGCCGTTACCTAAATGTGAGCAAGTAGAGATCCTCATTACAGGGCGAAGTGGATAAAAAGAGTCAGTAACTGAAGGTGATGGAACTGTTGTGTCTACTGTCCATTAACTCGGTAATAGCACTTCTTCTCCAGATGAGGGGAATCGCAGGGAGCAGCATTTTGCTGCGTTGCAGGAGCAAATCCCTAAAACCTCTGCAGCAGAAGTGCCTGCAAGTGAGGAGATAAATATGCGGAGACAGATTGCAGCAAGGACTTTGGGGGCATCAGAGGTTTTCTGTTGTGGTCTAACTATTATGTAACGTCGGCGAGATGTTGAGCATGCTGTTCGCAACCCTGGGAATATAAGCTAGGCTGGTAATACGCATGAGCGTTTTCCAGGATTTGTGAGTTCTTTTGCCATGTAACTCATAGCTGAGTGTTTCTTCAGCACTGAAAATAAAAATGCTCTGCAAAGCATATTGTAGCCATAAAATCAAAGAAACCAAACTGCATCTGCTGACACTTCAGGGTTTCATTTGCCTGCCCAATAGGCACAGTGTTTATGGGCCATCCAGCAAATGTAAACAAGGCAGTCTCTCAGATGCATGCTCTCTATTGCTCTTCATTAGAGGGAACGCGTAGTGCTTATAGCTTCAGTATGGGAGGGAAGGGAGTTGAAGTTCTTTGCCTTCTATGTTGCCTCTGGGAGTATTTCTGAAGTAGAAGTTGTTGTCATCCTACCGGAGGACTGCCAAGATTTACTACGCAAGCTTTGGCCTTCTGACTTCCTTAAGCTTTACAACCGGGAGTCCTGAATATACGTCGCTGCTTCACCGCCAGGAAACTTGTGTCATTAGACTCAGAAGTCAAATAAGTAGTAAGTCATACAAACGTACCCATGCGTTGATTTCAACTAATTTAAAAGTAAATGGAGTCAATAGGTTACCTAGCTACCTGGTTTTGGCAACACCACCCAAGTTGAAAGCAAAAAAACCCCCTGTGGTCTGTTGCTCCCTTTAATCATGCGTTACATTTTAGTTGGCCACTGAAGTGTTCTTTATGAGTTTTGGAGTCAAAGGCTGCAGCTGGGTTTCAAATGCAACATACAAATGGATCCCAACAGGGACCTATGCTTCTGAATGTCTAAAGGCTGTCTTCCAGGATGCTTTATTTTAAAAGACGCTAATGTTCACGCTGAGGTTTCATAGATTTTAATATACGCCGTATAATTTTGCCTGCAAAAGGGATGATCAAATGGTTAGGTTTAGATATTACCATCTCAGACTCTTACATTAATCCTCCCGTAACTTTGCGTTCCACCTTTTGGAATTCTGTAGCTTTGCTACACAACATCTTTGTGTTTCCCTCATCTATTGGAAAGAGGTATTTCTCCTTTTCTTTCTGAAAAATTTTCAGCTTGTATTATTTTTGACTGGTAACGTGTACCTAACTGAACAGATAAAATGCTATTGATACAGCAATATTTTCCAGTTGTTTACTGTGCTCTGTTTCAAAGTATTGACAGGAAACCCTGTTTGAGCAGAAACCGTAACACAAAGCACTGCTGTGGCGTTATACAGCTTTCCTCTTATTACGAAGTTTCCAGTGTTTGGCTTTGGATGTATGTTCAACTTATGGCTGAACGTACCCAACCTGGCTTTGCTTTTATGTCACTGCATGGCCTTTTTATGATAAAATAGGGAATCACTGCTTCCTTTTCAATTTCTGCTGAAGTTCTGCTTATTTGTTTGGCTTTTTTCAAATTGATGTTTTATGTTTTACTGTCACTACCTTGAAGTGCTTTGAAATGTGTGCATTAGTGGCATTAAAAAAAGTCTGTGATTGACTGGCTTCAAATTTCTTCCACTGTATTGTTTTCAATAATAACCAGGAATTCACTGAGTCTGTGGTAGGTGTGTTTGTTACTGAATGCACCCGTACTCGGTACGAGGGGATTCTGCTAAAAGCGGTGGTGCAGCACTGTGGGTTGGTAGAAGGCTGGTCTTTGGAAAGCAGTGCTCACCTGCCCGGTGTGTACAGTTCGGGGGATGTTAAAGCAGTTGAAAATCAAAAAGCGAGAAGTTGCTTTGCCTGAAGTTGGAACAAAATGCCTGATAGTCACACTGAAACACAAGGGGGGAAAGTAAAGAGTATTAAGATTTAGCGCTTACATAATCCTCTCCATCTTTTGAGTGCTAGAGGTATTAACTATTTAAGCCTCTAGATAAATATTTCAGCATAAAAAGAAATACAGACACGTATTATCCTTTTTCTCTCTTGGCAAAACATACAACCCAAAAGGCTAAATAACTCGCCCAAGGCTACGTAACGCTAGCAGAGCCTGGGTATATTTGGCTCCTGAGCCTCTGCCTACCAATAGTATATGGTTTTAATGGTGTGTGAGTAGAAATAGCTACATAAAATCCCTATTTTGACTTAGACAGCAAACCTGTATAATAACATTGTACAATGAATTTGCAGCAGTAACACAAACGCTAGGCTCAGCAAACTGCAGCCCTGTACATAGGCAGTGTTAGCTGTTGTATTGATCCAGGCCACTAAATCTTTAATTATCTTTCATAGTAAAACTTGTCTAAATAAATTACTCTATTGCTACCCAGTACGGGCTGCTCTTTGGCAGCAGCAGAGGTTGATGCTTGGGTCATTTGCTAGCTTTTACCATATCCATGCTCTTTGTTTAAAGATTTGGTACCATTAACAGGAGAAGTAATGCATCGAAAAATTAATGGACTACCAGACTGTTAGTTCTGGAGCATGGCATTCCCTACTACTCCTCAAAACAAGTGTGTAATAAGTTATGGCTGTACAAAATTTCCTGTCCCTTGAAAGTCTCCCATTTATTTCAGCGTACTTGTATTTTTGGGTCACCTAAAGGAGTAGAGCAGCTAGTTCGGTCCTGTTCTTCTCACTTGCAGGGCTGGAGTGGTAAGTTTGGGTGTAGTGTTTGTAAGATGGATATATATTTTTCTGGCACTAGAAGAAAAACAAAGTCTTTGGCTTGTGTGGTAATAAACAGTGGCTGCAGGTGCCATCCTCTTGAGGTCTTCTGCAATGTGGCTGTTTCGTCTTCACAGATACGCAGCTGCCATTAGGTTTTGTGATGGTAGCCAGGTGATTTCAGTCAATGCTCTGTGCTCCCGGCATGTCGGTTTTAAATACACTCATGTGCATGTATTTAGCTGGTGATGAAAGGCTTGTTTTAGCTGAGAAAGCTGACCAAACGTATTGCAAAGGGATTTGCGTTGACCCATTGGAGATCTGAAACTTTATTTCCAGTGTGGATACTGCAGTTGCTGTGATACCTGGTCTCGGGTCAAAAAAAAAAATAATCTGTGTGTTTACACAGCAACAGCAGGGCCAGATCTTACTCTCAGCTACACCTGTGTGAAAATGGAGATGGTTCCCGATGAGACGTGTGTGGAATCAGGAACAAAACGGCAGAGCTGGTGCCGAGGCAGACTCGGGAACGCGAATAAACAGAGGCTGGGAGCATCTAACTAGGCAGAGCTGTGGCGCGTCTAAATGTATCTCTTAAATATGCTGGTAAGAGGCTGAAGTTTTCTTTGTCGCTGTTGTATAATCAATTACCTCTTCAGTGCGTTGCCCTGTGACAGGGCCGTGCCGCTGCTAATTTGTTTTATAGTTAGTGCAGTTCACAGTCATGCCTTACATTCGGTTTTATTCTGTAGTATAGATCTCGGTGAAATAATGGGATGAAGATACAATATTCAGGAGGAAGCTCTCTAATACTTGACTACAAACCACTATTACCACATACCATTATGCTGACATGTTTTATCAGAAGGGAAGATATAATTTAATAACAGAAGTTTTCCTTTCACAGTGTAGGAAGGAGGGGGGGGGAAATCAGTGTTTAAAAAAAAAAAAACACCACCACATCACCTTGAATAATCACTTCAGGAGAAATATCATAAAGTGGAGCAATATTCATGTCTGTCTGTGTCTGAAAATTGAACTATAAAATCCCAAATGATTACAAATAGTCTTTCTGCTTGCCGTCGCTGAAGTCAGCCACCTGTGTACATCAACAACCTATAATACTTTTTAACTGCAATGTTTTGTGTAGATAACCCATTTACATTAAAAATTTTCCACGATTCTTCTTTCCAGTGGTTGCTAGCTCTGTCCATAGCAACAGGTAGTGATGTTGCACGTGGCGTTCAATGGCTTGATTATGCGATAAACTGGAGAGAGACAAGAAAACAGATCCTCTGTCTACAAATCCCGTGAATGCAGCGAGAGTTTTGTAAGAAGAGGAGGCTGGCAAAAATTGACTTATTTTATTCCAAGTCTTTGGTTTCCGTTGTTGACTGAGACATGTATTTTTATCTTGAAAGTCTGGATTATTCTTCTAGTTTGAGAACTGCTGTTGCTGGAGTAGCACACCCAGGCAAGCCTTCATCACTGGGCTTTGGTGAGGTGACACCCAAATGCTGTGATTTCAGCTTACGTAGCTTCTTATATCAGCTCTACTAAGTTTTGTTGCTTAAAAAGTAAAAATAATAAACACCACCACCACGACAACAAAAAACCCCCAACAAACAACCCTCTTCCCCGCCCCCCCCCCCCCCCCCCCCCAAATACCCCAAAGGGATGGAATTGTGTGATAATAATTAAATTGCATTGAATAAGCTGCTGAAAACCCAGGGAGGGTGGGGAGAACATTTTAACATAGTGCACTTATGAATATTATTCCTTAGTCTGTTACCGGAATTGCTTGTTCTGGATTGGTAGCTTTGTGTCTCGCTGCGAACATCATTTCCATGCTCAGTTACGTAGCCGTTATCTTGGGGTTTGTTTTGTGGCTTTTTTTTTTTTTTTTAATCCTAGACCAGTAATTGCTTGATACGAGCATGGTTTTAAATATATATTTGGGATAATTCATCTGAATATCCTTTCTGAGAGCTGCTATCTCCAAAGACTAAAAACGAGCTTTTCTGAAGGTGAACTGCTAAGATTTTTATAACAAGACTCAATATTTGATGATTCTGCTTAAGTCTGAGATACTTTTTTTTTTTTGTTGTAACAGTCCTGTACATATCTGAAGACACTTGTGACAATTCTTTTCAGTTTTTGAGCATTCTCCTGCTTGTCACATTTTCTAGATTAGCCCTTGGGCTGGGGGGGGAGGGGAGAGGCTGGTTCTGATGTGGTTTTGGGGTTTTCTTTTTATTTTTCTTAAGTAACCCACATGTTTAAATCTGATAGCCGAAACCGAGTGGAGGGCCACACTCAGTGAGAAACAGCATCATTTTTTAAATTTTCCGGTGATAGCCCCTTGTGAGGTTTGTCCTTTTTGCAGTCAGTTATTCCTTCTCAAATACGGTGTTTTGAATTTTTCCATTGAACTGCAAACCTCGGTCTTGTGGAGAGGCTCCAACAGAACTTCTGCATTTGGAATTCTAATTCTGTTTTCCAGAGTCTCTGGGACTTTATCTGCAGATTCAGTTAGTGAAATCTATATTCAGTCAACAAATACCAATGAAAATATTAAATAATGCCAGGCGAAAGACAGACCCTGTGGGTTTTTAGCTGATGTAGCTTTCCGGTCAGGTAGTGGATCACTGGTGACTTGTCAAGTACGGTTTTCCATCGGCTTCTGTTCCAGCCTTATATTCGCTTTACGCAGAAGAGAGTTTGTGTAACGTGATGGTGAGCAAACATGGGGAATGACGCCTATAGCCTCGCTAAACCAAGACCTTGCAAGCTCTAAAGCTAGTGCTGGAGAATAGGGAAGCCAAGCTTAAAACATGGGAATTCTGCAGCTTCTCTCATTTCTTCCTGGAAATACATCTGCTAAATCTGTCTTCCTTCATTTCGTGATGGCATTCAACCTCTGCCTGCCAATTAGGGCTGTCTTGGTTGTTCTTGTGTGACCTTGGGACGCTGTCGTGATTAGAAATCCCAGTCGCTTCCCAGGAGCATGTGTTGTGCCATGGCATAGCTAGACAAGCGATCCTATAAACTAGCATCCATTATAAAATCGATGCATTAATTTGTGTAGTTATAGTTAATATTCAGCGGCTGTGTAAGTGTAAAGTTTTTATTAATAGATGGTCGATTTGCCATAACAATATACCTGGAACCTGAATAATATTTTGTGAAACTGGCATCCAGTCGCACAGCTCTTAGTACTTTGTTGCCATGGCCGTGTTGCTCTGTAGAACACGGGCTGATATTTTGCTCTGTGATTGAGTCCTGGAAAACGGGGACTGGTTTTGGGAGACGTGTATTTAAATAATTCCCCACCAGAATTGGAAGACGCATGGGTGGTGAAATGCTCGCTCTGTTAAGCCAGGCGTGCGCTACTCCGAGTCAGGATTTCACTCGAACAGCTGTGTTTTTAACCGCAATGTATCTGTATGTTTTTCTAAAAGGGGAAATCCGTGGGGGAAGTCTTTCAGTAATTATGTTGTTATTACTCCATAATCTCTCCCTTTTCTGGGAACATCGCTGTTACTGCGAGGTGTCTGGCTCGTGGAGAAAGATCGGAGCTTGCTGTGTAACGTGGACAAAAGTTTTTAAAAAGGGGAACAGAGTTTTTCTGGTAAAAAATATCTCGTAAAGAGGGATTGATACTCATTTTAGCTAGAGATAATATTAGAAAAGAGGCTTTATGAAGGTCTTTGTACTAAAATATTGCACGCGGGTTCAGGAGCAGATGGCAGCCTTCTAAGAGAAAGCCTAATCAGGTTACTCTGATTTTCACTTTATGATGTTTTTATAAACTGGTATTATCTATTTATTGTGTAATCTGGTAGACTAATAACCTAACAAATATCTGACTTTTGGGAATTATCTACTTGTAGAAGAGTAGATATTGGTATTTTCACATAAAAGCTGTTATTAATGGAAATCCACCTATTTAAAGTACTGAAGAGTTCATTTGCAGCATTTTAATAGATGATGCAATTTTCAGCGTGGGAAAAATTTATTTACCTCCAAAACCTTTGTCTTAAATGCCTTAATAATGGTATCCTCTTTGGAAAATTCTTTTTACTTGCAAAGGCCTGACTCGTGTTCCACTGCTGTTAACAGAATAATTTCTGTCAGCTTTAGCTTAAATTTAGAGATTATTTTCACCAAAAGTTTTTACATTTAAAAGTAAAAGCCCTACTCGTCTTTCCTTTCATATCAATCCGCGCCAGGCTCTGGCTGCTTTTGTGGTAAAGGTATTGCTGAGATTCTTGTAGGACACCGTAATACTGGCTCCACCGTCCCAACTCCCCACCACGCGGACGTGCGCGTTGCTGTTTGTATATCGGCTGCGGTTCCCTACAGGCTTCCACCGAGCTCCAGAAAAATTTAAAACATTCTTCTATTAAAACATCAGATTTAAAATGCTCCTTTCCCTGTGCTTAAGGAATCCCGAAGGATCACTCTGGTTAGTTTACTTGCCGGTTGCTCCTGTCTTGAAAATGTTAGATTGTGTTAAGTTTGATATTTATATTTCTCACGAATTCTGTGCCGGGTATGAATTACTGACAGGTCCGCTCCATCTGCTGCAGTCATCTTCCTCAAATATGCTGCTAAACTGAGCAGCCGGGAATCAGATTTTCCTTGGAACATTAGAGTGGTGCTGTGATAATTTAAAAGTTATATCAGACAAGGAAAACAAAAAATAAACCCGGGAAAAACATGTTAAGCCAATTTTAGGGTGCTCCGTGCAGCTGTTGCGCAAAAAGTGGCTGCAACCCTGGTAAGGGCCAGGGCATGAATCTTCAGATGGCTTAGAAACATTGGAATTAATGAGTCCTTAAAACATGACTAATTGATTTTCCTGATGCACAAGGCTCATCCTTGATCTAAATAAAGCTCCCAGAGCCTGCAGCCTGTGAAGGCTCATGTCTTGCTCTATACCTGTCTTTGGTTAATGGAGTTGAAACATTCCATTTCTCACAGAACTATTAAGATATCAATAACTCATTTTGGGGGTTTTAATTCAAGATTAATTTGACTATGTAATTGATGACCCCAAAGAGTGGTCTTCAGTAGTTACTTTGTCTTCCAATTCTTTTTTTTCTGTACAAATGAATGTCAAACTTTTTGTGCTGTTTTGAAGATGTGATTTATAATGTTTAGCCCTTTCGCACTGATCTCTTTCTGTTCCATTATACTTATGTTCATTTAATCCTTAAAACTTATTGCATTTTGCTCACAAATGTTACATTTTTCTCACATTCCAATGAAGATTTGTGTATTTCAATTTAAAAAAAAAAAATCTTCATTTTGAACAATTATCTTAATAAATACATCTTAATTTCCTCTGCTCTCGATTAGTATGCAAGGAGCATAACAGTTCAATTGTCAGGATTTCCAGTCAGGTTGGTACAGAGAGCAGCAGCGAGCACCTCGCCAGCCTTCGAGGATCGCCTTTAGAACTTAGGGTGCAGTTGCAGCTGGCATCAAAGCAGTCTGAAATACATTTCAGTATTTTCAAAGAATGTTTCTAATGCTTTCTTTAGAACGAAAGTGGAAATGACTGTAAATGTCACTGTCTTTTAATATTCAATTATTAGGGCTTCATTGGAACTTTATCTTTATTTGCTTTATCAAATGTCATATTAATTGCATTTTATATCCCCGCTCTGTAAATCTATCACAGTTTCTTTGATTAATTTTCTAAGTCAATTAAGCTAGTACAGGTTCATTGAATAAAGAAAAAAGTCATACTGTGATTTTTTTTTTAACAGTTTTTATAATAAAAACTGTCAATAAAGATAACGTAAACAGGATCTTTAGCTGGTGTGCGATCAGAACTGAAAATATTGCCGTATATATTTTTCCGGAGATTTTTATTTATTGGTACCTACTGGTAGCTTTATAAACGTTCTTTGTATCCACATTAGAAAACTGAAGTGATATGACTAAAACACAGCATTTGAACACTGCTGTGTTCTCGCTGTCGATTTCTATGCCCCCTCCCCACGTATAAAAGCTTTGTATGCTACAGTAGGGATGTGTGATTTTCCCCTATTGCTTTAAGTGCTTTTTCAAAAGCAAAATAGTTGTGAATTATTAATGTTAACCACACCATGGCAAAACAAGAGGCAGAAATGCAGAAATGTTCATTATTGGTTGATTAGTGTATGGGTACTTTGACTTAGCACTGATTCTTTTGGGGGCCTATTGATGTATGAACTCGTTTCATCCAGTATAATAACTTAATGTGTCGTTTCAACCTCATGCTCAAGGATGTGACTAATAGCACAGCTGAACTCGGTGGGGCTTCTCATCAAGTAACACAAGGGAAGGTAGGGCGCTCTTGCTCCAAGTCTTGCCCTCGAATTTCCAAGTCTGTGCCTGGCCCAGCCTGCATTAGTGCCAGCTCTTTGCTCCACAGCCTTTCTCTGGAACTTTACCTCTTCTTTTATTCTTATCTGGTATTTGAGCTTCCCGTCTCCTGTTCAGTTAAGCCCTTAAATTTTTACGTTGTTTCTAGATTAAACCTTTATCTTGTATAGTCAAGAAAAGACCATCTAATACCTGTAAAATGTAAAGTAACCGACTCTATTGCAGTGCAAATGGGTAACGCTGCCTGCAGGGGAGTTTATGGGGACGTTTGTTGTGTAGCAGCCCTAAGCAAGAATAGACTTGTGTTAGACAATGACGTTTATGGACCCCTTCAGGCCCACACCAGTGCTAACAAACAGGGTTGTGCTTTCCTACCTGCTTTAGAAAAAATGAAAACATTTCCCTCCCTACCTACGCAGGGATCAGCTGTGTACATCAGTTAGGCTCTAACTTGCCGATGTTCTTGTCTGTGATGCTGTGATAAGTGGTGATGCCATAAATATGGAAGGTTTGCCTTCTGAGGGTCTGCTTCCTTTGATTTTTACTTTTTTTTTTTTTCCCCCCACCAAACTAGGTGGTGTTATTCCCTGAGTGTCAGTCCTTAATAGCATAGCTTTCACTTGTTGAGAAGGTTTTCAATAAAACTGACTTTGCGACATACTGATGTTTTCCAAGACTGTTGTCAACCCATAATGGTGCAGTTCACAGGCTATTGGTCTCTGTTGTCATTTGCCATGTCTTGTAACTTCTTATTGCCATTTAAATTGTTCTTGTTGCTTATGTTGTAGCTTTCTGCATGTCACCATAAACATCTTACATGATCTAAACAGAGAAAAGGCCTAGAGACATCAAAGATCTTAAGTACTACTTGTGAATGTGTTTGGCTTTGTTTCTGCAACATCTTGGTTTAGATGACTGAAAAACATCGGATCAGTCTGTCAAGTCTGAAGCGTTGTATGATTTTTGCATAGTGGAGATCATTCTTCTGGTTTCAGTGGGATCTTTCTTTTTCCTAAACAGAGCCATCACACTGGAGAATCAGCTGGTCATCCTTGCAACATCGCTGACCGACGCAGGAGGCTACTATGTCCAGGCAGTCAATGAAAAGAACGGGGAGAATAAGACAAGTCCATTTATTCATCTCAGCGTAGCAAGTGAGTACCCGAATTCCAGAGAACACGCTGTCGTACTGGGTTTGCAGGCAGTATCCACAAAAGTCTGCCCTAATAAAAAGAGGCGTGCTAACAAAGGATCGGACCTTTAAAGGAGGTCAACTTTTCCTGGTTGTTTTGGAGCACGTTGAGCTCCTTGTGCAATAAGAGGCACCTAAGAGAGTACGTGCCCTCCACAAATCACCCTCAGAGCCTTTTGTCTGATGGTTTATTTTGTGCGAGGCAGGTACATGATGATATCCCTCGCTGTTTGTTGTGAAGTCGTGATCATAATTTCTTTTTAATGCAGGGGTTTATAATGTATTGTTTTCCATTGTGAGCAAGTAAACAAGTCACTCTTCTGAGCGCAATTTTATTAATGAGCCTATTCCCAGGCTATGGCATTATTTTTACCTGGAGTTATCACAGAGTCCCAGGGAACATGCATTTCATTGTTATTACTTATTATTTTACATTACGCAAATTGTATTAACAGCTACCATTACAGGGGCATTCCATGAGTAGATTTTACAGCAAAGGGGAGGCAAAAGCAGCGGAACGCTGGGGTCAGAAAGATGACTGCACAGTAAATATACTAACGTACACGTCCAGCAAAAATATGCATGTGTAAACTACTGCAAAACACTTAGTAAGTGGGTTTGTATGAAAAAATAATATTCTAAACACTTAGGATGGTTTGACTCCTTTTCTGAGGGCGCTTGGTAAAGGTGTGTTTAGTGTAGCAGCGAGAGAGGGAGCGCGTTCGTCTGCTGTGTGGATGCGGAGGGTTCTATTTCCGATTGTAGAGCCGAGGAAGAGATGACCGGGGAAAGTGGTGACGACACTACCGGCTTCGCTGACAGGCTGCTCTTATGGTTTGGGCTTCTAGAAGGTGCCAGACTCGTCTCTAGATCAGTTGCCATGATGAGATGCCCCAAATCTCTTGATCTTGGATACCACTAGATTTGAGACAACCCCTATGGCTCGTTTCCTTCCAATAGCAGAACTTGGGAGTCCGGGTCTCTGGGAGGGAAACCTGGCAAACTGCTTTTGAAACATGCCTGTGTGTGTTTGTCAGCAAATCGTCAAAAAGATCATGTTCCTGTGAAACGTTTAATGTCTAAGAAAAGATGATTTTTTCTGCTAAAATTCCTAATCGGATTTCAAGGAAAGGTGTTCTTGCACAAACGATGGAAGCCCCCGTTGGCGGGACCGGGGCGGCTGAGGGCAGAGGCTGTGTGGTAACAGACAGCAGCAGAGACAAACCTGTGCCTTCTTCCCGGATATGTTTTTAAATTAAATGAACTTCTCGGGGGGTTTGTTTTATGTGTATCTTTCTGAAGTGGAAATAACATTCCAAATCCACTTGTGAATTCTGGCTGTACTGTGGCATGTAGATTGTAAACATTATTATTTCCGACAGTATAAAGAGGTTTGCTAGCACTTTAGTAATTTCATTTTTAAAGCAAATTTGTATTGTTTGTATTATGTGACCAATATTGTACTTCCCACTTTAATTTCATATCTTAATTAATGCTAGAAATAGTCTGTGATCATGCATGCATAACAAGTGCTATGCAAAGCAGAAGGTAAAAAAGAAAACACTTCAAAATGCGTACTGACATGATACCATGAATGCAAAGTCTAGCTGGAACGTGAAAAATAGGAAAGATTAAACTGGATAAAAGACAATGAAGGATGAGGCAAATCCAAAAACAGATTTGCTTGTTGAAATGAATATTAGCCAATGAGGTTTTTAAATTGTCGTCTCGGTATCCGGGGCTATTAATGCTGTGTGTGTGTCGAAGGCAGGCGCTGGCCATAAGGCATCGCGGTGTCTGTAAAGGAACCGAGGTTAACGTGCTCCGTCTGAACTTTGATCTGAGGAAGAAACGTATGTGTGATGCGTTAGATAGAAATGAATCAACCTTTTTGGTCCCGTAACAGAAAATAATCAGGCAAAAATATAGCCCTGAAGCAACATGCAGAGAATGGTCGCAGAAAACTGATGTATTTTGGAAGAGCAGTAGAGAATTGCAGCAAGTGGTTGGAAACAGACTGTTAAAGGTACGTCCAGGTATGGAAGGTATCACATTGAATCATCACCGTCTGAATCTTATCAGATGTTAAGAGGGATGATGCTTGTCACTTTCCATTAGGACATATATAAAATTTAAAAACAGTTTAATCAAAATCAAATAAACCACAAGTAAAGTGGAACATCCAATCTCTGTGTGAGTAGATTATATATTAATTATTGAGTACAACCTTGCTACATGACTCAGCATACATATTGCTGCTTTTATTGAGGGCAAAAGGGAAAAAAAAATAATGGATAATTCCCAGGGCAGTCAGCCACTGAGAACAGTGTTAGATATGCATAGCTTGTTATTCCTTGAAGGATATTGGTGTCAGAATTGCTCCAGCTTGTAGGAAAAGCACATCTGCAGACTGAGTCTAAGAGCTGAGAAAGCTGTAAGCTGTCCTGTTCTGGTCTGAAGTACAAGACTTGACAGTAGGAGAAAGATACAGCCCTGAACTAAGCAGGAGAGGAATTATAGGGCATTATATTGCAGGTTGAAGTGAATGCCTGGAATTGTGGCTGAAAGTAAATGGAGTTTGAGCGATGTCTGGAAAACATACTAAATTGTCCTTCAATTAATACCTGCATCTAATACGTGTTGAATAAGAAAATTAGGGGATGTAGAATGTGTTTCAAAAACACAGTCTAAAAGCCCCAATCACGATGAATTCTCTCGTAGGGCTCTGAGTATTAAAGGTAAAGACAGTTTGTTTCTTGTCGGTCTAACCTATAACTCCTTGAGTCCCAAGCGGCATGAAGTCTTACATCCCCCCATCGCCCCCTGATTACAAACATAATGCATGGAAGTTGGAAAACGGCTTCAGAAGAAAGCCTTCTGGCTTCTCCGCGTTGCTTGGGTTTGCTTTTCTCTACGTTCTGAGGTTGGTCAGGTTGAAAATGTAGGCGTGAGAATGCTTGGGTTTAATGAAAATTAACAGATCTTTAGGATATCTTGGCGTGTTCGAGTAGGTACCTGTTACGCGTTACTGTGTGACAGTTTGTTCTGTAAACACGCTTGGCAGTAAGGATGAATTAGCCAAGGGATATGGTCACCCCCTGGGAAGATCCAAGTCCTCGAGCAGTGTTTTGCCTTAACAGCTGAGTCCCTGCTTGGTTAAAAACCACGTGTCTTATTTTGGTGACCCAGACTTTCAGATTAGTTAAGCTCACAGCGTGAGGTCCAGTCCAGCCGCGCATGAAAACAATGGTCGTGTCTTTCAAGTGGACGTATTTGCCCTGATTTCAAGGGGATTGGATCATCCCAGAGGTGACAGGCTCCGGTGAAATAAAAATGATGTCCAGCAGTCAGCGTACTGGGAATAACGTCACATCTGAAATTAGTATGAGATGCCATAAATTAGTCCTAAATATAACATTTCTTAAAATCAGTTGAACTGTATGCTAAGCTAATAAAAATCTTGCCTTTTTATTTTTTAACCAGGTGTCCCATCTTTCATGTTAATAACACAAAGTTTTGGCTAGGAAAATCAGAATTTCTGAAAGTCAAGAGTTTGGCAACAGAAAGAGTAACAAAACTCAGTTTGCGTTTTGACTCAAACACATCGTTTACTCCCTGTTGGAAATTCATTGTGACTGTTTTGGAGGATTTCAGTATTAACCCCTTTGCTGGAACTTCCCAACGTAACCAGAGAGGTGTGAGTCGATCTATCACTGAGCTGTCACAAGCTTCTTAGACACAAAGAGTACTTTTCAATAAAAACTACTGGGAAATCCTTCTTGTTCTCTCCTGTTTCCATCTATTCAACAACAGATTTGGTGATAATATCTTAAACCAATCCTTAATTTTTCAGGCTTTTTCTTTTGTGTGTGTTCTGCCACAGACAGACATACACTGCAGCCCAGACGGTCAGATCTCTTCCTAAAGACTCTGGCTTGTCAGGGGGATAAAGTGACGTTCTTTTGATCTTCCCAGTGTTGGCAGGACACTTAAAGATCGAAGTGTTCATTAAAGTAAGGCCATCGTAAAACTCTTTATTTCCTTGAAGGCCATACTCTGTGTATCAGCTCAATTTCTCTGACACTCTGCAGCAAACCTCTTATGGTTGTATATGGGGGGGAAAAAAACCCAAAACCCCAACAAAACAACAAATAAACAGAAAATACTCATAGACGGTGCTCTGCTGTGGGCTGTGTCACTTAGGCTTGAGGTGGTTTTGGGGGGAAAAGGAGAGCAGAGACGTTAAGAGCTGCTTAATCATAAGAATTTCTTATAAGTCGATAATTTAAGAGGTGGGTTTTTTAGAGGGGAAAAGAATTCATGTGGAGCTTTTCATTACTGTGAAGAGGTGGCTGAGATATGCCACAACGTACACGCTGCGTGTCCTTGTTGCTTTATTACATGACGACACGGCAAGACTCTGTTGCCACCTCAGAAGAAGTTTGAAAAGCCCTGCTGAGATTTTTCTGTTACCACCTTGAGTGCAACGCCGTAGATGTGAGCACCGCTTACTGGGCCAACCACTGTAGATGTTGGCCCGGTCTTAGAAACTCTTAACAGTACGCGCCGCTATTTCTGAGGTTAGCTGGAGTGTTTTCTGAAAAATTTGAGTGTCCCCCGGTAAATGATTTAAATGGCAAGTTTGCCAAAGGTGGGTATGGGTAAGCTGTTCTGACAGCTCAGATACTCCTGCTTCAATTGGTTTTGCAGCGCTAATCATCTGGAACTGCAATTCAGGGCCTTGCTTCTGGACCTTCTTGTTAAGCTGTGAAATATTGAGATGCATGTCGCTTCGATAGATTTATTAGTAAATTAGATAGTCTCAAGATCTATTCATAACACTGGGAGATACAGAGTGTTCTGCAGACCGACGTCTTTTTCTGATGCAGCCTTTGTGAAAACAGAAAACAAGATTGATGAAAATTTTAAAAACCTTGCCAGCTAGCATTTCTGAAGAGTCAAAGATAATAAAGCCAATTATCATTTAATGAAGATAAATTTTTCCCTAGAGCACTGGCAATGCTTAAAAAAAAAAAAAAGGCAAAAAAAAAAAAAGTTGGGGACTGAAAATTAAACTCCTGGCTTCGTTGCATTGCAATTAATTTAAAATACGAGAGTGTCACATTGCTCTGCCCAGCTTCCACTTGCAACAAGAAGAATTTTATTCTGTTAGGGCAGACATAGACAGGAGGCTAAATAGGCCCTGTTTGTCTCTGGTTGGTGCCTATTTTGTTCTTCAGTTTAATGTATCAAAACATAAATTCTACAGACGGGAAGAGTCCCATTTCAGACTTGAAGGGTACTGATTTTGCACTGAAAGTTTTTGTTCACTTTTCTGTTATAAAGAAAGATTCTCATGATAGCACAAGATGCTTAGGTCACTTTCAGTGTCTGTAAAAATGAAATATTCTTTACGTTGTTAGGAAAGAAAGTGGGGCAAAAAAGTGCCATATTACCTGTCGGTGCATTTGGTAGAATACTGCTTTTGACATCCTTCTGTCAGGTTTGTTAAGAAGACAAGTTTTCGGGAGACTCTGAGCAGACACTTTCCTCTCTGGAAGAGAGCATTTCACTAACATAATTTTCCATATTAGCCATCAAGGATTGCTCAAGTCAGCAGATGTAGAGGATCCTTCATGGATATGCTTGAAGCATACTGCTGCATGAATCTTTCATAGCTAGTTCCAGCTTTCAGGTGTAGGCAGGAGGGGGAAAAAAAAAAAAGGAATGGGCTGGCGCCCCCAGGGAATAGATATTTCTGTCCTGAGGTCAAATGCAGAAAGTTGTCAAGCTGTTTTTAGTTCATGCCGAGGGAATGTACTTTGCTTTGCTTCTCTGGGTCAGTGGTGTTGAGGTGAAATAAGTGCTTCAATTATGTTTGCCTTTTTGGGTTTTGGTGGGTTTTTTTCCCATTTTGGTGGCGGAAGGCGAGGGAATATGGGATGAAATGAAATTACATTTCTGTGCTGTGATGGTACTGTACATGCCCGAGGTTCTGATCAGATACTGAGGAAGTCCAACATAGCACAGCTCAGCCCTCTCTGCGCTGATTTTGAGTTACTCTTTTGAAGTAACAACACTTCTTCCCTTTCCTGTTTTCTACACAGGCTTTGCTTTCTCCTTGGCAAGCAGAGTTTCTAGGAAGGAGACCTTAGTGGCAGTGTCACGGGTGCTTTCATGAGTAAACGTGTGCTGTTTGCTGTGATGGCCACTTCAGGTTGTTTTGTTGTCCAAAATGTTAATTTGAAGGAGGCTGTAGAAGTGTTTGGGATTTTAAACTGAACCTTAAGGATAAATTCTCTTGTAAATGCCACCTTTAATACCCTGGAAAAAGACTGTCTTGATGCGTCTTCTTCAGTTGTAGCTCTAATCTGCTCTAATACTAAAGGGCATAAATGTTTAAATGGAGATGTCTGTTTCTTATTATTTTGAGAATATATTGAGTGCAACTTGACCATGCTTTTGAGACATATATATGTATAAATTTAAAGCCAAATACATTTTAGTAACAATTATAGCTATAACAAAAAGGACTAAATTGACTTGGTGGTAAGCACTTGGTTTTGATAGGTTGGAACAGATTTTAGTTTAATCTTTATCCAGAGCTAGGAGTTTCAGTGAAGGCTGATATTCTCAATGGTTTGCCCTATTATCTGCTGCCAAAGGGGTGCTGTATTGCAGTGCAGAATCTTTTCATATGCATTACAAAGAAATAACAGCTGATGTTCAGGATTTATCAGCGTTCTTGGACTCCCGATTTCATTGTTTTTTGTTTGGTAGTGAGTATGTGTGTTTGTTTTTTAAAGCTTCAGCCAGATTTTTTTCACAATTCTCTACCTTTCTTCTTAAAGGCAAACTTTCCTCACTTTTAACTGTAGTGATACAGAGGGGAACCTGTGGTTAAAATGATAGATTGCTAAATGGCAGGAATAATAAAGATGAGCCGAAAATCCTCTGTGGCAGCTTGAGCTTTTATTTGCCCTTACCCAAATATTCTATCAGTGCTCTTTCTGATAAAAGAAAAGTTGGTCTGCAATTTCTGCTTTGTCTGGGCTAACTTTGATAGCGCTTATTGGCACCCTCTGGCCCAGGCAACTGGTGTCTCCTCTGCTAGTAGCTTTTTGGAATGGAAAGATAATAAAATAAACTTTCCGTAAGATTTTTTTTTTTTTACTCTTACTATTGAAGAGCACCTAAACAGCCAAAACTGGCATAAAACATATTTAAATATCTGGCACGTAATTTTCATCATGTTGCATCAACAAATGTAATAAAGCTTTAAATACATGGTTTATGGAAAGAGTAGTTCCTTCCTCCTCTCCCAAATGCACCGGTGCAACCCTGATGTTATGGGGACTCATCGCTAACTGGTGAAGCTGGGGAAACGCACCCAAATGGAGTATATGTTCCTTCAGCATATGTACATACATTATGCATACTGCTCTGAAAAAAAAAAAAACGGCAAATGCAAAAGTTTCTAAAATCTAACTCATTATTTTAACATAGCTTCTTGTTCCACTTGTCTGTTCATAAGGTTTGGGGGTTTATGTCTGTAAGAGGTCTGGAATACACACACGCGCGCTCTCAAAATGCTGGTTTGTCTCCTAAACCCTTTATTTATATCTGACACATGCAATTAATCTCTCCCTATCTCTAATCACTTTTGCTGTTACATTCATCGGAGTGATTTGTATCCTATCTCTGTCACGGCTCTGTAATTGATATGTGGAGATAAGAGATTCTTAGAGGACACAAACAAGGAAAAGAGAAAATTGAATTTACCTTGCAATCATTTTATAAAATGTGACATACATCAATTATACATGCCATTCAGGAAAATGCCATCTTGAACAAACTGTGATGATTTGTTGGAAGACCAACATAAGAAAAATGCCAGAAAACTTTTCTGGACAGAAAAGTATTGCTTGTTCAACGGAAAGACTTTCCAATCTCACTGATTCACCTATGATTTTTTTTTAAGTAATACTGTAGAATTTACAAAGACAATATCATTTTTGATCAGTGTTTTTCCTCAGTCTGTCTTATTCCACGCTAGAATGTTAGTACAAGATGAAAGGAAGCTGCTGAAGTAAACATTGTTTTGATCAGACATAAAAAGATGATGTTGGTTACTCAAGATTGAATCATCTTTCGTTGGCAAAAATGGCAGTATAGTCCAATTCCAACTTAACTGCATTTTGCCATCAAAATACTTCTCTTTAGTTTCTCTTTTCAATTTCACTGCAGAGAAGTGAAATAATTTTCTAACTCTTTTTTAAAATACTTTGTGCTCATGATTAGTTCTAATTGTAGGCGTGAGAGTAATAGCTCTTGTCCGTAATTATAAGTTTAAGTAGTACTTTGGGATCTTTGAAAAGCTTTTTAATGTGTACTGATAATAGTACAAAAATTAATATCTGGTATATAGATATGTTAAATAATATGATAATGGTAATAGAAATCATCAAACTCAGAAGATTTAAGTCAAGCAACAGCCAATGTTGGCCGCTTCCTGGGACTGTAGGACTGGCAGAAACAGTCTTTTCCCCAGAACTCTTTATTTCTTTGTTATCGCCCAAGATAGACTGTTCTTTCTAAAATCTTGCCGAGGAGACGGAAGTATAGCCATTTGTAGGCGTTTGTAAAGGGCTTTGCATTTCGGTTTGTGCAAGGATCATAATTCTGAAGCTTTAAAAGGAAGAGCTACTGGAGACTCGCATATCGATTCACCCCTTCTGAACGTTGCCTTTTGATCTCTCGTGAGTCCCGTTCTGCTGTGCCCTGCTCCTGGGGGCTTTTAACTTGCTGCCTTGAAATCTTTTGCTTTGTTTCCCATCTTCACAAAGTTGGACGTATTTAAAGTACGATTTTCATTTATGTAAAATTGCTAAACCTTACTGAAGGTGCTTCTTACCGAGAAAGTAAGAATCTGTAACTTACTGGAAGGAGCTTTAGCCTAAACATGCTATTTTAAGAAAAAAAACAATAAAAATGTATCATATTTAGAGAAAAACATATAATATAGGGCTGTGACAGCTTTGTGCTGCTGTGTAAGGAGACAGGTTGTACCGGCTGGTCTGTGAACAAGAAGGTGAAAAGACCCAAAGCTCTTGCTTGGGACAATATTGAGGAGCATACGATTTGGTATGAATTGGATAAACTTGCAATATGTCACTTTTTTTTATTTGTAGGAGGACGACTCACTCTTCAATGTAGAAAATAAGTAATTTAGGAACTATTTGATGGTGTTCTTTAAACTGGCATTATGTTAGGCAAGCTTGAAATGTCTTACAGACAATATAGGTAAGGAATAATAAATACACTTAGAACAGATGTTTATTAGAATAACTTTTGCACTTACGCAGTTACTGCAAAAGCCTAAATAAGTCTAAAGATTTTATTACAGATGCTAAAGGTCTGCATGGCAGAACCCCCCCGCCAGCACATTTATAAAGACTAATTTTCATCTCAAACGTATGGTTGCTTGAGGGCTATGATTTTTAAAACTCTTCATATTAAAGATGTTTTTAATTTCTTCTCAATATACATCACAGAACAGGGAAACTGAATAAGGATAGAAACCCCTCATGTGTCTGTGTCATCGTCCTGCCAGATAGACGTGTTGTGTCTAAGTAATTCCGAAAGTGCACTCAATATCCTGCGTATGAGCAGAAGTCAAAAAAGCAGTGGAGAGTCAGGATGTGCAAGATTCAAGGTCATCTGTAAAACTTTAAATATTCTTCTTTGTAGAGAAAAGTTACGATAAGGCATTTAATTTGATTTGTTGCCGTTTTGTTCAGTAGAAAAGAAATTTTAACAAAAAAGTCTAGTATTGGAAGCCTTTTTAGATTTTAGTAAGGACTTGCTATGAATTTTAAAGTAATGTAGGATAGTTGGACTTTGCTACTCCATTCGTAATAGGAAGAGAAACTCAGACTTGACTGTAACCCGGGTCGCTTCACCTGATGGATGTAAAAGCTGCATCGATTTCTTGTCCGCTTGGTTGTACCCTGGGAGCTATAAATCGCCAATCCGGGTGCTCGTTATCCTTTGCTTTCCTACTACTTAGTTTCCCGCATTGTCATTTGCATCTGGGGAGTGGTTGGGCATCGGAGTAATCCAAGTTCTGGGGCTTTTTTTCCTACAGACTGTGCTGTAAAGTGATAGAAACACCAGTTTCTTTTCATGTGCAGACTATTGTCTATGCTTTTAAGTCCCTTTAAAAATAATCCATAATCCGAAACTATGCTTTTTTTTTTTATGGTGGATAAATCATTTTAGCTATGGAACGTGGGGGGAAAAAGTTACAACTCCTATAATCTGGGAGAACACCATTGTTAAATAGTGTGTCTTTAAAAGACTGTAAGTTTTCGGTGACAAACCTGAAGGAATACGGCAGCTGGGAAGGTGCGGACAATACCCTGGTCTCTAAGGCCCTACTCTCTAAATTCTGTCCAGCTATATTTGCTGTTAAATATGTTTACAAGCTGAGAACAAGTAGCTTACTACCGCTGTGTGTAGGGAAAATACTGCAGTGGGCAGTCGATTACGCGAAGAAGGAAAGACAAGAAGAGTTGAGCACGGAGGGTTTTTTCCTCCCCCCCTTACACGCTAAGGAGGGATAAAAAGAAAACGTTGCGTATTTGGTGCGTGTTGGCTATATTGCGATCCACTCTGCAAAGCCGTGTGCTCATAAACCAGGCTTGGTAAGGACGGTGAAGGCTTAAAAAGCCAGAAATGTTGTGTCTTCTGTAAATACTGGGAAAGAAACTGCACACCCAGTGCCGCCTTCCCCGCTCCTTGCGGGTTTATCAGATGGCTGTGAGTGATACTGTCAGAGCTATTAAAGAAAGTAATTGGTAGTGAGTGATTAAAATTGCAGATGGCCTTTTCAAGGTGATTATGACTATTAAATCAAGTCTGTAAAAGCTAGCTAAAAAGGCCCATGAAACTGAAAAGTGAATATGCTGAGGATAATTGCACAAAAAGAGGATCTCGCAGGCGTGCTATGTTCACCCAACCCCCCCGACCAATCAACCAGCCAACCAACCACAAAAACCCCGAGAAGCAAAATAATTCAAGTGGACCTATTGTATCAAAGGAGCTGGAACTAAATACCTGCCTCCTTCGGCTGGAAATCCCGCTGTGCAGGGAACTTTACTGCATCGCGCTCCTCTCACACGGAATGTTATCCCCGGTCCGGGGCTGTCAGCCTTGAGCAGCGATGGGTCTGCAAAGTCCCCTGCGCCATGCGACGCTCTGTCACTAGCACTGATCCTTTCCTCTTCTTTTCCAATTACAAGTGATTATGACAAATGTTCCTTTCCATGTCACCCCGGAACAAGGCCAAGAATTACTGGGGAGTGACTTCATTTCATTTGGTGAACTTTATCTCACAAAGGAAAGGCTATGTGGGAATTTTTTTCTTTTTTTTTTTTTTTTAGCTGAAAAATCTAAGGTTCATTTTGTTCCGTAATTTAAAAAGGAAACTTGACATGCAAACAAAGTTAAAGGTAGAGAAAACCGAAACATGAATGTCTTTGTTTTGAGCCCTGTTTGTTTACATGTATATTTTAATTCAAGTGCGAAGAGCTTTCACGTACGTCTAAATAGCTGGTGAACTTAGAGCCTGAGGGATTGTTTTCTTGTGCATATTGTGATTACAGACCCATCACTTTTGGACCAATTCCGTGCTTACAAATAGAAGAGTTTTGTACGGTTGCTTATACTTCAACGTATTACTGTTGTATTGATCTCAAACCTCATGCTGACCTACGTAATCTGCTTTTAAACTGTAAAACACCGTGGGATTTACTGTGAAGATTTATATAAATGTGTTTTGCAATTGTTGTTGATTACCTTTTGGGTGAGAGGAATCATTTGTTTAATCATTTCAGGAGCTTCTTCCCCTTCAGACAATTTTTCTGCTTACCTGAGTTTTGTGGTCGTTGTTACGTTACTGGTTTCGCTGCATATTGATTATTCATCTAGATTAATGTTATTTCACTTATGGATATTTTCTTGGTAAAATTGATAGAGAATTCTGCTTATTTCACTACAATAACACTTATTTCTAACCATATTGGCTTAGGAACTGGTCTTTGGCCTCCTTGACAAAAACGTCTGTACCATGCAAGTGTTTTAAAAAGCTATTCTAACAATAGTACTCAAATTAGGTTCATTGCTAGTCAATGCAGCAGGCGTGTTTTTAAGGGATAGGTGGTGTAAACGGATGCTCAGCACTGCGGAAAGACAAGTTCCACCTTGTAATGCAAATAGACAATACCAAAGAACGTGTGAGGAATTAAAAAACAAAAAAAAAAAAAGGAGGATTTTTTTCTCTTGAAAGAAGCAATGAATTAGAATATGACTATGTTATGTTTTTTCCGCCCTCAAGACAACATGTGAGTTTTAACTCTTCAAGAAGTGTCTGGTATGAAATATAAGCACAGCAAATGTGGCAGACTGCTATTGAAAGCATCTTGATGGAATTTGGATTATTCACTGCCACTTTTCTTTCTGGAAAGGATATTGGGGGGGTGGGGTTTGGGTGGTTTTTGTTTGTTTTTTTTTTTTGTTTTTTGTTTTTTTTTTTTTTTTTTTTATATGACTGACATGGTGTGCTGCAACTCTGAGGGCCTGGGACCCTTTGAATCCTGGTGCTTTCGGCCATGTCATCAGCAAGCACAAAGGCTGGCGTTAGGCGTGAGGAGGAGTGAAGACCATCTGTGGTTCAGCTCTGCCTGACAGACCTGCTGGGGTCTTCCAGCAGTGTGAGACACCCTAGCGATGTGCTCACGGAGGAGAGGGATGAAATGCCACTGTTTACCTGGAGTTTATGGCCAGCAGATGCAGGTAGATAGTGTTATTCTTGGCTCATTCTTTAGCTGCGCGTACCGGAGGAGAAGTTCTTAATTTTGTCAGAATATTTCTGAGTCCTGAAACGTAAAATATACAAGTTACGGATTTACTGTGAGTATTGACCAAGCTGTCTTCCTACAAGCCTTTGCAAGCACTGTTTCTTTGAGGTGACTTCTTTTCAGAACTCTATTTTGCTACTTTTAAAGCAGTAAAGATATTTTCTGGAAAAGGAGACTGTGTTTAAAGTAGAGGTTTATAAAGTCAGCTGACAGGACTTTAATGCAATATTTGAAAAGTTGGGGTTTAACAGGTTGGTTATCCTGTTTCAGTTGTGTGAATCACGTACTTCATTTCAGTTTCACTTCATAATGTCACAAACAACCGCGATGACTTCTTAGTCTTTACACGTGCTTCATAACACAGTACACAGTGGAATGGCAACTACAAAACTCATTTGTGTGTTAATGCTGAAGGTACTTCGTTTGTCATAAATGTTTATCCTTACCTGGGTGGTATTTTTTAAATATTCATCAGAAGTGAATGTGATTTACCCACGTAATATTGGTGCTGTAGAAGTTTGTCAGTCACGTCTTTGAATAAGAATTTTCAAAAGTAAATTTAACCTTCACGGTGCAGCTGGAACAGGTTGTAGCTGCCCCATCCCTGGAGGGGGGTTCAAGGCCAGGTTGGACGGGGCTTGGAGCAACCTGGGCTGGTGGGAGGTGTCCCTGCCCAGGGCAGGGGGTGGAACAAGATGATCTTTAAGGTCCCTTCCCACCCAAAGCATTCTGTGATTTATGGAACATTTTGTGAATGAGTGCAAACAGCAAACCGCCTGTGCTGACAACCCCTCCGACTCCAGAAGAAACAGTCTCTGGAAAAACACTGGTCTGTAATCAAATGGCTCTGCAATTTTAGCTCATTTTAGCAGCCTGTTAAGTTTTTCAGACATAGCTATTAAAAAAAAAAAAGGGGGGAGGGGTTACAGTTATTATAGACAGTGTGTGTGTTGTAAATAGGATGTTTTGTGAAATCTGGCAGCTTTTGAAATAGATGACAGAATCCCCCTTTTCTAGGGGTACAGAGGTGTGTTTGGAGTGGTCTCCACATCCTTAGCTGTAGTGGGCTTGTGGTTTGAATGAGGCAGCGGTGAGCCGAATTGAACAGCTGGCTCAAAAAGGGAGAGAGGAGGGCATCGAAGTTGTCTTGCGTTTACTCTGCCTTCTGCAAATTCAGCAATCTGAAGGGAGGGGGCTCGCCTCTCGAGCCAGCGTTGTGCCTTCGGATGAGCCCTTAAGAACGGTGTAAGATATCTCTGCTTTTCATCCTTGGTCACCATGGGAACTCTAAAATCCGTGTTTTGGAAAGGAATCCTGGGTTGCAGTCTGTGGAAATGTGCAGAGCTCACCGAAACTGCCCGATAGGTGACACGAAATCCCGCTGAAAAGCGCAGCTGGGGATGGAGGGCAGGCGTGCGCCGCAGCACAGGGACACGGCGGCTTTGTCAGCGCCGCTTCCCTCGGGTTGTGGATCGCGGTTCCGTGAGCTTTGCAGAAGATGGGGATGGTTTTTTGTTTGTTTGTTTTCAAGTATGTATCGCGTGCAATCCATTCACAAATTACAAAGTAAGCTTAGGAAAGAACAAGAATCCTCTGTAAGTTACAGCAGGTTACTAGTGTAAGTCATTATCGTTTTGCTCTGAACTTTACCAAACAGAATTTTGAAAACAGCACAACCAAGTCATTTATGCAGTTAAGGATTTATGGGAATGTGATTCTCACTCACAAGGGGAGTGTGTGTGTGAGAAGTCTTCTTTACAATATGCCACCATGATCCTGAAGTAATTCAGAGATTGATTTGTAAAACATTCTGAATCAATTAAGGCTTTAATCAGCAAGCGGCAAACTTCAGATGGCTCGTGGACTAATTTTACCATCTCCCATCAACATGAACCTAAGCTGGAAAAAGAAAACAATTAAGGGGATGTAATTATCTGTCCTGATTACTGAATTAGAAGAGTTTGTGTTTATTCCATCGCTACGTAAAAGGAGAAATCTGCTTTGAAAAATAATTTGAGACAGCTACTAAATTGCCGAGGGTTTGCAGGGTTCAATGTAGCCGTTTGCTAGGACAGTTTTGGAAATAGCTTGTAGTCGACAACGATCACACAAGTCCTGGGTATCAAGCTTTGGAGCCTGACAGCTCCGTACCGTGCTACACGAGGTCCAGTGCTGGGTCTTTTTCCTCCCTGTGCTTAAAAGGAGTTTGGATTTTTCAAGGCAGAGTCTCATCCGCAGTTACGCGTCCAGGTGTCTGTCTGGTGCTTATAACTTGTGATCACAAAAAATCTTGTTATTTCTAGAAGCCAGGAATTAACGTGTAAGTTCCCATATGGTGACAACCGTTCTAGAAAGCAGGGAGGGAAAAGCATCTTTGCACGATCACATTAGCGGTCTAATCGTCCTGTGGTGGTGTCTTCCTGCTACCAGGTGGAATTACCTGAAGTTATTGGTATTTTCCTTGACTTAAAATGAGAATGGCCTATAGAAATATACCGAACTTATTGCCTAATTCTTTCTCAAACCAGACTTCTAGGTCTGGTAGGATTTTCGTTTTCAGCTTAGCAGAGAGATAAATGCAGATTTGTGACAGGTTCTTACTTACCCTTTATATCGTCCCAGATCTGATCGGAATCCACAAATTGCATAAAACCTCTCGTAAAGCCCCAGCTTACAATGCTAGTGTAATTTCTGTTTGAATATTTAGCAGAATGTTAATCCCGACGTATTTAGCTGCCACTCTGAAGGATTGTTGCTGCATTCTGTGCAAAGTTCAGAGTAAACGCCCAGAACTTGGTGAGTTATAGGTCAATTACAGTAATTGGAAGGAAAAGTAAACAAGAAACCTTAGTAGTATCCAGCAGGAGTGATACCTCTATTTTTTTATTAATGAGCAGCCAACAAGCCTGTCAGCAATCACTGATGTTGAAAAATGTGCCATATAACGTACTCCTGTAAATGGTGTCATTTGTACATAGTGTGTGTGTCTCTTGATAGTACGGGGTTTATTAGATGCTGTTGGATGAAATTTTCAGTCAAATGAGATCAAAACTATCTCCTTAAGAAAACTAAACTTTATTTAAGCAGCAAGAGATAAGGCTTCCTCATCCACATTTACTTTACAGAAGGCTGATTTTATAGTGTTGGTGATACTCAATTAATGGCTTAGTATATTTTGAAACTTAAGTTATGCTATTATGAAATAAACTAAAAGTACAGTCACTGTACAAATGTAAATTACATCCTATCTGCTAGAACACACTAGTACAAAGGCCCAACCAGTCTCTCATTTACACGGTATCACGTAAATTAGAGTTTAATAGTATTGTAATTTATGCAGATTTAATAAATATATTTGACTTTCGGAGCAATAAAATGGGTTATGGCATTATCATAAAGGTAATTATTACTGGCGTTGTCTGCTGCATTTCATTTTTAAATTAAGAAAATCCGTAATGGTAGGTAAGTCTGGGAGAAATATATGATGCTCCCTGCGGACCCTTAGTGTTAATATTTAAGAGACGCGGTGCTGTGTGCTCTCTGGAGTTGCTGGGTTATGTTGCTTCTGGCCAGATCCTCCATCAACACCACCTTCCTCTCCAGAGACTAGAGTTGCCGTACTTAGGTTATTTGCCTTGGTTACCTAGGCTGGCTAGATAACTAAGTAAATCTTTGCAAGGAAAAGCCTTTGGAGACATTCAGGTTGCCAAAGCCAGCCCAGCGCAGGGCAGGAAGGGGAGAAGATGGCTGCCTTCTTCTGGAGAGTGTGGTATTCTGAAGAGTCAGATGTTTCTGTAGGTAGAAGAAATGACCGCTCGCTTTACTGCAGCTATGTAAGCTTACGGAGTGCCGCAGAAGAGATAACCATCAGTGTCGGGTTTCCTTGCACGGCTTCACAAAATCTAACAGAGCGCTTGTTTAAAGCTGGGAACTCGTTGCATTTGTGGAATGCTGTGTAGAGTGCTGAAAATGGGAAGATAAGGCCAGGGACATATCTCTAGGCTTACATAAACACATCCCACAAAGAACAGTTTTGTGAGTAGGAGACTGGAGAGAACAACAAATCACAGAGTAAAATAGGAGTTCCAAAACAAAGGTACGCTCTTATCTGCAAGAACGTACAAGATAGTTTAAATTAAATTCCTTTAAACTCGTCTGAGGCTTTAAGTGCTCTTGACGAGTTGTGTATCTGCTTATTGTGCACCCTGAGGTCTAACTGGGCAGAGATTTCTTGACGTATTTGAAGGACTGAACAAGACGCCCTGTTTGGCATCTACAATAGAGATGTGCTTCCTTCCCGGCCCACTTGAGCAGCATGGGTGTCAGCGTGCTTTTGTCAACGGTATCGTGAACAATTATGAAGGTATCACGGAGTCGCTGTGAGAAGAGAGTCAGGAGTTCCGTGCCTGTAGTAATGTTCTTGTTTTAGTGTCATCCAAAGTCCCTGTTCGGTGTCACAGCGTTCAGGTACATACGTTGCTGTGGAATTGTTCTGTGAAGAAGGCAGTTCACGTTATTCTAGCGGTCTTCCACGCATGTTCTTAACAAAGGAAATAGAGTGTCTGAGTAATCTTATTTAAAAAAAAAAAAAGAATTCAGTTTCTCTAGGGATGTATCTATTGCGTGTTTTTTTGGGTTATCAACCTGGAATTCTTACTGATCTCGACTATCTTTACAGTATTCCAAAAAATTTCTCTTTTCATAGCTATCGCTTCTCAGAGGATTCTGAAATTATTCATGGAAAAGTTCTATTGGAGCAGACTGGCCGCGGTAATGTTTCACGCAGACTGAAGCGTGGAGGGAGAAGACATCTGTGGGAGACCAGGAAACGTCTAGAGCACATGTATGTTGAGGAAGAGAGTAACTTGCAATAGGCAGAGAACTGGTGGGAGGTAGGGGCTTCTCTTCTGCCAGAGCTGGCTGCCTCTCCTGTGGTGATGGATAGACAGCGTTTTGGACAAACATCACATCAAGAGATGAAAGAACAAGTTTCTTAGGGAAAGAGGCGTGGGAAGGCTGCTTTGCTGATGACTTGGGTAAAAAGGACAGTCTGCAGTCAGTCTGCTCCCCGAGTAACCAAAGGGTAAAAAAAATGTTAAATCTGACTTGCCCCCGAGACAATGAGCAGATTATTGAGAACGGGGAGTTTGTGCGGAGTTACTACCTCACCCGGTGAAATAGTACTGGCAGTACAGGTTTTATGCTTATCATGACTCTCACAAAGTTTCTTTATTTACTAGCTGGGTCCTGCTGTATGTCAGCAGACGTCTTGTCTACAGGAAATCCAGATGTCTCCCTTCTCTTCCCTCTTTTTCTCCTACTAGATGCAAAAGGTCAGAAGAAAAGCAGCGATGGGAATTCTTGCTGCCAGCACAAAACACTCTTGACTCTGCATCAGTACCACAGACTTTAATTTCCTTTACACTGAACTAAGGTTAGGCTCACTTAAAGGTCATCCTCTGTGCAATAGGGTTTGTTTTGTTTTGCCATTTGTTTTATTTATTGAAAACAGCATCTTTCCTGAGAAGCGAAGTTGTTTTCCCTGCTACTGCCTCCCTTCTTCTTAAGTTGCTTTTGAAAGGTGTTTCATTACTTGCTAAGCTCCAAAGTGATTTTTCTGATAGTGACAATATCAACTTGCAAAATCTTTGAGCTGGGAGCGTTTTTATATTAGAACCGCAATAGCGCGTGTTGCATAAAGGGACAGTGACATTTGGAATTGACCCTGCCCTTATTAACTCCAGTTTTGACAGAACCCTGAAATTATCCCGTTATCTTTCTGTCAGCTCCATCAGATTCTGGAGATAAAACCCACCATGCATTGGATGTGACCAATGCTCTCACGTACAGTTTTCTTTGGAAAAGCAAATGTTTGGGTTTATTTTACTAGTCTCCTTTTATTTTATTATTTTATCATTATTTTATTTTATTCTACACCTTTTGGCATCCTTTTTCAAACTTGATGAGACAGTGAGAAGCCATGGTGTCTTTTACGTCACCTTTGGTACCTGGATGCTCAGTAACTTGTTAGAAAAACCTCACTCTCCGTCTGTGCAGGGGAGGAGGCAGTTCCAAAGCGACACTTCCAGAGCTAGGTATTTCTATGAAGGTCAGAGATCTGGAACTGTCTTTAGGAATAGGCATAGGAAACTTTCTCTGAGTCTCCTTCTTCCTTCCTGCTTCCCAACCTCCAAAACATGTGAATTTTTTTGTTGTTTGCTTGTTTGGATCAGACCAGCTGTTTTCCAAGGTAAAATGTATATGTTTGTGATTATGAATAAAAAATGGGGGGGGGAAGGAATTAAAACACGGGCTTTTTAATGCTGCAAAATCACATGGGAAAAAGCTGGGAGCACAAGAACGTGCCAGCCTTAGGATTAAGGATGAGTTGGTTTATTGGGTGATGGAGTTCTCCTCTGGGCAGGCGTGGGAGGATTTTGTTAGATATTGGTCTTATTATGTAATTGCTAAATGTGTTCGTAGCTCCAGATGGCTGGATTTAAAAATAAAATTAATGAATTATCTTTACACACTTCTAAAGTCCCCTGTTAATAGCCAGGTATATCCAAAGCACTACATAGAGAATAATTGATGGGCTGCTATGAAGTAAGGGGAAATAAATTAATTGTAAGGGTTCTCCTTGCTCGATAAAACACTGCAGAAGCTTTGAGTCCACAAGAATTGTTGAATATTTTGGATGGTTTTGTTTTAAAAAAAAAAAAAAAGCTTCTTTGAGGCCAAATGATATTGTTGGTGTTCTGCTTTCTGATATAAAAGTGAAGTACCCTGAAAACTGTATTTGGCAGGGAAAATGTACGTGGCCTTGTATTAAAATGATGTCTGGTATGTGAAAGAGCCTTGTCATGAGGATGAGTTTGGCTTAGAGATTGTATTGTTAAAAGTTAGAACCCATCCATGTTTGACGTCTTTTTCATGTTGTAATAGATGTCGGCTGCTGGAGAGAAGGCTCTCCTCACACCACCCATTCCGAAAATATCTAAATAGAATATAACAATGTCTCTGTGTGCTCCGAAGGCAACAAAGGCGGACTTCTCTCTCCCACTTCATTCCAAGGATGGCACTTCCTCCCTTCGTCCTGAGGGCCAATATTCCTTAATTAAAAAAACCCCAAAACAGAGCCCTATTCAACTCTTTCGTCTCAAACCAAATGCCCGTAAATGAGAGATCTGTCTGCGTAAGATGCAAGCACAAAACGCTGAATAGAGCGTAATGGTCACAGCAGAAGTTTTAAAAGGAGCGGTCCTTTGTTCCTGTGTCAGAGTAGAGAGCTATGACTCCCGTGATTTCCAAACCCTTAGTTACGTCTCTCTTAACGTGGCTTTTCCTCTTACTGTGCAATTATTCCGCTTGTTTTTCTCTGCCATTGCTAGAGTAAGGCTCTAAAAGTGGAGACAAAGGTGGGGAGAAGCATGAAGGTTATGTGTGGAGAACGTGCTTTGTTCCAGAGTCTCGGGAAGCTATCTGGGTATATCTCTAAATTGGAAAAGGACCTTGCGTCCTCTGTTTGACCGCTCTGTGCCATTCTGCCTCTCTTCACACAAATGACCGGGCTTAGTTGTCGTGTTCGGTCGATAGGTTTTGCACCATCTCTTTGTTAGTGGTTAATGTAGCGTGTTTCCTCCTCTTCCTCCCCCTCCCCGTGTTTAAAACAAACATTGCCATGCTTGAAGTGTTTCTCTTGCTTTTAGAAAGTTATAGCCTGAGATGGAGGAGAGCGGAGATCTGATTAAAGTGATTAAAACTATATACAGAATGGATAATTAACCTTTGCCCTGGCTGTCATGGGGAGCTGATGCATGGAGCTGATACTGTATCTCTCCATGGCAGCAGGCGTATGCTACATGACTTATTTTTTTATTTTTTTTCTAGAGAACTTAAAATCGCTTGCGATAAAGAGCCAGGAGAGAGAGATCAGGGCTGTATTAATCCTCTCAATGGCTTTATAATTTCCCCACTATTCTGCTGCTGATAATCAAGAAAAATAATGCTGGCTTAATCCTGGATGCCAAGGTCAATCATCCCTGAGCCTTTTGATAGTAAGGATGTCATTATGAAAAGATTTCTAATGAACGTAATTTTCCTTGCATACTCCAGGGCTGGCAATATGTAAGAGACTTCTTGTTCCTGGAGGAAGAATATTTCTTGGTTGGAGTAGTAATTGGTCCATTTTGGTCATTTTCTAACAGCTGTTTAGGGCAGCAGGATGGCCGCAGCAGACAACAGCTATTTTGGAAAATGCTGGGGGAGAGAAAGCGCCACCAGTTGGCCAAGGCTTGGGCAACAGCAAGGGAGAGGCTGTGCCAGGGCAGCGGTGGGTGAACGGGAGGGCAAAGGGACGGCAACAAGTAACAGTGAAAACATATCCCGATTCTCGTTAGGTCTTGATGTGCTGGATAAACGCGCAAACTGGAGAGGGGCTACCGGCCCCTGGAATATGTTTTCTGGTATGACTTCAATCTGCCACAATTTTAGTTCTCAAAAAAAAACCCCAAAAAAACCAACCCCCCAAAAACCCAACCCAAACTTCAAAAATATCTTTTTGTTGTTTCCGAACTAGGCTGAAAAAGCTTTTAAGCTGTTTTTTGAAAGCTGACATTCTGAACACCTTTAAAACGCCGACTCTGTAAATAATGCTGCTTACCATCACATTTAACTTAATTCTGCAATGCTTTCAAGGTTAGAAATGGTGAAAGATATGTCTGTCACTGAGACTGGAGTCTAAAAGTGCTAAAAAGCCAGAGCTGACACTCGTACAAAAGTTGATGTTAACAGTGGGCTCATCTCGGGAGAAAACGTATCAGCTGTATTTGTGTTTGGCGAAAAAAGCGTTAGGGGGTTTTCAGTTTTGTCCCTGTGGCCAACATTTCGGTTATTCCTATGAGATTATTCTGTGTTCTTGCTTCTCACATTTATGCTTGATAACATCTAAAAGTTAAGAAATGTGCCCAGGATATTAACACTTCTGCAAAGCAAACCCTTTCTTCTAGAAGCATCTGCCAGGACTTGCTAACTTTTGACTCTGGTGCAACCCACAGCACCCGAACCATGAAGCCTCCGATTTAAAGTCAACGGGAGTTTAAAAAACAAAAAGAAAACCCCGGGGCATCCTCCATTTCGCACGGATCCTCAGCGTGCCAGTCTCCATCATCGCTAACTTCTTACAGCAGATTAGCTAAATGCAACATGAAAAGCCAAACGCGCGCTAGAGCAGAACAGGGTAAAATCCATGTTAAGATTTTCAATTAGTCCACTAAAAGCCAAGAATTCAAAGGAAAAGGCTTTTTATTGCACAGTTCTGTTGTGTTTAGTGCTATTGGGTGAGGGTTGTTCTGCCCGGTGGGGTACCTGGGCCGACCCGTTCGCTCAGTAACTGCTCATCAGGTCTTTAAAGCACAAGCTTTCAATGTACAGGTGACAAACCTCTTCTTTCTGGAAGTATTAGGTTTTATAATATTGCATAATTTGACTCTTCCTTATGAGGACAAAAAAAAATAAAATCATTATTCGAGATACTATTTGGGATTTAACCATTGGGTTTTAAAGAAAGTGCTGTCAAGGAACTTAGATTTTTCTGAGATAACGTACATTGTTTTATCTCCATGGTGGAAGTTCTCGGGTTGTTTCATAGCAGTCATTTCATCCAGGGGCAAGATGAATTGTATGTTCTACAACGTCACCCTTTTTTTTTTTTTTTTTTTTTTTTGTCTGAAGATGGTGTTTTGCAGCATCACAGCCAAAAAAAACCACCAAAAAACCCAAAACCTAATGGTTTTTTGAGTGATGATTTTGATTTGGCCAAAACAAACGGTAGTTATTCTGCACAATACACTTTGAATGCAATGTTTTGTGAGTAGATAGTCTTTGAAATGAACCCAATTATATAAATAGCTGAAATATTTACAGTGCCTGAGAGTGGCTGCGACATAGCCCTTTTGTTTTTTAAATAACGCGCTTCTCATTGTCCATAACATTCTATATGGGAACCTAGGTACTGAAAACTATTCTTTTTTCCACGTATGCATGTTTTTTAAATTTGTTTTAGAAAATGAAATGGATGTTAGCAATACTTATGATCTCATGTGTGGTATAGAGTTGAAGCCCCAAACAGCAAGCCGTCCTTATTTGATTTACTAGTTTTGTTGTAGCAGCACCTTCAACCATAAAAAATGTGCAAGCTCTGAACTCCAGATCATTTCCATTGAAACGTAGGAGTTACACTGAACAGAAATGACAGGTGCTTAGTGTCATGTCACAATCTTGGTAAGTGACAAAAAAGGGGTCTAATTATTATTGTTTGATGGGGGGAAAAGATTTCTTTTATCCAAATTTCTCTGTTTAGCTATTCTCACTTTCTTCCCCTTTGAGAAGCAAATACCACTGGAAATTAGGCTACTCATTTAGAGACCTACCTCCTGGAGGAGTTTTGCTTTAGGCCATAAATGCCAGTTGCTCGTTAATTCCCCAGAAGTTCCTCGGAAGTGCCAGGGGCCAAGGCCATCATTGCTAATCTAATTGATTTGTTTTGTTATTAAACAAAACAAAAACGTGTTACTGTTTTCCCACGGAGTTCTCATCACTTCTGAGCAGTGTGATGACGAGCTGTCTGAACGTGGCACCGGGCAGGCAGGGATTCCTCAAGGATTAATAGAGACTCGGGCAACCAGTGAGGTTTCCTCTTCTCCTTTTCAGCCTGGAATCTGGGTTATAATGAAGAAATAATGTTCCTGGAAGGGAACACCATTGTAAGGTAATGGTGTCTGGCTAGAGAACTTTTGAGGAAGAGAGAGATTTCTGAAATAAGAAAAATTTTAGTTCTGGCCATATTAAAGCAGGTATTAAACTGCACGAGTAATAGAGCACTCTGCGTTTGGTCTGATAATTTCTGGTGTGAAGTGAAAGGTAATTAACTCTGTCATTGTTATCTTGCCAGTATTAGGATGGTTAAAAAGAGCCATGTTTATACTTTATTTCACTCAGGGGGAGGATGGGTGAACAGGAAAAATAAAGCTTTCTCTGCAGGGTTTCATAAGGGGGTGTATTCTTACAACCAGTCAGGCTTCTAAGTGTTGGCAGCTGCTCTCTTTAATTGCCAGTAGCGAATACAGGTCACCTGCCAACAACCCGGTGATCTCAGAAGAATTAATAATCATGGAGTCCCAGGATGGATGAGGCTGGAAGGCTCCTCTGGAGTCCAAGCCCCTGCTAGAGCAGGTCACCTAGAGCAGGTCGCTCAGGACCCTGACCAGTTGGGTTTTGAGCATCTCCAGGGATGGAGAGTCCTCAACCTCTCTGGCCAACCTTTTCCAGTGTTTGACAAACCTTTCAGTACAAAAAAAAAAAAAAATTAAAAATTAAAAATTTCCTATGCTTAAACAGAATTTGTTATATTTCAGTTTGTGGCTGTTGCCTCTATCGCTGGGTACTGCTGAGAAGATAATACCCATTTACAGTTGTTTTCTCTGCAGCTCATTATGGAGACAGTGGGTGAAGCTCACGTTCAAAGCAGACCGAAGCCAACGCTGCGCTTGTTTTCTTATTGTCATCACGTGCTAAATTCTGCTCTCCTGTAGCCCGGATGTTATTGGCAGCATTCAGCACTAAAAGCAAAAAAAGAAACATAATGAGCTGTGCCCTGCAGAGTACTTACGTTGGATAATTGCACTAATAGACACCGTGGATTTTACAAAGGCTTTTGCGGATGAAAATATAGGGCACATTAGTGAATAAATCAATGGCAATACATTAATAGACTATGGCTCTGTTCTCCACTCGCTCAGTGAAACTACTTGATAATGACATTTTGTTCAGTATATCATTTCAAAACAATAGCGGTCTCATCACAATTGTAATGACTTTGATAAAACGTTGCATAAATGGAAGGCTTGAAGTTTGACTGTTGACGGATTTGGGGGATTTCAGTATTTGTGGAGAAGATTCCATTAATACTGAATATCCCAACAGCAGCATAAAATTTGGACGTTTGCCATGTGAGATCTTCAGCAGTACAAAGTAGGTGTTCTAACGCCTCGGAAGCTGCAACAATAATATTGTAGGGGTTGTAATATCCTTGTTACACTTGGAACTTTGTGTATCTGCTGCGAAGTAATTTGAGTTCGATTTACCTGTCAGTGTGTGCGTAAGTAAAACTGGGGTAGAACTGAAAGATGAAGCAATTAAAGTACTAATATTTTCTTTGAATTTAAATAGCACTTATCATTCAAAGATTCCCAAAGCAATTTACTGTTATTAATAATAAGGCCTGATTCATATCTAATGCTTTTCATCAGTATGCCTCAAAAGTCTTTACCGAGGTGCATGTCATTAATTCCAATATCAAAATGAGGAAACCGATGCACAGAAAGATAAAGGTGATTAGCCTGAGATCACTTAGTTAGAATCAGGGCCAGAAACAAGGTTAGAAATCACATTTTGTAATTCCCAGTCCCATGCTCTTCTCACTTAACAGAATTGACTCCTATATACAACACAAGGATAATTATTTTATAGAATTTTTAAGAGCTGTGTCAAATAATTTCTATTAAAATACCTCAGTATCTGTCATCTTTAGGGGACGGGGGTATAATAAAGTAAGGCAGAAGCACTTAACAAAGCAAAATTGATCCGCATTGGTCTGTTGAAGGATGATTATCAACAGTGGTTGTGATTTGATCTGGGCGATATACTTGAAGACCAGTTGTACTCATTCTGGAAGATCAGTGAAATCTGCACGTACAATATATTATCTTGAATTTTTTGTGTTCCCATCTTGAAAAGCATCTGGTGTTTTGGAAGAAATAGTCCCTTTCTCCCTGATCCAGTAATCCCTGGCATATGACACAGTGCACCGGGCGTTCTTATAGAATCTATTAATCAGAGGGTTAAATTGTTTAAAAATAAATACATAAATAAAGTGAAAAATGAATGGTGTTCACAGATTTCAATGTAGACAAAATATTTTTATTATGGATATTCAAGTGAACTGTGAAGACCATGTCCAGCGTGCTGTCCACAAGATCACCGAACAACTTATCTTGACGCTAGAGAGCAAGAAGAGAAGTCAGATCTTGCTTTATTTCCCCTTACCAGAAAGCAATAGCGTGCATACAGATCTTAGTTCCTTAGTTTTCAAGCTGGGGACGGCTATTTTTGGTGACTTGGAATCATACTCTTTCCTTAGTATTTTGCTGGTAATGAGAATGTGTAGTAGAATATCTGTATTTTCAGGAAGTATTTGAATCAGCTTATTTTTTGCAGTGTATTTTCCTCATTTTTTTTTCTATTGCTGGACTGCATTGACTGGTACCAACCAATTATGGGAGAAATAGATATTTCTAAGTTCATCATAGTGCTATTTACTTGCAAGATGCAGCTAGCACACGACGATGCTCTTTGGCAGAGTCTAAACACTACATTGGAAATCATAGGGAAGAGAACATAAACCAGAAAAATAGCGTGCTGGAAATTACCTAATGAGCAAAGAAAAGCATCAGTGACCAGAGTTTTTATGGATGCAATTCCCATCAATGTTAATGGGAATTGCTGATATAAAACCCATCTCTGACCTCCACCCTCCCGCTTTCCCTACACGCATCAGCCTAGGTTGAAATTGCAAAATAAGGATAAATTATTAAGGAAGAGCAATTTCTATGTGCTACTGAAGTATTGGCGTTTTGATTTGCAAGCAATTTTTTAATTGTTTTTAAGAAATGTGGAGAAGGTAATGATTACTGTTCAAGCTCCAAATTAGGCAAATAAATGGCATATTTTAATATGTCGTGATAATGATATTGCAATGTATCAGATGATAGCAGTGTTAATATTAAACTTTTGGGGCAAGAAGTCACTCTGTGTCTTTTCTGTGTTGACCCCAGCTGGTCTGATCTGACTGTGGAAGCTGAGATTGCCCCGTGGAAGTTTCAGCCCAAATCTCAGAGAAGTCTCATATTCCAGCATAATTCCTTTTCTCCTCTGGTTCTCCTCTAGGATCCACAGATCCACACAGAATGACAATTCTCTGGTGTGGCCCTTTGCTGGGGAAAGGGGAAAGACATGCCGCTCGCCCTTCTTCCCCGCTCCAACGTTGGTACCAGTGGGGCCAAGTGGTCTGGTAGAGCACACACCGTAAGGGCTACGGGTGCCTTGGTCGTGTTGGCTCCCCATCAGTGTTGAGAATCCCTCACATTTAGGATGATGATAATCTCATGGTACTAGTTGTCATTAGTTCAAACTTTGAAGTTTCTCATAAAGGTGAGAAAGTTACCTCAGATAGCTAGATGATGCTCTAGAGAAAAATATGCAAATAGCCCCTTGTGGTGAGCATGCTCTATGAGACGATGCCTCTGAACAGGCTCTTCATATACGTGCTATACACCAGGCAAATATGAGAATGGAAAGAGTAAAAGGTGAGAAAATATCACTGAAAACTGCCTGAAAGGTTTGGATGACGTAAGGAGGACAGCAAGGAACTGATTCTCCTATTTCTTGTACCAGTTCAACTTGTTTATCCTTGTTTGAGTTACTTTTTAATTTGATAGAGAACATTTTTGAACTCTGTTGTTTTGAACTACCTCTTCAAAGGTGCCCTTTGAGGCTGTGTGTATCTCTCCTCTAGTACCGGGGGTGAAAATCAGCATCAGGATGTGATTCTCTTAGATGACCCTGGGTGAGTATAGGTCACCATTTCTTTTTTCCTTTTATTTATTTTTTTTTTTTAATCGAGTCACTACCATCCAGCAGATATGCTGAAGCAGCCTGGACTACCTGAAATGTCTATGAAATTTCCACCCCATTCCTTGCAAAGCTAGTTACATTGAAGTAAATGTATACAAATGAAATAAAAGATTAGAGAAAAGGGGTAACTGGAGGAGTGCTTTTGTTTTCCTGCTTCCGAGGTATTTTTGTTCCGCAAATGCGCATAAGGAAGAAGACCCATAGTCTCTAAGCTGTTTATCTGGAGTGAAGTCATCTTTGCTAGAAAACCTGACAACTGGTGTTTGTTCCCAGGCGCTCCCCTGGTCCCTCGCACACCCGTCACCGATGCAAAGAGTCTGCTCCTAATTGACATCGTAACTTGTATCCTGGACAGATTTAATTTGGCAGGTTTTTGGTTAGCATTTGGAAACCACAGCAGCTTGTTTGAGTATATATTGCACTTCTCCCCACAAAGCATAACAAACGCGTGGCTATTAAGGCCGGGGTAGTTTCGAAGCAGGAAGATATAGTGTGTGTGTTTGGGCACCGGGGAGAAACAGGATGCGTGGGGATTCTCAAATCAGAGAAGCAGCAAACGCTCGCAGGTTGCAGTGACAGACTCTGCAGATGACAAGAACACCAGTTCCAATGAAACCTTGCCACCATCATTTGTGGAAACCCTGATTACAAATTTCTACACGAAGCCCTTGCTGTGAACATTCATAGATTAAACTAGACAGCTCCTTTTCCAGTTTTACTTCATCTTTGCTGTGTTTGCTCCTGGGGCCATCTACAGCACATTTTCTGAGATTTAGAGAAAGAGTGAGAAATTGCAGTGCATGTAGTGCAATAGGAACATTCTTCAAGATACTGATTTTTATGAAAAAGGGGAGAGGATGGATTGAACACCGGTCTAGTTATAATTGTAACCACAATATTTTTCAAACTAAAGGCTATTGATTGTGTCCTTGAACCAGCAGTGATTGTTTTTATGAAGCTTTATGTTAACCATTAAAACTATTTTAATATTTCTTGGTCCAATTAGATTCTTCTATAGATGGCAATTAAGCAAAAGGGTTGCAGTCAGTTATATTGATGTTAGATCAAACCTGCAGCGGTGCTAATCTAAAAATTATGTGCCTTATTTATTGTGTGGCTTGTGTGTCACTTGTAATCCAGAATTGCCCTAATTATACTACGAGATTATGCGTAGGGAACATTTTACCTTCTGTTCTGTACAGTACAGGTACTTTTGTAATTATATTTTTAGTGATCTGTTTCATAACAAATCACACAATAGTTAAGGGGTGAAATGAAAAAGGATTCTGCATCTCATTGAACTTCCATGTAGACTTTTAACTAACTGTGTAATATGTACTGATTAACATTAATGCTAGAGCAAGTAATCTTGTGGAAAATACAATTAAAATTATATCATGAGCTGCAATTTTCTTTTCAATCTTGGACTTTACTTCCTGGATCCCAAAATATCATCCAGGGTATGGGTTCAGTACTCATTCCGTAAAATATCTGAACCTCCTGGTGTTCCTGAGCTAGAGTTCTGTTGGCTTTGCTACAGGTCAGTTAGACACCAGTAAGTTTTATTTTGCCTTTGCCGTTAGTATTAAAAGGTTTTATTTAAATGAAGACTTTCTGAAAGTTGTTCTTTTTATGCTATCATCCAAATCTTTTGAAATAACTTCACAATGTTTTAAAGAGTTGAACTAGGCCTTTTTTTATATTTGTGACTGACGTTATCAAGTAAAGTATGTACCAAACTAGTCTGTGAACAGAAAAAACGGAATTATTTTTTTTGTTAAAGTAAAAAAAAAAGTAGGATAATGCTTAGGGTATTTGTAGAATGTTAATCTAGGAAAGAATTGTTAGGCGTTTACGGCTGTTGGACAAAGTTAACGGGTTGAAAGGGCGACCCGAGTTGGTCATGAGAGTGAGGAGCAGCTTCTTTTCCCTCCCAGGGTACATGAGTTTGAAGTTGTGGCTTCAGCTTGGTACTGAGAATGGAAACGTGTAAGATCCTCTCTTCTGAGCACCTCAGGGAGAGAATGTCATACGCACATGAGTACACTGGGAACAGGAGCGTCAGGTGACAGACACCGGGCTGTGACAACGGTGAGAGAAGGGCGTTGTTTCGGACTTCATGAAAGGGTAAAAAAAAAAAAGTATGGTTCAATTGTTCATCTCATCATCAATATGGTTCATCTTAAATGATGACAACTAAACACTAAAGAACCATTTTTGAGCGAGGACACGTTTTTCTATGTTGACAGTGACCTTTTTAAATTAACTTTCACCTAAAGAGTGTAGAGGCTTAAAAAAAGCCTTGGCTGTTGCATTTGTTCCTCAAAACACGTGTCTCTCCAGCATAACGAGGGCTTGGCTATCTCACTGTCTGTATTTGGCCATTGTATTGAGTTGTGAACCTTTTCACGCTTGATAATCAAAATGCTGATTTTTCTTATATTCTGAGATGTAATTATACTTTTTCTTGTTCCTTTATATTTATTTGTTAACAACAAGTAGAAGCTAAGCATGTTCTTTTAGTTATGGATGTCCCTCAGATGTACATCCCAAATTGCACCTCCGTGAGCTGGGAGGTAAAATTTCTTTGAAAGCAAAATAAGAGAGCAAATTTGGTAAAAAAAGGAACGTAAGGCATTCAGAAGCTGAAAAGCTGTCCAAGAATGTTGTTTGTTTATCCTAAAAGTAGCAGTGGAAGAACTATTTTGCGTTGTAGGAAATGCCCGGCACGCTGCCTGCCTGGCTCTTTGGCTGCAGCATCAGCAGGTTTCTGTGGAGCGCGCGGCACTTTGTGTCTGCGTTCAGCAAACAATGTGCAGAACTGCAGGATTAGGTTTTTTTTTTTTACATTTTCAAAGGCAAAACAAAAATAGACTGTCATACCCTATTGTTACGTCACTCCCCAACAATAGCGTTTCATAGCCATCTCTTGTAAAACGATTGTTTTTCAAGCAGAGTTACAGAGACCCAAATTGTTCTCTGCCTACAAAGGCGTTGTCTGTTTTCTGGTGAAGTGACTTTACTGGCAATATCTCTGCCCGTTATAACGCCAGGCAGCAGCATTAAAATACAAGGCTATGGGAATGGAAACTTTAGATGCCTTAATTTTTTCATAGCATTAATTTCTATGTTGTATAATGGAAGTATTTCATTAAGTTTCTCTGTCACCCCGGTCATGTTTCACCTTTGACGCTTCGTTAGCGATTCGTTTTTGCACCCATCTCAAAACTGAGGTCTTGTGTTTCAGCCCTTTCCAAGGACTTGCTTTCTGTACCTTTCTTCTCCAGAGCTTTTATGTTCCTCTTGGTTTTCTTAATACTCAAATGCCAAAATAATAAAGGGGAATTTTGTAAATTTCTTGGTATTTTGAGTACACATTTTATCCAAGATATTTATTTTTATTAGTTTTATGTAAAAGTTGGTAGTGCAGAGGCTCATTTTACCTGAACTTTTGCTTTTTGCTGTCGGTCCTTGACATGAGATCAAATAACCAAAGGAGCAGTAATCTCTTCGTTGCTTTATGCATATCTTCCTTAAAATCTTGACCCCTTCTGCTTCTTTGACACCATCCTTGCTTGATTTCTTATCAGTTTAATCACTCTTCCAGAGAGCTCCCACCTTACCCCAAGAAAGCTGAAATAGGCATATCTTTTTTTGCCCTTCCTCCTAATCTTTGATATTTATCAACTATTTGTCAACCGCTTTTGAAAACTCAGATTTATCTTGCCATAGCAGTTCTTGCAGATCCTGCCACACCTCTTCCTCTCATTCTTTTCTGATTCCCCAGAGAATGTAAACACACTGCTTGTCCCAAAGGATGTCATTGCCTAGAAATTACTTTGTCATCTTTCTAGATCCCTCGTATTTGTTGTATCTATTATTTACAAGTTTCTCTTACTATGAATAGACCTGTGATGATACAGCCTTTCAAATAAATCTAAAACTCTTTTGAAAGCTCTCAACAACTCATATTTCAATTACTGCAATGCCTTTTTTTTTTAATGTCTAAAGACTTCCGAAAGCTGATCTTGCCTATTGCTTCGAAGTTTACACTCACGTTTTGTGTCCCACAGTTTATCTCCCCCTTCCCCACTTTTGAGGTTGTTTATGACCTTTCCCATCCTGGAGGCAGCAAGGGGAGATCAGCTCCTGGCTCCAGTCGGCCGTTTGCCAGCCCGTTACCCTCTTGTTCTGTTTTCAGAGTCCCACCTGTGCTAATTCCTATGCCGCTCCTGACTTATACTCAAGAAAAAACCTGAATCCTGTGAATCTGCCTCATTAGTACTACAGAAACACCTTCTGGAAGTGTTTCTGTGCTGGGATGCCTACAAGAAACTTTGAGCATGATCCAGCAAGTTAATATGCTGTCAAATAGAGTTGGGTCATTTCCTTCTGCTTTCTTGTTTGGCTATATCGTCTTTGGGAGTCTTATACTTGCTCTGCGAGATCTTTGAGACAGTGACAATCTGTTTCATTTTGTTTAATGAACTGTTACTCCGTGAAGTCCTGGTCCGTGTCCTTGACAAACTCCATTCCAGTTTGAGTCCATTCTGTGCCTTGAGCTGGAATTTCCAATATTTGGGGAGCACAACTAAGAAAGTGGCTCATCTAGATAAAACTTGCTTTCACTCAAATACATAAATCATTTAATTGCTCGTTCTCTGCAAATCCCACCAGTACAACACAATACTAATTATTTTAGGTTTGTGATTTACATGAAGCTTCATTTGTCTTTGCATTCTAATGTTCCTAAATCCTTTCTTTCCATTTTTAATCTGGTGTCCAGGAACGGCTAGGTGTGCTACTTAATGCTTTGAATTTTGTTCATTTATACATGCATCTGCTTCTTGGTATTGAGTGTAGCTTCTAGTACAAACCCAATTTTTTCAGAGATTTCTTGCATTTACTTTCTAAAATATTTTCTGGTGTTTTATCTGATGGAACATTATGTAAAAAATATGACTTGAATAGATTGTATGCAGAAGTAAAGAGAAAATATGAGGCTATGACAGACTGCAAACAGAACTTTGCCAATTTAACTGAATTTTTACAGTTTTATAACTCAAGAAATGCTTTGAATCTCAAAACGGAAACATTTTGAATAGCTCCATAACAGCATCTAATTGCTCAAGCTATTTATAAAAAAGAGAAATTGTAAAACATAGAAGTTCAAAAACTAGCGATTGCACATGCCCAACAATCTTTTTCAACAATAATTTCATAGTGATTTTTAGCTTGAGGACTTTGTGCTGTGCATTTGTAGCAGCCAAATTGACACGATGGAGTGTAATAGCTCCAAAGCAGCTATTACAGTCTGTTGGGTAATTAAAAGCTAAATGGAACGTTGAGAAATGATCCGTACAATCGGATTGGCTAATTTCTTCACTTTTGTAGATTTAAGTCACTCAAGATGATGTTATCATTTTTTTAAAGTGGGTTTATATTGTTTAAACCACCATGAAACTCAATTCAGCCTCAATATGATGTTAAGGAAGGCGTCAGGCTTTCTTGGTTTTGTAAATTTTATATATATTATCTTCACCTCATGAAACGCTTTCACACTTTTGTTGTCCACTGAGCTCATAGTAGAGAGGATATTTTATGTGGAAATTCCTAAAAATATGACACAGCTTGTTTGCCATTACTGTCACTAGAGGGGCAGAGCAAAGATAACAGACTTTCCTTTGGAGTGATGTACCTGTCGACAGAGCATTCCCCACGCTGCTCCGGAGTGTGCCCTGCGCTTGGGCTGGGCTGAGAGTTGGACAGGTAGACGTGGCACCCTCACTGCCACTTGCTTTTCTTGTGCTTAGTCTGTCTCCAGATGACCATAGTGCTAAATGGTGAGGTTATTGTAGCGTTTATTTCCATCGATATTTGAAGCATTTCTTTTGATGACAGGTTTCTTAATCTGAAGTTATATGAGACCTTATAGCAGCATTCTAGCACCTAAAGGGACTACAGGAAAGATGCGGAGGGACTCTTTACCAGGGAGTGGAGCGATAGGACAAGGCAGGTAATGGTTTTCAACTGAAAGAGGGGAGATTTAAATGAGATCTTGGGAAGAAATCCTTTGCTGTGAGGGCGGTGAGCCCCTGGCCCAGGTTGCCCAGAGAAGCTGTGGCTGCCCCATCCCTGGAGGGGTTCAAGGCCAGGTTGGACGGGGCTTGGAGCAACCTGGGCTGGTGGGAGGTGTCCCTGCCCAGGGCAGGGGGTGGCACTGGGTGATCTTTAAGGTCCCTTCCAACCCAAACCATTCTGTGATTCTATGAAAGTATGCAATGGTTTGATCTGACCTTCTGTATATAACAGGTCAGTATATTTTGCTGAGATATCCTATGCTAAGCACAACACCAAAGTACTTCAGTCTTTCAGCAATTAACTGGGAATGCGTCACAGGAACAGAACATGAGACAAGAGACACCGGAGTACATTTGAGGACCCTCCAATGGTGGGAAAGTAATTAGATTTGTGCTACAGATTCTATTCTTGCAGAGACTTTGGCTGGCTTTTACCTTTTATTTAAGTAGATTTAGATATATTTTTCAACTTTCTCAGTTCTCAATTAAGGTATTGAAACAGGGAGACAACAGGTTTCATTTATAAAACCCAATTTTAAAAGAAGATAGTGGTCCATTAGAAGTTACTTCTCCAGTTGCTCTTTTTGACCAAGAAAGAGCAAATGTACAATAATAGGAGTCATGTTGGAAAGAGTTCCCCTTTAGAAGGGCTGTCTCAGGGGATGAATGAAAGATAATCATGGCACCAGAGGTGAAAAGGATCTTAATGCGATCACGGTTACAGTTACTATCTTACCAGTATTAAAGCTTGTTGTCAAATTAGTGAAAGTCAAAAGAAAAGAAAGGAGTGGGTGGGGGGGTTGTGTGATGCCACTGAGCAGGTTAAAACACATTTCTGCATTGTTCAGCCAGTTGGTATTTTCTTAGCCACAAAATTATGCTGTAATATGAACTCTGAAATGTATTTTTATAAATTTATACGGATTTTATATATATAGTCAACATAATTATAACAGTGATTCTCAAAACGTTTTTGGCCATAGGAGAAGAGATAACTGCTGCAGGCAGGTCTAGTCCCTTTGGACTTTATTTTGACTTCAATTTTATTTCCTGTAAGCCATGAACCTTTAGTTGGAAGTTGGATTTATACCTTAAGATAAAACCTGTGGTCTCATGTCCTGGCTTTAATGATGCTGCTGTCACCTTCCAAAGGTGACCCTTTCTGCGGCAGGTAGTCTTATGGGTCTTCACCAACTTTCCCCCTTGGGAACTCTTCCGGCGAAGCGGACGCTTGTGACTTTTAGCCTGAAAACTCCAACCAAGCATTAATGCTCATGAGCTTCCCCTCAAACCATGTTCTCAACAAATCTCACCTCTGTCAGGCATTACTCATCCAGCAAACAATTCCTTCACTTCTAGACAACCACGTTGCTTTAAGAGATGGAGTTATCATGACTGGATTTATATACAGATAGAGAATATACACCAAATCCTAAGATAAAATGTATTATTTTGTCTCCTGAATTTAAATGGATCAGTACCAAAACACGCTGGCTGAGGATCTGACCCGTTATGCCCATATTTAGTAGTGCCGTTTTAAACCTGTATGCAGACAAAGAGCAGATCTTGGCTTCTGTACAAGGGTGTGTGTCTGCACATGAGAATGAATATAGTCTTGTGAGCGCGGGTTTGAAAATCTATCTTTTAATTGCGAATTGGAAATGCAGTTCCAAGGTTTCCTTTTCTATCCCAGGCACTAAAATAATGATTGCATTAAAGACTTTTGTTAGTGCGTGGGCAGCCAGAGGTGGTAGACAAGTTGGTGGTCGGGTCTGCATTCGGTATCTTTGGAGGTTTATAATCCCAAATATTCAAAGAAGTGTCCTAAGGAGAAGGATTTTCCTGAGACGAGGATGGATTCGTTTTGAGACTTAAAAGTCCAGCGGACCTCCAACACGAGAATGTCTTTTTGTTGTAACTTATTTTCTGAATGAAGCACACGAAAGTACCAGCAAATACTCTACAGGTATTAAATTGTGAAATCTTCATTCTATTTCAACCAAATCTTAACTTCTGTAGAAATAAATAGTTGAGGGTTTGGGGTTTTTTTTGAGATCTTGCTTAGAGTGGCTTTCTTTTAATTATTTTTGAAATAACATTAGGTTATACGCTTAACTTAAATCTCCTTCCAATGAGTATCTGCTCCTACAGCTTTACTTCTCCTAACTAAGCAGTTCTTGCCGGCTGTTGTCAGTTCATTTTGTGGGTCTGTCCATCTTGACTCTACCTGATGGAGGGCCGCGTCATTTCTTTTTTATTGATTCTAGGGTCCCCTGAGACACGCTCAGCGTTGTAGTTCAGCAACAAGTGCTCTGCAGCTCCATCAGAGTTTCCACAGAACGAGCTGTTTCTGTTTTATTAGTCTTTATTAAGCTACATATTTTTGCTGATCCGTAGGTTGGACACTTCAAATAGGCATCATGGTGATGCTGCCAGAACTGTACTTGACGGGTATTTTTCAACCTGTCTAGACTTAGCTTGGTTTTAGTATCATTTCAGACAGCTATTGCAGCCATAATTATTCTGCAACACAGGCTACCGGTTAGACAACCCGTATTTCAGGATGTAACCATGGTAGGTGTGCATTCAAACTCGTTAAAACTCTCTTTGACTCTAACTACATTTAAAAATGGTTTCAGCCCCAGTTGCAAGCCCCAGAGGGAACCGGGCTTTGCTGTCTCTCTCCTCCAGGACAGCACGCAGTACCTGCTTCCCGAGTTCTTGCTAGCCTACAGAATAAATGGTGAATTAATCTTCTGTGACTGAGAGAAACTTACGGTACATGAAATTTAGAATGCTGTCCAGACCCTTTCAAAGAGGCTTCCATCTCTTTCAGACCTCGGGCTCTAGAAAATTGAACCAAAAGAATATATGTTGTACCTCTGACAGAGCTCCTGTTATTAACTATTTCTCATCCTTTAATTTCTCGGAGTCAAAAACCTAGTGCTGATGCAGTCCAGTATTCTGTGAGGAGCGCTGCACCCGAGCTGCTGAGAGAGTCACCTTCAGCAGCCTGGCCGCGACCTTGCACGAACGCTTGCCTGGAACTTCTGCTTCAGCGAGGACTAAATCCCTCCATCTGCATTATTATCCCTCCCTAACCCGAGTCCTTGACAAAGCTTTGTGTTCAGACGGGGAAGGACAATCTCACCACTAAGTAACCTGCTTGTCTAATTCTTCAGTCTTACTAATTGCTAAAGTTGTAATTTTAAATCCGACTGCTGGTATCAGAAGGCCAACTGCATGGGGTTAGGTGGGTCGGGACCTGCAAATTCCAGCATCTTAATTTGACCTTTGGCAGATGACTCAGTGCAGTTTTTTTCCCCTGTCTTTTCTCCTTAATTGCAGTTGCAGCTGGGTGTCTAAGTGCTATTACAAGAACTGAATTAGAAAAATGGAAGAAGTTATTCCATGGTGCCTTGGCTCTAGAAGTAGCTATTTAACCCTGTGATTTTGTGAGAGCCATGCATGAAATCCATGCCTCTGATGTCTCGTCTGTCATATGTACTTATAATGCTGAGAAAGAGCACTCTCAAAACGATGATAAAAGGAAAGCTTCAGAATTGTGATAATTTTGACACATCATTACTATGATTGACATGATAAATAAGTCAGGTCATAAGGAATAATGCAGTTCTAAATCCCCAACCACATAAGCTTGCTGAGAGGGGAAAAAAGGGTCTATTAAATTTTCTGTATAGAGATTGCAGTCAGCGGTGCATAAACAATACATTCTATAGCAACCTGTTCATTGCTCAAGTTGTTATTGGCAGGCACTGTGGCATTTCTACAGTCATTAAAAGAAGCTATCACTATTAATCTCCAGTCTCAAGGCAGACAGGTTTAACCTGAAGCTGATCATCAAATAATGGTAACACATATTTGTGCTTTGTTGAATGTGCCCTTTCATCTGTGGATGCCTTTCCTGTAATGTTATGAGAAGGGTTGAGGATTCTAGCCTTCATTATAAAAGTTAGTAAGTTAATAACGTGTCTTTTTAGAAGACTTTCCCCCCCGAAATGAGGGGTATTAATGCAGGGGAGGAGTTTTTATGAGACTTGGCAGCTCATTCTATCCATCCCCAGCATTCAGGGTATCGCTTACCTCTGATTTTCTCAGTCCTTGGTCAAGTTAAAAAAACCAACGCTCTAAAGCTGTCCAAGTATACGCAGATGTATACGTGTGTGTGTGTGTGTGTGTTCAGAGAGACAGCTCGGAGTGAACTCCGTCAGCGAGCGGAGGAATAACTCAGTGGCCCAGGAGAACGTCTGGAGAGGGCTGGAGAGCATCTAGATCGAATTCATGTTAATATTCCTCCACTACAAGGTATAGTTTTTTGATGAATTGCTGAATCAGGTCTTCAAAGGTATGTCAGAGCGTAATGTACTAACTAGTAATGTAACCCTTTTCTTTTGAGTGGCCTAGGGAAATTAATCTCACCCTACAGATGCATCTGTAGGTACAAGATCCCTGGGAAAGGGCAGCTGTATGGATGAATTCATCACTTGGTTCCTTAGAAAGCAGTCCTTGAAAGAACCAAAACATTTTGATTGCCCTTCTCTTTTGCTTCCCCTTCCTCAAGGAAAATTGTGTTTTCCTCTGGGAAATACAGGAACCTGTCACTGCAGACAAATGGGAAATTGTGATTTATAAAGGTTACAGAGAGAAAATTCAATTTATTTTTCATTCTTTCTAAAGAGAGAGTCATATTCCTTCTCGAATATCCCTTAACATCCTCTCAGAAATGGGATGACATCTGTCGTTTAAGCTCCCTAAGTACTCTTGTCCCAGTTCCAACTTTTGGTTGTGGTAATCAAGTGATTAGGGAGAAACAAACTCATCCTAAGTTATGTCTTCAGAAGCCATTTTTATATGCAAATAAAAAAATTGAGTTCCTCCCCAGGAGACTTCCTTAACATAAATTATCTTTGAAGCATCTCGTGTCAGCGGTGCACGTGGTCCAGCAGCGCTGTGCCCGCAGCCCCGTCCCCCTCGGCGTGCTCCGCCGGCTGGGGACACGATAGGCTCAAAAGCTAAGCAAAGCTACAGCAGCTCACCCAGCGTCCCGTTTCACCCTTTTGGTTTGTGTCACTGATCATACTGACGGACGTAGGCTGGAAAATAAATTTAAAATTAACTATTTTGACTCCCATCATTTTCTTGTTTAGTTTTCAGAAGAATGCTCTTTGAGGCAAGAGATATTGCTTGCCATTGACTAGCAAGGGTCAGTCTTAGGCTTTTTCAGGGGTCAGGTAGCTGGTCCTGATGCTAATCCTGGTTTGTTTGGATGCTGCTGTATTTCCTTTCATCATCTGTACTTAATTTTTTGGAGCTTCTAATCCATTGCTATGTCTGAGCAATAAATTAATGAGGTCTGAGATTTTAAGAAATACATTCACCTGCCTTGCTACCATGTGAAAGTCACAAATCCTGAGCCTGCTGTTATGTACTGGCTGTCAGGGAGCAGCAAGGGCAAGCTGCTCCGCAAGAGCCCGGAGCTGAGAGCAACAGCGAGGTCCTCCCTGACAAGGGACACAGACCTGCACTGTCTGAAGAAGAGTTATGCCCAATCCTCCGGTCGCCACCAGATGAATCCATAGTGACAAGGCAGGTCCAAGGTAAAGCCAGGAGGTCAAGTCAACAAGGTACAAGGTTGGGAGCAAGTCATACCTCCCACATAGCTCAGGCAAGGAGCAGGCTCCTGAGTTGAAATGTCCTCTGTCAATGGGTGGAGGCCCTGCATTGAGGTATCTCACAGCTCTTTCTCATGCAGCTCTCACAAGTTGGCAGTTTCCCCGTCAGCCTGGCCCAAGGTTACACAGCTGCACCCCATCAGAGGTGACCTTGGCCACAGGCAGCAACGCCCAGGAGGGAGGAAAAGGCTGCAGAACCCGCTGGCGGACTCTGGGCGCCAGTGCTGGCTCTCTGGCAGCACTGGCCCGCGTTCCAACTGGGGATGATGCTCCTCCAACTGCTCTGTGGAAGTAAATGGCAGCCAGGAGTTGATTTTGAGCGTTTGATGCTGAGTGCATCTTTGTTCAGAGGAAAAGTGGGGAGGCAAAGAGCTGCTGGTGGTTTGCACCTTGGAAGGACAGGGTTCAGAGGCTTGAGAAGAGCAGTCCCGCCTGCCCTGGCCTCCTTTGCTGGCTCACTCTGAGGGCAGGCAGGGAGGCCAGGTGCTCGCTAACAGCAGAATTACACAGCGACTGAATGTTCTACAGTGTTTCAGGCTGTTTCCCATTTTGGCATTTTTATTTTTAAGTATGTTGAACATATACATTTGATCTCTTTGGAAAAGTATAAAAGACAGATATGGCAGAAAGTTACTGTAGAGATTGAGGAGAGGGAAAGCAGATTTTTAACACTAGAATGTAACCTGCTGTTTGAATGGCCTTAACATAAGCTATGATCTAGGGTTTAGACACTCATTTGTAATGCTTGTAATAGCTAAAGCTCAGTTAAATTGGCGTGATGACATGCGCCAGAGTCTGCAGGCAGCTTGAAACTATAACTCTGAGAAATGCAAATTGCCTGGTTTATTCTCACGCTGGCATTGCCTATGATAAAACCTGGGAGAATAGACTGTCTTTTTTCCCCCCTCTTCTGTCTGCTATTGACCAGAGATGCTACGAGTAACCGTCCGGCGTTGTCTGAAAATTTGCAGTAGAATTTAATTTAGGTTGCCGTATCACATTAACAAATCTTTCAACTGAGAAACTGCCTTGCGAAGGGAGCGTGAGAAGAGGAGACAGCTTCAGAGCCTGCAGGATCCCCATGGATATTGTACAGCATCTTCTTCTTGCGGTTGGAGATTGGAAAGAAAAGAAAAAGTTTTGCATCCTGTATTTGAGTGTAGCCTAAGACGTCAAAAGGTCGTAATAAACAGGTCAGACTTTTGCCTGCTGTAGCCTCATCTCGGTAGTGTTTGTCCTTGGCTCATTTTCACCACACGAAAAATGGAAATAATGGTCCCTACGTCTTCCGTAGGGGTCTCTGGTGTGCTGGTAGAAGCAGTTTTTATTTTTCAAGAGCACTTTCTACTTCTTATGCTTCCTGGTGGTAGTAAATTGTACTGTTTAATGTTAGGAGTAAAGGTTTTGTGCAGATTTAAACCAGCTTTTTTAAATGTTCCACTTTCCCTCTTTGCTGGGTTTTACATTTTATGCATTTGTACGCATAGAGGGGCATGAGAAACAACAGAAACATTTCTGGCCTCTAAAAACATTTGCTTTAAAGCATTTTTAGTGACTCCAGTTATCCTATGTGGGATAATAGCATCTTGCGAACAAATCTATGTTTATTTTTTCACGTTGTCTTTTACATTGGTTATTGCTACTAATTATGGTGATCGATACCTGTAAAATACACAATTCTATGTCCATCCTGCTTGCATTAAAAGAAGGTTCAACCATTGACCCCTTTCAAAGACAGCTTTGAGTATTTGAAAACGGTTTGCAGAAGATTCTTAATGCCCGTCAGAAATCTGGTCATTTTTAGCCTGCCCATGGTCAAAGTTGAAGCTTGTGAATTTCTCCCTTTATGTTATTAAAAAAAACCCAAACAAACAAAAAAACCAAACCACAAAAATTTCCAAACACACCAAAAAAACCCTCCAGAAAATCAACAACAAAGCCCCATCCTCAATTTGTGCGTCATTGCTTGCTGGGTTGAGGCTAAGCGGTAAGCAATGAAAGCATGAACCCATGGCAACTTCCGTGTTGTGTGAAATAAATTACTTCATTAAACGTATAAAATCCTCGCTATATCTATGTGTATACCACATGAGAGCACGAGGCAGCCCCAGAACACTGCAGGTTATGTAGCCTGGAAATGCTACTGGTACCAGTAGCCACTCTGCCGCTTTACACTGGGAATTATGGCCTTGCCTGTATTCCCTTCCAGGTATCGAGTTCTGGCGTGCAGTAAATGCTTGAGTGTGAAGAGCTTTATTTGTAAGTTATGTTGGGCTCTGTTACAAAGCTGCATTAAAGCATTTTGCTGAAAAACCAAGTAATCCTTTTCTTTTTCAAAAGCGCTAAGTGAAAATGCATTGATTTTTATTTTCTTTCAGCAACTTCAATAGCTCAAGATTATTACTTGTTTTAAGAGTGATAGAGAAATGTCAAAAATGCTTCAGTTGTACTTTCATTTTTATATATCACCAGGTTTTGGTTTTTTGGGCAGGTTTTTTTGTTGTTGTTTGGGGTTATGGGCTTTGGCGGCAGTAGGAGGGAGAGATTATGGTTTATTTCAAAAAGCTGCTTGTATTTCTGAGCTTTCTCAGAGATTGCGTGGTTGAGTAAGTAACGCATTTTATTGTCTTAAATTTGGTCTGTGCTGTAAAACTCCTTGGCTCCTGAATAGCCAAATATTCTGGCACACCTTAATCTCTTCTTTATAATTACTCGTGAAAGAGCAGAGGGGAGAGATCAATGATGTGACACTGCGTAGGGTGTTTTCAGTAGCCTCTCTACAGAGAGGCCAGCGCTGGCTTTTGGTATTATGTATGATTTATTAATTTAGTGTTTTCTTTCACTGAAGATAGGTACGGAGGCACTGAGTTTGCAGAACTAGTACCACAGTCAAAAAAGCTGGATACAAGTCCCAAAGCAGCACAAGGCAAACCTGGCTCGGCAGCGGAGGCTGGTGGCCATCGCCTGCAGGACTCCGGGTCCAGCTGCTGGCTACAGCCAGCTGTTCCCATCCTGGCCTCCAGTTTTGATTTAGCTGCTTGGTATAATTTTAATCCTTATCTGAATGCATCTGATGTGTGTGTATAAGAGATCTGTCCTTCTTCACTCGGTGTAAGTAGTTTCAGGAGATCGTATGTCTATGAGAGAAACCAAGTGACAGCGTTGCGTTGCCAAGTGGACCCCGCAACATGTTCTTGCTGGTTTGGGTGCTCCGACGTTTGATAGTTCTGCACTAACACAGCCCGTTACCATCCTGATAGCAGATCTGAATAAAATGGGTTGATAAAATCTAAACAGCATTGCTGTGTTCTGCCTAATCACACACTGCCAATTAATTTCGAACTGATAACCCAAGGACATTTTGGAAAGTGACAGCATGTTTCTAAACCTAGGGGTGAATTTGCTTCTTTTTAAAACAAAATGAAATAGATGTCACTTGTATCTCAAGTATACATATTCATGTACAATGGTGCGTTTCCTAATGTACCATTTTTCTCATTTTATCTTTCATTTATTCCCTCTAATTTTCCTTATTAACTGTAATTCTGTTGTGACATCCTAGTGTCATATTATGATGATAGAAATTTCAAATAAGAAGCAGCAGCACGAAACGCAAGGTTTCGTATGAGCTGGGAGACAAGAGCACCCTGTGGAAATAAGCTTCTGGTTTTCACTATCAAGGCAACGAGCCCTTGTCACGCGCGGGAGAGGCTGTTTCCCACCCGCGCAGCGGCGAGCAGGGAGCCAGCCCTCTTCTGAGAGGGGAAGGAGCCAGTGCAAGACCAAAAAGACATCGTACTCTTAAACTCCTCTCTTATCTGGGAGCCACAGATAGGAAATCATAAGTACATTAATGCAAACAGCATTTGTACTGGCCAAGTAAGGTATGACTAACAATTTGTTTTTAACAATGCCAACATTGCCCGCACTGCAGAAATACTAACAAAGAGCCTCGAGTAATAACTTCCCCTTAGATTTCTTTTTACAGCACTTGCAGCATTCTCTGAGCGTGCATTTAGGTACTGTGTATAAATAGGCAGATACGAAAACCTATTCCATCTTCCAGAGAAGAGAGACGTTGGTTTATTCTCACTTCAGAAAATTAAACGCTTATCCATCTGCGGAATTATTTTTGAATGAATAAGTTTGTAGACTGTCTTTAGCTGGGTTATTGTTTGCTCTTTTGGAACATTCTTTGCTTTCACAGTTGTTTTGTTCTTGCTACAGAGGAAATACAGCAATGTGTATTTTTCTCCCTGCTGAGGTCTGAGGCAACCTTATATTATGAAATAACCAAAGATTGATAATCACAAAGGCTGCAAAGGGAAAGCCTCGCTTTATTTAGAAGAACATCTGTGCTATAAAGAGGAAGAAAAATTCTTTCTTTTGATAGAGAAATATTTCTTCGGATCCTGAGCTCTGCTCTGTGCATCGTTTTGCCCCACTTTTTTATTTTACAGTACTCTAAATATATAAATGAAATTTCATTTGCTTCTGAATCTCTGTGACCTGAACAACTCTGCTTTTATTAAGGGTTGTATCCCTTTATAGAAGAAAGCGGAAAAAGGTAGCATGTTATGGTCAGGGGGATGGAGAACTTTAGACCAGATGGAGCGGACCTGAGGCCCCTGATAACCTATTTCTCAAAACATTGTTTTGACAAGTCATTCCATATGTTTGCTTGAGTTAGCTGTTGGAAGAAGGCTGTGGGGGATCTTCTTGTTTTTTTCAGATCTGCTCTCTTTATGTAAAGACTTGGAAACAGCAGACCTTTGGGAGCAAGGTAGCAATCTGGATCCCCAAACATGTTTCTCATATATATATAAATAGAACGCAGGAAGGGTTGACCTTGAGCTTAAAATGCTGCTCAGCGAGTGCATCTTGGTTTGAGTAGTTCAGCTGCAAAGAACAAACCTGCCTATTTAGTTCAATGTTATAAATATCCGTAGAAGTGCTCTCCTTTAAGCCTCCATAAATTGTTCCGTGCCCGTAGCATCTAGGATCTGAGGACGGGTTTTTAAATTTGGTTAATTTTTTTTTTCCTTTTTTTTCTTTTGAAGTTCAAATGACGTTTATATGTAGCAAATTGTAATCCCTGTTCTTAGACTGGATTTGCTGGAGAAAGAAAGCTTTGATCGACACCTTGCTTACCCAGTAACTGCGAAAATGTACTTGCATGGCTTTAACAGAGCGTCTCTTGAGTACGCTTTTTAGATAATGATGGCTGAGTTGGTGGCCTTACACGTTTGCTGGCACCAAACGCCTGTGACACAGAAGCCCTTCCTTTCATTCTGAAGGATAAGTCAACTGTGGAACACTTTCAGATCCGTGGAACGCTTTCAGATTTGTCTTTTGCTTACTCTCAGTGAGGAGAGGCTTAAATTCTTTTTTTTAATCTTTTGGGAAGTTCAAAGATTTTTAAACAAGCAGCCAGGTACAGTAGGTATCCAGGCATAAAGAACGCTCTAAAATCCAATAATATTTATTATTTTTCATGTATTTGACAGGTATCCAACAGCATTCTCCCAAATCGAAGTTGATGCTAGAAAACCACAATTTTTTTTAAACTTAGAGCCCAACTGAAATTTAGTATTAATTTTAGCTTCTAGCAGGACCATTTGTCAGATGATCAGTATATATGTGCAAGCGTCTGCTTCCAGTGGACTGCGCCACAACAGCAGCTTCATTTAAAAAGATGCTACAAAGAAATAGATTTTAGAAAGTCACATGTGATCAATTGTACGTATTTGTTTTATGCTCTACAGAGCATATTTAATCTTAAAGCTTCCCTGTGAAAATAGTGCTTCAATTATTGTTGTCATAAAATAAATTATAATTTCCCCCAAAGTCACTGGAGATGCTTTTCTTTATTAAGTCTGGTGAAGGATAGATGAGAATGTCTCTTTTTCTTTCTTTTTTCTTTTTTTTTTTGGCTTCCACCCTTTCATTTCTAAGTAGATGAGTGTTAAGAGCGTTTAAACTTGTTACAAGTAGGAGAAGCAGCAAATAGATTGTTAGTTGTGTCATTTTATTTGTGCCAAAGTAAGGAGTTAAGACACGGATTTATTAAAAAAAAACAATGATGCCACGTATGAAGATATAGTTGAAAATAGACGGCAGCATTTTATTGTCTCCCATTTCTCTTTCTTTCCTGCTGCTTGACAATAAGCCAGAGTCTGCTGGTGAGAGCTGCAGTGTCTGAAATAGCCGCAGTTCTCTGATTTGTGTGGCACGGCCGCGTCCCCAGCTCAGCTTTCCTCCTTCATTTCTTCTCTCGGCTCTTGTCTCACCACTGAATTTTGCATTTCTGGACGTTATGATTAACTGACAGTTCTGGTTTATTTAACATCCAATTGCTGGTGTGTGGTTTATTAACTTAATTTACCTTTATTAAGAAAGCAAGCAGTAAATATCCAGATACGTGAAGCGCCAAGGCTGTAAGACGTTAAAAGTTCCCTTTTGTCCTCCAGAGAAGGCGACTCTTGCCGTCTGCTGCAGAAATCCATGAAACCCCAACCTGTTTCCCTCTCCTGAGTACGCCCCTGTTTATATTTAAAAGGACGCTTCTCTTACCATGCACTAAAATACATCGCAAAAAAATATATAGCCTCTTCAAAATCATTTCCACTGGTGAGTTATTTCAGAATCTTTTTTAAAGGTAGGCGTGTTTTGGGTTATATCGCTAAAACCCCAAAGGTTCGGATGCTGGCGGCGGAGGCGCCGCTCGCCACTGCTCTACCTGCCGCCTCTCGCATCGCTGTGGAGCTGACGCTGGGGCTAATGGATCCACTGCCCGACCGCGGATATTTTTTTTTCCCCCTCTTTTAACTGCTGTTGAATAAGATTACACACTCTATCCACTTATATAGCCGATATTAAAGCTATCTGGTGAATTGAAAAGCCACCTGAGTGTTCTTTAGCTAGGATAGCTCGAGGCTATATATTTTTTTTCATGTTAAAAGCTCTAATGATGTGCTGGATGATAAGGTTCTAGGCAGAAAGAAACCCCTCACTGTGCATGGGGGAAGGTCGGGTCAGTGACAGAGACTGAACTTCCAAATTGCTCTTTTTGCACGAGGAGCTGTGAGAAGGGAATTGCAGAGTGTTGGAGCAGAAATTTGGTCTGCATTTGAATTTAGCTGCTGAATCATCACAGGGGCCTTGTGTAACTAAGCAGTGGCTTAATTTCCTTAAAACTACATGGGACAACAGTAGAAATTTATTTCTGGAGAAATATAAAGTGGGTTTGTCGACCTCGGGTCGTAGAAGAGCGGAGGAAAAAGGCTGTTTTGTGGAGGGCTCACCCCCAAACAGCAATTGCTGGGTCACCTGCACTTAATGGCTGTAGAAAAAGGGCAAAACTGGGGAAAAAGCCAGATCTGCCATCCTTGACCCAGTTTATGGACCAGAACTGGTGAGAGACAAGCTGGAGGGACTGGGTCGCCGTGGACCACCCCGGCCACGGTGCCTCTCCTTGGGCGCTGCAGTACGTGTTATTTACAGAAATACATTTTCTGTTTGTAAATCAACCATATTTAGGCCTCTGTCTCTCATTATGCCCAGGAGCAGACCCTAAAAACTCTCTACAAGGTTTTAGGAGCTTCTCAACCTGTATTTTAGGCTCTGTTTTATCTACTAAAATATATAAAGCTCCTCTTTGCTGTAGTATCTACACAGAAAAGGGTATAAATCATCCTGTGGATAGAGTTGAGCTCTCCTTTAATCTTTCACTAGGGCTAGAACTAGCAGCTCTTGCAGTCTGTGTGGAAGTCCTTACAAAGGGGGAAAAAAGCTGTTACAAACGCAGCTGTTATTTGTTTAAATGTTTGGAAACATTTATAGCGTGATGCTAGCTTTTTTTTTCTACCCTTGCTCCTATTCTTTTGTTTGTATATACTTCAGTGAATCCTTTCAAACTTGTCAGACAAGAAAAGTTTGGCTTGTTTAGCTAAGTAAAATTAAGACTGTGAAGGAGTACGCTAGTTTTCTGTAAATGCTTTAGGATGTAAACATCACAGAGGGAGAAAACAGCTCTTTAAGCAAAGGGACAGCTTTGGCAGAGGAACAAATGGGGTACATTGGCCATGAATACATTTAAGCTGGAAATTAGGAGTGTTTTTAAGGGGTTGAGCAACAAAGCACTAGGAAACTTTCCAACAAGAAAAGTGGAGATAAAAAAACTCAGCATTTTTACCCCAGGCCCCACTACATTCAGAGAGGTACGTATGTATGTACAAATGTATGCATTCAGGATTGCAGGACGGGATGTCGGAGAGAGGGAACTGGCCCAGGATGTGTTTCTGGTCCTCTGCTTCACACACAGTTAGCAGGAAGCTCCATACACGTAAATATCTCCTTGCCAACATTTTGCATAATTAATGTATTTTTCACATTTTCTCCTTTAAAGCTCCACTTCTGTAATATATATTTACTTAAACCAGGAACGTGACCATTTTCACTCTCTTCAAACCGACCAGCGAGTGCCCGAAGTTAAGTGCATTTTGAACTGCTTGCAGAATTGCAAGCTGGTCTGGGTAAATCACACATTTTGTAGGCTAGTTTCTTTGGGTAATTTTATTTTTCAAAGTGAAATGCATCAGGAGTGGTGTTGTAACGTATACGGCATCCCCCACGGGCCCGGGAGGGGTGGGTGGAAATGGAAGGAGGGCAGGTTCTCAGGCACTGCTTTAGGACAGGGGCGATTCAGCCAAGATTCGTTTATGAAAGGCTTCCTCAACAGTTCTTGATGAAATCTTTTGTAATTGCTTCTCTTTACCGTATCTCCCCCCTTGTACACTGGGTATTTTATTTGTGATCTACTTGCTGTATTTTATTCTGTTGTTTTGTTTTGTTTTGTTTTTTATCCACTTATTTTTGTTTGGCTTTTTTTTGTTGACTTGACTTGCGGTGGGAGTGAGTCATGTGTTTGATCTGATGCAGGCAAAGCTCAGTCACGTTGACAGAGTGTACTGAGTCCCGAAGTGTAAATGACCTAGATCATTCACTTGTTCTGCTTGTATTGTGTTTTGTAAACCTTTTTCATGTCTGGTGTTTTATTCATATGTCACGATGTCTGATGTCGAGATGAAGACAAGGACTGTATATATAAGAATCCACTTGCTGTGATTGATTCAAACAACTAGGCCATTTTCACTGTGAATTTGATCCGCAAAGCTAAGATTTTGTTTTGTTACTTATTTACTTTTTTGAGTGTAAAGTCTAGTTTCTCAAAGGTTCAAGATCAGAAATTATGTTAATATGTACACGTTCAAGGAATCTTCAGATATCCTCAGGTAGTGAAAAGTCATTATTCTTCATACACCAGCTCTGTACCATTAGATTGCTAATTATTTTATAAATACATATTTTTGACTCAAACTCCATCTGGAGTTTTAATGTTATTCATCAAACTAAACAAATGTGACCAAGAATCCTCCCAGGAAAGTCTCTGTTATTTTTCTTTACATCTAGAGATCTGTACAGTGCACAGGAGTGCACAGCAACACCACGTATTTCCCTTTTCTTGAAAACAAATAAAGTCCTTGCCACAATAAAACTGAAAAAATGAAGTTGTAACTATTATCTTGACGCTTTTTTGTTGTATAGCCTGTTAATCATCATTCTGATATGTAGGGAACAAATAGACAGGCAATGTTTTAGGGTAGAGTTTTATGACTGAGAAATAAGCTTCTTTTTTTTCTTTTTCCCATTATTTGCATAATGCTGCTCTCTCGTGCCCGCAGGTGGTTGTCAGCGTTTGCTCGCCCGTTGATCAGGTTCCAATTCCTGTTGTGCATCTTGTACTGCACAGGGGAAGGGAAATTAATCTATTATTGATCAGGATCCAATTCCTGTTGTGCATCTTGTAATGGCAAGGGGCATTAATCCATTACGGGTTCATAATCCAAACCATCTCCAGGTTGTACCTGAAAAAAGTGAAATGTATTCCATTAGTTTGTAACTTGGAAGGTTGTGGGTTGTTTTGTTGGGTTTTTTTTCCCCTCAAGCAATCTTGAGGTGCGGTGTCATTGTCATTTCTCCTCTTTTCTCATATTCCGTGTTACATAGGCAGAGATTGCACATTCTTGATGCCATTATGTTGAACTATTTATCTGTAATATTTTTGCTATTTATATTGGACTCTTGTCTCCTATTCTGCTTTTTTCTAATATAGGTATCCATAATTCGGTACTATGAAGCTTTGCACGTGTCCTGCATAGTAATTGCGAAAGTATTTCTGCATACTGTGCAAGTCTGAAAGTCTGTAGGAAGTTTATGGTGAAGGTTTTCTAATCTTTTTCTCCCAGGAAAACTTATAAATGGTTTCGAAGTTTTGTTCAAATATTCGGTTTCTCCATTAGCTTGAGGGTAGCGTGCTGGTGATCCTTTCTGTGAAGTGTTTTTCTCCCATAGACAAATTTCATAATGTGAAGAAGTAATTCCGTTTTTGGATACTGATTCCTGTGGGATTCCTCCTTGACTGCAAACGGGACAGGGAGAAGTAATTGCAGCAGGAACTAACGCTAAGGGTAGGGAAGACTCGCAGTCAACAGCGCGTGCCAGGCTCTACCCCGTATTAAGGAAACCAGGGTGATCTGGGTGACTCTTTAGGCAATCCTCCCTCCTCCTGCTCGTGGTCGCCTGGTTGTGGTAAGTGTCTCTGAAGACATTTAAGGGTTGGGACCTATAAGCAAGCCTCAAAAATAAGGCTTGTCATTTTTCTCAAGCCTGAACTCAAGCTATTACTTCTTTTGAAGAGATAAACGCTTTCTCTCACATTTTATTAAGGCTGGTTTGCACTGTATCTCTCCAAGATGAATTTGAGCATCCATTGAAGTAAAACTCTTAATATTCTGTACCACAAACACAGATATAGATAAACTTTGCATGCCATAATGTAAAATCTGGGAAAGAACGTAACGTTTATACATTTCTGAAGGGGAAAGCACCTTTTGTATCTTCAGTCATATGGCCTGAGTGAGATTTCATCTCTGTTGGGAAAATTAAGCACCCAAGTGGCTTTGATACAGTCTGTGATCTTTATAAGCTGTAAATTATAATATTTAAAATTCCCTGTACCTTACATAGCAATATATGTAGAGAGATAAAAAACACTGTCTTTTCAGAGATGATAGGGCAGTCTACATACTTATTCTATTTAAATAACAGGTTAAAAATTCTACAGCTCATCAGTATTAAACAATTAGTGTTATAGACCACTTGGGACAGGTTTCATTCTTGGTCAGAGGGCAGGAGGGAAGGGGGAAGAGCAGTGTGACCCAAGACCAGCCTTGTGCAGTCATATGTACGGCCACTGGTGATAAAAACAAATAGACTGTGCAAGAGGTGTTCACTCTTTCTCTCTTCCCTCGATATATCTCTGTGCAGAATTGCCAGATCCTTGAATGCCACAGTCTGGAGAGTTTATGTTTAGAGGACAGAAAAACCCAAGATCTTTTCCTTTCCATGTTCTTTCTTTTTTCTAAATTCTTGGCTCTTTTTTTATTTCCTCTTTTTTTTTAAAAAAAAAAAAAGTCTAAAATGGAAAAATAATACTTGTGCCGATTTACCTTAATATTTTGGGTGGTAAATGGAAGCAGTTCACCAAGTACTTCATGAGCAGCTGGGGTTGGGAACCACCAAAACAGCTGCAAGATAAGCTCCCTCCACTTGTGCGCCAGAGCCTTTGGTGTTATTATGCTCGTCAAGTAGACACTGATAATAATGAAGGCAGTGTCTGATGAGAAGGTTTAGAAGCACTGGGAAGACTGGAAATATTGTGGGTGCTGTGGCTAAAATAGACACAATGTGAAATAAAGCAGAGCGCGCTCTTTTTTGGAGAAGACTCTCTGTTTAGGTTAGGACTCTTGCTTGTGGCAGTCCTTCTGTCCGGTCATCCACTTAAGACTAGCATCAGATTAAAAGCACGTCCCTTAAGTGTTCTTCAGTGCCGTTCAGCCTTGTCTCTGCAGCTCCTGGTGTCCCTTGGCTACAGGTCTGGGGTCCGTGTTTTCACCTAATGTTGCTTCACTTTCTCAGCTGAAAGGAGGGGTTCTTTTCTTTCAGAAAAGATAGAATACGGGTGGGAACAGTGGTTCCCTCTTAGCAAATTCATCTCGCTGTAACTGTTGTATGCATTTGTATTGCCCTCCCATGTCAGTGTCTTTTATAAATATTTCCTACTAGTGGATGAGCATCGGGGAAAGCGAAGCTCAGTCATTGAAACAAAGGATACATGGGAAATTGAGCAGTCCTTAAACAATGTGAAACATCTATAGGGACCATGGGGTGGCAGGGAGGGGAAATGTCCAGTGACGAATGCGGAGAAGCTGCCTGAGGGAGGGGGGCAGGGAAGGAAGAGGTGGTGAAAAGCCAGAAGGCAACAGCGGATGCCTAGAAAACTGGGACAAGAAAAAGTCTGATGAAGTAAAAATGGAACAGTGAAAAGAAGAAAAAAAAATAAAAATCAATTGTTTTCTACAAAGGATTTTCAAAGATAATATCTGTTTACTAACAATGACATTCTCCATTGCAGTTTAGCGTAGCACCAGTCAAGTAAAATCACGTCAGCGTACTGCGCTAGGAGGTAGGAGAGGGATGGAGTGGCTTTATTGACAGGTGGGATTAGAAACTTGGAAAGTCTGGGTAGTTTTTCATTATGCAATTGTTTGAATAGCTCTCTACCTTCCACAGCCAGACTGAAGTCTGATTTGTTGCATCACATCATCAGAACAAAATCACAGGGTTACTCCTTACCTAAATTAGGAGCCTGGCTACTCTGACACTCCAGCCTGTGGGTTTCTTACCAAAGGGTGAAGTTCTGAAGGGATGGGGTGGACACGCAGGTCCCACGTTACAGCCCTATTGAGATTTTTTGCTCAAAAAGAAAACTAAATTCCTCCTTTGATATTTTGAGGAGCCACAAAGCAAAGCTGCAAACTACACCCTGCAAAAGGAACCAAGGGAATGTCTTTGTTGAGTTTTATTTGGCAGGATCAGGGCCAGAGCGAATTATGGCAAGTGGTTTCTTTGTGCTGCAAAGGGAAACTTAAGCTGTCTTTGGATATGAAATAGATAATACTTTGAAACGTTGTTGTTTACTACACATGCTTGTTATATCTGCAGCTGACCTTTGCAGGGATTTGACTTAGAATCCGAGCCCTGACCGCTTTGCTGAGCCCTCTGTATCACATCTGTATTAGTTCCCCCACTCAAAATCTTTATCAGCAGCCTGCTTTTAATAGCTTTGTTTCAGGGACGGTATGAAATAAAAATAAGCACTTTCTGTGTTTATGTTCTTGTTACGGTTAGTAATAAAGTCAAAAAATTCTTACGTTTTCCTGGTCGCAGGCAGATCAAGGTGCACTTTTCCTTCCCCCGCTTATCTGCTCCACGCACAAAGAGCCATTCGCGTAGGGTGAACTCCTGGAGGTTACAGCAAAGCTGCCTTCTGTTCTTCGGCTGGTTTTAGTGGGCTCGAGCCTTTCTTCAGGGGAGCTGATAAGCTGAACAAGTGGTTTTCCTCTTTTCCAGATGGAGAAAAGAAATGATTATTGCCAAATTAGTAACTTGTGTGTTGATCTTTTAGCATTTACTGTTGCAAACCTTCATCTTGCACAGAAGCAGTGGTGAGCGGTAACGCTGAGGCTATTTCTGCTCATCAGCAACAAGCTACTAATCTGATGGCCACTTCTTTTCTATTTTTTTAACTATTAGCTGGAAAATTCCTGCCATGAATACCTATGAGACTACCATGGAAATCTTCTTAGAAAGTACATTTCCTACCTGGTAGCATCATATTTCCAGGAATGTTGTTGAGCAGAAGTAAAATCCACTAAAAGCTTGGGTTTTGAGGTCCCACACGAGTTGCATATGTTTGCTGTGTCAGGTCAACAGAGCATATTTATGGGAAGAAGTAAAGATGTGCTTACCACTTCCTTAAGTACTATTCTTGGATGCTTGAATTTATTCAGATGTGCACATGGTATTGTTAAATATTAAAATTATGCTGCATGCTTTTGTCTCCCACAGTACGCTATTTGCTATCAATTACAAAAATGTCAAACGGTAAAAATTTTATCATTCCCTATTCAGAAATCTGTGAACATTGTGAACTTTCTGAGCAGTGTTACCAAAAACTTTGTCCATCCAATAAGTGAAATCGAATGTCAAATGGCTTTGGGCGTGCTGGGTATGAGACAAGCAAAGAATCTTCGGTTCATTTTCTGTTCTTTAGGGAATTGTCTTAAAAGAGAACGTCAGGGTTCAGACCTTGCACTTGCCAGTTTCCCTTTCTGCTTAATAAGCGGGGGTTAGTCTCCTCTGCAGAAAACATTTGATGAACTGGCTTGCTTTTGCATCAGTTTAGTTTTATTTTCATTACTTTTCCCTATAATTCCTTTATTGGATTCTGTGTCTTTAGAAAATTTTATTACTCTGTTATTCAAGCTAAAAAATAGCTAATTTTTCTTTCCCAAATGAATTGCTTGAAGCAAAGTACCTATGAATACATGGGTATTTTAATTCGCTTACTAAATGTATACAGAGAAAATTTACAAGCGGCCTTTTTGCCATTTTTTTAGTGTCTGCTGACTGTTGCATAAGCTAAATTATTTACAGTATGATGCCTCACAAAAGAGTAGCAGATTTGGGTTATTTACTTTCCTGATAAGAAAAAGGGATTGAAGTTGCTGTGATATGCTGCTTTGTTAATTTTATATTTGTTCCCCAGTGTGTAAAATCTTTTTAAAGAACTAACACGAGTATTGGCAGACTCTTTTGAAATGGTGTGGAAGTGGGAAGATTAAACAAAACATGAAAAGGTCTTAAAAATATAAGTCAGCAGAGTGTTTGAGAAAAATAAAAGTGCTCAACAATAGAAAACCTTTAGGATGCTTAATTTATTTGCTCTCTGTTTGAGAGTGGCCCCTGCGCTCCATCTGGGAGCAGTTCCTGTGAGTTCCGTGTTGTGAATGATCCGGGCCGAGTATGTTGGAACAGTGTGTTTGTACAGTATAATGAAAGCCATCGAAAATGGGCTTGCCGAAGATCTCCCCTTAATGAGGAGATTAAAATCCACGGTGAGGTTGAAGAGTGAAACTTGCAGCTGTGTCGCTTGGTGAGATCCTTCGCCTGGAACGCGTCCGTCCTCGCTGTTTGTAGATGTACAGAGTCTTCACAAGGTTTTCTTCTGCCCCCGCAGGTGCCACAGACCCGTCCGACACCGTGGCTCCCGTCATCGTCATCCCCCCCCAGAACACCAGCGTCGTAGCGGGGAGCGGCGAGATCACGCTGGAGTGTGTGGCCAACGCAAGGTAAAAGCAGCGGGGTTATAAGGAATTAATTTTAATGCACTGTCCTCTACTGAGAAGGACATAGGAAGTTATTTTCATTATTTTTATTATTTTAATGATTGAAGCAGAATGCGGCGTGTAGCTTGCTCTTCAGAGTAACCTCACGAATAATCTTGTTTGTCCAACATTACTGGATTAAACCTATTGATTTTTCTGGCCAAATACCGATAGAGGCAGAGTTACTCTCCCACCTGTTACTCCCACAGCAAGGAAGGGTATAGTGGTGTTCAACCAGCGGACATTATAAGGAGAAAGTTGTGCTAAGGGTTAATAATATTTCAGCTGTCCTGCCTACTGACATGAAAGGTGATATTGTTGAACAGCCTGTGCTTCCTAGTGAATAAATTAGGGAGGATCTCCTACGAAGTAATTTATTACAGATGCTCTCATTTTACAGTGATTATCGCTCAACTGTTCGTAAGGCACCATCATCCAGAGTTCACAGCATTCCTCCTGCGCTTGCATCTAGTTGGCCTTGAATAGCATTGAATTCCAGTGGAAGTGAATAGTTGAGGTCCTTGGATGAGAAGACGACCAACTGATTCACCTTCCTCTCTGAGGGCAGAGATGTTCTTGATATGGCTAATATTGTTTTTGTAATTGAGTTATAATGAAAGCACTTCCCGTGCAGCTGATTCCCATAGCACTATTTACTCCTTTTGCTTAGAGAAATCAAATTATTAGCACTTAAGTTCTATTGCTGTATGAATTAGCTGTACTTGCGTAATGCCACTTGAGTAGTCTGCAGTCTTGCTGCGTAGAAGTTATGTACGCATTTACTGCTTAACAGCAAATGTCGGGATAGAGCAAAACTTAAAGTTTTATAAGCTGGATCTAACTGCCAACAAGGCTGTTCTCTAATATATATGTTTTATTGTTGTATTTTTGTTGTGGTTCTGTTTTTAAACCTCGGCAGACCTCTGGAGCGGCTAAGCATGACCTGGAAGAGAAATGGAGTAAAAATAACCAGTGGCATCAGCAGTTTTGGGAGACGGCTCACAATCACCAACCCAACCTCCGCTGATGTGGGGATGTATTTCTGCGAAGCGAAACTGAGAGACAGCACGGAGGAGCCGGCAAGAGCGAAAGCCTTCCTTTCTATAATGGGTAATTCTCAAGGCAATGTGTTTTTTAGTAAAACAGGCTCTGGACCGAGGTATAATAGGAAATAAAATTGATATTTTAATATTTCATTGACCTTACATTTGAACCTTTCTTCGGAGAACAGAACAAAGGAGATGAAGGAGGGTTATCTTCCAAATTAATTCAGCTGTTCTTTCCCATGAATATAAATTCATCAAATAGATTTTTTTATGTTTTTTTTTTAAACACTGATGTGATTCTGAATCCCCTGTGAAACTATACATTTAATCAGAAGTTGGGGAAATATAGTAGTAAAATCCTTATTGGGCAGCTTCCACATCTTGGCTTTTAGACGCATTAAATCCTGATTAACTCCCAGCTTGCTTACATCTAGTTTTAATATGTCAAGTGCCTGTATTTCCGAAAGAAGCCTTTTAGGAGCACTTCTGCACGTTGTCTGTTGCGGGTGCCAGTCAGGGGGCCAAGGACGTTCCTGAGTGCGCAGGCAGGCAGATATCATTACTGAGGTAACAAAAGGGAGAAGAAAATGCCGTTTAAACCGGCAGCACGTGCTAGACCTTCGACTCCAAGGGAAACTTTGGATTTATTCTTCCTAAAGGGGCATCGGTGCCCGTTCACTCCATGTTTCCACCATCGTCTCTGCGCGGGGTTCCGCTGCAGCAAGGAGGTTGCCGTGTGGAGATGGTAGTGCCTGTGCGTGCCGTATCCAGATGTAATAACACAAAATTGTCTCGAGTTTTTTAGGACTTTCAGAATATCAGGGAAGTTTTAGAACAGAGACATTTAGGTGCTGTGAGGCAGAGCTGATTGTGCCAAGTCTGGCTTTTATGTAATAGTCCCATAATAACTGTGAGAGTGTCCTGGAGAGGTTATTGCTCTGGCAATGGTACAAGCCTCGGCGTCGATCGGAATTCATGCACACGCATTTCGGTAGTGCATTGCAGAGGGGATTCGGCACACCATTCTCTACACTCTTCTAGCCTTCTGAAAATACGATTTTAAAGACTCTGCTGTATGGTCTGTATTCTACTAAAGCAATTTATAGCGGTTCATGCTAAATGGGGAAACAGCCCTTCTCTCTGCAAAGCTGTGCTCCAGGTTCATTTGTAGCACTGTGTCTCTATTATATTTATTACCTGCTGGATGAAGTTTGGTTCCAGTCTCTTTCTTTGTGCTCTGTTTCTCAGAATTATTACCTCGCGGCTTCCCTTGCCTTTAAGGAGCAGAGACGGATTTAACTTATTTATGGGTTTGGTTTAAACTCTTCCTTATTCATAAGATTTTATTGTAACTAGTTTAACTTTGCTGCTATGCTGTCAGATCCAGCCTAATGCGACACTTAAAGCAGCCTCTCCGTTAACGTAGAAGGTTCTTAAATACAGTTACAATAAAACTGAGAAACAATCATTGGGGAATCACATTAAACCAGCAGTGCTGCCTTTCTTTAGTAGCTTATCTGCTCTCTTATTTTTAAATGTTTTATTTATTTCTTATCCAGTTTTAGGGGGCTGTCAGGGAATGAAGTTATGAAAAGGCCTGTAGATAAGAACAAGCAGATGAAAGAAAGCAGAAACAAATTGGTTACCAATTACTTTTATTTCCTTCTGATGGAACAAGACACTTCAGTTGCAGGTGTTTACTCAATGTGTCAGCAAAGCCTGATAGATTTCTTTATTTATGAGTTTCATGAGCTGCAGGATGGATCTCTCATTCTAAACAGGAAGCCAAATCAAAGGATTAGTAGTTAATGCATAACTTCTATTCAGCCTTAGCACTCTTGGATAGATCTGGCCATTTTTTAATTAGTCAAGGGACTGGTTCTAGGAGGAAAGTGCAGACAAGATTCAAACCGAAGGATTTTTGCGGTGTTTCCCTCGTAGTCTGTTGGAGTAGCATTTGCAGAGGATCAAGTATGCTTGGCCATTTGCATGCATAAAATTATTTGTAGCGCGTACGTGTTGATGGTGGCCTGGTAATGAGCTGCACTTCTTGGGAGAATAACACAGTGTGGACTTAATAAGCCGTCTTGACTAACAGGGAAAGGAAATTGTGGTAATAGAAGAGGTTCGTTTTCAAAATGATTGGGATAAATCAAATGCAGACCCTCAATAGTATGGTAATGAGAGCTTTCGTGGATTAATGGAGAAAAATATTTTGCTATTAACAGATAAAATAGAGGTAGTGATAAAAAGGTGCATCAAAGATGAAACAAATACTGAAGTAATCAAAGCTTTTTTACAAATACGTCAGTCCTTGCTTTTCCTAGCTAATAGAAGTCACACAACTTGAGCGTGGGCTCAGATGGTGACAAGAGCTTTATTAGAAGGCAGCGAAACTAAGTACGAAGGCACGTACTCAGTTCAGATTATGATTTGTGACCTACAATATTGTCTCTGGATTTTTTTCCGAATATTTCTGAGAGTACATCTCAGTTTATAAATTAAAATCACAATAATATTTCAAAAAATCTGAATCCCTAATGTAGTAAAGTAGCATTGCATAAGCAAGAAGAAAACCCTCTAGTCTTGTGCTGCAGTGCAGTTTTCTCCTGACTGTGGCACAGAGCTTCCTGACATCTTCATATCGTTCCAGCAAAGATAAACTGAGGTGGTTCCAAACCTTGGTTTTATTAGCTGCAGTTGTTATAAATTTTTAAAGGGTAGCATGTTCCTCAGTTGGCAGAGTAACAGTTTGGGAAAGATTTGTTGCAGATTAGATAAGAGCACATTTGTTTTATCACTAACAGTTTGAAGATTAAGTAATTTAAGGAGTCTTCTCATGAGCAAACCAATTTGAAAACTGAGCTAATCTTAAATTCTTTTGCTCCCGTTCCGCAAGTTCTGGTAGCGACAAATTGCGATGGTCATTTTTTTAAGTGATTGTTCTATGGGAAATTATGAATTTTAGAAGCTTAAGAGAATGAGGAATGAAACCCTTCCACTACATGAAATCCGTACTGCTCTTTAAATCAGATGCAGTCAAAGTAAAACCTTGAACAAACTGAGGAGAAAAGCAATTAGAAGAAAGGCCTGGTGTGATGAGGTATTGCGCAGAACTGAGTGTTGAAGCCCTGGTGGCCTGTCCAAAGGAAGTAGGATGGAATAAATCAGAATCACAATTGACAGCTTCCCTTCTTTTTGGAGCGGTTCTGTGCCCGGAAGAACTGCATTAATAGACATTTTATTCTCACCTTGGTGTTTCCTAGGGAGAATTTTTACATCCCAGCTAGATAGCTTTCTTTCTGAAAACAGGACAATGGTTCTCATCAGGTATGGACACAGCTTTATGGGGTTCAGGAACACGCCAGAAAGATGATAACCTTAGTATGGAGGCCCACCTGGCTAGGCCGTGAGCTGGGCTGTCGGGCTACTCCTCCTTCACTGTCCTTCTCCAGGAGCAAGTGTGGAGATGCAGAAGGGCCTTCTTTGTGCATTGCCATTGTTCGTGAATTTGCATTGACTGTATATATATAACTGCCAGAACAGAGGTTATTTTCCTCTGCTGCTCGCCATCTCCCTACCTTGTGCTCAGATCTCTGGAAACAATAGCTCTTGTGGCTCTAGCTTAGACATTTTGAAATACTACAAATGATGTCTTGAAAGCAGAGGAAAGTAATTTTCCATGGTGATTGTGTTCATGTATTGGGCTTAAGAAAAGACCATGACGATTGTGTTCATGTACTGTGCATGAGAAAAGAATAAGAGTTTTCAGGAAAACTAGAATACAAAGTCTTTGAACTTGCCTGAACTTCACATCGGGCTCAAAGTAGAGAAGTGTTGACCACTTTTGATTTGGCAAGGTTCTTGAGATGAATGTAGCCATGTTGCCTTGGCCCCAGATGCACACGGGGCCTATACCACAGTGCAGTGACGGGATTTCTGGGAAGTCCAGTTCTGTATCTGGCATTCAGGAGAAGTTCCCCCTTCTTTCGGTTCTGCAAACAGGAGGCGTGTGCTCCCTGCGCCGCTATGAGGTTTTAGAACACACAGACTGCAGCTCACAGTAGGGCTAGGAGTAAGAAACTAAGAGAACCTTTTCATCTCTCTCTGTTTTAACCTGATATTCATACAAAGAACAATCCTGCTTCAAGGAACATGTTATACCTGCTTATATGGTGTGGCTTCTCTCGACCCGTACAGCCTGATCTACTGTCTGGGGTTCCGGACTTTGTACTTACAAGGGGCTATCAAGTTTGGAGTTTCCCTTTCTTTTCAGGATATTCACCAAATAAATTAGTTTACGGTAATGCTAGAGAAAGGCTTCCGTGTTTAAGGCTCGATTTTCCTCTTAAATATGCAGGCCTGAATTTCTGAGTGATGCAGGAATTTCAGCTTTGGAGAAGCCCCTGGGGCTTTCTCTGTTCTTTCTGACTTTCATGTATGTATCTAGGATTAGGTCACACATCTCCAATGCAGCTTGAAGGGTATGTAATGGATGCTGACTGCTATCTTTTGAATGTTAAAATCAGTGACCATGTAACTCTGCATGGGGGAAGTTAGAACAGTATCAAATTTTGGAGGCTCCCGAGGGCTTTGAAGAGAGGCTATCTTTTCAATGATGTCTGTAGTGCAAAAAACCCCCGAAACCCTCAACAACTATTAAAAGCACGCATTTATATTCAAATATTCTTTCCCCTTTGCTTGTTCTTGACCTTTTAGTTAAGATCAGTCAACACCAATACAATATCTGAACAAGACAGTATCTCTTTCTTTCAGTCTAATATGGATGCGACCTCCCTCGTTGCCTAGCACGCTGCACTGCCAGCAGCGTGAACTCCGTGTACTGGGCCCTTTCTTATTCTAACCATTGTGATTCTTTAATTTCCCCAAAATTTAAATGTTTGACCTGATACCAACTGGTACTGTCATTCCTAGAAAATGCTATGTCTGGGGGCTGGTGCCTGGCATGTTACATAGTTTGGAAGACATTGTAATTTTGCCACACGTATTAAATTTCAACACACGATTGTTGCCTACAACAATAAATGTTCAAATTCATACTGTGTGGTTCAAACCAAGCTTCATAAATATGCAGTGGAGTCATATGTACGGACAGCCAGAATGCCCCCTCAGAATGCCATCTGACCCCTATAAATATTGCTGCATTTTTATGGCCTCTCTGGGGTAGTTCTTCACCGGGTGGTGTGTAGCACCCAAATTCAGATACCCTGAATTTTTCACTTGCAATTTGTGCTGGGGCTGCAGACCCTCAGGCACACACCCGACGTGCAGATGATACACCTGACTCATCTGGAAAGCGGGGAGCCTAGTTTCCAGAAGTCTAGCACCTGTAACTAGAGCCGTTTCTTCCGCAGCCTGGGTTGTGTTGAAGCCATAGACACTCGCTGCAAAGGACCTTTTGAGCATCCGTGTTGCTGGCGTAAGACGGGTGCACGTGGAAAAGCAGCACAGCTTGGATGGAAATCGCTGTTTTATTTCCCTCAAAGCCCTAGGAGTATACCTACACCAATAGTGCTGGGATTCTCTCATATCTTAAATCAACAAGACTTAATTTTCCGTGTATATTAGACTTGGGATGCCACAGCAGTGTTGTCCACGTGGTATTCTAGATCTTCCAAAATTCCCTTATGAATTAGCCTTTTCTTCCCACCCAGGCTTGTCTCTATGTCCAGGCAGCAGAAGCAGGTAGTTTACAATCAGTAAATTGTAGACACGCTTCTGAAAGGTTTTCTATACCTGTGCTTGTCAGACAAGAATAAGATCCGACCCCTCTATGGGCAGTTCTTGCCTCAGCCTCTTGACCCCTCTATATCAATTGTGGCATTTGGCAGGACTTCCAGCTCCTGGAACAGCTGTGAGAGTTGAGTTCAGCAGGCTGTAGTGTAAGGGAAAAGGTGGGTCTGGGCTTGATGAAGACTGGAAATCGTATCTGTTGGCACACCTACACCCTGAAAGTCCTCTGGGAGTTGCCTCTGGCCTTTAGATTGCATCTTTCTGCTGCTCCTGCTCTTTTTCTGTCTTGTCGGCTTCCATTTCTCCCTGCTTCTTTCAAAAAAAGCTGATGCGAATCTTCATTTTATACCATCACATCCCGCTTGCTAAGTGACAGTTGTCACTGGCTTCAGGTTCCTTGTCAGGTAATTCATTGCCTGATACCTGCTCACCTAAGCATCTCTTAATGTAATAAGTTTCTTTGAGGCTGGCATAACAGCCTGTATGGGGTTTAAAGGAAGGAGCACCATTTGTAGGATGGGATTTTGGGAGGGGCACCAGGAAAGCAGGCTGTATAAATACGCCACGTATAAGTGCAGCAACCACGTGCAACAGCAGCAAGTGAGCAGTGGTCGTGGAATCACTAGTGTCTTTGAGGGCACGTTAAGTGCTTTGCAGCTGGACTGCAGGCCCAAGTTGAAGATAAATCTGCGAATTTGTCACTGGTGTGTGAGTATGTTGCTGACCTAGGAGAAAGTTTGCGAGCCGGTAGCTGAAGGTTGCCAAGTTTAGAAATTGGCCCGTTAAGGTCAGAGTGCCTTATAAAGGGGAGGGAGGGGGGAAGATGGGCAGTCAGGAACTCCCTAAAAGTAGGAAAATACACTTGAACCTCACTGACCGTAGAGACGTCGGCAGAAGAAGCCCAAAGTTAGAAGTGAATGTCTGGATGTGGGGGGATGTGTCTGGATGCTGCCTTGACCCTGGGCCGCTTTGGCCACCTTTCCCCTTTGCCTCGCCTCACGATCAAATTAAATTGCCATAGAATGAAAGATTCAAATTTTATTTTGAGAGATGGGTGGATGGACGGACGCTGGCCTGTGTCCCCCCAGACCGATACAGAGATAAGTTAGGACATTAGGCTAAAAGTTTGGAATTTAAAAAGATAACATTCCGAAAAGTGGAGCGCGAGGAAAATGTCAGCCGAGGCTTGGAGTGTGGGGTGAGAAGGAAGAGTGTGCTCGGCGTTAAAACGCGGACTTAGATGAATTGCAGAGGACTCAGCAACTTAGTTGATCAAACGTGTCAAACACTGTGCCATCAGTGAATTTCAATTAAACGTTCAGCTTTTCAATTTGTTGTTTAGATTAACGCATGAGATCATATGCAATAAATCACAACTTATTATGCATGTTTATTAATAGCTTTATATTTAGGCAGTGAGGATCAATAATGTTAACACATGTGTATTATTAGAATATAATAAATCAGGTAGCTTGTTTTATTGGTTTTGCTGGGTGAATGAGTATTCCAGGCTATTTTGCAACCTCACCTCCCCCTCTGCACAGGATTTTGAAGACTAATATTGATTGACTTTATTTGGAATGAATACAGAATTGTAATATCCATTGGTGCTCAAATGAGACCCTAGCTCTGTACGCTCAAGCAAGTATTTTATTATAGTTAGTGGGAAGGAGTGCTGGGAAAAGGGGGGGTTTGCATCCTAACCCGGCGCTTACTGATGGGCACCCACTGGCGTGCCGTGTCGGCCCTGCAACGATAGCGACGCTTGCTAGACGACAGGCGGTAGCAGGAGAAATATGATTTTGGAGGATAAAATTATGTGATTTTGGTTTTATTCATGAAAATATTAACGCGCTATCAATAATACAAACTGCACGTCTGGTGTTCAGACGGGTTTGGGGGAGAGATTTGAGAGAAGGTCAGCTCTGATGACCTTGGATCTTACTGTAGCTTACTACATTGTTTTCAAACACGCTTGATTTCCTTAAAATGAAAACACAAGTAACTTGTTCTCACAAGCTACTTACGTTGTCTTTTCTGTATTTTCTAAAACTTAGCAGAGTTTGTCTATGCTACAATAGAACTCTAGTTATAATCAAATAAAATGCTTCTAAAAACAGTACTCGGATGATAATTGCATTGAACAGACTATGACAGTTTTTAGTTACCGTGGTAATTACTGCAACCTTTAATGCCTGTGGGACTTTGACATGATGCTCTTCAATTTTATGCTGCATAGAAGAAAGAGTTACATGACGGCATACTCTACAATTTCTGGAATCTTGTCTTTGTTTAATTAAACATCTAATATCTTTTCTTTAGTCCTAATGATAAAGTGTGGATTTTTATGATTATTACTATAACTTCAATTAAAGCATTAAATCTGTTTGCTTTCCAGAAATAAAACAGTGGACAAGAATTTTTTTTAATTATGCCGCACTTATCCTCTGGTGTCGGCGCTCTGACGTGCTGTGGCACTTTATCCGACATGCTTCATGCCTTCGCGAGGTGGAATTTAGTTTAGATACTGAAACAAACTATCCTATAAAATGCTACGTTGTAAATATAAACCTTTATAAACCTCTTGGGAGGGCCCTTCTGAACGAAGAATTAAAATGTTCCATGATTCAGACCTATAAAATGAAAAGTAGCCCCGGCTCTGAGTATTAATTTGCAGTGCAAACCCCTAAATCTTGCATCATATTGACTTGACTCTGGAATTCATGCTCAGCATAGCAAAAAAATTTTGGCTTTTCAATGATGCTTTTACTACAAAAAAAAAAGCACCTCCATATAGAGGCAAACTTGGACAAACTAGTCTGTAACTCACTGTATTAAATACAACACGTGTGGAGACTTTATATGATGAATATCTTCACATCAAGACCTATTTTCCATTTTGCCCTGGCTTTGTTCGTTTATTTTTCTTTCTTTTCCCCGTTCTAAAGAACCGCCATATTTTACGGCTGAGCCCGAGAGCGTGATTTTGGCTGAAGTGGAGAAAGACGTGGACATCCTGTGCCAGGCGATGGGTGAGTGGCAGACGCGTTCCCACTTGGATGAATGATATCTGCACATTCTCTGCTGGAGAAAGCATCTTACAGCAACTTCGAATGTTTTGAGGCCTCTATATTATTGCTAATTATTACAGATCCCAGGTACAAGGGAGAGAAGGTGGCCTTTGCCCTTGGGAAATTGGGTGGTCCTTGTACCCAGGGTTTAGGTTTAGACATGAGTAATGCCGGCAGGTTCGGGTTTGGCTGTGGGGCAGGGCAACTCCTGCTCCTCTCCCCCGTGTAGCCTGCCTTTGCTTCGTCGTTGTCGCTGTGTAACAGACGTTAGTGTCGCGAGCCAGAAAATTAGCTGAAGTGCAAGTATGGTTATGGAACCCATCATTTGCAATGCAAACAGTCAATATTTTCAACAATTCGAATGTTCTTTTTTCTAAAAATTACGGAACTTTTATACTGAATAGAAACGTCAGTAACTCTGATATTTAAGCGTAGTTAAGAATTCTGCAGGAGGACTATAATTGGCAGGTATTTTAATAATATAAAAGGCTTCAAATGTCTAGAATTCCACCTAAACCAAAATGGTTTTTAAGATTTAGTTCCAGAGAAAGAGAAGCAGCACCTGTTTAAGCACTCTAGTAAGACAGGACTTGCCACAAGAGCGGGTTTGTCCGTGTCACTGAATCGCTACAAGACTTTGGCAAGCGACTGAACTTTTTTGCCGTCTCGTTTTCCCTGATGCTGAGTTTAACAGGCAATACACGTAAAAGTACACAACCTTGGTTAAAAAGCACCCAAACCCAACTAACAGCTTGTTTGGGTCGGTTCCTTCTCCAGATCAGAGCCGATAAATATGTTCTTTATCGCGTGATTATATTATTTCCACTATAGTTTAAGCATTCTTTTCTGCTCTGTGTAGGAAAGAGTCAATACTGCCTTTCTAGAAGGAAGCTTTGCAAATATGGTAGTGCGCATGTGTTTCAGAACTAGGCAACTACTTGATGAACCTCTGGACTAGCTCACTGTCACTGAAAAAGCCTATCTGCTGTCTCCAATGTTTTCAATGCATTACAAAAAAAAAAAAAAAAACAAAACAAAAAAAAAACCCACCAACCCCAAACCTAGAGGAATCAGGGAGAAGATGTTGGCTTGTATCTCTTGCTTCTACCCTAACCTCTCCTTTGAGCAGTTCAGCTCCCAAGGGGGCTAATAGGGCACTCTTAGCCATTTTGAGTAGATGAGGTCTAATTGGAGCTATGGGAACCCTTACTAGACAAAATTATTTATGTCTACTGAACTCTTCCAGTACTGGTCTGACTTGCTGATGCATGTGGCGCAGGAGCACGGTCACCTTTCTTCACGTGGATTGTTTTTGAGTATCTGTAACGCAGACTCATACGGGGCAGGTACTAGTATTAAACACAGAGTTTTGATCCAGTATTACACAAGTCTGGCAAATGTTTCTGTCTCCCTGCTCCGAGTGAGGACCTGGAATAAAGCGCATGGGGAACTGCGAAGCTGCCCGGTACCTTTGCTACAAGTAGGAAGACAGATTGTATTTCCCCCAGCCCCATAAAGTTCTCTGCACAAAGCCATTTTGCCAAGTCTTGGTGCGCTTTGAATGTGTGAGAGACAGATTAATTTCACAGTATAAGCAGAGATTAACTGTAAATAAAATTGGAACTTGCACAGCCCGGCTTTATACTTCCCCGTAATGGAGTTTCAGTGTATCAGACTGCGCAGCAACCGCGCTCTGCTGTAGAGCTTTCCGTAGTTGCCGATGCTGCCTGCATTTTCAATGGCTTTCCTTTAAATGCTTTTTCTTGTTTGCTTATAGAAAGTTTAGAGCTGCAGGCAGCGGTGGTGGTGTCTGGGGAGTGCAGTTAATTGGACTTTAGTTCTACCTGTTTAGACAAGTAGGTGGAAAGATGCTTTTGGGATTCCCCAGTAGCCCACTGGGATCTAGAGAAGGCTGTAAAAAAAAAAAAAAACCAACCAAAAAAAAAAAAAAACCTAAAACCAAAAAAGACACAGTGTGTTTTTAGAGTCTTTTATCCAGGTTCTTAAGTAAGTTAAATTTGGCAGAGAGTCAAGCATCTGTTGCACAGACGGGGGAACTGAGCCTCGGATTGCATAAATTATTTGCCCAAGGTCACAGAGAAAGTGGCAAAGCCAGAACCAGAGTCTCAGTTTCCTGAGTTTCCTCAGTTTTCCTTCTCCTCCATAAGACTAGATTAATTTGTCTGTGAAAAATGAATAGCGCCGCATACATGCTGAGAAATAAGCTTTTTTTTAATTTATTATTACTAGTCTTTTAGGCCGCTCTGTAATCTCTCAAACAGTAAGGTGGGGCTGATACTGCTGGGAAAGGTATAATCCAAAAGGTCTTTAAAAGTGGTTTCCTCCGTTCATAATTTTTTCATCAGAAGCGTTTAGAGAGGCAAAGGAGCAAAATTCCTTTTGGGGGTGTGGGGAGAGGAAAGGCTGTGGGGTAGGAGAGGGGGAGACGAAAGGAAGCTGGTTTTAACCATTTTTATAGGCAAAGAGGCAGCAAAATGATAAAAGAAAATGTGTACAACTTGGAAGACAAATCTCTCTGGGAAGATCACTAAAGCCCAAATGAATGCTGCTGACAGGCATCAGAGTGCTTAGATAAGATCCTATTATTCAGACTCATAACTTTGAGTAGAGGAAGATATCCGTAACCGAAATGCAGAAAAATAGAGATGGTAATACTCAGTTTGTCAGCTGAGTTGGTGAGAGGAAGGTGTATCTCTCCGTGATTATAGGATTAGAAGGTTTGCTAATACTGTTAGTAGAATGGGATTTATGGAATGACACCAGTGGTAAAGGTTTGAGTGTGCTGAATGCAGGATTTCATTATTTCCTAGGTGCCTATCAAGTCTAATGTGTGGGAAAATGGAGTTGCTATTATTTAAACTTGAAATCATTTCCAGGCTTCTCAGCATCAGGAGAACTATTCCATTTTGCATCATCTGTTTCTTCATTACTCAGTGATAATTTGTATTTGCCCAGGAGGATTTTCAAGAGATGAATAACACTCTCACCGAGAATTCTGAACATTGAAATTTACGCTAATTCTGTATATGGGCTGTTGTATGAAATTTAAATTACGCCTATTGCAAGCTGCTACACTACGTCTGTTCTCTATCAGACAATGCACTCTACATAGTGGATTTCTCCCTGAGATGATTACCTTCTAGATTACGAGTACATTGTATTTTATCAGCAGAACAAAAGCATCACAGGTGATTGTAGTAAATGATACATGTTTATAAAAGTAACAGCGGCAATTGAATGTTGTTTTTCAAGTGTTCCATGCATTGTTTATATATTCTTGCTGGGAGTTAATATAGCTTTTGTCTGTATAAAGAGAATAAGTACACTGAGGCAAGATATGAATGGAAGTATAATACAATAGTATTTAACTTTGGGACTTTTAAAATCATAATAATGATAATATAGATCTTCCTGTAGCGCTTTAACTCTGAGAACCTTAAGTAATTCCTGACGTTGCGGTGAAATTCATTATCTGCAGATGCTCAATTCATTAGTGACCTCCCTTAGTGCTTCTGTGATTCCCCGCTTTCCTCCAGTTGGGCAAATTCCACTCACCCAGGATTTTAAGTCCATAGTTCCTCACCTTATTACAAGGGAATGTGAAAATTTTAAGCGATATGTGTTCAAATTAGCTACCGATTATGAAAACGCTGTCTTTGGGGCTGAGGTAACTTCAATCAGCTTGACACCCTCGTGATCCTGTGATTATCTAATCGCATCATAAAATACCTGCTTCACTTCAGACCCCTGCACAGGGCCCTCAGCGTTTGGTCAGTTGGGGACTGCTGGGGTGTAAGGATAAAACATTGTCCGATGCGAGGGGTGGGACGGGAACGGCTGCGTACGGCTGTTCTAGGCCCCTGACATCGCCCAGAGGAAAGAGAATCCTACGCTGTTTGTATGTACTGAATTTACAGCCCCTTCATCCCAGCTGGCTGGGATACGACTGCAGCAGCAATACGTGTGAAATAACCGTGTCAGGGTTTGTAGAACACGCGCATGAAAGAAAACAGGAATAAACGGGACTGCAAGTTATATCTAGGGGAGGATTTTTGTTTCTCCTAATGTCTGCATTTTTCAAATAACAGGTGAAGCTTGAGAATGAATAAAAATAATAATAATTTAAAGCTATCCCATTGTTGGCAACGTGTTGTTTGTACATCAGCTCAAACTAAGCTGCCAAATTAGGACTCGAATACAGCCATGTAAGCACTTCATTTTTTTTAATGTGTAATTTGCCATTTCCTTTTTATTTTGACATCTTAGCTGCAGTAGCAGAGAAGAATCTCATTTGGGATGGAACGGTCTTATAGACGTGCTGCATTGCCACACTGCTGCTGGTTAAGTAGCATGATTCCGGCTTTCAACATGAAATTGCTGTAAATCTTATTTTGTAGTAGCATGAAATATGATTGGGTGAAGAAAGTAATTTCATAACATGTTTTCTCAGCATTCCCCCTTTCACTGTTTGCTGGTTTTATTCCCACATGCTCTGCAGTGTATTATTACCATTGATAATGTAAGATGCAGCCTCCATTTATCAAAAGCAGCTTGTAAAAATATAAATAATTGGCGTAGAAGGATGGGAAACCAGGGATATGACCATAACAGTGCTGGGTATTTTCAATACTTCAGACGTGTTTTGCAAAGACTAATAGTGAAATTATTTTTTTTTCTTTATAGGTGTTCCCATTCCCACCCTGGTCTGGTACAAGGACTCCGTTCCCCTCAGCAAGCTGGAAAACCCTCGCTACAAAGTACTGCTGAGCGGTGGGCTGCAGATCCGTGGGCTGCGTCCCGAGGACGCTGGAATCTTCCAGTGTTTTGCAAGTAATAAAGCCGGGGAGATACAGACGTACACCTACCTGGATGTGACGAGTGAGTAAGGAGCCGGGGTACGGGATCGATGGGTCGTCCCGTCATTTCTGTAGGTGACCCTCCATCCATCGGATTTCTCCACCGCCCTGTGCTTGTTCAGTTCGACTCACAGAACCCCGATTTTCATGGAGTGTAGCTGCCCCGGCTGTAGGGTACCCCAGAAATGCCCTCTGTGGCCCGAACACAACCTGCTGAAGCCGGTAGGAAAGCTTTCCATGACGTTAGGGACTGGAGATGAACTCTCCTATTTCACGCTACAAAGGGGAGAGCTTAGTGAAAAGAAAAAAAAAAAAAAAGAAAGGCTAATTGTGAAATAATTTTGTCTTTCCTTTACACTTAAATAACTTAGTTCTACTCTAATCTAATTCTGTTCTGAATTTGAGCTACTGCTTCATGATTGTGCATTTTATGTGCCTTTTGTCTACAACTATATTTAGCAGGGGAAAGAATGAAAGTTCGAGTTAAATGTATTTTTTGGGGCCAAAAAGTCTGATTAAATGGTTTTGTTAATGAAGTACACTCTTCTCTATGGAAGAATTACAAATCCTAGTAGTCTCTTTTAAAAGCAATTATTAACGGGCATTTCTGTAATAGTATAACTCGTCTTCAGGAAGCAGATTTTTAGCTCGAGAGCAGTTTACACATGCTGACCAGAATTCCTACTGGCCTCAGAAAATAGATCAGCCCCAGTTCAAGATATATCTAGAAAAATGCAGAAAAAAACATAGTAAAATGCAACTCGGGGAAAATAAGAGAGAAAGAAACTTGGGAAATGTCTTGGATGAGACTCAGGTTCTAAATTCTTTTGGCTGACATTTAAGTTTCAAAGTTAATGCCTTTCTCAAGTTGCTTTTCATCGAAAAGAACTCTGTTATGAAGATGAAAGAAAATAATTTTGTTTATCTAGATTTCTCGACTTCCCCCCAAACACTCATTTTGAGCTTTATCTTCCTTTTTTTGTAAGCTGTCTTACCTGTACATGTACAAGCACTGATAGATTTTTATTTTCCATGTAGGTAATAAACTGGATTAGACAATTCCTAGGAGACGAATAATGAAAGGTTACAGTCACTGCTGAAAGGTTTTCATGTATTATTGTCGTGTCCTTCTCCATGATCAGCTCTATAAAAGTGGATGTAAAGTAGTCCATGATGGTAGGTGAAGGAGAGCTGATAGCTGATGCATTGAGTTTTTTAAATTTTTTGATTCTAGACATTAAACCAGCATTTATCCAGCCTCCAGAGGACACCACCGTCACGGAGGGGATGACCGCGGTGCTAACCTGTGCAGTGTCAGGGGCTCCAAAACCCGCCATCTCATGGAAGAAAGGTACCCGGTTACTAAGTTGCTGTGGAAAAGCATTTCCACCTTTTCTTGTCTGTTCCTATTACTGAGATTCTGCCGATCCATTTGGTGCGTATTTCTTCATTTCTCGGGTTCCGCGAGCAGGGGGTTTGTTGTGGGGCTGTTGTGAGCCGGTGGCCTGGACAGGCTGTGGTAGTCTTTTGGAAGAAGCAGAATTGCTGTGCTTAATCCGAGCAGCCTACGCGACACTGATCACGCTGCTTTTCTCTTCTGTGTTTCAGGAAACCGGATCTTAGCCAGTGGCTCGGTTCAGATTCCTCGATTCATTCTTCTCGAATCTGGAGGGCTCCAGATAACACCCGTTTTCCTTCAGGATGCCGGCAATTATACTTGCTGTGCAGTCAACTCTGAAGGAGCTCTGAACGCTTTTGTGATGCTGACAGTGTGGAGTAAGGATAATGCTTTGTTTAAATTCTAACTTTAATCAAGTATTAATCAGTTTTTGTTGTATGCTCAGGAAGTTTTCATAATTGTGCTTTGCTAGTTAATAGAGATACTTGTATGATTTAATAGGAATAATGCATCTATTTTAGGAAACCTCTCACAAATACCCTTTTTGTTTGGGTAATTATGCATGTAAACTTTCGTATTTTGTGAAAGGAAGTGTATTTAAATAGAGCTTAAATAGAGCTAAATTTTTCTCAGGTTTTGCCTCTGCAAATCTCGCATTGCGGATGAGACCTTTTAACTTTTGTAGATTTGGGTTTTTGCAGTTGGTTCCTGCCTCCGGGAGCCCGCGGGCAGCACAGACCAGCCCAGGCCGTTGCCAAGCTGTGGCCACACTTACAATGGATCTGATTTTCCTCGTACCTTTGTATTTCTTTGTGGCCCCGGGCACTGTTGGAAGCCAAGCTAAAGTACAGCAGACTTCAGCTGGTCTCTCACGCTACAGATCGGCACGGCACAGGGCAACCCATGAAATGATTTTGTCCTTCGCCGTTTGCCCTTGATCTCTATATTTTTATTTCTTCTGCTGGGGGAAAAGAGTTTGATCCAACAGTTTCACCTGTGTTACTCCTAAGTGAGTTAAATTTAAGCGTAACGTGGTTTTTTGCTATTAAAGGTAGGAAATAATGATCCCTGAGCTGGGACTGAAAATAATTAAAACCGGGGAAGATGATGATGTTGGGGCCCTCTCTTCTTTCCTCTACTTGAAGCACTGATTATGCTGCTGACGTGTGGTGCATATATGACATTTGTTAATCCCAAAACTGTGCGAGTTAAATCAGCAGCTTTTTTCCTTTTGAACTTGGGAACACCGAAAACAATACCGGTAGTAAACGTAAAGTACTTGTGTCACGTTGCCATCGTATTTCTATCTTACCGACAATATAGATTTGGTAAACATGGCAGGGTGTTGGAAACTGAATGATACCCAGGTGTATGGATCAAGTAAAGGAGATCCTTCCTATTAATTCTCAAAGGCGTGGTTCTTATACGGGTTAAAGATAGTTCCTGTTCATCGTACTGCATTCAAGGGGGGAAAGAAAAGTGAATATAACCTAATATTTGTGTATCAGCAGCACCATTATCAAGCTAGAAGGCATACATACGTACACCAGGAATAATGCTAAAAATTCCATGCTATTAGAGTTAGCTTTTGATTTTGCTGATGATTCCTCTTGTGCATGTATGAGATATCTCCGTAGATGCTGATTATCTCTGTAGGGATTTGGGACTGATTAACATTATCCACATATCTTCTATACTCATCCTTGTTGTCTACCTGCTTCAGCTGATGCTATCTGCTGCTGCTACTCTGTGTTAAGCATAATAGAGATCTTTCACACCAGATCTGGTTGCTGTAGTTACAGCAATTATTGTGTCCTGGGTCTCCAGGAGGTGCTTGAATAAAGACGTTTTGAAACATTTCAGTAAACAGCATATCTTTCTTATACAGAAAATTCAGACTACCAGAAGCTCCTCCTCCTGTAACCTCTTTCCTAGACTTGACGAGATTGTAGGGCACCATTTAAGTTCTTCACTTTCTGGATGTTTTTCTAGTGTATTCTTCCTGTGCACTGATTTTCTGTGTTTTTGTTTTCGTTTCCTCTGCTCCAAAGAGCGTGAATTGTTTCCTGACTCGATGTATGTTTGGATTCATTCATAATGCATTACAAACATACTTGCTGCCTTACGACTTCGGGGAGTTGCCATAGATGCTTCCCACAAGCCAAGTGAGAGTTAGAACAGCTTTAACACTCCTCCTACCCAGATCACTGCTGACTCGACTCGTGCCCTCTGCTGCTTTTGCTTCTCTGCACCCCGCAGTGTGTCACCTCGTCTTGACACAATGACATTAGAGGGAGGGGAACCTTCACAGCAAAGACTTGAAGAGGAGTGGCCTGCTTGCTTTGAATGACAAATGTTCAGTTGCCTGCTCTCTCTGAGTGAATACCCAAGTCAAAGTGCTGTAATTTCACCTGAACTATGGCTTGTGTTCCTTTCAGATCGCACCTTCATTGTCCACCCTCCTGAGGACAGCACTGTGATCAAAGGAACCACAGCCACTCTGCGATGTGAAGCAACTCATGACCCTAGAATTTCAATCAGGTTGGTGGTGTCAGTTCTCGTTTGTGTGGTTAATCCGAGCTTAATTTTATAAGCTTTATGAATAGCATTAGGTGAAAAGTTTCAGGACCCCAGATTTTAACACCAGACCCCTGATTACTGCCTTATAAGGTTGTACACTGTATCATTAATCATATAAATCCCATCTTCCATTTCAGCCTTATGTATTATTTACAATGAGCTATGTTCCACTTCATGACTTCAATATAGCCTTCCATGATTTTACTGTCAAGGTTAATACACTATCAATAAAACCAACTTGTCAGAAGCCGATAGTTAATGAGAGTAAAAGCCAAAGAGAAGGAATAGGATTTCAGAAGTGTTTATGTTGGGGTGCTTGAAAGCAACACAAGAGATGCCCATGTTCTTGGAAACAACCCAATAGCTAGGGGCTATATTCTGCTTTAACTGTGTAAAGGAAAACAGAATTTGTCTGAACTATTAAAATTTGTACTAGAGCATTTAGAGGAAGCTCACCATTTTAAAATAAATTTACCACGAAAATTCATGTAGCCTGAAAGCAACGCAAATGAAAGAAAACACAAGGAGTAGCTTGGAGGCTGCTAGAAGGGTGAACTGCAGGAAGAACTTTGGAAAGAGAAATACAGGCGTAGAAGTTTCATGTAGAGATACCTAACTGTAAGACCGTGGGCTATACAGTCTCTGACATGTTGGTACGTGTGCGTTTTAATGGAAGAGCTCTAGTAATCCTTGTCGCAGCACTTTAAGGTGTTGGTGATTATGGCAGCCTGAGCTTATTACAGGTTAGCAGAGACGGGCCAACACCTCAGCTGCTCACTTCAGAGTATGATGTTCTGGTTTAAAATGCTGATGAAACTGCACTTCAGAATGTGGACATGAGTACATCGCTTTTTCCGTGTAAATTATATAGTATTGTTTATAAAATATATAGTAACTTGTCTCATTCTGATCGCTGATCTGAAACCAAAGTTTGTAAAAGGCACTGTTCCTGAAAGTAACCGCAGGGGGCCGGGGTTTGTAATGTGTGATTACAGAAGCAGGTATCTTACAGCACAGTTCAAATAAATCTCTTGTGAAGTTCTCCTGAGTAATATTAACTGAATCATTGTCATACTCAGGTATGTTTGGAAGAAGGACAGCGTTGTGATAAATCCATCCAGCAGTTCCAGGATCACCGTAGAGAAAGACGGGACCCTCCTCATCAGCCAGACATGGTCAGGTGACATTGGCGACTACACCTGCGAGGTCATTTCCTTTGGAGGAAACGACTCCAGAATGGCTCGACTAGAAGTGATGTGAGTGTTCCATCTTAAACATATACAATGCTTGGTTTCAGATGCCCTTGGGCATTTTCCATGCATCTTATTCCAGGAGATCTGGGGAGTCTGTAAGTTTAATTTTTGGTGTGTTTTTTTGGTAGGGGAAATTAGGCTTGGTTCATTCTTAATTAAATCGCCTTGAAATGCCCTCCCTTTTGCACGCTGCCGCACTGCTTGGACTTCCAAGTAACTGGAGCCTTGGAAGTTACTTCCAAGTAACTGCATCTCTCTGAATCTCCACGTGTACGTGTCCGTCTAGTTGGATGGTTGAGCTCAAGGGATAACGATTAAGAGGTTATAGTCCACCTGAAGCCAGAAGCAAGTGGACTGCCGCAGGGGAGTCTAGGTAGACATGTCCTGCTCAGCATTGCTATCGGCGGTCTGGAGGAGGTGTTGGAGTGCACGCTCATCAGGTTCATAGGTGACGCAAAATGGGTAAGGGACAGTTGAGATACATTCAAGGGCAGGGCAACCATTCGGAGGGACTTAGGCTGAGAAATCGGCCAATGGGAACCTTATGAAATTCAACACGGAAAAATGCACCATTTGCATCTGGGGAGGAATAACCTTTTGCAGTAATAGAGTCTGGGCACTTCTGGCTGGTAGCAGCTCTGCTGGAAAGAACCTGGGGATCTTGGTAGACAGCAGCTGGACGTGAGCCAGCTGCATGCCCCGGCAACAAACAAGGCTAACAGCATCCTGGGCTGTATTAACAGCAGCATAGTGAATTGTTGGACTTGATTTTACCCCCTTATATTTGACACTTCAGTTGTCTGCATCTGGAATACCGTCTCCAGTTTTCAAGACCAGGCTGGGTAAACTGGGCTCATCTCATGGCTGACCCTGCTTTGAGCAGGAGTTTGGACCAGAGACCTCCTCAGATCCCTTCCAACCTCAATCCTTCTGTTATCCCATGCTGTAGGGCTGTTCCATAAAGCCCAGGTGCTGAGCTGTGATGCCAAGGTTATAGGAAAATGTTTTCCTTCTTTTAGTATGTTTTCTCTGTAAATATATATCAGAATAGCTGGTCCCTGGACAGGTATTGCTTACTCTTGCATTCTCTTTATACGTCATTTTTCAGGGGAAAACTTTTTTTACGTATGCCTTTCTTTATTCCTAAGGATCTTTAAACATTTTCTTGTTTTTATTTTTAAAGTGCAGTTCAGTTCTGAAAAAGGATTATAAAAATGTCATTACGGGGTTCCATATTTTCTATTTCTGTCATTCCACTGGGGTGAAGTGCTCTTCCGTTTTATTTTTATCACTAAAAGCAACAACTGTGGGTTCGGTACACGTGTAGAGCAGACCAAGTGAATAAGAAGGTAATGTTTTATGTAGACTTTTTTTAATTATTATTTGAGTAGTGCCGCATGCTTTAATTTAACTAAAATTGCATCTGTTTCTGCTGGTCGTGCCTGATGTCTCTGAGAAGATGGCAGCTTCTGCTGTTGGCAGTGTAATGGGTTCACCTCCGAGGTTTGCTATGCAGAGGGCTGTTTCATACAGCATTATTCTGACAGTGCCAAGGCTAGATCAGATGCCCATTTTCAGAGAGCGGTCATACATTCTTTCTCTAATTAAGCACTCCTCAGCTCTCCTCCCGGAGTGCATTTTACTGCTGGTTTGAATCCAAGAGCAGAAGACAATTCAAAATATATTGCTGCTATATAACCATACTTGCTTTTCTCCGAGGCGGTTTTTGAATGGAGGGCAGAAAATTATGGAGTAAAGACTAGGAAGAATGTTAAAACCTGGACTTTGAAGCAAAGCTATAAATATGTGCTAAACACTTCAGCAGTCTGACCGTTTCTTAATCCTTAATAGCAAAAAATGCCCTACACAGCCCAGTACAGCACAGGAGATGTATTTACTTGCAGCTCTCCATTGACCACTGAGGAAGAGTTTTATGCTCCATAAAACTGGTGCTGGGAGGTAGCTGGGAGAGGCACATCTCGTGTGCGTTGCTGGGGCTGCCTTTCTTGCACCCCGGCCTGTTCCAGTTGTGTTGGCTGGCTCTCCATGCACTGGGACAGGCTCTTGATCCTGTATCTCCGCTTTCCCCGATGTTCTGTTGCTGATGGTCTATAACCTGTTTTTCCTGGAGGAATTAAAGAAATATAGACCCACTGTTTTAGAGGACTAAAGTAACTGATAAGTCACTCAATCATACTGTGAATTGTGACATTTTATTTCAAAGTAGTGCTGCAGGTAGTGCAATAACGCCAAAAAACATTGCATTCCTTTGCAGCTTCCATCATTATCATTTGGCTCAGCAGCACAAATCTGTGAGAAATAGAGATACATGATACAACAGAAGTGAAATGAAGAAGAAAATGTGTGGAAAGGAAATGTCTGAAGTAAAGCTTAAATTAAATTCTAGCTCGTATAGCAATGACAGATCTATAACGTTCCCTATTCTCCCAGATAATTCTCTTGTGCAGAACATTAACAAACAGGGCATGTACATTCCCATCGATGAGCACTTACACTTCAGTGCCTTGAGTAGCACTAATGTCAGACAAATGTTCAAAGGAGGCCTCTCAACCAATTATAGACTGGAGCAGTCTACCAATGGATAATACCGTAGCCTCCCCAGCTTTATCTGACGACTCCAATTGTCTCACCACCTCTTTTCCCCCAGGAACCAGCATGTCCCTCCTCTACCTCTAGGCATGTCAAGAGAAATTTCCAAAGGCACAAATAAGTTTGTTACTGATTTCTATTCAAACTGATTCAATTCAAAACCATTAACCTTCAGGGTGACCTTCAGTTATTTAATTTCTGAGTGGTTTGATTTTCTAATCTGTGAAAAGAAGGAAAGAAAACTTTTTCTTCCTTTGTCTTCCCTTTTGGAAGACAGGCTTGGGGCAAAAGGTACTGTTTCTTGCTAAAAGAACCTATGCTGATAGCACAGCCTCATATACGTTGGTGGTGCAAGCAGGACGGATCATTTTTTCTCAGCGTGTCTATGAAGAAATAAAATATTTGAAAAGGAAAGCCAGAAAACTAATGAAGAACTTGCTAAAGTGCAGCCAAAGGTTACCTTGCTCATCAATTTTGCACTGATGGTACTTGGGCACAGAAACTAATTGCTAGTCAAGATACTCTATTCATTCATTTGTCTTCCCTCTAAATGTGTTTATTCTTCATGTACATCACTTGATTTGATTTGCACGAGGTAAAACATTTGCAAGTGATGTTTCTCTTCTTCAAGAAATAGATTTTAATTTTTTTACTTATTTTTTTTTCCTAGCAGAGCTGCTCGACAGCAAATACAGAAACATTTGCAGATCTTTTGATGAGGAGCTTGTGCTTCTCTTGCATTCCTCTAAGTCATAGGATTTGATCCTGAAAATAATTGTATGTTATGAAACGTTCCAGCTTCAGTTAACTTACTCTCATAGTCCTGTAAATACCATACAGAAGAAAATACATACAGAGGAAAAAACACTTGTTCCTAAAGCTGCATAAGCTGAGTTATCACAGTGTCTCACTTACCCGATGGGAAACTGTGCTGATTCTGGCTCAAAGTGTCCTGAGGGTTCTCTGTATATAAAATATGCAGAATTACTACTACCTATGCCTGACGATACCTGCTGCTCAATATCAGCCCGTCTGCAGTCCATACTAAAAGATCTCTTTGTTGTATGAATGTGACTGAAACATACAGTAATGCTGCATTGCTGGAAAATCAAAGCCCTGTACAACTCTCTGTTATGTCATAACATATAGTAAAATCTTTTAGGCTCTTTCTCCATGCAAAAATATGTGGAGGACAATGTAATACAAAAATAGACAATTTATTCCTGGCAGCAAGTTCATCTTCTTTCAGTTTCTTTCACCAGAGAGAGAACTATTATTCTGTCTTCTTCAAATGCAAGAAAGGGGAGCTAACCACTTATAATAAAACCCAGCAGGTTGCCCAGAATGCCCAGTATTGCCTTTGTCAATCATTTATACATGAATTTTGATACCCTTTTTACTAGAGTATTTCTAATTGCTGCTTTTTCCAATTTCTTCCCAATACATCCCATTAAAAAATAGCTTGATTGCTAAAAATAGAATCAATGAGACCAATGCAGAGTAACAAATCAAAATGATGTCTCATTGCAACCGTACCCTCATATGGATCCCATATCCCTCTGTTCCGATAGACCATCCCTTTTCCTTTCTGCGGGGAGTGAAAACAGGAAGGCTGTCAAACTTGAAAATATGTTATTCCTTCCTCACTAAAAAGAAAGCTTCTATTTACTTTTCCAAGCCATATTGAGACGTCATCCAAGAAGTAAGGTTCACTGCTTGGTCTAAATGCACTTGATACTCAAAAGAGAAATACCACTCGGAAAGACAATTGTGTCTGTTCATCAATGAAGATAGATCAGAAATGCAGGTGGTTTTAGCAAAAAGAAAGCATAAAATTCAAAAACCTTTCCCAAGTCCTGTGTAGATTTGAGCTTGTGGTGACCACCAGAATGAAATGAGAAATAAATCTGTGCACTCTGGGCCCTGGCAAGCCTTTAGTTTCAAAAATCCACCTCATTCTAGGCCTGCAAGAGGCAAAAAGCCTCAGAACTAATGGATGCCTTGTAAGAATCCTTCCTGTGTTTAGAAATTGGAGAGCGTTCTTTTGCAAGAGAAACTGGAAAGTCCTGAGCAACAGATGACATGTTTCTGAATTGAAAACATTATAAACTTTTCTGAGCAAAGCCATCAGGGCTGAGTGCGTTTTTAGGCCTCCTGCCTCAATTTCTTACCACGTTATCGGGTCTAACAGATGAACCACCTGCTCCTGAGCGAAACTTATATGGTGGACCTGATTTAGGAAATAATTTATGAAATAGGAGCGGGGCTTTTTATAAACTGACAAGAAAACTTGTTTAATCTCCCTTGCCTTTTTAGTAATCCCCTCTTCAGTCACAGTCTCTCTAATTACCTGCTGTTGGACCATTTTTCTGAGAAATCTCTCCAAACCATGTCTGGTTTATTTCCCTCAGCAAATAGTCTGCTTTTAGCTAATTTTATAAAACACTCTATGTGTTTGCTGAGTGAATTTTTCAGCTGCCCTCTGGCAGTGATGAGCTGACTCAAAACATTAGGGTTTCTGTTCTGAACATGTATCATCTGCAACTAGCTAATATTTCTCTCCTAGGTTGTCACAATGACTTCATGTTCTTTTCTTGCAAATCCGCTATTTTAATTGCTTTGTCAGAGTTCCCTCGGGTCACCTTGGTGGCTATGCCATTAACCCTGGGCTTATCTATCAATTACAGATTTAAAAGTGTCTGTATATGTATTTTGCTGTCTTACAAAGTAAGTTATGGAAAACTTGCCTCCACACAACTCTTCAGCATTAGAGGAGTGAGGTCTTAAGATATCCTATCCTGAAAAACCTTCAGATATTTCCTGTTTGGGACTTTAGTGAACAAAAGAAAGATAATAATGCTGGAATTAAACTTCCGGTGTCCAATGAAGGGCTGTTCTGTGCCATGTGTGTTAGTGTCCCAAACCTCATCCACTTTCTTGGTGTATCAGAAGTTCAGCAGTTCTAGTCTGAGGTCCTTCTCATCCCGAAGAAGGGATTAAATTACCATTCCCTGCAATGATTTCTTGTATGTTAGCAGCAAGGAAAAGTAATTCTTTTAAAGGAAAAAAAGAAGCAATGATCTCTTTTGGGAACGTGAATATTCATGATGGTGGTGCAGGACTCATTTATCATCCCTTCCACACAGTATGCGGTACCAAATGAGAAGGAGACAAAGTGTAAGTGCTTGCTAAAGTAGGAATTACTATTTATTAATCTCTGCTTTTATATGCTACAAAGAGAGAAGTACGCTTCTGTGCTGAAATGTCTTTGTAGTTTTAAATATTTATTTCTGTCCAGGTGTGTTTCTTAGGCACTTGTTATGTTTGCCTTGAGGGATTTAAATCTGTAACTACCATCTGTTGCTGTTTGGTGTGGACACATATGGCTAAAGAATATGATATTAGTGGAGGTAGGTGTACTGTATGGCCGCTGCAGCTCACGCTACTCAATCTCTGCCTGAACAGAAAGTGCCCGTTTCCTTCACGCTGAGGACTGATTACCATTTTTTGACAATCTAGGAAAATAATCAACTAAACCCAAATCCTCTGCAAAAAAACCCCACACGTTTAAACTCAGTTTGTGCTTTAAAAAAAAACAAGACGAAGGGAATGTTCCCGCTCCTCCAAGAGACTTGTACCCTAAGGAAGAGACCGCGCTGTAAAGTCTTCCTTGGTCCTGTAGCCTCAGTCCTCAAATGAGCTGTTAATTCAGCCCTTCTATGTGTATGGGGAAACAAGATTAATTAGTAAATGCACACCCTGAAGATATCCTTAATATGTTCCGAGATTTTTTATTTAGTTCCTAGGAAAGGAGCTATGTGGGGATGTTTGCTGTGAGCTCCCCCTCAGCAATCCCTGTGTGAGCATTGTCTGCTGGGAGAAGCTGGAGCTGCAGCCCGGCTCCGAGCTCTTCCCCACAGGGCCTGGAGACAACGAAGCGGCGACTGGGACTTCCACGAGCCGTGTCACAACAAGAGGTTTCACTCTCTTTCCTTCAGTAATTTCCTTTGCCAGCTTAATCGTAAAAACACTTTTCCAACCAGCTTGCTTAGGACATAATGATAAATTATAGTGGAGGTTTAATGTTTATTATAATGTAATGTTTCATTCAAAATTAAGTAGCACGCTCCTGTAGTCCCTGGGTAATCAAACCCCGGCTCCACACGTTCCAAACCACAGGCTTATTCTGCCGTTTCCTCCTGCAGGCCGGCTGCCCTCCTGCTCTGTTTCCAGGTCCCCATCTTCCCTAAACTTGTTTATCCAAAATTTTGCAGTGCCCTGTTCAAAATCTGCCCGGTACGTGCTCTTTCCCGTGCCTGGTGTTCCTTCTAGCCCAAAGTGGCCATGCCCAAGCTGTCTGTGCATCCAAAGGCGGAGCTGGTTGCTGCGTGCCCAGACCTCGGTGAGAATGCAGTCAGCCTACGCTCCTCGTAATCAAGGCACCTCGAGCAAGCGATTTAATGAAGTTAAGATCTGAATCACACCCTGAGGTGTCACTCCATGTCTCCTACAGAAAGAGCGTGGGGTGACCCTGCTGCTAATTTGGTTAGGAGTTAAAAGTCAAAGGAGCCAAGCTGAGACTTTGAGTCTCAGGTTTAGCCGTGGGAAGCACCAACCCTTCTAGCCTGGAGAGAGGGCTAGGCGAGTGTCTTCCACTTGTGTTCTCTCCTTATCTGTGTGGGGTTTTGCCACTCCTTGGCTCCTCCAGCAACCTTTTCTTTTTTCCTCGCTAACTCCACAGCGTGTAGCCATCATAAACACGTAAACAAAAGCGTACACAGTTTTAACAAAAATAATAAATCTATTGTCTGGCTCTCCATATGTTCCTCAGTCTTCCAGTAGAAACCCAAATCCAGGACATATTTATTGTTCTGGCTTAAAGCCAGAGTCTGTATTTACTTTTGTGAGTGGCTAAGGAGCTGCGGTTTTTAAATAACTATAAGCCTTCAGTAGCATGATACATTACAACCAGAAATTACTACGCTTTTAAATTAAGCATGTGAAGTACTCTTGTGGCTTTCTGCCCTGGCCAGAGCAGATTAGCGGTGGTGTGTGCTGAGGAAGGGTTACCCTCGGCTTTCCCGGGGAGGAGCAGCAGGTTGAATGGGTGAGACTGGTCCTCCTTGCTTTTCCTCCGCTCCGAGACCCTTGTCCTCCCCAGGAACCAGGATGACGAGGGGCAGAAATCACGCAGATATAATGGCTGAAGGGCTCTTATCACTCAATGCAGATCAGCATTTAAGGGATGTAGCAGAATTTAGTTTTCTCACTGCACCATGCAGCCTCCGACTTTCAGCCAATGAGTACAAATGAAATGTTTTTCCACAAATTGCCTTTATGTGTAGAAATTACACATTTTAATTGAGCTGCTGTTTTATTTTTGTTTTTTAATGTTTCATTTTGTATTTCCATGGGGTTTCTGCAGGCGTTTTCACTACATTTTCTGGTTGGGTGCTTCCAAAAAAATCCTTATTATAGGAAGGAAAGATTCTACCCATGGCAGGATAAGCCTGAATCCGCGAGTAAATCAAGCTGTTCTGTAGCCTAAGAATACATATGGTAATTTTGATTAGTAGCTCTATATGGATAGTGTCAATGTCTTCTGCTTCCTTGAGTATGAAAAATTTTACGTGAAATCATATCTCCCATGTGTTTTACTGTTGATACGTATTACCGCTGTCACATTGCTAGGACATCATTGTAAGAACGGGGAAAAAAGTGAGAGGGGAAATTTATTGACCAAGTTGTCTCAATCAAAAACAGTATGAAAATTGGCTTTTTCCCCACATTTAACAACATTTCCATTAGCTGTTCTAAGCATCAGCCTTGGGACTTTCGGCATAAATTATTTCTCTTTTTTCCCAAATAAGATAAAATTGTGGCGAATTCAGAGATGTCTTTCATTTATTTAATTGTACAATAGCTGCTGGTAGTTTTATATGTATCACCGTACGAGTCTGATGCCGTGTGCCTTTAACTGCCTGTAAGACTGTAGCTGAATGAAATGTAGATTGATTTTTCTGTGCTGTTTTTTCTCCTTTTCTCTTTTCCTTAATAGCGAGCTGCCTCATTCCCCTCAGAACCTTCTGGCCACTCTGAATTCCTCGTACAGCCGCAGCGTGATGCTCTCCTGGGTGCGTCCCTTTGATGGAAACAGCCCTGTTCTCTACTACATGGTCGAGCTCTCTGAGAACAGTGAGTAAAGTCAAACCTGTTTCAACCTCGTGTTCTTCTTAATTATTCAGCCTTCTTTCAGCCCCACCTTTCACCACAGCTGCTAAGAAAATGTTACCGTTGCTTGCTAAATGAGAGATGATGCGCACGAAGGGGAAGCCCTGGGTTTTACGTTCAACTATTCACCCGCTGAAAGAGTTAATCAACAAAAAGAGGCCTAAAATGGTGGAATTGTTATACAGGAAAGTTCCACCTCCAGCATTGCCGAGCTGGACTTAGGCACAACAGCTCCTTCATCAGCGCTTCTATTCGACATCTATAAAATAGCAGTAGTCATATTTCATTTCTTCCCACTGTTGTCTTTTATGGGTTTGTAGGTATCCTGATGCATTTAGATCCCCCATTTTACCTGAAAAATGCAGGCAGTACGATAATATAAGGAACCCATCGTCTGTCAGAGGAACAAACTTGGATGTCAATAGGAGCTACTACCTTATACGTGTATGGGTTCACGTATTTTCTCCTCTTTCCCCACATTGTCATTTTACACCCTTCTTTTAGGTAGGTGGTGGAGGATGCTTAACTGTAAGCTATCCAGATATCTGGCTTCATGGGTTACAAACCTGGTCGTTGTGAATTGCCACTTCTCACCGTTTTGTCATGCGGTGTGTCTGGCCCTTTGCGGCTCGGTTTGCAAGGTTATTCAGGGACGCCGCTAATGCCTCTTTAGGAGTTGATGGAAAGATGAGGTTATGTGGAAATCGGTCACCTTGGCAATACTTTCTAATCTCCGTCACCCTCAGAGCTGGAAATTCAAGCCTAACAATTGATTCTTGATGAAAAAATTAAAAGCGTCACTTTTTCTGACATGTGGAAATTAGCCACTGCATAACTGAATGTGAAACAGTCTTGATTTCTGATTGTCTGGAGAGTAGCATTTTGTTTTGCCACACAGAGAGCTTGAGATGGAACTTGAGCTTCAGATCACATACGACCCTTTTGCTTTGCAGGCTGGAGTGCATAACTTTTCAGATGCGGAGGTCCCAGAACTGATGATCTTGACATCTGTTAAGCAACGTGCGGTTTTCTAATCCTAGCAGAAATCCCAAGTCATGCCCAGGACTGCTGTCCTTAAAACCGTTCTTTTCGAGCAAAGGCTCATGATCTTTTTGTAACAAATGACTCAGAAAATTCAGCGTTCTGCACTCACACCCCCTCTCTACCATTTTATCACCACCTTCTTTTTTATGGTTGCCCTTCTCTCCTTCCCCTCCCATCGACTACAGGCCAGTAACAGCCTTTGTGCTTTTCCTTACCCGTTCTTTCACTCGAGGACGTTACCCTTGTGTCTCGTGTTTCCCAGCGGGTTTGACAACGACAAGGTAATAAACTCCCAGTCCGGGAACGCGATGCGCTGGAGCTGTGTTTGCACGGAGGCAGCGCAGAGCTGGCAGAAGGGCTGCACCTGGGTCCTTGGGCTGGGCTCTGCTGATTGAGAAGAGCCACTAAAAGAGGAGGCAGCTCACTCGGCGCCAGGAGAAGTTTGAAAGGTCTTCAAGTGCCTTTCCAGCAAGGACGCTTTGCAGTTGTTCTGGTATAGGAACAGGGTAAATACGCCGTCGTTTTGAAAACACTATAATTCGTTCACTGAAATTTGTAGGAGGCTCAGCAAAAATCAACAATAGCTCGCCAGAAATCGTGCAGACAGTCCCTCGGAGCTCCACGGGATCCTGTGAACCCTCGTTCACTCCGTGATAGATCCAAAAATTTTGGCTGATGGCATTGCAATCTACCACTGAGAGAGTCTCATTACCACAAATCATAGGTGTACGTACTTCAGCAAGCTTGCAGCTGCAAAAACCAAAGGCAGACCGGGACTGTTGTGAACGGAGCATCTTAATTCCCAGAAATATTCTAGATCTTGCTGTCCTTTCAGTTTTCATCTGTGTCTTTATTTGCTTTGCTTTTATGTACCATCTCAAATGGTTGCTCGTAGAAGTAGGACAGAGATAAACCCGAGCCCTTGAATATTTCACTGTTGCTTTTCTCTCTCATTTCACATATTGTTGCTCAGCTTTACGGATGCCAACAGAATAGTGGAGCAATGTCAACAGTGACTTTGGTTTGGAAAGCTGACTTTGACGTCTGCATATTGTCACTGTCTTGTTTTGGTTTCTTCTTTTCTTGAAGTGTTAGTTTTTTGGAGTTATTTTGATCTCAGCAGTGTGCGGTTAATATTTAGTTTCTACAGACCTCCTACTCCTTTGGAAAACACCATTTTTCCTTTGTTCCCCGCCTCATCCCACGGGATGTTTGTGAACAAAGCTGACGTTTGATCTTGTTTGGGTATAGTTTTGTCTGATACGACTGTGCAGAATCTCTCTTCGCTTTTCAAAGAAAATTTCCATTCAGGTTTTCTGTCTCTCCCGTTTGTGCCATAGAAAGAGCCAAGGAGCGGCGTGTGCCTCCCGTCAGCTCATCTTCTCGTGCCCGGAGCTCTTTCGCTGTCAGCAGCAGCACGATATGCTCAACACCCTAATCCCCGTTTGCTTTCATAGACGTAAAAGTTAGGGAGGGACACCAGAATTATGAGTTATTTTCCAGTTAGCAAACCGCCCAGGAGACTTTGTTCTTAGTTCTGTGGAGTTTTCATACATGGGTTTTGCTTTGCAGCTACAGGTGCCCAAACGTAGCCTAGTTTTGTTCATTTCTTTCGCTGTTTTGCTTTGAATAATTTCCTAATAGCTTTGGGATCCATTGTACATTTTGAAGCACGTACCATACATGAATGCATAATAACGGTATCTGTTTCAGAGAAATAGCTGATGAGGGTTCAAAATAATGAGTGTAAATTTCAGGGGACTAATTACTAGCTGCATTAGAGAGAGGCGTGTCACTCCACCTGGCATGGATTAGATCTCCTTTTCATTAATATCAATTCAGTAAAGAGATATAAAAATCCTATTTTAATTAGAGGAAAAAACAGTGGCAGATCGTACACATAAATTGCTGGAAATATGAACGACTCTAGTCACCAAGTCACCTAATTTTTAAAATGAATGTATTTGGCACAATGCAATAATTCTCAAATTACAAGTGTTCACAGTAGACCGTGTCTGTGGGTGACTTGAGACATATGGCCTTAAACATTTGGGGGCAAATTTATAATCTAATTTGAAAAACACAGTTCCAGGGAAACACAGTCATTAAGTATTCCTGCCCACACAGAGCCAGGAATGCGAACCTTCATTTGAAATAGGATTTTCAAATAAATAGTCTCACGCGTTGCTGTCATCTGCACTAATATAATTTTGGGTGTTTCATGACCTGTTTAGCCCCTGTTGCGATATACCTAGGAATTCCAATGAAGTATCTTCACGGAGTTAGAAGGGGGTATGCTTATTTTATTCCAAGAAGGTTTAATTTTCAGGGATTAATCAAAAATTATTCTGAATAGTCTTTTATCTGAAGAAATGAGTTAATACTTAAAGAATTCTGCCGAGTACAATTAGGATAAAAGCCCATTTTTATAGTATTCTGGGATAGCTGTGCTGTGTGATGTAATGATATAACTCAGATTCATCCTGTTGTGCCAACGAGGAGATAATAAAGGCTCCTGTGAAAAGCATCTATACGTGCTTAACTCAAAGCCTATGAATTGTCATACTGAGTTTGGTAGGAATAGTCAAATGATAAAAATTGAACACATTGATAAATCTGTGCAAAAATCAAAGTAAAACTGTGTTGTTCGTTACAGCTGTGACTCAGAACGAGATACGATAGCGTTAAAAGGTATTTGATAGGCCTTGTTGAAGTCCTACCAAACAAAGGATGAACCATTTAATTTTTATTTGAACTTTCTGCAATGTCATATTGTCACGAAGATTTGAAAGATTAATTCAGTAAACTCCTGCAGTACGGCAAATTCCAATATACCGTCTATGCAAAAACCCCTGGAGAAGGAAGGAGATGGAAATGTACTCCAAACCTGCAAAAATCAGTTTTCTACTTTAGATCTAATCTGTAATATCAAGTTAGAAATGATTTTTGAGGAATTTGCAATTAATGCATGAATTGTGAGGTAGGGAGGGAAATAGAGAAGAAATGCCTCTTGGTGAGTAAGCAGCGTTATTGACCGCACCACAAGCGCATCCAAAAATTTTTGACGGAACAAAAGTCATTTCTAAAACCCCCCAAATCACATTGTAAACTAGAGAGTAGCCTGTGAGCTGCTTCGTTTCCAATAAATTCACTTGGAGAGGCAATCAGAGTTAATTCAAAATACCCAATATCCTTGAGACGACGGACAGCTAAACATGGAAGTTTTTCAGACAGCGGCAATTACAGCGGCAGAGCGAGCAAGCAAAGCCCAGAGTACATTCTGGGCAGCTTAAGTTAAATGAAGGATTAGCACAGTCTGCTCAATCTAACAGAAGCTTATTTAATAGTTTGACCTGGCAAGTCTTTTGTCACCATGGAGCTTCTCCAGGCTTCCTGGGACAGGCGAGTGACAGCCAGCCCGTCCCTAGAGGAGAAGGGAGTCGGTGTAGAAAATTTTACGGCACGTTTCTGATGTCAGAATTGTTATTCTCTATGGTAAAACAATTTTCTGTACAATTCTGGGGTTTGTTGTGTATTTAAGGAGGGAGAACGGCCTTTCGAAATGTTTAGTTTATTGATTGCCAAAAAAAAGACTTGACATTTAAATTTTAAAGATACTCTGCACGCTCACTGTATCCACTGCTTCGTGAGCGAGCAAACCCTCCCCAAACCACTTTCCTTTACGAATCGGAGTGCCCAGGAGATGAATAGGCTTCGTTTATATTAGTTTTCAGTTTAATCTCTCTTCCTGCCAGATCTTTTATCTTCCACCAGGAGAGGAAAAAGAATAAATAAAGTATTCTACAGATGCAGCATATAAACAGAGCAAAGCCCCAAGGTGCTGAAGAGATTAATAGGCCCTGTTGTTGAATCAAACTGCTCACTACATTGAGCTGCTTGGGTTAAGCACTCTCAGGTGGTGTTTACACTAGCAGTAAACAAATGAAAAGCTTTAGGAAATGGACCACTACCCAAGTAGCTCATGCAAGGGTATGTCACTCTCTCGTTGGTGTCTTCTCTTCCATTTTCCTCTGGAAGCTGCTTCAGGCAATGTACTAAGTCAGCCATACCTTAACGTCGGCTTACCTTGATTTGTTGTTGTGCTCTCTGGCTGTAACAAGGTGAACAGTTGTTTGTGAAGCCTCAAGAGAAGCTTGATAAAATTCAGAAGGAACTAGGTTGCAAAAAACTCCTAACCGATGCTTTTCTAGGTAGCATAGGTGTGCTTCCTCTAAGGTCTTCCTAAAAGAAGCATTCCCAGTATTCAGCTAAGACGAATTGCCACCAAGATCTTGCAGCCAAAGTGACTGATGGTAAATCATCAACAACTGGCATGGATGGAACTCGACTGCTGTGCAAATGTCCCTCTCCAGCACTCCCAGTATTCTGCTGTGTCAGTTTTCCTATTAAAAAAGACTTTGTTCTCGGAAAGTCGTTACTGGAATAAATATATTTTGAGTAATTCAAAGATGCAGTGTTTATAGCCCAACTGGCATCACGCCCCAGAGGACTTAAACTTGCTAAGGAATCTGCCAGAAAAGCACTAAATTAGTGGTTTACATCTTGGTGTGAAGCTTAGCAGCCTTCCACATTTGGGACATCTCATCTTCATTTTCAGGCAGACGTCTAGGTGACCTGCCAGGAGCTTCAGTGCACTTCTGATGAGCAACATGCACAGATACGTTGCCAAAATCTACAGCTAGCTCCTCAGTAATTTCCAGAAGTGTTAGTAATTTTGAGCAGGGAGCATGAAAACAGCTGGTATTATTTAAAAACCGAACAAATCTTTAAATTGGCTGATTCCATTGGTGTACTGTTGCAACACAGACCAAATGTCACCTCTCCCTGACTATTCCAGTCATGACTTCGGGGAGAATATGTGACACCAGGCTACGGAGAAAAGAAGTCAGGATATTTAATTTTTCAACATGTTTCATTGCTGACCTCTTTGAAAACTTGAAAATGTAATTTGGGCATCAGAGGAGCTCGGTATGTCAAGTATGTGAACCAACAAGGAGGGTTTTGTAGTGCTGCCAGGGCTGTTTATACCAGAGAATCTTCCTAGGAAGTTATTAGACCAAATGCCATATACTGTCTCTAGAAAAAACGAAAAAAATGCAGATGTAGAATCCAGAGCAGAAGCTTTCTCAGGTCTTACAGCAAAGGGCTGATTTGGCAGAGAGAGTCACGTTTCTACACCTGCTTGCAAGCTGGGTAGGAAGATATTCCGAACTGCCTCGGAATTTCATTACGGTCCTTCCACCGGAGCCACTCAGGGGTGTGGCGGTGTAATGGCCTGCCAAACAGATGGGTTGTGAAATACACAGCCCATCTGTCTTTATCATGCTTGTTTCCTCTTTTATTAAAATGTTAATGAATATAGTTTTTATTTATTATGCCATGACATGTGCAGCATCACTTTCCAGTAGACAAATGTGCAATCTGCATAACCGTGTGGGCTGACAGGAAGGTTTCTTCTGCTGAAAAGAAACTTCTCCCCAAAGTTCCTCTGAGGAAAACAAGCACAAAGAGCTCTGAGCAGTCAGAGGCGTTTTCTCGCTTCTGCGGGGCTTTTAACAAGCGCTTCCATCTCTTTTCACATGTAAATTATTCCAACAGATTCTCCCTGGAAGGTTCACCTATCAAATCTTGACCCAAAGATGACCGGTGTCACTGTGAGCGGACTAACTCCAGCCCGCACCTACCAGTTCAGGGTGTGTGCCGTTAACCAGGTGGGAAAGGGCCAGTACAGCTCTGAGACCAGCAGGTACGGTAAAAATAAATACCCGTGTACTAGAGGTACCATTGCCTGGAACTATCGGGAAGAAAAAACCCGCCGATTGTTCGTGAATGAATAAAATAAAGTTATCTTGTGCACAATAATTGGGGAACGGAGCAGTTAGCATTACCCAGGCCTCTGGAGAGTGCTCTGCAGCTGTCAGTAATTGGTGATGATGGCAATTAGGCGACGCGGGATATCAGCCCGCGATGGAAGAGGTGCCCTCACATTTCCAGAGTATCAGTTGAGGAGAATCTTGGAAGTATTTTTTCGCTGTTGTGCTGAGCCGCAGCAGTTAGCCCAGCAAGGAGCACAGCGTTCGCCCGATCATTGCAATGTCACTTCTGGAATTCACCCAGATGCGACATAGAAGGATGGCTTCATCAAGTTTAGTTTCAAATGCATCCCCCTTCTTCTGTGAACCAAAGCTTGCTGCGAGCTTGAATTGCAGAAGAGCTGAACTCTAAATGGCTTTTTCAAAATGTAGGAGTTTGATATGAAAAATATTGAAAGAGCTGAAAGAAACAATTTGGAAGGAGTCACAGACACTGGACCTGAGCTCTAACTCATTCAGGCTTGTAATCTTTTTAAAGAGTTGTAGCAGCCTGGGTGATTCAGAGAGAATAAGGTTACCTCAGCTGTCTGTCTTGTTGCTTGCTTAACTGATTTCCTATTATGTTGATTTGTTGTAACTATTTCATGCATGTCTTCAGCAGTTTGATCAGCGTTATATTTCTTTCTAGTCAGCAGACTTTGATAAACGAAACCGGTTCACGTGGAGTGGATACATGAAATAGAAATGTTATCTATCGTTTATTTCAACACCCACCTCCATCACGTTCTTTTGTACTTAGGTTGATGCTACCTGAGGAGCCCCCCAGTGCCCCACCGAAAAACATAGTGGCCAGCGGGCGCACCAATCAGTCGATCATGGTCCAGTGGCAACCTCCTCCCGAGAGCGAACACAATGGAGTTCTTCATGGGTACATCCTAAGGTAAGTAATTTCCTAACCTGGAAGGTCTGGAGATGGGATCCGCGTGTGCATGAGGGAATTCAGAATGGTGTGAGTTAAGAGTATATTAAAAAATATTTCTAATTTCATTAAATATATTAGTTGTTACTTAAAAATTCTGTGGCTGCCCTGGTTTATTACAGATGACAAAACACCTCTGTTCCAGCGGCCACAAGGGTGCGGGCACTTCAATTCCAGCCTGTCTATACTAGGTACCGGCAGCTATACTGGCTGCTCCGAATGGGCTGCCGAAGCGGCCTGGCTCCCTGCGGAGGCTCTCAACACCCAGAGAGCTTTTTGCCATTTTCAAAGTGAAGTGAAGCACCAAGTACTAAAACCGTTCACGCGGGGAGTTGGTACAGTGCAGCCTATGCATTGCAGACGTTGATTTGCTTATTACAATCTCAGCTTCCTGCTGGAAAGGTTAATTAAATTTATCAAAGACACAACAGGGCTCCTGCGCTATGGAAGAGCAAAAATAGAATCAATAAACTTCAGTTTTGTGCCAAACAAAACGTAGAGAGGGAATGACAGGTCAGATGCATCATGGCAGACCTTGATTTGGTTTTGAAAATCAGTCAGTTGAGTAAGATTCTTTCAGCCCCGTCTCTGTGTGTTAATGAGAAACCAATTCACGCAGGTAACTGGGAATTCTGAATAGATCCAGTCTTTCTGCTTACACAGGATTTATTGTGTTGGAAAGCGTGTTGCCACACTGAGAGACTTTGCAGAGCATTTCCCTTCTGTAATTTTTTGTGACTCGGTTGTTCACGCCTACCCAATTCAGCCGCAGCTTACGTGCTCCTTTGGCATCCTCCATATCCTGCAGTGCTCGCGGCCAGCTGGGGCCGCACCTTTAGGAAGGGAGGCTTTATCTAAATTAGAGTTTTTGTGGGAAACTCCCAATCACTGCACCACCACTGACACATTTCCAAGTGACGGTTACAGCCTATTGTAGGCAGGCTGCTGACATTTTTAATGCAACATCCTCCAGACCTGCTAAAAGATAACTAAACGCTACAGTTTAAATGCCAAAATCCTGTTCATGGTGTGCTACTACTTTTGCTGGCATGGATGGAAATGCTTTTGTGATATTAAGAGCGTTGGTGAGCTCTCAAAATAGTGCTGGAAAGTTCCTTCTCTCTGCAGGCAGAGCTGAAGTCTGTTAATCTCCCTGTCACCTGCACCGAGCCCATTACGGTGGTGAGAGCCTTGTGCAAGAGCTTACAGTTTTAAGAGCTGGGCTCAGTTTGAAAGCTGTGCCAGTCATCAGGGACAGGTGGGAAAAGGTGCTGTAACTTCCATCCCTGGAGGGGTTCAAGGCCAGGTTGGACGGGGCTTGGAGCAACCTGGGCTGGTGGGAGGTGTCCCTGCCCAGGGCAGGGGGTGCCACTGGCTGGGCTTTAAGGTCCCTTCCAACCCAGACCCTTCTATGATTCTGTGATTTTTGTCTAGTGCTAGAACCTTGTCGTGAGACTTGGGTACCCATTTGCACAGGGTACAAGTGGTGTTTGCACAGTTCTCTCCTTCAAGCTGGTCTACTCAACGACAGGATTAATTCCTTAGCTATTCCCGCTGAGTCTTACCCAGTTGCAGCATTAAGTCCTTTGAGAAAGCAATCCCTTAGCAACCTACTTCTGGCAATCCGTTCTGGTTTCTCCATATAGCATTTTCAATAATGTTTAACTTAGGTATTTCCTACAACAGCTATCAGCCTAATCGATCCCTGTCCTCGCGCTAACTTTTCTTTCCTTTTTAAGAGAGTGATCATATTCATTACACTCAAGCTGTGAACATTTTTGATGTCGACATGTTTTGTCTTGATTACAGAGCAGAGAAACGATTTATTCAACAGGAATTTAAGTTTATCGTATAATAGCACAACTGTCCCAAGTAATGAAGCAGGCTGTTCTTCCAAGTTAAATTGTGTGGCCATAGCAAAGTGTCTGCACTGATTTCTGTAGAATTAGGGTATAAAAAAATGAAACCCACCACGCATCCCAGAAACCTAACGCGCGAGACATGCAAGGTACTAAATTGATGACACACCTGATCTTTAAAAGTGAAGGTGCACTGCACAAGTCATATGGAGTATACATCAAAGTCCACGGTGAGAAAAATCATGAAGACATGACATTTGTGAACTGGCCTCCTTCCTCTGCCCTTTTTCTCGCTGGCAGTATTGCATTTAGAGGACTGCCATGCTAACAGCATAAAAGATTAAATCACAGGAGCACTCTACACCTTGTCTGCTAGGTGTGAGACAAAACATTGCCGCACAAAGGAATGACTTTGCCAGGAAGCGTACAACCTTCACAGGGGACCAAAGAAAGGAAAAGGTAGATTTTGCATAAAGTAGAAAAGATCAAGACATTCCATAAACTCAGCTGAGGGCTGATGTTTCTTTATTTCCGTTTGTGTTTCACAAATGGAATCGCACCAGTGTGGCATTACGAGTATTGAGTAGGCCAAAATATGGTCAGGCAAGCAGCTCCTCAGCAGAAAATAGAGGGGTTGGCAGTGATTATGAACTGATCTCTTTATAAGAAAACTTTAGAACAAAACCTGTGGCTGAGATACACAAAGTTGTCTAGTTGGAGAAATGGCACCGATTTAACTTAGATGAATTTAAAAGCAGACTGTGAGGTGTCAATGAAATCGCTCTGTGTCGGTAAGCTTTTGGTGATGACTGTGAAGCAAAAGATGAATAAGAGTGCGTAAAAGCTATGTGGCGAATAAAAATACAAATGTCTCCATAGTTGCCTTTTTCATGGAATAGCGATGCCTTGTGCCCCTTACGTGGTCGCTGTTTTTCTGGTATTTTGTGAACCAGCATGCTGCAAGCATCCATTGCGCCGTTTTCCTAAAGGAAGGAAAACAAACAGTATTATTCACATTCACAGATTTGCGAGGTTTGTTTGTTTTCTGTAATTTAGTTCTTCTCCATAGCTTTTTGGCCTAAAGAGACACATCAAAGGGGCTCTGTTTTCTGCAATACAGTGTTTACGTGGGAAAATATGTTCTGCGTTTCAGCTTCCCATGTCTCAGCAGAAAGTTTGTCGGGCTGTTTACCACTTATCCATGTTTCTACAGCCCTTCTGGTGGAATTCCGAAGCTTAACCAATCCTTAAGTCTCAAATATATTCCGTCCTTATTTTAATCGTGCTGTGAAGTCAATCCTGGTGGAAGCCAGAGGTGGCAATGCCTGAGATTCCAGAAGGTCAAAGCCTTCTGAGCTCTTCCTTTCAGATTTCAGAGGAGAAGGAAGAAGACATTTCTCAAGCTGATTTACAGCAGCACCCTGATAAAAATCACATCTGGGCGATTTTTTTCTATTAAATCACAGCTTTTACTAGACAAGCCACATTTAAAAAGCAGTAATTTTTTCTGCAACCATAAAAATGGATAAAATACCCGTTTTGTTTAGCCCTGAGCGTGCAGTCTCAGTGAGATCAGATTATAAATACTATAGCAGTCAAACACGATACGGTCTTATCAGGAGTTAGTCTGTTTCTGATTATTTTTCATTACTCTCTGTATAATTCTGCTGTAAATTTTGCATATCGCCTCTTCACAAAGGAAACTATTTTGCTAGTCAGGATATTTGCTATAATTGATACCATCTAATTAACCAGCACATTTTTCTTCCCATATGGTAGGTATCGCCTGGCCGGCCTCCCCGGAGAATACCAGTATAAGAACATCACCAGTGCGGAAATTAACTACTGCTTAGTGAAAGACCTGATCATTTGGACCCAGTATGAAATCCAGGTGGCATCTTACAATGGAGCTGGGCTGGGAGCGTTCAGCAGACCTGTGACAGAGTACACGTTACAGGGAGGTGAGCAAATCGGACCAGTGTGTCCTTTAGAGTTAGAATTTATAGCCCAGCTTCCTCAGGAGGAGGTAGTCCCACCCAGCAACTTGTAAAATGAATGGTCAGTTCAGTCAAATTTGATAGACAGCTTGGGGAAGGAAACACCTACAAATTTGAAACGTCTAAGTAGAGACAAGAGGAGACTCTCCTACTATCTCTGTTGTGGAAAAAGCGGTGAGCGAATTCAAAAATTATCAATTTTTGTTGACCCTCGTGATGACACGTTACCGCACTCGCAGGTCGGAGTCAGCCGCAGCATAAGAAATAAATAGAAATAACTAGAAATGCTGAAGAGAGCTGGGGTCCAGTGGAATGAATTTATAGGACGTGTGACAGGCAGGGGCTGAGGTTACTCTGCCAGGAGAGTCGGAGAGAATATGGCAGGGAACTGGGTTTACCCTGGTCAAGAGATGCAGTATGCCACATATGCAACGTAGGAGACAAAAGCTGAGTAAACCAGCTGCGTTACTCGTGATAACCACAGAATACCTTGTTTTAGAAATATGGAATGAATTGTAAGGGAACTGTAGGGAGAGAGATACAGCCTGTGGAGAAAGAGTGTTTTGTAGCGTTTCAGGAATGGTGCAGACATTTGCGAAGAGGAAGATAAAACGATCTTTAAAGACCTGATTTTTATGTTTCAGCTCCCCCACACCTTTCTGGTAAGTGCTTTAAGAAGAGAATAAATTACATCAACAAAAGGATGTGTAATTACTTTTTACGACCAGCGTAAGGCATGTTTACACCTCTAGATTAGTATAAAGATCCATAGGATAATTAAGTACCAGGCCCTTAAAACTTTCATATATTCCCATAATTGCAGGATTGTGCTGGATTCTGGCCACTGGACAGTACACGGTCTCTACTTCGGTTGTCATAAAGCAATTAAACTATTTTAAAAACCTGCAGTTTTACAGTACATCAGTTAATTTACAATCAGTGAAGAATACGTAGTTGTTTGTTAATTGTTACTAGGAGTACATTATAACATGATTGGATTTAGTTTCAGATGTGGGGAGATCTTTAGGAAAAGATTATTCATATGAAACACTAATTAACCAGAACAATTAAAGAAGGAAGCTATCCATATTTTGTCCTAAGGCATGCAAAGTCTCACAGTTTAGACGAGTCTAGACACACTCAACCTCCTTCTAGGAGTATTTATAGCAGACCTTGAAATGTTTTTCTTAAAGTCTTCTCCTTGCAGCCAGGATTAATGTTTTGTATCCCACTAAAGACCAGATCTCTGCTGAGAATTGGTTTGCACACAGAATTTTAATCTCTTTTGTGAGTATACTTGTAATTCATTACTTTGTTTATTTGCACACTTTAGGCTGTCATAGCACCTTACCCTTCCATCTATTGAGACTCGGGTTTGGGCTTCACACACTTTTTCTTAAACCCTGCAATTGACTCTAATTTCCCTTGATATTATGTGCTGTTATTATCATCCTTTATTGATTGGCTGTCTGTTGTCATTTATAAGGATATAAATCCTCTGTTATAAATTAAGCGTAGTCAGTCTTGCGTTCATACTAATCAGCAAGTGTTTAGACCGCAGGACAGCCTGCAACAGCCTGTTTGTCTTTATGTAGTTCCTAAATGCTCGTTGGTGGGTAGACATAGAAGAAAACCTGGATATTTCCTTTTTATTTTATAGCAGTAAATAACTACTTCACGGATGGTGCCGTCTCCTAAAGAATGCCTTGCTGGGTTTCTGCGCAAAGGCATACGGTCTGCTCTAAAAAGAGTTTGAAGCCTTTTTACATTTACAGTTGACAAGGGTGGCTGATTGGTATCAGTATCATTTGAAACTGGATTGATATCAGGTCTCCACATGTAGCGCACCACTGTCCGAAACTCTGCTCCTTTGTCTCTCTTGTAGTTGGGAAATGACAGGAGAAGCCAGTGGCTGTTTCTTGCTCTGGAATGTCCTTCCTAAACCAAACCACCAGGAGTAAGAAAAAGCCCTGTGTAAAACTGCCTTGTAAATCATATTCTGATTTTAATATGAGCGGAGATAAATGTCAAAGACACACACTCCCATCCATCCCCCCTCTCCTGCTACCACCGCCGCCACCTCTATTCTGACATGCATTAAATGATGTGAGCTATGCTGGCAAGAACCTGTCTGTCTGCAGATGAAAAATACCTGGAATACCTCGTATTAATCAAGTGTGTTATGCAGTCAAAGCCTGGCAGGAAATGAACCCCGGGAGCAGATCAACCCATTGGCAGGAGCCGATCAGCACATTGGCATCTTCGTCATAGGGAATATTGACTGGCCATACAAGCTGTGGATTTATACCAGACCCTAGTCTATTAATCCCGTATTAGTCCTCTGGCATCGCTTTAGCCACCGATAACTAATCAGCTACTCAAAGCTCTTCAAAAATCACCAACTTCTAGAATGTGGCCAAACTCACGAGGTGCTGAAAGATGCAAACTCGTAGAGAAACTGGCACATAATGTCAGTCAGATAAAATGTCAGAAAGACTTACTGGCGAAGCACTGAACATCCTAGCACTGGGGTCAGACAGTTTGACTGTCTCTAAATCTTGAAAGTCCTTTCGGAGTGATATTCAGCCTAATCCTTTGATGCTCTGTGTATATAGGTCTGTCTTCATCGGAGTTTCTCCAGCTGTTCCTTACTTTGATGTTACTTTTCACGGGGATTTGCGCCAGCCTTCTGCATAGGGCGATTTTTACTTACTTAAACAGTGTCCTGCAGGACTTTTCATTGCCATATGAAAAACTGAAGTTTCCCAATACCTTTTCGTATAAGAGTAGCTTTGTGGGATGTATAAATGTCTTTCTGGATGGTGATGATGTTGTCCCTCCTCTGCAATATTATACATGTTTACCTTTTCCTGCAGGTTGAATTAAGAAAGCAGAAGCTTCCATCCTTTACTTTGAGTCTGTCCCTTTTATCTCACTCGCATGAATACTTCTGAACTTCTCTCTCTGTGAAAAACTCCCACCACTCCTTAGATTTAGGCAAGGCAAGATTTATAAGAGATATAACTTTTATTAGGCTCCTTGTATTGACATTAACCAGCTTTTGTGTCTACTTTAGGTGCTATGTCTTTCTTTTAATGCACACCCCAAAGGCCAGTCTTATGTGCTAAAGTTCATCGTTCTCAACATGTAGTTTGATATTGGTTTATTTTCCCTTCTGTGCTGTGTGTGGACACCTTGAAAGACCAGGAAAGTCTGAGCAAAAGGCCCATCCTGAATAAGTCATGAGACTAGTGAGTTTTGATGGTGTGGAGAGAAGGATAAAAGCAAGATGAGTCTGTTCAGCTGAGTTCAAAGTGGTTTCTTCGTAGGCAGTAGGAGGTGAATCAGGGAAATTTATAAGGACTGAGACAAAAGAGCTGGAGAAAACTCTGTTAACTCAAAACTTCCTACTTCATGTAGGAAATAATCTTGAAAAAGGAATCTCTGAGTAAGGAGCGTCCTTTACAAGCATTCAGTTTTATCTCAGTGAAGAGAGATTTCCCTTAGTTTCCCCTCCGGTTTTCTTGGCAAAAGCGTCTTGAAGATCCTTGTTCACTACTTTTGGGGAACATACCAACAGCCTTGAAGCATCCATGGCCAAGTTGGGCCCAACTCGTCCTGCTGCTCCTGTGCAGAACCAGTTTGGAGTTGTAGTGGCTGGATTTTATATCTCTCAGTTTTGTCACTGTTAGGTGTCATTTGCCATCTACTGCTTTTTTTTTTTTTAAAAAAAAAAAAAAAGATTTCACAAAGGTTGTGAAATTAGCAGTTGTGTTGATGAGGTCCCTGTCCCCCAGCTCTTCCATAAAGGGTAAAATTTCATCCTTGTGAGAGTCATGCAAGAAAGGAAGAAGGCATTTCCCAGCTGCAAGAAGCAAGAACTCGTCAGTTAGTGCCAAATCTCACACTACTGAATTTCAACTATCGGCGTGTGTAGAATTGCAGAGACTTTTTCTGTGCACCTGCTGCAGTCGGTAGCGCAGCAAAGGATGTCAGCCGGGAGCGTGGGGGAGAGAGAAGGCTTCCCAGGAGGAGCCGCCTGCCTCCGCGGCAGACTCTCCCCACCGCTCCCACCGGGGATGTGCAGCGCAGCACCTCGAGCCAGTGCATTAATGGAACAACCAAACCTTCACAGGGAGAAAAACCTGCAGTTCCCCGAGCCTGCCTTATTGAGACATGGAAGCTGCCACCTCAAAGGTCAGGAGCTCCGGAGGAGCAGGAGACTTTTCTGTACGCCTCCGTTGAAGATCTTTATTTAAGACCAGTAGTCTGGCTGTCAGAATCTCTGCGGGGTTTACATGCTATTTGCACATAGCTAGAGACAGCGTAATTACATGTACACATGCTTAACCTTAATGCCTTCTCTTCTCTCAATTATCTCATCAGCCAAAGCCTTTTAATGGCTTTTATCTAGAGTGCTTCCATGACCTTTTCTACTTAGAATGCTGCGCATTACCTTGCAGTCCCGGGGGCTGAGCTCTTAACGGATTTCCAACCCTGTGAACTTTGTCAGGAAGAAAGGAACAGTTGGTTTTGTCTGACCAATTTGATCTGCAATTCCGAGAGGACTCCCAGATGGGTCTCCGGTGGGAGGTGGTACAGGAATTCTCGCGAACGTGATGAAGCACAAGTTTAAAAACCGAGCATGTAAATGCTTGGGGATTACTTTTGAAACATCTTTTTGATGTTTGTAGCTTCTGTACCACTCGACAACAAGACACTTGTAGGAAGAAGATAGATATCTACCACTAAATTAGGAAATCCTTTACGTTGACAGTCGCAGTTTCAACAAGTTACTGACCATGATCTTGGAAAAGTATTTGAGTTTTGAAGGGACCAGAAGGTCAATTCTGATTTAGCTTCTGTCAAACTTCTTTTCTTTTTTTAAATGCAAAACTGTTCAGATACCCAAGGAAGTCTTTAATATCAGGACATAAAAGGAGAACTTTATACTGGCACTTTGAAGTTAATTTGAGATTATAATGCCAGTATTTTACTGATTAAAAATATAAAAATGCACTATATTATGTCTTCTGCAGTATAATTAAGCTTATGCATATCAGATGGACCACATTCTTTCCGTCTTTTAAATGCATTCATTGAGATGCAGATGTTGATTTTTCAATAAAGATGTCCAAAGAGGAATTGTAGTATAAATCATGATTTCCAACATTCTGAAGGTTTTACGTTTTCTGTTCATAATTTTTACCATTTTTCTTCTTGTAGCAGGTACTTTTTGTGTCATGATGGTTTATTCTTGTTTCAGGAGATTACCTCCTTATGAAAGAAAAATATTTCCCTTTTTAAACAAAATCTACAACTGTAGTAAACCTATCCTAAAGTGCTTGCCTGGGCTTTTTTGAGGACTGTAAGGGCTGCAAATGAAAACTTGGAGCTTGCTGATGCAGGTTTTTTCCCCTCTCAAACAATCTGCAATATTTTGAATAGTATCTAAAAGACTCATCAGACCCTTAGAATAAACTCCTTGTGATATTGGAATCACTAGAAATTTGCTATTCATTGTACAGCATCCACGGGGTCCTCCACTGAGGAAAACAATGCCCACAGAACTGAAGCAGCAACCTATGTGCTAATCTGTGTTTCAGGAAAATGATAAAAGGAAATGATAAATGTCTTGCTGGGACTGGTGGTACCATTAAATCTCAGGTCACCTGTATGCGTTTCTTATGCTGTGGGAAAAACAGACTCTTCCTACCACTGCCAAAGTTCTGTATTTCTTCAAGTGTGGCTGTCGGTGGGCAGAGTAGGGGTTACGTATAGATTTTCTGTACAATAATTGTGTTACAAAGTCAACCCAGCACATATAAATGGAGTTGTAATGTAGCAGTTCAACAGAAGGAAGACGGATGAGTGGAGAGGATGATGCTCAGCTGATTTAGCCTTCATGACAGAAGGAGATTAATCTATCGATGATATCCAGGTGACTTCCTGATAACAAACTAACTTGAAGGCTTCTACGACAATTTTCTTCCTCAATGACAAATCTCTGGCAGAATTTCTGAATATGCAAATGTGCAGGAAAGTAAGAATTTTGGTTTTTAAAAAAATCTTATTCACGTCAACCGTTAATTATACAAAGTATTGCACACAAAAACAAACTGAAATACAGTTTGGGGCTGTCATCATAAACAGCTTCATCAAAGGATGTGAATAAGAAAAAATAGATTTAGTAGGGGAATGTAGCCAAAACAGCTCATTATGACTGTAAAGTGACTTTAATATATACGATTGTATATCAGGGTGATTTGGTGAATCTCTTAACTACAAAAGCTTTATGATGTCTACAGATCATTAAGATAACATTATAGCCTTCCAAAGGCACACAAGGAGTTATGACACATGACAGGAAGTAGGACCTCGATTCCAATGAAAATTTAGAGTAGTATCAGATAAATTCTGGTTTTAGAACTCAATAATTATGCATAGTTCATAAATTGTGACATCAGCTTTTAAATTAGGTCAAGAAAGTTCTGAGTAATACTCAGTTTCTGAGGTTAAAAAAAAAAAACGCGCAGAGCTAAATTTTCAAGCCGTGGTAGACACCGGGGAGTTTGAGTGTGACACAGCATGAAAGTGGCTGTTCTTGTCATTTCAAACCTGACATCTTTGAGCATTTCTCCATTTTTCTGTGTTGATGTTTCTAGGTTGTGGACGTCTTTGATAAGCGTACACTGTCCTAGCTCTGCTGGCCGCAGTCTCACTACGGTTGCACACCAGTTAAGAATAATGCCCCTTTATATCTCTTTCAAACAAACATAGCTTTTGGTGGAAAAGGGGCATTTTTACATTTTTGAACTTAATGTCTTGATTTCTTCTCCATACAGAGACTCATCTTCCAAAAGTACTTTGAAGCTTTAAAAGTTTGTGACCTGTTTTTGAAAAGTATGGAGCAAGCCACCATTTCTCAGCGGGAATTGTGGATACTTTTTAGAAGCACAGGTCATTGGGCTTTGGTAGAAGTTTTCTCTTGGCTGCAGAAGGAACAAAGCTTTCCAGGCTTCAAAACCACTTGTACATGGTTCCTCTTTTGTAGAATACAAATGCACGTGGCTATTAATAGTAATATTTTTGAAGGTTTATTAAACTTATTTTCTGGGATTCAAAGGGTGTTAGTCTGGGTTTTTTTATACTCAAATATCAGCTGTTTTCTTAAACTTACTATAAGCTTGGTAATTTCAGAAAGAATAGACCTGTCTCTTAGTATTCTTTCCTCCGAGAACTGTAGAAATGACATCCTAAAGCAGTAAGCTGAAGAAATTGCCTGGAAGATATTTAAAGATACATCATGTTAAATGGCAAAATATTTAGATGTAATTTTTTGTTGTTTGAAGGCAGTATGCCTTTATGTTCCACGCTTTCTTTTGTATTGAGAAAACATCTGTCTAATTAAATACTTGGCATAAAATGTTTATGCAACTTTTAGTAGATTAGAAGATGTATTGGCTCAGAATATATATAATCAATTCAATATACATGAATGAATATCATATCAAGATAAAACGAGAACATCTCCAGTTCCCAAGAAAAATCTTTATTGCATGTGATATGACTGGTCCTAATTTTTTAAGCAGCAGTAAATAATAAACAGATGCTGTCGCCGGATTATAATTCACAATTAGAGTTTTAACTGTGCAAACCCCATGTTTGCTTGTCTGATCTGGGGAATTGTACGGTATTAAAAGACACAAGAAATTTCTTTCTGAAACTGTTCAGTCTCTGTGCAGTCGTGGATAATTGAAAGAGATGTGTTCACCTATCATTACCTAGCTTCTGTCTCAGGCCTTTATGAGAAACTCATCTGTGGAATAATAAGCTGCAGCAATCATTTCATCCCCTGGAAAGAATCTCCGATGCAGAATGAGAAATTAACCCAATTACCCTTCTTTCCAAATCATGGCTGGGTACCCTTTCACAAGATGTGCATCCTTTTCTCAAGGTTGTTATAACTTTGTGACTGGCCAGAGGCAGTGAATCGCTTTTCTCTTTTGTCCCCCCATCCCTCCTCCGCTCTGTTTTACTTCCCTGCCAACCGGGAGCAGTGCCTACAGCTCCACCCCAGAACGTGCAGGTCGAAGCCGTGAACTCCACAACCATCCAGTTCCTCTGGAACCCTCCACCCCAACAGTTCATCAATGGTATTAACCAAGGATACAAGGTAAGGAGAAACATGATTTCTGTATCTTCAAATAACGTTTGCCTTAACGGTCCTGCTATATAACAATTAGGAGTTGAATCTAATAATCTCTGAATCTCCAAAGTGACTGTATATTTTCAGGGGTATCTTACACGAGTGAAATGGAGAGAAGTGGGCAGTTGTTGCTGCTAACATTTGCTAATTTATGCCAGTTCTGCAGCAAAGGGAATTTGTCTATGGCTAGATTTCCTTTGTCATTTACCTGGAGAGTCTCCAAAGCCAAAAAGCAGTTCAATGTCAAACGGTTTGGGAAGTCAGCACAGGAGATATGTCGTGGTGCCACTGAAAATCAACCTTGAGATTTCTATTTACTCTAATGCAAAATTCCCGTTCATTTCATTAGGAACCAAGACATCACGCTAAATATTTGTCTCAACTTCCCCACGGTGATGATTTGGGAGATATAAGAATGTAAAATTTATTAATCATGCTTGATGACACGGAGTTAGCGTGATAAGTCCCTGTTGATGGGGCAACTGGCAATATCTATTACAGTACGCAGAGTAGAGAGTGCTTAACAGAGCACTTGGTGGTACTCTGGCCAGTGGAGTGTATGCTAAGAAGGTAGCTGGAGTGGTTTATTTCTGTCTCTCAGGAAAGGCTGCTTAATAGAAACTCCTTCAACAGTTCAGCAGTAAGGGCATAATAAACGGAGGGTTTAAAAACATTCCTGGAATGCACAAAGAGAAATCTCGTAGGAATCACAGGGCAGGAAACGGGAAGACGGGTACCTTTTACGAGCAGGGAGGAGGAAGGTTGATTTAGGTGTTGGGTGAGCTGAGAGGGATGTGTTGTTCAGAAGATAAGCTGTGAGTTGAGGGATTGTAGGTGGATTTTAGAAGTTTTGGAAGACTTGAGACTTTGTAATTCTCTGTAAGAATTTCTCAAAGTGATGGAGAAACAGACAGGTATGCATGGGAGCTTTAGTATTTTTCCCACCTATACATTTCTCATAAAAAACTCCAGTGGTTTCAGAATCCTGCTGCTGAAGTACTACATACATGTAGATGGGTTTGTCTTTTTTTTTTTTTTTTTTTTTTTTTTTTTCCCCAGAGATAGAATCAGCCCTCAAGACTAGGTGACTGGCAGGGCTGCAAGAATATATCCTGACACCTCAATACAACAGTAGTACTTGGCTTCTCTTCAGACTCTGGAGAATAAAAGCACTTTTTGGGCTCAGTGGACTGCAATGCACTATAATTTGCTGGTGCAAGTCCAAGCACGGTGAGCTCAGTCAGATTTGCAGAAGTCATATTTCAGATTTTTATTCTTTATTTTATTCAAACAGAGTTTCAGCCTCAAGATCCCTAGTCTCATCGCATAGCTACTTCTAGTTTATGTTTCAGTTTCTTCAGCAAAGGTATAAAATAACTGAAATTGTAATTTGTATCTGTCAGCGGTCAGTGAAAACTTTTGAAATGATCAAAATTTCTCTTTCCTTGGATTTCTTTGATTGCAGTAGATTGCAGCAGCTTTACCGTTTCTGTTTCTCACGGGGACTGTGAATTGCTGTACAAAGTGTGTGTGAAAACATTTCTGTCAGTTCCTCCTTTTGCATAGTTTTTTGTATGATGTATAAATTACTAGCAGTCGAAGCTAGGCCTTCGCTTTTCTGAAGGATTAAACGCATTTTTTCCTTTAACTGACGGAATTGTTCACTTTTATTTTTCGCACGTTTCCTGAAGACTGTGCAGTGAAATTTATTCAAAAAAGAGTTCAGTCCGCCAAAGTTATAAGTGCCAATTGTAATCCGCAAAGGTGATTTAGAAAAGAAAATAAAACTTACTATTCCATCAACCATTTTCCATTTTTATCTTTTCTTTGAAATTTATTTGCATTTCAAGAAGTTGTAAAGTGCACCTTTTTCAAATATGAAATATTCCTAACAAAGTTACTCCTTATAGTCCCCTAACTGTGCTTTCTGATTATCAGAAACTATAGACATTGGCTAAATGTCTCAAATATGGCTCATTTATTTCTGGCATCTATTCATGTTTATGAGCCTGAAATCAATACAAGTAGCACGATTTACACAGATACCGAGTAAGGCCTAGAATTTTAACATGCTTGTACAAGCCACAAGATAAGGATTTTTTGACACAATAAAAATTTCATAAGCGCTTTAAAGCTTTAGACCCTTAAGCCGTTAGGGCGCTTTCAAAAATTGTTTTAAAGTTTCAAAGTCATTTGCCAAAAATGAATTTTTTAAGTCCTCATTTAGGTACCTACACATAAGGTATACTCCACTCTAAAACATATTGATCACCCAGAAGATCCACTGAGATGAGTGAAACCTGGAAGAACTGAGCACATCTGACAAGCACGCTACTTTAAATGCGTGAAAATGTCTTCAGCAGTCTCACTTTTGGGACCCAGATGTTGAAAATTGTAGTAATCATCTTTACAACCATTTTCTATTCTTTCCGTTGTCCCAGAACCACTTGAATCATTCCCAGTTTGGATATCCCCAAACCACCGAACATCGTAATACTCTTCGCCTGTTAGGCAAGGCTGGTCAATGGGTGCCGGGGGACTGCGGGAGGGGAAGGAGATTTCCCCTCTCTCTCTCCCCCTCTATCCCGCTAACTTCCCCAGCACATGGAATCTTTAAAGGAACCCCAAAATAAGATACAGCGTTTGTCTCAGAGTAGCACTTGAAAGTACTTTTCTTCCTTCGGCTTCCTCTCAGCAGCACAGACCGTCCAGGCTGGTCCGAGCAGCCCAGAGAGAGACGAAAGACTCACGTCGTACAAATAATCATTCGCGATAATTTTGGCATTGTGGAGTAGCAGACACTGAGAGCTGCAATACCTCCACGGTATCAGTGTATCCCCCATCGCTAGTGAGTGTTATACACATCCCTCCAGTTATCATAGTAACAGCGTTACATCCATCTGTTCAGCGTCAGAGCCGACAGTAGTTTAACAGCATTGCTTGTTTTTTTACAATCAGATTAAGATGGTTTTGGCAGCCAAGCATACTTCGATTCCAAAGAGACACAACTTCTAACGAGATCTCACCCGTGTTGAAATTTTCTAGCTTCTAGCCTGGCCAGTGGATGCTCCAGAGACTGTGACTGTGGTCACCATTGCTCCAGACTTTCATGGGGTTCACAGCGGCTGCATCACCAACCTGAAGAAATACACCACGTACTACACCTCGGTTCTCTGCTTCACCACACCTGGCGATGGACCACGAAGCACGCCCCAGCTCCTGCGCACCCTCGAAGACAGTGAGTAGTCAGCACTGGTAGAGAATCTCAGGGCTCGGATTTCGTTTGGTTGGACAGAAAAGCCAGCAGTTTCAAATCTAGGCACTTAAAATTAGATCTTGGGTTCGCCATCAGTTTGTCATATCTTCTCAAGTTACTTTGCATCAGACAATGACCTCAGCCAGTTGTCCGTGTGTGTTCTTTTAGCCTGCGGCAAATGAAAGGCGTTCGATTTTTTTTTTTTCGTTATGGACTAAACCTGGATGAATTTTTTTACATTGGTCAGAAGCGGAAAGGTTCATAGTCTGGTTCAGCTAGCACACAACGCGTTCTTTATGTCTGTGAGCCCATATGATCTTAAATCCGTGTTCAGGCATCCAAATAAATATGAATTGATCTTCTTAGGAGCTGAGCGCTGGAACTTCCCGTGGAGGTCAATGATTAATTTATGATTGTTTCCTTCTGTTATTCAATATATTGAAAATGTCTATATCTATATTATATTGCAAGTGTTTGTATAAAAGAAGCAGAATCATAACAGTGCAGTAACTTTTATTCTGCAAAACTGGAGTCAGATTCACAGGATGAAATAAGAGGAGCTGGATAGTTTAGCATAGAAATTATTTCCTCCATCAGAAAATGTTTTGGCCTCTGTGGCCCGGTGGAAGTGTTTGCTCAAGACATATTTGGGACTTGCAAGTCTAGCGTTGTCTCTGATGCAGATAATTAAATTGCGGTGACCCTCATAGCCAACTGTGTGTCCATGGTGATCTTGGCTCTGGCCAGCACTTCGGTATCTTCCTGTCACGGAGCATCATAAACACCAACGCACATTTTCAGATCCAAATCAAAATAAAAAAAAAATATCTACTACATCCATTAAGGTGTTGTTTTTAGAAATACTATGTTGCCTTAATAGGGGTCTTTTAGGTTAGTCGGTGTTCCCATAAAGAAAAATCTGATTATCATTAACGTTGACAGAAGTGAGGCTCCAAGTGCTAACCCAGTTTTTCCTGAGATACTCTTGAAAGAATGTGAAGAAAATTAAGTACTTTCCCATGGATTTTCCTTTCGTGGTCAGTCTCCTCCATCTGCTCAACCTCTGTCCCAAGAGCAGGCTGTAGACTTAAACTAGATCACAAAGACTCAACTACCAGAAATCTATGTGAACTATTAATATAAACTCTTAACGTGTTTGACTGGGGTTGGAGCAAAAGGCATGGAGGAGAGAGAAACCTGAGTTAGGTTCCTGTGTGTAGTATTAACTTTTTTGCCTGTTTTCCTAAGGAAATGAGGCTTTTGACAAAGGTGGTTTGTAAATGTGTCTGACTGTCTGTCTTAGGTCCATCTGTCTTAGGTCCACCTGTCTTTCTCCCTCCAATGACGTTTGAACCCTGCGGCTAATTTCAGTGAGTACGGAAGAGTAAGAGACGAAAGATATGAGACTCCTAAGATTTCATGAAAATTAATCGGCTGGGAAGAGGAAAGAGACTATTAAAATTTCTGCTGAAGGAAAGGCTGCAGAAATGAGCCTTAAGAGACTTTGCGCCAAGGGGGAGAAGGGGCACAGTCAAGGCAGTGGGAGCGTCTCAGGGAAATGCTGGGATCACGTGCCATTTTAAACACAAGAATATTCCATCACGAAACATAAAACGAGAAAGCCAGGCTTATCTTTTGTAAAACATCTAAAACATTTCGTGGTGTATGCAGCTGTATGCTGCTTGGAGATGAGCAGGAGGCTTTTTGTTTTTTATTTTGGTCCTTCAGAATCGCTTTCCTTGGTTTTCATGGTGACTGAGAAGTTAAGTGCAGGATGGTATAAATGCATCTTTGTGGAGAACTCGTTGAATCAAAGTTGCTTCAGGATTTATGTGGTGGGAAAAAAGATTTGAAAGGACTGTCACTTGTGTTCTCAGGTGATAATTTTCTGTCTGTATGGCAAAGTTAGGCAATCCTTTAGAAAAAAATAGTGCAAACAGATCTGTTTGCTGAGGAACTATGGGTCAAATAAAACCCGACATCCAGTCAGAAGCAACGTGTCTTGGCGTGGAGTAACCTGCACCTGTTTTTCATTATGACATTAAAACCAGGCTGCAACTGCAGGCGCTAATTGGAGTAAAGCTTTGCGAGTCTGCGGTTTGCACGTCTGCAGATACGCGGTCCCGAACAGTGCACAATTGCTGTGCTCTTGTTGGGCACTCCTGAGATCGCTACCAGATCAGCAATTCTTTCTGTAACGCTTTGGCTACTAGATAGCGCAGAGTGCATTTGGAAATATTCCTCGCTAGGATTGCAGAATTGCAAATGTGGTTGTAGCCGATCTACTGGCAGGCTTTTTTTTTTTTTTTTTTTTTTTTTTTTTGGTCATAGCCGGAGGGGAATGAGAAACCGGACTAAAGTGAAGAGGAAACAAAATATGAAATTGCAGACGAGAAATTGCCAACTGATGTCAGTGGAGCTGGAGGACACTCGGGCAGGGATCCAATGACAGAAGCACAGTGAATATAAAGTGAACAAAAACTCCTTTTTCCAGTACATCGATTGAAGAGAGAACAGCAGTTGGATCAAAAATCAGTCAGGATGTCTTCCTTGAAGATCAAAATTGAGGGAGGATGGCATATTCTTGACAGTCATTCCATTTTATGCTCTTTCATTGCACACTAGGGAGCTGAAATTTTTAAGAGCTCTTGAGCTACATCATAAAAATCCTTTAAAAGTTTCACACACTTGTATTCATTTTACAGAAGACTGTTGCCATTATGCTGGACGTTTTTAGAGTTGTTTGGAGGGAATCTGTCCAAGCAGTGGCTCAGGGACTCTGCCCTTGCTTTGACCTTGCGTAGCCACAAGGCTCTTCCCAGGTGAGGGGGTGCCGGTGGTGCTGCTGCAGCCCTCGGGCCAGACGAGCTCCACGCAGCAGCACAGGTAGATGCCACACGCCGTCGTTGAGGGTAAACAGCAAACGCAATCGCTTCCAGGATTGCCAGCTTGATTGTTCTAATTAGGTTAGATCAAGAAGAGAGGCAGAGAACAAGTTGCCTGCAAGTCTCCTGCTGCCACTCTCTAGTTCCCCGCACAGCCGGGATGATGACTGGATAAAATAATTTATGTGATGATAGCCAGAGTGCTTCTTAACACCTTGCAGTCTCCCCTGCAGCTCTCGCTGATGTTTCCAGCAGGCTTCCCTTGGCCCGGCTCAGTGTTTTATTTCTTCAGCCCCAACCTTGCCACATGAACGGGATCAGAAGTACGTGGGGTTCTCCTGCTAACAGATTTCCTTTTCTGATTGCCAGAGCCAGGAGCGGTGGGACACCTGAGTTTCACTGAGATTCTGGACACGTCTCTCAAGGTCAGCTGGCAAGAACCTGTAGAGAAAAATGGCATCATTACAGGCAAGTATCGGCTGCTATCTCCTTTATTTATTTATTTATTTATTTAAGTATGTGTATCATTGCAGTGAAAAAATGTTGGCGTAATAGAGCATTTAGGGAGAACTGGCTACTGGCTTCCTGGTCCCTCTTTTGGGTAATTGAAATGTCAGCTGGGGCACGTTATAGAAAATACGGGTCCAATTACTGGTTGCTCATGATTGTGGTCACTGAAAAGGCAGTCTGTATTAGAAATCAGCTCCCCGTGGAGATTCTGGTCTTGTTAAACCTTCCGAGACCTCCACCTGTGCTAGTAAATTTCTGAAACTTTGTGAGACGGTGTTTGGCCTTTGCCCCAAAGGTGGGGGGTTCCTACATGGAGTTTCCAGCTGCAAAATCCGGGTTGGCGTTGCTAAGATCCGCAATCAAGCCCGAGCCTGAAATCAGCGGTATCCTTCATCTGTGATCAAGTGGTCTGGCTGTGGGCTGCGTGACAGAATTTGCATGTCATTACTTAATTTTGTATGAACCGTCACAAGGGTTCAGAACTCTCTTGTTCCTCTTTGATGAGCTTGCCATTTGACAAGCTATTTATCTATTTGCTGTATGCCAGTGTAGATACAACACCAGCAACTTCATTATTTTTCATAAAGGAAGCTATAAATAGTTGAGAAAAACTCTAGTTCTTATCAACAGAGGCAATATTGTTTTCAGAGGGGAAACTATTACAGCTGCACAGGATGGACATTCCATTTAACAAAGGCTCTCAAGGTTTTAAAGTGCAAGGCAGCTCCCAAATTTTAAATTACTGGAGATAAAAATCATAGTTGGGAGGGGAGAAGATCATTTCACACGGATCAAAATGTTTTCTTTTGGGAGCATTGACATTGAAATGTTGAATTTTTATTTAAAAAAAAAAAAGTATTATAATTTGTACAAAAAAAAAATTACATTTTAGGAGTTAAAAAAAAAATAATCAGAGTTTCTGACTCCTGAACATTGAAATGTTGTATCAGTCTAGTTTCCTGCGGCATTTTAACTTTGACAGGCCTAATTATGTTGGTAGGACTTGCACTTGTCAGTGTTTTCTCTGTGTATCTGTAACACGCACCATTTGTACAAGTGTCTTCGGTGCTGTTTATAGTGTCTGTGGAGTCCTTACGCAGCCCATCTTCTGCCTTTACGCCATAGTGACCTTCCTGAAATATGCATTGATTTAAGTGGTTCCAGAACAGAAACTAATGTCTTCTGAAAGCAGAGCAGTATTGATTCAATGAAGATGGCCAAAGCCTTCAAGCCCGAGGGCTTAAATCTAGGTACCTAAATCCAAGTCGAGCTATCTGATGATGTAATACTCATCCTTGTTAAGCGCAAATTAGCAGCACTGCGCTTAGTGTTGCAGAATCGCTTTGCTAGAAACGAGCTGCTGCCTCCCAGAATGGGTGGAAACCCCGTGGAGCACGACGATGGACCGTGTTATACTTGGGGCAAGTTGTTTCAGAAAGAATTAACTCCAGAAGCCCCATTGTTCATGAAGAAACACCAGTGTAAAAGTGCCTGGCAAAGTTTATAAGGAAAAAGAAACATCTTTAATGATGCAAATTACATTTGGGCCGGAAGAAAAGAATAGAAAAATTGTTCATGCCCTGAGTATCTCAAAGGTTTATAGAAGGCTGCATGGGGATCTGAGTGCTTAGGGAGGCAATTATTCTTCATTTCTGCTCGTTGATATCTTTACTGGACCTTCTTGTTCCCTGCGCCGGGGCTGGGGGGAGGCGAGGCGAGGGTGGTGCCCGGCAGCCAGCCCGCTCCGGGAAATTGCCCATTACTCTTGCTGTAAATTTCAGTATCTTCCTCCTTCTCTCAGTAAACATTGATTTATGAGGACCTGGATGTAGACGGACAGTTTGTGATTGGGTGTACCGCTCTCCTGTAGAGAATTTACTCCAGATCAACAGAAAATTATTTCTGAAACTCCTCTGGTCATTAGTTTCCGTTAGGCAGCGTTTTGCGGCGAGGCTGCCGTGCCGGAGCGTGCGGGAGGGCTCTGTGGCACCTCTCCTGCTCTCCCTCACGCTGGAGCCAGAGGAAACTCCCCCAGCCCCGGCCGGCTGGACTCCCCCGCGCACATTTCTGACAGCCATCGCGTCGGTAAAACAGAGAGCGCATTTTTACCAACCGCATGTCCTAAAGTTCTGCCCATCTGTCAGTCATCGTGGCTTAAGCGCGACTTGGGGGTATGGAGGATGTTGTTCCTTTCCTTCAGCATTTTTTTTTTTTCATCTGTTTTTGTTATGCATGATTACATTTGGCTTTGTGTCTGCTCGGTATGTACGTATGCATTTTCTGTTTGTGGTTTTTTTTATATGACTAGAATTTAACTGTACTTTGGGGAGTGAAATACCCATCAGTAAATGCTGCCTCTTTGCCTTTTCTTCAATTTGCATGGGAACTCAGGATATTTTTCCTGGTGAACGTTTTTTTTCAGTAAATGAGTGCATAGAGACTATGTGCCTAATGGGTGGGAAAGCTGGGTCTCATCTCTCTAGTCACAAGGGAGAAAACATAACATTTTCAAAAAATAATCACCGACATTTGATGTATATCCAAAGCTTATCCAGACGGGAGAGAAGATATCTCAGTCACTCAAGATTGCCTAGTGCATGGTGGATGGGATGAAACTTTCGATGGTTTGTAAGCAGCAAATGGATAGGGAGAGCATTAGAAGTCCTCTGATTATTTTCTGGTTATTTATTGCTTTGAGCAACCCATTTTGTTTTGTTCTGAGGTGACGCTCCTCGATTCCCTCTGCCAGCCCATGCGTAGGGTTCAGAGCAGGCGTCGCAGGCTTGTCCCCAGCTCCCGGGCAGACAGATGAGCCGTGGCACGGCCCTTGCCCAGGCTCTGCTCCATCCATGGCTGCAGACGGATGTGCTGCCGGCTGGGGACGTGGCTGCCAGGTTTGTGTCCTCTGGGAAGCGGGGAGAGGTGCAATTGTCCCTTCCTTGGGCTCGTTCTCATTCTTCCACATCGCCCTGTCTGGAGCAAACGTGGCATCCACGGCTTTTGGAAGACAGGGGTGTTGGAGACGGTCGTTCTATTTCCAACTGCTTCGTGTCTCTTCACTGAATAGAGTGGGCAGTCACCCCCCATCTTTCTGTTTGCCCTCTATTAGTAAAGTCCTTAAACTTTGTCAAATCTTCGTACAGATTGTAATCCTGCCCGCGCTACGTAAACTCTGATCACTGGTAAATAATCCTCAAGCCTTTTCAGAGAACCTCAAAACATCACAGTGTCTCTGAGATATGGGTAAATTACTGACTTAATTAGTTCCCATACAGACAGTTAGTTAAACCTGGCTCCAGATGAGCATTCCGGAGTTTTTCCCCTGCCCCTAGGTAGTGCGTAGTCAGACAGGCAGTTACGGTGTAGCTGGAATGGTTGAAGTATCACCTCTCTTTATCGCTGCCCCCTCACCTGAAACATCATTAGTGACTACGCGAGTACTCCGAGCCCGTTTTCATGCCAAAAAAGGTTAACAGGATTCTCTGTCAGTGATGGCAGCCCTCACTGGAGGAAGGATAATGCCCCACTCCTCTCGCAGAAATATTTGTCTCACCATGCTTTCAGTTCATGAGATGATGTTTCCCTGTTGATCAACACCATAAGGTATTTTGCTATGTCAATTTGTATATGTTAATCAGCTTATCGTGTTTGGGTTTGTTTTTTTTGTTTTTTTTTTTTTTTTTTAAAAAGGAAAAAAAAACCCTCATGCCCCCCAGCTGGTCTGAATTCCGCATCTTAGATGATGGGAACAGGAACCCAGTAGGGAGTTTCTCTAGCCAGCTTGCCTGGCGCATGGTTCACTCGGTGGGGTTCCTTTCTGTTAGTCCTTTTCACTCACTTCCATTTCACAGGCATTCAAGAGCTACGTGTACTTTTTTTCCTTCCCCCCCTTGAGTCAAATCACAAAGAAAGCTGCAATCAAGCAAACTTTTCAGACACGCTCTCTGGAGACTGCCACAGTAAGGTTCAAATGGGTTCAAACGAGAATAAAGTGGGACTGGGCAGGAGGAGGACAAGCAGATTTGGAGGTAAAATTGAGCAAATCAGACAGTAGAAAGTTTCAAAAGTTCTTGGAAGGCAAATGGTTATAAAAGTGCTAAAAAGGAAAGCCTGGTTACAAGAGAAGAAACATGGAGGTCAGGGCGAGTGCAGTTTTGGACAATACATTGGCTCCACTATGGTTTTGAATGAAAGGATAATGATTCACCCTGCTAAAGGATTTGTGCAAGGAACAAGCAGTGGGGAGTAGAGGTTTTTCGGTTCCTAGAAGATTCCCACAATGTTCCTGCCTGATTGTTATTGTCGGATTTGTAAGTATTTCTAGATATAAAGCAGTCAAAGTTACTTCAGCCTGGAAGGGGAGTAGCCCCGCTAGGCACGTATAGATTTTTTTAATTAGATATTCTAGCTGGTGAGATATGTTATATTTTCCAGTGTTTCTTCCTGTTCGCTTCGTGGAGTTCACAAAATGAAAGTCCACCCTTCTGCAAGATTATCCCCAGGTTTCCTAGCCATTTCATAGCAAGTGCTGCGTAGTCATAGAAAAAGAGACAGACTGTTGAGACTCCTTCTCCTCCCCCATCTCTAATCTGATGGGCAGGTGATACCCCATGGGGAACCTGCAGCAATTGCTTCTTGGAAATAACAATATTAGAAAAACACTCGAGTACTTTTAGCCAGTGTTTACTTCAACTTTTTTTTTCCTGCTTATAAAAAGTGTCTATAATGGAGCAGAGTAGGAAACAAGTCATACCACCGTTTGACCACGAGCAAATCTTGCAGAAGCAGGAATTTACCAGTCTCTGGGTTATCGTATAACTGTGCTGTAGAAGAAAAACTAGACCCTCATCACTGCTACGGCCCCCTGACTTCTGCGTGATTGTTTTTCAGGGTACCAGATCTCCTGGGAGGTGTATGGCAGGAACGAATCGCGTCTTGCCCGCACGCTACCCAACACGACGCTGGAGTACAAGATCACGGGGCTGTCGTCTCTCACCACCTACACAATCGAGGTGGCAGCTGTGACCGCCAAAGGGAGCGGATGGGTCACGTCCTCCACCATCTCTTCTGGTGTGCCCCCAGGTTGGTAAAACTCCATGAAACAGATTAAAATGGGCTGATTCTTCATGTTTCTATGTTCCGAAGGTCACAAATCACTTTGGTTCAGTAACAGTAAAAATGGTTGTATTTATAAAGCATTGGCATTCTTCACCACAGCATTAAAATTTTATGTATAGAAGAGTTTAAAACATTAACATGAACACACTTGCAATTTGAAATTATCGGAAAGTTGAGGTTGTTTAATACAAACACAAAAAAGTTGTAGGGATGGCAGAAGGAACGGACAAAGGAATAAAATGGATACAATAGAGAATCTCTTGACATTTACAAAGTAACATAAGAATGAAGCCTGAATCCATTCAAAAAGTGTTGCTTTGGGGGAAAAATAGAGTCTGGATGCTGTTAAAAGGGAAGGGGTTTTCCATTTATAAGTAGTATAACTTATGTCGCCTATGAGAGGACATTTGTCCAATGAAACTAAAATCTTACTTACAAGATTCGGGAGTTGTGGCCTGAGAAAGATTTGGGGGGAGGTACTGCCTTGCCTGGGTTACCATCTGGGCACCTGTACACTTAGCCTTTTTGCATTTTGTTTTTAAAATTGTGCACTCTTCCTCCTCCGGTATAGAAAGCAAACTAAAAAGCCGATTCTTCCCTCAAACAAGCAGTTTCAGTTAATTTATAGGTTATACAAGTAGAATTTTGCAAAGTGGAGCAGTTAGTGTACATCACTGATGGTAATCCAGTTGTTCCCTTTTCCGGTATTTTTGAACTTTTCTGTATGTCTCGAAGTATGCTTGCCTTTCTTTTCCCTAATCATAGGTAATTGTGACAAGCTGTAGACTAAATCAATGCCAAGCTCGCTGTTGTTAGCCAGATAACAGCATTATCCTGCTTGGGCAGGGTTAGTTTATCGATCATAGTTCCCACAAATGTGAAGTAAGACTCAAGAAATAGCATGTATTCGTGCATACGTGAAATATATGCCAAAAAGATGCCCGTTTTTTGCCTGTTGCATTTGCACATAGTACAACATTACGAATGATTACCGATGATAGTACTAATTTCCATTACTTATGAAAGCGGGTACTATTGGGAATTTATTCTAAACAATCTATATTTAACTTGTTTGCTGGGCTCGCTTTTGTTGATAATTCAGATAATATTAAAAATGTAAATGTCCCTATAAGCTTAGCTGATGTGAGGCAAAGATCTGATTGCGGCTGCAGATTTTTCCCCGTAGAAGGTCACCGACGTCATTCAGGCATCAGAAATGCCCTCCAAACCCCATCTATTATAACAAAATCTTCCCCATAGACTACCCCAAAATTTGAATCTGTTCCTGTTGTTATTACTTCTTAAAGTACATACAACTTTAACGTAAGTAAAAATTATTGTCATTTAATTCTGGAGAAACAGAAGTACAGTGGAATAAGGTGACTTGGCAAGTGACTGGCAGATCTGGAGCCGGGAAGCACCTTCCCCCTGAGCCACCATGCTTTGTCGGTTATTCTAAAATAGTAGCTGTAATGCTGGAGATGGGCTCTTTCTTTTCTCGTTTGATCTGTAAAAATGTGGTGCCCGCTCAGAGCAGCTGCAGGAGTAATGCTGTATGTAATACTCTGCCAAAAAGAAAAAAAAAAACCAACCACACAGTTATTTGATCCATTATAACCGTTACCAAAGTATTTTATATGCTGAAATACTGAACGTCGACCTGTGTTACTGGGACATAGACACAGAGCACTTCCACCTCTCATTTATGTTTCTGTTTCTTCAGAACTTCCTGGTGCTCCATCCAACCTGGTGATCTCCAACATCAGCCCTCGCTCTGCCACGCTGCAGTTCCGGCCGGGGTACGACGGCAAAACATCCATCTCCAAGTGGATAGTCGAAGGCCAGGTATGTTCCCGACAAAAAGCTCTAAATGAGGTTTCTGAGGGGTTAAAAAGGGTCTAAATAGTGAATTGCTGTTTGTTTGCAGTTTTTGTTTGGCTTTGGATGAAAGCTCTCCAGTAAATGGCCTGGTGGTAGCTGTTCGGGGGGGTCCTGGAAAGGTTGGAATGCAAGGGAGCCGGAGGGGCTTAGCTGAGAAGTGTCCGTGCGGTGGCCAGGGAGAAAAGGGTCGTATGAATGCTGTAACTTCTGTTCACAGAAAGAAAAATATGATATATAATATATATGTGTGAGAAAGCTTAATCTTTAAATAATTCACATGGATTTTTTGTAAGGCAGCTGTGGTTATGTACAGAAGAACACCAGATGCATCATAAGCAACACATACAGCAGAGCATGAGTCCATCCATTTATTTAAAAGGGGGTTTGAAACTGTGTTTAGGTTCTGTTAGTTGTATTTTCAAACCAGATGCAAACCTCGAATTGTTATCTCACAGAGTCAGAAGTATAGGAAGAACTGGACTGAACAGTAAAGACACCCTTCTTCATGAAACTGAGTGTATTTTTCTCTCTCGTAATGGAATATACTGAGGGTTTCTACCCAGGCCTCGAGATATAAAACCGATGAATTCTCTTCTTCCTCAGCTTTAAACAATATCCCTCTTTCTGCTGTCATTATGCCTTGGAGGAGTTATATATTCCTCATTTGTTCTCCTGACAGATGAGCTTTGCTTCTTCCTTTCCACCCACAGATCTTTATAAATAATATAATCTGTTTTTAAGACCAAATGTTGGACTTCTTAAATCACCGCACCACTTAGACATGTTGATACAATCACTTCACTGGGTAATGAGATTGTTGTGAACAAGTTGGTACATTTTGTACGGTTTACATACACATTATTGCATATTACAGAAGGAAACACCGAAATCCTGTAATATGGTGGCTTGGCACATTCCGAGAAGCATTTTTGTGCTGCAGCGCCACATTGATATTGCTAGGAGTTTGTCAGTTCTTTCATCCCAGGAGCTGCAGAACGCCACTGAAGTGAAATAAATTTGAATGCTTGAAAACCGCAGTGATAATTACCAGGAAGTTCATCTGCATTCTTGAAGAGCCCCAGGTACAATTAGTGATTGAGGGGTCCATGGTGTGCAGGGATGGGGGGGAGGACCTCTCTTTTTCACAAATCCTCATCAACATCTTACGTGTCAGGGGTTAGTGGTTCTGATAGATCCCGGATCCCGGAATATTTGCTCCGTATGGCGAAGGAGCACAGCCAAAGTCTTTGCGGAGTCTGCACGGTTCTTTTCAGCCTACAAGTTTCTTCTGCACCATACCTCGCTGGTTAGCTTTGGCGCAACAAGAAATGTTGTTCCAAGCGGATTTCATTTAAAAAATAAAAAAATCAAAAAATCTGGCTCAGGTGGTTAACAAAAATCTCTTCAGGTATGCAGAGGAATTGGTGACTCCTTAAGGATAGAGCAAATCCTGTTTCCAGGTTGACAGCTGCGTATAATCCTTTGTTCACAGCCCCTTTCTGCCAGCACTCCACTCGAACTCTCGTTCTCTCTTAACGTGCAATTTCACAGCACCTTTAGCCAATCTAAATCGGAGCTCTCACTGTCCTGCTCCCGTTCCCTCTCCTTGCGCCCTTCGCACGTACCGAGACTTTCTTACTCCTGCCTTCCACATGCACTGATCATGGCATGATCAGACCCGGAGCTGCTACGAGACCTGATCCAGCCAAGAAGGGAACGAGTTTCAGAGAGCTCGGCCGCCCGCAGAGGCTGCGTGTGGTCGGAAGAGCTCCATCCCAGGGGAGGGGAGGGGAGGGGACCGTGGCTGCGGGAGCAGAGATGAGGGCAGGGACGTCTCCCTCCTGACTTGGATTTGGCTGCCGTGGACCTGCCCTCTGGACCGCAGGGGTTTTTCTGCCTACCTTTGAAAGACACACGAACTTTCACAAACCAGCTGCCGGTGACACCCCAGTGTTCACTTAGGCCTTTCATGTCATTTTTGTTCCCAGCAGCGATACGTCTGCGCTGGAACGCAGGCTGCTGTTGCAACATCGGTATTTTAGCGTAGACAACCATAATTGTTCCTTAAAACTATGTTAGATCGAAGGGCGGTGGTTACGCCCACCTGCAACAGTACTTTCTAAACAGAAATATAGCGAGGCTTTTTTCCTTCTGGATCTTTCATTCACTGGCCCGTGTGCAGCTTTTAATAGCACCGTTAATTGCTTCATGCCTTAGCATTAAATTAAAAGCCACTTAAGGCATGGTTTTGCATACTGTGATTTTAAAACAGGTGGTATTGCGGAGTGATAGGATCACATTTAACTATAAACCACTAATCTGTATATTCTTAGTGTACTTTGCAATTAATCAGTTGAATTAGAGAATAAAGATTCTGTCCAAGCAGGTGCAGGGACTACATCTCCACCCATTCCTAGATTTTTTGACCATTGGCCTTTCTGAAGGTTTGCACCAAGGTGCAGAGAAGCTGAAAACAGATAATAGTTTGGGAAAAAAAAAATGTTGTGGTGTACTAAGACCTTGTAGAGCTTGATCTGTCCTGGAAGAAGGAGAACTAGGTCCATGTCCCTACCCAGGGCTGTGCTGCTGCTGTCGGTGGCTTCAGGACAAAGCGTTTTACTGTCGTGCACTTCATCTATGTCCCACTCGATTTGTACGGCTGGGGGATGGCTTTGCGTTGGACATCCCTGACATACCGTGTCTTCTCTTCCGTCTCTACTGGGAGTACACCCTTCAGTCTGAATTTCTGATCCTTACAGACAAACTACTTTATATTCGCACACACAAACAAGCTGCCACCAACATATTTTTTCTTCTTTGTGCCTTTATGTGGGCACAAAGCTTCCTTGATAAGGGCAGGTCTAGAAAATGTGCCAAGTATTGCGTTTTGGCTAAGTGCCATTTCTGAAGCCTGATGCTTCATGAACAATTTGGATGAAAAACACAGCTGGGAATTCCGGTTGACGTGAAATTTTGTACATCTGGCCTTGGCTTCTGCTTTTTGTGCTGGGGTGTAAATTCACAGGAACTAATTCTCAATTATGTCAATGAACATGAGAAGGAGAATCAGGTCTTTAAGACTTTAATGTTGGTAGATACTGAAATATCAAGCGTTAAAAATCCCATTTCTCTGTTTCTAGTGAAGCTACATTGTGTTCTTCTGAAGGGATTTCTTAAAAATCACGAGGCTGTTTTATTTCTGTCTTTCCATCTACACTCAGAGGACTGGAGGAAACTAGATCTCTAAACAGGGAACTACAAAAAAGTACCAATGCTAGTTAAAAAATATTTCCTCCGATGTTGTTTTTCCATTACATACAGTATAATCTAAAGAGAAGAGGGTCGAATGTAATATAAAGGTTCCGCTGACACTTGTTCAGAAGGACCAGCAGTAACTGTCTTGTGGGGTTGACACTCATAGGTAACATGTTCACCCCCAACGAATTTCAGTAAATCCTTCCAATCACCCTGTACTCTCAGGTGCAGTTAGAGTACATATTGCGGACATTTTTTCTGGCAATTCGCAACCAGGAACGGCACTGAATCCCTGCTGGTGGTCCCGTGGTTTTGCGTTCGCACTCTCTATCTGCTGCGGTCCAGTTTCAGCTTTCTCATGCTGGATTTTCCCAGGTTTTTGTTGGGAAAAGTACATAAATGACATTCACCATGACTTGGTGGGTGCTTGGTCTACAGCACCAAGCTTTCCAGAGGGTGGCTAGAGAAGCTGGGCCAAGCTCTGCTGAGTTTGGTGTGTGTTTCTGGTGATCAGTGTCACTGTGCAGACGGCAGAAGACCTGTGGAATGGCTGGAGGCCACTTACGAAGAGGTGTTGCAAGTCATGGAGCCAGGAGTATATGGGCTACTACAGAGAGGTTTTGCTTATAGCCTTTCTGCTCTTTTTAGAGAGGTTTTATATGAATATCCTAGTGAGAAGTAGCAGGGTTTCAAAGTAGTGAAACCTTTAAGGTATTATCACTGTGTTCACTTGTAAAGCTCTGAGTTGGGAAAGATGTCGTAACTTTAACCATGAATTTATCTGGTTTTGTGGGTTAAGTCAGTGACCCAGATAGGATTCATCCATTGTACAAGGTGATTCTCTTGGTGTCATTTTTACTTCGGAGCTGGTAAATAAAGTGTCTGAAACTCTGACAATTTTATGCTTTTGCCAATCTTTAAATCAAAAATGGCTGAATCGATTTAAGGATTTTGTAAGAAAAAAGATTGCACCCAGGCTGACATCCTGTGAACCGAATTTCTCCCAAAGCGATTTCAAATGTGTGAGTTATGGACCTCTATAATGAAAACTCTGACATATCTTGAACTATAGTAGAACACAGGGTGCCTCTCTAATGTGCAGAAACATTGTGTTTTCCTTTCCTGCAGTTAGTACTTCCTAACTGTTCAAAATTTTGCAAGCATTGCTGTCTTATACAAAATATCACAGCAAATGACTTTTTTCATTCCAAATTTTAATTATTTTTGGTTTCTTTTAAGTCAAAATTCTGCAACTTTGCACAGATAGTGCATTCCCTCAGAAAACATTAAGTCATTTTATAAAATATGTAATGCTTTCCGTTTTAGAAATGGAGAAACTAATGCATAGAGAAGTAAAGGGTTCTGACATCACTTCCAATATTGGTTTATACTGTCTCATTTCTGTAATAATAAATGAATATGCCCTTTTATTGAATGTAATGCCTTGGGAACAGCTGAGAGATGGGAATGAATATGTGCTGACTTGTGATGGCTGATCGTTATCGAGAATTATGTGGAGTGTCTCGGTGGACATAGGTGTTTTTATTGTGGCAGCCTGGGGCCTCCTGGGGCTTGTGGCCCTATTGTACGGAGAACTGGAGAACTGTTAAGATGCAGAAGGCATTTCTTAAGGAGTTTTTATGCCGACGGTAACAGAAAAGCAGTTGGTGTTCTCATCTGCCTCCTAAAACAATGCACACAAAAATATGTGTGCATCTGTCAACAAACATCCTCCTTGTCTGAAGTTTGCGTGCTCTGTTATCCAAAAAACAGCTACAAGAAAGAAGCCTCCAAATTTATTTTATGCAGAGCGGCTCATGGTGGACTCTCTTGCCCCTCAAAGGACTCTTTTATCCTTACCACTGCCCGTGGTTCTTTTTGCCCCGTGGGAATCCCTTTGTACTCTGATGCTTGAAACTCATACGTTTCCTCTGATCTGACATCAGAGTGTTTCAGCAAAAATAATTTCCTTTTCCTTCAAGAGCCTGAAACTTGGAATCTACTATAGATCTTGTGGAAGTTAAAAATATCGAAGTCCATCACTGACGGTTCTCTTCCAAGACTCATTTGTGAGATTATTGCTAAATAAGTGACACTCGTTTTGAGTAGCAGCGACCTCGAATTGCTTGGCCACACGAGTTCAGAGGTCACGCAGAAGACCCCAGGCTGTTCACCAAGCTATCCCGTAGCCAGTCACCCTTCAGTCCTCTTGCTTTGGAAAAACTCCCCACAACAGAAGCACACTTAAATGATACTACTGATTTCAGTAGAAGATGTAACCCTTTGAGTTAGTTTCTCCTGGCACCAGATCCTGGGAACATTACAAGGTGTTATTCTAACTAAAGCAAGTTCCTGATCTCTTTTTCTTAAAATGTTTTGCTGAAGCACAGAACTATGCCTGTGGCTGCTATTTTTTCTGCTGCCTCTCTATCACTGCCTTTCAGCAGAAAATTAGTCCAAAAGTGGTTAATTGGGACTCTCTGTGCTGCCGTTTGCCCAGGGTCCCCACCTCCCAATACAGGTAGTGGCCACCTGTTTACCAGCTGGTTCCTGAGCTTGGGTACAACCAACGTGCCCAGCTTGGTTGGCAACTGCCATTCCTCGTAGGCTGAACCCATCATTCCTAGCAGGGAAGAGGATTCAAAACCAGAAAGCCATCTCCTGGGATAGCTTTCGAGGGGCTTGCCATAGCCCTGGGCACATAGAACCTTTTGCTGCTTCTCAATCAGTAAAAGATCCTTAATATTTCCACCTTTGTAGCCAGCTGGTAAACGTCTATCTGCAAAGCAGGCGGGGGGTTTTGGACACCTCTCAAGCTTGAGTCAATGTCAATTGTTCACAGCTCTGTGGGCCTCTGGGTCTGGACCATGTGGTCCTTAATGTGTATTAATGACCTGCCTGCTGCTGCGTAACGATTGAAACCTGTGGTCTCTTTTTTCCTTTTTTTTTCTTTTTTTTTGCTATGCAAGAAATATTTTAAAAAGCTCTTACTGTTCTTCCAATACAAAAAGACGACTAACTCACCACTGGAGATTATTTGCAGCCTCCAAAGCACTATGAATTGTTGCTACACAATTACTGCAGCACTGTGAGGTGATGCTGTTAAGAGCAAGGAGTTTTGCAAAAATAAGCATTTACCATAGGCTTTCTACTGTATTAATCAAAAACGCTTTTAATAAAAACTGTTCTATGCTTCCTTGACTGAAATCAACCCTGTCTTCCTTTCTTTGTTTATGTAGGGTTTGGGTTTTTTCTTTAGTCTTTATCATCTCTTTGTTCTCTGGGTTGAGTTTAGGGCCGTGCTCTTGTAGCAAGCAGGCCTGTCTCGACTTGTTTCCTTGAGGCTTCTGCATCCATGGACATTACTAAAATTTCTGGAGCGCAGTTGGGACTGGGAATTTGGAAAGGCCCATAATCTTCACTGACATCTGTTTTGTGTGTTGTTTGGTGTCTGGCACTGCCCTTGATAACCAACAAGACCGAAAGGCCCGTCAAGACTTGTGCAAGCCCATCCCTCCATGAAAGCAGTCCTCTGCTAGGAAGATCCCGGCGCCGCCTTCTCACGGTGCAATGCAGAACTTATTTCTTTGGCCTAATTTTCCTCGTGTCATTTCTTCATGCACAAACATAAATATGCAGCACATCAACTCCTGGGTGAGCAAAGAACTAAAACATCTATAAATAAATCAGGCTGCTTCTCCTGAAGGGGAAAAAAAAAAGGAGTGAACGAAACTTAATTTTCTATTTGAAGTACTTGGGATATGCGAGATACGTTGGGCTACATTGCCTATCGAGTGCTTTGACGGTGTCTATGGCTGTAACTAGTACACAGAACTCGTGAGGGATCTGTTTAAAAAAGATTAAAGGAAATAGCTCTTTACACAGTGGATCGGGAGCTTCTGGAATTTGTTGCCACGGCAGTCTGTGCGAGTAGGTAGTGTCAGTAGGTTGAAAAAGGATTAAGCTTCTTCGTGGATATTAAGTCTGTAAATAGACACTGAAGGGAACAGCTGACTGTGTACCCTCACGTAGCCCTCAGCCGCGACTGTGGGTGCCAGGGTTGGGTGAGGGAATTGGAGTGCAGGTGCTGCCCTTCGTGGTAGGGTCGAAACACCCGAGTAGAAGTGCACGGTGCTAGGGAATTATATCGGGGAGTCTTGGCCAATATCCTCTGGGGTTCGGCACTAGTGAATCTCCAAAGCGAAGCCCAGCCATCTACCACCTCTCTTCTGTCTCTTTCTCCACACTCCTGTGGCTCTTACACAGCCCTGCCAGACTCTGGCCTTTCCATCGTGATCATCTCTTGTTGACTTCCTTTTAAGTCCTGATTCATCTTCATTTTAATCTCCAGAAAGCTGTATGGCAAGTGACGCTCTCAATTCTCATCACCATTTTGTCTCTTCTAACACTGCCGTAGCCAAGGGACTATGTGATTAATTAATACAAAGGATTGCACGTGGAAAAGCCTGGTCTAAGTGCAGACCAGCAGATGAGGTTAAAACACGTTTGTTCATTGACTTTGTTCTTGTTTCTCTGTCTTCATTTCTGTGGCTTTTTGCCTCCGTTGAGACTTACTTGGTATGCATCCGTTCCTGCGAGTTATCATCAAGGCTATTTTTCATTTTGTTATATTACTACTTGATACTTTTGTATTGTGGCAGCGAGATCGGACAGGGTATTAGCGCTCTCATGGCATTTTTCTGGAACAGATCTTATCAGAGGATCCCAGCGAAGTCCCAACAGGTACAAGGAAAGTTGGCTAACTTGGGCTGTGTTGTCGCTTTGCAAATAACTAGTGCCTTGTCACATAAAAGTGAATATTCACTTGACAATATGTATTTAAAAGCATTAGTCCTTCCACTGCGGTGATGACACACATCGCAAAAGAGGTTATATGTATAATTCTTCATATGTATATATGAAGAACTCTCTATGTATAGTCTGCTTTGTGCTCCTTCTTACCTTTCCCATGTGCAGGTTGGTGTACTGGGTGATGAAGAAGAGTGGGTGAGTCTTCGTGAGGTGGAGAATGAACCTGATGCTCAGATGCTGGAGGTACCGAACCTTACTCCTTACACTCACTACAGGTAAGAACAGCAGGTAATTAGCTACAGCATGGAAAAAAAATCAGTAAAGAGCAGCGTGGAACAGGTTTCCTAATCAGAAACAGCTGCCTGTGTTTTATAATCCGAACAAAAGGGAAAAGGTTCTCTGTTTTCACAGTTTATACTTAAAATTACACGTCTGGTATTGTTAATTCTAATTTACGTACAGTACAGTTTGTAACATTTAAATGGAAATCCAAGCGCACAGTGAAATGCTTTTATGAGCAACTGCTGTCCGGCGACTTCCCTCCTCTAAAGGGTGCACCAGCGTAACACCAGTCAGCGACAAATCAATTGTAGTTAAGCTGGTGCAGACTTGTAATTACATATTTACATCAGTTTAAACATCGTTTTATTGATTTAGCTTTTGGTAGCACCACCAGTTAGACGAAACCTTTGTTTATAAGAATTTACCAAGTTAAGCTTAATAGATATATGCAATGCTTAAACTGATTGAAGTGAGCCTACGTTATGGGTGCACCCCAGTTAAACGCCATTGATTTTTAAATCAATTCAGTTCAAGTGATGCGTTGCTTTGGTATAGACAAGATTTAAGAATTTGAGGTACTCGATCCTAATGAAAACTACTTTCATGAAATAGCTTGCCAATGTAAAGGCTGGCTGCAAGGAGATACAGTGGCAAGTGTTAAATCAATTGCTAAAAACTTGTCCCTTTTGCCTTGGCTTGAAGGGCCTTTTAGCCAACCCAGGCACTGTTGTGAGCTAGTAGTAGGTGTAACCAAGTAAAGCTCATAGAATTTACGACTAATTCAGTACCGGTACACTAATTTTTTTCCCTTAGAAGCCTAGGAACATACTGAATTTCTGACAAACTCTCCACTGAAGCGGTTTCCACCTCATCCTCAAGAGCTAAACGTTTTACTAAAAGCTCTCTGAAAAATTCTGAACTCGAGCAGAGCTTTCTGGTGCAGAGGTTTAGGAAAATTATCTTTGGGTGAGAAGATTTTTCTCTCCTAAAGGTGAATCCTTAAAGCTGAACGAGGCAGAGGCGTGAAGAGTGAGGCGCGGGTTGTACCAGAGTTCGGTGCGCAGCGTCCGTGCAAAATAAGACAGACCTGCACCCCGGCAGGGGCAGCTGTGCTGGTTGGATCTGGAACCGTTCACACTTCCAGTTCTCCTCTGATCTTTTTTCGTCATAATTTGTAGACTAAAGCAGCCCCTGGAATTTTGCCTAGCGGTTTTTGTTTGGTTGGGTTTCTTTTTCATTCATGCGTACACAGATATGAGCTTTTTGGGGGTTTTGTGTCGGTGTAGAGCAATTTTAGATGATTTTTGAAAACCTAGAAAGTTGTTGCTAAATGGATTTGCGGTCCTCTGGTCAGCTTTAGTCGTTGCCCACTGAGGAAATACATCATGAGAGCTAATTATCTGACCGCATCATTAGCGGCCAGCTTCTTTTCTGTATTTTGTGCCAGAGTTTGAGAGTGAAATCAAGGACAGTATTTGTTTAATGTGTTTCCTTCAATGCATTTTCTAGGGAGATCAGAGCAGATAAATAAACACTGCTGTGTTGACTGGCTCACCCTTTTTCCAAGCTCGGTCATCAGGTCCAAAAATTAAGTGTTTAGTATGAACAGGTCATATATTTATGTTCAAGTGCTGGATGCCTCTAATTGCTTGTGACGGGCGAGAGTACCCGAAATGTACAGCACGTCTTAATTATTTTGTGCTTCCTGAAAAAAGATTTCTCTAAATCTCTTGTGACCCAATAGGGATTTCTATTGTGGAAGAGATGGTTTTGAGCAGACAGGGTATTTTTTAAAGACGCATATCCATATTAAATAACTTAATCTTTCTTGTGCAGGAAGGCTGAAAATGCAGCACAGGGGAAAATCAGCTTCTTTCAACCAGTAATTGAGGGGAAATGTTATCACTAGCCTATTTTTTATATTGACAGGGAATGAGAATATCCGAAGTTTGATATTTTAATACCTTTCTGGATGTATTGTACAAGCATCGCAAGAGAAAATCACTTACTGTTAGCATAAGCTCATCAGACTTGGTATAATTAACATAAATTTCTCACACAAATACCTAAGTTTCTAATTGACTCTAAGCTAATCTCATTTTCATTTTTTTTAATACCTGAGAGGATCTGAAAGCGGTTACCATAAAGCAGCGAATACAAAGGGGACCTGCATGCAACGACCTTTGCGGAACGTTTAGAAGGACCTAATTTGTATTTTTCCATCTTTTCCCTGTTCTGAAAAGAGAGGTACCATTCGCTGAGCTGTTCCAACACGTGCCCCATCTTTCCTCCCCTCCAGGTTCCGGATGCGGCAGGTGAACGTGGTGGGCGCCAGCCCGCTCAGCCAGCCCTCCCGTGTCATCCAGACGCTGCAGGCCCCCCCGGACGTCGCCCCCGGCAGCGTCACCGTGCGCACGGCCAGCGAGACCAGCCTGTGGCTGCGATGGGTGGTGAGCCGCCAGCGGGGATGGGAGGATTTGGGATGCGGCTGCTTCCCTGGGGGGGTCAGGCCAGCGCTCAGGAACGCCTTTTCCTTGCATTCGGCATGAGGAAAAACAGCAAAATTATTTCCCTTTTCAGAATAGTCGGAAATCTGAGACTTACCTTAAGTGCCTTATTAATCACTTAAATTGCCTACTGACACCACTTCTGCCACTTCATCAGGGGAATATATGCCTGTGTGTAAAACCTTGGCTTTTCAGACCCTCTAGTTCCACAGCCTGGGTCAACGTGTGGGACGGGAATATAATACTTGAGCCAATGTGCAGTTTCCTAGGGCTCAGTTGTTTGCTTTGTACAAAACCATCCCCAGAAGGTTCACACCGGCCATTGGCAACCATCCCGCGGGTCCCGAACAGCTGTGCTTCAAAGGCAGCACAAAGTTTGCACATTGCACTCCTGTAGGAAGATTATATTTGTGTGAAAGGGTGTGGAGTTACGTGATAAAAAGTGGAAAGAAATGATTAATTGCGAAGATGCGGTGATTGATGACATTGTTGTGCCCCTTTGACTGTCTCAGTTACCTGCGGAGTTGCCACGTTGGGATTTATTTGGCAATTAACCGGCTCCAGAATGGTTTTTCTTCTCCCCCGTTAGGCAGAATTTTCCACTGGGGTTACTGTGGTGTGAAGTTGATGAAGCACAGGTTTCCTTTTGCCCAAATGTTAGTTTTTCCATGCATAAACTCATTATGGCTGGAAGTCAAAATCAAGCTAGAAACAGGAGAGTTTTTCTCCCATCAAAAAGGAATGATTCCAGTTTCTCAATGGGACGCTGCGCTTAATTCTGAACCACGAAAGACCAAGCCATCGCACTTGAAGGTGCTGCCTCACTATCCCTAGAAAAAACATGGCAGTTCATTTGATAAGACCCACAAAACTCGCTCGTGGCTTTACCGTGTGAATAACATGCCCACGTTGTTAAACCTTTGCTACTACATCCAGACCTATATATCCTCCATCAAAATTAACTCAGGGCTGCTTTAAGAGACTTTAAAACATCTTTAAGGTTGTGTTCCCTCGCTGTGCTGCCTGGAAGCCTGTTGTTCATGAGTCCAACTGCGCGGGGTTCAAGAGGAGCACCAGCCCCAGCTAAAAATGACCCGATATACCTTTTTCATGCTTAATAACATCAGTATTGGAAAGTGTTTAATCTCTTTGTTCGAGACCTGCAGGTGAACCTGTGTCCCCCTGGGAGCTGGGAATTCCTTCCTTCCTACAGAACAAGGGTCACATTTCTAGCCCTGCTTGCCTGCGGGATACTGTCTTCTAAGCTGTGAAATGCTAATGCGTATCAAACTTTCCCAGTGCTGCAGAAACGAACCATGATGCCATCCGTGGCATCATGGAGTTAGTTTTAGGGGGAAAAAACTCTAAACTTCCTGAAGTAGGCTAATTATTTCATATTTTAATCTCTGAAATTGCTTGGGGAGTTAGAATACTGGAATAAATCTCTGCTGATAAATGAGTAGGCAGAGAGTCAGTAAAGAAAGTAAAAAATGTACGATAAATGAATTTGTCACATGCTTCAGCAATTTATCATTCATTTCCATAATTAATCACAAAGCTCCGAAATATATTGTATTCATATCATCTCCGTTGATACACCCACAGCTAATGGCATAGTTCTGGGAGCATATCAGTTTGGTTCAAAATTAAGGTAAAAGTTAAAAGAAAATTTCAAGCAACACAGAAATGTGGAGATCGTGAAACATGCATAAAACAGGAAATCAGCCTTTTGATCTTTTTTGCCTTCGTATGGCCTTATATGAATTCGGACAACCTTGATATATAGTTTGGAAAGCCCTGGCTATGTCTTCTGTAGAGGAATATTGTGCTTTGCTTTGTGTCGTTTGCCAGCCCCTCCCCGACACGCAGTATAATGGCAATCCAGAGTCGGTGGGGTACAGGATCAAGTTCTGGCGTGTAGACGTGCAGTCTCCCACCCTGGTGAAGGTTATTAATGACCGACTGGAAAGAGAGTACACCATTGAAGATCTGGAGGAGTGGACGGAGTACGAGCTGCAGATCCAGGCTTTCAATGCCATCGGGGCAGGACCGTGGAGCGAAGTAGTGCGAGGTCGCACACGGGAGTCGGGTAAGTCAAAGCACCGTGTCTGCTGGGACGGACACATCCGAGAACTTCAGCATTTTCTGCCCTTTTGTTCAGGGTTTTGTTTGGGGTTTGGGTTTTTGGTTTTTTGCTTGTTTGATCCATTAAATCTAAAATGAATGAAAAAAACACAATCTCTAGAGGCACCGAAGGCGAAAAGACATATAGATGTTTGAGGGAGTCGGTTATTTGTTGTATTCCTACCCTCTTTTGATGTATAAACCTGCAGGTTGGTCATTTAAAGCAAACAAAACAACCTCTCCCCATCCCTGTCCCTGTTTGGCTGCAGTACGGCAGCACAAGGAGAAGCTGCACGCAACCTTCTGGGGCTGAGCAGGTCTCTCGGGCTTCCTCCCCACCCCCACCCCAGTGCCCCATCGCCCCTCATTCGCCCCCTTTCCCTGGCTGCTTCCGGGCTCGGGCGGATTTTCTCACAGTTGTGTTTATCTGAAATTTAATTTCAAGCACCAAATCGTTCTAAAAAGCCACAAGTCATTTTCGAGAGCTGATTACCCATATAGAAATAAAATAATTACCTGAGCTTTTGACGGCCCGTTTTCAAAACTGCCTTCTCAAATTGCGTGCACGAGGCTATGTAGACATGACCTGCACATAGACCCGGAGCACGAGTACTGAATTGTCCATACCAGCACAGAGACTCCGCGCGTCAGAAGCAAGCTCTCAATCTCGGGCACGAGGAAATTATCGTTAGTTTAGGAGCAACAGTGAAGACGGATCTTGAAAAGCTGCTCTCTAGCTGTTCACTTCCACAAAACCTATTTCCAAAGCTACCCTACGTGCACCTGATAAATTAAAATTGATATTGCAAGTGAATAACAGAATGGATGACATATATGGTTTAAAAGCTTAATAACGAAAGCTCTTCGCGAGCTGTATTTATGTAAGGTTCAACACTGGTATTTTTTTCTTGTTCTTTTTTCCTGTTTTGCGTCGTAAATTTTTTTGTTGGAGTTCAATCCTGTGCGTACCCTGCGCTTACAGACACACATTTGCATGTCTGTGCGCTCTGTACCGCGCAGCGTTGCGTGGTGGGAAGCGCGGCCGGATTTGGTCTGCTGCTTCAGATAACTCGCCTTTGAACGAGCCCAGGAGAAGGCTAAACAAAGTCATCGCCCTCCATTAAAGTGTTGCTTTTTGGGAAGTAGTAATTGGAAAGCCGTTGCCAGAGGTACTTTAAACAAGGCGTGCTTGTGCTGGAGTTAGAGATAGCATGACCCAGACAGAATAGTTTTGAAGGGCTCTGTGTCATAATAAAAAGATACCGCATTCTCCACTTTCTCCTTTCCGTTGCTCTTCAAACGCTTCTTTTGAAACGTAGTAAATACTAAGATTAAGTGATCTCATAAAACCTTAGGATTATAGTGCTCTTGCTCAGCATCTAAAGATCAGAGGTTACGTGTGTGTTTGGCATTTTCTCTTGGAGTATTAAAAGAAGGTTGACTTGAAACTGATTGTAGGAGGCACACAGAAACCGGGATCAAAATAACACAAAGCTGTGATCTAGGCCATAAGGACTCATTTGTTTTTTTTCATGTGTTTTCTTTGATACTAACATCTGATTTCTTGAATAGAGCGAGTCAGGGCTCAGACTTGTGGCTGTATCTTCTTAGATTTAGAATACACAAGAAGCGCTGGCGTAGCGTCAGGCTGCGTGAGAGAGCTTCAGGCACTCTGCAATTAACCCGTATGCACAGACAAACGGGGTTAAAATGCAAATAAAAGATACCTAAAGACAGAGAGAGAAAGGTCAAAGCATGTTTAGGTCTGTCTTCTGAACTGTGAGGAGAATTCTATTTATCGCTTATGTTTTCAAAGTATTTAAAAGCAGGTGTCCTAAATATTTCTTTTTCCGTTTTGTGGATACAGAGTTTTCCCTGGTGCTGCAGATTGGAAACACCCCTCGCAGCTGGCCAGAGGTGGCTTGGCCAGGATCGTGTGGCGCTTCATTGGCAGAACTCAGGGTTCCGTGTTTTACACCATCCAAGGAGCCGAAGGAATTAGAGCCCGGGCACTAAATCAGCTCGTGGTACCTACTGAGAGTGCGGCCACGGGAGTCCAAAATAAAGCTGGACTTGAGCACTTCTGTTCATTCTAGGATCATACCACTAACAGCTGAGCGCACATCTTGAAACCAATGAAACCATGAGAGAATAAATAATGCTGTAGCTTTTGGTAGCCCAGGCTTGAAAAACAGTTGGGCAAACCTAAAATGAAAATCTGGGATAAGGTCGCAAGCAGCTGATGGAGCGAGGTGAATTAGGATTTTTAAACAGGACAAGTTTTATCAATCCAAGATGTTTTTATGTTGTTAGAAATCATATAACTCATTAAATTTTACAGCGTAAAATAACTGCAGAGTTACGAGCTCAGTTTCCACTCAATAAATTGGCAACAATAGTAGGTACAACACAGAGAAAGCAAGAAAATGCGAAGACCTCTAATGTGTTAGAACAACCTTGACAGGGCGGCTTCCTTGTAGATACAGACTCTCTTATTTTCAAACAGTTCATCTCAAATGCACCTAACCCAGTGCCTTAATATTTTCGGGGCTCCTAATATTCAGCTACGTGGATGCGTACACTTGTCTTACAAAACCAGCCCCGGTAGAAGCACGGTCACGTATCTATGGCAAGGATCAATCTCTTGATGTTTCAGAGGCTGACCTTCATGAAGCAGTTACTGCGGCATGATAAAGCATCGCTTGATAATTCAGATGCGGTCCAATGTCACTGCAGCGATTCGTCAGTTTATACAGGCTGAGAATTTGGCCTGCGGTATCTAATTTTATAGGCAAAATGGTTGTGTACTGCAGCTATGCTACTTTTGCCACGAACCTTGCTCTAAATTTGCACTCCTTAATTGACGGCAGATGTACAGTATACCAGCCTAATTTGTACTTTCAAAAAACACTAATGGATGTTCAGCTAAAATGAGCTGCAAAAGTGGAGAGAACCGCCGCATCCCACTATCCAGCTTTCTTAGAAAGCCGGAATACAAGCTAGCTTATTAAAAGCTGCTTTTGGCCCAGTTAGAGACATAAAACAACATCATTTGCTGTATATCAAATACAGCTATGTCAGATGTAGAAAGAGGATGCACGATCTTCGATGCCAACAGAGATAACCTTAAAAACTTGAGTTCTCATTGAAGTTCCAGTGCAAAGTGCCAGTAACTCGCTAATTTCCTTCGTTTGATCTTTTAAAGTACACGGTGCGGCTGGCAGTTTGCTGGATTAGCTCATCGTTTAGTTGCAGTGTTTCCGGTTCGTTTCGTTAAAGCCCTGAGAATCTTTTGGACGCTGTTGCTTGGCTTCTGTACTGTTCTTGGGGGTTACTAATGAGAACTCGGCTTTGGAGCTTAGAACAAAGTCTTCAGTGCAACAGTTGAGGAAACCAGCGTTAGAGAAGGGAGCTTGCAGGGGAAAGAGGGATCTCTCTTAAGCCACTAATTAGTCTTAGCAAACTATAATTTCTTTGAATCAGGATATCCTGAGAGAGGAGAGGGGTCGGAGAAATGAAGGTTACGTTTCATTTTGTTCTTAAAGGGTCGAGCAAAGTCTGTTACTTGATAAAAGACTGGCAACGATAAGATCCACAGTATCGGTTACAGGTGCTGTGTTCATACGTCCGTATTAGAATAAAAATCTCAAAACCAGTATGAGAACGGGAGAATTGAAGCGCGCTCAATGAACGCGAGTATTTTTGCCATTTAGGCATTGGGCTCGGATTCCTTTCCAGGGAGAGGGGACATTTAGCTGCTCTGGCTGTCGCTGGGAATTAAGAGGAGTCTAAATAATCTATAAAATCTAATAAATCTTCAGATAGCCCATTCTCTCCTTTGTTAGCTTTCGAGTCCCGTCCCCCCCCAGCAGCGGGATCCCACACACACCTCAAAGCAGTTGGTGCACGCGGGGCCAGCCCGGGCACAGCCTCCAGCCTTTGTCGGTTCGGGAACTCTCGTGGCTGCCGATCAAAGAGGAAAAGAAATATTTGTAAAATAATAAAGAAACTTTTTTTTTTTTTTTTGCTCTCTTGAAAGGCTTCAAACCAGATAAAATAAAAATAAATGTGGCTGGAAAAGGCTGCTTTCCTCTACGCATTCTGGTTTCCTGCGACCCACCTCCACCCTTTCTCTCTCCAGAAGTGATTCATGGGGGAGTAGGTCTTTGTGAAGATCTACCGATAAAGTTATGGCAGCTATCCAAAGACATTCATGGCTCCTGGCAATCTATTTTCCTTTAACATAATTATATCCTTGTGGGGGATAAATCTAGGAGAAGATTTTTTTAAAAAAAAGGCACTTCAGCGTTGGAGGGGAAAAAAAAATTGGATTTTTGTCTGCTGCCGTGTTGTGAGATGGTGCTCTGTTTCTCGTGTCCCAAATAATTGGTAACAGGGAAATTGTTTCAGAAATGACTATCTCTGCGGTTAACCTTGAGTGCACAAGGGTGGGGGGCGATGCGTTTTTGGTTGGACTTTTTTTTTTCCCAATTTATATTAATTCTGGTGTCATACTCATTATCTCGTTCGTGTTGCTAGGAGCTTCAGGAGCTCGCCTTCAAAACAGCAGATCTGTTCTTTCATTCGGACAGCCAGGAAAGCGTTACTTTTTGGCAGAGATTTGTGCTCCTTTTTGTGATGCATTCAGGACCTAATCAAGCCTTACTGTCCATAAGCGCTTGTGTAACACAACTCGGTGAAATGTTCTCTCGAGGCCTGACAGGTGTATCATGCCTTAGGAAAGATTGTACCCTTCAGACGTTGGAAATGCCACAGGGAAAAAAAGAAAAAAAAAACACCAACAGAAAATGCAAAAGGGCAGCGTAAAATGTGAACTCTTAAAAATAGCCTCAAATTCTGCTTGTGTAACACGGCATGCTATTAAGCTTGTCCACAAAAGCTCGCAGTTGTGTGGTTGTTCTGCGGCGGTTAGTGTTTTAATGGCATGAGAAAATGCAAGTTTGCTCTTCTCTCGAGTCAGAGAAAATTACAGTGTTCCTGTGCCATCAGTTCTAATGATGTTTCTAGTTTCATAAGAGCCAATTTTGCGACATAAATGAAATAGGCATATCTTTCATTTACACCGTATCAGTCCCTGAAAATACACCTTGCGTTAATGTATCTGTCTATAATTGATGTATTACAAATGCTGAGCACTGTCACATAATCAAAAGTCTTAGAGGTTAAAGAACTTCTCACTGAACTGGGAGTGCAATCCAGTGCTTGAAATTATTGCTAACTCTAGACAAGATGCTATAATTTCCTTTCAGATAATATAGAAAGCCAGGGCGGCACAAAACTTCTTGTTAGAACAGATCGTACCCTAAGATAAACTCCTGTTCATCAAGATTTCTAGCTTTTGGCATAGGGAAATAAAATGCATAGGAAAGAAATACTAGGAGATAGACTTCTGCAGAAGCCCAGCAATTTAAACTTGATTCTAATGACTACAAATATAGAGAACTTGAAATTTATTCATACCTGTCTATATATACTATCTGTAGGCACTGATTAGTATTAAATGTTTAGCGCTCTGCACCCATTGTGATTTCTGAGATGAGATGGCGAGAAGTTGTGAAACAGGCTGAAATATAAAGATGATGTAGAATGAATCAAGAGAAGACGGGATTGTCTAGAGCCTATTCCAGTTCTCTTGGATTTGAATGCTTTTCTAGGGGAATTTGGAACTATCCCAAGCAGATTGGGAGATGGAGCAAAATGATCTGGTATGACTTACCTGTTTCTGCTTTTTGGTAACGCCGTGTGATTCCAGTTCCCTCGGCTCCTCCTGAGAATGTCTCTGCTGAAGCCGTGAGTTCAACCCAGATCCTCCTGACGTGGACCGCGGTCCCTGAGCCCGAGCAGAACGGTCTCATCCTGGGTTACAAGGTATGCAACTGGAGTTTCGTGCTTACTTGATCTTTAATGCATCACCTCCATATGTTTTTTGCATTTGTTGTTTATTATTCATCTGCTGGATGTTTATACTGTTCCTAAGTCGGACAGGGAAGATATAGGAAGTGTGCTGGTTTTGAAAAGGGTGATTGATGAATATAATCTCATTTTATGTTTTGTGAAAAGGAGGAATCTAAAATGCCTCTTTTTAAAATGCCTCTCATGTAACAATCTTTTTCTTTCTATCTTTCATTTATTCTGCAGATACTTTTCAAAGCAAAAGATTTTGACTCCGAACCCAAGAGCCAAATAGTACGAGGTAACCACACTCAGTCTTTCCTGCTCTCTGGCTTGCGGAAATACGTGCTCTATGAGATCCAGGTATTGGCATTCACTCGTATCGGAGATGGGGTCCCCAGCTCTCCTCCAGTCATTGAAAGAACCAAGGATGATGGTAAGTTTACAGATTTCCAAAATAAGTTATCTTATTTGATCCAACCTTTTAACACCGCTTTCTCTTAGTGATAGAACTGTAGACAAAAACCCAAACTAAGGCTATTTGTTAGGGTTTTTTGCAACTTTGAACGCAAAGGACTGGATCCCTCCCTAGTATAACTCAGCACTATTCCATCAGTCAGGGGCTGAGGATTTGGCAAGACCACAGAAAACCAGAGTTCGCCATTTCTTCTTTCTCTGCTGCTGTTGAAGAGGAAAACATCTTCAAGAACAGTGTTCCGAAGCTCGATGTAGACAATTTCTATTGAAGACAATTTCGAGTCCAATTATAAATTCCTATTGCAGTTCAATCATGCTCTTTAAAAAAAAAAATAAAATAAGAGTACTGCAATTGAAAGCAATAAACAAATCTGGGTCTGATTGGTCTGAAGGAAAGATCGGAAATTGCAATTTCAGTTATCCGTTTTAATTATTTTTTTCTGAAAAGAATAAGGCATTGACCCTGGAAGATGGTCATACCAGCTTGCTTTTGCAACTGCCTCCAACGCTTCCCATGAGCTCAGGGGCTCCCGAGGGCAGTTTGCTGTGTTGAAGGAACCCAAGGGAGCTCCTGGCCCTGGTGCTGCCGGCGCAGGTCGCTGTGGTGGGAGCATTCCTGACGAGGGGGTTTTACAGAAATTTAGTTCAGCTCTTAACATGTTTTTGGCTTCACAGATGCTAAAGTTATTTTTCAGTTTCTGACAGGCTGAGAGAGCTGGGGGGGTTCAGCCTGGAGAAGAGAAGGCTCCGGGGAGACCTTGGGGCCCCTTCCAGTCCCTAAAGGGGCTCCAGGAAAGCTGGGGAGGGACTCTGGAGCAGGGAGGGGAGCCATGGGACGAGGGGGAAGGGTTTTAAACTGAAAGAGGGGAGATTGAGATGAGATCTCGGGAAGAAATTCTTTGCCGTGAGGGTGGTGAGCCCCTGGCCCAGGTTGCCCAGAGAAGCTGTGGCTGCCCCATCCCTGGAGGGGTTCAAGGCCAGGTTGGACGGGGCTTGGAGCAACCTGGGCTGGTGGGAGGTGTCCCTGCCCAGGGCAGGGGTGGCACTGGGTGGGCTTTAAGGTCCCTTCCAACCCAAACCATACTATGATTCTGTGATTCCTTACCTTCTCAGTGTTAAATTAAGGTTAACATCAGTGTGAGAGGCTTCTGTTTATTGTTCCCGATGAAGATGAACAACAACAACAACAAAGTCTCTCTTTTTTTCATCAAAATCTTTTCAACAGTAATGGAGTAAACATTGGTTTCTAGAAGCAACTTCATTAACGTTGGGCTGAGAACACACTCAGACTTCTGGCTTAACAAGTCATTTGCTATGGAGTGCAGGAAGGAGTAAGAGCATACGGGGACGGGAACGGGGACAGCAGTTCCCTGACATTTTTTTTAACCGTTTTCCCAGCACACTGCCTGTGTGGGGACTTGGCTTTTCTTTGAAAGGAAACAAAGAGCAATTCCTGTTAGCAGAACTCTGCGGGGAGAGGAAAAGCACTCACTGAAATGTACATATCAGACTATAATGAGAAATATTTAAAACTGTTTGTTTTAGATAACCCCATTATAGCAGTTCCCTCCTTAAGTGCGTGTTGGCAAATGATACAAATTGTTCTTCCATCTCCATACCCCTGACATAAATATGTTGTGTCTCCTCTGGGCTCGACTTAATTAAAAGTATCATCAGGGGTAATGCAGGTGGAATTTGTGCTGAAGGGGAAATTTTGCAGATGCTAATGTATGAATTAGCATCTCCTCACCTTGTGAACCTGGGATGGTCAGTGCAGCCACCAGCCATCTGTATTAATGTGAATCTCACCTGCCTCCGGTTCTCCTGCTCAGTTAAAATGCATATGTGAAGTCGGAAGGCAGTTCAAAGCTGGCGCGGATGACGCGGACAGAGGAGTTATTATTCAATTCTAACAGGTGTGAAGCAGATTAAGCTGACACATAACTCTCTGTAAAGGCAGCTGGGTGACTCGTTTCACAGCCCGTAAGCCGTTATGGAGCGGTGGTGCGGCAGGGACTCCTGCTGCGCTGCGGAGAGGCAATGCTGGCAGAGGTCAGAGCATCCCGCTCAACCCATTTCATAGGTGTGATAAAACACCGTAGGGTGCATTGGTTCTGTGTCGTGTTTTGGTGTCCATGGTGAAGACATTTGGTTCTGGAGAGGATTCCTCAGAATAAATTTGTATTACACGTGTACGTAGGCCCTCCTAACCATCTACTGATTACCGGTGAGATACAGCTTGGGCTGCCCTGTGTAAGGTGAGCAAAGAACTTGTAATTCCTCTGACACGCAATGCTTGCTAGCATGATCTCTGGTTTTCTTTCCAGCCCCCGGGCCGCCCGTGAGGCTGGTGTTCCCCGAGGTGAGGCTGACGTCCGTACGGATTGTTTGGCAGCCGCCGGAGGAGCCCAATGGAATTATTCTGGGTAAGAAGGAGCAGCAAACCCAGGGCTGGGAGAAGAGGGCTGGAGACCAGAGCGAGCTCTGGCTGTTGGGTTGTCCTTCCCCTTGCACGTTGGATTAGAAGCCACACGTAAGGAAATTCATAGCTAAATAAAGAAAATATATTGGTGTCAGGTGAGAGACATGGTACCCTGCAGTGAGGAGGCTGGCTCCATGGCGTGTGTTTTCCTGAGCCAGAATTACATGCCATTCGTGGCACTCCGTTTGGATTGTCATCTCTCTTCCCATCTGCATTTGGGATGGTGACCCGCCTGGCTGCTGGGCAGCGTGCCCGTAGAGCTGCAGCAGGGGAGAGCTGGGTTTTCCCCTCCTTGCCCACACTCGCCTTTGCTAGCCATGCCCAACATTTCCGTTTCACATGTGCTTCCATTTTATTGCTTCCATTGGATAATACTTTCTGACAGGTCGCAAAGAGTTAACTCACATTTGGCTTTTCGTCAAGGGAAATAGAGGCAGCAAGGCACGACAGGAATTTGTGAAAAACCTTACCTTCCTGCTCTCGTAACTGTTGGGTTGCCTTTGCAATACGTACACCAGCTGCTACTTGCACTTAAAACGTGAAGACTTTCACAGCGAAAGAATCCGTTCTCGCCTCTGAAATTAAAGTAGCTAATAGTTACCCGGCAATTTTGTGTTCTCTGCTGATGTTAAACACATTTTATAGTAGTTCGAGCTGGCGAGTAAAGGTTTGTCTCTCAGTTCTGAAAACAGAAGCAAAAGCTTTGGGTTTTTGTTTAGTTCTCAGTCTGCCAGGCTTTTCTGCTTCTAATTTCACTGCCATCGTTCAGGCTTGAGTGTGGTCTTTTAGCAGTATTTCCTAAAGCCTTCGCTGTTGGGTGCCTACTTCAAATGCTGCTGCGTTGGTGGCATCCCTTTAAATAAAGGACCGACCTTGCGTTGGGTTTAAATCTTGTATCAAGAACTCAAAATGTTGGCTCAGATGTGTAGTTTCCCAAAGTGATCCTGATGCCTGAAGATGTAGGGAAACGCCAAATGGGATCCAAAGGCAGCCGCTGCAGGGATTTTCTGAGCCCGAGAGTCTGCGTGGAGCTTGGCAGCGGTTCGCTGCCAGACAGATCCACGCAGGGTTTCTCTGCAGCTCAAGGAAGCGTCTCTTCCAGGTTGTCTTGTGGGTTTGATTTGTTGCTTTCTTTAAGGAACTGTGTGTCCTGGAACTTGCTCTCGGTAGAGACTGGGATTTGAATCACAGGATGTGGTTAAGGAGAAAAAAAAAAAATCATTCGGTAGAAATGATGAGAAAGTACAAAAGAGATTTTGCTCTCCCGACTGTGTTCCGATGTCTCACGTTGCTGCACTTTGTCAGCCTTATTTGCTGAAGTTGCAAGCTCGGTGGAGTAGGAACTCTTTTATTTCGTCTTTGCACGGTGCTTTGGCATCCCCTTCTTGGTTCGTTCCTCCTCGTTGCCTCTGTGTTGATGATAAAATCGTACAAATGCAGGGTTGGAAGGAAAGGGGGAGGGTGACCCGTAAAGAATGCCTGGCATGTTTAGCATGTAGAGTGGTGTCTCCGATGTCTTGCGTAGTCCATTCCCAGTAACACATCCCAGGATACGTGATACTGCCCTGACTTGGCGCTTACCAACACTGGTGTAACTATGTAGGTCTACGACCCACTATTAATTCCTACCCTTTTTCTGCGGTACGCTTCCAGGTCGCTCAGTCCCTCTTTTATAAGCGCATTGGGCTTTTTCTTTGTAAGTGTGACAATTCGCAGGTGCCTTTATTGAATTTCGTCTTACTGATTCCAGACCATCTCTCCTCATTATCAAGATCACTTTAAATTACACTCTCGTCCTCTACAGGGCTCGCAGCCACTCAACGATTTGGTTTTATTTTTTAAATTTGCAAGTAGACTGGCAATTCCCGCAGCCAAGATCATTAATGAAAATATTGAACAGAACCACGTTCACGACTTATTCTCATGAGACCTTACTTAGTATGTTCTCCCAGTTTGTTAGCAAACTACTGATAACAACATTTTGTTTTGAGTATGTTTTCTAAGTATTCGAGTCAAAATGTGCAGTATTTTTCTTAGCTTCTGTTTCTCTTGTTTGCTTTGGACAGGGCTGTGTGCAACCATATTAAAGCCTTTCTTAAAGTCAATGTGGATCATATCTACTCTTCCCACCTGGCCAATTACACTGTCAAAATGGAAAATAGATTATTTGATATTTATTATTTGCTCCAGACAAATTCATATTGGCTGTTCCTTGGCACTTTATTATCCTCATGGATGCTTATATATTGACTTTCCCCGCCGCCCCAGGATCTTTCTGGGTATTGAACTTTAGCTTGATTTGTCCATATTTCCTGTTTTTTCTTTCCCCATTTTAAAAGATGGGGTACTCTGTTTGCCCTTCTGTAATATGCTGGGATGTCACCTGTCCTCCACAACGTCTTGAAGGTAATCATGAATTATTTGGAGATGGCTCCAGCTAGTTGTATAAGCGCCGCAGGGCAAATTCCATCAGACCTTTCTGACACAATTACATCTAGCTTAACTAAATATTCGTTAACCTGCTCTCTATTCTTGCCTACATCCCCTACTTACATTGTTGTCGGTTTTAATTTCTGTTAAGTATCTAGTCAGCATCAAGGTTTTTTCTGTGAGAAAACGAAGCAATGGAGGTATCAGCCTTCCGCTCTTTTCTGTCTCACCCGACTTGTGCTCCTCTCTTCTTGCCGGTAGTTGACCCATCCTCTTTCTGTCTCTCGGATTTCTAATGTATTTAGAAAATCTTTCCCATTACCTTTGATGCCCTTGAAGTTACAACTCTCTTTGCACTTCAGCCATTCTGATTTTGTCCTACACGCTTGTGCTGTCTATTTATACACTCCCTGAGACACGGTCCCATTTCAACTTTTTGTCCAATTCAGTTTTGATTTTCAGGTCATTAGTGAGCTCTGAATGCAAACGTATTGGCCTCTTAACATCTTTTGTCTGCATTGGGATAGTTGTACCTTTTTTTTTGGTCTCTTTTAAAACTGTCAGCTAGCCTGAATTCTCTTTTCCCTTAGAATTCTTTCCCAGGGGACCTTACCTTCCAATTCCCCCAGTCCATCTCTTTGAAATTCATTGTCTTTATTCAACAGTTCTCACTCCTTTATTGTTTTTTTTTATAGTAGAAACATTGAGGTTCGTGGAGGAAGTAGTTAGCTGCCAATGTCAGAGAGAAAAAGTAAAAATTACTCATGCCGGGTACTTCTGTGATCCTTCCTAAGAAGTGAGGGCTCCTTCAAAAATAGATAAAAACCAATGTGTAGCATTCCAAGCAGAGGTTGCAGGGTTGTTGTACACCTCTGTCCCTGTACACCTCTGTCCCTGTACACCTCTTAAACCTCATTACTGTAACGAACTTTCAAAACACCGTTGTAACCCCCGCAGTCAAGTGCCCTGATGTAGAGCTGTTGGAAAAAATAAGTTAACATAATTTTGCGCGGTGCCCTTCTATTCACTAGTGGGGCTGGAAAGAAAAAATACTTGCTTTGCAAGAGCAACTTATGTTCAGAGCCTTTGAACTAATGTTCCGGCTCTGCTGGCTTTGTCCTCTGAGTATACAAGCACCTTTGCAGCTAACATTTTTGTAATCTATATCAAAACATGTTCTAGCATTTCAGAGAGAGATTAGCAGGATGAAATACTGGCAGGCACCAAGAGGGAAAACCACTGGTTTGTTTAAATATTTTACTGTGGAAGACTGCTAGATATTTCCGTTTCTCCTTTTGGGAATGTTACGGGAACCATCTGAGGCTTCACTCTGTCTTCTCTTCTGCACTCCATTTAGCTACCACCCAACGTAGTACCTTCAAATACCATTAAAGAAAAATGATGCGTTAATGTGCACGTGTGTGCTTCTGGCTAGGAGCTTCCCCTGGAAACAAGAGCTCAACCCGCATCCTTCCAGGCCCTGGTTAGTGTTCCTCATGGTATCCTTGTATTTAGCGTTCACCTGAAGCTTATTGCAAAAGACTGTAAGAACTCCACTGAGAATTAGAACCAAAATTGAATGTAATCCATGTTTGCAAATTCCGATTTTGATCCTAGGCTCCATTTGCACACCCGCTGGCCCTTAAACAGATAAGCAGTAAAACCAACAAACTGGATTGCTGCTCCACTAGGCAGACCGTAACCTCCCGATACCGTTTGGCTTTCCCTAAGTTCTGTGACAAATTAATAAGTGTTTCTATCTCTGCTGCACCGTGGCCTGCGTGAACGGGTGCTGTCAGTTCTGAAGGGCTTTGTGTGGTGATGAGCTTGAAAGCTTTTTTATATTCATGGTGCGTTGTCATCTTCCTGCCTGTTTGCTTTGGGGAATCCACTGGTTGTGTGGCGATGACCTAACATTTAACGGGCGGTTCAGACTGTTGCCGTTTATTGAGTTCAGAAAGCGTAGCTCATGAAACGGCTCGCAGTTGTGCAAGAAATACTTAAAAAGATGCTAATGCAAAAATTAGCATAGTTTCAATGAATAAATAAACTCCCGGCGAGTTGATCTTTCAGGGATTTTTTTTGATGCTGTTTTGGCATGGTGAAGCGCAGAAGTCCCAGTAGCAGAAGAGATTCGGGATCTAATGCTATACGCAAAAAAAAAAAAAAATTAAGAAAACAATATGAATTCTTCTTATTGACTATCCAGATGCTTCATATTGTGGAAGATATTCCTTTCCCAAAAAAGTTTGCTTTGAACACCTTTTAGAGATTTTTACTTTCATTCATAACCTTTCATTTTTTTTTAATCTATCTGCAACATCTTATTGTTGTAATCTAGAAAGGGAAGGACGTTTCCTTACTCCTCCACTGCATCAATTGCAGTTATTGCTTCTTATAGCCCTCAAGCATGCATTAATTTCTATTTGAACACTTTCCATTTACCGCTATTGATTCGCCTCGTTTGATTTCACTTAACATTTCCTGTCTTCTCCCATCCCTTCTTGCCGAAATTCATCAACTTAATAATTTTATCTTTCTGATCTTGTGTTAGCCCTAATTATTATCCAAGCTGTGGTTTAAATAGTGCATTGTCTGTGTCACTCAGAAGAAAAGAAAAACGATGCTTTTTATGCCAGTACGTATCCTGGCTGTCCCAAACTGCCCAGTAGGAGAAGGTGATGTAGGGAATCAAAATGAAGATGCTGGGTATGTCCCAGGTGGGCCGTAGGCAGCAGTAAGAGCGAGCTGAGCCCAGGTGCAGAGGTTGGATGTGCCCCTTTGAATCAGACCGAGGGAAGTGTTGAGTGTCTGAGGAAATCTGTAAAGGTGACGGCTCTGGTTGTGTGTAAACTCTGCCGGAGATATCCAGGAAAACAGATGTTTCAGCCAACACGGCAGTTGCAGGAGAGGACAGTGGAGGCTGATACTGTTTTTCACGGGGATGCATTGAAAGGGAGTTTGTGGAGCCTGTCAGAGAGACAGGCTGTGACAAGTGATTTCTTCTTTCTCGTGGCTAAATTAGTTTTTACACTAGCCAAGGAACCACTCTTGTGTAAGTTATTATAATGGCCTAGATATGTACGGGTTCCTTTGCCTAATCTGAGCGTGTTTGTAATTGGCTTTCCAGCATGAGTACTACCATTTAGCGGTAAATAGTTATCTTTCTATTCCCTCCTTACATTTTAACTACTACTGTATATTTTACAAAGGTTTAGAAAAGAGAGGAAATTGCTCGACAAGGATGTGTCCCAGATATCATGCTTATCTTTTAATAACCAGATAAATCAACTTTTCTATTCTTTTAATATTCTCTGTTTCCCTCCAGGTCTTATTCTTTACGTCTCATGTCCCTTTATCAAACTTCTTTAACCATCTTAGTTGCTTCTTCCTTCATCTTTCCTGCTGCTGTAAAAATTTCTCCAGTGCTTTTCTTTGACTGTTTTTCCCCCTTACTGAGATCCTGCGCCGGGGTTTTCACTCACGCGTTCTTCACATCGGTATAAACAAAAGAAGATCGCAGCGTATCCATTCCTTCTCCCCATCACTAGCTGGCTTTCTGTAGACTTTAAAAAAGATCAAAATACTACAAGACTAAAGATACGGAAATACTTTGGTGAAATATATTGGACCGGTAATGGGGGAGCTGGTGCCGTGGATAAAAGGAGGTAGTTTGCAGGTGGGAAAATGAAAAACGTTCAAAGCGTAAGGCTTCGCTGGGGTCTAAGCATGCTCAGGGCTCTGAAAAATCAGGCCACGTTTTATCTAGCAGTCTAATGCCATCCACCCGGCTGTGAAAACGCTGCCGTAGGAACACTCCTGACCCACCGGGCATGTTCCGTGTGGGGGGTCCCCGGCAGCACGAGGTGAGCCCGGGCGCTGGCAGCCTTTTGCCGCGGATGCCCATTTCCAAAGGTGGCTGCTCGGAGCGCCTGAAGGCACCGCGGGGAATTGGCTCTGCCCAAACCTGTCTGTAACCACAGCCTGCGGGAGCTCCGGCCAAAGCCACATCTGCTCGGAAAAGCCACGTCGCTCGTGGAGGTGTCTGCGGACTCGAATTTGTTCCCCGTGAGGCAGCCGTGGCTGTTGCCCCACATCCCCTCGCAGCTGCCGAAGGAAAGAAGGACAAGGAAAGGCCGGTGCATCGTCAACGGCGCTGTGAGAGTCAGCGCACCAAAATTAATACCATCTGTATCCCAATTAAATTCCACTGTTTGGGACAGCGTGCGCCACGCGCAAGTGTGGCATTTGGTCAAGGGAGTGCAGGAGCTCTGTGCCTTTTCTGTGAGTGGGCATGTGGCAATTGTTGCATATTCAGAGGGAAATAAATGTCATCGATTTTGTCTAATAGCCACAGGTAAGGAGAAAACCTCCGTTTTCACGCACTGACCTTCACGAATGAAGCGCGCCAGGTTTGGCTCCCCTTGTCCTTGTTACAGCCAAAATGAGCTGGGAGTTCAAACTCTAGCTGGGATACTAATTCCAAGCGAAAGAGATGGTCTCAGGTGCTGCAGACCCCTGTGTCATTCGGAAGATGAGCAGAGGGTTGGCAGAATTGTGTCACGACTCCTTTGTTTTCAGCTGGTTTGATTTGGATTTGTTGGCTGCCCTCTGCCCTGTGTAACTCCACGAAGCGTTTAACCAGACAACTGTATGCAGCCTGGGCGATAAAGCCCCACCAGTTCTGGTATTAATTGATTTTGGAAGTCAGCAGCTGGACTGAAAGTTACCATCGAGCTCCAGAAGTGAGAGCCTGATTCAATCGCTGGGTTTGCAGAATGGATTGGAACATTTGGCAGATCCTCTTTGGGGGACAGTTGTTGCTAGTGGTGCGTGAGAGCTCTGGAAACCCTCCTTTGCACAGCTGGGTCATTAATAATGCAGGCTAAACTGCGAACTCCTAATTGCCAGGCAGGTTGGAATGGGGGTTATCACTTACAGGCATCAACAAAATTGATTATTAAGTGCCGCATGGTTGAAGCAGGACCTCACAGCTTGCAGGCTTCTTCCTCGGGCTGTGGGCAAGGGCAGCAACGTTGAATGACAGAAGGAGGATGCTTTTACCGGCAGTTCTGGCACTCGCTGTACAGTTACAAGGGAGAGGGAGAGCTGAGAAAAAGGCAAGTGCAAAAAGCAGGAGCAAGCTTTGACTTGGGCGGTGTGAAGGCTCTGCATGGTTTGGGCAACCCAGCTGCTCTGCAGCTGAAGAACATTTAGTCTGAGCCAACGCTGAAGTCGTGAGAGGGCAGAAGAGCGTGTGAGCGCGTGGGGGTGGAAAGCTGAAACAGGCAGCGCTGTCTTGAGCTGCCTCACCCAGGAGAGACTAATTGCCCAGATTCTGTTCTTTTGCCTTTCCGAAAAGGTGCCGGTATGCTCAGGAAAGATTAAACTGGTTTTGTGTCTTGTTGGTGTAAAGGGTGGAAGGTGAAATCAGTGTCACGGCAGATAACGTTCAGCAGACCCTTGTCTTTTCCACTGTGTGTGATTGCCCTCGTAAGGTACGGCGTCTGGCTGGGGGAGGGCTGCTTATAGCAGAGTTTTATGGCACTAAAAGAAATAAATTACTTCGTTCTGGTCTCAGATAAACAAGTAATTTGATAAATTAATAGTTTTGGTGCTTTTTTTTTTTTTTCCCCCCAGCTAGAAAAAACTCCTAACCTTTTTTCTCCTCTCTCTTGTTGACGCTGCGATTTCAGGGTACCAGATTGCCTACCGTCTGGCCAGCAGCAGCCCGAACAAGTTCACGACGGTGGAGGTTGGCTCAACAGTCAGGCAGTTTACCGCTACAGATCTCGCCCCTGAGTCAGCGTACATCTTTCGGACATCTGCCAAGACCAGGCAGGGCTGGGGGGAGCCTCTGGAAGCCACTGTGATCACAACAGAAAAAAGAGGTAACGCTTGCAGCCACGGGTTGAGGTACTTGTTGCGTGCCTTGGAGCCTGTGCAGCGCTTAGGGGAATTTTAATAACAGGCTAGAGCCTGTACACCTCCTCCTTCTCACCCCATAAACCTGCCCCAAACCGTTGCAACCTCATGATTTGAGAAAGCTGGTGAGCAAGACAGACTTTTATGAGACACAGTTCTTCCAACCTGCCGGGCTGCTGGAGATTGATTTTTCCATCAGCTGCTATATTGGCCATACGCAGCTCCTTCTGCAGCCAGAGCTTTTTTTTTTTTTTTCAGCTCTCGTTTTCTGGAAAGTTTGCAATCTTAAGAAAGTCAGTGATGGATGAATTATATTGATCAGGGAACGCAAAATGAGAGGCGGTGGTGTTGCAGGATTTTTCCACGGCTCCTCCATTGTGCCTGAGTCCTGACCTAACGCGTTAGTAATTACTCTGGCCTTTCACTGCTGCACACGCGGGAGGAGTGTTTGCATCTGGATTGCCCAGGACGTTTCTGCTTCTTGCATCAGCCATGAAATGGTTATTCGCATTCAGAATCCCCAATCAAATTCTATTCTGTAGGGAACCTACTTGAAGGAAGCAGGAGTTACATGTGTATAAATGAAACCAGATGCTTAGATACCAGACGTGCCTAAATGTGAAGGACATATAAAGTATTACAGAATCTGCTCTGTATCATTGCTTGTTTCTAATACTTTTGCCCAAGTAACTGCTTGATTCTCCAGTCTTAGAACAGATCTTTAGAGCTGCCAGTTAGAAAAATTATTATTTTCTACTTGTGCATGAAGATTTTTTTAATTTTTTTTTTAAATTCAGAGCTAAAAGGGACTATATTGGTAGAGAAAGGGAGTGTGGACTTTCCTCCGGTCGTGTACTGTATGCCATGTTCCGCTGCAAAGCACGTATCGGTGCTCTTGAGCTGGCAAAGTCAAAACTAGCCGGGGTAACTTTACCAGCAAAACTCCCCCTGTGGATTTTGTGCCATGTGCCGCTGTGACCCCTTGTGCTGTCTGGATATTGGTCTTTAAGAAAACTTCTCCCTCAAAAACTAAAACCATGCCACTTCTGCGATTTATAAAAATCACAGTTCAGAGAGCAGCAGGTTCCAGGTGACTAGCACAGACCTCCATAGACGCCATCCAAGTTTATTAGCCCTTTTGTGTGTGTTTGTGCGCCTGGTCTTGGCTCTCGCTCAAATCTTGCACTGTAATAATACAACCAATTATATTTACTTTCAGTTCTTAAAATGTGTCTACTAAGCAATCTCTTATTTTTAGTCCTTTCTACACCTTACAAGTCGTTTAGTGGAAGAGCGAGGATCTCCCATGCTATTTGCCCACAGTGTCTTCCTTATTATTTTCCTCTAACACTTCCTAGAAGGGAGGACATTGGCCTGATGTTCAGCCACCAGCAGCGAGGACCTGGGGGGTGCATTTCAACTGCTTCTGGCCTGTCTGGTTAGCCTTAAAATTCCCACTGGCATAGCTCTCCAGGTCGTGCGCAGCCTTCCCAGGGCATTTACAGTGCAGTCCTCAGAGAAAGAACCTCTAGGGCTGTATTAGGAAACTTAAAGTGCCTCTGTTAAAGATACTGTCCATCAGAGAGATTTGTCAGCTCAAGGTTTCTTCCACCCTTGTCTGATTGCTGTCAAAGTGGAAGTTTAAAGTCCAACATGTGGAAGCTTCAAAAAAACCCACCATGCCCAATAAAGTGAATACTCGAAGCTCGGCGCCTCTCCTTTTCAATAAAATATGCTCAGATGTCCCAGACAGCACACAGGCTGTTGCTGGAGACACAATAGCTCAAGGCAGAACTCCCAGCTCCGCTGCGGGAACAGTGATCCCTTGTTGCTATCAATGCTTTAGGGTTATCTTGAATAGACAAGTTATACTGTAAAATGAACCCTTTCTCTTTTTGATGGATGGCTCGGCTGTGTCTCCATGCGTGGTCTGGAACCGAGTCCCAAGGCGCTGAGAGTTAACTGAAGTGATCCCTCATGTAAAGTGTGGAGAGAAGAACGTGCAATCTCACATCAGCAAGATTGATATGAGGGGCCAATAAAGAAATTCATCCGGTGCAGCCGTTCTGCTAACAAGTAAATAAACAAACCGACCTGAAACTTGTATACATGACGATAAACGTTCTAGAGTGAAAAGATGTTTAATTTCCATTAATAAAAATGCATCTAATATCATTGTAGTCTTTGATGCTAAGGTAGGCAGGCAGGCACAAAAATTCCCTTGAAAATTAGCAAAATCAGTCACTCTTGTCCTCAGAAATTCCTTGGATAACCCCAATATAAATCTTTACATTTTAGTGATTTATAGATCCCGAGTCGTATTGTAGCTGGATTCTCCAGAGGTTTTTCTGTTCTGCTTTGAATCTACATTGTGCTGTGACACCCTTCAGAACAGTCAACGCCAGCGATCAGGGCAGCACCGAGTCAGAAGATGTAAATGTAGCGAGAAATTAAACAAAATCCTTTGAGTCATACGGCCTGGCCTTACCTTCCTGCACAAACAGCTCACCTTAGCATTTGCTTGTGGCTAAACTCCCATAAATAAACTCTTTATACTAATGGGTTCGTACAAACAGTCAGGAAGTATATCTTGCAATACAGGAGATTTTAAGATCTCCCATCCGCGGCAGAAGGAAACCCAATCAAGGGAGGCTTGACTGCAAGATCTGACCTGCCCAAAACTGCGAGCTGGTGAAAGCTTATCAGCGGAGAGTATTAAATCCCTGCACGACACTCGCTTCCTCTGCTAGAATAACCCTGAATACCTGTCTCAGCCTGTCAGTGTAAGGCACTGACCTTTCGCGTTGTGCTCCGGCTCGCGGGCTGCTGGCACCCAGGGCTTCCTCCAGCTAATGGCTTACAAATCTTTGGGCACCGATGTCAGGAAGAGCATGCTGCGGAGAAATGCCAAAACATACAGGAAATGGTTTTAGGGGATGGCAGGGAAACGAAGCGCTCGCCATACGGAGCGGTGAGGAATCGGGCCGGTGGAGGTGTGTTTATGGAAACAAGCGCTGATGAAGTTGAATTGAATTGCTTCTCAAAAGCAAGTCACTGCGGTGTCTCCAATCAATTTCTGCTTTATTACATGCCACACATTTTAATCAGAATCAATAATCTTCATGATAAACAATTAAACAATTATTCCTCACTCTATAGAGTTTCTCTATTGAAATCGATGGAGTGCGGAGACGCAGTGACGGGAAAGGAGATCTATATTGAAACAGTTGGGAACTGGCATGCTTACACCTGCATTACCATTCCCTGCCTCGTCTAAAAGGTGCACGGTTAATTACTCTGGAGAGATCTCCCTCAGCGTTGGCGCTGGCTGGTTTGACTTTGCGGGTTCAAGGTTAGCGGGTACGAAGGGAAGAAGCGGGGAGGTCCGGAAGGGACCTGCAGCAGGTCCTCGAGCCCCAGGTCTAGGGGGTTTGGAAGGCAAGCTGGGGTTTGGAAGCAGCAGCAGGAGCTGCTGATGGTTCCCGGTTCCTTGCCAGAGAGAACTGGTGCAGGAATTCAGTACCAGCTCTAGGTCACGCTCTTGGACTCTGCTACACACCAGCATGTTCCAGCTCATCCCTTCCTCCTCTTCATGCCCCGACTGGAGAGCAGCTGGTGGGAGAGGATGCTGCGTAGCACCGAGAGAATGTAACCCCGTGGTACCGAGCAGTAAGCACGGGTTAACAAGCGAACTAGTTTACAGGCAAATTCCGTCAAAAGAGCCGCAGCAGTTGCAAGCACAGCTGAGTTTCATTGAAGACTTCCTTGGTTTGCTTGGCTTCTGGTCCTCATGATTCTTCCTTAACCACCCAGGCTAAGAGCCCCCCGAGTTTGAGGTCTGTTGCTAGAAAAGTGTATATTCAGTGGTCACTTTTTATGCAGGGAGATAAAATTCAGTCTTACTGCTCTTCTTCGCAGTAGAAGGTTAAGGAATGGGATGGCTTGTATACTTCATGGGGCACACCCAAAAGTTCAGTCTCCTGTGGCATTACCGCTGTGAAAATCCGATCAGGCCATCACATTCGACGTTAGCTTGAAATTCCTCTCAGAGCAGTACCAAATTATGGTTTAATTGCAGAACGACCAGCACCTCCCAGGCAGCTGATGACCCCCCAGAGTGACGTGTCATCACGGAGTCTGCTGTTGAAGTGGGTCCCTGGAAGCGACGGATCTTCACCAATCCGGTATTTTACCGTCCAAGTGCGAGAACTGCCAAATGGAGACTGGCAAACCTACTCCTCTTCCATCAGCCACGAGGCAACATCCTGCATTATCGAAAGGTACCGTAGCATAGAAATTCCCACCATTTCCACTTCCAGCAGCTGGGAAACCAAAGCAAGCCTCACTCAGCTTCGCAGGGTTTTGGGGGGAGAGAGGTTAAGTGAGGTCCCTGCTCCCATTTTAGAGGCGGTGTTATGAACAGCAGTTGGGAGATTTGCTGAAGGTCATGCAATAAATCTAATTAAAGTTGGATGGCAATGCATCTTTTTGAAGCCCTCCCCGAAAGTTCAGCACGGTAGATAACACTACTCCGGCTAAACCATGTGTGGCGACACGATGTTCGGTAAAATGCAACTGGTTAAAAATCCTTTCAGAAGTGACTGATGTTAAAATACACTCTCAATGCTGCATTGCAGTTATCTCTATATAAGCTTTTCTAGATGAAATGGGAACCATCTTTATCTGTATTTTCCATACTGAAGTTTATAGATAGCATCAGAACGTTCAAACTTTGTTATTCAGGCTTTATTATATCCTCAGCAATGCTGTTGTAATTAAAGTCCTTGTAACATCTGTGAAAGCAACTGAATGTCTATGAGAAGGCACTTGTTTTGCTGTCCGTTTCCTCTATTGACCAGCTAGTACAAAATCAGATTATTTCTAAAAGGCCGGGAGCTTTTGGAGAATCAAGTATTCAAAGCATTGAGGTACAGATTTTTCAGGTCTGTGATATATGGCAGCCAGAAGATACAGACACATCGCTATCCTTTTGCCTAACTGCGCAAAGAAAACTTGACAATTATAGAGACAAATATAGATGTGATTGATTGACCTTGGGGGTGCTATACCACCCTAATTATACCCAATGTCTTTCCATTCCAAACCTGTAAAATCAAGGAAGCCTGCTGTGTCATTTAGACTTGACATGGGCATCACTGAAAACAAAAGATCGAGAAAGATGATTCAAATTATTCAAGTTCACAGAATCGTGGAGCGTGTTGGGTTGGAAGGGACCTTTAAAGGCCATCTAGTCCAATCCCCCTGCGGTAAGCAGGGGCATCTTCAACTAGATCAGAAAGTTGCTGTAGGTAAGTAAATGGTGTCCTAATAGGGTGGAACTACTGAGGATATTTCTTCTCCCCCTTGCTAAAAGCATTTTCCTGTGAAAGTCCGGAAAAGGAGTACACGCGTGATGCGAAAGTGCTGCCCATCAGAATGCATTATCCCTTGATGTTTAATCATTCCTTACAAGTAACTTTACTTGGGATTGTAGTCAGTGTTACATCTGCCAGCTGATGGCTAGACACTACCAATTAATTAGCTAAATCCCCCGTAACTTACGGCTCTGCATTTCTAACCTCTGCTTGCAGCCTCCCCCACACCTTCCCCTGCCAAGCCAAGGCAGAAGAATCTCTGTGAAGGTTATGTCAGCTGGAAATCACTCTCTGCATATCTTAAGCACTGCATAGATAAAAGAGCTGCAGGGAACCTGTTGTTACTGTCTTTATTAAATAACCCAGGTAATAGCATTAATTTGAAATTCAGTAGGAATAAAAGGCACTGATCAAAAGCCGTGGTCTCCAGGATTAGTGGGAAGGCTGGCGCTGTGAGTGCCAGTGCCTGCTGGGCACTGGGCGACGCTGGGCACGTTCCCTTCCTCCTCTCTTCCTCTCGTCCCCACCTCGCCCTGAGCTGCCCCACAGACCTGCTTTCAGGATCTCTGGGGCAAAGCGCCTTGAAAGCCAGATGTTTTCAGCCGTGCAAAACTCCCGTAACAGCACGGCTGGTCCCTTCCAACAAGCCCCAGTCGTGGGCTGCTCCATGAACTGCAACTCCACGGCTGCTTTCTAGAGCCCGATTCAGCTAGGAATTCCGCGTATGTTTTCAGGATCTCAGGCCAACGGCATCCGAGGAGATGCTGATGGCAGGAAGGGTGTGAACACCCCCGTGTCCCGGGGAAGGCTGTGAAGAACAGGCGAAGTGGAGGAGAGACAAGCTGCTCCGTGGCTTTGGTTGCCAAGGGGCAGGTTCTCTGTAGAGGCAAGTTGTGATGGTGTGGGGAGATGATTTCATCCCTCAGCCTTATTTTTCACATTCCACAGCTTGAACCCATTCACCTCCTACAAACTGCGGGTGAAAGCAACCAACGACATCGGAGACAGTGACTTCAGCGCGGAGACCGAAGCGGTGACAACCCTGCAGGATGGTAAGCAAGGAGGAGAGGCTCCTCGGGGGCATCGCCGGGAGAGGGCCCTCCCCGGCGCTCCTGGGTTCGCTGGGCCCACTGGGATGCGTTCTCCACTGGGAATGTGGAGGGAAAATTCAACAGCGAACGCAGTTTTGTTCGTAGGAGATTGATGCAGGTAGTAATGAGATGTGGCTGAATTAATAACAGGCAGCCTTAAGTGTCCTGCTGTGCCCTCTGATAATGAATCATACTTTCAGGAGCCTCAAAATGGAATTAAACTCGGTTTGATTGGCTTCCCAACTCTGCACTAACCATTATCTTTGCAGAAATTGAATAATTTACAAGAGATCATTAAAAATAAATGCAGAACCATGCATACATTTGAAGAAGTTTCTTCAATTGTTTTCACTCGCAATCCACATCGGTCTGCAATGTGGCAAAATGGCTGAGCTATAAGTAAGAAAGAATATGAAGCTCCTGGAAACATGAGCATTTAATCCTGCAGATCAGGGCTAATAAACTGTGAATGACATTGACAAGGCTTTTATTTTTAGCCTTAGAGATCAGCGTCTAATTCCTTGATTGTATAAAGTCAATGCCTGAATGCAGAAGTAGCTCTGATGTCTTGAATGGAGAAAGGAGCCCTGCAAGGTGTGAAAAGGCATCGGCATTTACCCTTAGCCTGGGAAATGGGGTAATACTGGGATACAAAAACATATATAAGGTGCTAGGAATTTAACATATGTATATAAAAGCCGGAAATAGTCAGTATTTAATACAGTGCAAGGGGTGACTAGTTAAATATGACGTCGAGATGTAAAAATAGGAAACAGTTTTGCCAAGGAATGTTTAAAGAATGTGATCTTGAAACCAGAAAAACACAGGACAGAGCTCAGGAGTATCCTAAGTTAGACAAGAACCCCTGTAACAGTCGAACAACGTGCCTAGAAGCCTTTTAAAGACAACCTGACTCTCCACCTTCCTGCTGTATCGGTGCAGGCTGTAACCGGTACTAATGAGGCAGCACTGACTCACTGTTTCGGAATTTAAAATTTTATTTTCAATTCTCGTTGAATTTAGCTACAGTGAATCCAGAGCTGTGCTTGGCCTCCTCACAATGCGGCGGGGAAGCGCCGTGAAAGCTTCTCGCCCCCTTAACAAACTGAACATTTATTCTGCTGAGCAAACCTGGTGCTGCCACTAGAGCATCGCCCTGCGGAGGGCTGTCAGCTCCTGATAAGCCTTCCCTTCTCCGTCCTTGAGCTGCTATAGTGTGTGTATATGGCACAGGAATGGGTTAACCCGTGGAAAATCCAGCTATCCTACCTAAAATAATCTATAATTATGCGACACAGACTCCTAAAAACAAGGTGGGCTTGCCCCAGCTGTGGCAAAAGCGTCATGGAAAATTTGGGAGCAGTTTGCTCACGCTTTCAAGCACACACACAGCTGGTTTATCTTCCTTTCAAACGCGTATCCAGTTGTTTGTGAGCGGCTGGCACGCTGCGGCTTCCTCCAGATTTCTGCCCTCAGCTTTTCTCTTATTCTCGCTCCAGCGGCCAAGGCCACAGGTAGAGCAAGGGATGCAGGAGCAGTGGCTGGCTTCTGCCTGGGATGCAGCATCCGTGTCCACCACGTTGCTTTTGAGACCCACCACGTAGCAGCTGGAATAGGTGGTTTTCTTCAGCAGCCAAGAGAGAGAATCTGATGCATAAGCTGCTCATTTTTCACCCTGCTGCTCTAACTGCTTTGGTTACCTTTATTTCTTGTTTAGTTCCAGGTGAACCACCCAGTTCGGTGTTAGTAACTCCCTACACGACTTCATCTGTCCTTGTGCAGTGGCAGGTAGGTGAAATGAAAAATTTTGATGTTTCCGGAACAATTTTTTGGTTGCTTTGACTTGTTGACCTTAATGGTACATTGCAAGGGACGTTTTCCTGAGCTGGAAGTATTGTAGTAAAGTTGAAGGACTGCAGTTACTTCCTTGTTTTCCTGATGGAGGCATGTGTTTTAGTGATGGATGGAAATTTCTGGCAGTTGCTTTTACTTTGTGCCCCGTGAGGTAACGGAGTTTCTGTAGCGACGCCCGAGATCATTACTTGTACAGAATCTCCTGCCGGTATCAACAGACGTGCATCTTTACATCGAAAACATTCAGCAGAGTGCGGCACTGGTAAAGATCAGGTAATCAAAAGCTCGCCTTCGTCCGCACCGCGTACTGCCTCCTTCAGCCGCTGAAATAATCAGAAGCCTATGCTGTGCCTGAGATCCTGTTCCTACCTTTGAGGAACTCCCCATGCCCTTTTGGCCCTTTGAGGGCTAAAACTTGAGATTTCTTCAGAGGAAAGAAAGGACGTTTGAGCTCTCCGCAATATCTCCGAGTCGGATGTGAAAGCATTCGTGCCAAGTCTGCGTTTTATATAGGCGTTTCGTCTGCCTGCCTTTATCTTTCAATACTGGCCTCCTGGGAGATGCTGGAACATTTCGTGGCCCGGCGCCTGAGGCTTCTTTTTGCGGAGTGAGCATTAATAGAGGAGAACCCAGTGGGGTACTGCACGGTATCCATAACCGATCCCGGAAAGCCTCTGCCCACCCTGCTCCCGAGACAACGTCCCACACACATAATAAGGATAACTTTGGACAGATTGCATTACAGTGAAAAATGTACATGCGCGTTTACAGTACAGATGGGGCTCCTTGCCTCTTTGGAAGAAAAGAATATATATGTATGAGGGTCTGTTTCTTGCTATACGGCAGCACTTTAGGAATATTCCTGGCTGTGCTGCTGGGTTGCTGGCCCACGTTCACGCAGCGTACTACTAAGCAACATCATTGCTTACAGCATGTTGAGCAAATAGAAGAGATGTCGAACAGTTTTACCACAGGAATTATAGAGAGATGTAAATCTACCGCCCCACCTACAAATAAAGCCCACGGCGGAGGAAAAAAAAAAAGGTCTAGAAAGAGAGGACAAAGAGGATGCGAGGCATGATGTAGTGCAGAAATGAACCTTCCCCCAATTGACTGATTATTGGTGTGTAGTTAATGTGAAATAGGTGGTTGTTTAGGTAATTGGATGCTTTTTATTTCATGAAAATGAAATGGGGTTGTTGTGCCAGAGCCATCTCAAGGGAGTTGTGGGCGATTATATGTCATTACTACATGTGTATTAATAGGTCCTGGTAATTCAGCCGTACTATATTTTTCAAATAAACAAAAATCTTCAAGTCCCACAATAGCCTCCAATTAAGAGGAAGTTTCACAGCAGTGTCGAAGAAATAATGTAAACCGAAAACAGCAGTCAAGCTAAATGGGAGAGTAGTTTTCCAAGCAAAGCTAAATTTTTAACTTTGAGCCGTGTTAATAATTCACAAAACAAACTCCACTTGCGCTATCTGTGCTTTCAGCTGCTTGGTCCAATCAGTCCATTATTTTTAAATTTAAAGTAGGAAGAAAATGAGTAATTTCCATTGAGGTCTGTTGTATCAATAATGCAAGGTTACTTGAAATGTTCTGGAGGATGTTCCAGTTAACATCAGGATCATGCCCGGTTCTGCTTCTACCGTAGGGATAACAATTATTCAAACTTACATTTTAGTCTTTTTTTATTTTATTTTTAAACAGCACAAAAATGTTTCCCTTCCTTCAGTACACCATTGCGGGCTGCCACTCATAATCATTTTACCTATTTCAGCAGATCCCTCAGGCCTTCCTACAAAATCCTAAATAATCCATTACATCAAAAGCAGAGTTTTGTCCACGAAAGACAGATAGGAAGGGGAAGACCTGACCTTTTAGCGGAGTACCCTTTTCAGGAAAGAATCATCATTTCCATGGCAAGGAGAAAGACAGTTTTCAAGCCATTTATTTTCTGAGCTTTCCTGCCCTAAATTTAAAGGAAGGAAAAATGGAGAATCACACGAAAGCGTAAGAAAACAATGCTTGCTATCAACAAATCAGTGTTGTACCACAGTGAGGAAATCAGCTTTATCTGTTAGGCAGCTATGAGGCAGAGCAGGGATTGTGACAGTCTTTGTCCACTTCAGTAGTGTTTTCCTTTTCAGATTCTGTAGGATATCGCACCTCAACTTTTTGTTTTTAATTAAAAAGAAAATAAAAATTAATTGTTAGAATAGGCAAATGCATTGACTCTTTCCAAGACTGTCTTCCTTCTAGGTAATAATTAACTGAAATACAAATCCATGTGACGTTCATGGTATTTTTGTCGTCATACGGGGTTTATTTCCATGCTGGATAGGCTTGGTTTTCTTGTGGCCTTTCTTCTCCTTGGCGGTGACGCGCCCCAGGTGTATCCTGGTGGGACGGTGCCTTCCCTTTACCCCGTCTCTGGTCCACGAGCGATCGCGTCGTCGGGCAGCCCTGCAGAAGGCCGTCGCTTTGTTTGGTCTCTTTGCTCAGTCCCTTGAAGAAGGAGCTCAGTCTGAACCTCCGAAAGGCTGTTGTACAAGAGGTTGATTTATTTGCCTCGTAAAAGGGAGTCTGAGAGGGAATCTGGTTGCCCTTTTTAAAATACATCACGGGAGTAAACACCCTACAGGGAGAAGAACAATTTAACCCAAAAGGCAATGTTAGCACAGGAACAAATGGTTATAAACTAGCTATGAATTATTTAGATTAGAAATTACATGAAGGTTTCTAACCACCCGAGTAGAGAGGTTTGGAACAGCTTTCCAATAGGTATACCGTGAAGCAGAAAAATCAGCTTGTTTTCTGGTGGAGCTTGCTCTGTTTGGGAAAAGGACTTCAAGCAGTTGTTTTCTGCAGTTGTGAGGGCCTGCTCTGGATGATTCTCAAGGTCCATCACGATCTTTTGTTCCGAGATGGTTCTGTAATGAAAATGCTAAATAATAGTGAAAGGTGATCGGAGCTTCTCCAAAGGATGGAGCACAATAACCAGCACGAAACATGATGATGAATGAGGTTCTCCAACCATGCAGAGCAAGTAGAGCAAGGTCTCGGGACCCTTTTGATCATTTTCAGCAGACTCTGGGCAGCACAACTGCAAAAGAAGCAGGCTTCTTGCAAGAGCAGTTTGCGCTCCTTTTCCTGGCAGCTGTGTGGCTTGCTTATACTCTGGTTCACGTAATTTTCTTTTTTGGTTTCCATCAACTGAAATCTTTCTACGTAATTCCTTCCGCCCTCACCCAAAGCAAAGTCCTTCACACGAGACAGGACAGCCCTCTCTCTCCTCTTGCCCTCATAACGAAGTAATGGAAAATTCTTGTCACTTCTGGAAGCAGAATATTAGGTTATTACTAAATATCTTCCTCCTTTCCTGTAAAAATATTCTTACTTTCTCCATTAAAATTACATGTGGCATTACCTTCTATTGTGACAGTGTTTCACACCGGCGGTTAATTTTTCCACAACAGACAGAAGGTTTTCCTTAGTAAAGTTCTCAAGACTGCTAGGGATCTTTCTGGATTAAAGGCGAGATCATCATTAAAACCCTTTTCATTTATACTTTCAGCCCCTTAAATTTCAGTACAAGCATCTTTAGAAGATAAATGGCTCACGACACCTTTTCTTCTCTGCAGTTCTTAGCCTGTATTAGACTCGTGAAAGCCTTTTATTTTCTCCCCCAAACATGAAGAATCCCTTTGCTTATCTTTATTTAAGCAAGCCATTCAGAGAGAAATCTCCTTTTCGGTGTCCCGGCTGTGTACCCGTGTCTGAAGGAAGAGGCGAGGGGCTGCTGAAGAATCATTTCTGAGCCACCGTGTCTTTGAGCATCTTCCCCCTCTCTGCGCCAGCCCGATGGCCGCGCGCACCACGCTGCTCCGCGCTGTTACCGAGGAACCTGGGGTTTTGCCCGTGGGACTGGACCTGTGCAACACACCGGAGTCCATCATACCGCGACTCCTCTCTAAATGCCTCTCTGAGGCTGTTAGACCTGTTTTCGTCTTCCTAATTAAAGGCAAAATACACCAACGCTTTGTTATTTTCTCATCAGTCCTGCAGTAAAATAACGCCAAATGAAGAATGCTCTATGAACGGTCCCCAAGGAAAACAGGCACTAAAGGAATTCTGTCTTCGACAAAATAATTTATTTATTTTCTTCTCAAGAAGAAGTAAAATACTGGTCTGCTATTGCAGTGTTGGTGGCCTGCAATGTGCAGTTTCAGGGACGTGTTTGTTTATATTCTTTATCACACAGGAGTTTCTGTGGACCGAGAAGGAAAGGAGCTTCGCTCTTGGTGTAGTGCATCAGGTGTCAGGTTTTAAGTAAAGAGCCTTTTGCAACTGCCACAGCCGAGTGAAATCGTCAAAGTTGCCTTTAACTTGTGTTTTTCAAATGGCATGACCTTTGACTGTGCGTATTTTTTGATGGCTCTATTCCCCGGAGAGCGCGGTGTCCCTTTGCCCAGTACCGGTGTCAGCCGCTTGCCCGTTGCGACGGATGCTTGTTGCGATGCGCGTCTTAACACGCCTGTTCTTAACGGGAATGTTTTTCAGCCACCCAAAACTGAGAGTCTAAATGGCTTGCTGCTGGGATACCGGATCTACTATCGGGAGCTGGATTACGACGCTGGAGCTGGAACAGAATCCAAAACCATCCAGAACCCCTCAGCTTTAAGGGCAGAGCTCACACGTAAGCCTGTGTTTTGGACGCTATGATATCCCGGAGTGGTAATCCCTCGTTAGACCAGACACTGTATGCCCTTTTGCCCCATGGAAATAACACACAATTATGGCTAGAGTGCTGGGGATAATTTCGCTTTTACACAATCAGGGTGAAGATGCTGAAAAATGCTAATAAGTCTGATCAGCATCGTTTGTAATGGTGCACTCCAATCTATGCCAGCGTGCTTGAATTGATGTTCTGTCCCCCACGTACCCTCTGATTTCCCGCTTTCTGCTCCCTCCATTTCACGATTACCCTGGGATACTTTCTTCGGCCATCAAGACAAATAAGAGAGGGACTTCATTTTCCTCAGCTGGGAACCCTTTTCTTTCTCGCGATGTTCTAGTAGTTTTTATAATTAACATTTTGGTTTTCTTTTTGCAGTATAAGAAAACAGCTGAGGAGAAATTTTAAGCAGAATTTTTTTTTTACAGTTGCAAAGGGCTTGTCCCTATTTTGGAAGGAAATAGCAAAAATGAGCAAGAATTCGAAGGTGCATGTTTGCCACGTTAGCCACTGTGGTTTTTGGCTCGCCTGGAAAGAAGGTGGAGAGGGAGAGGAATAATAGAAAAACGAAAAGGATTTTTAGACAAAGGCTAGAAAGGAAATCAGAGGGAAGAATAGGCAGAATAAGATGATGGGAGGCAGAGATGTGAGCACTCGGTAGCCCGAGAGATACGGTCCAGCAATGAGTCGTGCTCACAGAGAGATGAGCTTTTGTCCCGTTTGATGTCAGTGGAATATTCAGAATAAGATAATACGCGCTCTAAGAGCAGCAGAATAGGATTGAGTTGAGGCTATTTTAGTATCTTACATCATCTTCCATGTTTTCCTGAACCCATAAAAGTGGTTTCTACAAAAGCAAGCGTGATTTTTGTGGGGGTGCGGAAAAAGTGGATGCTTTAAACATAATGTGAGCACCTAATCTGACCTCCCGTATATCCTCAGGGCTGAACGAGACTTCTCAGACTGTGCAGAGTTTTACCAGGACAGAGTAGAGATGTAAAGCTTCTGTAGGTGTTGGTACGCATAAGGCTTTTTTTCCGGACAAAAGCTGAATGAGTGACGATGTATATTATCATAAAATAATGCCTTTGGATACCCTCTCGTCTCACAAGCCGGGGAGCCTGTGAAACCTCCCGATTGCCTCTCTCCCCTCTTCTTAGCTGGCCCTACAGCTATGTTCCTAAGAGCTGTGTAGTAGGAAGAAAACACGCTGTACCTCTCCAGGGGGTCAAGAGAGAGAGAAAGGGGTGGAGACAAGTGTATTTTAAGATAAATTTCCCTCTTTCTCCTCGTAATATGACAATACTTACCTTAGCGCACCTCTGTTCCTCACTGACCTGTGGTTTTGCACAGCTTAGCATATTATTACAATTCGCTCACGGCAGGAATGTTGAATTCTATACCTGAAACTGTGGGAAATCTAACACGCATTTAAAGAAGCGGGTCCTGTCCTATTGTTAAGTGTTCGCTCTTTGTGGCCCGTGTTCCAGGTCTTTACTCTGCAGCTCTTTGGGTTTCGAATTCTGCATGTTGAGAAATAAGGATGTAATACAGTGTTGAGAGTTTCCCCCCTAGAAATTGTTTCGTTTTTACTCATTTGTTCTATTTAATCTATGAGTCAGAACATTTCTGTGTTGTACGTTTGTGAGAGTCTCTGTTTGAGGAGGAAATGAAACAGTCCCGTGTGAGCGAGATGCTTTTCAAGTGTTACGAGAGAGTGATGTGATTTTATTGCCCTTCAAGGTATAGTCCTAAAGCTCAAACTGTGTCTGTGTGTGCTGCATCATTTGCCTCTGTCTCTGCTGTACATCATTTGCAATAACTATTTCCTTGCACTGTAACAAGCTTTCTGCTTTGCTTACCCTGAATAGCCCAAAGCAGCTTCAAGACAGTGAACAGCAGCTCTGCATTAACGACGTATGAATTAACACGTAAGTGCACATTGCCTGTAGATGAGACTCTTTGTAATGGTTCAAAGTACACTATAGGCAAACTCCTATGGTTCTCCTCAGTGGATCTAGCAGAAATCAACACAGATTAATGATTCTGCTTTCCCGAGCTTCTTTTTCTTTAAGCCTTTGCTCTCCCTACATCAGGAGACATTGACGACGCAAGTAGGTAGCTGTTGTAAAAATGTGGCTGCTGGGAAGGTAAAACATTATTGACTGTAACAAGCCAGTATTGCTGATGCTAAATGAATTTTGATTCGCTTGCTACATATTTTGCGGTCCATCTGAGTTTAGCTGTATCACATCATTAGTCCTATGATTCAAGCATTGCGATGCTCAGGCATTCCATGGAGTAGGAGGCCAGTTTAGAGAGGGCCCAATGAATTTATGTGCATCTCCAGAGGTGTTTTCAATTGGAAATGAATGAAATAGCATTCGACAGAGTTAAAAGGCAAGTTGCTTTGTGGTGATGATGGTTCACTAGATAGGTTTTGCCCAAGGCTTTTGAGTCACAGATTGTGATGGGCTAAAAAAACAAAACCACGGAGCCCTATCCCCACTGAAACTCGCATGCATGAACTCTCATGTGTTCCATTTTCTTCCACATCCAGTTAACACTAAAATCTCCCTTGTGGCTTTTCATGGCAGCAATTAAGGTTTCCCCTCTACAAGCTGCCCAGTACTATATCCTATGTATCTTCCTATTTTTTGTTTGTTTGTTTACGAACTCGGCGTCATTACTGCTGATTTGCTTGCTGCGTGTTTCGCAGTCCGCCTGAGTTTAGTGATATCACATCAAAAAGTTAGTAATATACCAGATATCATTTACAGTATGTCTGACCGGGGAACGATGCTGCGCTCGGGGTCAGATATAGGAGCACAACATTTGTAAACACTTCCGTGAAAGTGAAATTAGACAAACCTGCGGGATCAGACTTATTGAACCTTACCAAACCGATGGCATACTGTCAGCCACAGAGCTAAAGATACAATCTGATTCATAGATAGCAGAGAAAAGTATTGGCAAAGGGAGAAATTTGGACCCCTGGCCATGCGTGTCTTAATCAATTCAGCGCTCATTTAAAGACAGCAGTTTACATTATTGATCGCTCTCGTACTCTAATTTCACCATTAAATATTTTTTAGATGATAAATATTTCTGTTAGGATTGATTCTTTCGTCCTGAAAATGCAAAATCTGAAATGAAACTGCTCAGGCGCTGCCTCCCCTAATGATGTTGACATGATTTTACTCCACCCTCGTTTGCATCTACTAATTACCCTCACACAATTGGGTTTTCTGGATGTTTTCATACCGCTCTCACTGTCCTAGCTCATCTGTCAGAGTGGTTTCTATATGTCAGCAAAGAAACTGGTTGCCTGGTGGCCAAACGGAGTCCAGGCTTCAAAGTCTCCTTTCTCTTTGTGATCGAAGTTCAGGCTGCAGTGGCTTTGAAGGAGAAGGACACCCATGCGGTACTTTGGATGAGACTCCAGATTCCCCGCTGCACATCATCTTCTGCACTCTGCATCAGCAGCGATGTTCTTGAGCGGTGCAGACGCTAAATGAACCCCCAGATGAAAGTCCCTAGGATTAGGCAAAGCCTTGAAGCCATGCTCCTTCCTATCAGTAGAGATCAGAAGGAGTCCATATGTTGAACAGTCAGAGCAAAGTCCTGCCTTCTTCTGTCATTAAGAATGACCTAGAGATGTTCTTCTAGCTAGTTACCCACCAGGAATGAGTCCTGATTCCTCTTCCTGAAGCAACATTGTGAGGAAACACTAGAAAATCCTGCCATTTCATTGCAAAGATCTTCCATAATTACGCAAATCCTGCCATGATGTGGGAATTCGGGAAGGATGGAAGTAGACATTGCACTATTGTACTGTTCTAATGCTGTGTTTCACAAGAGAGAAGTCGGGTGATAAAGAGGTGATGGAGTCTAAAAGATGTCTGTAATATAGCATAAATAATACTATATAATATAATATTTTACTTTTTCAGAGTTGAAGAAATACAAGAGATATGAAGTGCTGATGACGGCATATAATGTAATTGGTGAGAGCCCTACCAGCACACCAGTGGAAGTCTTTGTGGGCGAAGCAGGTAGGTAAAAGGAAAATTAGATTTTTTGGTTTGGTTTTTTTTTTGAGTACTGGCATGTGTTAGTGTTCTCCTGATAATATTTAATATTTGTCCAGGAGAGGGATGATTTGAAAAATTCCCTACTCATGATCACTAACAGGTTTTTGGAGCGTCCTCTCCAGGAATAGGTTGGCGCTGGCAGTTTCTCGCCATTTGAAAGCCGGTTGGTCTAAATGAATAAGGGGAGAAAGGGCATTTGAAAGAAAGAAGAGAAAACATTTTTGGAGTTGCAGGAGGATGACTGTTCATACCAAATTAGCTTGAGGGAAAAATTGGCTCAAGTTAAAGAAGTGAAAAGTGGAGGACAGGAAAGCCACAAGGGAAAAGCGACAAAACTACAAAACAAGGGAGACTTGGAAAGCTGGTTCTTTTATTTTATAGCTCTCTGTGTAGAGATACTGCCCGTGCACCACACCGTGCTGTATTTTTATGCTCTTGAAGTCAAGAAGACGTTGTGTCCAGTTTAACACTAGCTTCGGAGGCGCGGGCGGTGGTTACTCTTAGGAACACGCAGACTCTGCAGCTGCATCCAGGCTCTACAGAAGCTGAGGGTCAGCGCCACTACCCGTGCCTTTACTCATTATCCATCTAGTGGGTGAATCCAGGCTGTATTTATGAAATCTAACTTGCTAATCATTTTAAAATCCCTTCGTTGGATGGCCGGAGGTGGAAATCAGGATGAGAGTTAACGAGACACTTCTTTGAGCACGTCGTGAAACGGGCGATTTCGCAGAGCCCAGATAACCCGCAGCCGAGTCTGTTCTTCCCAGTAACTCCGGCTGAGAAGCGCAGGGCTGGAATAGCTGATGTCTTCCTCACAGCCACGGCAGCGGTGCCGTATTTATGGTGACCCCAGCTGGAGGGAGGCTAGCACCGAAGTGGTTGTTAGTTATGGTATCAATTTCTGCAGCAGCATCTTTTGAAGCTCAGAACAAGAATAGGCGACACGCTCCCTCCTGTTGTTCCGTCTGCCGCCGTGAACGAATGTGATTACGCTTCTGTTCTTCTGTCTCAAGGCTAGGATATAGAAGCTATCAAACCCAGCACTAATTCATTTTATTATTATTCATTAAGTATTCTATTGCTCAAAAGTAAGCAAAGCACATTCCTTTAAACTCTACTGCACATTTTTTTAAACTCTACTTAACCTTTTCATTTCAAATATGGTGTAACAGTCACTATCTTTCTCTGAAAACATCATAAATTAATCAGAGCAGCATGGTTCTGGAGAGACAGCTGGCAATATTTACATTTTTTTCTAGTTTGCTGCTCCTCCGACTTACTTCTGCAACTGCAGCAAAGAAAGCCCCAAGTGGAGCCAACTGTATCTGGCTTCAAAATACATTTTTGTTTCAGAGCTAAATATCTCACTGCTGCAAATGGAGCCAGCTTGTTCGTTTATACACACGTACGCAGCACAGAAAACCGGCTGGGGAAAAGAAGGAAATGCTGTTATATCATGTCTTTTAATCCCACGGTCCAGGTCTTCCTCATCGTAACCGGGACAGGGAACAGCGCAATGGAAGGAGCTAAACTTGGGAGGAAACTGAGATACCCAGGAGACCTTTTTTTTGTTTTCACAGGCGGGGCGGGTATATCTGAAGCTGTAGCATGACTCAGATGGTTTTTTAGAGATACCCGATTTACCTCTGGTTAGGGATGATCCAGGTTCACGCGCTAGAAATGACGAATGTAGGATCTTCCTGCCGATTTTCACTCTTGTTGTGTGAAGTTATTACGCTTTGTTATATCACTGCCTCTTCCACCTCCAGAACTGGCTGTGATTTATCCCGTGAGTAAACTGATTGGAGCTGGTATTGCAATTTAAGTTTTAAATTGATTTGTGACACCTTTGAGTTAAAGCGTGCTGCGGAAATACAAGGTTTTGTTGTTATTGTTTGCTTGATGTTCTTACCCGCGGTACAGGCAGTTAAGCAGCAAGCTGGAAAAAATGGGTCTGCTTAGCTTCGGCAATGGGGCATCCACGTTAAAAACAGGGAAAACCTTCCCCATAAACAACGAGTGCTGACAGCGCAGGCACAGCACCGAACGCAACCTGACTGAAGAGGACCAGTCCCTGGTCCGAAGGCCCCGGATAACTTACGTCTCAGGACTGTTAAACGGTGCCTTGTTCTGCCATAAGGGTCGCAGTAATTCTGGGAGGTGCAAGAACGCTCCTCTCTCGGTTGTAAAAAGGAATATACAGTAGGTGCCTTCGGGGAAATGCGCTGGGTTTGAGCCAGCTCAGCCGAAATACCCCATTCTGTGCAGTTCTGGTGGGCGTTTCATACAGCGTGGGGCAGCTGGAAATAATACTGATGGTTGATTGTGCTGTTCGGCTTCTCTGTCTGGTGCAGCCAGACAAGCGATGCAGAAGGAGGAGTATCTGTAGTTCCTTCCTTCCCTCTTGTTAGATTGGAAGACTTTCCTATCATCATATCTGGATTTTTACAACAAAAGCTCCTGTAGGCAATGGAGTCCCCTGACAAACTTGAAAGAAAATGTCATTAAACCCAACCTTCTGGCAGTTTTGCCAATCAAATGAGTAAAAAGCACCCGAACGGGGAGTTTCTCTCGAGCCCTGGGGTGCCGTTGAGCTGTACCCCAGCCGACAGCCCCCTCGGGCAGCCCAGGCACTCGGGTCTCACCGGCCTCTTACTGATGGGCAGGGGGCAATTTTGGGAGACAACAACCTGCTGGTAGGCAACGGGTCAGAAGTGAGTAACAGACCTCTGTATCCTGACTTGCCTGGTGAATAAGGGAGCTGGACGCAAGTGTTTTGTGGTTTTGGGGTTGGTTTGGGGGGTTTTTTTGTGGATTTTAGGTGTTGGGGGGTTTTTGCTACAGGTAGAGCAAAACCTTTTTCTTGTTGCAGTAGCCCATAAGATCAAAGCCCGGGCCAGGGCTCCATTTTGAGTTCTGCCTGGATATTTGCAAAAAACTCGCTGGTGTGGAGAGGAATTCTTCCCCGCATCAGGAGAGCGGGCTGCACGTCCTTGGGCTCGGTGCAGCCGGGAAGGATGCGCTGCCTGTTCAGTCCGTGTCCTTCCCCCACCTGCCTCAGGCGTCGGCATCCCTCTCCTCCGCGGACCAGAAGTTCCTCGTAACGTCGCCTTTTTAGAGCCGGCTGCAGCTCTGCCCTGCTCATTAGAGAACCATGTGTATCTCCCGACAAATGACAGAAAAATTGAAAGCCGCCACTTGCAGAAATTAGGAAGGGAGTTGCAGCCCCGTCGGCAAGCCCCCTTCTCGCCTTGTTAATTCATTTAACAGTTCAGCTGTCAGGGATGCCGGCTTTGATTGGGAAGGCAGCGAGTGTTGCTGGGTACCGATATTCATCCCAGCCCTAAATGCAGCTGCTACCAGAGGTGCTGTTCTGCTCGACTGAAATTAAGACTCTGTTAGAGCAGCCACTATATCAAGAGCATTATTCTACCAGGTTGCTGTCACAATCTGATTGTGCGGTGGGCTCCGGAGTTCAGGAGACTCCACTACCTGCATTTTAATTAAACAGAAATCACAGGTTTGGGGCAGGCGTGCTTCACCTAATTTGGGAAGGTGAATAAAATGGAAGGCGGCAATACAAATCCTGTGCTAACGAGCCTGCAGCCTCCGGTGCTTCTCCCATATACTGCAAAGCTGTTCTGGATGAAAAATAATGGAATTCATAATTTCTTCCAGCAGCTGCTGCTGGAGGAGAGCGCGTGTGTGCAGAGAGGAGGCAGCAGAAGGGGTGAAGTGCACCGAGAGACACTCGCCTGTAAACAGGTTGTAAATCCATTTGTGTGAAGTGGGGAGCGATGTGTGTCATTATAACTGATAGTGACATTGGTGACCTTCAGAATCCACAAGAACTGATGAGGCTGGTTTGTTGTTGTTGTTGTTTTTAATAATGAGAGCTGGTTCTGCAATGGGAAAGGCAAAGAGTAAAAAGAGCTGGGAGACAGAGATCCCTTCTTAGAAGTCCTCCGTTGAAATGCTGCCTCGGTTGTTCCATCATCTTTCACAAAAGGTTTCCTGGTCGTCTCACTTTCTTCAAGTGAAACTGCAGCTTGGAAAGGAACAGGAGCGGGACAGAGGGACAACTGCTTCTTCCCTCTCTTTTCTTACCATCTTCAAAAACCTGAATCTACCTCTCGGTGCAGAGCTAGCAGACACCAAAGCAAATTTCTCACTGTTATCTGCAATTGTTTTCATCTGCCCTCCTGCCTGCGGCTCCGCAGGTCCTCCTCGAGTTCACAAGCTTTATTTTGTCCACCCATAGCTGACACGTGGAGGGAAGCTCTGCTCTGCCAGTACATCAGGGGAGGCACTCAGAGCTGCCTGGCCATCTCCGGCATTTTCCAGACAAGTAATAAAAACCATATGGAAAGCTCCAAGACCAAAAACAGTGATTTAGGTTTGGGAAAGAGAAGACAAAATAGAGAGAAGCAGCCATGCTAAGGAGAAAGAATCCTTTCATGGAAGCAAAGACTTGACTCCAGGCACCCCTTTTTAAATTGCTTCTAGCGAAGAGCTCTTGTCCCTTCTTACCTGGTTATGTGTTCTGGCAACGTCCCTTTGTCTCCCCTGCTAACGCCAGGGAAGGTTGTCAGAACAAGCGCTGCTTTGTCCTTGCCCTGGTTTCAGCTGGGTGAGAATTAATTTTCTTTTCTAGTGGCTGCTGCGTTTCCGATTTGGTATGAAAGGAATGTCAATAACGCATATAGTTTTAGTTGTTGCTAGGTGATGTTTATAGTCTTCAAGGGCCCTTTTCAGCTTCCCATAGAAGCTGAGAAGGAGCATAGACAGAACAACGGAATGGCCACGGGAATATTCCATACCGTAGACGTTCGTGCTGGGTATATAAATGGGGGTTGGCCAGGGGGGGCAAGAATCCGTGATCACCGCTCGGGTCGGGCTGGGCAACAGATTCACTGGGCGGTGTGCGTGATTTGTGTCTTTATTCCTTTAGCAACCCTAGTTGCTGGCTTAGGTTAAACCACGACAGTCCCTGAGTCTGCAGGCCTCGCTCTTTTCATACGTTCGTACAAAATACCCTGCGTGGTGTCACCTCCCCGTCGTAGGTCACTTTCTGGAGAAGGGAGTCCCTCAGCACTACCTTGCCCCCCCCCCCCACCTTTCTCATTTTAGCACAGAAGCTTTATCTCCTTCCCTGCCCCAAATGTAGCCGAGAAGACGCTGTGCAGAGAAGTCCCCTGTGCCTCCTCGTTAACAGCCTACAAGAGGAATGACAACATTTCGACGCATTAGAGCTGGCAGCTTCAGTCAGTCTGCTGTGGCCCCCTTGGCTGTTTTCTCCTATCTGTTTGGGACACGTGGCCGCGTCTCTCGGTGGCTGGCTGTGCGTATGCAGATAGGGATGCGTTGCTGCTGGCACAGCTCTGGGAGAACTGGGTGGGCATTTCCACCCCAGACGCCACTGGAGAGGGGAAGAGAAGGATTATCGTGGCCATTTCACATTGCAGTAGTCTAAAACCTGTCAGCCTAGGGACAATATCTATCTTCCCTTGATAAACAAAAGGGGTTGGAGGGAAGCTATTGGAAAGTAGTATAATAAATAAATTATTGGTTTTGCTTGCTCACACTTTGAACAAAGGGGCTGACCTTCCTTGGCGCTTTAGAAGCTCCAAGCCTTTGAAACACTAAGGTATTTGCCTTTTAACGGTTGACACTTCTGAACATCAGCAAAAGGCTACTTTTGGGGGATGGCAGGGTGTTTGAAACGTGGATTTTCCTGTTCCCCTCCCCTTTAAATTTAAAGAATCTGTAGAGCTGTTCCGATATCCTGCTCATTTGTGAATGAGCTTTACGCAGCCGTCCCGGGAACGCCCCGCTCCAGGCGTGACACTGAGTTCTCATCCCGTCCCCAGTGTCTTTCTCCTTAGGAAGGAGAAGGTCCCCTCTGAGCTCAGAGTTAAAGATCCAAGCCACGTTCTCCAGCAATGCGCTAAAAGAGCAGAGCAAAATCAGAGCAGAGCAAGAAAGGGAAGCTACAGGAAGACGGAGAGGGGAGTGATGAGTCGTTTCCTGTTTGGACTGGGAAAGAAACCTTTTTTTCAGTTTCTCTTGCATTACTGGAAACCTTTACACCTGTATCCTAACAGCATTCCATTTCTGAGAGCAGGATCAGCCACCGCGTACATCCCATCAGCATTTTGTGGTGTATTTTAAGCTCCTCCAGACTCGCTCTGTACACGGTTTCCACTTGGGGCTTGTCTGCAGCAAGTCCAATTTGGATTTGTTGTTCCCCTCAATGCAGCTCCACTGGTGGTAATAGCAGTATAGATGGCACTCGGCTGCATTATCTAATCCTGCAGGGCCGTGACAGGATAGTAAAAAATAACAAACTAAAGTGTGCCTACATTAGAGCATTAGTCATTGCTTGTGTGTTCCTGGTGCTGCTGCACTGCTGGGCAATTACGGATATGAATTTCTAGACAAACCTTGACTCCCTTTCCTACTCAAACTGGCCATTTTTTTTTTTTAAAGGGTAGTTTCACGTTCTTAATCCGTTTACAGGTGAGCACAAAGGTTTCATAATTAAACTCCCAAATTCGGTAGCTTAGCTCAGTAGCTGCTCTTATAACGGAAAGGCAGAAAGTAACTGTGCCAGTGTGAGTCTGGAAGAAGTGTCCTTAATGTCAATGTGTCAAAAAGACATCCCTGCAGCTCTCTGGAGACTGAAATCTAATGTCAAGGCAGGAGGAAGCAAAGTCTAAGTGAGAGTCGTACTGCTGTCAAAGCAAGTTATTCTACCATATAGGAGAAGGAATTTTAAGAGAATGCACTGGAAAGCAGCGTCCAGATTGAGACATAGATTTGATGGGCTTATTTGACATCTTTAATTCTCCATTGACAGTCCAGAAGCTCCCTAAAATGATTTGCAATGTTTTTATGCTGCAAGTAAAAGCTGAATGCGCGCCTCATTAACAGCTCATTAAGTTGTTAATATTGGTCATAAGCAGCCTTTGGTACAGCACAATGCTTTATACTGTGCGGCGGCTCCTGCTTCGCTCTGGTTTAATTGCCTCTTTTTATCACGTCTCAATGTAGGAAAGATGTTTCTGTCCAAGCAAAAATATCATCGGTTTTTGATCAGCTGAGCTTGCTTCTCCCCGCCGCTGCGCTTGCTGGTGTGGGTGGTGTTGGGCTGCGATTGCCACGCGACGTTTTGCTCGGATGATGAACTCCCATCTCGCGAACCCAACAATTTGATGTCGATTTTTCAGCGCTGACTGGAGCCCCAGACAGGCTCTCCCTACTCAGATTCACCGCCGGGACTCCTGTCTTTGTGCTGTGGTTGGTGCAAGCAGCAGTGGGAGCGGTGGGACAAACGAGCTGTTCTGCTGCAGCGTTATATGGCCTGCGAAGAGCCGAGGGCAGGGACATCCCCGCGCAGTACACAGAGGGTGGGGGGATGAGAAGCCTCATCGTGTATGCAGAGCCTTACTGAACTAACAGCAGAGCTACTCCATTAAAAGCAAAGGAATTAACCTTCCTTTCAAAAACATGAGCAATCAGTAGTAAAGTAAAACGGGCCATAAATTGCATTGGTAAAGAAGTGGGGAAAGCCCCTGGCTGATAACTCAGATTCAAGCAGACGCAGGCTGGAGCTTGAGTGTTTTTGACTAAAGGGTAACATTTGCAGCCAGATTTCTCTTTCCTCTAATTGCGCAGTCCTGCTCTGCTTGTTTTCAGTCATCCTGGGATATGTCAGCAAAATGTTGTAAGCATTTTCATATGGGTCTCAACTCCCGTGGCTTTGCCTCCTCTGTACGGCTTTGCTGTGAAGCCAGCTGTAGAGAAACACAGTTGGTTTTCTTTTCCGACATCTGTTTGCTGTATCCGTCGTCAATCATGGAACTGGAGGCATTTCAGGTTGCCTGGTGTAGACTGAAAACAAAAAAGTTGCCATTTTTTTTCTTAGGAAAGTATGAATTAGCAGTATTCCAAAACGTCTTGGCCACAGCAATCTGGAGCCTGAGATGATACGGGCGAATAGGACCGCAGTGATGAACTCAGGGATGCTATGACTGCAAAATAAATAAGGAAAGAGAAAACTCTCCCTCAAAGTCAAGAAAATGCAAATTTAATCTCTCTCCCCTCAGGAGCACAAGATCACGGCCCTCCACGGGATCCCTGGGGTTCTCAGACCATCGCAATCTGTAAATCCTAAATTAGTCCCTCATGGGGCTCAGCTCCCCAGACTTGCGCTAAAACCACAGCGAAAGGTTGTCGGCAGTGGCAGATCTCACCTGCTCAGCTGGACTTCATTCAATACAGCTTTTAACATTTGGTATAGGGCAAACCCCGTGGAGATTCCCCCTAATTAGTTGGTGCGCTCTCTTGACTTCGGTGGAGCGCAAGGGGTTGTTGGTGCTTATTAGGCTTCAGTAGGTGCTGCCATTACTGTTAGTGAAAATTAAGTGGGTGCTTTCATCAGCTGCCATGAACTTGTGATATTATGATATTGGAGTGTGGGATGAACAAATTATAATGAGTGGAACACGACTATAAGAGGAGGAGGAGGAGTCTTGAGAACCAGAGAGCCTGGGGAAATAGTCCGAAGTAGGTAATTTTGCCTCTGTCTAACGGTGTAGCCTTTTCTAAGAGAGTTGAGAGCGGTACTTTCCCACTCGGTGCTTCTCCCGGTGCACGTGAGGGAGGATCAGGCCAGAGTATCAAACACCGAGCAGTTCTTCGCCATCCCTTGCACCCTTGAACAACCTTCAGTTCCTCCTGGGGGGCGAATCCTGCGCTCCTGAGAGCTGACGCTGCTCTCAGTTACACAATGTTCACGCAGGGCCGGCTCCACCAGCTGCAGCGGAGCTAACCCTAATTTGCATTGATGGAAGGGAGAGGGGATTTCAGCTTGTAGGTTTACGCCCGTACGTTTGTTTGCGCGTACCTAATGCTCGTCAGGCTCTTGCTGCTCCTGCCCATGGGTCCGTCTCTGCTGACTGACGGGCCGCCTGCCTGCGTGTGACCATATCCCTGTTGACACAGAAGAAATAGAGGAAAAAGCTCATTTTACTGTTTTCCCCCCTTCCTGTTTTAACCGCCTGCGTGCCCTTTCCAGAGGCAGCCTGACGGTTCTGTACAGACTTTACCTCTGGGCCGGGCGTTCTCAGTCCCTTGATGGATAATCTCAGTATGCAATGTGATAGCCTGGTTTAGGGTTGCATTAGCTAAGAACTGTGGACTTCAGCAAAAGAAAAGTGTGTAGTTTTTGTTTGCAGGCTCTAACTCTTTCGCACTACTGCTCCATGAGATTCGCCGCGCTTGTAGGTATTGTAATGCGATCACAGGAACTTCTTCTGCATCACTCGGATCGTGTCTCTCCCGTGAAAATCCTGGATCGCACGTGGCTCGTTGGGAAATCTGAACCCCGTATTGAAAGATTAGTAATCACAGCAACAGTGTTTTCACCACCGCTGGAAGAGATGGTGAGGGACAGGATGAGAATTACTTCTGCTTGAGTCACTCGCCAGTTTATGAAAGTTCCTCATGAATAAGTCATATCCGTGGAGGTTTCCTCAGAACATGATTGCTGCCTCAGTTCAAAAAAATGGCATGGGCAGATAACCTCCTAGAGTCTGGGTCCGTGGAAAGGATACTCCCTTTCTAGTCCTTGTTTTATTTCAACGTTTTTCCGATATGTGCAGTGAATGTCATTCCCTCCCTCTTTCCTCCACCCCCGCCTCCCTCTCCTACCTCTGCAGATGCTGAAGACGTGCACAGCCAATGCTGGGAAGCTTCCCAGTGCTAAGCAAAGAAGCTGGGGATGTTACATTGGGGTATCATTTGCAGCTGCTGTTATTTATGCTTTTTCATGACTTTAATGCCCTTAAAAATTTGATGTGGCAAAACACAGCTACTGTACTGAGGGTGGTATACAGGGAGGGGGCCAAGTGTCTGCCTACCCAGATAATATCACACAGAGTAAAGCAATTGCAGGTGTGCTAGATTCCCAAAGTCCCCATCCTGACAGCTATTCGCTTTCTCCTCTCCACCCCTACTTCTCCACTGAGGTAGGTTTGTCTGTTTATCTTTCTATTTTCGCGTCCATTAGATTGTGCTCCCTCTCCAGCAGTGTTCACGAGGGTGAGAGAGATGTTGTTCAAGTTCTTCTTGTATTGACTTCCATTGGTCTCTCTTACCCAAGGAACGTTTCCATTTCTCTTGCGCTCATCTACGCAACCATGTAAATCAAGACATGCATCAACATCTCTGGAAAAGGGTTCTCTCCTGCTGAGACCCAGCTTTTCCAGCTGCTTTAACTGCCTCCCCCACCCAGTAGGAGGTTGGGCTTCTCCAAGATGGGGGAGACCACGTTGCTCCTTTCCTGAGACTCATTTCGAGCCGCAGGGTGACGCAAGCCTGACAAAGTTAATAACTGGCAGAGCACTAGGTTTTGGTGCCGAATTGTCATGCGTGAATAAGTGGGTAGGAGGACTCAGGGCCAAGGTTAGCGAATGGAGTTGCGTTGGAGGGGTTAAGACCCACATCCTTTTGGTGTATTATTGCATCGGAAATACACCCGAGTAACCCCAGAAAGAGCATCCCTTGGAAAAAGCGCACACATAGGAAACACAGCCTAGCTAAAAACAGCCAGAAATTGGTGGGAAACGTCTTTTACATTCTAAATATAGCTCGTGCCACTTTGTCACAGCGGAAGGCAGCTTCGCAGTAGCTGTTTTTGAAGCACAATTAACTAATTGTTATTGAACTAATCAGCATCGCTCACGCAGCATTCCTGATGGCACAGAGGTACTGCTGCACCGGGGAAGCGTTCCTCGCTCCCACCTCTCTCTCCCAGGCACTGTAAGAAAATGGCCAATAAACACTGAAGGTTTTTCGCTCATGCTGCTTTGCCGTCGTGGAAGGAGTGACTACAACAGCTGCAGATACGCCTTTATGCTCTTTCTTGGGAGGTACCTGTCCTTGCGTTCCTTCTCTAAGCCCACACTGCAAGAAACCCCCTTGCGTTTCGCTTTGCCCGTTCTGCAGATGAGTCCGGCTGTTTTATCTCGTGACCTTCTGTTTGTTGTGTTGTCTTTGGCTTCTGTAATCCACTTAACTGTTGCGTATCTACGCCATAACTTGAGGGCAGTGGCTGCAACGGGAGAAGAAACAATCTGTTCTCCGTCCCACTGCAGGGACAGAACTTCAATACGGCAAAGACGGTTTAGGCTAGGCATTCAAAAAAAAAAAAAGAAAGAAAAAGAAAAAGCAACCTGAGAGTTATTTTAAGAGTTATTAAAATAGGAATATGCTGGCGGAGTTTGTGTGGGGATGGCAGGGGAATCTGGAAAGAGGTCAGTGACGGAGATTACACAAACATCTGACCGGCCGAGCTGATCCTGGGGTGTGGGTCTGAGCATGTCTGAGCCCTCTCCAAATCCTTTCCAGCTCTTTTTTTCCATGACCGTGTGTGCCAGGAACCAGCACGTGAACTCTGGAGGCTCGTGCTTTAATTGTCAGCACATGCGACACTGGGCATTGCTGTGTCTTCTCTCTTGTTACTCTGGAGGTAGATAAGATTACAGCTGATACGTGAACACGCCACCATCCCTCCATTATAACATGGAGACACACAGATTAGAGGCTTTTTAGGCCTGGAGCTGTCTCTTTGTTCTGTGTTTATACAACACATTGTGCAATGAGATTCTGGCCTCTAGGTGCTAACACCAAAATGCAAATATATTGATTACTAGGGAATAAAAGCAGGCATGTTCACAAAAGCATGCTTTGATGAACTGGGGGGAAAAAGCTTGCGAGATAGGAAAGGATCAGAGGTCTTTAGAAAACAGAAATTTGCTCGGGATTGTTTGGAACTACGGGATCAAGCTGATGCACAGAAAATCTTCGGTCTCTTTCACTGCATTTTTCTCCTCGTTTTCTGCCTGCGTGTTTATTTAAATGGCACCAGTATCAGGGAATCTTGTCCCAGACTTGTCTGTGAATCTTCTGACGTAATACTGGCACTATAGAAACAATTAGGAAATCAGCAGAGGAGAAATCCTTTGCTACCCAGAAATTGGAGCAGATATAACGGCAGCAAGGAATGCTTCGTAAAAGCAGTTATTAAGTTTACCCAATGCATCACAAGGATTTGTAGCCTACCTGTGCTCCAGAGCATCGTGGCAACTGTCCCTAAGAAAAGGAATCGTAGTCTCGTATTGATGAAAAGCTCTCGGTGCCACGCAGCCCAGACGGCAAATATCCCGAGCAAGCAGCGAGAAAAGCTCAGGTGAACCTCAGCGATGGTTAGATTAGATATTAGGAGACATTTTTTCACTGAAAGGGTTATTAAACATTGGAATAGGCTGCCCAGGGAGGTGGTGGATTCACCATCTCTGGAGGTGTTTAAAAAAAGGGTAGATGGGGCACTGAGGGACATGGTTTAGAAGTGGCTCTTGTCAGGGTAGGCTAAAGGTTGGACTCGATGATCTTAAAGGTCCCTTCCAACCTCAATAATTCTATGATTCTATGATGCCCGGCGCTCCGCTGCGGGCAGGCCACAGGGGATTTTAAGCACCTTCTTTTTAAAGGTTATAAGGGTTTGCAAGCTCAAATTGCCTGCAGTGTGATCCGAGGCTGTCCAGTACGACTGGAAAATGAGGGCAGTTAATATGTTTAAATGTGGATTTAGATGCGTAACTTTCTTCGCGGGCTCGTTTTGAGACTCTCTTGCGTTTCCAGATAGATTTGTCGTCTTTACGTGATCCTGCCAACATCAGCCCAGTCCATAGATGGTGATGGTTTTTTTGCTAATTACTATACAACCTGCTCAGCCTTTCTCCTTACTTTTTGCCTGAGAGAGGATTTCAAGGAGACCGTCTCAAAGGTGAATTGAAATCAGATAAGAAAATAAATGTTTACAAATATCTGCATGAGATTCCAAGGCGGGATACGTGCTCAGAATTAGACATCTTGAATACATACTTTTTTTTTTTCAGGGAAAGCGAAATGCTTTCCACCTGCCAAGAGCTGAGTTTGGACCCTCGGGGGTGCGTGTCCCTCCTGCTATAGTTGATAATGTCACTAACACCTCCAGCAGTGTGAGGTATGCAGCTTTAACCTTGCTTTTTATGTATTCCCGATTTCAACAGCCAGGAAAAAATTCAGAGCTCAGTAATCTTGAACTGCGTTCCTAGAAGGTAAAAAGGCCTTTGAATTCACCTTTAAAATGCACTTGCTTTTATTGGCTCAGGCTGTCCGTCAGTGAACGGTTTGGGGTTTCAAACAGGTGGAGTCTTTAGGGATGTGTTTCCTCCTTTTTGAAGTATTTCGTTTCACCCTTAACGTAACGCGCTGTCTGCACGGAGCCGCATCAAGCGTCAGCAGCACTTTCCTGCTGTCCCTTGCTGTCAACAAGAAATCTGTGCTCAGGAGAGGAGGGACACATCAGCCTTTGAAAGTTGAACTGAGGGACAGACTCACAGGGCACAAAACCAAACAATTTGCATCTCGTCGGGGCTCTGGGGTAGCAAAGAGAAATGTCTTTTTCCACATTGTCTCTTTTTTTTTTTTTTTTCTTCTCCCTCCCATCAAATTTTCCACCGCCGTGCCAGCAGAAGTGCAGCTCCAGCAGCGAGCGTGTCAGTGGAGAATGATCACTGGCAGTTTTTAACCATTGTGTTTCTTAGACGTGCTCCAAAAAGGATTTGAGAGAAAAAAAAAAAACAATGGTGTTTTTCTGGCAGCAGGCTGCCTGCGCCGGCTCTTCTAATGGTCGCATCTCGGAAGCGGCAATTGTTCCAGGCTGGCACAGGGGATCCAAAGAAAAATTCTACTGTAGATGCCGCTTCAGACCTGGGTATTGAGAGCACTTTGAAGCTGTCGGTTCAGGACAGACAGCAGTGTCACTCCCTAGGAAGAAAATACACTGCTAAAGTGATCCATTTTCTTCTGTGATTGTACATATTCCTGTTTCTCTGAGCGCATCGTCATCTGCAGATCTCCGAGATGTGTTTTCGGGTTCGTACAGCGTGATTGGTTTGGCCTCGCGCTCTGACGTGTGCTGTGAAAATCTCAAAATCTTGAGCTTTTTTTTTTGGTCCTCAACAGAACAGCCCCGCGTCGCACTGAGCCCAGCCGGTGGCCGCTGCCGGCGCCGCTCCAGCCAAGCGGAGGTGACGGGGCAGCAATTCGGCGAGTGAACGAGCTGGATTTTACTGATGGTCATTGTCACCTCACGCGTTCGCTACCTTTAGCCAAAAAAAGAAACAAAAAAATATAAAACCCAAATAGTTTTAACTGAGCACTGGGATAAAGGCTATTTTCAATTTTTGCCTTTCACGTTTTAATTGTACAGCAATAATTTTGCAATAGAGTTGCCGATGGCAAACATGCAAAAGACATTAACTTTATTTATGTTTGGGATTATTAATGTGGCTGTTAAAATACCTCCAGTTAGTTTTGATTGAATTGTTTTTTTGTGCGATTCTGTCGTTTAATGGAGCGGTAAATAAGAATTTCTGATAATGAGCCCAAGCATCTGTCACAACAACCTGGCGCTGGTTATTAACATTTCCATTAACGGCAGGGTGGGCAGTGATAATATGGAAACCACACAGTTAGAACAAAATAAATAGTTGGTGTCAGGCTGAGTGGGTGTTAATTACTATTTTATTTTATAACTCTGGGGGGAGGGGAGTATCGGTAGAAAAGTGTGACTTATGAAGGTCATTCTCTCTAAAGAAAGAAGTCTCCAGAGGAACAGAGAACCGGGGCTATCTAACTCGGGGAGTGAATGTTTTATCGCTTCTATTTATGGCCCATAAAGGGGCAGAGAGAAAAGAGGCGGCTTTCTCGGGTGGCCTGGGCGAAGGCTACGGCGGCGTGAACATGGAGAAAGGAGAAGCCTACCCTTTGCCCTGCCTTTCTCTCCCTTCTTCTGGAGTTTGAACAGGACACGCTTCGGCACCTTTTCTGTAAACAGAACATGTGCGGGTTTGTTACGACCCGCCGGAGGCAGAGACAGCAGGGCTGGAGAACAGAGCGGCCTTGCTCTAGCCGCTGGGGAAGAAAATCCACGTGCACCGAGTTGGATCCAGACAAAGGGAAGGATGGTGTGACCCAGGTGCGCTCAAAGATTGGTTTTCTAGCACAGCAGAATGCAAAGGAAAGCCATCAGGAGCCAAAGAGGTCCAGCACGTGTATGTGAAGGTATAATCAAGTAGCAAACTAAAAGTCATTTTGTCATACATAAAATATTAGTTGAATTGATGAGCGTCTGACGGGTTTTGGAGGTAATTTCAGGCAGGATTTTGGCCCTGAGTCTCGGAGCCTTGCGAACAGGCTGCTGGGAGGGGGGGCAGGGGCTGCGATGCTCCCAGCTCCTCTCCAGAGCGGTCGGTCGGGGCACGGTGTCACCACCAAAGGCAAGCCCCAAACGGTACCATTAGAGAACGAAGACAGACTCCTCCTTTCTTTTCCAAAAGTCCCGGCAGGATTGAGTGGATTTGGTGCCTAACCCAGCCTGCGTGGGACAGAACGTAACCCCGTCGGAGGCTGGGCTGCTCCCCGGTCGCTGTGTGCCGCCGACCCCTGCGGGGCTGGCTCTGGTGGTAGCCGGATTGTGGCGTAAACGGAGTCTGTCCTGGCTCCTGCCGCAAATGGAAAATCGCAACCTGGTTATGAACCAGTTCTGCTTGTCAGTGTTAATTCTTCTGTCCTCCTTTCTCTCTAGCACCAGCGCTGGCCCCGCAGAACATCCAAGTAAACTCCCTCTCTGCGAGCCAGCTGGAGCTCACCTGGGACCCCCCGCCTGCCGACAGCCAAAACGGGAACATCCAAGGCTACAAGGCAATCCTCCTGTTTCTACTGGTTTCGTTTATCTCGCTTGGCATTGCTATTACTTGTGAGATAGCTCGACAAACTACAGTTGCCCTCACCGCGTAAGGCAAATTAAAACCGCGTTCAGACTGCAGTATGGGAACGGCACTAAGTCCCAAACCCAAAGGAAAGAGACTGAGATTTGCGGGGGGTGGAGGGAGGGAGGGAAGGAAAAGCCTGTTGCTATTTGTGAAAAAGGAGAGCATGGGGAAACAGGGTATGCAGATAAGGAGGCAGCTCCACTTAGGCAGGCAACATATCTGCTCCAAAAAGCAACAGGCACTCAAGAGCTAGGGGCAAGAACTGCATTGAAGAAAATTAACTGAGCTTTCTATCTCTCAAATGTTACAAGCCATTAGGAAAAACAAAACTTTCTCCAAGCGAGAAGCCTGAGCCAGGTCAGATTTCGGAAGAATTATTTCATTTCCTTAACTTAAACAAAATTAAATCATGGTATTAATTGCATTTGGTTCACAGGAGATGAGCACGTTGCAGAGGCATGTTGTTTAGCTTCTCCAGCATGAGAATGGACCCTCAGAGAGTGGAAATGGGCAAGTCTATAAACACTGGAGCTTGGCTTGGGTTCAGTGTCTGGCTCTGCCTCTCTCCACGAATTTAGGTCCATAAGCGAAGAAAAGCCAAGCCAATGTGAATAATCTGGCATCCCTTCCTGGCAGGAACAAGCATCCTTATATATCAATTCATGTTCTTTTCCTTTTGTACGTATATAGATGGCTCTAACAGCTTGGCTTGTAGAGCCAAGGTGGAGTCTTGCCTTGGCTCGTTCTCTCAACTTTCTGGCTTGCTTTGGCCTGTTGTAATGCTCTTGCTGCCAGGCCTGTCCAATAAGTAGGGCTGGCACCACTTTCCTCTTGGAAACGACCTTCTCCAAAGCCTAATTTTATGGCACCAGGATAAAAATTATGTAAGGGAAGAATGAGGAAAAGTACCTCAAGGAACTTTAGGGAAAGTCTTTATTACCCTCTTCAGGAGGGCATTTGCTTGGCTGTGCTGGTGCTGTGAACACAAATGGTGAAACTGTTGTGTGCACACAGAGGTGAATTATGGACCATCGTATCAGGATGCCAGTGCTGACAGGCAGCTAGCATCTCAGGGAGAATTTAAAAACTGACCTCTCATCGCTGAACTCTGGCAGCTCATATCTGCTGTCATTAGGCCATATTCTTCAGCCTGTGGTCTATTTTTGAGTGACGTACTCAGCTACGCTGTCGCTGGACTCGGGGGAATTTGCCAAGGGAAGAGAAAAGATTGGGCACGTGGTGAAAAGCATTAGTATCCCATTGAATGGAGGAGTGTAGAGCAAGACTGCGCCATCTTCTTGATCTCTTATAGCTGCAATGCCCAGATATTTTCTAGGTGTAGGATATACTGAAACATCTCACTCTCTCAACAGATTTATTACTGGGAGAGTGACGTCCAAAACGACACGGAGAAAGTGAAGGTCCTTTTCCTCCCGGAGACAACCGTCCGGCTCAAAAACCTGACCAGCCACACGCGGTACATGGTCTGCATCTCCGCTTTCAACGCGGCCGGGGACGGCCCCAGGAGCAGCCCCTCGCAGGGCAGGACGCACCAGGCGGGTACGGGACCGCTCTCTTGTCCCAAAGCACAAACTTGGTGATGACCAGCATGTAACTGGGCAGTGGGCTGAGAGAAATGGGTGGATGCAGGAGGGAACCGGTGTGTAGATTTAGCCTTTGGATGGGTCATTACATTGTAATGGGCTTGGGAGGGGAAAAAAGGGATCAAATAAGTGGACCATGTGGGAAAAGGAGCGATGCAGGGGAAACGAGAACATACTGGCAGAAGGACCGGTCCCTTCACAAGCTGGTCTGGAAGGTCTGTGGGTCTGGTTCTGGCCTCTGCTATCACATCTGAAAATCTGAAGAAACTCATTTCCGGTGCCTTCCGATTCCCCAAACAGTCCTGTGGGAGAATTTTTATGGGTTTTATAATCCCTCCTTTTTTTCTGAAGCCACTGGTCAGACTGAGGTGTTTCTGTGCTGGACGTGACCGTGGTGGGGAGCGCTCCAGCGCAGGGCGAAGGCAATGCCCTTGGTGGCGGCTGTGACGAGGAGGTGTGCCCTCGGGCTGTATGCTCACGTAACGCCCTCCTGAGGGTCGTTTCCCTCCTGTGTCCTATCTCCTTGCTTGCTTTTGAGGTTCAGCTTTGCACCTGAGCGGCGGCTCTGTTTAGGCCAGGCTGCGTTTCTGATCGATCACAGGACATTTGGGTACAATTGACAAATCCCATTCTCAGCTTGTTTCCTTTAGATTCAGGCTGGGCAAATAAACCCATGTTTTATAAGATATATGTATATCAGATAGACTGCTCCTCCTGCAATTCAATCCATTTGTGATCCTTTCAGCACCCAGTGCTCCCAGCTTCTTGGCGTTCTCTGAAATCACTTGCACTACGCTCAATGTGTCTTGGGGAGAGCCGACAGCAGCAAATGGAGTCCTGCAGGGTTATCGAGTAGTCTATGAGCCTTTGGCTCCCGTCCAGGGTAAGAACGACCTCCGATCATACATATTCATGGGGAAATGACAGAAAAATACTGTAGTATCTTTTATCTCTGCCCAATTTCCCACTCGCTCTCTGCCGTTTTCCAAGAGAAGCCAGGTGGCAGAGGGTAAGTAAAACAATTCCGCTTTTGCCAAAACTGCTCAGCAAACTGTAATATCGTGGAATATAGCTTTTGTCTGTCCTCTCTCATTTTCTTGCACAAACTATATTCTGTGTGATTTGAAAAGTCATTTTACTGCCATCGTTACCTGGTGTGGGCGAAGAGGAGACTCCGCCTGAGAGTGCCTGATCGTCTCCCCGCGTTGCGCTTTGGAATTGCTGAGTAGGCTCCATCCCAGAATAGTCGTCAGACGCATTTGTGTTGCTTATCACATCATGTGTCACTTCTGTTATCGCAAAGATTGCCCGGGCATCAAATGTGCTAGTCGTCACTGGTACCGCTGCCGCTTTTGACAGGGGAGAATAACTGCGATGGAGATTTAGTTGCGTCTGTTTACACGGAGTTTTCAAGCAGCGTTTTTAACCCAGCACCAGATTTAAGCTGGACCACAACAATGTGATGGCCGCAAATGTTTCATTAATTTGCCAGAACAGCAACAGAGAAGGATTTGGCAGTTTCTCTGAAAACAAATGTAAATTAATTCCGAAGGTGAATTAGAAAAGATTACAAAGTTTGTGGATGGTCTTATTAATATTTTTATATCCCTGGTAGATCGCCAATAGTTCAATAGGATGTCCGACTTTGGCAGTGTGACAGCAGGGAGAGTAATTTCAGCCATTGCCAATCCATTTTAAACTCCTTTCCAAAGAAATAAGGATATCAATCACTTGTATTTGCTTCTTCTGTAAGGAATAAAGATCTATATTGCCTGAATATCCATGTCTTGTGCACTGAGAAAGTTATATTCAGGAATGAAAACATGAGTATAAAAGCACTTTCAGCCTTTACGGTGGGCAGGTCTGAGCACAAAGGGCTAATGCAGAAAGCATTTCAGGTTCTGACCAAGAAACGTGCGCAGGAGGTTTGGGCTGTTCGGGCATTTCCTGCCTTTTATTCATTCCTACACAAGGTTTAAGAATACATTTTTTTTTTTTTTTTCCCCTGAAAATATGGAAGTGTCAGATCGTGTTTGCTCTGCGTGCATTTGACTTAACGTCCTCAGAACCTTTGTTTTCTTTTCTCCTCTTCCCCACCTCTGCCTGTGCTATCTCTAACTCCAGTTTGTCTCTCCTTCCCCTGTAGAAGATTTCTGATGGGAGCAGGGAGGTTATGGAGGGCTTTTCCTCGGATTTCTACATTTTTGCCTAAATTTATTTCCCAGTTTCTACCCGTTTGCTCTCGTGCCAACATTTTTCTTTCAGCAAACTTATTTATTCTCCTGACATGGTAAGCAATGCCTCCTTCCATGCCATCATTTTGCTCCAAAAGAAAAGCCACGCTCCTTTACTTAGAGAGCGAGGTAGAGCCAAACTCTTTTGAAGATGGAGCACGTAGGGGTGCGGAACGGAGGCAGCTGCCAGACCCCACGGTCCCGGAGGGTCCTTCCAGCCCCAGGTCTCGCCTTCCTCCATGTCAACACTACAGTGGAACAATATGGATGGGCCAGACCCCCCCTGGAGCTTTTTTCCTGCACCTTTTGACTTTTCACCCGTTCTTGGTGTTCGGCTGCGCATCCCCGCCGCTGTGACACCTCCTGCCTTCCCACGCACAAGCCGCCGCTTAAAACCTGCGCATTTTGCAAAACTTTCTTAGCAGCGATCTGTTCTTTAGCACAGCCTTCTCCCTGTTTGACCTTTTCTCGTTTAGGCTTTACAGTGCTATGTTTTACACAATAATAGACAACAAAATTGCCCTGGAGCCTTTTTTAACAGTTTCTTTTTTTTTTTTTTTTTTTTTTTGAGCAGAACTTCAAATGACAAATGCTTCCTGATTTGTCTCGGAGAAATGAAATAGTACACCTAGGGAAGGAGGGAGCACTTTTACTGCTTCCTCGTTAACCAAGGAAAGATTCCCTGAGTTATTAATTGTATCTGGGAGAAAACTTCGAACAGAAGTTGCTTGGACATTATTCTTTATTTAACTGATAAAAACCAAAAGAAACATCTTGATTTGCATAAAATAAGCATCTGGATTGAAAACATCTTCCTTCTGCATTTTTTCTGGAAAGACAAACTAGCAATCTGCCTTCTCTAGTGGGAAAAACATTTTCCCACTTCCTATCTTCTTGATTTGAAATGTGTTATGTACATCTACAGAACCAGAAAAACGCCCAAAGGACTCTGTAAATTTGAACTTTCTGTTCTGTAAAATGTTTTATAAATCAAATTCTTTCCGTTGACTTACTTTTCGAAAATTTCCATGAAAACTAGATATTTTTTGTTTTCAATGCACTCATTGCCGCTCTGCCCTTTATGCAGCATTGAGAACCTAAACGTAAAGCTATCTACGAACCTTGATGAAGGAAACAGCGCTGATTTTAATTCATCCATGCGAGGAAAATTCTTAGAGAGTGAGAAGAGTGAAACACAAGTCACAGCCAGCCTTGGCCAAGCTAATAGCGCTTTGATTGCTTTGTGGCATTTATAGCCACAAGTTACCTGGGAGATATACATCCTTCATTCCGCATTCCCGTGGTAATGGTGGAAATGACAGGATGAGATGAAAGGAAAGACCCTGTCCCTTGTTTCCTCCTCCAGGCAGCGTTGCGGGTTACTCGGCAAAGCAGCAGTGGAGAAGGGCTTGCTTAGGAAGCAATCTGCAACACGCGCTCCTCTTCGTCTACCTCCTCCTTTCTTCCCAGAATAATTAGTGAAGTTGCGTGTAGTCTCTTGGTAATTTCCCAGTTGTATTGTAAGGTTTTTTCTTGTCAGTACCCACTTATCAAGCTTAAACTCTAATTATACTTATCAGTGCTGAAAATTGGCTATTATCACTACTTAAACTCCTGCTAATTGTAAGAAATACTTTCTTAGCAAACTGTTAGATAATTTTACTTGCCATCTAGATGTAATAAGCTCCACTTGATTTCTTTTTTTGCATCGCCACCTTTTCTTATTTTTTTTATCCGCATGGCTGTTCCAGGGGTGAGTAAGGTGGTGACTGTGGATATTAAAGGGAACTGGCAACGCTGGCTGAAAGTCCGAGATCTCACCAAGGGCATGACCTATTTATTCAGAGTGCAAGCCCGAACCATCGCCTATGGACCTGAACTGCAAGCCAACGTCACAGCTGGGCCAGCAGAAGGTAAGCGGAGCCATAAAACCATGTCTCAAGCCAGATCAGTTATAGAAATGCGGTCCAACAGCAGGGAGTAGCGCACTCAGGGCTTAACTTGAATTTCCAAGCCAAGGAGAAGTTGAGTCACAGGAGCTCAGGACATGATTCAGTGGGTTTCGCAACTGCCCATGAAAAACGTTTTCTTTTTCCCCTGAAATGTAGAAGTCTGATGTGAATAAACAAAACAGTGTGAATAAATCATAACGCAAACGGGCTAGCCAGGGATTTCAAAGCTGCAGCCTGACAGCGCGGTGCATAATTCTGACTGCGCTGCTCCGTGGTGGAGTCAGAACCGAATAACTCTGCCGAAACCAGCAGAGGTTCCTGGATGTAAGACCAGAAAGAATTTACAATTACTCTCTCCTGACACTTTGACTTATGTACTGGGAAAAGTCTGCGAATGTCCTGTTATGTCAAGAGGAGCAACTGGCTGAATGTCAGCATTCCCTGCTCGGTTCCATGTCTGCACCAAAGGAGCTGGTTTTCTTATTTGATCAGTGATTCTGATAAACAGATAATCTAACAAGGTAAATGCCTTCTGATGATACCAGCCTGTCTGGTAAATCACAGAACATCAGTGTGATGGTCACAGTTCTGAATTTTGCTTCGTTATTTCCAGCTCAGGGAAATATTTGCTCCCTCCATCAGAGCCGCCTTCTGGGTGCCAGCAAGCTGTCGTTTTGTCACGGTACCTTCCATAGCCGTTATCTGGGACAACAGCACTGTGGATCCACCGTCTAACTCTCGCGCCCCACCACAGACAGTTTAAAGCAGGAATCTTCTCTAACGTGGCCACGGCTTCCTCCCGTAGCGAATGGGCAGGCGTCTGTCCCCACCAACCTCTCCCTCAAACGCGGAGGCTGGTTTCACCTCTGAAGTCGGAAATAGCAGTGGCAACGTGCAAATGCTGCAGATATGCTAATGGCTAAAAGGGGCGTGTTTTTCTCTTTCCTTCTTAATACAGGCACCCGTAAACCCCAGCTACTGATACGTCACTGCTGGTACTAGTGAGAAATTTAGGTCACTAGCCCATTGAGCTGGTTTATGTTGTATGTATGTTGACCAGTGCCTATGGATAATTATTTTTCCCTATATCAGTAGAAGAAATGAAGAATACTGCAGTCTGTCTCTGATACCACCACCGTTTGCTATTCTCTTTTCATCCTTCAGGTTCTCCCGGCTCCCCTCAGGAAATTCTGGTGACAAAATCTGCTTCTGGGCTGACGCTGCAATGGACCGAGGGAGATTCAGGAGAAAAACCCACAACTGGGTATATCATAGAGGCACGGCCCTCAGGTAAGCCATGGGCAACGCAGAGAGCTTGGTGTCGTGCGTTCCTTTCCACTGAAACCCATCCCTCAGAGGAGAGGTTGTTTGTCGTCCCGGTAAGGCAATGGGTGTTTGTGAGAGAACGCTATCGCCAGCCAGTATTAAGCCGTCGCTGGTTTATTCTGCGGTTTAGGAGATTTTCTCCTGTTTAGGAGTAGTCACAGAAAATTACCCTGAGTGCTCTGGCTTTCACTGTGCTACATCACTGGCAAATCATCTAGCTGATGCGCTAATATAGTTAATAATTAAAACTCACTTAAACGCTTACAGTATCTTTCATGCGCACGGACCAATAAGTGCGTGCAAACTGTATTTTGAGGACCGCAGATAGAAATTTGTCCTCTTCTGTAGCGGATTACAGCAGCTAGTTACGGTTTTACTGTTAATAACAGGGCCAGGACTTCAGCACCACGTACACGCCACTTTCCCCGTTTGCTCTGCAGGGAGGGCAGTGCGGAGGGAAAGGAATCCCCTCACCACCACGGTTTTCCTTGGTGCTTTCTTGGAGCTTTTTTGCTTCTGGGATTTGCATCTTACTGAAGCTGCTCCATGCTTTTTCCAGAACATTTCCCCAATGGGACACAGTCATTTGGAACGTAGGTGTATGCTCCAGCCTGTTCCCAGCTTCTCCCAGCTTGGTACCCCTCGCAAATTCAAGAAGCGCATACTTTCCGGTAACCGAGTCATTAACAAAAAAGAGTGAATGCTGCCAGACCCCTGAGTAGTCTCACTTGATGATTTCCCTGCTCTCAGTGATGACGACAGTGAATGTTGATAACTATTTGCCGAGTACAGTTTTGCAGCTGGTGATGCATCTACCAGATACTTGTTTCACGTAGGCCGTGTTTGAATGTCACGATGTCAAAAGCTTTGCTGAAGTCAGGATGGATGATGTCTGCTCTTTCTCTTCTATTGACAAGGTCTGCTACCCTGTCGCAGAAGGAAATTAGACATGATTTATACTTGACATATCCATGTTGGCTGCTTGTTCTTTCCTTTTTTACTTCTAGGTGCTTGCACGTTGCTTGATTATGTATTGATTAAATGAATGCTTATCTGTTTGATCATATGAAGGATCCTAACTCTTTCTTGTATGTGTCTTGAATGTAAGGTTGCGTTTAAAACCAATGATGTTAATTACGTTTAACTAGACCAGTAAGAAAATTATTGCCCGTGTTTCTGTGGTCATCACTGAAGATGCAGATTTCCATACTTGCATCTGTCAGAATTTGCTCCGTCGTGAGGCTCTGCCGTGACCCTAAAGTTTCTTCCTAATTTCTGTCATTTAACCTGACAAGTGTTTTCAAAACAAAGTGAAGGAAAATGTGTACCTTCTCAAGGCATTGGAGTTTCTCAGAGTGATCAAGGGTTTTTTTTAATTAGAGGCATGCTGCCACTGCGCTTCTGTTCCCCTTACATCAACTTACTGATTTCTGACCGTATTTCTTCAGAGGTAAAAAATATCCTGTCTTATTTGAACAGCATCGTTTAAATAGCAAGTTAAACCAAAGCTGTCCATCGAAGTTCACTTACCAGCTTACGCTTCCCCAACCAGGTTTTTTTTGAGTCAGAGTGTTTCCACGGGAAACCTGCAGCCCACGTACAGATTGTCTGCTGGAAGTTCGACTCCTGTGAGCGGTGACGTTGCAAACTCACCCGGTGTTCCTGGGCTTGTCTCACCGATGGGTGTGAACGAACGTTTTACAGTTCACGGCCAAGGATGTAGGATTTGTGGCCCGCTCTTTTTGAGTAGGAAGAAAATAGTCCCTCCAAGGCAGGTCTGAGCTGCATTAACCCTGGGTCACTCCTGCTGGCCCCACTCCACTGATCCTGGAAACACACAGACGAGGTCTTATTCTCCTGCTCTTGCAACCTGACTGTTGAGGCATTTAATTCCTCTTCAGATTATTTTAATCCTATTCATGCTGCTGTAGCAAATGAACTGGGCATTTGTATGCTGGATTCTCATCCTTCGTTCTGGTTGCAGCTGTAGGAAGCGTGAAATGTGATCCAGGAGAGGGGACAGAGTAATTGGAACATTTGCTTATTTCACCCAAGCACTGGCTTCCTTTCTGTGCCGCTTTTCTTCCTCGTCTCTGCACGGAGGAGTTTGAAATCTGAATTACGAGCTTAACAAAAGCAGGGAACTAATTCCTCCTGTCAGGACTGGTCATTCAGAGCAGCTTCTGTTTTAATATAATTCTAAGATTTTGCTTCTGCACGTTGATTTATATGGGTAGTAGAGCATGGATTGGAGCAACCTTTGTTTTTAAGGAGTTGTTGTCCAAGAGAAGAGCAGTTGACTTGTGCCCTTCACATAAAATCAAGGAAGAAAAAGATATTCATCCTCCTGAGATCAAAAAAGGGGCATTGAGCAGACAGATGAAAAGCTTTAGCTTGTTGCCAATATTTAAATGCAATACCACTACCTTAGCGTTTCACATCTCAAGTGTCATCTATTATAGGCCTCATTACCCCAAACGTTAAATGCTGTATCATCTCATTTTCCCTGCAGTAGCTCCCTGCCAAGACTCTTCCATCAGAGGAGGAGGGTGGCTTTCTGTCAGAAATGGCAAACCCTACCCCCCTTTTGTCACTTCCCTTTGAATTTTTTGGTGCCCTGCTGCGTCTCCCAGGGCTCCCGCTGCCCTGCTGGGTTTAGCAATGGTGGCAGCAGGCAGCTGAGATTGTTCATTTGATCTCTCCGTTTCTTTCCTGGATTTATGGAAGGTGACCGGGCTGACTACCTCCTCTGCATTCTGAATGTACTCAGACACGGGGATGGAGCAGGCGAACCGATATTTTTTCCAGAGTGATCTGTGCTAGAGGAAGACATTACAGAAACAGAAGAGTTTTTCTTTTCCTTCAACTTCTCTGACCCCGGAGAAATGGATTCCAGCTTAGCTCCTTGTGCATTACAAGAAATGCAATTAAGCAGCCTCCGTCACCGCCACCGTAAGCACTCCCTCGACATCAACTAGGCTGGCTAAGGAATGGGTATCAGATCCTGTACTCGGTTTTTGCATACAGAGGAAAAGTCAGAAACGGCACAACGATGATAAGGTTCCCAGTGCTGCCAGAGAGAGTGGAGAAGCTGGTTCCACCCCTCTCTTCCCAGTCCCACATCGCATCCAAGGCTTCTCTCTCTGGCCCGTGCTTTAATGGTGGGCACGCAGCCTGTAAAGTACTAAGCGGTCTCACGCAGCCTTTCCTTCCCAGTATTCCCCTACCTACAAAGCGGGAGGTTTTGCGTAACACCCTAGGGATGCGCACTGCCAGGAGTGCACGTTGACATGTTGCTGCCGAGCGTGACACTTTCACACGTGTCTTTGCCTCCCGCGGTCACCTCCAGCTGCCATGTAGGTGTTCGGTCAATCCGCTGCATGGCTCGCGTTGCCTCAGTCCTCTGACCCAAGGCAAGCTGGTATCGATTTCCTCTTCTGCCTTCTCTCCCCATGATGTGTGTTGGGTTTTGTTTGTTTACTTTTCCCAAGCAGGGGATGACTTAAGCCCAGTGGGAGAGAATTGCATCTTAACATGCTTCCAATAGTAATATTTCAGGCACGCTGGCTGGCATGAACAGGCCGGTTAAACCTCAGATCGGCCACAAATCACGAGCTTAGGACACAGACAAGTCAGGAAAGTGTTTTCTTTTGCTCCCCAAGATGATCAGTTCCACGAAGGCAGCAGACGTTTTGGGGAAGAACCTGTCTGCTTCAAGTAGGGATTGTCCTTCCCAGAAATGCTGGTTTTCGCTTCCCTCACCCCGAGGGCAGATCTCACTTTAGTTTCCTTTCTGGTGTCTTGAGCAATGTTTTTATGTTTTCTTCCTTTTCTATTTATTTTTAAACAAATGAGGGAGCGCAGTGTCAAACATGGACACAAACCAGCAAAAGTCAGTAAATTCGAAGTGAAGGGTGCAGCTGCATCGCCGGCATCTGCCATGGGGCCTTTGGTTCGCCTCTGCTCGCGAGCGACATGCCGAGGCTGACAGGTTGTCAGCCTTCACTTCCCATTCTTGTCCTTCCGCTGGTTTGCATGATAATCCAGCCCTTTGCCTCTGACAAACACATCCACATTTTAATTTTGTCCTCTGTAGGAGGAACACTACCCGCCTGCAGCCAGCCCTTAACTCTCAGCAGCTTCTCCCCTCATAAACCTCCTAATGTGTAATTAGGAGGACGTTTTACGGCCCGGCTCTCCTCTTGCTCCAAGAGGGGAAGGCCGGTGTTTAAGACCCGAATAGCTGACAGCTTTCCATCTCCCCAGCCGCGGCACGGCGGTTGTTTGTTAGTGGCCTGAGTTAGCGGAGCTGGCAGCCTTCGTTACTGACTGACAGTTTTATTCCGCGTGGAGACCCCGATTAATTGCCAGCGGAGCCAAGCTGGCCTGTGGGTGCTGCGTGTGGCCGCAACCTGCAGAGCTGCTCCCCGGTGGCCGGGAGGGCGGCCGGGGCAGGATGGAGGTGATTTCACCTTCCCCCATCATTCAGATCTTCTCCTGTTCACATTCTTCATCTCGGTGGGATGGAGAAGTCAAGGCTGGGCGATAAAGAGCAGGAAATAAGGCTGGGGCAGGGTGTGGTCAAGCATCGATAGAAACAAGAAACAAAGAAAAACTAATTTTTTTTGAGGAAGCCTCCCTTTTCCATCAGACATTTAGGCCTTTTTTAAGAAGCCGAGTGCCCAGTGAAAGGCAATACGAAATGAAGAAAGGGACAGATGTTATTGAAGGGAAAGCACTTGCGAGCAGAGCGAGTGCATCCCCGCTGCCAGCTGTGCTCCATCTCCCGGGACATTGGCCAGGAATGGGCTGGGGCTGGCTGAGTCCAGAGTCACCTCTTTGCAGGAGTCCGGAGCTGCAAACTTTGCTTTTCTCAGTGGTTTCTACGAGTTAATACCCAGTTGATATCCCAACCACAGCACGTGCATCTTTCCTCCCTAAAGTAAGTGGAAAATACTGTGTACAGTGTACTAATGATTTGCTACTGAACTTAAAGGCCAGTCTTTGCTATCACAGGTGACCTTCTAATGAATTCTCTTTCAGCTGAACTTCTAACATTTAGAGCAAACCTAGTTTTGAGGGATGGGGAAGAGATGCAGTGAATGAATTCACAAGTGTGTGTTCAATATTTAATCTCAAAGTTCACCACTGAAATAAAACGCTTTTTTAGTTTGGATATATCCAGTTGCAATCCCTGTCTACAAAGAGGGGCCTGAATTTTCCAGATGGAGAGAAGATAAATTAATTGAGGCTTTGGAAGTAAAAACGTTGTTGGCCGTGGCTTGGGAAGCCACAGACCACACTGCACGCAGTGTTTTCTTGGAGTCAGCAGTGGGGCAGACATAAGGATGTCCCCCCTTCCAGGCTGCCACCCTGCAGGCTTCTGACCCCCGTTGTTGCATCAGCACCTCTCTGGGATCCCAAGGATCACCTGCCGGGTCCCATCTTGGCGAAGCCCTGTTTCCTACCCCAGGGGAAAAAAAAAAAAAAAAAAAAAAATTTAGGCAAAGATTCTGCCCATGAATGAAAGGGGGATGGGCCAGAGAAGATATGGCCACCAGCCGGAGCATCTCCGAGTCCCTCCAAAGAAGCATCCACTGCCCCACAAAGAAGCATTTGCTGCCCCACACCATCACCACCACAGAGAGGTGGAAATGCAATGTTACTTCTCAAGGGCAGTTTTCCCAACGTATTGCAAGCTTTACGGGGCCGTTAAATTTACACTTCCTTTGTCTGTTGGGTATTCTGCACTGTGCACCCTGACAGGTTTGAGAAAATGAGTGAGAAAGCGCGTGTGTGAACAGTTGTGTTCGTTGCAATGAGTGTTGAACGTTCATTTTTACTGTTGCCTTTTCTTCCCCCATTTACGTGGCTTTCAATGCTAACAAATTGCTTTTCAGACAATTCACAATGGGCTCAAATTCTCTTATTGCTGTTTACAAATGTGTTTATGAAAGCTCAGGCAATTCTAGCAATTATGGCAATATTTTATAGTCCGAGATGCATCTTCCTAGCATTGGTGGTTGCAACAATCTAACTGTGAAAACGCATCCCTCACTCCACCCCCTTCAAAGAAACTAAATCCCAAACTCCCTTTTTATTACATTGTAAGTTTACGTGATAGAAATAATCTAGCCTTCCATTGCCCCGTAAAAGGGAAGTCAATATTTTATCTCTTGTTTTATAGCCATTGTAATATCCAACTAATACATAACAATGGTACATTATGATAACTTCATTATACTCTGATCATGCTGGTGAATAATGTATTGGTCTGAATTTTAAGCATGACAGAAAAATTACCTATTTTTATTGTTCTTCGGTATTTCTCCAATGTAGCTGAAACAATAACATTTCAGCCTGCTTTTTGCATCCACTGGGACTGCCAATCCTCATGATCGGAAAAGATGTGGTTTGGGGGTTGTTAGTCATTGTGTGTGTCGCTCGACGTGCAGCACGGTACAAATTACCGAGCCAATATTTACCGATGCCAAAGTTAAAACCTTCACGTGGAAATGCACCTGCAGTGTTAATCAATCCATCGTCGCCGCTATTCCCTGGTGCGCGGAAGCAGGCTAAGGGCCAACTTTTGCTCCGTTACACCAGCACAATTCTGGAATCGCTGCGGCAACCTCAATTAGTTTACACTCAGGTAAACGCAAAGCAAACGAGAACAGATTCCTGCCTTCCATTGCCGCAGCGGAACAAGTCGCTAAGGGTAGTGCTGCTGGCTCCTGCTTTATTGGTACCTTGATAACACCTCAAGCTACACAAGCCACGCTGGTGCTGGAGTCTGACAGTGCAGAGGGCTTTCTCTCGAAGCAGGCAGCTCCTGCGCCGGAGTGGTATCTATGCAGAGGTCGTCATCGGATTCCCGTTGCTGTGGGACACGCAGGGAAAAAGAGACGTTGCTCGAAGAGCTTTGATAACTAAAAGTAGAAGCCCGATGGGATCCGTGTGAGGTCAGATCTGTAAGGGCTGCGCTGGCGCAGGCTAGCTGGGAGCTTGGCCCCGTCCGTAGACAGTAACTCCATTTTGTCAGCCAAAGCGCTGGGCGCCAATTGTTGCCGAAATGCAGTGCGTTTAGATTAATGTTTGATTCCTGCACTCAAAATTATTGACCGGCATTTTCAATTATAGTTGGTTTTGTTCTTACTGGTCGCAGCATCCATCTTGTTGAAAGTTCTTTCTATTGTAGTCAAGCTGAATATAAGATCGCGGGTATGGATCAGGGACCAGAACGGCGCCTGGTTGGAATCAATGGCAGTCCAGCTGTTGAGAACCGAGATTACCCCCTGCTGCAGCTCCCTCATCAGAACGGCATTGTGTTTCTAGCAACTTCGAGAGCTTTATAATACAAACACAAACTCATTCCTGTTTAAAAATGCATGGCACGGACGTGCGGTGCCTGCTGTCTTGCTGTGCCGTGCTGCGGGCCAGCACGTACGAAGGACATATCGCTAGTGATACGGTGGAGCAATCAGCACTCCAGTGACACCAGTCCAGCAGGCACCAGTTCATGCAAGGCCACGGTACTTCCCGCCAGGACCTGAATTTTACATTACTTTGCAAAGCTTAGCCTACGCGCTTGGATAGTGAAATCAGCTTAGCAATGCGAAAACCAGGCAAAATATGTGCAATTAGGACTCATTAATGTAGCAGGTTGCTCTGGGTTTACTTGCTGTGTCAAATGACAGGCATGCTGACGTGGTGACCTTACCTGGGCAGGAGGGACCCAGATGGCTGGCGGCTGCTCCAGCCAGCTCGGGTCACCGTGGGTGCTGCTGCGGGTTTTAGAGGAGACCTCTTCCATCTGGGCTATTTTAAGACCCCCATCACGAATAAATGCCTTTACAGATGGGGTCTCGCAGGGCTTTCTGACATTTGTGCCTATCACCGAGCAGCCTTCAGGTAAGCATGTCCGCTGCCTGTGCTTGAAACACCCAATTAACGCCAATTTTTTTCATCGAGCAGAAGGAAGTGCCAAGTCACACAGTTCATGCCTTTTCTCTCCTGGTTCCTTTCCTAGATGAAGGACTGTGGGATATGTTTGTGAAGGACATCCCTCGCAGCGCTACCTCCTACACGGTCGGCCTGGACAAACTCAAACAGGGTGTGAGCTACGAGTTTCGGGTGGTGGCTGTCAATGAGTTTGGCTATGGAGAACCAAGTGTTCCCTCTGTGGCAGTATCAGGTAATCGTGGATTTTTTTAAAATATCTTTTCCAAGGGAATTTCTTGGGGTTGGGAGGAAGGAAGAGGAAAAAAAAAAAACCCAACCAGGTTCTCTAATTGCAACAAACCATCAAGGGCAGCTTGTTTTCGCTTGTTTTAGGATAAAACCAGAGTACTAAAGCAGTGAATCAGGGCTTGTTATTGCAGTCTACTTTACTCTCTAGAGGAAAAGTGTGTGTGTGCAATTTTAAAGTTTGACAAAGAACCTTCTCAGGAATTTCATGAGTATTTATATGCAAGACCTCTTGCCCTAAGACTAATTTACACAGTCTACAATTCATTTTCTTTTTCTCCTCTCCTAGGCCGTTGTTTTGTTTACTCCGCTTCCTTCTTTTTATTCCCAGGGTTCTCTGATAAACATTTTCTGTGCTGTTTTGTATTTAGCTCTCAAAAAATAGAGCAGTGTAGTTTCACAAAATTATTCCTGATATCCTCTGTGCTGGCAGTTCCAGTACAGCCTGACGCCTCCGGTCCCCCTTCATCAGAACAGCTCGTTGGTGATGCTCTCGGGCTCTTCCCACCCTCCCCGCTTATTCCCAGTAAACAGGGCTGTGGCCTAAACGTGCTCCCAAAATCCCTTTGAGCAGCCTGGCACTCTGGTTTTCTGAAGGAATTACAATACCTTAAAAAGCAAATTCCACGCAGCTTGCCATGCCTGGGCAGCTGGAGTTCAGCAGGCTGTTGTGAAGCGGAGGAGCTTGTCCTCCTGGAAGCTTTGCTGGGATCTCCTCTTCCCCTTGCAGAGGCAGCTGTACTCCAGGTTGCTTTGGAGCAATAGGTTTCATCCTTGCTGTGTCAGCAAAGACCGACAAGAGGAATAGAAGAACCTGATAAAGCGGCTTTGTGATTCAAAATTCTGAAGAGTCCTGAGAACCTGGCAGTGCTCCAGTATCTGGAGTGGCTTTTATCTCTTTGCTCCTCCAGTGAAAAGCATAAACACCGTTCAACAGTTACCCAGCAGGCAGGAGCAGTAAATGCTGCTATCGCCATCACGGCTGTGTTTGTCCTTTCACAATTAACCACTTAGCCCGTGAGAGCTGTCTATGGATTTCAGTGAGTGCTACCCTTGCTTTTCTCCTTCAGGACAAGGGCACAGACAACCCACTTCAAACACCAAGTCAGTGTTTTTGCTCTCTGTGGTTTCACAGAGGCTGTAGCACAATGCAGAGGGTCAGTAATTGCTTCAGTCTTTCCTTTCCTGGAAGACATTATTCCTCTGAAGCTGGGCATGCAGCTCCTTGTGATGCTTTTTATAAATAAAACGTTTGTTTGTAAGTTCTCCACTTGAACAGAACTATTTAATTCACCTCCTTTTGATGCCTCAGTGTTCATCTCAAATTGCTGCATGAAAGCAAGAGGTTTCCGTTGAGACTGACAGTCATAAAAGTATAAAGCATTTCAGGCTGGCCACTTCAGCTAGCAGAGGGAGGTATAAATTGCACTGAATCTGCTCAGCCCAGCATGGCTTGTGCAGTTTGCCTTTAGGACTTTATTGGCCTGGACTGGCCTCCTAGCAAAGAAAGATCGCGGCTGCTTTTCGCTGCTGCAGAATACCCAGTGGTCTGGAACAAATCTGAGCTCCTATCGCCTGGCTTACAGCAGGCCTGTGTTTAGATCCAGGGCTCAGGACAGGTGGGGAAAGAAAGTGCCTGGGTTCAGTGATGGCGAGGGGTTTGGTTGAAGTTGGTCTCCTGGCATCATCCGTTCCTACCAGGTGTTCTTCTACCCTATGGACTACAGGGAAATTATATACCGCTGCTGGCTCGTGCTCCAGCGGCAGCATTTTTTCACAAAACCGAGGGATGCTGACAAAGAGAATATCACCGCAAGAAAATAACAATGCTTACTACTTAAAACCAAGACGGGCAAGATAACTCTAGAAAGGGGAAGTTAGTATCATTTTGCACCTCCAGTTGAGGTCAAATGGGGTAAAATGACTTGAGATCACAGAAAATCCAGGGAACTGAATTGATAACCCAGGTGCTGCACATGAGGGTTGGCTAAGCTGCTGGGGGAATGGTATAGGGTAGCAGTGAATGTTGGAAGTTAGAGTTAATGGAGGTACTGAAAGACGCTGCACCCGGTGTACTCTGTTCCCTGGCACTAGCTGCGTTTTTCAAAGAGCCACCGAGCAGCAGTTTGGTGGGGCAAGCCTCTTAAAAACTGGAATAGTCATGGGTTGTGAGAGATATATTAGTAGTTCCTTTGACCCGGGGAGCATTAAGCATACCGCAGTAGTCAAGAAATATAGGCGTGCGGAGCTGTGGCAAGAAACATCACTCTTTTCATTTGGTGATAACACCTTCTTAGCTAAGGGGCTCTGGAGCGCTGCTCTGGGTGTGTGAAAGATGCTTGTGGAGATGCTGGAGCCATGATACGCTCCTGTTCTGTTTGCCAGTGAGAAGTGTCAGCAAGCCCCTCGGAAGTCTGACTGCAGAGTAGACAGCGTTATCTCCCCTGAAGGCCGTTATAGATGCATTGCTCACTGTGGGGAAGAAGGAGAAATTTTGAAGGGGCATTAAGAGGAGTTGTTATTTGTTTTTTGCTCTTTCAGCACAAACAGAAGCCCCTTTCTACGAGGAGTGGTGGTTTCTGCTGGTGATGGCTCTCTCAAGCCTGATTCTCATCCTCCTGGTGGTGTTTGCATTGGTCCTGCATGGCCAGAGCAAGAAGTACAAGAACTGCAGCACAGGTAAGACGTCGTCTCTGTGCTGTCCATACACTCTCAAGAGCTGTGGGAATTAGAAATGTCTTCCATTTGAACCCCTGATTTCCTCAGCGTGGACTCTTTTCATAGGTATTTTGTTTGGCAAGAAGACTCTGATCTTTTTGCCGTCTGGTTTGGTAGAAATGCCTGTAGCCATACTGGGCAAAAAGTGCCTGATCTTACCAGGGTTTGGATGCTAACCAGCCATGGGCTTGGATAGAACGGCATCTGGAAGTCCCAGGGACTGTAGCACAAGCCAAGGAGTCTGGGTCAAATGCTTGGCAGAAGACCACAAAAAAGGAACGAGCTGAGGCTTCATTTAGCTTTGTCATCGTTCCCTGATAGATGGGGAGAAGGTGAAAGATTCTGCTTTTCCATGGCTGTACCCAATGCAAATATTCTAGGTCTGTATGCCTGAGGACTATGACAACTCCTTTACATTAAATAGAGTGCTCTGCATCGCGCATGCACTCCATAAGCTGGGCTGGGGGCCAAGCAGCTAGGAGGTGTCTTGGTTATCTGGACCTGTTAGCCTTTAAGACGTAATGAACATCAAGCTTTGAATTTTCCTTTAGTTACGATTTCTACCTGTCTTCTTTCTGAAAGGAAAGAGGAGCTACCAGCTTTATAACTAGGAATGTTAAAATAGTCCCCTTTCAAAACGCCCAGTTCTTGAGCTCCGAATATTGTTTTTACTTTTTCTTCTCCTGATATAATAGAGTCCTGGAGGGCTTGTTCACATGTGTATTTCTCTGATATCCTCCTCCACCTCCAGCAAGAAATTGCTCTGATGCCAGGAGGTGCCAAAAAAGGCACGTTAATGAGTAGGATCAGGTGGATGGGTCTTTGCGCTACCCGTTCTTAGGGATTAATGTAATGAAGGAGTCTTCCAGGCAGTATTTAGTAATTCAGTCCCAAAGTGAAGATCTTTTCTTTCTTTATAATTCACTTCTAACAAGTGTTAGAAAATCAGATTTCAATCCCGTGAGATATGAGATGTATGAATACCGTGGCGTTTTACCAAGTTAATACTGTTACGTATTTGTATGCATAGCTCATAGGAAACCTCTCCTCTTCTTAGTTTTGCTCGGTGTTTGGGGGAGACCCATGAAAAGACAGGTCTGACCTGGACTGTCGGATATCGGTGTTCACACCGAGTCTTAATGTAGCACTGAAATTGAAGCCGAGGATAAAGTGGCAACGTGCAACCGGTCCTTCTCCCCGGGACACGAGCTGAGCTCACACCTTTGGGATTACAAAGAATGAGCACGGGAGAGAATAAGCTCTTGCTATATTTGATCACAAGAAATAATATACTTTGCTGTATTTTCCTCCTTCTTCAAGTCCCCTGTCCTTCTCCCTGCCTTACATTGTCCAGTGACTTCTCACATCTATATTTTACCCTCATTACAGCTCTGACATCTTTTTCCCATTTGCTATCCACTTACCCTACCTATCTGTGCTTTTTCCTGCCTTTTTTTTTTTTCCTCCTTCTTTTTGTGCCTTTCCTAGTTTTACTTTCTCTTGCTTTTCTTCAGTCAGCATGAATGGGATTCACAGCACATGATTTAGGACATCTTCAGTGGCCACCTGAATTAGTCACCTGGTTTCTACTTATAGTCAAAAGACAAGAATAATCACTTTTGGAGCACAGTTCATCTGCGCTATTTTAGATATTCACCTCCGAATGAAATGCATCCATCCATGACTCCTTCTTTTCCCCTCTTTTGGATCCTTCTTGCACGTTCACGCTCCTGATAAGCTCCTCTCCTCCACTCTGACTGTTCTCATTGGCCAGTAAGAATAGTAAAGAGATTTTCTAATAATTAGTGATGACATAAAACACAAAGAAGGAAAAGTTAGCGCTTACAGTTGTGTTTGGAGGAAAAGTGCCTTTGTTTCAGCTGAATCTTTGATTGCCCGACTCCAGGTAAAACCATCTCCAATGTGGAAGAGTCGGTCACCCTGGATAACGGAGGCTTCGCTGCTCTGGAGCTCAACAGCAGACACCTGAACATCAAGAGCACCTTCTCAAAGAAGAATGGAACCAGGTAAGAAGCTGGGAACACCACACTCTTGGAAATGGCTTTTAATCTAGCTTCAAGCAACTGTTAAATAGGCAAAGGAGAGAGACTGTTATCTGGAGGACCTAGGGAGGGCTTTAATGCCCAAGTCACTGCCCCAGGCTCAAAAAGCTTGATGAAAACTCAAAATCTTCTGCAGACACTTTTTCACCTCACCCCACTGGTCAGATCCAGAAAAGAGGAGGTCCACATATAGTTTTTGAAGTCACCTTTGCTTCCCACTTCATTCCTGTGTATGGTTGTGCTGTGAACTTGGGCTGCGAAGGTTTCTGCTTGGTTTCTCTCACTTTCAGGTATCACCAAAGCTCCTGCCTACTGGCATCCCGGTTTGGTATCTAGTTCGCTGCAGCTTTGTGAAATCATAGGCTACATAAAATTCTTCACGCTGTTCATTCTGGCTTCTAAGTATGATTTAATTGTGTCATTTCAGAGAAATGACGACGTCCCATACACTCACCCTTTACGTTTCCTAGGTCTCCTCCTCGCCCAAGCCCAGGGGGGCTGCACTACTCTGACGAGGATATCTGCAACAAGTACAACGGAGCCGTGCTGACCGAGGGCTTGGGCCTGAATGAGAAGCCCTTGGAAGTGTCGGAGTCGGAGGTAAGGGTTTCCCTTTGCCTTGCCAAACGTAGCCCAGTTGCTGCAGGTGTTCATTTCCCTGAGGAACCCTGGCAAGTTCCGAAGTTCCAATCCCATACCTGCATTATACTGTGGCGTCATTGTCTGTCTGTCTTGGGGACTTTAAGAAGTCCGGTTCACCAGGCTGGTCGCATCGCATCTTAAAATTAAAATGTCAAAGGAAAAAATGCCAAGCAGGACCCAGCCAGGGCAGATTCCAGACCTGGCCTTGGCAGATATTCATGGTTTTCCAGTGTTACGCAGAAAGACAAGTGCAATCGGTCAGGCAGTGGATGCTGACACCTCTGGAAGGGGCTGCTCTTCCACTGCTGCCCGGGGGTTGCAAACTTGGAGCGCTTTCGGGAAAACATATATGTGCTGCAAAATAACCATCTGGCTGCAGCTACCCCCTGGATGAGGGGGGACACACTTTGGACTGTTGCACTGACTGAAGTATGGGGTGCAGTTTGAAGTTTTCACAGTGCCTTTTTGAGACAGCTACAGCAAATGCCAGGATTCAGAAGAGTGGTCTTGCGCGGTGAGAACTGCTGCCGGTTGCAGAGGATGTAAGTGGGGCATGAGGAACCTGCGGGGAGCACAAGGCCATGGCTGTGAGAGCCCAGCATTCAGGTTTCTGAACATCCCAGCCCGCAGCCTTAGTCTAAGTCAAGAGGAGCCTTCTCCTCAGGTCGCCTCTAGACTCTGTTCTCCAAGGAAGGTGGGTGTATGCCGGCATCATCCATCTTGTGTCTTATGTCCCGTTTAAGAAGAAAGTGCCTGTGGTCTGTAAAGGCCCCACAGTGGCCAGGAGTGAATAGACAGGCTTCCAGGCATATCCAGAAAGGTAAATCTATTTCTAAACCCGCGTGTTGTCAGCTGAGATCCTGATGAACGCGAACCGACAGCGCAAGAAGCGAGCAGTGGGCCAAACCTCTCCAAACCTGACCCTTCTAGGGAGAATAAATCAAGAGCAGCAAGTAGTGAAAGAAGATGACAGTTTTCATCTGGAGCTTTTCTGCACCTGCAGCTACAGCTGCTTTTCCTGGCTACCTAGCTCTCACCTCCTGCTAATTACCGCGGACAGCCCGCTGCTCTGTGCTGCCCCGTGGCCGACCCGTCGTGCAGGCAGCTTTCCTCGGCGGAGCTCAAGCTGCTGTCTCTGCCATGCACGAGCGTTCCCTTCCAGATTAAACTCATAGCGCTTTGGTCATGTCACTGTAACAACCCAGCATTAAACCTGTCATTAAAACAGTTTGCTGAGCATGATCATGAATTTAGCACTGGCACCTTTTGACATTAATTTCAATGCCCCGTGTGGTATTTCCCGGTAATGCGCAGAAGTCGACTTGCAGGGTGTCATTACCGCCGTCTCTGTGCGCTGTTTGTACAACAGAGAAGAAAGTGATTTTTTTTGTTTCTTTTTCTCAGGCTATTATTAATATTATTTATTTACTACGTACTGCAGTCGAGCCTAAAGGTCTCAATTGAGATTCCGGTGTTTTTGTCATCTGCGTGTGCATGTGCGTATGTGAACAAAATGTGCCTCCTGTTTTTCCTTGGGGCTTAGATATGCAGCCCTTCTGTATAATGTCTTTGATGCGTGTTTTTTCTTGTGGTGGGGAGTGCTTTTAGGCATGAAATGTTAATACGCTCCCAGTAGAGGTAGCAGTAGGAGATGCTGCCTTTTGATCAGCCTGAAAATGCTGTTTATGTTGACTGGTGCAGACAGGAGGTGAGGGTGGGCTGGGCAGAGGTGGGGAGAGATGTTTGACCACTCTCTTTTCAAGTATTCCTGTACCTATTAGCTCTTCCTGTTTATCATTTCTGTTCTTTTTGCTTCTATTCTCAAAGGAGATCTTAACAGACCAGCTCTGTTTTCTGAGAATTTTGGAATTTCCATCTCTCCTAGCAGGCAGAATGTTTCCCATTATACGAAGAGTTAAAGATATCTTTTTATATAAGAGCTCTACACGGGTTTGGTCCTCTGCAGCAAAGGGGGACCTGAGGCTGTTTTTCCTCTAATACGTCTTTGCGTGGATCTCAAATTCCACTTCATACGACGCGTGTAAGAGCAGGCAGGGCCAAAACCTGCGCTTTTTGCTTTCAACCCACAATGTCAGCTTGCTGCCGCTCAGTCTTACCCCTGTTGCCTGAGGTGTCAAGACTTTATATGGAAAAGAAGGAAGCTCACTGGCTTCGAGTCTCCTGGGGTTCACTGAACGTGAAGAAGTCTGCGAGAAACCCTCGGTTTGACTGGCTGCACTTACAGCTGCCTGGGAGCCTTCCTCCCAGCTCCCTCCTGATGAGGAGAGCAAGAGAGAAACAAAGAGAGAATGGAGCAGACCAAGCAGTACTCTCAATATTCATAAATCAAGCGGTTAACTTACTCCATGTCATGAGAGCCAAGCACCAGTACTGTTAATGAGGTTAAAGTAGTTTAATTGGCAGGTATGGAGCAAGAGGGTGCTAAGAGTGTAATTTCTAAATGATTAATAATAATAGGCTTTTAGATAATGAGTCAAGTGGACGAGGCTCTGGACGGATAATCTGAAGAAATTTGGTGTTCACCACATACAGAAATTTGATGATGTATCTGCCATGTCACCCAGCCACGGAGGAGCGGTTTTACAGGAGGGGAAGGGAGGGCGGCGGGCGTGGGTGTTTGTTCTCACCTGTCCTTGTGCTCTCCCAAAAACTGTTTTCAGGAGATAGCAGTCCCACAGATTGCCCACATCATCGGTCAGTGCTGAATGCCGGCCACGCTCTGGTCTTCCCGGCTGCTCTCTGCAGTCTGACTTTCACTTTCTCAGCTCTGTGGGAAGATATTATAAATTTCCACTTAACACTTCGTAGGGAATATGATTTAATTCGTTTCCGATAAAGTTCTCCAGTGATTTTGACAAGTTGGGCACCGCGTGGAAACCAGCTGCAGGTAACACATTAAATTAGCAAGGGTTCCCATGTCCGGAGAAGTCTCTTCGCTTGCTAGGTCACCATGTCTCTCTTACAGCATATTCATTTACTGTCAACCAAAAGAAACTGCTGCCATCTACATTTTTAGAAATAATCTCGTAAGGTTGTTCCTTATGCCGTCACTTTAAAAAAATATATATATAATTGGAACTATTTTTAAATTCCGCATTGACTAAGCTAGCCAACTCTGGTCACCGACTTGCCTCTGAACAGCACGTGTGCATTTCGTGCTATCAATGGAATACTTAAATAGCCTCCCATTTTCTGTATGTGTTGTTTCGTAGGCATCCATGCACCTTTGGTTGACAGTCTGTAATGTCACCGCACACCCAATCACGCTCCAGCCTATGGAGGTTTCCAAGGTAACAAAGCCACAGTTGCAGGGAAGGGAGAAAACCGAAAACAAAGCAAAAAGCCCTGCAGCATTTCTATTTACTCAATAGTTTAAAAACCACTAAAAAGTAATCCTCCAGTATAAGCTGTCTGTATTGTCATGCAAAACAGGTTTATCTTGCTACTCCTTGATTTTCATCAGGGCGGAGAGGGATGTGAGATGGCAGTTTAGAGAATTCCTTGCTGGTAAGGGTGGTTATTAGCACCTTGTTCCGAGCAGACCTTAGAAACATGGACAGAATAGTCAGTTCCTGCCTCTTCTGAAAGAAACACACAGAAAACATGTTGTATCGACGCTGACAAGTAGGTTACCCTTTCCAGCATCAGTGCTAATGACGGTGAAGGGCTGAAGTTACAGCAGCTATATATGTTTCACCAAAGTCACTTCTGAAAGGCACTGGCCTTATTTACACCAAATTAGTGTTTCCTTTCAGTTGGTATAATGGACTAATTAGTGGACAGATTATCAGCAGGTGATATTGTTTGAAATTCCTTCTTTCTGTTCAGGGCAAGTCCAAGTGACACTGCATTTCAAATGGCAGCAGCCCATCTAAAAGAGTTCCCAGTATTTCTCCTCTTTAGTCTGTTGACTTCTGGCAATGTCAAAAGAACTTGGCATAGGGACAGAAATTATATTAGTTTTTTGGGTGAGTATTTTTCTGCTAGCGGTGGACAGAAATCAAGTGGCTGCATCAGTATTATTATACCTATCAAGTCACGTGCCGGTCTTTTGGATACAGCTTTTCCCAGCTTTTCTTCTTAGAGCTTCCAGCCTTTTGGTCGTCTTTATGCTTCTATATGTCCGTGGGGACACTGAGAAGACCAGGAAGGAGCCACTAGAAGTTTGTGGGGGTTTCTCTCTTTATGTTCATGATACCTCAACTCAGATGTGATCCATCTTTTCAGCAGGGGCTTGTTTCTTTGCGGGGTGGCCAAGCATGTCCGAGTCAGAAAAGAGAGATGGTGGATTGGGGAAGGAGTCAGAAGGTACAGTAAGGGCAGTGGTTGTGTTGTGCCTTTGATGGAGGGAGCACATCCATGATAGCCAGAGAGGTTCACACCTTCAGGTGAGTGATCCGTAGCCACCTGCCTCTGCTCAGGATGCAGAGACTTTTCTTCTGGATGCCCACATCATCGTCTAGCTTCCCGGGCACGTTTTACCTTAACGTTAGATGATGGAGCAGGATGTTTGGAGATGCAGGCTGGTGCAAAGCGCAGCACCCTGGTCCTTGATAAGAACAGAGGAAATACGGGTTTGGGGATCTTTCAGTCTGCAGGTAGAGTTGGTTGTGTCTACAGCTGAGGACCAGCTCTCGCTGCCGTGTCCTGCCACACCGCCACATCTGCAGCCATCACAGGCACTCTTGTCGGAGCCCCGTGCAAAAATAGACAGGGCAAAGCTGGCAGGATGTTCCCTGCAGCGGTGCCAAGGCTCCGGAGCTGCTCTCTGCCCCCGCGGGCTGTGAAGCGGTCCAAATCTGGGGATATTCCAGGCATGCCACAAAAACCACCTGTTCGGGAAGGTCTTTGGCGGGAGTCGGCTGTTGGCTTCCCCAGGCTGGCAGCTGGCGCAAAGGAGCGGTTTTTCTAGGAGATAGACTTGCTGAGTTCCTTCTGAAATAATTATTTAATGCTGGTAGGGTTTTGTTGTAATAGTAATTACTTGTCACGGCATCTGGAGCTTTACGTTCTTAAAATAATCAAACCACGTAATTCCAAAGAGCCAAAGCGTGGGTAATAGTGGAAGGGAAATTTTGCAAAGCTGTAAAGGGCTGAGCTTTGCTCAGACTTTTGGAAGACTCTGGGAAAAATTTCTCAACTCTGTCCATCACCCTCTGTGCTGGAAAATGGGCACGAAATAGTATCGGAGCAGCTATCTAAGCAAAGAAGTGGGATGATGGATGCGGTGCCCTTTTCAAACGATGGTTTGCAAGGCATTTGAGGGTTGTTCTTCAGAGACCATTAAAAGGGAGCTTTAGAGGAGGAGAGACTAGTTGTGTGGCAGACAGGATCAAGAAGGATGTGTGTTTGCTGCGCGGTGTCATAGATCAGAACGATACCAACCTTTTGAAACTAATTGCAGCAACTAACAGTTACGAGCTGCACTTACCCGTCTCTCTCTTGTATGTCTTAGGCAGCTACTACTTTGATATTTAATTGCCTTTAGAATCAGCTATGCAGATTATCGGGGAGGGGGGGAAAAAAAAAGGAATGAAAGCTTTTGCACGCTCAGACCAGAGATTTTGAGAGAAGGCGTGAGATATGGAAATGACTGGGTAAATGTTTGTGTGCTGGATGGGATGTGGTTGTTATTGGTGGGAACATTAGTGGGAACAGAAGGAAAATGTGCGCTTGGATACCGTGGCCAAGGCTTTGCCGTGGTGTCTGTTCTCGGAGGGGATGTACGAGCCCTCTGCGATTCCCCCAGCTGTATCACAGCAGCCGTGCTTCAGAGGAGGGGCAGATGCACGAAGCTTAGCTGGTCTCACTAGAGCTCCCGCTCCATATTGATATGAGCTTTGAAGCCATCCAGCCACCGTGCATAAATGTTTCAAGGGGTAAGATCCGCTCTGAACACAGGGCTGTGCCTGAGCCATCCCAGGAAAGCAGCCCCTCCTGCCTGGCAGTTCTTCTGTTCCAGATTTTTGCATTCTCTTTCTTCCGTCGCCGCTGGTCGTGTGCCTTGTCGTACCACCAATAATCAGCTGGAACGTACAGAGAGAGTTGTGATTGTGCTTAACTCCCTTTCAGTGATATAACTAATTTTCAATACTTAATGGGGCTTGCAAGCCAAACTCGGAGTACTACGCAGGTGGCCTGGTCTGACCACCACAACCAGCAGCAGGTCTGGCTAACTTCAGCGCGTTTGCAGGGAGGAGGTTCTTTCTGTCCTTGCATCAGAAGGAGATATTCTCCATAACAACTCTAGCTGCAGTCTTGTCGATTATGTGACCGAAAGCTGTTGGTTTCCCTGTGACATCTCTACACTTCCCCGCATCTCGTGTCAGAATAGGAACTCCTAGCTCCTGCCGCAGCGTTCTGCAGCAAATTAAAGGGATTTCTCCGCATCTTTTGTCGCCGGCGTTTGTCGGGGGACTCTCCCTCTAGCAGCAAAGCCTGGCGAAACCAGAGCACAATGCTTCTCTACATCCAGCTTTTTTTATTACGTCCAATGCTTTTCTACAGTCCAGCATGTATTACGCTTGCACTACAAACCATCCTACACTAAAATTACAGCTTTTGTCAGCTGGTGATATTAAACTTGTCTCTAATTTCTTTTTGAGTGGAACAGGCTAAATCACAGATGCTAATGGCTGATTTTTTTAATTATTTTTTTCCCCCCACCCCGATGCTCCAGGCCACTGACTCGGATTACGAAGACGAGCTGCCAAAGCACTCCTTTGTGAACCATTACATGAGCGACCCCACGTACTACAACTCATGGAAGCGGCAGCAGAAAGGGGTGAAGCACCCGGCGTCCTACAGATACGAGGAGTGCGCCGCCAGCGAGACAGAACCCTATTTCCAGACTGTCATCACGACACAGAGCTCAGGAGGGGTTTACACCCCAACGGGACAGCCCGCGCCCGGCTCCCGGACTCCAGTGACAGGGTTCTCCTCCTTCGTCTGAGACGGGGCCGGAGGCTGGAGCCGAACGGCCGGCGGCCCTCGGAGGGACCCGTCGCAGTGACTGTGTGCGTGCGTGACCGGTGCGGTGACCTGTGGGTAACTTCTCTATCAGGGTAGAAACGGATGGGAACACGAACGAGGCTGGGGTTTTTGTTGGTTTTGGTTTTTTCTTTTTCTTTCTGAAGACAATCAACTCTAAAAATATGGAGCTGAACTAGCTGAACCTTTGTTTTAAAAAAAAAAAAAAAAAAAAAAGGAATTCTGAAAAAGTGATGATTTTAACCATTTGTGAATAGTAGGGGTTTTTTAACCGCTTTTTGTAACACTGCTTCAGGAAGCAGCTCCCATGCCCTCCCCTTCCCTCTTTCTTTCTCTCCCCTCCTCCTGTCCCCCATTCCCGAACAAGGAGGTGAATTCCCTAGATGCAATGAGTGACTTTGTGATGTGATTTGAAGAGAAAACCCTCCCAGGCTCCTTTTTCTTTCTTTCTTTCTCTCTACTCTTTTTTCCTTTTTTTTTTTTTTCTTTTTACTTTTTCCCTGTCATCAAGGTCAAGTAGAAAAATACAGAAAAGGGACAAATTTTTATGTGAAAAAGCAGACGCCCGCTCTCTCCTCTCCTCATTGCTGCTCCGCACATTAGGAGCACCGGCTGATCGACTTCGGCTCAGCTGTGTCACTGCGTCTGCTCTGGGCTCACTCCCGCTGTAGTTATGCTGAATTACTGACCTGCTTTTCTTCCCTGTTCAAATGGGACTTGCTGCATTCTTTAAATATTCCAACTCCAGGGCCTTTAGACGAGGAGATGGCCCACAAAGAGCACTGTAGGCAGCGGTGGGTGAAGCAAGTGGGACGAATTCAGATGCAAGGTCAGTTTATTTTTGGTGTGGCTCTCATCCTCCCTCCTGGACTGCGTGTGCCATTTGAATCGGTCATTTTTTAAAAGTCAAAGGACACAACCCAGCAAGCCAGAGGCATCTTTCAATTAAGATTGCAGTGACAAGCTAGAGAGTCTACTAATTGATGAGGTTTTTGGTTGTCATAATTATCCTGCCCTGTCAATAGAAGTTGAGCATCCTTTCTCACCCAGCCTCTGCAGTGCTGCTTACTGATCTGTAAAAAAATGCACATAAAAAAATGCTGGGTTGGTTTGATTTTATTTTTTAAGTACAAAGACACGTCACACAGACTGGGTGAGTTTTGGTGTCCACAGGTGCCTTTTATTGATTCTTCAGCTTCATATCTGGGAGAAGCAACAAAGTGTCTCCAAACAAAGCTAACCAGGTTTTTCAAGCATTAGGGTCATGAATTACCGCGTGCGCATTTACAGGCTGCTTTTGTGCACTTGAAGTTACAGCCTTTGGAAAGAAGAGAGGGGATTTTTAGTTTCTTTTCCATCCTTTTGTATAGCTCCCTTTTTGTATTCTTCTTTTCCATCCTTTTTCCTGACTCTCTCATGTTTAGCAGCAACTTGTTGACTCGCAAGGAAGTCGTCAGGGGTTTAAAGAGTCCAAGTCCAGCCCTTGGACCTAGCAACAGTCCTGGATCACCAGACTTTTTACCGCAAGAGTTTGAAAGGTGAATTTGGAAGTAGGCAAGTCCTTGCCGCTCCAGCATCTGCATTCCCTCCCGGGTGGGCGTAGGTCAGCCTGAAAAATCGGTATCCCGCTGCCTGCCGATGTCCTGTCAGGGCATGCGTGGGCACTGTTGCTGTTGCAAATTGTCCCTGTCCTCTCTGGGGGGAGGCGGGACAGCTGTGGCACCGGGTGGTGGTGGCTTCAAGGCAGGTGGTTGAAACCAGCCTGGGGTTGATCACAGTGGCTGCCTGTTCCTGCCCATGGGGGCTGGTTAGGAGTAGCCTGGTGGCACCTCACCTGAACGGGTGAGGTCCAAGGGCAAGCTCAGCCCTGCTGCCACCTTTCTTCTTGGACAGGGCAAACGGTCTCAGAACTGCTTTTACTCTTTGGCACCGCCTCTGAGCGCTGCTGCTCTTGGTGCATACACATTCTGGATAGCTTTGGCGCTGGATTGCTGTTCCTCTCCAAAGGCTCCAGAAACAAAAGAAGTTCAAAACCAAAAACTCCAGTGGGTGTGTTTAAGGGCTTTTGAGCTCATTAGATGGCGAGAGATATGCAAAGACACGGGCTTGAGCCAAAACCCTGTGAGCCATCCCCCTCTCTGCACCTGGAGAGGATGTGTGTGGGATGGAGAAGGGGCTCCAAAGAGGGTGACGTGAAGCTTACTGCGAAGAGGAATGCAAAGCAAACAAAAAACCCACTGCCTTCTCTGCACTTTGACTGTTCTCTTAAGCCATATGGACTTTGCTTTAATTACTGAACGGACAAAAATTTGTTTTCAGTCTGCGTTTTTTGTTTCTTAGACAAAATTACCTACATGACTTTCTGGTTTGTTTTCTTTCTCCTTTGTTATTTCCTGCATCAGATTACATATTTTTAAACACCTTGTTTTATATCCATGTGACCTAGCAATGCAATTGCTGTTGGAGTTTTAATGGCGCTCATCCAACAGGTATGAGAGGTAGTGCTACAGGAGGAGCCTTTCAAGGACCTCTAAGGACTTAGGGATATGGATTAGTAGAAAGTAGATCGAACACCGAAGAGTTTGCTCCAAAGGAAAGCATAGTGCGAGTAGCTCGGTATCTCCTGAATATTGCCAGACCTGAACTGGTGTAAGGCGCAGTTACTCCCTGACCTAAAACCACATTGAGCAAAAAGGCAAGGAAACCATGGGGAATAAAGGAAATGGACTTTGTGGCCACTGCTCCGCTGAAGGACAACACGGGGAGCAGCATGATCTATACAAAGCGAGAAGAGACTGTTCTTTTTTTTCTCAGAACCATCTGCAACTAAAAAGCCTGAGCTTGCCGGGGACCTGCTGAGTTGGCTGTATGGCCCTTTTCTTCTGATTGCTGCCGAAATAACAGGTTAGGTGTGATTCCTTTAGGACCTGTTGATCCGAACAAAGGCATTTCTGTTCCATTCTAGTCCACGCTATCGTCACTCTCGGTTGTGTGTTGTTTAGGAGATGGCTTTTCTTACGTGTGGGTTTATGTGACTTCGGCAGTTGCAGAGTGGGGAAGAGCACTGCCCCACTTACCCCCAGGATGAGCGTAGGATGCGTGTTCTGCGGCCCTGGATCCTGTATAGCTACATGCATGATGCCTCTGCCTTCTTGATAACACACTGCGCTCGGAAAATATGATTAATGGGTAGGTTTTATTTACCTCAGATATCAGGTAAATTGTTCTATCTGGAAGGAAACACTCCATCAGTTAGCAAGAAAGCTCTATTTCATAGCTGTAATCTTTGGGAATCACAGCCTTGAAATACGACTTTTAAACATTAGTTGTCATGTTACAGTAACTTCACCCATCAAATCCGCTTCTGTTTCCACCTTCCTGTTTAGAACAGTCTTGAAAAACGAAGGCTTATATTTAAAACACCTTCTTAAGGTATTTTATTTGTATCTATTTATTTACTTTCTCCCGTTTCTCAGGTCTCTTGGTGGCTGTTATTAAAAAAATAAAAACAGCGTCATGAAATGACCAAGGGAGACGTTTCAGGGAACGGTTTAATAGGGGCTCGTTTTTCATGCAATAGCCATGGAAACACCCAATTTCCTGCAGGGAAAAAGTGACCAAGTCTTCACCCCCCTCCCAGGGCCGAGGTGACACCTGCCACCACCCTCCGCGATGCTCCTGGCATTCCCAACCGCCCCGAACCCCAGGCCGTCCCTATCATAAACCACGTGGAAAAGTGCAGGTGAGTGAAGGAGCTGTGCTGCTCCAGCCCACTCTACACGGAGCATTTTTATCCCCCAAAAGGCCGTGTCACACGCGGTGTGTCTCCCACCCTTGGGTGGGATGTTTTCCTTTCCCGTGTTTTAATGCTCCGATGCTGGTGCAGGACCAGCGCTGCTGGGGTGCGGGCGGCAGCGGTGAGAAGGGACAGGAGAGGGCACTCTTTTACTCTCGTCAATGGCAGACTCCTTTTTTTGCCACATCCCCCCCACCTCCCCGGGAGCCCCCTGTGTGAAACCCCTTGGCGGGGAGGGCAGGGAGAAGCAAGAGCACAGAGCGAAGGATTTCATCAGCATTTACTAAAGGAATCACACTGCGGCCAGCGATCCCACTTTTGGAAGCAGTTGGCATTACTGGAGAGAAGAAAAGATACTATACAGAAAAAGAAACTAATCCATTACCCAAAAGGATGGGTTTTTTTCCCTTTTCATTTTGAGTGTTAAAGCCGGTGATGCTTTGCAGATGGGCCAAGATCTCATTCTTCCTGCTTATACCCAGGTCTCTGCCAGAAGCTGCTGTAGCAATTGTTTAGAATAAATATCCGAGTCTGTCTTGACATGGGGATACATTTATTATCCCTGTCATTGCTTTCCCTCAAGAAATCTATTGGGTCATCCAAAGATTATCCAATCTGCTCTCCCAAAAGGGAGGAGAGATGGCTGTTTATACATACAGAGCGCTGGTGTCTTCTCCCACTTGCTGTTTTCAGTTAAGCAGGGCAACTTGTTTCAGAAGAGCCCTTTTCTAAAAGGGATTTATCAGGAGAAGTTAAAACAAAACAAAACACACAAACAAACAAACAAAAAAAAAAAGAACCACAGGAAAGATAACCTCTGGCAGGGCCATTAGAAATCTTGAAGCCCTGGAAACCCGTGGTACGTAAGACTGAATATGATCCCAAGACCTCCTGTCTTTAGTGATCTCCTTTATCAGAAGCAGCCAGAAGGGCGCATGCGATGAGGGGGGCTATATTTGGAGAGGAAAAGCCGCCACAGAACAGTTGCTGGATGGGCAGGTTGTACTGCAAACAGCTTCCTTCAGCTTGGAGTTCCTGCTCGTCCAGTCGCATTTCTTAGGTTGTTTTTATAGGGTTTTGCCAGCATGTGTGGAGTCCATACGTCATCACGGCGTTCCTAGAGGTCACGGGGGGAGAGGTACGTTGCTGTGGTGTTTACACAAAGCCACGCGCGTGGCGATGTGGTTGTACAACATCCATTGAAACCCCCTTACGGAAAACCACCCTTGGATTAGGAGCACGTTCACCCCAAGACTGAACATGTTGGGCTGGGCATGGGCCTTAAATGGCTCCATCTCACAAGTCCCCCGTCAGTTCTTTGTATTTCTCTATTCCTTTTCTTCTCCCCCACATCTCCACCCCCAGCCCTCCCAGACAAATAAAGCTGGCTTGCACTTTGTGAAGGTGTAAAGTTTGCCGCTCGCAGTAGTAGAGAGCCACAACCGATAAGCACACACCTGACACATGGGGCAGGCGAGCTATGTTTGAACAAGGAGTGAAATTCCATTAGGGCTTGAGATTCAGGCTCTGACTTGGAATTTTATCTTCTCAAAGCCGCCACCTGCCCATTTTAAACAAACAGCCCTAGAGCCACAAGACTTGGCAGAAAATTCATTATTTTGATGCTGTTTGATCACTGCGCACTTTCGTGGGGCTTGACTCACTGGATACAGAGACTGGAATGGGGTTACAGAGCTTTATAGTGAAGCGTTTTCCTGCGTACGTCCGATTCTCGAGCTCCGGGCGTGAAACCTTTCTGTTAACGTGGTGGTGTTCTGCAGGTGGGGCACCTGGGCAGCGCCACTAGAGCTCCCCCCTTGATGTCGTTAAGCTCCCGGGCAGTGCTGGGATCTGTCACGGTGCAGCGGGAGCTCGCGGGCAGCAGAAAGGTGCAAGAACACGGTATTATGGCGAGTTTGTAGCCGGTCACTTTGCCACTCTCGGGATGGAGTCCGTCCTCTGGTTTGGTATCTGCCGCCAGTTTCGGGGTAGGACCACCTTACACAGCTGTGTCTGAGTTACCCTTCGGTGTACTACGGTTATCGGATCCTTGCTTTTACTTCCGTGTCTCCTTGGGGATTTGCCCCGGATTTTTGTTCCACGCCTCTTGTTAGCCTCACTTTCACCACTCCACTATTTTATATGAGAAAGTTACTTCTTCTTTTGCAAACTTGCTTCTAATTAAAAGAACCCTTTTTGAAACGTGTGTGTCCTTGGTACGTTTCTTTGGCGAGATGGAGGGCGGGGGGGAAATATTTTCCAGCCTCTTCCGTTATTTTTGGCTTGAAAGAAGTTTCTGGGTGCCTTGCCAGCAGGCTCACGAGTGAACAGCTCAGGATGCTGCAAATGGGCTGAAATCCCTCGCTGTTAGTTCTGGACTGTAAAATCTTATAATCCCCCGCTGCTTTTCAGCTAAAATGACATTCTCAAATAGTTTCCACCCAAAATTTGATCAGCCTTAAATATTTTGTTAGTTTGCGGTGATAAACTTTCTCCAGATTCTTAATATTGGAGAATCCAAACCCATTTTGAACCGGGAACCCATGGGGCCACCGTTTCGTACGGCTTTGTCCCCTCGCAAATAACATTTGTCCTCCTCTGCAGCATCGCAGCAGCCGTTAATCGGTTCCCACAAATGCGCTGATGTTGGGGAGGCTGGACCAGATCCCAGCGGGTGGGAACCCGGGCAGCTCTGGCATTCCAGAGCGGTTGTCGGTGCTTTCCACCAGCTGAGCATCTGGCCTAGAGAAGTAAACTAACCACGGTCGGGTCGGCTACAGCTCTGGTGGGAGAAATGAGGGCGAGAAATCAATGTTTTCCAAGCGGTAGAGGAGGGGGGGGGGAAGTCAAACTGCTAACTTGTGTTTTCCTGCTCCTGAAAGGGATATGATAAATAATGCAGTGTTGTATAAATACAGGCAGCCCTCCGAGGCTGGTAGCTCGTAATAACCCAGAGGTATCAATGTACCCATTTTGAAGATGAAAATCCTCACGCCGTAGCGTTTCCTGAATGAGATGTTATTCCGCAAAACTGCCGCACAAGAAGTGCTCTTCTGAGGTCGCCCGGCTCCGAGGTGTATCATCCTCCCGCTTCCAGCCCTTACCCTTCTCAGGACGTGTTTCCTCCACGCGTGTTTTTGCGGTTAGGAGTGGAGCGCGGACATAAACGCGGGAGTGGATGGGAAATCTGCCACGGCATTTGTAACCTAAACAATAGCAGCGAAAACAGCTTGGCCTCCCGCCCTGCCCCGAGCAGCACAAGCAATGGCTTGGCTGAGTCGACTAATCTGGGCTTTCATTACTGACCCTTTTCCTGCTATTTGTCTCATTTGTTTCCTCTTCTTCCCCCTGCGTTTTTGCTCCAGGGTTATTTATTTTTCTCCCTGCTCCTTTTTCTGTCCTTTTTTTTTTTCTTTTTTTTTAAGCCTGCCCATTGGGTTTTGGTTGTGGGGTTTTTTTGCTCTCCTCCTCTTGCCTGGCCAATTATTTTCATTTCAAACCTGCATTTCCCACAAAATCAAAAGGAACTGTATCTGAACACGCATTTTTTGTTGGGTTTTTGTTCATTTTTACTGTGCCCCAGGAACAGGAGCCCTTTAGCTTTGCTGTCTTGTTCCCTCAGAAATGCAGGGCACGTCCTTCTAAGGGAAGGCAACGTGGCCGCGGGCTTCCCAGGCCGGTAGAGACCTTCATTAGGTAGTCAATTGGCACGTTCACCACCGTTCGTTAATGAGTTAGGATAATCCCAGGTCGGATGAGGCTGACGTGTGAAGTCATCCCGCAAAGTTTTACCAAGCAAATTTCTCAGCAGCGCTGAAACCGGGGGGAACTCAACGGCACAATCCGCGAATCTGCGCCTAGATACGGAGAAACGAGCAAACCGCGGCCTCCCGGTGCGTGACAGTGACGGTAATGTGTCAGCGGAGGAAGCGGCCCGCACCCACGACGTCATTCAAAGGTACTTCCCCGCATTGTGCAACTTCTAGTGGGGGTTAGTTGACCGTTCTTGCTGATGGGATTGGGATAGGCACGCTAGCAACGCAACAGCGCACGCAGCGGCCAAGCCACGGGCTGGTGGTTCTTCACCCTCAGCCTTGGTTATTTGAGTTCATACCATCTATTGCTTGCCCTTTGCGCACCAAAGGGACGGTGCGGATAAGGCTGAAAGGCAGGTCTGGAAAAAACCCCTGTGTTATCTAGCCTGGGGCCTCACGTCGAGACTGATAAAATGCCGCACAAACACAGGTGACCTCACCACAGCCCTGCCAAATTGGGAGGGATTAATCTCCCTCCTTTGGCAGGAGGAAATTGAGGCACAGGCTTTGCCTGTGAGACCGAGCTGTGGTTTGTGTGACTGGTCCCGAGTGTGCCCGAGTGGCCTCGATTGTAAATGTCCTCAGCACAGGGCAAAGAAAACACATCTTTCTTACAAAACAGCAGAATGAGTTATTTTTGGGTCTCTATAAATTGTCTGTTTTCCAGCACTATCATTCATACCCTACCAGGGGAACACGACTGACCTAATTAAAGTCTAATTCCAACAGTACAAGACAAAACTTGTAAATACAAAACTTTTTTTTTTCTTTTTAATTTGGGTTCTTTTTCTATATGTATGAGCCCATCTGATTGGTGTAAACGCCCCAGAGGTGGGGGGCAGGGGAGGAGCAGTTAGGAGTCATCCGAGAAGCTGAACTATGGAAAATTCGGGGTGAAGCAGGACAAATTTCCAGATCGTTTTATGAGACTGTGACTTAATCTGCTAGGAGGCCGTATCCGCTGGGATAAAACTTCACGTAACCGGCTGGAAATTAGGAAACATTTTACCCCCCACCATGGAGAGGACTGGCAGAGGAAGGAGTCAGCGTTTCAATCCTCCATCCATCCAAAACCACCCGGGGTGATCGATGAAGACAATTTCATTGATCCACAGCCGACCCCGCACCACGGAAGAAATTAAAGAGGTGAGAAAAAGACGCCTGTTTTTCACGGAGCCCATTTTATGAAGCACACAAGGGTTAATCCAGCCAGCCAAACGCCTGGCTTTAGTTGCTATAGAAAACCCTGCCGGTGAGGTTGAGCGAGAAGCCTCCAGCCGTACCTGCCCAGTTTCTCGGCAGGGACTGTGCCCGGACACGTTCGGGATGGCTCGCGTCCAGCGCCAGCCGATAGGGAGCTGACGATGCTGAACGAATCACGAGCCAAACAGCAGCTTCACCCAACAGCTTCACCCTGCCCTTAGTCCCTGCGCGGGACGTGTCCTCGAAAAAACAACCGCAGCCCAGGCACCGGCGCTGCCGGAGGCAGAAGCGATGGGCCAAACTCTGCCCTCGGGCAGCGAAGCCGCTCCGAGTGCCGGGGCCCAGCAGAGATCCTGGCTCTAAAACGCTTTACGCCCACTGGGCTGTTTTGAACATGTGTCCCGGTGAGATAGGGTGGGTTTGGAGGTAAGGCCATCACGGTAGAAAGGGCTGTGTGTCGCCTGTTTAGAGCTGATGTCTTCAGGGCTGTGTCATGACCTTGGGGTTTTTTTTCCTGGCTTGACTTCTGGTTTGGAAGCGGCTTGGCAGAAATCGAAGTACATTGCAAACGCGGCGATGCCATTTCACTTTCTGGAAAGCGCGGGCAGCTTCATCAAGCGAGCCCCAGTTACCAGCTGGGAGGGCTGAAAAGAGAGAGAAGTTCTTCCCTGGTAGGACGTGAGACAGGCAGAGGAGAGGCTGTCCTTGGCGGAGCCGGTGTCCGAGCGCGCGCAGCGCTGCCCCCTCCCCGCTTTCTGTAATTGGTTTTATCCTGTAACGCCGGCTGGGGCTTATAATTTTCTATCCTCGCTCAGAAATTATAGAGCAGTGAAAGGGAGATGGGTTTCAGCTGTCGATGCTTCAAGGAGCGTTCAGCAGCGACACCGGATGAAAGGAGCGAGGTGGTGGTTTCGCTCCGCAGAGATCGCAGAAATACCCAGGCACGAAGCGCTGCCGTGGTTTTGGGCTGGGCGAGAAGGAAAGCAGAAACCGGTGCCAGCCCTCGGTCATTCCCCCGCTGCTGGAGCTCTTCGAGGAAGTCGTACATCTGGTGCTTTCCCATTTAGGCCTTTCAAGAGGCTCGTTGGAGAGCAAGGCTTGTGAGGAAGAGCCAGAAATAAACAACTCATGACCCCATTTGTGGGATGAGAGGAATGTAAGAAGAGAATCGTTAAAGATGGGCCAATCAGTGAATAAAAGCCTGTTTTTTAACAAGGCTGATAATTTGCTATGTCTATTAGAAGACTGTTGTGCGTTACAACATGCCTTTTTCCATAGCGTATGGAGGAAAGGAAAACCTTTGGCTCTTCAATACAGCAGCTAAAGACAAAGCCTGAGATGCAGCAGAGCACAGGTGTCCTGGGGGTGGTCTTCTACCCAGCGGCGTGTGGCCATGCAGGACCGCTCTGCCCTTGGCCTCTTTCAGTCCCACCAACCACACAGTGGTAAAAATCACCTCTCCTCTGGGGAGGACTCTGCAGTTTAATAGTTTTTGTACCTCTGCCTCTCTGGGAGTTTTCACAAACAGAAGGGGTTTTCTTCTGTCAGCCCAGCTCCTCGGAAGTTCTGCGTAAGGTTTAATATCACCTCCTATGACCCATCAATTCAGTCGTCGTTTCCCTGGTTGCTCTAAGATGTATTGACCCATTTTTACGGCTGTGACATTACCAGTGACTACGGCCAGATATCACAGCTCAATTCACCTTCTGTTTGTGTTAACCATGGTGACCATCAGCTTTTGAGTCCCCATGTATCTACTTTGCTTGGCCACCTGTCCCCTCTCGGTGGAGATGAGCGCAGGGTGCTGGCCGCAGCGGATGATGGTAACACAAACATAGGGAAAGTATCCGAAGCATGAAAGCCAAGCACTACTGCGATAAGTAGTGGTAGATAGCGCGCAAGTTGAGTTAATATTGAACCGGGATTGTTGCCAGGGGGGTGTGGCAGGAACAAACAAGCCAGGAGCCACCGCAGTGCGATAGACCACGTGGTGACCACTGGAAAAGCATGGGAGGCATGTGGGGCCATGGCTTTGGTGGTGTCCAGGACCACTACAGGAGACCCTGCCATGGGGGAAGCAGGGCTCACACTGAGTCACTTCTCTACTCTCCCCAGGGTAGAAAAATAGATAGTCTTTTTATAGGACTGTGCGTATCGCCAGGGCTCCCGCGGTCCTCAGGTTTTCTTATTAATGGGGAAAGCAACAGCCCTGTGTCGGTGTCAGCAAGAAGGGGATATCAGAGGGGCTGAGGCCACGTCTGCTAATGACTCGGAGGAGGAGGCTCCTTTTGGAGCACTCTGGGTCCTGCACAGGTGCAGACGATCAACCCTAGAAACACAGGGTCATAAAACCATATGCCCCAAACTTGGGTAACTTCCTTCCTTTTAATTAGACCAGGTGCTGAGATGCGGTGGCAGCCTCACCTTGCAGCACTTCTGCGCGATTTGCTTGCCCACGATGCTAAAACCCTTTAAATGTTGCCAGAAAACATGACCTGGAAAGCCTTCCCCTCTGCTTTATCCTTCCTGGGTGCCATTTCAGTGATATCCACATTAAAAAAAACGGCCTCAGTGAGCATACATTGCCGTCGCGTTTGGTCCAAAGGGCTGCGTAAGTATAAAAGCATCGCTTTAATAGCTTCATTTTGTATAAAATTATGCGAAGTTGGGTGTTCAGGCTTGTCCCACCTGCAGCTCTGACCCGTGGCAGCAATTTCGGTTGGGAGGTGGCATTGTTATCAACTACCGTTTTCTCAAATCTGTGGAGGCTTGAAGACAACGGCGCTCCAAGAGACGTCCAAAAACAAGACAAACCAAAAATCAGGTAAATAAGGAGTTTGCAGAAGTTCACGTGTACCCCGTGGATGTGGTTCCTGGCAGGGATGCGGCAGAACCCTGAGCGTGATTCGTTCGTCCCCATGGTGTCACCATGACGTTAGCAGAGTGTGTCGCCGCCGGGAAGAGGAGTGCTCCAGGTGTGAAACGCGCCAGGGGGACGGTGTCACTGTCCCCGCCTTGGCTGCATGATGGAGCACCACGGTTTCGATCGGGCTCTGCATCCCATCTTCTCCTTAGAAGAGAGACCTCTCTGGATCAGCAGATTGCTCCCGCTCAGACCTATTTTGGACAAACGAGTGATTTCCTTGCGTGTGACGTTGCTGCATAGTTTATTTACTTTTTTTTGGGGGGTAGCTAACATCCTTCTTCTCCTCTGAAGTCTGGCTTTGCCTCAGTTTCTCTCTGAGAGGAAAGAAAATACTGATCCACAAACCTGCTTCCCGCTGAGAAATCGCAGCGGCTGTTAGCAGAAGGTATTGGAAAATCAAAGGGTTTATGCGAGGGAAGAAATGCAGCTAATCCCGGCCGGGGAGCTGCTGCCCTGGCACCTGGTCTCGCCTCCCACCTCTCATTGCAGTTCTCGGTGTCCTTCTGGTACGGGACCCTGTGAGGGGGAGAACCGGCCATTGGATGCAATGATAAAGGATAACTCTTAGGATGTGGTTGCTTCAAGGTGCCTTATAAGGGTGAGATGCCGTCAAATGGAGAATAAGGTTCCTGCTGCAGCCCTCTGCCACAGCGCGCTGCCGGGGTCCAGCTCTTCAGCCCAGCCTGGGGAAGCAGGGATCAGGCATGTTCCTCCATAAACAGCTAATTGATTACTGTCAGCCCCTGATTACACGAATCATCGAGCACATCAGGGCTGTGCAAAGCTGGGCTTATCTTGAGCCGTCATCCTACCAAAAATGGCAGCGCTGCTGCTTGGCTCTTCTGCATGGATGCGGAGGTGACCCTTGGACCTGCCGGTGGCTCGACACCCACTGAACGTGTTTTATGAGGCAAAATAAATGTTTGAGCAGAGGCAAAAAAATGCTGCCGGCCTCTGGGCATGGCCACACATGATCTGCCTGCACCGACTGGCAGATAATTGCAGAAGCACTTGGGGTTCTTCAAGGCTGAGTGTGCCCAAGGCAGAAGAGCGATGCCTGGTGCCGGGGAGCGTGATGTGCACGTGGGCTCCTCAGCTGGGGCTCATCTCCCCTCGGCCATGTGGGGCTGCTGGTGGGCTCAGGGGATATGGGGAAGGGGACCACGCTGAAGAGGAGACTCGTGGCCCTTCCGGGTGTGATGGGGGTGAAGCAGGCCATGTCCTGACCCATGCCCACAGCCACCCGCCGGCACGGGGAGTTTGCATGCCTGTAGCCAAACTGGCCAGAGGCTCCACTGCGCAGTCTGCCCGTAGGTGTAACGCATTTTCCCCGGTTCTCCGGTAGAAAACAACCGGTTCCTTGTGTGTCTTTGGGGGGGACACTGAGCTGCCTAAAGCCAAACGACAAAAGGCCCCTTGTGCAACGCCATGCCTGAGAGCGAACAGAAAGCCAGGGGCAGAAGGGAAATGGGAACCCGTCCTGAAACGCCTCGGCCGGGGAGCGTTGGTGATGGCTGACCTCCTCGCGAGCGCGGTGCTCACCGTGCCAGGGGACCGCTCGGTCCTCAGCACCTCCTGCCCGTGCCCCCGTGGCTTCCTGGGGCTCGAGCCACGGCCGGGAAACTCAGCAAAGCCACCGATCCGCGCAGTGGGACGCCAGGCGGGGCTTCCATCGGCTCAGGTGCGAGCACAGGTTGTGCCACCACAGGACCATATCCTTCTCCCCACCGAGCGCGAGGAGCAGAGGGCACTGCCTGAGGATAACCGACCCCTTTCAGCCCTGGGCAAGTGTTTCCCGGCAGGTCTGTCTCCTCCAGCCCCTTCCCTCCTGGACCCTAAATAGGAGGTGCGGTAGGATGAGATGAATAGGGGTGGGAGGGGGGGCACAGGGAAGGTACATCTGCACAGCGAGAACCCCCCGGGAGCTGGGGGCGGGGGGGACAGTAGCAGCTCCTTGACCCTCCCGGTTATACCCCTCACTAAAAGCAACGAAGCCGGCAAAAGCAAGACAGGACGGGGTGAGGGGGAGCGGGTCTGGTCCAGCTGCCGTGGGAGCAGCCAGGGGCTCCCCTCGGCCCCACGGGAACCCGGCGGCTTTCGTGCGGGAGGGAGGGGTTAGGGACTCTGCTGCCCTTTCCTATCGCTATTTGCTTTTTGTCCTGTCAAAACTGTCCTTTCAGCAGTTTCAAATCTCAAGAGGTGTGGGGCTGGGCACGCTACTGCCATCCCAATCCTGGGAGAGAAACCTGCCCAAGGGTTAAAGTTTGAGCAACCGAGTAAACAAGGCGACTCCTCCTTCTGCATCATGTGAGCCAGGCAGAAGGTCAAGGGGAAAAAAAAAAAATCATAAAGCGAGGCTGCTGCTTCGCAGGGGACCCAGTGCTCTCTGGGCAGGCTCGGAGGCACGATGCACCTCCTGCCAAACTTTTCTTTTGTCACTTGGCTGCTCCTCGTCGCTTTCCTTGGCCTCCTGGTCCTGTGAGTAGAGGCTGGTCCCCCAGGGAGACCAGGGAGGAGGAGAAGCCTGTGCCTGCAGCTGGGGAGGGGCTGGGACCATCACCCTTGGCAGGAAGCGCCCAAGGACTTGGGTTGGCGTTAAAAACTCATCCTCCATCTCCCTGTGCCACCTTCGAGGCAGAGGCGAGGGCTGATAAAGGGGGGGCTCCCCTGTGCCCTCCCCATGCTGGAAGGGAAGGAGGAGGCTGGGCTGGGAGAGAAATAGAAATGAACTTCTTAATATTTTTTTTTTTTTTTTTTTTTTTTGCTTTTCTCAGCAGATCCAAAAGGAGAAGTAAATTCCCTGGTTTTAACCGCAGCAGGCTCTGTTTGGCTGCAAAGGGACAGGGCTGTCCCTGGCTGGGCTGGGCGAGCGGGGAGCGGGGCGGTGGGTGATGGCCGCGGGCTGTTTGCCCGCGTGCTTCTGCCAGCAGAAGCCCCCATTTAAATAGTTATGTTGGGAAAATTGCCCTTTTGCTTATGTCGCTCAGGGGAGCTGTAGAGAGCTATACAGGCAAAAACTTAATTTTGCTGTTGTAATTTATGTCCCCGCTCGGCTGCCATGCTGCTGTGGCTCTACCACCTGAGCACCGCAGTAGGTCTTTGCAAAGACAAACACAAGGGCAGGTCCCCGCTTGAGGACTTAATGCCTCTGAGACCTCTCTTCAGTCACCTGCGTCACAGATCTCTCATCTGTGGAACTAAATGAGGTCCATGAATAAAGACCTGAGGTGCCCGGGTACACCCAGGCCAGGCTACAGCTCCTTTCGGCCCTTGTCTTGGATCAAAATATATCCTGAATTATCTTGTATCCCAAGTGATCCTGCATTTGTTGCAGGAGGAGAGTATCCTCAGGAGGTCTGCTGCTGGTGGTCCATAATTTCAGCTTTTTCTGGGAGACAGGAACCAGCTGTTTAAGCTGTTCGCTGTGCTCAGGATGAAGAACCTTCTCTTTTCATTGTGTAAAAGCATCTAACGTGCTCTTTGCTCGACAGCTATGGGATATGGCCCTTCCGGGCCTTCAAGAAGCTGGGCATTCCCGGGCCGCGGCCTCTGCCGTTTTTTGGGACTTTCCTGGAGTACCGGCAAGTGAGTACCGGCAGCTGCTGCTCCGTAGCTGCCTTCCATTCTTACTTGTATCTGGGGCTGCTTTTCCCATCCTTTGGGCATCTCTTTCCTCTGCCCTTGACTCAACCAGATGGAAATGGTTCTTTCAGGTAGGAAAGCTCTTTGGACCCACAGAGAACACAAAAATTACTCTTAGGGTCTGTGTGACCTGAATGAGGTGGTCTGCCTTTTTTCAACTACTTTGTAATTTAAGTTATTAGTTTCTCCCTGGATTTCTACCTGCCCCCCAGCAGCTGAAGTTCTGTTGGAAGTACGGAGAAAAAAAAAAAAAATATATTGGACAGATGCCTAGGAGTGCTGATCTCTGAGAGCTGCGTGTTTCTTTGTGTCATCCCCACGAAGAGGCTGAATTAGCCCCAGCGATGCCCCATCCAGCCACTTGCTGTTGGGCCAGCCTGAGACTAAGCCAGGCGGATAGATTTCTGAATAAAAAAATCAAATATTATCTGGTTAGCAAACCTTAACTAATAAGTAGGTAGTAGCTGATCCTCTGTAACTCACTGCAAGTGCAGAACAAAATGTGCTAGCTTCAATGAAAGAGGTGTTTTAGCTTGTGTTTGCTGGGCTTACAGCACGCGTGTGGTCTCTTACTAATGGTTTAGTTGATGCATGGTGAGTGTTATGTGTCCCGTAAGTTTCATCCTTAGATGTAACGTCGGTTAAAACCCTAATGGAAACAAAGCAAAACACAAAAAAGCCATCCTCACTCCGGTTCGGTAACCGCAGTGGAAGATCTCATGAGGACAAGGCGGCAGCAGCTCTAACGCGTTGGGCGGAAGATGAAAGGACACCCTGGGATCGAGTTCCGCCTGATAACTCTGCTCAGACTAAAACTGCGTACCCTGTCGTGCCCCGGCTTCATTACATTTTTACCTCGGGTTAGGCTAGTGGAAGTTGAAAGTGCTTCTTTTTTTTTTTTTTTTTTTTTTTTGTCCTCTCTGCTCTCTTTTTTCCCCCCAGTGCAAATGTCCCCTAAGTGTCTACGTGACTCTTAAGAGCTACCATGCACCCCCCCCCCCCCAATCCCTGCCACTTTCAATGGGTCTGTGGGATGCCCCTCACTGCCAGCTGTGACCTGCTTTGATCCCTCCTCGCTGACAAACTCTTCATTTCGCCTTTCTTCTTTTGCAGGGAATCCTGCAGTTTGATCAGAAGTGCTTTGAAAAATATGGTAAAATCTGGGGGTGAGTTTCTTGCTGCAGAACAAAAACTGCCTGTTTGGGGTGCTCTGCCGCCCCAGAATAGAATGGAAAAAGGTACGTTGCCACCACGTCTCAGCACTGTAATTCCAGCAGTGACAGCTTGGGAAAATCCAGGTTCACCACTGGGAAAGTCTCCAGCCAGCTCTCCAAGGCTTCTTTCCTGCTTGGATTTCATAGAATCGTAGAACGTGTCGGGTTGGAAGGGACTTTTAAAGGCCATCTAGTCCAACCCCCCTGCAGTCAGCAGGGACATCTGCAACTAGATCAGGTTGCTGAGAGCCTCGTCCAGCCTGGCCTTGAATGTCTCCAGGGATGGGGCCTCCACCACCTCTCTGGGCAACCTGGGCCAGTGTCTCACCACCCTCAGTGTAAAGAACTTCTTCCCAATGTCTGATCTAAACCCGCCCTGCTCTAGTCTAAAACCATTGCTCCTCATCCTCTCGCTCCATGCCCCTTCAGTACGGTGCAGGGCTGGGACGATGGTGGCCAGTTTGGGGGTCATTTGTTTGCATAAGCTTTGAAAATAGCCTTTTTTTTTTTTTTTTTCTTTTCCCCTTTGGGAGCATTAAAAACTAAACAGCGGTGTTAGTGACCTCAGGGCCGGGGAAACTTGTTCCGCAGGGAGCCCGGGGAGCTCCCCTCGTCCTCCGACACCCGCCAAATCAGCGCGGCCATCCCTTTGTCTCCCAGCTCCAGAGGCATTAGCGAGGGAAGGCGCCGATCGCGCCCCAGCCACGCAGCCTGCCCGGAAAACCCCCACTGCGTGGTGTCAAACCGAGCCTCCTGCCTTTGGAGCCGCTCTTCGCCCGTCTCGAGCGGAAAGCAAGCGGCAGGCTGCCGCGGGGTCTGTCGTCTCGGCCCCTGCTTCTCCCCGAGCCGGGGCACGAGCTGCCTTTCCGCCTGCCGCCCCGCTCCCCCCGCCGCGCCGGGTGTGCGCTGGGGCCTCTCGTCGTGCTTCTCTTGAGAACCTCTCAAACCCAAGCAGAAGTGTTGTGCCAAATAAATCCTCAGAGGCTTCATGAAAACTAGTGCATTTTTATTTATTTATTTTTTTTTCTTCCCCCGAATGACTAAATGTTCTCAAGCCTCTTGACGATGGCAAGACAGATGAGTTTTCCCCCTCTCATTGCCTCGTAGGCCAGGCAGGGACATCTCCTTACCCCACTGGTAGGCTTTTCAGCGTGGATTTAGTGACTCCAGCTACCTGCTACAGAAACAGCTCAGACAGCCCAAGTGCAGGGGCTCAGCGTCGTGGCAAAAGCTGCCTTTTATCTAAACCCACGCTGCTTTGGCAACTCTTTAGTACCACAGACGATTGCTAGAAATGCTCGCGCTGTCTGTGTTTGGCACTTTCTTTCCCTTTCTCCTGTTTTACTACGTAATAAAGCAGTTTCAGCCTCATCCCTTCGGCTGTTTTGTCAGAGGGGACTCAGCTGGCCCCAGCCCTCTGGGCTCGAGCCGGCGATGTGCAGGGCTCCGACCGCAGACAACGCCGGCTGCTTTTGCTCCAGCTGACCGCGAGCGATGGACTGACTGTGGGTTTCTCTTGGCTTAGGATTTTTGACGGCAGGCAGCCCGTGCTGGCCGTCCTGGACACCGTCCTCATCAAAAACATCCTGGTGAAGGAGTGCTATAACATTTTCACCAATCGCCGGGTAGGTACCTAGTCCCGTGCTCTGCTCTCCAGTGCAGGGCGCGTGTGGCAAGAAAGAAGGAGTTTCTTCTTGGCTTCTGTTCTCCTTCTCTGAGCCCTTCAGCAAGTAGTTGCTCTCTGTTTATTGCCCCGGTTTATTGATGGTACCAACAACCTTGATGGTACCTCTGTTAGGGAGGTGTAGAGGCCACTCTGGCTGGGACGCTGGGACATCAGCCTGGATGTAACCTAGGGCTGATGCCAATTATGACTCTTACGCTTTTGTTTCCATTTCTGTTGTTTGCTGGTAGAGCTGACTTCAGGGGCCAAGTCGGCACTCCATGGTGGGTATTTTTTTGCATTTCTGTTGGGTGGAAAGGGGTTGGAAACCTTCACCCGTCTGCTTGTCTAACCCTGTCCCTTTTGCTGTAACGTTCTCCCTGTGCAGAACTTTGGTCTGAACGGGATCCTGGATTCCGCCATCAATGTGGCTGAGGATGAGAAGTGGAAAAGAATTCGCACTATCCTGTCTCCAACCTTCACCAGCGGGAAGCTGAAGGAGGTAAAGCAGAGGCCACCGGTACTTTGCATCAATAGCCAGGGGATGATTGGGCTGTTTCAGAGTACAAACCTTCCCCTCAAACAGGGAAGTCGCCCCGTTTGTCAAGACCACGTCCATTAGCACTGTTTGTTGGGAGCAGTTCAGCAACATGGCGCCTGTCTACCGTCATGGGGAGGGGGTCAGGAGAAGGGTATGGGGGATGAAATGGCACGCAAGGTGCTACAAGCTGAGGCTGTTGGCCCCATGACCTGTGTTTCCTTCTTGCTAAGCCTAACACTCAGACCAAGGGTGCCCATTTTCCGTGTGCTCAGGAGCTATGTTCCTTTCCTGCTAGAGTGGGTGCTTAGCTGGAATGGGAGCTGCGTGTGGATTATGGGAGGAGAAGCTCGCTCGGTCCTAGTCGAATGAACTCTGTGGGCTGGTTATTAAGATGAGAGAAAGCAATGCCTGAGGCCTGGAAATGATGCCTTCCCCTTGCCTGCCCTCCCTCTGCAAGCCAAAGGCTTGGCAAGGCACAGGCGGCAGTGCGGAATTGCCCAGCCGCGTTTGGTGGAGGTGAAAGCGCCAACAGTGTCCTCTGCTTTGGTTTGCGTTTCAGATGTTCCCTGTCATTACTCACTATGGTGAAAAACTGGTGAAAAACATTGAGAAGAAAGTGGCTAATGGTGATGTTGTGAACACAAAGGAGTGAGTAGCTATGTGGGGCTGACAGGAAAGAGTTTGTATTCAGCGTGGGGAAAGGGGCACACAGAGAGAGGGTTTGGAGACCCTTTTCCACACAGATCCCTTGTCAGCTATGGCCATGGGCATGGTATGTTCCTCAGCGGTGGCCTTGCTCTGCTCTGCTCTGCTCAGTCTGGGTAGCTGTGCTCTGTTTCCCACTTCATTTTACTGGAGATACACTTTGAGGAGCGGGTAGGGCCTGTTCCAGAAGGCCCGCAAGATGTGGTGTTCTTGGATGTAATTTTTACAGACGGAAAACAAAATACAATCTTTGTTAACCCAGGCTGCAGTTCAGTGCTTTCCAACTGCAGCCTAAGTTTTTGGTGCTGAGAAAAATTGAGGGATGAATGCAACTGGGGAAGCTTGGGAGAATATAACGATGGTTACTGCCACATCAAGATAGGACCTACTATGTTAGGACTCTGCTCTGAGTCCTTGATTACAAGAGATTCCCTCTCTCAAGGATTGTTCCTAGATGGGCTTTTATTCACTACGCTGGTTGGGTTCATCTCATTCACTCCCTCTTCTTCTCTACCTAGCATTTTTGGAGCCTACAGCATGGATGTGGTGACCAGCACTTCTTTCAGTGTGAATATTGACTCCATGAGCAACCCCAGTGACCCCTTTGTCACCAACATTAAGAAATTCCTCAAACTCAGTTTCCTAAACCCCGTGTTCGTGTTCTTAGGTATGACACACCTCGTCTCATCCAGCCCTGAATCAATGTCAGAGGTGGTAACCACCTGCATTTCCTGGTAGCTCCCTTAGTAGCTTTGAGTCCTGTTTGACAAAGATGCTCAACACTTTGCAGGATTAGATTTACCCTCCCAGATCTGCAGAAATATTTCCTCAGGAAAACCACAGGCAAGATTTGTACAGCCTGTGCGGGTCTTTGCAGGATCCTCCTACAGGCAGAGACCCTGTTTGCAGAGAGGCGTTGGAGACCTTCTCTGCCAGAGAGCTGCACTTAGCGTGGCATTGCGGCCATACAGTGACACACGGAGGAGATTCTCAAGTGCTATTGCATGCCAGCCGTGGTTAGGTAAAAAGAGAGCTGAAGGCAAGAAAAAGCAATTTTTGGAGTCAGGGCCCAGATTTACCCCTCTCCTTTCTATGCTTTGTGCCAGTTTTGAGTTTCTTGGGCCCCTTTGAGCTAAAATATGTTGTTCTTTTCTCTCCTTTTAGTGTTGTTCCCCTTTGTTATCCCAGTGCTGGAAAAGATGAATGTTACTCTGTTACCCTCAGAAGTCATAGACTTCTTCAGTGCAGTCTTCATAAAAATGAAGAAGGAACGGGAAAAGGGTGGCAGCAAGGTGAGTCCAGCGCACATAGCCTCTTCTCTTCCCTGTGCCGTCCTTCTGAGTGCAGGAGGGACCTGGTCACGTCTTCAGAAGCTGTGGCGTATCGCCTGCTCTCCATAACAGCTTCCAGCTCATCAAACGTGGGGAGAGCCAGAACATGCCCACATGCCCTGCCTAGGCTTCCACGTGGAGAAAGTACCTGTGTTCATAGAGGGTCTCCAGACTGAACCTCAACACGCACTGCAGCCACAAGCCTGCTGGTGGGGCTGCAAATGGAGCAGGCGTTTCAGCAAGGAGCTGGTGCGGGACAAGGTTTGTCTCCTCCTTACCCAGATCTTTTCTGAATGCCTCTGTTTCTCCCCAGAACCGGGTTGATTTCCTGCAACTCATGGTTGACTCGCAGAGCTCACACGACAGCTCCAAGTCTGCTGAGACCGACTCGTACAAATGTACGTCTTAAAATCTGTCCTCCTCTCGGTAGGAAGCATGGTAGTTCCTCATGCGGTTAAAGGAAGGAAGGAGGAGAGGATTTTAGACATTAATCCTACAGGAGATTCAAGGTCTCAGTAGTGAGGCTGTAATGATGCTTATCACATGTCAGCCATATTTTATTATACCCCATTTCCTGGGATAAATCTGTTTGTGCGACAAAGAGCAAACAGGGCGAATACCTCCTTACTCCCATTTCTTATTTTATCTTCTCTGAAGGCCAGCAATGTTGGCTGTATTCCATAAAGCCCACAAAGCACATACGCTGCACATACCTTGCTCGTCTGTGAGCTCATCTCTGTTCCTCATCCTAGGTGAACTGTGAGATTTAGAAAATAATGTCTCAGCCAAGGCACAGCCCCAGTCCACCAACCCCAGTCAAGGCCGGATGCTTGTAAGCTTTTGAGGCGCAGGGAGAGGGTATTTGTACAACACCCTGCACTGCATCCCGCGTCCTGGCAGTGCTTGGACACTACTGCGGTACCAGCGTTAAATCCTGTATTGTCCTTGTTACCGCTGACACATTATGCTCAGGGCCACTAATCCCTCAGCAGCGCAAGGCTCACCTCATGGCTTAGAGGAGCTGCTGGGCATCTCTTCATCGCTAACTTCTCCTGGCATGTGCCCTTATATTTTTTGGCCCAGGAGAATGGTCCCAGAAGATAGCAGATAATCAGGCTCAGGCTGCACGTACCTTGGCTGTGCTCTTAAAGAAAGCAACATGGTACTGCTGATCTTGACAGCAGTTTTCTGGCTGTACAACAGTGCCAGATCCACCCCTTTGTGGTAGCAGAAGGCTAGCTGATGGTTTCCTTTCCAACTGACGAGCAGTTATGAAGTGTGTTACCTAGATTGAAGAGAGGGATCCTGAAAAACCAAGGGTTAATCACTGTAGTTTTCAGCTTCTTTCATGTGCTTCTATGCCTCTATTCAGCATTAAGCGATGAAGAAATTCTGGCCCAGGCTCTTATCTTTGTCTTTGCTGGCTATGAGACCACCAGCTCCACTCTCAACTACATAGCGTATAACCTGGCCACCCACCCCGACGTGCAGCAGCGACTCCAGGACGAGATTGATGCAAACCTGCCCGACAAGGTAAGGGAGGGTGGGGAGATGCTGGGGTTGTTCCCACCTGTGCCTTGTAGACCTCGAGCCAAAAGCCAGGTTGGAAACAGAACGGAGTGGAGGAAGTGCTGGCACTGGGACTTCCCCCTCTCCGGTCTCTGATGCCTGAAGGGGAAGCGTTGTGGGGGTGTTGGGGAGGGGGTTGGAGTCTCGTGTTTGTTGCCATCCTGATTCCTCTCCCCAGGCTACTCCCACGTACAACGCCATCACGCAGATGGAGTACCTTGATATGGTGGTGAACGAATGCCTCCGGCTCTTCCCCATTGGGGGCCGGATTGAGAGGGTCTGCAAGAAGACAGTGGAGATCAATGGTGTGACTATTCCAAAGGGCATGGTGGTCATGATCCCAGTCTACGTGATGCATCGTGACCCAGAGTACTGGCCAGAGCCAGAGGAGTTCAGGCCTGAGAGGTGAGGGCCGGGCGGGGGTCGATAGCTGCGCACTCAACCTCAGCCCAGGGAGTGGAAATAGCAGCAAAAGTGGGGAATGCGTGATTATAACATTTAAATTAGACATTTATCATTGTCTGACATCTAGTCCCAGCATTACCGTGAGGGGAGTTTTATGATCTACATCCATAAACTGTGCATGGAATTTAATTAACTGTATTGAAGGGAGCGACAGTGAGAGCAGCTCCCAGCAGCTGTAGCACTGAGGGGTTTATGGCCAGATATTAAAACGAGAGCCATTGGGTGACTGGCACGATGCCGTGCAAATCAGCAGTGGAAGGGCAAAGACGGGTAGGAAATAAAACTTAATTTTTCAACCCAAGTTATGAAACAATCCTTGCTTAGGAGCCTCTGTCAGACCCCGCGAAATGAGGCAACAGTCCAAGGCAGACATGGGAGACCCTGGGCCTGCTAGTCTTCAGGTGACCACGAAGACGTTGAGGCTTGGTCCAGAGAGAGCAGGACCAGACCTGTGCCCTTGCACCAGGAGTTGAAATACCCCTGGAAGCTAACCCTGGTGTGGGGATGCGGCGACCTTTGGGACAAAACGTGGCAGCGGCATCAGGCAGAAGTTAGGGAGGGAGATGGGTGCTGCTGAAATCACCTGTGGACCCCTATGGTCCCCTTGTGTTGACTGCAGAAGGAACCACCCAAATGGGAGTACTCCGGCAATGGGCGGGTTACACCAGTTGCTCCAGTAGCTGCGTCCTAACGCCGGTTGGCAAACTGGGCGTGGGTGGCTGGATGGGAGCTCTTTCGGGATGACTTGCCTTGCTGGGAGTTCATCAGAGAGATGTGCTGGTGTCTCAGAAGCGAGATACTTCACTGCTGACTTAGCCATGGCTGGGGTTTGTACCTGGACCTCATGCACCGGGAATGAAAAGCTTTCTGACATGAAAACCAACTGATCACTGAGAAGTATTACTGAAAATGCTCGGTGGCAAATTTCTCTGTGAAGCCGATTGTTCTTCCCTGTTTTTCATGATGAGGAGAGGAATGGCTGGCGTGTCTCAAAAGCAACCCTCCCTTTAGTCACGCAGGGGGAGAACGCCTTTGTGTTCGCGCAGTCCTTTGATCTAAAGGGAAGACGTGAAGCTGTAGACCGGTGTGTTTTAGGGTTTGAAATCTGGGTTCAGTTTTTGAGCTGAGAGGGAGTTCTGAGGAAAGAGTAGTTATGAAATCCATTAGCATATTTCAGGTGTTCCCTGCTCACCTGATGCACCTGGAGATGCACAGCCAACTCCGAGCAGCAGGATAAAAGCAGAAGCATAAGGCATCTATTGAGACAGGAATAAGGGACTTAGCTGGGTTCTTCTAATACGCACAAAAACACAAAAAGCTTTTGCCTTCCCAGACCCCTCATCACTTCAGATCTGAAAGCTTGACGCATCCTGGAACAGTAGCTCTTTCTAACTTTATTTCCTTTCTGTGATCAGGTTCTCTAAAGAGAGCAAGGAGTCTATTGACCCCTACACCTTCCTGCCGTTCGGGGCTGGCCCCAGGAACTGCATAGGAATGAGGTTTGCTCTCCTCACCCTGAAAGTGGCCGTGGTCGTCCTCCTGCAAAACTTCTCGTTCAGAACCTGCAAAGACACTCCGGTGAGGATACGGGATGATGTGGTGCGTTGTCCCGCTGAGGTGGTCCTGCGCCCTCTCTTTTGCCTGCATCTCTGGGCAAACAGGGAATGTCTCACGTGCATATTAAATACCTCTCTTCCCCAAGGAGTTCAGAGACCACTGAACCTTCCCTGCAGACTCGGGTTTTACTACTTCACACAGAGACCGGGGAGGAAGATTTCACTGTGGATTAGAGAGGCATATGGGAATAACTGCATTTCAGTCTTCTCAGCTGATTTAAATGGTTCACCACACGTTACTGATACATTTTTTTTTTAAGCCTCTACAGAAGCAAATTTAATATTGGTGGAATATGCCAGGCTGAGATCCCTGAAGTCCTCTGCCTCTCTTTGGGTGCACCTAAGTTGTGGGGTGCTGGCTCCCCCACGGTGCCCTGTCCTTCTGCCTTGACCCAGCGTAGGAAAACCCTTCTCCAGAGAGCAGCAAGGGAACATCCCCCCAGCCCGCTCCGAGGCTGCGCTTTGCAACCCAAACGTGGCTATTCTCTGTGAGAGACACCAAAATCCATCCCTTATGGGCCACCAGGCAGGTCTCGAAAGGGCAACAATTTTCGAGCAAGCGCAAGCTGAGCTAAATTTGAATTGGCGACCCCCTCCCCCTTTGAGGCTCTGCAGGATCCCACCAGGTTTGGGGTTTGCCCCAGATCCCCATGAACGCCGCATGCAGAACTGATGGGACAGGCCCTGCAGGACGGGGCTGTTTGACATAAAGTAAATGCAATGGCCGTTGGAAACGATACGTCAAGCAAGCCCTCCCGAAAGCACGGCGACTCCCCGCCACTCAGAGGCAGGTAGCGCTATGTTTGGTGTTAGTTTCGACCCGGCGTTCTGCATCCAGTGCTGCGAAGGGCTGTGCCGCGAATACCTTTCGTTCACGAGGCGAGCTTGGGAAAGCAGAGCGGAGGGGGCAGCAAGTGTGTTCAAAGGACATTTGTTGTAAGAAACAGAAAAATCCTTATTAAATTATGACTTGGCACGGGCGCTCAGCTGGAATCTCTGCAGATTCAGATTGCAACTCAACTAGTAACCTGGAGGTGAAAGACTGTAATAGTCCATTAACAATGCAGTGACCTATCCACCCTCCCCCAACTCTAATGACATTTTTCTAGTCCTCTGCAATCCATAAAATTGATTCTTTTTATAACTGCCTTTAATTAAAAGGAGACAAGTTAAATATGTATTGTATTACTGGTGCCCATAGGTTTATGGGGCTCTTTCAGCCCTTTTTCCTACAGAAGATGTCATGTACATCAGATCAGAGCGGGAGGGAAAAATTCATGCCGGAACATCCCTTTGGAATATGTATGTGGAAGCTGCAGCCTCCTCTCGCTCCTCCACTGATGACACACTGGGCTTCGAGCCACATTGCTTAAATTGCCTGAAACAAAGCTTAGTGGGATATGGGGCTTTTAATGCAGCTTGTCGGGCTGGGGGTGCATTACCCTTGTCCTGATGGGGAGAAGGAGAACAGGGATACGAGCAGCGTCGAATTGACGGAGGAGACTTGGTAAAACACTCTTCCCTCCCCTGCAACTTGACTCCCTCCAACCCCAGTTTTAAATGTTCTTTTTATTGAGATTTCCAGCCCACCCCAAGGGAGCCTGTCGCTCTTCTGTGTGAGGATGCTTTTTCTTTGGTACTCGGCCTGAGCAGCAATCTAACTTTCGTTATTTCCCGGAGAGCTTATTGCTCCTCCACCTCCCGTTGCGATCCAGCCCCCCTTAGCGCTGACACACTTCAGCGTTAAACCAAATGGCACCGCGGGCCCCTCCTCAGCCGCGGCTGCCCCGATGGATTTTGGCTGCTTTTCCCTCCACGTGCAGCCTGTTGGTCAGTGCGCCGAGCTCTTCCCACCGTGCTATGCGAAAGTCAGGATTCACTAACGTGTTTATTCGAGCTGAGGGTGATTAAACCCCAGCTCATATCTGTTTTGCATGAGCAATAGCGAAAGTCCTGCTATAAGTACATCTGTAAGTCAGGAAACGCACCAAAAACAAGGGGTGGCTGAGATGTATGTGGGCCGTAGGGGTCCTGTCAGTGTCATAACTGTCCTTTTTCCCAGCTTACGTGGCTATTTTGATATTTTTTTCCTCCTGCTCAAGGTCCCGCTGGTTCTGGACACGAAAGGTTTCATGCAACCCAAGGAGCCCATCGTCCTGAAGATGGTCCCCAGAGGCCATGCTGATCTGAAGAAGTGAAGGAAGCAGGAACGGATCAGGGACTCTTGTTTGATGGCGCCTCCTCTGACTCTCCAGAGGAGACCCAGACTGATGTGTGCGCTTCAGAAATGCCCGTGGTGCAAACCCCCCATTTCACAACAGGGCATTAGGGGTTTGGCCCAGGGTAATTACATGAGCATTATCCTAATGAAAATTAGCCCCAGATCCCGCTGTTCCCGATCACAATAGGCATTTTGCGAGACCATTTGCACTCGAGTTATTTGGGCACTTTTTTTCTCTCCCTCTGAAGAAGCACTTTTCTCAGCAATTTGATTCCAGACTCTGTCAGTCTCTTCTGGCAGTGTAATTTAAATCAAGATAGGGAGAGAAAATTGCTCATACTTAAGTAATGCTACCCTTGCTCCTCTTCCTACTGCCTGCTGGGTGACTCCGTATGTCTTCTGGTTTTATTCTCCTGGGAGTGCAGAGTTGTCCAGGGCTATTTCCTCAGCTGTGTGCTACGACCCTAACAAGTGTTAGAGTGGTCACATCCTTGCAGGAATGAATGCCTGTGGCAAAGTTTCTGATGCTGATTTATTGAGATTTTCTTATGATTTTAGATGGCTTTTGCGTGATGCGGATTGCAGATGAGTTGAGTGGAGCAGCCCAGAGACAAGCAGTTGCCCCGACTGGCTGGAGATGTGCAGAGTGGGAGAGAAGTGCCCCGCACGTGTTTCCTGATTGTTTGATTATTTTACTGCGGGCGTGCAGACATCTCCCGTAGATGGATTGTCAACGCAGGCACCATCTATGCTGCTGTCATGACACCTTTTGGTCTCTGATTTCTATTAGGCCACTTGTAAGACCGAATTAACTGAATTAATAATGATGCAGAGTGCAGCACTGAGAGCCTTCAGGTGTCCTGGAGAACCCTAGTCTGGAAGAAAGGTGTTGCCTTTGGCTAATGTGAGCTGGAAGGTCTTGCTAGACTGCCATTTTTGTAGATTCTGGAAGACCTGTATGCTCACATTTCATATTATTCCTCCAGGAAGTGCTACTGGAGGGTTAACTGCAATAAAAAGCTCCCTTACCTCTTCTGTAACCAGCTGATGCCAGTCTCTGATTCTGTTCTTTCCTCTATACACAAGTGGATACGCAAGTGAAGGTAGATTTAGATTGGATCTCAGGAAGAAATTCTTTGCTGTGAGGGTGGTGAGGCGCTGGAACACGTTGCCCAGAGAAGCTGTGGCTGCCCCGTCCCTGGAGGGGTTCAAGGCCAGGTTGGACGGGGCTTGGAGCAACCTGGGCTGGTGGGAGGTGTCCCTGCCCAGGGCAGGGGGGTTGGAACTAGGTGATCTTTGAGGTCCCTTCCAACCCAAACCATTCTGTGATTCTATGAGTCTAACTGTAGGTCTCATAAGTCATTGGCCAGACAACGATGTGGACTCATCACCTTTCCCAGATGGGCTGGGCTCCTTTGGTGGGATCCTCAAAGGAGATCCTCCCTCTGCCTCAAAAATCAGTGCCACAGAGCAGAGACAGAAGTTCTCTTTTGCAATTCATTCTTCCACTGGCCTTGTAGCATCACAAATTACTGAGGGTTTGGTCTCGCCAGTCTCAGCCAAGCATTTGTCGTTCTCTGAAAGTAGAGGGGTTCGATTCCAGCATCTGCTCCGTGCTGCAAACCACCTGACCTCGTCCTGGGTTCAAAGTGCTCTCCATGCTCCCTCCTGAGCTCCTCATGCACCTACGTCAGCGCACCCTTCCACTGGAGGATGTCTTCTGCTTCCAAGCTGTCAAAGTTCAGCGCTGGGTGAAATACATGCACGTGCGTCTACAGCTAACCCAGCCACCACCACCTACAGTGCTGCTTGCGTTCCTGCAGGATGAAAACTCATTATGCCTCGGATGAATCCAAGTCACTACCTCATGTGTATCGTCAGTAGGAAGAGCTGCTTCTGGCGATGTGGAGTTTGAGGTACCCCAGTCCAAAAATAAATGGCTGAGCAGAAGCATTGCTGGTGCGAAGTCGTTACCATTGCGAAATTGGGCTTAGGAACTTCAGTCACTAGACAGCAGTTTTCATCTTTCTTTTATATTCTTACACATAGATAGATAGATAGTATATTATTTTTATATTTTCTCCCTATATCTTTTAGGAATTGTATAGAAAACCCCCAAAGAGATATAATAACCTTTCTGCAATTTAATTTAATCAGGTTAAATTCCCCAGAGAAAAACACCCTTGACTGGAAGTGTAGGGGAAGAGCAGGGCTGCTTCTCTGGGGAGTCACCCATGAGCTGGGTGAGAGGGTTAGAAGATTCCCAACAGCTCTGTCAGCCACGGCTTCCCCTTCTGCCTTCGTCACCTTCAGCAGCGCGGCTCCCTTCCGCCACCAGTGTACAAAAGTGACAACTCGTCTTTGTTTTCAGCTGTTACCGTCCCCTTTTTAAAAGCCGTGGCACTGTGTTTGACTGTGATGGCGCATCTCAGGGGAGAACGGCAAAATACAGAAGCAGTCAGAGCCCTGGAGAGAAAACAGCCGAAAAGTGCCTGCACCGTCACAGCGGTTCATAAAAAGGGGCACGGAAAATCCTCAGGTCCCTGCCTTGAGAGGTGACCGAGAAGATGAGGGTGACGAAGTCACACACAGTGTCACAGGTCAGGGATGAATTAATAACCTCGCTGGGGCGAAGGCCGTAGCTTGCCCGGTGGCAGCGAGGGAAGGGTTTTGCCTCCCCGCTCCATGCCTGTGTTGGAATTAATCACTCCCATACAAATGTCAACACTACGGAAAACATCCTTCAGGATAATCTCTCTCACAAAGCTGCTTAACATTTTGGTAATATACAGTTCACTTGCAGGTGTCAAAGGATTTCAGCCTCTCTCATCTCTGTTCAAAGGCATCTTCATCTGCCGGCACCCCGCGCCGATGCAGCGGGCGCGCAGGGGGCTGCGACCGGCAACGCCGACGTGCCCGCGGAGAGGCCCACCGGCAAACGCACGGCACGGCTCCATCTCCCGGCACCTGCACGGGATCCTGGCAAGGGACGACACGATGTCGAGGCGTGCCAGATCTCCTCTTCGTTCTGCTGAATTCATCCGTGCACGAGAGCAGAGAGTGCGCACCTTCGCCAGCTCCCGCTTGTCCCGGGGGGAGGTTTGCCATCAGATTTTGGCTTTGTGGAGTGGCTGGGGGGGACCTTGCAGTGGGGAGTTGCTCGGATGCTGTGAGTTTTCCAGCAGGCCCAGTACATGGGACGCTGCTTCTTGGCTTCATTCCAGGCCGAGTGGCTATTTGGAGGGTGTTCTGTGTCAACCCTTTCTGGGCCGATTTCCAGCGGTAACGAGCAGGCACCGCTCCCCCGTAGCCAGAGGGAAATAAAGCTGTGCTCTTCAACAGCCGCGTGCCTCAGTTTACCCACACGTCAAATTATTTTTAAAGTTCTTTACAGTTTAGGCAATCGTGAACCTTATATATAACCATAAGGTAGACTGCGGGCCTACCTTATGTCATGCTTTGATTCAGATCACAGCAAGGTCACAGAGGGAGTCAATGGGTTTCCTTAGGGTGCCACCAAAGCAGAAGTGCTTCAGGAGCTCATCTAACGTTGGAACAGGCTACCCAGGGATGTGGTGGAATCGCCATCCCTGGAGGTATTTAAAAACCAGGTAGATGCGCTGAGGGACGTGGTTTAGTGGTTTTGGCAGTGTTAGGTTAATGCTTGGACTCAATGATCTTAAAGGTCTCTTCCAACCTAGATGATTCTGTGATTCTATAACACGCTCCAGCTGCTGACAGCTGGAAGCAAGTCCTCTACTCCCCCTAAAAAACATATAGGATGAATATAGCGCCCTCAGCACCAACTCCTCCGCTTCCCCTCCTATAGCGCAGCACTGTTCCCTGGCACAAACACAGCTTCAGCTCAGCAACAGCTCCTTCTGCACGGATAGTCCACCATCAAGTTGTGTCATTCAAATCTGGCCCCGTTCGCTCGGGCTTCTATTATTTAGGCTTGTTTCAAGCAAGACCATCCACTTGCACTTAACACGGTGCTCACTCGTTGAAGTCGTATCGCTGCTGGGCTTAACACGGGAGAGCTTTGTTGGCTCTTGGTCCTCTCCCATGGCTGCGGGAGGTCCCCAGGCCGGTCGCGGGTAGAGTGGTCGTTCCTGCCACAATTTGCAAGACGCTTGGAGCTTTCCTGACCCAGACCTGGTTTGCATAGAGGTTGTCTGTATTATTGCTGCTGGCGCTGTACCGGGCCCGCTGGTGAAGAGAGATAGGCCTCCAGAAACTCTTATTGAATGCTCGATTCAGTTAAAATCGATGGAATAATCAGCCCGCAGAGTCTGCCCAAAGGTCAGGAAGCAGCGATTTTTTCGTGCAGCGGCTTTGGTCCTGAGCTATTGTTTGAGGGTGAGGATTGCCAGCAAAAGCTCTCCAGCAGGTAGCTTATAAAAGTGTTATGACTGCTGGTATTAAGCTGACAGGCTAACGTAACGAGCGCATAACAAGCTCTCCTAAAATAGAGATGTAAATTCTTCGCAGCGCTCTTATTCCTTGGACAACTCAAAAACGCTCTGGGGATGGACACGGTGCAGGATGGGCTGGCGTCCTGCAAGCCAACATGCAGAAGAGCCTCGAAGAGGAGCCCACCGTCGTGGAGAAGGTAGAGGATGCCAGGAGAAGGAGTGCCGGGCCATGGGATGGGACTAGGTCGGATGACCCCCACTTTCTCACCCCATTCCATCCCACAGCCCCACATTTTGTCCCTCCCAGCCTCTCCCCACCCATCTGTCACCCAGAGACATCTCTGTGGCTCTTTAGTCCTGCCTGCGCCAGCAGCAGCCGCCTGCAGTGTCAAAGGACACAGCAACGGGGGGACCCGTCGTTACCCCTCCCATCGCTCAGGCACGCGTGCGCTGTCAGCTGGACACGCTACATACCCTGCGCTGAATTTCCAGACACACTTTGATCTTTCCTTTTTAAGCCCAGCAACTCGATCCCCCACAGAGCTAAGGTAAACGGCTGGGAGGCCGCTTCGGTGGATTCAAGGTTTCGAGTCAAACAGCAGTCATTTAACCACTCTTTTAAATTTCATATCATTTGAATGTCATATGTCAAGCTGGTGCTGCTTCCACTGAAGGCAAATAGATGTTTATTCCCCTCGCAGCTGGCCAGCAGTCTGACATTCATTACCGAAGCCTTGCAGCTGCCAGGGATTGAAGCTACCTGTAGGAGTACGTCTATCAAAGCCTTCCACCTCTTAAGGGTTATTCCCTGTAATATCAGCTCATACGTTTTGGTTCAGGCTCATTTTACAGCCGCCGTGGGTTTGCAGTTGTTTTTCCCTATGTCTGGGCAAGGTCAGGCATTGTTTTTTGCCCGTTCCCTCCAAAATTATGTTGTTGCCTCATTTTTCATGGCTTGTGCTGGGTTCAGACTCGCCGTCGCACATAAACCCCCGAGGTTTATGAAGTGAACGTTCCTCTGCGTGGTCTTACGGCCGTGGGCAGCGGCCAACACACAGGACAACCGCGCTGGTGGCCCAGCTGCCACATCTTGATGCAGCTCCATCCCTCCGTGGGGCACTGCAAATGCTGTTTCTGGGGAGTAAGTTTATGGATGTCGTGCAGCTTATTGGGCATTAAAATGTTCAATCAGCTGCAGAGGATTTTACAGCAAAAAATGAAAAAAAAAAAAAAAAAGAAAAAGACAAGCGAGATGATCAGCTTAGTTTGCATTTAGACATTGCCCTGAATGTCACAGAGCAATTTACACCTGTACAAAGAGTCTGCGGAGTTATATTGAATCAGACCTGGAGCATTTACAGCCGCTTTGCACGAGCATAAATGATAACATAAGGTGCAAAGGAAACAGCCAGCCGGACAATTACAGAGCGTCTTCACACGCCTTATTAATCCTCATTACAGCCCTCTGTGCTGAGACTCGGGCATCTTCCCTTCCCCGACAAGGGCCGGGGAGGCTGTGGAGCCAATTTAGCCACCTGCCAAAACTGCGGCATCTGACTGCTGGTATCAACGTGTCCTTGCTCCCGGAGAGCTGGATGCTCCTTGCCGGTGTCTGAGACGCATCTTGCTAAATTACAGCGCTGGAGATCACAGCTGCCTCCTGTCCTACCAGGCTTCTGAGCAACGTGCGATGTTACGCTCAACTATACGTATGTCTTTTTGTCCGGGTTTTTCCCCCCCCCACTAAGTTTACCTGCGTCAGGATCTCAGGAAGGTGGGGTGAAGTTCACCTGAAAGGCTACAAGCCCAGTTCCTCGCCGGCGCTGATGCGCCCATGGAGCAGGTGTGGATGCTGTGTGTGTGTGTGTGTGTGTGCATGCCTCAGGAAACAGGAGAACGGTCTAAAAAAAGAATTATTCAGCCATTCTCGGAGCAAGAGGCTAAAAGTATCGCCAGCACGTGCCTGAGCCGTGCCTGTGCTCTCAGGTTAACGACCGAATATACAGCTGCCAGCATCGCTCTGTATCTACAGTAACGTTTCACGAGCGGTAGGATTGTTTGCCATAGCTCTCACATTTATGTCTGATACTGAAACTCCTCAAAAGAGAACACCTACCCAGCGTTTCTCAGCACTCCCAGAGGTCTCACCCTGTTTCCCATTCGGAGCTTCCTGCTTAAAAGCTGGTAGACCTGAACTTCCCCCACTGAAGATGACAAGACCTGGCGAGTGTTGAGCTGTGCGGACAGGAGACAGCCTGAATAGTTAGACCGGTCGTACGCAGTTGGGAGCGTGGCTGTCTAATGTTCTTTCTGGGATTCTTATTAATTTTATCTTATTATTTCATAATAGATATAACCCATGTGCTAGTGCTGGCAGGCTGTAATTGGGCCTTGCCAGGGAATTACTCATATTTTTCATTCTTGAAGGAATGAAGAGCGTATTCGGTTATGCTAACGACCTCATTTGTGTGGATTCCATTCACTTGATATGTCTCGCTCGTGAAGTATTACAGCTAGAGCGCAGATTTCTCACTCAAAGTAAACGTCGGGGTGTCTCGAAGCAGATGCTCTCCTCTCCAGAAGATGCCTCCGCCGTGTTCGCCTCTCCTTCGGCAGCTGCACACTCGCCCAAAGGTGTTTTTTTTTTTTTGCAGAACACGTTTTGCTGGTGGTGATGCACATCTTACCCTCTCGGCGTCCCAGGGTGCTGCGGAGACATGGAGCTCTCTGAAATGGAGGGGAAAAACATTTGTTATCTATTGCTGCTTTATAAATCCTTTCCGCCTATTTAGTAACCCTTGTTTGGGCCTTGGGCCTTTTGGGGTGGCTTGTAAAACACCGCCAGAGGTGGAGTGTCTACCCAAGTTCTCATCCGAGGAGTTTTTTAACTCTCCGCAGGGTATAAATGATAGTTTCAGCCACGGAGAACCTTCCTCCTCGTGCTTACAATTACTCTCCTTTGTGTGTGTATCAAAGCAGGAGCAACACATCCTCGTCAATAAAAGCCCTTTCTAATTCTTTTTTATCCTCCCCAGGGGAGTCCTTAGAGCCCTGTGGAACCCGGAGCGGCCCTTTAATTCCTCCCGCTTTGGTCCTCGCCGCTGCTTGGGGCCTGTTGTTGTAGCAGCCGCGCCGGCTGTGAGAAATGCTGCTCCTTAATCGAGCAGAGCGGTGGCTGCTGAATGACACAAAGCATTACCTGCCCACGGGGACCCGGCGTGCCGGCTGTTTCTGCAGCGTTATCAAAAATGTTTCCACACATTTGTTTGTAAAATGTCTTTATCCAGCCAGGAGAAATGTCCCTTGAAGTCAACTAACCAAATAAATAAATAACGGTCAAAGACAATGCAGCCGGGGGAAAAAAAAAAAAAAACAACAACTTTCTAGAGGGAAATAAGTGATGGATTGGAAGAGATTTGAGGCTGTTGTCTTGTACAACTTGGCGCACGACGTGACAGAAGAGAGTACTCACCGCGCCGCTTCCTGGGCTTCCATTTCAGATGAAGTCCTAAAAATGCTGATTTAAAAGGGTTGGAAAAAAAAAAAAACAACAAAAAACAAACAAACAACCAAATTAAAGTAGCCTGGTGTACACCGTGAAGATTTTCTAGACCTTCTGAATTTTTTTCATGGTACACCTGCTGGTAGCCGGGTCAAAATAAAGCTCTTCGACCGGGGTGCAGGAAGGATGCTGGAGCTGCTAGGAGTTTTTCAGTGCGTTCATGCACAAATGTGAGCAAAAAGAGGAATGATTTCACTTTTCACATATAATAACAGCAAACGACAGGAATCCTGACCTGGAATTTGTCTTTGTTTTCCAAGCGCATCCCTGAGCGCTCTGCGGAGACCGGAGGAAAATGTTGATTAATACCCCCATTAATGAAAATAAACACGGGCTAAAATCCCAAACACCGTGATTGCCTCTCAAAGCCATCCAGGGATAGCAACAGTGGCAATAAAGCAGAAATCCACTTTGGCTGCCAGGGGAGAATGTTTCCGTGCCCTTCTCCGTGCCCAAGCCTGGGGCGGGGGGAGAACACGCCGCCCACGGCAGAGCAGCCCGTGACCTTGCAGCGCTGGGATGTTTGAAAAGCCGTCTCGGAGACGCAGCAGACCCTTGCCGGCCCCTGCAAAGGGTCTCATATTATCTACTGACCTGCGCGGGATCGGGATACTGTTCACGTGCGTGTTCGTTGGCTTTTTCCATCTGCGTATTTATCTCATCGATTTGACCAAAGGAATTACAGGATTGAAAGAAAATTAATAGTTCCTTGCCCAGCCAGCTTCTTGTTTTGATTCATTCCATTCTTGTCACTTTGAGTGAACTAAATAATTAATCATGTTACTGAAAATAATTAGGGCTAATATCACACAGATTACACTAGCCAGTTCTAACAATAATGTTGGTAAGAACATGTAAATAACCTGATATTTAATTATAATCTGGCTTGTTTAGTGATGTACAGGTTTGGGCCTTTCTCTCACTCCAAATTTTGGCCAGCTACATTGATTAAATGAGAACTTTTCATAGCCAGTGCTCAAATCATCAAATACTTGCCTAAAGCAATGCCATTGATCAAGTGTATCATTTGTAATACAAATGTTTTTATTAGGAGGCTTTGTTCAAGATAAATGAAGGATCAAATTAACTGGAGATTGGATTGAGTAGAAAACGCTGCAGCTGGATAATTTCAAGCACTGAGGCTGAACATTTCTTTCCAAACGACGAGAAGTCATCAACTAAGTCTTAATATGAAACATACGCAGGCAGAGGCGTCTCTGTATTGATTCCTCTCATTGCTGCGGCACGCTTTGTACAAAACACATTCGGGTTTTCTAGGGTGGGCTACAAACCCATCACCTTGCTGCAACTAAAGCAGTCTGAGCGTTCCCTCGGGCCCAAACGAGCTGTGCCACCAAAATACCAACACGCACCAAAACCCTCTTCCCGCTCCCTCGTTTTTCGTCCACGTTCTGCAGCCGCTGTCGCCTCCCAGTAAAACTCCTTGTGCAGCTCCTCTCTTAACCCAAATGCCTCCTTTGCATCCAGAATGGGATAATAATTTTCCTCTTTTTAGGAAGGAAAGCCACTGGAAGAATGTCAGCACAAGTATTTAACTGTTTAACTCTTCCAGCATTCGCGGTAGCACAGCAGGATCTGGACGTGATGGAGAGTTTCTCCATGACCAGCCAGTGGAAAATGACCGTGTGAGCAAAATGCTGTTACTTTATATATATACGCATTTTAATACAGCCTGAATTAGGAAAGCTATTTGGGATTACATTTTTTTTTTTGGCTGTCGTGTAGAGCTGCAGATATTAAGTAGTTGCTTTCTGAAATAACTCTCCCTTCTCTGCATCCCTCTCCCGGAGCAATGTGCAAACTGTTTGCTGACACAGGAATTACAGATCTTGGAGGAGCTGCTATAAAACCTCCCAAGATTTACATCTCCTCCGTGGGCTGACTTCACAGGGAGAGGTTTTACAGGCGTTCGGGATCCTTTTGAATGTATCTCCAGAGGCATCTGCAAGAATCGGAGGAAATCCCTTGAAGCCCATCAGATAAAATACACAGAGTTAGGAAGGGAGCACGGAGGTCAGCTAGTCCCCATGGACAAACTATTTTCGGCTTATTCAGGGACACAATGCCAAGTTTCCAACTCGTGCTGAGCGCTGCCTTCGTGAAGACCTCCAGATGCTTGTGGCCTTGCCCCAGCTCCAGCTTGGTCTGGCTTACGGCATGAAAATAAACGTAAATCTCCTGAAACTGCTGGGTTTCTTCTTAATTTGGGGGTAGAGAGGAAAGTTCAGCTCTTACACCTGGATCTAAGCACTCCTGATGCCCATCCCAGCGCTCCATTGATGTTCCAGGCTGGTGTTCCAGCGGCGCGATACGCAGCGCAGCTTTTCAGGAGGATTGTTGCTTTATTCATTATTTCAGCGAAAGAAGTAATGAGCCCAGGTGGAATTACAGGTGGTAATGAAAAACAGAGGCTCGTTTTTCTCAGATGCCATTTGTGGCCACTTCAACTATATTTACATGTGTGTCTGTATACGCATGTATATGTATGCAAATACCATACGTACGTAACGTATGTCTACATGACAGATATACAAAGGGTTACGCATATATATATTTGTCAGGTTACATCCATATTTTGGAGCTGCAGGCTCCGGGTTGTGAGGGCTCGTATGTTGCTTTTATGCCGTGGCCAATAACAGCTTATTGCCCTCATCGTAAGGTTTAAAACCCGTGACCATTACATTTGCTGAAGGAGGCTTAAACTTCGCTTTGGAAAACTGCAGTGGTATTGGTGCGAGGTGCATTTTCTGCGGAAGAGCTACAGCTATTGCAATAAAAACAAGCAAACAATCGAGTTTATGACTTATATTTAAAGAGATGGGGAGTGAGAGCAAATTAACCCCTTTACGCTGTAGCCGAGGCGGCAGCACAAGGACGTGGCTGCCACCTGCCCAGGAAAATGAGGAACGAAAGCAACGGCATGTATTGATAATGGGTAACTCGGTACGAGTCAAGCCGTTTGATTTCTGTAGGGAACCCAGTGATTGAAAGCAGCACTAATGCTGATTAATCCCCCTCCCTCTTTTCTGTCTCCTGATTTCTAGCCGCTTGGCGCTCTTTCTTCCTTTCAGCTGATTCCCACTGCACGTGGGTGTCAAGACGCCTCACACTACACGCAGGGAATACGTGTAAAATCCCGCAGATTACGCTGCTGCCTTTCTCAGCCCGTGTTACAGCTTGTACCACGGTGTTGATCTCTGCTGATTCTGAAACAACTTACAGAGTTAATTTAGTCTCTGTTTTAGTAATTCTCCACGAGAAAATTTAGATTTCTCATCACGCTTTTTGGAGCTGTTTTTTTCCGGGTGGGATTTTGCGGCGTTGCAGCCCTGTTCGGTTCCCAGGGCCGTTCTCAGAGGATGGGGTCTGGTGGGACGGACACTCTCTCCAGCCGCTTTGCTCAGTCTGCTCCCAGGTACAAGGACAGATAAACTCCAAGGGGAGGTAAGTTCATGCGCCTCGTAACTGTCCTCATTTCAGGAGCGCTGACCCAGCTTGATTTCATCAGGAATATTTGTTTTGGTTTGGTTTGGTTTGGTTTAGCAGGCAATCTGATTTCAGGGGGAGAAAAGCACGAGCTAGTTTTAGAAATGACTCATGTTCGGCCACCCAAACAACACAAGGGCTCTGCGTCTCTCTTCTGTGTTGGGAAATCTCGGTTAAGTTCGACGTCCCGCCTCTGTCTCCGGCACCTCCTGGAAAAGTGGAAGTGAGTCACGGGTTGCTTCACCCACCAAGACCTTTACTGACTGCTGCTGTTGCAAAAAGAGATTTCCCCCTCTGGGGCAGCAGCTGGGCTGCTGTGTGGGGCTGAAACTGCCCGTGAGGGCAGAGGATGTCTGGGAGAGCGGCTGATACAACGCAGTTTCAGGCAGGAATGCAGCTGAGGATGGGGCTTGGCAGGGAAAGCTGCAAAGGGGAACATGAGCAGAAGTTGCAGGAACAAAATCCCGAATTTTTTATTTTTTTTTCCCTAGCGTCGTTTTCAAAAGGAGGGTGACGTTTCTGGGGGAAGTGCCAGGATTTCTAGCACGTGGTTTTCCTTTCTGCGTGTCGGACAGGCCTGCCCAACAGGCATGGTGGTGAGGTTTAATGGATTGGTTTTGAGGAAAAGCGTTCCCAGTTGGCAAGGAGGCCAGGCTGTGTACGTTGGATAAGAGCAGGCACTACTCGTCTGATCATCTGTGTTCACATGCAGGTGGAGGAGGAGGAGGCGGAGGAGGAGGAGGAGGAGGAGGAGGAGAGCTAACAGAGGTTCTCCTTAGGAAAGAACAATAAAAAGTTATATGGTTTGGGGCAAAATAGTTCCAACTTCTGCCTGAGGTAGACATGAAGTCTATATGGACAAAGAAACACAGTAAACGATCACCATGGTCAACTGGTGACAAAGAGCTGGCCGGGAAGGGGGAGAGCCTTTAGTTGTCCAAGAGACTGTAAACTCTCACACAGAGGAGCACTGAGGATCAGCCAGGTTGCATTGGAGGCCAACAGACCTCAGATTTGGTCCTTGCTGCCATGAGAAGCATGATCTCAGCACTGTTGATTTTACACCTGCCTTCAGCTGGAGCAGGGAGTAACGAGGATTTCGTTACTCCGCATCCACTCCATCTGCTTTCCTGAAAATGTGCGCAAAGATTAAAGATGACAAGGAGTTTTCTTCCGAGAGACTGATATTTTGGGAGGGGTTAAGAAATATAAGTACCCTCCTTTCCCCGGAGAGTGGGGCAGGCTGGCTGTGCCCCTCGGCTCCGCTCTGCTCCAGGCTGGCTGGTACCACGGAGCAGAACAGAAAATGGCTTGGGGGATTTATTTCTCTGCTTTTCCTACAGACCCCTTCAATTCAAACTCCAAAAGAAAACAAGTTCATCAAACGTCATCCCCAGAATATCCGTCTGCATCCAGGCGTCGTGAGCGTGAGAAATGGCTTGCTGGGCAATATTACAGCCGGTTTTCTCCTATTCCGTTCCATCTCCTGTCAACATTCACACCCCCGTTGACAAACTGAATTTCACCTTGATTTCATCTTTCCAGATAACACAGATTAACTGGGAGCTGTGTCATTTTTTTTGTTTGCTTTGAAAGCACGCAGAAGGAGCAATCCTACAGGCGAGATACGGATGTTGCCTGAGAAAATCCTGCCCTCCTAGTAAATGATTCAGACCAACGTACTGCTGGAAACAGAGACACCAGCGGTACCAGCGACTTCCACAGGACTTTGAGGACAGTAAATGTAAATGCTTGTGTTGTTATGCTGTTTTAATACTGTTTTCGTGTCTCCCAACCAGCATCTCCTCCAGGGTTACCGTCTCCATCTTCTCGCGCTCGGCCTGGCACGGTTGGTGAGATGCTTCTCGAAGCGACCCTAGGAAATCCCTGAGCATCTCACGTGGCCTTGTGTGCAAGGCGGGGACAGTCAGGCCACCGCTCAGGCGGGCAGGGGCAGAGCTGGTGGCTTCGTATCCTGGAAGAAAAGCCAGGCTATATTATGCTGTACTCAGTATGTATTGTTGTATACACATACCACCGGTGAGAAGAGATCGTTCCCTCTCACTCTATCCAGAGAAAGAGGGTAGGGAATGGAGGCTGTGATGAGATAAATGGTTATTATGAGGTATAGGCGTTTTTAATTAGCTCCTGCAGACTGCACCACACTGCTAATGAGCTCTTGCCAAGTTTCCTGTGATTCCTCTTTACTTTTTGTAACTCTGTAATAGTAACAATATAATAATTTTCTATAATAACCACGATAAAACCCAGATAATCCTTCTGTAACTCCTGCATAAGCTTCGTGTAATTAAATCAGTTGGTGGAATATTCTTGGTCTAAGGGGTGGAGGAATGCAGCCCAGCTCTGCCACCCGATGAAGAGGAGGGTGCGGAGAGCGTATTCCCCATATCCCTCTACCCCCAAAGCAGTGTAAGTCCAGGGCAAGACTGGAATAGGGTTAAAAAGGCAAACAGTTGTGTTTGGAGCTCGCATTAGCCCATCCTTGCCAAAGCAGAGGCCAGAATATTACCAAAGCAGTGAATTTGGTCCTGAAGCAAGAGCCTGCTTTGTGCCAGGAGGGTTGGTGGGGAGGCAGCTGCTGGGCTCCCGACGCAGAGAGTCGTTCCCAGGTGGGTGGGGAGGTGTGAGAAGGGATGAGGGGAAGGACATCACAGGAGTCCCGCTTTCATCTGTCCTTTAAAAGAAGGGGGAGTGTTTCTCAACGGTGCTGAGAAATGCAATTTAGATAAATAGCTGGCGGCTCTTATGAAGGGTTTACCCAGCCTGTTATCTTTCACTGGTCTGCTCTGATTGATGTACCCCAGGTGGTGTCATATGTGCTTATTCTTTTCTTTCCTTTCCTTTTAGTTAGGAGACGTGTTTTTCTATAATTACTCCTTTTAAAAAAATCTCTCATGCAAAAGTATATACACATTGCACAGGAACAGTCTCTCTGCACTTCAGTTGGGTGAACAATTGCAGACCTGCTGCCCTCCCTCCATGACCCTGGTGGTGATGAAACCTTTTGTGATGCTGCCTTTAGACGAGAGCCCAGCTTCTTACTTTCCTGACTCGTGGATGAGCCCGTAGAGTTTATTGTCAACTGCAAGAACCTTACCCCTGGGCAGAGAAAGGCAGCAGCCACCCACAGCAGTGCCTCAGACTGGCTCCTGCGAGGGTTTCTGAGCGTAGCTGTGGCGGGGCAAAGCCATTCTGGACAGTCCTATCACACATGCCCAACCCACAGTTTCACAGTCAACAGAGGTGGGGAGATCAACAGAGATGAGTGACTTTCCAAAATCCCCATCACATGTTTCCTGGCTAGCGATTCCTGCTGCAACATGGCCCAGGTAATGCTGCAAACCTTGGCTCAGGACAGTGCAGTGGAGGGAGGTGAACTTGTAAAACAAACCTGCTGGCGCTCACTGACAGCCCCACGTGCTCACGAGCACCAAGACGTGGTGGTCCAAGGTTAGCTGTGGTGATGCAGAGGACAACGGGTGCTGGCTGCTGGCTCCTCCTTGCGTTCTCCTGCGGCCAGCGACCTTCTGCTGGGTTTTGGATGAACATTTTGTACCCGTTAGCAGCTGACGGTGATTGGGATGTTTGGTCTCTCCATCTTCTCCTACACTCCCACATGAGTAATTAAGCAACACTTCAACTCCTTTGCTTTGTGTCTTTGTCCCTCTTCACCTGTAATGGCTTCATTCATCAGTCTGCCCTTTGTTTTGGCTGTGGTTTGGTGTGTACTGTGGGTTTTTCTGTCATCTGGGTGCCCTGCATGTGCTGTGCTGTGCTGTGATCTCCATGACCTGCGAGTACAGGGACCATCAACACAAGGCAGTCCTTCACCACTCCTTCTTCCAGCTCTTCTTCTCTGCTGGGTGCTTCTACACCCAAACTTTTCTTGCTCCACTGTGATCTCCTCGCCTCTGAGCATCTTTCTTGGGTCTTTGCTTTAACAAGTGACCGCAAGAAGAGCTTCAGGGATTTGGGGGAGGACCTTCACGTTCACCCTTTTGAGGGAAAGACTAAGGAAAGGATGCACATCTAGAAGACAGTGAAATGGATACGATGCCCTGAGAACAAAGGTCCATCTCATTAAGAGACAGGAAAATCCTAACCTCAACAGTAAACTCTGACAGCGTTTGGACATGTTCTGGTTGGCAGAGCATCCAGATTTTACTGTTTGCAAATTGGGCTCTTAACTGAACCAGGTGCTGAACAAGTGCTTTCCACAGGTCACTGAGTCCAACTTTATTCTAAATAGCCCCAGCCTCAGGCCAAATTCACCCCTGAAATAAATGGCCTCATCTCTCACTTACAAAGCCACATGCCCTGGCGTGGTGCATCTTCTGCGGTAGCCTGCGGCACGAGGAAACGCGCAGCAGGTTGATTTCTTCTTCAGCTCTCCTGCGGGCAATGCAGCCACGCACTGGGCCCCAGACGGGTTACTACCTTTCTGCTCCAGTTATTGCCGCAGTTTATGAAAGCCTGCAGTGAAAACGTCGTACTCGTATTAAGGGGAGGTGAAAGGACAGAGGAAGCCCAGCGTGAAAGTACTCAGCGTTGGACGGTCTCCTTCCCTTTGTTTGACCATCTTGAGTTTTCCTACGTCTCTCCCATCCTGTGCCGTAGGAGCCGCTGCCAAACTGCCGCTCTGTTACAGTCTTTACTGCCTGCTATCTATTAGATGGACCCAATTTTGATGTGACATGCCCTGATTCCACTCCGCTGACTGCTGAGGCCGGTCTCTTCCCTAGCTAAATGCAAGCGGCAAGAGAAGCCCGTGTTTGGATGATCACAGAATTTGATCATCAAAAGTCCATCCCAGTTACCTGAAAGCTGACGTGTTGCTTTAAATTTATTTTTTTTCCTCTTGCTGCTAAGAGGAAAAAAAGAAAAAAAATGACTTCAAAATTAACTCGTTACTTAATCCTTACCCTGACAAAGGGGTTGCTGGGGTTGCTCATTTTCTCGGTGCCCACTCTGAAGTACTAGTGCCACATCCAGGCTGTCAGATCCAAACACACCGGGGAAAAAAGGGTAGAAGAGATAACAAAGATTTAGTGTTTAAGGCCTGAAACGGGCTATTATAATCTTCTGCTTCCTACCCGTGCACCGAGCCTGGAGACACTCAAGCCTCAACTAGACAGGCCCTCAATTGTCAGGCAGAGATTTCCTCCTGCTGAGGGTGGAAGAGGATCTCCTGCGGCCCCAGCGTGGATAGAGTTTCAGAGCCCTGTGCAGAGCATGAACCTGCCCAGGCACTCACGGGCCTTAACAACCCTCACCTGGGCTCTCCACCCCCACCCATGGCCCCAGAGCCCATTTAAGCTCAGCCTGGAACCAGTTGTCCTCCCTCTGAGCCCAGCTGGAGGAGCATGGGTCTCCACCTCAGGTGCAGCCATGACCATGGGCCACCATCACCCATCTGAAGAAGGTGGCTTTTCCACCTAACGCCAGCCTGGTAAGGCCTTGCTCTGCTTAAGGGTTGAAACTGGTGGTTGTGTGGCTCGTGCTTCGTACGCCTGAGCTTGCTGCAAGGGTTGCAGAGCGGGGGAGCAGGGTGCTCTTGGTGTGCTGTCCAGGGAAGGATGGGGACAACCCTGCCCCAGCCATCTGTGTCCCCTTCCCAGCCACAGCCCTGTGCCTGAGCGTTGTACCTGCCGCTCTGTGGCGTAGATGAGCTTTCCTCAGGCTGCTGCGCAGGCTTTGCACAGAGCTGAGACTACATCAGAAACCAGCTTTCTTTAGGACCTGGTGGTTTTGGATGTGAACAAGTGTGGGACCCGGGTGCCCCTGGGCAGGGGCATGGGCAGCAGTGTAATTCCCATCTTACACACAGAGGTTCGTCTTTCCTATTCACTTCTGAACATTTTTTCACTACAATGTTCTTATGCTGCTTTAGGGCTGGAAACGCCAGGAATATAAATCAGAGCTTGTCGTTCACAGGCATCACATCCCTATACATTTGTGTATGCTTTCTGCTAAAATACCACATGTTTAGCCGTGAATCTTGGCTGTGATCAGAAGCTTATTGCAATCGTTTCTTCCTTTTCTTATTTACACACCTGAAATACTGTGTTTAATGATGGATGGGTTTCTGACTGAAGGGCTCAGGCTGTCTGGGGAGTCGCAGCCTGCATGGCCGCTGTGCTCTGACTTAGCAATTTAGTTGCCTCTGTTCCCCCGGGTTTTACCTCTTTTCCCGCCGGTGAAGGTAGCGAGGGAGCACAGAAAGCCTCTCCTCCACTTCTTTTTCATGGCTAATATGAGAGCAGAGTCTAGTATCCCCCTTAGACTAAAAATCTGGGGAGAAAAAAAATGACATAAAAGGAATCTGTAATTCTAGAAGGATCTGAGGCTTTCTCTGGGGAGGTCGAGAGCGGGGAGTCCTCCCTTGCTGTCTTCCCCGTCAGCGCTGGTCAGCTGTGAAATGCTTCTAGAGAAATGAAGGCACAGAAAAGGGGCAGGTCTCGTTATCCCAGGCTGTCTGGTAGGAATCAGAAGGAAGGTATGTAACCAAATGATATTTTTCAGCTGCGAGCCTCCAGCTGCATGACATTTCCAATTACCCAAGCACATACATATGGATGCGCAGACCCCCGTGGCGCCGGCGTGCTCTGCGCTTCCGCAGCGGCCAAGGACGGAGCCCGGCACGGCTCTGCCGCCGTCCCCCTCCCCAGATGGGCACAAACAGCTCCCAAAGCCCGGTTTACTGGAGAGCGGAACTTAGTCCTCTGAGATCTCCGTACGCCACCCAGCCGCATGACGTTCAGCAGCTTTTTGAAGTGTGGTCCAAAGCCTCTGTGAGAGCAAAGATACAAATCCCACGGAGCTTTTTCCCCGTTGGTGCTTTAGCGCAGGACAGCGGGCAACTAACTGAATCCCAGGCAGACGAGTTTGGGCATCCTGTAGGAGCGGGCATGGGTTTCCCGCAGGGAGTGAGCGAGGATGCTGTTGTTACTTCGAAAGGGTTATTACTGGTTGGGAATTTATCCCTCTGCTGGGGTAAAAGCTGTTACACCCACGCGGCTGCAATGAGTCAGACCCCAGATAGCCAGCACAGGCTGCAGGAGCACGGCTGGGGGGGCAGCAACCCATTGTACTGATCAACCCTTGCTGGCAAGGGGAAGGTTGGGGGGGAGATTTAAAGAATGCTGTCTTCCCAAATTTTCAGGAGCAGCTGCAGCACCTGGGCTTTATAAACTTTACAGTAAGGCCTGCTGATCAGATATAAAAAATAGATTAGATTTTTTTTTTCCTATAAGCTTCATTTATACTCATCAGAGTGCTACAAGTAATAATACCAGGAAATAGATTTGCAGGCAGAAGTATGATTTTTAAGTTAACGATGTTCATTTAATTTCAGCTCTTGTCTCCTAGATGTGCCTCCTCCTAATGCTCTAAATAGCTCCTCTGCCTCTTTGATGTTTACACCCTTCAAATGCATAAAGACAGTTCTCTACAATTCCTCATTTTGCCAAGCAATACATACTTAGTGCTTTTCATCTCTCTCCATAAATCAATCCCTTTCCTCCAACAGGAGCTAGAATAGGATTATTTTTTTTTTCCTTATTAGATTTGTACCGAGAATTTCTTTTCAGAAACAGATAAATGATACAAGGTTTTTTTCATGACAAAGCATCCTATCATACATTATTAGCAAACACTTCCACAGTAGAGCAGGAATAAAAATAGAAAGTGGGCTATAAAAAAGAATGTATAGCAGGCTGGCATCTAATCTCGCAGCATGGTACTAAAAGTGGAGCGGTTCCTTCACATTTCTTTGCAGATCTTCAAGGAAAGATCCGGGAGGCCTAAGAAACGCTTAGCATCTCTTACTTAAGGATTTCGTTGAATTCCACGCGATCTTTGACATCGAGTTAATGAATTTTCTCCTTATTCAAAAAGCCCACCTGCTGCTTGCGATGTGTTTGAAGCTGCAGATCCTTTCTAGCCGGCGTAGCTGCCTTGCTGTCCCCGCGTCCCAGCACAGCGCTGCCTGTGCCCACCCTCTTCCACAAAACGTTAACCGAGAAACCACCTGAGCTATAAATTCTTTCGGATCTCGCTTATCTCAAAACCAGGGTATCTTTTTTTTTTTTATTACTGATATTTCAGTAGAAGCCATCAAATGTGAACTAGTTGAGGTTCTCACCTGGCAGGCCGGGTTAACAAGTACATAATGGGCTTTTAAGATTGCTTCTTGTGACGGATCCTTCCCTGGGCTCGCACCCTCTGACTCAGGTGTCTGGCTCCGCTCCGGACGCTGCGGTGAGATAAGGCTTGCCCGGGGAAAATAGTCACCCTCGGATTTCCCATATTTCTGAAAGCAATTTTGGTTGAAGTCCAGCAAACCCTGCAAAAATGGATTTTAAAATGAAATTACAAATGAAAGATGAATACTCAAACGGACAACAATTTCAGCAGCTATTTGTCAGGAACAGCTTAGGACTTTGGACATTAGTCTGCCCGGGCAATTACTGCCCTGGGACAGAGGCACATGCGGGTTGCGCTCAGACGTGTGTTCGGCCCGATGTTCTTTCCTGCATCGCTCTTCTCGCTATGAATATGAGGAGCGAGGAAAGGAGAGGCTGATCGATGGGGGGTTTTTTCCCCCCTCAATTGCGGCTGCAGGGCTGAATTGGAGAATGGGAACATTCCCCTGGGGCCAAACAGCCCAGGAGGGCTGGCTGCTGGCTCTCAAAGTCTACCTGGGAACCAATATAGAGAGGGGCAGAAGCAACGAGGTCTAAACCCCAAGCGTTTTGGAGATGATTAAGTAAATGTGCTAAATAATAAGCTGTGCAGCTGCAGCATGTATTCAGGGAGGGAGCCTGGAAGTAGCTTCTATCATCTCACAAAGGAGCAGGTGCTCTAAAGGAAACCAATATCTGAAACTTTTAGCAAAATGCCAAAGATCTTCTGCAGAGCTGCTGCCAGCAAGCAGAGGGAAGGCAGAAAACCCAACACAAAGCTGGTGTGGCTTTATAATAAACAAACCAAACTGGTGCCAGAAGCTGTCGGGCGCTGGGCTTTGTGACCGTGCATTTTAATTTCTTATTGTTCCTGCTGTCCTTAGCGCTGGGTTAGCACAGCGGTGGGGCCAACCGCTTCCCTGTGATGGCTTCTTGTTGGACGCCATTGGTACCGTTGCAGATTTCCGTCTTTTGAAGCACTGTGTGAACTCCAGTGCTTCCACCTCGGGGCTTGCTGGGTCCCTCTGAAGATGTACGCTCTGCCTTTTTGAAGTTTCCCTTTGCTCGCTTAAAACAGCTTTTGCAAACGTTTGACGTGGGGTGGTGATTACTAACTTCCAGGGCTGGATCTTTGTCACCCATTGTCGCTTCAGAGCAAGACGGTTGTAAGAGAAATGGTAGCAAAAGACCTCTTACACTGGACACTAAAGAGGACAGTGGACTTCTGTCAGGGATGACTTCTTGATGACACTCTCCATGTAAACCAAACTGCTGGCAAAAGCTGAGATCTGAAGCTGTGAAAGCCATTCATGAGTATCTGTAGAGTGTTGACCCATCTGACGCCCTGAGGTCTATGGCAGGTCCTGGGACAGGACCTGAGGACAGTGTTGGCAGCCAACCTCTGCCTGGATGTGTCAAGAGCCATCTCCTCAGGGTTAGCAACATTGCTCAGGGACGCGTGTCTAAGGGCGGGATTTCCAGTAGCCCAGCTCCAAGGACTGAAAGTACTTGGATACTTTACCTGGAGGTGAGACTTTGAAGTGCTAGGGCTTTCAGTTCTCAGTGTGGTTGGCAGTATAAATCCCTGCTTTCCATCTTAGAAAAAATTGGTTTATACCAACTTAAAAATAAAAGAATACTATCTTAAATATCAATAACTAATTGTGGTCCCCCTCAGCCAACCAAAACTTGACAGGTAGACTTTATAAGCTCAAAGGTCAATGCGTCAAAAATTTATAATGCTCTTTTGATCCATTTTAATTGTCTTTCCCGATATGTGCTTGAAAGTCTCTGCCCTTCTGTGGGGAGGCTGAGAACTACTTGGGTTTTGCCATTCCTCCAGAAAACGGAGCTCTGTATCTGCTCGTGCTGGTGTTTCACAGAAGGCTTCGCACAGCAAAAAAAAAAATAACAGCTCGGAAGTGGTGGTGAGAAGGTTTCTTAAATTCAGGCTGTGGGTTAGTGAAAAGCCCAAACTGACAAATTCTATTAAAATCACACGAAAACCCTCCAAGACCGCAGTGGGTTTGGTATTTAGACGGTGGTGGTAAAAAGCGGCTGCATACCTCGGTGGTGCAGAGCAGGTAAATGCACCGTGGTCCAGGCACTGAGCTCCTCACCCCAGATGCTCCCCGGGTGGAATCAGACCTGGCTTTGGTGAATCTCTCCAAAGGCAGAACAGATACCTTCTGCCCTTTGTGTGTATACGCATACATATGTGTGTGTGTGTGTGTGTATATATATCTCTACACATGCTTGCTAAGTCTGTAATAGCACAAGCTGTCTGTGTTTGCCACGCGTTCTGTTTCTTAGGGCAACATTTAGACTGCAAATTCCCTGAAGAAAAGACAATCTTGCTGAGTTTCCAACACGCCTAACCCTCCCGGGCTTTCATTTCCTGACTGGCTTTTAATGTAATGTAAAGAACAGAAATAATATCTTCCATTAAAACTTTATTAGGTGGCTCTTCCACTTAAGAGGGCTGTTTCACTTACTCCCAGACAAACGAATCCCAGTCATTGCAAGCTAAACATGAAGATTCAGGAAGGGGGAAGCGGAAAGCCCCCCGCAGTCTTGAAAAGATGAGGAAAACCAAGAGTGGTGGGTTCAGTGACCTGTCTGAGAAGATGCACTTAGCTCAGCACAGAGTCCTGGGCCGGAGTTGTACGTGACAGGACGTGAGAGTACAAACAGCCAGTATGGGCAACACTTCATTTCTTGGCAAGGGGAATTCGCAAATGCATGTCCCTCACTCTTACATCCTGCTGATTTCTACTGGAGTCTGTTATAATTACTGGGAGCACCAGGCATCTGCTCGCTTCCGCGGATGTTGCTACGGCTACTGGTGGGCTGATTGATGTGCGGTTCCCACTGGAGAGCAGCCTGAGTGGCAGCAGCTGACCTTCTTAGGAGCATCCGTATTGCTCCGCACCTTCCTGCTGGCTTTTGCCGTGACCTTTGGATACGGATCGATCCCAGATTAGTGTTTGTTAACAATAAATACCCTAAAATTAGGACACAAGTAGACAACTTCTGAAAAGGTTAGACAAGCTTGGGGCAAGTTAGTGCAAGACCCTGCTCACCAAGCTGGCAGTTGGGCTGGGGGATCTGTTGTCCAAAAGTATTTTCCAGTCCTATTACCTGTTATCAAACATTGGGACAGGCTGCCTGGGGAAGTGGTGGAATCACCATCCCTGGAGGTGTTTAAAACATGGGTAGATGCTGAGGGACATGGGTTAGTGGTTGGTTTGGGCAGTGTTGGGTTGATGGTTGGACTTGATAATCTGAAAGGTCCCTTCCAACCTGGACAATTCTATTCTATGATTCCAGAGCAAAACCAGCTGGCCAGCCCCAGGATGGAGAAACTGTGGTGGCACCTGTGCCTTCTCAGCTGGGCTGCACAAAGCCCTGATATAACCCAGGGGATGGACTAGAACTTATTTTCCTGGGCGCTCTTTGGTGTGTTGATGGAACTAGTGTTTTGCCAAGTGAAGATGGGTAAACGCATCCAGCTGGACTGGACTGGCTTCAGTTCGTAAATGGCAGGCAAGGTTTTTCATTTTCCCTTGAACAGTTACGCTGCCCTCCCCGTTTGCAATTGCAAACTTCTGGCTGCACAAATACATCAAAGTAGACTTATACGTTATGTATATGATATGGAAGCTGCAGGCAATGTAACAAAAAACTTGTATCGAGACATTGTGCCCAGCCATGTAGGAAAGCCCACAGAGACCATCACTGATCATCAACTATGAACTGGTCAAATAGAAACTGTGGTCCATATCATCAGAGGTATTTTGTGCATCTTTGGAATGTCTTCAAGGGTTCAGTAACAAAAAAAAAAAAGCTCTGAGGGGAAAATTAACTGTGTCACGGGTGATATAAAGCTGCATCGGTACCTATAAAGTGCCCTAGCAATACAAGAGAATTGGAGTAATGAACAGAAATGCTCAGTTAGAGCTTTTTCCATATTTTATGCTAATCATTAGGGTAGAGCTGAAATTAGCTTTAATTGATATTAAGCATTGAAAAAACGAATCCTCTGGAGAATGAGTCTCTTTAACCTTTAATGATGCAGTAAATAAAATACCCTGTCAACATTTGTGCAATAGTAAGGGTTTTGAAAATTCCATATCTATATGGCGAGCGATTCAATATGCCTAATTCTCTCCATTACGGCAGATAAAGGTGATGTCAGTGCATAAATTCAGCTACAGGTTTTCCAGTTTCCAAGCTATCTGTCATACCCCGGTAATTCCCCACGCTGGCTTGTTAATTCTAGCAGGGAGATGGCGAGAGGAAGGAAGGACTGAGAGCTAAACAAATTCCGCATGCCAGCTTTTTGGTTTGTGCGCCCTCTGACTTGTCGGCATCTGATGCCAGAGTGTCCATAGAGAAACTGCGCCTCGGTAGAGGGTAAAGTTAAAGGAGCAATGCTGCCTATTCCTCCTTTCAGGTGAAATATGCCTGAAAACATTTCATTTTTCACTTTAAAGGCAAGGTGCAATTGCAAAAGACTTCAGTACTTTAGGGACACTTAGTTTGGTAATAGTCAGGCCATTCTTCTATCTGTCAGGGCTCAGCCTGGTATTGAAACCCCTAATAACCGACTTGGTGGAGCACATGAAATATTCCCCCGCTGTAAGCAGGAAACCCGTCTTTCATAAAATCCATTTGATCATTGCAATCAACTGGAAGCATTACATCATTTAGGCAAGTTACTGTAACGCTGATGGTTAGTCTGCTGTAGTTACCTGGGAAACAGAAAACAAATCTCCCCACTTAAAACCATTTTCGTCCTTTGTCAGGACTGATACAATAACAGTTCTCGTATCACGGGTTATAAGTCTCCTTTGGAAAGCTCCCACCAAGCCTTTCTGTATTAAGGGGAATATGTTTCTGCATACTTACAGAAGCCTTCCTGAGTGATGGGCCAATGCTGGTGTTTCACCAGGGGATGAGTCCGTTACGCTTGCACAGTGATGAAGGCCAGCACTTTGATAGTAGCGTCTCTGATGAGACACCGTTGAAAAATCTTTGAGAATAGCAGATTTTTTTAAAAATGTAGATGCGGTATTGATTTTCTTTATTCTTTTACTTTTCATTCTTAAGGTTTGGGGGGATTTAGCGGAAGAAGTGAAAGAGAATTGGCCCCAAAATGAATTTCTACCTTGCGCTGTCTTCAGAAGCTGGGCCTTTGTCAAAGGAAAGAGCTATCTTGGGACGATAAGGCATCCCAGGCCTGCCAAAGATGTGTTGAAACAGTTAAAGTAATCAGCAAGGTCTAGATAAAGTAAATACGTTTTATCAGTGAAAACATTTGAAAGTAAAGTTAAACAGTGACGTCTGGCTTAAAGAGGAAACAGCCAAACCAGTGAAACCAAACCTGGTGCGCGTTCAACGACCAGGACCAGCAGACTCCTGGCCAAGTCACACCCATTTCTGAGGGACGGCCGGCGAAGCAATGGAAAGCACTAGGAATGACGGAGGCAGCCCTTATAAGCAGAGTAATTTTATGGAGTTAAGACACAGAGGATCTAATTTTCTTCTAGAAGACTCATTACCATGATTTTGTTACACATTATTTATGGGCTGTTATGATAGTCCTGGCAGGTCATAATTGGCTGAAGCCAGAGAATTAGTCACATTTTTCACATTTGGAAGAATGATCTGTACAGTTACACTAATGATTTCATTCCCGGAGATGCCACGCGCTGGGCAGGGACTGCCGGTCCTGGGGTACGGCTGGATTAACCCCGTCTGGTTCTGAGCACCATGCAAAGGTCCTTGATTTTACTCACGAAATACCTTTATGTCAAAGCAGCTGTTTGGCCTGTAAGTGACTTGCGGCTTTCATGACAGTTTCCCCTTTCTTTCCCCTTCCTTGGATTGGGAGTTAGTTTTGCCTAGCACTGTTTTTCTATGGGGAAAAGTTTTTTTTTCTTTTTTTTTAACTGTGCTGTCCATGCAAGGGCATTGCACTCTTCCCATCAGAGCTGGATGCTGCAGCGTTGCAACAGTAAGACAGGTCCAACCCTTCCACTGAAGGTTTTTTATGCCCTGGTAAGAGAGGAGCAACAGTTTAAACTGAGGAAGGGCCTTACTGGCGGCACTTCCAACTGTGCCTTTCCGTGTACGTAGCAAAACCCAAACAATTTTTCACAGATGATGAATCAGAAGGGAACACTAGAATTGTTTTATCTGCCTTTTGGGACAGCGCAAGCTGCTAACTCTTGAATTAGAGCCTGGTGAATGTTGCTGTATCTTCCTGAAAAATGGACAGCTTTGATTTGGGGATTTCCAGCGATCGGGAGTCCACTGCGCAGCTGGCTGACCACTCCCAAACCCCTTAATTGCCATTGTTGTTAAAGAATGGATGAGAATTCTTGAATAATTTTGTACTGTGTTGAATTGTAGCATTTGGATCATGATGCAGTTTTGGCTGAAGCGGAAAGCGCGTGGCCGCGGGAGAAAATTATAGACCGTGATTTGGAAAATATTACCTTGGAGTGAAGGATGCTGGGAGAAAGTTAAGGGGTGACTCGATCTGGTTGGCAGCTCTTCTGAAAACCTTTCCCGTTTTGCTAGCATCTTGCTTGGTTTGTAGGTGTCAGGACCAGCACAATATGCTGGGGTCAACAGACGTGTGAAATTCGGATCCGGGAGAACTTCCCACCTCCTTTTTGATATTCCCTGTTTTATACGGTCAGGGATGGCAGAATTCCTTTGGCCAAAGCATCATGCGGAAGGCAGGACCAGTCAATTGCGGCACCAGCCCATAGGGCCCGAGCCATAGACTGCTCTGGACCAGTTCAAGAGCAAAGCAGCTCGCAGCAATGCATGCGCCCCATCCCTGGCTCTGGGAGGTGAGGTTCAGCTACAAGCCGCGTCCAGACAACTTCTCCAGGAGCGGTGGCCCTCCTGCCACGCTGTCACCGCCTCCTGCGAGCTGCTCCTGCTGCTCTCTGCAACCCATCCTCTCTCGCGCCAGCGCGGAAGAGGGTTGGCCAGCGCTGAACTGGAGGCAACCTCTTAATCAAACCAAGAGGTGGGAGTTACAGTGTTTGTAAAATACTGTACAAATGGGAGGGTTTGATCGCATTAAATGAAGGATCAGATTCATTAAATTAAGTGGAAAGCAATGTACACGGATAATTTCAAGGGTTGAGGCTGAATACGGTTTTTAAATAGGAAGTGATAAGCCGCTATACACAACACAGAGCAGCTCTCAAACATTTTTAATGACAGTATTTGTACACACTTTAGTTTAATTAACACATGGCACAAGAGAGGTTTCGTATCTAGGATATAGTCTCACACCAGTCAGCTCAATTATAACACAGGAAATTTCAGGCATCAATACACCGAGAAGAACGTCACCAGTCCCTGCCCAGCAAGGTCTGGCAATTTGAATTTCCATCACACCTCGTTTCTCTTGGAATACGACAGTAATTCCTTCTCTCCAGATGGAGAAGTCCCCTTAGAAGTGAGTGGATGATCAGCTTCTCATTTGGATTTACTTCTCGTTTTCTGCAATCAAAATTAAGGGGACTGTATATTGTCGCTGCCCAGTGATCCACGTTACATTTCTGACAGCTATGTTTATTAGTAAATATGTAGTAATTGCTTCCAGAATTGCCTAGAGCTGTTCTTCTGTGTCTGTACACATAGGAGAGATTTCCCGCGATGTGCCACCCCTTTTGTTAGCACGGCACTCATTGGACACCGGGGAATTGCAGACACGGCTGGGTTTTACGCCTCTGCACGTGCGGTGTTGGTCCGGGGAACCAACTTCAGAACAATCGGCTTCTCAGGTGTTAAGAATCCCATCGAACTCAGCTTGAGAGGGATCTGCAACAACAAGAGGAAAAAACACACTTGGCGATAGGCAAATTAAACAAGCGGAGATTAAAGGAAAGAAACTTAGCCACGGTTTGGACATAATTTGACGCGTGGTGCCCAGAAGTGCACCTCCCGTGAAAGCGCAAAGCGTTTGGTGTTGGCACCCCCGGTGAGAAACCAGGCGCCCGGCTCTTCATGTGCGAGTTTCAAAACGTGATGTGCTCCTCACCTGGGTTTCTTTGCAGGTCTGGAAGGTGAAATGTTGCAACAGGGCGGTGATGGCAACTTTGAGAGTCAGGAGAGCAAAGCGCATCCCAATGCAGTTCCTGGGACCAGCCCCGAAGGGCAGGTACGTGTACGGGTCTATGGCTTCTTTGTTTTCCTTACTGAACCTGGAGAATGACACGGTTGGGGAAAAGAAATTAAGGCAGGAAAATCAAAAAGCTGCATACCTGTATTACCTATCCAGAGATCTTTTGCCCGTGCCCTACAGACTTGTCTGGGTTTTGGCTAAGGTATCTCAGCGTACCCCAGCAATCGAGTGATGTGTCAGAGCCCTCAGTCCAGACAGAATTTTGACTTTAATTCTGTCCATCCAGACTAGAAGTTGGGAGCAATGTGAAAATCTACACGCTCTCCCAAACTGACCGCTATTTCCTGTCTGTTGTATTTAGTGAGAGAGAAACCAGGAGATGTCTTTGTTAGGAGCGGCCTACGGCTCCAGCCTTGCTGGGAATAAGAGGCAGATACCAATTAATAATATTAAAAACACAAAATCCAAAACAAACAACCACAAACAACTAGGGCAAAGTTATTGCTTCCTTGAAAACAAAGCGGGAAGGCAACTCTAGAAGGATCAACTCTGATATATTTTGTAGCAAAGCCTGTGTGAAGGAAACAGGTTCAGCAATGAAGATCGTAGAGAAAGACGGCCCGCAGTTACAAAAACTCACCAACTACTCTGTCAGCAAACCCAAAAACGATGTACAAGGTGTTGCAAGGTATCAATGTTATTCTCACAATAGGATTACATTGTTTGAAACCCCGCTTTAAGCGCAAAGCTCATTTTCTTCTTAAAATGACATTCCCATGAGCCTGCAATTTCTCACTGGTATTGTTTGTAAAAAGATAGGAAGAACACCATTAGGAAGCTCATCAGAGATTAATACTTAATTACTATGTGAGGAAAAAGCAGCATGATATTTCTTCCCTTTCATTAAGTTGTTGTTTGGTTTTTTTTAATACCTTTCTGGTCTGAACTCTTCTGGGTTTGGCCAGTACTCGGGGTTGTGGTGCAAAGTATAGGGTGGGATTATAACAATGGTTCCTTTGGGAATGGTCACTCCATTTATTTCCACGTCTCTTTTGCAGGTTCTCTCAAGCCGTCCTCCAAGGGGGTAGAGCCGAAGGGTTTCACTCACTGTCATGTCAAGATATTCCAGCTGCATCATCGCGTTGTATGTGAGAGGAGCCTGTAGGACAACAGGAGAAAGGTGACCAGGTATGTTGGCATGAGGATTGATCGGGGCGTCCCAAAAAGACTGCTGAGACCAGAGCGTCCCCAACCCCTGCTGCCCCAAGCATGGCTGAGACTCACTGAAGAACGAAATGCAAGGTAGAAATTGTGTAATTGGCTTCATTTTCTATCCCTGAGTGATGGAAAGACCTGGAAATCCCCGTCCGCTTGTGCATGGATGCAGAGTATGGCAAATGGGTTTGTGCAGTGGGGTGGCCTGTGAGGTTTTGGCTGCCAAAACCAAATCGCTACAGGATTGAATTGTCTCAGTGTGTGTCTCTTAGAGCTCCTGGAAGATCCCAGGAGGAGGCTGTTTAGGAGCTAAAGATTTCTCATTGTCTTGGCTGAACAAGGAGGACAGCAGAGTCAGAGGGTCTTCGCCACCGCTCGATGTCCCCTTACCTTGTTGGGTAAAATGCTGTCGATTTCCTCCAGCAGTTTTTGCTGCACGTCGGGATGCGTGGCCAGCTCGTACGCCATGTAGGAAAGCGTGCTGCTGGTGGTCTCGTACCCAGCGAATATAAAGATGAACGCTTGCGCCAGGATCTCTGTGTCGGTCAGGGCTGTGGGGAGATGAGCAAAACCCATGTTGGCTGATGGTCTCAGCGAGGAACAGGAGGCAATGGCTGGGGTTGGGGCAGGTTTGTTGTGGATATTTGCTGATGACACATTTAAAGCTACTCTGTGATCTGTCTGGAAAAAGTCAGTTGATAGAGGAGCCAGGTGATTTCCTGGGTATGAATGATTGACATGGCAGTCCTACTCCCTGTCAAAGGACCCAGGAGAATCCCCTTAGGACCAGTGCTGGCAACAGGAGACGGAGATTTCTGCCTGGAGCTGGTCAGTGACCCACTGAGCCTTTCTCTGGGAAACGACTCCTCATATTCTCCTCGCTCCCACAGCCCCTATTCCCGTGATGAGTATTTCGATGTCGTTACCTTTATCGTAGTGATTTTCTTCATTGCCTGAGTTCTGGGATTCGATCATCAGCTGCAGGAAATCTACTCTGCCCTGAGAAGAAAAGCAGGAGGGTTTCTTTGGTGACAGGTCCCTCAGGGAGGGCTCAGATAAGCAGTTTTCATAGCCTAAGCACAATTTTTAAACTGAAAGCATCCCCAAAATGCACATGGCTTCCTTGTTGTAAAACACAACCCTTGCATTTTATTTCGGATACCTACCTGTTCCTTTTCATGAAGGCGCTGGGTGGGACAGCAGTGTCTTGAATGAATTTTGGGAAAGAGGGAGAATTTTGCCAGGAAGCAGCTTCAATTTTTGAAAAGTGAGAGGGGAAGGCACAACCCTGAAAGGTGGCATTGCTGCTCCTGCACTGCTTACTCTGCTCCCTTATCCTCTGCCTAATCTTCTTCGGGGAGTCTCTTACTTTGTTGACTTATTAGTTCTGCAAACCCAAGTTTAATGCAATTCTACCGAGCCTTCATCTGCATGTAGCTTCAGATGACAGAGGTACAAAGTCCACTTGCTTCTCTGCCAGAACTGCTCAGATGAGGCTTTTCTGACAGAATTAAGTTTACGCTGAAGTAGAATTGGAGTTTTGTTGAGTTATTGTTCTTTGGCTTCACCTTTGCTATCATCACCCTAATTATATTTCGCTTCAGTGTATCTTCTGCCACAATTGCTAGCAAATTCACACTCGCTTACCTTGTGAGTCTCCTTTTCACGATCCTGCCTAATTTTGGAGATGGATCTCAGGAAGAAATCTACAGCATCACTGGGGAAGACGCTTACGTTCATCTTGGCCAAAATGGGAGTTAAAAATGGGAATACAACTGAAAAACAAATTGAGACTAAAATGTCATGCTGTAAAGAAACTCCACCTCATGTAAGATAGCTATGGACGTTACTGAGGAAGTATTGATGCTACCGAGAAATTATTTCCTCTCTTGATTTCTTTACCTGGGCAAAGCCTGGGGTTTGCCTTTTTCCCTCTTTCTCGAGATAGTTTGTCTTGAGGCAACGCTCTCCCAAGTTCCTGTCAACTGGCCACAACTGAGCTGGGTGTAATAACTGCTCGAAGAGATGGCCAAAGTTTACGCCACCGTTTTCTAAGGACAGGTTACTTCTGTGCACTGCACAGCACTACAACAGGGATGTGGCTCAGAAAAGAAATACTGCAAATTCTGAATTCTTTTTCTCAGGATGAGCTCTTCACTGCCGTGCTATGCTCGTGCAAACATTTTCGAGTCGCCTTCAGAGCATTTCCTGCATTACAGAGACTCAGTTTTGAGCTGGCGTACAGATTCATAAAATCTACAGCATCAGAACCTCCTCTATGCACAGATCACAACTTTAAAACCCCCCCCCTTTTTTTTTTTTTTTAAGCAAGGTATCTGATCTTGATTTAAGGTCGCAAGTGATTTAAGGTCCATCACCATCACTGCTAAGCTACTGCATTGCTAGGAAATTGCATCTAATTACCATCCCCACTCAGCACTCTCTTCTGAAAAATGCATTTTGGATAGCACCACTCTCCTCAAGCCTCACAGCTGAACTTGCTTTTCAAACCTAGAATGATTTTTCCACCACTTATTTGGATATTGGCTGGGATGTTCCTATGTTTCTTATATGGTGGATGCCAAAGGCGGAGGGAGTTTTTACCCATCTCTCTTCCAGAGTTTCAAGAAAAAGCCAAGAGCCATTAGGACTCCCACCCTAGCTAGGGAATTTATCTAAGCAATAGTTGGTTAGTTAATGTATAGGATGCACCAGTCTGAGACGCTTGCTAAAGTCACACTTCAATAGTACTCTGACACCGGAATGAAGTTTTCAACACAAAAAAAAGGAATCATTTACATGTTATGATGAAGATTGGGTCAAAAAAGTCAAACTTGACCAGCTTCCGCATCTCTCTGACAAAGGGGTCTTTGGGGTTGTTCATGGAATCGATGTTCACACCGAACGACGTGCTGGTGACGACATCCATGCTGTAGCTTCCAAAGATGCTGAGAAAAGGTGGAGAAGATAGACTATGGTTAAATATTTGGACCAAGTGAATGTATTTTTTTTTTTTCCTAATACCTCTGTGACATTCAAATATAAATTCTCAGAAGGCCTCCCGCCCTGGTTTTGAAAAGGAAATTGGACATATGGTAACTGAAAAGCACTTATAGTGAAAGGGATAGATTTTTAGAGAGCTTTGGTTTCAAGCCTGCATGGGTTTTGAAATTGGACAGCTTTTCTGAGGATTTCAAAACAGCATGTAGCTACATGAGCAGGTTAGGGCAAGGACAGCGTGAGGCTCTCGAGCATTTTAGCTTCTTGGGGAGGGGTGGTAACGCGCTCTGCTTCAAACATGCCATGGAAATGGTCTTGTTCAACGCAGCACAGGTACCTATAATGGTACAAACGGCCCAAACCCTCTCCTTATGGGGTTTTTGGTAGAGGAGAGCTTTGCTGGTGCGTGACTGCTGGTGCGCAGCTGCCCTTTCTGCATCTGTGCTTTGAAATTGGGGGTGAAATACAGAGGTTTTGTTCCAGAGCCCATATGGGGGGCACAGATGAGGACGACACACCTGGGGCCACACTACAGCCTCCCTCCCTCCCTGCTCCCTCCTGCAATGGGGCAAGCGATGGACGAGCATCCCACAGCGCAGCTTGTGGGGCTGGGAGGCCGGCAAACCCAGCGTCCTGTGGTATAAGAAGGTAGCGCACAAAAGGTCTTGAGTACATACGGGGAAAATTTTGTTTTCCTGGTGGATTTGGGGTTAGCTTGGAACTGTGATGGAGCATTCCCCCCGCAAGAGTTCCCTTTAGAAGGCTTCTCTGTGGGTCTCTGCCTCTAGGAAGTTTCACTAACATCCCAGCTTAAATTTTCCCTTCCAAATTTCCAGCCAGGCTTTCAGCTAACCCCGTTCCTCATTTCAGAGGTCTGGTTTACCCAGCGAGCGATCGGTGTTGCGAGAAACGTGTGAACCGCAGCACTTGCTAACAAGGTTTGCTGCTTATCCTGCTGCTCCTAGCAGCTACTTACTCCTTTATAGGTAGACAGTTGTCCTTTTCCACTCGCTTCTGAACATTTTTCACCAAAATTTCCCCATAGTGTTTTATTATAGGGAACATCTGTAACACAAACCAGAGATGGTCACTTAGTATAGTACATTTCACTCCTTTAAGACAGGCTCATGAAGACTACAGGGAGTTTAATGAACATTTACAAATAAAACCTTTCTGCTAAGTTTTTATTTTAAGCTTTTTTCATTTTAAATTAGGCATAAATTAAACAAGCCGTCTTAGTTGCCAGGCTCTGACTAAAAAATCAGACCCCTGTGACAATCTCAGCCTGGAATCACTGTCTACTGACTTTCCGATTTAGTTTGTACCCGCTCCTCTGTGTTTTTACCTCCTTTAGCTTCCCACTGGTGAAGGTCGGAGAGAGCACGGTACGAATCCTTTTCCACTGTTCGTCTTCAGCTAATGAGATAGCATTTTTCAACACCCCTGCTAGATCAAAACGCTGGAGGGGGGAAAAGGCAAGGTGTTAACCCCGGAAAAGATACTGGTTTCCTTGCAAGGACGGGAATGTAGCATGCAAGCCCCTGCCCGGGCTGTTTCAGAGGCATTAACTACTGGTAGCAGGCCTTACAAACAGCCTCTCTCGAGATGCACATACATAAATAATCCCCTTTCCTGCAGTAAACCAGCTGTGAGATGACATTTCCACATCCAGAACGAGTAACCCAACAAGCCCAACACCCGTATGGGTGTTACCCCACACCTATCCGTGCATCCCAGCTGGTGGCACGTGTGCTGGCTGGACCCTTACGGGTCCCTGTATGCTCACACAGACTCAAATTCATGGCTGTGTGTCTAGGTGGGAGAGCAGAATTTCTCCGATGTGCAGGCAAACAGCTTCGTCTGCAGTCCCCAGGCTGTAAGGCAGGGGAACAGTGACATACAGTGGCCATTTACAGTAATCCCTATAGTGGCCCTATGGGGAGCCCTGCTACATCCTTGTCGCCTCCCGTACTTCGATTTTTGGCCTCTGTGGTATACATCGCGACGCTTCTGCTCTTACCCTCCGGTTGGTAAAGGTGGAGTAACACTCTTTAACCAGCACGGTTTTAATGATCTGGGGGTCCATGACAGCCACCACAGGTTGCCTGCCATCGTAAATCCTGGTGGGGGGAGAAGAAGAGATAAACAACCCCAGACAGTGGAAGTGTGCGGCTTGGCTGATGCCTGTCAAACAAAATGCCTTAAATAAATGCTCCTCCATCACCAGCTTTGCTGTTCTGCAGATGCCTACGTATAGAAACAGAGAAACTGGAGATAGAAAAGGACTCCCAGGCCTTCTCCCACCTGTTTTTCTAAGTGATAAAGGGGGCTACACGCCTTCCAAATTCACTGGGAAATGAGCAGGGCTCAGTCCCTCAAAGGAGCAGATACTAAATGAAGCAAGTGTCTTCACTTTCTCCCCCGACTCTCTGTGTTTTTCCAGGCACTTAAACACATTACAGTATTAGAAGGAAACTTGTTTGACCCCTTTCAGGCTGTTGAATTGGGTGTCTGGAGACTTGGGCTGACAGCACTGAAATATCCTTGGAGATGAAACTCCACCCTTGGTTTTGTCTTTTTAATCTGGCAGTTCTGAATGCCTTCCTGGAACAGATGTCGATTAAGCAGATTTACGCACTCTCTTTGCTTATGTGAAGATATCTCTTTCTAGACTCCGTTTTTTAAAGTTTCTACAGGGATCAATGGATGCATTGTAGAGGATGTGCAAGCTTGTAGACCAAGATATTTTGGCAGTGATCAAAGCTATAGGAGATACCCGGAGCAGAGCAATAGCAGCTGCAGCAGCTCCCACGGCAGCAGGTAAGGAGCAGCAGCACGAGGAAGTCGGTGGACTTTGATTCTGCTGCTTCTCTCAGTATTGGGAGTTCACTCACATTGTGTTGATAAAACAGAGGAACTGGACCTCCCGGTTCCAGATTCTCCCTTAAGCAAGTAGCAGTTTCGCTGCTGTTTTCATTAGGAGCAGGTGAGGGCCTTTTGTTATCAGCTTTAAAACAGCTTTCATAATACAGGTCAAAGCCATTTCCATACAGCATGACATTGGCACAGCCCTGCAGTCATCAGGCTTTAACGTAAACCACCACAAGTACCCTATTGTTGCTGTACTTGTCACACCGCCGGGACCGTCAGGGGCGCGGGTAGAGAAAAGGGAGCTTTCCTAATGAATTTTTTCTCCCCTTTGTATGGATTCTAGTTTCATCTTAAGAAGAGAGCAGTGGTTCATACTCACCCCCAGACTTTCCCGTATTTCTGGAAACAGCTATTGTCAAATTCCAAGAAACCCTGTGGAGAGCAATTCAAAAATTATCGTGGAGAGGATGCAGCGGAGGGGATGATGCTGGAGACGCTGGGTTGGGAGGAAGATCTGTAAACTGATGTTCAGAGCTCCCTTCAGAGTTCTCCTCCTCTCCAAAAGCATCACGAAGGACAACATAAAAGTACGTCGTGCTTGCGAATGAGCTGTTTGCCAGGGCGCTGGCGAAGGGCAGCTGTAAATCAGCCACCCACGAGTGCTCGTTTGGTGATGCTGTAAAGGCAGGGCCCCATGGTCTGTTACTGAGCCCTTATCCCGCACGGGCCTTTGCACAACCTGTGCGTTGGAGCGGAGCTTGGCATTCGGAGATAACTTATCATTGCCATGTACCTGTTTAGCTACAGCTGTATGAGCAAGGGCGGGTATTTCTGGAGCCAGGAAAGCTGTAGTCACTTACTTTGCGATATTCCAGGCACGTCCCGAAGAAAGGCAGAGGTCTTGGCCCAGGAATACCCAGCTTCTTGAAAAAACCAAATGGCCAGATCCCATATCTGTGGGACAGAAAAGACAAGTGCTACGCCACCATGGGATTGGGGCTGCAAGATCTCCTAAACCCAGAGACTGCAGCAACGTCCCTTTGGCCCTACGTAGTAGAGGAGGTTGGTCCAGGAGCTGGAAAAAAGTGGCCCAAAAGACAATTGCCCTGTAAAAAATATTTAATAAACATGGCAAGCCACACAGAGCTTCAGAGAGATCACTTTGATGTCAAAGCGGCTGTCTTCTAAAGGCACAGGTGCTCCGGTGGACACAGGACCTTAAAGCCTTTAGCAAAAGCCAAAAGGAGGAGCTCGTTGCCAACTAAAGGAGAGGCAGAAAAGGGAGCTGGAAGAAGGAACACCAAGCTTACGTGTTTTTATTGAAGAGAAATGAAAGCGTTGCCAGAAGTGATGTCCCAACAGGGCTTTTGTCAAGCTGTACCTTAATTTCATTTATTGTTCTCCCTCCCCTTAGCCCGGCATTAGCTCAGTGGTGCATCAGAAAGTCTTGTCTTGATGGTTTTCTCTTCAGATTTTATTGACAGCTTTGCAGATTTCTTTCCTCTGAAGCACCCTTTTTGGCAGCTGTAAAGTTATTACTTCTACCTCGGGGCCTTCTGTTTCTCAACAAGGGCCTGGGCTGCGGCCCTTTGAAGCTTGTCTTTGGCTGTGTTGAAAGAGCTCCTCAAAATATTTGGTTTTAGTTAGTAGCTGCAGCTTCCCAACTGAGCGGCTCGTTGCAGAAGGGATGTAAAACTGCAAAGGTCTGGCAGAGGGATGTTAGCAGAGATCCTCTTTGGGCCGCGTGGCGGCAGCCGCACAGCCAGCATCCCGGGGATGCTGCCCCGAAAAGCCAGAGTCGAGGCTGAGACTTTGGGGAGGAGTGGGGGGGGGGTGGTCCCTTGCAACTAGTAATGTTTTTCTAAACCTGGAGGGCCCCAAATGAGATCAGTCCCCCCAGCGCGTGTTCTGCCACAGCACAAAAGCAGACCCTATCTTATGGTCCAAAAAGAGCAGGCAAAACCCAAGGCCTGGGGTGTTTGCAGGTGCAGAAAGGTTTCACAGAGCTCAGTTTGTCAATGTTCAGCCTTTCCTGGAAAAGGTTAGTTCAGTACTAAGTATAAAATGTTTGCGGATTCCCATTTGTAATGTTTATGGGCAGCCGGGGCTGCGGGAGTACAAAGAAATGTCAGGCCGGGCTGATTACAAAGCCCAGAAACACTATAGGAACGTAGGCTTGGCTTAATCCATTTGAAACACGGCCAAGAAAACGCAGCCTAATGCTCTTACGACTAAAATGTGACATGGTTTTCCGCAGGTGAAGAAGGACCATTCAGTTTAAAGCTAGAGAATAATGATTACTTCTTACCATGGATGTGAACCAGAAATGCCTGAGACTCCTTCACGTGTGAACTGGAACAGGGTTGCCCCAGACGGACAAGAAGCATCTGAACAACCTCCCTGAGCTAATGGGTGGCAAAATTTCTACTTTAGCTCAGAAATCAGAGCACAAAGATCTGGGCTTTTGTCCCTTTTGCCACAGCAAAATTGCAAGTGGCTGCAGAAGGTGGGAGTCTGATAATCAGCAATCTCCAATGGCCACAGAGTTATTGAAATATGAGGGTTTGGGTCAATGAGGAGGGGGGTTACAGCGGGTTTTTTGTTGGTTTGTTGGGTTGGTTTTTTTTTTGAAGGGTCTGCCCCAAGCAGGCTTTTGAGTGATCCAAATCACAGGAAAGGGCCTGAAAAACAGGGCTAAAAGTTTCGGAGATTACTGAACTGCCATGGTTGGAGCGTTGCCAGGGCAGACAAGTGGGTTGTGCTCGTGTGCACCACATTAATCATTAAGGTTTATGGCTAGCAACATGCTGTCTCTGCCTAAGGGCTCGTCAACACTACAAAGTCTGGCAGTCCAGCCTTGCTGGCAGGGGCTGCCAGCAGAGACACTGTATGTCCCAGCAGAAGGGGGTTTTCAGCCAGCCCTCGTACGCTGCAGCACCGAACGGCATCAGCAAAACGGGAGAAAGCATTTTTCTCACTGGCATGGCTCCTCTGAAGCAGTGGGGTACGCTTCTGCCTGATGGAGTTTGTCTGAAAAGCCGGGAGCAGAGAGCTGACCTTGCTCCGGGCTTCATTTCTTCCCGCAGCGAGGGTGGGCTGTGGGGACGGGCACGGGATGTTGTCCCTGCAGGCGTGTGGCAAAGCCGACTTCTGCCAAGTGTCCCTCCTGGTCCAGGTGCCCACGCGCGGAGCATCGTAGCTGGGCACTACGGAAGGAGTCAGGAGGAGTGAGAACTGATCCTACGAATCTCTTTTTCTGGTGTCTTTCTGCTGCTCTCCACCTTTGCAGGTCGTGCAGTCGTATCACCTACTGCCTGCTCCCCTCCATAGGGCAACCTCAGCCAGGGAGGCACAGCCTTCCTTAGACGCTATTTCTGTGGAAAATGACCTAACGGATCACAGTCCTCGCTGAAGCCAGCACCCTGCTGGTAACAAGTGTCTGGCACCGCTCTTACTCGATTATTGCTTTGATGCTCAGCAGCAAGATCTTAACAGAGCACAGGAACACTCCAAACCCTGGAGCAAGATCACGCGTCCGCATGGTCTTTAGATTCCTCTGCTCCTTCCCAGAGCCTTGTTAGAGGCTGGAAATCTGGAAATCACATCTACCTGTTTGTTCTTCATCAGACTAGTCACGTGAAAAGAAACAACAGCAAGAGGAGGAAAATGGCATGAGCAAACAACCAATAAAGAATATTTTACTCACACTATCACGAGGGCTACGAAAACGAGCAAAAGGGCCCATGTCTCCACAGAGAAGGAGGGAAGAAGGTTCATTTTGGTTCTTCTCCGGTTGGCTTTGAGTTCTGTCTTGATGTGTTTGTCCCAGGTCAGTGGGAAATAGGAGCGTTTCGCAGCGTGCGATCTTGTGTGTCCAATCATATGATTTAGGGGCCGTCCTTCTGTGGCGGAGGAGGAGGAGTGGAAGGCAAAGGTAGCAAAGAATGCTAAATTGAAAAACATGATCTGTGGGATAGATAAGCGCCTGGCAGAACTGTCTGAGGTTCAAATTATTTAATACGTATGTTGCCAGGCATTTCAGCTAGTGTCCCTGTTGTACTAGAAAGTAATAACTGACTTCTTATTGAGTAATGCTCCTGGGCTCCTATACCAAAATAAATAAAAGCAAGTTACAATGAAAAGGTAAATCCCAAAGCAGAGTTGGTTTACAAAGGGAAAGAGAAGTGAGAAGTTTATTCCTATCTTGTATGACAAGATCTTTTCTGGCAGCTGAATGAACTTTGGCAGAACTTTACAGATTTTGTTTTAAATATCTTTCTTTCTGTGTTGTGAAGAGCAAGCACTGCCTGCTTCTGCCTGCGGTGGGTCAGAAGTAGCTTCTAAGAAAAGCAGGAATTTGCCCCCTATAAAGGCTTTAGAAGTCCACCTGGTTTGCTGGCTTGTAGTCAGGCCATTTGTAATACGTAATCAGTAATACAGTTTTGTGACTGTGAGCAGCTAAAGCATCACCATTTCCAAAACACCAGCTCATGGCTCATGAATAAAAACAGCAGCCACCTTTCTGCAGCAGCTGGCAAAGAGACACAAGCAAAGGGAGGACGCAAAGTTTGTAACGGTTCTCCTGCAGGGATGGTGCAGAAAGGGAATAATGGGTGTGCTAAGAGAAGATTACGATGGTGGAGAAAGCTGGGCTATTTGGATGGTGTTTGTTAGTGGCCATAATGCTAGGGCAGGAGGCTATGTGTTTGCATAGACGTCTACTGCAGCATCTTTAGGGCTTCATTCACAATCTAAAATGAGCAATTCCTTTCCTATTGGCAGAGCCTGCCGTCTTCAAAAGGGAATTTACTGACTGCAGTGGGTACAAATAACTGGGTGGTACAAATATTTAGCACGTCGAATGCCTCGTGTCTCCGAGGATGTTGCTGGGATGGATGCTGGGTTGATTGATAAGTGGACGCAGTCCACATGGCGATAGGAGACACGTTCTGAGAGTCATCATCTGACTTAGCAGCATTTGTATCTCGTTTCACCTTTGCCTGGCCTTTGCTCTGACCTTCAGAGACAACTCAGTTCCAGATTATTTTGTAATAAACGCAGTCTACTTTAGTTTGACATGAACAGGCAAGTTCATGACATAGTTGTATAAGCCTACGTCGGGTCCTACCTTGCTTGACTCAGAGATGTTGAAAGAGCATGTGATTAAATAGATGCTTTCCCATTCAAGAGCTTGTCATAGCAGTGATTGTTTCTTCCAGGGTTCCCCTTTGCACATTTTGACATAGCCTTGAAATCTGAATTTACCGGGCACCAAACGCTCCTGACTCACCGTGTTGGGAAACAGGTTCTATACGGTTTATTGATGAAATAAGACTGCTGTAGGGATCTCCGTCCTCAGTAACAATAAGCCTCAATCCTTGTCCTGTTTGGGTCACTTTTAAGGGTAAAAATAGCCTCTTGAACTCGTTAAAAAGAACAGATAGGTGTAAAGTTTTGTTGCTGGTTTTGCCTTGGGGTCTTATGGTCCATGGCAAATGGACTGTGCCTATTGATCCCAACAAACAGAAACCCGTCGTCCCCTTGAGAAAGCTGAGACATAAACCAAAAAAAAAACCATCTCCCGTGATTAATCCATGCCAGAGGAAAGTCAATGACCCAGGAACAAGTGATCGATTTTTCACCTCACACGCAAATCCAACTCAGAGCTGGGTTTATGTCCTAGCTTACCCTGTGTTAAACCTGTAAACCCCAACTTCGGGTTGCGGTGCCCCCTAAACCACTAGCTGTCATGTTTGAGAGGTGGCATTATCTTCATCCAAGGCTGAACTGCACCTCAGAAAAAAGTTGGGAAGGAGGAGAACCACACGGCCAAGCCCCCGCCCAGCCTCAGCCTTCCCAGCTGAGGTCTCTGCCTGTCTGGGTGCAGCTGCACTGAGACGCCTTGATTGTGCCTTCATCCTGCCCAAGTCCTTTAGATGCGTCTTACTCCTTACCACCATGGGCTTTTAGGCCTGTCCTCTCCTTCCCCTGGACATTTTGAAATGCACTGCATCCCATGATGGGTTTTTGGCGAGCGTGCCACCCCAGGCGTCTCGAGCAGAGGCAGGAGAAGGTGCAAGCCCAGGTGGAGGTGCAAGTATATCTGTGGGAACACCCTGCTAGTGACACAGCGAGTCCCATTCATGGGTGACAATGTCACGCACGATGTGTGGTACATGGTGGATACGCAATGGTCACCCTTGTCATTTAGGCTGCTGCACCGTATGGTACCTCGTGTTGTCACTGTGCTTCCAGGATGGCCACAGGCTGAGAGGTTTAAAAAGCCAAAGTTTGCAGCAAATTCAGAAGAGAACTGAGCTGCTTTTCCATTTCTAATGCCCCTAAGTAGCTCAGATTAATGGATTAACGGCTTTCAGGAAAGCAAAATAACACCGTGTTGTTATTTGCAGTGTAATGAAACGAGTGCTCCTAATCCAGGTTGTGAACAAGGTGGGATGGAAGGAGGGATTTCTTGTATAATAATGACCAGGGGCTGGGCAGTAAAATGGAAAAACACGTATTTCTTCCACAAGCTGTGAAACCAAATGATGTAGGGTAAGAAAAACACTGTGGAACAGCAATTGTGACTGGGCCACAGGTGTGGAGAAGAAAGAGCAGTTCAGAAGAGAAAGAGCTATTGGCAAAAAAAAAAAAAAAAAAAGCCACAGTGGGTAACATTTTGTGTTTGTGATGAAAAGGACTGTGAGGGTGTAAGGAGAGCCAGGCTGGATAAGCCTGAATCTTTAGGTCTAACTCACTTTAGAGTACGATCATGAAAGAGGTTCTCCTGAGATACTTTGGGGAATTTGTTTTAGGTTCGCAGGGCCGGACCGGTTGCAGTAGAGACTCTGCAGTGCTGCTTGGGGTATAAATATTGCTGGGAGTTGTATCATTATGGAGTACTTTAAACTCTCCAGATATGAATCGTAAAAAATGCTACTAATCATGTGGACCTCAGATAATCTCCATATGGGAGGCGGCAGTTTTCTGCACTGGAGAAACACCAAACTGGCAAGCAGTGGAACTGGTTTAGCTTCAGCGTTGATAAGTAATTTAAGATATTCTAGAAGAACAGTTAAGAGTAAAATTACCGCGGGCTGAACGAAATGCATTTGTTTAGTTTAACGTTAAGTAGAGGTATAAACAAAAATAAGCTTCTAAGTAGGGCGCCCTTTTTCAAGAGGACAAATTAATGAAACACACCAGTGGAAGATCCCAGGGCCTTCAATGTCGACTGTGTCTAATCTCCTTTTTCAGTCAACGGTGCGAGTATTATCAGCCAGCTGTACGCCGAGAGTCTTGTAGGAACAGACTTTACACCCAACTGGCTGAACAGCTACATTAAAAAGGATGCTTGGAATAAGCCAACCAGGTAGGAGGTGGAGAAAAAAACCAAACCACCCCATGATTTTGTAGTTCAAGGTATACTCTTATATGTTCTGGCTATAAGATCTTCTGGGATGGGAGCTCGTTTCTATGCCCGATTCGGAGCAGCCCAGTGCTTGAACATAGTGGCTCGCTGGGGTCCAATTAGGGTGGTCCGGCATCTCGGTGGCACTTCTCACCCCCTTGGAGACGTGCCCCAAAAACCTTTGTTTGTTTAGCCTAGCTAAATGATAGCTGGGCTGAAACGGTGGTTGCTATGAGAAAAATGCCAGGTAGAAGAGCTATTTAATCAAATTACGGTGTTGGCACAGAGACAAATGGGTATAACCCAGCCACAAATAAATGCCAGGCTGGAAATGAGCACGGCCCTGGCCTGGAAAGCACAGGAGTCCTCCCATCATTGGGGTTAAAAGAAAGAAATAAAAGCTCAGATAATGTGAAATGGGGCTAAATAAGACAGCTGATGGTGGGAGGAGGGAGCAATACATTAAATTTACCAAGGCTCTTCTGCCAGAGCAGTGTGAATTCACTTTCTACGTAGGCAAAAGATGTGGGGAGGCAACTATTTATTTTCTCTGATACGCAGTGGTTTAGTTACCCAAAGGAAAATACTTCATAATGAAGGCTACGTTTTGTTGTCAGTGGTTAAAATATTGATACAGTACTGCTGGATAAAAAATCAATGTATTTGGAGGGGTCTCTAATGATACTTTATGTAGTTCTGTGTACAGATGACGGATACCCTCCTGCACGTAGATTTCCTTGGGATTTAAAAAGCACACAAAAAACCTCAACAAAAAAGTAATTAATTCCCCTGGATGTTTTGTTCCATATACTGAGCTTTGGAACTACACAGAAACTAGGACATTTTTCTGATGTTTTTTCAGTTAAAGTAATATTCCTGATACATACCAATCTTCCTTCATAATCTTTACAATACATCATTATATTCCTTTTCGTTCTAAGAAATGACAGCTACAAAAGCTGTTATGGTAAAACTGGATAGCTAATTAACTTGGAGCACTGCATTCTTTTGCTCAATCCAGTGCAAATGTCTGTTTGAGGTTCTCTCACTTTAACCTTATAAAATGAGTTAGAAAAAATGAAGTATCCCGCTAGCTCTGCATACGACTTTTTACCTGTGATGCCATGAAAAGACGGGGTTACGTCCCACAAGGGAGCAGCAGCGACAATCCTGAACAAGTATAAACGAGAAGAGATGTATTTCCAGTAGGAGGTGTAAGCTCATCTTCTTTCCTGGGTATTTTAGGGAGGATACCTTGATGGGGAAGCCGCATGCGAGTGCTGCTTGGTTACGCCATAACTTTAGCAAAGTCCTTCCATACGTGTCTGAGCACGTCATTGCCCGAGCAGACTTCTGCTTTGGTGTGTCACAGCCTGGTGAAGTCAGTGCACTTGACTCATTCAGAGCGATGGATCTTTTAAAGGGTGACAAATCAAATTGTTCATCCGGAGAACAAGGATTTTGTTATGCAAAGCACTGCATGAGATTGTGCCCAACGCAGGAATAGCGTAATGTCTTCAGTCATTGTCCCTGCCACTGCTGCAGCTTTCCGCAAGGTGACCTGCTCTGACGGCATCTCAGCAGGTTCAGCTCCACCGTGACTGTAGTTACGCTAGTTAGTAATGCTCATGAGACTCAAGTATTTGTAATAAAAGAGACCAGAATCCTTTCTCAGTGTGCTTTTAGACCACAGATCACTCGCCTTTCCATCCGCTGGCTAGGGGGGGGTTTGCTTTCTTCGTTGCTCTTTGGTGGACCCGGATAGATGAGGCCACCTCTCATGATGAAGATGTGCAAAAGCAGCTGATGTCAGGGCTGTTGCGCGTGGAGATTCGTGGAAAGGGCTGTACATGATAACGAAGACGGTTGAGTTTTTTTTAATGCAATTCACCTAAATAGGAGCGTTTTCAAATTGCTGCTCCCTCATCCCCACTCCCTCTGGTCAGCTGCTGATCTGCTCCCAGCGACCTGTAATGCTAGAAAAGGATTATCTCGAGGTTATTTTCATATCACATGTCAGTGCATCCTGATATATCCTTCTCCTCTTCTCTTTTCTAAACGGCATTTCCTCAGGGTCTAAAGTTTCAGCTTTAAGCCAGACCTTTTTTTTGTTAAAAGTAAATGGGATTATTTTGAGAACCAGCCCTTAAAATTATCTTACGTGAGCAAAATGCATGGGCATTTAGGTCATCTCAGCTCTGCAGGCTGTTGTTTGAATCACTCTGTGATAAGTCCTTTTTAGTATGCATTTGCGTTAAGATAGTTATGCTGTAAAAAAGAAAAAAAAGGAGAAAAAACATTGTGTCATCTCTATTGCAGGTTAGAAATGAGTCTGAGAGGTCAAATGAGTTTTACATACCCAGTGGCATGGACCCGGGTCAAAGAGTCCCTGGAATTGGTCTGTCTGAACTCAGGAGCTCGTACGAATATGTCCTTTGGGATGTCACAATTTCTGATCTCAGCTCTGCATGTGAAAACATCTCTCTCTGCCCGATTTGCCCCTGCAGTTTACCTTGTTGAATATTTAACCAGTTACTAGTTTATGTGACAGTATTTCAAATCGCTGAGCCTGGAAACCCCTGTTGGAGGTGTGGGAGAGGCTGGGTCCCGCCAGAAAGAAATTCCACCAGTCCCAAGAAAGTCGGCATCTCGTTTCTAGAAACCAGGGGACTTTTATTTGCGTTTCCTGTGTTTTTATGCAATTCTGGGCCCCTTTAGCTTTTGATGTATCCGCGCCAGCTCCCACTCCCTGGCAGGAGACACCTCGGCTGTACGCAGAAATGCTTGGCTTGGCCGACGAGGGCATCTCCCGCCCCAAAGCCCCAAATCTTTCGGGCGCTTTGAGGAACAGAGAACTTATCTCCGCAGCAAGGACGCTTGCGCTGCCCCCAGCTTTGTCGGCTGTTTCTGCTGCTCTTTTCATTTAGAGAGAAGTGTGTTTTGGAGAACAGCTCGGCGTGCTCTCATCGGAGAACTCCGGCTGTAGTTCCACGCTGGCTGGTACCGATGCCTTGGGGGTGAATCCAGGTGCAAATCTGACAAGACACATATAAATGGCAAGGACAGAAATAGTAGTTTTAAAACACAATTATTCCTTTAGGTTGATGCTCCTGCCCAGCAGCAGGGCAGGTTCTCAAGGAAAAAGCAGAGGTAGGGAAAGCTGTTTCAAAACTTTTCTCTGGAATTTTGTGACCTCATCCTGTAATCCTTACCCACCGGGGAAATCCTTACATCTGTGATCTGAGTTACCGGTGCAGAGTGTCGGAGTGAAGAGTGGGAATAAGACCCTAATTAAGAGATATTGATCGTTACAAACAGTTCAGCCCGAGGCCCTCGTCCACCTTCAGGCCGATTTTTGCATTTCAAGAATTGCAGAAATAAGGTGAAGTTCAGCAGCTCTTGGAGCTGGTGCTGGAGCTCCTGCTATTTCATCCCTTCACCAGGATGGTTCCTGGTGGCCACCGTGCTGTTAATTCTCCATGTTAACTGAGGGAAGGGCCCCTTGGAGCCCCCACCACACGCTTTCCTCTCTCACGCCAGCACCAGCAGCAATTCCTGCTCTTCCCAATAACCTTCAGCTTCCCAGAGCCTATATGTGTGACAAAGACAGACCTTTAAAATGTTGGACAGAGACCCAAATTGAAGGGCACTGTGATAAATTCTGGCAGCGGTTTGACATGATGGGAAATTCATTCCTCCCACATAAATTATTTTCTGCACTTTTCAGGCTTTAGCCTTTTACTGTGCATTTTCAGCAATAAACAGTGAAATATGACATTATTTACTTGTGAAGCACTAATAATGCGTACACGCCATAAAACCTGATGATGCTCTGGAGAGCTCGCAGTCACCAGCATAAACACAGGGAAGACGGAACGTGCCGGAGCCCCTGCGCGGGGATGGCCGCGGCTGCTTCCTTGCTTTATGCCTCCCTGAAGCATCGCTTATTGCAGGCAGCCCAATTTATTCCCTGCTGACTTCGCTCCCCGCACACACGGGATGCCCTCTGCTTTCGGGTTCATCTCCCCTGATTTTATAAACATCCCTGAGCTACTTGATTGCTACCTGACCCGGCTGGTTTGGTGACACGTCCCCGGAGGAGCCGAGCTCCGCAGGGGCTGCGAGACGGGGTAGAACCTGAGCCTTGCCAAGTGCTCTGGGGCACAGATAACTCGGCACGGCTGGCTGCAGGGGTGAAATGTCGGAAGTGATTTTCAGCATGGATAATGCGCGTGGATAATGCCATAATGAAGCCCAGACACTTTAACTTTCCTGCGTGATTTTGCGGTGTGGTTTGGTTTGTGGGTTTTTTTTTTTCTCTTGAGGCCTTTCGTGTTGATGGGGCTTGACTTCATGCTGTTGAACTTTGGGTTAGCTTATCCCGGCTTTGCGTGCTGACATAGCCATGCCCACACCGTGTCCTTGTACCCACACCGTGTCCTTGGCGCTCCCGTCCGTGGCTCTGCGGGCTGGGAGCTGGCTGGGTCTGCAGAGCTGCCTCCTCCTGGAGAAGAAGTGGTCAGTGGGATGCCTTCGTGACATCCCAGTGGTACCGTTTCTTTAGTTACGCCGAGCCAGGGAAGTTAAATGAAATTAAAGGTGAAGCCTGGACTGCCCCTGGGTCCTGGCGAGGTTCTGAACCCAGAGAAATTCCTGCAAAACCCCATTAAGGGCTTGGGTTAACTGCGCGGGGTAGCTAGGTCGCTCTTTGTCATCCCTTTGGGCTTTGGCGGCGTGAGGAGCACGGTTTGGTTATCGAACCCTCGGAATGCCTGAGAGGCGAGAGCCGGCAGCGCGGTTAGCCTGTCCGCGAGCGGGGAGGAGGAACCTGGCCTCCTCCAAAGCAAATACGAATAGCGTTTGGCCATATCTGTTATCATTATCGGAGCTGTCAGCCGAGATTCAATACGGAGCTTTAGATGGATGTATCGAGGCCGGTTTCCACGCTGACTTACCACAGCAGCGAAGGAGCCAGCTCCCGTCTCATTTGTGCTCATTTAATCCCATTGATTTCGCCGGAGCTAAGGGTGAGGAGGAAGGCGGCGGCAGGCTCTGCAGGCCACAGCTCCGGGTGCTGGCTCGGCCCGACCCCCTCGTCCTCCTGCACCACCCCTGGGAGACAACGGGTGGGATTCGGGGTCTCGTACAAACCCCAGGACAAAGGCGCAGGGATGAGCTCTTCCAGAATAAAAAGATTTTGCCCTAAATCAGGTCGCTGGGAAGCTGGACCGTAACCCTCTCGTTTTCTGAGTTCTGTTATTCTTCCTCCTGCAGCTTAACCGTTTCGCTCCACCTTAAGGTTGTACCGAGAAAAGGGAGACCGTTCGCTATTTTAGAAGTGAAGCCAATATTTCTCTGTTTTCCAGCCCGTTCCACAGAGCTGTGCTTAAAGAAGCAGGGCCACGTCAATTCTCCTGCGTATTATAAAAATATTGTGTCGGGTGGGGTGCTGTGGGGTGCTGATTTACCCCAAGTATCTAAACATTTCTGTAGAACATGAGAACATGCAGGAGAGGCAGTCAGTCTGTTCTAGGACTACAGCTAGAGTTTTCTGTCCAGATTAATTAAAGGGCGGCAGAGGCTGCGAATGTGATTACCTCTTCTTATCTTGTTCCAAAGTCCGTGCAATATCTACAGTGTTTCAAAGTTATATGTGTTCTTTAAAAAATCAATAGCAGTGGAGTTCTCATTATCATCAACCTACAAATAAAGTTGTATAAGAAGCAGAGCAGGGAAAACATTGGTGTGGACACAGGGTTTGCCTTTACGTTTGCAAGTGGATTTTCCTCGTAAGAAAAACTGTTGAAAATCTCAAAAATTACCAACGCAAAACAAAACAAAAAAACCCATAACCCACCGTTGCCACCTCCTATAGGCGACGCTTTAAAAGGCGGTTGTCTGGGCACTCAGGATCAGGTACTTGAAGTGAAACAGGTGTTGGGTTTTTGGCTTGGCCACCAAATTCCAGCCTGTGAATTCTTCTGGATCTTTTTCTCCATGGACAGGGACAGTAGGTCCCCACAGAGGACCTGGTAGGACTTTGAGAGAGAGAGATGAGTCCGTTCTTTGGCCCCGAGAGCTGAACACAGATACCTCAACTCTTCCTTTCTCCCCAGGCACATGGGTCTCAAGTAGTTGCTGCTGTTCAAATCGTTCTCATTAATTGAGAGTGTAGCATTGGAGATGAGGGGAGACTTTACACCTGTGAAGGATGCTTTCTCCCATCCAACTCACAGGGAACTCGCCATCGCTCCACTTGTGCCCTCCGTTGCCACCACCGCCAGCCGGACCTTCGGATGGAGGAAGGCAGCTTTATTTTACCCAAGGGCTGTGCCGATTTGGGGCATCTGTTGGTGGCTCAGAACCAGGCTGGTGGGCTGGGCTGGCCCCCTCCAGCCGCAGAGGGGTGCAGGCATTGCCTCTGCCATCACATCTCTTCCCAAAGCCACTGCCACAGCCCTGCCGGCTCCGGGGCTGTCACGCTCTGCCATCTGCAAGCAGCAGGGTCAGCAAAGTTGCTAGTGCCCTTTTAGCCTGCTGTGATAAACACACAGCAACAAAGGTTTTTATAACGCAGCTCAGAGCAGGATCTGCCCTTCGTTATCCAAACGAGGTCGAATGTGTGCCGGCACATAGCTATGAGTCACGGCAGGTTTCGATTGGGATTTCTGATTCCTGAACAAGGACTGATGGCGCTCCCCGGTAGCTCCCATTAATCTTCTTCCCCGCGAGTTCTGCATGGCTGCAGTTGAAGAGGTTTTGTGTTTGCTCTCACTCATTTGCACAGAAGGTGACGGTGCGATGGGGCTGACAGCCAGGACACGGACGGGAAGGATGTGGTCTGGGTTTCAGGCCGGGGATTTCACGGCGATCCTTTGTAATGCTTCAGCAGTGCCTTGGAGAAATGCAGCCGCAGGGAGAGGTCTCGGGCCGTGCTCGTGAGACGTGGTGGCTCGGGACAACTTCTCCAGGGCTGAAGGAAGCTGCTCCTCAACGGTGAGGCTAAGGCGCCCCGTCCTCTGAGAATTTCTTAGCACGACAGCGGTGCAAATAACTGCCGGCCGCACCAATACCGGTGTCCGGGAGCAGCAAAGCCACCTGTGCTTTCCAGCCTGGGAGGCGTGCTGCTCAAAGTTGTGTGGTTTAGGTCTCTCCTTAGTATTTCAGGAAGCTTTCAGAGCAATTAAACCTTTAGTGATCACCCCTCAGCTCTTTGCGCCGTGGCTTCGCTTCTGCCTTTGTTGCAGACGAGCTGCGTGCCTGTGTATAAACTGCCTTGAACACACCTGGGACACGACAAAAATGCGTCTCCCCCGCTCTCCTCCCCGGACCACGCTCCGCCAAGGAGAGGAGAAACCAGCAGCTCTGGGTCCACAGTCCCGGGAAGCCGAGGGAATTAGTTTTCTATTGAACCTTTCATTCTCCAGATATCAAAACACTTTGTGAAGTCGGGGCCTGTAGGGAAGCAGAGCTGCTATTTATGTGATCAATAAAAAGTTTTACACGGAGCCTTGGATGCTCACAAAAGATGGGAAAGAATGTAGCTGAAACAGCTCTTCACATGAAAACAAGATGTTTATTGGTATTGAAACACCCTGCTAGGCTGAAATCAGATGCCAAGCGAGGTGAGCTCAAGCCAGGATGGTTCTCGTTGGGGAGGGGAGAGGAGCAGGCTGATTTTTGCACAGGGCTAGCTAAAATTTCCCTGTCACTATGTGCAATAATAGAGGGATAAATGCACAGCATGGTGAGGCGGTTGAGGCCGGAGCCAAGGGGCACAGAACCAATAACATTTTATATATTTTCCTACCATATGAATTCTTCACACTTTGAAAAACTTCTCCTTGATTTTCTTCTTTTTTTTTTCTTCTTTTTTTTTTTTTTTGAGGCAACCGCCAGTAAAAGAAACTAATGGGTTAGAAACCACGTAAGCAATCTCCCACTGAGCTTTATTCCCCACAGGCTCGTTGCATCAAAGGGAAAGCAGCAAAATAGGGCGACCAAATGCTACGTAACAATGAAAACGAGTTGGCTGCTGCCTGCTCTGCCCCACGCTCGGGGCAGGTCACGTTGCCCCCAAGGGCTCTTGGACTCGTGGGGACGGTGGCAGCCCCCTGGGCCGGGGAGAAAAGGGCACTTCAGGGCTGTACGCAAGGCAGCACAGCTTCTGCCTGTGCTCTGCGTTCCTCCTTCCCCACTCCTTCAAACGCAAATACATCTCTCCGGCTGCCCCACTTCTTCCTGGGCCACCTCCATCCTTGGAGAAGAGGTTTCTTGCTTGCTGCAGTTCTTGTCTCGCTGCGTCTGAATCCCGTTTTCTGGCTGGGAGGTGCAGCGAGACAATTTATCCTATGTATCTCCTGCCCGCCCCTTCATCAGGAGGGGGAATTTCATCCCACTCGTGATGTCTTCCTTTCCTCACTCCACCTTACTGACCTCAGCAACGTCCAATTAGCAAATCTGGGCCTCCTGTGCGCAGAAGATATTACTTCCACCTCATTTCAAGTTTACCACTCTGCTGGTTTTTGTTGTGCTCTTTCCAGCACTTGGTTAATTTTGCTCCATAATAATGGGATCAGTGTCTTGTAATGAGCGCAAACAGCAGTGCCACGTCCTGGGAAATGAGACACGGTGGGAAAACAGTGACTGTCCCCAACGCTTCCTAGGGGACATCAGCCCTGAGGTTTCAGAGCAGTCTGGAGGGGGCAAACGCTGGTTATTGCACACAAATATAGCCCATGGAAAGTGCAGCACCAAACTTTATGCTCTCAGTACGAAGCCTTGCAGTCAGCGCAGAGCAATAGCAGCAACACGGTACGCAACTTTATCAGAGGCTCTGAAAGTTGGAATAAGGATTTTATGCCGGATAAACTCAAGGCTTTTTTGCAAAGGCTCATCCTTACCCTGAATCCTGCCCTCAGCCGGTGCGTTTGCTCAGCAGGGTGGGCAATGCAGCTCGGGATGTCCTGCACCCAGGCACCACATCTTACCTGTGCTTCTCTCCGGAGACCTCCTCTCCCACCCTGTGCAAGCCACACACGCGGAGCCGCTCTTAATTTTCTGCGTTACCTGCCCACAAGCAGTGGTGCTGGTAAGGAGCTCGGAAAAGATAGGGGGAAAGAGCACTAGGATATAATACATCTTATTTACAGCTTGGAGAATCTGCATTTTAGAGCGAGACGCCATGGTTAAAAACCGGGAGAGAAAAAGGGGCACCTTGCAAAAGTGAGGGTTGCCTGGGCAACATCAGCATCCGCATCCCCGCATCTCCCCAGCCCAGCAAAGATCCTCACCGTGGTGCTTCCCTGCACGCTCCCACTTACCCCTCGTTCCCTCTCACTCGCGTCCGCGCCTGCTCCTCCAAGGTGAGCGTACAGGGGTTGGCACGAGAAGTCTACATATGCCGCTGGCAAGAAATGAATCTTCCTTCGGTCTTGCGGCTTGTCTCGCCTGCTGCGCTCTGCAGAGCCCCAGCCCTGTGCCTGCGCTCACGGTGGGCTTCACCCCACGCACTCCCCTTCAAGACGGAGCTGCGTGCCGTTGTGCCCTCCCTGTTTGGAGCTGAACCATAGATCCTGTGCATCTGGCTGCATCTTATCTCAAAGTCACATTTATGTAGTAGTTAGACTTGGGGACAGATGCCTTTTTTCCCCCCTCCCCTGCTTTTTTTTTTTTTTTTTTTTTTTTTAACACTGTAAAAGAAAAACACACTCATCTTCCAGAGTGGGGAGTTCTCTTGACAGCGGAACAGTGTGATGGATGTGCCAGGGCATCATTTCATCAGAATATCAAGCCATGAGGTTGGCTACTGCCATTCATTCTTGTCATTTGAATTCTCTCGATGTGTAAGATGACATTAAAATCCTGTAAGAGAAAAGTGCTGCATATCTCCTTGTCAGAGAGGACCGCGCCGGTTCATCCATCCAGCCCCAGGGCAGCGCAGGTGGAGGGAAGCTCTTCGTCGGACCGTTCGTTGAAGGTGAAACAAAAAAGTCTGTGAGTACCTCATCCAGATCCAGCTCCACTTTCCAAAGGAAGAGAAGGACGATTGCCGCAGCATTTGGTGTTTGCGGTTTTCTCCACCCCGGTAATTAAAAAAGTTGGGGTTTTCCTTTCATCTTGCCAATGGCAAAAGGGATTTGTCTTTCTTGTGCCTTTTACACTTCTCTGTTTTGGTTTGGGTTTGTTTTTGTTTTTTTTTTTTTAACATCTTGAGCAGTGGGCTGGTGGCCAGATTTCTGAAGGTGTTTAAGCATCGACAGATGCAGCTGGGTACCTGGAGGGATTTTTCAAAAGCATCTTGCTGTAATTGTTTATGATACTCTGCACTTCCCATCACGATCGCTTTGGTAGCATCCCTATTCCTGCCAGCATTGCGTCTCCTATTGCAGAGCCGAGTTGGATTTTGCTTCTTTTCTTACTTTTAGTCCCCAGAACTCCAGGAAACTGTAGGAAGGGAGAACAAAACGGGCAAAACTTGGTGCGAATGGTTACACTTGGGTAGATTTCTGTGTCCTTATATTGATGGGACGCTGAGAAGGTGCACATTTACAGCAGCAGAATAACAGTACGAGCAGAACCTTTTCATAGATGGGATCTTGCACTGAGAAATGTGCAGAGAAATCAACTGCCTGCCCGCTTTGAGATGCAAAATATTCTTGTGTTGCAACGTCATGGCCAAATTCACCGGTGGATTTTTCAGCACTCGTGCGTTTTCTTTGAAGCAGCAGTTCATTTGCAGAGAGCTTCCTTGTCACTTTTGCCCGCTGTAAATTCTGGGGATCACGTCTGTGATGTCAGTAAGGATCAGGTTAAAATCGGAGTGAGGTTTGCAGGCGGATCCGCCGAAAGTGGCGATGCGGGACAAGCTGCGGGAGCCATGGCAGCCCAGGGCTGTTGTTAAAGAGCGAAAGGGGCTGCAATTTCCATCCTGCAGTGCCATCTATAGCGCAGCGCTGCGCACAGCAAACACCACTGCAAAAACCAAACCAGAAGCCAAAAAAAACCCAAACCCCCAGCTGAGGCAGCAGGCTGTGAGAAACCTTAGTGCAATGAATTAAATTGTCAATTTAGGGCCCAGGGCCCGTGTGGATGGGGTGGAGGAGCTTGGGGTAGGGTCCCACCTGCCCTCCTGGTTGGCTGTCCCTAATTTTTAGGGGTTTGCAACACAATTTCATCCTCTCCAAATCAATACAGAGATGGCCAGCTTTCTCCGGGGGACAGCTCAAGATATACTAAATCAGAGGCGTGAAACTAAAACCCATTTTGACTCTGATGAGCAAAGGGAATTTCTCTTTATTTTTGATTTTTGAACCAGATGTTGCTTTCATGCTCTGAAACCTCTGAAACAGTTGAATGGATTTTCTTCAAACTCCTCACACGCACAAAAATTCACCTTTGGGCTGCGAACAAGCTTAAGAAATTGCACTGTGATGGAGATTTTTCTTTTCCCCCCTCTTCCTTTTTTTTGATTTGGAAAGTTAAAAGGATCCTAAAATAGAAGCTGAGAATTAGATTAAACGTCTCTCTGTTAACTCTTAGCACTGCTCCAAGTCTGCAATTATCATTTCTTAAGGTGGCTGGCTCCCATCCTTCTTACGCTTCCAGCTGCCACATTTTTTATTAAAATAACTGCTAAAATAACTCTGAGGGCCAACACACCTTACAGCAGCTTCCCAGTGTCTGAAGGGCGCCTACAAGAAAGCTGGAGAAGGACTTTTACAAGGGGAGGTAGTGATAGGATGAGGGGTAATGGCTTCAAACTGAAAAAGGGGAGATTTAGGTTAGATATGAGGAAGAAATTTGTCCTTAGGAGGTAGATAAGACCCTGGCCCAGGTTGCCCAGAGAAGCTGTGGCTGCCCCATCCCTGGAGGGGTTCAAGGCCAGGTTGGACGGGGCTTGGAGCAACCTGGGCTGGTGGGAGGTGTCCCTGCCCAGGGCAGGGGGTGGCACTGGATGATCTTTAGGGTCCCTTCCAACCCAAACCATTCTGTGATTCTACAGTTCTGTGATCTCCGTTCAGAAGACGCAGCTTTGCTGAGGAAACTAAGAGGAAGCCCCGGTTTGGCCCAATTTCACGTGCTTCCAGAATTGCCCCGTGAAACTGGGGACGGAGAGGGACGTTGCAGGACCTGGGGAGCCCTGAACTGGGAGCAACCCCCTGTGTTCCTCATGGTCCGCCAGCAGCCGTTGGCAGGAGGGGCAGAGGAACAGTGCGTCAGCATCGAGTGCCATTTGGTGTTGAAATAAGTACCATGAGACCCGCAATGCTAGCAGAGCAGAAAAACAGCACAGCCAGTCCACCAGCAGGAATGGATAAATACAGGCAGCTTTCCTGACCTAAGATGTAGTTATGCCATATACATACCACATGTAGTTATCTAAGAAACCTTGTAATACTGAGGAAATCTGAGGTTTGTTCCCATCGGTTCTCTGTTTTTCAAGATCAAGCTCAAGAGCAGCTTCCAACAGGAAGGTCGTGCGGGATGGCTGATCCCAGCAACAGCCTCATGCTAATATTCATTAACGGTCTTGGGAAATACGTACCCAGCTTACTGCAGTCCATTTCTGTATATCTAGGGAATATCTAGGAGCGTTGGACGCTTGGGAAATGTTTTCATTGACAAAGGATGAGCCAAAATCGTCGGCTCCTGCTCTCACCATTGATTTTCAGTGACCCCCATTTGCGCTGATGAAATGTTTTGTGTGAATAACTACTCCCAGACTGAACACGGAGCAGGCGAAGCCCTGTGTTGGTACGGGAGGGAAGTGGGGTGGGCTTCTCCGGTGTTCGAATAAGGGATTTCCGACACCCAAGAGAGCTGGAGACTGAGGGGGAGCCGTTCGTCCCCTCTGGGAAGGGTTTGGTGAGAGCAGCCCTTCGCATGGAGGAGCCAGACAGGCTCTGTGCATGTGGATGCGTTAGTCAGCTTGGCCACTAGCGGTTTTAACAGCAAATTATATGCTAAATCAAGCACTGGGAAACAAATTGCACACTCAGCTGGGCTGGAAGGCCAGCACCTGGCACACACAGCTTTTCTCCATGGAGGCACAACCGCCTCCTGAGGGACCTGCTGCCGGGATTTGCCTTTAGCAATGCTGGATGGCTGGAGCAAAAGCTGGAGTCTCAAAGGCAAAAGGTTGTTTTTTTTACCCTGCGTCGTGTATTTTTCCTGGTTTTCCTCTAAGGAAAGTGTACGCCGTGCAGCTGCCCGCTGGAGGCTTGGCTCGGGGAGGAAGCAAAGCAGAGGGTTTGCCCAGGGAAGGGCTGGAGCCTGCGTGGCTAAAGTCCTCTGGACCAGCCAAGATGTCCCTGGAGGGCTGAGATGCAGATTCCTGTGTCCTCGTGAAGGGGCAGCATCTCCTGCTCTTGAGCGGGAGGCAGGAAGGGGTAAAACAGAAACTCCCTTTAGCATCTTACCTAAAAAAATCATCAGTAAACCTCCCCTGTTTACACCTACAGTAATTCCTCCCCTTGTTCTTGCAAGCCCAGTTCAATTTTCTTTTTATTCTTGTGCATGTATCTGCAAATAACCGATTACTCGTGTTAGACCCTGCCAATAAATTGTATGCTTTTTATTTGTTTCCCTTCCTTCCGGAGTCGGTTTGCATTAAGTACCGCCGCAGCGTGCAGAAGGGCTTGAGGCAATGCCTTGGTGGCCGCATAAAACAAGTTATTATTGAACATGGCCCCTCTTTCTCACAAAAAGAGCCCTTGGAAGATGCGAGCAGCTGCAATGTGTGTATTTTCATGACCATAAAAACTCCGTTTTACTTTTATTGACATTGAAAAGCCCTGGATAGGTGCATTTCTCATCCAGCTGATTAATCTGAGGTTGGAGGCCACCGTACCAACGATTGCGTAGATATGTACCTTTGTGCGCATGGAAGCGGTGTATCTCAACCTCTTTCCAAAAGGAAATCAAAGGCACAGTGTTGCCAGCACGGAGACACAAAGAACGCCCTCTCTTTTTCATCTGAGACTCCCGCGCAGGCTCGCTACACCCACTTAGGCTCCTTTCAGCTCCCAACATGCCTCCAGGTTGCCTAGCAATCCTAACAATATTTTATGAGACCTTATTCCAGAGGCACATTTTGCTAATGCCAAATTTTAGCTAGAAGCTCCAGGAGAAGCGCGGAGGAAGGTTGAGGTAGCATCACTCCGACTTATTACAGCCAGGAGAAAAAAAATAATATAGCAAATTATCGTGATGGTCATTTAGCAATAAGCTCTTGCATCGTACCCCGTGAGCCAGTGCGCTGCCGGGGGTGGTCTCCGTGCCATCAGCCGGCTGTAGCAACACAACCCCATACCTGGGAATGTGCCGAGACTCCAAACAGGCACCTCCAAAAGGAACCAGCTGCCAGCATCCAGCGTGCCCACTGCAGGTTTCCAAGCAAATGTCTGATGGGAAGAAGCGATGAGGGAAAGCAGCTCCTGGCTGAATGCGACAGAAAGGATTCGGTATAACCAGCTGTTGCCATCCTAATGTTGGGCATCTCTGGGGAAACCTGCCTCCATCACCCGGGGTCATGCCTAAGGGTGACCGACGCTGGGAATTCAATGGGCTGAAGGGATGGCGGGCTCCAGCACGGCTCAGAGAGCTTGGGGAGAGCTGCGACCAGGTCAAGGGAGATGATTCTGCCCCTCTACTCCGCTCTCATGAGTCCCCACTTGGAGTACTGTGTCCAGCTTTGGAGTCCTCAGTACAGGGAGGACATGGACCTGTTGGAACGGGTCCAGAGGAGGCCACGAAGGTGCTGGGAGGGCTGGAGCCCCTCTGCTGTGACGACAGGCTGAGAGAGTTGGGGGGGTTCAGCCTAGAGAAGAGAAGGCTCCAGGGAGACCTTAGAGCCCCTTCCAGTCCCTAAAGGGGCTCCGGGAAAGCCCGGGAGGGACTCTGGATCAGGGAGGGGAGACATGGGACGAGGGGGAGTGGTTTTAAACTGAAAGAGGGGAGATTTAGATGAGTTATGAGGAAGGAAGTCTTGACTGTGAGGGTGGTGAGCCCCTGGCCCAGGTTGCCCGGAGAAGCTGTGGCTGCCCCATCCCTGGAGGGGTTCAAGGCCAGGTTGGACGGGGCTTGGAGCAACCTGGGCTGGTGGGAGGTGTCCCTGCCCAGGGCAGGGGGTGGCACTAGATGGGCTTTAAGCTTCCTTCTGAGCCTAACCATTCCATGATTCCTGACCACTGGTCCCCTGCTGCCTGGGCTGGTCACCCCGGCGAGGCCTTCAGCAGCTCCCCGAAATCAGCGGGTTCAGGGTTGTGTGCTCCCAGGTCCTGCAGCAGTGGAGCCCAGGTCTGAACCCCAAACAAACCTCTAACCCAGGCATAAATGAGCCCTTGGGGTGACACTCAATGTTTCTGAAGGCTACAGAGCTCCCATTTTTATCCTTTAGTTTGGTTAATACGAGCTTTGTCTAAGACCCAAACTTTCTATATGTTACTTCTAGTGGTTGGGGTTTTTAAATCCTACCTTTAAAAAGAAAAATAAAGCCCTTAATTTCATCAAAGATTACTCCATAATAGTAATCTCTTGCTAACATAAACTGAATTCAATTCAACCATTAAACTCCTATACGATTATTATTTTGTTGATGAAGAATGACCTTTGGTTAAATTCAGCAACCGTTTCATTTTTGTAAAACATGTATTTATAAAAAAAAAATCAATGGACATGTTTTCATGCTTTCTTATTTCTCTCCCTGGTTTTGGAGGGGTTTAATTTTTTTCAATATCCAGGGTGCACAAGTGTTTTTTCTAAGCAGGTAAACACGTCCCCTCCTGCCTGTAAAGCAAGAGCATTAGCACAAGGGAACGGGTTTACTCTAAACAAAAGTGAGACCCATCTCATTGATTTTTTTCATTGGCCAAGCTGAAGGACAAGTAAATTGAACTTTTTAAATCCTTACACTTTTAATACTGTATGGTATTATATAGTAATGTAAGTAAAACTGTTTATAGCAGATGTTTTTCTAAAGTTGACAGTGCGCCCTTAAAGTGACGCCTGATGATTGTAAATCCACGGTTTTCCAGCATTTACAGCAAATGTCCTTATCGCACTAACATGTCTAATTAATGCAACCAACCGAAAAGGGGAATGCAGTAATGGGGAAAGGAGAGAGTTCACACTTAATCCAGGATTTTACTGGGAATATAATCAAAGGTTAGGTTTGCCGAGTGCTTTAGAGGTGTCTGGAAAACAGCAGGACATTTGCAGGACGGTGCCTCCCCCAGCAGCTCCCTGCTGAGATGCTCCAGCGATCCCGAAGGATGCTCGGGACTCACTGAAAGCAAATATGGTTTACAAGAGCCTTTGCTAGTCCTTACTTCATGGATAACCTGTAGACAGCCAAACCCAAGAACAGGTCACAGAAACTTCAGATTTCCTCTGCTGGGATGCTACGCAGCAGGCGAAGCCCGGGGCTTTCCCGCATGGGTCCCTGGGTACCCGTGTTGGGGCTCTGCTCCCTTCTCCTCTGCCCTTCGTCCCTGGTCCCTTATTTGAGAAAAACCAAAGCCTCATGAAGACCAGCCACCACATCCTTCTTCTAGGTCTAACCCAGCCAGGAGGGTGTCCGGTGTGTACCTGCATCCCTGGGATGCTCTGAGCCAGGAGACCTGGGCAGGGCGAGTGAGGCTGAATCCAGACCTTCTCCTTTTCCCTTTTTCCTGGCATGGCTGGGCCCAGTGGAGTTCTTTTCCCATTCGGACGGAAAGCTTTTGCCATCCAGCAGGTTGATAGGTGATAGCTGGTTAAAAGAGAAAAGGAGGTTGTTCATTTCTGGAGGGGGAATTTGTTGAAGAAGCACTTGAAGGCAGCCATCCCTGGTGCCCAGGATAACGCGGGGTCCGGGCTGCTGGGTTGGATGGTCACGACATAGAGGTGACATAGCGAGGGGGTTGTTTACACGCATAACCCGCCGTGGGTGCTGGATCTGATTCCAGATTGCCCCGACCTTCCCTGTGTTGTTTCTGCCTGTGAAAATATAGGAAGGAAGTCGGGATCAGGTGTGACCACGGTGGCCTTGGCAGCCCATTTCGCTGGCTGTATATCATGATATATACGGTGTGAATCACGCTAGAAGGTTTGGGACAGTAAACATGGGGGTCCTGTGTTTTCTGTTTGAATGTTTTGTAATATTACAGGGCAAAATCTGTAGCTTTAGTGGCTCCTCCAGCTTCTCAGGCAGGTTGTAAAGCAAGATATTTAAGATCAGCTGTTTCCAACCCTCCAGACAACACATGGAGCTTGTTTTCAGCAGCGACAGGCAGTATATGCTACAGTTGCTCATAAAAGTCCAAAACCATATTCCTTTTTGGGCTGAAATGCTTCGTGTTTGATATGAGATTTTATACTTATTGGTTCAGTTGAGCTGTTGAAAAGTATGTGAGGGTTGGTTTTTTTTTCTCGGTTTACATCAATGGAAAGTGAGAAAATGAGCTCATTCAAAAATGACTAAAGCAACTAATTCAGGCCTCGCTTATATTATGTATTTCACCGAGGTCTAAGTTTCAAGCCAAATTGAAAGAAAAGAAAGTTAGCTGAGCGGGTTTAAAGCTCGAAGCACACACACCAGTGTAAATTTTACAAATTATTTTAACTGCAACCCGTGAAATGGTATTGCTTTTGTAACATTATCTCTACAACAAATGGTCTCGTTCGAGGCTTTCCAAAATGGGCTATCATACATCAGACAGTCTCTGGCATGGAGTCTAGAAAAGCGGCAGCATTTCTGCATGGGGAATGAGCAGATCATATAATATCTTAGGGAATGGCAGAGTCTGGGCATCAGATGTTCCTGGGTCTTTATTGTATTTCAGAGAACTTGCTGTGAAAATATATCCTTGATAAGTGTGATTTGAAAAAAATTCCCTGTGAAACCTAAATAAACTGCGACGGAAACACTTCCAGCATACTGGCGTTTACAGTCAACAGGATCACAGCTGATTTAAAAATGAAAAAAATCATTACTAGAGCAAGAACAATCTTTCCAGGCTGTGCTGCTCTTGGCGGGGCAGGGGGGGCTAACAGATGCAGCATCTCATTCAGCCCTCTCTCGCCAGGCACCGAGGCCGCTGCTCAGCACCCGGCGCAGAGCACCCAGCACCTTGCAGGAGTCAGCCCGGACCACGCAGGGTTTAAGCGATGCCCAGGTCCCCCTGTCTGCATGTCCTTTTCTGTCCCCGGCACCGTTCCCTTCAGCGTAGCAGCCTGTTGGCAGCAGGAAAAGAAATGGTGGGTTTGCATCCTTTGTGAGCTTTGGGCACCATGAGTGCTCCCACCACGTTTCTGACTCACTGGTGGTGTTCTCTTCAGCCTTCTGCTGATTACAGGCTGTGCGGGAAAAGAAAGAATTCCTCTATCGATATATCACCGCCTCTACAGGCAAGCCCTTTCTTATCAGGCTGTCTGGATTAAAACCTGGCTCAGAGCTGCCGTGCAAGATGTGCAAAGCTGTTCTGATTGAGAAGGGGTATTTATGGGTGTCCCAGAGGGGATTAGGGCTCCGCTGGGCTCCCCAGACCCTCAGCGGCAGGTCGTATCCTCAACATCGTGGGTGCTCTCCTGCTCAGAGACCCATGTCGGGGACGTGGCCTCTGCAGGCCAGCAGATTTATACGGGTTGTCCCAGATCAGGGCCGAGGGTTGTCACTGGAGAGACATAAGGATCAGGGTTAAAAGCACAGATCATGCAACAGAATCGGGAAAACAGGTAGAAATCCCATGGGAGGCTGGGTTAGACACCGTGCGAGTGCGCGTGCGTGAGACAGATACTATCATGCGCCTGAATATGTTTCAAAACAATGACTTGTTATTTAATTTCTTGCAGCCGCTTGGTTAAGAAGAAAACCCTACCAGACTCCTATAAATGCAAACCCCTTTTTTGCTCCTGTGTCACAGCGCGGTGATTTCCCTGAGACAGAAAGCAGAATTAAAACCCACCCAGCTGGAGAAAGAAGCGAGGCTGCTCCCGAGCGCAGGTGCGTTGGGGGAAGTCGCTCAGACAGATACGGGGCACGTTGTACGTCACTTACATGGCTTCAAATCACTTTGGACAAAACGCCACAACAGTGTTTAAAACCTGCTTGCTGGCTGAGGGAACGGGAAAGGGAAAAGGGTTGCAGGGAGCTGGGCAGGAATTTGAGGGAGCACTGCCCTCTTTTTTTGTATTTTATCTAAGTGTTTGTGTTACGCAGGTCCCGAAGCCTCCTGCTCGCTTGCTAACCATGCGCACTTTACATCAGTGGAAGCCCTATCGCCCTTAACCCCATCAGATGGGCACCGTGCTCAGGAGAAATGCTGGACTGGCCTAACATGGAGCCAGCAGTCTCTTTTCCTTCGAGTAATTGCTTTCCTTCACTCTTCTCCTCCTCCTTCCCTGGGTCAGGGCTGTGCGCATTAGGCGAGCTTTCCTTGTGAGCATCGATGTGTTGTCTGGCTGCTGGGTAAACGCATCAAGCGGCTCACGCCCAGCGCGCAGCTCACATCACTCCTTTCTGCCGAAGCTGCTTTTCAATTACGCTTTGGTCTGGGGGTAGAACAGATTTCCTGCAGCGTCGAAGCCGGGCAGCTTCTTTGCTGAATTGGGGCTTGATAAATGTGTGTTCACTCTCATGCATCAGAATAGCAAGCAAGGGCCGTACAAAATGCTATAGAAATGCAGCATTTCACTTACAGAAATTAAGTGGTTTTAAGCAGACGCCAGTCAGCAGATATATGCAGAAATGTACCCTTTTATCACTGTTTTTGCAAGATTTGTGTTTGCCCAATGCGGTGGTATCTGGGTGACCATAACAACCCATTACATTCATTTGCCCACAACTGATAACGCAGGACAGATTCCTGCCCTATATGTCTGTATTGAGACAGTCAGCGATGACTCGCTGCCAAACAAATATTTGACAAAGGACAGTCGGGTTTTGCACCGCGCTCTGAGTAACGCCGACTCTGCCCCAGCTCCTTTCTGCTCTCGCTCCCCCGTTCCCAGCTGCTTTGTGTGGATGTTTCGTTTCTCCTCCTGGATCACATTGCTCAATGGCACAGAGGCAGCGGAGCAGGGCAGCATCTCGAAATGGCTCAGGGTGCCTCCCCAAAGTGCCAGGAGGGATTATTTCTGTACGTGCCCAGGCAGCCATGCTTGGACAGGGTCTCAGCGTCACACCATGCTAGTGCCCAAGTATGGTCCCAGCTGGAGCGACCCCACAGCTGGCCAGTTTGGATGGCTGGGGATGGCCAAGGTGCCATTCCTGTTTCCAAGCGTTGCACCGGTGCCTGGGCACATCGCAGGGGTGGCACAAGCACCGTGTTGTCCCCCTCCCCGGACCCAGCTCCCACCCTCTGGCTCCCCACAGCTCGTGGTTCCTGGCTGGCGGCTCCCGGCCATCTGAATATTTTGATAGGCAACTTGTAGAGTCAGGAAGTTTGGCCACACCTGCAGACACATCCATCCAAAAAAACCCTGCCGAGGAAAACAAACCACTTTAAAGTCAATCCAGCCATACGGGATGAGATTAATTTAATTCAAACATTTTGGAGTGCATTTACATCAGGCGTTTACACTGGGGCAGCCGGCTTGACTTTAAGCAGGATTAGTTGGCTGGAGGAGCGCAAAGCGCTGCCTTGTCTGAAGGGCCCTTGGTGCGATGCTGTCGCCGGGTGGATTAGAGCCGAGCAGAGGCCTCTGTTCCTTACAGCGCAAGGAGCTTAGGGAACGGATGCCGCAGGCAGACAGGCTGGTGAGACGTCATGCTAAGCACACCCCATCAGGCAGCTTGGAGGAATCCTGTTTCTGTACATTGCTTGATCACATTTTGCATGAAGCCAGGATTTATCTCAGCAGCGGCGCTGGCTTAAGCAGCAAATTCCACCCAGAAGAAATTTCCAGGCGGAAAGAAGATGACTTGTTAGAAAAAGAATCTCACCGATTGGTGCGGCGGGAGTGTCTCGGTGGCTGCAGCGTGACCGTGACACACATGGACGTGCCCGTCGGCATCCCCAGCTCCGCAGCCCTGGAGCAGCGAGGCCGCACCGAGTCCGCCCCAGGCGCTCGGGAAGCCTCTGAGCAGCAAAAGGATCTTCCAGCCGGCCTCACGTGCCAGCCCCGGGGTTATTCCCTGGCTGGAGCTGCAGAAATCCGTAGCCTGTATCCAGTGTGGGAGAGGTAATGGGACCCAGCCCTGGCAGCGACACGCCTCTTGGCCCCACATCAGACAGGTCCACGGGGCTGCCTGCGACTCCTGTATTTAGAACCACTGCCTCGCTCCTGCCCATGCCGGGTCTGGCTCCTGCCTTGCCGGCAACGCGTTTTCCCATGCAGCCGTGGAAACCTTCACTGACAACGTCTGGTAACAGCCTCACACGATTTCTGATCCTTTGGGGGCCCTTCTGGTCAAATGACATGATTTGGAGTTCTAGAAAAGCCTTAGACATGAACTAAAATCTCTTTCTCTTTTTGTTTGGCAGGTCAAACGCTGCGCTCACATGAGGTCTCACCTTGCCTGCTCCCACACATGTGCCTGCCAGCTCGGGTGCCTTTTTAAGCACACGTAACAGCACTCTCATCCCGGTGTGAACGGGCAAAAGGCATGAGGTAGCTCTCCCGTCAGGCAGTGTGCGACTCCAGCTCTCACCTACCAGCTGCCCACATTTTGCATTCTGGCCACAAGCGTTTGTTTGCTGATGCTGAGCGATTTGGGGCAGGAGAGGAGCTCAGGCAGACGAGTGCGAGCAGAGCAGCTCCCCACCGGTTATGCCACTGCTGTGTGCCGTGACCCCACTTATTTGTTCCTCGCCGTTTGAGAGCACCATTTCATCTATAATTTAATTCCAGGCCTCCAGAGTAGCCACTTCTTGTGTCCACGTCCGTCCTCCCCACGTCCCCTCCAGGGATGCCTTTCCTCCCTCTCCTGCCCTGGGCTCTGCAACCTTTTGCTTTGCCCGGCTCAGCTGAGTCTTGCTGGAGAGCAAATGCTGCTGCGTAGAAAGTGGTATCGGCGTTTTGTTAGATGGTGCTTTTCTTTCTTCCTCTCGGTTGGTATTGAACTGCAGTGGCAAAGAGCACTCATTCTGAAGATGATGTCTCGGGTGAGATGTCTAACTCAGGTCCCGACTGCTCAGCAGTCATTAAACATCTCAGGGAAGGTGTTCCAGGAACTTGGATGTTAACCTTGTGGTCCTGGACTGATTCCAGCTCGTTTAATTACAGCCTTCATAGCTGAAATTTGCTCTGCACTTTTGACCAGTTATGGGATATTTTTTTTCCCCGTCTCCTCTAAGCCGCTGAGCAGCCTCGCTGCGAGCTGCCGCATTCCCCACGTGAGCCGAAGCAATAAGCAATTACGGCTGCTCCCGCTCCCAAGATTCTCAAGTTCGTTGTATTTTCTGGTTACTTAACAATTTGGGATTCTGCAAAGTATCACCGGCTCACCAATACAGTAAAGTTTTACCTGTTTAATCTGGATAATCTAACCAGTACAGGAGTATACATGACGCACATACATGCCGTTGTTGGAAAGTACGTGAACTTTATTATTCATGTAAGTAACATATAATATAAAAAACTCTTGTGAAAAAAATATAAAAAGTAATTTGAAGTAAGAAATAACGTAATGCAAACTAAAGAACCTACACACACTCCCTTATAATGAAAAACTGGATGAGTATAAAACCACTGTATGAGTATATACACATATATATGAGCGTGTATGTGTGCATGTGTATATATATATATACACACTCTATGGTTATAAAAGTGTATTAAGGTGTTTTTTAAACTCACACCTTGTGTGCCTGGGATGAATTTCCCCCCTTCGGCAAGCCTTTGCGAGCCGTGCAGGGTTATTAAAGTCGCGTTTCGGTACCACGTCCCCCGGCGTGAGCGGGTTTGAGGACAGGGGAGCCCCGGACCGGGAGGCGGGCGATGCCCTGGGGGCTGGATGTGCCCCTGCTCCACAGAAAGCCCCGGTTTCGGTGTGCGGGCGCCTCTCCAGCGATGGGGGGAGGTTCTTTCTGAGGTGATTCAACTCACGGACCCGGCAGAAGGTGGTTTGTCCGCCCGGTGAGGGGCGAGGTGGCCGCCGCCCCCTCAGAGAGGGCCGTTCCCTCAGCACCTGCCCTGGGAAGGGCCCGGGGCCTGGCCCGCCCGGACCTGCAGGCGGCGCCGCGCCCCCGCCGAGCCCATCCACCGCGGCGGGGCGGCCAGGCCCGCCGCCGCCGCTGCTGCCGAGGGAGGCCGGGGAAGGCGGTGGCGGCGGGCTCGGCTCCCGCTCCGCCCCGCATCCCCTCCCACCCCCGCCCCGCCGGCTCCGCCCCGGAGGCCGGCACGCTGGCTCGCTCCCTGCCTGGGAACATGGCCGAAGTCGGGGAGGACAGCAGCGGGGCGCGGGCTCTGCTGGCGCTGCGTTCGGCGCCCTGCAGCCCCGCCGCCGCGCCCCCTCCCGGGCCGCCGCCCCCGGCCGCGCCGCCCGCCGCCGCCGGCCCGGTGCTGGCGCGGCTGCAGGGCCGCGAGTTCGAGTTCCTCATGCGGCAGCCGGCCGTCACCATAGGCCGCAACTCCTCGCAGGGCTCGGTGGACGTCAACATGGGGCACTCCAGCTTCATCTCCCGGCGGCACCTGCAGCTCAGCTTCCAGGAGCCGCACTTCTACTTGCGCTGCCTCGGCAAGAACGGCGTCTTCGTGGACGGCGCCTTCCAGCGCCGCGGCGGCCCGGCCCTACAGCTCCCGCCGCAGTGAGTGCCGCCGCCGAGGCGGGCCGGGGGCGCGGGGGCGGCGGCCCCGCGGGGCTGGGCCCGCTCCGCAGGGAGAGGGAGAGCCCGCGGCCTGCGGGGAGGGAGCCGGGGAAGGGCCTGAGGGGACGGAAAGGGACCCCTCCGCCCCGGGGAGGGGACGTGGGGCTGGGTGGAGAGGGGCCAAGGAGGAGGAGGGGGACGGTGAGGGGTCCCTCGGTCCCATCGAGGAGACGGGAGAAGGGCCTGAGGTGATGGTGAGGGGCTGCCTGTGAGGAAGGGGAGGCTGAGGGACACACATACCCCCCCCCAGTTCACAGAGGGCCTGAGGTGATGGTGAGGGGCCACCTCTGATGAAGGGGATGGTGAGGGACCCTCTTGCCCACAGAGGGCCTGAGGGGACAGTGAGGGACTGTCTCTGAAGAAGGTGGTCTTGAGGCCCTCCCCAGACCACAGAGAGCCTGAGGGGACAGTGAGGGTCTCCTCGCTTGAAGTTGGTCACAGTGGGCGAGGGACCCTCTGTGCAATGACAGAGTGACACCCCCCACCCAGTGGAGGTCCCGAGATGGCACTGAGACATGTCCACCTGGTGACCAAGCAGCAGGTCCGCCCCAATGTCAACAAAGGATGTCCTCACCTTCCCAGTCTTGCTGCCATCCACGACTGAGAAAGGGGATCATGTTTGTCAGGGCTGGGGCTGCTCCCCCCTGAGAGAACCACGTCTGGGGAGAAAGTGTGAGCCCCTCGCCCCAGGGCGCTCCTCTAGCGGGCTGTCCCTATGGCCATTGTCCTCCACGCCTGCCTGCCAACAGGCTCCTGTTCAACTGGTGATGGTTAAGAAGTTTCCAAAAGATAAATGAGAGAAGGACTCTTGTCAGTGCTCTGAAACTTGCTACACCCAGGTCTTGTCTTCCCTGGAAAAGATCTAGTGGAAAAAGTTGGAAAACCACTTTGGCAGGGTGCTTATTTTAGGGTTGGCAAGTTGGGTGTTGTTCCTGGTGTCTCTCTGGGGCAACAGGAATAAAGGGGGAGTCGGACCAGGACCCCCGGAGAGCAGGCGCCCAAGGTGTCTTTCCTTCGTTGAGGAAGGGGAGAGAGCAGCAGGAGGGTTTTCTGTGCTAGCAGGGAGGTGGTCACCTATGCCGTGTTTTAGATGAACTCTCTTGCAGAAAGAAGAACAAGGTTGATCTATTTCTTCCTCTGAAAACATTGTTTATGGTTGCTGAGCACTGTCCAACGACTGCAGCGCTTCACCCCGGGGGCGGCAGCGTGGTAGTGGTGGGTGATGTAATTCCTGCGTGCATCTCTTCAGGTCGTACTAAACAGACTGTGCCTAATGCCACCTCTGAGTGAAAACATGCCATAAAGGCAGGAGATTGGGGTTTTTTTATGATGTTCCACTAGGCTTTTTGTTGTTTGTATAAAACATCTGTTTTCATCTGGCAGTTGTTGGCTTTGGTACCAGTTACCTCCAGCACCAGGGTCCTGGAGTTATCCCTCTCTCGCCAGCCTGTTGCTCAGGGGAGGTTTTTTAATTACTCATTTCCTCTGCAGGCTGCTTCATTTTGTACTTAGTAATTTAGTTATAACTCCCTAGCTGCTTGCTCTCTGAGGCGTTTTGGTTTGTAACGTGTTTCGTTTTCTAAAAGAGATGTCCTTTAGTGTCTATTTAATTAATCTTGCTTTGTAAAACAAGACCACCCGAAGCCCAGGGCACTTCTGTTGTCGCTCCCTCTGGCTCTGGGTTTATCTGTGTGAGCTCTCTCCTCCCTGTCATTCTGATTCTTCAGTTGGTTAATCATAAGCATTGTGCTTGAAAACTCTCTCAAGCAGCGACTTTGTTGCTTATTTCTCTCCCCTTCCATTCTCTCGTGACTCCTGGAGTGGGACTGGCAATTTTCCTTCTTCATCGCTTTAAAGGGAGGAGTTTAATGTACGGTTGTGAACTCTGCACAATAAGGCATCCTCTTTGCTTGGCTGCTGTGTGAGCTACATAAATAAACTTGATGCTCCTCCCTTTCTGACTTCCAGAGTAGGAAAATGTTTTGCATCAATCTAAAGGAATTTGCCCCCTTGCTTCTAACAGGTAAACAACTCCTTGCCTTCTGCTGGCCAGTCAAGGGTTTTTAACCCAGATCGGGAAAAAAAAAATCCTGTTGGAGCTTGTTACACACAGTCTCGATGGACAGCTGTTCTCCTGTCCACTGTTATCTCCACTCTTGAAAAATCAGACAGTTCCCCCCCAGTCACCCCCCTCCACACACACACACGTAGACAAATCTCCCCCCTCCCTCAGTAAATAAAACAAAGTGCTAGTTGGTGCCATTTCTTTTCTGTGGAGAAGCCTGTGTGCTTACTGCGAGCCAACTAATACCATCAAAAATAGAACAAAGTGAAGATAAGTCTTAGTACACAGACTTTATGGTACAAACTATACATTATTTTGATTTATATTATTTTATGGTAACACTACTGTCCTGTTTGATACGGCCACAGCTATTCCATGTACCAGCAGAATGTACAGCTTAGGTTAAATTCCAGGAATTAATGGCTGTTCTATTCAATGATTTAGATGGGAGGTCCTTGTGATGTGGGGAGCTCTTGCTGGTAATCTTCTAAGAACCAGTTGTTTGAATGGTTGTCCTCTTTCTTGGTTTGGTTTTTTTTTTTTCACCTGTAAAGGATAGCAGAAATATGCAGAGTCCTGTTTCTTTTGGACCCATGCAATCACTGCTGCTGTTATATTTCAGGCAAAAGAGGTGGTTGTGTATCATGAATGGAGATAGAGGGTCCCAGGAATAAAAGGTGTATTTCAGGTGCAATCCATACTATTTGTTTAAAAAAAATAGATTGTGGGCTCATAGATTCTGTTTCTGAGGTTTCTTCTCACCTCGCATTTTCTGTATAAAACTTCTCTGTTATAAGCCCTCTTCTAAGTTCAGAAGTAGTTTTTCCTAAAATTTATGGAAGACTTTGTCAGGAGGGGTGGGGAAGGGAGGACAGAGGAAGAGTTTCTGAGACCTTTCTCGGTGACTGGAGGTACCTCCTACCGCTGTTCAAAACTGTTCAAAGTCAAGGGCCTTCGAAAAGTTCCCTATCACTTCATCCATCGACATCACGCGTCTGTGTAATCTGCTGTAACCAGAATTTCACTGCTGGGCGGGAGTATCATATTTCACAGCTGTGTTGTTATGGAAGATTATATTTCACAGATGTGATGACATAACTGTGAAGTATAATTAAACAGTAATGACCAACAAGGAGGGCATTTCCTAGAGGTTAATGACAGTTAGAAACAAAGTGGGTGGAAGAGCGGAGGGCCCACGGTACAGCTGAAGACCCCTTAATCTATTTAATTAACATGAGTGCCACACTACAGCAGTCATTACAAACGTAAATCAAGATGAAATTATGGAAGTACTTACATCAAAAATAAGTGCTTTAAATCAAATTAAGGATTACTAGAAACTCATCTGTGCTAATGAAAGCTGGAAATCTGTGGATAAATACCTGGGTATTTTTCTATAAAAAAGGAGAGAAACTCAAGAGTATCAGTGGGGTACGTGCTAGATTTTTAGAACTATTGATACAAGCAAAAACGTAAAATACATCAGGACCCATAATCTGGAGTACTTTTTCCTGCGACAGTAATTTTTTCAAATTTACAGTGTAATCAGGTGTTTACAGTATCAGGTTAATGCTGAATTATTAACTTTTTCTTTGTTATCTTCAAAATTGACTGCATTTTAAAAAGAAGTGACAATAATAAGTTAGAGACTTGCAGTAAGTATAACAAGCATTTACTTTATTCCGCTAACCCCTCCAGCCCCCCCTAGAACTGAAGGAACCAAAAGAGTTCAAAGTTAAGCTCGCTAGCCCAAATTTTAAGCAGCTGTGGGTCGGGTTTTCAAATGCTCCTAAGTACAAAAGTTCTGTTGACTAAAAACTGCAAACGTTGATTGAGCGTAGCCTGATAATAGCACTTGAGCTTTCTGAACTGGGAGCTCAATAGATTGGAAAATGGTGCTTGTCTGTGAATATTTCATGGGATATTTGCTTATTGCCTCTGTGACCATTTTGTACTTTTGCAGTAGTGCTATTAATGGAGCCTGAAGCTTGTGTTTTTTGGTGTAAATGGATACTTTTAGTATGAGATTTCTAAGCATAAAAATAAGTCTTTAAACCTGTAGTTCTTCTAGCATTTAGGAAATGGAAGAAATAAATGGTGGAGGGTTTTAGTTTGAGCATAAGATACAAGGCAAGTAAATATATGGATGTATGAAATTAAATTAAAACATGGAGTTAAAATAAAAAAAAGTACGTATACAAGCCCCATTATAAATTTAAAACTCACTGTGCGTGTGAAGTTTTATTAAGAGCATGCTGCTTTATTTATAATGGGATTTTCCTAGGTACTTAATAAACTTGACAAAAATAAATAGTCCAATACGCTGAGCACATATCAAGGTGCTGATCCCACAAAATTTTATGCATGCATTAATCTTTCTGTATTGTGAGTACACAAGTTCACTTCAGTGTCTCCGCAATTGGGGTTTAGTAACCAAGCAGAAAATTAAGAGCCGGATACAACAGTCTTCTCATTTTCCCCTTCTAAAGGAGATTGTACAGCCTGTTAGCGGGTATGAGGCACTAATTAAAGTAAAAACAATTGACATAATCGAGAAAAACAGAGATATACGCAACGTATCGCAGTGTTTTGATGACCTCAGTAACCACTCGGCCTCAATTCTTGTGGTTAGAACGATGCCATCATGGTGTGTATGAGCGCGGGTGCCCTTACATCTCGGAGGGAACTGCAAGCCGTACGTACGCATACGAAGGAAATGCTTTGACCACATAACCACGACTACAGAGCTAGCTGTTTCTGAAATGCTGCATATGTATGTTGACTCTGATAACTCCTCAGGTAGTTTTGCTTCTTAAAATATTCCGTAATGTGCATTTGCAACCATTTTTTTGTTCTTTGTCTGAAATGCGTCGTTTGCTTTGCCACAACTTGTGGATGGTGGTTTCACTCTCACTAGAAACTCTTTAAAGACTTGCCGTCTTAGTGCTTCGTCTTATGTTTTTCATGCTCTTATTTGATTTCAAAGACTGTCTTTGAGAACAGGTTTTTTTGTTGCACAGCGAGATGGTGATAAAGGATTACTTGATTTTAATTACAGAATTTATGTCAAGTAATAATTTTTGGCTAGGCAGCTCAATTTGTCATGGGTTATATTAAATGTTTAAGGAAAGTTTCTCTCATTATGTGAAACTACTGCTCGATTCGTTGATTCAAAAATAGCTGTGCCGTAAATCAGGTTGTGAATATGAAGTAACGCCATGCAAAACTCAGCGTGTGTTCTCTTATGTATTCTTTTAAACCAAGCTTGGTTCAGTTTAGCTGATGTGTTGATTATGAAAAGATTAATCTAACCAGAACATGCCACACTTGTCTTGTACATTCCTGTGCAGAATTTTAAGCTATAAAGGCTTACATGTAGGTTCGAGTCGTGCTGGTGTAACTTCTTTGTGTTAACAAACTCCCAATCCTGACACGTATGCTTAGCTGGCTGTGGAATTCTTCCAGTTGGTAGTGTTGTGTTTTTATATAAATCTAGGGGATCAATGAGTGTGAGAGTTTTTGCTTTTACAGAAACAGGAATAAAAATGATGAAATCTGTAGTAATTCATATCTTAGTTATTTTGGTGGCAGCTGTGTGAGCATCCTCACTGCAGAGCGTCTCTTTTGACTTCTGGTAACAAATCAAAATAATGCTTTTTGCTTTTTTTTTTTTTTCCCCTGCAGAAAATGGGACACGCAGTCTTGCACCGAATAACTGAAAGCATAAATGACAACCAGATTAATGTGATTGTTTTCTTTGTAAGCAAGCTCTTAGTAACCGTGCTCCGATAGCCATTTAGCGTCAGAGCTGTTCTGTGGGATGCCAAATTCTCTTGCTCGGTGTTGCAGTTTCCTGGAGGAGGAGATGTGGCAACAGGATGTTGGTAAAGAACAGGAAACTACTTGAATTTGCTACTTATGCCATGCAAATAAAGTCTTATTACGGGCCTATGTATAGTAATTAGTGACTGCTATTGACAGAAGTTTTTGCAGGAATTGCAGAGTGTGGAGCTTGGGGAGCGTGTTGTTCAGCTGTGTGCTTTGGGGGTGGCACTCGCTACTGTGGGGTAACAAAAGGGCTGTAACTGGTTAGGTGCTAGTTAAACCACTGAGATTTGACAGCTGGTTTTCTCATTCGGGGTGGATCTCTACTAGCACTCGGCTCCGTATCAGTTCTTGTGGCTTGTGCTCATCCACGTTCAGCTCCTCCTAGCTCTACTAAGTGTGTGAGCAGGCAGCGGCTGGGTGTTCTGCAGCCGGAGCCAAGGGGCACCGTCACCAGAAATGCTCAACAGAGCAAGCTCCACCGTACTGCTGGTTAGACGTGGATGAGCCAGCTTTCCCTTCCCAAGCCAAGTGGAAATGTGGTTTAAAAAAGAAAAATCATGTGCTTTTGAGCTGGCGATGTTAATGAAAAGGGAGAGGAATTATCTCGTTTGCTTTTAGTACGGATTCTTTCCTCTCCTTTTTCTTAATAGCAGTCCAGAGCACAGAAGCCTCCCTCGCACGTAGCCATACCTAACGGCAGCTTTGTTTTCGTTTCTTTGATTCCGTCCCCACACATCTGTAAGTTTTCTGAGGAATCCCTAAGGTTGCAGACTCATGGCTGGGATACTGACTTCAGGATTACTACTTTAAAACAACAACAAACAAAAAAAAAAGTGTGAAAGCTAAATATGCTGTGGAGCTTAGTCCACAGTGTATTGGGTGGTTAAGGTCTTTCTTGTCTTACAGTTGTGTACGTCTAGGGCAGGCAGTGAATGCAGCAAGAAGACTGCTGAGCTTGTGCAGTGCTTTCTGGCTGGTAAACTTAGGTAGCTTTTAAACGTTGATTTATGTATCTGAAGTGGCTGGTGGGCCCTGATGTAGCAGACTGCAAGATCGACACCAAGAAACGCGGGGAGCCAGAGGCTTTGCAGTGATGTTTGGAACAAATCTGTAAGATGAAAAAGCTGAAGCAGTTTTTTGTCTCCTGAATGTGGGCTATGAAAAGACATCTTAATGTACTTCTAGACTTGGTTAATCGACTAATTGTGAGTACAAATTATTGTGTGGTCTTAATGCATTCACTTCAGTCAATAATTCAGTATTAATCACTGAATAGTTTTTTCAGGTGTTTAGAAGTCTCCCTATTTCAGTTGACTGCAGACTCCTTATAAAAGCAGATTGATGAGATGCTTATAGTGCAGATGAATCTCTCACTTAGGTAAATGGGAGTGAAAATTTCTATCCAACAGTATATTCTTTGTTTTCATAATAGAGATAGAATTTTACTAATGTCTATTCACTCTTGTCCACAAATGGTTTTTCCTGGTAATTCACATCTTCGGTTTCTTCAGAACAGCTCAATAAAATGCATGTGTGCATTCCTTCTGCATGGCACTTAATTTTTATGAAATACATATTTTATTGGATGGTAAAACATTAAAGGATCTTAATGGCCTAATTAATACTCTGTATCCACTTCTGTCTTGTGTGTTTTGCTCTTCGTTATCCTACTGCTCCTTTTTTCATGTCCTCGTGCATTTTTTATCATCAAAATTTCAAGCAGTCTTGAGAGAGCACTCCATTAGAAGCTTGTTCTTTGAATATTCAGCAACTCTCAGTAAGATTTGATTGATAGTCCCTTCCCTCCCTACCCAATCTATTTTTCGTGATTTAAAAGCAAGTTTAATTTCTTGGGTTGTCGTTTGTTATGTATGCGCAATTTACTTTGGTTTTCCTCCCTCCTTTAAATGTACCAGATATGTAATTTTCATGTTGTTTGAGGACATCTTGACAGTTTGGGAGAAATAATGTAGAAATTAATTGGGAGCTCTGCCTTAGCTGAGGGAGCAAAGATGGACAGTCTTTGTCTGGTTCTGTTAATGTATACTGTGTGATTAGGATAGGAGGATAAGTGGAAGAAAACTTTAAGCACATTGTTACCACTTATTTTCCTGTTTCAAGAATCCTCTAGCATAAGAGACTATTTTCATGTACAAGTGCAAACCACTCCATGTTCTAGAACAGAACGAGGAGACAAAAAAGCTTGCAGGGGTGATCTAAGCGCTGTGGAAAAGGCCGTCCCTCCCTTTCTCTCTGAAATATCACATTAGAGCTGTACCCCTTTTTTCTGCTTTGTGCTACTTTAAAGAGAACCTTGGGAAGTGTTCCCACACAAACTGTTTTAATCTTCTGTCTCCCTTAAGGCCACATACGGAAGCCACCAACATTTTGACTAAGCAGGACTGGACTCCCTGCAGAGCCAGTTTGTGCACTTGCTAAAGGAATTGCTCTTGAGCAACTTAAGGCCTTTCCTCTCTCGAGGGCATAAGAACTATGGACTCTTAAACACTCAAAAAACTGATTGTGTGGGAGGAGGAAAGGACTAGACACAGAAAGCAAATTTTGTTTCCACCTGATGGGTAGACCAAAAATGTCTTTGCTTTTCATATTCAGTTTGAGGTGTAGCCCAAACTGGTAAGGGTTGACTCTTGGTGTGGGAGATGTGCCAACTGCTATTTATTTATTGATCTTTTTCTTTTTTTAATTGTTTCATGGCCTGTGTAACGTGGTGTACCTTGGGTTGGCTGCCTGCCCGGGGTGCGTAAAGGGGTGTTGACTGTCAACAAGCCTGGCAATTGGGTGGCTTTGCCTCCTTCTCTCTTGTCCATTCAGCTGTATAATTACAATCTCTCTTCTTCTACCATGTCTCCCTCAGACACTGTCTAATGAGACAAGCCGTAATGAAACTGTTTTAGCACTGCAAAAACCTGCAAAGGAAGTCAAAGGCTGGCACGTGCTTTGCTGCTAATGCCTTCTTTTTTAATGGACTACTAAGGCAAACACTGAAGTTTTCTTCAGGCATAGGAATTCTTAGGAGAAAATTCCTAGTGTGTAGTGGTTCAATAAAAGTGTTGCTAGCATTTTTTGTATTTTGTGTAAACACGGCATATGCAAACCGGCTGTTAGAAATGAGTGCAATCAAGTAGTTTAGACTTGCACATGATCTGTTTACAATTGACTGTCCCAGATCAGCGCTTCGCTGCAAACAGAGCCACAGAATAAACTTGGGAAACAAAACTGTTTCGATGGACGGCGATTCCGAATCTGAGGCCTGTTGGTGACAAGTGGTGCATCCTCTTCTCCAAGTGGTTCATAGTTTCTTCTCTGTTTCTTCCTGCTTTGTGCTCCACCAGATAGTATTGCAAGTATGAGAATTTTTATTAAAAAAAACAAAACTGTGGCAGAGAAGGACTAGAATCCTGTTCCCCAAAAAGCTGATATTGTAAACTATGAAGTTTGTATGAAGCTTCCAGCTAAGATACATCTGTTAAAGTGTTTCCCTAATTTTGTATACTATACTGAAGCAAAGGAAAGAGAGCATTAGAATATGCCAGTAATATGACAAGTTAACTCTCTAAAATTTCCTGATTTAAAAATAATGGAACCGCTGTGGCAGCAGCTTACATGTGTGCTGTCGTTTTGCAAGAGTCATTGTCACTTTAGTTGGTTAAACTCCTTTCAAGGAAGAAACCCCTCAGCACAGTCATATATGCTGGCAGGATTTAAAATACCGTAATAATCCTGGGATTGTTTTACATTGTTTGCAATCTTAGCTGTGTCCTGCTAGGTGGCCTTTCACAGGCCAGTCCAGTACATCAGCTCCTTCTCCTGAGTCAGAATAAAATTATTTTCTTTTCTTCTTCTTTAGTAGGAAGGAAGGTTATGCCTGGCATTCTCTTCTAACCCTTATTTTCAGTGTCAGTATTTTGGAGGCTGCAGGTGGGTGTCACTTTGTAGACATTTGTGTGAGAGATGCTCTGTGTTGCCCCAAACATTTATTTGGCTCTGAGTCTAAAAGATGTCAGCTTTTAAAACATTTAAATTACCCTCAGAGCCACTTTTAAAACAGTAATCCTGGCTTCCTCTACTGGGTATTGAATGGATTGTGAAATGTCTTCAGAGGGAGTGGAACGGACTTGAGCGAACATTTTGCAAAGTCTGACTCCATATGGATCGTTTTTTATAATGTACATAAATAGTACATTAGCTCTTTCAAATCACTTTCTAAATGAACTGAACCAGCCTCAAAGGAAAATACATCATAGTCATGCTCTGCCTGTTAGAGCCCTCTTAGAGAGTCTGATTGAATTTAAAGGTTAGTAACATCCCACACGCAAGCTTTTTCTGGCATGTGCATGTGGGAATTAGGATCTCTTCCTGAGCTTTACAGAGGTTATTTTGTTTTGCACAGCCTTTGCTAATGTGTTTATAGGTAGTTCTTTATATTTGAAAGGAAAAGTCTTCTAGATGGCTGGTGAGACCTTTCAAGGAGATGGGCTGGCTCTTCGAAAGCAAACCCTGCAATGATGAATGGCCCATTAGAAGAAAGTTGATGGCATTGCAAATGAGATTTACATGAGAATTAAACTGCTGTAGTGTATCCAACAAAGATGCTGAAACAAGTGCCTCTCTCTGATGGTTATTAGGAGATTTTGTGAACTGATCTTTTCAAACAGCTAGTTTCTCCTCCTTCTCCAGGGTATAAAAATTTCCCAAAGATCTGGATACTTGCGGTAATAAAGGAAGAGTCTGCCCAAGAACATGGGAGGTAGGATGAAAATAGGGGTAGAATCGAAGTTGCCTGTGGCAGCCGTGGCCAGATTTCTGTGGTGAAAGGGGCAGGATCTGCGGCAAGCTGGAAATTCCCCAGCAGTTGAGCAAAGTTTTAAAATGCTTGGTGTTGAGTTAGGTATGGAAATGAATAACCAGCGCTACTTGTAGAGGCCAACTGTGGCACTGCAGTTAGTTCCGTGCTGTCACTGCGTATTTAATTCTCAGTGTACTGCTTAATTTCTTATTCAAAACAGAAGTCTTTGTAGAAGCTGTTACAGGGAAGTTCCCCAGAGTGTGGGTGCAGGTGGGGCTTTTCTTGGCACCGAGGTAGGTGTTAATTGTGGTTTATGATTGAGGGAGGAACGTACTTAGTTGAGCGTTTCTGCCAAGATGAGCAAAGGAGGAAAACAGTTAATATTGACCTTTTTCATTTTAACCAAGATCAGTGTGAGCAGCAGAGGCTTGGAAAGCCTCTCGGAAGGGCTCTCGAATTTCGCAGAAGCAGGGAAGGAGTGAGAGGTGCTGGTGGTAGCCATACCCTGCTGAGTCACTTCTTGTGGTCTCTGCTGTGGTAGAATGGAAGCCAGACTTAGGCTCTTATCTTAAACTTTGTCTTGGAGGGAGGAAAAACTGAGCACGTCATGAATGGGGGCTCGGCAGCCTTTTCTGGTGGAGAAACACCGCGGGCAAACGTGTGTGTTACAGAGCTAGTATTCGTCATTTCTGTGACATCTCTGGAAAACGAATGGAATGTCAGACTGACCACTGACTGCCTGGTGCTGCCAGAACAGCCGTGGTCCAGGGGTCCTGAAGCAGCCAGTTTGGCAGTGCTCGCCTAGGACTGGGGAAAGTGGGGTGTGAGAGATCCTACAGGAAGGTGAGATGCATCCTACTTCTGAGCCCTTGGCAAGGGCTGAGCAAAACTTACGCCATTTCAGTCTAACAGTGAAGGGTTTGCCACCGCCTCATGAAGGAAGGGTGTAGGACAAGGGTGGCCAAGGCAGAACACAGAAATAAGTATCATCCTGCTTTGTTTCATACAAGTCTCCTTTCATTGTGCGCTTCAGTTAACTTAGTGGGACAGCAAGTTAGCATGGGGGTGGATGGAATAACCTTGTTTGTCACTGTGGTGTGTACTGTATTTCTTTAATAGCATAAAACCTTGGCTGCTGTCAGGCATACACTTGAAGGATATTTATCTCCGCAGAGTGCTTTTTTTCTTTTAAGCTTCTGTTCCACTCCATAGTTCTGCCAATTTGATCTGTACTTTAGCTTTGTTTAACGGGTATTATCTGGTAGGGCTGGGATTTTGTTTTGATTTGGCTTTTCTCCCTTTGAAACATCGCGCTGGGATCTAAAATGGAGCTGCTTTAAAACCAAAGAATAGGATGGTATGTATTTTTTTTGCCAATGTTGTCAGAGTGGCAACCATATAAAATGAATTTCTGTGTCCTCTGAATATGCCCCAAACTTCCCTGAGTGCCGTGCTGATGAAGAGTCCTCCAGGGCTTTGTGGCAGTGCTGGCATAAGACGTATTTTCACTCTCTGTCAAAGCAGGAGTGACAAGTATGATCTTGATTCTTCTAAGATGGACACTGGCTTAACAGGACTGAAATCCCCGCTATCAGGCAGCCCATTTTACAAAGGTCCGCAGAGGCCAATAATGACTAGAAGGTGTTCAGAACCTCTTACTAGGTTTGTAAGAGCGCCTTATTCTGTCGCCCAGTCTAAACAGCCATCCAGCCCCACGATGAATGTGGTTAAAATCCCACAAGAAGTTCTGTAGGTCCTAAATATACATTTACCACCTAAGCAAGGTGGGCTGTGCTTGTGGAGAGAGACAGTTGGTCCTGCCCCTGTGTTCAGTTTTGTGGCACCAGCATGTGAGGTAAGCAGGAGGAGAGGAGGTAATTTTAGCTTGATTAGCAACACAGAAGGGAATCAAGATGACTGCAGTCATCTTTTGGCAGTGGGATGAGATCAACGAGGGTTTTATTTTCATGCATCTAAGTGGGTGTTCTAAGCAATTTATTTTTTCCCTTTTTTGTTTTTTTGTTTTTTTGGTTTTTTTTAAGAGAACCAAGAATGTTAATGCATTTGGTCCTTGAAATCCTTCTGTGGTCACAATTCTGGATACTTTAATGTTGTTCGTGGTGGTTGTTTTAAATGAGCACTAGGTGCTTGTTTTCTGTTCCTGAGCAGTTCCTTGTTTCTTTGCTCTCTGTTACCTGGTTCAGCAGCAAGTGGCAAGTGACTCTCAGTACTGGACTCTCAGTTTTTCTCCTACGCACCTTTGTTTATATCCTGGAGCATGTTCAAAACTGTTTATGATTAAACATTGCTCAAACAGCCAGGTTAAGATTTATTGACATAAAGGAGGCTGGGAGGAGGGAGCGGCTGGCTGGTCATCTGTGTCTACTTCCAGCTGATAGTGATGTTATTGGAGTTGTACACGTGTCTGTGCAACGGCTGTGCTGTGCTAAAAGCACGGTCGTAAGGGACTGATACCCGTCAGCACAGTCTTTTTTTCCTTCCTACAGTACAGAAAAAGCTCAAGCAAGGAAGTGTATGTAGGTGATGCACTCTTTCCTCTTGAGCTTGGGGTTCTGAAACCATCCCGTGGCTCTTGAGCAGGGGACCGCTATTTTTCCCTCGGTGGGAGAGGCTTGCATGCCTCCGAGGAGAGAGATCAGGCTTGGAAAGGTGCTAATAGGGTTATGACCTACAGGGGTTTTAAGCAGGGATCCTTTTAAAAAAGACGCATACCCTTAAAAGACAATGCCGTTATATGGAAGGCGAGGAGGTTCAAAACAGAAGATTGGAAGGTGAGCACTCTTTAGGAAAACAAATTCAAATGAAAATACAGAAATATCAGAGTTAAAAAGTTTAAAAAAAAAAAAAAACGAAAAGATTTGAAGCTAAAACAATTTGTTTCGTGGCCCCTCTTAGCTACATACAAACCGGAGGTGTTAAATAGCTATTTAGCTTTTGAAGGAGGCTGTATGTAGCATGTTGGGTATTGCTTGTTTATTTAAAAATCACAGATATTGGTAATTTTCAGGCTTTAGGAAAAAAAAATAATTAAAATGCAGTGCTGACAATATACTAAAAAAAAAAAATTAACAGATTGATCAGCCTAACAAGGAGAGGGATTTTGGGAGTTATAAGACTTGATGATAAAAGTGAGATACACACACACAAATGTTGCACATAATTTACGTTTTCTGTGAAGAGCAAATATTTATTTGCTGGTGAAGAAATGATTAAGATAGGATCTAGAATCCTAATCAGGCTAGAATACCTGATTAGAGCAGCAGTGGTACACAGGCTGTTGTGTGTTATATACAGCCTCTTAACTATCGTTATTTTTATGTATACAACCACACACACACCAAAATAACATAACAGGCTTGCCATGTGTTACAGATGATATCAGGCGTCTGCAGTGCTGATAGCGAAACTTTCTGGTGCTGGCAGCCAACCTCGTTTAAATAAAAGCATCGTCGGCTCCTTGTGCCAGCCCACTTCTTCGGTGGCAAACTTTCATATCAAGTTTTTAATGTCAGGCCACTCATTCTGACACTCAGAACACCTCCTGATTCCCAAGCTTCAAAATAAATAGCAGCTTTATGGTTAATCTTAGATTTTTAAGGACCGCTTACTAAATGTTCTCCGCAGGTAGCGAGCTGTTGACGTCCCTGGGAACGCAACTGCAAAGTTTTTCTCCGTTGTCGTTACACTGAGAGGCATGATAAATGATTTTAATTGACTGGCAGAGTAGCGTTGGGTTAAGACGCGGCTTACCATACAACACACAGAAGAAAGTTCACTGTATCTTAACAGTTTGCTCAGAGACATGAAGTTGTTTATACTAAGGACTACACAAGGGAACAGAGCAGCTTCTGTAATGCTGTGGTAGAATTCACCCTCGGGAGACTTTAATTAAAAAAAAAACATCAGACAACGAAAACCCTCAACCAGTATTGATTAAAAGACAGATCACTGATGCTGTGGATTAATTTCTATTGATGTAAAATCGCATCTGATTTTTTGTGGGTGTAGGTAAGACCTTCAAGGCTCAGATGTTGGGCGCGTTGGCAGGCTGGAGTTAGATCTTGCGATGCTTCGGGCTGGCTGGACTCGGTGTAATCTGCCCTCCTGCTGCTGAACTGCAGCTTGCTTGTTTTTAAAGGAATAGGAGCACTTAGGAGGGGAAGAGGACTTTGTCTTCTGATAGCGAGCCCTGTGCCCAGCACTTCTGCTTTGGAGTGAATGGCATATTTTGAAGCTGACTCCAATGTTTTGAAATGTGAAACTAACTGAGGTACAATTATAGCACCACCTTTTTGTTTCTCAGTGCCTGGTGGATGGGCACCAAGTAACTACCATCTTGTCTTAGCGTACATATTTAACAAGGTGGTTCTTAGCGTACATATTTAACAAGGTGGTCTTTGTGGTGGGCTTTAACAGAGTCTCTGACCCAAGGCCCAAAAATCTGCCTTAATGGTATTTGTTATAAAAGCTGGTTACTGATATTCTTTTGATTATACCAAGGCTTGGTTTCTGAGATCATCTGACATATTTATAATCCATCTGGAAATAATTGTCAGGATTTTTCTGGATTAATTTTAATGTAAGTGTTTATAGTTGGGATTTTCTTTTAAATCGATAAATGAATTCATCCCTAGTCAGGTGCAGATTGACTGGTGTTCCACTGAGTTGGTAAATACGTAATGATAACGATGGTACTTCAAGAATATCCTGCAGCTTTTTTTGCAGGCGTTGAAGTGACTGAAGAGAGTCTACTAGCTGGCTTCCAGTGGTTTTTGCTGGAAAAGTTCCAGAAAGATCGTTTTTGAAACCGCACATTCCTGGCTCTTTGCTCTCTGATAGCTTTCTGTAGGAGACTGGAGCAGCTTCTGGTAGGTGTTTTGGCATCAGGCTGAGCAGGATTACTGTAAGACCCATCCTGCAAAGCTGGGGATAGTAGAATCTGGAAAAGACCCATCCATAATGTGAACTTCCCAGGCAGGGTGGTGACTCCAGAGGAAACCTCCTGCCGTTCCTGCTGGCTCTCCATTAGCTGATGGAAACACCCTTCTCAGCAGTTTCGGTGATGTTCTTTCCTGCTCCTCTACGAGATGCTATTTTGATACTCCGTGAACTTATTCCCTGACCTTGCTGTGGTATTTCATTACTGAAAAAATGTCGACTACACTATCTTAGGTGGTGTGTTCTCCTTTCCTGCACTGTGCTTTACTCCTCAAAGGGGAGGATCTGGAGGGGAAGCTGTGCAAGATGTCTCAAATAATTTTCAAAGAGTAAAATCAAAACGCTATTAAAGAGATGTAAGGAATGTAAAAATAAAAATACAGCTCTTGATTCTTCACTACTAATTCTTCAGCGTGAAACAGCCTCGAATGTTCTCACTTGCATGAAAAATTAACTGCCACCGTTTGCATCGGCTGTGTTGCTGGATTTATCGGTTTGCTCTGTGACAGCAATTAAAAGGCTCGCTAGATGAGAAATTGTACGGAAGATGTTTAGAATAAAATGATGAAGTTTTACAGCATGGTATTGTAGTGTAAACTCTCCTGAAGGTTTTGCTTTCAATACCTAGTTGTTGGAGCCTAAAAAAAAAAAAAAACCCGAAAAAAACCAGCGCTCACCTTCTCCTGTGCACTTTTTAAAAATATATTTATGAACCAAAGCAGCATTTTGATGTTCTTTGGGTTGTGCTTCTGGTATCTCTCTTCCTTTTTAGCCTTCCTGATCAGCCTGGGAGTGTTGACGCTCTTCCCCCTCCACCACCTGCTTGGCTCAGTTTCCCTCCCTGCCTTTTCCCGGGACGGGCAGTGGCCAAGGTGGGATGTCTGCGGAGACCGGAGGGACTGAAGAAACAAAAATAACTTTTGTGTATGTGTGTGTGTGCATGGTGCTGGCAGGGAGAGGAATCCCAGAGTTTGCCCAAACTTTCCTGTGAATATTGCTGGCTTCAAAGGAGTTTGCTAAAATACTTATTTGAAAATCTGCCGGTGTGTGGAAGTGTTTCTCAATGTGTTTGAACCTTGATGAAATGGCATAAAGGGAAGCCCTGTGCAACCGAGCTCAATAGAAACATTCATTACAGCTAATTTACTTGGTGCTTTTAAGAGACATAGCTATTCATAAGTTGTGGTTTTGCCTGATGCTGCTGGTAGTATTTGTTTTAAATAGATATACTTGCCTGCACACGCTCTTTGCCCATCTGAAATCTTGTCTGGCTGTGTTGGAAACCTTGTTTTAAACATGGTAATATGCAGTGTTAGGCAAATCCCAGTGTAACCTGTGGTGCCTTCTCATTAAGGGAAAAAAATCCCTGACCATGTGTATGGTTCCAGCTGAACAGCGGCAAAGAGCATAAGGAAAAGGTCTTGTCTGTGACAAAGAGAAATCGCAATTTTAATTTTTTCTGAAGTGTTGCCCTTGTTCAGCCATTTTACTGCACTTGCTTTTCTCAAGGACAATCAGTGAATAAACTCTGGAAGCACAAAGGTAATAAAAAGCACTTATTTTGCAGCATATCCCATCTTAGATGACCACAAACCCACTCCTGCTCCTGCAGACGTGACCTGCCGGTTGCTGTGGGAAAATTGCCATGGGTATGGGGCCGCAGGAAGCACTTGTTGTAATGCAGAAAACATTTTTGGTCTTTGTTTGGTCATCTTGCATACAGCCAAGTGACTTTAGGTATGAAATAATTGAGCTGAATCAAAGAAAATCGTGACTTTTCTGTTTCAGGAAGTTTTGAAAATTTCCAGCCTCAGAGCGTCGGCGTGGTGGCTGATGTGACTTACCTGATAAAGGCCAGAGCTTTTCTCAAAATGAATGAATTGCATTTCATTTTCTGAAAGGAGAAGTTTGCATCATGTGATGCTTAAATCTGAGTCTGTGGTTACATGCTCTTTTTTTTCTTTATGATCTGTCATAAATCTGCAATATTTCTGCTGGTACCTCCTCCTTTCCTTCCTCCCCGTGATACTTGTCCCCTCCGCCGCCTCTGTGTTGGTGCTTGTGTTGCCATGGAGGGCAAGATCAGGGAACTGATCTGCCTGATAACTTACTCCAACAGAAAAAGAAATTAATTATTATTTCAGCTACCTGGTTTGACTTGCTGTGCAGTAGGTCGGACTGTTGGCAGGAGGGTGACATTGAGAGGAAACAGCTAGGGGTAAGGAATGGTGGGGGGGGGTAAGGGAAGTGCCTCTTAAGCAGAGAAACAGATTTAGGTTGTGTTAAAATAAATCTGCATAAGATTGAGTGGTATAGTTGATATCTCTTTGGGGAAAAGGTTATTTTTAAGGCAGAAGAAACCAGCGGGCCATCCACGTGAGCTGGAGAATTTTACCCGCTTGTCCAGCTACTTATCCCAGCAAGTCCAGGTTGACCATGGAAAGAGGAGGATTTCCAGCTAACTGGGATGCATTTCAGGGGAAAGACAAAAAATCATTCCAGTAATCTGGAATTATAGGCTAATTGATACTAATTCCACTGGATCAGGTATGAGGAATTCTAGTGTGCATTTGCCTTTGCTAAAGCCAGGTTTATGCTCGCTCTAGTTCAGGAAGGATACCTACGCAGCCGTGAATGCCAGGGACCCCAGAGCACTCGAGTTGAGCTGCTTCTGCATCTGGCGTAACAGCGCAATGGAAATAGTTGCTGGTGCTTGTTCTGGAAAATGTTCCCAACAGAAGAAAAAAGTAGAAGTAAGACCACCCTCTCGCGAATTCGACTACTTATTTCAAACCTGTGCTCGCTCGCATATGCGCACAGACAGTTATAGTTCAGTCCCAGCTGATACATGTGCTTCTTTGTATATCTGTAATGTTAAGCATGACGGTATATCTTAAATTGTGTTACAAAGCATGCAGGGCAAGTGATTTGTGAGCTCAGGGTAACTGTGAGGTTAGAAACCAGTCCTCCTGATCTAAACCCATGTTGGGACTTCCAGAATAATTGTGACCAAACGTTGCAGTGGGTTGCTCTGTCTGTTCAGCAGTGACAGCGATCTCTATACTCCTTTATTTACTGATAAACTCAATACTTTCTAAATCTAGTTTTTATCCAGTTATGTTAAAAACGCTAATGCTGACTTTTATAGCTTTTCCTTGAATTAAACGATAGTGGCTAATACCAGAGGTGTTTTTGCAGGGAACTCTGCAGTTTATTTCCTTGTCCTTGCTGTCTGACAATGTGCTTGTCTCCAGATTGAGTTGATTCATTCCAGGAAGAACAATTGTGGTTTTTGAGCGTCACCATTTACTTGCAGACCCTTTGCTTATCTGTTCTTGAATGCAACAAATGATTTTACCATCACGTTACAGCCATTTCTCTGATGTGTGTTTGATAAAGGACTATATGGGTAGGCCTTCAATAGGATTTCTGTGTTAAATAGAACAATTGAAAAGGAACTAGCAAATGCTGAAAACTAATTACTTTAAGACCGGTAACTTCCAAAACGAACCAAGCACTCTTAAAAACATGGCAGTTATGCTGCCTGTGTCTCTTAGTCTAAAGAGATGTGCAAAGCAAAGAATTATAATGACTCTCAAATTACCATGGTGATAGGTGCATGCTTGTTTTGTAATGTGTATTTAGACTTAAGAGAATAACGTGTATTTGTCTTATTTCCTCCAGAACTCTTTCTGCAGTCTCGGCACAATTAACTTTTTCATTTGGAATGCAGATAGCACTAGCCAAGTGGATGATATAACTGGTTTCTTATTGGTATTGCTTACAAACTGTTATTTAGGGGAAAAAAATTCTAGGGTAGGGAGTGGAACAGGAAATGTTAGATGATTTTATTATTATTATTTTATTATAAAGGAGGGGTGAATTGTACCTAATCTCCTGTGACAGCTCAGACAGCTTTCAGAGCTGCTTGTACGGTTTTATGACATTCATTCAAACTAATATTCATTTCAGTTCCCTTGTGTTTGAAAGGTGGTTTTGCTACTCATGTTTTTGCCTACCTTGCTGCTTCAGACAGCCGTACTTCCAGAAAATAATAATTTTTCAGGAAGGTAAGGGTCCAGTTTATTTTTGTGAAGATGGAGAGAATTGATTTGGTTGTTTTAGTTACTGAAATGGGGGGATATTCTTCTAAATATTTTGCAGTTGAAGTGTTTCGTTTCGCGCTGGGCAGTGCAGTGAGCCTTGCTGTAGAAAAGCTGAAGGTTGGAAGAGCGTTGCCGTCCCCCAGCATCACAAAGCAACAAATCTTGGTCAATAAATGTTCCCAGCTCAGCTGTTTTCCAGTGGCCACGGCAATTATCAGAGCCTTGTTTTTGAAGAAATGGGAATCTGAGGTAGTTGTTCTTGTCTCACTTTGCTTATCTCTCCCTGGGCAGACCTTCAGGGCTTAGATATAGTTAAGTGAAGCAAACTCTTATCTTTTTCTAACCAAATTTATTTTGATATTGGGTGCACTGGTGCCTAAACTTTCCCAGTGAGTCTTTTATGTTGTCAACACCACCTCCTTTCAGGCTGCTTCAAAGTATTATGGGAATAGGGAGTGGAGTTATGACTTAATGGGAACTTGATTTTCATAGGTAGAGGCATGTGGTTCTTAGCTGATTACAGAAGATGAAGAAAATTAGCTACAGGAGGTAATTGGGGCGCTTTTCTGTAACGGCTGCCACAGTACAGTACCTGCCCACTGATCGTGGCCTGGAATTTTAGTATTTATCCTACACATTGACTGAAAGAGTGAAAAGTACCCACCTTGCCCTCTGGTAAAATCATGTCAAGTACCTTGAAATAACTGGTAATGGTAATAGCCTGACAAAGATGACTGACGGCAAATTCTCACTTGAGCTGAGAAACCCAACATGGTTTTGGAACTTTGTGCATGGGAATAATACCGTTTTCTGCCGGGTGAATTATATGTAATTGACACAAAAAAGAAATTGATTTCAGAGAAGTTATAGGAGATAGAGGAACAGCTATTGCATGGGGCTTGTTTGGGATTTTTTTTTCCTCTTTTCTGTGTGCTTTTGTGGGCATCCTTGGTCAAACTTTAGCTAGTAATGACATAGTTCTGTTTTATCGCAACATGTGCTGCTGTAACTAGAGCCCTGCCTGTCCGTGTTTGCTGAATCCAAGGAATTTACTGGTTGTAGAGATAATCGCCTCATCCTTAAGAGCTGGGCTACTGTCCCCTCGCATCATGTGGCAGAGGGAAAGATTTAGATACTGAGAGTCACTGGTGTGGTAACACTACCTGCAAGTTTAAAAACAAACGGCGTTTGCAACAGAGGGAGACAATCCTGCTTAACTTAGTGACTGTGTTACTGTTCTGATCCAAATGATGAAAAGTGTTATTTTTAACAAAGCATTTCATAAAATGTTCCTCACCCAACCTGTGTCTCGGAACTGTTGTAAAGCAGATGCTACTGGTGCATTTATACCTGCAACATTCAGGAATAACAGGATTTCATAAAGTATGGCAAGATAAAGTAGACAAAGATAGTACCAACTTGTTGATGACAACTCATGTATAACAGTCTTCCAACTTACTTTTCTGGTTATTCCCTTTTGCATAATAAACTGGAATGATGTTTATATATGGCATAACATATGATATTTTATGTTCTGTTTATATATATTGCATAATACATATAAATATCGTCCCAGGTTTTATATATACATTTTTGTATATTTATATATATATGTTTCACCTTGGCTTTTTCATGATTTGTCTTCTCCATTTTGTCGGTGTGCTTTTCCACAGTGTAAATGTAAAAACATAAATCCAGCACAGTTTCCTGTCTCCTTTTACAATCTTTAATTAGCTTTTTCTTGCTGTTACGCAGCAGATCTTAGCAGGAGTCAGTTGGTGTTGAACGGCACTCAGGGTGCTCGAAGAAAGAAATCGGTGGCTGTAATGGCTTCTGTTGAAGCTGGTACTGTGTTTTGGCAAATGCATCTCCGTTTCCTTTGCATCCGTGAGTAAAAGGTGCTTTGAGGAGTGGGAGAGTATGTCTGCTTTTTATAGTCACACAGGGTATGGAGTCGTTTGGTTGGGTTTTTTACCTAACCGTCTTTCCTGAAGTCTGCTTTGAGGGTGACTGTTCATGTAAAGTCTAGTGTTCCCTAGCCATTTATTTGCAGACCTTACGTAGATGAAATGCTTGTGGTCACTGTCACTGGTTCACCACAGGGAAGGATGCCTAATAGCATGGGCGCTGTGTTGTCAGCGTGAGGAGCTCGTCCAGGAAACTTTTGGAAAACGTGTCTTATTTAAAACAAACCAACAAGCAAACAAAACTTCTAGCAACGTCTTTCATATCACTGTAACCATGTGTGGCATGTGCACTCCTCCTCCCCTTGGTCTTGGGTGTATATACAGCACGCATTCAGCGAGCGCTGTGGAGTCTGAGCTGGAGCATGCAGCAGGGAGCCAGCAATCCATTTTCTTTGACTTTCTCTTGCCTGTAATCTCATAAGGCAAGAATTGTTTCTATGCAGTTTATGGAGGTTGGGGGGCCTGTGCGTGTGTTTTCGGTTTGAACACAAGCTATAAAAAAACTTTCTATTCCCTCTGCCTTGCAAGGCATCCTAGAGAAATAGGAATCCTTTCCCACAAGGAATTGAGATGTATGCAACATGCTACAACTGGGTATGAGTACAATATATATGGGGTTTATGGCCAGGGATTGCAGGATGTACCTCTCTGTAGCAGGTTATCAGGTAAAACTCGGCGGTTCTTTCATTGAAGCAGGTTGCTTCCTGTCTGTAACAAGATCAAGAAATTCTGCAGACCATTAATTTACCCCTTGTAATCAGCTGGAAATTTCAGAGGTGCTTAAGAGTCGTCCCTTGGGCACCCTTGGAAATACCAGTTAACTTTATTATGCTTTTTATGTTGAGTCTAATCTGTGCTTTCAGATTGATCTTTCTCTCATGATGGAACTGTTAAGCAGTAGTAGTAATTGCTTTGCATCTTTGATAGGAATCATGCAACATGAATAAAACGCTATCACTCAGTTTAAATAACTTGAAATATATACAGGAATCTTAAGGAACGCATGCTCAGTACAGCTTGGGCTGTCTGTCTTCTGTAGAAGTGCAATTCTCACATGCTTAAATCCTGCACTCATGGGCCTCGCTCCTAAATAGGACTACCTGATATGATTTGAGTTTATCCTCTTTTGGTCGGAAGGAGGTTAATTATGGGAACAATTAGAGAAAGCTCATTAAAACTGCATTCAGCTTCAGTGTAATGAAAAGTGATCTTCCTGTGACAAGATGATTCAGAAATGCTTTTTCTGATTTCTCCTTGACACAGTGCCCCAGTATTAGTGCGTGTGTGCTGATTTGAAGCAGTGGCATTACTGTGGTAGTTGTGATAGGGACGGGAACAATAGTGTTAAATCCAGGCACCTTCTCATCCCTGAGGGAGGGGAGGAGTCCTGCAGGAATTTACCATCTATTTTCCATTGTATTTCCATTTCTTGGGTCCCAGGTTTTTACAGCAGTAAAATTATCAATTTGGATAAATTACCCCCACCCCGGCTTTGCGGGCTGTGTCAATACTGGAAGCCGGGACAGACTGTGAGCACCCTTGCATATATCCACTCTGATTTTTCTGGGACTGGCTCCTAGCGAAACGGCCATGTACGTGCTAGCCAGCGTAATGTATAAAAGCTAGTTGTATGTCCTGGGTTCTGTTTCAGGGGCTTGGGAAGCCTGTCTTTCTAAAAATGAAATCACAGCAGACAACAAATGGTTTGCTTGTGTAGTCAGCCCAGCCTTTCTGATTCTCTTCCCTTCTTGCAGTCTGAGATTGCGGGTAAGTCCCATGGCTGAAGGGGATAGCTTTGGGGAGGCTCTCAAGGAAAAGCAATGTTAAACGGGCCTTTTCAGCCCACATTTACTGGGTTAGTTTAGACTTCATATTTCAGGTTGACTCATGTTTTTGGAAAAGTAGCAGATTTTGTTAAAATTGCCCATGCTCGCAGACTGATGGTTCTGCCTTACAGTGTTTTGGGTGCTGGTATAAGCTTCTTATCTTTACAGCATCAGATAGAGCTGAGGAGTTAGTTGCACCATCACCTGGAAGCAGTAACGTGTAGGAGATGTGGATCTTGAATTACTGGGTCCTTCTGAAAAGGAAGACTTAATGGCAATGGGACAGAGCTCCTTACTGGTATGAAGCTACAGTGGGGATCTTCTGGCCTCAACAGTGCCGCAAAACTGCCTCGGGGCTCTGTGCAGCCAGGGCTGTTGAGATCAGCAGCAGGTTGGGATTGCATTGAACGCTGTTAAACAAGGACTGATTTGTCCTCGACTCAAATGTTGAAAAATGCTGAGCACCTACTGTTACAGCAGGGAGTTCCATCCCCCTGTGAAAGAAAGCTCAGCTTTTCCCCAGTAAGGGCTTGAGAAATGATGAGGCTTTGCTCATACTGGTATTGATCCTTAGTCCATGTGATGCTCGGTGCAAAATTGTGCATTCTCTGCTTTTTTCTATGAGCAAATCTATGTAGCAGTGTGAAAGCTTAAAATCCAGGGTAGCGGTTCAACAGCCTTGTTCCAGGTTCGTCTCGGTAAGCTGCGTGCCTGCTGCCGGCAGGCATTGCAAGGCACGGACACTCTGCTATTTTGAATTGTGCATTTGGATTGAGTCTGCAGGGACCCATGTTTAGAAGGGTTAGATAAACGCGATTAGGCTGCATTGCCAGCAACGATGTTCTTATTTAATGCATTAATGAGTGCAGGTGGCAGGACCTCTGAAGTGAATGAAATGCAATGCAAACTCCGGCTGTATGTTGCAGAGCCGTTGTGAGTCCAAGCCGCTAAATGCTGAGCCAGCTCATTTGAGAGGTGAGGTGGGAGATGGGAATGAGCTTCCCGTGCCTGAATGATAATTTTGCGTTCTTCACGGCAGGTTTCTGAACGCTACCTTGCAGCAGAACTAGCTTATGCGGGAAGAATCAAGAGCAAGGGAGTATGTCTTTAGAGCTGTGACAGGATGTTTCTCTGCATTTCTATCGATAGCGGCATTAAGATAAGGTGGTCACAAATACATATTTACTTGCCTGCCGCCTGGCAGGATTCAATAACACGGTGGTTAAAAGAATTACATTCAGCCTACACCGGCACTTACTGCTGGAACGACACTGCCCGAGTCCCTTCATTTCCTTCTACAGGCAAGATGCTGGAAGGCAGCACAATTACTGTGCTCTGCTGGCCTTTCCCACGGTGAAACCTGGTTTTTATTTCCTGCTGCTTTAACCTTACTATCAGTGAAATGATCCCTGGAAAGCTTGTATTGATTTCACATTATTGTCTAATTAAAGCGCAATGAGAAGAATTGCAGAACACTCGCTCTTACAGCCCTGTGCCTATTGTAGACACTATAAATTAGAAAGCTTTCTGTTCAAATATGGAAAATGTCAGTGCTTATTTCCTTTTGAATTTCCCAGCATCTCCTGAAGGCTACACTTGTAGATGTGGGATTATTTTTTTTTTCCCTAAATAACAATTGGAAAGAAGTGTTATTTAGAGAAGAAATGAGGCCCTGTAGGCTTGCAGGGGCCCTGTCAGCTATAACCCATGCTGTCTAAAGGGAGGCGCTTCTAAATGAATGTATTCTAATCTGAAACCTGCTAGACCTCATGTCCTTTAACATCATGTGCAGAGATATAAATGGGTATTAGTTATACAATATGTAGAGGCCAGTCTTTAAATAGTGCTGACTGGTCTTACCTGGAGGCTTTTTGTTGCTCTGTCTGGATTTTATGGCTCTTTGGTCCATGTTGCTTGTGGTTTGATAGTTTCTAGTAACTTATATCTTCCTGAGTTATGTGCATGCAACTAATAAAAGGTAAATCCTAATCCTTGATATAGCAGGAACCCAAGAGTTTGTCATTATAGTTCTGCATCTTGGTTAGTCATTGAATGAATACATGGCCTTGGGGAAATCACTCGACTTACCCAAACCTTCAGCCTGCATCTAATCTGGAAGGGATACATGATACAATATGATACATTTACAGGGATTTATAAATGATCAGTAATTCTGCCCAGGACACTGGACAGAAAGATGTGACAGAGAATGGTGGACTATGTTATGAATGAATTAATGACTCGCCAATTGCATACAAGAACACTTAACTATGTTTAGTACTATGTATGAAACTGACTTTCCCTTTCTTTTCCTTACAGATGTACTTTCCGATTCCCTAGCACGGTTATAAAGATCCAGTTCACATCTTTATACCATAAAGAGGAAGCAAAAGAGGAAGCCTCATCGCCTCCCCTTCGGCCACTTTACCCTCAAATATCGCCTCTGAAGATCCACATCCCGGAGCCGGATCTCCGGAGCGTGGTCAGTCCCCTCCCGTCCCCCACAGGCACTATCAGGTAAGACGTTAACTATCCAAAGTCTGCTTTCTGGAAACTCCATGTTCTCCGACACCAGTCTGTCAGCCCTGTTTTGTTCGGTATATATGGTGCATGACATGCCGTCTTAAAAATAACTAGTTAAATATCTCATGTTCAGAATGATGGAAGACTGATAAGATCAGTGTTATGGTAGCTGGAAGTAAGGCAGAAGGGTTTTGTTTAAGAGCTCAAAGGATTCGGGGGGGGAACTTGAGTATTAGTTTGACTATAACTATATATATAACTCTATAACTATAGAGTTACTAGTCTATCTTTGGCAGTGGAATTAGAAATATCTATCAAGAGCATGGAGAAAAGAAAGCAGGTAAATATTTTCTATGTTAGGACTGCCTGTTTTATTTTTATCTCAATAATATTCTGTTGTTGCTGGGTGGTGCCGGTGTTATCTGAAGTTAGGGACAAGGGTGGCCATTGGCACGTGGTTTCCTGGGAATAGAAGGAAATGAGGGTAGGATGCTGACCGTGTACTGAGGGGCTGTAGCAATCTGAATGTACATCTGTGCGAGTATCCTGTTTTGTAAATTATCTGATTCATGAATGTGCAGTACAAATAACCTGCACATCAAGTTACTGTCTGGAATATTTTCTTTCTTCTCAGTAAAGAGTTGATGTTACGGAGTTGCAGTGTAATCTCTTTTTACATTAAAGCTGTTATTGAAGTATAATAAATTTTATAAAGTGAAGTAGTCTCGTGGTATAGGATGATGCATTAGAGTTTTAAAACGTGCCTCAGTGTAGCAATAGTGTACCTGGTAACAGTAATAGCCTTTGGTTTGTTTTCTTGTCTGTACATTTGTAAAAAGGTATAATACCCAAACATCTTCTGACAGTTAGCGCTAATTCAGTGAGTAGTATTCAAATTTACATGGCTGAGAACGGCTTCAGTGTCACAGTGAAGCCAGTTTGGTTTTGCATAGATCTGGAGGCGCTTGCTTGTTTGGGTTTTTCCCCCGGTCTTGCAGAGCTGCACAGATGTGCAGTGCAGATATTCTAGAAAGAGGGGGCTGGAGGTAGCTGTGGTTTTAGTCCTCTGTTCAGGCACTGCTTTTAGTTTATATTTAACCTTCTCTTTTTAGATGAAGCTTGTTGCTGGGAGGGGAGGGGGATGGTTTCTTTGCCAACATATGGTAGTTAGTTTCCATTCAGTCATCTTGCGCAAAGCAGCACAGTGTGGTTTGTGTTACTAACAGAGGCTGTATCTTTTGACTCTGGCATATGCCTGCAACTGATATTTGACTCCCCAAGAATGTTTCTTTTGCATAAGGAGAAAGTGGAAATAGTAGTGTTGAATTGTGCTCGGCCCCTAACGGAGTGTTTACTAAGGATGATTAATGATTGCATCCGTTTGTCTTGAGCATAAGCTAATCCAGCCAAGTCTTCAGAAAACCTCAAAAGACATCTGAGGTTTCACTTGCCAAACCCCTTTCGTTTCCGAGTTCCTCTTACAGAGGAGGGGCTGACACGTTTGTAAACATCCCTGCTCAGCCCCTTCGACCTTCCCCTCTCCCTCCACAGGGTCTCGCAGCTCTCATACCCTGCAGGCCGTGCTTTAGGGAGTGATTTGGGTGTTTCTGGCTGAGAAAGGGAATGCTCTTTAGGGCGCGTGTAGCTGTGCGTTGTGGCCATCTGGCTTTCCAGGCAGCTCTCTGCTATCTTGGTGGCTTCACAGTGGTGGGTGAGGCTGGCACAGTGTCCTCTCCCCTTTGCCGAGGGCAGGTCCGGGAGGGCTGGCAGGGGCTCAGCATGGGACCCACACCCCTCTCCCATCGGTGCCTTTGGGAGGTGGTTGCATGAGCTGGGCTCTCCTCCTCCTCCTCCTCCTCCTCCTCCTCCTCCTTCCTCTCCCCCTTCCAGTATTTACTTTCCTAATTTGGTGCGTTTGCCTCGCTCCTCCCTGATTGGCCCATGGAAAATTATTGCAGTTTGGAAATCCTGGGCAGGGTGAAATTTCCTTTTTGGAAAAGTGGCTCCTGGCCCCCTTTTCCTGCCTCCGCCCCGCTGCGGGGCAGGGGCCGTACCTGCGCTCCCACCGCCAGCTCCAGCCCTGCCCTCCTGACCCCCAGCCCTGCTCTGCCTCCCTGTTTACATTGCAGCTTGCTTCCCTGCAGGTTCCCCCCTGCAAGCTTCTGGGTTTTTTTTTTTCCCAGCCTATTTATTTTCCCTCTGTGAACTGCACCGCCTAGAGAGGGAATGAGTTTTAGTTAAACAAAACCAAACCTGCCACCCTCAGCAGCTTTGCAAAGCAAGATTCCTGCTTACTCCTAGGGAGAAATGTGTCCACTGTTTTCTTAGCTAGGTGGTTTATCTCCAGGAGGGGCCGTTTGTAGATGGGTTTTCAATGCTGTTGTACAGCTTTAAGGGAAAATGTTGGTTGGCAGCATGCTGTGAGGCTTACACATAGGCATGGCTTATTTCTTCCTGCTTTGAGTTCAAAATTCCTTTTAAAAAAGTCAGACTTGCATGTTCCAAAAAGGAAAAGGCCACTGTGGTTCTAAGAAATTGGTAGAAGCAGCCTGTCCGTTTTACACAACATAAGAAAGGGCAGAGCAGCACCAAATCTTTTCTCAGTAGATTCAAGGCATCGAAAAGCTGTGTGAAAAACATGTGTAGTTTGGTTAAATTCAGCTGGGCCTGTTGAGAGATAGAACTGATTCACAATTTCAGGAGTTAAGGGACGATCTTTTGGTACGTGGCTTTAAGGTTATGCAGCTTGCACTTGGAGGATCCTCTTTGGGTGACATCCTTACTGGTGACGTGAAGTTCCTCACCTGTGCTGCAAAGACTTAGCTTTGCCTGGTTTTGCTGGAAAATCCGTGATACCTCCATGAATGTGACTCTGTATATGTGCTGTAATCTAGTCCCCAGAGTGGCTTGTGTTTGGATTATAAACAGTTGCACAGAGACAAGGTGTGATGTAGGAGCCTATTCCTGGTCTCAAAGTCATGCTGAGTTGGGAGTTTTAGTTTTCCTTTTATTATCATCCACTTGCTGTTAATGACCCTGTATTAGTATCTTAGCTCTGTTTTCCAAATAGCATCTCGCTCTGGCACTGCCCCTCAGGGTTGGGTTTTTTAGTATTTATGAAAATGAAATTATTTCTCTCTACATGCTTCCCTATTCTAAACAGCAATTATGTTCTCACTGATGTATATTTTCTAAAAAGCTACAGTAAAGAAATATCAGCTGCTGTACTACAGAGGTCAGTATCGTTATTCATATTTTACAGCTGCTACTTCTGGCTTATCTCTGGAGCAGAATCACTGTGGGCTTGAACACTTTGTCTTGTACTTGTTTGTTTTTTCACTGAAAGGGCATGGGTAGTTAGCTCACATCCACAGTCTTTATCGGTATAAAAATTCTTTCACGTGTAGGAGGAAAAGCCCTTAGAGCCCTGTGAGAACCACTGCTTGAAAAGCGTCTGCTGAGGTTCTGTGCTAATAGTGAAACTGGTTCATATTTGTGTGTGGACCCAAATTTGTGTTTTAGAGAATTGTTAGTACTTAACGAGCCTGCCCGTGTTCGGCCATTGTTAGAAGGGTCAATACCTATTTTATAAGGAAGTTAGTGGCGTGAATAATGGAAGATCAGCTGGTATCCTTCTGCATCTTTTGTTTTATAAGCTTGACTACTAAACCAGAAGATGTAAGCTGAATTGCCATGGTTTCAGAAGCTATATATTTTAAACCTTATTTCCTTTTTTCCCATATTTTTGCTAAGCAAAATTAGCTCAGTAACACGTTGCATGTTCTGATAGCGGATTACTCAGAGGCCTGCACTCCAGGAACTGCAGTTGTCTTGGCTTAGCCACCAACTTGTTTTGTGGCCTTTAAGACGTCATTTAAATACACTGTCTGATTTTTATGCATGTATAGTGTAATTACTACTTTCCAAGAGCGTGAAGTAGATAAATTATGTATTGAGCTCTCATTCCGTAAAGCATAACAGAAGAGTGCGTGTGAGCCACGTTATAGTAGACGTGCAAATGCTGGCTGTGCTTTGATTCAGGCTTGGCTAGGAAAAAGGGAGTGCTTTCTAATTAAGACTTGAGGACAGCTGTACAACACCATTTCAGAACACTCAGGATTTAATGTGAATTTCCACGTTTCCTCTAAGGGATGTAGTGGGAAGCTGAATGAACCCTGACTTCGGTGGCTGCATTCCCTCGCTGGAACAGGATGCATAAATATTGTCTGCTCCATTTCATTCAGGCTTTCCTTCTTCCTATAGCACTATTAGCCATTTAGCTGAAAAGCCGGTGAAAAGCTCCGAGGCAGGTTTTTTCCAGGCTCTTTTGCATTGTCTTGGTTATCCATTACTTCCTGCATTCGGGCAGAATATACAGCTCAGGTGACTCCCACAATTGGACAGACCGGTGATTATTTTTAATCACCCTTGTCTCCAAACCACAAGCCAACTAGTGTGATGCATATGCATCGTGTAAGAAAAGCAACAATCTATACTGGGCTTGGGAGTTCCTACGCATGTTTAATTCAGATAATGGACCATGTGCTAGAGGAGCTGTGCCAAGCCATGTGCTGGAGGAAAGGTTGCAGATGTCACCAGCTACACAAGCACTTCCTCTTCCCCTGATCAGCATAAAACGTTCACCGAGTCCACGGTCGGAGTAAGCTCACTTCCTTTCGAAGAGGGGAACCACTGGAGCAGAGACAAGTAATAAGAATTTCAACTTTTGCGGAGAGCTGACTTTCTCTCGCTGTGGCTTGTTCGACAGCTTTGTTTTTCTTCAGCATTAAGTAGGCAGGGTAGCTCTCAGATTTCTCCTTTCACATCAAAATCTGGCTTGGTTTGGCAGCCTCACCACTTGTGATTGTTTCTGAAACCCGTCTGAAACACGCGACGTGCAAGGACTTGCCTTTCTTTGAGTTATGTTTTTTGGGCTAGGCTGGGGAAGGAGCGAGCGGCAGAGGATTCTCACCCATTATTGCTGATTGGTGTATCGGGGAAATGCCCGTTTCGCAAGCCAGAGTGCTGTACTTTGACCTGATTCTGGCTTATTGCACGTAAAAAGCGTCCCTGTATTTTTTGGTGCCCCTTTTTGCAGGCTCGCGAAATGAAATATAGGGGTATTCTGAGGTTTGTGGCATTTTTCTAACCATAGTTACTGTGTGCAGGGCAACGCACCTCCAGCGTGCATTTTAAGAGAAGACTGGGGAAGATTTTGTTAAGAAACGGGGGTTCTTCCTTTTTACTCAATAGGGGCTTAAAAGAATTGCCTACTTGGACAGGAGTCTGTATATCAGCAGTGTGGCCAAGGTTGTAGCTCTTATCGCTGCTATGTCTTTTGTACCCCCTTCGCAAAAGTGCACTTAGGCATTTTTCAAAGGCCCTGCCCATGTGCATACCATTTCCTAAACCGCAACGTGGAAGAGATGGGGTTTTTCTTCTTTAGTAATGCAGATTCCAAATCAGGTGAAGAATTTTATGTGGGATCCCAGGTAATCTTTCCTCTTTCGCATGGAGAGGGTAGGGGCTTTATCCATATACCTGGCTTAATTTAAGCCTCTATAGCTTGATCCCTACAGATATCTTTCTTGCAGAAACGAATGAAATTAAGTAATAGGGCAGCTTTCCCGCGTTCTCGTCCTGCTTCTCCTTCTGGGGAAATTGGCACTGGAGTCTGTGAGTGTTCCTGTTCCCAGTTTGTTCATAGGCTTGTAATATGACCATAAATAAATCATTTAACCACTTGTTGCTTCGTTTTTATATTTCTTCCCCCAGTCTGTAAAATGTGGCTGGTATTGAGAGAGTCTGGAGATTTTTACATAAGAATCGCTGTATGCGCTCAGGCAACAGACCCCTCTAGCCCCATATTCTGCCTCAGACGGGTGTCTTTGGGGTAATATATGAACACAGAAAATATAAAGTAATGCTAACTAACGTGCAGTCTGCCTCCACCATTTTCTTGGATCAGAGGCTGCCTCAGAGCAGGGACTTCCTGACCATCTGTACAATAAAGCCCCTGATGGATTCCTTGTCTTCCTCCTTTCCCCGAGAACTTGTATAACGGCCTTTTGCATTCACACAGACTTTGAGCATCAGCCCTGTCTTACAGTGTGTCGTTCCATAGTGTAACTACAAACATAGAAACACTTTGTCTTGTTTTGGACATGCCGCTGACTTTTGTTTTGTGTTCACTAGTTCCCTTATTGGAAGAGGCCAGGAGCTGAACACCTTCTCTTGCCTTTATTTTTATAGGCTCTGTCACCTTGCACCTTAAGACAAATAGTCTTAAACTATTTGTTTCCTGTATGAAATCCGTTCCTTATCTCTGATCATCCTGGTTACCCCCATCAGTACCTTCTCTGGATCTGCTGTATCCTTCTTTTTTTGAAATGAGAAGAGCAACACACAGTGTCCTGGCCGTGGACACACCATGCACATGGTGTTCCATCCTATTTTTGCACTCTGATTCTTCAGTTGAAGCAAACTGATCTTGGACATTCCAGCAGAAATGCAGTAAGATGTACATCCCCAATAGCTGGCATTGAAAGACTTAATTGTTGCTAGAAAGTGCTGTGAACTGGAGAGGCTAGGTTCTTGTTGGCAGGAGTTGAAAGTGAATCGTGATGCTACAAGACCTCTTACGTTCTCAATAGCCAGAAGTAAGCCCTGTGTTTAAAAGGCTTTCTGCTCATTACACGGTGAGTGTATTACAGGCGTTGCGTTCAGCCCTCACCTTTCTGGCCTTCCAGCCGAAGCAGGGTTAAGTATTAAATGGAAAATGTGCTGCAAAGGACCGACATGATTCAGCACGTGGTTGTAGTCTGATTCTAAAGCTGAGTCTCAGCGTGGTATTTGGGGAACTGTGGCTCAATGGCTGCCTGCAGTCAGTGTTTCAAGTTGAGATGCTGAATCCTCAGTGGATATCCAAGATCTCTGGGACTTGCGGCATTAACCGTGGTGCCGCAGGATTGAGACTGTAGGTAACTGCAGCTGGTTTCCTTACGTGCTCTGTGTGTTTTTCAATGGTATAGAACACTTGCTTCCTCTGCAGAATGCTCTCTTCCATAACAGACAAGCTTAACCCAAATTAGCTTGGATTCCTTGTAAGCTGAGATTGCCTGCATGGACAGTAAGCACGGATCACAGCAGTAAGTTAGGATGACCAAGAGCTGGGTGAAATTGCAGACCTAGCTGTGCTTTTCTCAGTAAAAGGTTATAGTATCAAAATGGATCAAGTTATCTCCCGAGTATTGATGCAATATTAGTATCTAACAAATCGTAATCACTGTCTGCACTCTTGATTTTTGTTTTATAGCACAAACAAGTGTTTGTAGGGAAATGTCTTTTTGTTCCGTAATATTTTTAAGGGGGGTGTGAGTGCAAGCGTCCCCGGCCAGCCCCCGGCTCTGCATGGCGAGGAGAATTCCAGGAACTACAGGAAACTGATGTCACTGCATTGTGTTTGCTTGTTTTCTTTTGACTGCACTAATGTTTAATTTTAACTTAACCCTCAGAGGGGTATTTTTAGTAAAACTGTTTCTTCACTCCTCCTGTCCCATGTTGGGGGGGGGGAACAGATTGTACCTCCTTGTTTTTCCCAGTAGTCAGCTCTTTCTCCCTTCCCTCTGAAGAGCGCTCTGATGATTGACTGAGAGCTTGGACACTTCGCAGCACGTTTTAGCCAGTCTCTTCGCAGGGAGCAGCTAAAAGTTCATGGTGTTTGTTCTGCACCCACATCTCTTGATTTGATCATGGATCCAGGCTGAAAGGAAGGAGGTCTGCCTGCGCAGAAGCGCTCCATGTTGGTAGAAGAATAATACCTCTTCCAAATCTTCAGCTACTGCTGTGGCTGTCCCACGGGGCAGCTGCTGCTTTAGGGAGCTGTCACGTTCTTCAGTGACTATCTGCTGGGAGAGACCGGCTTTTCTAAAAGTTAACAGCACTTGAGGTTGGAGGAGCTTTGTCGGCACTCAAGAGAATCACAGCCCTGCAGGATAAGGATTTGTGCCTTTTTGTTTGTTTGTTTGTTTGTAAAAAAAAAAAAAAAAAAAAAAAAAAAAAGGCAAGAGATGGTACTTAAAACTCATTATCAGCCTCAGAAGCTAAAATTTGAACAGCAAAAACTGGGCTACTTGTTCTGCTGGTCTTGAAGAATCAAATCAATTCTTGTATCTGAACTGGATGGAACAATCTTTGAGGCCATGCTAATTAATTAATTCATTTGTTAAAAACCAAAAACAAACCAAAAAAATACAGCTCTGTGCAGAGCATGGATTAACTGGATAACTTTTCTCTCGTCCGTATCTTTGACCTGCATTTTGGCTGCTGTCTCTGTGGTTTGCTGTTCATGCATTTCTGCAGACGAAGAATAAAATCAGAAAACTCTATTTCATCCTATTCCATTCCTAGTCCATGCGTTACAATAATTGCTCGGGTGCCAAACACAAAGATAAAAAAACTGCTGTGTTTTTGGTTTGTCATTGTTTCATGTATGAAAATGGCTTTAATTTGTAATTATCTACACATTATAAGAAGTGCGTATGTGGAGAAGCTATTGAAAAATGACAACGGAATAATTAAATTCACAGCAGCTCCCCATGTGAATAGTAAGACATCAAGAGTGTCTTCTGTGGTTTAGCGTTATCCATTTCCCAAGCAGGCTCAAAGCGTGGAATAGCGAACTTTGATTCATTTTCCTGTACAAACAGGTCTCTGCTTTTTGAAAGACTAGGTAAGAAATGCCTCTATCTCTGGCAAAGGGAGTTTTATAGGTATGGGCTTACCAACGTTACATACCTTGCACCTCCTGAAAGCTTCACCTCCTGCTGCGCCTCTAAATAGCATCACCCATTAATGCAAAGGACTGTCGGTGGGTGCGGAAAATATGAGCAAGCACTGAGCAACACTTTGCGTGGCTGGTCTATGGGAGATGGCTGAGCTTGGGTTTCCGATTGCAAGGGTTTGTTGTGGCTGGGTATTTCTGTTGCCTTTTCCCCTCTGCCCCGGCCCCCCCATCCTGTAATTCACTTTTAAAAGAAACCAGTCCGGGTTGTGCTGAGCTCAGCACTGCAGCCATTTGCAAAGACAGCCACAAGGAGAAGCTGCACTTCTCGGTTTACAGGCGGGACTGCCGTAGGAAACGGTCATTCCTTATGCTGTCAGATGGCTTGTGCGCTGAAGGTATTGCCCATTGAGCAAACAAGGCTTGTCTCACTATTTCCTCTCCGTCTGCGTGTGCACATGCGTGCGGGGGAAGCTATTTAGACCATCGTCTTTTTGAGGAAGGGACTGTGCTCTGTGTTCTTTGGTGCAGCATTTAGATGAGTGTCGGTTACTGCGTTTATTTGTGTCAGGGTTAGCACTGCCGTCGGGCATTCAACTGGTCGGGGGATTGTTTATGCCAGTTCTACTGAATTCTGGTTCCCAGCTGTGGGCTTCCATTTGCATCTTCATACCATTTGAACTGATGTTTGGCTGTGTGAATCTTCTGTGTATTGTTTTGTTTTCTTGTTCACTGTTTCTCTGCTCTCACATAAGACATATGTAATCCTGGGATTTGGCTCTGCCTCATGCCGCTCTGGCCTTGCACCCCTCAACGCTGAGCAGAGACGGAAAAAGGGAACTTCAGATTCCCAGACTCATCCCTCTCCTCCCGTCTTCCCGACCCCGCAAATCAAGGATGTGTGATCCCTAGACAAGCCTTTCTGATTAGTTCCCATCTTGTAGCACTCGCTTCTGTGTGCCTGAGTGGTGCTGCAAATTATAGCGACCTTTTATTTGTTTGTAGCTTTTAATCAGCTTTAGCATGGGTTTCCTGCTCAGTGCTTGTGCCTGTAATGCCATCTTGTGGTGGCCCTGGGACTCTAAACGTGTCTTTTTCCCCATGCCAGCCAGAGCTGATGAGCTGCATTCTGTGTGGTATGCTAGTGATGGCAGCTCCCTTTTGGTAGCTGCGTTTGTGTGCTGGTGAGTCAAGGAAATCCCTGTCTCTAACTGTGTGACACTGGTCAGGGTATGATCTTCTGAAGCTCGGGTGTTGGGATAGAAAGGGACCCTCATGGCAGATGCCTGCACTGGGTGCTTTAACCATGGCACTGTAAAAGAACATAACCTGTATCTGTTAAAAGGATTAATTAAGTATTACCTGTGTTATAAGGAGAGTGGGGCGTTGTTCATTCATTCACAAGTTACAACAGCAGGCTATTTATTTAGTTAAGTATTCATCCCAGACACAGTGTGTGTTGTTTTACGTGCTTCTCTAATCACAGAGGAGCTGTTTAATACTTTGAGATTTTACTGTCTTGCGATTGTGGAAAGTGGGAGGGGTATCAGGATTTTGTAGAAATTCCAATTTTATCTCTGATGGTTTTTTTCTCAATCTGTCTGGGCTTTGGGTAAGCCGCAGGGGCAAAAATAAGTCCAGTGCATTTCTGCTTCTCAGTGACCTGGGAGCTTTACTGTACCTTAGAGAGTAAGAACTATGTGTCTTGTTAATAAACGAAGTAACGAATAACTGTATTTCTTTTTTGCCTCTCCAGTGTTCCCAACTCTTGCCCGGCCAGTCCGCGTGGTGCTGGATCCTCAGGATATCGTTTTGTTCACAATATTACCTCGGATCTGCAGCTGGCAGCAGAGTATGCTGCAAAAGCAGCATCAGAACAGCAGGCAGATGCATCTGGCGGGGACAGCCCAAAGGTTCAGAGAAACATTACTTACCCAGCAGTGCTCGTTGGGAGGCTTATTAAGACCTGGCAGTTTATCACAAGTGCTGGATTTAGTTAAAAGGGGTGTAAGAATACCCTGGCCGTAAGGGCGCCGTATACAGTGTTTTCCAGGATTTTGAGACCATGCCTTAAAACCAGCATCTTATTAGCGGTAGAAGACAAATCTGCGTGCTTAGCTACCCAAAATGTATTCAAGTCATTCACTAAAAGGGTTAAGTGAGCAGAATTTTTCTGCTTGTTTGTTAAATCAAGAACCCATAAAGAAGAGGTGCATTAGAATTTGGAGTCTTGTTTTCTCCTGTTAATTAATGCTATTTTGCAAAACACCGTTGGAGAAAGGGGAAGCAGGGGTAGAAACCAGATCCTTGCCATGAGAAATCTGTAGTCTGACTTTAAAACAAAGGCCTGTCAAGCGAGTGTTAAATGAGGAGAGTAGCAAGTGGAATTTAGATTAAAAAATAACTTGGTTATAATGATAAAATTTAATTTTGGTGAGCTGATCTTCAGATCAAAGTTAAAGGTCTAGATCCAAAACCACCTGATTTGGGATTGGGTGGAGGAACACAATACTAAATGGCTTTTTTTGTAGGTTGAATTCTCCCTTGAGACAGGAAGGGCTGTTCTTGGTGGAGTAATATGAAGAGCTGGGAATATGAGATCTGGCAAACAAATTAAAGTTCCTAGAATGAAACAAATCCTGCTGGAGAGGGGAAGGGACAGGATCAAGTTTCATATTGGGCTTGTTGCTGGGAGGAGAGCTGGTAGCATACTTGCATGAAACCTTTCTAACAAAGTTTAGTCGTAGCTGGGCAGAATTGAAGGCTTTGGTTTCATGAACACTGAAAGCAGTGAACGTACCCTGCACCCTCTAACTCTTTGCTTCCAATTGCTTGTCCTGGATTGTTTTCCTGTGCTGGTATAAGCACGTGTGGTAAATTCAGGGGTGAACGGAACCAGATTAAAGTTAGCTTTTTTGTGTGTGTTTGTGGGGAGAGGGAAGCAGATACTTTAATATGGATAAAACAGGAGTGAAAGGGAAGAGGGTGATGCTGCTCTTACGCTCTCTTAGCATTTGTAAAACTACAGCCCAATTTCCTCTTTTAGTTTGGGTTGTTAGTACGCTCTAGCATAGAAATTCTTTGTTAGTAACTAAATTTCTGTTTTGGTGTTTTTTTTTCCTTAGGATGAGTCCAAGCCACCCTATTCTTATGCTCAGCTAATTGTGCAGGCTATATCTTCAGCACAGGACAGGCAATTAACACTAAGTGGGATCTATGCCCACATTACCAAGCATTATCCATATTACAGGACTGCTGACAAAGGCTGGCAGGTGAGTTCTTGACACTGACAAGCTTTTAAACTGCTTTGACAGGGCTTATCTGCTTTGAAATGCTTTTATTAAAGATTTGGGGCACTAGGAATAGAGCTGCTTTGACTATTCCCAGAGTGAATTTGTTTAACATAAGCTGACTAGTTTGTTTGTGGGTGATTAGTTTTTTGAAATACTTTCTAGGGCGATGTAGTGTGTTACCATTGGGCTCACTGGTTTCTGAAACCTTTTTAATTCCGTAGTCATGTGTCTTTCATATTTGCTTGGTTTTATTCTTCCACATTCTTGCTATCAGACACTCCTCTGCCCAGATGCTTGCCTGAATTTTGCTTTATCCTTCACCTTGTCTTTTTTGGCATGATCTGCCCAAGCGGAAGATGTCAAGCCTAAAACTAAGGTCCCAGTTTTTAATCGTAGTAATACTTTAAGTCATCACAGATGTTTTGTTTCCCCAGAGTATCAACTGCATTGCCTAAGTCACAGTTTGCATGTTTTGAATCTCAGAATGGGAACTTCGAGTCTGTGCCTTCTTTGTGGTATTAAAGGAAATCTGACCAGCTTCATCGGAGAGTTTGGATGTAGTTAACACATGCTAAATCAAGCTTAAATGTTCACTCAAGGGCTGCTTTCAAAGTTCCAGAAACCTCAGCTCCACCTGCATTCAGACTTTTTCTTGGCATCACACCTCTGAAACGGGTGTTGTCATTTGAATATAATACACTAATGCAGCTGGAAAGACTCTTGCAGCTGCTGATTTCATTGTGTTCAACTGGCAGGAGCAGTACTGCTTGGTGCACTTTGAGTACAGTTGGAATAAATACATTTCTGCCTCCCTGGCTTTTCCCTGCAGTTGTAATTAGTTGTGGAATTCACTTCCTGCCTTAACCTGCTCGGCAGAACCGTGCTTTGTGAACCAGTTGCTGCGTCCTGCTTCAAAGAGAGCTGCATTTCAGTGGAGGGTGAAGTTGCCTTTTCCCCTTCCCTACCAGTGGCATTGTAAGGCTTTATTTGTGAAGAGCTCATCTACAAAAGCTCTCGTTTTGTTTTGAAAGTGGAAGAGGAATGAGCTTGTGCACACCTGGGCTTACCGAGCCTTTCCCCGAGCCCAGAAGACGGCACTACACCCAGTACGAGGTGGGCTTTTGCAATGAAAAGGGTACATAGTTTTGTCAACGTCTGGAGAGCCGTGCGGTGCTAGACTAGTGCCACATAGCTAGTGGATTCTTCTCAGAGACAGCTGTCTGAGGGCATGTTGGCTGGTTTGCATTATGATTACATGAGGTGCAGTGTCCTTCAGGGCATGTTTGGGCACCCCGGTGATTGTTTGGCAGGTAAGCAGTTAGCACAGGCTCAGGCAATTTTTTCCGCTTGCCTAGAATAAAGCCTGTCTTTTGACAGAGTTCTGATGTGGTTTACAGTGATTTCCCTGTGCCTCAGCAAAAGATCTGCTTTCATTGCTTTCCACAGAAAAGTCTCTGCACTGCCTGGCTCCAGGTGTATTTAAGTGACGGTGCAGTGCCAAGCAAACCCATCTTTCAGCATGGTTAGCAGCAAATCTGACACGTTTCCCCAGGTTTTCTCTTGCAGCTCTCCCGTGACTTTGGAACTGTGTGACTTGAGTGACTTGTTTCTGTGTTCAACACTGATTCTGACGGTGTGGATTTTATTTTTCTAAGCTGTGTGGCAAAACCCATTCGTCTTTGTTATGTGCTTCCTCATGGCAAAATAATCATCTCATTCCTCTCCTTCCTGCAGAATTCCATTCGGCACAACCTCTCCTTGAACCGTTACTTTATTAAAGTCCCACGCTCCCAGGAGGAGCCTGGAAAGGGCTCCTTTTGGCGGATTGACCCTGCCTCTGAAGCCAAACTAGTAGAGCAAGCATTTAGAAAACGAAGGCAAAGAGGAGTGTCCTGCTTCCGAACACCTTTTGGGCCTCTCTCCTCCAGGTGACTTCAGCTTCCTCTAATCTCTGTGCCAATCTCATTACCAAAAAAACAAACAAAAACTTCTCCTGAAGTACAGCGAGCAAACTTTACTTCAGTTTCTAGTTTGAGAGGTAATACAGTTAGATAGTCCTGAGGCATAATCTGAAAATTATTGTGACTTATTAAGTGTTTACCCAAAAAAAAAAAAAAAATCCAGAACCAAACTACAAAAATGCATCAAATGATATATCTCTTTTGGCATCATTTCAAAGAAATTCAAAGCAGTTATCACTGGAGTGAGTGTTTTCAGATGCCAATCTCTCATTTCAGGAAAGCTGTGTTTAAATGTGGCTTAGATTGTAGTGGAAATAACTTTTGTGGTATTTAAAACACTCTCCTGTAGGGAAGATCAGGTTGATCATGGTTGTCAGCAGTGAAGCAATGGGGGATGTTCTCTGTAGCCGGTCCAGTCAGCGATGTAACTGCAAAAGAGCTGTGTGCAGTGACAGCTTTCTCCAAGCCCTGTAGCTGTGAGGATAAGATTTGCAATCCAACACTCGCTGGAGCAGTTTCGTGTCACATTCCTCCCACACCCCCTCTTTTCTGTCTCTTAAAATGGGGGAGAAACAGGAAGAGAGGTTTTTTCACTGATCAGCTTCTGTATCTTGTTCGTCATTGAAGAACCAAGTGGTTGGGGAGGGAGGCAGTGGGGACAAGGGGGAGCAAGTACTCTGTAAGCATATGCAGGGCCAGACGCTTGCATCTACATTGCATCTTTCTTCCTCTTCCTCTCCCCGTCTCTCTCAAACACTGACAAAGATCCTTGAGAATGGCCTAAAGTCATAAACTGATCTGAATATGAGGTACTTAACAGCTTCTTTGTCAGCACTGGGCCTTCAAATGAAATGTAAAGCATACTCTGAAGGTTCCAGTTTCCTCCAGCAAGGAATAATATGACAGTATTTGGTGCTAGAGCATTTGTGAGGTTACGGTGTACCTTTCGACTCTTCCCAGCAAGACTTTAGTGGGTAGTGTGGAAGAAAGGCTGTACTTCTCCTCGGGAATCCTGTATTGGAGATAACTTTTGGTCTCTGCTGCTGTCTTGTGGTTGAAATGCATCTACACTTTCCAACGCTACGTTCTGGTGTTTCAGGAGTGCTCCTGCCTCCCCTACTCACCCTGGCCTGCTGTCCCCTCACTCTAGTGGCCTACAGACTCCAGAGTGCCTGTCACGGGAGGGCTCACCCATTCCGCACGATCACGACTTTGGGTCAAAGTTAGCCTCAGTTCCGGAGTATCGGTATTCACAGAGTGCACCTGGTGAGTAGCTCTTGTTTCACAGAGGGTGACCGTTCACTTGCACCAAGTGCCGTCCTGAGGATGCAGCAGGAATGCTTCTGCCGGTGTATTACAGGAGGATCTAGATCTCTTCCCACTTTGTTGTTAGAGCCTGATGATGCATATGCAACTTCAGACCATTTTTCTTGCTAGTCTTTGGATGAGGGGGCAGGTGATGAAGGAGTGTGTAGAAACACATGAGCTAACCTTGAATTAGATGGCTCTAAAGAACTGACAGCAAAGTAGCCATGACAGTGTGTAGCTCACTTGCGCTAATTTACTAGCCTTCTGGATAAGATCAGCTTGGCCACGCTGAGCTCTGCGGTGCTGTGGCCGGGGCCTTGGTAATTTGTTAAGCCCTGGTGAGTATCTGCTTGTCAGCTGTGCTGTAACTGGCCTGATGTATAGAGTGTTCCTGGTGAAGCTGGAAGGCAAAACTCATTAAGTGAATCTTCATTTTTTTTATGCTTATGGTGGGTTTTGTTCACAGAAATGTGCTCAGATGGCACGTAAGGTTTTAGTAAGTTAGGAAAGATTGAAGGTGGTATTTTTGAAGCCTTATGTTTTGTTCCCTACTCCTGCCAGTGCTGAAGGACTGAGTATTGCAGATTAGAAGCGCATAGGTGAAATGAGCAGAGGCCTTTTTGCCTCTCCTATTAATGTATGCTTCTCTTTTCCATTTAGGATCTCCAGTCAGTGCCCAGCCAGTGATTATGGCTGTTCCTCCCCGACCATCTACTCTGGTGGCAAAACCAGTCGCGTACATGCCAGCATCAATAGTGACTTCTCAACAGCCTTCATGTCATGCAATTCACGTAGTTCAACAAGCTCCGACTGTTACAATGGTCCGAGTTGTGACCTCCTCTGCAAACTCTGCAAACGGATACATCCTCACAAATCAGGGCACAGCAGGAGGAGCTCATGAAGCTGCAGGAGCAGTGTTGGATTTAGCTGGTGACCACAGAGGTAGCTTTTCCTTGCTATTCCTTTAATAAGTCTTGAGCAGGCCTGGGGAAGTGGGTGGTCAAATGCCATTTCACTCATCGGGTGCTTAGCCCTTAATAAAAGATGTTTCTCTAGGTAAAACTTAAACCAAGTAAGAGTTCATCCATTTGAGGTCTCCAGCGGTGAGCAGGACAACTGTGCTCCCTTGTCTCCTGTGGGGAACAAACCTAACAGACTTTGGAAGCTGAAAAAAAATGCAGTGCTTTAAATATTTGTATTATCCCCACTGTATTATCAGTGCCATGCCAGTGTATTGGTCAGCTGGATGTGCTATGGAAATGTGTGCTCTTTCTAGCCAAAGAGATGGCCTGGGAAAGGCTGAAACTCTCTGCTTCAGGAGGGCTGTGTAAGTAAATGATTGAGCCCTTCTTTTCCACAGGCCTGGATTCCTAGAGAAAGCATGTGCTTCTGAAAGGGCAGGCAGTGTCCCATTAGCGCAATCTTCAAAAACCAGTTACATCAAAGGCCTCGTTTTTTCCTAAGCTGGAAATTCCAGCCTTGGGGGATTTAGTGAGTTAAACGTTCTCTTGCTGTGATCTAGACAACACCTTGTCTGCTCACCATTTCAGAAGGGCTTGGTGCTGCTAGATAGATGGGTGTTGGACCAGCAGCAAGACTAGTTACTCTGATTGCTTTTATGTGGGCAGTGGGGCAATGGTTCTTCTCTAAGGGAAAGAAAAAAATGACAAAAACCTTCCCCTATAGCAATAGGAGGACCACTGCCATTTTTAGTTCAGCTCTGGTTATCCTGCTTGAGTTTCACTCACATTCTCTAGAAATTCCTGTCTGGATCCCATACATGTTCCTGAAGCACTTGCATTTGCAGCTGCCTAGCTATCACCTGCTCCCTTCTTTCATTCACTAGTTCTTGCTGTCACTTGTTCTTTCCCTACTTGTGCCTCTCTTATTCCCACTCTTATCCTTTTATGGTCTCTACCTTCCCTTTGTTTTTCCTGGTTGCTCCATTTTCTTTCCTAATCTCCCAGCTTCCCTTGCCTTTTCTCTCCCTGCTTCCCATCAGCCTGCCTGCAGGTCTCAGCTCAGTGCTTGTGTCCCATCCAACTCCACACTTGTTGTCTTCTAATGTTAAAATGAGAGAAGCCCTCTCTTCCTACAGGACTGATGAGTTTTTGTGCTTCCTGCCCGCCTGCTCCGCATTCAGACCCACAGAGCCCCTGGAAGAGGGTGGCTGTCCTCTCCTGCATGCCCAGCAGGAGGCTGTCCCATATTTCTTCATACCTGCTGAATTGACCCCTCGCTTGCGAGAGCAGTGGTTGAGTGCTTTCAGTTATCTTGATGCAGGAACGCAGCCTTCCTTTTTTATTTTGTTTTCCTGCCTCATGTTTTCTTCCTATACTTCCGTAGCTGGCAAAATCTTGCAATTGTGGGAAGACCTCCTTGTAAATCAACCTACGTGCAGGCCTGACAGCAAGCTGTTGCAGACTTTTGGCTCCAGGCATTGTGAAAGATGTTAATGCCTTCTCCTGCTGTGTGGTATTGAGAGTTAGGCCAATTCGCCTCTAATTACAAAATAATCTATGAGATTTGCAGTGATTGCTGTCCATATCACAGCTATAATGTGCCAGTAAGGGAGATGATGCCTTTTTAGGACAAAGGGTCAAGTTTATAATCTTGAGTGGCTTATGCTGTAAGAAAAATGTTCTAAATATTGATAGAGTATATATGCAATAGAGTATATGTGCGATAGAGAATATTTTAGTGGTTTCAAATATTCATCCCTGACCTTCTGCGGTGCTGAGGTATTTTCACATTTGTAAGGCTGGGGTATGTATCACTGCTAAAATGTTAATGAGAATAAAGCCTGCTCCTAAGCCAAGGTAGTAAATGATTTTTGTCTGTTCTACTTTTAAGCAGGCATGGATGAAAAGCCAACGATCGCATTTGCCACGATACCTACAGCCAGCCGTGTTATTCAGACAGTCGCCAGTCAAATGGCACAGGGTGTTCCAGGACAGACGGTCACGATCCTTCAGCAGGCAGCTCCAGTGACCATTGGACAGCATCAGCTTCCTGTGCGCGCAGTCACTCAGAACGGGAAACATGCCGTGCCCACCAACAGCATCACTGGCAGCGCTTATGGTAGGCTGTTCTCGTCACTTTCTGGTCTTTGATTGCTTTCTGAGCTTAGCAGTTAGGTCGTAAGGCTGTAAGGGTTTTCTCTTCTTAGTTATATATGAAGTTATTCCATGTGTCCAATTGCAAAGGTATGTGAATTCCTCAACTTCTGTGGCTGTAAATGTCAGTGGTAGATATCTCCCTGTCCACCTCTGCTCCCTTCCCCTAGTGGAAAAGTTTTGCTATCTACCATTGCTTCTGAAACGTCTAGTGTCTTTCCTTTGTCCTTGGCTATGCGTTTATTACTACTTCCAGTGTCTACCTTTTGAGGGTTACTTGTTGAAAGTGTCAGCGATTCTTGTGTTGAGCCTCTTTTTTCATTTCTTTTCCTCTGACAGACAGCCTTTGCTTTCAGCATGCCAAATAATGAAATTTCCATGGCGCTCTTTAGATCTTGTGAAATATGGCTCCATAGAGTATTAAGAAAATAACATACTTTCCCATCTTAAGGTCTTAGAGAGGGATAAGATCTATTTCATCAGGTGAAAGAATGTAGGATTCTTTTATATGCGGGATGTGTTACAGCCATTTGTCAAGCCTGACTTCTAAAATCCCATGCTAGCTATGTCTTGGCAGCCTCCTCTTACTGCTTGCTCAGCACCTCCAGGTTTTGTCCGGTTAAGGATGATGACGCAATGGAAATCCGGGTTTCTTACAGCCCTTTTCAGTGAGATGCTAAGCACCTCTGCTGTCCAGACCAGTGCTTACAGGGAGTTCGAAATGAAGGACACTGGTGGGATTTTGATAGCTTTCATGAAGAAAAATAGGAATGTTTCTACACAATTTTCTGCCATGTCTATTCACAGTATCGCCTGGCTTGCAAATGAATTGCAAGAATGAAAAAATGATAACAATAAGGGTTTTACGTAACCAAGCTATTACGATGTGAAATAGATCAGAGAGGTGGACTTGCTGCTACCCAACAGTAGCGTTCGTCTCATGGAGAATCAGACAGGTTTTTATTTAACAGTTTTATGTTAAGATACTCTAATCTCACCGAAACTTTTCTAGCTCTCTCGGCAAATTGGAAAATATTCCAGTTGCATCTGAGTTTTTTTGCAAGTGGTAGTGAGTTTTCTGGTTGGCAAAACAGAGCCCAGGTCTCTTGACTCTCGTCTGTATGAAGTTAGCTTCTCTTAACCGCATGGTTTAGGTTCTCGAAGTCACTGAACTGTAACTGGAGACTGCCCTTATCCTTGCCCTGTTTTTTCCTTCATCCTCTTGATGCTCTGCAGCCTCCTTCCCATGCCTTGGTAGGAGTTACTGGGCTTTGAGGGCCTTTGTTCTGTTTGCTTTGTTTATTTATCCTAGGGCTCCTTTTTGATGCATTTAGCAGTGAGCACACCACTAATGTTCTGTCATTCCATCCTTTGCAAATCAGTCTGGAGGGCAGAGGATGTGCTGTCTCCTGAGTCCCCTTTGGCTGCCTCTCTGATTGATGCAGAGTCCAAAAACTGCATGTGTTTTGTTTTCCAAGCAGTGTTGTGTGCCAAAGCCAGTGTGTAAGCACATTCTCTGTCTGGAACTAGGAATTGTAGACATTTTTATGGAGAGTTGCTACTTAAATCGTCTTTTTTTTCTCACCACTTTTATTAATGGGAGGGTGAGAGCTTTTTGTCAGTGTTGGAATACAAGATTGGGAGCCAGAAATTCCTACGGTCTGATCACAGTTCTGATGGGAACGCATTTGGTTCGTCTGGGGTAAGCTCTTCCCTGCCCATTTTACAAGTGAGATGTCAGTACACACAATATTTGGATTGTAATCTAGTTTCCCAACAGACCGGCTGTTCTTACTGTGCAAGCAGGGCTAAAGAGGGCCCTCTAAATTGAAGGCAAAGCACACAGATGTTGTAGCTTCCAAGAAGTTCTGACTGTAGGTGGCCAGAGAATGACTTCTCAAAGAGGAGGTGTACTGTAATTTTAACAGGGGATGGATCCTCCCCTTCTGGAGATGAATGCTTAGCTGCCAATGCCTTGTTTGACAACAGATAGGAAGAAGGAAGTTCTCCCATGAAAGGGGTTATTACCAGTTTGGTGAACTTGCTAGCCGTGTCTCTCCCTCTCCTCCCACAGTCGCAGCTTTGTGCAAGCCTTACAAAGTGGACTTGAAAACAACACTTGAATACGTGCCAATTATCGCATTTGACTGGTTTGTTTTCTTGTTTTGTGGAATATCAAAACACTTGTGCTACTTCATCTCGTTAATTCTCTTTCTTTCTCTCTCTCTCTCTCTCTCTCTCTCTCTCTCTCTCTCTCTCTCTCTCTCTCTCTCTCTCATCCTACTTCCCAGCTCTTACAAATCCATTGCAGCTTCTTGCAGCCCAGGCCAGCTCATCCACTCCTGTTGTAGTCAGCCGGGTATGTGAGACGGGGACCGAAGAGACAGCAGCAACCTCTTCCAGTGAACCTGAAGTCAAAAGACCCCGGATAGAAGAGGCCAGTGGAGCGGTTCCAGCCCAAACTGGAGTCATCACGTCTACGATGCCACAAGGACAGGCAACCAGTGAATGAAGAACCAGTGGGAGGAGCTGGAGTGATGTGGGGTGGGCATGGGATGGCAGGAGCCCTAAAGCAGCTTTCAAAGAAAACAAACCACAACTGTAACAGCTCAAAACATAGCGGATAAAGAGCTCTCTTTAAAGTCAGATTTTTAAATGGGAGATCAACAGCTGATAGAATCACAAGGTGCCAAAAAGAATGGAAAACCCCTCCCAAGAACCCATACCTGGAACTCTGTTCTGTCTTTACCTATGGGATATTTTTTCCTTTTTTTTTTTTTTTAAAAAATATTCAAAAAAATACAGACAACTGATTGTATGACTGCTGGGATATTTTTAACTGTCTCTTCCCCTTTTGGCTCCAAGGGGATGGGATTTGCAGTTCAGCATCTAAAGGAATGTAACACAAATACAGTCTGCTCCCTGGAAAGAAAACTCCTCATTTTCTATGCCTTAATACTGTGCTTCTCAGAGCTTTGAACCATAGGACCGTTTTTAAAAGGCCTCCTAAGGCAATCAAATGCTGAAAGATGGGTGCAGTATCTCATAACAACAGCATTAAAGAAACATGGTACCAAGCTTAAAGAAAAAGGCAAATGATTTTGTTTTTTAAAATAGAAAAATTCTGAATATGAACGAATGTTTATTTATGTGGGGATTCAGGAGGAAGAGTTACAGGACTCAACCACCTGGATTTCCAGATGCAATTTCTCTCCATTCCCTCTGAGGGAGGATAAGATAACAGAGGAACGGTATTAATTTGGTTCCTGTAAAGATATTAAAAACAAAGGGTTTTGTACCTTCAGTGATTTCTTACAATTATTCATCGCTTGCTCTGGACAACAGCCAAAGTATCTTGATGACTGAGGATCACATGGGGAAGGGTGTCTCCAAAAGGTTCTGTGTGCATTTGATTGATCACATCCTGTGCTGGAGCACCAGGTTTTGTTCAAAATAGCACCGTAGGTGAAGATATTGCCACTGTCTCTGTGAACTTGAGAAAATACTCATTGGTGTTCTGCACTAAAGCAGTCTGCCTTCACCTCCGGTTGGTAGTGTGGCCCTCAACTAGATGGACAATGGTCAGGAGGCCAGGGCTGGGTCTGTCACTGACCCTCGGCCATGGCTGACAGCAAAGCTGCTGTGTTATTCTTCTGAGGGGAGCTGAGAGCTGGGGTGAGAGGCAGCAGAGTTCATACAGTGTTTAATACAAATTCTGTGAGGGTGTAGAGACCAAGGCAAAAGAGACCTTTTATTTTCCGTGCGGTAAAAGTCACTGGAGGTCTTAAAACAGGTTTTCCAAAAGGAATTTGGAGGTTTCCTTCCATTGCCTGGCTCCCTCTCCCATCTCTCCTCCCTTGAGGACCATTTGGGCTGGCCAGTAGGAAGAGGCCTCTGTTCAGACTGTATTCCAGGCTCTTCGTGTACTCCAAGTACGAGTAACGCAGGTTTGAGTCACTTCAGCCACGCGGAGCAGTTGGGGGGGGGGGGTGTGTGACACCTTGTGACTAGCAAAGAAATCATCCTCTGCGTAGCCTCCAGCTAACCCCTTCGGTTTTATGCCTGTTTGCAATCCCCTTGGCTAACGTGTCTTCTGGCAGCACAGCAGACATCTTTTAATTTAGGAAATGTTATGGGTTTTGTAATGGCAAAAGAGACTTAAGAGGGCTGGGATATGCCTGTGGTAGTTATCCCTGTCTGTATTGATTTATTGTCAGGTTGCCGTCTTGTACAGTCTGACGGGGCTATCGCGGAACAGAGAGGCAAACCCACTGCATAAACATGTTGGAAAAAGATTTCCCCTCTGTGCAGTAAATGATACTGTCAGTATGTCCATGGGGATTAAGGGGTAAAGCACAACCGTTCAATGTCTGCTGGAATTTGGGGAGGGGGAGGAAATCAGCAAGGTAACAGCTGGCATCACTTGTTCCCTTCTAGCTTTCCTTTCTCTTTGCCAAATCCTATTCAATAGCCAAGTCCCGCCGCTTGAATAAAACCCAGCCGTGTTTTATTCTCAAGCCGATTGTTTTGTGAGAAATATTTCTGAAAGAAGGAAAGAATTTCTTGGTCTCGTGATTTGCGGTTGGGCTCTGCAGTTAGAGGCACACAGAGTATTCAGGACAGTTCATTTATCTACAGCTAGGCTTTCTTAATTTAGGGGTGTCCCTTTGGTGACAAGTTATTAGATTGGATTTTTAGTACTTTGAAATGATTTTGAGAAGGAGGATTGTTACAGACCACGAAGTAATTGAAGCAGGCCGACCTCCAGCTGTCACTTTTCCCGCTAGGTGCGGCATAGCGGAAAAGCGCTCGGATTAGCTCTGTTTTCTGTAGCCTTTTCAAAGCCAGAATTCAATAAAATGGACTTCAAGGAAGAACGCACAAGTGAGAGTGCAGCTAGTTTATCTGTTAGTCATTACTTTCGGGTGACTGCTGGTTCAGATACAGGCACGCCTCTGAAAGCCCTGAGGCCATGGAGCTTTCTGAAGCAGAGGACTCTTTAGGTTTCCAGGACGTTGGGTGAGTCAGCGTAAGATGAGCAACCAACAAGAATACTGTTCAGGGTGCGAAGCTGCCAAAGTTTTGTGGGTTTTTCTTTACTGCTGCTTTTCTCTTGGAAAGTCTAAATAATCAGGCCCTAAACTTCTGTAAACGAGTCCAGCACTATAGAAATACATCAGCTGAATGACTGTTTTCACACACCAGTTGCTGCTTTATAGATACCTCTTGAAAGTGCATCCTCAGGTTGTGTGCATAGATCTGCCTCTTCACTATTTAGAACAGAGTAACACTTTCCCACTCTTCCTTTTGTGGCACACGATGCCTGCTGGTTAAAATGTGAGTTGAGGATAAGCAAATATCTTTGACGTGTTCACCCCTTCTGCTTGAGGTGTCTGGGACTTGTCAGTTCATCCTATCAGGATTTTTGCTTTATCAGTCTGCTGCATCCCCTGTTACTGTAGGAAGCAGCCATGCCACTTGAATTTTTTACTTTTTTTTTTTTTTTAGGTTTGCCTGTATCATTGGCTGATACGAGGTAAAATAATGGTTCTTACTCAATCCTGTTGAGAGCGCTCTGCAAAAATGTGGTCTTCATCTGGAACACATGAGATCGGGGACATCTTGTTTCAGGCCTGCAGATTAAATCTTTCAACACGCTGCTCAGTCTGGGAGACAGCACCGCTCTTTTTCCATCAGTCCTGATTCCCCAGGCTTGCAGTTTTGAGAACTGCAGAGGAATGAAAATTAATGTGATGGTAGAATTAAGCCTTCAACTAGAAAGAAAATATTACCTTAACGGTTATATGCAGAACTCAGATTATTTTTAAATTGATCACCTAGCTTGTTCTTATTGTCCAGAAAGTTGCATCTCATGTCCTTAATTAGTTATATTAACTGAGGGAGGTTTGAGGGGGAGAGGAGTAGGATGCTTCATTGCCTCTTCTGCTGTCTGTATAACAGAGGTCAAGGCATGTTGAATATTTAACCTGCTATAACTTAGACCTGGGAAAACTTTAAGCTCTTAAGGTGTGAATTCACTTTTCACCATTCCCTATTGATTTATTTTTTTTATCTTAGGCAATGACAGAGGCTAATTTTACTTTGATCGCAGTCAGTTTATAGCAACTTTTGTTGCCTCAGTTTGCAAAAGCTGAATGCAGTTGTTCTTGGGTTTATTCCGCTGGAATTCTTTAGTTATTGTTTTGGCTTGACCTTGGCTCTTGTGAAACAGGAAGCTTTTTACAGTGAGATCAATTTCATCTGATTTAGTGATAACACAACACAGTGCTGAGCACGGAATTGAAGTTCATCATTAGTTCATATATTCTTTTCAACTCCTTTTTCTTCCCGTATCCCTCCCCCGTACCATGACGGCTGTCCCCTGTAGCATATCCAGCCATTTTTATCCACTGATGGAAGCGGCACCTTGCACTAAGCTCTGCCCGGGGACTCAAGGATGAAAATACCTGTGGGATACATGAGGCTCCAGAGCAGGTTGAGAAAGGCCCATTTGGTCACCCTGTATTTCATTTTCATGCTGTGTTTTAGACATGCTACTGTTGGCCACAGTTTGTTCAGGAGTGTGTTTTCAGAGACGTATTAAAGCTTTGTAAGAGGAAAGAAATAGTTAAATAACAGCTGAAGCCTTTACAGTGCCTCTGCAATCAATGCCATGGTCTGGCTTCAGGTTTTAGCGGGGAGTAAACTTGGTTTTGCATGTTTTAGACATCTGTCTTGTGTACTGACTTAGAACTGTCATTCAGAATTAACTTCCACATTTTTCCCCTTTTTCAGTAGGGGAATGCCAGCAGTAAAATAAAACTTGAAGCACAGAAGGCTAGGGACCTATATCTAAGCAAGTGAGAGCATCTGACCTGAGCTTTCATACAATGTGGTGTGGACGCTTTTCACTGTCTGCTGGGGATGTTAAATTGATGTTAGAGCTTTTCATCTGTGTTAGCAAAGGGGTTTTCCAGTGAGATATTTGGTATAGCTCTGATGTGTGCTAGCATGTAAACAGATGTGAAAATGTAGGGTGAAAGGAGGAACGTTCCCCTGCTATACCTAGATTTGGGGATCTTGGATGACCAGGATTTAATCTAGCAATAGTTCTATACAGTTCTGTACTTTCCCACAGAGGATCAAAAGCCGTTTCTTCAAGCTTACTGCATCCAAGGATTAAGTTCCAGCTGGTTGGTTGTTCCTTCTTTGTTTCTGAAGTTTAAACTATGACGTACAAATTATAGTTTATCACTATGATAAACATAAATCACATAAAACTGCAGTACTAGGAAAGATCAAGTCTTTATTTGTTGTCTTTGCCACTGGCCAGCTGTAGCTGTTTAGAACAACTTGGGTTGGAAGAAACTTTTGGAAGTCTCTGCTATAACCTTCTGCTGAGAGCAGATCCAGCTAGGCCACATTGTTGTGACCTTGTCCAGATGAGCTTTGAATGTCTCACGAGATAGAGGTTCCATGACTCTGGTCCCTGGTCCATTCTGACCACCCCTGAGGTGAAAACACTTTCACAGCTATCTAAGGAGCATTTCTCATGCAGCTGCATGTGCTCATTGCCTCTTGTCCTATCACATCACATCTCCAAGAAGAGCCTAGCTCTGCCTTCTCTGTATCTTCCAAATAGGTAGTTGAAGACACCAGTAAGATTTTCACCATTTTGCTTCGTTTTCTTAAGGCTGAACCAACCTGGTTGTCTTGGTCTCCTCTTGTATATCACGTGCTCAAGCCCCCAGGGCTTCAGGTGGAATTGCTGCAGAAGGTCCCTCACCGTCTTGTGCTGGGGAGCCCAAAATTGAACACAACATACTGCAGATACGATCTGACAAATGCTGGATGGAGTGGGAGAAGAATCACTTTCCTTGGCCTGCTGGCTACACTTTGGCAAGCACAGCCCAGTACCTCTCTGGTCTCTTTTACCGCAAGAAGCGCTACTGGCTCGTCTGGAGTATAGTGTGAGAACCTGGAGCAAAGTTCTGGTTCACTAGCAAAGTGAACTAGAAATACTCTGGATTGCATTCGTACGTATGCAGCCATCTTGTCCCCCTCTCCCAAGGAAGAGCGCCAGATTGGGTCTTGTAGCTTTTTGAACAGGAGACAGGGCTGAATGATCCTCATTACTTTTAAAAATAGCTGTGCTTTACCTTATCAAATGATAGTTTCAATCCAAAGTGGAATTTACCTTGAATTTCTACGCCGATACAAAAATCTTTCAGGTTTTTTAGTCCTGCTGCTGTTAAGTTGGACTTGGGCATTAGGAGTCAGCCTCCAAAGGAACATGACTAGCTTCATAATTTTGCCCTTGCTGCACTCTGAGCTTTTGAGTTTGCAAATGCCATCCTGCAGCAAATGATCCGTCTTCCCTTGCCAGCCGGTCTCTGGGGCAGCTCCTGTTTCTGCTCCCCATCACGGATTTTCCCCTCTGTAGCCGTTTCTGTCAATTCCAGAGCCCTTTAATCCAGCTCCTAATTTAATGCCATTGCTCGAAGGTCTGCATCTGGTGAGAATCAGTCTGTTAGCTTGCAGTTATACAACAGATTGTTCAGTCGTGGAACTTTTTGTTTCCTTCTGGGTGAAAAATTATGCCAAAGCTGCTACTACTATAGCATACACTACTGTTGTGAAGTGTAGCTTACAATGGAGCCAGCTGTGCTGCAGAAAACAGTGACACTACAAGGTCATCCGGATTGCTGGAACCGGTGGGATTGGGAAGTGGTGCCTTCTTGCATTTTGATCCGGACCCGATCAAAACGTGGCTGTGGCTTCGTGCTGGAGCGCTCCCCTCTCTGCGGCTGCGATTAGTCAGATCAGCGTCTCTCTCTCTGCTGGGTGGGTTATTTGCAGGACGTGTTTGCACGTGTTTGTGCACGCAGCGGTGGATATATGCCTGTAAAACAGTCGGTGGGAAACACCTAGCTGCGATGGTGGGCTTTCTCCGTTGGGCTGTCTTTCCCAGGGCAGTAACGCAGCAGCGAGCGTTTTGCTTTGGACTGAGCAAGACGTTTCGAAAAATACTTGGTTTTCCTGGAGCACTATATTTAAATTCCAAATTTTTAATCGACTTTTAACCTTTGTATTTATATGTTCGGAAAACTCTTTTGATACCTTTTTCAATTTACCAACACTGAATTAAAACCCTTCAGAATGTATGGCTGGTCCTCTCCTTACGTGTCACTTTAAGGTTCGGAGCCTGAGGGTAGTTGTGCCAAATCTACCCCTTGGCTCTCAAGGTGGAAGAAACCATTGACAATTCATGGGTGGCAGCTAAGGAAGAAACCCTTTAAATTTTTTTTTTTTTTTTCCAGAGAATATTAAATTAGATCTGTGTAAACATAAAATTTATATTTATTAATGTGTGTGTGAGTGAGTGTGTGTGTAAATATAGATATATAAATGGTCCATGACTATTTCTTTCTCTTAAATGGTACTTTACACAGACTTTTATACAGCAAGTTGGTAAATTCCCTCACCGGGCACTGATTCTGAAAGACCGATGTACCTATTTTTGTAACGAATGTGGGCAGCCGGTAGAAGCAGCTTTACTTCAGTGATTGCTTTCATTCCTCTCGCAGAGCAGAAGAGACGACTTGGTACTTGCATCTTCCTTGCGTAGGAGCCCTGCTTCTGCCTTTGTCACGCTTTCAGCGACCCCGGCCCGTGCTGCTTTTCTGGCACAAAAATCCCCCAGGTGGCACTAATGAAAGCTGGAATCCTTTCTCGCCTCAGATTATCTCTGGATGCAGTATCAGGGAGTACTTTAGAGATGCTGCTCTGTAGGTCATGGGACCTCATTCTATAACAGAGGAGGCTAATGGAGGGTCCGTGAGGATGCTGTAAGGTTGAGAAATTCCTGGCTGTCCGTCAGGTGGCTGAGCTAACACTGGGGCACCGTGAAGTAGTTTCTTTTCCTCTGTGGTGAGGTTATTCTCCTTTTATGATGCTTCTGTCTCTTCATGGGGTGCGAGGTGTGTATATCCCCTTGAAAACAAATGCGTAAGTGTTTTTCTAATGCTCCCATTCACAGGGAGTAAATTTTACCTGACGGGCCAAATTTCAGCGGTGGTTTAAGTCCACAAGGATCACTAAATCCACAGAAGCCTGTGTTTTGAGCTACTTGGGCCTTTTGCGAGTTAATCTTAAAAGCAGGTGATACTTGGCTTCCTAATCCTAATTGCTCTTCCAGAAGTAGAAATTCCTTTCTCCATAAGGACCCGAGTGAACCCTTCACCGCGGTTTCTGCTTACTGTCCGGTGGTCGGGCTTTGATACTTAAGGGAGGACAAGATTGGTGGTAAGAAGAATAACCAGAGCAGGAGCGGTGAAAGGAAACAGCTTTCCTCCTCAGCAGAAAACAGCCCTTGTGAAAACCAGGCTTCCCCTAGCATTTGGTTACTGCTTTGTGTCCGCTGCTGAGTTAAGCAATGCATCCGATAGCCCAGGCTGTGGCATTTCTGCCGTGATCTAGACCTTCCAGTCCTGCTTCTACCCCACCTCAGTTTCACTTCAAGCAGTCCGAAATGGAGCCTTACTTAAAGCGAAGGGCGACGTTGAGGAGAAATGTCTGTTAGCTGAAGAAAAATGAGACTTAAATGGAGCAGAAAAAGTGAAATTTCCTTCTGTGTCACTGCCTTGCTGCTAAAAGTCTGGTGCAGAACATCCTGATGTTCTGCTGATTGCTGTGCCGCTCTTCGGGGGTGGACAGGCTGCTAAGTAGGCAAGTTGGCTCCGTAGCAAAGGAATTGCTGTAAACCTAAACTCGCTTTAGCTTTTTCTTTTTTTTTTCTCCCCCAAATGGGCTTGAAGTGGAGGGAGGGAACCAGAGTATTGTTGTTTGTAAGATCTTATTGTCTTGAATGGAAAAGAAAACAGAGAATGTAAAAAAAAAAAAAAAAAAAAAAATCTCATTCAAATATAGTGATATGGAGAACAGAATGGCGTGAAAATACAAAAATCTTATGAGACCGTATATTGTCTTGGGTTCTGGACGTGCCGTTGGTACCGTGGTGAGACTGGCCTTGTCGAGGCTGGTGGCCAACCTCCGCGGAGCCTAAAAGAGCGTGTAGGATTTTGTAGCTACCCAAAGGGCTGTTAAAAGCTGGTTTAGAGATAAATCAAAAGGTGTATGTGAGCAATGAAAAGCTGGAAATTCAAATCCAATGCCGACTATTTGCTTTAAAAAAAAAAAAAAAAAAAGACTCTGTACCTCCCCCTGTTCCGCGTATATGCGTTCCCACGGCGTCCTTGGGGGAAGGCTGCAGTGAGACGAGGACCTGAAATACCTCAATGGCTTGACAGAAGTGTTTTGCTACAGAGACCTGGAGGAGCCTTACCCCTTTCACCTGGATTTGGCACTTAATTTAAAGATGGGGATGGAGGGGGGAACTAAAGCCATGCTCGCATTTCAGTTCCTGGTGTTGCCTGTACAAGACACCTCCAGCCAGATGTTCTGGGTTTCGTGGTTGGTTGTTGGTTTTTGGTTTTTTTTGGTTTTTTTTTTTTTTTACAGCTGATATCAAAAGTATTTTTTGTGACTCGTTTTCATTATCAGTGCTTTTTAAAAAGCAGGTGTGTATCCCAGTGGGGAAAGCTCCATCTGGGACGAGGGATGTGAAGTTCATCACCTTTACCTGGCCATGTTGCAGCCCCGCTCCTGCTGGATGCTTCGCTGCACAGGCAGCCCGGGAATCCCACGAGGGCTGGGAGCGTGTCCTGGTCCCGCGGGGGAGGCGGCTGCTCACCAGGGGAGACGGCAAAATATGAGCATTCGAGGAGCAGGACCTGCATTTCCACATCAAATGGGATACAGTGGGTTTGTTTGTTTTTTAATACGGAGCCATACTTTTTTTTTTTTTAAGTAATTTGAGATCTGAATGTGATTTCTAATGTATCAAGAACGTTAATATTTTAAAGCTATAACAAAGTTTTAAATTTCTACTATTTTTTTTTTTTCATTTATTTTAACTGTTCTGTTCTGTTACCTTAATTTGATGTATGTGGTTGGGGAATGTTGCTTCTCCTCTTAGCATTTGTTTCTATAACCAGAAATAAAATTATATATGAAAGAGAAAATGCCCTGAAATCGCTTGCTGCTTTTGAGTGACAGACTTGTGTTCTTCGGTGTAGTATCGTAGGGGGGTTAATATTCCTGCTGCAGTTTGTGTTGTACAGCCTACCCCTCCTCAGAATGTGAGGGGACAGGGTGGTTTAGTATTATTTTTTTTTTCCCTTTTATTATTTTCTTTAAATGCTGTAGGAGGGAAATATATATCTGGACACCTTGCGCTGTTTGTTTTAGAGTTCGCAGATATCCCACTTTGGATCCCTTCTCAGTTCTTCGGGCAGCTGTTAACTCGCACCAGAGTGAACATATGTGTATGTTTGAGAGGCGTAACGCTTCCCCTGGGCTCTATAAACTCTTCCTCCAGCCCTAGCTTTCATTTTGTCATGAAGAGAAACATTGTTATTTTGAAAGATAAACTATTTCAGGGTATTTCCCCGTAATTTATAATAATTGTTTCATTTAAGCATATGAGGTCAGAAAAGAGTTCTTTATCCACCTGCCCTATAGTGCAGGTTTTTCCTCCCTTGTCCTCCTAACAGAGCTACAATTTAAGCTTAGGGTTTATTTTGACTAAACAAAGTCATTCTGAGCTCCAGAACTGAATTGCGGCACCTTTTAAGACCTCAGTTGACATAAAGTAGCTGTATTTGACTAACTAAGCGAAACTAAAACTGAGAAACAATAATGAAATCGTACACAGTGTAGCAAAGATATTCAGCCAGAGCCATCTTAATATATATTAATTTTTTTTGGCATCTTTTAGAATTGCCGTCCCTTTGGCTCCCCCCGTGCGTGTTTTGTGACGCAGCCAGAGGAGAAGGCGTGCAGGGAAAAGTGGGGATGGCCGTGCTTGGATGCTTGGTCCCTCTGCTGCCTGTGGTAGCTCCGAGTGCTGACGGCTGAGGTGACGGACGCCGCTGCCCCTTCGGAGGGCAGATTAGCTCTGTGGCTAATTGCCAAGGCACGCTTTTAATGAACTTTAATGCCGGGGGGGCATAGGGCAGAGCAGTACCAAAGGGTGTGATGTGCCAAGAATCCCGTGGCATCTTCTCCACGCTGCGGGGTGATGCACGGCAGGAAGGTCTTCAGGAGGAGCGACATTTCTGATGGGGAAACGTTAATCCCTTTTTAAGCTTTTGGAAGTGCTGGAGACCGTCGGCCGAGCAGGTATTTCTAACACCTCTTGCCCTTTTGGTTCTGAAGAAGTCCCAGGAGAGGCTAAGGACATCTTCTACCACCTGGCCTTAATGTCCCCACTCCGCCATGGGACCGCGGCTCAGTGGTGAGTCCTGAGCGGGGCTCTCGCCTGCGCCCCACGGGCTGCCCTTAGAGCCAGGCTTCACCTCCCGAGCAGGGCCCTGAGGTGGAGAATAGAAGCACTAACGTCTCAAATAATCAGTGAACTGTTAATGGAGGGGATTTTGCCCTTACCCCTTCTCCCCTCCTCTCCGCGGACAGGGTCGGGCCTAGTTTCCAGGGGAGTCTGCCCGGCTTTCCCCCTCCGGAACTTCCCGGCGGCCGGAACCTTGGTGCCGCAGCAGCCGCGTCCCCCCGGGCCGCCGCGGCCGGACCGCGCGCCTCAGGGGGGCCGCTTTGGCCGCGCGCCGAGCGGCGGAGCCTTCGGCATGTTCACGGCGACGGCCGAGAGCTTCCTCAAGCAGGCGAGGTACCGGGAGGAGGGCTGGGGTACCGGGGGAGGGCGGCAGGGCCCCCTGGGGCGGGCCGGCGGCCTGTGGGACGTACCGGGCCTGTCGCGGCTAGGGCCGGGGCAGAGGGGGAAGCTGGGCCCCGGTGCCGCCTCAGCGGGGTCCCGACGTCCGCTGTTTCCCCTCTTTCCCCGGGCAGGGAGATCCAGGAGGAGGAGCTGCGGAGATTCGTCTCCCGCGTCGCCGCCGTCCTGCAGGGCCCGGAGCTGGGCCCCGAGGCCGCCGACTGTCTCCAGAGGCTGCACCTCACCGTCGCCGCCACCAAGTACCCCCGCAAGTGAGCGGCCTTGTGTCTCTCTGATGTTGGCAAGAAGCAAAGCGTTACTTTCTTGGGGGTGAGAGGGCAAGGGCTGGGGCTTAGCGCTTTAAAATAACACCCTCTTTTGAAAACATTGAGCTTGATATAAATGTAAAGCCCCTCTTTGCCTTTTTTCCCCCTAAGCAGATGATGCCTGCCTCCTTTTGCAGCGAGGGTGACGGGTGTTTGTGTCACTGAGCGCCCTTTCAAGCTGCGCTAAAGAAGAAAATTCAGAAGTGGAGACGATAAGATGGCATTAGTCAGGGTCACTGTCAAGGGAGGTCGTCCCAAGACCAAGGAAATAAATGTTGGAACCTTTTCTTGCCTTGCAGTGATGCTTTACTGTGACTCTTGCAGGCTAGATGGCAAGTTCGTGGAACTGTTGCAGACCCTGCTGTGTTCGCCCAAGTGCCCTGAGCAGATCCAGCTGTTATGTGCTGCCATCCTGAGAGAGATGTCGCCTTGCAACGATCTGATCCTCTCCTGTGATGAGATTCAAGATGCAAAACTCCTGAGCCTGGTATCCTCCGTCCTTTTGGCTCAGGTAAATGACATGTCGAGTCAGAAATCTTCCCTTGGTGATATGGGTTTGCTTTCTGATTGTTCCCTGTTTGCTGAGCTCAAGGAGAGTGAAAGTCAATTGAAAGTATCTAGGAAAAAACCAGAAGCATTTCTTTTGTTTTCTGTTTAAGGGACCTAATTATTCTGCTTTCTGTAGGAAAAAATGGTAACTTGTTTCTGTTTAGTGTTTGATAACAAAGACTGCTTAAAATTGTGCTGTGTACACACTGAGGGCCTGCAGGCAGAAAGGAACATTTTAGAGCTAGCTGCTACAACAGGCTTCAAGTCAGTGCTGCTGGAAACTGTAGAGCAAAAGATGTGAGAGTGAATTTACTATTACTACTCTTTATGGTACCGGTTTTCAAGTTCAAATGTAAAAAAATATACACAGAACCTATAAAACATATGGGGCTATAAATGTGGATGGGGCTTCCAAGATCTAGATTCTCCCTGGAGAAGAAAATACGAGGACCTTCCTGTTTTGAGTGCAGCCTGCATTGACTGCCCTCTGGGGAGTAAGCTGGAAACTTTTTTTTCCCTTCTACTTCTTCTTTTACTATTATAGTGCCTATTAAAGATAAAATACTTTTCTGAGCCCTTCTGAAACTTCTCATTCTGAGTTTCACTGTGTGCTTAGAAATGCCTCCTACATTTCTGATTACTCCTCTGAGTCTTACTTAGCTAGAGGAAACGAAAAACAGAAACAGAAAACAGTGACATATTACTTACGTGCTGCCTTACAAGGCACTTCTCTCCCATATCCAGCCCTGAGACTGTCTCGCAGTTCTACAATGCAAAAACATACTCTGTGTGTTAATTTTTGTCAGATCACAGCTAAAGCTGTGAAGAGATTTTCATCAATTTTTGATGTTACTAAAACTTGTTATATTTCAGCCATTTCAGTATCACTTCTGTAACACGGGGTACAACAAGCAGCAGCCACAGTTCAGCAGAGCCTTTAAAAACATCTTCTGCGTATTTTCATTTGTCGCCGCTTTGGTGGAAATCATCCTCCTTCTCTCTTTGCCTCCCCTGCAGGGAACCAAGGGGGGGCTTGGTTCTGCAAAGATGATGTTCTTTTTGTAAAGCTTTTGGCTTTCTGGAAAACACAGCCTTTGGTGTTGCATTAGGAGCTGGAAACCTGCCGTTGATTTGAGTTCAGTCTGGGCAACAGGAGAGGTGTCAGCAACACACGTAAGCAGCCCCATCGTTTGCAGCGGGGTTGTCTCTTCCATTTTCCTTCACTGCACATATCCACATCCCCAAACCTTAACGTCCTTGTTCTGTATGTTGCTTTGGTCAATTTATCCACATCTGCCCACGAGAGAAGCACAGAAAGCAGCCCCAGTCACGGGTGAGGTTCCTGTATGAAATTCCTCACTGGAAGCTCACCTGATTGCTTCTAGTGATCTGGTGCAAATCTGACTATTAGATGTGGGGTGTCAGAGATTGGTGTTTGTTCGCTGCTTTCAGCAGCCAGCTGTGCAAAACTGTGAGCAGCAGAGAAGGTTTGCTTTTTCTTGGCATGATGACATTCATGGGGAAAGAAAACCTGTCAAAAGTCTGGGTCCACCTGTCGTCTTTAACGAAGTTGTCTTGGACAGGAGGATTTGGCAGCATCTCAGAGCCACAGCTATAACAGCCTCCCAAAGAGGAAACTGCTTTATTTTCCACGTTGGGAGGATATGGACTAACCAGAGAATCCTAGAATGAGTTACAACAGTCTGTTCATAAATTTCTAATTTAACAATTGAGCTAGCAAACTGACCACATGGCGGGTACTTAGTCCTAGTACTTTCTGCTCTAGAATTCATGGATTTTAGTGTTTAAGTTGAAGACATCTATTGCAGTTGTTAATTTCTACTTCAGGTGATGGCTGTTCACAAACCTGTTGCTCCATCAGAGTAGTCGACCCCTCCTGGGGTCTTTGAATTCACATTGCGGAAGACCTCTGTGAAATGTGGTAAAATAGCCCGTGCTGCGAGTTCTCTGTTTGTTTGACATTGCTATTGATGCCTGATGGAAGAGTTTGTATGGTATTGGTCTCTAGCATTAATAGAAGATTATCGGCCTATCTTCACCTCTGCTTTGTTTTTAAGGGAAATAAGAAGGGTGAAGTGTCTGCTGTGGGGCAGCGTATTGTAAAAGTCCTTGAAAGAAGAGTGCCTGAGAGTCAGAGTGCTCGGTACCTTCTTCCCATCCTGTCAAATGTCATCAGTCTTTCTCCAGAATCTCTAACTGAAGGTAAATATACAGGAAGGCCCGAGATTACCGTCTCGCTGTGAGCCATATAGTGATCAGAAGGCTCTCTGAAGGCTTTGACTAGGTGTAGGACTTGGAAACTGCTGTTAAAAGTGACATCTTTGCCACAGGGAATATGAACTTACTGGGCGAGATATATTTCGCCACTCAAAAATGGAACTAGGCCTTTGGCTGCTTTGACCCCTTCTGGGGGCCAGAGTCTCTGTTCTGTATGGATTTGGATCACAGTAAAATGTACCCTAGCTAAGGTTTGCACATGCAGCAAGAGCGTGAAATTGTAGCTGTCCTGAAGGGCATCAAGCGAAGTGAGAGATGGAACCAGAGATGTGCCTGTGGATGTGTCCAAGAGAGCAGCAAAACCAGAGATCTGGACTGATCTGGTACCAGAAGTCCTTGGTTCTAGCACTCGCTCCTTGACTTTATGTCTGAGGAAATATAAAAGGCAAAACAATAACAAGCCTGACACAGCGGCTAGGAGTGAGAAAAGCACGCAGAGCTCTGAAATGAGTGTGAGCAACCTTGGACTCTGAAGTAGTATGAGGAGGGCAGGGCACTCACCTTGGGGTGCCCATTTCTTTGCTGGCTGCTGGATCCAGTGATATAGGCTGGAGGAAAAGCACCACAGCTGAGGGGCAGCAGGGCTGTGTCGCAGAGGCTGCTTCTCTGCCTGGTCCAGCAATGACCCTGAGGCTTGCCTTGTACAGAGCAGACCAGTGTCATCAGTAAGAAGATGGCCGACTGGCTGAGGTATGCGAGTACTCAGCAAGGAGTCGCTCAACCCTCTGGAGGCTTCTTCTCCAATCCCAGGACCAGACAGGTGAGTGCTGAGTTGCCATCGTCATCTCACAGGGGCATTTGTTAGTTACCTGCTGTTTCAGGTTCCCAGAATCAGCTTTTTTTGGGAAATGGTAACCTAGAAAGGCTGCTGTTCTTTGTCACTTTGTGGATAAGTGGTCAAGACACATAGGAAAGCAAAGTAGGGGGATTTATAGCTCCAAGATTTAGGACTTCTGCTGTAAAGCCAGAGCTTTGATCCTTGAAGTAATTTTGAGGGGGAGGGTCTTTTAGTGACCATGTATCTCGGAGTAAAAGCTGATTGCAAATGAGTGCTGTGTCAGAGAGAGGAGGGGAAAGCTTGGAGTGTGGGAAAGCTGGGGAAAAGGACCCAACACAGTTGGCTTTTCTCTCTCTGGATGACTGTCCACTTGCAGGCCCCATAGTACATATAAACAAGGGCTACTTGTCTCAGTGGAGTTTTCCTTGCCTTCTCACTTAGCTTCTCCCTGGGGATCTGACCTGCTGCATCTTTTCTCACAGCCTGGTCCTGTCACAGAGATAGATGGTGCCATTGCCACAGACTTCTTCACAGTGCTCTCAGTGGGCCAGTACTACACAGAGGACCAGTGGCTCAACATGCAAGCCTTCTCCATGCTGCGAAATTGGCTGCTGTGCTATGGGGCCAAGGGCTTGAAGGCGCCTAATTCGGGTACGAACTGAAGAGCTGCAGGCCAGTGTGGGCTGCACCCCCAAGAGGGGGGGTGTGCTCCGAGATGATTAGGTGGCTGGACCAGCAGCCCAAGAAGTGGCAGGAATATGGGCAAGAGTTCAGAGCTCTTGGACTAGGAGCAGGAAACTTTGGGAGGGAATTTCACAAAAGCTCCTGACTTATCCTTACTGACCCTTCCATGAGGAATTATAAGTTCACTGAGTCCCCTGGTTTCAGGCTAAACCCCATGGATCCCTGAGAAAAAAGGCCTGGGTGGTGGGAGACAGCATCTTCTTAGTGTTCTTGTAGCACTCCCGTCTTCCCCAGACTCTTTCTCTTCACAGTGCGCCTGGGGACAGACAGCTCCCTTGCTGTTGCTGGGCAGCTGCGTGGGCTACACTGCCTATGCCATGAGCCGATATGTGGTGAACTTTATTCTGTAGATAACAAATCAGGAACGGACAGGTCTGTTATGGCCATGGTCTCAGCTACATCCACACCTGGTCGCCTGCTTCCCCCAAAGGACCGTCTGCGGGAGAAAGCCTTCGAGTACTGCCAGCGGCTTATTGAGCAGAGCAACCGGCGTGAGTCTTGCCATGAACTCCTTGGAGCCCTCTTGGTAGCGCTCTTGAAAATGTTCCTGATTCACTGCCTCTTTGGGCTGGGATCTCACTCTCTAGAGTCCACAAGTCAGGCTCTATGCATGGGACCTGTCGCAGCTGCTGGTGCAAGTCGTTGACCAGTCTCGAGCTGGTCACTCCCACACGCTCCCTTGTGTTGGGAGTGATTTGGAGGCAATGCCCGTGTTCTGCTTCCTACCCTTGGTTTGCAGGGGGGGCTGTGGAACTTGGTTCTCATTAGCATGAAATCGGGATCAGTCTGTGTTCCCACCTGTCCTGAAATCTGGGTTAGTGCTCAAACTGACAGCCTAATGTTCCTGTTTGGGCTCAAAGTTTAACTTGGACTCCTTTCTCTGGCAGGACCCCTGAAGAAAGATGATGGAGACCTGCAGAAAGCTGTAAGTGCACAGAGGTGGGGCTGAAGCTCTGGGAGTTGTGGCTTCCCCCACTCTGATCTGACTCTCTGCTCTCCTGCAGTGTCTCATTGAGGCGGTGACAATCATGGACGTCATTTGCAAACAGGACTCCTCCTACGTGTACCGCGCAGTCTCCTTCCTGAAAATCCTGCACGGGAGAATCAGTGGGGATGCCACTTATGCCAGGGCACTCCTGCCCATTGCCCAGCTCTTTGTGAACCACGGTAAGTCATCGGCTCTCGCGCCCTCCTCCGTGGTCTAGTCTTGCATACTCTGAGCACAGCATTTTGTCCTGGCAGTTTGCTGGCTGCCTGAGTTGGTAATTCAGCATCGGCTGTATTCTAGGATGGGTGATCCCGCTCCAGGGCAGCCAGGAGCTGGGCTGTCCTGTGCTTTTTAGAAAAATATAGCCCAGATTTAGCTTAGCCCCTGGAGCCCCTGTTGGCAGGGCTCCTGGGTGGGCTGCATTCAGCAACGTGCTGTGTCGTCCCAGGCAAAATGGCAGCTGTGGACTCCGATGCAATCTACAAACACTTACTCACTGATATCCCGGCTCAGCTCTTCCACAACCCGTCACTGGCCTTTGAATTTGTCCAGTTCTGCAAAGACAACACCCAGCTCTTCACCGAGACCTCCAGCATATTCAGGCAGAGCTTCCCAAATCTCTTCAAGGTACAGCTTGTTGGAGCAGCACAGGCGAGAGCCTGCTGCGTGTTCCTTTCTGTGTCCCAGAACCTTCTGTTTGCCTTTCAGTGCACCCCAGAGCCCTCCGTGTCCCTCCATGGCAGTGCTAGGGAGAGCATAGGCGAGAAGGATGGGCGAGAAGGACTGTTATAAAAGCAGGTGTGTTTGACGAGGGAGGAGGGTTCTGAGTGTGATTAGCACTGCCAGTAGAGGAGAGTCTGCATTAGTGTTACTGCCAGTGGGTTGGGAAGCACAGTGAACACAGCACTTTGTTTCTGGAAAACTTTAATAAGTTGCAGCTTGCCAGCCACTGAACCAGCTGCCAGATGCCTGTGTTGAGCTTCCAAGCAGCCTCCCAGGATTTGACCAAACCCTCAGACTTCTCTGGTTTTGCTTTTCAGAAGTGACTTTCCCTTCCCTGTCCCTTTTGAGCACGGTGTAAGAATTGTCTGGGTGTGTGGTGGAGTAGCAGGGACAGTACAGCAGTTTGTGCTTGTTCCTTGCAGTTCCTGGCGTGGAACAGCCCACCCCTTATCTCGGAGTTTGTGGACCTTCTCCCATTTCTGCTGGATGCAGGCACAGCCGTTGAGATCTTCCATTTGCTGCTCGACCTGCCCTGTTTGACAGCAGCTCTGGACATCCAGCTGAGGTAACACTAGCTTCCCTTCCTCTCGTTTGCTAATCAGAGTCTTGACATTGACCATACCCTAGTACACACTTCTCTGAGCCTCAGCTGCCCTCTGGCTGCCACTGTCACAGAGTGAGAGACATCTGCTACAGCCACATTAACACAAAGCTGCACAGATCTCAGCCCAGTTTTCTAGTAGCGTGCCGTGCATGGGAAGAGAAGGTGACCGGCTCTTGCACTTCAGTACTGGACTGTCTTTGGGGCTCAGGGAGCTGTTGTTGTTCCCTTCTCCATATCCAGCTCCAAACTGTTGCCATGTGCTGGAGTGTCTGCCGTGAGCCACCACCGCAACACGGAGGTGTGGGCTACCTGGTCTTCCCTCCCTGGTCTGACTCCTCTTTTCTGACTTTGTTCTCCTGGACGCATACAGAGGTTCCTTCCTGAGGTCTTTAGGAACTGTGAGTTTCCAGGAAGGTGGGACACAAGTGGGACTGACTCTCACTGCTGTACCTCTGCTATTCCTTGTCTTCGCAGACACTGGCAGCTTTTTCTGGAGTGCATAGCAAAGGGAGTCATCCTAGAGGCAAGGTGATGGTAGACTTCAGTGACGGAGGGATAGAGAGTGCCATTTTCCCCTTTTCTAGGAGTGATACAGAAGCAATTCTGGAACTATTGCCTGAGCCCAGGGGGTCTGAGTTTACAGTTTCTGTCATCCTGGTTCTCTGGCTTCCAGAGGACCTGGATTAGACCAACATGCTGTCCCTGTTTCAGTGAAGAGGGAGTTATTCCATTGTTCAGGATTCCAACTATGCCCTGGCCCATTCTCATAATACAGCATGTTCTGTGTGTGCCTGCTGCTAGGTCAGCTGCTCTTCCTACCTCCGAGAGGGCTGCCTGCGACCCAGCTGTGAAGCCCACCACCTGTCTGGAAGCCTTTCGCCATCCCAAATACAAGAGCATGTTCCAGTATCTTCTCCGTACCAAGTCTACTCCCGAGGATGCCCCAGAGAGGTAGGAGGCTGCTGTAGGAGATTGCCACGGCGGTTTGGTTCAGCCATCCAGCTCTGGGAGGCAGCACTGGGCTTGCTGGGAAAGGCATAGCTGGGGTGAGGTGGATTTGATCTTCCCTGTGTTAGCTTTGCCAAGCGCTCAAAGGCCTTGTGGTGGAGGGATAGGGAAGGGCAGCCGGGAGAGTAGCTGGGAACAAGCCTTCAGCAGTAACTTTTCTGTTGCCCGCAGGCTGATTCCACTTCGGCAGCTGCTGGGATCCCTGGCCAGCAGCCCAAGGGTCATGCAGTGTGCGGAGACTGTCCCTGTCTTACTGGAGCTCTTTTTCAGGGTGGTGGCAGAGGTAGGCCCGCTGGGGGGAGTTTGGCTCCCAATCGTGCCATGGGGATCTCTTGTTATGTGAAGAACAGTCGTAGAAGCAGAAGCGTTAAGACACTGCAGCTTCAACAGAGGGGTGCATTGGGTGGGATGGTCTAATACTGGCATGAACCGGCGCTGAGCTGGCTACTTCATCTGGAGAAAAAAGCTCCGTGGTGCAGTGTCAAGGCACATACTGTCCTTTCAGCCATCTGTAAAGCAGGTGGGTGAGAGCAGAATGAGTGCCTGATACCTGCTTTGTACGCTGCTCCCCTTGTGCCAGATCGGGCTGTTTCTGCGCCAGGCGATTTATCTGGCTGGTTAGTTTGGGTTTTGACTGCTGGAAGTCACGGGTGTTGCTGAAGCAAGGGCTGTTTTTCAGTTTGCAGATGGCACGCTGATAAACCAGCTGGTGGTGCTGCTGCTGCAGAGGAGTGACCAGCTCTACGAGATCCCAGCATTTAAAGATGACGTGTACAGGTGAGATGGGACAGAGGGCGCAGCCGAGCTCCCAGCCCTTCTGCTGGCTGCAGCCTGGCAGCCCAGGAGCCTTTTCATTTGTGGCCCAGTCCCTGCTGCAACAGGTCTTTGGAGGGTACAAAATGGGGACTGCACCTTCAGCCCTGCTGGAAGCATCCTGAGTTTACAGCCACTGTGCCAATGGCTGGGTGCTGCCAGCACCTCCTCGGTTTGGTGACGACCGCCTTGCCCGTGGTCTGAGCTCTGCCCATCTCTCTCCTTCAGGGTGCTGAGCTCTCAGCTGGTGATGCTCTGCAGGCTGCGCCCTGCGCTCATTGTGGAACTGTCCACAGAGATTTTGGAGTTCTCGGGAGCAGTCAGCAACATCCAGAACAAGGAGGTCATCTTCACCCACATGGTAAGTGGGGCCTGCCTGCTTCTGCCACAGGTTGCTCCAATTGTGGTGCAATCTGTTGGTCACCTTCCCTTTCCTCATCTCCTCTGTCCTAGTATTAGCTAATCTGATTTGCTGTTCCCTAAAAATTATTCCATTCGCTTTCCTTCTGCTTGCCCTGAGCACATCTGCTTTTGCTTCAGGTCTGGGCTATTGGAGAGTACATGTCTGTGTCCTACGACAAGCGCTGCACTGTGGAGCAGATCAGCCGGTTCTTCGAGACTCTAGAGGCCATGCTGTTCGAAATCACCCAGCTCCGGCCACTAGCCAGCACCCCCAGCTACGCACCCCGTGCCATCAGTGTCCTTATGGCTACCTTGACCAAGTTGGCAGCTCGCAGCCAAGACTTGATCCCCAGGTGAGGAGGGGTGGTGGGGAAGGGCAAAGGGCTGAAACGTGCAGATCTCATGGTTCCAAACACAGATGTTTGCTAGTGTTAAATCATCAACCTCGGCAGCCAATTGAACCTGAAACTGAAACAGGACAGAGGAAACAAGCTGTGGAGGAGCCCGGTTTGGGGAAGTGGGATTCATCTCCTGACTAACACCCTGCGCATCAGGAGGAGGGGGTGGGTGGCATCTGGTGTTCACCTACAACAGAGACTTTTGGAGCACATAGGCTTTAAGTAGTGACCTTGCTGGATGAAGAGGTCCTGCCAACTGCTGTCCATGTCCTTCTCTCCTGCAGAGTGTCCATGTTCCTGTCCAAGATGAGGACATTTGTCCAGAGCCCTGCTGTCACCTCTGTTTACTCCAAGGAGGACCTTGAGGAGATCCTTATCCGGGCAACTGAGCTCATGAACCTACTGAAAATGCCGAGTGTGGCTCAGTTTGTGTTCACGCCGCCTGTGGACGTGGCCAGTACACGGTTTCAGAGAGAGGTGAATGATTCCCTCCCTTTTGCCCTGAGAATAGTCACCCGGCTCCTAGAGCCAGCCCCTGGCTTCGTGCCAGGGTGAGGGCACGAGGTTTCTGAGAGGCTCCAGCCTCTGTTGTAACTCGTCGGACACTGCTGATGGCTCAAGGCTGAGGCCCTGCCCTGAACTGGAAATGAGGAACAAGTGGTTGTGTGAATGAAGCAGAAAACAGGAATAAGTAGAGCTGAGGCAGCTCTTCTGGTCTGAGGCCGTTTGTATTTCTGTCTCCTTGCGCCCGTTGCTTCTCTGTCTCCTAAGCTTGTCTTCTCTCTCCCTGGCCAGTATGGATTGAAAATCCCAGTGGATTTGTGTGAGTGTGACAGGAGAGTGAGTGCATGCATTAATACCCTGCCAGCACAGCATGCCCCTTTGGAGACGTACTTCTTCCCTCCCCTTTGCCCTCGCTATGCCCTGGCTATGCATGTGCTGCTTTTATTGCCCCTCTGCTCGCAGCGGATCAGCCAAGCAAAGGCCTGGGCGAGGTGGAGAAAGCAGAAGCGACTCCATTAAGTCTGCTGTGAGCCCTCGCCGCTCTTCTGTCTTACCATCAGAGCGAACGTGTCGAGATCCAAGAGACAGCTACCAGACGGGAGCTTAGAGAGATTTATTGATCCGGTTTATTTTTGACACCAAGAGCGTTTCTTAACATACATCAGCCCCGTGTCAAACAGGCGCCATGCTGTGTTCTGTATCTGCATGAGAAGTTTATACACATTCGAGCTGTACAAGTATTAACAGACGGGGGAAGTAAACACGTCCCACTGCTCCTCCCAGGAGAAGCAAGCCCTCATGCACACTAGTAAATAGCTGGATTTATTTACAACCTGTTTCAATACCTGACTGCACCGTGAGCAACGCACAGCTCCGGGGCTGTTTCCCACCTCCAGGGGTGCCTGGAGAGTTGGGCGCAGTGGGGAGCGTTGGTACCTCTGGAACTTGCCAGGGTGCAGTTCCAACACTGTCTAGTGCAAACCAAGCCTCCCCCGAGCCCTGGCTCCCGGGCAGAGGGGAGCGAGGAGGGCATGCAGTTCGCCACGGGGCTCTAGCCTCCTGCCCTACAAGCCCGTCGAGCTCCATGGAGGATGGTTAGGCCACCGGACCTACTTGATTCAAAGTGGAGTGAATCCCCAGGAGCCCTGTGGGGCCCTGAGCCTTTGCCGGCCTGCCTGGTGCAGCTGAGTCGGTGGCGGGAGGGATGCGTGGTTTACGGTCCCTGCTTGGGGCGGCACCCCAGGCCCCTTGGCGTGAGCACGGCCTAGCAGAGGAGCAAGGCACTAGTGTCTCAGGTGAAGGTCTGTCTTGCCCTGGAAAAGGCGAGCCAGGCTGCGTGGAAACCCAGTAGCGGAGTGTTTCCCCTGTGTGGATTATTCCGACATCTCTCTCCTTCCGCAAAGTGCAAGATTTAAGCACAGAAACCAAAACTACAGCAGTGAAGTATCCGAGGTTTAATTAAGGCCAACCCTGTTAAGCATCCCTTTTTTTAGCATCACAATCCTCGGAGCGCTGCTGTTGTGAGATGCCGTGTGAACACCTGATTTGCTGCCAGAGCCTAGCCCATGCTGGTTTAAGCGCAGGGTGCGATGTGGGGCTTTGCAGCAGGCTGTTTTAATAGGGTTTGGCTAAACTAGGTCTCGGTATCTCTCTATATGTGGAAATCAGGTTGGTTTTATCCCGTTCATGTTGCTAAAAGCAGAGGGAGGACTGTGCAGGCAGGAGGCCGGGTGTGCAGGGAACGGCCAGCCGCACGGTGGAGCTGCCAGCTCGGCTCCGCTGCCTTTGGCAGGAGATGGCAGAGCTTTTTCTGGGACGTTGAAGGCTGACCATCCAAAGGGAGCCTCTGCTGCCCGTCATCACCCGTCGGCACGTCAGCAGCACGGACTTCTGAGCCGCTCTGAGCTGGGCAGGAAAGAGGGCAGCCGTACAATGGCCTGGCAAAGCTCCTGCGTGGGGGAATTCTCCGCTGGTGAACGTCCCGCGCTGCTGGGTCAGCCTTGGGGCCTTCTGCCAAGATGGTGGTGCCGAAGCAATAAATCTGCCGCATGAGCAAGGGCGAGAGAGTCCTTTTCTTCAAGGGGCTCCCCCCAGGACTTACGGGGAACTGCTGGTGGTGTCGGCCCTTTGCTGTGGCTGTTTCCCCTCCTGAAGCAGGGCTGGGGGCACCGTGCTTGCAGCCCAGCAGCAGAAAGGCACCTGACTTAGGGTATGGCACCGGGGAACTTCACTCCTAGCAATGCATCCCGCTTGGAACCCCGCTCCTGGGTGTGCTTGTGCTGTGCCTACCATCCCCAGAGCTGGGCACCCCTTTTCCAGCCTGATGTGCCAGCACCTCAGGTGGCCGCTGCCACAGCGAAGCCCAGGCCTGCCCCACACGCTCATCTTTAAATCCCAAAGGTGTTTCAAGCCTTCTGCCCGCCGACGGGAGAGATCACGCAGGGCTGCCGGCCTGGAGGAACGGAGGAGTCTGCCTACAACCCCCGCGGAGGGAGCACCCCCTTCCTGCCCCCTGCCAGAGGGGATGAAGGAACAGGAAAGCTCCTCGGAAGGACGACACAGGGTATAAGATGAGGCCGGGCAATTGATCGGGAATGATGCTCCCAGCCAGTGCGCTGGGAGAAGCGTGCACCACCCTTCCATGTCCTTTCCTCCACTGCAGCACAGGGGCAAGGCGTCGAAAAGCAAACCGAGGGCGGTTGTGGAGTCCTGGTCCTCCCTCTTGCGCTCCAGGCTCCCCGGGGTCAGCCTTCACCAGAGCTGCACCCCCGAGCCGCTGCAGAAGGACCCTTGTACCACAAGGACTAGGAGGAAGAGGAGCTGGAACTGATTTTTTTGGCTATTTCCATGTCCGACTTGGCAACCAGAAACCGCAGCTTCTTCCCTCCGGAGCGGATGAGGTCCACCGCGCTGCAGAGAGCGGCAACAGCGACAGAGGGGTGAATTCTGGCTCCCCACGGGCTGGCAGCCCCCGCCATGGGAGCCTTGCCGGGTCACAGACATTTTGCAAAACAACCCCATTTACAAAACACCTGCACCCTCTGCCCCGCGCCTGCTTGGTGTTACAAGCAGGGGCTGTTTCTCTCCTGCATGTAGCTTTTTGGGGAGCCCGGCTTTCACCCAAGTGCTGCCAGGACGAGGGCAAACAAGCCCTGAGCTGCTCTGCCCCGTGGGCACCTGGGCTCTGCCCTGGGCAGCCAGGCAGGGTGCGAGCTGCTCCATCCCACCGCCTTCCAGAGGAGCACGTCTCCCAGACATGCTCTCCAGCTTTTGCTCCCTCTTCCAAACCCCTCCACCCAGCTGCTTTCCCCCCGTTTCCAGTGGCCTGGGCAGGTCCCTCCTCTCTCTGTGGCTTCCCCTGTACCGCAGCATCCTCTGCATTGCTGTCCAGGAGAGTAGCACCAGGCTCTCAGAGACCCTGTGCAGCTCTTTTTAGCTGTAAAACAGCTAAAAACTTGGACTTGACATTAACTCCCACGGTGCTGATACCAGACTGGGCCCTCCGGCGAGGTGCCGCTCACCTTTGGTAGTCTGCCCCGATGAGACTGGTGCCATTGACAGCCAGGATGCGGTCCCCGATGGAGAGCCTGCCGTCGGCAGCCGCCGGGCTGTCCTCGATCAGGGTGCGGATGTAGATCCCGGGGGAGCAGAGAGGAGTGTGCTGTTGGCAGGGAAAGGCCGTGAGCGAGCAGCCAGGGCTGGGGCGAGGGGACACGAACGGTTTGCGGTTCCCAAGGGCCGAGCTCCCCAGGCAGGGCGACTGCCCCGCGGCTCACAGACAAGCGGGTGCCTGACAGGACCCTGGGGAACACGACGGCTGGGGACCGTGTCACTAACAGGACCGGGAAGGAAATGCAAACCTTCAGTTTTATATCTATTTATACACAGAAAGGAGAGGTGGGGGCAATCTTTTCTCGTTCAGTTCCATTCAGAGTAAAGCAGTGTTAGCCTGCAGCCGTCTCGGGATGGGAGCGCCCTGCTCACGGCTGTCCCAGGGGCTGGGGGATGCCCTGTTTCCTCCTGACTAACGTGCTGCCATGAAAGGCCACTCAGTGGGACGATCCACCGCACCAAGCAAGCGCCGTCACTGGTGGAGCCGTTCTGGCACCCTGCGAGCCTCCCTGCTCCCCTCCGCTTCCCTTGCCACCCGCCGAAGGGTGGAGAGAAGACCTCAGCTGAGTCATTTTCCTTCCACAAGAGCGCTGAGCCTGTTCTCTCCAGCTGCAGGACAGCTGTGCGTGCACAGCACACCACCCAGGAGCGGGGGATCTGTTCCTCCCTAGAGATCACTGTGCCTCATGTTCCCCGGGAGAAGCAGCCTAGCTCCCGTGGGAAGCCATCAGCTTCTTTGCCGGCTTTTCTTGGGGTGTAAAACACGTCCCGCTCCAGTTATTTGGAGGGGCATCAGCCCCGTCCCGCAGTCGATGTGAACTCACCAAGCCGTCGATCAGCCCCATCCCCAGCCCGATGGGTCCTCTCTCCAGCTCCACCACGAAGACGTAGCAGAAGTCATCAGTGGCAGAGCTGCGGCTGGAAGACTCTGGCGTGGGGTAGTCGTAGGGGGTCGGTGAGCATCCTGGCAGCGGGGAGACCGGCTTACCGCTCTGCCATCGCCCAAACCCAGCCTCGCGACCTCCCACAGAAAGCTGTCCCCCAAAACCCCATCAAAGCCCACCCAGAGCCGGTTTTCTGCTGGGGCAGGAGGTGGGTGAGATGCTCTGTTTGCTCTCACCTGCCCCGTCCCCTGCAGGAACCGTGTGTGCAGGGAGGGCTGCGCAGGGGAACGGCAGCAAACACCCCCCTGCCCCAATCCTGCACCCCCAAAGCAGGGCAGCACTGGCTTTCGGTACCTTCGGGGGTGCTGCCTTTGGTGCCGTTCATCCCGTTCCTCCGGGGGTCCTGCAGCCCCTTGCCGGTGCCTTGCGGGGACTCTGGGCTCCCGGAGTCAAAGTTCAGGGGCGTGGTGGGGGGTGTCAGCAGACAGGAGGGGTCTGTGGGCGCCGTGCCGGCCTTGGGGGCCGGACCCCTGCCCAGCTGCAGCTGCTTGAGCTTCTCCTGGAGCTGGGGCTCGCCGGCGGGGGGCTCGCAGGGGCAGCCGTTGGTGGCCAAGCAGAGCTGGGGAGCCCCCTCTGCCTCCGGCTCGGCGCAGCCCCCCAGGGAGCAGAAGTCCTCCTGGGTGATGATGCTCCCCAGGGCAGCGGCCGGGCTCTCGCTCACCTCCAAGGCTTCTGGCGTTGCACATGCCTCTTTCTTAAGAAGGAGAAAAATCCTCTGTGGGACCCCCAACGGGTGCCTTTCACACCCTGCCTGCACCCCACCACCCCGTCTGCTTCGCAGGCAGGACAGCTGCCAGCTCCAGCCAAAGCCTTGGAAATTGGGACACTACCAGGGCTTGTCCTGGCTTCCCAGCACAGCTCCCGCACCCCAGGTTTGCAGCCAGGGCCGTGCTGGAGACAGTCACAGCCAGCCAGGAGGGGACTGCTGGTCATGTCCCTGCTGGGGAATGTCACTGGAGGGGGACGCGGAGAGAGCACGGCTCCTCCTGTGGCCCCAGAGCTGGGTGACGTGGCCCCAGGGTGACAGGAGGAGGTAGCGGTGCCTGTGGGTGCCGCGGCAGATGGGGACAGGGCGGGAGAGAAGGGGCCCTGCTGAAGGGACATCCTCCCCAGGGAGCTGGGGACGGACGGCAGCTGAGCTTGGCACCCGCAGCACGTCTCGCCCTCCCTGTGCTTTATAAGGCATTAGCTAATTAGTGCTTTAGTGCGAGCCTGCCTGGCCACGCGGGCAGGGCGCAGGGCAGGGAGGACGGTGGGACGCGCGGGGAGAAGGGGAGCGCTGCCCGCGGCCATCCCCATCTCCTCCCTCCTCCCCACTAACGAGATTTGCCGGGACGAGCCTGTCCTTCCCGCTCACCTCCCCGCACCCCCAGGCTGGGGGATTAGCAGCACTAATCCTTCCAGCAGCTCGACGTGAGGGCATGGCCGCAGCCCCGGGCTGCAGGAGAGGGCAGTGAGCCCTTCTCACCAGGCTTGGAGGGGCTCCAGAGGGACCTGAGACCCTCCTGCCCACCCAGGAGAGGAACAGCCCCTCCGTGGGGTACAGGTTACCTTTGGGGGTGCTGAGCCCGGCCCCTCGCCGGCGTGGGGGCTCTTGCTCTGCAGGCTCCAGAGGAAGTGGCGGATGTAAAGGAGGTGCCGGTAGATGTTGTCATCCAACGTCTCCACCTCCAGGTCCACTTTGAAGCCCCCGCTGGGCAGGATGATGGGGGGGTGGTTGTCGAAGGACTCCAACATCTCATCTGAAAGGTGGAGGGAAGGAGGGATGGAGGCTAGCGCTGGCCCGGGCTACACCCCGCTCCTGCACCCCGTCTCTCGGCCACGTGCGATCTCCCAGCTAGGATAGGGGACACGGCGAGCTGCGAGGCAGCAGCATCCCTCACTTGGGGACACAGAAATGGCCCCAAACCCTTCTGAGCGCGCTTTGCATCCTCTGCCATACCCGAACGGCGGGGCCGTGGTTATTCCCCATTGCTGCAGTTACTCCAGGAGCCCCAGGGAGGGGAAGGGAATTAATTGCCGGTTTGGTTTGTACATAAAAACCTTGGAGGGAGCCGGTGGGTGAGCAGAGTGTGGTGACCAGAGCAGCGCCTTGCGCGATGCCAGGGGCTCACCGGGCTGGAAGGCGGCGGGGGTCTCCTCCTCGCCGGGCTGCCACGCTGCGATGCAGCCCATGTCCATCACCGCCTGGCACTGGCTCAGCACCCGGTGGAGCTGCGCGGGGCTCAGCGCCGGGAACTCGGCTCGCAGGGACGGCCAGGTCATCTGGGCGAGGAGACAGAGCATGGGGCGAGCAGCCGCTTTCTCCGAGGGGAAGGGGCTCACAAGGGGGATGGGAGGGAGAAGCCGGGCAAGACGGAGTGTGCCTGAGCATCCCCTTGGTACTGCCCACTCAGGGACCCACCACCCTGTGACAGGTGGCAGAAGAAGGACCCCGTTCTGCAGGCACCCCCAAACGCTGAGCGGGGTCTCTCCTGCCTGTGCCCCGCCTCGACACCGCGAGCCCCCAGCACCGCTCACCTGGACCAGCTGGGAGCCGGGCATGGCCAGCAGGTTGGCCACGCTGACGAGTTTGGCGAAGAACTGCTGGGCCAGCTGCTCGAAGCCGGCGCCGCGCAGCCACTCCAGGAGCAGCCGCACGCTGGCCCGCAGCTTCACCCCCTGCGACCAGTGGAAGCAGCCGAGAGAGGAGCCTGCGGAGGCAAAACACCCGTCAGCACGTGCCGGGGAGCAGCCCCCTGCTCCCCCCATCCTCCAGCCGGAGCCCAGACCCTGCCCCAGGGCAGCAAAATAGATCCAGGTTAATGTCCCCAGGCCACGGAGATGCTGGGAGGGCTGGAGCCCCTCTGCTGTGAGGACAGGCTGAGAGAGCTGGGGGGGTTCAGCCTGGAGGAGAGAAGGCTCCGGGGAGACCTTGGAGCCCCTTCCAGTCCCTAAAGGGGCTCCATGAGAGATGGGGAGGGACTCTGGATCAGGAAGGGGAGTGATAGGACAAGAGGGAACAGTTTTAAACTGGAAGAGGGGAGATTTAGATGAGATATTAGGAAGAAATTCTTTGCTGTGAGGGCGGTGAGGCACTGGAACACGTTGCCCAGAGAAGCTGTGGCTGCCCCATCCCTGGAGGGGTTCAAGGCCAGGCTGGACGGGGCTTGGAGCAACCTGGGCTGGTGGGAGGTGTCCCTGCCCAGGGCAGGGGGTGGCACTGGGTGGGCTTTAAGGTCCCTTCCAACCCAAACCATTCTGGGATTCTATAATCCCGTAGCTGTAATCCCTGGTATTGGCTGGACTTCGCCTGGCACTAACAGCAGGCAATGGGGCCACTGAGTTAATGAGGGCTAATGAGCACCTCAATTACAAAGCAGGATGCACTCGTTTATTAACGAGCTGCCCCTCTGAATTGCTCTCAGCCGCCTCTGCTCAGGCTCACAAGGGCAGTGCTCCTGCAGGGGTGAGGATGGGACACTTGCGGGGTTAAACCCTTCCTGGCAATGGGAGACCCCGGAGGTAGCAGCTGGGTCTGCACCTGGCCCCCCCCCCATAGCAGTGCTGAGACCTGCCCACCTCCAGCCCCCTCAAGCTGCCTGAAGCCCCCTCCCTCCTGTACCCCCCCGAGGTGGCACTGGGATGGACTGGGGAGCGGGGGAGCTCCCCGAGGGTTACCCAGTCCGGGCTGGTGTTCGAGCAGGACTGACCCTTGTCCAGGAGCTGGTTGAAGAGCAGGGTGTTGGAGAAGAAGAAGAGGTAGGCAAACATCTGGGAGGTGATCTCCGGGTGCACTTCGTGCTGGCGGAGCAGGTCCAGCGCCGCCTGGTAGATGAGCACGACCCTGCGGAGCTCCTCGGGCAGCGGGGGGGACGCCCGCCAGCTCTCCCGGCACTCATTCTGGAAGGGGTTGCACTCCAGCAGGGCAGGGAGCGACACGTACAGACACTGCGGGGAGAGCAGCAACTTCACAGCACACTGATTTGGGGGGGGGGGGGTTGGTTTGGTTTTTTGTTTTTTTTTTTTCCCATGAGCCAAACCCTTCTGACCCAGCAAACCCCGCTGGCGCTGCTCCAGCAGGGGGCTGATCCTGCTTACCCCCTGCCTCCACGCGCTCCGGTGTTGTGCAAGTGTTTTAAAAAAAAAAAAATATATATATATATACACATATATATATATGAACGTGCCCATTGCTTTTAGCAGCCGGAGGTGACGGCGTGGGACAGCTCAGGGATCTGAAAACTGACCTGACCGAAGCTGCTCGGTTGGGCACGAGGGTGTAAGTAAAACCAGGGCTGATGGGGACGGCCTTTCCCTGTCGCTTCAACGGGAGAGCAGCTCCTGGCGCCCACCTCCGCCGAGGCGAGGGTGCCGGGGAGGCGGGTGCTGCTCCGGCAGAGCGGGAGCATCCCCTGCGTCCCTGCATCCCGACACGCCAGCGGAGGGGCAGGTCCGTCCCGCACACAGCAGCCTTTCTCCTGCCTCACACTGCCCGCTCTGTTCCCCGCTCCCGATGCCGCCCGGCTCTCGCCGTCCAACGGCGACGCTCCAGGGGCCCCTTTCCATCGCGCCCTGAATCGCACCATTATGCCGCGCCGGCCGCAGCCAAGCAGCTCTCCCCAAACGAGCCGCTGCACTGCAGGCAGGGAAACACGCCGCAGTAATTCAATACTTTTCCTGGGCTGCGACCAAAAATCGGGGCACTTCAGCCCAAAGGAAAACACCTCGGCGCGACGCAACTGCCAACAAGTAAAAGCTTAAAAAAAAAAAAAAAAAAAAAACCCAAAACCTCCTGCACGGCCCGAGAACGCTGCTGGGGATGCTCGTGCTGGCCCCATGGGATGCTGCCGCCCTTCCCGGGGAGCACGTACCTTGGAGATGTAGTAGACGCACTGCTGGAAGGTGTACATGACCACCTCCTCCAGCACCGTCATCGCCTCCTCGCTGGCTGTGATGGTCGAGGAGAACAGGGACTCCTTGGAGCCTACGGGGTGGAGAGGAGGATGGGGGGGGGCAAACCTGCAGCAGCAAAGCCGAATTCACCGCTCCCCAAATCCCCGGGGTTGGGGGGGTTATTAGTGCTCCTGGGCTGGCAGCACCACCGTGGCAGCCCCAGGAGGGGCCAGGAGGCTCCCCCCCGTCCCGGAGCACCCCCCTGCCGCCTCCCGGGGCTCACAGGGTGGGCTCTGCCCCGCAGGCACCTGCGGCTGCTCCCCTCCTTCCAGCAGCCCCTCTGGCCGACGGACTTTTTAACCTGCTGCATAGACCAGAACGTTTCTGGGGCTGATTTAATCCCTTTTTTCTTTTTTTTTTTTCCCCCCTCCTTTTTTTTTTTTTTTTTTTTTTTTCCTGGCACGAACACGAGCTCACCAGCCAGCAATTCTGCAGGGCTGCCTGCAAATCCCAGCATCCCCACAGCAGCCGAGGGGGGGGCAAAAAGCCACCCCCGAGGCATTAACCGCGAGCTGCCGTGGTTAGGGGATGGAAAAGGGACGTGGAAAGGGGATGCTCAGCTGCCAACGCAGCACAGCCCTGCCCCGACGCCGAGCAGCACCACGGCACAGCGCGGGGCTGCTCCTCCCGCGCGGATTACCCCAGAGATGTCCCTGCTGATGAGGATTATGGGGGGGTTAAAGGAGCATCTCGGGGGGCTTGCGAGCAGGGGTTAGTGGAGTAAAGTCATTCCGGCCGGAGAAGCAAGCAGGGCGCTGCCTCCAGCCCTACCTCTGACATCCAGCTCCTCCTCCATGCTCTGGATGTAGGTGGGCGACTTCTGCTGGATGAAGTAGAGGACCTCGATGGCGTTGGCCATCCAGAAGAGGATGTGCTGCAGGTCCGGGAGAAGGTCTGTGATGGAGAAGCAGGACAGGGTGGCGGGGTCCTGGCTGGGGAGACACAGCGGGTGTTAGGGCTGCTGCTCCTCGGCATCCCCACTCAAGGTTTTGGGGAGAGAACAGCCATCCTGGGGCAATGCCGGGGCGTCCCTTCACCCCCAAGCCCAGCACCCCCTTAGGAGGACCCTTTGTAAACAAAAAATCTGGCGGTTCCTGCTTTGTGGGATGGCAGAGGGGACCCTACGGGGACCGGGCTGGCCAAGGGCCACCTGGCCTTTGCGGGGTTCCACTTTTTGGGGGGTAATTACCCCTGATGCAGCTGAACTGCAGTAAATACTCGTGGCTGAAGAGCAGCTTTCCCTGAGAAATATGTGCTGCTCCTGCCAGCTCCGGTCGGTTAAATCCAGCCCGCCTGCGCTGGGCCGTTCAAAAATAAAACAAAATAAATAAAAAGCATCTGGGAAGTTTCTCAACTGCCGAACTGCATTTTCCCGCTCTAGGAAAGGCCTGGGAAGCATCCTCGGAACTTGTCCTAAAGGAGAGCTCACAGCAAGCACCAACAGTTTCTCCAGATGCTGCTTTGGAGCCTGGATTTTGGAAACGGCTGGGAAGCCAGCCTCGCACCCCGCCCGGAGCCAGCCCCCCCCGCTACCGCTGTGACAGCCCCAGCGTGGTGCTGCCCACCCTGGGACGCCGTGTGCCACCATCCCTGCATGCACACGTGCAACGCCAGCCCCCTCCGCGCTCCGCAGGGGGGTCTTCAGCATGAAGGGGGTGAGACCCGACCCCCCCCACCGCCGGGGACATCCCCGCTACATCCCTCGAGGATGCTGAAGCCACATGTGCAAAGCCTTGGCCTGGTCCTGGATTGGAGAAGACCCCAGAGCTGCTGCAGGTCCTATTCGCTCCACCCCCCCCGAGCTCTCCTGCTTTTCCAGCCCCGCTCGCTCCCAAGCAGCGGCCTTGCAGGCACCGTGCTGAATGGACCAGAGAGCTGAATGCACGGGACTGAGCAGGAAAATCCAGTGTGTATCGTTGGTGCCAGGCTGGGAGGGTGGTTTTAGCCAGCCACGGATTTCCCTCACTCATGGAGAGAAAAACTGGGTTGAATTCTCCCCGTTTTGGGGCAAAACAAGGAAGGGGGGCAGGTCGCACTTACTGCTGGGACTGCTTCTCAGCCAGCTCCCGGGTCCGCTCCTGGGCAGGAAGAGAAGGGAAAGCAAAATCAAAACCAAGAGGGTGGCACGAGCATCACCCCGACCAGCACTCCCTGCCGCGGGGGCCAGGCTGGGGGAAACCGCCGGGGGGAGATCCAGCAACACCCCCGCCCCACCAAGGCCCCCGTCCCACCGCCGACTGACCCACACCGTCCTCTGGATCATTTTGGCCACTTTGAGCAGCAGCTGCCCGAAGTCGCCCGGCTCGAAGCTGGTGGCCGAGTGCTGGATGCAGAGGCAGAGCAGGAAGGCGGGTGTCAGCTTGTGGTCGTCCCCCCCCGGCTCGATCAGGGTCATGATGCGCCGCAGGAGCACGTCCTCGGCTGCCGGCTCGAACTCCAGCAGCAGCTTTCTGCGGGGCGCCCTGGGGCCGCCGGCGGGCGAGGGGCCTTGCTTTTTGGTGGCAGGGTCCCTCTCCTTCAGCAGGCTGCCGCACGCCCCGCAGACGGGGGGGCCCTCGGGGACGGCGGGGTGCAGGGCTCGCAGCCTCAGCAGGGTCTGCGCCGGCAGCGGCTGCGCCTTCATGGGGTCCTTGTAGAGGAGCAGGTAGTAGAGACCGAGGGAGAGGAGGTCCCCGTGCCGCAGCACGACCGTCCGGGCCACCTCGGCAAAGTTGACGGAGATGCCAGCGCCGGCGATGGGCTCCAGCACCAGCTTCTCCTCCGAGCGATGCCGGGAAGGTCGGAGCTTCCTGATGGTGCAGTGCAGGGGTAAGATGTCGGGGGCCGACAGGCTGATGCTGGGCCTGCTCGCCTGCGTCCTCTGGCCCACCGTGTGCTGCTCGCGGTTCAGCAGGTAAACCAAGCTGTCCTGCCGAGCGGGGAGAGGCGGCATGAACCGCGGAGGGGGGAAAAAAGGGACCCTCCTCCCCACCGCCATGCAGTGGGTGCTGCAGCCTCCTGTGTCCCCAAGCCGCCCACCCGCCTGCTGCACCTTTGCACGGCAAAACCACCTTCCTCCCTTTATTTTCCTTCCTGCCGAGCAGGACAGCAGCGATCCCTGCTTTGGCCACCCTAATAAACGGGCACAGTAACTTTGGACATGCAGTAAACGGAGCTGCTTTGGGCAGAAGGAACCCTCTCTCCACCTCTCACCCCCTCCTCTTCCCGCAGCTGCTTTTCCTTCCCACCTTCTCCCCCCAGCCTGCAGGGGTGCCCGCAGCCCCCTGCCCGGGGGAGGGCGGGGGGACCCCGGGCAGAGCAGCAGCTCCCTGCCCTGCCTGTCCCCCCACCTGCCCGCATGCCCCGGGGCAGCTCACATAACCCCCCCGTGCCTCAGTTTCCCCAGCTGTACTAACGGGTGGCAGCTGCAGTGCCAGTGCCAGTGCCACCCTGCCGGAAAGCTTGGAACACCCAGATACTCAACGGGGACAAGGTAGCCATTAACTTAAGAGCCGTCCCAGTCCTTTCCAGTTCTCCAAGTGCCTCCAGCACTGGGGACCAGGCGCTCCCAGACGCGCTGTCTCCTGGCTGCCTCCCATTGCGTTTGCCACTAACGAAGCAGCCAGACAGTGGCCGGGGTGGCTCAGCCATCACCCGCAAAACCGGGCCTCCCTTGTGCCAAGGCAGGGATGCTGCTCCAGCGGCTTTCCCCGTGCCGGGGGTCACAGCTCCTTGCTCCGCGCGCCCCCCCCCAACCCCGTGCTTGGGGACAGCCTTGGGGACAAGGCTTCAAGTCCCAAGCTGGCACCGCTCGTTTTCTAAAGGATGCTCTTCCACGCCGCTCACCCCCATCCCAACCCCAGCAGCTCCGGCCATGCAAGCAGCTCCCCCCCCCCGCCCCGCGCCTTCCCGGGGGTTTGGGGAGGGGGAGCAGGAGGAAAGCCGGGGGTGGGGGGGGGTGTGCCGGTGGGGGGGTGAGCAGGGGGGCGGCGCGGTGCTTACATGCTGCTGGCTGTAGCCCTGCAGGAGCAGGAGGTGCGGGGACTGGTAGAGGGAGTACCGCATGCTGCCGCCGCTCCGCGCCGCCGCCGGGCTCCCGGGCAGGGTGGAACAGTGCCGCTGGAGCCCTTCCCCGCTGCCGGCCCCGCTGCCGGCCCCGCTGCCGGCCCGCCGAACCGGGCAGCCCAGGCTGGTCTCGCTGAGGCTGCGCCGCAGGAGCGGCGGGGGGGGACCGCGGCGCTCAGCCCCCGCCGGCGCCCGCCGGGCCCCCCGCGCCCGGTGCCGCTGCAGCTTCCGCGCTTGGGCGTTGATGCCTGCGGGGAATTGATTTTGGGGATGGGGGGGGGGGGGGGGGGGAAGAGCAGCGTTCAGCCCCCGCCGCCTCCCCGGGACCCCCGCAGCCGCAGCGCCCCGCGGCTGGGGGGATGCTGCGGCGAGGGAGAGGGGATGGAGCGGCTGAACCCGTCCCCCCCCCCCGCCTTCCCCGCTCCACGGGACTACGCGGTCCCCTGCCCTCCTCGAAAGGTGACGCCGGGACACCAACGCGGGGAGTTTCGTGCCCCAATGCCACCGCCGAAAAGGGGGTGCCCCAGCCCTCCCCAGCCCCCAAACCCCACTGACCGGGGGGCAGCCGGGCTCAGCGTCCGCAGCATCCCCCACCCGCCCCCGGCCACGCTGCCGGGGCTGGGGAGTGGGGGGGAGGGGGGGCAAGAGGAAATCGCTGCTAAAAAGAAATTTAGCTCAATCTTTGAAATCTTTGCAATAAAAAAAAAAAGGGTGGGGGGGTGGGGGGGGCTTGGATGCCGCCTTCAGGCCTTTAGCACTCGGTGACCGGCAGCAAGCGGGAGACACCGCCGCCCCCCCCCCCCTCCCCAGCATCATCAGCCAGGCCTGGGGGCTGCAGCGGAGCCTGCCTGCCGCAGGAGCAAGCTGGAATTAACTTCTCCCAAGCATCAATTCGGGCAGAGCCGTCCGCAAGATGAACGGGAGCCGGAGCGAACGGATAAGCCTGGCCGAGCTGCAAAAGCAGCCCCTGCTGTGGCATCCCCGGCCCCGGAGGAGGCGGGGGTCCCCACGGGCCCTCCATGCTGCCAGCGTGGCTTGAGCTCTGCAGGAGGAATAAGAAGTTGCGGGTGCGACGGGCGATGCTCGTACCTCGGGTGGGCAGCCTCCTGGGAGCAGGTCGCTGGCATTCGGGGAGGACGAAGAGAAGGCGAAAAAAAAAAACCCCAAACCCTAAAGGCTTTGCTTGCGGGAGCAGCGGGGCAGCGGCGGCGGCGGTGCAGAACGGAGGCAGAGCCCCCCTCACAGCTCGGCCGGCCAGCGAGCAGAGCAGGCTTCGGCCGGCGGGATTTGGGGACAGCCGGCAGGATTTGGGGACGGCAGAGCAGAGAGCCCAGTGCCCAGGGCTGCTTAAAGGGACACTCACAACCTCAGACCCAAAAAAAAACATCATCTGCCTTATTTGGTGAGGAATGGGCTGCAGGTTCTGAAATACATTTTTTTTTGTTTGTTTGTTTTAAGTCAAGCGCTCCTTTGCTGGGAAAATAAAAGAGATGGGGATGGGGAGAGGGAGAAAATAGCCCCTCCTGTTTACATGCCTTGGGATTAGGGCAAGGCACGGCCAAGCAGCCCCGAACAGTCCAGTGCCCTGCGTCCTTCTTAAAAAGGCAATCGGCCCCGCTCTCGTCCCCATCGCAGCCAGCAAGATGGCACAGGACGCCTGCGTCCCGCGGATGTGAAATCCAGGGGGTGCAACACGCCTGCTTGGGGGGGGAGCGCACAAACTGTGCCACTGGGGATGCCAACGACCACCCCAAACGCGTCTGCAGGAGGCCTTGGCTCCCCCCAGGAGCCCTGTCCCCACCCCACAGCACGGAAATGCGCCAAAGGGATGAGGGATGGCTGGGGCGATGCAGGTCCCAGCCCGGCCCGCGGGAGTGGGGGCAGAGAGGGGCCGGATCCTGGGGAGTAGCTCCCGCTGGAGCTCATTGCACTGGGACGGAGCGGGAGCTGCGGGACTGGGGTCCCGCCGTCCGAGAGACACGCCATCAGCGGTCCCTTATCTAGGGGAAAGGAAGCTTCTGTATTTATTTTGTGGAGGAAAAAGCTGCTTTTTTACTGCCGATAGAGCCCCCGTCACAAGCTCCCCGCTAACCCCGGAGCTGCGCTGGAAAGATAAACACAGCTCTTTTCCTGAGCATAACAAAGTCCCTCCGTAAAACGGGGTTATTTTTTTTTTTTCAGTCCGCTGGTACTGTTTTCTCTTCCCGAGCGTGTGCATGTTATCCCACCCAAAATGCTGCGTGAGCGTCCCCGACACAGCGTGGCCGGGGCAGCTGCCGAAGCCACATGGCAATGCGGATGGGAACGGGTCAGGATCGGACCCCGTCCCGTAGGGAGAGCTGGGCACCCCAGGCAGGGACATCGCACGTCCCCCGGCCGAGCTGCTGCCTCTAAACCCACCCTGCATCCCAGGGGGGGAAACCTGCCAGTTTTGGCACCTGGGATCTGCTTCTTTTTCAGCCTAGGAAAAAGGTTCCCTTTTCCTGGTTGAGAAATAGATCAGTCAATAAATAACTCCCCAGGCCCCAGGAAAGGAGAAATGCTTTGAATTTACCCAGGAGGGGCTAATGCCGGGCTAGTGCTTCCTAATGTAATTGCTACGCAGGCCCCGCAGGGAGTCCTCCCTGGATGCAGTCGTGCTAAGGTATATCAAAGCCAGACCCGCAGAGGTACCTGCCAGAGCATCTTTCGCTACAATAAGCTTAACTCCTAAGTTTCTCAAGGCGTGCACGCGATTCAGCCTCCAGCCTCCCGGGAAAGGCCCTGCAAGCTCAGGACACGGTGCGAAATGGGGCTGGTTTGGAAGCTGAATGCCGTAAAGATGCCAAGTGCCGCACCCGTCTCCCAGCACCTCTTAATTTGCGGGTGTTTTCCCCAGATGCTCCCCAGTCGCTGCCTCGTCGCTCCCGAAAAGGAGCGGGGCCAGGGGCAGCAGTGACAGAGGGCGTCAGCCTCGTTTACTGCGGAGATGCTCTACCTGTGCTGCTGATTAGTGGCACGAGGGGCGAGTGCCGTCCTCCCCAGTGGGAAGCAGCTAATCAGCTAATTAGGATAATGGGTAACTGAGCAGATAAAACTCCTAAGCTATTTGCTAACAGGTCACGGGTGGCTGTGGAGCCTTTCCCCCCGCCTCCTGCTCAGCAGCGGGGCAGGCAGCGACGCACCAGCCTGTGCGACGCCAGCGGTCCCAGCCGTGCGGCTCCGGCGATGCCCTGCGCCAGGAAGGGCCCCGCAGGTATTTCCCTGGGGATCCTGCTTTGCAGCATCCCTGTGCTTTTTTTTTTTTCTTTTTTTTTCTTTTTTTTTTTTTTTTCCTTCCCCCGCTAGGGAGCTGCAAGCCCGAAGTTCCTTTATTTTTGCACAGATGCTGCATTTTTCCACACCAGCGCCTCACCACCCTGGGCAGGCAGCTGACGCTCGGCAAAGGGACCTCTGCCAGCTCGAGGCTGGTGACAAGGGTGACCCCGGTGGAGGGGACTCGCAGTCAGTCCCCATCACACCAGGAGTTTTGTGTTTCTTTGAGGTGCTAGATGAGGGGGAAGCAGGTGCCTTCCCCCAGATGCTCTGCATCGCTCCTATCCATCTCCGGCATCTCGCGGATGGGGTGGGAAAGTGTGGTCCCAGCCCCGCAGCATCCCTCCGGGCAGCGCCACCGCCACCAGGAGAGACTGGTGACAGAGCCTGCCACCAAAATAAAGGGCCGCGGGAGTGCGGCTTCTAAACGGTGAGACAAATGAGGGCTGTGTAGTCTGCAGAGCAGACAGCCTAAACAAACGTGGGTGTAGGTTTTTCTGTCTCGGAAGAGCTTGGTCAGCTATGGAAAATGCCTGAAGGTTAAAAAAAAAAAAAAAAATAAAAAAAAAATAGAGAATTTCCACCACCCCGCCCAGGAGTGCTAAAACAAATGAAGCGATATCCACATTGAAAGTGTAATGGGCTTATTTCCAGCGCCAGGGCACACGATCCGGTCAGGAACTTCTCCTCCATCAGAAATCACCGAAGGGTGCCAAGCCCAGGCCGGCTCGGTGTTGCCGGCTCCCTCGCCGGGCAGCCTGGAGCTGGGTGGGAGCCTCACCCTCCCCACGGCTGCCAGCCCACCCAGGATCCAGGTTCCCCGGGTGGGAACGCCGCTCGTTGCAGCCGAGGGGAAGAATTTGAGGCTGAGAGCTGAAGTGACCTTGGGCTCAGGCAGGGAGCTGCCACGTGGCCCTCCCCGCCGTGTGCTATAACCATCGCGCTTGGCTCTTGCCCTTTCCTCTGTTCAAAAGAAGCTGTTTTTAGAGTCACCTCTCTCCCAAAGCGCTTAACTGCTCTCTGATCCCGGCTGGAGAAAGCCAAAGAGACGAGCAGAGCATCCACCTTCGCTGCTCCCTCCCTGGCCCGAGCCCCTCTGTCTCTGCATCCCGTGCAGCGAGCTGGGACCGGTCCTGCAGCGTCCCCTCCCTGAGCAGACACAAGGATGGGACACGGCGAGGGATGGAGGGTGCCCTGTCTCACCGTCGGGTGCCAGTGGACCACCCCGCACAGCGTTAATATCAGGGCAGGGGCTGCTTTCCACCGCTCCTCCATCCTTCCCATTTCCAGGCAGGAGGTGAGCCCAGCCCCAGCTCCCCGCGCTGATGGGGACCAAACTCCACGCTCAGATTTTGGGGCACCCAGGCAAAATCGCAACAGCGAACTGCAGCTGGTGGGGCTCCAGCAGCCTCTGCCTTCCCCCAAAATGCCCACAGCTGGTTTCCCTCACGCCGTGTGCCTGGGCTCCTTCTAGCCCTTGTTAAAGCAGACGGAGCCCACTGGGCATGGGACAGGTCAGGTCATTTGTTCTGCTGCCGATGGGGGAACCTTGGCTCTTGTTTGCAGAGCGCCTGGGGTAATCCTGCACTCTCTTCAGGTTATTTTTGACAATCACAACCCTTTCCACCACTTGGTGCCCATCCCTGGCCGACACCTCCCGAGCCTGATACAGACCCTTCCATCAGCAGGTCAGACCCATCAAGGGCATCATGCAATTAAAAACCTGGTTTTAAACCTTTCAGCCCTTGTCCTCCCAGGGCTTTTAGCTGAAGGTGGAAGGAGGGAAACTTCATTACTCTGCGCTGGTGTCACTTATTAACCTGCCGGTTCCTAATGATGCACTTATCTCCTCCTGCCAGCCCTGGACTCCATCAGGCACCTCCGGGTAGGGGGGGCTCTCCTGCCCTACATTGCTCTCTCTTCATTAGCTTTTCATTTTGCTTAATCGCTTCTGGTGTCTGGCCTGGGGGACGCCCGTGGGGAGATGGGGCAGCAGGGCAGTGCTCTGCCGGGCACGAAGCTGCGCCGGGGCGTGGGATGCTGGGATGCTGGTTCATGGCGATGGGAGGAACGGGCAACACCGGTGGTCTTGCCTGCTGCTGCCCAGCTGCACCTGGGGATTTGGTGTGGACCCTTAGACTGGCTGGGGTAAATATTTGAGGTCACAAGTACCAAATTTATGCAGGAGAGCACTGAGTACCGACTCTACCCAAGAGCTCTGCAGCTAAAACGCAGCTCTCCTCCCACCCAGCGCTTGCACCAGCACCCCGTGCCCAAAACATGGGGAAAAAAGGTGTAGGGTGCATCTCCCGCAGGCAACTCGGGGTGGGGGGGTGGGTGGCAGCTCCCCAGACCCTCTCCCTGCCCCGCGCCCGGCTCTGACCTGCGGTGGTGGTGTCCACATCCTTGGCTGCCAGCTCCTCCACCTCTGCCCTCTTGCGCAGCTCCAGCCGCCGCGAGAAGCCCTCCCTGGGCTTCCAAAGGTCCTGAATGAGCAGCGGCTTCTCATGGTCACCCAGGACCCTCAGGCCCTCCGTCTGCCACCGTTTCTCGGGGCCCTCGAACTTCCCGATGACATCGCACAGGGCGTACTGCCCGGCGCTGAGCTGGCTCAGCCCGTAGCGCTCCAGGGCCTCCTTCACCAGCTCCCGCGCGCCCGAGCTGCCCGTCGCCAACACGCTCTTGTAGTTGGTGCCCGCGCAGATGTTGCCCCCGAAGATCTTCAGGACACCAGGGGCCGAGAGCTGGGTGGAGAGCTCGGCTGGGTCATCCTCACCAGCTGCCGGGGAAGCGGAGGTCGAGCTCCGGTCCTTGTAGCTCAACGTCCGGTACAAGACTTGGGAGAAAATTCGGCTCTGGCGCTTCAGCCGGTTCTTGGATGGTGGAGCCATGGTGGAGGAGGACCCATAAAACATCGTGCGTGAGGTCGTCATGGGGCACAGCTGGGCAGGGAAGAGGACAAAGAGAAAGATCAGCAGTTTGCAGGACGGATGTGCAGCAGGGAAGTGCAAGCAGGAACCAGCCGGTGGCTGTGGAGGAACCACTGTCACGTCCAAGGTGGAAAGAGACAGCAGTGAGGGAGGGCTGCTTCCCTTGTGCAACCCAGCCGAGCTCAGCCGGGCTCCTCGGCATCAGCACAGTTAGCCCAGAATGGATTTGTCCCTGAAAACAGAGCCTGGAGTGATCCCAAATTTCTCCATCAAGTGTATTAAGAGGTCCCTCTCGCCCAAGCAAAATGCAGCGGGAGGAGAGCAGAGCTCAGCGGGGCCCATCCTGGTCAGGAGCCAAGGCATCAAGAGTTACTTTCCTTAACGAGTTTACAGAGCAATCCCATTTTTTAGAGGTGAAACAGAAAGCTCAAGTGCAAATTCAATCACTCTGAGGTCACCGCTAAATGCTTTTGCTCACCGAGAGGCACAGGGTGAAAATGGGCTTTAATTAGCCTTTCTAAAAATGTCCTGACTCTGGCAAATCTCTCGGCTGCTGCTAGTTTGCGGAGGATGTTAAAGCACGCGGTGGCATCGCTGACAACGCTGCCCTTGTCGCGTTAGCCAGGGCAAGGCTGCTCGGGGTTGCAGTGACCGGAGGAGACATGGCCATGGCCGTGCGACACCTTGGTCGCCAGGAACGGGCTGGAAACCACAACGCTCTTCTGGCTTTAGACGGATAGTAGTCCTGCCCGATGTCACCGCCGACATCTGGGACCGGCTGTGAAATCGCATCCTGGATGCGCAAACACCCGGCGCTTGCACGGCGCTGATAACGCCGCCGGCTGCGCTACGAACCGCCGCCGGGGAAGGTCCGGAAAGAGAATTTGAGCGTTTCTGATTCGGACAGGACGTGGATTTCCCTCACCTCCAGATTTATAGCGTGCAGGGAACAGGCAGCGAGTCGGTGCATACACAGGGGACCCCCAAAATGTCCCGCCCGCAGCTACGGGAGCGCCGTGGGGCAGGGGTTGGTGTGATCCAGCTGTGCGTGGCCAGCGAGATGTGGGGTGCCGGCAGCATTCCGCATCCGCAGCCCCACCTCGCCCGGACAGGATCTCGGCGCCGGAGCAAACCCAGCGCCATCAGGCAGAATGATGTCGGCCCTGGAAAGCCTCCAAACCACCATCTCATCCAGGAAGAAAAAGCGTCCCTGCTGCTAATGGAAGAGGTCACCTCCTAACCCAGAAACAACCTCCCTGCTGCGCACGGGGGATGTCTGTGGGGTGCCCACCTCCCCACGCCAGGACTGGAGGCCCACTGGATGCCGCAGATGGGGAAACTGAGGCACCAGCAAGCGCTAAGGCTGCAGGCCGTGCCTGGGAGCTGTGCGACCCTGCTGTACCCCAGTCATCCCTTTTTCGGGGGTTTTCGCTCCCACCAGGACTGTGACAATGCTGGGGTTTGTCCTTCTTGCCAACCTGCTGGCTCCAAAAGCGAGGACACAGCGGCTGTCTGGGTGCTGCGGGGCAGGGAGGGAGCCGGCAGCCGCCCTGGCACATCGCTGAAACCGGCCTTAGCCCAAAAAGCAGGGCTTAGCGGCTCATGTTTTGCACCCAGCCAGCCGAGCCAAGTGTTGGCTCCCCAGCAGCTTCACCAAACCCCCCTGGGTCTGGGGAACGCTGCTCCCGCTCCCACCTTGCAACCGGGGAAACTGAGGCAGGGATGGGGTTGAGGCTCCAGCTCCCCCCCACGCTGCTGCTCCTCCTCCAGCTGAGCTGCTGCTGGGGACATCCCTGGGGACAACCCTTTGCGTCTGCCGTGTGACATCTCCCAGGAGCGCCGGGCAGACCCGACCTGGGGAGCAGGTCAGGGCACTGGCAGACAGTCGGGTTGAAGAACGGCTTCCGCCGGCTGCCAGCAGGGCCCCGCCAGCCCTCATTAGCATCGGGCAGACGAAAAACTACCCCAGTGTCCCTACGAGACCGCGCCATCAAGGATGCAAAAGACGAAACTTTGTCATCAAATCACTGTTTTCAACTCGCGGATTTAATCTCCTCCGCCCTGAACAACCTCCAGCACAAAGGGAAACGTCTGCTGCTGGTAAAATCGTTCCTCCAAACCCACATCACAGACGGAGACACCATCCTCGCTTCTCGCAGGTCCCTGCCTGGTTTTGAATACGCTATTTATAGCTCAGCCATTTTCCTGCTCTTTCTAACAAATGCAACTTCTACAGAGAGCCGGGGCAAAGGCTTTTCTTGGCGGGGGGGGGAAAATAAGACCACTGGATTGAGAGACGCTTCTAACCTGGTCACCCTGTTATTCAACATCTGGAGCAACACCGGTGGGATTTCACCAGGCACCAGCCCAGGCCACCTGAGAAATTGCAGCCTTATCCCAAAAACAGCGTAATGTGGAGGACTCGAATGGGTGGGGTAAGATGGTAACAAGACGGGCTCATCTGTATGCTCGGGCACACCAGTCACCGGCATCTCCGAGGAGCCTGAAGAGAAAACTGTGGTAGGTGCGATGCTGTTGGGTCCTGCTGCGGGAGCGGGGATGCTCCAGCTGGAGCCGGCTACCTGGGGACAAGCCAGCAAAGGCGTTGACTGTTTGGGCACATCTTCCCGCAGGTTGGTGGGACATGTGCTCCTGGACCAGTTCCCCGGCTGTGCCATCGGAGGACAAACGCCTGTGGCTACGGAGACATGAACCAGACTTGCCAAAGCATCCCTCTCTTCAGCACTCAGCACTTCAGCACATCTTCTCCAACAACTATACAGGAATTAGCCAAAACCCCGTGATTGCCTCCCGGCGGGATCTCTATCAGGTTTCCTCCACCTCCTCGCACACTGTGCCGGGCCACACCAAAACCTATTTTCCCTGCCCGGCACTGTCTGTATTTGTTCTGCGGAGCTATGACAAATGCTTTTGGTATCCACGTGGCCACCACATGTCCTTCCATCACCACAACTGACTCTGCAACCGCCAGGGACTTTCCTGCGGGCTCCGAGGTTCCTGCTCCCAGGGCGGATGAGCAGCTCCTTCCCGCTGCCCCCACCCAGCCGCCCACGCAAAGCCTCCCCTTACCTTGCCATCCTTCTCACGTGCCTTTTCTCCTTCCATTCATCGTCTTCCTCAAAACGGGCCTTTCCCTCTGCCGTGCATCATCCCAGGTGGGTGTCTGTTGCGTCTCTGCAAGAGGAAGAGGAGGAGCAGTCCTGGGCCGCTCACACTGCGGTGGCTTTGGAGGGCTCGGAGATGCTGCGACTCCGCTCCCAAAGTGCATCACGTTCGCATGCGGGCTACCGAGCCACATAGATGCCCCCTATAGCCCAGCACCTCACTATATCCCCCTGCCTCCGACTAAACAGCCCAACCATGGAGGGCTGCTGACCCCCGGGGACCCACGGGGGACGCGTGGCCAGTGACGGGCATGTTTGCACGTGTTCATCCAGCCACAGCCTGTAGATGGGAATGACCAGCCCAACCCCAAGCCCAGGCTCCGTCCCAGCAGGAACGCGGCAGCCTCGTGGGGGAGACGGAGCAAAGCCAGCCACGGCGATGCCCACCAACAGCACCTACCCCATCGCACAGGGGCAGGGAGAGAATAGCTAGAGGAAAAGAAACGCTATCAGAAAGGAAAGGCAAAGGGGAGGAGATGGGACCAGAAACAACCCCATGACCTTCGTCTCCGTCTCCCAAGCGCACGTGTCCCAGGGGATGCCAGGCTGGGGACCCTCTCGCCCATGGGTGGACAGCAAGTCCCAGACCAACTCCTTCCCCCCAGCAGCCGCAACACGCTGGGATGCTCACCGAGATTTGTTTTTCCTGAATCTCAGTCTATTTTGCTGGATATCACAGAGAGCCACCAAGCACCGTCCCCTCAACCTCCCGGCACCGGTCTGCGGGAACATGACCACCGATAACCGAAAGAGCAAAGAAGCACCCGCAAAGCGCCTGCGGTGATTTCACGGGCGTCTCTCAGAACGAGCCGGCAGGGCACAAGAAATACACTTTTCCATGGCTCCACCGCCATTAAAAGCAAACACGCCACCTAATTAAATCACCTAATCAGGGCCTCGGCGTGGGCTGGGTCCAGCCCCTCTCGCTGGCCCAGCGCTGGGGCTACGGGGGAAACTTTCTGCCGGGCGACAGGGTCGTGGTGCGAAAGGCAAAGGGACGCTAAAGCCGCCTCTGCTGCTCGACGCTTCTTCCAGTGATTAATCGCTCCCGCCGGTTAAATATTTATGCCTTATTTCCAATGTGTCTGGCTTCAGCTGCCAGACATTGATTCTTGTCATGCTTTTCTCTGCTCAATTAACGAGCTTTTGGCCACCGTGTATTTTTCTCCTCTGCGAGAGTATTTAGATGCTTTAACCAAGCCCCCCCACCCCTTGTTTCTCTTTGAGGTGATTTATGAGCAGAATAACTGGATGGCCACCTCCTCTCTCGCCGTTAAGACATTTTCTGCAGCCTCTCCGTCCCTTCCCCTCGGTTCCCACATCTCCGCCGCCGACACGGAGAGACTGGGTTTGGCTGTTGTGAGCCCAAATGCAGTTCTGAGAGCGCCCTGACTCAAAATGCGAATAACTGCTATTTTTTTCCGGCGCCAAATTTCCCATTACGTCTTCAATTCTCCAGCACAGAAATGGGGGCAGACACGGAGCCGCCTGCCCCCCCGTCTCCCCCAAGGCTGCCCCCGATGGAGAAGGGAGCCGGTGAGCCCCTGCGCTGCCTCTCCCAGCGTCTGCGAGCAGCTTCGGCCGAAAACGGTGCGTGGTCAGTTTATCGTCCGGATGAGGGACAGGAAAACACGTATAACTCCAGTTATTATTTTTGGGTGCGAGAAGATTTCCATTTTCCATTCCGTTCCAGTTAGGATGCCTTTCGCTCGCCCGGTTTACCGGCCGGATTTGTACAAGCTCTGGGTCAGCCCCAGGTTTTTCCAGAAATCATTTCTATCTCCTTCCAGATTAGCGATAAAAGCACTGAAACACCCAGGGCACGCTACCAGCTAGCAGTGCCCAGCGGTGATAATCTCCTCTGATAACTGCCTTTGAAATGGAGCAGGTTTATTTAATACGAGCTTTCTTGACACTGTATAACGTCGGCACTAAATACTGGACTGGACTGACTCTTTTAATACTGGAAAGTGCAGATTTTTACAAGAATATCACCTCGCATAACTCAAATGCTTTGTAAAAGTGTATTACAGCCAGAGAGTCACCTCTCGCATCAGAGGCTGAAATCATTTTGACTTGCCAGGAGTTATTTTCCATATAGCTGCCTTGGATGGCAGGGATTTATTCCTGGTGAAGTCTTTAATCAATTAAAGCCTGAGCCAGGTTTCTCCCTCTTCTCCCCGGGGGGATGCTATCAAGCCAATCAACCTGTAGCTACCAGGTCATCTTACTCCCTTTTGGGATGAGCAGCAACGCTATTAAAACCCTTTTTAATCTTCTGGAATTTCCCCAGGGCTCGTCCCGGAGCAGACGCAGCTCTGCACGGCCGGGCGGTGAGATTTCAGCTGTAACCGTCCCAGAACAGCAACCAGAAAAGCAAAGCCATTTCCCCAGACCTCTATTTGAAAGAAAGAATTCCCTTTTTTTTTTTTTTTTTTTTTTTGGCTGGGGGGGGAGGCAGAAAGCACTGGCGTCGCAGCCTCGGTGCAATGGCAAGGAGCGCAGCCTGGATGCTGCGCGCGCGGAGGGAGAGGCTGCCCCGGCACTGCAATGTGGAACAAATTATAAGCGGGAGAGCAAAGGAAATGAGAACACCCTGGACGCGGCGGCTTTGACGTGCGCTCCTCGCCTCCAAATCCTGCCCCTCTGCACATCCCGTCCCTCCCGCCCAGGCTGCCAGGGCAGAGCCCAGACCCCTCCGTTCTGAACCACAGCCCCCCACTCCCTTCCATTCCGGATCAAATACTCGCTTCAGAGCCCAACCTTTTCTTGTGTGAGTTTTATCCGTCTAATCTAGGGACAGATTGGAGGCTGCAAATGTCGATGCCATCCTCGGCGCCGTCCTTAGCCGGATTGGAGCGGGTAAACTCCTTACCGCGTTATTATTAGCAGTAGGCACCCTGAGGTAGCGCCCTGGACCCCACGGCCCAGGGACCGCTCAAACAGGACATAAAGGCAATCCCGGTCCTGCAAAGATGGACTAACAGTTTGTCTTAAAGGCAGCTATAGCTCCACAAATACATTATAATGATTCGGGACCCAATTCTACGAGGACAACAGGAGTCCTTTTAACAGGTTTTCTTTTCTTGCTTTTTTTTTCTTTTTTTTTTTTCCCCCCCTCTCGTTATTTTTGCAAGGTCTTTTGAGCCGCCAGCGTGCATCAGCTCTCCGGTAATGCGCAAGTAGGAACGCCAGCCCCCTGCCCCGGCAGTTCTATTCACACACACACACGCAAGAAACACTTCACAAAGAGCATTTGCTTTCTGCTGCCTTCCGAGCAGCAGAGTCTCGGTAGGCTGCCTAATTATAAGATCTTAGCAATAATTTCTTTTTTTTTTTTTTCAGCGATAATTAACTGATCCTGGAGAGTGCTGAAAATAAGCACTTCCCGAGCAAGTAGCAAACTCCCCTGAGTTTTCTCTGCTAAAGTTACAACTCAGCATGAAACTGCTCCAGCCCCGCGGGGATGCGGAGCATCCCAGCACCTCCCTGCCAAGGCCTGGGATGCCAAGACAATCACAAGCAGCTGAAAACAGGTGAAATGGCGTGTGTGGAATGGCAGCGGGATCCCAAGGGGCGTGCAATGGGGAGACGGATGCCAAGGGATATGGAATCAGGAGAAGGATCCCAAGGGATGTGCCATGGGTAGAAGGATCCCAAGCACTGTGCAATGGGACAAGGATCTCAAGGGGTATGGAATGAGGATGAGGATCCTAAGGAGTGTGCAATGGGATAAGGACCCCCAGGGGTGTGCAATGGGACAAGGATCCAAGGGGTGTGCTATGGGGAGAAGGATCCCAAGGGATATGGAATCAGGAGAAGGATCCCAAGGGGTGTGCAATGGGACAAGGACCCCCAGGGGCATGCAATGGGACAAGGATCCAAGGGGCGTGCAATGGGCAGAAGGACCCTCAGGGGTGTGCAATGGGACAAGGATCCAAGGGGTGTGCTATGGGGAGAAGGATCCAAGGGGTACGGAATCAGGAGAAGGATTCCAAGGGGTGTGCAATGAGGAGAAGGGTCCCAAGGGGTACGGAATCGGGAGAAGGATTCCAAAGGGCGTGCAACGGGACAAGGAGCCAAGGGGCATGCAACGGGGAGAGGGATCCCAAGCTGTACACCATGGGGAGAAGGATCCCAAGGGGCGTGCAATGGCCCAAGGACCCCCCAGGGGTGTGAAATGGGACAGGGATCCCAAGGGCTGTGCCACGGGGAGAAGGATCCCCAGGTGCCCGGCAGGGGGACAGGGATCCCAAGGCGCTGCCTCTCCCCAGCGCAGCCCCCCCTGCCCGCCCGGTGCTGCGGGGCAGGTCGGGTCTCCAACGGCAACGGGAGAAGCCTCAACCCCCGCCGCCGCTTCCCTCCTGCCTCCCCTTCCCCAGGGAACGAGAAACAAACATTCCCGTCCCAGCAGGCGGGGGGGACCTGGAGAGGCTCCCGGGGGCGGGGGTGTCCCGGGGATGCTACCGGGGTGATCTGCCCCCCTACCACCACCCCCCCCAAAAAAAAAAATGGGGGGGGAGGGGTTACCTGGGGTAGGGTCCGTCCGCGATGCGCGCCCCCCGCCGCCGGTACTCACCGTGCGGGGCTCGGCGGGGCGGCCTCGGCGCGGCCCCCGGCGGCTGCAGCGCCCGGAGCCGCCGGGGCTGCGCGGCGCGTCCCGTCCCGTCCCGTCCCGCCGCCGGGGCGGAGCGGAGCCCAGCGGCGATGGGGCGCCCCCCCGCGGCCGCCCGCCGCTACGCGCAGCGCCGAGCACCCCGACACGGGCCGGGGGGAGGCGGGGTAGGGGGGGGAGAGGCAGTCGGTGTGAACGGGCCGGTTCTCCCCGCCGGTGCCCGGTTAAAACGGCAGGGAGAGGGAGAGGCAGGGCTGCGCCGGCGGCTGCGGGCTTTTGGCTGAACTGGTTTTATCAAAAAAAGCCCCAAAATCGAGCTGGGGACTCCCGCGGCTGCGCAGGGGCCGAGGGTTGTAATCGGGAGGGGATTGAATCGCGACTGCACCGGGGAGTCGTTCGAGACGAGGTGGTCGCCGATGCTCTGCCTCCCTCGGTTAAAAATTCTCCTCTTCGGTTAAACGCGCGTTTCTCTGCGTGATGGGGTTACGCTGTGGGTGGGAAGGCGGCTCTGCCACCCAGGCACCCTCTGGGAACGACAGCCCAAAAGCAAAGCGAAGCCAGGAGGCCTCCCAGGGCAGCCCGGTCGCCAGCAGCGGAGAAACGCTGGGCGAGCTTGGAAGTTGTGAGTCAGGTTTCGGGGTGAGTGCAGCTGCCCCTGGAAGCAGGGATCCCTCCCCGGCTCTCCGGGAAAGCTGCGGAGCATCGCAGCCCTTGGGGGGGATCTAGCCCCGGCATCATTAGGATGGAGAGGTGCGAGCGAGAGGGCAGCCAGTGGATGTGCGGAGCCCGGGGCAGGCTCCTGGATGGGGAGCAAATTCTCCCTTTCCAAGAGGAGCCAGTGCCCGTGGGAGAGACTGGTGTTAACTGGTGGGTGATGGCGGGGGGGGATGTCCCCCTCTGGGGTGTGTGGCGAGCAGTGCTGACCCTCCGCTTGGTCTGCCACAAGTTTGCCTCCTCCCTGGCCCTGGCATCCATCCGCCCTCAGCAGAGGCAGCCATGGGGGGGCTCAACATGTATCACCTGCACGCTCGGCCTCCACAGGAGGGGAAATGGCAGGGCCAGAGCGGGCGTGCAGGGCTTTACGCTGAAACCGCTTCGGCGAGACACTGGCAAGCCCTTCAGCCAGCGCCACCAAGCGCAGGGCTGCCGTCGGCCACCTCACCCATTTATTATTTTTTTTTTTAAGGAAACTCCAGCTTGGAGCTCAACCCGTCCCCGACCTCCCGAATTTCCCCATGCAGCTGGTGTGAAGGGCAAAGCAGCGCTGCCCCCCCCACCGCCCCCGGCAAGCTGAGCCAGCAGATGGCAATGCCATCCGTGCACTGAGGTGAGACGGTGCTCAGCGCTCCATCGCCGTGAGCAGGGGCTCGCTGCAGCTGGTTGAGCCGGAATCGATGCCACGCGGGGCAAGTCAGATAGAAAATGAGTTTATTTCCAGATGCTGCAGGGAAACTCATTTTGATTTAGCAAGCAGGCAATAGTGAGGTATCTTGAGGTTTTATTTCAATCCTACTCCACAGAAAACAGCATTCACTAGCGTTATCTTCCTTACGTTTGTTTTTAATTTGACCCAGTACTGTGTTAAATAGAAAATACTGATTGAACAAGAACGGACGGTGAAAAACACGAGATGCTAAAAAGTTCCCCCAAACCCTCCTCCGCAGACACCCTGAATGTTACGAGTCATTTAAAATTAGTATAAAATAGGAGGACTAATCCGATAACCTGCTCTGTGCCTCCCACCCTGCTTTGCAAGGGAAGGATTTGGGAAGCAAGAGAGGAGAGGGCACTTCTCAATTACAGAGGAGCCCCCCCAGCAAATCCAGGCCCAAGGCAGGGTGGCAATGTCCCCAACAGAGCCCGGTCACCCATTCCCACCCGGGCATCTGCCCTGCCCTGGGTTTTCAGCAGGGAGCTGAGATGAAGTGGCCTCAGAAAGGTCCTTCTGGCACCTCCCTGTGCCTCGGGAGCACCCGGGATGGATTTAGGGCTGAAAGCCCCACTGGCTTCCGAGATAAATCCCCTGGGATGAAGACTGGATAAAACACGATGGTTGTCCCTGGGTGTCGTCAGCCCCTGCCCGGGGACGTTGGCCCAGCAGCTGGGACTGCTGTGTGCACGGGCTGTCCCCAGGGTGGTTCCCCCATGGGATTTAGTGATGGAGGCGGGGAGACCTGGCCACACTGAGCTGCAGTTGTCACCGTGCCCCACGGTGGCTCTGGGAATCCGGTCCCCTAAACTCGGTGAAAATTGAAGCCTGTGTTTGTAAAGCACTGGTCGTTCTCCAGGTGCTTCACGGGGTCCTCACATGAGCCCTGTGAGGTAGGTCAGTGTCTTCACCCCCATTTTATAGATGGGGAAACTGAGGCACGGAGAAAGGTAATGACCTGCCAGACAGCAAAAATGGCAGCTCCCACTCTGGGACCCCATATCCCACTATTCCAACCCCAAACGTGCTCCACCAACTGCTGGTTACTCACAGCTCCTCCCTCTCCGCCCCTCCATCTGCGGTAGGTGATGGAGCAAGGGCTGGGATGTGGGGGCCTGGGAGAGGGAGCAGCAAAGACCAGGCTCACATCAGGTCACTCACCCCCTGTCCCTAGGACCACCCACCACCCCAAAGGCTGTTTTGGGGTGCCCCAGGCAGAGACACACACACCCCCCACAGTCCCATGCCAGGCTGGGGGGCCGGGCGCAGCACCCAGGGCTCTTTATAGGAACCTTCTGCCTATGGAAGTGAAAACCCACCGGATTTTTTTGCCGACCCGGTGAGCCCAGCCACCGCGTCAGGAGGTGATGAGTATCTGGACGCTTTCTCTTTGGTAATTTGCTGCAAAATGGCACGGCCCTGGGGAGACGGTCCTGGGGTGCCGCACGCTGGGGGGACCCTAAGCTCTGCGGGAGGTGGGACAGAGCCGGGAGCTCGTCTCCTTGGCACACTGCCGGAGAAACAGGAGATGCGGGACAGTGGCCGTAAATCTCCTTCGCTTGCCACGTCACGCCAAGACTGCTGCAGCTGCGATTAATCAAGAGGCCGAAGAGAGGTGATGGAAAATCGATGCCTTTGGGGGCTCCTGGGGAAGGGCTGAGAGCGGCGCCGCTCTGCCACCGGCTCCCAGCACAGACCCCGGCACACACCAGACCCTCCCGGCTCCAGCAGCTCTGCCGGCATGTTTGGGAGTGGGACTGGGTGTGGTTTTCCCATTCCGGCAGCGTCAGGGCTGCTCCTGGTGGCTGGGCAGGCACTCCATGTCCCATTATCCTTCCTCGAAGAGCACCGTGTAGCCGTGGTTAGGGGTTTAAAAACCAAGCATCACTGGGACCTCCCCATCACAGCTCACCTCCCAGCATCACGCAGATGAATCCCTTCCCTGTGGCATTCCCAGGAATGTCGGAAATCCTCCCAAAAGTAGGTTTAAGTCTGCTACTGAGCAAGAGGGGCTCATCAATGGAATGGGAGCAGAGAAGGCAGGCAGCCCCTTGATCCCAGTCCAAGGAGGTTCGCTTCCCTCCTTGGAGGAGAAAGTAAATCCCCTGGTGTGGATGGGCTGACCCCAGCCAGGGGGATGCCGGGAGCCAGACCCCCTGCTCTGCTCCCCATCAGGAGAAGGCACGCGTGTGGCAGAGCCTGGGAATGGGGCCGTGCTTCGGGGCTGCCGCCAGCACTGGGACCAAAGAGGAAAACGTGCCCCAGGGACAAAATGTCCATGGGGGCTTCAAGGGCCCATCCAGGAGGGACATACCAAGTTGCGCATTTAATACTGGCTTAGAGAAAGGGTTTTCCAATGCTCAGGGGTTCTGGGAAGCCCTGGAAGAGATTCAAGTTTCAATCTCGTGTAAGGCTTTGTTGACTCTGGACCTTCCCATCAAAAACTTGGGAGGGGGCAGTTAATGCTGATGTGACTTAGGACCATTTAGGAGCCAAGCGGGTGGTGTGGGGGTGCCGATGTGTCCCACTCCCTGTCTAGGGAGCCCAGGGGTTCCACGTCTCTCCCCCCATCCCAACTCCTCCAGTCCCCTGGCTGGCCCCTGCTAAGTGCTCCGGTAGCCTAACCCAGGGCGTCACTAGCCAGGGGTGTGCGGGACCAGGTCCCCAGCTCCCGCAGGATGCTCGGGGTCAGGCGGGTGAGCGAGGCCTCCCCAAGCCCTTGGTGAGCGGTCGCTCCCCTATCGCCTGCAGCCCGGTGGTCGGTCACCCTGTTACGAAACCTTTGCTTAAAAAACATAAACAGTTCCCGAGGTTAAAAAAGAAAAATCTGTTTAAAATCAACCTCCAGGATCTCCTGTCTGTGCAGGAAGGGCACCGGTGGCTGCTGGCTGTGGGACGAGTGGGTGGCTTGGGGGGATCGCATGGTGCAGGCTGCCTCCCTGCTCCCCTCCACGTCCCCACGTGCCAGTTGGTGGAAGTGATGTCTTTAAGGCATCTACCGAGACGTTTTAGCCTCCAGTGTGCCGGGCCGGTAGAGGTACCTCCAAATGGCATAGTAGTGGATGCCAGCTCCGATGGCCACGAAGAGGTGCCAGATGGCATGGGCGAAGGGGATGCGGCCGTCGCTTTTGAAGAAGACCATGCCCAGGCAGTACGAGAGTCCACCGGCCACCAGCTCTGGGAGGCCATCCCTGTTGGGCTGGGAGCAAGCAGGGAGGTAGGGCTCAGTGGTGGCCGTGGTGTCCCTGCCCTTTTCCTACCATTCCATCAAGGTCAGAAGCATGGTCCCAGCTGCAGGGTGCAGGCAGGACCCTGGCTCTGCTTTCTGCTGCACCCTCCCCTCCAGCAAGGCAGCGGGGGCCCAGCAGCCCGGCTTTGCTGGGAGGGTTTCAACCCAATGGAGCCCAGGCAAGAGGTCTGCTGGAGATGCACGTGGTATCTGCTGGGCACCCAAAGGACTTGCAAAACCAAGCCAGGCCACATCGTATTTGGGCATGGCTTTATCCATCACACACCCTGGACTCCGCCAACCCACCAGAGACAAACTAGCCCCACTGGGAATTGTCCCTCGCGCTGAGCCCACGTGCTTTCCAGCAGTGGCTTACCATGGAGAGAATGACCAAGGCAGGGAAGAAGCCCATGATAACGTAGCACACCAGCTCCACCAGCTTGTACCTGCAACGGATAGAGAAGCTGCTTGGAGGCAGGTACAGAGGGAGCATTGAGTTTTATGTGTGTAATGTCCACTGCCATGCTATAGGAAAAGGGAAGGAGGTGCCATCACGGCGGGTCCCATGTCCTCATGTGCGAGCCACACCACAGCGGTGGGGTGGCACCCTTCTCCAGGGGTGATGGACCCCCACCTTGGCTTAGGGAGCTGCGAGCTCAGGGCCAGGCGCTTGGGGCTTCAGGGAGCCATCTGGGGCCTTTTGCTTTCTATTTGGTGCCACCATGTGGAAGAAGCAACTCATGGCAGCACTCCTTGCTCCCACGTCTCTTGTCCCGCATCCCTCCTCCCACATCCCTGCCACCAAAGCTTCTAAAACCAGGGTGCGGATGGGGAAGAATGTGGTCCAAGGAAGTTCTCCACTGTCAGTTGACCAGGAGGCTTCCCAGGGACCCTGTACCCATCTAGCTAGCTACCTCCATTCTTCTTGCTCTCCCCTGCAGCTCAACTATTGTCAGGGCATTAAGAGGAGCTGGCAGAGCTGAGCTGGGCTCTGCGAGACCCACCATCGCGGGGCCAGGAAAAGGCACTCACCGTTCATGGAAGAAGAAAACATACACGGTCCCGATGGATGCCATGATCCAGATGATCCAGCGCATGTGGGAGGCCCAGGGACCCAACTCCCGCAGGTTCAGCCTGCAAGAGCCAGGTCTGCAGTGAGGTGGGTCTAGGGCAGCACCCCGGTCCTGGCTGCGGGCAGCGAGGTGCCAGGGAAATGCTGCCTTCACCCCCATGGCTGTCCCACCAAAAGGTCCTCCCAACTTGTCACTTCAACTTAAAGGGGTTGAAATCTATAGGATAGGAAAGTTTTGTGAAAAGGGGTAGGGTACAGCCTCCAGCAGAGCCAAAGCCGGAGAGGGAAACCTTATTTGTTGGAGCTGGGCTGATTTTCTCCCCTCTAGTGGGGCCAAGCAACAGCTCCCACCCACCGGTAACTCACCAGGGAGCGTATGATGCCGCGATGAAGAAGTAGATCACCATCCTGTCGAACATGTGCAAGCAGTGCTCCACAGTCCTGCGGGACAGACAGCCAGACGGGTCACAGCCTGCGGCACCGGGGGCCTCCGGACCCTCTCCCCCTTCCCGAGCCCCAGGCAATCAGGGCTGGTACCTGAGGTGCCTCTTCTTCCAGGAGATGGTGTGGAAGATGGTGGAGACGATGAAGAGGCTGGACAAGCCCAAGCCATAGATCCAGGCTGAGATGGTTTCCCACTGGTCGTCGGAGAGGATGTAGAGGATGGAGCTGCCAAGGATGCTGGGAAGGATCCAGAACTGGAAGGGAGATGCAAACCTGGTTTTGACTTCTGGGTTTCCATGGAGCAGCTACAATACAGTCTCTGCTTTTCCTTTTAGGTGTTTCTTTGGCTTCTGCTCAAAGCTACCACCCATAAGGGGCAGACGGGCCACCCACACCAGCCAGGAGGGTCTCTCCCTGCGTGGTGCAGCTCCAAAATAGCTTCTCCAGGTGGAGACAGGGAGGAGGAGGAAGGCACAAGGAGGATGGCTACCTCCGAGTCATCTCCCAGGGCTTGGAGTGAGAGCTGCCAGCTCCTGAGGGAAACCCTGATGTGGGGAGCGCTTGCTCCTGCCACCACGTAGGCAGCCCCATAGGGCACCTGTCACCATTCCTGCTGTGAAAAACACTCCATTTTCAGGGAGCTTTGCAAAGTATTCCTGCTCCACTAAGCTCACGGCTGGCTTCCCCAGGGACAAGGGACCACGGTGAGTGAGAGCGAGGGAGATGCACACCAGCTTCCCAGGGCAGAAGGAGGGAGAGCATCCCTGCTCCCCGGCAGCACCTGGGGCACATCTGCCTCATCACAGCCCCGAGACCCTCAGGAGCTGCTCCAGGGCTGAACACAGACATTTTCAGGTGTTCCTTGAGGTTCCTCAGGGGATCCCCAGAGACCTGAGCACCATCCTCCCTCACCCTGGGACAGAGACAGGGACTCACTGCGTGGGTGGCACAGTTTGCCGCGTGCTCGTACTCCGTCGGCTGGTACCTGCAGTTGGACGGGACACGGTGATTCATAAACCTGCAGCGAGAAGGACGGGGAGAAACACGCTCAGGGGATGGGGTTTGGGGGAAAGCCTTTTGGGAGGGGTCTGCACAGGGACACCCACCAGCCCCAGCGTGGAGCCCCACCTCAGCTTTGCTCCAGCTGCCCCTGCAGAAGTGACCCCACACTGGGGACAGCTTGTCCGTCTGGCTGGCCCCAAATGCCAGGACCCCAGGTCTTGTTCAGCTACGGCTCAGGCTGAAGGCGCTTGGAGACCAGAGGGCAGGAGCCAGCTCTGCCTGCTGCTGCGGGCAGGAGAGGGCAGTGGTGGGAAGGATGCAGGGGAAGCTGCTGCAAGGATGGATCGATAAGGTATGGAGCATCTCCCGACCTGTCCCAGCATGGGGCACAGGTGACAGTCAGCAGCATGTCTGCCTGCCTGCTCTTGTGACACCGGCACCTCACACCACCTTCATGTCACAGGCGGAAAAACTCAGACACCACGTAACGACACGATCTAATTACAGCCCATCCGCCCCAGAGAAAAGGGACCAGCACAGCCCTGGCAGTGGAGAAGGCGGCATGTGGCTGCGCGTCCATGACCCATCCAGTGGTGACACCCTCATGTCACAGCAGCGTGCCCGGCTCCGACAAGGGTATCCCCATGATGCCTTTGGTTTCTGGGTACCACCTGCAGCTCCCCCCTACCCACAAGGGCCACGTGTGGTGCCAGTGGAAACCCCACCGCGCTCCCTTGGAAACCTGTAACTTTATTTCTGTTTCTCTTGGTCTGAGGTATCAGCTTGCTCTTGGCGTTTGGAGGAACGTATCGATTTCCCCTGTCGGATCAACACACAGCAATAAAAAATAGTGTCAGGCTTGGCTAGTCCACTGCTTGGTACGTGACACGGTATTAAGAGGCAAATTAAATGTGCATCCGTGGTAACAGGTTGGAGCAAAGCCTTGCTCAGCATCCTCTTCTGGCAGGGCCCGGCAGCGGAGGCTTAGCAAAAGGAAATAAGGAACAGGCAAGGAGATAGCGATCCTTCCCTGCCTGCTCCTGGTAATCAGGGGTTTAAAGACCTTTTCTGCTGCGGCTCAGGTCAGGGCGGCCGAGCCGAGCGGGCGCCGGTGGGGCTGCCTGGCAGGACCTGGGCTAATTGCTTTCTGACCCTGTTTGCTCTCGGCTCCGGCACCATCTGCAGCGCGTTTCACAGCTCAGCGGCGCCCGGCGAGGGGGCTCGGGGGCCGGCAGGACCTTGCTGCTGGGCGCAGGGTGACCCCTCGGCTCGGGGCACAGCGAAAGGCACCAAAAGTCCCCTCTCCCCGTCCCTGAGCCACCCACGCCCGCATGTACTCCTCTGCCATCTCCTGCCTGCTCAGCCCCACCGCCTGAGTCACTCCCTGCTATTAAAAGTGAGCCAGGATGGATTAAATATCTCAAAGAACACGGGTTTGAGCATGGGGGGGAGCGTGGCCGCAGCAGGCTCGGGCATGCGAGGCGTTCCCCAGCAGGCTGCGGTGACAACCCACGCAGGGACCCTGTCCCCAGCCCTGCCCTGGCGCTGCGGGAAGAAGCGTGGTCATTATGACCCAAAAATGTCGTGAATTAAGAGGGGGAAGTGGAGGGGATTAAGCTCCTACCACTCTGCAAATCGAGGACCCATGCTGGGTAAATCAGGGCTTAGCAAGGCTGCATGGCAGGGAAGCAGCCCGGCATCCCGGGGGACACGGCTGTGCCCGGCGTGCCATTGCCTCCATCCCAGGTGGTACCAGGGATGCCCTCCCCATCCCACCGCTCCGGCCACGAGGGCTGGCCAGGCTCCCCGCGCCGGAGCCATGTCCCCCTGGCAGGAGGACATTACTGTCCCCAGCGTTGCCAGGAGACTGTCCCCAGCTCCCCTTTGCTTTCTGCTTTCCTTTCTTTTCCCTTTTAATAATAAGGCAGCAGGGGGGGGTGGGAAGGCCAGACATCCCTCGTGACGTCGCGGTTGCTGAGGAAACATGCACAAGGCCTTTTCCTTTAATTTATTTGTTTTAACAAAGCCCTGCACCGTCTCCCCTCTGTTCTGGCGGTTGCTGTTCAGAGCAGTAACAGGGAGCAGCGACGGGGCCGGTTCCCACAGCCCCCCCACGGGGACCGAGGGGCACCTGGACCCTTTGGGAAGGGATCTCTGGGGTGCAAACATCCCCCCTAGCTCTGGTACAGGGATGGAGAGGCCAGGAAGGGCCACCCCTGCCATCCCTGCGGGATGAGGTCAAACAGCATGCGTGTCCCTGAAGCCCAAAGCGGTGGCACGCTGCAAACACCTGCTTTTCCCACAGGGAGAAATAGTCTTGAGGAGGATCTTTCTTTTTTTTGACCTGGGGAGAGATTGCTCTTGTTTTCCTGCCCTGCTTTCCATTAAGCATCACCCTGTGAAGGACGGGAAATAGAGCATCGTGAATGCGGGACCTGGCTGCAAAGTGCTGGGCCAGCCTGGGCACAGCCGGGCCCTCCCGGAGCGGCCAGCGTTGCAGTTTGGGGCTAGTTGGGCACACTTTGGTGCTCAGGAGAAGAGCTGTGCAAACAAGCATGGGAGCAGCCGGAGTTTGCGCTTCTCCTGGCAGGGCAGGACGAGTCCCTGGCTGCCCTGCAGCATCTTGCTCCCCAGAGAGGCCGTTTCCCCACCTTCTCTTCTCTCCTGGGACTGCATCTCCCTCCCAGACCACCCTGGGATGGCAAGCATCCATCCAGCTCACGTCGTCGTGGGTGTGGGACAGGACATGGGGAGCCCTGCATCATTCCCAGCCTGCAGAAAGTTGCCATACCGGTGAGCAAAACCAAGCTCAAACCTGAGCTGCAGCCCGGACAGATGGATGGACACGCTTGGAGAGGGCACCCACCACTCTCATTAGAGCTAATGAAAGCCCAGAGCAGCCGAGAGCCCCAGGGGTGGCTGCGGCGTGATTCCCAGCCGCGGCTCTCTGCGACTGGGGTCGGGAGAAGGGGAATTGCTGGCAGCCAGGCAGAGCTCTGGGGTTTTTCAATGCAAGAAAATAAGGAGAAGAAGAGAAACACCTCCCCAGACTGAGATCTGATCCCTGCAACAAGTCTCCTTGACTTCAGCCCGGCCGGCTGAATGCACGATCATCGCCAGCTCCGTGTCATTGCACCCATATGCCTGGGGACACGCTGGCGGTGTCCCTGGGGTGGGAGGAGACGACAATGGCTTGTCCCCAACAGCCTCCAGCGTATGCTGCCACCTGCCCAGGGACCCAGGGAAGCTGCAGTGATGTGTCTCGCTCGACAGGGCCGGTCCGGGAAGCCGCGGGCAGGTGATGACACACCGTCTGGGTGCTGCAAGGCATTTTAGCAGGTGCTTTGGGATTGCAAAGCCCAAGAGACACAGAAAAGTTCAAAACCTGCACGGTAGCAACACGAGCACGTTCATTTTCTAAGGATGCTGCATGGGAAGCAGAGACCCGCGGGGCTCCCGAGCAACTTTTTCTCTCAGTCCCATTCCTGGCAGACGCTGGTCACACCGGCTGTATGAAGATGGGCGTCCGAGCAGGGGTTATTCACTGCAGCCCCGGGCTTTTTGCCTGCCCGGCTTGTGCCTGCTTCTCCCTGGCCCCTTTCCCAGGGAGGGAGACTGAAAAGGGCCAGTGCAGCAGGCTCCGGCCGGGGAAACAAAGAGCCCCTTGTCCCAGGCAGCCGAGGCAAAGTGCAGAGCTGCCTTCCCAGGCTTGTTCCTTTCTCCTTCTCTTTCTCCCACTCTGGTTTGTTTTTTGGTTGGGTTTTTTTTTTTTTTTTTTTTGTGGCTTTGGGGTGGTTTTTTTTGAGTTTTTCAAAGACTTTTATCCAAGAACAAAGTTCTGACCTCAAAAATCAGGCAGACCTGCCTGGCTCTTGCTTTGCCAGGGTGGGGGAGAAGAAGGGGATTAAATTACATTATTCCTCGGGATGGCTCATGTGTGAGCGTTGGAGCATCCGAGCTCTTCTGAGGGCACCAAGGCAAGGTGCATTGGCCACTCCATGGGCACCACGCACTCACACGGGCAGAGCTGTGGGACACTTTGCAGGAATGCTGTCCCCTACATACACCGGGGGGGGGGGGGGGAACAGCCCCAATGGAGACCCAGGCCAGGGTGCCATTTGGAAAAGGTGGGGTTTAGTCCTGCCTTCGACACTGACTCTCTGGCCAGCCTCTGCCACATCACTTCATCTCCCTCTCCAAGTGAGGATGATATTTTTGACATCCTTTAGGCAAGCTGGTGGAAGGATAACATGGGGAGGGTGTAAAATCACCACTGAAACACGGACGGGGAGGTGCGAGCTGGGGGATTGCCTCTACTGCCATTGAGCAGCTCATCCCTGCTCTTGCAAGAAGCCGGTCCAACACCTGACACCCCCAACCCTGCTATAAACCAGGCTATATACATGACACATGGCTGTGTATCTGCGCATCGCTGAGGCCGTGGCCACGGCTGTGACACTTGAAGAGTCACCACGTCCCCTTCACCACCCGTGAAACACTAAATGCTGGAGCCGTGTTGTGGCACTGTGGGGACGAAGGAGCAGCCGGCGTATTCAGGGTTGCTCCCAGGTGATGTGAATCTCCCCAGACCAGCTGATCTCTACAGGTTTCACCTGTGAACAGCTTATAAAAGGGCTGGGCTTGCTCAGCATCTGGCCTCATGTTGTTGGAGACAGGGTGCTGGTTTGCTGTGCATCCACTCTCCTGCCCAGGGAGCTGGGTTGTTTCCAGGCTGTGTTCCCTGCTGGGCGGCTTCCTGGAGATTTGGCTGCAAAATCAGAAGATTTCCCCTTGTGACTGGGTGCCACAGCTGGCTTTTAAGTAACAGAGGAGCTGTTGAAGGATTGTATCCTGATGGTGGCCTCTTGTCACAGAGGAAAGATAAGGTTCAGCCTCGAGGAGAAAAAGGCTTGAGGGAGACATTATCACCATGTTCCAGTGTTTAAAGGGTGGTTACAAAGGAGATGGAGACTCCCTTTTTACAAGGAGTCACGAGGAGAAGGCAAGGGGTAATGGATACAAATTACTCCTGGCGAGATTCCAATTGGACACAAAAGGAAAATTTTTCACCACGAGAACAATCACCCATTGGAATAATCTCCCCAGGGAAGTGGTGGATTCCGCATCATTGGACACTTCTAAGATTCAGCTGTACAGGTCATGGGCCACCTTCTCTGGACCGTGCTTTTGCCAAGAAAGGTTGGACCAGACGATCCTGAGGTTCCTTCCAACCTGGACTTCTACAACAGAGATAGTTGGATGCTGACCAGCGGTGGTGGTAAGTCCTGCTGGGGCCCTTTGGGTTGTCCCTTGGCAGAGCAAGTGTTGTGATGCCCGAAGTGACGGTGACAGAGCAGATGTGTCCCTGCAGGGCAGACTGGCCCCAGATGCCTCTACGGTGCGTGCTCTGGGTTTGCCCTAATGAGCCCTGTGGCTGCATGCCCAGTGCAGATGCCAGGGCTTGGTCCCCAGGCTTGTGCTCACGTGTGAGCGGCTGCGGACGCACCCCTGTAAGCTGGGGCTTGGCGTGTGCTCAGCTTCTGACCCGTAATCCGGTAATGCTCCAGCTGCAGCCCCTGCTAAGAGGCTTCATCCCCTTGAGCTCCTCCGCGGCTCCTAATTAGCTCAGTCCCAGGGAGCTGCGTGTGACGGTGTGCTGCAGGGCCCCGAGCGCTTATGGGACAGGATGCCAGGATGCAGGAGACAGATCAGGACCACAGAGATGTGCTCAGCCACCCCCACCCCCCATCCCCCCTCCTCAAGTGCAGGACAAATTCTGCAACTCCATGATGTGGGAAAGGCTCAGCAGCCCTCCTCTCTCTCCCCATGGTTGCAGCTCCTCGTGCGGAGCCCCCAGACTCTGCAGTACTATAAAGTTGCTTTATCCAGCCCAGGAGCACAGGAGAAATCCAGCTTTTCCTTCCTACCCGTTGACACGGGAGAATTTGCCACTGGGAAGCAGAGATGCGAAGGCTCAGGCTGATGCTGCCCAGCGTTGCCATCTGCAGAGCCACCCACACCGGCATGTGTACGGCTGCGCGGCACCCCGTTAGGAGCTCAAACCTCTATTTCCATGCCTGTTCCTCAGCGCTTGCATGCTCCTACGCGAACATATGGCACTCCTGGTTTGGAAAGCTGAGCCGTGCGTGCTGTAAACTCGCGGGTCGGCTCCCTGGGCTGGGGAGAAGGGACAGCCAGGAGAAGCCTGCTCCGTGGGATACTCCTTTGACTCCAGTCCATCCCACGTGAGAAGCAGCAAGATGGCACGGCATTTTCTTTTGTGCTGCTTCCTGGCACCGTGCAAAGAGCTGGCAGCTTGGGTGGGGAGAGACCGAGGCAGCAAACTGAAGGGCTTTTCAACTAAACCAGCATCTCTCAACCTTTCTTATGGGTAAATTAGCGGATCACCAGATTTCTGGAGTAACCTGCCCAGAAGGCGCTGGTGCAAGCCTTGCTTCCACAAAGGAAGTCAAAAGGGGCTGCAGATGGAGTGCCCGTTTATCACCTCTGATTACCCTCCTCCCAGTGTCGCTTGCTCCCAGCACTCTGACATGTGGAAACACCCTGGGCTGGCTGTAGACCATCCCCTGGCACTATATAGCCTGCACGCCATGAGAAATGCTAAACAAGTCCGCTTGCTGGCTTAGAGATGCTCCTGGATGGGGACTGTGTGCTCAGCCATGTCGATGCTCTACCTGCCCTGAGCTGCAGGCACAGATGTCCCCTGTGAAGGGACAGGGAAGACCCCAGCATATCCTGCTGCCACAGCAGTGGGTACACGAGGGGCTGAGGCTGGCGGGGGGAGGCAATATGCTGCTGTTATTTCCCCAAACACACCAGGGACCACACCAAGGGTATGCCCAATTCCTGTTCTTTGCTCCTCACCCTAGCAGAGATGAAGCACGGGAGGGTCCAAGCCAGGCTGGGTGCAGGCATGGACCATTTCTGCACCCATGAGAGCCTATATATATCTAGCAGGGCTTGGATGGTGGGTGGAAACTCAGCAGGTCATTCCCAGCAGGGTTACAACTGTCCGCGTTCCCATCCTCTCTGCAGGGATATTTGTTTTTCTGTCCAGCAGGATCTCTGCTCTTTATGTAGACGGTATCTCAAACTCTTCCAAGGCAATTCATGACCCTGCAACTACAGCAGAGCTGTTTGTTTATTCACAACAGATGGGATTGGTGAGTGTTTCCCAAATTACTTTCTGAGCTGGGACTTCTTGTTTCATTTGGTACTCGTGAGACCTCCAACAACAGCTGATTAGTCACAAAATGACTCTGATGTCCCAGGTGTTTTGTGAATGTTAGGAGGACTGTTTCCAGAACTGAAAATTCTTTATTATTCACTATTTGCCTCTTTGGAAAGTCATTGTGCGTGTTCCTCACTGCCTTGCCTGCATTGGCCTGAGCACAGAAGTTAGTGGGATAAGTCCTGAGCTGGCTCTGCCGGCTTAAACTCTGGGACAGCCTCAGGTGGGCAGGACTGAGCACAACCCTCTGCCTGCTGGCAGAGGATTTGGGCAGTTTTGGGGGCTGGAGCCTTCCCAGTCTCTGACCCCAGCTGCCACCAGCTCTTTGGAGACCCAGCTTCTGCCGTGACATTATGGGAGCAGGTCATGGTTTCTCAGGTCCATAAGGTTTCCCTATAGCATTCCCTGAGAGACAGAGAGAGCCTGGCCCTCACTGGGGATTCCTGGATGCTACTGAAGTACAAATGATACCTGTAAATTCAGCAAATGCCTCTGGACAATGAATGCACAGGAGGAATGTTAGGCGTTTCACCAGCCAGGCGAGTGGATACCAGGATTTCAATTAGTATCATTACCAACAGAGAGCAGGGCTGCGTCTGCTGCTGCGGTACCAGCCAGTGCTGCTGAGCACAGCAGAGGAGGGAAACTCCTTGCCCCTGACCTGCTGATCTCTCGCTGCACAAAATCCTTTCCTCGGCAGCAGCCGAGGCACAGCCCGGACTGTGAACTTGAACAGGATCACAGACGTGGACCCAAACTCTCCTGAAGGTCAGTGCGGCTCAGCCCAGCTAAGCGGCACCTGAAGCAAACACCGGGAGCATGATGCTTGTAGTTCCATGCTATCGTGAGAAGTTGTAGTGTATCACATCGAGCCCATCGGACTCTGGATTTTCACTGCATGAAAATGTTGAGGTTCAATTTCACCTGGAGAACCCCGAAGGGGCTCCTGTGCACGTGTTTGGTCGTATCTCCTCGGCCTTGCTCAGCCCCTGCTCTGGCCGTCCATCCCCTTGCAGCATCTCTCTGGGCACCCAACCTCCTTTTGCAGCTGCAGCCAAGCACCCTGCAAGAGCAATGAACTGAAAGAACAGTTGTGCTCTTTTCCCTTCCCTTCCATAGGAGTTCTAGCTGGTTCGCATGGCTTTGTCCAGCTGTGGAGCTGGGTGCGTGGGAAGGGAGGCGGAGGGGAAGACGAGCCTGGGAGCAATCCTGGCAGAGCCCTGTTTCTCGCATCCACTGACCTGCCGCGCTGGGCAGTGGCTTGAATTTCTCGTGCATCGTGTTGGCCGCTTCCTCATGAAGCTGGCCATAGTGAGCTGTGCCAAGGAATCACATCAGGCTGATATCCAACACCAGCTGAAGGAGGGAAAAGACCATCAGGCATCCGCTTCCCGGGCGGCCAAAAGACTATTCTTCCCCCAAAAGCATGGCACTTGGCTTGCCAACTGCTGTGTGTCTCCAGTGTGGTGATCCCCCACCTCAGCCTGTCCTGCTGGGTCCCCCGACTCTCCCAAAGGAAGGAAAGGGGCAGTATGAGGGGAAAACCCCATGACAAAAGATGGCAGTTCATCAACTCTGAGTACTTATTGCCTTCCAAATACCCGGCTCCAATGATAACTGCACCCTGGGCTTCTGAACCTACATGAGATTAATCCTACCAGTGCTATTTTAAGAGGCTATCTGAATCAAACTGGCCCCACAGAGCAACCAGTATGGAATTGGTCACTGACATCAGGTGATCTTGGTTTTCCCTAGGTATTTTGGGGGCCTCCACATCTCTTGGAGGCACTGCCATTTGCAGAAAGGGAATCTGCTCAGCTGGGGGCAGCCTGGCAGGTCTTGCTGGGGATGGTGGGATGGGGATGGTGTTTGCATGGTGAGGAGCCCCAGCCTCTCGAGCAGCTCCGAGCTGCAATGTCAATGCTGAAAGCGTTTCCCTTCTCTCTGCTTCGTCTCACGTGGGCTGTGGGGGAAGCAGAGCTCTTGGAAAGCATCTCGGTGTGTGTGGGAGCAGGTGAGGGCTGCTCGTGCTTTCATCGCAAAGCAAAGAGGGACCAGATCTCCCCAGTGCGGTAGCTCTGCTCAGGCTGTCAGCCTGGCATTGCTTTTGTTGCGTGTGGGGTCTGAGCACCCCAATGTTTCCTCTCACTCCTGTTCCTGCTGGTTCTCCTCTCCATCTCTTGCCTGGAGATGCTGGAGGAGGTGAATGTCTCCTTGCTCAGTAATTACAGGTGCAGGGGGCAACAAGGAAGGTCTTCCCAGATGCCATTCTCCAGACTTGGAGGATTTGCTTTTGAGCAAGTGTAGAGCTCAGATCTCCATCCCCTCGTGCCACTGAGGAGGTGGCAACATCTACATCGTGGACACCAGGTAGGAGCGGACAAGCCTGGACCACGCATCTACAGAGGCCCCTGCTCTCCCTAACCTCCTGCTGTTTCTGTGCTGAGAAATTAATGTGGATTTTCCTGGCTGCTTCTCTTTGTGACTCTGCACAGGGCACGACAAGCAAACGCAATAAGATTTAGAGGTTTTTACATGAACAAATCAAATCGTGAACTGCTATCAGTTAATTAGGATGATTCAGTGCCCTGCGCAGCCTGCAGCTCCCAGCAAAGCCCTCTCCATGGCTGCTCCGGAGCTGCTGAAGCCAGCCAGATACAGCAGCTCCCCGCTTAATCGTGTTTCCTTACAATTACGGCTCTGGATGGCCAAAGTCCGGGAAGCATCTTGTGTCCCTGCAGGGAGATTGGGGCTGAGCCACAGCCCCATGGTAGCTATGTGGGCAAGGGGCACCGGACCATGTTTGAGTGAAAAAGTGGGCCAAAGCGGGGTCAAAGCCATCAGTGAGGTGTAAGGAAGGGACTGGTTACTGGCTCGGTGTAACCTGCCTGATGACACTCAATGAGGATGCGATTTTGCACCCATCTGTTGCGCTGGGGGGAAACCAGCACCGATTCGGTGGAGGAGGAAAGGAAAGGGTGGAGCGAGAATGGGGGAATAACTACCTGATGGTTGGATAAAGCAGGAGGAATCACACCTGCTTGCCCCCTGTAACTGCACGCTGCTGCCGGCGTCGTGGCTGGATTTGGCCTGTCGGGCAGGAGGTGGATGGCGCTCGCCATGACGCAGGCTGTCAGGGAAAGCCTTGCGGCAACAGCACACCGTAACTCCCTTTCCCCACGGTGGCAGACGATGGAAGAGCCTCCTGGACCCCGCAGCAGAGCAGAAACCACCGACAGCCTCACTTATAACCACAACCTGCTCAAACAGCATTGCTGTGCGTCCCTATTCCCACCACGGCGACAGCCCCCCCCCCCAACTTGCTTTCTTCCCCTCCACCCCAGCCACGATGCTCTGTCTCCGAAGCCCAGCCGTGAAGGATTCGGGGACGTCCCCGTGCCCCTCCAGCCCCAGGTTTTCTCCTGGCAGTTCACAAAATGCTCCTGCATTGATTGCTGCCTTTTATCTCTTTGTTCAAAGCCCGGTGCCTTTGCTGCAGCTTTCACACAACAGGTCTTTCATCACCGCGCTGGTTTTTATTTATTCCTTTTGGCGGCTGTATTGATGGCCAAGTTCCTCCTTTCTTGGTCCTCACTCAAAATTAGATAAAATGACATTAAAAACGAAGCTGTTCCAGGCTCTTCCACCACAAGGAAAACTTTCTGATTTTTTTTTTTTTTTTTTTCCCAAGGAAGGCCACAAGGAAGCCTTTTTCATCCTCTGAGAAGAGGGTGCATCACAAGATACTTCTGATGCCTTGAAGGGTATGTGTCACCGTGAGCCCTGTGGCTCCTGCTCACACCAGTCCCTGTTGCAGAGCCCAGTCCCAGTTACTTGCAGCCCAGGGAAGCCGACAGAGCATCTCCATCACAAAAAAAAAAAAAAAAAAAAAGGAGTAGCTTTCAGGGTCTCTTTGGGGATATGCCACGGCAGAGCATTTTTGTGGAGAGGAGAGCTGGTGTGCACGGAGCGCGGGGGGGACGGGGATTAGCCAACTGTTATTTTTAAGCACTGGGCTAAGCGGATCTCTGCGGTGATGTAGGCAGCTCTGGGTTAGCATCTCGTGCTGGTGATCGCCTTGAGGTGAAAGCCAAGGGAGCACCCATCTCCTCCTGCTCCCCGTCCAGCCCTGGAACCCAGTGGGAGGTGGAGGATGCCCTGCAGACCTGCCCCACACATGGGCTCTGTCCCTGCAAGGCACTCTGTCACACCTCATCCCCATTTAACAAGTTGTCTCCAGAAAGGACAACAACAAAGTCTGATAATTTTGGATAAATCAAGCAACAATCAAGCAACAGGCTGGCACATGGGTTCTGCTGGGGGATGAATGAGGTGGGGGACAGCCCCTGCTCTGCTGCTCGGCTCCCAGAGAGCCTCCACACCCTGCTGTGGGGTAAAGGTATGGTTTTCCTCCTCTGGGGGGACAGAGCTTTTCTCGGCTCCATCTCCCCTTGTCTCTGTTCTCTGTGTGCCAGCTGGGAAAAACAGGTTTGAATTCTCAGCTTTCACAAGGAGTTTTGGACCAAATGCATTGTGTAGACCTGCTGGGTACCTCCTGCATCTCCCCCGGGTAAAGGTTCTCAGGAGGCAGCTACAGCATCAAAATAGTCTTTGAGAGGGTGCCCACGTTTCAGGCAGCTTTTAGAGGTGCAAGTATGGATTTTCCCCATGGGACGCCTGGGAGGAGAGGAGCTGAAGGTTTGGGGGGGGTGGGAGGGAGATGATTTAGCCCAGGCAAACATCCCTCAGGGATGCTTCTGCCTGGAGCAGGCAAGAAATGCCATCACCACTCCTTTCCAGACAAGTTTTTCTCTGGTATCTGACTCTTAACAGGACCACTGGGAGTCTGACAGTGGCAGCAGCAGAGATGAATGCCCCCAGGAACTGTGCCAGCCTGTGGGACCCTGCACAGCCACAAAAACATGCCCACCACAGTCACAGGGAGCTGGGAGCAAAGCCTGTCCTTGGTGACAAACTGGGCACCCCCCTGAGCCCCCTCTGGCCATGCATCACCCAACGCTGTGCAATCTGACTCATCCTCGGCCACCCAGCGTGCCGGAGGGCTGCGGGCAGCCACTGTCCCCGCGTCACCCACCAGCTCCCTGCCGAGGCCACATCTGATCCCGCAGCAGCATGCATGGCCGAGTGCCCTCTGACCCGTCCCCAGTGGTCCTCAGGTTTCCCCCTCCACGGGCAATGCCATGAGGTTTCCTAACACACCTGAGCTGTTAAAACAAGTTCCTGCTGCTGCTGGAAAACCTCCCTGGGCATTTCACGGAGAGGGGAAAGAATCCACCACCGGTGCATCCCATAGGAGCCCTGTGGAGCCCCCAGGTCCAGGCTGGGGGAGCCACCCCGAGGGGTGGGTGCAGCAGAACCCAAGGCAACGTCGGTCCTTCTGCGGAGGGTTCATGACTGGTGGTGGGGTCTGTTCCTGCGGGGAGCTGGGCTCCTGATCCCCCAGCAGCAAGAAGACAAGGGTGAAGTTAGACCCAACGGAAGGCAGCGAGGGCTGCCAAGGATGCTCAGGATCCCTTCGGGATGCAGAAAGGCACATGTAACCTTCTCCCAAAAGCCGAGCCCACACCTGCCCTGGGCTTTGGGGCACTCAGCAGCTTTTGAAGGTCCCTTCGGGCTCCATCCCCGCAGGGGCAGGGGCAGGGGCTCCGCAAGCACCCGGGGGTCGGGGACCGCCGCACCGACGGCTTTACCTGGCGTAGCGCGTCTTCTGGAAATCCAGGAGCCGGGACGCGAACATCGCGGCAGTGCCATGGGGGGGTCCCGGGGGGGGGGCGGCGGCTGCTCAGCCCCGGGGTTGGGGAAGGGGAGGGAGGGAAAGTGCCGCCCCGGGGGGAACCGGCACCAACTCCGCGGGCTCTGGCGGGGCGGGGAGGAGAAGGGGCGGCCGGGCCGGCCCAGCCCAGCCCGGTCCCGGCCCCCTCCCGCCCCCCCCGGCTGCTCGGGAGAGCGACACCGGGAAAACAAAGGCGACCTCCGGGAGGGGGGAGCCAGCCCCGCTGCCGCCCTGAGATCTGCAAAAAGGAGGAGGAGGAGGAGGAAGAAAAAAGGGAGGGGAGGGGGGGGATCCCGTCCAACTCCGCCCGGCCACAGCAACCTGCACGATCTCCCTCAGCCTCCCCGGCAGCTTTAAGCACAGCTAAAAATATTCCCCACCAACACACACATCCCCCCCCCCGCCGCCACCCCCGGAGGATCAAATAGCAGCAGATTTGAATTGAAAATGTGATTAAAGCATGGCGGGGGGGAGGGGGGGAGCGCAGGCTGTCCGCCCGCTCCCCCGGCCACGCTGCCCGCGGCAAGGTCCTCCGGGAGGGGACACCGAGATGTCCCTGCCCGCACGCTGCCAGCCCCAGGGCAGGGCCAGCCCGCCCCGGCCTCCCCAGGGAGTTGCTTTGTCTGGCTTTGCTTTTATTTATTTGATTTTAATGCTTTTTTGTGTGTGCTTTTTTTGTTTGGTTGGTTTTGGGTTTTTTTTTTTCCTTTATTTTCCAGGGGCCCCCGGCAGGGGTGGATGGCTCTGCCCCAGCCCCATCACTGTGGGGTGTCCATCCCACCATCCCTCCCTGCTCGGGAGAAGGAGGGAGCAGCATGACAGCAAGGCAAGGACTGGAGACCCCAGGATCCTCACCCCATCTCCATCCTGAGCCTTCACCCCTCTGTCACCCAGGGAGGCTCTAGCAGGTGAGATCCCAACGTAAATCTGAGGTTGGGCAGCTCAAAGATGGGCTGTAAATGACGATGGGGGCTTGTCTGCAGGCAGATGGCCACATCTTTGCCCACCCTGTGCCACAGACTGCAGGAGCCTTCAGGCCAGCAGCTAAGGGACAAGAAAAGTGACGTAAGGCCAGCAGCAAATGGAAGAGGAGAGCCCTGGTCTCCCCAGTGCAACCTCTCCTTGCTGATGCTCTAAAAACATTGATGGGAGGAAGGTGGAACAGCCGAGGACACCTCGACACAAATGGATCATGTGGCCATTTCCATAACAAATCACACATACATCTTCCAAAAGCCAAAACAGACAAAAAATTAAGGGGTCCCTTAATCCAAGGCATGAATTAATCCTGGCACCCTCTGCAACCCCTTCCAAAAGCAGCTCATCTCCTCCGGGGATGCAAAAGGAGTGATGCTCTGGGCGCAGGCTGCGTTGTGGAGTGTCCTCAACACACACAAGAAGCACCCCAGTTCCCTGATGCCGGGACCTGGCAGTAGGGTCAGCCTCCCTTCGTGGATGGAAGATGCTGTCAGGGACCAGGCTGGTGACAGTGAGATTCAAGAGATATGTGGGGAATAAAATAAGCCTCATCTTTGGTAGGACCTTCCCAGCTTAACTGGGACAGCCAAGTCCTGGCTGAGAGCGACAGGTCCAAGCTCAGATGCAGAGTGAGATCATCTCCAAAAACCTCTCCCACGCTCTGCCACTTAGCCGGGAAGATTTTTTTCAAGTTCCTTCCCCAGCCTTCTAGAAGCCAAGGCTTTGGCAAAGGCTATTTCATGATGCGCGTGCCCTGCTTTACCTTTCTCTGGGTCTGAACAGGGAAGGGAGAGAAAACAGCGATAAAATGCATTTAACAAAATAACCCCCATCCCTGAAGCCCTCAGCCCGCCACCGGGGGTGCTGGCAAGGGACACCTGAAGTGAACCATCAGTCCCGAAATAGATCCGTCTCAGAGGGCAAAAGGCAAATTGAATGAAAAATAAGTTACTATTTTTGAAGCCTGAATCCAGTTGTTATGGCAACCAAAGCCTTGCGCATGGTGCTGGGGAATGGCTCCAGCCCCAGCGCTGCCTCCAAACCCAGCGGCCAGAGAATCGCAGGCAGCTGGGGGCTGCCCGATGGTGGGGTGTGGTGATGTCCATGCTCACACCACCCGTACCCTGCTGGGACATGTCCCCTCCCCACATGGCAGCTCCCCTCGCGCCCTTGCTTTTCTTTCCTCCTCCATCCCTGGTGCTCTTCCCACCTTCTCGCAAAGATCTGCGTAATTGTAACGATGTCAAGGAGAGTTTCCAAGATTCAGGGGTGCCCTGAATGCAGTGACATTTTTTAATGTCACCAAAATGGGGGGTGTCTTGCAGAGTTTTCCCTTAGCGGAGGAACGGGACACGAAGCCCGGTGCTGCTTCCTCCCCAAAATGCACAATGTCCCAAACCCTGCGGGAGTCCCATAGCTGGAGACACCTCTGTGCGTTGCCCCCCACTCCTGATGATGGGTCCCAGTGGGATCCTGCGTGAATATCCGCACTTTTGGGTGCTACAATGGCAACGTCGGGCTTCCCTGGCAGCACACCAGGGAGGGAGGTTTTCCCGCGCATTAAGCTGCTGGAGCCGGCAGGTAAGAAAAGCGACAATTTGAGATGAAAAGCTGTCATCTTTTAGTAGGGAAAGCCTCCCCGTGAGAGAAGGAACTTTGGATGGGTAGGAGGAGTTACGGGATGCATGGATGGGTCGGCAGCAGCTGTAGCGGGGGCAGAGGCGAGCGTGGGGGGCAGCGTGGGGGGCAGGACGGGCTGGGGGTGTCCGTGGCAGGGTGCACACAGGGCAGAGGGGTGGTGGGGCAGGGCCACTTGGGTTTAAGCCATTTGGAGGGATCTCCTTGCCAGCAGCTGGAAGGATGTTAAACACGGGGGAGCCCAGAGCATCCCTTATACATTGGGGGGCCTCGGGGGTGGTGAAGGAGGTTCCTCCTTCGCTCCCGGCTGCGGTGTGTGCATCATTGACCAACCCCCACGGATGAGCCAGCCCCAGAGACACAAACCCCAGCGCACCGGGCTCCACAGCGTGGCTCATTTTTCCAAGATAAACTCTTTTCACGACCAAGCCTTGACTTCCATCCAGTTTCCAGACATCCCGGGTTCGGTTTCCCTTTCTTTGCTTTTAGTTTACTTTCTCTCCCCACAAGCTGCTCTCTGGATCTGGCAGCCTGTGACTCCCCTCGCCCTGAAACTGCCTCCTGCCCACGCCTGGCTGTCCTGCGAGCCGGGGACCACCAAAGGCCGACGGGCCCCTGGCCACGACGCTCAGTTGTGAGCTCCCCGGGAGCGGAGCCCGCTGTCCCCCGCTGTCCCATCTGCTGAGCCCTGGGGACCTCCCGTGGCACGAAGCAGAACTGCAGAGGCGCCGGCGGGCGGGGACCGCGCGGAGTTTGACCCTGCAGTGTCTGCAGGGACCGCGACAGTAACGTGGCGGTGGCGGTCAAGGCTGGCGACAGCGGGGACACGTCCGAATCGGGGACTCCCGCCCAAGCGGTTCTCCCATCCAGCCGCCGACCCCCGCGGACCCCGCTTAGCTTCAGAGCGCCGCTGCCCCGCCCCTTTCTCCCAACTGAGTTCGGCGCCGGCGCCCGGGCGCATGCGCTGGCCCCACCCGCCCCGCCAGGCGAGCGCATGCGCGGCGGCGGTACGGTGGCCGGCAGGAGGGCGGGCGGCGGGGGCTGACGGGGAGGGGGTGGCGCAGGCGCGGGGCCGCTCCGCCGCCCGCAGCGTAAACAAGGGGCCGGCGGGGATGAGGAGGCCGCGGGTGTGCGGCGGGGGCCGGGGCCGCCGGGGCTGAGGTGCGCTGCCTGCTGGAGGCGTTCCCCAACCCCCCCCTACCCCCGCCGGACGGGGGTGGCGAGGGTCGTCCCGCCATGAACTTGGCCAGTCAGAGCGGCGACGCCGGCAGCGGCCATCTGCTCTTCGCCAACTTCAACCAGGACAACACGTAAGGGGGGATGAGCCCGGCCTGGGTTGGGGGGAGCTCGGCCTGAGGGTGGGGGGAGCCCGGGGAGGGGGTGCCTGAGAGGACCGTCCCCGGGGGACGCTGAGGAGGCCTGGCTGCTGGGGGAGGCCCGGCGGGGTCCTCCCTCTCCGCCCCGCTGCCAGCCCTTCCCGCGGGTGCCGGCCTCTGCCCTCGCTGCCGTGGAGTGGGGACGGGGTCCCCGTGAGGGGGGAACAGCCCCACGCTCCCCCCCTCTCCCCTTTGGCTTGTGTGCGGAGTTGCGGGGTGGGAGGCCGCCCTGGAAGGGACCCGCAGCAGAGGGCCGCTGGAGCTGTGGTTGTAGCGTATTGCCTTCTCCCCCCCCCAGGTTGTTGCCCTGGGGAGCGTTTTGCTCTTGTATTTAGGATCATTGCTCGCTGTTGCTTTGGGAAGGGGAGGGAGGGCTGGTTCTTGTTCTTGATGATGTCCGGCCTTCAGCAGAGACTGAGATACCACGGAGACCCAAGTGCTCCAGGAGATACAAAGACTTCATCTGAAATCTCATTGTAGCTATCTTTTCCTACCGCTTTTTTATTTTCACCTGCTGTCTGCGTTGAAGCAGTGTACCTTAGGCTTTAAGATATTTTTATAAGCCCATGCTTCTTTGGGCTTTGACTTTTGAAAAAGAGGCCTTTCTCATGTAGTCATTGAAATTGTACTTATTCGTGTTTCAGTTCTAGAAAGGGTCGGATAGTTCATGCTGCACATCTTGCAAGTTGTTTAATTGTTGCAGCATATTTAGATTAATAATGCATATTAGGTTTTATATGTGGTATTAAAAAGCAATATTTTTCAATTTAAGAAATCCCTTATAGTGGGAATGGGAGCACTAAGGTTCCTTTAAAGAAGGATTTGACTGTCTTGCATACCGAAGAGATGAAACTGGGGGGCAATAACCGAAAGAACTTGTACTTCAGAAAGGAGACGTTTTGTTTTAGGAAGTGAGTAAGAGGAAATGATCTCAGGTTGGCATCACAGAGCATAATCCACATGTGTGGTGTTCTTTTGTTTTAACAAGTACTTGTTCATTTCACAAGCAGCGATATCTTATTATGAGGGAGAGATCTTTGACTGTCTTCTGCATGTACTGTAGCATATGGGAATTGTGAAGGGAAGAAGATTATTTATGGTGACTGCCAAGATTGAGGAGAAAGGTCACATCGCAGAAGGAAATACTCTTTGCTTTTGAAGGTTTTGTTGGGGGTGAAGAGATGAACAAGTGGAGCTGGATAGGTTTCAGACAAGAGACTTTAACAGTAAATAACTTATGATAAATGATGGGGGGAAGCAATAGTCTTCTATGTATTTGTAAGTAAATCATTATCCGTCTGTTGATTCAAGCCAAAGACTTTTGCAACTACTTTTCACTTTTTTTATTGAGTACCATATAAAGCTCACTCTGTCATTGTGCGTATAAAACATACCTATGTTTTGCTCAGATACCATCCATTTCTTACCTATTACTAGATAAAACAAGTCATAATAACTAGGAAATCTGTCATCTCTTTCTTTTGTAGTTTATGAAGGTCATTATATTAGGTTTTAGGTTAAACTGTGATGTCCACATTGGTGATCTAAAAGCTTTACTATTTCACCTTCCTTAAAGCAACTGCCTGTTTTCAGTTGCACCTCGGCTTTGTGGAGAGCTGAATATATTTAAAAGATCACTGAGTCGTGACAAAACAAAATTTCTTCTGAACAAGAGAGCCGCAAGCTTGGCTTGAGAACAAACCCAAGGCAGAAGTGAAAAGATAGCAAATGTAACATAAGCTTATCTAGCTGGTCTTTGGCTTGTACACTTTGAAATCTTTCCTCAAGGAAGAGTAAAATTTAATTCCTTCTTAAATTTATGAGGAGGGGAAAAGGGACAAGTGGCTAATGATTTCTTTCTTGCTAGTCCTCAACTGTATGTGCTTCTTCACTACTCTTCTTAATGCATTTTTGTAAATATCCAGAAGTGTTCTTCAATGTCTGTGCTATAGCTGATTCTTCTGGTCTTCAGCATTTTAATGCTCATTGTGTAGACAGATTAATATATTTACATTAGATTAGCTGACAAGAGAATTTTGGTGATGATACAGTTTATCTTTTTACGTGATCCAGACTTGGCCAATATATCTTTGTAAGTCAAAGTCTTGGGGTACGAAGTCTTTCTTGTCATCTTGGCATACTTTTGCATTTTCAGATATCCATTTTACCTAAATAGAAAAAGGCTCCTGTTGCAATTTTTCTGTCTCAAAATTGCGAGAATAATATAAAAGGCCACTTACTTTGAGACAAATGAGATGGTTGAATGGTGTGGAATAAGTATCCCTTCTTTCTAATAGTGTCTCAAAAGAAATCTTTCCAAGAAAAGTAGTAAGCATAAAACAGTAAGCCTTTCAGACATCTTTGCAAGCAGCCTCTTAGTCAAACACTTGTCTGATGTGGTAAATGACCCAAATAATGAAGTCGCATTCTAGTTCTTAAACTGAGTAGAACATAGTGGTTGTGTAAGTTCTTTATACCAAAGTTTATTTGATTTTTTTTCTTTTTTTTTTCCATGTGTGATCTTTCTTCTTTTCTTTCTCGTTTGAATAGAGAAACAAGAGGTCGACTCTCTGGGTTTATTAGTATACTATTCTAGATATCTAGATCATCACCACTTACCAGGTGAGAAGAGCTGGAAAGGACTTATTAGGAATGAATTACACTTTCCTGCTGGGCCTCAGAAAGCTTGCTTATTTTCAATTTATATTACAAGAAAATGGAGTAGTCTTACAGACAGGCAAGGTAAACAAATGCGTGTTCTTTCAGCCAGTATATGAAAGGCAAGCTTTGTTTACGTCTTCCCAGTCAGTAGAGTTCACATCATGTTTTAAGGTGTGCTTCAGTAATTAGAAAAATTGCTGACAGACAAAAATGGAAAATAAATGACATGGGTACATTGTTTTTATTACATTCAAAGCTTTTACCTTCAACTTAACAAGGTGCCAGTTCAGTTCATGCTCAAATGTGATTTGCTTGCCTAGACAGCAGAGCCGATTGCCTTGTATTAGGAAAAGATGGTACCTGTTGCTTGTAAAAATAGGCATCAAGCTAACTTTTCCTAGGCTTTATGAAGGATTAGTAATAAATTATTGTCTTCTGTAGGAGGGAGATGAGCTTCATGGTGGCTTTTAGTCTTGGGAAATTGGATTGCTGGTAGTTAGAAGAATGTTGCCAGCATAAAGGCTGCTGTTGCTTTTCCCAGTTGTTGCAATCCCTGAAGCAGATATCCTCTATCTTGCTTCTAGTTGTTTTGGGTTTTTTTCCCAGCTTAACTTTTTTTTTTTAATGTTCATTCATGGATGCTGTATGTAGTGACAGTGTCTCTTGGAATAGTATCTACGTTATTGCAAGTGTCGTCTTGCCTTTTTATTCCATATTGCCCTAAGCTTTATTTACATGAGAGTTTTGAGTTATTGCCTGGGACTGGAACTCTGCCTGAAAACACTCCACCTATAACGCAGCAGAAGCGGTTGGTTTGTGGCTTCTCTTTGATATAATGTTTTCATTAAGTAAAAACACGGAGAAGGTCATTTTGAGAAGATGTTAGTCTGCTTGTTTTGGAGCTAGCCCTTTTACCCAGTGAATCAATCGTTGCACAACTCAGCATGACTGGCATTCTCTGATTGAGAGGCAGAAGCTCCAGCTTGAAGATAAAAGGGAAGTAGCTGGTCAGAATTTGGGTATCCGAGCAAAACCATGCAGGAGAAGCTTGTAGGTGATCTTGGTGCTAGGAATGGTTTAGTAGTTAGAAATCCTTAAGGATGGATGTTTGGTAAGAAGGACAACTTAAACCTGTGTGGTGTTTCTATTACTTCTGGGAGAACTACTAAAACCGAGTGTGGATACATTTATGAAAAATTACACTCATCTCTCAAACTCATACAGGCTTTAAAACCCATAAGGGAAATGTGTTACTATCATAGAAGTATGTAACTCTTTACCCAAAGCATAACTCCGGATCTCAAAGTTTACACGTATCCATAAAATAGGTAAAACTTTCAGTCTTTAAATTGTTACACAAATATTCCCAGAGAAATGCTTCTGGAAGAACTTAAAAATTAAGTTCTGTGGTCTTCAGATTCAATTTACACACACACACACAAAAAAAAAAAAACCACCCAAAGAACCTACTTGTGGAACAATGTGGACTGTAGAGAAGTCTTAGTTGCCTTTTTTAAAAAAGTAATCGAGTGACATCACTTGGAAACAAAACAGTTGCTGTAGTTTTGAGAACAGACTCATGATGACAGGACAAAGCAAAGCCTTGCATCTGTATTTCTTACGAAAACACTGGTGTGTAGCTTATTTGCGAGGGCTTTAGTCTCGGCTTTCATTTATGTGTGGAGTTACATGGGACAGGTATCTGTCCGTGTATCTGTTCTTTCTGATTTGGTTCTACCCTTTTTTGCCCAAATCAGTTTGCTTCTGTGTTCTGAACAAATGCTTATAGTTCTAAAGCTGGGTAGCATGCTTCATGTTGCAGAAGTTGTATTCTAATTCCCTTACCATGTGATATTTGGATCTCTGTAGTAAACAGCTTGTGTTGAGAGGAGAAAAGAGGTAGGACTGAGCGTTCACTCCTCTGCCTTTGTTTCTCCTAGGTTCAGGTGTCATTCACCTGTGATCCTTGAGGACAGAAGAACTCTTTATTCCAAGGCGGCTTTAAAGCTAAACCAAAAAAAAAGGAAGGGAAGAGCGATCGCAGAGCTCTCGTGCTCAGGGAAGATAGCGGAGAGAAGCAATCGTATGTCGTGTTACTTGCTGTTGTTGATAGCAGCGGAGGTGGGCTTGCCAGAGGAACTGTTCCTCTGCGTGTGAATTTGGCCTGAGAGCAGTGATGTTTACTTGGATTATGAACTTTCTGTTGTCCCAGCCTATTGCTACATGTTAATTGATGAGCAAGTGCGGTCTGCTTTTGCTGTGGCAGATCTAAGTTTGGGTTAGCTTGATTTAATATAAGAACAAGGGGAAAATTTCCTGTCGGTTGTCAGAGTGTTGCTGACAAATCTGTTGAACGTATGAGTTTCTATGTTTAGCTCTTGTCCAAAATAATGACATTCTTGACCTTTCTTTTAAGACATGTCTGTAAGATGTTACGACTTTGGTTTCAGCAGACATTTGGGAGGGGGAAATAAAGCAAAGTTAAGTTCCTTAGTAATTCTTTTCTTATATTGTTTTATTGATTATTTTTTTTCCCCTCTTAATATTATTTTCCCCCTTCTTCATCATAAGCCTTTGTTCGCAAAACGTTTTGTCTTTGGAAATTTGCATTGGTTTTGAAATGAGGTGCAGCATTAATATAATAAGACTGTATCATAATGAAGGTAGGTTTAATTAACTAGTTATTTAAAATAGTAATGACTTCTGGAGTTGTGTTTATACTGCAGCTGCCATTGATTTTAATCTGAGAACTGGCCTTAGTAGGATCTTTCTGATTAATGTAGAATATTTCTGATTAATAGTTAAGGTCCTCTATGGTGCAGAAAGGGAAAAACTGGTTTTCTTCCTTCTGTATGTATATTAAAGCAGCAAAAGAAAACCTGCACAATTCTAACCCATCTGAAAAAACTTGTTTCTAAAGGGCCAGGGAGATTGAACCGGCTCATTTCCCACTCTAGGGGAGTGCACTTAGAGTGAATGTCAGCATCTTGAAATGCGTGTGTGAAATATCCCATAACACCACTCACTTGATGAGGTTAGTCTTTAATTATTTATGACAGCCACTCTTGAAAATACTCTCAAGTTTTATGTAGTCTTGGATGAGACTACAGTATTATCTTTGGTGGGAAAAAAGTGGGTAAACACAGTTTCATAAATCACGGCTATATTGGTAATTTTGTACTGTGTGGGCAACCTTGGTGATGAAATAGCTCAAAGTCTACAATCTAAGGTGCGTAATAGAGGCTACAGATAATATAGCTTAAAAAAAAAATACCTGTGTGTAGCGTAATGTTAGAAGAAAAAAGGCAAATTTCTTGGGTATTGATTTTATTTTCAATTTCAGTCTCTCATCGGCTTCTGAAAATTGGTGATAATAAAGCATAACACCCACACTGTAAAAGGAGCTTCTGATAAACTACAGTAGCTTCTTGTTGGCTACTGTCTTATTTGAGCAATAGCTGAATGGCTTATTGATCATATTTCTTCCCCATATGGTTGCACATTTTTTCGGAGGTGAGGTAATTTTGGCTAGATACTTGTTTTGTGGGATTTGATCATTTAGATAGCTATCAGGTGTCTTAAGGGCTTAAGTGTAATATCGGTGCGGGGGAAGATGGGGGATTTAAATCATTATGATTATGCTGGTGTAACTCAGCCTAGTAAGTTCTCTTATTACATATAAAGAGCCCATTTCCAATAGTTTCATAAGAAGTAATTTGAGTGTACATTAAAAAAAAATAAAACACACAACAAAACAAATCCAAACCCTCCAAAACCAAGAATGTTGTTTTAGAAGAAAAATGGGTTGTTTTGCAGTTACGCTTGTGTTCTGAAATGGATTTAATTATACTGACTCGCGCTGTTCTCTGTAAACAAATGATTTGTGACTTTATCACCTTGATCCTGAAAGAAATAACAAAAAGCCGTTGCCATGGATGGAAAGGTCTATTCTGTGCTGCTTCATCTTGGCTTCTACTCAGTCTAATGATTTTTATCATGGGTACCACTTGCTTTTGCCATTGTCTAAAGCTTATTTAAATGAGGTATAGGTAGTTGGTAGGACAAGAAAAATGGTCTTGCTTACTGGTTTCGGTGATACTGTCAGTAAAACAGTGATACAGCAATATTCTGTATTTAAAGCTGCAAGTACAATGCAGGAATCAATTTGGCCAAGTAATACACTGAGAAATAGCTGCTATGTGGAATTCTCTGCGAGGAAACCGTCCTGTGTCTTTTGTAGGTAGTTTATATTGCGAAGAGTCTTGTGACTCCCATTTATTTTTAACTCAGTTGAGTGCTTGTTTACCTTTGTGAAGTGACAGTTTTAATGTCATTCTTTGTTAAACTTTCTTTTGAGGGAAGCAGTAAATGATCTAAAAAAAGCTAACTTGTTACTCTTTTTTTTTTTCCAGATTAGTTTGGTATTTTTTTTCCACAGCATTTGGATTTTCATTGAGTTGTGCAAAAGTAGTTGAGGAAAAAACACTGGAGTGTCTTGGACAATTAATCAGATACAATCTGCTGAACATAGTGATTTTGTCTGAAATAAAATTAAATTCAGTATTTCTAAGGTGATTTAGAAGCAGCAACAAAGTTTGTTTTATAGTTGCTTCTCTGTCTCTTAAGCCTAACATGCTTTTTTTTAATAACTTGGTTATTGAATCTGGGGAGGCTTACTTCTCTTGTCTGGATGGTGCATATTTTAATTCGAAGGTTTAAGCCTTCTCAAATATAATTTCTTAACCAGATTGTGCCAGTTGTATTTTTCTTTTTCCTAGAAGAGAAGGTCATACCATCATACGGAAGTTGATTTTTATAGCTTGGGAATCTTAATTTTAGAGGGTAAGCCATTTGAGGAACAATTTTTATTCTTCCGTGTAACTTGAAGTTTAAAAAGGGCTCACTTTGGAGCCATGGGAGGAAAATACAGAAAGAGCAAGAAATCTAGGAATCTGTATTGTATTCTAAATGCAGAGCTAATGGTTAGTGCATCTGAATGATAGCGAATCATCTTACTGAGTTCAGAAGGGCATTTTGGCAGGGTGACTGGCAGGGTTGGGTTTTAGCCTTGTATTGAATGACTTGCCGCAGTTTGGCGTATCGAAATACATTTTTATTAGAATTTAATTAGCTTCTCTCCATGTGTCCTGGCAGTAAGAAGTATGTGAACTATAAGCATACTAATACACTTCTGCACAATTGTATTTACTGTTAAGTTTCTCTTTCTGTGGCATAAAATCATCCTCTGCATGGGGAGGGGAAAATAAGAATGTGCCATTGTCTGCTGCCTTCATGCGTAAAGACATGCAAGACAACCCTAAAGGTTTTTCTAGCTAAAATTTAAGACCTGTCTTTGCCTCTGACTGGAAAAGTAATTAAATGGTCTGTGAGCTAAGTGTGAAAATAGAGTAATGGAGGAAAAAGAAGGGTTTGTAGTCAGTTTTTTAATGTTCTACTATTGTTAAAATCTGTTTAATATCAGTGACTAGCATTTTTAAGAGGGTGCCTCCGATCAAAGATTCGGCATGGGTATTTGTAAGACTGAGATCTGACGATGTTCTTTGGAGGTGCTTGAATATTGTCAACGTTAGAGTTGGCAGTCTTTAATTCCTTTTTGTTTCTTTTTTTTTTAATATGATAGCTCTTTCGGGGTGTTCGGGGAAGGTTACAGTATAAAGAGCAATAAAAAATCCCCAGACAATGCCAGTTTAAAAGGTCTTGGAGGTCACCTCTCATTATGAGGCAGTGATGTAATTGGTTTGCATTACATTATTCAAGTCATCATCTTTCCTCCACACTAAAGCTTTTAGTTTGTGTGGAGAAATCGCCAGTACGAATTGGGCAGTAGGCTTACATTGAGCTGTGAACTCTCATTTCGTAAAATGTGAAGCAGGATTCCACACCTGGGGTAATTCTGAAGCTGTTTGGCCCTTTCAGGATGGAGGGAGCTAACCGGCTTTTTCGGTCAAGCTTTTTATTGCTTTTCTTACTGAGCTAACCCAACTGGAGTTTTGGAATAGGATAAGAATCTGTCCTAGGGTAATTCACAGCTGATTTAATTTATGTTCCTGACTGGCTTGTTTCTTTTTCAGATCCCTTGCAGTTGGCAGTAAATCAGGCTACAAATTCTTCTCTCTCTCTTCTGTGGACAAATTAGAGCAAATCTATGAATGCAGTGAGTATCTTCTTTTTTTTTTTTTTTTCCTTTTTCTTACCCCCTCGTTTGGCTTAATTTGGGGAAGAATAAGGCATATTTCATTTTTTAACAGGTTGTTTGAAATTGACATAGGAGGAACCTTAAGTGTATGACAAAATATCACACAAATACAAGACAATTTATTACTGGCAGGGTAAAACCGTGTACCAGTGTTCTGTATTTAAATTTCGATGGTATGTTATGAAATTTGGTAATAGCTATGAGGAGAACTCTTTGCTTTTCTAAGTTTATGTCCAATAGCCAAGTTATATAGCAACTGGGCATAAAAAAAATATTTACTGGTGTGAGAGTGTGTCTTTTGGGTTTTTATACTTGCTATTGGGGCAGGCAACCACTAATATACCTTTACCAAATAAGAAAGCAAAGCCTTGATTATCTTTTTCTTTAATTCTGATATTTGCTGTTGGAAAAATACTTTTCTAACATGATAGCTGCAGGTTTACTCATCCAAAAGGGTGAATAATCCAGATTCCCATAACTTCTTAATACTGACCACAGTGGCGTACGATAGGAGATGAAATGGAGACAGGCTTGGGGAATAAGTGGTACTCCCTGTTTTGCCAGCAGTTCATAGACTTACCTTTTTTGAGGTGCTAGTAAGTAAACTATGAATGCTATGCATGAGTGTCCGTGCTTTCTTTAAACTCCATGTGAACAGATGGCACCAGTAGCTGTGTTGTCAGCATTTAGTGTAGGATCCCAGCATACCATGCCCCACAGCAGACTTGTCTTCAAACTCCATTCCTTAAGTGACCTGACCCTGTGGCATCTTAAGCTTGAAAATGGTGTGTGATTCACATCACCTATTACCTGTGGTAACAGCCTTTTTCTGTATACAGTCAATGAAGAGAAGTAATCGTGAGGTTCAAATTAGGCACCTGTGGTCAGGTTAAATTGTGTTGCAGCTACAACTGCCTGTTTGAGTCATGGTCTGGTTGTACTGGTTAATCGGCAGCTTGAATTCCATTTTATGGTGTTGAGTTTAGGTACCTGACCTCTGCAGAATGTTAGGCACTTACAGTATCTGGCCTGATACCGCTCCAGGAGACACAGTGAAGATGACTCCTGTTACACAAGACACTGAATAAAAGTACCGAGAGAGACTGAACTGAACTTTGCAGGACAGCTTATCTAGGTAGTCCTTGAAAGAAAATGTACGGGTTCGATTGGCCTTACTCAAAATCTTGCAGTAAACTGATAAAGCAGCTGGGATTGGAATTTAGACCTGCTGATTCCAGTCTTGTCTTCAGGCTGTTCTGGGATGGCTGTGTTGGCTTAACCTCTTCGTTATTGTAAATTTTCTTCCATGAGCGTGAAGTCCGTAAATACAGAGCACAGAGTGCGAGGTAACATTTAGTAGAAAATTTGATGGTTTGCCCTGTGTAAGCTGTCTTCACCTTCGCTCATAGAACATGCAATGTCTGCAGCAGACTTAAATATTTGAGATCTTCATTTTTTATATGTAGTTAAATGAATTTCAGTCTTGGGCTTGCAAACCATGCCTGTTTAAAACTTGATATGGGGGTGGTGGGCTCCCTATGTATTAGGTACCTCCTTCCCGCAAGGAAAAGTATCTTGAGGCCTCCTGGACAAGTGCCTCCTGCCTCCAAATTTAGTTTAAGTGGGTCTAAAGACTTGGTGTTGTTTTGAGTGAGCACTTGTAAGGACCCCTCCCTCTCTTCTGTAGGATTGATCTGCCAGTTCTTGTGTAGGTGTCTAAAGTAAACTACAGAGTATAGCCCAGCTGTCTTGTGTTTGAGAGAACGACTGAAAAGAATGGGAGGTTTCTTTGTCTGCTCCCATCACTGAATTCTGCTGTGACTCCGTACAAATCACCTAACTCCCTCCTCAGCTGATCCCCCTGTAAAAATAAGTATTAGATTGGAGGGTGCTTTAAGGCTTAACGAATGCTTATAACATGCTTCTTGTTCTTGTATTAAAAATGAAATAAAAGCACAGCTGATCATAATCTAGCTGGTTCTGACTAGCTCTTGTCAGTGATGCTACATGATTGTGTTTATGAAACTGTAATCTTGTTATGTATTTGCTCGTTCTCCCCACACTGCTGATACTTAAATCATTTCCCAGTCCTTTTTGTTCTTGCTGTATTTTGAATCTGAGTTTCTAGTAGTGCTCACTTGTGTAGTTTAAAGGAGAAAATACAAACAGAAAAAACTGTGATTAACAGCATTGCTATAGGACTTAACTAGTACTTCTAAACATGATTAATTTGGGTCAGCTGGATGTAGGATGCACAGGATGGCCTGGTACTTTATTTGAACAGTTGCTCGTTAGGAAGTATACATGACTTGGCAGCCGTGAAGAGATTTTTATCACTTCTTCCTGTTAGGGGAAGACGAGGGAACAGAGGTGCATCCTGTATTTTTCAAGTGAATTTAATTAAAAGCCAGTCACAAAGCCTTTCTATAAAGGTAACTGTGTATTATAGTAAGCCTTTTTACGGTTAGACTGAAGGATTGTCTCCACCTTTTAAGCATTTTCCTTGTTGAAAGCTTGGGTTTTTTCTTTTTGTCTTTGTTTTTTCTTTTGTTCCGTCTGTGACTGCTCGGTTCCTGGCGTTGCTCTTCCCTGTGTGCCTGCCCTGCTGCCTCACCTGCATCAGCGCAGTGTAGGACAGCACTTTTTCCGTCTGAATCTCTGCTGTAGTTCCTACTCTGGAATACCGTTTCTCCTGCCTGCCTGGGAGAGTAGCAAATCCCAGAAGCTGTGTCTTACACAGTTGCCCCTAAATGAGGAAAGAAGCTGTGCTTGCCTGGGAGCAGGGAGCAGCCAGACTGTGGTTTTTGGGTCTCTGTGTGCTGGTCTTCGACCCTTGCAAAAGGATGCCATTGTTATGAAGGACTCCAGGCTTAGATAGAAAGCTGATAGCCTATACTGTAAAATATTTGAGAATCTTCTACGTTAGTAGTGTGGTTCAAGGAACATGGACCTCTGCGTTTGAAAGCCTATGCATAAATTTGTTGAAGTGGCTTTTTGTATTTCTTTTTCATGTGTTGTGTGTGGCATCAGGAAAATGGAGAACAATTGCTTGAAAACAAAATAATTGCTAAAATGCATTATCCATGTTGCAGAAGTGAGGAAATTGAATTTTCAAAGCCTCTGTGAGCTGTTTTGTCTTCTCTGGAAAAGTACTGCATTAAATACGAGATTTAGATAAAAGTCGATTGTATTGCATAGAATACTGAAAATGCTTAGTATAAACCTGCTCTTTTTCCATAAGGAGGTTATTTCTCTCAAAAGAATGTAGAACATTAAATATTTTCTGTTCTTTTTCTTGAAATAACTGACCATAAAAAGCACTTTCAAAGCAGACTTGTCACACAGTGATGACATTGTCGTATTCTGAGAATGTTGGACAGAACTTTTTTCGGGGAATTTCTGTCATTGGTGATGAGAACAGTGACAGTTATTTAATGTGTCTCTTGGCCAAAACAGAGGCCTTCAGACATAAGCTTTTTTTTTACTGGAATATGTTAAGCATTGAGCTAATCCAGATACTGATTTCTGAAAAGTTTGGTTGTTTTGATGGAACAGGGCCAAAGGCTCAAGTTGCTTGTCTTGATTCAGTTCTGTAATGGAAGGGCAGATGTAGCCGGTAGCAGTGGGAGAGCTGCGGAGAGTGGGAAAACTTTCTCCTGCTGTGAAAACTGTCCACGATGTCTCTGGGGCTTTTGGAAGGGAGCTTCAGGGGCTGGGAGGGGGAAGAACACATGCCAGGGTAACTGGTGGTGGGACTTGGACTCCTACCAGCTTGGTCCTATACTGTCCTATAATCAAATGCTCTTGGAAGTGCTTCTTTGCCAGAGATCCTGTACTCTCCTCCCTCCTCCTGTCTTCCCTGCGTTTTGAATGGTGACTTGTGTTCCTCCTTTGCCTCCAGTGCTTCCATAGCAGAACACATGACAAAAGCAACGCTGTTTTATGGCTATGCGTACACGCTGGGCTTTGATTCCTGTACTAATTCTTTTTAGGGGCTGTCAGGTAAAAGATGGTATATGTAAAAAATACTAATTAGTGTCTGAAGCAGTCTTATAACAAATGAGTTTACCATCTGCTTTGAGTACAATAACCTTTCTTTCTTCATGGAGAGCTGTGCTGAAACTCTAGGGTTTTTGGTCATCAAAACCCCTTCCATGCACAGTATAGCTTTAAAAACAAAACACACAAAAAAAAAACCCCAACACAAAAACCTTTTGCTTTCCTAGATTTCTGCAGAGGTAAGAGAAGATTGTAAGATTCTGGAATTTGACAGTTTGCTGTTTTTTGTATCTTCAGGATTTTTTCTTTTTGATCTTGGGCAGGGGGATGTAGACACTGTTCTGAAGCGTAAACTTGCATGACACCTAGGGGGGGAATGGGAAATCTTAGAAAATCTACACAGTGAATGTTGATTTACAGCTTTAAAAAGCTGCCCTGCATCCCACCTTGACTCTGAGCTGTTGTGGCAGAATGTTTGTGGTGTTAGACTGTTTTCTTAGACAGTATTTCCTGTTGGTGTGTGTCATTCTTCTTGCCTGAAATCTCCTTCTGTATTTTTCCCTCATTACTGTGATTCCTCAGCTGACACGGAAGATGTGTGCATTGTGGAGAGGCTGTTCTCCAGTAGTCTGGTGGCCATAGTTAGCCTTAAAGCTCCACGCAAGCTGAAAGTTTGTCACTTTAAGAAGGGGACAGAGATTTGCAACTACAGTTACTCCAACACCATCTTGGCTGTCAAACTCAATAGACAGGTGAGTAGTAATTTTGACTATGTGAAAACATGGGAAGGGGTTGTGGATCTTATTTTGACACCTTCTCTGTTGATGGATGTCTTTTCCTTTTGTGACAGAACTGCTATTTGAAATTAACATGTGCTTTTCCAACTGTAGCTTCTGTATGGCATCTCAGCACACTCATTTAGTTAAATATTTTTGGTTCTATGTTTATGTATTTACTTAGGAAAAAGCCCTTAGTAAGCTGGGCATGCTTTGAGCAGGAGGTTGGACTGGAGATCTCCTGAGGTCCCTTCCAGTGTGAATCATCCTGTGATCCTAAATGTGGAAGTGTGTGAAACTGACAGTTTCTGTTCAGGCCTAAACTTAAAGTTATTATCTAGTCACTTTTTATGGGTTTTAATACAGTTTGAATTCTTAAAAGAAGAAAAAAATAATAAAAAAGAAATAACTGAACTGGTGAAAGCTTTGAATTAAGTGCCTGGAACCATAGTTTTCTGTATTACTAAATCATTAGTAGACTCTGCAAATACAGACTTTTCTGTCTTCAACCAGTTCATTCAAAGTAGAGAGAACGGCATCTGAAGGAGAAAATCTTAGTGTCCGTTCCCTCCCCCAAAATCAGGTGTGGGAGGATGGCATGCATTCCTGCTTAAAATCATAAGGGAAACAGTGGCTAATTTGGGTTTTTTGCATAGTGAGGTAGCATTAAATGAGTAACATCTTTTTAGTCACCCAGATGTAGTCTACGAAAGTTTAAATGAGATGTTGAAGAACTTAAAGTTTTTTTAAAAAAAAAAAAGCCTCTCGAAATTATTTTGAGTAAGTAATAGGCTCTATAAATGGTTTAAAAAGTCTTGTATGTTTTTCTGTTTAGCCAAAGCAGAAAATAATTTCCACATGTGAATTGGCCTCTTGAGGCGAGGAAATACATAAGGGTAGGTACAGAATAAGAATTAAATAGCTTTAAATGAAGGTTTCTGGCTTGCTGACTTAAACTAGTAATGTGAATCATTTTCGTTTAAATCAATTTGCACTAGCGTGGTTGAGAGAAGTCAGTTCAAGTGACCGAGTGTAGCATTGCGCGGTTGAAGCCTTGTCAAGAGGTGTATCTTGTGTATCTTCTATCAGACTCTTATTTCTTCCCATCAGGTGGGTACTACCTTTTCTCTATTGGAAGGTACCTACTGCATTTTGGATACAATTTTTTCTTTTAGGATTGATAAATTAATATAAACTGCAGTTTGATATCAGCCTTTCGTCCTCTTTCCCATGTCTAGAGACTGATAGTATGTCTGGAAGAGTCTCTTTATATACACAACATACGAGACATGAAGGTATTACATACAATCAGGGAGACACCTCCCAATCCTGCAGGTGAGTATGTTGTTAGAAGCTAGTGTAACTCTGAAAAGTGCATTCTGTGTCAATGCACGACGCTTCCTACGGGGAACTGTAGCATTGTTAATTCCACTTTCAAATAAAAGTAACAATTAAAAACGTGAGTGTTGTCTTCAAGCCTCCCCATTCAATACAAGTGAGGTTTTTGAGAGCAAATAGCAGGCTCTGCCTTCACGGTGTTTTAGTCTCCTAGAGCGGTTGTCTTTAATGTTAGAAGTAGTAGAGGTACAAACTGGATTTTGCCAGCACTTGATGTAGTTAAAGACTTTGTCAGGTTAATGCTTTAGGAGTCATGGCAGACATGGGAAATTCTACTGCTTAATCAGTTATTGTAGCTCTGTTAGTATTCTTTCTTCTCTACCTTATATTAAACTTTAACTTACGTTGAGTAGTTAAATATGTTGCATGTTGACTCTGAGATTGCTCATCCATGTTCTGCTTCTGTTGCTACCTTGTGAGGATAACTTCAGTTATCTTTTAACATTCAAACATAGAATCAGAAAGTTCTGCTGCTTAAGTCTTGGAATTTGTCTCTTTCTGATGATGTTTCTGCCTTGCTTGTAGGGTTGTGTGCTTTATCAATAAACAATGATAACTGCTACCTGGCCTATCCAGGAAGCGCAACTATTGGAGAAGTACAAGTCTTCGACACCATCAATCTGGTAAGGATCTTTGTGAATGCTGTTTCCATTTGTAAAGACGCAGGTGTTGGAAACGTCTTGCTCAGAAAGGAATTCCTAGACACTCAGTTAGGCTCCTCTGTGTCAGTTTGCAGTATCCTTGTAGCCAGGCTTCACGGAACATCAGCAAATAACATACAGACGCTGATATTAGATTTGATGTACAGTTGGGCAAATGGGTGGAGCAAAGTAAACTAATTTCTATTTGGATTGTCTCTTAAGTATCCTTCTACCGCTTCATCTCTACGCACGTGGTTAAGTCATAATTTTATGTACTTAGCAGTTACTGAAACCAATATTGAAGCTGTTGTCTGTAAAATAAGACCTATAGTTGCCTTGAATGCTCTTAAATATGCAGTCTTAAGCTGCAGACATGTAGCTTTTAGCCTGTACTGTACTAAGGTTCTATCTTATTGATTCACTCCTGCAGAGAGCTGCTAATATGATCCCAGCTCATGATAGTCCCTTGGCTGCTTTGGCATTTGACGCAAGTGGTACTAAACTTGCCACTGCATCAGAAAAGGTAAGGTGGCTTTTTATTGACTTGCTGGCAGTGATAAAAATGTAATTTGTTTCTAAGCATTTTGAGTAAGTTTAAGCGTGCACAATTCCATGCGCAAGTGCCAAAAAAGAAGGCTTACAGTTAGAGTGGCAAATCTAAGTTAAGACCTGTTAATGATATTTGACACAGCTTCAGTGCTGTGAAATGTTGGATAATAAGGTTATTTAAATAAATACATTTTAATCTGGTTGTAATAAGGGCAATCCTCTAAGTGTTTCTCCCTTTAGTGCAGGATATGTATTAGAAGTTAGTTGCCTTGTTTTGATGTCATCTTCCTAATGAAAACAAGACAGTTAAAGTCAGAAGAGAGAAGTGTCATGCCAGTCTTTGGCACATGATGACGAATTGTCCATCTAAATTGTATAAACTACAAAGTCTGAAGCCTCTGCTCTTTGAGTAATAAGCTTAGAATATAAGGGTGTAACCGATTGCATCTGATAAAGGCACAAAGACATCCAGGTGACTGTACTTGTGGGACTTCCCTAGTGTGGTCATTTTCATGATGAAATATAAGAAGGGCTGTTCTTGATGCACAGCTTGTTCTCTCAATTAGTAGGTCCCACCTCTTTTTTTTTTTTTTCTCTGCTCTTCAAACGCATTCTACCAACAGGCTCCATAAATCATGCTAGTATCTGGTGTGCATCAACGTTATTAAGTTAACAGCAAAATGGTTTACTGCTTGTAGCTGTACTCTGCTCACTAGAGCTAATATACAATGAACAAACCTGAAATGAATTTTTTTTTTTTCTCTGCAGGGGACAGTAATAAGAGTGTTTTCCATTCCAGAGGGGCAGAAACTCTTTGAATTCCGAAGGGGAGTGAAGAGGTAAAGTTCAACTGGGCTAATTATCTGAAGCTCATTCCTTATGGTAGATCTCCAGTATGTTCTGCAGTTGAGCTGGCATCCTGATTTTTGCCTGTTTTCATCTTCGTTCATCCCTGCCTGTATGCTTATAACAGCGTCAGCCTGAATGTCTTCCAGTTTCGCTCCTTCGGACTTGACTATTCTACAAATCAATCCTGTCAGAATTGCACTCCCTCTTGCCTTTTAAAAATTTATTGGTGAGGGAACTTGTTTAAAGTGGGTCACCTTTTGTGTGATGTATTGTATTCTTACGGCAATTGGAGGCAGTAGTACATCTAATATTCTTGCTCTCTTCTAAATCCTGCTAGTGCTGTGATCATAGTAGCCATTGTGAAACGGTACTGTGATTTGTAGTAGTAGTAGTAGTTCTGTACTGTATACAGAGGTAAGACTGAGTTCAGATTGTTACTAATTGACCCCCGTATCTGGTACACATCAGAGTTGAACTTCGTTAATGGAAATCTTGCTCTTGAAGTGCTTTAAGAAGGTGTCAGAGAATTCAGAATGCTTACTGTGGAAATGTTCTTTTTTTCTTATTTGCAAAGCGGTGGTGACTGAGAAATCTGCTTAATTATTAAATAAGCCAAATACTTTGGCTTAATTGTGAGTCACCTGCAATCACTAACAGAAGAAGAGCAGGTGCGTCTGCTGTGCAGCCGCAGTTCCTCGCAGCTCTCTCAGTACAGCTTGTGTGAAAATTATGGAGCTCCTTAGTGGTGAATGTTCAGAAAGACTCCTACATACCGAAACAGAGAAGTAATATTCTCATTTAAGTCGACTCCCTTGAGTTAGTTAACATTAGCTTTCTTCTTAAACCAGTTGGTAGTAGTAGTATGTCAAAAATAATGCTTGATTGCCTGTCCTTCTTTTTGTTTCCCCTAGGTGTGTGAGCATCTGTTCGTTGGCCTTCAGCATGGATGGCATGTTTCTGTCTGCGTCCAGTAACACAGAGACGGTGCATATCTTCAAACTTGAGACTGTGAAAGAAAAGTAGGTTTCAGAGGTGCCTTAGATTTTACAAGGAAAAGGCTTTAAAATCGATTATACTCAACAGGATGAGTTCTCCAAAGTGTGGACAGACTTCTTTTGAACCCTTCCATAAAGTAAAGGGCATAAGAAGTTATTTATGAATCGGCAACTGCAGCTGAGCTGCGTACGGTTCTCCTGGTGAATAGAAAAGGTATTTCTGCTGAAGAGAAATCGGCCATCCTTGGCAGAGGAATGCAGAGCAGTTAACATTTTCAGTTACATATGTGTTTCACCTCTCCTGACATCCATATGGGAAGAGCTGTCTTAGCAATGCCTTCCAGCTGCCTTTGGGGCTTTAAAAGGCGCCAGGTTATAAAATGTTCCTATTTATGATTTGAGAGGAGAGTCTGTCTTAAATTTCTGTGGAAGTTGTTGGAAACAATGATTTGCTTGGTGGTAAACAGGCGGATCAAATCTTGAAGTGTAGCACTTCCCAGTAGATCTTGCTCTTGTATAATGAACCTTATGAAATACAGTTTTATAAGCAGAAGTATCAGTTTACAATCAAATATGCTTAAATAACAGGCTGAGGGTATTGTAGGACGCATTGTGCCCTGTAACATAAATGGAGTGTATCAGAGTTCTCAGGGGTGTTTTAGTTATTTCTGAAGAGAAACAAATAGCTGCTTTATAGCTTTAAAAATATAAAGATGTTTCAAAGTGTTTACGCGCCTTTCTCTAACGTGAAGGCAAAGTCAGTCACTTTTTTTCCTTCTGACTTGTAGACCTCAGGAGGAGCCTACAACCTGGACAGGTTACTTTGGAAAAGTGCTGATGGCCTCAACAAGCTATCTGCCCTCTCAAGTAACGGAAATGTTCAACCAGGGTAGAGCCTTTGCTACAGTCCGCCTGCCGTTCTGTGGGCACAAAAACATCTGTGCGCTTGCCACGTGAGTAGAGAAATTGAGCCTGCGTTTGCCGCCCTGCTGGGTTGCCGTGTTGGGCTTTGGAGAGACTGACACCGTAGAACGTAACCCCATCTCCAGCGGAGTGGGGAGCACCCAGAGCAATGGATCACCTGTAATCATTTCAAAGCCTCTTCCTGTTTTAAGAGCAATGTGTTAGAGCTAACACCTCCCAGTCCTGTGAGGGGAGGAGGGAAAGGCATAATATTTGGATGAGAATAGACTATTTTTAAGGCGGTTTAAAGATGTCTTTTAATTTGGAAAGAATAATGTTGAGAACAGACCCGTGGGCTCATGACACTTGCTTCCATTAGTGTTAGGGGAAGTGATGCTGAATGTTATGTTAGTACAAAATTAGGCAATCCAGGCTAACCATTAAAGAAGTCTTTGAAAGCAAGTTCATATTATTTTTGTCTCTAAGACAGCATAGCATTCATTAAAGTTAATTTGGAGGACTAAATTTTTATTCTCTCTTCACCAAAGGCAGGTCCCATTTGGCACAGCTACCAAAGCAATAAGCTGAGCAGTAGTAAACTTATTTTGTGGGGGGTTTTTAGTTTTTATGCTACATTGGCTTCGTGTCTGCACTCTCACTCCTGATCTCAAAGCACCACAAATGTGGTTATGCCTTACATTTGTACACACAATTCTTTCCGAGGTACTCTCTCTAACTGTTAACAGTGTTCCCTATCTGGAAGCAAAAGTGTGGGAAGAAAAATGGCTTAAAATCATGGGAGGAGAGTGTACTTTCTTAAGTTCATATTAATCTGTTGCTCTCCCCTAAACCTTTCTAGGATCCAGAAGATTCCTCGTTTATTGGTGGGAGCTGCTGATGGGTATCTCTACATGTACAACCTGGACCCCCAAGAAGGCGGAGAGTGCACACTAATGAAGCAGCACAAGTAAGTCCGCATTAGCTGAGGCCTGCTGGATTTTATTTCTTCACAAAATCCAGTTTGTTCTTAAACTTAGTTCTGTTGTGTGAAAGTCTGACTTAGAACAGCCCATTTCTTTAAACTAATCTTTTCCCAGACCTCTGATGTGAAGGAGTAACTTCAGAATCCCCCTGCGCCTTCCTTCTTAGTATCTGCTACACTAAGCACCGCTTTACCAGCCGAAATTTAACACTGTCCAATTGCGGTGAAGGATCAATCGCTGTTAGCTGCGTGATCCTCTTTCCTCTTACTTGGCAGTCTGAGTTGAGTTACTTAAACAAGAACTTGAAACATCTGACACCGTCCTCTTCATCAATAAATGAAGCGGTTACAGACATGAGAGAGAGAGATGTTACGCTGACTTCACAGAGGGGAATCTGGCCTATGAAATGATCAGTATTCTCTCTCTAGCGGTGTCCTTATTAAAATTCCTTGCATATAGGCCAACCAGCTAATGTTCTGCAGCAGTACTGTAGAAATCTTAAGGAAAATATGACAAGGCATTCTTATTTTTTAATAAGGCGTGCCAGGAGAAGCTAGGGTAATATAGTTGGGTTATTTACATGATTAGTCATAGAATTAAAGCCAGTAACTCACGATGATAATTAAGGTTTGCAGCTTTGGTAAACCTGGTCAAAAAATCCTAGATTTATCTGAATGTTTTAAGGTATGACCTCTGGCTTCACTAGAGAGTTTTCTAGTGTATGTGTATGAAGCAACCCCTTCTGTTGTGGACAGAGCTCAAGAGACAATATGTAATATTGCTGATTGGAATGTGTTGGGGTTTTTTAATTGTGCACTCTTGTTTTCAGTCTTTTTTCCTATCAGCTGCTAGGATTTAGATCTTGATGCCGTATCAGAGGCAACGATGTCGCTGATGTGTCTCCAGTGATAAATATGAAGTGTTGTCAGATGCCTTCTTGACAGTCCTCTGGAATGGAGGGACCAAGTTCCTCCTGTTGCATGTGTATATGTATTATTCTTGCATGTCTAATGAGATATTCTTGTGTAGATGCCGCCTAAAGCTGTTTTGTGCCCAGGTGGATCACCTCTCCAGCTAACCTCTCTCTGCTTGGTAGGCTCGATGGCAGTATGGAGCCAGCCAACGAAATTCTAGAGTCTGCATCCCATGACCGGCCGTTGGTAGCGCAGACATACAGTGCCGCTGTGACTAAAGGTACATATGTGCCTTCCTCACCCACAAGGCATGGTAAGGAGAAGGCTGGAAACAGGGCAGAGAGCACCTCTGCGTATTGCTTCATTCTAGATGGCTGCGTGAGCTTGTCTACTTCAACGCTGAGCTTTTCATAACTGCGGGTGTGATGGGGAGCATTGGTGAGCAGTGGGAAAAGAGCAGTTGTGATGTGTAGTAGCTTCCTGTAGATGAATCACTCATCTTTGCTGCTTTCTGGGTAGAACTTTGTCTCAAACTGTGGTTGGTAAAGATAGTGGCAGCACTTGCCACGTGGCTCTTGAGATGCCCTAACACAAGTATCTCATACAGGAGTTCTGCACCCAGACCTTGTGGAAAGCATCTGAATTATAAACCCCCCCTTCCTTTTTTTTTTTTTTAGCAAGGTCGATAAGTGCTTCTGTTATTCCTTTATGGGAACAGTGACCTTTTAGCCTCACTTTGCTGCTCTGTTAAATTAAGAGGATGAGAATTTTGTTAATGCGGCAGCTCTCCAAGTGGTGCTTTTACCCTTTGCGTGGCACTCAGCACGGTGCTTCAGCTGCAGAGGAAGGACAGCCTGCATGTATAGCACCGTTACTGCAGTTGCAGCTGTAATGCATGAGAGGAGATTATGGAAAACAGCCTGCCCAAAGCACCAGTATACATTGCAGGACAGAATAGTTGAATTTTGATCATAAACTGCTCTTGGCTTGGAGACTCCTGGTCACGATGAAGGCAAACATAGGGTGGCAATGAAACTGTTGCAAGTAACGTCTGGTACTCCAGCTCTAGTCATTCACCTTGGTTCCAAGCTTAGTTTGTGCTGCTGTTCCCCCAGCTGCTTGTTCCTTTCTCCGCAGCCTATACGGATGACCTGGGTGCCGTGGGTGGAGCTTGCCTGGAAGATGAAACCAACTCACTTAGATTGGACGAAGACAGTGAGCATCCCCCCATGATCCTTCGGACAGACTAAACTTTGACCTGTGAACTCACTCCTGAAGCAGAGAACACTGGCTTGATGTTTCTTGAGGAATCTCGTGTTATGCTGCTATGAACTTTGACATGAGTTGGGAGAGAGGATGACAGACTCTTACAGTTTTAAGTCGTAGCTGTAGTTCTAATTCTATACAATTGGAAAAATATATGGTTTTCAATTCAGTGGCTTTTAATCTTGCTTATCTATTTTAGCTGTGTTTATTTTTTTTGTTGCCAAAACCTGCTGTTTGTGCAGCCCTCGGAGCCTACTAGCTTTGCATGCGTTCATGTGCCAAGCAAGCATAGGAGGGGGAGAGAGAGAGAAGCCACTTTATAACAAACTCAAGTTTGTATTTTTTTTATATATGTATATAATATTTAGCTTATATAAGAAAGGAGTAGAGAAGTGGTTCTGGAAGCTGAGACTAGTTCTGCACTGACAAAGGTCCAAATGGTTTCCTGTGCATGGGCTTGCAGGCATACCTAGTGACTGACATGCAACCTTTCAAATGCAATGGCCTGTTTTTTTGGGTTCTCCCTCCCCTTTCCTGGACCATTTTGTTAATTAAAATTCCTTCTGAATGTTGTGTGTTTGTGGGACTGTTCTGTTTGTTGAGATGGAAAACTGGAAGTGTTTCCCTGCGTAAGGATATGGAATATAGAAAGTGCCTTTACAGGGAAGAAAAGAAATTGCTGCAGGAAGAGAGCTAGAATGAAGGAGGAATTGCTAGAGACTCTTGTTTGTACGCCTGTAGTACTTGAGTATCTATAGCCCAAAGTGTCCGATAAGCTTGTGGGGTTTTTTTAGGGAAGACTTGGAATGCACTTGCTTTCTCTCCTGTAGATTGTCTTATTTCCTTGGCAGAGTAGCAATAACCATTTTTTATACTCTTTAAAATTATCCAAAGCAAGGATCCTGTCAGGCTGGATGGAAGTCGCTGTAGAGTATGGCAGCCTCACTCTTTAAACAGCCTTAAGGTTTTCAGCTGGAAGGCACAGCTCTCCGTTCTTGCTTCTCATCAGTCTGGGGCTGGCTGTACTGCTCTGATAGTGAAGGTTCATGATTTTTTTTTTTTCAAGATACTGATGTAAATATAAATGATTTTGAAAGATTAGTTTTTTTTCTGGGTTCTCTTCTGATGGATAACAGTGCTTTTTATTAATTTTTATTTTTTTATTTCCTCTTTGATCAGAGTACCTCTTGTGATGTGCTCCAGGGACTGATTGTCTCTTTGGTAGTTTTGGGATAAATCCTTAACTGCCCTCACCCTGGCTAGGGCTTTCCAAGGCTGAGCGGGGCTGCGGACTATTTTTAGGGTTGTGATGTGCCTTCTCTTAAGTCTTGGATAACAGTTAGTGAGCAAGTGATTAGCAAAGTACTTGGTGAGTGTTACTTTCCTTGGCCAAAATGAGCCTGCCTTGCCTTTTGTGTAGCAATGTGGGTTGCTTCGTTTTCCCTCTACTGACTGCTTGCAAAGAAATGAAAATAAAAAGAGACAAGGCAACTGCAGATCTTGAGAGGAGGACAGAAGCTGAGGACTCCAGCTATGTGTGAACTCCCTACCACAACTGAACAGTGAGGTGCTCTGGGGATTTGGTACTGTGAACAAGGCTTCCCTCAAGCCATAGCAGGCAGTGGTCTTTGTCCCCAAAGCCCTTTGTGGGTAGGTGGGCTTCACCTTCCTCTGAAAGTGCAGAATATGGTGGTAGCCCCTGCCAAGAGAGCTGCCGGTATCAGCGAGGCTGCTGTTAGTCTGTGTATGTGGAAGATGTTCTCACGCGAGCACACGTGGGAGAGAAGGGATCAGGCTTGTTCATTCACCGAAAACCCTCGACTGTTCTAAGTAGCTGGCTGGAGTGGCTTGTGGTGTCCTCCCTAGAACCCAGCACATCCAAAGCAAGCCGCTGAGATATTGCTTAGTCTCTTGACTTTAAGCTCTGGCTGAGGACTAAGTTCTGTGGTTTGGAATTGTGTTTTTACTGCAAGTGCTGTCAGCTTTGTGGAGCTCACGTCTGCAGAGTAAAATGCAAGTCTTGAAGCATATATAATCTCAGTGTGCTGGCAGACTGAACCACCCGGGAGCGTCAGATGTCTGCTTGTTCCAGACTAAAGCTGGTAATGTTCCTGATAACGTACTTGGAGGCTTGGCGTAGACTCCACAAGTAGAGTTAGTAGTAAACACGCATAAACAACACAGATCTGCTAAGCACACAAGTTTTACAACTCTTGAGTGTAACAAAGGCCATCTTACATAGTAACTACTGACTTACTCCTAAAAACTCAGAACACTTATTGTACTAATTTTACCCTTTTCTTAACTTTTACACCTTATCTTCCACAGGTGAGTTGGAGATCCCATATTCACTGTAGTTGTGTCTTCCATATGCTGTAGTGTGCTCCTGCTCATGAGCCACAAGCTGACTGTTGAATCGCTGTGCCCTGCTTGGTTTGCTCTTAAGTAGAAGCTGGAAGCCAGTTAAAGTATCTGTCTTGTTGTTGTTATAGCTGGGAAAATCTTTTTAGAGAGCAAAACTATTGATATTCTGGGGTTAGTGACCAGCATGAAGTTAGTAGGGTGGAGCAGGTGGTTTCTGGTCCCCACTGACAATGGGGAGTGGTGACAGTAGTTTGTCTTAAGTTCATTGCACGAGGATATAAACTTTTCCTCAGATAAAACATGACTAATATTTCCCTCTGATGGCCTTATTAGGTCTTCAGTAACCACCCTGTTGTGGTACGCTACCAAAGTTAAAGCCTTTCATGTTGGCGTTTCATCCTAATGATGCAAAGATGTATTGTTGTTGGTTTTTTTTTCTTAAATATACCAGAAATGCTGTTTGCAGCTGCATCCTCACCTGGGTATGGAGCATTGATTGCAGTGTTACGCTCTGCGGATCAGGTGCTGTCTAAACGTTTCTGTTCTGATGGTCTAACAGCCCCGGATTGCCCAGGGCAAGCCAAGGAGGCACTAGCCCTGTGCCCTGGCCATGGGCTTCTAGTCGTACGATACGGGAACACCTGTACAGCCCCTCTTGTTTTAGACCGACCTTCCTTGGAAGGACAGTGTTTGTTCTGTGACGGTGCGTCTCTCTCTAGATATGGACTGCAGCTGATAGCTTTTTTTTTTTTAAACTCGGTAGAGGCTTGGGGGCAGAGATAGACCACTGAAACAACCAAAGCTGGGGAGGGGGGGGAACGCTTATAAACTTGGAAACCTAAACTCAGGTCTTAGATTGCAGCGGGATCTGTTGCCAGCGAGCACCGTGGGCAAGGAGCTGTTTTGATGTGCAAACAGGTAGTGAGTGTACGTGCTCCGCTGCTGTCTCGACATCGGTCTGTTTACCCTATTTTGTGTTTCGAGTTCCGAGGCAGAAAGCTTTTATCTGCTCCGGACTCTTCTTATGTCACTGTTTCTGAAATACAAGTGATAGATACAAATCTAGCAGTTAAAAGGCTGGGCCTGACGGAGGAGGAGGAAGTAAAATGAGGTTAGTAAAAGCTGTTTCTTCTGAGGCCCTGTTCAGCAAGACGTTGTGAGAGTGCTCCCTCTGGGATCAGATGTGTGCCTGCGTCTTTCTGCTTCAGGTCCTACGCAAGTGAGTTTCTTGGGCCTGTTTCTACAGAGGGTGGGGGTAGAAGGGGGGGACTTTTCAAGTCTGCCTGAATTCAAATAAATATCTGAGAAGGCTCTTAATACAGGGACAGGTGTCTCCACAGAGGAAACGTGTGTCTGACCTATGCGGGATAGTAAAAAAGGGAGGAATGCACCGGAGAGCCACCAGCTCGGTGAGTAGGTCAGCGTAGAGCCCTGAGGAGCCGATCAGCAGAGCACTTCGTTACATCCCATGCTGTGCTTTCTTGGCTCCAATAATGGCGTTAGCACCAAAGCAACGTGCAGGAAGATGGTAGAATTTCTTTCCTTGTAGGTCGCTGAGCTATTCAGTCTACCCCTTGTGTGTGCGGATGCTCTGCTGCTGTTTGCAGAGCAACAGGAGTCTTTGTCCAAAGCACTGGCGGGGATTAATCACTGCGGAGATTTGGAAAGTTTTATTCTGTGCTCCAGCTATCCTGGCTAAGAGTCGCCTTGGTTTAACCTGTTAACATCTGAGAGCAAGGCAGAGGGTCTTCTCCACATGTGCAGAGCAGGCCTTCGTTTTTTTTCTGGAATCTGTGCTGCCCCATGAAAGGCTTGCAATGAAGAAAGCATGGCTCTGACTGTAAATAAATCCTTTCAGATGCCAGTTGCGCAACCAAAGGAATTCAGCAAATTCCTGTATATTTTTTTTTTTCTAACATAACATGCCTTCATTTTAACACACTTCAAATTGGCAAATCTCATCTTCCACTGCCTAGAAAATAATGGACAAGAAGTTTTTATTCTGGCTTGCAGATAGCTGCGGTTGTGCTCGTTACAGATGTCTCGGTGCTGTGGCTTGGACCATGCGGCTGCAGCCATCCGTACGCTGACTCCCCCTGCGCTGCCTTTGCATGTGGCCGACTCCTTTCTCAGGAGCGGGGAGTCGTTCCCAAACCTCCACCACTGGGTTTCTGTGGGGCGTTGACTCAACCCTTTGTCTACCTGGATCTATTTGCTCTTGCATTTGCTTCCTCGCCTGGAACAAACCCTGCACCCTGCAGTGCTCGCTCACTCTGTTCGATAGCTGTGTCAATAAGTGGAAAAAAATCTGTCTAACATTCCACCTCACCAAAGTGTCTGGCTCTCGCTGCTAGCCCATCGCTCTTTGTAATTTTATAACTGCCTAAGAAATTAAATTCTGTGTTGTGATAAGTATCCTGTGTCGTCTTCCTTTTGTTTGCTGCTTGGAGATGGGGGGGCCGGATAAGAGCAGGGTGATGCTACGTGTGTTCTGTACTCTGTGGCCCAAACCCGACTGCCAGCAGTAACGAGCCCTCGGTCCTCGCTGTGCTTTGTAGCCGCTCTCGAAAGACACCGTCAGCTTGCGTTTTGCAGGGGCTGGGAAAGGACAAGCGGAGTTTCTCCTAGCACATTTTGCTTGCAAATGTAATTTTCCCTCTTGTTCCTCCTTAAAGCTCCTCCTGAGGGACTTGGGCTCATGCGTTTTTTTTTTTTTCCCCTCCCGCTCCTCAGGTAAGTTTAGATAATTTCCTTTATTCTTTCTTTTACGGATTGCATCTGAAGCACTGCTTTCAGATACGCGCCTCACTCACTGTGCTCTCATTCCAAGCGTGTTGCTCCTCGCCTCCAAGCCCAGGAGGAAGACCTGGAGCGAGCCCCTGTGGATGGGTGAGGAGGCATCTCCTTCTGTGTGTACCCTTCCTCTTGCAAAGCCGTGATGAGCACTGATCAGAGTGGGCAGAAGAGGAGAAAAAGCCTTTTTGCTCTTGCTAGCAACGGTGGAGCATGTCGTGATGAGAGTCTCCTTGTTTTACGTGGCTGTTTCCTAGCGAGGACTCAGCTGTGAAGCTGCAGACGTCTCCTCTCCTGATCTGGCTCTGGAGGGCAATGCTGTCCTGTCGTGCCGTGTGTGTGCCTCCATTTGCTTCAGGCAAAACAGGTTGTGTTAGCTCAGATAAGTGTTTCTAAACTGTTCATTCGGCTGCCGGTGACTGTCTTCTGCCCGGAGCAAACCGAGGATCTGAGAGAAGCTGCTGGTGGATTCGGGAAGCGGCAGCAACTTCCAGCTGCGGTGGTGATGCCAGCAGCTCCTCTGTCCCCCGTGCCCCCGATGGATCGTCCACACCCCGCTGATGTTTCGGGAGGTCCCACTGCCCCTCTGCCTCTGCCCTAGGAGGGCAAAGCAGAATATTCTGCAGTAAGCAGGGGAAAAATGGTAAATACTGGGGTGTGTTCAGATGCGCAGTCTGGTGTCTGTCTGCTGTCACTGAGTCTGGCCCATTAAGCCGGAATTCCCAGGGAAGGGACCAAGAAACCTCCTCTACCATTATTTATCTTATTACAAGGGTAGGCACGGACTCATGCCCATGTTCCTTCCCAGCGTGCTTTTTTGTGGGATTGAGTAGGCTTTTGGGTTTAGCCGTGCCGCGGTGGTCTGCCAAGTGATCAGGCGGAGACCCTTTGCTACGCAGGACTCCAAGATGAAGTAACTCGGAGCAAGAGCACGATTCTGGTGTAAAGAGCCCAACGTCATGGGCTGTGGCTGTGCCACGGGCGCTGACAGGAGCGGAACGGCTCTGGTGGGCTCGCGCCGACCCCAGCCTTGATGCAGCATCACTGGTTTTTAGAGCAAGTGGGTAGAAATCAGATGCTGGGATGGTGTTGGGGGAGCAGCAGGCAGAGGTGAGCATCCTCCGTGCTCTGATCCTGCCCCTGTCGTGCTGCAGCTCCCGCCTGAATGCTCTCCTGTCCCCGAGCACGTGCCTTTGGCGTTACCGCATCCAACCTGGCCTCGGACAGGGCTTGGCAAAGGTCTTGGATGCGGTTCTGCCAGGCCCTTGGCAGGCGCTCCTTCAGCTAATTAATGGTGTGGTGTGAGCTAACGAGGGCTCTCTGCCCAATCTCCTGGCGCTGAGGAGATCTGATGCCTGTTCTTCCAGCACCTTGTTTGGTTTGGTTTTGGTGTGTGTTTGTGTGGTGGGATGGCTCTTTTTGTGTGATGGTTGGGTTTTTTGTGGGTTGTTTGGGTTTTGTTTTGTGGGTTTTTTGGGGTTTTTTTTAGCAGTGAGTCTTATTAAGTTACAGGTTATAATAAAGGATTTGGAGATGGCTAAGTCCGGGTAAGGCCATAAAACAGGCTCGAGGCTTTTGATGGTATTCCGATATTCTGGATACTATCTTGCAGGGGGAAGGACGGCGCTGGGAGAGGGAGGCTCGTGTTTGCAGTCCAGGTCCGTCCAGCACCCAGGGACGCAGGGGAACGGACCCACCATGTCCACGCGGTGGGTGTGGGCTGTCACCTTTGGGTGCCGGCGTGACATGTACCTGCTTAGCACGTCTCGCTGAACACAGGCCCCCCCGCCTTGTCACCCCCTCCTTGTCACCCCCTCGGGGCAGGCGGGCGGCGCTTGCAGACCCCTCCTGGCCCTTCACAGCTCCGGGTCAGGGCTGACGCGTTATCAGCGGAGGGCAGACGGAGCGATATCCCCGCGGAAGCCCGGCCCCTCCGATGGTGGAGGGGAGGGCGCTGGGGCCGGGGGGGGCCGCGCTCTGCCGCCGCGCAGCCGCTAGAGGGTGGTGCGGGACCCGCAGCCGCGGAGCATCCCTGCACCGACCCCGGCGGCATCCCGGCCTCCTGCCCCCGGAGCATCCCTGCCTCTTCCCCGGCAGCATCCCCGCTCTTTCCTCCCATCCCTGGCAGCATCCTGGCCTTCTGCCCCTGTAGCGTCCCTGCTTCTTTTCCACCAGCATCCCGGCCTTCTGCCCCCGGAGCATCCCTGCTCTTTCCTCCCATCCCTGGCAGCATCCCGGCCTTCTGCCCCTGTAGCGTCCCTGCTTCTTTTCCACCAGCATCCCAGCCTTCTGCCCCCGGAGCATCCCTGCCTCTTCCCTGGCGGCATCCCGGCCTCCTGCCCCCGGAGCATCCCCGCTCTTTCCTCCCATCCCTGGCAGCATCCCGGCCTTCTGCCCCTGTAGCGTCCCTGCTTCTTTTCCACCAGCATCTCAGCCTTCTGCCCCCGGAGCATCCCTGCCTCTTCCCTGGCGGCATCCCGGCCTCCTGCCCCTGGAGGATCCCCGCTCTTTCCTCCCATCCCTGGCAGCATCCCAGCCTTCTGCCCCTGTAGCGTCCCTGCTTCTTTTCCACCAGCATCTCAGCCTTCTGCCCCCGGAGCATCCCTGCCTCTTCCCTGGCGGCATCCCGGCCTCCTGCCCCCGGAGGATCCCTGCTCTTTCCTCCCATCCCTGGCGGCATCCCGGCCTCCTGCCCCCGGAGCATCCCCGCTCTTTCCTCCCATCCCTGGCGGCATCCCGGCCTCCTGCCCCCGGAGCATCCCTGCTGCTTCTCCACCAGCATCCCGGCCTCCTGCCCCTATAGCCTCCATGCTCTTTTCTCCTGTCCCTGGCAGCATTCCAGCCTCCTACCCCCGGAGCATCCTTGCTCCTTCCCTGGCACCATTCCAGCCTTCCCCCCCTCCCTGCCGCTGGAGCATCCTTGCTCCTTCCCCAGCAGCATTCCCAGCCTTTACTCACAGGCACATCTGTGCTCCTTCCCTTGTTCCCTGTTGGAGCATCCTTCTGCAGCAGAGCTCTGCAGCACCTTCAGTGCGTGCTCAGGGCACCTTCTCTGTGCTGGTGCTCTGTGACTCAGAGCAGAACAAGAGAGGGGGGAAAAAAGAAAAAAAACCAAAAAAAAACCAAACAAAAAAAAACCCCACACACCCAAAAAACCACCTAAATGGTCTGTGTTTGCCCTCGCCCAGCCCCTGAGCCAAAGCTTGGGGAGGCTACAAGCCCCCTGGGTGGGAAAGCTGCTGTCAGGCTGGAGAAGGAGCTTATCTACAGCCGTGCCAGGCTGGGGGGACCATGGTGGGGCAGGCATAGCGGAGCCGTGGTGTGTTTAACTGTGTCTTTAAGCCGGGAAGATGTTCTGCTAGACTGTCCCACTACTCTGCCCTCTTTTTCCTGAGCAAATCCTATGGCAGCTTTTGAAATGGGGCCCCAAAAATCGTGTCCTGGCAGGAAGGGGACAAAGCTCTGGGCTTCACCAACGCCCACAACCCCTGCTGTTGTCTGGAGCAGGTCTGGTTTGTAGGGAAATACCAGCCCTGTGCTGTGACCCCTCCCCGTGCACCATCGGGGTACTGGGGTCTTTGCTCCAGGAGCCCCCGAGAGTGCCCCCCCCCCAGCCCTTCAGTATGCCCTCCGTATGGGCAACAAGCAGGGCAAAATCGCAGCGAGCATCTCTTTTTCTCCTCAACCGAAAACAATTTTGAAAACGAAAGCAGGGAGGCAGAGCCGGAGACGTTATCTTGCTCCTTTTTAACGTTTCAGATAGGAAACAGCAGCCTTTCATCTGTCCCAGGGCATCAGGCAATTTGCATTTCAAGAGGTCAGGACGTAGCTATTCCTTTTTACCGTCTGAAAATAGTTATTAAAAGTCTATTTGGAAACAAAACAACGCACGCATGGAAAGATGGCCTCTGCAGGCTCCAGTTAACTGCTCCTGTCATCCCTGATTTCCCTGGTTGCTGCTGGAGGATGCTGAAGCGAGGAGGTACGGGCACCGCCGGAGGAGGTACAGTGCGAAACCATGAGCTTCTCTGTAGGGCTGGGGCTGCTCCGGCCGTGGGGGACCTGCCGGGCCAAGGGGGACAGGGGTGTCCCCTGGGATTTGGGGAGGCTTTTCCCCCTGCTGCCACGCACAAGCTTGGCTCTGGAAAGGGCACCGTAGGGAGGATAACTCAATAACCATCTCCCTGTCAAACCCTGCCATCCCTGCCCGCTCCCGCGCTCGCCCAGCAGCGGCACCTCCGCCTGGCCCCGGCAATCCCGTTCTGCTTCATAAAAAGGCTCTGGCAGCCCCCGAGCTCGGCCAGGGCTGGGCTTCGCTGGGCGCTTCTGGCTTTGTTTTCTCAGCTGCTGCCTCTGCCCTCCCCGAGCTCGCCGCCGCCGCTTATTTATATTGGAGTTTGCATTAGCAGATGCACTCTGGGATATTCGATTACCTGTAAGGAGCTGTAGCAACGTCAGCCTTTGCTGGAGCCATCAAGGGGGTCGGTTGGTTTTGGTTTGGTTTGGGTTTTTTTGTTTTTTTTCCTTGGTTTTGGGTGTTGTTTTTTTGCGGTTTGTTTCTTTTTCTCTTTTTTTTTTTTTAAATTGCTTTTAAGAGAGACGCGGGGATGGGTAAAGCGGTGGTATTGAGGGGGGAAAAAAAAAAAAAGCAGTGGAGTAAAGAGGGGGAGAAATAAATAAATAATCCTGTTTATGAAATGAAAGGGCCGGGTAGAAAAATGATCTCTGGGAAGAAAACAGCTCTCGGGGCTATTTTTAGCTCTTCTGTTTCTTTTTCTCTCACACACCCCCCCTTTCCCCCCCCCCCCACCAGCCCTGGCTGTGGGTTTGGTGCTTGTCAGTCCCACTGCTCTCCCTCACCTCTGCAGTGCCAGGTGATGCTTTTTTTAATTTTTTTAATTTTTTTTTTTTTTTTTGCATCTTATTTACAGCGTGGAGGCAGGGGGAAGGGCAGGAGAGGCCGCGCAGGCATCGTCCTCAGCCCTGGCTGGGAAAACTGAGGGCAGGGGGGAAGAGACAAGGGGTCGGTGGGGGCCGTGTGTCTCCTGGTGACCCCAGAGCAGGACTTGAACTCCCCCCCACCCCGATTTGCTCCTCAGCAGCTTCAGGGGTGCTGTGACCCCCCCCCGAAGTTCCCTTTGCCCAGACCCCGCGTGGTTGCGGTTGCTGCGCTTTCCGCAGCTCCGGGGCGGGAACCGCTTTCGGTGGGTTTTCATAGAATCACAGAATGGTTCCGGTTGGGGGCCTACAGGAGAGCTGGGGAGGGACTCTGGATCAGGGAGGGGAGCCATGGGACGAGGGGGAAGGGTTTTCAACTGAAAGAGGGGAGATTTAAATGAGATCTGAGGAAGACATTCTTTGCTGTGAGGGTGGTGAGCCCCTGGCCCAGGTTGCCCAGAGAAGCTGTGGCTGCCCCATCCCTGGAGGGGTTCAAGGCCAGGTTGGACGGGGCTTGGAGCAACCTGGGCTGGTGGGAGGTGTCCCAGCCCAGGGCAGGGGGGGGGGCACTAGATGATCTCTAAGGTCCCTTCTAACCCAAACCTTTTCAAGCCTCACGCTGTCGCAGCAACCAAGGCTGGAGGAGCCCTGGAGGTCCATGGGGTCCTTCTCCTCCCCCGGGCACCATTGCTCTCCTCACCCCCCCGGCAAAGCTTTCCTCCACTGCCCTCAAAGGCACCCAGTGCTCCAGCCTTCCCCGTCCCCAGGCATCCCCCCCACACCTCTATCCTCCTCCCTTGGCCCCACATCTCCCACCCCATCCCTCCTAGAAGGTGCTGCTGCCCCGGGCCCCTCTCCCTCCATCACCTCTGCCCCCGCTCCTCCCGAGCCAACATCCGCGTGGGCTCCCATCTTTGTGCCTTTATGGAAGAAATACATAATTCTTTTATTATTCAATTAGGAATTTAACACACAATCAGGTGATCGCTTTAAGAGGATTTCCTATAAGGCAGGATTTGTATAACCGGGCTACGAGTAATATATTCCCTTAACTGGTTTATTCCTTTATCAGATTTTTTTTTCCCCCCCTAAGCACTTTAATGCATTTACTTTCCCATTGTCGCCACTTTTCTCCCCGCTCTTCCTCCCTCCCCAAGCTTATGCAAATCCCCCGTAAGGCGTTTAATGCGATGTGTGTGTCAATAGTGCCGAAATCTTCGCGACGGCATTAGGCTTCATGCATGCCCCGGCTGATTAAGAGGGGCTGGGGGGCCAGCCCAGCCCCCCCCCCCCCAAGCCCCCTTTCAGCCCTCGCCGTGGGGCCGGGGAAGGGGCCCTCCGGGCTGGGAGCTGCATTTTTTCTAGAGAAAAGGCTGGAAGCTGAAAGTAGTTCTTTTCTTTCGCAGGGGGAAACGGTGAATAGGGAGCGAGTGGCTGACCTGCCTGCTGCTGTTTGCTGCCCCGTCGCTCAGCTTTCGGGGTGCCGGGGGCGGGGGGGGTGGTGCGTGGAGGAGTTCAACTGATGGGGGGGGAAACATCTGCGGGTGGGGTGTGAGCGGAGGAGGAAGAGGAGGGTGGCAAAATAACCCAGGACCCAATCTCGGCATCAGTTCGCGTGCACGTCGCCTGCCCGCGGGGCGCCGGTGTGTCACCCCTGGGTGCCCACCCGCCTTTCCGAGCCCTGTGGGCACGGCTCTGCAGGAAAAGCAGATTTTTATTTTTATTTTTTTTCCCCCCATTAATTGTGCTGCCAAGGGCTTAGGTCGGCTCAGCCGCTGGCTCTGCCCACGGCCTCCGTGCTGGGCGATGCTGCCCAGCCTCCCTTTTGCCGCTGGTTTGCTTCGCGAGGAGGCAGCGCCTTGTCGGCAGGGCTGGTTTGCTGGTCTCTGGGGCTTGGTTTGGGGGGGGTTAACAGCCTTCATGGCTGCAGGGATCTAATATACCTGGTTGGGGGGGGGAGAAGTCTGGAGCGCTGGCCCTGGGGGATGCGATCGCCCCGCTCAGTGGAGCGTTCACTCTGAAACCTACAGGCAACAGCTTGGACGTCGCAGATGGGGAGGTGGCAAAGGGGTTGTATTGCCTGGAACTGGTGGTTTCCCCATCACTGGAGGGGCTTTGTGGCTGCTGGCGAGGACCTTTGTGAGCCTGGCATGGGGCGGGGGGAGGAAAACCACCCAAGGGTGGTGGCTGTCACCATTTTCTCCTTCCAGAGAAAAATCTCTTCTCTCAACCTGAGTCTTTAAATAGCCGGGTGAGTGGGAGCGAGCTGAACCCGCCCTTCCCGGCCCTTCTTTCTCTGCGCCCGCTGCTGATTGTCTCCTTTTTTTATCCCGTCCTGTGCGTGCAGCAATTATGCAAAGTTGCAATCAAGGAGCTGAATTAGCAGCTCATCTTGGATTAATTAGTGATGGATGCAAATCTCTTCCGACAAAGAAGTGGGGGCCGGGGTGGGGGTGGGGAGGAAATGTGAAGGCTGTGGGTATCCTCTCTGGGTTTCTCTGGCTCCCCCCCGGGCCCATTTGGGGATGGGAAAGACGCACAGAGTCTCCCCTTGCAGGAGAATCGAGGCATCCACGTGGAAGGCGTTAGTCCTTGGCCTTGGGATGAGAGCTGGGTGTCCTCAGACGATGTCCTCGTCCCTAACTCAGCCCTTGCATCTCCCCAGAGCTCTTAAACCCAAGGCTTTGGGCTCAGAACAACTCCTCCTCCCACCCCAGTCCCGTCGCAAAGCCTGGGGAAAACCCAGTTAATCCCCGTGGCCTCCAGTGCCGAGCTCCCGCCAGCACTGGGGATTTCTCCTCGCCTGCAATCGGATTGCGACAAACCCCTCCGCTGGCATTGAACAAATTCCCTGGCTGCTCCCCACTTCTCCCAGGCCCCGATAATCCCCCAAGTGTGACTCTGGCCAAGTGACAACATCCCTGTTTAATCCTCACCGTCTCCGTGCAAAGCCGGTGCTGCCGAGGATGCTCCCGGCGCCGGTACGGCACGCTCGGGCGGAATTGGGAGCAGACCCTGGGGAAGGATGCGAAGGCTGCAAAGCTATTTAAAGGAGCTTTTCCAAGAGGGAATTGCAGCCTCCCCTCCCCGTGAAGAGGAAGAGATGGAAGCGCAGTGCTCCCGGGAGCGCTGAGCATGGGGATGCTGGGAAGTTTCACCCCTTTGCTCGGTCCCCCCTGCTCAGCCATCACAGGTACGGTGTCACCCACAGAGGGGACAGCGATGGGCACGGAAAGCCCGGGACACCCTGGCAGGGTGAGCACGGCTTGGTGAAGGAGGTGGGCTTTGCCACTGGGTTTCTGTGGAGCGGGTGCTGGAGGGGCCGGTGCGTGGCTGTGTCCGCAGGGATGGGGACAGCTGGGACAGCTGCTCCCCCGGGGTGCAAAGCCATGTTTTCTGGCAGTGCGGTGGGACGCGGACACCTGAAAGTTCTCTCCTTCCTCTCACCTCTGCAGCAGCAATGATTAATAAAACCTGACTCCGCTGGAAAGGCAAGAAGAAAAAAAAAAAAAAAAAAAAGGCGATACAGGGGATTTCTGGAGCCTGTCCTAATCCAACATCTCCAAGCCAAATGAATCAGCAGCGTCTTATTCCGCCCGGTGGGATTAATCAGTGTTCGCCCAGGTTCCAGGAAAGCGAGGTGAGGCTCTGAATAGCAAGGAGCCGTGGCGAGGCGGCCGCGGGGTGTTAGTTGGTTCACGGAGCTGAGCAAATCCCTCCTCGTAATCCAGCAAACGTTGGTGGGATGCACTCGCTCGTGCCGGGAGCCGTGGGATGGCAGGGAGAGGCAGGGAAAGGGGAGAAGGCAAAAATACTTCTAAAAGGCTGCGGTGTGGGTGAGGGATGCTCTGTGGCCTGTGTCGCTGGATGCGGGGTTGCAGGGGGAGACCCCAGGATGGGACTGTGTGCGGGGAATGTCCCTCCTGCCACGGGCACCGGGGCGTCTGGGCCAGCTTCGCCCCGTCGCAGGCGGAGCATCGCGCCTGGCAGGTTTTCCCGGCTCTTAAAGTGGGTCAAGCAGAAACCCAAGGAGCATCCGAGCTCACCAACCTCAAGCCAGCTCCGTTGAAGCTGAATTATTCAGGGCCAGCTTAAAAAATTGAAGAGCCCAGCAAAACCCAGGGAGAGCCCAGCTCACGGGGCCACCCCCCCACCCCATGTCCCCAGGGCACCTTGGGCACTTTGGGAGGGTGGACGGTGGTGTCGTTTGGGTCTGACGCTGCCCTTGGGGAGGGGGAAGGCAGAGACAAAGCACTCGGAGAAGTTCACCCTGTTGGATTCATCTCCCCGTGGTGTCCCATAGCCCTCCAAGGCATAGCAGTGTCTTTGGGTACCCAGCACAGCCCCATTGCACCCACAGCAGAAAGGGGACCCACTTGCCCCCCAAAAGGGGGATGAAGAGGTTGTTTGATTTCAGACAGGATGGTAAAAGTCAGGGGATTGTTATTTGCCACGAGGTGTTTGGTCGCAGCATCTCCCCGAGGCTCAGGGTGCACCGGGGGCATTTGGGAGCCGAAATGCTCCCCTGAGCGCGGTTGCTTTTACAAGACCCGCCCCCCCCCACCCCGGCTCCGTACCTGGGGCTTCAGGATGGGGAGAACCGTCTCATGGGGAGAATCCCTGCGGGAAGCGGTGAGCATCCCTGCGGGAAGCAGTGAGTAACGCTGCCTGGCGAGCGGGGAGGCAGCGGGGCCTCGCTGGCAAGCCGTGAAAAGGCAAGCGCACATATGCTTCAGCTCGTCCTGCTCTTTTTGTAGCGCTCTCGCACCCTCTGGGTGCCAACCCACGGCAGGCGCGGCCAGGGAACCCCCCACAACAGTCACCCCCTTATCTTAACTTTCCAAGGCAGCTGGAAGGGGGAGATGGGGTCTGGTGTAGGGCAAGGGGACATACCCCAAGAGGAGTGAGGTGCTTTGAGATTTTACGATCGCGCTATCGAATTAGAGCTGAACAAACCCATCCAAAACAAGCAGCCCGAAGAATCCCCGCCTTGCACCCGTGCACTGAGCTTTGCAGGTGCTCGGCCAAGGTGGGGAGCGGGAAAAGCTGAGCCCCTGGCTCAGGCAGAGCTCGGCGCAGCAGCCAGGTTTGCTCTGAGCCAAACTCCGGCTATTTCAGCCAAAGGCAAAACATGGAAATTTCCACCTGGCCTGTTTTCCTCCCTGCGATGGATTTGCGGGAGCCCCTTTGCCGCCCGGCAGAAGGGCGGCTGAGGAGTCGCAGCCGGTTTTGTCTCTAATTTTCTCTGGTGTGAGCAGCAGCCGTGCCTCCCGCCGGCCCTGCGCGCTGATTTATACCGCACAGCAGTTATTGACTGGGAGAAGATTGTAATTCACAGCCCGGCGCGTTGCAGCCATGGCGTGCGAGCAGGGAGGGTACCTCTCCTCCTTCCCAGCGCCACCGCCATCCTCCCACACGCCGGCTGGGGAGACCCCAGCAGGGGCTGGTCCCCCAGGGCTCTCACCAGCTCGGTGGCGGGGGCCACTTGCTCTGTCCCTGCCCCGTGCCTTGCTGCTCCTGCAAGAAAACCCGATAACATCAACTATCGGTGCTTGGGAGGGGTGGGGATACCTGCGGTGTCCCTGCCTGGAGCACCCTCCTTGGGCATGGGGGTCCTCTCACTGGACAGATGTCCCCACCACCCCGTGCTGTTGGCTCCTTCCTTCTCTGCTTCCAACCCCTGGTTATGCTGGAGAGCAGAGACACCATATTTGTTTCCCCCAAAAGCTGGGGAGGTTGCTGGATTCTGCTAGTCAGAGTTGCAATCCATCCAAACATCCAGCCATCCATCTAGTCATCCATCCGTCCTTCTGACCATCCACCTATTCTTCTGTCTGTCCCTCCGTCCATCCATGCATCCATCCTTCTGACCATCCGTCTATTCTTCTGTCCATCCACCCATCCATCCTCCTGACCATCTGTCTATTCTTCTGTCCATCCACCCATCCATCCTATCCGTACATCCATCCGTCTCTCCATGGGACGGCTCCTGCTGACCCTCTTGGCCTCTCTTTACGCCAAAACCGTTGCCAGGGTGGGAAGGAGCCCACCCCTGCAAAGCTCATGTCCTAAGTGAAATTACCGGGGCTTTCTTCCTAATTAATCTCTCTTCGCGAATCGCTCCAGGCCCCCACAACCCTTCAAAGCACCTATAGGCGGTACCTATAGGCGGTACCTATAGACAGGGGTACGAATACGCCCTGTTCATTGGAAAAACCTTTCCTGCCACCGCCGGGGCTGGCCGGGGGGGGGGGCGCTGGGGGCTCCCCGTCTCCCGCTGCACCCCCCGCCCCGGGAGGGGCCGGGGCGGGGGGGGGTGGGGTGGTGGGAGCGGAGGAGGAGTGAAGGGGAGGCGGGAGGATGGGGCGGGGGGGGGGCGGGAGGCAGGGCCGGGGCCGCCCCTGCTCCTCGCTGGCAGCCGCCGCACTCGCTGCCCCCCCCCCCCCACCGCTCCCCGCCGCTTCCCCGAAGAGGCTCCGGTATGGCGGGGCCGGGGGCCGGCGGGCGCCGGTGCTGAGCGGGGCGGGGGCAGCGCCGATGCCGCAGAGCCGCCGCGGCGGAGGGAGGTAAGAGCCGCCGCCGACCTGTTGGGCACGGCCGGGACCGACCGAGCTGGGGGGGTGGGGGGGTTGTGAGGAGCCGCCTCCCCCGAGCCCCCAGCCCCCCCCACCCCACCCCCGGGCCGCCGAGCATCCTCCCCGCCGGGGCGGCCGGGGACGCGGTTCCTCCCCCCCGCCCCCGCTCCAGCCGGCCGCTTCTCCTTCAGCCCGGGGAGGTGTGTGTGTGTGTTGGGGGGGGGTGTCACGGATTTTTCCCCCCTCTTTATTGCAACTTCGCCGCTTGCAAGATGTCGGGGGACCCTTTGGCCAGAGCGACAATCGCTTCTCTGCCCTGTCGCGGGGTGGTGGTGGGGGGGAAATCTGCGTTTTCCGGGGGTCCCCCCGCACCGGGATGCAGCGGGGATGGGGTCCACCCGCTCTGCCCGGCCCTGCGGGCGCCCTGTCCCCGGGTGAGACCCCCTGGCCGTGATGGAGGACCCCCCTCCCCTCCACCCTGGGTCCAGAGGGGCGGCAGGGCCCGAGTCCCCTCCCGTGTAGACGGGTGTAAATCCAAAGGGAGGGGGAAATCTGATTTATGGCGGCACAGGGATGCTGGGAGCAGGTGGGGCGGGTGGGTGCTGGAGGTCTGGTCCAGCGCTGAGCCTCGCAGCGCATCCCGCTCTGCTCCCGGCCCCAAGAAGTTTGGGCTACAGGACGTACGGGGTGTTTTTAGCCAGCATGTTCTCCAGCTGGGATCTCTTCCATGGAAAAACCCCGCAACAGGCTTTCCCAGCATCCCAGGAGGTGTTTCCCACTGGGTGTTATCGCCTGGGGTAGCATCAGGCGCAGGAGGGTGCTCGGTGGAGGGGGATCACAGCCAACTCCTCCATGAGCAATGGGATGGAGCGGTGCCTCCAGCCAAAACACGTCCCGCTGGGTTCTTCTGCCCGCGGTGCTCGGGGATGGGGGGGGGGGGGTCTTGGGACCCCCAAGTGCAGGGTGGGGACCCCAACCTTGCCCCATCCAGGTCCCCACCAGCGCTGTGGCCTCAGTGCAGCCCTGGGGCCGTGGCGGCACTGCCCTGTGCCACCAGCCCCTGCAGCCAGGAGATGCATTTTAAGCTCTAGGATTGCGCTCGCAGGGCCTGTGGGCACCGCGTTTGACACCCACCCCAGAGCCCCCACCCCCAGCATCCCACCCCTCCTGGGGAGCAGCTGGGGAGATGCTGGAAAAACCTCTCTGCTCCTGCAAAAGCCACGTCTGGCAGGGAGATGGGAGAAATCACTGACATTGATTTTTCCTGCCCCATCCTGCTGCCGTGGAGGAGAATTATAGCGTGTCCCCCGCCCCCCCCCACGCCGGTTGGGTGGTCGGCGGGCGCGGAGGCAGGCTGGCATCTAGCGACTGTCGCCGGTAATACAGAGCAGCCCCCCCCCGCCCCTGCCCCGGGGCTGCTCCCCAGGGCTTGGGCTGGGCTGGCCCCAGAAGGATGAACCATGTTTTGGGTGGCTCTGGTGGTGTCGCTGGAGGATGCCAGATGTTTTGGCAGCTCATTTTGAGGTGCATTTGGTGCAAACCCTCTCGGGCAGCTGTTGGGGGCTCTCCGGGGGCTCTCCGAGCACCTCCCTGCTCTGCCATGGCCCCTCGGAGAAGCGGATCTGAAATCCTCACCTTAAAAGCCAGGTCGCAGCCCATCCTCTCCCTGAAAAGGTTTCAGGAGTGTGTGCCCAGGCCGATGGCTCTGCCCCAGCCCCGGGCAGCAGAGATGCTGAAGAAGGGCATAAACCGTACCATAAGCGTGTGCTGCCTGCGGAGAGCAAGGGCTTCCCGAGGCAGCCGGGATCTTCCCCAGCAACCACCCTCCATGAGTGGTTTTCACCCGTTAATTTCTCTAATTGCTTTTGGAAATCGCAGAGGCATTTGGCAGCGGGAGCATCCCAGCGAGGTGCTGGGCCGGGCTGGGGCGAGCGCTGTGCCTCGGGGGTGGCTCGCGTGGATCCCCCCCCATCGCCGCTCCCCACCCCACATCCAAACAGGAAAAGGACCGTTTGGTGGAGGGACCCCGCTCTCCTCGGGAAAAGCATCTTTCCAGGTGGAAAAAAAACCGGCGCCGCAGCAGTATGAGGGGGTGGTGAAGGCTCAGGGCCACCCTCTTGCCACCTGTCCCTTGCAGACCCCTGGCGTCACCCAGGGGACGATCCCCAGGGGGACACAGGAGCCATGCCCGGGGGTGTCACCGCTCTCCCTCCCAGGTCGGCCACCATGGGCTCGGTGGGAGCCGAGCGCTTCAAGGAGCTGAGCCCGGTGGGGACGCCGGAGGGCAACGTGGTGATGAGCTTCAGCTTCGACAGCTACCAGCTGGAGGAGGACGAGCTGCAGCGGGGCAGCCAGGCCAAGGGCGTCCTCACCTTCATGGAGCCCGGTGAGAGCAGGCACAGCCCCAACCCACAGCCAGCAGCTGGGTTCCCTGCTGGTTTCCCACCCATTTAGGAGCTTTCTAGGATGGGTTTCATAGCCACAAATGGCCTGAAATGCCATAAAATTGCCTAACGACGCCTTTTTTTCGGACCTGTTCATACCCACGTGAGCTGCACAGCATCCCGTGGCAGCGGGCTCTGCAGGTTGGCGAGGCGCTGAGGGTTCAGGCCCTGGTTCTCCTGCCCGGCTCACCCCCAGCCTGCAGCTCCCCCCTTTCCTATGTCGGGCTCAGGGATGCCCCTGGGATTTCCCCCAGCCCAGCTCCACATCCCGGGACAGCCCTGTCCACCTCCACACCCCTCCGGCACCTCGGCTTTGGCTGTCACCGACACTGCTTGGAGCTCAGGTTATTTGGCTGCTGTTAAAACTCATCAGCCCCCAAAGCCCGGGGGTTTTCCTGCCTCCTGGGCCTTTATTTAGGGAAGGAGTTCCTTGGGGCTGGGAGCATTTATTTGTGAGAGCTGTGGGGTGCTGGGCTGCTTGCTGTGGGTGCCCTCCTCATCTGCCACAAAGGATGTGGAAGCACCGTTCGTCGCCCCACGGCCGGGGTCTGCTGCAGGTCCCATGGGTGCAGCAGCGCCGCTCTCAACATCTTTTTCTCTTTCTTTCCCCTTTTGGGGCAGTTACTGAGGATCCTGAGCCACAGGATCGATACCATGGGATTTACTTCGCCATGCTGCTGGCTGGGGTAGGATTTCTTCTGCCGTATAACAGCTTTATCACCGATGTGGACTACCTGCACCATAAATACCCAGGTAGGTCTCCAGCAGCTGCAGCACTTCCCAGCCACCCCAAACCTGGGGAAGCTCGGTCCCGCTTCCAAGGAAGCTGGATCCCCACCACCTACCTCTCCACAGGGACCTCCATCGTCTTCGACATGAGCCTCACCTACATCCTGGTGGCCTTGGTGGCCGTCATCCTCAACAACGCGCTGGTGGAGTTGCTGAGCTTGCACACCCGGATCTCTGTGGGTGAGTAGGGGTCCCCACAGCCCCCAGTAGCACCAACCTCACATTGGCCCCCACCATCCACTTCTATCTCCCACCTGCAGGATACCTCTTTGCCCTGGGGCCCCTGCTCTTCGTTAGCATCTGCGACGTCTGGCTGGAGCTCTTCACCCGCCGGCAAGCCTACGCCATCAACCTGGTGGCCGTCGGGGTGGTGGCCTTTGGCTGCACAGGTATGTGGGACAGCAGCTGGCGCTGGGGCAAGCACAGACCTTCAGAGAGGGGTGAGGAAACATCCCCATCCCCAAGAGCTGTGGTCTTCCGGGACAGTCGCTTGCTCCAGTCCCTATAAGCTGACCTTCGCGTCCCTGCTCCGTCCCCTCCACCTCTATCCAGGCACCGCGGGACTGGATGGGGGCACCAGCACCAAACCGTGCATCAGTCGGGGGCAACACCATAAGGGGCTTTGCCATTTGGGCCACCATGGTGGCTTCCCAAGCCCCTGCACCTGGTGGCCACTCTCGGTGGGAACAGCCATGGTGGGGCATCGAGGGAAGGGCAAAAAGTGCCCCCTGCTTTTGGGGCAAGAAGGCTGTGGGTGCTGTTGAGGAAGGGTACAGCTCCCGGGTGGCACCCGCCGGGGTTTCTTCCCCCCCACCCGGCATTTCGGCTGCAGCAATAATCCCTCCTTCTCCCCTCGGCGCCTCTCTCCTGAAGTGCAGCAATCCAGCTTCTACGGCTACACGGGGCTGCTGCCCAAGCGCTACACGCAGGGGGTGATGACGGGCGAGAGTGAGTACCTGCGTCCGCGTTCAACCCTGCGGGGTCCCTCGGGGGGACCCTCCTCTACTGTCTCCCAAGGCCACGCCAAGCTGGGGGGTGGGAGTTGTCTGCCAGGACCTGGCTCCACTGCCCCCCAAAAAAATAAATCACTGCTTGTAGCTACTCCACAGCTGGAGGCATCACCTCCATACGGTGGGGGGCTTCTGGGGGGGGTCCCCGAGCCATGGGGCTCAGCAGAACCCAGTGCCAATAGTTCTCCCATGCCACCAGGCACCGCTGGGGTCATCATCTCACTCAGCCGCATCTTCACCAAGCTGCTGCTGTCGGATGAGAAGGAGAACACGGTCATCTTCTTCTTCATCTCCATCGGCATGGAGCTGACGTGCTTCATCCTCCACCTCCTGGTGAAGCGTACCCGCTTTGTCCGCTACTACACCGCCTGCTCCCGCAAGGGTCTTCCCGAGCCCCGGGGGGCTGGTGACCATGGGACGGGCTACCGCATCCACCACGATGTCACCACCGAGGACGTGCGATTTGTAAGCCGAGGGCAGGTTTCCTTGATGCCCCCTGGGGTTTCCCTCCCCACTGGAGCTCAGCACTGGTGTCCTCTCTCTCTTCCCCACAGGAGAACCGGCCGCGGGGACAGCTGAGCTCCCCCCGGGGCAGCCCAGGCCCCGAAGCTGAGCTGGCCGGCAGCGGCACCTACATGCGCTTTGACGTCCCTCGGCCCAAAATCAAGAGGAGCTGGCCCAGCTTCAGAGGTGGGTGGTGGGCTCAGGGGAGGTGGGGTGGGCGAGCCAATTTTGTACCATTTTGTGGGGCAGAAGAAGCGATCGGTGGCCTAGGGCTTTGGGGAAGGGACATCCCTTCTTAATGAACCCAAAACCATGGGGCAGTCATGTCTTTGGAAGACACTGTTGAGGTGCAGGCAAGCCTTTCAGGCTGTGCAAGGGGAGGGCTGTGGGTTTTGGCTGAGCTGTGCTGCCCGCACCTGCCAGACATGCTGCTCCACCGCTACGTCGTGTCCCGGCTCATCTGGGCCTACATGCTCTCCATCGCCATGACCTACTTCATCACGCTGTGCCTCTTTCCCGGGCTGGAGTCAGAGATCCACAACTGCACGCTGGGGGAATGGCTCCCCATCCTCATCATGGCCATCTTCAACCTCTCCGACTTCGTTGGCAAGGTAGGAGAGAGGTGGGAGGTCCCTTCTACTCTGCCTCCTTTTTGTGTCCTCTTTTAAAGCCGCTTGGCTCCACCAAGGGTCATCTTCACTCCATGGGTGTCTAACTAGTGTGAAGTTGCTCACTGGCATGGCTGATGTTGGGGTCCTGCAGCAGGTGGTCTTGCCACCATCTCATCTTCTCCTCCCTGCCCCATTTTGGGCACCATGTTGCCCTCCGCAGTCTCCTCAGCCCCCACAGCATGGTCTCTGCTCCTCGCTGCAGATCCTGGCTGCCCTGCCCTACGACTGGAGAGGGACCCACCTCCTCGTCTACTCCTGCCTCCGTGTGGTCTTCATCCCCCTCTTCATCATGTGCGTCTACCCCAATGGGAAGCCCACCTTTGGCCACCCTGCCTGGCCCTGCATCTTCTCTCTCCTCATGGGTATCACCAACGGCTACTTCGGCAGCGTCCCCATGATCCTGGCCGCTGGGAAAGTGAGCCCTGAGCAGCGGGAGCTGGCAGGTAGGACCAAGTCCTCCCAGGGACCCCACGTGGGGTGGCCAGAGCACCCTGACACCCCTTGTCCCTTCCCGCAGGGAACACCATGACCGTGTCCTACATGACGGGCTTAACGCTGGGCTCTGCCGTGGCGTATTTTGCCTACAGCCTCACCAGTACCTCCCACAGTACCTGTTTCTACACCGAAACCTCCAACGGCTCCTTTACGTCGGGGTACTGAGCCCCAGGGCGGGGCGACGGGGACGAGATGGGACCTGCTTCCCACCATGGTCCCCACCGCCCCGCTTGGCCCATGTCCCTCCTCGGGGAGGGAGCCTGGAGCCAGAAAGCTGCCCCAGGGCAGCCAGGGACAGGCATCCCATCAGCATGGGGCCGCGGCATCCCAAAAATGGCCAGTGCCGCCCAGCCAGGGCCAATTCTTGGGATGACACACCGCCCCCCCAGCCCAGGGGATGGTCCCGTTGCTCTTGGGGGGCTCCCCATCAGCGATGTGCAGCTCTTCAGTGGGGAGGGGGGGGAGGGGGGGGGTATGTTCTCCTGTTTGAGCCAAGCCATTGCCAGGTGGAAGAAACTACTGCCAAATCCCAGGGGGAACAGGACCACCGCTGGGGAGGAGGGTGATGGAGGGCCGGTGAGGAAGACGAGGAGCAAGAGATGAAGGAACTGCTCCTTCAGGCCCCGGAGGCTCTGGGAAGGTGGGTCTCGATTGCCGGTGCTGCAGAATGGCTTGAAATCACGATCCCTCCCCAAACACCAATCGCTGTGTAAAAGACCCAACTCCCTTCTGCTGGCTGGCAAAAAGAAAAAAAAAAAAAACAAAAAACCAAACAAATCAACCTTTTTTTCTGGTTGTGTCCTTTTTTTTGCCCACCCCCCAACTGCGAGAGAGTCAGGGTCTTGCCTCCCCTGCCCCACACTGTGGGTCTGCCCCATCACCTCCCTCTCCCGGCTGCAGTGGGGCAGAGCGGGGGGGGGGGGGGGATCCTGATGTCCTGGGGAAGGGTCTTGAGGCCACAGCCCTGTGGATGCCACCCACAAGCCATTGCTGAGCTTCAGGCTTTATTGCAAGGGACATAAATGAAGCCGATGCCAGATGAAATGTCTTTGCAGCAATGGCGGGTCCTTAGCTGTGACACTGGCACAGCCCTGGCACTGCAGGCACTCGGCTGCTGGTGTGGGCTGGGCTGGCAAACGCACACGGGGTGACACCAGCTGCCTGTCCTGTGGGGCTTTGGGGTGTCCCTTGTGCTGCTCCCCATCGCCAGGGTCCCCTCTGTCACCTGGGGCAGCTGGATTTGTCACTGGGTCCCATCGAACACCTGCCAGCCTGCAAACCACTGCTGAAGTGCAACACCTTTGAGGGCAGCAACCACCTGGAGAAGGTGCCACCACCAGAAGCTGCTGCTTTTCGGGACCGGCTGCACCTCATTGTGCCAGGAGTCGGCGGGTGCCACCTCCCACGGAAGCGAAGCCCAAGGGCTGGAGGTGGTGGGAGCAGGAGGCAGCGAGCACCAGGCTTGGCACCCCCGACCCAGCCCCACCAGCACCAGAGGGTCTCGCCCTACCAAGCCCCCGGCTGGTTGAACCACAGCTCACACCAAAAAGAGCAAATCCAGCCTTTCAGCCTCAACACATCGGCCCCACAGGGCTCAGGAGTCACCGTGACCGTGGCTGCAAGGGAAGAAGTCGCACCTCCTGCCCCACGGGCCCCAGCGAGCAAAGACCTTCACTCCAGGGTCCCATCCCGTCCGTCGGTGCCACCCCACAGGGGGACTGTTGGATGGACGGGGGCTCCCCAAGAGCCACACGGCGCCTGGGTCGGGTCTTTCCCCGAACTCCAGGCAGAAGCTGAGCCAAAACGCGACCGTTGTCACCAAGGGGAGAAAAACCCCGCAGTCAAGACAAGCGAGACAAAGAAAGATGCTTCGTTGGGTTGCTTTTTTTCAATTAATTTTTTTTTTTTTTTTATGAAAAAAGATCACACAGAGTTCTCCAACAAACAGAATGCCAAAAAAATTGTTTTAAACAAAACATAAACAAAACAAAACAACAACAAAAAAAAAAAAAAGACAAAAACCTGGCTCTCCTTTCCTCTCGATTGTCTGAAATATCCTTGTGTTCCATAGAAGGCAGTGGGTTTTAAGTGCTTTCTATTTAACATTAGCATAAAATCTCTCTCGCGCGCTCTCTCTCTCGCTCTTTAAAATATGCTCACACAATTTGCTTCTAGAAGTACAGTACACTTTGAGCGTGGGGGGTGTGCCTGTTCCCAGATCATTTACAATCACAATCCAACAGGAAATAAAAAATAATATTCTAAACGTCAGACTGTGTTCATTTCTGTCGTTGGTTTTTTTTTTTTTCCTTTTTTTTTTTATAATTTCATAATTTTTTTCACAGTTTTAAAAAGTTTATATTTATATATATATATTTATATTTATATTTATAATTAAAAAGTTGAATCCATTTAAAGACTTATAATACAGGAGGGCTAAAGAGTCTTTTGGTACATTAAAACTGTACAGGCTAGAACCGTGACTATCCGAGGCGCCGGCGGCCCGGGGTGGAGATGGTACGAGCTCAGCACCATGTGGTTCGTTTAAAGGACGAGGGGTAAATTCGCAGGGGTGTCCCCCTCCCCTGAGCCCCGGCCTCCAGTCTCTGGTACGCAGCCGATACCAGGGCGGATAGTTTCCAATCTGTCCTTAAGCGTCTCCCCACCGGAGCCTGGGCCGTGGCTCCCGGCCGAGCCGGGCCCCGCTCCGCGTCCTAGCAATCTGTAGTGCGAGTCGGTAGTTGCAAAGATCAGTGCGTCTCTTGGAGTTGTTTTTTTGTTTGTTTTTTTTTTGTGTGTGTGTGTTTTAAGTGCAAGGATGGTGCATCGTTGCGTGGTTCTCCTCCGGTGTCCCCTGCGGCCGGGTGCAACCCTGCTGCGGCAGCGGTGACGCCACGGGTCCGGCGTGTGGCCAGCAGGAGCGAGACGGTGGGTCAGCTCCGCAGAGGGAGGGAGCAGGCGATGGCGGCGGCTCTCCGGGAGCCATGGGGAGGTTGGCCGGCTGGATGGAGCAAGCTGAACGGTCCCCTCCCCAAGCCCAAGGTGGCAGCGGGGCTCTGGCTGTGGAGTCGCCGCAGGCAGGCATGGCCGGGCTTCACGCTCTATCCCCCTTCCCTTCAAATGAGGGGCGAGGGCTTCCCAGCAGCTCCACGTCTCTGCTCAGGCAAATCATGGGCGGTAAAGCTGGGTGAGGGATGCCAAAATCCAATGGCCTGTGGTCTCCTCTGCTCCAAGCACCGAGCAGCAGCTTTTCCCAATTATTTTCTGCCCTCCTTCACCGCACGCTCCAAGACGAGTTCTTTGTTCGCCAAGTGTCACCCCATCACCATGCACTTGCTCCCCCCAGCACCTTTTCAGGGCAGGAGGGATGCGGAGGGATGGGGAAGGTGGGTTCAGACCGTTTGTTCAAGGCAGGGGGAAGGCAGCATCCCAGTCTGGATGTTGGCTCATCTTCCACACAGCTCCTGCCAGCCTGAAGGACCTCTTCTGCCATCTCCGTGCTGGGGCCAGCTCTGCCATGCTCCACGCTGCCGGCCACGGGCCTCCAGGGAAAGGGAACCGTAAAAAGGCGCTGAGAGGATCGAGACGAGGCGCTGAGAGAGACTCATCTCCTTTCTCTTTCACCCTGTCCTTCCTAAAGGGTCATGCGAAACTAAGCAGGAAAGGGAATATAAGGACGGAGAGGAGCGTACGCAGAAGGCTAGCGGGTGTCCTTCCACGTACAGGCAGCTTCTGAGTTACTGATGGGGGCAAATGACACAAAAGGGATCCCTCCTGCTGGGGGGGGTCCCGCTGGTGAAATGATCATGAGACCCATGTGCTTTCCTGGACCAAAAGGAGGAAGGGAGAAGTTGGCCAAGTGTCACCTTACTTAAAGCCACTTCCAGAAGAGCCTTGGGGTTCAAACACCACCATCACCCAAGGGCATCTTCCTCAAGTCCTGTAACTGCTCCCCCAATCCCTTTCTTCAGCCCTCTCCTTCCTCCTTGTGTCTCTCGCGCTCTCCTGTCTGTAGTGTGACACAGAAGTCATGAGCATTGAAAGAAACAATCATGTCGTCTGAACAGGCACGTCCTCAGGTTTGTCCCGTCCCTTCCCAGGGGGTGGCACGTGTCCCCTGGGCAGTCAGCAGATGACAGGGACCCCGTCGGTGTTGAAGATCATGCCCGTAGTGGGCTCATAGGTCCCAGCAAGGTAGTAGAGGTCCTCACTGTCTTGGTATTTCTTCGTCTTTAGCATCTGCTCATATTGGTCCAGACCAACAACAAGACACTTGTGTGAGATGGTCTGGACATCGTTTTCATCCACGTGAGAGGACTGGTAGAGGGCTCGCTGCATTACAAGAACAGAAGGAGGGAGACGGAAAGAAAAGGCGCAATTAGATCTCACAGCATTTACAGCATCATCTTCAATATGCAGGAAAAACGTCCATCGCAACTGCCCCGGGCTTGTGCTCACACTCAAGCAGAACTCCCCACTGGGGGACGCTGGGAATCTGCACGGGCCCACGGGCAGCATGGACACAATCTGTCCTATGTACTAAACCCGAGCCCTCGCTTCCACTCAGCTCCCACCAATGTGAACACTGCAGCACATGGACAGGGGAATACGGAGGCCAGGAATTTGTCATCCTCACTTCATGGATGCAAACGCAAAGATGAGTGCCGGATACCAGCTCTCTGTTCCTCCCAACACCCAGCACCTGCAGCTACTCCCCTCCTCCCAGAAACACCCATCCGAAGTCCTGGGCACTGTGGGCTCAGCAGATGAGGCAAAAAGCAAGAGCCAGAGAAGTTCAGGGGGCAGTGCCCCAGCAGCGTTCGTTATGGGGTCCCCAGCGTCCCCTTCCCAGCCCTCCCTCAACCTCACCAACCTCCATAAAGTCCTTCCTCTGGTTGGATGCCTGCAAAGCTGTGGACAGACTCCTGCCCGATTTCTGATCCCAGCGCTGCGCCCAAGAGGAAAAGAAAAGAGAAACGAAAAGCAGGTGAATGAGTTGTTTTTCCGTGCTACCACCTCCTGCCCACCACACACGCCTTCACAACCGCAACCCCCGTACACAGCTACTGGTAATAAATACTAAGAGCCTGCTGTAAACCACACTGCACAGAGGAGCAAAATCCAGCGTTTCTGAGCACCAGGCCAGTCGTTTTTACACCATAAAAAGACCTGATCCGGCTCTTGATACTCTTTTTGGACCAACGGAAAAGTCTTTATTTTCTAACACTATAAAACCCACCCTTTCCCTGCTCAAGGCGTAAACACCAGGCTTGTCCACACCACAGGCAGCCCCCGCAACAAGAAATGATGGGACCACACCTGTTACAGTACCAGTAACAAACTGGGCCAAGGATGCTTTCCTCATCCTTGTGGGAAAAAAGGGACCAAGCAGCTTTGCAGCCCTCTCAGCAAAGACCACCAGCCTACCTTGCCTTCATTGAGTTTCTTCCCAGGGTTGGTTTCTTCTGGGTGATAAAACCATTTGACTCGGACCACCATGTTGTTCCCCCACGACTCCCACATGCTCTGGATCCGGCCAATGTAGGGCAGGTTGGGGCGGCCGGCTGAGAGGAAGACCGCACAGTCTCCTATGCGGATTATCTCTTTGCCCCGAACGATGGCCTTGTAGAAGAGCTTCCTGGCCTTCCCTTTCATTCCTCGTCTCTGCCAAGAGAGGATCACACAGGTGAGCAGCCAGGGATTGCCCAGGTTTACCCACCACCACCACGGCTTGCTCTGTCCCGTATCCCGCCCTTCACTGTTGGCACAGTGTCCACAGGCATCATTCCCACGAGAAACAGGGCAGAGGGACTCGCCACGCAGGATGGCTCCCCCAGACATAGGGAAGGCCAACTGCGATCTCCTTGCAAACTGGAGACCTTGGCCAGAGACACACGATGCCATCAGAGTTTCACCACCCCGGCAGAAGGGAAAGCACATAGGCAAGAAGCATCACAAGGCAAACGCAAGAGCAGAGCCGTATGGAGTGGTGGGAAAGGCTCTGTTTACCTGTGTGGGTTTCCCAAACCACTTCCACAGCTGCCGTGCGGGGAGAAAAGCAGCAATCTTGGGCCTGTTCTCCACCGACGGCAGTCGCTGGCGCTTGGCCAGCTCCTTGGTGGTGGGCAGGTGGATGCCCTCGCGTTTTTTGGGCCTGCTCTTGTTGCCACTCTGCTGTGGTGCCGGCTGTTGCACCGGCTGCTGCGCCGGCTGTTTCTGGCTCTGGGGGTGGGAGGACGCACGGGATTTCCCTGCCTGCTTGGTTTGCTTGGGTGGGAGGGTTTGCTGCACTGAGGAACTTGGCTGGGCCTCAGCTACTTCGTCATCAGAGCTACAGGATGAGTCTTCATCCGTAGTGGAGGAGGAAGAAGAGCTGGAGCTCGATGAAGAAGAGGTCGATGAGGCCGAGGAAGATGAGGAAGAAGAGGATGAAGAGGAGCTGCTGCTAGATGAGGAAGAGGAGGAGGAGTTGGAGGAAGAGAGAGGGGTGGATGCTCTTGAGCTGGCCGAGCTGCTGTCCTGGGCTTCCCCTTGGTTCTTCTCAGCCTCCTCTTCCCCCTCCGACTCTGAGCTGCTGTCGCTGCTGTTGCTCTCGGACTCCTCCACGGCTGCTGGAGCTGCCGCCTTTTCTTCCTGGTCCTTCGAAGCAGTGAGGCTTTCCACTGAGCCATCGAACTTTCCTCCGAAGCTGGCAGGGGAAGGGTCTCCCTCAGCTGCTTTGGCTCGGGAAGATTTCTGCTTGCCCTCCGCACCCACTGCAGGGGAATAGCCCAGGCCCAACAGACTCTTGCTGTCTCTGCGACTGGCCAGGTTCGAGTCCTCCAGCATCCTCATCGCCTCCTTCATCTTCTTTGTCTTTGGAGACATCACGCCCTCATGGTCCAGCTTGATCAGGATTTCATTGTCATGCTTCCTCTGAGCCTTGACAATGGTGCCAAACTCCTGCGTCTCTTCTGCGGGCCGCCCTTTCTTGGCCTTGGCTTTCGACGCTGAAGCATCGCTGGAGCCGAAGGCCGCCAGCGTCCCTGGGAGGTCGCTGTAGGGCTCTGTGCCGAGGATGCTGCCAAACACAGCAGGCTGGTAAGTGGGTTGTGGAGGGCTATGCAGCTTAGTGGAGATCTTCATTTTGCTGGCTTTTGACCGCTTTTCCTCTGTGGGGGCAGGAGAGCCTCCAGTCGGCAGCGGTTGCGATTTTCGCGACCCCTTCATGCTTGCCTTGCCCAAGCAGGCTGGCTTCTCTGGGACTGAAGAGGCAACAGGTGAAGGCTCAACCTGATCCTTCTCTTCTGGCAAGGAGGCCTCTTCTGCAGAGGGGAAGAAACACAAAGGCATGATGGTATCCACCCAGATGGGTACTTTTTAGCTCAGACAACCCCAAAGGGGCACAGGTCCTCCCTGCTCACTGAACAGCCTGGTCTGATGCCAGCGCCCATGAGCAGCTGATAGGCAACACCCAGCGATGCTGCTTCAACACAGGGGAACCAAACTACAGATCTCCTGCATCTTTGGCCCTACTGATGGCTGCTGAGATGCTCAGCTGAAAAAGGGACCCTGCTCTGGAACACTGAGTGACAGAAGGAGGCTCTCGCAGTGCAGGCTGGCTTCTGAGCCAGCCTCTTGCAAACTGTAGCCACAGCAGAGCGAGCTGATGAATGGATGAAGTGCATCCATTCCCCTCCAAACCTTGCCCCAAGCAACAGCTCTAACTTGAGGAGAATGGTGAGCAACTGTGCAAGGACTCTCTCAACTCCAGGTCTGGCAGTGGTGACAACTTACCAGCTTTTGCCTTGACGCTTGGCTTTCTCCCTCGCCCTTTGCCCTTTGACACGGGCTCCTCTGACCCCAGCGTAGCTCCCTCTTTTACTTCTCCAGTGTCTTTGCTGGATTTACGGCTACGGCGCTTGGTGCTGGGCACCAAAAGGGCTGGGGAAGGCTCAGCACCTGGAAAAGGTCAAAGAGATGGTCAAATAACACATAAACCAGAGATGCGATACAGGCAACATATCCCTACCAATTCTGCAATAGGGACTGACTGGGCCTTTTTCCCTATGGGTTACATCCCACCCCAGCTCTGCAAGTCCCTAACTGACAGTGCAATCTTCCTAATTGAAAGTCTGTGAACTCAGCCCAAAATCTCAAGAGGCAGGTGGCCGGAAACTCCCTACATTTCGTAGTGGGAAGCGTCATGCAAAAAACTAAACAGCCAGACTCACACTGGATCTTGTAGTCAGGCGGGAGAAGCCGAATGTGAGACAGTGGGATACGTCCCGTGTCGCCATCATCAAACTCTACTGTGATGAGATCACCATCTTCCTCCAGATCCAGGGCTCCTGTGGGATGGGGGAGCAGAAGATGGGATTAGGAACAAAAAGAGTATAAACCCTTTGTCAGGGAAGTGGGGACATGGGGGAAGACAAGGATCCTGCACCAGCTCCAAAGCATCCCATTCCCATCTCTCCCGGGCTGTGCAGGGAGAGCACAGAGGCTTGCTCTGCAATGGTAAGTCCCTGATAACACTGAACCAGCCCACACAGTGTAACATCTCCCAGTCAACAGCACTGCTCCAGAACATAACAACTATTCCAGTCTGACTTCCCACCTCTTTCCCCTATTTTTCTCTATTCTTGCAGAAATTCACTTCTCTGTTTTCACTGCAATATCTTTTTCTTTCTTTTTTTTTTTTTTACCTGCATTTTGTAACTACTCTCAGCAATCACAAACTGTTGCTTTTCACTTTCTCTCCAGGAGAAATAAGCTGTGCTCCCACCCTCCCTTCTTGCATCAGCATCATTGGTCTGTAACTCATAAGAAATTCTTCCTTTTCACACATGTAATGTGACCAACAGCCCAAAAGCAAGAACAGCCATGGTAGAATTGTCCAGGGCTCTTCCCTGGCTTTTTAATGGGACCAGAAGGGGGTGTTGATCTGTCAGAGCTACGAGTGTGCAGGTGATTTAGAAAACTCTACAACCTCAGAAATCTTTGGTGCCGGGGCTGGAATTAATTCTGACTTTTTGAAGTGTTGAATTTCCCTGGTACTTGCTCAGACCACTTCCTACAAGAGCACATCTCCTGGACCAACAGGATGTTACTAAACCAGCATCATGACTGAGTTGGGCATGACCTGGAGGAAAGGAATGGGCCAGTCTCTCATCTCCAGGACACTCACAGCAGACCTCAGGGTTTCCCCAGACAAGCCTGACATCCCTTGGGACACACAGGACTGAGACATCCCTGGTTCACAGTGCAGAGCAGCCAGGGTGGCCTTACCTCGGACAACTGTCCCTGGGTAGAGGCAGCGGTACTGCTGGCTCCAGTAGGCTGCAATCCTCGTGCCCTCGGGCAGGAATCGCACTGAAGGTGGTTTCACATCAATGATCTGCTCAGGGCAAGAGGAAGGCAATTACTGATGTTCTTGGTACCAGCACAGACCATCCCACCACACCTGGTGTGTAGCAAAGCTGCTCTGGAGAAAGCAAGGGACAGTTTCCCTGCTGGGAAATGGCTTCCTGTCTGCTCACAGGGCAATGTGAAGGACTACCCCTGCTGGCACACAGGCCTAGTGCCCACTGCCGGGGGGGAGCTCAGCTACTGGGCAGTGATCCACACCAAGGGGAGCTTGGCCCAGACTGGTCACGGAGGCAGGATCAGAGCACGCCTGCAGCCCCAGCTGGGCGAGGGGGAAGCTTCCAGCTAGCCTCCTCCACCCCAAAACAGGGCTCGGGCACCAAGAACAGCCACCCTTTGGCCTCACATACCGCTTCCTGCAAGAGCTGCTCCAGACAGTAAATGTGGGGACGGTTTCCCCTCTCGCCTTCCACCACCACACGGTATCTGAAACACAAAGGCCCAGTCAGACACGGCACGTGGAAGACATCACCCTGACGAGCTAACACCTCCCTCTGAGCCCTACCACCAATTTAGTTGACAGCATTTAATGAGAGGTAACTGGATTTTCCTCAGCACTGATAAAGCACAGTGAACTCTCCTTCCCTCCCTGCCAGACTGTCAGTCTCTTTCCAGCCAGCTCTACACAACCCCCAAATCCATCCCTGTATCAGCTACATCCCCATTCATTGGCAGAGCCCAGGTGGATACGGCAGCCCCTCAACTCACATGTCTGGTGAATGCACCGTCTTGACATGCCCAGCATAGAGCAGCTTGTCATCCATGGGGATGAGGACACGCAGACCGTCTTTCAGCTCATCCTTGTCAATTATGCAGGAGCGGGGAGCTGTGAGGTGTTGGAGCAAGACAGGGATTAGAGAGCACCATACATGAAAAAGTGACTGCAAGGGGAAAAAGAAATCTCATACTCCCATCATCACCCTCCCCTAGGAAAAGGCCTGTAAGGCCCTTGCAGAAAGGGTGCGCTCTCTCTGGCTAGCTCCTGGCAGAGGAAAATTTGCCCTCTTGGTAACAGTAAAAAGTCCCCCCCTCTTAGTAACAATAATATACCAGTAAATGAAAACAGGGCAGCTCAGAGACTGGACTTCATCTAGCTGTCGCAGTGGGCCACTCTGACAAGGTTGTTTTCGGCAATCCAAACTGACTGGAAAAGTGGTATCTCCACCCCAAGGACTCATGGCGTTGGATGAGGAATGTGTGAAAGCAGTACAATCTCCTCCGAGCAGCTCTGGAAAACTTGCCCAGCTCCTCTACCTGTACAACGAGGTCCCCCGCCCCCCCTGCTCTCACCTGGTGTGGGCGGTCGCTCGACCAGCATGCTCAGTGGGATGTTCTCATCCTCTGAGAAGCTGCTGTCTTGGTTGGGTTCAAAATCCTCCTCTGCTGCCATGCTCTCCATGAGCTTGCTGACAGCTCCTCCTTTCCCTCGGTTCTGCAGGAGAGCAAGCAGCATGTCAGCTGGATGACAACAGGCTGATCCCATCTCACCTTCCTCCAGCAACAAACAACCTGAGGGTACTGGGACAAACTTGTGTCCATCCTCAGCAACGTTGATCACAGAGAGTTAAGTGAGTGTACCCAAACTTGCTTTTTGGTTGAACAAAGACCTTTGTTTTTCTGAGTTTATTCCCAAGCATCACTGACAGCTGACCAAAAGTTATTTCATACATCCTAGCCACATCGCACTCCTGGAGGTTAGGAGAGATGCTGCGGAGCACACAGCTGTAGTTCTGCTCTGCATCCACCATCCCTCTGCACAGTGATCCCGAGCCCCTGTTTTCACTAAACAGGCAGCAGGCACTGTTCCTATTTCTTCTCAAAGCCCCATGAGCCATTTCTTGCTGTTACACACCAACCATAAGCCTTACACTCAGAAATCATGTGAGTAGATACAGTAATGTGTGTTACGAGAGAAGACAGGCTACAGCAATGGAGCAGAAACCAGTTGTGACCTGGCTCACCCAGTGCTGAGCAAGGCAACTCCGTCACCATCTCCTTGGTCCTTGCTATCCATAAAGGCTCTCTCTCCACCCTGTGGCAGCCTTAGAGAAAATTCTGCCTGCTCATTAATTTGGGGGACAAAGGCAAATGAACACCAGATGGTAGCAGCAGGTACCTGATAGTCTTCCTTGGATTTTAGGCTTCTCAAACCAGCATTCTGCCAGTAGCACGCCCAGCAAAACCTGCATGTCTGTTTTCCCTCCCTCACGCTGCAACAGTGCAGGAAAAGAGCAGGGCTCTGCCAGCAACCTACTCATTCACCCGGACTAGAACCAGCCCCCTCACCTCTTTTTTCACCTCCTTGGCTTTCACCTTGGCTTTGCTCTTCTTGGTAGAGCCCAGGGCATTTGCCAGGCTGACACGAACATCAGATGGGGAGCTAGGGATGCCAGGAGGAGACATGGAGGAGGAGGAGGAGCAGCATGGTGTTTCTTTACCCTTCTTCCGCTGCTAAAAATAAAAAGAAAACACTCCTAATCAGTAAGGAGAGGACTGGTAAAGATCTAGGCCCACGGAGAGGCGAAAGGTGGAGCAAGGCAGGCTGTGCACAGGTAGGATGACTTTCAGCCAGCAGTTAGTTCACTGACCGGACCACATCCTACATCTCCCAGCTCTGTTTTCGGGCTTCACATGTTTTGGGAAGAGCTTTCATTACCCTGGAGACCAATTCCTGCCCATCAAATCTTCCCCCAAAGAGCTCTAAGAAGATCCTAGCTGGCCTCGTGTCACAGCTAACTTGTCTAACTCTCGCCACAATCAGTACTCCTCCATAACGCTGCCATGAACTGAACCAGAGCAGGAGGGAGCCAAGCTTCCAGCCAAAATGAACAGCCAGCAACCCAGAGATCACTGCCACCACCAGCCAGAGCGAGCTCTCAGAAGACACCAGGTGAACAGCTTTGGAGGCCAGCATGGGGGGGCCACAGCTCAGCAAGCGGATAAGGCCATGCAGAGAGCTGGAGAGAGATTTCACAGATGTTTTAATGCAGCATATCCACTCTGGCCAATCCAAGCAGGATGGATTTGGGACATGGAGGGTGACAAAAGTAACCTGCCCTGTTCAAACATAACAGGCTTTTACCCCCTGCAAGTCAGATCCAAGCCTGACAGCTCCTCCAGGTGTATGTGGGGTTGGCAAGGGTGACAAGGGCCATCCAAAGAGCACTGGGGCAACCGCTGAGACAGGACTCAATCTCCTCTGCCCAAGCGAAGTTAATCACCCTCCCCTCACCCTCAGCTCCTAGGGGTCCCACACCAATTCTGCCAGCGCATTCCTCACCTTACTTAGCTCTTTCCTCTCCTTCCCCTTGCTGCCCTCCTTTTTGGGGCTCATAGGTGCCCCCTTGCCACAGCGTCCAGGCTTGGAGACAGGAGTGGAGCTGGCAGGCGCCACGGGAGTCAGCATGGCCGAGGAAGTGGTGGCATCATGAAGGAAGATCCGCTCGCTCCGGCGCCGGTTCCACAGGTCATCATCGCTGGCCTCCAGCCCAAACTCAAAGCTCAAGTCCTTGGGAGACTTGAATTTCTTCAGCTTACGGCCTTTCTCAGACCCAAGCTTGGCCTTGTCAGCACTTCCAGATCCGGAGTCGAGGCTGCTGGGGGCCTGGCTTGGTGGGATGCTGCTTGCCTCCAGCGGCCCCTTCTTTCCCCGCAGCAGCCCTGAGGGTGACTTCTTCCTGATCTTGATTTCGCTCTCCGAGTCGGTATATTCAAACTCTGTCCCTAGGTGCAAAAGATTCAACCATCAGTCAAAGCCCTGGCTGAGCCAGGATGGGACACATCCTGCTGGAAGCTTTTGGGCTCCGTGGGAGATGTCGTGCCTGTTCAACAGAGCCCTTGCTTGTTCCCCTTCCCAATCCCCACCATCCCTCAAATCTGCATTTTCACCCCATAAAACACTGACTTCCCTGAAAATAAGTCTCTCCCACCCCAAACCAGAGCCCATCCACCCAGGCAGTGTGGTTCAGTGTATTCCCTGCCTCCACTTTCTCCCTTCTCCCACAACCAAAACCCTGCAGGGAAGCTGTGAAGAGAAAAGATACTCTTAACATTTGCCTCTCCACAAAAAGAAGTTGCTTAGCTGGAGTAAAGCACAAACCCCACAAGCTGAGCCTTCCTCCCCTCCCCGTGGGAGTCCTCTCCGGTCTTCCCTTCGTTTCAGGAGAACAATGTCTTTAACGAATTGAATAAACCCGTATTTCAAGCTTATTTCTTCCCATTGGCTAACAGACATCACAGATCTTTTTATTGGCTCAGTAATCGCCTTTAAGTCAAGAGAGGCAAATGATCTTTTGTCTGTGGCAAATGGAAATCCCCTCACACCAGCCTCCGCTGAGCATTACGGGCACAGCAGTACCCAGAGGCCTGAAATACTGTAATAACGCCAAGACGTTCACCACCTTCAGTGTGTTTCCCTCCCCAGAATCTGATAAAGGAGAGCATGATCATACATTTCCAGGGGTAGAAGGGAAACTGAGGCAGGACCTACACACCCAGCAAAATGGGCAGGAGGCAGGCAAAGCCGTGTGGCTGCACAGGCACTGTGTCATCAGTGGGATACAAACAGCCAGGAGGAAACTTGCCCAAGGTCATGCAGTGAGTTTATGCTGGAACAAGAGACTGAGCACAGATTTTCTAAATACTTTTATTTCCCAGGGCACTGGACCTCCTAGGATGGCAGAGCACGTCTGAAGATGTGTAGAAACATCAGCAGAACCTGGTTCTCCTTTTCCAAAAAAAAGCATCAGCCAAAGGTCTCTCTTGTACCCTCCTCCAACCTGCTGTGGATCTGCCCTCTCTGCACACACATCTGCGTGACTCTGCCTTCAGACCAACAAGGTCTCAAATCAGGCCTCGCTTGGCAGAAACTCTTCTCAAGCCCAACAGTGAACAGTCCCCACTGTGATAACCACTGCTTGCAGAAGACCCTTGAGAAAGGACATACAGCACTGAACAAAATTCACAAAATGAAATGAAAACGTATGAGGCACAAACATATCTTCTCTCTCAGACTTTCTTTCTCAAATACACTCACTTTCCTGGGTAAATTCAGTCTGAAGGAACCTGCTCTCATCTTCTACCCAAACCTCCTCCCCTGAGACAGCCCCAGCACGAGCAGAAAAAGAGCAAGCCTGTCAAAATCAAAGCTGGCAAGGCTCGAAATGAAAAACCCATTGGAAATTACAACACTCCTTCTCCTCTCTCACTGCCGCACGAGGCAATTTCTAGACACTTCCAGTTTCAAGGAGGGCAGGTTACAAGACGATAAATTCTTAAGAGAGGCTGTTGGAACAAGTTGGCAAAAGCCTAATATAGCATGGAAACAGTGCTAAAACAAGCCGGGCTCCCAAGGAAGACATCATTTTCCATTCTGAAGCAAGCTATAAATTCCATTATCACTTAATAAATATTAATAGAAAATTTATAAATGGAGCCCATATAGATCTGTCTGACCATGAACGATGTCACCAACGGGTACTTGTGCAGCAGGGCATAGGATGGGGAAGAAACGGAACTCCAATTATGTGTAACACACTGAAACTGAGACAGAGACGGGGACAGAAACACAGGGTCTGGCACTGCAAACACATGAGCAGAGGAAGGAATGCTTGCTTCAAGACTCTCTGGCCAGTTTCTATAAGGAAGCTGATGGGATGGGCTGACTGAAGGCGTTTTTTTTCTGCTTGGGTCTCTCTGCTTCTCTTGGGTGTCTAAGATCAGCTGCATTTAGCACACGCTTCCTTCCCTAAAATGCAACAGCACTTCATTGCCTTCAGCGCTGTGTCCAAGGGGACACAGTACCCCATCGCTTGCCTTTGCAGCATGACTATAAAGGATTTGCCAGGTAGGAAAAGAGGAAACTTCGAGAAAGCCACAGGCAACTACCCCTAGGGAAACAATGGCTGCAGCTGCATATCCATGACTGGTTCTTGTTTTCTTGTTGGGCAGTTCCCCCTGCCTTCAGCATCAGGACCAAGCAGCCAAAAGCAAGGAAAGAGCAAGCCAGTGTCTGGATAACAACCTGCTCCCTTGCAGCACAGTTGGGACCTCCTGAACATTCCACCCTGCCCCCATGGCACCAACCCTAAACCAGGCAACTCACCCATCAGGCTCTGCCGCTCCTCCTTCTTCTTTGCCTTCTGCTTGGCCTCCAGCTGGATGATGGAAAGCGGAGGGGGGACAATGGGACTGGGCATTGCGCTGGCGGCAAACCTTGCTAGAAGGCCCAGGCCACTCTCGTCAAGGGCAGGTGACGAAAGCCTGTCGGTGCCGTCGGTCCCATAGTCCTCTGCTTCCTCCTCTTCCTCTTCATCCTCCTCCTCTTCTTCCTCTGAGCTAGAATCTAGCACGCAGAAAAGAGGGAGCCCATTACAAATCTCATGGAGTTGTGTATCAGCCACATTTCCACCCCGAACCGATAACTCTCCTGCTTCTCTGTGCTCACCTAAGTAGCACTGAGCCACCCATGAGCTGAGCCAGAAGATGTTGGCCATGGACATATGTGTCCTTGCAGCCATATAGCCGCTATCACCCTGCCTACCACCACCCTTGAAGGACACAGCAATACAGGGTACGGCAAAGAGGACCCCTTCAAGGCAAGGGAGGGAAGAGCAGGGTGTTGGCAGAGATTTGAAAAGGATGCCACGCACCCCTGCAGCTTTCAGGAGGAATTAAAAGCTTAATTCCTTTGAAAATCCCAACCTTGGAGCTGTGGGATTCCCCTCCCGCCCACCACCTCTTCCTCCATAACAAAATCCATTAGCGTAATCAGAATCAGAGATCAGCATGGAAGGGGAATACCAGAGATCAGCCTGCGCCATGGCGGGAGGCAAGGAGGACACAGAGAGGAGAAGGGGCAGGAGGCAAAAATGCAAAGAGGGGGAGGGAAATAATAATTTGAAAGCAATGGATTTGGAATGCATAAGGAGGGAAAGTGTAGGTAGCGTTGGAGACAAGGAGTGTTTAAACGCTCTGCCTCAAAACTCTCCGTGCCTTTCATTTCCCTCTCTACAGCTCAGGCTAGAGAAGCCCGGCTCAGCACAGGCAGGATGAGCTGCCCACAGCCCAAAATCTAATTCCGGCAAAGAAATCAGCCTTGATACCTGCCTCGGCTGACACCTGCAGAGAGCAGCAGGCTGGGGTTTTCCTTTACAGTGTATACATACAGCAGGTATTTTGGGGGTAGATGCTCTGAGAGTGGCACCCCTCCCTTCCTACAGCCCTTCCCAAGAGCCTGTCATCAGCTCAAAGGCAATTAATTTTAACGGCATCTCATCCAGTTAGCGCTGGTGAGCGAGAGTGACTACACAAATGCACGTATACCACACACATACATATACACACACATATATGAACACGTAGAAATATATGTATCTAACTGCAAAAAGTGGGGTCTGGAAAAGATATTTCATTTCTCTTGAAATTGAGGGCTTAAGTAGGATCATGAAGGTGGATGGAAAATTTCCACCGCTAGCAGGAGCCCTGCTCTCCCCGCCTGAGCCCACTCGGCAGCTCCCCGCCAGCCGTTATCCCTGCCTCTGAAAGCCAGCCAAATGAGAAACCAGATCCCTTCAAAATGAGCTGGAATGAACACGAAAATCCTTTTCTTTTCACGTATGCCCTCTGGGATAGATCAAAAACGTCCTCAACGCTTCGTTGTTCAAAAAAAAATTATACAATAACACAAGTGTTATTTTTCCACTTTGGGTTATTTTTCCATGACATTAGAAATAACAGGAATATCAGAAAAGAGTGTTCTCATCAACGTTTTATCAACTGAAGTAATGGCCAGCTATTGTGTTTTTTTTTCTTTTTGTGTTTTTTTTTTTTTTTTTTCTAACAAGGAGAGCTTTTCTCTGTAGCATACATCAGATAGTCACAGAATACTAATTTTTAACCGCATAAAAATCCCTTCCTCATTTCAGTTGCTCAGGATGGTTCCTGTGATACAAAAATGCTACTAAACCTACAGTCCTGCAGTAAATACCAAGAAATCCACAGCCCTGCTCGCTCCTTGCATAAAAACCACATGCAAAAAAAAAAAAAAGCGCAGCAAATTAGGATCAGATTCCTTCCCCTACCAGAAAAAGGGGCACAAATGCTGTTTTTCTGCAACGTTTTGCCAAAAAGAAAACAAATCCAGATGAACTCAGCTATTCCGAGATGCAGAAACCACCTGCCTGAAAAGCAGCAAAACTGTGCCCAAGTTCACTGACACATCATGGGGTATTGAGACCCCCTCCACGCATCCCATTTGGCTCCGAAATTCAGTAATTCTCAGCAGAACCAGAAAAAAAATTTAAAAAATCAACTTGTGCCGCCCCTCATGCCAGACCTAGAGAGCCAGCTGAGCCGAGAGAAGCTCACTGAGCAACTGGGGAGGAAAACAGGCCAAAAAAAAGGGGAAAATCTGCAGGAAAATCCCTCCATGACCTGTCCCGTGCGAATCCCCCGCAGCACCCTTGGCTCAGCCGTAGCGACTGCCCAGGGGCTGCGCCGAGCACACGCAGCACCGCTCCTTCGGCGCTTAAAGACTCGGCACGCGCGAGGGCACAAGGGTGCCCAGCAGCTACGGTATTTCAAACGCACCAAGGTAAAACAGATTTAAAAGCCAGGATGAAAGCTGCTATTACTCACGTGGCAGAAAATGTACGCTACAATAACATACCTGGCACTTATTCTAACCTCCTTCAAATACACGGTGTCGCACTATGGAAAGACAACTGAAGATAGTCTCTTGTCAGCATTTTTACCAAAACACTCATATTTTTATCTGCATGAGATTCAATTTTCCGCCTGAAAATAAACACATTTTAACACATTCACAGCACAGATCTATCCTCCTCCACCTCTCATGGCGAGGGGCAGATCTTGCTAACTCCACTCTACATGCACAGCACAATCCCTGCTCCTGATTTTCCACGGGACAAAAACTAACAAAATCAAACAAAAAGAACACATTTGGGGCTCTGCTCCAAACCCACGTGCTTCTAAACTAAGTCCCCAAATTTACGGTCATGGTGGCAAATAAGCTGTTGGTGCTCTATGGCCATCTGCACGGCTTCTTGGAGAGCCTCGTGATGCCTGTATTTTACTCCTACGGTACCCAAATTCTGTGTGGGCTTAAAATGAAGTATGCACAGATGCCTTTACACAATTGAAGCCTCAATTTTTTCTCCTGAAAAGGTGATTTTTAGTTAACAATGGGGAAAAAGACATTTTTAAAAAATCATTTTTTCCTTCAACACTAGTTCTGTTAACACTGAACAAGCTTAAGGGAAAAATATCCAAAGTTTAAAATATCTTTTCTAACTGACATTTTTAAGAGCATGTATATGTGTGTATATACCCACACACGCAACCACACATGTACATACAACTCTACAGCCAAAACAAACAATGAATTCATATTTAAATGCTACTGGTGCCAGATAAACCGGAGCCGAAGATTTTTCTTTTCTTTTTCTAAAATTTTTACCTGCATTGAATTAAAAACCAAACCCAATTCAAAATACTAAACTTTCTCTTTGCTTTTAACAGCTAAGCTGCCATGGTATTTTACTGTAGGAGAGCAATAAATGAAGATTTGTTAATGATGAACAGAAATTGGTTAAGCAATTTGGTTTTTAAAGACTGATGTAACAAGACAGATTGAGGGGGATGTGGAGAGGAAAGGCTTGGGAAGGGGGGAGTAAAAACACACACTTAAAAAGAGTCATTTCACATTGTAAAAAAAACAGCATGATTTTCTCATAACACCAAGCAGGCCTACAGCATACAAAGCAGGCTAAGTACAGGCAGACTTTAGACAGCTATTGGGTCATTGACATCTCATTTGTGTGATCTGTCCAAATTCTGGAGGTTACTTATTTTTGAATGTCCAATTTAAGATTTTACCTTTTTTTTTTTTTTTTTTTTGTCAAACAAGCCAATTCTCATCATTGAAAGAATTTTTTTTCCCCCCATATGTGCTGTGCTGCTGACTCCAGAAGTACTTATAAAAATTAAAAATATTACAACTATCACATGGGAATGACTGTGTAGGGAAGGAGTTATTCCTTACTGGTTTTTTTTACTGGGATAAAATCGTCCTCCAAGTCAGGAAAAGGAAAGCAGGGAAGAAGGTACTAGTTTCTTAGTAGTTATTGAAGTAAAACAGAGTATTGAGGAGGAGGAAGTATTAGTCTTCAGCCTTGGAAAGCTCATGGTATTACCTATCTGATAGTTTTCAAAGGTCCCATGTGGCTTTGGCCCACATTAGCAGTTTCCTCTCCAAGGTCACTGGATGAAAAACCACAAGCTTTGCCCATTATCAGAATGGCAACATGGCGTTTGCTCTGCAAGAAAGGTGTGTGTCCCTACCTCTTCTAACTCAAACCAGACGAAAACAGCTCTTCCTGCAGCTGCTCCTACCTCTGACATAGACATTGTCAGGGACGTGGCTAGCCAATTGCCCTGGTACTGGGACAGTCTGCATCGTGGCCCAGAAGCCTTTAAGGACAGCGGCAGAGCCTTTGCAGGCAGCGCCGTGGCTTCCCATCTTGGACCCAACTGCAAATCCTCCTCTTTGCTGGGTCAAGGGATTCTTCAAAGGAAGTTCTGCAAACAATAAAGCATTTCTGGAGTCCTCAAACACATACACACAAGCAAACCTTCCATGCAAGACTCTTCATGGACAGCGGAAAGTCAAAAGCAGACAGCAATCATCTTCAGAATTAAAATAACCAAGAGAATGCAAAGAGCTACGTGTCATTATTCATGGAGGCAACATCGAAACATCTGAGGCTGACAGATGACATAAAGAAAAGTTATTTTGCCTACCTACATAACAATGGTCAAGGTTCGGGTTCATGGCTAGTGACCCTCGCTGAGAAGTGTCTGCCCTACAACCAGCCAACCACTTTGCTTCTTTAGTGCAGCGTGAGAGCAAATGCAAGAGACCGACACAGACATTCAAAGCATCATGGATAGGGGCAGGGGTGAAAGGGTTGGTCAAGCAGCTGCAAGGAGAAAGCGAGCACTTCTAGAAAAGCTGAGGTTATTAATCGGTTTAGTATCAGGGAAAGCCATTAGAAACCCTATTACCCAAATATCCCTTCAAGTAATGCTTCTGAGAAAAAACAACCAAAAAAAAAAAAAAAAATCATTTGCAGGAAAAAAACGAAACTGTAACCAATAATCCCTCCCCGCCTCCCCCTCCATGCCCACCTCCCACCCCAGGAGGTTTTGCATCTTTGGTTTCCCCACCATTAAATGACACCCCAGAGGGATTTACAATGCATTTCCCCATTTGTTCCAGGTTTCCCAACCTCCTCCCAATCCCTTCCCCTCCCCAGGCTTTATCCCATAAAACTGGGGTTATTTTTTTAAATTTTTCTTTAAAGCAGACAGGTTACTTGAAAAATAGAGAAAGCCAATTAGGGACAAGTTACCTATCTGCTTACCTGGAGCAAAACCAAAAAGCAAACCCCAAAAACCCTCAAGAACTTGGCACCTAAAAGGGACTGATACCCTCAAAATTTCCAACAGCAGCAAAATAAACAAAGAAAAGATGCAGGAAGGAACAGGGAAGGGAAGAATGGAAGTTAACGCAGACTCTTCATGGAAATGCGGCAATCTCAGCCTTACACAAAATCCACTATCTCCAGAAATTTTTGGGTTCTCTAAAGAATAATTTTGTTGGTTTTTTTGGTTTTTTTTAACATGTATTTCTCTCCTTTGGATTTTCTTTGAAATGCATTGGTCCAGTCCAGGGCCACATCAAACCAAATCAGTGTTCTGTATCTTTCTGCCGTTGTTTGATAAATTTTTTTTTCGCTTAAATTATCTTTCTTTGGAGGTTGGGTTTGGAGGGAAGAAAAAACAAACAGGTGCATGGAGGAAATTAACATCAAAGAACTAAGAAAAAACAAAACAAAAGCAAAACTATCTAGCCCCATTTTCAATTAACGGCCGTCTGAGCAGTGTGAAATACTAAGAGGCTTTTGCTGTGCTACATCCAGATCTGCCGTATAACTTAGAAGATAACAACTGGGGATGCTCTTGCTTAGCATTCAGCCCAGATGAGCTACTTTCTTTTGGGAGCTGAGGGCTCATTAAAATGACCTTTCCCCATGATTATTATTTAATGAGTACGCTCTAAAACAGAAACCCCTTGTGTCTCTGGAGGAAAAGTCTCGAGTAATCTCTTTTCCCACTGAAGTACTAATGACAGGCTGACAAAAAGAAGCTGCAAGAAAAAAACTGGGGTGAGGGTGAGGGAGGGAAACTGCAGAGTCAAATTTAATGCGGTAATTGCCACATCCTTGAACACCGTGGGTTACGTCTGGGCATCTAAAAAAAAATTTACCGCCCAAAAACTTGCCATATACATTTTAAAAAGCGAAAAAGAAAAATTTCTGGCTGCTAAATAATGGGGACCTTACACCCAGCACCCCCCTCCTGCAGCGGCAAAAAGGACCAAGTGCCTCCATGTTTTATCTGCCTGCCTCGAGAGAGTCTACCGACAGAGGAAACAAACTGGAAAAGAAAAAAAAACCAAAACTGGGTGAAGAAAATAAAAATTAAATTAAAGGGGGTGGGGGAGGCCAGGGGCGGGGCCGGGGTGGGGGGGGGAAGGCCTAGGCTTTATCTGGACAAAGGCAGCAGGGATATTTGAATAATAGAGAGTACCCCAGACTAGGTTAATTCCAGTTCTACTCATGGGGAGTGGGAGCAGGAGGGGGATGCAGAGCAGGATGAAGTGAAGCGGCAACCTAATCGCCTGATAAGAGACACAGCAAGAGAGACAAGGTACACAGGTTTAGTTAAAAATGAACTCGATATGTTTAATAAAGCTTGGTATACCAAATCGCAGTACAAACATCAAGTCACACGGCCACACAACAGTATCCCGGTATTTTTAAAAAAAAAAAAAAAAAAAAAAAAAAAAAAAAAAAAAAGGAAAAAGGAAAAAAATAAGGAAAGTAATTTTAAAAAAAACCAACTCCTTCCAATCCTCTACAAGGCTCATGCCAAAATAAAACAATACGGAATAAAATAATATGAAATAAAATAATACGAAATAAAATAATAATAATAGTAATAAAATATTATAATGGTGGTGGTGGCAGCAAGGAAGAAAGTGAGGGAAAAACTGGAGGAAGGGAACAGGAAAGCAGGGAGAGGTGGAGACTAAAACCCAGTTGATATAAAAGCTCTAAAAGAGCCAGCCAGTAATAATATCACAATGATACAGGTACAAAAAGGATAAAAAATAAACGTCAGGCTGATAAAGCAGGCTACGCTGCCAAGAACAAAGATGGCCGCCCTGGCTCCGACCATCAAAATGGCTGACCCCGGCCCGCCAGGCCCCTCACTCACCCTTGTCCCCCGCCCTGCCCGCTCCCACACAGACATGGCGGAGGGGTGCATTTGGGGTTGCGTTTGCTATAAGCTAGTAACCTTGATCGAACGAGTCCTCCGAGGAGTCGCTGAAGGAAGATCCCGCCTCGGCCTCCCGCAGCAGCAGGCAGAAGGGCTGCTTCCGGCCCGCCGCCGCCTTCGGCTTCAGCGGCCGCCCGGCCGCCGCACTGCGGGGGGCTGCCTTGGGGCCACTGGCCGCCCGGCCGCCCTTCCTGGCCGCTGCACTGTAGAGACTGGGCGGCCGTGGCTTGGGAGCAGACGGGGGCTGCACCGGCCACTCATCCCTCAGGGATCCCTCCTCCTCCTCCTCCGAGTCCGTATCTGTGGTCAAAGCGGGTGGGAAGAGCGTTACATGAGAGAATGGGGGGATTGAGGGGTTTTGGGTGGGTTTTTTTTTGGGGTGCTTTGATGCGTCTCTTTGTGAAGAGGCTGTAAACCAGTAGGGGAAAGGGGCTGCAGGAGGGGCTGTGTGCCACCATTTTCCACCCCTGCCAGGTCCCTCCATCACAAATCTCGGGCTCAGCAAGTGGGAGCCAAATAAACACAGAAAAATACATGTTTCCTTCTTTTGGTCAGAAATAGACACTCTCCACCTAGGCCAAACGACGCCTGTCCTCCCTTAAGACAAGATCCAAGGAGTGGTTTTAGCTTAGGAGCAGAAAACTGAGGTAGACGTTTCTGCTATGAAGATGTCCACCAAAGGTGCCACAATGCCAACAAGCCAGCCATTGACCCGAATCAGTCTTAACCACAGTTATGCTCAACACTCTGACCTAAATCTCCTTTTCTACACGAACCAGCTCTCCCACAGGCAGATGGAGCGAGCCCAGCTGCCAAGCGGGCAACACGTCTAACTCCTAACACGCCACTCCAGACGCTCTGCGGCGTGCAATATAAAGTACACCAACATGGAGCAGGGACCAAAGCCACTCCTTGGTCTGCGAAATACAGCTTTACAAAGCTGCCAAGTCCTGCTGGCAGTGAAAAGTTATCCCTCTGGCATCTGATGAGTGGAACAAGAAGCATACGGTACCCCTGGACATAATAAAAGCGGGTATGAATTGTCACCTTCCAGCTCATGAATGCACCGTCAGCTCCACAACGTTACAGACATTGTGGCGGGGACCGTTCCAGCCCGTGAGGAGCAGCACATGCTCTCCAGTGTCCACCCAGGTTGGGCACCGCTTCCCACCTCCACTGTGTTGGTTGTGGAGAGGAAGAAACGAGGGACAGCAAGTTTAGGAGGCCTAAAGCCCAAATACGCAAATAGTTTTGGGCATCTGACTTCTGTTAAAATCTGTGGGAATAGGATGCTCAGCTCGTCCTTTGGATCTATGCCCAAGGTTTTCAGGACTCCAGCTAGAAAATCATGAGGTTAGGAGGCAGAAGGACTTGGCGCCAATCCCACTTCTCCTCCCCCACAAGAGCAGCCCACCAGTCATGGGAGGTGCTGCCATATGCTCGACCTGCCTCCCCAAATCCATCATGCTTCAGCGACAAAATGACAGGCTAAAGCCCTTTCCTTGAACCTGCGCACAGCTGAAAAACCACGCACCAAAGCTGAGCCGTTCCAGCCGGTTCCTCAGTAACAATGATCCTCCTACGCTGAGATCTGTGTGGTGAGGGGGACATTCCTACACCAGGAGACTCGCTGGAGAGGAGAGGGGTGAAACAGCAGCTCCCTTAGGTCCGGGAGGGAATTTTTGTTCATGAAACCACAGTACCAAGTGCAAGGGCACTGCAAAAGCACCCTCTGCCACAAGCCAAGGCTTTTAGCTCCAGCAACAGCCCATGCCTCCTCTCTCCATTAGCTCCAGAGCTCCCAGTTTAGGAGCCACGCGTCTGCCCCTGGGGATGAAGCACCTTCAAGAGCAGAACTGTTGGGTGATTTGTACAGCACGACCAGCCAAAGGCTGTGTTCAAGTCCAGGGAACACAATGGCTCCTATTTTGCCATGTAAATGGCTAATTTCATGCCAAACATTTGTTCGGTTGGAGAATAACTAGCTCATCACCTTCCCCATCAGTGAAATTTCTAAACCAGCGTTGCACCGAGAGATACATTTGTTATGCATACAAACACCCCAGAAGGGTTTTAACATGGGACTTAAATAGCTGCAAGCAAAGGTAAAGATGCGTATGCAAGTGAGCTAAGACAATTACACAACCAGTTCTCAGACCATAAACTCCAAGTCCCCCACATGCTCTCTGCCTCAACCATTAAAGACTCTTGGACCTCTGGCTCTACTGTCTTCCCGACACTATCTGCGATTCAGATTTTTCCTTCTCCAACAGCGGTCCCTAACTCTGCTCAGTCGCAGGAACCTTTGCCTCAGGTGCACTTTGGGTTCAGAAACAGCAATCGGTACACGGGATGCTGGCGTGGAGATGAAAACTGATGAAACAGACGGGAAGGCTGAACACAGTCAGCCAGGAACCAAGCCACGACACCGAAGGGCAGGAAGATGCTCACAAACATCAGTGCCCCATGGCAGGCTTTGCCTTCTCCAAGTGACTCCATGGCACAATCCTAAAGCCAATCCCACCAAACTCAACAAGGACTTCAAAGTCAACCATTAACCATCTCCTGGAGGAGAGGCTATGAGTGCTCATCTGACAGGTAGAAGGAGAGTGTCTACTCCCACCGAAAGCAAAAACATGGGTCAACTTTGTTTTCAAAGCATCCTTCCCCATTGACGATCAGTACAACACAGGGCAGGCAGAGATGCACTGATACTGGCTACCTCTTGGACAGCAAGTTGGGCAGACAACTCATGCTGACCCCAAAGATGCAGCAGCACTGATGAGCCAGGGAGCAGGCCACCCTTCACTCACGAGCAAAACCAGATTCATCACCAAGACCCCTTCCAAGAGGCCAGAAACCCCCACCACAAGCCCCTACAAGAGACTACACTGTAAGAAGAGATAAAAGAGGCGTTACTTACTATAGGAATAGCTGCTCACTTCAGATATTGCTGGTGAATGGGAAACCTTGAGCTGATTTTTGACTTTTAACCCCACCTCCATCTTCTTCATTTTGGCAGCCACTTTGTTTTTACCTTCCTTGGTGGTTTTCAGTGACAGGCCCAGGTTCTTGGCCAGGCTCTTCTTCTCCTCCTTGCTCGGCTCATGGGATGGCAGGTACCTGCTGCCACCTCCACTAGTTTTCGGCTTTCCCCCAGAGCTGTCAGCAAACTTGAAGGGGGATTTGAGCTTGTCTTGTTTGGTGAGCGACAGGGCCTTGTCAAGCTTGCTGGCCAGCTGCTCCTGATCTGATGGCACCTTCTTCTTTTTGAGCTTTAACTGCCGAGGTGAAAGGAAGAGACACAGGTGAACACAGAGCAGGTATCATGGCAGACATGAGGGATTTTACTAGCCCTCATAACAGCCTCTCATGCACGCTAGTTAATAAGGCCTCAAAATTATGGTCTCAAGCCCCCATTGCCATAACCCACCATGGTGCTAGGGAGGACGAAGAGGAAGATGTCAGCAAACAGCACAGCTTTACCCTTATCGAGCACTACAAAACTGCAAGAATAACTCAGAAAACTTGAATTCCCTTCCAAAAGAAGTATGTTCGTAGAACAACATGTTTTGGAGTTCTTTTTTCTCAACACCCTCTGGTTTTTAGGATATATTCGGGTTGGTTTTACAAGCTTTTCTCTAAATCACGAGGATTAAAAATCTTCTTTACCCAAAACCCCAGCCAAATAAATACGGATTTCCACATAATCAACCAGCTCCAGAGGCTGGGATGCCAAAAAGACCCAAATTCCTCTCAGCAAGAGCGTCAGCACCACTGCATTACAGCCAGGGCTGTTACATCCTTTTCAGTATTTTCTTGCTTCTTGAAAAAAGTAAATATATTTTACATGTGCTACAGCTAGATAACAGCAGCTGTAACTTGGTACTTCGCCTGTATGCATTTAGGATTTCATCAGCAGCTTAAAGCTCCAGTAAATATCTCATTGCCTCCACAGGAGCAGAAGAAAACCCTGCATTTAAAATAGCGAGGTTGCGCTCCCTCCCTTTCCTCCCTGGCTTCGGGAAGTCCACTCCCCTACACTATCTCGACAGGCAAAGGGGTAAGACAAGCACCGCTCTGGATTCAGAGCCAGTGCAACGCTGCAATGCTCTGGCTGGCTTGAAGGCGCTCGCGCTCACCTCTCTGCTGCCTACCAAAGAGGTCCAACCTCCACGAGCCAACGTTAGCGTTTGCAAACACCCTTCTGCTGCACAGTCCTCTCATGAAGCACTTCTAAACCCACATGAACTGAGAGCAGACGGTCTAAGATCAGAACGAGTTACCCAGCGCAAGCCAACACTAGCAAAGCAGGAAAGAGATCTGCTTTTGGTCCGTGGCTCCATGTTCCCCATGAGGGCACTGACCTCATTTGAGAAGCTGGGAGCCGCATCGTGCTCTTCCCAGCTCTGGTTCTTCCCTTTCATCTTGCCACTGCCACTCTCCACATCTTCATCCTCCTCCGGGAGGGCCCCTTTGTGTCTCTTCTTCATGCCCTCGCCCGTCTCAGAGTCTTCGGAGAGCAACAAGGACTTGCTCAGTCTGCAAGCCAAGCACAGGATGGGTCAAGGTGGGGGGCGTCCCTCCCTGTGATCCCCACCAAGTCCAAAATGCCTCCTAGGAGGGGATCCTCAGCAGGAGCCAAGTCCACTGTGAAGTGACAACAGTTTGGACAAGTTTTTCCACCAAACAGGAGAGCCAAGGAGCCCTTCTTGCACACTCTTGGCCACCAGCACAGATGAGAGTGCCTGAAATCAGAGACCTGCAAGGTGGTCTCTGAAAGGAAGTATTTGGTGTCTTGAGTAAATGCCACCAAAAAGTGCCCGATTTGGTACAGATCAGCAGAGGGAAGGACAGACAGCTGAGCTGGCCCTGCACGTCTTTTCACACCTCTACTTTCATAGACTCTGTAGGTGTAGAAAGAGATTCCTGAGGCCCAGGGAGGTGCCTCACTGCCCAGAGGCTTGTTCTGGTTGTTTGGGTATGAGCAAGGAGGTGGTAAGGAACCGTCACACCAGGTGGCACGGGCAGACAAGGCCACTGCAGGGACTGGCTGACTCAAAGGACAGGCAAACTGCTTTACAAGCCTGGCCCCCCTGTGAGAGGCATTTGTGATCTGCGTCTTCGGTCTCGCTTCAGGATTTGGGGGGAAAGGAGAGGGTAAATAATTAAAAAAACACAAAAAATAAAGTAGGTGAGACTATAAGCACATCTTCCACTGCTCCCCAGCTGTCTCCAGAAACTAACTGATGGATGGAGAGATCAGCCAACACCTCAGAGCACCTAGAAGCCTCGATTAAAAGTTCTCATCTGCTGCCTCCTTCACGCTAAGCTTGCTGGCTGAGGTCATACCATCACCACCACCACTGCCACCTCAAAGCCGCTGACACGGGGCAGCCTGCTCGGCTTCCAGGCATTTCCCCTCCCCTCTGTCCTCTCTGCTGACCTCCACAGACACCTAAACCAGCACCTCAAGCCCTGGACGCTGGCTGAGGGTGCATCTCCATCTCCCACGCCAGGCTTTTCAGGCATTCCTGCGACGTAGGGACATGCACGCACAACACATTCATGCACGCACAACATGCACAACTCCAGCCACCTCTGGATGCCTCCAGCCTGTCTAGCCATCCGAACAACAGAAGCAAAAACACAGAGCCACCGAGAGGAGAGATTTTCAGAAGCACATGGTCAGTGGGAGCTGGGCACCTGAATCTAATTTGTAGTCTTGAAAGGACATTTGCAAAAATACACAGCACACAGGGAGGCAGCTCAGAGGTGCCCTCCCATGGGGGAGAGACTTGGCCACCTATGCATGGTTAGATGGCCAACGGTGGTGAGATCCAGGCATCCAAATAAGAGCAACTGGACTTGCAAAAGAGGAAAAAGCAGAAGAGCGAATGATGAAGACACTTGAAAGAGAGAGGTCAGGCGAAACCAACTCCCACTGATTAAGGGAACAGGAGATGAAGACAGCAGAAATACAGCAGAGAGACCCTACAAAGCAGACAACCTGGAATAGCCCTGTCCTTCCAGTTTTTGACATCAGCATCCCTGCAATTAGCTCTACAGCACCCGCTTGCACCGTCCGCTCTCCTGAAAGCACATGAGGACACGCTCCCCAACACCAAGAGCTCACCTACAGGTCCCTGCCCAGCCGGCCGCTCTGTGTCACCTCACCGCTGCTCAACTCAGCCTGTCCTACTCGCACCCAACACCACAGACATGTGCTCTACCAGCGGGGAGGGAGGAGGCTGGCACCATATTCCCACTGTAAGGACACACTCACGTTAAATGCACACGCTTCCACAACACCACTGCTGCCGGAGACCGGCCTGCCAACACAACGCCACGGCGAGCCCCCACTGCATCCGAGATGCTCTCCCCACGTAAGACCCTGGTGCAGCGACCCTGCCGTTTTCCCGTCTTCCCCAAATTCCAGCCTTACTTTCCACTCTTGCTGTCACTCTTCCCTCTCTCCTTAATGGGTGACAGAGCGCTTGATCCAAGTTTCCTCTTCCTGGGCCTTCCAGGGCCTCTTCTCGCCAAGCTTCTACTTTTCTCGTCATGCTTTTCCCTTTAAAAAAACCACACGCTTCACTGTTAACCAAGGCAACAAAAAAAAAAAAAAAAAGGCAAAGGAAAAAAAAAAGCAAAATCAAATTTTGCAACCAAAAAGCAAAATAAACAGGGGAAAAAGAAAAGAAAGGAGGCAAACAAATCCAAAAGGGAAGAAAAGGGGAAAAAAATTAAAAGAAAGCAAGCAAGAACGGGAGCCAACCCAGAACCTTCGCCTGTCACCAAACTGCTAAACTGAGCTGCTGAAGCCAAGGTTGTCTCTAATACGGTCTCCCAGCTGCATTCACCAGTGGTCAGGTTGTCGTGTCACATAGTCTAGGAGTGTGCTGTGCAAAGCTCTGGCGGGCCGTACCAGGAGGAGAGAAGAGGAGACAGGGAGGGATGGAGGGCTGTTTTCTCTCCTGGACTGAGAGGCAGTGAAAGTGCCCAGCTGGAAAAAAACCAGACCGAGTGAGCAGCCTGCCACTTACTCGGAGTCCCTGCGACGCTGCAGCTTCACCAGCTCCCGCTGCTTCTCCTTGTACCGCCGCTGCAGCTCCGCCAGCCTCATCCTGTAGTCCAGCTCCATCGCATCCATGTTCTCGATGGCCGATTTGATGGAGTACATCTAGGTGAGGAGGTAAGAGGGGGCAAGAAGGTCAGGACATGTCCAGGCCCCCACCCAGACTGAGATGGTGCTCATCTGGGGTGCCCTTGCCATGGCCAAGATCTGCAGCCTGGCAGCAAAGCCCTCCATGCCTACAGCGGAGCAGGGCACCCTCGCCCACAACAAGCACAGCCCTAGAGCGGTACCCGAGCAAAACTAGCCAAGCAAAGATGTTCTGTGGCTTATGCGTGGGATGGTATTACCTCTGAGGGAGAGCAGCCCTGGGAAAGAACCTGCAGGATAAAATACACCCGCAGAGTCTCTTTTCCCCTATTTAAAAAGACAAATCGAAATATTCCCTGTCTTGGAACACTTACTTGCAGGATACAAAATAATTTGTCAGTCTCTCCCATGGGGAAGAGTCAGCAAAGAAAGAACAAAGAAAAACCCTCCTGCCACTATCTTTATTTATCCCCCCCTCCGCCAAAGCAGTAACACGCGAGTTCCTGCGGGCTTTGTATTACAAACACCACTTCTAGGGCTGCCGAGGGTCCTGCTGAGATCAATGGTGTTGATCCACAAACAAGGGAGGAAGCTAAATCGCACCACGCTGACTCCTGCGCAGCTACGAACGCTACACGAGGGACGCGCCGGCCCGCTTTGCTGAATGCAGAAGGGCAGCGTAAGCCGGGTGGCAAACTGCGGCTGGATGAGCAAGCTGCGGTTGAGTGGATGCACTGTGGCTTTTTCAGGCTCAGCCACGCTAAGAGCTACTTACGGGTTCATCTTTCTTCTGCATCCAGCTGTATTTTTTGTTGGGATTCAGCTCTCGAGGCAGCCGGATGGTTTTCAGACTTTCCATAAAGGGGGTGGAAAGTACTTCCATGAGCATGTGGGTGCTGGCAGCCAGCAAACTCTCCAGTGTTGGCCGGACAGGGAAACTCTCTGGACCTGCTGAGGATAGAAAAAAAAAAGCTATAGAGGTTCAATCTCCATGACTGCTCCTCCAGCAGGCACAAGGAGAGGCTGATGTCCCTTTCTGGACCATGGCGGCTCAAGGAGCCTTCCAGCCACCCTTGGCCCCCACTTGAGATCTCCTGTTGTACCCAGCCATGGTGCAAATGGCAGTTCCCATCACGTCTCGCCTCAGGAAGTTACTGGAAGGTGAGATCTTTTCAGGACCTGCCAAGCTCTTGGAAAGCATCATCTGGAGCTACTGGGGCCTCTTGTGCCAAACCCCGACAGACTGTAGACTCAGAGCCTGCCAGAAGGGTGTTACCCTGGCAGCTCTCGGCAAGTGGGGCTCCGTTTCCGCTACGCATACCACAAGCTGTCTAGACATGGCAAGGGCCTTTGGATGGGGAGAGAGGTACAAAAGCCACACGTAGCTCAGCCCACTGCAACAAAACCTCTGCTCCAACGCCATCCAAAGGACCAGCCACTCCTGCAATTCAAGGCAATGCTCTCCTTGCTGCCTGGCTGAGGTTGCGAGAGATCCCATCCCACTCTGCTCCTCTGCCCTCGCAGAGAGCACTGGGGCTCTCTGAGACCCAACCTGGCCCAAGGCCGACCAGAAAGCCTACTCACAACTTACTTTGCATTTCTTGTTTCCTTTTCTCCAGCTCCATCTCTGCAATTTCACTCAGCAAAGTGATCCCTTGCAGGAAGGAGTGCTCCAAGGCCTGGTCAGGTAACACCTCTACCTTCATCTGGGACGGAGTGATGCTGGCGGTAGTCAACAAGGAACAAGCCTGAGGCATTTCTGTGGCAGCCACCAAAGCATTCATCCCAGCCAGCGGGTCGCCCGGCTTGATGTCCAGAGCTGGGATTTGGCAAGAGATTGTCTCTTCCGTGTAGGAAGGGATCTCTGGCCCCTGCTCCCTCTCCTCAGGGGGCAGGTTGGGAAACTCCCTCCCATGGGGCACATCGGCACTCTGCAGATCCATGGCTACAGAGGCCTCCTCCCGCTGGGACGTCAAGTCCATCTCAGGCGGCTCATTCTCTGTGTGCACGAGCGAACCGTCATAGTCCATGTGCACAGAGCAGGTTTCTGCTCCGCTCCCAGTCTCTGCCTGAGCCTCTGCTTCTGCAGGGCAGGCCACAACCTGGTAAGGAGGTGGGCAGCCCTGGAGGTCTTCCTGGTCCTGCTCCATAGCACCCAGGGCTTCACCTTGATGCAAGAGGAGATTGCAATTGTCCACGTTCTGCACTGGGACAGCTGCAGAGGTGGCGATGTTCAGAGTCCCCATTTCCTGCTCACAGATGCTTTCTTGGCTTTCCTCCATCTGCACCTCTGATTTCACCCTCTCTTCCAAGGACTCCTCTTCTGCTGCTGCCTGGATGGGCTCTAGCATTTTGGACGGAGACAGGTGGATGGGCTTGACCTCTGGGGAAAGCTCCATGTGCTCAGAGCCTTCAGCAGGCAGCGGGACGTCAGGAGCCAGTCCATCCGCATCAGATGCCGCAGTGGGCTGGAGGAGGTAGGGATAGTGTCTTCCAAAGGAGGGAGGCAGGGACTGGAATGGATATCCTGGGGGGATCTCTGCAAGACATCAGAAGGGACAGGCTGTGTATTGCCTGGGTCTCCAAAACACCTCTCTCTCACTAAAGCGTAGAGACGGGTTCCCTTCATCTCTTCTATCTTCCTATTCTCAAGCAGTGGCTGCTTTAGGCACCTCCCTCCTGGCCAAGATGCCACAAGCATCAGCACCCCAGAGGTCCCTTCTGCACCTTTCCAGCACTCTCCTGCAACGTGAGAGAGATCTGCCTCCTGCATCCTTCTCCCACTGACACTTCAGCCCTGGAGGAACCAACCCAGGCCTGACCCAAGGGAAGAAGACAGCCTATAGCCCCAGGTGCCCCTAAGATCCAGGCATCAATCCAAGCCCATCACACCACCCCTGGTCCTTGCCTCTCCCCTGCCTTTTAGAGGAGCTACGTGGATTTCTCTAGGGGAAGGGATGGAAGCAGGAAAAGAGCTGAGGAGAAATAGGGAGGCAGGCACAAACACAACGGGACTCTGCCAAAGCAGGGCTCTCTTACCTGGGAACAAGGCCTGATATGGACCGGCAGCCTCTTTTTCCAGCTCCAGGTCTTTCTTCTCCACGGTCTCGGGCGCCTCTTCCTTTGGAGGGATGGCAGGGGCAGGGGGTGGAGAGGCGGGGGGCGGGCTGGAAGGATGGGAGCTGGGGGTGGCAGGGTAGGAGTAGGCTGGCTGCGAAGGTGGCTCCTCCATCTTTTGGATCACCTCAGCTTTGAGCACAGACACGGGTGAGGCCCTGGGAGAGAGGGGAGGTGGACTCACAGCCTTGCTGTAGGACGTGGAGGCACTGGGAGACAGCACGGGTGGTTTTCGATGCACCAGTCCCGGGGCAGAGGAGGAAAGGCCTGATTTGGCACTGTCCAGGCTACGTTTCGTCACCTTCTCTTCCATATCTGCACGCTGCTCATTTGCCTTCAACCTCTCCTGCAAGAAAAACAAAGCAAAACTCAGCATGACATCTCTACCTGCTCCTGGAAAGCACAGACCTACCACAAACAAGACCAAAACACGGTCTTACCAAATGTGCACTGGAATACAACACACGTTCCCCAGTGCAACACCATCTTCAGACCAATCTAATGGAGGGTGACACTGATCTGTGGTAGCTCTCTTTACAAATTCCCAGCTCTGGGCCTCATGTGAAGGGTGTCTCAGCTTTCACTTGCAACCAAAGCAAACCATTTCTATTTCTAAGCCTCCAGCCTAGCAAGCACACATGTAAAGTGAAGGCTGAAAACCAGATGACCCCTATAAAAATTAAATGGATGTAAAACACCCAAATGAAAGCTCATGACTTCCAAAATCATTTGGTGAATGGGAGCTAGCTCCAGGACCCAGTGTGATTGCTGCCAGCATTGCAGCTGTTTCTCCGAGCTGCTCAGGAGGTTAGTTTGGAGGTGACCAGAGATGAAACCACTCAACTAAACACAGACATCCCTGGGGAAAGAATCAAGGTCGCGCTGCTGCTGGGCAGCTCTCCTGACAGCCCTGCTCAACAGCTCTACACCAAACCCCTCCAAAACCCACCCCAACTGCACGGAATGCCTCATATCCCAGGGAGTGGGGCAGGATCGCTCAATGCATCCATACCCTTGGGACACACTTGGAATATTGGCACAGCTGCTTTTCCCCCCGCAACTTCAGGCTCATTTCACGTCCAAGGAAAAAGCTCCTGAAAACATACCACGAGCTGGGCACTCCTCTGTAGCTCCATGGCGTGGGCCGCCTGCTGCTGCAGGATGTACAGCTCGTGCTGCCGCAGCAGCTGCTGATGGGAGAGGAGCTGGAGCTGGTGAGCGTGCTGGAGGGAGCTCCTGGTCGGGGGGTACATGGCAGGCCACAGTGGGGGTGCTCGGTCCATCAGCTCCGCTGGGGAATGAGCAGAGATGCAGTCAGGGAGGCAGGAGGATGGGGACGGCTAGAGGATTCGGGATTGCTCAGGACGAGTGTCTCTATCCCAGTCCCAGGGTGTGGGGGATGCCAAACATCAGGCTATGCAGAAATGCAATCAGAAATGCAGAGGGGAAAGGGTGCTGGTGGACCCGCTCCCACCACCCCACGGGTCCTGAGGCCGTCTGACTTACTTTGCCCTCGAGGCACCCTTGGTTTGACTGATCCTGGCTGAACCCACAGGTAATTTCTCCTAACCAAGGACACAAAGTCTACAGAGTCCTGCACGGGATGAGGAGCCACTGCTGAAGATTACACATTGCCATCTCCAACGCAAACAAAACAAGAGGTCAGCTCACACCCACCCCAGAGCTGTGGCTGCTGGTCCTATCCAGCCCCCTCCAAAGCCTGTTTCCTCCATAGCTGTCAAAACATGGTCCTCAGGGATGCGCTCACGTCCTTACCGAAGTGTGGCAAGTGCTCGCTGGGGATCACAACAAGCTGCCCCGACTGCGGGTCTCTGGCAAACTGGTAGGCGGAAGGGAGAGCTCCCCCCATGGCAGGGGGGAAGCCTGGAGTCATGCCTTGGTGCAGGGAAGGGTGACCAAGTCCTGGAAGAAGAAATACCACAGTCACAACTCAAGTGATGCAGGCAGCTCCTACCCATGTGAGAAGTCATCTACCAAATTGATTGCTCCAAAATACCTCCTTCCCTTTCCCCTGTGATCAGACAGCAGCCTCGCTGGCCACTTAGCAACACCTCTCCCTGGACTGCACTGGTGTGAACACCCCACGGACACATCGCTCCCTCCCAGGGCACTCACCGTAGGGATGGCCGGCCAGCCACATGGAGGGGCTCCCCGTCCTGGGGAGCCAGGGGTGGGCTGCCAAGTGCGAAGCCGGGTCTGCAGACCAGCGCCCGGAGCCCGTCAAAGCTGGGCCTCCCGTCACCATGAGGTTGGAGTTCAAACCATTCGTGGCACAGCTGGAGGGGTGTATCCGGGCAAAATCTGCCAGCTCCTTGCTCTCTCTGGTGATGGGGGAGGCAAGAGAGAGAGAGAGGTCCGAGTGCTGCAGGTTACTGCGTGGCTGGAGAAGCCCAGGGCTATGGACCAGCCTGCCAAGCGAGTGTGTTTGCAAACCAGGGTCCGACACTCAAGGAGAGCTGCGATGGAGGTGGTTAACATCATGTTCGGAATAAAACATTCCATCTCTCCATCCCTTTGGAGCAGGCATGGGTTTGCAGCAGTCTATTAGGATTGCTCTGCTGAGAATTCAGGATCTGCCTATAACCCCATGGTACCCCACTCAGCGCTCCCCTCCGCACCAGCAAGGCTGGTGCCAGCAGCTACTCCAGGATGGATGCAACCCTGTCCCCTCTCTGGACCAGCTGTCCCCAAGCACGGCTTGTGGTACTGCAGCAAGAGACCCCATCCCTCTCCGACCCTCACCTGAGCAGCTTCTCCTGATCCCGCTCCAAGCGCCCTGCCAGGAGATGGCTGTCGCGGTGGCGGCTCCTCTCATCCCCGCAGTCATCTTCTGAGCGTCCATGCCCTAGGAGACAACCCAGACATGAGAAACAGTCTGGGGAAAGCTGTCTCTGGGCATGGAGAGGTCCTGGGAGCCAGCACACCCAACGCCACTGTCCCCAAGACTCTATCAGGTTCAAGCCCCAAAGGACAGGGCAAGGCTATCTATATCAAGATATTCTCGCAAAGGTGGCTCCTGAAAGCACCCAGCTGCAGGGGTTGAGTTTCATGTCTCCAAGCCATCTAGGGACCCAACTCGCCAGGTCAGGCCGGTCTCCCAGGACAGGACAGCCACCAGCCTGGGAACAACAGGGCCAACGGGATCATATCTGCTGAAGGACAGTGGCAGATTTCCCATCTCAGAAGGAGATGAGGCCCAGCTAAATCCCTGCATTAAGCCACGCAGTCCTGCTTAGCACATCTCACGGCGGGGGGGATTTTATCTCTGCACCTTCTAAAGCACCTTTTGCTCTTGTAAACCAGTCTGGGAGCACTGGGTATGCTCCGAATCCTGTCCTTCTGCAACAGGCAGAACCAACGCTACAGACCCTCACAAAACCAGCGTGCTCTGTTCCACAATTCAACCTGTTAGCGGGAATCTGCATCCCCCCCAAGCCGTGCAACAAGAAAGGGTCTGGCGAGGCAGGGGCACATATGGCAGATGAGGGCAAGAGTCCAAAAAGGGGGGCTGGATGTTTGGCTTGAGAAACAGCTCGTCCAAAATCAGAACAGCTCTTGCAAATAGAGCCTGGCACGGTAACAGCCGCGTCTGCAAGAGGTTAGGAAGCACCTTCGCAGAAGCAAACAGGAGCTCCTCGCTGGCCCTGCCAGGACCAGGTATCGGGGCCACCCTTCCCGTATTTTATCCCAGGTCTTCACCCCAGCTGCCTGATTTTAGGCTGGCTTTTCGCCAGTTTTTTCCCTAGCTGCCTTCCTGTGTATGTATTTTTTCCCTCAATTCCCTGTTGCCCCTCTCCACGTTACGCTTCAGTGATACAATCCGCTCCTAAATCCCAGCCCTGCTTGTCAGCGAGCCGCCAGCCAGTCTAACGGGGCTGGGAGGAAGGTATTTGTCTCTTGCCCCCGGCTCTCGGTGCTCCCTGCCAGCGCATCCCCTGCCCGGGCCATGCTCTGCACCCCGCAGGGCTCAGCGGCGCAGCGCGGCCTCGCACGGCTGCACCCTGGCTCCCCAGCAGCCCTTTCCAGGGTCCTCGCCCTCCCGTCTGGATAAGGTTTGGCAGACGGGAAAGCATCTCGGAACATCAAGTCTATTCTGCTGACAGGCAGTCTTTTCAAGGAGGACTCCGCTGTGTATTCCCACAAACCTGGACAGCCCGCGTTTTTTTTGCTGTCAAGTCTCCAATTCCCTCAGCTTTTACTGTCAGAAGGAATCCAGGAACAAGACGACATCTCTCCCGGCTCCTCTCCCCAAGGCTCCTTTCCACGGGCTTCAGGCAGATAGATAGCGAAGATGCTTTAAAACCTGGCACACGCCTCTCCCTCCCGAAGGACTTTCCAGGGTCACCACACTTCCCTTGCAGCCTGCCAGGACACCGCGTGCAGTGGCTGTCCCCAGACAGCCCCCCCCGACTGCCTGAATGATGCCCTTTGCAGCCTCCACTGCTCGGTTTTACTACCCAGCCTCCATGGCACGAGGCACCGGGGTTCGCAAATCCCTCCGGAGCCCTCCCTGCCTCTCCACCAGCATATCCCTGCTCTAACACAAACTCCCCTCTATCCCCTAGACCAGGTTTTCCCCCCTTGGAGCCCCTTTTCCTATTTATTTTCTCCAATGGATGCCCAACTGCCTCTTTGGCGTCAGCAATATGGAACAAGCCCTTGGTTAACTTGCAGCCTCCCTCCCCTCCTTGGCACAAGGTGAGTCGACACCCCCTCCTCCCCCGGCCTTTTATTAGAAACATATTATTTTGTTATTTTACCTCCGCTCCTCCCTCTCCCATCTACATTACTCGCGCTCCGTTATTTATAGACGGGCTTATCATCTTTTTCTCATCCCCCATCCAAACACACACACTTTCTTATTCGCCTCACTCCCGCCTAGCCCCCCCCCACCCCGCCGACAGGACGTCCCTTTTCTGTACAGACCGATGATTGTCCGGACAGTGAATGATCATTTTGTCTATATATATGAACATGACGCACGGACCGCATAGAAAAATTCAATCAGTTATGCACGGAGGAAAGGCTTAGGTCCGTTTCCTTGACAACCAATGCCCAGCACTAAATACTTGCATTTTACTTGCCAAATACTACAGATTAGCCAACTAAAGCCTGCTTTCTCCTTCTTAAAAGGTCTAAACATTCAAGCACCGTCCACTCAGCGCAAGCAAGCTAATGTTATTAGACGAATATCTCCTGGCACACAAAGCGGGGGCAGCATTTGGGGGGCGAGAGGAGGAGAAAAGCAGTCTTGTTTTCTGTCTGAAAGCCAATTGCATCGCTTAGCAACGAGCCCAGAGGCCTGCCAGAATTCAACCCTTGTTTGCAGCCTTTTAGTTCGGCTCAGTAAATTACATTTAACGCAAGCTGGGAGGGTCTGGGATGACTGAACGGCTGAACAAACAGCTCCCTGTGCTGCCCACGAGGTCCTCGGTCGGCTCCCGCCTGTCCGTAGGGAGGCGATGGGAACGGGGAGAGGGGAGAAACCGCCGAGGTTCGGGAGAGGGGGGGGCGAAGGCAGAAAAATGGGAAAGGGGAAGGCTACAAACGGAAAGCCAACCATTGCTCGCCGGTCGCTCGCTTTGGCGTCGCTCCTTGGCACGTCCCTCCCCCGTGCAGGGCAGCCCCCAGGCGTTATCTCGCTACACAAGCCAAGCAGAGCACCGAAAAGCTCGGGGGAGCCAGCCCCCTCCTGCCAGCACCACGGCTTAAATCAAAACCGTGAGATTAAAACACCAGCACAGAGGTGGATTAAGGGGCTTCTCTGTCAATCCCTTTGCTACCGGGGATCAAACACAGGGACAGGGGTTGTCCTCGGAGGGGGTGGAAGAGGGGAAAAGGGACTGTCGCCTGCATGGGGAGTCTCGCTCCCTGCTGTGGTTTACAGCGTGGCCTTGGCTGGGAAGGGGAGGCAAAGGGAGCTGAGGATGCCAAATTCAGCTCGTGCCACACAGCCTGGTCCAGGTGACTGCTCCCCCCAGGGAACAGATCCTGAGACAGGTCTGGGGAACCTACCTTTGATGCTGCTGAGAGACAGCGAGCGATCCCGGTCTGCCAAGCTGGGCCCCAGTTTGCTGCTGCTGCTGCTGCTGTTGTCCTTCTGCCGGGCCACGGCCACGGCAATGCCGACGGGCAAGTGCCTCACCTCCACCTCGCCCTGGGAGCCGATGCTCTCGCGGCCAAAGGATTTGGCACTCTCGGGTCTCTCAGGGTCCCTCTTCAGCTGCTTTGCTGGCTGCTGCGACAGCAGCTGCTGCACCTTGGAGGCGCCCAGCTGCGAAGAGTCCAACTTCATGTTGCCCAAGCCACCAAAGGGGCTCTTCTTGCCGCAGCTCTGCCGCGATGCCGTCTCCTTGGCAAAGCTGCCACTGTACTTGATGAGGCTCTGCATGGCCGACCCTTCTCCATGGGAGGCGGGGTGGAGGACATCCGCGGCTCCCCGTGAGCCCACCACGGAGGACCGCGGCAAGCCGCTCGGGTCAAGGTAGACCTTCTTGGCTTCCTCCTCCACCCGGGTGACGTGGTTGTGCTGCGCGGCCAGCACCGCCATCTGCGTGGTGGCGAAGTTGCCCATCTCAAAGGGCTTCCACTTCTGCTCGGGCGGTTTCAGCTGACTGTGGTCCAGATGCTGCCGGGAAGAGTCCAAAGTGCCGTAGACCTTTGTTGCTTCTTTGGAGCTGGATCGCTGGAAGCGGTCCCGCTCACAGGAGCGATGCTCTGCCTCTGGACTTGGCTTCAGCAAGTCCTTGGAGGCCAGGAACTCCCTGCTCTCCGGAGAGCCCAGCCCCGGCCGGTTGAGGAAGGGCTCCGAAGTGACCTGTCTCTTCAGCGCCATGGAGTTCGCCCTGATCACCGAGCCCTTCTCCCGCAGAGCCTCCATCCTTTTGGCATCACTGTGGCAAGAAAAGTCCTGGGACAAAAGCGTGCGAGAGGCGTCCGCGAGGCACCGCTCCGTGGGCGACTGCAGCACCCCCACTTTGCCGAGGTCCTTGTCCTTTGCCTTGTTGTCGCGGGCCTGCGAGGCGATTTGGATGGGCCCGCTCCTCTCGTCGTAGGCTTCGACCGAAGGCACGAAGGTGGGGGCGATGACTTTGTGCTCCCTCCCCAGCTCCTTGGCCGGCGGGAAGATGGTGTACATGCTGGAATGGACGGGCTGTGGAGGGAATGTGGTGGCCGGCGTCATCTTCCCCGGCTGCGAGGGGTGCGGGGACGGGCAGCTGCAGGAGACGTGCAAAGCACCCACGGAGGGCAGGAGGGGCTCCCCCCGTTTCAGCCGCTCGGCGTGGGCGTGCGCGGAAGGCCTCATGTTCTCATCGTGCCGAGCAGGATCCTTGGCACAGCGATCCTGCTCGGCACCCAGGACCTTCAGCATGGGGTCCCCACCGCCGTTGCAGTTGCTGAGGGAAGAGCTCTGCAGCGGATTCTTGGACTTGGGTTCCCCACCGCCCGCACCCCGATTTGGCATGTGCTCGGCCAAGAACGGCGAGAGACGCTCGCCGACCTTCACCGCCTTCTCCACCACGCTCACTTTACGGTCGCTGTCGGGCTTGGTGTCCTGCGTGAGGTCTACCACGCTGCGGGGCCGGGGCTCCTCCTTTGGCTTGGCCTCCTTCTTGGCAAAGGGCAGGGACAGATCGCTCCGGCATGCCCGTTCCTTCCCACCAGGGTCTTTCAGGCTTTCTTTCGAGCTTTTGTGCAGTTGCCCAAGGTCCTTCTCCCGCAGCAAAGTGCTCGACGTGTGGTTGCCCGCTGTCCTCGAGAGGGGAGGCTGTGGGTGCAAAGCGGACTGGCCTGCGTGGCCGGACAGGTAGAATCCATCTGCAGAGCAAAAGCAAACAAGATTACCACAGGCCTCCAAGCCCTTCAGTCCTACACAAAGACAGGCGAGAGGTGGCAAACTAGGAGGGAACAGGTTTCAAGAACATCTCAGACATGGCCAGGAAGGACTAGGGTAGAGGAGACCTGGCAGGAACCCCTACATGGCCCAGGTGGGGACGCAGGACAGCCCTGGCTCTGCTGCATGCTGAGCCTTGCGATGTGACAGCACGCGGAGGCTTTGAGGAGCCACATCCAAGACCTTGGTACTGCCAACACCAAGAAACATCCCTGGATGATAAGCCCAGGAGGTTCGTGCTCTTCACCCTCCACATCCCAGCAGCCAAGCAAGTCCCGAGGGCGAGCAGCCAGGGGTGACCAAGGAGCCAGACTCACCTTTCTGCGACTCGAAGAGGCTATGCTGACCCAGCTGGGCCAGGAGAGGACTGCCGGCACTGGGGGGCTCGAGGTGGCTCAGGGGAATGTACGACGGGTAGAGGCCATTAGGCAGATGGGAAAAGCCTGCAGAAAATGGGAAACAGAAGAGGGAAACATGTTTCAGCCCAAGCAGCCTTGGAACGAACCCCGCGGGAGCACAGACTGTTGTGGCTGTCGGTCCCTTGCGTGCCAGGAGCGGCGGCTGCAGGGACGCGTGTGGCACCGCACACAGCCCGCGGCGGGGTCCCCATTTGAGGTACCCGACTGCGGGTCCCCCAGCTCACCCCTCGCACCTCCGCGGGGCTCCCACTTTGCAGCCGGTGGGCTGCAAATGGAAGGTGCTTCTTTCTGAGCAGGGCCTTAAATCTGCAGGCAAAACGACCAAACCAACTGGCCGACAAGCTGCTTTATCACACGTGCAGCGACCTGTGGGTGAGGGCACTCCCCAACGCGCTTCCCGAGCAGCAGTAAAACCCTCTCGGCAACAGCTTTGCCAACACAGCCCGTCCCCGCGGCAGCTGCCCAGCGCCAGGTACGGGCTTTGGGGAAAACCTGAGAGCATCCTCCACAGCAGCTCATGCGAAGCATAGTTTCACGTACCCCAAACCAGCATCTTATCCCCGAGGAAGGCAAAACGGAGGAGAAAACCTGCTGCCTCCCCGGGAGCTGATACAAAAGCAGAGTGTCCCCAAGGCCCAGCTGCCAGCGGTCTGGATTATGTCCTGGACACTGGGGCCTCCTCCAAGAGCGGGGCCCCCTGCAACGTCCTCATGCAAATAATCATCAGCAGCATTTCATCAGTGAATACAATTACCGTAATAGTGGCAATAACACAAGATCTTGGCTACAGGCAAATTCTTCTGCAACACTGCCACCAAACGGCACCCGCGCAACACTACAAACCCCAGCACCGCAAGAACCAGCTTCCCAGTTGGTGCCATCATTTAAAAACGGATTCAAAGCCATCAGGAGAGGATGGAGGAGCCAGTCAAGCCCTCTGCAACCCTTCCCCCTTCCCACCACATCCCGTTAGCAATCGACTTCCCCCAAATCCAACGATCCCGCTGAAAGCAACCAGGCAACAAGCTTGTCAGGAGTCCAGCATCCAACTGGATCAAAACAACATCCCACCAAAACCCAACGGGAGACAGAAGTTCAGTCCCTGAAGCTGCACGTGGAGCACCATCTGCGAGAGCTAGTCAATATTTCACATTATTTAGACAGCCGGGATCTCTTTCGCATACATGTTTGCATCCTGGCACATGTGCTTCACCGACGCGGTGCTCCGCACAGCTCCTGGCCCAGATCCATCGCCCGGCAGCTCCCGGCGTCATCACCCCCACACGCCAGCCCTCCAGCGGCAGGACCAGGGCAGCTGCTGTGCCCATAAAGTTCATTAAGCCCGTTCCCAGCAGGTAAAACTTGCCATTTAATCTTGTGCAGGGCGCTGTAAAGGCACCAAGTGTGCACACACGTTCACACCTCTCCTCAGTAACCCCAAAACCTTCATACTGGAGCGTTTCCAAACACACTTTCTTATTCCAGGGCTGGAGAGCGCGGGGTAGCACCCAGGGGCACCTACCCTGGGTTCGCTGTGAGCAGCTCCGCTCCACGGCACATTTGCCTCCGCTGCGCCACCTCCACCGCTCCGGCAGGGCTGGGCTGGCGACCAGCCAGCGTCTGGAGCAGGAGCCACACATTTCCGAGGGAACGCGAGTCCCATCTGGCAGAGCACACGGTGGCAGCACGGCAAACCCCCTGCAGCACCTCATGCCACACCAGCCCAGCAGCCCCGGCCCCAGACATCCCCACATGAGCCCCTTCTCCCAGCGAGACCTCAATCCCAGCTGCAGCTGCTCCAGCAGGCGATAGCACTGGCACGGAGATTGCGGCAAGACCCATGTGCAGATGCCCACGGCATGTCCCTGTTTGCACATGGTGGAAGGACATGAAGCCACCTGCAGAGCCCCAGGAAGGGGACACGATCCAGCCCTGTCATCCAGCACAGGGACGCCTGCACGCAGTTAAGCTACTGGTACCCAAGGAGGCATTTTGGCACCAGTTACACTCCTGGTCCTACCAGGGCAGCTCCCTGCCTGTGGCATCTTATCCTGCCCAGGGATAACACAGGGTCAGCCCCAGCCCCAAATGCTCTGTAGCTTCCTCCACAACTAGCATTATCACATCCCACCGCTGGGATCCAGCCTCAGCCCGAAACTGCAGGAGGAGGAAGAGGAGTGGGAAGGTCAGCCAAAAGAACGAGGAGACGAGGACAAGGCAGACGAAATCCCCTCCGGCTGCTCAGCATAAGGCGAGCTGTCATAGAAACACAGAATAGCCTGGGTTGAAAGGGATCTTTAAAGGCCATCCAGTCCAACCCCCCCTGACATGAGCAGGGACATCTTCAACCAGACCAGGTTGGTCAGAGCCCCATCCAACCTGACCTGGAATGTTTCCAGGGATGGGGCATCTCCCACCTCTCTGGGCAACCTGGGCCAGTGTCTCACCACCCTCATTGTAAAAATGTCTTCGTTATACTTAGTCTAAATCCACCCTCTTTTTAGTTTAAAACCATTACTCCTCATCCTACCACAACTGCTAAAAAGTCTGTCCCCATCCTTCCTGTAGCCCCTTTAAGTCCTGAAAGACCACAACAAGGTCTCCCCGGCGCCTTCTCTTCTCCAGGCTGAACCCCCCCAACTCTCTCAGCCCGTCCTCACCACAGAGGGGCTCCAGCCTCTGATCATTTTTCTGGCCCTCCTCTGGACCTGCCCCAACTGTCACAGAAGTTTTCCAGCTGCTGTGCTTGGTGACAAGCAGCTTTACGGACAGGTTCAGGTGAACAAGCTGGGGACCCTGCAGGGCAGTGTCACCACCCCAGCTGAGAAACACCAGCAGCAGAACCAAGCTGATGCCACCAGCCAAACCCCAAAGCCATCTTGCACCAGGCAGCCCTTCCCAGTGGCTCCAGCAGCACTGCTCCTGGGACAGCTGTAATCCCAGCATGGGGGCTCAAAGTCCATCCCAAAGTGTTGCGGGTGGGGAAACTGAGGCACGGGAGGATGCAAGGACCTGCCTGCATCACCCAGCAGCAAAACCAGAGAGCCACCTGAACCCCAGCCTCCGGTTTACCAGCAACGCTGTTTTCTCTTCCTAAATGCTCGGAGGGAGAAGCTGCCCAGGCTGTATTTACCTGGCCCGTTCCCCTGCCAGGAACCGGAGCTGGGGCAGGGAGGAGGGATCCGAGCCACAGCCTTCCTGGGGATGAACCCAATGCAAATCCCGTCCCGAGGCGCTGCCAGAGCATCCCTTCCTCCAGCAGCAACGCTGACGGGCTGGCGTAAGACTCGCACGCAGCCCGAAACCTGCTGTCCCGCTCCCCCGGGCAGGACCTGGAGGTGATGCTGCTCCTTCATGCGCTAAGTAGCTGCATTTGCAGGAGGCGGCCGCGGGCAAGTCGGTCCCTCCTTGGATCTCCGTGCCAGAAAGCAATGCCAAGGGGAGAAACTCTACCGCAGTGAGCAACGCACAGCTCACCCCAACCATGGGCTTCTGCCAGGAGAAAGGGAGGGGAAAGGGGGAAACCACAACCATCTCCATCTGCCCGGGGCCAGAGCATTTGCTGAACCAGCGCAAGAACAGCTTCGCCCAGGGACACGCCGACAGGTCTGGGCAGGCTGAGCCACGCTCCTACAGCCGACTGCTTTCCCAGAGGCGGGCTGGCAGCACCGTGCGAGTCGGCAGCGCTGCCAGCACCAGACCGGCTGTGCCCCCCTTCCCTTCCCGGCCACGCCATGCCAAATCCGCGTGCCCATCACCGCCGCCTCTGGAAAGCCACCACCAACATGAATCCCACGCGGGCGCTTTGCCGCTGTGGGCACACATGATCCAAAGCAGCCCGGCTCAGAGGGTAAAAGGATTTAAAGGGCACAGAGATTGTACCTCAAGCCACCTTAATCCTGCAGGAAGGTGACAGCCGGCGGCCAAAATGCAGGTCCCTGCTCGGCTCCCCCTGCGATGCCCCAGTGAGTGTAGGGGACATAGGGGACAGGCACGGAGCAGGGACGCACACCCGTCCCCTCCTTCCCAGCTCCAAGATGAGCTGGTAAAACATACCTGCTTTGTACGATTGAGACATAAATGACTAAGGGCTGTTACTAGAGGAACTTGGCGGGTGCAGATGTGTCAGCCCAGTTGAAAACATCTTCTTCATCTTTGCTCAGCTCTCCAAAACGGCACGGGGCGGCGGGGGGGGAAGAGGTATGGCCGGGTGACTCACCACCGAGAGGGGATGTGACTGATGGGGAGATGAGATACCAGCGACCGCACAAACCGCACACCAAACGTCTGGAGGCCGGAGGTCGCGCTGGGGGAAGCGGCAGGGAAATGGGCCCCACGTGCTCAGCCCGCTCGGGGTTTGCCAAAAGCTCCCCGGGAGGAGAGAGCTGCCAGAAAACATCGCCTGGCCAAGGTGGCGACGGCGGGCGGGCGGACGAGCCCGCTGTGGAGCGGGCTGCCACGTGCCTCCCAGAGTTTTTAACCTGCGGGGTCTCCCCATCTTGGTCCCCTGGTCCCCAGGCCTGAAATTCAGCTCCAGCCGGACTGGTCGGCAGGAGTGGGACACGCTGGAGGGGACACGCTGGAGCTGAACGCATCCCCCCCATGTCATGGCTCTGGCGGACGAGCCAGGCTACATGCCTGAAGCGACATGTGTGTGTCTGCACTGGGGCAGCTGCTCCATCCCAGCCCGGCTGCAGGCGACCGGCCAGCACCTTCACAGCATCCCTGTGCCACCTCCATGCCAGCTGGCGATCCAGTGCAGTGGTGACAGCTCACTCGGGCACCCACAAAGGGCCAAGGACAACAAGCAGGAGCAACGCAGAGACACCACTCAACAGGGAATTGCTACGCCAGCTCTGTTTTTTCCAAACCAGGGAGAAGCAGCACCCGCAAAGCCTCTGCTGGTGCCCAGGGATAGCTCTCTGGTCCCTGCCATCGCCTCGAAGGGAATCATGCAACAGGACACAGCTGTGTGACCTGGTAGCCTGGACGGGCAAGCACTTTTTGACGTGCGATACTAGTCAAAAAGTGAACCCCAAAGCCCATGGGCACGAGCCTTCTTTGCCCGAGAAGCCGCAGCCCCGTCACCAGAAAACCCGTGGCCTCCGGCACCCCGGGAGACGTGAAGTAACTCTCCTCCATCGGCCCCGTCTGCCCGTTACGGGTTTCTGCCACTTATGAAATATTTCCAACCGCCAGCACCTCGTCCCCTCCTCCCCAGGCCGTGATGGACGGACACGGTGCCAGGAAGCAGGCTGGCACCACCCAGCGCTGCACGAGGGGCTGTGGCCATGGAGGGGCTCGACCCAAAAAGCCTGGCCCTGCGGTCCTTCCAGCCCAAGCCCAGAGGGGCCAGGAAACACAGAGGCGAGGGTTTGGGTTTATTTCCACTGGATATTTTCAAGGCTGGGCAGCGGAGGGCGATTTGCAGCCCCTGCTGCAGCCGGGGTCTCTGCTGGGCTCTGGCACGTAGCAGGAGCCGCCGCCGCCCTTGGCCGGGAGCGCAGTCACCTCTTCCCCAGTCCAGTTCGCAGGCAGCCAACTGGGACACCAGTCCAGTCCACGAACGGCTGGATAAACACTTTACATCCTCACGACTCCCCTTTCCCCGCCAGGGAAACCGGGAGAAGTCCAAGCACAGAGAGTACTCGCCGTCTGCCAGCCCCCACAGGGTCCCCTCCCACCGCCACTGGCACGGCCGCTCTGCCAGCACCGCCTGCCCGTCCTCACCGGGGATCATCATCGCATCCCTGACCCTCTCCCGGCAGGAGCAGCAGCTATCCAGGGCAAGGGGGGTGATTTTTTTAGGGCCCCCTCCCCCACCCCCGGCTCCAGCACGTACCTCCCCATCTGTGCCCCACGACACGGGGGCACGCAGCACGGCGAGGCACGGCCACAGCTATTTCTCACGCACGCAGTTATAGCTGCAAACAGCTGAGAGCCAGGAGTGCTGACAGCGTAAATCTTTGCCACCTCCTCCCTTGTCTGCTCGGGCGGCTCTGGTGACACCCCAGGCACCGGAGCCGCCTTGACTCCGTGCCACGCACGAGACGGCAGCGATACGAGCCCCCGAACACGCTGGGCTGAAACCAAAGCCCCCAGATCAAACGTGCCTGGGACCGCAGCGCTGGCCGGTCCCCGTCCCTGCAGCCCCAAGCCGCTGCCACCATCGCAACCCACCGCCCCAAAACCCGACCCTGCCGTATCTACACGCCGTGCTACGGGGCTGGCAGTTGCTTCAAAGCCTTAATTTACAGCCTCAATTCTCCGCTTCCCCTGAAGGCCTTCGATCTCATCCCCCGGATCTGGAGCAGCCAGATCAATTTAACTCCTCGTTTAATCTTCTAAGGGTCCCGGCGAGCTCGGAGACAGCATCCTCCGGCGGGGGGTCCATGCTCCCAGCCTTTGCCGGCTCGAACACCACCGCGCCACTTTCCTTCAGCTGCGAAATCACTACCTTAAAAGCCAACGCGAGTTCCCCCCCCCCGACAGCTCAGCGCAGCTCTCTATTGTTTCTTTTAATTTTATTTTATTCCACGTGGGAATCTGTGTCCAGGCTGCTTTATTTTTAAGTGGCTCTTGCTCAATATTTACTATTGCTCGCGGCTGCGTCAGCACAGGAACACCGTGCACTCCCTCCCGCCGGGTTTCCGAGGAGTCCTCCCGCAGCCAGCAGCACCCCGGGCTGATGCCGTGCCAGGATTTTAGCACCCCGCTACCCTCGCAGTGAACCACCCCGCTGCCGGCCCCCCCGCAGCCAAGGCACACCAAAGGGCACCGGGGTGTCTGCAGGGCTTCCCTGCCTCCGTGGAAAAAAAATACTATCATCAGGCTGAGCCCTACCGCTCACCTCCTCCTCACCCGGGAGCTGGAACAGCCCCAACGCCCCGGAGATGGCGGAGGAGGAGAAAATGGGAAGAAGTGGCTGCGAGCGCTCAAGGGATCGGTGCTCGCACCCCGGCTCTGCCCCCGGCGTCCCGCGGACTCGGCTTCCACGGTGCAACAAAGCAAATGCAACCCCAGGTATCCCAGCGCTTCGGGGCTTGGGGCCACAGGAGAAGACACCGATGAGATGCCCTCAAGATCTCCCATGAGGTCGCTCCCCGCCTACTACGGGCACAGCCAGGCACAGTGACAGCGGGAGGAACCACCCAGGTGGGGACACAAATCCCTCTGGCAGAGGGAAGGTGGCTCTTCCTCCCGCTGGAGGGGCCAGGACAGAAACCACCCCACTGGGAGCCTTGACATGATGCACAGCCGATCTGCAGAGCCTGAAACAGACGGTCCGGGAAGCACGGACCCGGTCCCACGTTAATCCTGACGCACAACCACTCGAACCTGTGTCAACGCTCCCAGGTCACTGTTGGGTGCTAGAGCAGAAGCGTCTCCTCTGCGTCCCCAGCCTGAAAACCCCCACCACGTCCGATGTCTCTCCCTTTCCGCCGGCATAATTAAACCTCACATCCCAACGGGGGCCCACCAGAACCTCCAGGCGCTCGCTACGGAACCACACAGCTTTCCTCAAATAACAAGGAGCGACTCGGTGGTCTCTTCAGCTCCACATTTACTAGGATGCTGTATGGAAATGAAAAAACATTAATTCTAACTCTCAAACTGATTAGCAGAATCCCCAGGAACGCAGAAACTGGCTGCTAGATTGTAGACTTGCCTTCCCCTCCTGATTTTCTAGGGCAGCATCAAAACGTCTTTGCTCTGGTACACCCTTCATCACGGTGAAGACCCTCCAGCCACTGGTGGCCAGCACAAGGGGCCCCAGGGCTGACTCTGCTCCTGGCACTGGGCGCTGGCTTTCACTGCAGGTGCTCCCCCTCCTTCCTACGCACACTAATTTAACACACCCTATTTTTTTAAATTTCTTTATATTTTTAAACACCCAAACTCCGTGCAGAAGAAGCGATGCAAACAGGCGAGCCCCCCCACCCCCAGCCAAGCCCTGCCCGCACAATTAACCCAACGACACCCACGCACTGGCTCTGAGCCACTGTCCCGTGCCTTCGTTAGAAAAAAGCTCGTTACCCCTCGCCAGGAGAGCTACAGGCGCTGGGTGGGGGGAGTTCTTGTGGGATGGCACGGGTGCCGGTCCCCACATCACCTGCACGGAGTGAGTGCCTGCCAGCAGCAATTAAATCAGCCTTCAAAGAGAGATCCCAGCTTTCCCAGCGCCATTAGCCCGTGCCCCGGAGGGAACACGGTCTATTTTCAGCCACAATGACTTAAGACCAGGTCACCAGCAGGTTAAATGGGACTGTGCAGCATTATCTCCCTGCCCTCCCATTGAGAAATTAAACACGGCTGGGCGATGGGCAGCCGCCAGCCCTGCGGACGCACACCGGGGTGCCCATCAGAAGGTAAATGCCACCTGCCCTTTCCTGCCCTCGGCTTCCCATCGCCGGCTGCGGCCACCCGCTGCCCTGGCTGCCTCCCCTCTGCCTGGGGTGGTGGGTCACCGTGGGATTGCCCCTGGGTTTGTCCCTGCCTGTCCTCCTGTCCAGCACCGTGAGGACCGTCCCCACCATGCCCGTGCCCAGGCGTGCTGGAAGGAGCCTCAGCACCCCCCGTTCTCCAAACCCGAGCCCACACGGTGCCAGACCGGGGCTGCTCATCTCGCCCCCTCCTCCAGATATCAGGTGGCCCGACGGCGAGTCCCCAAGCTGGGCACTGCCCCAAGCCACGGGTTTCACCAGGGTTTCACCAGAGAGGTGGCATCTCCCCACCAGAGAGGTGGCATCTCCCCTCGGCAGCTCAATCCGCTTTGGAGGGAGGGGCCGTCACTGAAACCCAACCAGCCACCCCACCGCAAACATCTGGCGGGGAGGTGGCAGCTGGACACGGGTTTGTTTTGCCTCCCGGGCCCCCGCCAGGCGCAGTCAGCACGAGCCGGGATGACTCAAAGCCCTGGGAGACGCAGGCCCCGTCGCTGCTTATTTTAAACCTCCTTGTTTGCAGAGCGGCTGCCGCGGCTCAGCGCCTCTCGGGGCGCCTTACAAAGGGGGGTGGCACTCCAAGGGGAAACTGAGGCACGGGTACAGCACCCCGATCGGACCTGAATGCCGCAACACCAATGTCTGCACACTCAGTGAGCAGCCTGCGACCAACACACAACACGGGGAGCCGGGCAGCAAGAGGGGACCTGCTCCAAAAGACATCCTACAGTGACGACATCACCGATGACCCAACCAAGCCCGATCAGCCCCGGCTTTGTGTCTCCCACTCGGCCAGGACAGGGCGAGAGCGCGGTGAAGCCAGAGGCGCCCGCCTGCACACTCCGTGTGCCACGGGGGGGACGCATCCCTCTGCCAGAGTCCAGCGCTGACCTCCACAGCACCCGCAGGGACCAAAACCACCCCGGGAGAAATTCAGCAACGGGCTGCAGACATTGGGGGGGTGGAAGAACGAGATCCGCAGATGGAGCACGATCCCATAAGCCTCTTTTCCTTAGGAAACCAGGCTCGAAAGCTCAGCCTGTGCCCAGCCTCTCCCACCGACCTTTTTCCTTCCAGAGGCTCCTGCCCTCCCCGCATCCTCCTGAACATCAGCCCACGCCACCTTTTCTGCACCAAAAAAAGCGCCGAACCGCGAAGCAAAGGGGTCTCCGCGGCCAGCAAACGCCCAACGCCACACATCTCCCTACCGCCGATAACGGGAGATAAATGCAGAGGCAAATATTATGGCGGCGCGGTTTAATTCCTGATGAATTATGCAAATCCGTATTCAAATTGAAGCCCAGCCCTTGGGCTCTTGACAAATTGCCAACCTGGCCCCGCTGCCACAAGGCAGAGACCCCCAGGCCTCCGTCAGGCGAAGCGCTAGATGGATGCCCTATATACGTACACACACACACACACATATGTGTCTGCACATCTCAACTGGGGAGACTGAGGAGCACCTGCAAGAACGATTCAAGAGCGACTTTGGCATTTCTCCTTCCTCCCCGCTGCCTTCAGTGCGGCCAGGGAAAGCCCCCGAGCTCTCCTGCCCTCCACAAGATGGAAGCAGCTTGGGTTGACAGCAAGATTCAAAGCAGGGAAAGAGATAAAATTCACCGTGGTTGGGGCTGGGAGGGAGGGGAGGCAGAGGGGAGCGCCTAAAAGGCTTGTGCCAATATGAAACGTCAGCGCCTGAATCGAAGGAAAAGAAGATGCGTCCACAGACCAGTCACAGAGAGGGCTCAGCTGATGGAAGTAGGAATTTCCGATCCCGCACAAACCTTGCACATCCACTAAAAGCAGCAGAAGAATCGCCGCTTTGTGTCGCTAATCTCATTAGGGAGAAAGCCCGGCTGTAGCATGGGGATTGCTAAGGGAAACCCCGGCACGCCGGGCACACCGGGAGCGCGGAGCCCGGGAAAGGAGTGCTGGGCTCTCACCGGCACCCGGGAACGTGCCCAGCTTTGCTCCCCTGCCCGGACCTTTACTCGACAGATCACCATCCGCTTGGCTTGCGTGTGACACGGCATGTGGGACGTCTCCCCACCCAGCAGACCAGGACACAAAACACCAAAAATTACACACTTCGCACGGTGATAACACGGGGGCTATTTCCTTCACACCCCGCTACCGGCACCGCCTGCAAGCAGCACAGAGCCGAATCCCTCCAAAACCCTCCCTTCCCATGCACGCTGGCCATTCCAATTATTTTTTTTTTTTTTTTTTTTTAAATTAAAAGCAATTAAACCAAATGTTTTACAAAGCTTATTCAAGCCACCGGGGGTTCGGCCGAGAAGGGATAGGGGGCAGAAAGGGAAGCACGGGCGATACATCTAACCACCAAACATAAAAAAGGCATCTTCGCCCGCAGTAACGCGGCAGGGTAAGATGGATGGCAGCTGAAGAGCCACCTTTGCAGAAGTTGTCAGGGATACAGACCCAGAGAGACGGGGTCGACTACTTAAAATCTTCATTATTCCCCTTAAAAAGGCACATCTTCTCCCAAACATGCCGCACCGCTCCTTCCCTTGCTCCGAGCCCACCATGTTCAGCTCGCCTGCCTGCATCCAGCTCCTTCAAAATGGCTCTTTGGCCACTGCTACGCCGGCAATAAAAATTTATTCCCAAGGTCACTTCCATCCTTTCGCCACTATTTCAAGTCTCGCCGGATTTAAACAAAAACCCAGCCTCAGATATACCAAGCCCGCCCCCCCTACCCCCACCCCCCAGCCCCTTTTCTGCCCATCCCCTCCCTGATTTAGAGATACCGAACTCTCAACCACCTTTCGCTTCCCATAACCGTCAGCGGCAACAGCTGGAGAGGAAAAAACGGAGCATATTGTGCGCCCAACAGCTGATCCTGGCGGCGTGGGGAGGGAGCCCAACTGTCACTGTCACCGCCGCGGCGCTGCCGTACGGCAGGGCTCCCGCCACCCCGTCCTCCCCAGCCAGCGCCGGTCGGGGTAAAGGGTTCCCGCGGTTGCCGTCCCCTCGGTGTTAAAGTGCTGGAGGGACGCGAACGATAAGCCGAAGATAAAACAGCAGGGATAAATAAAGATAAAATAGATAACTAGAAGGGAGAGACGGCGGTTTTTCCCCAGGCGGTGGGTGCGCGGCGATGGCTGCGGACACCCAGCTATGCCATCCCAGAAATGCCGGGCTGGGAGGAAACGCGGGGACGAGGAAAACCCCCAAATCCCCACGGCCAGGGCAGCACCGGAGCGCTCCCTGCCCAAACTTTGCTTTTTAAAGAGCATCCCCAGCGGGAAAAGCTGGCAAGGGGCTGCGGCAGCTGGATGCAGCAGGGAGCTGGGGGCTGCCCTCGGCTCCCCCCCCACCCCTGGCCCTGCACCAGTTCCTGAACCGACCGTTTTCGGGAGGGTTCAGGGCCCGCCACGCTCTCCGTTTCGGCAGCCAGGCAGGACAAAGCGTGCCCTTGTCCTCGGCACCTGGAGCAGGCGATGCTGGACGGCGTTACCCAACCCAGACCAACGTCTCCTCGCCCCGGCAAGGCGGCTTCGTGTCAGCACACGCCGGGCTGGCCCCGCTTCCCGCGCCACCTCCCGCCCCGAGCTTTAACTGGACCAGTTTTAGTACACGCTGGAAAAACACACACGGAGCCTTGTTTCAACTCGTCGGGCGCGAACCCCAGCTAAAGGAGGTGATCCAACACCCTCCCGCCGGCGGCAGCCGCAAGGCGCTCACCTGGAAGGCTGCCCTAACGACGTTAATTCCCCTTAACAATGTTCATTTCCATATTCATCAGAAGATGGTGAAACGACAAGACGGGGGGTTATTTACTATATAATTATAAACTAATTTCAGCGTTACCCTGGGTTATCCTAGGCAGGAGATCTAAAATTTCCCTTACGAAAGCCCTGCTCTGCTAACCACGTCTGCAGCGAGATTAATTCCCGGCGATTTCCATTTCTCCAACAGCTGCTGTGCTGGGAAAGAACGGGAGCCTGTGCCCAATGCCGGGGACATGCCCGGTGCCCCGTGCCATCCCCGGCTAGGGTTTCTTTCTAGCACCGGCACATCCTCCGGATCCAATTTTCACTGGCACGCCATCGGTCGGGGCTGGGACCGGTGGTTGTCCAACCCCACCAAGGAGACTCGGGGGGGGGCTGGGGGGGGGGGGCAAGGCTCGCTCGGGGTGGGAGAAGGGCTGCTAGAAACCAGGCTAATAAAGCACATCTCTGCCGGCGCTGGGCACCAGAGACAGGGCCAGGCTCCCCCGGTTCCGCTGGGGAAGGTATTAGAAACCCAAACACAGCGGAAGATCCCGCAGGACCTTGCTCCGAGCAAGTTTACATCGCCACATTGGCCCCTGGGCTCCCGTCCGTGGGCCGAGGCCAGCGTCCCACCACCAGCTACCACCACTCGGGACGGGAACTTCAACCGGGGGCCAGAGGACAGGGTGGACAGTCCTTCCCACCCCTCCTGAAGGATGGAGATGCCACCCCACCCGACCACCAGGACCTTGGGGAAACCACCAGGACACGAGGGAGAAAACTCCCCAGCACCTCAGGAGCGCCTGGTGGGAGACTCCCAAAAATGCAGAAGCTCCGGAGCTGCATGGACATCACCCAACGTCCGAGCTCTTCCTCCACCCCTGGGATGCCGGGTGTAAACAGGAGCGAGCGAGGGGTCGGGGGACAACATCCCTGCCCGGCGCAGCATCCCCTCCCGGAGCCCTGCCGGGACAAGCATTCCGGCTGCTCCGCCTGAAAACGCGCATCAAAATGCATCTCGTTTCACCAGGGCCCCAAGGGAGGAGAAACATCTCCCCAGGCAGGTCTCTGGCCCGTCCACATTCCTCCCTCCCTCCCACAGCCCCTGCCCCAAGGAGCCCCCCACGCTCAGCCCCTCGCACCACCCCCTGGGCGGGCAGGGAAGGGGGGGAACGGCGATTTCAAGGGCCATTAAACACCCACGGTATTTTTCCTCCCAGCATCAAAACGTGACCAAAAAAAAAAAAAAGAAAGAGCCGCCTGGAACCACAGCCACAAGCCCAGGGCTGGTCCAGGAGCCCCGTCCTCCCCAGTCCGGCTACTGGGAGGAGATGGGCACGGTTGGGTCCGTCGGCGTTATCCCGGCATCTCCCACCAGCGAAGGGATTTTAGCGGGGATAGAGTTCGGATGAGCAAATTGTGCTGCTGCTGGCACGGCCGGTGGCAAGGCCTCCTCTGCAAAACCTGCCGGCTCAGCAGAAGCACAATTTTGCCATTATAAGGATGGCTACAGTGGGATTTTGCTGGCACAGCAAAGCTATCCTGGGCAGGGGGGGGAAGATTTTTTTTTTTTTTTCTTTTCTTTTTTTTTTTTCCCCTACGCTCCTACCTGGCCCAGCTGTCTGGGAAAACAATTCTCCCCGGGGCACAGCAGGCCTGGAAGCAGGGATGGGCTCCAATCCGCCTTAAATCCCTGCATTCGAATGCACACGCTAAGGTGGAAGGGGGAAAGCAAGCAAGCAAGCAAACCAAAATCTCACACACCCCCTCCCCGAGCCCCCCCGCGGCCTGACAGCCCCTGCTCTCGGGCTGGATTTAACGCAAAGTCAGCTCCGCTCGTACAGGTGCGTCCCTTTTCCCAAGCGCTGGAAACTGTTTCTGAAGCATATTTTAATGGAGGAAAAAAAAAAAAAAAACAAAAACAAAAAAAAACCCCAAAACAACTAGGCATCCTTTTATACAAACGTGGATCTGTTCAGGTAGCGCCCCCCATTACGCATCCCACCCAAGAAAGGATACCTCAGTATACGGCAAAAAGCAGATTTTTATTATTATTATTACTATTTTAAACTCAGGAGGATATTATTATTTTTTTTCGCATGTGGACGGTATTCGCTCGCAGGCAGGGACACGGTCCCATCGCAGCCCTGCGCAACTGAAATCACGAATCCCGGGAGCTGCCCAGAACCAGGCGCCCACCGTGGGATGGAGCCCGGACCGGGACACTCGCTGAGGACCCAGAGACGGTGGGGAAGGGAAGGAGCAAAACCTATCAACCCCCCCAAAATTTCCAGCCGCAGACCAGAGCAAGCTCGGCCGCCCAACTCCAGCAACTGCAAAAAAGCACCGTCTTCCCAGCAAGCTCGGCCGCTGCCAGGGACGAAATTCCATTGCGAACAGTCACCATCCTCCGCCATCCCTCGGCGGGGTCCCCCTCGGGAGCACCCTGCTGCTCCCCAGCCCCCCCCCCGCCCTCCTGGGGGGACAGGGACGCGGCGGTGGCCGAGCATCCGCAGCCCCCGTGGCCGGCTCCTCTCCCGCCTCGGCCGCCCGCTCACTCCTCCCTCCGCGCTCCCAACAAAGGGGCTTCTGTCCCCCATCCCCGTGGCCACCAGGGAATAGAAACCCCCTCCCCGGGAAGAGCAGGGGGTCCAGGGGCCGCTGGCCACAGCCCAGGCAGAGCCCGGATTCCGCCGTCACGGCTACGGGAAAAGCGAGAGGAGGGTGCCGGCGATAACTGGATCCTCAAATATGGCCAATCACGCTATTTTTACAGGGGCGTATTTATTTTAGGAGGACGCTGGGACGGATTCAAGACTCTCTTTCTTCAGCCCGGCGGTATTTAAGGATCGGTTTGAACTGGCTCTATTTAAAGGCTTCGCCTCCTGCCCACTTTTTCTTAACCCCTTGCACGAGGGCTTTGCTTCCCACCCCTCCTAAAAACCCAAAACAACCCCAAAAACAACCCCACAACAACAAAAGCCACCACCACACCAACACCGACACTGCAAACGCAAACCTACAAAGGGCCCCTCCGTAGCAGGAAGCAATCGTCATTTCAAACGATATTGTTAAAGCCATAAAAAAAACACAACAATAATAATAATAATAATAATAAAAAAAAAAATCCCTGCCTATCCCGCTGCCGTGGTGTAATGGAAGTTTCGATTGTTAATTGTACGTAGCTTTTTTTAACGCAGTTGGGAACAGCCACGCCGAAGCCGATCTCTCGGAGCGAGCTTTTGCCAGCGACTATCCCGGAGAACGCACGGGAGCAAGCCGGGAGCCACCGAGGGGCAGGCGGGGATGGGGGGGGGGGAGCGGATTTCCAAAATACTTCAGAAAGAGGAAAATAAAAATAGTAAGAACACGTTTAAAAAAATAATAATGGGAGGGATCACAAAACACATTCCCTCTGTGAAGGGCCCCAAATCCAGCGGGAAAGCTCTCGGATGGCGGCAGGGAGCAACACGGCGTTCGGCTCGGCCGGAGCTCCGCGCCTCCCTGCCCGGATTTCAGGGAAGCACCAGAAAAGGAAACTTTGGGAGGGGAAATAACAGGAGGGAAAAAAAAAAAAAAAGGGGGGGGGGGGGAAGTATCACCCAATAAAAAAAAAAAATCAACAACAACAAAAAAAAAAGAAACAACCCGCACTTGGTTTGGCTTGAGATTGTCCAGACAAATTTTTGCAGAGATTGTGTTCTGCTTTTGCAGGAGGTGGAGGGGGCTGGGGGGGGTAAGAAAAAAATACCCAGGACAAAAAAAAATAAAGGGGGGGGGGGGAATAAAAAGACAGACAAAAGGGAAGGAAAAAAAGGTGTCTGCCCATGTGCTGGGCTTCACAGCCTTTCGCTTTACACCTCTCCTCTTAGCACCTGGGAAATTGGCACTGCCACCTGGTCTGAAACTAATAAATCTTTTTTTTTTTTTTTCCTTCCCCCCCCCCACGATTCGGGCTGCTTCCTTCTCTGCAGATGTTGGCAATCAGGTTTGCAAATTTCAAAGTCATTCAGCCCGGGCGGCTGGGAGAAAAGCAGGTTTATTATTGCAAAACCTGTCACCCTCCCAAACGCCTAAAGTAAACTCCGAGTCACCTCTCCACGCCCAGGGGAAAGAAAAGGGAAAAAAAAAATAAAAATAAAAAAATAAAAATAATAGAGGCAGAGAGGGAAATCAAACGGTCGGGAATCCTTCCCGTCCTCCCAGGGTAAGCGTGGTGGCTTCCCGGCAAAACAGCGTCCGGACTCTGCGTTAACCCACCCTGCGAGTGGCTGGGAAAGGGAGCTCGGAAAAGGGGAAAAAATAAAAATCCCTCCAAAAAAACGAAGTAATTTAAGCAAATAAATAAAAATCTGACTGTGGGAAAAAAAAAAAATAATAAGCCCGGTACATTTCAAAGTCTGCTTGCCTTTTTTTTTTTTTTTTTTTTTAAATGGAAAGGCAGCCGTGCGGCTGCCCGGGGATGGAGCACATCAAGAAGGGAAAAAAAAAAATACAAGGAGGGAACAGCCCCTGCGTGGAAGTTTTGTTTGCAGGCTTAAAAAATAATAACAACCCAGGAAAAAAAAAAAAAAAAAACACACACACACACAAAAAAATCACCAAAACCCGCAGCGCCGGCAGCGCTGCCCGGCAGCGGCAGGGACCGGGCTGCACCGCCCGCCGCGCCGGGGAATCACCAAAACTGCCCCTTTTCGACCCATTTTCCCAGCCCGAGGGTGGTTTTTCTGCCCGGCCGCGGGGCAGCGCAGCCCCTTCCCCCCACGCCCCGATCCGCGCCTCTCCCGGCGCTCCCGAAAATCGCCATTTATTCCACAAAACAGCCGCAGCCGCCTCCGCGGGGATTTTCCTCGGTGCCAACAAAACCGTGCACTGGGGGGGACTTTTACCGGCCAGGAGCGATTTTTTCTCCCCATTCCCCTGTTATTTTTTCCCCACGTTCCTCTATTTTTTCTCCATTCCCCTATTTTTTTTTCTTCGTTCCCCTGTTTTTTTCCCTTTCATTCCCCTATTTCATTTCTTTCCCTCATTCCCCTATTTCATTTCTTTCCCTCATTCCCCCGTTTTTTCCCCCATTCCCGTTTTATCTTTTTCTCATTGCCGTTTTTTCCCCCTTCCCCTATTTTCCTCTCATTCCCCTATCCTTTTTCCTCATTCTATCTTTTTTCTCATTCTATTTTTTTCCCCTTCATTCCCCTATTTTATTTTTTTCCTCATTCCCCTATCTCCTCATTCCCTTTATTTTTTTCCCCATTCCCCTCTTTTATTTTCCCACATTCCCCTCTTATTTTCCCCCCATTATTGTTTTTTTTTTTTTTTTTCCTCCGAATGAAAAACCGGGATAGGCAGAAAACCCTCGGGAAAAACACGCGAAAAAGCTGCAACCATCCATACATATATTAAAAAAAAAATAAAATTATTTTTTTTGTGGCGCTTAAAGCCCGGCCGGCTGCGGGGGTCGGCAGGGGAGGGAAGGCGGGGAGTGGGGGGTCCGGGGGGGGTCCGCGGAGCCTTACCCGGGTGGGAGTGGAGGCTGATGCCCGATGCGAGGAACTTGCCGGGCTGGAGGGCGGCGGGCAGCCCGGCGGCCATGGGCCCGGCGGCGGGGGCCAGGCGGCCGGTGGCTCCCAGGCGGTGGCTCTCCATCGCCAACCCGGAGAGCAGCGGAGGGGGGCCGTGCACCGAGCGGGGGGGCCCGAAATCTCGGCCATCCATCATCCACTCGCCGGCTTCCAGGAGTCTCCCGGATCGCTGTCGGTGCCCGCCACCGCCTTCCCCCCCCACCCCCCCCCTCCCGCCCCCCACCCCCCTCCTTCTCCTCCTCCTCCTCCTCCTCCCCCAAAAAAATCAGATGGTTTTCAAAAATAAGGCGTCCAAGCGTCCCATGGCGCGGTGCAGGGAGCCAGCCCCGGCGCGGCGGTCTCGGCGCTGCCTGCAAGAGAGAATGGGGGGGGAGGGGGGGGCGTTGCGGGTGAGCCAACCTGCCCCGACCCCCCCCACCCCAAAAAAAAAAAAAACCAAACCCAAAAAACCCACACACCCCCCTAAAAGAAAAAAAATATATCCCCCCCCCCCAAAAAAACCCACCCTTCACCTTCCCGGGGTGTGTGTGGGGGAGAAAGGGTAGGGAAAAAATAATAATAATCCAAGGAAAACTTGTGGCAAAGGGCGGAAAAAAATTGTTAAAAGTGTTTAGAAATATTTAAAAAAAAAATATAATAAATACTTTTATTTTTTTTTTTTTAGAAAAAGGGTTTAAATTTGTCACCCGCAGAAGCGGAGCGCGGCCGCGGAGCGCAGCGCTCGCAGCCCGGGACCGGCGGGGAAGCGGCACCTCCCCGGAGCGCGGGAGAACACACACACACAAAAAAAAAAAAAAAAACCTAAAACAACAAAAATCCACCCTCGTTTTCCTCTTTTTTCAATTTTTTTTCCCTCCGTGGGGCTGCCGTACCCCGCCGAAAGCCGCCCCGGCGGCGGCGGCATTGCTCCCCCGGCCCCGTTTTTCGCTTCTTTTCCCCCGTTTCCCAGGGCTCCAGGGCGGGGGTGGGTGGGTTTTTTTGTGTCGTCGTCCCGTCCCCCCCCCCCCCCCGTTTTTCTTCCCAGCGCCTTCCCCCCTCGGGAAAACAAAACACGTATTATTTCCCGACAGAGCGGGGAAAAAAAAAAATATATATATATAAAAAATTAAAAAAATATATATAAAAATACATGTATTACTTGTAGCCTGATAAAAGGATTTCCCCCCCACCCCCGCCCGTCGGGTTTTGCACCGGGATAGGGAGAAATAATAAACACAGCGGGGAATAAGGTGCGCTTTTCTCTCTCCCCCCCCCCCCCCCCCCGCACCCCCCGGTGCCGGAGCCCGGGAGCCTCCGCTCCGCCCCGGCCCCGGCTCCGGCTCCGCGCCGAGAGAGGATTAACGACAACCAAATTTAAAAGAAAAGGGGGGGAAAAAAAAAAAGGGGGGGGACGTAAAATAATAAGAAAAATCCCACCGCTTTGTGGTTTGTTTTTTTTTTTTTTTGGGGGGGTGTTAATTTATTTGGGTGAAATTTAAAAATTAAACGCTGCCTGCGTGGCTGAGCGGGGCGAGTCGGGAGCGGCCGGATCGCGGCTTGTAAGTACTTAAAAAGGCGGGGGGGGGGGGAATGAAAAAAAAATGGCTAAAAAGGGGCAAAAAGCAATATGGGGATGGGGCGGGAGAGGACGCGCCGCCCCCGGGGACACGGAGGGGGGACACAGGGGGACCCGGGGAGGGGGGGGACACAGGGGGACCCCGTTCCTACCTCGGCGCGGTCAGACCGCCTGTTCGCGGGGCATGGCGGTGCGGGGCTGGGGCGGGGGGTGCCGGCTCGCCGCCCTGCCCGCCGCCCGGCTCCGCTCCGCTCCGCTCCGCTCCTCAGCGCGGGAGGGACGCGGCGGCGGCCGCGCCATGGAACGGCGGGGCCCCGCCGAGCTGCAGCATCGCCACCACCGCCACAGCCGCCGCCACCACCACCACCACCCCCCCCCGACCGGCCCCGCGCGCGGCTCGGCGGCGCTTAAAAAAAAAAGGAGGAAAAAAAAAAAATTTAAAAAAAAAATAATGAAAAAAAAAAAAAGGGAGCGCGGGGCGGGCGGGAGGGAAAAAAAAAAAAAAAAAACGAGGGGGAGGGGGGAAAAAAAAAAAAAACGGCGGCGCCGGGGCTATGAAACACGCATTGTTCTCGGCGCGGCCGGCCCGCCCGCGGCGCCCCATTGGTCGGGCGAGCTGCCACTCAGCGGTGGGTAAACAGGCGGCAGTTTCCAGGCCCCCCCTCCCCGCTCGCCCCGCCCCGCCCCGCCCGTGAGGCGCTCCCGCCGCCGTTTCCAGGCCCCCCCTCTCCTTCCCTCACTCACTCACTCACTCACTCACTCACTCTCCCGCCCGGAGCCGGCGGCGGTTGGCGGCCGCCGCGCCGCGACCCGCTCACGGGAAGTGGCCTCGGGTGTCCCCCCCCCGGCTTTGGGGAAGCTGTCGGAGGGGGGGAGGAGCCCACCCCCCGTTCCCTTCATTATCTGTGGGGGTTAAATCCTTCTGCCCGCCCGCCCCGACAGGCCCGGGCTGAGGGACGTGAGGGCCCCCCCGCCGTCCCGGGCGGGCCCGGGCTGAAGGGACGTGAGGGCCCCCCCGCCCCGGGCTGGGCCGAGCTGAGCTGGGGGGAAGTGCCGCCGGGCCCTCTCCCACGGCCTCGCCGCGGACAAAGCGGCCTTTCACGGGCAGGGGGGGAGGCTGGGCGGGGGGGAGAGGGCCCCCTTCCCTCCCTTGCGGGCCCCGCCCCCCCCCCCAAAATTTAAAAATAGGGTGAAAAGGAAGGCGGCGGGGTGGGGGAGGAGACACCACCCCCCTCCTCATTTAACCAAAACTCCGCTTTTTCCAGCTGCGCGCGAGAAACGGGCGGGAGAAGTCGCCGGGGGGGGGGCACGGCTCCCTCCAGCGCTGCCTGCCCGGCCTTGGGTTTTTCCCCGCCGTCCAGACCAACTTTTACTTATTTTGTTTTTTGTTTTTGTTTTTGTTTTTTTAATTTCTAATCTGTTTTTCCTTTCTACAGCCAGCCCTGAGCAGCGCCGAGCGCTGTCGGGGAGGGGGGGGGGGGGGGGGGGGAGCGGACACCCCATGGCTGCCAACACCCCCCCCATAGAGCCTCCCAATCCACCGCCCCGCTGCTTTATTTAATTAAAAAAAAAATCGGCTTTTATAACGAAGGGGGGAGGGGAAAATCTAATTTAATCCCGGTATAAATTAAAAAAAAAAAAAATAAACCCACACACACACACACAACTTCCCCCCCCCCACGTCCCCCGGGGAAGTAGAGTTTCGAGGCGCCCGCCGGAGCAGCGGCCAGAAAAAGGGAGAAACTGCCCCAAAAGCGGCAGCAGGTTCCCCCGGGACACACCCCCCACCACCACCCACCCCCCCCCCCGTCACTTTTCTGCTTATTTTTAATCGTTTTAAGAAAAGCGGCGCCGCGTTCCTCGAAAAGCTCTCACGCCCCGAAAGGCGCTGTGTTTAACGCGAGAAAAATAAAAATATATGTATGTTTTTATTTATATCTTAAGAGCAAAACCCGGCTGCGTCAGAGGCGAGGGCTCAACACACACACACACCCCCCCCGGCCCATGCTTCGAGGGGGAGGGCTTTTTTTTCTTTTATTTTCTTTCAGTCTCCTTTAGTAAACCAAAAAGGGGGGGGGGGGAGAGAGAAATATTAATGGCTTAATCGCTTTTATGTGGCTTTAAAAGCATATTTTATAAATGTTTAATGCCTTCACGCCCGGACCTCCCCGCCGCTGTCCCCGGGACGGGGGGTTGGCATGCCATAAATCAGGAAAATGCTAATAAAAAACCCCGGGCGTGGCGGGGGGGGGGGGCGGGGGGCCCCCCCTTCTTCCTCCTCCTCCTCCTCCTCCTCCTCCTCCTCCTCCTCCCCGGGCTCCCCCCCACCCCCGCGGCTCCGGCCCTTCCTCCTCCTCCTCCTCCTCCTCCCCCCCCGCCCCCCCCCGGCCGGGAGCCATCTTGTAGCAGCAGCTGCGGGCTCTGCTGGGTTTGCAAAACACCCCCCCCACCCCCTCCGAAAAAATAAAAGCCCCCCCCCCCATATATCTATATATACACATTTTTATTATTGTTATTATTTTTCCCTCCGAGGCGCGGTGCTGCGGCTGCCCGGCGGGGGGCGGGCACCATTTTCCCACCATTTTCCACATTATCACACACCCCCTTTTCTCCCGGTTGTTTCCCCAGGCAGTTGGACACACGCACACACACACACACACACACACCCCCCCCCGAGGTGGGGGGACACACACACCGCGAAGGTCCCGGGGAAGTTGGGGGGGGGGGGGCGGCGGCGGCCGCTCTCACGTTTTCCCCGCAAAGCTCAAACACCGCTTTCTCCCCAAAACACCCATTTTTATTGCAAAAAAAAAAAAAAAATCTTGCGGGGGGGGAGTGGGGAGGGGGGGTCCCGCTTGCTCAGCACCGCGGTGCGTCGTCCCGTGTCCCCCCCCCCCCTCCCCGTCCCCGTCTCCTTTGCCGGGGGCTCCCGGCAGGTTCCCACGGTGCCGCCCGCCCCCGGGCCGCCCCCCGCCCCGGGGAGGGGGCACCCCCGCCCGCCCTGTGCGCCCGGGTCCTCGCCCTCCGCCTGCCCTTCTCTCCTTTTCATTTAGTTTTCTTTATTTTCCTTTTTTTTCTCTCTCTTTCTCCCATTTTTCGTTTTTTTTATTCCCTTCCCCCCCTTTTCCCATTTTTTTCCCCCTACTTTTTTCCCATTTTTTTCCCTTTCCCCCCCCAACAAGGTCGAACACGATATTCTCTCCGGGCCGGCCGCTGGTGCGGAGCTCACAGCCCCCAGCCCCACACCGGGCATTTCCACCCCCCCGGGGGATGCAGGTAGGACGATAGGGCTTGGGGGGGAGGGGGGGGGGGTGCTGGAGTGGGGACAGGACCTGCCTGGAGAGGTGGGAGGCAAAGCAAACTGATGGTCCCCCCCCCCCGCCCCGCCATTCATCCCCCGTTTTGGGGGGGGGTCACCCGTTTATTGCAACCCAGGGCTCGACTTTGCCCCCCCGCCGGGTGGGAGCAGGCCCCTCGCTGGAACCCCATCCCATCCCCAACCATCTGCTGGGACCCCCCCACTTTCCCCCCACCCCCGTAACCCCCCCCCAGCGTGGGGGTGCTGCGCATCCCTTTCGCCCGGCGTTTTTAACGTGCTTACTACACGTTTTCAGGGTGTTTTTGGAGCTATATTTTAAAGCGTGCAGTCAGTGGCTGGATTTAGAAAACCGGGCATAAATCACATTAAAACACGGACGGCGACGATTCCAGCGCGGCGGCAAAGCTTTGCCCTGATTTCTTCACCCCCCACCCCCCCCCACACCCCGTCTTAAAAGCTGAACCGAGTCCGACAGCGGGGTTCCGTCCCCCCAAAATAAAACCCCTGCGAGGGCAGAGGTGGGATTTGAAGGCAAGGGGGTCCCCGCTGGGATTTATTCCGATGAATCCTGGGGGATTTATTAATCGATGGGGGGGCGGGGGGGGGTAATTCAAAGCCCGGGGTCCCTCCCCACCCCAGCCCCCTTGCCTGCCAGCACAGAGCTGCCGTGCGTGGGGAGGGGGCTGCGGGGTGGGGGTGCCGGTGAGGAGATCCCCGGGAAACAGCTTGGGAACCGAGCGAAGAATTCCTGATTAATGACCAGAACAGCTCAGGATTTCAGTTTTCTCCATAAATCCTGGCTGATTATAAACCCCTGGCTGCCGGGCTTTGCATGGGGCGAGGCGGGGGTGTGGGGGGGTGGGATCCCGAGAACACCCACCCCCAAGGGCTGTGCCCACCCCCCCGGGCAGCGGCTGGGGGCTGCAGCATCCTCGCACCATCCCGGCTCCGCTGCCCCCCTGCCCCGCCGGCCTGGGAGAAAGGCCGGAGCGGGGGGACGACGACAGGGACACGGTTGGTGTGTGCCCCCCCCCCCCCCCCCCCCCCCCGCAAAATTCACAGCAGTTCCGATCCCGCAGCTCCGGCGTTGGGAAAACCGAACGTCTCCCTAACCGCAGCCTGGTTCCCAAGTCCAAATAAAGCCTGCGGGGTTTTTTATTCCCTGCCCGGCACGGGAGGGGCGGGTGTGCACGCACGAAACCACCCCCTGCCCCCTGCGCGCTCACTTGCCCCCCCCCCCCCCCCCCCAAACCCCGAGCTGGGACCCCCCCCCAAGTCAGGACCTGCCCTGTGCTTCTCTCAGCCTCCGCGAAGCCCCTCGTACCGGGCTTTTGTCACAGCTAGGCTGGCTCTTTGATAGATCGGGGCAGTTTTATTGTCTTTTTTTGTTTTCCTTTCCTCCCCTTTTACCCAATAATAAGCTTTTTATATCCCAGATCAGGGGGGAAAAAAACCAACCCAGGCAGGGAGGAGGGCTGACACGCACAACCCATAGAGAGCTTTGAGAGGAGCGCGAATCCCAAAAGCTGTAATTACTGCCTGCATTTTTGGGCTACGGACCGGCTGCTAAATTGGGTGTAAGGCGCGGAAATGGCAGTTACACCTTTCAGCGGAAAAAAAAACGCGGTTTGGCGGAGAAACGTGCATGGGAAAGCTCCCCAAATCCGCAACCCCCGTTATAACACACACACACACCCCCCAGCATTACAGGTTCTGCGTTCGTGGGCTTGAAACAAACCTACGTCCAGGCAAACGGGAATGCTGGGCTCCGAACGACGAGATCTGCTACATCAACGGAGTGAATCGGGGATTTTTTTTCCCTTGATCTGCCAGTTAAATCAAAAATACCCTCCTGGATGCAGGACACGAGCGAGCGGGAGGGAGTAGCGTGTGCTATTTTTGAGGTTTGATATAAAATAGATACCCTCGGCTTCTGCGTTTCTCCGTGGCCCGGCCCACAGGAGCTGCAGGTACTTTCATATGCATACAAAACATTTTAAAATGGAAAATATTCACAGCTGCTCTTGCCGTTTTGACAGGGGGGAAGGAATCGCGGGGCATGTTAAAGAGATATTAAAAGCTGTGGTTTGAAGCTCCTAAAGCATTTACTCAGCGGGAGATCCAGAGAAAGAAGTTTAGAAGTTAACTGCATACTTGTGTGCCTTTGCTCTGTCCTTCTTAAAATTCACCTCTCCTATCTGCTTCTAATTTAAACAAGCAGAGCCCTCCAGGAACTGGAAAATCCAGATTTGCAGCATCTCCCAGGGAAAGACGATTTCCTACGGGTGCCCCCCTCCCACCCCCACCCTCCCGCCAACGCCAGGGTCCTGCTGAAGGTTAAACTCGTGAGCGCCGATGGTTTTGCACCAAGTTAATCTCTCCACAAATAAAAGACGGGGGAAATACCGGTGAAAACTGCCCCTGTGTTGCCGGCTGGTCCCCGGCTTGGTCCTGTCCCTCTTCCAGAGCCAGGTGTGGATTTCACCCCCGCCGCCGGTGGGAATCGCTCGTCCCCGCACCGTGCCCGGCCTCGGCTTCCCCACCTGGAAGCAGGGTTAGACCCATCCACCTCCCCGGGGTGCGTTATCGTGGCTTAACATTAACCGCTCGCAAAGGTATTTTCAGATCCCTTCATGAAAGGCACCAGAAGCGCTGGGTGTTATTAGAATAGAGCTTTCACCTTTTAACAGCTGTTAATTGCCATTAAAACCAAACATCCACAGCTTTATTGGAACAGCATCCCAATTTCCGTGTCTGCCTGCGTGTGCGCTTGGTCTTGCTTTCTGGCACGTGCCAGCCGGCTGCGACGAGGTGCCATCGCTAAATCCCATCTCCGTGGTTGTTACCGTGTACGCTGGGGCCCATTTCTGAGTGTTGCCCCCCCTCTTGCCAAGCTTTTTTCCCTTCGCCCTCCCCACCACGCTGCAAATCCTTGCACCAGACGTGCCGTCATTGTGAGAAACTCAACCTAACCCCCCCCTCCACCCCCGGACCTGCCAGCAGAAAAGAAGAGGGGAGGCAAAACTCGTTCCCAAAAATATCCCGAAGAAGCAAGCAGGAACCTGCCCGCGAGGAAGCGGGTCCCTGAGGCTGAATCCAGCCTGCAGCTGCCGGCAGGAGCACGTGCTGGGTGTCACAGGGATGGGAATAGCCCGCTGGGACGAGCCCGGAGTAAATCAAAGTGATTAACAGGCAGGGATGGGGGGGAAGGCTGCCAGCCCCCCCCTCCCCACAGTCCCTGCACTGGGGGCTCCTTTCCCCGCTCCCTTTGGGGTCCGTCGAGCCGGCCCCATCCACAGCATCCCTCCATCGCCTCATGGCCCAGGGTCTGGGAATGCCATACAGAGAAGCCGAGGGCTGGACAGGGGAGAAACCTTTGGGAAAACACTGCGGCAGGAGTTTTCCCTGTGTCCAGGAAGCTGCCAGCTCCTCGCATCCCATCAAACAATCACCCCCCGCCCGGGAGTCCCCTCCGCAGCCTGCGCCCGGGTACCACACCGCGGATGCTCAAACACGGGGGATGGATTCAGCGGGGCGAGAGGGGAAGAAATATCCGTGGTTCCAAGCCCTCAAGCATCTTGCTAGATCCCGGTGTTTCCCCGAACCCCAACCCAAGGAGGGGGTGTCCCTGGCTGGCTCCGGGGGCTCTCCCCTCTCTTTTCCCATCGCCCCAGGCCCCCGCACGGCCCCGAGCGGAGCCGGGGGGGGGGGGGAAGGAGCGGTTGGACAAGGCGAGCCCTTTCTGCTCCACAAAGCTCGTCAGCCAGCAGCGCTGGGCTGATAATTATTATTTCCTTAAAGACGAGCCGAGCAGCTATAGACAAAAAAAAAAAAAAAAGTCCCCTCTTGTCGGAGCTGGAATTTGATGTCCTAACGACTGTTTTTGTACCGTGCCTGTTAGAGGAAAGAGCTCGGCAGGAGGGGGAAAGAGAGATTTAATTATAGAGCTGCATTGTGATTTTGCACACATAGCTGGCTGTTGTAATCAGGTTACAAGTGTATCTGATTTTCTTCCCTCCCCTCCCTCTTCCTCCTCTTTCTCTTTCTTTTCTTGCCTCCCCCCCCCCCCTTTTTTTTTTCCTTTCGGTGGTCCAAATTAGTTGCTTATGTTTGGGTGTTGCAGAGACAAGCTGTTATTTGGCTTCGCCCAAGATCTTGATCAAGGGAACAATGTTTCCGAAGAGCCTCCACAGCTCTTTGCCGGAGAAAGCCGCCGGTTCCCAGCACTCGCATCCCACCATCCCGGGGGCTCCCCTTCCCACCGCCCACAATAAGGGGGACACACACACGAATATCCATCTGCCCCTTCCATGCTCCCCACTAAATTCCTGCAGATCCAGGATTCCTTCCCGCAATAAATGGAGGCTTTTGAAGAAGAGGAGGAGCTCTCTTCACCTCCGTTGGGGTGGGAGGAGGAGAAGAGGGGAGAAAAGAGCATTTTTAAAAGCAACTTTTTTTTTTTTTTTTTTTCTATCTGAGGCAAGTGATGCCACACTTGGGTTGGGGACTGTTGTTGGGTTCATTTAGGAATCTATTGTTGTCCATGTGAATTCTTTTTTACATTTCAAATAACAGGATTATTTCCCCAGGGGGTAATATCCTGTAATTTGAACACAATAATGGGAATAAATTACTTACTTAGAACTAATAACGACAGCCTGATTCCAATATATATAGGAACTGTAACAGCTTTGGTTAGTTAAAGTGTAATTGTGTCGACGGATGACATTTTCTTTCAAAGGAATCTGAATGACTTTTAATTAAATTTGCTGGGGGTGGGGAAGAGAGGGAGAGATACACTGGGAGATCTCGGCTGCCGGGGCTGCCGGCGGTTCCCAGCCGTGGTGCCACAAGTTGGACATCACCCCAAGCTGGAGATCGCCCCAAGATGAACATCACCCCAAGCTCGGTATCGTCCCAAGCCGAGCATCACCCCAAGCCGAGCATTGTCCTAAACCGAGCATCACCCCAAGCCGGGCATCGCTCCACGGTTGCAGAGTTTCTGGACCAGGCACATACAGGGGAGAGGGTAACCATCGCCCACCCCCGTGGCCAAGGGAGGTTTGCAAAATTGTAGAGCGAAGGGGAAGGGACAGCGTCCCCCACTCCAGTTTGACCAGTTTGGCGTTCCCAGGGGACCAGATTGCCACCGTTCAGACAGCCCCGCGCTGCCCCAGCCACCGCTGGGCTGTCCCCGGCCTCCAGCATGGATGCTGCATTGTGGCCATCGCCATCGGGATGCTGCGGTGAGAGACCACCAGGCCCCCAGAGCACTCACCCTGTCCCACCTTCCCCGAGCATCACCTCTGCTGCTGCTGCTCCGGATGGGCAGGGACGGATGGAGAGATGGTGGGATGGAGGCGATGATGGGGATGGAGGGAAGAGAGGGATGGAGAGATAGAGGGGATGGAGGGAATGGAAGGATGGAGGGGATCGAGAGGATGGAGCCCAGCGCGTTTCCCGAGCTCCATCCTGGACCAGGCAGAGGGCAGGGCAATGCCCGTACCCTGCCTTGGACACCGCTACGTTGCCTCTACCTGCAGAGGGGAACGGAGCAGCCAAGGGAGGGCAGGAGTCACCAGCCACAGGCAAGGGCCAGTATTGCCCATATTGCCCCTGTTGCCACCTCAGGCCTGGGCTCTGTCCCGTGGCGGGGGCTCTGCCAGAGGGGGACCCCCACCAGCATCCCCGCATCCCGGCTCCTCGTCCCAAAACTGCCCTGCAAGCCCCGGGCTTCGCGCTTCTCCCCACCGCTGCCTTCGCTGCCAACTGCTCCTCGGGGTTAATTTTGGATGAGAAGCGCGCGAGGTTCCCTTTGGAGGGGGGGGGGGGGGAGCATCTTTCAGCCACGGCACAGAGAAAGCCAAGTTCCTGCCCCAAAATATCTGCGAGAGGAGCGGCGTGCCGCTGCCAGCAGCTCCGGCCTCCTCCAGGACTCATTTTCCTCTGTTTATCTTGAAAATATTTCTGCGCTGAGGTCCCACCCCGCGCGGCAGAGCCCTGCGAGGCCGCCTCCAGCCTGACACACGGCCTCTTGTTTATCCAGAGCCAGTTTTACAAATAGCTTATTAAGCCCAGAGGTCTGTTTGCCAGAGGAAAACCTCGCTGAGCAGCCCCCGCAGCCCCCACTGAGGCTCCTGCCAGCCACCCCCCAACCTCCGGCCCCTCTGACATGCATCGAGTGGCTCAGGCCTCTGCGGTTGCAGACACGGGTGTTTGCCGGGTTTTGGAGTCGCTCATGATTTAAAAAAAAAATAAGTGTGCTGGTGCTGGAGCTCCCACCACCCTTGTCCGCTCCCTGCTCCATGTCCTGGGCTGGGATTTCGGCACGGCACAGGGGTGCCATGGCGCTGCCTGCGCCTCCGTTGCCCACCCGGCCCCGGGACGGGGCTGGGACGGAGGGCTTCATCCCCCAGCAAACAGCATTAGGGATGTCCCACAGGGCCCGAGCCCGACCGCGGGCATCCCTGTGGCCACAGAGTCCGGCAAACCTGTCCCCGAGCACCTCTGTCCCTGCTGCCACCGCCGCCCTCGGCAGGAGGGACAGGAGCCCGGCCGTGCCCCCGCCCTGAGACCCCCTGAAGCATCGCTCCCACAGCCCGCACCCACGCAAAGCCCCGTAACACAGAAACATTCATAACCTGGCCGATGAGATTAAATTACCTGCCCCTGGAAGAATAAAGGAGGCATTCAGCCTTTTTTTTTTTTTTTTTAAATGTCTTTTTCCCCTGTCAAGGCCGGACACCACGGTGACGGTCGCGCACGGAGGCAGAGAAACACGAGCCCTTGCCTCTCCCTCCGGGGGTCACCCCGATCCGCCCCATGTCCCTCCTTCTCCGACCCTTTCACACCCGGGAAAGCACGCGCTTTACTCGCCCGTCACCGGCTCCCTTATCTTTTAATAAAACCTTTAAGAGCAGAAGTCAGGCGACGCCGGCACAAAAGGCAGCTAAACCTCCTCCCGGGACATTAATCATTTTCTTTGACACGTTTTGCTAATTAGCCAAAGCGTTCACCTCGACAGGGGAGAAATTGGGGCCTGGGAAAAAAGAAAAAAAAAAAAAAAAGAAAAAAAAAAAGAAAGGGGAAAGGTGGACTGGGAGGAAGAAACGGGGGAAGGAGGAGCCGACGTTGCTCCTGTGCCATCCGCTGTCGCTGGGAGAAAACCCGTCCCCGGCCCTGCCCGAGGTGACGAGGACGCGGAGATCTGCAACACGCGTTTTACCTTCCCCGTCCCGCTCCTTATTACCCCGGTTATTACACGCTGCAGCAGCGGTGGGTTATTTGAAACAGGCCCTTTGGAGGTTTAACTCACTGCTTTATCTTTTACACGGCTGTTAATCCTCGGGACACATGTTTCCTATCAGCTGTTGATATTTAACATACAATAAGCGTCTTATTAAACTGCAGCGACCGGCTCCACGCAGACCGTTCCCCCCCTCCCCGCCCCCCCGCCTCCAAAACCCACCCCCAAGGCAGACAGGGCACCCAGGCTCGGGCACCGCTTTTGGGTGCACGACGTGTTGTACCCAACGGGGAGAAGAAATATAGCGGGGTGACGGCTCCCCTGCAGCGGGAATTCAGCCTTTAAATCGGGTCTTTGAGCCCCTGAGCAGCCACAAGGAGAATCCCCTGAAGTTTTTTTAAATGTAGTATGTATTATTTTAAAATGTATTATTCTTACAATTATTCTTATTATAAGAATAATATTCGTGTTATTCTTTTCTGGCACCACCGCGGTGGCCGGTGACGGCAGGGATGAGCCCATCCCGGGCAGGACCAGCCACTGCCCCAGCACGACTTCTTGTTCCAAGAGCCTGACCCAGTTTTCACAGGACCTGATGGTTTTTTGGGGGATAGGGAGCACAGAGAGAGCAGCCCACAGCGAAATCCCTCTAACCCGCCACATTGAAAAAAATTAATATAATAATCCCAAGGAGGAACCGTTGCCTGCGCACGCCTCCCTCCACCCTGGCACGGCAAAATATTGGCTCCCATCCCATCCCTTAACAGCAGCTCTCCATCCGAACCCCCACCCGGCACAATCCCCTTTTCTCCGCAAAAACAAGCGTAAGGACGACTAAATTGGGTGAAACAGCCCCATACGCTGGAAGGGTACCCACCCCCGAGCGTCCCCATGGCGGCTGGGCCGTCCCCATCGACGGGTACCGAGGGAGCAAGAGCAGCATCCCGGAGCCAAGTCAGTCCTTTGGGTAGCGTTAAAAAAAATAAAATAATAAATCACAGCTCTTTGCTCCTCTTCAGCACGAGCTTCTCATTGCTGCGGGATGACACACACCACCCCCTCCAAAACAAGGCGCTTTATTATTATTCTGTTTCTAATTTGGGGCTTGGAAATAATTTTCCATCCCGGCTTCCAAACTAAACCATCTCCCCCCCCGCCACCCCCCCAAAAAAAAAAAATAAAAAATTACTAATCTGCTTTCCAGAGAGCGGCGTCGGGGTCGGTGCTCTGCGAGAAAAGGGTGAAGGCGTGAAAAGTCATGTGGGGAAAGCTCGGGGTGGCAAACACTGAGGAGCATCCCTCTCCGTGCCCGTTTCCGAGAAAAAAAAAACAAAAACAAAAAACAAAACAAAAAAAAAATGAAAAAAAAAATTTTAAAAAGCCAATTCAGTTAAATATAGAGCTGCCCCGGGCTCCCCCTGCGACCAGCTGGGGCTGGGACGGGCTTGTCCCACCAGGAAGGGGCTGTGCTCCATCCCTGCCCTCCGAAGGATGAAGGGAAAAAGAGGTGAAAGGCAAGTATTTGGGAAGCAGTGCTGGGAACCCGAAGTGTAAATCAGCTTCATTCACCATTTGGAGTGTTTTAACCCAAATCTGCCCATGGATCCTTGCTCCCTACAAGCCAGCAAGGAGCTGAATGGAGGTCCCGCTTCACCCCGGCCTTGGGGACAGTGGGGACACCCAGAAACACCCGGGTTGACTTACAGCCCGTCCCCCGTCTCCGTCACCCCAGGTTGTGCTGCAAACCTTGCGCCGAGAGGCGCCGGGGGGACGCGGTGCGGCCGGCGGCACCGGCAGGCGTGCCGGGACCAGCAGGCAGGGAGCTGGCGCGGGGCGGTGGAAACCCTCCAAGCTTCCTCCGCCGTCGTACACGAGCCGCTCAAAAATAATAATCCCCAAAAAATCCAACCCTGGGAGGGCGTCCGGGCTGCTTCCCAGGCGGCCGCCGGAGCGTGGTTTGCACGGCCAGACCCGCACACATGCAGGGGCCGGGGGGGGAAATGCCTTCAGGTGAGGCAAGCTCCGCAGGAAGGTCAGGATCCCAGATGTTTTCATACCAAAGATCTTTAAAAAGAAAAAAAAAAAAAAAAGAAAAAGCAGAGCGAGGCACGGAGGCAGAAACACCCGTCATGCCGAGCGGCCGCTGCAAAACAAGTATTTTTACCGTGAGTCACCAGTGGAAAGACCAGATCAGGATCCCGCGGGTGGGCTCCCCATCCCCGCCGTGGCCGGGAGGATGCTCGGCCCGGGGATGCTTCCCGTGATCCCGCTCTCGGCCCTGGGGCGGCTCGGGATGCCTGACCCCGCCGGAGGGATTTCCCGAGGCTGCCAGTAAAATTGCTTTGGGGTCACGCTGGGATGGATTCAGCGCAAAGCCCCAAGCGTTGAGGGCCGCATCCCGGTGGCGTTTAGATGGGGGGAGCGGTGTTTAGGCTGTACGTGGGATTTTCCCCACCCCACTTTTCCCGGCCACCAACATTTCACATGGAGGCCCAACGTGTGCCCTCACCGTGGCCTCAGGGCTGCTTCGCCGCTCCAGCACTGTCCCCCAAAACCCCTGGGGATCGAGGGAGGCAGCGGCAGGGGGAGGAATGAAAATAAATAAAGAAATGGGGAAGGAGCAACCCGAAACAAACAGGTTTGATTTATCGGTGGCGGGAAGGAGGTGAGCGCGCTGAAAGGCAGCGCAGGAAGTCCCGGGGATCGTAAATCCCGTCGCGAGCGGATAAAGCCGATGTGCTTCCATGCGCTGGGAAAGCGGGAGGTTACGAGGAGGGCGGGCGGGTGAAGTTTATGGAATCTGGGGTGGTGGGGGTTTTTTCATTTATAAAAACGCAGGGATGAAGGGAAGGCGATGCCACGGCCCCAACTCCCGCCCGCCCCGGGGCAGGGTGCCGGCTGCAGCCCGGGAAGGGACGGGATCGAGTCCTCGGGAGGGCTGGAGCTCCATCCCGTCATCGTCACCCGCAGAATAACAGCAATACTGGCTGTGTTGTGGGTACAGAAACGGCACGTACTTGTTGCTGGCCGGGTTTCCTGGCAGCCCCAGCCGGGATTTGGCTGCACAGGAATTTGGAAGCTGCCTTAAATCCAGAAAGAAATGAGAAAAGGCTGAGAGTGACTTTCTGAGCAGAGTTCAGCTGCAAATCTCTGCTCGGCGGCAGCTCGGAGCGGGGCACCGGCCGCGGCTGCCCTCTCCCGACGCACAGGGTTAGGGATGAGGTTGGAGACGCGCTTGCCGGCTATCGCATCCTCCTCCGTGAGGACATCAGGGAGGGCTCCCCAGCACCTCCGGACACCCTCACCTCCCTCCCCATCCCCAAAAAGCCTCCTCAGCCACGACGCCCCTCAGCATCCAACCCTCCATCCCATGTCCCTCCACCGAGATGTCCCGACAGTCGGTGGTGCCGATACGAAACCCCATAAATCCACCTCACCTTCGCCCCGGGGCTGCCGGTGGCTGCTCTCGCCCCACGGATGTGCTGGCTTCAGCTGCGGTCCGAGCCCAGGCTTCACCCTGACCTTGAGACGGATGCGGTGGCCATGGCATTGCTGGGAAGACCCGTGGCCGGCGGCCGCGCTTGCTGCTCATTTTGGGGGTATTGAGGAGGAAGGGAGCGAAAAAGACGTGCCAAGAGCTGTAAAAATCAGCAGCAAAAATGCAAAGAAATTAAAAGCTACCCCAGAGCCTCCCCTGGGTGCTCAGGAATATGCTTCCCTACCTCCGGAGCTCGGCACGGGCAGCTGTCCTCACCCAGGGTCAGTGGTGGGGCCGCCTCGGCCCCGTACCCGTCAGGAATCCGCCTCTTGCTCTTCATGCCCCCAAATCCACTTCCAGGCACCAGCCTGCTGCATCCTGGCTTGTCGTATTCATGTGAAAATTCAGAGTTTCTTGGGAAAAACAGGCCCAGTTCCCACGGTGGGGGATTACCTGTGTCCGCTCAAAACTTCTCCCCACCCTGAGCGCGGATGCTCCCTGGCCCGCAGCTCTCCCTGCGACGTCCCAGCTGCAGGTGGGAACAGCCACACCAGCTTCAAGCTGGAAATCAGTGGAAACCACCACCATTCCCAACCCGCTCCGGTTTCCCAGCCAAAGCTCGGCTTCCCCGGCAGCACTCCTGGCTGGAGGGGGTCCCAGTGATGGATGGTACCCATCCCCGCATCACCGGAGGAGGCTCCGGGATTCAGGATACCCCTCGTCCTGGAGAGCCGAGGAGGAGCAGCAAAGCGCTTTCCACCGCCGTGATTTTTTATTTCACTTAGGAGAACATTTTTAATTAATATCGCCATTACCCCGTGCACTTGCTGTATAAACAAGACCTCTCCTTGATGGTTTAAATGGCCTGAAATCACACACCTTAATTAAGGCATCTGCCGGGGTAAATAACCGGCCTCGCCGCTCTTGCCAGAGGGATGGGGAAGCCCAAGGTGAGGAGGGAGGTTTGCCACGGGAATCAATACGCTCTGAATATACCCCAAAGAACCTCATCTTTGTGTTTCCCAGCTCTCTTCTCATTCAGGGATGGGGACCGACACAGGGCACCCCGCTCCCTGTCCCTGAAAAAGTCCCTTTATTTGCCCTAAAGGGACTTTTCTGCCTTTTTGCCCCAACCTACAGGCTCAAGCATCATCTTTTCCTATAGCACCTGGGACACGACAGACGTTATTCACCATCCTGGCTAGGTTTTAACTCCCAAATTGGAGCTTGCAGGGGAAAAATCGAGCCTGAGGGGAATGGGATCCCAGCGGCAGCTCTCCCTATTTTTCAGGCATCTCGGTCAGCCACTTGAACATCATTTTGGGGAGCAAATGGCTTTTCCATGTTGGGCTGGGGCTGGCGCTGCCTCTCCCCGCCAAAGAAGCCCTTGAGCATCGTGGTAAGGGCTCGGCTTCACTTTAGCGGAAAGCTGCTTTCTCGGCAAAACCTCAAAAAACAAGCTTTCTGTAAGAAAAAGAGATGGTTTGGGATGACCCGGGGATGCTCGTCAGGGATTCGGGGCTGGCTTTGGCCCCCGCAGTGTCCCCACCAGCCGCGCAGCCCAAAAAAAAAAAAAAAAAAGCCATTTTTGCTAATTGTTAATAACCCACAGCGAAGGGGGGAGGGGGGGAAATACCCCTTCGTGCCCTAACTTACGCACAGAGAAGAAAACGTCGTTAAACTAAACCAAACAAACGAATCGAGAGGCAAAGAGAAAAATCGCGTTAGCCCGAATCATAAATCCCAGAGAGGGGTATTTACAGGCTGAATTGCCGAGCGCGTTGAAACTGCAGAGAACCCGAAAAGCAGATAGCCATAAAGGCAGACAACGGCCCTGAAAAAATGCTTTGATTAGGATCTGGGCAGCATTCAGCCCAGATGTTCATTTGTCAATGAAAGAGGGATGGGGTGGGGGGCGGGGGGGGTGGGGGGGAGGTGAGAAAGGCTTTAAATTAATCTTTACAACTAGAAAGGAGCTTGTAATACACACCATATGGGGAGAAACGTCCTTCGAGCCCCCTTCGCCTTCCCCCAGCCCGGTGGGTTTGGAGCCAGGCCGGGACTCTCCGGCCGGAGCGTGTCCTCCCCGGCCCCACCGCCCCCGTTTCATCCCCCTGTTTTCTACAGGCACCAAACACTCCCCCCCGAACCCAAACTGCTCAGCTCACATCCCCCCCCCCCGGCTCCGGCTTCCCACATGTGCTTTTTTTTTTTTACCCTGAACAAAACAAACTGCAATTCCTCTTATAACACCAGCTCTCTTTTATTATTCCCCCCCTACCCAGATACCTGCTCCCCCCTCTCTCCGATATCCACATGTGGTTTCTTTTTAACCCTTCTGAGATGACGGCGGAGGGCGGGGGGTGGGGAGAGAGAGGAGGGACGAGGCTGTTTATTAAATGCCAACCATTCAAATTAATTCCCCTAATGGACTCGCCGACACCATGGTGTGCATTTAAATGAACGCTTTGTCATATTTCATAGCCAACCTGCAGCTCTCTGCAGAGCAAACCTGCTGGAGAGACGGGCCGGGAACAGCAGCAACGACAGGGACAAACCTATGAAGAAATAAATAAGAATTGAATATAAATCCCAAAACACAACGTGGGGGTGACAGGGGAGCCCAGGAAAGTCCTTGGAAATTTGCAGGTGGGGTGGAAGCGAGACCCCGGGCAGGGCAAAAAGAGCTGCGGGATGGCCACGGGAGGTTCTTGTCCCATGGAGAAACCTGGGGTAGGAGGGACCGGAGACCCCTCGCCCAGGCCGTCACGAAGGCACGGCTTCCCAGCTGGTGTCGGGGCTGTGTTGGCTCCACTGGGGACACCCACCATGGCGGGATCCAGCGGGGAGCCAGGGAGGAGGCAGACCCCCATCCCTCCCGCACCCCCAGCCGCTGCATCCCCCTGGACCACCGATGTGGGGGCTGTCGGCGGAGCTGCCCAGCTGGCGTCCCTCCTCCATGCTGGGGTTGGGATGCTGCTACCCAACTCCTCCTCGGCAAGCTGTCACCGCCGCGGAGCCGACCGCCCCGGCTCCTGGCAGAGCATCCCTGTTGCTCTTGAGTAAACAGGCCTTTCCCCCCTCCGCTGCCCCCCGGGACAGCCACAGGTTACTCGCCTTGGCTTCGGCTTCAAGAGCTCCCGGTCCTTTCATCAGCCCGATGGAAAGCCAGCGTGTGCACACACACACACACACACACACACACACACTCACACACGCACGCTCGCTTGCTGCAAGCACCAGCTGTGTCACCGCTCCCAACCTCTCCTCCCATCTTGTTCCCTCTCTTCCCCCCCATTAAGAGCTGCCGGAGGGGGGGATTTCTTTCCGCCTTTGAGGGTCCTTTTCTCCATCCTGCCCCACTCAGCTTCCTCAGGGGCTTGAGGATGAGGAGGGATGGGGAAGAGAGGATGGGGGGGAAGCATTCCTGCTCCCCTCCTGTTTAGCACGCCGGCCCGAGCGCTTTGCTCCCGGGGGCTTTGGTCCCGTCCCCCCCCGGCTCGTCCCCATCCCACCGGGGCTGGGGAATGAAGGGGAGACCACACGCTGCCCATCCCCGACCCAGGGTGCTGGGATAAGATGGAGCCGGCCCCATGATGCACCCAGAGAGCAGGGGGCGGAGGGGGGGACACGGCATCCCCACACATCTGTCCGTCTGTCCACCCACTGCCCCATCAGAAGCCCCCACCCCACCCCCCCTACAAACACGGGCTGCAAAAACATTAATAATCATCATCATAACAGCCCTTTCATTTTCTTTCGCTATGAAAATAAACCGGCGCTGTTTGCAGAAGGTTCTCATTTAGGGAAACATCTGGAGTCAGCACTTCTCCCCCCGCCAAAGGGCAGTGAAGGGTTGAGAGGACACGGGCCCATGTGCTGGGGAGGAAGAGGAGGAGGAAGGAGCCCACACGTCTGGTCCCCTGCGCAGCCTCTGCTACCTGGCCTCAAGCGAGTGAGGCACCGTCCCTCCCGGGGCGAGGGGAGCAAACCCCCCTGACGCCGTGACCAGGAGAACACCCCCCGCCCAGGTCCCAAAAGCTGTGGGCGCCGAGCAGGTCATGGTGATGCCTGAGGTCCTCCCAGGGCCAAGGGGACACCAGGGTTTGGCTGCTGGGAAGGACCCTGGGGACCCAAGGGGACAGGAGGAGCAGGGATGCTCCTGGTCTCCCGGGCTGTGGGTGGGTGGGGAAATGGGCTTACAGAGGGGCAGCACGTCTGGGGACACGGGCTGGTGTCACAGCCCAGCCAGGGGATGTCACCCCCTTTTCTAGGTCCTTCTGGACCTTCTTCCAGCTCCTCCAAGGGCCCCACGGCAGGAGCAAAGCCCTTCCTGACACCCCAGAGGGGCCCGCAGGTGAGGAAAGGTCCCATCCCGTCCCATCCCTCCCTGGCAGGTCCCCAGAAGCCAGCAGGACACCTGGGGACAGCACGGGGTGCGTGAGCAGGACTGTGCCCCAGCTGGCCCGTGTCCCCCAGGCGGGACTGTCCCGCACGGGCTGCAGTGACGCCGGGCTGCAGTGACATCTGCTGGGCTCCCACTCGGGGAAACCCTCCGGGCTCCGTGTTGCCAGCCCCGAGACCACCCTGATCCTCTCCAGCTCCTCTTCAGACACCTCCACACCACGTCCCCCTCCTCCGCTAGCGCCAGGCAAAGCCCCCAACCACTGCAGCCGGGGGAGAGGGGCAGCACCATGCCCCCCCCAGCACCCATGTTCCCTGGGGAGGGGTCCCAGGGGGGGTCGCAGTGCCCCTAGAAAGACCAAAAAGGGAAAAAACGCTCAAATTAGGAGTGGGGGTAGGGATGGGGCGGGGGGGAGGGTTGTTTATCTAGAGCTGATTTTGATTTTCGTCTTTCAAATATCAGCAGGATGCTGAGCCTCGCCTCATTATGCAAATAGAAGCAATTAGAGCTCACCCAGGCTCTGCCCACGTGATGGGTTTATGGCACTCGCAGAAATCCTTCCTGCTACATGAGAGGAATAACAACAGCACCCCTGCACCGGTTCCAGCCCCGCCACGGCCGGGAACACAGGATGGTTTGGGAAGGGGAGTCCCATAGCTGGGACAAGCCCCACCATCACCACCCCAGGGCCTTTAAAGCCCTCAGAGAAGGGCTTTCCCAAGGAAGAGGCTCCCCTTTTTCCATGGAGACACCAACCCCACCAGCAGCAAGTTCTTACTGGCTCTCGAGATGGGAGAGGAGGAAGGATGGAGGGGGAGAGCATCGCTGGGAGGGACTGGAAAGCCTTTTTCTCCACCAAGTCAGAGAGTCAGCCCCCAGCAGGGCATCGCTACGCTCTGGGACTGGTGTCCGAGCAGACGTGCTGTGCCGAACGCCAGCAGAAAGGGGCAGAGCAAAAATACCTAAATTCCCTCAACTGGGCTTAAAAGGCAAAGAAAACTCACCCAGACACACCGCAGCAGCCCCGGTCCCAGGATGCCGGTGGCGGGAGGCACGGTGGTGGCTCCGGTCCCCATCCGGCTCATCACCACCTCGGGGGCACGCGGCGACCTGCGGGGACCAGACATGGGAGCATAAATCAGGTGCAGCTCCCATCAATCCATCACCTTCTTCCTGATTTACATCAAGGTAGCCGGGGGGATTTATTCCCAGTACCTGCCTCCTGTTTCCCACCCCAAAAGGAGCACGTAAAAAAAAAAGAAAAAAAAAAAAAAAAGAAAAAAAAAAAGACAGGCTCTTTGAATATTGATCTCTCTCCTAAATCTTTTTTTTTTTTTTTTTTCTTCTTCTTTTGGATGCAAATGGAGATTGATGAGCCCAGGCAGGCGGCTCCTCACCTCTGAGGGCAATTTCTATCTGTGTTCCCGGGGGGAGGAATGAGCAGCGGGATGCCCACAAGTCCTGCTCCCCAGAGGCCATCACCCGTGGCCAGGGGAGAGCTCCCACGCACCTGGGTCAGCCCGAAGGCTGAGAGACTTCATCACGGACCGTTTCGCAATGTTACCGCATTTAAGCATCCTGCAGGAAACCTCCAGCCCGCATCCCTCTTCTGACTCCATCCCTGACTCCATCCCCACACCGGGGCAGCTCTTTCCAGGGCTCATAAGTGGGAAGAGCACCCAGGGACCCCTTTCCATCTCCCCCAGTGCGAGGCAGTGTGTGATCGCCACAGAGAGATGTATTTCCGCAGCCACGGGATGGTTTGGGAGTAAGACCCTCGTACCTGCCCTGGAAGGATGCGGGTGCGACCCAAGGCTGTAGGAGCCGTGCAGCTCCCAGGCACCCGCAGCACGGCTGGAGCTGCCGTGGGGTCCCCCCACACTGCCCCTTGAAAGGGAGACGCTTACTCAGAGCTTCTCCACACGCTGAAAACACTCAGCAGCACCATATGTGGCACTAGACACAGAGATGAAGACCTTCCTCAGTGCTACTGCTGGAGGACGGGCTCCGGCTCAGCGTCGGCTGCAGCACTCCGGAACTGAGCTGCCTTTTTCCCAAGGACCTGCTGCTTTCCAGAACTCTCCCTAAGGGGCACGGGCTGTAGAGGGGGCACTGATCCTGCAGGCAGGCTGCTTCGGAGGGTCTCCTCCTGCACAGGGTGCAAGAGCCCATCAGAAAGATGCCATCACCTCCCGAGGGGACTCACGCCAGGGCTTGGCCACGCCATGGGGAATGGGGAGCTGAAAAAGAGGGGTCAGGTCCCCACAGCCCCAGGGCTTGGCACACAGACTCCTCTGCCCCACACCCGTGGGGCCTTGGAGGAGCTGAGGAACCATGTGGGGCAGGAGTCAGCCCCCCAGAGCCCCTTCCCTGCCGGTGGTGCAGGCAGGGGGGTAGGTAAGAGGAGACGCAGGCAGGCAGGAGGTGCAGGCAGGCAGGCAGGAGGTGCAGGCAGGCAGGAGGAGATGCAGGCAGGCAGGAGGAGATGCAGGCAGGCAGGAGGTGATGCAGGCAGGAAGAGATGCAGGCAAGGAGGCATCAGGAGCCAAGAACCACCTGGAAAGGGCTGAGTCAGCACCAGGAGAGTTGCCCCCAGCCCAGGCCATTTGGCAGGCAAAGGTTGGGAAGGAGCTTTTCTTCCCTAACAGGGGCTGAGCGAATAATTCATAGCGGATAAATAATTCACCAGGAGTTTAGCCTTCCTCTGGCAGCGGATTGTCTGCGAGCTGTTAGCAATTATCCCATATTTATTTGCGATCCTGAATTTTTAGTTGAATTATTCAGACAAGCCGTCGTTGGGCTGAGGAAAAGCCCGGGGAAAGGAGGCGATACCTGAAACGACAGGAAAAATCATCGTCAGGGTGAGTCCGCGGCTCGGGAAGACACGGTGTTGTTATGATTATTTAGCATCTGTAGTGCAAGAAATACCCAGGGCCGCAACAGGCCCCGGAGGCGATGCAGAAGCGAGCGGATGGATGCAGAGGAGGCACCGGATCATTGGATTTCCACCACCCAGCTCCACTTCCAGCCAAGAGCCCCTGGACATCCCTGGGTTTTCTGTTTCCTACCAGCAAATTCATCTGCTGGGAGATTCGTAGAAGAGGACGCCGAAGGAAAGGCAGCGCGAGCAAAAGAAATTCACATTTCTCTTTGGATGAATATCTCTGAAATTGTTTTAATGAGGTGTCTCCCCCGTTCCTTCAGCAGCAGGGCTGCTCGGTGGCTCTTCTGCAGCCACACAAGCCCACGCGGTGGGGACACCACAAGCATCTTAACTCCTCCGGAGTCACCAGCCCCAGGGCTCGGTCCCTGCCCCCCACATGCAAACCAGAGCTGTCCTGAGACACACAGAGAGGGGCCTGCGGGGGAAAACTCCCCCAGTATACTCAGTTCGAGCAAAAAAGACATTTTCTTGAGCGATGAAGCAATTCTTCCAGAAGAATAGAGGTTTGGCTTTTCCCCTTGACCAGAGCAGAAGACCCCCCACATCAGCTTCAGGCCCTTACCCAGGCAGCTCCATCTGCTCCTCATTCCCAGAAGAAGAGACTGATGAAGGAGAAGACTCAAACCACGCAAGACAGCCTGCCACCTTTCCCGAGACGTGGCCATGGGTGCTCAGCCAGCATTTGGGCTGGAATCCCCTCTCTTCAACACAAAACAGCACTAACCTACCCCACTGCAAGCTACAGGACCCTGAACCTCCCAGCCGCAGAGAAGAGCTTGGCAGGTGACTCCTGAAAACACCCAGACATACTGAAGAGACTGAGAATAATAATAAAAACAACTATAAACTCAGAGTTGGGGTTTTTTAAGTCCATCTCATGATTTTAAGGGTTTAACTCACGTTTACTGGCTCCTTGGGGCTAGTGACCCAGCACTCCGGGGCTGGTGGTGGTTGTCCCAGCAGCGTGACCAAGGGTCCTCGTCCCTTCCCAGGGTGGAGAGCAGCTTTGGCGGAGCTGGTGACCAATTTCCTACTTTTCCAGGGCCACTCCGGGCACCACGGCAGCTCACGGTGCCCAGGGACCAGAGCAGACACCTCTCCCAGCTCGCTCGGAGGGCTGGTGTCCCAGCCCACGCTGTCACCATTCCCTCTCACGCCACAAAAGATGGAGATCCTCCAGCCAGAAGCTTCAGCAAACTCCCATCTTCCACCCAGCAAGGCTTTGCAAGGCTCCTGAATTAACAAACCTCTCGCTCCGTGAGCCGACTGCAATAGGCTCCGGATCAACGAAATAGGTAAAGAGAAGAAAAGCGAAAGAAATTTGCATGACTGTTCCCTGACGGATGTTTCATCACACAAAAGGAACACATCTCCCCCGGCTGGGCTGAGGTCCTCAGCAATAATAAGCATTTCTTCTATTTTCTCTTGAATTGCTGGTCATGTATTTAAAATTATTTCAAAAGAAAGAAAAAAAAGCGATCACCCAGGGAGATGCCAACTCGGAGGCACGGTCTCCTGGAGAGGCAAACGGGGAAGGAGGAGGTACCAGACCAATGCAAAGTGCTTTCTGGGCTGCCAGAGCCCACCCAAAGGAGGACGAAGCCCACGGGAGGGTTTTCCCACCGCCTAGAAGGGACTCTCTCAGTGTGTCACACGCTGCCTTCCTCCTCTTCTCGCTCCTCACCCGGCTCCCACCAGCTCCCAGGACGTTCAGGCAAGCGCCCTCAGCCTGCAGTCATCTCCATTTCAGCTGGGACAGCTCGGACAGATGGTCTTGGCGAGTTAATCCACGCAATTTAGCCCAAATTTGATGAGGGAGCCATTTATTACACGCTGCACGCTGTCAGGGGTGGCAGTAATCCAGCAGGAGCGGCAGCCAGCATCCCTGGCGGAGATTTGGGCACAGGGAACGACCCCAGGGCTCAGGTTGGGAAGTCCGGGAAAGTTTCCTCCTCCCTGCTGAAGCTGCCCAGGTGCCTTCATGGGGCAGGGGCTGGGGGGCAAGACCGGAGGCAGAAAAAGCCATTGAGCGCTGGGAAGGGGAGCCAGCGGCCAGGAAGGGTGCGTGGGGACATTGGGGACCCCCTGCCCAGCTCACACCAAGCATCTCTTCAGGCATCAAGTAGGTCACTGGGTCATGCATCTCCAGTGCTTGCTTGGTCTTGCTGCCCTTGGCTGTATCCCCTTTCCCCAGGGTACTCTTTGAAGGACAAACAAAGGAGGCACCAGCACGGACTTACCTCAGCAGCCTTCCTCGCCAGAGCCCACTGCAGGATGAGCAGGGGCATCCATCTTTCCTGGTGTGTCATCTGGTACAATGGCCACCAGCTCCTGAGATCACGTCCTACCACGCCAGAGGGGTGTCCAGAGCTCAGTGTCCTATGTGTCTACTGCTGACAAAGCCAGAACGCCCAAAGCACATGGTCAACCCATGCATCCAGCAGGACCTTCCAGGCAGACGGCAGGAGGAGGCTTTCCTATCAGCAAGAAGATGGATAACCATTTCCAAAGGCTCCTCCTTGCTCCATCCCGCATGGATCATGCTTGCTCAGGGTCCTTCCCACTTACCAACTTTTCCTTTCTCAACTACCCAAACACGATCCACCTCTTCTCCTCTGAAACCACCATTCCTCCTCTTCCTCTCTGCAAGGCTCCCATTGCACCCACCAGGGCTGCGACATCACCCTGGGCAGCCTGAGCCCAAGGTCTGAATATCTTCACCCAGACCCCGCCTGGAGGGTTGGTGGTTTTGCTCTGGTGCTGGCTGCTGGGAAGGCTGCCCAGGAGCAAGGACAAAGCCGCGTCACAAGCTGTGGTGGTGGGGACGTCTGCCTGGGGAGAGGGTCGGGGACAAGACCCAAAGCAACCAGAGAAGCAACCTTGGCATCCAGCCCACTGCCTGAGCCAGGGACAGCCCGGCTCAGCCCTTTCCCGGGGCTGGGGTCCCCCCTGCAGACCCCTCCAGGGCGGACGCTCCAGGGCGGGGTCCCAGGGGATCCCAGCCAGGATGGGGGTTGGCACCTGGTAGCTCTTCTGGCACATAAACACACCGTCCTGGAAGGAGCCCGCAGTATATGGGAGAGCAGCCCACAGCCCCGAGGAGACCTGCCCCATCCCATCCCTTCCCATCCCACGGGAGCCGGCTCGCCAGGAATGCCCCACGTCAGCGCTTCGCCAGAGATAAATAAGGGAGGAATGTGGCGGCTCTGGCCCCCAGGATCTGCCAGGCTTCTCCATTGGAGAGGAAATGCAAGGGCTCTGGAGATGCTGGCACCCTCGCCTCTGCCAAGGCTCCCCCTCCGCCACCGCCAGCCCGGGGGAGACAGCGAGGGTGCCCAGGGCTGCCTCATTGCTGCTGTCCCTGCACAGCCCCGAGGAGGATGATGGAGCACAGCAAGGCACCCTGAGACCCCTGGGACGGGGGGGAAAAGTACAACCCTCCCACAAAAGAGCTTCTATACAAAAACCAGATAATTCTTTCCCAGCTGATGTACAAGGATAGGAAAGGCTGGGGGGGGGAAAGGCAGCAGCTGGCATTTCGGAGAACAATGTGGGGAGAAAAAAGAAAGAGGGAGGAAGATGAGCGCGGCTGAGTTGCCCGTGGTTGTCAGCCCTTTTTGGGGGGAGGGCGGTGGGAAGGTTAGTGATCAGCCAGATCTGAAACCAGACAAAACTATTTCCACATGCCAATAAAACCCGGAGTGCGAAGGGTTTGCAGGGCTCTGGGGCCCCCGCGCTGCCTCTAAAACAAACCAGAAGAGCTGGGAAGCTCACCCGGGCAGGAGCCTGCGCATGGAAGTGAGAGCGGTGATGGCATCTGACCTTTCCTTCCTCTTCATCCTCCTCCTCCTCGCCTGCCACAGCTCATCCCTCCCAGCATTGCTCGGTCTGCATCAAAGGGACGCGTGGAAAAGCAACCGGGCAGCGCAGGCACCGCTTGGTGGTGATGCTCGTGGCCGGGGACCCCACCTCCTGCATGGGTCTGAGAGCTGAGAACCTCAAACTCATCTCACTTGTGTCTTTGGCAGCCTCCAGCGCATGGGGTGGGGGATCGGAAGGCTGGAAGCATCCCTGTTGCCATGAAGCCAGCCCTGCACAGTGGCAGAGCCGAGGCGGCCCCCTCCCTGGGGACGCTGACAGCCCCAGCCCTCCCCGCGCTGAGATGGGGACATTCTCCAAGCCATGGCTGAAAGGGACCTGCTCCCACCTGTGTCCCACCACGCAGTGACCTTGGCTGAGCTTTTAACTCGCCCACGGCTTAGTCACGGCAGCCGTAAAACCCGGTGCAACCACCGAGACCTTGCCAGAGAGGGAAGCAGCTGCCGCCCCGAGCCGCTATAAATCACCGCGCCGAAAACACGGCACCCCCCGCCCCCCTCCCCGGCTGTAAATCTGCAGGGACAGAAAACGGAGAGGCTTATCAGGAGAGGCCACATCGCCGCCCCAGCCTGGCTCAGCCCTCGGGCTGGCCACGGGGGTCCCCCCCAGCCCTCCCACACCTCCCCGGGCAGAGGAAGAGGATGCCAGGTTAACACTAACTGCCAGCAGCACTCGCAGCCTTATCGGACAAGCAGCGAGCACCCCGCGCCTGCCGAGCTTCGCACCACCCCGGCGCTCGCTGCCATGGTCAGGGGAATCGCCGCTGCCATGGCCCCCGTGGGGGAACCACCAGCTCCGGGCTGAGAATAGAGCCGAGCAAACCCTCGGCATGTCCCCAAGCCCTCTGCGTGCCCCTGCTGTCCCCCAGCCACGGTGTTGGGTCTGACCCTGTATCTCCACACCATTCCTGCCCCTTGGGCAGGCGATGGCCAGGACTCAAGCGCAGTCCCTCAGCCTGGAGGAAACTCCTCATCTTTTGGCCATTTGCTCAAGAAGCACAAGGACCGGAGAACTGTGATGTTTCCCTCTTGGTTGCAAGAGTTTAAGAAGCCTTGGAAACCTCAATCCTACGGGAACCTCCTGTTCTCTGGTGGGTACAGGAGCCAGAACCAAAGGGCAGCGCTGCCGTCCCCTCTGGACATGGGAGAGGAGGCCATCGAGGAACACGTCCAAGGACACAACGAGTATGGTCCTTGCGTATTTTGGGCACATTTGGCAACTGAAGGGTTTCAGTTCAAAAGGCAGCCTGGAAGTCACTGCCACACTGATCCGTGCTCGCGCCCATGTCTCCAAGAAAGACTTCACCTTCGCTATGTTAATTAACAGTGCAGAAGAAAAATCAAGCATAGGTCTGTGCCTTGCCCCATCATCCCATCCCACCAAGGCAAAATCATCAGGCTCTGCAGCTCCAGCCACCTGGAGCCACTTCCCAGCCTTCCCCATCCCACCCCAGGGAATCCACAGGTTTCAGCAGAAAACAACAAAAACTCATCCACTCCAAAACACCCTCCCCTTGCCCCGCTCCCATCCTCCCTCCCACACTCATTACCCAGGCACTATTCCGCTCAGGTCCTCCTGGCGTGCTCATCACCGAAGCATCCCCACCACCGCCAGCAGTGACTAACATCTGTCACATGTTTGCTCTCTCATCCTCGCCCAGAGGCAGGAAAGTGCCTGCGTGTGTGTACACGCACCCTTCAACACGCCAACGCAGAAGCCCCGGGGTTAAAGCCACCGGCTCATTTCGGTGTAAATCAAGGTTTTTTGTGAGGTGTTCGCATCAAAGACTGCGTCTTGCCTTGAGAGCAGAAGGCACTGACTTGGCCGTGGCCTGCAATCCCAAGGTTTGTGCGCACGGAAGAAACATCACCATCAGAGTGTCTGAAAATGCTCAAACCTGCCCACTGTGGCATCCGGGAGACCAAGCGATGCTCCACGCACTGCCCATCCCTCCAGCCCAGCTCTCCCCGCTGCCCCGACCAGCACCGGCACACGGGGCTCACCACAGCTCGGCCGTTTGTCGTTCTTGAGCTGCCCTCATCTGATCCAGGCACTGGGCGATGCTGGCGTCGGCAGGGCTGTGGCCAGGGAAGGAGAAAGCGAACTAGGAGTCACCATGGCATTCCCAGAGGACCAGCGCAGTGGGAAGACCCTGAGCATTTTGGGTCTCCTGGTAATGTAAGGAAGGATTGCGGCCTATTGCCAAGACAAGGAGGGCTGCCTGCACCGCCTTCGCTTGGGTCTGCTGTAACTTATAAGCCCTTTGAGTCACATACACTTAAAGCTTTTCTTCAAGTCTTTTAATGATTTCTTTTTTAATCCAAGACTGTAAACGGAGCTGGATTCCTGTGGTTAATCCAGCGCAGGGTCCGTGCATTGAGCCCACCTGCTAACACAGCCCCATCCAGGCATCCAGTCACCAACACATCCCTCACCGGGGTGAGCTGCAAGTTGTGTGTTGGCCATCAGGAGTAGCTGGCTCTTACTACAGGCATCTTGCAGCCCAGAGAAGGTGGTACAGACACAGAAGACCCTCCTCGGTAAGGGAGACGTGCAGAAGATCTGACCACCTCCAGCCCAGAGTGTTGAAGGAACCAGCTCAAGGAACTGCAGGATTTTGATAGACGGTGTTAGCAAGATGTGAGTGGTGTCACAGCACAGGAAGAGGGGAAACACCATCCCTGTCATTAGGAAGGGAGAAAGCAACTCAACAGAGAAATGGAAGACCACTAGGCCAATGTCAGTAGTAAACTGAGGCTCTAAAGTCCATTTAGAGAGACGCTGTGTAAAGCAAAAATACATGTGGGACCAACATGTTGTCACCTACACCCAAAGAGAGTAAGATCATATTGGATTTCCCCAGCACCACCTGACTTTTTTGAGGAAGGAAGATCAGCGCTGGGATCACAACCAGTCCTGGCACAAAAAGAAATGTCTATGGCAGCAGCTCTGGAAGGAGAAGCTGGTTTCCCCTGGGAACAGGGTGGCCCTGAGGAGCAGCATGATGGAAGGAAGATGGCCACCAGCAGCACGATGGGGAAGGTGACACACTCGGCGAGGACAATTTTGGATATAAGGCGGCAACCTGCATGGAAAGTAGTGAGGTAGGGATGGATCCAGGTGTGTTGGGACATCAGGAGCTGATCGAGAGACACCAATGGGTGAAAAGGCAAGTGCGATTTTAAATTTGAGAAGTGTTTTCAGTAAAGGCAGAGGAATACAAGAACTATTAGACCAGACACTGGGGGAATTTCATCTGAAAGGCAAATATTTCAAGGGGAGTAAAATCTTAAGAAGGACAGAAGACCTCTCCAGCTGGAGGTCAGCACTGATCCAAGAAGAAAGGTACAAACCAGCATAACTTAAAGAGGATGGGAATTTGAAGTCTGCTCCCAACCATCTCCCAAGGAGACGCCAGCACAGCCCTGCATAAGAAAAGCAGGTCGTGAAACACCCAACTGCTCAAAACGGAGCAGGATCCGTTCCCCCGACGTGGTCACCAGCAATAACAGGAGACGACAGTCAAATCAGAGCCTTGACCCCAGCTATAAATGAAGAGAGACACATTCTGATTAAAACAACTGGGTGCCTAGTTAAAGCCTGATTGCAATAGGCTGCTCACACATTTGCTGACCAGCTGAGCCGTGCTCCTGCAGAGCTTGTAGGGCAGGGGTAGGATTACGCTGGAAATGGGAACATTCCTCAAAATCATACACCCTGATCCTGATGGAGCCGGTCACCCTCCTCATGGCAAATGAGTTTGCAAAAGTCAACCGGAGAAGAAAGAAAGTGGAAATGAGAGATTTGGAGTTCGAAGGTACGACTGAAAAGGAGGTCGTAGGTGCAGAGAAAGGTTTTAAAAGAATAAAACCTGGTGCAAACATCAGAGCTTCTGCAAGAGGCTGGTGAAAGCCCTGCCTTCCGCCACCATGCTTTGTGGCCTTCACTTCCCACCCAGATGAGCCTAGTGACGGGCTGCACCCAACATCTGCAAACCATGAAGAGCTGGGAGGCTGGAGACACAAAATACCTCTTCAGCACACTTGGGATTATCAACTACCATCAGGAACCTGGTTTGTGGAGCTCAACCAGGCTCACGTCCCTTCAGCTCTACCAAGCCTATGGGCTTCTGAGAAGAAAGCTCCGACCCCAGAAGGGACCTTGGGAAGCCACCCAGCTCCATCAACACCATGGAGGGATCTGATGCACCCCAGGCTTTGCTGGCCGGGAAGTGCCAGTACGAAAGCCATGCTGAGCGCAGCCATCCTGCACGGTCACTGCGCCCCTCGAGGGAATGGAAACCACAGTAGGGTTTTACGATGGCATTAAACTCATTGTTCCCAGCACTTCTGGTAGCACAGGACCTGCTCAGAAGGGTTATTCCAGCCTGAAGGGCAGATTTACCAGAAACTAATCCGAATGGAGAAGCGGCTGCAGGGCTGTTTGCACACCTTCTGCCAAGAAATGTTGGGGCCTCCGGCACGCGAGGGGCAACAACTTGTTTCTTCCTCTCTCCTTTCTTTTTCCTAGTAAATTAAAAATAATAATAATGGTAATAAAACCCCCTTGGCTTTATCCTCCCCCACCAGAGCAGATTCAATTAGCAGCTTCCCTGAGTGGCAGAGGTGTGATTTACTCCCAGAACGGGAGGCATTAAGATCTAGGGCAGCGGGAAGTTTCCATTTGCCCCCCAAGCTAATTCCCCTCCCCAGCCATTCCCACCGCTGAGGATCAGATAAGCTTTCCTGCTTCGCTTCCTCATTAACAGGTTTGGGAGGCACAGCCCATAGTTTGGTTAAAGAAGCCCCCAAGACATGTTTGTTCACCTGGGGGAGCTCACACCAGACTCCTTTCTTCATGCAAAGTGGATGCCATCCCCCAGCCATGGGATGCTCTCTAAGTCCAAGCATCCCCTGAAAACCCTGTTGGTACCCACTGGCTGGGCACAAGCTGCCGCACAACCTGAGTTGGCAGCTGCTGACAGCCAAAGCACCCAAAAATATCCCAGAACCAAAGTGAATTCCTAGGATACTGATGGGCAGCTGGAACCTTAACAGGTCCCTTGTCGAAAGGGCCAGTCCCCAGCATGGGACACGGCCGCAACCTCGTGGCATCTGAAGAACTCAGCTATCTGAAGCAGCTACAGCCATCCCCATCCATGAGGGGCAGCTATCAGCCCCCCCAGAGGACCCAAAAACCACCAGCCATTCCCTTTCCACCCACGAATTGTCCCTCCCAACGCTCTCAGATGGGTTTTCACACCACTTCCCGCAGGCGAGCTCCCAGCGGAGCCCAGGGAGGAGAGGCAACGGAGCTCCACGCCGCTCACGTCAAGCCCTCCGCATCCCGCGGTTCCTATTTGATTCCCTTTTAAAGGGACTGTAACACAGCGCGTATTTATACTCCAGAACAGCTTGTTTGTGTAATTGCCAAAAAAATTTAAAAAAAAGACACAAAACAACCCTGCTACAATGACTAATTAGCTCGCTCCTGCCTCGTACCCTGTAAACAAATGTATTTGTAACCAATTTGCAAGCACTTTGCATAAGGGGCCCAGAACACTCGTGCCTGTTTGATGCATTTTGACATTAATTTGATAATAGCGGCTTAACAAGGAATCCAGGCTCCCTAGCTATAAATATGCTGCTTTTCCACTTCCTTTTATCTGCACAGTGAAATAATGTTGTTTTTCCCCCTGCTGCAATAACCACCATCCAACCCTTTCATGAATGCCCTTTATGTCCTTTAGCATTTTCAAGGCTCTTTTTTTTTTTTCTTTCCCTCCTCCTAGAGAAAGCAAAAGGGTTTTATTAGTTGTATTTTTAATTCTTGTTTATCAGGGGGAAGGAGAAGAGAGGACAGCGATGCTACTCTGATAATGCAGCTTCCAGGAGACGGGGATAAGAGACTTGTTTGTTCAGAAATACTTCTCCATCCGTCCGTGCTTCATATGGGAGAGAAGAAAATCATCCTTCTCCTCCTCTTCTCCACCCGCTGTGGCTCTCCCCCTCCATGTAGCCCTTCGCTGGGACACCAGAAAGAAGATTCAAGCTCAGTGAAATGGGAATAGAACACTGGAGTCCACTCCGATGACAACCAGAAAGCCACCATGGCCCCCAGCCCCAAAGGGTGGTACTACAGGACCACCCCACTCCACATCTCTCTTTGGTGGGACAGTCCACACCACCACGAGAACCGTCACGTGTCCCACAGGGACAGCAGAAAAGCAGTTGGATCACAGGGACTGAATGGGGGATACAGCTTGTCCATGCCCTGACAACACCGTTTCCCCTCTCCTCCTGCTCCCTCCCAAGACTTCCCACCTATCCCAGCACCAGAACCTCGCTCACACACAGGTTCTCACTCGTGCACGCGTCCTCCACCTCTGCCTCGCCTGTCAGCCCCCGGGGAGAGGTTATCTCTGGGGCTTGGGAAGTAGCAAGCACAAAATTAGTGCCTTGGGAATTGTCAGCTGCATCCTGCAGCCACGGACGAACCCTCCGGGAGGTGGAGCGATTTGGCCTCTCTCCCCCATACTCTCTTCTCCTCATCCTCCACCTTGGAGCCAGCGAGGCACGAGCTGCTCCCAAATTGATCCAGGGGCGAGATGCCACACTCAGAGCACAGACCCGGAGGACCTCTCCTCCTGCCATCCCAGGTCTACAGACCTCCCAGACAAGGTCGCAGCAGATGGAAGAACAAGCATTCAGCGGTGTAGGCTCAGATGAGGGTCTGGGAGGTGTTTCACCCACCACCCTGCAGACCTGCCCCCTCTGAGGTGCTCTTGCCCAAGATGCACTGACTGCTGAAGAGCAGCTGGTAGGAGATAAGGGCTATGAGAACCAGATCAGGTGGACCAGCCCAGAGGGCAGCATTAGCGCTCATCCACGCTTTCCATTTTGGCCTGCGGTGCTCAGGTATCCAGTAGCAAGAGGCTCTACAAAGAGAGAAGTGGCCCAGATCTCCAGGCAGGAGAGAAGTGGATCATCCGGTCCATTTAAATGTCCTCCCCAAACCCTTAACTACAACTTCCAGCCAGCTTCTTTCCACGGCTAGAAATATTGTTAAAGATGCTTTGCTCTCATGCCTTTTCTGCTGCCCCTCATTGAATCTCCAGGACTTCTTCCCACCCCACGCGCACGTTGCGGCTGCATCGGCCCCCCAGGCTGACCCTCTGCCCGACAGGCGCAGGCTGCAGAGCTGCTTTCCCAGCAACTCCCATTAAACCAGGCAGCAAAAAGCCGGTTGGACAGAAAAAGGACGCAGAGAGGTGGGAAGGGAACAGGGGACAGCCGCTGCCCGCACTGCACGGCACTTCCTCAGGCGGAGGAAATCATTAACGACCCAGACCCGCACATACAAGGTCTCCTGTCCCCTTCGCACGGCAAAGGCAGGCACAGCCTTGCTGTCCAGCAGCAGTTCCCACCCTCCACACAGCTGGGTCTGGAGGGTGACAAGGATCTGGGAACTGTCTTCCGAGGTCTGCACATCTGCAAGCCACCACTAGACCAAAGCTCTTCGAGATTCGAGAGCCCAGGGACTACTGGGCATCTCCGGAGGGGGAGGTCATCCACCACATTGGGAGACAGGCAGGAAAGGAGAGAGAAAACCCACGCTGCAAGCCACTACCCTTCCCAATTTCATTTTTTCTTCTCTTTAAACACATCTGGGATTGCCAGGACCCAGTTTGAGGCACTTGCCCAGCCTTCTCCTTCCCCACAGCAAGCACAAGTGTCTCTTGCCCCCTCTCCCTGCAGAGATCAACACTCCATTTGCCCCAAAAATGGCCGTATAGGTGAGGGCAAAACCAGAAGCACACGGAGACACCCAAGCGGTTGCGGGAGGTCTCTCCCCCTGCCAGGCTGAGCTCTGCCCCACGCTCAACCTTGGCTGCAGTTCCCCCTCCTGGAACCCAAGCCATGTCCCTCCTTGCCAACAGATAAGCTGGCAGAGGGCACAAGACCAGTACCAAACGGGAAGAGGGCTGCTCCGCACGGGCCTTCCCAGGGTTTCCTCCCACCAGCGTATGGTATCGACCACGGCCCTTTCAGCCATTTCCCTGTTAAGTTCTCCTCTGGGATCATTAACGCCGAAACCCCACGGCAAGCCCTGGTGATAAGTTGGAGGCTCAGCAGAGTCTAAAAGCACATTCCTTCCTCAGCCTCCTCCCTCCTTATCTCTTTCCTCCCTCCCCCAAAACCACGTTTAGATAAAAGTTATTGGAACAATAAAATCCATAACTTAAATACAAGCATAAAGAGGGGCGGAGGGAGGGTCTCCGCTCTGTGCCCTGTTGAGCAGACCTGCCAGAACAGAAAAACAAGGCAGCCTGTGATCCCCTCTGAAGTAAAACCCGGTGCAGGACTTTGGATCACTGCGGGGGGAGACTGCAGCCCACGTGCTTTGCTGCAGTCCCACCACAACTCACCCACCTTTTAAAATCTGATCACGCATCAATTTTGAGTGATCTCCTACGGCTTCACTTACCTGGGATGTGCTGATTTAGGCACGTGGGTATACGAGCTGCATCGTTTTCCACCAAGCCGTTCCTCCTGCATGTTCGTTTTGTGGGTTTTTTAACCCAAAGTAGATGCTGCAAGTACCTGAAGCCCGGTTTCCCCATCTATCGCTGTCCTGCACCCTAGAAACAGGAACACAAGAGACAGCTCAGCAGGATGCATATTTTCTTTAGCATGGGTCAGCCTTTCCACACAGGCAAGCCCAGGGCTGGCGCTGCCCCAGCTGTACTGTGCACAGGGCTGCGGTCCAGCACAACCATCCCACTCCCCTCCACCCCTTCAATATTTGGTGGCAATAGGCTTTCAGCCACCACCGCAGGCCCCCAGGATCCAAGGAAAGCACGCCATGCCATGGCTGCAAGGGCAGAAGGGCTGCTGCCGGGGCAGGTTCATGCCTGCAGAGTTTTTCCCTTCATCACGAGCAGCCCTTGCTGCCCACTTCCACCATAGCAGCTTCCCCTTCCCATAGCCTCAGCCATCCCAGCTCACCTACGTCCATGCAATCGCGGTGCTTTAACGGGATTTTGGCCACCCCAGTTCACATTTAACTAGACCCTCGATTTCGGCTCTTGGCTTTGTGCAAGGAAGGGGTGCAGGTCTAGGCTGCCACCCGAGGGTTGGAGCGGTCAGAGCAAGGCATAGGTTGTCGCCTGGAGTTTCTCAGAGTAAGGGACCTTCCGCAAGTCTCTTTGGCTCACTTACCCAGGGATAACGGTTGTTGTGTCCCACAGCGACACAGCTCAGGAGCTGAGTGCTCGGAAATCCACAGAGGAAAAGCATTCCCTAAACACAACGTAGCTCCTCCTTTAACGCGCAGCTGAGCCCACGGCTACAAGCACCAAGGTGCACAGAACAGCATCCTCAAACCTCAGACCTGGGGGAACAGGGCTGTAAACCCCATTAGCACCGCTCACCCCAGCACTTCCAGCGGGTGACACCTCCACGGTGCCCAGTCCAGACTGGAGCTACACCCAGGCACGTCCCTGCCCACACACACCTCGCCGCAGCACCTCACATCACATCGCTTAAACTTGAAACGCGACAGCAAAGCGTGCCTCCGAGGAGGATGGCTTTGGGCTTTGGTTTTAAAGGGAAATAAGAGGCAGGAGGCGACAAAAGGGACCGGGTTCAAAATCAGTTTCACTCTTTATTTGAAGTTTTACATGCCACCAGCGTACATGAAAGTTGCACATTCAGAATTCGACTCACTACTAGAACAAAGGGCCAGATGCAAACACAAGTGTCAAACAAGTGCACAGATGGAGGAGCCCAAACCGAGGAGCTTGTTGGTATTCGCGACCAGGCTGCGCCGCATCCTGATGGCACTTGAGGCATCAGAGGCGAACCCGCAGTTTTGAGGGCCACCTCCCTTTGCCATCTCCAGGGCGGTGGTTGTGACCTGGGTCTTCTCTCCTAAAGCAGCACCGTTCTCTTTCAAGAGGCTAAACAAGCAGTTTTGGTAACGTCTCTACCAGAACCGAGGGTGTTTGGAGACCAACTGCCCATTTTAATGCTCTTCTGAATTCCCCTTTCTATCAATGCCAGCGGTTTTTACAATGAGAAACAATTTCCACCCGCTGTTTATAGGGAGCGACGACAGAAATAGGGACTCTTACACTGACATTTTATTTTCAAAGAAAGTTTTGATAGAAAAACATTTTCCCCAGCAGCCTTGGGCAGGGAGTTGCAGCTTCCACTTCAAAGGACAAACTTCAAAAACAAATCCAGTGTCCTAATGGTTTTGTGCTACATTACTTAATTGTCATACAGCTAATTAGCAATGCCTGATTTCACATTCTCTGTACATAGATGAAGTTCACAAAAGAAGGGGCTACTTAAAACAATAAATAAAACAAGGCACCAGGCAGCCAGACTCCGACAACATTAACATAAAACGTTACACTTTACCATTTAAAAAACTGAAATAAAAACCCCATCATGATTAAACCTATATTGATCTCTCTTCCTTCAGATCTCAGAGCTTTGAATCTCCACAAGAAAGGGGGGAGAATGCAACGCAGGAAGCGGGGGCTTAGAGCGCACGTCTGTGTACGTATTTCGCCAGCATACAGCAGAGATCTTTAAAATTCTAATTATTTCCCTATCACCAAGTAAGATCGGGATCAATAGATGGTACTAACTGACCCCTTTCCTCGAGTGTCAGGGGGAAATTAAAAAAAAAGAAAGGGGAGGGCGAAACGAGAGCGTCAGAGGTCAATGCCACAAAACAATAGATATTGATGTCTCCATTCATTTCAAACAGCGGAAAGGTCAATGCCTCCCTTGCTTCATGTTTTATGGCTGAAATCCTGCTGCTAACAGCAACAATGTTAGCAGTCAGACCTCATCCATCCTTTTTTATTATTATGATTATTTCTAACCAGGTTAGCCATTTTGAAAATTTGACGAAAGCTGAGAAGCAGCAGGGGGGGGCAGGGTAGGAAGAGAAGAGGGGGGAAGCTGCCCTGGAAATTAATGGAAGGGATGGTTTCCATTAGTTTTCGAGCCTCCCTGTCCCCCTACCTGTGCTCCGGTTTGTCCCTTGCTGCCCCCTAAAAAATGAAAAGGGCCCGAGGCAACATCCCTTCACTATTAATCATTATTCCCCGTACAACATCCCAATTGGTTTCTATGGAAATGATTCTCCTGCAAGAGTACCCCGGCTGCCTGCGCATCTAATCAAAGAGGCAGGAGAGCTGCAATGGAAGGAGATTTGCCTCTGCAACACCCAGCATGGCTCCCCGCACAGGTCTCTCTGCAGGCAAGGGCGAGGAGCTTTGGCTGGACACCCTCCGCTGGGACTGGCCAAGGTGGGACTGCATCTCCCTTAAGTTGACAAATACACCCTTCTGCATCGATTAACTCTGCAAACGGAAAAGCCCCACATTTCTGCAGCTGCGGGGAGATACCCCATGCTAAAAAAAAAAAAAAAAAAAAGGCTGCTGGGAGAAAGCACCCAGCACCACACAATGTACGGTTCCGTTTCTGTACATCGTCCCAGGACTTTCACGCCTCTGAAGATCAGCAAAGCGAAGGGACAGATCCTCTGCTGCTCCCCTGGGAGTCTCACGTGCCTCAGCACAGGAGGCGGCAGTCATGCGAATGAACGCGAGCAGCACCGCTGCTCTGCTACCCATCACCCTGCATTAGCAGCCCCAGCCCTGCCCTCTCCTCCCAGGGGAGCACCACCTCGCCTCGGGGGGTGGCTGGGAGAGAGCATCTTGCACCCCTGCAAAGTCCACTGTGGGAGGCAGGTGAGCCCTCCTCCCCATTCACCGGTGGGGAAACTGAGGCCAAGTCTCAGAGTGCATGTCTGACTTCCAGTTCGAGGTCCACACCGCACTCCTGCCCTGCCTCCTTTCACTCCCATCTCTTCTCCTCCTGCCAAACCACCTCCCCGACAGACAAGCGACTGCAGTCCAAGCTCTCCTGAAGGGAGACGCTGCTGCTGTACAGCCCTCTTTCCAAACCGAGCAGTAGCTACGCTGCTGTTTTCTAAAGAGACCATGAAATCAGCTTCACAAAACAGCTGAGGAAGCAATCCTTTAACCTACAGTCCTTCTAAACACTGATGACAGCCCCACCAAATTCCCCACACCAAAACCATCGTCACTCTTCAGGTCTAGACCCTCCCAGCCTGCAGGAACCAAACGTATGACTTTGGACATTAGCAAAGCAGCAAACAACTTCTGATTTTACCCACTAATGGCACTTGTCCCAGAATATCCTTCTCCCAGAGAAGCACGGACAACTCATTGGTGGTCAAAGCAAAGATTTCTTCTGCAGTCCCCAAAGATCATAGGTCTGATTTGGAGCACAGGAGGAAACACGCCAGCAGGGACTGGGAATCCTGCAGAGGCAGACCCTGTGAGAAGGGCACCTTCTGTAATTGAATTCATTTATTTTAGACTACGGACAGTGGCATCAGCAGGCTCAGAGATCACCTCATTAGATGCTCACAGATAGCAGGAGGGAGATTTCTGGAGAGACGGGGACAGAGGCCAAAGAAAAGGAGGGGGAATTTCATATTAAATAAAAGCTAGGAACAAAACACCCCTCTCTCCGTTCTCTTCTCCTCCTCTAATGCTGCACGCTGGAGACTCAGGGCTGAGTGGGCTCCGAGTCCCATATATTGCTCTGCTCAGAACATATGGTGCTATGTTTAATAGCCCGGCTCTGCCAATTGGGGACTATTAGGGTGGGTTCTTTTCCCAGTGTAAATGTTGCAGAATATAAATTGTAATTAACACCGATGCCAAAATAGCACTTAGAGAAAATAAGCACATTATTAACATCTGGTGAATCCTGCCTGGAGTGCAGAAGCAGCGGAAATTCTCACTCACCATAAGAGGATTTGTAGTAGAGATATCAAGCATTGGCCCGGGGTTGGGGAGTCAGGGGTGGAAGGAGTTTTTAGCTATCTTTATCACCTGTGGGTGACCTTTCCTAGCCCCGATTATAACTGGTAGTGTTTGCATCAGGACTTCTGACCTGCTTGTGTGAATACAGATGTCTAAACATCATACTCCAGGCAACAGAATAATGGCATTATAAAACATGCCTGATTGTCTGCCCCGATCCAGCAAGACATGAGGCAGATGGGTATCGCTTTGCCAAGCAAAAGGTGTAAATATAGCATGTTTCGTCAGGTTACTCTAATCCCCAAGAGCAAAGGGTTAACACCACCATTAAGAAACTGGTGTTTTCTGCATACCACTGTCCCCCAGCTGGACAGGAACAGGCGAACTGGCGGTTGTGCCAAACTCTTGCCCGTGCCACTGTGTGTATGTGGAGGGAAAATCCCTGCTAAGGGTGGGAACGGCCTCACTCCTACAGCAGGTACCAAACATTGGGATCCCTCCACAGGACACAACATTAAGCATTAGAGAGCTGGCTCCATACCCTGAGCCTTCCCTCTACCCTGCTCTGAGACTAGGAGGAACGAGGAAGAGAAAGCAGCTTTGCAAACGCTTGCTGCCTAACCCTCACTATTTATTCTAAGAAAGAAACCTGGACAAAAACTAGGCAGAGCTGAAGTGGCTTGAACTGGACAGAGCAGCGGCTCCTGTTTCTGCTGAAAAGGACATCTGATTTGCTGAAGCGAGGGAGGAGGAGAGAAGAAAGATGTTGCAGAGGGAGAAAGGGATTCAAACAGGCGAGTAATATGACAAGAGGTAGAAAGAATGACCTCGCCGGGAGAGCAGGAGAGAAAACAGTGGCAGGATGCCAAGAACAGGGCACCAGCTCCTCACTGTCACCCGCATGGTGTCTAATCTGAGGCAGAGTCTCGAATACTTCAGGAGCGATCGTGGTTCAGCTGCAGCCGTTCCTGGAGAAGCACGAGCCAGCCTCACCACCTTGTTACCAGTTGAACCCAGAGACCATTGTGGGGAAGGGAGAGAAACTCAGGGCAGACAGCAAATGCATGTAGGGGTTAGTTTTAGCAATGCACAGACTTGTGCTAGTAGAATTCTAACGTTAACCTGCTCGTTAACACCGTAACCTATCTGAGCATAAGGGTTACCGCAGTCTGGCTCAAGATTCACACCAGCAAGACAGATTTCCAGACAAGTCCACAACTGACTGACAGGAAAGTAAGGAGGGAAAGTCCTCCAAAGCTGTGAGATGCATTTTGCTTTCAAATCTATCCCACCAGACCAGGCTTCCTATGAACAATTGGTGGCAGAACACCATTTGGGAGATGGCATCTTGTGTAGAAAATGTCAAAAAGGAGATGGGGACATCATCTTTGGATGACACTGGGCCTCCCCAGAAAAGCACTGCTCAACACGTTAGGGAGTGATTAGGTGGAAAAGTTAGACAGCTCTGTTTGATTGCTGTTTTGCAGAAGACAGACCCAGTGTGCAACCACAAAATACTCCAGCAGAAGGGAAATCCAACTGCCACCCAGAAACGTAGCTCCAGGTATTCATAACTCAGCTTTTGGTACAGCTGTCTGATGCTTTCAAAAGTGCTCAGTAAATAAGGCAATATGAAAGTGATCCAGACCACTACTGATGCCTGAGGAAGTTCTGTAGAGCAAAGAAGCTGACTGAAATCACACTGTGAAAATACTTCATAACATCTCTAAAATTAGCATGAGCTCAAGGCATGGGATCTAAGGACAGAACTGGAACACTACACTCCCATCTACACTGCAAGACAGACTGCATTTAAATCAGATCTGAGCCTCAACTTATTCACCGTAGGCACCATCTACCCTAGGACAAGGATTTCCAAAAGAGCTGAGAACTTCTTCCACCAGAGCGATGGAAAGAGCATCAGCAAGAACATACCATGGTCAAGGTGCCAATGACCTTATTTTGTTATTCAAAAATAAAAAAAGAGTCCTTGTAGTACTTCTCAATCAAAAAAAAACCCCTTCAAATATCTGTGATAGCATGTGTGTGACTACAAATGCATATTTGTAACATAGAAAAGATGTGATGCGCTTCAACTGAGCAACACATTTTTGTGCCTCTTAGCTGGCTTAGGCTTTCTACTTTGCCAAAAATAGACCAAAGCAAAGAATGATTTCCACCAATATCACAAAGTACACTGCCAAAGTACACAGGGGCCCTTAGGAAATACACCAGGCGACACAGGGGAAAGAGCATCGTTAAGTCAGTTTCTCTTACCTTTAACTTCAGTAAAATAACAAAACAATTCATATTAACCGCAAGGAAATACTCATCAGATTCCAGAAGCCTTTGAGACAGGCTTTTCAGATGCAAGCAATATCCAATAGATGTTTCCCCACTGCAAAGAACCAGCTTTTTTCATTTTGCAATTGAACCTATTTAAAGTGATTGTACAGCATCCAGTGAGGTGGCCAGGAGCTGAAGATGGGGAATCCAGGCCAACAAGAAGCCATTTCACGTGTTCACGCTGACGGTCCTTTCCAGGCTGTGGCAGTCACCACCACAAGTTGGGAGGTTCCTCGGCCACTCTGCTTTTAAACAAGGTAATTTCATCCAAGTGCCGCATGGGGACATCTCTGATGACCTCTGTCAAGTCCTCATGAAGCAGAGGGAAAATGACGACATTTAATGCAGGGCGGTCCGCCTGGAAACTAAATCAGACACAGGTTATTAGCTGAGGAAAAATACAAATCCTCCAGTTCAAGAGAAGGGGATTGCATGGATATTGATCATGCAGCGGTGGGGGCAAGGAAGGGTTGTTCAGAGGAGGCAGGAGGGGCAGCTAGAAGTCAAGGTCTCCCACTCCTCTCTGTGTGTCAGCAGGGAGTGCAGGCTGGGCTTGCACCCCTTTTCAGCGAGTCTGTCCACCTGACACAAGCTCAAATTGGGCCTATCATGGGGAGGGAGGAAGAAGTTTTACAAAATTAATAAATAAATCACAACATACAGGTATTCTTAGAGGCCCAGAGATCCTAAGAGATCTGCCCAAGCTGAGCAAGGTGCTCAGAGATAACAATTTAAACCACCTACAAACCAGCAGCAAGTTGCAGAGCCATTAAGAAAATCAGGGCAGAGCAGTGCCAGTCATTCCCTCGGGGCTGAGCCTGGGATTATCACTTCGGGCTGGGTTGTTCTGCATGCAGAGTCTACACTCTGCAATTAGAGCACAGGCAAGTTTGGAAAGCTCAGATCTGCAGATAAGCATTTAAGTGTGTGTGCACACGCACACACGCACTGCAGCCTCCTTTTTAATCCAAGTCGAAGAAAACCTGTCTTGGCACCACAGGAATTTGCCCTAACAGAAACACGCACAAGTATCCCTGTTTGCCACTTGAATTTTGGGTTCCAGTTTCTGAATCTACAGCCTCAGTCTTTTGGTCCCCTCTCCGAGAAATCTGCATTCTCCTCCTGCCCTCCCAGCTCTTCTCGCCAACATCACACCAGTGGGTCTGCCTTCCAGCACACATCCCAGACCTTGCAAGCGAGAGGCCTGACACGACAACATGAGAGAGGAGCAGCAGGGTTATAACTACAGAGCAGAGGAAGAGAACAGCAACAGTTAAAGCCATTTATACAACGTAAAAAGAACCATACAAAAGAGTCCAAGTCTCCATCAGCAAGTACTCTACATGATAGCAACCTGGTGAGTAAGAGAACGTGGGGGAAGAGAAATAGTATTACTCAGTGTAGCATAACAGGAGTTCAGTCTTTTAAAGCTGGGAGGTAAAGGGAAGTTATGCTATAGCTTAAGAGTTACACCCTGAAGATTAGAAGACTTTTGACTATTAGCCCCATGCCACTAAGATGCTTCCTCCGAACCGTGTGACAAGGGCTAGTTCATTATCACTCTAAAGGAGGCAGAGTCAAACTGGCAGCATCAGTCCCTTGAGGCTGAACCAAGTTGCGTTGGGTCAAAAGAGGAGTTCACTGCTCAACAAACTTCTCTTATACAGATGCATGTCTGGAAAATTCACAGCTCATCTCTAGCTCTGAAACGGCCAGATTTCAGTCAAACAGAGAGGGAACGGCTGGAGATTCAGCTGCTGGAAACGCACATGAAAATCCCAGGTAGCAATACAGCCAGCTGAAGAAAAGGACACCAGAGCCTGGCATTTCCCGGGAGACAGAAAGGATATTCCCATCCACAAATTATGTGGAGTGGAACTGCCAAAAACATAGCAGAGAAACTCCCATTCCAAGGCTAGTTGCTCAGTCCTGGTGGGTTAAATTAATTTGCCTGAACCTAAGTAGCTGCAGGAGTAAGGATTTCCAGCAACGAAATTACCCGGGGCAATTTTATATCTTTCTGCATCACAGATCTGCCCTTCATGCCTCATGCCTAAGGGCTGTCAGAAAAGGACACCGCTCCTTGAGTGGATCTGGGGACTTGTGTAGGAGCTGGGCAGTTTCTTACTTCCACAGCACTGCCTACAAGAAATCAACCAGCAAATAACCGCTGATCTGGGAGGCGGTTGGTAAAGTCTGCAGTGAAATTACATAAAATACAGCAAATGGCTCTTTGATAGTTCCTCTTCTGCCTCAGCTCTTCACGTTTCTTATCCAACACCACAGTCCTGCAGAGAAAATCATGTTAATAGACCAAGTTTACTGAAGTTCAGCTAGGAAGAAACAGCCATCTCCCCAAGGCAAAGAAACCTTTTGCTTCTTTCTTTGTATATAGACTCTCCCAAATTAGATCTGCATGCTGCCTTCTCACCATATACAAAATTGTAGTTTATAAGCAGCCTTTACATGTAGCTATAAAAACAAGAACCTAGACAAGTTTACATGACAATCTGCCACCAAGACAACTGAAAATCCCCAACACAGTAAGTATACCTTCCAAAGAGGCTGGATTTATAGGAGAGGTTTGAACTTGATCTTAAAAAAAAAAAAAAAAAAAAAAAAAAGAAAAAGAAAAAAAAGAAAGCTTTGTAATTTTCTCCCCCCCCTCAACAGGAAACTGTATGTTACTGCAAACCTTGTAAATTCCATACCCGAGCAAGTTGACGCCGGAGAATTCTTTCCATGTACAATTTGCGTGATTTAAGAAAAAAAAAAAATCAAATGCACATGGTTCACTATTATTCTCAGCTAAATGTGCGTGCAAAGCCTCTCCTTTAACTGCCTGTTAAAAAACACCCTGGTTTTAACGAGCAGCTGTCATAATGTTAAACTGGGATTAGCAGTTCCCAAAAGCAGACTCCCTCTGCAATCTATGCTCTTTTAGTCCTTCCCCGGAAGGCAATTCCTTTCTTCATACACCTGTCCAGGTGGGCTAGATTGAGTGAGAAGCACTTAGAGCACTAGTTCAAAAGGCCCCAGGCATGGGGAGGAGATAACAAGAAGGGGAAGAGATTGAGTTAATGAGTCGCAGAATAGCTCCTGTAATCTTCTTGACGGTTCTTTCCTCATTCCACACCTGGATGGACTTCAAACTGGATCTACCTCTGCAAGCGCATGGCTTGTAAAATTAAAACCCGAAGGACAGAGAAGGATGTTGACCTGGGGAGACAAAAGAGCTGCAGTTTCAGACATGAAACCCTGCTTTTTTTCCAAGGGAAAGAAGCCAAGGATATGCTTGCTTGCTCTCTCCTACAAAACCTCCAGACTAAACTCATCATGATTAATTAAATGAAAGCAAGTTTTCTAGGCAACTGACTAGCAGCCCCTTCAAAACAGATCCTTTAATCAGAAACAACCACTGGGATAACAAAGAAAATACCCCCCCACACATATTTTCCAGTATAGCTTCTGGTCCAGCAGACTCAACACCAAACCAACAACCACCCAGCGGGAACACTTACAAGGATGTCTCTGAAGTGTCCTCATTTGGATGTGGACACATAATGAGCCTGGCTTCAGCAGCTGGCTGGAATCATCCACAGAGCTGGGAAACGACCAGTGAAGCCCACCCTGTGGTACAAATTCCTCCTGGCATCAGCAGAGGTGTAACCTCACTCTACAGTTAGATCTTGAACGGGTTGCACATGGCTGAAAGGGTTAATGGCACTCTGTTATTTGCCTCCAAAATTACCCCAGAACAGGTGTGGACTGGACACAGTAAGGTTATTTTCAAGTGAACAGCTTGGTAAATAGCCTAACACTACGGTCTCAATTGCTTCCAACCAGCGTGGCGGGATCCAATATGTAGGTCAGGGACAAAGTCAAAAAGAAAGAGAAAAAGTCTAAAAGCAAGGCTGCACTTTGATCAGGTTTCCTCGATTTTAGCAAGACAAAAGAGTCACTCCCTGGAATGCAGTTATCTCCCGGCAAACACTCTCAGTGTGTGTTTTCAGACATACCTCTTTAGAGGCCATGGAGTCCCCAGGACTCCACCTGCTGATAGAGCTAAAGGGCAGACCAAAGCCACAGGAGAAGCTCACCAACCAACCCATAACGATGGATGATGCCCTACTAACTCTCTGCACCACAGACCCCAGAAGACGACACCTCTGCTGCGTTGGGAGCTGTTCAAACTTACCTTCTGTTACTTGTAAGGAAAGGATAAAGCACTATTTGGGACTGAACAATGTATTTCTCCTTGAGATTTCCAGAGAAACCAAAGAAAAGCCCTAAGCCAAATTCAGACGTTTCAGCACATCCCACTTCACAAAAGCTGGCAAGCAGGAATAAGGGCACACAAGGTGGTATAATTAAGCACTGGCAACAAAAGCAGCACACACCAGATAAAATGAGGAAATATGGTGTATCAGGAGTGGATCAAGGCCAGGTTTTTTAACTCCACAAACTGAGATGAGCTTATGGGAAAAGAGGCTCTAAACAAGGAAAGTAAGGAAGCAGAAACCAGGAGAGGCTTGATTTGGGGGAACAGAACACAGTGGGAATAGAGTAGATGTGGCCTCTGGCTTGCAGGACTCTCAGAAATGCAAACCAATGCAGTCACACACCTTCTCCCCCCTCCAAGTTTCCCAAGAGAAGAGAATTCAGACTGACTCACTTTTTGCCATGTATGCAGCTCCGTTACCCACATGAACAAAAAACCCTGTTAATCCTCTGCCAGGCACAGCATAAGTTTGTTTTTGCTGGAAGACTCGCTCACATCTGAAAGTTCAAATGTGGCATCTGTCTTGAAAGCTTCAGCCAGCATACCTGAGCCAGGCTGGAAACTCCCACCCCTGAAGCATGGCACGGTGGAACAGAGGAAGTGCCAGGACAAGCTGGAGCAGCTGACAAGTGGCATGACCCAACATACATACACACACTTTTCTCATCTCTTCAAGAAGGCAAAATTTGTTCCCTGAACTCAGTACCAGGGAACAGCAAAAGCTGTCCTTCTCTACAGTAGCGTAAAACGAAGCTTCTCCAGAGCATCTTCCAGCCATGCCAAAGAAACTGTGGGTGGGATTCCCCCAGGCCCTTTCCTCCGTGAGCAGGGAGGACCCTTGCCCCTCACTCATCCCCCCACATACTGCCTTTAAAGCAGACCCTTCGTGCCATTCTCACTTCCAACCCTGCCAGAGTATCAGTGCTGAGCAGATTTCATTTTCTAACCTCAGAAACGGACTTCAAAAGTTCCCAAGGAAAGCTGTTGTGATTCCTCAGGTTGCTCTTAACTCCACACAATGAGACATTTCCTCCATGAAGTGTTTTCCTTTAAGGGTGTCTTCCATCCTCTCTTGTCTACACAAACTGACATTTTCCCGATGCCTGCGATTTCCCCTCACCTTAAGTCCCATCACTACAGCCTCCACCCTGACACGAAGGGACGTAGATGGGACTCTGGAAGTCACTCACACACAACACTGCCAACTCTCCCATTACCTTCAAGGCAGCATCCTCTGCCACTGCATCGTGTCATGGGGAAGAAGCAATGCACGTCAGACTCATCCCGAGTAGATGCAAGTTACATCTCCCTACTGCGGTTTCTCTCTGTAAGGCATGAATGACACTCTGCTACTTCTCCCGTGAACTGAGGATCATATCAAACACACTCGCAGATTGAAGTTCTTACATTATTTTGCCAGCGGAGCCCTGCATCAGTCAAATGTGACCGAACAATTAGAGGGGGAGGGAATAAGAACCCAAAGAGCGATGCCAGAGCGCCCAGGACACGTCCTAGGGGAGTGCTCTGCCAGAGCAAGCTGAAAGTTATTTCCTAATCTCTTCCACAAATTAAAAAGCTACTGCAATAACTGCTCAATTAGATTTATTTTACTATGGAAATGCTTTAAAGCTGCAGTTAATGCTTCCGTTCAGCCTTTTACACCCTCATGAAGAGAAAGCACGACAGCACTATTCCACTATTATTTCTCAGCCAAGAGAGAGAGGAGGACACTCCTTGAAATCTATTTCATGCACAAACCAATCTACTTGCTAAGGAAGGTTTCAGGACTGAGTTCCCTTCAAAACACATGAGCTAGCAGTTAGAACAAGCCATTTGGGTCAACCACAGGAATGCATTTAAGAAAAGGGTATGTTAGTACCCCCCAAAACAAAGGTACGTTAATATGCCAAGTTGGGGATAGTCCCACAAGCCATGGTGGCTTGTAAAGTATTTGAACCCACCCATAAACAACATCCCTGGTAGATGCAAAGGTGTCCAGGCCACACCTCAAGCAGTCAGCCTTCGCCAAGCCCGCCAAGGAATTCTTGGGTAACGCGAGCTGACAAGGATGCAGTTTGTTATTCAGTCTGTGACAGAATGATTCAGGGGTTTCTAAGAGCAGGAAATGAAACAGACAATGAAAGCTGGAACAGGATGCTAATGATTCACTATACCAGCCTAGCGATACATTAAGTCTTCTGCAATCAGACGCAGGGCCTGAGCCCACAACATGCTTAGGCTAGCGGAGTGGGGTTGGCAGCTACCATGCTGGCTCTGGGATCCCAGAAAGCCAGCAGTGTACCGAGAGGGACTTTTTCAAGGTCAGAAGGAAGCGAAGGTGGCGAAGGGATGCAAAAAACAGCTTGAAAATCTCAAATAAGCCCTAGGTGCTAATACCAGCTTTTTGCAGTGTCAATACAATTGCAGCAGTCAGGTGGGCAGTGCAGGAGGGACGCTGGAGGACTCTGCTGAATTCAGAGATGATCTTGCACTCGCTCACTGCCCTAACAGCCCCCTCCCACCCAATCTAACAGCAGAGGATTATCCAAAAGGGCTTTTCTGAGGCTGAGCCCACAATGAGAATCCAGGCAAGAGGAACACTGCAGGGATATCCAGGGCAATAGCAACAGGGGAGGGGGGAACGCTTAGCTCTGAGGTAAGCAAAAATTCATTTGTGATAGTTCAGTCCTGTGCTAAACACCAGGAGAGGGACTGACTCACTCAGCACTTTCCAAATTCTTGGTTTCACACCCATGCTCCCACCTGGAAGCCCTGTTTCTGCAACTGAATCCCAGGAGGGTGCTTCATCCCTTTAGCAAGCATCATGGCTCTCGCAGCCACACAGGGCCACTGGAATCAGCAGTTTAAGAAAAGGTAAGATCCATCTAAGAGTTTCATGTTAAAAAAAGGACAATAACAAGCACGGGGAAATTTAGGCAATGCTACAGAAGCTTGAATAGTAAGATCTAATTCAGACTAAAATGCTATTCCTGGAAAGTGGCAGGAGCCGTATTGTGAAAGTCACATCAAACTAAGCGTGCTGATACCTGACACAGGCAGAAGAAGGAAGGTTAAGTCAGTGTTTCTCTTTCTCTGGGTCTTGGATACCCAGAACGGGCAGAATGCCCTAAACCAGTAAAATTCTTTACATTTTCCAGCACTGGTTAACCCTCAGACTCATCTGAATCGCACAGTCACTTTGCAAAGCCATTTGCTGGAGACAGGTAGCCACTGTGGCTAGGGGAACAGGGGCAGAGAGCTTGAGCCAGGATTGCCAGCCCCCCACTCCCCACCCTGCAGCTCTTGGGGATGCTGCACCAGGACCGCAGCCAGCCCCAGCCCCCTGCACCTTCTCCCAGCAGCTATCAGACCCCAGGAGACGACAACAGAGCTTTTGGGAGATGCGAGCGGCTGAACCCAGCTACCACTCCCCACCCCAAAACACACTTCAGCTGCACCACAATCTTTTGCTTCCTGACCACGCTCTCTACCACAGCTTAACTTGGATTGCATTTCTATAAATCACAGCTTACCTCTATGCCTTGATACTTTCCCCCTATGTATGAAGAATCCCTAATGACATCACGGTCTCAGAGATTTTTTGTTTTGCTTTGGGTTTGTATTTTTTTTTTTTTACTGTTGCTTTCTTGATCTTTTCCAAGGTGTTTTTCCAAGGACTTTTCACAGGCTTGTATTGTCTGGTGGTGTTGAGTCCTTGAAATCATTAGAATGACAGGAGCTATCTAAACACTTAAGCTAAAACCTACACAATTCTAAAGGAACACACTGGAAAATAAAATCTGTCCTTGAGGCCAAGGGGATATTTGCCAAAGTATTTCCTATCCCCTCTTCTAGCCTGGTAAGCTTCACTAGGAAAGCAACTTCTCCTGCGTGTTTGTCAAGTGCCCACTAACCACGCCATGTAGCTGTGCAGTCCTGAAGTCATCCAAATTCTTTTCCTGCAAGATTTCTGGGGCAGAGAAATACAGGCGTGTAAATACGATTATTTAGCATGCAACACATCAGTAAGCAGTGGGACACCTTCCATAGGTCACAGCTCCATCTACTGACTATTTCACAGAATAACAGCGTGGAAATCCTCGGGGAAGGCTGTTGGAAGCACACCCTGTCCCCCCGGCCTGTGCTTTGGACACATCGGCTCTTTCCAAGCTTTTAGAAAGAATCCCAGCACAGCAGCACAGCCTAAAAGGGAGAAGCAAATCTCCCTGTTGTGCAAAGAAGCCTCTTTGTACAGCAACAGGTCTGGGGTCACCCTTGAACCTATGACCGTGGGTCCAGGAGTTGTGGTATTTTAGTGTTTCTGGAATTACCGCTGCAGTGGTTTTAACAGAAGAGTTATTTAAACAAAGAGAACACGCGCTTGGAGCTAAGCACTTTGGCAAAGTTAGGGTGCAAGCGTAAAAGGGAAAACATTGTCTTCGTTAGATCCGCTACTATCTGAAGCGTGGCAGCAGCTGAGCACCATGTGACAGGAAAAAAAATGTCATTTTACAGAGAAACTAAGACTAGACCACTGTCACATGTGAAATCTGAGGAAGATCAGGGACGTGGATATGGATCACTCAAGCCACATCTCCCACTCTAACCACTACGCCTTTTTTACGTGCACAGAGTATCTCCCTGAACCATAAAGGAGATTACCCCTCCCATTCGCACAGAAGAAAAAAGAATAAAGAAAAACACTGCAATGATTTATCTGCCCAGAGGGAAACAGTCTTCTCTAAAGCTCAGAGGAGACCTTGCCCTTGCAAGCCTCTTGTTTGCTGATGAGGGCTCCAGATGAGTGCTGTTCTGCTCAGTGTGTTTCATTGCAAAAGAGGCAGAACTGAATCAGAGGCTTTTAATGACTTAAATACGTAAACCAATCCGTCCCAAATAGCAGCAAACTTTAACCAGAAAGCTGCCCACAAGAAAGCTGGACACCACAGGGCCTGGTTTCGAGCTGTCACAAGACTAACAGACATGAAAACAACTCTCTTGTCAGGCCAGTAGAACAGAAATACATAATACTATCCTTATTTTACAGCTGAGGGAAGAGCTTGAGAACCAATTCAGGCTTTAAGCCGTCGGTGTGGTGCAGGAGATTTAATACACAGGCTCCTATCACCACACCCTGTATATACACCATCTTCCAGTACAGTTTGGCAGCTGAAACCAGTCTGTTCTCCCCAAATCTGCCCCAGCCTCTTCTGTGATCCAAACCGTCCCGTGCATCCACCTCTGAAAAAGGATCGCGCTACATGAGATCACATTTTCAAGCCCTCCCAGCTCTACCACCTGCAGCAAACTACTGGTACGTGCCCAGTCCTACCTTTCCAGTTCCCACTCACATTTCTTCTCTTTTTAAAGGCACCGGGAGAATAAGAGTCATTTTTGCCCCGTCTCCCCGTTCAAAACCAGCAATCACTTGGCTGCTGTCAGCCTAAACAAAACCGTCTCCATAACCCTAAAATAGGAACTCTAACCCCGAGGAATATGGATGAATTCCCCCAGCTCAAGAAAGGGAGCAAAAAAGAAAGGCTCACAGCCTTGCCTCCCCTGCTCTCGCCTCCTCCTTCCCACCCAGCTCTCCATGTTTTCTACTCTCCGTGTTTTCCCCACACACGCAGCATATCTGCACATTCCAAAAAAAAAAAAAAAAAAGGAGGAAAAAAAAGAAAAAAATTACTGTATTTCATTCTGGCACAAGGATATATAACTTCAAAGTTGCTACCTAAAGGGCTCTTCCAATTTAAAACTTGGCTTAAAGAGACACTAGCTGCACATTTTTAGAGGAAGCCATGCTGTATGAATTAGGGCCTTATCCACAGGTTTAAGCAATGAACTAGCTCACACACGGATTTTACTGCACGTCTCGTTGCCCTTGCAGTAGTAGACAAAATGCAGTCAAGAGAAAGTCAATTCTTGACCCCATCTGAAGGCACATTTGTGCAAGGATGAGAATGGGATCACTGGAATAATCACGTGGTTAAAGCCTCACTGACGGCTCGTGGAAGACTCCAGGCTTTGCTTACACATCATTTTCTGTATTTTGTTCCTTCCATTTTATTACTAGAGACAGTTGCACGAGAACGGGATCTTTGTTGCTTAGAAGAGCATCTGCTCCCACTGCTTATCCTCCTCCTGAAGTCATAATCTTACGTGACATCAAAATCGTTTCCAGAGCCACCAATTACAATGTCATAGAGGATTATGACTTCAGGTGTAGAATTTGCAGTAGGAGCAGATGCTCTCTTCAGGGGGAAAAAAAAAACCAAAACACTTCAAAAAAACCTGTTTTCATACAAACGTCTCTATTAATAAAACACAAAAGAAGAAAAATAGTATGACAGCCAGAACTGTTGCTAAATCTAAAAATAGTTTTTAACATTTCCACAAGGCACCAACTGCTCTTTGGAAAGTTCCCAGGGTTTAAATTACGAAGAGGTACACAGAACGTAGTGAGAATCCATCCACAACAGAGGAAAAAGAGGAAGAAAAGACTGCAGAGCAGCATATTTCCGCTCAGTAAGTGGACATTAAAATTTTGGCCAATGCTGCAATGGCATCTCAGAGGGGAGGGCAAAATAAAAAATGAGAACTGCAGATTCTTGGTTCTTTCGGAAGATCCCCAAAGCACAACTGAAATCCACCAAGAAATGTTTTTACAGATATGAAGCCCTGTGAAAAACAAACTCAAAGAATCCTTGTCACATCACAAGGAATTTACTTAGACGTTTCCAACAATTACTCTCCCAGAAGGACCCTGAGCCTTTTAGAGGCAGTAACAAACAATCTCGTGAGCAGTTTGGTAGGTAGCTAATATAGTCATAGGCTCTTCTGGATCTGATCCGCGGAAACAAGCCAAGTGTAATAAGTCAGTTTGAAGCTGGAGAAAGGCTGGGGGGAGGAGCACCCTTTAGGATGCAGTAATAATGCCGTGTGATTTGAAATTTTTATTAGAGCTTAACAGGGCAAAGCAACAGTAGGTGACAAAGAAAACAGACTGAAGGCGGAGAAAAAGCCTTATAGAAAAAAAAAATAATGGAAAGTCTGTTACATGGGAAATATTTTGTAAGATGACTGCCACTATTAGAAGATTTCAAAATGCCAAGCGTAATTAAAAGCTCTCTTTTCAAATGCAATTCACGGCTCACACACAAACGTTTCCCACCACGTGAGCCTCAGAACACTGCAAGGGGCCAAGCAAAATGCATTTAAGAACTGCCAAACGTGCAAAGGCAGTTTGTACCAATTCTCCCCCCCACACACCCCCCGAAGAAAAACCCTTCACAACAACCCTTTAAAGGCTTTGAATTGCGCTGCCAGGGGATTATCAGTAAGTGACATTTACAAGTGATTAGAGGACAGAGAATTATCTTAGTCACTTGTGGGAAAGGAGGAAAGCTTCAAGGTCAAATCTCTCAGTACTTAAAATGTCGGCAGATGTTTTGTTTACACAAAAAGTGTCATTTGATTTATGATGGAGCTTTACATCCAGATCTTCACCTCAGCCAACGGCACTGCAGAGAACATGGGTGGGAATGGAATCAAAAATTCATATAATACCTTCAAATATTTCACTTATTCACTCTTATTAAAATAAGAGGCTAGTTCATGTGCCAAGCAGTTACACAGTACCTATTAGCTTCTTGGAACAAGTGCTCCAAGCCATATAAACCTTGGCAAGCAAGGAAATGGAGATAAATCTTCAACAGCTCCAGAAATCCCACATCAGCCCCTTTCCGCACTCACCTCCGGACAATAGATTGCTGGAGATTTTTGCAAACGGTAAGAGATTCTCCCATAAACATGTGGCACATGATGACCTCAAGGCAGTTGGCCATGAATGACATCACTGCGTCAGACTGCAGAGTCCCACTCCGGGAGACGATGCAAAGCCGCTGGAGAGAGGAGCAATGACTCAGTGCCTGGAAGAACTGGGCGCCCGCACAGAAGTACGGCTGTTCCAGCCTGCAATAAACAAAAACAAGTCAATGGGCAATTCATGCTTGGGCCGCTTTAAGACAAGAGGGAAGACAGCACATTCATGGGGACCCAGCAAACGGAGCAACCAGTGTCCCCTACTGCCTGTGTCACTTACACATGGGATAACCTTCTACCCGCTCGTGCCAGCAGTATGGCATAACAAACCCGACATTGCAAGCTCAGACCTCTTGCTTGCTAGTTACTCTTGAACGGCGTGTGCTGAAGGGCAAGGAGACACATAGGCAGAAAGGCCTTAAACTGCAGAATTCCAGTGCCCACAGGGAGTAACCCTGGTTTCACAAGTTTTCCACAGAGCATGTTGGGCCTTAGATCTGACCAGCAGATCCATCCTGGTCTTATGAAAAGCACAGCCTGGCTTTTGCTACCTGACATCCACCGAGCAGTTGATGGGTATTTAGGGACTTACTGCTCCGATGCACCAAACCCTGATCAAATTGGTCATCTTCAGTTTACTGCCTAGACAGGAGCGGGCATGGAAAATTCACAATGCACACATGGTGATGCAGAACTTGGGCCTCTGAGCCAACAGAGTGACCACAACCAGCCCTCCCTGGTCAGAGGATGGCAAAGGATCAAAGCTACTGCTCTCCCACAGGACGAAGAACCATCATCAATCCAACCTCTATCTTAAACACTTGGCGCAGAGAAGAGAGGCAGGATTTTTTTTATCATGTCTATCCACAATCTTACATCACAGGCCAGAGCAGGACAACAAAGTGACATGGTGAAGCCACACCTGACCAACGAGGGGCCCATGTTTTAACTAGCAGCATAAATGGATGAATGCCTCACAGAAACCAGTCTGCAAGAAGCAGAACCTGCTCAGAGCTGGTGTCACCAGGAGAGTACGTCTGCTTAGTGCAGGTTTCCTACAGGGCCGCGGAGCACTTGGGAATCGCAGTCATTGGGTCAGCAAGGCCAAGAGCTCCAAGGTTAATCCATTAGGTGATAACAAGCTGTATGTCCCAACCTGATCTGGATAATCTCTGCACAGGCTTTTGTAGTACGCGGGGGTATCTCAGCAACTTAATCCTGTTAATTGATAAATTCTGTTTTAGAGTCTCAGCCTGTGACTGCTGGTCAGGTAACACTGCCTGAAGAGATCCTAACAGCCCATGAGTGCTTTGGGTAACAGCTTAAAATTAAGAAAACGTGAAGCCTCTCCAATTTTTCAACAGCATTATTGGTCCATTGTAACTTCAAGACAAAAAGCACAGAAGCCCCTGCAACCTCTCAGCAGGTTTCTAGGTTAATCTCTGTGACCCGACAGCCATACTTGCAATACTGCCTTTCACTCGCTAGATGACAATGTTGCTTTGGAATATCCCCTTAAACTAGTTTCTCAGCCTGGAAAATGGGGAGGGGGAAAAAAGGGTAGAAGCAGCACAGAATTAGTCAAATGAAAAGGAAACTACATTATCAGGAGGAAATGCTAAGCATTAAAATCCTCTTAAACCTATATAAAACCTTAGACTTTACCCAAGAAAGAACAATGACAGCTTACACCAAAACGCCTAGCTGTTACAAGGAGACACCTTTGTTCATCCTTTATTCAAGGCTCTACGCTGCCTCTCATCTTAATCGCTCTTGGCCTCCATTTCAAAGCCTCTGAAAACTACAGTGCCCAGAATGAGTGAAGCAACACTGCACACCCAAACCTCCTTCCCCACATCTTAGTTCTTCCATGGCTATTTAGTCTCCTGAAGATTAAAACATACATTCACTTGACCCAAGCCATTAAGCAACTGAGTTTCCAATAGCTGCCATCCCTTGGATGAAAGACCAGCATGCTCCTTGCCTGTTATAAAAGGGAAGTGGTGGAAAATGAAAACCTTCCTGAGGTGTTTTAGCCACCCTGGCTCCCTTCACTATTGCAATGGATCAGGAACATGCAGACAAACACCAGTCTCAGCTGATGAGCAATGATTTTAGTCACACTAACTGTCTTTGTGGTCACAGGAGTAACCTTGCTGTTACTACTGTTAGGCATTTTAGCCCCAGTTTGTGAACAAGGAATGACAAGAGGACTGACAGGTCTAGCAGTTTCACCAACAGAAGCTGATTTAGGGGAAAAGTCACCATCCCTAGAAGTATTTAAATTTGGCACTTCAGGGCATGCTCTAGTGGCAGAGATTGTAGGGGTTGTGTGGGGTTTTTTTGGTGTGGGGTTTTTTTTTTTTGTGTGTGTGTATGGTTGGACTCGATGATCTCAAAGGTCTTTTCCCACCATGAAGATTCTATGATTCTATGAAAAGAAAGAAGAATAAAAGAAGAATAAAAGAATCTTTCTAAAATAATAACATTTGTGTTTATGTGGACTAGTGCAAGGAAACCACCACGGTTCATGCCCTTTGCTTTCATAAGCACATTTTGGCTACTGTGAAGCTCCGTTATGCACCCTTCAGGATAAGATCCTTGGCAGGATCTTTTAAATCCTACCAGGAGAGGCACACCAACAGGGCAAAGTCTAAATGTGGAATGTTTCCAATATATTACCAAGAAAAGAAAAAGAAATAAAAAAATAAAGCGTCAAGATTGTAATACAAACCAAAAGCAGAAAAAATACAACAGAAAAAAAAATATGTTTGTACTACAAAACCAAAACGCCTCACTGGGAAATCTGAGGAGACCTCTACATTATCTAGACACTGTAGGAGTCTCTTCCTTCCTGGAAATTTAAGAGATGTACGTGTATACAAAGCCAAAAAGTCAGCAAAGGCATATAGTACATATAGTATTTAATCTATCCGTGACAGGCTGCTAGCTCCCAAATATGCAGCATCCACTCTTCCTTATCTAAAAGGAAGGCAGTTGCAACATAGAGACTTTTTGCTCTTAAAACACTGGTTAAAGGGCATATCCTGAGCCCTCAAGGACAGCACACAATGCCTTCCCGTTCTCCGCAAGTCAGGAAGGAAAGTATCCAGTTTTCAAGACATTGCAGCTACTTTTGACCGGAACAGGAACACTTGGCAGTTTTCACCCTAGCCACAACAACCCATGCACTACATTTCTGGAGATCCACAAACAAAATGGAGATGTTCAATGGCAGCCCCTCACCTGAGATCTCTCAAACACTTGCAGTGTTTCAGCATGTCCATGAGAGCAGACATATAGACCACTTTCCCCATCATGCCCAGGTTGGCCAACGAAAGAGTCCGCAAATGCTGGCACTGCAATCCAATGCTAATAAGCCCAGAGCCAGTAAGAATATTTGGCAGTTGTGCTAAGGTGAGGCTCTGCAAGTAAGTCAATTGGCTAATGGCAGCCACCTCGGAATCCCCCACACTTTGCGCCCGGACACAAGGAGGCAACGAGTTCCGAATTGCTGGCTCATTGCGGGGCATGGCAGAGGAAAAACTGGACCCAATTACTTCCAAGGTTTCCAAAAATCGGAGGCTTCCCATCAGAGCCCAGAATACCGAAGACTCTATCTTCTGATTTGCCTGGTCCGCTAAGTTCCTCGGATATGTCTGTATCCCAATCCGAACTTTCCTTCCAAATGTTTGGGGCACCAAATTAGACGCCGTGGGAGGCTTTTCCACATTTGCAGCAACATCTGTGATGGAACAAACCGGTAGCGCTAACGAGAGCAGGTGCTTTAGCCTGGACAGTAGCTGGCACAAGTGATTCCCTATGCTTTCTGAGCTGTGATGGTGAGCTGCAGAGAGGTTGAGGTGTCTCAGGTTGCAGCAAGACACTACCAGGCTTTCCAGAATGCTACTGTCAATGTCATCTTCCGCTTTTCGAAACAAGGACTCCGGAGCCAGACAGTGAACGCAGCCACTGAGATTCAAACTGGTCAAGCTTTTAAGATCTTTCCCACCGTTAATAACCCTCTGGATCAGGTGACCACCAGATAAGGTGCATCGGCTAAAGCTGAAGTAGAAAGGGTTGTTGAACTTCAAGTGTTGCAGGAGCCCAGAGCCGTTAATCCAGGCTTTGGGCAATTGTAAAGCATCCAGACGTACATTTCGAGCCATAGAGTCCAGGAGGTTTTTAGTGGCTCCCGTCTCCGCAAAGCTACCAGGGGCAGAAATAAGGAAGGCGTGAAGGTTCTCAGGTGTCCGATCACTCAGCACTGCCAAGTACAGCCTCACCACCTCCTGATTAACGTAGCCAGGAGCCAGCCTGGCATAGAAGACGCGCAGGTTCTGGTAATGGGGCACATTGCTCTCACCTACCATTAGCTGCCCAGAGAGCATAAAACCTTCTCGCGAGCGATCAAGGATCTCAAAATAAAGCAACAGTTTCTCAAGGCTAGTGCAGCACGGAACGACACCATATGACGGTGTGTAAAGGGTTTGCTTCAATTCCGAGACACGGCTAAGAGTGGCTTTACACTCACTGCTTAGCTGACTGGCATCGAAACCCGGATTTACGTCTATCGCCAGGGAGCGCAGGTGCTGGAGCGTAGACAGCATCTTTGAGAGACGGAGAGAGGTGACGTGGCACCCAGACAAGTTCAGTTTTACCAGGTTCTTGCATCGTGTTACATGATCGATAGTGGAGCTGGGCAGCCAATAGCACCCAGCCATGTTCAGCTGGTAAATCTCTTTTCCGATATCCCTCATCAGTTGCTTCACTTTGTCTTTGTTTACCTGTACTCAAACAAAACCACATTCAATGAGATATACGGCAATGGTGTGCACTGACTCAGTTTCCCATCTGACGATGGGGATAAGAGTGGTTAGCACTTAGATTACGTGGCTCATCCAAAGGTTTCGGGACGCTAGCACAGTCTAAGAATTATTATACTGCTGGTAGCTGGCTTAGTCTGCCATGCTTTGGACTCTTAAGATTACAGTTCCTTTAGCTTCTTAATCTGTGCAGTTCTGCATTACGGACTGTGAGGCCAAATCTGGTCAGCAACTGATAGCAGACTGGAGGACCATCTCCATTTTCTAACAGCAAAGCTATTTCAGCAGAACTGGCTATCTAGGGAAACTCAAATTGAAAGAAGAACATTTCCATTCTCCTTCATCCAGTTTCCTCTTTTGGAAATGAGTAAGAGAGGCTTCCCCTTGCCTGTACTTGGTGATACAGTCCTTATAAAATGTATCACCCTTCATTCCCGAGTTTTATTTTTGTTATAACACATACAGAATTTCTGGCTTAGCTGACTGCATGCCTGACAGCAATACGCACAAGAGGGATTTTTTGCACAACAACATAGAAAATGTATTTTGAGAAAATGGTAACTTTACACAACCACAGCTACAAATGGAAAGTCACGCTTACTTTCATTTTAGCTTCCAGAAACACAGAGAAGATAGTTTTCACTGCCGGTATTTTATATAACTAAGGGAGCACAGAGCTGTTCTAACAAAGCATTCTGGAAAACAAATGCTTTTATAAAACAGTTTATTGTTTATTTGGTTTCAGAGTTCAAGAGCAGTTCACTTATGCAGACACACTGCAAAGTTCTATTTCTTGGCACTTTTTCAGAAGTCAGATTTCTCTTCATAGCTAACAGAAGAAGCAAGCTATTCTCCCCACCTTATAGTCTTTCTGAAGTAAAACTGTATGTGTTAGGCTCTTGTCAAGGCAAAGCGTTGCGAGTTTCCTGCAGGTTCTCCTGACGTTCAGGACAAGGTCTGTGCAAGGGACGTAGCTGAGGATGTGCAAAAGGATCTCATCTGAGAACTCCATCAAGTTGACGCCATTACTTTCCTCTTCGCTCTCCCCACTTATGATCTCCTGGGGGTGGGGGTGTGGAAAGAAAAAGAAAAAAAGAACAACCACTAGGTGAGAAACTTCAGCAAAGCTTGTGAGAAAACAGATGACCCGAGTCTCATAAGGATTTATAAAGTGAGACAAAACAGAAATGCTTGGATTTTTAAGTGCTTCCATCTGCATGAAGAAACCAAAATCTTTCCCTTAGAAGACAACATGGAGGTAGTGCAAACCATCACGCAAAGCCACAATACCTTCACTTGATCTTTTACTGTTGGCTCCTTTAGAATGAGGAGAAAAACGTTTACATTCATTCCACTTTGGCCACTTACCTTGCAATTGGAAAACTGACTGTCCCTGATTCTTTTCTAAATATAACGCAGCAGTCTCTTTCTACATCTTCCCTCTACGTGCCATCCGCTTCAATAACCTTAAGAGTTATATAACTGTGTGTGTGTATATATATATGTATATACATATACACATACATACAAACAAAACTGCAGTCAGCATCGTATCACCCATAGTTCGTACGCTTTAACCATATGAACCACACGACCGACATGACAAGAGGACAAGAGAGCCTCTTTGCTCCTCCACCCCACGCTCCCTTCCTGTGACCCTGGGGGATGACAAGAGTCACCCCAAACTCACCGGGATGGCCAGAGAAGAAGGCGACGGGGTCCTCGCCATCTTGAGGGGTGTCAGGGACAGGATATGGCCCCCAGCCCACCCCACCGTGATAACGGCAGTTCTGGGGGGTGGTTGGGTCTTTAGCACCATCTTTAGCAAAGCTCAAATTGGCCTTAAGGCCATGGCATCCCCTAGAGGGAAGGGGGGAGATGGTCCCACCTCACAGCCCCGCTAACCCTCCCCCCGAGGCACCTCAGAGAAGGCCAGTTTCGGCCCCCGCACCCAGCCCCGTTAGATGACGGCAGGCCCGCTTCAGGAACCGGCTCCCCAGGCCCTCCCCACGCCGCCGGGCGGCCCCGCGGGGAGAGTGGCCACCGGCACCTCCCGTCCCCACCTCCGCCATTGGAGCCCCCGCACCGCCGCCGGGGCCGGCTCCAGCCCCTCTCGCCTCTCCCCCATCCCAGAGCGGGGCCCGGCTCCCCCCAGCCCCAGCCGAGGGAGACGGTGGCGGAGGACAAGCCCCGGCTAACGGCCGCGGCGGAGAGGAGAGAGGAGGGCGGGAAGAGCCTCCCCCGCCCCGGCTCACCTCTCCACAGCGGAACATGGCGGCGGCCGCGCGGTCCCGCCGCCACCGCCGCCGCCGCCTCCCCCAGGCACCGCTCAAACCGGCCGCGTCCCGGCCTGGCTCCTCGCCGGCCCGGCCGCCACACGGTTCTTCCGGCGCTGCCATGACCCGGCTTCCGCGGCTCGCCACACCCCCGCCACCGCCCCCTCGGCCGCTCCGCGCCGCCATCTTGAGCGTGGCCCGGCGGGAAGACGAGGGTGAGCGCCGGCTGGCGCTCGGCGCCATCTTGAGAGCGGCGCCGCCATGATGGGAGTGGCGGGTCCATGTTCACAGACTCACACAAAATCACACAGAATTGGGACGCCCGTCTCAGTTGTGCCGCCCCCTCACAGTTTAGCCGTCTCTGAGGGCGGCAGCTCTCTGCCCCGAGCGGGTGCGGAGGCGAAATCTGGCTTGTTCAGAGAGCCTGGCTCCCCTGCCTCTGCCCCAAGGCCACCGGTGCTGAGGCATCAGAGGCAGCAGGAGCCAGGCGAACGGCTGCTCGGCCTCCTCCACCCTCGGTGGCTGCCAGCCACGGGCCTTCTGCCACCCCAGCAGCTGACTCACGCCAGGCCCGCGCCCCACAAAGCCCTGAGTCGGCTCCAAAAATGCAAATCCGCCCTGTGAGGATTTATACAGCCTGTGAGGTGACTGAGGGGGAGCAGAGGGACACCCCCGCCAGGCTGTTGTGCGGCCCCCGGGGCACTCGTGGTATTGGCACCCTGGTTTTCTGGGGAGCGTTAGAGCATTTGGGAGAAATATCCTTTCCCGGTTCATGCTGCGTGCTGGAAGAAGCCGGGGTGTGGAAGATAGGACACCCATGAGTGCTGAAGGGGTTGGTGCTAACAAGGGGGCTGTGGGTAGCACCTCTTTCCTCCCAGGAAAACCCTAAATATAAACCCATTAGCTTCAGGTTCACTGGCCATTTATGCAATGATCATCAATCTGGGCTCTAACCAGACTAAATATCCTAGCTTTGGCTGCAGGTGGGAGATACGATCCTTCACTTCGCTGATGCACAGAGGGACGTGCAGAAGTCATCCAGGGCTGCTGCGAGCTCAGCCATTGCACGCAGCAGCGTCCACGGGGAGCAGCTGGCTCAGCACTGCTACTATTAGCTCCTCATCCCAAATCTCAAGTACAGACAGGACCAGAGCGCTGGAATTTCCAGTTACGTGTATGCTTCGGGAATTTTGTTCATAGAAAATGTGTTTTAAAGATGACCCACAAAGGAAGATGAATAGGTTGCTGCTTTCTTCCTACTTGATTGTTGCCATTTAAGGCCGTGAATTAGATTAGGGGTAGATTGGGGGTTTCGCTTAGCAATATCAAGTGCCTCAAGTCTTGATTACCTCTTTTGATTCTAAGCCCGTGAGAAGGCTCTGGAGTTGAAGAGGAAAACCCCTCTTAGTTTTAGGGGCTCCCCCCCTCCTTAGGGGGAGCCTCAGTAAGAGAATCCATACCTACTTTGTTTGTCATGTGTTTCACTTAAATAGAAGGTAATGACAAATTAAATCCGGGGGCCCTTCAGTCAAGACTGACTTGTTTGACATCTAGGAAAAATACCAACCTACCATATTTGCAGTCATCAGGGAAAGCAGAGACCAGGGTGGAGGAAACCTGCATTTCCAATGCAAATGGTAAATAAAACCACCAGCGAGGCCCGTAAGCAGAGTAAAAGCCCTGCCCAGAGAGCCAGATCGGCTGCAGCAGCCTGTGTTTGGGCTAGCCACAGGTTCCCTCCAGCCCAGACAACCCTGAATAAGAGCTGGGAACAGAGACAGGTATAAGAACCTCCCGAGGAGAAACTGGGCTCGCAGCAGTTTGTAAGAGTTGCACTTGGACTCGGTCCACCAAATAAATGAGCAACGTGGTGGTGTAGGTAAGACATGGAGGTTGAATACAAGGCAGCAGCGGGACATCAGATGGGCGGTAAAAGAGGAAGGAAACGAACAGCTACACTGAACTCTGTCATTTCTCTTGATGGTCGCTGGGAGGTGGCCAGACGGTGAGAGGAGAAACCCTCCCTGCTGCGCCTCGCTTCAGGAGCACTCTTCTCTGTCTGGGTACTTAGGGCCCTTCTGTGAAGATGGGTTCAGTTCAGGGCTGGGCCATCTCAGGGCAGACTTTGTTCATCTTGTGACAAATACACAGTTTTCTTAGCCCAAAGAAGGCGGGCACATACCATCCTGTCCCATTCCAGGAGGGCAAACAAATTAATGCTAGTATCAAGGTATTTTGCTCCACATAAGACAAAAATCTCTTAACTCTTCAAGGTCTGGCTGACCTGGCGATTTTATATTTTTCCCTCTGCAAAGTCTTGGGTCATTTCCTTTGATTTTTCTTAAGACTGATACAGTCTGGACATCTCATCTTTTTGTCAGCATGACTAAAGCCCAGCTGGACTACAATGGCCAGAGCACTTGGTAAGCTTGGGTGAACTGCTAGCTCCAGTGCTGTAAGTGATTTTTCAATACTTGATGCGGTTTAATACAGTAAGGCCTGCTAAAGTAGATTACAGATGGGTATAATACAAGTCAGGGCAGGCTCCAGGTCAGCAATCCCTCTGCAAAAACCAACTTCAAAGACCAGGACTCCTCCTGCCCCAAGCATGAACGATACCCATAGTCCCACCCATGAACTGATACCTTGGAAAGCCCATTTTCTGAACCTGACGCTTTGCACCCTCGGAGGGGACTTCTGTGAGGAGGCCAGTTTTGTTTGAATGCTCTGGGGTTTCCTGGGACATTTGCATGCAGCCAGCTGGCACCTCTCCTGAAGCAGCACACGCTCACTAACGAGAGAACGGGACCCCCCCGAAGCCAGGGACCATTTCTGGTCAACACTCCCTGATACAGCTAAGAGACAATGAGGCCCTTCAGGGCTAAATCCTGAGAGCCGCTACTGTCTCCTTTGCCAAGGACATCACTAATTCCTGGCGGTGGCTTGATTCCATAAGCGGCTCAGCGAGGTGACTTTCCAGGTCACCAGCTAATTGCAGGTAAAGTGCCAGCGACTGTCTCCGGCAGGAGCGAAAGTTGGGAGCACTGGGGGAAGAAAGGGCGTAAAATGTGTTTGCTCAGCTCCCTTTAGCTGAGCCAGCTCCCCTCGGGCAGCTCAAGGGAGGTGAGAAAGGGCTGGGTGACTTGCAAGGATCTATGGCTGGGTCCTGCCGTCTCTGCAGCCTGAGAAATCCTAATATGTCACCGACACTAAGCCAGATGGGGGGACACTCTCAGCCTGGCCCAGGGTGGCCATTTTAAACCTCCTAGTCCCCCCACAACCCCTGGCTATTTGTGTGCTGGAGAGGAAGAGGAGGTGGTAGCCAGGGGACTGCTTATTCCCTACAGATCTCCTTTGAGTCTTGCCCATTGCTGGTGGCTTCAAGAGCCAGGAGACGGCTGAACCAACTCCTCTACCGCCCTTCCTGTGACAGGCCCCTCGGCATTTCCCCACCTCTGTGAAACAGCGAGGGGCGAACCAAGCCCTCTGAAACGCAATCACGGATAAACTGTAGTTTTAAAAAAATCCCCCATCTTCCAGCGCCTGGTGTTCCTGAGAGGAAACCACCCTGGGCTCCCCCCTGCTTGCTGGAGTCGGGAGCAGTGAGTAATGCTTGCAGGCTTCCCTGCCCGGCACTGCATTCTTTTCCCCAGCATGTAATGGCCCAGAGGAGGAATAAACCGAGCCTTGCTGGAACAGCCTGCAGAGTAGCCCTGTGTGCCGTGGCCTCGCGTCGGAGAGGCATCGGGAAGGGTTGTGAAAGGCTCAGCCTCATTTTACTGGGGGGCTGGTTGCCTGAACAGCAAGTGAAATAGGAAGAAAGGAGAAAAAAAACCACCCTGCGAAGTGCTAACTAACAGAAAGCCTCGTCTGCTGCGCTCTGGAGCATGAAAATCAGCTGGGCTCCCCTGCGCCCAGTGGCTCTGCACCATCCCATCGCTCGCCCTCTCCCTGTGCCCACACGCTGCCCACCTGAGCTGCTCTCGGCCTCGGCGTTTTGCTGCTCTGTGGTTTCTCTCTCACCGCCACCATCATCTCTTCTGGTTTTTTTTGTGTCTCAACACATTTTTCCACCACGATCGGTGACCATTTCAGGGAAGCCTGAAGAAAAGCACCCCATTTCCTTACTGCCATCATCTCTTCTTGCCTCCCAGCCTTTTTCCTGCCCCACTTCCCCCAGCTCCCCCCCTAGGAGCTGCCATTGCCTCCTCCTCACTCCATTTCCCCGAGACCTCAGGTTATAAACCCAGTTTGGGCCTTGTTGCACCAACCTGTTTCGCCTCCTCTGTTGCAAACTGGTGCTTCCAGTAACTTGTCTGCCCAGCCCAACGCCTGCACCTACAGCCCTGCCAGGCTCCTACTGCACCCAGGGCAGCCGGGAGGGATGCTGGGGAGATGAAGGGCAGAAACCGGCAGGTCCACCCTGAATACAGAGTGATGCCGGAGCAGGATCAGGCCAGGAGGAGGATTAAAGAGCCAATGGAGCCTGTTCCTTGCCTTTCATCTGCTGTGAGCATGACACAATCACAGCCATTAGCTCTTCAAAGACAGGCAGCTTGGAGGAGCCTTGGGAAGCCAGCACCTCTTTGAGCGGGGCTCCAAGGTCTGGTTTGCCTGAGTTGGCAACTTGCGGTGTCACCTGGCTTTGCTCTCCCTGGTCCCCTCTGTCTCCTTCCTTCCACAGCAGCAGCTCCAGGCTTTGCTGTGCCCAACAGGATCTCAGCTCCCAGCACAGCTTTGCGAGGATCCCTGCCGTGGCTGCTCCTTTTCATGAAACTGGAGAACTTGATCTATCAAACAAGGCTGAAGTGTGACAGAAGGCTCAGAAGCGCAGAGGATGGGGACAGAGTTGAGAAGCCATGCAAACCTCCTTCCTGGCAGAGGCTGGGCTAGAGGCAGGTACCTGCACCGCCCACAGCAAGTCCTGGAGCTGTGGCTGTCCCTCACCCTGCAAAGAGCTTCTTCCCTCCCCACACCCTTTTCCCAGCCCCACCCCTGCCCAGCCGTGTCTAACAGCCTGGTGGCCCTGCTCAGTTTTTTCCACTTCAGAGAAGACTTTCTCTTGCTTTCACCCGAAATCCGCTCCACCCAGGAAGGGGCCTGCCGGAGAGCATGAGTCGCACAGCCTGAACTCGGGGCAAACCAGCAGGACAGACAAGCTCAGGCAGCCGGCACAGGGAGAAGAGGGGACAGTGCCCCATGGGCTATGGAGGAGGGCTGCAGAGTAGCCAAAAGGGCCTTGGCTACAGAAGCCACCTGCTTTAGCATCATGTTTATGGCACCACCACCACTGATTTCATGAGGCCAAAGCCAGTCATACCACACTGCAGAGGAGAGACACACGCACACAGGGCAGCATTTCAGAAGGTGCAGTTGGATCCCCACTAAGCCCAGCTCCTCCAGCAGCTCCTGACTGCACACAGGGGCAGTATCTGAAGAGCTCCAGCCTTAGAGACCTGCAGGTTTGGCAGGCTCAGCTCTTCCCCACTGTATCGCCACAAGCCATCTGGCTTGTAGACCAGAGAGCCCACAGCACCAGCCCCAGTCAGATAGCTCATCTGTGCAGCCTGGCAAGGCTAGATCGGAGCACGTAGTAACTGTCAAAAAAGCAGCATGGAAGAAAGAAAATTAACAGTCAACACCAGTCAAGCCTCTATGGTGTGCACTTTTATTTGAACTGGTCTTAAGTCAGTGTACAGGTAGCCCCTCCCTCCCCCACATACTGGCACCGCTTCTCCTAGACCCTGCGGGGGGACTGTAAAGCCTTCATTCACATCTATCACTGGGGAACACAGCCCGCTTGCTTGACAAATCGAAGAGAAAAAGGATCAAGTGTGTTTTGTTTTTAAGGCGGAAAGATACAAAAAGACACTTGTTGGATTACATAATTTACAGACAAGCAATTATAACCTAACACCAGAAACTGGCATCGGCTCCCTCCGAGCTGGGCTGCTGCCTTCACAGAGGCGAGTAACTTCCTGTAACAATGCATTATAACAATATTTGGAATGACTATTAAAAAAAGAAACAAATGTACAATCAAAGTCCTCAGATGCATTGTAGAACTTTGGGGGCGTTCGCTCCAACATGTTTTGTTTTAAGACTGCTGCTGACACCTTCACCATTCCAGTTTTTTAATCCTGAGTCAAGCGCCAAAAAAAAAACAAATAAAGCCATGCCAATCTCGTCTTGTTTTATGCGCATTTATGGGTTTCATTTCATCACAAGGGTGTGGGTGTTGGTAACAGTCCGGTTTAGAAGCATTTGCGGTGGACAATGGAGGGTCCGGATTCATCGTACTCCTGCTTGCTGATCCACATCTGCTGGAAGGTGGACAGGGAGGCCAGGATGGAGCCTCCGATCCAGACAGAGTACTTGCGCTCAGGGGGGGCAATGATCTGCAGGGAAGAGGAAGAATCGGTCAGGTGCACAGCGTCACACTCCCCTCACTGCCCACGCATGGCCCTGCAAGCCAGAGCTGCTCAATTCCCTTATCTAGCCTTGGCCGAGATACCATGAAGTTCAAAAACAAGCTGAAGACATAACCTCACACACACCCACCTCCCTCCTCCTCGCTTTGCAGCCAGTGTATTTACACTAATCCCATTACTCCTGTGGCTGGGTGGATGCCATCTTGTCCAGAGCAAGGCCATTACAGCTGCACCAGACACAGCAGTACGGTTTCTATCTTCTCTAGTAGGAGCTTAGCTTACCCTCCTCCCCGACCCACTCTGCATTTCAGCATAAACAGGGGCACCAAGAGCTTCCCTGACTCCAATCCTACCTTGATTTTCATTGTGCTGGGTGCCAGGGCTGTGATCTCCTTCTGCATCCTGTCAGCAATGCCAGGGTACATTGTGGTACCACCAGACAGCACTGTGTTGGCATACAGGTCCTTACGGATATCCACATCGCACTTCATGATGGAGTTGAAGGTGGTTTCATGGATACCACAGGACTCCATACCTGTGAGGACGAAGCAGTCTCAAGTCAGCAAAGGCTCAGAGACAGCCAAAGAAGCCTCAGGAGCTACTACAGGCAACCAAGAGACCAGCAGTCCCTTCAGTGGCTAGGCACTACAAAGCCAAGGCTCTGACAGGCTCAACCTCCCGTTCTACTGCCTCAAGTCCCTCAAACAGCTTTAGGCTTTGGGGAAAGCGAGGCTAACCAGTAGGACAGGACAGACCTTGCCACGGACCAGCAATAATATGGTAACTGGCTGCCATGGCCTCTACATTACCTTTTACAGAAAGTTAACACTGGGGGGGACCACTGGGTCTCCTGGAACAGTTGGACTTACCCAAGAAAGATGGCTGGAAGAGGGCCTCAGGGCACCTGAACCTCTCGTTGCCAATGGTGATGACCTGGCCATCAGGGAGTTCATAGCTCTTCTCCAGAGAAGAGCTAGAGGCAGCTGTGGCCATCTCCTGCTCAAAATCCAGGGCAACATAGCACAGCTTCTCCTTGATGTCACGCACAATTTCTCTCTCGGCTGTGGTGGTGAAGCTGTAGCCTCTCTCTGTCAGGATCTTCATGAGGTAGTCCGTCAGGTCACGGCCAGCCAGATCCAGACGGAGGATGGCATGGGGGAGGGCATAACCTTCGTAGATGGGCACAGTGTGGGTAACACCATCACCAGAGTCCATCACAATACCAGTGGTACGACCAGAGGCATACAGGGACAACACAGCCTGGATGGCTACATACATGGCTGGGGTGTTGAAGGTCTCAAACATGATCTAGGGAGAGAAAAAGAGGGGGTTGAGTCAAGAGCCGAAACCAGGGTTCTCACTACAGGTCTACACAAAGTCCATGCAAGTAATTTTACTTTTGTCCCTAGATAAGAGAACTTCACTCCCCCTCAAAGTCCATGCTCATCTTGCCTGGGCTCCACCCACACCTGACAGGTCAGAGCCCGAGCAGGGACACCAGCACCACCACAGACCCATCCACATGTCACAGCAAGGACTAAAACAAATGCCAAGTTAACTACAGTACAGTCACTCAGGGCTGGTAAATGGATTAGTGTGGCTAGTCAGAAACAGCAGTTAGACAAGTTGCTAGTTCAGTCTCAGAGAAAGCCAGCTTAGAAGAGCAAACAAAACCTGTCAAGGTCCAGCAAAGAGGAGACTCAGGTCAGGAAAGGAAAACCCTGTAAAGATGGCAAAAAGGGAGAATAGTGGTGAAGGAGGAGAGGAGGACAACATGGAAGAGGAGAGCTGGCCCGCAGCAACATCTGCTGTAGCTCCGAGCTCTGGAGTTTTACACACCTGTGTCATCTTCTCTCTGTTGGCTTTGGGGTTCAGGGGAGCCTCTGTGAGCAGCACAGGGTGCTCCTCAGGGGCTACTCTCAGCTCGTTGTAGAAAGTGTGGTGCCAGATCTTCTCCATATCGTCCCAGTTGGTGACAATACCGTGTTCAATTGGGTACTTCAGGGTCAGGATACCTCTTTTGCTCTGGGCTTCATCACCGACATAGCTGTCTTTCTGGCCCATACCAACCATCACACCCTGCACAACAAAGAACAGGCAGTGAATACTGATGAAGGGCAAGTCACACTGGGGGGACACAACAACCTGCTTTTCCCCAAAGATGGGTTTTTGATTATTGTTCCCACTCTGTTGGGAGAGGCATTTGGCCAACTGCTCCAGCACAAAAGCTCTGCAGGAGGCCATATTCCCCACCAGTTGTATTGCAGCGCAGAAGCCTCTCGGGTTATCAAGTCAAATAAATGGGCTTCTTGAAGCTCCAACGCCTCTAGGGGAACCGCTTCCACCCAAAACTCCCCCTTTTTCCCCAACAACGGCCCCCCAGCCGCCTACCTGATGTCTGGGGCGCCCCACGATGGACGGGAAGACGGCACGGGGCGCATCGTCCCCGGCGAAACCGGCCTTGCACATACCGGAACCATTGTCAACGACGAGCGCGGCGATATCGTCATCCATGGCTGGCTGCGGGAGGAGAGAGAAGGGGGACACGGGGACATGAGCATCACCACCGGATCACACCGCGGTCCCCGCCGGGAAGGGGAAGGGCAGGCGATGGCCCCTTCCCCACCCATTTCCTTCCCGCCGCCCGCCAGAGGGGGCGGCGCCTCCCCCGTTCACCGATTCGGGACAAAGGAAGTCCCCGCCGCCCTCTTCGTGATATTACCATAAAAGGCAATGGATGGAGCGCGCGCGCCGCTTTCGGGGGAGGAAAGGGGGGGGGGGGGGCGGACGGGACGCGGCAGCCACGCCCCAGCGCCCCCCCTCGGGCTCCGGGTCACCCACCCCGCTCGCCCCGCTGCGGAGCGGCTCGGGCAACCCCTAAAAAGGGTTCTCACAGCCCCCCCAAAAAACCGCTTCTCCCGCAGCCCCAAAGGGCCTCCGCGAGGAGCCGCGGAGGGGCGGGCAGTAGCCACCTCGCCCAGCCCGCTATAGCCAAGGCTCAGCCCCAGCGAAGAGCGGCGGCACGGGTGGGATTAACGCCGAGGGTTTTATGCCATTAATTGCCTCAGCTCCGCCGCCGCGGGCTTAATCCGGGGGAGGGGGGGGGGACGACGGCAGCTGCCGGCACATGTGCCAGGCGGTGGCCGGAGCGAGCAGCCCGCCTGCAGAAGGGTACACGCACGGGGGGTGGGGTGGGGATTCTGCCCTTCTCCCCCCACACCCCTCGGCACACAGCTTTTGTTCCACAGTTCCCCCCTCGGGAGGGGGTGCCACCCCCCTTCCCCTGCGAGAAAAAACCCACCGGGGCTGCTCGCATCTCCCCGGCGGGGGGGGGGGGGGGGACCGCGCCCCTCCCCAGCGGGGGACAACGCCCCCAGGCCCAGCCGCACCGTGAACTACCCCCCCCTCCTCAAATCTCCCCCACTTTAGAACTGGGTGAACGGGGGTACACCGCGATGCCGACAAAGCCCCGCACCCCATTACGTCCCGTCCCCCCCCCGGGCACAATAGCCGAGCCGCCCGCTCGCCCCGGCCCAAATCCTCTTAGGAGGCGGATTAGCCCCACAGGCGACAAGGGGGCAAGCCCCTCCATCCAACCAGCACCCCCATTGAACCGCCACGTCCTTCTACACCCAATACAAGACCACACCGCACGGCGCCCCGCCGCCCCCAGCAAACAAAGGGCGCCCGGGAGGGCGCCCACGCCACCTCTTCATCACCTTAATTAACCGAATATTAATAACAGCAACGACTTAATGGCGGAGAGAAGCCCCCTTCCCCCCCCCCGGTGCCGGTCACCGCTCACCTTCGGGGAGTTGCGCGGTCGGAGCGAGGCGGCGGTGTTGGCGGGAGCGGGGCGTGCAGAGGGAGGCAGGCAGAGCTCGCGGCGGCTGCCGCCCGCCGCCCGCCCCGCCTTTATATGGGGCCGCCGCCGCCGCCGCCTCGCCATAAAAGGAAACTTTCGGAGCGCGCCCTTCTGATTGGTCCCCGCCGCGCCTCCCCGCCTCGTGCCGCCCCGCCTCCTTCTCCCCCCCCCCCCCCTCCCCTCCCCGCGCGCCGGCGCGCCGCCCCGCCCGGCGCGCGCGGTAGCGCCCCCCCCAAGAGAAATAATATGGGGGGGGGACACACACAAAACAAACCGGTGGGGTGCAGCCCCCCCCACCCCTCCGCTTTCACTCTGGGGAACGGGGCTTGTTGCCCCCCTCCGTGGTCCCCCGGGTGTCGCTTCCCCCCCAAGCGCCGCGACCCATAGACAAAGCCCCGCGGATGGAAGGTGGGGGGGCCGGGGTTCGCCCCCGGGCTGTGCGGGAGCCGGGGGGGGTGTACGCCCCCTCCCCCCCCCCCCCCGGCAGGGCATGGGGGCACTCCCGGGGGCACCGTGGAATGGGGGGGGGGGAGTCCTGCCTGCTCCTGCCTGCAGCGCTGCCCATCACCTGCACACCCCCCGGGGGGGGGGGGGAGGCAAACACCAGTCACCCCCAGTGGGTCCCAGCCCCGAACGGGGACCAAGTTCAGTGCTGATGTCAGCAGGCGGCGGTGACAGGGCTCCTGCCGGGCCGGCGGCCCTTGAACCCGCCCGGGGAACGTGGCGGCCGCCGTCGGGCACCGGGAGAGGCCGTGTCCCCTCCGTGGTGGCGGCACCCGGGAGAAGGAGCTGCTCCATCGGCCCCGACTGGGGCTGGGGACCCCGCTCCCCGGCCTGCCCCGGCCTGGCGGGGGTCAGGGCGGGAGCAGCGATTTGGTTCGCTTTGGGCAATATTTGTTTCTTTCCTCTTTGATCCCAAATCTTGCCGGAGCAGGAGACGTGGCTCCTGCCCGAGCTGCCGCTCTGCAGTCCCCCTCTCCGGCTGTCACCGACACACGGCGGCGTGAAATAAAGGCGAGGGCAGCGTCCGCGGAGCAGCAGCGACAAGGGGGGATTTGTGTCCCCAGAGCGTTGCGCGAACACGGGCTGATTAATCAAGTTAATTAAGCAGCCCTGTAAGTAAAGTACCAGCAGCAGCAGCCGCCACTCGCAATCTGTTGCTGGTTGGGAGCAACACAGACTTCGGCGTGGGGACCTTGCATGTCTAATCTCCGCGGTTTGAAAACAGCAAGGGGGGGGCGGGGGTTAAGATCTGGGGGAAAAAATGCTAAAAATGCCTGCTCACCGTGGGACACCCCTTGCTCGGCATCGCCGGGGGGGTGGGCTGGGGGAGCCGGACCTGCCATCGGGGTCTTGCAGCCCATGCCGGCGATCTCTTTGTCACCGGGGAGCTGCAGAGACCACCATGAGGATGAGGATGGGGCCTGGAGGATGGGCCCCCTCCCCAAACTGCCAGCTGCCCTCCCCAGCAGGGCATCTGGCCGAGGGGGGGACCCAGGTGTTATCATCCCCCCCCCCCAGCATCACTCCCTGCTGCAGGACAAAGAAAGGAACAGAGCAGCAGGAGGAACCTGCAAAAGCCTGCTGAGATGGAGATTTGCAGTTACCTGGGGGGGGGGGGGGAGGTTTGGGAGGAGATGGGACACTGTGCATGGATGGGGACACGAGGAGCAGCCCTTTTCCCTGGGATGGCGTTCCCTTCCCCAGGAGCACCTTGCCCAGGAGCTGCTGGAGGTGCCCCCAAACCCAGCACCACGGGTGTTCCCAAATGGGTGCTTCGGAGGGGATGGCGTGGAGAGGAGAGACAGCAGCCCCGTGGGCTCTGCTGGGCCGCCCCAGGGCCATGCCTCGTCCCTCAGGGCAGAGGTGGCCATGGTGATGGACGTGCCCACCCAGGCCACCTTAGGACCACGTCATCCCCTCCACACTGGTGGTGGCCATAGTAATGGACCTGCCCTGCCAGGCCACCTAAGGACCATGCCATCCCCTTCACGCTGGAGGTGGCCATGGCAATGGAGCAGAGATAGTCCAGCACACGGGGACTGTCCCCACGGGAAGCCCTTGGTGGAAGGGGACCCACAGATCTGCCTTTGCACGGTCATTTCCCTGCCACCTCGGGTGGATCGTGCGAGATCTCTGTATCGCAGCTTCCCTTGCAGTAAAATGGGAGTCATCACTGGTAATTACCTACCTCACAAGGAATTAATTAATGTTTGCGCTCTACTTTGAAAAGGCTGATTATTAATTAGAAGATTATACGTCAAATAAGGGGAGCCACAAGGCATGGGTACAGCCTTGACGGCCCTTGCGGGCGTAAAGCATCGTCCACGAACGCGCTGATAAGGGCTTTGCAGGAAACGGCAGCAGGAAAACGTCCTACGATAGCACTGGGGTGATGGGTTTGGGATGGGCAACGTCAGCAGGAGCTCAGGACCAGGTGGGGAGGCCACCACGGCTCACAGGGGTTTTAGCCAGCTGGATGGGGCATGCATCAAAGGGATGGGATGCTCCGCTGCATCCCCATGAGCTGGTCGGGTGGAACGGGGCTGGGGAGCCACAGATGCGAGCCAACCCATTAAGTGGGGAAGGGAATTACCGGGCAATTAGCGTCTCTTGATTATCGGACTGAATCAGAAAGCAATCAATCCGCCAGCATCCGGCGGGCAGTAACACCAGCTCTGCGTCTCCTGGCTTTGGAGGGGGCAGTGGGATTTGGCCTCGGTGGGGAGGGCAGGATGTGGCCCGCAGCACATGGCTGGGCCACCGCTTCCTCCCAGCCTGAAGCCACTTTAACAGCGAAGCCACCAGCCAGTCACCGTGTTCACCACCCAGCCCATGCACGGTGTGAGGGACCAAGCTGGCTGCTCCCATCAGCTCCTGGGGTGTCGCAAGAGCCGAGAGGAGGGAAAGGGGAACTGAGCAAAGAGCTCCCTGGCCGCCGTGTTACCCTGGGGCACACGTTGCAGGCTCCCGAGTTTCCTTGTTTTGCTTCACTTCTCCCTGCTTGTCCTTGGCACTCGACTCGCCCCAGCTCCGGACAAAACTATCCAGGGGAGGATCCGCCTGCCCTTCGCTGGCTGATATGGCCGGGCTTGAATTTCTGCACTTGTGGGACAACACGCGAGCTGTCCTTTCCAGCCCTTCCCTTAGAGCAGAAGCTCTTTGCCCATGCGGGCACAGCATCTGCCACGCTTTTGGGGAGAGGAGGGGGGGGGAAATAATCCTGGCAGCTTTTGGGGCTGGCTTGAATTTCTGCACAGCCCCTTCAGTGCCAGCTCCTCCATCGCTGCCCCCGCCATGCGCTCGGGCCTCCGTTCTCTCCCTCCTGCCGTTGTGACAATGGGAAAAGAGGTGGAAACTTCTGAAATCAGCCCAGTCGCTTTAAATCACCCTCCTGCAAAAATCACGGACGTTTTTCGGAGCGTTGCCTTTCCCCTCCCTTCCCGTTCCCCAGGGGGGAAGAGAGAAAGCTGCTGGCCACATCCCCTGTTTCGCAGGCACAGGGACCATCCCAGCGCCTTCCTCTTTTTCACTTCACTCCTTGCAGCCATCAGCTCCAACGGGAATTTGCAGGAGGTGGAATCTCAGCAGGAACCCCAGGCCCATCTCCCCCTTTGGAGGTGTTTGGGGGCCTCCCCACAGTCCCCACGTCTCCCTTTATGTGTCCCACATTCAGCGTTAAACCCTGAAGAACCCCCCCTCCCCTGAAATTTTTCTGACTGGTTGTGTTGCATTCCCGATGCTAGCTCATCTCCAACGAGCTGCATACTCCCCTCTCCCCCTTTAAGCATCACTCCCCGCTCTCGTACATCCCTCCCCGAGGTTCCTGCTCCTTTGTATTGATCCTCGAGCTCTTTCCGATTTATCAGTGCCTTTTGCAGGGAGAGATGAAAGCCTTTCCCTCTGCGGACCTCCGTGTGCAAGGGACCATTCTCCCCCAATCCACTGTGTCTGCGGTGCATCGAGCATCTCCCCCATCCATCCACAATGGAGATAAATCATTATATTGTATCACGCTGGAAAACTGTATAAATTCATCGCTTTCCATCTCTGGGCCACCGATAGACATCCCGTGCCAGGTTTTGCTGATGCTGCTGGAAAGGGCACAGCCCTGCCCAGGTACTGGAGGTGGTAGAAGGGGACACGTGCCTGCTGTCCCTGATAACAGGACCTTGCTGGAAGGGTTGAAGCCCTGAGCAGTGTTTTTTCTCCCCCCATTTCCCCAGCCGTGCCTGTCCTCGCTGCCCCCAGCCCCATCTCTCCGTGCCCTCCGTTCCTTCTCCAGCGTACCCCCAGGGCTGGTCCCTGCGCTGGCATTTCCAGATCGTGATGCTGGCCCCAGGATCCCCCAGCCCACGCAGGCAGCAGGAGACCAGGGCTTTGTTCCCAGCCGTGCAGGCAGCCGGGGAAGCAGCTGGTGCCGGGGCTGGGCATCCTCTGCCCAGCTCCATCCTGGTCCCCAGCAGCCGTGCCACCCTCCCAACCTCCCCGGGCTGAGCTGCCTCGGCCGGAGCAGAGCAAAACCCTCCCTTCCCCCACTGGTTAAATGCGCTGCTGGTGCTGTCTTGGTTGACCTTGACAGCAAAAGCCGGTGAGGCCCAAGCGTTGAATTGTTTTCCGCCCAAGGTCATTCCCCAGCACAGCAAGATTACACCGGCGCGGCCAGACCCCCGGAGCGATGCCGGCCGGGCTCCCAGCCTCAGCCCTCCTGGCCACCACGCATATCTTTGGGGTCCACTTGTCCCACAGTGATGGGACAGGTATAAGCTAAGCCCTACGCTGGCCTCTTCCCCCTGTGGAGAGCTTCTCCGCAGGGATTGAGAGCGGCCGAGCAGCTCCGTCCCTCCAGCCTGGCCTGGCGTCAGCTGCAGGGGGTATTTCCTCCAGCTAAAAACAGAAGGGGAAGAGAAAAAGCTGATGTTCCCTGGGCTTTCTCTGCAAGTCCCGTCCCTCTGGCCCTGCTCACCCCACTCACATCGCCTCCCAAACAGCACTGAATGACCCCTCTGCCAGGATGCAGCCCCGGAGGGGACTTTCCCACAAAGGATGCGCCCCGGGATTCGGTTACCTGGCCCGCCAAAAGGCTCCCACACATGTTACATGGCGCTATGCCGAGCCGTATGGTGTATTTTCAGCTGCTTCTTAATTACTTTGAGAATTGATTTTTCTCGGTGGCTGACGATAAAGGCAGGGAGGCAGCTGGATGGAGTTTTCCGCTTGTACCGTACCTAGGAAATGAAACAGATCCTGGGCTACCCAGGCACGCCGGGAAATTCGCTTTGATCTCCGTTGGGCTAACGGCACTTTCCACCCGGGGGCTTCAAGCCTGTGGCAGGGGTGACCTGTCCCACCTCGGAGAGGGAAGGGAAAAGCACTGCCTTAATTTTCCATGTGGGAAACAGAGCAGAGAGCGGGAATGCCCGTTGCTCCAGGTTGGGATGGCTCTCCCACCTGGGCCAGGTAATATACAGCACTTCTGACTCTGCACGCAATTCTGCTTTGGGTTTTGGGGGTGTCATCCCTGTTTATCTCCAGCAATGGGGGGGTCACGTTGGCTTAGCGGTTAAATGGAAGAGAGGGGTCTGAGACAGCCCTGCTGCGCTGCTGGGGCAGCCCTGAGTGCCCACCGACGGGGACCCCCCACCCCCCCGACGGTCCCAGACCCGCACCCAGCTTCCCTGCCCGCGGGCGCAGGGATGCTCGGGGAAGGGTGGGGTTTGCCCGTTCCTCGAAGGAGGGATGCGGAGGCACGCGTCCCAGCCCCAGCCCTGCCCGGGCTGGCCCCCCCCCCGGCTCTGTTTGCGCAGCCGGTGCCCAGCCCTGGCACACACGGCTCGCCCCAGGCGGGGAGTCGGTGGTGGAGGAGCAGGACCTCAATGCCCCATCCACTCCCCGTGCTCCTCCGGGTTTAAGAAACCCTCAGGGGTGATTTGGCCCGTACGGAGCACTTGGCCCTTTCACCAGAGCCACCAGAAAAGAAACCCAGCTGCCGTCCATCTCCCCCCACCTTGGCTCCCCCCTGGGGAGCGGTCGCAGGGGAGGAGGACCGGGAGGTTTTCACCCAGTGCTGGGCAGACTGGGCTCGTTTTTGGTCCCCATGGCAGGGATAACAGTGGGGTGACGTCGCTCCCGACGGGCAGTCGGCAGGGGAAGGGGAGAGCCCGTGTGCTCCGCAGGGTGATGCCGCTCCCAGCCAGCCCTTCTGCTCTGGCTCTTGCCAAGATCAGCAGCAAACCCGGGGGCAAGCCAATTTTTGCCAATACCGGCAAACTTCCAACTGCATCATCCCTCCGGTATCATCTGGAGACCACTCCGCGCACAAACTGAGCACGACAGAAAACCACCACCACAAAGCCTGTGTGCGGAGGCACCCATCCCCGCTGCGTTTTATTACCCCCTCAGCCCAAAATTTCCATCCCTCACTCGAGACAGTGTTTCCGCGTGTGCTTGCTTTGGCTCATTTCACACATTCCTGCTGGCAGGGGATAAGATCTCGAGAGAAAGGCAAACCAAAGCCGTGGGCGCCATGTGCTGACTGTCACTTCCCTGACGCATCCAGGTGCCCTGCCTGCTCCTCACCAGCTCTGATTGCAGAAACACCCTGATGCTCTTCCCACCGCGGGCTGGTCCGTGGGGTGGAGATCCGAAAGGAGAAAGTGTGATGGGACTCGGGTGGTTCTGTGAGTTGTCAGGTCCGCCCTGCTCCCGAGGAGGAGGACGGCAGACCTCTGCTCTCGCCTGGCACCAGGGTCCCTTTGCCACCCTTGGGTGCCATCTCCACTGTCCCATGTGGGTGCTGCGGGCACAGGCGGGTGTTGAGCCCCTCTGGGGTGCTGGAGGTGTTATCGGTTCCGAGAATATTTGAAAAATGCACTTAAGTCCCATTAAAACCTCGAGAGCTCGCAGGCGGCATTCACCAGAGCAGTGGCACCACCCTGGGGACTCCCCGCCTGCCCCAAGGGACCCCCTGCTCGCACATGCAGGATGGTGTATGAACACATCCCTCCCTCCTCTGGCCCCTAACAAGAAACTGGGTTAAGATAACCATATTCCCGCTCTCTTCCCTTCCCCGTGCTGGAGCTGGACCCGTGCAGGGGTTGCAGAGGTGGCTTCCAGACCTCCTCCACCGCTGGAGCACCAGAGGCAGCAGAGCTGCAGAGGAAGCCAAGCAGATACAGGGGCCACAGCGGGGCTTAGACAGAAAATGGGCTGAGACATGAAGCGTGGCTGCTGCCTCTACAGCTTTTTGGCCCAAGGAAGAGGCAAGCCAGCAGGCAGAAAACCACGGAGTGATTTTCCTACAGGGGCTTTGCAGGAGATAATCCCATCCTGGAGCCTCCTTGGTCCCCACACCACTCCCCATGGCCGTGAGATGGCTGCACGGCACCTTTCACTCTCTGGGAGCCCTTGTTCTTGTTTTGCAAGAGCTCGGAGCTGGTGTGGGGGAGGCGGGGGGGAGGCGGGGGGGAAACAAGCAAGAGGAAGACGCAGCGATCAGCTGCGGTGCCGGGAATGAGGAAGCCCCGAGTACGGGGCAGCTCCTGCACAGCCTGGGCTCAGTCCTGGTGACAGCCTGGCAGGGCAGGGGGTGTCCCCGTGTCACCCCAGCGCCGCCCAGCCCAGGTCCCCCATTCAGGGTGGGTCGGGGGGCTGCTCACCCAGCCCCAAGGGGACCAGAGCCCCCTGCCTGGACCCTGCGGATTCCGGGAAGGGTTTTCTCCTGCTCATCCAACACAAGGCAAACTGCTCCACAGCCCAACCCAGACCCTTCCCTCGGCGTCTTCCTCTGCCGCGGAGGTTGACAAAAGGAGGAGACATGGGAAGGAGGGAGGTCAGGATGGCGAGGGTCCCCCCTCCTCGCCCGCGAGCACCCACCCCTCTCTGGCCACGCGTTTTAATTAACGCAGAGTGGCCACGGGACCGACCCACCCAGCAGCTCTCGGCACAGCCCCCAGCCTGGGAAATAAGCCTTAAATGGCAAAACCTGGCCCTGTCTGTGTGTAACCAGCCGGAGAAAGAGGCAGCGGAAACCGGAAACCAGAGAGCAGCTGAGGCCCACCGCCCCCCCCATCGCCTCGCAAACCCTGAATTCACCAGGATTCACCTTAGAAATGATCCCCTCCCTCCTCTGCCCTGTCCGAGCGGTGGGGATGCCATCCCGTGGGACGGGTGCTCAGATCATCCTGCACCCCTGGATCGTTCTGTACCCTGGACCGCCCCGTACCCCCAGATCATCCTGTACCCCCAGATCATCCTGCATCCCAGACTACCCTGCACCTGGGATCGTCCTGCATCCCAGATCATCCTGCACCCCTGTTCCCAGGGCAGGCACGGGGAGGGAAAAGGTCTTCCTATTTCCCCTCCCTTGCACATCAGCTCGAGGAATGACAGAAAAGAGCCCCCCCCCCGACCCCCCGTTGCTTGTTTTGCATATCAGCTTCCATGCTCAGCAGTGAAAACATTTCTGAGCTCCCGAAGTCTCCATGTACTGGGATGGAAAGGAGCTTGGATATTCACCCATCTCCTAGGGAATTCCAGGTGCCGCCCAAACTCCCAGGTTGCCCCTAAAGGCCAACCCTCTGCAAGGCTGATGTTCTCCATTGGGTTGGGGGCAAGGGGGGGGCCCTTGCAGTGCAGCACGAGCCCACCAGCGTCATGAATTTCCTCCCATAAATCACCAGTCCCACCTAATGAACCCTGCGCTGGTGCCCGGTGTGTTGGGAGCTCCCAATATTTGCTTTGGCCAGTTTATTGCCCATCCCATTTTTTTTGGGGGGGATGAGCATATTTCTTGTACTTAGTCTAATCCCACCCTTGACAGCAAGCAGGCAGCCAGCAAGATGCTCCTGGCTGATGCTGGGGTGGACAGCGAGGTCCTTCGCCCACTTCTCCCATGGATTCACGTCTCTGGGATGGGGCAGGCAGTTGGGAAAGCAGCGCAGCCCCAGCGCCAAAACTCGCCGCGTTACCATTTCCCAGCACGTTTCTCCACAAGCGCTCTGCCAGCAGACTCGTTAGCTGTGACATCTCATTAAAGCAACCGTCCTTGGGGGAACTGGCTCACAGGCAGCAGCGCGGGTTTTGGCGTTGCCTTTTTCCGCCCCATCTTCAGGCGGGAGCAAGGACCGAGCAGCAGGAGAAGACCCGTCTGTTGGGATACAGGCAGCGACTCCCCTTGCTGCAAGGGAAAAATCTGCAAAGGGAAAGTCAGAGGGAGAAGTCTGCACACATCAAAAAGAAAAATAATCTCAGCAAAGTCACGATTATTTAAAAACCACGCAGACAGTCGCCTCCCTGCAGCTCTCACTCAGAGGAGATGGGTTTCTCCTCTGCCAGGACCGGTTTCCGAGCTTGCCAGCCTGGTGGGGATGAAGCTTGGCCCACCGGCCACGCTCTGTCGCAGGGTCCCCACCCTGGCCAGCTGGGGGACGGGCAGTCGCAGCACCCACAGCCCCTGGATGTGGGAGTGTTTCCTCCTGGAGAAGAAGTATGGAAACGACCTGGAAACTGGCTCTGGGTGGATTTAATCCCGTTTGATTTCCTCTCCTGTGAGCTTCAACTGAGCCTTTTGAGATTGTTTCCACTCCTAAGTTATAAGAGATGTTTCCAGCCTGGGATATGCTCTTCTTCATCAAGTAGGGAGGCACCAGCCCCTTCATCTCCCTCTGCCTCAAAAGTCCTGCGGCTTAAGTTAAATAGGACACAACCATCCCTGTTGGATAACGACCCAAATCCTGTAATTCTAAGCCCAGTTTTAAACAACAAAGCGCGGCTGCGGGAGACCAGCGGAGCAGTCGATCCCCGCAGCCATCCAGCACTTTGCTGTCCGGGGTGGTTGATTTTCACCGTGCTGCTTCCCATTGCTCAATCTTGCAGAAGAATCACAGAAAATCAGGCTCCGAGGACGGAGACCCCACAGTCTGCACGGGAAGGGTTTCCTCACCTCTAGCCCGCGTCTCTGCCGCCGACGGTTCAGCCCAGGATTTCTGCCATCGCTCCCTGTGGCCAGGGAGGACAAGTTGGTCCCTTCCTCTCCACCTTGCCAAGTTGTGTCTCCTTTAACTTCTTTTCTCCAGGCAGATAAGGGGAAGGGGAGGTTCCCTGCAGCCCGAGCGCTGGGGATGCTCAGCACGTTTCTAAGGCAGGCGAAGCTTTTTCCAGCCCGTCGCAGCCTGGTCTGGAGCTCCCAGCCCACCTCCACCCTTGCTTTATTTCTAATATTTCACACATGGGGGGTTTGAGCATGACCAGCCCAGCGAGGAGAATAAAAACAAAGTCAAAAAAGTTTTTTAAACCCCCTTATCCTCTCTTTTTGAAGCCTTAGAGAAGCTCAGCCCCTCTTGGTGTGAGCTCCTGGTCCTGGGAAGACCTCACTGTCCCTCCAATGCAGGTGGCTGAACCAAGCCATAAAAAAAGGATTCCAAGACCCTTCTCCACGGCTTTATTTTCCTGCCGGTGGCTGCCAGGAGCAATCATGCTACTCAAGGAGGTCGGGCGGTATTTTTTTTCCCCATGGGTTGTCTTGACCCGGGGTTGAGCGAGCCCTGCCCTTCAGCCAAAGGCGGCTGCCAGCAGCCACAGCCGGGCCGGGAGCCTGCGGGGCTGCAGGGACCGTCCTCCGTCACACCGTTCCCACAGTCCCAGCCTTCGAAGGTCTCACCTTCTCCCAGGCGGAGCAGCATCTAATGACAAGCGAAGGATGGTGCCACACCTGCAGAAAGCCATTTTTGGAAGGACACCTGGGGAAGAAATGATTCCCATGTTGCTGCTCTGTAATTAGCATTAATTACTGGGGCTTGTGAAACCTCTTCCCCATTTACTCCAGGCAGCACCTGACGGAAACTGTGGGAATCCCGTCCGGCTGAGTCAGCCAGGAGCCAGGGAGGGGACGATGGGCCCCCACGGGGTGCAGGGATGTGTCCCCAGGTCCCTCCCTCTGCCCCCCAGCCCACGGGGACGGGGTTTTGGCTGAGGGGGGGCTGCAGGGCTTGTTAAGACCCCAAAGAACAGCTGAGGCTCATCCATCTCACCCTTCCCAACAAGGTGCCGAGGTCCTTCCCCACCCTGGTGACAACCCGGCACATCCCGGGGCTGGGGGGACTCTCGTGTTCTCCCACTTTAAACGTCCCCGTTCCCCAGCCCTGCCGCCCATGGCAGAGCACCCCAGCAGCACATTTCCTTGGGTATTGGCCTCCAGCCCAGCTCACTGCCGTCAGCAACACCCCGAGGTGTTATTAAAGACCGGGGGAAAATCCACCCCAAAAGCCTAACCCCGAGCAGCCGCTCCGTCCCCACCAAATGGCAGGGTACCGCTGCCTGAGTCACTGCTGCTTCAGACTATTTTTTTTTTTTTATTTTTTTTTTTAATATTAATGATACGAATGAATCAGGACATTTCATCATCCGGAGCCGCTTCAGAGTCATCACACCCTGCCCCAGTGACTCTTTGGTGGCCCGGGGCTGGCGACACATCCAGCCTCCCCCCTGCCCCGGGGTGGGGGGTGGCTGCTGCAGCCTCGCCCCCAAAGCAGCAGTATTTAGCTTCAAAATAAAATGATAAAACAAGCAGAAAAACCCCTCCCCACCCTCAGGGGCTGTTTTCTCCCCAGCCGCTTGCAGCAGCTCAGGGTGCTCCAGCACCCTGGGGGGGCCGGGGGTGACCCCGACCACCACCCTGGATGGGGGTCCCAGTGGCACAGTGCATCACGATGAGGGTCCCAGGGTTGGGCGTCCCCCAACTTTCCACACCCCATCGCTCCTGTGACCCCCAGGGATGACCGCGGCCCCTGTCCCCCACGTGGGACCCCCGTCCCTCCCCAGGGACCCAGGCGTCCCTCCACCCTCCCACTTGACCTACCCTCCTATCCATAAATGGAGAGGTTTGAGAGCCCGTCCCCGGGGTGGAGGAGGAGGAGGAAAAAGGAAAATAATGCCAAGAATGCAGGACACAACGTGAGGAGCCTGGTCCCGGCCCCCTGGCGCGGGCTGGGGGCTACAGGGGCAGCCACCCTGCGTGCCAGGGGAGCCCAGCCAAAGCCCTGTAAGCCACCCAGGCCGCTGGCAGGAAAGGTGCTATTTTTGTTTTTTCTTTTTCTGCATTTCTTACCAGCTGGGGACTTTCCAGGGCTGGGCTGCCCCCTTTCCACCTTGGCCCTGTAGACCACCCACAGAAGTGTCCCCTTGCAGCGATGTGTCCCCTGCAATGCCATCACCTTGCAGCAATGTGTGCCTCTGCAGATGATGCCCCCAGCCCTGCAGCCATGTCCCCATGCAGTGACGTGTCCCCATGCAGAGACACGTTTCCCCGCATCCTCTCTCCCCATCGCTCCCGCAGGACCCGCAGCCCGCGGGAAAACTGGCCATGGGACAGAGCAGTGGCCTCGAGGGTGGGTGGCACAGCAGGTGCTGGCAGCCGTGGCCCCGGCTGGCACCACGGGCCAAGCCTCCGCTCGGGGCCAGAGTCCAGCTCCTTAAAAAAGAAAGTGAAAACATTTGGGTGCCCCATCCGGACAGGGAGGAGGAGGGGTCCATCCCCACCTCCACGGGCCGCACTCTGCCCCGGCGTCTCGCCACCCACCCTGCTCCCCTGCCACCAGCAGCCACCCTGTCCCCAGCCCAGCGGTGCCTGTCCCCAAGGTCAGGGTGGATCCCTTTGGGTTCTCTCGGAGAATTGCTCCAGCGGCTCGCTCGAATCCTCCATAAAAGGAAAAACAGCCGGCAGGTAGCACTGCCAAACTTAGTCATCCCCAGTCCGGCAGCGTTTGCAGCTCCGTCAGCAGCAATTTCCTCCCCGCGTTCCCCTCCGCGCGGGGGGGACAGGGAGGAGCGGTTCTGCCTCGGCAAACCCTGTGTCAAAAGCACCCCGCGCCGGCCGCGACATGCTGGGCTTGGCCAATGGCCACCACCGGACTCAAGGAGATGCTGCCGTGGTCCCGCGCGAGGTCCAGGGAGGGGGAAAATCCACACCCTGGGGCCAGGCCTGGGGAAAGCAGGAAGCTTGGCACCTGGTTCAGCAGTACCGCAGTCGGGCAGGCACCGAAATCTCACTTTATGCAAAGGATTTGGTCTACAGGCACAGAAGTGTAAACGCACCTGGGAGCGCCTTGAACCACCTGGAGTTTGGTGGGTGAAGCCTGTTTGCTGCCCATGGGAGAGGCATCACAGAGCCCATCGTCAACATAAAGTCCATCCAGAGCACAGGGTCCCACAGGATCCTGGTCCCATCCCGGTGCTGGGCTGGCTCCAAGGGTGACCCCCAAGCTGCCCCATCCTTCCCCAGCCATGCCCAGAGCGGGACATGGGGCATTCCAGGTCATGCCCCCCCCATGCCACCTCCTCCAGCCCCGGCTCTGCCTCCATTTCCCCACGGAGGACGCAGGGCTGAGCGCCCGCGCCACACTGGGGGGGGTTAACAAGCCCTGGAGAAGCGACTGGGGCTGAGCACTGTCACAGCTCAGCTCATCCCTGACAGGGATTGCCGATGTGACACATCCACCTGGGATTACATCAAGGGAGCAAATGCCCTGGGGTACAAAGGAGGAAGCGGTGTTTTCTCCCATCGCCCCAGGAGGCAGCCCCGGTGTTGGTCCAGGTGGCCCTGTCACCTGCGCATCCCTTGTCACCTCACCACAGGGAGACAACAGTGCCTTGTGGTCCAGAGCCTGCCCCCGCCCAGGGCGATGGGAAGGGATGGGGGTGGTGACATCCCCACCTACACAATGGGCCAAACACCCCAAAATACTCATGGGGAGCCCAAAGCAAAGGGGCAATAACCCACCCTGCAATTGCCCCGGCAGCGGGATTTCAGCCGGGTTCTCGCTCCAGAGCTTCCCCAAATCCTGGCTAAATAAATCCACCCTGGATGGGCAGCCCCAGGAGGCAGCAGCCTCAGCCACGCACTGACCTAAAGCCAAGCCCTGTCCCCTAAAATCTCCTTTTGCAACCAGTTCCCCGCACGGGGCAGAGGAACCGACTCGGCTTCGCTGGGGGAGCAAGACCCCCCCGCCCCCATCCTGGCCATGCTCCGCTGGCACCGGCTGTTAGGAGGCAGCCTGCCCGCCCTGGTAAATGATTCACGCCAGCAATAAAAGACTGGGAAAATGTTCTGGTGACGTCCTGCAGCATCAAAGGCACGTGTGGGGACACGGGGAGTGCAGTGTCCCGGGCCTGAAGGGAACCCCGAGGGGTGGGCAGGGCTGCTTTGGGGTAGTTCGTACTTTTCTAGTGAATTTTTTTCTGCATGCTCTGGTGAAGGGTGATCAGGTCTGTGCCGGGGCCAGATCCCACCCCCCCGCAGGGAACTGCAGTGGGGATGATGCTGAGAGCATCATGTGGGGCCGAGGGTCTGGGGGACCCCACAGCCTCTCTTGTCCCTGTGCTGGGTACCAGGATCTGGATCAGGCGGTGACGGAGTGAGCGGTTACACCATCACTTTGTGAGAACGCAGCGCAAGACGCACCCGCCCGAGCGATGAGGCCGGAGTCTGCTGTCAGCGGCACCGAGCCCCCGGCTTCACTGGTGGGGATCAGCCGGCGCTGAGGCACCCAGTTCCCCATGCTGTGATGCTCCCTCCCATCCTGGACTCAAACCCTGCAGCACCAGCTGCCGGAATGCTGCCGAGTCCTGGTTTGTGTTTGCAAGTGATGCACGAGAGCAAGGGATCCGCTCCTGGAGAGATGCGGCATCCCCAGAGGGGATCAGACACCCCTGCGGGGCCTGGGCAGGCAGCAGAGCCTCCTCCACGCTCCCTCCCCTCACGGGCTTTGTTCGTCTCCATATTGTCCACCCCGCAAAGGCTTTCCACAAGCTGCAACACCCGTCCGACGCGCTGCAGAGCTCGGCAGGGCTGCTGGGTGGCAGTGTTGGGATGCACACTGCGCTGCGCAGCGCTGCAGCAGGGCCCCGCGCACCCCGACGCACGCCGCGCGCAGGGCTTCGCTCCCCCAGATGATGCACGCCGCACGCAGGGCTGTGCGCCCCCCCGAGATACACGCCACACGCAGGGCTGCGCGTGCCTTGAGATGCATGCCACATGCAAGGCTGCGCACCCCAAGATGCCCGCCACATGCAGGGCTGTGGACCCCCAGAGATGCATGCTGCATGCAGGACTGCGCACCCCAAGATGCACGCCGCATGCAGGGCCATGCTCCCCCCTTGAGATGCATGCTGCATGCAAGACTGCACACCCCAAGATGCACGCCACATGCAGGGCTGAATGTGCCACGATGCACACCGCTGCAGGGCTGAGTGTGCCCCAAGACGCATGCTGCATGCCGGGCCATGCTCCCACCTTGAGATGCACGCCACATGCCAGACTGCGCACCCCAAGATGCACGCCACATGCAGGGCTGTGCACCTCAACATGCACGCCACATGCAGGGCTGCGGACCCCCAGAGATGCATGCTGCACGCAGGACTGTGGACCCCCAGAGATGCAAGCTGCATGCAGGGCCATGCTCCCCCCTTGAGATGCACGCCGCATGCAAGACTGCACACCCCAAGATGCACGTCACATGCAGGGCTGAATGTGCCCCAAGACGCATGCTGCATGCCGGGCCATGCTCCCCCCTCAAGATGCATGCCTCATGCCAGACTGCGCACCCCAAGATGCACGCCACATGCAGGGCTGTGCACCTCAAGACGCATGCCACATGCAGGGCTGAACGTGCCCCAAGACGCATGCTGCATGCTGGGCCATGCTCCCGCCTTGAGATGCACGCCACATGCAGGGCTGCGCACCCCCAGAGATGCATGCCACATGCAGGGCCATGCTCCCCCCTTGAGATGCACGCCGCATGCAAGACTGCGCACCCCAAGATGCACGCCACATGCAGGGCTGAATGTGCCCCAACACGCATGCTGCATGCCAGGCCATGCTCCCGCCTTGAGATGCACGCCACATGCCAGACTGCGCACCCCAAGATGCATGCCACATGCAGGGCTGTGCACCTCAAGACGCATGCCGCATGCAGGGCTGAACGTGCCCCAAGACGCATGCTGCATGCCGGGCCATACTCCCGCCTTGAGATGCACACCACATGCAGGGCTGCGCACCCCAAGATGCATGCTGCATGCAGGGCTGCGCACCCCCAGAGATGCACGCCGCATGCAAGACTGCGCACCCCAAGATGCACACCGCATGCAGGGCTGAATGTGCCCCAAGACGCATGCTGCATGCCAGGCCATGCTCCCACCTTGAGATGCACGCCACATGCCAGACTGCGCACCCCAAGATGCACGCCACATGCAGGGCTGTGCACCTCAAGACGCATGCCACATGCAGGGCTGAACGTGCCCCAAGACGCATGCTGCATGCCGGGCCATGCTCCCGCCTTGAGATGCACACCACATGCAGGGCTGCGCACCCCAAGATGCACGCCACATGCAGGGCTGTGGACCCCCAGAGATGCATGCTGCATGCAGGGCTGCGCACCCCCAGAGATGCACGCCGCATGCAGGGCCATGCTCCCGCCTTGAGATGCACGCCGCATGCAAGACTGCACACCCCAAGATGCACGCCACATGCAGGGCTGTGCACCTCAAGACGCACACCACGTGCAGGGCTGAATGTGCAACAATGCATGCCGCATGTGGGGCTGTGCATCCCAAGACGCACACTGCATGCAGGGCCGCACGTGCCAAGATGCACGCCACATGCAGGACTGCACATCCCAACATGCATGCCGCACGCAGGGCTGTGTGTGCCCCAAAACACGTGCTGCATGCAGGGGCTGCGCACCCCAAGATGCACGCTGCATGCAGAGCTGCACGCACCGAGGTGCAGACTGCACATATGCATCTTGGTGTGCGTGATCCCCACACGCGTGGAGCCGCGTGCACCAGCGGGCACGCTGCACGTGGGACTGCACACGCCTACATGCATGTTGCACAAGGAGTTGCGTGCAGGCAGCACACGTGATTGCACACCCCAACATGCACGTTGCAAAGAGGTGCGTGCTGCACAGGGGATCACCCCCACCCCCCCAACACGTGTTGCACAAGGAATTGCACGCAGGGAGGTGAACGCTGCGGGTGAGATCGTGCGTCCCAACACACACCCTGCAGAAGGAACTGCAGGCACCGAGGTCCATGCTGCAGCGGGACTGACCACGGACCTCACCCAGCTCCGGGCTCCCCACCAAAGGCCTTTGCTTTGTCCTGCAAAGGTGACAGCGGTCTCTGCGCCACCCCCTCTCCCTCCAGTGCCCCTGGGGGTGGCTCCGCACAGGGCACCCACGGCCTTTTCCAGAACGCCGAAAACCCAATCTCCAGCCCACTTTTTTGGGCGCACACACATGCCCAGGACCGGGGAATCGCTATGGCCCCCCCAGACTCCCCCCAGCCCCACATCACCCGGGGTTTATTCTCCTTCTCACCTCCATTTCCAGCCGGGAAACTCTCCCCGGGCTGGGGAGGGGGTTACCAGCACCTTCACTAAAAGCGGGGGGGGGGCTGCACAGGCGAGGACCGCCCCCCCCCCCCCCCGCCCTCCATCCCGGTCCCCCCCGCGGGCGCGGAGCCCGGTGCCGGGCCGTGCTGCAGCCCCCGCCCGCCCCGCACGGCGGGGCCCCCGGCTGCAGCCGGATGCCGAGACCCGGGGCCCCTCCGCGAAGGTTTTGGGTTTCAGCAGCCGCCCCCCCGCCCCGCATTCCTGCCTTCCCGGGGGCCTCCCTGCAGCCAGCCCGGCCAGCGGCCCGCCGAGAAGCTCCCCCCCCCGCCGGTTTCCCCCTCTGCGGGTAAAGCCGGCTTGACAGCCCCTGGGATGGGAAGCGAAGGCAACGGTGGGATGGAGGGGTGGGGGAGGCGAAAATCCACACCTTCCCCCGCTCCCATCGCCACCGATTTCACACCAGGAATCCCCGGGTTTGCCGAGCCGGGGCGGGGGGATCCAGCACCTCGTTGCAGAGCACACGGGGAGTCACACACAATTCAACAAAAGGCTCCAAGTTTTGCGTGTGTCCCCCCACACACACCCTACCACCTCTCCTCGCAGACCCTGCAGGAAGGACAACCTCCGTTTTCATCCCAGATGTGGTTTTCCACATGCCAGGTGGCAAGGGAACGCACGGCTGGGGGTCCCCTGCCTCAGTTTCCCCATGTGCAAAACTCCCTCCAGCCTCCCTGGGGCCCTGTAAGGACGCGCAGGCACTAAAAGGAGATGGGCTTGGATGTACCTAAGGAGAGAAATGAGGGGCTGCAAGAATTCCTGGTCCTGGATAACACTCCTTTCCCTCCTGCACCTCTGGCCTGCAGCTGCCCCCAACCCAACAGAAGCACAACCTGCCCCAAGAAAGCGCAGGGAGGTCTCTGCTTGCCCCACAGCGTCCGTCCTGCCTTCCAGTAGCCAACAGGTCAGTGGCCAAGGTGGCACAGTCTCCTGCACTGGCTACCAACTAGTGCCATGAGCTGCAGACCCCCTGACCAAGGGGTGCTGCTGCTGGGGGGGGAAGAGGGGGGGTTGCAAGCACATCAGAAAACGTGATGGGGAGCAGGATATCAAGTCACCCGATTGAGCTCTTTCTGCCAGCTCCCCTTTTTCTCAGCCCCACTGCTCAACGGGAGCCCCGTTCCCATCTGCATCTGCAAGGTGCCTCCAAGGAGGCAGAGATGGGCAGGGGAGGGCTGGGTGGGAGGTGCCGGGCTAATCCCCAAAGGCCCCGTTCCTAATCCTGGCTAATGGACCCTTTTCACCATTAACAATGGAGTTATCCATCTGGAAGGGGATCTCCGGCCCCAGGAAGGCACAGCTGGCAGGGGCTGTGGCCTGGGCAGGGAGGTTTGACCCCCCCACACCCCATCCTCAAACCACTGCCTCCAGCCCCTTCCCTGGGCCAAAATGCCAGCCCCTTCCTGCAGGTACGGGTGCATGCCCCACATCCCACCCTGGCATGCCCTGATTCTGCCACCAAGGAATCAAATAACCCCCTCACCTCACCCCCCCTCCAAGCCACAGAACGTAAGAGCTGCCCCCACCCCTCTCAGCCCTTTATAGGGATCCCCCGGGGCTTCCCAGCTGGCTCCTATTACTGCTCCTATTCCTGTTCCCTCCTCCTTAAAGAGATGCCCCCCCCCTGCTCCGGGGGTGTCTGGGGGAAACTTCCTGCTGCTTTTGGGGCTTGGCCTCGCTGTCTCTCCAGGCTGAGCCCCAGCCCTCTCACCTTGCCGGAGGGGTTTGCACCCATGGGATGCAGCTCCCGACGGAACGGGGGTCTCAGTGCCAGCCCCCTGCAACAGCATCCTGCAAAGGGTGCCCATGCACCCATCCCAATGCTGCGTCTGGAGCCTGCAGCGAGACGCTGGGGCGATAGCAAACACAAAAACACGAGTCAGCACCTCCTCCTCTTCATCCCCCATCCCGGGCAGCTTCCTCCTGGCCTGCTCGCCTTGTCCCCCATTCCTGATGTCCCTCCCTGCCTGACCCATTTCCAGCTGCTCCAAGGCTTTTCCATCCCTCTTATGTCCTCTTTGGGATGCACCATCCCAAGGCAAGGACGGAGTATCTGATGGCAGCGGTGTCGTGCCGGGGATGGGGACCGCCATCCCAGCCATGCTCAGACCAGCTCTACGGCACGCTGCATGTTTGGAGAGGGTGGCCGTGCGCTGGGAGTTCAGCCATTCCTCTGCCCACCAAACCCTTTGGCATGAGCACAGGTGGCGCTGGGGCCGTGCATCAGGCGCAGGGGGAAACATGGATCCGGGCATGACCGAGCGAGAAAATTGGAGCAGAAAGGAGCTGCTGTCGCAAGCTGAGTCACCTGCTCCGCCTGGCGCTGCCGAGCGGCTGGGGCCGGGTTATTTTGGAGCGCTGCGTGGGCAGATGCTGATAACACACTTTCTTCTTCCCTGCAAATTCTTCCAACACGCTGTCTCCGTGCTGCAGCGGGGAGTTGAACGCGGGGATGTGTGGCGGGCGATGGGGCTGGCGCTGAAGTCTTCCTCGCAGCCCCCCCGGTTTGGGTCGTGGCTGTGGCTTCTGCGCGGATGGGGGCAAGGTGGAGGTGAGAGCTGAGCACGTGCGCGCTCATCGCACCCCTGGGCAGCGGCACCACCATGGCTTCCCCCGGCATCACCCTCCCCCCACCGTGGATGAACCTGGCCCCATCCGAAACCTCCGCACCGGAGCAGCCCGGGGAGGAGGGTAGCCAGCATCGCCCGCTGCCGGAGGCTCCTCTGAAGCGGTTTCGGGGCCAAAATTCACCACCGGGCTGCGCGTGGGCGGCCAGCAAGAGGCAAACACGCTGCGACGGCCGGCGAGAGCCTCCCCCACCGCGTGCCACGGCTGGGCGGCTGCCACATCCCGGGAACACGCCACCATCACAGGGAAGCGGCTTATTTTTCCCCCTAAGGGACTACAAAAAGCCCCCAGGGCTCTCACACCCTCCGCTTGCAAAAACGTGCCGCATTTTGCCGCAGGATGGGCAGCAAAAAAATGGACACATCCCTATTTTGTTTTCCTTTTTCCTGTTTTTTTTTTTTTGGTTTGGGTTTTTTTTTTTTCCTTTTCTTTTTGGAAGGCTGGAAAGCATCCTGGAAAGCTACGTGATTATTTTGGCCCACAAAATGCCCCGTGTCTCTCCTCTGCTGCTCCTGGGCACTTCCATGGGGCTACGGGCGCCCCGGCAGAGCCCCCGGGGACCAGGCAGGGCGCCGGGTCCGGCACAAAGAGCACCGTCCCCGCCACCAAGGTTAAGAACTGCTACACAAAAGGTCTTTTAAGCTTTGCCGATAAAACTCATTATCCTGCCGTATGAACCGGGGTCCGGCCTCCATCCCACCTCCGCGGGGTCCTCGGGGGGAGCTGGAGGAAGGGGCAGGTTTTCGGCTTCGTTTCTGATAATGCAAAAACCACACCAGAAAACAACCTCCAGCAGGAAGCGAGGGACAAAGTCCCAACCCGGGTCCAGGACTGTCCGGTCGTACGTGCTTTCCCGTCTGTATTTTTTCCTTCGTTTGTTTGAGTCTTGCCTCTGCCCAACACCCAAACTGCTTTAAACGGGCCCCTTCAAGCATTTCCATCCCTTATTGTGCTCTGGGTGCAATTAAATTATGCTAACAGGATAAACCCAGCTAATAAAGCACCGAGCAAGCGCCACGACGGGTACCATGACCGCTCCTGATGGCCACAAGACACAGGGGACACGTCTGAGCCCCGACGATGCTCCACCACCGTCCTTCGCTTCCTGGGTGGTGGGGCTGAGTAAACCCCCCTGGGGCAGCATCCCATGGGAAAACTCCCCCCCGGAGCGCTGCTCCGAGCCCCTCTCTTAGGGCTGCCCTTTGTTTTCCCCGGTGCTGCTGCTTTTTTTTTTTTTTTTTTTTTTAAATACTGCCTAATACAATTTTAATGAGGCCGGGGCGCCTGCCAACTGTCGGGAGAGCTGCCGGAGAACCTCTGCTGAGCTGCCTGGCGGCATACGGCAGCGAAGCCAGGGCAGCCAGGCACCCCGAGGTGTCCCCCGTGGCCCCCAGCAGCGGCAAGGGATGCGTCGAGGACCCTGGGGACACGCAGCCTCTGGCCGGGGTGTCGGGTCTGCGTCTGGGGCTTGTTCCCAGCACCGGTCCAGTGGTCCCCGATCGCAGGGTGGTTTTGGCAAAGCCCTTTATCCCACCGGAGCAGAGCCCGCTGGGCTGCACGAGGTCACCCTATCCTGTGCCAGGGCTCCTGTTGTCACCAAGCCCTGTCCTGCATGGGGACAGAGGTGGCTGGAAAGGTAGTGGTGGCCCGGCAATGTTGGTCCCTGAGCTCTGCTGAGCCTCTCGGTGGGGTGAGAGGGGATATCTGTGCCGGGGGCCACCAGCCTTGGCCATCTCCCAGCCCCTGGCACCACCACAAGGGACGTTGACATCTGTCTGCTCGTGCCGGTGACACTGAGCTGGGGCTCGCAGTGCGCAGGGGCCCCGGGGGAGGCAGGCAGCCATCAGCCAGCCTGCGTCCCCTGTGCTGCTGAAAGCCCGCCAGCAGCCTCCTTGCAGCGAGCCCCCGGAATCGCTCCACCAAGGACGAGGAGGGCTCAGGCCAGGCCGGCAGCTGCGATGTGGCTTGAAGGCAGAGGACAAGCCGTGCTCCGAGGGGTGACCTGGTGGCACCAGCTCCAGACACCCTGTGACACAGGGTGACCCGATGGGCTGCGTGTGCCGGGGGAGAGGAGCGGGCTGGACGCAGCCCACAGCATCTCCCGGCTGCTGCGCCTCGGGCTGGTGCCTCCGTCTCCGTCCCCTCGTGCCACGCTGCCCCTTCGCCCGGGGACATCTCCTGCTGCCCTGCGACCGCTCCACTGCCCTCCCGGGGGACATAGGGATGAAACAAGCCATCGCACCCCTATAAGCCTTCCCCAGACATTGCCATACCCCGCGTTTGCCTTCTCTGCCCTCCCGCAAGCCCCCTGTGCCTGCTGGTGGCACCGAGCCAGCGTGCCCAGCAACCTGCCCTCCCTGCAGTGGCCCCGGCCACCAGCCCTGTGTTCAAGCCCGATTTCACGACCCCGACTAAAAGCTCCAGCACCGCTCGCAAATGAAGCCGAGCTACAACAAAAAGCGTCCAGGCAAGCATGAAAATCCGAGGGCGTTTCTGTGCCCGAGGCAGGCAAGACAAGGGTCACTCCATGACCGGGGCTCCTTTTCTCTTTGCCTTTTTTTTTTTTTGGAGCCGGGGTTATTTGAAATCCCAGCGGATGAGTCACGCAGCCCCTCCGGAGGGGACACGGCCACGCTCCGGAAAGCCCTTGTCATGGATGCCGTGCGCCAGGGATTGGGTCTCCTGCGGGAGCGGCGGTGGGAGGGCTGCGGGGGGGTGACCTCAGAAGCGTTAAGTCACGACAGCTTGCAAAGACGACGGGAAATGCAATATAGAGAGGGAAACCTAGCGCCTTTCTTACCACTCCAGCGCACCCGGCACGCACGGATGCGCTCGGGAGGCAGGTTTTGGCCACTGCATCCCCAGGCCGGGGGGCACTGGTCACCCTTTGCCACCACAGTGACATGTGGGGACATCTCAGACAGCGTTTGGGGCTCTCCCGTCCCCTTCCCCCCAGGCAGAGAGTACAGGCACAGAGCCTGCTGAGCCAGGCAGTGCCAGCCATCCACGCCGCGCTGCTGGCCCGTGGGGAAGAAAACAGGGTGGGTTGTTGTGGGTTTTTTTTTTTTCCCCTGCTATTTTTTTTTTTTTTTTTTTTTGTCGAGCAGAAAAGCCGTTTCTTTCTCAGCCTCGCCACCATCTGCCCGCTGCGGCAGGAGAAGGCAGATCCCGGCAGCTGTAGGCCCTGGGCAGCTGCTCGGCCTCGTGGCCGGGTCCTAACGCCGCGGGGGGGGGGGGGGGCTTTTAGCATGAGGAGCAAAAAGCGTTTTGCAAGAAAAACCTGGATCTGCCTCGCTGGCGCTGGGGGAGGTTGGGTCCCAGCCCGGCTGAGAGGCGGTGGGGTTAGTTCTGGTTGCAAAAGGTCTGTCTGTCTGTCGGTCTGTCCGGATTTGCAGGGCAAACGCGAGCACGGAGCAGGTCTGGCATCCAGGAAAACAAACCCCATCCAGGGCTGGCAGGTTCGCCCGGGGGCGGTTGTGCCATCCCCCCACCCCGGGGCAGGGGCGGATGGTTGTGGGGCAGCCCAGAGGTGGAGTGAGGGCTCTAACCAGTACAGCCAGTGCAGAACCAGTGGAGCCTGGAGGGCCTGGGGGAGATGGGGGCTGGATGAGGTCTTGCCCCAGGTGGGGGATGAGCCTGGGGAAAGCCTTTGTGCCAGCCCTGAGTGCAGGCTGTCACACCGTGCCCGCGCTCCAGCCCTTCCGGTGCCCTGCTTTGCCGGGGGGGACAGGCGGTTCGGCTCCCTGATCCGCCCGAAAACCAGCCCCTGTGTCCCTCCTATCCCTCTTTCTCCAATTTTCTGTTTCTGCTCATTTCCCCAGCAAACAGTTTGTTTTCCCCCAGTCGGCTCCTCCCTGCAAGCAGCCGGGGGGGCTTCAAATCTGCCACCCCAGCCGTGCTGCTCTTCGCCTGTGTCCGTTTCCATGCTATAGACATGGGCAGTGTCCCTGTCCCCAAGAAGCAGCGGGCAGCACCCCTGGGCAGCGCAGGCAGCTCTCCCTGCGCTGTGCCCAGGCTGTGTCCCATCCTAGGGTCATCCCTGGTGTACGTGCCACCGGAGCGTGGCCTCACCCCTCACCTACACCCCGAGAAATGGCCTCAAAATCTGCCCCCTGCCCTTGCACAGGGGTGCCCGCGTTTTGCTTCTGGCTTTGCTTGGGGGAATTCGGATTCACCAGGACCCAGCCTTGCTGGCGCCTGGCACAGGGCGCTGGGGTGGCTCAGAGATGGCGGGGGGCCATGGCAGCTTTCACCCTTCTCCCCTTCTGTTCTGCAGCCCTGCAGTGTGGAAAACAGCCCCGGAGGGGCAGAGGGGGTGCGGGGGGGGGGGGGTGTCCAGCAATGTAGGAGGAGTCTTACAATGGGATGGGGTCTTGCAACACAGGAAGGTGACTTGCAGTTCAAGGGGATGTCTTGCAATGCAGGGGGTGGTCTTATAATGGGGGGGGGGATGCTGAAATGCATAGGGGGCCTTGCAATGTGGGGTGGGATCTTGCCACGCAGGGGGTGTTCTTGCAATGGGGGGGCGTGTCCTGAGGTTCAAGGGGGTCTTGCTATGCAACGCCAAGGGTTTTGGCAATGCAAAGAGGAGTCTTGAAATGGGGGGGTGGGGGGGTGTCTTCCATTGCAGGAGGGGGGGGTCTTGCAATGTGAGGGGCATTCTTGCAATGCGGTGGGGTCTCACAATGTGTGGGGGGGTGTCATGCAATTCAAGGAGGCTCCAGTAATGCAGGGAGGGGTCTTGCCATGCAGTGTGGGGGGGTCTTGCAATATGGGTGTGGGTGTGTGTGTGATGTTCTACAATTCAAAGGGGCTTTTGTAATGCAGGGAAAGGCCTTGCAATGCAGCGGGGTCTCGCTATGGGGGGGGGGGGGGCGGATCCTGCAATCCAAGGGGGCTCTTGCTGCCCCGGGAGGGGTCCTGCAGCCATGCTGGGGGCGGCGGGGTTGCATCGGCGGTGCCGGGGCGCTCGTAGGGGGCGGGCGGGGGTCTCGGCGGAGGATGGGGGGGGCGGCCCCGACGGGCGGGCGGGAGGTGGTGGTGGTGGTGGGTGGGGGGGGATGCGGGGGGGCGGTGCCGCGGCCGCCGGTATAAAGGCGGCGTCGGGGCGGTCGCGGCGGCAGCGGCGGTCGGTGGCGGCGGCGGCAGGATGACGGCGAACGGGACGGCGGAGCCGGTGCAGATCCAATTCGGGCTCATCAACTGCAGCAACAAGTACCTGACGGCGGAGGCTTTCGGGTTCAAGGTGAACGCCTCGGCCGCCAGCATGAAGAAGAAGCAGATCTGGACGCTGGAGCAGGACGGGGAGGACTCCAGCGCCGTGCTGCTCAAAAGCCACCTGGGCCGGTACCTGGCGGCCGACAAGGACGGCCGGGTGAGCTGCGACAGCGAGGAGCCGGGTCCCGACTGTCGCTTCTTGGTGGTGGCTCACGGCGACGGGCGCTGGTCGCTGCAGTCCGAGCCCCACCGCCGCTTCTTCGGCGGCACCGAGGACCGGCTCTCCTGCTTCGCCCCCGCCGTCTCGGCCACCGAGAAATGGAGCGTCCACCTGGCCATGCATCCCCAGGCCAACCTCTACAGCCTGGCCCGCAAGCGCTACGCCCACCTGGGACCCCGCCGCGACGAGCTGGCCGTGGACCGCGACGTGCCGTGGGGGGTGGATGCCCTCATCACCCTCCTCTTCGTGGAGCAGCGGTACAGCCTGCAGAGCTGCGACCACCGCCTGCTGCGCTGCGACGGTCGCCTGGTCCCCGCCGCCGAGCCCGGCACCGCCTTCACCCTCGAGTTTCGCTGCGGGAAGGTGGCCTTTCGCGACGGGGAGGGTCGCTACCTCGCCCCCTCGGGACCCAGCGGCACCCTCAAGGCGGGCAAGAGCACCAAGGTGGGCAAGGACGAGCTCTTCGCCCTCGAGCAGAGCTGCCCGCAGGTCGTGCTCCGAGCCGGCAACGACAGGAATGTCTCCACCCGGCAAGGTACGAGGGGATGGGGGAGGGGGGGAGGACACACGACACACTTCGGCCGCCCCTAAGTCCCTGGGGTGTCGCCGCCCGCGGGGTGAGCCCCTGAATCGCTCCGGCACCGGCATCCCTCGGGCGTCGCCCGCCCCGAGCTGCCCCCCCCTGCATCCCTCCGGCATCACCTCCTCCGCGCCCCCTGCATCCCTCCAGGATCGCCCCCCCGGCGTGGCCCCCCGCAGCACTGCCCCCCCACGCCCGGCAGCCCCCTCACGTCCCTCCAGCATCCCCTGCCTCCCTGCAGCAGCCGCCCCGCGGGGTGTCCCCCTGCATCCCTCTGCCATCGCCTCTTTAGGGTTTCTCCCCCTCCTTGAGCCCCTCTTCACTACACCCCTCCCCTGAAGCCACCATCTCCCCAGGACACCCCCCCCGCACCCCTCCAGCATGGCTGCCCGCGGTCCCTCCCCCAATCCCTCCATCATCGTCCCCCCGCACCCCTCCCACATCCCTCTCCCTTCCCCCTTCAGCATCGCCTGCCTGGGGGGCCCTCATCCCCCCCAGCACCCCCATCCCTGCGGCGTCGCCTGCCTGGGGGCCCCCATTCCTCCAGCACCCCCATCCCTCCAGCATCGCCTCCGCAGGGCGCCGTGGGTGGGGGAGGAATGGTGAGGGGCCTGCCTTGGGGTGCAGGGATGGAGGGGGGGACGCTGGGGGTGTGTGTGTGTGGATGGGGTCTTCCCTTGCCGTGAAGGAGGCAGGGCTGCCATTTGTCGCCTTCCTACCTGCGGAGCCCCATTGTTCACCCAACAAAGCCTCCACCAAATCCCCCCTTCCCCGAGCATCGCGTGTCCGTCCCCCCCCCCCGCCGCAGCTCCCCGGGCACATGGCCGCCCGCCTTTCTCCCAGCACTCAGCCTGCACCCCCCCACGCCCCCCACCCCCAGCTTGAGGGGTGCTCGCTGGAGGCCGGGGGGGGCGTCCCCGCTCTGCAAGGCAGGGCGATGCTGGAGGTGCAGCCCCCCCCCGCCGCTCCCGGCCCGGCGTGGTTGCCCCGGGGCTCGTTGCCGAGTCAGGCCGGCACACGCCGGGTGCGGGATGGGTGCGAGCACGTCTGGCTGCTGCAGCGCCCGGAGGAACGAGCAGCGGGGAATTCTTTTTTTTTGTGTATATATAATATTTCAAGGTTGCAGCTTAACTCCCCGCTCCCCCCCCCCCCCCCCCGCCACCCCGTCCGTGCCTGGGCAGCTCCTTGCAGCGAGCTCGCTGCCTTCCTCCTTCCCGAGGGCAAATCCCGCGCTGCAAAGCAGCCCCTTAAAAGAAAATAAAAAAAAGAAATAAAATAAAAATGCCTGCAAAGATGGGCAGTGGGGGACTATTTGCCCAGGCGCAGGGGTTTTGGCGGGGGGGAGGAGGAGGAGGAGGATGGTGATGGCGATGGCGGGAGGCTGCCGCAGCGCCGTGGGGGAAGGGCTGCTGCAGCCCTTTGTCACCGGAGATGGGAAAAGCAGATGTGGGGGGAGATGTGCGGGATGGGGCGGGGGCGGCGAGGGGACCCCACGGCGCGGGCAGGGAGCGCTGCTGGCGGACCCGCCGGCTTTGTGTGACTTGGGATGGATGGGGAGGGGGTAGGAAGGTGGGGGGGGGTGGAAAGCACAAATCTCCCCAGCAACAGGGGGGCTCTGGGCTGTGCCCGGCCCCTTTCCAAGCAAAACACGCTGGGGAGGGGTGTGCTGGGGCTGCACATCCTCGCTTCAGTCCGTTTTGGCTGAAGAAGCCGTTTCCACTCGGTTTATCCAGACTAGCAGCGGGGAGATCCCGGGAGGTGCCGCTCTCCAGGGCTCGCCCTCCCTTTTCCCGTCGGGAAAGGGCCTTGTCCCAAGGTTACCGAGAAGGCAGCCGAAAAAAAACGAAGGCGCCGGAGGAAGCGGTTGCAGCCAGCCAGCCCTTTCCCCCTGCCGAGCTGATAACGCCGCGCTGCTGGCAGATGCGCCGGAGGCCGCCGGGGACGCGGGATGTGGGATGCGGGATGTGGGCAGGGAGCGGCTGCGGCTCGTGGGAAAAGACAGCTCGTTCCCGCGTGGAGTCGGGGAGGGAGCGGGGATGGCGGCGGCTTTCCCCCTCCTGACCCATGAGGGGGACGGGGATGGGGGCCACGGGGCTTTTGTGGCTTCCCCCCGCCGGGAGCTGGAGCTGGTCCAGCCTTGGGGACAGCCCTGTCCCACGAGTGCCGAGTCAGCTCCTGGCTGGGAGCCTCCTCCCTGTCCCTGGGGTGGCCGGCGTCGCCCATCCCTGCACGCAGGGCACTGGGGACCACGACTCCAACAATCCGGAGGCGGGGGGGGGGGGCACATAATGTGGGTGCCAGCCCTGCGCTGGCCCTGGCACCTCTCCCCTGCCTCCAGCCGCAGGACGGGGTCCCCGGGGGGCTCTGTGAGAGCCCCCATCTCCCCGTTGCACCTTCAAACAGAGACGAGTCGGGGGTAGGGGGTGGGGTGGGGTGGGGGGGGCTGCCAGCAGAAAGCAGCCTCCTCCCCGCCTCAATGGCTCCTTTCTAGCCCCGGCTGCGGCAACAAAGGGCCCTTTGTGGGCGTGAGGGTCCCCGGGGCAGAGCGCTGGCGTCCTCCCCGCTCCGCTGGGCCCCTGCCAGCCCCCCGCCCGGCCGAGGTGTGCCGCCTGCCCCCCCCCCCCCGCCCCCGCCCCGTGATGGGGGGGGAGAGGATGGGCCGACGGGGAGCGAGGCATTTCGGGAAGAGGGGTCCGGGGAGGGGGGACGAGCGAGGAGGAGTGCGGTGATGGGAGCGCGCCTGGGCATGCCGGCTTGGCGACGGGGAGCTCCGCTCTGGGGGCAGGACCCCCCCCCCCCTCCCCCGGCATGGGGTGGGTTGGTTGGTGCTGGCAGCAGCCGCAGCCAATTCCCCCACCCCCCGGCTTCATCTTGGTGCCGCAGTGAGGTGGGGAGATGCAGCTCTGGGGTGGGGGGCACGGCTGCATCGCCCTCAGGTTTTCATCCGGAGCTGCTGAGTGACATGTTGGCACTTGGGGGATACCACGAAGCCACAGGAAACCCATAGGGAAAGAGGGATGGCCTTTCCAGGAAATCCGTGTTTCACCCCCACCCGTGACCCCCCCCCCTCCTCCCCCTGCAGAGCTGCACCCCCAGCAGAGGAGCTGCACAGCTCCGGGCTGTTGCTTTTAGACAAAAACGTGCTGGGATTTATTTGCGGGTGCAGTGAAAGCCCGTCTGAAGGGCAGGGAGGGGACAAGACGAGTGGTGGGGGCACGTGCGCGGCTGCAGCGTGGGGCGCAGGGTGCCGGAGACCTGCGGGGAGGCTGGACCCGACCCCCACGGGCACAGCTGGGTGCAGCCCCCCCTGGCTGCTGGGCACGAGGACCTGAAATCCTGCCCTGCTGCCCTCGGGGGCTCGGGGGCTTTGCGGGGTGCTGACGGTGCTCCCTCGGAGAGAGGCAAGCTCGGGTTTTTCAGGCATAATCGTGGGTTTTTTTGGAATGGAGCCTCTTGGCCTTCGGGGAGGTGGGGGATGGGGAAGGTGCAGCCTCCCATCTGCTCCCGGTGCCGGGCAGGGATGGCAGCTGCCTGCGGGCCCTGCTGGCTCCAGCCGTGGAAAGGCAGCGAGCAGAGCGCTTGCACAGGCAGCTCCTGATGTGTGGGTCTGTCCCCTCCACCCTGTGGGTCTGGGCATGGGGGCTGCTCCAGCCACCTCATCCAAGGGGTTGGCCGTGGTCCTCCAGGCTCTTGGCCTCCTCCATGGAGCGCATCCCACTGGGTCTCGCCAGCATCCCGGGATGGCTCTAGGACACCCTCTGCATGAATTTAATGTAGAAGGAAAGGCTTCTGCATGCTGTTATTTGCCCCCATGCTGGGTCTGCAGCCCCCCGTGGCACGGAGGTTGGCACGGCCACAGCAAACTGCTGCTCCTTTAGATGGAGAAGCTTGTCCCTTTGGGAGGTGCGTGAAGGCGTCCGCGTGGGCCGGGATGGCCGCTGTCATCTGCGTGCCTCCACCACCCTGGGCTGGAGAGCCGCGAGGGATGGGGCACCCATCCTGCCAACCCCAGGGGTCGGCGGCCTCTGGAATCCTCAGCAGCTGAGGACTCGGGAAGCCCGTTCCTGCTCCAGCGCTGGCTCCCCTCCCCATCACCCTTCCCTTGCTCTCCTCTCTGGGGACCTCCAGCCGCAGCGGCTTTGTTTGGGAGGGGGTCAGCGTTAGGAAGGGGACACACACTCCTCAGCCCCCCCAGATCCCGCCTCCAGCCTCTGCATTGCCCCCGAGACCCCCGTGGCAAACCCGTGTCGCAGACAGAGCTGGAGGCCACCGAACGCGGGGAATTTGGGGGGGGGGGGCACAGACGCGCCTCCGCTCTCCCCCCTCCCGAAATGCCGCCCTCCCCCCTCCCGCCTCCAGCTGTAATTAGCAGCTTCGTCAAGGTCAGGCAGAGTCACGCCGGCTCCAGACTGTGAATTTACCGAGAGCGGTAATTAAAGCGTGATTGGAGCGGCAGCGGCTCGGCCGGGCGCTGCGGGAGACGCCGGCTCCCTGCCACCGCCCCGGGCTGCAGCGAGCGGGGGGTGGTGGCAGGGGGTGGCTGGAGGGACAGCCTCTGTCCTCCCCCGTGGGGACACAGGGACATCTCTCTTGGACCCGCCGTGGTGCTACCACCTCTCAGCCCACGCTTTCCCCCATCCCGCCCGGCTCTGACCCCCCAAACCTCCTGCCCCGGCTCGGTTACAGCCCTTTGAAGCCCCCCCCCCCCCCGCCGCAGCCGTGATTGCATTCCTTTGTGCTGAGTCGCTGTAACCCAACCCAGCGCCGCTTTCGGGGAGGGGGCGGCGGGAGACCCTCCTGCCGCCGGGCCCTGCGAGGCACCGGGAAAAGCCAAACCTCCCCAAAACGGCCGGAGCGTGGGCAATGGCGTGGCGGCGAGGTGGGGAGGGCTGGGGGGGATCGTTGTGTTCCGTGGTGGGGGTCTCAGGGGGAGAGGGGACGGTGTCGGGAGGCTCCCGGCACTCGTTGCCCCGTCTCCAGCCCATGCGATCCTGCTCTGCCGCACAAAGCATCCCCCTCCCGGCTCTCCCCATGGCGGTGCCTGCAGCTCAGGGAGCTTTTTGTCTAAGAGCGTGGCAAACCGCAGCAGGTTTTGGGGTGCCAGCCGCCTTGGTGGTGGGATGATCCCCCAGCATCCCCTCCCGCAGCCGGTCCTTCTCCGAGAGCCCCCCGCAGAGCCCCTCGTCCCCCCCACCTCTCGCTCAGCTCCCGGCAAACAGGCAGTCCTGTGGCTCTCCAGAGGGGCTGGAGCAGCCGGCTGCCGCGCTGCTTTCCCGGCGGGGGTGCAAAATCAAAACCAAATGTTTCCACCCACCGCTGGCTCGGCCCCCCGGCAGCCCTGGCAGGCAGCGAGAGTGGGGCAACCACAGGAGCCTAGGACTTAGCCACTGGGGACAGGGTTGGTGGCCGTGCAGCACCCCGCTTCCCCCCCACCCCGCGCTGCCCCGCATACCCCGGGGGGGGGTCTGCGTGTCCATCGGGAGCTGGAGGATGCCTGGCGGGAGAGGGGATGCTGCCAACAGGACAGTTTGGGCTGGGCATGGGAGATAAGATTACAGCCAACAAAAGCAAAGCCTTCAAAGCCGAATCCCTTTGGGGAAGGTGGGAGACTGACAGGCAGAGCTCCCCGGGGACCACAGGATGTGGCTGCCTGTGTGGAGGTGCAGATGGGGAGATGGGAAGCCACGGGGTAGCTGCGTTTGCCCCAGCTGCGGGGTCTGGGGGGTGTCATCTCCATTTCCAAGGCCAGTAGTTGGTGTGTGGAGGGAGATCATAGAATCCTAAAATGGTCTGTGTTGGAAGGGACCTTAAAGATCATCTCGTTCCACCCTCTGCCCTGGGCAGGGACACCTCCCACCAGCCCAGGTTGCTCCAAGCCCCGTCCAACTTGGCCTTGAACCCCTCCAGGGATGGGGCAGCCACAGCTTCTCTGGGCAACCTGGTCCCTCCCCAGGTGGGTGCAGCTGGTGGGACTTGCTCTGGTGGCTTTTCAGTGCAGAAAGGCCACCAAGGCTGCAGTCCCTGAAACCCTCCCAGTGACCTTGCTCGAAATCCCAGCAGCTGAGAAACCAGGAGGCAACATACCGTGGAGATCACGGAACCACAGAATGTCAGGGGTTGGAAGGGCCCTCTGGAGATCATCCCGTCCCGCCCCCTGCCAGAGCAGGGTCACCCAGCGCAGGTTGCACAGGAACGCGTCCAGGCGGGGTTTGAATGTCTCCAGAGACGGAGATTCCGCCACCTCTCTGGGATGGATGTGTGGGGCTGAACACGTTGCCAGCCCCACGAGCAGGCTCTTGCCTCCAGGGAGAGGCAGATTTGGGCGGAAAGGTTGCGCGCACGCTTTGTGCCCTTTCCAGGACTGGGTGCGTGGTCGGACGTGAGCCTGTAGCACCCATGCAGCAGGGGAGGGACGTGGGTGCTTTGCGCTCTGAAAAACTCATCCAGTTCCTTTAAACCGCAGCCCGTACCGCCGTCCCCTCCCGGGCAGCTCGCGCTGGTTTCAGACCCGTGTCCCACTGGTGGTGCTGGGGCCCGTCTCTGCCCATCGTGGCTGTAGGTAGGAGCGGGGCCGGGCATCCATCGCAGCCCGGCTCCCTCCCCGAAACCCGGCTCGGCCGCTTCGTTTTGGCTCCAGGCGACGGCTTGTGACTCCCATCCCAAAAGTATTTTTAGGCGGAAATCCGCCAAGCTGGAGAGCTGGGGAGAGGATTTGGCCCCTCTAGCCCTGACTAAGCAGGTTTGCTTGGGCTCAGTGCCTGTGGGTGGATGTGCACATGGAGCGGGGAGGGGGGATGATGGTGGCCCCAGGACTGTGGCTGGTGGCCCCGCGACTGGCTGCATCCACCTCTGAGGCCGGTGCCCAGGATGGGAATGGCCGTCAGCTGCCAGGTCATGGCCACAGCGACGTCCCTTTGGGGCAGGGATGGGTCACCCCGTCTGGCAGAGCCAGGAGATGGGCTGGTGCCAATGTTTTTTTGGGAGCCAGGGAAGGGCTTGGCTGCCCCAGGGCTTTCCCGAACCTCCTCTCCCTGCAAGCCTCGCCGCCCCGATGGGCCGTGACAATTCACGGATGAAAAATGGTGCCACGGTCCTTAAACATGCCACGAGCTGGGGATTCATAGGTGGTGCGGCCGCCTCTGCTAATGGATTGAATAACCTGGCTGTCACCTCCAGGGAAAAAAGAAAAACTAGAGCCCTTTTTCCATATGAAATATCTAAGTTGTTTTTTGCGTGGTGCTTAATCGTGGTGGAGATGGAGAGCCCTGAGCTGAAGCTCGCGGCCGCCTTGGCTCAGCCCAGCCCTTGTTTATGGCCTTAACACTTGAGTAGCCAAACGAAAACCTGGATTCGAAGCCAAAATGCCAGAGGAGAGATGCGTGCGAGGGGTTCGGGAGTCGCCAAAGCTCACCCAGGGGAGTGGGAGCCCCTCTCAGTTGGGCTCCCTGGGGTGCCCCCGCACCCAGACCCGCTGGGGGTGAGTTGGGGTCATCCCCCCTGGCGCCCTCCCACCTCCATCTACCTCTGCCTGCAGGGATGGACCTCTCGGCCAACCAAGACGAGGAGGGTGACCAGGAGACCTACCAGCTGGAGATCAACAAGGACACCAAGAAATGCGCCTTCAGGACCTACACTGGGAAGTACTGGACCCTCACCTCCAACGGGGGCATCCAGTCCACCGCCTCCACAAAGTGAGTCCCCCGTCCCCGGGCTTCGGGGACCCCTCTGTATCTCCCAGGGGAATCCAGAGGGGATTTTCCAGATGAGGCGCTCACCCCGGAACGCTTCCCAGCGAAGGCAGTGAATTTCCCGGAGAGCCGGGGCTGTGTCGGGACTTGCTGCCCGTGATGCTCGGGAAGTCCCTCGGGCCACGTAATCCTTCCCGGCCAGCTGGGGCTGTGGAAGTGCTTTACCCCGCAGTTCAGCCCCGCGCTAGCCGAGAGCCGGGCGGAAACCCCAAAAGCGCGTTTGGCTGCCTGCCTGCCTCCTGCCTGCCTGGCGAGGGCTTCCCCTCGGGATGGCCACCACGAACGTGGCTCATGCCGCAAAAATGGATCAAATCGGGGTCTCCCGATCCAGCCGCGGCCCTTTCCGAGCTGGTGGGGTGGCGCTGGCAGGGTCCCCATCCGTTGCATCCTGCTGACCCCCCTCTCTGCCCCTGCAGGAACGCGAGCTGCTATTTCGACATCGAGTGGTGCGACAAGCGCATCACCCTGAAAGCTGCCAACGGCAAGTACGTGACAGCGAAGAAGAACGGGCAGCTGGCGGCCTCCATGGAGACAGCCGGTAAGGGACCCCCTTCGGGACCCTCGCCCCGCACTGGGGCGGCAGGGGATGGACAACCCCCCACCCACCCTCCCCGAGCCAGGCTCCTCTTCCAAGCGATGCTCAGGGATGCAGGCAGGCAGTTTTCTTAATGACCGTTTCAGGTGCCGTGAGATGGGGGGACAGATGGGGTGGGTGAGAAATGGGGGGGGGGGCACAAGCCCACCCTCCTCACTGCTGCCTGCCACCCGCGGGGTCCGGGCTCTGCGTGTCCCCCCCTGCCCCGCGGCCGCTCTCACAGCCCCCTCTCCCCTCCGGCGCAGGTGAGACGGAGCATTTCGTGATGAAGCTGATCAACAGGCCCATCATTGTCCTCCGCGGCGAGCATGGCTTCATCGGGTGCCGGAAGGTGACCGGCACCCTGGACTCCAACCGCTCCTCCTACGACGTCTTCCAGCTGGAGTTCAACGACGGCGCCTACAACATCAAGGGTGAGTCCCCGGGGGTGGGTACGGGCTGGGGGGGGGTGATGGCCATTGGGGTCCCCGTGGTGGCTCACGAGGCCACCTTGTCCCCTCTCCCTCTGCCTGCAGATGCCACCGGGAAGTACTGGATGGTGGGGAGCGAGTCGTCCGTCACCAGCAGCAGCGACACCCCCGTGGACTTCTTTTTTGAGTTCTGCGACTATAACAAAGTGGCTATCAAAATCAATGGCAAATACCTGAAGGGCGACCATGCCGGGGTCCTGAAGGCATCCGCCGACACCATTGACGCCTCCACTCTCTGGGAATATTAATGCACTTTAGCGTACCTCCCATTGCCAACTTTTCTTTCCCCCTCCTCCGTCCTTTTTTCCTTTGGGTTTTGTTTCTCCTCTCCGTAAAAGGATTTTCAGACTGGCTTGCCCTTCCCTCCCGCCATAGAGTTGGTGCGTTAACGTGGGAGGTGGGTCTCCACAAATCTCTGTAAGAACTGGAAAAGCGATGGGGCAGCCTGCCTATAGCTTTGTAGAGGGGTCTGTCTCTATCCCCCCTCCCTCCCCCTCCAGGTTTGCTGGGCTTGGAAACTGCCGTACCCCCCCTCCCGGCCCCGAGCATCACCTTAGGTAGTTGATTTCCCTCTCTTTGATTGATTGAAAAAAAAAAAAAAAAGGGAATAAGATCACCTCTGCGCTCGCTTCTGCCATATCAGCGCTGGCGCCGCCCGGGTCTGTGCTGCCAGTGTCCCCCGGAGCACCCGTCCCGTCCCGTCCCATCCCGCTCCGACCAGGGGCAGAGCGACGGTGCTGGGCTCAGCCGGCCCCCCCCGGCAGCTTCTCTCCCCTCCTGGCTTTTGGGGCAGGATTGATCCCCAGCCGAGCCGTAAGAGGTGACCTTACATATCACAGCATCCCTGGGGACGGGGCTGCCGAGTGCCGGCACGTGTCCCCGCAGAAGGGCCACCAAGCCAACCCCATCCTCCCCCCCCCCCACACCCCCGCAATCCCCCTGGAAATGATTTTTTAGGGTGATCCCGTCTGGAAAGCCTCAGCCTTTCATCTCATGGAGCCCCAGCGCTCCTTGTGCTTCTGGCTCTGGAGGAGCATCCCGGACCACAGCGGTGGCTCCAGCCCGGCCGGCATCTGCCCCGAGGCCGGTCCCGCTGCCCTGCCTGGGAGGGGATGGCGGGGGACACACACAGAGCGAGCCCGTGCCGGGTGAGGGGCTTCATCCAGCCCACTCCCAGCACCAGCGGGTTTCCGTCCCCGCAGGAGCCCGGCTGGCCAAGGCCACCTTCCCCGGGGTGGTGGCTGGGAGCATAAACTGCAGATTTTGGTTTACAGAGTAGAAAAGTTCCTTAGCAAACTTTGCACAGTGGTATTTGCTCAGTACCTTTGGGTGTTTTCGGGGGGGGGTTTGTTTTGTTTGTTTTTGTTTTTGTTTTTTTCCTCATCAAATACTGGAAGCGGTGATGCGAATCACCCGACACCTAATGCTGAATTAGGAAGCGCCCGTTGCCACGGGCTCCCCCCCCGCCCTCCCACCCCGAAGCAGGGCAGCTCCCGGGGGCTCGGCTCTCACGCCATCGCAACCCTACTGGAAAGAAAGAAAAAAAAAAAAAAAAAGAAAAGAAAAAAAAAAAAGACCAAAACAGTATTTTTGTTAGTCTCTATTTATATATGCTCTCCATGGCACTGTGTTACCAGCTGTTGTCTGTACTAGGTCTGCATTAGAGTATAACGCTGTTCGTAACGGGTGATGCTGACGTGTTCTTTAGGGTGTTGAAAGGCACTTTATCCTTTGGGGCCTTCCCAGGGCCGGTACTTGCTCCCTGCAAACACACCGAGGAGCCTTTTCCCCCACCGGGGAGGGAGCGCTGGTCCCCCCCCAACCCCCCCCACCCCATGCCAAGGGTGCTGGCGGCATGGCCGCCGTGCCAAACCGGGGCCGGTCCCTACGGCCGGAGGCTTGTCAGCCTTAAAGCCACACGGAGGGATCCCCCTCCATAGGAGCTTGGTGCTAAACTCTCAGCCGGGAGAGCGAGCCACCTGTCCCCTGCCCGGGGTGGGGGGGACGGACACAACTCCGGGCCGGGGTCCCTCCCCGGCGCAGGGGACCCCGGCTGGGACTCTACCTCGGCTCTGCGCTCACATCCAGGCGCCCGCAACCCCCCCACCTCCGGGGACCACGATGCCCCTCGAAGGACCGAGTGTCTTGATGAAGCCCTGAGTGACCCTGTGACTTGGCACACACTTTTCGCTGGCCTTCAATCCCCGCCCCCCCCTGACCCCGCGTCACCTCCTCCTTGTCCCCCGTCGCAGTTCGAACCATGTAACTCCCGCTCCGGCTTCTTCTGTGTGACACTAGGTCGACATCTCTCCTGTCTCCTCTTATCGGGTGTCGTGACTCTCTGAAAACATCTCACTCTGAAAAAATTTTAAGTTTCGGGTTTGTTTGGTTTTCTTTTTTTTTGGGGGTTCGTTTTTCTTTTTTTTTTTTAATTATTATTTTTTTGTAAGTGCCATTTGTATAACTTAAAAAAAAAAAAATAGCTTCAAATGGAGAAAGATGAATAAAAAATAAAACCTGCATTCGGATCCGAGCGGTGGTGTGTAGTCTGTCGGGGCGAGCGTGGAGCATTCGGGGTGGTGGAGCCTTTGGGGACCAAACTCCTTCCCAAAGCTTGAGCTGGCTGTGGAGCCGCGTTGGTGGGAAGGACATGGTGACCAAGAGGCTCATCTCCACCGAAGGCAAAGCTGGCTGGAGGCCGGGTCACCTCGAGATGCCCTAACGAGCCCACGGGTGTCTTGGAGGACGGGTGACTGATGCGCGAGTCAGGGAGACGCACCAGCAAACCGTCTCTCCTGCAAACCACCTTCTGCCCTCGCAGCCAGGAGCAAAGCCGTGTCCTCCTCCGGCCGGGCATCGCTGCGATGGAGCTGTATTTTCTCCCCCCGGCTCAGATGTTTCCCCCCATACGATGAGGGGGTGGCACCCACTGGGAGGGGAGAGGGATGGGGTGCCGCTTTCGGATGCGTGGCACGGTGGGGGTCAGCAATAAGCCCCCTCTACCCCTGCTTGGCGATACGGAGAAGGGGAAGATAAAAGCCCAAAGCCCAGGAGGGGATGGAGGGGGGAAGCCCATCCGCTGGGGCCCAGCCCAGGCCACACCATGGCATCCAGCCCGAGGAGCCGGGATGTCCAGGATGCCTCCCCAGCGCCCCCCAGACAGCCCAAACCAGCCCCAAAACCCAACCAGCCCACCCAGGGTCAATGTTACCAAGACAGGGCGCAGCACGTGCTCACGGAGGGGGGCCGGGGGCCACCTCCATCACCCACCCCCCGAGCAGCCACAGCCCCTTCGCTGCCCTTCACCTCCCGCAGCCCGGCTCGGCCCCCGCAGCTCACCAGCGGGCTCCTGTTTGGCTTTTAAAATCTAAAGCTGGTTTGCTAGAAGCAAGTTTTGGGGAAGGGGGGGGGGGGGGAGGCTACATAGGCCCTGTAAAGCACGTCCCGGGAGGGGGGTGGCGGGTGGACGTTGCCAGGAGGGACCTTCACCTTCAGAGAGGGTTTGAGCCGGGCAGCAGCGGCTGGCGGGAGGGAGGATGTTCCTTCCTTATTGTAAACAGGGAGAAATTAAGTCCGTGCAGGAAACGCTGAGCAGCTCCGATGGCCTCGTCCCCCCCCCCCCAGCAACATCCCCCTGGGCACGAGCAAACCCGGCCGCGACACCCAGATGTGACACCCAGATGTGACACCCGGCGCGGGGAGGAGGTCTGCGGGCATGGCCGGGGGCGCCCACGTGGGGAAGGGGCTGCGGAGCTGCTGCCCTCGCCCTTCCCACCTCCCCGCTCACCAACACACATTTCCTTTGGCTTTTAAGGCCGGATTCTGCATTTCCATCGCTCCTGCGAGGGGGAACCCACCCCCCCCAAATCCTTTTTCCCCCCACGCCGCACGCAGCCCGGGTTCCATTTAAAGGAGGGACTGGAAACCATTTTCTCTCCCATCCCGTTTTGCTTTTCCACGTGGAACGCATTAAGCTTTTCCAGGAGGGTCAGATGGGTTTTTGCCTTGCAACTCGCGGCGTTTGCACCCGCGCGGGCTGAGCTCTGGCACAGCCGTCCCGCCGGCTCGCCCCCGCTCCCTGCTCCTGCCCGGCATCGGCCCCGGCCGGGCTGGAAGGACAAGGTTTCGGCTGTAACGAGACATTTCGGCTGTAACGAAAACACAGAAGTAAAGGCCGGAGTGCACAAATTTATTTACAAAAAAATTCAAATTACAATATAATACAGGAACTTTTTACACACAGAATATTAGAACAAGTTTACTACCGGGAGGTAAAGAAAAATATTTTTTGTTTTCTTTTTGAGTTTGTTTTTTTTTTTGTTTGTTTGTTTGGGGTTTTTTTGTTTGTTTTTTAATAAACCACCTATTTATTTTCGGCTATTGTTATACAAAGTTGCAGAACATGCACATCTTTACAGGGTTCCTTTCTTTTAATATAACGTTTTGCTAAGTGCAAATACTAAGTTTCTCTCTCCACCTTTAAGGCAAGTAAAACGGGACACTGCAATTAACCCTAAGAAGTACCTGTTACGGGGTCGCCCCCGGCCCGGCCACCTCCCTGTCCCCTTCTAAAGGACAAACGGTTTCGAGGACAGCGGGGCAGGAGGGAGAAGGGGACGCAGGCGTCGGAGAGGAGAGGACGGATGGCTCTGGCGGTTGCGCAGTAAGTTTCGCGTGGTATTTTTTTCCCTTTTTTAAATAAATCAAGAGACCCGAGCGCTATCAGAAACCACACCTCGAGGTCTCCGGGGTTAGCGGGGAGGAGCAGCCGCGCGCTTTGGCTGCGGGGTAATTTTTGGCGAAAAGGGCGTTTTCTCGCGGAGAGAAGCAGCACCAGGAGCCCAGTGTCGGCCCATCGCTCGGGGCTGCTCCCCGCCACAGACCAAGCACCGATTTCTCCTCTCTCAGACACGAATCAGCTCACGGTTTTGCAGGGGACAATGTGACAACTGTCCTCTCCCCCCTGCATCTACTGGGCTCCTCCAGGACCGCGACCGCTGCGCCACGCCAGCAGAAGACCCTCACATCCCAAGCAGGAGGACGGAGCAGGGACACCAACCTCCCCTCGCCACCTCTGCCCGACCTTCTCCATCCCTCTCACTCCCGCCAGCACTTCCCTCTGCCAAGGCTGAGTTCTTGACACCCACCATCTCTCGACATATGCCAACAGATGGGATTAGACCATCGGTTTTTGCTCGTGCCCCCAGCCACGGAGCTCTGTGTGACAATTCCCCTTTCCTTCAGAGTCTGGGCCACCAATTCAGCAGCCGAGCTGTGTCCCTGCTGCCCGACCCACCGCCACCGCCTCACCCCCCTTGGCACAGCCCGGTGCTGGGGGACAACCACGACCACGCTGCTGGAGAAAGGCACCTGCTCTAGAAAGCCTGGAGGCCTCATCCAAGCCAGCCCTTGAGCCCACGATATCTTGGCTATTAAATCCCCAGGGTTCCCTTTCCGTCTGCGGAAGCCACCCGCGCTTCTTCTGACCGGGGTCCATTTTCTCCCAACGCAGCCCTTCCCAAACCCATCGGGACACCCAGCTCCCGGCTACTGCAGGAATCACTCGGTACAAGGTTGGATTTAAACCCGGCTAAAACCCCACCGAGCAGCAAGCCATAAGTTCCTGCAGCCCCCTGACTACTTCCTGAAATAAATACAAATTTTAAAAAAAAAAGCAAACGATAGCAGCAGGGGGACACCACCTGGTTATTAACGCTAGAGAGACCACCGCACTGAGGAGCTGGGACACGGCACTCCGCAGGGTACGTTCAACCCACAGGTGATGCCGCAGAGTGGAGAAATTTGCTGACTCAGCTCCAAAAACGCGCGGAAATCCCCTCTGGGAGACCCTCCTGGGCACAACAGTCCCCAGATGCTGTCCCTGGCCACGGCGGACGCTGCCTCTCCTCCGGGAGCATCCCACCCACAGCCCCGCGCCCACCGCCTGCCGGAGGGGATGCCGTGCCCAGGGCGGTGACGCAGAGCTGCGAACAAGGCTTTGGCAGAAGCCACGAGGCTTACCTGAAATCAAATAAAACCAAAAGACACCTGGATGCTCAGATATGGGGGAGAGGGGGGGGATAGCGGGAGGAGAAGCGCAGGGAGCGGGTTCCCAGCGGGATGGAGCAGGATGCAGCCCAGACCCGACCACTCGGGGAACGGCAGCACAACTGGGCTGCTGAAAACTCGTCCAGCGTTTCTGGGAGGAGGATCTTTTTCCTCTCCAACCATTTTCTTTTCTAGAGGGGGCCCGTACCAGACAGCACAGCCGGGGGCTGCGGGGAAAGGGCTTCGTGCCAACGCTCCTCCCGCCGCCCAGCAACTGCACCCCCCGGCTTCTTCCAAGGAAGTTTTGCTTTTCCTAAATCCTCGCTTCCTAAGCCCAGCGATACGTTGCCCTTTTAAACACGCTTTTCCGAAAGTCAATTAAGCCAAAACACACGTTTTCAGAATTCAAGCAGCCGCGGAAGCAGCCAGCTTCCAGCAGCAGAAGGCTCCAGCTGCCCGATGGGTTGCGGGGGGCTCAGCTGAGGGGGGGTCCCGGCTCCCCGCCGCCCGCACGGCTACGCCGCTTCTGCCTAATTTTTCTGCCACAACACACAGCACGCACCACCGCCTGCGCAGCTAACCGCGTATTTATTTGCCCAAGCAGTTGTTGCAATAGAGGGTGCAAATGAGTCTGCGGGTGCTTCCACCGGCTGTTCGAGGAGCGCTGCCAGAAGCGGGGGGCAATCTGGGATGACTTCGGCGGGGTTGTGGCGGGGGGGAAAACCTGAGCCCTTCAAAGGGGGCAAGCTCAGTTCAGCCAAGGATGAGAGCGCCCAAGTCGTCTGCTACTTGCTAAAGCCCCGAGACAGAACAGGGTTCTGGGCTTCCCTACCGAGATCTCAGCAACGAGATGGCTGCTGCATCCCCTCGCTCCGCTTGCGCAGTGAGAAATGCTAAAAAAAGCTAGATTTTCTTGGGTTTGAACAATTTAGTTCTGCTGGGAGATGCCAGCGGGTTACAGGGATGCTGGAGAACACGGGAACCCCAGCCTCGTGCCTCACTGGGCAGCTGACTCCCGTTCCCTTGTTCCTGAAGGTTTTATTCAGGTGCCAAATCCCTCCTCCCTTCCCCCAAGACTCACTTGCCTGCGCAGCAGCTGCTCCGGCCAGCAGGAAGGCAGGATTTTAGGAAAGTGCCCGAGGAACGGCTGCTTCCCCGCGCTCCACAGAGTCTCGCTTTCCCTCCCAACAGCTGCCTGAACAGGCTTTGTCAAATAAAAATATCTGGATGCCCAACGTAGGGAGAGACGCCGGCAACGCAGCACCAAGCCCTGGTGCAGCGCAGGTTGAAATGCTGGATTGCAAAGGTTGAGAGAAGCCCTAAAGGGGGGTGCGGTGCAGGTACGCGCGAGTCAGAGCAGGTCCCCTTGCAGCTGGCTAAACCGAGAGGAGCAGAGGGGGGAAGATGTTACCGGGGGGGGGCTTTCGCCCGCCGTGACTCTACACCAAGTGCTGTTTGAACCAGGTCAGAACCGGTGTCGAGGCTGAGGGCCAAAGTGCATAGGCAAGTTGTGCTCCAGCTGGACATTGATCTGAGGAAAATCATAGTTCACCCTCATGTTAGGCAACGGGGGGACGTAGGGGGCAGGGATGGGGCCGATGTTGAGGGGGATGTTATTGAACAGGGGACGGACAGGGGGCAGGGGGAAGGGAGGGTGCACAAAGGGATAAGGGGGCATCCGGGGTTGATGGAGGTTCTGAGGAACAGGTCTGGGGATGACTTCAATTCTCTGGATTTTCTCCATGGGCTTTTCTGCAGGGGGGCCGATCCGCTTGAAGCTGTTCTCTGCAGAGGGAGGAGAGAAAAGAACCGCTCAGTGTCACAAACAAGAACTCACCAAGCGTGGCCCATAGTCTTACATTTGCAATCAGCATCCCCTGTCCCCAGCACGTTCCTCAAGCACCTTACACCGTCACTGCTTGTCCCTTCCACGCTCCAGCCGCCCCGAAGCACAGCACCAGCTTTCCAGGTTGGCTCCTTTCATCCATACCACACCGCAAAGGGGGAACGTGTCCTTTTGCAGGGGTGTGGGGCAGCCCCTTATATGCCCCTGTGCCCCCCACCACAGAGGTTACGGTTCAGCTACCTTGCCAAGCGGAGAGGAGACAGGTCTGTGCATCCACGACACCCAGCGCCAGGTTACAGCTGGACACAAGCCTTGTGTCTCCCCCCAGTCCCAGCTAAAGCCTGCAAGTAACAGCACTTTGAAGCTAGAGCGGTTCCCAGGAGGAACTGGGTGATGGCTTCCACCTCTCTCTGGAGCAAGACCTGGGAGATGCTTGGTGCAGCACAGCAACACGCGGAGAAGCCTGCACGCAGCCAGGCCGTGGGAAGAATCCAACGAAGATCCAGACACCTGTCGGTAGCCGGGAACCCTATGCTCTCCTGATGGCCCCAGTTTGACCTCGAAGCACAGACTGTGAACTTACCTCCATTTTTCTTCCTTTGCTCCTCTTCAGCCTCTTTCTGAATCTCCTGGATTATCTTCTCATCGTCTTCCTAGAAATCACAGGAGTATCAAAGAGTCAGTGGGCTAATTCCTGCTGCGGCAACCTTCTGTTCTCTCAACGCTGCTTTTTCTTTTCAGCACGTGTTTGCATGGGAATAAAAAGGCAAATTCAGCCGAATTGTCGTCGTTTGGGGTTGACCTTGGTTTAGTCAGAATGACGGCTGCGATGGGGGATCACAGCACGGGTAACTTGCCCAGAGCCACCGCTACCCTATGGCATACGACTAAGAGGCTCGGCTCAGCTTTCCAGGGAGATCAGTGCTAAAATTCATTGACTTGACGGAAACCAGAGAACTACGACTCAGCTCCGCCCACCCGAAGAGCTGCTGGAGAGCTGTTAATCTTTTAAATGGCAATAGTCTATTAAATATTTACATTCCGCTAGCACTTCTAGAGTTTTTGGCCCAACAGCTGGAATTAACACAACTTAAATCCTGGCTCTAGTAGCTAAACGGTGCTGTGACGAGGCCATTTAGATCTTATCTGTAACTCCGAGGAGGGCATAAATCGCAGTATGTTTCTTTAATGTCTGTGGAGAGGTTATAGCAAGAATATTCAGACCTGCTGCTCGACAAGAACACAAGGACAAGCCAGAAACTGAAAGCGCCCTTCTGCCTCTCACCATCTTCGGTTTTCTCAACCCAACGGAGCAGCAGTGAGACCAAACAACGCAGTGAAGCCTCAGGTGGCTGCAGGGATGTAGAGAGATGGCATTTACAACACCTTTTACTAGATCAAGGGAGTGTGATGGACAAAGCCCTGGAAGAAGACTGTGCAACCTCTGAGCTAGGAGAAGCTTGCCGGGAGGGATGGCCACAGGCACCGACGGCCCATATGGTCCAGGCAGCTCTGGGGCTTTACCCAAGGCCATGCTAGCGCTGAAACCAGAGAATCACCCCGACTCGTGCTTCAGCCTCAACTGTCCACTCCCGCAAACGGCTCTGACAAATGAGTTTCTTCACTGCACCACAGCATGCAACAGCATTCGGGTAACAAACATCACACCAAAGAACTAAAGAAACAACTCCCTTTTAGTGCCAGGCAGCAGATGCTTCTGCTGGCCATATGTGCAGCGATGGCCACAGAGGTCCTCCCGGTCTCTGCAGGGTTGTACCTGCTGCCGCTTCGCGCCCGTTGGGATGAAACGCTACCTGGCGCTTTGGGAAAACGAATGAGAATAGCTGAGCCTCCTGGACAGCGTTCGTCCCCTTGATGTTTGTTGTTAGGGAAGAAGGCCAAGAAGAGGAGCTGCTGGATGATGACACACACCACCTGCGTCAGGCACTCTGGGCCTACCTGCACACAAGGGAGCACTGGGTTTGCTTCAGCAGTTCATCTGCAAGCACTAACGCTGGAGCGGGAGGGAAACCCCAAGCCCCACGTACCCCACAACGTGCAAGACTCTGCTTTGTTTTATTCGTCCTAATTCCAGTGCTGCCAAACCCCATAAATTTCTTCCTGAACACTCCTAATGTGGAAAATATCCTCTATTTTGAAGAGTGTTCTGGGACTAAATTCGAAATACGCTTCATGTGTGCAGCTACGTTAAAATTATTTTAAGTCTAGCCAGCTTCCCAATTCCAATCTCACGGTCCTGCACATGTCTAGCAGCGACACCAGGGAAGCTTGCTAAGATGTGCCCTCCTCCTGCCACCAGATAAGGCTTTCCTGGGAGAACGAAGTTATCTTAATCTGCAGAAAGCCATCAAACTCAAAACTTCCCTCCCTTTTATTATTCTGTGAGTCAATGGTTAAAATGAAGACTTTCCAGGATGTGCTTTTTTTTTTTTTCCCCTCCAAGCGGGCTGCTTCCACGGACTGTTAATTACAGCCTATCTATCTCCATAAAAACCGCTGAAGAATGGCTCTTCCAAGCCTTTAACAGAACTTCTAATTACCCCCCAAGTATCAGATTGCGACATACCCTGGCTGGAAAACAACCTGGGCATGATCCGCAACAGGCAACCAAACATCCTCCGCGCTTTTGCTGCCCGAGCAGTGCTCTCCAAGGGTGGCCCCAAAGCTTCAAGACTCTAATATTTTTCTTCTCCGAATATTTTTCGCAATGCTGTTGGAAATGGAGGCAGCCGCCTCTTCCATCTTAGTGCCGCTTACTGGAAAATACGCACCTGAAGGTTTTTTTTTTTAGTTCTATGAAAAGTAAGACCCGTATTTTAAGCTCAACTGAACAAGATCACCCTATCTCCTTCCCTCACACAAAGGCATAAACCTCACCTTAAAGCCTAGAAACATGCAGAAGTCCCTTCGAACTTAAAAAAAGCAGCTTTTATTTTAGTCTAAGTCTGGGATTAACCCTCTGAAATAGTTTTCCAGGAACATCACCATGCTTCCACCATCACCCGTGATGCTGTAGCTCCTGCAAACCCTGATGGTTGATACCGGTCAGTCTGGGGAATTGGACGCATCAACAACACAACTTTCCAAGACCCTCCAGCATCCCGAGCTACGCGATATCTGCGCCCACCCTGCCTCCCGCCCAGTTTAAACTGCAGCTGACCTCCACGCTAATGACGGATCGACAAAGCCATCTGCCCCTGGGGCTGGCGAGCCAGCTGCATGCGCACCCGAGGTGATGCTGGCTTCAATTACTGCAGCTCCCCGAGCGCCGGGGAAACGCCGAACGGCAAACCCCCATCTGCCAGCTCTCCAAAACGACGTCCATCTCGCAAGGGCAACATAAAACACATCGCCTCAAACGCAGCGGACAGAGATCCCTCCTCAACCCCATTCACTCTTGGTCTTCAAGGCGGGGGGGACACCTTGCAGCACACCTTGGATGCAAAAAAACCTGCCAAGAACAGACCCGGATCGGGATGACGAGTCCCCTACTCGTTCTGCGACTGCAAATCACAGCAGGGGCACAACAAACCCCATCGCCGAGAACAGAAGTTACCAGCTCTGTTGCTTCTCTGCTGATAAAAGTGTATTCTCACAGTGGAAGGTTAAGAAATATTTATACGTAATCCCACATACCAAGCCTTGCCTTGAATTTTTTTTTCGCATCAGTATTTCTGAAAAACTGGTATCCATTAACATAGAAAGAACAAAAATACACTACGCGATATACACCTTCCTGTTTAAGCAGCTGATATTAAATTTGGCAAGTGATGAATACTGCAGGTATTGAACTGTGCTGCACATTTCGGAAAGACCCACATCCCAGACGGAACAAAAAATTTGATGATATGTGCACAGCAAGGTAATTTTAGGATATTTGTGAAGGAAAGCTGATGCCACAAGTCCTGGCTATTACATATCGTACTGGGACAGGTCAGAATTAAAAAACGAGTCTCAGTCCTGCAAATATTCACCACGTACAATAGCAATTTTTGCAAAACACCGCTAATTCTTTGGGAAGCAAAGGCTGGGTTTTTTTTTTTTGATTCCACAATTAATTGGAGAGAGATGACAGACTCATCCAGGGGTAAAGCATCCACCCCAAAAATTAAGTTTTCATTAGTGCACTAATGGCTGGCTGTTGTGGTAAAAAAAAAACACATTTCATGTCACACGGGGTGGAGGCTGTGGTACAATTTCAAAAGCCTCTTGTGTCCGTTTTCCTGAGCGGGTTCAAGTCCCTTAATAAAGGATTAGATTATAATTTTAATAGCCTGTTCGCAGGCTGTGCAGATTGAAGGGATTTATCTTGTCAAGTTAACAGTCATCTTCCTGTCAGCTGCCTTGCCTACAGCAAAAAAAAAAAAAAAAAAAAAAAGAGAAAAAGGAAAAAGGAAAAAGAAAAAAACCACCCCAACCCCCCAGACCCTGGGGGGGTCTCAGCACTGGCCAGCCCGCGTGGTTTTTGAGCATGGCTGTAACTTGGCTCTCCTCCTGGGAGAGAAAATGCAGGGCGATGCTACAGCGTGGCCCTTCCCCAAGCTCCGATGCATCACGGGAGAAGGGAGGTGGCCAAGAGAAAAATGCAAAGGATCTAGGAGACGTATTCACCCTTCTTATCTGCAAACGCTGCAGAAAGCAAGCACGGTTATTAATAGCAGCTGCATTTTAAAGCGGTAAAACAGGACCCAGCTTTGCCGTAAACCCGACAGCAGGATGCTCTTTGCAGGAACCAGCCCCAGTCCCGTAGCCAAAAAAAAAATGTTCGTCCCTGAGACAATTCACCAGTCTGAGCGCCTGCCCTTGCGATCCCCCACCCGTGAAAGGATCTGGGGGTGGAGGAGGCTTTTCCTTTCAGCCCTCTCCCACTGAATCCAGGGAATGCGTCGAGCACGGAGCCAATCACAGCAGAAAGGATGGCTGGGTCCGTGGCTGGATTAAGTAAAGAGCTGGGCTGGGTTGCTAAGCGAGGCACCTTTTCATGGCAGGGAGGCTCCTTTCAGCAACGCTGGTACGGAGAAGCCACGTCCAGCATCCGTGCAGAGCCCTGCAAGCAGGGAAAGCCTCTGGAGAAACAACCAGCCCATGGGGAACAAGAAAATACAGCAGCAAAGGAGACAAAAGCTCCGCAAGTCACATAGAGACAATCTCCCCCCCAAATAAAACCTCCTCTGCCCAGAACAAAAGTGCCATGCACAAAAGCTTTTGAAAGCTCTGTTTTTATCTACCGTGTGCTTCTCGTTATCTTTAATTATTAAGTGTCACGGGGAAAAGGCTGCCCGCCTCCTGAAAGAGGGAAAACAAGAGACCTGGTAACTATTTCTGGGCTGCCCAACCCCTCCCCTGTCTTTAGAAAGTGCCTTCGCCACCACTGCCTCCCCCTTTCCTGGCTTTTTACTGCTTTCTTTTTCCACATACGTGTGGCCGCAGCCGTTCCTAATAAACTTGAAATGATTTTTTTTTTTTTTCCCCCCTGCACAACGGAGGCTTCCAAAGGACTACGGGTTTTTGTTTCAAATCATTCCCAGATCAGCTGCGGAGAGGCTGAGCAAGACCAGGCATGGGCTGTCTCCAGCGCGTCCCTCCCTGCTGCAGGAAAGCCGGGGATAAAAGCGGGCTGCGCTGTAACTGGGACGGGGCATCCGCAGTGCTGCAGGAAAAAGGGGGGCCAGGACGGGGACGAAGCACCCGCTGGCGTTTTCAGAAACGCAGAGTTATTTTAGCACCAGGCATTCCACATGGATGGCTTTTCTGGGAATACCGCGGCTTAAGCGTATGCTTATGATCAAGGCATTTTATAGCACGGTAAAAAAAAAATAAATACAAGCAACACCCTAAATTTAGGGGTGCTTCCCCCCCCTCCAAATCCTAAAGGCAGCGCTCTGCACTTCATGCATTTCCTTAGTGCATTTGAAGTTTTACACACTCTTCGCTCAACATCATCTGTTTACAACGCTAGAAGGAGGGATAATTGCAAGCACCTTAAAATGATTAGTTTTCCGCTTTGAACTTTAATGATGGGCATTTGGGAGTGTTTTAAGAGTTTACTGAAAACATCTTAAACTTTAAAGCCAAAAAAGCCGCTATGCGGTATTATTGATAGTCCAAAGATGAGTATTAAATTAAAAATAATACAGACGAGAGCAGAACCTGGTTTACCAAAACAGGCAGAACGCATGAGTCAAATTGCATCACGGGATTTGTACAAACCGGCGAAAAAGCACACATCAGTCCCAGGTTTCCTGTAGATATTTAGAAACGAGGGAAAACGCAGCCCCCGCATCCCAGAGCCTGCTGTTTGCCCAGCCAATTCTCACCGCTGCGTCCCGAGCTTTGTCGCTGGCAATATTGCATCAGCCCCTCCTGCAGCCAGCAACGTCTGGGCGAGCGGAGCCGAAGCCAGCACGGGCTGGAGAAAAGGCACAGGAGGACTTTTGGCCAAGCAGCTTAGCGACAAGAGCTCCTGGCCCGTGTTCGGACCCTCCAGGGGCGCAGGGCACCGATTAGCTCTAGAAGAAACGCAGTGATTAAGCGATTACCGCCCGCCAGCCTGGAAGCTGCTGACCGCAGCCTGATTGCAGCTTGTCTTCGAGCCAGCAAATAATGCACCAATACTTTTAAATTAGACTCGAGGCTGATTACAGCATAGGGACAAGATTTTTAACTAACCTTTTATTATGGGAAATTTTGAAGCGTCTGCTTTACTCTCTCAAGATCATTTGAGACAAAGACTAACAGATGCTGCAGTTCCTAAAGGACTGTCTTTAATTTGTTTTTAACCCAAGCTAATGAATAGGTTTACTTATACTTTTGCAAGAATCATTTCAGACTCGGAAAACGTTAAAAATTTGGAAAAGAACAAACATTTCCTATTTTAAAGAAACCTGAATTTTGCCTTAAATAATGGGCAGTTAGACCCAAACCAAATCCTTCACAAAGGTGTGAAATTATCCAGGTCTGACAGAAAGCTGAAGTCTACGTCCGTGAAATGCAGTGGACAAGACCATGGTGCTGTGACCACGGCACTGGTCTGCTGTGGAGAAGGTTCTAGTTGAGGGTGTACATGAATATATCAGAAATCAGAACAAAAACATCCTATCACCCTCTGGAAGCCGGGCTTTGGTGCCACCCGTGTGCCCTCCCTATTTGTCAGCAAAGCCTAATCCAGGGAGAGGGACACCGGCTCCTAAGCGATGGGCTGCTAATTCCATGGGTGACAAGACGACCCAGTCTTGTCCTCCCTGTACTCGCACGCACGCAGAGCATGGCTGCAAACACGTGCAAGCCCACAACAGATACTCTCTTCCTATACACGCAGCATCAGCTGTTTACTGACTTCAACAGAGTAAGTTTAGCCAAAAGAGGAAACAGGGGAGTGGAGAAAGGCACAAGAAGATGCCAATGCAGCATCCAGCAGAGGTGGGATGGGGTAATCCCTTGGACGGACATAATCCCTGACAAACGACAAGACACTACTCATACAACAGCCTTTTGCTCTTTCATATCCCCATGTCAAGATTCACATTCACTCCTCTTCTTAGAACAGAATCATAGAATAGTTTGGGCTGGAAGGGACCTTTAAAGGCCATCTAGTCCAACCTGCCCACCATACGCAGGGACATCTTCAACCCGATCAGGTTGCTCAGAGCCCCGTCCAACCTGACCTGGAATGTTTCCAGGGATGGGGCATCTTCTGCCTCTCTGGGCAACCTGGACCAGTGTTTCACCACCCTCATCGCAAAAAATTTCTTCCTTATACCTAGTGTAGATCTTCTGTATTTTAGTTTAAAGCCATTACCCGTGGTCCTGTCGCAACTGGCCCCGCTAAAAAGTTTGTCCCCATCTTTCCTGTAGGCCCTCTTTAAGTACTGAAAGGCTGCTATGAGGTCTCTCCAGAGCCTTCTCCAGGCTGAACAACCTGAACTCTCTCAGCCTGTCCCCATAGCAGAGGTGCTCCAGCCTCTGATCGTTTTTGTGGCCCTCCTTCTTCACACCTACCATGTTAACTCCTGCTTACGTCCCACACGAGAGTGCAGATCGCCCAGGTGTCACTGGGATAGTGTCACTAAGCCCCTTACGAAGAGGGACAGTGCACACAGGTATCCGTCATTTCAGCCTTAGAAGCCAACAATTGAGTTTCATGTTATTCTTAGCACTGCATCAAGGTCAGTCACCCAACTTCAACTCCCCAGCCCACCAGTGCTCCGTCATCCACAAGGGAAAACAACAACAACAAAAAAAAGAGCAGGCAGTGCCAGCTCTTTGCTGACGGTGGGAAATTTCTCTTTGCCACAACAGTGGTTAATTAGAGAGCTGGAAAGGGCCTGGCGACAGTGCACTCTTTGTGCTGCTTATTTATTTATTTATTTTAAAGTACAGTATGAGCTTTTTTGAGAGGCCTCATGTTTTCTCTGGCTCTGAACAAATGCCATCACCCAGGACAATCAGCAGCCTGATGGGAACAAAGGATGCCAGCGCTGCCGAACCCTGAATCGCATCCTGGTGGAAATCAGGGAGGAGTGGGAGAGGAATCCAGGAAGCGCGTAGCCAGGTGTCGGAAACACCACAGGGGTGCTGAGAAGGAGGTGTCTCTGCTTAGTTTAACGCCTCGCATGGATAGGATAAGGCAGGGAATAAAGGCAGGAAAGCAGAGGATTAGGAAGTTTACGCTGATTTGGATCCTGCTGGGAGATGCCCAAGAGCCCGCAGGTAGGAAGGAGAGATTCAGAGTGGCTTTTCCCTGGCTCCATGTAAATGCAGAATTGCGCATATCACCTGCAGAGAGAGGGGCTGGTACCAGCCTCTGGCAAGCCGCAGCGGCCCGAGACAAAGAAGCGTTGGGAAAAACAAAGCTCAGACAAGCCCTGGGAAGGCAGATCCACATTCGCGTTGCTCTACTGATGGCTGAAATCAGGAAATTCAATTCCTGCTCCTACCTACGCTCCTTCCGGATTTCTAGTATTGAAGACCTCTATTTACAGAGATGCTGCAGTGAGTTTTCCCATGCTCGTCACAGCTATAAGCCGTATTAAGTTATTAGAGCTTCCCTCACAGCACAGACCGTGCTTCAGCTCTCCCTTTGCAGTTGTTGATAACAGCCGTGAGAACGGACCCAAGTGTAACTTTGGACGGTTGTTTGCAGGCAGTTTTCTCTCTCTCTCTGCGAAGGGACTCGCAGAGCGAGCAAATGATCTGGGCACCAAAAGGACGGGACTCCCTTTGCCTCCAGACACAAAGCCGTCCCAACCAGCATCTCGGCTGCACAACTAGGAACGAGTCCCAGTAATCCCAACGCCTGCTACCGAGCCTGGTGCCAGCACACGCTCCCCACCAGCGCCTTCCACAAGCCCCGCTCCCCAGAACAGCTCTCAGAGCACTTCCAAACAAAGCCCTCGTCTAACAGGAGCTGTTTTTCCCTAAAGCAACAGCAGTTCCTTCCAAGTTGTGGTCAGATGTGACTCTGTGCTGATGTAGGCTTCCAGTGTGTTTTTTAGCTGCCTTGGGAAAGGAAAAAAGTTGTGCTGCCTAAAAACAGTCGTTTTCCTCTGGTGGAAGGCATGTATTTCAATGCGCTGGCACGGAACGGTAATTGAAATCAGGGCGCGAATCATTCACAAAAGTCCTTCGTTACTTACTGTGGGGTCTGTCCAGAGAGAGCACTTTGCACAGTCCTGGCAGGGAGCCCCGGGCGACCGGGGGTGTTGGCAGAAGTGGTCGTACCCGTTAATGGCAGCCCGGCAGAGGTAGCACATCTGAGCACCGCAACGGCAGGACATGCGGTTACAACCCTCCGATTTAATTAGGCCAGTCCCACACTTGTGGCATTTTCTAATTCGGGCAGCTGTCATTTTCTCTTCTCTGCAATGCAAGAGGAGGGAGAGGAATTAGAGAAGGGATGTTTGCAGTTGCCAGCCTGCGGTAAAATTCCTATTACACTATCCCAGTGATGCTTTAACCCCCTCCCCTTTCCCAGCATCTCTCCCCCTCCTCGCCCCTCCTACGCCATCCCCACGGTCCACCGCTGTTCCAAGGAGGTCTGGGCTCAGCTCCACTTGGAGCCAACCCATGGCAACTCAAGAACAAATTAAGTGAAAGAAAGTCAATCACTGGCTGCATGCTGCAGACCCGATCCTGGTTTCCATGCGAGCCAAGACGCCGCAGCGCCAGGCTCTGGCTTGGGAGGAATTTAAGCTGTAAGTTGACGGGCCAAAGGGCACACGGATGCTTGACTTGGCTGCGGAGAAATACAGCCCGGGAGATAAAGTTCAGGAAAAGCAAACCCTTGGCTGTCATCTGCTAGCTAGTTTTTATGTTTGCCTGTTGCTCCGGCTACAAAGTTGCCACGACCATATATTTTTTTCCCCCCACCCCAACCCTGGCTGCTATGTTCCAGATTTATTTGGTTTTTGTTAAATTTAAATCAGTAACTGAAAAATAATCACATCTTTCCCCACAGAGACTGGGCTTTCCCCCTTCTCTTAAGATTCCCTACATGCATTTTCCAGAAGTTATTACTTTAGGGTTCAGGAGACGGGTTTTACTCTAATGGAGCACAAATGGGAATCGAGGACAAAGCAGAGTCCCTGTCCCCATGAGACATCCTGGCACCGACACGTGCTCCAGTGCAAAGGCTCAGCTCGTGGCAATACTGTCTTGGCACAGAAATGGAGGAAAGCCTCGGTCATTTAATTAAAAGACTTAAGAATATAAGTTGTCATCCTAAGGGCCAATTTTCTGACCGCTGGAGATCACGTTACAATTTAATTCACAACCTAGAAGTGAAATCCGATGACAGGAGAGTAAAAAGACTGTGTTTTCAACCAGGGAAGCACAGTTCTCTGGCTGCGCTGACCTGACAGTGGGGAATGATGTTCCTTAGCCAGGCATCTCCACCCAACTACTTCAGCCAACCTGCAAAGTCAATATATGTTTGGGAGACGACAGGGAGGTGCTTTAGAGGAGGATCACAGCAGCAAACCAGGCAGCACAGCCCCACAAACCGCTCCGCCAGCACAACTGGAGGAGCGGGAAACGGTGAGGTGGGAATTTCGGCTGCCTTGCGGCTACCCAGAGCTCCCCCGCAGTTACGGCAGGCACGACCCGCACCCAGGCGTTTGGAAACAGGCTAAGAATAGAGACCCAGAAAAAAAACAACAAAAAAACCCCATAAACCAACTTGAGACTGACTTTCCTCTGAGCTGCAGCTGCTCTTCCCTCTGCTACTCAACAGGATGCTGCTGATGCAGAATTTTTTTTTTGGAAACTTTGAGCAAGGCAGGAAGTTTGCCCTGAACTCCAGCTGTGCTTCCCTTTCCTTACACAGGGCTTCAAAAGGAAGCTTTTTATTGTATCAGACAGTAAGACTCATCTATCCACAGCAATGTTCCTGCTAAAGGTTCTGAAACTGTTTTTTTTTTTTCCTTATTAGGGACACGACAACTTGTTCCTCTTCCCTCTCACCCCTCTTTCCTACAGGGAAAGGAGTGGCAGACAAAAAAGGTCATATCAATCATGTAAAAGGATTTTGTTCTGAATTAGGGACTGCGGGATGAGCAAGCTACAGTCATTCAGCCTCCCAATGGTGGAGCTTTCCAGCCTCTCCTCGTGCCAGACAGACTCTAAATCAGAGGGGAAAGGATTGGGCAACATGGGCAAGTCCCATTTGACTGCACCAGACACGCAGCTCCATGGATGAACCTTCCCTTATTTCCTAAAGACAGAGGATTTTGCCATTTACTATAGCAATAGGAGAGATCAGACTTTGTAAGATTTTAGGAAAACATTCAAGATTTATACCTCAGGATTTAAAAATGCGACTCCATTCCGTAACGATTTCTACAAACCAGTTAGAAACAGAGACAAGCTTCTGTAAGAAAACACATCCCCTCCCACAAAGCCAGAAAGCAGTAGCTGAGCAAACCCCGCTTCGTCACCAGGCTGGATTTTCAAAGGGTAATAATGACTTACTGTGAGTCAATGCACTTCTCCGCCTCTGCACAACACCTCCCTTCTCCCCCAGCCCCCCCCCCCCCCCCAAAGCAACACTAATGGTGGTTTCTCACCTCTGAGAGGGGCCAGGTGCCAGCCTGCGAGACACTGGGCTAGCCAGAGGAACTGGCTGGCCTGGTGACAACTCTCCCACGTCCTCGAATTACCAGTTGGATCCGCTGCCAAGTATCTTTCACAGAAAGAAATCCCATCCTGGGTGCCTCCCGACCCCTCAGCTCTGATGGCCCTAGGACCTCTCTGACAGAAGGTAGTGACACCCAGCAGAACTTTGGGGCCTCTGTGAGTCTGTAGTTTCTCACCCCCTCCACACCAGAGTGTACTGTCTACTGTATCGCTATTACAAGTTCATCCACCTCCCCATTTTTGCCTGGTTGTGGGGTTTACTTACATGGACGTCCTGTATTTGATGTCATCCTTCTCAGCCAGCTGCTCGCAGGTGAGGTTCATGTGCTCCTTCCACAGCCCCTGGCACTTCCGACATGTTTCCTGAGGAGGATAACAGGTATTAAAGAAAGTAAAGACCCAGCACACCACCAACAGCATTAGAAGTTGGAAACATTCCCATCTCTTCCACCACCACGCTGCAGGTTCTCAGTTGAGGATGGTAGAGAGGTCTGCCCTCCACCCACGACGACTCTGTCAAGACCAGGAGCCAAAGGGTTTCCAAGGTACAAGAACCTAGGTATGAAATGAGTTTCTAAACCCTAGCTCAGCTAAAACTCACGGAACACTACCAGGTTCACTGGTTACCTCCCCAAGGAGACAACAGAGACAAAACCACAGTGCTAAAGGACACCAAGTTCATCTCTTTCCTGGCCAAAATCCTTCCCCTTCATACAAAGGGCTTCTAGTTCAGCGGGCGATGGAAGCCTTGCATCTGCATCAAAAACTCAGCTCCACCATGCATACAGGCAAATCCATGTTATGCTTTCTAAAACCTCACAAAATAAACTTAAAGCAGTTTGTGCGAGTAAACAGATTAAAAAGGCAGGATGTGGACCAATGTCCATAAAACAGAGGTGGAACACGAACAAATATTTATGAATTTAACCAGAGTAGCTGAACTAAACTTAGAGCAAGTGACTGAACTCTACTGTTGTTGTAAACTCTTTCGCAAAGAGGCTTTAATCCGGGACTGGTAAAGCTGCGTGGAGCGGGAGAGCTGTGGAGGCACTATTGGCGAGGAACTTGGACTAAGACTAGAGTTAGAGTTGATTTTCTCGGTTGGCTAGCCAAAGAAAACATAATTTTGTTTTGGGTCAAACAAGAGATTTTCCTTTAATTTGAGGAAGATTAGAAAACATCCAAATCAAACTTGGAAAAAGTACACGTTTCACAATCCAACTGTTTCATCTGCAGGATGGCTAGGGCTCAAGGCTTTTAAATCCAACTTTCTTCCCCTGGCAGGAAAAGCCCTATGGCTGTGAAGCATCCTCCTGTCCCCTCCACACCCAAGAAGGTCCCAAAAGAGCTTTGCCCAGCTCTGGTCGCACTATCAGTGAAGGATGACAACTGCAGAGACAGATCTTTTCTGATTGCATTACCTTCATTTTATTTTAATGAAGAAATTGGACGTTTCTATGAGATACGACAGAAATAACTGCTTAAAGACTCACGTAGGCAGCAAAACTCTTTTGATCGCGAATCAGACAAACAGGATGGAGACCAAAGCTTCCAAGGAAGCCACCCCTAGGAGGGGGTGCAAAATGTTGACTAGGTTGTATTTGTGCTTGCTGGGAGATGCGTTACAGCTTGTGCTTTCATCTGGAGAATTAAAGGCTCCTCGTCCCGGCTGGAAAGCCAGACACGTTTGCAGACTGCAGGGTAAGGGCTGTAGTAAGAGGAGAGCCAAGCGTGTCACTCCATCCCAAAACCTCAGCAGAGGATTTTGTGATCTCTCACCTTGCAAACGCACCCGTTGGCAGGCAGGCACTGGTTTTAAGGGGCGGTAAATGCCTTGGTTCTATTGATCCTCATGAATCATTCATCATACCCTGCGTTTTCCTGCTAAAGCTGTTAAAACAGGCACCATTTTGCGTACGTTTGTTTCCAGGCCAGGTCTGTCTGTTATCGGCACGGGAGGATCAGACTTGGAGTCATTCACATACCTCAATGAGGACCCACCTTCCGCTTTTATTCTCAACACCCGGGCACATGCCATCCCCGAGACCAAAAGGGCTGTAGGTTTTGGATTTTTTTTTTTTTCCATACATCAAGGGTTAAAAACAAGTCTTTGGAGCCCTGCCACACACAACCACTTTCACACGCCAGCAACAAAGATTTAACAGCTTTTTGCCAGAAGGGCTGGCACACTTTCCAGCCAGGAGCCTACTATTCCCAATTACTTAACTCCAGGAGCCTCCCTTCGCTGCCGAATTAGAAACGATGCCCTTCTGAAGCAGATGGTGCCGCTTATACTTTCGTACCAAGTCATTCCCTTTTGCCTTTTGTTATTGCCACCACCCTCGCTTTGCCCGCTGCAGCTATTGGAAAACAATGCTCTCCCTTGAGCTAAGGCCGTTGATATTCGCCAAACAGTTGGAATTCCTACCTCCAGGAAAAGGGAAGAGGCACGGAGAGGCAGATTCCCAAAGGCACTGGGATGGCATGAGGTAGGAGGTATCGCGTTCTCTGCCTCTCCAGTGCCATCGCAGCTGTGCCCATTTCTGGGATGCCTCCCAAGACACATTGGCCACGGGGAGCTGCAGACCCACGGGCAGCTCTGCCTGCTCCAACGCACCCCGTGAAGGAGATGTCCCCGTGGCTTCCGAACTCCCAGTGTCACCTGGTGCTGCTTCTGACCAAGCCACGTCCTCTCCAGAACAGAGGCAGGGGAAAAAAACCGGACAATAGATGTGCCATTAGCAGAACTCGATGCGACTTCTCTCCTTGTTCTACCCAAGACAATGGCACATTGTTGGCAGTCACAGGAACTTCTTTGCACAAAAAGCGGGGAGGAAGCCCACGGTTCAGACAAAGGCAACTACTCCGGTGCCATAACTGAGGTCCCAGCCCCCGCCAAGAAAATAAAAGCAACCTTTTCAAATTTTCGCTCTTACTCGAATCCAACCTGCTCGGCTGATGAGGGTTTTGCACATCTCACGCGAGGACAATTTTGATCTCTACAATTTCCACAGGGGGTTCTTTTATTTTAGAAATAGCTTTTTGTTCGATAAAGAAACATACTCTGCCATTACCATATCAATTAACCTAAACAGACAGTAGGATGGCTGGGCTTTTGCAAGCAGCCTAGATGATTTCTATTGTAAGAGCAGCACTTGGCACTAAGACCGGCTACCACAATATAAGGCAGCGCCTAAAACCCACACAAAGAGGGAACGTCTCCTTTCCAGCCCCAAAATCTTCTACTCCAAGCCTAACAGCCGACAAGCAAGTCCGTCCACCCAAACCGAGACCCTGCCCAACCTCTCCTCTACCATCTCACCCACCAGCAAACCCTGGCCTACTTGTGTAAGGGGTACCTGATGTGGGAAAGCACGTTTTGTTTTAGGTTTTAACAGCTTTTCAGTTAAATTTGTTGTTTCTGGACGGTGTGAACTCTGCACGTCTCTCCTCCTCAGCCCACTTCTCGCAGGCAGGTCCAGCGATCGCAGCCCAGGCTTTTGGGGTGAGGGGCAGGGTGTTTGCAGAAGCCTTGGCATTAGCAAACGGCTCCAAACCAGGCATGGAGGCAGGAGATTAAGTATCTGCTGCCTGTTACATCTGCCCGAGCTTGGCAGGCGGCCTGGGACAGTCCATTAATGCAGCGGGCTGGGACAGCGGAGAGGAGGATGTGATGGAGAGGGTGTTTAATCGCACACTGTAATCTCCTCACTGTACATCTGTTAGAGGTAGCGGCTCCGTTTCCTCTCGCTGGCCGCCAGGAAGCAGCCGGGATTAACACAAACATGTTTGGGTTCAGGAGGATCCTTTGTTCCCAGGGTCAGCGGTGCGGATACACAGCTTTCTGTGCTCAGGGCCAGCTTGGCTAAGGGCAACCAGCTTGCTTTTGGCACAGGCATCACAATCCTTAAACATCCTTGTTAATTGTCCCTGTACCTGATGAAGGTAGATGGGAGTGTTTTATGGGAACCTACCACCTTCCTCAGCACTTCTACTGGTATTTGCAGTGTATTATACAGTTTTAAGAGACGGCCTAAACTTTTTTTTCCACTCTGCTGCCTGCTGAAAATAAGTCTCCAAGGTCCAGCCCTTGGTTGGGGTGGGGGGGAACCCAAATAACCGACTTCTCCCTGCCAGCCTCCACGTCCTTTTGGCTACAGCCAGGCTGCCGTATGCGCTGCCGGCAACGTAGATGCACTGGCTTTCCTGGTTCCAACCCAAACAAATGCCACATGGACAAAAACATCAGATGATAGGCACAGATCGCTGACCGACTGCCCACGGCATTCCTGCCTGCCCGCTTCTTCTGTAGGAGTTTACACGAAGCCGTTCACCGGTTGAGCAGAATGCAAAGGGAGGAGGGGAAGCTCGACTTAAACACCAGCAGGGGATGGACGGGGCTGTCATCACCGCCCTCCAGCTCTCAGCGGTGGCTCTGAGCGGAGTCCAGCGCTTGCCTTAGCTCTCCATATGCTGGTTAATTAAATCCTTTTGCCGCTGCGCCGTGTGGCTCCCTGTGTCCCCCAGGAAGGGCGAGTTGCTGACTCCAGCGGTCTCTGTCGATGGCACACAGGGGGACACTGGCTGCTGCGCTCCCTGCTCGGAGTGAGAGGGAGGTAAAACATGCCATGTATCCCTTCGGTGCTCGCTGGGACGGAGCCCCGGTGATCGATTCTCTGGTTCTTCCTGCTTTTAGACAGACAATAGCGCAGGCTAACCTCAAACTGGCCAAGTTTTACCCAAAAGCAGATGTGAACGCAATAGTCTTAGAATAGCACCTCGGGGCCAGTCCATACTGCACCGGTTTAATTAAAGGGCTGCAATTCCCAACCAGACGAGTTAATGGGAAAACAAAGAACCACACAGCCTTCCTTCCCACAAAGTCTCCACTGTCCATAAAGCTGCGCTGCCCTTAACTAAAAATGGATGCAGAAGTAGCTAAATGAATGCAACCTTTAAGCACGGATAAGCTCTCATGAGCAAACTCCTTCAGGGCTGTTTCTGGGATTTCCTATACGTTAAGCTAGAGGATAAAGAGGTTCTAATCCAGTCCGAGACAATCCATTTTGGTGTGAGACCCTCTTTAGAGATATACAAACAGCACAGGGAAGTGGGACCCCAACTCCACAGGTACCCGACCGCCCAGTATGGAGAGTAGTCCTTCCAGCACGAACTGCTGCGGCAGCTCTCCGGTCCCGGAGCCGCCGGCATCGCCGCATGCAACGGGCGAGACAGGCAGCAGGTACCAACTCCAAATGCACAAAATCCACGCAGCGTGGAGGAACCACCGCCGTGCCCGGGATGGGCGAGGGGGCAAGGAACGAGGGCCAGGAGGAGCTGGGTGGGTTTGCTGCTGCCCCTCCCCGGGAGCCGGGCTGGGTCCCCCGGCAGGGCTGTTCCCCGGGCAGCGCTGCCGCTCAGCGGCCACCGGCCACACGGCAGCCACGGGCCCGGGGACCCACGGGAGGAGACGAGAGGCTCAGAGAAACCCGGGAAAAACTGAAGTCTCCTCTCCTTAGCACGGCCATGGTTTATTCTAGGTTGCGGGAAGAGATAAAGCAAAGGCACAAGCCTTGGACTAGGCTGTAAGAACATGTCAAGGTGTAAATATAGAGACCTACAAGTGATGGAGAGGTAAAAGCTGGATAAGGAAAACATGCATTGATACCCAGCACCCACCAGCTGGGTTGATTAAAGCCTTTATGGACATCATTACCAAAATAAATGCGCCCAACCAATTCCTCCCGTCTTGCACGTTCTTGTTAAATTGAGCATATTGCACTCCCTCCCCATCTTTAAGACACTGGAGGTACTCAATGCCCTTTTGCTTCCAGAGATATGCTGGCAGGCCAGTTCCCATGGAAGTTTGGGTCATCTATATTAGAATCTGAGAACCAGAAACACATTGTAACTCCCACCCCACGCTTGCCTGAGTCAGTAGGACTAGCTCATATCGGTAATTCAGAAGTTCCTGAAACACACATACCAAACCAAAGCAAGTTTGTCCCCTCCCCAGAGCTTGACTTTAAAAGGCCAAATCAGCTGCTGGTTTGGGTGCAGTGGTTAGAGACCTACAGAGCAAAAAATATCTGCAGCTTCATGCAAGAAGTGCTGCTCAGCATCACTATCACCCTATGGCTGGTCAGAGGTGGAAAACCCACTAGCACAAGAAATTGCTCATTGATTTCATCCTCATGTACCACAGTGCAACCAGAGTAAGAGAAACAGCTCTTATTTTGAACTTGTACAGAACTTAGGGGTTTTTTTTATTATTATTTGGGATGTTTTGGAGGAAATATTTTTGTTTCAAAGCTGCTTCCTCTCAAACTCGAGAGATGTGAGGAACATATCAAAAGTTGCAGGCAGCAGGTCAGCACTGGAGTATTTGCATCACGCCTTCATCGCACAAGGATCCCTTCCCCTAAACTGAGAAGTTTCTTATAAAGATAAGGTCTCCGCCCTAAAATAACACTTTTCAGGAAGCAGTCCCCTACCCTGAGCAGACTGATGTCAGACACAGCACCTCTCCAGCTCAGCACGCCGGGAAGTTTGGATACAGCCAGGATGGACTGGCTTCGCGACCTACCCAGAGGTGGCCACCCACCAACCTGAGTCAGCCTGCAGCGCAGGCAGAAGAAACCACCGCTTGGTCACTTCACGAAGGCGGGTTAAACATAGACCTCACACCAAAGATATTGTCTAAATCAGTATACCTGAGGTCATATTGCTCCTTCCCAGGGCAGAAAGTTAAGAGAAATTCAGTACATGCTACTGGAAACACATCTGTAGTCGTTACCCAGTTTTTAGGTCTGTTGGGCTGATTGCAGATAATAGCTATATGCCTTCCCAGCCAACGTAAATAATTAAATACTGGCAGCCCAGTTCAAAGCACTCAGCAGCTGACTCTCTTGCCTCTCCCCGCAGTGCAGATTGCCTTACCCCATTCAGCAGAGATCTAAGAGGTGATCCGTTTAATCCTACCAAACACCTCGCACAAGTAGGGATGCTGCTTCCAATAGCCGCAACTCTAACTGATGGAATCCAGCAGGGCTAAACAACAGTGGGAGCAACTGTGGAACCGGCGGAAACAATAGAGACCTTAGGAGAGGAAAGAATTTAGATTTCAGTGATTTTTAAAGGATAACTCTGGAAGGTTATTCAAGGGGTTGCACCCACCAACATCAAAAAGGTTAAGGCGTAACAAAAGCAAGATATCTCATTTGCAGAGGTACCTGCTAACGATGCATTGTAAGACCGAGAGGAGGAACAATTACTGAAGTTAATTTTGAAACTTCCCTCTTACACCACCACATGATAAACAAATCCCCCCCCCAACACCCCACCCCAGACACAAGTCCCTCCCCAGGGCTTTGGGTGGCAGGAACTGGAGAAAGCCTCCTCCAGGTCTGCCCTGTTTTTCTTGTGGTTCTCTCTCCCCCTACCGTTTCCCAGCTTTTATTGTCTTATGGAAGGATCACAGGAGGAGCTCGGTTACAGATGTCCTCTCCTCCATCAACAGTTTATGTAACACACCTACGACCACTTTTAATGAGGCTCTGCAATATGGCAATTTTGACGGTAATTTAGCAGCATTAAGACACTTCATTTGCAATTTAGAGCCTTTTTAATCATACTCTCTACCTACACCAGAAGTTAACATTTCCAGGTCATTATAACACCAGTAAGGGATGGAAAAGGTGAACTATCTCAGTGGAGCAGCTATGCTGGAAAATAGCTTTAATCTAGGTACAAATACACCCGCAGAAACTGGGCAAGTACAGTTTGCTTTGACACCGAAATTAAACCCAAAGGAGGGGAAAATCCCAAAGTAAGGTGCTCCTAGCTTTAAACTGGCCATAGCAAACAAAAAATAAATAATAAAAAAAAACCACGTTGGGGAAAATGGCAAGGATAAAGAGAAATGAAAGCAAAGTGATACCTGGTCTCCTTGAAATCTCGTAAGTTCAGATGTTTTATTGTTTCAATGCCTACGTGGTACAGAGTTACCTCTTACCTGCTGCTCCCCAGGAGAGCTCTGTGCAAGTAAGAGGACAGTGAGAGGACGAACTTTGCAGGCCCCGAACCGAGCCACACAGCGCGAGAGCCACAGCGGCCAGCCTTGTAACCACGGCATTTACAGCTGTAGTATTTACGGCAGATAGACTGGAAACGGCCTTCTGAACTGCTAACCTCCATCTTCCAAATTCACCAACGTGACAGTGAGTCATCTGCAGCTCATTTGCTACGCTAAAATAAGCTAATGGTAAAACCAAAGCCGGCCGCCTGTATCAGCAGCCTGATGAAACTTCCCATCAAGAAGGAGCACTGCAAGAGATGTTAAAAAGCCAAAACCACCCCGAAGCGCAGCGCGATGGAACAGTTTACACCTGAAGCTCCACCACGGACATGCACTGGATTTCCTCCCGCACCACAAAAGCTGTTCGGATGCCTGTTCAAAATAATAAAAAAAATAAAAAATAACGAAATGGTAACAAGCAAATGAGTATGCGCCACCAAAAAAACGCAGTACTGAAAACTAATCAGGGAAATAGACGTGCCCACAACTCAACGATTCCTCTTTCAGAGCCCTCAGACAACATTTCCATTCCCTCCCGTATCTAAAGCACCCATGAACCCAGCCTAATACCAACTGGGCCTGGGTTTCTGTTTGGTGCAGAGGTGGCAAGAAGCCTCAAAACTGCAATCTGGGGACTGTTTTTCAAGCCCTGCTAAGGCTGTTCAGCCTTGCAGCTTCGGTAGGTAAGACCAGTGCCTCCCCTGGGCTGCAGGGAGCAGAGGGAAACTGGGACGGAGATTCAGTGAAACAAGTGATGTCTGAAACCATCAGGCACAGGCTGCAGTGCTCAGAAGTGTTTCTTACCCAAAGCATACCTTGCAATGGAGGAAAACACCGGCTTCGGTCCTTGCCAGGTGGATGCTGTCACATCCCCGCAGGTCACTGCACCACCACCAGGTGAATGAACGGAGGCATTTTGTAGGCAGGACCATACCAGCCTGGAGGCTTTGGAATAACAGAGGAATGCCCAACACACCCCCTGCAAACCCACCGGCCCTGGCAAGGAGCATGGCAGAGGGGATACAGCGATCCGAAGCCAGAAGCCACCGTGCAAAGCGGCTGCTTACCCCCAGCGCAGCCTAATCTTGACCAAAGCCGATCAGCCGCCTTAACCCCCGAGGGAGGACGGGCAGGATAGGAACAGAGGTGCTGCAGTATCCTGCCAAACAAGGGTTAACTCAGGACACATTTGTCTTCTAATTAGAAGAGTTGTTTAATCTGTAATTTAATTTTCATTTAAGTCATATGATCCCTTTCAATTAACTTTTTTTTTTTTTAAAAACAGTCACAGAAAAATCTGGGGCTTGGAAACACTTTGGAATAAGAGGAAGACCACCTCGGATCTGCGGACGTTGAAGCTAAACTGAGTTAGCAATTCCAAGGGGAGCCTCTCCATCCGCACCAGCTCTGAAACAAAAGCTGGTAACCCAGCGAGACAGGGTCGCTTCTGCACAATCACGTGAGACCAGGCAAGAGGCAGGGAAAATGAGACCAAACCCAATGCCTTGAACCCTGAAATGTTTGTGAGGTCCCGGCGCCACGCAGAAGGCAGCCCATCGCAACAGAAGTGAGACGGGAAGAGCACGCTGCAACCCTCGGCATTGTGAAATCCCAAGACAAGCAGTTCCCTTTCTGTTACGCTTACAAACGCTGATCAGAAAGACCAGTTCCCCTCTTCTCCCCCTGCTTCAGTGCCCAACAAGTTGAATTAAGTGCACTGTTCAACTACTTGCATGGCATGACTTGTCTACGAACCAAGATTTTGCAAGCCTGTTTTCTGTAAAAGCCAAAAAAATAAAATAAAATTAAAAAAAGCACAAGCCACCTCATCTCCAGGGATCCCTTTGAGACCCTTCTCAGTTGCCCAGAGAAGCTGTGGCTGCCCCATCCCTGGAGGGCTTCAAGGCCAGGTTGGACGGGGCTTGGAGCAACCTGGGCTGGTGGGAGGTGTCCCTGCCCAGGGCAGGGGGTGCCACTGGGTGATCTTTAAGGTCCCTTCCAACCCAAACCATTCTGTGATTCTGCCACGACCCAACCACAACTTCAAAACAAACCAGAGTATTTCACATTGTATCGCTGGCATCAGTTTTTGAGGGGAGAATCCTGGCTGGTTCAGGAGAAGGAAAATCATCCTACCACCCTGGGCCACTGAGAAATGAAGCTCCTGTTGCAAGGTGAGGGTCCACTGGTCACCTTTACTGCACACTGACCATCTCCCTCCTCCTACACTCATACAGTAAGAAATAAATTAGAAGAACTGCAAGTAGGGAGTGCTTTGGTATGGCTGAGTGTAGGTAAGGATCACGACTGGTGCTTTGGGGTCACCTTATCAAAAGGATGGATTATTAAATTAAGCTGTACATGCAGTTCCTCCAAAAGGATTAAGTTCGATACCCTCAGAGGGGTACGAACCACAGAAAAGTACAGAGTGTGTGATACCAAAAGATTAAATCAACAATTTTGGCAGCACAAGTGAAGCATTTAGAAACAGGGCTGGTTTCAGCCATTTCCCCAGCCTCAGAGCAGCTTACAGATCCTGTTCTCATTTTCCTGGGACGTCTATTGTAAAGACAAGGAGAGGAAGGAAAAAAAAAAAAGTGATAACAAACACATCATCGTTAAGAGTCAAAGAATATGCGGATGCTACTGAAAACCACTTCCAAACAGCTTCCCCAGCACATGGGGAAACATTTAGCTCCTACTGACCAGTTGGTAACCCCAGGGAAGAGGCTGTCCATGTCAGCAAAACCTCCTGCTCTTCCTATAATCAACCGCCAAGGAATGGAGACCTTTGAAACACTGCTCTCCAAAAAAGAAGCCCCAATCATACACCCGCAAGTGGAAGCAGTGATGATCTGGCGAGGGGCAGCTAGAATTAAACACGAGATCCGTAACGTATTGAGATGGTTGGCGTGAGCCCACGTCCACCGCGCTCACTTCTACGGTCTCATTCTTTCGTTCAAAGGTAGAAGTAGGGAAGTAACAACCAGCTGGACCAGGGTAAGAACAGCCTTTCAGCTGCCTGACAGGGAAAAGAACAGGAGAGCCCATAAATGAACCATTTTGCTTAGGCCAGCGGCTACTGGAAGCCAAGGTGGCTTGTGGACAGTCCTGGGAACATCACAACACACTCTCCTAACCAGTTACTCTTTTTTTCCCCCCGCTCTTAATTTCAGAGCTCAAGTGCTGAATAAGAACCAAAACTAAAAAGTGTCAGCCAACAAGTTTTGCAGGGGAGAAACACGAGCTGTACCACTTAAAAAATGGAGCAGTTTAACTGATTGCCAAACGAGGCATTTGCATTAACGTCGTGAAACAGGATATGAAGCACTTTGTAGCAAGAAACAGGAGATTCACTTTATTAGAAAAATACTTTTAAGGCTCAAATTCATCGAACCATTTGCAGCCACGGATGATTTGTAAAAGACATTATTGGCTGACAGAGTTGGCTTTTGGCTGACCAACACCACGGGCAATTACCACCCAGAGGGACATTACCTGTTCTCAGCTAATGAGCGAATCCTGTGCCAAGCGTCAGGCACAAAGACCACGTTAACTGCTGTGGAAAATGGCTCTTTGGGGTCCAGAAGAAAAACTATTCTGAGACACCCATAAGAGGCCGAGACATTTTGAAGGACTGAAGGTGACTGTCAAAAAGAAGCAGGTATTGTTCAATCAGAGTTACCTAGACTCAATCAGACTATCTCAAAACCATCCCGGGTTTGGACCAGATCAACTTCTCCCCATGAAATTAAGGAGAGTCACAATTCCTAATCGCCGTCTTAAGCAACAGGATTGAAGACCTAAGGCGCCCCTGAAGCAAACAAAACCAGCACCTCCGGGTAGATGTTGTAACTTGGTTTATTTTAGCCTAGAATTTACTATGTCGCAAATCACATCCCCACCCATTGGGAGCTGGTAAGACCAGCCCCTTCCCCCTGCCCGACTTCTCGCTTCCACTTCTGACCCAGGATTTTATTGCAAAGGGAAACCAGCGTTATTGGCCTTAAAAGGAAAAGACCCATCTGTCACATTTCTGCGGAGGGGAGTCAACGAAGAGGAACTTCAGCGACTTCCTTAAAACTCCGGAAACACCAGAGGCCACCGCCGTCCCCCCTGTAAGGATTAAAGGGTTTTTCCTCCCGTTTCCGCCAGGGATGCACATGGGCAACGAGGGCAGACTGTGGAGGAGCACAGATGTCTCGTTTTAAAGAGACAAAAGGGGAGGGAAATCAAAAAAAGACAGCGGCAAACAGGCAGGGTCGGGCATCCTTCTGTGAGCTCAGCCCCGGGCTCCCATCCGTGGCCCGGGAAGTCTCCACGGGGGCGTTGCAGATGCACGATGCATCGTTGCACCAGGAGACCCCAGTCTGCTCCTTTCCAAGCCACCCCACCTACGCATCTACTGGAAAACAATGCTTAACAAGCTGAGAATTTAATTTAAATCAGGAACGCATTTGGCCTTTTAGTTAGGGCATGTTTATGTTTGCTTAACAAACCCCTAAGTTTCTTCCATCAGGTATTATTCCCAATTCCTGAGCAGAAATGATCAAAAAAAAAAAAAAGAGCAGTCAGAAGCTATTTCATTCAGGAACAGCAACTTTGCTTTTACGCTTTTTTCTTTTTTTAAATGAAAAAGTATTCACTTACCTTTACACCAAGATGAAGGCCAAACTCTCTTACCTTTACACCAAGATGAAGGCCAAAAGGTCCTGCACTTAAAACCCCTCGCTGGTTGCCATCAGCACTTTACACCTTGCATTTCAGATGCACCACCACCAAAAGCTGACAGGACAATTTCATTTTTCTTTGGCGCCGGTTTCACTTTCAGAATCACATAAAACAATGCAGCAGTATTGGGTGGAAACCACAAATCTGATTACGACTCCAGAAGTAAAAATGAACCCGAGTTTCAGTTTGTCAAGTCTTATTATGGGAGATAATGTCTGCACAACTCCATTTGGGGAGAAAAGACAGCGTGGGGCACATTAAGATCCCAAGACATCATCTATTGTAGCTTTCTGGGCGGAGGTCGCTATTACTGAGGAAACTACATAGTTGGAGCTTTATGTTAAAACGGCTTTTTAGAGAAAGTCAAACAATCACCGCTTTGTAGTCGCAACGTCTCCAAGTTTCTTCCCTACCGTGGTCCCCACACGCACGACTCTGGTGCATCCTCCCTCCCCAGCACCAGCCTCTCAAACCAGAAGACGTTCAGCAAGAAGGGAGCCAGACAACACTACAGGACCTGTGTCCTTCCCCTTTATACCGAAGGAAATATTGCTCTGTCCCACACCAGGCCGTAGGACAAGCTGCTTCACTCTGTGCAGCTCCCGAACGTCAACAATTGCTCTCCAGCCTAAGTGCCACCAGCACAGCACCCAAGAGCACTTCCAGTATTTATTTTCAATCTCATTTAGCCTTCTTCAGGCGCGTAAGCTTAACCTTTGGTAACACACACGCTGCAACTGAGCACCTCTGGGAAATGCTTTGGTGTGGCGGGTTGGATTCTGCCCGGCAGCCAGAGCGAGCAGCTCTTGAGACCCTCAACCCTTTTCCCCATTTTTTAATATATAAACATTACTGCTTGACTTTTCAGGAGTGCAAAGAGGATATACTATAACAGAAAACCCACAAAAGCTTCACTTTTTGGTTTTGGCCACCAATCCGGAACCTCTCCGTTGGAAGAGCAGCTTTACAGAACAAACCTGAAAAACACCCCATCTTATGGAAGAGTCTCGTGATAGGACAGGTGAACAGAAAAAAAAGTTACCCTCCCCAAGACACAATAAAACACCAAAACTGAATAGAGATCAGATAGACATCACACAGCTTCAGGCTGCAAGGTTTCTTTGGGCGTATTGTTCGAGCCATATTCCTCTTAAATCAGATCTTCACTGCCCACTAAGTGTTTGGCCGGGTGTGGGTCCCACTGCTAAACCTGGCGCTGATGTCCCCTTGTAAGGATGCCGGGGGCTGTCTCACCTACCCCAACCAGTCCCAAAGCCAATAGATTTTATGAAGTAAAATCCTTAGCACACTCGGGGGGGGAGGGGGGGAAGAATGAAGAAAAAAAAAAAAAGAAAAAAGTGCTGGTACAGTACCTCATTTTACTGTTTTCAGACGCAAAACCTCACAAAACTTTTTTGACACGAGGCTGCTAAAAATAACTCCTCCTTAAAACGTCCTGTTATTTTTATACAGTCACAAGAATCACTGGATTGCTTCTAATTATCTCATCCTTCCTTGGAATTTCTATTTGTGCTTAACAAGACACAACAGGCTGTGACACCAGTGCAATCACCGCACATCTTGAATTACAGGCAACTGGATAAGTTTAGTTTCTCCTCGTGAACAATTTTGGGAGAACGACAGTTAAAAAAGAGCCTGTTTTACTGTGGTCTTTGAAGTCTATGTTAAAAAGGGACAAGCTTTCAGCTAGGCGCCAGGTCAAAGCAGAAACAGATCTTACTCTGGCCACGCTTGAAAACAAAACTGCTCTCTAACAAGGATTCACAGCAGGATTAAAAACGTTCCACCTAAACAGGATCAACAAGGAGATTCCTAAAAAGGCCCTAGAGCAGGACAAGGTCTATTGGACTTCAGCATCTTTCCTGTAAATACATCCTTACCGCTTCTGGCTGCCAGGGGACATTTACTTTCCCCCAGACAGTGGCAAGACGGAGGAATCTGCTCTAGGCACAACAGAAATATAAATAGTTGGCCATCTGCACCGCGCCTGACGTACCAGACTGGCAGCTGTATCTTCACTGGTAAGCACGCTATCAGCGCGCGGTCCCCGCTCTCCCAGTATCTCCCATGGTGCGAGTCAGCAGCCAGCTATTACTGGAACCCATTACTGCACGTCCAAATATTTGCATGGAAAACTTGCTGGACGCTTACTCATAGGATGCCTGGCTCCTGCACGATCTTCTTCATGCTCCCTCAACACCCCAAGGGGAAGAGCGTTTCCAGAATTAGCACCTCCAGCCCCACGTTTTTCTAGCAAGCTGCATCAACTTGAAGCTAGAATTCACACCATATTTCAACTCCTATTATTTTACATGACTTTTTTTCCCCCCCCCCCCCCTCCTTTGAAAAACGTGATGCTTTTCTCTGAAAAGTCATTCGTTGCAATTTGTATTGTCATGGCAACACAACTCCCTCCCCTGCCCCAAACCCCATCCCCGAGTCCCATTGTGTGCGTTACCAGCCGGGCAGGCAGCAGGCTGCATACAGATGAACGGAGCCTCTCAAAGTGGTCTCAGGCCTCCTCTCCCCAGAGCTGTACAGACACAGCTACAACAGGGGTTGTAGCTGCAACAGGAGAAGGGACGGAGTCTTCCTAAGTCAAATTTCCCTATTCAGACAATGAAATCAGCTTTATTCCTACAAGGCATTTTTGCAGTATGTACGACTGTACTGGTTAAAATGAAGAGAGCAGGTTCATAACCAGTTGGAGCAATACAAGGAAAAAAAATAAATATTTCGAGCAGGTGTAAGAGGGTTTTGCTAAGGCAGCTTGGACATACTGGTAAAGAACAAGGAGAAGATCGCTCCACAAAGGAGCACGCTCAAAGAACAGGGCTCTGGAGCCCTCTTATGGCAGCTTGCTCTCAGCTTCCTCGGAGCATAATCCCACGGATGCCTCGTGTAGACAAGGATGCGATGCCATTGAGATAGGGTGGGGAAAGAACATCATCTGTCTAGGACTGAGCTTTGATAACACAAACGTTAAAAACCCACACTTCCAGCTACTTGACTGCTCCTGATGAGCGTGCAAAGCCTGGACAACCCCCATGTTTAGAGAGGGTGACAGAAGACAGTGAGACCAACCGCCTCCGAAGCCGAAGTGTTGCTTTAGCAATAGAAAAGCACGAGGGTTGCTAAGGAAATTACTAAATCTGCTGCTTCAGGGCTAACAACTGCTCCATAGGGATTGTCAGGCTGCCCAGTGCCAGGCAAGGAGGCCAGATTGGTTTCATACCAATCCTTTCTTGACTTCTCCAGGACAGTAAGGTCCGACAGAGCCACAGAGCTCAGTTATCGACAGGTGAAAATCTCTGCCCTGCAGACGCTCTGGGAGCACACGGCGAGGAGGCGGCTCGCTGCTAGCGGGGAAGGGCACAGCTGCTGGGCTCCGAAGGGGTTACAAAGACTGAACAGCAGGGAAATATTTATGGAGGAAAGATGCTGAGCTGTGCATGTTTCCCAGGCTGGAGATGGTTTTAATTTACCTCTTGCAAAGGCTGTGATTATTCGCTGCTGGTTTTTGTTGAAAGCAACTATTTCAAGGCTCACTTGCTCCCTCTGGTGTCACGGCTCTGCAGCTGATGAAGAATAAAACGCCCCAAACCCACACAAACTACAAGGAATCCTGCTTTTTTTCCCGCTCTGGTAAAGAGGGCTCGATATTTATAAGCATTAGCGATTACGACAGCCTCACCGGGCACAAAGCATTCTTTGACTATAGCACAGTAACAACATTACAAATATCTCCTAGAGTTTAGAGCTACAGCTAGAAAGAGTCTCCTCCTCTTCTTCCAGCTCTCCCATTCGGAGACTGGTCTCTGCCCAGCTTTACCTGAACTGCAGCACCCACCGCGCTCCTCACTACGTTTTCCTCGGCAGCAGCCCGAGTGCACGGTTCTGGTCAGTGTTGACAGGCTGCTATTAAAATCTTAGTTTAGACGTTTTTATGAGCACAGGGATTTTAAAACTAGCAAAGTATCCTCACCGTTAGCTAGGCTGGAGTCTGGCTCCCGATCATCTTGGGACTAGCTGTACTCTGGGGGAGGAAGCCGAACCTCGTTAGCCCTCTCCTGTCACTCCCCAAACTCCAGAAACCTGCACAGCCTCACAGACAAAAAGGAACCCATCTTCACCATGATCAAAACTATCGCTCCCCAACCAACACCGCCTCCCCAGGCATTTACTAGATGCCACCTTGCTCTTCTGCTTCTTTCTTCCAGCTTCAAGCTGCTCCTCCTCTGCTTTGCCTTTATGTTTCTTCTCCTTTCTCTCATTACCGAGTTGCTGTACGATGCTGCTAGAGCACTGAGGGCAACTAAGACGCTGGTCCTTGTCCCTGTTTTTCCCTTTGGGAGGCGCAGCTGCTCCTCCCTCCATCCCCACCTGGGGGATGCTCCACATGGAGAATACCCAGCCCCTGCGTCCCCCCCCTGCACCCTCACCAATGCCACAGCGGCATCGGTGCTTCCCCCAGCCGGCAGCAGCTTCCCAGCCTGGCAAAATCCCTTCTCAGCCCATGCCAGCAAGGTTTCCAAGCTCTCCTCATAAACCATCTACCCCACTTCACATTCTCGGATTAATACGTACCTTGAAGGGAACCATAAATATTTGCCTGGATTTTCTGTTAATCTTGCTATGACATAGCTATTAGGATTACTGGAGTGCGGGTTGATAAGCAATGGGGTGGAGAGCTGGAGTGTTTCAGGAGATGACAGTAACATCTCTCTGTATTTTACTGATGCGGATGCCTTGGTGACCTGCGCTAATCCACTTGGAAAATTACTATGAGGGAATAAAAAGTCTTAAAATATGAAGTGGGAGGTGGAGTGCTGCGAAGAGGAGTTTATTTCCAGACCAGACTTTTCTAAGTATATGCATAAACATCTGTATTCAACACTAAGTGGAGAGTCACAAACAAAGGCGCAGAGAAGAACCCAGAGCAGGACCTTCCCACACGTCCACATCCACGTGCACGGGTTCACTTGCAGGAGAAATGAGAAATCCTAGTTTACAGCATAACCTTTTGCTGAGTATACATGGACAGAAATTACTACCTTCAGCCTGGAACAACAGCTGTTTAACAAAGCACTGTGACAAAATGAAGGTTGTGTTGCAGAGTTCATAGAACCACAGAATGATTTGGGTTGGAAGGGACCCTAAAGATCATCTAGTTCTATCCCCCTGCCGTGGGCAGGGGCACCTCCCACTAGACCAGGCTGCTCAAAGCCCCATCCAACCTGGCCTCCAGGGATGGGGCAGCCACAGCTTCTCTAGGCAACGTTCAGGCCACAAGTGAAGTTTTAGACACAGCGATTACCTACAGCCCTTTTCATACAGATCTCTTACTCCTGATTATCGAGACAGCGCTAGTTTTCTCCACCAGCAAAATTAGCGTGACCCACCGTGGTGTCACTAGAAGTCCAACTTGACCTGTGTTGTTTCCAGCATAGGAAGGAGGAGGGCAGGTAGGAAGCACCTTACAGACAGGGTAATGCTGCTCCGTGCGGGACAGGAGCTTTCTGCGCCATCGGTGGTACTTCGTCTAATGGCCCTCTATAAATTTTTCTTCTTTGAATCACACATGTGCCAAGGTTGTCTCTCCCCCGGTAGTGCTAATTAACACAGCACACGATCCCCGGGGGAGCATCACCTATTGAATGCAGGCTACGACTCCTCGCAGTTCTTCGGCCCCTTGGCTGTTGGCCAGCCACGTCTGTTCACACCTCGGCTGGCTCAGCCTGGACAACCCAGCTGAATCACAGCTTGAGATGGTGGGGCTACGGATTGTAGCAACAAAGTTAAAGCGACAGACTTCAACCCAGAACACAGCCAAACGTGACCATTAAAGTAGGGGGTCCTACAAAAGCATCCATTCCCTATATCAAAAATTCCATTTACAACTAAGTCTACAATCTCCCCCCCTTACTCCTTCTCAATCAAGATATCCAACTGGATCCAAAAGCTCCAAGCTGACTCAAACCACAGTCAGCTTTGCCTTTTAGACTTTTAATACTATCCTATCACTACCTTTTACATTTGTTACGTGCATCTCTGAAGACGTACGTTTACAGACTCATCAAGCAATCTCATAACATTTCTCTTTACAGAGTTAGCTTTAACGTCTTACCGTAAGGCGGGATTTCTAGACTGCAGAGAATACTTTAAACTTTTTCTAAGGGTCTTCTAGCTTCCTGTCATTCTTGACTAAGAATCAGAAGAAAACACTTAGTGTTACTGATGCCATAATATAAAGAAAATAAGACCTTTCTCCAACTCTACATGCCCCAGCACGCAAGTCCAAGGACTACAGCAGCTTTCCTAGCGCTTGCATTGAGTGCTTTCACTTCTCCATGGTGATGTGGGGTACTCAGAAGAACTATCCAGTCCAAATTTTAAGGACAGCATCTACCATCAAGCCCGTCGAAAGCAGCGAGAAGGCCCACCGACACTCCAGGCATAAACCAGAGGCACGCTGAACAGAAAGGGATCTGGGACAACACGTGCATACAGATCACGGGAATTTTGCATCTTCCTGACCAGCAGTTGTACTGAGTCCATGTGGGAGACAAGTCAGAGGACCTCTGTCTGTTGTGGTACAGCTGTGCAGTTGCACAACTCATTACACACAAGAAGAGTCCACCCCATGGGCTGAGTAAATACCTTTCAGTTTTACATAGTCAAATCAGCCAGGCCAGCCTTTCCCCCACACCCTCCAACTCCCCAGCGCCTTTGGGCTCCTCGGGGCCGGGGCTGTTTATCCAGTCTCACAGACAATGAAAAAATTAGAGAAAGGGCGTAAAGGGACAGCAGGGATGTTAGACACGCTAACATCAACACTCGCTTCTGGAGATACTTTCTGGATACTGGAGATGACAGATATCCATTTCTATTAAAAAAAAAAAGCTGAAGAATAACCCTTGATTTCAAAATAACAATAATTGATCATGTCTCAGCCATGGCAACTTGCTACATATAAACGGATGCAGGCGAAGGATAACATGTCTCTTACTCAGCAGCTACTTCACTCCCGTTTAACTTTCAGAGCTCACAGGAGGGAACAGAAAAGCTAACAGCTACGGCTAATGCCCAGCAGCTTTTGCCTGATCAGGTCAGCTCATTCCTCACCCCGGCTCCGCTCGCAGATGGACTTTAAGGCTGCCCCTTGCAGGGACAGAAATTCCAGCCAAGCGCAATTTGGGAAAGCACATACGCTTTTACACATACGGCCACGCACAGCTATCGCTTGCCAGTCATCTTCCTCTGGCACGAGTCTCCCACGTTAGGACTGAGATAAATTAAAAAAAAATAGTAGTATAAAACCAGCTATCTACTTATGGAGGTGGAGCATACGGAAGGCCATTTCGAGTGTCACAGCAATACATAAGAGTTCAAATTTCAGATGAGGAACCTGATCCATGTGTTTGGCAAGTACCTGGGGCTTGTACCTGGTCCTTAGGGGATCACCTGCATTTCTCCATACGATCATCGCTTTTCCTTATTTGCACACATTGAGTTCACGGTGCTTGGACGAGGAAAAGGAAAGTAAATATAATTATATACAAGGCACTGCCTTTCGACAGGCCACCTTAAGTGCAACGCTTGTTTTTTTAGACCAGGGGTCAGCTTTGACTAGGTAAAGGGTGCTTTGCTTCTAGAGGACCAGCTCAAAACAGCTGTGTTAAGTCTCCTATGCAGAACATGGTTTAGTCTGGCAGATGGAGATGCTAAGTAAAACTCATTAATCTGTTATCACTTTCACCCACCCACAAAAATCCCAGTGGTCTGAAGTCATGGTTTTCTGACACAAATCTAGAAATCTATAGCTTGTACAACAGCTGCAACCAGAATGAAGTTCCAGGAGGGAAAAAAAATGCTTCATTTAATTACATGGGTAGGTCAGAATTATTCAAGACAAGGATCTCTTACAGTAAACCAAAGCGGCCTCTGAAAGTATCTGTGAGCTTGTTAGTGGTACAAAACTGGAAAAGTTACCTAATGACCCCCGCAAAGCGCCTGTTCTTCGCTCTGCACACCTGAAATACACCACAAAGGGCTAAAGCCACAGGAAACCAATATACTCCAAAAAGAAGCTTTTCTTAAAAAATACCCCAGGTTTCACATGCAGACAGAACAGCTACAAAAACAACTCTCACTCACATAACCTCATCTCGTTATCCTCTACCCTAAACACGGGAACGGCAATGACCAAGGCTGAAAAACAACAACGATAAAGCCGAGAAGCTGGCAAGTCGTTATTCCGAGCTGGCTGGTGTTGTGCCTATCTCCATATCTAGAAAGGTTCAATGCTTTCATGCCGGGAGGCCAAGAGAAACTAAATATAGTAGCAGGCTACCAGCAAACACACTAACTGGCACGGCTTCCAGCTACCTGGAAGAGCCATCCCTCTCTTCGCAGGCCACTCCGATAGCTGCAATCCTTTCCCTTCTTTGGGGAGAACGTGCCATAAGGAGGCACTTTCGGGTTTTACTTACATGGATAATTGCATACACAAACTTTAGGATGGAGGTAATGCAGTAACAGCACCGATACTCCTCTCTCGCCCCACTTTGGGGGGGGGGGTGGGATCAGCTGGCTCTTTCAGATTGTTTTTTTTATTAAGCCTGACATCCGCTAGCAAACAGGAGGTAGCATCCTCGTTTCACGTGCCAGGAGCCAAGGCAAGGTCTCATACAGCAACTGCCTCTTCGCAGAGCAGAGACACCATCCAAGAGCATCTGCTTTGTTTTAACCTCCGCCATTTAAGGAGGGCCCAGAAAGGGGGGGGGGGGGGGGGAGGTGGGGGGAAGAAAAACCAAACCAAAACCCCCTTCTAGCTGCAGACTGGCTTTGTTGGTTTGTATGAGGCTGGATCTTGTGGCGAGGCTTTTCAATACAGAAAAGGCCTTGGGGAAAGATGTTCACCTCTCGGCTTCTGAATGGCATCTCTGCCACTAACAGCCCACGGATATTGTGTTTTGAGCAGCAATCCTGAAGACAGACCCCAATTTCGACCCCGCTTTGAGATTTAGCTTAAAGGCATGCACGCTCCCAACACAAAAAATGAGGTCAAAGAAGCTTCTTTTGAAAAAATAAATAGAGCAATAAAACATTCTTTCAGATTAGCTTCACAGAGGATAAATCACTGAACAAATACGACCATCTTATCTTGTTGGCAAATGGTACATTACAGTGTCCAGCTTTACGGGAAATATGTTGGTTGGTCTGGAGAGCAAACTGACTTTTCATTGTCTAGAAAAATGCCTTTTTTTTTTTTTTTTACACAAGATTTGTTTGTTTTTAAAAAAACCATATGATCTCTAAGCAGTGCCAAGCCTGCTTTGCCTCCTGCCTCTCGACCCTTTGCTGGATGCCTCAGGACTTCCTAGCAACCTCGCGGCAGAAACACGATCCATCTCCTTTCACCAGAAGGAAAACTTGTTTAAAACAAGATTCCAGCTGCCCTCCTGCCATTCCCATACGGGAGGGACGCAGTAGCCATGGGACCCCACAAATGGCAGGGGGAAGGCAGGGAAGCCGGCAGGGCTTTCCCAACCTACGGAGGTAACGCTTTCCCCAAACCCTCCGTTCTCAGCCTCTATTCAGTCCCTTCTAAAGTCAATCACAAGAACCCGGCGAGGAACTCAGCCACCAAAGAGCTAATAGGTGGTTACAGAAACGTTGCTGGCCACGGGATGCAGCAGCAGCTATGCCTGTTCAGTATTTTGGCACTGATTTATGACAAGTGTACTTGCCTTTCCATTAGCCGCGGCTTTCTGGGTTGACCCCTCGGCTCGGAGAGGCAGACTCGCCATTAAACTCCCATCAGCTTTCCGTACCGCTGACCTCATCCCCAAAACTCGCAGCGATGTTTTACATCAGCCGGGGCCGACGCATTCCATTAATGCTCCCCTGACTCGGGGAAACATCTGCTCTGTTTACACTGGTAGCAGCACAGAGACCACTTAAAGCATCACCTCTGCTCCCCGAGCCCGCGGCGGGAGGACCGGCCGCACACCGGCCAGGCCCTGGACCTCCTGGCCCCCAGCTCAACGAGCCGGCCATCAGTTATTCAACAGGGCAGAGGTCATTTAAGCCATCAAGGCGCAGGAGAGGTGTTATGTAGTTGCAGAGAAGGTGGGTTCCTTCAGGCCAAAAGTGCAAGCTTGAGAGAGGCATTTGTGCTGACTCTGTCTGAAGATGATGAGCAGGCTGACTGGAAATGAGGAAGGATTGAAGAATGCCAGAAAATAATTAAATTTTTTTAACCCCAGTGGTTTTATGGATTCATCTGTTCAGGCAGAGGTTCAATGGATATGGCTGATTAACGCGGGTTAGAGCTCAGATGTGGAGGGCACCCACTGGGGTGCTGGGTACCAAAACTACCCTCGCACTCCGGGCTCCTCGGCAGGGCACGGGTACCAGCACGGTGCCTCCTCCCCAGCAGCAGGGGGAGATGGGATACCTTCCCAAGCTCCCCCAGAATAATCCCCCCAGACGCACCCCAGTCTTACACACCACAGCGTACCAGCTTCTTACTGGGAAAGCCTGACAGCTCTTATCACGTAGGGGCTGCTGATTTATCAGTACCACGCGTGGGTTGGTTACGGCAAGCCTCCACCAGACCAAAGGGATGCTACTACATATCCTTTTCCCAAGGATTTCTGACAGCTAAGACCTCCAAAAGGAGTCAAACCTGTGGCAAAACCTTGTAACACTTGTTCCTCCCATTGTTCCAATGTTAGATGTGCATTAAATTAACCCCTGATGTCTTCTGTAGCTTTCTTTCCTATTAACCATCTAGTCAAGGCTATAGCTGCCAACACGCCCATGAGGACACATAAAAATACCCAGTAGCCTTGGAATATTTGACAGCATCTGTCACAAATAGAGACAGAGGGTGCCACATACAGCGGCATTCAGCAAGGGTTGTAAGTTTTTATTATAATGAAGTCAGGAACACGCTCGGCTGTTTCCATCACTGATCATTTTGCCGGTACGTGGATTTGCTGCATTTTAGATTTCTGCCCTTTTACAGAGCTTTGCAGAGCTTGGACTATGAGCTCGCACAACAGCGAACAGGAGAGGATCACAAAAAGACCTCGATTCTCACAGAGGTTTTAAGCACTAAAACCACTACTCGACCCTGGAAGCAAGCAAGAAATCCACCCCCAAAACACCTTTTTTTTTTTTAAATTAAAACTGCATGCTAATGAAGGCCTGTTTGATTTGGGCTGTGGCACGCAATTCAGTCAACCCAACCCCAGCGACGCTGAACACGATGGCAGGTATTGGGGTGGGAAGACAATAAAAACCGTATTTGCTCTCGACCTTCTGTAACACATGAGGGATGAGTGACACAAACCACACAAACGCTCCCTGTTTTTCACCTCGTTCCCAGTGTCCAAGGTATCGGGAGCTCGCAGCTTTGCCAATTCCACCGCAAAGCTAAGAAATGCTTTAAGTCAGTGTTTTATCTAATCCTTTTTCAACCAAAGATATGAAAAAATCAGTAGAAGAGGAAGAAGCTGGCACCAAGTGAGAAAATTCAAATTGTCCCTTTCCAGTTCCTTAATTCACATGTTAGGGGACAACCACAGCTGGGAATTTCAATCTCTGGAGCAATTAAAGAAAATTAAATTCAGGGAATGAGGCCTTACGCGCTCAAAGCTTCATTAACCCTGTCGCCTTTTAATTAAATATGTGCACACAAAATTTTAGACAGAGAAAGCATTTGCCTTACTGACAACGCTCAGTTTTAATGGCAAATCAGTACTTGCCTTTAAAAAAAAAAAAGAAAAGAAAAGAAAAGAATACTGGGGTCATAAACTCTAGACCCCTCCAGCTCCACAATGGCGTTATTAAATACGTGGTAGAAATTACTGCCTATCATCAGCTCCCACTTAACGGGAACGTCTGCTCTCCCTCAAACACCCTAAGCTGCACTAGCAAAGCTCTGCTTTGGGCTCGCTTGAAGATTACAGGCAGCCCCACCAAGACCACAGATAAAATATGAGCCAGGATTTAAGAGCTCTACACTTACTATGATGAGTTAGAGAAATAAAGTTGGCTAGCTACAGCAGGATAGATTTTCCAGCCCACGGAGAAGAGATTAGAATAGCCAGCCGCTCTTTTAAATACTGTTCATCCTTACAAAAGGCTCAGGCAGGCGCCAAAGGCGGTGTGTGGCTAGGACAGTTTAAAGGATAATCTTTGAAAAGGGATATTGTCAAGTCTGCCCAGCCTAAATATCCAGCTCGCTTTGTGCGAGTTACCATCTGACTCACGAGGGAGTCCTGCTGCTCGTTGTGCTGGCCTCCTGGCTTTGTCAAGAACAGAAATGAAGCAGGCTACTGGTTTATCTGGATGCGGGGACCAAGCACAAACGGCTTTGATGCTTCCCCATATTCATCCCCAAGCAGTGTCACCCCACTGACGTGCGCGCAGGCGGTCACACATGCTGGCACACAGAGAGGGAAGAAACACGCAGTCCCTTCCCCTGTCTCCGAGAGGCTAAGAAGTCCACCACCTTGAGCCAGCCACCTCGCCCAGAGATGTCCTCTCATCACTAGCAAGGAAATTGCTATGAGCCTCCCAGCTTGTGACTGGGGAGACCGTGTAGTGACGCTGGGAGAGATTAGGCTTCAGTTTGTCTTTTTTTCTTTTAAAGCATCTTTTTGGGAGTCGGACTTCAGTCTTTTGCCAGCACGCACTAATCAATTTTGTGTTTGTGTTTTATTGCTTACTTATGTATTTTTAGCTCTTCTAACTATTTTAAAGAGAACGACGACAGCATGCGTTTAAAGAGATTGCTTTCTCTAACTGTCACTTACCATAAGAGTCGATGTTTTACAGTAAATGACACTTCCCTTTTCACACTTGCCCCTCTCTCGAGAAGCAAGCTACCGCCACAGCACAACTGTTCACACAAGGCCTCCAAGGGACGCCGGACTCCTACGGGGATGCTCTGCCCAATTGAGTGAAGAGGCACAGCTCCATTAACCAGAAGCCCGGCAGACAGGCAATTCCTTATGCCTACAGCAGCCCGCCGTTCACAGGTTAATTGCTGCATCCCCCAAATAACGTTCTGGTTCTGATTTCATAGCAGCTGTATTCTCTCACGTGGAGCATGGAGAGCCGTTTGCTGCTGTAGGATGCCCTTGGTACTACCAAGGACAATCTGAACACATCGAGTGTGACAGGCTCTACCCTGAATGCAAAAATAAACGCAGCCACTTACGCTTCCCGAGCTTTTGACACCAACAAGGGAAGGGGCTTCATACAACAGCGCCAGCAATGAAGAGCGCATGAATTTTGTGATGCTTGGAGCGCTACCAGGCAGAATACACCATATCACTCCATTGCTCCGCTCCTGGAAATTACAGGTCCATTAACCTTTTTGCGTTAATGTGCGAGAGGGTCTTCCCATCTGCAGGCAGCAAATAAGCACAGAGGACGCGCATGGAGAAGGTGCACGGGTATGTTACTGGGGGAAGGAGGCCGTTCCCAATGCCAACCTGCTCGCACTGAGAATTCTGCTCCCCAGTTCTGATACTATCCTGTTATGATGACAACGTTTCCTGACCCAGTTTCTCTCTTGCTCCTTATTCCTCTGCTACAAGTAGTAATTAGTAGTGTCAGTGTTCTGGCTGGACTGCTACAGGTCCATTAATAATGCAAGAGTAGTAACAGAGAGAGAGCAGAAGAAAAGAGGTTTGAAGGTTAAAAGCAATGAGAGAATGCATTTTGGGGGGCACTGGAAGGGGAGGGAGAAGGAAAAGAAGAAATGCTGGCCTACTGAGATTATAAACTATGTACTTCAAAACATATTGTTCCTTTCAGGTGGAAGTGGCGGGTGAGTCAGTCATAGCTAATTAGAAGATAATATGCAAATAAGAATGACACACAGAGGTGATTTTTACTAAATTAGAAGAAAACTTCTGCTTCACCTTCCCTTTCCCCCTGCTCTGAACTTGCTGCCTCACCACTTCATGTTCCCATTTCTCCGTTACTCATGTTTCAGAGGTCAGTGGCAACCTGGCATCCAACACACGACGCACACTGAAGATTCCTCTCTCCAGAGGAACTTCAGCAGAGCCCAGCCCGTACCTGCCCACCTACAGCCAAACCTTTAATGCCAGGAATCGAGCTCTTCCTGGTGCACCTTAACCTGAGCCTCTGCTGAAGCTATTTATGACATATGCTCTGGACCTAAAACAGTGCTAGATTTGAGGAGGTAATCCAGCTTCTCCCTGTGTTTCCAAGGCCAAGGAGTCTTCTCCAACACAGACAGAAGCTCCCCCAACTCAATAAACCTGCTGGAGCTGCATCCTCAACTGCATCACCTGGGAACACCACCCCTTTTCCTGCTAAGTCCAGGACAGAATAAAAGAAAAATAGGAGCCTAAAGGTTTGGTGTTGATTCCTCAGCTGTTTCTGCTGCTGAATGAACACTTATATTGATGATGGAAGGACTAAATTGTCTCCCGCCTGCCAGGAAGGCAGCTTGTTTGGGGCTGACTCCGGTCCAACACCGAAAAGCAGGCATTGCATCTTCTAAAGGGGCTGGCAGTTCCCTCATTTTCTTGAGGATTTGCAAGACACATGAGCTGACTTTTAAAGGTCATTTAGCAGAGCTGACCAGCCACACTATTTCTCCCTCTGCTTGGCATTTACAGCTTCCTACATGGTGCCAGGCCTCTTGTTAGTGATGTATGAAACAAAAAAAAGCACGTGCTCTTTCCATTAGCTGAAATCACAGAAGTCTCTCCCCCTCGCAATATATATTCCAATATATCAGCGTATCGATGTTATTATTTAACTGCAGCGTAGCTCCCTCTGCCACTTAAGACAACTATTCTGAAGTCCTCCAGCACGAAGGGCTCAGATGACCACCCAGAAGGGATAAAAAGCCCGCAGGCTCATTGAGATGAGCTCACGAAAGAGTGGCAAAGGAGGAAAAAGAAGTGGGAAAGACCAGCTTCAGAACTGCAATGCTTTGTCAAAGAGACCTTTCAAGTATCACTTCCTCTGCAGAGAGGAAGTGAGAGGAGCTGGAGGTTCTCCGATACAAACAGCTTCCCCTCCACGACAATGATATAAAAGGATGGGTGTTTTTAAAAAGAAAAAAAAAAAAAAAGAGAGAAAAAAGGAAAGCAGGCCAGCCCCGAGTACACTGTGACCAAATTAGGAAACAAACTCTACTGACAGCCTCCAAAATGGACATAGTCTGCAGCAGCCTTGTATTAGCTCAGGAAGTCTGATGACTGTGTCATCTGCTGAAATCTGTTTATGTGCAAACAGAAAGGAGAAGCAAAACACCTCCTTGCGCTCCACATGCCAGGTTAGGCCATCTCAGAGCTCTGGCCCGAAGCAGACAGTCATCAGCTGCCCTGACACAATGCTATTCAAAACCTCCGCTGCTGACTCACGCCCCTCCACAGATAACTCTGCCCTGGAAACATGAAGGTACAGCCCGATGAGGTGTATGCCGAGAGTCAGGGTTTTTAAAGAGCATTTTTTAACTGGTTAGCTGTGGCAGATGAAGCTGAGGTTAGAGATCAGTGATTACTACGACAGGAATGTGAGGGGGAGGAAAGAGAGAGGGAAGATGTAGCTCCTTGACTAAGGTCAGAACAATGTTTTTAATTTGGCTTGGGAACAGCCTTTTTCCATCCTCTCCAACCTCCATTTCCACTGCGGCAGCAAAATGATAACCCTGCTTTGATGCTCGGCAAATACAAGTAACACCAGGCAGAGTTTTAACCTTAAATTCGCCCCTGCTGCCATGGCGGGTACCTGTACTGAGCTCCCGCAGCAGCCCCAGGGCAGCTTGGTGGCATCACTACCTGTTGTGAGGACAGACAAGTGACACGGATTAGGTTACTTCACCATTTAAAAATCAAACAAATCAAGCAGTGCGAGCACTCCAGCGGGTGCAGAGGTTTAGGGTTCCTCCCTGATGTTAGGGTGATCACATTACAGTACTCCCTCTCTTGTTCCCCGTGTGAAATGGAAGAACGCCACTCCTCCCTTTCTCTTTCAAAGGGATGTAGGAGGCAAAGGCAAACCCTACAGCTCATCTCACCTGCAGTGGGGTCTCAGCCCCTGCTCAACCCTCAGCACTACTGCAGCCTTTGGGGTCCTTCCAGCCCCGGCAGTTTGGCTACGGGACCACTCTGGCGACTGCCACGTTCGAGGCAACCAAGGACCTTTAATACCCTGGCATCACCTGCCCAGGCTGCTCTTATCCAACTCCCCACGGAGTCCATCACCTTATCTCCAAAGACACTGTCACCGTACTTCTGCACTGACCACCACTGCCGTTCTCAGCGGCTCCTCTGCCTAAATGTTTGTCCCCAGGGAGAGACGGTGAGACAAGACTGCTGAGGCTGAAGTTTCCATCCCCACATGGAGTTGTGTTCAGCTTATTACCTCCGGACCTTTCCTCGGCAAAGGACAAAGCTATGAAGGGAAGATAGTGCTGCTACCTCTTATGGACCTGACAAAGAGGTATTCACTGGTCAGTAAACCGTGGGAGAATTGCTTTTTCACTGAATGGATATTGCTACATAAGGCAGAAAGCAAGCACAGGAGTAAGCTTTGTTGCTTGAAATTGCACCGACATACATGGTCTATTTTTAAAGGGACTAGTTTGAGTTCTTGCTTTCAGCAGCTTTTTTTTCTTTTTTTTACCCTCTAAGAGAGATATACCCCATTTAAACTGACCTCTTTCCTCAGGTCCGTTTCCAGGCTGGGCTTCACCCTCTTCTCCTCTGTCAGACTCATTTATCAAGTGAAGCATTTCCACATACCACTGCATAAATAGACTTGACCTTGTAAAAGCAACAGCACCTGAGCTCCCACTGATGGAGTCTCTCCACCCCACCCCAGCAATTAACCCAGCCCAATCCTACCCTCTTTCCAGGTGAGGTGTTCTCAGAACTCCTACAGCCCCTTCCTATGTGTCCCAAGGAAGGGTGGCAGGTATACGGAGAAGGCAAGGAGTGATTTTGGGGTGATGACTGTCTCCTCTTTGGAAAGGGGCATTTAGGAGCAAGCTGCTGCTGGCATCACGCAATTCTTGTAACTGCTCCTGGCCCAGACCAAACATACACCAAAAAAACAAGCTACGGGAGTTCCCCCAGGGGAGACAACTCACTCCTGGTCCCTGGCTTTCCCTGGTGCTCCCTCTCAGCCAGGGAACAAGCTGTGGGTATCATCACCCAGCTTCCCGGGAAGCAAGGAGAGCCCCTGGCACGTGGCTTTCCCTTGTTCCCCTTGCAGCCACCCCCAAAGGTAAGCAGCTTGCCCAGCATAAAGGTGGAGATGAGATGTCCCGACTCTCAGCACTCCCCATGCGACTTTGACCCTACACGCCCCGACGGGACAGGCCACGTGGTTCAACACACTCTTCCTACACAGGACTGTACTTTTAAGGCTTTGCTGTACCAGGAGCACGCTCCTGTTATCTATCTTCCCTTAGGACTTGGCAATAAAATCTACAGGGGTTTTATCTGCCACCTACAATCACCTCAGCCCCACCTTCGGCCTTGGTCCCTCCCTCCTGCCCATCCCTTTGAGGAGAGATACGGAAATCACCGGCGCTCCTGCTGCAATACTGCCGGCGATAGCATCGCCGCTCGCCCTGCCTGCAGCACACAGCACCGCCGCTGCAAACCAGTTTCAATGTCCTTTTATGGAAGAAAAATGAAAATTGCCTGCCCAGCCGCAGAGTGCCTCAGAGCTGAGCTGAGCTGACAGACGGAAACTTGCCATTTGTTGTGGTTTTGGCAGTAAGAGAGTGGAGCGCGTTCCCAGGCGCACCGCTCTTTTAAAAAGGGTGCAGCGAAGGCACTGAGCTGGAGGAGAAAGCCAAGAGCTCCGGAGCAGGAGGTTTCAGGGATGCAACGCTGAGGAGGAAGATGGCAGAGTCATTAAAAGATGGTTTAGACTGTTCTGCTGGCCTGGACAAGCAGGAGACAGGCCTTTGGACAAAAGCACGCACAGGCACAAGTGCTCCAGCCCCCCCAGTAAGACAAGTAGCAAGGTCCCCCCATACTGCATTTCCTTTTCTTTCTCATCCCAACAAATTCTGCTAAGCTGCATTCGCACAGACAGAGGATGGGAATTTAAACCCAGGAGCTGGGCCTTGAGGTCACTGTCACCAGAAAGAAATTACAGGGGTCTGCCACAGGCGAGTGCCACCTTCGGCTCTGCTCTCCACTAAAGCTGTGGGGGTAAGCTCTAAGTAGCAATCAAATCCAAATAAGTACGCCCAAGGAAAAGCACACAGAGGACCGCAGTAAGAATGGCTGAACAGAGAATGAGATGGGGCCATGGGACCTTCCAAATGTTTGCGCTGCTGTCAGGAAGCTGAATGAGACAGCAGCCTTCAACAGCTGGGAAAACATGTTGCAAAACAAGGAGAATTAAGTAATTCTCCATATGCACATCCTACTCTGAGGCATTTTGGACAAGCTCAATTTCTCCAACCAGAACAATATTTTTTTTCCCATGTTGCACACGCACTCTGCCAGTGACAAATCTTGATATAGTTTAAGCCTAAAACCGCAGCACATCTGGAGTCGGGCAGGGCAGCTCCGGGCAGCAACGGGCCAGCCTCTAGCACAGAAGTCCTGGGCCCTGTGGTATGTGCTGGATGACATCCTTGGAAGGCTGTGTCATCCCGAACACATTCCCTGCTGCTGGGTACTCAAATACACAAACATTTCCCCTTGCAACCGATAAAGCATTTGTAACCTACCTCTAAATCGCAAGCGGCTGCGTGCCCCATTACCGCAGCGGGTAGGGAGATCACAGGCACTGCAGTACGCCCCTTCGCTCCTTCTGTAATTTTAAATCTTGTTGATCATGCACCAATTTATTCCAGCAAGGCCACTCACGTCAAAGTTGCTGCAAACCGTACAACGCGACTTACGCTCATTACCATAGGCTGTGGACGTAGCGTTAGCACCCTGCTAAGAGAAGCCGTGTTCAGACACGGCTCGCCAGCCAGATCCCTGTACAAGCTTAAACCTGTCTCACTTCCAACAGAAAACGAAGGTTAAAAGCAGCTGGGTGCATCTGTCCCTAGCCAGCACCTTGAAATCAATCCTGAGACATTCTAGCAGCTTAAAAAGAAGTCCCCTAAAACACCGTGTCTCAGTCCTGCAAATTAAAAAGTAGACACAAGGATTGCTGTGGCCAGAGCGCCTAACACGAAGACAAAAAGGCCAAAAAGAGCGGAGATTTTCTGCATCTGACACAGGCACATCAATGCTCATTTTTTCCAGCGTGACAGTTCAGACTCCCAGCAGGCAAACCCCCTCCCTGAACACAGCCTGAACACAGGGAGCACTAAGGAGCCTAAATGAGAGGGGCACCTGCCCGGTCCGAGGGCGACGTGACTTAGCACCACACAACTGTACACCATCACTGCATCCAGCCAGACAACAACACGGTACACTAAAGTAACAAAAATTTTAAGCTATGCAAAGGAGTTTTAAGCAAAAGTCTTGGAAATGCAATGTGGCCTGGCTATGAAATGCGTGTTGAGGGTTTCGAGCTCTCCAGCACCAGAGGGACAGCGCTGCTCCGTACATGCATTATTTCCATGGCAACGGCAGCTTTCGCCTCCCCATCTCTTGCTGGCTGAAAGCCCTGCAGTGCTTTGTGCTGAGACTGCAAAGAGGGGAGACCATCTCCCCCACCCGCCGCACGGCGCCGGGGAGAGCAGCGAGCAGCCCGGGAACAAAAAGCCTTGTCTTCACCAACAATAGGAGGTCCTGGGAGGAGGGAGGCAGAGCAGAAAGGATGGACTTCCTTTGCTGGTGGGAAACACGACTTCCCCCAACGTGCAAAAGTGCACACTCACTTCCCAGTGCTGCACAAGCCAACAAGCAACATGCGCCTTCCCAAGTTTTACCGAAATTGCCAGCTTTGCTTTGCTGGGTCAGGGGCACAGGGAGGAGAAACGGGCATCACTAAAAATGAGGAATTCCAGCGCCACTTCTACGCAGGGATCCTTGTACAGAAGATGATGGAGGTTGACTGAGCAGGCTGGAAAACCCTCCTGTCACCGGGAAGCCTGGCTCCATGCGCGCTCAGCAACCTGTTATAGAGCAAAACCTCAAAAACAGGTCTGAGAAAAAGCCACCTCTCCCCCAGCACCAGTTCAGGCTGCACACACACAGAACGCAGCCGCTGGGTGGTTTGGGCAACGTTTCTCCTTGGCTAATTAAACTTCTCCTCCACCCTGCAGTTTGTGATATTAAGATTCAAGCCCTGGCCACCTAACTAGAAGCCAAACTTGACGCCACACAGCTGGAGCCACAGCGGCCCTGGCAGATGGCGCGGGCTCATCTGCATGCTCTCCATGCAGCCCTTCAGCCACAGAAGGCTCTGCCCGTTGCTGAGGTTACAATTAGCCACATTTTTGTCCCTGCAAGGTGCAAACGAGTGGAACTACAGGTGAGATGCATAAGCAGTGACCTGGGTATGCCTAGAGCTCTTCTTATTATTGAGCCCAACATACATACAGCCAAAATGAAGGCTTCCAGCTGGTTCCCATTGCTCACTTTACAATACCTCCATAGCCAGCCCAAATATGAATCAACCTCTCTGCAAGTTTTAAAGGAAAGCCTGAGAGTATCAACGTGAAGTCTCAAAGCAAGACAAAGGATCCAGGTGATGGAGCACAGAAACACAACAGGACCACCATCTGGTCCTCCTCTCCCCACCCTTGAAGAGCCTTGAGGTTTCAGGAAAGCCACATTTTGACCTTTCCCTTTCCACACTTCCCTTTGCTTTAGGTTCAGCCGTGCAAGCGCCGTCCTTCCAACCAGAGAGGGACTGCGTCCAGGATCAGTCATCACCACGGCTGAGGCTGCCAGAGGCACTGCTAGCAAAGCCAATGCATCCTCTCCAACCTCTGTAGAGTTCCCCAGATTAGCCCTTTCCTCCCTAAGGGCAACAGTTTCCTGCAAGCAAGAGCATTAACTGAAATTCTTCACTCTGGAGAGAGACAAGATAGCGGCAATATGAAGAACCACTGCAGCTGATGCTGTGAGACCACACCACATCCTGCTATCCGAATTCCTCACCCTCGACTTCAAATCCTGAAGTTGTTCAAGACTTCTAAGAAGAGCACAAAGCTACTCAGCAGATTTTCAGCTAATGAATCAACACAAGCTGTCCAGGAAACCAGAAATCCAGCCCCCTGGAATGCTGCAACGCCGGGGGGGACGACGACAGACACAGGCAGTAGGCTAGGAAGGAAATGAAACAGCAAGCCAGAAGGAACGGAACATTTCAGCACTGACCCCTCGTACCACAGTTACTGTGCCGTATTACACATTTAAGGGGAAAAAAGTGGCTTCAATTCATTTTGCACAGTGAAGCGTTCATGTTCTTCAAGCCTGAATTTTGTTCTATGGTGCTGACATATGTACATTTTGAAAACAACTCGTTTTTGCAAAAAAAAAAAAAAAGTTTTATTTAAACGTGAATCAACATTGCCACCTAGCGACTCGCAACCCTCCCTGCTCGTGACACTTGGATCATCCATCAGAATCACATTTCTTTCCCAAATGCTAGAGGTGGATGTTAGCAAAACATACATGGAGATTAGCGATCTAAAAATGGAACTGTGCATCTTTCATAAGCAGCTTTCCCCTGCCAGTAAGTTCAATTTTCACTACAGAATGCGAAGTTCACTGCTGGCAACTTCGATTTTTTCCAAACAACAAGAATTTTGCTTCCTATTACTTTCTCAATACAGGGAAATAGTGGTATCGCATCAATACGAGAATCCAACGCTATGGCAGCTACGAGCATAAGGTTAATGCACTGGAGAGGAATTTCAGTGATTAGCAGAAATCTCTGCCGGGGGACAGGCAGTTCCCTGAATATTGCACGAGAATTCATTGTTGTGGCTAACGTTACGCAAGACGCCTTGTAGCTTCAGTGGGAAACACTGACACCGCACTGGCCTTGGCTCACTGGCACCAGCTGCAAGCGGGGTTCTGCATACATTCGGGAGACTGGGAAACACATTTCTAAGCTTCTATTTTTCCCCAGAACAGATGGTGCAGAAGCAGCAGCAGCGAGTTTTCCCCACTCCATCCCTCCATTGGGCCAGACGATTCTCCCGTTATGGCTATTAGCAAACTTTGAGAGAAGCACAAAGATCTTCTGCCCTTTGAATGGACACATTTTAGTGAGCTCTTCAAACAAGTTTTTTTGTCACTTCCAACCGAATCTATATTTAGGCGACAGCATAAAAAAAAAAGGCAGATACTAATTCTCTTAAGGATAGTTTGTAAGGTTGTTTCAGCTCATTTTCCAGAGGTTTCATTAGATAAAGGATTACAATTTGGTTCTATGCCTTTTGAATACCCAGCTCCCTGCTCACCTAAAACATTTCTGTACATGCAAGACAGCAACCTAAGGCATCTAAGGCTTTTTTAGCCAACATCTTCCAAGAAAAGAAGGGAATACTGTTGTCTTTATCAATAGTGCCCTGAAATCTGTCTGTCCACACAATTTTATAGAATACCAGCAGGATCCAGCAAACACTTTGACTGCTGCCCCATGTAGCCACATTAGATATTCATTCACCTGCCACCAGGAAGGGTGAGTTGTCCTCCCAGCTCTCCTGCCCAACACTCCAGAAGAGACCAAATGGCAAGTATCCCCCAATTACCTTTCTGCAGCGGGGATTAGGGCAGCTGAACCGCTTCACGTCGTTGTCCAGTAGAGCTGGGAAGTTACAGAACGGACACCTGCAGCCCAAAATAAGATGCCATTAATGCAGAGTGCAAAACATACCTTTGCTGAAAACAGATTTAGTCAAATAGCTATGTAGTAGTTAATAAGGCTGCCAACCAAACGTCTGCCGCCAGGATGTGCTGACTGCTGCTTTTTTGCTCATATTTCTTCGATCACTTCCCTGTTTGCAATCAAAATATTATATGCTCAGCACTACTTTTGACCATGTAATTTAGAGGATCAGCACAGAGCTGGCAAGCAAGTCTTGGGGGAGACAAGTCTATTGAATTTTAATCTGCTCCTAGTCAAAGGCAGACCAACCTGAATAAAAACAGACCCAGGATGGCAGAAGCCTGAATTTATAATACAGCTCTTTGAATGCTACCTATCTCATAGTCAGCATGCATTTAGGGTTTCAGGGAACAGTTTTCTACAACAATAAGTGTAGTCTGCACCCTCTGCTGGACACTTACCTGACAAGCTCATCGGCACAGGCAGCAGCCACCTCCTCCTCAGCTTTCCGCTCATAGTATTTACAGAGGATGTTCTCTGGAAGCACTTTCTCCAGCTCGCTGGTGGGGAACGAACACGTGCAACTGCCTTCCATGCAGCTGAGCTCTGACTAGGGTTGGAAGGAGAGAGCTCAGCTTCAGTACAATACTAGCAAAAATCAAGACTCAGTACCCAGAAAAATTCCAATTCTGGTTTAGTGCAGAGCCTTGCTTAGAGAGAACAGAGCTTAAGTCAGCAGATGCCTGCAAGAGAATAGGTTTGCTATGGAAAGAAAAAGACTAGTTAATCAAACTGATCAGGCCTCAAACACTGGACACGATGATGCTGTTGATAGCTGGGATCACACTTCACTCACTGCAAGTCCACTGCCACCACCTAACGGCCCGTTATTATTGTATGGTCTCTGCTGAGAGCTATCACTCTGCTCAAGAACAGCACGTTGCATTCTTGTCAACAGCAATATAAAATACAGTTTGTATGTCTACATGAACCATAGATCCCAGACTACAAAAGCATCCCACAGTTTAATGATCATATCTCAAGGCAAAGGAGTACGCACACCTCAGAGCAGGTTAATGACTAAACTGGAGACTAAGACGGTTAGTAGCATCATAGAGGAAGCAACCCACAAATTAAGTTGGGATCACAGTGATATTATGAAGGACAAACACTCTTAGCTAAGAGGAGAGTGGCCAAGTCAGAGCAAAGAGTGTGTTCTCTGTACAGACACCATTGGTTTGTTAAGTAGAAAATAAAAGCCAGACGAGCATAAGTTATTGTTGTTACTATGAACGCTGTGGAAAGTTTTCCTAATAATCTTGAGTTGCTAAGCACCAAGCACGGAAGATGGACGTTAGCAAAACTGAAATCTTATTCAGCAAAGACCCCATTGTGAAGTTGTTGGCTTCACCTGAGGGTGAGACCGACTTGTTGGATTTGGATTTCAGGACACAATTCCATTCAAATATTTCCTGGGAAATGCAGTTACATCTGATTTAAGCAACAACACTATGCAAGCAGCACTGTGATCTCTCAATAGCAGCTTACCCATTTTCCCCTCGGGAAATTTCTCAGTCGGGAAAATTCCCCAGTTAGGAAATTCTTACCTTCCCAGAGCCAAAGACTGCCTCCTCAGCGTATTTAATTAGGCACTCCTTGCAGAACAAGTGACCGTCTGCACACTGAGTTAGCTCTTCAAACGCAAACTCCCCGTAACAGCAGCAGCACTCTATCATCTGACCATCCTGCAGCCATAAACAGGGGTGTTAGCATTATCATCATCATCATCAAAACATCAATAGCTATAGCAACAGACAGACACAACGGCAAGCCATAAACAATGCCAGCATGAATTCTGAAAACGAGCAACAGATAGACACCGTTCCATTAGATACCCTATTTGCTGGTCAAAACTCACTAAGCACAACCAGCAACTCACTTTTAAGTAACTTAATATCTACATGTCCCGCTTGACAGGTTCCAAAAGGCTAGGGAACATACGGTGTTTTAATAATTCTTAGCTCACAGGCAGAGAAGCATCTTGGGTTTGGGAAGCTGCACTCGCAGGGAAGCGGCAAAGAGTACATCCCATTCATATGGGAAAACCAGGCTCCAGATTTGTTGCCCTCTAAAGGAACATTTAGCCATCTGCCTGGAGAGACCTTGTCTCGGCCTCTTCACTGCAGGGGTGGAGAAGCTCGCCACTGTTGAAGGGTAAGTATGCCCATTTCTTCAAAGGTCCCACATCATCTCCAAAGTTTAAAGAGAGACAGGCATTGAGAACGAAAAGGTAATCCACAGCTGCTGAACTGATCTCTAACTTTTCTCTTTCTGTTTAAAGGGCAAGACCTGATTTTCAGGTTTTTAAAGAATCCTTTCTGCAAATGAGGAAGGCCTTTCTGCTGGCAGAGCTCCCACAATAGCAAATCTGTTTTAAACAGCCATAATGGTGGTAGCAAGAGCAAACTTGGTACTATTCTATTGCAATGTTTGTTCTGGCCGGTAAAGATATAAGCAGCAGTTGCCTGAATTACTACAGATCATTACGTGCATCAATACTGGCTTGCTGGACTCAGCTCTCGTCTACCTTTTCTAAAAGGCAGCCAACACAGGCTATGCAGGTTGTGCCAGCTCAGCAAAAGCAGCACAGCGCAAATGCAGCTTCAGAAAAGCTCCGTTCCAGAAGCCAAAAGAGCCTGTGAAGTAGTTAAGTACAAAACAGTGTCTACGCGTAAGCTGAACTCAAGGAACCACATTATAGATACTGACCTTCTGATACTGCTCCTCATTCATCTGCAGAGCAAGAAGAAAATCTGCATGCTGCAAGAGAGACACAGGCATCTGTATTTACACAACAGATAAAGCAATTTTCCAGCCTCTATGCTTTTTTACATTATCTCAAGACTTACAAACCACCCTAGAAGGCACACTGTCTGCTTGCAGCATCACTCAGCCCATCCTTCCAATCCATTAAGCTATTCATGATTCAGCTAAAACAGATGGGAGAAGCAAAGGCAGCAAGAACAAAGAACCGATTTTATATTACGGGGGGCTGCTGGTTCAGGTTTCCATGGGCAGAGATGATCTCACCCAATGGGCCCCTCCAGAGAAAGCCCCAAGGATCATTAGCTTTGTGTTTAAAAGGAGACACTATCCATCTGCCTACGACACAAGGATCTTTAAGAAGCTACTTTAGAAAGGACTGTAGGTGCAGAGCTGTGAATTCAGTCTTTCCTCAGACTACAAGGGGAAAACAACACACCAGCGGGTGTTGCACGGTTACGCTTTGAAACACATGGTCCCCAGCACAGGACAAGATGTTCTGGAGACACAGGACTGCCAACTCGTGGAAGGCAGAGAGAGTGGACAGACTGCCTTGGGCCAGGTCATTATTAGCCACCAACACTGAGCTGCAATTACAAGCCCTAAAGGAGCAGAGAAGGCTACTAACAATTAGAGGAAAGAATTCATTAGCAGACTTTTTAACTACTTTGGAGCAAAAAAAGGTCCAGAACGGTGTTGTATCATAGACTATACATCGCCATTAGCAGATATATGAAAGGTTTTCAGCAGCCAAAAGTAGTGGCTATATATGTAAGTAAATACAAAACTCTGTGCTTTGTTTTTTCCAAGTTACTTGGGAAGGGTCATACGTGTTAACAGGCAGTAAAGGGGCAAAGGTAGTCAGCTATTCAACATTTAGTTCAGTCTCTGCATTTCTTTAAGAGGCAGATTTCCATGTTTAGGCTCAAGTTCTCTACAATAGTTGAAGTCATTTGCACCGTAAGATCAAAGCAGCTCCTACCACTCACCTCTGCCATCTCTTTAACTTTCTGCTCGTAGAATTCCTGCTCCAGTAGCACCGGTGGGAGAAGAGAACGCTTGTCATAGGTCCTCCAGTGCCGTCTCTTATTCTCCAGGAAGAACATGCGCTTCTCAATTTTCACATCCCCTAAAGCAGAGTTAAAGACACCATGAAAAGGGATGGAGCAGCCAGAACAAAGCTTAAATCCTTCTTCCTGCACACACCACCATAACGTCAGCATCTCAAACAGCACTGTACCAAGCAGAGGTACTAATGAACATCTCCAAAATAGACAGCAGACAGTGACAGAAATGGCTGTTTTGGGACCCCATCCCTTTCCAAGAACAGCGCTTTCTGCTGCGAGCCAGTTCTGCGTACAATAACAATGCAGAGAGCACAATACATACAGCTTGGTATTTACCTTGCTCAAATTTGAAGTCTATATATGAATACTGATTCATTTCTTTCCTCCTTTTTCGTTTCCCACTGGTTTCATGAGACAGCTCCTGCCATTTTTTGATAGCATCTGAAAAGGCCTAGAAAACAACATACAGACTTAAATCCGGTCTGTTCCTGGCAGAAAGCAGAAGCGCATACTTCAAATCAAAGCACAGGACAAGCATGTGCATAAGACTGATCCAGAGCTGGAAAGCCAAACACCCCATAATGGAGGTCCTCTTCCCTTTGCTCACCTTGCTGCTTTATGTACTCATAAAGCAATCGTTCCATAGAAACAAAAATAGTTGAACACACTTCACACCACCTCAGCTATTCACGCTAATACAGCTGGCATCCACTCTGATGCAACAGAGCTGGTTTGGCTTTTTGTTGTTGGGTTTTCATTTAAAAAAAAAAAATGTAAAAAGAAGCTAAAATACTCAGGGCTCTATCAAGCAAGTGAAGAGACGAGAAGTTTTTGTTTTAGTTAAGTCCTGGAATAGTAGAGAAAGAAGCTCAAGCAAGAGGAGTGTATCAAAGGAGTAGATCCAAATCAAAAACTTGAAGCCGCATTTACATTCAGTTTGTTGATACCCGGAACAAGTGTATTTGCAGCTCCGTTACAGTGAAACTCTTCTACAAGCAATACAGGGCTCATTCCGCAAGTCATAATAAGAAGAAACAGGACAGTGAGACTTGGGCTATTTTCAATTACATGCAGTCAGTTAACTAATAGCAGCAGTTAAATGTTTTAAGATTTAGCTCAATGTCTAGGCTTTACTGGCAATTATACTGCACTCCAGCGGCGATGTACAGGAACACTTCGCAGTTTAATGCATCACCTACCATCAACCAGCTAGAGCTTCCCCAGTTCTCCTATTAGAGAAAAGTAAAAACTTCCTGCAGCATTCTGTCCGGCCAATAAATTTTGCAAGTCTACTAAATGCATTAACACTTCTTAAAAGGAAAGGAAGATTATAAAAAAAAAACCAAACCAAACCATAACCACACACTAGCAGATGGTATAGTAAGGCAAAAGACATCGCACTGCTCTCCACAGGCACAGGAGATAACCGTAAGAAAGAAAACAGACTTGAACTGGAGAACCTTTCGTGTGATTGCATAGTGTCCCTTGAGTTCATGTAGCGCCCACTTAATGTCTTGGCTGCTCAGCATTTTGAAGTCTGCCATGAGGAGGTCAGCTGCCTGAATAAAGCACCGCTGATCGAGTGGGGCAAGTTTGGAAAAGTCGAAGTAGTCCACTTTAGGCACCTGAGGAGAAAATGCGAAATATATAATAAAAAGGTTGCTATGAAGAACGCACAAGAACACCCCAAACCACTCTTTCAGTGATCAGGACCTTCTGCAAGACCACCCAAAGTTCGGGTTACACAGCTCCCAGTTCTGAGCACGTATCTAACCACCAGCTCAGAGCTCAGCGCGGGTGTGAAGCCCGCTGGTGCATGCACTGGTGTGGGTGACCTGCCCCACACTGCAGCTCTGCTCCTAGCAGGACCCACGCCGCATCGTTCAAGGCCATTGCGCGTGGCTGCACGAGACAGCTAGAGCATACGTTTAGGTTACTAAAAGGGGTGAACAACTTCATTGGCTTGAGGTTGAGAGATGCTTCCAAGAGTAGAAGGAGGTATTCAACATTTCTCTCTCTCAGGTCACACACAGCAATTTCAACATATTTAAAGCGGCTAAGAATTTTTGTCAAATGGACTTAAAAAAAACCAAAAAAAAAAAAATCAAGAAGCTGTAGGGAGGTTGGCAGTTAGGAGGCTGAAAGGCAATGCCTAAAGGCCTCACAAGAGCAACCTGAGGGCTAAGTCTACTTCACGTAACAGAACGACCAAGGAATTCTTGTATTAGTCATCAAAATGAACACTTCAGATGTTCAGGCAGGCAAGGCAGAAGGTCTCACTGAAGGCAAAAGAGCAGACGTGGTGCAGCTACACAACAGGAAAACAGGAAGTCACCTTCCAAGCAACTAACTATTGCTATTTAACACCATCTTAAAGGCACCCGGATGCCTGGGTATGGCTCAACCAGGCACTCTAAAAACACACACTAATAGAACCAGACACCCCAAGATCCGCTCAGGTTGAACAGACTGGGTGGGAGGGATGCTGTAGATGAGGATACTCTCACTTGCCTTTGTCTCGTCTTGGCTGGCAAGCAGGCTGCTGCTGGGATTTAAAACCACTCTGCCTTTCTTCTTTGGGTAATCTGGATTTTCCAGAAGAAAGTTACAAAGTCTGAAAAGATAAATATAGTTATTTCAGGGTTTGGGAGCTCAGGTTCATTCCTCACTTGTCCAGTTTTTAGTATCCTGTAATTACGAGGCTGGGCAGGCAAGTACCAGCCTGCCCTGTAAGAACCAAGAGAGGTCTTGAACTAGAGCAAACAGAAAGTAAGTGTCTGAGAATTAAGTCAAGAATGATCGGCTGCGTGACTGCAGATGGAAACGCAAATAGATCTGTCTTTCAACAATTACATTTACATAAGAGAAGCTTGTACGCGGGAGCTACTAACCAACCTACATCTCTCCATGCCAGAGGTGAGCAACCAGCCTTACTTCCCCACTCACACCCACGGGTAAAAGCCCTTTGAGCACACGTCAAATGCTGCACAACTAAGAGTCAAGATGCACTAACTTTCCACTTCTCTGTGATGAACATTATGAAGGCCATCAAAGAAAGAACAGTCAGAGCATTAACTGAAACTTGCCTGACATCTACTGCAGCTACTACAAACGCATCTATGGAAAAAGAAGCATACAACCCCCTACAAAACCTGTGAAAGGTTTCTCTCTTCCTTGATGGAAGATTACAGACTCAAATTTGAATTAAAGCCTCCAGTCTCAAGCTACTTTCCCATTAGAACAGAAACAGAAATGTGTTTAAGCTGTGTTTACATTCAATATGTACTCTGAATACAGGTTTCATTGTAACAAAGCTTGAACTCACACTAGCATTGTTCAACTCACAATAGAAACTGGTCTAGTGAGAACAGCATTCAGAAAATAATCACTAAAAATTGCTTAAAAAATGCACCCTAGCCCGCAAATGCAGCATACCTGAGGTCCTATCACAAACAACTATAACTTCGTCAGGTAAATTTAGTTTAACTGAGTATTTCAGCTTCGAAAAGACTCTAGCACACAGTTTCAGCATACCCCATCGCCAGAGATACACAGATACTTCAGAAGCCCCTTTGGAGGGGAAGTTTGCTGTGGGCTGCCTGTCAGAATCAAACTTTCACAGCTTATTCTGAACCATCGCTGACCAGCTGGGCCAAGGAAACATAAGCTGTTCCTCAGTTTCCCCAGCTGTATAATACCATCCTTCTGAAAAGAGCTAGGACAAGCAATTAACGTTTGTAAAATTTTTTGAATGAGAAGGTGCTAGGTTGCAGCAAAGCCATAATTGCAGCTAATTTACATTCCTGATGTCAGAAATCAGTCCCTAATTAAGAAATCTGAACTGGCTTGAAGCATTAGCCCACTATCAAGGCACGATTACTTTAGCCCTGCTTTCACATTCAAAGCAGAGGCATTTCTTTTTGTTTAATCAGGTATTGACATTTTGGGCCAGAAGCTTTTGACTGAGTGTGAATGCTTCTGCACACAAAAGCTGAATAGATGATACCCTGCTAAGAGGGGCTTCCACATCTTATCTTTCGCATCAGCTGAAAGTTTTAAGACCATCATTTCAGAAAACAACAAAATATCTTGGCACTAAGCATTTAATAGCTTCCAGCCCCTTCCCCCTCCAAATCCCTTTTTAAGAGATAACTGTTTTAATCCAACTAAACAGAAACTTCAAGGAGCTCGAATCACTGCAGCTCTAACGCAAGGGTTTCAGCTGTGGCACAGTCAGAATACATTTGAACTATTCTCCGTGTTGCCATTCCAATGCTCAGGATTTTCAGAGATGTTAACCTTCAATGTCTGACAATTAGTTAAGTGGGTCCCAGCGCGCAATGCACGCACTGTTCATTAATATCTGCACCACAGGACACAGAGCCAGTTAAAAGCCTCATCCCTGCCCAAACCCAGCCACCCCTATTTATTATATTTCAAGCCTGATTCAGCTTGACGTACCATGGAGATCAAAGAGACCCTGCCAGCGAGGCTGACCAGTGCTTTGACCCATTTGTTCTCATACAAAAGACGCAGTGACAACTCAAAAGATAGTTTGGTTAAAGGAATAAAAATATGGAGAAGAAATCTTTATCATCCAGTAAGTGGGTAACGCACCGCTGAGCAGACACTGTAGACGGCCTACAGGGAAGCCTGTAAGCACCTTTTCATCTCACTGGGTCTGTGGTACACAAAAGGAGAGAAGAGATTTCGGGAGCAAAAAGGGAAGGAACACATTAAGACTCATAGAAGCCAATAGTGGGATTTAATTCTATCAGGCTTTGCTAAATTCCTGCAGGACACAATAACGAGTTTTTTCACACAATCTGTGAGAGGGTCCCGCAGCCAGATGCCTAATTTCAATGCCCGATCACCCCATGGAATGGCCCTACTGGTCTTCTACACGCCTAACGCAACTATCCAAGCCGGGGTGCACCAAGTACACAGTGCGGGCACCTGAAAGCCTCTCTCATGCTGACCACACCACTGCTGCAGGGAAAGCACTTCGGAAAGACAAGAAAGAAGTTGCAGTCTGATGAATTTCTAACTAAGAAGCGCTACTTTAGAGACATGACTTCACAACACAGGCAAAAGCAGCAGAATAGGAAATCTATGCCCAATGGATGGGATCATCCTTAGTTCCTTGCCAGTTAACTTATTTATGGTCCAGTAACTAATTCTAAGCTTCAGGCACTTGAATGCTGCTTAATTGGTGCCCTAGTTAACTGGAAAGGGCATTGGATTCATACAAGATAGAGTGAATACTCTGGCAATCAACACCTATTCTTCATTCTTATATCACATAATAACTAGTTTCAATGTGTTTGAGATAGCGGTGACAGCTGCAGAGAAAGGGGCCACCTACCATCAGACACAAGTCACAAGTGATTTACTTCAAACCGCTCTCCCCTCTGCTTTGCTGGTGCCAACACACACAATTCTTCGCTCTTCAGCTGTGCCAGCTTTACCCAAAAGGGCAGGGAGATGATGCAATTACCAGTAGGGTTAATGACTATTTTTAAACTTCTGATTCTAACATGACACCCAGAGATATCAAACAGGATGAACACTAAGGTATTCTTGAGCTCCTAACGCAATTGGGAAAGCAAAGAGTCCTCATGCTGATTTTCCACTCCTTTTACTTCCCTTCTTGGCTCACATTTCTGCTCAGTTTGACCAAAATCAGTCCATCAACAGATATCTGGAATCAATCCTACCAGGCCTTGAGTCTGTTTGCTCTATTCTATCTGCAAAAAGTGATGTGAGAGAACTCAAACAGCACCACTGCTACTTGATTAAGTGAAGGGGATAAAAGCCAACATCATGACATTAAATAAGGGACTCCAAAACAGTGTCAGCTTTACCTGGAAAAAGCCAAACGCCAGTGAAACGATGAGACAGGAAACTATTTTCTCCAACTCAAAACTCACCAACCCACCTTCGTACTATGTTTTATAGAAGTCATCTCAATACCTTAATCCTGACGGTCACCCTTTTTAAGAACCCTAGTAATAGTTAATAGGAAATTATATGTGATATCTTTAAATAAGCAAATGATCTTAAAAGAGGAAAAGCTACATCACAATGTCAGAATTAGAGAGGATTTAAGAAAAGCTCTACTAGAAGGGAAAAAAAACCTCTCTGCTCTTTGGCACTATCAATGCAGTGGTGACTCTCAGCCTGGATATGCTCTAGAACAGCATCATTAGCAGGTAAGGACATGGAAGTGTGACTGCAGCCAGACTGCTGTACGATACACCCTGGCTCTTAGCCCTGTACTTACACATTTAAGTCATAGCAGTTCTTGATGCTGATTAGCTCTTCAATATATTCCTTCTTCGCATCTGGGAATCTTGCTTCCTACAGTAGGAAAAGCTAAAGGTTACGTAGGTATTAGAGGAGCTGTGTAGCACAACCTAGCAACAGCACCAAAGACAGGGATTTATAGGTAATTATCCAGCACACTCCTGAGACGCGGGCCAAAATGGATTTCAAGAGAGGATTTGTACCCATCCAGCCTGGATACTGCAAGCTGCTGGCTTTCCTTTGCTCCACAGGATGATTGCTAACAGCTCTTTCTCACAAGAAGAGCATGGGTAGTGATATGAATGGCCATGAGCAGCTGCCTAACACGTGATTCAGGCTGGCTGGAAAAAGGAAAGGCAGGTAGGTATGATCTGCAACAGAAGCAAAACTAATATTTACCTTCAGACAGAAGATTAAGGAGTTCCAGATTGTGTGCTGAAATACAGCATTCCAAAGCAAAAGGAAAAAATCCAACAATGCGCATACCCACCCAAACCACCCAGACGCACCAGCAATGAGATCAGAAGAGACAACAAACCTTTACTGGCATCTCTGTGAAAGCTCTCCCAGCATTAGCCACGTAGCAAAGAGCACCCTTTGCCGCTCTCTTGTTGGGTTTCTGTACAGGTATTGCAATCGATTGCACCATGCGATATTTTGCTTTGCAAGACTGAACTGGTCAGGGTTGTCAAGCAACCCTGAATGCAAGAGTCTCTACCTGCCCATCTCAAAGCATGTCGCTGATCAACAAGGTCTTACTTGGAAAGAAGTGAATTTTTTTGGACTGCTACTTAAAGAATATTTTCCTCAACCCCAGTTTTCCCACAGAGCCTCAGATCTGGGGTGTGAAGGGAAGATCTGGAGGGGATGGGGGTGGTAGTGTAAGGTACAGATGCAGGAAAATGCACTTGTTTGCAGAGAAGTATTCCATAAAGCATCAAGAGAGACCCTTCCTCCCTAGCAATAAAGGGGAGGAGTGTGCACTGGAGGGGAAAACATTAGACACGTGAAGCATGACCACATTTTTTTTGTTTTGGTTGTTGGTTTTCACAGAGTCAGAAAGGAGTATGCGGAGTTAACACACGTGAGTCTTCATGCTGCTTACTCAGTAATCCCTCAGTGCTACTGTTTGGAAATCCACACTGCAAGGGCAACCATTACCCCTGACCACTTCGGTGGCCTTAACGTGGCCATGGACCAAACTGCTTTAGGAGAGTCAGCCGAAAGCAGCCGTGGCTCTCAGCCACGTGTTCCTAAGCCTTCTCTACCTCACCCTCTATCCCTTTGCCAGTGTTTAGTGGCTCAGTTTTGGCTGGTTTAGTTCTACATCCATTCCTAAACCAGCTCCACAGAGTTGGGTTAGGAATCAGCCAGACAAAAACAAACTAGCAGAACTGAGAGGGCAGTAGCCTTTAAGGGAACAGACCTGTGTTATTTCACCTCGCTGTGCCCTTGGGACCTGCAATCAGTTCTGCTAAGCCTTTCTCTAGCCAAGAGCTCATCCCAAAGCAAATAGTTCCCTCAAGATCTGCATCCTCTCACCACTTCAACCATAGCACTGGGGTCAGTCTTTCAAACCAAAGTTTTCCAAGACAGTTCACTGCACGCTCCTCTCCCGGTGCATAGCTGAGTCTCAGCCAAAATGATGGGGATTTGCAGCTGAAGTCAATAGGGCTGTGCTTTGAGCATGTGAAACACTACACACCTTGAAAAACCTGCCTGAAAATAAGATGCACGCTGAAGTCAAACAAGCCCTGGGAATACTTACTGTCTCTCTGATGAGCAGCGCAGTCAGGTCTTGGTCCTGCCCAGCAGCTCCTTGTTCTGGCACATTACTTGAGCGGAGTTCATGAGAGCCCTGCGCAGGGAACGCTGGACCTGGCTGTTCATTGTCTATTGCTGCCTGTTGACTCGTTTCTTCTGGTGGATGCGCCGGCTGGGGTGAAGCGGGACCTGGAATCCCATCCTGCTGTGGTTCAGGTCGTGGGAAGGCTGGCCCAGGAGCCTCCTCTCCATATGCCCTCAAAGATCCTGGGTCTGCTTCAGGCTGCCCTTGCTGAGGAGCACAACCATTTATTAGAGCATGTGGCTCACCTTCCAAGGGCTGGAAGAACGGGTGATCCATCTGTCTGTCCTCATGGGTCTCCTGGTCTGTGGTAGTTGCAGCAGCTGTTCCTCTGAGGTTCTGCTCTGGCTCCAAGTCGTCTCCTTGCCATCCCTGGGCTTCCACCTTTTCTTCCTGTTGTGGTGGAAAGCCTGCATTCTCCAGACTAATAATTTCTCTGTTAACAACAGGCTGTGGACTCGTCTTTATTGCTGGAAGCAAACTCGGGCCAGGCTCCTGGTTACTTGTAAGTTCAAACCTGGGGCCATTGAGCTCAGATGGTCCAGGCAAGGCAAAGTTCACATTCTCATCCCTGCTTGGTCCAGCACTGCTCTCCACCATGTGATTATACCGCTCTCCCTGGCAGAGCAGAGTTGAGTTGTCATCTTGCAGATATATGCTCCTCAAAGGCCCAACAGCACTTTTAGATCCAACTTCTCCCACCGTGTTTGCACCCTGCCATTGAGCAGCAGGTCTGATGACATTGGGACGCAGAGGCTGGTGATGCTTTGGGGTCTAAAAAGAAGACAGACAAGAGTAAGTCGGAGTTCTTGTCTGCATGTCAGAATCCTTGTCCCAGATCATCTTTCGCATCTAATCAAATTTCTGATGGAAAACAGATGAAAAGTCTGTTTAGCAAGGTGCTTAATAAGGCATGAAACTACAACCCACATATCTTTGTTCCACCAAACTCCATCCTCAGTCTGTCCCCCGGCGCTAAGAGAACATTTGGCAGAACCGGGGACGCCCAGGACTTTCAGACCAGAATAATTGCCTGAGCTCACCTCAGTTCCCGCTTCCCTCCCAGTAAAATAGTATGGAAAGGAGGAACGAACTAACGGCATATTTGCATTCTCAAATGCAAGCTCAAAAGCTCAAAAATGTTAATCTCTGGCCTTGTTCTTGCCCCTGGCAGGTTAGGACTGCTATACGCTGACAGAGTTTGAAAATTCTCTGCAACTGTTTTCAACTAAGAAACAGAAGGGTCAGCTTCGCAACCCATTTTCTTAATGCCTCTGGTCACTCTAACGGAAAAGTGGAATATATTCTTAATAAAGCTTAGGTATGGAATTGGACACTTAAAAATAATCAGGGTAAGCTAAAGCCTCTGGCCCTCCTCTGTGCCAGTGGAAAGAGACTTATCAGGCGGGCTGGATTCGTAAAAGCGCAAAAAACGCGAGTGCCTGCAACAGCCCAACAAGAATCCAAACAGCACAGAGGAATATAAGGCATACAAAGCACGTTTTGAAAACCCGCCTTCTAAGGAACATCAAGACCTCTTACGAAGCACTCCACCTTTCTGGATTTAGATAGATAACTTTATGGAAGCTACAACCTTCCTTAAGTAGAACTTTAAATACAATGCAGTTTAACAGCCTAGCTCTCCTCTCCTGGGCCAAAAATATGATTAAACACTTAAAAGTTTTAAAGATTAAACACTTAAAAGCAAAAAGCTGTCATTTCAACATTCATTTTGGACATCCTAAGTAAATTACCATAACTGGACAGGACTCTCAAAGGAACGCATCAGATATTTGCGTAAGAGTTGGCTATAAGGGCCATGAATAAAGCAGGGCAAGTACAAGAATGCAAAGCTACCTCTGCCAAGATGACAACATCATCGTCATCTTCCTCGTGCTGCTGCTCTGCTGGCGTTTCCAACAACAAAGGTAATTCTTCATCCGAGGAATCTGATATCGTGATAAGACCTTCGTCCCCGCGGCTTATCCGGTCTGCAGTAAAGTAAGTAAATTTAGCTATTTGCTAAAGGTAAATAACTGAAATTACAGGGCACAAGCACCGAAACATCTGAAAAATCAATCTTCACATTTGCAGTGCAACAACAGGGAAGAAGCGCTCAAAGGTCACTGGTTCCTCTGCCAGTTACTGTTACAGCCACTCCTACCTCCTGTGGCCCCCTGAGCAAAACACCTGCACGAGCTACAGCTCCAGAGGCCACAAAGGCACATGCATGAAACAGTCACCCATTGACACTGACGCGGAGATGCTTCTATCCCAAACTTCAACATGAGTCAAGCTGCTGCAAAAATTATTCTGAACAAGACACATAGAGAGTACTTCCTAATTTTTGCAGAGAAGTCCTGAACATTCATTATCTCAGGGACAATACATCTTCTTTTATTAATGTGCAGTGCATTCTAGAGGAGAGATAAGGTTCTCTGTGCAATTCTTTTCTGAAAGAGCGTGACTTTGCAGGAGCACCGTATGCAGGCCTGGGATAGGGCCCTGACTGTGGGTGCAGAAGAAATCCTGCTGTTTAATGACAACCTCGTCCCTCAAGGCTCACCAAGAGTGGAATACAGATGCTGCTGAGCTGGAACTCAGGACATTCCAGTCAGAAAGGGAGGGTTTCTGTACTGCAGACAGCATACTACCATGCTTTCCCTACGATTTGAGGCAACATTTTGGCTTATGCTTTAGCATGAGTATTCACAATATTCATTTATCACCTTTCAGGCATATACAGAAAGCATCACTTTAAATTCCACTCTTGAAGGAACGGGTGCCAACGCACACAGCCCTGTGAGCACAGGAATGCAAAGCCAGCCGCTCTCCTGTGAGGTCCTCAAAAGGGTGGAACACCACAAGCCCCTCAGATCTGCTGAAATAACTCGACATGCTGTTCCCAAGAAGTTAGCGATCTGCCTTAAGGCAGTACAACATGAGAAAGACAAGAGCCAAATATTTTGCATGTCAGCATAAAACGAGAGAACTTTCTGTAGGTGGCTGTGAAATCAGTGTAACAGAGCAGCGTATGACACGGCAAACGGACCACTAGCAGGTTCCCATTAACAGCACTCTTGCAAGTTCAGTATCTATAGATCCTGCTGCTTGTAAGCAGAGTTTTACAAAGAGAGTTTTGGAAATGTGCGCAAATTGGTGCTCACCTTTTCCTCTGTGACCACGGAAGCTGTTCAAGTCAGTTACTTCTTCATTTCCACCTCTCTCTGCCATTTTAAACAGCTGCACCCGAAAGCGTCAGTGCCCAGGCATGGCAGTCAGGCTCACAGGAGGAACTACAAGACAAAATAAAACCAGGAGAGAGTAAGGCAAACTCAGCAGCACCCAGATCAGGCTTTCCCAAGACTAAGCTGCCAGATCGTTTTTGGGGTTCTCCTGGCTCCCCCAACGCAGCTTCTCCGTGAGGATATTTGTCTGTACCCCCTTCTCAGTGCCTCAGAGAGACATGTTTCTGTTGTCTTCTGTTCCAAGGGTTAAGACAGCCGACTGAAGAGTGCGATCAGGCCTGAGAGGCGCCTCTGGAGAAGACATGAAGACGCTTACAGCTATGCAATCACAGAAAGGGGGGAGAGATGCTATTCTGACCAGCCAGGACTCAAACCCTCCCTGTATGTAGATCGTACCCCGTTTCCAAGAAGTCAAAAACCTGATGCATCAACTCAATAGTGGTGTTTCTGCCACCATCTACTGGTGAGAGGAGCAAAAGCCACTTGCCTGAGCTGCCAGAGGGCAACACGGTGTCAAGCTGCATCTCAAACGTACCAGTGGATGTCATTACAACCACCTGCTATTGCCCTTCATGCCATGAAGCCGTACCTCGCACAAGTGCTGCAGAAATGCTGGCACCGAGGTGAAGAGCCAACGTCACGGGTCAGACCCGGCAGCCTGGCTGTTGAGGAGCCGAACCACACTGCTGAAACGGAGACACCGGCATCAAACCCCTAATTCCCTTGCGTGCCACCAAGCTGAGGCACAACTCCAGAGGGCCCAGAGATGCTTAGAGCTCGCTTCCACAATGTCCACACTGGTGGTACGTCAGAAGGAAGCTGCACCCCGGCAGGGTAGTACATACGTGCGTGTTTTGTGCCTGCACTGTGAACCGGCACGGGAACAAGTCCCACTTACAGAGCACACTTTCTTGCCATCACCTGTTCTTTTAAAGAAGAGACCTCCCTGATTTATGACACCTCCCCTCCTCAATGAGGGTTTGGTACAAATTCCTGGATACCCCACCTGCTCTCAAACCAAAGAGAGAGCCCGACAGGGATCAGGGTCCTTTCACAGGACTGAGCTTTTGGGACTAAAATTTGCTACCCCCACCTGTTTTCAGAGAAGCACAATGAGCCGGCTGGAAGCTCCCGGACAGGATTAGGAGATCAGAGGAATCACCGCAACCTGAACAGTAGGTTTCCATTTTATGCTCTGTCAGCTTATAGCTCTCAACTCCTGCAATCACAGAGCAGCCGAATACACAGAGGAACTCCGACCACAATTTGATCACGGGAATGAGAAAGGAGGTCTTTTTACTGAGAAGTATCCATCTCGTTATTAGAGCATGGAGGAATCCGTATTATTAAATATTTACTGATGCATAAGTTGGAAGAAAATGGCGGGTCTGCTATAAAATCCTGTTTGCTTGTACACAAGAGCAGACTAAATTCTTCCTCAATAATTCTACTTGACCTCCTCTGCAGGGAACAGGATTTGCAGCTAGGACAGCAAAATGAAGAGATCAGTTCAGACGCATACTACATACCCATATCTATACCCCCCTCAAGGAACTAGTCGTTATCATCTTCAGAATATTTTAATACAGGATCAAATCATAGGAACAACAACAACAAAAAAGTATAATTTGACACCTAAAAAAGGCAAAACCCAAGCCACACTTCACAGAAAACACCGAGAGTTGGATGGCTTTGGCCAGGAGGACACCTTCCTCCTGCAGACACGGTCCGCAACCTTGCACCGTAGGCGGTGAGATAAACGAGCAGCGGGATAAACGAGCAAGGCAGCAGCATTCTCCCCATTCGCAGGGTAGGACACTTGCTTAACACGCACCAAGGGTGCCAACAGTGTGGCCCAGTGCCTGTCTTCTCCGGAGGGAACCTCCACCATAAATGTTTCAAGGCCACACTCACCTGGTCCCAGCACTGGTCGTGGTCCAAAGTTGAGCGGGACATTGGGCTATGGAACTGGAGAGGCCTCTTCTAACCAGCATTACTACAAACATGCAACTACCCCTATATTTGAACCGTGGAACCTCAGTAGCACATACGATTTCCAGTAAACTGCTACAAGAGCATCATGGGCACGTCGATGCTTTGAAAATGCTTCAAGAGCAAGATTTTGGGAGTGTTTCCACGAAGTTCTTTAGCTTCTGCCTTATCAAGAAGAAACAAATCGTACTTTATTTGCCAGAATGGCATGAAATCTCATCATTGCAGACAGGTGCTGGAGCAGCAGCTCAGTAGCTGGATCACTGTAAGCATACTTGGCGAAACCCCTGTCCTTTTTAAAAGGTCACGTCCACATTATTACAGTCGTATTTTCCCTGGTATTCATGAATAGCTACCTACTCCTGCATAACATTTTTCCATCCTTAGCCCTCTTATACTTTAGAAAATAAGATCAATACACTTCTTGCCGTTTAAAAGACGGAGAAATGGAAGCATGGAAAGGACCAGCGTAGCCAAGGCCACCAAGCAGGCTAGCAGCAAAGCCAGGAGCGGCACTCGGGCCTCTTCAGCTCACATACCCACACCAACCACTTCTGCTTCCCAGCAGGTCGGTCCTACAAAGCGCTCCCTGCAACAGTCACCAGCCCCTGCAGAGCTAGCACCCACCTCGTCTCAGCTGCCTTCATGCAGGCTGAAAGGAACCTCTTGGCAGGAAACAACGGCAAAGGATCGCTCCAAGACTGGCTGGGGAAGAACAGGGACGTTTGTGGAAGCCACAAATCAGCCCTCGCAGCATCAAGCAGTGCAGAGGCCAGACAGGCATCTGCTCGGATCTGCGCTGAGCAAAGCTAAGTGGCTCGGATTATTTCTCCCCTACAGGGGCATGCGGTGCATTAGCAGAGCTGGGTATGCGTGTATGCATGGGTGGGTCAACACCGCAAATGCTCGGCACGGTCACCAAAAAAAAAATCTTCTCCCAAGTAGCTCAAATGGTGCTTTGTGCATTGCTGTCCAATGCTGGCTAAACTACAGCTGTTCAAATCCAAGAACAAGGGATAAGCCACAGAACTAACGTTAAGATCGTATTCTCCATAGGCAACTCCGGTTCTCATAGAAAGGAACTTGCACACTTCAGCCTTCGGCATCAAGAAAGTAGTACAGGAAATAATGTGAAACGAAATTTGGGATAACAGACTGTCTACCCCCCTGTACAAGAGAAAGATGCCCACACATCACCAAAAGAGTCATGGTGGTTTAAAAGCAGGAATATAATAAATAGCATTAACTGTAATACACAGTCAAGGCAACAAAAAAAAAAAGCAGCCAAGCCTGGAAAGAACTGGCAATGTACTACTTTTCTGTTTCAAAACAGACTGCATAAAACCCCAAGCAGCTTAATAAAGCACTGCTTTGAGGGGAAAAGCCAAGCTTCCACCGAGAGCTCGCAATTCATTTTGTCAATACTCAATACAGAGCTCAAGTTTAAACAAATATCTATAAGCACGGGCCAGTTCCATCTAGTGGCATGAATAAGAAGTTTATTCATGTTTATAGCACCAGGCCGCCAAGAACGTGAAGTAACAAGATCAAAGCCACCCTAGGGTCTTGCCCTACATAAACAACATAAATAAAAAAGCAAGCAAGACAGATGGAAAGAAGTGCTATCCTATGCTACCTCAGTGATTTCAGTGCCTATTTATAGGTAAAGAATAAGGCTACCTATAACCAAGCTCTAACATGACCATCAGCATTTCCACAATACAGTCCAGGACAGGATACTAGAACTATTTTAAAAAGACCTGGCAGCAGGCAGGCATACACTTCGCAAGCTTTTTTTATTTTTCTCCTTCTTTTTTCTTAAAAATTCCCACCTGCACTACAGCACACAAACAGGACTCAAATCCCTATACAGCACAAGGGTGACACAAAACTCTTATCACGTCCTTGAAGCCACCCGCTGACAGCGCGGTGAAGACCTCCACGCTGAAGATGCGGTTCCACCAAATCTCCCCTCCATTTTCCCATATTACTCCATGCAATCACGACTCTGCACATACAAGTTGTTTCACTGCACAGGCAATAAAATCCTCCCCATTAAGGTTTTTCCTACAGCGACTTGAGAGGAGAACAACCCATTAAACAGAACAGCCACCGGAAAAATCAGAGACCACCAGGGACTTAGGTGTAACTGTTCTCTGAACTGACTAGATCTCACACCGACAGCTGAAGTCACACGTACTTCCCGAACAAGCTTCTTGTACACGCAAATATATAATCTACAAAACTGCTGGTCCCAACCACCACTACGAGTCGCCGGATCAGCTGCTAAGAGGTGAAGCAGGTCTCAGGTGCACACAGAATGCTTACACAAGGATTTCCAAAACCCATTCAAAATCCCTGCAAACACCACGTTACATTATTTTTAGCCTAGGCTAAAAATAGCAGGCATCGGTACTGTGCATATATTTAAACTCCCGGTATATGCAGGCGCTTCTGGACTGCAGTAATTAGAGCAGAACTCCAGCCTGCTCCCTCCACCTCGCGTTTGTGCTGCAATGAGCATCTTCAGACAGTGCTGGAATTTAAAGCGACAGTCGAGGGGAGACCCCCCTCCTAGAGACAGTGTAATATATTTCCCCACACACACACTTATAGCATTTGAAATCTCGAACTCCCACATACCCAAGACGGGACTAGACTCAGAGTGCTCTTTTCTGGCTCTAGCTCAAGGCAACAGGACTAGACAGAAAGCACTGCAGGGGAGGCAGGAATTGAAATCCCAACCGAATGGGGGGGGGGAAAACAAAAAAAAAAAAAAAAAAAAAAAAAGAACAACTTGAAAGAGATGTCAGCAACATCAAATCATTGTGTGATTTAGCCTTTCCCCCATACAGCAACACCACCGTTGCTCACCTACGTTGACAGAAGAGCATCAACTCCTACTTTCTGCCTGCGGGCAGCAAACGTGTCTGCTGGTAGCCTGCGAGCAAGGTGAATTTCTGGCTCCTTTCAAGCTGCTAAAACAAAGAGAAGCTACTTAAATAATGCATGGCTTGTGACAACCAGCAAAATGAAAAGCTAAAAATTCAGCCCTAAAAAAAAAAAAAAAAAAAAAGGCAGCACAACAGAAGGGAAATAAACCAGCCCAACTTAACTGTCGAGCATTTCATTGAAACATTTCAAAGGGTTCACGGTCTTCTGGGGGCTGCTCCTTGAAACAGTCACTTCGCAAAAGCGGGGAGAGTTTCACAGCGGTTGATCGTGTTAAGCGGCATCATCCCAACCAAAAATTAGAAATCCCCTGATCATACGCCCGACGAGAACCACCGTGCACAAACAAAGCCCTATTTGCCACGCACAAGGCAGCTACCGCCAGTGCCTCGCACCTCGGAAAGGAATAAAGGCAGAGATTAAGACGTGGCTGGCACGGAGGGCTAACCACTGCTCAGACAACAGTCGGAAACCACGCCAAAACCAAAAAGCCTTACCCCTGGCCTCCTGAAGACAGCAGTGCCTCGCAGGCAAGACCACCCAGTTTCCAGCAGCGCATCGGTTTGCTATGAAAACAGCACAACCAGATACAGTTATCACACAAAAGCTCCTCTCAGGAGCACAGAACGGGGGTAGAATTATGACAACTGCACCCATGTAGCTCTGCCACAAATATTTGGACCCATAGTATGTGCTGGAGAGGAACAACAAACCAGAACATCATTTAATAAAAGAATTAGATTATAAGTTTTAAAACACTCCCTAAATGTTTCACAAGACATGAGCAGCTGGCTTGGCTTACCAAAGGATTTTAGACAGACACGTACACCCTCTAAGAAGGGGAAGACAGGATTCCTGAGACCTGAGAAAGATCAAGGAACAGAGGCCAAAGTAAACAATTTTTTCTCCATTAAGAGACAGGTAACACAGTTCTACCACAGAAAGTCAGAGAACTGATTTTGTCCCACCAAAATATAAGACAACGTAACACCAGATGTGTTTTGTGGCAAGTAAAGCAAACCGGAATGTTTACCTGTCCGTATGTACAAGACAGCCAATACACGCACTGTGCAGAAAATATCTCAGAAGAGCACCGACTATTTCTGCAGCCACACCAGCATCCCAACCAGCTCCAGGAGCAATGCTCCAGGCTAGAACGTTATTAAGATGGACAAGAGGGACAGGGAGTCTTCAAACTTCTCTGGCAGCAACCACAACTTTTAGTTATCTTACGGAAGTTCCCCATTCCTCACCGTCTTGTACCCAAGGAGAAAAGCCGCACTGTGAAACACACGCTGAACCAAGCGATGCCCTTTCCACCAAGGCTTACCATTGGTGGGAGCTCTCTTGATGACTGCAGAGTGCTTAATGCTCACTGCATCGATGAAAAGCAAACTACGAGTTCGCTAAGGTGGGGTTGGCTGGTTTTACTAGAACCTGCTTGTGGCTCGACCAAGGACCAAGCGCTGTAGCTTCGTGCAGAGCTTCGCTGTGCATTTTTAACAGGCAATTCTCAGTCACCCGCGTGTCCAAGAACACATTAGAAGATGTTTTGAAAGGAGAGGCTATGGATTAAAAGGGTTTGAGCTACATCTGTGTGTCATTGCTGCGGTCTAATGAAAACTGCTTAGTCAGGAGCAATTAAGAGAGCAGATTTTTAGGGATTACTTGGGTTCAAATCCCTAACTATACTTCTGTCATTTTGAAAGTCAACTTAGGACTTAGAGGAAACATCTCGACTGTCTGTACATCACAAGACTTTCAGTTAACCTCACTTGCACTTCATCATTCCATTAAGGTGACAGTATGACTCAATCATATTTTTTTGAAATACCCAATCTCCATTTTTATTGCTTCTATTACACAAAATACACGAGGAAAGAAATCTGTCCAGTTTCATCTTACTCACCTAACATCTGGCCCCCTACAATGACACCAGTTTTCCTAGCAAAACCTACCTCTGCTTTGCGAGCTCTTCTCTAAAATGTAAAACTGTTCTGAACCAGATGTACTTGTTCTCCAAAAACGGGCAACTACTAATTCAACTCAACTGTAAGCTTCTGATGCCTTCAAGTTATTCCCTGATGACTGGCATCAAGGTCAACTGCTGGACATTTCACTGCCTTATCACGACCGCCCCCTCAGTCCTTCTGCTAAATAACAGGGCTCCGTATTGTCACATCTCTCTGACCAGCAAGAGACTGCTAATTTTGATGTATGCAAAAAAAAACCCCCATGCTGGCTCAAGAGGTGGGGAGCTTTAGATCCATCGTTTGCTTTCCCTATCAAATCAAGCACTAAAAAAAAAAAAAAAAAAAAGTTAAGAAGTCTGGTTGGAAAGGGGAGTTAATGCCCTTGCCTTGAGTAGCTCATTTTGAAAACAAAGTGAAAATTCGAGGCTTCGGGGGGGAGGAGGCGTCTCTCCAGTTTGCTCCTGTAAAGGATACTACTCTGCCTGCTTCAGACTTCTGGCACGTGCAGGATCATATAAAGTAATCCCAAAATCCAAAATGGTCCTCCCACATCACAGACAGAGATGCCAACTTGGCATTTCATGCTCAAGCAACAATTCAGGCACTGGCAGCTCAGCACTTCACCACGGCAGCACGTACACACAAACCCAACCTCTTTGGGCACAGAGCCTATCTCCCAAACCATCATTTTAAAGAACTGTTTTGCTCTGATTTTGTGGCAGAAGGGTGGGGATGAACGGAAGAGCATGTGAAACCATGTGATTTGCAACTTTGCCACTTCCAGAGCGAGTTTTACTTCCAGTTTTCTTGCCCTGAACTCACATGTATCCCAAGAGCAGGTGGCAGAGGCTCCTTTCTCTGGGCAGCACCGTCATTAAACCCACTGCTGTCTGAAAGAGCTGGACTCCACGGACTACCAGGTGCTGCACATACTTGCCAGGGCTCTACATAATAAGAATTGCAACTGTCTTCTCTTCCCCATCAAGCCAGCGGCCACATGGAAAAGAACAAGAGAAATGCCCTCCGTGCCCCAGGATATACATATGAGAGTGCTCCTCTGTTACTTGTGCTTCATAGAGCTCTCCAAGGGAAAGGACACAGCATTTTGTCTCCAAATCCTTAGTATTTTGTCTCATTTTCTCTTTCTTTTTTACGAGATGCCGAGTGTCACTTTTAAAAGGTATAACAGAACAAAGAAAACCAAGTGCAACCTTTTAAGGAGCTATTTAACAAGTTGGATGCACATCTGCAGGAGACTTCAGGTTCCCATCCTAGCACCGTTTTTCACTGGAGAAGAAAGAGGGAAATAAAGGAGTTCAAGGTTGCTGGGTAGAGTAACCCTCACAGGCCACGGCTTTCACCTAGACGAGCCCCCAGCGGCCTGCTCCGCTCCCAGCTATTTGCGGTGGGCAGCGGGAGGAAGAAGAAGAGGGACAGGCTGCACAAAACCAGCAAAACACTGTTAAAAGCGGCAGCGAGGGACAAACCAGAGCGAAGCCAAGAAGGCTGGAAAGCACAAAGAGTTAGTTTTAGTTGCAGTAACAGTCGGAGGACTTTTAAATTCATGAAGGATTAATAGGTTGCGATGGCATCCTAGATGTTAAGCTGATGCCCAGCAGACCAGCTCTGGAAACAAAGATCTAAGCTGCACTTGGGAAGCTGTGTTCCAGAAAAAATCCCTAATGCACTACCAGGAGCAAATGTGGAAAGGAACAGGGGAATTTTTTAATTTTATTTTAAGTGTGACCTGAACCCATCACAAGAAACTTTGCTTTCAAGGATGGCTGCAGCCTGCAAAGCACACCTCACCTCATTTCACAAAGCTGCTGACAATACAAAAGCTAAGACTTGACCTTGAGGTGGCACAGAAGGAAAAAAAAAAAAAAAAAACAACCCCGACTTATTGCAATAGCCCACCTTAGCAAAAAGGAAGGTTTCTGTGTCAACCTGCACAGTATTTTTAGAAGTATCGACTTAAAAGTTTGCCACCAACCATTCAAGGTGTCAAACATCCCAGAATTAGGGACTTCCAAAAAGAATGACTTCCCAGGTCACATATTCCGGTTATTACAGCCGTACCCTTTTTTTTGAACCATGTTAAGCATCTGCATTCGCCATAATTTCCAAGGTCAGTGGCCAGTGCTGGCCAGAAGCTGTGGCTTCATGTTAAGAAGGTTTTCAGAGCAAGACCTGCTTAAGATGGTCACATTCCCACACCACAGCTTGTCACCTCCTCTCACACTGAGCTCCACCGGCATTTGTTACAGCTTTGAAAAGAAATGCCCTGGAAAACTTTTTTGTAGGATTCAGATCAGATACCTTCTCTCCTCACACATCCACCACAGCATAACTGGGAGAACAGAAATAGGATGCTAAAATAAACTGCAAAAAGGGGGAAGATCTTAAACTGCAGCCTAAGAGTTGACGCTGTGCGACCCCAGCTGAGATGCCTAACTAGCACTCAATCTATATGTGCTTCTAGTCCAAGATCACACGCTGCTTTTGAAAGATGCTTTTACACATTCAACTGAAGGGCTTAAATACATACAAGAATCAGCTTCAAGCCATAATGAGCCAAGAGGCCAAGTTCACTCTGCAGTCAAGAGCCTTCAACTGCCTTAACTACAGAGAGTAAAATACTGATAGAAACCTTGTAAGGCACACACAATACCTGAGCAGCAGGTTCATGCTCTGCACCCATTCCTGCTGGAAAGAGTAAAAAAAGAAAAGCTGCACCCAAAAACTGCTGCACAAGAGGGACTGCCACCAACCCGTCTGAAGAACGGAAACTATGTCCTATGCTCAAGCACCACAGATAACCAGTTGTTACAAGATTTTCAAGCCAGCCAGCAACTGCTTTTGTAAAACCAGGTCTGGTTTTGTTTGCAGCCAAGTGTTGGCCCTGTGGGCAACCGATTCCAGGCCAGCAAGCGGGCTGTCAGTGGCAGAAACCGAGGGCAGCCTCCCAGGCTCATGACAGTTGTCCAGTCTGACTTCATCCACGCCACGTGGCAGAGGCCATGGCAGGGTTTAAGCAGAATGTGTTAAAATAGCAGAAAAAACAAAGAGGTTGTATCTATCTGAGGTGAGCACAACACTACATCAGAACCGATAACAGTGAAACCGGATCATGGCCAGATTTAGAGGTGCTCCACATCCAGCATGATTCTTTTCTGAAGCCTATTAAAGTTCACAAATGAATGAGTTATCGGCTAGCCAGCTAAAAAGCAAGGAAAGCAGCACTGCACATTAATTCTCCAGGTCCGGTCACACAGATTTAGGAGACTGCAAGGTACCTAACAATTTCACCCCAAGGATAATAAATATTTTGCATATGCAAGACTACGAAAACCACTACAGGCCACAGCTAAGAGGTTACACAGGCTGCAGTCAGTCCATTTGCTATGGATGCGACTGTTTCCAGGCTGCGAATTTGCGTGCCTACCCCTTAGTCATCGCAGTCAAGTGTCCAACACTGTTTAAGCTTTCACATAGCAGAATATAAATTCTTTTCCCGGGTGTTGCAACAGTACAACATCAAACAGATTATTTAACCATCTGGGACGGAGGGTCAGTAAAAGCAGCCACAAACTGCTAAACAAACACAAAAACATTCAGCTGAGGAGCGCTCTTCAGACACTGTGCTCAAGTCAGAGGTGTGTCCCAGCTGTCGCGGGCTGGTCTGTGCTAGCCATGGCTGATCGAGGGCACCTCCCAGTTTATACACAATAAAGCCTGCTCCACTACAATAGGATTCCGGTTTAACAATATAGAGAGAGGACATGAACTATTTACGCTAGCCAAGTTACTGCTAATGAGTCTTGCCTGTCTTGTTCATCTGTAGCTGGAAATCCTAGCAGCAGGGGAGGTATGAAACGCCCTACGCCGCTGGTTTCCTGCAAGGGAGAAAAAGCTTCTTTTCCTGCCTCCCCATTATGCTGCTGCTGTCATCTTCCTCAAATCGCATTACAGCGTGCTACAGAGAGAGCAGGGAGAGGAGGAAAGTCTTCCAGGCAGCGTCGCCGCTCTGCTGCAGGCAGCTGTCAACATCGCTGCCTGTTCCACTCTGCTATCCCACTGTAACATGTTTATCCAACATTTTGAACCTCCCACGGGTGTGTGGGTAGGCTCTCCTTCTGCTACCGGCCATCAGGTACCTTCAAGGAAAAAGGATCTGCAGGAAGCATCAGGGAGAGGTTTCCCTCCCCCCTCCATCCAACATAAAAAGGCATCACATCTTCGGGACGGTATTTGGAAGCAGAAGCGTAAATCCGTTCCTAATTCTGGTTTTGCAAAGGCTGCAAAAAGGCAACTGCTGTGTTCCTTTCGCCAATTGAGAAACAGTAACAGCAGCGCCCACAGCTTGGTAAGGGCACGTCAGTATTGACAAAGCAGTACAGAAGCATGAGAAGTTATTTAGACAAAATATATTACTTGAGGCCATTTTCCATCCTTATATTCCCCAAACAAAGATCCTAGCTTCTACAAATCTTGATGACCTTCCACTACAGAGTAATATCACACAGTGCCTCTCCAGATCTTGTCCAAATGTTTATCTAAATAATGCAAACAGTAGCTTGGCCTCCTTACAGAGGTAAGCAGACCAAGTGTGAGCAACACAGCACTCGTCCTCAGAAGCCAACTGAAAACATTTCGGGTCACCCTGACACCTACACACGCTCCCAGATTTATTTCAACTCATCAACTCTGCTTCTCGTTACGAGTGATGACGACGACAGCCTCCAAAAGTCACCCTGTGAACAGACAGGCACTGTCGGCATCAGCAAAGGTCTGGCTCCCCCAAAGCCAGCAAGGAAGCCACGCTTAATTGAAATTTCCCCCAGCGTGGGTCAGAAACACTACAAGATGGCATCGGGACTTGGCGTAGCAGCTGCCCGGTGTTGAAATCTTTCCCCATAGCCCAGCGCTTTTTCCACTTATATTGGACAATGACAATTCCCCTCATGAACACAGGGAAGGAACCACAGCAGCGCTGGTAATTAGGAGAAAGGTGTCATTCAGAAGTTGTACGATTTCTAGTCCTCAGCAATTAAGCTTTATCAAGGATCGTTACAAATCTAAAACCGTGGCAAGCTCTTAAGCACTGACCCTGAGGAAAAACATCACTCCGGAGATATTCCAAAATCAACCTGAAATTCTATAAAAGCGACACAAAGGCTGCTGAGAACAAGATTATTCCAGCTCAGTAAAACATTCCTTATTATCTCACATCTCGGTGCTTTGGCAAGGATACCTTATTCGTGGCACCAGGACACTGCTAAGTGGCTTTTTTCTCTTTTTCCTGTTCTTCCTGCCTATCCCTCCCCGATTTCCCAGATTTCCCTGTCCCCAGTAACCTGTTTAAAAGAAGACCACCCTACTTCTCGTCAGACCAATGCTGATCGGGACGTTATTCAGCTCAATTTCAAACACAAACTACCACGTCAGTAAACAGGTAACCTTATCTCCTGGGCTGCTACTGGAAGACAGCTAGTGTGCCCAGTAAACCCCATGTTTCGCGTCTTCTGCTGCTCGCTGTCTTAAAAAAAGGCACCTACCCCACTGAGGACAGACCCTACTGAGAGAAACTGAAGTTACATGTAGCAGCTTGAAAAGCCCACCCATCGACCAAGGCATGCATCACACAACACTGTTATTTCAGCACACACACAGATGTCTGAGACCATTAGCACCCCTCCTTTAAGTAGTTAAGGAGATGTCTGAATTCAATAATTTAAATGGAGACTTAAAATATCTCCAGACCACATCCACGTGCAAAAAGAAAAAAACACCCAAGTTTCTGACGAGAGGAATTAGCGGCGCAGTTCTGACTGTCCCAAAAAGAACGCAGCCGGCGGCAAGCCCCGACGCCCATGGCCGCGCCGAGCTGCCGGCACTATGACACAGTAAACCACTCACAATGACTTTAAAAAGAAATAAATAAAAATAAGACATCCATTCCAAAATAATGAATGGGAACTTCTTCCAGCAGGCACTAAAAAACACCCGAAGGGTTCCATGTCTCTTGCACTTGGGTTTGTGCCACTCCGGCTTGCTAATCAGCTCCTGGCCCCCGAGATACGCTTCCTGCCTCTCTCCAGCTGCGCAGAAGTCGACGGAGTTGTGTGCTTGCTCCACCTATTTTTGCCACAGGTCTTTTTAGTAATTTGTGTCCAATTTCAAAGCACAAGCAGCGATCGCAGCTCGCCGGCGGCAGTAACGCCCACTGCATTCTCAGGCAGACAAAGCATGGACTACCCAGGAATTTGGACTTCCGAGGCAGCTTCTGAAACACAAGCCCAGGAAAAGGCTGCCAGCACTGTGCTGGAAACCAGAATGTACCTTAACATCAGTAAAGCCTGCCCCAGCTGCCCTTCCAGGAACTGTTCTTTGTGCCCTGACTTAGGCAGTTGCCTGAGAAGGATGCCTGCAGTCAGGCTGACAGGAAAACGTCCTAGGAAAGAAAGAAAAAGAGACGGAAGAAGGCTCATTACCAAAATGCAGCACTACCAAGTGGGCTGAATGTCTCTACAGATCTTCAGGAAGTGGGTCTGAGTGCTTTCCCAAGTCGTGGTATTCCAGGCACAAACTCCTGTCAAGATGATTGTTTATTAACATCTAGTCACACCATGCAGACACCCAGCACATGAAATCTATTAAGATGTTTACAATATCGAAAGGCCTGGTGTAAGGCAGTGGAATTTTTGCACGGCATTCATCCTAGAAATGAAAAGCTCAGATTAAAGCTGTAAACCCCACAGTTCTGTAATTAAAAGCTGTCCCTGCAATTCTACTAGTCCTAGAGAAAACGGGTCCCACCATAGGGTTTGCACTGCACGCTCCGACAACATGGTACCCAGACGGGGACGTACCAGAACCTGCTCCAGATTTGGATCTGCAGAGTGGTGGATCTCAAACATTCCCTCTCACCTTCCAAACTGAAGGTCACTGAAGGAAAAAAGCTCTCATGCCATCCTCTCTGGAAGTGGGAGGCCACTTTATATCTGAGCATGCAAAGTCCAGTCTATCCACCTGACCAGGGACTCCTGCCTTCTCCTCCATTGCTACTGCTGGAAACCTGCAACAGCTCCAAAGTACATTGATTGAGACAGCAGAAATTCTAAGAAAGAGGAAGCAACCACTACATAGCAGAAGAGAGAAACGGGGATCTGCTTGTAGGTCTTCGCTCTAATGCTGCCCATGCCTTTCAGCCACCAAGGCAATTAGCTATTGCTTTTAGGATCGCTGCCCGAAATAAAGCAAGAGGAGTCTGCTGTTCTGCAGGGCAGTCACTAAGCTGGAAAAGAAACACAAGGAGAGACGCTGTGAAAAAGCACACAGACAACCGAGCTACAGTCCCTCAGCATTAAGCCTCGACAACGGGAAGAAAAGTGCACAGCAGCAACATTAGCTTTTCTTTTTTAAAAAGCATCAGAGGTCTCAAACCAGTGACTGAACAGTAACGCTTCACGTAAGAAACTGAACTTTGTTTGACGAGCAGTAAGGAAGCTGAATAGAAACATCGACAACTAAACTTATTCATATGACAGCTACGTTTCTGGTGTAAGTATTTTTCAATAAGACTCTAAGGTCAGGCATTAGAAGACGTTCGACGACAACGCTTCAGGTCACAAAGAGGAGGCGAGATGAAAAGAAAAACCTCCTGGGCCACACTCGCAGGCGCAAGCGGCCGTTACCCACCCAGGAGCCGCGCAGGGGTTCCGGCGAGCGCAGCTGCAAAGCCAGCGGGTCTGCAGGACAACAGTGACTTTTTAAGCCGACCTACATTTTGCCCATCCCAAACCGGCGTGCGGGAGCGCTGCCTGGGCGAGCTCTCGCTCCTCTCTTCACACGCTCGCTGGAGTTAGCTACAACTCATTAGTCTCCAAATACTTTGCGTGAAAACCTGACCTTCCTCCAGCTGTTTGGGGGAACAAGCTCTCCCCCACCACGCCGAGCTAGCACTCAAATCAACAGAGAGAGGGGAAGAGGAGGAGTATCTCTTACACACATCCCTCAACTCTAAGGACAGCTGTGTTTTGGGTTTCTTTTCTGCAGCAGCTCCCACAGCAGATGCCTGAAATGTCAAGATGTCCCAACGGCACCAAGTGTTTCCACAACAAGGCGGGGGTCAGAAGTGAAGAACAAGCTTATTTCCGCCTTTCCCCACCAGCTCCGGAGCCGACGCTATTTTTCCACCCGAGTATAAACACCCAGCCCAGGTTATACCTGAAACCAGCCGGGGAAGGGACCCCACGGAGAGCAGCGCCGGGAAATTGTACCCGGGTGCCCCCCACCCTCTTTACCCCTCCATGGCAGGGGGACACACGAGACTTCAGCAGGACACCGGGGCCGGGAAGGAGGCGAGGGCCTCACCGGGGCCGGCCCCTGACCTCGGGGGGAAAAGGGACCGGGGAAGAACCGGCCCTAAGCGGAGGGAAGGGACCGGTCCTGAGGTGGGGGGGGACGACGACGCCGGCTCTGAGGGGAAGGGGGGACCCGACCCTGAGGGGGAGTGAGGGGAAGAACCCAGCCCTGAGGGGGGGATTCCGGCCCTGAGGTGTGGACAGACCCGGCCCTGAGGCGAAGCGGGGGGAAGGACCTGGCCCTGAGGGAGGAGAAAGATCCGGGCCTGAGGGAAGCAGGGGGAAGGACCCGGCCCTGAGGGGGGGGGACCCACGGGGCAAGACCCCAGCCGAGGGCGGCAAGCGGAGCCCCCGCCCGGGGGGAGGGGGGCAGGCAAGGCCCAGGGGACGAGGCGGGGAGGCCCGGCGTGAACCCCTCCCCCGCCGCCGGGCGGCTGCTGCTGCCGCCGCTCTCCTCGGGCGGCGGGAGCGCCCCGAGCTCGCGGGGGCCGCGGCCGGCACTCACCGAGCCCGTCCGCCGCCCCGCCGGCCCCGCTTCATTTAGCCGCCGCTGCCCGGCTCCTTCCGGCCTGCCCGCCCCACGTGACCACACCGCCCCGCACCATAGAGAGGAGCGGCGGGGAGCGGGGAGCGGCGAGGGACAGACGGGCGGCCCGAGCGGTCCCGTCTCGGCAGACCTACCATAGAGGCGGGGGAGGGCGGTCCTCCAGGCGGCCCCGCCCCCTTCCGGACGGGCGGTGGTTTGGGGGAAGGGGGCGGGGCCTGAGGGGAAGGGGCGGGGCGAGGAGCTGCACGTGGTTCCGAGGGGGGGTCTCTGCTGGGGGAGGCAGGTCCCCTGTTGGGGGGGGGCTCTGCGAAGCGGGGTCAGGTCTCCTATAGCGCTACAGGTCCTCTATGGGGGGGCAGGTCCCCTATGGGGTGCTCTGCCATGGGGGGGTGCAGGTTCCCTATAGGGGTGCTTTCTCATGGGGGGGGGAGGTGTCAGGTCCCCTATGGGGTGCAGGTCACTATGGGGGGGCTCCCCCAAGGGGGGGTCAGGTCCCCTATGGGATGCAGATCCCCTATGGGGGTGCTCTACCATAGCAGGGGGGGGTGTGCAGGTCACCCATGGGGGTGCTGTGCCGAGGGGGGTTCAGGTCCCTTATGGGGTGCGTGTCCCCTATGGGGCTGCTGTGCTGGAGGGGTCAGGTCCCCTAAGGGGGGGCTCTGCCAAGGAAGGATCAAGTCCCCTATAGGGCTGCAGGTCCCCTGTGGGGGTGCTTTGCCATGGGGAGGGGTGTGTAGGTCCCCTATAGGGTGCTCTGCTGAGGGGGGGTCAGGTCCGCCGTGGGGTGCGGGGGTGCCGTCCCACCCTGGGGGTGAAGCTGCTGGAAGGGGAACCCCGGCACACGGCAGCCCCTGTGGGCCGGGAGCCAGCCCCCGCCCCTGCCCTGGGGTGACCTCCCACGAGGGCTCTGTGGCCTTTTGGAGGCGTAGAATTGTGGTTTTGGGCTGCAAAGCGGCGCTAGAACAGAGCCCTGGGGCTCCCTGTGCTCCCATCGCCTGCAGACCGGGGTGGGGGGGTGTCACTTCCCCCCTCACCAGCGTTGCTAATTAATCCTGAAAGTGTGGGTGAAGCCAGGAGCTTTGTGTCTCCCGTTGCTGCTCACAAGGACTCGGGTCGGTCCATGGACTCTTCTTCTCGCCTCCCTGGGACCCTTGAGCTGCGTCCCTCCCAGCACCGGATCGGCGGGGGCTGGTTCCCGTCCCAAAAGCCCCCTAAAATCCAGCAACACTCAACCCCCCCCACTCCTGGCCCCGGGACAGAGCAGCTCTGGGGACAAGACACCACAGTGAATTTTTGATTACATTAATTTCTCCTTTGATACCTGGTTACGGGGAGCTGAGCCCCCTGGAGAGGGCAAGGCTGGGCCACGTCCCGCTCCCGTGAAGCCTCCGAGGTCAACCTGGAGAGACCCAGGAGATGGAGAAAAATAAAAAAAAAAGAATAGTAATTAAAAACAAATGTCATAGAAAATGATCGGTCTGCAGCAATACACGTTATGGACGGAGCGGGGCAGGTGCCCGGGACAGCGGGAAGGGCTGGTGGGGACAGAGGGACAAATCCCACCTCCACTGAGGCTGGTCCCCCCCCTTGCTGTGCGTGGGGAAGGAAAATGGCTTTTCCAGGGAGCAGAGAGCTGATGACGATGCTGATGCCACCCTGTCCCACTGCCAGCCCAGCGCCGGGACAGCTCAGCCGGCAGCTCCCGCTCCTGCAGGTCGGGGTTTCCTCTAACAGATCTCCCCGGAGCAGCTCTCGGCGAGGGAGGATGGAGCTGAGCCACGTGTGTCTTGGTGCCCTGCCCTCCCAGAAATGTCACCACCCAGCCCGACATCTCTGCAGAAAGCACCAGCGACCTCTTGGTCACCTCCTTCCTCGGCTGCACCCTGGCCACCATGTGCGTGGTTGGGCTGGTAGGAAACATCTACACACTGGTGGTCGTCACCATCTCCACAAGGTGCCCCATCTCCATGTACCTCGTCACCTTGGCCCCAGCCAATCTTCTGTACTTACCCGCCGTCCCCTTCGTGGTCTGCACATACTTCATGCAGGACTGGTACTTGGGAGACCGGGGCTGCAGGTTCCTCTTCAGCCTCAACCTCCTCACCATGCATACCAGCATCTTCATCCTCACCATCACGAGCACCAATCTGTGGCCGTCATCAGGCCTCTGGACACCCTGTGCAGGTCAAGGGACCACCAGTGGGCGGTCACCTGCCTGGTGTGGCTGGTGGCCTTCCTCCTCGCCCCGTCCGCCATGATCCTCGTCGACCTGCACACCAGCCACCGCAATGGGGTGACCAAGTGTGTTGTGGCAGGGTCTCCCTGGCTCTCCAGGAACATTCCTCTCCCCGCTCCCTGCACGGCGACCGCTGTGGCTCAGCCCATATGGTTTCCAGCCGCAGCCTGACCTCCGCTCCGGGTGCCAGCCCCTTCTGGGTCTGGGATGGAGATCAGCAAACTCAGCACGACGCTCCCGCCCCTGAAGCAATCCTTCCTCTTCTGCAGGCCATAAAAACCAGGTTGTGGTGCAAGAAAAACATCTGTCCCTCTCAACCTGCTGGCGCCCGAACTCCTTCCCGTCATCTTAGGTCCAGCCACGAGCTCTCCGAGCGGATTTTCTTTTATTGCACGTCTGTGTAACACAGCGGCATCCTGGTCCCACGTCAGGGGCGTTTATTCTCCAAGCAATAAAATAATCCCACGGCCAAGGCTGGGAGAGGGTCCGCAGGACCGGGGGGGGGGGGGGTGCGTGTTGTTTGCACCGTCCATCCAGCAGGTAGATGAGAGATTGCAGGAAGGGGTTCTATACATTTCTAATCCCATTCTGATCTTGTTTCAAATTAGCACGATCAGAAAGAGAGGCAGCATCCTCCCCTCCTGCCCTCCATCCCCCGCCTCCCGCCCCTGATTTATTTAATCTGTAATTATTTATGGGGGTTTTGGTTTCACCCTAAGCCACACGGGAAGAAAGGCTGAAAAGCGAAGCGAGAGGGAGGGTTTTAGCCAGGCATCAGGCTGTAAGGCACCAACAGAAGATAGCAAGAGGTTTTCTTGCGAATTAAAACCCGTGCTGCCGTGCTTTTTTAAAGCGGAGGGCGGTGGGCAGCGGCCGCCTTTCCCCAGGCGGGCAGCCACGGGGACACCGGGGCAGCAGCAGAAACCAGAAGAGAAATCGCCACCGCGAGACCGGTGGCTCCTGCTCACCGCGCGCTTTGTACGTCCTGCGGCAAGAGGAGGAGACCGGAAATTTTAACTTGAGGAATGTAATTGGTACGCCAAGCTCCCATCGAAGAGACAGTCTTGAGTTCTGCAAGACTTCTCGAGAGAAATATTAATTCTTTTTATCAGGTCTTCAAACAGAAGTCCTGCAGCAGCCCCTCTACAGCGCACCGAAGGCACCGGAGCGGGCTGCAGGAACCCTCTGTCTCTCTTAGCTACATCTGCACACCAACGGGATACCAGCCATCAGGAACGCTTCCCAAGAAGTATTTATTAGAGGAAACGCAAAGGACCAGCGTTTGGCAGAGCACGGAAGGACTGACGGCATTCCTTGCTCCAAACCCTCCAGCAGAAGCCATCCAGCCCCTGCTGCCGGCTGAAACGAGGGGGTGGGCGAACCCAGCTCCGCTGGTTTGCTCCTTGCGTCTTAGTGCATTCAATCGCATTGGGAAGTTATCCAAAGAATAAAAAACATTATTGAATTATCCCTCCTTTTTTTTTTAAAAAAAAACCAACAAGATTAAAGAAATCCCAGCTTTCAGAGCGGGAAGGCTCTGCTGCAGCGCGCACCGATGCTGAGCACCGAGTGATCCCCGCCGGCACCGGCCTCAGACTCCCGTCCGTCTTTCTCCACTTGCAAAACACTGCTAATTAGGAAAAAAAACCCCAAACAACACCCAACCAGGAAAGCAGAGATTCATCAGCATTACCGAATCTTTCTCCGACTGTAATTAAGGGGGGGGTATGTGTTATAATTTCTTTCCCGAAAACTGAGGTTTTGGATAAAAACCAGGGCAAATAATAAGGTAAGAAGGGAAAAAGATACAAGCTGGTAATGAATCAGTTAAAGAATGAATGAAACAAAGCGTTCTACCTGGAAAGGAAGCCTTACCTGGGCAGCCCGTATAAATCCGTTACATCAGCTGCATTTCCAGACCTCGTCCCCTGAGTCAGCCCCCACAACCCCAGCCCCCCGCAGAGGGGCAGCCTGAGCCGCTCCTGGGAGCAAAGCTCGATCGCCGAGAGCAGCGCCAACAGCAGGACGGCTTCGCCACGCGCCGCTCTGCCTCTGTCAAACAAACTGGATTTTTCTTAAAATCTTACTATTGTGTAATGCTACATCATCTTCCATCAGAGCGATCCTGTTTTTGGTTGCTGCCATCAGCGCCCTGCCTGTATCCTCCACCCCCACCTCCAGCTACGCTAAGCGCAGCACTACCACGCTCCGATTACGAGCCCATCAATTTTCCCGTGCCTTCCATAAATGTTTTAATAAACAAAATAGCAGACACCAAGAGTTTAAAGTTGTGAGTTTATTGCATATGTAACAAAAATGAACATGACCTCCTGGGTCCAGCCTACTATACAATCACTGTTTATTCCAGCTGGTTCCATAACCACATTAAATAGAACTAGTATTTCTTTAAATACTTTGATTTAGACATAAAATGAAACATTAGTGTACAACTTTCACAAAATAAATCTGCAATAAAAACAGTGGGAAGAATAACAAGGATAGCAGCAATACTTAAAACATGACATTACAAAATAATAAATTAAAAAAATACATTATAAAGTGGTTGAGGAACAAAAAAATTAACAAATTAAAACCAGATCCATACTGTGTTTCTGGGAACTTGCTGTGCCACGCGGCCCTGAACCTGGGCACCGGCTCCAGAGGGCCCCGGTGGCTGGATCACTAATTTACAAAATCTGTTGGATTTCACAACCACCTCGACTTGAACTACGTACATACCGCTGAGCAAACGCTGATTTCACCGTCTGGAGCTTCGAGCAGCCTTTTCCGAAGCAGGGTCTCCTCTAACATTTAATGCCCAAGTTAACGCTAACATTCATAAAACAGTCTCGTTTCTTCCCGATTTAAAACACGAGCAAAGTGGTGGTTTCCTACATCCCTGAGCATAGAGTATAGGCTGATGAGCAGTATCAGGGCAAGCACTGAAGGGCTGTGCCAATGGACCAGCTTTTAGGTTTGCTTTTAGGACAGGAACAAAAAGACACACTGTACCTTGTATTTCCTTCGGGTCAGATCCAAGAGTATCCGCGTACAAGGTGGAACACGAAATGACGAAACGAACACCAGACTCCATGTTATTCTTTGGGCAAGTTTGAGAAGTAACAACCAGTTCAAGTGCTGGCAGACCGAGTGGGAACGAACACACGAATTCAGACAGCTGAGGTTTTCCGAGCAGCTCCCGAGCCCTCAGAGACTCCACGGCTCAAGCCACGCGAACTCTTGTCGGCATTTCATCCTTCCCTGGCCTTGGAACCCACCAGAGGAAGAACAAGCCGTTGCTTTAAACCCATTCTGCCTCAGTTCTTTATTTTCCTCCATCCATCCAACCAGCTTTAAGGCCTGCCTCAAATGCATGTACAGAACGATACAAAAAAAATGTCTTCATCGTCACCGAAGTGGCACAAAATCGCAAAGACAACACGATGGGAGAGGTGGTGAAGCTGTTTAGAAGAGAACTGAAATAATCAAAAAGACAGTGCCCTGTTCTCGTTACTGTCAGCATGGAGGAGGTACCTTGACAAGGGCTTTTAAATACAGCAAAAGACAGACGGACTTTTCAAAACAACAATCCTTGCCTATTCTTATGTTGTGCATCCAATAAAACACTGACCTAGCAAAGACATTAGGAACTATCATTCTATGTCAACTGCACCGTTGACATAAAGCTACTTGACCTATAGATCTCCAAATCAAGGGCCTTCGCCTTCATCTCGCTTGGTTTTTACTGAGCCACTTGTGCTGCACGTAGAGCTTGCGGGATAGGATTTTTGGTAGCAGTGGGCTTTAGTATCTCTTTTTTTAAACTCTTTTAGTGAAAAATCCACATGAGACTGCATGCAAAGCTTTTGGGCAATAATCCATTTTGTGGTGGGTTTTTTTTTTTCTCCCTATCTGACTGGTTTATTGCACATTCAAACGTACTGAAAGGATTAAATACACTCTATGAACAGGTACGATTTCACAGGCATTTCGAAAAGCCAGGGCTGTGGGGATTCTGCTCAGCCCAAGACTGTACAGGTGCTTCTCTGCAGACTGTTGCATTTCCTCTCTTTTCTCCAAAAAAAAAAAAAAAAAAAAAAAGAAAAAAAAAAAAGAGTCACATAGTTTCATTTACATCCCAACAACCAGTACTGCAGAAACTGGTCCCCAAGTGCCGAAAGATTCCTAGAGAACGTGGGTCTGAACATGCCTCTCCTGTACAGTCTTGGAGGACGAGCATCGTTAGCCACCCCGTGCAAATCTCACAACACGGTACGATTTTACACCTCCAACGCAATCCTTACTCCCAACAACAAATCACAAGAGTTATGGTCAATGGAGGGAAAAAAAAAAAAGATATCCCACAAAAAAAAACAAAACAGAGAAAGATGCCAGGGTTTTGACAAGTGTCTACTTTCTGTCCTATCACAGTTTAAAGCTATTATCAAAGTCAATTAAAAAAAGACAAAATAGAAGTATTCCAGTAGACATCTTCTAAGAACGATCTCTTACCCACAGCTGAATTTCAATGCACTATTCCATAAGCATAACATCTGTTAAGTGTTTCAGTAATGAATCTCTAAAAATCAGGCTTGCCAAAGAAAAAAAATCCCATACAGGCAAGTCTGCTTTACTTAAGTTTAGACACGTTTGACAGACAACTGGGTCTTTCTGAAGCCATGTTATTTGTTAAAATACTGTCTCATCTTGGTGTGCAAACTGGAAGAAAATGTTAGTGATTCAGGTATTTGATTTGCTTTTGTTTCCCCTGGGAAGCTGTTTTAGCAATGTGTTAGAGAGCAAACCTTTTAATATTAGTTTCAGATATTGGAAAAAATAGCCTTATATGGCTCTCTGGAGAAATTTTTATCCCTACAGAACCGAAGTCATAAATTCTTTCAATAGCTTTTCATAACATTTAAAATGTACTCACTGTATAGTTACCCTTTTACCTCAACCTCCAAATAAACCTTTCCCAAGGCCAAAACCTGCCGAACAGAAGTCCGCTCTGTTCACTTGGCTTTCAGCGATTTCCATGTGGGTCTCAGAATTTGAAGTCACACAAACACATCTCGGGTAAAACAGTGGCACAGAAATCACAGCTTTGGGATTGAAGAGGTTCTTATCCTCTGTCTCCTCCTTACAAGGCTTCTCCGCGAGGTACTTACATCTGAACGAACTATGGAAAGTAATTCTGCAGGAGGAAATAATTGTTCTCGTGTGCAAGACAATTAGATTTCAGCCAGGACAACCAAAAAGAAATCACACAATACCATTTAAGCTGTCCCAGATTCCTTCACTTTTCTCAAGGTGAGCCACAGCTTCCACTGGGAGCTTCCTGCTAAGGCAGAACTTGGATTTCTTTACCTTTCAGTTAAATGTTCATATGGAGGTATTTTCTGCTAGAAGTTGACTTATTAAACAAGTGTTTTAAAATGTGCAATGCAAATTGTGGTGCCAGTCAGACACTCTGCACCCGCCAGACTCTACAAGGGCTCAAGCTTGATTTAAGACAAACTAACCAGGTACACCTACCAGCTGCAAGTCCTCAGCAAATTAAGCTCATTCTTAATTACACTTTGATTCTCCTATTAAAAAAAACCCCACAAGTCACTGACCCTATCACAATATGTGTTACAAATCTAGCAGAATATCCCGTGTAACCAAAGCCAAATGCCGAACTTGGCTGTATTTCATTTTATGGGGAGGGGGATGGAAGAAGAGGGAAGGGGTTATTGTAACAAAGGGGAGAAAATAGAGTTGGAGACCACCAACAAAAGCCCCTACCCCCACCCTCATCCACCAGCGGCGGAAGGGAAACAGCCCCATCTCTAAGTTGTCTAGAGTTCGGATGCTTCAGACAGCTTAGCAGGAAGTTCGCAGCAAGCCTCTTCTAGCTTTTGATTTGGTGGTCCATGAGCTAGCATCTGTTTCCTTTGGTTGCTTTTTCACTCCACAGCAAACCCACATGTCTCTTCCACAGCTGTCAACAGCTTCTCATAAAGCTTCTCGTATGACTCATAAGGCGGAATGTCAATCCGGTTAAAGCTAGAGATAAAATAATAACACATTGCAGAGTACGCATCTCAAATATTTATTGGGGAAAAAAAATAATCTAGATCAGCTACGTATAGATAGAATTTGCGCAAATCAAAGAAAACCTCAGCCACTTTGGTGGCCAAAGGAGACAGGATAAAACCCAAGCGTGCTTCTGCAGCAGGAATGCACAACTTAATAGGGTAGTATTGGGGAGGAGGAGGCAGGTGGCAGATGCGGGAGACTTGGAAGTAAAGCAAGCCCTCAGACGGGCGGGCTCCCCGCTCTGCCTGCAGACAATCTGCGCCCCTGCTGAAGTGATTTCCTGCCTCTGGCAGAGGGAGACTTCCGTACGAGAGCTCAGCTCTGTGCTGCGCCCTACCAACAGCACACTCTTCCTACCTTTTACATCGGACGACCGTTCTCCGTAACCCTGGACGAGGACTCACCGCTGTGAGTAATTTCTCAGCGAATACTTTTGCTGAACATGTAGAAATAAACTTACAAATATCTCACTATCCAGAATAATCAACTCCGGGATAAACGGAAACCACAGCTAGTGCAGAAGGCAAACGTAGCTGTACGAAGAGAAGTCGATTATTTTGCTGGCTGCAGAGTATGGATATTTCCAAGCCAGCGGAGCACACGTGGATTCACCTGTGCATATCACATGCCTTATCCATAGCTGGGACCAACAGAGATGACGCCTTTAAAGCAAGACAAAGGGAAAGCGAGCACTGACAACGCGGAATGTTTTCATCTTACCAAGTGTGGGCTTTTGGAAGGTTGTCTGTGTTTGCATCTATTAAATGGATGGTAAACAGTCTGGGTCCTGCAGCGCCTGTAGAACCTTACAGACAGACATTCTAGTTAATGCACTTCAACAAAACATCATTCGTGCACACAGATTCGGCTACTTATAAAAAGGCAAGAGAGAAAAAAATCCCCGTTCCAGCTGCAAATACAAGTGTGTCATAGGCTAAATCTGCAGATCAGATTTGCAGCTGATGAAGGGATGGCAGAAGTGACAGGGCTGTTCATGACAATTAATTTGCAGACGAGTATTTTGGAAAGCTGCTAAATTTTACATTAACAATGTTGCACTTTCAAAAATGAAAAGACTTAAGTGCAAAAAGATTTTCCTTGTAAGAGAGAACTATATATTTTACTTTGAACATCAGTTAACTGTCAGCCAACAGACGGAACTTTACCATGAGAATCACACCAACTGCCCTGGTTTCAGCTGGGATAGAGTTAATTTTCCTCCCAGTAGTTGCTGTGTTTTGGATTTAGTACAAAAATAATGTTGATAACACATATGGTTTTAGTTGTTGTTAAGTAATGCTTAGCTTAAGTCAAAGACTTTTTCAGCTTCTGATAGAAGCTGAGAGGGAGCATCGACAGGACAAGCTGCCAAAGGAATATTCCATACCATCGGCGTCATGCTCAGTGTATAAATGGGGGTTGGCTGAGGGCAGGGATCAGGAATCACTGCTCGGGATGGGCTGGGCAACCGATCCTCGGGTGGTGAGTAATTGTATTGCATCACTTCTTTTGTATATTCTTTTACCATTATTATTATTAATTCTTCTGTTACTGTTCTATTAAACTGCCTTTATCTCAACCCACAAGGATTTTTTTTCCTTTTTCTCCCTTTTCTCCGTAGTCTACTGGGTGAACGAACAGCTGCGTGGTCCTAGTTGCCAGCCGGGGTTAAACCACGACGACAGCCTAGGACGCTGCTGCCTTTTCTGATGACAAAATCTGAATTTTATTTTTAAAGTCTAACGGTTTGTTGCCGAACAACGAAGGGAATACGATTTTCACGTGAAAAAGTTGTTCAGTCAGCTCTATCATCAGGTGCACGCAATGGTTTTAACATCAGTCCACAGAGTTGTAGGGGACTGATAAGCTAATATTGACACCAAAGTGCTACACGATGACAGATTTACCAGCTTGTATCACTATCAGCAACGGCTAAAGTGCTCGCCGTCAGCAGAGCTGCTGACAAATGTAAAACTGCTCTTGGGACAAAAAGTTTGTTAAGTGCTTGAGTTATCCAGTAATAAGCTGATATCTGACAAGGGGCTAGTAAATACCACGCGATTTTTATCTCTTTCTCCCACCCCACAGATTAACTCGTCCTCCACATCAGTCACCTTGTAAAGCCTTGAAACCTTGAAGCGGGACACGCGTCGAACCCGTCACGAACTGCAGCAGCCTTGCCCTTCTTTCTTCATCAAATGTTTCCACCGCTTGCCAGAACCACTTCACAATATTGCTGTCTGCCATGCAGTGCTTTAGACGCGTGTTTGACTTCCAGTCATTCAGGTCTATCTTATCCAGGCCTCCTATGATTAGCTGTTAAGGGATTAGAAAATGCTTTAACATTCAGAATAATTTCAAGTTTGCAGCTATAAAAACATAAATCCAACCATTTCACAAAGCCTAGCATTCTTTACGCGCTTGAACCACCTTTTTGGTGCACGGTAAACGCTCCAAACCAGTTTGGAACAGGCAGCGAATCTCTCCAGTTAAACTGCAGGGAAACTGGCCAAGGAGTACGCTTACCAGAGTCAGAATTTTCACAAGAAACGAGAGTCAGAAGCCCATTCAAGACCTGTTTTGTTAAATCTATCCTACCTGAGAAGTACAGTACGTCTTTATGAGGGCACAGCACAGTCTTGGAAGACGACATGACATCTACGGCGCTACACAGCATCACTGTCCCGATGCAGGTTTGTCCTAGAGGGGCCAATACCAACTAGGACAGAATCCTGCTCGGTTTATGGTAACATCCCAGTCGGTTTGTTATTCCACAACAAACTACAGAAACTTTGCATCTGTTTTCTGATGCCGTTTGTGTGAGGCTCTGACACAGACCAGACATATTACTTCAATCTTTTTTCCAGATGACACCAGGTTGCAAAACACTGTAAAAGGAAGTCGCTGCTGGCCATGAATCTAACCACCTCCCCTGGCAACGACAAATAAATGGCACAGAGAAGACTTCATCCCTCAAAACAAAATGTGCGTCATATTCTAAATTTCCCATAATATTCCATACTGAGGATCACATGAGGAGCTACCATGTAGCAGCTGTCTTTTTGTGCCACCAAGACAGCAGCCGCTTACACCCATTTACATTATTAGGGCAGTTGTGACTGTTGTGACGCAGAGAGTATTGGAATATTTAATGGATTTTTAATCTGCCTTTTCAGGCAGCTCGCAAATGGAATGCAGTAACTTCATGGGATTAATCGCTATGCACGAACGGCTACCACAAAGCCAGTGCTTCCAATACCACAAACGGTCGATATTCCACAGGTTGCCTTATTCTTTTAAAAAGGTGAAAACAGAGGAAAAATTGCTATAACAGGAATTATTTTAAGAGGTAGCATTCTGCACCTCAGGACTAAACGAGAAGACATTCATTTCTTTTCTATGTGCTCTACGCTCCTATTTTAGCTCCTACAAACCATGCCCAATGTGCATATAGAAACAGCCAGGCGTGGAAATGGTTACTGAAGAAAAGTTCTGGGGTAGATAAACACGTCAGGTCTTGCCAACAGTTCCTCACACCTGCAGTGCCCTCTCCCTGCCCAGACCACCTGCTTTGAGCATTAGTCCTCCGTTAAACGACATGCTGTATTTGTCTTTCCCTGTTTAAGTAGCCCTCTCAATAATGTCAATCCAAAGAATGTCTAGAATAAACCAAAAAGGGTTTGGTTAAGCAAATACACAGCTTTCTGGTATGTAAATTGGAATAAGTTTTGTGGGAGTGTTTTTTGTTTGCCTGTTTTCTTGTGTGGTTTGTTTTTTGGTTTTTTTTTTGTTTGTTTTTTTGTTTTTTTTTAAATCAGTTCTTGATTGTGGATCAAACAAATTATAAAACAATATTTCATGTGGATAAAAGATACCTCAAGTTCCTTCTGGTCAAAAGGCTTAAGGAGATGCTGGGGAATAAGTTCATTAAAACCTTTCTGCAGAGCCAGGAACTGTGCCTCTATTCCTCTCATAAACCGCCAGTTTACATACAACCTGGGGGGTGGAAAGAAAAAGTCAGGGATGATGAGCTAGACAGGACTGGGCTTTTTATAGCAGAGCTGGAAAACGCTGGTTGTACAGAGGAGCTTGTTTTAACACACACATTTTGTATTATGAAAGAAGTGCTTATCGGTTTCTTTTTCCCTCAACAATTAACTATTGCACCATCAACAGAAAAACCGAAGTACAATTCACAGCTTCATCTTCCCAGGTCTTACAACGGCACATTGTGTGAAAACACTCAGGTCATTTACGACTCAGTATTTCCCCCCAAAATACTTATTTCATTAGTTTCACTATATTAAAAACATCCTCTGTTTAGTACTTTCTTTCCACTACGTTTACAGGACATATTTTTGCTCTGCAATACCTGACATATTCTTTCTTGTTCTCTTCTGTCACTGGAATATTCCTGCCATTTGGTTTGAGTTCGTGCTGTAAAATCCGCCCAAAAGCATTGTGTTCCACACAAAATGTATGGTCCAGAACTGGGGTGATATCGTTCTCTCTGGCAAGGGAAAGACAGAGGGTAAACCTCGTACTTTTGATATTTTGCTAACTCTCATTGGTGAGGCTGACAGTTTGTTATTTGAACACTAATTAGTCTTCAGGATAAACCTAGTAACTAGCCATCTGCACTTCACAGCATAGAGGAATATCGCCACCATCACCAATTTCTATATAGCTTAGTGCATGTTGAAGAGCCTGATCAGATATGAGTCATCCATCTAATTCTAGTAGTACTCAGGATAATTAATAAACCCCTATATAACACAAAACCACACACACACACATATATACACAGGAATAATCTGATCTGCTGTCATGTATCAGTGTGAAGCACGGAAGACATCACACGCAGTGAAATTAAACAACATCAGTAACTTTAAATACAAAATTTAAAACAGCATTTACGAAAAGAAATTGAGATAGTGGAAAGCAGTGCTGAAGAGCCCCAAAGCTACACTGAATGCTGGATTTTGTTCTGAACTGTAAGCATGCAGAAGGCCAAATTACTTCCATTTATTTCCGTTTCAATCAAAGTCGGTTTTCTTTTGAAGGAGGCTGTACTCTGTCCTGAGTCTGGATTTTGATACCGTGATATTCTACCCATCCAACGGTTAGTGATTTAGTGTCTATTCTGCTGTAAGGAGAGCTGCCACAGAGTATGCAACGAGAACTCTTCCTCGAGTACCTTGAGCTTTTTGACATAGTAACAGTAGTTTCATAATTTTGTACAGATCTCCACCATTACAAGATTTTTGCAAAGATGTTCTGTGAAGTGTTATCTCACTATTGCCAACATACTCTACCCCATCTTCTCTACACGAGACAAGTGATAGATACAGTACTTACAAGATCCAGACTAAACTTTTGTGTAATTCTGGGTCAACAGATTCCAGATCGGAGAGCTGAATGGGCTTCCCCAGAAGCTGTTTGTAAAAGGGAACCGTGAAACCCCCGTTGATATAGTGTCCATGGAACACAGCCAAACCCATTATCCGACCAACAAAATGGAAATAAGACAAATGGTCCTGCAGGGAAAGGAGAGAAAATCAGGCCGTGGGAAGACACTGACATCTTGTGGTTATATCTGCGCCATCAGTTGTATGTTCAGCGCAAGTTATCTGCAACCCTCTGGGCAAGAGGAGCCACCATTTTTCCTCATAACAAAACCAACAACAGAAGCATTTAATGATTAAATGTCTCAAGTCTCTGTGAATTACTTGACTACTAAATTGCATGCAAGTCCTCTAGACTTCTCAAAGGGCAAAACTTGGGAAAAGAAAATCCCCAGAATTCAAAATATGACAATTCCAAACAAATTAGTTTATTCTTTGTTTAACCATCCAAATCCTTTTGCTCTTGAGGAAGCAGGCCATGTGCTAGTTTTTTTCACGTCTTTCATGTTGCTTATAAACTGACTTTTGAAAACCGAGTCCTGTGGCTGAGATTCTTCCAATCTATCTTCCCCATCTTACAGAGCAAATGTCAGGAAATGTCACGTCAGGAAAAATTCCTCTATCCTAATACAGAACTGCTGCTGCTTTCAGGTTCTGCATCAATACAAATCTGCCAGTGAGGAAAAAAAAGCGAGCAGAGTAGCTTATTGAGAAAGGGCAAGCAAGGCATAGACGCCCCTACAGTCATGGGGTGAACGCTGCTTAGGATTCAACACTGCTTACGCAGCCGCCCGCATTCACAGTGAAGATGAATTTCACCTCTGTGTATCTTCTCAGAGTCACCACGCATCCCAGTCAGCACTGAGGAGTCTCAAAGAAATCACATACTTATCAAAGGATCCCTCCCCTCTCATGTTTTTTAATTTCAGAACAAAACCCCTCTGCTTCATACTGTATTCTTGTCAGAGTTAGGGTGATGATTGGACTAGATGACCTGAAAGGTCCCTTCCAACCTAGGCAATTCTATGATTCTAAGACTCATTAACACATTCTTATGCTGCTTTACCCTTCGGTTTACACTCTTGCCATGGAAGAACAGCTACAACAAAGAACTGCAGGGGACCTCTGTTAAAGCAGGTACGTCCCTCAGAAGTTAATACTTACAGGATTGATAGAAGAGTCTGGATTGATTTGCAGCATGTAAATATTATCTGTGGAGTACTGGAAGAGTCCATAATAGGGATTCAACATTTCATGGCACAATAAATACAACCATTCTCTGCCAAAAAGAAAGAAGAGAAAAAAAAAACACACTTCCACTTAAGTTTCAGACAACACAATTATTGTGAATCATCAGACTAGTCATCAGTTATGAAATGCTTGTTTCAAAATCAGATCACCTCGTACTGCCCTCCATTTGCAGACCAAAAAGTTATGCTTAAAAACCGGTAAAGTGTCTCACTCCACTCATCGGCAGACTTCGTTTAGTTTAGAAGTACTGAAGGAACTAACATCAATCAGAGAGTGAAATTCAATATTCAATTCAAAGTCTATACACTCCTTGAAAGACCTCACAATTGGAGCTGACGACCTTTACTTAGCGAACTGGAACCTGTTGCTGGGATCAGCACTTTCTCCAGTAAGAGAACAGCCCACCCCTAAACAAGCCTTTTACGCTCACTGGGTAATGGTGATGAAAACAGGGCACCTATGGGGAAGAGGGGAAACAGGAACACCTCAATCTGGCATTAATTCCAGTAACGTTCCCAAATACAAGGCATACCAAGTCATTTGGTATGAGCCTTTGACACCAGGGGGGCTGTGGGACAACTGTTAAACCCCATGCGTCCACTTTCCAATCTACCATAATATGAACCCTGAAGCTACGACCACTAGCTATAAACTCGATCACAAACAACTTAACAGATACCATTAAGAGATAATTTGAAAAGGAATGATAACAGCACGGGTCACGGGACAGTTTTACAGTTAAAAAGTATCAGACAAGCCCCCAAATCTCACCTTGCTACTCCTCCATAATCCAGGCCTTCCTCTCCTCGGAATTTCACCATAAGCCTCTTTTTCAAGTCCTTTGGCCTCATCTTCATTATCTGACGGTAGGATTCCTAATATGTGTAATTTTACAATCAGACTTTTTATTTCCTTCCTACAATTAAGTCTACGAAGATGCGTTACTGTAATAGTAACTGATTGTTACTCAACTACAGCAAACATTATTCTGCTGAAGTGCTCATCTAAAGCAAATTCCAACGACAGCTCTGTTAATACTCGGTGGGTTTCACTACCTCTTTCATGAAGCAGAGTTGTTATAATCAAAGATCAGTTTTACTTAACTACTGAGCAATAAAAGCTGGTAATAGTAGTAAAAAGTCAATCAAATACCTCAAATATTTCCTCTCTGGATACCTCAATGCGACAGTGACCGGCCTGGGGTTGCTGAAGAGAGAGCTCATGTCTAAGAACTTTCAACTTTTGTACCAAGTCTCTTTCATATCTTTGTGCAGGCAACTCCTCCCCGTCTTCGAGTGACCCCTCATTTGGAGCTGGCAGGGGCTGCTGGCTGGGCTCTTTTAGCTGGCATTGATGGCTTTGAAAGAAAAGTAAAATATTTATCCTGGAACGTTAACAATAAGGAATATGTAAAACAATGATGGAAGAACTGATTAAGCTTCTCCAAGAGGAACCTGGAGTGATACGTTTATTCAGCTGGCTAACTTCTATAGCATCATTACCCTACATTCAGGAGCATAAGGAATACAGATATTTATAATAAGAGTTTCAGCAATTTTCAGCTCAGTTTTCACATGTCAATACATTGTGAAAGGCTGTGGAGCACGATCACTGAATGCTGACCGAGCCGTTAATAAAAAGTTTGTGTGGTATTTCTCCCATGTAGTGACAACTTTCAAGAGTATAACATGAAAAGACACCTCCAATGGAACAAAAAACAGCTTTATAAATTGAACTATCTAACAACTGCAATGAATTTTATTCCAGCTTCATGCAAAATAAAGCTGGGGATTCTTGACACAGTAGAAGTACTGCATCTATAGTTATTAAGAGAAAGATGTACTTGTCCCAAATAGTTGCAGCTTCATAGGATAGTTGGGTTGGAAGGGACCTTTAAAGGTCACCTAGCCCAACCCCCCTGCCCTAGGCAGGGACACCTCCCACTAGAGGTCTCTCCAAGCCCCGTCCAACCTGGCCTTGAACACCTCCAGGGATGGGGCAGCCACAGTTTCTCTGGGCAACCTGGGCCAGGGGCTCACCACCCTCACCGTGAAACATTTCTTCCTGATATCCAATCTAAACCTCCCCTCTTTCAGTTTAAAACCATCACCCCTCGTCCTATCACTCCCTTCCCTGATCCAGAGTCCCCCACAGCTTTCCTGTAGCCCCTTTAGGGACTGGAAGGGGATATATGGTCTCCCTGGAGCCTTCTCTTCTCCAGGCTGAACCCCCCCACCTCTCTCAGCCTGTCCTCACAGCAGAGGTGCCCCAACCCTCTGAGCATCTTCGTGGCCTCCTCTGGACCCGCTCCAACAGGTCCACGTCCTTTGATGTTGGGGGCCCCAGAGCTGGACGCAGTACTCCAGGTGGGGTCTCACCAGAGCAGAGCAGAGGGGCAGAATCACCTCCCTCGACCTGCTGGCCACGCTTCTTTTGATGCAGCCCAGGATACAGTTAGCGTTCTGTATCGTGCATTCAATTATCCTTATCCTTTATTATCCAATTATCCTGTATTTGGGTGGTGGAGCAATGATTTCTTGATATAGAGATTCCAGAGCTGGCTTCAAGCACAGACAACTCGGATCCAGGAAAAAGTCTGATCTTGGCATGAGCTGCACTGCCAGGCTGCTTCCAGGGTCAGGGTCAGTTCTGTAACAGTTCAGCTGCCTTTGCACGATGCAGAGCTTGAGCTTATTAAATCCTGCTAAACCCGAGCTGGCTGTGCACAACTAGACTCCAGCTGGCTTCATATTCCTGTTGTCTGGAGCTCACGGGAGCACAAAGCCAGCGCGGGTCCAGCACAGAGCTAGAACTGCTGAAGCAGAGAGGCACGAGCTGAGTGCGGAGGAACCGCCTCGCAGACCCTCTACCCCACGCCCCAGCATTTCCCTAACTCCATATTCGCTCCAACATAGCCTGGTGCAATTTTCTCAAACCAGCTTAAAGAGATCAGCTTTGTGCCGAAATAAGCAAACTCTCCCTTAAACCTGAGGATTGCACAGCACAGTAAAAACACTTTTGAAGAGTATGTGCGAAAAGGTTAGATAAAACCAGCACTGAGAACCAATGCTCGGACCCTGCCTACAGCACCGGTTGCATCTCTTCCCCAAATCATTATCACGCAGCTTTTCAGCCCCCATGACTCCCAGACTGTAGTTAAAATTGGACAAAAATAAAAGGTTTAAGAACCCAAACTAGACATGAATCATTTATCCGGCGAGGTTCTTACTTCATGATGTGATGTAGTCGTGGATCTGTGAATTGTGTGGTTCTGTTGTTATGATCTACAAAATATATTCTTCCCGAAACTGTACTTCTAACTTCCCAACCTGGAGGCAAAGGTCCTAGTTCATCACAATTCACGCTGTTAAGGTCTCTAAGGAGAAAAGCAAACAAAATGTTAAAGCACTTCTGAAGTTAAGATGAAATCAATTTACATTCAGGGGAGAGGGGGGAATGAATTTGGTGCTCAGTGATTCTAGACTATGGAAGTCTTAGGAAGGACAGAACAGCTATTTTAATGCTTTCTTTTTAGAACCCTCGATCTAAGCAGTGCAACTCCCTGCGTATGCACGGTATACAGAAAGGTAAATCAGCAAAACGTCTTCTGTCTTGGAAAGGCTTTGAAAACAACAAATTCATACAGCTTAAAAGTAACTTCAATATGCAGCATCATCATTTAGGTGATGACAGAGCTTCTGAGGGCTGCAAAAGGAGGAAGAGACGTTTTTTCGTAGCAAAAATTTCACACAGAAATTCCCATTAACACTAATGTGATCCGCGTGCAGAAAACCAAACGATTAAGCAAAGGCCTCTGCACCAACCACTGTCTCCAAATGCCCAGTAAGTTAAGAGGCTAAGGCAGCCGAATACTAAAATCACCTAAAAAAACCCCTCCACCTCTTTAGTTAGACAAGGTTACAATCCTAATTATTTGACCTATAAATCATTGAGAGTAAGGCTTTACCAACGCATTCACCCCTTTCATCCTAGATAAATCTGGGCATCATTTTAAGTGCTGCTAAAGGTAGTCTCTCACTTTCAGGCAGTGTTTGAATTCAATACGTGGGATGTATTTACACCTAGAAAATTGAAAACGCTTAGGGTCCCAGCCACCTCATAGAGAAAAACACTGAGAGCGGCACAAAAAGGAAGGAGGGAAACCTGAAGATTATTTTTAGACAGAAAAGCTACTGTTAAGTAAAATATTCTTTAGACAGCTGGCACAGATTCATCTGTTATCCAGGGCTGTATTTCCTTACCTAAATCTAACCATACAGCATCAGTATAAACGAGTAAACCAAGAGCCTTTTTAGAAAGGTAGAAACGCTTTGTACACCAAAGGCTTCATTAATGTCCCAGTGAGTATAAGCCAGCAGGGGATAGATACCCGGGCAGACAGACAAGCCTTTGTTAGGCTCCTTAAAGAAGATTATGGCTGTAACCATTTGTTTCAATCAGCTGTGCATCTGAAAGTACTTCAGGGATCTGATTACATCAAGTTTTAACCTACATCTGTGCTAAATGCCAAGGTTAGGTTTTTGCGCTGCGACTTGGTAGTAAGAAAGCCACCTTTAACTAAAACGAGAGCGACCTGTGACTTACAAGACACTGTTGTCTCCACTTACATTGCTGGTCCTCAAAACCTGGCTCTAGGATTTGTCGAGAGAAGCAGCAATGCCTTTCGTTAGGCCAACCAGCATCACTCGAAGAAGAGACAAGGCTTTGGGCACACAAGCCTGACACGAGTGGCATGAAGAATGAGCACTGTCATTTCTTCTTCCAACAACACCAGCTAATCTAACATCAGCTATTTTCTCCCTCTCGACTTGATTTTTCATATCCTTCATATACTGTGGTTTTATCAACACTTTTGCCTACACTACTTTATATCATTTTTCTAATATCCTGTATCACATTCATGAATTATCCAGCCAGCGCAGCAGCTGAAGAGTTACAAACTTTGTGTTTCACTCTTGAATCTGGTGTGCAGGTGGTCCGGCCAAACAGCCCGGATTCAGAGCTCCTCAAGGAAAAACGCCAGACCTTAGTCACAAAGACCGGGATTAACTGCAGGTTAAGGTTTAAAGCAGCTTTACTACATTAATCATGTGGAGGATTCCAATTTTCTTGCTGCAACTCATTGGTCTGAAGAATAAAAAAAACCCAACACCACTTCAAGTTTAAAGATGACAAGTAAGCTCTGCTTCAGTTATGCAGAAGCGAGCACTTTTTAGAGCAAAAGTTAAAAGAGTTCAATACCCAGGAAACAATGGCTTTAAGAAAGCAGACACTTACTGTTTTCATACAAAAAAAAAAAAAAGATAAGGTAGGATTCATAAATCTGTGGCTTCACTAAAAAACAACAACAACCAAGTCAAACAAACAAAAAAATGTCACATTGACATTTTAGGAAGAAATTGTCAAATGGGAGTTCCTGAAAGACTATGTATGGTTTTTTCCCTTTTGTTTTACATGCTTCACAAGTAGATAATTCTTTCTTTCAAAAAAGAGCAATCCTTAACGTTTGGTGAAAAGGTAACGAGAAAGATCCAAAATTATTCCTCTGCTCGTAGCTCTCCCTTTAAATTTAGACAGGGCATTTCATATAGTTTTGCTCTTAGTGATTCAACTCCCTGCCACCCTTCCTCCCCCCCCCAAAAAAAAACCCTACCCTGACTTCATAACTATAAACACGTACCTTGGTATCCTAGGGTCATGCCATGTGCTAACTCCAGTCTGTGTGTGCAAAAAATAAACCTGTCCCTGTACCGTTGTTCTTTGTTCTATGAAAAGGGAAGAAAGATTATTCTTAATTACAAATCTGAAAAAAAGCTGAATAAACTGTTTATTCAAAGCCATTAGCATATTATCTTTCTGTCAGAGGTAGGAGAAAGTACTTGAGCCATCCCACCTGATCTCCTGCAGCATCGACTGTTTTGTCTTTAAACACTGTCTTCACAAATTTACTCTGACTACACGTTTTGGTGTTCTTTTCGGAATTCACAAATCCATGCACCAGTATGTTTTAGTTTGCATTTTTATTTTTAGACTTTGAGGCAACCCAAACCCCCAAACTGGCTTTCCTTACTCCTAGATTTGGTGTGGTCTTTTCCGAGATTTACATTCTCCTTAATCTTATCCTCCCTAATCTTCTGTACTACTGGCTGCTTTGTTGCTTTTATATTTTCCTGATCTTTCCTCAAATGTGGGCTCAAACCTACACAACATGCCAAGGGGGAAGGAAAAAATAGCATTACTGCTCTAGTTTAAAGAGCTCTTTACATTCGTTCTCCCTAGATACACAGCCAAGATTAGCAGTGAATTTTCTGTAACAGCATCATACCACAAACTCATGTTTAATTTACCGTCAACCTCTCAGTGTATCCTGGCGTAGCCAACTGCTAATTAGCCAATCTCAAACTCCCATCTGCACTGCTTAGCTCCTTTTCCAAAATGCAGACCATTAGATGCATGTGGATGCTGCATGTTCTAACAGGTAAACCACGTCTATATATTAAAACAGGAGCATTTTTCTCTGAAGTCTTTTGAAAAAGAAAACCAAAAACCACTTCAATTTTATGGAAAAGTTCAATTTTATGGAAAAATCTTACCGTAGCCTTCTGGTAGGTCAGGCGACTGGTGACCGTGCGGTCTGTTCTGAGGTGTCTGTACATGACCTCTGACTTCAGGAGTCCGAAGTCGCTGTGCCTGAAGCCTCTGATCCTGACTGGGGGACTCTACGAAGCGACAGTTGCCTCCGCCAGCAGCCCCCGTAGTGTCTGTGTACGGTGCCGGTTCTTCCATAAAACAGCTCAGCGGCCTTCCTGGTCCGGAGTCTTCATAAACCGTTCTGAAAACGGGGAAACTTCAAGAGTTTCCATCACAAGAGAAGTGAATGCAGAAATAACTGTTCTCTCTCTCTCTCCATTAAGTGCTGCAACTTTTAACCCAAGATATGCCACTTTCTTAATATTTTTATACCCCAAATTTCTCAGAGAAGTGCCAGAAGCACTGGTAATAGAAATTATCCTGTTTAGCTTATTTTCTTCAAGAAAGTATCCAGCTATAACCTTAGTTCCTGATACATATTCCCAGACAACATGTTAGTCACACTGATATTTAATATTTCTAGTGTTAATTAAATTCTTTCCACATATAAACCATTTTTCTAATTAAGTGTAAAGAAAACAATCCTTACCCTTCATTCTCCAAAAGCCCTCTACAGTCTACTACAGAACCTCCTGTACCTATTCTGTCCCGTGTCTGTAAACTGACTGAAATAAAAAAAAAAAGAAACACAATTAATAATAAAAGAACAACTCTTCCCTTAAAAACAACACAAAGCCAAACAACCCACATTTATAAAGGGTAAAATATTAAGGAAAACTGCATCCTACCCACGAGAGCACACCACTTACCAAAACTCCTTCTGTAACCCTAAAGCGTTACTGATTTTCTAAAAATGGAGACGAGAAACCAGAGGCTTCAAACCACATCAAAACTTAAGCTGAGTCTGTTTCTGTAAATACCAAGCATGTCGGGTTCTACATCTGTGTTTCATGAGGATCCAGCAAGGTAAGCTGGCAAGAAATGACTCACCACTAGATGTCATCATTACGGTGAGAATTTGGGGTTTGCCAAATATATTTATGTATCAATGAAAAGCTCGGGTTGGGTGGGGGGCAGCAAAACGTGGTAAAATGGGTTAAATTAGTCGTAAAACTAGCACTGCCTTGTTGAAATTTAGAAACGGATTACAGGAGTCGAAGGTATTAAAACAGCAATTTGCAAAATTTCTTTTAACTCCTCCGGATCCTCTTTACCACAGAAGATTTTCATTGCCTGTCCCCTTGCTCCAAATGCAATCAGTTTCACAACAACATTTACCCTTCCAGAGCTGCATTAGAAACCTTGCCAGATGCGTTCCCTCCGTTTAATATTGTTTCCCACTACCAACCGAGTGAAAACAAACTCCTACGTAGGAGTACAACAAAAAATTTCAGGTTATGCAATTTAATCCCATTAAAGTCAGAAGAAACAACACGGAAAAGGCACGGGAGCAATAATGACTGCAGGTTTGTTGTTTTTGTTTTTGTTTTTTTTTTTTTTTTTTTTTTTTAATACATTTGTGCGTGTAGTGTATTTACCCAAGCAGATGAAAGTTTAGCCGGGAGTATTCTTACCCACTATTTGGCCTCGTACAGCATCGGTATCTGTGGGATTTAGTTTGCATAGATCCAAACGCTGGTCTGCAAACGAGAATGGGAAAGATCAACAAAACACCGGGGAGGGCTGGGTGGGAACAGCATTCACTACCCAGATCCAAGGCACGGAAGGTTATTGATTGCGCCAGGGAGGAATTGCTCTTACATCCAGTATCTTTTAGCCTGCTGATGGCATTGGAGAGGAGTCGGACGCACCCCAGGAAGCCAGCTCCCTGTTTCTTGTGGATTTTTTTATGGTTCCATACACTGATGGTTATGGAATCTGTCTTCCCAACATATCTAGGAAAATACATATCAGAAGAGTCATTTTAGAAAAAAGAACATCTTTTTACTCTACAGCATTTACGTGTTATTTGGTACAAATTCTGACACGTTTTAGTACATTGGTCACGCTGCTTTATTATAAATACAGAAGCGCTTAAGCTGAAATTATGTTATTAATGAATTACCACTCTATGATTTCACACTGCATGTTAAATTGATATCGCTGCAGCATGAATTTAACTACAGCCAGCCTCAGAAAAAGCTATACAACAAGCTGATTAATGCACAAAACTATAAAATTTATGTTTCTAATAATTTGAACGAAATAAAGCACTACAACAAGGACAATCTTTTGTAAAAGCCGGACTGTGCTGCTCCAGCAGAGCTTCCTCCAAGCAGCTGTGCCGTGTACCTGACACACAGGTATTTCCAAATTCAAACGACTAAGAGCAAAGTACCACTCCTTTATTAACAGGTCATTTCTTGTTGCAAAAAATCAGTTCTCCTCAGCAAATGGGACTCTTCTTGCTAATGCGAAACGGAGGTGCAGTGCCAACCCTTGCATTATTCCATTTACTAGATAAATCGCTGGAATATTTTTTACGTATGACCTTACAAACAACTCACAGATCGTAATGCTGGTTCCATTTGGGGTCCAATGTGTTCTTCACAGTGTCAGTTGAATGGCACTGACCTGATCCATCAACAACTATTTTTGCAAATGGGTCAGGAAGTCCTGCGGAAGGGAAAAGGTGCTATTAAAAAATAATACTCTTTGGTCTGTTTCTTCCAAGATAATGCTATCATGAGCTCCTGCTTGTTCCCTCCTCCTCCCCCACGAAAGGGAATTTGCCATTATCCTAAAACTATTTTAATAAATCCAAAATAGAGAACTGAGTTCCTAATTAGATAATGCACTTCTGTCATACAGATTGATATCCGCCATAAATTGTGCGATTTAGAAAACAAAAGGTTAAACTAGCTTAATTTAACAGCGCATACCCAGGCATACTGATAAGTAGGCACTTTTATTCAGTCCTTAACATAATATGGAGCCTGCAGCATTGGGGTACTTCACTCATCCCTGGAATGCTTTACAGGTAGAGCTGTCTTTGAGATGGATGTTCTCGGTACCCCACACACGGAATTGGGAGCAACAACCTGCTTGGGGCCTCATCAGCCAGAATTTCAACTAGAATTTGAGTCCTCAGTCTTTCCAACCCTAGAGCCTACGCTATCTAAATCAAATTCAGGGCAACGTCTACTCGTGTAGAAACGCAATGTTGCTGCAAGAATGGAATCACAGGACAAATGACAAACACAGATGAGCCACGACAGTAATGCACAATCTAAAACTAAATCTGGTTAATCAAGAGCAGAAAGTTATACAATTAGGGCATACTTACTGAAGAAATCTTTCTTTGCAAGATTCTTGGCACATAATACTGCAAAACAAAATATCAGATAAAGAAAACTTAAAACCATAAAAAACCACATCAACTTTCCGGCAATCATACCAGCTACAATACTACCTGATCGTAATTCATAAAAAAAACCCAATTAATGCGAGCATTGTTTTCTTTATCTGTGACTGGAATATGTATTTAAATAAAGAAAAAACTTCCTTTGCTTTTGTTCCATTGTTACAATATACAGAAGATTTAATGAATGTCTCTTTCTGTTAAAACCTCCTAATTTTCTATCCCGCATGCTTACACAAATACTAAACCAGAATATTGTTGTGTTATTGCAGAACCCACCCATTTTAGAACAAGGACTAAACAGTTTCCGAACCAAGAACCGTTTGGGGACTGCTGAAGGAGACCTCGACGCTAATTCCCATCCAATGCGGCGCAACCTCCTGCTCTTTGCCCATACGAGGGACGTGATGGATCGCAAAGCAAAGCATGGCAGTGCTATAGGTGTGCTAGAGCAGCACAAGCAGTCTGCAAACGCAGAAAGGCTTTAGGTTTTGTGGTGAAGTATGACAGGACCTCACTCAGGAGGGGGAAAAAAAAAAAATAGAATGAAAAAAAAATTGCATCAATATGTTTTCCTTTAAAAGGGCCACAAATGAGACGTCATTTCCCTCTCTCCAATTCTACAAAATAGCCCAGTAGTTTAAGCAAAAATTAAATCAGGAAACTCGCATCAATCTCCATTTCTACTAGGTCTATTACCAGCCACAAGCCTAATTTTGCTTCTCAATAAGAACCGCTCAGTACGATCTCAGCAATCCAAGTTGTTCAGTATCCATTAAACTCTTATAACAGGCCAGGAAAAATAACTACAGAGCCAAAGATGAAAATATTAGAGCTCTAACTTATCTAAAACTAGGATCCAAGAGAGGAAGAGAACTATAGAAGACCCAACTATTTTGGAGGCAAGTCTCTTTTCCACCCAGTTCTGATCTTTCATGACGAGAATGAACGCTCAGAAGACACTCAAATGGCCATTTCCCCGGCAGGCACCCCTTCTCATCTCTGTCTCACCTTGCTCCCGACTTACCCTCAAGTCTCACCTTAACTCCGTATTTGGGAAAGTGAAGACGCGGTAGCAAAAATATGGGAACAAATATTTGCTTTATATATTTTTTTTTTTTTTTTTTACACCTCGCAACTCCAGGGCAATGTTCTCCACCTAATATAGCGAGCAGAGTAAAACCCGTCTCACCTCACATGCCAAGCAAACAGACCAATGAAGTCCACTATTTAACCCAGATGTTCACGGAAAAAAATACACAAATCCTCCATCTTAGTAATAATTAAAGCAGCCGCACCAGGAAACTATTTTTAGAACGGATTAAAAATTACTTATTTCTTACATTGGCAAACTGCATAATCAGAGAAAGCTTCTCTTGTATTTTAACAACTGACTGAAAAAGTCTGCAGGACGAGGGCAATTCAATTTGAAACAAAACAGGATTACAGAACCGCCATCCGCTGTGCTATGGAAGCACGACAGAGCAACCTTTAATTTCCTCTTCCTGTTGCGAGTGCTTCAGAGCAAAAAAAATACCAGGAAAAACAGGGAACAAATACAGGTAAAATCAAAACGTGTATGTTGTAGCCCCAGCCAAAAGCAATTTTAAAGTTCCTGTAAGTGGTGGAGCTTTGCTTTTTTTTTTTTTTTTTTTTTAATGAAATAACTCATTTTTTCCCCCCATCCCAAATTTTAAGACTACATTATTGAGCCTGAAAAGTATGCCATCTGTAACTCTCTGCATATAGGCTGACTATTTAATTATTACCTTTATTCTGTGTTTCAGGTGTGCTCTCTGGAGCTAACTAGCAACGCAAGTTTCTAAAGCTATTTTTGAAGAATTCTATTTTTTCATTTAACTCTTTTCCCTCTGCCATGGGCCTTCAGTCTGGAATAGATGAGCACGGCTGCCAATTTTCCAGTTGCAGCCTGCAAACCCCTCAATTTTCGGTCGCAAAAACCATTACTCTTTCTTGTAAGAAAAATATTGGCACAGCGGCTAATAGCCGAAATAAACCTTTATGGAGCAATCTCCAGAATCGGGCTGCCCGAGATGGACCATTGGCTCTGTTCCACTATTTGCGTATTAAGCCCACTCAAGCAAAAAAAAAAATCTTTTGGAAGTGCTCTATCACTTAAAAGCCATAGATTTCTAAATTCCAGTAAAAAAATGGGTGACAAAGGTCAGCAAGGGGAGGCTTGGACATGAAACCCTGCCGGCGGAGCCGCCAGCCTCTCCCTGCCCTGCAAAGCTGGGGATGTGCCAGGTTTGCTTCTGAAATGCCTTGTCTCCCGCAGGACTTCGGCAAACCTGCTAGCAGGATCCGACTGCTCCTGCTTCCAGCCCCAAAACCTGTGAACTTGGGTAGATTTAGCTGCAAAGGCTTAAAAAGTTATTAATTTTATCCCCGCATCAGAGGCCGTGTAGGAGAACGGGACGGACACTTATCCGCGAACCAGGCAACCGAGATGCGCTTTGCACGAGCTCTGCACAATCCTCCTCTTTGCCCGTTTCCCTTCTTTTGAAAGAGCTTTTCCTTTTCGTTTTTCTTTCTTTTAAGCAAGAAAGTTTAGGGCTTGTCAGCAGGAGCAGTCTCCCCGCATTTGTTGCAATGTTCCAAAAGGCACTAATTCTCCCGACTTGGGCATTTACATTCTGCCTTCTCAAAGTCAACCGACTTGTTTCGGCTTGACATAGTATTTGTTTATACTCCGCTCTGGATTGCTGTGCAGCACTGAGGAACCATTTTTTTTTTTTTTTTTTTTTTTAAAATACAAGAGATCCCAAACAACACTGAAACAATGTCTTTACATCTAGATTGTAATATTTATAAAGGGATGGGAATGTTTTTCTAAGTACCTGACATTATTGAGATAATTTCAAAGGCCAAATTAGCCAGCTGGGTAAAGCGCTAGCGTGAAAGCATATTTGGCAGGAGGCGGAGAAAGGACGAGCCTTATACAAAGTCAGTATTCACCCTGGGGATGGCTTCGATGCAGATGTAACTTGAGCGAGTGGAGTGGTTCCTCTGCCAGCCCCCGGTTGTCCACCCTGTTTCCAAAGCAGAAATGAATCATCTGCTGTGGTTCAGGAGGTGCCGCAGGAGCAAACTACAGACGGGTGTAGTAAGGAAAGCACGGAGCTGCCCCAATGGCTGAACAACCCAGCCGAGAATTGCATCAGAAAACTGCTGCTTCGCCACCCAGGCACCCATCTCTGCAGCAGGACCGGCACGGTCCCGAAGCAGGCAGAGAAAGACTGGATTCCTCCTCCTCCTCCTGCGCGAGGAACCATTTCACGCATCCCCAAGGAAACAAAACCAGCCGACAAAAATCAAAGCCTTCATCTGCACGTTCCTCCTCGCTCGAAGGCTGGTGGCCGGCCTGCAGGTGAGCCCTGGCACGGCCGGCCCCGCACGGGCGCCGCGTTCATTCACACACAACACGCCCCGTCCCACCGCACCGGGCTGAGATGCTACACTGATTTTCAGCTGCGCAGCACCGAGATGCTACAGCTGTTTTCAGCGTAAAAACTAGTTAGTTGTGTTTTGGGACCTAGGGGAAAAAAAAAGAAAAAAGGAAAAAAAAAAAAAAGAAAAAGGTAAGCGGTGAAAATATTCCATGGGTCCCAGCCTGTACCCATGCAAAATAGCAGGCAAATTTGCACCTGGGACTGCATTCATTTACACTTTGTGAGTTACAGGTAAGAGCCTCCTTGCTCAAAATAAGGACTTTTACATGTGGATAGGATCTGAGCTAACGAAGGCCTTCAATTTAGTACCCAAGTTAATTTTGAAGACCAGACAAACAAGGAGTACATCCACATCTTCCTTAGGAAAGCAGGGGGAAGGTCGTAATGAACGATGCTGGCAAACACGGCTTTCAGCCATCTCTGGCCTTCCCTTTGATATTCCAGGTTAATCATTTCTGCTTGTACAAACAGGCAGCCAGATTCCGGGATACATTCGTTTTCCTTTCTGACAGAAGATAAACACAGGCCAGCAGGCTGATGACGTAGAAAGGGCTTTACTTAATATTTACTTCTGTGTAGACCATCTTTAATCAGAGATATGTAGCATAATCATTAAAAGCATCACAGGTTGGCTGGTTTGTTTTAAGATATAAGCAAGAAGGAAAGAAGAATAATGAGGCTTCGGAGGAGAGAGCAATAAAGATCTTGACATTAAATGAAACTTAAGTTACTGCACACCACAGAAAAATAAAACTGGCCGCAAAGCAGATCAAATTTGATGTACCCAAGTAATGGAAACATTTCTGCTAATGGTTCAAAGTCTGCCTAACTTTGGACTTGTGAAGCTGGAAACCCGTGCTGGAGGTAGGGCTGCTCCAGCTCTGCTGTACGACAGCAGGACGGAATCCTCACGCACGCCGGTTACAGGCTGGTTTCCACAGCAAAATTCTGCCATTCTGAAAAAACAGTTCTCAGAAGGCCGCACAGCAAAAATAATGTGCTCGAAGTGTAAAAAATGCCTCCAAAAAAAAAAAAAAAAAAAAGGCAAAAAGCAAAAAGCACACATCAGCTATTTACCACATGCTGCTTTAACGCCCCAAAGTGCTGTGGCCCACAATTAAAATCTTTGCTGAATCTGTTATGTGAAATCACATCTCTTCCAAACGGTTCAGTGTATTTTGTGGAAAATACTCTGAATACCACAAGCCACCCCTTCCAAAGCGCCTTTACGAACGATTCTGCTCACCGTTCCTTTTCTCTGCACAGAACTTCAAATGAGACTTCACTGCAGATAAATGTCTGGTTTTATTTTCTACTACTAGGCAACCCATGAAGGTTTTAAGTGTTCTGTTTTTTTTAAAGGGTGACAATCATTAATGCTTGGTAGGGTACAAGAGAAAGCGTTTAATGGGAAAGGAAAGATGGCTAAAGGCACCAAGTGTGTAAAAATGCAGTTTCTTTACAGCTGGCCACATCACTGAACTGAAATATACCACTTTATTCACAAATTGGAGTTTAAATTGTCACCGCAAAGGCCAAGGTTTCTATTCTAGTCCTTTTTTTGTTTGCTTTAGGAATACTTTTGGTCTTTCTCTCCGTCTGCTTGAGACTGAAATGCATAAATCCACGGACTGCTTTAACTTCTCAGTAACCGAATCTGAATCGCTGCAGCGCCCAGCATGCAGAAAAAGATAAACAAAACCGAAGTCTTCCGTTACAGTTACTAAATAAACCAATTAGCTGTATGGAACTAATTTTATACAGACGTGTACATCGAGTGGCCTTCACTAACAATCTTAGCATCGTGGTGCCAACGAGATTTGCAAGCTGACACGTAAACCAACGAAAAAACCCCCGAGACCCCTCAGACTGCAGGACCAGGATACATCATGCCCTGACTCTGGAAGACTATGCCTGAACTCATGCTAAAACAGACCTTGACTACTAGATTAAAGCAATGCTTCATTAAAAAACCCCCTCAGTCCTCAAAGAGTTGCTCGATTTGATACACGAAGCCTTTTTGTGGCCCTTTTGTGTAGGCTGCAGTAAAAATCAAAGCCTCTTTTCAAGGCATGCTTTCCTCGTGGGTTGAACTTGGCTTCGCGCAGCCAGTTGCAAACACTAGACAACTTTGAAGAGATCTTCAAAAAACCACACACCCAGAAAAAGCCATTTTTATTAGTCCATTAACATGTCATTAAAGTATCTACTTAGCCAGGAACCAAAATTCCGTCCTACCTAAGCAGAAACCCGTCACGAACGAGAGTCAGTCCTCGTACTGCAAACAATACCAAGTTGACAAAACACGAGTTTCATCTCCCGGATTCCTAAGAATTACTCAAACTGAAAAATCCTCCTGGGCACTGACCAACAGCAAGTCTTCACCAACAAGGGCCAATTTAGACCTCAATAACATAAATCATAAAAAAAACCAGCATAAGACTATCGGAAAAACAGGACTCATTAAATTCCCAGTTAACTGAGATTGCGCGCAACACAAGACCAGTAAAGCAAGTTTAAGAATGAACTGATTGAGATGTAAATCTTGGAGAAACTTGGGAGTTATGGAATTGTTGAAGAACTTTGCAGGGATAAAAAAAAAAAAAAAAGGGGGGAGATCAATAGGAAACTGAATGAATGCTGATGTACAGAACCAGAGAACGGCACACAAATCAGAGAAGAGGAAATAAGCATATCCAATTACCCCTCGGAGTAACTTTTCTTTCTCTTCTTCTCCTTCTGCTCACCCATAACAAACGCCTGACATAAAGGCTACCTCCCAGATTAAATCTTTCATTAAATCCCAGCTATTACATCCGTTTTCTTATGACTTTGCTATGCCTTCCTCTAATCCAGGCCAAGAACCTTCTCATACTCTCTGCAGAGTCTCCTATTTCCTAGACACACATAACACCCCCGAGCACCCCCGACTGCTTGACTCTGGCAGAGATGCCCTCGGCCCAGCCTCAGCTCTGGAAGCAGAAGCTGCCCATGGAATTTATTTGCCCCATTTACCATGAGGCAAATTCCATCTACATGAAGTTCCTATTTCTCACTCAAATTGTACTTCCAGGGGTTGGTTTTTTGGGCAAACCTTTCATAAACTGCTGCTTCACCACCTTCGGCTAACCGTTCTTCTTGGCCCTACAGCGACTGCTCAGCTGTAAGAAATATGTCAGAGACACCAGGGCAAAAGCGAGACCGTAACTGGCGAAGCCTCCTCTGTCACCAAGAAGATGCCCTTGAAGCACCGTCTTCCCTCACCTCCTCGTACCTTTTCTTTGCAGACTGTCTCCCAGCACATTCAAAGCATAACCACTTTCTTAGAAAACTGGAATTCAAGAGGTAAGTCAGTTGTTACTATCTCCAGTTTACAGCCATTCTCAAAAAACACCGTATCAATTACACAGGTTTACCAGAGAAAACATTAACAGAACATAAAGTCATTTATATCCACTGTATGGCTTTTAAAAGTCAGTCCTCCACCCCCACCAACACATTTGTCAGAATCACAACCAAGTGGAATAATCATTTTGTAGAGAGAGATTTCCCAAATTCCATCGAGCTTTTCCTTTGTTAAGGTGTCCACAAACGGTCTCCCAACTCTCTGAAAACAAAGTGTATGCTCAGGCTTCAGCTATAGTGTCAGCTTCTGTATACACTAGTAGGAAATAGAAATATCTGGAAAGAATTCAAAATTGCTGGTAAAACCACACAGAATAATATCCTGTTCTCCGGGCAAATACAATCTCGTAGCTGACTGCTAAACATTCTCAATGAGAAGATTTCTCCTGGAAATACAAAATGGCATTTTATATTTACTCCACGCTCCATTGCGCAGGTTGTAGTTATGGGGATCAACACAATTCTGGATTTCATCCCTCACACCTTTTGTATCTCCAACCACACACGCTTGCATTGAATAATTCATATTTTCAAGGCAAGATAGGCTCATCTGCACATACTTGTGCTCACATTTTGAACGAGACACCAACACGCGCCGTGCGACATCATCGCCATAATGAAGTTAAAAACCCACCACGAAACCACGTGGCTCGATTTTCTTGAGTTACATTAAAACTAAGGAATAAATCCATGCTGAAGTCTTAATACTTAGCTTTCATAGTTACCCAAGCACTGAGAAAGCATCTGGAAAAAAATTCCTAAAGCATGAAAAACATGTTCCTCCACCCACATGCACTCATAACTCAGATTCCAAACTGAATTTTACTAAGATTGCCAAAAATATTTTGCACTTTTAACACTTGGGAGTTTTCAAAGCACCTTTTTCAAATCTCTACAAACGTCAATTCCGAACAGGCCCATGTGCTCAACCCACCATTGCTCCCAACAGGTCCCTGGCAGAGCTGGGGATCAGGCTCAAACCCAGCCCTTCTCCTGTACTCACAGGAAAGAAAAGGTCCTGTCTAGAAACACTGGCCAAATCTTCAGACGTATAGATTTCTTTCTCTGGAAAATGCTAGACGAACAACAGTGGATTACTAACGAAATACAGAACACCTCCCCTGAACGCTCTAGCTATTACTTAGGCAGAAATTACATATTAAATAGCTGACACTCCTCTAACGGAGAAGAAGAGCCCCTGCGCAGCACAGTCTACTGCCCCGTCAGCATTTCATTTAGGTGTGTTTAATTTAACATGCCTCTGATCTCCACTTTCATAAGTTAAATGTATAAAGTGTTAAACGCCTTATTTTCATTACCAAACAGAAGCTTGTAAGGACTCTCCCGTGCAGCTGATCATTTGCTTACTAATTCAGTACATAAAAGGCTTTTCCAATAAATATTATGTTCACTATAAAACACAGAAATTTAGATTTCCCTTCTTCCCAGATACACTCTACGGGGCTACCCATACTACTACTACAACTGTATGTTTTATAACCAGTTTGTGCGACTTGAGTTACCAGTATATTTCTGTATTAACAGCAGCTTTTTTCTCCCCTTACGAAAGACCATCCAATTAATGGACTTAAAGCTTTTACAAGACATTCATTTCCTAAGTCTGTGAGGAAAACCTGCACAACTGCTCTCTGCTGCTTTATAAAGGAGGAAAAAGTACAGAACAAGAGATCAAAACCAGAAGCAACACATTTGCGGATGCTTACCGTACACCTAGAATTAGTGGAAAGCCCAAGCAATCATACCATAAATAATTAAAACAAATCCAGCCTTGGGGTCCTGTCCGTGGAGCAAAACATTTTTGAAATGACAGCAACAGAACACAGGACTTTGTACTTTCGAACCCAGTATTATCTCCAGCTTTCTTCATATACGTATTGTCTTGCCTCAAAATATCTGCCTGTTTTGCAGAAAGCAGAAAAAAGGACTGTCGTTCCACTGCAAAACACGTGAAAGCTGTGAAAGCAGAGACCTCGGTACTGAAAACCTTGCCAAAGTTTGACTAGATAGAGCCAAGCAACGTTTCAATAGAAACACTGAATTTCTGTCAAACAGTAAAAAGTCTAAAACTTCCAAGCCAATATTAAGCATATTTTTTCAGTTTAAAACCTAAAACATATGTTTTGTATCTCCAAAGAGTGGCTGGTATTTACAGCCCTTCACATACAGGTAGTGTCAGTATTTCAACAGAACAATCTGAATGTTAAACACTGTTGTAAAGGAGGAAAACCAAATGCAATTTAACACATTCTCAATCTCAATTTAAGAACTGAGATTTGTTTTTCCAGACAGAACCAGTATTTAGCTTCTTTGATATCTTACTGCAATTAAATAACGTACAAAAATCAGCTTTATAAGAACAAAATTTTCCATTGGGGATATTTTAATAAACAGTGCAGAATTAATGTCTGGTTTTCATCAAGCCCTAAGTAGATTGCTTAAAACCAAGAACATTGTTATTTAAAAAATGAATGGCGTTAAGTTATGTGTAAGTTGTAAACTATGTAAACTATTAGTTCATCCCATGAGGGCTTAAATGTATCAGTAGAAGAGTTTCAGTTAAACAATTCACATGGAACGTTGCCTTAAAACTAAATATACAGGTTTGGCTCCAGTCAGAGTAGGACTCCTCAACTCGGTGGTAAACTAAAGCTGCGAACCAAGAACAAGAAGGTGGCAAGAGAATTGCTTAGGTGACTAGGACGCTGCTGATGTTGAAATGAACTGCCAGGAAAAATGGGAAAAAAAAATATTTAAAACCGTTGAAAATAAGAAACAACAAACTTTGCCGGAGTAATTTTTAGAAGTTGCCGTTAAACGTATAACACACTGACGACCACCACGGTCACAATATTCAAGAACCCACATTTTTTCATTTATTCTGAAACATTCAAGTGAAGAATCTCCAATACAGAAATTCCACAGAAAAAGAAATTTAGCCTATAGAATATTAGATATATAAAAGGAACAAACCTCAGGAAAAACAGTGCACCGGGTGTGAGCTGGTTTAGTGTAACTCAGGCGCATTTTGCGTTTCTTTAATTATCGGACAATCTTGTAACAAGCAGTTGCTAGACATCTACTGCAAAGACTAACACTTACCAAGCACCTCTTCTAGCATTACCAACAACTTCAGTAACCGCTACCAGCGCAAATTCCAGCAGGTACTGGATGACTTTCCAAGAGCCACAGTCAACACCCCAAATTTTTTTCACAAGTAAATGAAAAGCATTCTTTCTTTCAAGCAAGGCATCAGTACCCTATCATTTCTTTAAACCCACATATCTCAGGTTAACTAAGGACTTATAAACTTCCCCTAATTTATTGCGCATCTAGTTGTTTTTCCGGGCTTGTATTTTAACTGAGGTATGCCGAGTGCTTTTTGGCATGTCTGGGTAGAAACATAAAAAGCCTCAAGTTTTGTCATATAAAGCTTTTCAAAGCCACGGGCCTCACTCCCAAAGAAACTTTTTCATGCTCTTACAGCTTTTGCTGTCCTTATTCGCAAATCTGTTGCTCGTTTTGTGGTAAGCATGATAACAAACAGATGAGATGGCATAGTACTTGCTGAACAGACCGAGAGCAAGCTCAGATTTAAAAACCAGGGCGGTGAAAGTCAATATTCAGTGAAGAGTTAACAGCGTACAAAAGCCTAGAGCAATGAGTTCATTTTGTTCCTGGCTACTTAGCGAATGGACAGGCAAAAATTGAACCAGCTGGAATTCATTCAGAAGTGCTTCTTTCTTCCCATAGCTCCCCGGGCTGTCGTTATCAACCTGAGGATAATGAACATAACGGATCATCAAGATGGAGCTGGTGCTGGAAAGAAGCAGCATAGCCTAATAGCTTATAATAAACGACGGTTTGATCCTAACTTGGATGTCAGTACTGAGGTTGCCTTTAGTGTCTTCTGGGGAAAAGTGTAGGATTTGCCCAAGTTAGATGGAATTAAAACATTCTAGTGGCTTCTCTTCTTGATGATTACCTTGTTACCAGCTCTTGTACGTGTAATGTTTAGTGAATGGTTTTAACCTCCATTCTTTTGCTGGGTTTTAGCTGCTGTCAATACAGAACAGACAGTACAGATTACTGAAATGGGAAGACTGCATTTGATTTAAAAACACTCAGTCAAGTAAAGCTATTACTGTAAAAAAAAAAAAAAGGAAAAAAGAGAATTGTTCAAAATACCACCTGGATACCTTGCTGTAGCAAATCTGTACTAAAAAGGAGGGGAGCAGTTTTATTCGTCACACACAACTGACACCGTATGTCGAGAAAGGAGCGGGGTTTCACATAAAGCACAATCCAGTATTTTCTCTAAGTTGGTTCAGTCGGGCTGAGCAGCGCTTGGGTGTTGGTACAGGCACAGACACCCCACGATCGGCCCTGGCAGCCACCACCGCCGGACCGGTGTTCTGCAGGAACACTAACCCCGAGCCAGTTACAGCAACTCTGCTTACCGACATTGGGCAAAACACAGCTACACACCCATTTCTGTCTTCATTACCACTTCATATTCGAATTACATCCATCAGGTTCCAGACGATTCAAGAGGCGCATACAAAAAACTGGAAAAATGACACCTTGACTGTCCAGGTAAAGTTTAAAAAAAAATAATTCAGACTGATTAAGTGCTTAGCTACAAAAAGGGAAAAATTACTTTAGTCATTTCCAATACAAAAGCTAAAATAAAGGCGCAAAGTTTAAATTCAGGAAAAGGAAAAAACCCAAAAATTGTGTTTGCCCAAATTAAATTCTTAGCATCGCTTCCCATTTTGAATAAAGTATCAGCTGTTTTAGAATATTGTTTTTAATTCCTGGAAAATTTCAACTCTAAAATTCAGTAGTTTGTTTCTTAATTATTCAGCCTGTTATAATCCCTTTCAACATCCGCCCAAGATGTTACAAATCGCTCTCCGCTTTCTTTAGGCAGTTTTTTTTCCCCATTTGTTCAAGCGCTCAGCTCAAACCCTCCTTGTTTACAAACGAAACAGCACAGGAGGCTGGAACGCAGGGGTGTAGTTGTGAAGGGCACCCGCACTGATGCTGGATCCCTGCCACTCCATCAGCTCCTCTCGGGCTATAAGCCTGGGCCCTGCGCCAGCCCTGCCGAACTCGCAGGGACGCGTGGGGAGCGGGAGGTGACAGCGGTGGCATCGGTTAACGGGGAAGGATGGGGGTGAGAGTGTGTGTGTGTGCGCGGGAATAAGGAAGCTGTGGCAGAGGGGGAAGGAGAACAGGGCAGAAGCGAGGCTTGTTCCAAAAAAAGACTGCAATTACAGAGATATTAATAGCTTTTGGAAGCCAAATTTTTATCATTCATTCACCTACTTTTGTTCTATTAACCCCGGTGCAGAAACTATTTCCTTCTGTAGGTCATTTGTCCATCTGTTGCAGGAAAAACATCCCCATGTAACAAACTTGCCCGGGAATTAGTATGAAAGCTTTTACGTGGAGAAAAAAAATCTGATTTAATAACCAGTCTTATTTAAAAGCTACAATGAGAGAAAGATGCACAAGAGACTTTTGTTGCTGCCGTTGTTATACAGCAAGCCTTGTCTACAAGAAGCACGTACACACACTCTCTACAAGCCACCTAATCACGTATTAGTCACCCAAGTGGTAAATCCCTAAAAGCACTTTGGCTCGGCCCATGTAAATGCTGGATGAACCAAGTTACATCAGTTCTCAGCTGATTTCCAAGCAACGAGCTGCACGTGGCTGCTGCTCTGCCCGAGGAAATGTGGGTCAATATGCGCGCATCCTACTGCTGAATTTGCACGCTCTCGAGGGACTCGCAGCAGTGTGACTCAGGAGCACCGGGCTGTCTGCGGGCGCACGATGCACATGTATTAATGAGATTATCACTGCTCCTCGCTGCTGTGTTCACGCCACCCCGCCGGTCGTCTGTAACGGGTCTTCCAGGAGTCCAGCACACATACAGCAAACTACTCCGCGTCTCTCCCGGCCACGCTCCATCTAAAATGTGATTTAGAAGGCTGACAGGCACATCACACGGCAGTCGCTGTTAAAAGGGAACGTCTTCTTTCAGAAATAATTAATCACCCGTCGTGTTTGAGTATAAACATCCAGATCTAACAGGCACGTGTTTCTCTCAGCTGAGCAGCAGCGAGATGGACAATCAAAAACCGCGACTGCTTCAGAGCTGGAAGTAAGGCTGCTCGCTTGGAGACGGATGGTAACGCTGAGCAGTTTTCCTCCCCAAAACATGCTCTACCTGGATGTGGTTAACCATTAACCTCCTGCTAGCAACCCCTTCTTCCAAACACAATTTGCAATCAGTATCAAAGTTCAGGAGATCCACATTATACCAGGGTCATCATTCTCTTACACAAGCAAAGCCATCCTCTTCACTTTAGGTATTTTAAGCAAAATGTGTAATTCTCGTGTGACCTACGGGAGGCACAAAACTGAGAGCTGAATAACACCAAACAAGATTTCATGAAAAGAAGGCTTTTATTCAGAATAAAGCCGTATCAGCCTATGTGTTACTCCCTTGTTCTGATTATATAGGACAGCATCTATTTAAACTGCCAAGTTAATGACTTCAAATTTGATCAATAGTCTCTGTTTATTCAGCCCAGCGCTACTGACAATCACCAGGGATGAACAACAAAACAAACAGACTGGTCAGAGCCAATCTATAGTTGAGCAAGAAAAACCAATCCGTGACGGCAAACACCCTTCGATTTAGTCAGGAGGTGGGGAGGGAGGTCTATCACCGATGGACATTGACACAGGCCCTTTCCTTCGCGCCCATAAAACATTTATCCATATTATTCTGCTAACAGCCAACTCATGAGTTGCGTGAGTTCAAGCGTAACTTACAACACGGATACAGCGTGATTCCAGACTTTATCTCGTACCGTCTAGCTACGTTAAATATTTCCACTTGTTTCCAGATTAAGCATGGTAGGACATGACAACAGCAAGAGGACGTCACTAAGGCTTTGGACCATAAGCAGTGACTTCCCTTACTGTCACCATACCCGCTACAGAAGGAAATTTCCTTTGGAGCAGCTTCAAGAAAGGCTGGAATCATCTTCTTGAAAGCAGGATGAAAAGCATCCTTGACTAAATCTCCAGCCAAAAGATGCTAGGAATGTTTTAGTTACAGGCTGGCTTCAGAGAGCAGAATAAAAATACAGTTTAGAACAAAAACAGATAACATAAAGTCTGCAGGTAGCTATATTTTTTTTTAAATTAAAAAATTAAACACTTTCATTTCAAAGTCAGTTTGGCTTAGCAAAGTCAGTGGCTTAACAGCAACATATGTGGATCTCCCCCCATGCCGGGCAATTTTTTTAAGAACAGTTTGCAAGCCACTCAATAAAGGAAACACCCTTTCTAATACCAAGTGAATCCGCAGTCACAACGGTTGGGATCTTGATGAAAATGTTTTAGTGAACTATCTTGACCAGGATGTTTGGTTACAGTTTTCTCAACATTATACATTCATCACTTTGCCTGCAACAGCAACTGTTTGCTATTTTCCTTGTATAAAATGTCAGTGTCTATTACATCAATAAATTATAATGCCACTACTGCTTTGAGATACCTCTATCAAAGGTATTATATAAATAAACCGGAGCTTGAATGAAAAGATACTGTGCCTTCTCCTATACAACCTTAGCATTTATGTTTTATATTCAGACATTGGATTTTATGCAAGTGACACCACTTGGCTGCAGGGTCCTGCAACAAAAAAAAAAATGAAGAAAGTTCTCCTAGACAAAAAGTTCTTTATCAAACTACTATATTAACACATCCAAAGCCCAAAATTTAATATCTTAAAAAAAACAATACATGAGGACAGCTGGTTCAATCAAAGCCTAAGATGTTTGTTTTCCATTTTAAATTGATTAAATAGATTCAATACATTACATTTCGTACAGATGGTTAACACTGCTAATATTCCAGATAAAATGAAACGCCGTATGAGGAAAATTCTCACTAGCGCTAGCTCTCACTCGATATATTACTTGATCTTCCAGTAATTTAGTATAACGGAGGCCTAACAATTTCCCTGAACAGGACTACGAAAAACATCTCTTCACAGTTCATGACACGGAAGCTCCCAGAAATATCTGTTTCTTCACTACCTTCTCAACACAGGGAATGCACTTGAAAACAGGCTAAACGCGTGCTTTGTGGGAACCATAGCATCATGTAATGTTTGTTTGTTTTTGAGAAGGTGATTCTTGTTTATCAAATAGTTGAGATATTAAAAGCAAGCTTTTTGTTTGCATTCATATCGCTAACAGGACTCGCACACCTAGGAATCTGATATTGCCTAAGCACTGAATGACAAACTACGAGATAGAATCAAAAGACAGCAAAATTTAATAAACAATTTTCATATGAGAACAACCTTTAAACACCATTTCACTCCTTACTAAAATAAGCTATGTGGCACTAATTTGAAGTGATAGTGCTGTTCTTTTAATTAAAAAATGCCAGTAGGAGGTTGATGCATTGGCTGATGCTGTGAGCGACGTGCTCACAGGATGCAGACGAATCTTTGTGTAAGGAATTAACGCACAATTTCATCTGGGTTAAAAAGCAAAACAAAACCCCTAAGTCAAAACAAACGTGTGGGGAGTGTTATTACAGGTGCTTGATAAAGTCATCTGGATGTTTCCCCTGGAGAATGTTGTTAACTTCTGGGAGAAAAAAACCAAACAACAAAACCCAAACAGTCTCAGTCCAGTTGTGCATTTAGGAGTTTAATTCACAAAGCTTGATTTACCTGCAGACATGTGGTGGACTTAATACATGTATTTTTCTCTCCTTCCTACCTCAGAGCTCCTCTCCCCCTCTCCCAGCTTGCTCCTTCCACATCTCCTGTCCACACGGCTGGGACCGGGACTGGGGACCCCTCCTCGCCGCACCGGTGGACCACGGAAGGGGGAATTCGTTCTACCAGTCTCCTAGTTATCTCCACGAGTCTTGGAGACCCGGTATGTGTAACATCTCTGCCCTTATCAAACTTGACTGAAATCAGATGAAGAGCCAAAAATTAGTTAGAGGAGAATGACAGGTGTGATCCCATTTTCAGCCTTGTCATTTTTGTACTCTGGAAAGAAGATTAAGCTCATCCCTTAAGTTTATCCATCAGCCTGATGGTGAAACTAAGGCAGTGCTGTCTCCCAAAATCTATAGACAGCTTCCGTGTGCCAGGTTTCACTGCTGATTTGTGAAACCTCAAAAACCTAGAAAATTGATTAATATCAGCTTTCTACTCCAGAAGATCCTTGTAAAAATATCTGGTGGATCCTTTTCTCCTTTGTCTTTCAAGATCTTAGTTGCACCACCCCAGAAGAGGCTGGCAGCCACAACCAGGACCCCCTGCACAAGGCTTTGGTTGCTGCTATCATCAAAAAAAAAAAAAAAACAAAACCAAAAAGTGCTCTACATCAGCATCTGGAAGCATGACCGTCCTTAAAACTGGCAGCTGCTCCACCTGATACAGCCACCCTGGTGAAGAAACATCACAGAAACAAGAGGGACATTTTGTCTTTACTTGGTATACGGGCTATAAAAGAGAAGTCAGTTTATCCAAAGGCTTCTAGTATATTCACTCATCACTTCTCTAATGACTATTTCAATCACGTTTACACCACCAGCATCATCTCAAACATCACAGATTAATCTGATTCCTTCTGGTGTTTCAAAGTCTGTTTTCTCTCCGCACACTTGTAAGATTTACATCCTAAGGCAATGATAAAAAAAAGAAAAACTGGTACTACTTTCCAACTGGGCTTTCTTTTCTTTTTTTCTCCCTTCTATCAAAAATAGTTCTCATCTACGCTCTCGTTCAATTTGGAAGTAGCACATGCAGACTCGATAAGCATCCTGCGAAGGAAATGCCTTGAATTGCAGACTACTTACAACACATTTTCCCAAGCAACTTTTTATAAATCCCATTTGATGGCTGGCTTGCTAATTTCTATTGAAGTTTATCGAAACATTATTTGTAGACACGTCAAATTACTTCTGTGATTGAACAAAACAGTCACTTGCGACTGCAAGCCCAAGCCAAGCTGTTGGATTATTCTGAAGTAGTATTTATCCTGTTACCAGACAGACCCTTCTAACTCTGAGAAGGTATTTAATTTTAAACCAAAGAACACAACACAGAAAAGCACCCATTTACATGTCTCTTTTGTTTGCCTAAGTCTGCTACTAGACCAGGTATAAGCACCACTAATAAGAGCTGGTGACAGTGCAATTATTGGAACTGATTACATTACCCTAAGTAGATCTAGAGGCCACGTGCTGGTGTCAGTCTGGCCAACTGACTCTCATACCTGGGCTGGTTTATCGTGCTGTAACAGACACATCTAATTAATAAGTCTCGAAAAAAAGTCTATTAGCAGTCAATTCCCTAAAATTCTTGGGAAGAAGGAATAAAAGATGTAGGTGCTCCTATTACGGCATATTAGCTGTACATGCAGCATACTGTATTTTAGGTAATTATTGCACAATATGCAGAAGTCAGTCTTACAAAGAGCCAGACTTTTATTGCTATAGCCTGTGCTTTTTACAGTAGCAAATTTAATGGTGGAGTATTTAATGAATTATAGGATCTCTTGGAAAAGGTGCAAGGGCAGAGATTTAAACGGGAGTTTAACTTGGCTACATCACACAACCACCAAGTTCAAAGTCATTAAAGAGTAAGTTCACAATTTGGATCCTTCTCTGACTCTGGTACATTCGCATGCTGGTGGGCTGTGCTGCGTCTCAAACAGCTGAGCCACTTGCCGAAGCTCCCAAACTTCACTTATGCCTTGTAACCTTCTCTCACCTTATTTCAGCACTCATCTGTGGAAGGGGGACCCCCAACAGAAGTATTTTCACTCTGGTTAAAAACAATTTCAGGAGTGGGTTAAATGCATCAGCAGATGACAGTATAAAAATGTTTCATGTAAGAAATAGCTGGGAGATGAAAAATCAGATACGCAGAAGTTCTCTGCAAAATCCAAAAGCCCTCACACTTCAGACATTTGTATTTTTATTTCTTTGCACCAAACCATTTCTGTTCTCTCTGATCTGTTGTTTAAAAGGGCATTTACAGACAAATGAACTATCAACATGCTCACCATAGTACTTAGCTTGATGGTTACCTGTCTGCAGACATTTTTAAGACAGAGATACAAGAGAGACTGCTTGGAATTTCTACTGCTATATAACGCTGAAGTAACTATCATTTCCAGAGCCCAGAAAATTCACCCAATTTTTCTTTCAAAAGACATCAGACCTTTAGCTTACGTTCACCTACTCAATTCCGAACCCAAAGTTTACCAAATCTAATGGATTCTCTCCCCGTTAACACTAAAGAAGCCTTTTTCAACAACAAGGCAGCCACTAATTAGACTCACACTTGTAGAATATGATACCTCTGCATTTTAATTCTGATTCTACACGGAATTTTACCTGCACAGGTTAAAAAAAAAAACAAAAAACAAGCCACACCAGATGCAAGGATAGAGAAACAAGGCTTCCCCTGGAAATATATGAATCACTGCCAGTCTTAATCAAATTGAAATTCCTTGCTTTTGTAAATTCTGCACTTGTGTAGTCAAAAAAAAAAAAAAAAAAGATGTTAAAGCAACAGCACAATCCATACACTCAATTAATTTTCATATGCAGTCTGGATTTTTTTTTTTCTTTGGCTTTTGCTCTTCAGGAAAGTGGAGCACACGCATTTCAGTAGATGTTTCCTTTTCAAGAAACTTTTTGGGCCATACAGCCTGTGTACTAGAAGATGTAAAAACACTGACTACAGGGACCGACTTCTCTGCTGTAACATCCGGTTTACTTTGGGGATCCAACACAAACCACATTCGGGGCACGAGAAAGAAAAGTCACGACCACAGAAAAAAAAAAAAAAAAAAAAGAGTTCAGACTGATGTTAGCAGTTGCCTTGAATTCAAAATAAATGAAAAGGCATCTTCAGTGGGTTTTTAACCTTTATTTTAAGGTGAAAAATACAAAGGAGAGCTTTTAATATAGTGTCCTGGAAATTGGGGAGATTAATTAGAAGAATAGATTTTAACACATGGACAATTTAATTTGCCATTTTGTGAAGTAAACAAGAGATGGAAACTTTAAATTGATAAGAACATATGCATTTTATTTTGGTCTAACCATTAGAGGAAATAGGCAGACTTTTATGAAAGACAAAAATGCAAACATATTGAAAGGTCGAAGAAAAATGCTATTCCTCTTAATTCACTCATACCAAAAATGCCATTTTACTCCAAATAATAAAACGTATCGAGAAAGACCTCATCAACTTGAGGGAAAAAAGGCTGCATCCTATCAAAAAATACTTCTTTACCTACTACTGGTTACCAGTAAAAGCAAAAACTACTGCAAGAAAAAGGTAATACCATGTTATCTATGAAAGAAAGAGAATCACATGCTATTTTCTTCCGCAGGGCTTCTTCATAATCAATTGGGAAAGAAACATCTACCATTCAAAAAAACCAACCATGGCTAAAACGGCACATTAGTGAAGACATTCAGGGACACATAATATTCCTGGAGTATTCTAGTGGTCAATAACACTTGAAGTTAATAGTGTGGTTTAACATTGCCCTTTATTCCTAAATGGGCTGCTGTATATTCTTAGTAGAGAATCGGGAACCAAAGTGTAAAATAGAAAGCTATTACAAACACCTAATTCCACAGGATTTTCCATCATTTCTTATGGTTATAACAGCACAGTTTAGGATTATGAGCTTAAGCCGTTTGAACTGCTTCATCACACAACAGCCAAGGTAAAGGGCTGGTGCTCGCCGGGAGGGGATGCTGGAGCCGCTCCTCTGCCCGTGACAATCCCCTCCAGCTGTGGCGGAGGTGAGCACAGCTGGAACGGCAGAGTCACTGGGGGGGATTGTGCATTATTTTAGCATTACTCCCAAACAATAACGGATTGTTTTACCCACAAACAGATGAACAAACCTTCCATTTAAATACTTTCTGTTAAATTGTATTAGTATGCAGAATAGTGTCCATATCCTCAAAAAAAAAACCCAAAACAACCCAGGCAAGAGGATTTTTCATGGGGGAAGGGAGGAAGAGTAAACCAAGCTCTGCCAGCTTTATCTATCTATGCTGTGAATTGGGTAGCCTTGGGGATTTTTGCCTGCTGTGCTTAGTGTCCTTGACAACAAGCCAGTTTGAATTTTGGCCTTTAACTTGACAGAAATGACTTACTGAAGAGGAAGGCATCAAGCTATTACAGCCCTGTGGAGAGATTCTTTCTAAAACAGCATGCATGCTTATTCTGCCAATTCAACTAGAGTATCGTCAAATTTATCATCCAGCTCCTATACCCCCACGTATTCCCAATGTAGTTCCCAGTTCATAAGAGAATATTTGAAAGAAAAACTTTCAACGTTTTTGCTCTGTCGTCCCATTGCGTTTTACGACTTTCACAAAGAAAGATAGAGATGGAAAATGGAGAAAAACATCCCCAGGGATCCCCTCTCAGAAATTACTGAATTTCCCTTCAAAGAGATGTGAAACAAAGTTTATAAACAAGTAGCACCTTAACCTGTTAAGGACTTACTGACTCTTCTTTAGCAAACATATGTGCAGGTTTCTTCTTATATTAGATTAATACTTAAATCAATCTTTTATAAATTGATTTGTACTAACAAACAAGCCCTGGCAAAGCTTGCTGCTCGTTTTAAGAAATCACTACTTTCTCTCTCTCTTCTGTTTTTCCCTCCCAAAGTCAACTCCTCCTCACAGAAGGCAACACATGCACATCCCTCAGCTTTTCAAAGTCCAGCATCTTAGCTTAAATTCTGGAGCTAGACTTACGTGGAGAAGCTGAATTTGCACTGAAGCAGCTGAAGCATAAGCATGGGTTTTCTTCCGCCAGTTTTCTCACGGTGGGTGACAAATTTTTTTGTCAACGGGGGCCAGTAGACTAGCAAGGAGATAACATCTTACGTTATTGCAGCAATGTCTGCAGGAACTCATTTGTAAGCACCTGAAACACCATGGTCTGAGAGCTGTGCCGCTTCCTCACTACCAGCCATAACACGAGTGCTCGATGTCAACCACCTGCGTGCTTAACTTCAGGCTTTCCAATACACATGCTAAAGAAGGTGAGATGATATCAAGGTAAAAATGCTGCAGGTGGATCAACTGTAGTGCTGTTCTCACCGTCAACGGAGGAGGCATCCTGGCGTTGGCAAGAGCATGGAAGACCTTGACATAGACACATGCCCAAAAACCTAAACAGATCCACAACAGGAGAGACGTGGTGGTTGTCTACAAGTATCTCGAGACTCAAAACCTCACTGACTCCTTTCCCCTATTGCAACTGCTGGTGTAGGAAAAACCAAACCATTTTCAGTAACAGGGTAATACAAGCTTGTTTTGCTCTGGGAGAACAAATCAGCATCAGTTTTCATGAAAAATATCAAAGCACTAATACAGGTAAGAGCTTTCAGTGATACTCCAGAATTTGATCCTTTTCACAGTAACATTTTGACAATTTCCAGAGGAATCATAATGGAAAAACATAACAAAAAAAGATTCAATTCCTAATTTAGGGAAAAAAGACTGCAGATGGAACTGTCTCTTCTAGCCTTTTTTCTTTTTGGATATTCTTTTCACTTAAGTCTTAAATGAGTTGCTCTGCTGTGTACATACCCGAACTTCACAAGTATACCACACCAACCGATTTAACCGCATCTTTTCCAAACCACTGTGCCTTATCACGCTACCTCAACCAACAGGGCCCAAAGCAACAAGGCAGCCGAGTGAGTAGTTAACTCTAGAACCATAAATAGCAGCAAGTAATCTAACCAGATTAATCCAACGTTAAGCGTCTCAACTGGACTTGCCTAACATTGGGCAGCAATCCAGGTAAACTTTCAAAACACACACATGCACGGGCGGTATTTCCATGCAGTACTTCTTCCTTCAGTGCCCCACCAAGCACAGCTCCAGCCAGCTACAGAAACAACCGAGGGGTCTCGTATATCTTGATTTACAGCAGCAGTTTTAGCAGTTTCTGAGTTGCTGTCAGTAAGAGGTCAGCTACCCGGCACACATAGCATCCTGGTGTAAAATCTACTTCCTCGCTGAGAAATTGGAAACACTTCTTATGGTACCCCTGGACTGATGCTTAATTTTGCAACGCAAAAAGAAAGTACGATGCTACAAAATTTTAGAAATGTGATAAAGCCGTTTAAGGAAACGGATGAGAAAACTGTTCCTAGACTGGTGGGTAGTATGGAATTAAAAGGAAGAAATAATTAGGTAACTGCACAACCACATCCCAAATTGCATTTCTTTATATGAAGACATTCAATTTGAGAAAAGAAAGTTTCAAGTTCGGAATAATGTAGTTATTGTTTCTACTTTCCCTTCCTGAGGGGGATAGTCAAACAAACTCCTTTTGGAGATTTAATTTACTTCCACCAGGACAATGGTGCTGGCACAGCTTTGACTTACTGGGAGAAACAAAAAAGGGAGACTCGCTACCCATAGCCTGCCCAGAGGAAAAGGCTGCTCTTTGGATTCCCATTCCGGCAGCCCAAAGATGCCAGCTGGCTGGCTGCAAAGGCTGCTCTCTGCGCTTCCCCCCATGAAAGCAAGATTATTCTATTTTTCTTCCTTAAAGTCCCTTAGTTATATGCCCCAAGCCTCTTTGCCATCCCCATCTCCAAGGGCCTCTGAACAGCCACGAGTTTACCTTCACGAAAACACTACTACTTCACAACACAAATAGGGAAGAGAGGCAGAGAGAGGGCAAGCGCCTCGCTCAGCATCGCACAGGAAATCTGCGGCGAAGCTCAGCGTCGAGTTCCAGCCCAGCGCTCCGACCACAACCAGGCAACCCGCTCCCAGAAGACGTGGAGTCGAGAAAATCCTTACGAGAAGAAAAGAACGAGACATAGATTTCGACATACTCCCAGACTACCATGCAAAATAAACTGGAGCTACTAAACTGCTGCTTCCCCACCGGGTTCCCCATCGCACGAAACCAGCTCAATACTGAATTCCAAGTGCCAGGGCAGGCTGGGCTGCCCGGCCAGCCCTTTCTGCCTTCTTGCACCAGTGCTTGTAGTCCGCAACCCGTAGTTTTTCTAATGTACGACCATAAAATGACAGACAGCCTATGAAGTATTTACGATGTCCGATATAAAGATCCCTACACAAATATTCATTGTTTCTGAACACGGGACATAAAACTGTCCAGGTCACCAATATTAGTGTTGCTATTGATCAGTCAGTTAACTTTGCTGCATCGATCGATACATTAGTCATGAAAGGGAAGCAAAACACACTGACGTTTGTGACACATTTTAACCTGTGCCTTGATAACAGTCCCACGTGAACACTGCTCTTAAGATAACGCATATTTTATTTTCTACTTGAAGTCGCTGTTTTCCTTTATGTGTTCCTTAAATTACAAATGCTTATCTGCAAAAAGACCCAAAGCCACCCACTTACCAGCTACTAACTGGTCAGGTTTTGTAGACGGGACTTCCCTAAACTGTGCTGACTACAGTGAACTGAAAGTGGCATTCAGGATACTCATCTGCATTACCTCATTCCTCTTTCCCTTTCTTTGCTGCCGCTGAGCACCATCACCTTTCCTTACAGGAATCAAACTTGTCGCCTACAGACTCCCTCCAACTCCTCCCCTCACCTCACAAAATCCACTCACTTCCCATCATCTTCCTCACTCTTCCCCGATGCTTCCGGCACTGCACTTTCCTCCCAGCACACCTGGGAGGGCTCTCGCTTATACCCTCGCTCCAAAACGGCACCAATGCCAACAGCCAGCAGCCCAGCATCTTCCCAGGCCAGATCTGCCAAGGAGGAACGCATTTTTACACTCCCGAGCACTCTGAACCTCGCTAAGAGAGACACTTGGAGACAATTATTTGTATTCGCCTGTTATACCAACTCCTGCTTTTCTGTTACAGAAACTGGTTTTGCCATCAGCCCTCATCATGGATATCTGACCTTAATACACGAGATCCTCCCCCCTTCCTGCTCCTTCTACAGAGTGATCCATAAAGTTCAAACTAATGCCTTTTCCTTCCCAGCCTTTTCTCAATTCCACAATGGCACCAGAAGCCAGACAGCTTTTAACACCTCAGCTGAGACCCTGCTGAAAAAGCCAGCACCGATGAAGCCAGAATACAACTTGCAGCTTTTTTTGGTAGAAAAGTTACATGTGTAGTCCTCTTCTTCACAGTCTTTCCAATTCCATCTGCAGCCTTCGCCTGCAAGCTACCTGGAATAGGAACATCTCTGACACCCAGCACAATGAGACTGCAGTTTTCACGAGTAGTTCTGGGTGATATAACAGCATGAGCAAGACGCGTGTAAACCTTGGAGATGATGAACCCTTTGGAACTTCCCCAGGGAGCAGCAACTGCATCAGCAAACAAAGGTTTCAGAGAAGTGCACGAGTGAAAAAGGGACATGTGCTCCACAGAGGTCCCCTGGCCTGTGGATCGTGTTCCTCCCTGACCCAGCAGATCCCAACCACAATATCATTTTATTATTTCCATCCCTGTTTTGGCAATTCCGCCACTGTTGCACTACCCTGATGACAGTACGGATACAAAGAGACCACAGACTTAACAGTAAGTTTTACCATACTTTGCCTAGAACCGCTCCAAGCGGCAAGTGACAAGGCCATGAATATCTCTGGCTCCTACATCACCAGCAGTGGTGAAAGCTCCAATAGAAATAAGAGAGGAACAGGCTTTTGGAGAAACTGAGATTCAACAAGAGATTAGCATGTTTGAGATCCACAGCACGCAACGTCATTTTAGCCTGCCATCCAACTTACTTGCTGATGTTGTTGTGGGTTTTTTTTATATATTTCTAAACTGGATGCGTTATTTGCCATTTTACTTCATTACGATTTGTATCGGGATAGGACTGACACCATTCTGTAGAAGCTGGAAGATCACTTCTGATAATCATCAGAGGATCCAGAGCTTTTAGATATATTCACGTAAATAATCCCAACATGCTGCTAATACAAATACCTTTCCAATGTAAGAGGAAAAAAAATTGTGTCTTTAAAAAAAGCATGAAGGATTCTACCACTGTTCACTTCCCATATACAAAGCGACTCTCATAGGCACCTTCAGACTAAGTGGTATTTATACGGCTATTTTCAGTAGTGCAAAACGTAAATGGTTTCTAATCACAGGAAACACAATGCAGGTAGTAAATCATAACAGGAGAGGTCCTCTGTCTTGATTTAAATCTGCTCAAACCTCCCAATAACAGAACAGACGAGAAAACAAAAGCCACGCTAGCTACAGCTATTTGAAACAGGTAAGTCAGCACTCTAGTCTCCAGTGAAGCCAAGAATACAGCATTGCCTAACGACTCTAAAGCTAAACCTCTCCCAAAGCAATTTATTTTTTGATTAAATACAGCACTTTTTGTCACACCACACAGGTTTCCTGCTTGTAAAAACGGAAGATGTGTTTGAGCAAGCAGGAGATTTCTTCAATATAGTTAAAAAAGGAAAGTGAAAAAAAAATAATCCATGAAGTTGCTCAATAAACTGAAACTTCTGTCTCTTCCAGAAAACGTTCTCAGTTAGGAGGGAAGACTAGTGCACGCTAAAAGTAAAAAAAGCATTTTGATGCGGCACTCACCCTTTAAAATTAAAACCAACAGCTTCTGTTATTCAAATTATATCCTCAAGCTCAGAAGGGCTACGACCACGGCGCAAGTTACTTAACTCGAAGCATTTTTATTGACTGACTTGCATAAAAATAAGCCACAATAATGACTGAGTTGACATTTAGTATACATCACCACAAAACTAATTTCAGATCAAACATCATCCATACACCCTAAAAATATTTTCAGCCTTCTCACGTCCAAGAAAAGGATTTTCAGCTTTACACTATCCTCACAAACTTTGGTCTTCTAAAGCACAAGCAGTGCAGAATCAAAAAGAGGATTAAAAGAAACCCCGGATTTTTTTTGAAGAGCTGCTTCTGATTGATTGCGTTATATGCCAGAAGCAAGTTAACCTGTAACTGGAGTTTAACTAGCGCTGTTTTCTCATTAGCTGACAATGTTTTATGCACCCACAGAAAAAGTTCTATATAGATCAATGCCAGTGACTCGGAGCAGCACCGTGGCTCCTTCAGCCTGAGAGATTTCCAAGCATCCACCTGTTGCCTTTGAAAGATTGGATTGGACCTTATTCATTAATAATTCACACAGCAGTTTCAAGAAGCAGAAACTGTGTCTCTTCCCATTAAAGAAGCAGTCTCGGCATCGACCAGAGCAGCTTCCAGAAGACTTAATCCAGATCTTTCAGGGTGCAACATAAGTTGGTTTATCCATCCGTGCACCCTTGCAGAGGCCTCAAAAGGAGGAGGCATGACACATACCGCTTTTGGTGTCACCTCTCGCTCGGGGAAGGAACTTCAAAAGTTGAATGCATGATTTGCCAGGGGAGAGCAAGTTATGTGGAAGGAGGAAAGAAAAAAATGCACTAAAGAAAAAAAAAAGCTAAAAGCAACTAAATGAACGTTTTCTCAATAGCAACCACGTTATCCTCCTCAGCACATGGGAGGCTGGGGGGGGTGTTATTAACTAAAGCAGAGCAACGCAGATTATAAAAGGCTGCAGGAAAGGTGGTCCTGGAAATCCTCCCAGGGAAGTGTAGAAGAGACCCCAGGAAGGGACAGGGTGTCCTGGCCTGCTGGGGGTGGGTGTCACAGGGACCCCCACCCGTGGGGAAGGTGCAGGACAGACCCCAGGAACGGGCAGGGTGGTCTGGCTTGCTGGAAGGGGCGGGACACAAGGATCCCCCCGAAGGGGAAGGTACAGAAGAGATCCCAGGAAGGAGCAAGACGCTGTGGCTTTCTGGAAGGGGGGGAAACAAGGACCCCCCCCGTTGGGAAGGTACAGAAGAGATCCCAGGAAGGAGCAGGGTGCCCTGGCCTGATGGGGGGCTGTCAGAAGGACCCCCCCCACACACACACACACAGGGAAGGTGCAGAAGGGACCCCATGAAGGGGCAGGGTGCCCTGACCTGCTGGAAAAAAAGGGGGCAGACAGGGACACCCCCCCCTTCTCCCTCGTAAAGCCCTCCCTCCCCCCCCACCCCCCCCAAATTTCTGTCATCCGCTGAAGGAGCCCACCCCGGCGGGGTGGGGGGGGTGGGGGGGGGCAGGGAAAAAAAAAATAAATAAGAATTAAGAAAGGCTCCGGAGGGCCACGGAGGTGGAAGCGGGAGTGCAAAAACGGCGGATAGAAGTTAAGTAACGATCGGAGCTCGGTCGCCGCCGTCTCGGCCCACCGGCTTGGGCCCGGCTTCCCCTCCCCTCACGCCGCCAGGCCGGGGAGGGGGCGGACGCCCCCTCCCCGGCCTGGCGGCGTGAGGGGAGGGGAAGCCGGGCCCCAAGGCCCAGGGAAGGGGGAGACACGGCGTCGCCGCCGCCCCGTTACCTGTGAGGCGGATCTTGATGCTGGAGCCGTTCCGGCGGGTACCGGGATTCGACATCGCGCCGGGGGGGGCCGGTGGTGGCGGCGGCAGCAGCAGCAGCGGCGGCGGCAGCAGCAGCAGCAACGCCGAGATCAACCGGCGGCCTCACGCAACCCCCCCATGCGGGCCCGCCCGCTTGTTCTCGTCGCCTTCAGCCTCCCACCCACCCCCCACCCCCCTTACCCCGGCCTCCGCCGCGATCGCCTCAGCCGCCGCCGCCGCCCGGCCCGGCCGCGGAGAGCGCGTTGGCCACGCCCACGCCCACGCCCACGCCCCCCCCCCCCCCGCGGCCGCCGCCGCCGCCGCCGCGTACGCCGGGGGTGGTGGTGACGTCAGCGCGCAGCGCGGCGCGGCGGCAGAGCGCCGCCATGATGGGAAGGTCGGAGGGTGGGTGGGGCGCATGCGCGGGAGGGCTGTGAGGGGAGGACAGCGCCCCCTGGCGAGGGGGAGGAGGCGGGGGTAGCAGGGGGTGGCAGGGGCTGGATACGGGTTCACGGGGGGTGGCATGGAGGGAGGCAGAGGGGTGGCACGGGGGATGGCAGGGGGGTGACATGGGGGTGGCAAGGGGTGCGGCATGGGGGCGAATAGGGCTTCTCGGGGGTGGCATGGGAGTGAGTGACGTGCAGGGTGGCGTGAGAGGTGGCAGCAGGGTGGCATGGAGGGTGTATAAGGGTTCCCAGGGGTGGCATGGGAACGATGTGCAGGGTGGCATGGAGAGTGCACAGGGGTGCACGGAGGTGACAGGGAGAGTGGCATGAGGGTGGCAGGGGGGTGGCATGGAGGGTGAATAGGGCTTCATGGGGGTGACATGCAGGGTGACATGCAGGGTGGCATGAGGGTGGCGTGGAGGATGTATAAGGGTTCCCAGGGGTGCACGGGGGTGACAGGCAGGGTGGCATGGGGGTGACATGCAGGGTGAATAGAGGTGTATGGCAGTGGCATATAGGGTGACATGCAGGATGGCATGGAGGGAGAATAGGCTTCTTGGGGGTGGCATAGGGGTGACATGGCCGTAGCATGGAGGGTGGCACGGAAGGTGGCAAGGGGACACGTATGAACATGTGTGCATCAAGCATGTGGGGTCTGCGAGCAACACCCACAGCCCTGGGCAGCTAGGACCACCGCCTCGGTCCCCAGGACCCGCCCGGAATGGTCCCCACATCCCCGTGTCCCCACGTTGTCCCCCTGGCAGGCTAACAGCCACTAACTTCAGGTGCTGCTGCCCGCCAGCTCCGCTGTGCTCCATCCCTGGTCCGTCTCCAACCCCAACTATTGATTTATGAACTGCCAAAAAAAACCCCCAAAGCATCCCATAAACCAGCCCTCCCACTCCCACCAGAAAGGAAATCGCATCCGATGGAAAAATCCCTAAATCCTGAACCCCTCCAAGGACACGAGTGTCCTCCCGGCTCCCCGCACGGAGGCAAAACCTTTGGGACCAGCCTTGGTTGACACCGAGCGGCTGAGGCCAGGCGGCTTGCTCGATGTGTGCCGAGGGCAACCACGGCCCGGCACAAGCGGTAAATCCCTGGCTTTTATTTCTCTGCTCTGCCCACCCCTTCCCAGGGGCGAGAGGAGGAAAAAGCTTTTCCCCATAAATTATGGGGAGAAAGCAAAATAGAGACGGGGAAGAGGGGAAAGCCTTGATTATTTACAGCCAACATCAGGTGCAGCAGCAGACGTGGAAGCTCTGGCGGTGCTTTTCGCCATCCAAATTCTTCCTTAAAATCCCCCTCCCTCTTCCTTCCCACCAGCCATCAGGTTTTGGCTCAGGTGTCTCCCCAAACCGGCCCCCGCGGGCCCCGGGTGCAGCCTCAGGGACACCCTCTTCCACCCGCTCCTGCAGAGCCAGAGCCAGGTAATGAGTCTGTGCGGTGCCGGGGAGGCTGCGGGGTGCACCCGTGGTGGTAGGAAATGAACAATTAGGCATAAAAGCGCTTTAGAAGAGCCCCTGCCCCATCTGCATAAATTAATTGGGTCCTAATTCGGGGCAAACAGGCCACCACAGGCACTGGCAGCACTTTTTCCGGCTCTCCAGCGATGTGAGGACCAAGCAGCCGTCGCCATGCTCCTGTGGGGCCAGGACACAGGATGCTTTAATTAGAAAAATGACTTTTTTTTTTTTTTTTTGCACGTTGAGGGACATCGAGCTGCTCTGGGGAAGCAGCACAGCAGCATCTCACCTCACTGGTCCCCATGGACCCCATCCCATGGGGAGAAGTTGGTGGCTCCAACCCCTCAGCAGACCACCACCAAAGTCCAAAATTGTCACGGTGGCTGCTGCCTGTGCTCCGGGCGGGACAACTGGGACCAGTGGTGATGAGGGGAGAGCAGCTCCAATTAACCGGGCAAGCAGATGCCTGTAGGTCGCTTGCACGCCCACGGCGCAGCAGCCTCGCCGTTCCGCAGGAACCGGTCCCGGTTCTCCGGCCGCCCCAAACGCCTCCTTGTCTCTGCTTGCCCCGCAGCACAGGACAGCAGGCACACACCAGTACTCTTAAGAAAAGGGACACATTTTTCCCTCTGTCACATTCAGGGCTACAGGGATGCTATTTTATTGTGGCTTAAGGATGCGACAGTGGAAGCGAGCAGCTTTGGTCTCAGGGCTCTGCGTAACACCGTCTACCGCAGGCTCCTCTCCAGCACGTCCAGGAAAGAAGGAAAAAAGGCAAATAGCTCTGCCCTTTCTCCTTTTAGTCTGCTTTCAGTCAGCAGAGCAGCGGCAAAGGCAGCCCTGTCCCCCGAACGCCCGTAAGGGACAGTCCTGCCTGACCGTGGGAAAAGCCACCTGGGATGCTCCGTGCTGGACCACAGACCCCAGAGCTCCGGTCCACGGCTCCATTTACACTGAGGAAGCTCCTGTCTCAGATTTGTTTTACCTGGTGAAATCTGACCCTTTGCAGATGCCGCCTCAGCCTTGTCAGCAGCAGCAGAGGAGGAGAAGGCGCACGCAGCCGAGCCGGAGCCCTTTGTGTCAACCCATGGATACAAACAAAGGATTTTCACAGGCGCTTCTTTCAGCCGCATGTTCAGGCATTGCTTTATCGTGGTTTTAAAGTACATAGCTTTAGATCCAAGAAATAAAAACCTAGGAGCACTTTGCAATTCATCAACTCCAGCATTTTAATATTAAATAAGTGATACCCAGCTCTGGCACACAGGATCAGGGCTGCATGCTTCCTTGCAGGGTATGGAGCATAACCAGACTTTAACTACCTAACTCCCTTCTTTCCTAGGTGGCTCAGAGGAGAGACACATAAATCCTCTGGTGAGCAGATCCAGGGTGGAGAAAGAGGTTCTGCTTCCTGAAGAGAAGATTTTTCCCTTCAAATTAATTTTACCTGTCCCGTCACCTCCCACAGCATCCAAGGAAGAAAAGCCCTGAACCCACCCCGGGTTATTTTGAAGAATCAAACCACCCCCTGCCAACAGCAGGGAGGAGGAAGCTGCCACCCCCTTCTTGCACAGAGCAAAGCCCTTGCGATAGCTCCAAGCCCTGTGGACTGAAGGGTCCCAGCAGAGCCTTCCCCGACCCACCAGCACTACAAGGATGGAGCAGCGGCCAGCAGCACATTGCAAGCAGAGCAGTACATATGGCTGCAGGGACCAGCAAAAGAGCTTGCTGCAAGCTGGACTTGAGAGACACATCAGCTCCATCCTCACCTTCTGCTCAGGCAGCAGCTAGAGGCCAAAGTCAGAGAGCATGGGGAGAAGGAGGACTCCTCTCAGGAAGGGGCAGTGACACACAACGGAAACCTGAAATACAGGTCCTCAATATTAAAGGGCCAGATCAATAGGCTCCAGGCTAGCGGATAGCATCTGGGAAGCTGTAGTGGGAGGGGAATTATCTCCCAGGGCAATAACTGACACAGCCTTGCTGCCAAAGGACCAGCATTTACTCACCAGCTCCTGTATCCAGACCCTGATACTTCCGTGGGGAGCGACAGTGGTCCACCGTCCACTGGCCAATTTCCTTCTCTGCTAGAAGCATCTCCTCTCACATGGAGGTGTATTGGCCCACAGAAGGGTGAAACACCTCTTGAACGGCTTTCCAGAGCTGTCAAGCCTAGAAGTTTCAGCACAAGCCCTGAGCCCCAGCTGGATCTGGTGGTAACACCCCGGTCTCCAGCAGCTTAACCCAGCTAGCAGAAAGTTTGACTGCGCTTTCCATGTGGAAGACACCCAGACGCTCCAATGCATTTCTGGAGGGCCTTAGACGCTATGGAAGAGAGCCTGTAGTGTTTGCAACAGCAGCTTATGAGTAGGAAAAAAAATATCAAAGGCAAGAAGTACGAAAACAGAAGTGCAATTTATTGACAAGTTTCAGAAGTAAAAAGACTCAGTGTTTTTGCTCCTCTTGGGCTGGATGTCTGACCAGAACACCTCCACCCACCAGCTCGGAGCTATGTAGTGTTTCATCTTCAGAAGTTGAAGTCTTGCTTCTCCACTGAGAAATCATATAGTCCATCTTGGCCAGTCCCAGGCTGCAGATCTGGATTTTCCTAGGAGGAAGTTGATAGCCATCAGTTAAAGGTTCTGCATCTTAATAAACCTAAGCTTTATCTACCAGAGTTTGCCTGAAGCTTTTTACAGCAGCTTACTGTTTTATTCTTGTTTTAAAGAGTTCTGCTGCTGTAACAAGCTGTTAAGATCAGCTTGACTCTACCAGGACCCTTGGAGACCAGACCAAGTCCTCCTGGTCCTTACAGCACCCTGAAGCTGACGCATCCCTGTGTCTCATGCACAAAAAGCAGACAAGTCCACAGGCTCAGCCATCAGAGGCTGAAGAAAAGAGTGACTGGAGCAGTAGGGCTCACTGAAATTAAACAGCCTGCTTGGAGCAGCACCAAGCTAGGACTGGGTTGGAGAGATGTCCCCCCAGCATCCAGCCCCTCAGGCAGGTGCTGGTGTGTAGGAGAGCTTCCTCCACACCTTCTCACAGGGACATCCCGCAGACCCTGTTCTGGGCAAAGGACTAAGACATTTGCTCCCTACTGCTGCTAGACTGAGCCTCAGCTCCGAGATCCGCCAAACCGCTAAGCCTCTTCCCTGATGTTTCTCCATCTGTGAGACTAAAGCTAGGACCAAGCATGGCATCTGTGACAGTCATGGGACTCTCACAACAACTAGCTAGTCTCCTGTTCTCTTTTTCCATAAATTCATAAGCATGAGAAGGGTCAAGTAATCCAAATGCAACCTGAGCATGGTTATCAGCTGAGTAGGCGGCTTCCATTCATAGTGACAAGCTAGCTCAGCTCCAAAGGAGGAAGCTTCTCCACATTTGGTATTCATATCAGCAACTTCAGTAACTCCAGCTGATGCCAGTTTAAATTCCAGCAGCAAGATGCTATCAGGGCATCCATATCTGTTGTGCAACTCCTCAGCTGACAACCTGGAGCTTTCACAGACCTTTAAGAGCAGTTGGAACAAGATGGAAGGACCAATCTAGTCATGTGACGGTGTCCTCCAAAAACCTATTTCAGCATCCTCAAAGTCTGTACTACATTCCAGTGTGTAATAGCTTCATATTTTCAGATGGGAAACAGCGAGAGCTCACATACCTCACCAGAAAAGTATTTCTCTATGATATTCAGCGCAGCTCGGTAGACCATGTTGTTGTCGTGGGTTTGCAAGGCTTCAATTTTCTCCAGACCATCGAGCTCCTCCACCAGCAGACACAACGTCTCTGTCTCTCCCAGCTTCTCAGCTGTCTGTAACATCAGATAACCAAGCAGGAAAATATAACCTTCTATCAGCAGTAGGTCTGAGAGAGTCTTCACTGTATGACCCTGATCTACAAGTCAAAGGACCACAGTCCCTGCATTTACTGTCCCCACCTGATCCCAGGGACAGGAGCACTCTGCATACAAAATGTCAACCCCTGCTGGGATTACTGCACAGTGGCTTGACTGCCAACCAGACAAGCTAGCCAAACCCTGCTCAGTCACAGCCACACACTGAGAAGCAGCAGGTGTGACCTGCCACCCACTATTTCATTTGCAAAGGCCATTTCACTGCTGCAAAAGGTGCTGCAAGAAACAGGCTTTCCAGTGAGAAGCACATAGACACCTACTGGCGAGGAGCAGAGCTGAAGTGCCCCCAGGACCACTTGATTTCTCTGCAGTTGCATTTCTGCAAGACCTTCACCTCTGTCCAGCTTGGAAATTAACACTAACCCCTTTTCCAGCGGAGGTTTTCCTCTGCAAACCTCTTTTCCTCCTCCAGAAGGAGACTAAAAGTCACAGGAGGTAAAGAGGAACACTTTGGGTACTTAATCTTATCAAGCCCTTTGGTCAGCCCAAGGATGTCTGTCCAAGAACAACTCAAGCAACATGAAGTTTAACTCTTACTCCTGAAAGACCGGTAGCTGCTGTAGGAGATGCAGTTTTCACCACACAACGGCTCACACCTCACTGTTCTGTTGGGGAAAGGTTGTAAGGGATTGTAGGAGAACTTACCAGGAAGAGATTTGAAATGGTATCCAGGATGATGAGAACAGTTTTGCTGTCTTTGGCCAAGAGCAGGTTGAGCAGAGGTTTGAGTACCCCAGACTGGACAAGTTCCACCACCTGCTCCGCAGTGCCTCCTGTTGTGAAGTTGGCCACTGCCCACACGGCCTCCTTCTGGGCTTTGAAGTCCCCCTGGAAAAGCAGCACAGTGAAGGCACTCCCAAGCTTCAGCATCCCTCCAAGATCAGCGTGAGGTGAGGAGAGCCATTGCCCTTGTACGCAGTTTGGGCTGACCCACCTTCCCTAGCACTCCGAGTGATGGGTGGACACCTGGCAGAGCTGCCAAGAGCAGCCCCGAGCCCTGCTTTCATACAGGTGTACTGAAAAGTCTGAGTGCCCAGGCTGCCCCAAGGATCTCAACAGCTTTGAAAGACTGCTCAGGTGGCTCCTGGATGCAGGCCGAGTGCTTCACAAATGAGCCATCATGGACCTCATGAACCTCAGCACTGCTTGTGCAGCACCACACTTGTCCCTCACCTTATCAAGAAGCTCAACCAGAGGTGGCAATAACCCACAGGTGATGAGTTGTTGGATCTGCTGTCTAGGCCCTGCTGCAATGTTACTGAGTGTCCACGCGGCTTCCTTCTGTATAGACGGCTTCGCATGTCGCAGGAGACGGGGCAGGACAGCCAAGACGCCAGCATCAATAGCTGCCTGGGTCTGCTCATCAGTCCCTGTGACTACATTCCCAATGGCACGGAGAGCTGGAGTCTAGACAGAGATTAAAGGAGATGAGGAGAATCCTTACCTCAAGAGATACATGCCAGAAAGCCCAGCAAGATCCCCCACAAAGTGCTTGATCCTTCAAATGAGGAAAGTAGCATCGGTGATTACTGTTGTATTTACAGACCTATCGTCCTCCTGTTTTGCTCTAAGCAGCTTTACAGTCTCTATCCAGCCCGCCGGCCACAGCAAGCTGGAACAGAGCAGTGGCTTGACCAACCACCAAGTACCACTGCAGTCTGGGGAGACAGCAGACCACATTAGCCACATGACTAGGGAAACATGCCCTCTCTCCCCTCAGATGTCCCTACATTAAGGGACCAGAGGCTGGAGATTGCTGATTGTTTCCTACCATAATGATCAACTCTGGGCTGACCATGAGTTCCACCAGCCTTGGGAGAATCCCTGTATCCACCACAATTTGGATGCGATCGTTGGAGCCATCGGTCAGATAGGAAACAGCCCAGCAGGAGTCAGAAATTATTTCCTTGTCCTCATGTTTTATGAGGCAGAGGAAGACTGGCAGCATCATCTTCATTGCATTCAGGGGAGGGTAGGGGTTCTTGTTCCTACAGAGGTTTGACAGCGTCCATGTGACATTCCTCAGGAACCCAACCTGAAACACAAGGGAGGTGTGAGATCCTCACTGCAGCAACAAGTGAGGAAGAGGTAGCACCCTGCTTCTGGTCCCTGCAGCTCAGAGATGTTATCCAGTAGCCAGAAGCAGCCTTCTTAATAAGGGCTGAGGCTTATTTGAAGAAGAGAGATGAAACAAGTAAGTGACTAAGACAGTAGATTCACACCCTCCCTCCCCAATATTAAGTTCCAATAACTTCATCTCTGGTGGTGGGACGAGCTACAGTGACTAACAAAGGTGCCAAACAGCTTATTTGCTGGGTCCTCATGACAAATTACAGAGCATTCCTTGGACAAGATCAGGAATTTTTTTTTTTAATATTAGCATTAATAAATATTAGCAGCTCTTTGTTCTAGAGCAGGGCACTGGGAGGATTTGTTTAAGTTGCATCATTCGGGCAGTTCATCCCGGTAAGGATGTTCCCAGGAGATTAGTGGAGCTACGTTCCAAGCATGGCAGCTACCAAGGGGTGCATATATATGAACTGGTGTTTTCTCATGTTTCTTCATCTTCTCTCCTTAAGAAGAGGCAAGGGTGAGCTGGACTAGGAACACAGCAGCCAGAAGAGTTGGTTGTATCTTTTGTTATTGTTACCTTTTTAAAAAAAAAAAAAAGAGATCTTGCAGCATAAACTCACAGAAGGCCAAAGTGGCTTGAAGGGCCATAGTAACACCTACAGAAAGTGTACAGCTTCCACCACACCCAAGGGCAGGAAACCAGGAGGCAAATGGTACCACTGCTACAGCCCTGAGAGCTTCCCAGTGAAGGTCCTTCTCTCCCAGAGACCAAGAAAGCAGTGGGGCAGGCACAAATCCAACAGTTTAGAGCTACCCAGAGAGCAGCAGGAGGAAGTTGAAGGACAAGTTCAGCCCTTCCACATGCATACACGAGTCTACCCAGCACCAGTTTCATCTTATTCCTTGCTGTCCAGCTTTGACCACCTCAAGCTAAGCTAAGACTAGAAGACATCACATTGACTTGTGGAACATCTGCTTGGCACCACCAGCTTTGCATACAGCTCAGAGTCATTAAAAACAGTTTAAGACAGGGTCTCATTTAATTATACAAATAGCTGTTATTTTTAAGGCAGATGATAGACCACCCAGTGGTTCACCCAGTCCCCAGGTGATTAAGAGCTGTTAAGTCAAGAAAATGAAGGTTATTTACTGGAGTTACAGGTGACACGAGAGCCAGCAAGGGAGGAATCACCCCACAATTGATAAGAGCATCTCTGTATAGAGGACCATCACCTGTACAGATGAAAGAGGGTTGTTTATTGCATCTGCCCAAGTCACAAGACAGTCAACATCAAATAACAATTAGACCTGCAGCCACGGGCCAGGCCTGGGTCACTGGGCTCCTAGTTGAGGAGGTCCCTGTTTGTTGCAGGACTAGATGGCCTTTAAAGGTCCCTTCCAACCCAAAGTATTCTGTGATTCTAACCAACTCACAGTCTCAAAGGCTGCCAGGCCACACGAAGGGACCAAAGGGTTTCAAGAGGGGCAGGAGCTTGGAGACCAGGCTATCTTGAGGAACATCAATATTTCTAGCTCCCCAGCGCTGGCTTGGGCACCAACCCTCTGCATGCTCCCAGGCCTGGGGACCGCCGCTTACCTGCGATGTTGCCCAGTGCCCACACAGACTGCTCGCTGATGTGCATGTGTGGGGAGGACAGGAGGGAGATGAAGGCTGGGATGGCACCTGCCTCCACTACTGCCTTGGTGTGGTCAGAGGTGCCAGAGGCGATGTTAGTCAGTGCCCAGGCTGCTTCGAACTGCAGAGGAGCATTGTCAGCATATGTCAGGAATTCAACCAGCCTGGGGATGATCCCCAGCTCGATGATCTGATTGATAGGGGGGTCCTTCTGCCTGGACAGAATTCTTCTGCAAAAGACCACACAGCACAGCCCACCATGAGAGGCCATGATACACCATAACCCTGTGGCCAGGTACGAGGCTGTGGCCTCAGGGGGGGGAAGCAGGACCTATAAGAGATGCTAGTGCAGCATCCCATGTCAGCAAACCCTCTGGCAGAGGAGTTGCCATAGAGAAGCATCTGCAGGAGACACATCTAAGAAGATGCTGGAGCAACAGCAGTGTGTCTGTGCCATCCTCACAGCCATTGGGAACAGCACTGGTCCCCTGGCACACGGGCAGGTCACTGATCTGGGAGCTGGAGCCAGCCAAGGAAGCACCACCAGCAATGCAGCCTCTCCTGGACCCCCAGGAGACATCCCTGCTGCACCCTGTGATCCCTCCTGCAGCCTACCCGGGTGGGGACAGCCCTGCTCAGCAGCGACCCTTACGGAACCAGGCTTTCCAGCCCTTTTCCTGCCCAAGCATTTGGCTTCTTCCCCAACCACCTCACCAGCTGGTGGGAGCCAACACGGTCCCTGCCCCAGCACAGGCACAGCCGGGGGTGGGGGGGGGCAGCTCCAGGAGCCACAGCCAACCCCTTGGTGAGGTTCAACCACACGGTCCCCCCCACAGGCACTGCAGATGGAGCCAAGCAAGGCACACAGGGCACAAAACAGGCACCAGCTGAGGTACCTCAGGGCATTTCAGGTTACCAGGCTCCTTCCCCCTTTGTCATGTCTTCAGAGAGCTCTTCAAACAGGAAGAAATGCCTTCTGCTGACAGGACCCACCGCAGCTCCACCAGCCACCTCCCTCCCAGCGCAGGGCGGCCGGGCAGCATACCTGGTGTCCTGCGTAGCCTGCAGCTGCAGCTCAGGGTTGCTCCCATTCACAGCTTCCGTGATTTTCTCCAAGGACAGCGGAATAATCTGTGTCACAGGGGATGATTCAGAGTCAGATGCAAGCCAGGACTCCCTCCGGTTTAATCTCGGCAGTCAATCAGCTGTCTAGACCCGAGTCAGTCACCGCTCCATATCTAAGCGGTGTCTATTCTTTATGCAATGCAGTTTCGAGATGAGCCAGAGGAAGAGAATCCACAGAAGCCTTCGAGGCAACTAATCCTTATAATCAAGCACGGAAAGAGTCACTGACACACCACAATGGGCCTCCGAGCTCGGTAATTACCCCTCACCCTGCAAGGAGCCAGACGGGAGCTTCGCCAGCTCCCAGCGAGCTGGAGCACCAGCCTGTTCTACCTGCCATCGAGGGAAGCCACATGGGACACCGTCTCCATGCAAAACGGCACAGGAAGAGGGCTCGGCAGTCTCAAACACTCCCCCACACTGGGCATGGCGATCAGGAATGGCACTGGCTATTTAACCCAGGTCACTCGAGCTGGGCTCAGTAGCAGCCCAAGTAGATGAGACCTACTGCACAAGCTGCAGCAGAGCACCCAGAACTCACCTCATCTCTTTTGTCTTCTCCAGGAGAGAGACTCTCATCCATCAAACTGAAGGAAATGCTCCTGCGCTTCAGGATCTGCTCATCCTTCTTGGCCTTTCGCAGCTCGACGGTCACCTCCACTCTCTGCCTCCGCATGGCCTGGAGGGGAGGAGAAGGTCACCACCCCACCGGCGTCCGCATCACCCAGTTCCCCAAGGGGTTCGTCTCTACAACCCTCTGCCCCAGGTTTCCACACAAGAGGAGTGCAGAGAGCCAGCATCTGCTCTTGGGCAGCTCCTTGCTCTGGCCTGGGGGTTACGCAGGGGACGGGGCAGAGTAGAGCCTCTCACTCAGTGCCTCCCAAGGACACGGGCAGCTGGATGAGCAGCAACCAGTGTTTGTGTTGGTTTTTTTTTTTTTCCAAAAAAAGTAGATTTGCTGAACCTGAAAGGCAAACCCTCATCAGCTCTACTGGCTTAAAGCAAGCTGACAGGTCCCGTGATCTGACATCCCACACCAGCCCCCTCTCCGCAGGGATAACTGCTGTGGAGAGCTTGGGAGGCTGGGGCCTGAACCATCTCCCTTCCCCAGCACAGCTCAGAGCCGCCCACCCAAAGCCCGTGTCCCCCTTGCCTGTGCCACCACACTCCTTGCGGCCCAGCCAGCTCCACACCACATCTCAAAAGCCATCTGAGCATCCCCCCGCCTTTGTTCCCTTGTACGGGTAGATTTGGGGGCAATTGTCCTTCAGAAGTCTTCGCATCAGCTCCTGCCAACTGGCAAAGCCCCAGTGGGGGCCCCTGTCCCAAGGGGATGGCTCAGGCGGGTGGTGGAGATGGGTACTTACAGCTGTGTCCTTGCCCTTGTTCTTGAACTTCATCATCCGCTCACCGTGCTTTTTCATGACTGGCATCTTGGCAGGTTTGAGAGAGGTGCCAGCTGAAAGCCTTCACGTGCTTTTGGGGTTCAGGACAGAGCAGTGTCAGGTCACAACCACAGCAGCGGCACCCACCTCCATCCACAGGGGGGTCTGGGACCTCCCCACGTTCCCACCAACAGCCTGCACCACGCATTTTCCCCCCCCACCTCCCCAGCAGAGGAGATGCTGGAGGTCCCCTGCCCTAAGTAGAGCTCAGTAGGATCCTCACACGCTGCAGCTGAGGCACCAAACTAAAGCACAGGCACAAACTACCACTTAATACCAGGCTACAAAAGTTACAGCTGCTGTAATGCCATGAAGAAGCCGGACACACCACTTCTCATGGCTACAGTGACACCACCTTCCTCCGGTTTCGATCCCAGGGCTTTTAGGTTTATGTAGACACACAGCCCAAGCCTAAAAAGGCCTCTCGCCTCCCAAAGCATCAGCTTAAGGTCTGATTTAAGGACAAGTAGCCATAGCCAAGCCCACTCCCCCACCCCACAGCCCAGCCTGGCTTCCTGCACCAAGGCCCCCCCGTAGGAAAGGCCCAAGGCCACACGCAGTGGCATGAAGTGACCAAGTTCAACAAAGCAAAGAGCTCCCCTTGGAAACCCAGCTACTCAGAAGGACTGCCAGGTGAAAAATAACAGCAACAGGTAAAAATAGCTTCTAAACCTCTCCTAGTAAAGACAGACCAATAGTGGGCCTACAGACAGTTTTTGTCAGAAAAAGCAAGGCTTCCACCCAGCAGAAGTGTAGACATTTTCAGACACCACTGAGAGCCCCCCAAAGCCAGGCTTGAACACACACAGGTGCCACATCTTCACCCTCCCTCCAGGCTCACAGCCAACACCTGGGGCTCAGAGCAGCCTCCAAGAGCTCCCCTTAGCCCATCTCTCTAAATTTAAGTTTTCGGTGGGCTTTTTTTGGTCCTCTCTCTCCTTATTTCCTGCCCCAGCAACCAAGGCTAGATACCAGCACCATCAGCTCTCTACCCCAACGCAGCAGCCAGCCACCAAGCTGCAGACCTCCCCCAGACCACAGGGGCACCAGGAGGAGCCCCCTTTTGGCTCAAACCAGTTACCCCCCCGTAGCCTTAAGCCCTGCGCTCAAGCCTGAAGGTCTACATCAGCCTCCCTTCCTGTTTCCCCTCCAACAGATGAGGGCAGTGACACCCCAAGAGACGACTTCTTTTTGGAGAAGCTTCTCCCACCCCAGCAGAAGTGCATCACAACCCCCATACTGACACCAGCCAAGCAGGAGACGCTGCACAACCCCAAACAGGCAGAAGAATCCAACTCATCACTAGGTGGAAGAGACCCCACTATCCCAAAGAAGACAAAAACTACTCACCTCAACTCTCTCTCATGCCCCATTGCTCTCAAATGCCTCTTTTATTGCCCCAAAGAGCCACATCCTCCCCCCACGATTGGCTCTTCCCAGGACAGCCCCCCGTTATCTCCAGCTGTTCCTTTGTCACGGTTACCTGGATGCACCTGGAGGAGGATGGATGGTGCTGCCTTCCCTCCCGAGCTGCCCTCCTGCCTGGGGCCCCCTGCTCACCCCCCCATACATTTATATTTCCCCCCCTTGGCCTTGTTTGTGGCCAGACCCTTCATGGGAGATGCCATCCTGCACCCGTACAACGGCCCGTGATGTGGGGGACAGTCTGGGTGCTGCCTCCCCATTGCTGTGCAGGGCATGGGCAGTCCGGGGATGGCCCTTTTTTGTCCAGACAGCTGGAAGGTCCTTGTGGGTGGGGATGGAGGCCAGGAGAGCAGCCGCCCGTGGTTAGCAAGGACCACGGAGCCAGGCGGGATCTGAAGGGAATCAGCCATGCGGAGGTTCCAAGCGGGGTGAGACAGGATTAAGGAATGTGGAGCAGCAGCAGGGACGGAGCTGCTGGTGCGGGTGGGAGCCTGGGGGCTGCGGCAGGAGGTAGGATGGAGAGAAACCCAGGAGGAACCTGTTATCTTCAGGAGTCCTTTAGATTTTGGCCAGGAGCTGCTGGGCAGCTCTTACCACGCTGCGTAACGTGCCCGTCGCAGTCCCCGGCAGCTTTTGTCAAGAGATCGTTTGCATTTACACTGCCCCAACACCAGCTGCACGCCAACGCTGGGGCGGCTTGTCCTCCTCCCGTGCCACCGCTCCGGCCAAGGGGCACCGCAGCATCCCTGCCCTCAAAATAACCGCTCGCCGCGGGGCTTGGTGACGGCACTGCGGGCAGTCTGGGGGACTCCGAAGTCCCAAAGGCATCCTGGTTCTTGCGAGCCCTCCAAGCCATCCCCCTTCGTAGCCAGCCCCGTGAAACCCGCTCCGTGCCCCTCCGTGTGTGCAGAGGTGCCAGCCCGGCCCGGCCGACCGGGAGAGGAGGAGCAGCGTTTGCCAAATGGGTGGGGAAAGCAGCTATTAAAACACTTAATTAAAACCTGATTTTAATTTCCTCGACATCTTTTTCTGCGAGGGGGCCGGGAAGCACGGTAATTCATTCAGCACGGGGGCCGGGGCTGGCTGCGGGGCCGTTTCAAACCAAGTTATATGAGTTACAGGGAACAACCAGTTCGCTCCGCGGCTCTTTCCGGCATAGAAATACCTATGGAAATACGCTGGGCTGCTTTAAGTCACGGATTCAAATCCCGGGGTCATATCAATTCTCCTTTTCAAGGCAAATGAAATGAGTTGTACGAAGCTTTGCGTGGAAGGTGATGGGGGGAGGTTTGAGAGAAGACCTTCCGATAAATCTGGTTTTCGTGGGCATTAAAAAGCCAGTTGGGCTAATCCTAAATGCTGGATTTTTAAGCTTCAAGTGCCACCGGTTGCATTATCTTGTTTCTTGGCTGCTTGAGACAGGAAAATTACATTTCAATTGCTTTTTAATTCAACTTAATCTGGTGCAAAAGTTAGCGTGTACCCTCTAATTTTGTTTTCTGAGCCGTTTGTTTCAGCTAATTCCTAATCAGCCAGCGCTAAATCAAAACAGGCCTGGCTCAAGCTGAAATAGATGAGTCCTCGCAACCTCGCCAAGCAATTTAATTAAATTGGCTTAAAATCACGCCCCGAGATAAGTGGGGGCAGCCTCTCGCCTGGGCCACCCCCCAGGAGTCGCTCCTCTGCCTGCAGAACTCTCTCGCCCCCGGAGCTGCAGGATACAGGGAGGTTTATCCTTATCCTGGGCTGCTCTTTCCCTCTTTGCCCTTTCCGTTCCCTCTCCCCCTGCCAAGCACAATCAGACCCGTCCTGCTCAGCCCTCTGTCCCCGCCGGCGCAGGGAGGGAAAGGATGGGGAGAGAAAAACTACGGGCAAGTCGATGAGCAGCCCCCCTCCCCGGCCGCTGCCTCGGTCACTGGTGGCAGGAGAGGTGCCAGGAGCAGGCAGAGGATGAGCAGAGCCCATCCCAACCCCGAGCCCAGGACACGGGCAGATCCATATTTGCCCAACGGGAAAGGGGACAATCGCCGGAGGGAAAAAACCCCCCGAACGCTTCAGTTTTCCACATAAGAAGAGGGTATCACAGCGAATGGCGAGGGAAGGAGATAAAACCCTAAATCTACATGACAGTGTCCCCTGAGCTCAGCCTTGTGTGCTCAAGCTGCAAATCCGCAGCGTGACAGGTAGGAAAAGCTGCGGTTCCAGTTCGGAGGCTTTTCTTCGCGGCCGCTCTCTCCCACCCCGCCGCCGAGGCACCACAGGTGAGCTCGACAGTGACTGGTGGCAGACTTGAAAATACCGGTTTTAAGCCCTGAGATAAAAGCACTGATTTTCCCTCCTCTGTTTTGTTTTTTTTTTTCATGTTTCTTTAATAGGTTTACTCTCACCGCATGCGGAAAAACGGCACTGGTCAGGAAAGACGTTGGCCCGTGGATCTCCGCGGTGGGGTAAGACGAGGCAGGGACAGCCCGGGCTCCATCGTGGGAGGTTTTATGGCCACAGCCGGTCTGAGCCCTGTCTCTGTGAAAGGAAAACCTCACCTGGCAGAGAGCGAGCAAAGGTAGGGATTCCTGCCAACCCCCTCAACGCCTACTCCCAGGCAGCAGATTTTCTCCATCAGCTCTAATCTGGTCCATTAAGTTAACATCAACAAATTAATTTTACTTATTAGTTACAGCAACACCACGGAAATATCCACGTGGGTTCCTGACCCAGCTGCCGAGGTGGCTGCGGGGCAATTCCCAAGCGTGGCAGGGATGGAGCCTGGGAATTCTGCTGTTTCCAGTTGGGATGCGTCCTCCCGGCGCAGGATGCCGGGGGGGAGGCAGTGCTGACTCCGCAACCGGCACCGGTCCCTGCCGGGGAGGCCGAACGTCAGGCAGCCGGTGACCCCCGCCCCCGCCGCCAGCCGTGGGATTCGTGTCAGCCCTATTGTTCGTGCAGCAGCCGGGGGTTGGAGTCGCCATCAGAGCTGCGCGGTGCCAGGCTCTAAACAAGCACACAATAAGTGACACCCCCCGTCCCTTACAGTCTGGCTAATCAGGACACGCAGAAGGTGGGAGAAGGGATTTATTGTTATCCCTGTCTTACTGCTGAGCCAGCAGCAAAGCCGAGCTCCGCAGCTGGATTTTCCGAGGCTCAAGGTGCGGCTTGTTGTTTCCCCTAATTTAGTGTAGCGGCCTCAAAAAAGTGGTCCTGCTTTTCTCCCCCTCCCCTGCTTTTCTCGCCCCGCTCCTCTGCAGCCGGGGAGCCGTGGGGACGCGCCGGTTCAGGCAGCTCACTCAGAGGGAAAGTAACCCACAAAAATGAAGAAAGAAGGGTGGTTTTGCATCAGTTTGGTTGAAACGGCCATGGGGTCGTTAGAGCTGGTAGACAAGGAGGAGAGGTGTCCCCGGGGGCGGGTGGCAGCGCGGCATCGCATCTCGCATTGCCAGCAGTTACGGCAAACTGGTCCCAGTCCAGCACCTCATCCCTGCCGTCGATACCAGGGATGTACCAGGGCTCTGCGGTGGGGTGGCACCAAGGGGAGGGAAGCCTGTCTTAAAGGCAGCTTAACTTTCTCCCAAATACCTGGGGATTTAGCCCATTACAGTGGGTTTGATAAACACCAACTCTGCCGTGGTCGCCCGCTGCCCTGTAGGACATCTCCATTCCCCCGATCCCAGTTTGCCGGGAGTTTTGATTTGGCTGTGCAAACACACTATTCATGCCTAACACTTCCATGAGGTTACACGGAGCAGAACACTTGTCCCTCTGCCCGGCGCTTTTCAAGGCAAAGCGTTCTGCAGTGCCTTACTCCAGCCAAGAAATGGAATCACTCCGAAACGTAGGTGCTAAAAAAAAAAAGAAAGAAAAAAAGCCACATTGCTATTATACAGAAGAGATCTATATTTATTGATAGAGGCCTGGCAGAGCTGGGAATTCCCTGGGAATTAAGGAGAAAGGAATTGCTGTGCGGGAAGGCGGCTTGTAAAGTGGGTAAGCCCGTGAGGTGTGACACCGACTGATTATCCCATCTGCTGGCTAGAGCCGGTGGGAGCTCCCGCCGAGGTCCCCGAGCCCTGGGAAGGAGAAGAGCCAAGAGGGCGAGCAGCGGGAGCCCTTTCCCACTTCCCAAACCCAGCTGCGAACGTCCATTAGGCAAACGGTGTAAGCAGATGCCCCAGAAAAACCAGCACAGCCCCGGGGGGCCTGTAACTCCACACCAGGCTGAACATTAAGGAACTAATTTTAACTTCTAAGCAGCATCCTTTCTGCCAGCCACGGAGGGATTAGAGTAACAGTTTTTGAAATTATTTAAAAATAACATCAGACTTAATCATAGCTATTTATTAAATCCATTATCCCCGTCAGTTATGGGACACTGATTTATTCAGCTGCGGAAACTATAATCACCTATGACCAAAAATCTTACAGATTTTTATTTTATTTTTTTTCCCCTAACAGGGCCCAGTAATAATTATCCCTTTAGTCCCTGACCCTGTAACTCGAGGAACTGAAACAGATATCTATGGTGAATTTGGGGATGAGGCACAACAGAGTGATGGAGAAACCTTGGGCTTACTGAAAAAACACGTAATTTTGTGTAAATCACGCGTGGAGGTGGCACCTAGTGGGAAAAAGCCTAAGGCACTCGCTAAAGGAGGGGGGCACCTTGTAAATCACGTAGGGAAGAGAAACCCCATGAAAACACCAGAAAACCTGAATAAATCCTGGTGGTTTAAGCTTCTGGATGCCACTTTGCTGTCAGGGAGTCCACGTGCAGCTTAATTAGAGGAGGAGACGAGCTTCCCCGTGTGTCAGGCAGTGCTGTTCCTGCGGTTCCTCGGCGGGGAGAGCTGCCAGACGGATGCTCACCTTGCTCCGGCGCCTCCGATTATCACAGCTGAAGATGGCATTTCAACAGAAATTAGTGTCTTTGTTTAAAATGTGTATTTAGGGGCCTTTGTTTGAAAGCTGTGTTTAGGAAATGCTAAAAAGAGGATCGGACATGCATATTCCACCTGATCCTGGGAGCTGAAGATAATTTTTGCCAAGCCCAGGGGCGATATTCGTCTCTGTTTCAACTGCTTCACGTCTCATACACACACTGATTTGCTAATGAGCTTTCAGGGGGGTCCCCCCTGGTAATTAAATCTCATTGTGCCATCTCCTTCCTGCCACTCCACTGCTCTGAGGTCTGTCTGGGACAAGCCGGTGGGAGCAGCTCCCTCCGCACCTGCTAATGAAGCTGCTGGTTGCCCACATTGAGCCCATGGTCATCATAGCCCGTGGTGAGGGGTAGGGCTGTGGTTTTACTGGTGTCCTTGTCCAGGGTGGTGGATGGTGGGACAGTCAGAGATGGGGTGGAAAGAAGCCCCCAGCCTGTGCTGGAAGGGATTGACCCAGGGAGAGTCCCAGGGGCTGGAATTGAGTTGGCGCTGGCCCACGGGCTGGGAGACATCCCTGTCCAGGACAAGGTTGGGGCTCCTGATGGTCTCTAGCCAACCACGGGGATTTGGTTGGTGATGGTCCTTGGCCAGAACTAGACATAGAGCCCTGAAGCTGATGGCTGGGGCTAGGGGAGGACTAACTGTAGACCTGCTTCAGGTTTAGGGTGGGCTCGGAGGGTTTTGGCTACCCCTGACTTCCGTGTCAGACGCATCTGGAGAACTAAGGTAGGACAGAGAGGAAGCGATGGGCTCTTTGTCCCCACTCCCTTCCAGATCTGGGCAGAGACCTGTTTTCTGACTGTTGATGCTCCTCTGCTGTTGGCAGACACAGCTAAACCCTGGTGGAAGAGCTGGCTTAGCCCTCTGTACAGCTGGTCCACCTTGGGCACAGGCACTCACCAGAGCTCTCTGTCTCTCCAGGAGCTCAAGTGGCCAAAGTCTGTGCTATGGATTAAAAATTCCCAACCTTGCCAACGGTCTACATGGGATAGATTTGATGCCACATGCCAGAAGTTTCACGGGATTTTTCCCCTCTTTTTCCTTTAAAAATAACTTTTAGAAGTTTTGAGGCTGTTTTCCCTCTGTAATTCCTTGCATTAAGAGAGTGCTGCAGTTGGAGAATTGAGCACTGAAAACTTAGACACCAGAAAGACTTGAACTTTGCTGCCATATGCCCGCGCTTACCCGTAGAGTTTTTGATCGTGTAACCACACAGTCTGCCTTCTGCGGGACCCATGACTCACCGAGCACCTAGTGGGATCTGAAAGTACTTGGCACCTTCCCCGCCAGCCCCTCCGTGCCCCAGGAGCTGCGATCTGCCCTTGTTTGGTTAGAGCCCGGCCGTGTCTCCGTGCAGCCAATACCCCTCCGGCGCTCACAGGAATACACTGATCCTCCCCAAGCAGGCAACAGGCAACAGCTGAGAATGAGGATACAGCTTTCATTACAGAACCAGCATTATTTTTTTAAATGACTAATAAATGCAAAACCATCTTGCAGTCTCCTGGGCCAGACTTTTATATAACTCTGTGATCCTTCAGCGGGGCTTTCTGATCCAGGTACCGCTCCTCCCCCCAACCACCAGAGATCCCTTCGCTGCTGCTGCTGCTGAAACGCAGCCCCGAAATTCAGCATCTGAACCGAGCTCCTTGGCGCTCCAAGGCTTGTCACTACAGCGCAAAGGCTATGGCGAGCCGTGCACAGTGGGCTTGTACTGCCCGTTCCTCCCCCTGCCCTCCTCCATTTACGCCCTCCTCCATTTACACCCTCCTCCTCTGTAACTGGGAATGGCATTATGGCCTCTTGGGCTCCCACGTTTGGCCTGGGATCCCTGGCAGTGCGAAGAGGGGGAGAGCAGAGCCTTTCTGCCACACGGTCTGTATTATATGGGCTGATTCGCCCCTTATCTGAAGACCATTTTCCAATCTAGTTATGCTAGATTGGAAATCATAGTTATGCTCCCCGTCGTTCCTCCAGGCAGGAAGGCTGGACTCTTAGTATCATTCTAAGGTGACGAAGAAATCCGTGTCAGAGCAAGAAACGGAGCCCACACCGAAGGCAAACATCCTGCTTAGGAGACAAATCCCTCCCCATGATCCGCTGCCCGCAGAGCTCGCTGTACAGTGCTACCAGGACACGTCACTGCAGAACATGTCTCCATTTTCTAAGAGAACCTTCAAAAACCTCCTTACCAGATAATATAATCGTTGTAAGGGGATGTGGCTGGATGGATCGGCTGCAGCCCAACCCGAGCTGTCGTGGCGGGATTTACAGAGCGGGGTGATGTGCCGGAGGAGAGCGTGGCCAGGGACGACACAGGACGGGACCTGTGCTATGGAAACTGCCATGACGTTTCATTCAACTCAGCACGAGGCACCCTCGTTACTCAGGAAGCGATTTGGCCGAGTTCTAGCCGTCGCTGATCTGTCCACGGGCTGAGCGAGCTTGTAGCTATTTAAGGTTTGCCATTTTGACCTGCATCGCTGCATGCAGAGATCCGATTGCTCCCTTTGCAGCTCACTCCTCCTATGCGGCGAAAACAGACATTTATGCACGTTACACATGAGCGAACAGGTCAGAACCCATTATTTATTTGATGCATTTCACGTCTTTCTCCATTTGTCTGAGAACCGTTTACCATCTTCATTCACAGATTCAAGGATTCACAGATGCAATAATTCAAAATTATTCAATGGAAATAATTACCTAAAAAAGCCCAGAAAATATGACTTGCTCCGGATACATTCTTGAGAAGTTAATCACAATTCTCAATATTCAAGACTGAAGCTGGCCACGGTTTCTGTGGTATTATTCTGCTCCTGACGGAACATGCCGAGTCCTTAGAATCAGATTTTCAGGGTGAACAGTCAGTTACAAATTCAAGAGGTGGGTGTAACATGAACTCTCTAATTTTCACCTCAAAGCGGATGTTTATCTGAATCTTCCTGCTTGGAAACTCTATCCCAAGTGTATTCACCCAAAACACCCACAATGGCAATACTTGCAGAGTAACCACATCCCAGACACTCCAGCTGAGGCAAATACAGCAGAGAAACACTTAAAACTCATACAGAAGCAGTTGTTTCAGGGCAGTTCACTTCCATTGAGCAACTGAAACAAGCCAGACTGTAACACAACAACAGCCTTCATCTGCTCTGCTTGTAGCAAACACAGAATTTATTCATCATAAACACAGGGCTTACAAACGATTTTAAAGCGAAACTTTAATTCCATCACCAACATGGCTGCTCCTGCCGCGGATTCAGTTTGTCTGCCAAAGATGAGCTTCTCTCACTGATGAAATCCGCCAGTCTGCCTCGGCAAGAAGGGCACAGCCAAAGATGTGACTTTGAACGAAGGCTTCATGAGATGGTCTTTCTATTTCAGCTGCTTCTCCCTGTACTCCAGCAGCTGAGTTCATAAAACACCCTATAAGGAAAGGAAAGACAAGGAGAAATCCCCACGAAACAAAGCATTATCTGATCTCTCCTGAGGGACCAAAGCTTTCCCAATCAGGCTCCCAGCGTTACAGACTGCTGAACTTATGGATAAGGAATGTCTCGCCTCTTTTAAAACCCGAGCGCTGGCTCAGGCCCTCTGGACAGCTACGAAAGAGCCTGGCCAGCCCTTATCAACACACGTCTTCCAGGGTCATGGGTTTCGCCTGGCAGGTACTTGCTGTCTATGACTGCTGGGAAGAGGTGTGGGGTGGAGGTCAGCAAGGACCTTGCGCCTCCGTGGGGCAGAAATTGCAAGCAGAGGCAGAAAGAGAAAAGCACAGAGCCTGGGGGTGCATATGAAGCCCATCTGGATCTACATTCACTGTGTTTTATAACACGTAGATTTGAACTCACGGGAATTTTAACGGTAAGTTCATTAAATTCCATGTGATTTGGGGAAAATGAAATTTCAGAATTTTAACTCACGCCCAACAGTTGGCACGGCCTTACCACTTCCTTGACCTATGGCTTTTGGGACTACCTTTATGCCTAAGCTTTTAAAAACATATATTATCTCTGGGTAAACAAGACAGCTGAGGGCTGCCTTTAGAGGAGCTAAACACCAGTCACTCCTACTAACTTTAGGCCAGAATAAAATAGACTTTTTGTAGGTACTTCATCTGCCAAAGACCAGACTGACAACAGGTGCACAACTCTGAAGATTTGAGTTGTTGTCATGCTGTGCCTCAGTTTCCCCACCTTAGAGGCATAAAGACTCTAAAGTTCCATAAAGGTCTGAGACCTGAACCCAAGAAACTCTGTTTGAAGTACGAACTGCCTTCAGTCACATGCATTTATCTTCTGTAGGTGTTTGGTTTAATGTTTTGTTGATGTGTTTTGGAGACCATGCTAGTCGGCGGATTTCAGGGAGGTGACAGATACAGGGTAGTCCTGAGCCTTCTGTGGAAAGGGGCCACGGACTCAATTCCCCAAAATACATTGCAAACATGGGCATCTAAAACCAGCGAGTCTACAGATTTAACTATACAGATTGAGGGGAGAAATGATTGCTGAGCTGTTCCTTATCTCTGCCTCATCAGAACTGGAAATAGAGAGGAAAGTTTCTCCTTCCTGCTTTATGGGTGAAATTCATTCCAGAGCAGCAGACTGCAATTGATAGTGTTACACCAGGACCTTCTTGAGCCCTAAAACCGGTTTCCAAAGGTGCAGCACTGCCGCCTTGGAGTCCTTGCACACATATATTTTTAGACCACCAAGGTTTTCAGGAGGACGGTGGGGAAAATGAGATCACCAGAAGGGCCAGCACCGTCATCATGTCTAAGCAGAGCCAAGCTATTCTGACCTCAGCCCAAGCAGTTGCCTCTAAAACCAGACCCCGCTGGCAGAGAGTCCCCCATCCATCCCAGGGGTTTCTTCCTCTTACCCCAGACTGACTCCTCTGCCTCCTGTGCAGACAGGCTGTGACTCACAAGGCTGGCACAAAGCATTGCTTGGGGCTGTCATCACAGGGGCTGCAGAGGTGGAAAGAACAGCCCTTGGCCTGGGCAGTGTGTCCGCACAGCGAAACAAAGCCGCAGCATAGCCCGTGTTCCCTTTAATCTAAGTAATGCATAGTGATGAAATCAGCTTTGCCTCTGCAGGGAGCAACAAGTCGAGCAGGTATCGTAGGCACGTCTTTAGGTAGCTGGACACTGACAGAGACTACTCACCATCAGCAGTTTGACTGTTGCCTTGACAACATTAAAGCTAGTTCAGATGTGTGGGTGGGGGAAGGAAGACTGCCTGGAGTGCGGGACGTAGCCTGCTCCCAACATGAAACAGGTCCCCAAAAATGCAAAGCCTTGGGACGTGAGTCATGTCCTTGAACTCCCCTGTTCCCTCCTGTGGAATGGCTTTGCCACAGGTATGGTCTCAGGTTGTGACAAAGGTGAAAAACCACCAAGGGGCATGTGAAGGGAGGTGCCACAGACTCTCCTAGATGACCCTGGTGGGTTTTGACAGCTGAGGACAGGAGCTGAAGAACCAGGTCCTCCCTTTCAGGTTCCTCTGAACCTTTTTTACAGCTGTGCTATTTTGTGCACTGCTGTGGCCTTTCACGCTAAGAGTGTCTATGCCCACACTGCACAGGAGGCACCTGCACAGGGCTGGCCTTACCCCAGGGAGGGAGAGAGAAGCTCTGCGGTTGCTCTGACTTACAGCTACTTCATGCGTTTCCCTGGGAATCACAGAAAACCACCAACACCCTCAGTGTTCCCGAAATCCCACTGGCACCCCCCATCCAAGAACTGTCCTCAACAGAATTAGGCCTTAGGGTCTTACAGTTTTATGAAAAGGCCCCCTTTCTCAGACACAGGCAGGTTCCCCGCAGCCTGGCACTGGACAATGAGGAAGGCTGAAGAGAAAGTGGAAATATTGTCCCTGTTTCTCCCCAGTTAATCTCTCGCTTCCTGGCCACTCTTAGAAACCACCACCCAGGTTTGGGAAGTTGACTTGCCTGTTCCTTCTGCTGCAGGTTCTTATGGGACTGGAAGGTATTGCTGGTGTAAACAGGACAGCACCACAGGGAATTCCAGGCTTCTTCAATCTGTGCTTTCTCAGCAATATGGGAAGCACTGTTCCCCTTCTCCATTCCTTCTAGTTTTGCCTCCTGCTTAGAAGAGAAGCCAAGATGCCTGATGCTTACAAGGAAGAGTGTGTGGATGATGCTGACCCCATGCAGTTCCTGGCTCCTTCTGGGAAAGAGAAAACTGAGGCCATGAACAAGCCCTATGACCTCAAGACATGCTGCTGGGTGAAGAATGAGAAAGAGGAGTTCCTTGCTGGGGAGATCCAATCTGAAAAGTCACAGTGAAGACGGTAATCAACCAGCTAAACTCTGTTTTCTGGGTTCAACAGGAAAGCAGTAGTAGCCTGCTGCCCCAGAGGAAGTGCAACCACATCAGAGTCCCTACATATTTTGCTCCATGGGTCAGACAATTTGTGAGAGTCCTTTCCTGAGGCCACCAGCCAGGGGCAGTGGCAGCTAGAACAAGACCTGAAGTGGAAGCATGTCCAAGAGAGTGTCTTCCCATGTGGTCCATGGAGACCTACCTAGGATAACACCACCTACTCCCTGTTCCCCAACACTGCAGACCATCATGGTGAAGAATGTCCAGCAGATGGATGGAATGGTGGATGATGAACCTTCCCAAGTTCAACCAGATTGATGACCCGGCAAACATGACCTTCCTGAACAAGGCCAGTGTCCTGGACAACCTATGTCAGCACTACACCCACGTGAGGACCTACGATTTGAAAGGGCAGCGGGGAATAGCAAAGCAGCATGGGGTAATGGCAGGACAGGATCTGGTCCTGACTCAGAGGGCCAGCTTGTGCTGCTCTAAATTGGGTGGGTGTGTGTGATTTAAATCTTCCGATGTCAGCTCAAGTCCAAGCTCCTTTTCCCTGCCTGTCTGTCACTTGTTAAAAGCAAATGGCAAAGCACCAGGACATTTCAGTTCTCTGCTTTGCCCTGCCCTGTCTTCAAATGAATTCCCTGCATTTCTTTTTTCCCATTCATAAAACAGAGTGTGATATTGATCTGTGGCTGCAATGAATCTACCCTCACGCTGAGCTCTGGGGGCTTGCAGGTGGTCTGGAAACTGAAATAAATAGCAGTGGGAGGAATAATCACAGTGTTTGCAGAGAGCGTGGAGATTCTTGAGAGAACAGTGCTGTAGAGCAGCCTCAGGGATCCTCGGCCAGGTGGGATTTCCCAGCACTTTATTTCCTGCCACCTGCAAAAACAAAACACAGTAAGAAGTGTTTTATCTGGGTAAAACATTCTGACGAGCAAGTTGTCCAAATAATAAAAGGGACATAAGCATCAATAATCAGGGAGGGAGACCTGGTCTTTTTTCTCATGATAGCAAAGAAGTATGTTGCTTGGTAGCAAATGGAAAGCAGCAGAGGCATTGCAGCTTCTAAGGCTGAGGGCAGTGGTTTCTCTTCTCTCTTTCTCTTTCTCCTTCTCTTTTTCCTCTCCTCTCTGACTCTACTATGGGGATCAGTAAAGCGATTTAGGATTTAAAGCAATAAATAGCAGCTACATTTGGCCTTGCAGCAAAAATCCTGTTATTCTAGCCTTGTGGGATTCCTTTGGTGGCTTCCTATTTCTCCTTCCAGCTTCCTCCCCACCAGAGCTCTGGACTGTCATGTCTCAGCTTGTACCTCTGTGACTGTTTCCTCCTCCACAATTTCTCCCCCCGAGGCTGTCCCTACCCCACACACATTCCTAGCCTGTCTTATGCTGCCCTCTATCCTTGGAATAACCTTTCTCTTCCTACAAGCAATAAACCTCACTCTTTCCTCACTTTCTGCCTGCAGATCCCAGCCTTGCCCTACCATTCCCCCGTGGGTCTCTCAATCCTGGCAAATCCCAAAAACTCTTTTCTGGAAGACCGAAATACTAAGCACTGAAAACTGCGTACACTTCGCATTTGGTGTTGCTTCTTTGAAATGGGGACATTGGTCAGACTCCTGCCTGCCCCAAATCCCCAAGGCTGGACCTCTGCAGAGAGCCTTCGGTAGGGCTGAACCTGAAAAGGAATTACTGTTCACAGCAGTAATTCAGCTTTCTGTGGGAGATGACTGTCAGAAAACGTATTTACTGGGTTGCTTTGGGTGGTGAGGAGTAGCTGTGCTCAAAGCCTAAGTCTTCAGTGTTGAGCATCCTGCTGATGCTGACTTTTACCTTCTTTTTTTTTTCAGGAATCCCTGGAAGATCAAATTATTCATATGAATCCTGTTCTGAAGACTCTTGATAATGATAAAACCACGAGGAAGAAAAATTCCTCCCATTTTGGAAGTACCAGCCCTTCACTGATAAGGCACTGGTAGGTCATACAAGGATGTTCCCTCAGAAGAAATAAAAACAAAAATTATTTTGAAATGCTTCCTCAAGCACTACAGTTAATTTATATTTACTAACATTTCACAGGAAGCATTATTGGTTCCCATTTTCTTGAACTAAGTTTTGTCAGTCGATTTTGTTTTGACTTCATATTTTTATATGTCAAAAGAAAATATAGTTTTGATCAACCCCAAATCAATGCTCTTTCAACTATTTAGTTCTGCAAAGATTCAACGTGTTTTCATGTTTTGCAGATTATTTGTAATTTTGAAATTGTCAGTGAAAATGTAAAACACTGGGCTTTTCAACTGAAGTCTCATTCCTCTTTTTCTGTGTGCTACATACTTCTGCCATATGCTGCAGAGAAAGGAGGATTTCTTTAAGCCTTAATACAGAATCCAAGAAGAAAGAGGTTTTTTATAGATCTGATCTTTGAAAAGATTAAATTTCCTCTCACTGACTTGCAAATTTGCCCCTACAGGCAATGCTGTCTGTCCCTGATGAACGCTCAGAACCTCTCAGCTACTTTCTGTTTTCCTACAGATATTGCAATCTTGATTAACAGACTCATCTTCTATTTTCTCATCTAGGGCAAATTTATCTGAATTCACTTTGGTAGCACAGGAAAGCTGGCTGGGGCTAACACTGAGAGCTGTAAGTACGCAGTTAATTCTTCATATTAATTTGGCTTTGGATTTTTTCTTGCGTTGAACGGACTCTGTTCCGATTACATCAGACGCGTGCAAACCTGAAATAAATTCTGTTAACTTGAGGGATCTGCACTGCTGTAAATGAAACCAAAATCTGCCCCTACTTCTGCAGTGAAGTTACGTGCTTTAGATGACAAATTTATTTCTTCTTTCTTTAGTTGCCTGTGAGACTCTCTGTGTGAACACATAAAAGACACAATGCCTCCCCCAAAAGCTGTACACTTTTCATTCTACAATTATATTGCAACCATTACTCACATTCATCAGTACAACAGTATAATTGTCTTGCAACCAAGACCCTAAAAATAGCTGCCCAGGGAAGGTGCATTGTTCTTTGTTTGCACACGTGCATCCAAGACTAAATTGAGAACCACAAATCCCAGCTCTCAAGGTAAAAAGACCCCACCGTGTTTCCTGACTAAAGCCCTTTAGCACACAGAAAAAGGAGAGAGGAAACATATGGACCGGTTATTCTTTAATGTGGGATTGTCTGCATCCCTCCTACTTTCAACTCATCCCAGATTTGCATCACACCCAGAGACCATATGCTGGATTTGCCTCTCTGGACAGTGGGCCAAGGCAAGTTTCAGGCTGTTTACTGGCACGTTGCATCTTCTTCCAGCCTGGCCTGGAGAGCAAGGGCATGGACAGACCTTCACTGTGCAAGCAGCAGCACTGGCTCAAGGTCCTTCTGCACCATCCCTGTAGCTCTGCTGGCAGAAGAGATTGTATGAGCACTCCCTGAAGTCACCCGAACTAACTAAAATTGGCAAGAAAGGTTGTTTGAGGCAACCCAAATTTGTCTGAAGAACTCCCACAATGACGTTCACCAGCAGAGCTATATGGACAGAAGACTTCAGCTAAGAGGCAGGATGAAAAATGCCCAGCCAGGACTGCCAGTGAGATCTGGTGATTTGGTACAGCCGAATGAATTGATACAGCGAGGCCGAGAGGAGGATGTTTTTGGTGGAGGCCAGAAGCCAAACTGAGCACGTTTGTGCCTGACAGAAGGTACGGACAGCGTGATTACAGGGTACAAAATAACTTTTCCAGAGCTCTTCTCAGAAAGAAAGGGCAGTATAAGGACACATTTCACAGGTCGGTCTTACAAACCATGCACTGGTAATTCAGAGGATGCTTAGAAGTACGGTAAGTTAAGGAAATCTGTTCCTGAACCTAGCACTGACATATCTGGATGAGTCGTGGCATTTTTTGCCTCCATTTCACTAGCTGCCAAAATAGCTGTACTAAAACTTGTGCTAGTGGGAATGTTGTGAAGCTTAAAAGCATGCTCTGAGAGTATCTCTGAAAGATACTGTGGTTCTTGCTGCACTCACAGGACTTCCAAAGGACACTGGTGAAATGCCGGTTTCACTGATATCAAAAGCAAAATTCTCACTGACATCCATAGGACCATGATTTTTCAAGCTCTGTCTGCTACCGACACCTGGATGTGTTTCCCTCTGTGTTCCAGGGCTGTGTCATTTCCCAGGAAGTAGCTGAGAGAGATTATCACATCTTCCACGTGATTCTCTCCAAGAAGAAACCTGAACTTACTGTTATGGCACTTTGTGTGTGTTACTCACTCCCTTTAATACACACATCTCTGCTCAATCCTCTGTTTCTGGAATAAGAAACCTACTCACCAGAACCGCACTTGGCTAGAGATGGAAATAGGTTCTCTGCGGTGGGGGTTTGCTACTAATTATCCAGGAAGAAGAGGATTGTAAGTGACTTTTCCTTAGGCAGGCCAGAGTGAGAAAAGAAAGCTGTCTTCCCTTATCTTGATCAATGCATGGGGAGGTCCCGCTTGATCTGGCAGGGCTGCCACTAAGGTAAAAATGATCATTTTCAAACTGAAGTGTTGAGCTGCTTCACGTCAATTGCTTACATCTCTTCAGGACAGGAAAGACAGCCAGGAGAAGTTTTTCAATACTGTTGAAAAGGTTTGGGTCTTCAATCCCACATACTTTGACGCGGCTGCTATGTCAAAATCTCCTAGGTAGCCTAAGCAACTCATCCCACAAAAGGCTTTTTTCTTAAGTGATACACTCGAAATGTGCTCAGGAATTGAAACCTAGAAGAACCCTCAGTGTCCAGCTAAAAAGCTCATGTTACGCCTCGATTGTAGTGATGGCAAATGGTGTAATCACCTCTTGGTCTGTCTCTTGTTGCAGAAACTGCTTCTTGTGCCCAATCCTAACCACCACTGGGTCCACCAAGGTGTGATCACAGCAGACAACACGGGTGATGGGGGAGTCACTTCTCACTGAAATAAGGAGAAACATCAGTGAAATTGAAAGTACAGCAAACAGGATGCTGCCGCCCCAGCCCAAGCTTCCCCTAGGAATAACATTCAGCTTCTTCAACCTGAGGATAAATAAGCTGCTGAAAGAGCAGCTAGGGATAGCCTAAAGATTTCTTCAATTGTCTGTGAGATGAAGCCTGAATGTAAAAGATCTGCTCCAGAGCAAATGAGCTTGACGGAGGAGTTTCTGGTTAACATTCAATGGCCTGGGGTTTGCAGGACTTCAAACGAGCTGGTTATAGGGTTTGTTTGAAGCCTGAAAACTGACAGATCTGAAAGCTGTAGCAGAGACCATGGGTTAAAACCTGTTCATCTCGCATACATATGTAATCTCAAGGAGCAGCTTTTGTAAGAAGACGACTTGACCCTTTGTCTGGTTTTGACACACATTTTCCTTTTTAATATCGTTTTGAAGAGTATCTGTTACTGAAAAGAGCTTATTGGTAATGTCTGCTGGCTCCCGAGACTGTTATTACAAGCAGGACTTGAGCTACAGAGAGATCAAACAGTCTCCAGCTGCTGAACTTACAGTGCCCCTTCCAGCAGCTGTTGGTATTTTACAGCTTCCAGGATTTGTACATTGCAAACAAGCCTTTTGTACAAAGCAGATATGATTTTCATAGCCGCTAAGACAGGCAGTCCCGAATCATGGCTGCAAGATTCTCTGGCATGCTCCGAGTCGTGCGCTCTCCCTTCTCCGGGCACGCTGTGAGAGCAAAGCACCATGTTCCCAGCAGAGCTGCACTTCCTCCGTATCTGTGCTGGCTGAGAGGTGGGATAATTGCTATAAGGGGATGTTGCTGCTCATGTCCTGCTGATTTTAAAAAGCATGGTGAAGAGTGGAATGAGCTGATATCCCTGATGCATTTTGCTCGTGGTATCAGAGACGCTTAGAACAACCGCTGTCAAAGCCCATGGCTCTTAGCTAGCATAAATCAGTATACGAAAGAAAAGCAGAGTGTTGGTTTACAGCAACATTAAGCTACTCTGTCCCACGCTAGTCTGAAGGAACCCGGCTGGTCAAATTTCAATGGGCTGGAAAATTATTTTAGATGTTTAGCACTACGGGCCGGCTTCCAGCTTATGGTGCAGATTAAGAACTCCCTTGTGTGGGTCTGTACCCCTTCTGCCAGGTGGCCTTTGATGTCCTGGGCTCCAGTCCAGAAGAGAGGATCTGTGTTTCCAAGCTGACTCGGGGTATCATGCATTTGGGCACTATGAAGTTCAAGCAGAAGCCAAGAGAGGAGCAGGCAGCGGTGCACAACACGGAGGCAGGTTGAGATCTCACGCTTGGTGACAGCAAACCAGGACAAAGCCAGCATGCTACAAGCTCAGCCAGTTCGTTAGGATTGAAAAAGCTGCTAAAACCAGACGCTTGTTTCCAGGGAATATAAAATGACCTTAAACAACACACTGATTTTTATTTTTTTTTTCTAAAATGAACAGATGTGCTATTGAGAGTCAGAGCTGGCATTCACAGCTGCCACAGGGCAGCAGGCCTAGCCAGATGGCGGAGCTGACAGCTAAGGACCTGATCCTTCTTTGTCGAACAGCCCTGCTTTGCAGGTGTTTTTGGAACCACGGTGGAGCAAACAGGCACATACCTCCCAGAGCATATGGGAGCCCACACACAGAGCTGTAACACCTTGTTTGAGGTGTGCATTATTGCCCCTGCTCCATCCAGCAAGCCCTGCTGAATGGGTGCGTGTGTGTGAAGGGACAGAGCTGAGACCTGCTCCCCTTCTTGTCCTTCAGTGAGCTCCCAGCGGGGCTGGGGAGCTGCCCTGCCCCTGAAAGCGGAGCCTGGAACCATTTTTCTGAGTATGCAGCAAGGGGATAGGGACAATGAGCAATCTTCTTCCTTTCACTCAGATTAACATGGTAATCTTCTTCCCTCCAACAGTGGCTGACAAAAATGCTCAGATCATGGGTCTGAACTCTAGAAAGCTCCAGAGGGGCATCACCAGGCGCAGGATGAAAGCAGGGAACAATCTGGAGCAGAAAGGCCCTCTTGGCGCTACACTGCCAGAAGGAGGGATTTGGCCAGCGTGCGTGTGTTGCCCAAGGCCACTGATGGCCAGTGAAGGCTGCCATCTATAACAACCACTACGTTGGCACAGTAAGTGCAGACCAGTGCTGCTTTTGCCATAGCCCTGTCTCTAACCCCGAGTAAGCTGGAATATGCACGGAGCAAGGCCAGACATGAGGGCAAGACGTGGAGGCCAAGTCCTCTGTATGAACTGATGACATCAAACTTCTATGGTTTTATCATACAGCAGCATTGGGAAAAGTACTTTGTTGGTGCAAATTAACGTGGCTCTGTTGCCTTGAAGAAGTACTGCAGCCAGAGACTGGCTCTGCTGCACAGAAATGTGCATCTCAGAAATTGTTTCCAGTAACGATTAATTGAAAGCACTGATTGTGCAAATGTCTGACCGGTGACGCAACAGTTGAGCATTTTAACGTACAAAGAACAGCAAGGCTGTTTCATGACTCTTCAACATGCTGCCACTGGCCTTGATTAAAAATGTAATCCTTATAGATATTCTGAAAAGGAACAAACCCCCAAAAACTCTAGCCCAGGCTTGTTTCTAGCAACACCAAGCTGTAGGAAAGCTACCCAAAAGGCACATCAGCCAAAGGATTAAATTCATTTTCGCTTCTGTTGCTTACATGTTGCTGGAAGAGCCAGAGTCCTGCAGTTCGCTGCAGCTTGTGTAGCCTTTCCTGGTGTATGTGACTCGCCTCTCCGCTGTGTTGTCAAGCAGCCATGCTAATGCTTACCAGCAGGAACAGTATTTAAGCATATTATCAAACTCCACCAGTTATTCATATACTCCACTGCACAGACATACTGACAGAACATGATCAGAGCATGAATCACAGGCCCTTTGCTCTATCTTTTTTACACTCAGCAACTATTTCCTTTCTTTGCTACCAAGCAGGTTTTTGAAAGTGACATTTGACTGTGCCAAAATATATTCTGATTGTGCTTGGCTATACCAGTTTACAAGCCACATTGTCCCCTCTGTCAGCATATCAAAGTAGGAGCCTAAAAGGTAAAAATATAATCTCTCCACAACATCCTTTCCTTTGGCAGTCCTGCAGAATCCTTTATTCAGGGCAAATGGGCTTTCCACGCTAAGGGCCCCTCATGAGTTCCGAGACTCCAGGGAGCACATTAATGCTGTTCCTGTGCCAGCATTAACTCGCTTCCTTTCCCTACACCCACAGAGGATTTCTCCCTCTCTCTACACGCGTTAACAATCAGAAATCTGCTTTCTCATGCACTGCTACCAGGCTATTCTCTTGCTGTATCTGAACTGGTCATGCCTCTTCTCCCCTGCTCCTTTCCAAGTGTGACACCATATCACAGGGTGGCCAGAGAAGAACAGGGATCCCCTGAATGAAGCAGTGGTGGTCTTGCTCCAGAAATCCAGTATGTCCCTGCTCTGAGTCCTCTTCAAAGAGGAGGAGGCTGCAGATAGGGTGAACATTATGCAGTGCAATCAATACTCTCAGCTCAATGTGTCGGCAAGCAAATGTCATTGGTTCCGGTGCCCAGTGCTTCCCCATCATTCTTTTGTGGAAAGGATTAAGCCTGTCCTTATAACACTCACTTCATCCAGGTAACAGCCTGTGTCTGCCTCTGCATACTTCTCTTCTGGGCTGAAAGATGATCTAGCTCTGCCGTTGAAAATTCTGCCCCTCCAGCACTGAGAGGCAGACAGTGCACACCGTTCACTCTGCTCATGAAGGCACTAACTGAGCGCTGCTGCAGAAACACACTTGCACAGATGGAAGCGTGAGCACAGTCCCAGCTTAATGACGAGCTACATAATCCCCTCCTGGCAGTCAGTGGCCTTCTGCTGCCCAGACAAATGTCAGCTTTCTATCAACCAGGAAAACTTGCTGCCTACTGGGATTGTCATCAGCCCAGGACTTTGCAGTTGAAAGGTGAATGGGAAGCGGTCTAGGAAACTGCTTTTCAAATAGGGTCAGATCTTATTTCTACTTCCTGCATACGCAACTCCATCTCAGCCTATGCTAAACTGGCAAAGCAGCACCAGTGTAAGCGAGAGGAAACTGACTTAGAGGGCAAAAAATTGTGTATGCCAACATATTGTGAATGCAGCTTCTCTTCTTTTCCAAGGATGATGTTCACTTCTGGTTTGAGGATTTCTTTAGGATAGTAAACAATGAAAGGACAACTCTAAACCAAAGCAGAATGCAGGTAAAATGATGTATATTTTTATTTGGTTAATAGTTTATCCAGACAGCACTGAACTGCTGAATTAAGTCAGTTAAGACAGGGATTTTTTTTGTTTTTGTGTGTGTGTTTGTTTGTTTGGGTTTTTTTTTTCCCAGCTGTGCAAAGCAAATGACTTTATAATACAGAAGGTTTTCTCTCACCAGCCTCAGTAGCTCCTGTTAGTTTTTTCACTCCATTCCTCTTTGTGTTGTTCCAGGAGCAGCTGAACTAGCTGATGACCACTTTGCACAGCACATCGTCGCATTTCATCCACTGCGTTGTTCCAAAGGACTTCTAACAGTCCGGTAGGCGTCTGCAGCACTGCAGAGCAATCCTCAGGCAAAGCCACACAGTGCCTCCAGCACAAGCTGTGGCTGGCGAACAGCAGATCTTTATTCAGGAATGAAAGAAGTTGGGTCATCGCTTCACAGACTACCTTGTACCCCTTCAAGGGAATGTTAGTCTGAGAGACGCTTCCAAGCCCCAGGGCTAGAGACAGGTTGTCTAATAAACCTCTCATTTTGTGAGAGAAGCATAAAGAATTAGGAAATACGCGATCTGGAACGCGACAAATTGGCACTATTATTTATTAGGCTGCATTGCCTCCTGCAACTCTTTTTTTTGCAGTATCAACCACAGAAACAGTGAATTGCAGAGAAGAGCAACTTAACTTTTCACCTATGATATATAATAAAGTGGAAGGACAAGTAATGGAAAGCAGTTGGAAAAAACGGCAAACAAATCTCCTATGAATAGGCAGTTACTCATGTTGTTTGAATTCCAACACTATTACTGAATGCACATCTTCCACTTTTCAGCTGACAGAAGTATGCATCCTGTGCATGATCTTGTCCATGAGGACAATCAGAGGGAGTGGGTATGAATGCCTACTTCTAAACACCTCTGCATCCCCCTCCAAGAACTTCCACTTTGCACAGACGGATAGGAATGTCCACAAGCTTCCTTACCACTCGTATTTCAGTGCCATGCCCATGGGGCTAGGAAGCTAAACCAGAGAAGATCTTAAGCAGCGATTAGCCTTTCTGCGCTACCGCTAACTGTAGCTCTTATATCATTATACCTGTTCTTTCTCATTTTAGATACCAAAGCCTGAATCCCAGCATAATCCCTCCAGGGTTTGTGGACAGTAAGAAGGCATCAGAGTTGCTGCTTGGCTCTACTGACCTGGGGGAGAAAGAGTACAGAATTGGATATAACAAAGTACTGTTTACTCCTACCAAATTGAGCTAAATAAATTGATGGCAGTTATGACTCAGCATGCCTTTGGTGTAGATATAGCGGCAGAATTAGAGTTTCTACAGCAACCCACTTCCTCATGCATATAATATCCTCTCTTACACACGCTCCCCAAACTGACTTTTAATCAGACAGTACAGTTAATATAATGCAAATGAAGTGCACCTTAAGCTATGTGATAAATCTCACTTGCTCTTTACTATTCCTTAGTCAGGCAAAAATCCTACTAACTGATCATTTATCCAATTTAAGACTGGAATGGAAAATGGAGGGAGACTGTTGTAGCTGTCTAATATTAGCAGCATATATCATTAATTTTGCACATATGTTTTTGTCATAACATAATGAAAGTAGCTATTGTAACAGCCATGCAAAAGGGAGTATTCTGTTCTTTGCAGGAACCTAAAATCTGCATTTCCCAACTTTTATAATAATTACACAATATTCATCACTTCTCCAACCTATTCTATCCTTAAATTTCAACTTACAGATGGAGGTTGGGTGGGCCAGACACTGTCCCTGATCTCACTTTTAAAGACAACAGACACAAGATTACTGCTGTTATTTTTTCCTTGTCACTGAAACTACTTAGTGCATTTCCTGGCACCAGAGAGCACAAGGTATATTTGGGTTTCATCACGGATAAGACTTCCACTCCTGCCTTACTATGTGCCACTTAGCTAGATCTTACAATGATCTCAATGTTATTTTTTATAGCTAGACACCTTGGGCACAGAAAAGGCTAAAGAACTCCAGGCAAATCCGCACTAAAGCTGAAGGGAATCCAATTCCTAACCATTAGTCTTCCATTCCCGTAACCTCCCCAAACTTTATCCTTTTTGTAAATGTAAGCAGAGAAGAGACAAGATCACAACAAGATAAATTGACGTGTAAAGAGCAAAGAAGTAAAATATCCTCATTTCTGAGTGCTAATGCACAGCAAGTCCAGAGTTTCATAGTCCCAAATGCTACATAGAACTCCAGGTTCTAACAGTCTCCTGTCTTTCAACATATTTTTCTGTGCTGGGATCCTGGCCACGCTGGACGATATGAGAGATGAAACCCTGATGAAGATCATGACCATGCCGCAATGTCATGCTTATGGTTTCTTGATGAGAATAGAGTACAAAAATACGCTGGCTAGAAGGTATCCTTGGGGAAAAAAATAGAAACTACTCTGTGAATCCAAGGTGGCATTAGAAACCAACCACTAACGTAATTCATTTACTGTCAAGAACCATGAAATGAAACTGTGAGTTCCAAGTTCTACATCCCAGCACACAACAAAGCAATAACGTTTTCCTCCTTTTTCCACATGGCTCCATGCAGCAGAACAATATTGCAGGTAGACGGCTGGGTGGCTCCCTTACCTCCTGTGCATCCGCACAGTTGGTGGTGAGCATTATCTCTGTCCAGAAACCCTAGCTCACACGGTGATGCAGTGAGTCTCCCGGAACTCAACCACAATACATATATTTATGAGTCATGAGACTTTGGTTTTGATCTCTGCATTTTTTCTGCCACTGCCTATGGTATCTGCGGCTGCGGGATAGAGGAGAGGAAATATGGGAGGCAAAAAACATCCTTTCAATTAACTTTCAGTTTATTTGTATATTTTTATTTGTATATTTCCAGCAGTATTTGGCTCCTCTAGTGCATGAGAAACTTCAATTTCCACATCCACAATAGCATTTTTTAAACAAATTAAATTCTGTTGCCCTTTTTCCTATGTCAGCAAACTGTTATGACTCTTCTTGCATGCCAAAAAATTGTGGGACATTGAGGCCTACTCCATTTGACTGAGACTACATACTGACTCCAACATTCTGCTGTGCACAATTGAGCATGAACGCTTTGAGTCCCCCTACGAGTCCCCCTACATACAGTGCCTGGAAACAGAATTGTTTCTAAGCCACGCACGTGTTCTGTTTACTACAGACTAGGCCTGCTGGCAATTCAGAGGAACGTCCAGAAGTTTCTGCAGCTGCTTTTCTGGGGAGGGTGGAAATTGCACAGTAGGGTGAGAAAAATACTCTGAGGTTGTCCTGTTCTGCAGAATTAAACAGTGGCAATTACAGGCACTGAGAACTTTGGGATGTCTGGGCAGGGAAGATAAGGGCTGGGAGAAAAAAATAAATGGCTATGTTCACTTAAGTAAAGACACTGAGAAAGCTAGTGACTTTCTTGTGAATTATTAATAGGGCAAGGGGCCTGAGTGATTTCTTTCCAAATCAATGCCAGAGAAGTTAGTAAACGGAGAAAGCCCTTAAATCTGAGCCTAAGCCTGCTACCTCCAGGGAGTGGAAAGAGAGTGTCTTAGAAATTCAAAACCTGGACTTCCCAGAGAGAAATGGTGAGGTTATGAGCATGGGACTACAAGATTGCACTAGTCACTAACATTTAAAAGCTGAAACAAAGCTGCTTAGTTCAATTCTCTGAAGCAAGACCACATTGTCATCATGAAGGGGCAGTTCCAGCTCCAACTCTCTTCAATTAGTCCCAGGATGGATAATTCAGTTGGTTTTCTGTTAAGAGGGGAAAGAAAGCGTTGACCAAGATACTCAAGCTTAAGTGAAACAAAACTATGTTGAAGCAAGTTTTCCACATATAGGTGAAACAAAATCTGCCTTTTTACCTGGGGACACACGTTCCCACCTCCACTGCAAACCAAATGAACTTCCATAGCCTTAGAAAGAAAGAGCTTTCAAAGGGTTCTGGTCCCATTTGGACTGGTATGAACCTAAAGCATTATAAGAATCATTCTGCATTTATATCAGTTCAGAATCTGGAATACAGTCCTGATTTCTATGCTGGCATGCGGATCTGCTGCTGCGCACCAGATCAACCTTTTCTAGGAGCAGTATTACTCACACCATAGATATGAAACTCTCTGCACTAAACAGGCATTTCAGGAAACACCAGGTCTCCCACTAGTATGCAGAAAATACTAGAATCTGATAATAAAAGGACCACCTCAGGGTTTTCAGGGACCATTATAATAGAACAGGCTTGTTTGAGCAACCTCATTGCTTGAACTCCTTACTTCCAGGTGAAGCCTTTGCTGAACGTCGCCCAACGGGAGAAAAAATGTAACTGAAGGAATTGGAGGGGAGGAGCATCATGTCAAAGCCTCCAGATCTCAGAGAACACACAAAAGAGCAGACAGCCACCCTCAGCCAGGAGAAGAATGACCTCCCCATCCAACTGCAGGCTGAGTGTTACCAATGGTTAAAGGCTTAGTATTCATTTAGGCAGGGCATTGGCTTTCTCAAATGACTCATAAGAGACTCCTTTTCAGAATATGGAATGAATAAAGAGCATATGGGGATGATGCATGAGATTCACAGACAGCCTGACTGTATCTTAAATAAAGTTAAGCCCTTAGAAAACAAAGGAGACTGAGAGGCCTCATGGATAGAGCAAAGAAGCTGTTGTCCCAAGTCCTGACTTCTCTTCCTGGTCAACCACTGATGCTCAGCATGATCTATGGCAAGTCAGGGTGGCATCTTTTTAAAATTAAACTCTTCTTTAAGGACCTGTGTGTGTATAAACAAATAGATTTTTTGATGCTTAACTTTAAGAAGCTATGGCCTGAGTCATGGAGATTCAGATCAACTATAACAACAGGTATGTTAAAGGAATCTTAATAAACTCTGTGGAAGAGGCAAAATCTTGTATTTCTTGCTAATGGAAGTTTGCTGCCGTAACAGACAGTAGCTGTAGCAGCTTTTCATAGGCTGAACACTGGATTCCCACATCTTCATTAGGAACAAGAGAACTTGTTGGATGCTGAGGAGTGCCTGGCCCAAATGAGCCAGATCCTGGATATGAAGGAGCTGGCACAAGTGCCAGTAAGCAGATCCTGGAGGATTAGCTCAGTGATCTGAAATGTGACTTGGGAAGGCTGGAGGCTACTTGACTAAAACTAAGAAGGAAAGGCATGTATGAAATATGACAGAAAGGTTTTGTCTGCCGCATTCTTCAGGGAAATGAACCCCAACATCCATTACAGGTCCTCCAGTCAGAGGACCCTTTAGGATGCTCAGATTCACTCAGCTGATCACTCCCAGAGTTTCTTAGGTTGTCTTCCAGCATCTCATATAACCTGAGATGGATTTAATTTTACACTTCACTCTTCTACCCCACAGTAATGGTCATTTCACGGCAATTTCTAGGGATCCCTAGAAATGTCCCTAAGACATCAGCATCTCCTCTACATTCTTTATTAATTATACCCACTTTTACATGGCAATACTGGTAGATCTCTACTTATAAAATGCTCCCCTCCACAGACATGTAACACCTTTCTGCCTAGCTCTGGGGAATACTTTTCCCTCTCCTGCACCTGAACTGTTTTTTATTTAATGGAATTGTAGGAGTTTTAAATCCATACTGTAGCAGCCATGTGGCTGTCTGCTGCTTCTTCTGAAGTCAGTGTTAACATCCACAGGATGTTAAATTCACAGATGCCTCATATGTCTCAGAATTTATTAACTGAATCTCAGATTCCTTCTAAAGAAATACAAGCTTCCAGTGACATTTTGTCCTGATGCTGCTAATGGCTTGTGTGATCCACAAAACCTGCATGATGTTCCCTTTCCCGTCTCCAGGCATTAGACCACAGAGTTCGAACTCTGATTTCAGATGTCTCTGTTCAGAATGACTCAGTCCCTAAATTCCAAAAGGAAAAGAGGGCTTTAGAGGAAGTTCATCAGGCAGAAATAACTGCTCCATTTCTCTTTACTTTCTCCCATTCTGATTCTCCCAGGCTGGGAAAAGGAAAAAAAGCAAAACCACATTGCTTGCTTAAATACTGTGAGACTACAGTTTGCTGCACAAACAGGAAGGGAGCTGTGTTTTTCTAGGTATTAACTCATGGCAGCACAGTGAAGTGTTGCCAATCTGTGCCACTGCCCAAAAGAGCTATGTGAATTGCTGAGGGTGAGCAGGATTCTTCTGCAAGAGTCAATGCTGGACCAAATTCCTCTGGACCTATTGAAAACGCACACGTGAAGCGCATACTGCTTTCAGGAGGCAGCTCAGATGAATCTATTCTTTGGGTCTGAGTTAGTTTCTCACTCAATGCTGTGCACTAGTCTTGCTCTGTCCCTTCCTAGAAAATTGTAAAAAGTGAGGAGGATAAGATGTACCACCTGAACAAGAACAGCAGCAAACCTACCACTCAGATGCATGAGGTGAGGTGCAGTTGCTATGGTCTGTATTTCAGATGGCCCTCTTTGGTCTGTTTTTGATATCTTGGGCCCTTCTGATAAACATCACCTGTATGTGTGTTACAAAGTTCTTTTTCACACTGATTCCACTTTTTCCAACTTGCTGGAGGACAAGCGGGAACAAGAAAAGATGATCCATGACAAGGCAGAAAAGGCTCATCATAAAGCAGAGAGTGACCTCAAAATGACAATTGCTAGCCTCAATGAGATGAGTGACCCAAACTTGGAAGAGGTTGTAAAGAATTGTCAATTGTAACAGAATTTCTCCCAGGGTACAGGATCCTACTGGGTGCAGGTGTGCTACATCATAGCTCTGACGGCATTAGCTACACCTGAAAAGTCACTTGGTTGCAAAGTCACTGGGAAATCCACAGGCATCCCTTGATCTCTTCGGTATCAACCTAATGACAAGCAGAAGTACAGTTCAGTAGACCAGGCAAGAAGAATCAGAAATACAGGATTTTGTTTCCTGTGTCTTTCTCTGACTCATTGTCTGATATTTGTAATTCATCTTCCACACTCACCCACATATAAGAAGTGTATAATCACCAGGAAGTTATGAGGCTTAAGTGATTCATGTTTATGTAAGGCCTTATGATCCCCAGATAAAAGCTGTTTTAGAAATGCAAAATATTATCACAAATTAGAACTTTATTTTAGTGTCACTATTGACTACTTTAGTGATGGGTCTGCCAGCACTTCTCTGACAAACCTTCCCTTAGAAATTAACTTCCCAGAATACAAATTTCCAACTCTATATTATCCAAACCACTAATTTACCTAGTTAAAGAGCTAAGTAGCTAAGGCAATGTGTACAATCATTAATAAATACTGGCAAGCTTTGCTAATTCAAATTCTAACACAGTGCTCCACAGAGAGTACAAGACACTTGTGCTTCAGAGCAAGGCCACCGGGACGCTTAAGTGACAGAAGAAAAATTAAGTGCTGGTGTTAGTTCTTCAGAGCTGCAAACAGACGACACAACTTCCTGGGGTGCTTGTGCCTTTACGTGTGGACTAGTTAGTGATGGGGTAAGGAGGAGCTTCCACAAAGGAAAAGGGGACTTGAGTGCCCTGCCAGCCCCACTAGAGACAAGAGACTAGATTGCCTCAACCCACTTTCAGCAAAGATTAACCTGTTCACTACAGCATAGAAACACTTATTTGGCTTAACTCGTTTGCTGTAACAGCCTATCTTTTTTTACCTCACAGTAGCCTGCTTGCGCAGCTTTATCTTTTTGATAAGACTGAATTGGCATAAAAGATTAATACAGACCTTTTAAATGGAGTTTGGAGCCTGTCACTCTTTAAACCCTTAAATAATAGAGAGCTGGCTGAGATGTAGTATTTATTTTTCCCCAGGTAGATTTTGACTTTTTTTCTGCAGCAGATTCTGACTACTTCTCCATGAGCTTGTGAAACCCTTCAGCTTGGAAACATTCGCCTTTTTAGCTTCCAGTGAATCAATAGTTCAGCCATCTCTGAGATCCACCTTGTCTTGTATATTATCCATTCACTGTACGCTCCACTTTCTTTGAAGTCTGGGAAACTGTATGCTCACTGCAGATGTCCTGCCATGCTGCTATGGCCTGCAAGAAAGGAGATCTGCTGCAGGGACCTCCTCTTCTCCTTGCAGGGAGCCAGCAAAGACAGCCGATAGATCTTTTCACCCACATTAATGCCAAAGGCTCCTGGAAGCCACTCCCCCTCTCACCATGGAAGGAAAGGTGGTAAATAAAACCAGAAATGAGTCCACAGCTCACAGGATGAACAGTGTTACCATTCTGAATTCAAATATTTCTTTCATCCAACATATTTCAGTGCCCAAATATTTAACTAAAAACTCAGCATTTTAACAACAACAAAAAAAAAGACCCTCAAACCTAAACTGCAGCTATTTCTACAAACAAGCCTCTATTTCCCCCAAGTAACCAAATCAGCTTGATTATATTCCTGAAGGCCAAATTCTAACATGATAGAGGAAGCTAACAATGCTGCAGATAACATCAGTTGTCTACTGAGACACCTGGCCAGGTCTTTCCTGCTTTGTTGGCTGAGTATGCCCAGTAGATCTCTCCCAGGAACAACAACAAAAAAAAATCCAGTAGGGCTGACAGACATATAGAGAAAGAAGTGAAGAAATTAAGATTCTTGTTTGTATTTCCACAAATTCTCTCACATTTCTCGCTCATAGCCACTGCCATGCTTGTGTGTGCCCTCCAGGCTCGTATATTGGGGAGCTGGAAGAAGACCTGGAAGCTGACCATGCTGTAAGAACAACGGGTAACGGTATCTAAGGAGGAGAAAACTCCCCAGGGGAGTGATTACACCTCTGAAAGGCCCTAAAGACATTAAACTACTAATTAAAAACCCAGAATTCCTCATGAAAGAGTAATAAGATGGACAACAATCTTGAACTCTAGTTTTAGCCTAAGCGAACTCACCGTTATAAATCGCACACGCTACTTCTTTCATAGGAACCTCTGAAGAAGCCAATTACTGGCGGGGCAGTTCTCCACAGAGCAAGAGAGTAGCAGGTCAGGGAAAATGGGCATTTCTCTGTCCTGTCCTTCAGCTACCAAATCACCCCATCCACTTTTTACAGTTCTATAGCGAGGGATGAATCCACTCTAATAAATCTTCCGTAAATTGCCAGGATGTGGTTGTTAAATATATAATCAGATTCATTAACAATGGAAAAGCCTGAAGATAATTCAGTCCCAAAAAAGTTATATTTTAATGGAATGCTCTGAACACATTCTAATGACTAATACGAATTGATAGCATCAATAATAAGTAACATTTCCATTTCAATTCACTTTAGAAATGCTAGCTAATTAATTCTCAACCATCTCAGGAGATAGGTCAGTGTTGTTCGACACCTTGCACAGGTGGGAAAACAGAGGTAAAGGAACTTGTCCAGTGACACAAAAAGCAGCAACACAAGTTAAAGCAGAGCATAGCATTGGGGGATTCCTGTTCCCTCTCTGATTATGCCTCACACTTGCTGCCGTCGTTTCCAAAATGGTTACACTTCTAAATATACATAGGCTCTTTGGCATGGAGTAAGAATTTCTTCCCCTCTTTCCCACTAGGTGGAGAAACAAGGAAGACTGCCTGGAAGAAGGTGGTGTTGCAACAACTGCTCAGGTCAGACACCTTCCCAGCATCTGAGCATCTTGTCTCTCCTCAGGGAAGAAGAAACATCACTGGGAGTCTCCAAAGGAGAAGCTTCTTCAGCAGCTTCTTTGAGCTCGTAAGTGGGCCAGATCCTGCAGACCTTACCCCACGTTCCCCTCACACTGCAGACCTTGGAAGGGGTAAAGCGCCAAGGCTCCATGAAATTCACTGTGAGCTTTGTTATTCCTATAGAGTTGGAGTGGAAGGTGATCAGAGATTCATTAGAAAGTTGTTAATTCAGAAGCATACAGTAAAAAGAGGAGGCAGGACTGCTAGGTGTATTTTCTATTGTTTTGCAAGGAAAATACATGGCCTGCAGTCCAAACAATTACTCTGAGCTTTAGCGAGGAGGCCTAGAGATGGTTAATCTTTCTGGAAGATACCAGCCACTGACCTTCTAATGGATTAATACCAAAGATGGGATTTATCCCAAATAAAGAGACCATTAAAGCTAAATAAAAAGCTTCCAGAAGCCTTTCTTATAAAGCATCCCCGAAGGCCTTACTGAGACTCCAGGGCTGCCGGATCCCAGCTGACAACACCTACTTGGCCCCTTCTCAAATCTCAAATCTAACAGAATGGCAAGCGGGAAGCTGGGCTGCTGAAGCTGATCCTTGAGCTGGAGGAGGCAGCCCTGCAGGTCCAGGCCACGGGCTCTACTCTGTGCAGGAAGCACACAGGTCGCGGAGAATATCCAGAGTGAAAGCGAAGCTGGAGACGGACAAACAGGTCATGAAAGCTGAGTGCAAGTATGGCATCTCTGCAGAAATCCAAGGTGAGAGGCCAGCAGGGAATTCCTCAACAAACCAGCAATACAGCCATGGGTTCAGCTATCAGTGCAAGGCAGAATTCAGCCCTCTGCAGTGGGAGCTAACTGGTACCAGCAAGCAGCTGTTTGCAGGTGGTGCTGAACACTGCCCGCCCCGGCTGATGGAGTGGGCATCCCCCTCAATAAAGAGGAGGACACTCTCCACTCCCCCTAGCTTTTGCAGTCATCCCATTGTAATTACAAGCAACTGGAATAAACTTGAGTTTGCAAGAGAGGGAGGATATTTTTGCCTTTAAAGCCTTACTCGGCATCATACGACTGACTTCTCTCTAACAGCTGAACTCGGATGCTCACGTTCACAAGCTGTAAGATGATCTGTCTGAAGCCAATGCCCAGCTGGCTGAGGTAGAGAAGAGCCAAGCTGAAATTAAGGCCATCAGGCTCCAAGGTAAATTCCTTGACAGCTTTGTGCAACGTTACCTCGCTCTGATCCTCCTCTTCCCCTACATTTCATGTAACGCTGGCAGCCCTGCCCTGTCTCCTCTAGCAAATCTGCCCAATCCTTCTAGCCTTTGTCTCTCTTTCTCTCCAGTCAGATTGAATTAGTTCCTCTCCTGCTTCTTTATGTACTTTTCCCACAGCTGAAAACAGCCAGCTGAGTCGGGAGCACCGGGAAGCTAAGAGCAGGCTTAACCAGATTGTCCACATGAAAACTTCTCTCAGCCTGCAAGCAGATGACTTCAAGAGGCAGCTGGATGAAAAGTCAAAGGTACTGGGGACCACCAACCGCCCACAGAGGTTGTTGCTGTCATGGGACATGCAGTGCCTGCTCTTTTGCGTGCTGTTCACTTCAGAGTAACAAGTCTTCTGTGTTAGCTCTCACAAAGGAAAACTTTCTCATCCAAATTAATCTCTGGGCTTGTTACCAGCTGATCTTGGAAGTGGTGTGGGGGCTGTGAGCCTTGTATGGGTATGAAAATACGATACAGCATCTCCCATGAGTCAGCAGCGAAGAGCGAAACACACACCTCTTGATTCTCAGTCCACTGTCCATTCAGTGGATTGTGCAGCAGTTTATTTGCATAGATCACGCAAGTTTGGCTCAAAAGGTACCAGTATTTCAGGTCTGCCTGACACATCTGTCTTGGAAATTTGTGCTTATCTCCAAAGAGTAATTTTAGTGCTGCACCTGTATATCAAAATTCTGGCAGGAATCATCTGCGTGTTCAGAACAATCACCAAATGGGTTTACTGTCATAATTCTTTTGAAACACTGTTTGAGAGAAAACAGTGATGGTGACAAGCCAAGTTCTGTTTTCAGTTGTATTAACTCAATTCAATTCACTGCAGTACAGCAAAAAACAGGTACAGAGAACAGAATCTTGGCTCCTGCCCAGGAAGATATTTTGAAGCCTGAGATGTCACTCCAGTCTTCAAAAAAGGCAAGAAGGAGGACTCGGGGAACTACAGGCCGGTCAGCCTCACCTCCATCCCTGGAAAGATGATGGAACAAGCTCATTCTGGGCGTCATCTCAAGGCATGTGGAGGAAAAGAAAGCTATCAGAAGTACCCAACATGGATTTACCAAGCGGAAATCACGTCTGACTAATCTGATAGCCTTCTATGATGGCATGACAGGATGGATAGATGAGGGGAGGGTGGTAGATGTGGTCTATCTTAACTTAAGCAAGGCATTCGACACAGTCTGCCACAGCATCCTCATAGGGAATCTTAGGAAGAGTGGGTTAGATGAATGGACAGTAAGGTGGATAGATAACTGGTTGAAAGTCAGAGGGTCATGATTAGGGGCACAGAGTCTAGTTGGAGGTCAGTGATGAGTGGTGTTTCCCAGGGGTCAGTACTGGGTCCAGTCCTCTTCAATATATTCATTAATGACCTGGATGAGGGGATAGAGTGCACCCTCAGCAAGTTTGCCGATGACACAAAGCTTGGGGGGGCGGTGGCTGACACACCGGAAGGCTGTGCCACCATACAGAGAGACCTAGACAGGTTGGAGATTTGTGCAGAGAGGAACCTTATGAAATTAAACAAGGGCAAGTGTAGGGTGCTGCACCTGGGGAGGAATAACCCCATGCACCAGTACAGGTTGGGGCTGACCTGGTGGAGGGCAGCTCGGTGGAAAGAGACCTGGGAGTCCTGGTGGAAAACAGGATGACCATGAGCCAGCAATGTGCCTTCGTGGCCAAGAAGGCCAATGGCATCCTGGAGTGCATCAAGAAGAGTGTGGCCGGCAGGTCAAGGGAGGTCATCCTCCCCCTCTTCTCTGCCTTGGTGAGGCCTCACCTGGAGTACTGTGTCCAGTTCTGGGCTCCCCAGTTCAAGAAGGACAGGGAACTGCTGGAGAGGGTGCAGCAAAGGGCTACAAAGATGATGAGGGGACCGAAACACCTCTCTTATGAAGAAAGGCTGAGGGATTTGGGTCTCTTCAGTCTGGAAAAAAGACGGCTGAGGGGGGACCTTATCAACACTTATAAATACTTAAAGGGTGGGTGTCAGGAGGATGGGGCCAGGCTCTTTTCAGTGGTGCCCAGTGACAGGACAAGAGGTAATGGGCACAAACTTGAGCATAGGAAGTTCCACCTAAACACGAGGAGGAACTTCCTTACTTTGAGGGTGGCAGAGCACTAGAACAGGCTGCCCAGAGAGGTGGTGGAGTCTCCATCTCTGGAGACATTCAAAACCTGCCTGGATGCGTTCCTGTGCAACCTGCTCTAAGGTGACCCTGCTCTGGCAGGGAGGTTGGACTAGATGATCTCCAGAGGTCCCTTCCAACCCTATGATTCTATGTTTCTAGCTCATCCTAAACAGAGTTGTTCAACTGGAACACTCCAGCTCTGGGGAGTGAGGTCAGTGCATTCATACTTCCAGTAGGACAGATGCCTAGTAATGGCTGGGCTGTCTCGAGTCCTGCACTACTGCTGAAGTGAGCCTAGCCAATGCCAAGCATGATTTGGACTCAATGAAAGGGTATTTGGAGGAAGAGGAGGACAGCAAAGCTGAACTGCAGTGCCTGGTCTCTAAACTCAATTCTGAAGTCACAATCTGGAGGACTAAATACAAGAGTGGTGCCACTGAAAGAACCAAAAAGCTGGAAGAAACCAAATGAGCACTTGGCTTTCAGGGACTCTGGGATGGGACTTACGGCAGGCTCATTATTTAGTTTGACTGCTGAGTCACAGCTTATAGATGTGATCTGTTAGGACTCAATTTGGTAAGACAGAGGGAAAGCAAAGAGCTCCAGCCAAAAGAAAGAAAATAATACTTGCAATAATAAACAGGGACTATTGAGACCTAACACTTATACACTGACAACAGAAAACCAACACCGATCCTTTCTGATAAAGGCTTGAATTTGAATACCCTTTCTTTATTCCAAGGACTTTACTCTTCCAGCAGCCTTACAAAAGCCAATAGCATTTCCTAAGTATAAAGCAAGCATCAAATCAGATTAAATCCCTTAGAATCTAGTCCTTGAGATCTGGTATTACAGGCTAGAAGTTGAGCCAATCTTTGTAGCAGTCTCTCTAACAGAGCTAACATAAAGATGCTTTCACTTAATAGCGACAAAAGTTAAGGCATCACTGTTCACCTGAACAATCTGAGACAAATGGAATAAACTACTACATCTCTGCACAACTTTGCACTGAGTTCCAGGGATATTCACAAAGGAGGGAGGCTACTTTGCTCTTAGACACTATCCAGGTCCTTGAGATACCTTAATAAAAGGTGGAAACGTCTATCACCAGGTTACAACCCAGCAATAAAGAGCTGAGCTGTGGACCAATATGCCATACCGCACCAGCCACATCCCAGTAATGGTTTTGCAGTCACTTTTCTGAGACTGCTGCCAGGATTTCACCTTTTCACTGGTGAAAACAGCTACGGTGCTCGAGATGAGTGCTCCTGAATCCTACCACTCCTCACTCCATGAACTACTTACTCACCAGGATATTTCTGCCCTCTCTCCCTCAGGACAAAGTTGGCTGTGAGGCTCCAAGAAGCAGAGGAGACAGCTGAATCAGTCAAAGCCTGGGCTGCCAATATGGAGAAAACTAGGAAGAGGCTTCAGAAAGAAGTGGAGGACCTCACTGTTGACCTTGAGAAGGCCAGAAATCCAGCCATGCAAGAGTACATCCAGCACAAGCCTGACCAGCAAGATCTAAGACCTGGTACTGGAAGCCCTGAGAGTCTTTCTGTTAACTCAGGTCAGCTTTGGACTGGTCCCCTATTTCTTAATATTTTAAGATCTCTCTATTAAACATCAAGTAATCTGTATGACCATGAGAAGCAAGGCTAAGATTTATCACATCAAGAGAAAACCCAGATGAGAGCTGCAGCTAATTCCTAGAAGCACACAGCATGCTTCTGGTAAGCTCATTAGCTAACTTCCAGAAACAAGAGTACAGCTAAAGCAAAAGCCCTCCTTTACTGCAAGCCAAGGTATTCATCTTTTTAAGTATAATGATATCCTGCTTTGAACTTTTCAGTGTTGCAGTACCAGTGGGTTGGCCACTGGTTATTAACCACCATACTCAAAGCAGATCTAAACAACACCTAAACACTAGCAACAAATGCTCCTTCATTAAATTAGTATTTCTATTCTTGCTAGTGTTAGTGTAAGAGCATGAATAGTAGTGCAACTGTGGGACATTTGAATAAAAATGTTACTTAAAATAGGCACAAAGGCTGCTCCAAATCCACTGAAGTCCTTGGGTATCTGCCAATGACTGCAGTCGGCTTTAGAACAGGGTCTCAAGAGCTGAAAATCCCACATACATCATTACATTACTGGGCTGAAAATCTGTTCCACCATCACTTTCTTTAATGAAGCAGTTCTTTATTCTATGGTTCCTGTGGTGTGCTTGTCACCATGGTATCTGAACGCATGTGCAGATCATAAGGATATGGAGAATATTTGTGATTAAAAGCTCCTAGGAAAGAAAAATGTACCTTTATTCTTTTCCTTCATGACAAGCAGTTAAACACCATCTAAAATAGTCCTGAATAACATCTTGTTTGTAACCGAATTGTCTTTGAAATAGAAAGAGTCATATTAATCAACCCAGGCAATTACTAACAGCACATCTGCACAAGGAATATCTGAAGTGGAAAACATTTGCTCCACAGCAGCATCATTATAACCACAGGAGCAAGGAAGACTATCACACTGATGGGAACTGGGTGATCTTGTTAAAATCCTAATGGTGAGGAAAGAAAGCCTCGTAAACATTTTAATCATCCATTCAGAGTGACCAAGAGAAACTCTGCCAGTCATTAGAGTGGCTGCCAATTTAACTGTGACTAGCTGGCAGGACATGCAGAGAAGTGAAGTGTAAAGAAAACTTGTGTCCGGTGAATGCTTGGCTTTATCTTTCCAGGCCAATGCTGCTTGTGCTGCCCTGGACAAGAAGCAGAGAGCCTTTGATAAGATGCTGGCAGAATGGCAACAAAAATGCAAAGGGCTGCAGGTCACAGTGCATAGTTCCCAGAAGGAATGTACACAACTGAAAATTTTGAGCTTAAGACTGTCTATGAAGAATCCTTGGAGCACCTGGAATCTATGATGAAGGAGAACAAGGCCTTTCAGGGTAAGTACAGGTTTGATGTTAAAAAACTCTGTAAATTATAAGCCCCTTGATTCCTACTGAATGATCTCTTGTGGTATCTTCCAATACCAATTCCACTTTTTTTATTTCTAGCAATGCTTTCACTCTCTGGAAACATACATTTGATGCACCTAAAGTCACAGGTTAGATTCTGCTCTTGGGATGACAGAGTCTGCATTCACACACACGCCACCCCTATCGGATCACCCAAGAAGGTAACTAGCTCCAGTGTACTGCTTCCAGGACACCGACTCCAGGCATAACATTCAGGATCGAGGTCCTTTCTGGACCTTCAAAACACAGTCATGATAGTAGCTTGGTTGTACTCACCGTTGTACTAGGAGATCACCACTCCAGGCTGGGCCAGGTATCATCACTAGAGCACCGCATAAGGGAATAACAGACTGGTTACAGCATTAGGCTTAAATATGAGAGGCAGCAGGTCCAGTTCTGGCTACCAGCATTCTCTCCAATTCTGAGCAATTCACTTAGGGGACTACTAACAATGGTCAGCTTTGCCCTGGGCACATGATGTTCCCTTTAACCTTAGTGGGGAGGATTAGGCTTCTCCAGGAGTCTGTTCAGAGCAAGTCAGTTAAACTCCTACTCAGAGTGTCTCTCTTGGCTTTTTTTTTTTTTTTTAAACACTTCTGTAAATTGCAAAAATTGATCTCTTACAGGAGACTGGAAGATGACACTGTAAATATTTAGAAAATGCTACAATCTGCTGCCCTTGCAGCCAACAGAAAACAGTGATGGACTCCCTGGCACAGACCCAGCATTTTCTGGGCTATCTCCCCCAACCCTTTGCTCTGGCCTACATCAGCTGGCAGAGCGCCCCACTCTGCTGTACAGAAATGATGCGGCATCCTGTTTTCATTTTGTAAGAGCAACCATCTGAAAGGGGGAAAGGGGAAGGCTGGATAAAAACTGTAAAAAAACTTCTCTTGATTTAATAGGCTTCATTCTTCCACCTCCATGAACACATGCAGCAAGTGGGGCTCATTCAGAAATCCAGGATAATATTTAGCAACAAAAGAAAAGGGCAGCTGATATAAAGTGACTGGAATAATTTCATGCCATTTCCATTCAAAGAATCTGCTTGGTGCACTTGGTAAAGTTCATAGTCCTGAAATGAAAACAGATATTTCATATCATAGGTTTTTCCCTAGAGGAAATTAAGGATCTAATCAATCAGCTTAAGGAGGGGGGGAAGAGCACTCACGAGCTGCAAAAGACAGAGACTGGAGATGGAGAAGGATGAACTGCAGGTGGCACTGGAGGAAGCAGAGTCTTCCCTGGAGGAACCAATGCTACAGATGTGAGAACTGCATGCCAGGGCTGCTACCCACATTCCATCAGATGGATTTTTCTATGTTTAACCCCCAAAGGGCATTTATTCATCCATCTGTTGCACCTTTTCTTGCAGGCTGAAGAAAGTAAACTGATTTCCATTCAGCTCAAACTGGCTCAGGTTGAAGCTGACATCAACAGGAGAACACAAGAAGGAAGAATCTGAAACAACCAGGTATAGCGATGATGTGACATTAAGTCCCAGGCTGCAGCATAGAGGTTTTAAGTTAGACACTGGGAAAGATGTATAATCATGAAGGGGAATTACTCTTTAGACCAAATTGTCTGGAGGTTGTAGAGTTTCCATTATTGGAAGTTAAGTGCATCCTGGTCACATGTTGTCTATGGGACTGGTTTAGCAGGAGGTGATGCAGATTTTAGGCAGTAGATTTTTGAGATGACCTTTTGAAAGCCTCTCCCTGCCCTATGTTTTAAAAGAAGGGATTAATGAAGGGCTTGGTGCAAAATACCGCTATCTCTGTTTTAAACAGGTTTGAAAAGTTACTGTATTTTTATTACTTGGTGGGCAGTAATTTGGTACAAAGGCTGGATCAGACTCAAGATAACAGAATGTTGTACCATATGCTTCGCTGGACTCCACAGAAATAATCACCAGCAGGCAACTGAGTCTCTGCAGGCGAGTCTGGAGACTAAAGCGAAGGGGAATGCTGAAGCTCTCAGGCTCAAGACAATGGACTCTCACTTGATCAGAATGGAAATGCAACTGGATCACACCAACAGGAATGACAGTGAGCTTCTCGGGACACTGAATAAACTGCAACAGCATGCAGATAAACTGGAGAGGGTAGAAGCAGGTCCCTGGATGGAAAAGCATACCAGTTCTATTTTACAGCTTAAGCAACAAAGCGTTAGATTACGTACTCTTGTTTAGACAGACATTTTGAACAAATTGAGAATTTATATTCAAAAGCCCTGGTTCTCCCACTCATATCAATTTCAATCTGCAGTAGCTCCAACAAAGCTTATACAAGACAAGCATTACTATCAGCTTTTCTCAAACTAGAAACCCAAAGAACGAGTCATATGTAATTAAAACAAAAATGTTCTGCTTTTAAGAGAAGTTGTAATTGCTGTTTGAACAGGATAGCCAAGAAATGGACTAGAAATTAATAGAGATGTAAAACTAAGGAGCTTCCTTTGGCTCTTCATTTCCAAAATAAAACTAAGTAAATTAATAAAAGGCTAGTCTCTTTGTTGGAATAAAGTGGTACAACTGCTGCCAAAAATCCAATTTTAGTAACTTAAAAAGTAGCAACAAAGACTCTCTCTATACACGTGTGTGTACATATACACACACAGAGACACATTCAAACCTAACTTGTCATCACTTACATCAGTCTCAGTCAGAGGTAATTCTCTTGAAGTCAGTGTGGCTACAAAGACCTAAGACAGACAGACATGATGATACTGGGATCCAGCAATGGTTTTGTTTGTTGGGTTTTTTTTTAATTATTTTTAAATTTGGCACCACCTTGAAGAACAGCTTTGCAGAGAGACCTCCTTCACCTTTCAGCTTCCTCTCCCTTCATTATTTATATTAATCTTTAATTTTCGGATCTAAATGGATGACAATGCTTGCCAGCATGAAGAGGAGCTGCAGGAGCAGTACATGTGTCGCGGGCGAATAACTTCACTTATAAGAGAGTAGTGAAATGTTTATTAACATAAAACAGTGATTTAACAAAGTTAGTAGTGAATGCGACAGTGTTTTACGAGATTGGATGCCAGGGTACACTTGATTATTTACTGCATAGAGGCCAGGGTCAGACAAGCTCTCAGGGAGACCCTCCCGTTGAGTCACAAGGTTCAGAAAGGACCCCCTTGCTTTCTAAACTCCTTCTCAGAGAGGAGTCGAGGTGCGGCTGGATCCAATCCTAGTCCCAGACTTGGTCAACGGTTTATGTCTAAAGGATTATATATGCGCAATCAATCCTTAGATCACTTAGCTAAGATTTCAAAGTTTAGCATGCTATTAGTCACTTACCGAGAATCTGTTGCGGCAAGGAATCTCTCAACCTCGAGGAGAAGAACCTTAAGCGAGCGTCCCCATGCAAGGGGAGATCCTGTCATGCAGCCCGCTGCCGTGCAGGAGAGCTCAAAGGGCTCTTGGGCTGTCCACTATTTATGGAGTAAGATAATTGACCTATAGTCATATTCTCCCTATAGTCATATTCTCATGGGAACAAGATACCTAGGTTCCCACTCCAGACAGTGCTTTGGTTATGTTGCCAGCCATCTCCCACAGTTCAAGTGCAACTCATAACAACTCCCGCTGATGGCCATGGCTTGAGCAGGAGCCGGGGGAGGGAAAAAGGGAAGAGCACACCACCACACTATGCTGCCTCAGCCCACTACAGACAGAGCTGGAAGAAGTGCAGACCGGCCTGGAAGGCAGCAAGCACCCTTGCAAACTCCTGGAGCAAGCAGAGGTCATGGAGAAGACATAATAAACCCAATGTCCACGTACAGAGAAAGTAGAACTATTTATGCAACAGCTGTCTTGTCAGAGAGCTTACATCCAAGTGTCTGGGTAAGAAGTCTTAATTCTGGGTAAGAAGTGCAGGATTAGGCCAAATATGGATAACAGTGGTCTATAAGAAAGGTCTGATAATTCTACGGAACATGAAGACCTCAGTCTTTAGAGACCTTACACTGATAACAAGATTTTTAAAAAAGCACCATCTTGGCCCAGCTTTGCTCCTAGCAAGGCCTATGAAAAGGCTTTTAGCAAATATGGTGGCAGAGCTGAGACAGTGCTGAGCACTTTTGAAAAACCCACCTTAAAAGGGACAGCGTAAAATTCTGCCTCCATTGAAACTGTAATTTTACTAGTTGTTTCCATGGTGCTCAGATTTCTTCCATAGACTGTAGCCCACAGCGAGATCCATTTTAGTGAAATTTTAAGCATCTTTGTGTTACAGATTGCAGTATGAAATCATATACCCGCCATTTCATTTTGTGCATAGATTTAAGAAGCTACTTCAACATTCACCATTATAGCCTGCAGTTCTTTTTCATAAAGACCACACATGCTAAGATTTCCAAGAAGAGTATAACTCCTGGAAAGGACTGATAACACAAGAAACATTTCTCAGCTGCAATTATGGGACATCAGTTATACAAACCGAGTTGTAAATGTTGCTTTTATTCAAATAGGTTAAAAAAATGCAACCGATACGTTCACTTCCAATTGACTGATAATAAAAGGATACATTTTTAGCAGGTGAACTGCTATCTGCATACCAAATTTGGGGGTTTAAACTTAACTTGTTATACAAAACCTACATAGCACAGAACTTGTGCAGCATTCTGGAACGCAATGGCACATTTACACGATGTTTTGCTGAAGAGCAGCTTGTGTTGCTAGAATGCAGTTTTTCCTATTAAAGCCTCTGTGGTTCTCCTTCCTTAGAGGTTTGGGTTTTTTTAAGTGTATTATTTTTACAGCAGCAACAACAACAGTCCTCTAATAATTAATGTCAGTAAACAGCAAGCACTACATGAGCTGTGGGGCTCCTATTTTCCATGAGATAGAGAGATACATACACATTGTAAGCTGTGGAGCACAGACTATGTTTGTTGAGAATGCAATCAAATACAGCTTCAGCTAGGTCTAAAGCCAGCTGCTGCTACTGCAGCATAACTCTGAAATAAATGATATTGGTATAGAAACTCAAATCCATGCACACCGAAATTCAGAAAAACAGACTCAGACTCAAGGCCTTCATAAACAACAGGGTCTATTACTGCCTCAGAGGTGTATCACCATTTTAGCTCTCATTTAGCATGCAAGTAAATACACAGGTCCTACTGTTTTGTAATGCAGATCCAGTGGGGCTGAAGCCCACTTGGCTTAACAGTGCACAATTTTATAGAGAAAAAACAAACTCTATAGAAAACTGTGATGCACAAATCATCTCTTTGAGAGCCAAATGGAAGAGCTGAGCAGATAAGACATTCTGGGTCTCCAAGACTTCTTTCTGCCCTCTAGAATTAGTCTGCATAGTATTAAATGAAAGCTGGAGCCCGACCTTCACCACACTACTAATGAGCATGAGGAAATCATCAGTGACTACTGAGTAGTTGATGAGAGAGCAAAGCAAGCTGCGGCTCATGTAAGTCACCTCCTCACCTTTCTGCCCTTTATGTTAGTAGCTGGAAACCTTAAGGTATATATTCCATTATTTCTCTCCAGAGCTGATTTGAAAGCACAGTGTTAATAATACATGTTAGCTATTGCATTGCTTTTTATGATCCTGAAAAGCAGAATGCGTGTTAGCTCACTGATTGCAGCCTGGCAAAATTAATCCACAAAAGAAATCCACTTCCTCCCTGCCTCCCTGGTAATCGACATCACAGATGGCACACTGAGGAATTCCTCCATTTCCTCTCGATTTGTCCTTTCTTTCACTTATTACACAACTCCACTCATCACACCTATCAGGCCTCCAACAAAGAGTAGGCTGGCTTCCCTCTCTAGCTAGTCAATGGCATTCGTAATTGGCACAGAGGGGAGAAAAGTTGCCAGCACGGAGCAGATTGCTCCTTTGGCACTCTGCTGACAACTGGCACTTCAGAAATATCATAGCTAGCTGTGGATTTAACGCACAGCATTTCCTCCCAGAGTGAGGCTGAGCCTTCTGCCACCTTTGTGCTTTCAGCTACTGCATGTTCAGACAATATCTTCACCTTCCATCTACAGCACACTCACAGCCACCCCCTTTCCATTAAAGGGAAGAAATAAAAGCCTGAAGTGTCATTAGAACTAAAGCTATTGACATAATAATAGGTGGGGATAATACCCTTGACTAGTCCAGTGGTACTAAGCAAGCACACCACCACCTGGTTTATGGTCCAATCTAGAGTTTTCCAAGTCAGCTGGGATCACTTCCATTGATTTCAGTGAACTGTGGATCCAGTCTTTAGAAAGGCAGCCTATGATATACAGAAAAATTAAAGATATGGCAAAGTTTCTCAGAAGGTAGCATACAGATAGCAGATCTATATATCCTAGCTTTCAAGGATCTGTAAAAATAGCTGTGCCGTCAATCCATTTCATACCTCCTTCATAGGCTTCCTGTGTGGCAAAAGATCTGTCAGAAGCAGGATCATTATGTGCACCTGGAAAAGATTAAGAAGCACTATTAAACTGCAATAAAAGACCTGTAAGTCAAGATGGAATAGGCTGAGTAGTTAGCCCTGAAAGGAGAAAAAAAAAAGCACCATCATGAAACTCCAGGGCAAGAAAAACATGTACAAATATATCAGAAAGATCATTCCAACAGAGCAGCTATGAAACTCCTTCTTCCACCTGAGCTTCCACATTCAGCACAAATACCTGAAAAGAAACATTTTTATTTAACAGCCAACATGTCCCAAGGGAATGCACTAATTTAAGGAAATCCAGACTAGGCAGAAAAGATGCATGTAGGACACTCTCAGCCCACTGGAGCACAACAGAACTTCAGCACTTTGCACCCTACACAGAATTCATCAATCAGAATCTTTATGGTGCTTGAGTACAGCAGTAACAAGCCACTGGTATCAGCAGCTGATCTACACCCACGAAGGAGAATTTGCAAGGTGTGCTGTCATCAGCAGCACGACTTGATGTTTATTTTTCAACTGCTACAGAAGTCTAGAGCACGAGTAGCTTCAAATTCCTGGGGTGAATACCATCTTCCTATTTCTTTTTCGGTCTTCATAATTGCACATCAACACTTCAAATTCCTGGGGTGAATACCATCTTCCTATTTCTTTTTCTGGTCTTCATAATTGCACATCAACACTTCAAATCCCTTCCATAAACATTTATTTTTCTGCTCCTTTTCAGATTAAGGAACTGGAAATAGAACTAGACTCCAAACAGAAACACCACGTGGAGACTGAAAATTCTGCACAAGAACAAGAGGCTCTAAAGGAGCCGGTCTTACACAAAATCAACTAGTGCATGCAGAAAGAGCTGGAGAAGATGCAGAACAAACTGAAAACTTACAAGAGGCAAACTGAGGAGGCTGTACATATTCCCTGTTCCAGCCCACTGCTTCATCACACAATCACACCTTGTGCACCACAGGGGCATTTTGTCTCTCCATGCTGCAGGAAGCACACATTCAGTTTATACTGACAGCATCCCTAGACATGTGGCCCATTGTAGACTTGCACACACCTATTCAGTTAGCCAAAAATGTGCGTCATTCTTTACAAAGCATTACTCTCCTCTCCCTTCTTTGCGGCCACTTCCTGTCCTCAAATACCATCTCCAATATGTGCATAGACATGTACACACAATTAAAAACCCACCTATTAACTACCATTCTTTAGGGTCATGCCTGTACTCTCCACCTTGATGTCATTATGCTGAAGAACATCAGATATGTTACAGGTCAGCTTTTTCCAGTGCAAAGATTTCTCTTGTTCAATCAAACCCTTTCTGGTACCGGAACAGGAGGCTAGCCAAAGCCTGGCCAAGTACAGGAAGACCATACATGAAGTGGATGATGCTGAGGAGAGGGAGGTGGGATGGCTGAATCAACTCCAAACAAACTGCACACCAGGCATTGGGTCTCAGCAAGCAAAGGGCTCACTTTTGGAGAGATTATGCAAGTGCCTAAACCCTCTTCCTCTTTGTCAGCGGCTCAGGAACAGGCACCAAAGACAGAGCTCGCATGTTTGAACCCAACTGCCATGGATTTACTAGAGCAGAAAAGGGTGTGGGATGGAGATGAGGAAAAACATAGGCATGTTCTCAACACCAGCTGACTCACGCAGTTCCCTACAAAAGGGAACAGAGATATTCCACAAGTCTCTTTATGCACAAAGCTAAGTTCTGAAATGGCTAATGGTTAGTACAGCTGTGTTTTCACCAATGGTAAAACAGAAAAGGGAAAAAGAGAAGCATCCTTCTACTTCCAAAAGGGATGCACATTAAAGGCTAAATCTTTTCTCAAGGGCACTAAAATTGCACAGCAAGGACCTCTCTTAGGAAAAAGCCCACCTCATCCTGGCACGGTACTCCAGGACATTTCTGTACACACCAGCAGTCTAGCAGGGAAGACAGGGACCAAAACTATACAAAGCAAGTACCCAATTCCCATGCCTTCTCCTTCCTCTGGGCTAAAAAACAAGGGGTAGCATATCATTACTTCTAAAAGTGATTTCTTCCTATTGCAAGAGGTTTGATGGGCATGTACCTACACATTGTATCATTTCTACATTCTTCCTTAACAAGGTTTTGAAAGGTAAATAAGGTACTACCTCAACACCACTTCAATCTTCTCTTTCCGTCCAGAATACTTTGTATCTTGCCAAGAGTTGCGCATTGAAAAATTGCTACAGTACTGATTAAAAAACAAGTTTGAGCCTACATGGGAAAAAGGCTAGAAGACAGAAAAAGTGTGCAATGATCTGCAGACAGATCTGTGATCTGTGCCAATGTACAATTTTGCTGCCATAATCTGAAAAATGGTGATAACCACTGCTGCTGTTTCTTTTCCAGTGATCATTTTCTGTAGGAGCTCGAGTAAAGCACTGCCATCATCCAAACACCCTGCTGTTGTTCACCAAGCCCTGCTTGGACAACTGGAACAAATGCATTTAGGCATACAACCTTTGAAAAGCAGGCTAACGGAGCGCAGATGCTGCCAGATGTCATACACTTTACACTTTGCTCTAAAGGTGGTCATTAACAGCCTGAGCCCAGCGGCCTGCCAGCCTGAGCACGAAGGCGCCTACCTGCTCCACCGCAGATCTTCCCTGGCAGGGAACAAAGCAATCAGTACCACGCTCATCATTACCTAGAAAGCCAGAATGCAAAAAGACTGCACAGTGAAAAGTCTGGTCAAGCTGCATGCGGTGGGAGCAATCTTCCTTCTTTCTCATTCTGTATCATGACCATTGCACACATTCCACGTAAAGTTAAAACAGGAGTTGGCAAGGGGGGACACAGTGTTAAGCAGCACAAAAAGCAGGACATTGGGATACATTGTCTTTCCCTGCTTAAAAATCCAAAGTTTGCAGTTATTTAAATCACCAGTGACTTTACCTAATCTTAAGGCAATGTTCTTGATAATTCAAGAATATTACTGATTAAAACTGATTTTGACAAATTACTGTGATCTAGGTGGCAGTTCTAGGGAAACAGGGAATACAATTAGGGGAAAAAATTACAGTTGTTGCATCTTCCTTTTAAACATCAGGCATGATATGACACTATGCTGGAAATTGCTACGTTTTCAAATACTGGGCTGGACAACAGACATCTACAATGCCTCTCAAGGCCAGTGTTTTCATCCGCAGTTACCTGCTTCCAAAAGACCTCTTTTTGACTAGCTGCTCCCCATCTGCATGCATTGGCTGCGTGAGGATGTCCCACCTCAGGTTTTTTTTTTTCATATATATCTTAAGGTCAGACTGCATCTAAACTACTTTCACTAAAATCAGTTCAGTCTTGCTTCTGAGGCCTTAATCTCAAAAACGTTGGTATCCTTTCTGGATTAGCACAGCAGAATTGTATCAGCAGTACAGCAGGAACAATGGTGGAAAATTCTCCATAAAGCTTCGGCGGAGAAAGAGCCTTAGCTTTTAATGCTTAAAAGCTCCGCAGAGTTCCTCATTTAGATACTTTCACTCCATCTGGTGAAAATCGTTTTGTAAACATAAAACCATACTTAAACATAATTTCATTCCTGTTACGTAATTTTACTTGGCCTAGTTGCGTATCTTTAATCTGTGCAGCTGATCTAGTTTTATCGTTAAGCCAATAAGGGCTGCAATGATTATATATCTCACAGTTACAGAACCATAGTAACACTGAATTAGGAGACCATCCATTCTAGCCTCCTTCCCAAATGCAAGATCTTATATTGCACTTTTGCCATTCTGACAAATATTTGTCTGATCCATTCTTAAAAAACCTCTAAGAAGAGCCCTGCATCCTGCCACGTCAGTCCAACGCAGGGCTTGACTACTTCAAAGGAATCACGGAGGATTTTTTTCACTGTAACCTAGATCTGCCTTGCTGTTATCTTAGCTTACAACTTCTTGCCCTACCCCCAGTGGACATAAGAGAACAAATTGTTCCTTGCCTCATACCAGCAGCCTTTTATCTATTTGAAGGCTTACCACATCTTTCCTCAGTCTTCCGTCCTCTCAACAGGCTCAGCAAAAGTCATGTGTTCAAAGACTCTGATCATTATTGGCACTTTTTTCTCCAAATCATCCATATTTCTCTTGTGTGGAGCCCAGGATGGAACATAGTTTTCTAGCACAGCTCAGCAGAGCAGAATTCCCGTGTATGCATTAGCAGCATTTTCTTACCTATGTGGACCTGCGTGATGTTTGCCTCTTCTGCAACAGCAAGATGTTGTGGACTCCTATTCAGCTTACGACCCACAGCAGCTCCTCCATCCTTCCCTGCAGCACAGACAGCTGCTCAGTTCTTCCCAGTCTTGTAATTTTGAAGTCGACTACATTAAAGCGTACAGCAGCGCACCTGCTACTGAACCGCATCCTGTTTTTTCCACAGAGCTCCCATTTTGAATCCTAGTTCTATCACTGTGTTTGTTCTGCTTTCAAACTTGATCTCATCTTGAAATGCAGTAATTACACTCTCTATTTCATCATGGATGAGTAATGGACCCAGGATAATTCCCTGTACAAGCACTGATATCAAGTACATTTTTCCTCAACCAGTTTTGCAACTCCCTTAGAGCAGTATCACCTAGACTGGTTTCCCAGTTTATTAGAATATCCTGCAAGCCAGTGTCAGAAGCTCTACTAAAAATCAAGATATATGACCTATACTGCTTCTCCCTTATCTGCAAGCTCTGTTATGCTGCCAGAAAAGGAAATTAGATTGGCTCAATTCATTCACAACAAAGCCATACTGGCTAGCATTCACCTTCTCGTTTCCTTCTAGATGCTTATAAATTGTTTATCTTCTCTCAGACTCAAAATTAAACTCACTATTGCTCCTTAGCATACCTGGGAGTCACCAATCTCTCCCCATTCCCTCCACTTGCCTTTTTTTGTCGTTATACTTGAGCTCACAAAAGCTCACAGGCAATGGAGTTTGAAGTTTTACAGGAGCCAAACCATGAAGAGCCCAAACAGCAAGCAATTCCTCAAGGGGATTAAGAGTATGGCAAAGTATTGCAAATGTACTTCTTTCTGTATCCCAGCCAGATAGGAGGGAAGGTCCTACATCATCTGAATGAGTTAGGATAGGATTGTTATCCCCTGCAGTGGGGAGCACCTTCCTTCTACCCTTCAGCCTCCAAAGGGAGGAAGGTCACAAAGACTCCTCGCTTGGCAGCTCTCCAACTTTAAGTGAGCCTGCGCTGAAGAAGCCCAAATGATCTCCCTTCAACTCCTCACACTCCTTCCCAAGCTTGTGGCTCTTCCCTGGCACTGCCCACAGCAGCCCTGACACAGACCCCAACACTGGCCACCCCACACAGGCCGCCTCACCCAAATCAGCCCCACCAACAGGACCTGAGGCCTCCTCACACCCACAAAACCTCCAGACACCTGGCTCACGCCCCTTCCAACAACAGGGACAGTCAAGGCCTCCTTCACCTCTCAAGGTGACAAAACCCCAGGGGTGACAAGAACTCCCTCCCCCGGGACAACTTAATCCCTCCCCATCCCCTGACACACTCATCCCTCCCTCAGGAAACAACCCCCCCGCACCGCGCGCGCACACGCTCCCGGCGCCCGCCTTTGTCTGAGGCGCGGGCACGCTCCCCCCGCCCTCCCGCCGCGCAGGCGCAGAGCGGCGCCCCGGCGCGCCCCGGCTCCCCCCCTCCCCGTCCCTGCAGCGCGGCGGCGGCGGCGCAGGCGCAGGCCGCTGGGCGGCGGCGCAGGCGCAGAGCGCGTTTCCTGCCTCCCTTGTCAGTGCCGGCCCCCCCCCCCCCTCGGCCTCCGCTGCCGGCCGCTCCCTCTCCCGCCGCCCGGAGCGGAGTCGCGTTGACTGACCAGAGTCCGCGAGTCCCGCTCCGCTCCCGCCGCCTCAGGTGAGTCCCCGCAGCGGGAGGGAAGGCGGGGGTGGTGGGTGTCCGCCGCGCCGCTGGGCCGGCCTGCCCTCGCCCCGAGAGGGATGGGGGGGGAGGGGGGAGCCTTCAGGCCCGCCGGTGCTGAGGGGATGGCGCGGGGGGAAGAGACACCTCAGCCCTTGGCGGGGGGTCTGGAGACACTCTTCTGAGGGTGAGGCGATGGGGACCCCTCAGCCCCTTCCCCCTGTAGGGCTGAGGCCGCCCGGGGGGACGGATGGGGCCGGGGAGGGGCAGCCCCTGCCCTGCCCTGCCCCTGCCCCTCCGCGGCCTCCGCACCGGCGCTGTGCACCTGCGTTATCAGCGCGGGGCCGGGCCGCAGCCCGCAATCCATCCCAAACCGGTCGGCTTTATTATGCTAATGGTGTCCTGTGCCAGGAGGCTTGCCTGCGAGGAGTCACCCTCCTGGGAAAGCTGCGCCGAGTGACTTGGAAGGGAATGACAGCAGTAGGAGGCAGTGCTTAATTATAGGCACTTCTCTTCCAGATGTTTGAAAGTGATGTAGGTGCTCTGAAAATAGGCAAGGATTGAAAAGATGCCTTTCTCTCTCTCTCTGTCGCACTCGCACACGCTATGTCCACTTCTGAGCCTGTGTCCTTGCTAGTTGCTTGTCCAGGGATGGCCTCATGCCACATATTTCTCATCCCGTTGAGAGATGACAGCAGCTGAGTCCTGTACTTCCCAAGCTTCATCTTTTCAGTCTACGTACTGAGAGAGCTCCTGCTGTACAAAGGTGCAAGATCTCCTTTTCTTTTTCCTCCTTTTCAAAAAAATTTATTGAAACTCAAGGACAGTTAGTTTGCATTGGAAAAAAAAAATCAGGCATAGCTGCGTTAAGTACTTGGCTAACAAAGTTATCATAACAGTATCTTCCCTGTGTGAGATTCTGAAGTTGGCTAACAGGAAGGCATTGAGGGCTTTACTACATATGAATTATATCAAGAAGCATAGAACCAGTTGTATTTTCTCTAGTGGAATGAGAGCTTGATTTTTTTCTACGGGTTGGTAAGGACTAAATATAACTGGAAGACTTCAGCAAGCTTTATCTTCCAGAAGAAAATAGCACTGCAACTATCAGATGACAGAAATAGTAGTGCTTTTTGAGATTATCATCATTGTTGTTTTTTATGAGTTTGTTACCGAATGAAAATGGAAAAGAGTCACTTGCTACAAGTTACGGTGCTCAAGAAACTCAATCAATGGGAAGGAATGGAACATATTGCTTGTCCAGGCTGTCTCTGGGAGTAGCGTGTAGGTTGGTAAAAAACTCTGAACTAGAAGTTAGGATGGGACCGTATCGTTTATATGTGGAGCCAATCTGCGGAGTAAATACCAGGGGTGTATTAGAAAGTGTTTTGAAATAGCTGCATTCCTTGGGGAGGGGAGATTGGATATTTTTACATTTTATTTCGGAAAGAGTAGAAAAGGCTGAGCATTCCTTGTTGGTAGAACAGCTCTTCAACTTTTCCTGTATATGGAAATGTGCTGCTACTGAATGTTGGCATGTACTAAAGCAAGATCGTGGAAAAAGCAATTTGCAGTCGTGTTTTGCTTATATTAACACATGGAATCTCAAATCATGGCTGTCCGAGGTCAAAGGTAACTTGGATTATGTCAACATTTTCACATTAATAAAAAGTAATTAATTATTTTGCTTAGGACTGCATATATTTAATAGCTTCATTTGATTGCTAGAACATGTTTATTAGAAGAATTGTGAAAATCGTGCTGGTTAAAATTATGAACTGGACTTAAAGCCCACGTAGCTAAAAGTTATATTTGAAGTACATTTGAAATGTAACCGTTAAGTTATATTTTTTTAAAATAGCAGTGCTTGATTTCTTAAAAAAAAAAAAAAAGAAGTAGAAAAGAAAAAGTCTCTCCAATTCTTTGCATTGGCAAAGTACTGTATTGTCTCTGCTCCAAGATTCAGCGCTTTCAGCATATTTGTGAAATGACTGGTGTGATAGTAATTGCTAAGCTCTGTAAGAACGTACTCATCTTTCATTCACTCCTGAGTTTCTGTTGGACTGCCATTCATTTCCTGTTTGCTTCCAAATTCCTACCTTGTCCTGAAGTCTCCACCCTCTGCTAACATGGCCATACTTGGGTATGTTGTAATTTCAGGCTATGATGGGTGTGGATGTCTTGGAATGACATCACAGTGATATTTCTTTTTAGATGTATATGTAGGGGTAAAAAGACTTTGATCCATCAGCCAAGGATAAATTGCTATGAAAATTAGTGGAATATCTATGGAAGGAATTGACAAATCCGAGTTATATGTATTGACCTATGCACGTTTTAATTATTACAGGTGACCCTCAGTTTTTACTATGTTGTGTTTCTTCCATCCATTTATACTGCCCTTGATTAATACAGGACTTACAATAGGATCTGATGTTTTAAACAACTTTGTAATCATGGGTCAGTGCGCCTCCAATTGCAGACGTTCAGTGCTCTCTCTTGTAGCAATTATAAGTTAAAGAAAAAACTAGGTGTCTAGCTTTTTTTTTAAACAAATTAAAATACTTACAAACTAGAATGATTCAGCTTGTTCTTTTAGTGTTTGAATCTCATGGGGGCAAAAGCCTAACTATAGAACAGTTAAGTGCTAGGATTAATTTGAAGAAATTAGTAATTAGTTGATTACTAATCTTAATAATTTTCCCCTAGGATACATATAAATGGCTTTATCAAATAATACATCAGCAGATTACAGTTACATATCAGTGTTCTGGACACACCAATTTAGCCTCCTGAAAAGGAAGAAGAAAAAGATTTTATTGTAGTGCTGCCTGTGAGCCTTGATACATGTCAGGATCTTGAATCAATTTACTGAGCTATGTCCCTAGAATTTTTATTTCTTTATTTATGTTCTATTTCTACAGTCAAATTATTAGGTTTGTTAGATATCCTAACAACCTGCTGTCTTGCTTGTGAGCGTATGCCAAGAAGGAAGCACGTATGGCTTTTAGCTCAATTGCGATTAGCTATAGTAAGCCAGACACTTGAAAGTCATTGGCCAACTGAAGATATCGGGGTGTATGGCAAAGGCAATTCTTTAGCGACCTTAACGTATTTACGGAGTAAGTTGTGATCTTCTGTAAGTGAATTATAATACTGGCCTGAAACAACCTTGATAAATGCTGAAGGCTGATTTTGTTTTAATAATTATCGAATTTTGAAGTGTTTTGTTTTCAATTTTACACCTTTCAGCTTTTTCAATTTTTACAACATAGGAATATCTTTAACTCGGAATGTCTCTACATCAGTTTTTACTAGAGCCAATCACCTGCCATGCATGGAACAGAGACCGTACTCGTAAGTACTATGTTAGTTTTAATTGTTAATTTTCTTTTCATTACTGTTTTCGCTGTCGGTTTGTGATCTTGTAATGTTCTGGATCACGTTTAGGGAAGGTATGACCAAACGCATAGTGCTATGTGTTAAGCGTTCCACCCATGATCCAAAAAGCAGAGCACGCATCTTCTAAATGTGGACTTTTCTAAACCTGTTACTGGAACTCTGGCATATGAGCAAATCTAGTCTTACTAGTCTTCCAGAAAGCTTTGCCTCTTGGTCTGCACCTTGTGAGAATATGACCTGCCCCTTATCCTCTTTGACCCTCTATTTCCATACCCCAAACCAGCCTTTTCTTGTAATAGCCTAGTTTTCCACTGTAATGTGGATTGCATATTCCAAATGTATTGTCTTTCTGTGCAGTATGCTCATGACCATTTTATTTGAGGTTATCCAGCGATGTTGGCCCTTTGTTTACCAAACCTCTGTAATGCTCTGAAATTTAAGAATACAGTTTTTAAATTGGAAAGTCTTTCCAAGTAAAGTATTTGGTATTAAAAAGCCTTCTGTACTATTGGATTGTTTTATTTCTTCTTCAAGAGATTGCCATTAGCCCTAATAATCATGAAGTCCACATCTACAAGAAGAGCGGGAACCAGTGGGTGAAGGCTCATGAGCTAAAGGAGCACAATGGACACATTACAGGTAAGAGAAGATTGTGCTGTGCCACACATTAAGTTTGTCCGCCCCCTGCTTTCCCCAGTTGAGAATCTGAACAGGAAATCTGCAAGTGTTGAATAAATAGATCTTTTTATAGGTTGGCATTCCCACTTACAGGGAGCTTTGCAGCATTTTTCTGGACTACATGCAATGAACGTTAGCAGGAGAAGCCCTGTTTCATTTCCAGACATTTTGGTAGAGTAACTGAGCCTGCCTTTCTTATCTATTGCTGATTTTTCATCCATAAAGACATAACGAGAATAGATTTTCAGTCTTCTGAAGTAATCTGGTTATGTGTCAAACTCTCCTAGTGATATATGCTGCTCCCTTTCAAGCACTAGGATTAAAACTTCATCAAGTGTACAACCGTTGTGTTGGTTTGTGGTTTCCGACAGCAATAAATATCTTTTTTTTAGGGATTATATAAACACTTGAAGTGGTCAGTCCTGGACTTATGACAGACCATCAGTGAGCACGTTTTACTGCAGGCCCAGAGTATCTGTAGATCCACAATGAAAATGTAACAAGAGCTGCTACGATGAGTCACAAGGTGTTATTTTTAAAGTGTGATTGTCCTGCGGTAGTCATTTATATTGCTGTATTTTTTTTCACAGTGATATTTTTATAAGGGCTTTATTCTCTAAGGAAATGAAGGTAATTAATACAAGCACTTGCCCAAAACAGCAATATCCTTTATTTTGTTCTCAACTCGCTAATGGGCAGAAGTATCTGCCCAACAGCGTTTTGCAGGAACTTTATTCGATTTGTCTGATTCTTGCTGTCAAAGAGCACAACTGTATGTGCCCTTTTGTGAAGAGTCCCTTGGGCTGAATTTACAAATGACGTGCTGTTCCCCAAAGACATTTCTCTGCATTTTTCTTGTACCTGTTAGTGTTAGAAGCCAAATATTCATGACTTGGGAAAAGAGCTCTTTCTGCTTTCCTGCATAGCGTATACTTTTGGAATACTAAATGCTGTGGTTGTCGTAAAGAATAGACTTAAACTGTGGTTAGACACAGGAGATAGCCTGATCAAACCGCTTGTTGCTTCTGACAGGAGAGATTCAGTTGCTGCCACTCCACCTTCTGATCCCAAGGGACAAGGTCCCTTGTCTTGCCTTCTGTGTCTTGATTGAGGTATTTGTGGTGAGCTGCTTCTGTTCACCTACAGGAAGAGCACTGTTTGCTCCTTTTGGTGGCTTAGTTTTCTGCTAAGCTAAAAAGCTGAACTTTCTGCAGCAGAATAATGCTGGTGCAAGGGAGGTGGTGGGAAAGAGACGTAAAGAGAGTCAGGATGGTCCCCCTTTCAAAGCCAGTGCTAGATTGACTGAAGTAACTATTGTTCCAGGCTACCAGCCTCCTCAAAATTGAACTTTTTAAGCGGAAGCCTGTTTGGGAGTAGACCATATACATCACAGTTTGCGTGCTTAAGGAATATTTTGAATACAGGACACAGTTATGGAAAACCATTGAAATACAATTTGTGGCAGGAGAGTTAAAGGTTGAGCTCTGCCTCTCAAAGAGGGATGCTAAAGAAAAGATGCAAAATGATGTTGCTGTGAGACTTTCCAGTTGAAAACATCCTTCATTGCATAAGAAGGGAAAGAAGCAATGGCAGACTTATCAAAGGCTTCGTTTTATTCTTTGATTTTGTTATTTTTGCTTGGTAAACGTTTTCTTTCTCGTGGCAGAGCTTAAATAGGCATGGAAAAAATGTAAGCATTGTATCAGTACATAAAGATTGATAACTTCTAACCAAAAACACCCAACCCTGCTATCTAAACTTTTAGATCATGACTGCAGTCTGGCAGCAAGCAGACAACGATGTTAGAGGTTCGTGCATAGTTTTAGAATTGCGGGGTTTCCGCTGCCGAAACGGGAAACGGGTCTCTGGCAGAAGTCAGTGGTTTGAAGGATGCCGGTGGAGAGGCCTTAGCTGGTCTGCAGAGCTCCACCTGTTGGCCAGCTCAGAGCAGGCTTCCTCAGCGGGCAAATTCCCTGTGGAATCTGGGAATTTGGGATCTGCAATTTTGATGAAAGCCAGAGGGACAAACTGATATCCCTAACAGTTTAAAATGGTGCCTGGAGAATAAGTGAAGAAGTGGAATACTAACATAACAGTAGTAGCTCTCTCTGTAGCAGAAGGCTTCCATCATTCCAAAATAGATTGTTTTGGCTTATTGTAGAGCAAACAGTACAAAGGGAAAAGTTTATTAATGTAAGCTCTAAATTTCAGGTATTGACTGGGCTCCCAAAAGCGATCGCATTGTAACTTGCGGTGCAGATCGCAATGCCTATGTCTGGAGTCAGAAAGACGGCGTGTGGAAACCGACCCTTGTGATCCTGAGAATTAATCGCGCAGCTACCTTTGTGAAATGGTCTCCCTTGGAGAACAAATTTGCTGTGGGAAGCGGAGCTCGACTTATATCTGTGTGCTACTTTGAATCTGAAAATGACTGGTGAGCTGTTTTGGGTTTAATTTCCATTTATACCTTTAAGGTCTGCATGGGAAAGCTAAAGCCTGGAGTTTAAAGGTGGTAACTAGGTTACTATTTTACTAATTCCTAAAATCTTCAGGAAATGTAGGGGGCCTCATCAGTTCTTTCGTGGCCTTTTTACATCTTAGGGAAAAGGTTCCCTCTTCTTTACTCTGGTGTAGCACCTAAAGGCCTTTGACTTAGCAAATTTTCAGGTTATACATGTTGGCGTGGATGTGTTCCGGCTGACTGCCATAAACATCTGTTGCTTTTCTAGAAGCGCAAGAATTTCTGCAGAGTAAAAGTTTCTTTACCAATACTGTATGGTTGAAAAAAGAGAAATGTTTCCTCCCCCACCTCCTTCCAGAATGAATGAAGAAACCTTGACTTGAGTTTTCTTCTGTATAGATTATTTTGGGCCATTTCTTGTCATTAAAGAATTCAAATCTGTCACTTATCTCCAGGGTGCTCTATTAGAAGATGTTTGAGCTTGTCATCTACCTGTTCCATATTCTGTCCTGTATTTTTATCACAGGTTGTAGATTTCAGACAGGACTATCACAAATATTTCCACCGTTAACTTTTTTTCTCTTTGGAATCTAAACGTAGTGCTTCTGATCTTTAATGGATCTACGTTTGTAGCTGTACGTGTTGGAGCTACATTTACCATATCACCTGTAGGTGAAATCAGTATGTTGAGTATCTACTACTTCGGGTTGCATAAACATGCATAAAAACACAGGTGTCTGTGCCTGCTGTTCTGCATGCAGTCTTCCATGTGGAGATGGTAAACAGTGATACCATCTGCAAAATACATTTTAAAGACTGTTTTGGACTTTTATGCTTTCCAACACATTCAGTTATTAACATTTTCTCTGCCTCAGTTATCTGCAGAAGAATCAAACCCCTGTATGTTGAAGACAAATTATTTAATGCGATCCTTAAAGTTGCTTGTGCCTGATGGAAGTACATTCAAAGAAAAAGCACTATCATCCTAAAGGTCATCCAGTGACTAACAGATTTCATTGCTATTTTGTAAATAGTTCGAACAAACTAAATCTGTTGATACCTATTTAGGCTAATATTGATGCATTCAACATCAGGCCCACTTTTCACTGTACTTCAAGTAATTGAGATGTATACACTGGTCTTATCATTGGCAGTTCACCCATTTACTTGTTGTATTTTATAGTTACTCTTTTATTAAATAGTAGAAAAGTCGATAGGCAAGAGAGATGACTGTAAAACTCATTGGAATGAGCTGGAGAGGACTTGTACTTAGTGATCTAAGAAAATAGTGCTTGTTATCTCCATATCACAGTCAAAGCTGAGCCCTTCTTCATAGGATGTAAGGGACCAGGCAATTACTGTGCAAAATTCACATTAATGAGTTCCCATCTGATGCATTATAAAAATCAGTGAGAAGGGGAATAGGACTCAGGTGATGCGATATATATTTAACATGAGTTTGTTCATAGTATTTAAAATCTTAATCAAGATAACCATATAAAGTTCACAGACTGTACAAGAGAATACGAAAGATTTGGACATAATGTGTGTTTTGCAAAACTGATGTGTTTAGCCATTGGCAAGGGGGTGATCTTTTTGAGGAGTACTTCATGGACTTGGGGGAGTTCAGTACAATGTTTTCATATAAATTTTATCTTGTGTTTTTTTTTGGTTTTTTTTTAATTTAGGTGGGTGAGCAAACACATTAAAAAGCCCATTCGTTCCACTGTCCTTAGCCTGGACTGGCACCCCAACAATGTCTTGCTGGCTGCGGGATCCTGTGACTTCAAGTGCAGGTAAGAGAAAATAAAGCATCTGTAAATCAATTTAGATTACTGGTTCAAGTTAATCAGTAGCACGAGCATGTTGATCATGCATTTGCTATTAGAATAGAAGATGGCTCGTTTCATACTGTTGTTGTTACCAAAATGAAATACCCAGCTTGAGAAACTTCAGCTTTGGTGCTACTGCATGTAGACTTTGGACTACTAACGTGTCTGTCGAGGGACGTGCCTGAGTTTAATGAACTGGTGGGTTTCTCTACGTGCAGTACACAGAAGTAGTACTACTGTGCGTGCACTGAGTGCTGAGATCTAGTTGTTAGGCTGAAATTACACTAGCAGGTGCTATCTTGTAGAGTTGTTAGAGTTTAAAGAGCAATATCCTAATGATGCAGTTCCAAAATTCCAAGTAACTTGGCACTTCCGAAGGTGGTATCTCATCTTTTTCTTCCCTGAGTCACTTGTTCTCTCCCCTTTGCTGGTGTTAGCCTTAACGTTCTTGCAGGTGAGTAGGGTCAAGGAGTTGATCCACCTGAAACTCAGTGCAACAAAACGCATTTTTGAAGACCATTTAAAAAAAAAAAAAAAAAAGGCTGGTAAAAACAGATTGGCATGTGAGATGGATGGGATAGTCTTTCAAACTGATTGTGAAATTACACCATGAGGGATAGGTCCTGCCAGTTGCTCTGTGCTGAGTGATTGGGGTCACTGTACTGAAGTCTGCATGGGGAGCTGCCTGCAGGGTGATTACTTTAATTCATATTTTACTTAATCACTTGTACCTTGAATAATCATAAAAGCTTCTTTTCTTAAATTCTTTATGTAATACGGCAATTTTTAAGCTTCAAAGTGTGTACTAAATATGGCTAAGAAGGAGTGGGAGGGGAGGTGGGACTGATCATTATATTCCTTATTTCAGAATGAAACCCATGCATCTAAATTCGATCCTTTGATACCTTTTTATGTAAGGAGAGACGTTAAATGGAAGCTGGGAAGAGGAGAGTTGTCTCCCTTTCCTGCCTTATCTCCAGTTTTAATTAGATAAACTATTATACATGTTCACTTCCTTTCACAAAAAACGTGATATAAAATGTACTCATTCGTCTTCCAGAAGCAGCTGCCTTTCACGTGTGGAAATTTTTTCATGTGTGTTCAAAAAGCATCTCAGGAGTCTGACATTAGGTCAGCTGAGATACAGAGATATATATCTCTGTTACTTTGAACTTTCAGCTACAGGCTTTGTTCAGCGCTTGTTATGTACATTGCATCCCTGATTATCTCCTCTTTCCTGTTTTTGTTGAGAAGTTAGACTTCAATTATTTCCTGTTCAGTATAGGTTTTGGGATTTGGGAGTTTTTGGGTTTTTTGTTTGCTTGTTTTTTTGGAAGAAAGTCAAGATGTCGATTCCAGTCCATTTCCTAGGCGCGTTCTCTAGAAGACTTGCTCTTTTGTTTCCCGTCAGAAAACTCATTGTGTCCTGCATCTTATTTCTCTGAAAAATGGTGTGTGTTTTGAAAAAAATCAGATCTGGGTTTAAATCATCTGGAAAACTTTCTGCTGTTGCCTAACATTTTACTTCAGGATCAATCATTTAGTAATTTTGCTCCTTTTAGCATAGAAATCTCCATATAGCAACATTAAAGGAAGAAAGGAAAAGTAGTGGAGATTGGTACTGGGTTTGTGTTTCTATTTCTTCCCCGAAACCACAGAAGGATATCCTCTTTGCGAAATGATTAATATAGATCTCTAGAACTCCAGTTCTAGGGAATGTTCAGTTACACGTTAAAGGTAATAAAGATATCTGGGCCTGAAGTGTGCGTCTGTTCTGATAGGTGGTTCTGAAGAAAATTATGAAATGGATCTGCCAGAGCCACTGCCAGCTAATAAGCAGCTAACTGGGAGACATTTTGGAAAAAAGAATGGAGGGCAGAAGAGGCTCCAAGTTGATAGGTATTCAGCAGAGTTTTTTTGGTGGCTGGCCTAGATGAGCTCCTCTTGTCTTTAGAAATGTGTGTATATATATATATATATATAGCTGATAGCACCGCATAGGTGTGAATTTTATATTCTTGCTGGAACAGTGTTGCTGTGGGAATGAAAGTCATTTCACAATGGTCTTTGAAGGCCAGGGCCTTCAAGCTGGGGTGATTTTGGTTTTAAAAGAGAGGAAGACTTTAGTAAGGGTAAAGACTTTTTTTAACTAACAGTTATCTTCAAGGTCTTTCACTACTCAGGAATGATTTTTCTGCCTTGTGTCAAAGGCCGTTGCTTTAAACATCTTGTCCTATTTCCATACATTAAGAGAACTGTCCTTTTAGATGTCTCTATAAAATTAAGTTTGTTGAAGGATTACCATTAGATTATATTTAAACTGATAGAGCCAAGTATAAATTTATACTTAATTCTCTGAAAATCTGTACTTAATATAGCAGCAGTTAAACCTTTCCTTGTTCCAAATGATCAGCTTTATTTGAATAAGCTGAATATAGGTGCCTTTTGAAGCGCATACCCCACACACCTAAAAGATTTAAGAAATGGTGAGGGGGGAGCAACATTTCCTTGAGCTCTTCTATAAAATAATTCCTTTTTGTGTTTGACTGCAACCATGAATATTGTATCACGGTTTTCCTTTCATACTGAAATGTTTCTCTGGTAGTAATATGGCGTAGCTCACTTGCTCCTCCTGTTCAATGGACTCTAATCCTATGTTTGTGACGTCCCAGTAACTTCCATGGTAACAGTCAAGAACACCATATTGTGGCATGTCTGAATCATGCAGAAGGAATTTGATGAAGGGGGGAGGCTTTCTGTTTAAACATATCTTGAAAATTGTAGTGCTGGCAAAAAAACCCCAACTATAAAAACATTGTGGTAACTCAGGTTTTCAAGGCGTTCTTTCAGCAATGAGCCAGAATAAGGTGGCTCAGGAGCCCTTTGCTGGCATTTGGACATGGTTTTGTTTTTTTTTCTTCTAAATTCTGCTAAAAAGTGAATGTTCTTAAAAAGCGGATAATTTTGTAGGTGTTTGTATTAGCTTCTAATTATACAGTGCAATTCGTGTTTTTTCTCTAACTGAAGAATTGACTCTGGGGGTTATTAGCACCGCAAAAGGATGAAAGGGAAATCGTAGCACAGTGGAAAATGCAATGACAATGTATGGTTTTGTGCCATCTTCTGGAAAAAAGGAGAAAGATACAAGACAGTACATTTATGAGAACCCTGTACACCTTACACCCTCTGTACTCTTCCTTTTTCTCTCTACATTGAAGGTTCCCAGCTGCTAGTGGCTTGTTTAAAGATACCATAGTATTTTATTTTGGTAGAATTAGAATGCATCTGGTTGTTTCCAATATGAAATGTGTATGCAGCTCCCAGGAGGTTTTTTTCTGTCTTTGTTCATGCTGAAATTTTTTGTTTGCAGGGTGTTTTCTGCTTACATTAAGGAAGTGGATGAAAAACCAGCCAGTACACCATGGGGCTCCAAAATGCCTTTTGGGCAGCTGATGTCAGAATTTGGGGGTGCTGGAAGTGGCGGATGGGTGCATAGCGTCAGTTTTTCTGCCAGCGGTAACCGCCTAGCCTGGGTCAGTCATGATAGTACTGTGTCAGTTGCTGATGCCTCAAAAAATATGATGTAAGTATGCTTTTTCTGTGAGTTATTAGCTGTTTGACACAGAAGGAAGCAGTATGTGGAATGTTGTGCTTGCAACAACAAGAGCTGTGGCTGCTGTTTCTAGTTTCGACAGTTTTACTCTAGATTCCAGGAGGCTGTTTGAGGCCTGTATAAATAAGGTAGATTCTTAGAATTTTAGATGATATAATTTGAATTTCTTATAAGAATTCTTAGTGATGGTATAGTCAATTTACTTGGGCGGGGGGGGTGTGAAGCACTTGTAAAAAAATACGTTCCACTATAGTGATTGGGGAAACAGTATTTCCTTGTAAATAGATTCAAGAGAATCCAGAAACATGCTTACTCCATAACTACTAAGACCCTATCCCCAACCGGGATCTGGAAAATAAGTTGTTCATTTCATGAAATGTTAATTCCAACCACTATCCTTAAGGCACTGCTTCTGCAAGATTTCAATTTACACCTCCCAATCCAACAAAATATTTTATTAACAATTCCTCCTTCTGCTCTTCAGCTTCATCTGAATAACTTTTCAGTGTTTGTGGCTTTCTAACCAAGAAAGACGAGATTCCCTGTATGTTTCGATAGCAGAGATCTCTGGTGGATCATCCAGGCATTGCTGTGCTTCATTTTGAATTATGGTTCTGATGGCTACAGCTCTCTAAGTACCTGGCTGGGGATATCATTAAGTGTAAAGTGTTCTAGAATTCTTTTCTCAGTTGTCATAAAATCACGAAAGTTGACTTAATCTACCATACAGGCTTTTTCCTCCTGAAAAAATGGTGTGAAGCACTAAAACCTCAAGTGTTTTTTATATGCATATGACATTAATAGCTTCATCGATTTGAACCTTTTTTGGGGGTTTTCTTTTTAAACTCTTGCCACTGTTTACACACAGTACTGGGTAACTTCAGCCTTTCGCCTGGAATACTTCCTATTTGTTATAGATCTTCCGGGACGCTTTCATTAGGGTAAAACTTTTTACTACAAGTTACAACTTTCTGGTGTCACCTCAGGACAACTGAGCTACACTGACTTCTTTTCCAACAATCCTTGTGTGAGAGCGGTCTCTATTTTTTGATGGAGCCAAAGATGAGAGGTTTCAATGAAGTCCTCTAACAAATGTTCTTGTGTTCAGGGTTTCGCAGCTGAAAACAGAGTTCCTCCCACTCCTGAGTGTGTCATTTGTCTCTGAGAACAGTGTGGTGGCAGCTGTAAGTGTCTATTATTTTCTCCTTGTAGAGTGTTGTAGTGTTTTGGAGAGGGAGAAACACTATACATTATGAAGTTAGTAATAAGCAAGCTCTGCCATAGTGTCTATTTTTGCATTTCTGCAATTAACAGCAGCAGAAAAAAAGAAACGGTGATTCTGTTGGTTATGTTTCTTGACATGCTTTCATGCTGTCTGGTTGCAGGGCCATGACTGCTGCCCGATGCTCTTTAACTGTGATGACCGTGGCTTGCTGACCTTTGTTTCCAAACTAGACATTCCAAAACAGAGCATCCAGCGCAATATTTCCGCTATGGAACGCTTCCGAAACATGGATAAAAGAGCCACTACAGAAGATCGTAACACTACCCTGGAGACACTGCACCAAAACAGTATAACGTGAGTGTCTCGGCCACCAATCCGAGGGGAAGGAACGCTCTCCTTGTCGCTTTGGTTTCCCAGGATAAACTGCAAACCTATGAGAGCTCAAATTTGCCGTACCAGATGGGTGTAGCTGGTATCCTGTTCTCATTTTAGTCTTTTGCTAACAGCTGTCTATTTCTGGGGCTTACGTGGAAGCTGGTAAAGTTAATCATTAACAGGGCATGTGTGCTTCTGTTGTTTGCTCATGTTTAATGGGTTCTGTAACTTGAATGCAGTTTATCTTATCAAATATGTAGATAGTTCACAAGAGATTGATAGCGCTGTGCAAAATCTAGTCAGCAAAATTCACCTGAAACAGGAATTCGTATACCAGCTTCCTATTTCAGGTGTTATTTCCATGTGTATTTATTCATCAAAAGGATTGATTCCGCTTAATCAAGTAAAGTATCCTTGCAGTTTAAGAACTGTGTGACCCCAGGGGATTCTAACATTTCTGAAGCAATTTGTCTTTACCCAAGGAAGGTGTTTAGGCTACAGCCACCAAGTGATAAAAGAGCTTACAACATCCTTTTTCTTTGCTTATTTTTCTGAGGCGTTGTACCAAAAATCTAGCATGGGCTCTGCTAGACTCATGTCTCCCTTTGAGAGAGTAGGAGTTGAATTCAACCCAAATTTCCCAGCTTTTTGGCTCTCTGGAATGGGTGTCTGTGTTACAGCTATCGCTCTCTGTTTTCAGCCAAGTGTCTATTTATGAGATAGACAAACGAGATTGTCGTAAATTCTGCACCACCGGCATTGATGGAGCAATGACCATCTGGGATTTCAAGGTATGCTTTTACTACTACGTTTATGTGAACTGGGTGTGATGGTGGGGTTGGTTTTTTTTTTTTTTGATCTCTAGCATCAACTTCTGGGGCTTAGCCCTAATGCAGGTTTTATTAGCAGTAGGAAATCCGGACTGGAATATTCAAGACCATTAGTGAACTCCCTAAGGAAGACAGATCCAAGATTCAGCACAAATGCAGATACACTTTGTTTAGCAGATGGTGCTAATCCGGACTTAATTTTTTAATGGTATTGCTCGTGTCCCGGTAGGAATCCCACTAATTCTTTTTTTTTTTTTTTTTTTTTTTTTCTTTCTACCTCAGCCACAAGGTAGGGAGGGACTCTTTATCAGGGAGTGGAGCGATAGGACGAGGGGTAATGCTTTTCAACTGAAAGAGGGGAGATGGAGATTAGATAGTAAGAAGAATTTTTTCACTCTGAGGGTGGTGAGCCCCTGGCCCAGGTTGCCCAGAGAAGCTGTGGCTGCCCCATCCCTGGAGGGGTTCAAGGCCAGGTTGGACGGGCTTGGAGCAACCTGGGCTGGTGGGAGGTGTCCCTGCCCAGGGCAGGGGGGTGGAACTAGGTGGTCTTTAAGGTCCCTTCCAACCCCAACCATCCCATGCTTCTATGATTGCTGTGATAAAGCCGGCTGCCTCTCCTTGCTTCCATCCCTGTGGACTCTGCTCAGTGTCTTTCTACAGAACATGGTTCTGCCCTCTCATAATTAATTTATCAAAGTAGTAAGAAGTTACTTCAAACAATTAGAAAATATAGTCAGCACTGTGTTGAAAACCCTGAAAGGATTTAAAGGAAGTGCTTGCCTTGCTGAGGACTGGCCAACAGAGGTCTCTGCTGGTCTCCCCAAGCTGCCGAGAGCTCTGCGCTGCCTTTCAGGAAAAGAATAGTTTGTCTGTATTCTATAATGCCAGAAAGCTCCGGTGGGGACAGGAGCCAAATAAGAAATTGAGGTGATATATAAGCTGCTTTAATGCAGTTTTGGGGGGAGAGGGTGGAATCATTGGTCTCTATATGCACGAGTTTGAAATGAATGATGGTCTCTGGCTCTTGAATATGAGTCTAATCTCAGGTATTCAGGGTTTTCACTCTTTTTCTTAACTTTAGCATTTACACCGAATTACTTAACACAGGATACTGTAGCAGATTGTGATTAAGATTTTCTCTCTTTCAAGACCTTAGAGTCCTCTATTCAAGGTCTACGAATCATGTAAAGATGGATTTCCGTGATCTAGCAGGACAAACTGCTTGACAGAATGCAGCTCCCACATCTGCACAAACCCGAAAAGGGAGGAGGAAGGTGGAATATTTGGAAACACTGAGAAAATACAGCTTGGCAGATTTTCTTTTGAATCTAAATTTGGTGAATTGTGTTGGTTTCAAAATCAGCTGTGATTGTTCTTTTTTTTTATTTTTTTTTTCGGTTGGTTGTTTCATTCCATTCTTTACCAAAGCTGCTCCTTAAGTAGTTTATTGCAGGAAGTTATGAATCACTAACTTAAAAGGGGAATTTTATGTAAATTGTCTGCTAGAAATAATAATAATAAAAACAAAAAGAAAAACCGATTCTTTGTTTTGATGCTCATTAGCAGTGATTAAAAAAGGGATATTAGGGGAATTAACTCTGCGAGAGACGGCAGGGGAAACCCTGCAGCAGTATTTTATGGCCTTAAAACAGGAAGAGTTCATCTTAACTGAAAGCTTTGTAAAGTCGACAGATGAAGACCTGGAATTCTGATGATCTGGATGTGAAGGTTCGGCTGGGCTTCTTTCAGAGGAATTGTTCTCTTGAGGTGATGATTTTAGAGGGTGAACAATTTTGTCCTGCCGACTCTTAGTTCTGTCTGCCCGACCTTTAATCCAGTAATAATAGAAAACTAACCTGAAAGTCTCTTTTTATTGTCTGTTTACCGGGTCTTAGTTTTCCAAAGGCGAATGACCAGAATTATTTGTAGTTACCTTTCAGGATTTGCACAAAGACTTCTCGCAGTGCAGTGCCTGGGATAAGGGGTGGAAGGCTGCGTGTGGAAAGCGCGGCAAAAATCTGCTGAGCCAGATCTTAGGAGGACAAATTAAAAGCAAATCACTTTTTAAGTCTGTGAAGCTACCCAGGCCTGCATGCCGTGTTAGAGCCGAGTGCTCGGCCTGTAAAACTCTGTGTTTATAATGACCGGTGGAGAAATAAAACGCCCTTACCAGAAGTATCAGCGTGGTCTGGCTTCTGTGCAGATCCTTTGTCTCCAGGTGACTGTATCTTTTCAAGCTCGGTTGTGAGCCTCGGCAGCTCACGGAGGCATTTGCACGTAACTTATTTTATTCACGTGGTCTAGTTACTCTTAACTGTATTGCTGCCTTGAGGCTTGAGACGAGCTGTGCTCTGGAGGGGATTATCTGGCTCACAGCATTGCTTTACAAGGTTTAAGACTTTGTAATTTCTGTTGAAAATGCAGAAGTGTCTTAAAAAAACCCCCCCGATGACTAAATTTACCACTTCCTCTGGAACCAGAGTTGCTTCATACCCTGCTCGTGTGTCAGCTCCGAGTGATTGAAGAGGGACGGGGGGAAGGTAAGCGCACAAAGCTGACAACTGCTGTTGTTCCGCTGCAAGTGAAGTGTGTCCATCACAGAACTGGATCGTTTTCAGGTGCAGTGTTGGTGGCGTGCAGAGAACGAACCGCTTTTCCAGTTCCTTCAGGTTGTCTCATGTCTTCCTCCCCTGGCAGTCAAATGTGGCTTTGCGATTTCCTCTCCCTTCTAAACATAAAATAATGACTATTTAACCTCCACTCTCGCAGTCTAGTGACCCGATGTGTATGATGGCGTGTGCTGGGATTGGGTTTATCCGCTCGAATACAGCGCCAGAGGAGTTAAGCGTCTGCTGAATCAAAGTGACCCTGCCAGCCTTGGCAGATGGACAGAGGAGCACGGGCTTGGCTTTGTCCGTCTCCCTTCCTACTCTTATATGCTTATCTCTTGCCGACGGTAATGATTTTGTTTCTGAAGTCACTTCTGAAAGTCTGGTGGTTGGTTTCCAAAAAGTATTTTAAAAAGTGGGTTCTAAAATAGCTCGTACAAGTAACATAAAAGGATGGAAGAAATCTAACGAGGGAGTGGAGAAAATGGATCTCCAAACATTTATGCCTTGTTCTTTTTCTGTGTGAAAGAGCTGGAGAAGGTGAAATGAGCCCGTAAAGGTACAAAAGCCAACAAACTGAGGTCTGATGAAACTGCCCAAGGTTACTGTCTGAGAGAAATACGTGTGCTGGAAGCCTGAGACGAAAACCAGATTGGAGATATTTATATTAGAAAAGGACTGAGCAAGGGCAATATAAACAACCATCACTCAAGGCATAATTCAGCTTCAGGCTGCCGGGTGCGGAGTGGCCGGGGCGAGCTCTGCACCTTGTGCTCCGTCCGGCGGCGGGGAACGGTGGCTCTGCATTTCCAGGCCGTCGCTCCGCTCTGGGAGGACATTCCGCTGCCGTCCCAGCCCCAGTGCCTTTGAGCCACGGCGAAGGGGCGAAGGTAGGTGCTTGTTTTGCCTCGACTGTTTCCTTGGCCGCCTCCCCCATCTCTATCGCTGTCAGGGCATCCTTTGTGTCACCCACCCAGCGTGGGTGACAAGTCACTAGTGTATTTTGCTAACCGCAGCACCAGGCTTCCTGGCACGTGCTTTGTATGCGCTGGGGTTAACGGTGCCTTTGAAAGCGCCGTTCACAGTAAAGCTCGTGGTTGCAGCCTTAATTACAGGGGAGCTGCTGGCTGCACAGGCCTGACGTTACGCGCCAGTTAACACGGTTGGGGGCAAGAAATGGGGCTCTACGCAAGGTGGGATGCCGGAGGCTGTTCACTGGAGCCTGCCTGAAAAACTCCCCCGCCTCTAAATGAGAAGAAGCTGCAGAATTGCTGCCGCTTTTCATCCCTTCTGCCTCACCTCCAAAGAAAACCCCAGCAAAAACCCGTTCTGGTGTCCCCAGCATGTGTGTGGCGGGATGGTTCCTCCCCAGCCTTTCTGCGGAGGCCCTGAGCTTACAGGAGATGCTGCCGCGGATGCAGGAGGAGCTTCCCACGTGAGAGAACGGAGGTAACAGCAGGTAAAGGATTTAGCCCAACCTGGAGTTGGATCTGGCAGGGGACCCAGCAGGGCTGAGCCTTCATCCCCGGCCTCCACACGCTGATTTCCCCGGGGGCTGTTGAGCCCCGGGGGGAACCCAAGCGGTGTTCGAAACCCGTGCATCCCCGGCGGAGGCCGCTCGCTGCCGTGCTCGTTAGCGCAGGCTCCGAGGAGCCGCGGCAGGAGCAGCCTCCAGACCAGAAGTGATGAGGAAACGTGATGGCAGACGCGGAACCGCTCTGCAGGCAGCGCTGGGGGTGATGCTCTCCCCTCTATAACACACCCCCATTCCTACTGCAGGCGTTAAAATGACATGTCCTTCCTTCAAACCCCCGCCTGGAAGGGGTCTGGTGGGAAGGGATGGGCAGAAGGATGGTCTGTGCTGCGTCCTCCCATCGCACACGGCCGAGAGCTGCTGGTCGTGGTGCAGGAGGCAGCGCTAGGACGCCTGGAAAGCCTGAACCCTCCTGGTGAAGAGGCAGAGCAGCTCGCAGCCAGAGCAGGACTAGAGGAAATGTGCCGGCAGCAGGAAAAACTTCAAAAAGCCGCAGCTTTCAGCCGCGTGGGAGCTGCGGTGCAAGCCGTGTCCCTCCTGCTGCGTCTGGGGTGTCAGCGATGCCGGGGGCGAGCTGGGCACTGCAACGGGCAAACGGGTGTTAGAGGATGGGACAGCTCGCTGCATCCCATTTCCCACCATGGGGGTTCACTCCTGGCCAGAGCCGCGGAGACCCGCCACCCTCTGGGGACATCTCAGGATCTCTGCGTGGGACCAAGGCAACACGCTTGAAGGGAAACGTGGCTGATGGACCCCGGGACGAAGGGAGAGATGAGCTGCCCGCTCAGTGCCACCACGCGGAGCCTTTCCCTACAGCTGCCCCCTCACTCAGAGGTGGATTCTGCAGCTCAACAAGTACGAGGTGGTTGGACCCGCATCCTGCGCCTCCCTGTGCGAGACCCCGATGAGCTGCTGTCCCGCTTCGGCGGCGGCGCTCGGGGAGGGAAGGGGTGCGTCCATCCTGCATCCCTCCCCCGCGCCTGCAGCCGAGCAGTGAGAAGCTGAATCCCATCTCTCCTTCCCAGCCCCTTCCAGCAGGAGCCGAGCTCCTGGGAGTTACCCTGCCCGTCTGGGAAAAGAATAAAAATTAGTTGCGCTGAAGCAGGAGGGGAAAAAAATAGAGGGGTGCATGTCTTGGCAGGGGGGAGCCTGGGCTCGGTCCCACGGGGCTCAGTGGGATGCAGGAACCGGCAGCAGCTGCTGCTCGGGGTGGCCGGATCCAGGCGCCGCGGGGTCCTGCTGAGCTGCGAATCCCCCCTGGCCGTGGGAGGCGATGCCAAGGCCCATCTCGCCCCGGGTGGGCTCCAACTACCAGCTACCGCCTGCTGTGGGCCATCAGCGGCGGGGGCCCTGTGGCATCTGCTCCCCCCGAAACGCTTTGGGGACTGGGGGGCTGAGCAACCCCGCTGCGGCCGGAGCGAGAGAGACGGGGCTCCTTCCCTCCGCTCTCCCAGCTCCATCCTTCCTGGGGCGAGTTGCCCGCATGCTGCTGAGCAGCGGGGGCTGCCGGGAGCATCCCGGGGCCGGTGGCCCATCCACGTGCGGCGATGGCGGAGAGGCCTGGCTTGCAGGCAGGGGCAGGGCGGCCGCCGAGCTGCTTTGCGCTCCCCCAACGCCCACGTAAGGAAGTGGTTGCATTTCTCGGAGAGGAAAAGGGAAGTCGGGCTGCCTCGGCGGGGCAGCCAGCAGCTCCCGCCGTTCGCTCGGGGCTGCCGTTCGTGTCGACTGCCCAGAGTCCATGAACTAGCCCTGCCCGGCAAGGTAAGGAGCGGGGAGGCAGCTCTGCCACCCCAGCTGCCACCTGGGTCTGTCCCGGGGGGGGCTGCAGCCGTCGCCTCCCCCCGGTGCTCACACCCTGCTCGAGGGGAGACGCGGACCCCCCGGCCGGGGCTGCTTTGGGCTCGGAGGGGGGTGCAGGCAGCGCCTCGCTGCTTGTAGGTTTTGCTTTTGCTGCGTTTTGGGCTTTTGGATTTATTTTTTTTTTTTTCCTTTAGCTTTGGCAGCAAGTTTGAGTTTTATCCTCTCGCCGGAGGCCCGGCAGCTGCGGGGGGTTGGAAAGTGTCTCCTGGTGGGGGTCCCGCAGGGGTCGGTGCCGGCGCTGTCTGAGATTGGTCCTCTCCTCCTCGGGCATCAGCAGCCTCCGGTTTTACCCAGCGTGAGGAGGAGGAGGGTCAGAGCTGCCCTTCATCTGCGCCGGGGCAGCGATGTCCCCCCCAGGGCCAGGCTGGCTCCAGGGGGACCCCACACTAACCTTGGGGACCGAGGACGGTTGTCCCCAGCCTGGCTGGCAGGAGCACGGGGGGGTGACACCCTGCAGCCGCCGTGGGGAGCAGAGGGGCTACCGGGGGTCGGCGCTGGGGTCTCGGCAGTGCGGGAGGACAGGGCCACCATGCTGGCCAGGGGCAGCTTCACGGGGTCCTGCAGCTCCCGGCGGGACCCTCATTGTGTCTCTGCACCGGCGGGTGCAAACCCACCTCCTGCCGCCCCGCCAGCCTCGGCAGAACCGAAAACGCAGCTCCTCCGGCTCACGGCTTCCTCCTGGGAGCGGGAGGAGCCCCCGGCGCTCGGCTCCTGCCAAGGTTTGGTTATCTCCTCCAAGGATGTTTCCGAACTGCTCGGCGCCTCCGGGCTGGCCAGGGAGATAACGGAGCTGCATCGCATCCCAATCCCGCCCTGTCTGGCCATCTGAAAATGCCCCTTTTCCTCCCTCAAAAGCTTCCGTGTTGATGGGGGGCATGACCGCGGCCCCTCCGATGCTCTTCCCTGCTGGGAAGGGGCTGCCGAGCTCCCCCTGGGTCCCCCCACGGCTCCCACCCCAGGCTGGGGCACGGCTCAGCCCACGGGGCGTCAGCAGGATACGGGCCGTAAAGCGGCTGCTGGGGGAATGAGGCACAAACGGCTGCGGGGAGCGATGGGGCTCGTGCGGCCGAGCAGCCCCTGCTTCCCACCAGCTCCCACGGCAGCCGGAGGACGGCTTCCGCTGCCCGGCCCTGCGGGGGCGGCGTTAAATGGGTGAACGGCAAGGACCCCCCCGGGCGAGGAGGGTCCAGGCCTCTGAGCACCCAGCCCAAGTTAAGAAAAACCCAAGTATCGCTGTTCTCTTGGAGAGCATTGAAGATGGAAAGCGCCGCGGCGTGCCCTGCCTCCCATCCCTCCTCTCCAGGAGCCGAGGGATGGTTTCAGCTGGGTCCCCGTTTCATCCAGGTCCCCATTTCACAGACTTTTCCGCTCCTCATCTCTTGCAACACCCACCGCGCCGTCCCCGCTTGCTGATTTTATTCAGCGCCTTCTGCGCAGCCCCGGCCGCCGGGCTCGGGGCAGAGGGACACGGTGGCAGTGGCTTTGCAGCCTCCCGCGGGTCACCCGGCGCCGAGCCCCGGCAGCATCGGTGGGGCTGGGGCTGGAGAGATGCTCGGCCATGGCCGTGTCCTCGGCCGGCGGGGACAGGGGGTTCAGCGGGGGCTCGGCCGTAGGCTGTGTGACAGTGGGGGTCGTGCCGTGCATTGGCACTGGGATTGCTCCGCCTGCGAAAGGCAGGTGATGGAGCTCCATGGATTCTTGTTTCACCAGCCCCGGGGAGGGAGGTTCGCTAGGAGGGACTTTTTTCCTTCCTCTGTACCGTTTTTAGCTGCCAAAGAAAATGGGCAGTGTTCAGGGAATTCCCAAAATAGCCGAGAGGCAAACTGTGAGTAATCCCAGTCCGTCCGTCACGCCCTGGTGAGGTGTTTCCCCGCATCCGTGCGTTACCTCGGCCGGATGGCCCAGGGGCTGCGTCGCTGCTCCGAGCCTTTCCCGTTCCTGCGGCACCTGGAGTGGGTTTGAGGGAGGAAGCCCCGTCCCATGGCCCCGGAGCGGGTCTGCAGGAGGGAGCCCCATCCCATGGTCCCGGAGCGGCCGGTGGGCGCTGCCGGCAGTGCGGGGAGCTCAGCCAGGGGAAGGGATTAGTCACCGGCTCACCAGGGCTGAGCACAGATGGGATGGGACGGGACGGGATGGGATGGAACAGGATGGGATGAAAAGGGATGGAGATGCCTCCATGGGGTTTTGGCCTTTCCTAAATGAGAGGTGGGGAAGGAACAAGCCCCACGGGGCTGGCGGGAGCAGCCGGAGGGAGGAGGTGCTGCCCATGGCGGGACCCTGGGATGTGTGTGGGGCTGGTGGTGCTGGCGCCAGGGTGTCCGTGTACCCATCCGGCTCCTGCCCACCAGGCTCCAGCCGGCTGGGGCAGGGTGATGGTGTGGTTTGGAAGTCTATGGAAGAGGTCCCCGCTTCCCATCTGGCCATGGGACACCCAGCTGTGGGCATATGGCCGCGGGCACCCATCTGGCACCCGGCCACAGGACAATCAGTGTGGGGTGCCTGGCTGTGGGGCAGCACCATGGGGGTCTCCTCCAGCTCCACCTGGACCTTCCCTCCCTTCCCCCCGAGCTGGACCCACCTGGCCATCCTTCCTTGGGCACACTCTGGGCTTGGAAATCCTTGGGGAAACCCCTTCCCCAGCAGAGGAGGGACTCGATGGGCTTCAACGTGGGGCTGATCCCGGTGGGAGGGAATGCTCGGTGGGGCTCGGAGACAGGGGGGCCTGCTGGGGGCTTGTCCCCGTGGCCAGAGCAGCATCTCCTGATGGCCGCTGGGGTCTCACTCCATCCCCAGCTTGCGAGCCATGGCCTACCACAGCTTCCTGCTGGAGCCCATCAGCTGCCATGCCTGGAACAAGGACCGGACCCGTAAGTATGGCTGGGGCACCCCTTCCCGAAATCCCCAGGGATGTCCCAAAGCACTGACTGTCCCGGCTGAACAGCCCCGCGGTGGGCGATGTCCCCCCGGATGGGGAAGAGCTGTGTCGGGGCTGGGTTTGGAGAAGCAGGTCCTGCCACAGACAGATTTTGGGGCTGGGACAGCATGTGTGCCCCCTGTCCCTCTGCCGGGACAGAGCCCGGTGCAGGGGTGCCAGCACGGCCTCCGGGCCCAAGGCACCACGGCCGCCGGCACGGGGAGGGACGGGCGAAGCCCTGCGGAGGGGAGGAGAGCGGAGCCGGGTGATTCACGGCCGATGGCATTTCCCGGCCACGGCGCAGGGGAGGTGGGAGAGAACAAAAAGAGCTTTCTCTGCTGGGGCCAGCGTGCTGGGCAGGCAGGGCAGGATGGGGCCAGATGGGAGATGAGCACCCGCAGCCATCCCGTCCCATCCCGTCCCATCCCATCCCATCCCATCCCGTCCCATCCCATCCCATCCCACCACACCAGCCCCGCGGGACCCCGCGCTGTGGAAGGGAGCACGCTGGACTGTCGGGTCTGGGGGAGCTTCTCCCTTCCCCGTAGGGACAGTTTGCAGGAGCAGGGCCATCTTCAGGGCAGCATGGGGCAGAGGCTGGGGGGGCTTGGTGGGACCCCACAGTGCAGATGGGGCTCGGTGGGGTCCCACCGTGCCTCGACGAGCCTGGGGCAGGTCGATGGCGGCTGGCCCCGCTCGCCCCCGGGCAGAGCCCATGGCCCAGGGGAGGGCTTTGCCCCGGCTGCTCTCGCCCTGCAGAGATCGCCCTCTGCCCCAACAACCACGAGGTCCACATCTACCGCAAGGACGGGGCCAAGTGGAGCAAAGTCCACGAGCTGAAGGAGCACAATGGGCAGGTGACAGGTGAGTCCTGGCTGATGGAGGGGACGGGGACACGGATGGCGGGTGGCTCTGCCCCACAGCAGATCCTGGCCCCACTCGGTGGCACGGGCAGCTTCTGGATGGGGGTTGTGCGGTGGGTAGAGGAGAGGGCGCAGGTTGTGTCTACCTCTGCTGGCCCCGATCTAGCATGTCAGAAGGCACCCAGGGGTGGGGTGGATGGGATGGGAGGGATGGGGAGGGATGGGATGGGGAGGGATGAGGTGGGATGAGGTGGATGTGTTGGGGTGGGATGGTATGGATGGATGGAGGGATGGATGGATGGAGGGATGGATGGAGGAGGGATGGATGGAAGGAAGAGATGGGGTGAAATGGATTGGGATGGAACGGGATGATTTGGGATGGACGTGGGAGTAGGGCAAAGAGGGACTCTGGAGCAGAGACCACCCAGAACAGCTCTGCCTTCAAAAGGCCTCCAGCCCCATCCCCATGGCTCCCTGGGCCACCATCACCCCCCTTCTCCCTTCCAGGCATTGACTGGGCCCCTGAGAGCAACCGGCTGGTGACGTGTGGGACCGACCGCAACGCCTACGTCTGGACCTTGAAGGGCAACGTCTGGAAACCCACCCTGGTCATCCTGCGGATCAACAGGGCTGCACGCTGTGTCAAGTGGTCACCTAAGGAGAACAAGTTTGCCGTGGGCAGCGGCTCCCGGCTCATCTCCATCTGCTACTTTGAGCAGGAGAACGACTGGTGAGGCTCTGCCATGGCCTTGCTGGGTCTGTCCTGGGAGAGATGGAGGGGAGAAAGATAGAGGGGAGATGGAGAAGAGATGGATGGATGGATGGATGGATGGATGGATGGAGAGATGGAAAGCAGATGGATTGGGAGATAGGAGGCCAGAGGAGTTGGAGGTGAGACAGGAGGAGATGGGGGAGACAGAGAGGAGCTGGAGGAGGAGGTGGAGACAGACGGGGAGATGGAGGGAGGTACTCCCCATACCCGAGCTGCTACTGCAGGATGGTGGCCCAGGGGAGCTCCTGGGGGTGCTTGGAGCCCTGACCACCCTCGGCTAGCCCCCCCGAAAGCCCAGGAGCGTTCCCGGGGGTGGTGATGCTCCCCCTCTGACACCACCTGCTCTCCATGCAGGTGGGTTTGCAAGCACATCAAGAAGCCCATCCGCTCGACGGTGCTCAGCCTCGACTGGCACCCCAACAACGTTCTCCTGGCCGCCGGCTCCTGCGACTTCAAGTGCCGGTGAGAAGCAGGGGGGGTGGATGACTGGGAGGTCCTGAGGTGGGGGGATCCCCCAAGGATGGATTGGGGTCCCACCCTGCCTCAGCACAGAGGTGTGGGGGCAGCCCAGCACCCTAGCTCACCCGTGGGGCAGGATCCACCTCTCCGGTGCTGCTGGGAGCCAGGAATGGGGCGCAGGGGAGATGGGGGAGGCTGGGGGATGCCCTGGCGACCGTCCCATCATCCACTGGCCAAGGACACATGGCAGGGCTCTCCCTCCCCACCCCAGGATCTTCTCAGCCTACATCAAGGAGGTGGAGGAGCGTCCCAGCCCCACGCCGTGGGGCTCCAAGATGCCCTTCGGGGAGCTGATGTTCGAGTCGAGCAGCAGCTGCGGGTGGGTGCACAGCATCTGCTTCTCGGCCAGCGGCGCCCGGGTGGCCTGGGTGAGCCACGACAGCACCCTCTGCCTCGCCGATGCCAACAAGAAGATGGCGTAAGCAGGGCTGGGGAGAGGAGGGGGCTCAGGGGGGCCGGGGGTGACCATGCTGTGTGTTACAGGGGGGGGTTGACCCCAAAACTGACCTGGGGATGGAGACGTCTGGCTTGGGTTGGGCCAAGCAGACGTGGATGGAGGAGGTGGCGCGTCCTCTCCTTGTAGTTTTGTGGCTTCCACCTGTGTTATGAGCTGTGCCAGTCTCAGCGCAGAGAGGCTGAAGCTCAGCTCCCTGCTAACAATGCCCTGCCCTCCCTCGTAGCGTGGCCTCCCTGTGCACCGAGACCCTGCCCCTCCTGGCCGTCACCTTCATCACCGAGAACAGCCTGGTGGCCGCGGTGAGTCGGGGCTGGGGACACGGGGTGGGCGCCGTGCCGGGAGCCAGCAGGAGGGTGCTGAGCAGGGCTGCCCGGTTCCCCAGGGCCACGACTGCTACCCGATGCTGTTCACCTACGAGGAGAGCCAGGGCGCCCTGACCTTCGGGGGGAAGCTGGACGTCCCCAAGCAGAGCTCCCAGCGCGGCCTCACCGCTCGTGAGCGCTTCCAGAACCTGGACAAGAAAGCGAGCTCCGACACCGCCAACGCCACGCTGGACACCCTGCACAAGAACAGCATCAGGTGCGTGCTGGGGAGGCGGGTGGGTGGGTGGGGGTCAGGCTTCACTGGGTCACCCCGGGGGCTGCTTGTGGGTGCTGGGCCCTGAGCATCCCCTGGCTGTATTGCTGTCCGGTCTGGGAGCTGCGACAGCCCTGGAGCATCCCTGGGTATCCCTGGAGCAACCCTGGGTATTCTTGGATATCCCTGGGCATCGCTGCATGCGGGTGGGAGAGATGGAGGGGTTTGACCCTGGGAGCTGGGACGGTCCTTGAGTATCCCCGGAGCATCCCTGGGTATCCCTGGGCATTCCTGGGTATCTCCAGAGCATCCCTGCACAGGGGTGGGGGAGATGGAGGTGTCCAGCCCTGGGAGCTGGGACAGACCTTGAGCATCCCCAGAGCATCCCCGGGTATCCCTGTGCATCCCTGGGTGTTCCTGGAGCATCCCTGCACATGGGTGAGGGAGATGGAGGGGTCCAGTCCTGGGAATCCCTGGAGCATCCCTGGAGCATCCCTGGGTATCCCCAGAGCGTCCCTGCACATGGGTGGGGTAGATGGAGGGGTCTAACCTTGGGCATCCCTGGAGCATCCCTGGAGCATCCCTGGGTATCCCTGGAACATCCCTGCACATGGGTGGGGTAGATGGAGGGGTCCAGCCCTGGGCATCCCTGGAGCATCCCTGGGTATCCCCAGAGCATCCCTGCACATGGGTGGGGTAGACGGAGTGGTCTAGCCTTGGGCATCCCTGGAGCATCCCTGGGCATCCCTGGAACATCCCTGCACATGGGTGAGGGAGATGGAGGGGTCCAGCCCTGGGCATCCCTGGAGCATCCCTGCACATGGGTGGGGGAGGCGAAGGGGTGCGATCCCCACTCCCACCCACCGACTCTTGGGCAGCCCCGAGGGCTCAGCGGGGGCCGGGGGCTGACACCCCCCCCTGCCTTGTTGCGCCCCGCAGCCAGATCTCGGTGCTGGCGGGGGGGAAGGCCAACTGCTCGCAGTTCTGCACCACGGGGATGGACGGCGGCATGAGCATCTGGGATGTCAAGGTGAGGCGTCCCCGCGGTCCCCCCAGGCTGGGAGCACCCAGCGTTGGACCCTCGTTAGCCACAGCTCTAATTGCAGTCCCTCACCCCACTGCTGTGCCGGTGGGGCTCATCCCGCCCACGGGGGTCCCACAGTCCTGGGTGGGATCTCTATTAACCCAGGGACGGGTGGGGGGACACCCCGGAGTGGCACTTCCACAGCTCACCATCAGAGGCAGGGGGGGTGACACCAGCCTCGCGCAGGGATCCAGCACCCTCTCCTGGCTTCGCCTTTGCCCACATGGCTTGAAAAATGAGCCAAAACCTGCTGAAATTGGTATCTCCTCCAATGGGGATGGGTTAGCGCCCCAGGGGACAGCTTCCCCCCCGCGCTGTGCCCCCCTTTCAGCTCCCCAACCAGTCGCCTTGGAAAGCAAAAAGCTGATGACGAACCACCTCCCGCTTTGTTTCAGAGCCTGGAGTCGGCGCTGAAGGATCTCAAGATCAAATAAATGAAGGAACCAGCCCGGAAGGGCGTCCCGGCTGCCAGCCTGCCCCTGCCCTGCTGCCCCCGCCTGCCTCCCCCCGCCAGCCCCCGTGCCACCCCCGCCAGCCGGCCACGATGCCACCAGCGGCTCCCCCGGCTGCCAGCCAGCCCCGGCGGCTGCTCTCAGACAAAGAAAACCTTTTTTTTTTTTTTTTTTTTTTACTATTTTTGTTACCATCCTACCCGATGCTGGTCATACATTGCTTAAAGAAATCAAAAATAAAGTAAGGATTTTCCTGTATAAATCCAATGATTTTTAAAAAAAAAAAACAGTTCAGTGCAAACACGTGCATGATTAGGGCCCATCAGCTGTGCCGCATCCCACCAGGGATGGTCACATCCTCCCTCCTGCCAGCTCTGAGGATGAATCAGGATTGTGGGGATAAGGGGGATGTCACCTCCCTGTTCCCTGCCTCAGCACGGTTTCCAACCAGGATTGGTATTAGAGAAAAGGTCAGGGCGAGGATGGCGGTGACAAAGCAGCGCAGGTTTCCCATGCGGCTCCCAGCTCCTCCTGGACACCTGGCTGCAATCCCACGCCGGGAGAGCCGGCTCGGAAACCTTGTGCCGCCGAGCAAATCACATTTGTCATCCCGCATTCCTAACGCCGGAACCCCCCCGCCAGCGGCTCCGAGAGCTCCCAGACCAGCTCTGGGGCTGAATCTCCTCCAGCCTTGGGTGAGCAAGTCTGGGAGGTGCTGGTGTCCCTGGTGCAGGGTGACAGCAGGACTCCCAGGACTGCCTGGGGTGCAGCGGGTTAGAGCATCTCCTGCTCCACAGCCCCGCGCCGCGAGACAGGACACAGGACGGCTGCCGGGGGGGTGACAGTTCGGGGACCGGCCCTCTGACACAGTGACTGGCTTAGACAGCAGCCGGAGGGCAACTGTTTTCTCCACTGTGGTAACCAGATTGTGCAAGATTGTCCATCAGAGACAGCGGGAAGAGCTTTGTGCCTTCAGGCGACGTCTGCTGAGGGAGCGACGGAACCTCCAGCCAAATTCCACAGCGCCAACAACACAGGAAGAGCAGAGCAGCAGACAGGAGTCACCACACCACCAGCCTTCCCGCACCTCGCGTCTCAGCGGCGGCCCGTACGCTCGCGTTCACACACACACACACACGACCAGGACAGAGCAGTTATGATAATTTACATTTTAATCAGCCAAATATACAAGTTCTGTTGGTGTTGGTTTTGAAACTTTATCAAGTTTTTTTCCATCTGGGTCTGATACAATTAATGTTGGGGGTTTTTTTTTCCTTTAAACAAAGGATGATGTGGTTAAAAACTGGCACTATCCCTAATAAGGAGAAGAAAAAAAAAAAAATAATGAAGAGGAGGGAAAAGGGGAGGCTGGCTGCAAGAGAGGAGGGATGAAACCGGGAAGGAACGGCACTCCAGATGTCCATGAAGTCAGGCTCCCAGATGATACTGCAACAGCCTGCAGCAAAATTTGACGGGCCATTTGCCCCAAAGGATTCCTCAGATACGTTATCCTTTGGGCTTTCACTAGCAAGTCAAAGTTCCCCACCCCATGCCCCACCCCACAACGATCCCACAATCTACTTTCTTGCAATCTAATATTTGAAGCATCTCCCCTCCCGCGCAGCTCCCTCCAGCCCTGCCCCCCCCCTCCCCGTCTATGAGTTCTTAACCCTAAAAACGGCAAAAACATTCAGGTTTCCAAACTGTTACAGAGAATTGCTGTTCAGCACAGTTCTGCACCGAAGATAGCAGCTGCCCCTAACCCCAAAATGGAAATCTGTGCCAGGATGAGGACAAACACATCGTCAGTGTCTCTTGGAGGTGAAGGTGACTTCGATGCCGCAGTACACCCTACGTGGCATCGATGGTATGCAACACGACAGAGCTCCTGGCAGGCACCAGGCACAGTTCCCTGGCGTTTCCTCCTCTTGCGTGTCCTGTGCTTACTTGTTAAGGGATAGTGACTGCAGTCTTTTACCTGCCATGGCCGCTTCGTCTTTTGCTGCGGGGAAGAAAACAACAGAGGTTTCATCATTTCACAGCACACATCAGGGACTGGTGGTGGCCTGACAGCCCCGGAGACCGAAATCCTGCTAGCCATGCACAGTGAGGTAACGGGAGAAAATCCGACCCTCCCCACCGATCCATGGTACATCCCCCCCCCCCCAGAGTTAAGAGGAACAGCCCCCCCTTGCGCGTTCCCTTCTGTCCTCAGCCTCTCCTCAGGCATTCACAAATTACCCTGATGCTGACGCACGGATTTCTCCGTGGAAGGCACCAAGAACACACGTTCATCAGACTTCAGGTTCACACCTATCAGAGCCGACGAGAAAGGCCGGGCAGGGGAGGAGGGCTGCCGACCCCCCGGGCAGGCTGGATCCCAGCGAGCAAAGCAGCTGAATCACACCCAGCGCAAGGAACTCGCTAAACCCCCAAAATGGAGCAAGCATTGCCTGGGAGGCTGAGGACAATACGGATATCAAGGGCAATTCCCTTCTCTCTTTCCCTGCTCAGATGTCCTGGAGCTTTATAAAGCAGGAGCTTTATAAGAACGAAACAGCTGAACCTGGTTTTGACGAGAGGAGTTGTGATGACACTCACCAACACCCCGCAGTCTCAGGAGATGAGGGATTACCGCGTGTGACATAAGAAATCGTGGCTCTCGGCAAGCGCAACCATCACAAAGAGAAGTAAGAGGATATGATTAATCACTCTCTAACCTTTTCTTTCTTCTTCTTTCTTTCTGGCAGCTTCTTCCCTTTGCTTCCGAATGATGGCTAGTCGGGCGAGATCTGCCTTCGCTTGTTCTGTTTTACCAGCTAGGTGCATTTTCATGTATCTTTCTTTTGCCTTTTGTTTCTCTATTTCCTCTCTGTTTGAGCGAAACACACCAGTCACCAGAGCATCCATGTAAGCACGCGGGCACAGGCAGAGCGGGGGAGGCTTTCTGACTGGGAAGGACTGTGAGGACAGAGACTGGGGGGCCCCGTCACCAGTTTTCAAGCCCAGGTTCTATCTATTGCAAGGTTCGAACAGGAGTGATGAGAGAGGTTATTTCTACCTTCGTTCAGCTAAATAAGGACACCGACACACAATGAGGTCAAATGAATTAGCCCCAGACTGCACAGCACCATGACATGTTTTTCCCAGCCGTACCCTCAAAGGTGTAATCCTGCCGAAGCAATCTCTCCCAAATAAGCAAGCTTGAATCTTTCACTCTGAAACTCTCCGTTGCTAAATGAAACTAGAAGATTAAACTTTGGTTCTCATCTTATTCATCTGCTCAGACAAAAATTTCACCGCGACCCCTGGAATCTGGGAAACTGCTACCTGTCACTAGGGCACCTTCTGTAGCGAGATTGAAGCGGACCCCAAGGTGACCTCTGGTTAATGGATTTTGGTTACGTCTGAATTTTGGCATAAAACTTCAGGAAAGGAATGGTTTACGTCTGCTTCACAGCAACTAACTTCACTCTCTCAGCACACCTGCCCGAGCTGCCTGGCTCCAGGATGGCCACAGCTACTCCCAGAGGACAGAGAACTACTGTCAGGTTTGTAAGAAAAGACATTGTGAACCCCAGTGAGTCCTGCCTGACAGTTCGCTGCTGTTCAGCGTCCGCTTTAGACAGCAACGCACCTAAAGGGCTTCCCTGAAACACCACCACATACACAGCAGGGAAACACCTCCCCGCATTAAGCTGCTGCCACCGGTGAGGATGAAATTCCAGGAATGCACTAGCTCCTACCGAGGCAGCAGGAAAGACTCACCGCTCTCGTCGCGAGAGTTCCTTCGGTCCATCCAGGTCCAGCTGAGTTACTTTTTTGGTTGTCTGAATTACACGATTGGGATTCTCTATGTCTATCAACCCTTCCACTCCTTTGCGCTTTTGCTAAGGTTCAAGAACAAGAGGAGGGTTAAGAAGTTCTCTCACACCCAACGTTGTGTTGTATCAGAGCTCATCAAATACACTGCAAGACACCCCAAAAGCAGAATTCAAGATGTTTTTACTACCACACAGCAAAACCATTTACGAACCAAGACTTATACCACCAGGCATCTTCAGCCTGTTTTGACATCTTCTTGCCTTTGCATTTCGCTTAGAAAAATACCCAAGTTTTAACTCTGAGGACAAAATGCTGTCAAATTAAGATTTTTTGGACTTCGAAAAATAGCTCTTCCATGAAAAATCTGTTATAGGTAGCTCACATCTCTCACCAGCCCCAAGAATCTGGGTGGTGCAAAAGCATTAAGTGTCCTGAGAATGACAGTACCTGATAATCCTCGTCATCTTCATCACTCTCATCTGAATCTAAAGACTTCTTCTCCTTTTTGGGGTCCCCTGTTGCTCCTTCGCCTCCTTCTTCTTGCTCCTCCTCTTCCTACAAAATCACAGGAAATTAGAGAAAATGCACGTCAATAAAAATCCGAAATCCAACAGTGACTCTTAAATGAGATAATTTTGGAGGGACGAGAGACAGCTCTGAGCGCACCGGTGTTCCTGACACGGCCCTTATGGCTCCAAAGGTGCCCAGCTGTCACAAAACAAGAGCTCATTCTCAACACGTACATCACCTGCCCCAACAAATCACCTCTAAACAACCCCGCTGTTTTCTCTGTGTAACAGGCCAGGAAAATGATTGTAAAAGACAGAACTGGCACTTTACTTTCCCCAAATGAAAGATCTCCGGGAGACATTTTGGCCCGTGTTTCCTGTGCACAATATCTCAGGGACTGGAAACTACACGGACATAACGTAGAGCTGGATCCCATCCTAGATATAGATTAAAAAAAACCTAGAGAAGAGCGAATCGAGAACCATCAACCAGAACATTATTATCCAAGAAATTACATCCTTTTTTAGCACAGCTTTTACCGGTCAGAGGTCTAGGAATTAATTTGTAAATCATTAGAAGATAAGATTAGAAGAACCAACATGGGTGTGAACAGCTTGCTTTACCATTGCCAAATAGCCCTCATCAGATCAGAGCAACTGGAAAAGCGGATGAGCTATGGGCAGTAAGAGGAATAATTTTGTTAATTGGGTTTTTTTAAGCTTTCCCTAATGAAATAGCATTAGATGTGTGCGGTATAGATTGTCATGAAAGAAAAAGAAGAAATCCTTCTCAAAGAGCCATTCTCTGGTTTGTTTTGAAACAAGACAGACATTTCAAGTGGGGTCCTGCTTGTTCTGTTCCTTTTCCAGAACACTCACAAAGTTTGTGAATGACATTGCACTGGTAGGAGTTGGAATCATTTTGGAGAACAATCCGACCCGTAAGTGGTTTCAGAATTTGGAAAGATGGCACGAAACTACGAAGGTGGGATCAGAAAACAAACCAAGAGGAGTTACGCTTCGGAAGAAGAAATCCAACACAAAGTCGGAATATGTGGCTAAGCAGCAAACCACACCATCATCTTGAGTTACAGCTGGTCAAAACATTAAGAAGGAGTCAACAATATGGCTCATGACTGCTTGAAAGAGTAATCTTCTTCTGGGAGGTATTCATCAGTATTTCCTACATGGGGTATAATTATCCTCCTGTAGTCAGTGCTGTGAGACTTCAGCTGCAATAGTTTGATTTGGCTTAGGCAGCACTTTCAGGAAGTCACAGAAGAACGGCAGTGAGTGTGCCATCGTAGCTGTGATAATTTGGGAATACAAGAGAACAAGTACTGCAAGAAGTAGCCGTTCCTTTTATAATACCAGTCAGGTAGCTGGGGAAGCCGGGGAGGAGCTGTTACAGTCCTATGTTGGGGCACAGAAACATGTCCAAAAAAGGACTCACACCAGAAAACTGTTATCTCTCCCTACAAGTCAGAGGCAAACAAGAAAATCATTTGTACAGGAAGAAGTCAAAGGAGTTTGGTCTTTTAAGTCTAGAAGAGAAAAACGACAAATATAATAATTTCAACATACATTAAGATGTCAAGATGTGAGCCCTTTTCCTCCACAACCAAGCTGCAGAGCACGGATTAAAAAATTAGCTGATGCTGAAGGCTAGAATGACGAAATACAGGGGGAAAGGATGTCTAGAGCTGCTGTGTAATCATCTTCCCTATCCGTTACCCTTCAAATTGTGAACTGGGTGGTCTACCTGGCCTTTCTTCTATGAGGAACCACACTGGGTCACACCTTGCAGCCTCCCCAGCCAGAGATATTCAGAATTCATGTTGTGATCAGTGACAGAATGATCTGTAGCACTTGACCAAGCCACACCATTTCTCATGAACTGCAAGTTACGCTGCACAAGCCAGGACTTACGACAGCAAGGACATAACGCAGGCAAACACATACCCTTGCCTTTTGCTTTTCTGCTTGAAGCTGGGCATCAATCTCTTCAGGACTTGTGTACTGTCTTGCTCGGCCTTTGTGGCCTCCTTTTCTACCTGTACAAAAAAATAAAATTAATAAATGGTTTAGTGATAAGGTTCCAGAAAGGTCTACTCCTCCTGCAGCACTCTCTGGATTTTCGGGGAAGATAGGACAAACCAAAATAGCTCCTCTGATAGAATCTAAACAACAATGAAAAAAAAGGACACATTGAACTTGCCAGTCTCAGTGAAACACTCCAAGAATTTCGGGTAAATTACACAGAGAATTGGGATTATTGATCCATAGAAAGATACTTGGGAGAATAAATTCCTTCTTTCCCCTTGAGCTGTTTTTGGAGACGTAAGAACGGAGAGCAGCCTATCAGCTGTACAGTTTTCTCCAAGCCAAGCGCAGGCTTGTCCTACAGAGAGGGATCCAGGAAGGTACTGCCCAAAGAGGGTACTCCTGTCCCTCAACCACCACAGAGCTGTGACACCTATTATCAGGCAATGGGCTTCCAAGTGCCCCCTCAGCTCTCGGTGACGCCACCCTTCCTTGTCCCCCCATGCCTGTGCTTGTGGCCTCTCTGATTCACTTCCCGGGCTGGCAAGGGGTGCTCAGTCCCACAGCCGCTCTCCGCGTTTCCTGCGCAGGAGGAATCACAGCATGTTCCTGCGGCAGCTGCGGTCACAACCAACCCTCCGACGAGCTTTCCTCCTTAACCCCTCCCCTACACTAAGGCTGTGCCAAGAGAAAATAGGAAGCTAATTGGACAGAAGCTTTGGGAATTACAATGAGAGCTGAAGAACTACTAAAAGCAGCCTCCATGTTTTACTGCTTTATAAGGAAAAATAAAAACTTTATGGAAGAGGAAGAGGAGAGAGTCAACTTAGCTGGCTGGACTGCCTGGCTAAGATCTGCTCTCAAGTTGAAAATTCTGTTGATTAATGAATTGCTGAAGCCATTAATGCTTCCTGCAAGTGACTGCTCCGTTTATGTTGTTACAATAGCTCAAAGAACTGCTGGAAAGCAAGCCGAGCAGAGTCAGTCTCTAGCCTTGAGCTACGGAGCTCAAGGTAAAACCCACTTGTGAGCCTGGCAAAAAGCAAACAGCTCAGGCAGGGGAGCTCTCTGCTACTGCTTTGAAGTTTGATGGAAGGAACAGGAAATCCTCGCGCTCTCTCACCCTCCCCACCTCACCTGCCGAGGACAACAGAAACCTTACGGTAGTGGGGAGGGCTGAGGGGATCGTCCCTCCTTCCTGGGGACTGCGCAGGACACATGGGAGAGATCTGTCACTACTGCACGGCTGTGCCATGGCCACATTTGGCTGCGCTGCTGGACTTTGAGGGACAGGGAGCACCAGTGCAGTCGGCATCCGTGGGCTTTAGAAATTTAACATTTTCTAACAGGTCCCCCTAGCTCAGCAGAGACAAGCTCTCAGACATTTTAGCTCAGTAAAAGCTGAGCTGTGGAATAAATTATCTCAAAAACCCCACTGGGAAGCCTTGCAGAGACCCCCGAGATGTTTTTCTCAGGTGAAATGGGGAAGCACAGAGACCGGATTCTTCTTTCTGAACTCAGCTGTGGAAGCTCGTGAGCACCCAAACCATAAGTGCAACCAAGAGCTTTGCTTCACCCAAGACATGTGTTTTCTGTTTGTCTGTTCCCAACCATCCCACGTGGCAATACTGACACCCTCTGGGAAGGAGATCTGCCACAGGAACGCTCTAGCCCAGGAGACATTACCTCACTGCCCAGCAAACGACACCACTCTACATTGAACAACAGTTAATATCCCTACACACTACGTAACACCAAGAAAACCTAAATAAACCAAAACAACCCTGTGCTACAAGCTTAACTGATGCCAGGCAGCCTTCTTGTCCAGCTGGGCTCACAATTTTACACTGGGCTCAGAAGTGAAGAACACAAAAGCTTTATTACTTCAAATAAAAAGTGGTAATAAAGGGAGGAAAAGCAACTCAAATGCCTAAAAAGAAGCAAACTGAAGAGTGAATCAATCTCATTTATATTCGAGCCTGCAGACAGAGAAGTATGGCCCCTTTGAGCGGGACCAGCAGTGCCATGGGTTCAGCAGGTGGAGGGACTGTGGGGAGCTCAGCAGAGGGCAGGGACGGGGCTCTGCTCCTCCAGGGAGATCAAACCGCACGTCAGACAAGCAGAGTGATGGTCCTACATCTGCCACTGACCTACTCCGTCACGCTGCGCAACTCACGTCAGCTCTGTGCCTCAGTTTCCCCATCTGTAAAATACGGATGATTCTTCTCCTCCTCTGTGAAGCACTTTTAAAATATAATCACCTGCAGATTTCACCTGCAGTAAAGACCGCTGGTGCTTACGGCAGACATGCGTTAAAATACATTTGTCTTCAGCTTTAAACAGAAAAATGAAGGAAGCTACATCAGAGAATGGAAGAATATTGAAAGAATCACTTATTCTTTTTGAATCAAGATATTAAAAAAAAAAAACAAAATAGTGAGAAATAATCCTGTAATAAAATTTATTAATGTCTGGTTAACCTCCCCATTTTCTATTAAACAGTGAGTGCAGAGGTCCACTCCAGAATATAACAACTCCTACTGACTTGGGGGGGGAGGCGACGCAGGGGGCAAAGATCCTTCTTTTCCCAAGAAGCAAAATGCTTGAAACAAACATTTAAAACCATACAGTGAAATACAGAGCAGAAAATTCTGAGTTATGAGGCATTTAAGTACAGCAATCAGGGTTATAACCCACCACAGTTCTTTGCCTTCACAAAAAAAATACGTGAAAGCTTCAGCCTTGTCTAACATTGTGCAAATGGATACAAAATAAAGCGCTTACAGAAAATCTAAATAGGGAAGCAGATTTGGCACTAAAGCTTGGGAAACGCTGATGAAATGAACTGGAACAAACTACAGAGAAGACGAGTGACGAGGGCTAGTTTACATTAATGTATATGACTGAGGTTTCACCGACGCTCGCACAAGAGCCAATTATGCAGATGGTGCATCTGGAGAAGGTTCTGGGTGGATCCAGCTCAGCCCTGACAGCCTGTCAGTCCCTCATTACTTCTCCTTAATCACACAAGCAAGTCGGTACCCGCTCCGCAACACCCAGATGCGGAGCAGCCGGAGCCACATGAAAGGAGCCGCATTTGGAGCCCCTGAACCAGAGACCACCCCAAAACCACCCTCCACTGCCCCTCAGGGCTGGACCCTCTGCCCTGGCGCACAGATTGCCCACACCCAGCCCTGAAGGCCTCCACCATTGAGCCACCGGGAGGGGAAGGCCTTCAGCCCCCCCCCACCACCTGTGCCCCCCCAAGATGCCCCCCGGGATTCCCGGTGTAGCTGTAAACTCCCCTCCCCGGGTGTCCCTGTGACCCAAGGCCTGTCCCGGGGGAACCGGCTGCAGCTTCCAGCCCAGCGGGGAGCACATGGGGCCCAGCCCGCTGCCGGTCCCACGCGGGGAGCTGGCACCCCACGGCCCGGACACCCCCGGGGGCTGCTGCGATCCCACGGCACTTGTTGGGGGACACAGAACGGGACACCATCCCCCGGCTCTGTGAGAAAGGAGGACAATCTGCCATCTCTTGGGGAGGGGAAGCTCCCCACGAAGCCCTCCACCAGCGGGCTGGGCGATGGAACCGAGACCTGCTCCCGAGGCAGCCGGAGGGGGTGTTGCGGCACAGCGACCCCCCCCTTCGTGGCCGAGAAGGGGGGAAAAGACACACCCCCCCACGGCCAAGCTCCCCACGGCTAGGGAGCGGGGGGAAAGAGACATCCCTGCAGACCCGGGGGCTGGAACGAGACCTGCCCCCGACCCAGCACCTCCCCAGCCGAGACCGTGTGGCGGGGGTGGGACACGCGAGCCCTGCCCGCCCCGGGCCTCCACAGCCGGGGCCTCCTCCCACACCCCCGCCCTGGGGCCTAAGGGCCTTACACCCCCTCATCCCGCTCCCACCCCCGCAGGGACGAACCCCCCCCGCCCCGCCCCGTTCCCCACCTCCTTTCGGCATCGCGGCGGCGATGGCGGCTGCGGCAGCTGCAGCGAGGCCCCCCCCCGGCCCCGACCGGCGACCCGGAAGCGGAAGCCGCCCCACCCCCGCGCGCGCGGCGCGCGGCCCTCGACACCCGCCCAGTCACGGCGGCCCCGCGAGGCCCCCGCCGCTGGGGCTGCCCGCAGCGCTCCCGCTCCCGCTCCTCCGCGCCGCCGCTTCTTCCCCCGAGGAGCTGCGGTCTCCGCCCTGCCCGGGCCGAGGCGGCGGTCCGCACGGTGGGGAGGATTTCCGTCAGGCAGTGCGGAGGGCACCCCAGAGGGGTGGGGCCACGAGGCGTCCCGGGTGCGGGAGGCCCCTCAGGTGACGGCGGAGCAGAAGTGGCGCCCCCCGGCAGGTGAGTGGGATCGCGGCGGTCGCCTCCGCGGCCCGGCGAGATCCGCCGGGTTCCGGCGGCTGCAGGGTTGGGGCTGGAGGGGCCGGGCCGCCTCGGCCGCGTTTTCGGTAGGAGCTGGCGGAAGTTGTTGCTGTAGGGTAGCCCGGAGTGGGGGAGGGGCGGCCGTCGCCTCACTTCGCTGAGGAGAAAAAAACGTTTTCTCGCGGTGAGGTGGAGGCAGCGCTCGCCCCACGGGCTGCCGGTGTCCCCAGGGCCGTGCTGGGTGAGGTTTTGCCTCTTTCACGAGCTTCATAAAGCTCCTTTTTATCGTTGAGGTAGAAAGTGGCAGAGGGGTACAGAAGTTTTAAGACAAATATCTCTAACGATGGTTTTCCTTTTTTTGTTTTTATAGTGGCTCTCAGGACTTCGGAGCACCCACGCGTTTGAGTGCAGTCAAACCCTCGTTCCTGTGGCAATGCCCAAAGTGAAGAGGAGCAGGAAGCCTCCCCCGGATGGGTGGGAGCTGATTGAGCCAACGCTGGATGAGCTGGATCAGAAGATGAGAGAAGGTAAAGAGCAGAGTTGGGTGTTCTCAAAGATGTGACCCTGAAACAAGCTAATCTGTAAATGTTTCAGGAAGCACAGCCTCCCAGTGATATTGCAGACTGGGACTGGGCCAGTTCTGGTCGCTTTTCTCTGGGTGTACCCAGGTTACAGAGCACAGAGGTTTGATGTACAGTTGTTTTAGGACACACCGTGGCTGAGCCCCAGGTGAAGCTCACTGGTGTGCGTGTGGAGGGACCGGCAGTTCCTGTCTGTGCCGTGGCTCTGGTCTGACAAGCCAGGGGCAGCCATGAAGTCACGTGCCATCCCAGTGCAGGTCACTGATGTTATGTTTTCATTTCCCAAAGGAGCTGTTTCAGGTCAGGTCCCCCTCATTTGAGTCTCCTCCTACTAAGTTCAGTCTAATCTCTTTAATGTATTAAAGTTATGAATGTTTTTGGAACAGCTTATTGCAAAGTGACTAAAGAAATAAGTTGGCCATCTAAAACGGTCAGCTGAAACCTGGTGTTTGTCTTCCCTCGCAGCGGAGACCGAGCCTCATGAAGGGAAGAGGAAAGTGGAATCCCTTTGGCCTATCTTCCGAATTCATCACCAAAAAACACGTTACATCTTTGATCTCTTCTACAAAAGAAAAGCTATCAGCAGAGGTGAGGAATGCAAATGCTTTACCCAGGGCAGGGGAAAACAGAAGGGAGAAAGATGTCTGCCTGCAGATGTGTCTGAACTGGGTCTGCAGTGGGAAGGATCAGGTTTCTGGGGAGGGAAGATGGAGGGAAGGCTGGCAGCTGCCTGGCTTTAACTGCTAGTTACTACAGCCAGTAATTCCTGATAGTGAGTCTTCTAGCTCCTCCTGGGAGCTGCTTGTGATGGTGTCTGCTCCTCTACAGAGCTCTACGAGTACTGCATCAAGGAAGGATACGCTGACAAAAACCTGATTGCGAAGTGGAAGAAACAGGGTTATGAGAACCTCTGCTGCCTGCGGTGTATCCAGACGCGGGACACCAACTTTGGAACCAACTGCATCTGCAGGGTCCCCAAAAGCAAGCTGGAAGTGGTAAGCGTTTTCAGCTTGTTCCTCTCCTTGCCTGGACCCTTGCAGTACCTGGTCTCATTCCTCCCAGGTCAGGGACAGCAGAGGAGGTAGTGCTGTTCTTCCTGGTAATTTCTTCTAGTTCCAACATTTTCTGCCTCTTGCTGGCAGAGTTGATATCTAGTTGGTTCTAAAGTTACTGTCAGGTTTGGCATACAGTTGTTTGAAGTCATTAAAATATGGGGAAACAACAGAAAACCAGATAGCAGCAACCCTTCGCACACAGATCCATTCTCTGTCTTGAGGCTGCAGCTTGCTGGTCTGTCTGCTCACTGTACCTTGGCTGAAATACCCTCCTCGTGTTTCTTTTCCAGGGGAGAATCATTGAATGCACTCACTGCGGATGCAGAGGCTGTTCTGGGTGAAGCCTTTAGCTATAAGACTACTTTTTGAACTCTGAGGGATTTCATCCTACACAATGGACAGTTACAGCCACCTTCTGTGTGATTGGATATTTCTGTATAGCAATTAAAACAGTAATGTATTCACCTGGATCATATATACAAAGGTGGTTGTGTTGGAGTAGGTTTTTGTGTAGCCATTTATTTTAAAATAAAGTCTACCTTCCTGAGAGAGTAGTGCAATCTTCTGGAAAAACATTTCTATGCCCCTTTTCTCCTGTTAGATGTGTTTTGGTTGGTTGGTTTGTTTGAATGTTGCTCTACATACTGCCAGGTGTTCTAAATGAGCGTTGTTTTTAAGCAGCTGCTATCCCTCTTTCTCAAATAATAACCGCATTTAAAAGGCGCACGGAAGGGAAATAATACAGTCCTTGGCCTGATTCAAGCTTTGCCCCGATCCTGTGTAGAAGGAAGCTAGAGTTCACTAGAACTCTCTGCTAAGGTTTGTAACCTGGAATTAGCATGTAGATCCACTCAGGAATGCCAGCAGCCTACAGAGACTTACAGGTCACACATTAAGTGCCCAGATACCCACAGAACACAGGAAAGAGACAAAACTAGCATTGAGCTAAACCACTGTTAAATCTGATTTTACTCCTTCCTTGTTTAGTACAGGGTTTGTTAAACTACAGCCTACCTACTCCTCTGCAGTTTAAGGAAACGACCTGGAAATGTATTTTCTTCTCCTCAAAACAAAGGACAAGTATTTTGTTATGTAGTTACCACAAGAACTTGGGTTCATGGAAATAAGAAGCAGCTTTACAACAAGACAGTTTAAGGGACCAAGTTCCACGTTCTTCCAGTACAAGGAAGATGCAGGACATCAGCATCCTGCTCGCTGCTACTTCTGCCCTGGCTGCTTCTGCTCAGCCTCTTCTTTGTTGTCATCTACCACCGCACGTTTTGCTGTTCTGTATTTTTCCCAGGGGTGGGGGGTCTCCTCTCCTGCCATTACTTTTAACCACCGATAGTAGTAGCCGCGGAAACCATCAATTTTCTCCAGGTACGGGTTCTTTGACTTATACTGCAAACAGAAACGCAACAAAACAAGTTTCTATTAGAAGAGAGCTGACTTCAGTACTAGCATGCAATAGCTGCTACTAAAGAAACAGCTCAAGTAACTGTCGGCCCAATCAGACAAACTCAGAGGAAAAGACGTCTATGTTTCTCCACTCTTACTGGTGTCTTCTGTGACACCTTCACAGCGTGACCGGTCCTGGCTACTTACCCTGTCAAATTTCGGAGGGTACTGTGCTGCAAACTCCAGCTGGCGTATGATAACTTCATTGGGAGGCACTTGATTATTCCTCATGTCTCGCAGGATCTCTGTGAGGTAACTGTAATCCAGCTGCCTCGCAGCAGCAGCAATGAGGGTGCTGTAGATGTACTTGTTAGGAGTTACTCCAGACCTCTAGAAACAACAAACGCTGCAGTTAGACATGTTTATCTGCTGATTAGCGCAGGACTATTCGAAGGAAAAGGCACATGGGTACTTTCTACACAAGGAGCAAGGCTCTCGCTCCAGTGTAGCAGCCTCTCCAGCGTCAGCACACCCCTTCCCATGAGCCCTCTCTTCCCAGCGCACGTCTAGGACAGCCCACCTAAGCTGGCACCTCTAGAGTTGCATGTTTTTGGAGTTAGAATACAATCACTCACCACAGAAACCTTGGCAGGTCTTTTTATATGCATTAACGCTTCACTTTGCCTCTTCCGGCAGCTCGAACCCTAAGCAGCAGAGCTTATTACCTTCAAATCTGAGAGTAACTGCAGTCCATCCTTCTCTCGGTGGCAAGCGATTGCCAGGCTACAAAAAGTCTGGAGGTTAGGTGACAGTCCCCTCTTCACTAGAGCTGGCAGCATGCTCTGCAAGATACAAGCGTTGACATCAGTTTCCAAAAAGTCTCACTGTAGCTTTCCAGACAGAGAGCTAAAGATGCCAGAACAGAATCCATAATACTAAGAAATTAACCTGAACACTGGTTTATGGGAAACAGTGTGAGATCCTCAGTTTCTACTGTGGATAGAGAAACAGGTCTCACAGCAAAACGCAGGTACTGCTCGAGGCCTGAGACAAGGAGATGGTGACAGGGCTGGTTCTGAGGTGTTTTTTTTCTTACCTTTGCTCCTTCCAGGTCTCCCTGTTTACTTTTCTTCCTTATTAAAGTGTTAAAGAAGGTCACATCTACTTTCACTTTATGATCATCTAGGAGTGCCAGCAAAGAGGATTCTGAGGGGCTTTGGGGTTCCACCAGCTCGGCCAGTAATGTAAACGTTTTAATGTTGGGTTCTGCATTGTCCTCTTTCATTTTATTCAAGAAGCCCTCCACATCCCCCATTAAAGCTAGTCGATCAGACGGTGTGGCCACTGTCCCCAGGGAAACCACAGCTGTGCCAGGCATCCTGGAATCCAGCAAGTTGGGCAGGTTGCAGAAATGCTGCTTCTGGCTTAGGTGTGCTCGTTCGGGCTCCATATTGTTCTGGCCTCTCGTCATCAATGCTCCAGTCCTGCTGTGAGCTACACTGGGGCTGTCAAGAGCAGCTGGTTCTGTTTCAGCCCGAACTGCATCTTTATTTGGTAGCTGGATCAGTTCTTCAGGCTTCACTGAACTCTCCTGAAAGAATTGCTTTTCCAAAGCTTCCACATCCAGCTGGACAGCAGCCACACCCTCCAATTCCTTCTTCTTCTGATTTTTCACCTTTTCCTTCTGCCTCCCTGGTGCAAGCCTTAGCTGAGATGAGTTCTCATTGCTGGGTCTGAGCAGGAGTTCAGAAGCCACGACCGGATCACCTATTCCACAGTCTCTGGCAGCACGCAGCATCAAATTGTAAATGTGGCTGTCAGCCTTTATTCCAAGTTTAGTCATTTGTTTCCAAACCTGAAGAGGGGAAGATAACACCAGATATATGTGGTATTACAGTGAAAGTCTGGTTTACAGAACTTGTCCTAGGAGGAGCTGAACTCCTCCTACTTCATCAGCTCTGAGTAACCTGCTGCCTTCCACGTGTTCAAGTGACGAGTTACCATGCAGAACTTGCTTTTTTCTCCCCGCTTAGAACAAGAAGACATACCTGTAAGGCGTATCGGAAGCCATTTTCGCTGTCCTTTATGCAGCTCATGAGAATGAAGCTGAAGGTCTCGGCTGTGAGAACATGGCCCTTGTGCACGATTTCCTAGAAGAGCAGAGAGAGCATTGAACTTCGCAGTTACCCAAACAGTCTGTCGCAGCTGGCTGCGAAGCTCAAATACCGCTATCATCTTCTGGGGATGCAGCAGCAGCAAAGCATTGGGTGAACTCCCAGAGCTTTGAGCAGAATGATCGCTCCAGGAGAAAAAGAGCCCCAAAATGCCTGTGCAGATCCTAGCTTTTCCCTGATGGGAGCTACAGGGAATTTCGGGGCAGGACCAGTAATCCTTTTAGCTACTCCCAGACAGGCCCTTCTGAGAAAAGCTGCTGTAAGAGCTCTAAAAGGAGCAAGGTATCAATATATCAACATCCTTCAAAATGAGGAACAGACAGACACAGTAGCTGCAAACTCCACAAAAACTTTGTTCGATAAGTCTTTGACGCACCTGACCAGAGTTTTAAAACCAGCCTCTGCAGCTGCCTCCTCTTATGCACTTAATGTTTGGTATGTACCAATACAATTCCATTGTATGAGACCAAGGATCAATGAAATATAAACACATGATGTCTAATTACTTCTGCTGGAAATGAAATAAAAAAGTCTATGCAATATAACAACTTCAGGAGCTTTACCCAGAGCAGACTACCCGTAATACGAGAAAAGTCACGTCTTTACCTTCAGTACATCAAAGCACATCCTGAGATCTGAGCACAGGGCACAGACTTTCAGCAGTGCATGGTAAGTGATCAGGTTCAGCTCTTCATTTTTGCTCTTTAGCTGCTGACGTAGTTTGAGAGCGCTCTGCAGGCCTGAGTCTTTCCACGGCGATTCGGCACAGGCATTGAACAGGGCTGTGTAAGTGGCCTCAGTGGGAGTTAAGCCTCGCTTTTTCATCTAAGAGAAGCGAAGAAGAATTTGAACTGGCTTTTTAGGAAAGGAATTCTAGAATTTCTTAACTTGTTTTTAAGAGTTTCAGGCTAAAAAGGTGCAAACACTAATGCAAAGGCATTTTGGAGACAAAGTAATGTGAAACAGTTTTATCTTACAAAATGTAATGAAGGTTTGAGAGAGAAGAGAACGTAAACCTACATCATTGTAGAGCCTGAACGCCTTTTTCACATAGCCAACCCTGCCACAGCCGCCAATTAGAACAGTGTAATTGCTTTCTTCTGGCCGCACACGCTCTTCCTTCAGCATCTGCACCTCAAACAGCTCCAGAGCCTCCGCCAGCTACAGGGAAGAGGAAAATCCATGATGAGGCAGCAACAGAATCAATTTCAATGGATATTAATATATGCAGCTGTGGGCAGGATGTGGTAGAAAAGACAGAGCACGGGATTCCTCACAAATCTTATTTTACTTCTTTACGTAAAGATAGTAAATGACAGGATGATACAGATGGGACAGAATTGTATTTTTCATCAATACTATTAGAAAACAAATAAGTGAAGAGCAGGGAACAGACCTTGTCATCTTTGATGAGGGCCTTGCATTTTAAGAAGTACCAGTACGGAGTGTTCCTAGGGCCGCGTCGAGGTTTTCTTTCCAGATCTTCCTCTCCCTCTTCTTGAAGCTTTAAATTCTGAAAGCGCGATGTGGTTTTGTGATAATATTTTCTAGAAGAGAATTTATTAGACAGCGTCCCGAACTCCACGCCTTCGTCGTCATCCTCCTCCTTCTCCTCCCCAACAGCTTCAGCGCAGCTGCCCGCATCTGTCTCTCTCGGGTGGCCACCGGGCAGCCTGCAGAAGGCCTGTGAGGCGCTGAACGGCCTTCGGGCCGGCGGCGGCCCCTGCCTGCTCGGGGCCTTCCCTGCCCGCTCGGGGGCTGCCCAGCGGCACCACGAGGCGAGCGGCCCCAGCTGGGGAAGGAGGAGGAGCCGCGCCGCCCTCATGATGCGCCCGTGGCCACCGGGCGGGCGGAGCGGCCACCGGCCCCACCGCCCTCCCCTCAGCCACCGCGCCTGCGCGGCCGGAAGGGGCGGGAGCGGGGCCGAGCGGCGCGCTGCGATTGGCGGAATCCCGCGCGCTGCCCGCTGGGCGGCGGGGTCAGAGGTGCCTCCCGGCATTCCGCGGGCGGGCGGCGCGGGGCGGCGAGGAGCTGCCGCCGCCGCCTCCCCTCTCCTCAGGCGCTGCCGGCGCGGAGCGGAGCGGGGCGGGCCGGGCCAGCCCGGCCCCGGCCGCCCGCGGCCCCCCCGCCCACCACCATACCTCCCCTTCCTTCCCGCTGCCGCCGCCCCCCAGCCGCCACCATGCAGGAGCTCATCGCCAGCGTGGACCACATCAAGTTCGACCTGGAGCTGGCTGTGGAGCAGCAGCTGGGGGCGCAGCCGCTGCCCTTCCCCGGCATGGACAGTGCGTGTGGGCTCCCTCTTCCGCCTGCCCGGGGTGCTCGGGGATGGCTTTCGTCCCCTGTCCCCGGAGCCGCCCGCGGGGCTGGGGCCGCCTTAGGGCACGCGCCCGGGGGGAGCCCGGGTTTGGCTGAGGGGGCTGGGGAGGGCGGGAGGGGGGTTTCCGAGGGCCTGAGCGCTTCGCTGAGCTCTTATCCTTAGCTACACCCTGCTTCTGCTTTCACTGTGGGTTTTCTGTCTTAATCTAGATGTTTTTCCTTCTCTGAAAGCTGCAGTTAGTATGGTAGTTTGTGGTGAATGGAGTTAAAGCCAGTTGGTGGCTGGTCACAAGTGGTGTTCCCCAGGGTTTAGTAATGGGCCAGTTCTGTTAAATATCTTTATCAACGACCTGGACAAGGGGATTGAGGGCACCCTCAGTCAGTCCCCAGACGACACCAAGTTGGGCAGGAGTGTGTATCTGCTGGAGCGTAGGAAGGCTCTACGGAAGGATCTGGAAGGCTGGATCGAGGCTGGACAGGCTGGGCTGTGGCCAGTGGCATGAGGTTCAACAAGGCCAAGTGCCAGGTCCTGCACTTGGGTCACAACAACCCCATGAATGCAACAGGCTTAGGGCAGAGTGGCTGGAGAGCTGCCTGGTGGAAAATGACCTGGGGGTGTTTGTCGACAGCCGGCTGAATGAGAGTCATCAGTGTGCCCAGGTGGCCAAGAAGGTCAACAGCATCCTGGCCTGTATCAGGAATAGTGCGGCCAGCAGGACTTGGGGCAGTGATCATCCCCCTGTATTCGGCACTGGTGAGGCCCCACTTTGAATACTGTACTCAGTTTTGGGCCCCATCGCTACAAGAAAGATACTGAGGTGCTGGAACATGCTAGAGAACAAGTCTTATGATCAGCATCTGGGGAAAATGGGCTTGTTTAGTCTGGAGAAAAGAAGGCTGAGGGGAGGCCCAATCACTCTCTACAACTACCTGAAAGGAGGGTGTAGTGAGGTGGGGTTGATCTCTTCTCCCAAGTGACAAGTAATAGGACAAGAAATGGCCTCAAGTTGTGCCAGGGGAGGTTTAGATTGGATATTAGGAGATATTTCTACACTGAAAGCATTATCAAGCATTGTAACAGGCTCCCCAGGGAAGTGGTGGAATTGCTATCCCTGGAGGTATTTAAAAGATGGGTAGACGTGGTGCTGAGGGACATGGTTAATGGTGGTTTTGGTCAGTGTTGGGTTAATGGTTGGACTCAAGGATCTGAAAGGTCCCTTCTAGCTTAGACAATTCTATGAGCCTAGTACCCAGGCAGGCTGGAAAATGAAAGTTGAGGCATTATTGTGAATAAGCATCACTTTCCTGCACAGTGCTTTATTTTATTTTTCATTCCCCTTGAATAGATGAGGCATTTTAGTCAGGGAGACTTCATCTTTAGGTATATGCGTGGCCTGGACTCTGAACCTTTTCCTCCAGTCTGATAATCTGACATAGGCAGTTTTGGGAGACTCGTAGTTTGCTGAAGTTTTCTGGCTGGGCTACTAAACTTGTGTTTTACTCCCTCAAATGTTGTGATTCCTGTTGGTCAGGATCAGCAAGGGATAAGACGTGAATGGTCTCAGTCTGTTCTGGTCAAGTTCTGCCAGTACTGTAAATACAGGGTTCACTGACATGTTTGACTGAACAGCAGAGGAAAACCCAGTCAATTAAACCTAAATATCTGAAAAGCAAAACAAGCTCTGACAAATCTCTGAAAATTCCCCGTGGTGTTGCCCAAGAAGAACATAGATATTTGCGAGGGCCAGACTTGAACAAGGAACTTATGCAGGAAAGTAAATTCCTGAGACCAAAACCCTGCTTTTCTTTGGATGTTGAGGACCAGATTGTCTTTCTGGGGAAGGAAATATTTTAAAAGTTGCCACAAAATTAAGTATGGTTTTTTTTTGTTGTTCTCTCTACAGAATCGGGCGCGGCTGTCTGTGAATTTTTTTTAAAAGCGGCCTGTGGAAAAGGCAAGTAATATTTCCAATACAACTGTACTCATTGAGGGGGAGGGAGGAAACTAGATGTTCTAGCACTGGCTCTGGTACTCTTCTTTTTTGTAAAGATGAGGTAGAGACAGAGGATAAAAATTAAGGACATTGGAATAACTGCATCAATTGTGAAATAATGGTATTTTTAGAAGAAGTTGGGAGGTGAATAAGCAAAGCTACCTGTGAAGGAAAGGTCAAACTTATTGCAAGTGGACCTCGCTGTGGATGTGCCTGTATTTGTTGCTGTGGTTTGTGGTTGCCAGAGTTAAGAGCTGGAGACTTAAGTTGCGTAGCTCATCAGAGGGTAACATAAGATTTGTCCCAAGTGGCCATTGCCACTAAAGGCTAAATTCATAAGAAAGAGTGATGTGTTCTGAAACTGCTCTTGCAGAGGGGAACGAAGTGGTTTTGTTGCCCTGTGCCTTCTTGTGCCGCAGACGTTAATTGCTCTTTTTTTCCTTCTCCTTGCCCCATCCTTCTGCAGGGGGCATGTGCCCGTTCCGGCACATCAGTGGGGAAAAGACAGTTGTTTGCAAACACTGGCTACGAGGACTGTGCAAAAAGGGAGACCAGTGCGAGTTTCTGCACGAGTATGACATGACCAAGATGCCTGAGTGTTACTTCTACTCCAAATTTGGTAAGGAGCATTGTAGCTCCTACTTAGCATTCCTTGCTGGCGTGGGAGTCTGGTGAAGAGGATCCTGGTGCATCCCTCTCATCTGTCTTCAGAGCACCACAGTTTTTCTGTGTCGGATGATGTTGTTAGATTGTAATTTTTTCAGGTCTGCTTAGTCCTTCGCCTTATTATCCCCCTAAATTTGTGACGTATTGTAGATGTCTTTTCTCTCAAGAGTTTGTCCCTTGCGGGAAGAGGGGGGAAGTTCAAGTTTTTGCTGGGTTTTATACCTTATGTTCTGTTTTGGGTATGAGATGAGTAGGCTGAGCAGTTGGTCTTTGCATGACTCGTATTTTGGGAAGTTGGTGAGCAGCAGAGGGCATGGGAGTGCAAAACTTTTATGCACTTGCTTTCCAGCTCTGGAGATCTGGACATAATGAGGCAACTTGCTGTCAGAAACTTACAGTCTTGTAGGTTTCCTTGGATTGAGGTTAGTGCGCAATTTGTAGTTTCTCCACACTTCTGGTGCACTAAATGTTTGGTTTTTGTTATCATGACTGCTCTTTCAAATTCAGTTTCCGCATTGTTTTTAAAAGCACACATAAATAATCCAGTCTGGTAGCACTTTATTGACCGGTGGTGAGCCCTCGATGTTCTTCATCTAGGTTAAGGCAGGCAGTAAGACTGTTGTGCCTGAACTTATAAATGTTGGTAACAGTTTTGTGGGAGCTACGTGATCCAGGTAATGTTTTGCGAGTCATTTGATCTCGAACCTGCACAATTGACTGAGAGGTGCGTTTGCCTTTGGTACAGGGGAATGCAGTAACAAAGAATGTCCATTCTTGCACATTGACCCGGAGTCTAAGATCAAAGACTGTCCCTGGTATGACAGAGGCTTCTGTAAACATGGTATGTATGTCGTGCAGTTGCAGCTTCTGTGGCTATAAATCAAGGGTAGGGTGTTGCTGTTCTTTCTTTGCGTGATCTGCTTGTGTGCTTGCTACTACTGGGTCCTGGTGTACGTTTATATGAAACATGAACTACTGAGCTTTGTGTTGCAGGTCCTCTCTGCAGACACCGGCACACTCGAAGAGTCATTTGTGTGAATTACCTAGTAGGATTCTGTCCAGAGGGGCCTACCTGTAAATTCATGCAGTGAGTATGCTCCCAGCCTTGTCCTGCAATCTTGTGTTTCCCTTGTAATCCGGTATACGTCAAGTGAGGGTGCTCCAGTGCTTCCCAATGGCTTTGGAGATTTGGCCAACGTTTGGTTTGTTGTACCAATTTGAGGATACGGGGCAGGGCCTCTTTGGGGAGTTACCAGTAAGACTCTGGGGTGGTGATCAGATGCCATCAGTGCAGTGGGATCACAGGGATTTATATTTCCAGAAGACTTCACAGGTAGAGGGATATACTACGTACTGAGTTGTCATTTTTGTGTATGTAATTGCTGAGTGTCCGAATGCAAAGATAAGTGGGGAGGGAGAGGTCTGTTTTCCTGTGAGCCAAATTGAATTGGCTGAATATTTGTTTTGTTGTTGGGAGTTACTTGACTGAGTGGCTGGTCAAATGTGGGCATATGATTTGAGAATCAATTTTCTTGTTTTCCGTCTAAACCAGCCCTCGGTTTGAACTGCCAATGGGAACCACAGAGCAACCACCACTGCCTCAACCGACACAAACACAGCAAAAGGTACACAATTTCCCCGCCTCCCCTACGTGCTCACCCTCAAAACACTTCCCAGTGCTTTAAAAGAGGGTGTATTGTCTAGTGGTCAGAACTGGACACCCGGGCTCTTGGATCCGGCTTGCTGCAGAGCCTTGGAGAAATATTCAATGAGGGAAAACCTTTCCTATTTTACAACTGGGTGTGATACTTTTTTGCAATTAAGAATTCGGAGACAAATCCTAATGAACACAAAGCACTGTCCCTTCACTCCCCTCCTCCCGGCCCTCTCATGTCCACTGTCTGATCACAACAGACTGCTGCTGCCTTGGACCGGGACCAGGGTGTTCTGTTGGCAGTTCTGTTGCTTGGGGCACTGCCTGGAAGGGAGGGTGCTATGCAAGAATTAGTCAGTGAGCAACCCTGAGGGTGGTTGTAGTGATGAAAGCCCTACAATTGCTCCGACTTTACATGGAGATCTAGTCACAGAACGCTCCCACGTTACACAGAAGCACATCATACGTGGTTGTGCAGCAATCCGCCAGTTTTTGTCATCTGCGTGACATCTCTCAGTGATGACAATTATATTTTAGCAGCCTAAACCTACTCTTTAAATCTGCCTTCCAGAGAAAAGCAGGATCGCTGAGCTTTGTAAGCCCCAGAGCTTGATTTCTTCTCTCTGGTGCTCCAGCTGGCAGAGCACCCACACAGACTGGGAGGAAAATTGGTCATTTGATACGTGGGGTGCGCTTTTCCCTTTTTAACAAAATAACAACCATAAAGGTCTCTATCCTCGATGCCCTTAATGAGTCAGAACTCTTCTCCTAACCAACAGAGGACGCCCCAAGTCATCGGAGTCATGCAGTCTCAAAATAACAACACTGGGAACAGAGGACCCCGGCCGTTGGAGCAGGTCACTTGCTACAAGGTAATTTAGAGGGAAGGGATGAGGAGGGAAAGCAGAGGGTGCTAGATTTAAGAATTACAGAGTGCATGTCACCTGGATTACCTCATGCTGCTTTGCTGCTGGTGACTTGTTGCGGGCAAAGGAAGGGGCTGTTGTGATGAGGGGTGTTGGTCCTGCACAAGGTTTTTTCACAGTGTGAACAGGCTCACAAAACGGGCACTCTGCTCAACAGACATTGCATTTTGTGGGAATTAGCATTGAGTTATGAGGTCTCTGCATCACTGGTTTGTCAGCTCGTGGACTTGCTGTGACAATTAAGGCTGCTGTAGGACAGATCGTGCTGGTCTGCTAATAAACAGGAAACCCTACCACAGTGGTAGTTAAAGGAGAGTGCCAAACTGTATGTTTCAAAACAAAAGTTAATATTAGTTTTATCTCGGGAGTTAATTTGCTTACGCTTGGTGACTGTAGAAAGATTTTCTTCTCTCCTGTTAGCCTGGAAGGTCCTTGCAAGTCACAGAAATTGAGTATGCAAAGGCTGTTAAGCGTTTCAGCTGTAAATGCACACCGTTGCTGTCAAACCAAGGAATGAGCTATTCACCTTGGTTGCTCATTGAGGAGCACCAGTAAAACTTTGACACAATTGAGTTTCCATCTTTGTTTATTTTTTCACAAAAGCCCCAAGCCTAGCCACCAGAAAAGGGCAAATAATCTTCCCATCCCATCAGTTTTGGCAGTTCCATCGTTGTACATGCCAACTTCTGTGCCTTAGGTGCTTGTTTGGGTAAAAATTACTGTGATAGTAAGTGGCCGAATTCCGTTTCACTGAAAACCTTTTATAGCTGCTTATTATTTTAGCTGCAAGTAAATTATATATCTGGAGAATGCTGTTGCACCAGATACTGGCATTTCTCACTGGGCTTGAGTACTTTCAAGCTGCAAAGTTGTGAATCTCTTGTTCAGACGCACTTTCCTCATCAGCTATCCTGAATTAGACAGAGGAGAGTCCCTGTGTATCTCTGACATAGTGCATATCACACAGAGTAGTCTTGGAAGCCTCAAACATTGAAATTCTCCCTGTGTGTTACGGCCCTTCACTGTTTGTAGCGATGAGCTGAGAGCTCTCTCCTTTGTAGTGCGTTATAATAACACGGCGTCGGGTTGCTCCCAGCACAGAAGCAGCTTCTCCTCCAAGGAGTGGAAATAACCCATAAATCGTGTCCCTTGCGACACCGTGTTTCGCTGCATCTGCTAAATGTTGCTACTTCCATATGCGTAAAAGCTTCCATATCAGAACAGTTGCCAGCTACCTTAACAAAAGCAGCTAGAGGAAAAAATACCTGTAACTGTGTAATAATTCCTCTCTCTCTTTCTCTTTTAGTGTGGTGAAAAAGGTCATTATGCCAACAGATGCACCAAAGGACATCTGGCCTTTCTCAGTGGACAGTGACAGAGCAGAACAAAGAGTGCAAGGGAGCTATTACACACTGAGCAAAGGTTTCTGCCTAGCACTATGTCTTGAACTATTAATCAGGTTGTTTTTTAATGCCATTACTGAAAGAACTGGTCAGAGGCTGGCTGCTGCTAAGCAACATTTTTGTAATTGTCCACAAGTGTGTGTTTGGGTTTTTTTTATGTTTTAACCTTTTTAAAATAGATTTTGGCCTCCGCCTATTTTCATTGAGCCCTGCTGAAAGGTAGATCTAAAAGCCAATAGATTTGCAAACCCCTCACCGGTGCAGCGCTCTACGTAACCGCATCTTAACGCCAGTGTTTCTTTAAAGTGTTTTCCTTCTGCCACTTCTCTCTGGAGAACCTGCAGCGTTTCAGCCCTCCCTGTGGAAGCAGGAAGACTGACTGGGAAAACTAATACTTGAAATGCCTTCCCTTCAGTGAGGATGCAGGGATTCTGCTGTCCTGTAGCTCATAAAAAGCAAAGTTGTGTTCCCTGGTCCAGCCTGTTGTAGTCGGTAAGCTCGTCCTGGTGTCTGACTTAATGCGTCACCTACATCAGGCTGTAAAACTCTCGTCCACTTGCTTTGTTTCTGTGCTTCTTGCTATACTGAAGGTTAGAAATTAATCTTCTGGGTGAGAACCGATCAAGGGGAGAATAAATTGGCATCTCTGTGGTTAGCCAAACAATGCAGAACGATGATTGTAGGAAAGCGGCAGCTGTGCTCATTTTCCATTTGCAAAAAGCGAGGAGGGAAATGAACACGGCTTGAAGAGCAGGAATAGAAGAGCCTTGGCTCAGCCCCCCCTGTCGTCCAGCTCACACTGAGCAGGTATTTCCATAGCCTAGAGAAGATCAAGGAGTGGAGATGTATATTCTTATGGAGCACTGCTTTTAGAAGCGGTAGAGCATTCTTCTGAGAGCAATTTTTGCAAGCCAAGCCCCATTCATTTTGTGCGAAGACAATTTCAAAAGGGCCAATGATAAAATGTGAATTAAAAAAAAAAAATTGCACCCACAATATGAGCCTTATTGATTCTAACCCATCTCTCATTTGCTGACTGGCTTTATACTTTGTTTTTATTGAAATGTGCTGATGGAAAAAGCTGGCTGTGAATTTTTTTTTTTTTTTTTAAGAACAAGATAATATGACTAGATTAAGAGAAGTGACGAGAGCCTATGTTGGTTTGAATGACTGCGGTTATTTCCCTGTGGAGAGTCGGAGTCAGTCACAATAGAAGCTTCAACTGTAAGCGACAGTGGTATGACAGACCATCAGACGCTTTTTTGTAGCGCGTTGTGCCCCCAGAGGCTGAACGGCGGCCACACAAGATCTGCGCCTAACTGGGCACGTGGAAAGGGAACTGCAACACTCTGGTGTCTGGCTGCCTTCCCTGTCGCGTTCAGGTCTTTGCTACCTGAACAGATGTTTTCCAAAAGTGAAAGCCTCCCTGTTAACCACTGAAGCTCTTGAGAGATTCTTCTTATCCCGTAACAAGCGTTTTTTGTTCTCCCTCCTATTCAGAAAAGGATACCGCAGGCTGTACCTGCAGTGCCCCGCTGCAGTCGCAGGCCTGGACAGGGAGCGTTGTGGCAGTGGGACGTGCTTGCTTAGAGGGGCACGCGAGGAAGGGCAGCGGCTGGGGCCAAACCCACCAATGCTCTTTTCGGCTGTGCTTATGCAGTGTCTCCTGTTAAACTTCTCACCACTGCACTTAAAGTCAAGAAGCAAAAGTTTTCCTTATGCTTAACTTCATGGACCTTAGTTATGTTAAAGGTCTCTTAAGCTTTTACCCATTCAGAACAACTTTCCAGCTTCTTTTAGGAATTAAAGTGGGTAGAGTTTTGACAGGAAAGAGATATCAGAGGTAAGAAGCCTTAGAATCCCTGTGGCAGAAAGAGAGTTGCAAACCTCCGTAAAGCTAAACCAGCCCCATCTGAGGCAGCGCTCTGCAATGATGGAAAACTGCCCAAAATACCTGCAGTCCCCAGGTGAGAATCAGAAATGTGGCCACACCAAGCCACCTAAAGCTCAGGTACTGTTCTTTAAAATCAAAATATTATATCCTTTCAGCTAGTTGTCCAACCTGTACATAACAGCTATTAAGAAGCACCGCAATGCTTTTTACTTTTATCGAACAGTTAAATAGGAATGAATTATAATAGCTTCCCCAGTTCATAATGCAACCCAAGGGGCAGACGCTTTCCCAACCATCTCTGAACATATCCTTGAGGGTGGAAACTCTTAAAGACGACAAACTCAACTTGCACAGTACAATTAACAAATCAGTTATGAGAGTGTCAGCTCAGTAAATGTAAAGTGTATGCACTTTATTATTGGTCATAATGGTACAGATTTTAGTATGAATACTTCTGATGTCTTCTGTCAGGGTAACTGTTCCAGGAGCCAATCTGTTCAAGAGCTGCACCTTCACACTTCAGTGGTACTTCCTGTGGCGGTCATGTTCTATATAATTCAAAGTAGAGCAAGTTAATTTCACTGAAGTCACAAGAAAAAAATACCACACCTGGAATTACAGGGAAGAAAGCACTCTAAAAGAAATCTAAGCATGTAGTTTCTAAGTACTGTCGGGTCAGACAGGCAACAAGATCTAAGTTTTCTTCATCGACAAGCAAATATCAGTGATCTGATAACTTACTAAAAGCATTCATGGCTAAAAGAAGTTTGCTTGCCCACAATCTCAGATTCAAGCAGCAATGGTTAGCACAGTCCTTCATTTTATTTCTAAAAGCAGCAGCAGATTAATTGTTTTTATTGCCCCAAGCAATCTTCCAAGCTGCACTATACACTCAGCCATACATACTGCTTTTACTTACTCAGGTGACTGTAGCTCCAGATGTAGCTGATGACAACGTAACCAGCAAGCACCATGGAAATACCACCCAGGCCCCCTTTCTTTACATTGATATATTTATTGTAGTATCTGTCATAACCTGTGTAGGAGACAAGTTGTTTTTGTAAAAGCCCAGTGAATTGCATGGTTTTCTCTGTTAGAAAGAAGCAGTTTGGTTTCGCAGAACTTCAAGAAATTGTTTGTAATGAAACACCTGAGGGTCTCAGAAGCAAGTCTAAGAGAAGGCAACCTGGGTCTTAGTTAAGCAAGGTGAACACAAGTTTATAGCGCTAAGCCTTAAAAAAAAAAAAAAAAAGGGAAAAAAAAGCCACATATTGTTTTTCCCTAAACGTTATTGTGACTTGCATGAGCTCAAGCTGCTTTGGAATTATCTAATTCTTTCATATACTTTATGTAGATGCTTACATTTGATATTTTGTGTTTAAATCTACCTGAATGCCTTATCTATAGCAAAGGGCATCAGTCAAAACCTTTGCCAAGCAGTCTATAAAAGCCCTGTGTCCTTTCTTAGCATCTTTAGGGATCAATTGCATTTTTTTTTTTATTTACATGTGATGTTGGGAAACCTCAAGATTTTCAGCAAATAGGCTCAGGAGTAAGGTCACCATGTTTCCTCTTTATACAAGAAGGAATACTGAAAACCTCTGGAGGATAAGGCCCATGCAAGGAACACATTTACAGATGGGAGAACAAGACACTACAGGCACCACTGTTCTGGGAAAGCAAAAGTCACCCTGAAACAGCCCCTGTACTGCTGGGTCCTTCTTGCCAGAGCCAGAGATGCCCATGTACTCATAGAATCACAGAATGGTTTGGGCTGGAAGGGACCTTAAAGACCATCTAGTTCCACCCCCTGCCCTGGGCAGGGACACCTCCCACCAGACCTGGTTGTTCAAAGCCCCAGCCAACCTGGCCTTGAACCCCTCCAGGGACGGGGCAGCCACAGCTTCTCTGGGCAACCTGGGCCAGGGGCTCACCACCCTCAGAGTGAAAAATTTCTTCCTGATATCTAATCTAAATCTCTCCTCTTCCAACTTGAAGCCATCACCACTCATCCTATTGCTACATGCCCTTCTAGAAAGTCCCTCCCCATCTTTCCTGTAGCCCCTTCAAGTACTGGAAGGCCGCAATAAGGTCTCCCCGGAGCCTTCTTTTCTCCAGACTGAACCCCCCCGACTCTCTCAGCCTGTCCTCACAGCAGAGGGGCTCCAGCCCTCCCAGCATCTCCGTGGCCTCCCCTGGACCCGCTCCAGCAGGTCCCTGTCCTTGTGCACCTGCCTCGCTCCCTCAGGAGAAGGGATTCACACCCTCCAGCTCCCCGCCGGCCGAGGGGCTGCGGCGGGTCCCCCTCAGCCCCCCTCACCTCTTCGCACGGCCCCCACGATGCCGCCGGGGGTGAAGTCTCTCATGGCCAGCCAGGTGGGCAGCTGGCCCAGCTTCACGTCCAGCAGCTTCATGTCCTTGAGGGGAACTGCGGCACAGAGAGAGAGACACAGCCCGGTCAGAGGGGAGAGGGGAAGGGAGGGAGCCGCGGTCACCTTGGCGGCCGGCCGCACTCACCCGGCGGCTGCGCCATCTTGCCGCTGCTGCCCTGCGCCGCCGCGGGGGAAGGCGGGAAGGGGCGGGCGGCGCCGCTGAGGCTGACGGGAGGAAGGTCGGGCGGGAACCCGGATGTTGAGGCGGGTGGCCAGGGCTTGGCGCCATGTTGGGCGGGGCGGGCTGGGCCGCGCCGTTCTCCTCTCGCGACGGGGCCGTTGAGGAGGGGTTGACGCCCGCGTCGCCTCGTCCCCGTCCCGTCTCCTCACCCGAGGCGGTCGGTTCCCCTGTGGGGGCTGCACACGCTGCCTCAGTTGCCACGGGCACTGCATTGAGGGCTCTGCGTGTGGGGCCCTGTCGCAGGGCTGAGGGGTTTTCCTGGTTTGTCTTGCTCCAGCAGGTCTCCTCAGCGGCCGGGACCCTCTTCAAGGGACATCAGGCGACTCATGCCTGGTGTCCTCCAGTGCCCCAGGGCAGGCCAGCGCCTTGCAGTGTCCCCGCCGTACGTTTCATGTTGTTGGGTGCAAGCGTTTGCCAGGGCTGCAGATGGTGAGAAAATAAAAGAGAAAGAAAAATTCACAAATCTTCGTCGGCGTTGTCACAAGACTTCAGCAGCAGCCTTTTGGGGGCTGCTGGTGTCCCACAAATGCACCTTTTCTACTGTGTTCGGAAGAAGTTGCAACTCTTAACACTGTAAATGTGCATTCACAGATAGGATATGCTGCAACGTACGTTTTAATTTGTGATCATATATTGTAACGTAAGAAGTGAGGGCTTCTCGGACCTCTTCCAGGGGTCACCTGCCCTCTCCTGCAGTCTTCCTGGGTGGCTTCAAGGCGAGAGGAGGAATGTTAGACTGCATTTTTCACAGGGGTTGGGTGACAGATGAGTAACGTATAGTGTGGTCCCATTTCAGCGCCCACTCAGGACTTTTCCCGGTGGGAATATGCTGCATTTTACTACAGCAACTCTGCAAGGATGTCAAAGGCAAAAGAAGAGGCTGGTCCTCAATACCTGGTAGAAGCAAACCTGCATAACCAGAGTGGTGGAGGAGGTAATGTGCAGATAAAGACAACTTTTGCCTTCCTGCAACAGGAAAGAGCCACCTTAGATTTATTTCGTGTTCCCACGTGTCTTTCTGGAGGATTTAGTGCACACCGGCCCGAGAAGGACCATCCTAGGCAGGTAAAACGCCGTGGTGGGACAAGGGTGGGCTATGGGGAAGAGGACCCAGCAGGTGTCACTCGCACTCAGCAGAATGCAGCTGCTGGAAAGATGCTCTCCATTAGCCCGACCTCTAGAGGTTTTAAATCTTATCATTCAGGTTCATAAAATAGTGTCAGGTTTTGTTGACGTTTATTGTGCCGAATGTGGAAAGCAAAGTGATACAGCAGTAAACAGGGAGCAGCCATCTACCGCTGTTTCGGACAGGTCAGCCTGGACCCCAGATTTCCTAGACATTAAATTGCCATCCCACAGAGGACTGTTAGGATGGATCAGAGACGCTGAAGACTAAATTAAGGACGCTGAAGGGGGACACGGGGCTCCTACATAAACCCTAGTCTCTGCAGCTTTTACTTCTCTTAGGTCGCCGAGTCTTATTCCACGTGGCTCCCTCCTGCCACTGCAGGATTCTTGCATTATAACCTGTAGGGTTTGTGTTACCTGGTATTATATGAGTTGAGGCATGTGACTTCTGTTGTCTCAAGAGATACGCTACTCTGTAACGCATTTTTTTCAGAGGCTGCTCTACTTGTCTAGCTTCACCTACTATTTTACTGAAATTAATTTATTTACATTGAATAGTGCTGTCCCATAACACAAAAATAAAAGCAGAAGGAATAGATTACCACCTATTTCTTTCTTTTACTTATTAACAGAAAGTAGGATTAGGAAAGGATAGTGTGCCTGATCACTTGAAGAAAGGACTCCAAATTTAGTCCTTGCTAAATGGGTTAAAAATCCCTTTATTAAATTAGTCTTTATTTTATTATTGGACTTTACCGGTAACTGTCATTTTATTGCTGAAGCGTCCCCTGATGAACTACTATGTGGCCTTTTACAGTACTTGCATAAAAGCATGCTTCAAACTTGCTTCCCTCATTCTTGCAAGGCAACCTATTCTTTTAAGTAGGATTACTCATGCAAGGCAGATTAATTCACCTGCAGGAAAAACAGCCAATGGCGGGTGTCTTGTTTTAAGGAGTTCCCTGCAGAGCAGAAGAACAAATAAAGTTGCTCAAACCGCTAATAGCAAGGTCTGGGGGAATTTGGTTTGTTATGGTAGGAATGGAAGTCGATAACAAGGATCCATCTCCAATGCAATTAGAGACAGCAGTGGCCCAAATGGTGGGCTGAACTGCACGTGCTGGTAGAGCAAGAGAGGAGCAGAGCTGTTGTCTTTATGCCATCTTAATCCGGAACCAAGCAGGAAGAGCTAAATGGTACAGATGTGCAGGAGGTTTTGCAGCACACATTTCCTCCCTTTGACCCACGGTGCTGGCCAAAATTCAGGGTCCTGTTGGTTGATCCAGATGGGAGGGCGAGTGATGAAGAAAGGTATTTTTGATGTATTTCTGTTTGCTTACAAGAATGCTCACAGTCTTCCTTTCCTGAACACAGAAGAAAACACGCAGTTGAGAGCCAGTTTCCTTGCTTGTAGCTCCAAACCTGCTCCAGGCAGCAATGTGACCCCAAATCCCTGTTTCTGTATTCAGTCCAGGTTTTATATCAATGATTGTTCAGGCTGTTTGAAGTTTCCGTTCCCTGCCTGTTTCAATATGCTCTCTGTCTCCTCCTCCATCTGAACTGTATTGTCCATCCACACATAACCTTCTTTCCTTTTAATATCCTACCCGAAACTGTCCTCCCAGAGCCTTCAGGTACTCGAGCAATCTTGCATTGTGGGTGGAAATAGACTTAATGTCTCCTTCAGCTGCCCTAAATAAAGGAGCGCAGTTAAACCTACCAGTTTCAAGAAGGTTTAACCCAACCTACAAAAATAAAAGCCTAATGGAGTGTTGCCCTGAGGTTTTCATCTTACTGAAGACCCCTCTAGAAAATGCTGTGAAGTTTATAAGTAATGGCATGGAAATAATAGGGAGCACATAATTCAAAATACCCAGAGTATTTTGCAAAAGACGTCAATAGATACGAAAGAGGTTTCCTTTTTCCGGTAGCAATAGTGACACATAATATTGCAGCTTTCAGGCCAAAGATTCGGTTGTGGCCTGAAAAGTTAAGTAACACCCTTCATTAAAGTTGCTGAAAAGAAGAAGTAAGAAGCATAACACAACCTCCCTCAGACTGTAAGATTTCAGAGGATGGGATCATTTTTTCGGTTCTGTGTGCCACCCTTTGAAAACTCAGGGTCTCACCTGGGACTGGTGCTCAGGGATACTATAGCAATACGCAGACACGGTGTCCATAGGTGTGTAAAGTAGCACAGAGTGGCCTTCAAGAAGGTCAAGAGACGAGGATTTACCTAACTGATCCTGCGTCCACTGAAACTGATGACAAAGCATCCAGTGCTTTTAATAAAGGATCAAACCTACACAAGTGGACAGATACAGTTCTGAAACATGCGGTTTGGCATCGGATGCTTCTTGGCTCCTAAATAATTATTTCAATTTGATGTTTTCCCACCAGCACAGGTAAAGTGGCCGCAGCCATTAAGGAGAAAGAGAAATCAGGGGCTACCAGCATTTCCAGAAGGTCAATGGAGAGACGCGTGTTTTATCAACCGGTAATTTAGAGAAAAGTTGTGGTCCCAGGTAGCTTGATCCAATCCGCTGTTTTTTAATTGTATGAACGCTTTGATGTGGTGAGAGCAGTGCAGCTGCTCAGCGGAGGTCTCAACCTCATTCATCTAAAAATGTGCTTGCACTGGAATAGGATGAGAAAGGGGTGTGGAGTTTGGAATCTCTTCCATGTCCAGACTTCCTCAGGAAAATGGTGAATTGCCTTGCATAGATAATAATACCTAGGGATTGACCCAGCAAAAGCAGTTGAGAGAATTAACCTATGATTGTAAGCGGATTGCGTGCTCTGTGTTATTACAGAGCCATTTTCCTTAGTCAACCTCAAAACACTTTACAAAGGAGATCGCTTACCAATGATTAGTAGTTTAGCATGTGCACAGTTCTTTTCTCCTTCACAGCACTTGAGGATCGATGTATCTTTATGCTCCTCTGATAAAATGTGTAAGTTAATGTTATGATTATCTTTTCAAGTGGTAAAATTTGAGCCCTGTGTTTAGGACTGGGGAGGGGGAATTCCTCCCTTCTTTTGTCCCATCCTGCTGGCCTTTGCTTGTATCTAGCATCAGTTGCAAAAGTACCTTATTTTGTAGGTCTTTGATCAGCCTGCTGGTTAGCTAAATATATACCTGTGGGGGGATAATTACATGCTATCAGTAGTAAAGTGTAGTAAAATAATTTACATTAATTAAAACACTTGCAAAACCACAGCAGGATTTTTCACTAAGATGAGCCTGCTGCAGCAACAGCTGTATCTGAGACTGCCTGCTTCCTATAGACAAACATGAAAATAAAACCAGGGACCAGTGAAAAACAGTTTCTTCATGCCAAAAAGAGGAAAGACATATACCCACTGGGCAAACCATGGTGGTGTCAATCTAGAAGGGCAGGGCTGAACACATCATCCATCTGTGCAAGCAGGTCTGCATTCATGAGCGTGGGGAAGGTTGGTGTGATGAATCCCATCTTATCAATGTGTCTGTTTGGCTAAGTGTGAGCGGCCTAGCAGGAGGGTTGTACAAATGGGCCTCATATTATTGGGGGAGGATTCGGAGACTAATTAAATAGTGTGACAGAGGCTTAAAAAAAATCACCTTGTTACCATTTTTGAATCCACTGTCAGTTTCTCCAGCACAATCCTTGTACTTTTTCTCTCTCCCCACATTTATGTCTGATGAAGATACTCAGCACTTTCATACCATGCGTGGAAATTGTCTACCTGACCTTCCCAGCTGAAGCAGTCGATGGCTATTCTTCCTCTGCTACCTTATATCTTGGAAGAAGCTCAGTTGCTTCTTTTTTCAGACTTAGTTGAGTCTTTTTTCAGACCAAAGGCATTGGTGGGTTTGGGACATTATCAATTCCACAGCCCCATGGAGATGACCACTGATGGTGCTTTCCACAGATCTCAGAACACAGCCAGTCTCCAGTTCAACCCAATAAGACTCCCCATTAAGTGCTTCTGGAGCGGCTTGTGTCCCAGGGTTTCTCTTTCTTCCTGATGGCTGCAGTCGCTTAACTTCTGATAGTGAGAAGACATCAGATTGAAGTAAGTGCTTAGGAGCCAAGAGGCACTACTGTTTCATTTAGACCTCATTCTTATTTCTTTACCAGTGGGTGAGCTAAGCAGCTTCTTAGAAGACACAAAGGAATCAGGAGGTTTGTAGGGCTGCAATGGGAGAGCCACAGCTCAGGCCGCCCCCCAGCAAATTGTCTCTCACTACATTATGTAGCCCAGGCCTTCCAGTTTGGTAATTGCACACCCGGAGAGTTAGACCGTGCCTCTTTCTCCAGTCAATAGATGCAGTCACCGGTACAGGATTCACGGCTGTGTTTGATCCGTTGCTGAGTGAGTTGGTGAGATACCCGCTCCTCCATCTGTTCTCCCTTTCCTCAGTGCTTCTCCGTGGTGCCGCATGGATGCACGTGTGTTTCTTTGTGTGATTCTCTCCCCACACCTATCTCTGTCTTTTTGTTGTCGTACTTCACACACAAACGAGCGATGCTTTGCACGCCCTCCCCAACTTGCACCAGACCAAATTCTAGCTTTCTCCAAGGTAGTGGAAGTGGCATAACAGATCTGTATAATCAGGCTTGCCTAGTGGCCATGTTATCCTATACGCTCGGCAAGAAAGGAGCTTAAAGCCAGGGTGAGAAAGAGATTCCTCTCTAAAGATCAGCTAAGAGTCGGGTGGGATTTCAGCCATGCGACTCTGACATTCAAGCAGGGCACATGGGCACCCCTCTTCCCTCTCCTGCTCAGCAGCAAGAACCGGGAGGGACTGCAGGGGACTGGGACAGGGCAGCCAAGCTGCAGCAGGGAGTACTCGAATGTATTTCATTTCAGGGTGACCTTTAACAGGTGTGGATTTACTGATGGGGAGGGGAGAGGGAAGTAAACGAGGGATTAAGGGGACTTTACCCTCCCTCCACTTTAAGCACCAGCTTGCACAGCATTCCAGTACTGTGAGACGCAATTTGTGGCTGCGTGGCTTTCTATCTTCTGCCTCCCTCGTTTCAGGACAGGGTTGTGGCTGCTCCTGGTCTTTAGCTGTGCTGGGGATTCAATAGATGGAAGATTGTACTGCCAGGTGTCTCAGATATAAACCTGGGATGTGGGAGAAAAATCATCCTCTTATCTGCAGGAGTTGGGATTTAACCCATAGTGGAAGTGCGCAGTTCAGGCAAACACAAGGTGTGTGGAATATTCCCTGGGTGACTTTGCCTGAAGATCTCTTCTTGTCCTAGTGCTGCTGCGTGCTGTTGAACAGCTGCTTTCCTCTAACCCAGTGTCTGCTGCAGTTCGGTGATGGATTAAGGCAACACTCCATTTTCCTTATCCCTCTCCGGGGGGAGTTGTAAAGTTTAATTAATTACATTTTGTAAAACATGATGAGATTCTTGGATGATAAATGCTACACAAATGTAGAGTATTTTTTAATGAGCACTGTATGACGGCTGCAACAAAATGCTTGTTTAATCAAACCGATCTGAGCTGCAAAAAATCCTCACCCTGCTGCTATCAAAGAGAAATGTTGCCAAGCACTCTGTCTTTCATGGGCTATTTGATTTGAGAGTCCCAAGGCGTTTTTCAAAACTTTAACAAAATGAAAAGGCAAAGAGTATATGTATATATCTGTATTTTACAGATCTTTCCCTGTATGCATGCAGTTTAGATTATATAACAATACTAGTTAGCAACAGGGAAGGGAAAGATCAGTGAACAGCGTGGCTGGATGTCACGGCTGTGTGGCGGGGGTATGGATACCTGCTCTAGTTTTGCCTGGCCATGTCAGGCACCAGAGTTCTGACCCCACATATTTTGTGTTTTACAAGTTTCCCCACAGCTGTGGGTATGTGAAATCAGCCTGGCTGCAGCTTCTCTCCTATTCCCTCCTAAGCAAACGAGGTTAAAATGAAGTCTGGGAATGTCTGTCTTAGTTGTACACTGCAATGTGAGCTTACCCACAGAACTAAAGGTAGTTTCCGTAATGAAAATTGCAGCCTGCTGTAATTGCAAGCAGAGCGCCATTTCTTTTGCTGGGATTTGGTCAGGAAAAAAGAGAGCAATTTCTTGAGCTAAAAGAACTGCCTTGGGCTACTCAGTGGCTAGAACTTCAGCTTTACTCTTCCTCCGGAAAACTGCTTTTACTGTTATTGGAATGCTGAAGCGTCAGAGCACCTGTGAATAGAGGAGAGATATGACTTGAAGAGGCACTTAAAGCAGAGCTTGGAAGAAGCAGTCTATAGATTTCCATCCAATGATGACACAGCCCAGTCTACCCAGCCTTTGGGATCCAAGGATGCTCTCAGCAGAGGCTGGTACGGTTTCTATTGTGGGATTGAAATGGTGTCAGCAATCAGTCAGAGCCCCCTGTACTTCATCTGCACTACCATTTCCTTAAAACTGCTGCTTTGCACAATTTGCCTTTTCTGGACCTTTTATAATCTCTGTTTCTTTTGGTGAGCTGCAGTTTTCCTTAAGGGGAGAAGACGAGGGGGAGAATGGCCTCTGTGCAGATAGTGTCTGGCTGTGCCGGGAAGGAAAAAGAAGACAGAAGAAATGAGCTGTTGAACCCATGGCGATACGAGAGGGATGAGTGAGACATTTTAGGGAATAACCAAGCAATCAGCCAATCTCACAAGCAATTTGTCTTTCCTCATTATAAGGCAACACCATAGTGGGAGAAATGTAGGGCCATTCTTCAGAAGATTTATTGCCCTGTAGCATCTGCGTGAGAAAACTCTAAGTGCTGAGTAGAGCAGGAAATTGGAAGTAGATTGCACAACCTGCAATTCAACAAAGTTCTTGGACCTTCTGTGGAAAGGCAGTGCTGGAGTTTCAGAGCTGGCTCTAGCTTTTAAGGCTTTCTCAGTCTTGGGAGAAGAACCAGTGTAGAGCTGATGGAGGCTTTGTCATTTGTCATAATAAGAGCATCCTGGAGCGCCGCTTTAACCAATACAGAGGAAAATACCTTCCAGTGCTGTGATGGATCTAACCGTGCCTAAGACTGGCCAACCAAATGCTACTGGAGTTTACAGGACCTGTGACAAGAGAGGGGTGCCTGTGTTTCCTGCCTGTGAACATATCTCTTCACAGCCCTCTGTATGTACAGCATTTTCTCAGAAACCAGCCTCAGGGACAATTATACATTAATAGCTACTTCTTTCAGAAGCAGCCAGCCCTGCTCCTGAGAAACAGCTATTTTCAGGCAGTCTTGTTCCTGAGGAACTGCTATTTTTAGTGAGTTCTATTTCTGAGGAAAAAAAAAAAAAAGAAGCAGCCATTTCTGTATCCCTCCACCATGGCCCAGACCCACTGGCTGTGGTTGACTTGCATTTTGCAATAAACATTTCCTCTTTGCATCTCAGTAGCCTGAAGAAAGTGGTTCTCCAGCCATTACAGAAAGCAGCAATCTGAGCTGGGGCTAATTATGCAGGGAGGACTTGTGGGAGGCAAAGCCGCACTCACATACTATAGATTCCATTAGAACGAGTAGGGAGATGTAATGGGGCTCTCCTGGGAGATGCAGGACTTTTAGATACCTAATTTGGAAGTCCGTTCTGGTATCCATTTTCAACATCCCAAGAGTAATGATTAATCCTGTACTCCAGGTTTCTCTGAATCAGTTTGTAGCTGTAGTAAATATGGGCTGAACATGATAACGTCATTGATGCTATGGGTAAATGACTTGAGGCAAGAGAAGCTCAGGTTTTGTGGCCATTAACTCACTGTGAACAGTCATCTGGCAGCAATTTCGACTCAGGAATCTGCAGCTGAGATAAAAAAGGCTCTGTCAGAGCTGAGGAATGTGGTGTTTTGCAATATAAGTATCTAATATGCTGAAGGCCCCATAAACGCACCCCAGCAATGCTGTGTTCTCATTCCTGCAGCATCCCAACAGCATGGACCTGGAGATCTTCCGTATGTTCTTGCGGCCATGGCCTTTCAAGGGGCATTTGGTAGATGCAACCACATGAAAATTCCAGTAATACCTTTTTGTTATTCACAGATTTAATGCAAATGCTGGTGTCCTGACACAAGGGTGAAGTGATCCTCACCATGCTGAAGCTGTCCTGAATTTCAGCAGAGCCTGTGCAAAGTTCATCTCAGGTGTGTTATGATCTATTCCCTGCAGCAGCTTCTGCCTCTGATAGGTGTGTGGCTGACAGCAACAGCTTTGGATAACAGTGGCATCAGCAAAGAATATACACTGGAACCATGTCTTGGCAGGTTTGTATATACGAGTAGGTCTTTCCTTGGCAGGGTGTTGCTATCTGGATTCAACAGAATCAGCAGCTTTAATCTTTGAACAGGGTCATGGCAGTACTGAAAAAAAGCCGCCCATCCTTGCTCTGGCACCATTTGCTTAGGGGCTGCTCTCTAAAGACTCTGGTGTGTGTGTGGTCTGAAGGTCACTTTCTCGGAGAGAGGCTTTTCTTTCCTGTCGAAGTGAGAAGGGGAGGCTGTTAGCAGTTCAGCGTGGTAAGCAGTTTCCCTTTGCTCTTGTGCAGGCAATACTGATGAACTTGGTCTCTAAGTGAAGATTATTTATCTTGTTTTTAACCCTCTGCAAGAGAGGAACTTGGTTGTGTTTGTCCTGCAAAACCAGACACTTCCCCCCACCCCTCTTTTTAAAAAATATTCCTCATATCCTCCTATCTCCAGGAAAAGTCATTATCTCTGGACAGTTTCTTGAAACCCAATTGCCTTTGTATTCTGGTCATAAGCAGAGCATTGTTCAAAGTGCGAGTGAGTCGTGGCTGCTTTTATCACACCGAGAGCCCATTATTGGCACTTTTCCCTTTTTACTGCTTCACTAGAGAAAGGCAGGCGAAAAAATGGGACAGAAATCTAGGAAATGAAGGGTAATTTACAGTTCACAAAGGGGCAGTAAAAATTAATTAGCTGTCTGAGGATCTATTCCGACCTGGGCCATGGAGTTTGTGCCAGCTCTTTGCATTGCTTAAACTGTCTGTGCTGGGCTAGGCTGCTGAGATCAGGCTTGTGCTGTGAAATTAAGGCTCTTTGCAGAGGTAGAAGTCCTTTGGGGCATGCAAAATGTGTATGCACACCTAATTTGGTGTGCCAAAGAGACATGATGGTGCATATAACTCAAGTCATTACATGCTCAACTGGCTACTTTATGACGTTCACTATTAGTTGTCACAGTAACTGCTCATGTAAATTACGGATGCAGTTATCCACATAATTTAACACTGAGTTCCTTTGAACATCCAGGCCTGATTCCTCCTCCTTTTCCATGTCGGTGTCTGCATGAATGAAACATGCTTTACATACCATATCCATATGGTCCAATTCCAAAAGGGGACAGAGCCCCAGGGGACCGGAGAGGTGACCAGACACTGGCCCCGCTTTGCTATGGACCAGTTTGGTCCTGCTGTGGGATGCAGGGACTGAGCAGCTCCAGCATCTTGCCAATCATGTTGCCAGCCCTCCAGTCAAGCCTGAGATCCCCACCTGGAGAAAGAACTTCACAAATCAGAAATGTCCTAAATTGGATCCTTTTTTGGTGCATAATTTTCAAAACTGTAATTTCCATTTGAGAACTATTTGTCCTGATCCTGAGCGTCAGCTGAACTCATTTTTTTTCCCTGTAGTTTAATTTAGGCAGCAGATGCCATCAGAATGTTAATGCCTTCTTAATTCTCACCTACATGCTTTTATTCTTATTAATTTGTTATCTGGGGCTTTAATATTCTATTTTTTTCCTACTTTGATCAGTTGAAATAATTTGATGGCAGCATTTCAACAGGGCTTGCAATGGGGAAGTGTGTAATGGTGCATCACCAATGTATGTTGCTGTGTATCCTGCAGCGTGCTCAGCTGTTGTGCTGTGAGAGCGTGAATCATGTGATGTTTTTAGGTGATTATAGATGAGGCCTTGCTTATCCCTGCTGTGAATAACTAGAGAGGGAACAAGCTTTAAGGACCGGTTCCCTGGTTCGGGATTTTGCCTGGTACAATCTAAGGGTTGCCGGTCCAGGAGTGTGACCCTAGCCCGTGGAAATGCATCTGAGCTTGCATTCAAGGTGCTTGGACAGCTGCCCAGCCACAGCGGATGCTTTCAGTCAGCGCCCTTAAACCCTTGGTACGAGGAGGCGATGGAGGTGTACCCACAGGACTCCCTGTTCTCCGCTCAGGGATGGTGCTTCCTAAAGGAGAGCCATGGGGAGTGGGGCAGGGAACTTTCCCAGCTGGGATGCAGTGCTGGAGGATGTTGCCTCCCATGACCAGAGGGCAGCAGGAGCTCTTTGCGGGGAGGTGGGGATGGATGGGTTCATTGCTGCTCCCCAGCCGATACCAGATCTGACTGTTGCTTGGGTAGAGGGAAGCAGCAGGTTTGGCTTCCAAGCCAGGTGTAGTGAATGCTACCTAGGAAAGGACATCTCAAGCTGGCTAGAAGTAACAAAAATAAAGTTAAGGAGTGCCAGAGAAAATGAAAGGTTTTACTAATTTAAGCAAAACACTTCTGCTTAAAGGAAGAGGAAGAAAAATGCCCAAGCCCCAGACAGTTCCTGTCAGTGTGGTTTGCTCCCTCCTGGCAGCAGAGAGAGGGGAAGCCTCGCAAAACCTTGCTGACCACTTGGTACAACTTCGACAAGCAAAGAAGCCCTTTTGCCCAGGAGACCATGGGAATGACCTGAATCCACCTGGAGGAGGTAAATAAATAGAGGGAGAGGGGAACTATTTGACTCTTTACATTGTGACAAAACTCCGCTCTTAGTGCGCTTACAGGTAGGTTTCGGGTAGGCAGCTGGAAGGTTATTTTATCACAACTGAAAGATACATGATGAGATTTTCTAGAGGGATTCTTCCGCATTGTGAGATAAAAGACGGAAGAGAAAGGGATGAATCAACATTTTACTTTGCTGCTTCTCAAGCCCAGTTTCTACAGTGGGTTCCAACATGTGCATACTTAGTGCTCTAAATTGGCTTTACCTACCCTTAAACTCTTCAGTTTCTCCTAGTAAATCTAAGACTCTGGGCTTGCAAATACACCTTCTCCTAATGCCACTGGCTCAATTTTGGGAGGCACTAATTCAGGAATAAGGGTGTGATTCTCTGTGTTCTTGTTATTGCTTGTTATTTAGGGGATGAAATATGTGTCTTGGGTTGTCCCCCAGACTTCCTGGGAAAAGCATGGGACCGGGTTCCATTTTACCCCTCCAATACTATTTGCAGATACCAGAGGGTCAGAGCAAACATCTCTTTTCATTGGATCCTATCTACAGGATGAGGGATGTGGAAAATTGCAGTCACATGGTTGGCTTTTTGCAAAGAAGTTTTTGAAAGTGAGTTTGTGTTTAAGTAAGCAATAGCCTGCTTTTGCACTCCCAAATGTCTGGGTAAAGTCCCAACCCAGATGTGCCCTTTATAGACTGTTATGAATAACTGGCTAGTCTGTGTGGGTTTTTGCACAGGATCTGTGCTCTGAGCCAGGCAAACGCTAGCCAGTACTGTGCGCTCAGAAGTGCTGATTGTGTTCGTTGGAGCACAGTGACTCCAGATCAGAGCTTGCTCGTGTCCAGGCAGCCTGAAGGGTGACTGAAATGGTAACGAGCTTGTGAAAGAAAATCTCTGCATTCAGACCAAAGACTGCATGAGGCAGGGGCCTGATTAACAGCTGCATCCAGCAGTTTGGTGGGAAAAATCTGAGTAGGGTGAAACTGTGGCTTTTATTTGGGCAGATGTAGTCCATCTGCTGATGGGATCAGGGATGGGACAGCATCCTCTGGAAAGCTAGGATTAAGATACACAAGCAGTGCATGCAAATTAGGCGTCAGATTATGCACATGCAAACCATGACAGTCTTCTGGTATTTTGGTTGGCTTCCAGGTTCGGATTTGGAGCACTTTATTTCTGGTGCATGAAGGCAGCAGCTGATATGCCATGTCTCAAAAGATGCTTCTGCCCCTGACGTCCGGATTCCAGCATGACCCGGTGCGATGGCAGCCACACAGCGCAGGCTGTCCCCCCTCCCTCCGTACTTCCCTCCACAGGAAACTGGATCCTTCTGCAAACTAGTCCCAGCTTGGACAGAGATGCCAGAGGAAAAAGTTTCAGAGGCCAGGTCCTTCCACAGGCTGTGCCCTGTCCATCACCTTTGAAACTCAGTCCCATTAAGAGGCGATAGCTTTCTGGCTGATGCGAACTGCTGCATGACACATCGGATATTGTGTATAGGACTTGAAGAGGTCGATGAGAGCTATCTGAATCATTCATTACCCGGTGAAGTAGGTGAGTGACTGCTATTGTCCTTATCCTTTTAGAGAAGGATGCTCAAGCACAAAAAGGTTGAGAGATTTAGTGAAGGTCCCTAAAGGAGGAAGCATCAGAGCTCTGAAACAATGCTTGGTCCCGTGTTCAGACAATTATTCTTCACTTGTTTCTGTCTGAAAATCATGTAGTAAGGAATAGTGTTACTACGGCTGGTCAGCTTGTGCCGTAGAAACACCATAATGTGAATTTAGTCTTTTACGCTATTTTTTCGTAGCCCATGAATCAGTCCCAGTTCACCAAACAGTTCCCGCTGTGTCTCCATGATAAGCTTTCCCTCTTGATAGGTGTTCTGTGTGCTTGGTTGGTCACTTGGTTCATGTGGGGGTTTTCCTGATTCTTGTTCTGAGGAATGGGGCTGTTTTTTGTAAACAAGGAAATTCTAAATGTTAGATTGCTGCTAACATTCCCTGGGGCTGCGTGGAAGGGTTCATTCTTCCTGAATGGTTTCTTTGGTTATCAGCAGCTCTCGCGCCATTCACAAATAATGTTCTTATTTGTGTCAACATTGACTCGGGCACCAGCGGTGCCAGGTGCTGTACAAACACAGAGCAATGGGTGGTCCTTGTCCTAAGGAACGTATGAGATCAAGGTTTGTAGCGTGCTGCAGGTCAGGTCTGTCTTCATCCTTCCAGCTGTAATGCAATAGTGAGAGGTAAATAATGGAAAGAAAAAAGTGGAAAGAAGGTCTTCTGACTTGAGATGTGTATCTGAAGTAATTCCAGGATAGTGGGGAATAGAGAAATTCGTATGTATACACTGTTAAATATGCATAAATGAGGAACTTGAAGAGACCTTCTGTCTATTTGGGAACAGCTAGAATTCCTGCTAAATAAGACTCAGCAATTCATGTGGCAACTAGGGTGGTCTTGATTTTTAACCAATAAAAGAACCAGCCTCTTGATCCCTGGCTTTTTTGCAGTATCTGTTTCTTTCTCTCTTTTCCCAGCCAAATGCTCAAACATACCCAGAAAAGCCTGTTCTTTTCCCAGCTGGCTGCATCTCTGTGGAGAGAGTCTGTGGCCCTCTCCCATTTCAGGCCCGTTTGACCTTGCCTTGTAACCAGATGTTTCACTGGAGAACTTACACTTGGGTTGCGTTCAGCTGCTGGTGAACTCTCTGCCTCGGTCAAACGGCTGTAAACAAAACCAGCCCAAGAAAAACAAAACCTTTTCTAAACTGAGTTGGCCAAGGACAGATCTGAGTCCAGAGATGCAGATGTCTGTTAGCATGTTGATGAGGCTGCAGAGAGAAGCTCATCTGCCATCCCTGATCTTCAAAGATGGCTTTCACTTAGCTGAGGGATTGTTTTTTTGGGATAACAACTATTGTTCCCCTTGTTTCCAGGGCTTTGGAGATACATGACACACAGACCCCTTCCAATGCTGCCCACGGTTCATCATACTGTTTGCAGCTGTCCCTGCATTTGAGTGAGTTTCTGGCCAAGAGTATTTAGAAAGTGGTGGCTTGCTGGCCTGAAAGTTTCAGAAGAACAAATCACAAGAACACCATAGCAAAATGATTAGTCAGAGACATCCTTTATTCCGACAGGCACATCACATGCCTGTTGAGATTATTCACCTGGCACTTGTAGACGGGCTTTCTGCAGAAACGGTCCTGTCTTCCACACTTGATCAGGAGAAGACGCCAGTAGTGTCTTCTGGGGTTAACACTTCAGTGGGCGTTTAGGTTGTCAGAACGTTGTTCTTCAGTTTGGGAAGTGGCCAACTCTCAGAGTTCCTGTTTTGCACAAGATATGTTGGGGCTGATCATTAGCTTAGATGTGCTGAGAGCCTCACTTGCAAGATGGCATCTAGAACACCATGGGGTCCCCTCATCCTGTAGTGGCAAGTTACAGGAGTTGGAGGCTGCTGCCCCAGGCTGTTCCAGCTTGGTTTGGACCTGGGAATCAGATCTGGGAAGACTTTTTCCATTTGAGTTGTGCTTGGCCAGGTTAGAGGGCAGAGGGGCTGTGCAAACTGCAAGATTTGCCCCATCATCTCTGAACAGAATCAGATCTTGAGCCAGAGCCCTTCTCCCGTGAAAGGGTGTATTATGCCGAGTTGAGATCACTGGGAGAGGGATTGCTTGGCACACTGATCACTGCTGTACCAGGAAGGATGGAGGCCTGCGACTGAGCAGCGTACACACAGAATCGTGTTGATACCCACACCAGTGATTTCTCCTCCAAAAGGGTCAGACTTGCCTGTCCCTGAACATCTGCTACCACTAAGCAGACATCCACCACTGTGTTGAGATATTTATCCAATATTCAGTATTCCTTCAGAGGGAAATGTGCCATCTCCCGCTCCTACATGTATACTAGCTCCACTTTCTACAGCCAAGTACCAGCTTGCCGTAGGAAATGTCGAGGTGACCTGGCTACAGCCCATGGCCACTTTCTCCACTGATCCGTCTCTGGCCCCATAAATCATTTTTAATAACCAGAGTGCTCTTAATGCAGCAGTTCTAATGTGGGGTAGATCTGTTTAACCTAATCTGAGTATTAAAGCTGGTCACAGTGATATCTGAGCACCTGTGACTTCCTCAGTCCAGCTAGAATTCAGGACTGCGAAGCCAATGGCTTTTCCTGTTCATGCTGTACTGGCACATCCCTCTTGGGGTGATTAATACCTTGCTGAGATGGCATTAAGGTCAGTTACACCAAGGTAAGGAAGAGATTAATAGGGCCAATGGGCAGATATTCCTTTCAGATTCTCAAATGAAAAAGTTTGCAGACTTCCTAGACCTTGTCTTCAGTATCTCAGGGAGACATTCTTCTTTTGTAAGAGGCTTGGGGTGGCATTGCTCAGCCAACTGGGCACAAGGAGAGAGCTGGAAAGAGGAAGGGATCTGATAACACTGTTTTGCCCTCTGTGCTTAGCTCGACACTTCATTCTGTTTTAAACATCCGCTTCATCATTCCTGCTGTCCAATATCTCACTATGGCCTCAGCAAGAGCTATTTTAATCCCTCATCATTCATCGGGAGGCCCCTTCCTGTTGCCTTTCTATCTGCTCCCGCGTGCATGTATGTGCATCTCTCCATCGAGAAATCCCCTCTGCTAGCTGTTGTCAGAAAGGTCACCCAGGGATATTCACAAACAGCAGGTGTAAAATTAACAACTGGTGCGATTCCAGTCATCTGGCAGGAAGGAAAACATTGGACAATAGGTAGAGCCAGGGTAAAGTTTCCAGCTGAAGGCTCATTGCCTGATATAGGACGGCAGATCGGTGGGCTGGGAACTCTCCTAAGAATGTGAAACCGATAGGGTATTAGCAGGCTCTCTCTGCCCCTCCAACACAATTGTTTTCAGCTTGCTGAAAAATATTTGGAAATGTTACCGAGCAGGACGTGTGGGCGAGAAGGCATCCTCCAGCCAATCAGCCGAGTAGATTTCAGCCCTCCCCTTGAATTTCAAGCTTTTGTTTTCCCTGATGGAAAGGAAGGTGAATCGTCCATGATTAATTTAGGGATCTTAAAGCATTTTGGATGAGTTCCTGCAGCACACTAACAAGTGGTGCTCTCAAGGATTACGGAAATTGTAGAGAGATGGCAAGATAGATGGGTGGATATATGATCAATACAGATTCTGACCCATTATAATTTTTGTTAGTGGAACTGATTTTAGCTGCATGAAACAATGTGAGTATGACTCAATAATGGCATCTTGATGGTATAAGTTTTTTGAAGTCATGAATGGTAGATCTTAGAATCATAGAATCATCTAAGTCGAAAGGGACCTTTGAGGTCATTGAGTCCAACCATCAACCTAATACTGCCAAAACCACCACTGAACCATGCCCCTCAACACCACGTCTACCCATCTTTTAAATTCCTCCAGGGATGGCGATTCCACCACTTCCCTGGGCAGCCTGTGCCAATGTTTGATAACCCTTTTGGTGAAGAATTTTTTCCTAATATCCAATCTAAACCTCCCCTGGTGCAACTTGAGGCCATTTCTTCTTGTCCTATTACTTGTTACTTGGGAGAAGAGATCAACCTCCACCTCGCTATGACCTCCTTTCAGGTAGTTGTAGAGAGAAATGAGGTCTCCCCTCAGCCTTCTTTTCTTCAGAATAAACAAGCCCAGTTCCCTCAGCCGCTCCTCATAAGACTTGTTCTCCACATCCCTCACCAGCTTCGTTGCCCTTCTCTGGACATGGTCCAGCATCTCAATGTCTTTCTTGTAGTGAGGGTCCCAAAACTGAACACAGTACTCGAGGTGGGGCCTCACCAGTGCCGCGTACAGGGGGACAATCAGATCTTGTTAGATCTTGACCAATGTCAACAACCAGAATGGTGGCTTGAGTCCATGAGCACAGGAGTAAGATTTACTGTATAATTCAGGCTGTGGATGTACCCAAGGAAAGTTGGCAGCACTGAAAACAGTGAAGACAATGGAGAATGGAAAAGATTGTTGAGAAGTTTTGTTTAAACCATGGTGAGCTAAGTTGTTCTGCAAGTAGTAGAGAGAATGCAGTAGCTCTTCCCAGCATGGAGAAAGAGTTTGGCCAGAGGTTTTAACTAACAGCCTTTCCTTTGCTCGTGTTCAAACACAGAAGCCTTGCCTCTATGAAGTAAGAGTAAATGTATGGGGATCACTGCACCTCAAGACTGCTACATTGGTGTCTACAGCTGTCTAACTTCTTTGGTCTTCTCTGCCCTTCTCCTTCCTCACCCTCAAAGCTGTCAGTTAGTGTGACATGACACCAGGTTTCTTTTGGCAAAATACTACCACACCACAAACAGAACCTGTAGGCTTCTGTCTGTCTTACACAGTGTCCATCCTCTGCTTAACCAGGTTTGGTACAAGCTCCATCCAACCACAATACAATTAGTGCTGAAAAACTGCTCTTGCAGGTCCCTGAGCCTATGTAGGGATCCCATTGCTCTCGCTTAGCAGGGATCTCGCACATGGACTGTGCTGACAAAGGATGCCTGGGCTGAGAGGAGGTCTGATAACGCTGTGTAACCCTGACATACGTTGTCAGCAGCGCTGCCATCGCCAACGACAGCAAGGGGGAGGACTGAAATTCTCCCGTTCAATTGGGCGAATTTGACACCTTCTCGTTCTTGTGTCCTCGTGGCTCGGCCACTTGACATTTCTAAACATTCTCAAGCAAGTTCACTGGAAAACTATCCCATGTCAGGAGCTGGTGATGTCAAGGCTAATAACAGTCCTGAGGTCAAATCCTTCTGATCCTTCAGGCAAGGACCTCAAGATTTGGCTCCAAGTCAATAACAAGGTCTGTCACGTCGACGATGGCTTATTATGAATCCCAGTGCAAGCCTTTCCCAAACAAAGTGCGTTCGTTTGGTTTTCCATGCAGGAAAAGGTTATTAGTTTCCAAAGGCAGCTTCCCTCTTCCTTGCATAGAGCAGCGAGCAAAACCAGTGAGCTTGGAATGGGCAACAGCACTTCGCCTCAGAGCAGGAGATGGGGACAATGATAAATCTTTATCTGGGAAGTTTTTCTCTTCCCCTCTGGAATGGTGCAAGATGATTGTTTTCGTCTCTAGAGATGCTGAGGTTTTCTTTCTGTGTCTCTTTCCATCATTTGGATCTTAGCAATACCACTCGGCTGCCTTTGTTAACGTGACAATGGACCTCAGAAAGAGGGATCGAGCCATATTGGGAAATGCACAGCTGGATGTCGGGGAAGGAGATAGCGAGGATCTTATTGGCTCACACTTGTGCTGCAGTGAATACAGGAATTGTAGGATGACATTCACTTTGCTATTACATTATAATCCTGACAGCGTGTTGAGAATGATGCCACTGGAACAGTGTCCAAAACGATAATTATAACCACTTCCTATTTTTAATTTCCTCTTAATAAGGGAACCAGTGGTCATCATCCTAACAATAATGATTCTGCTCTGCCCTTCCAGATGTCAGAACATTATAAAGCACGGGTCAACAAACACTGATGTCTCTCTACAGGCCTTTCTTCTGAACTGAAAACTCCGTGCAACCCATCCCACCCAGACACACACATCAGCAGGTACGAACCAGGACGCTACAGAAAATGCCGTACCTGCTTTTCTGTTGGCCTCGTTTGAATCATGGAGAAATAAGGTGACTCACTCAATGTCCCGTGGTGAGTCAGTGGTAGAGAACAGATTCAGCTGTTCACATCTCCCCATTTTTCTCTGTCAAATGACCTTTTTGCTGTTTTTTAGAAGGCATTTGACATGAGGTTCCTAAATATGTAAGCTGATGTTCAGAATTGCTGAGTCCTCACTAGCTCCCCTCCAGGCAGTACCCAAACATGATATCCATGGGGAAAGCTGTCTTGTCTTGAATAACAGCAACCGCTAATGGTTATTCCTCTTTATGCGCTCATATATGTTTTTGCAGGTGGACTCCAGCTCTGCATACCCATCCAATCTGATGCACGCAGAACCAGCACAAGACAAGGAGGACCACAGCAGACAGCCCCAGTTTCCTGAACTGCTATTAACAACAACGTGCCTATTTCACACATCCCTCCGAAAGACCCGCCTGATGATAGGAAGTCCTTTGGCTGTGAGAGTTCGAACTATGGTTGTCAAAAGTCTTAGCTAAGGGAAAGTTGGTCCATGTCACTTGGCCGAGTGATGCTTTTCTTCTGAACAGCTACTGACTCCAGAGAGAGTGGGTTTCTCATTTTGCAGAGCACTTATCTCCTGCTGGCTTACAGGAAGTTTCTGTAGGATCTCTCTACATTGAAGGTCAGATTTCATGTGTCTTCTGAGATCCTAGAACCAGGGTTCTACTGTGGTAGAAAAGCAGAAAGGAGAAGACTATATGAGGTTAGCAACATCTGAGCAAAACAGCATTTATGGCTCAGACAGCCATTCCAATTATCCAGCACTTAGGCATTGAGAAGATTCAGATAAGAGGTCTCAGATTTAGCTCCTCTCTTCTCTCTGCAAGTTAATGTGCCACTTTCCTTTTTTTTTTTTTTAAGCAGACAATCAAATCCTTGATAGCAAATTTCAAGTTAACAGGAAAAGACTGTGTCTGCAGAGAATGGAAAGAACCATTTTGGCTCTAGTGAATTTTGTGATCCACCTGAAGCACGGGTAGCTATCATTACACACTACTTAAACAAGCTAGCGAGCTTGTTGCAAGAGTAGCTGGATAAAATCCTATGGCTTTTTAATAAAAATATCTGAATCCATGATACATCATTTGCTGTACTGGATAAAACCTAACTGAGCTCCTGTTATGCTTCCATCAGGGCTATTTATACACTGTGACAATGCAGGAGCCTAGTTTCCGACTTCTGCCTTAAATCTGAGAAGAGTCAATTGAAAATCTTATAGTTCCTGCAGTATTAGGTCATATGAAAACCTTAACAAAAGCTCTGCTCTGTTGCCCCATCCATTTCTTCTCCATTGCAAGGGGGCAGACTGCCGAAAGAAGAGGTGTTATCACCAAGCTGATAGGAGCTGTCTCCCTTCCTTCCCTGGAGCATTTATACAGGTCAGTCCCTCTAATACGTAAGCTCTCATCTCCTGTCAGTTTCCTCATAGGAGAGCTTCCCAGTTTTTCTTCTCTCCTCACTGCATAGCCACCCACAAACAGCTTTTCAGTCATCTGAATGCTCGTAGATCACTAGCATATAGCAAAGCTTTGAGGAGCACGTGCAAACAACCTATATACTAATCCAGCAGCACAGTGTTGAGGCTTGTCTTTGTTTTCTGGGATAGGTAATCATCAACTTTGGAAGAGCTTCTTCCTTAACGCCTTGCTTCTAAAAGGTCATCAATCCAACCCTGCTTTCTACCAAGAGCTATGGCTCTAAACCCTGTTACACTTCCGAGTGATGCCCTTGGCACTCACCCATTCTAGCGACTTCTCGTTACCCGGGTATGTCAGCAAACACTTCTGCAGGGTCCTGACACCTGGTGTGAGGGTGAAGCAGCAGAAAAGCTCTGCTCCTCTGAGCCTTTTCTATCTACCACAGAGCTGACTGAATCTCTCCCCCCACTTGCCCTTTGCATTACGCTATGGGGCGGAGAGGAAGCAATCCTCTGAATCTAAAACTCTCCTACCCTTCTTTTCCCACACAAGTTAATTCCCAGCCCTGGCTTGCTTCTGCTCCAGCCCCCTTCGGAGCGTGCTCTCATTAAGACCCCAGAGGGAGGAGGTGATGCTCTGAAATTGTCTTAATTGCTCTTGTTTATGCTGGTTACGATGGCAATAAGTTGCCATGCAGAGGAGGCTTTCTTCAGATGTGCAGGTTCTCCATTGTTCCGTATTCTGAAGGATTGTCTGTAGGCAGCTCCAAGTCATTTACAACAATAGATTAATATGAAGATCAGTAATACTGGGTGACTCACAGTCACACACATGTAAGACCCGCCAATCGCTGTGACCTGCCACCGGATTTGAGGAGATGTTAAATGTTGCTGGTATGCTCTTGCAGGATGCTGAAGAGATAATGCTTTGCACTTGCAGTTTCTGCTACCCAGGAGCTCCCCAAACATGAATGGAGAACGCTGTTTTGCTAAGGCAGGCAGTGACTGTTACACTCACTGGAAAGCAGGGAACTGGCACAGAGTGTGTCTTTTGTCCAAGGTAAATTTTCAAGTGCCAAAGTTTAAACAGGGGTCAGGAATCCTGACTTTTAGTCCCTGATCTATCAGCCAGGAACTCTGTTGTCCAGATCCTAAAGAGGATCTTTTATGTGTGTTGTGTGCTACTTGTACTGTATCCCATTTGTCACCCTTGAAAAACAACAGAGAACATCTCCATCTCACAGGCTCTTCTCTGGACCTCTGCAGTACAGTGTCTGGGTCTTCAACTGGCAGAGACCCATTGGAGATGATGTTGATATTCCCCAGCTGTGGGTTTGCCCCTTCTGTCCCACTGTTCAGACTTAGGGCTTCATGCTAGGACTGACTGCATTGGACTCGGGGTACTTTGCTTTCCATTCTTACTTTTCCGGATAGTCCCAGTCTGCCAGATCAATATCAGAGGCACCCTACATCCCTCTGATCCATCCGTTGAACCAAGAGGTCTGTGTGCCATCCTTTCCCCTTTATTCTTGGCTCAGGTATATATGTGCCCTCCTACTATGTCCCCACTAGTCCCCGTTCCTCTGGGATCCACCATTCTCCTTCCCTGTGCCAGACACTCCATGCATCCCCTGCCTTTCTCACCCATCATTCTTTCTACTTCTCCCCTGCTGGCAGGGGCTCACCGTTTCCCCCATCTTTCCTTTCCTCCATGCCGGCTGAAAGGAGAGATGCCCACTCCCATTTTATCCCTGTCTGGGAGATACATTATTCAAAGAGTAGGGAACACAGGCAGAGCTGAGAGGAAGGCTGGGTGGTGCTGGAAGGAATTAACAGCTGCTCTTGACTCTAAAGTCCATCACAGAGCTGGGTCGAGCTGCTGAAACTCCTCACCAGTTTCCTATTTTCTGCCTATTTTCAGTCCTTGGATGCTGACAACAGCCCCATAATTTCCAGTGTCAGTTAGGTTTGGTGCTCTGTGTTACCATATCACACGTACTCCAGCAAACGACAAGTGGAGAAATACTTTCCAGCTGAGTGTGAAAAATTGCCTTGCTTAGTCCATAAGTAATGTGCTTCGTTGCGTCTAGCTAATTTTCTTCCCCATATAAAACAGTGCAGTTTCTGCATAATTTTGCACATTAAAAAAACACCAGATCTCAAGAGCTTGATGGTGGGCCAGGCCCCAAGTGTGTCGCTAAGCAATTACTGAGTCCCGGCCTGCCTCAAGCTGAATAAAACCTTGAGGCAGAAGCTGTGGACCTGACCCCTGATTAGATCTGTGTGCTTTTCCATATTCATAACAACAGAAGTGTGCTTATACCGGGTCAGCAAAGGGCTGTCTTACATGTAGCCCCAAAGAGGGTACCTAGGAAGAAAAAGGAAGACTTTTCTTCCATAAATATGTATTTCATTTGGAAATATAACTTAATTAAATTGTTAGAAGTTCTATGTAATTAGTAACCCTCAGCGGATTTCTCTTCCACAAACTTTTCCAGACTCCCCTCAAGTTCATATACAATTTTAGCTTTTTTGAACATCCTGTGGCAAGGAGTTCCTCAGCTTAACAACATATCTCCTTTCATTTGAACCTGAAATCCCCCTGTTCCCAGGAGGTTTTGAACCACCAGCCTTTTAGCTAGCAGTGGTATACGTTCACAAGCACCTTGAATTAGCCATATATTTAGCTGTAAAATTTGTCTACTTTCTCCATCCGTTTGAATCCACTATCTACTGTAAATCTGCACTGCAGTGTAGCCACCATGCTGGAAGGAGAAATGCAGAAGAACTTGAAGGTCTTAGAATGAAATAGTGCCAAGTACCTGCATGAGGTACCTGTGGTCACCTATGAAAGAACCCCCTTGGAGTCACCACATGCTGCCATCACTAGACGGTGACATCTCCCAAGCTTTGGAGCAGACCTGGTTGACAATCCAGAAGAGGGCAATGGTGACACATCCTCACTGATGCTCTGAGCACCAAATCAGCTGAGGACAGCCACTGTGGGAACATAGCCAAATAGCCAAACAACCTTGGCTAGCAAATCTACATGTTCCTGGCTGTTTTGTGGCAAGCAGATTGAAGTGGGAGGCAGCTTTCAGCTACTGTCTCAGGTCAGATGGGACTGTCAGTCAATTGTTAATTATGACTCTTCTTCTTACTAATTTCTGTAACTTCTATCACCATGGCAGCTAACTGCCGTGGAAAGATTCAGCCAGAAAAAGGAGAAGACAACCAAACTTTTCATAGCAAGGGAACAGGAACTAGCTACAGAGGAGGGGGGGTGGAGGAAGAGATCTGTAAATTGTCTTCTAGGAGAGCCTGACGCCAGGCTTTGAAAGCTGGTCAGGTTTGGCTTTGCATGGTCCTATCAAAGGGAGTCAAACCTGTATTCTGACTGTCCTGTGCTTGAGACCTTGCGTCCAGCTAGCCTGGTCCTAGCACAGCTCATGATGAGTATGTGGTACCTGTTCATTGCACAGGATGCTGGGCACTACGATTTTTCTTAGTCTGTGCCAATTAGTGGAAAACTGCATTAATATCACATCTTCTCTGCCCTGACCTGGTCAGTCGATCAGTTCTAATCTGTGATGATGGCTGTGTCCCCGCATAGGGAGGGACGAGGAGAAACTTGACAGCACTTTGAGCTCTGATTAATTTTTAAACTTCCTCTTTTTCTGCTTATTTTGTAGCTTTTGTCCTGATGCTGAATGTGTTGTTTGCCCCATGTGTCACTTCCAGAGGAATACTGTGGAGATGAAATGCCACTCAGCCATCACACGGCATTTTACCCACGGGAGCTGGATGGGAAGCCGTAGGCTGGGACCGCACAGGGTCCTAGGACAGCTGGCCACTTCTGTCCCTGCAGCACCCCACAGGAACGTAGTCTCACAGCGCCTCTGTATTTCTGTACGTGGGCAGAGCGGGTTGCATGGGATCGTTAAAACAGCAGCCATTTTGTTGCTGTTTTGCAGCAACACCGCACGATTCTTGCTAAAATGACTGTGTCTGGCCCATTCAGCAATTTTCATTTCTGATTAAGCTTTCCAGCCTGTAGGTATCTTCTCTCACACCTGTCTTACCATTTCCATTTAGAAGGATTTAATTTACAAACCCATTGTACCTGGCCTCGCACAGACCAAGCCAATTTATTTTACATAATGCCTCAGCACTTCAGGGAAACAGACTTGTTCTAAATCCTTTCTGAAGGGAAGGGTGGACTCGTGCTTCAGGTATTGGTTTGAGATCCAGGAGAAATGGACCCTGTTCTGACAGTGTCCACAGATTTCCTGAGACCTTTATCGAATCGCTTACCCTGCCTTGAACATAACTTCTGTATCTGGAAAATAATCAACACCACACCACTTTCCCTGCCTCTGGTTTTAGGAGGATAAACGTAGTATCTAGATGGCATCAAGGCCCTTGTGTTCTGTGCTTTACAAATAGAATAAAAAGCTGATTTCCGTGCTGGAGGGACTTCAGTGTGTAAGTGCAAGATGGGGACAACAGGCAGGTGCAGGTCTGCTGAGAAGCAATGAAACAAGGCAGAGCTGATGGGCAAACAGACCCTGGGCATTGCCCACCAGCTGCCTAGCTGCTGTCAGCCTTTCCATCGGCATCTCATCAGGGATGAGCAGGGAGAGAACGAATCACTCCGTGGGCGTTCACAGGAAGCTACCCCCGAGCGCGAGGGAGAGGCACGGGACAACGCACACGAGGGGCGGTTTGAGAATCCACGTGGGTGATCTTCCCAGCAAGCCTGGGGGACAGGAGACTCCGTGATATGCCTGAAGGAGGCACAGACACCCCCCTCCTCGGCAGAGAACTCAGCTGGCAAGATCTAATCTTTTCATTCACTTGTGGTTTTTCTGTTTGTTCACTAACTGGACCCCTGGACTTTGCTTTTCAAGGTTCTTTTCTTTCTCTTTCGTTGCCACCGCCACAGCAACACGTGAGTGTGAGAAGTTACGTGCAGGGGAAGATTAATTTGCACTGAGGAGGTGACTCGAATCCTTTGCAGACCCCACTGGAGCCAGTAAATCTGAAGGCAGGCGCTCCCCATCCATGGGGCCATGAGCAGGGGTGAACCTTCCAGTGGCTACATGCCCTCCGGAGCTCTCATCACCGTCAGTCAAGCTCTTCCCCTCAAAAACAGTAGCGGAGGAAGCTCAAGAAGTATTGCTTTTTAATTTCAGTGCTGCCACAGTCACTGACGTCCTCACTAATCCTCTTGCGGCAGCAGGCTGCTAATCAAAAACTCTTTGCTCGCCACTTTGGCATCATTCTGGGAAGCCAACGGAGCGCAGAGATGCTCAATTCCTCCCCCTCCACACACCTTCCATTGTCTTCAGGACTGACAGCTCTGATGTGGAGCAGTGATAAAAGCCAGCTGATGCTGTCAGGACCTGGTACAATTGCACCGCAGGGAAAAAGGCGACTGGCTCTGACTCATCCCAGCCGCCTGGAGCTCAAGATGCCTTGCACACGTGCTGTCTCCTGGCACGGCTTATCACGGAGCGATGCACCTTTGGTGGGTCCTGGAGTTGACCGTAGTCCTTTGAAAGGGTGGTGGCCAACTGGGTGGCCAGCATCCTTTCAGATGCTAGAAAAACCCACAGGAAAAAAAAAAAAAAAAAGGTTTGCAGATCTCTGCCGAAGTCTTTGGTGTGAATGGCGGAATAAAGGTTGTTGGTTGGATGTTTCTCTGCTTGACCTGTGTTCAGGGGTGTTTAGTAAAGCATTTGTGCAGTGAGTGGTAATCTATGACAGTAGCACCTCTCCTTCAGCTCCTCACATGCCCATCCTTATGGACTGAGCTGAGCTGGGGTTGAATTTCTGGGAGGCTCCAAAATGCAGAGGGTTCAGACTTGAAATGCATCAGGAATGCCAAGGCAAGAAGGGAAGGACATTCAAAGAGGAGAGGCTGGACTGTGGTGTGAACTTCTGGGTGACCTTGAGGAAACTGGCTCAATGCTGCCCGTCCTGGCCAGGTCAGCAGCTGACATTTCCATTACTGAAGGCAGAAACTTGGGGGTCATTTCTGTTTCATTTTTTTACTTTTTCACAAATATGACATTGAATGAGAGGCATTAGGAGTTCCTCCTATAAATAGGTTCACCCCTGTCAAAGCTGGTTAAGTCATACCCAGTGTCAAGCCCATAAACAAGGTGCCTCTCAGATGCACTCACTGCCCAGAAGGCGCAGAGGGGTGTACAGGGAAGTTTGACAGCTCCCTCTTTGACTAGTTGGCGTTGGGACACCTGCTATTTTGAAGGCAACAAACATAATCATCCCCAGCGCCCATCTGGAGGACGTGGGGACAGAAGCAAAGCAGTCGAGGACCGCTGCTGTATGTTGTAGCAGGAGTGAAGCCTCCCAGCCGTGTTGCGAGAGGAGGCAGCTAAGGTGTAAAGTATGCAGGTGCTGGGACCTCCACGGCTGCTGTCACAGCAGCGGTTAAATGCTCTGATTTCATCCACTCCTTCAAGGTCTTTCCCCAGGTCTGGGGTGACCTGGAAACCCCGCGCTTTCGGTTGACTCAGTTTCCCCTGGAGGGAGCTGCAGTTTCCCATTCCGTTAGAGCTGCCCAGTTCTTCTTTAGCTCCGTCAGAAGCAGCAGTTTCAGCAGCATCTATTACAAAGCAGCTTTGCCATACTGGAAGTCAGCTGGGGCATGGCAGCGAAGCCAGAGACACAAAGCAAAGCATCTTTGAAACGAGAGAGCGTAAGTGTCCCCCCGTGCCAGCTGCGGGGACATCTGGATGGAGCTGGCTCGGCACAGCTGCAGGGGTCACCAGGGTAATCCATCGTGGTGGCTCCGTAGCAGAGCACCTCGGGGCAGCAGGAGCTGGAGACCCTGAGGTCCCCTTCGCTTTCCTTCTCACCCCTGGGAGCTCCTTCCCACCTCTTCGCCAAACTTTGTGCTGCTCTGAGACTGGGGGCTGCAAGGAACCTGTTCTGCTGAAGTGATGCAAGTGAATGTGTCTTAAAAAAAAACAAAGGAGGATTTTAAAAAAAAAAAAAAAATAGATAATTTCTGTGGTCTGATTTCCCCACAGATCCACAAGCAGTTGCATCAGTACAGCTGAGGGGGTGGAAAACTGAAGTGGGGGAAGAAAGGAACAAAAACTTTCTAAGGCAGCTCTACCACTGAATTTTTTTCTGTAACTATATGGAGACCTATAGCTGCTTGTCCCTTCCAGACTTTAAGAGCTGTCTGGCTCTTGTGTGCGGAGACACAGGCAGCAGAGCGGAGAGGAGAGATGATTTGTTTGGAGCTGAACTGGGAGAAGCTTAGCAGGGGAGGAATTGCTACTTGTTCTGAGATAGGCTAATTATATTCTGTGTCCTTGGAAGCCAACCCTTTTCTACTCTGCTTGCATAATAGAGATCCTATAGCTTTTCACAGAAGTACGAGGGTTTCCCTCCCACCACCGCTGTACACAGCAGCCTGTCCCGCTGCCAGCCTCCAGCCCAGAAGCATCTGGATGTCAGTCCTGCATTCCCCGGAGGGCTGCTGAAGCACTTTGGATTCCTCGGAGATGGAAACCTTTCTAGAAACGCAGGGTAGAGTTACTCTAATTCCTTGCTGTTTGGGATCAAACTGAAGCCTGCTGCTTAATGGGGGATAAGTGGATGTAATGCAGTCACTCAATAACTTTACGCACACACGCAGAGCCCTTCGGATTACTGATTTCCAAAAGAGTCTCCCTCACGAGCCCTGCAACACACTGACTCAGCCCTAAGCCTTTTGACTTTGTTTTTCCTTCTTTGCAAAGCGACTTGTACTTCTAATTCTTCCCCCCCTCCCCACTTATTCATTTTTTTTTTCCCACTTATTCATTTTTTTCCCCCATAAAAGTTTTCAGCTTGTCAAACGACTCTCCCTCTCCCTGTCTTTGCCTTTTGCAAAGTGGGAGGAAAGATAATAATAAAAAGAGCAGTTTTCAAATAAAAAGCCCCACGTGTTACCTGGGAACCGTCTCTCGGCATCCAAATACCCGCTGGGGCAGAGATCACTGAGTCCCCGCTGTTGTTTTGTACCCGCCAGACACTGTTTGTGTTTTGTCACCGAGTGCTGCTGTCAGGTCTGTCACTTGGTACAAGCAGGACTGACTGGGCCTTTGTAAAATAGGATTTCCCTTTACACCTTTTACACCCTTTCTCTGCTAAGCGCTCCTTGCTCCTTCCCTTCCTCCTGACAGGGGAAATTGCTGCTGCGGCTGCTGCCATGGGAGTTCCTAGGCTGGAGGAACGGGTTTGGGAGCGTTTGTGCTCTCTGCCTCATCGTTCCCAAACGCTCCTCGTCTTGGGCAGCCCTTTGGTCCTGCCTTACATCTCAGCGGGGAGGGAAGAGTGAGATGAAGGAGTTGGTGAACCTGCCTTCCTCCCTCTGTCAGTCCTCAGTCCCTGCCCGGCTTCAAGAAGTTCAGCACTCTCTGCAGCTTCTTGGGACATTTAGGTTTCGGCCACCTTTTTTATGGCCTTACTGAATTGCTCCTAGAGGGAGAAGCTTGCAGGGGAAGGAGCTTCGGATCAAAGCATTGCTGTAAGACCAAAGGACTTGCAATGGCTCCCTTGGGCCCCCCCGATGGGGAGATGCAGGAGGTGATGGCCCCCGCTGCCGCACTTATCCCAGCCCTCTCCATTCCCCCACAGGCCCTGAGCTAAAAGCTCATTTGACTTTTATGAGGGCTGGAGAGACCAAGCAAACAAAGCCCCAGGGTTTAGTCAGCGCCAGCGGGTACAGCACGTGCCTTTTCCTTTTCTCCCCTCTTTTCATTCCTGCTGACAGCTTTCCTGAACACGTGGTGTCTGCTCGGCTCCGGAGCCTCTCCTCAGGAATGAGCCTATTGATTGGGGCAGGAGAGCACTTCTTACCATCTGAAGTGGGGGCCACCTCCTCTTTCGCTACAAGACATTTCGATACCCTCTGAGCTCTAAGGAAGCTGAGAAAGGCACGGAAGGAAGGGGAAAGATGCTGCGAGTGTCTTGAAGCATGGAAATGTCCTATTGGATGGAGAAATGATTCAGGCATGAGCCCAAAAGATTCCAGGTAGAAGGGGCAGGGCATTTTCCCTCCCTGTCCTTTCCCGGAGCTCTGACTTACAACCGCAGGCTGTCCTTTCCACTTCAGCAGTGGAATTCACAGACCTCGAGCTGTGGTCCCCTCAGCATCAGCCTCCCCCAGGCTGGGGGTCTGGCTTGGGTCACTGCAAAGGTAGAGCTGGAAGCAACGTTTGGAGCTGCAGCAGCAAAGCTCCTTTTCCCGCACACTGCTGGGTTCTGTTGACTGTTACAAACCTCTCCCCTGGCTGCTGGGGCCGGGAATGAAGCATTGCTCATCCTGCTCATCCGTTCACTACAGGAGTTTTGGGAATCTTTGTAATTAAGCCAAGAACATGAGAAATAGAAATTCCTCCCGTCCCAGGCCCTGCCTGACACTGCACAGATCCTTTGTTCTCGGCGTCTTTCTCCCTCCCAAGGCCTCAGAGAAGCTCTTCCAACAACACACCACTCTCCTCAGCCTCTTCCACCAATTAGCAATTATCCATTTACTCGCCATCAATAATTCCATCAATTAGCCCATCTCTTGAGGCTCCCCTTCCCCAGGTGCTAGCAATGCCACTTGAGCACCGACAAGAAAGGAGCACTCAAGAGCTATATAAATATATATATATATTTCTTGCTAACTTTAACTTTAGGATGCTCCTGGTTTCAGCTGGTCCACAGAGAGCTCAGGATCAGCCTGTGTCCTTCTTAATGCTAGGAGTTCTGTACTCTGGGCTGTGCTGGTAGAGGAGAATCAGACCTTTCTGGCATCAATTTTCTTGCTTTTTGTTGGAAGGAGTGTGTGAGGATGCCAGGAAGGCTTTGAAACAGCCCATAATATCCTGTCACCTAGTCAGGCATGATGGATCCAGTACGGTAAGAAATAAGTGAAAGAAATATGTGTTGCAATGGAAGCTGTTCAATAAAAGGAATGTTTTCAAAGGAGAAGGAAAGTAGCAGGAGCTAGTAGAAGAAAGGGTGTTTTCAGCCCATGAAGGGGAATCTGGAGAAAGAGAGATCCTTTTTAAAGTGCAAAATGGTGTCGGTAGGAACATAGTATTGTTACTCCTTTGATGGGAGCAGCTGGCTGAAAATGGGAGGACTTGCAGGTTATCCCAGGTAGGAGGAGAAAGTGGCAACGGAGCGGAGGTTCCTTTGAAGCGCTCTGGTCCTACAAAGAAAGGAGACTCCGGCTCGCCTGTGCCCAGCAGGAATGGGAAGCAGGGGACAGCCACGCTCGCAGCTCTGCCCTGCTTCGTCCGTGCTCAGCACAGATGGCTCTGGCCCCTACTCTCGGAGCCCTGCCTGGCTGAGCCTGGAATTTCCTTGCTGCTTTTCTCCCTTTTCCACGGTTTGTCCTGCTTAGTTCCCCCAACATATGTACACTGCTTGGTATTTAAGACATCGCCTGGCAAATTCTTTCAGCCCCTTCCCGGGCACCTCCGTGAATGAATCTATGATTCGATGTGCTTTAGTTTTGCATTTTTTGAGGTGTGGATTGCTGCTGGTTCGTTGTCTTCTATTAATGCCTGTTCTAACAGGTGAGCCACAGGAACAAGATCAAGGCCCAGGAGGAAGAGAGAAGGTAAGTGGATTAACCAGGACAGCTCTGCGTGTCTAGAAGCTCTTAAACCGTGTGATGCTCTTGCAAGGGGAATGATGGAAGACTGAAAATTGGGGATATCCAAACCGAGCCTAAGGCGGAGGGAAGGGATGTGATATTCCCTAGCTTTTTGCTCTTGCACCCTCCAGCTTTCAGTTCCCGATAGAAGCAGGGCAGCACCCAGCCGGTACAAGCGGATCTTCACCTGCTTCCATCAGCCAGGAAGGTGTGTGTGTGATTTGATGCTACGCTTTTAGTGCCCAGATACCTTCTGAAAGCTCCTCCACCTTGTCTCTTTTCACGGAGCCATAGGGGAGCGTGGCCAGCTCTTTCCTAGTTCCCTGAGGGAAATGCTAAACAGGGACCCAAGAAATTACATGCCCAAATCCCGTGAATAAGCTGCGGGCGCTCTGCTGCGCTAAGCTCAGGAAAGCAGCTAGGCGGTGCGCTCAGTTCTACTAAGGTAACACAAAGGAAAAGAACAGAGGCTGCAAATTAATTACTGTTGACGATGCCACCTTCCTGCAGAGCACAGCAGTTTCTGCAGAGGGCACAAGGCTTGGTTTTGTCGAGTGCCCAGCCTCTAAAGATGCCTTCTGGCATCCCTGCGCTGCCCGTGAGCCCATATGTTCCCAGTGGGAGCCACGGAGCCATCAGGCAGTGCCGGATGGAAGCACGTTTTGACTCACGGGTCAGAGGCTGTGCAGAGAAGTCTATCGTTCCCAGTCACTTCTTTAATTGACACAGTGAAAGAAGCCACATCTTCCTGCCTGATTCTGACCGGGTCTGTAATTGAATTCAGCTCAACATCTCCGCTCCAGCCCCCCAGGGGCCCATAAGTTAATGATGGATTTTTTTTCTCGCCTTGGGAATTTCTCCTTGCTCCCATTTTTTTTAATTAATAGGATCTAGTGAGAAAACCGGTTGCAGTAAATCTCTCACCCCGCCATTCCCTACCTTTCCCAAAGGTGCCTCACGAAGAAAGGTGCTTGGACGTTAAAAGAGAGACAAGTGAACTTCAGGGATTGAAAACGTGTGCAGCTTTCCTGCCTTTTGTTCATTCATCCTTTCTCTCACTCCTCTCAGGTCTTTTGTTTCTCCTTGCCAAAACTGCTTGCGCACACTTCACTCAGGATCTAATGAGACTGTTTTAGAAACTGCAAAGCTGAATTGGATCCTTCTTTTTTCCCCTCAGAGTGCAATGTCTGTTTAACCTTTCTCCCTTGGCATCTGTCTCTCCCAGCAATCTATTTGCAACTCCTGTAGTTGCAAAGAAATCCCAGTGCTGACTGGGTTTAAAATGGGGGGTTGCTGGGGACGGAGGCAGGAGCACGTGCTACGCTGTAGGGTACAATTTCAGGCTGGCTGCAGGGGGCAGTTATTCCATGGATCTGACTTAGCTTGGTCTCTCCAAGCCCTGCCAAGATGTAGAGGTTTTTCATTGCTCCTTGAAAGGGGAATGTGATTTGCATGTCAAAGAGTGAGAAAGGACAGGGGTCGGCTGTTCTCCAGCCTCTTTATCCTCTTCTAGTCTCTCTCCCCCTCCCCGCATCCCCCCAGCTTTCCTTTTGGCATTCCTATGCCGCTAATGAGTTATCGCCGCATTAAAGCGTCCAGTCATCATGGGAGAAATCTTGGGGTTTCTTAAACCGTCGGATCCTGTTGAACATCCTTGTTAAACTTCGCCCTTACTGCTGCGTGCGGGGAGCTTCCCACGCAGACCAAAGTTCGGTCCCCAGCCCACCGGTTCTCCTCCACAGGCGGTGACGTACGAGTCTCTGCACGCAGGAGGCGGTGAGGGGAGGCTGTTTGGGAGAACATGTCTCTGAAGCAGTGACTGTTTGGTGAATGTGCAGAGACAAGTGGATGGGGTTTGGTGGTTAACCAGGCGAGAGCGTGGTGTCTCCAGTCCCTGCTTTTAGAGAAAGCCCACGAACCCCGCTCCTTGTCCTTGCCAGCCACGGCTGGTGATGGGTGGGAGGAAAGAGTGGAGGAGGTGGTCCTTCCCTCACCCTCTCCTTGGTGGTCCACTCTTCCTGCATACACATGTGAGAAGGGATGAAGTTGCCCAGGTTTTGTAGGAGATCTGGGTCCATTATAGGTGATACCTGCCTGAAGGACTAGAAGGCAGTGAGCTTTTTCCCTATTTCCCTTCACTCTGATTCTTTCCCAGTTTCCAGGAGTTTTTCTGGTTTGTTGTTGGAGGTTTTGGGCTTGCGTTAGTTTTTTGTTGGTTTTTGGTTTGTTTTTTTTTCCCCACATGTAGCTGCCAGGTCTATGCTACACTTCTCTTTGGGGGTCTGCATTCACTGCCCGGATCTCATGGAGCAGGAGAGGCAGGAAGATGCTCCTACGCTGCTGGGAAGAGTGTATGAACCTCAGGATGTTGCATCCAGTCACCTGCTCCTGACACCATTAAGACAGTATCTTCACATGCTGCTGAGGTTGGTTGCAGCAAGAACTCATAGGACAATATAGCTCTGTAATGTCCCAGAGATACCAGCACCTGCCATGACTGGTGAGAGCAATAACCTGCTCTCCGTGTGCTGAGACCTCTTGTAGCCGGCAGTGACAGCCCTGGAGGCAGGGACAGTCATACCAACATGTGCTTGTGTCCTGCCTCCGCCAGCTATGAGGAGGAGGAGATCCTTGTTGTTAGGTTGTGCTGAGACATCAATGGGATCATTGGCTTAGGGAGATTTAAGTGTTTGTTTTCTATTCACTGTATCTCGCTTTCCCAGGCCTGGCAGAGAGCAGGGAAGAGTCATCTGCAAGTCTGAGTTCAGATCGGTGGGAGCAGGGCTGTTACCCTGCGTGTGTACGGGATTGTTCTCACGCCCCGTTTCCTTTGTGGACAGAAAGGAGAGTTATCAGGAGCCTGCACCTGCTTCCAGCTGAGGAGAGGAAATGCTTCTGGAGGGGGCAGAGGATGGTGGTGGTGTCTCAGGAGTCCAGGAAAGATCAGGGCTCTGTTGGACTCAGGTTGGTAGAGACTGATATTGCAAGCTTGTGGTCAGAGTGGCTGGAAAAATCATTGCCGTCAGCAGGAGAGGACTCAGAATTGAAGTCGTTACCCTGATGATTTGTAGAACTGAGCTGCTGGTGTAAGTGTGAGCTGCCCCAGGCCACAGAGGACATGTTCCCCAGCCCATGGTAAGTAAAGGCTGTAGCTCCCCTCCTTGCACTGCCTGCTGCCTGGCTGCTCGCAAGTGAGGAGCACCGCAGTTGCCCCCATTGCCCTCACGGCTGCTTCTGGGGCTCTTTGCTCCATCCCAGAGCAGTGCTTTAGTCCTAGAGACCCCCAGGTGTGTCCTAATTATGTCTCAAAAGCCCTGGAGACCCAAAGGAGATGCCCAGACAGTTCAGCTACATAGCCTGAGAGAAGGGCGGGCTAATACATACGAGTTAAGGGGTGTTCATGTCAGTGTGACGCATTAATGGGGAAACTGAGTTAAAGAACTTCATCAGGGATCTGAAGTGAGTTGGTGGAAGGCTGAAATTCTCCTAATGGGTGCCCTCCCCTGGGTTTTTTACCCTTTTGTGAAGCCAGGATGTGCTGTTTTCAGACAGTGCATTAACTTGACGCTAAGAGGCTTCCTAGAGGTGGACGGGGAGGAAGAAGCCAGGAGATGGAGGGAAGCACTAGAGAGAGCAATGCTGAGAGATGCAGCTCAGAGGATCATGCTGTATCTGAAGTCCTCTGTGACTGTGGGCATGATCAAGAGCCTGGACACTCCAGCAAGAGGTGGTGACTCAGCTGTGGACACCACAACACCAGCCCTTCCCTAACACCAACATGTCCTTGGAGTCACCTTGCCACATGAGGCGTTGGGCAACAGTAGAACCAGGTGCCCCCCTGGCACAGGGCACCCAGCAGCTCTACTTACCTTTGTGTAATAAGGTTAAATCACTGCCTCATTAGAGCCCTCAAATTAAGTCACCACCTTGCTGGATCAATACTCTTTTCCATGATGCGTTTGTGACACTAAGTCCGGGAGATGGATTGATGCTGGGAGGCTGAAGTGCTCCAGGGGAGCTCCAGTTAGACCCGGTGCTGGGCAGGGTTTGTTATCGGGGGAGAAAATAGCAAATTTCCATGGAGGGCAGCAGCCGATGTCAGAGGCAGGAGGTGTGGCTGCCCGATGCTGTACTGACCCTTCTACACAGGAGACGCGGCCTTCCCACCCCAGCAGCCACCACCACAGAGGCTCCCTGTCCCCACTGTCCATGGGGACTGCCACCGCGCAGTGGCTGGGGTATGGCCTTCCAGCCCTTGAGCCCTCTGGAAAGATGTTAACTGGTATCTACCAGGTTGCTGTGGCTCAGCTGGGGACTGGACCCAAACGAGGAAGTCCCTGGGGCTGAATTTGAGGTGAGTTGTGGGGCATTTTGGGATCCTGGGTGCCAGAACACTGTGCTCTGAGCTGCAGCAAGGCCAGAAAACGTTTGTGGCCAGAGTGAATCTTGGCAGTCCCAGATCCCAGACCTGGGACCTTTGTACTTCTGCCAGCGCAGGGAGGTTTGGAGTGGACATCTCTGCCCTTTCCAGGGATTTGGTGTGGACCACCGACCACCCACCTTGTCCCAGCCACCCACCCCGCTCCAGATGCCAGGGCTAAGGTCATTACTGCATCTCTCGCCCCTGCATCCCTCGCCCCGGGACCACTAAGCACAGGGTCCCCCGGCGCTGGGTGCTTGTTCAGCTGGCCGGGAGGAGCAGGCAGGGCAGCTGGGTGGGTGGTGAAGAGCAGGGGCTACAACCCCCTTCCTGCTGCTGCAGCTGAACACCACACCAGGACCAGCCGAGTGGGTGGACTGGGTGGGTTTAACCCTTCCAGGACAAGCCTGGCTCTGTTGAACATCTCTGTGAAAAAACAGAGCCTTCTGCAGAGCCAGTGCTTCCCAGCCCCCTCACTGGGAGCAGTCGGGGAGGATTCAAAGGAGCAATTGTAGCCCTAAAACCATTCCTCACCCCACAGACCCAAACACCTCCTGCCCGCAGGGGTGCCCGCATTGCTGCCGAACCAGAACTCCTGGGGGCTGGTTGTATTTTCTTTCTAAACTGGTAACAGCACAATTTATTCGAGATATTTGGCATCAAAAATGGGATTCCTCCTCGTAATCCCTCTCCAGGCATGCCCAGAGGTGACCTAGCGGCTGTCACAGTCTTGTCTTTGGGCAGAGGCGGAGGAGTGGGTACCAAGGCAGCAGGTTCCTGCCCACCCCAAGGCGTGAGGGGGGGCGAGTGGGTGCATCTGAATAAAATACTAAGCAACGGGAGGAGGGCAAAGCTGATAAAAATGCCCAAAGCGGCTGTGGCAATGTGGGCCATGAGGTGACGCCGCGATCGGCTGTCGCTTATTTTGAGGCTTATCATCTCTAGCTGGCTTAAGAAACCTTGTTCTTTCTGTCCCAAGAGCCCTCGTAGGAGTTTTGACCATTTCTGCAACCCAAATAGCTCTGATACGGCTCCAGCAGTGACGCAGAAGCAAGTTCCAAGGAGCAGGACAGGACCCGTTGTGAGGAGTGGGGGCTGCCGGCCTCTTTGGGCTGAAAAGGTCTGATTTAAAGGTGAGAGGAAGGAAGAAACTTTCCTGTCCTTCTGGCTCGCGCGTTGAGAGGTTCATGAGCTGATCCCCACCCCGGGGAGCTCATCCCTGGCCTGGAGAGCGGGGAGAGGGCACACAGCTCATGTGGGTGCTGCCAGAGCGGTGGGGCTGTCCCCGCGGAGGCAGAGCTGAGCTCTTTGTTCATCCTTGCCCTGCTACGAAGCAAGAGAAAAACGCTCCTGCCGAGAGCGGACAGAAATAACCCAGGCCTCCAGCAGCCAAAAAGCTTCCAAGGGGGAATTTTAAAGTGCTGGGAATTTGGCCTCTCAGCCTGTGCTTGGGGCTCCTCTGCTGTCGTAATGTCCCAGGCAGGGAAAGGCAGATCCTGAACGCAGCCCTGCTCCTGATGTCCAGGAACCAGCATGTCAACAGGGAACCGTTCCCTCCCGGGTTACCCCAAGACCTGCGCAGCTCCTGTTTTCACCCCAGTCTTTTCCAGCACCGCCATCACCGTCCCAGCTCCTGCCTTGAAAGGACACTGGTGATGGACAGCACTTCCCCCGTGGGATGTGCTGCAGGGGTTGTGGTGCCCCGATACCCCTCAGGAGCCCTTCACTTCGCTGCATCGCTTGCTCAGGATGCCCTGAGGTGAGGCCACCTTGCAGTGACAGCCCTGTTGCTGGTGAAGCCAGAATTTGGGTATCCGTAAGGGGAATATAATAAGGATGAATAAGCTTGAGCGGTCCCATTGCCCACAGGAGGGAGGAGTTGGGGGCAGTTAAAAACAGGCCTTCCCCTGTCTCTGGAAAGGACAGCAGATTCCTGCACTATCCAGATGGGATTTGAGTCACACCGTGAAGAAAACGGCCTCTCCGTGGCAAGTGTCAGAGGCTGCAGGGAAGATAAATGCTGCTTCATTGCTCTGGCCCCACCGTTTGTTCACCCACAGGGATCTCCTGTCCAGCTTTTCAGTATGTCAGCATCTTCTCACCACCCCAGAGCAAGGGCATCGCGTGGCAGATGCTCTGTGGAGGAGGAAACACCTCGTCACGCAGCAACAGCTCTGCTCCAGCTCCTGGGGCCGCTCTGTCCCTTTGCTCGTGGACGTAACCCAGCGCATTCCTCGGCTCCCAGCACCCACAGGCAGGCTGCAACCTTCGAAAACCTCCCGCACCCCTGATCGGTCCCTGCACACCCCAAACCGCCCCTCTGGTGCAGGACACCAAGATGGAGTGAACCAAGTGGTCTGGGCACATGCGGGAGGCCATTGAAGACAGGCCGGCTTTGCAAAAGAGATCCCGTGATGGATACAGGGTCGTCTATTTATTTTAAGTTTTATAGGGGGCATTTTCCCTTGCCAGGAGCTGGAGAATAGAGGACCCGGGTACCATCTGCCCAGGGGACTGGTGAATCATCCTATTTTCCAGTTAACCGCACTTGTTTGCTTTGGGAGATCTCCAAGTTAAGGGGGAAGAGAAAGAAAACCCAACCCATGGATCTTTTCCCACACAATAAGAAAAATGCCTTTTTTTTTTTTTTTTTTTTTTTACAAAAGCCAGTGTCAACTCTGCTTTTACTTAGCAGTGGGCTGGATAAAAATAGAGAGTGAAGTCATGACGCCTTCAGAAGAAGAACCAGGTATGGCCTGGGGAGAGGAGGGGTGAGTGAAGCCAGGCCTGGGGGAGAGGGACAAAAAGCCAGCGAGACGGGGACAGGCAGGATTTTTGTCCCAGGACCACGCCGGGACAAGGAGAGCTGCTTACCCCCGTGCCTTCTGATTTCCCCTGGCATGTTGTTGGGAGAGGCAGGAGGCTCTTTGGTGGATGCTCCCGAGTTCAAGCTGTCGTTCACGTGATGGGGATGGGGCTGTGGCCCAGCAAACACCAGGAGATCGGCTCTTTGCGAAGCCGAGGCATTCGGAGCTTGAGGCGCGCTGGAAAGCGAGGGCAGGGAAGGCAAGCCAAGGGGTTGTGCTCTTGCTTTGCCCAGGACCATATTGCTGCAGCCTCTGCCCTTAGGTTTCTGCTCGGATCTGGCTTTTTCTCCTGTTTTATTGCCGTGCCAGGCTGTGAGCACGCTGGGCCGTTTGGAGGGAGTGCGCGTGTGTGGGACTTTGATGTCCCCTGCTCAGGGCAGGGGCCTTGGAAGCCACTCGGCCACCTGGAGCACCAAGAGGTGCAGATGATGCCCACATTTCTCAGTTCTGCTGCTGGGAGGCTTCTGCGGCAAAGCCTTCATGGGGCTTTTTGTGCAGGGCCAGGGCACGTCCTGAGCTCGGCCAGGCTCTGTGCTGAGGTGGCTGCAGGCGAAGATCTTCTGGGGCAGAGTCTCTGCAATATTTCTGCATCACAGGAGAAATCAGGGATGCGAGGACAACTTTACAGTCCCCCCCCTCCCCAAGGGCATGTGAAAGCCCAGGGAAATGGTGAATCCCCCCTGCAGGGCTGGCTGCGTCAGGTGTGTCTTGGCTGAGTGCTGAAGAAGACCAGAAACTGCTGGTCCTCCTTGGCCCTTGTTGCAATGGGACTCTGGGGTGTGTCCCCTTGGTCACCGCACAGCTCTCGTTCTCCTGCCAAAGCCACAGCTACTGCATCGGCTTCGTACCCTTGCATCCAAGCACCAACTTAGGTCACAACTGAAATTAATTTGGCAGGCCTCAGCATGCCCTTCCATGGGTATTTCTTTCCATGCTTGGAAACACCATGGTGGCTGCAAGGAGATGCCAATTTTACGTAGCACGAGGATGCTGCACAGCAGGGGCGATGTGCCCTGCCAGAACAGGGGGAGCCGGAGCTTCAGACTTACTTTTCAGGATACAAGGTGAGGGGTTTTTTTCTCTTCTACTTAAACAAATAAATATTTCCAAGGAAAAAAAAAAATAATCCCTGTGGAAACTTTAGCCTCGCCCAGAAGGAAGGAACCTTCTATCAACAAGAACATTCGCATGGTGGGTAAAAAAAACCAAACATGTCCTTTTCTGCTCAGCAGCGAATGCTTCCACCCGCTCCTGGACGCTGAGCCATGGTTTCTCTGCAGCAGGAGGCTGGAGAGGCGCGAGGGGAATATCTGCATTTCTCCCCGATCAGTCACTGGAACTAGCATTATCGCCGGAACAATGGGCTCAGCCCCGGCCCGCCTTGCCAGAGTGGCTTCGCTGCAGCGCTCGCACCCAGATTTATTTTTGTCCGGGCTTGGAGCGGGATGCGGAGATCAGGTGACGGTGCCCAAGGAGCGCTTGGCATCGCCTGTCCTGCTGCCGTGTGCGCACATGTCCGCGGGAGTAATGAGCAGACAGGGATGATGGAGCAGGGCTGGGCACGCCGGGTGGCTGCACTCTTGTTGCCGGATCCTTTTCTTTTGGCTGAGCCCACTCTGGTGACCAGCTCGTGGGAGGAGAATGCCCTCTCATAGTGCAGGGACCCTTGACGCTCTCACTTGACCTGGCTTATTATAGCTTTGCAGTGCAGTCTGGGGAATAAAAACTAGTGGCTGTGCTTTGGCACTGGGATTAGGACCTGGAAACCAGTTTCTGAGTGAATCGAGTCACGGGCATTAAGGGAGGTGACCAAGGTGACGTCCAAAGGACTGTGGCAGAGCTAGGGAAGCCCAGCTTCCCGAGGACTGCTGCAATGTCTCCATCTCTGAGCTTGTCCCCTCAGCAGTCTTGGACATGACAATAAATACTGAGTGTGCCTGGGGCACATCAAGGAAACTTGAGCTTCTCGGTGCCTCCAGCAAGTGATGGGACACAGGGGCTTAGGGCAGAAGGTGGGTTCACAGTCCCGCCCAGTCTAAGGGATGTTGCAATGGGGTATTTCCCCCCTGCTCGCTCTTGGTGCCACGAGGATGTGGTGTGTTCCCAGCGGTCAGCTGTGCCACACAGACCAAGCTGGCAACCAGCGTTTAGAACTGAACCTCCAAACCTTGGCTATAAATCAACCCAAAGTCTAGATCGCACCAGCCCTGGACTGTGACACGTTCAAAGCCTCAATCAGAGCCATCTATGAGAATGAACCATTCCCAGACTTGACACGGTCCTGAGCGGGGATTTTTAGAGCCTACTCCCCCCTCATCCCCAAATATCCTCTTCCAAAAGGACCTAGTGAAGCTGCCCCAGCGAGGAGCCAACCTCAGGCTGCGGCATCTGTGACGCTCTAAATGAAAATTTCCCCCAGCAATTCGGCTTGGGCTCGGCTCTCCAGAAGTGACGTGAAGGTACCCGTGGGGGTTCAGGGACACCCCACAGGCTGCCGCCATCCTTGGCCACGCAGGGACACCTTGTGCATAAGAAACCATCCCAGCTCCATCCCCAGCCTCAGCAGAGCCCTTTCTTGGAGGTGAGTGTGGCCATTGCCAGCAGGTTCACCCCCTGCTTTGTCCATCAGCTGGAAACAATCATCTGCATCACTGGAGGTCTTTATTTCCCAGGGGGCTGTGAAGAGAGAGGAGCCTGGAGTTAATCAAAGTCAGGGGAGTGCACAGGAGTGGTCATGGCTGGAGGAACCTCACAGGCTTCTGCGCTGGAGCAGGGGCAGAGCTATGCTGGGGTCTGGGGAGACGGGGCGTGCGGAGGGATGGGGGTTTCTTCAGCAAGTGGCACCATGGGAACATGAGGAACAAGACCTTAATTTTTCAGGCGTGGGATGAGGAGAGGGACCAGGGTGCTGTGCCACAGCTGGGGGCCCAGGCAGTGCTAGCGGCATGTGTAGCATCACTTGATATGCACAAGGGGCCTGGAGCCCTGTCCTGTGACCCCACGCACGGGTCCAGCCTGACCTCAAAGGGAGCCAAGTGCTCCGCGGCGGAGGCTGGGGCTCACCCTGACCCTGGGGGTGTTCAAGCTGCGGTCTGTGAGCAGCACACTGCGAAAGTCACCCTCTGTGGGTCAGCTCATCCTGCGAAGAATCCCCTTATATATAAATCCCAGCACACGATGCGAGAGTGGAAGGAGCCTACCCTGCCCCAGCAGGTCATTTCAGGCTTGGCTGAGCTTCTTTCCTCTTGAGGGGATGCTTGCCAACATCTCGGAAATGGCACCAGTGTGATCTGCAGCCCAGGCACAGCACTGTCAGTCGAGGAGCTGCTCTCTGCAGCTCGGAGCAGCAAATCCGTCTTGCAGCGGGAGGATGAGGATGGACAGCATGGGAGCAGCTCCCTCTGCCAGCCCGCCGCCGTCCTGGCCGAGCGGGAGGCAGCGGTACCCGCTCCCACCTCAGGAACTCCTGACTGAGTTCTCACCTGCAGCGGGGAGACGGTGACAATCCCGGCCTCGCCTGCTGCTCCCTGTGGTTTCTGTGGCTTGTTGTCACGCGTACAACACATTATTTATGTTGACGCTGGGCCTCCAGGGGATGCATTATGGCTTGTGGCATATGGAAATCTACGGACCCCTCTGGCAACAGTTGCGTTGAGTCTAACACATCTCCGAGGGACTGACCCTGCCGGTGCCTCCCAGCTGTGCTTCCCTGGATCCCCGTGCTTGGATATCTCTGATGTTGAGATCAAAGAGCTGCTGTTCATCCACAGGACTGGGAACACCCAGCGGAAGGGATGCAGGCACAGAGTACCGTCCTCTTCTGTGCTCTCAGCATAACCCTTACATTGCTGAGCGGAGAAAGGACGCAAACACACACAGAAAAGTAAAATTGTGGGTATCGCTTGTCAGTCTTTCCCTGGGCGGGGGGGAAGGTTGCCGGAGTGCTCTGCTGGATGAAATTCTGCAGACGTTTCATGCTGAACCAGCCCACGGGAGCTGGCTGCGTCACACACAAGGAGCGTCCAGGTAGGATTTGTACCGGGGGTCCGACGCACACCCCAGATGCCGGACTGTCCCGGTAAAGGCAACGCGTCTTTCTGGGTTTCTCAGGGAAAGTGTCAGGGAGCTTGCAGCCTAACAGCGTAAAGCAGCCGAGTCTGACAGGCCAGGGCTTCTCCCCTTTCTCTGCTGGTGTTTCACTAATTGCAGCTCTCCCTAATTAAAAATCAGTCATGTGGCTTTGACAGCTCCAAGCCAGGTCCCCCAGGCAAGCCCAGGGCGGAGGCTGGGTGGTGGGGAAGGATGGGATTGTCCCTGGAGCCCGGCACGCTCCCCGCCGAGCCACGGTCGGGTGCCACAGAGGAGCCAAAGATCCAGGAGAGTCCTCAACAGGAGGAATGAAATCAGAGCCAACCTTGCCAGAGACATGGGGCAGCCAGGGGGTGCCCCAGCCCCCGAATTATTGCCCTGAGCTGGAGCGAAATGCTCCGTGCCAGCCGCGAAGTCTCTTTCCAGGTGGCAACGGTGACTCCGCGACTCCGCTACACCGACACACGGCTCCGGGAGCTGGGGCCCTGCAGCGGAGGTAGTAAATCCCACGACAGACTCGTGTGAGCTGGCAACGCTCTGCCTCTCCCAGGGGAAAAGAAGGGCCAGCTCGCTGCCAGGCACTTAAAATAAGACGAAGTAAAAGCTGGATGATCTTTAGAAGCGCAGTTTCCTCTTGGCTTGTTGATTGCTGATCTAACAGCTTTTCCCCTTCCTTGTTTCCATGTGACGACAGCTCAGTTTTGGTGCAGGTATGTCTTCCCATGGGATAATAATCTCTCCAAGCAAACTCATCCTGGGTGAAGCCAGGAGGAGCAGCCAGATGCCAGCATGGATGTATAATGTAAGTGGCTCTGGGGTGATTTCATTAAGAAGCGCTTGTGCTCTTACTGCATCGATACAAACTCACAGATAACAGTGAATTTTCACCCCAGACGCATCTTCAACCCAAGCACGTGTCCTGCTCCCTCAGGCTGGAGCAAGTAACATGACTTAGACCTTTTCATACCCGTACGTGTCCCGTTTTGAAATCCATGGGCCAAGGGCAGGTTGATTATATGGCAGGAAGGATGCCAGCTAAGAGCCCGATAGACGATGCTTTTGTCACCTGGAGAAGACGGAGATGAGAATAGAGACATAGAATCGTAGAATGTGTTGGGTTGGAAGGGACCTTTAAAGGATGCCTAGTCCAACCACCCTGCAGTCAGCAGGGACATCTTCAACTAGATCAGGTTGCTGAGAGCCTCATCAAGCCTGGCCTTGAATGTCTCCAGGGATGGGGCCTCCACCACCTCTCTGGGCAACCTGGGCCAGTGTCTCACCACCCTCAGTGTAAAGAACTTCTTCCCAATGTCTGATCTAAACCCGCCCTGCTCATCATCTGCTACATCAGCTACATCAGCTTACATCGCCTTAGAGGCTGCCAGAGTGAGGTCTTGGGAGAGGGATGATGGTTTGGGAGAGGGTGAACTGCACGGCAGCTACTTCAATGGGACAGTACAGGGAGGGTCTAGAAGAGGCAGGACAGGCTGGTCTCTGCTGGGCATGGACATCTACCAGGTATCTGTGAGCAGGCTTTGGAGAGTGGCTCGAAGCCTTCAGGGTGGTGCATCTCCCTGGGGAAATGGGGAGGATCATGCACAGCCCCTCTCCCTGGCCTGCAGCTGGGGAGGGCTTGCAGATGGAAAGCTCGTGGCTCGGGCTGATGGCTTTCGGCAGGCTAATAATACCTCTGGGAGAGGGTCAGGTGGGCACCAGGAAGGGCAGCTCCCATTACAGGCTGGCACACATCACCCTCAGCTGCCAGAGCCTCCAGAAAAGTTTTGGGATGTCTTGGAGGGGAGCTGGTGCTGCAACCCTTCCGCCGTCAGCAGGTCTCCAGGGGAGGCGGTGGCAGCCGGCTGTGAGCTGTTATCCCCACCGTGGCGTGGAGCAATGCAATAAATCCCAGCACCGGTCCCTGCTCTCCCGCCCCTGCACTGCATCCTCCGTGTCACCGCACCGTGCCCTGCTTCCCCATCCCAGCAGGACCTGGCCACCACCGGGCAGGCCACCGTGCTGTCCCACCGCAGCCAATGTCCCAGCAGAGAGGGCTTTTCTTGCTGAAAAGCTGCTTAGCAGCTTATGGAAACAATAAAAGTAGTATTATCTTCAATGGTGAGGCAGATGGTTTGGATGATTGGTTTGACTTTTAAGCTGGATTTGAGCTACGGATATTCTGATTTTTAACAATTTTTGGCTGGTCAGACTCCAGCAGCGTAATCCCCAGATTCCTGCTCCCTATAAATCCAGTCCTCTCTGCACCAGGGGCCGCAGGATGGAGACCTACCCTAGGGTGGGGGGAGCATGCAGAGACCTGCATGGGAGGGGGCACCCAGACACCCACTGCCTGGGCCGGCAACCGCCCCATCCCGCTGCCACGGCCACCACTAGCCCTCCGCTGCCACTGCAGCCTTGCCACCCCGACCTTGCTGGGACGATGCCCCTCTCTGCTCCCATCCAGCGTGGGCGGCAGCGCTCTGCAAATCCATCGCTGGCAGGAGCCCAGGTCTGAGCCTCTCCCCCCCACCATCATCTTTTTCAAAAGGATTTATTTAGTCTTTCTCCTAATTATCAGGAGCTGCGGACTTCCCCCTACCATCTGAGCGCTGTTACCAGCCCGCCGCGCTCCTCCTGCCGACACCGAGCGCCTGTTCTTGCCGTCGCCCCCACACCCGGCGTCATTATGGTGCTGCCGTATGGAGCGCTCAGCGGACGACGTCTCGCTCGCCGGCGCACGGCCGGGGACCTTCTCCATCCCTCCTGCAGCGGAGGTGTTCAGCCATGCAGGAACCCTCCTGGAGCACGAGGATCTGCCTGGCTCCAGGGCTTGAACAAGCTTCTTGGGGCTGCCCCTGTACCCATGGGTTTGGCCTGACAGAAGGCAAAGAAGGGGTTTGGGGATGAAATCCATTTTCAGCCCCGTTGGGGTTGGGGAAGGCTCTTCCAGAGGGCGGCTCCTGCCAAATAAGAGCCATCCTGGGGGGGTCAAGGTTAACCCCGGTGCTGAGGGACATGCAGCACCCACCCAGGCACAGAGCAGGGTCTCAAGTTATTAATTACCCATCCAAGCTCCCCACCTGAGAAAAGCCATCACGCCCAGCGCATCCTTTGCATTAGAATCGGTTTTATTCAGCAAATCTCCAGAGCACTAAAATAAAACTCCCATAAACCAAGGGTCATCTTTGTCTTTACACTGAATTCACAAACTGGGCAAAAGAGAAAGACTTCTACAGAGGTCAAAGGTCACCCAAAACATCCCTTTAAGAGAAATAAACATCAGTTTTCTCATCCTGATTGCGAGCTTCAGTGCCGGCCGGCAGTCGCCAGTGAAGCAGAGGGTATGAGGGAGTGATGGGGGGTGAAGGATGCTCTAGGCAGCTCAGTTCGGTCCCGCAACCAGGCAAAATTATTCCCCTGCTGCACTCATGAAACACCAGGGGAAAAAAAAAAAACCAAAACATTTTAAGGAAGGGAGGGTGGGTTTGGGTCTGTTTGCAAGCGGCTGCAGGAAGGTGAACCTGGAAAGGGCGAGAGGTGACTGAGCACCTGGTGGGTACCAGGGAGGAGAAATTGGCTGCTGGCAGCGGGATGCAAAGCTGTTTCTCCTCGGGATGCAAAGCTGTTTTTCACCCGGGGCCGCTGGGTGGGCGAGCGGGGCCGTGCCCCGGCGGCTGCCGTAGCTGCGGTCTCGGTGCCCTATCCCCAGCCGCCTTTTCCCTGCCGGTTCCCACGGGCCCCGGCAAAGCGCTGCCGGAGCTGCCAGGCTTATCTTTAGCTCTGTTCCCTCCCTCGCCCCCGCGCCCACCTCCTCGCCGCACCGCGTCCCCGGCCCCCACCAAAACACGCCGTTATATAAACCCTCGCAGCAACCATCTGGGGCTGAGTCAGCCACCAACCCAAACGGCCAGCGAGCCCACCAGGCGGGGATGCCAGCCCCCGGATAACAGGTTTTCGGGGTCACCCCCGCCTCTAACACCATCCCCGAGTGCCCGGCACCCCCCCACCCCAGACCCCACAGCAGCCCAGTGAGCAGGGAGCCTGGAAGGGGACAGGCGTGATGCTTGGGTTCACCGGGCAGCGCTGGCAAAGGAGGGGAAGATTTAATTACACCCTAATGAGGTATTGCCAAAATAAATGTGCCAGCTGCAGGGGAAGAGGAGGGGAAGCATCGACGGGCTGGGGAGGGGGTGGACGGCTCCCCTTCCCTCTCCATCCACAGCCCTGATATCCCACGGGAAACCCTTCAGCGCATCTTCCCTTAGAGCAGCACCACCATGCCCAGTTTGACTCCAAATTTGTTCATTTGGGGTTGGTTTCGTTTTTTTTTCCCCAAAACCTGGGGTCAGGATGGGGGGGCTCCTTCACCTCCTTTAAATCACTGTTTTTCTCCGGGAGCGGCGTCGTGGTGAGCGTTTGCGACCTGAACTTTGCAGCGTTGTGCTGATTCATGACGGCTTGTCACCGAAACTGCCTAAAACCGACAGAAAAAGGGACGCTGACTCATGTGTTTGCCTTCCCCAAGCGGGGAGAAATGTGAAAGGTGAACAAAGTATTTAACGGGTGATAATTACATTCAGTGCTGAAAAATCCAATCCATACTAGTAAGCTGGCGTGTTATTACTAATAGAGGCCTTTTACAATTAAAAAAAAAAAAGTATTTAAGGTTTTTAACCTTGACAGTGACCTTTTAACAACAAGTGTAAGGAAACCCCTAATTTTGTCCCACTCACACTTATAAATCCGTGTTAAGGAGAAACTCCAGTCGCTGCCTTCCCCGTCTCCCCGCAGGATGCTGGGGGACGGTTCCCCGGCAGCATCCCATTATACAGCGGGATGAAACCTGACGTGGGATGGGGTGGGATGTGGCACGAGGAGCCAGGGAGCCAGACCGTCGGTGGGAGAGCTCTCGGCATTGCCATTCAGGGCAGGCGGAGGGGGAGAGAGGAGTCGCAGAGGGTCCACCTTAATGCCGGATGAAAAAGCAAATTGCCGGCAGGAGAGCAGAGATGCTGCTCCGTTACTATGGTTACCCCCAGAGACAACCCAGCATCCCTGGGTATCCTGCGGGTACCCGAGCTGCTCCCGGCCACCCAGAATGGTGCTGGGGCAATTCGGGTGGGCAAGGGAACAAATTCGGAGGGGTTTGTAGGGTCTGAGCTTCTTGAAGCAGCCAGGAGAGAGGATTTATCCAGGCTGGGTGGAGGAGCAGCCTCTCCAGCGGGGCTGGGACAAAGTTCCTGCCTCCAACCCTCTGAAATGTGGTGCATCACTTCAGCATGGCTGGGGAGGATTTGCTGGGAGACCAATGCGTTGTTTTCCCTGCGTGGCGCCGGGTTTTTGGCCAGCGAGCCCTGCTCCGGGGCACGCAGCCGGGACGGGCATCACAGCGCACAAACCCCTGCCGGCTCCATCCTGGTGGGAATCCAGAGCTCGCAGTCCCTCCGCCCGCTCCCTGCCTGGTCAAGAGGGGTTGGCACACCCAGGTTTTGGGGGCGGTGTGTTTGAGCCAAACCCATCCAAGCCGATGAAAAGGCACCCTGCTTTTGGGGAGGCCAGAAAGCCCTGCAGGGCACGGAGAGGTGCCCCGGTCCCCCGAAGCCAAAGGGAAAGAGGCAGGAGGGCGGTCAGGGAGGGCTGGAGTCATGCTGAATTTAGAGAGGGTTTTCGCATTTAAAGACATCTTGAGTATTAAAAGTGGAGGTTGCCAGCTAAGAAACAGCCCCAACCTCAGCCCATCGGTAGCATCCCTGCCGAAAACACCCTGGCCGTGCCTGCGAGGCGTAAGCATGGTCCTTCCCCGCAGAGACAGCCACTGCCTTCCCATCCGAGACAGCCACTGCCTTCCCATCCCCACGCTCCGCTGCCACCACCACCCTTTAGTTTAGCTCTAACCCCCAAAGATGAGGGTGGTCGGAGTGGAAATAAAGCAAGGACCGAACCTCCTGGTAGCACATTTCCTGCGGTGCCAGCATCAGCTCGGCTCCCCGGGGGATTTCTGCTACAAAACAGCCACCGAGAGAGGAATTCTGGAGGCAGTGGAAACCGTCCCCGGGGGAGCTGCCGGCTCCTGAATCATTAAATGCTTCCACTAATGAAGCGATGGGTTTTGTAGTGCAAACTGCTGCGTGAGGAGTCACTGCCACACGGCGAAGCAAACCCTGGGAGCACAAGAGCTGCGGGAAGCCGCTGCACGGGCCGGTGCCTGTCCCCAGGAGAGATGCTGGCAGGGCCCCGCACAAGCATCCCCCGTGCCCTCCCAGGCATTTTTCCTTCCTGAGATCCAGCCCATGTTTTGGAGGAGAGCAGGGAGGTTTTTCCCATCTCACCTCCCCTCTGCCTGTAACAGGCCATTACCTTCCCCAACAACCCCCCTCCCTGCTCCGCTCCTCAGCGAGAGAAAAGTTTCCAGAAAAGCATCTGGTCCAGATTTAAAGGCATTAAGAGACAGAGATTGGTAGCTTGTTCTAATAGCTAATCATTATTAAAAGATCGCTCCGTATTTCCAAGATAGATTTGTCTGGCTTCAGCTTCCAGGAAGAGGTGGTTATTATGCCTTTCCCTGGTAGATTAAGTTACCTCTTTGTACCAGTGTATTCTCCCCGTGACAAATGCTGTAATCAAGTCACCTCTCAGTCTCCCCCTTTGATAAATTAAACGGGCCGCGCTCTTAAATCATGCTTAGCCCCGGCCCTATCTTTGGTGATTAGAGTGAGCGGCTGGCAGTGATTTTTTTTTAATGAGTACAAAACTCCCTTACGGGGGGGGAGGGACGGAGCCCATGAGACCCAACTGACCATCGTCGGTGGGTGGAAGCAATCGGTCACAGGTTGCCCAACCCAGATTCAGACCATCCAGAGAAACGGTGATGAATAATTTCTCCAGGTTATCCTGGTACACAAGCCCCATTCCCCGCAGCAGCCAGGTGCAAAAACCAGGAGGAAAATCCAGGATGGCAAATCCAGGGGCTCCGTGTCCACCAGGCCATTAACCTCTCCATAAATAGCGTCCCACACACTCGCTCTGCTTTCCTTCGGCCGTGACGTACCATTAAAGACATTTAAACTGTCACTTGGCCGCGGCACGGTGTCCCCTGAGGTCCCCGGAGGAGGCGATGCCCGTAGGAAATAGATCCTTGTGGAGCCCAAGGGCGACCAAGGTCTCTCTGGGAAGATTTGTTGGGTCAGTCTCGGATGACTGGGCTCTTGCTGCCCGGGCTCCAGACACTTTTTCCCATCTCCGGGCTCCCTGCATGGCTGAGCCGCTGCGATCCGCTCCCCTGGCCAAAGCCCACCGGGGCAGCGCAGCAGAGCAAACGGTACCCGCGCACGGGGCTGGGCGGGGAGGGGGGACCCTGCAGAGCGCCCCCCCGTCCCGCCGAGCATCCCCACAGCCCCTTCCCTGGCAGAGAGGAAAAATTATCCTCTCCCGCAGGATAACAAGGAAAACCTATATGTGGGCTTTCTGCTCCTACCTAGAGGCAGCGGGATGGACATTTGCTGAAAGGCTCTTAAAAACCATCTGTATTTGTGCCGCCGGCCCCCGGGTCTTGCGAAAAGTTTGCTGCACATATATATTATGTGTGTGACAACTGACAGACTCGAAACCATGTCTGAGGTTTGCTACCGGCAGACGCTTCCCTGTGATCTTTAAAATATACAGCATGACGCGAGGTATTTTAAATAGATCAAAATACATTTATTACATATTTATATTATTTTCTCTAGTCTATTTATATCTTTTGGAGACTCTTATATATAATATATATAATATATTTAAAATAACATAAAATTGGCCAGTTTTTGTCATCTGAAATACATTTTACAAATATATATATACATTGTCACATATATCTCAAATATATGTGCAATGAGACAGAGAAACACCGGAGGTGGAAAAGGTACAGACACTTTCATTGCATCCATCGGCTTCTCCACGGCGGCACGTCACCATCGCCCCAGCGAACGGACTCCGCGCTTTACCCCTGGGAAACCAGTGCTCCCAGTTGCCAAACTGCCCGTGTGAACTGGTGCCGGGTCTCGGTCCCCAAACCACGTGGGGCCAAGCCGGGGGGAGCACCGGGGTGTGATTTGGTGGTGGTGGTGGGGGGGGGAATGGAGGAAAGATGGTGCCCCCGGGAGGGGGCAGCAGGACAGATGTGCACAGCTGGCGGGCGCCGGGGCTCGGCGAGGTGACGGGTGGCATCGGGTCGGGCACCGTCCCACGTACCCTCCCGGCTCGTAACGTGGCCGGATCCTGCCCTGTGCCGACCCCCCCCCCGTGGCAGCATCCCTGAATTGGGGGGGGGTGGGAGAGCAGGGTCCGGCCGGAGCACCAGACCCGGCTGCCACACACTGGTTTTGGTGTGCAAGAAATGGCGTGGGGCAGGGGGGCAGGGGGGGAACACGACACAGGGGACTCTTTTGGTTGTCAGCACGAAAGGAAAGGAAAGAGCAGGAGGGTTTAAAAATAAACGTATTTGTTCTGCCTTATTAAAGATAGAAAAGGTGGCTCTGAATTCATCTCCTACAAAAGGTTTGAAGGTCAAGCAGGCACCGCATCGCGAAAGGTTAAGCGCTAAGTGATTGTCCCAGCCCTAAAAGACTAAGTGCACTAAATTCGGTTATGAGAAGCTAAGGCTCGTCCCGGCGGCTCCCGGCCCCGGGGACCCGCCGCCCGGCCGAGGGGACACCGCGGCTGCCGGGGACAGAGGATGCTCTTTCCAGCCGGTGGTTTCAGGGCGCAGGGATGCGGCCGCTTTCTGCTCTCACCGGTGCATCTCTTTGGGGTGAAGCCAAGCGGGAGCAGCAGCGGGTCCAGCCCCTGGTCCCCCGTCCCCGGCCAGGGCGGCCACTGCTGCCGGAGGCTGCCCTGAGCCCTGGCCGAGGGCAATCCCTATGGGATGCTGGCCAAGAGGATTAGCGGCTCTTTCCTTTCTCGGACTTCTGCCATCCTCCAAGGATCAAGAGTAACGTTGGAGTTAATTCCATGGATGGAGCAGCCTCCGCTCGGAGGAAAAGGCCGGTGGCTGTTTTCGGGGAGGACGTGTCCCCTCCCTCGGCTCCAAACCCCATCCCGCTGGGATCCCGCTCCATCCCTGCAACGACTGACACCAAAACCCGCATCCCGAGAGCATCCCTGTGCCTTTCCATCCCCTCCGGGGAACCCGAGCGCCGAACAAACACCACTTTTTGGCTTTTTTTTCCTCCTTTCCTTTCTATTTCCCCCCTGCCTTTCTTTGACAATCCGTGTGATTAAAACTACGGCCGGGCGGCCTTCCCAACCAACGCTCCCTGATGGTAGGGAAAAAGACCAGTAGCTCAGAGCACTCACAGGTAGGCAAAAATAATATTTATACGCTATGTACCGGCGTGGTCCACGGCCAGGACGAGGACTATACAGTATATGTACGACGACTCGCCAGAGCTAGCTCCTCACTAGCGGGGTTTGGGGAAGGGGGTGCGTGAACGGGGGCCGGGGAGGGTCTGACCCCCCCTCGCCGTGCCGGCCGCGGGCGCTCCCCGGCCCAGTTCACATCCTCCTACGCAGCAGTTTAAAAATAACATCTGTATATATTATTCTATTCTCCCAGGTAACACTGTACAATCATAGAAGTTTCTTTAAAAGCAATAATTTACTTAAAGACATCTCTATTTCTCTTTCGGTTTTATACAAATATTTACTGTGATACATATATATAAAGAAATTAACCCTCTGAGAACCCTACAGCAGCAAGATGTGCACCTTTTTTTTTTTTTTTAATAATTATTATTTATTCAAAAGAACCTAAAACCACTTAAAAGCATTTTTTTTAAAAAAATAAATAAGTAGTGCGCACACAAAATCTCCCTGCCCCGCCCCCCCCCTCGCCCCCCTCCCCCCGCCTCCGTCCTTCCCACCCCCCCAGATGCAATGGGACAAAAAGCGGGCGGGAAAACCATCTCCCAGGGAGCAAAGGGACCGGCGATGGGATGGCGTCTGTGTTCGCTGCCTTATAATAACACAAACTTCGTGGCCAGGGCCTGATGGCACGTCCCTACATGTACCCGCTTTTGGGGACAGTCTGTTTGGGGGGGCACTCTGTGCCGAAATGGCCCGGTCCCTCTCAGCGCTGCCCCCGGGGATGTTTTCTCGCCGTGGCTGGTTTTTAGGGGATGCCAAAAACGGAGCAGCCCCTTGGTGGGCAGCACGGGATGGTGGTGATGGACGCTGGTGGGAAGAAACTCTGTGGGGACAAAGCCCCGGTCCCTGTCCTGCGGCCGGCTGGCGAGACACGATGCTCGGGGGGCACAGGGCAGCGAGGCAGGGAGGGGGGACGCCGGGGCAGCCGCTCCCCAGAGCCTTTTGCAAGAAGGAGATGGGGATGGGGGACTCGGGACAAATCCTGCCTCTGCCACCAATGTTTGGACATGCCACAGCAAGTTGTCACCCAGGGACACGGCTTCCTGGATGGGGACGGGGAGGAGAAAAGCACCGGGAGCCCGTCACAGCCGAAATGCTGCCGGGGACCCCGTGCTCGACCCCCTTCTCCCTGAGGCTGGGTGCTGCCGGGGCTCCGCAGCCAGGGTCGGGTGCGGGATGCCCACGGGTACCAAAGCCTTTCCCACGGCCACGGGGAGCAGGGAGCCAGATTTTGGCTCGCAGAGCACCAAAGAGCAGCACGGCCGGGAGGAAGGGACCCGCAACCTGCACCTTGCCGGCTCCTTCCCTCCGTGCGAAGGCGGGGAGCGGGGCAGGAGCAAAGCCTTCCCAAGCACGGGGTGCTTTGCCCTGTGCCGTGGCACGAGCTGAACCATCGTGCCACCAAGGCTAGCCCAAAACGCAGCGGAGGGTAGGACGCGGGCGCTGCGGCGGGGGGCAGAGCAATGGGGATGTCACCCCAAGGGGAGGATGCGAGCGGGGCGCCGGGGGGGGGGGAGGGCCGGGGCGCGGGATGAGTTTGCATCTCTAAGGCACAATCCACCTTGAGGCTGGGACGCGGGGACGGGTTGAAGCGCAAGACGGGGCGGTTTTTCTCCACTGGCATCTGTTGTTTTCGGAAAAGCATCTGCCTCTGAAGCAGGGCTCTCCAGGGAACGGGGAATTCATAAATCCCAGCCTGGCATGCCGGCGGCTCCTGTGCTAGAAGAAGTGTAACTCAACAAGATGACTTTCACATTGATTTCCACGTTCGAAATGATTTTTCAAGGGAGAAAATGCCAAATTGCTCGGAAAAGTGGGAAAATACCCACATTTGAGAGCTTTCCACTCTCCTTTTTGTGCTTTTCACTATTTAATCCTACTTAGAGCGAAACTTATGAATTCCCCGTTGGAGATTTTGGGGTAGACCCAACACTTCGAGCAGCTGATGCCCCAGACCCACTTTTCACCCCGAAGATCGATATTTCCAGAAATTGGCTAATTACTGTGTTTACAATGCTTCTTCCTATCGCAGTCTGCCTTTTCCTTATTAGCTACTTTGCCAGTAATTACGCTACTCACTTTCGCTGCCACGGACCTCCAGCCACTTACGTCTGTTTTCTGCCTAGGAAGCCATGCCAGTGGGAAAAAACCACCCCCAAAACTGGATGCAGTCTTGACTTCTAGCTCTTGCATCTGCCCAGCAAGTCACCTCCTCAAAGAACCCCGGTGGCTTATTCATTCCCTTGTTCATTTTTAAAAAATACTGAATCACTTCTTTCAGATTTAATATTATTATTATTATTATTATTGTTATTATTATTGTTATTATTATTATTATTATTATTTTGGTAAACAGTCTCCCAAACGGTACGGTGAAAAAATTAAAAACCCTCTCACCTCCCTCCCCCCCCCCACTTTTCCCCCAAATTAAAAAGAAGTACGTTAATGTTGCATGTTATTTCAAGTGTTGTTCTTGTGCAACTGAATCAGACCACCTGCTGGAAGGAGCAATTTTTTTGTTTTGTTGTCGTTGCTGCTCAGTTAAAAAACAAAAGGAAAAAAAAAAAAAAAAGAAAGAGAGAGAGAAAGATTTGTTTCCTGATATTTCCTCTTTTTGGATCTCGCAGTGCTCGGCTCCGAGAAAACGCTGGCGTTTTCCCCGCGGGGAGAGCAAAGCCCCACGGGGCCGCACGGGGCGAGCGCCTGCCCGCGCCCCACGGACCCTCCTCTCTCCGTCCGTCCGTTCGTCCGTCCATCCATCCGTCCGTCCGTCCGTCCCCCCAGGGCCATCGGCCCCGCTGCGGGCGCCGGGCGCGGGAGACGCGCCGTGGCCTGCCACCGTCCCCTCCTGCAGACCGCTCAGTGGTTATTGCGATGAAACTGAAAACTATGAACGATACTAATTTCTCAAGCATTCCTATGGCACTTGCATTGTTCTGCATAATTTGAGCGGGTTGTAGGGGAAGAGATTAGAGGAGGAAAAAAAATACCCTCGGAAAAGTCAATGGAAGGACCAAGAGTCATATTTCCGACTCCCTCCTGTACGACCGCTGATCCAACGCTATTGTGGCTTGAAGCCTATCGAACTCGTGCCTGTTGTCCGGGCTGAGGTCCTCCAAACCCCGGCTGTCGTCGTCTTCCTCTTCCTCGTCACGGCTCATGAAGGCCAGCTCGTTCTCGTAGCAGAAGGAGTTGGTGCTGGGCAGCAGGAATTTGTTCTCCACCAAGTCCTTGGCGCTGCAACGGGGGGTGGACGGGACCTCGTAGGTTTTGTGGAAGTGGGAATAGTCTACTTTGTACTGGTTTTTCTCCTCAAACAAGACGGGCTCAAAGCGGTGGCCCCAGAGGATTTCGCTGGCCAGGTAGGAGCTCCGAGCTTGCGTCGTCATAGCAGTGGCTTCTACCATGCCCTCCAGGATGACCACGATCTCAAAGTCATCTGTCTCCAAATCCTGGCGGCTGATCCCAAACAAGGGGCTGTCTTCGTTGATCTCGTGGAGAATGGTGATGGGAGACACCAAGAAGATACGGTCCAAGCCTTTATCAAACCCCACGTCAATGTCTATTTGGTCGAGCGGTATGTACTCCCCTTCTTCTGTGATCCTGGGCTTAATTAGCTGAGCTCGTACGTGGGCTTCTACTATGTGGCTTTTCCGGAGGTTCCCAACTCTCCACATCAGGCAGAGTTTTCCATCTCTCATTGCCACTACCGCGTTATGGCTGAAAAGTAATGTCTGGGCCCGCTTTTTGGGCCTGGCCATCTTTGCCATTATTGCACCAATCATGAAAGAGTCAATTATACACCCCACGATGGATTGAACCACCACCATGAAGACTGCGAGCGGGCACTCCTCCGTCACGCAGCGGAAGCCGTAACCAATAGTCGTTTGGGTCTCAATGGAGAACAGAAAAGCAGCCACAAAGCCATTGACCTGCAGAACGCAAGGCTTGAAGGTATCGTCTCCACCCGGGTTTTCTAGATCTCCATGAATGAGTGCAATTAGCCAGAAAATCAGCCCAAACAATAACCAGGACACCAGAAATGCCAGGGAAAAGAGCAAGAGCATATACCTCCAGCGGATGTCAACGCAAGTGGTAAACATGTCTGCAATGTACCTCTGCGGCTTGTCATCCATGTTGGTGAACTCCACGTTGCACTGACCGTTCTTCTTTACGAATCTGTTCCTGCATTTCCTCCTGGTGTGGATTTTCCCATTGCCAAAGCCGTTAATACCTGGCATGGTGGTCAACCTCAGCCCGTCTTCCTCGGAGGACACGATGCTGTAAGGGTTGACTCTGCCTGCAGTCATCCCTGAGCCAAGCCCACAGTGAAGGTGAAGGCTCCTGCGACTCCCAGCGTCCCCCTGGCCCACCCCTGCCCACCCCCCAAATTCTGTTGCGGTGGAAGAGAAGTCCCAAGCTTCCACGTCCTGGCTGCCACGTCACCAGGCGGATCCTGTGAGAGGCTCTGCAATGAGAAAACAAAGACACGGCGGTTACCTTTCGTGGCAAAGGGACCCAAGAAGGTGTTTGGCCATGGATCAGATGGGGTGGGTGGCTGCATGTTGAGCGAGGACCCCCCAGCTGCCATTACTCTCCCTCCTACGGCTCGTCTATTCCCAAAAACCACACACGAGGAACGAAGAAGGCCTTAGATTTTGATTTGTTTGTACTACAAAGCAAGTAAACAAACCCCACTGGGGAGATGCGGCATTTGTGGGACCCTCAATGACACCAGCAGATGAAAAACCTTGGGTAGCACTGGAGTCTCTCCCCTTCACTTTTCTCATGAGTTCTGCTGTTGGAGCAGGGTCAGGCTGCTGGAGGGGAATGTGGAGAGGCCAAGCTGCTCTCCTTAGCACAGAGATATTAATAAAGGTACGCCTGAAAGCGGCTACATCAGTTCACATTGCCCGTGCCAGATGGACCGCTGCCCAGCACATCGCAGCAGCACTTGCCCGACCTCCCGAGCACCAGCTCTTCTGGGGTCGAGGGAAACCAGGGGGAGATGTGGATTTAACCTCCGTTCCCTAGCCCGGGGATGGGAGAGGACACGGCCAACATGCAGCCGGTTGGAGAAGGCCCCCGGAAGGCACTCGCTCGGGGCAGATGTCCCCAGCAGCAACTTTCCCAACGCATCCACTGGGACATGGAGCCATCTACGGTCACAGATGGGTTTTGCTGGCCAAGTCTTATGAAGGCACAGCTGCCACTGGGGAATGGGGAGTTGTTTTGACCCCTTCTGGAGGGCTCTGCTGCAGGGTCAGGGACCTACACTCAGCTTTGCCTCGGAGGGAGGTGGCACGGACACGGGAGAGGTGGCCCGAGCTGGCTGGGCTTCCCAGTGCAGGCGAGCCCATGGTGGGGGAACCCAGTGGCACCCTGCCAGGCTGCTGGCCCCCTCTGTGATGGCACATGGGGCTGCATCAAGTGGCAGACAGGATTGTGGAGAAGCCACGTGGCACGTCCCAAGCAGCCTGAAGAGGTGGCAGTGCAGGAATTCTCCCCAAAGCACCCCCTGCCGCAGCTCCTCCTTTAATTTACCCACGTGGGATGCGCCACTGGGCATGAAACCACCTTGCTGGCAACGAGACCTGCGTGGGGCAGTGATGTGGTGGGGGAGCGCGTGCAGAGCCCCCCTACGACACCCTGTCCCCCCAGCGCAGAGGTGGCCGGCTCATGCTTAGAGGCACAGGCGAACCCGCCGGGCTGTACGTGCTGTGTCGGATCCGCTGGCCCGATCGATGCCGTCGATTCCTGCAATCAGCTCCAGCGCCCGGGGACACGCTGGGACACGCACACCCTTTCCATTACACGGTGGCCAGGGACAGCCCAGCGCCTGCAGCGGGGGAGCTTTGCCAGGCACAGCCTGCCCGGGGCTGCATCGGCCCCGCTAACAATGATACCCTGGGCTGCCTTTTACCGAAATTCTTCCCAAATCCAGCCTGGGACTTGGGAATCCCTGCAGAAGCCCAGCATCGCAAGCAGGAGCACTAAAAGAAGGATGGGGAGGGGGGTCTTTATTAGGGAGCATAATGATAGGACGGGGGGGTAACGGCTTCAAACTGGAAGAGGGGAGATTTAGATTGGATCTCGGGAAGAAATTCTTTGCTGTGAGGGCGGTGAGGCACTGGAACACGTTGCCCAGAGAAGCTGTGGCTGCCCCATCCCTGGAGGGGTTCAAGGCCAGGTTGGACGGGGCTTGGAGCAACCTGGGCTGGTGGGAGGTGTCCCAGCCCAGGGCAGGGGGTGGAACAAGATGATCTTTAAGGTCCCTTCCAACCCAAACCCCATTCTGTGATTCTGTGTGATTCTGTGAAAAGCCTGCCCAAACCTCCTAGGTGCGGGACACGGACCCACACGTGCCACCATCTTATACACCAAAACAACATTATTTCCACCTGCTACAACCCAGGCACAACCATTTTTTCTCCCCAAAGCTGATTTTTCAAGCACCACGGTTCTTTGTTGGTGTCGGCAGAGCAAGCGACTGCACGCAGCCGGCTGGGGCTGTCGGCACGAGATCCTCTCCCTCCTTACAGCCACGGGGAAGAGTAAAATAGGCAAAACAATTAATATTAGTGGTTAATATTCACAACCTCATAGTCATTGGAGGTCAAATGGGGCTGGAGAGGCCTTGCAGAGCTGATGTGTCAGGCTGGCTGCAGGCTCACACTGCCAAACTCCAGCCTGGTCACCCGTCCCGAGTCTTCCTCCTGACCACACTGGCTACATTCATTAATCTCTCGCCTCCTTTTTTAATGAGAGCTGAGCAATTGGAGCCAGAAAAGGCTGCTTTTCTACCACCCCTCCGGCTCGCCCCCCAGGGGAATACGCTGCATGCTTTTTGCCACAGGATAAATTTACTCTCGGGTTGTTTTGGGTTTTTTTAATTAATTCTAGATGCATTTGAGAAGTGAACAAAATGCAATGAGCTCCCAGTGACCTGCCAGCGGATTAGCTGGGGTCTGGATTAACTGTGCTGGGAGGGGAGACGTGCCCGGGTGACGGCGGAGGCAGCGGTGCTGCCCTCGCCGGGGGTGATGCTCCCGGGGACGCGCGGGTTTCCCAACCACCACCGCTCCCCTCCGCCTTCCCCTTCCCTCCTTCCCTCCTTTCTCTGTTCTGCCTTTCTTTCTTTCTTCCTTCCTTCCTGCTCTTCATCTATCTTTTTTCTTTCTTTTTTCTTTCTTTTTTCTTTCTCTCCCTTCCTTCCTTCCTTCCTTCCTTCCTTCCTTCCTTCCTTCCTTCCTTCCTTCCTTCCTTCCTTCCTTCCTTCCTTCCTTCCTTCCTTCCTCTCTTTCTCTTTCCTTCTCTCTATTTCTTTCTCACTTTCTTTCTCTCTTTCTCTTTCCTTTTTTTATTTTTTATTTTTCTCTTACTTCATTTCTTCCTTCTTCCTTTCTTAAATTTTTTTCTTTTTCTGTCTTTCTTCTTCTCTTCCTCTCTTTCTTAATTTATTTCTTTTTTTCTTTCTTCCTTTGCTTCCTTCCTTCCTTCCTTCCTGTCTTTCTTTCTCTTTCCTTCTCTCTTTCTCTCTTGCTCTCTTTCTTTCTCTTTCTCTCTCTTTCCTTTTTTATTTTTTATTTTTCTCTTTCTTCATTTCTTCCTTTCTTCTTCCTTTCTTAATTTTCTTTTTTTCTTTCTTTCTTCTTCTCTTCCTCTCTTTCTTTCTTTCTTTCTTTCTTTCTTTCTTTCTTTCTTTCTTTCTTTCTTTCTTTCTTTCTTTCTTTCTTTCTTTCTTTCTTTCTTTCTTTCCTTCCTTCCTTTCTTTTTCTTTCTTTCTTTCTTTCTTTCTTTCTTTCTTTCTTTCTTTCTTTCTTTCTTTCCTTCCTTCCTTTCTTTTTCTTTCTTTCTCTTTCTTTCTTTCTTTCTTTCTTTCTTTCTTTCTTTCTTTCTTTCTTTCCTTCCTTCCTTCCTTCCTTCCTTCCTTTCTTTTTTCTTTCTTTCTTTCTTTCTTTCTTTCTTTCTTTCTTTCTTTCTTTCTTTCTTTCTTTCTTTCTTTCTTTCTTTCTTTCCTTCCTTCCTTTCTTTTTCTTTCTTTCTCTTTCTTTCTTTCTTTCCTTCTTTCTTTCTTTCTTTCTTTCTTTCTTTCTTTCTTTCTTTCTTTCTTTCTTTCCTTCCTTCCTTCCTTCCTTCCTTTCTTTTTCTTTCTTTCTTTCTTTCTTTCTTTCTTTCTTTCTTTCTTTCTTTCTTTCTTTCTTTCTTTCTTTCTTTCTTTCTTTCTTTCTTTCTTTCTTCCTTCCTCCCTTCCCTCACCCCTCCCTCCCTCCCCTTCCCCCCGCCCCATGCCACGCAGGGTTTCACCCCTCTGAGCACCCGGGACACCAGGAAACCCTCTGCTGCGGGGGAAGCCAGGACAGACCCGAGGGGGTGACGCTGCTTTGAGGAGGGGGCAGCTCTCGTGACACCCACATTCACTGAGGCCACGGGACGAGCCCCCCCTGAAACACCAAAGCTCTTGGGGGGACAAACCCCCCCGGCCCTGGGCCGGCAGCGGCAGCACGGGGAGACGGCAGCTAAATAAAGGCGAGCAAAGTGGATCTGTCGGAGCAGGCGGCCGCCTGCGGCTCGTACTTTATTTAGCACCGTTTTGTTTGGAAATACGCTTTCTCGAGTTTGCTGAAAGCTGAATTTCTGGTTTGGTTTTAATTTGAAGGCTGGAGCCCCACGCTGCCGCTGCGGGAGGCTGGGGCTGGGAGAGGGCTCGTGCGAACGCGTGGAAACCCGGGGCCGGACGGGCTCTGCCGCAGGCACCGGTGGGGGCCGCAGCCCCGTGGGTGCCCCGAGGTCCCTTGGGTCAGGAGTGGTGCCCTCCAGCATCACCCCAGCACGCCCCACGGCCAGGGCTGCCCTGGGCTACGGGCAGAGGTGTTACATCCCCCTCCCTGCCTCTTCCCCAGGAGTTTTGCGCCCCCCGAGAATCACAATTTTACCCCCTGGGGGCAAACTCAAAACTCCCCTCAGTAACCGCTGCCCCTGGAGCCCGCTGCCAGCCCCGGCTCGCGGCCGACAAACCCGTGCAGGGTGTGGGACAAGACGGGGACCGTCCCCTGCCGCTGGTACCACGCGTCTTGCGCAGCGCTAATAGCGTTAACACGTAGGAAACAAAACAGGTCCGTAATATTAATAGCGGGAAGGAGCGGCCCGCAGCTCCCCGCGGGCTCTGAACACAGCGACGCCGCGGACTGCCCCAGCTAATGAGCTGACATTAGAGACAACGGCTCCTGCCACTAAACTGCAGCAACCCAACTCCCACCACGGAGCGGCTTCCCGCAGAGAATCCAAGTGTCTCCAGCAATCTGCCAACTGCACGGCTGATTTTTTTTTTTATTAATTTTTTTTTTTTTTTTTTGAAAGGGAATTAAATGTTACAACAATATTCGGAACAGCCAGCGTGCCGGGAAAATGTGTTGAGTGCCAGGGAGGTCATTAGTTAGAGTCGGCTGAATCTGTCGATGTGATTTATCATCACACCTTTCCCTGTACCTCTGGAGGGGACACGTTTTGGGGCCATTAGGGCTGCCGTCCCCACTCCTGCATCCTCCCAGCATGGATTTTCTCCCGTCTCGTGGAGGCTCGTGGGGCTGTGGTCGGGTGGGATTGACCCGAGTGGGGACTCAGAGGAGCTGAGCCAGGGGACGCAGGTCCCTTGGCCGCGGGGATGGGAGAGATGACCGTCCAGGAGGGGACGGTGCGAGGAGGTCACGCTCGGTGCTGCTGCCTGCCCTGCGCCGGGAGATAACACTGCTATCTCCCGCAGCGATGCCCTTCATGCCCCAGCAGCGGGACGGCAATGTCAGCGGGGAGGAGGGAGCTCTGCTCCCGCTGCGGGGCTGCGGCTGTGCCGGCACAGCCGAGGCTGCCCAAACCGCTCCTGCTCACCCCGTCCCAACCCAGTGACCCAGCACTGAGCACCCAAGAGTGTCCCGACTGTGCCAGGGCAGCGCTGCTGCCTGAATAACCCCCTCCTCCCACACCCCGTCTTTGGCTACTTCCAATAAATTAAGGGTCGACACGGGGCAAGCCAGGCCCTGATGAATCCGGAGGATAAATGACCCCCTGCTTCCCCCCTGCTGCCAGGAAGGACAGAGGCTCCCACCACAGTGCATTCTTAATGAGATAAAACTGCTCCGTTTCTGCAGGGACATGGGTAGAAAACAGCCACGGACACGCACCCCTCCACCGGACCCCCCCATGCACCCCCCCCAGTGCCGGTGAGCAGCCGAGACATCGCTGTCTGCAAGCCTTGATGGCGCACGCAGGAGGGAAACTGAGGCACAGGGGATAAGGAAGGCCCTTGGTGGGAAACTGGAGGTGACAGGGTGCCTGGAGAGGTGCTGGCTCGTCCCCGTCCCCCCGAGCCACGTGCGGATGCCACCGCGGGCACAGCAGGAGAAAAGGGGCCACGTGCAACGCTCGGCACCACAGGGGCCATGTGGCTTGTACTTAAGCACCCTTAAAGTCCCACTAAATGTGTCCTGGATCAGAGAAGACCCTGGGAAAAGACCCCTTCGGAGGCTGCACTGAGCACACGCTTGGTCCCCAAATCTATGGCATGATGGGGGCACCGAGCATCCCAGCCCGGCTGACTCCATGTCTGTTCCAGGCCCAGTACCCAGCCCCACTCCGGAACCCCTACGCCGCCATCCCCCGGCCACCCCCCCTGCTACTCGCAGGTGATGCCCCCCCTGCCCGTCTGCAGCGTGGCGGGGTCAGGAAACGCCACAGCACCCACAGTCCCCCCAGCCCGCAGCCAGCCCTGCAGCCGGGTCCTGAAATCCCATCTCCCTCGCCCGGGAAATGCCGGCTGTTTGTCTGTCCGCTCGCGTCCATACAGCCAGACAGCAGGACACGGCTGGGGGTGAGGACGAGGGCAAGGGGGGGGCGAAGGCCTTGGCAGGGTCAATCCGCACCAGAGACTGCCGAAGGATGCCCCAAAACTCCAGGGGATGCCGAAGGATGCCTCGTCCTTGCGACACCCTTACCCAAACCTCCGGGGTACCCACGGCCCCTTCCCCACTGCCCCCCCCGCAGCCCCCTCGCAGGCAGTCCCAGCTGCCCCCACTCAGACGACGGGTGTTAATACCCCGGCAAATCGCCCTGGGAAGGGGCAGAGACCCAGCCACCCTCCCCAGGCAGGGGGGGGCTGGTCGGACCGCGGGAGGAGGGGTTCAGCCCTTACCTGGTGTACCCCCGGGGGGGTCTCCCCAGCGCTCCCTGTCCATGGCTGCGGGGCGCGGGGTGCCCCGTGGCCCTGCTGCAGCCCGGGCAAGAGACAGAGAGTTTTAATTGAATTTCTAGATTATCCTGGGGGAGAAGTTGTAATCTCCTTAAATCCAACCTCTGGTCGAGTCCCGTAACCTACTGTCCTGCGCCGGGGAAGGGATTTAGCCGGGGGGAGGGGAGGTTTCCCAGCCTGCTGATGCCCCGGACCCCGCGCCCCGCAGGATTTGTCCCACAGGACGTCAGAGATCTGCTCCTGGCAGCCCCGGAACACCGGGAATTAAGGCTTTGGGGTGGCGATGCCCTGTCCCCTCTCCCCACGGCAGGACACGGTGACGGGGGGTGTCCCAGGGACCTCCCGGAGCCGGTGGGGCTGGGGCACCGGTGATGGAGATGTCTGGTGCTGGGTGGAGGACGGGAGCTGGCTACGGGGTCAGTGGGGTGTTTGGAGGGTGAAGATGAGCCCCCCCCCGGGTGGGACTCACGGTTGGGAGGTGTCTGGGGATTTGAATTGAAATATCTCCTGGCCTGGCTGTGCCCGGGGTGCCGGCGGGATGTGCAAGTCCCCAAGCAATTCCTCAAGTCCCCTTCCTGGCCTGGGCTGCAGTGGGCACCTCCCTCCCTCCCGAAAAGCCCCATCCCTGGATCTCGTGAGCCAGGGGGTGTTTTCGGATGGGTGACCTTGGGGTGTCTCTGTGCCTTCCCCACGCGCTCTCCTCCATCACATGGCCCTCATCTGCCCTGCACACTCCCAAATCTGGATACGTGCCGGCCTCCAGCCCCAGCCCCACACCATCCCAGGGACAAATGCCAGCGATGGGGCTGGGCGCGGATGATGGCAGAACCGAAATCAGCCGGCCACGTTCCTGCCTGTCCTGCGCTCCGCTCGTGCCATTGCTGGGGCCCCTGCAGGGAGTTGGGTTCCCATCAGGGATGGTGGGTTCCCATCCGGCACGTGCCAAGAAGCTCGTGGGGAAGGCAACAACCCTGGTGCCAGCCCAGAGGGATCGACCGGCTGCTAAAAAGCACCGTGGGAAGAATGGGAAAAGGGGATGGAAAGGGCAAACATCTTCAAGCGAATTTTATCACCAACCAGATGGCGATGAGCTGAGGGGTGCAGCGCCCAGGGGCCCCCGTGCCGCAGGTAGCGCCATGCTGCGGGCAGCATCCCTGGGGTATCCCAGGCATAAATTATTTTAAGACCCCTCTCACGGAACGATGGCCACCTACGCTTTAGGGTTAGAGGCAGAAGGTGATGGATCCGGACCTTGTTCAGCCCCAGCTTGCCGGCAGCAGGACTAATCCCGTACCTCCCGCTTGCCCAGCTCCCATCAACGTCCCTTTCCCAAATCCCGTCACTCCCAAGGCGGGTTTTTTTCCCCACGGAGCTCGGCTCTCACCCCGATGCAAACCCCCCGCCGGGAGCCGTGTCTCCTGCTCGAGGGAAATCGCGTGTGTGGGCAGAGCCCGCGCCCGGGAAATGTTTATCCTGAAGGCGCGACGTGCGGCAGGTTGGGAGCGATGGGGCTGCCAGTCGGAGCCGATGGAGCCGTGAGCCGCGGGGAGAGCGACGCCGAGCGCCTCGGCACCGGCTGCAGCCGTTTGGCTGCAGCCGGTGCCGAGGCGCTCGGCGTCGCTCTCCCCGCGGCGGTTTTTCGGCTGGGAATCGGCAGGGAGAAGAGCGGAATGAGCGGGAGAGCCAGCTCGGGATGCGCAGGTGCCGCCAGCAAGGGGAGATGGAATGTAAGCAAGGAGGTTGGAGCCATCAAACCGCTCGTCAGCATCCTCCGCTCTTTTTCGGGCTTTAAACCCGGCGGTTATTCCTGCTCCATCCAAGCGTTAGTTCAGCTCTCCCTGAGAAATACAACCCACGTCCCGCTATCCCGGGGAATTTTCCCGGCTCCTTGGCCGTGCCAGGGTAAAGATGCCATTTCCACCCCAGAAGCGGCTGCGTTTTCAGCGCCATTCGGTATCGCCCTGGGTTAAGGTGTCAGTAGAGCCCTCAACTTGATTTTTAATCCCGGGAGGAAGGAGACGGGGAGGAAGGACATGCCATGCTCGGGCAGAGCCACCCTCCTGGCCCTACTTACCCTCCTCGATCGCAGCGAGAGCCGCAGATGCTGAGCCCGATGCCGGCGGCCGAGCGAGCGAGCGGGCGGCCGAGACTTCGCTGGGCAGCACGCCGCCGTCCTGGCTAATTACTCCCGAGCTCAGATTACAGCCTCCCTTCTTCCCTACATGTACAGGAGCTGGCACCTCGGCTGCGGCCGTGGGGAGCCGCTGCCAGCGAGCGAGGGGGGCATCAACCTTCAGTGGTATTTCTAAGGGGTGGGGGGCAAAATTGCGGTCACGGCAGCGTGGGAAGCCCAAGGTACCTTAGTGGTCTCAGGGGACTGGGAGAGAAGCAGCTCAAAGGGGATTTCAGAGATTTTGGGGATGCGAAGGACCAGCCAGAAGGATGCGACAAAGTCAAACCTGGAGGATCAGACACTAGACCGGGGCAAGGCAGTTGGTGGTCCAAAGCAAGACCTTGGTTCTTTGATCTTGAGACTTAATGATGGCCATGACCCAAAACCCATCACCAAGCATGTCCCACAGGAGGCAGAAAAATCACCCTCCTTTTCAGTCACGGGGGTGACAAACCCCCCGGCACACACGTGATGCTGCCCGGCATCTTCAAGATGAGAGAGACCCTTGCACTGCTTTGCTGCTACTAGTTTTCCGCCAGCCCATGGCTCTGCCCACACCAGTTCAAGAGTTTCAGTGCCTTTTAAATCCCGCGAGGCCTCCCTTTAACGCTCTCATTCCTCAAGCTGAGCCCAGTTGGAGGAGACCTCCTTCCCAGAGGATCCGTGGCGGGATGCTGGATCAGGCAGCCCCAGGTTTCTGCCCTTTCCGCCCTGCCCCGATGTCCCCGGGGAGCCGGACACCCCCACACTGCAGACATGACCCCAGACCCAAGTAGCTGCAGGGGCGGCGAAGGCAGGGCAGGGTATTTTGGGGATCGTCTTTATCTGCTGCGGTGAAGATTTAGCACAGGCATTGCGTAATGCCAGGGACGGGGGGGCTCACTGCTCCCGTCCCCTCTCGCCATCAGGGATCAGCGGCACAATTAATCCTCCCTCATTCCCTGCCTGCGGGTACCAGCCCCATCCATCCTCTCAGCCCGGCCCCGGAAGCAAGAAGTCAAATCTCTGCCCGACATCGGCACCCACCACCCTACCGCCATCACCCAGGGCGCCCACCTTGTTGGGGAAGCCCTGCCCAAACGGGGGCGGCCATGAAGGTACGCACCGGGCAGACGTAGAACTCCCTAAAATAACTCCCTTCTCGTTATTTCTGTGCCCCAGCCTTGGGTGCTGTTGGTCAGCCCTTCGTTAGGGGGTCCAGCAACCGCAGAGACCTGGGCATTTAAAAGGTCATTTTCAAACCGGCAAGGTTTGGTGCACACCCGGTTGCGTTCCCTCCTGTGCTCCTCCGCACAGGCCAGGTGCACCCACCGATGGGCGGCTCGCTCAGGCACACGCTGCAGGATCCCGAAAGCAATAAACTAGTAGCCAGGAATGCTTTTTTTTTTTTTTTTTTTTTCTTTTGGGCAAAAAAACCACCCCAACCCCCACGTGCTCCTGGGCGACCCTACAATAAACAAGGCGAATGCAAAGCCCGGTGTCGGCGAGCCCGGGGAAACCCTGTGTGCGCGCACACGGGTTGATGAAGAGCAGGGCACCATTTCTCCAGCAAGTAAAACCAAAACACCATCAAGGGAAGATTTTGGGGGAGGCAAAGGCGGTGGCACGCTGCTGCCAGCCACTACAGCCTACCTAACCCCCGGGGTCCTGGTCCTGCCCTCCAGCGTCCCTCGGAGATGTAAAGCCAGGCGTCACGCAGCATCCTGGCACGGCCAGGTGGTGGCAACGGGTGGGCTCAGGGCAAAGGTGGCCTGCGGCCGAGGCAGAGGCCAGGTCTGGTGGCATTGTGGCGGGTGGGACAGGGCGACATGCCCCCGGTGAAGAGTCGCACAGAGAGTTACACAACGCCGCCCCGGCCGCCCTTGGCTGCGTTCGTGGTGCACGCTCCTATCGACACGGCCCCGGCCGCCCTCCAACATCCCCGCGGGGAGGTAACTTTGCAAGTGGCGTAAATGCAAGCGCATGTGAGCGGGGGGGCTCTGGTCCAGCCCCCCCGTTCCCAGCCCCGGACCCCCGGCAGTGTTGCCAGCAATGCTCCGGACTCGCCAGCATCCCCTGTCCCCCCGACGTTGTGGGGGGTCAGGAGGGCTGCGGCGGTGCTGCGCGGAGTAGGGGGAACAGGGAGAGCACCCACCACCAGCACCCTGATGAGAAAATGCAGCAGCTAAGGCACCCCACGGCCTAGATCCAGGGAATTTTAGGAAACGAAGGACCAGCCAGAAGGATGCAGCAAATTCAGACCTGGGGGATGTGACGCCACGTTAGGGCAAGGCAGTCAGTGCCCGCGGGCAGGACCTCGGCTCTTTGAACTTGCCGTTTAACGATGGTCATGACCCTAAAATGACCGTCAAGCCTTTTCCAGGGGAGGAAGAAAAATTGCCCTTCTTTTCCATTGGAGGTGAAAAACACTTGCTGGCCCCACCGGGGCTGACACCGGCAGCAAGGAGCCCTGCCCTCGGCGCAGCAGCAGGACGCAGCAGGGATGCTTTTGTCCATAGAGAGGGGGAAACTGAGGCAGGGCAGCTGGACGGGCCCGAGCGTGGGGACCGGTTGCAGCCCATGTCATCGCCTTCCCCCCAGCCTGGCCTGACCCGGGTTCGGGGTATTTATAAAGCCGATAAGGGAACAGAAAGAATTTTCCAAATGCCGAAGTTACGTAACCCGTCCTCGCCCTCCGCGGACATCGGCTGTAATTATAGACTTGCGGGGGGGTGAAGCTCTCCATGGAGGGGGGCACGGCAGCCGGTGTCACCCCAAAGGGCTTCACCCCCCTCTCCCTCACTGTGGCGGGTCCCCAGGGCCAGGCACCAGCCCGTGCCACCACCATGGCCCCGTGGGACCCTGTCCCTGAGGGACCCTGGTGGCATCACGGCCAGTGCCCCCGCCCTGTGTGGGGGACCCCAGGTTTTTGGCGGGGCTTTGGGTGGCTGATCCCCCCGGGGTGCGCACGCCCCTCCAGCCCATCCCGGCACGCGCTGGATGTCAACGCAGATGACAGCCCGAGCACGGCTGACATCGCCATGGTGACTATCAACCGCTGCTGCTGGGACGACTCATGCGGAGATGCTGCACCAGCACCTGCCTCCACAAAGCGTTGACACCCCCCTCCCTCCCCTCCCCCAGCAACTGCGGGTACCCCCTGCCCTCCCCCAACCCCATTTCCACCACTTTTTGCCCCATTAGACCCACAGGCAGCTTCCAAAACCTCCTCCATCACCTCCCGGCTGCCTCCGACGCCACCAGCTGTGCCTCAGTTTCCCCAGCCCTGCACTTGCCACCGGGGGGAGGGGGGGGAAGGTGTCGCCGCCCCGGGATATTTTTCTCTCTCGCCCAACTTCGGCCAAGGCGGCTGAGTTGGAAGGATGCTGAGCGAAGGCTCCGTCGCTGTGGCAACCCGCCACGGCTGTCTCCAGGCGACCGCCCAGGGATGCTGCAGAGCCGCTCAGGAGCCATAGCGAGAGGGACCAGGGCGGGGAGGGGGAAGGAGGTGGGGGGAGGGAAGGTATCCATAGGAATGCCACCCCCCCCCTCCACTCCCCTACCAAAACCACATCCTGGACCGTTGCAACAGGGTGTAAAACCACCCCGAAAACAGCCACCGATTATACTCAGGCAGCCGGCCGAGAACCGACAATCCCGTCTCGCCCCAGGCTGGAGTCGGTACCAGCAGGATGCTCCCGGGCAGGCGCGGGGCCCCGCCGTTTTCAGGGACACCTGCAGGGCTGTGGAAATAATTGCTGGTAATAAGCCCGTTAGCCTCTTAACCCTCATTAAGCAGCTTAGGGGGGACACGCGCCATTATACGCAAACCCGGAGGTGGAGAAGGCCCTTGTCAGGGCAAAGGGGTGTTACTGCTGGGGACGGGATCGCAGCAGGTGCTGCGGGGGCTGTCACGGGGGGCACGGCTCCGTCTCTCCCCCCGGCAAGCTCCCCTCCTGCATCCAGGCCCCCCCGCCCCATTGCTCTTTGCCAGCCGGGACCATGGGCAGTGCCGAGGAGCCGGCAGGGATGGCGATGACGGGCCGTCACACCCGTGTGACGAGTGTGGGAGGTCTCAGCTGCAGTCACGTCGGTGGCGGGGGGGGCTTGTGTGGGGGGGAGAGGGGCGGCTGACAGCGCGGGGCGACGGCCCCGCCAGTGCCCGACACCGCGGATGGGGAGCGGAGCGGGACCGTTTCTAATCGCTCCAGTTGGAAAAGGTCCCATTTCTACATTTGCTGAATTAAAGGATGTCAGTGTCTGATGCCAAGCCCAGGCTCCCTCGGAAATTTAAACTAATGACAGCGAAGAAAATGAGCTGAAACCAGAGCACAAGCGCTCCCACGTTATCCAGCCGCACCAGCCCTGACCAGCCATGACCACGGCAGGGTTTAGATGGCAGCTTGCAAAGCACCAACCATCACAAAGATCTCAACTTTTTGCCCCAAAATGCAACCTTACCCACTCTGCTCGGTCAGAAAGTGCATCGCTGGCACCCGGGCAGGCCGGGCTGCCATGTCGAGGTCCCCAGCGAGACCCCCATCCTCCTCCAGCCTCCCAAAGGGCAAATACCTCCCTCTGTTATGGGTCCAGCTGCTCTGGGCCGTGGGGTTTGTTCAGCACAGGGTGGAAGGAGGATGAGCAGAGTGGCGAGTGCGATGTCCGGATTTCCCCAGATCTGGTGATTCCTACGGCCGGCTCCATCCTGCCCGGCCCCGCACGGGGGGGCAGCGGGGTCCCGGCAGAGCACTGGGGCTGCCAGCCCCTTTGCTGCCCCTCTTCCCCATGGAAATACCTGGGCTCAGGCGAGGGCTTCAGTCCCCGGCGCTCTCCGGGCTCCGCTGGGGCGTTTTTGTGCTGCAGCTGAGCAAAACCACAGGGTGGTGGTAGGTTGGTGGTTTTTTTTTTTTTTTTTTTCTTTTTATAATTTTCTCTGCGAGATAAAATTAAACAAACAAGCCCTTCTGGGAGCAGCGCGAGGAAGGGAGCCTGCTTTGCTACAGATGTGCGTGTCCTCAGCGATTACAACCGCCGAATTAAGCTCTCCCTGTGGCTGGGACATTTGCACGATCCCCCTCCTTCGCCTCCTGCGGTTTCACCGGTAGGAGATCAGCTCACTCTGCAGCCTCCCTCCCCGTGAGGTCATTACCCAAACACCTATTTTTCACAAAAGCATCGAGAACGGGGTTGGTTGGTTTTTTTTTGCCTGACCTCACCGCCTCTCCATCAAATTAGAGTGGTCTCGAGTGCAAGGCTGGGAGCACTCGGCAAAGTGGCACACACTGGTGGAGGAGAGGATAGGATAGAAAATAGAATAGAATAGAATAGAATAGAATAGAATAGAATAGAATAGAATAGAATAGAATAGAATAGAATAGAATAGAATAGAATAGAATAGAATAGAATAGAATAGAATGGGATGGGATGGGATGGGATGGGTTGGGATGGGTTGGGATGGGGCTGGGCATCTCCCACGGTATGGTTGCAGAGGAGGGGGAATGCTGTGGGTCAGGAGCAGGGTAAGGGGCTCCCGGCTGCCCTCTGAGCCCCGGCTGCAGCCCCCAAACCAAAGAGGAACGGCCGTGGCACAAAGACTTGCAAACACACCTAAACTTTCCAGCTTCATCTGATTCGGGAGCCAGCGGAGAAGCCGTTGCCATAGCTTTGCAGACCACCGGTGGGTTTTGTAGCGCAATCTGGACCACGGATCTATGCAAATCCCCAAGGCAGAAGTCTTTATGGAGGCATATGACAACCGAAAAAGAATAGCGCTCAGTGCTCTACTCCCACACGCCACCCCCCAACTTCACCATCATTTAAATCAGTCTTAAGTTGGAAGAATTCAAATCAACACTGTCGTCACAGAGCCAAGCAGAGAGGTGACACAACTTGGATGCTGCCAGGGAAATTGCCCCCCTGAGACTCCAAACCCATCAGCCCATCACTTTTTGAAGCCCCCATTGAGGAAAACAAATGAACTGGCAACCCGCTGCCCCCAGCCCTCCATCCCCTCCGGCCAGGGCTGCCAGAGAGATTTCCAACCAGCCTCCCCCCTGGGATCAACGGGAGGGGGACCGCGGGGAGAAAAAAATATCCAAGACACGCTGCTGAGGCTGGAGAGCCACAGTTGGAAAAGAAATCAAAGCTTCTCAAGAGAGAGATGCCAAGGAGATACGCTGTTCCGAAGAGAAACAGGACATTCGTCTCCGAGGGGGAGGAAGGGAGGAGGAAGGCTCGTACCACCTCTTAGAGCTGCCCTGCTTAGGTGCTCGGGGGGGCTCCAGGCACAGCAGCCTGCTCGGGGGTCTTGTCCCCGCTGTGCAATGCTGCAGACACAGATGGCATCACAGCTACTGACTCTTTGTGTTGTTTGGGGTTTTTGTTATGATTTTTATTATTATTTTTACCCTAAATGCATGTTTTCAATTTGGGGGAAAGGTTGCTGGGTCCCGCCGGCAGCAAGGCAGATGTGGATCCACATTCCGGGCTCCTGGATTGCTCCCTGCCTTCCTGCACCACGCGCCCAGACCCTCCGCTGTCGCGGGGGACGCAGCTTGGCATCGGCAATCTCCTCGGGGCTCTTGTGGGAGTCACGTATGGAAGAAGCTGGGGGAAAAAAATCATACTTTGCTATCACCAGGAACGCCCAAATCAGGTCCCAGTCCAGTGGGTGAAGGATCAGCAGTTTACATTTTCCTCGCGAAACATTTTTGGGTTGCACAAGCAATGGGACGGAGCTGGAAGCAAGCGAGGGAGATGGTTTCAGCGCACCCCTGGTTGCTCCCCCGGAACTGCCCAATTTGGCTAGTTCAGCAACATTCCTGCAGTAAAATTGTTCCTGCAGGAAGTTTTATACCTGTGCCCTTGGGCAAAGCCCTGACAGCATCCTTCCCTGGGAACAAGCTACCTGCCCCCTCAAGGCAGCACCTGGGGAGGTAGGAGGGAGAGGAGAAGGGGCGCAGAGTTGAACCGGCTATAAATAACCCCATGGAAAGGAAACAGGAGAAAAAGCAGCAAACAGAAACCAATAAACCCAGGAATATGGATTCGGCTACGAGCGTTCGGTGCAAACAGCTCCTCACGCTCTGTGTGACCCTGCGGAATCGGGCACAAGAGAAAATGGGATCCATCACGGCTCCACGGACCGGGATCCAGCCCGGCCATCGCCTTTCTACGAGCAGCACATGGAACCCGCCCAGAGCCCTGGGCAGGGTGTGCGGCACACGACGCAGGGTTTGCGGCAAGACCTCATCCCCTCCGCTTCATTTAAAAAGATAAAGATGAGAAAGGGGGGAGTTAAATCAAGGAGAGTTAAATTGAAGAGAGTTAAGTTCAGGAGAGTTAAATTAAGGCACCCAGGACTGGTCTGGCTCGCGGTGGCCAGCAAGTCACAACCAGCAGTGCTGGAGTGATTCATCCCGAACCAGTTCGATTTAGTCAAACCAGCCTAGAATAAGGCAGGGAAAAACGGCCCGGAGTTTGCCCTGCTGATGCCAGCCAGGTATTAGCCCACGGGAGGGATGGGGCCAGCGGAGAGGAGACAGAGTGGGATCATCCCCACCACTGCTTTCCCCACCGCCTCCGGAAAAATGAATGAAAATCTTCTGGATACTGCACTGAAACGCATTAAAGAGGGTTTATATTTTGCCTCTTGTCCCAGCGCATCTCCCCGGAGCACATCCGTCCCTGTCCCCAAAGGCTGCCGGAGGAGGCAGGGACCGGGCTCCACTTCACGGCATCCACAGAACTAGTTTACCCCAGAAAAATCACCCGAGCTGCTTCAGTTTTCCTTGCGTGTAACTTATTATTAAAGCTGAGCAAATAATTCAGGCCAAAAGCTCCAGGAACACCATTTCGCCTTTTCATTTTCGCTCTCAAGCTGTCTGCAATTTTCCCAGTGCTGGGGGATGATTTAAGGACCTGTCTCCGGACGGGAGCGCCTTGCTGCGACGGCGGCTGCGAGTGTTTGATGGCCCGAATTTCACGTGCGCAGATGAGGACGCACCGGACACATAAGGATGGATGAGTTTTTCCCAGTACCCTAATTAGACGAGCAGCATTTGCACGTGGGGTTTGGGGTGGTTTTTTCTGCGTTTGAGACCTGCAAACACGCCGTGCAGAGTTAGACAAGGCTCGCCGAGCGCTTTGCTTTATGGCTTATCATTTCTCCAGCCGATGGTACCAGCCCAGACGCACGATTTCCACGGAGCACCTCATTCCCACCTCCTCTTTGCACCCCAAAACATCACTAAGGACTCGGGAAAGACGTGAGGAGGATGGGACCGGGGGCAGAGCCGCGGGGCCGTCGGGCTGTGGATGGCTCTGACCTTCCAGCGCTGCAGCCATCCCAGGCATTTGGTTCCTCATTAGCGGAAAGGTTAGGGAGAAGGGATCGGCTCTGTGCAAACTCCCCACGGTGCTCGCGTGACGCAGGCTGGCAAAGGCAGCTCGCCCCGATGCTCAGGCAAACGCCAGCCGAGAAAAAAAGCAGGAAGGGGAGAGCCACGCTCCCGGCCTGCCGTGCTGGGGTGCCCAAATCAGAGGTCCCCATACTTGGAATAAGAGCCTGTGCCCCCCCAACCCCGTCCATCCCACGCTGGGGTAAAGCAGAGCCCGTCCTCAAGGCCATACAAACTCCTGCTCTAAGAGACACCCCCGAACCCCTTCCCAGAGGACAGGGGCTGGTGTCACCCGCTGCTGGGACCCCGGGCACTCACTGGGGATGCTGAAGGGGCTGAAAAAGGTACACACACACACACACCCCCCAACGGAGGTGAAGCACGAGAGCTGGCATCGAGGGAAACCGCGTCCCATTCAGGGGCCGTCAGCCCTGGAGAAGGGACCCGCTGCCGGGTTTGGGCAGGGCAGCCGCTGCCACCCCATTTGTTTGCTGTCAGGACACGGCAAACCGATGGCATTAACCTCCCTCTGTAAAGACCCCCCCAGAGCAGCTCAAGCGCGGGACAGACAGGAGCCATTTAATGACCCCCAGCACCTGAATGGGGCCGCGGCCGCTCTCGGGGCCATCCCAGGTGACGGAGCCTGGGGCTCCATTAGTCCCTGCTGGAAACCCCTCTCCAGCCGAACAGCTTTCTCCTCCCGTTGCATAATTGCACTTTGTCGAGCAAACCCAGCCGCTGGCGGTGCATTTTCTCCAGCCTCGCTGCTCTCCTGCAACATTTTCCTTATTCCTTTCACTCTCTCCGGACACTCGCCGAAGCACCCGGCGAGGGAAAAGAGAGAAAAATCCAACGCTCGTCCCACCCGTAAAGCAAAACCCAAGATGAAAAAAGCCGGGGCGGGGGGGAAAGCACAGAGTGGTGTCAGATGCCTCTCCCCAATCCGTCCCCTCCCGGTTTGCCTGTGGGGGTTTGACAAAAGTGCTTTTCGGCTGACAAAATGATTACAGGGTGCCGAGACAGTAAGTTGCACATGGATTTCTTGCCTGCATTTCAAGCAGGGCGAGGACACGGCTGCAAAAGCAGCTGCACTTCTGGAGGGGTCACGGTGGTGGGGGAGAGGGGAGATGGCAGGAGGGGGGATTTGGGGACAGAAGGAAGGAGGGACATTTTCTACTCGGATAAAAAAGCAAGGAGAGAGGGGGTGGGAGCGTGCACGAGTGTGCGAAGCCAAAGGCGGGAGATGCTGCAGGTCCCCGATGGAGTGGGGATGGATTTGGGAGGATGCTGGTGTCGGTGCTTGGACCACTCAAGGTGGGAAGGGGGGAAGCTGGAGCCACTGTCCCCCTGAGCGGGGTCACATCCTGTGGCCTTGCGACGAGGCGGGGGTTTGGCAGCGCTGGGAGAGTGCGTGGATCTTCCCGGAGGGAATATAGACCGAGCGGGGCAGAGAGAGGTGCCCTGGGCACACAGGGCTCCCCGCACCTGCAGGCAGTGGGTGCTGGGCCGGGGTGGGGGGGGGTGGGAAGGGGGGGGAGGAGCAGAGGAGGATTTCAGCTCCAAACTCAATCTGTTGGAGAACTTGGCCTGCTCCCCGTCAAGCTGAAAATAGCACATATGTAAGGACGTGCACGCAGTGCTGGCTGTGTCCTCGCCGAGCGCTTCCTTCCTGCTGCGCTCCACGCAGCGCCCCGGCCCCCCGCCTGCCGCCTCCGGCCCCCCGCAGCCCCCACACACCCGCCACGGGGGCCAGGTCTCGGGCAAGAGATTTTTTTAGCTCCTTAGAGCATCCTTATTTCGGCAAAGCGGGGCTGGTGCCACAGGCGCCGAGCTGGAGCCCGGTCCTTTCACCTTCAGCCACTTTTCATGTTTACCAGGAGGTCCGTCCGGCAGCGGCATCCCTGCCGTTATCATCTGGAGCGGGCGAGGATGAGTGCGGCTCACGGCGGGAGCCGAGCTTTATTAGAAACAGGCATCTGGCCCCAGCCCTCCCTGCGGCTGCCGGCCCAGGCTCGGGCTCAGGACGGGGCCACGAACACGCACGAGTGCCCAGGCATCTGCGGCAGCAGGCGGGGGATCTCCATGAAACCCCAATATTTCTCCAGATTTTATCTCCAAACTCATTATTGGCGGTGGCAAAATAAAGACATCGTCCTCCTCGGCGGGAGCACGTGCTGCCCGGCCGGGGTCGAGCCCCAGCTCTCGGGAGGATGGTGAAGTAGCAGAGCGTGCAGCAAGCTGGAGGATGGAGATAACCCTGGCAGCAACCGGAGCTGATTCCTGCAGCGGAGAGGGAAGAAAAGAGGCTGAGCTCCCCATGGACATCGGACACAGGAATAATGGGAGAGTTTTGTGGGATATCGGCTGCAGCTCTGAGCACAGCCCCTCTCTCCTCTCCCATCCCTGCTTTGAATTCTCCCTAAAGAAATGTCCAGGGACAGTACCCCAGGATGGAGGAAATAGGGGGTTTCTCTGAACGAGGCTTACGGGGTGATAACTGGGGAATTTAGTAAATGCAGAAAAGTAAATAACACCAGGTGCTGGGGAGGGACGCACAGACATGGCGCTTGGTGCACAGCAGAAGAGGATTGTTACAGGGTCGTTCCGCGCTCGGTGTATTCGGGGTGCACGGTACAGCCACCGTAGGACGATCCCCGAACCAGAGGGAGCAAGCAGCCCTCCCGCCAGGCTGCCCGGCATTTCAGGGCAGGAGGAGAGGTATCGCTTCGTAAAAACACGTTTCTCACCCCAAATCTCCGCTCTGCCAGGTCGTTGCTTTACAACAACGGCTGCCTCCTGCTGCAGAGCCCGGCTGGGGAGAGCAGCTGCACGCCAAGGGACATCCCCCGGCTGGGCAGGAACCAAGCACAGCTCTAACACGCGCTCGCGTCCGCAGCGCACCAAAAATGCCCCTGAGCATCGCCAAAACCCCGCTGCTTCCCGAAGGCCTCCGAGGAACGGCATTAGCGAGCGTGCGGTATCGGCTCTCCTGAAACAAAGCCATTGTGGTCGAGGCAGGATCCTTATTAATTCTTTCCTCTCTTTAATTTCCATTTTTCCTCGGTTCCCTTTCCAACTGCTCAGGTAGGGGATGGATCAGGGCCCCACCAGCGCCAGCCCTGCGGCGTGGTGCCACCGGCGTTATGGCGCCGTGACACAGGGGCGTGACATGGGGTGGTTGCGTTTGGGGTCGATGGCGAGCTCGGAGGCACACGAGGGGAAGGGAGATCTGGACGGGTCAGAGACCCCCAGGGCAGAGGGGAAAGGGAGGGTGGGGGGCACCCAAATAACACCCCAGGGCTGCGGGGCAGGGGGAGGAGGGCCGGATCCTGGCCCCGTCCACGCTCCAGCTGGGAGGACGGAGACAGGAAACTGCCACTTATCGAAACGACATCATTTGGTGAAACACCCCGGCTTCTCCCCAGACACCGCCCTCGGGGACAGACCGCAGGGATGGGACGGGACCTCTCAGAACCCACAAAACCCACCCAGCGATCGCCCTTCCTGCCTCCACCAGCAGCACTCGCCTCGGCCACCCATCACCGACATACTGCCCTTGGGTCCCCCCATCACCCTCATCCCCCAGGACCCTAAAAAGCACCGTTTTCCCCATTACATCCCAAATCCCTGCAGTCCCCTCTGGCACCCGCCCTGCAGCGCCCATCACCATTGATGCCATCGACTTGTCCCCAGATCCCAGGGGTTGCCGACGTGCAGCGGTCCCTCCGCAGGGGACAGCGTGTGGATGCTGTATGTCCCCGGGACTCCTGCGATACCCACTCGCCCACCCTTGCATAAACTGCCTGGAGCCGGGACTGTTTTCGTTTGTGTTGCCTACAGCGCTGAGCTCTTCAACTTTATTTGCATAACAAATAATTAATAATAATTAATGACAGGGAGAATGGTGCGGATTGCCAGATTTTGCTAATTAGTGAACAAGCGCCATCACAAAAGCGAAGGCAGGCGTCACACGGCCCCCTCTGCCCGCCGAGGGCAGGCTGTGGCCAAGGACACGATGGGGACGGTGGCCCTGCGGGACTCTTGGCCCGTTAGGGGAGGAAGAGGAGGAGGAGGAGGAGGAGGCGGCACTGGGGGTGGTGGTGGGACAGGTCAGCAGTGCTCGCAGGGTTTTGGCTGGTGGCCACTGGTGGCCACATGCGGGTGCCTTGCCACATGGCACACGGAGAACCCGACCCCCCCAGTGCAGCCCCACACTCATGTCATCGCATGGCGTCCCACGCCCCGCTTTCTCCATGCCTTTATTAGAGCCTGGGACAACACTACTTAATTGTCTGATGGTGGCACCGCTCCATATAATTAATGGGAAAAGCGGCACCAGCTCGTTAGAGAAAAGCCTTTGCTCCGGCAGCCCCACAGCCGAATCGTGCTGGGGACATTCCTCCCCCGTGGCCCCTTGCAGGTGACACCCCCTCACCGGCGTGGGGGGCTGAAAGCACCAGGGACAACCCCTGCGTCACCAACACCAGAAAATATGGAGCAGCGAGGATGCGAGCGACCGGCTCGCCTCTTTGGTGACACTTGGGGTGCAGGGTGACATGGCAGCCTCTGCCCGGACATCACACAACTGCAGCCACCTGGGAATACTCACCCCGAGACGGGGTGGAGAGGGAAAGGGAATGGGGAAGAAAAGGAAAAAGAGAAAGAGAAAGAAAAAGAAAAGAAAAGAAAAGAAAAGAAAAGAAAAGAAAAGAAAAGAAAAGAAAAGAAAAGAAAAGAAAAGAAAAGAAAAGAAAAGAAAAGAAAAGAAAAGAAAAGAAAAGAAAAGAAAAGAAAAGAAAAGAAAAGAAAAGGAAAGAGAGGAAAAAGGGAAAATATGAAGATGAGAGGAGAGGGAGGGGAAGGGAAGGGAAGGGAAGGGAAGGGAAGGGAAGGGAAGGGAAGGGAAGGGAAGGGAAGGGAAGGGAAGGGAAGGGAAGGGAAGGGAAGGGAAGGGAAGGGAAAGGAAGGGAAGGGAAGGGAAGGGAAGGGAAGGGAAGGAAAGGAAAGGAAAGGAAAGGAAAGGAAAGGAAAGGAAAGGAAAGGAAAGGAAAGGAAAGGAAAGGAAAGGAAAGGAAAGGAAAGGAAAGGAAAGGAAAGGAAAGGAAAGGAAAGGAAAGGAAAGGAAAGGAAAGGAAAGGAATCGGATTCTCTCGTCTCTGATCTGCTCAAGCGCTGACGGCTGTACCAGGCACAAGCACACATGTGCACCTAGAGCGCTGAGCGCAGCCGGGTGCTGGGGTGAGCGATGGAGAAAGCCCCCGGACCAGCCCACGGCGGGCAGGGTGCTCTGGGGATGCAACGAGAAGGGATGCAGCAGAGCAAAGCCCTCTCCCTGTATCCCTCTATTCTCTCCATGAAATCCTTCAGGTCCCACTCGCTTCCCACAACCCTTGCAGCAGCCCGGACAAGCCCTCAGAGCCAGCACGGCCCCGGTGACGCTCGGCATCGCTCCCGCTGCCGCTCCAAACCAGCCCCCTTGCTGTACACCAGCATTAGAGCAGATCCGTGTGTAATTACGCTTCACTGGCTCTCCTCTGTAACTGTAATTCCTTCGCTTTGCTGAATTGCTTCCCCTTCAGCACCACACATAATCCATCGCACTGTAATTATACGGGAATTTTAATATCTGATGCATTTGTAAGATGCACTTAATTCATCAGCCCCTTTAAGTACATTGTCATTACAGCCTTTAGCGCGGTAGGAAGGATGACTCGCTGTCAGATGGAGATTAGCTGGCCCCCGTGTGTAATGAGTTGGAGGACGTTCTCAGCCCAGCTGAGAATCGCGCTGCCCAATCTGGCCCTGGGGCATCCAAAGCTGGGGAGCAGGACCCACTGCGCCGGGAGCCCTGACCCCCCCGGGGAGATTGGCAGTGCCAGGGCTCCCCTGTGCTCCTGCGGAGATGAAGGGCAGCAGAATCCAGAGCAGCACCTGACCCCCACTTTCCCAAACGTCTGAATCACCCGACAGGGACGGATTTGGCATTTCATGAGAGAAGGGCCTGATCCAGCAGTGGCTGCCCAGCATGGGGGGAGGTTTATCGCTGCAGTCAGAGCACTGGGGGGGATCCCCAAAGGGCTCCCCAAGGCAAGGGATCCACATTTGGATCCCTCCAAATGCACGAAAAAAGTAGCCACTACTGAAGGCATATTTTTCCTGGCATTTGTTTCAGTGGCTCCTTTCCAGACGCGTCCTAAAAGGGAACCAAAGGCCTTTGAGCCTCTTGCAGCGAGCACAATGCAATGATTTTCCCAGCCCGGGCAGGACGGATGAGCTCACCGGCGTCCTTGGTTCCCCCCGGCTGCGGGGCACAGGGTCCCTGTGCCGTGGACCGTGGGCCCCGGGGCCGGCCGGGGTGCCCAGGGAGGGCAGCGGGCTCGGCGGCATGCCGGGGGGCATCTGGGCTCCATCCCACTGAGCTCCGGAAGAAACGCCAGCTGAGCCTGGGAACAAGGGGCAAAAGAGGAGAGGGAGGTGGGGGTCTCGGGGACTCGGTCTCCGTGGGGTGTCCTGGCTCTCACTGGCGGTGACACCACCTTTTCGCACTGGGATCATACCAGGTTTTCCCTCAGCGCTGCAGTGATGCCCACGCTGCCCGGCCAGGTGTCCCTGCGGGCGGGTGGCACCCACGGGTGGTGGCATCCGCCCCCACTGAAGCCACCTCGGCTCTGGCCACGGGCCACCATGGAGGCACAGCCCTGCTCCCCATGGCACCAGGTGACCCCGCAGCCTTGGGGTGGGACAGAGACTCACCGGGTCCCCGCAGCATTGGGTGACAACTGGGATACAGCCAGGGCCCTGCCTCCAGGCACAATCCCTCCTCCTGCCTCCGCTGAGACCTGCTGGAGCGCAGCCATGCCGGAGCAGAGCTGCCATGACATTTTGGCTGGAGGGGGTCGCTCAGCGAGTACCACCCCAAGCCCCGGGGCTGCTACCAGCACCCCGAGCCCACCCACAGCCCTTGGGCTCCCAGTGGGTGCCGGCACCGGAGCAGCTCCCAGGCACACCCCGGCATTCGGCAGCGTCAGGCACGGTGACACACTGGCCCCCCACCAGACCACAGCCTCGGCACAACCCGGCAGTCTCTCCCGCAAGCTCCCTGCTCCGGCACCCTACACCCCCCTGGGGACTCAGGCTGGGGACAGGAAGGGTGCTGCGGCCAGCCTGCTGTCCCCCCCTGCCCCACGTCACCGGGTCACGGCATGTACAGCAAGCTCCAGAGCTGCAGCTCACCGCACCGAGTGCCAGCACGTCCCTGCGCCCACATGCCAGACACAAGTGGGGACACCGGCTGCAGGGGCAGAGCTCAGCCTGGATGGGGGCACCTCCATCCCAGGGTATCCAAGGGGCTGGTAATGTACCATCTCCCCCCCCCCACCGCATCCAGAGGGACCCTGGTACCTGCCCCCCATGGGGAGTCACAACCTCCTGCCTCAGTTTCCCCATCTGCGCAGTGCTCTCCGAGGAGGGTAGAGATGGGAGCGTGGCTGGCAGAGGATGCCAGCAGGGTCTCTAACCTGACCCCTCGCTTAGAATCCGGGCAGGGCTTGCTCTGCTCTCCCCCTCCCCAGATCCTCCTTCCACAGGGTGCTGCCACCCAGGGGGGAATTCGGCTCCCAAGGTCACCAGACAGATGGGGCTGGGGACAGACGCCCCAGCTCTCGTACCCAGACAGCTCTACCAACCACCCCCTCCAGGCCCTGGCCACCCCCTGGGTCTCGCCTACCCCTCAAGTGTCCCCCTCCCTCCCCCTTCTCCCCAAAAAGCAAATATCCAGGGAGATGGGCTCCGCGCTGCAGCTCTGCCGGTGGCACTGGCGGCTGAGCAGAGCAGACTGCAGCACGGCCGTTACGTAAGCCCGAGCCGGGCTCCGGGGATGTAGGACACCGGGGTTGTCCCCCAGCCCACCCGGGGACTGTCACCCCCACCCCGCCTCGGCCCCGGGGCTCACAGAGGGTGGGGGGGAACCCCCACTGACTCAGCCCACGCTGAACGGGGTGCGAGGGGGCTTGGGGTGGCCCTGGGGGTTGCCGCGGCCCTGCCACGGGGCACAGGGTGGTGGCAGAGGGCAGCAGCGGGGGGACAGATGGCAGGAGGGTTGTGTTGCTGTGGGGCAGGGAGTGGGGCAGGCGACGGGGTGGGGCGGGGCTGGGAGATGGCGGGTGCTGCACCCACATCCCACGGAGTCCTTCTGCAGCCCTCGGCCAGGACCCCACCGGGGCTGACCCGTGCCAGGGAGAGCGCAGGGATGGAGCCGCCTAGCCAGGTGGTGACTCCGGGGCAGTGTCTCCCTCGGGGTGACTCACGGAGCGGGATGAATGCAGCTGGGGCAGCGGATCCTGGCCTCTTTCCCAGCCCGCATCCACCTGCTATGTCTATGTCCCTGTCCCCACATCTCTAGAGGGCCAGCATCCCCGGGGACAGCATCCTTGACATTAGCATCCCTGGAACAGCATCCCTATGGTCGGCCTCCCTGGGATCAGCATTCCTGGGAACAGCATCCCTGATATCAGCATCCATGGGTCAGCAGCCCTGAGAGCATCCCTGGTGCCTCCAGAACAGGCTGGGGAGCCAGGATTGGTGCTTCCCAGAGCTAAAAGGGAGATCCGTCCCCCACGGGACAGTCCCACCATCACCTGCCCCGTAGCCCTGGGGGGAAGTGGAGGTGAGGGATGGCACAGCAATGTCACCCATCCACGAAGCATCCATGCCCTGTGCCGGTGGCACGGCAAGCGGGCAGGCAGCACTGGCAGCACCGGGGCTCCCCCAGGACCAAGCCCTGCCCTGGCTAACGGACTTGGCAGGGGGCTGGCAGCATCCCCTGTCACCGTGCAGGATGGGGACAAGGATGGGGAGCCGATGGCCCCCCAACCACGTGGCTTCTCTCTGGCTTTCTGCCAGGTGGAGTCGGGATCCGGCCATTTCCGTCTGGGGGTGAGGGAGGGGCGGAAAAAGCCCAGGCTAAGGCTCCTGGCAATAGGAGATACCAGAACAGGGAATTAATGTTAATTAATTCATAATGATGCTGAGATAGTGATACCAGATGCTTCAAAAGTCCAACGGGGGAATCTGAAAGAGCTTTGTAAAAAACCATCGCCCACTGGCAGTCCTGCCTTGCTGCAAGCTGGGAACGAGGGAGTGAGCTGGGAGCCGGCATCGAGCTGGGAACCAGGGATCAAGCCGGGAACCAGGGATCGAGCTGGGAACCAGGGATCAAGCTGGGAACCAGGGATTGAGCTGGGACCGAAGGATCAAGCTGGGACCAAAGGACTGATCTAGAACAAGGGAACAAGCTAAGAACAAGCCAGGAATGGTGAAAGAGGGGGCATGTCCCAGTGAGGTGACAGGCCTGCAGTCACCCAGAGATGTGGGCGCAGCACCGGGACCCCCCCAAGCCACCTGCCACCCCACTCCCACCTTTCTGCCTCCCACCCCAACTCCAAAGCTGGTGTGGGGCCGGGGCGACGAGACGCCCACCATACTGCGCTCCCTGGGGCGCAGGGGCTCCCTGAGCCCCTTGATGCTCATTTTTATTCTCCTTCCCTCCATTTCAGGCAGACCGGGTGCAGGAGAGATAGAGGGACAGGCTCATGATCTGGGACAGTGGGACAGGGAGGGACACAGGTCCTTCGCCAGCCGGCGTCCCCACGCTCAGGGGACAATTCCCAGCTCCTGCAGCGAGTCGGCAGCACGAAGAACGGGTGCAAGCGGGGCTGGTTTCTCCCTTCTCATCCAGGAGAGCCAGCCCTTGCCCTGCGCTGTCGAACGCAAGCCGGGCTGGAGCTTTGCCAAGGGGCGCAGAAGAGCCTAGAAAGGGGCTTGAGCCCTGGTGCCACCACCCCAGGGCTGGGGACCCCCCGTAGCCAGCACCGGGAAAGATGTAACCGTGAACTCTGCAGAAACCATGGACAAACCCCTGCGCTTGGGCCCGTTTGCCCCCCTGGCCAGTGTGGGGGTTATGCCACCCCCAGGGTGATACAGCAGCACCTGCACGCAGAGGGGACCCCCAAAACGGGGTCTGAGGCAGGTGGCCGAGGCCGCGGCGGCGCGGGATGGCACGGCGTGGCCGGGGCACGGGGCCGCCATCGCTGCTTACATAAGGCACCCGCTCCACGTGCCACGCGACGGGAGACGGGGACGGACTCGTCCCCCCAGAAACCCCTCTTAGGGACGGCGCTCCCGCCCTTTCTAGAGACGCCGTCCTCAAAGCTGCCAACCTGTCCTCTTTTCCTCCCAACACGGAGGTTGGGTGAGGCTCCCGCATTGCTCCGAGCACATCTACACCCTAAAACCTGACGCCGATTAGGGAGAAAATGCCGGGTTTGAGCTCACTGTGCCGTTTCCCCGACAGCTCCTCCAAAGTTTATCCGCAGCAGGGAACGGTTCCCATCGCGCTGCCGGCAAAGCCAGCCCTGCAGCCTCGGCCAGCCGGCGGGGAGAGGGGGGAAAATCCACAGCGAGCCGTGGCTGGAGCATCGCAGAGCACCGTGGCACCGTGCTGTGCAGCCGGCGGGGGGACACCGCCATCCCACCCCGGCTGGTCCCATCGTATCCCCCGGGGTCATTTCAGGGCTCAGAAAAAAATCCACCTTGGCTTCGTAGGTAAAGCAACTCTTTCAGGTAAAGAGCAGCAGAAGCAATACAGGATTTCAAAGCGTGTCGTAGATCAGAGGCAAGAAATAAAGTGGCCTTTAAGGTGCCTTCCCCAGCAAAGCCGGTGTTTTATTAAGCCTATCCAGCACGGACGGGAATGCTCACTGTTATTCCAGGCCTGAAAGGAGCAGGCGAGGATTATTTTTTTTTATTATTAATTTTATATTTTTTTTTTTAAGTCTTGTTTTCATTATTTCCTGGTGGCTTCATTGCTTTGTGCTCACACAAAGGGAATTTCACCTGCTGTTCAGAACAAAAGGCCCCGGAAAGTTTTGCGGAGAAGGGGACAAGGGGAAAGAGCTTTATAGAAGCAGAATGAGTTGTGGCAGGGTTTGTTTTTCTTTTCGCAGCGAGCTGTAAAACATCCCCCGGCTCTTTGGTGCCGGCGGGAGACCCGGCACTGGCACGCGAGTCCCCTGTCCCCACGGTGTCACCCCCGCGCTGGGAGCAGGGGGGTGTCACAGCCCTTTATGAGATTGGGCTCGATTTGGGGTGCAGAGGGGGCCGTGGGAAGGCAAAAAGGGGATCGCTCCCCATCCTTTTCGCACGGAAGCAAAGTCAGCACCACGCTTTCTAAGAACAAAAAAAAAAAAAAAAAAACCAAAACCCAACCCAGCCTTCATTTGCCGACACCACCGCAAAACAGGTGGTTCAAAATCACAAGTGGAAAGGGGAGAAAAACCCCCTATTTGGGGATTTTGCACTCGTATGCGCTGCAAAACGATGCGGGAACGAATGCTGCTAAATACACACCATTTTCCCCTCTAACACTCTTTGCTCTATAATTAAGAGAGACTTCTAAAAATACAAATAGCCTCGAGCACCCAGCGAAGGCGTGCAGGTGCTGCTAACTGGAGGCACTTTAGTACAGCTCATTTTCTGGACAAATTTTACTAGCCTGGCTCGCGCTCAGCGCCGATACTATTACAGTGATGCAATTATGCTGCTGCCGCTGCTGTCGTCGGCTTGCTTTGCTTATTTTTTATCTTTTTTATCCGCCCCCCCCCCCCGCCGCACCGTGCTTTGCAGTTTGCCTTCGAAGCACCCCTTACCCTTCCCCAAATCGCGGGGCTCAGCCCGGCCGTGCCCCACCGTGGGGGAATCGGAAGGTCGGGCCGAGCGCGCATCGCACACGCGCGTGCATCTCCGCATGTGCGCACACGGATCGGGGCATAACCCCGCCACGGGCATTTCCAAAATGAGCCGGTGCGCAAAAGTTTTTGGCCGAGAAAGCGAGCGGGCCCGGGGAGCCGGGGGCTGGGTGGGGGGGGGGGAGAAGCGAGCAGAAGCGAGCGGAGGCGAGCAGGAGGCACCGGCGCTCCCCAAAACACAGCGGCGAACCCTCGCCGCTGGCCGGGGAGGGAGGGGGGCCCATGGCACTGGCAGGGTGACGGCGGTCAGCTTCGCAAAATCCAAACACCCCCCCCCCCTCCAGCCCCGCAACCTGGCATTTTGGGCATGGGAGCGAGGAGGTGGGGGGTGTGGGGGGGTGGGCAACTTCACCCAGGAGGCTGCCGCGGCGAAACTTCCCCATCTTATTTCTCCATTAGGGCTGCAATAGGTGGAAGCGATTGACTCACTATGAGACTGCTGTTTTTGCCTCTGACTTGGGATTAAGACGGAGCCGGAGGAGCGGAGGAGCTGTCGCGCCGGCTCTCTGGCAGGCAGACGCCGGAGCCTTCACTTACCTCTCACTGCATCCAGCCCCCCCACCCCGGGCCGTGGGGCTGCGGGTCCTGGAGAGTTAGCTGGCGGGGGACCCCACATCCACTCGGGTTTCTCCCAGGACCGACGTTCGGCTGCTGCTTCTTAGGCACAGACCCAACCCCTCCATTCCAGCCACGGCGGGGAGGGAGGGGGGAGAGGAATATATATATATATATATATCTTCTTCCAAAAGGAAAAAGAAAAAAATTTAAAAAAAAAAAAAAAGAGGGAGATTTAAAAAAAAAACAAACCACCACTTTTTTTTCTTGGTTCGGTTTCCCCCTGCCACCCCCTGGAGAGAAAAAAAAAAAAAAAACAAAAAAACAGATAAATCCCAGCGACCAAGAGATCCAGACTCAGGTGAATTTAGCTTCAAACTCCCTCTGCGCTTTCAGAGCCTTCAGCCTCAAATGGGCTCTGGAAGATGCTGGGGGACCCATCGTCGCCGAAGTGTCATCAAATATCCTTCGGGCTCAACTCCGCTCCTGCCCGGGGAGGGTGGACTTCTTCCCCGCTCGCTGCGTGCTGTGGAGTTGGCAGGGACCTGCCTGTTTCAGCCTCAGCGTGGAGGGTGGGTGGGTTGGTTGGTTGGTGTGGGTTGGTTTTCTTTCTTTTTTTTTTTTTTTTTTTTTTTTTTTCTCTCTGCTATTGGTTTTCTTGCTATCTGATCCTGAGCGAGCGCTGCAGCTCGCCGCTTCCCTGCTTTTCCTCCCCCCACCTCACCCCCCCCCCCCCCCCGCCCCCCCAACCAGCTCCCAGCCTTTTGACAGGGAATGAAACACAGACACCCAGTGAGACAGGCTCCGGCTTCTACAAAGCTCCACTCCCTCCTACCGCCTTTGTCCGTGAACAGCAACTACTCCCAACTCTGCCCGTAGACACAAGTGAACCTCTGCATCAGCACTTTCCTAATGGCTGCTTCGCCCGAGTCCTTCGGCCCTTCTTCTCCTTCTTCTTCCTCGCTTCCTCTCCTCTACCTTGATGGCTTCCGCTTGCTTTTCTAGCCCGGCCCCGGCTCCGACAGCCACAACGGCGGCGAAGCAACAACCCTTTCCCGACGGATCCATCTCAGCTCCCCCGTGCCGGCTGCTGCGGTCGGGGGGTTGCGGCCCCGCAGTCCATCACCGTCCTTTCTGGGCGCCTTCCATGAAAAATCGATGGCGGGTACCACGTCCCCGGAGGCTTCGCTCCACTTTCGGCTGGTTTAAGGGGCAGGGTCTGCGTGTGCGGAGAGGAGCCGGGGGCAGAGGGAGGGCTGGGAATCGAAGACACTTCTTTTTATTGCGGGCGGGGATTTTTTTTACTTTTTGTTTTGGTTTTTTTTTAAGATGGATTGCAGTCCAAGTTTATTTCTCGGTGGTGAGCATTATTTCGAGCCGTTTGGGAGGCTTTGGGTGTCTCCGGGTCACCCTGTCCTTATAACAGCAAGGCCTTTTTGGAGCGGGTCAAAGCGAAACCCTGCTCCAGCATCCTTTCACCCCCCCGGCGGAGGGGAGCGGGCAGCCGAGGGATGCTGCAGTGGGCTCACAACCCCGGCTGGCTCCCAGCCAGAGGGAGATGCAAACCAGCCACCAGCTGTAATTTTTGCTAGACTTCCTCCACGCTTGGTCGCCCGTGAGATCCCAGGGCGGCTGCCTGCTCCTTTCTGGGGATTCGCCGCCTTCGCTCAAAACAAATCACAGCCGGGAGACCTCCAGCCTCGACAGCGATGCCCGACACCGCTCGGCTTGGCTGTCACACAGCCGGCAGGTCATAGAAAAAACATAATTTCCCCAAGCACGTGAAGAAGTTGCCTCCCCACCTGCCCCATCTCCTTTTTGCGTCGCCTCCCACCCCTTCCCAGCCTTCTCTGCACTCTTATTCGTCTCCTACCATGGGTTTGGGACCACCGATCCCTTTCTCTTCCCTTCGGCAGCATCCCAGAGCGGTGACTCTCCTTGTCCCTGGTTCCCATCCTCTCCCCGGCACAGTGATGGAGCATCGTGCTTCCCCTCCCCACCCCCAAACACCCCCGAGCCCCGGAGCATCTCAGGGTGATGGTTGCGGCGCTGCCTCCCCTCCCCTCTCCATGCTGACTTGCCCCATCTCACCCCATCGCGCCAACCCCACAAATACGGCATTTTAACCAACACTTTGAAATCCAGGGATGGAAAGCGCCGCAGGGCCTTGTTCTGGCAGCGATACTCCTAAACCCCCATGGATGCTCGGCTAACAGTGGGGATTAGGGTTTTGAAGACCGGAGGGGACACCAGCCCCTACGCTGGGCACGGTGGCCATGAGCACGGCCACCCAGAGAACTGAGGGGCTACCATCAGTGTCCTGACCCCAAAACACCCCTCCCTTCTGCCTGTCAGGCAGCCCCTCGCGCCCTGGCTCCCTCCTCTCCTGCCACCCAACCTGTTCATCGCTCGTGGAAAGCTTTCCGAATCCCCCCCCCGGCCCCGGTGCCCAGCCGGCGGTGCCAGCCCCAGGCTCCCCGTGCTGGCCCCCCGCCTCCCTCCACTCCCTCCAGCAATAAATATAATTAACGGGCCGGGCAGCCCGGAAATTGGCTGCAGGGCTGGGGCGGGCGGCTGGCCGGGGGCCAGGGCCGGCCAGGGAGGCACCACCTGGGGAGGAGGAGGAGGAGGAGGAGGGGGAGAGTGGCAGCGGGGTCCCCAGCCCTGGTCCCCTCTCGGCTGACGCTCCCCGGCACGATGCTCCGCCGGGGCTGCCAGCGGCAATCCCGAGCTGCACGAGCCGGGTGTTGCTCCAGCAAAGCTGCAAGTGGGAGATGTTTGGGGCTTGTACGCAAGGGGAGACATGGCCACCCTGGGGGGCTGCAGCTCTCGGGGCCGGCTGGGATGGCAGAAGGGAGCTGGGCAGGCAGAACTGGTGAGGCCGGTGTTCCCATCACCCTGCCATGCTGGTGGCTTAGCCCTCCCTCCCTGGTTTGCTATGGGAAATGCAAAGAAATATCCTGGGATTTCCATCCCGGCAAGCCCCGGAATTCACCCAACCCACCGGCTCCCCGTGTTTTTGCCACGGGCTCTGGGCAACGCTGCCCTGGGGCTGGGGAGAGCCACGAGGAATCCCATGGCCCCCAGCGTGCCTGTCTGGGGGTGCAGGAGTATGGTGGCCCCCCGTGGCCCCGGTGGGCTCTCAGATGGGGAATAGCTCGGGTCAGGAGCCTGCAGCCAGGCCAGCTTTGGCCGTTCTCTTAGGAGCCATGGAAGCGAGGGAAGGAGGGCGAGAGGTCGAAGCGAGGGGTGCACCCGGCGGGATCTCCAGCAGGCCCCTTCCCGACGCCGGCAGCCGCGGCTGCGCGGGGCCGCGAGCAAGTCAGCACAGAGCCATTAGGGCTAATTTAATCAAGACTGATGGCCCAATTGGAGGGCTGCCGCCCATAAATCCCGCGCTTGCGCTGCATTAGTGTCAGGGCTCCTGGAGGAAGAGGCCGAGGGGGAGGCGAGGGGGGAGCGGGGATGGGGAAACGTGCTAAGTCACCCGTCCTCCCACTCGGACCGAGCGCCACCATCCAAGTCCCCATCCCGTGGTGAGCAACCTGGCTCTGGGGACATGGCCCACCATCCTACAGCCTCTCCCAAAGCCCAACGGCTGGAGAGGGTGGGATTTCGAGCAGCCTGGCTTTGCTGAGCCCCAAAAGGTGCAGGGTTGTTCAGAAATCCCCCACTCCAAGGCAGGGGTTTGCTCCCATGGGAGTCTCCCCGGCTCACTTCAAGGGGTTTTGCAGCAGGAGGGAGACGGGGCGCTGGGGAAAACAGGCGTGAAGCCCCACAGGAGACGACAGGACAATAACAGGGACTGCGAAGGACAAGCTGAGAAAGACCCGAGACTGACGGATGCAGCGTCCACCCCAGAGCCCAGCTGAGACACCCCAAACTCAAGCCATGCCAGGCTGCCATGGGGCTGCGGGACATCCCTCGTGGGGTGCCAGTCTGGCTCTCCCAGCACCCCACTCCCTTCCCACTTCTGCTGCTAGAAAGGCCGTTTTTGGGCTCCAGGTCACCACCTGATGACCCAAACCAGCCACGTCCCCCCATCCCCATCGCTGGGCGCGGGCAGTGGGAGACACGCGTGCCGCTGCACCGCACAGGCTGAGTCAGGAAATAAGCTCTCATCTATCAAAGTTAAAAATAGCCATTATCTGTGCCATTAACGCGCCTTGCCCCTGACTCTCTGTCCGAGCTGGCTCCCGCCTCGCTGCCCACCCGCGCACCGAGGCCATCGCACTCCCGGTCGAAAAATGGGCCACAGGGAAGGGACCGGACGGCTGCCGCCATCTGCTCCGGGCGCTGGCATCGCCATCAGCGTGGGATGCCGGCTCTGCCAGGCCGCGCTGTTGGCCGGCACGGCGGTGCGGAGGGCCAAGTCCCGGCGGGTTTCGGGAAGACAACGGGCCAGGGGATGCGGCGGACGGATGGGAGGACGGCGTGGGTTTGTGGGCATCGCTCTCACCCCCGGAGTGATCATCGAGGCTGCACGGTCACCCAGAAAGGGAGAAAAGAGGGGTGCTGGCCCAGCGCAGAAGAAGAGATACTTGTGTGATAGGGATGGGGGGGTTATCAGGGGGATCTCAGGCTAGGGAGAGCGGCTGAGGGCATCAAGGAACATTTGGATGATGGAGAGATGGATGCTCAGACCTGGTCTCCATGTCCAGAGCATCTCGAGGGCTACGCCAGCAGCTGATTAGCAGCAACTGAAATAGCTCAGGGAAGCTGAACTCAGGGCATGAGGAGTGATGAACTGTGGCACTGCCATAGATTTATCTGGAAAAAGGAGAGCGCACCTCTGGTTCCTGGCTGTGCTTCAGTGCGGCCAGGAGGGAGGGAGGGCAGGGAAGGAGCCGGACTGCCGGCAGGAGGAGCACGGCGGCCGAGGTCAGCGCTTGCGGTGGTTTTATGAGACCACGCACAAGGTCCTGGGGACCAGAAAGTGCCAAGGGGAGCAAGAATCAGCCACGGCCATGCAGGGGTGCGGAGCGGCTCTCCACAGGCTGGGTGCGAGCGGCACCGTGCCCAGCAGGTCCGGCTCCCCGGGCTCAGCATCTTTGCACCCACTCGCCTGGGAGAGAAAAGCAAAGGCAGGGCTGGGCCTGAGGAACCATGAAGAACCAGGAGCAGCAGCCTGTCCCACGAAAAGCCACGGAGCAGATGAGATGAGCCATTTCTCTCCCAAAATGGCTATCACAGGGAAAATAGACATTTGTACTTCTGCCAGCCAACCAAATGAGACGCCACTTGTAGCCAGTGAAACTCTGCAGATTTTGCTAATAAAGGATTGCTACGTCCAGCTTCCAGCTGGATTCCAGCCCCAGCCACGGCACGGACACTGCCAGCATCAGCCGTCGCATCCCAGCGCCGGTGTCCCTAAGCGGGCTGGCCCCGTGCCATGCCATGGGTTCAGGCTCGCTGCAAACTCAAGCGCTGCCCCGTGGCGGGGACACAGCTCCCGTGCCGAGGTTCGCTCCCACCCTTTGCATCCCTGTGTTTGCCGTGGGGACCAAGGTGCTGGGATTGCACTGTGTCTCCCTTGGGAGACTCTAACACATCTCAGGAAACTTTCCCTTTCTAGTCAGCTTAATTTCACCTATTAAGAGCTTGTTTCTGCAGGGTCCCCAGGGGATACCACTCCCCAGCAACCCCCTCTGAGTCTTCCTCCGCTTCTCTCCTCCAAGCACACGCTGCTCGCCTCGGGGAGGCTCATCCTTGCTCCATCATGAGCAACTCCAGTCCAAGCAATCATACCCTCCGTAAAACATGACCCTACACCACTCCAGTTATGGCGTGTACATTTTCCACATGGTCACGATACTGTTTTTTAGGACTCCTAAGGCGCTGACCCTGCCTGACTGCTTGCAGAGAGGCCGAGGCCGTGTCTGTGGGACAAACGCTTGAGGAGACCTTGTCCAGGGCATTGCACCGTGGTCAGAGGTGGGAGCCTGCTCCTTACCTGCGGCTGAAGAGCAGAAAATGAGCCCGTTTGGGAAAACCGTGTGCCCTCAGCATGCCACCACCCCAAGATCAGGACAGAGACTATGTCACACTGGGATCCCGCCTGGAAAATATAGGACAAAGCAGGAGACAAGAAGCTTATCTGACGCTGTTGTGACCTGCGGTGTTTGGGGGGGAGGATTTGGGGCAGCAGATGGGATTTCCTAGACCTTGTGCGTAAACCTGGTGCTAGCTCCATGTCCTGGGCCAGCTGGGACGAGCGCGGCTTTGGCTTTTTACCATGGGATGCTCCAAAAGGAACGGTGGAGGGCAGCTCCCCTGGGCTGCCCACGGTGCTCATGGCACCCAGGAGAAACCACCGATCCCCTTTCTGCTCTCCTCACTCCACCACCGGTGCTCAGCTCCCCTCTCCCTCAGCCACAGGGTGGATTATTTTAGGACAGGGAGGAGGAAAGAGCAGCAGCGACCAGCTGACTGGTGGATGCTCGTAGGAGAGCCCGGGCGGGCTGGGCATCCCGGGGGTCAGACAGGCACCTCGGATAACCCAGAGGGCTCGCTGCAGCCAAAGAGCCCAGCCGGCTTCTTACATAAACGACCTCAGGGCAGCGCCTACGAGACCACCAGACCAGGCAGCAGATGCTCCGAAGCAAAATCCACCCCGTCCTGAGCAGACGTCACCTAATCAGCACGTTGGCTCCTTCCCAAGGCGGTCTTGGGGTAAATATCTTACATAAGCACCTCTGGCCAGGGGTCGGATCCAGTTCAGCCTTGTCCTACAGTGATGTCCTCCTAGATAGAGGCAAAAGGGGTGGCTCGAGAGGCCAGAAGGGGCTTTCCCCAGCATGGACCAGTTATACAGTTGTAGGACCCTTGGTGACCCACCTCCACAGCTTTGCTCGAGGAGGCTGCAGGAGAAACACTGGTATATGGAGAAGAGCCACCCAACCCCAGTAGAGAAAAAGGACAGAAGAAGGGGTCAAAATGACAAATCACTTCTGCCCCTAAATTATTTGTCCTCCGGGACTTGATAGTTGGGTAGACAGCTGGAGGGAGCCTGGAGAGCCCAGCACCCCTCCACAGCAAGGCCAGTCCTTCCAGCCCAACTATAACTGGCCCAACCTTAAGCACTGAGCCAGGACATCTCTGCTGGCGCTCAGCTCTCTGAAGTTTCAGATCCCAGTCTCCTCTGTTGCAGGTCACCCCCCCAAATTTCTCAGCATGACCAGAGACACAACAGAGGTCCTTCCTCTTCATCCCGAGCAGCGTCCTGGAGTCCGCTGGGGTTGGGAGGATGGAGAGAGCTCATGGACAGACACAGCCGGGGGTAAAAGCCAGGGCTGGTGCATTAGCAGGCTGCAGAGGACAACCTGTGAGCATCCATAGCACTTAAACTGTCAGCGCTGGCTTTCCCTCCAGGCTGCTCAATGAGGTGGAAACCGAGGCAGGGGCTGTGCTGGCAGATTCTAATTCCTCCTTCAACATCCTCCCTCTGGGCTCACATCTCCAGGGGATTTACCCACGTGTCTGTACAGGGGTTTTGGGTAAAAAAAAAAAAAAAAAAAAAAAAAAAAAGGAAAAGTGGGCTTCAGCCCCAGTATTGCTACTATTGCCTTTACCTGCCAGCGCCAGGCTTGGGGGACTTGCCCATCCATAGGACATCAGCTTTCTGCCAAACGAGATCACACACGAGCACGGCAGGTTCAGACATCAGTAGGAGGATGCTCGGAGGCGCAGGCAGCAAGCGGCCAAGGGAGCAGACAGGACACGACCTCCCTGCTCCTCTTTGACAGGTCACTTAAGCGCTGAAGCCACCCACAACCCGTCCCTGTCTTTCACAGGAGGCATTTCACACCAGCCCTCGCTGCTAAATAAAGCGGCCCGAGCGTTGCTCGCACCAGCCGGGCTGGTCCTGGGCAAGGAACAAGGTTAAACTCCTTCCTGCAGAAACAGCACCAGCAGCTTCTCCATCAGTGCTGCCGCCCCAGGCTGAGCTGGCCGTGCCACTGCCAGCCCCGGGCAGAAAATAAGAGTTGGATGGAGAATTTGGGTCTCCTTCGCTGCAGCTGGCAGAAAGGAAAGCATCAGCAAATGTTTGTGCTCTCCTGTTATTGGCAAAGCCTCTCCATCCCGTCGCTGCCCACCCGCAGGCAGCTCTCAGGGGTTGGGAAAGGGCAAACAGGACCCGGGGCACCGCAATAAATATAAAATCTTAACAAATTGCTCGAGTCCTGTCCCCAAGCACGCAGCGTTAGGTGACACCGGGCGGCCGCAGGCTCCAGAGGCAAGTGCTCAAACTTTGCAAACAGAGTGGAAGAAACGGTACAAAACAAGCGCAAAAACCCCCAGTTTTCATTCCCAGCTCAAAGCCACGGGCAGGACCCACACCAGGCACCTGGGCTGGGTCAGGGAAGCCAGGATGGCAAGAGGGCAGTCTGAAAGAAAGCGCGGGATTTTAGGAAGATAACGGGGATCAGCTGCCTGTGATGGGTATTCAGAGGGTGGGAGCTTGGAAAACAGGGCTTCAGTGGTGCCCAGAGCTGGGCAGATGAAGGGTTGAGCTATTCTTTGGCTTATCAAGCGAGAGAAAAAGAAAAGTGTATGTTCAGATGGCAACAAATTATTATTTTTTAAGTGAAAGCAACATTATAAAGGGCTTTTCCATGAGGATCAAAACAGTTTGCTCAATCCAAAATGAACCAGCTTCTCACCAGGCTATTGCACTGATTTGTAAAATCACAGCTCTCCCCTAAGTCAGTTAAAAGGCATTTTCCAGACCAGAAAAGGCAAAGCCCCATTTAAAAAAAAAAAAAAAACCACAACACAAATTACTCTCCAAACAGGGTATTCTGACTATTCTTGAAACAAAAACTTCACATTTACGAAAGCCGAGGTGAAACACCGTGATCTTCTCAGATGTTTCCCTCCCCCATTTTGTGCAATCACACGTATTTTTCCAAAGGCTGCGTGAGTTTGGGATCGGCGCCAGCCTCTGCAGCGCCGGTGCTGAGCACACGCAGCTGCCGCCACACGCCGGATCAAAGCCGCAGCTCAGCCCTAGGGGCAGAGCACCCCAGCAAAGGCGAGGGCTGGGAGCTCGTAAAGGGGTGGGAAAAGGCTCTTTTTCCCTTTTCCTGGGGTATTCATCCCTCGGGGGTGAATCAGGGAATCCCAGTTGGGATGTGGGTTTTGCGTGATGGATCACATCGGGTGGTACCTGCTGCTCCTGGATACTCCGATGCAGTGACTTGCAAAGATCAGGGAGGGGTAATTCCCACATGGAGCTGTTGGGCATCTTTCTACATCCCTCATTTTCAGAGGGGACCTCACCCTCCTGCCCTGCAGGGATTGCACCTTGCATGGGGACAGCAAGCATGTGAAGCAAGGAGCATCACGCAGATGAGGTGTAGCACCCAGAGAAGGTGTGACCCAGGCCCCTGGGAGAAGAGGAATGTCCTCCCTCTGCTACAGCAGCCCGTGCCTTAAATTCAGCCCCGCTGGGCTGGCGGTTTGGCTGTCACCAGGTATATATGCCCATGAGAGAGGAGAAACGTATATATATTCTTCCCTAAGGACCACAGCCGCCACGCCGGGCGCTCCGCGCTTCTCATCAAAGATGTTTCTTTCAAATTTCTTGCCTTTTTCCTCCCTTTCCCTCCATTCTGGATGCTGGATAATAAAAGACAAAGCGTCAAAGGGCTTCCCAGAGCCCAGCCCCAAAGCACCGGGACCCCCAAGCCCCCTCAACTCCCTTGATGTAAGGGAGCTTCCCAGTGTAAATTTTAGGGTTGGTTTATCAGGGATCAAACTGCGCCTCTCCCCAGCGGATCTTCCATCTCTGCTCCATTAAAGATTAAAAAAAAAAAAAAAAAGAAAATTTTTAAAACCCTGATGTTTAACAGGACAGCTGCAGGGAGGCTACTTGACTGATTGAGATTTTACCTGGCCCTTACAGGCGAGCTAAAGTACTTAACATAGAAATGAGGTTTAGTCGCAGCAAGGCATTCGGGATTAGAGTCGGCTGGAGAAACTCTGATGGAACCACGTTCCTCCAGAATATGCACTCCTGTCAAAATTGAAATGCTTTGTGAGATTGAATAGGTTGAGCCAGAAGTTCATTTTTCTAAAGAAAGAAAAAAAAAAAAAAAATCAGTCAGCAGGTACAGGAAAAAAAAATACGCTTTTTCTTTTGAGCCATGCCGGTGCGTATGTTGTTGGGGAGTTTTATTGTTTCCTTCCCCCGCCCCCTACCCAAGTCGTGCATTACTCGGGGGCAACCTGAAGAACTGTGTTTCTCTCTAATGACGAATTTACCCAAATTCAGCAATTCTCCACTCCCTGCTGGCTCACAAGCTGGTAGCCCTGAAGACATTTATGGCTCTGCAAGAGACGCTTGCCGTTGGACTCCAAGCCCGGTGCGACTCGATAAAAACACTCTATCAAAACCCACCTGGAGCGAGCGTAGGGAGGGGAGGAAAGCCCAGCAGGACCTGAGCGGGCGGCGCAATTGCAAATAGAGCAGGGATGACCTTCACTAAGGTGAGCCCATAGCGCCAATCAGGAATTTCTCACCCCAGCCCCACACCTCTTTGGGGAGCATCGTCCCACCGGGAAGCAGCAGAAGGGATGGGGGAGCCCCATAGCATGGGGAAGATGGGCGAGTGACTCGACTTCCATCCTGGATGACGGAGCCTGAGGTTTCTGCAAGCCTCTTGGTTTCCATTTCCAAACGGTTCCTCTGCCAAAATCCAACATTGTTCCTGTTGGATAAACCTGTTACTTGAGTCTCTCGGCAGACACTTGTGGACAGGTAAAATGCCAGGGTCAGGTTTTTATCAGGAGGTGGGGATCTCCACTCAAGTCAGACTTGTGCTGGGTTCCTAGGCTCCGGTTTGAGTGTCGGTGGTGAGGAATCATGGCCTGGGCTTCTCCTCCTCCAAGACAGCACCCTTGAGCACCTTCCTGCTCACCAGACGGGGGGGAGGAGTGCTGGGATTTTGGGGTGCTGGGGCCAGCAGCAACCCCCAGGACCAGCCACAGGGGTTTTGCACAGTCTTTCCCCAGGATCACATCCCACGGAGGGCTGCAGCCGCCCCCGTGCTTATTTAGCAGATGCCAACAGCCCCTGGTGCTCAGCTCCGGGAGGTAGAGACTCCAAAAATTGCCCCTGAAATCACATTCCCCATCAGGCTGCCACAGGTTGGTGTTTCAGCCGTCCTGCCCGGAGCAGATAGGACCAGAGGAGATGCTCATCCAAAGGCAGGAACCGCCGGGAGAGCCGCTGGACCCTGTCACAATACAGGACCCCGGCTATAGCCCAAACCTCAGCCCCTATCACGCCAAAACCACGGAGGGGCTGCAAGTTACACGAGCAGTTTTTGGGGGGAACAGCCAACAGCCCATGGTCCAAGGGAGCAAATTCACAGTCATCCTCCAGCCACTCGCTGCCGTTCAAAACCAAGGAGGGTTTGTGCCAGATCTCGGTCTGGGGGGTGTCCATGAACCCTCCGACTGCTATCCCTGGAACCCCAGCTGTGTGCCCGGCCATCCGGATCAAACAGTGCTGGGTGGGGGGGTTGTTTTTCTTCCCCCCTCCCCCGGCTTTGGGATGAGAGGACCTTTATAAATGACTTCCGCTTAATCTCATTGCCAAGCGGACATCGCTGGTTTCTGCCGTCACATCATGCTCTGAAGACAGATAGAGTTTTCTGCCCGGGCTTAAAAAGAACATTGTTTGCAGAACAGCGCGAACAACATGTGAAAAGGAGAAGGAAAAGAAAAAAAAAAAAAAGAGAAAGAGATCTGTGATGTTTGCTGGAAGAAAAACCCGCTCGTTTGTTTGGACGAGGATTCTCAGCACGTACAATCTCGGGAACAAAAGGAGATGCTTGTTCTCCGCCGTGTTTGCGGGAAGAGTCCTGTAAATATTCAGGGGTGTTTGTGCTATAGAGGAGATCGCCTACCTGCCTCCAGAAAACACTCCCGGCACCCCCCAAAAATCACAGCTGAGGGGGGGTACAGCCTTCACACAGCCCCCAACCCCGAGCCTTGCCCTTCGCATTCAGTAGGGAACAAACAGCCTGTTCAAACAGGAGTAGCCACATTATATAAAATTCCTTTGGGCAGAAGTTTTGGGAAGAAGCACGGCTCCATCTGACCTTGCTGGTGCTCAACGCCACGTAGGTCAAATATTTTAATTGCCAAGTCACTAATCCCCCACGCACAGCATTTCAATATTTGCATTGCTGCGGACTTACTGCCTTCTGAAGCCGCGGGGGGAAAAGAAATAGCTGCCTGGATTGATGGGCTAGTAATTCCTGCCAAAATACGGTGCTGGATACGACTGCTCAGGATGAATGGTTGTGACTGCGGGGAGAAGCGAGCAGAGCAGGGGGGAATTGCTGCTTCACCAGCTCATTTTTGGCCGGATTCAAAGCTTTTGCCACCTTCGCGAAACACCGGCTGCATCCCCTGGTGCCTGAGCGCAACCATCCCGACCTACACAGGGCAGCACATCCAGCCCAAATACACCCGTTGAGCCTCTCCTCTCCCATCACCACCCAGAAACTTAGAGCAAAACAGTCATTTTTATTTTGATAAGCAACCAGATGGCAAACGAGCCCCACCAGCGCGAGCTCCTGCAAGCTCAGGCGCTCACCGGGGCTCGCACGCCTGCAATGTGGCCACCTCCGGGCTGGAGCTCTCCCTGCAACCCGAGAGTCCTTCGGCAGGGAGAGGACCAGCAAATTGCATCGACGCTCCCCGAGGAATTTGAAGAGATGGAGTGTAATTACCCATGATGGAATTTGGCTCGCGCGGGGAAAATACTACGGCAGGAGTCACGGCTCCCAGGTCACGCAGGGACAGGCAGGAGGGAAAGGGACCCTGAATCGTCAACTCCAGACCCTGCCACCACCGGCAACTGTGTCACATAATCCAATTCGGAAATCTATCATGGAAATCTTAAAATTAGCTCAATTTTCTGCCCCTCGCTGCTGCTGCCATCCTGCTCTGTAGCTGCCTCCTTCCGACAGCGCTGAGGATGTTCCCCCTCCAGGCGTTCCCACCTCGGGGTGGGCTTCCACATGTGTCGGGGCACACAGAGGTCCCGCACAGGGACACGTCACCCGGGGGCTGGCTTCCCAGCTGGGCACAGCCAGCATTAGCTCGGTGACAGCACCTCTAGAGAGGAAAGAAAATGGGGGGGTGGGAAATGTGGCACAGAAAGCATTGCATTTTCAGGGCAGAATTAAAAGGTCAATTACTTTCTAATTTCTTGGGTACAGGAACGGTCTTGCTCATTCAAACAGGGGTTAACAAGACAAGGTCCTGGCCCAGAATAGAGACTTTGCTGCAGACCCGAGAGCATATAATAAATTCTGATGAAGACAGAGGTTGCGTCATTAAAATGGAGCGGGCTGGATTCTGCCCTTATATCTACCCCTGTAAATCCCGGACAAAGGATTCTCTAGATTATGTATGCACATTCCTTTCCCTGCTGCTTCATTAAATACTACATGGCACCCGTTTGCCAGCATATGCTGGAGCGCTCGTCCCATGCGTGCAACGAGCAGGCAGGTCTCTGGGGCAGCCAGTGCTAATCCAGGGAAGAAGATGCCCTGGGAAAAAGAAAAGTGTGGGTTTGGTTGGTTTTTTTTCCCCCCCGACCTCTCTTTCTCAGTTGTGAGGCAGGATGTACCTTTGCTTTTGTGCGGTGGGTGGAAAGCTCAGGTTGCGACGCTGGCAGCCCGTGAGGCTCGATGCGTGGCGAGAGGAGCCGGACAGTTTGCCTTGGCTGCACAAGAGACCCGGGACACAACGCTGTCTGCTGGGGCATGGGTTGGAGGTGCTTCGTTATCAGCCTTGCTTTTGCAAATAAGAAGAAAACTTTCTCTCTCTCTTGTTTTTTTTTTAATTTTTCTCTTTAGGCTCAGTCATGATTTGGGTGCCTGATAGCAAGGGATGCCCAGGCTACGGGATGCAGGAGGAAGGAAGAGGCTGTGCTTGCTGGGGTACAAGGCTCATACCCCTCCTTTGCTCCATCTCCCCCATATCTGGCTGCTGCGAAGGGAGCATCTTGCTGGCAGAGCAGTTCGTGTAACTGCACAAAGTGGGTTATGGCCAGGGATACCGGCCTCTGGACCGGGCAGGTCCTCCTGTGTGCGAAACCTCACCAGCGTCCCATGGGGACAATTATGAAATGGGAGGGTTAGTCATCCCAACCCAAAGCCATTAGTTACAAAACAGGCAAGAGGGCTTAAAGCTCTTATGCTTGAACATGTTAGCTCAGCCCTTTAGGGAACTCCTGATGTGCCAGAGCATCTAATCTCTGCAAATCACTTTTATTCCGCCTTGCTCTGGGTTTTCCTTTTTAATCAACTTAATCTTTATTCATGAGGTGTGTTGCTGCGTTACAGAAACGCCCAGATCCTGAGCATCAAGCTCAGGGAACGGAAATTGGGGAAAACTTGGTGTTTGTTCCAGCCAGGGCTTAAGGTCTGGAGCAATTTATCTGGACTCGTGGCAGGCCCTAGAACTCTTCCATGTCCCGGCGGGGAGAAGGAGGAGGAGGAGGAGGAGGAGGGAAACGGCCCAAACGCACAAGGACAAGCTCTACACCCAGAAACTGGCACGCTTTGATCAACGTGCCTCATCGCTATATTTAATCAGCGAGGTCCACGCTCACCTCGCCTTGCCGATGGAGCCTTTTTTAAAAAAAAAACAAAACCAACTTTGAAATAAAAATAATAAATTAAAGGGATCAAAGAAATGAGCGACCAGTGAGTGACAGTAAGACGAAGCGAAGAATAAAGGAAGCACTAATGGGATTTCGAGGGGAGAAGCGGGGCAGGAGGGAGGCTTCGCTCCCAGAGAGAGCGGAGAGCCGGGATGCCGGGACCCCACGACCTGTCCCACGTGGGCTCAGCCCCTTCCCCTGATCCATCCCCACCTAATTTTGGAGTTTCACGGGTTGTCTCCAAAAGGGGACACAGGCAGAGCACGGTGGGACGGAGCACAGTTTTGACATCCAGCGTGAGCTGCTGGGAGCTGGGAAGACACCAGTGCTGGTGCTTCTGTTTTGGGGAGAGAGGAGCAATTTCTGTGTACACCTCCCTGGAAGCAAAACGCCATCACTTGGGGGTTCCCGTCAGGGGCTGGCCGAGCATGACCCCATCCCCATAGCTCAGCCCCAAGGCACCCCCGGTTTCCCCAGTGCCACCAGCGACGCACAGCAGCCTGCAGTGCCCTCGCAAGCATCCCCCAAGGATCAGTATTTCCCCCCCACCCACAATCCATAGGTACTAATGGGATTGTAATTCTGCTAATGAGCTGTAATTAATTAATTACCCTGTTAGCACAAGAGTTTTACATTTTTTGGCAAACACGGTGCTGTTTTATAGCTAGAGGGAGGCTCTTCCCCAGCACCATTAGGCTCCAATGGCAGCTACAGACAAGCCCCATCTCAGCACCGAGCACACTCGCTTTTTGCCCAGGGAGCTCCTTCCCCTCCAGCTCCATCCAACACCATTTATAGCTTAGGGAGACAACCCCGCAAACAGCCACACAGCTCACAGGTCTCCCCTAAATTACAGGCAACCAAGTCACAGACATCAATTCAGCGGGTTCGCAAGACATCTCCTCCATCAGCCCCTTGAGAACATCAATTCCCTCCGGCAAACTTAACACAGAAAACACACCACAGGCAGAGAGTAAGAGATACCGGGACATTGTGTGGTCCCTGCGGAGCAGGAACATGCTAGGGGAGATTCCCCAAAGCACTGAGGATGGAGGCAAAGGTGGCTGGGGTTGGGCGGGCAGAGGGAATGGCTGAGCTATATGGAGCACACAGCAGCCCTGGGATGCTCAGAGCCACGCTGCGGTCCCCCACGTGCCTGGGATACGGGATGGCACCCACACATGGCAGCCACAGAGCCACCTCTCCCAGCCCGGCTTCTCCATTGCCTCCACACTTAATAATTGAAGGACCAGTGTAAAGGCATTAAAGTTTCAGGGACTGACACGTTGAGAGCAAGACAGCAGGGCTGCCACTAATTAACCCGGCACAGAACAAGGTCCCTGCCCACCTGCCCCCACAGAGAAACCCTTTCCTCCCCACAAATCCTGTCTTCCCAAATCTGCTTTCCAAGAGCATCCACCCCAGACTGCAGGGGAGATTTTGCTCAACATCAGGTGCCTCTAAAAAACCTTAATAGAGAGCGGGGGGGGGGGATTCTTCCCAGGGAGCATGGCTTTTTATAGAGCATATGGCTTTGCACAGAGCCAGCTCTGAGCAAGGGTTACGAGTTACCTTTGGCTGGCTGCGGAGGCTGAACAGGAGGGCTCTTCTGCGGGAGCAGATGGAGCCGACGTGCCTGGGAGCCAGCCCAGCCCTGCTGCGGTGACAGACTGTCCCACGCCGCCTCCCCCGACGATGCTGCGCTGAGACCCCGCCACGCGGGAGTCGGGTGAGGCGCCCAAGAGGCTGAGCACTGGCACAACTCATCCCCACACCGGGCAACCACCCTCCCCCAGCACCCAACTCACTCTGCTCGTTTCCTCCTATAGATAACCCAGCAGGCTGGGGAGGAGGATGCCTCACCTCTCCTTAGGCTCAGCTGGGCAGAGTACACCATCTTCCCTCAAATACTCACAGCAATTAGGCTAATTGCATCCCCCTCATGCTGGTTCCCTGATTATGCAGCCCAAGCTGCCCCAGGGCAGAAGCTCTGCGCTTTGGGGGTTCTGAGCCCCTTGCGTGCAGGATGGGATCCCGCAGATAAAACTCTTTAGACGCAATATTTGCTCTTAGATCTCCATTGAATGTGACCGCAGCTGCTGGGGTAGGTGCGGCAGCGGAGTCTGTCCCTCCGTGGGAGGTTGGGGTTCGGTGGAGCCCTGTCCGTGGGGCAGCGGGACCAGGAGGGGTTTGGGGCTGGGAACGGGGACCAGGATGCTCAGGCAGCCCCTTTGGCTTCCCTTCGCTCGCTGCACCTCCTCCAAAAATGAATTGCTGTTCGCATTAGGAAGCGCGGATCAGCGGGGCCATCAGAGCCGAGGCTGTCCCCGGAGTCGGGTTTTGGTGTGCCAGGACCGCGGCTCGGCGATCAATCCTCCCCCGTGACATCGCCTGGGCCCGGGCGCAAGTCAGCATTACCTTGATTAAAAGAGATGGGTTAATGCAGCGCTTGGTCCCAGCAGCCTCCGTCACCAAGTCCAGCTCCCTGAGTTGCAGGGAGCCCCGTGGGTCCCCAGGACACCGCTCAGCACCGCAGGCCACCCGCCGCCTCCCGCTCCCTCCTTGCCAGGCAGCCAGAGGTTGTTTCCCTCATTAATCCAGCATTTGCTCCTCTGAGGATGCTCCTGCCCTTTGAAAGCGTCTCCTGCTTTGTCGCCTGCCTTTTCAGGCGCCGCAGACACAAAAGCCCCTGCTCTCCGTGCGATGCCCGCAGCCGGGTGCCTGGCCTGGGTCTGCACCGGCACCCCGGGGTGCAACCCTGCAGCCCAGCTAACGATGCCGCCCGTCGCCCTCTTCTTCTGTCCCCGGGTCCTTGTCCCGCTTCCCACCCTTGTTTCACCACTTTTATCTTTCAAAGAGATTTTTTTGAGAAGTTTCTTTCGTGGCAATATTATAAATGCGATGCTTCGGCGTTTTGAAGGCCACCTTCTCAGAGCTGCCCAGGCCCAGGACTGTCCTGCCGCGGGGTCAGCCCTGTCTTCCAGGCTGGTCCCGTTTGGGCTGGTCCCACTCCTTCCCACCTCTGGAAGCTGCGGCCACCTCCCACAGGGACCGTTCCCGGGTCCCTTTTCCCCCTTGTGTTGCTCTTGCACCTGCTTTATTTTGCTTAACGACAGATATTTTATCACCTCTCTGGAAAGTTAGCGGGGGGATTTCCTAGAATAGGAAATATTCAGAGCCGTGAGCTGCTCCTGGGGTGCACCAAGCCCAGGGACGGTTGTAACCCCCCTCACCGCACACGGAGGAGCTGGGCAGAGGCCAGCCCCAGCCTTGCTGCCTTGTCCTGGCACCGCCGAAGCGAGTTAGGTGTGCTTCGAATGTGCTTTTTTTTGCCCCCCTTTTTTTTTTATCTATATATATATATATCATCATCCCTTTTCATTTGGGCCTCTGACCAAGCCGTGAACTTGCGCTGCTTCACCGCCAGCTGCCAAGATGCGCTCGGCGTCTGCTGGCGGGGAGGGCGGTGATGATCCGCTGCGGCTGCTCGGCTGGCGGGCGTCCACCCTCGCCGTCGCCACCTCTGCTGTTTTGGCAGGGCCATGCTCATCCTCTCTCCCCGGAGCACGGCACGGGGCGGCAGGACCTGCCGGACGGCCGAGGACATCCAGCATCATGGAGGGTTGCAGGGTGGAGAAGAAGGGCTCGCGCCAGCGGGTGAGCCCAAGCTGGTGTCTTGGCCCCACAGGCTCCCCACGACACCCCAATTCCCCGCGCCGGGTGTCAGGACGATAAAGCCGAGCCGCGCTCACCAGCAGCACCCATAATTGATGGCACCGCCAGCACTTCCCTGCCGGGCTATGAATAAAACATCCTTTCTGAGGACCCAAACTTTGAAAAATCTCTTTTCCCCCCCCCGGCCCCGTTAATTATATTTGGCTTTTATTATTTTCTTCTCCTGCTTAATCAGGGGGGTGAAAGCTGCTTTGGGGCCCCACTTGCCTGCAGACCGGCGCCCAGTTTCTTAGAGGGATGGTATAACTGCCAGGGAGATTTCACCCCCGCAAATCCCCACCCCCTTGGAAAAGCACCCACCTCTGCGGCTTCGAACCTGCTGGATCTCTACATTTGCTACAGCCATGGGATTTTTTGGCATTTCTGGGTCCTTCAGCGTCCAAGAGCCTCTCCTGGAAACCAGCCTCCCCAGACCCTTTCCATCTCGCGAACCTTTTTGCCGCATACCCAGGTTATGAACATGAAGTGATCAGTTTTCTTCCCGAAGAAGCGCCTTGTCCCTGCCCCACTTTTCGTCTGGAGAAGGAGGGAGAAGAAAGCAGGTAACGTAAGCCAAGGGATGCCAAGCACTTCAGATTAACTCCTGGCATGACTTTCAGCACATCTCCGTGCCTCAGTTTCCCCGTTTCTCTATAAAATCCACTAAACGCAGTGGAGGTTTTTCCCTACCTGCCTGGGTTTTTCGGCTGCAGCAGCAGATGCTCGTGGGGGGCTGGGAACAGCTCGGATGCAGGCTGTTCATGGCTGTGGGTCTCAAACAAGGCCCTATATTTTTTCCTCTGCCCACCCACCCTGCCATGGCTTATACACGTATTTCTCGATGCCGACCAACAACCCACTACGTTCATCCATCTCATGCCTGCGGCACGCAGGGATTTGCGTTCCCCGGTGTTTTTTGGGAGGCTGGGCGCTGTGTTCGTTCCACAAGCCGGTCCCACCCAGCGGCTTCTGCTGGGCAAGCAGCTCCCGTTGCTGCTTGGCTTGGGGACCCACCGCAACGTCTGAGCAGAAGAGAGCTCTTGCCTGCGCACAGCCAGGTCTCCGAGCATCTCCCTCTGTGGAGAAAGGTGTAATTCCACCCCCAGGCTTGGCTGGCTCCGACCCAGGGGAGCTGCATTAGCAGAGCTTTGCCAGGCCAGGATCGGACCCAAAAGCCAGGTCTTGCCATTGCAGAAGGGTCTCAGCCACCCAACGCGCTGCCGCCTGGCCACGCCGGGTGCCGGCCAGCGAGAGGGGATGCTGCCCTGCGCCGAGAGCCCGTACGTGCCAGGGCGGAGGCACCAGGAGCTGAGCTCGGGGCTGTGCCGTGCTGGGACACTGCAGCACGGCCCCTTTGCAGGTGGCAACAACCACAACTTGCATTTCCCCAGTGGTTCTGAGCCGCGGTTTTGCAGGTCGTGTCTGGGTAACGCAGCACTGCCTGTGCCATCCCCGGCCGAGGGGGATCTTTAGCAGAGGAAAGCTCTGGGAGACATGGCAATTTCCTGCCCGAGCAACAAGCGCTTTACTCCTCACCGGTTCCCGTGCCAGCCAATTTTCTCTCTCTGGGCTCCTTCCAGCTCGGCGGTCCAGTCCCCAGCGCGGCGCAGGGCTGCAGCCAGCAATCAACAGACCCAACCTGTTTGGGACGGTCGGTAGCGCCGGCTCAGCCCAGCTCTCCCATCCTGCAAGGCGCCTTCTCCTTCCCTGGCATGCCCCGGGGGGTTGATGGCATCCTCTGCATCCCCTCCCTTGCTTCTGGCTTCCTGAAGGTCCTGGAAATGTTCAGCTCTCTGTGAGATCTGTGCCGTAACTCTCAAAAGCTGGAGTGTAAGTGCTTGAAGTGCTCTCAAAAGGGAAGAACCTTTAGCACTAGGAAATGTAGTTGTATCCACTCACACAAGCTAAGGATGCTTCACTCGGTTTTTAAGAGGGGGGCCTGCAGAGGGAAGGGGTCTTCTAGGAGCTTTGTCACTGCAGAGAAAGTCTAGAGCTAATAAAGGAAATTGACTCTGCCAAGGTGGAGAGCAACTAAGGAGAGGAAAATGAATGAACAATCTAAAGAGGACCACTAAAAATCCCCTGGTGCCCTTCAATAAAGCAGGGATCAGCAGGAGGATTTGTGGCCACGCTGCAGGCTGGGACTCGGATCTGCCGCTGAGGTTTTGCCCGGACTTGGGTGAACTGCTTCATCTCACCCCATCCTCCTGTTTCCCCGTCTGGGAAACGGAGAGAGTCTTGATTCCCCGGTAAAAGCTTAATTTGGTGATGGCTGTGAAGCCCTTTGCGATCTCCCGGAGAGGGGAGAAGCCATGGGGAGGCAGAGCGCGGCACGCCGGGGCGGTGGGGAACAGCAGGTACGATCTGTGCTCCTCTCTGCAAGCCAGCTCTTCCCTCGGATGCTTTCGTCAGCCTCAGCTAATTGCTCATTTGATGTCATCGGGATATTGGCGCTGCAGATCAGCCCTGGCTCCACAGCCGGGGCTGCGGCGGCTCCTGGCTCCCCCGTCCCCGTGGCCACCGCAGCTGGGGCACGAGGGTCCCAGCCCGCTGAGACGGCAATCCCCACCAAAAAACACACGCCGAAGCCAACCGATTCCCTGTTGAGCAGGGGATTTTCATAAAGGCGGCGAGATCAAGACCTCAGTCACAAGGCAAAGCGCACACGGGGCACGTGGGAGATGAGTCTTTGCAAAAGCGGGCTGTGTGATGGCCGGGGTCTCACCTCCAGCGGTGTCAGGGTGACCCTTCACTGCCTGCGTGTCCCAGGCCACCTCCCTTCATCTCCCCAGGGATGGAAACCAGCCTCCTCGTCCCAGAGCCGCAGCAGGGACTGGCCTTTGCTGGGCACTGGTGCCACAAGCTTTCCCGAGCCCCCAGGCGCATCCTTAATACAAGTAATAAAAACGGATTTGAACTGGACAACAACAACGGAACCAAAGCAATCCCAGCGGGAGCATATTTTCATAAGCCGGGGCTATAAGAGAAAGGGCAGGAAACCTGACACGTCGCAAATCACTCTCCTGTCGCTTGCTGTAGTCTGAAAACACTCTATTAAAAATAAGAGCAGCCCCGGCTGCCGGCGGCGAAGCAGAATCGCGGCCAGGGTGAAGGGCAGCTCGGGTTCGGGTCTGGCTGCCAGGTAGATGGAGATCTCTGAGGCTGTAAGTGCTGCGCTGCTCTGCTTCGATTTATAAATATATAGAGCTCGGTGACATCCATCACCCGGAGCCAGCAGACACAGCCCAGGGGAGACCCCTCCCTCCCTCCCGGCCGGGCTTGGCTCTGCTGCTCGGTCGGGAATGGGCTCAGGACAGAGCCCTGTGTTTCCAGTTTGTCCCCAAAAATGTGCTCCCCGTATGAGTAATGGGCAGGCAACACGCAGAGCAAAGGGCTCCTGCACCCTGGGCACCTGGAGGGGGGCAAGGGGACCCCCCCAAGTCCCCAGACCAGCCCCGGCTCACTGGTCCAGTTGATGGCAAAGTGTCAGGCACGCAAGGATAGCACACCTCCTCCTCCTCTGGGTGTTTCCTCGTAATGAATCGGACCCAGTTCTAATGAGGTCGGGAAGTTGCCACCGCTTCCCTTGGCCATAGCCACTGTGAGCCCCCGTGGCCCACCACCGAAGTCAGAGCAGCAAAAAAACCCAGTTAACAGTGATTCACCTGAAAAATTTGCCATTTCAGCACAAAGTCAATTATTACAGGGGGGAGCAAAAAAAAGTCAAGGGTTTCAAAACACTTCAGGGCTTCCAAAAGGAGCGGTTTTGCCTGGGAAACACAAACGCCCATTTGCTTTGAGGTTTCCCAGGTGAGACCTTTGACAGCATTTTAACATTTTCCTTTTTCGTCAGCTCTGATCACGGAAGACAGAGCGGCTCAAGAAGCACCCTAGAGAGGAGCAGGACCCTTCTCCCTCCCTCCTTCCCTAGGTTCATCAGGGTTTCCACCACCACGAGACCTATTTTCTCACGTCTCTCCCACGGCAGGACCAAACTCCCTGGACCTCCCCAGCTCCAAGCACCGGTCAAGAGATGTGGGGATCCCAGGCATCTCCTGGCCACGGGAAAAGCCCAGGGCAGGGCTGGGCGAGGTGCCCCCACCCTGGCACCCCGTTGTACAATCCTCTGCGGCTGGTGCACATCAGCTTGTTCAAATAAAGCCCCATCTGCACAGATTATTTACGGGAGGATGTTTGCTCTGTCGCAGCAGCAGATTTGGCGATGAAAGTTTAAGCAGGATGGAGAAGGGAGAACCGAGCAGGCTGTCCTAGAAGATGGGACATGGCCCCATGGGTCCTTCCTGGGGTCAGACCCTTGGCCCTGGACACCGTGAGCACCTCGTTGGCACAGACACAGAGGCTGGGATCCACAGAGAGCCACCGGCCCCGGGACAACCTGCCCTGCAGGTTATAGGAGACGCAGAACGACTTGTCCATACACAGAGTGAAAAAATCCCTGGTGGTGGCCAAAAGTGCAGGGACTCCCATCAGAGATCACCTTGCGCGCTGCAAACAGCCCCCAGGAATGGGCAGGGCAAAGCTACTGGTGAGCTGGGGATGGGCAGAGCAAGGAAAAGCCCTCACAGAAACGGCTCCCCCAAAAGCAGGTGCCTGCTCTCACCTTGTTGCCCAGCTGAGAAAGAAAAGCCCTGCTCAGGGGCTGGAGCACCTTGCTGCACCCCAAGGTAGACCAGGAAACCACCCCAAGTCCCTTCAAGCACCGAGATAATCCCCAGGCCACCACATCCATTCTTCCCTTTGCCATTGGGGGCAGACGAGGAGCCCAGCCCTGGAGAAAAATACCTAGATTTCCTCCCAACCCTTCTGGGTCCCATGGGTGATGGCTGGTTTGTCCTCTGAGCCTCTAGAACATGTCCAGCACTCATGGACTGCTGGAGATCACCCCTTTGAACCTCCATATGCCCCTTCCTAGCAATCAAGGAGCCTCCTGGACCATGGCAGGAGGTGAAACACAGATGGAGCACCCACAAGCACTCCCCCATCACATCCCGACTCACCCACATGGACTCACGCTCACTCAGCTCCTTCTTTCTCAACACCCTGAAGATGGCTCCTGGAGCTCTCCTCTTCCTCCTACCTCCAAAGCACTGGTAGAGAAAGATCCCACCTCTTCAGAACCAGCCCTCACCACCCTCTTCTCTGCCGGAGCCCAGAGCCAACCACCATGTGTCCTCTCCTCCCATGGGTGAGGCTGAGGAGCCAGGGATCAGCAGCAGCTCGGAGAAGACATTTCCCCGTGGATGGAACAAGAGCAGGGAAAGGGCTGGGGAAGCAGGAGAACCTGCATTTGAGCCAGCAACGCTTGCTCAACCGCTGGTTAGTGGCTCCACAGGAAACACCTTCCCGTGCTCACCTGGAAAGACATGTTCCCAGCGAGGCACGGCCGTCAGTGGGCAGGGAGTGGACGGGAGGCTGCAGGAGGTACAACCCTTGGCAGATATAGCCAAGTCACCAGAGTCAGCAGAGGAAAAGAGGCTGCCAGCGAGTAACTTCAGCTCTCAAGGGGCTTTTGCTCTCTGCTTTGCAGCATTAGGGTCTGCTGTGGCCATTCCTTGAAGAAAAAGGGCTTTCTCATCTAGGACTAATCCAACCTGGGCTTGTTCTTAGGTAGCACCAGTCTTTGCCATTATAATATGTCTTTAGACTCCGTGGTTTTATTTTACACTGAAGCTGTGAGGTCACATGTGAGGCTTTTGGACAAACGCTGTTCTCTACCCGTTCCTGAGCTGCCCCACAACCAAGCAATGCACAACCAGAGCTCTGCAGGGACACATCATGCTCCAGGTCCAAGCTATGGCTGGTTAAAACCAGCAACATTGGTCGAAAATTGGTGGACCACGAAGCTGTGGCCTTTCAGTTGCTGTAGAGCTTCTTTGACCCTGGGGGTAAGTATCAGGGAGGGCCCCAGACTTTACCACAAGCTCACCAAGACATCTCAGCAATAGCGATCCCCCTGACAAGGCTGGCCGAAAGCATCTCAAAGGGCTGGGGAGAGCAGAAACCTGGAGCAGGAGGTTGGCACAACATCGTACCCAAACAGGTCTCGCCTACTTTGTGGAGAACAACCCAAACCTGCCTGTCGCACTCATGGCAGAGCTGCTGGGTGGCAAGGAGAAGCCACCCAGGCCTATCCCACCACAGAGCTCCTCTGTGGCCCCTGTCCCACTGCCAGCTCTCACAGATGGGTACGAGACGTGGCTGTCATGCTTCGGGACACAACGCCCATGGCCCCATGGTTCTCCCACTGACCTCCCCGGCAGCACAGGGTGCAGCAGAAGGCTCCCAACTCTGTCACAGAAGGTTACTCAGATCAAAAGCATGTGCTTTGTGTCATAAAACCAGACACTGCTTCCTCCTCCCCCACCCTTGCCGCAGAGTTGGGCAGTATCTCCGGTGCTCACCACAGCACTCCAGCCACACGGTCGGTGGCCTCTCTGGCCAGGAGCACCTTTCCCGTCACACCCCTCCGAGGTGGCTCCACCACATCCCCTCAGAGCATGGACATGGGCTGGAGGAGACCTGCACGGACACGACAGGAACGCTCAGATCCCCGAGGGGTCCGTCAAGGCTCTCTCAGCTGGCACCCAGCCTTACTTCGTGACATGGGACAAGTCACCCCTTCCCCTCCTCTGCCACCATGGTGCCAGGTGCTCAGAGCAAAGCCGTGTAGCTCCACTGCCATCAGTGCCACGACTCGTAGCCATCTCCCAAAGGCTGGTCTCACTCCTCCCAGGTATCAGGTACTTTCCGTGCTCAGATCCCTCTGCAGATGCTGCTTCAAACAGCTTCTGGATGGCTGAATAAGGCCCACATCATCCACCTTCCCACACCTTGATGAGGCCATGTGCCAGTTCTGTTGCAGAGCTGTGACTGCCCCAGGCTCAGGAAGGTTGGGACGTTAAGTGGGAAAATGCTGATTTCGCCAGGGGCTCAGGAAAAGCAAAGCTCTACTTGGGAGAGCTGCAGATCAAACCAAGCCAGGAAGCATTTCTTGCCAACCACGAGTGAAGGGAGGCGAGGAGGAGAACCAGGTGAAGCTAGGGATGAAGCACCATCTGCCGTGTGTCTTTGCAGGATGCCAAGCCAGATTTCACAGCCCTGAAATGGAGACCTCTCATTGCAAATACAGGATGGTGTTTGGTGAAATCAAAGGGCTGTGGGGTCAAGATGAAACACTCCATAGCCGTGAGTCAGCCTGTAGCGTTGCTGTGGACAGGAAGCCTGTGAGTCATGGGCTGCAGCTGGTTTGGAGATGACCACTAAGAACATCACTGTTATTTAAAGCTGAGACACCAATATGGGCAGAAAGACCCCGGCAGCTGCCCCAGGACAGGGGCCACATGGTGTGTTGCCAGAACATCACATCCTGGGCACCTGCTGCTCTCATCTTCTGCATCTTCATCCTGGATTCCCAACCTGGAGCTGGGTTCTTGGTGTGCTGGATGTGTCCCCTTCATCCAGGTGACACTCCCCATCCAACAGCCAGTCTCGATGCTAAAGCCAACATCCCCGGTTGCCTAAATACAGCATTTCCCAAGGTTCTTCCCCCATGGGTGCCACCATTGGAAAGAAACGCGTGAAAGAACAAACACAGGTTTTGCAGAGGGATTCCTGATGTAATTTATTGGTAATTCAAGAGGCATTGAGAAGACACATAAACTCTTGCATGAAGCTTTGCTTCCACCATGAAGGTTTGGCTTCTCCGGGTTTTCCAGCCGGATCCCACCTCGGTGGCTCAGGACTCTCCTCCCGGCTCTGCAGCCAGCCCTCATCTCAGACTCATCCTCCGTCCTCCTCTGCACCCTTATTTTGAGGCATTTGGGTTGCGCCTCACCGACGGCGAAGGAGCAGCTGTGAGCACAGCATGCGGAGCTGCGAGGCCAGCAGCAAAGCTTGCCAAGAAATTTGAAGAAGGGCTGGTTATGAGTAGCTGCCCTTTTCTAGCAGGCTTGCTCCATGCCTCCCTTCCGACTGCGCGCTGCACTCAGCCAAATATCATTAAAGGTTTATCCACACGCTGATCACCTTATTTGCCTTCAAAGCTGGAGCGAGATCCCTCTCCCCGGGGAGAGGTGGTAGCTGTTGCACCACCTCCAAAGCCAACGGAGGCTGTGAGGACTCGCTCCCACCTTCGGGAATTGGTCAGGAGGCTTCTGAGAGAAGTGGCTGATGCCTTCAAAGTGAAGTATGAGTTGATAAGTGGGGAGCGGAGAGAGACATTTTAGCTCCTACTGGGTAATTATCACCTACGGAAGGCTGAGGAGTTAGCTGGTGGGAGGGAAATTATAACCTAGCATAAGACCAATCTCTCCCAAATCCAGTCTCTTTAGTGCTCAGGAGCGTTTGGTCTGGTTCCAAGGCTCAGCTTCTGAAGGAGTTTGGAGAGGTCCCTCGACACCGCATCCCTTTTGTTCAGACGGGGGTGTACAAAAACGGGTGAGGCTTCACAGTGAGAGGTTGAAGGAAAACAAATGGCTTCGTTCAGGAGAACCAGTTGTGTTGAGATGAGAAGTGACTTAATTACAATAAGTCCTTTTACAGCAATACTGCCAGGTGCTAAAAGACTTTTTAATTTAGCAAAGAAAGGCAGCTCAACGCCAAGCATCTGGAAGCCGAACCCAGAGAAAATCCAATTAAAAATCAGGCAATGCTGCGAGTGGAACAAGCTACGAAGTGATGGATTATTCGTTCCAGGATGTCTTGGACTCGAAGGAGGGGGAATCTAATAGATCCTTCTAGCACTGTATCCATTGATGACGAACACTCCTGCCCAACTCCTGGGAGCATGCTCGCTTCATTGCAAAAGCAAGGCCAGGAGTTTGGCTAAACACAAAGTTCCCAGGCACGTGACGGAGGACGACCCACAAGTCCTACTAGGTAAGTCGCACTATTTTATGCTTGGAGGCATTAATAACCCAGAACTAGCAGCCAACGCCATGGAAACCAACTGGTACTCAGTGACAAGTTCTCCTGTTGCTATAGGAACAGGGCCCAAACAAATAAAAATTACCTATAATTTTTCCTCCCCAAAGTTCTCCCACATTGCATTTCCATAGCAACTAATTAGCTCATTAGTGATCTGAATCAAACCAGTGGACTGGTGGAAGTGCCCGGCTGCTATGCCTGGCTCTGTCCCCTCTCGCAGTTAGCTGCGAAGAGCCATTAAAATAGTTTATGCTGGTTTTAAGGGGAAAGGCTTGAGCACGAGGAGTTGGGTATCTGAGGGCTGGATTTCTTCATGCGTTCTCCATGATACCTCCAATACAAATATCACTCGGTCCCTTCTATTTCTAGCTGTCACCTTACACTTCAGTTTCTTGACCTCGTCATCTCCTTTCCAGGCTCCCCATGTCCCCTCCAGGCACAGCACTGGTCTGTTTGACAGCTGCACAGCTTGGCAATGTTCTCTCATCCTTCTGGCCGTGATATTCAAGTCTCTTTGCTTGTTGCTATCTTCTGCACCAAGCTAACACACTTCATCAAGGATCCTTGCAGGAGTCTCTCTTTTCTCATTTACACTCCACAGCTACAACCCTTCATCCATCCTTTACTGTCATGGGTCTCCTCCATCTCCAAGCCATGCTGGAGCATTGTTCAGCCACTTCTACCTAAGTCCCACCAGTCTGAGCCCTGGGGAAGCCACCGCTCAACTCTACTTGGCCAAACCAGCCCAAATCAATTAGGTCTGAAGAGACCCACCGCTACCTTGTTTCAAGTAGCAATGGATGCTGTTGTCACCTCCATGGCCAAGGACAGACAGTAGGTTTGCAGACATAGGGCTAGAAGGATATGTTGGATCACCCTCTCTTGATTTCAAGACATCCTGGACACAACGTGATCCTCCCCTGAGGCCGATGGACCTCGATTCGCACCCCACGTACTGCCTGTTCGGCAGAGTTCAGGCTGAGCAGCTGAAGACAGGCTGGATGGCACCAATGCCACATGCTGTATGTCACAGACGACGGCTGATGACAGAGCAATCAGGTGTCAAAAACTGACCAGGAAAAAAAGATATTGTTAAAATTGCTGTTGACAAGTGTTGGTGTAATTAACACAAACAAGTGCATCCAAGGAGATCAGATGCATGAAACCACAGTTGCATGCCCAGAGAGAGGAGATGCTACCTTCAATTAGCGTCGGAAACTTTGGAAAACAGAGATCAAGTCTGATTTCCTTCACTGTAGTAGAAATCTGCTGAAACCTGAAATCCGCTGTAAATCCCCAGCAATCCGCACACTTGCGGCCACAGGGAAACACAGCCCAGGTCTTCTTGGGTTTGTTTCCTATGAATATTTTGGCACCACTCAAGGAGTAAGTTATGAGAATAAGGCATAAAGGGGGGAAAAAAACAATGAGCAGGGAAAGGCAAGCGACCGAGAGTCTTTGGAACGAGCAATCCTGAGTTTTAGGCTAGGGCCTTAAATACAAAGTGAGAACAAAAAACTCTGAAGAAGTCAGGGGCATTCAAGGGACACCAGCTTTTCTCCCCTGAATTTTCCCAATCTCCCTTTTTTCCCCAGCTTTTCGGAGGGACAGACCTACTCCTGGACGCCTCAGGTCCATGCTGAGCTACAGGAGGGGAGCAAGTGCCTCGGGGACTCGAAGTCCTGCAGAAATGCAAAGCTTCCTTCTCCCCATCCCCTTTGGTTTTTCCATTGCAGCGTTCCTGGGAGTCTGGATTATTCACAGAGAGAACAGCCGAATATTCCTCGCTCCAGAGACCTGTGTCTCCAACGCTCCCTGTGAATCACGCAAAGCCACCATGCCGTCACCTTTCCCTCCAGCGTGATGATTAGCGAACTGCTGCCAAGCAGTTCTTTGGTTTCCTTTGGGTTTCTTTGGTTGTCCTTTGGGACAACCTGGGTGCTCAGGACATGGGGGCTTCCGTTAAAATCCTTTCCTGGGACTCCTGATAGAGTCGGCTGCACCAAACATTTCCTCTTGCGCCCTTCATATAAATTGTTGATAAGGATGAGTCAGCAGAAACAAGAGATCTGGGTGTTGGTTTCATCAAAGGCAAGAAAAATTACCCTATTTTTTGTGGATTAAGAATCGCCAGATGGGAGGGAATCTGCTGCAGAGACCACTGATACCGTCTGGAAACCTGCCCACCCTTTGCACCCTCGGCTCGTGACATTTTCTGGTCCAACCTCTGCTCCGCAGGCTCCAAAGCACAGGAAACCCTCTTCCATCCCATACTCCTCACCAGGCTGCCGGGGTGCATCCCCCACCCTTCTGTCCCACCCACCAGGGCAGAGGTGGCAGCAGGAGGGGGGGCAGGAGCCAAGAGGGGACATGTCCCCGTCCCCCAGCACTCGTGTCCCCTGTTACACGCGTGGTCAGCATCTGGGGTCCTCAACGGGAAGAATATGATGCTCATCTGTTGATGGTTTCTTCTTCCTCACTTTAGGATCCACTTGGGGTCATTTTTAGATGTTGGCTAGCATTTTTACACCTTGTGTTTTCCCCACTGCTCAGCAGCTCCACGTTAAATCTGAATTTACTCTATACCGTGTCATTTCCCTACGTTCGATACTATTCCTTTGTTCTTGTTCTTACCCCTAAAACCAGCTTAGCTCTAATTCTGCATGTCCTTCATTGACCATTGGTGAGTTGTTTATAGCCGTGGGGCCTCCACCGCTAAACCTGGGACACAGGTCTCACCACCCCGTGTCTGTGCTCCTCTATGCCGCACCCCATGTCTCCACTTCTCCCATCTCTACTTTCATACCAGGTTTACATCTCTCTATCCCTCGTCATTGTATTAGTCCAAAAAAAAATCTTGTTCTACACGAAATCTCTGCTTGTTACTGTCATCGGTATAAAACTAGGGCTGTAGCACGCAAACAGAAGCAAACTAAGTTAGCAATCGCTGGCTGCTCAATTAGAAAAACCGCTGTTACAGCTAAACCAGGTAAAACGAAGCTGTGGGAGGTCAAGAAAAGTTCAGCCAGAGCAGGTCCACCAAGCCTCAGTCCTGAGACCTTGCAAACTCAGTGCAAGGCTGATGGCCTCCCGCAAGGGCAGCACCATATCACAGGGCTGCGGGTACCAGGGGTTGAATTAGGGAGCCCCATCTTCTCCAAATACCCCGGGGGAGCAGCACTGGCACCTTGGGATGGGACAGATGTGTCCCTCTGACGGGTCACTGGAGAAGTTGAGGTCAGAGTGGAAGATTATTGTTTTTGCCCCAAACTAGGGGATAAACGCCCGGTGGCTCAGGCAGGGGACCACAGCCCCGCTCAGGATCTCCGATGCCTTCACTGCTGCGTCCAAGCGCTGCCAAGGACCGGGGATGGAGGACGGGCTGCTGGCTCGCTCTTCCCCACCTGCTTCATTACCTCCAAAATTACACACACACAATAAACGCCTAATTAAACACTTGCTGACAAAAAGGCATCTGGAGCAGGGGGCAGCACGGCTCTAGGAGGACTATTCTCCCCATCCCAAGGGCTGCGCTTCCAGTCGAATTCATGTAAATGACGCATGAATTCCTGTAATTAATCGCTGCCGTCCCCGGCTGCACAAGCGCTGGTGTGAGCGACAGCAGACGGAGGGCTGAGCCCACGTCCCCGCACAGACACCAGCCTGGTCAGGATGAGGCCAAGCTGGGTACCACGTATGGTGGAGCAGCAGCGGTGGGGGACGCTGGAGGTGCTCTCCAACAGCAGCAAGATGGAGCCACCTCGGGGTTTTGCCAAGAAAATTGGCTTTTTTTTTTGACCCGAAACAACCCAACCTGTCTGGTTAAGTCCCCACCAAGACATGCGGTAAATTCACCTAGCCCCAAAACGTGATCTGACCCCAGGATGGATGGAGACCAGCGCCCATGTAGCTTCTCTGGTGTCTCGTAGGGACCAAGCAGCACCAGCACGGGAACAGAGGCCCCCATCTCGCCTCCCTCCTCCACCAGCCCCGTCTCCGTGTCACCCATGGGAATCTGATTATCAGCGAGATCTCTGCCGCTGTCAGATGTGATCAAAACCACAATTCAATTAAATTTGATTGGCTTGAAAGCCGAGGGTTTCGAGGAGACAGGCACGTACGCCCAGAGTGGGACGCCCTTCCCCGGGAAAGAGGTCTGAGATCTATGGGATGGTCACCCCTAGGTGACGGAAAAGCTGGAATGCAGCTCCGGCCCCAGGATGAACTCCATCCCTTGGGGCCAGGAGCCTTTGCCCATTCATGCATCCGCCATCCGGAGGATCCCGGCTAGAGTAAGGTGAACCCAGCCTCCCGGAGATGCTTTTAATTCCTTCTCATCTTTTGAAATCAAATAAAATTCCAAAGGAGAAACTTTGTCATCTGAGCAACACACCCGGAGATGAAAGGGAATTCTAGATGGGTATTTCATCTCTTGCTCTTGTAACGAACGTGAAAACAAAAAAAAAAGAAAGAAACAAGCAAAAAAAAAAAAAAAAATCCCAGACGCGGCTAATGAGCTTTGCATTTAAATGTGGCACCAATGTCACCGTGCAGACTGTTCGCTCAAGGTCCCTCGTGCCTGCTGGCATCAGGCAACGGGCGCGGGACAGCCCCTCGGAGCAAATATCGGCTCGGATTACATTTCACTAGTGTTTACTAAATAAAACATGCATTTCCAGAAATCAAGAAAAAGTTTGTTAAATATTTTAGTACATCTGGTCTCCTCTTCCCCACCCATATACGGACTTACAAAATGCTTTGCATATTTATTTTAGCGTGCACTAGATTTATTTAAAAATAGCATCACCAGCACTGGAAACAGCCCACTTGCTTTTCATCTAGATCTTTGCATTGAATCAATGAATCCAAAATTAAACAAGGTTGGGTGAACTAAATCTATACAAAGACCTATTTGCTAATCAATACAGAAATGGATGCCTGGGATCTCTTTACCGTGTGAAATATGAGGACCTATGAGAGAGAAATTGCTTTTGTTATTATATTAAAAAAAAAAAAAATCAGATTTAATCTCCCCACATAAAAAAATTATTTATCGGAGAGATGCTGTCTCCTAAATAATTCATGCTGGTTGTATAGTACCCAGAAGAGAGAAGACTCCCGTCTTCCATTCCTAATGAGAGGGAAAAAGACCTCCAATATTTTTCTTGGATTCAGTTTCACCAGTGCAAGGAGCTGAAACTGTCCTTGGCTCCTGGAGGGTGTCCTCCCCTACCACCACAGGGCAGCTGACTCCCCCAAAACACAAAGAGAAACCACAACACGCTGCATATGGAGGGAGAAGAGCTTCAGACACATCTGGAGGCCAAACTCAGATCACCCCTAAGAGGCACCTGGCTTTGGTGTTGAGGTTCAAGGGATGACGAAGGTGAACAAGAAGCCAGAACACATCTGGCGGAGGGAAGAAGGGTCTCCTGAAAAAGCCACCTCAATGTGGCCTTAATATAAATCCACTGTGGCGGGATGTGTTCCTCCAAACCAGGGTGGAGGTGAAGCCACCCTGGGCTGCATCGATCACTGGCTCCCCCAGCAAAGGGGAGCTGAAAGACGACCAAAAGCCAACCCAGGCCACCCCATATGGTGTACATGGGAGACACGAGCTCCAAAGGTCAGTGGAAATCTCTCCTGGCCCAAAACGGGAACAGGGTCGGGGCTGAAGAGCACGGATTCCGGAAAGAAAGATGACTGGCCTTTTAGCTCCTCTTGGGGACAAAGTTTGGAGGTGGCTTTGGGAACAGCCTCACGCAGCCATGTGCTCAGCCAGGTCCCTTTCTCCTAAGCATGCTGCAATAATTGATCATTGAGGGCCGTACCTGCTCCGCTCCGAATAAATCTGCATATCAGCTGCTTCCATGAATGAAAAATGCACGCGCCAGTAAATCAGAGGTGAAATAATACGTCTGTTGTCAGCGCTCTATTTTATATTTTTTTTTCCCCCTCTTTCACGAGTTTCATTAAGAGGAGACATACCGTCTCTGATGAAGTTAACACCACGGGTTCACTAATTGTACCTGACGCTTCCCTGTTGCTTTGATGATGGATCGCTGCAGAAACACCAGCCCCAGGCAGGCAGGGAGGGAGGGAGGGAGGGAGGGAGAAAGTCACCTCTTTGGGCTATTTCTGGAAGAAAACATAACGAAGCTGTGGAGCCTGTGCCAGGGAACAGCCCCGAGCTGGGGACACGGGGGTGGCAGGGGTGTCCCAGGAGCCCCGCAAGGTGCCAGCGCTGGATTCGGATCCTGCAGTGCTGCAGCCAGTTCCCGATGTGCTTCCTCTGAACGTGAGCTAAAGGAGGAATGAGAAATAGCTGACGCTGGCCGGACACAGCCATGGGTCCCGGCAGCAAACTGAGCTCAAGGAGCAATCCCGATCACCTTCATCCACTTGCATCTTTCAGCCCTTCTCCAGGTCAGAGACTGGGCAAACCCAAAACAACTGGGTTTAAGCCCAGTGTCCTCTCCACCGGGTGCTGGCGCTCCAGCCCTTTGCATCCCCACGGGGAGGGACTCCGTGGTGCGAAGGATGCGGAGGGACCGGGTGCTTGGTTCCCACTCGCACCCTGGGTGATTTCAGCCCTCCCGTGGGCAAAGCAAAGGTGGTCGCAGCAGCCAGCTCCACTCAGCATCGCCTCGGGATGCCTGGAGAAGCCGGTGAGGTGGTGATGGTACCAGTGCCCCCCACCTCTGCGTGATCCCCGTCCCCACGCTGTCCCCCATCCTGTCCCTGCCTGGCCAGCAATCGGGTTAGCAGCTCGCAACACACCCGAGCACGCAGCAAAGAGGCAACAGCTGCTTCCCGCTGGCCCAGATCGAGGATTTTAATTAAGGAGAAGATTTGGGGGGAATAAAGGGGAAGATCCCTCCCGGAGCTGTAATTAAAGAAACTCAGGGCGAGGTGGGAGGAGAAGATAGGACGTGTCCTGCTGCCGACGGGGCTCAGCTTGGGAGGGGAGTGGAGACCCCCACCACGGCCCCGTGGTGCTGGCGCGGCCCCCTGCCCAAGGGGAGGCATCGCCCCGGGTCAGGGGCACTGCTCTGCACCCACAAAGACGACCCTTTGGGGAGCAGCCCCCGACCCCCAGCAAGATTCACCGAACGCAGGGCAAGCAGGGGCTCCAGCCTCGTGAAAAATACATCAAACCCCAATTCCTATCGATTCGGCTCCAAGTTAAGGCGAGGGTTTGCCAGGCTGACGAGGTAGGAAGGTCCTCATGACGCGCAATCCTGGCCCTGGTTCACCGTCTCCAAGCCAAAATGGGCCAGGTCAGAGACCGGGAGGTCACCGTGGCCTTTGGGAGGTGAATGCCACTGTCACCAGGACCCACAGAGCACTTCTGGGCTGTTTGGGGAGGTTCCTGAGAACCAAATGCCATGCGGTGTGCACCGGCGCTCCAGGAAAAATGCCGGTTCAATACAGTGTTGCCATATTAAAAAAAAAAATGGTTCAATGAGGCGATGGCCACGAGAGCCAGGCTGGGACCCCAGACCCAGAAGGGCTGCAGGAACCGAGGTTGCATCCTCGGACGCTTGAGTAGACGTGGCTGAGCCCAGGGCTGTGGGTCCCCTGTCACATTGGGTTCCAGGAAATGAGGTTTTGAAGTTGAAGGTGTTGCAACGATCCCTTTTAAGGGGGAAGAGCCCCTGGGTGAGACGTGGAGCAAAGCAACAGACCCTGGCGCGTGATAACCACAGCATGAGCCTCCAAAAAAACCCTTAAAAAAACCCCAAAAAACCAATGGGGTGGGAAGACAACCTGGAGGTACCGCTCCCCGAGAAGCACTCGCTGCCACCCCGACACCTCACGCTGGCAGAGCCCTCGGAGCCACCAGCACCTCGGCGTCCTCCCGGCTTACCCCAGGCTCCCAAAAATCGCACCCAACAACGTTGCCCGTGGCTCCAGACCGGCTTTGCCCGGTCGCTCCCTGTCCCCGGAGCTGCGTAGCGCCAGCCTGTATCGATCCCGATGAGGCAGCGCCGGATTCGCGCGGCAGCTGCTGTGTATTTACACAGCGATTACGAGTCCTGCAAAGGGGGGAGGCAAAAAGCATCACTGGGGCTCCCCTTCCCAGGGCTGGGGGCAGCCACGCACCCACTAAACACCTCCTGCCACCGGCAAGGGCTCACCAGGCGCGGCTTCCATTGCTTCCACCTCCTGAGGTACCCCCCAGGCTCATTCAACAGCTCCTCGTCGCCGACGCTGAACGGAAACCTGTTGCAGGCGGTGATACTCTGCAGGGCCTTTGCAGAGGGTCGAGACGACCTGGGAAATGCTTAATTAATTGCCTCACTGAGCCCGAGCGGCGATGCTTGGAGAAGCCACGCACACAATGAGAGCTTCAGGGCGTTCGGGGCAGCTTCAGACCCAAGCTGGGCAGCTTTTATCTGAAACCTTGGCTTTCATTAGTGGGAGGTGTCCCTGCCCATGGCAGGGGGGTTGGAACTAGATGATCTTTAAGGTCCCTTCCAACCCGAACCAATCTATGATTCTATCTCAGCTTCCATAAGAAGCAGCGAGCACGTCGCTCTAGAAGAGACATAAGCGGCCCTGAGCGGGGAATGACACCAAGGAAAACACAGCTGATATCAAGCTCACTGCTTTGGTTCATCGAGGTTCCCGTCCCCTCCACTCCAAGCTGCTCCAAGATGTAAATCAAGTGCAGAAGCCACCCTGGCTCACCAGGTTTCTCCGCAGCCCTCTGCCCACGTGCCTGCAGTGCTTGCCGCCGCTCCCGGCGTCTGGAAATAAACAGCCTGTTCCAGCACCGCTTGGTATTTCGAGAAAGGTTAACGCAGCGTGTGAAGGGCCAGAGCCACCGCTCACGGGGGCTGGAAAGCCTCCAGGCAAACACCGGGGCTCCCGGCGTAGGAGGTGACCTCCTCAGCGCCCCCCACCAAGCGTTCGCTTCAACCTTCAGTATTTTCAGGCTTTGGGCTGCTAAGGCTTCCTTCTCCCACCCCCACGTTTCCCCAGCAGCATTCCCACCTCCGAAAAAGCAACAGAAATTCCAAGCCAAGGGGGAAGCCAGGAGGTCCGCGTTCACTGGCCAGCCCTGCTTAAGGCGGCAGAAAAGTCACCCCAGTTTTCCAACACCCCATCGATGGGGGAGCTGCAAAGCGGTTCCATATGGACCAGTCCCCTATGTCTCACTCCATAAATGCACAGACGCCGGGGCTGGATTTGCAAACCAGGCTGCTAGGATGGACAGAAAAGGCCTGGAGATGCTTTATCCAAGCCAGGAAAAACGGAGTAAAGCTTAGAAACTCATAACCAGGGATGAGAGGTTATCAGGGGGAAAAAGGGAGGGCACCAAAGCACCGGGATCCCTTGGTTAAACCAGAGCTTGAGCTCTCCTCACCCCAGAACAAGCCACCTGCCCTTCTCCTTGGAGGGAAGAGCTGGAAGACACCTACAGCAGCTCCCCATGGGTGAAGCAAAGACCTTCTCCACCCAGGGGCATCTCACCTAACCCCATCCCGCTGTGATGAGCTGCACCAGGTCCTCCACGTGCCAGCTGAAATGGTTTTAAAGCCTCTGGCCAGGCTGGCTGGGCCTGGAACGGCTGATCCATATTCCCGAGGTCTCATTGGTATTCTGCAGCTTCAGCTCATTAGCACTTAGGTGCTACAAGAGTGGGAGCGTTGGAAGTTTCTGGGCGAGACAGCTATTAGGGGAGGATTGAACACATCTCGCACAAACTAACGACCTGCGTGAACTCTCTAATTTACGCTATCGATCTAGAAGGTGCCCGCAGGCCACCTGAACCAAAACAAAGAAAAAAAAAACCCAACAAACCCGCCCTAGATACGGCCTCAGCCACCTTCAGAAAAAGAAGAAAAATTAAGCGAAATAAATAACCCGCAGCCCCAGAAAACCGGCTGCGTCGTCACACCCCCTGCTAATGCTATTAGCCAGCCCTCCTCCACAAACGGCTCTCGGGAACGGTGTGAACTCCGGCTCAGCAGCTCCCGGAGAGACCCACCAGCCCAGCAAAGGGCCAGTATGACCAGTATGAACACCCCCACGCTGTACTGGGAGAGCACATTTGGGGGTCTGCCCTCTTAGAAAGACTGTTCCCAACGCACGCTGCTGGGCGAAAGGCAGGGAGAGCTGCCGGCCTCTCAATTCAGCTGCTGCAGCCCCGACGTCCTCTCCCCGTGTTGGATGCGATGAGTTTTCCCTTCTCTGCAGCGAGGGCTGTGTCCTCCTCGCCCGGGATTCGGGCGCTGCCCGTTCACGCCTCGTGACAGACCCACGAGGAGGTCACCAGGCAGAAATAACCTCTTTTTGCCCTGTATTTGAGACAAATGGGGGGGGGGGGGGGGGAACACCGTTTCTCCTAATAAGGGAACTCAAAGTGATGAATTTTCCGCTTTTCCCGAAGTTCTTTCCTCGGAGGCACCGGTGCGTTTTTAATGGGTCTCCATGTAGCTGTTAAGCTGGTAATTGAAACGGAGAGCCCTCCCGCTGGACCCCAGCCCCATGGCAGGTCTCCCCCCCCCCGCCTGCGAGCCGTTCCCCCACGCCACACGGGTGGGCCGGTGGGTGTCCCCGAGGTCCCTGTTCACCCGCGGCACCGCTGACACCCCGCTCCCCCCCCCCCCCCGCCTCCGCCCCGGTGCCGTCTCCGGGCTGAGCATCGCCACCGGGCTGAGGGACCCCGAGCTATTTTCCCGCTGACAGGGAAAATATTTGGGGAGGGAGCCACCCCCCTTCTCCATGTCCCGTTGCATGGGGGGGGGGGGGTGAAACAGCACCCACCCCCCACCCCCCGCTGCAGCCGCAGCTCTGCCGCCCGTGGGGACGATGCCCAAGCGGCGGCGGCGTCCCGTCCCCCCCCGGCCCCAATCCCGGCCCCACACCCCCCGAGGGAGGGCGGGAGGGTGCTCGGTGTAGCGGGGGGGGGGGCACGGCAGGTTTTGGGGGTGCGCGGGGACGGGGCGAACCCCGCCGGGTCCCGCCGCCGGCGGAGGCGCATCCCCGGGGCCGGCAGCGCGCGCTGCCTCCCCCTCGCGGCCGCGGGCAGCCCCTGCCGCCCCCGGGACCCCCCCCCGGGACCAGCACCCAGGGACCATTCCCACCCGGGGCCCCACCCCGGGGCCAGCACCCCGCAACCTTCCCCCCCCCCCCGGGACCAGCACCCAGGGACCATTCCCCCCGGGACCCCCCAGGGGCCACCAACCCGGGACCATTCTCCCCCGGGACACCCCCAAGGGCCAGCACCCCGCGACCTTCCCCCCGTAACCCCCCCCGGGACCGGCACCCAGGGACCATTCCCCCCCGGGGCCAGCACCCCAGAACCTTCCCCCCCGGGACCTCCCCCAGGAGCCAGCACCCAGGGACCATTCCCCCCCGGGACCCCCCAGAGGCCACCAACCCGGGACCATTCTCCCCCGGGACTCCCCCAGGGACCAGCACCCCAGGACCTCCCCCCCCGGGATCCCCCCAGGAGCCACCAACCTGGGACCATTCTCCCCCGGGACCCCCCCAGGGACCAGCACCCCATGACCATTCCCCCCCGGGACCCCCCAGAGGCCACCAACCCGGGACCATTCTCCCCGGGACCCCCCCAGGGACCAGCACCCCAGGACCTTCCCCCCCCGGGATCCCCCCAGGAGCCACCAACCTGGGACCATTCCCCCCCGGGATCCCCCCAGGAGCCAGCACCCCAGGACCTCCCCCCCGCGGGATTCCCCCAGGAGCCACCAACCTGGGACCATTCCCCCCCCGGGATCCCCCCAGGGGCCACTAACCCGGGACCATTCCCTCCCCGGGGCCAGCACCCTGGGTCCTTTCTCCCCTGGGCCCCCCCCCCCGGGTCCCCCCCCGGGGCCAGCACCCCGCTGCCCTCCTGCCCCGTGCCCTGGTTTGAGCGGCACAGGGCTAATTCCTCTTCTAACGCTTGGGAAAACTACATGTTTAGAAGACTCCGGTGTCTGAATTTATGAAAATATTTCTTCTCTAGCCAGCTCTGGGGGGCGGGTTTCAAGGTCTTGGTGTTTTTGAGCTCGCCAGGTGCGGGGCTGAGGAGGAGCGAGACCCAGGCACTTGCCCCAGGCTGCCAACAGGGTTATTTTATACCTTGAACGTCACGTTCAATATAAATTCGAAAGCTTGCTGAGGAGTTCTCTCTCCCTTGATGGCTGCCATCCTGAGAACTTCTTGTCCCGGTGCCGGACCCCCGAGCCCTTCCCTTCCTCCCGAAGCTCCACATCGGCTGTCCCCTGCCGGGAACGCACAGCTTCCTCCTGATGGAAGGGGCTGAGTGTAATCCGTGTGTGTTTTATATTGGTATCGGGATCAATATTGGTACTTTAGTGTTATTGATGTTCATTATCTAGTCTTATTCTATTAAATCTGTTTATATTTCAACCTTCAGGTTTCCTTGTTTTTTCCCCCGATTCCCCTTCCCAGGTGGAGAGAATAATTGTCTAAATGACAATAAATTGTTACGGGTTCTTCAAACCAAAGCCCAAGGGGTAGCAGAGCCCTGGGTGTCCCCAGGGTGGCTGCTGCGGGGGTCCCAGCTCATACAAGCCCCCCGGATCGGGACCAGTGTTAGCCCACAGTATGAGGAGAAAGGCCACTGGTGGCGAGACCCCTCTCGAGCTGCCACCCACCCATCCCTGGTGGGCTCAGGAGCCTCAGGACCGACCCCGATGCTCAAACTGCAACGAGAGAGGTGACAAGAAGCTGGACTGAGGGTGAATTTTATTGAAAATAATGACTGGGTTTAATGGGTACAGACCGTTCTCAAAAATACAAGGCTAGAAGGGCTTCTGCTGCGAGTCAAAATCCTCCTCCACCTTAAAGCCAAGCTGGTTCCCCCCCCGCCGCGGCAGAGGGGACCCAGCAGGACAGGAAAGCGCTGGATGTGAAGAGGGACAGGTAAGACCACAGGGTCCCAAGGCCACCCCAGAGGCATCTCCCCAGCGTTTAAAAAGGCAGATGCTCCTTTTCCCCAAAATACAGGAATCGGGACTTTCTCCAGGAGGAAAAATGGGGGGGGGGGGGGAACAACCAAACAACATGCAAAATAAAAATTCAAAATCACCATTCCCCAAAGCACCAAAAAAGGGTGAGATAATAAAGGAAGGGGAAAGGGGTCCAAAGGAAGAGAGAAGGGAAAAAACCAAAAGCTCAACATCAAAAACAAACAAACAAAAAAAAATCCGAAGTAACCAACTATGCAAAAAAAAAAAATAAAAAAAAAATTACAATTGTACATCTCAGCTGCAAAGCTGTGAAACCAAGCGGGACAGGGAGAGCTCTGGGAGAGCGTCGGGTGGTTTGCAGAGCAGGAGCGAGGAGGGAGAAGCGGAGAACATCAATCACTTTCTTATTTTTTACATAAAGAGGTGGGGGTGGGGGGGTCAAGGCCGAACCAAAGCCGAAGGGGGTTTGTCCAGCTCAGCCCGGGATGGTTCTCTCGGGGTTTGTCGACTCGGGGAAGGGGATTCAGGGCGGCGACGGGGGGAAAAGTCCCCGATGCCACGGAGGACTGAAAAGCATGTCCTGAAGCAGCTTCCCCCGGGAGCAGCCGGCAGGAATCACGGTGCCAAACAGCCCTGTCCCAGGCAGCGGGGTGTCCCCCCACCCCGGCGGTAGGAGTTGGGGAGCAATGAATTTAAGGGGACATCATTCTTCGTCATCCACCCTGAACGCCGGAAATGCACCCTGAAATCCAGGCCTCCAGGGCAGGAATTTCAGGAAAAACGTTTTCAAAAAGAGCAACTTTAAAAAATAGATGCATTTCTTTTTTAAAAAAAAAAAAAAAAAAAAAAGTCTTAGGAGAAGGTGTCTTCGCGTGACCCCTTCCCCACCACCCCAAATTTAGTCAGAAAAATGCTAGCCATTTCACCAAATCTGCTGGCCACGTAGACATTCACACATTCGTTGTTGATTTAAAAATATATAATATATAGCGCACACATACACACACACAAATATATATTAGAAAAGGAAAAAAAAAAAAAAAAACCAACCTCCCTCTGAAAACTCAATCTATTTTAAAAAAATCCAACAAAATCCACAGCCGATGCGTTTATCCCGCGATCATATACAGCAGAAGACAGACATCCCTTTCGCTGCCGTAGCTCCTTACAGAGCGCTCGGGCTGGGAGCGCGGGGAAACACATCAGGTTTTCACAGTGGATTTGTCAGCGGAGAAGGAACTGCTCCTCCCTCCTCCCACGCAGAAGGGCTTTAATTTATAGCAAGTTAGATTAAAACTAGGAAACATGTTACAAAGTCCATTATATATAGACATAAAATGTACAACTGTCGGCAGCCCCCGTGCAAGTCACTGGGTTTCGATCTCGGCTGACACCCCGGCGGGCGGCTGGAGGGTTCCAAGGCAGTTTTGGGACACGAGGGGTGCAAATCCGGCCTCCGAAACGAACGGTGTCACAGTGCGAGGTCTTACACGAGCTCCCGTGTTGGAACGGAGATGGAGCAACGTCTTCTCCAGGAGCCAGGGAAGGCGGAGGCTGCGGAAGGCGCGAGATGCCCGGAGCGGGGCTGATTCCTCCCAGCCCAGGGCTGGAGGGCAGAGAGGCAGCGCCCGGGGACCTGCTCGTCTCTCCCTCCCCTTGTGCCCGCGTGGGAAAGGGAGCACCGTGTGCGGGATGAAGTCCGTGGGCAGGCATGGGGAGAAGGTGGGTCGCAGCTTGCGTCAAGGTGGGCTCATCAAAAAATGCCTTTTTTCGGCGCCCCCCCCCGCAAGGGAGTGGTGTATCAATTCAGGGCGGGGGATGCCCGGTTTGGTGCTGCCTGAAAGGGTCATTAAGATGTCGAGCCAGGCATTAAAACACCCTCTGGTGTGAACAGCAGCGTGCCCAGGGAGCCCCACAGCCCCCTAAAAAGCTGCGTAGGCTCCTGGGGGCAGAAAACCAGGCACAAAGGGAAGGTGAGCGAGACCAGACTCCGTGGAAGGGGCTTGGGGCAGGCAGGGGAGAAGAGCGGGACAAGCGCAGCAGCGTTTTTTTCTCTCTGCCTTCCCCAGGCAGCAAAAGAAACACGAACCCCCTGCACCGTGCAGCAGCTGGGGAGGGGAGATGTCCCCCCCGGCATCCTCTGCCCTGGCCCCCCTCAGGCACCACGGGCAGGGTCTTCTCCCCGGGAGGGATACGCTGGCATCAGCAGGGAAATCCCGAGCCTTCGGTCTCCGTGGCTTAGTTGGAAAGGTGCTGGGCTTCAGAATGCTCATCCTGGGGGATTTCATTTACAGGGCAAAGAGAAAAGAAATTGCGAGGCCGGATGGGGCCAGAGGTGCCCACGGGTTGGGGAAGAGTGATTTGTGCAAACCACCAGTAACTCGAGTCCTCATTCGCTCTTCTGCGGGGAAGCCAGGATGGAGGGGACTGCACGAAGCCGTGAGGTTCGAGTTAGGAGTCTTCCCCGAGGATCTCTGTCACGAAGGAGGCCATGTCAGTCTCTTTGGTGTCGTGCAAAGTAAAGAAAGGGTGTTCCTGCCAACAAGACCAAAGACAACATCAGCTGACACCCAAGGACAGACGAGCCCAAGAGCAGTCCATGGGGGATGTCGCACAGCTGGCGAGGTGCTGGGGGAGAGGTGGACACCAACCTCCTCCCCAGGCTCCCACAGACGCCATCCTTTAGCTTAACGATTAACTACCACTTTCAGGTTTGGTGTTTCTAGGTTCAACCCCCGTGCGACAGTCCACCTTGGCAGGTGCACTACCATCGTTTGAGGTCTAAACTCACCAAGAGCAGATAGGACAGCGGGAGAAAACACCTAGAAACGCTGACCTTAACACCCATGAAATCAACACACCCTTCCACCTTAGACACACTACACCCATCCCGCCTTAGACACACTACACCTACCCCGCTCCGTGCCTGAAAAAAAAAAAAAACAAAAAAACACCACCCACACATCCTGCTGTCCCATTTTCCCAGGACCTGCTGGACCATTCACTCGACTTTTGAAACGCGTTGCGATAAAGACCAGCAGAAATGGCTTCGCACTTACCATAAGTTCTAGATAGTTCATTCGTTCAGCGGGGTTCTTCCTTAAGCTGGAAGACAAAAAATGGAAGAGAAAGGCTGTAGGATCTTTTTTTTTTTTTTTTTTTTTTTTCCCTGTAACATGATCTATCACAAGGGATCTCCCCTTCCCAACCAACATGACACCCTTCTCATGGGCAGCACCCATTCCTCTCCCTCCTTGGCCAAGCAGGTTCGAACCACCAGCAAAGCGGCCAGGCAGGTAACCGGGAAAGGCCAACTCACGGTGTTTTGCCACAAAGAGCGCTGGGCAAGCAGCTCGCTGCAGTCCACCCCGCACAGCCTCACTTGTTCACACAGTCCAGAACAGACCAGGGAAGGAGAGGAGATGCTTTCCCACCACCTGTAGACCATCTCAAGGCCCGTTCAAGCCTTGCCTCGGTGGGCTCAACCCTGCCTGGCAGCTCCACGCAGCACACACGGAGCAGAGGGACACCCCGAGGGGAGCAGCTACTGTACACGGTACCCACAAAACCACAAATCAGCTTTCACCCAAAGGCACCCAGACACTGCCAGGGGTTCGTTCTTGTTTCATTGCCGCTTTGCCAGAAACCACCAAAATTTCAGCAGCAACGATGGCAAAAGGGGAAGAGAAACCTCTGCACCTTCCAACCAGCCTGGGTGAGTCAGGCCGAGAGCAAAACCAGTTTGGGCAGTGCTTCCTGCCGTGGCCGAGCACCAGCCTTGGTATGGCAAAGCAGAGAGAAATGGGCTCCAAAAGGACAACAAACCCAGTCCCACGCTTTGCTCCAACCCCCACGGATCAGGGCTCCTCTTCAGCCAGGCTGGGAAAAGCCACCAGTCCCTGCCAGAGACTCACCACTGCGCTGTGAAGTCCACAAACTCCTTGGAGAAGCGATCGGTGGGCAGCTGGGGCGAAGGCTCCTCCACCACTTGCTTGAGCTGTTGGAAGGGGGTCCCCCAGGACTCGTACGGGAAGCGAAGAATGGCCAATTCGATCTGAGGACAGAGACAAGCTGACTTGAGACACCAGGACGAGCACAACCCCACGCAGCCCGCCTACCTCAGCCTCTGCAGCCAGCTCGGATTCAAAATGAAAAACCTCTTTCCTTACAAACCATTTTCAATTTGGGTCATACCACTTTTTTTTTTTTTTTTTTTTTTTAAACACAAAGACCCAGGGGCCAAAAATACTTCCTTTTGAGGCTGGCTCAGCATATTGATGCCTTTACAGGAAGCCACCACAGATATGTAAAATGGGATTATTTAAAACGATAATAACAGCACGCCCTTTCTGCACCAGCTTCCAAAGTGCTTTGCCCTCCATAAGCCAGCCTCTGGGCTTCAGACTAGTATTGTATGAGCTAGACACACAAAAAAATCCACAAACCCACGAAAAACTAAGTGCTAGAACACCACTTAGGAAGATCTTCGCTAAACCACCTCCATTACCAGGCCCTACCTACAAGTCACCTCCGCTCCCTCACCCATTCAAAGAAGGAAAAAGCCCATCACAGCTCTTGGGCAGTCACCTCACGCCAAGGGTCAGTTCCCATCTCAAGACAGGCAGCAGAAGCTCCAGGCCTGTCTGGCAGGGTGGGATGGAACGGGATGGGATGGGATGGGAGGAATGAGAAACCTGGAAGGATGCAGGGCAGAGCCAAGGACCCCTGTCTGCTTCTGGCTAAAGCCTGGGGAGCTCAGCTCCTGCTGCTGGAAAACTGAATGAAGCCACCAGCCTGGAAAGGCCTGGATTAGCCCTGCAACTCAATGGCCTAAAATCAACCAGTCTGAAATCAATCAAATCCCTTCAGAAATAAAAAAAACCAAACAAACAAACAGGAAGCCAGCCCAGGAGGAAGACATCGGAGGGACTCAGACAGGTGGGGGCTCTGTTCGGCTGCGGGCTTTCAGCAAGGTCCCCTCTCCCGTCCAGCTTTGGAAAGGTTGAGAGATTTCATCGTTCACGCAATCCCCCATCCCACAGCTTCCTGCATCTCGGGAGGAAAGCCGGAGCTGATTACATTTCCAGCCAGCCCGCCCGGCTCTGCGCTGCACTGGCATGGGCGCACCAAGGAGAGGGGCTCGGGCTTGGCACTGCGGACAAAACTAGCTGGGGAAGAGGGAATATTTGCCAAGAGATCTGTGCAGCTCACACAAATGCAGGGGTTCAGCGCTCAAAACAAGTCACAGCTAACAGGGCGCAGGAAAAATTCCTGAAAATAATCTACCCGCAGAGAGACAGTCTCCTGGAAAGCAGGAGACGCGTTCCCAGGCGGCATCCCCTTCCAGCCAACAGCTGGGATTTCCTTTGTCCTCTGGCGCCAGAAGATTTCAGCTGCTTTCTGCAAGATCCGTTTCTTGCAGGAGGTAGATAAACCATCCTGAGCAGCTGCGATTTTGGAACCGAAAGCATTTCCCCTTCCTGTTGGCTGCTCTGAGCTACCCCGCAGGCAGGACTCGCTGCAAACCACGCACGGCACCCCTCGCTGCAGCAGGGCAGGCTATTTCGCCCCGATCCTCCTGCAAGGCTTTGCCAAGGCGGGAGGGGGGGGGGTGCCCGCAGGAAGGCTGTGACCCAGCTGCAGCAAACCCTGCTCCACCGACTACTTCTCCAGCCAGCACATGGGGAACTTCAGAGCAACTAAAAGTCAGTCTTGGATGCCCAACTAAGCCCACTGTCATCCAGATATTGCCCCCTTGGAGTCTGCCATCCGCACCAACATAGTTCAGTGCTAACTGGAGCTATTTGGAGCTGGCATTGTACACCAGTAGCTCTAGGAAACCAAGCGGAGGGGTACAAGGGAATCACGTGGGGATAACAAGCCTTTATGATCCCCCAGGATCCAGCGGGAACATGCAAGAAGGGAAAGATGGAAAGAGAAGAGGCAGAAAATGGATCATCTCCTGGCAAGAGCCACAGCAGTGGTGGCAACGCTGGCTGCGTGCCCCGGCTCACAGCCACCTCACCCCGGGGCGACGCACCCCTGTGTGCACAGGGCAGCAGCACCCCCCTGTGCCCTGAGTAATTCATCCCATGCCCTGAGCTATCACGCTCAGAATTTAGCCCCTTTTGGTGGCCATCCACCCAGGGGTAAAGCCACCAGACACCACCGCTCGTGGCTGGGTTAGAGCCCCACCCGTACAGACCCCAGCCCAGCCCCAGGGCTGCCGGGTGCCAGTCCAAGCCCTCGGTATTACCATTGTGATCCCCAGACTCCAGACGTCCGACTTCACGTTGTAGCCCTTCTGGTTCAGCTCAGGGTTTATTCTTTCAGGCTGTAACAGGAAAGTGGAAGCTATTACAACTCTATCTCGTTTTCCCAGTGCAAACCCCACAGAGCAAATCTCTGGCTCAAAACCCAGGTTGGGTGGATCCCCCGGCTCATATCCCCATGGAGGCAGGGTCTGAGGTTAAATCTAGCACTGATTGCTCCACACAGCCCACATAAGCTCTCCCCCTCCAGCTCCTGACTGAGACTTGTACTGTCCCTGCACCATGATCCCTGTCCCGGGAGCACAAGCTACCCACGCAGATGCCACAGATGGCAAAGGGAAATTCATACTGACTGGAGAGGATGAAATTAAATGATCCTGCCAAGAAAAGCCTCAGCATTTCCTAGCCAACAAGGAGCAACCCTTCCAACCACCACAACCAGCACCAGCCAGTTTCACTCTTCTGCAAATGGAAGGCGGCAGAGGAAGAGTCTGCTGCGGGATTAACGCACACAGCGGGGCTTACGGGGAGGGTAATCCCGTCCTTGGAGGGCTCCGCTGAGTCGGGAAGCCCAGAGCACTCTGAAGTGGTTTCTACCACAGGACAGAGGTGAACCAAGACCAATTTCTAAGCAGCAGCCTCTTTGAGGACGCTGCCGGCTCTGGCCCCACTCAAGCACACTTACAGCCATGTACGGTTTGCAGCCGGCATCCATGGTCTTCGCAACCGAGTCCACCAAGTAGCCGCTGATCCCAAAATCGCACATTTTCACATGTCCCTCCTTGTTGATCAGCACATTGGAAGGTTTCACGTCTAAGAGAGAGAACATGAGAGGGCAGACTGAGCCTTTGCAGAGGTATCGCAGAGCCTGAGATAGGAAGGGCAACTCCCCACCGAGCTGGGAGGGGAGCAGGCAGGCCCTAACACAAGGGATGGCAGACAAAACCCCACCAGTCTTTTATTTCAATAAAAGTTGTTCACAAGTAAAACTATAACCATGCCCCTTCAGGCAGAACAGGCCTCCTCTCTAATGAGGCAGGTCAAAAGGCTGAAATAAGACGCTGAGGAGTCAATGCCCAGCTCCTTAGGAGAGGTTTATGTGCCCGACAGAGCCTTAAAAGCTCAACTCTACCAAGTTCTCGGGACAGCTTGTCTCGTGCCCATCATGATCTGTCCACAACCACACAAGGAACTATACCAGGATGACAAACAGGACCCGAGTGTTACACTGATTTGCAAGGTATTCTTCAGCCCTGACCTTGCTAGAACTACCCAGCCAGGAAGGCTAGGGGATTTTGTCCCCAAGAGCTGCCTTCAATGCACCTCCATACTCAAAGAGAGCTACAGATGCCCATAAAAATACAGTTAGTGAAGAATTCAGTTATTATATTCAACCCTTCACCTGAAAATTAGGATGAGAACAACATCATGCAAGCAGATGCATGAAGGTTACATCTCAGGAATAGGCCTTGGGCATCTAGATGTGACCACCACGGTCCTAAGTACCATTAGACCCCACTGTAGGCGTCCCAGAGGCACACACCACCACACATCTCCTCAGGAGTCCTCACGTAGCTTATTTCAAAACTAGATCTCCAGCCACATTACGCTGACCCCAACCAGCACCTACCTCTATGGATTACGGACAGTTTGCTGTGCAGATGCTCCAGAGCTCGTACAATCTGGGAACAAACACAGCAAAAGAGTATCTGTTAATCACACGCAGCACCAGCCTTCCACTGCAAACACACCACCCGTTTCCACGCACCGTGGGCTTGAACAGAGACCTCCAACAAGCTCAAGAGGTGCACAGAACTATGTAAGAACCCAAGAGGCACTCACAGACACAGCCATTTTCCCCAAAATGTCTTCAGGGATGGTTTTCTTCTTCTCCAGTACTTTCTTATAGAATTTATCTAGGGAGGTGTCCATGAGCTCCATGCAGATCCACACATCGCCCTGCAGATGGAGAGAAAACAGTTGAGAGGGAATTCCCTGGAAATCCCCAGGAAGTGAAGGGAGAGGTGGGGACTGATGGACAAACAGACACTATCCCTTTCACAAGGGGCAAACCAAGGTCCCTGCTGCACAGATGCTGTTGGCCACACCATCAGCACACGGGCTCTGCGCTGGATAGCAGGGCGCACAGATGTCCAGGTACCACCAAAACTACCTGTGATGGCTCCCTTTGAGGTCTACCCCAAAGCCAGTCCGAGCTGTGGACAACATGTCATGGAAGTGGGGAACAGGACCTGCTCAACATTGCCTGATGGAGGCAAGGCTTTGACTTTACGTCATGGCAGCACCTCAAACAGCCCAGCCGGGCTGAAAAAAGCAGAGGTGGTTTGGGACAGTTTAGTGCCTTCAGTGCAACCACAGGGGCCCCAGGTGCCACGCAGCCCACCAGCCATCCACTGGCTCAGTACCTCTCGGAAGAGGGCTCCGTAGAAGGTGACGGTGTAGAAGCAGTCAACTGTCCTCATGGAGATGTCTAAGTCCATCAATAATCTCTTCTGCTCCTGAGTGTTCACAGTCGCTCGAATCCTCTGAGACAAATACAAAAGAAGAGGGGTTTGATGGAGGTAGGGTAACACTCGAGCTGACTCAGAGGACCCGTGAATCTGAGGCCAGGGCAAATGTTTCGGGCTTATTTTGTGGCCAGTAGCACCCCAAGAGATGCCTGGATTCCCTCTTCCAGACAGCACCTTAATGAATGACAAACCCTTGGCAAGCTCTGCAGTGGATGCAGGATGAGGCCAGCAGCCTGGACAGGCACGCTGACATCCAAACCTCACACTAACTAACTGCAGGCACCGAGTCTGGCTTTCAGAGCCTGCTGATCACACCACAGCATCTAACTGGTATCAGCACAGACCCAGTGTTGACCCAAACCCCACCAGGGATACCAGAGGCTGCCAAATAGAGACAAGGCTGTCCCCATTTTGCTGCACCCAGTGGAGTTAAGCAGAGTCTCCCTGCTCCCTTGGAGCTGCACATCCCGACATCCATCTCCCTCAGCAAGCAGCTGTCCTCACCTTCACGGCCATGATGGTGCCGCTCTGCGCGTGTCGGACTTTCTCCACCACACCATAAGCTCCACGGCCCAGCTCCGAAATTGCCACCAGGTCATCAGCTTCCACCTCGAAGTTCTTTAAGAAGAGAGACAAAAATCAGACACAGGCACACTTATCACCACGCGACATCAGCAGAGGTCCAACGCTTGCAGCTCGTTCATGCAGAGCACTTCCAAAAGATGGTACCTACAGGGCCCCACCAGCTCCCGTATGCACCAGAGGCTTAAAGATGGGTATATATTTTGCTCTTTTGAACCAGAGCCCAAACCCTCCCACCCTGTACTCACCAGGGTTCATTTAACTCCCCATCTGCAGCTAGAGATCAGGACTTTCATCCTTTCAGCCAGGGCACGCTGCCACTGGAAAGGGCACCAAAGGTTGGTGCCTCTCTGCCTGCCCGGGATTACCCGCAGGAGGGTATTTCTGTGGTTGCTGAACTACTTGTAGCTCCTGTGCCAACACGGGCAGCGCTCAGGAGCCTCTGCCACAGCTCCAAATGCCCGTGCGCAGCCGGGGATCCCCTACCTCACCCTGCATCCCAAGAGAGCATCAGTCACAAACACACCTACGTGTCTAATAACACCTCTGCCTGTGCAAAGCCTCCCTTAGATGGGATGGTGCACGCAGCAACTCCATTCCTAATTAGCAGGGACTTCAAATGGATTTCACCCGCTTTCAATACTTTCTCCCACCATCAGAAAGCAGCCAGCAAGTTAAAACGTGATTTAGCACCAACAAAGGAGCTCAGGCAAGCGCAACTACACAAGTCTCACTTCAAGCTGGGAGGGGGGGAAAAAAAAAAAAGAAAAAAAATCCATTGCCAGTGCTCAGGCAAGCGAGTGCCCCACGCAGCAGGGAGCCAGCGAGCTCCTGCGCAACCCATGAACAAGTTTCCCTAAAGACGTGTTACCCTGTAATTGCCTGCTCTGCTGGGCAGGGCACAAACTGTTTGAGTGAGACATGGGCTATTTTTGGACGCTGCGATCATCGCTCTTAATAAGTCATAGGCCTTCTTTTAGCCAGGCTTTATCCAGCCTCCAGTTTTCCTCCGGTCTCAGGGAACAAAAATATAATACCAGGATGCCAAATTGCCCCAGTAGCCACAAAGACAGCGAGGGTGGGAAACATCCACGGCACAGCGCCGGATACCATGCCTGTGAGCTACGCCCAGAGCAGAGAGGAAACAGCCTTTGGCATTAAGGAGCCAAGCTGAGAGAGATGGCTGCCGGGCTCCTGGGCAGCAAGCTGCCCTCGGTGCTGGCCACGGCATGGCCAGCAGCAACTGGGTCCACCAGTCCATCCCACCAGCCCCAGCTCTGTTTATTCGAGCCAGATGCGCCTGGCAGGCGGCCAAGGCAGGGAGCAAGAGAGGTCTGTGCTTGAGCTCAGCGCTGAGCTATGCACTGCCCAGCACAGGAAAGTGCCAGCCCTTTCCTGGGCAGGACGGTGGATCCAGAAATAAGGAGAGCAGAGCTAATGGGGATGCATCCAACCCCCCACCCTGCCGCCCTGGGCAGCTGGCAGAGGAGCAGTGCAGGCTCACAGCTTCTGCAGGGGCCTCCAGGAAGGATCTGGTGGTGCTTTTGAGGACACGTGTTCTGCAGTTGTTCCAGGTTATTGTTGGGGGGTTTTTTTGGTTTTTTTGTTTTTTTTTTTTTTTCCTGGCATTTACCCTAAGGCTTCCCCAGAAGCTGGCGGTTCCCAGCACGGTCCAGGAACCAGCATCGCCCTGCCCAGCAACAGAGGCGATGCACCGACAGAGCCCCAGCATCGCTCACCCCATGCCCTGGGGATATTGAGGTGGTTAATGGGGATACACAGCACCACCTGCACGGATCCAATGGACCCGAGGTCATCATCCACCCCCACGGCCCGAAGCTGGCCTTCTGCCCAAGCCCTCTTCCTCCATCCCACACTGTGTCTCTCCAAAAATACCTGGACCAGACCCCTCCTGCAAACACCGGTGCAGGCAGAGCAGGGAAGGAAGCGACTCTAGAGAGCTTTCCCCAAGCTACAGCACTCTCCTGTTGCACACGCCATGCCCAGGCTGTTACAGAGCTATTAATACACACGACACAATGGCCAGAAAATGAGACAGGCGGTGGGGTTGTTCCCTGGACCCAGCCAAAGCTTCCCCTCCCCTCTCCTATCTGTCCCCTAACCCTAAAACCTTGCACCAAGGCTGAGGGGTCCAGATCCCATCAGCCGAGCCACCTCCCAGCCTGGAAGGTAAGCAGCTAGATATAGGGCTGAGCCAATGCATGGTATTTTTAGCTCATTTGCAAACAGCCTTCTGCAGCCCCAGGAGAGCCCGTAACAAGAGAATGAAATAAAAGAGAGACAGTGGCTATTTCTAGCAGTGTTTTTCATCAGGTCCCTAAGCAAAGGCTTTGGGGAACCAGGGAGAAGGCTTTGTGCCCAGCTTCTCCCGGGCCACGGGCAGTAACACAGCCCTGATGGTCAGCAGGACAAAGTGGACTTTGTTTGGGGCAGCCAGAGAGCGCGGTGAGGCCACGCTGATTTAGGATAGATGGGCTGGGTCCGTGCGTTCAGATCAAGGTGGCCGGTGGGACTGTCAAGAGACCGCTGTGATCCCCCACGACAGACAAAACTGCACACCCTGCCTTTGGCAGCCACCTGCCTTGCAGGGACTGCCCGCAGGCAGCAGAGACCAGCCAGCGAGCGCACGGGCTCAGAGACGAGTCATCTTGCAGGCAGGGTGACATGTCACAGCTCTAAATACACACAGACATCCCATCAGCTCCCTAGGGAAAAGGTCCTGCTGTGGGATGTCTCCTCCCTGCAAAGATGCATCCCATGAGGCTGCACCAGGACGGCACTGTCCTTCTCACGGGGAGCTCCGAAATCTCAAGGTCAGATTCGACAGGTTGTCAGGCGTGATCCATAAAACTCCCCATACAAGGGGCACACAAAATCAAAAGCAAGCAAAAAATAAACCACATTGACACGTACTTTATCTCCGATGGTAATGAACGCTCTGGAGTCCAAGTTCCTTGGCGGCCTGCAAGAAAAGAGAGAGGGAGAGTAAGGAAAAAGCCCAGCTTTGTTAACCCTCTTGGCCAGAGCCAGGTTTCACGTTCCTTCGAGCGCTTTCAGATGCTGCTTTCCCACTGTGCCTTGTCGTGGGTTCAAACCAGCCCCTCCAAACACTCACAAATGCTTTAATCCTGCTAGTAACACCTCAGCCCATACCCATGAGGCACTCGCTGCACGCAGCCAGCGAGAACCCCAGAGTCAGCTCGGTGAGACATGCATCAAACCGACAGGCTACGAAACCATCCCTGCTCAGGAGCCCGAGGAACCGAGACCGACGGGATGAGACACTTCTGTGGCAGAGCGGCTCAGCTGTCATGTTTTGACAGGCAGGTGTTGTAACAGGACAGCCACGTAGCCCGAAACGCACGCCGAGGGAACAACAGGTAATTCCTCACCCGTGAGTCATTTGTGTACACTCGCGGGCCTCTTTCAGGCAGCGTGGCAGGCAGAGCAGGCAGCGCGTCGGTGTCACGCTTTGCACAACGCCACGCAGGCGAAAGTCTTCCTTTATGGCTTTTCTCCTCATTGCTGCCCACTTCCCATTATGGGCAGCACGGTACTTTTAGAGCAGACACGAGCGTTTTGTCCCTCGTGCCTCGTTTCTCTGCTCTCCCCATCCCCTGGGACCTTTTAAGAGCGGAGGAGATTGCCCAACTGGTTTAGCCGCCCAGTTCCCATCAGAGCGCTACGGCAACCTCCGGCTTCAAGGAAGTACTTCAGGCTCCCAGCAAGCGCCTTGCACTGCGCAAATATTTGCACTGCAGCTTGAAAAGCACAGAGAAAAGGAGTTGTGGGTAGCTTGCACCAGCTTTTACGTGAGCGCTCTGAGCACGAAAGCGCCCCGCAAACTCGGGCGCGATGCCTTCTCCAGGGGAAATTCAAACAGCGGTAGGAGCAGAGACAGATGCACCCGTGGGGGAAGGAGGTGGCTGCTGCAGGCAGGGCTCGGCGTGTGCATGCCAGGCCACACAGCATTCATGGGGGAGTTCCCCTGGCTCCCCCTGCAACACATCTGCCCTATCTACCTGGGGTTTTCAGTACGGGTATTTCCCCTTCAGGGATTTCACTGCTTTCCTGCAGCTGGGAGGGTCTCTAGAAAGGGTTTCTGGAGCAAACAAGGCTCTGCAGTGGAGAGGCAGCCCAGGGTGTTTTGGAAGAGCACCATGGAGAGGAATTTAAGCCGTCTGCTCTTCGTCAAACCAAGTGCCACTACCCTGGGCTCTCCCTCACAGCATAACAAGCATCAGCAGCACAAAACAAACAGGGCAGAGAGAAATTCCAGTTCCCTGAGAAGTAGCTGGGCACTGGCCCCCAGCACCGAGCGGCGCAGCAACGCCACGACACCCATGTCAACAGCTCAAACTAGCCCCGACACACAGGTCATGGGGAGGATGCGCTGCCACGCAGAGCATCCCCCAACCCTCATCCCCTGTTCCTGCCATGGTCCAGCTGCCACCACTTCTTCTCTTCTCCTGCATCAAAAAACTTTCCCTCTTCTTCTCTTGGGCAGATTTGCTCTCTCTGCCATGCCTTCGCCCTTCAGCACTGGCACAGCCATGGCAGAAAGGCTGAAGAAAGTCTCCCGACAGTCTCCTAGCCTTTGCCTTTCAGCCATTTCAAGTCAAACAGGCACCTCCCAGAGAGACACACACTGTGTATGTGTGCACGCACATGCGCATGCATATGTGTAATTCCTTCTCATCACCTGCAGCCAGAGCTTAAGGGAAAAAATTAACTATCCTGATTCTGTAAAGTCTACACAGGCCATTCCCCTTGACACGGTGTTGAATCCAGCTCCGGAGAACCACTGGCTGACTTTAAGCAACAGAGACACTTACGTTGTGTTGGCAACGGGCTGTTTGATGGGGACACATGTTATCCTCAGCTCCCGCTTCTTCTTGCTTTTCACTGAAAGAGAAGATGCACACGTGAGCAACTGGCATTTTTAATTTTCTTCCTCCAACCATCCTCTTGCCTGCAGCCAGCAGGTAGGGGAGACAGGGCCTGGACCCCCTACACTGTGCAGCTACGGCAAGATGACAAGAAGGTCACAGTGCTCATGACCATTTGCCCAAAATTTCAGGCAAAAACCAGAACCACAAGCAGGTCTCTCTGTCCCTGTCAAGCACTTGCCTGCAGAAATACCCAGGGGTGCATTGACAGAGACCATTTTCCAAGTCTTGCAGCCAAGCACCGCCTTGCAGACACCCCAAAAGTGCTCTTTACCCTTCACGGCCATTAATGGTCCCCTCTCTTCGCAAATTTTAATTGCTGATGTTTGGGAGATAGGTTAAAGCTGCAATTTCTGCTGGGCACTTACCCGGTTTGTGCGGCTCCAAGGATCCTTTGGAATCTGAAAGAGAGAAGAGAGACACCGGCTCAGCCTTCATGCTCCAGATGAGCCAGGTACCATCCCTCATGGTCCCACACACGGCCCAAGGACAGCAATCCCGGCTGTCCTGCAGGCAGACGGAGGCAGAAGGGCTGCGGGAGCCCAGCCTGGCCCGATCCCGGTTTCTCCAGCCACAAGAGGTCCCCATGCCATTAGCCATGCTCCCGAAAATGCTCCCTGTCCAGTTCCTCCTCTCCCCACAGCCCCCTGACCCCCACCCAGGACTGCTTGGGAAGAGCCAGACCCGTTCTGGAGCGTGGATCAGATCCAGCATGGAGGGTGACGGTCACCAGAGCTCAAGCAAAACCAAGGAGTCGCTCCCAGCAGGCGAGGGGACACCCCACACCTGATGAAGGGAAACCAGGGCAAAACCAGACGCGAGCTGACGGTGAACCAGCCACAAACCCAGGCCTGCGGAGGCCGAGACCCCCCCCAGACAAGGCATGACCCCATCAGGAGTAACTGGTGAGAGGATGCTCTCTCTTCCTGCTCCTCCACAACTCCAAACAGCACTAAGATAACACAACCCACTGCTGCAGGGGGAAACGGGGTTCGGGCAGCTCCAGGGCGGGCCAAACAGTTGCGGATGAAACTACAGCGACAAGAGATAACAGGCACGGGGGGCCAGCAGGCAGCAATGGGCAGAGAAGACCTGCACGGGGCTAAGAATCAGGTCCCTGCAGGGCCATGGACCCCAGGGTCCTCACCGAAGCCCCAGCCATTCCTCCATCAGCAAACAGCTCACCCACCCACCCCAGCCCGCTGGGAAAACGAACAGCCCCGTGAGGGGCTGGGATGGGGGCTGAAGTGCTATAGCTGAGAGCGTCGAAGTCCCGATCCCCTCCAAGAGACAAGGGGGCAGCTGCGCTTGGCAGCTAAAGGCACCTCTGGCTGCACAGACCTGGGAGATGCGTTAAAAAGCACAAACAGCGAGGTGTGCTCCAGGCACAGGGCTGGGAGCGGACGGCTTGGCATGGCCTTGGACAGCCCTTCAAAATAGCTCCTACTTGGCTGGCTCCCGGGAACAGGCGTGTGGACAAAGTCCAGCACTCCGAGGGCTGCCGGGGAAGGGAGCGGAGAGGCGAGGAGCTGGGATTTCAGCAGGAGACGCAGCACTGTATGAGAGCAGACGCAGCAGCAGTGGGACAGAAGGACGGTACATGTCCAGCATGTTCCCAGTACAGACAACCCCTGTCCCCGTCCCTCTTCCCCCGCCAGCTCCAGATGCCTCAGCTAAGACAGGTGCCTAAAACCCATTTTTCCAATCCTGTCCTTCCCCAAATGCAAACCTCGGTGAGGCTGCAGGTGAAATCTGGTCTGCAAGATACTGCAAGGTCCCAGCTGCAGGACCAGCATGGGACCAGCAGGGAATCAGCACAGATCAGTCCATATCCGCATCTCATTGCCACCTTTCCTGCATCAGAGCCGGCCCATGAGGTCTGGGACCAGCGCAGTTCCCCCGAGCTACGGGAGCAATGCGAACTTCTAGCTCCATGAAACCAGCCAGGGAGCTGCTCCATCCCAAACCGATCCCGCTTGGCTGGAAACCACCTCTGGAGACCTGCCCACATCACAGCAATCACAGCTTCTAATTTATGAGCCTGCAAAGCTTCCCTTCCCCATCACCCACCCAGCAGGGCTGGAAGGGGGACTATCAATAGCCCAGCATGGCAACTGACGACACTTTGCAAAATACCTGGTTGAGAAACGACGGGAGCAAATGCAAAACGGAGCCAGAGGAAAGATGCTGTCTGCCAGTTCAGAAATGCCTCCCCTTCCCACCCCCAGCCTCTCGCTACTCAGCGTGGGGGGCCGACCACACAACATAAAAACTGGGGTCCCCAGAGTCCTTCTGCACCCAGGGGAGTTGGGAAGCTCACTGTGGACACATGTCCCAGCCCGGGGGATGGATTCAGCTCACTGCCGACTGGGAGCCTTGCACCGAGCGTTTCTCCCCTATGACCGGCCCCAAAACACAGACAGCGGTTTGCACGCAGCCCCCCCAGGCAGTTACCAGCCAGACCTCTACACCAAGCCCTGAAATGCCTCCCATCCCGGCTGGTATTTTGCTTCATCTGTTTGCTCTCCCTCTCCCCAATTGCCATAGCAATCCCGCAGCCGGCACAAAGCGCCTTCTGTGCCGCCGGCTGCCCTGGCAGCGCCGGCCGCAGAGCTGTGACTCACGCAGCAGGAGCAGGGTCCACAGGCTCCCCGAGCCCAGCATCCCGCAGGCTGCGGCATCAGCCGTTCCTTAGCCCTGGCTGCAAGAGCCAGGCCAGAGGGAGCTGGGAGCACCCAGCCCGGGGTCGAGAATCAATGGGGCACATTGTTCGGTGGAGCCCAAGCTCGCAGGCAGGAGGATTTGAAAAGCACGGGTTACGAGGGACAGCGAGGGACAGGGAGATTCCCCATTACAGCCCCCCTGCACCACGCAGGAGGGTCATTTCACATCTCTGGGCATTGATCATCCCCCATGAACTCTGCTATAATGGGGGTCCTGCACATCAGTCCACTTCCCTGTACCCCCAACGCACTGCCCTTCACTTCCCAGCATCGTACTGCCAGGGCCAGTGACAATCCCCTTCCCACCCTGTCATGCCTAGCCCAAAAAAAAAAAAAAAAACAAACAAATGCATTTCCTAGCTCCAATCTGAAAAAGCACCGATTAAAACAGAGATATTCTGCCACCACTCCCAGGCTCTGGCTGGGCCACCTACGCTGGTGGAAAACCCAGCTCAGTCCATGCCTGCAGGAATAAAATCAGCCGCGATGCTGCCCCGCACCCGGGGGAGCCGAGGCGGAGACTGGATTCGCTTGTTATGGCTCTCCCAAAATCTGCCACGAGCTTTCCAGCACCCTGCAGGCTGGCCCCAACTCCTGCTTCTGGCTGCAAGCTTCTCCCGCTGCTTGCGGCAGGGCAGAGATTGAGTGGGCAGGCACCGCTTCCCCTCGAGCACAGCCCGGGGAAAAAAAAGGCAGGGGGGGATTAAAAAAAAAAAAAAAAGAAAAAAAAAAGGCAAAAAAGCCTGCTGAGGGCAGGCAGAGCCCTGACACGGGAGGTGGGCGCTCAGCACGGCCTCCCCGCTATTGCACAGCCCAGCAATCACTCCTCCAAGCGCCCGGAGGCTGCCAGGCTGCTGCAAGCCCCTGGGCTGGATGCATCCCCCCCCCCCCACCCCGGGAAGGTGACCTGGTTCCTGAGCCTCTGCAGCCCCCCCAGGGAAAGCCCACGCACTGTGAAAGGTGAATGGGGGTGGAAGAAGGACTTGGGGTCAGGGGCAGAGAGGAAAATAAAACGGGAGGAACAAAAAGGCAGTGGGATGGGCACGACAAGACCTTGGAGTTGAAGCCCTTCTGCCCCGAGCACATCCCAGGCAGCATTTGCCTTCAGCCCCCGCCGGCAGCTGCTGTCAGCTCCTTCTCACCAGCGAGGCCTCAGCACCATCTCTCCCACATTCGGGATCCCAGTAGGGTCGGTGCAGGAGGAATTGCTGTAACGTGAAGAACTGTTTATGTCACCCGAAAATGCTGGAAACACACCAGTTCCCCAGGGCACTGGGCGCTTGCAGGAGGGGTAGCCGCAAGCACAGAGCAACGCAGCTCCCCTCTAGAGACCCTCCACGAGGGCAAAAAGGCAGCAGCGGGACAAGGCAATTTGGGGACACGTCCCAGTTACCCCCGCAAGCCCCAGGGCTCTGCTGCCAGCCCCGAGCACGCAGGACGGCCGGGCGATGCCCGTGTGGCACGCTGGGCAGCAGAAGGGGCTACTGGCCATGGGGACACACCACACAGCATCTTGCAGCCGGGCAGGGGAAAATTAGCTGACAGAAGTTCCTGGTGCAGACGAGATTGTAACCCACGTGATGCTGCAGGCACGTAACTGCATCCTTTATGCTAAGAAAGGAACCATTTCCTCCTAAAGAAAAAAAAAAAAAAAGCCTAACCATTTTTTTTTCTCATGCTATAACCTCTACCAGCTAAAAACTGACACAGACATTTCCTGGAACTGCTTAATTCAACATTTGAATCCTTGTCTTCGCCACCACTGACTTCAGTCCTATTAAGATGCACCTCTCCAGGAAGGTTTATCCTTCCCACTCCGCTGGCGTGGGCGGAGAGAACCGAACAGGACAATCTAAAGAACTGTAAATAAAACTATTTGCCTGAGCCGACCTTTGAAATTAAACCTCTCCGCTGCCTCCCCAGGGCTCTGGTTCCAGCCCCAGGTGAAGTCCTGGGGACGGCGGTGGCACGGGAGGCTGCTGCCAGAGCCGCGCCGCTCTGTTAGCGCTGGGGAAAAAAAAGTGTTTCGGATGCATCCCGGTTCTCCTCAATCCGAGGAGGAGAGTCAAATGCCATGGACGGGGCAGAAGGCTGGAGGGTGGATCCCAGCCCTGCTGCAAAGAAAGAGCTGGAACAAAAAAAGCATCAAGGAAAAAATAAAAAGAAAGAAAGAAATTAGAGGCAGGTTGCAAAGCAGAGAGGGGAATTTGGTTGCTTTGGTCATGAGTGCCAGCTCCTCACAGGCACACTTTGTGCTATTTTCCACTGTTGAGAGTGGAAAAAGCTATCTGTGGAAGTGGAAAAAGGGCTCTCAACCTGCCGAAAGCCGTCACTCATCGGCCCGCTGAGGTCCTGCTGCAGCGCGGGGCTGCTGCGGGTCATCGCCGCCCCGCGCTCGCCACTTCTGCAAAAAAAAAAAAAAAAAAAAAAAAGCGCAGCAGCCAGGGAGGAGGAGGAAAAAAAGACACTTCAGAAAAAGCCCCTTGCAGCCCCAAAACAACCTGTCAGCCTGCGCTGAATCAGAGCTCCTGACTGCCGGGGCGGCCGCCCGCCTTTCCAACGCAACAGGCTTTTTAGCAGGGGGCGACCACGCAAGAGCCGCTGGAAAAGCCTGCGTCCCGGGAATGCAACCAAAACCGGAGCCAGTAGCTGGCTTTACCCTTGCATATCTTCCTTTAGCCACTCTACTACTTTTTTTTTTTTTTTCCTTTCTTACAATTAAGATGCCAGTGTTTCAACCCCACGCAAAACATGCAAGTTTTCACCGCTTTAAAAATAGATCCCCAGCTGCAAACACGGAGCCCCCGCCCAAGCAAGGAGAAAGAAGTAAAACCGCGTGGATTGACCCCCCCAAAAAGTTACACTGCCCCTTTTAGCCCCAGAATCAGCCCTTCGCTCTCCCCCACCACGTGTTTTGGAAATTGCAACATCTACCTTGCTTCTTGTCCATGGTTTCCCAGAAATGAAGCAAAGCACCCGCACGCCCGGCCGAAGAGAGGGATGGAGGCGGGCTGGAGGAGGGAGCAGGGGAGGGGGGGAGAAAAAAAAGAAAAAGAAAAAAAAATCCTGCAGGATCCAGCACCCGGCACTCCTTGCAAGCACCAATGATTATTTTCGGTGGGAATGCATGGCACAAAGTGCTCGTCGGCTTCACGCAGGTCTCCTCGCCCGCCGTCCCCGGCTGCCGGGGGTCCGTGAGGCTGGTGAACGGGGGGAGACAGGGAAGGTAGCACCACGTTCCCTCATCGGCAGCTGCCGAGGTTGGCCGGTCTCGGCTCCGGTTACCCTTGAAAGCTCAACAGTTGTAAAAACTGCAGCAGCGAAATAGCAGATGACGTCAACAGGAAACTGGGGGGGAGCCAGCTCCAGCTCCGGGAGCCATCGAAGCCCTGGACTGCTACAGCGCATCCCGGTGGGACGCCTTTTCTTCCAACAAATTAAATCATTCAAACCCAGCCTGCGAGCAGAGAGGCAGAGCCTGCTCCTGCTCCCTCCATCCCCATCCCCGGGTGTCCCACCGGAGTCACCCTTGCCCGAGGACAGCCCCGTGGCATCAGCCCGTCACCGGAGCAGAGGGAAGAAGCCCACGCTCTCGCCGGTTCAGGCACCGAGGGGGTGCCGGGAGAGAAAGAGGTCACATTTCTTCGTGCTGCAGGTGACACACTAATTGCTTTGCCACTAACAACTATTACCACAACAAATAGTAGAAATATTGTTCCATGACAATACCGGCAGCTATTCCAGGGTGACAACCGAGACGGCATCATCTCTGGTGGCAAAATATAAATTGCTGCATGGATTTGGCTGGTCAATAGCAAGGGAGAGAGGCAAAGGCATGGAAAAAAAAATAAAAATCATTCATTTCTCTGCAAACACGTGCAAGAAGAGCTGTGGCAAAGTATCGCTGCTCTTCCCCTTTCCCTCAAAACCAGGCCGGCAGAAGCCAGCGCTGACATTCCTGATCAAAGCCAGACTTGGTTTTGACGGGCTGCAGTTTTGTTTTCGATTTCCCTGTCAGCCTGGAGGGGAGATACTGTACCAGCTTCTTTACCTTAAACTAATTATAGAAAACAAGCCTCCCGTTCGCTCCTGAGCTATTCCCTAACTTGCAGGCTCTGACGGGCCATACACATTTGCAGGCAGAAAAGTCAGAGGTCAAGGTAAATGCACATACCAACATAATGAGCGACGCTAATTTTAAATAGTGTTTATACAAACCCCAGAAGGACTGCGGAAGATATTTTCTCAGGCGCATTTCCACTCCCAGGGTATAGTTTCAGGCACAGATCATCAGCACATAAAGGATGCTGACGCAGGAGCTGCTATTGCAGATGGCACCCAGAGCCACCGGCACCCGTCCCTGGCAATCCCGGGGAGGACGACGGGATGCTGCATTGTCCTCCCGTCATTAATTCCCTGGCTTGACAGCTAATTCCCTGACCCAGAGAGAAGACGCTCCAAGGATCTTTACGGACACCCACAGAGTCAGTGCTGCTTTGAGCAGAAAGTCCCTAACCCAGCAGGTGGGATGAGAAACGCGGTTTCTTTTGAATTATCCCTGTTGGGTTTCAGTGCCCAAGGAGCAGGGGTGGTGCGAGGCAGAGCCTCCCAACATCTCAAAAGCATCTTAAAAAAAAAAAAAAAAAAAAAAAGAGAGAGAGAGAGAAAACAAAACCAAACCAAAAACAAACCTAAGCACTCTTTCAAGTCTCACCATTGGCAGCTCTTTCAAAAGTTTGCTGACACGGTGGGAATTGCCCAGCCTTGAAAGACGCACACACTTGGCATTATTCATCCAGCCCTTCATATGCCACAGGTAATCCCAAAGGTAAAAAAGGCACCGGGTGTTTCACTGGTGTTAACGAAGCCTCCCCACGTCTCTGGGCTGGGACATCACCCCGTAACTGGTGATGGAAGCCAGGGGTGCAAATCCTGCGACGGGGAGAGGTCGAGGCACTCGCTGCAGGTTCGGGTACGGCAGGGCAGAGCCGGGGACAAGGTGGGGGTCCAGTGGGATGGCAGCCACGCTCCCACCGCTCCCAGCAGCCTCCTGCCCGTGGGCCGGCTTGAATAAGTGGAAGAGCACACCCTTAAAAACAGCAATGAGCTCAAGCAGTGCCCTGCCAACGCCGGGGCCCTCTCCCCACCCTTCCCCTGCGGAGAGGCAGCGTCTCCCGAGGCTGGTTTGGTAACGGCCAAGTCACCATCGCAGCCGAGGAACGGGGAAGAGCTGCTGTGCCGCGAGTGGCAAAAGAGCAATGCCACGTGTAGGGTCCAGCTGTCCCAGCGCCACGCTGCCCGATGCCCACTGCCCCTCGCTGTCCGACCGGGAATTGCAGCAGTGTCCCTGGCCGAGGCCGTAACCCAGCCGCTGCCCCAAGCCCGGGATGCACTTGCCTTTCCACGGACGAGGTGCGCATCCCATGGGAAAGCCCGAGCCAAGCACGGGACCTGCAGCCTGGAAACTCTGTGGCAGCTCTATTTTTAAGCGAAGCCTTTGAACCGAATCCAATCGGAAAGGGAACAGGGTCATCTTTATCATCCCCTCGGATGGCGGTTGGGGACAATCAATCACTGATATCACACAGAGCTTGTCTCCTCCGGTGGACCGGGACGTTGTGCCGACGGTGGCACCGGGGCTTGGTGAGACCGATGCAAAGGAGGGTGCAACCTGCTGGTACCCAGCGAGGGATGTGGGGATGGGCACGTTAGCCGAAGCCACCGACAGCCAGAGGCTGACACTGGCGCTGCCACCTCCGGGGCTCGGAGCCACACCCGGCCTCCATGCACCGGCCAGATAACGCCGCCGCGAGCCGCGCCGGCTCTGCCGGCAGCGCCGGGAGGATGTCACCGCCCAGCTGCATTCCAGCTGTATTTTTAGGTTACCTGCATAACCCCGAGGGCTGGAAAAAACGTTTGATTTTGTGTTTTGTTCCCAGGTGGCAGCTTGCTCTCCTGCAGCCCCGTGATGATGAAGCACACAGGCTCCCGTCCAAGAAACCCACGTGAGTAGAGACCAAACTGCCTTTAGAAGCTCAAAAGCCCCAGCTAGCCGGCATTTGCTCCATGACATCATAGGACACGCTACGTACATGCTAAGAGTCATGCTGCTTTTCTCCAGAGCTTGTGCAAAACCCCCGCGTGAAGGTGGGTACGGTCACGGTACGGTAACAGGGGCACCTCTTTGGTGCAGGGATCGAGCCGAGATGCGGGTGAAGCATCCTCCACAGGGATGCAGACTGCCTCCTTTGCATCCATCGCTCCGACTGGATTTTGTCCCCCAAAAAAGCAGTGGCAGAGGCCGCACCTCCTCAAAGCTCAGCTGCGGCACAATGCACACGTGGACCCACCGAGGGCAGGCTGGGGAGGGCAGGCTGGGGAGGGCAGGCTGGGGAGGGCAGGCTGGGGAGGGCAGGCTGGGGAGGGCAGGCTGGGGAGGGCAGGCTGGGGAGGGCAGGCTGGGGAAGCGTTTAGGATGGGTAATCAATCCAACCCACAGCACATCAGGAGTCACGGAGCTGGGCGGCTCAGGGGTCTGGCCAGCCCAAAACCCGTGGCCACCAGCCATCTCCTGGGACCGTCACGGGCTGCACCGACTCAGCCGCAAACACTGGCAAACCGTCATGAGACAAAGGTCTGGAAGCAATCCCAGCCCCAACACCTTAATTGCTGGAAGGCAAAGGAAACGGTGCTCAGAGACAAGCAAAGAACACACCAAAAAAAAAAAAAAAAAGAAAAAGAAAAACAGAGAAAAAGGAAGAGGCAGAACCACCATTACTTGTGTCCATCTCCCTGCCAGTGGGTACCCAGCCCTCCCTTTGACTTCTCAGCCCACAGGCGAAGCCATGAAAAAATAAAACCTGCTTGGAATTGATGCGACCGGCTGGTGACAAATTCCTGATGGGAGAGAAAACTCCAACTGTTTTTGGAATAGATCAGCTTGACAGGAGGCGCATGGTTAGTTAGTTGGAAAGGAAGAGAGTCATTTGACTTTTTAGTTGTCAGCTGTAACTCAACTCCAGTGTCAACAGACATGTCTTTTTCTATCCAAATTCGTACAATTCAAGTACTTCCAGGTGTCCCCAAAACTCTGCTAACTTGGCAAGACAGCAAAGCACACTCTGTTTCTAATGCAATTCTTTAAAATAAAAAAAATAAATAAATTAGCTTTCTACCATCCTCCCTCCGACTTATTTTGGGCAGGGAGAGAGTGATTTAATCGCTGCAAGCGATGTTAAAACAGAGCAGGCACCTGCTCTGAAAATGGAATTTACAGAGAGAAGAAAAAAAAAAAAACCAAACAAGGAAGGCCTCAAAGTTCACAGCTCTGGGAGAGGAGCAGGAACAAGAGACCGACCCAGGTGCTTCCCTGGCCCGAAGACTTCAGGCAGGATTTTCTTGCGACCAGCATCTGCGCTGGAGAACAGGGCAGGCAGCTGCTCCGATGGCTCCCAGTGACGTTACCCCCTGGGACCTGGAGCACTTCCCTGCTCCCGGGATGGACAAAACCTGCACATCTTCCGAGGAAATCCTCCAACAGTGACCCAGCACTGCGTCTCCAGGGTGGAAGAACAGGCAAAACCTTGGATTATTTCTTTTGGAACAGGGTGCTCCAGCCGCTTACAGAAAGCAGCTGGCGAGCGCTGCGGTACACTCCCCTACATCTCCTTCTATCCCACACCAGGTTTTTTTGCTCTTTTTTGGTGCATGTTCAGTGCCATCCCTCTTCCCTGCCTCTCTCACCCTGTCCCATCCCTGCTCCAGGGAACCGAGCAGGAGACACAAAGGGTTCATCAGGCCAGAGAGCTGATGCAAAGCAGACACAGCCAGCTGGAGCCCCCAGTCTCTCCCCTGAGTTTTTCCAAGAGAAAAATCCACCCCGTCACAAGGTGAAGGGGGAGCCAGGAGGCCTCCCTGGGCTCAGATGAGACATAGGAAAACCACAGGCTGAGAGCAGCCAGGGAATACAGAGACTGCCCAGTTCCCCCCAGGCCACCGCTCATCCTTATCTCCATGGAAAGCCCATTACTGCACTCAAACCTCAGCACCCAGCCCTCAGTATTACCAACGTCAGTCTTAACCACTAACAACGCTCCCAAGTCAAGAGAGGCTGCAGGTGACCCATTTGGTCCCCATGACCTGCTTGTGATGGGGCCGCGACTAAGGGACAATGTAGGGAGGGGAGGGCTGGATCCTGAAACCCCTGGGAGAGCCGGATGTGCAGCCTCTTCTCCTGGCGTTAACCACACCATCCCTCCGACCCGCACCCCATACCTCTTGCTCTCCCATTGCTGCTCCTCTGCCCCATAAGTCCACGTTCCCAGAATGTATCCCACATCCAGCTGGTCCATGAGATCAGCTCCTGCTGCTCACCGGTTTAGGAAGTTAAAGTAAGATATATCTATATATCCATCTTATAAAGTAAGATATATATGTGGAGAGGGATATAGAGATACAGATCTACATAATGACAAGCACCACATACTTGCTAAACTCCAACTTTTGCAGAAGTCACCTGCAAATGTTTCTCCTTTGTTTCTCAAAAATCGCTGCTGCCAAGCTTAAAAATTCCCCCCCAATTAAAGACTGGACCACCAGCACACCAAAAACTGCTGCCAGCCCCACCGCCCAGCATCACCCTCCACTGTCCCCTCCTGCCTCCCATCTGAGGCTGCAACAGCTCTGTGTGGGGAAAACACGTATTTTGCGGTGGATTTGCCCAGTACCCACAGGGCAGCTTTGATTCGTGCCTGGGAACGGCACGCATCCGGCTCACGTCGCGGCTCAAGAGCTCGCAGGCTGTGACTCAGTGCAGTTCAGCCTGCAGCTTCTCGTGGGGCACACCAAGGGCTTCCAAGAACCGTTTCCATTTCAATAAGAAATAACAAATTTTGAAAAATCCCCTTTACCCCCGAAGAGCGAGCCTCGCATCAGCGTTTTGGGGAAAGGAGCGGTGCTGTGCAGGGCGGCGTGCGAAACGGCAAGGAGAGGGGCTGGGAGGAGACATGTGAAACGTCAGACCTGTTCGAGATAAAGGGAAACGCACGCTGGCTCCCTTCCCTGCGATGGTTACGCACGGTTTCCCTCGCTGAGCTGCGACTGTAAAACCCCACGGGGAAATCCACAGTTACCAAACAAGAAATTCTTTGTGTATCCAAAATTAAGGGTAAACTCTTGCAGCAACCTGGAACGTACACAGAAAAGGAAACCACGCGCACGGGGGAGCCGCTGGAGGAAAAGCTGAGTCGTTTTCTAACACCTTTAGCAAAGCACACTCAAGGCGGATAAGAGTTTCAATTAAAATTCACCCACAATTTCTGCCTGGTGATTTCTAGAGGCACCTCCTCCAGCCTCTGCTTTGCCCTCGTCAACCAGGTGTCCTTCAACAAACCACGCAGGGGCAGGTGTAATTAATACCTGCAAAAAGCTTCTCTTGGGCAAGAGAGCAGCATCTGCAGAGCACAAGAGGCAGCCTGGCCACGGCACAGCCCCACAGGTATCCTGGGCTCCGGGGACACCCCCAGCCCTGCCCGGTGCCACCCGGTGCCCACGGCAAGCAATGCTCACAGCCAAGCGATCGTAGGGATCAACCAAAAACCTGCAGGAAACGGGCTTCTTTCCGCAAAGAGCGAACACAGGGGGCTATAGAAGCAGCAGATCTAAAACACCCACCACCACCTCTGGTTTTTGGCAGCCTTAAGGCAGCGCGTGGTTGCTTCCAGCCTCAAGGAAAACGGGTGACGCCAAAGAGAGAAATCCAGAGAGCAGGACAGAAGCTGGTACAGGTCCGTGCTGGTCCCCTGGAAGCATCGTCACCTGCATCCCACCCCCCCGGCACCCGCATCCTCCTTTCTGCACTGTTAACATCATTTGGGTCCTTTGACTACCGAGCTCTCACTGACGGGGACAGCGGCTGGCAGGGAGCACCGCAGGCAAGCCGGGTGCCGATTTGGCACAGGGTGGATGATCTTAGTTGCGGGGAGACCAGGGAAACCTCGAAAGCCAGCTGAGCTCACGTGCACACACGCACAAAAATGCCTTGCTCTGCCTTGCCCCGGCAGGGATTTTCTGGGTGCGAGCACGGGGTTTTACAAACCGGCACGTGGGGCTGTGCCTGCCACCTACCCCCCCCCCCAACCACCTTTTAAAGGTGCTTGGAAGATGACAAAGAACAGCCAAAGCAACGTACGAGCGCAAGATCACTTCATCTTTGGCTGAGGTGCAACTTGGCAGCACGTCAGGAGAGAACCCAAGCTGCCCGCAGCAGCAGGGGATTTTTAACTATGTAGAGCAGCTTTCTTAAAAAGCCTCGATGGTGAGCACATCTGGCTCTCGGAAAAAGAGACACGTCATTTTTAGTGACGAGCTGCAGAGATGTCCTTCAGGACAACAGCCCCCCACGCACACCGCGGGGCACACGTTCTGCTGCTCCCTCCTCGCCCTCTCAATCCTCAGCTGTCCCACTCCGACACCAAGTAAACTCCAGCCGACAGCAAAAAACACCTCCACCACGCGGTGTGCTTGCCCTTCACTACCTTTAATAGGAAAGTCTCCCGCAGGGAGAGATGCGTGCGGCAGGAGAGGACATCTGCTCCGGCTGCTTTGAGATGGATGGCAAGCGCCCTCCGGCAAGCCAGGAGGGGTTGCTGCCGTCTCAAAGGGCTGCCATCAACACCAGTAAAGATGGCCAGGGCTGCACGGCACCCGACCCATCATAGCCAACTCCCGCAGCGCAGGCAGGCTGCTTCGTCAGCCATCCCTGCGAGATTCGGGCTAGGAGGGAATTTATATACCCGCACCACAAAGCAGTATCTAACGTGCCTGCAAGCCCAGACAAGCTGACACTCCCTAGATAACCCCGTCATCCTCCCCTAAACCACCCCCGGCCCGTCCACGTAACCAGCCCTGCGTGTTTATGATCTGTCAGACACATGACTGTCACCTGCCAAGCCCTGCAGACGGGCTTCTTCCCGTCCCGTCCCTCTGCCCTGCACCGTGGGTCACTGCAGCGCCCGTGCCACCTGTCATCAGCAGACGGTAAAGGAGGACGTTGCCCTCGGCACCGCCGAAGAGATGTCGGCAGGACACCATCCCGCCTGCAGGGTTTTACGCATTCCTCACTGGAAATCTCCAAGACCTTTATGGGAACGAAATACAATCACTAAAAGCTGCTTTTAAGATACGACAGGCACCACCAAGGCACGAGACGAGGCAGCAGGGTGCAAACACCCCGCGACACGGGGCACTCGGGGAGGAGAAGGTCCAGGCACCAACGGGCACAGGGAGCAAGCATCGTCTTCCTCAGAGAGGTTCATCGGATACACGCAGTTAGGCCGATGCCAGTGCCAAACCACAGCTAAGGTTAGCAGCCTCTGATGGGAAATAACTTGTATCGAGCCCTCTGGAGGTTTCTTCCTTTCCAAAACTAGATTTTTTTTTTCTCTGGTGGTGGTGTGGGGGGAGGAAGGGTGGATGCTCTACAAACAACTTCTGGTAAGTTTTGTCTCCTCCTCATCCTGCCTCCTCTTCCATTCAAGTTATGTTTTTAACGGAAATTTATCTTTTTTTTTTCCCCTTCTTCTTCAAAAAAACCCCAACCATTTCACTTGAAATGATGAAACGAAGGCTTAGAGCACAGGATAGACACAGTTGAGCAGCGACCTCCCAGAGCACAGTGCAGGCAGGAGGACGGAGGCTGCAGCAGCCCGGTGGGTGCCGGACCCTCCCCAGCCCCTGGTGCACCCTGCCGGCTCCCAGAGGAGGAGGTAACAGCCAGGCCACCACAGTCACACGTCCCCTTCCCTGGCTTCCCGGCGAGCAGGGCCATAAAGCCATTGCTCCCAGGGTCAGGAGGGAGCCAGGGACAGGGCAGAGACGTCCCGCTGTACCACACCCCAGCGCACCAAGGTCACAACACTCACATTTCGGAGAAACCGAACTCCAGCACTGGATGTCTTTAAAAACAAGATCGGGTGTCTTTTTACACAATCTGACTTAATTCACCCAAAAGCTGCAGTAATTCCTGGAAGCAACATCCCGACCTCCAGCTGAGCACGATGCTCGCCATCGTCCCTCCTGACCTTAAAGCCCATGATTCAAGCGTTTCCCCCTACATCAGATCCCAGCAGCACACAAGGGTAATCACGCCACACAGAAAATCCCACCAGCCTCCAGGGCTTGAAAGAGACGTGCTCTTCCAAAGCGCTGCCCATCTTCTCTTGCAACAGGTCGGTGGAGCAGACAGTGCACAACGCCTGTGGTATTAAGCCCATAGATTAATTAAACCATGTGGACAATGGCACAGGATTACCGGGGGAAAGGATGCTGGAGAGGGTCTGCCTTGCTCCCGCCTCCACACCACCTTCATCCCACTGCAGGTCCAGAACTTCTCCCAGTGTTAGGCAGCGATTCCCTCCCTCCCCTCCCTGCTGGGGCCTCGGGACCCCCAAACCCTGCCCTTCCCCTTAGCCACACTGCAACCTCCTCCATCCCCCAGGGGCAGCGACTCTGCTCCAGCCTTTTGCCAGACAGAGAAGCAGCTGCAAGGGAAAGGTGCTCCAGAAAAGGGAGCAGAGACTCGGACCCAGGGCAAACCGAGGCCAGCTGGGCCACGAGACGCTACCGTGACATCCGAGATAGCTGCAGCCAAGCCCAGCGATTATGGTATCCCTTGGAGCAATTACACATTCAGACTCACAGTGCTGCCACGGTATCAGTGCAGCATCGTCCCCACGCAGATAAGGGGCTGGGGGAAGATGGGGTGTCTCCCAAGTTGAAAAAAAGAACAGAAACTTCCAGTTTCCACCATAAAAAAGTCCTCTCTGCCCTCTTCCCCACTCAAAATCCCTGGCTAACACTTGACCTGCGCTACAGAGTCTTGTCAGCAAAGGAGGCAGCGGGTAGATCTAACTCCATATGTACCCACAACCAGTCCTGAGTCATGCCAGTAAAACCCCAAACTTTTTGTTGGTAGAGTAAAATTACCCTCCCAGCCAATTCAAGTTCCTCTCCCAACTCCTTCCCCAGCGAACAGCCTGCCCAGGCAGCGCCTTATTAACACCAGTGAAAACCATCTTCCGTCCAAAAACCCACAGAGCCCCCTCCACATCCACAGCCATGGCTTCTCGGGTCACAAAATCACCGGGACCAGAAACCTGCACCCACTCCCAGGCACCCAAAGAGAAGCTCTACAAAGCACACAGGAGTTTCCTCCAGTGACGACCACCTTTGCAAATGACAGGGGCAAAGCAAGCTCCGGCTCAGCCCTGGACTGCAGCCCAGAGCTGGAAAATAAAAGCAACGGCCTTCAGGGAGAAGCATTATCCACTGAAAAAAAGCAGGGGAGCATCCCTCCGGGGAGGGAAACAGGCTGCTGAAGCACAGCTAAATTTTTATCGCGTCCAACGTGATATTTTGCAGGCGCCCACTGTTACGCTAGCAGAAAGCGGCACAAGGAGGAGGGCAGGAGCAAAGCGCTGCGCTCTCTATATGATTGTTGTAATTAACCGTATGCAAGCTCCGTGATGCTTCAACTAGAATTAAAATAAAAACCTGTCTCTGTGGGACGAGAGCTCCCAGCCCTGCCACCCCCCTGCACACCCAGGGGACACCAGGCTGGTGGCTGCTCTGCCCGGAGGTGACAGAAGCCCAAAGCCAAAGCCCGGCTTCTGCAGGTCACGGCCCCACATGTATTTTCAGCAGAACTGCCTTTTTTTGGGGTGGTGTCAGGAAAAGTGTGAATGGCACACGAGACAGTACAGGATTCACAGCTGACTGAACCGCATAACGGTGGTGTGCTCCCGCGGAGGGCACGGGAGGGACACGTCCCCACTCTTATTTACCTACCTAGAATAGACGTGCCACCAGAACAAGCACCAGTTCATTCCCAGGGTCTGGCATTTCTCACCGCTGACTTTTCCAAGCCTTGGTGTCAAAGGAGAGCTGCTTCCCCAGAAACACCGCCTGGATCCTGCCCCCTCTCCCCGTGAGCACCCATCTTCCCGGAGGAAGATCTCTCCCCTAAAGAGACGAACTCGCTTTTAAACTACTCGGGCATCGGAGCTGGGTGAGCCCTGGGAAGGCCAAGCAGGTCTTCTCCCTCCAGACCCCATCCATGCATCCTCTCCCTCCCTGCAGCTGCAGAGCTGCTTTCTCCAGCAAACTCCCCATTTTTGGGAGACATGTGCCTCCCCACCGGAACGCTCCTGCCTGTCCCTCCAGGCAGGGCTTCCCAGGCATCGGGGACCACCTGAGTCACAGCCTAGTGCCATGGTGATGGGCGCACGGGTCTTCACAAACAGGCAGAGAATATGCCTGGAGCCCCAGGGGAAAGGCAGCAGCCTGGATTTGTAGGCACAGACTCTAACACAGACCCTGCACCCTCTGCCACGTTCCTGCACACCCCCAAAGGCTGCAAACTCCCCAAGGCTTCATCCCCTCTCGGATACAACACCCCTCCCTTCAGAGCAGCCATTTCACCGAAAGAAGTACAGAATTTGTTGGAAAAATCACGCCCAGGACCAGCCACATATTGCAATCTGCGGCCGGAGGCTGCGTCCCTTGCAAAGCTCTGCAAGGAGGACGCAGGGGCGGCTCCGGAGCTTCGCACACAATTCCATCCCCCAGTGCCACCCATTCCACAAAACACAGCTCGAAGGAGCTTTGGTGATCCAAGACAATAGGGAGCTGTTGCATATTTTAGCAAACATCACACTTGACACTGCAAGATAATATGGAAACCCAGCGACTTTTCCCCACGCACCTGATCCTGCGGGATAATTTGTATCAAGCAGATAGGAGCAATGGGAAGAGGAAGAAAGCTGAAATCCTTCCTAAGCTTCGCATAATCCCCAGAAGGTGTTTATCTCGAGCTATGTTTAGCACAGAGGGAGGCAAAGCTCCCGCCCAGCACCATTCCTATCACTCACGTCACGGCCAGCCACGTGCATCCCCAAAAACTCCCGAGGCAGGAGACAACCCCATGACTAAGCCAAAATGACGGCAGGTAAGTTTTGGTACGTATCCATCATGGAAACAGCCAACCTGAGAGCTTCAATGCAGCAGCCTCCATTTACAACCCTGATCAACTCAAGCCCAGGAAGGGAAAGCAACCAGCAAAAACAAACTCAAGACTGCTCGCTGTATTTCCCCAAGGAAAATTTAGCTTAAATTCAGGCTGTCCAAAAGGAAAGGCAGAAGGAGCTGCCGTAAGTGCTGCCAGCAGCCTCCACAGTCCCAGCAGCGGGTGCAGGCACTTGGACCTGCAAGTATCCCTGCGCGGCAGTGGGCAAACCCACTTGGAGGGCTGGTGCTGCCGAGGCAGATGCAAAACTGAGTAGCAGCACAGCAGAGGACTAGCAGGATGAGAGGAGAGGGTTTTGAAGAGCCAGATGCATTACACACGCTCAGGATCGATCCCCATGCTGAACGCTGCCTCGACAGAAGCAAAGGAGCTCGGGTCAGATGGGGACCTGGAGCTGCCAGTGCCAGCAGAAACCAGGCGCACTCAGCACACGTGCGACACCTCCAGCAAAGGATATGAGGAGTAATTGTATGAATGAACCGGTTCGTCACAACCAACAGCCCCGTGCAACCAGAAACCTGCAGACACAGAAGGCTTCCAAAGTTCCTCCGAGGAAAACGCCGCGCTCACAGCTGCTCCCGCTGGCATTGCCTTTTGCTGTCAGCCACACTGCTGCCCCCGAAATCCTCCCGGGCCCAGCTCGGGCCTCGTCTCCCGCAGGACACAAGCGTTCCCGGGGCCAGGCTCACCTTTTCCCTCCATCCACACATCCACGCGCCACCCACAGCACCGCCGAGCCGAGCGAGAGGTCTGGGCTTGGGCGTCCCAGCGAGAGCCTTTTTAAGAAGCCCAGTGGATCCCTTCCAGCGCGGGCCGGCGGCGGGAGGCATGTGCTGCTACCTGTGAGTCAGCAGCTCCACTCAGCAGCACCGTAAATCGCTGCTGATTCACACCCTGCTTACACAGCAAACAGGAAACTCAGGTCCACATTCCCTCCGGTTAAGACATGGATCATTTAAAAAAAAAAGGGGGGGGGGGAAGGCAGAAAAAAAGTCACGCCAAGGTGCGTTCATCGGCTCACATGGTTCCTGACTTCAAGTTTCCAGTGCATCACTCCCGAACAAGGAAAAAAAACCTCAAATTTTATTCCGGTGATAAGAGAGGCAGCAACCGTACCCCGTGTGCTCCCTCCTCCGTCCGGCCTGCGCTCAGGGCGCTGATGCAACCAGCTCCCCGCGGCACCGAGACACAGGCGAAGCCATTTCCCCGTCCTCGACCCCGGCACGCCGGCGGTGTCACCTCAGCCCGACACCTGCCAACCTGCGCTCGCCTTGGGACAAGCCACCGGGCCACCTCAGTCAAGGGCGACGCTCTATAAATAACACGGGTGACACAGGGTCACGTTTGGTAGCCGCGGACAATGGGAATCGCCGCCACGGTGCTCCCGGGCTGGGCGATGGCAGCAGGTGGTGGCTCTGAGGATGGCAGCGGTGGGTGACAGCTCCGACCCAGCCACCCAATGGCACCACCGTGCCGTGAGGAGCAGGATCCTCGCCCCGGACCTCCCGCCTCGCCAGGCCCGGACGAAGGCTCCCCTCATCCTCAGCGCTTCGAGGGGGGGAAAGAGTCTGCCATAAAACTCGCGTATTTCGGTCGAGCGGCCCCGTCCCCCCCACGCACCACACCCGCCCCGGGCTCTGCAGCTCGGGGGGGAGGAAGGCGGGAGCCCGTCCCCGGCCGGCGCTGCCGGGCTGCAGGCGAGGCCCTCGGGGCCCACGCACAGGCAGCCCCGCGGAGCCCACGCCCGGTTGGGCAACAGCCCCGTCCCCGCGGGTTACGCCGGACCCGACGGGGCGGCTCAGCCCGGCCCGCGGCTCCGCTTCACCCCCCGGAACGCCCAGCCCAGAGCCCCCCGGAACACCCCCGGACCCGGTCCTACCTCTTGGCAGGGACATGGCGGCGGCGACGGGCCCCCGGCGCCCGGCGGAGTCCGGCCCAGCGCGGCGGCCGCCGGGGAAGTGCAGCGAGGCGGTGCGAGGGCCGGTAGGCTCCGCCCCCCCCGCCCCTCCGCGCTCTAGGATTGGTCAGCGTCGTGGGAGGAGGCGTGGTTACCGCCTCTCAGGGAAGAGCTTCGCGGTTCTCCGGCACGCCTGTGGGGGTGAAGTGAGGCGGGCGGGCGGGGGAGCGGCGCTGCCACGCAACCGGGGTGTCCCCCCTGTCCCCGCCACCGGCGTGACACCGCCGCGGCACCCGCGGGGCAGAGGTGGCGTCTGGGAACCCTTTCCTGCCCCTGGCACGGGGGCAAGGGTGGTGCTGGGCTGGGAGGCTGGTGCTGTGCGGCTGAGACCAGCCAAGCTCATCACATCTTCCGCAGGTCCCTGCTCCTGCACACCGTGGGTCCCACCGGTGGGTCTGGCTGAAAAATGGATGGAGATTTATTCCCCTCCGAGTCACTGAGGAATCAATCCCTCCTAGCCCAGCAATGTGCCATGGCACGTCCTGGGGCGAGGATGCTCCCCCGAAGGCCTGAGCTGGGCTGCAGAACGGGACGTGAGTGATGGAGCTGAATAAGCAAAAAGGAGATTACGAGTGCCATTTCCCGGCTGAAATTCCGAGCCTGATCCATACAGATACAAAGGAAGGGTTGGAGGGGTGGCAACTGCTGACAGCCCTGATGAAATCACAGCTGGCCTCTCACAGCCCGTTCTCAGCTTGGCGTTACTGGGAGCATTTCGGATCAGTTCAAGGGCTGGAAAACCTGCCTCCAAAGCAGGCAGCTCAAGGGAATCCCTGCAGGAGGGAAGGAGCTGGGTGGACTGGGCAGAGGACTGGTGCCGCAAATGGACCTGGAGTCCCAGCAGAAGATCCAGCAGCTGCAAACTGAAGCTAGAAAAGTTCAGGTGGGAAATAAATTACAGGTTTTTAATAAGGAGAGCAATTACCTTCCCGAGGGACGTAGTACATTCACCACCTTTCAAGTCTTTCAACACAGGCCAGGAGTCTTTCTCAAAAAAAAAACCCCACTGGGGTTCAACCACAGGGCTATTAGCTCTGACGCAAGAGCTGCAGATGTCACAGCCTGGGCTGGGCGAGCGGGAGGTGGGAGCAGAGGGGACCTTTCTGATGTTCTCTGACTCAATGACGGGGTTTGAACTCCAGCCTGACTGATCCGAAGGGGTTTGGGCTGGGCCGGTGTGGGGGTGCGGGATTTGGGGGGTGCCACCGCGGGGCAAAGCATCCTTAGCACCTTTGCAAACACGCGGCTGGATGCAGACCTGTAAGGACCAGTGGGACCGGCTTCGACACCCGCCCTGGGCGCTGGTGCCACCCGGGGTGTCGTTGCAAACGCAGGGCACGACCCTGCTGTCCCCAAACACATCGCATGCTACGCCATTCCTCCGCCTGCGTCCCCAGGCACGGCTGGAGATCGCCGCCGGCCCCAGCTGCAATTACAGGGGTGGATGAAACAGCCGCCCGGCTTTTATTCACCCATCTTGAATCGCCGGGTGCTTCACAAGTAGGGGGTTTGTCGCCTGCTCTGAGGCCTTCCAGAACAGGAGCACTGCAGAAGCAGGAATGGAAATTTTGGTACGCTCCGCATCAAAATCTGACAGGGTGGGAAGGCGTGGGGCTGAGCAGGGAGTCCACAGACCACCGCCGGCAGCGAGGAAGGGACCAGAGGTCACCTTCTCTTTGGTGGCAGGGCATGGCAACCTCTTGGGAGCATCTCTCCTTTTCTTGTGCAGCCTCTCAGTGCCTGCCGGCATGGCTCCTTCGCCTGCACCTCCTCCCTCTGTCCTCGGACCTGCCAGGCTCTTTGCTGGAGAAGTGTATCCGAAAAATCAGAGGCAGCCGTAACTGCCGAGGCAGAGGGAATCATTGCAGACAAAGGCAGAGTGAAGCGTCCCAGCAGAGTCCAAGTGCTCCCAGAAACTCTATCGAAGGTGCTGGATTTTTGGCACCCCTGGGATGCCGCTTGGCATTTCCAGTGTGCTGTAGGTAAACCTGCAGCTTTGCAGGCTCTGGCAGGAAAGCCTGATGGAGGGAGAGGGAGGGAGGTGCATCCCAGACCTCACTGGGAGAGGGATGCACCAGACCTGGTTTGGAAATCCACCCACGGCAGGATGGGGTGTCCCCTGTGTCCCTGGCACAGCCATCAGAGGGGGGAGGATCACAAAAAAGCCCCTCACCTTTGTGCAAAACCTGCTTCTCCTTTCCCCTCTCTCCCAACACTTCCCAGCCAAGCCACTGACTTTCCCCTGAGCATCCCTGCGCGCTGAAGAGCACCGGCGCTCCCTCACAGCTCCAAGCCGGCTGCGGGATCGGGCCCCTCTCTCCGCCTGCCTCAGGCTCCCCCTTTGCCCTTGGGCTTGTGCCACTCATTTTCCTCCCTGCAAAATGGCAGCCAGACTTGGCCCAGCGTGTGTGCCTTCCCCTGCCTTCCCCTGCTCCCAGTGGTTTGCTGCCTTTGTCTTCCGGCACTGCCACAGGGCATGGGAGCACAGGCGGAGCGAAGGCTGCCGGGGAGGGGATGGGGAGAAGGACAGCATCTCACCACCCACGTTTTCTAGCCTTTCATGGAGGAGGAGGAGGGTAACGAAGCCCTCTCCGCTAGCAGACCCTGATTTCTGCGGGCTGCAGGGGCTCGTGCTCGACGGGAGCAGGAGTGTGACCCCGGTGGGCACAGCACCGGCACCGGCCGATGGAGCAGCACAAACAAATGGAGTGGCCTGATGAATTAATCAGCTGATAGACTCTAACTCGGGGAGCAGGAGCCAAAGGGATGAGTAAATAAAGGCCAAGCTGCACCAGACGATATTTAGGTGCAGAGTAGCTGCCGGTGAACTATTACGAGTTCCAGATTAATTCTAGGTGTTGCTGCTTTTCCCCGGGCACAGGCAGCCACCGGCCTGCCCCGCTGCACAGCCGGCGTGCAGACGCCTCGCACAGGCTCAGCTCCTGCCTCCGAGAGCTTTCGGTTCAAATATATCAAGGTGTTGTTGCTGCTACAGCTTCACAGGCACAGAATCCAACCTCCCCAGTTTCCTCCCCACGTTTTGTAGGCGGTGGATACACCGCGGTTACTGAGCAGACCCTGACGTACACAGTGTGGCGCATGGAAGCTCAGGTTGCTCCTGGTTTTGAGGGTGCCACCGTCCCACAAACACTGACTATGGCATCTGTGTCCCCCCCAGGTATCTGTGGTGTCCCGTGACAGCTGATGCACAAGGTTCCCTTGGCTTTTGGAACCTCTGGGACGAGCAGGGTGACAGGGATGGGGCATCGCCCCGCCGTGAAGCACTGCCGGACCCCCCTGTCCTGGGAAAGGGCTCACTGCTGGAGGAGCAGAGCATCATGACCATGACCTGGGGCTTCCAAACAATTCTATGATTCTATGATTCCACCGCACCCCGCAGTGCCAGCGCAGGGCACCAGCACAGCACCAGTCAAACACTGGTACCGGTTCAGCACACCACGGTTATTGAGCAGACCCTGACGTACACAGTGTGGCGCATGGAAGCTCAGGTTGCTTCTGGTTTTGAGGGTGCCACCGTCCCACAAACACTGATTATGGCATCTGCGGGCCCCCCCCCCAGGCATCCGTGGTGGTTCAGTACCAGTACACCAGTCCAGCAACAGCCCAGCACCAGTACAGCGGGGCAGAGAACCCGGTAGATGGGCAGGGAATCCAGTACAGTAACTACTGCAGAGCACATGGCGCAGCAGGGCAGTACCAGTAAGCCAGTACTGGGCCCCAGCACAGCACCAGTAAGCCACTACAGAGTACCCAGTGCAGAACCAGTACAGAACCAGTACAGTGGGGCACAGAACCTGGTAGATGGGCAGGGTACCCAGTACGGTAACCAGTGCAGAGCAGATGGCACAGCGGGGCAGTACCAGTAAGCCAGTACTGGGCCCCAGTGAAGTACCAGTAAGCCAGTACAGAGCACCCAGTACAGGACCAGTGCAGGCCAGTACACCAGGGCAGAGAACCCAGTAGCTGGGCAGGGTACGCAGTATCCTGGGCAGAGCAGATGGCACAGCGGGGCAGTACCAGCGCCCCAGCACTTGACCCCAGCGCAGTACCAGTAAGCCAGTACAAAGCACCCAGTACAGGACCAGTACAGGCCCAGTACACCAGGGCATAGAACCCAGTAGCCGGGCAGGGTACGCAGTACAGTACCTACTGCAGAGCACATGGCACAGTGGAGCAGCACCAGTAAGCCAGTACAGAGTACCAGCATAGCACCAGTGCAGGACCAGTACACCAGTGCAGAACCAGTACGCTGGGGCAGAACCAGCGCGGATCCCCAGGGCTGCGGTGGGTGGGTGGGTGGGTGGGTGGGTAGGGGTGTGGTCGCCCGCCCCCTCGCCCGCTGGGGTGCGGCGTCCCGGCGGGGTGCGCTGCCCCTTTAAGAGCCGGGCGGCCCGTACCAAAACAAAACGGCGGCGCGGCCATTGGCTGGGCCGCGGGCACGTGGCGCACAGCTGGTTTCCTGCGGCCGCGCGCCGGTCGGTGGCAGCCCCGCGGCGCCGCCACGGCCCGGCTCGGCCTGGCCCCGCCGCCGCTCCCGCTCCCCCCCCGCGTGCCCCCTCCCTCCGCGTTCCCGGGCGGGACCCGGCCCCCGCCGGGGTTCCCTGTCGTTGTACGGCCCGGCCTCGGCCATGGCGCACTCGGCGCCGCTCGGCCTCCTGGAGCAGGGCTGCCCCATCCAGGTGGAGCACGATCGGAAGCGGCGGCAGTTCACCGTGAGGCTGAACGGTAAGGTGGGGGGGGGGGGCCTTCCCGGATCCCCTCTGACCCCGGTTCTGCCTCCCTGGGGGGTCCCACTACGTATGGCCCCCCGATTTCCCCCATTTCCCCCCCCAGCACTCGTCCCCCAGCGCCTTCCCCTGTGCCCCCCGCCCTGACACCGTGCCCCCTCCCAGTGCCATTGTGTCCTCCCCTCTTTTGAGCCCCCCCGTACTTTCCCCGGTGCCCTGGTTTCTGCTGGTGTCCCCCCTATCTTTCCTGTCCCCTCCTAAAAGCTTGTCCTGGGATATCCAGGGATCCCTTGGTTGGCCCGGGTAGGTTTTGGGGGGGTCTATCTCAGCCCCCGCCAGGAGCAGGTGCCTTTGGGTGATGCAGAGGTGCCGGTGTGGGGGGACGTTCCCAGGTTTGGGAGCCCCTCGGTGGCTTTTCTGGTGGGGTTCCTGCGGGGAGGCCCCTCGGGGGCGTGAGCAACCTGCGGGGGCCCCGGCGTTATGGGATCCTGCCCGGTTCGTTGCCATGAGCATCCGTGGGACTGGGCCTGCGTGGGTCTGGTGACACGGTGACCCCCCCCCCGACAGCTCCGTCGCGTATCAGGCAGAGCGAACAGAAAAGTAGGTGCCACTAGAATTTCTTTACGGCACGCTGATTCCTTTCCAGCCATCCTCTTAATGGTTAATCCCAAATATTCGCCTCCCTGCCTGTTTGTCCTGCCGAGAACCACTCTGGGGAAAACAGGCCGCCTCGCTCGCTGCCCTACAGAAATTGCAGGGTGGTTGCCTTTTAAAAAAGAAATAAATAAATAAAATGTGTAGTTCAGAAATTATACAGACTGTAGGAGGCATTCTCAATAGAACAACAGGAATAGTCTGGATTTTATTTTAGACTCTTCTCTCCCCCCCCCCTTTTTTTTTGTTTTTAATTTCAACCACTAATTACAAAGTGCAGGCTGGAGGCTCGTCAGTGGTGGAACAAGGAAGGAGGAGACGTGTGCGCTGGGTGCGGAGAAAACAATTTCACCAAGTGCTTATTTCGAGCAGGGAGAGATCAAACGAGGTCCCAGGTGACGGGTCCCCGCTGCCGTCGCGAGAGCTGTAACGCAGTGTTGTCGCTGTCGGTGAAGTCTGTGTGTGCACAAAAGAGAGGGGAGAGCTGAGGACCAACAGTTATTAGGGAAATGTAATCTTTTTATCGTGGTTTGCCGAATAAAACCTCTGCCAGCGATGCTGTGGGCTGAGTAGCGTTTGGTGGCTGAGTGGGGATGAGTCGGGTCTGGAGAGGATGAACTTTGAGAGTGAGAGAATCAACTGTGGGACCCGTGGTGGGAGTCACGTGTGAATCGGCACAAAACCTCCTGCTTTAGGAGGAGAGCACCGCGGCTCAGGGGAGCCACAGCCTTCCCCGGGGTTGTAGGTGGATCCCTGTCATCAGGGTTGGCTTTTTTTCTGGGAGTTCAGGGAGACTGAACCCTTTTTTTGTGAATTCAGTGCCGGCCACATAAGGAAGCCGAGCCCAGCAGCATCCTGGCGTGACGGTGTTCCTGCCTCTGGGCTGAGTAACATCCACGCGGGGCAGGTGATCCATCTCTCCTCCGTCTTGTTAGGCGTTTGCTGATAATAACCAAGCCCTGGAAGGTGGTCAGAAGATAACCATCTCTGTGGGAGTGCGTGGCAGGGTGTTTATTTCCTGGGCTGCTCTCTTCATCACTCCCGCTCCTGGCGTGATGAGCATGAGTACTGAATGCTCTGGCAGGTTTTCCCTGCTGCACGTGGGGAAATGACACAGGGGCACAGATTTTTAGCTTCAATGTGACCCACGTGTCCCTCTGAGAGCGGTTTCGTCCTGTGTTACTGCACTGTGGCAGAGATAAACGGCAGCCTGTGGGGCGAACCCACAGCTCACCAGTGGGCTACAGTGTCTGGTGACACTCAGCTTGTCACTGCTGTCTTGGTACTAACTTCAGCTGCATGTTGAGTGTGGGTGATGCTCTGGGAAAACACAGATGCATCGGGCTCGTGGACCAAGGAGCCAGGCTTTGCTCAGCTCCAGCACTAGCTGGTCTCTGGGCTGATGGCTTGGTGGTTTACGGTAGTGTGACGTTGGGGAGAAAACTTTCTGTGGTGATATTATTATGGAAATCCCTGTCACTAGCAGCCTGAGACAACATGAAAGCTGTGAATTAGTTGTGAAAGTGTTTTCAGCATCGCCCTATTTTCGCCTCTGCAACCCTGTGTAACCTCATGTCGGGACTTCCTCCTCGTACACGAGAAAGATGAATTGTATTTGGTGTTTTCTGGGTTGCTCTGTCTTTCCCTTCTCGGAGCCCTCATTGTTGCACATGGCTCCTAAAAATCTGATAGAAACAGCTGCTTCACTTTAACGCATTCCTTTTTTCCTTGCATCCTGAATGCAGAAGCAATGAGAAGCTGAAAGTAAAGCTGAGTATAGCCAGACCTCACCAAGCTTCGTTATCCCTCTGAGAGGAGGGTAGAAAGAAGCCCAACTGGATTTGTAATCGGTTGAGATGTGACTAACAGCACGAGCTAGCCAGAAACCTCCCCAGGCAGTGACTTTGTTGGAAAACATCAATTTGTCGAAGCTTAAGAACTTCCATGGGAATCACATAGGCTGGTTTTGTCAGGAATAGTTGGAGGTTTTTGGTTTTTATTGGAGATAAAATTTGTGGTCAAAACAAGAAACCCGAAGAGACCCCCACCCCAAAGCATTTGGCTGGTGAGTCCAGCCGCTGGCACAGCTGTTTGGGGCAGGGGAACAGCATCTTTTGCAGCAGCTTCTTTGACTGCTTGATGCCCATCAAACACGTCGGGCTCTCCGGTCGGGAGATGGGCTCACCGCACGCACCAAGAGGCTCCAGTTCCTCGGGGATGCGTGGGCTGCTTGCACACCTGCGCTCCCATTCATTCAATGTGTGGGTGCAGCAAACCACGCTTTCCAAACCTCCTGCTCCTCCCCAGCTGGGTTTGGGCACGATCCAGTGGCTGGGAGCTCCTGCTTTGCCTGCTGCTCATCTGAGTCTTGGGAGCTCCTTGTCAGGACTCCAGGCTCGGCTTTTTTAGGAAAATCGGAGCAGGTTGTACTTTGGTGCTTTCCTCCCTGCTGGGGCAGATGCCCTCTGGGATGGGAAAGCTGCCGAGTTTGCAGCAGGGATGAAGGGATCTGGTCACCGGACCCTGCATCAAGATGTCCCTGCTCTTCTGCCGTGCTGCAATTGCCTCAAGAAGGCTTCTAAACAGGAAACTGCTTCAAACTAGAGTGCCCCCCCACTGCCGCTCCTGCCAGCGAGGCCCCTCGGTGTCGGTTGCGCCGTCTCCGCTCGGGCTGTCTGTTGTGCTCTGTTGTGTTTTCTCTCCCTAGTAACGTGCCAGTGGCTCCCTGGGGAGCAAGGCCAGCCTGCGACATGCAGCGAGCCCCGGCCTGGGATGCACACGCTCCTCGGGACATCATGTCCTCTCAGCTCACCCCACGCGCAGCTTTTGGTGGCCACCTTCTGGCTCAGCAGCCAGGAGAGCCAAGCTGCTGCCAGCCTCTGGGCTTTCCTTGGTCTGAGAGTGGGAAATGGGGCTGGTGTCTCTTCTCTCCCCCACCTTGCTCTTGGGAAGTGGCTTTGTAGCAGTGCCCTAAGGAGGCTGGAGCTCGGGGGCTGCCTCCAAAGGCTGGCAATGGAGCGCTGAAGTTGGCCTGCAGGCAGCCAGCCCTCACCGAGCCCCTGCCCTGCTCGGATCCTGGGCACACAGTGGTGTATTGTGGGCCGGGGCTGGCACAGAGGGACCGGGAGAAGGGCTCGGGCTGGAGGGACGGGTCCTGCTGTGCTGCCAGCGCTGCAGCGTCCCCTCGCCCAGCCGGTACTGCGCCTGTCCTGGGAGAGGGGGACAGCAAAGAATGGGCTGGAGCGAGGTGCCTGCGTCTTTCTGGATGCCTGCCATGTCCCTTGCCCAGCTCGGGGCTGGGGCTGGGCTCGCTGCGGTGTTCCCCCGAGGCTTATAAGCCGCCCGGCCTGGGGGCCTGTCTCTGGTGGTGTGGCTGAGCCTGCGGCGCAGGGGCCTCATCTGCTGCCCAAAGCTGCCCTGCTTGGGTGGCTGCTCTGTGCCACTGATCCCGGTGGAAACCCTCCAAGGACAGCAAGTTTAGGCCTGGTATCTCTCCCGCCTCCTGGCAAAGCTTCCCCTTCCCCCTGTGATTTGAGGGAGGGAGGGAGGGCTGGAGACCAACTGTGCTGCCATTGCTGCCATTTTCATCGTGCAGCCTCCTCTTACTCCTCTTTCTTGCTGTGCTGATTTGCATTGACTCAGACTTCCTTGCTCACGGTGGCCTCGAAGCCGAGGCACCGAGCAGGGGAGTGTCTGCGAGTCAAACATCGTGATCCGGCTCACAGGGCACCGCTTTGGCTGGCCGAGACCTCACCCTGTTTTGCCAAGCTCAATCCATGCAGGCTGATAAAATCCCTGCCCCAAAGTCTAAGGAGACAGACAGACAGACAGACGGGCAGGAGGCTGGCTTGTAGTGTCCCTCTTATGCCGTGTTTTGATGTGGTTTCTGCTTGCCCGCCCTCTCTTCGGGGGAGATTGCGACAAGCCGGAGCCGGACTGCTCCTGCGAGGGGTCAACGCTGCTTCCAGCTCCCCCAGCTTTGCAGCGGTCCCTTTGCAGGGAGCAGCCCCCCGTGCCCAAGGTACCACGTAGCAGCAAGGCTTCTTCCAGCATCATATTGCAGCGAAGCACCTCTGCTCCCTCATCTCATCCCTCCGGCCCCAGGGAGGCCTTTTGGTGGGGAAAACAAACCCGCTCGTGGAGAGCGCAGGACCAGTCCTGGTTTGGGGGCACAGCCTGTTTCACCCTGCTTTTCCCAGAGTCTCTGGGCCCCAGTGCGGACGGTGTGCAGAGGATGTGCAGAGCAGCTGTTTTCAAAGGAAACAGGCTTTCCGCTGGCCAGTCCTTCCCCTCCCTTTGCGGGCCGTTGGCCACCTCCAGCCTTACTCAGCAGAGGAAGAGGGATCTTGATGTCCAGGAGAGGCTGTTCCTGCAGGAACTGTGCCATGAGCCGGTGTCTTCATGGAGGCAGGGCTGCCATGAACACACAGCCCGACAGCAGACAGTGGAGAATCTGGGCAGGATGCTGTCTCACAAGACTGAAATCCTTTTGGATCCTGGCTTGTTTCTCCTTTGCTGATCTGGGCTTTTTCTCACCTTTAGCCCCTGTGGCAGTGCAGTTCCGTGCATCCAGCTGTGCCCATCTTATGGGTTTGGCTTGACATGTCCCCCTCCATCAGCTCCTCTTGCAGCCCGGGAGCTCACTTTGTGGCTCTGCGTCACCTACCATCCTGCAGCAGGGAGATGGAGACTAGGAGATGTTCAGCATAGCCCAGCCCAGCCCTAGGACAGCGTAGGAGTGGGGACACAGCAGTGACCTCCTCCTGGGCCATCAGCGTCACCTGCAGGGCCCACACCAAACCTATGGCACAAGTGTCACAGACTTCATGTACTGGGTGGCTTGAGATCCCATCGCTGAGGTGAGCGTGTACAGATACATTTATCTACTTGACTATTTTTCTGAAATGGGACCAGTTTCCCACAGCATTGGCAGCACTGGCTTTCTCTGCAGAGCCAGTTGTAAAATCCTTTGCGCTCTGTGAGTGTCCGTCTCGACGCTGGTGGCACCTGCAGCTCCCATCCCAGCTGGGGTTTTGCGGTGCTGCTATGATACATGAATATCGAGGGAAAGTCTGTCCAGGACAGATCTGAGATTCTTCAAACAGTGCATCATCATCTGCTTTAAAATGCATTTTTGTGGGTTATACTTCTATACAGATCATATATATAAAAATATCATATATAAAAGTATATTTAAAAAAAAAAACCCAACAATCTTTTGGTCTGTCGTCACTTAGAGACGGATTTAATTTTGAACTTACCAAAACTTCAGGCAGAATCTATAGAAAGCTTTGGCCTGGGAGGAGAGCAGGTCTGGACGTGTGAAAGCTGCTGTTATGAGCGTCTTGTGGCCTTCGGTGGTGCCAGCTCTGCCGATACCACCTCTAAGAGCTGCCGCTGAACGCAACCCTTCTGATACGAGGGTGAGGGCGCCTGGCTTTGCCTGTGCCCTGACCTGGGTGGGCTTTCTCTCGAGGGAGATGGGTCTGTGCTGCTGGGGAGGAGCTGGGCTCGCTGCTGCTCCCTGGGCTTTTTTGGGGTGCCTGGATCCACACGGGGAAACGCTGCAGTTCTCCCTTTCTTCCCCGCAAAGGTTTGCAGCTGTAAAATGGGGCTGTAAGTTCTCATCTGCACTGGTCTTGCTAACGGGGAAGAGGTGAGCACCCCTTCAGCCCCTTCCCCACCCCATTGCCTCTGCCCGTCCCAGCGGTTCACCCCAAACCCTCTGTCCTGAGACAGAGCGGGGGAATCTGGGATCTGTAGGAAGACCAAAAGAGCTCGGTGTTTTGGTAAACTAGAGGCCGATGCCTGTAAATACTTGGGGGGATGGCAGGGAGGGAAATTACTTATGTCCACCCAAGAACAATGTTGGCACAAGGATGAGCGGGTAGAAACCATAAGGAATAAACTCGGGCTGGAAATACGAAGGTTTCCAGCCGATGCAGGAGGATTGAGTCTCTGCCTAAAAAGAGCAGAAACAGAAAACTGAGCTGCTTCTCTCAAAACACAAAATTCAAATGGGCTCATTTCTAGTGTCTCTCAGATATAGGGGTCACGGGAAGTGGGCTGGAGTTGGCTGAAATGCAATAAAACGAAGCGTATTGAGCTCAGCTAAAGCATATGGTAAATGCAGGTGAACCTTGCGGCCCCTCACCCTCCAGGAACCGTTAGAGGGAAAGGAAAGGTTTCCATTATTTTAATTGAGCTTGTCTCTTTGATTGGAAGCTTGCATTTCTGAAACTCACTTTTAAATACAGAAACCCTCCAGAAATGAAACGTTTGCTTTTGCATGGAAGACAGAAGCTCGGGTTTGGCAGATGAAGCCAGCGAGGTGTTATGAGCTCTCTTCAGATTTACACATGTGCTGAAACTTTTTTTTTTTTTTTTTTTCCTGTAACTGAACTGGTGTGAGAAAGGTCAGGGTGTCGCAACAGGAAGTTTGTATGTGTGTGGGGGCAAGTAAATGTGTGTGCGCACAAACCCCCTCGCACGCCTGCGTGCGCTTTCCTGTGTGTGTGGGGGGGATTCATCTCTCTCAGCATCTTCCTCAAAATGTGTCTGTGCAGATGCTGCGACACCAGGCCAAGGAGCGCTTGTTCTGTTTTATATGCCAGGACAAAAAAACTCTGTGCTGTAGAAAGGAAGGAATTGGCTGTTAACCTGGGTCAGCTTTGTCCTGTTCTTCCCCTCTTTTTGCTCGCTCCCCCATCAGCACATCCCACCCCTCTCTGCCAGCTGCTCTCCTGCCCTGAACGCGTTGTGTTGGCTGCTTGGCCTGTAATTCAGGGCTGGGTAGGAAAGGTCCAGGGGCTTGGAAAAGCCAAGAAGAAAAAACAAGCCTCTGCTCACACCTTGTGGGGAGGACCAACAGGGATGTCCGAGTGTCACCAAAAGCAAGATCTCTGCTGAGACTTTCCACTGCGTGAGTCTGCCCAGCGCCACAGCCGTTCCCGTGGGTGCGAGGAGCCGTGCGAGGGCTGTTGTAGCAGTCCCACGAGTCTCGAGCGGCACGATCCAACGGTGGGCTGGCAGCCCATGGCTCCCTGGGGACATCCCGAGCCTCACCCCTCTCTTGCATCCCCAGGTTGCCATGACAAGGCGGTGCTGCTCTACGAATACGTGGGGAAGCGGATTGTGGACTTGCAGCACACAGAGGTACCGGATGCCTATCGAGGGAGAGGAATAGCCAAGCACCTCGCAAAGGTACGGCCCCAGCCACCCCGTCTGCCCTGGGCAGAAGCCGTCACTGTCCCAGCTGTGCCTAGAGACCCTGGCTGAACCCAGGCTCCATTGCGCTGGCGTTGCCCCACGGGAACCATCACTGCTCCTATGGGAGATAGGGGCGGCTGACGGGGCAGTTGGAAATCCGTGGTCAGATATTCCTGTTTCTGTCGGCAAGAGGGGCTGGGCGAGTGCCAGCATGCCCAGCCGCTCGGCCCTTTCCTCCTCACAGCGAACAGCCCTCATGCCCAGCTTGCAGGGGCTGATGTAGCACCTCTTCCAGGGGCTGGACCCCCTCACCTCAAAGATTTAAGGCCCCTGTGAACCCTTTTCCTGCCTTTTGAGGTCCGCAGCCGTGCAGGGAGAGCTGAGGAACTGCAAGTGCAGTGGCGGTGGGGGCGGACTGCGGGGTGATGCTTTGGGATTACAGCTGTTCCCTGGCCCCATAAGCCCGAGCAAATGGGTGGCAAAGGTGGCCTTCATGTGTTGTGGCTGGGTCACCTGCAGTGCAGCATCCACCAGGCTGGAGGCGTTGAGGGTTACCCAGAGGTCCCCCACGCCTTTGGTTAAACTGGGAAACCGGCGGTGGCTGTGGCAGGACAGCCGTGCTCTCCCCCCAGCCCTCTCCCTCCGCCTGCCTTGCACAGAGGGTACGTGAGGGCAACCTGCTGTTCCCCCCATCTTTGTGTGGGGTACGGGAGTCCGGACCTCCGGGAGGCTTCAGAGGAGAGCGCAGGCTGGGGGTGCTGGTTGTAACCCATCTGTCCTTTCCGGTTGCTTGCAGGCAGCTCTGGACTTCGTGGTGGAGGAGGACCTGAAAGCTCACCTGACGTGTTGGTACATTCAGAAATACGTCAAGGAGAACCCACTGCCGCAGTATCTGGAACACTTGCAGCCTTAAGGCAGGACTGCTCTGACAAAAGCGCGCCTGTCCCTGACTGTTCAACGCGGCCTTCGCTTCTCTGCGGTCTCAGGAAATCCCCCTCCCACGCTCACAATTCCCATTTTTTGAAGCGCATCCATGTGGTGCATGAGTGTGGGCACAACCTCCTCCTCTCTGCCCACGTGTGAGCATGGCTACGGCCCTTGGGCCAGGCTGGCTGCAGGCACACATGGTGCCCCCCAGTGCTCTTCTTCCCAAGCCAGCGGGTGGAAGAGGATGATTTTTCCACCAAACTCCATCACAAGACCAGGGGATGACTCGCTCTGCGCCTTATCCTCTTCCCTCCACTTGGTGACAGCTGTGAACTTGCTGGAGGATGTTGGTTAGGGGTGGTCGTGGGCTACCAGCCCCTCTTTCCTCCCAGCAGCTGGGGGAGATGCTGTGGATTAAGCTTTGTGGGACAGAGGGAGGTGCTGGAGGAGCCCCAACCCCCTGGCAGGTTCATCCCCTGCAGCGTCTGCTGGGCATCGAGCCTTGCCCAAGCCTACTTGGGGCACAGTTGAGAACGCGTGGGACATAGTGGTGCCTCGGGGGCTTTGCTGTACCGGCTGTGGAGATGCTGGGATGGTGACACCTTTGAGCCTAGAGACACGAGCCGTGCGAGGAGTGGGCTTTGGCCACGGGGGCTGCAGCAGAGCATATGCAGTGTGAGCATGCAGAAGAAGAAAGGCAGCTGAGTCGCCGAAGCTGCTCCCTAGAGATGCCAGCTCCTGCACAGCCTTCTGTACATAGTCCTGGTGTGGCATCCCCACAGGCCGCAATCGTTCCTGTCTCTGCTCCCTGCTCTCGGTGTTGTCTGTGCTGGTATGGACACAGCCTGCTCAGGAGAAGAGCACCAGCCCCAACAGCCAGCCCTGGCCTAAGCAATGAGGAGACATCCCATGCTTTTGCAAGCACCAGGGTGGTTTCCTGCAGCTGAAGGGGAAGGCTCCCCCCATCTCCCTCAACTCCAGCTCTGTACCCCTGTCTGCGCCCCAGATCGTAATGCCTGAGACGTCATCACATCCTGAGAACGATGAGGGTAAGGCTCTGGGACCTGGTCCTGCCCCATCTGCAGGGCTTGATGCTAGAGCCACCTGGCTCCGCATGGATGCTCATCACTTCTCCTTACGGCCTTGGGAAAGAAGCCCTGGCTCAGGGCAGTACCCGTCTGCTCACTGGCCTCCAAGCCCTGGGCGCTCGTAACATCGTGGGGTCCTTGGCCAGCAGCAGGGATGAACACCCTTGCGTTGTTACCTCTGCGGATGATGACCCCGTAGCACAGCTCAGCATTGCCACAGTCAGATGTAGAGGTAACACCGTGACGGCAGGGCACTGCCTGGCTCCAGCTTGCTGCCTGTCCTGCCTTACGCAGGCTTTCCAGGGCCTGAGCCAGACCCTACAGCATCTCCTCCCAAGCACTTGGGATTTTGCAGTGTCCCAGGGCTGGGCTGAGGTGGGGAGATGGTGTGCTGGCCCACCAGCCCTGAGCAGCCGTTGGGGGCTGCAGCCAGGCAGAACGAGCTAAAGAGCCTTTCACCTGGAGGCCGAATCCAGACCTAGCTTATCTCTCAGCAGGGACTAAAGTTTACAATCTGTGCCACGGACCGAATGAAGCCCTGGCCAAGAGGCAGCTCGGCCCACTCCTGGAGCCCAGTGCAAAGTCCATGGAGGCAAAGGCAAAAGCTCCTACAACCTTCTCTCCTGGATGGATTGGTTGGAGATGGAGACCCTGTGCCTGATCTCAGCCAGGGACGCCCTGAGATGTTCCTCCTGGCCACCAGCACGAGGTGAAACCCTGCCGCCTGCCTGTGCTTTGGAGCCGCCCACCACCAACATAACACAGCCCTCTGCGCACAGGCTTGAGTAAAACCTCCCAAACTCCATCCCTGCCACACCACAGGCTGTAAGACCCCTGCCCATGTCCTCCACCTGGCTGGGGAGGGACCTGTGCCCGGTGGCAGACCCATCTCTGGCTTGTGCTGCTCAGGAAAAGGCATCAGGCTCAGCTCTGCCGCTGCCTTGTGCTTCTGCCCTCTTGCTGCCTATTTCAGCCTGGCTGTGAGCTTCAGGATGGTTTAGAGGGACTAGGAAAGGGTCGCAGGTAACCAACTAAAGAAAAGGCATTCAGGAAGAAATCTGGGCTGCCAAATGTTCACTCTTTAATATGCAAAACACACTTCATCATCTAGTTACAGGAGCAAGGCTGGCTCTGTTATAGCCAAGTAGTGACGGAACCATCCCTGCTCTTGATCCCAAAGTGAAGCTGAACTGTCTCCTGCAAGATAAGACACCGTTGTATCTCTGTCACAGCGGGACTGGGTGCTTGGAAGAGTTGTGTCCCTGATTGCCTCATGGGAGAAATAGTGTGAATCCAGCGCTGCAAGCCTCTGCCCTGGTTTTGTGCTCATTTCCACTGCAGGACAGATCCCAGAAGTACTCCATCATGTCTGCCGCATGAGAGTGGCTCGCTGGAGGGTGTGCTGCGGTCACTGCACCAGCAGGGTCCCAGCGTCCGAGCTCAGCCCTGGAGCCATTCGTGCTGCTCTGGCAAGAACCTCATGCTTTCCGGTGCTGGGTCACAAGTGGCAACGGCTGCCTTAAATCAGGCACAGCACACGGTTTTGCTGCTGCTTCCCTTCGAGGTGCTACAGTCCCCTGGTGTCTGACCTGATGGAGACCTGTGCCAGTGTCCGTGCCAACCGTTTCACTGCTGTACCTCCGCCCCGGCCTTTCCTTCCCTGTGGTCTCTGATGTCAGGGAACAGCAATACCCACAGGTCACCAGCGATGCCACGGTGCTCCTGTGATCTGGCACTGCAAGGCAGGAGATGGCTCAGGGTCCCTCGGTGCTGGGCAGCCCCCCCTCCTGCCTCTCCACCAGCTGCCCTTTCCCAGCTCGTCTCTGCAGGATGGAGCTTTGAGTCCTGCGCTGCCCCTTGGTGCTGACTAAACCTGGAGGAGTTGGGGATCCTGGACTCCCTCCAGCAATGGCAGTGTGGAAGTGGTTTGGTTGAATATTGAGGTCCCCAAACCCGTCTGAACTACGGACCTTGGTGGGTGGGGAAATGCAGATGGCTGTCAAACCCGCTTCCACAGCGCCCAACTTGAAACACCCCCTCCCTCGTCCCCTTTCCAGCGTTGTCTTCCTCTGTCCAAGGTTTCCATTCTGTTGAATTCAGTGGTTACGATGTGCCTTTCCTTCTCAGGACCCGTTACAAACGACCTTTCTGCTTTTGTTTATGTCTAACATTTATCTTTGTCCCTCCCTCTGTCATACTATAAAACATGAACATATTGCATGGAATACAATACAATAAAAAGTGTGGCTTAACTGACCCGCGGTGGTTTGCTGGGTGGGAGGCAGGTGCTCGCAGGACCAGGGGACCTCGGGCATCCCCAGCTCTGTCACCGCTGGGCTGGGTCGCTTTGGCAGAGCGCCTGTTTCACAGGTCCTGTCGAAGAGCTCTGCTCTCCAGTCCATGTCCAGAGTATGATTTTTGCTGCCTTGTTGCTGCTTATTCATTTTCTCCTTAAATGTAAACAATCTTTTTCTAATCCCCAAAAAGCACATCCTCTAACGAATCTAACCCCAGCTCTCTTGGACAGTGACTACCATCCACGTGTCTGTGTCTTGGAGGTGAGAGAAAAGGCAGAAGCTGGCAGATCTGCACATTGGGTACTCAGCAGCTACTCTCCTGCTGCCTAACCTTCCCTCCCAAAAAACGGAGAAAATGCTACTTCTTTCCCTCACGAGGAAGAGGATCTCGTGCAAGAAGGATCCCATCCAGGCGGTGAGGATGATGGATGGTCCGTAAGACCCTTGCTAGGTGCAGGACAAAGGAGTCCTAGTCCCAATGCTGGTACTGGACACAGCTCCTTGTGACCTGCAGGCAGCCACTCTTGTCTTTTCATCACCTAACCTGGGTGCTACCTGCAGCACCCTTTTCCCATCACGGAGCACCTCAGAGCCAGATTGCAGGTGAGCCCAGCATGCTCCCATTGCGAATGACCAGGGAGGCATGGGCTGAAGCTATTGAATTTTATTTCAGGTCATAAGGCTGGCTGACGTCGTGGTGAGTGGGATCACAACTTTGCCGGCTCCTTTGCCGGCTGATCCACCCCTGCTTGTGCTCGCCAGTCCTGCCTTGAGATTTCAGGCCAGTCTTTGGGAGATGTCCTGCAAATGCAGCCTCATGTGAGCAGGCATTCAGTGTTTCTGTTCATCGATTTAAGATGTTTGAAAACACTAAGGCATGAAAACATTGAAATAGCCAGCCAGGCGGCGGAGTCGTTCCCTGCTGTGCTGGTCCAGAGCAAGGCGGGCAGGCAGGTGGCTCAGAGGAACACAAGGCACTTCCCTGCCGGGGCCGGTGCTGCTCAACCCTGGGAGCAGAGCCCGAGGACTCAGCACTCAGGCTCCCGGCGCAGCACCTTGACATCGCTTCCTAAAGCCGGGGGCAAGCCACGGAGCCTGCGGCCGGAGTTTCAGTAGCTGAAAATGCCAGGGCTGGGGAGAAGGGGCACAGCTTATTTACAGTTATGATTTGATCCAACATGACAAGTGGCCCCTGGGCTGCAATTCGAGCCGGCAGAAGCATGGGTTTTGCTCCTCTCAAGAGACAGCACGGTGGGTTTGGGTTATAGCATGAAGCCGGGCTGTTGCTGGTAACACACTCTGTTTACATTCCACGTTCCAGACAGTCCGATGCTCCAGCCTGTCCCAGCAATGCTGCCGCTCAGCCACGCGCTCTGCCAGGCTGGGCACGCTTCCCAAACACCTCTTGTTTGTGCAAACGCACCATTTACCTCCACCGAAAGAGCCGACCCCCAAATTACGGCTGAGAAAACCGGGGTGCGGGAGGGCACTGCAGTCTGGAAATGCGGCCTTGCAATGCCTGGCAAGGTGGAGGCAGCCACGGGTTTATCGCGTTCAGTTATGTTACATCACTTGGAAATAATGTTGTCAAAAAGAGACTTTTTCTAGGAACGGGAAATGCAAAGACAGCGCCGCCCTGAAATGCACTGTCGGGCTGGAGGGGAGCTAGTCGTGCTGAGGACAGTGTACCTGCAGGAATGGGGGGGCTGTGGGGCAGGGAGCTGCTGTTTGTTGAGGGAAAACTAATTCCTGAGAAGGCGGCTCCTCTCCTGGGAGGAGTCAGAACTGGGACCTAGGGAGATCCCTGGAGATCACAAAGATCCTGGAGATGAACCCTGCGGGTCCCCTTGGGTGACCCTGCTGTGCTGGGGGTGGCCCCTGGGCCAGAGGCTCAGGACAGGATGGGTCCTGGATACCCCCCGAAACATCCAGTATCATCTGCCACTGGATCAACAGGCGCTGGGAAACCCCTAACAGTGGCAGACCTGCGTTTTCTAGTGAAGCGTTTGGCTATAAACAGTTACTCCTCCTCAGAGAGGCAGCAGTGGCAGGGCCTCCCCACTCCCTGCTCCTTTTTCAGAACTGATTAAAGGGGTTAAATTTACCCCAACAAAGCCCAGCCTCTCACGCCCGGGGAGGTGCTGCTCGGAGGAGGCCCTCCATCCCTCCTCCGCCTGCGAGCAGGAATTACGGGTTTCTTTTCGAGCAGGAAAACAAGGGACGCTCAAGCTCTGGAGGATTTGTGTACCTCGGCAAAAGCTGGGCCCGCTCCCGTCCACAGCCACCCCCAGGCCCGGCCCAGGCCGCCGCGGAGGCCGCATCCCCGGCCGCACCCCCCTCATGGCGGGACCGCGGGGCAGGCCGGGACTCGCCGCCGGGCTCCTCCCATGGCCGGCCCCGCTCTCCGCGGGGCTCGCCGGGAGCAGGGGCCGAGCCGGGGGCGGCGGGGCTGCTCTGCCCGCCGCAACCCAGCGCTGGTGACGGGGGACCCCATTCCCGCTGCCGCCCTGCTCCCCGCCGCCCCCACACCCGCCGGGGGGACTACGCCTCCCAGGGGGCCCCGCGGCCGGGCGGCGGCGCGGGGCACTGTGGGACTTGTAGTCCGGACTTAGACTCGCTCCCCGCCCGCTGAGCGGTTTCAGCTGCCTCCGCGAACTACATTTCCCGTCGGGCGTCGCGGCGGGCCCGGGGTGTCTTGGCGGAGACATTTGCGAGCCGAGTGTCTCCAAGATGGCGGCGTGGGGAAGGAGGCGCGCTGGCCCCGGCAGCACCAACAGCGGTGGCGGCCGGGAGAGGTGAGCCGCGGCCGGGGTGGAGGGCGCGGGGCCGCTGGGGGGCATCGGGCGGGCAGGTAGCGGGAGGAGGTGGGCTGCAGCCGCCCGGGGCTCCTCGCGACCCCGGGGCAAGGGCGGGGGCCCCGCTGAGGGGAGCGTGGCCAGGCGGGGCGGGTGGGGGACGCGGCCCCGCTGAGGTGGGGCTGAGGCGGTGGGGCTGGCCGGGGCCGGCGGTCTGCCGCTGCGGCGATGGGCCGGTGGAGGGGAAGGCCGGGGCCGGGGAAGGTCAGCGCGGCCCGCGGGGTGGCGGTGGCGGCGGCCGCAGCCCTTCCCGCCGCGGGGATGCGGGGCCGGGGTGGAGGAGGGCCAGCCCTGGGGAGGCTCCTTCCACAGCTATTTTTAAAGGCGGTGAGGGCAGCGACGAGTCCTCCAGGGTGACCTCCTTCTGCCGGCGGCCGCCTGGGGGGTCAGCGCCCAGCCGCCGCGCTCCCCCGCTCCGCGGGGCCGGGGCGGGCGGCGGTGGCCGCCGGGGCGGTGGCGGAGGGCTCTGTAACGCTCCCTCTTTGCCTCTGTCAGGACGGAGGAGCAGCTAAGACGTGCTGGAACTACCCACGGAGTAGCTGTAGAAGTCTGGGGATCGTAACTTTTAAAACGGGAAAAAGAGACAGAGGAAAATCTTGTTGAGCTACTTTAAAATCCGTATGCACAGTTCTTTACCTGCTTAAAATGTCTAGTTAAATCCTGTATTTCCTCACGTTGGTGTTTTCCCCGTTTTGCCCCAGGGCTGACTGATGTAACCAGCAGCTGCTGAAAGCTGCTGTGTTTTTAACGTGAGGAGTTTTCTTTTGTCCTGCCGCCTTACCTAGAGACTGAGATCTCTCCTAATTTTTTGCTTCATTTTGATCCCTAGCTCTAATTCCACTGTATTCTTTTTGATGGTGTTGAATCTACATAGCCAAGGAGAGCCGCAAGTAGCCCTTATAATTCTGGTGCTAATGTGAATTGCAGGAATGCTGTCTGTGTTCAGGGAATTTAAAAGTAATTGAACTGGAAGAGCCAATGGAATTACTGCATCAGTGTAGTTTATGTAAACAACTAAGAACACCACAGAGCTCCGTGGCATAGTGGTAAAGCTGTCTGCACCCCATGCTGGCACCTGCCCCGGCACTAAGTACATGAGGTGTGGAGTTTTCATGTGGAGTTTTCATGTAGTAAACCTGTCCTCCCAGCAGAAGTGAAGGAAAAAAATATGCAAAACAGCACTTAATAACTTCAACGAAAATTATTCTACCAGGATGAAAATTGATGCAGATTTAAAAGTGAGTCGTTACCTTGTAAATGAATCTGTGAACTATGTAATAATCTAATTGTAGTTTGAGGTGACTTTTTAAGCTATGATTACTCTTGATCTTATGATCAAACATACTTATCCGTAAACATGAGTTACTTCATGAATCTGCTGCATACGTTATTTTTCCCTTGGCAATGTGAAGTATAGAGCCAAGTATAAGAAAGCACAGCAGATACACCATTGACCAGTTCCACAATCCTTATCAAGAGATGGTGGTTCTTTTAGGTATCCTCCTGTACAAACGTGATGAAAGATCATACTTCTGATAGGTATCGGATGATGCCAGCTGGGTACTGCTTCTGCCTTGCAGTTGCAGAGGTGGAGATACGCACGACTGGGCCTCTGCTTCTCTCCATCAGTGGCTCATCCTAAATCACACCTACCGATCTTGTTTGACTGCTGTCAGTGCAGTTGTGTAAAAAGCAGCGCTGACAGACCTGATGTCATCAAATGATGACCTATGTTTTTTCTACAGTGAATACAGTTGTTTTACGCTGGGCAGGATTCTCGTCCAAAGACACGTTTCTTTCAACTGAATATGCTAATCCAGCTTTCCTCATAAATGAGCTGCTTCAAGGAGTTTTTATAGTTGTCGGCCAGCTACTGTAAAAGGCATCTGTGTGTTGGGAGGTGGTGTGAGGAGATTCAGTAGTGAATAAAATACTGTCTGCTCTTAGACTAGACCAGCTTTCATTAAAAAAAAAAAAAAACGTCCAGCAACTTTATCTGTGGAGACTGTATCCCTTCATAAACAACTTTATTGAACAAGGAAGTCTGTAATTGGTCAAAAAGTGCTTTCCTCAACAGGACTAAATGTAAGGACATTAATTTCAAAGGATGTTGGCTGCGAACTCCAGCTGGCGCTCTGGTCGCGAAATAATACGGTTAAACAAAATAACCCAAAACGCTGAAGAGAACCAACTAAATATTTGTTTTTCTTCATTCTGGATAGACTCTTTAATGGAGACTGTCTAAAGGGAATTGTTAATCTGTAGACCAAAACAACTTTTTTGTACAGAACAGACACTGAATTGTACTTAGTGTTTTTGTATAAAATTCAGCACGATGACCGCCAGAACACAAGACAGAATGCCGTTTGTTCCCCCGGGAGATGTTCTAACAAACTCCAGAAAGAACAGTTTTAATGTCATCACCGCTGCTTGTATTGGCTTCTCTGTGCCCTTAAAGAGGTCTCTCCTTTCGCTACCTGCACTGCTCAGATTTCTGGTACTCTGTTTGCTTACAGCAATGATTGACCTATTTCCATTAGCCTGGCTAATCATTAGTTGACTTAAAATTGACACCTCTTCTTGCTCTGGTGGCGGGAGTTTTTTATTATGGTCTGGTGCTGTTTTCCTTAATGTTGTCTTCACTTGTGGAGGCTGTTTGAAGATCTTACCAATGTTCTCCTGTTCTCTTTCCTATTTAAGGTATATCTTTTGAGCGAAGTCTTGCTTTATTGCTACGATTTTCCTGTTCTTCCTCCCCTTTAATGCATGCATTGACAACCTGCTCAGAGTGGCCTTTAAGAAGCCATAGGCCTGACAGCCGTGGCTAATGGCCTGAGACTGGTAGATCGTGTGGATGTTCCATGGAGAAACAATTCTTCAGGTGCTTAAGCTCGGATGTGTTAGTACTTTCTGTATGCCATATCCTGGAGCTCTCTTGAGTAGGAAAATATACTTGAATATGACTTTGAGGTGGAGTATTTCCACTGAGAATTAAAGCCAGGCCACAACTCATTCCTTAATCTTGAAATTAAATTAAATTTCAAGAAGGATTTATGTGGGGGGAGGGAAGTTTAGCTTTTGAATTTGTCATGCCTTGACTTTATTGACTTACCCAGGCTTGGCTGAGATGCTAATACTGACCCCAGACACTGTGCTTTGGCTATCAGTAATGTCCTGTTTCTGCAGTTCACTTGCACAGCCAGCATGAAGTCTCTCTGTTGCATTGCTGGACTAGATTTTGTGCATGTGTGCCGCTTGTGACAGGCGTTATCACACTGCTGCAAGCGTCTCATTTTTTTTAACTACTAATCAGACTGGTCTTAATTTACAGTTCATCTGAATGTATGTTTGGTGCTCTGAGCAATACTGTTGTCCAGTAACATTCTTCTTTTTTTAAAAAAAAAAAAAAAGACTAACTAACTTGACCTACATGTTGTGGGAGGGGTTTAAAAAGAACTTTTTTTTTTGCCCAGAACTGTACCTGCATTTTGTGCAGATTTAGAGTGTTTCTAATCGTGATTCTGAACACTTTGCAGAACTGAGATAGTTGGACGGCTTGAAACTGTCACCAAAAGTCTCAGGCAAATTGAGAAACACCATTAGGCTGAGGGCAACGAACCCGTGAGGCTCAGTCATTCTCCCCTGGAAGTGGACAGTGGCAGAGGGATGCTGGAGTTTCCTCCAGGATGTTGTCATCTGCCCTGTTTTCAGCACTCTGTTCACTTGTTTCTCTTTCTGCCAGTTGTCACTTGGCAAAACTTAAGGTCTTTTCACTTTGAGTGGCATTGTGCTTCCTCCCTAGAAAGGTATTTATGTCTTCATCCATAAAGACTATCCACTTGAAACTTACATTTATAACAGACAGGCTGCTGTTTTCAAGAGGCAGCTGGGAGGCTTCTTCCAAGTCAGAGGCAGAGAAATGGAGCTGCTTTGAGGGCTGTAACTGGGGAACTGCTGGAGTTGCTATTGTTCAGCCAGCTGCAGCACCCCTCTCCTGGTGCCCTCTGATATTCCCATGTTAGGAAGATAATCCAAATGTAATTTGAAGCTTGCCCTATAGCTAAGACAGACCTGCCCCTCCTGCTGGTGGTAGCCCTCTTAACAACTGATTCCTTATTTATAACTTTGGCAATACCAAAATTTTACATCAGTGCTTTTAAATGATTTTCATCTTGCTATGCCGAGTAGTTGAGAGTACTGTCACATTCCCCTGTCTATGCATTCATTTGGCACCAGGAATAAGATACTTAAAATTTCTCAAGTATAGCATGCGTGAAATAAACTCTTTGGATATAAGGGCCGGAACTATTCTTACAGAACAGCTGTACAACATTTTAATTTAGCCCTGGTTTTGGGGTGGGGACACAGAAAATCATTTGATTGAATAATATTAACAACTGCTTTTAGGTTCTGGTCTGTCTAGTAAATAACATGCTGGGCTTCTGCACATGTGGCAGCATTTTATGACCTCTGGAACTAAATCCTTTCTGACACTGGTTATTTATTATTCTTTTAAGTAGAACGGAATTTATATAAAATCATCCCACTTCATAACCAGCAGATGCCAGCTTGGAGTTGTTTGCATAGCTCTGCATTTTTGTTTGTCGTTGCTGAGGGGTGGGGGACAAGCTCCAAAAGGCAAACTCCATAGCCTCCAGTGTTTGAGCAAATCCAGTTGCTTTGGCTGGATTTGTTATGTGCAACTGCTGCGTTCAATTGAAAGGCTGTGTCAGGAGAGATTGCCTCTGTGGATTGAGGTCCTCAGTCCATCTCTGCATGCCAACAAGGTCTAAAACCTTCTCAGGCACACGTATCTCATCTATGTCTCTTCCTATATTGGCTGAAAACAAACCAGTTTTCAGCTTTCCACCTCCAGAGGCAGCCAGTTCTTGTGTGGAAATAATACGTGATAAACCCTGCTTCCTCTGTTACAGAAATGGAGGCTTTCTGCTTGCGTTGCTGACTCTTCATGTGTCCTATTGTTTGAGCAGCTAATTTTTCATTCTTTGTCCTTTGTTTTTGGATTAGCCATTTTGCCATTTGCGGCTTCAGCACTGTGATAGAGATTTATTCCCATATTAGAGGACTAATTTAGAGAAACAGCATAGTTAGGGGCAGGCCCTATCAGGGATGAAGCCTTTGTGCGGTTTAATTCCCAGTGATTTTTCAACAGCACATATTTTAAGTTTTGCTTGTTTTGGCTTAGAAGGATCGTGCTTTTCTTGACTTTATTGTTATAAAGCCCCAGAGCCTGGCAAGCCAAAAGATTCCGGAAGAGATGGACAGTACTGCCGCTGGCCAAAGTCTGTGGGATTCCTGCTCTCTTTGACAGGTGGCTGTTGCTTGTGATATGGCTCTGTTTGTGTACGTTATGGTGAAAGGGAAGAATGGGGGTGTTCAGAGGGAAGAGCAGGCAAGACCTGAGCGAGGAGAAACGAGGCTGATAGGTTAGTGCCACCTGTCCTGATGCTGAGCCTGGAGAAGTCCCATGTAATGTAGTTACTTCACTTAATTCCTAGAGATGGAAGCCCAGTTCCCCATGGCTCTTCTACAGGCAGAGAAATGGGCTTACTTCACCCTTGTTTTCCCGGTGCTGGCGTGGAGACAAGGCTATTGTGCTGCTTCTAAGCCTCTGCAGAGATCTTAGTTGAATTTGGATTCTGCTTCTCTGTTTTGCAGACCCACGCTGCGTGTTCCTAGGGGTTACAAAACGCTGAAAATGCTCCTTGGTAGGAAATACTAATTTTATCTGGAGGGTTGTATTAGCACTGGGTCAGCTTCCAGCTTGAAAATGCAGTAGCTTTTCCCTGAAGTCATTATGTGTTAGTAAGTGGTTTCATGTAGTCTATTGGTGGTGTTTTACAGAGTTACCTTAAGCCTCAGCGTGTCGTCTGTAATGAAACTGGAATTTTTGATTTGGAACGGTTGTCATCAAGAAAACAATCCTTGGCAGAAGCCGTTACCGGCGGTGTCCTTAATGTATCAGAGTAACACCTGGTTAACTGATTCTTTGTTAGAAACTCCCTAATGTTAACTGATACATTTAGTTATTTAGAGATGTAGTACTCTACACAATTTTTATATAGGTGCCATCCTTCAGAATTTTTCTTTAAATACTAGCCAGTTCACTACAGAATGTCAGAGCCCACCCCATCCTGTGCTGCAAGGGTTAATCGTAATTTTCCAAACAATGTCTGACAAGATGCTGGCCTCAAAGAAGGCCCTGGCGTACACAGCATCCAGGTGGAATTTTATTTTTCTTTCTCCCCGTGAACAGGCCAAAGGGGAAATGCACAGCAGAGCACTCAATAACTAGCTTGTACGTTGAGTTTTTCTTGTAGTTTATATAAATTCCAGCCAGACTTTTAATGAAACTGCTTATTACTCTGCTTTGAGAGAGGCTGGTGCATCTTGGGTCCTGCTGTTTGATATGTTTGCCACTGTTCACAAAAGCAGCTACTTCTGGCAACAGCTTGTAATTTAACAATATTCTTGATTACAGATGGCCACTGCACGATACCCTTTGCAGCGTGAATGGAGCTGCACGTTAAGGGTAATGTCTGGTAACACAGCAGCTTGCGAAATGTGTATTTTTCTCGCTTATTTTCCAGTGCATGCACATAAGTACCATTGTACTAATGGAGCAAAAAGTGCTAGTTTCATTCTCCATCTCAGCAGTGTCTTGCCTCCCAATATCGGAAGGGTGTAAATGCTGTTGGGATGAGGTTGTTTTGTCTGCTGCGATTAGGTCAAATATATGTGTGATTTATTCTCCTTCTGCTAAAGGAATCCGCTATTTTTATCTTTGAGAGGCCACGTGCTCAGTTTTGCTCTAGTTAAGCACAAGTTATGTCAGAAGCAGTTATTTCTTCTGCTTAGAAGGGAGGATTTTGTCTTGTTCTAATGGATGTGCTTTTACCCTTTGTCAGTGCAGGTAAAGAGTCATAATCTTATTTCTTACTAGTCTGTGACATTAATATAGCTGCAGCCTAGGTGATGTTTGTGAAGAGGGTGGAGGGAAGGTGGAAATGGATGCGATTTTTAGGTAGCTAAAAGCTGTTATTCAAATGGGGGATGTACAAGTCTTGTGAATCCCCTGTCAGCAGGGAGCCTGCTCCGCGGTAAAGCGAGCAGCTCTTTCTTCACTGTTAAAGCCTGCCTGGGTTAAAAAAAAATGTTCCTTTCTTGCTTTGCTGCCCCCTATTTCAGTAGAGGGAGTGAACTGTTCTGTAACAAACTGAGTGCTCTGCTACCTTTTTCACCTTCACTTCCAGCGATGTTTCTTGGCCATCCTTTTTGGATTTACTATCGAAAACCGAATAGCAAGCTGCATCGGTGGCAAGGAGGTAGCTATTGCAGGGAGAAAGCAAACACCCTCATTGGAAGGTGCTTCCTCTCTTAAATCCTTCCAGTACAACTTGCTGTCTTAATGGATGAATTGCTAGTCTTGCTTTCTGTGAAAGTCTGTACGGTTCATTCATCGATCCGGTCTGGTTGCTAAGGCGTGACGTTTCCAGAATCTCCGGAGAAACCGGTTAGCTATCATATCAGTGTGAGGAACCATTTCAGGATTGCTAACAAGATCCTATTTTCTCCAAATGTTCTAGTTCCTCCAAGTTAGCAAAAGGTAAGGAAGAATAACTTGCCTCATTTTGAGATGACTTCACGTACAGCAGGCATAGTTTGTTCATATGAAACAAATCTTGAGTTGAAAAAGCTGCTGCTTGTTGAGCAGAGGCAGTGACTGACCTTGAGGGGCTGCCGTCAGCTCGGGCATTTTTCTCTCTGGTTCTCACAGCTGGGTGGGTGAAAAGTCTGTCTTCAAGCTCTGTAGTTTTAATTCTCTGTTTCCTGTTAACAGGGTCACCTTGTCCTCCACAGACTGCTACATCGTGCACGAGATCTACAACGGAGAGAACGCTCAGGACCAGTTTGAGTATGAGCTGGAGCAGGCCCTGGAAGCGCAGTACAAATACATAGTGATAGAGCCCACTCGCATCGGGGATGAGACGGCCCGTTGGATCACTGTCGGGAACTGCCTGCACAAGACGGCTGTGTTAGCGGGCACCACCTGTCTCTTCACCCCTCTGGCACTTCCAGTAGATTATTCTCACTACATCTCCCTGCCTGCTGGTGTGCTGAGCGTGGCTTGCTGCACCCTTTATGGTATCTCTTGGCAATTTGATCCCTGTTGCAAGTACCAAGTAGAGTACGATGCCTATAAACTTTCCCGCCTGCCCCTGCATACGCTCACCTCCTCCACTCCGGTGGTGCTGGTGAGGAAGGACGACCTGCACAGAAAGAGACTGCATAACACGATAGCACTCGCTGCCCTGGTGTACTGTGTAAAGAAGATCTATGAACTCTATGCCGTATGACTTCAGCAGGGAAGAGAGAAACCCACAAAGACAAGCGTATTAAGACTCCCACAGTAACATTTTGTTTTTCCTCTTTGAGAAGCAGTGGAGACTGGGAAGGATTTGGTTTAATAGAGCTGTTATTTTTAAAATAACACATCACTGGTGCACCAAGGTTTTTCAGTTCTTCGTTACACTTAAGAGATGTGGATGTGTGGTGACTTGAGAGCTGTATGTTAGGCCATGGGAGTCCAATCGAGCAGCGGAATGTCGATGAAAGGGAGCTATAGAAAGAGGGGGTGTGAGAGCTTCTTTTTTTTTTTTTTTTGGAAACATTTAAGTATATTGTTTAATTGTATTACACAGAACCAGCCAGAATTATCATTGACCATTAAAGGATGAGAATTTCAAATGCTTTTGCTCTCTTGTTACTGTTATCGTAGTTCCCTTTTATAGTGTGCTTCCAGGGAAAGGAGGCTTTGCTGTGAGAACTCCAGTGATGGTAATTATTTATGCATGCTCACACACAGACCTGATACTGCTCTTGGCCGTTGCACGTGGCAGCAGCGTCCATGTTACTTCACCATATGATGAAGGAATAGCTGTAGAGTGTTGCTTTCCCTCTTGACTAGCTCTTTTTCTTGGAAGAGGGCTTACTTGTTACCCCAGTGTTTCTATCTTTTTGGTAATTGCTTAAACATCGATGATTGGGACTAAAGGGGTCCAAATCCTCTGCTGCCCTGCCACCTCCAATCACTGTTTCTCTGCACAGTGGAGACAACACTTAAGTTTCCAGCTGCAAACACATTCTGCTTAGTGCCTGTACAAGTTCTTTCCAACGTGGATGCATCTCCACTGAAATGTGTTGTAGTGGGTGCAGCTGAGGACTGCCGAGGTGGGAGTCCAGCTCTTTCCTTTGTGCTTTGTTACGGCTGTGCCCTGACTACACGGTTCCACTGCTCTTGCTTGGAACACACGCTTCGGGAGCTGCCTGCTGTTGCTGCAAGGCACCCACCTGATTGTATCTTTTGACCGTGTTATCTGAAATTTTAGAATTCTCGTGTGCTAATGCATCTTTTAGCTCAAAACTGTCAAAATCTTGTTCTCAGAATGGGAAGTATTTACTGTTTTGCAAGATCTGCCAGTTACTTTTAAAAGATAAGGGCTTGCTTTCTATAATCTCCTCCTACCAGCTGGAAAACAGGCGTGGCTTGCATTTAGGAGGCCAGCTTGGCACAGCTTCAAGTGTTATGATCTGAATACGAGAGCAAAGCCCTGTAATAAAAACTGCCTGCACGCAGGTGTACGTGCTGCTTGCTTCAGTGGTAGTCACAGTCTGACCTCCACAGCTGAAGTGCTGACCTTGGAAGGGAGTCATGAGGTCAGACACCAAATTCAGTAGTTCTATCTTTATCTTTCCAAATTGCGACGGCAGGCACTCCTCCTCTCCTCCAGACTGCAGCGGGCTTTTCTGGCTGCGGTTCCAACTTGTCCTTTTCTGCTGATGCAGCTTTTGTTAGCGGGGCGTGCGTCCCCGTCGTGTGCCTGCTGGGCAGACAGGGTTTGCTGGGAGTTCTGAGCAAGTACTTTTACCTCCCACAGAGGCAGCCGTACCTGAGCAGGCACATGGGCTGGAGGAAACTCCTGTGGCATCGAGACACTTCTAGGTGGCAACAACCCTTTGCCTCTTTTGCTGGTACAGTGGCCGAGTTGTCTCCCTCCAAGGTTAAAAGAAGCTGGGATCTGGAGCGTCCCTATTTATAGCAACAATGTACAGTTGCCTTGGCAGAGAGGAGGGGAAGAAATGCAACTGCTTCATCTCGCTGCGGTTAGGCCAAGACCGCTGGGCAGGCTGCCTTTCGAGCCCTGACATTGTTTGTTTCTAAAGTCTCGTCTGCTGGATGAATTTTAAACTAGTGGCAGATCTGCCATAGCTAATACGTACTTTATTGCTGCAGACGGCCCCGAAATATCCTTGTGCTGGCCACACACAAGACGTTCCTGCTCTTTTTTTTAATCAATGCTGAATAATTTTCAGGGCTGTTAGTTCTTTTTCTTCACCAAACCTCTGTGGTCTTCGCACTTTTTTTGTATTAAGCTTTCCCTTGCCTGGAATAATCACTGGCAGAAGACTAACCCTTGGTAGGCTCCCTAAACGCGTGGTTTGCATCAAAGACTCCGGAGTTAAAAATAAGTGAGTTCCCTGTGGTCTCTTATTGCAGGAGAAAAGGTGAAAAGTCAGCTGAGCTCTCACAACAGGTAGGTCTGTTTTAAAAATGCACCTTTTTGCTCCATTCTGAGGTGGAGAGGACGCATATGGGGGGTTAGAGGGGTTTGTTTTCCAAGAAGTATTAGTGATAATGTAGCTGAAATGCTCGGTGAGATCCTGGTTATTAGTAAGTCAGTGCTGTAATATGCAAGGTGACCTGGGAGGATGAGAGGGGTCTCGAGGGTCGTGTGTGTCAGTGCGTTTCCATGAGGTGGTTGCTGTATCTGCCTTCCCCCGCGCCGCGGCTGTGGGTTACAGTGGCTGGGGACAAACCTCCCTTTCGAAAGCCTTTGCTGCCCATCCTGACCATCGTGGGGGTGCTCTGAAATGGAGTGTGCTACGGTCCTCTCGTCAGAGAGGGTATTTTCTTTCAAAGGGGAATGTGCGCACTCCCAGTAACCGCTGACTTGGAGCTGTAGCTCAAACAGTAACTACTGTAACTCCCCGCATGCAACTTTTTTCCTCAGGCCTGACATGTTCCACCCCTCAGCTCCCTGGATGATAACACAGAAATGCAAAGTGGCCCCTCGGTCCTTCCTGGGTGGCCGTGACCTGAAACACCAGAAGACAGAGCAGCTGGACAAGACTGGCAGGAGTACTGTATTTTGCCAAGAAATGGAGGACCTGAACACGCAAAATGTGAAAGGAAAAGCACAACTAATGCTTACAGGAACTCCCCTTGCGGCAAGGGAGGGAAGGTAATGTCTTGGTTTCCTACCATAACAGGGAAAAAAAAGATATATACACCTGAAAGCTTCAACTTATAATTTCAGCCCTAGGCCTTTACGTAGCACATCTGCAACCTCAGCCACAGTGAAACGGCAGAGGATGTCCTAACCGAGCAGCAGCATTGTGATCATTAAACACGTCCTGGTCATCACCTGGAATGGATTCTGAGATCACTTATAAATCTGTAGTGGTCAGGAAAAGGCGTTGCGAAGGAGAAGGTCCTGCTGAGCCTGCACACCTGTATCAGAATTTCAGTATGACTGATCCTCTGTGTGGATGCACACTGTCTCCTGTAAAGCAGATGATGTAAAGAGGGCTGGGATGAAGTATGTTGTGCTGCATCTCCTACTGGTACAGTAGAACCTTGCAGGAATGTAAGAAAAGAAAAACAAAACCCTCCTGCTTTCCCTTTAATTTTACCTGCTGTGAGGAGCTGAAGTAGAACAAAGGATTAATTTCATAGCAATGTAATTTATTTGTCATCAGATGTGCACTCACAGGCAGGACATACAAGGCAGTACACATGGAAAATGCTGGTAAGTGCATGGAGGCGGCAGCAGGGCTCTGGAGCTTGGTTCCTATTAGTAGGCTTTCTTTCAATTACAAGTTAAAAAAAAGATTATTTCTGTCCTTATTGAACGATCTCTGTGCAGCCACTCCTTTTCCGTAGTGGTGCTGTATCCCTCACAACATGAGGAGAAGGGGTAAAGAATGGAACACGGCATTCCCTCAGGCTGTCAGACTCCCTGAAACCTGTGATACCAGGCAGGTATCATTCCCCCGCTGGCTGTGATCCTAATTAGCATCTGTGATTACTTTAAAACAGATGAGAACTAAGGGGCTATCTCCTATACTGTCCACCCAGTGTGCACAGATTCTCCGCCGCTTGCCTGGCACCTACAGAATTGCACATACACTGTGCTCTAGGCCTGCAGGTGGACCAGGTGTGCCACTATCAGCTGCACAGGATTTACACCCAAGAGCATACCTTGCTGTGCTGCATTCCATCTGCTCAGTGCTTCCCTGCATTCACTTGTCTGGGGTTAATACTGTACTGTCAGGTAGTCCAGAGTTAAATGTCCCCGTACATCAGTAAGGCATGATTCAGATAAAATAATTGCCAAATAAAACCTACATTTTTACATCAGTTACTTTAAAAGTGGCACTGGACTTGACTTTAGCTTGACATCTGATTTGCATGTTAACAAGCAGAGGCTCTGTGAAGCTTCCCATTTCAAGCAACATGTTCTGGATCAGGTTGGAAGGAGCGGGAAGGAGACACTGATCATGAGAGCTCCTAGCCAAGGACTGCATTTCAGGGGGGCCGTGGGGTGGGGAAAGCTGAGATCTGTTCGTGTGAAGGCAAACCAGGTGGGCTGTATTTGTAGCAGGGCAGTAAAGCTGAGCATGCCTGGAGTGAGGTGAGGTAAGGTGCTGTCTTCCAGCACATGGGCCTCCCCTGCTCCGAAGGGTCTTCCCTTGAGTTACCCTCCCCTGCAGCCTCAGCTCTCCCCCTTTGTCCAAGCACCCTTCTTCAGGTGAGGTTTAGTTGCTGTCTTCCACCAAGCGGGCCTGCCCTCATGTGGGGGAAACCGCTTCCCACTCTCCATGCAATGGTAAATTGCAGCATTTTGAGAAAGGTTTTTCCTGCAGGAGCACCTCCACTGATGTCCCAGCCAAACTGCAGGGGGTCAGCCTCTCCCTACAGTTACTGCTCTTAGCTGAGCTCTAAGAGTCCTTTGCTTTTCTCTCCTTTTTTGCTCTAGCTGCCATTAAGGTGAAGAAGAGCCTGGGGAAGATGTTTCGCAGGTAGACAGCCAGGGAGGGCGTTAGGCCAGCTACAAGCACTTCCTTCTTCTTCTGTCCCACTGCATTGAGAACCACCTGAGCGACCTCCGCGGCTGTCTGTCCTTCGGCGGTGTTCTTGTCCATAACTGCCAAAGGAAAGCTGAGTAAGCACCAGCGCCAGCAGGTAAGCCCATGTTTAAGTACCTTTCCTAGGAATGCTCTGTTCTAACTGTATGTCGCAGCTTGTATGGTTTTGGTTTTTACACCAGTTGTGTACGGGAGCACAGGCAGATATAATTCATGGTCAGGCTAGAAGTCAGTAATTGCTCTCTAGGAAGGCTAAATTTTGGGGGTTACTGTTCCTACCCTGCATCCAAAGTTGTCTTTTGATACTTCAGGGCTAACCTGTGTCCCCACCAGAGGCCATATGTTGCAAGTGCACTTTGGAGTAACTCAGTGAGGTGGAGATGCTTTAGATATAGGGCAGAAAATCTCACCTCCATAGCGAGATCCATCTGCTGTTACAGCATTGAGAGAGAGGTTTGTCTGAATGTATCCAGGGCTTACAACCGTCACATCAATGTCATACTGCTCTACCTCTGCTCGTAGACAATCAAAGAAGGCCTGGGTAGCATGCTTAGAGGCAGCATCTGAAAAACAGGAAAAGGACTATGCACTACAGAGAAGAAGCTGAAGGAAGATTGACTCCCCTGAATGGGTTTTTCACTGCAATGCAGCCACTTCTCAGTAAGAACGCAGCAGCTGTTTTCCAGCTTCTAGGTTTGGTGTTTTGGTTTTTTTTTAGTGAATGGCAGCAACAGGTAGTGGGAGTGAGAGGCAATTTAGGAAGGCAAAATGTAAATACTCAAGTTGGAAACTGGCTAGGATCCTGAGCTTAATATCACAGCCATGCTAAAGCACCACGGAGTGAACCCGAGCTGCCTCCCACTCAGGATAAAGGAGACACGAAGCCTGGCTTGGGAAGCATTTGATAGGACGGGCTGGGGGAATGTGGTGCCAGCAGAGGAGGGCAGAGCTGGCATTCGCTGCCAAGTGCTCTGCTGGCCTACCCGCACTGAGCCCTACGGACTTGCCGAGCAGGTTCAGGGCTTGGCTGCACACAAGTCCAAACCTGATCACACAAGCAGACAGGAACAGAGAAGTGTGGCCTAGGGCAGGATTTCCCCCTCTTAAACGGCCGAGTGACTCCTTTTGCTCACTCCCTTTCCATGTATGCTTGGTCACTACCACCGTGACTGCCATCACCTCAGCACGGCTGCAGGGCTGACACCGGCAGCACAGAGCTTGGGGCAGGCTGCACACCCAGTCTGAGGACCTAGGCTGAGCTGAGCTCCGTGCTGCCGGGGCCGTGCAGCTCTGGGCACTGCGAGCAGCCTGGAAGCTCTTCAGAACACACTTCTCGGTGCAATCGTACCCCCATCATCTGCGAGACCAGATGGCCCAGACATTCCAGGCTCTCCTTCACTCTACACCATGCCCTACCACTCTTCTGCCATCCTCACTGTCCTTTCCCATTTTTATGTTTATTTTCAGTGATCTACAGATGCTTGTATGCCAAACAGTCTCCTCCTAGTTCCTCCATCTTTTATAAGGCTTTCTCCAGTAATCTCACCAATATTATTTCTTCTCTTAACTGATTTAGCATGAAGAGTTTGCTGGATCAAGGTAACTGTTTAGGCTTTTATTTTTGGCATTGGTTGTAATATGGCACTTCACAACTTATTAAAACAAAAAGTCCCTACTTTTGTATAGGAGATTAACCAGGCAAACAGCAAGGATAAAATGCAATAAAATTATGGAATTAATCAGAAAGTTTATAGGAAATCTCAAGTGTTAAGACAGGAATATCAAACTGTTTTCAAGACACTGAAAACATATTCTCCTTCCCCATCCCTTAACAACTTTAGGACAGGGCTAAGATTTTGTATTTGAGAGTGCCTTCCTCAACAGCTGTGGGTGATTTGTGACCACATTAAGAATGATGCACAGCTCTGCCTTCCCTGCATGCAGCCAGCTCTACAGAGAGCTAAATGTGGAAGCAGTAGCCAAGTATTCATTCAGTATGCTGCCCCAAATATGTCTTCCCCATCTTCTGTGGAGGTACTTACATGCAGATCTGAAAGGAATGCTTATTTTGCCTTGAACGCTGCTGATGGCCACAATGTGGCCTTGTCTCCTCTTGATCATGGAGGGGAGAAGTGCTAGAAAAGACAGAAAAGACCCATTCAGAATAACAGTCCTGCCATTACTGCTGTCAAGAATCAATGCTTTCAGAGCATTCAAAGATGCCTAAGTGAATTGCAGGATCCTCATTCAGTGTAGGGGCTGTGCAAGGGATAGCGCTTAGGATGCCTCTAACTGAAGCTCGAGTCTGGCTGGGACGTTCACCTATCGGGAGACTCCTTGTGCCAGCGAGGCTGCGCAAAGGCTGCTGTCGCTGTGATCTCCCACAGGCAGGTCAGCAGGACTTGCTCTTTTCTGCCACCAGCACTCTTTCCAATTCCTGCAGCTGACACACTCCAGGCTGAACTTCCTGTGTAACCAAAGCTTCCTAGGAAAGCTACAGCTTCACCTAAACCCATACTGTGTTCTCTAGGGTTTTATCGGAGCAGACAGGTTAACCATATCGTTCTATGTAAGTTCCTGCCAGACTAGAGTCAGGAGTTGTTTTAAAAAAGGTTGTACCTCTAATTAGGTACTTCCCATGCAGTCACGCCCAAGCACCAACTTTAAGCCTGCCCATAAAACAAAACTTTCCTCCCCTCTTATACTGTGCTGTACCAAATACAATTACAAACGGAAGTGAAGCTGTGCTTAGTTGTGTTGGCCTGCAAAAGATATCAGCCAAATCCACTGCCCCCCTGTAATGCGGCTCATGGGTACCTTTGGTGAGGGCTATGGGACCAAAGTAATTTGTTTCCATCACTTTCTTATCCACGTCCAGTCCTGTGTCCACAACTGTGCCTCGGAAACTGATGCCTGCATTGTTGATCAGTATGTCCACGTGACCCAAGTACTTCAGGATCTCTTCAGCAGCATTTAGGACAGTTTTAGTGTCCGAGAGGTCAAATACCACAGTGTGAGGTTTGTGTGTCTGTGAATAAACAAAAGTTGGCAAAAGACCAGTTCAGGCTGTGCTGTATGTGCTGCATGTTCACGCTTACGATGGGATTTCCCAGCTCTGGAAGTGCAGAAGCAGGGCCATCCAAACCTTGTGCAGCTAGGGTGCCGCAGTTCCATTTGGTAGGAACGCGTGAAAGAAGCAAGTTGTGCTGTCATCTTTCTCTGCTCCTGTAACCTGTTCCTTACACCAAAGCCTAGGAAAGGGGCAGGTGAGGTCTTCCTCAAGTACTAAAGTTTGCTATTGTCCTGTTAACGAAGATGCATCTGAAATAGTAAAAAACTTAACCAGTGTGTCTTCTTCAGAAGCCAGCAATACCTTTTTTAGCCACTGCCAGAAGAATTAGACATCAAAAATAAAAGACAACTCAAGGAAAGTCACTTTTCCGGATTCAGTATATGACATCCAGATGCAAGGGGGTGTGGGCACTCTGCACTCTCCTATGCTTCCACTTCTATTACAAGGCAAGGACTCTTTCAGCTGGCTTATTTTTGTAGGGTTTTTACAAGATATGACATGTCAGCTTCACATACTCCTACAATAGCAATATGTATCCCTAACCGCAGAATTGCGTTTTTCCTGTTGCTCAACCCACAAGCAATTCCGTAACTTCTGTAATAACACTAACAGAAATCCCAGCCACACGAGACAACAAGCCTCTCTTTCTTCCACACTTACGTTCTTTCGGTGATTGGTCATGGTAGAAAGCTCCTGCATCAGGTCTTTGAGTTTCTCGCTGTCTCTGCCACAGAGCACCAGCTTGGAGCCAGCTGCATGGAAGGCTTTCGCACATTCTTTGGAGGAAGCAAGGAAGAGAGAAAAGTAGATATTTGAATGAGGGAGACAAACAGCAGATCCACATCGTACCTGGTGATAGGCTAAAACGTTTTTTAGCTGGTAAGGGTCTAAGGTGGCTTTATTACTCCTGAGTGATAGGCTGATTTACAGTGAAGTCGTAGCAAGATGCCACTTTGCTGTGACTTTGACAGACGTGACAGTGGTGAGGCAGCTGGTGTGCTCACGGTTACTGTGCTGGTTATGCAGTTATTGTGCTGTCTACGCATCCTCCCCTATCAGCTGGTCGAATTTCCATGTGCCTCTTAATTTTTGACTATATGCCCTTCTTAAGAGGGACTGCTGTTACCTTGTGTGTCATCTAATGCAGCAGGGCCTAATCTTAGGGATTTCGGTTTTAGTGAACACCTCTAAAGGTTTTGGAAGCCTTGGAGCTAATGGCTTCATCAAGGTGATGCTCCTCATCAGGCTGAAGAAGGGATGCCATGCTCTTGTCCTCCTTTCAGTGCTACCAGCTACTGAGGCAATTGCATGTTCTTTTACCCTACCCCTCTGTGATCCAGTGAGACAAATTGCTTATTTGTGCAAGAGATAACAGTGGATGATAACAAAGAGTGTTTAAGAACACACAGTCATTAGAGGTGGTCTAGTATGTTAATAACTGGGAGTGAGGGGAAGAGTGTAAGATCTTGCCAACGCGTCAATAAATAAGGGAGGAAACTTCACTGTACAGTGCTGGAAATCTAAACCCAACAACACACAGCGCTTTATCTGCAGCCTGTGACAGCTGGAAGGTCCCTCCTGAGATACTAGTTCTGTCTCTTCTTGATGTGGAATACAAATTTTTTTACCTCTCCCAGCTCTTTGGTTGTGACAGGCAGCGAGGACCATTTCACCTCCTTTGGCCATTCAGTTACTGAACAGCACTATCCTCAATGACAAACTCACATGCAAAGACGGCATCAATTTAAGCTCTATTTATTTTATGAATGTACTCATCCTAATGAAAGGCCTTGATAGCAGAGAGCACCTTGTCTTCTCTTCAAGAAGCTTTTAAAGCAATTATAGAAAGCAGAATTAGAGAACGTATCAACTCACACAAAGAATACCCTTTATTTGGAAAAAAAACCCTCTGTTTTTATTTAGGAAAAAATACTCACTGGTGTTAATGTTGCCACGAGCTTGAATTTAGAATGGATGAATTTGTACCAAAAGAGAAAAGGTACCTTAATTTGGGGATGAGGGGCAGGGAGGAAGAGTGGAAAGTATGGCAGGATATCTGGAAATACAACAAACACGAATGCAGAACACCAGTTCTGGGAAGTTTTAGAGAAATAATTTGACTTCTTGGCTTTTTCAGGATCTAGAGAAAAGACCCCTGACAGCACAAGAACAGCATACTTGTTCCTTGTTTTGATGAACTCCATTTTATACAGCATGATTAAAATTTTCCTCAACAAATTTTGAGATTTTCTTGCATCAAAATTTGTGCTGGCTATAGTAGAGTTGTGCAAGCTATGTCTCTCAAAATTCAGAGCAACAGGAACTTTTTGCTCATTGGTGCTTTATTCCAATAGGTGCCCGTTCCACAACCCTCTCCTTGTCCTGCCTTTGGGGCCCTTCTTTCGGTACCTACCTTTTCCCAAGCCAGACGTAGCCCCTGTGATTACGACCACCGCTTCCTGGAGGTAAGCTCGCATCCGCATCCACTGCAGTAGCCTAAAGACGGCAAAGATCCCCAAGCTGCCAAAAAGCAGCGGGATGATGACTGTGCTTGTGAAATCCATGAATTTTCCTTTCTGAACAGTTTTCCTAGAGCCACAGGATGAAAGGAAACAGACGATTTCACCATCAAGAAAGATTAGCAGGGGCTTGAAAACTAGGGAAATCCTTTTTCTTAACCGAGCCTTAGACCACCAATAAACCAATCCCATCTTCAACAGATTCACTCATCCCTTCATTTAGACTTTCAAAATATCACATTGGTACCCAATTTTAAGCATTGAAATGCCAATCTGGACATCCCAGCCAGACACTTAGTAGTGGATCTTGTCAGCTGTCATGTGACAAACTTGGGTTCAGAGATGCTGTTCCCACATTTTGCTCTAGATTCACTCTCTTGTACAAAGCGTATTTAGAGTGAAAGCTCCTCAGGGCTGGGATATGTCTCTGCATTCTTCTGATTGTAATAAAACCTCTTAGATTTCTCTAGAACAGCCAGTACCGCAGTATCTACATGCCAGAGACCAGTTACTGTATATTATCCCAGATGGATATAAGCCAGTCTATCTTCTGGAGGCTCAGAGTAGGGTTTTTTTTCTCTGAGCGCATTATTTGCTTAATGCACTGAAATCTGTGCTTCCATCTCCAGTGTCTTTCACCACCTGTTAGTAGAGACAAGTTATCTAATTTAAATGAACCACATGTCCAACCTAGCAGGCTGAAGCCTACGTTCATGCTCTTTACTTTTATGCCAATGTTAATTCTGCAGTTTAACAACATGAACCTGTGTTCTTATAAACTGAAATTAAACCTGTGAACGAAACCCAAGCTAAAGGTATCTTAGCTTGCCCTGGAATTGGATTCTGATACCAATGCGGAGCCTAAATCTCCTTGCTAAGCCATTGCCCTCAAGGGAGTAGTTTATGTTACAGCTTACTACGTGGCCAAAGAGTAAGTGATACTTCTGCTGTGAAAAAGGTCACTAATTTTCCCACTGTATATACCCCCAAGCTTTTATGCTTGATGTCACAGTAAAGTCAGTTACAACCCCTTCCTGGAATCAATACAACTTTTGGGTTGCACAGAAAGTCAAACCCAAATATTAGTATATCTTCCCTGTTGTGCAGACAGAGTTTGAATTCTTGCAGTTTGACCTGCAAGATAGGTTTTTACCAGGAAGATATCGGAAAGGTCTGGGCATGCAAATCACACAGTACTTCAAACAAAAGGACAGCATGAGAAGCAGAAAACAAGAGGTAACTAATAATGCTAAGCCAGAATTTAGTGTCATTAAGTAGGACTGAGCGTGTACGGAGCTGAGGGGATGACAGGGGCTCTACGTGCCATGGAACAGAGCTAATATGGAAAATGTCAGGCTCTTCCAGATTTCCATTAGTGGCTTGGACAGAATTCCTCAAGTAGCTGGTCAGTGACAGACTAGCTTGCTGAACCAGTAGTGAACTGTATAAAATAAGTATTTCTGGAGGTATAACTAGAACACAATAAAAAACCACATAAAGATAGCTGAGCTAGCTCTAAATAAGCTTGACAAGGTCTAAAAATAAAACCATCAAGTTAATACACAGCTCTTCTCAAGGTACTATGGAACTTTTCATTCCTGAGCTAACTCAAGTATCTACAAAGTATTTCATTGTGTAATATACTGTGTATAATGCAGCAAGACATCCAGGCAACAAGCTCCCCCGGGTGTAGGGAGTATGCCCAAAGTGGGAAATCAGAAACCCAAAAGGAGGATTAAACTCATTCCGTGCAAAGCAGTGCACGAGAACAGCACTCAGCTGCTCAGACCAGCAGCTTATTCTTCCACCTCTTTGAAAGAGCGTGTATTTTGTACTGATTTACAGCGGAGGACTGGTAGAGTTGATTTAATGCACGAAAAGAGTTTATATCACCCCTGAAATAATTTCTGGGACGCTGGCCTTCTTTAGGCTGGATACACAGGAGGTTCTCCTTACTTGTTCATGTTCAGCTAGTCATCTGAAGCAGCCGCCCTCTCTATATTGTCCCATTTATTTATTTATTTTGCTCTCAAGAGTCTCTTGAGATTCAGAAGACAAGCTGTGGGCAGGGACAACAGGTGCTGTGCTGACATTGACCAGCGTGGCTTACAGGACAGGACATTTTGGAATCAAAAATCTTCGGCTCCCATTTAGGACCTTTCGTTATTTCCAAAGTGGGAGCTGACAGGTGGAGTGGCACTTCCTTTTGAGCCCATGTTGAAGCTGAGGCATTTTAAAAATCTGGCCCTGACCAGCTTTGCTTCTGATTTCAGTAAAATGCAGATGACGGCATAAAGCAGATAAAAAGGTAACTGGGAAGAGGGGGCTTTTCTGACACCTTTTCTAACTAAACCACCCTAGGAGATGGGAGGGAGTCCCTTGTTTGATTACAGCACAGTTCTTTCACATTCTTTGTCAAAAATAAAGGTTGACTTTGCAAGGATGGAACTCTCTGCTATGGGGGCTGGTAGAAAAGAGCCCCCAAGCCAACCAACTGAAAGCTAACCGTGTTTTGGTCACGTAGCATCCATTGCTCATCAGTATGAACTAGTTATCCCTGCTTAACTTATTCCTTAATTATATCACGTATTCATCTACTTTCTAAACAAAGAAGATTTGCCTTTAATCCTTTTTTCATTTGAAAAATCTTTCCTAGCCTTTTATTGTTTTTCTTTCTCTACCCCCCCATTATATACAGGAACTGGGCAAATTACGCAGTCCCTGCTGTAAGGCTACAGCAAGCCCTGAAGCCAGCCAGCAGCAACAACCCACTTTTGTGGCTCCCAGGCTAGTATGAATCAACAGGTAACCCCGTCTGATATATGGGGAGGGGAAGTATGGGATGGGGAAGGGAAAGACTGGATGAAGGAGGGGAGCATGAGAGAGAAGGACTAGCCGATCAGAGATGGAGATCCTTTTTTATTAGGGCATACAGTTGCAGTACTTTCTTCCAAGGAAGGTACTCAAATGGCCCCTTAAAGAGAGCCCCTGATGAAGAAAATCTCAGTTCAGTCAGGGTTGAGAAAGAGGAAAACCTTGTTGAACTAAATCATTTTGAAAAGAAGAAAGAATTCCTGTAGCACTTCAGACCTACAGCAACAAGTTTTCCTTTGATTTCATAGACTAGCTTATATCATAAACCCTTGAGCCCTTACTTTAGCTTGTCATATTGAACATGCTGAAGAAAATCATTGATAAAATAAGCATCAGTGGAACAAGAGAACATGGAAATCAGCTCAAGCCACATTGCAGTATGTTCAACAATATCCATCTTACAGACCTTAGTGCCAGGCTACTGACGCAACAGGGTGGCAGTTAAGTTCTGTTCAGTTTTTGGGGTTATTTGGTGGAAAGACCAAAGGAAAGAATTGCTGCAACCTAAAGAAGTTATATTCTGTTCAGCATTAGGGTTACTTGCTGCAAAAGCCAGAAGAAAAAACTGCTGCCATCTGAAGGAGAATAAGATAGATCATAGAAAAATAAAAAGAAAAAAAAGACTTGATTCACATCAACATAAATGCTAAGTTGCAAGACAAAGGCTGGGAAGAGAAGATAAAAAGCATAAAACCCAACTTAAGATAGGTGACACTCTGAAGTAGCTGAAGACATCTCAGGACAGATAATGCCATGTCACATTAAAAACATGGGGGAGGGCAGGGAACACCTGGGTTTCCACACTTAGTTCAAGATGAACTGGTTATCCTCAGACCTGCTCAAAGGTCTGAGACCCCACTGTCACCTTTGTTCACAAATGTGAGTATTCATGCCAAAAAAAAGTGTTATTAATTCTTAACAGATGATGTTTATGACACTAGGTTATTGGCAGGAGAGAAGCCACTGCTCATAATTGGTTCAAATAAGGTCCTGTAATTCTGAGTTTTCCATCCCAAAAGGCAGGACTGGAACATGCCAGTTATTAGACAGCAGAAATAAGAACACTGATAATGTAAGCAAATACAGATGATTGGAAGCTTTTTGAAAGGCTTACCATAAAATAAATCACAGAAATCCATTAAAAACAACAAAAAAAATGCTCTTTAAAATAAAACTGGATGTTATCCCATAAAAGCCAGGACAATGATTTCTGAAGGAACAAGGATCTTGTTAATAAGGTCAAGAGTGCACTAAAGGCAGCAAAGATGAGATCAAGTCCTAAAAGAAACTAAAAGGGTGATAGTTTCCCTAAACAACACCTATTCTCCTTTAGCTTCAGCCACTTAGAATCACAATGTCCTTTACATGACAAATGGCAGCAACTGGGAGGCTATTTTCAGAAATCAAAAGGTGTTATTTAAAAGGTGGAGGGATAAAAGGAAGGAATAAAAATATTTTTTTCTAAAGAAGCCCTTGTCCAGAAGCACAGCAGCTTTAAGTTTGATTAGCTACCAACTTTAGTCTGAAGAAAGCACAATATCCTACCTTTGAAAAGAACTGACTTGCCAGTGACTCTGTGAGACGGTGTCTCCCTCCGGTCTTTTAACAGGACAGACCTGACTTAAATTTGGAAATGGCAGCAGTCCAAGCAAATGCGCTCTGTCCAATGCTAGCACAGCCAAGAACAGCCTCTAAAAGCAAACCTCAGGAATACAGTCTGTGACCTTTGAAACGTGGGGGTAATTTAACCCCCAGATTAAAAAGATAGAGGTGAATTCAAAATGATACAAAATTTACAATGACCCCCTGGTTATTTCTAGTACTAAGCAGATAATTTCTAGTATTGAATACAGAACATCCATAAAGACCAATACCAGTCTGTCCACGCTCTAGATGGGGAAGAAAAAAAAAAAGGCAATTTATTAATCATCTGCAATCCCTATTACTGTAATTAGTTTTGGGGCATATGCTGATTTTATAGAGCACACTCTAAAATGGATATGATGCTAATTAAAAGAAAATAAACTTTTAAATTCTTCCCTTTGGATTCTTGAGAACGTTGAGCACAACTGAACGGACAGATGAGTTTCTCATCACACTGCATCAAAACCCGGCATTTACTGGGGAAATGGGCATTCCCTCCAGCAGGCGAAATTCACTAAATCCCTTATAAGCCATGTTTGACAGGAGAAAAATGAGCATTACTTGCATTTTATATCAGCTAAACAGTTTTACTGACCCAACTGCTTTGGAAAGAAACTGAAATCAAACTTACAGGCATCTAAGCCAGGGGAAAAAAAAAAGTCATATAGCATTGCCTGTTAAATCAGTGATTTAATATAAGCCAATGGAAAAGTTGCTGACAATTTCTCTGATGCACAAGATCCCCATAAATGGTTAAGTACAACTTCAAAAAACTCATTCAAAACCCAATGAGAAAAGACAGCGATTACATTAATTCAAACAACTGAATTACTGAAATGCCACTGTGCACTTATGTGCTTACATAATCAGCTTTCATTCCAAACTTTATCACCAGTAAATAACGTAAAAAATACACTGCGGTCATCAGAAACCAGTAAAACTCCTAAGAAGGAACGCGGAGACAGAGCTCCTCACTACACTACAACCATTTTGAACAGAGAAGGGGTTCAGGAGCAGGAATACAATAACCCAACTGGAATTCTCAAAACAAATTATGGCAACTGGTATTATGAAGAGTGCCACGGAAGTGCTACGCACCAGTAGCTGGTAGGTCTCATTCTAAGTAGCTGGCAACAATGAACAATTATTTAGGTTTGCTGAGGGGTGGGTAAGTATCAGTTGTAATATTTTGAATTGACTTTTTCTAGTGCAGTTTGAACAAGCTACCATCTCGCGAGCATTACTTGAAGCAACATCTGCTGTATTTCAGTAGTCATTCAACCGGCATCCTGCTTATGTTTTTACATAATTGTTATGCAAAACAACCACCTCGCCCTATAGTACGAGGAGGGGAGAATGTTTCTAGCACGTAAAAAACAGACTGGACTTGAGAAACCATCTTCTCATAAATCTTCCTCCACTTTTATTCAAGTTATAAGCTTCATTTCAAACCCTCACCTCAAAAATCTATTGGTGTGTTTGTGACACACACGCTATTGGTGTGTTTGTGACACAAACAAAGGTAAGTAAAAGTGGCATAATTAGAAAATTAAAACGTTTGCTGTGCCAAAACACGTATTTCGCAGGCATTTACCAAATCAAGAATCACCTAAAACGTAGCGAGAATAAAACTTGGCCTAGCGTCTCTCCCCGCCCTGATCTGCTATGTAGATATATATTTAATAGCTGTGCAGTGATGAACTATGCACTCGAGAGCACAGCGTTTCCCTGCGCATGTATAAGGCCAGGTTCGCCCAGCCTCGCGCGTCTGCCAGCCGTCCCTCCCCCGGAGGAGCGCACCCGCAGCCCCCGCGGCACCTCCCGGTGGGTTCCCCGGGGAGGTATCGGCGGGCGGAGGTGGGCAAGGCCGCAGGGTGACAGCGGGCTGACAGCAGCCCCGCTCGCTACTGAGGGGCTGCCTCCCCGCCGGGAAGGGGCTGGGACCGGGACCAAGCGGAGCGGGAGGCCCTAGGGGGGGAGACCGGGCCCTACCTGGCTACCGCTGTCACCATGACCACCGCCGGAAGTGCCGCCAGGCTGCGCATGCGCCTGAGGCGCCGCCGGGGGAGAGGCGGGACTTCCGCCAGCGCGCCCAATGACAGACGGCTCCTCCGCCACGCCAACCGGAAGTGCCCCTGCGGGTGTTCTGGCCTACCCGCTGGGCCGAGGCGCGGGGCCCGCTCCGCCCGCGGCAGCTCCAGGGCTCAGGGGTGTCACCCGGGGAGCGGGGCTCCGGCTCTCCCCACGGGCGTTGCTTATCCCCTGCTTCCTCCCAGGGTCGCCTCCGGCCCAGCTGCTCGGTGGGGTTTGCCGGAGCGGGCGGGGAGCGCCCGAGCTCCGTCCCTGGGGCAAGGGAGGGCCAGGATATGGGTAAGGGGGAAAAACGGGTTGGTGGGTGCAGGTTGGCTTTGCCAAACCTCTGCACCTGGGGCTTATTTTTACCGTCAGACTCAAGACATAGAAATTTGGCTGTTTGGAAGCAGCAGAGCTGGGTGGGCTGTATCTGTGGCTTGTTTTGGGGGAGTCTTCTGTAATTACCGATTTGACCTCCGAACAGGGTCTTTGACGAGCTTGGAATGGACCCATTTGAAATGGTCATTATTTTATGTGGACTGACCTATATTCTCTTCGTTTCTTTGACATCTCTGCCTGAAAGTTGAAGATGGAGAAACTGCTTGCAGTGAGACTGTGCAATACGTGACTGTGAGGAAGAATGGATGCCAAATTCCTGTACAAGGAGACAAAGAGGCATTTCTGCAGAGTGCCTTTCAAAGCCATGGTTGGGGAAAATCTTATTTCTCTGTTTTTAAATGAGCTGTTTGCAGTGATGCTCACAGACTGCAGTGGTGGTATGGAAACATTTCAGTTTGTCTGTGATGAAATGGGGCCTGAATGTGCTACAGGTTCTGTAGCTTTAAATCTCCTTGTTGAGGCAATGGCACTGAAAACAGGCTTTAGAGCTGGCCAGGTGGTAGCACAAACCTGACCAGGCCTTTGGAAACCTAGGGCCCCACTGATCCCAAAGTCCAAATGGACTTGGTGTAAGAAGCTTTCACCCTCAGGAAGAAAAGGGTGCACGGCTTCATCCCAGGACAGGGATCTTTCCCACCTATTTGTTATGGTGTGCGTGAGCAAAAGATACATTTCTGGAGGCAGTTGGAAATACTTTAGCATTATCCAGAGACAAAAGCAGTTAATCCCAGATGTCTCTTCTCTGTGAACAGCAGCGAGATAAGCAATAGCTTTTTACGTCAGCTATTTGAAAGACAGTTTTATCATAAGTTTTTATGATAAGAGTGTTCTGCTCCTCTCTTATAATAAGGAAAAATACACTGAAACTGTTAATTCATTTCAATAAGTTTGCCATTAGTAAGGGATCAATATTCAGGAAAAAGGAGAAAAGAATTCAGGATCTTCCTATAAAAATCGCATTCTGAAAGGTGTAATGGTAATGGCTGGTTTTGGCTTTAGGACCAATATGAAATTAAAGGAAAGAATCAATTATATTTACACAAATGATACTGAAAAATAAAAAACAGAAGAAGGTGATTTATGTCATGGCAACTTTACTGGGAAGCTGTAGTCAGTTCGGTCTTCTGAAAATTGGAGCTGGACAAGGCATTTCAGATCATCTTTCCCACCAAAGCAGGGCAGGATGAGATGTAGCCTAATGCCTTCTCTTTCTTACAGGGCAGTAGTTGCTTGAGAGCTCTGTCCAAGCTCCTGTGGTCGTTTACCTGCTATCTGCCAGCCTGTTTATTTTAACAGGGAATAGTCTGTCACCAGAAGTTGTGGTGAAGTTGTGGTGGTGAAGTTGTTTGAAACCAAGTGCCCTGCAGTGATTGCTCGAGTAGCGAGTCATATAGCAAAGGGCTAGACTGGAGTCGCAATTAGAGAAGGAAATTCATTGAACTAAGGCTCGACTTTGTTGCTTTGATTGGGATTCTGTTTTCTTAGCTTAACCTAGTGTAATTAGCAACAAATTCAGTGTTGATTTAAACCTGCTGATTCACACGTTGCGTGGCAGTTGGGTGACTTACTTATGCCTTTCTTCTCAGAAACATTAGAGGGGAGTCTATCCTGAATCAAGGACGTTTGTTTTAGAGACCATACAGGCCTGACTGGTGAATGTTGGTATAGTCTTCTAAAACTATGCCTGTTGTTTTTATTAGCACTCGGTCTGCTCTTTTCTTTCTCACTGTGTCAAGCCAGAGCTGCAAAGGGCTGGAATCCTTTTAGCATTTTACTTCCGTGACAAACATCCTGCTGTTCTGTCACTGCCCTCCTGAAATGTAGGAGCTCTTTTTTGATGGGGGAAAATACCTCCGAACTGAAAGAACTGTTTGCAGTCGTGTTTGGTGACATCTGCTTTACTGCAAGCATCACTGAATGCAAATCTACAGCCTTTTAACCCTATTCTCTAGGGCAGCAATTTTGTGCTCTAGTTCTTCCACGCTCTTATTTGTCACCTTTTTCCAAGGGGTATAAGATGTAGTTTCTCTCTTAAAGAAAAGCTTTGGTTGCTTACACGACAAGCGAAGATCTGTGCAGAGATCCCCATAGGGTAACAAAAACCTTACCCAGGGAAAACATCCTTGAACTAGTTTGAACTGAAAGCTCCAAATTTCACTGTGCCTTTGGCTGGAAAATGTAAATGTTCAAAGTGCTGGGGCATGATTAAAGATTTTTCTTGTCTCGGCCTCTGATGCAAGAGGGCAGACTCTCCCCCTCCCCTCCCTGCTTGCATAGATTTGCTTTGTAGGAGTGAATGAAAACAGACTTGGGTGTTAGGGGAAGAAACAGGATCTAAGGTAGAAAATAGAGAAAGAAGGGCTTCGGCTTCTTGGAGCTTTTTCCATTCTTTGCCCCTGCAGCTCTGTGCAGATCAGTCGTCTGTGACCCTTCCAGGCAGCGGACCCGAGAAGATGGTCCTCATTTTTGTGCCAGTTACCGTTCTGGTTTGGAACTGGGCTCAGACTTGAGGACATCAAACACCTTTTGGGGGAACTCTTGCTGGACACCAGTCTCTCAGCTCTTCTCGCTGGCAGAATTTTGCTCTAGGTTCAGTTCACTGCACTCACAGGTTTTTGCAGCACCCAGGTCTTTTTTTTTTTTTTTTTTTTTTTTTCAGTTTCTAGGAGGCTTGGTTCCAGTTTTTTATAATTACTGTCTTCTCCAGACCCCGCACTGCAGCATTTTCCAAGCTCAGTATGAAAACAGTGTAGGCTCAGTGAGACTGCATTTCTGATGTATTATCATGCTGCAAATTCCTGATCTTTGCAGCTAACCCAAAAGCCAGGGAAGAGGGAGCAATATCCTCTTCTCCTGCAGCTAAAGATCCTCAAACATACACCACAACCGTTTTAACCGAGTTGAACGCCTCCAGGGGAGCCAGTGCTGTTTTGTCACGCACAGAAATGGAGACATGACAGAGCTGAGGTACCATTTCATTGCTTTAATTGCTGAGTGGACAGCTCAGGCCGGGTGTATAGAAATATCTCCTACCTGCAGCTTTGCTGATCTCGGGATATCCAACCCCGTCTTTCCCTCCTGCCTTCCCTCTTTCTTTTAGAGTGGTAAAAGCAGGTAAGGTCTGAGGGCTGGGCCCCCAAGAGCTGTAAGGCAGCAGGCATATATGCAGAGAAGCGTATATCTCACCCCTCCTCTGCGTTTTGGTGGGTTAGGAAAGAGTTAAATGACAACAGAGGGAGAGGCTGTGCTATTGTTCAGGCATCCCTGGGTCCAGGGTGGCTGATCTCTATTCCCGGATCTGCCTCTGGTTTCCTGCATGACCTTGGACCGGTCACTTACCTTTTCTTTTCCTTAGCTCCCAAATTATAACGTGGAAATCATTCTCTTCTGCGGTGCCTCGTTCCCTGCGGGTTTCAGGGTGGTTGAGATGATGGGAGGAGGAGAAGGCATTTCCACTGGAGAAATATTTACATAGAGGGTAGCAATTTTTGGACATGTTCTTGTTTGCTCAGATAGAGCGCGGGCTGTGCATATGGTGAGATTTGGTTTTTTTAGTAGGCAAACCTGTGGTGAAAGTCAAATTCCATTTGTCGCTGATGCAGCTGCCCGAGAGCAATGCCAGCTGCAGTGATCCTTTTCTTCGCTAGATGGTGCTTTTGATCAAAGAGTTGAATAACGGCAGTTCTTTTTCTGCACAGAACTTCCTAATTTTTTTCTTCCCCGGTCTCCATTCTTTCCCCTCTTCTTTCTGTGCTTTAACACTACGGGGAACACTTAATGATGCTGGATATTGAGCAAGGCTAATCTGGTGGTAACACAGGCTCCAAGCCACCCGCACCCACCAGCCAGCTTGTCTGCTGGGCTTTGGTTTTTGAAGCGTGTATCAGTGCTGCTGGGCTGTGGCAGAGAATTGAATTCTTTCCGTGTTTTCTATTCCCATAAGGAAAAGGCTTCAAAGAGCGGGTCCCCTCCCCCTCTCTGCTGGTGAAGGGCATTTAGGGAAGCTGGGGAAAAAAAAATCCAGCTCTGACAGAGGCATTTATTTAACAAACCACTGCTTTTCCCTACCTTAGCCGAAGATTGCTTGGTTGTTTCTTTTTTCAAAAAGGGAATTGCTGTGTTTATATCCATCTTTATATTCAGGAGATGGTTACCTAGCCAAGGTCATTGCTGCTGCATGCCAGTACCACGCAGCGAGCCACCTTCTCTTCCTTGAATGAGCGCTGATTTCAGCAAGGCTTCCCCAGGTAAAGAACAGGAGAAGGCTTGAATCTGCCAGTGCAGGGTAGAGGAAGCCCCCAAGAACAGCCTTCCCTGTTATAAAGGCAGCAGAGGAGATGAATGAAATCGTAATCAAACATTTCCTGTGCAGACATGCACGGGGACCGGTTATTAGCTCGTAGAGCATGAGGCACAGCGGGGTGTGTGGTGTGCTGTCATCGCTCGTGTCGGTGTGTGCAGGGCAAATCGGGCAGATGGCCCCCAGCACCGCAGTCCGGCACACGCAGACGGTAACCGTCCTGTGCTGGCCCCTTCCCGGTCTGTCCCGAGGCTGTGGCTCCTCTGTCTCTCGCCTGCAGCCATGACGTTTGTTCACATTCCTGCCCTCGCAGGGCTACCTGTAGCCCGCGGTGCCCGCTCCTCCCTGCCAGGCCGCCGCGCACGCTGCAGCCCTGCATCCGGACAGTCCCACCACCGGGGAGGGCGCGAGGTTACATCACTCACGGCTCCCTCCCCCGTGGAATTTTACAAACATTAATGAATGGGGCCGGATCGCTGCTATGACGCCAGTCAGCCGTGTACAGATTTATAGTCCGAGGCCAGGAGAGATTATGCCTCTGGCATGGCACCAATGACAGCAGTTCCGTGTGTGCGCTGACAAGCCCACAAGGCCGGTTCCCGCAGCAGCCCTGTCCTCACGTGCTGCATGTCATGCCGATGGCAGTGACGTCCCCACAGCAGGGACACGATGCTGTGCTAAACTGCAGTGTGACACAAAACTCCTCTCGGGACTGGGAGCTGACAGTGATTTCTTTGTCATTCCCCCATCCTCATCTTCCCACCGCACATACATTTGTTCATCGTTAGTAAGATATTGCTGATGACTAAACCCCGGGTCTTGCGGCACAGAGAAGCCGTTTGAAGGAGCAGCCCAGAACTGCGGGGTTCAAACTCGTAAGGAGAGCGAGAAGTGGGGACAGTGCATTTCCTCACGTCTGTTGGATCTGGAGAGCAAACCCCTCTCCCAGTCCCTCCTGGCTGAGACGGAATTGCATCACTGGCGCGTGCAGATTATTTATATTTTTTTTTCTGAAACATGCTTGTTTTATTGATGGAGTTTGCCAGCATGTCCCAAATTATGTGATTCTGAAATTTAAAAGCAACCTACCTGTGTGGGGGAGAGGACGAGTGGTTTTGGCTTTGCAATCTGGCTCTTCCCTCCCTCCTCCCTTTTCCCCACATCCCCATGTGTTATGGAGCCAGCTGCTCCCGGAATAGTTTGGGAATGAAATGTCACCGTTTGAAACTGGTGAGTCACACTTTTTCAAGGAGCGGGGAGGGGGGAGTGTGTGTGTGTGGGGGGGAGACTATGAAATCTTGCGGCGTGGCAGAGCGTCTCCTGGTGAGTACAGAGCGAGATTTTTAAAACCACAGGCTCCCTGATGATGGAGTCGAGGGGCTTTGAATAAAGGCTGCTGGGTGTGTCTGTGCTGGGTTTTTTGGGTTTTTTTTGGTTTTTTTTTTTTTTTTTTTTGCAGGAAGATCTCAAAACCCTCTGCAAACTTTAATTGTCCTCCTTCGCCATGCCCGCTGCAGCTGGATCCTAGTGCCTCCTCCGACAGGACTAGGCTGTATCTGTCTGACAACACACCTACAGTGACTCTCTTAATTAAGTCTCCCCGCACCGCTGTGAGGTATGTAATTACAGTGAGACCTGACTTAAGCAACCACTCGAGGGACTAACAAAAAAAAAATTCTTTACCAGAGCAGGAAGGAGCAGAATTTTACTGAATACATTTTTGGGGCTGTTTTAGGGGAAGTTTGTTAAACAAAAGGGGTTAATTATGTTGGTTTCTTCTCAGTGTATCCCAATATTAGGACGACGCCTTTAATACACTGGTTGTTAACATAATCAGGGTTTTTTTTTTCCTTCCAAAAGGATACTTGAGATCTTTTAACAGGGATTGCTATTAAAAAAAAAAAAAAAGTGTCAATTAGTGCAAATGGTGGCAATGGTCTTACGAAATGAACTATTGTTTATCAGAAGCTGAGTAGTTGTCCCTCCCTGCCCAAACCTTGTCCAGTGGTAAAAATATTTAGTCAAAAGGCAACATTTGGGATTCCTGCTCTATTACAACCACCCGTTTTCATGACTCTACGCGGCAGCTCTGCCTCGTGGGTACTAGGAATTGAGTGTCTTCAACTCAACTACCGCTGTAGTGGTGTCTCCCAAAAGAGGGTGTCTCCCAAAGAGCTGGTGTTGGGTGTCTCCCAAAGAGCTCTGGCGGTTCCAGGAGAACTGATTTTCGGTGTCGCTGCCCCAGCCCGCTCTCAGGGGTCTCTGACCAGTCCCCGAGGTGACAGGCTGGACAGTGCGTTCACCATCCTCAGCCCAACGTATTAATCTCAGCTGCCGGCTATTTCAGGTTGCATTAACATTCCAAGCACTGGACTGCAGTGGCCGTGGAGAAGACATGCCACCCATTTTGCAGCCTCTGCTTTGACAGTAACAATCTCCAGCTGAAAGACGGGAAGAAGCTGGAAATAGTAATATCATTAATGGTCCCAGTATGGGCTGGCAGGCTTCCCCTCGAGTCCCACCTTCGGTGGCATCCTGAATACATTCTGTGAGTAAAAGTCCCAAATTGCAAGCCAAGCTATGCAGCTAACTTAGTGGAGATTTTGCAAGCGTAAGCCCAAGGGGGTTTGATGCCATCTCTGTCTATTTTATTTGGAAGACTGAGCTAGTAGCAAGATTTTATGAAGTGTGCATTTCTATCTCAGATTTTAGATAGTGTTAACTAGAAACCCACATATTCTGTCGTCACTGGATATGACAAAAATAATCCCTGGCTGCAGAAACTTGCTGCAGAGGTTTTGTTTAAGACAAAATAAAACAACCTCAGAGACAACCTTGAGAAGCCAAATCTGGGTGACATTCCACATGCCTTTTTCTCAGCAGCAAAGCCTGCTTATCAGCCCCACTCTTTTCTCTTTTGTGTATCATTGTTGCCTTTTTTTCTTAACTCGGAATGTCTCAGTGATTTGGCTTACGCTGTGGGGCCGCAAAGAGTTGAACCAGCAATGTTGCAGGAGCTGAAGTTGCAGCAGCGACGTAGGAGTGAGCCACGGAACCGGGTAAGAAAAGGGTAACCCTACGGGTACCTGCTACACCATCAAGTTTGAACTTTCGGATGTTCCAAACCAGTAACTCTAAGAGATGTGAAGGCCAGCGGATCGTCAGCTCTGAAGCATAATGACAGTATTTTAGTGCTTGATATTGTCTTCTTAGCCTCTGTTTCTTCTAGGATAGGTCTCTACCTGGCATGTTTACCTCCACAGATCACTAATGGGGATTCCCATTATCTACACTTTCCTGCAGATAACTCCTGAGGTAATGCTGGGCATGATCGGTACAAATACATCCTCCTGAAAAATAACTTACTTCTTAGAATGAGGTTAGTGTCATTTCAAATTGAGTAACAAAAGATGTGACCATCCGACTCACTGAACTACTGAATTCACATTTGAAGTCTCAAAGATGGGTGATGATTTCTTTATAACTTCATGGGTTTTTGCACAAATCAAAGGATTTTGCCTCATCACCTACTGTGGGATTTCCCGGGCTGCCTGAGACCAGACATCCTCAGCCTCTTAGACCTTGGCAAAACTGACACGTGATGTGTGGAAGTCCTCCTAACATGAACAGGCATTTCAGGTCATTCTGAAAGGCCAAGATTACTACCGATTTGGGTTTGTTGGGGTTTTTTTGGGGGGGTTGGTGGGAAGGGACAACTGAAATGACGTTTTACATTCATTAGGGGAGCATTGTCAGAACACAATAGAAGAACAGACAAAACCCAGTCCAGATTCTGTGGTATTTCCTAAAGGGCTCCCTCTGGCACATGGCTATTCCCTGCCAATCCTTTTGTATTGTTTTTGATAATGAATAGAAGCTGAACAGATGATTGTTGCATTGTCCATTAAGTGATTCATTTACATTAAACTGCACTCCAAAAGTAGGCTTTGGGTGGACTTTTTTAGTCACTTCAGTTATTTATTTATACAGTCTAATCACCATCTTTTAACTCTCCACTGTACATAATTATTTCCTGATTGCTTCAGCTAAATTACATGGGGTGTAGCTCCTCTGAAGTCAGTGGTCCAACAAGCCCTGACATAAGAAGCAGCATCTCTGCATTGTCAAAGATGCTTAATTTTGAATGGCCACCTCTAGAAAACTCCTCCTGTTTAGGGACGGTGCTGAGGTTCTTGAGCATCTGTGGGTCCTTAGTCTCCTTGGTCCCTTTCTCTGAAAGGCGAGTTACGAGGCACAAACTTTGCTGCATGAACCATCACAGTTCCACTGATTTCCTCATTAATCTCTCAACTCCGGCTGCATGTCTGCACCAAGGTTTCTTCATTAACCCAGGGCTTCCATTACAGTTTCACGCTTTTCTTACAGAGGTCAAAAGTTTGGGTTTGGTTTGTTTTGCAGGGTGTGACAGATGTTCTGTGCTTGAGGGCATATTGACAGTACTGCAGTTACAAGAACTTCAGTGTAAGAAGCTATTTAGCCTCAAATCCACATCCAGAACTGCAGGTTCACTAATTTGGATGTACTAATGACCCGTACTAATGACCCATTCTGAAGGGCTTTTTGATGGTTGAAGAATATAAGGAAATCAACACTCTAGGCCTTTCCATCTCCCCTTGTCTGAGAAGTTGTGTGACTTTGCATTTGTTGAATAGTTGTAGTTACAGCCCAAAAGTCCCGATTTCCTAGTTATTCTCAGTTCCCCATTTGATGTACCACAAAGAGAGGTTCAGCGTGGGCTTTTGGTTCTGTCTGTGTCAAAAAGTAGAATCTGGGGCAAGGCAGCAAAATAGTGATGCAGAGAGGGGAAGGGAACGGTTCTAGTACTGTTGAGTTGTTCATATAATATGGCCTAGGATTAAATCTCCCAGGGCAGAGCAAAGCAGCCTTTGCAGTCTTTTGGGACGTTTTCTCAGTCTCTTCTCCATCCAGTTAGAAATGAAATCACCAGTCCTTTGCCTAGATAGAAAAGAAAGAACAGAAGTTTGTTTTGAAGAGTTTCTGTGCCTGTACCTGCCAAGATGAGGCAAGAAAGAGATTGACTCTTTGCAACCAGTTTCCGATCAACTCGTACGCCAAATGAACAGGGAGGACAAGTACGTTCCAGTACCACTGTAGCATTCCAGCTGCGAAAGACATTGCACTCCAGCTCTTTGCCATTCTCTGCTGCTCCAGCTACAGAGCCTGGGCAGAGGCTGCTGCAAGGCTACCTAAAGTTTAGGCTTCTGTGTGTGTTACGTTTCTGTTACCCTGCTTCAGAAACTACCTTTGCCTGGTCTGTGATTAACTCTCCGCCCCTTAGGATCTCCCTGAGCTTTAGCTTTCTTTTGGGTTCTATGGGATCTTCACAAACCCAGATGAAACTCAGCAGACGCACAAACAAACCCAGCCCTCCCCCTGCATAAAGCCACAAAGTGTTGCTAGGGTTTCCCCTGCTGCCTTCCACTTTAACCCTCCAGCGTTGCTCTTCTTGTATTCTTGCTCTCCCAGGAGCCCACATCGCTCTGTGTTTAGTGGCAGGCGATGAAATCAAACCGTGCATTAGCAGCTCCATAATAGCTTTGCTCAGTGGAACCCAGCTTCCTTCATTAATCCAGAAAATGAGAGTTGTTTTCGTACATTTGAGAAGCTAATTATTTAAGTGCTGGGAATTAAGGCTCATCAGATACTGGAGACTGATTTTGGTTTTGCTTCCCAGGGGATGGACTGAGATGGAAGGAAGCTGGTTTTGCACAGGTGTGCAGAACGGTAACTCACCAGTACTCGGAGCAGGGAACAATAGTGTGCAGATCCTTGTCTACCTTGAGCATAAAAGCCCTTCTCTTCATACATCCCTTTTCTTCCAGATATCATCCGATGATTCTTCCCATTCAAATAGATTTTTTTTTTGTCACCACTGATCAAATAACTCTATAGCTTCATTCTTTTCTGCCATGAAAAGATGTACCCCACTTGTGGTTGACCTAGACTGAATATTTTGCAATAAAACAATAACGCCTTGTCTCAGCTGGGTTTTTAGAGAGGGAAGACAGCTCACATCAGTTGTCCTTCTATAACCAATTCTCCTTCAGCCTTACCTTTGATCACCATACTCAGAGAGGGGTTTCAATAGGCCGGCGGCTGTCTAACCTAGTGAGGGACCTTCCGGTGGCTTGGGAAACAGAAGATGAATTGGGTGAAAACCCCCCATGTCTGTGGGAAACCACAGACCAGGACAGATCTGTTGTTATAAGCAAAGTTTTTACAACAGAATGACTTTCAACAGTAGATGGGTGCTTTTGACATTCTTCACAGAAAATCCATTGATGCTATTGCCAATCACGATATACTAAAGAATGAGGATTTGGTTACGATAGCGTCACTGGATGGATCCACTCTTTCTTACAAGCAGCTTGCCAAGAACTAATTTTTCATTTTTACTGAGATAGCCAACGTCTTGTGTTGTCTTCGGAGACTAAGGGAGGGAAATTTTCTGTGTGTTCGGTTGAAGCCAGATGTTAAAGTATTGTCTGGATGTAATTGACTTGACAAATAGCAGGAGTGACATTTTAGCTCCATTTAAGTCAGTGGCAAAATTCCTGTTGAGTTCAACTGGGGCCAAGATTTCATCCTATGACTGCTGATGGGAAATCTAACAAACGATCTCCAGAAAAATAAGCGGAGGCGTTCTGTTTTTCCAGGACTTTTCAACCTATGGGCCGTGAACCCTTGGAATTCTGTGCAGTACTTTGAAGAGGTCTGCAAAAGATCACAATGACAAGGAAGCTTATTGTCAGTAGGTTTAAATTAGCTATACAAGGATCCATTATTCCAAGGGAAAACTTCAGGAGTCGATTACAAAATTCTAAGTCAACTCAATCCATTGTAATCCACCTGTCTTTGTACTCCTTGGACTAACAGGCATCCTTCTGGCAGGACCTGTGCAGCTGAACTAACCCTTTGTCATTGAATATTGTGGATTTAAGCAGCCAGTCTGTCCCCTGTATAGGACTGAGCCACGTGGAGACCTCTAATCTGGCACCTATTTACCAATGGATTGGGCTCAAAACAAAACCTTTGTTTTAGAGAAGCTGGTGTAACTGGGAGTACACAACCAATTCATTTTTGCAGCAAGGTCAGTAGTTTGTCCCTGAGATAAATGAGAAGGTACACAGTGTTCTCCCTACAGGCTGCGAGGTGTCTGAAGTATCTCAGATGAACTTTATTGGGAACTAAAGGCAATCAGCTTCAGGCAGAGTCATGCAACACACTCTATCTATGATATCTCCGGAGGTTTAAGCTCTGCGGTCGGACATACAACCTGATGTGCTTTAAAGGCTTTGGATTAAGTAACGGCAGTACTACTTGGATGGAAGTTCATAATGCTTAGATGGAAAAAAAAAAAAGGCTTGAGCTAGGGGGAAAAAAAAAAAAATCACTAAAGATTTAAATATAGCATAATTTTAAAATGTTAAAAGTGTTCTGTTTAGGGTTTTAAAATTTTTTCCATGTGGGTTTTGGTAAGCGAAGTTGTTCTGTAAGTTCTTTCCTGTTAAGATGGTGGGAGAATTTGTCGTCTTTAGAAAAAATGTGAGAGAGGTACTGAGGAATCTTTTTGTATCTACAGAATCTTTTTGGAATCTACATGTATTATGTATTGGTTTTTGCATGGAGAGTCCTTGTGCTGGCAGGAGCAAACAGAATCTTTGTGATGAGAACAAGACACCATAACTGGGCATAACACGTGCACACAGGCTGACTTCTCTGTGTCTCTTACTAGAAGATGAAATGAGGTTCGTATCTGGAGACCTGGGTCCAGGGGAAGCCAAAAAGGCTTCCACAATCCTACCACAGAATACCCAAGCCGTGCTTCTCTCCTCTTGATGTGGAGGAGTGCCTACTTAGGAGCCTGCTTTGATTGCTCTACCAGAAGCTGGATAACACTTAAGGAGTGCTACTTTATGGTAACGTATTCCTGAGTTCCTTTTTCAGTTCTACCAAGCATGTGGAGAATTAAGAACTTTGCAAGCTATTCAGTCCTTGAGTTTCAAACCAGCAAGCAATGCAAGCTCCTCAATAGCCCCTTCAAATTCATTTTTGGAGCCAGGGTCTTCAGTCTAAGGGAAAGGTTCATGTTTACCTGGGAACTAAATTGGACATGTTAACACATATCATGTGGAAAAGCATTCCCAAGTGATAAAGTAGCAGTTGATTTATGGCTATCCAGCAAATTCTAGAAGTGCCACCTTGGGATGACATGGATCGAGGATACAGTTACTTCGCTTTTCCATGTGAAGAACTCTCCTTCTTCCCAGCTGAGCTATCATGTAACATAGTAGATGGCTCTCTGGAGGAAGCGTTTGCTGCACATTTGCAGTATGTTTTAGCTACTATCAACATTTATATTCCATTGTCATTTGGGGGTAAGCTCTAATTAGCATAATTATCAATGTTTTAAAATTAAAAATTCCTCTAAGAGACATGGGAGGGATTAAAACTGTTTTCTGCCCCCAGAGGCAAATCCCAAGCTATCTGCTGCACCAAAAGGTTTTATTCTAGAAGCGTTCCCAAGCTATGCCCAAGAGTAAATTAAACACCAGCAAACTTGTAAACTCTCGTGTGTGTGTGTGTGTAGCAAGCAGGCCCTGATTTGACAATTACTATGTGACAAAATATTGTCGCTATTTTCCACTCCTGTTTTGTTTTGACTGCTGCTCTGTGCTGCTGTGTCACCTTTACTGTGTGGGCTGGAACAGTCACAAGTGTTTGTAGAGTCTGAAGTTTTTATACTTCACAGGAAAGACTCTGGTGTCTTCACAAGATGGAGAACAAAGGCTTTAATGACAATGTCCCCTTCCAGAGGTTGCCTCAAGCTCCCCAAGTCAGGGGCTGGCCTCAAAAAATCTCAAGAGCTATTTTTTCTGCATTATTTTAAAGCGGATTTTCGCGCTGGTTCTAAAATGATTCATTGACAGTGAGAACCTCCGGTTGGATTTCTGGCTTAATGAAGACTCCCCTTTATGGAGAATAAATGCCAGGAAAATCGCGGGGAAACTCTGAAAGGAATATCCTTACCTTGGAAATGTCCCCTAAGAGCTGATCTTTGAATTTCTGCATTCCTGCCTTTGGGGGGTGACAGTGGGGCTCAGCTCCCATTGATAGCAGGTTTGGTCAAGGATGGGTGTCCTGCATGTGCATTCCTCCTGTCGCAAAGAATGCTTCTCACATCCTCAGCAGTGGATGGGCCATGAAACCTCAGGGAGCAGGAAGAGTTAAATGTTGTAATTGTTCTTGAAATGGCCAGAGAGAAGAATTAGTATTTTTCCAAAGGTAATGTTTATTTGAGAGGGAAACACTAACAAACGCAGGTGTTTCTTAAAAGAAAACAATTGCGTTCATAAACTCACTGTGTTATTTCTGCAGAAGACAAACACCACCACACCCTACACTGAGTAAACACGGGGAGTCTGCAAGAAAGAGTGGCAGAGAAATCTCCATGAAGATTTCAGAATCTGCAGGGCTTTGAACACATGTATTGTCTTTTTGGTATCCTATTTTTTTAGAGAGATGGACTGAAATTTCATTGGCAGAAATTCTGTCTTTTATCTTTATCTCCTGTTTTTATGTGGTAGCCATGGAGAAAAGCCCGAGATTAGTAACAGTAGGTTGTTGCAGAATAAGAATAACTCTCTACTTGGTTTCAGACTGTAGTAATATCGGGGGGGTTGTTTAACTGGAAGATACTGAGATCACATAGAATAAATACTAAGTGCTGTTAGGCCATTAATCACCCATCTCATTGAGTTCTATCCACATTGAACTAAATGCTGGTGATCTTTAACTTCCATCTATTCTGAGGGATATTTAGGTGGCTTTCACAGGACAGAGGGTGGCTCTCTATGCCTACTGCTTTTGGAAACAATGGTTCCTTCTCCTGAAGGTCAATGTGTTTATACTTTTGCCCTGCTACGGACATCAGGGCACCCAGACCCTTGGAACTTGAGTCCATTTGGCTAATAATGAATGAAATGGGCCATATTCTGAAGCTGAGATGCCTCGAGCGCCACAAGAAAGCCAAATACAAAAATACTACTTTAACAGCAGTGTCTAGGAATCAGTTTCCAGATTCCCTGTGGAAGCCCGTAGTGAGAAAGTTTAGGGAAAGGAAGAAGGTGGTGAATCTTTTCTGAGTACCTAGGAAGAGACTGGATGTCTTTGGTGGTGACATGGGCTAAGAAAGTGGGACAATGGTAGGAACAAAGACACCACCCCTTGCTCTGGTTTGCTATTGGCAAGGCAGGCTATGGGTAGGATTAGCAAATGCCTGACCATAAAGTTTTAGTTTCCCAGATATCACTGATATCCATGCTGTCTGGTATATTACTTGATTTGCTTCCCCTCAGCATCTCAGCACGTAGCCTCATGCACGTTTTGCAACTTTTCTCTAGAAAACTATTTTGCATCTTATACAAACATGCAAACCAGAGCTCTTGCGGCATATTTAGGAAGAAAGGAATTTGCACTGCTTTTGCTGGGATGACAGAGACACATAGTGACACACAGAGATAATATCACATATAGTTAAGTTCTACCAGTCAGTGTGCTTTTCCAACATATATCTTGTTTCCAAATGATCACAGCTAATGTCCTGTTTTGATTCATGGTGATGGAAACTAGGTGTGGATGACGAGCTAATTTTAAGGCTACAGAGGAAAGGCAGATTGTCAGAGACCAGGGTCTGTCTGAAAACTGGCTTCTGAATTAAAACTAATCGGTAGCTTCCTTTGATGGCCCTTTTTGTATCTGGATAAGAAAAATACAAGAGAACTTGTTTGTGTTACTTCTCAATTTTAGCAGAAGATGTCAGAACACGATTGTGACTTATGTACATTTCTTTTGAGAAGATAAAAGAGTTGTTTGATTAGTAAATGTAAAAGATCCATGCTTTCCTGCTGGTTTTTCATTGATAAAGATCTAGTAGATGTTAAGATCAAGGTTATTAAAAACGGTTTTGGACATTTCTGAGGTGAAACACTCTTTTGAACATGTGTGCTGTAGATTTGGTGTTAAAATCAGAGTGATATTAGAGAGTATGGCTGATCATGGCACATAAGAAGTTTCTTTGGTATTGTCTTTGTGAAGATAGGACAAGTGTGTGGCATTTAGAGTACAGTTCTGTTACAACTGAAGTCAATAAGGAATGTTAACATTGGCTTAGTGGAAGTAGAAAAGGATCATTGCCAAACCCATGAGGCTGTTTTTTAACATTGGGAGAGCCTTCTCAGATCTATGAAGGTTTCACTTTAGCTCAGTTATTACCATTTATTATAATACCTAATAACCCCCACTGATCCTCATTGGACAAAGGCAAAAACAAAAAAAAAGCTTAGGAGCTAGAACAAAATAAGAGGGAGATTTTGAGAGCAGCAGAGTTCAGGGTAATCATCAGGTAGACATTGGTATTGATATGTAAGTAGTTTAGTGAGCCTCAGCTTCCTTGCCCGCTCTGCAAGCAAAAGGTTCTAATCAGGGGTTCAAAGGAATGAGGAAGCTATGTAGGTATCATCAGGGAGCTTGTCCCAAGCATGGGAGAAAATGTAGCTTAATTGATTCATACTGTTTCTTGTGTTTATAAAAGAGCCATTCCGACTGCGGGGAATGACTGTCTTAGCAAGACATCCAGCCGTTCCCTGATGTGGGAAATGCTCAACACTGGGGTCATTAAACTGTATTCGTTAGCATCAGGAAGGTGTCACGTATGTGCAGGGGTCTGCTCACACAGAAAGGACAAGGGCTTAGAAGTCCTGTTGTGGTTCATAGTGTCGCTGATGCATTAGGGTGAGTGGGTGGTGTCAGAGCTGCAAGGCGCGAGTGACTGTGGCTGGCAGCATTGTGCTCTGGAGTCACGGGTAAAGATGTGTCCGAGGGGGACAGGTTAACATGTGGGAAGTATGTACAGCACCAGCTCTTGTTACCTTTTCAAGTAGAGGTGTAGGCTGCACGCTCGCTGTGATGACTTAATAGGTCTAATGATTATGCAGGGTCAAAGAGAGGGTATAGCCTCGCTCCACATTTCACACGGAATCTTCTGAAACTGCTTCTCTGGCGGTGCAACGAGCAGTCTCTGCCAGTTTGTGTAAACAGCGGGATAATCGGGACCTTTCCTGTTGAAGGCAAAGGTCTCTTGGCATCTTTTTTTTTTTTCTCCTGTGGGGCAATCCTAGTTTTGTTGCTGGAGCTGTAATCCCCAAACTGTATGGAAGAGGGATTTTGCAGAGAGGCTGACAAGCAATATGAAGCAGACAGACGGAACGATCCGTGTTACCATTACAGGAGGTCACCCATGTGGCACACGGCACCACTGGCAGGACGGCGTGGCCTGCTGCTGCTTCACAGCCTGAGGGTATAAACTCAGGTCTTTCCCTAGCTGTGTATTCCCTACTCACTTTGCCACCAAACCTTATGGTTATACACGAATCATGAAAAAACTTCTCTTATACTACCAGATACCCTGCTTTATGTCTAAAATGGCAGCACCTCTAAATAAAACGGAAAGTGATTCTGTCCTCAGGTGATAGTTGCAATTGTCTTTGAGTTCTGCAAGTTGCAGCAGTCAGCCAGGGAGCTGGACAGGGCCTCATAAACGTCTGCCAGGTGAAGACTTCAAGGTTACAGCTCCTGAGAAGGAATGTAAATAGCACATATTGAAACACGGATTGATAAAATAACACAGTGGTAGTTAACCACTACCTTTCTTGTTGCACAGTCCTTGCAGGGCTTTCGTTAAGGACCTAGCCTCTGCAAAGCCTCCTGCCTCTCTTTTCACAAATCATGGCAGAATTCCTGTCCTCCTGCCTCACTCCACCGTTATGTGACCCTATAGCGTGTGTGGCGTAACAAGCTAAGAACAGATTCAAAATGTTTTTCACTGTCTTCTCATTTCCATGTACAGCCATTTATACGGAAAAGCTGAAGTAATACCAGTTCTGGCAATATACTACTTTTGTTTCTTCCCTGTGGAAACTCCAGGAGAGCAGGATGGTGGTACAGAGGCACCATATATGGTCCTCGGGGCAAACCGGAGCGTGTCCCGGATCCTCTCCCCGCACCCCAAGGACCGGCGAGGCCTGTTACACCCAGACCCGCCCCCGCAAAGCCGCACTCAGCTTTTTGAACCCGCGAACGGTAAAGGAGGGGGAAGGGCCTGCCTCTCCTATCGATTCTGTGCCGCGACACCGGAGCCCGCTGCGGGAGCCCTGAGCGGCGCCCAGGCCGCTAGCGGCCGCCCGGCGCGGAGGCCAAGGCTGGCAGAGAGGGCCCCTGCCAAGCAGAGAGAGGCAGGGGCGGGGAGGCAGCCCTGCCCCGGGGAGCGGCCGGGCCGCCGCCGCCCCTCTCCCCTCAGGAAATCACTGAGGGAGCAGCGAAACAGCCGGGACCAGCGGATGTGACAGCAGCGCGGCCCCCACAGCGCAGGCCGCTGCTGGGAGCGGCCGCCCCCTCAGCCGGCCGTCGCCAATCCCCTCTCGCCTCGGGACATGACTGACGGCCGTTCTGACCAATCCAGCTGCAACACTCGCCAGGCAGACCACGCCCCTTCTCTCCGTTGGCCTAATGTCCTGTCAATCGGCCGAGCCCTTCCCGCCCCTTTCCGGCAGGGGGAAACGCTAGGTAGGAAGGGTGGAGGGGGGAGAAGAAAGGGAGAGAAACCAATGAGACGCTAGAGAAGGCCCCCTCGGCGGCGGAGTGACAGGCGGCTGAACCAATCGCCGCGCTTCTTCGCCCTCCGGCTCCCTCCCTCGAGGGTGGCGGGGCAGAGGGGGCGCACCTACCGCCCCTTCCCCGTTGGTCTGTCCCACTCCGGGCCTGGCGGGCTAGGTTGAGTTAGCGGCTCGGACCATCGCACAGGGCGGGCGGAGGGGGGTGCGGGCGAGGAGGAGGAGGAGGAAGGAGACGACGAAGGAGGCGGGGGGGGTGGTGGGGGCGGTTTAAAGAGACAAGAGCCGAGCGGGGCGGCCGGCTGGGGGAGCAGGAGCGGCGGCGGGCGGAGACTCGCCCCCTTCCCCACACACGCTCGCTCACACCGCGGCCAGGGTCGCCGCCGCCAGCGCCCCCTCCTCGCCCGCCCCTTCCCCCTCCGCCCGCCGCTTCCACAGCGGCCTCTATGAGGTAGAAGGGAGCGGCGGCCACTCCGGGGGCGGCAGCGGCCGCTACAGCCGCCTCCTCCTCCTCGCCTCAGAGAGCCCCATCTTTGTGTGTGAGGGAGAAGGGCGGGCGGGAGGGAGGGAGTGCGCGCTGCCCGCCCGCCGCCGCCGCCGCGCTTTGTTCGGAGCCGGGGGGCCGTGGCGGCGCGGAGCCCCGGCTCTATGTGCCAGCCGCTCCCCGCGCCCCCACAGCAGCCGGCGGGGGCGGCGGAGGCCGCGGGGCAGGCGGCGGCCTGAGGGGCCGGAGCCCCTGAGGGCGGGTGCGCGGCGGCGGCGGGGGGGCGGCGGGGGGGGCGTGAGGCCGCCCCGGCCCGTGTCGGTGCGGTTGCTGCGGAGGGGGGGAAGGGGCCGGCTCGCTGCCCGCCGGCCCGGCCCGTCTGCGGGCGGATTGATGTGGGGGGGTCTGACATGAGTCCGCCGGCGGCCGGGTGCTGCCATGTGACCGGCTTCAAGGTGGAGAACTGGAAGCAGAACCTGCGGGCCATTTACCAGTGCTTCGTGTGGAGCGGCTCGGCCGAAACCAGGAAGCGCAAGGTACCGGGGGCGGCTCGCATCCACCCCCCTTCCCTTCTTCCCTTCCCTCCCTCCCTCCCTCCACCGGCCCAGCCGCTCACACGCACTCCGCCGCCTCGGCCTGCCCGCGGGCGCGGGGAGGGGACGGGTCCCCCCCTCCGGCCTCCCCTCCCTCCCCGTGGGGCAGGTGGGCCCGAGCCTCCCCCGCCCCGCCGGCCGCGAAGGGCCCCGGGCTCCGGCATGCGGTGGTGGGGGGGAGGGAGGAGGAAGCGGTCGGTGCCTCCGGGGTTGGGAGGTGGTGTGTGGGGGGGTCCCGGGGATGGAGGACCCCACCAGGCCTCCCTCTCCGCCACCTGCCCCGGCGGCGGCGGGGACGGCTTTCCGCAGCGGGGCTGTTCCGCAGCGCCTCCTCCTCCGGGAGGTGCGGGAGGCAGCGAGGGCTTCCCGGAATACGGCGGCGGGGGAGGGGAGGCCCGGGGCAACGGGCAGGTCCGGCCTGCGGCCGAGCTTTGTGGCGGCGGGGAGCCCCGGGGGCTGCGGCGGGGCCGGCCGGGGCAGGGCGGCGTGTGCGTGGGGAAGGCGGGCAGGCACAATGGCTGCGGGGAAGCGAACTGGGGGTGGTGGTGGGTGCTGCTTAATATTTATATTTTTTTTCCCTTAAAAGAAAAAAAAAAAAGGCTGCTCGTCTTCATAATCCGCTTGGAAAAGGGGATTCCTGGTGTAGTAGGGCGGGGGGGGGGGGGAGAGACTGACCCAGTGTGGAGTAGGCGAAGGGGAGAGGGGAGTTTGTGTTAGTGCTTGGGGCAGGCAAACACCAGGGAGAATCCTTCTTCATGAGGCAAAACAGCACTTTTCCCCACCTATCTTCCCAAATTACATCCCTGTCCACAGTGCAGGTTGCTGGAGGGCTTCTCTCTTAACTATGCAACTAATTACTGTTTTTCCCTAGAATCAACTAGTTTGGTGTTTTTTTTTTTTTTTTTTTTTTTTTTTTTTTTTTTTTTTTTTACTTGGAAGTGACTTGGCAAATTTCTATCAGTCATCATATTCGTGGATGAGGAGGGGAGCGCAACAGCTCCATGTAGGAAAACTTGGGTTTTGGGACAGCACAGATTGTGTTGAAGTGACCCATTGAAAACTTCCTGATCCCAGTTGCTTTGCATTAAGCTGCTCAGCTTATTATTGATAATAGAACTGGAGTAAGAAGGATGTACTTCAAGGATGAGGTGGCTAACCGTTTTTCTGTGTTCAGTGTATGTTCTCAGGACAAGCCAATTCTCCAGTTTTTTTACTCAAAGAGGAAAAAATCTCAGAAGAAGCATATTTTAAATGTATTAGTTACTTGATAGGCCTGCAAAATACAGCCAAACTTGTTTTCACCATTTATAATCCCCTACAAGTCAATATTATGAAGTATATTAGTCAAAATCTGGTTTTATTTAGTGTGTCAAAATACAAATTGGTATTTTATACCAATACTTGTAGCTTAAATGGAGGAAAAAATTATACGTGTGCTGCGGAAGAAAAAAATGACCACTGAGGTAGGAAGGTGTCTTGGACAGATATGAATCAAGTGTTAGGTGGAAGAATGAAGATAAAATTTCATCAGCAAAATTAATGCTTTAGCTTCTCCCCCCCCCAGCATGGAGCATTCTTTGTAACCTGCATACTATTTGTACGCTGGAACAGTTTGGGTTTTTTCTTCTGAAATCTAATGGTAGTGATGTGTTCACCATGCTTGAAAAACAGCTGGAAATAAATAATATTCCGTTGTAATCAATCTGTTCTTACTTCCTGTTGGCACAGCCAGGCTCATAAAGCAGACCAGGATTGTTTCAAAATTATCTATCATCTCATGGAAAACATTGGTTTTCCAAATACATGCTAAAAATGTTGTTTTTCCCCCCATTTTTTTAAGCAGGTTACTGGTCTGAAAATAGTTGGACTCCTGAATTCAGCCAACCTGAAATGATCGCATATAGGGAGTACATATTCACATATAGGGACACATTTTGGGTAGCTGAATTTGGGATTCAATTCCCAGTCTATAATCATAAAGATTGAAGAAAGTATGTAGACAACAGTAATGGCACTTACCTCTCCTGCATATAGATGTGAGACCTTCCATGGAATTTTTCTTTACTGAAATTCTGTGTCCGTATGTATACCTTACAGTTTTACATGTAAGAATTGATAAATGGCATTTTCTGTTTGGAGGCATGTTTATAGTCTAGTAACTAGAAAACAATCCTTTGTCTTTTAATATTTTATATATACATATATTATGTATGTATATAGTTTAGGCGCGTAGCTCAGACTGCTTAAGAGTACCTATTTATTGGTGAGGATTCTTGTTCTTAACCCTGATCAAAATGATGAGGTCAAAGTAAAGGTTTGGTAAAAGGTGATGTTCTTTTCTCTTGCAAAATCAAGGAGAATCACATAATTAATTTATCACAGAAAACATTAGACATATGTAGTTGATAGTTAATGGGAAGCATTGGTCAATTTAACTTTTAGTCAGATGAACCTAGCTGTAAAAAAAAAAACATCTGGGCTGTCTGGTTATAAATTGTTAGGTTTCTAGAATGGTAATGTACTACCCCTCCTAAGGCTGTCTTAAAAATCTAGATAGCAATGGGAACTGCAGGGGGCAGAAAGTGTCCGTTCCTCCTGCTTTACTTACACTGCCTACTGCATTATGCTTTGGAAGACCATTTTAACACTGCTTGCTGTTTGCTGTTCATTTTTAATACGTACCTTTTCTGTGAATAAGCTTTTATGAGCTTCACCTCTCAGTTCAGTATGCTTTACAGCCAGCGTTTTGAATAGAATAGCTATAAAGCACAGTTTACAGTTGGAAAGCTATTTCCTGGATGTGTATTTGAATCTCCAGTCAGAAGCAAGAGGTAGTTATGTGTGTATCTTTGTAGATACCGGAATTCTGGTGAAGGTTGTAGGAGTACGTTTGCTTCTGAAGCGTTGTCTACGCCGGGATTGGAGCTGTCGTCATGATGCGTTATTGTATCTGCGTGAAGGCTGTCGCTTGCCTCACATCGCTGCATCTTAGCCAAAGTAGTAAAGTGCAGCAGTCGTAGCACACATTGTTCTAGGCAAAGGCTTTGCCATGGTGTAAATGATAGGAAAGCCCAAGCGAAGACAAAACCTGGCCATCGCACTGTTTGAAGAGTGGAACTGGAAAAGGGGTGGAGGAAGAAATCTGAAGAACGACTCTTGAAATTGTAATCATTATGATTAAAAGTTGCAACTACATTTCAGGGCTTAAGTTGCATGTAAAGTGGTACAAAATTAAGGTTGGCTGTCTTGGCTTTAGGACTTTGGCCTGTAACTTGATTTTTTAATTTGTGATAGTTAGAATCTGTTTAATAAGCTGATGGCAAAGCTCATGTTTCTGTAGGTCATGGACTTTACCTTGAATATTTTGATGTGGAAATTACCTCACACTTAACTAAGTAACACTGTATAAGAGGTCCTTAAATTTGACACTGCTACCTCCCATTCAGGAATTATGGAACAGGCAGAGGCTGCTAAAAAGACTTACTGCCAGCCCTTTGTGTCAGCTTTTTCCATTTTTCTGTAGGGTTGCACGTCAAATGCTTTGTTACTCCTTTAGAATTACAGATGAGAAAAATCTGTCTTTCAGTGCTGAATGTAGTTTTTGGTCCCCATCAGTGAACGATTAGACATGTAGATGCATCTCTGTATCTAGGAGTTGGTAAGTAATGGTTTCAGTGCTTGAAGGGCAGCTGAATTTACAATTAAATTCTGTCTTACTGCACTAAACACCTTAGAGGAAGACTGTCTTTCTCGTTCTGAATTGTTCTTTTTATCACTGCTCTGAAACTGTTCTCGATGATAAAAGTAAACTGCTCATCATGACCACAGGCATGATATGCAGAAGGTCCTATCTGGAATTTCAGAATGTTTGTTCTGTGCTTCTGCCAATAGATCGAAGAATAATTGCCTGTCAGGGGTTGTACACTCTCATTGACAGCGGGTGCATTCTAGCATATTTCTTCCTGTTTGAGAGCTATTGTTTTTTCCATTATTCTCTCTTTATGTGGACCCTTTAGACTGATTGATGCTTTCAGATATGAAGAAACGTTTTCTTTTATAGGTGATGACCTTTCCACAGGTATCCTTCTCCCCACGCACTTGCGACTTCAGTCCTTCATTCCTTCTAATGTTTGACAGATAATTGATTTGTAGATGCTTAAAACTGAAATGACTTTGGTTCATTTCCTGACTTCCAAAGTAGAAAAAGCATAGTAGCTTAGCAAATATATGCCATGTCATGCTTTCAGTAGCAAGTGTTGTGCTTCACAGTTTAAATCAACGAGTTAAGTTCTTGCTAAAATGACCTTGCAGTTGCAGGGTAAGCTAATGGTGGAACTTTTCATCGCGTGCCTGTTGAGACTTGCTTGCTCACTTGCTTTCTCCCTTACAGCCTTGCCCCATATACCTGTCCAGGAACAGGGAAGTGTTGCTTAGGCGATTTGCTTTGTGCCATAACAGATGGGCAAGGAACCTTACCAGGCTGTGCTGCCTTCTCAGGCTTGGTGTTTTGATTGCTTAAATTAATAAGGAAATCTTAGCTTGTTTTTCTTTAACGTTTTTAGCATATGCACCAAACTTCTGGATTACAAATCCTGTGGAGAATTTGACAGAGGAGTCCAGGATTCAAGAAGCTTGTCTCTTTTTCAGCTGCATACTCTGCTTTGGCTGCCTGTGTGAGCTGTCTGATTCACTCAGGAGGGATGTTCTTCTTTGCCGTGTGTTGTGGGGACTGCCTTCTTCCTGAAACCCTGTAAGAAGTGTCAAAATCAACTGCAAGCTGCATTGTTCAGGAGGTCTCCAGTTTCATAACTGAGCAATCTTCCTTAGCTCTTAACCTCTAAGGAGTAGAAAGGTCCTTAGACCTGCTGAAGGTAATGTTCTCTTTCCTCTTGGCGTGAAGACACGATCTTTGGTGTGCAATATCCAGACATGAGACTTTAGCTTCATACATAATGGAGCTTTTCATATGTGGGAGAAGCCAGACTGAAAATGCTCCACTGAGCTTATGTCTTTGGTGCCGAACAAGAATATAAGGCCCTCCTCTTCCTAGTGGTGTTAATGCCTATTTTGTATCCTCTGCCATGTTTTTTGAAATAAATGATTGGTTTCTGGGCCAAAGGTTAGGAATTAGTCTTGTGCCGTGAACTCTGGCGGTGCATGGCAATTCTTGAGTTGTGGGATCAGAACCATCAGGATTTACCGGAACACTTGCTTGTGTTTCTCTCTCAGGGCAATGCTTACAGTCTGATGCAGAGGTTACGCAGATCTCTGTCATTGAAGCTGACTCATGAATTGTAGTTGTATTGGAACCATTTCTTTCTCTATTTTTTTAATATGGATGGAGAGACAAACAAGCACAGTAAATGCAGTTTTTCCTGTACTTTCATTTGTTCCCTGTTGCAGAGAAAGGAGATGGATCTGGACAAGCTGACAAAGGAAAAAAAATAAGGGATATGCTGGACAAGAAGGCTTTTTTTTTTTTTCTGTAGTCTTATCAGCAGTGAAGGTTTGCTTAACAGCAAGGCTGTTTGTTGGCAGCAGTTGTAGCATGTCTTTAATTTTGTCTGCAGTCAACGATCTTATTTGCTTGACGTTGAAAATGTTGAAAGCTTTCAAACTAGAAGGAGAGCTTGTAGTGTGAAGGTGAGCAGAGTGGAATGGCTTTGTTTGATTTGTTGGGCTATCTGTTGAGCTTTATTTTAAGCCATCAAAGCTTTAAACCCCAAACAAAGGTTAGCTGATATCCTCATTTTTGTTTCAGGCCTTAATCTGTAGCGTTAACATGAAACCAGAGCTGCAAATCAGTTCCAAACCTTCTACTCTTCTTCTTTCATTTGAGGATTTTCTGTCTTAGTAACTGGAGTAACAAATCAACGGGTGAATGCTGCTGGCTGATAGCGGAAGTTGCCTGCTTGTGAATCGCTGACTCCTCTGCTCCTGACTTACTACTACTTGAGTCTGAGCAAAAAAAAAAAAAAAAAGTTTGTTTTCTTTTGGGACAGACTTTGGAGGTCCTGCTTCATAACAAATATTACTGCAACTCTTCGTTTGATTCCCAACGGTGGCGGTAGTGGCTGGTTTGTTTTAAACCAGAGAAAGATTAACAAGGTTTAAAAGCTTTTGTTTCTCATGTTAAACCTAGCACCCATGATGTTTCTTTTTTATGTGTGATTGACTTTGCACTATGGTTTCTTGATGTCTTTTTCCTGGTAGATGTAGGACTTTTTTACTGGCTATACCTTTCCATTTCATTTGGCTGATAGCTACTTGAAAAGGTTGGGTTTGGGTTTTCTAATTCTTGTGTTCCCATGGTTCTCCATGTATTTATAATGTGTCTGTAGCATGTGGTAGCATCTAAGGTGGGGAGATATGTATATACATACTCTTGCTTATATGTCCATCGCAGTGGCATCGCAATAAAAGCAATCTGAAGCTAACCTGTATGCATTTTTCTGGATTTACTAGAACTATATTTTAAAAAAGTAATCTTTTCTCTTTAACCGTGCGAAGAACCGGTGTTGTTAGAGCCTTTCTAGACTTGGACAGAAGGAGCTGCCTAGAGCACCTCTCTCCAGTCTCTTGTTAACCTATGGGCAATGGAGCTAAGTGAGTGAAATGCTATGGTGACGTTACGGTTTATTATGTTATCCTGGACTGTGTTGTCAGCAAGCAGTGCTGAAGCGTAGGGAGAGCCATATGTTATCCGAGAGGCCTGAATTGGGAACCTTTTCTTAGCAGAAGCAGTTCTAGAAGCTGATAGATCTGTTCTGACTGGATGAAAGCTCTGTCTTGGTAGTTGTATTCTTTTACGTATTGATTTGGCAGTCCTTTATGTACACTCTGCTTAATTCAAGATAAGAACTTTGCTGCATTAGCTAGTACCATAATCAATGTTGTAAGGAGTTCTCATTGCAAAATTAACCTGCATTCTGTTTGGTTTAAACCATGTGTTTTTTCCACGTTAATACGACATGCATAGCAGCTCCAGAATGATCTGTGATTTACTTTAGTGCTAGGACAGCTTCCACCACGTTGATCTCTCTCACTTAAGAAAAAGAATCATTTTATCTATTTTAAGACCTATTTGAGGATCAGTAAAGTGAACTGTTACCAGACACCAGTCGACTCAAAGTAACCTGATAGTCACTTTTTATCAGTTGGTAACTGATTAGCAGTAAGGGTCTGTCTTGTCACATTCTTTTGTGTGTGAAATACAGCAAATACTCGACTTTTTTTTAGTCCTCTACTTAACGTGGAATGCTACTCAAGTTTTGTGGTTTTGGGTTTTTTAAAAACCTCTTGGTTATATGTAGCACTATTTTAAAATGCCTTTTTTTTTTTGTCTCTGCTGGTTTTCCAAGTTGGTAAAGAGAAGTTTTTCCCCCAAGTTGGTAAAGATAACTTCCCCTCCTTCTTTCTTTCCTGTGTTTAATGGAGCTTGAAATTAACATGGCTCTTTTTGTCTACCTTTTGCATACTATCACTGGTGAGGTCAGCATATCCCTGGGAAATAGTTCTGTGAAGGTCTAAAGTGTGCTAAACTTGTCATTGAATAAAGAAATTGGGTGTTAGACAAGGTGAAACTCTAAAAAGTGGACATGGTAACAAAAGTTGTTTTCAACACACTTGAAAAAAATGCAGCATCTTTTTAGCATAAATACCAGGGCTAGTGCAAGTTCTTATGTCCTGTAACAAATTCCGACATTAAACATGTCAAATACATTAAGTATCCTCTTATTAAAGTAGGGAGAAGCAGCTCACTAGATATGATGCTGCCTTAGTAAGTCTGAAAAGAGAACCCAGGTTCAACTATGTTTACGTGGTGTTGGTCTTGTTCTTATACCATGCTGATTTTGCAACATGACAGTTGGCTTGCACACACAGCCAAGCTCTTCTGCACATACATGTAAGATGTAAAAAATATAACTATTAATAAATTTAATGGCTTGTATTTATGTAGAATTCAATTGTAGAGATGATTAATCTACATTACAGTTAAGAGATTATTAGAATATCTCCGCTTTTTCATTAGCGTCTTAATCTGGAGTTCTATGTTGTAACTCTTGCACTAGTATACTAAACCAAGTTGTTGTCATCCATATATATATGTTAATCCACAATTTAAAAATTAGTATATATAAATATGAAAAGTGTAAATTACAAAATAATAACTTAATTATTGCCTAAATGCATGGAAGACCCTGTAGTATTTGAGTATAGTTAAGTGATGGGATGATAGAGTATCAAACACCAGTGTGGCACTGATGGCAATGAGTTCCATTTGTGGTGATTGTCTCACTTGTCACTCAGAAGTTCAAGCATCCAAGTGGCCTTTAAAATAGGATTTGTCTTTAGATTCATCTTACTGAATTTACTGCCACAGCTTTTATATGTATGTTCTGCTTCTGTTTTTAAAGGGCTTTTGTTTTGCATAACGTACAGACTTGAATTCTATTACTTCAGTGTGTTTCACAAGGAGGAGTGAAAACAGCAACTATAATCTTTATTTTTGCCTTTTCTCACCCACCCTCCCAATAATTTCTGTTTAAAAAAAGAAAAGAGGAGGAATCTTCCCCTCCTTGTGTCTCTGAATCACCTAATGTTATTTCACAAAGTTTGTCTAATTATAATTTGGGCTTCTGTCTGGTGCATTCAGGCTTGTTAGTGCATGCAAGTCAGATTTTAAGAGACATTCTTTAGAATATGCTGGGTAAATAAAGGTAAGATTTATTGCACAACAGATGTATGACAACTTCATAAGTGAAGACAGCTGAGATAGCTGACTGATTTCAGTACCTTATTTATGTTAGGTGAGGTTTTGTAACCTTGTGCCCTCCAGTGACAAATGCAAAATTTGCCTTAAGGTTTTATGTTTTTCTTTGCTGTGCTTCATTATCTTCATATTACTGCCCAGTATTGCTCTTAAACTGGATCTCTGTCCTGCTTGGCAGCTAGTGACCAGGGTGAAATTCTCATATAATCTTTTTTTCTGTACATTGCTGACTTCTGTCATGCTCTCATAGCAAGCATGCCCCCTGTCCAGAAAAAAAAAAAAAAAAAGCTTGTTATTGGATATCTTTATGTGAATGGTTAACACTCCATTCTTTGGTCGTTCGTGACTGCATTTTGTGGTGTTCGTTGTGGGATGATCTTAACAGTGATGTGGAGAACAGAATGAGGAAAGCAGTGAAAATGGTTTCAAGAGTTATTGCAGTTATGCGCATGAAGAGGAACGGGGCTCTCCTCTGTCATTATGAGGCTGTTCCCTAAGGAAGTTGATCTTATACTTTGTCCAGTATTACTTTATATTACTGCTCTTGTGATGTGTTTTCTTGTCACATCGTAATTCTGCTTGTTAAAACTTCTCTTGGTCTGTAAATTCCAGAGTTGCCCCAATAAATTCAATCTCTTTTCATCCCTGTTTGTAGTTTTCCTGCATTGATTCACTTACCAGAATTGAATCAAACTTGCATATGCAGAAGAGTTGCTCTCAACTGCTTGTTTGCTAATTGGAGGGATCTAAATCACAAAGTGCAATGGAGGGGTACCGAAGTTCGTATTATATGGAGTATGTCACTTATATCTGTGAGATAGGGCCAAGTGTGAAAATGAAAAATATACATGGAGCATTAGAGAAATTGCTTTATGACGCTAAGTAAATCTTTGGTCATCCCTGTGTGCAAGTATTTTACAACAAGGAAACTTGAGGGGAGAGATCCTGGTATGTCTGAGGTCACAGGGACATCTCGTAATTGGAATGCAAGTGTTCAGGCCCTTATTGAAAGACTTCGGGCAGTAGGAGGTGAAGTTTTTCTTTTCCTGTCTCAGGCTGTGTACTGCAAAAGTCTGACTGTATAAAACCGGAATGCCAGTTTAGTGGTAACCTGAAGAATTACTTTATTATAGCAATTCTTTATAAAAAAGGCAATTTAATTCTATGAGCACATTGTACCCGTAGCTTGAAACTGTTTTGCAGACAAGTTGTTTTAAGCATTGGTAAAAAGAATGCAAGAAAGCAGCATTAAGGAGAAGGCGGCAAGTTAGCAAATCTGACATTTTAATTTAAAAGCTAGTTATATATGTGGGTAGTAGTGAGACACAAGTATGTGGTGGAATTGGCAAATGGTCTGGATGCCAGACAGGGCAATATTTGATTTACCAGAGGAGAGCAAGAGATGTGAAACTTGGACTTTTCTGTGCATCATCACCAAAGACCAGTGAGTGGGGAATGTGAAATCCTGCTCTTTAGCTGTGGGTGTATGCGTGTCTTTCCTTAACGGTCTAAGGAATGACCAGCTCTTGGCTGCACGTTCTTGCTGTCATACCATTTGCTGCATCGTGTTGGTGCGATTGCGCTGTGAACTGGAAAGAACGGATAAGGATGAAAAAAATTTTTTTTTTTCTCCTCTTAATAATATTTCACCTGAATTGTCTGTATGTTTGTGTCAACATAGGGTTGAACAAACAGCTGTAGTGTTGGTCCCTCAAGGGAAGGAGTGCTTGGGTGATGGGAGAGGACCTGAGCGGTGACTCTTGGAGGCTGCCTATGGCAGTTTGAGTCACAATTGCTGCCGTCCCTTGGACTGGGACAGTGACAGATTGACTGTGTTTGAATGTTCTCCACGTACTACTGGTTTCTTCTGTAAAGTGGGGCTAATACTAACTTCATTCCGTAAAGTGACCTCTATTGCAGGCTTTCACAGAGGTGTACCAGTGTGTGCTGAGTCTTGATACACGAGCCTTGTCTTATGTTTACAGTCATTAGAACTTATTCCTGTATGCAAATAACTTGCTTCTACTCAAACTTCCTTGTGAAAAATAAATGAACCAGGGAGTGTAGAATGCCTGTAATCTGTGATCAGCTATTACAGAAAATCCACTTTTCATACTGCATTTAATTTAATGAAATGAATAGTGTTCTTCTAAGTAATCAAGTTATGAGCCACTTGTTTCCCTCTTGAAACAGGCCTGTCTCTAAGTTCAGATTTCTGTCTTTTATAATCAAACTCTGTTAAGATGTTTTAACTTCTTTTTTTGGTTAGTTTAAAGCATCTGGTCCACGGGGCATGTGGATAGATCACGCACACGAGGATGATGGGATAATGGGATTGTAAATTAGCTCTTTATGGTACTGGTTTTCCTCTGGCCTACTCCCTTGTGTAGTCTAGAGCAGCCCCAAGGCTGTTCTGAGCTGTGCCAGCTGGCTGTAGCCCTGCGGGACTGGTGTGCCAGATGGAGATGGCAGGAGAATAGCAGCACTCCAGTAAAACCCTGAAATGCTGCCTCCGGTTGAGTAGAGGTGCTAGCGCTGCAACTCCATCCTCGGGCGTGTGGTCGTGCTGGTGCTCAGTTACTCGTGTACTGGTGCAGCCATGGGAAGGACTGGACTGGGGGTATGTGGGTCTCTCTTGAGGAGATGCATAATGCAGGATTCAACTTTTGAAACACTTTTGTGTGTGTTAGTGTCTGCTTTTTCCTAGTTTTATGCTTCTGTACTATGTCTATGAAATATTAAATTCCATCAGATTAAAAAAATTTATCTGCCTTAATATTGAGAGTGTGGTGTTTCCTGATGTGTTATCCTGTTTTTTTTTCCTGACTACTGAAAAATGCTGTTGTCTGTAAGCTGTCCAGACAAGAAAAAGCTTGTTGATGGTTTTCCCATTTTTTTTAATTAAAACAAAGTAAAACCTCGAACCCTTCATTTTACTTCCTGAGAATGACAACTTTAAACATGCTCAAAATGAGAGGTGAGCTGACTTCATAGTTTTTACTGAAAGAAATCTATTTCTTAGAGTACCAGTGAAATCTGTTGTTGGTGTTACTGCAGTATATTCCGGTAGGCCTGCTGGTCAACCTCAACCTGTGTATTCAAGAACAAGCTTAGGGACAGAGTAGTCTTCCAGCAGCACCAGAATAGCCTTGTGTGCAGGAGATGTTCCCTGGAAAACATATGCTTGAAAATACCCATCTTGTGGAGGTGAGGGCACTAAATGGGTGAAACTGCTTGAAAAATTGTATTAATGGATGGCTGCTCAAATGGTAGACATTTTCTAGAGGAGCTAAGATACACCCACTTACATGGTGTTTCATTGCTCTCTTGCCACAGAAGACTTTGTTCTCGTTGCCCCATTAATGCAGCTAACACTTTTAATCCAGCAGCCCAAAATAGCTGTCAAGCCTGGATTTTACCCTGGTGGCATTTGCTGCACAGATAGTTGATAGAACCCAACATGCTGAACTGTAGCTGAAAAAAACACCCAACTGAGGCCCATAAACCTATTTTGGTGAGATATTTCAAGTGTGTGATTTAAATAAGGTAATAAACTCAACATGATAGTGTTAAAAAAGGCCCTCTTCAGAAAAATAATTTACTTTCTTTGAGACGAAAAAACCCCTGTCAACCTCCAGAACTGTATGGATACTAGTGGGAATACATAAGCAAAGAAGGATGTGCCCCGTAGCTTCCCTGCTCCAATCTGTGCTGGAGGAGCGAACAGAAAGCGGTGGCTATCATGTTCCAACCTAAATTGTGTCTATTTCTGCTCTTGAAGACAGAATGCTGGTATTTTGTGATCCTGTAGGACTTTATGTAGATTTGGGAGTCATCATTTTGTCTTTCTTAGCAAAGATGAGTGATTTAAGGCTATGTCTATCATGAAAGATAAAGCAGCTTGAAGTAGCGAAGTACTGGGAAGAAAAGTATGGTGGGAAATAATTTACAAGCTGCTCTGGGGGAGTTAAAAACAGAACTTTGTCCTTTAACCCCCCTGTAATTTCATGGGAGTTGGGGGGTGATGTGTTTTTGTTGGAATTGATTTGGTTTTGTTTTTTTTTGTTTTCCTGAGTGATCAATCATAGATGGCAGCAGTAAGTGTGATGTCTATGAATAGTATGAGTTAATTAGTGTTTCAGAGCAGTCGAGTGGAGCTTAAGTGGGTAGTGCTTTGCTCCAGAAGACTGGAGTCTGGACTATGGACACTTCACATTAAACTGTGTCCCTTGGATGAAGGTTGATCTTCCCAGCCAATACAGCATTCACTTCATCGTTACAAACCGATATTAAAAAGCTTTAGGTGCACCTCCCTGATTTCTTTCCAAAGTAGATTTTTCCAAACTGACTTCAGTTACAGGATCTGCATCAACTCAGTGTTTACTCCTCTTTGCTAGACAACATTTGCCACCTTTTTACTTATAGAGAAGCTTCTAATCTCAGGGAATTGGAGGTAATTCCCTAGCAGGATAATAGATGAATTGTAATAACTTCCTTAGAAAATTCTCAATACATATTGTTCTTTTAATTCTCTCTCGACCTGTCATATTTGAGAGTTTGGAGCTATGTTATATCTACTTATAGGTATCTGTTTGAAAGAAAGCTTTTCAATGAAACTGTAAAATTTTCCTTTTGTCATGCAGAAAGCCATGTTCTATGTAAAACCGTGCGGATTGTGATGCCCATTAGACTGTTCCCATCACTTTAAGCACACTTCTATATCCAGCTACTACCAATAGTTTGTGAATTAGATACCTTTTTTTTTCTTTTTTTTTTTTTTTTTTTTTTTTTTTAAGAAATGAAATCCTTTTGTCCTGGTTTTCCTTAGTGCTGAATTGCTTAACCTCACCTATTCATATCCTTCAAGTCACACTGCTTAACTTGTTAAAGCATTTCCTTCAACTTAGCATCTTGGAAGTAGAACGCATAATCTGTGAAATCAGTTCTATCAGCATCAATATTATACATTTCTTCTGGTTCGTGAAGCAAAGTAAAGTTGCATTAGAGGTGATGCGGGCGATTGGTGGAATCTTCTTACTGCCTCTATCGAAAAATTTCTAGCAAACCAGATCAAAGAGGAGAAGTCATGCTTTGTAGTCCTATCAATTCTGCAAAGCAAGAGGTGGCTCAAGTATGTTGAGTGTTCAAGTGAGAAGGAGATTCCACCATGTTTTCTTCAGCTTCATGGCTTTCTTTGCTTCCCTCTGTAATTTCTGTATTAAGAAACTTGTGGTAAGGAGCTTCGTTGTGAGGTTTCTTCTCTTTGTGGTCAGTTATCTGGGAAAGTGGAATGGAAGGCCATGAATCTGCCAAACAGGACTCCTTAGTAGAGTATGTTTTGATGTAATGTCATCTCTGACCTTCCAGTGACGCCAAAGCTGGTTTTGAATCTGCGTTTAACTGACAGGTAATGGTGTGTAGTGTTGGAAGACACCAAAGATTTGACAAACTCTGTAATTTCATGTGAGTAACATCCTAAGAGGGACTCGGTGATTGCTTTCTTCTACAATCTGCCCATAGCTTTCAGAGGAGCTTCTTTCATGTCAGGTTGGTTTGACTGGATACTTCAGTGTTTTTGTATTAAGCAGGAGAAATCTGGTGGTCTGTTTTCTAATTTTTGTTTCTGTTCTGTGACTGTTCTCTGGAGTATGTCCTCTTATCGTAGGCAATACCTTGTTTTCAATGGCAGCTTTTTCGTTTTTCTTCCATACCTTGAGTTTCCCTTGGTGTTCCTCCTACTTTGGCTGTACACTGCCTTTTTTCCCCTAGAAAAATTATCTGTTTGTTTACAGTTTAGGCAAATGTCTGCATTTTTATGCTCTTAATTTCTTAACGTGAGCCCACCCTTTCGAGTCTGATGGTGGAACACTACTCCTGACACGCTGTCTGAGCAGACTGCTCTTCATGCCAAGGTTCCAAGTGTTAATCTTGCTGCAGACTGGGGTGATAATTCATTGCTGTCACAGCAACACATGCTTAAAGTTGCTTCTTGCCAGATTTGTTGGCTATATGCTACACTAGAGAAAATTATTTCAAGAGTCTTATTGCATAGCCAGATGCTGTAGAACTAGTGCAATCAGCTCCCCCTCCCCCTTCTTTACGACTGTTCTGACTTCAGAGAGGAAAAACTATTATATAGTGAAACACATTCCTGTGGAGCACTAGTGAAGAGGTAGATGAACTTCTGATTGTGGCTAATTCTTCTGGGTTTGCTTCTAGGGAAGTTCTATTTTGTGTTCAGGTTAAAAAGGAAAGAAGGTTTTTAAAGTAGGGTGAGGGTAATTAAAAAAGGAATTAAACAGTGTCCCCCTTGCTGTTTTAGTTGTGTTCTCCACAATAGTTGGGTGTTGCGGAAGTTTATGTTTTCTTTAGGAACATGTGCTAATGACGAGATGGCCTTGATTCTGAAGAATTGTAACTTTTCCTGCCATCTGTGTCCTTATGATCTTTCAAAAGAAGGAGAAACTTTTTGTGAACTGTTGTTTGATAATGGCCAGCGCTGGCCTGGTAAGATGCTGTTTGGTTCAGTTACAACTACTTTAGCTAGATTAGGTGGTTCTAATTTTACCTCACTTGGAATTTTTATTCTGTGCTGCTTTAAATGCCCAATGATACATCTTCTGTTCCTGGAATTTATGGCTGTAACTCACAAACTCCTTGTTATTTGGGCTCACTGGAAGATGGTGCTGTAAGCCAGATCACAGACTACAGGTCACCACTGTTATTTGGTCACATCTGTCCCTTTGAAGGCTTCTGCAAGCCCCTCCATCAGTAGCTGTTCTGTCTCTGAGATGTTGTAGAGCTCTGAAGAGGAAAACTGGTGGCTTTTTGGTACAGGATCTGAGATCCCCTGGAACAACTTAACATTTGGCCTCACATACATGCTGTAGAAAAATGCAAGTTGTTTAATGGATAGCTTCTGAAAAAACTACATTTTGTGCCTGGTGGTGTTTGATTACTAGGGAAGGGAGATTTACTGGTGATTTAGTCAGACATAAACTTGCTAATATACTTTTCCCGGTGTATTTCCAGTATAAATCTCATAACGTGCAGTGTCTAGGCATTGTGTCACCAATAACTTTATCCTCTCTTATATTTTACGAGAAGCTGCTATAGAAGTTACGTTATTATGAATGTGTTTCCCATAGGTCAAGATCCAGGCAAAAATGTAGTGTAGGAGAGTTTGCTCGAGTATCACCCAAATTGTGTGTGCCATGCAGCCTTCCCTGCTTCTCATTCTTTGTGCCTTAATTATTTGCATTACCCAATTATGGGAAACACTATCTTGAAAATCAGACCTGGGAAGGACTTCTTTTAAACTTGAGTAAATCACCTATTTACGTGGCAGGCATAGCTTTTAAGCAACTTGAGGTACTCTCAAGAAGGCCTGAGGCAGTACTCTCAAATTCTTTTTTAATCCTGCTGTAAAGCATGAAGACCACATATTTGTCCACAAATAACCATAGAAACAAAGCAAGAGATCAGAACTAGAAATCTGTATGGGATCTCATGCAATACTTTTGCTCTACTCCGGGTGAGATTACTAGTGATTTGCAATTGTAATACTTTCTTCAAGAATCCCCTGGTTTTGCTTCAAGTTCTTAACTGGTTTTTCAAGTGAAGTATGCCAAGGCAGCTCTGGTTTTTGCTCAGCTAAAAGACTTGGTTAATTCACTTTCTCCCTCACTCCTGTGTTTTCCCTTGTCACGCCCATCCCAATGCTGTGGTTTGTGCATATGTATTAGCCTCTAATTTTTCTGTATACAAGGGCTTTAAGAGCGCAGACAACTTTATCCAGCTGCTGGAGTAGCCTGCGCAGCTCTTCAGAGCTGATGAGAGAAAGGTTGAGTTCTATGTCATATTCCTGGCCTCCAGCGACGTTTCTGAGTGAATGATAGACTGAGGCTGAATCTCTCTTGCCGTGTATGTTATAGATGTTACATTTATTACAGGTACCATTTCTGTGAGTGCAGGAAAAGGGATTTGTTTAGAACAAATTGCCAGATGAGTTCTATGTTCTTCCCAAAATTCATATTGCACAGTGGTTATTTTTAATACCAAATACAGTTTCTGTTTTGGTTTTTTTTTTGGTTTTTTTTTTAGCAATGCCAAGCATGTACAAACTTCTGGTATTATATTGGCTTTGGTAGGGGGTCTGGAGCTTTAATGTCCTGTTATCATACCGGCTAATGCTCTAACCAGCAGAGAGCGTTGGTAAGTCTATTTTTCGTTTTGGAAACTGGGATGCACTAGATCAACGGAAGACCATACTAAAAAGTACACCTCATCTGCCAAAAAATATTTGTTAGTATGCTGGGAGCAATAAATTAAGAGTTTCTGAAAACTGTTAATGTTCCTATAGTATGGGGAAGAACAAGGAAAGCAAATAATGATAAATACCCAAGTTCTCTCTCTCCCAGTGGGACTGCAGTTTCAGGTTTTCAAGTCCAAAGGATCTGTTTCCCCATCCCAAATTCAATTGTTCAGCTGGGAGACAAGAAGCATTAAGCTTATCTGTTTGCTTGAACTGATTGGTTTCAGACCTGAGTGACTTGCAGCTTGGGGCAGAGCTTGTGGAGTCCTACCTTTTGATGACGCTTCCCTGTTGGAATGCAATGTGGTGACTTTTGAGATTGCATCAGATGGATTTGCTACTTAAGGGGAAGCTGTGGATACCAGCAGACCATCCATGCTGATTTGGGGAGAGAACTGAAATTCAGAAGGGAAGGCAGGACACACACAACCCGTGCCATCCGTCCTTTGGCTTGTTCAGGCTTCTCCGCAGTTCAGTCTTCCCCTTATATCCACTTGATACAAGTTATTACCATTTAGCGCAACAAAAAACCTTTTCAGTTTCTGTATGGAAAGTAAGCTGAAAACAATGAAAGATGGAAGCCTATACAACATTTAACACAAAGTGAGGGAATCATACAATCATCTAGGTTGGAAGGGACCTTTAAGATCCTTGAGTCCAACCATCAACCTTAACACTGCCCAGTCCACGACTAACCCACGTCCCTCAGCACCACGTCTACCCATCTTTTAAGTACCTCCAGGGATGGAGATTCTACTGCTTCCCTGGGCAGCCTGTTCCAATGTTTGACAACCCTTGGAAGTAAAGCCTCTTGTTTTGGGTGGGGAGATGTTGGGGAAGACAATGTCATAAATGGGCGGTTCAGGAAGCCCCTGATGTAAGCAGTGAGGATACACCAGGGAAGTATCTTGAGCAGCATAGAACAAGCCAGAGTGGTGTTCTGTAACTATCCCTCTATCTCAAAGGTGAAATATGATTTTTGGCTTGATTCTCTCAGAGTGGGTTTTGGTGGTATTGCTGATTCTGTCCATCCCTGCGGTGTGTTCTCTCGTACACGATTGCTAACAGGCCTTGGCGCAGACATTGTTGGCCAACTTTCACTTCCCCAAAGGACGTTATAATATCAGCAGAAATTATTGCGTAGACTCAGCCTCCCTGGTTGCGTGAGCACAGATTTTTTTCATGTGGATGAACCTTCGTGCTTTTTTTGTCTTTGTTTTAAATGCTTAAATTCTGTGCAAAGTCTGTGTAGTTCCATGTTAAACATAACTTTATCCGTTGGTGCGTGCATGTATTGAAATTAAAATTTAAAACCACTTAACAAAAGAAAGTTTTTTCTATCAGTCTGAAAATCAAGAACCTGTCACTCTTATACTGTAGATTTTCATAATGCAGAATCATGATTTCTTGATTCTACCACTATTCCTCGTTTTTAGAGAGAATCTTGAAGTGACATTATATTGGCTGATGGGACACCAGTTGGAAATGGTAACTTTTTTTTAAATTGCAAAACCAAATAAGACTATCCTCTTAAGTCCCTCAAAAGCACTGCTCATGGTATCTAATGTCTGTTAATAATTTCTTAGGAGGAATTATGGAAATACTACTCAATGCACTAATTTTCTGCAGCTTTCCTAATTACTCCATTGATTTTTTTTGAAGCATAGATTTGTGCCAAGGTACACTGGGGTATATTTGAAGAAAATACGGAGCAATAAAACTGTAATTGTAATTCATGTATGACTAACAAACAAAGCATTAATTTTATTAGTTTTGCTAGCAGTCTCTCTGTTTGAAGTGTGTGGTTGATTCGTTCTTAAGCCTGTGCTTCATCAAGCTTTTTGCACCATTCTCTCTCATCTATCACGCAGTGTCTCGCATTGAACTGGTCTTCTATACGTAGATATATGTGTATCTGTAGGTAATGAATTTTTTTAAAAAAGTTCAAAAATGGATGTAAAGGCTGGTTTAGTAGTTACTTTTGATAAAGCTTTCCCCTTCCCCTATTATCTTAACCATAAAAGAATAAAAATGTCACTTAGGTTCTTCCAGTCAGTCTGCATTCAGTTATTAAGTACTGGTACATGGAACAGTCACTGTTCCATTGGAGTAGTGTTAATCGTACAGTGACTTTATCTATGTTGTTTTGGTAAAATGCAAATAATTATTGTAAATAGTTTTAAAACTTCTCATTTCGATCCTGATGTTTCATGGAAGGCTCCTATTGAACTTTATCTCACATCATGAGAGACCAGAACTGTGTGATGAGAAAATGTGTTTTGGTATTCAGAAGCCTGTAAGAACACTTACTTATTTCTTTTTTTGATGTTGCTGTTGGGTAGAGCTCAGGGGGTTTTTTGGCCAATATAAATGTGCTTCCAGATCTTAACTTTTTAAAGTCTCAGTTTGAATGTTGAGGTTTTAATACTTTATTTCATTGCAGAGAATATTAGTGCCATGGATTTTTTACTTTAATTAGGGTTTTTTTTGTGTGTGTGTATGTATATTAAAAACCCATACATATGTACTCAATGGTAATTTGCTTAACCTTGGGAAGGAAAAGAGAATGGTAATATGAGATACTTCAAGGTGTGTGGTATCCAGTGTAGTACAGAATCTGTTTCTTCTCTGCCTTTTTAAGGATCAGGTTCACTAATTTAACGATCAATTAAAAAGGATTCAAGGTCTGCTGTGTTTTGTCAGAGCAGCACAGCTAAACCACATGTGTAACTTCCCCCCCGGCCCGTTATCTTTTTTGGTAATTTCTTTGGACGTATATGGCTATTAGCATTCCTGTCTGCTCTTGTTTGATTAAAAGAGGTATTTATGAGTTACAATATGGTTACTCGGAATTTTTTTTCCCCATTTTCTAAGAGAATACTTGGCAGCAAAAAAGCTACATGAAACCTTTGGAATAAAGAACTTCTATCCCTTGAAATAGCTGGTGTTTCGAACTTTTTTTTTTCCCCCTCAGTAGAAGCAGAATCTGGCTGCCTAAGAAGAGATTGTATCTTCTTTTGCTGTAAAGATGAAACTGCTGTAACGAACAGGTGAATGGAGACAGTAGGGTTCTTGTAAATGCAGATGCCATTCCTCTGCTCCCTTCTAAGAGTGTCGTTGAAGAATGATGGAAATAGAGGCCATTGCTGAAAGATTGTGACTACTGTAGAGCACTACTCTCCAGTCTCTTTCAAAAACGTGTTAGGAAAAAAAACCAAAGGAGGTGGGCAATCTTTCCAGGCCTGTTCTTGTAATATTTTAATCGACTTAAAGTTTGCAAAATCTTCATCATTATGTTGACTGTTAAAGGTGAAGTCTGACCAACATGTGAAATACAAAAGGACCCACTTTTTTTAGTTAATTTGTGACTAAAATAATGGAGGATTTGTTGTAAATTCTCCAAACCCCTGTTTTATATTATATGTGCAGTGCAATAGCTGTGAGGATGGACTGTATTTTGAATATTTATCAAACATGGGAAATCTATTTTAACGTGTTGCAGCTGACTATCTTTTAATGCTTGCACATCCTGAGTGGTGGTAATCCCTTCTCTGAAAAACTGCAGAATGATTTCTTATCTCTAAATGGACTTCTGGTTATTTCAGCCCGTTATCTGCTTGCCAAGCAGCCTTGGGTAACTCGAATCCATCTATATAGGACTGCTTTCTCTTCCTCCTCCTCTTTACCTAGCACCCCTCACCCTCCCTCCTGCAAAGAAACAGGATTTCGCTTACCTCTTGTTTACGTATTGACCTGCAAGTTTGAACTTCTGGTGTTCAGAGCTACGCGTGGGGGGGATCTGTTGAGCTAGTCCAGGAATAATTTTTATATGAACTGTAAAAGCCTTTCTGTTTCAGATGGCGACCTTACATTCTAAACCAAATTACAGAGCAGCTTGTTCGCACAGTGGATTGTGAGGCTTTTCAGCTACTGCTTTTTCTCTAGTAATGCTTTTTGCGTTGTTTGGTTTTGTTTTTTTTTTTTTTGAGAATTTAAAAGATCTGGTGATCTAGCTTTGTCTCTGGTTTTCAATTAAATCTCTTAAAATCTCACACTACAGGCAGTCTTACATTGGTACACAGAATAGTTACGCTGAAGTTGGTGTAACTAACTCCACGCGTGCATAAGCCCCCTGTTCTAGGATTATCACCAAGATGTTAGTCTTTTCTACCATAGACACGGCAGTAATCTTTTTCCAGCTACGTGAATGCTAGAGTCTTCTTTTCCCATCTGTTTTGGAGCATTATTTCAGATCTGAAGCTGTACTTGGAAGGGTGCTTGGATATTGCTTTCCTGTCCTGTTTTCGGGCTCAAGCAGGTATTTCCCTCACAGCTCTGAGTAAGCTCTGCTGTCCTCGAGCAAGTGTCCTGAGGAACCGTGGGTTCTGCTTCATCCTTAGACAGACTGTGGGAGCTCAGCTGGCGAACAGGAGACTTCCTTTTCTTGTAGCTTGTTTCAATCGTGGCAGCCACGTTGAAGTGAGATTCCATTAAACAGAATTATGAGGTCACTGACTATGGCCCAGTCTGACTTTGTGGATGCCAGCGACACCCAACCACTGTTTGGATGATCAAAAAAAGATGATTTGATTTTGTCACAATTGCTGTCTGCAAATAGCTCAATCATGTTTGCCATAGGAGTTAAAAAGCAATTTTTTCTACAAATGCATGTTGCGATTTTCAGTTGTCTCTTTTCCAGTTGGGAGTCCCCAGAGCTATGATTTTTGCTTTCAAAATAGATTATTTAAATCGCATGATTATTATATTTATATAGCTGACGTTGTTTCTTCATGTTCTGCTTTACATGAAAATGCATGTGCACCTCAGTACCCTTAAACTCTTCTGATAAGGTAAACTGTAAATTATATCTGAGTAACTTTTTTTTGAAAGAAGCATGCAGCTTTACTGTACAGATGCTCTTTTGGTAAATGAAACACTACTTATCTTAATTATTAGTGTTAATGGGCATTCTGTGGGCCCAGTATTTGCTTAGATTCAGGTAGAATCTAAGTTATGTCTCTTTATGTTTGACAAATGTGACAGTGACTGTAGTTCTGACTGTCTTGTCTGAATGGATCAGTGGCGTGTGCACGAGTAGTTGCTGGCAATTGCCTGTGATGCACAAGCAGACGATCTTCTTTCTCCCCTTCCAAACATAATCTGCAGGCACTGTTATTACCAAAATTCCACATGCCACTAATTTGTCAGGTGCGTGTGCTCCAGAACACTCAACACTCTGACTGATGAACGTCTTGTAGTTTCTCCTTGTGCATTTATCTCTTCTTAAAGGTCTCTCCGCTCTTTCAGAAACTGCTATGCTTCTGTCCAAGTGTGTGATGCTGGCTACTGAATGTCTATGGCATTAATATAAGTAGACATAAATAGAGCAAGGCCTCTAAAAAAACATAACTTTTCCCATCATACAAGCTATACCTGTGTTGAGATACTATTTTTGAATTGAAATTTGCCATGGGTTCCTGGAGCTCAATGTGTACTCAATGTTAAGAGTCCATAAAGTACCTTCTGAAATCATCTTTAGACGAAATTGACATTCAGATTCCCTTTTTTTTCTTCTAAGTAGAATGGTTACACTTCTTTCAACATAGCTGTGTATATACGTGTACATAAGCTGTATTTTCATTTCACAAGGAAGAGTCATATGTGGGGCAGTTATTTTCAAAGGCTTAAGTTTCCTAAGAGCCAGTGGCGGAAAAGGGAGACATGAATGAAGTGGCTTGAAACAGTTTTGATCTTACTTGTGGTATTCCTGTTTTGCAAGATATAGAGGGGAAAATCGTATATTTTATTCTTGAAACATAAAAACTGAGCTTGTTTACAGAGTTTGAAGGGATATGTACAAATAGCTGTTCCTGCTTACTTGTTATCACAAATGTTATTTGGGGGAGGTTTTTATTAAATAGTTTGAAGTTTGGAGGACGAGCTGTACATCTTAAATGAAAATGAAGATGAATCTTTGCATGAATGGTGACATGAACTTTTAGCTGCACTAAATGCTTGTGCATTTACATGTTCTAGTAGTTGGACGCTGCACAGAACAGAATTTATATGCACTTCATGTTTCTTGTACTGAGTGCTAAAGGAGTTGCCTGCAACAGTGATACCTAAGAAGTTATCACGTTCACTAGAGTTCTGTTTTCCCCCTTTCTCCATAGCATTCCTGACTCATCCGCTGTATGTGAATTTTTTTCTCCTGTCTCTTTTTAATGTCATCATTTGACTTTTCTCTAGCAAAACCATAGTGATGAGTTTGCTCTGCAAAACACTTGTCCAAAGGGTGATGCGGAGTATGAGTATATATGAGAAATCTTTTATTCGTTTTTCTTAGGAGATAAGTTTTACCTGGGATTAGTTAACTGGGGAGTTCTAACGCAGATCTTGGGCTAAACACACGGAGGGGTAGTACTGTTCTCTCATTTCCCTCATCAGTTACCACTGCCATCACTTGATTATCAGGAATGGGATGTCAGGAAATCCTGCCCTGATTAAGTCTTTTGGCGCTTTAATTCCTAGAATTATTTCATTACTGAGAAAGAAATGCCCAGGCATGGATTCGCAGTACTGATGAAAAACACTTGAACTTGCCTGCAAACTTTCTGAAAAATTTCCCCTCTTTTGAGAACCTGTTCTCTGCGTTCTTAATTTCTGTGTGATTAATCAAAGAATAATTGGAGTAATTTATTAACTTTGACAGGCAAATTGTCTTCTACATCAAAGTACTGTTCTTCTAGCTCTCTGGCAGTGGACAAAATTAAATCGTTAATAGAAATCTTAATGTTTTCACCAAAAAAGAAGTGGAAAATGTTATGTATTATGTAGCATGTTACTTTTTCTTGCTTACAGGGCACAGACATAATGGCTAGTAGAGCGTCTGAAAGGTGAGAGTATTGTGTTTGAACATTTCCACTGATCTGACACGTGTAATGGCAGCAATTAAAACTGCTGAAGGTAAATCTGTTTGCATTTCTTTTTAAAATCAGGTCTTTGTCTTTCGCTGAAATTTATAACCATTTTTTTTATATAGTTTTAAGATGTTCTTTGGCACCTTTAAACGCTTTTCTTTGCTGTCTTGTAACTTGAGTTCTAGTATTTTAATGTAAAGAGTGTTCTGTTGTGAGAATGTGAAGCAACGTGCGTATTATGAGTTCTGAAGTACTGTCAAAAGGATGCATCATGGAATGAAACAATGGCATCGCATCGAAAGTGTTCTGTCTTGACGGTTCCTGTGCTGCAGAACTCTGAATAGTTTCAAGAAATGGAGTAGTTTTAGGATTTTTAAGTTGTTCATGTCAACTTTTCAATTATTTAAGTAAAAGCTGTGCTCCTTTCAAAAGGCCACTAACAATCGTTTGGAGCTGGCTACCAGAAATGGTTCTCAGAACTCCCCAATAGCTCTGTCAGATAAATCTTTACCCCTTAAAAGTGTTGAGTTGTTAGGTTTTTTGGTTTGTTTGGGCTTTTTTGTTTTTTGTACCCTTCGCACTCTTCTGAAGGTACTTAGAAGGAGGCTCAGTATTTGCCGTATTTGGTAGCATGAAGGTGGATGGGTTTTTATCTTGCGAGGATTGGGTAGCACTTTGGCTGAAGTGTCGTTGTTCTTTTCCATCTTTCATGTTTTAATAGAGGCATTAGAATTTTATGAAACTTAATTCAGAAAGAAACCAATGTTTACACAGACAGATTGTATAATGTTTACAGCGCTGGGTATGCTTTCATGCTTGATCTCAAGGAAGGAGGGGGTGTTGTAGGTCCTGAAAGTAACGTTAGCTTCACTTCATTGTATTTTCACCCTTTCTTCTGCAGCCCTTCCAACATCTTCCTTTGGAACAGTAGAGGGTAGGTGAAGCTTTTCCAGAGACAGGCTTCTCTTTAAAACATAGCAACTAAAATGGCAAAAGCCGAGGTGCCTTATTTTTGTTTTATTTTGTCCTTTGAAGAGCAAGAAAAATAGGAAGAAAGATCTGTTGTTGATATTATGAAATAGGCCTTCACTGTAATTAACAGCCTGGGAATTTTTCTGCTTGCTTTTCTTATCCCTGTGTTGCAAAAGCTTGCTGTCCTGCTGGGATTTCTTTTTGGAATGCAGAGGTGTGTTCTAGCTAAAAAGCATGTGTTTTGCCTAATAAGCTTTCCCAGCCATTGAGCCCAGCTGGCTGCTGCGGTCTGTATTTGTTTTGTCTTAACTAATTTTTATATCCATCCTTTAAACTAAACTAACACTTTTTGCATTAAATGACAAACCAAGCACAATGTCCATAAATGAAACCAAACACTATAATCTACTAATTTTTGTTTTCAATGTGCAGCATTATGTAATCAAGCAGCCTACTAAAAAGGAAGATGTGGAAATAATACTGGTGGCGTTTAAATGGTGCTAAACTAAAGCGATGAGCTTCTGTTGAAGGGGGTGGTTATATTGAGTTGAGGGTTTAGCACTTCCTCTCTTGTAAATACAGAAGTCAAAGTGAAGAGAGCAAGGTCTAGGTGGTCAGCACAAAATCTTCATGTCAGATCCTCCTGTCTCTTGCTGTAGGAGGTTATGCATGGCGTCAACATGGAGCCCTTAGCTGGAGTCTACTGATGGGTTAGTTCTCGGGGTTGCTGTAGTCTGGAAGTTTGTAGCAGTTCCAAGTACTCAGATTCTCTGAAACTCAGCCAGGTGCCTTTCAAGTTTGGTCCAAATTATGAATGAACAGAATAAATGTTAGAAGATGAAACATGGAATAGAAATTCTATTTCAAAATAGTCATGAATCAGTGTTTACAAGTTTACAACAGTGACACTGGAATTGTTGTTGTAAGATGGTGTGTGTATTTGTGGAGCTTCAAAAATATTGTTTTTTTTTTTTCTTTTGTTCTTGTGTATTGATTGTTGGATCATATGTCCTTGGCTGTAGACAAAGACAGAACTTACCGTGGCTGATACCTGTAATAGGTGCATTATTGTAATGTGGGCTTCAGTCTCAAAAGTGATGCAGAGCCTGAGCTACGTGGGCAGCGCTGTGTCATCTTCAGAGCTCTCTGAGGTAGTGCTGCTTCTGTACTTCTGCCTTGCAAGTGACAGCAGGAGTTTGGGTTCTGGCATGGTCCCCTCACCTCCCCAGCCCCTTTCACTGCCAGATTGGGATGTGGACCCTTCCTTTTCTTCTCCCCCAGGCTATCCATGCCTGGCACTGGTTTCCAGCTGCAGTTGCCGCGCTCCGTGCAATCATAAGCATGGACAAGAGATGTAGGCCTGCCTCTTCTCTGCTTTATTGCTGAATATGAAAATTTTTCAAACCAGTCAAATATACAAAGCTCTGGCTATTTCCCGCTCTGCTGTTAGGTGCCAGAGGAGGTTTTTTTAATCAGATGCAGCAGCTGCTTGGAAGTTAAATAAAAAAAAAACAACTCACAACAACAATAAGAAACAGCAGCAACAACAAAACTACCTGTCTTTTACCCTGTTTGGCTGTTCATTCTCACAGTAGTAAGGACAGACATTTTTCTTCTAATAAATTCATGTAGTTTAAAGCTATTATGAGTAGAAGCATCTCCCTTTGCTGCTGGGGTGAGTGGCATCTGACCTGCACATAAACACTCTCCTGTTCTCGTATTCATTGTAGGCAAGCAGTCTGAGCTGGGTCAAGATGCAGACTTGAATCTATCTGATGGTTCTCCATGTTGCTCTTCAAAGAATTGCACTGCAGTGAGGCTCTAGACTTTTTTCTTCTTTACACAAATGTCAGTGGACAGATTTAGGGCCTGGATGTCAACTCCATTCACGTACAGGTTTGCCTCATGTTTATTAAACTTGTGCCTGATCAGAATCAAAATAAATTTACTGAAGTCAAAACTACTGATGACGAGAGCTCAAAAAGATACAAATAATTGCATTTGTAATGACACTATTAAAAAAGGGCAAACTTTTCCATGTGACTAAATTAAAAAGACCACGTTTTTTTCCTAATAGCGCTCCTTTTAGTAACGTATAGAATAGATTATTAAAAATAAAAGGGTGAATTTCTCTACACTCCACTTAAAAATCTCAGTTCAGAAACTTGTCTGTTTAGGTTTTCTGAACAAAGCAATGACACTAATACATGAAACGTAATCTGTTAATGGCTTACAGTCATCTGCGAGAAGGGAATATATAGATTTTCACTTAATGCTATTGTTTGGTACATTAAAAAAATCCAACAAAATATTGTTGAGTAGTTGGATATTGCTGGAAAAGCAAATCGGAGTATGAGAAGGAGATCTCTTCAGCTGTAGTCAACCAACTAAGAAGAAGAAAGAAATGAGAATTTCTCCTGTGACACTGTCATCCTACATTGGAGGGGAAGGTTTCAGCATTATAGCTGAAACTTTGTTTAAAAAAAAAAAAAAAAATTAAAAAAAAATAGCATCTTTAACAGTCCCAACATCAGTCATGGAAATTCGGAACGTGGTTCACAGCTACTGTGACCTTTACAGTATTAAACCTGTCTAAGGATTGCTCTCACAGCTTCTCAATAGCACTCTGAAACTGTCAAGAAATGGTGTCCTTTTTTGAATTTGCTGCTGGTGCATATTTGAAGTTTATAGTATGGGAGGAATAGAGATTACAACCATGAAATACAAGTATTGTATATTATATTAGTTTTCAGTTATATCAGTTGTTCAGAACGCAGCTAAGTAAGATTAGAGATACTTTGAATATAACATTTAAAATTCTTTTTTCTGTCGTAATGGAAGTTTGGCTTTGAGATAATTAACAAAGTGCTTGGTAGTACCTTGGAGGTGGGGGGAAAGAAGCAGGCAACTGAGATTTTGTAGTTCCATGTTTATACAAAAAAAAAATATTTCTTACGGCAGCATTTTTTTTTCTTAACATGTGGGCAAGATGCTCTGAACTCAGTTCTGAGAACTGAGTCTTATTAGTGAAGTGCCAAATTGAGAAGGTATTTTGATGTATTTTTGTTTTGTGTTGGGTTTTGGGGATGTTCTTCGTGTCTTTGTCGGGGAGGGCAGGTTGGAGGGCGCTTTTTTTTTTTTTTGTTTGCTTCTCGGTTCCATTTAGGCCATTCCAAATTTCTCTGCTTGGAAACCACCCCTTCCCCAAGCCCTCCTGATCAACAGCAGGTAGAATTTCGTGTGCCCTGATCTTGAGAAGCAGTAAGAATTTAACTGCATCTCTCCTTCCGGATCATTCCTTTGAGAGGCAGGTGAAATGAACTTATTTTGCAAAACAAGTTAATCATCCAAATGTAGGATGAAGTGTTAAAACTTAATAATCGATAGTACATCCTATGTAAAAAGACAGATGCTCTTCACTAACTCCACTTTATCACCCACCTTCCTGCACACATCATTAGTCTGTGGGACTGCAGCTATTTGCAAATGGATAAAGGAAGACATTTTTGTCGTGAGAATGCTCATTTCCCAGATGAAATTTGGGAAACTTCTTTTTTTTTTTTTTTTTTCTGAAGATGCTTTCATTCATCTTACTAGTTCTAGTGTGAGAAATCAAAACTCCTTTCTCTTCCAAAAGGTATTCTGGCTTTGCATCGCTTTGATAACAGGTTGGTTTTTTTTTTTTGCGTGTCTGTAGGGTTCAGAATATCTCATCTTTCTAAATCTTAAATCTTCTAAAGGGTGAATTGCAGTTTTAACCACCTTTGTCATATCTTCATAACTTTAGGTTTGCGAATTTGCATGGAAGTTTTCCGGTGAATGAAAGACCTCTCATTTTGCTCCTGTAAAATGAATTATTAATTTGTTTTGTACTGAGGTATGAGGAAATAGTATGCTTCAGCTTACTAGATATCCAGGCGTGGTCTGTGTAGGCATATTGAGAGTTTGCTTTAGTTCTCTGGATGTTCTAGGCAGTAATGTGCTAGTTGGCTTAGAGTATTCCTGTACGTACACAGCTAGATGAACGTAAATGTGCCCTCAGATGCTGATGTCTTAATATCAGAAGCAGAACTAGACAACAAAACTTCTGGCTTGTCCATTATAGTCCCTTTGATGCTTCGTGCTAATGAAAGCACTGTTGTTTGAGACCCTGTGAGTGTTCTGTCTTACTTTCTCTGAAAGCCTCGCTGTAACTTTAGAGGATGCACTTGTTCTGTGAAGACTATTTAGTGGTGGGGGTATGTGTTAATGGTCTTTTCAGTGTCAGCTCATTTTTCTGGCGTGTTTTTAAGGGGGAACGTGCTTCTTGGGAATGGTTTGTGGTGCTTTGGGCAATTTGGTCTTTGGAAGGAGAATCAGCAAATAGTAAAACCAAAAGGGAAGTTTATTTTATTGTTTTGCAATGTTTTTTCTTGTAGGCGCTGTTGAGGGGACTAGAACTTGTCTTCAGCTCCTGTTAGACAAAGAGGAAGTTTATTCTTATGGCAAGAAGTGAGCTTGGCTTGTATGCCTTACTTGATTGTTATATATATCATTGCTGAAACTCACAATTGTCGGAAAAGTTGCAAGCAATGGGGTTAATTTCTGTACTACCAGTTGGCTTGCTTTACTACAATAAATATAAAAATGTCGTGTGTAATAATTCTTAACGTCTTGACAGAATTGTGTGTAACTCATAGGAAGCCTTTAAAAGCAGAAATGTTTTCTACCAGACTAATGCTTTTTGGTTAGGCTCAACAATGGATCTACCCTATTTAGTGCGGCATTGGTGTGGGTTTTTTTTCTTTTAATAAAACAAATAGTTGCTAAAAGATGCACTCTGTCACTCTATTGCTGCTCATTTTCTACTAGTCTCCTTTTCTGCTGAGAGTATTTGTTTCATAAATAAGTCATGCCACAGAGAATCTGTGCTGTAGCACCATCCCTTCCATCTTTCCTACTGTTAGAATTGCTTTGACTTTGATGTGGACTAATTAAGTTCACATATTTTTATGGACATCTTTAACAGGGTAGTTAAAGAAAAGATAGCCGAAAAATCTGTGCTTTTCTAATTGAGGCTGTAGGACTTGTTAGGACTTTGATTGTACGTATCCTGAAGTTTCTTTTTTTTTTTTTCTTCTTTCTGGAAGGATGCTGTCTGGAGTATTTCCGTCAAAGTAGTATGGCAAAGTTCCCAAGAGCATACCTGTGTTCATATGAAGAAGCAGATTTCTTAGTTTTATGCAGGGCAAAATGCAATCTCTGCAGCCTGGGCAGGGTTTAATAAGACTCTCTGCACAGCATCAGGCAGGTTTGTTTAGCTTGCTCCTTGAATTGCTTCCCAAGTCATGTGCTCACAGATTAGATCAATACATTACCTAATAGGACGTTTAAAAACATTTCCACGATTTGCTGACATGGGGGAACGGTGAGGTAAAGTAATAGATTTTGTACTAGATCTTAGAATACACTACTGCGGTATTGGCAAGCCCCTTGTTCTCATGTGAAATTCGCTACTGCAGTGGTGCATTGCAGGAAATAGATAAAAATCAACACACAGAACATATCCACGCATCATATATATTCAGGGAAAGAGATGCATTTGAACCTTAAGCAGCTTATGTGTTTTCACAAGACAAACGCGCATTCCACTTTTAAAAGAATCTTACTGTAGAAGGACATGCGATTTAATTTGAACAAGATCCATTATTTAAATGGTTTAAAAACACAATAGGCTCTTAAATGCATCTTTTATAGAGTACTTGAGAAATCATTCAGATTTGTGAATGCTAGTGGTGGGGATGAGCACCTACCAAATAAGCAATTTCAGCATAGTCATTTAAATTCAGGAGAATTGCTTTGTTCTTGTGGAAATACAGCTGCTTTTTTTTTTTTTTTTGCTACTGTGACTATATGTGGTAAAACCAAAATTATATCTTTAGAGCATCCTCCTATTTTCTCCCCGAGTTTGTGCTGTCTTTTAAATTGTGCAACTTTGGTTTTTTTTTTTTCCTCCCAAGTGTAATTTCAGCCTTGTACCTGCAGTGGAATTTTGTGTGGAACAAAAATTCAAAAAACTGGTTGTTTTGTTTTGTTTTTTTAAATAATCTTGTTTAATGACACACTCTTGGCATAATGTATCATCCAGAGTAAGGAGAACAGGAAAAAAAAATTGCATGTACAGTTTAAATGGTAACTGTTCAGATCTCTGGTTGACCCCCAAACACAATCCTTAATTTCATGAAAGCTCTCTAGCTTTAGATGGACTTTCACTGCTCTCTCTCGAAGAGCCTGTGAACCAAAACTGTGGTTTTGGCGCTTGGATGGACTTTGGCTACAACATTGTTCTCATTTAAGAATGTGTCTTTGCAGAGTTATTCAGAAAAACGTGTTGTCTCTCTTCTGAGTATTGTCCATACGTGTAATCCCCTAACTTCAGTGTGTTGGAGCTTTAGCTGTAATTCCCTTCAGGGTACATGCACTCCAAGCTTAAGATAGCACAGATTGTCAATAGAAGTAACTCTCCAGCTGCATAGCCTAATTGGTTTAGAGCAGGAAGGCGTGATTACTGCACAAACAGCTGCAATTGCTGTAAATGTGTGTCACTGCCCCTCATTTGGAGATGGTGGCACCAACGGTTGAGCCAGCAGAACAAATTATGAGAGTGCTCCTCAACCCGTCTTAGTTTAGAAAAATACATTAGGTGCAAACTGTATAAGGTGAAGCAAAACAGTTCAAACCAGCCCCTTCCAGCAGGAAGGGGACAAGTAAGATGAGTTTACGGATGTTTTCCATCCTGCCGCTTAGTGCAGAGCCTCATTGGAGCTTTGATCTTACTGAATGAAAGACCACATTAAAAGCAAATCATTATTCTTGTTCTGAATTCTCGGGGAAAAAATGACTTACTTGAAGTAGCTCACTTAAGAATGGGAAAGGTCGCTTTAGGATCGGGTGATCCTAGTGTATAACAGCATATAATGTCAGGAACTACCGCATCAAGTTTAGTATATGAGAACTAAAGTACCTGCCCTCAAGAGGTCTGGTTCTTTCTGGAAGAAAGGCTCCAGGAAGGCTTTCCTGACTTCTGTAGATCAGTCTTTGTAGGTATTAATCCAGTATTTGTGGATAAGGAGGGGGGAAAAGGAGGTTGTCTCTTCTGAAATAACTTTCAGTCACTTTTTTTTCGTTCTTTTTTGTTTTTCTTCTATCTCTCCCTTGACTGGTCTCAAAGCAGCTGTAGTATATTTGGGCACAGTGGGAAATGGTCTTTAACACAAATCTCTAAATTAATGCATTCAAGAGTTCAGGAAAGCATGTGGAGTCATAAAAAAACCCTACTATATTATCTGGCACTTAGTATGTATAGAAGTATTTTTAAAGCTCCTTCTGTGGAACCTGTTCGCAGTCTGTCTTTTTTTTTTCTTTATGAACTCAAAGCTATTTCAAACTTGCTTCTTTCAGTTCAGATCAGTGAGTCTCCTTATTTTATACTGGACCTTTTTCCAGCTGCTGCTTAGTTAAAAGTTAGGCATATTTTCCGTAACAGTGAAAGGGAATGAACCCCTGCCAGTTTGTGCCTGGAAGAGTATTGCTGTGCGAATGAGTTATTAAGGTAACTAGTTATTGTGCTCTAGGACTGCTCAGTAATATCCATTCCCATTTGGTGGTACGGTTGGGAGAAGGAAAGTGAACACTCTGGCTGTTGATTTGTAAGTCAGTGGATGCTGGGATATCACCAGCTTTGTGAAAGTTTTCTAGGATAACTTTATCCAGATTTTTTCATCCCCAAGCAGAACAGGTAGTAGTATTTCAAACGATGTTGGTGGTCCTTTCAGGCTTATTCTGAATGTTGTTGCTTCCAGCTGCCGTGTCTAGAAGATGCTTTTGTAGATGGCCTCTTTTCTTGCATGTTACAAAACAGCCCCTCCGTGTCGCTTATGCCCTGTGAACTTGAAGGGTTTACCTCTGTGTTCCTCTTGTGTCTTGTCTTTGGGTCAGCGTTCTGGCTTTGTTACCAACAATTCACTTTTGTATAGAGCCTTTTTCTGGTGTTCAGCAAACTCTTGGCAGCATGGTACCTCTCCTGTCATCTTCCCAACCCTTGCGCAGAGAATAGAAACAATTGCTTACTGCGTCCAAAGACACAAGATAAAGTACTGTCAGGCTTCCGCAGTCACTCTTGTGGTTAATTTTACATTTGAGAAGACCTGTTCAGGACCTGGAAACAGTCCTGATTGGCTTCTTTTTTTTTCTTTTTTTTTTTTTTTAAACTCAATTCTACCGTTATTATTTCTCTGAATGAGGATCTTGGTCCTATCAAAATATTTGGCCAACTGTATTTTGGTTCCTGGTGAGTTAGCCGTGCTGCTGTTGTGGCAAGCCGTCCCTCCTGCAGAAGGTAGCTCAGGCTGCTTTATTAATTAGGATTAACTCACATTCTCCCCGGCCTCCAGAGTATTTGTCAGCCTGGCATCGGAGCACCACAGAGCACTTAGTAGAGGCTTGTCATTGCCAGATAAGGAAATTGAGATAATTTGTCAAGACTAAAAAATACAACTGAAAAAGGAATAGGAATAGTCTGCTTTTAAAACTTTTAGACCAAAAAGAACTAATGAAGCAGATAATTCAAAATATTCTGATACTGGCTTCAAAACCTGTGAGTCTTGTGTGGTTGCCGGTGCGTCTTCCATGAAGATAGGAGAGGGGAAAAAAAAATAACCTGAAAACATAAAAGGGGGTAAAATTGCCTTCAGAATTTGAATTGCAGAAAATATTTAATCATTCTTTTTCTGGCAGTAGGTACTGTGCAGCTAATCTTGTTTCAAAACCGGGGTTAAATTAAGATAAAATGATTCTGAGGTGGGAGCAGGTGAGTTGAACGTAGGTGTTACTTTGCCTTATCAAAAGACAGGTAGTTTGTGCCCTTGCTGGGATGCAGCATCTTGAATAAGGTGCAGTGGAAAAGTTTTATCAGTTTGGAAAGAAAAAAAAGTTTACTCCAGTTGCTTTCTAGCATCTTTTGTAGCATGCTCAGTACTTTTCCTTTTCCCTGTTTTAGATTTTCTCACTTCCAGGCAGAAGTAGGATTTGTTGGAATTAGCCACGGGTTAATCTAATCTACAGGACAGCAAGCTGCTCAGATGGTCCTAATGGTATCCTTCATTTACACTCAGTTTGAGAACTGTGATGTTATTTAACAACTTGGGCTATTTCATCTTTATTTATAAATTGTGATATTATTGTCTTCAAACTCTTGCTCAGATGGCCAGAGCCAAAGGTCCTGTTCACAGCCTAGGAAAGCTGGGTAGGCATGTTCTCTGTCGCACCCGATGGCAATATGGGAGCCAGCAAATACACCGCTGCAGAGCAAGCGCCTTAGGTTTAATGTTTGACGTTGAAATACTGAACTCTCTCTTTCTCCTGCTGTCTAAACAAACATTTAGAATAACCAAGTTTAATAAGTTACCTGTGCTTGGCTCTTTTTTTTTAAGGTGACTTCCTGGACACTTACCAAACAACAAAAGTCAGTAACTAGCAAACAGTTTTGCTAGTACTAACAAAACCTTTACTAGTACCACAACCGTAGTGGGGCTGGAAACAAAATTTTAAGTATTGATGGAATATTCTTTAAAAAAAATAACTGACATTTCTAATCAGGCAATAGCATAATTAAGACTTGGTTGCAGGAAGTGAGTGAACAATACTTAAGTTGATTTTTTTTTTTTTTTAAAGCTGATGTGTCAGAAATGTGCGCTGACTCACAGTAACTCTGAATCATCCTATCAGCATGTGGAGGAGTGATTTATATGCCATGCCATAGAGAGCTGTAGAATCAATTCCCTCTCTTTTGTTTCTTGAAACCTAAGAACATGCCTTTGAAGTTTTAAGTATTTAAATTTACGAAATATCCGAGCCACTATACTAACGGGTGATGGGTCTGTGGCGTGCGCGCCTTAGAAGAGCGGTACTGTGAATCTTGAAGTAAACGTAGACTAAGAAGTGATAGAAATGTCGTAAGGCAGATTTGACCTAAATTTGTTACTCTTGAGGTGCAGAGAGTACTCAAGAGTAATAAATCTTGTCAGCTGTGGTTTAATACTGGCTTTCTCCTCCCACAAGGCAGAAGAAGTGCTGCTGTTGGAATAGCCGTAGGGTCTCCATCTTCAGCGAAGAAAGAAGCAGTGGTCGGTTGTGTGACCTTTTGTGATTGTGTCCTTTTTTCTTTCAAAAAATAGGCTGAGGGAAGCGTGCTGTTCGTCACTCAACATGTGCTGCTGTATCTATACCACATTTGGGCAAGAATTTGTTGCAACAAGGATGGATAAGAATAAAAATAAAAGTCTGTGCCTAGGCTATGGTCTAGACGTCGCAAGGTGAATAGGAGAAGCAAAAATTGACAAAGAGGATTGACGGTACCTAAAATGTGCATATTAAGACTGGGAACTCTGAATATGGACGGAAATGTTTAAGTTTCCCTTAAATGTCTTCATCTGTGGCCCAGTGAGGGCATTTGCACTTTGTATCTGAAAAGTTTCAATCAAAAGTCTCTGATTTTTCTGTTTTGGGTTTTTTTCTGTTTTCTTTCCCCTGTTCTGCTGTTAAACTAATGAAAACTGCAAACTTTACAGTCTCTTCACTTTTATTCATGTGTCTGTAAGGGATTAAGGACTCAAGAAAGCGGAGTTTTATTTTGGGAGCTGTCACAGGTTCCTAAGGCTCTGGGCGAGTGGACGCTCATGTGTTGCCTTCTCCTCCTTCTCTCCCACCAGTGTGTGCGAGCGTCATGGGGAAAAGGGGATGGGACTTGAAAGGATGGGACTTCTCCTGCCAAAATAACTGCTGTGGTAGTTGTACCAAGGTTAACTTTGGAAAAGGTTTCTCAGTTTCTCACAGAAATCCTACTTCAAAATTCAGCAACCACAAGTGGGTGGGACTCATCAGTGTCTCCTTGTGCCTGGAGTTCCCCTTCTTTCAAGTCCACTGAAGTACTACCTTGTAAGGAACGGTTTGTCTGAGCTGAAGTAACGCTTCTGGAGCACAAATGCTGCTTCTTGGAAACAAAGGAGATTATGGTGACAAACTTAGGCGGGGAGGAAGAATTTCCCACAGGCACCTGTATTCCATAGGTAGGCATATTTAGAGCTGCACAACAAAGACTTAATCCATGCAGACTGAGGTTAAAGTTCTTTCTAAAGAATTAGACTTGGTTTTAGGTTGGAAAGGGAAGTGTACCCCTCCAAAGTCTTCCAGTAATGATGGTAACGTATTAGAAAATTGAATACTTTCTCCTCTTGCTTCTGATGTGTCTTAAGTGTTATGTCTGTTTTACACAAAAACTTACTTTTAAAAGGTGCAGAAATTGAAGTAGGTTTGTACTGGGAAATTTTTACTTTCCTAACGCTAAGGATTTGTACGTGAGCAAACGCTTGCAGGGATCCATAGCTAGTGTATTTGCTTTAGGAGTACCTTAGGAATCTGCTTCTTTGAGTTACTTGCGAACATGCACCATGTGGCAACAGCTTCCTTATGATCTCCTAACCTCCCAAGCCTCCCACTGTCTTGTTAGTGTTACCTAGTTCATCTTTTCCCGTGAACCTGCGTGGTGAATATGGTTTGCAGACAGTGAAAGGTAGGTGGTCTTTGGCTTATAAGCTTCTAACTGACAACAGCTCTGTTCTGAAAGGGCTTTGATATATTTAGTGTGAGCATAAGAGGCAAGACTCCTTAAGTACCCTAGTGGAAAGGTTCTTTAAAAAGATGTTTTCCCCTCATATACAACTAAATACAAACCAAGCTTCTAAAGCTACTTCTGAAATATCTGGAAATACAGAAGGATGGTTTGTGGTAGCTAAGGTCTATTGTATGCATCTTGCTTTTTCTGCACAGTTTGCGTTGCAGGGCTAGCCACTTGAAACTTGCCGTTCGTTGGTTGGAGGGGTCAATGTTATATGAAGTTGAAACAGGTTTGTAGGTTCTTGGAACAATTGACGTTACGTGCCCAGCGTGAGCACCTTGCTTTAGGTGGAGGAAAGGAGAGCAGGAGGGGGAGCTGTGGGACAGGGAGCTGCTGGGGTAGAACAGCAACGCCAGCTGGATGTATTAATTTTCTCCACCGCTGTTTTGATGGTTAGGATGGTAAGGCTGTTAGGATGGGAAACTAATAATAAGCTATTCTGACAATTTGGGAAGTCTTGAAGTGTCAGCAGTCTAGTTCTTGACCTACTGATGCCTGCTGCTTTCTTTTTAACTCATTTTGTGTCATATCTATGAACAGTATTAAGAGCCGGTAACCTTTTAGAGATGGACTCTATTGACCTTGTTACAGGTGATTTCAACCAGTTCCCGTTGTGTGTCGTGCGCTAGTTTTTACATCCTCATTTGCTAGGCTGTTTAAACCTCCTTTAAAGAAGGTACAGAACTATTGCTGAGGGTCTGGGTGTGCAAGTTACCACTGCCTTAGAAATAAAGGAGATGTGTAGTGGAAAAAACACTGAAGAGGGAAGTGGGATATCTGATGTTGCTCATGGCTGCGGCTGTGTCAGAAACATTGTCAGTGACTGCGCACACGTCATTTATATTGTGCAGGACCATTTTTTCCAGTTTTCTATAATTTAAAAAAAAATAATGATTATAATCTTCCAGAAAGAAAACGCTCGGGGCCTCTTCTGGTTTCTGTGTGCAGTTTGTTAGAGTATGAAAGCAAAAATAAAGGGGATAGACAGACAGAGGTTCAGTATGGACTGAAGGGAGACTGGCTGGGGACGTAGGATGAGGGAGAGAGAACAGGGTTAAAGATGGAGAGTGGAGTAACTGAAAGTGAGGAGAATAGAAGCAAGTAGGGAACAGAATAAAATAATGTGGGGAGCAGAATAATAATGGGAGAGGGTATGGAAGAAGGGGAAGATTCTACATTTATGTCTTAGGATAAAGGAAGGGATGTTCTTGTATCTAGGAGGACATACCAGAGAAAAGGAGAAGTGACAGGTTGATTCTGCAGCCAAAATGCTGCTTGACTTCCCAAAAGCATCCGGACCATAAACATTGCATTTTAAAGAAGTTGAGTCGTGTTTTAAAGCAAGATTGTGGCTTTATGGGTCCAACCAATTTTTGACTACACATTTGCAGTATTCTGTTTGGTCTTAGACTGTAGCCTCAAGAGATGTGAGCAGGGGTGGAAGTATTATGAAACAAAGTAATTTGATTATTTGGGGTGGGGTGGGAAGGTGGCAGCTTTGTTGTAACTTAGCAAATGGTTTAAAAGCACAGACAGATGAAAAGGAGACAGCTAATCTAGTTAAGAATAGCCACTATGGTTTTTGATATTGATTTCTTTCTTCACTCTGTTGCCTTTTAACCTTATTTTCTTACAATTTTAGAAAAAACATCTTGAGCTATACTGAACAAATAGAGGATATGTATAAAATAGCTTCCTTTAAATAAATGAACTTTTAACTTACCACCAATTTATTTTACATTCTTTGATTTAACTTTCATTAAAATAAAAACTCTTAGGGTATTATTTTTCTGCCTTTTAGTCTAAAAGGGTCGGTTTTTACATGCTTGTTATGTCATCTGTTTACAATACATTTAATGCGAAAAGATGTATTTTTAGCTGGCTAAGTAAAATAGCTAGTTGCTAGAGTTGTCATGGCAGCGATGTTAACAGATAGGCTGATCCTATTTAGCTTTTGCAGCCAAGGAGCGACCGTTAGGCAAGAGTTTGACAGTTCTGCAGTATTTTTCTAAAGATGGAAATTGTGCTGCTGGTGGTGAGTTTTTATGGTCCTACTTTAAAATATTTCTTTCTGTAGGTGTGTGGAGTTTGATTCAAGCGATCTATTTTCATCTAACAGAAATTAGGAGAACTTTGAGTACACAATATGTGAGATTCAGGATTTAAGTCTTAATTTGTAGAAGCTTGGAAATGAATTACACAGTGCAGCATACTGCAGGCTTCTTCGTTGATTTTTTTTTTTTTTTTTTTTTTAACAGCCATAAGTATTTTGGAAGAAAAATGCCAGACTAGAGAACAGGATCATGCATCATTTATTCAGGACTAATTTTAAGTTGTGGCAGACCGGGCAAATATTGCTGAAGAACTTTGGGGATTATTTTTGATGAAATGCACTGCCTGGGTTAGATGATATCTTAGTATTTTAGTAATTCCGATTATTGTTGGGTTTTTTTTTTATTATGAAGAACAAAATGGTACTTCTTTATTGACAAGCAAAGGAATAGTATTTTCAGATTATACCCTGCAAAACAAGGCATACCTGTACAAGCGTTCCCTGCAGCTCTGAGCTGTTACAGAAGTTCATTTACTCTTGAACATATGTCCAAATGCAGTTGCTGTTGTCTGACATAAAAAGTGAATTTACTGTGAGGGATTTCTCCCGTCTGTATCCTCCAGTCAGATGATGTCGGACCCGAATTGGTTTTGGTGGTGTTGAGAAAAAGACTTATCCCTCAAGCTCTCTTAACTCTCTTACTAGGCAGGGTACTTTTTCAAAAGATTTGTTGAAGTGCCTGAGTTTAATGCTAAAAGAAAGTTTTGGGTGTTGTTGGCTTGAAGAGTGCTTCAAATGTGATTGAGAGACAAAAAGTCTACTTAACCTTCTAATTGCCTTTTTTTTTTTTTTTTCCGCTAGGCCTTCTTGTTAAAATGTATTGTTTTTATAGGAATGCAGACCCTCATGTCAGGTGTACATGCCTATTAATTTCCAATGAATCACGGTGACTTTCATCACGTACCTCCTCATTCTGGGTCGCTCAGGGTAACAGTCAGCACATCGCTTTCCAAACTTGATTCAAAGCCAGTCTTGAGAGTGGCAAAAGTGACTTCTGTAACTCTTTGACTGGTGTGGATTTGATGTTGCGCCACTATTTTGTGGGCTGGTATAGAGAAATCTAATGAATGAATCTGGCAGAATCTCCCAGCAGAGAAATGAAATGCCATATACCCACAAACATGTTAACGTTCAAGTTATATTACAGCTTTTGAGTGGATTGAGGAGCTTGGTGCTGTGAAAAAGCACAGTCCGTGCTGTGGTCCCACCACCCAGAACTCCTGCCTCTTCACCCCTTTTACCTCCCTGCGGGGCATCTGCTTTCTCTGAGCTCTGATGTTCACCCGAGTCTACTCCATCTCCCCCCAAACCTACTAACCTGACAAAAGGCTAGTTTTAGCCTAGCTTCAGCTTCCAGGTTAGCAGGTTTGTTGAGCAGCAAAGCCCTTTGCTTCAAGGTAGGGACTGTGGGTGGGGGCTGATTTTTGAAGCACTGATCAAGACCAGTGGTGTCGAGACCTAGCTCCCCTGGTAATCAGCATCTGCGCCGCTGTAGTGTTAAGCCCAGGCAGTGTTAGCCATAATGCCCAAAGGTTCTGCACCAGCAGTGGATGTTTGCGTGGCTCATAGCGAGCTGGGTGGAGGAACTGGTACTGGTTAACCTGGGGGAAAAAGGGCAGGTTCACTTCAAACACATCTGTCTCCCAGCTTGAGCACGTGGCTGTGATGGTCATCCTGCCGGTACCTGGTTGGTATGCGGATAGAAATGCCCAGGCCGGGTGAGGGAATAGTAGGACTGTATTCCGGCAGCAGTGCCTGCTTACCCTGGCTTGAAATCTTCATTAAACTCCAGGCTGAGAGTTGTAAATGGGTTGACTATCGTCTGTCCTTAGATGAGACTTGCTCCCTATCAAGACTTGGAAGTGTGTTGGATGAACGGAGGAGTTTTCTCCGATAATATGTCTAATTGGTGGTTTTGTCACATGGGAGCAGAACCGTTTCCCCCGCTGGTCCGCCGCATTCAAAAGGAACCGCATAAAAGGGAAAGCTAGCGGTTAGATCTACGCCTGTTCCGCTGGACTTGGAGCTGTGCTTCTGTCACTCATAGCGTGTGTCTGTTTCTCTATTTCAGGCCAAGTCGTGCATTTGTCATATGTGTGGTGCCCACCTGAACAGACTCCACTCTTGCCTCTACTGTGTCTTCTTTGGCTGTTTTACAAAGAAACATATTCACGAGCACGCAAAGACAAAGCGACACAATTTAGGTAAGATGTCACCCTGATGTACTCACTGCTGCTTTTTAACTCACTCTCTTATCCCTGTCAATTCCAGGCCAGTAAGGTGATATGTTCTTGTAGCTACCTCATTAGACAGGGAGATCAATTTTATTTGTGTTTTGGCTGGATTAGTGGCATTACTTTAAACCTGGTGCTTAAGCTTCCACTGCATCACAGATAAGTTTTTGTTCACAACTTAGAATTTGAATTATTACTGTTTAGTATCTTAGTATTTATGAATTAATGTCATATACCAGGAAAAATAATAATAATATGTGTAGACAGATTTTTCTTTTTTGCTAAGTATGAAAAATAAACATTTATTTCAGTGAACTCTTGTTCAGGAGGTCGTGTTCACTTTTTTTGTTCTTGCTAAGAAAAAAACATCATTCCATCATTCCTGTCACAAAGACGACTAATCAAGTAACAATGAGAATTATTTAAACTTCTAAACAAAACTGGGTGTTGTTTTTTTCTGTCTTGGCTTCTTGTTTTCAGTGGGGTCAATAACCTAGGTAATAAGAAGACAGTTTAACGGATATGGAGTACCTTTTCCTAAACTACCTCAAAAACATGGGTAAAACAAGTTCTTCTGTCAGCTTTGGTGCTACATAATGTTCAAGACCAAAAGCATTCAGTTTTGTTTTAAATTACTTACTGCTTATAGTTTAGAACACTTCAGAGTTATAAAATGATCAGGATTTTGCATTATATTAAAATTCTGGTTGTGTCAAAATAGCTGTATATAATTTTGCTTGGTGTGCAACACTTTATTTGGCTTCAAATTAAAATACATTCTTGGTGGAGTGATACAAGAAACAGGAAAAAAGGCATTACTTAATGGAATAAATTTTCTCTTGACCAGTGTGGCCACCGTTCCCATTTAATTTATCCAAAGTGCTTATGGAACAGTCTTTATTTTCCATGAAAACAAAGGTACTCCAGAAGGCCAACAGTGCAGTGTACTCCTGCGCGTAAGAAACTGGCATCTAAGTTTACTATTTACGGAAAAGATTATCTAAACCAGCAAATCATTATAGTTTCTCCATAGGTGTGAAGAAAGAAAAAATCTAGGCTCTGTAGTGGTATAGCTTAAGTTTGTAAATGCCTTGAAAAATAGAGTGTTGGAAGGTAGTACTGAATATCCATAATGTTTATGAAATTGCTAGCCTTTGAGAGTACCAAAGTGTAATTCTTGGTGTCAGGGTAGGCAGCAATATTTAGTATGAACTAAGGCAGAGATAGCTGTGCTTTACGTGGTAAGTTCAGGAGGAAAGAATGAAATGTACTAGGGTGAGAAGACATCTGAAATCGGTAAGCGCCCATAAGGCCACATCTGGAATCCTGTGTCCAGTTCTGGGCTACCCAGTAAGAGAGAGTGTGGAGCTACTGGAGCGAGTCCAGCAAAGGGCCACAAAGATGGTGGAGGTACTGGAACACCTCTTACGAGGAAAGGCTGAGAGCGCTGCGACGGTTTAGCTTACAGGAGGTGGCTCCGGGGGATTCAGCAGTGTGTGCAAATATCTGAAAGAACGGTTGAAAAACGTGGAGGCATGCTCTTTTCAGTGGTGTCTATACAAAGAGGCAGTGAGCACAAAATGAAACGCAGGATGTTCTATCTGATCCTCAGGGAACATGTTTTTACTGTGAGGGTGACCGAGGACTGGAACGGGTTGCCTTGAGAGGTTGTGGGGTGGCTGTCCTTGGAGATACTCAAAAGCCATCTGGACACGGTCCTGGGCAACCTGCTCTAGATAGCCCTGCTTGAGCAGGAGGGTTGGGCAAGGTTGACCTCCAGAGGTCCTTGCCAACCTCAAGTGTTCTTTGAAAACTGAAAAAAAGAAACCAACCATGTATGACAACATCTTTTTTTTATTTTATTGTTTTTTACAGGGTGTAATCTCAGTGAGCTTTTGAAGTCCATTCAGTAGGTGAAATTATTTGGGAGTCTTTACCAATGCATAAGTACAAATTACTCTATGTAAACTCTATCTAAGGATTTCTGGTAAAGTGTACATATGTATAAAAAACCCTTTTGTGCCAATATAAGCTTATGGCCAGGTTTAAGGTTTAAAAAAAAAAATACAGCACTAAATTGAGACTGTAGACAGTATTTTCCTGTTTATCTGTGGATACTGGGTAAACACTGTAATATTTTTACCGCTAAACTTAGCATATTTATGGAGAACCTTTTAAAAGAGCTTTATAATTGCACGTGTTGGGAGCTGCTGTTTATCTACGTATTTGGGAAGCCTAAATTCTTTTAAGTTATTTTTTGTGCAAGGTAGAATTTGCTGTTGTCTGCTCTAGTGAAATATCTTCTGTTTCTTTAAAGGAAAACCAAAACCGGACAGAGGAGGGAGGTTCTTTGGAGATGCACTCTTGCTTGAAGATTGTTGTAGTTATTCTCATGGTACTAGACAATTAAGAACATGTCACATAAGGTACTTCCCAAGAGGAATAGCCTTTAGATAAAAAGGGCAAGAGTTAATTATACAAACCAAAGTACAGAATACAGTACTGTATCATCCCCAAAAGGATTCTTTTGCAGCTAAATATAACGTACTCAGTGCACAAATACACGTAATGTGAAGATTGTACAACTGGCTACTTGGTTTCTGGTTTTGGAGATTCCTTTTCTATTTTTTTTTAATGTATGTTTTGGTGTTTAATTTCCAGCTGCATGTGAAATGAGCTGTAAAAATATTTTTGTAGTTTTGCTAGTGCTTTTGGTTGCTTTTACTGCTGCAGTTCTAGTTGGGGAAATAACATCTGATCGGCAAAAGCGAGTTAAGTGCTTTGAAATTTCAAAATGAACAGGAATTATTTTAAAACACTTGGTGACTTTTTGCTGAGCCAACATCAGTCTCCATGGAGACTAGCAGGAACTGCACACTTAATCACAGTTCTAAGAAATATCATAGATTTCAGCTGTAACAGCTGCCTGAGCACTGGAAACGATGTTTTTGCAGCTAACTGCTGTATGTTTCAGGAGGCTTCAGGATCGTAGTCCAGATAGTCCAGAGCGTTCTTAAAATACATCCCTTGTTATCTCTGCTTTCCTAAGCAATATAAATTAGACACTCACACTCTGACCTTATAATAATACCTGTGCTCTTGCCTCTGCTTGCCTATTCGGTGTATATGTTAATAATACTGTACTTATTTCAATATATACTTTGAGTTGTGGATGTGGGTGATGGGGAGGTGAAGCACGATCCAGCTACATGAGCTTCTTTTTTTACTCTCTGCACTAACAGTCCCTGTTAGTCGATCACCATGGTAGGCTGGTGTTTCCACTGGCTTGGGAATCGTTAATGCAATGTAAAATTTTTATACAGCTGTGAAAACTTTTAGAAAGAGGTAGCTAAAACCGACCTTCCCAGGACTTTGAAGACTTGGGACAGTTCAAACTAACCTCTTCCTGTTCTGTTTCAGCGCTGGTTTTTTACTGCCCAGGCATCGCTCACCCCCCTCAAATACATGAAAATGGTGTCAGTTACAAACACCTCTAGGTTTGTCCTAGGACTGCTTAGAGATGGTTTGTAGCATGCGAAGGAGGTGTTAGGAGCAGGTGAGGCAGGGCTGGCTGGCTGGCTGTCCATTCCCTCCTTCAGACTTGTAAGGTACTTAGTCAAAGTCACTGATTAAAGATGCTATGGATCTGAAATCCAGCAGCTCAAGCAAAGTGATATCTTAGTCTGTTACTTCAGGAAATAGTTTCTACTGTTGCAATTTTAATAATATAGAATCCTTAATTTTTCCTTTTTTCCTCTTCTCCCAATTTCATAAAACATGTTTTGCTTCGTTGAAGTGGTTGTACTGGCTGAAGCTTTATCGTAAATACCCAGCCTTCTACCTGGTAGGGGTCAACAGAGGTAGCTTAGCGAACAGGCAGCAGTTCAGCTATTAAGCATTTTTTCCCTTGTTCTGCTCTCCTTTTTTCTACTACTTAGCTTTTCAAAAACTTTCCGAAGAGGAGACTGCTGCTAGGTGCCTGTGTTCCAGTAGCTGCCAGTAGCCTGTCCAGCGTTAAAGCCTGGTTCCTTTCTGGCACCCGCAACATGCAAAGGCAGCGAGTTCCACAGCTTTTTCTGAGCCATATGAAAAACGCAGAAGAAAGTATTCTTCTGGTTTGCTTTGTAATGGATCTTGTAACTTTGCTCTATATTTCTTTTGTGAGGAATTGGGAAGTGGTGAGTAAAAAAAAGCCTTATTGATCTCTTCTGGGGTTCTTGATCTTTTTGATATTGTCAGATGTTTCCTTTTCCCAACCTGTAGGATCCTGAACTTTTTTTTTTTAGCTTTTCTTATTGACACTGTTGTATGATTCTCAACATCCTCATAATAGTTTCTTTTTTTTTTAGTTCTAATGTTCCATCTGTCATGACAGCTCTTTGGATTAATAGTTTACTATACTAATGACTTGTATTCTTAGTTTATACATCCGTGACTTCTATTTTGTGTTTCTTAATACGCTGCTCAGCACTGAGCTGATATTGTTTGGGGGTTTTACTCAGAGACTCCAAAGCTTTTTTCCTGAGTGTAGTAATTGTTACTCGTCTGCTACCTTATTGGTAGTGATTAGAGTTTCACCGTTGGTGGCACTGCCTATTTGCTCAGTATCATCAAGTCCTTCTGGAGCTTTTTGCAAGCTTCAGATTTGATTATTCTAGATGAACGTGTGCCATCAGCATACTTCGGCATCTTCCTATATAACTTTTCCAAATTGGGTTCCAGCACTTGGGGAATCTACTGGTGGTTTCTGTCCTTGTAAAAACTGACAGTCCCTTCCTTATCTCTTCTACAGTTGCTCAATGAAGGAAAATACATGGTGACTTAGGCCCAGAGCAGCAGGAAGGTGTCTGTGAACTGTAGCTCTAAAAGAGAAGAGAGGTTGGTGCTGTAGAGAGTGTTCATCTTGGAAGTGTAGTAAGGATTATTTTTTTTTCAGTATCCTGGTTGGGACTGAAAATCCTAGACAGATACCAAATGAAGTTTTAATATTCCCTGAGTGAATATTTTCTATTATATAATGATTAAAACTTTTGGGGGGGATTTATCATATGAGAAAACAAAATCAATGATTCTGAGAATGGAGTATTTATGTGACCTTGCTTGGGAGTTTTCCTCCCACGTGCTTTTACACACATGTATATTTATAAAAATATATATATACACACACACACACTATCTTTACTTAGCTACAAGAAGAACCATTGTTACGAGGTTTAGGAAAATCTGTAACAGATAACCATTCTGAGTTAGATTAGTTCAATTATGGCATCAAAGCTCTTGGGTAGACCGATTTTAAACTCCTTGGTAAGGAGCCAACTCATGCATTTCCATGCTATGTATGTCTCTGTCTGTTAGAGATGCACTCTTACACGTGAGTAATATCTTTGAAACGGCACATAACACAGTTTTTGGTTAAGTCTTGGTCTGCTCTAAGGCCCCGTTCTGGAGTTAAAGAATAAAGGTAGGTGAAATAGCAGGGCTGAGGTTCAGTGGTTAAAAGACTAAACAAGAAACAGTTGGAAGACTGAAGTACCATTCAGTTTCTAGGGAGACTGGCAAACAGTTGATTTCAGAATTAGTCCCGTTAGAGTACGTTCATTATTTATTATATCACAAACTGTTTGTTGAGGAACTGTTTTTCCTGAGTATATGCTCATGTAAGGTTCAGTCCAATAAATACATTTGTGGTGAGAGGAACTGGGTGGGTGAACCTAATAATAATGCTCATAGATTAAGTTGAGGATTTTTTGGTAGAATTCAAAAAGCTTCTAGTTGCCCTAGAAAACAAATAACTACATTTTTTCATCTGATTCAGAGGAAACATGGCAAAAAGCTGGTTTCTATATTTGAAGTTGGTCAAAGGAAAAAAATCTGGTTACTGCTGCTAATACATAGCTGTCTGTTGAAATTTAATATGTAGTAAAGAATGGCAGTAAAAGTTATTTAAATTTCATGTGAGTTGGAAGCTGTTGACCATACTGTTAATTCTGCATGATGGCAGTGAAGTAGAGTTCTCTTATAAACGGCAAAGACTTTCATCGTACCCTACGTGGAAGGGGCAATAAAAGCAGTTCCCGGCAGAGTGTATTGCAGTGCTAGAGTAGCAGTTTGTTTTTTCCTTTTTGCGTTTAGGCTCAGAAAGGGGTAGAAAAGGTCATCTGGGCATTTTAGCAGCTTATTAATTTGAGTTCTGTTCTAATGTTTTGCTTGGTGTGGGTGTTGAAAAAGTCTGTTAAGGAGATGAAGGCAAATGGAAAACAGGATACAGCGTGTTATAGTTCTGTCAGAGATGGATTGTATCAGACTAATATGTCTTTTTTATAATATAACTGATTTTCTTAGAAAAGGGAAATACACTGGACCTAATTTGTCTAGACCAAGTGAAGAATTTGTCATTTTGCCCCCTTGGAAATTATTACTTGAGGTAGAAGTGACAGGGATTAATATAAGAATTGTGGTGTATATGAGGCAGGATAAAGGGAGACTGATGATGAATAAACTGAAAGCAGAGTGTGTAGGATGCGTGGACTTTACTAGCAGAACTAGTCCTGGTTTACTGCTGTTTTCTAGTAATTGAAGAGAATGAATTATATCTGTGTATGGAATTTACGACGGTCACAGGCTTTGGAGGGATTGCTTATACTGGGGAGAGCTAGGTAGGCCTGTGATAACAATTAAATAGCTTCATTGACTACAGTAATAAAAGTGAGGTAAAATTTGATAGTAGAAAGTACAAACTCTTTGTACTTCAACATAACATTCTTGTGATGTCAACCAGAGGAGCATTGATAAGAAGAGGAAGAAGAGGAGGAAGGCATTTTGGATATATAGGTCAGCCATAGGGTATGGCTTTGAAGCTCCAATATTCCTCATAGCCATTAAAAGTATCTGCTGTTATAGGATGTTTTGTGCAAAGTATTGCAGGTAAAATCTCATTTGCTTATGTGATGCATATTCCAGCGTGGCATTCCTATAGCTTGGCTCAAACTTTGAGCCAGACTGACCTTGTAAGAAGGCAGCAGGCCCTTGTCCTCTGCCAGGAGCTGCTCTGGTAAGTGCAGGTAGTTATGAGTTCTTGCAAACCATCTCTCAAAAGTTCCTCTTAGTGTCAGAAATGACTCCTGAAGAGTTCTCTGTACACCTGGAATATTCTTAGCCCTCAGAAAACCAGCCTGTTGAATATTGACCTGCATATTGCCAGCTCTCTGCATGCATCTGCTTCCCTCAGACCCAGCTACTAACTGCTGTGCGGTTCTGCATCCTACTGCTTTCATTGAAAATCGTGCTTTGAGGTGACTTTCCACTGTCGATCAAATGAGGATATGCAGATGAGCATAAGCAGTTTGCATGATGTCGTATGGAACAACACAAAATTTGGTGGCTGTGACTTTGGGATTCTGCCCCCCAATTTCTGAAGAAAACAGCAAGATTAAGTAGGGAGTATTTAACAGCTTCTCTCCTTTAAACCTTAATAATGTTTTGTCGGATCGAAAAAAGGTGCTTTAGCCAGGAGATTTAATCCATTTCACTTTTCAAAGGTTTGCTCCAAACACAGGAACTGTTAAAATTTGTGGAGTCAGAAGGGCAGGGAGAAGACAAAAGGCAAAACATCTTTTATAATAGGAAGCTCATGGAAACTTAAGTTATAGGCATGCTACATACCCCTCTGTAGTATACTGGGTGCATGCACACGTGTAACTAGTGTGCGTATGATACGTGTATTTCGGAATGAGGTCAAGAAGCTGCTCATAATAAATGAAGATAAAATGTTTTGGGAGATTGGTTCCTCTAAATTAGCAGCTAAAGCCATTTTTGGTATCTAGATTCCGTAGGGATACTAGGACGCTTTTTCCTTCATGTGAACATCTCATCTTTCCTGGCTTGAATTCACCTGCTGAGGTAGGATGATACTCTATCACAGAGGCGAGCGTACAGCATCGAGGTGGGACGTATTTGGCTCCTAGTTCTGAATGGTTTGCAGCGCAGTATTGTGTACTTGCCATGTTGGGATTGCAGGCAAATCAGTCCCTTTAAACATTAAAATACGAGATCTCCATGGGGCCAACAGGCTTCTTGGAGACTTGAGAGCACTGCCCACAGAAACACTTACCAGTTGGCTGCTGGTTTAAAAGAAAAAGAAGTACTTAAAGAATAGAATCTCAAGTAGTAGGAGAAGAAAATACCATTTATCTTAAATACTGAATGTGGGAGGGAGGCATAATGCTTAACTGTTTTTAATAGTTTTAAATTTGTATTAAAAGATTGGGTATCTGACCCTGCATTTTTGGCAACAAAAAGAAGTTTGGGGTTCCACTCCCTCCCTGCTACCCTGCAAGTAAGCACCTGCGATTCTCAGTGATTTCAGTGAAAGCTGGCTTGGATCACCATTTAACTAGCCTTTTATTTTTATTTATATAGATAAATAAATAAAAACTAAGTAGACTTGTTTTGTGACTTGTAGAGTTGATAAGGCTATGATCGCCTTGACAGAGACTGAAAGGATAAGGGAAAAGCGTGAATAGCTTTTAATGTCTGCTCGCTAGTTTCTGGCAAAAACTCAAATCTGTAAGTCGATCGATGCCTCAGATGAATCTGGTCGTGTGTTTTGGCATTTTTTTTAATTTATTTTTTGTTTCCTTATTGAGATTAGTAAGATTTTTCTTACTCATATCAGTAAACTTTACTATCTTATCAGTTCAGAAGTTCTGATTTGTGATGCAGTTTCCAGGTGCTGGGAAAACAGGAAGAATGTAATCAGAAGTTGTTTTGTGCTAATATATCAGATAGAAGAACAAGTGGAGAGCTGGCTTGAAGTCTAGAAAACCTCTTCTTGTGAACTTGAGACTATTATCTGGAACTGGTTTAATGATTAACACTTGAGGTGAGAAATTAGGGAGTATGAATTAGCTTAGGATGTTGACTTAGAATACCGTCTAAAAGAATGACCAATTTAGTCTCCTTTGTTACAGAAGGTAGACAAAATGTAGGTGACTTGCATAGAATATGAGTGCATGTTGATTTTTGGGTTGATAACAAGCCAAGATTGAGTCACAGAAATTCAGAGGAGTTAAAATTTCAATACAGGTAAAAAATTGACCTGAATTCTGTGTTGCAGTACGTTTTGTTGAACGCAGACACCGTTCCAAGGAAGGCGATACCAAAAACATGACTCACAAATACGTCATATCTGATGGAAGGCTGGCGTATGATATGGTGAAGTATTCCTTTTTTCAGCTGAGCAACGTTAGTTCTGCTCACCTGGGTCTTTCGAAAACTGAACAGAAAAGTTTCTAGATGTGGCACACTTCCCCTCTTTTTTACATATTGTTGTTACGTTCCCAGCATCCTTGGTCCCTTCACATTTTCATGAGGACGTCAGTGGATATATTTGGCAAAGTAAAGCACTCAGGCTTAAACAAAACACTTTACTTGGCTCCCAGATGGAGAGTTTGAAGACCTCTTGCTGCCTAAATTTAAATTTTCACCCCTGAGCTGTTGTCTTTCGAAACTTACTGCCACTTGTAGCAGTAGATAAAATTGTTCTCGGTCCGTTGTGATCTTCTGTGATGCCTCATTGTTTCTCCAGCTGATAGCTTTATTTTTAAATGAAAAATGAGATATCGTTTGACTTTCTTGTGTTGCAACTGTTCAGAATTTTGTATATGAAGGGGTACGAGGAGCTCTGACTTCAAAATAATGGTAGCCTGTTGTCAGCATAGAAGGTATAAAAGCAAAGAAAAATGTTACATTCCAAGAGGATTCTTCATTCTTAAATTACTTTACCTGTGATCCACTAGTAGTTATTTTGTGTTTCTGAAATGGGGAAACTAGATTGATCAAATTTTGACACTACGATTGTTGTAAATTTGTTCTGATTCTTCCCTATGAAAGAAAAAAGTATAATTCTACTGAGTGTATATTTCATTTTTCCAGTTCAATCAATTCTGCTTGTTTATTCAGATAAAACGGAATTAAAATACACTGATTTCACCCCCACCACCTCCCGAGGTGAGTGTTAAAACCAGATACTGGAAGGTAGAAGTAGCAGCCATTCAGAGGAGCCTCCTAAAAGAGATGTTCATCGTGAGGAATGTAGAGCATCACGGCAGAGTTGGCAGAGCGTTAATCTGAAACATCTAGTTATCGGTTCTAGGTTAGTAGTTCCCAAACTATTTATGAATTTGAGGCCCGTTTCTGTTAGTTTTGTGACCCCAAATGCTAATGCAAATGATGAAATTTGTTACATGTGCATTTGTATGCTTTACTCTTGTAGAGATTTTCTTTTTTATTGAGTTTGCTGGTCAAGTGGCTCAGTTTGGGATAAAGCTTCACAGCAATTTAGTTAAAAAGAAAAAAACAAAACAAACATTGTAGCCTGTTGCTAACAATGAGGTAAAATTTGTGTTGCCCCCCCAAATCCTTTGAGGGGGAGAAAGTTTTATATGGACTTTCTCCTTTTGGTGTGGTGTAACTTCAGGTAGTGCTAATGCACTGCTTGCTTTGGAAGAATTTCTGTAAAACAGTCCCTTTGGGGGTTCCTCCCTTGGGGACCCCCATCCCAACCCCTGCCCAGCCCAGCAGTCGGCTCTGCCAGCGCGGTGGCTCACCAAAGCGACTCAATAGTGGATAGTTTGTAATTTGCCAGAAGGAAAACATTCTTTTTCACCTCAAGAAGAGCAGAATAAGAAGGTTAAAGTACATTTCAAGGGAAAAATTCAAATTATACTAATTTGAAACAACTAAGTTACGAACTTTACTAGTGGACCCTTTTCCTAGCATCCTGAAACTGAGCAGCCAGCTGCGTTTTGGCTTTCATGGGAAACTCCTGCCCGCCCTTTGTGTTGTAGTCAGGCCTGTGTGGCCGCCTTGTCACTGGTGCTTGAGGTAATTTGTCCAAAACCTATTGCAGTCTTTTTAATGACATTAAAAGCGTTGGCATATATACAACCGTATTGTTCACATAAGTATGCTGGAGAGAGGACATTTTCTCAAGAGTCCTTAATCAGGCACGGGACAATTACGGTTTTTACTCCGCCAGTGTTTCTGTTTAACTCTCTGATTCTTTACACCAGAAATTCTTTCTGCTCTGAACAAGTGGTTTGTGTAAGGTGATCTCTTGTTGGTTTTGATCTTGACATCTACACTTCATCATCCAGGCACGTAAATCCAGAAAACTGAGAACAGTAAGGAATCCTCTGAGCACAACATTCTGATGGTAGATTGAAAGTATTAGTGCTCACAGAGGGTCCTATTTATTTAATATTCTGCCAGCCCTGTGCTGTTGTTTGGGGGTGAGGAGGGTTGTGGGATCTTTTAAAAAAATCTATGGAGAATAAGAGTTGATTTTGTGTTTTGAGACCAATACTTTGGATTTTCAGCCGTTCTTGTTGAAAACTCTGCATAACTGCTAGTGCAATAGATAAAGGAGTAAATATTATACAACTCTAATACTCTGTAGCTTAATTGTGATTTTTTTTTTTTATTTTTCCCCTTCCCCACTGCCCATGGCATAATGTTTTGTTACTGATCTCCACCACAGCTAAAATTCTTAACCCCTTTTGTGATCTCTTACTGAAGCAGTTTATTGAGTCCTCGGGGCATCAGGGTGAAAATTGTGGTGTTCGGACATTACAGAAGGTAATGCAAGCAGCACTTAGCCTCCTCCACAAACTGATTGTGGGCCAGATAGACAAAACAAATAAAATAATGAAGCACATAAGCAAGATGACAGCCAATAGACATCATGCAAAGTTATTTAAAGTAATTGTTCTTTGTTACGTAATAGGATAAGTAACGAACAATTAGACGTAATCATTGGAAAAAGTGATTATGGAAGAGAAGGAGGAGGGAAAAAAAAAAGGGCATAGAGGACTAAGGTTGTGAAGGATGGATGAGACGTGGTTAGGAAGAAACCTTACCAAGTTCCCCAGCCTCACCAAGGCCACTGGCCCACTAATGGGGGAGAGCATATGGCTTCACCGTCGTTAGCCTGATGAGTCCGACAGCAGAATTTCTGCGGCGTGGCGTGCGGCTTGGCTTATTTGTGACTTCAGAGTAATTTAGTGCCGTTTCTTGCAGGCCACCTAATGTGGTAATGATTTCCTTTGTTTAAAACAAGTTTCCACCATACTGAGACTTTTAAAATAATGCTGTTTATCTGGAAAGAAAAGGAATTTGGAAATAAAGTAAATGGTGGGTACGCTTTTGAGGGGGAATGGTGATGTATTTCTGAGATGTCTGCTAGATGCAGATTGTAGTTTACTAGCTGGCTTAAGAATTTGTTAGTGCCCACTGATTTTTTTTTCTTTTTATTATTTATTTATTCTATTTTATTAACTTCATGGCTTTTTTCCATATCTATGTACTAAACGCCAGCAATTTGCTATGATTAGTTTGCACTTACTTCTTCCTCGGTATAAGTTGAAGCAAAATGTAATTTCCCAGTGAGCTGATTTATTTAATTTCTTGGCTTTCTTTTGTTTAGGGTTGTGTAAATATTTTTAAGGTTGGTCAGCGTTCATATGCCCGTTCTAAAAAGGGCATGTGAAAAAAAGAAATTGAGACGTGTAACCTGTGGAATAAACCACTGCAGAAAACCATTCCCCTGCACAAGTACCTCTGAGCTTTCAGTGCTGTCGTCCGTTGGAGCCTTCATTTGGATGGGTGATTTCTAATTATTTTAATGGCTTTGAATAGAAATCACTGAAGTCTTAGGAAAAAGACAGTTCAAACTTAACATATCAAATCTTACAGCACTAGTTTTGCATGTATTTTAGTCACTGTAATCACACCTGTTGGTTACTTATGTCTTTGGAAGGTATATTGTGAGTTACAAACAAGTTGAAGCAGCTAATGCTTTGTTGTCTTGCACAGTTTTCTTGCTGTGTCAGAAGCAATTGAATAACTCATATCGTCACTGGAAAAATTTCCCTGTTTCTTTCTCTTTTTTTATCCTCCAGATTCTAAGGTACAGATTTTACTTTTTGTGGACAGCTGAGAAGAACGAGTGCCTGACTTGGAAGCCTGCTTTAAAATGTCTTCTAGTTTATGAACTCACGTCTTTTTTTTTTCCTCCTCCCCAAATTCCCTTCTGTTTTGCAGCCATAGACCTTTTGTATGGGGGTATATACTGCTTTATGTGTCAAGATTACATATACGACAAAGACATGGAACAAATTGCCAAAGAAGAACAACGAAAAGCTTGGAAATTACAAGGTTTGGTTTTCCTGCCTGAATTTCTTGTTTCTGTTTTTAATCATACGTGTCCCTCCCATTTGTCAATGGCAAAAATCAGTAAGGGGAAGAAAGAGCTCTCTAGACGTAGTAGTGCAGGCTTTGGGAGAGAGAGATGTCTAGCTATTAACAGTCCAGAAGTTAGACTGTTAGTTTAACGTGTGCGCCACACCTAATTGTAGCAGAAATATTTTATTTCTAATTGCAAAAACCAGAGAAATATCTAACATTAATCCTGAAAAACTTGCATAATATCCGTGTCAGATCTGTATTAGGTAGAAAATGTAACAGTCTGCTCCTTTAGGCTAATTTAGGCAATATAGGTGATAAATCTGTTCCCCTCACATGAAATGCCACCCTTGTGTGTGATTTTTTTTTTTAAATATTTTTTTTAATAGAACGTGCCAGCTTACTTACACACCTGTGCTTTCATGGTACACGCACAGTATCTATGTAGAAATATTTACACACAAATATATGTACACACATTTGTTTTATTCAGTTTGCTTTCCCTAATTTTTTCTTTTTTAGCCTTCACCCCAACAGTGGTTTCTCACTACCAGTGTACAATGACAGGTAAGAGGCGTGGGCTGGCGACGCACTTCACTAACAAGCGTCCCTTTGCTGATTATCCTGCCATTTTAGACATGAATCACAGTTAAGAATGCCAGTTTTATCGTGCAAATTGTTTTCCTCTTGCTTGGATATGTTCCAATGATTGAATAATTACAGCAGACTTGATTTCATCTGCCCTTTCCTTGATAGAACTACTCCAAAACAAACCTTTTCTCCTTTTTTTTTTTTTGGAAAGGAAAGGAAGTAGCATTTACCTTTAACTGAGTAGTTTTTAAGCATCAGTTATAAAAGCTTGTCATCTTCCATTTCCAGTGGCCTCTAGGGGGTATGTTTTCTTAAAGTGGGAAAGTCTGTATTTGAAGACAGATGACTTCTGTCTAGTAATGTCTCTTACTGAATCCATGGCATCCTGTTTCAATGTGACAGCCTTAGTCAGGGCCGATATGACTTCAAACCATTCTTAACCTCATTTCCAATTTTAAAAATAGCAGCAAACATCGCATTAACTAGAGCTTTTCTGATGGTGTTTCAAAAGTGTAGCTGCTTTTACTTAGTTCCTGCTACAGATCCCATTCTACTTTCTGCTTCTTCCCTATTTTGAGGGAGTTGAGTCAGAGGAAAGGACAGTGAGATTGCCAGCGAGTCCTAGAACAGGAAAATACAGCTTAAAATGCTTTTGCACAAAGCACCAGTTTTCAAAGCAAGGCAAAATGGAAACATGTTTCCAAACCATTCATTTAGCCTGTGCACCTCTTCTGAAAACTCCTTCAAACCCTTCTAAATTTTGTTGTTTTGGGCACGAAATTAATCAACTACAACAACAGAACACTCCTTCGTGATGCTACAGAGGAGGAAGCCCCCCGCAGTTCCTTATCTCTGAATATGTAAATTCCAAGAGCAATTTCTTAATTATGTTGCCCGTAGCAAATTATGTATCTGTGCCTTCTGGACTGGGATGCAGCCGGTTTGTCCAGTGGACATCAGGCTGCTACAGCTTATATTCTAGGCTAATTACAGCTACAAGGTTGTTCATCTTGTCATCTTGGACTACGGAGTTGTGCGGTGAAGGGAAGAATCACTGAGAGTAACTGCCAGGCAGAAAACCTTCCATGTACTGGTTAACTGACTAATGAAAGGCATATTAAAAATAAAGAAATAAATACATATGTGAATGTATGTTTATGTGAATATGTACACTGCATCTTCTGTCCCTGGAGAACAAATCTGTACTAACCAATGAAGATATAAAATGAAGAAATAGACAACAATACCCTTTAAATTACTGGAGTATACGGTATAGACACTTTAAAGTCGTAACATAGGTTCTTTTGTTTTATGGCTTTTCATTGTGAAGCCATGTATGTTTCCTTGCAAATTTACCTAAGGAGTGAGATAGGGAGATACATGGGAGAAATAATGGAGAATGATGTCATCTTTTTCCTCCATTGCTCCAATCCATCCCCTCCTTCTCATAGTGACTCACGTTATCTGAAAGATTATAAAGGGGGAGGAAACCCTTCTTCCTCTAAACTGAACGTCAAGATTAGTACAAACCTCAGACTCGGTGTCTTGGTTTTACATTTCTACCACAGAGTTAGTTTACCTCAGACAGTGCTGCCAACTTAAAGAATTTGAGAAGTGAATCCAGTCTGCAAAAACTGAGATTGGCTTAAAAATTGACTTGTCAAAGTTGTGTATTTTCAAACTTCTATCCACAGTCCTTGAAGGGTATTAGTATATACTTTAATAGATGCTCACATGATAACATGATGCCTGGAGAAAAAACTTTAAGAAAAACCCCAAATACAATGAGATTCATTTCATACTCTTGTAATGTTAACTCTTAGTGTGCTGAGTTCCCATGTCCAGCTGTAGTTCAGGGTTATACGATATAACTCTGAACAAGTTGCACCACTACCATTTTTTTCCTCTGCTATTGAATATCCTTTAATAACGAAGGAGGCGAGAATACATGGAGCCCTTCATTCTAATTAATGTTTGGATCTTTGGGAGGGGAAAAAGGGAGATTTGCTGAAGTGTAGCAAAGTAAACCATCTATATTAATGATTACTTGCAAAATTGTGACTTTTATAAACTAGAGCCTTCATCACCTTTTCCTTCACTCATCCATGTGTCCCTGATAAAGTCTCTGAAAAATGACAATTTGTTTATTTTGCATAATAAAATTAATTCTTGGATGGAGATTTCACGTGCTGACTCGAATCTCTGGCTATTTTATAGCATCATTTTTAAAATGATGAATTTCCACTCCTATAAAGCTACTTTCCTTTAATTGTAAATGGTAACCTGTGCATGGTTTGCAAGTCTCTGTTTAAGGTAGTTTATATTGGCGTTTTTGGCATGTTTGTGGGTGTTACTAAACCTTTTATTAAACAGTGTTCGTTCTTTGGGGGTTTTTTTGTTGTTGTTGTCGTCTTTTTGTTGTTTTTGCTTTTGTGGGTTTTTGGTTTTTTTGTTGTTGTTTGGTTTTGTGTTTTAAATTTTAAACACTGAACCGTTCTTAATAAATGGTTCTGTCTTTTTTCCAAATTTTCCAGAGTAATAAAACCTCAATATTCTTGTTAAATTCTGTAGCTGGAACAGAACACTTTTAATTTCTGTCTCTGACTTGACTTGTGCTCTTTCTAATGAAAGGCTTCTGTAAAAGTTTTCTGTCTGTTTTGCTCTGTGTTTGTTGTGGCAGCAACTGTACGTGGTTTTCTGTTTGGTTTCATTTCTTTTTGATTGAACAATATTTGATTCACCCAGACTTCTGCGGAGTAATCCAGTCTGTCATGTTTAACTTTACTTGAAGAGTTGCTCTTGTGAAATGCTTTGGTTCACATCCTCTATGAGCATTTAAGCTATATAATTATATATATAAATATATAAATATATATTAATAGTCCCACTGATGTGTGTGGAACTATTGCATGCCTAAAGCTGAGCGCACATGTGTTTCCAGGTGTGAATTTTGTTATATTTGATTTAAACCAGGATTTAAACGTATCCAAGGTTGGTTTTTTAAATTTTATTATGAGATTTCATCCCGTTGTCAGATTATATGGGCTGTGTTTGGCCATGTTTAAACTATGGTGAACCCAAATGCAAGAGTTCAAGTTTACAGCTGGCCAGTGCAATACCTGCTACGAACACGGTGTTGAAAATTACTTTGAGCTTTTTTTACAAACCAATTTATATAAATTCCGAAGGGAGTATTACAAATATGAAAAGGGTTGCTGAAGACATCTAATATAAAACTTGTTGCAAGCCAATGTTCTGTCATATGTGAACTGTCCATATGTGCGTCTCTGAAGTTGCTTCATTCATTTGCCTATGTGTGCGGTATAGTGTATTCAAAGCATTGCAGCTGTTTTATCTCATCAATCTGTTACCCAGTAATTAGTTTCCTTTTCTGTTTTCCTGGGTGTGTAGCTTGATGCTGAACCTTGGATAAAGGAAAGGGACTGTATGATTCTGGTATTCTTTCTTATGCTTCTTGCATAGAATCTGTTGCTGAATCAAATAAAGTGTGTGATGGGTGCATCCATGTAAATAAGAATTTTCTAGTCCTCAAGAATCTGAAAATGAGACCTTTTATTACTAGAACCTGAGGGTCAGTAGTAACTATGAATTGAACGTTTTTGGGTGGGTAGCTTCTGACAAGCATAGCTATTTCTGAAAATGGAGATCAAAGAGCTATTAAAATTTAATGTATATTATGCAGAATGTGTAAGCCTCTAGCTGTATTTTCTACTCTCCTCCTTTTCATATGTATGATTTATAATTTATTTTCTGTAGTGCAGCACTGTTTCTGCTCCATGCATTCTGAAAAATAACTCTTAATTGACTTTAATCCTCAGTTTTAGAATAGATTGCTTGTCATCTTATTATTCTTTTTTTTTTTTCAATGCCAAGATGCTTTTGCGACTTGCTATAATTGACCTCGCATAGTAATTTCTCTGTGCAACGTAGAATGCTGCAGCAGTACTTGGCTGGTCAGCACAGGAGTCTTCGCTGTTGTGTTTTTCGTGTATTGGATTTACACTGAACACAACTCTCTGCTTACTTCAGATCTGTTCTCTGTACTACTTACCTCTTTTCTACTGCTTTTTTCCTTTGAACAAAAGAAATGTCTTGGAAATACAGTGTTGATGTTCAAAGAGAATAATGACAGATTTTAGCTGCAGCTCACGAGAAAGGGTAGTAAAGTATTTGGACAGTTTTGGTTGGTTGGCGGGGGGAGGGTTATGTTTAAACCTACTACTAATTGCATTTTTAGGTAATATTAGATACATCAGTAAAGTGAATGTTTAGAACTTGCTAATATCCAGTCCTGCGTGAATGGTTATAAGGAGAGGTCATGCTCTGTAATGGCGTATCCTAAGACACACAGTAACTGTTTAGTATATTGAATTACTAAATTCTGTTCATCTGTAAAGATTAAGCCTGTATCTGTCCATTAAGTTGGATCAGCTTTGATTTATTTAATAACTTGTCAATGGGTGACAATAGGTGATGAGATTTCTTGGTTATCCTGTATCTTCTCCTAAAATCATATAATGGGTCTGTCATTTGACCTCCTCTGAGCACAAAGAAATGCAGTTTTTGAGTAATAGTGGATTTATTCTTGTGCTGCAGTTTCTTTCTAACTGAAAGGAGGATTATAATCCAATAATGGCAAATTTAATTGGATAGATATTCTTTATATATAAAGGGCTTTGCTTCTTTTAGTTCTTATTTGGTAGAAGATTGGTTAATATCTTTCTGAATGATATTTTTGGGGAGGAGGGGTAAAAAGAAATCAGTCTCTTGTAGTTGTACGTAGATTGAAGGAATCCAACTTAATGGACAGCATGTTGAAAGTTTTTACTTGAACAGAGTTTTTAATCCTTTTACTAAACAACTTCCTGAAACTTTCTTTTCGTCTGCTTAGGCATTGGAGAGAAGTATTCAACATGGGAGCCAACCAAACGAGAGTTAGAATTGCTACGACACAACCCCAAGCGGAGAAAAATAACCACAAACTGCACCATAGGTGAGTTCTAGAAATCCTTTCTGAAGCTGATTCTCAGCCACTTGTATGTTGAAAATTCTGCGGTGGTTTTCCATAAATATTCTTACCCTGAGGTAATTGTAGTCGATTTCCTTAACCATTAGGATAACAAAATAAATTTATTTTACGTTACCTTTTTCTCACTGTAGAATGATATCTGCTCTGTCACTTCAGGTACTGATGATGATACAGAAAACAGAACGTTTTTCCACAATATGCATTTAAAGACTTTAGCAGAAATCAGTGATGTTATCTCAACTCGGTCTTCATCAGAGATCCCGTGCAGGTGTTTGAAGGGAAATCCTGTAGTTCAGATGCATCCTTAACTATGGCACTCTATTGGTAAATCTGTTTTTAGCACACAGCATAAGCACAGTGATGTCTCTCTCTTTCATGTTCTGAACTCTAAATAGGGTCTCTTCAATTTCATATTGACTCTGAAAAGATGTAATTTGTTCTCCAGTGTGTGTCAAATAGCAGTTTTGAAATGCATATCAAATGTTTAATGTTTAGATTCAGTAGTCTGGAGCAAAGAAGTCTCTGAAATGTGAGCGTATCTACTTAGAGCTGGAGAGTATTTGGGTAAGGGTGATGGAAATGAACAACGTTTTCCTATTTTTTTTTTTTGTGTGCCGTCTTTAGGTTGGGAGAGTAGGGGGTTAAAAACTAGCTTCCTGACAAGTTCTAATGAAGATTATTGGGCATTTTCATATACTTTTAAATGCACAGTAATATTTTAATGGTGAAGGTACAATATTGGAGATATAGCTATAGACACTGGAAGTAGGAAACTGAAAAGTTTTTTCCTGATTTTAAAGCTACTTACTGTTTTATTGAGAGTGTGTCACGCTTTTTAGCACATACTTGCTTTTGTCAGAATACACTGAACATAACTTTCTAATGTCACGTTTCTAATACAGTAAATCGCATTTAATCCAAAGTACGTGTATATTTGGAAAAATGGGACTGAGAAGCACAGAGTAAATTGTAGTAAGTTGAAAATGCCTATAGAATGGTAATTCTAAAGAAGGGACCTATGCATTTGCAATAGTGGAACAGGAAAGAGTTGGAAAAACATCTGGACTTTGGAATCTTCAAGCAGCCTAGGAAAAAATAACTAGGCAAAGATTGCTTGCATCATGTTCACACTGGGATCTTGTGTCTTATGAAACTCCAGTATATTTTGTAAAGACTGTTACAAATTACTTAATAGAACTTGCAGGGCAAAAAAAAAAGTTTGGTGGAATTTTAAAGATGAATGTGACCTTTCTGAAGAATGGAAGCGCATTTCTGTGTTTCTCTTTCCAATTTGCAGGAATGCTATGCCTGCTCTTAAAGGATTTTAAATTTTTCAGTCTGTTTAAAAAAGACATGTCTGGTTGCATGAAATCTCATACAACGCTGCATGGGCTGGGGAGCGCTCAGGAAACGCAGGGGATGAGGGAAATGACTGATCTCTTTACTTCTGCAGGCGTGCTTTTAATAATTTCTCCTACTGAGCCCTGGAGCTGTCTGTGTGCTGAGATTTAGAAAGAGGGAAAAAAAAAAAATCAAAGCACCCAGGAGACATAATGCAGTTTTGGGCTACAGTTAAAAGCAAAAGACTAGCTTTCTTTCACAAAAATACATTGGGGGTTTAGCTGAGGGAAGAAAAGACCTGCCATTGTCCTTGAGCCTTTTCTCTCCATCTAACCTGCTGCTAAATATATATCTGCTTCAGAGGCCTTTTCCCTTCACTTTCCTCACGTTGACTTGTCTGTTTGCAGTTTCAGATCAGTGAAGAGCCTATATGCAGACTGAAATGCTGCAATTATCTGGACATTCCTATTTCTCCCTTTTTCTAATACTCAATTCTTTTGACATCAAGTTTTTATCAGTCCCATAGCAGATACTAGTGAATCCAGTTTATCTTCTGAGGTAGGTAAATGGCTCAGAGAAGAGGCATAATGTCCAGTTTTATTGGTTCTGAAAACGAAGATGGTGTTGATAACCATCTATAATAAGCATTGCACATCTGTTGATCAGTTCTGTTTACAGAAGAGTCTGTTAAAGCATAACCAGCTGCCTTTTATGTATAAAAAGCTCTCTGCAAAGCTGTTTTAGGAGGAGGGCAAGGGGTGTTTGCTGCTTTCTGTCTTACCTCCAGAGATGCACTGATGTCAGCTGGGAGACGGCGTGTTTAACTGCTCTGCAGTGACCTTCTGAAAGAGTTATTGTGCCGGTGCCTGTTTCAGCGTTCGTGCAAGACAAGTGTATTAGTATTATAACAAAAGTAGGTGGGACAATACTGTGACACCTGGACAGGCAGGGCCTTGAAAGGATGCGCTTCACTTGTATGTGAAGGGCTTGCATATGATATTGAGCACTAATGATAAAATACACTAAACTCGATGTTATTCACATCTAGAACACATGTAAGTGGTAAAATAGGTTTTGTTGTAGTTTCCTGTTACATCTATATGATTTGCATGACACTCATTTAGATGAATGTTTTACTCTATGGCATAACCTTCTTTGTACAAAAAAGGGAATTTTTTTTTTATTTATTCCAGATTTGTAGCAATCTCATGATGCTTCTCAAACAGCTGGATGTGTCTGCTACTTTCTGAGCTGTTTGAACTTTGATACAGCTGCGGGATCCTTTGTCTTTCATTGACACCATAAATTAAATCTGAAGAATACTCAGTCGTGAAATGAATATGTTCTAACGGAGGACGGAACTGGTAGTTCATTAGAAGAAATACTGTGCAAAACTAGCTTTGATTTAGCGAATGAAATGATGTTTTCACTTATGCGACAATTTTAAACCCGCTGAAGAAGGAACGACTTGTTCACATCCTTAAAAAGGAAAAAAACACCACCAAAAACAAACCCCCAAAAACCTCAGCAAAAACCCAACTTAACAAAAGCCCATACGTTTTGCTTGGTTCTCTTTTAAAACGGTGTATGTTTCGATCTCGGAGATATTTTTCCAGCTAGTAAGAAGATAGATTAGGTAACTTTGCTTGAATCACTATTTTGCCATTGAGCAAATCGCTCTTCAAATGAAAACTTGCGTCAGGCACTGCTACAGGCTATGGAAACTGTGCTGATGCCTGCCTTTTGGGGTATAAACGAAGGGCTGTTCCCATGTTGCGCATAAGCATCTTCCGAGTGACGTGGAACACACTGTGAACCAAGTGGAAACATTGAGCTGTCTCTATGCAAGATGCCATGATGAAAAATCCGTGCGTAGTGTGGGTTTTATGTAGGGCACTTCATATTCCGATGTCCTGTCAGGCTTGAAACGTTGATGGTGTTTCTGTATTTCAAGACATTCAAGAAGAGTCCAGTTCTGTGCTCCCCAGTTCAAGAAGGACAGGGAACTGCTGGAGAGGGTGCAGCAAAGGGCTACCAAGATGATGAGGGGACTGGAACACCTGTCTTAGGAAGAAAGGCTGAGGGATTTGGGTCTTTTCGGTCTGGAAAAAAGACCGAGGGGGGAATGTTATCGATGCTTATAAATACTTCAAGGGTGGGTGTCAGGAGGATGGGGCCAGGCTCTTCTCAGTGGTGCCCAGTGACAGGACAAGAGGTAACGGGCACAAACTTGACCATAGGAAGCTCCATCTAAACATAAGGAGGAACCTCTTTGCTTTGAGGGTGGCAGAGCCCTGGCACAGGCTGCCCAGGGAGGTGGTGGAGTCTCCATCTCTGGAGACATTCAAACCCCACCTGGACACATTCCTGTGCCACCTGCTCCAGGTGACCCTGCTCTGGCAGGGAGGTTGGACTGGATGATCTCCAGAGGTCCCTTCCAACCCCGGCCATTCTGTGACTTTGTGTACTCAGAGTAATTAAATTAATATGTCCTTTGGTAGCAGTATCAGCTCAAGACACCCTCAGACGTTGTTGTGCCCCAGCTGCCCCAGCATGCTGCCTCTTTTGTTGTGCTGGTACAGTCGTTTCCAGGTGAACTAGATCAGGCTGAAGGGGTGGCATGTTGTGGGGAATGCAGGGGGTGAGCGGAAAGCAGACATTTCCTAAGTTATTGTTACGTTGTTCTCAGCAGCAGCACTGAATCGTGGCCTCGGCTATTCAATTCATAGAATATTTCCATTCATAGAAATGCTCATCTTGATTTTTGGGTTGAAGCTGGTGTTTCAAGCATCCTATAAACACTAAAGCTTTTATATGGAAAATTAGATACTTAACAATTATTAAAATAGATTCTAACAGCGTAAAACATAAATCTAATTTTTTCAGTCTCTTCTTGTCTGTGAAGAGGCTGCCTGCAGCAAGGGAGGGTAGTGACCAAGCTCCAAGTTCACAAGCAATTTTTTTTATTACAGAGTTGGACGAGAAGTGGCAGTGATACAGTATCTTTCAGGAACTGTTTTCTAAAGCTCATCTTGCTTTGCTATCACTAATGCCCCCAGCAGATCAGTTCTCCCGAGGACATGAAGTATTGGCTTGGGATCAGCTGGTCTCCCATTAGCATATGAAGTGACTTTGTGGCTGAAGATTGGTATATTAACAATGGGAAGAATTAGAGTCCCAAGGCATGTGAGTAATTAGCGGGAGCCACGTGGGATTCCCGTTTTCAGGGTTGCAGAAGGGCAGAGGGGGGTTGCCTTTATTGGAGAATGAGCAAATCCCTTTTGGAAAGAATGATGATGAATGGGGCAGGTGCAAAACCAGGAGCTAGATGGGAGTCGCGGGTGGGTTTTGCAGCTGCGCGAGGCTGAGCAGCGGGATGTGAGGGAGCAGCACGAGTGGAATAAACACTGCAGCAGAGCTCCTCTGGAAAGGTGGCAAGGGAAGAGGAACAGTGGCCTGGAAATATTTCTGGTTCTCCAGACGAGTTACCAGGAGCACCAACACTGCTGTAGAAGCAGCAGCACCTTGAAGGTGTTGAAGACTACGTTAGAACTTGGGAGTTTTTTTGGGATGTACCAGCTTTCCGGTGTACTTTTTCTAGTTGAATGCTACTTAAGGTGGCTCAAATGGAAAAGTGGAATGAAAAATCTAGTTTGGTACAGCACCAAATTTTTAGCTGTAACTAAAATTTTAAAGTTATTGATTTGTAAGCAGTAATACTTTTATATTTCAAATCATGACCACACAAAGTGCACCTTGACTAGAAGTCGTCTTGATTCTTAAATTTGTTTTTAGGCTGCTGTGTGATGAAGAAAAGGAAAAACCACCTTTAAGACTACTCAGGAATGTTTCCTCTGTGACTATTTTTTTCATCTGGCTTCATAATTAGAATGGCTATCTGTTTGGAAATCTGTTTCCTAAAAGACTGGATTAGTAAAATAAAAAAAAATGCTATCCTTCTGTCAGGGAGATCCTTCTATTCCTGCTTTACCTTGTCATGAGCTCTGACCATTGGACTGAGTTGTGTAATATTTTTCCTAGGTCTAAAATTGATAAACCTAATAGGAAAAATAAATTTAAAAAACTTTTCCTCTCAAAGCTCCCACAGAATTTTAAGGAAAATAAGAGGGGTGTGAATCTTCTAAGAATTTTAAAACATAAGCTGTGATTTACTTGCTGAGGTTTGCAGAGATTCGGTTTTAGAAAGCCTTGCTAGACTTCCTAAGTTTACCTCTTTAGCAATATAAAATATAAAGCTTTCCTCTGCAAAAGACGTTTTGAAAAGAAATTCCAGATTTGATATTTCAGTAGCCTTTTTGTGTATTGATTGTTGTCTGAGAGCGTGTCACCTAATTTTCCAAAGCTAGTGCCAGAAAGCAATTTGCGTCACTGCTGTAATGTCACTTTGTATGGTTTATCTTCACAGCAGTCATTGGTTGAGTTATTTACCATTTAATTACTCCTGGGTCAGCTTAGGGATGACCACAGTATCACTGAAGTCCCTGCAGTGTTTACCTGCTCGGAGAGAGCAAATTTTTGTTATGGAAACTTTTGTAATTCAAAAGTCATCTTACCTTCACATTTGAAGAGTTTAGGAACTAAGAGTATGTCTTCAGAATGCTTATGTGGTCCCAGGCTAGCTTCATGCAGGAAGGGAGGGGGTTTTTCTGCTCTTACTGTCTCAATATTTGATTGAATTTTAGGCCCTCTTTCAGAAAGGTCGTGAAGGACATAAGATGACTTTCAGTGTATGAGTTGTCCTGTTTGTGTGTTCATTTCATGTCATGGTTTTACAGGGGCGTACTCTTTAATGAACATTAAGAGAACCAAACCGTAAAAAGCATTTCTGATGAAAGCAGTAAGTCTTTTATGATCTTTCCCTCTCTCCTCCCTCTGTTTTGATGTTATGCTTTAAGCAGAAGAACTAGCAGTGCACTTCTCTCTAATACCTGCTAAGGGTGAAGACACATGCTACGACTGAGGCAGATGGCTTTCTTCCATCCGGGACAATCCTTTTTTTTTTCTTTTTTTTTTTTTTTTCCCCTCCACCCTTGTGTAGGCTTCTCCTTAATTCCAGCCACGTGTCCCCTCCCTTCTCCTGGGCATTCACTCTGGTGCTGTCAGGCTGGTCGCAGAGTCTGTTCCGTTCATTAACCTGGCAGAAGGCAGTGTGCTTTTTGGTGATGGTGGTTTTGCAAGAGCAACATTCTCCTGTGTTACGGCACTCAACAGCTTGGCAAAGGCTCTGACATGGGCACGAAGCTGGTGTCAGGAGGGGACGGCCCAGGAATGGGGATGCGTGGCCGGGAGTAAGGGGGAACCGCCTTTTGCTGACGGCAAACAGCACTGCATCCGAGCTGGTGTTTCGTTTGCCTGCAGCAAAGGTTAACTGCTCTTGGATTGTCACCTTAGTAAGGCTTGAAATTAGAGTAAGCCAGGAAATCAATATTAAACAGAAAACAAACTTTGCAAGCTTTTTAGGATCCCATGTGAAGAAGACAAATTCTTTGAGAAGCTGGCATTGGTGATAATGTGGCCTACACTGTTGCATATTTAGCTTATTTTTTTTTTTAGTAAATATTGCATAATTACATGAATTCCTTTTTTGTCTTTTAAGGTTCTGAAATCATTCTGCTATTGTCTATTTATCAATTTACTACTTTTTTTTTTTTTAAATCAGTCAGTAGTAAGGCTGAAATCTAAATGAACTTTTTGGCTTATGCCATTTACTGTTCCTGCTGTAGTGTTTATGGATGACCTCAAAGTTTATGGCTCTTCCTTTTCAGCCTTTATACACAGACCCCCTCCCCGGGGGGGGGGGAGTGGGGGGGGAAGCTCTGTGGAAGTAACTAATATAAAATGTTTGTGTATCTTTCGCTTGGTGATTTGAAGAATAGTTGAAACTTGCAGGGCATGTTTTTCAGCTTGTAAAGATTAATGAAAGAAGGATGCAGATTCCCTTTACAAAGAACTTTTTTTCCCCAAGGGTTTAGTCCTGCTTTCAAGTCCATGCTGTAACAAGTTGAAGTATAAACCAGTTAACATCTTTTCTCCAGGGAGTATCAGGCAATAGTAGTGGGATAGCTTGGAATATGAAATTATATACTCAAGGAAATCATAGGATCATAGAGCCATAGAAATCATGTCTAGTTTTGGCCCTTGTTAAGACTCCCAGTATTTTTTAGTTGATCTTCTTGCAGTAGTATATGGATTGTTGAAGAAACCACCAGACCTAACTTTTGTAGATTGGCAGTATTCTTAGCAGCTCTTAGAAATATGGTACTTTAAGATTGTTTTTTGCAATATCTGTGTAGAGAATAAATCCCATGCCTTTGCTTCATTTCCAGTAAAAATTAACAAAATGTCGAAAACAATTTTGAGGAGAAGTTACCTTGAAGCTTGAGGCTGGTGGTAGGTTGGCATCGGAAACGGCATTTGCAGTGATGTGCTAAATGTGTTCTGGAAGAGGTTCTTTGGTTCATGGGTCTGCTTGAAGGTTTTAATTTGCATGGCTATATGTGGGAGCAGTTTAGTTTAAAACAGAATAGCAAGCTGAGTAGAAGCTTTGGGTATGTTTGCCCTCTGAGGAATAATGGGTTTTCATACAGGTTTTAGAATTCTTTAAAAAAATACATATAAAAAAATTTGAACGATTTGACTTTTTTTCCTTCCCTGTAAAGCTTGTTTTGCGTGTTTTATTCGTGGGGAAATAAGAGCAGAGATAGACACCAATGTGTAGGCATGTGAGTAGCTGCAATAAAATAAAATATTGCGGATGAAGAAATGTTGACATAAGCATCAAAGTTTGTAAAGCGGGGGTTCTAATCTCCAGGGACATTTACCTCAAATACAGCCCCTGCGGACTGTAGGAAGTTACAACTAATTGTATGTGAAATAAGCAGATTGCAGTCGGGCTTGAATTTTTCTGTTACCCTGTCTTGGAAAATTGCCATTCGTATTACTTTAGAAAAGACTTGACTTTTGTAACTCTAGGTGGCTCTCGGGGATTTGAGACAAAGGGAGATACCCTGTGTGTGTTCACAGTGTGAAATTCCTTAGGAGACAGGGTTCTTAATCCAGGGCTTGGATCGTGTTCCAAACTTTTAACTCAAATCTGATTTTCCTCCTCTGGACTTTTTGAAGTGGATCCATGGTTGTTACTGATCCATGCACATCACTTTTAGTTTCCAGACAGTGCTTCAGTTTGACTTTTCTAAAATTGCATTCTGCACTTCTTCAGGTGAACCTTCATCATTTGGATGCAGCTAGGGAGCCGCACCAAACACCCCTTTCCCCCCCCTCCCCCCCAGATGCTGATTCAACTTTCAAGTGTAAAATATTTGCTGACTCAGTTATTTGTCCTACCTGTCTCTTGCTAATGGCAGTTAATTTCTTCCCTGTGCTATGCTTTCTTCACCAAGTCATTATAACTTCAATATGCAGTCAAAACACTAGGCTTTTAGCATGAAAAATGCAGTAAATGTTAGTCACTTGTCATCGTCTGCTTGAACAAGTTTTTATGGGAATGGGAAGTTTCTTATCAAGAAAAAAAAACCCAACAGCAATATATAACCAGAATTTGATTCTGGCCCTCAGTGCAAGATACTCTTATTTAGAGAAAGTATTTTTTTTGTTTGTTTGTTTAAAATTAAAGAAAATTTATCAGAGTGTTTCTTTAAAGTAGTGTTAAACTGGCTTTAAAGAAAACCCAAAAAAACAGTGGATGCTTACAGAAAAACAGATGTGCTAAAAGTGCTTGGCTTTCTGTGTCTGTCGGAACACGCAGCAGACCTTCCCCTTCTTCGACAGCGAACCCTGAGGTCAGCAGGTTTGTCTGCTTTTTTCTTGACCACATTACACAAAGCTACAGACTGTTGCCGTTTTTGTCAATACCATGCAGTGAACCTCTAAAAACCAAAGCTTTTCCCGACACGGAGGGTATATTTTTGCTGTACGGTGGTGCAGTTAATGCAAAGATACTTTCATAGTCTCTAAATTAAGAGCCAGATAAGGAAGTTCAGAATTAGCCCGTGTAGCTCCACTGATTACAGTCTTAACATGCGTCTGTCATCTTGTCGTGGGCAGAGACGCACCCTTAGCCTGAGAAGGTTCTTTTCCTTACTATTAAACAACCCAAAGCAAAGAAACGTTGATTTACCACTGTATTTGAACCTGATTAACTCTGTGTCATTACAGAGAGCGTGGCATTTTCAACAAGGCCAGTAATCTCCATCTCAGTTTTGTTCTTTTGTGGATCACGTTTGGATTATATTTACTCTGACCTTCCATTCTGCTCTTTCATATCTGCTTCTAGAATTGGGCTTTGTGTGGACAGGAGGTAGATACAGTATATGCGGAAACCAGGAATGTGCATAAACAGCATGTGGCATGGTTTGTGTGTTGTGGATGGTTGGAATAGCTCTGTGCCAATTCATCAACAATAATTTGTGCATATTAATATATTTGGATGCATTTAATTTCACTGGTGGTTAGCCTGCTCCTTAAGTTATTAATTTGTGAAATCTGTTTTGAGGGAGGGTAAAAACTTGTAGGCAGCATATGGTGTGATATTGGGGGGAAAGGACGGCTGCGGGTGTGAATTTTATTTTGTCAGCTTAGTGGGAGTACCTCTTGTTCTTTAAAGATGCCATCTGCACAGGATTCTCACTGTAAGTCTTATGCTTCTGTGCAGATCGCGCAAGATCTCACTGAGCTTTTAAGTTTGGCTGCTTTGGGGGAGGGCAAAGAGAATATTTTATTCTGTGCCACCTTTTGAAGTATTTTATTTTGCATGAGGGCTTTTTTTCTTTGCCATCAAGTTGCCATATAAAAACACCTTGAAGGGTCTACAACTTAACGAGCTTTTAAAGGCTGGTTTGTCATGATGCTCCATATCGATCATGCAGTCCTTTGACAAACACCGTTCCTGTTCTTTGCCTACTGCTGCTCTTTTTGGTTGTTGGGTGTCTTCTAGCTGTTCTCCCTGACCTTTCTGCAATTATTAGATTAATTGTTATTTTCCTGCTCCGGTCGGTAGGACTTTAATGTTGCAAACTTCGCTTTGTAGGGTGTGCGAGGCAGGGCAGCTCCTGTTTCGGTTCCGTGGCTGCTTTGGGACCTTCTCCATACCTTCATTCAACTTCTTTAAATTCATTCAGTTCCGTGTATCCGAGTGTACAACGAGCACCGCTGTTGTAAGGAGTCTGGCTTCCTTGTTAAACTAATGTGTTTTGTGCAATGTATGTACCCATATGCGGCGTTTCATGGCGTGTTTTGTGCTGAGCAGAAATTGGCACCTTTTTGTTTCTGTAGCCCTTGGTGTGACGTGTGCTTGCAGCACATCGTGTTCTATCTTTCTCCTCCAGCCGATTGATCTTCGTGTGTTACAGGGGTCAGATAATCAAATCTATTACTAAGTATCGAAGCATTATGTGATTATTTCCCGTGCTGTATATGAAACGTGTTTTCGTCTATTGCGTGTTCTGAAAATTTGAGGTCCAGACCGTATGTGTGCCTTCCCCAGTGTCTTCACTCGCTGCTAAGAGATCCTGACAGAGATTGGGTCGGGTGGAAGCACAACAGGCAAAATTGGTTCAGTGAGTCTTGGTAAGCCAAGATGGGAATTCAGAGAAGTTCGGTACAAGTTCTGCTGCAGAACTTAATGGTGGTTTTTTTTTTTCAGTCTTACTCATTTCAGCTGGGGGAATCGAAGAGAGAGGAATGATTGCCATGGATGATTCCATGCTGCACAGCTTTCTGGGTTTGAGAATATGCTGCACTGGTTTCTCCTTCAGACACCTGAGAGAGAAAAACAATTTTGTGATGTAGATGGTCACTAAAAATGCTGAAGATAAGAAAGTATGGATATAAAACCTGATACTTTCCATACTCTTGAAAGGGGAAAAGAAACAGGAATGCCTTTATTCACAGAGTGCTCAGGGGTCCTTTTCCTGTGAGGTGACTTAACAAAAGGTTCAAAACTAATCTGGCGTATTGGAGAGATCTTGGCTTTAGCTCCCTTTGCCCCTCCCATCCCACGTTGATTTTAAACTTAAGCTTGGCTGTGGGAGACAGTAAATTCCCATAGCATTTACTATTTATAAGTTTACACTTATAAATATTTTAAAATCTGTTTTTAGCTGTGGATTTAGCTATGTCATCGTAGTTCATGAAAAGGCCTTTCCCTGCCGCTTCTTGCTTTCTTTTTTTTTTTTGTTTTTTTTTAATTCAGGCCATTCTTTATACTTATAATAGAAGGCAGCCATTGCTTTAACAGGAAGAACAATTCAACTTCACATCCTGGTCAGGAGAAACTGCTCCTGGAATTTTATTTTTTTTTTTTATCCTTCCTAAGTGAAAACCCAGCCCTTGTGGACTTCTCATGTGAAACTGTGTGGTTGTATCAAGGTTGTTCTCATGCTCTGCAGCTATGAGACAGCAAAATACTTACTCTAAAGAGAAGTATTTTTACTTGTATTCTGATCTGTTCCTTTTTACTGTAATTGTGATCAGTTTGGGGACACATTGGCTAGATTTGCCCACACAAGGCTGCTGTCTAGCTGTTATCTTTTTCTCCTCGTGGGGAAGGATATGGGGAAATGAAATGGTTCGTGCCATACCCACTCAGGTGCACAGAAATTTCTAGGGGAGAAAAACAGTGATAGCACAGTATCTCAGACAAGTTGTCTCCTCATTTTAGGACCTTTTGTAAAGCTAGTGTTATTTGAAGTAACTTTAATTCAGAAACTCTTAATATGACTAGTAGAGGAGCTTATCTATAGATTTCGTAGTGTATGTGTATCTTCCATATTAATGTTGTTGCAGTTCTTAAACTCAGCATTAATTTATTTACCAAGATGACACTGGAACACTTCAGAGCACAAGTGCATCAGGGGATAATGCAGGATCTCATCACTGCAGAGTTTAAAGAACAATTCAGGAAAACATTTGTCAGGAATAATAGAGGTAGCGTTAATTCTTCTTTGAGGTAAAGGGATAGACCAGGTGACTTCTCAAGATCTTCTACAGCTATGCTTCCTCTGATTTTAGTGGAAGATTCAATGCGCTTTTCAGTGGTTTGATCAGAACCACTCACTTTGTTTTGTTTTGGAAGCGTGTTTCTTAATATGAATTCACAGGGAAGAAATTCTTGCAGTCCCTTGTCTTGCTTGAAACGCTTCTCTATTTACATGGGCTATATGAAAAATTAACCTTAAGAGGTTTGTTTGTTTGTATTGCTAGATATTCTTAGGATTGCTGACTCATTTTACCGAGCGGAGGGTGTGCACACATGAGCCAATCACCATCAAATCAGAAGGATGAGAACGTAAAAGACATCAAGTGCTCCTGCCTTGTCGTAACCCAAGCATACAGTTACTGCAAAATACGTGATGGGCTGCAACCTCACACCCTGGCTTACAATGCCCCCACTGTTAAAAGAGATCGTTTCCCTTGTTTGAAGTGCTTTAAGCCTGGAGAAACAGAAATAAAAATAAGCGTAACTGGTCAGTGCTCTTCTGGAGGATGAGGGGCACGCCGTGGTTGCACACCACTGAACTCACAAAGTATCTACGGGCAGATGAACTCACAGGGAAGAATGGAAACTCCTCTGGCTGTGAAATGGTTCCTCTTTTGGCATCAGTAGTTTGTGAATTGGTTCAAAGATGTACACACATTGTAAGTATAGTACAGAGAGCGCTTTCTGTGTCTGGCACACTGTGTATGCTCCAGACTCATTGGCTGGCTTGGGGGCTTTCGTTTCACCTGTGCAATAGTAATATAAAATGCTACAGTTTTGTGTTTGGTCATACTCTTGGTAACTTGTTTGGTCCATTTGCGCCAAAGGATGTCGCTTGTCCTTAGGTTCTTCCAACAAAACGTGTCCAAGTAGCATGTGTGGAAAGGCCGATCTGTTGCTCTGAGGAAGGATCTATAGTAAAGCCACTTTGGTAGTGACTGCTTAGAGACGTGCGTTTTTCTCCCAAGTCTGGCAAAGCTAAGGGTAACCTTTCTTGACTCTCATCTCCATTTGTTGCTGATGCATTTCTATGTCATTACTACTAGAAATTCTTTAATTAAGTTACAAACATGTATCTCCTATGCCGAGCCTTTAGTCCAGTGTTGTTTAAATGTTAGCAATTGCTTTTAATTGAAGGTACAGCCCGATACAGGGACACTGCCGAGCTCCTGCCGGATTGATTTATAGCATTGCCAGTAGCTGCAAACTTAGACTTGTCTCGACACACGCTAGCAGGTATGACACAAAGGAAATGAAGTGAAATACCAGATCCAGGTGATCTCTTTGCATTATCCTCTGACTCTTTTTTGTGTTAGTAAAGTGAATGAATGATGCATTGAGCCACAAATGCAAAAAGCTCATATGCAGAATAAATATATAGTCTAAAAATGATGCCCTGATCCTAGCAGCAGCTGTTACCGCTTCTCCATCCCTTCCGGAGTGGCAGCAGGGCAGTTAATTCTGGTTTCCAGTGCCGTGTGGTAGGAAAAGGGATACAGGCATTAGGGCAGCGGCTGTTTTGCTGCCCAGCCTGTGGCTTTTAGACAACTGCCTGCGCTGGAAGCTTGTTACAGTGGGGGGGTACGAGGGCTGGCTGTCTCCGAGAGAGACCGACGGCTCCTGCATCCCTCCCTCTCCCTGGCACTGGCCTCTTGTCCTGACCGCGGTGAGCTGTGTGAACCTGCTCAGACGGGTCAAAGACTCATCACCGTTTGCAAGGGATGAGTTCACCCCCTCAAGGTGCAACTGCTTTTTTTTTTTCCTGTCAGACGGGCAAGGTGAACCGTTCCACCGTGGAGCCAAGCAGACGCCGGCCCGGTGCGAAGGGAACAGCCCTTTTGGCATCAGCGAGCTGTTAGATGGGCTTAGCTGTCGTGTGAAAACGCCCTCACCTTCCCCTTCCCTGTCAAAAGCCGGTTCCTGTGTTTCGTATGGCGCTGTAATATTAAACTGGATGCGTGAGCAGTGGGGGGGTGAAAAAGCAGAGTGGGCGTCACACACCTCTTCTGAGCCGGGGTCACTGTGCTGGGCTGTTCCTGACGGCTGCCAGAGCTGCTGTTGGAGCCACTCCAGCAACTGGGAGTCCCAAACTCCCCTGCTGCAATGTTTTCTAACTGTGAGACAATTATTTTTAATATCTAATTAAATTTCACTTCTTGTGAGCTCAGTCTTTTTTTTTTTATTATTATTATTATAGCTTTGGTAGGCCACAAGAGTTAATTACAGTCCTCTTTGCAGTGGCCTGTAACATACTTGAAAATTGTCAGCCAGGCCGTTCCTCCATCAGCACTATGGGTTTTTTTTTAATTAATTAACTCAACCAGTGGGTTCTTCGGTTGTTATTCTCAAATATTAATTTCATGCAAATTTTCACTCATATTCTTGACTTCTCCCCAGTTTGCATAGATCTATTTCTTTTTTAAAATGGGTGCTCAATTCCAGACATCATCCGGTTGAGGTTTTCCTGTCACCAGGGCAGAATTATTACCTCCCAGGCCTTCTCGTATTCTGGTTAAGTTTCAAAATGCTGCTTGTCTCAGAACTGCAGCACAATATTAAGTCATTTGGGTTGAGTTGCTGCAGCCATTGCTCCTTATTTTCTGCTTGTCCACTTAATTTTTCTTGTTTCTTATTTCGCAATTGTTTTTATTGAATTTAATTGATTTCAGATAGTTTTTCCCACTTAACAAGTTGCTCTTGAGTTATTGCTCTGTCTCCCAATTACGTTTGCATTATCTTGATGTACTTTGTCCCTTCGGTAAATATATATTAATGTGATGTCACTGGAGCTATCGAATAAAAATAGTGAACGCGATCAGTTATTCCCTGTTGAACTCAGAGGGGTGGGGACAGACTAAATGCTGGAGAAACATTATTGGTGTCTGGATCCAGGCTTGAGTCGATGCAAATTCAGCTCGGGCTCGGAGCAGCATGAATGCGCGCAGTGTCAGCCTGGGTCTGTAAACAGTAGGAACATGTTTGCATGGCGCCGTGCCCAAGGTGAGGAGCCTTCCAAGAAGGGCTGGGGAAGGCAATGCAGAGGCACTAAATCTGGTTGCGTAAAGAACGTAACCGCGTTTACTCGGTCTGGACTACTTAATCTCACCTGTACAGAACCAGTCCTTTTCTGTTTCCACATTGTGGTGTGGATGAACTAGATCAACCTCACAGACATGGTAGAATATGTGTTAATCTCCTGCTGAACAGCTGCTACAAACGTCATCGTGCACATATCCTGACAACTTAATGTAGGTAGGTTGTTACCTACAGGTGACTTTTCATGGTTTTTTGCATATTATAAGGGAGGAAAAGAGTAAAACCAATGACTTCTGAATGGCAATCCTCACACAACGTAAAAAAGGATAAATCTGGAAAGTCTCCTGTGAATGTTGAGGTCACTGCAGAACTGCCCAGTTGCACGCAAATATGCCAGAAATTACCGAGAAAAAGACTTTAAGTCGTCGTGTGAACTAGAATGAAGTACTTGAGCATGTATTTAAGTGTTGTATTTAAGTCATAACATTTAACGTGAGGTTTTTTTCTTACAGGTAGCAAAACTGGGAAATACAAACTGACATGTTTTAATTTTTTTTCTTTTTTTTTTTTGACCCACTTGGTAACTTGAAAGGTAGGGAACTGACTCTCTTTTCTAAAAATAAAACCGCCCTTGGCCAGTAATGAGTATGCTAAGAAAAGGAAGTAAATGGCAGCGCATCTACTTAAGGTCACAACTTGCATTCAGGGCACGGGATGTATTTCCTGGGGTTTTTTTGACTTGTCAGTTACTCGGCTGTAGAGCAAATCATGTCTCGTTAATTTTTTTTTAAATGGACCAACCAACCCGTCTTTGCCTCTGGGTGAAGTTGTGTTAATAGGTAAACAGATGAGTAATGAGGATGAATTCCACTTACTCTGTACAGCAGTGACATGCCAAAACTGAGAACTTTCTGGGTTTGGGTGATTCACCCATCTAAATAGTCTTTGTCTTCTGGCGCTGGTGGTCCATACAAGGAGGAATACTTGCTATATTCTGTTCCAGCAGTTCCCGATTCTGGAATTTCCAGCTTCCAACAGTTAATGATTTTGCTATACACGTACCATTCATGGCATATACTTATTTCCTCCAGTGTACCATCTTTTGTAGCTGGACTCCAGGATTTTCAACTGGAAACAAACTCAAGGACAGTTTCCTGTTGTACACATAAGCAAACTTCTTTCTATTGAGCAATCTGTTATTTCAATAGTAATGGAAAAAATGCAGTGATCCGGAATCCTTTTGCCAGAAATGGAAGGTTAAAGGTGGGTTTTCATTTAGAATGCAGGTATTTCTTTTTCCTAAGATACATTTCCCCCCCCCCCCCCCCCCCCCTTCCAGAAAGCTTTTTTTGATATAATTGCCTTTCTGTTTGTATAGGGTTGGGTAAACTTGTAGTTTATGGTGCAATGCATAATGCGGTGTAGCTGAAATAGTCCTATAATTTATTTTCTCTTCTATTAACAGGAGCTGTTCTTAATACTCTGATACTGATTGGTTCTGTTTTCGGTGTCTTCCATTTTTAAATTAGTTTTCTTATGCACCTGGGTTCTTATGTTAGAGTTTCCCAGAAGGGATGGTGGTGGAGGGAAACATGCCAACATTAGGTCAGTACGTGTAAGGAAAAAAACCCACTTCATTCTTTTTGTGTGTTTGGAGAGGGTAAGCAGCGTGATAAGTACGGATACATTTACTTTCTGGTCTAAGCCCAGTACTCTGCAGAGTGGACTTAACTTATGGTTCCCCCAAATGATGTGTGCACAGCTCAGGTATTTAAACTAATGAACGTGTCTTCCAGCTGCACGGGAGTGTCTGTGTGTGTCTATTAGGGCTTCTGGATGGAAGGGGCTGGCTTTTTATTGGACTTGTGTCGGTGCCAAATGAAAATATTTGTTTGTAATTAAAACAGGAAAATCCAAATCTGTTTTAACAGTATCATCTAAATACATGTACTGTCAGCCTCCCAGAACTGCAGGATTCAACACATGTATACGTGATATTTAATAAGTTTTTTAAGGTAATGGAGTAATATAATACAGAAAAACATTTATATTAATATATTGACTATAACATATATAGAAAAATTGAAAACATGTATGGTAAATCTCATAAGTTAGGAAATACTGCTCTAGAACTCTCTGACTTGAGATTTACAAGGCTTCACTTGAAAGTCAGGTAGAAGCAGAAGAGTGAGTGAAGTTCTCCAGGTTGCGTGTCTTGTGACTGAATAGCTTGAGGGGGCTGGGGGTGGGTGGTGGTGGTGTAGCTCAAGAAAGGTGGTTTGTTTCAGAAGAGATTTACAAGGATTCAAAATGAGCAATGACTAACCTGGCAGCCTTGAATAACTGGAGAAAAGGAGCCAAGTCAGAGAAACGAACGCAGCGGAATTTAAGCACGTTTTCACCTGGTTCAGCAGTAACCGAAAGAGGAAAGATTGTTGCCCTGAGTGTTCATCTTAATTTCTTCGGTGTGTCATATAATCAATTGCTAATGGTTTCCATGAAAAAATACTCTGTTTAAGAAAGATTTACTGATCGACCAGTCTGAATCGGTGACTCGGTTCAGAGAGCGCTTGCTCAAGCAGTTGCCCCAGCCCATCTGCTGGGGTTCCTTAGGTACTTGAGGTGCCAGGTCTGCAGGTTGGAGAGGGTCAGGGCCAGGAGGGGATGCAGTGGCAAGAGCCCTGGTGCTGCAGCCTTGGTGTCCCTGATCTCGCTGCCTAGCACCGCTCGGAGGGTGGTCTCGTCAGTGTTGTGATGTTCTTCAATGTTACGGGGTTTGCTCTTGTTACGAGAGCTCCTAGAACTCTTTTGTGGTTTGTTCATTATTTTTATGCATCGGGATCTCGGCACATCTTTTTCATTCATTTAACTGAATTGTTTTAGTGCAGTCTTCCAAAGCCACGTGTGCATTTTCCCTTCCTACTCCCTTCTCTGTTTTGTGAGGGTTTTTTTCTGTAGCTTGGTGATTATATAAAACTGAGAAAGGTTCAGTGTAGGGATGCACGGTGTTTTCAAGCTTAGCCTCTTGCAGATGTCTATCTTGCAACTCGGCGGTTTAACATCTCAGCATCTTGAGTGGTTCATACTCTTTTAGCATTATGCATTTTCTTTATTGAGTTTCTTCTGCCTCTTGTATATCCTAAACTTCTGCCCTTTTTGGAAATCCTTTTGGATTGACAGAATAGTTTTGCCATTGGTCCAGGCCTTTTTTTGAACCTAAGCGATGTTAACCAGCGCTGCAGTAGCTTACTCCTATTGCAAGTATTTGGTAGGTCCACTATTAACGGGGTATTTTTTTTGTGGGGGGAAGGCAGGGGAGCAGCAGTCAAAAGTGTACCATAAAAAAAACCTTAACATCTGACAAAGCTGGTTATTGACTTGAAGGAACTCTGTTTGGGGTTTTAATGTCAGTGTCTGTTGAAGTGTCCTCTCACCAGCAGTAAAACTGGAAGTCCACCCATGGCTGCCTGCGAGGCTCACCACAAAGCTCAAAGTTCTCCTGCAAGGCTGTTGCTGACTGCATGGTCTTAGACCATGGGAGACCACCTTCATCCCACCTGAACAGCAAATTGTGTGCAAGTCTAACTCGCCGCGAAATCATTGCTCTGCGGGTATAGCCTTTAACTTGCTTCTGGGCGGAGTTTTTAGTAGGTTCTGACCATACTCTGGATTTTATAGATGTTTCACAGTTTGTACTCGCACAACTTTTTTGCTGGAACTCTTTTCTCAAACTCACGCCATCTTCCCGAAGCAGCATTGCTGCTGTGGCGTGGAAACCCACAGAATAACGTGTGGGCATTATTATTAACTCTTGAAATACAGGTGAACAGGGGTGGGGAAATCCCCAAACATTTCATACGCTTCTATTCTCTGTATGCTCCTCTAACAGGCACAGGAACCAAAGCCCGTAGCAAAGCCCCTCGGGTTGCTGCAGGCTTCCTCCTAGCAAAGCATTGCAGCGAGTGGCTGACGGGCGTTTCAGTGCAGCCACGTACCGGTCACATAAATCCTTCTGTGTTCCTCATCAAAGCTGTTTGGGGTCTGTGATATTTTTGAATATTATTTTTGCAGTGTTTAAAAGTCAGCTAAACAAAACCCCCAGTTTCTGTCTTGGTACCTTTCCACGATATAAAGATGGCGTAATACCTAAATACGGTGGCTTATTGCTGAAGGAGTAAATTCACGCTTTTGCCTTGTATCTTGGAAGTGGTGGGAAAAGTACAAGACGTGGTTGGCAGAACTCAGGTGAATTTAAAGATAACTTTTGAGAATGTTGTGTCAAAATTTTCTTATTAAAATATGAACTTAATGTGGTCAAACTGTTTGCTTCTACCCTTTAGGAATAAACAAAGGAAAAGAAATTAATTCTTTACAAATTCAAAAGCAAAGCTATAAACCAGTTTGGATTTAAAGAATACAACTCACACACTTTTGGAAACTCCGATTGTGCTGAACATTTTCTCTTTTTTTTTTTTTCCTCATCCCACCTCCCCCTGTTTATTTTTTCACTTTTAAGGCATTTTGCCTGCTGGGTGTTTGCTGGTGGTAGAGACGTTGAATTGTTATGTTAGTTTTTAAGATGATGGTTGACTTTTTTTTTTTTGTTTCATGTAACTTGGCTGCGGCAAAAGCTTATGTAGCTTTTTTGTAAACTGTTGTCAAAATAATGTAATACCTGAGCATGTCATCGGTAAGTTTGTAAAAAATGTTCTGTGAAAACCTCTGAAAAAACCTTTTCTAATGTGTCTAATAATTCGACTCAGTATTTCTGCAGTTACATGTGGGTTTCATGCTGCCACTGAGAAAGGATATTTCAACTGAAGCGATGTGGAAAAAATTCACCAACACTGCATGATTCTCTTTTCTTTTGGTAACTCACGCAATCAGTAGTGTCACAGAATCTCATGCTTTTTCCTGTGTAGACCTGTAATTTCATGTATCTCCATACTGTTGCTTTTGGAAATGAGTAGTTTTTTTTTTTTTAACTTTCTTTCAAAAGGGATTATCTCTTGAATAATTGCTGTCACTAACCCTATTAGCAAAATTATGCTGCTTCTGGCACCCAAGTGGAACAGGAGTGTCTTGGCCTGGCTGGGGCCAGCGTGTGTAACAGATACGTTCTGGTAATGTATGGTGTGGTCTGCACCTGAAACGTGAGAGCTGAGAGAGAATCTGGTTTTAGTTTTAGGTGCTAAGAAGTAGGGCACTTCTCCCTTGAAATGCATTTTTCAGAAAGATGCTCTTAAATGCTGTTGCAATTCCTGTTGATGAACATAGGATGAAACCCCCAAACTCTTCATTGCCGTTCTGCACTGCTTGTTTCCAGGGCTTGTCTTGAACTCTCTTTAAATATTTCAGTGGGCGCTTCCTCAGCTTGCTCCGACTTCTGATGCCGTCTGATGGAGCTTTAGGGAAGTATCAACACCAGATGGGGAACCGGGAGGGCTGGGGTTAGGGGATGAAAAATCGCTCTAAGTTGTTGCCAGCCTGTGTTTAATGTAGAAAGGCTCTGAAGCTGGCTGTGCTTTAGTGTGTCTGGAATGATATTCTGATTGTCTCACAAAGTTGCATTATATAGTGACCTATGTTCTTGCTTCCAGAACCTTCATTCAAATAAATCACAGTTTCTATGTGGTAATATTTGTTCAGACTGGTTTGTCTTTCCTATCCCAGCGCGGACTAGTTTTAGAGACAAACAGAACCTCTTCCAGGAGAGCAAGACTGGCACCTGATTGGTTTTTCTGTATTTTGTATTCATGTGTGGTCCTCTCATTTCCCCCCCTTCCCCACCTTTAATAGCTGTACAGTTGCATTTCACAGAGAAGTGGAATTTCCTTATCTTGTTTTGGTTTTTTCATCTCGCCTGCGTGGGTGGACTTGCAGAACCAGTGTTCTAGATCTCCCTGCATCACAGCAAGCGTTGTTGCCCAGTATTGCAGATCTATCACTTAGAGCATTTGAAAAAACAAAGGCTGTTACTGGAAGAAGATTGAAGAACTGAAGCTGACAAAGGTAAGCCAGCTGCTTAGAACCCAGTTTTGAGGCCAAACGTAAAAAGAATTTCCCAGATGGGTTTACGTGTGCTCAAGGCACTGCAGAAGTAGATTCCTTGCTGCTGTGCTGCTTGCCTGTCCAGCACGTGACAGAATGCGGGAAGTGCTCGTAGACCATGCATGACGATTAAAGGGTGTTTTCTTTTTTTATGGTTATACCATACATGACAACTTTGTCGTGCCAGCAATATTAATTCATTCCAATATTTACGTTTACATCAGCAAGGTTCAGAAGTAAAACAGTGCTTTTCTGCTAACTGCGCTTACCACAAGCGCACACATCTGTGAATAGACTGTGTTAAGTATCACACTGGTTGCTCTTGCTCGTTTCAGAAACAGTTTATAAGAAACAGAAATAAAGATAATGCTATGAAGCGCAGCAGAAGTTTGCAAAGTATGACAGCTTCATTACTAGAAGCTTCATTACTGGATCCTGTTGGCAATCCTTAGACAACTAGCCCTCTCCTCCGTCCAGATACGGGCCACTGATTAGATGCTAGTCGAGACAGCTGTTGATGATAGCAAAAGTGGCCTTGCTGCGCTTGAGGGTTTGGCACATTATTTTTCTGTTGCTTTATGACCCACACGTTGCAACACTGACTATTCCAGTTAAATATTGCCAGGCTTTATTAATAGGGAGGGAATAGGTGTGGCAGAAAGTCTTCTACATTCTTAATGTTTTATTGACCAGAATGTTGTATAGACTTTAATTTTTAGCTACTTTTCTTTCCAACAAGTAGTTTTTTTCCATATAAGTTAAGCACAAAAGGATGTGGTGTTCTGAGTTCTGTAAGCTCTTTAGTTTACATACATCAAATTTTGATGTTTTCCAAGGTGCTGCAATTAGTTACGCAGTGTCTTACTGCAGTTCAATGCATCACACCTGTTCCGTTTCAAACGCCAGTTTCAGAGCATGGCAGCTGCAGTCGTTGCTCCCTCAAGGATAAGACTGATGTATGCTCCTTTACGTTTGTCCCTTTTTCAGCCAAGTAAGTTCTCATGTTTTGCTACATTCACCTTTTTTTTTTTTTTTAATTTTTATTAGGGTTTGGAGTATTCACGTTGCAGCCTTGTCTGTTTTGCAGGTTGGTTTGTCTCGGTTCATTCAAGTGAAGTCATAGCGTACAAAGCCCTCCATTTAGACCCATGAAAAACGGACACCAAAAGACCAAGCGAGTAGAGTGAAGGAAGAGCCGTCGGAGTTTGACGCCTGTAACTAGTCTTCTGGCGGCAACTTTGAGGAAGACTTGATTCTTGTGGTCACAGGGAAAGAAGGTCCAGCCACAGGCATGTAACAAATGATGCTTAATAAATGATTCCAAAAAGCTGCCTTTATGTGTTTGCTTTTACTCGTGATTGCTCAACAAGATGTCGAGAAGAAAAGTGATAGGGGGAGTCTCTAGCTGTACTTCTGGTCTTCTGCACTGTGCAGGCTGCCTTTGAATTCTGGCGCTAACCAGTTTTCCAGGGAGAAATAGGGAGAGACCCTTCTCCTCAAAACACCCTGGTGCATCTCAGGCATGTTACCGGCTTCTGTGTGCCCGGTCCGTGGTTTAAATAAAACCAGTAAGTTTTAAATGGAAAAATACAGGGGAGAGGTAGGCAAGAGGTACCGACCAAACATTTCTCCGCTTGCACAGCATGAACACCTTTCTGTTGTGGCGTTGTTTGCAGAGACGTGTAGACTGGGGATAGAAACAGGGTTGCGCACAAAGTTGAAGCATCACGCCGTATTTCAAGCTGCTACAACAAATTAACTATTTAACACTTCGCTAATGTTGTGCGTACACTTGTTGCCTCCCAGCGTGGAAACAAAGCAAATAATTACAGTAAGCGTTCTGCCAGGGAGAAGTTACTATAACGTAATGAGAAACTTTGTCCTGCGCTTTGATAAACAGAAGCAACAGGAAGCTGTTGGAAGGAGGATGGTGTTGCATTAGATACAGGGGAAAAAAAAATAATAAATGTACGAAAATAATGTGTCCGTCGCCTCCAGCTCAGAATGCGGTTCCAGCTGATGTAGTGCCGTTTCTTTCTGGTAACGTAGCAACTGGACCACACCTCCTCTGCTGAAAGATGCTAAAGAGCCCTTCGAGCACTATCTGGTGTACTGCAAGGGAACTGCACCATTTTTAATTACCACAGGATTGCCAGCTGATACCTTTTTTTTTTTTTTTAACCACACGCACACCCCACCCCCCCACACCCCCCCATGGAATGGCAAGGAAATTCTTCATTCTCTGTCAAGTAATCCTGTTTTTTCATTCACTCTTTGTGTAGTAATCCCATTTATATCGCAGAAGAGGACTTTGTTATGATACCGGAATTGTATCTATCAGTGCATTTTATCTTGTTTCGAAGTAAATTTTTGTTTTAAAAATAAGCATTCTTGTGCACCTGATGCTCTTCTCGTTTAGCACTCCTGTATGGTGGTATTATGTTGACATTTTGGAAGAATACTCAAGGATTTGAGCATGTTTTTCTTCTCGCTTAGACTTTGCAAATGACTGAAAGGTTTCCCCACTCCTAACCTCTCTTCTGTTGTGCAACAAAAGAGCTTTCCTTTAAGCATCTTGGTTTCCAAGCACAAGAAATCGTCTCTGGGCATTACTGAACGTTTGACTTAAGGTGTGATGAATCCTCTTATGCCAAGTTGAATTTTTTGATGTATACTGTAGATTGATGTTTAACTTAGCTAAACCAGGTGTGCAACTGGTATTGTTCAGAGTTTCTCTTTAAGGTTGTTTCGTTCGGATTTCGGGTTTTGTACAAAAATAAGATATGCTAAATCTGCACTGGATGTCACAGCCTGACTTGGTTTTGTCGAGGCAGTTTCCTTTGCTGCCTGTCTTAGAAAAATGATTGTTGCATTTTAACAGTACAAAAACCTTATTCTGGCTTTGTGACCTGCATGAGCGAAAGCCTTTTAAACTATCTGAAAACTTACGATCTATTTTAATGTATTGGTTTTGTTCTATAGCAACTTAACCAGTTGTTGTCGTTGCACTTTGGTATCAGTGTGGGGAGGGAGCATGCTTTGGTGGTGTATGGTAAAAACAGCCGTTGCAAAATAATGCTATTGGTGTTGCTGTACTTTGAGGTTTACTTTCTTCAAAGAATTTTAAAATAAATCCTAGTGTAGTTCAGAAAGCTCGTGCAGCTTGTGACTTGAGTACAACAAAATCAATAGCCTACCTAGAAAATATAAAACTGTGTACTTGGAGCCGTGCACAGACAGTAACTCTGGTCATATTGTGAAAACTATATAAAGATGCAGATAAATATACTGTTTCGTTAACTCGATAATGCTTACGCTTCCCCTCCCCCATCTCTCTTTATAGGTCTACGAGGGCTAATCAATCTTGGGAACACATGTTTTATGAACTGTATTGTCCAGGCACTTACCCACACTCCACTGCTGCGAGATTTCTTCCTCTCCGACAGGCACAAATGTGAAATGCAAAGCCCCAGCTCATGTCTGGTCTGTGAAATGTCTACGCTTTTTCAGGAGGTGAGTGCTGTTTGCCACAATAGCATCGCCTTTCCACAGATGCTGCCTCGCTCTTACCCCAAAAGGGATTGTGTTCCATTTGCAAATATAAAGGGGTTGCAAATTATGTTTCCCCTCAAGATGTGGCAAAACAGAGGGGTGAAGATCGCGTGAGACCCTACTGTCAAAAATACCCAACTGCTGAAAAGGAAACCGTTGGCCTTAGAAGTCCTATTCTTGAGTCACCCTTGTTTAGTCAAAGCTGGTATTGGAAATAATTACAGTGCTGCCTGCTCTTCTGAGACTGATCTGCAAGTCTTTAGTCTTAAAGCTGAATGTGTGCTTTAATTAAAGGTGCAAGTTGTAACTGGAAAATATGTCACAGGCTCTTGGGTGATGATGGGGATGAGAATAAAGCAGTAGTGTATAGCCTTGTGGTTTAAGGCACTGCATTATGTAGGCCTGCATAAATATTTTAAAGATCTTGATTCGGTGCTTTCTAACAGGCAGAAACATCCTTGCAGGCGTCTCTTAGGTGGAAATCCATTAATGGTCAGGAGGATGTAGAACAGTGAATGTGTTGGTACAGTGTGTGCCTTCCATGTACGAGCTGCTCTTCTTCCCCTTTCTCGTTCAGGTGGCTTTGCAGCGTGCCTTTCTTGCAGGTCTAGTCTGTGCTGTATGAGACAGCACAGTCTTTTCCTTAATTAATAGTCAAAGAGCTTTATTAACTAGCTTAGTTCCACATCTGGGATTATGGCTAGACATGGGCTTCTAGTTTTAAGGCGAGTCTTTGAAAACAAACAAACAAATCTAATGCTGTGCCTTTCCCTTAGTGATAGATCTGCTTTCTTGGTAACTGGCGGAGAGGGGAACGCCACCAAAAATCAGAGGTGGTTAAAAAAAAAAAAAAAGGCAATAGACCATGGTGCCACAGAACGTTTGAGATAGCTGGAGGTGTCTGTACGCACAGCGTGTCTTGTGTATATGCTGTCATGGAATTTCATTCAAACTGAGACCAACCTCAAATAGCTTTACCTTTATCTTGTGATTTTCAATTTGATTTTACTTCTGTGCCTTTTTCACCAGAGGTGATTCATTTTGGTCATTGCAGGTGAGTTAAACATACATGGAAGGCAAAGTCCCCCTCAGCCATTCCAGTACAAAGTTGTTTTCTGCTCAGCATGTGTGTTATTTAGCAACTTTCCATGCTGTTGATCAGTCATTAGCTATATGTTATACTTCTTATTTTTTTGATTTATTTTTCAATTATTCCTGGGTCTATCAGGAAGGGAGGTAAAAACAATAGGCAGGCATACCAATAGGTAGCAGCTGCAGGATTATTGAAACCAGATGTGCAGTTAAATGGGGAAATACCACTCTGCCTCGATTAAAAAAATCCGTCATGGTATAGAAATAACAGTTTCTGTACACTGTTAATATAGAAACCTATTTGTTTATTTTTTTTTAAAAAAAGGTACTATTATAATCTTGATATCCTTTCATCAAGTTGGGGTATAAAGTCTCATTCTGATTAATATCACCACATGCTGTTTACACACATGCATTTTTAAAAAAACCCCTTGGGAAAGGGGAAATGAGTATTACGTTACAGCTTGAGGGGCTGGAGGGAAGATCAAGACTGTCTAGGTAATGATTTTTACTTCCATTTTTGTATGTGGAGCCCTGTTGATGGCCTAGGATGCCTCTTGCTAGACTATGTGAAACAAGCATGTAACAAAGACCGGGCTGTTAGCCAAAATGGGGCTTAAACGCAGCATTCGCATTAGTTTCAGTTGTAACCAAGTTTAATTTCACACACAACTTTGGGAACGTCAGCCTTCATTTTCCCTAATCAAAATTCATGCCTACGCTTGCATTAGTTCTAATAATTAATGTTCTGCAACACGAGGGTTTGTGAATGAGGGAAGAGCCGTATCTGTGAGATGAGGCTGTGAAGGCAGCAGTACGGTAGTCTCTGTCCTTATTTCAGGTTGAAATACTGCAGCTCTGTGCTGTGGGAGGACAGCAGAAAGTGACTCAACCAACTTGAAGAAAAACTAGAGCTTAGTCCTCCGCAAGCAAAACTGTAGCGTCGGTAACCAACTCGGTATATTTTAACTTGCAAGCAGTAAATACCGTGTTATGTGTATAGCTCTGTCAGCACTCACTGTAAAATTCTTTTTCCCAGTGACTTTGAATTTCTCTACATTCAGAATTAAAACCAAAGTCTCGCATTTTTGGAGCAGACTGCTTAGCTTTCATGTCCCAACTGTAAGCAGGGGTTCTGATGAAGATTCCTACGCTGTTTTTGCAGAGATGAGGTCTGAATGAAGGAAAGCCAACCAGCGGAGATTTCAGTGCTATGGTTAAGAATTCCTTTGTAATTGAATTACCGGGGAAACTTCGGTTCAGGTTCTATCTTGTTTTTACATAGCTTTCCCACCGGGATTAACTGATGTAGTTATCCCAAGGCATCTTACCCAGTGACAAACGATCAGGGCAAGGGTTATTAACTTCATCTGCCCTCCACCCTTCTTTTCTGAAGGTGTGATCTTAGACAAATGGAATGCCAGGGGATCTGGTGAATGCATGCCAGGAAGAACTCTCCAGGAGAAAAAGAGGCTGGTTTGAACATTAAATGGAAGTTACTATACCTAAATAAGCAGGCTTTGCTATTTTTTTTCTTAAACAGAAAACACTTGTCCCTTTTCTTTGTTTATGATCCTTTAGTTACATAGGTCGTGTGATTTCTCTGTGATAAATAGGAAGCTACAAAGTTCTACCTTGAAGTAGGTTGATGGTGAGTAATGAGTGTCAGATGGTTCTCAGAACTGAGGGTTGGGGGGGGGGGGTTTGTTGTTTTTTTTCTTTTTCCCCTGGTAGCTTTTCTTGCGAATATGCCAAGCATTGAATCTCTGTTTTAAAAATATCTGACTGCATCAATTAACCTTCTCATTTGTGCTGCTTGAAACCTATTTCTCAATAGAATCATGACATGAATTACACTGCATAAGAAAAGGAATGAAAAGGATTTGGGAATAACAGATAGTGGTGAAACTGGATGGAGGGAAGATAGAACACACAGAATCCGTTCATTGAGCCTTTTGGCTGAAAGGGTTTGTGCGCTACTTTTTACCTACTGGTATTTGTGTTTTAGTTTTGCCTCACTAATGAAAATTAATTTCAAGATGGTCCACACCCCCTATGGTTTATAGAAATGATTCACAGAGTGACCCTTCAGGGAGGTAGGATTGGTGGGTCTGTATCTCGGTGTACTCTGTGACTGGAATAGCAAGAATACCTGGGAATAGAGCAGAACGCAGCGCATCCGCTCAGAGATGTAAAGAACAAAGCCGCCTTTATCCCCATCGTTACTCATCCTCATGAGCCTATCAAAGTGCACAGGACAACTACGTGGAGAGTTGAGAAGTGAGGACAGAGAGGAAAGAGGAGATGATTTATGGCTTTGATATCTCAAGATGGTACACTGTTGAAATGGCTTATGTATAAAATAAGTTACAACAAAGGTACAAGGGAGAAAAAGTAGTTAAGGCTCTTTACGTAGACAGAGGCCTTGCATTTTTATAATGGAAAATGCAGTTTTGCCAATTAGTAAAATCTCTTCTCTGAAATAAGTATAAAACATACAGAGCGTGTGCAGGCAAAATGGTTTTTCTGACTCTTTGAACCATTGCGCTTTGTTGGGAAACCTCCAGTAGGTGTTCTGTTCTTCTGCATTACCCACTCCCTTTATCCATTGTATATTTTCAGAACGTTTAAAGTCTTAATTGAGAACCAATTCTCAAAGAGGAGGTTTTGGCTTCTCAAGTTGGACTGGAGCCTGCTGTAGGATTTATGCCTATAAGTTCTTGATTACAAAGCTCCGAGACTGTTTAGTTGGTACATATGCAGGATAGATCGACTGTATCTGTTCACGTAATTGGGAAACTTCGATGCATGTGCTTTTGGCAGGAGGAATAGAAAGAAGTACAGATGTGTGTGGTGGTGTTTTGGTTTATTTTTTTTTTTTTTTAAACCTGACTGGTATATTTTTGGTAACAATAATGCAAAATACAAAGCCTAGAATTCTCTAAATCCCCTGTAGATTCTTTCTTTTAGACTCCAAGAGCAAATGTTTTAAGCGCAAAAAAATAAAGTTACTGTTATTTGGGTTGTGTATGAGAATGGAGGCTTTGAATCCTGGTTTGGTTTTTCCCCTTTTTTTTTGTCCTGCAACAGCAATTAAAGAGCGTATTACCAACCATTTTCAGATTGCTTGAACTAGTTCTCTCTGGTATAAACAACTGATACTGCTGAATTGAAAACAAATTTAACAAATTTAAACAAAAATTGTTTTAAACTGTGTTTGGAAGAATCGTGCTGTTGAACTGTTTTAAAAGGTGACTTGCAAATACATCATTATTTATATTTATACACTTTAATGAAAAGGTTTGTATAATAGTGATTGAATAAGACTTTACATGGACTGTCTTTTCCTTTTTGTGGATTGGCACAGCTCTGACAGGCTGCTCTTCCCAGCAACAAGGAAATGGCAGAGATGGGATGGCCGTTTTGTACATTCCAGTTAAATATTGCTACTGAATGTGCTCTTTTGTTTCATTTTTGATTTATTAGAATAGTGAAGCTTTCCCCTACCCCCACGTATATTCACTAGCGTTCTTACTAGGTGTGTGTCTAGTTTCTGTGTGATAATAGCTAATAATTTGATAAAGCTTCTTGTTAGATTCTTCTAATCCTCATGAAGCACTGGAGAATGTAAAATCTGCTGGCAGGTCTGGTGTCTGCAGTGGAGTAATTACAGAGAGTGCTGTTGGATAAAATGACCGGAGAGCTCTGGGACTAATTGTAAGGAGTGACAGAAGAGAGAAGTTTTATTGCTGCAGTTCCCTGAATTATGTTGAGCAGCAGCTGCGTCAGCAGATTTCAATTACCATACTACTGCTCCAGTCCCTTGGTGTCATTCTTGTTGGCATCAGAGTTAACTATTGATCTTTTTATTTATAGAAGCATTTTGTGGTGTTTGGCCGCAGAGGTATATCTTCTTGTTTGGAAAAAGCGGAGCTTGCAGTAAAGAAATTTCTTCGCATGGAAATGCACTGAAACCATTTAGAAAACCCTGCAAATATGAGGACTAGATGAGAAGGTTATGCTGCCTTTTGCCTACCTGTCCCTTAAAATACAGTATGTTTTATCTAGGCAGGTTTGTAGCACAATGCCTGTGCTTGCGCTGATGTAAAATGCTCAGAGGCTGGGCAGGGAGAAATTTGGGGGAAGGAAGCCTGCTTTTCCGCTAAAAGTGAGAAATTTTATACCGCTGGGGTTTTAAATCTTAGTTTTGATCTGTGCGGCTTACTGTCTTCTGTTTGGGAAGAGTAACTGAAAATAAACTGCTATCAATTTGATAGGATCTTGGCAAAGCATAATCATAGATTTGCAGGCACCCTTTACTGGCAAATAACCTTTTCCAAAAGTTGGGGAAGGCAAAATGACTTAGAAATTTTCACTTACTAGAAATAAAATGTTAGTCCGTTAAATACAACCTGAAGCCCAAGGGCATAAACAGTTTTGGGCCTTTTCTGGCTCCCTGCAGGGACACCACAAGCATCTCTGCTTTGCTTTTGGAAGGGGAGCCGTGGTGCGGTGGCTTGGGAGTAGACACAGAAGCCGGCGTGCCGGAGAGGGGACTGTGAGCTTTAGTCTCAGACCCAGTGCCAGGGCTGGCAGCAGCAGCAGCGAGGACCTGGGAAGATAAAAGTAGAAGAGTTGCAGCGATAGCACTCGGATGGAAATGGAGAGGGGAAAGGAAGGAGCTGAACCCCGACCTGGGGAAATACAGACCCTTAGTGCTGGGGGGGTGTTGTGGGGTTTTTTTGGTGTTTTTTAGGTGGGACCTGGCGGGTTTTTATTTTTTAAAACAAACAAACAAAAAAACCCAGCACGAATTTCTGTAGGTAGTTATCTGTCCTCCTCTTCTGCGCTGCTTTACCTCCCCAGCTGTGTGTCACCGCTCCGCAGTGGGGTTTCACATCACAGTTTTGCTGACTGAATAATTCGTCTGTGTCCTCTAATACTCTTCTCGCAAAATCACCTGGGGCAATTTCAGTCGCTACGATAGCCAGCTCATCAGATCTTGACTGAAGCTGATTAAGAAGCAGATGCAGGAGCTGGTCCAGGACCAGAACTCCGGCAGCGACACCCTGCAGGAGCGGTGACGTGCAGCTGACGCTGGGACGGGTGAATGAAGTGTATCTTCAGCTCTGCGGACAGCTGGGCTGAATAAAGTTGTTTCTAAAGCCTTGCCCTGCTGTAGTGATACAGTAAAAGCCCAATGAGGCTGCTATCCTGCTTGGAAGTTTATCGGTAAGGTGGGACCATGCACAGCCACTGGGTGCGGAGAGTTGCCGTGGCTTGGTTCAGGGGCTGGATGGCACTTAGCATCTGATATCCTCATCTTCACTGTTTGTCCTGATTTTGGGGGGGGGCATGTAATTTGTGAATGAAATTGCTGAGCTCTTTCAAATGTAGGATTTTTTTTTTTCCCCCTCAGGTTATTTTAATAAAAACCAGTCGTATCAGTAAGGACTTTTTGAGTATTGTTCCCCCCTTCCCCTTTGTTTATTTATTTTACCTTAATCCATCAAAATGAAGGAATTTCAAGGGAGAAAACTGAGGTGCTCAGTTCTGAGATCACTTCTTCTATATTATGTGATAAAAAGCTGTTTCTGTATTTTATTATTGAGGCCATCAGAATTAAATGGTTTAAATTTATTTGACAAATTGCACTCATTTAAGTTTTTAATAATGAAATGCACTGAGGCTGTGTAACTTGTTAACAGTCATGTCCTTCTCTTTGCTTTGAGCAGTTTTACTCTGGGCACCGATCTCCTCACATTCCATATAGGTTATTGCACCTGGTATGGACTCATGCACGGCATTTAGCAGGGTACGAGCAACAAGATGCACACGAGTTCCTCATTGCTGCATTAGATGTGCTACACAGACACTGCAAAGGTAAGGCTTGCACCCAGTCTTCAACCAACAAGGAATATTGGATCAAAAGGAGGTAGAAAAATCTCATTTTGAATCAAGCGGAGTGTCTTTCGGTACAGCAGTCTTAGCAAATTCCTTTTAAAATGTTTGGTAGACTTAAAGGAAAAGATTTATAAAGAAATAAACCATTCCCACTGTCAGAAATTACCTAGAGTTAGAAGCAGACAAGCCTGTACATTGATTTGAATCACCATCGTGTTCTTCTCTTATTGGCTGTGAGTCACTGTCTTTTCTTTTAAATTGCCATTTTAATTCTATTTATACTTGAGGTTGTTAGAACTCTTACTCAGTGTGTCATGGGACTGGTGAAAATAACATAGGGGAAGCTATGGCTGTTCTGCTTAAATATTATTCTGCTGTATTTATGATGCCCAATTGCTTACAGAAATGTGAATAAGAAAAAAAAAATAATTTGGTTTTAGTATCTCTTATTAGTCTGTATATAAAAATGTGGAATTCTACAATATGGTAAAAATATTCAGTGACGTGCTTTTAGAGATGAAGTATGTAAGTCTTGAATTGATTTGGTAATATGATAGAAAATTATGTATTTCATGTTAGTTGACTGAACTAAATCTGAACTGAAAATTTCCCAATCTGTCAATGTTTGTTCTAGCTTGATTCACTTAAACACAGAAATTTTTGCTATTCTTGTTGGGGAAAAATACTAGGGTTGATACTAGCAAAACAAACAAAAATCCCTGGTCACTAAAAATAAGCTTTAAAGCACTCAACTTTCCTCTAGTGCTCTTAGAAAAAGCACTCAGAGATTAGTTGTTTGGCTTATCACAGGACTATCAAAGGGAGGGCTGCTTTGAAATAGTTTGAAGTCTTGCTTTTATCTTTGAGATAGCCTCACATGGTAGCAGATGTGCTTGTTCAGATCCATAATAGGTGTCCTCCAAAAGAGTCTTCTCCAAAAAGGGTACTTCTAAGGAAAGGAGAGCAGTCCTTTTGTAATTACTAATATCTGTCATTTGACAATCGCTAACTGAAATTCAATAAGCCTAATGAAACCAGTGCTGAAGTACCGTAAGGAATAGAGTCTACCCAAATACTGACCTCTCGCTTCTTCACACTGAATAAACTCAGCTGTGAACAGAAATTCTTCATGGTTCCCGTAAAGTTTCCGAACCACCGATGTAACAAATCTTGAAGCTTTTTCATCATCTTTGATATAAAATGGTGTTCGTACTTCTTCTCTGCTTCCCGATTCGTTCATGAAGGAGTAGCAGTCTCTTCTCAGGATTGTAAAGAAGAAACTTGCAACAATAAAGGTCCCTGCACTCTTTTCAGACTGATAAAGAATCTGAAAAGTTTTACTTATTTATTAAAGTGTGGTTTGGCTTTAAATGGAGAGTCTATCTTACGTATCTTCTGGAATTGCCAACGCAATCAAGCTTTCTCAACGGTTTCTTTATTGTTGGTTCTATTTGGCCTCTGCAGCCTGAATGAAAATGGAACTGGGATTTGTCCTAAAACTTAGAAAGAATTATATGTTGGAAACTTTGGAAAGAGTGTGTGTACACGTGTGGATTCTTTTACTACTGGGTGGATATCACAGATGTGTTGAAAACGCAGACTTCTGAATTGATACCAAGTTTCATAATGGTTTCAGCCAGTTTGAATTGAATTGAGGGTTTTTGCGCCCTTGGTACTGAGCTTTTTTGACTTGTGGCAAATCAGTACAAGGACTGAAATTCAGTTATTTAATGGACATCCTTAAGTTTGAGCTACTTGCATGGACACAATTAAGCTGTTACAGTGCTACTAGTGGGAAGGCATTAGCTCTAGATCCCTGACATCTGTGCACCTAGGTCTTTAAATCTCTGTTTCTGAACAAATGGACTTTTATTAAACTACGGTAAATAATCTATTCCACATCAAGGTAATTTAAAAGAAGCGGTTGAGCAGTTGTGTGGGAACCAAACCAGTTTATCTGAACCAGAATTTCAAGTATGGTTGTGATAAACCGCTTTTGGAATGAACTAGTTTGCTATGTAATGAGAAAGTTTTCCCACTTACATACTTGTGCGTGCACACAGACACACACATACAGGTATACACATGTAAAAACATTATTACTAATAGTGAGAATACATCCTGAAGCTACAATAAGCAAATAATATCTCCCTTGCAAGTATTAAATATTTATTTTACTGAATCAAAAACGCTTTTAAAGCTTCCAGTCAATAGTAATCGAGTTTAGAATTAATACACGATGAAGTAAAATAAAGTATAGGGAAAAGTTTTGTCCAAAGGCCCTAGCTTTTGGATGTTATTGATGATCACCAAGGCTTCAGGCACCAAAGTAAACAAAAGCATTCCTTATGTTAAGAACTATATAAATATCCAGTGATATTTGTTTGGCTGACACTGGTAATTTATCCCTTTTCCATTCCATTTACTCTGCTTTCTAGGGAGTGTTGTAACGCAAGTCCGAGCAGGCTGTGAATGCTCGGTATTGATATCTGGCGTTGCCTAAATTAGGAAAAGTAGATTGTTTTGATGGGCATTTAAAGATAAGTTTTGTAATACGCCATCATAAAAGCATAAAATCAACGGCCCTGAGATTCTCATAGGGGCTGGCCCAGGTAGTTGTTTAGTCGTTGTAAATGCTGGTTGAATATATACTTTTAGTGGCATCTGTGAAGTTTGGGAAGCCCAGGATACCTGTGTGATCACCGTGTCTCAGAGTTATAGCTCTCCTCCTGCTGGCACTGCTGTGTTGAGCCGTGGCATCTGTGCAGGGCGTACTCTGGACACTTAACAGGGCTCCTCTCTGCTGCTGCACTAACATAAAATGCTTCTGAATAAAAAGAAATCGAGCCTGTCATGCATGTGCTTCATTCCAACTGCTGGAGAGGGATGGACTAACTGCAAAGTAGCATTATGGTGGAGGGGAAAAAAAAAAAAAAAGGCTTAGCTATTAGTTATTCCTCTTGCTCTACCATTCACCCAAAGTGTGCACCAACTAAAAAAGCGAGAACTTTCTTGAATCTGAATGCTTTTCCCCGCGCTGCTCCTATAAATGACATTTAAAGCTGTACCTGCGTTTCATGCTATTCCGGTCTCTCGCTGGTTTGATAGCGCTCGGAGTTCTGCAGTGTTTCTGGTACCTTGGCATTTGTGGTCCTTCTCACCACAAAAGCTTCCAAATGAGGTTCACAGCTCGCTCTCCGTCAGATATTACTCTGCCTCAGATATTAGCTTCTTTGCCAGAGTAGTGCCATAAACACCATGCTTCTTCCCCAGAGTAATGCCGTGAACAGCCTGGCTGTGTAGGTAACGGCCACCTTCTTTCTATTAAAGTCTAACCATTCACCTGGATGTTGGCATGTATTGCCTTTGATCTTTAAAATACACGGCAACTTTGTTTTTTCAGTCTCTGAATGTGTTTGGATCATAGAAGATGATGGTGATCACACATTGATCCGTTGCTTCTTGCATATTTTCTGGGATTCCTCTGTGAAAAACAAGTAGAAAAGTATACTCTGCTCTTTGTGTGGGATCCTTCAGGAGTTCTAGGGCTCTTTGTTTCTTAGAGGAATGTAAATAATGGGTATTTCTGCCCAGTCTGTAAAGCATTAGGTCAGCTTCTAGTCAACACGACAAATACATCTTAATTATCAGTGCTGTGGAAGAAATTCAGGGTTCTAATTCTGCAAACTCTCATGAGGGTTAAGGTTCCAGTCATCCAAATACTTTGTAGTTTACTAGATTTCTTTCAGACATATTCAAACTTGTTATTTTCTTATATGGAGCAAGGCTGCAATTCAAAAGTTAATGTTCAGCCCAGGGAAATCACTGGCTGTATTTTAATTTTTCTTTTATTGCAAGAGCAGCAACAGTCAAGCAGAGATGCGTGTTTGTACACAAAGGTTCAAAAAGCAAGACAGAGAAATTGAAGTAATCCTATATTTGTATCCCAAACGTTACTCAGCCAATGTCATTCAGTTGTCTAACAAAGGAAGCATAGTACTTTAAAGCTGATTATTCCTCATTTGTCTGGTTTTCATGAAGCATTTTGCATTCATCTTTAACAAGGTCTGCTACAAAGCTAATTTGAAGCCTGGTGCTAGGTATCATGACAGAAAAAGAATGCTGTGCTGAGATTTGGGAGTAAACCACTACCCTGCTCTGTCAGTTCTGCATGGTATTCTTAGGAACTGGTAAAGCATATGCTTGTGAAACATGTCATCTGCTACGCTCCGTATAAACTTATGTGTACGCTGCTTCGTCATAACGAATAGCAGGCACGTGTTCACAACACTGGGAGCCAAAGGAAAGCAGAAAAGTCAACATTAATGTCTTATTTTGATAAATGCCGCTTTTAAAATCTGGCAATTTTTTAATTCCTTTAATTCCTTTTTCTCATTTGGAATTCTCATTCTCTCTACATACTGGAAGTTGGAGGCAAAATGTGTTTATTTTATTTCAAAACCAAAAGCAATGTTAAAAAGTATAGCTATTCTTACAGTTGTTACTTATGATTTACTTTTACTATATTGAATGCATATATATTTGAACACAAGTTAATATGCTTCGTTATTGCACCGATGCAGTAGTATCTTCTGTGTTGGTTGTTTTTTTTTTTAAAGACTCGCACTTAATTTGAATCCAAACTTTCTGCCATTCCCATAATTACATTAGTGTATACATTCATGTATTTTCAAATCTGGTTTTAGTCTTGTGCTGACCATTCTCTTACAAGAAGCTGCTGATTTCCCTAGTAGGAATTATGTCCAGCTTGGAGAACAAAATGTAGGAGACTAAAACCTGCTTTGTGAGACAGAAATGTTGAAGGGAACCTTAACTTAAGCACAACAATCTCGCAGCTTCTAGTTGTCAGCTGCATAATATACCTCCTCTCAGCATCTGTTACACATTGACAACTGTGAGTAGGTGGTAATCTTACTTCTTTCCCCGCCCCCCCCCCTCCTCTCCAACCAAATGTCATGGGAAATAACGTTGAGTGGGTAATGCCCTTCTGTTTTGCTGGGAACAAGCTCGCAGGATATTCTTTGGAGACCCTCTCGTCACTGATCCTAATTGAGTTGTATAATTGAAAAGGGAGCGTTGGTTCTCTCCCGTGGGCGGAGATGGCTGGCTGTTAAAGGTGTCCGACGGGGACGTTACCTGTGGTCCAGTGACAATCTCTAGACACTGCTTCTCTGCTTCTGCCCCCTTGAAACAAAACAGGGAGATAATGTATGAAATGGTGAGATTACAAGGATGTGGCAGTTGCGTGTTGTTTCTTTAAAAAGAAAAAGCGTAGTTTTAAAAACAAGGATAAAAACCATTTAAAAAAAAAAAAAGGACAAAAACCATTTTGAAAATCCACATGTAGTCTTTAAAGCTTATAAGTGATCTTTTTCTAAAGGTGAAGAGTGTCTTGTACAGTCTCTCTACTGTATGCTCTGTTCATTAGCTTAGCATAATTGAGACCTTAAAAAGATCATAAGTTCAGTAAGATTTAGCTGAAATTCCCATCAAGAAATGCCTGAGACCGGGTCTGATAACCCCCGACTTGAACCTTGTACATTTGAAAGCTAATTTTAGAGCGTTTTGTTCAAGAGCCTTTTTAAGGAAACAGTATGCTTTTCTTGACAATTGAAACAGGAGTTTCTAAAGCGGGCAGCGGAGTGAGAGCTGTTCTGAGGCATTTAGGATCTCATTAACTGAAGTGGCCCATTGCAGCTCAGTAGGTATCACCTATGTCTGCTTTTCCACGCTTAGTATCGGGTGGAACCTTTGTCGGTTTACATAATATTTTCCAACAAACTTCATTGGGGGGAAAAAAAAAAAAATCTCATTCCCTTCTGCGGGAAGAAGACTCCAGCCTTAGACATAAGAAAAGTGGTGGGTTTTTGCCCTATGCTTTTGGTTTCTTTCGGTGTTTTTTTTACATGCTTGACTAGAAATTAATTATTTTTGAGGAATAGCTCTGATTTGAGGACTCAGCAACTTGGTATTTGATTTCTGAAACTGAAATACCTCCTAGTAAGTTAAAGATACTAGGAAATCTGGCAAAACTTGATTCTGTCTTAGCAGTTTGTGTTGTAGGAGGTTGGAAGACATCTTAAGATGTACTTTACAATTACAAAATAATTAGCTGGTGCCGTGATATAGTTTGTGTGTGCCTCTCTGTTTATCAAGCAAACCCGATTGCATCTGTCCTGCCCAGGAGGAATAAGCAATACAGTCTTGGAAAGCAAAGAAAAAGTGTCTCACTCCTGGCTCACCTATGGGGAGTGGAAGGAGCGTGCTTTAAAGCTGTGAACTGTGCCGAGAAATTTTTGGCTATTTAATGGTCTGGTTAGTCTAAGAAAGCTGAACTGGCCTAATCACAGCACTCAAATCATAAAAATGAATTGCCGTGCTCCCGAGACCTGCAGTGACAGTTCATAACGCCTAAAAGATGGGTATGCGTTCATTGTGCCCCTTGGGAACTTAGAGGATTGTGGTGTCTCTGAAGAAGCTGGAGGAAGACACGGCACTTATCTGCCCACTTCAGATAAGGACATCTTTCATTTTCTCACTGGTGAAAACTTGAATGGAAAGTACACGTTTATGTTGAAAGGACGGGACGCAGGGAGCAGGCTGGAGGTTAACGGGTCCTAAATCTCCCCTCACTACTCTGAGAAGTTGACTGGGGTAGAATTAAAAAGCAGCATCTGCTGACGGCTTCTCCTCTGTGTTCGTTTGGGGAAGTAACGTGCTATCGAATGCTCTGCCTAAGCAGAAATTAGTGCTTCTGTGGTAAAGAGCTGGCCATTTGTTTAGATGCAAATGGTGCACGGTGGCCCTCTAAGTGAAGTTTCAATGGTCTTCTTCATGAACCACCTTGGCAACTCCTTCATCTTAGGAGCTGATTTTACACCAGATAGGGCAAAGCAAATCTCTGTAAAGGGAGATAGGGCTATACCCTGAAAAAAGGGGTTGGCTGACAGCTGATACGGCTTAAAGCTTCGCCTCTGCAGGAGTTAACCTTCTGATTATAGTCTGTATTTTGCTAGGAGTTCTCTTCTTGTTTCCTTGGTTTTCTTTAATCACATTTTCAGGGTTCCATGTTGTCTATGTGAGCATGCAGGATGTTTATAAGTTTGTGTTGTAAGGAGTTACTGGAGACATAGTCCAAGACAAAGCACTGTTCCCTAGGAGGATTTTTGACTTCTGAGTCTGTGTTTGCGTTCCTCCAGGTGATGACAATGGGAAGAAGGCCAACAACCCCAACCACTGTAACTGCATCATAGACCAAATCTTCACAGGCGGACTGCAGTCTGATGTTACCTGTCAAGTCTGCCAGTAAGTACTCTTTTTCTAATTCTCCGAACTTCTGTTAATTCCTAACTCTTGACTCGAAGCTGTAGACCCCCCAGAACAACAGCGTATACTGAATCTTTTCTTTCTTGAATACCGATAAAATACCAGCAAAATGCCAGCAAGACAAGAACAGTTTAAATACGGCATCAGCTAGGTGCAATCAATTCCTAGTTAACTGGCATATATTAAGACATACCAAAAAAAGCTACCTGAAAAGTACCACAGGCTTATGGACATGAAGTCGATAAAAATTTTCTTTAAGTCCATAGAAATTTTTACTAGTCTGTAAAGGATTGTTCTTTTCCAAGTTCACAAGGAAAAGACTTCCACGATCTCTTTGGTTTTGAAAGCATGGAATTGCCACTACATTTGAAGAAAATTCGGATACGCAACCCTACTTTCCTTCAGTTAGGAGCCTCATGTATCATCAGGAGAGGTTTCAAAGAGGCTGATAATAAAATCTCAGATACCAGCAAGTGAATGTTTTACAAGAGTAAGGAAAAACGTACTTGTTGTTCTGCTCTGTGTACTGGAGCAAGTTGACTTCTCTTTCAGGGTGTTTGGTGTTGCCATAGTGCAGAAGTCAGAGTTCTTGTTTTTTGTTCTGTCTCGCATTCTTTATAATTACGCACGCTGTCCTGCAGATGGACTGTTGTGCTCTGCTTGTTTGAATCCGCTTTTATTCTCAGTTTCCTGGAGAGATTTGCAAAAGATTTACTGTAAGGAAAACGGATGAAATTTTGTTCTTTGCCTCATAGAGCCACAGAATCCTTATATGATAATAAAAAGCTTGATGTGTTGTGACACAATATTAGCATTGATAAAACTGTAACAAAAGAAGTTTCCTTTTGAAAATTGACAACTCTTGCACAAATGAAGCTGGAGAGAAGGCAGAATATTGTAGGCTTAATGAGAGCACAGAGGGAAAGACACTAGTTTTAGAGGAAGAGAGAACTCAAAAATAAGCATAATGAGTACTAACAGAAAATGCTTCCGAACTAGGAGCTTAGAACCTTGAAGTTCTGGACTTCCCTTAAAAATATAAATACTGGAAGAAAAGATTTGAGTTAATACAAGCTAATACTTTAAGAAGCTTTTTCTATAGTCTAGCTGTTGGCTTGTCTTCAGCTGTGTTGTAGAGAAATCTGATCGAGAACATACGCTGCTGCTTGATGTGTTTATTCTTTGGCCCCTCAAATTCCAAATGCTCTGAGAGATGCTACTATGAACTGCAAAGCTTAATTCAGTGCACTACTGTCTAGCAAAAAATATTTGTCTCTCTCTTTATTGAAGTAGCCTTAAACACAGTCTTGACCAGAGGCCCATGCTTCTAGACTAGTTGGATTGTGCGTAGCTGTCGTCATAGATGTTGGCTGGTTTATACTGGTCAGTGGTATATCCACTGCCGATCTCTGAGTAACCCTGCTTGTTCCCTTCGAGTCACAGGGCTCCAGTGAGTGGGAGAATGTGTTAAATGCGTCTATTTTGCATTTAGTACATCACAGCACATACATTTCCTAAAACATATGGCTTTTGAATATTTGGGAAAACACTGTGGAGCAACTGTATTTTCTGTCATCTTTGAGTGCCCTCTAGGGGTGATGTAGATCCCGTAGTTCTTAAAAGTAAGTATCTGGTGTTCACCCTAAAGTGGGAGAAACTTAATTTTACTTCCTTTAAACATGTGTTAAAACTGCTTTCTTTTTCATAGTGGCGTTTCCACAACGATAGACCCATTTTGGGACATCAGTTTGGATTTGCCAGGCTCCTCTACCCCGTTCTGGCCACTGAGTCCGGGGAGTGATGGCAGTGTCGTAAATGGGGAAAGCCATGTATCGGGCACCACCACTCTCACAGACTGCTTGCGAAGGTATGACATGAGACAAATACAATTTTGGTGGGGTAAAAAGCGTTTGGCTTCATTCTGTTCTCCAGGTGGCACTGAACAATGGGAGTAAGTGATGCTTTGTCACGGCATTATCCCCAAATAGCATTCTAATACACGTTTTACTTGTTTTGCATAAGAGAAAGTGAGAAGGCAGAGAAGGCTCAGAGCAACAGAAGGCCTAACAATAAGCAATCAAAACCAGTTGCCACGCAATGCAAAAAGAAAACAAATTTTACATTGGCTGCTGCCAGGCAATGTGCTTTTAAATGATTGAAACCACTAGTGTCTGCCTCCATGTTCTTGGTTCTGTCAGCTAAGCAAGCGCATAAAAAGAGTTCACGATGCATTTAATATTTGTCTAAATGGTAACAGCAAGTATGAAGCTGATTTTGCTCTAAGCAGAGCTGAAGGTCAGCTACCGCCAGCTTGGTTGCGGGGATGGCGTTAAGAATTAAAGGAAAGGAGCTTTCAAAAAGAAAAGATAATTTTGAGCAGGAAACTTAGGCATCTTGGAAACGGGTAACTGGAGAGAATGTTATGGCTTCATATGCAGTTAACTTGGATCTTTTAGCAGATCTGACAGTCACTGTCGTGTGGCAAATGAAGATATCTGAGGAAGAGGTTATCTGTAGACTGGGGCAAAGCTAATCCTCTTGAAATAAAAATTCATAGCCTCTGACATCTGATTACTAACCTTCTTGATACTTTTAAGATCAATAATTTTAAGAAAACAAGGGAACTAATACAAATGAGAAAGTGCTGATGCAGGAATGCAGCAAGAGGCAAAACTGGTCGAATTTTGTTTTTCTTCAATTTGGGGATTAGTAGAATCAGAGAGAGGTGATGATAGGGAAGGAGAAACATACAGGTTCGAAGATAGCCTCAAAAATTACGGATTTTGGAAAGAAGTTGAACTCTTGATGGATAAAGAAGATGGGTCTAGGTGTTTACCAAAAATTAGCAAGGGGGTAGAGCATTAGATTCCAATATTTCACAATATTTCATCTCAAAAATCGTAGTTGTAACGCAGCCCCGGGAGATGATTTATTTGCCCTGTGGAAGTCTAAACTTGGAGGAAGAGACTTAGCGGTCCATCTTCCTAGCCTTTTCTGTGCTGACAGTTTCTGAAAAAGTGAGAGATATTTTGCTTTAGTGTGTTGTGAGAACACAGAGGTAGTTTATTTTCTCTAAGCAGCTCCCTGTTCTGTAATGGTCTCTTCCTATAGCTCCCTTGAGCATTTCTGTCTGAAAATTTTGAAAGAGATTTTTCTAGTTGTCAACACTTGGGTTTTCTTGGAAGATATCTGTATTTTTGAAGAGAACTTTGTGTTTACAGCCCTTTCCATCTCAGAGCTTTGATCCTAGCCCTGGAGGGCTACAAGCTAGGAGAGTGTCCTGCAGACTAGCGTGCAGCTGAGCACAGAAGTCGTGTCATCTTGCTTCAGAACTTCCATATCCAATGTTTTTGCTTCTGAAAACAAAAGATCTTTGCTTTCTGTATGAAAATCAGCTGTGCTGTTGTAGGAGAAGAAATAACATTTTGCTTCTTTCTCAGACACTGATGCATTTCAGTGCAGTGTTCCCAAGTACAGCAACGATAAATGTCAGATTTGGATATCTGAACCAGAGCACTTTACATTATTGTAGATGTTGGGTTTTTTCCAAAATGACACTTAAAAGCCATGAACTCTGTCTCTTGTGGTGCCAGTGACCCCCAAGTAAAAGTGAAATAAGTGTTTCCAGTATGTGTGGAAAATCATCTGATTGTTTTGTGCATCCCTTTGCTTTTTAATATTTTTTTTCAGGTTTACAAGGCCAGAACATCTAGGAAGCAGTGCCAAAATCAAATGTAGTGGTTGCCATAGCTACCAGGAATCTACCAAACAACTCACTATGAAGAAGTTACCCATTGTGGCCTGTTTTCATCTCAAAGTAAGTTCACAGGGGGCGGACAGAGCAAAGGACACGTATTCTCTCTGAGAGGATGAGCTAAATTCTTGGACATATCTTCTGGGTTTCACCGACTAATCTTTTACAGTATAAATTCATATAAAGAACAGCTTGCGTGCCCAGCTAGATTTCCTATTTAGATAGTATTACGTTATCTGTAGTGCAGCTTTGCAGTATGTCTGTGGGAACCTAACTCATCAGAATCTAGAAACAAAATGGAAGGTGGTACAATACCTGAACCAGCGTAGAAACCGATCTCCAGTAACACTTACTCATCCTGAGTGCTAAAAATTTTACCTGACGCTGCTAGTGGAAGAATGCCACAGAGGAACTCTGTGTTGAGGGAAAAGCATGAAAAAGTTATCAATTGCAACGGAGAAGGCTTCTTGTATCTTCCCAACTGTGGCGTAGTTTTCAACACTTCCAATCCAGATTATGTCAGGTGCAATGATGGGAGATAATGTCAGATAGTTTAGTGCTGTACAATTTATGTCTTAAATATAAAGAGTATGACTGGGGTGCAGAGCAGGCAGCTGTCGCAAGAAGATGAAGGTCATTCTGTGGCAAGAGGCAAAGGGTCCTGGAAAAGTGATGCCACAGGCCTTTGTAGAAGCAGCCGCCGTAGTAATTTAGCTGCATCTTTGATCTGCGCGAGCTTTTCAGATGCGGACCTCTAAGTTCTTGAGTGTCTCCTGGGACAGAATGACAGTCCTCTCATTGCTGGGCAGCAACTGACGATCACTGGCCTCAGCTCTTACCATGACCAGTGTCTCAAGAAGCCACCTATCTGATGGTGATGCTAATTAATGTCACATAAGCTACATGAAGAAAAACAGCATTTTACCTACAACATGGTGACTGGAAACAAATTTTAAAACAGCAGCCTGTACGCTGTGTACGAATGAAGCTTGTATTGCTTCTCTTTTCAACTGGGGAATGGTGAATTTGAAAGAACACACGTTCCAGCCTTTTGCTCCAGAGACTTTGTTCAGTTGTTCAAGTCTTGCATGGTTTCTAGGCTTTGAACTTTGGTAAAACACCTGGGTAACTTTAATAGTGTTGGAATTAGACCTTTATCTTGTAGCTGTCATGGCAAAGCGCGTGCTGAACTTTTGCTGTAGCATGGAGGCAGTTTTTCTGGTTTATTTTCCAGTAGCCCTCTAAGCTAGGTCAGTGCGTTCATACTGGAAAATCTAATAATCTGTGTAACTACAGTGTTGTGGTCTCACCGAGCAAGTCACGGGCTGTATTCAAGAAGTGATTGTAGTTTGGAATTGTTAAATTACATAGCAACTCCATATCCGGCGTAGCAGCAATTTAAAATTTATTTTCAAAATCTGGCTTGTACAAAAGGTGCTTAATGAAATGCAGAGTTCTTGACATGAAAACAGAATGCCATTGGAAGGTCCGTATTTGTGAGAAAAGATTGATTCTGCTTTCTACTGGAAAAAGGTGTTACAGGTGGAAAGAATTCCCTCTTAATTTACAGGCCTTTTCAGACTGTTTGGGACAATCAGCCTTCAGATGTTCGCCCCCATACCCCAGCAGTTCTTCAGCTGCGTCTTGAGTATTAACCTAGACGATAGGCAGTGTGATATGCCGAAGATATTAGCCTGGCTGGAAGAGATAGTAGCAAAATTCCTTTTTTCTTTGGCTGTTTGTGGTCTTCCTGAAGATGGGTCTTGCATGACTGACTTGAGGTTTTGGGAGTGCTTGGCTGGCTCCTTGGCTTTTGGGGGGAGTTTTAGGGGTGCTGGGCTCTTGGTTTTGTTTTTAATTTTATTTTATTATTGCAGAGTAGTTGGCAAGATAGACCTAGATTCTGTTCTTTGGGCTAGGCAACGTGAATGTGCTCAACCCCTTTCCGACGCTCAGTTCAGTATTTGTGTTACCCAGAATGATTGAAGATATTTCTTTTTGAAAATAAATTACTTTTCCTAAGTGATTATGTCGTCCTGTCCATGCAAAATGCAAATTTTGCTTCATGTGTTCAAGCAAAAAAGAAACACAAAAGATAAGAACTACAGAAGTCTCAGCTTTTCACGTCGGGATCTGTTGCTAGGGAATTGTTATGGCACCACAATTGGAAAATAATTAACTTGAAGTGTAAATAGAGCAGAATTTCTGAGAAATGGAGGGAGAAGCTGCCTTTAAATAGAAACTCATTCATCTCTTTCTGGTATTTGTTCCTGTTTCCATTTAATGTTCAATCGAGAAGATGAGGAGAGGATGGTGGGTATTGCAGGCTCCTTTTGGTGGAGGGACAAGGCTTTTTTATTATCATATTCCATTTTTGCCTTAATTTGAATTGGTATTTCTGTGTAGGCTTGCCTCCTGTCACTTGAGATGATTGGATGGGTGGATTAAGTGTGTGAATCTGATGGCAAGCTCTCATTGTCACCAGTTTTGTGTGCTAGTGTAGGCAGCAGCCAAGCGTTTGAACAGCGCATAGTACAAATGAACACTGCTTTGGGTAAAGGCTGGGTGTGCTCTCTCTGTTTAATGTATTATTTTTTTTCTTAATGTCAGTTGGGAATAAGTTTGTATGTATAGATATTAAGGTAAACAATCGAATTAATACTGTATTTTCCCCCCACAAATTGTCGTTTATTTTCCTGGTAGAAATGTGTTAGCATTTACGCAGGGGTTCCCAGCACGGATAGTTGGTAGAAAAAATTTGGGGGTGTCCCTGGATATTGACTGCTCATATGCTTTCATGTTACTGTTCCTAAGCTTAGGACATTTAAAAAAGACACAAAACTTAGCCTTTCTCTAAAGAAAAAAAAAAATTCTTCCACTTTGTCTCCAGCGGTTTGAACACTCAGCCAAACTGAGGCGAAAGATCACTACGTATGTCTCATTTCCGCTGGAGCTGGACATGACACCATTCATGGCTTCCAGGTGTGTACCAAGTTCAAAATCCCCCAAAGACCTGGACAGAACTGTTTACCAGTTCGTACATGTGCATCATGAAACATGGAACATCCTTGAATCAAGGTTATAGAACAGTATGTATAATGATACTTCTGCTGTAAGCTTCTCCTTGAAATGTGCATCTTTTCTAAACTAATTTTTAGATAAACTGTTGAGTTTTGTTGCCAGAAAAGGCTTTGTATTTATTTAATTTTTTTATTCATGTGCGTTATGTTTCTGGTTGCATGTTAAATTTATCGACTCGGATCCATCATGCCTTCAAATCTCTGCTTTGGTCCCATCACCCAAGTGCCCACCCACCAGTCATCTTCTGTAATTAGGCAGATGAGACGTAACCTAATGCCTAACCCAGTATTTCTGAAGTTATAAAAATCCTTCCTCTTTATTCCCGCACGCATGCAAATCTGGGGTTTTTTGTTTTGTACCTTCAACATCTGTTTAAGAATGCTGCAAGAAGAAAAAACATACTCCAGTTTAAAATAGGTATTTCTAATTGGTATTTAAACAGAAACAGTAAGACTTCTCCCACCTCCCAGGTTTGTGAAAGACATGACATTTGTATAAATACACCTTTATGAAAGGAATTTCATCAGCTTCATTAATGAGTATTTGTCAGGTATTCCATTCAAATATACAAGAGGATATTCAGATTTCATTTATACCTAAAGCAATGCAGAAAGCCCCAAAACACGGCATCTCTTAACACAGGGACTCTATTTGATGCTTAAATTTTACTAGTAATTTCAAGCTTCGCCTGCTCTTCCCAAAGAAAAGAAAAGTCAATGCTTCTGCCAGGAGAGAAAGGAGAGCCCTAAAGCTCTGTTAAATAGCGTTATGTTAAGAATATATGGTTTATTCCAGTATATTCTGGAGATTTTGAGACTTCCCTGTTCCTCTGTGGTGAATTCTCCCTGGGTAGAACAGGCTCTGCTGATGAAAGGTATCGAGCATAATGGAATATAGATGGGATAATCAGCAGGCATAACTCAGTAATCTGAATTTCATCGGCTATGAAATCAACAGCGTAATCCTATTGCTGCTGTCAAAACACAAAATGAATTTACAAGTCAGAGCCAGAATGATTGACCCATCACAGGATAAAGGATTGATGTAATTAGTTATTTTTCCACGTTTAAAATACAAATCTTTGCTTAACCCCTTTTTAAGCTTTTTGGATAGGACATTTGACGTAAACAGATCTGTATTTGCAGCAGTGAAGCCTTGACCAGAAGGAGAAATGGTGTTTCTTATGTAGCGTTGCTGTGAGAACAAATAAAGCATCTTTAGCATCCTAATCAGCAGCCCTTCTCCGCTGCTAAGCAGCATCGGGCTTTTGAATGAGGCCCTGGATTTGGCAGACAGGCTGTGTCATGTAAAACCTATTTCCTCGGTTTGGGAAGCCACTGCTTTTAAGTGACTGGATTTTTGTGTGTGTGTGTGTTGCAGTAAAGAGAGCAGAATGAACGGGCAATACCAGCAGCCGACGGATAGTCTAAACAATGATAATAAGTAAGTGGTACATTCCATGACTCCTCTTGGGAAAGGTAGTTGGTTTCTAGACGGAGTTGTACAGTCTGCTGTATATCCCGCAGTGCGAAGTGCATTACCATATCTGACAGCCCAGTAAGTCTGAACTGTTGAAAAATAAAGCTTCGTTCACTACAGTTGCCTACCCTGTCGTGGCTTTGTGGCAGCTGACTTTCAGATCTGAAGGTGGTAACCCCAGCAATCGCTCTATGAGCAAAATTCAAAGCATTGGTTACGGTGTTAAAAGGGATGGGTGTTTCCTTTAAAGAATCCTGTTTCTCTTGCAATAGCAAAGGGAGTTGCCGAGGACCGCAAGAAAGTTTATAGAACACTTAACACTCAAAGTCCCAAGTGGATGACCGCAGTAATTCTGGGGTCTCTTGGCTCAGGTATTGATTACAGCCAGAATAAATGACAGGCTGATATGGGACTTGCTTAGGAATTTAAAGGGAGTGTAATTGAAACCAATATCCGTAGCTTTATGGGAATAGAGATGGTCACACCAACCTTATCTTTTCTTTTAATAAGGTTACAAGTTTGGTTGCTACAGTCATGTGCTGATGTTGTGTATTTAAATTCTTCAAGGCACTTCATTTGGCGCTAAAAGTTTCATTAAGAAACTGGAATCACACAATAGAGAGATGTAAAAACTAGCTAACCAGGGCTTAGTCATGCGAGCGGATACCAGGCGGGTGCTGTGTGTGGTCCTATAGTGATTGTTTAATAGTGTTAGCAAAGATCTGAAGGAAAACACAACTGATCACCGTTGAGGTTTGCCCATGACTGAAGTTGGAGAAGTTGCTAACGATGAAGAGGATTGGGTGATGAGAGCAGAGGCATCTGGGCTGCTTAGTAAGCTGGGGGCCAGTAACAGCTGGGGCAATCTTAGAACCCTCCATCTAGGGCTAGAGAGTGGTGTCCATCCTCCTTGGATTAAAGGACTCCACGGGGAAGAGGGTGACGTTATCAGCTAGTGGCTCTGTAGACAGTCAGATGAATGGGCGCCTTGTTGCGGCACCACTGTGTCAAAAGAGCTCTGTGAATTTTGAACATAAGTTAGACAGTATCAAGGGAGATTAAAGAGATGATTTTACCATTGTGCAGCTGCGTTTGTATCCCACTTTTAGGACAGCGTTTTAAGAAAGAGTTAGAGAGAGTGGAGAACATTTGAAAAAGAGCTGCAATATATTTAAGACTGGAAGTAAAGTCTTATTTTGAACAAAACAGCCAAGGACTTCAGTCTTCTCCTTTTTAAGAAAAGAAAAGGGGGGGGGGAAGTTAAGAGCAAGTTGATTAGTCTACCAGTATCTTTCTTTGGAACGGAGACGTGTCTGCTAGTTTTCAGGCCAGCAGGCAAATGCACAGCAGCACCTGAAAGCTGGAAGTTCAGGCTGAATATATTCAGTATTTCCAAATAGGTACAGACTTTCCAGATTAAGGAAAATTAATCAGTACAGCAATATATCACTAGAAATATTTAACATTAGCTCTATTTAAGATTACCTCCTTCTCCATCCCCACACCTCAAATGTATTTTTCTGGTTCACTAGAGTGACTAATTCAGGGAAATAGAAGGTCAGACTAGGTAATCAGTGGTCCTCTTCAGGAATACATCGATATTGATCTATTTCAGAAGAAAAATCTCTGTTAGCCAGTATTGCTAAAGCTGATGGCTGTCATCAGACCGGAGTGTTGCAGTAATAGCAAGACAGAAAAAGAAAAATGTGGTTATTTTCCCTGGGCAAGGGTGCCCGCATCCCAGTTAATGTTAAGAACTGGTGTTTTATTGGTGGATTAGATCCTTTAGTATTGCTGCATGTGTTTATGAACGTAAGCTTCTGCCTGTCTAAAATGTCTAAAAGTTGGTTTTCCCCTTTTGATCCACGTATTCATTAACTCTTTCCTGTACCAGGTATTCCTTGTTTGCAGTAGTTAATCACCAGGGAACCTTGGAGAGCGGGCACTATACCAGCTTCATCCGGCAGCACAAGGACCAGTGGTTCAAGTGTGATGATGCCATTATCACCAAGGCTAGCATTAAGGATGTGCTAGACAGTGAAGGGTAAGTTGTGAACTGGAAAGGGGAAAGGAAGGAAAACCTTGGCCTTAGTTGGGTTTTCCTTACTTTCAGTTAAAAGGCCCTTTCATCATAGAGAAGACTTAATTTCTCTCTTTGAATATCTAACGTCTCTCTCTGTGTATGTATCAGTGCTTCAGAATGGGGCTTTATAATCCGGGATTGGTTGAAGGAAGAAGAGGGGAAGGACGAGGGACATCAGCTGACTCTGCGGTGTCTGTAGCTGGCGCTCACGTCCAGACTCTCCTTGTTAATGGAAGGGACTCTGAAAACCAAAGTGATCTGATGTAGGATCACTCCTACAGTGTAGGAGCAGTGTTTACCTCCGTGACACAATCCAACCTTGGCAGACCCTTTGGATTACTATGAGTCTAACAGATTGGAAGAAAAGCCATTAAGAAAATACTGTGAACCAGAGCGGCAAGGCTATGTGGGAGGCAGGTACAGCACGTGAGCTGTTTCTTAGCTCATGGCTTCACGTTGATTTCAGATATTTGCATTAGCCAAGTGTTGGGAGTACAGGGCAGTAGTCTGCAAGGGCAGTAGCTTGGTGTTCCTCATTTGAGGGAAGCACTGGGCACTGGGATGTGCTTCAAGAGTAAGGTAATTTAACGTCTGAAGTCTTCATTTTTCATTTTCAACTGTGGACTTCGTACTAGGAAGATAAGCCTTTTATTGTTCTTGGTTTAATTAGTCCTGACATTTCCGTGGATTGCTGCAGATGTTCAGTTTGTAATTTTTTTTTTAACAGATTTTCCCTTTTTTTTATTTTTTGAACTTCAGCCAGGAAGTAAAAAAATCTATCCTATAATATCTGCATTCTAGTGTTAAATGATTTGACAAGGTAACTTCTGCTTTGAGGACAGCAGCAAAAGGAGCTTGTTTGTCTTCAATAACAAGTGGCCAGCTCTGGCCCTCGGATGGGGTATGTCAGTGGAAGAAACTGCCATAGGCAAGGAGAGGATACCCAACGCGACTGCCGCCCGTCCGTCCCGTTAAAGGCTGCCTTGAGCTCTGTTCTGTTTTCCCTGGCTCAGATAAAGGCTGAGGCTAAGTAGATCTGCACTGTGTAAGGGAAGCTCCATAGGGTGTGTGACGGAACAATAATAATTGGGAAGTCTCAAAAGTGCTTTGAAGCGTTTTAGGAGAGTTCTGCCGTGACCCTGCCAGTGTGTGGCGTGTAAAGAGTGGGTAGAGATGAGTCCGCTTCCCTCTGACGTGTAACTGCTTGAGGGCTGCGCTCCGTTACGTAGCAGTGCACATAAAGTAATTAAGGACGGGAAGAATTTCATCCTGTTAAGCCACCAGATTTGAGTACAGATTGAGACATTAGATATTGGAGTTGGATTTGATTGTTGGATTCGATTGGGACGCAGGAGTTTTCACTCACGTGCCTGTAACAGTAAACGACAGACAGTTTGCAACGATCCTAAGTGTCTGATGCCTTGGTGATGTGACTCTGAAGCAGCAGTTGCATCTCAAAGCACCTCCGTTGTGTTTTTTGTCATGATAGCGTTAAATGGGTGCTGCCTGTCTGGGCACCAACACGGTCCCATCTCCCAGAATCTTTCAGGTTCTAAGTAGATTGTACAACAAGAAGGTTCAACTGTTTGATGGACAACTGTTCAGTTTCCCGAGCTGCTGGTAAAACTGTTTCAGCTGGCTTCCCTCCTTCTCATCCATGGTTACTGTAGGGAACTGGCACGTCCCTGGAATGGCTTCAAATTGAAAGGAAAAACAAAATTAATAGCCCTCATTTTTTATGATCGCATCAGTGGAAATACTGATCTGCTCCGACGCACAGCGGAAAGCTGAACCTGTACCTCTGCTTTCTTGCAGATATTTGCTGTTCTATCACAAACAGTTCCTGGAGTATGAATAGCCTTATCCAGCAGCTTGTCAGATACAAACAAGGAAGAAAATAAGCAAGCCTTCTGAATCGACACACAAACCTACCTGAAATGAAAAGACCCATTAAAAACCAACTAGCACTGAGCTGTAACAGGACCTACTTGACACTGACTCAAAGCCTGGCGGAGTAAGAAATGAACAATGTCCAACGTGTATGCAGTCCCGCAAGGACAAAGGGGGAAAAAAAAGAGGCTACAGTCAGTCACTTAACAGAGGAAATATAAAATGAAAGGAATGCTCTGGGTGGGGGAAACGGGAGCCAGAGGAGTCCGGGCACTGGTACATCTCCTATGTTCCTCCAAAATGTGTGTGGGAAGGCAAGGGTTATACCCTCATCTCCATAAGCATCTTCTCCATTTGGTGCTTCAGCTCCAACGACCAATCATATAACAGTTAAAAATTAAAAATCCAAGCCCATTTTTTTTATGCATATGGGTCTGAAAGCAGTAGAGTGGAGGAGGAGGGGATGACACAACTAAAGGACTTTGCAAGTATCTTTTTATTTGTGAATTTTAGTTATTAAATAAATACAGTATGAAACTATTAGGCTCTTTTTTTTCCAACAACCATAAAAGAAATCCTGGATTGTGGAACTGAAGCTACAGTACTAAGACAGGTTTTCAAGCATGCCTGCTTGCACAGGTAACGTTCAATGCCATCGGACTGCTCATCAAAAGCATCAGCACAGATTCTTTTCTGTTTTGAGCCCTTTTTTGTTTTGTTTTCTATAAATAGCTATTTTCTTAATTTTTTTTCCTTTTATTCCCTTTTTTTCACGAGAATGAAATTCATAAATGCAACCATCAGTAAAAATGAATGAATTGGCGTGTTTATACTGTAAGAGTGGTCTTGGTTCTTTTTTTAAAATCTTGTGAATAAGTTTGAATTTCTCAGAATTGCTTGATTTGTTGTTGCTGGTTTTGGTTTGGTTTTTTTTTTCCCCCCCCCCGGCTGCCTTCCAAAGGCACATATAGATATATATATCTCTATATATAGATAGATATATATATATGACACTTGAAAGAATCTCGGTATTGAAAAATGTACCATCTGTTAGAAACGGTTGCTGCTGGGGGCAGCATGGAGCGATAGATCTGCTGCTATTGAGCACTTCTGCAGTGCACTCAGTTTTTAAGTAAACAACACATTTTCCTGGTATGTGCTAAGGCTGGTATTGGCTCCTTGTATCCTCCCACATGGATTAACTCCTCACGTACTCTCTTCTCCTCCTTGCAGAATCACAGCCGCCGTATCGGTGTCCTTAGCTTGCAGCGCTGGGTGCACCGGCGTACTCTTGGCTTTGTCGCAAACGCGGTTTTGCTCCTTTTCTCCCCCTCCACCGCTGTCTTTTTAAAGCAGCTTTTTTAAAAAGACCTTGGCTTGTGAAAATCCCAGCTCGTGCGCTGCGTCTTGCTCTCAGGGTGCTGGGCTGTGGGTTGAATTGCAGCCTCCGAGAGAAACCATTGGGAACGTAGAGCTTAAAGGAGCAAAAATAGCTTTGTTCTCCCTCCCTTATGGAGTCATGTGTAAGAATGTGTATAAATCGGTGTAAGAGCCACACCAAGAAGGTCGTTAACCTCTGTGTCTGTATCCAGACAGCCATTCTTCAGCTTTACCAGCGTGGTTAAAAACATTGGACGGGTCTAACCTTTTAGATTCTGTGCTCTAGAAATGAGTTACAGGTGTCTAACCCGCCTGAGACGGGCGGGAAGGGATCTGATTAACAGAAGAAATAGGAGGAAAAAAAGGGAAGGGGGTTGGTTTGCTTTTCAAACACGAGCACCTTGCGAGAGCAGCTGAACGAAAGGACGGTGGGATCGCGTTGGATTTGCACACGAGCTGGAAAAGCACAAGGCAGTTTTGTGCATCCAGAGATTCCTGCGATGGCTTGCGAGAGGGAAGGAAGAAGGGACGACAAACCGAAGCACCTTGAATGCCAAATCAGGGATAGGAAACGCTCCGTACGGTGCGGGAGTGACCCAGGCAGCCTGCTTTCTGCGGAGAAGTGATGGCGTACGCTGCGTTTGTCGCCTGTCTCTCCCTATCGTCATGCTTGAAATAATTTTCAATTGTAATTGGGTGCCGCAAGATTTAACCTGCGCGTTCTTGTCGCCAATGAAAAATGGCTGGAGAAATGCAGATGAATGGCGCACCCGCAGGAAAGGGGGGGGGGCCGCCCTCTCTCTCCCTCTCCCTCCCTCTCCCCCCCCTCGCTCCCCGAACCAGGCACGGTGTCGTGCAGATGCTTAGCGACGCTTTCTGCTACCTTTTAATAATGCAGCAAGCTTGCGGAGGAAGAGGAGAATCAGCCTTTTCATTATTCCCAGGGCTGCTGCGGCTGGTCCCCACCTTGTCCCCTGGCTGGCGGAGGAGTGCCACCGCGCGGCGGCAGGGCTCGCCCGAGCAGGGATGCTCCGCTTTGGCGTGATGAGTTCCCCAGCCTTTTGCCTGCCTTTTTTTTTTTTTTCCTCTCTTTTTTTTTTTTTTTTTTTTTTTTTTTTTGATGCTGGAGCCTGAACAAACGAATTCTGTTTTCCACTCGCACGCGCTCGGCCACCGGAGCTAATGCAGTCTGTTTGGTTAATCCTTTAGAAACAAATTATTTAGGGACGGGGCCAAGCCGTATAAATCAGCCTCAATGTTCGGGTTTTTCCCCCCCACTACCACCCTCTAAGGCTGGTGGAGAGGGCTGTGCTCTGTGCGACAGCACCGGCGCAGATGGCTTTCAGTGGGAGATTTCAATGCTTTGGTTTCAAAAGCAGAATTCCTGGTGTATTAAAAGCTCTTATTCTTTTCTTCCTTCCCCCCTCCCCATCCCACCCTCCCCCCGTGTCTCTCCCTGCATCGCACCAGGCGTGTTTCTATTTCCAGCAATAGTAAATCAGCGCAGGTTGCTCGAGGGGGGGAGAGAGCGTTTTCCCTCTTTGTATAAAAATGGAAGACCGGCTGCTGTCGCAGGAGCAGCACGTCCCCTCGCCATGCTTTTTCTCAAACCCACCCTTCTCCTACCCTTTGGCTCCTCGGGAATGGCCACGCAGCCCGTACGCCGGGTTTATTCCCCGCAGAACAGGGAGGTTTCTCTCTGCAGAACTCTCTCAACGTCACCTTTAGGAAAAACGCCGACCACAAAATGCCGTGCTGCGCAGCGAGACGCCGACGAAGGGCTGATGAAGTTGTGCCTCCCTAACGAGCAGCGAGAGGCTGCCTCCTCCGTGCCGTGGTGGCTGCGCAGCTTCAGTGCTGACCCTCTTCATCTGGGGGGGCTTTTTGGGGTTGACCGGTCTATTTTAAGGTACGGTTTTATATCGGCACGGCGTGGTCTGTTGTGAGGAGGCATCTGCAGAGATGACTGGAAACAAAGGCCGGTGTGGTGATGCAGGCTGGTGCTGGAGTGTGTATTCTGTTATCTACCACCAATGAACGCGGCTCTACACAAAAATAGCCACAAAGTGGCTTTTGGTATAATATTTTCTTGTCCCTCAGCCACTTGACCGGAGATGAGGCTTTACTTGATGCTGGTGCCTAATGAAGACCTGAGCAAAAGTAGAAATGTGCGAATTGACTAAACCCCCGGGTGGATGCTCTTGCTCGAAGTCAGTGCCCTTAATTCCACGTACTCGTCCCAGCTGTAACTGCTCGTGTCCCGTAGCTGCAGTGTCCCTCTGGTATTGGAGGTGGTGTCTCCAGGTGCGCTCCATCATGGCTGTTGGCCAGTGGCTGCCAATGCGATACCAAATCCATTGATTCCTCTTGGTTCTCCAGCATCCAAGGGTTGTGTCTGGGAGCCTGTGCATTATTCTCACTGCTGGTTTGTTCCAGTTGTTCCATGTTATCTTTTCTTTCATACGCTGATGACAGTAGTTCCGTTCCCTGAAGGCGGGCGAGGAAGGGGATAGGCTTGATATCAGGGAAGGACTTGGCTTCTGATGAGTATTTTTCCCAGTTTCTGGGACGCCAGGCTGCGTGGTGACGGGGTGGGGGGGACAGACCCAGCCTGACGTGGGCTTTACCTGGGTGTGAGAAGGCGAGTGGCCTCCTGGGCCAGCTGGAGCAGGAGCTGCCGCGTGCCAGCGCCACGCAGGGTGAGCCCGTGTGCTGGCTGGCACAGACGCTTTCCCAAAAGCTTTCTCGTTTGAATGATGCCTCTTGATCCTCAAGAGGTGCCCTAATTGCAAAACTGGTGGCACGTGTTCAGTTGTTTCTATCCCATTTTTAAATGAGGTTCTGAATCTCCTTGCACAAGTGGTGTGGCCGGGGGTTCCCGCGGGCAACGAGCGTCTGTCCCTGGAGGTGGCACTTGAATGTCCACAGGACACCGGAGCCAGGCTGAAGCTGCCGCAGGAGCTCCGTGCTGGGAAGGGGTAGCGTGATGAGGCACCACATCTGCTTTAGGAGGGTTTTCTATCTCCTGGAGCCCCCGTCCTCACTGGGAAGCGCTTGGGCAGAAGTGGCCATGGGCCTGGGGGCTCTCCCAGCCCTGGTGCCGGGGGGGGATGTGCTGGTGCTGCCCCCAGGTAAGTGCAAAACCCCTTTGCCCCACAGAGGTGGGGAGGGGAAGCCAAGAAGAGGAAGAGAGGCAGCGCTTTCGGTGCTGGGGAGGCCCAGCCTGAGTGGGAGGTCAAGGTGGTGGGGAGGCCCAGCGAGAGTGGAGGACATGGTGCTGTAGGAGGCCATAGAGGGAGCGGGACACTGAGCAGCGGTGGAGGGTGAGGAGAGGCCAGGAGGCTTTGGGAGGGTGAGCACCAACAGGAGCCTGGGAGAGCAGGGACAGGACAAAAGGCTGAGGGAGGTGGAAGAGGAGTGTGAGGGTGAGCAGGAGCGGAGGCTGAGCGGGAATGCAAGTGGGAGGCTCGGGGAGACTAAAGGGTGTAGGAGACAAAAGGCAGAGCAAGAGCGGATGCCAAAAGGTGGAGGCAGAAAAAGAGTAAGGCTGAGCTGGAACGGAACCCGAGACTGGGGGAAGCTCATGTAGAGATTAGTCTACACAAAGATGCAGGCCCATGAGAAGTTGAGGCTGAGCAGAGGTGGGAGTCTAAGGAAGAGCTGAGGCTTTGCAGAGGTGGAGGCCAAAAGTGGGTGGGACTCCAAGGAACAGTTGAGGTTCAGCAAGGGTTGAGGTCAAAAGTGGGTGGGAGGCTGAGCATAGCTGTGGGCCAGGGTGGCTTCTGGGGCCAAAAGACTTTGGACGTTTAGAGAAATTGGGATGCTAGTGATGCTGTGGTGTTCGGGGCCATGGTGTCGGAGCCTGTGGGAGCTGAGCCATGGGGCAGGAGGCCACAGGACTGGAGACCGTGGGAACTGATGCCATGAGACCAGAGGCTGCTGGAGCAGATTCCCCAGGAGGGAAACGACAGGAGCTAAGGCCATGGAAGATGATGGAGGTCTCAGGGGTGATGGCTATGTGGGAGGAGAGACCAAGGGGGAGCAGGAGACGGAGCTGGCGGGGAGGCCAAGGGAGTCTTCAGGTTAAGAGTGGAGGTGGAGGAGGTATGGAGGGTGAGAGCGCTGGAGGCTGAGGGAGGGTGGGAGGTGACAAGAGTGTGAGGTTCAGGGGGTGCAGGTCCGGGGGGAGGCCGAGCCAGCGGGGGCTGACGCTGTCACTGTTCCCTGCCGGCAGCTGCTCCTGGCCGCGGTCTGTGTTTTGTTCTCAGCGCACCTGGGTGAGCCCTTGCTCTCCCCATCGCACCATGGCGTGGTGGCCTTCAGGCGTTTGGGAGACCCATCGCCTTTGGGAGACCCATCGCGTTTGGGAGACCCATCGCCTTTGGGAGACCCATCGCGTTTGGGAGACCCATCGCGTTTGGGAGACCCATCGCCTTTGGGAGACCCATCGCCTTTGGGAGACCCATCGCCTTTGGGAGACCCATCGCCTTTGGGAGACCCATCGCCTTTGGGAGACCCATCTGAGTAAAGCGAGGTTTTGGTTTTGCGAAGGCTTATTTTCTCCCCTCGGCTGCAAACGCAGCACGATACAAACCTCATCCCTCGTGCTGCCGCGCGATAAGGGCTTTGCTAAACGGAGGGCAGAGACGAAAGGCAAGACGCAAAGGTAACGAGATGGAGAATCGTCAGCTTGGTTCCTGGAGCGATTCAAGACAGCTAGACTTTACCCCATGTCGGACCAACGCCTGGGCTCTTAGCCCTCCCCTTAAACCACCTCTTGGGCTTTCTAGTTCTCGTGGGTTCCGTGCGGTCCTAACGCCATTCCGCTTTGTGACTGAACATGACTCATGGCATGGACTTTGTTATGGTCACCACCGGGGTGGCGCCTTCTTTAGTGATAAGAAAACATTGACATTTAAAGAAATACATCATATGGAGGGGACAGGGTCTGTTAGAACTTTCTGCTCACACTTTCTTCACCTGTCTTACTTTCCCAGCACCAATTTGTGCATATATTGACTCAAATTTATTCTTCCAAGTTTGAGGTTCTGGTTTGAGTGAGTGGAGGGGATGAGCTCCTACCAGCAGTGGTTTCTCACCAAGTGAAAAATTCCTGCATTCTCCGTTAGCGAAAATGAGAACTTCAAGTTACGTGTTGAAGCCCGTATTTTTCCATGGTAGCTTTCAAAGCCAGGTCAGATAAAAATCTTCCTTCAAAGCAGCTGTATCTCTAGCTGGTTCATCGCTTTTACCAGCTATTTTGAGTAACCCAGACCAGATGTACATAAATCCAGTCTCTTAGAAAGTTCTCAGCCTTGGATGAGTTTTCACATTTAAACCCAGCTCCATCAGGGATTTTGGTGCCTGTCCCAGCTCCTCCCGTGCGGCATTGTGTCCTGTAACACGGCAAAGCCCGTGGCCTGTCCTCCCCTTCCAAGCAGCGGTGAAAGCTGGCAGTGGAGCTCTCCGCGTTGTGTCCTACCAAATTTTCTGTCCTGTAAAGAAACTTCTGTTGAGGTTGGAGAACACGCCACTCTGAGAGCGTGGCAGCGGCATTCACTGGATGTTATAACTTCCACGAGTAACTTCTCAGGTGTGGGTCCACGTCGGAGATGCTCGCAGCTCTGCTTGCAAATCGCTTGTGGTACCCGGTAGAGTTTTCAAGCAGGGAAAGGGGTGCTCTCCATGGGGACACCACAGGCTGATCCTGGCTCTGCATCAACACCCTTTGCAGAGACAAAGTGACGCTGATGGTGGAACCTGGGTGAAAAGCCCCGATGAGACATCGCTCCCCCTGACTGGGACGCGCGGAGGAGCCTGCAGAGGTCAAGTCGGAGGGTGAAGACACTGCTCAGTGGGAAGCGACTTCTACCGCTGGGAGCGCACAAGAATAATGAGAATTTCATTTCCCAAGTGGAAGAAAACAGCGCTGTCTGTAGCCACAGCCCTGGGGCAAAGACTGTGCCAGGTCCGCTGGTCGTGGCGGAAGCCGCTGCAGTCACTGGAAACAGAGGGTGAAGCAGCTTTTGTGTTTTGGGGGCAGAGGGAGCGTGCCTTCTGTCTGAGCCTGTGCAGGAACGTTCTCTGCGGTCAGGCCATGGGCGTCTTCTCTTGGGAAGGAGAACATATGATTTTGAAGTGGCCGTCGTCAGGGCTGGGAATGGCCCCAGCGCTTCCCGTGCTGCATATGCCGGTGTGAGAGGGAGCAGCTCTCTCCCCGATGGGGTAGGAGGTGCTGTGGCACGATTTGGTCTCTTGTACAGCGGAGCCGTGTCCAGGGAAGCAGAAGCCACAGGTTTCCACCGGCTCGGGAACCCTGCTGCCGGTGGATCCATCACCAACGCTGCCCGCTTCCACCAGACGATCTGCAGATAAACCACGTGTGTTAGTTTAAGGGGTTTTAGGAGATTCTTTCACCTAAGAAATGCTTTGCAGTGCTGCACTGGAGTCTAAAGAGCTGCTCCGGGAGCTGGAGAGGACGTCCACCTCCCACCGCTTCCGTAAAGCCCACGGTGCGTGTGTTGTATGTAAAGCATCACCTACAGGCTCACACCTCATGAGACCCCAGGGGGAAATTGGGCAGTGCCTTCAGCAGGAAGGTTTAGCACTAAAGCAATTGTAATATTGATAACGCTACACGTAAACTATTTTTTCGTTAAACGCTGGTTTTGTAGCACGTGTGAAGCCGATGGCACAGCGCTGCGCAAGCTGCCGGCGCTCCAGCGAGTGCAGCGCGGCCGGCGGCTGCTTCAGGGGTCCCACCACGCTCCGTGGGCTGGACACGAGCTGCCGCAGGGCTCTGCTCCGACATCTGAGACCTGATAAGCACGAGGTTTGGCTGGGGGTATTAAAAAACACCCAGTAAATCTCCCTGAACCTGACAGCTTCCCTTAAAAGTGGAGCGTTCAACGCTACCATGTCCTTCGACCAAAGCAGATGGGAATGGCTTGAATTACAGCTCTGCTGGAGAGTGGCTGAGCCGCACGCCGGCTCCTGGGCTTTTTCTCTCTGATTTTTGACATCCAGCATGATGGCTTTGAAGTGTACAAATGTAAACGTGTACGTGTTATACATAAATAGGTAAACGGACCTTTTTATTTTTAAAGGCAAGGGAGGAGCAGAGGAGGGAGAATAAAAGCATCTTTTTTTTTTTTCTATCTTGACTTACCCCACGTTATCCTTTCCCTGTCTTTTCTCCCTAAAGCAAAGATTTGTGAAGCTCCTCTGGTTCCAGGGCTAAAAGTTCAGCGTTTGATCATAGAATCATAGAACCACAGGGTTGGCAGGGACCTCTGGAGATCATCCAGTCCAACCCTTGCCAGAGCAGGGTCACCCGGAGCAGGTGGCACAGGAACGCGTCCAGGGGGGTTTGGAATGTCTCCAGAGATGGAGACTCCACCACCTCCCTGGGCAGCCTGTGCCAGGGCTCTGCCACCCTCAAAGTAACAAGTTCCTCCTCGTGTTTAGGTGGAACTTCCTATGCGCAGGTAGGCCACAAGGTAATTCAGTGGACCGTCTGCATCGTTAGCCCGTTTGAAGCAGCAAGTAGCCGGTGTTACCATGGTTCTTGCCAGGCAGCCGCTCGCCCCAAAGCGGCCCCGGCACAGCCCCGGGCGAAGGAACCCAGAGCTGCGATTGCCACGAAAGCCTTTCCTTGGGCAGGCGGTTCATTTTGGAAGAGGGTTGGCTTTTTGCGGCTGCTCCTCCCCACAGCTCAGCCTCTGGCCGGAGCCGGACAGCTGCGGGTTGATGGTGCGGCTCCAGCCCCGGCGCTGGTGACTTCGCGGGAGAGACGTAGAAGCTGGGGGTGCGGTGGAGAATCGGGGCACAGGGCTGCCATCCTGCTCCTCTTCCAGGCTCAGGCTGAACTGCGGTGCCCATCGCTGGCTTCGCTTTTCCTCCCCACCCCTCTTATGTCCTGGCTCCCGTTTCTGTCCCCCACCAGCGGCGCCTGAGCCCCTGCCCACCGCAACCTCCCCGTCCTCCCCCAGTGTCCCCAGCACTCACCTTTGGAGGAGTCGTCCCTGCGGTGGCAGGTCCCGGGGCTGGCTTGGCAGGAGACCACCTCTCCCTTCCTCCGGAGGTGGGTCCAGCCCAGGAGCAGGGAGCAGAGGAGGGCGCAGAGGCAGAGCCCCAGCAGCAGGTACACCACCAGCCACGGCTCCTGCTCCACGCACGGCTTCTGCTCCAGCACGGCCCCCGGGGGCAAGGCCGTGTCCAGGGCGGCTGCCGGAGGCGGGGTGGCCACCAGGGCACCTGCTGTGGGCCGGGCAGAGAGGGGTGTGCTTAGAGACCCCGCGGGGACACGCTTCACGCTATCGACTCTTTGCTAGGGAAAGGGGGTTGCGCTTGTGCGTTCTGCTTGGGAAGAATTTGAAAGCAACCGCGCACCGCCTCTGTTTGCTTGCATTTCTCTTCCACGGCAAAGTAGAGGAGATCCCTTCCCACCCCCCATTCCCACCCTTCCCCCTTCTCCAGGGCTCACGGCTCAACCCCAGCGCGGGACTTGGAGATCTCGGGGGAAAATAACCCGTCCTCTCCTGCTTCCCCCTCCCCGAGGGCTGGAGGCGGCTCAGGAAGGTGGGAGACGCGACTGCCCCTCCTGCCCCTGGCTGACAGAGCTGAAGGCTGGGTCTGTAAAACACCGACGGGCAAAAGGGAAGAGCCCCGGTGTGATGGAGAAAAGGGGAGAGAGACAGACCCCCTGGCTTTCTTTTCCCCGGTCCTAATGAAATGGCAGCACGCACACAACCCCCGGGACCAAGAGAGGGGGGTTTTTCTGCCCCTTTCCCAGCTTTGGTTCCATAACCCGGCTCCTCTTCCAGCCCAGCCCCACATCCCGGCTCTCCCTGCCCTCCGGCGCAGCCTTACGTTCGCAGGACGGGGCGCATTGCTTCGGGTGCTGCCCGCAGATCGTGCTGCAGTTGATGCATTTTTTCAGGAGCTCGTCGTAGTAGAAGCCGGCTTTCCTGTTGCAGTCCATGGACTCTGCGGGAGGGGAGGGAGATGAACGCAGTGTCCTGAGCACATCCTCCTCCTCCTCCTCCTCCTCCTCCTCCCCTGTTATTTGAGCGCGAAGCTCCCAAACCGCTGCCCTCCCTCCACCCTGGTGCTTGGGTTCACGCGAGGACGAGCCCACGGCCGCTCTGAACGAGCCCGCGGCTCGGATGGGCACAGGGCGAGACCTGCACGCTGCCCTAAGTGTTGACAACCTCTCCGGGGCTGGCAGCGTGACAAATCCAGGGCATTTTCGGTGGCGTTTGGCCATACGATGAATACTGGGGAAAGGCATCAGCTGGCAGCTGCGCGGGGAGGGGACGGTACCCAGCCAGACGCGTGCAGCCGTACCCACCTGCGGCAGCTCCTTGTTGCTGCTCTCAGAGCTGCTGCCACCCCGGGGCCTTTAGGACACCCCAAAATCTGCCTGAGCACCGGCTCGGGACCCCAGGGATGGCGTCTCCTGTCCCCAGTGGGGAGACGTGACTTGTCGCTGCGTGCGGGGCTGGGTCCCCTGGGACAGGGTGCAGCCGCCCCGCGCTGCGGCTCCACGGGGAGGGAAGGGGCCACGCACAGGGTCGTGCGCGGGGTTTGGGTGCAAAGAGCGTCTGTCTCCCTTGTCCTCAACCATTATCGCTGCACCTCGGTGTCTGCTCCAGCACAGGGCTCGCGGTACAGCCTTGAAAGCGTACGTGAGTTTATAATTATCCACATCAAATGAACCTGATGTGTCTCGAGGCCCTGCCTTTGGAGGGTGGGGTGTCACCGATGGGGGATACGAGCGTTGACGCAGCTCTGGGAAGGCTCCCAGTGACCCCAGAAAGGAGACGTACACAGACGTGGACAACTTGATCACGGTCTGTGCCGAGCTGTTGCCGGACCCAGCCCATGGCTGGGAAGCTGTCACGTTCCCCAGCGTTTTTGGCTTGAAGCTCTGCTGAGCTGAGCTGGCTCGGAGCCTGCCCTGTGGTTCCTCCCAGGACCTGATGTCCCCTCCCGGCTTTGCCCCATTGCTGCCCGCTGGGTCCAAGGGCAGCCCCGCAGGACGCGACCCCAGGCCCGGCCGCCCGGCACTCACCGCACAGGGCAGCACACCTCCTCACTGTGGACCGGCCGCATACGACGCTGCAGGGGATGCACTGGTTAACGAGGGTGTCCCAGTACTGCCCATCGGTGCAGTTGTTCATGGCATCCCACCGGACGTGCGTCCCATCCATGGCTGCAGAACGGAAGGTGAGTAGGTATGGGGTGGCCACCGCGGGGCTGCCCTGCAGCCACCTCGTCCCTTGGCTAGGGCTGGGACCCCTCGCAGGGGGGTGCCTGGCTGTGCCCCAGCCCCCTCTCATCCTCAGGCTGGGCAAGAGCCTACAGCAAAATTTGCTTCAGGCTTAGTAAGATCTTCAGATGACGACCCTACGTGAGCGTGGCCCGTGCCGGTCCCTGGGGACATCCAGGGAGAGGACCCCGTGCTGTGCCCTGAGGGTCGGGGGCCGCACGCAGCTGCCTGGGGGAGCAAGAGCAGCGGGAACCGCTCCTGTCTTTGTGTGCTTTTCTGAAAACAACAGAAATATGACCAGAACGACCGCTGGCAGCGTCTTCTGAAATGATTTTTAATTCTGGAAACTTCTGAATTCCTCTGTGGCGCTGGGGCGGTTCGTGCCATCCTCTGTGTAATTTCCGACATCTCCCTTTGGTGTTGCGGCATCATAACGAAACCCGACTTTGATGTGTAAAACTCTCGGAGGAGCAGGAGGAGGGACGTCTCTCTGGGAGAGCTTTAAGCACTGGTTTAACCGGTGCCTGGGGGCGGACGTGCTCCCGTCCCAGCAAGGATCCCTTCGTCCCGTCCTCCTGCCGCGGTGCCCCCTGTGCCTGCATGGGCTGGATGAGATGCCAAAGGCAGAGGAGCCAGGAGGCATCAGCAGCAGCACAAAAATCTAGCCGACAACTTACAATTTTAAGAATTAGCTTGCTAACGGGCACTTACTTATTAGAAGCTGAAATATTTGGGCATGTCCCCATCTTTGGGCGCCACGTATCTCCGTTTGCGGCCTCACCTGTGCCACCGAAGGGTTTGGCCTTGGAGGTAACCCAAGTGATGGTCTCAGCCCGTCTCTGCTGTGCCGTGCTGTGCCGCACGCGGGGTCTGCAGCGAGCGCAACCGAGCAACTGCAGGAAGCTCTCACCCAGCACGAGGGCGGCCGCGGTGGAAAGGTGCCATTTGTGGACCGAGAGGGCTCGCGGGCGACCGCATCCCTCCGCGGAGCGGTGCCGGGCAGCCGCAGCTGTTTCCTGCCGGGGCTGACGGTGCCCCAAAGGTTTAAAGCTCCCCGACGCGGCAGCACAGCGCCGGCCTCCGTGAGCCCAAAGGCTGCACCTTGCCTCGGCCAGACCTCTGCACCACGGGTGTTCCAAAGCCAGACTTTGATTTTTGTATAGAAAACCCCCTTTTAATATAGAAAACCCCTCTCTCTAGTAGTTGGGAGCGTGCAGCAGTCGGGCACTTTGCGTGTCCGTCTGTCCTGCCGTTGCCTACACAGCTCCCTCCCTGCGGAGGGGCTGAGGTCGGGCTTCCTCCGCTGCCTGCCGTGAACTGGCTCCTGCAGCACATGTGAGCCCCCCCGTTCTCAGGGATAAATCCACTCGGCACAGGGATGCTGGCCTCATAGTCCCAGTTGTTCAATTAACATTGCTATAAAATTAAATAATTACTTTCTATCGAGCTGACTGAAGACATTCCCCAGGGCAGAGCGAGGCTCAGGCCGATGTTCTTCTCAGATGCTCTTTGAAGATATTTTTTACCCAAAGAGAAGAAGGAGAAGCCCCCGACGGATGGCGGCGAGCCCTGGGGATGGCGGTGAGCCCTGGGGATGGCGGTGAGCCTGCTCATCCCTGAGCTACGGTGGGGTTTCACGTGGGATAACTGCATGGGAAACGGAGATCCGGGGCTGTGTCTGAGCCGGGGGGGCTGCAGGATGGGCAGCCCCTTCCCCGCTGCTGTGAGGGCAGGTCAAGCCGGGTGTTTGGCCCCATCTAGGACAAATCCTGCCCGATGGCTGAGCTCCCCTCCCCGGGGAGCCTCAAGGTCCGCCCGGTGCTGCCGGCATGGTGCGGCCGGGCTTTGCAGCCACGCGTTTTCCAGCAGAGCCAGGTGTGTCTCCCCCTCTGCCTCTGCGCCCACCAGGGACCAGCACCCCGAACTCCCCTATGGACCCTTCCTCCAAAGCATTAAGCGACCACTTCATCTCCAGCCCCGTGGCACTGACCGTCTCCAGCGGGGTGGAAGCCCTTTGTGGTGGCTCCGCTCCTCCAGCGAGACCACAGGGAGACCCTCCGCTCCCTGCCAGCACTCTGGAAATGTCACCATGGCCCTGAGCCCTGCCACGGACAAGCCCCTCACCCCCATGTCCCCATACAGCCCCTCCATGGCGTCACTCACGTTTGACTCTCCCGCGGCGTCTAATCCCCCTCGGCTCCTGCCATTGCACTGCGAGCTCCAGCCCCGAGCCCGCGCATTGCTCGGGAAGTTTATTATTAGAGATAGATTTGATTAATGCCTGGGCTCTGCGTTTCCTGGGGTTTCCCCTTATCCCTTCGATGCAAATCTGCCGCACGCACAGGCCTTGCATTGGCTCACCGGGCGTCCCTGGGCTTGGGGGGACGGGGACGGAGGGAGGCACCCAGCGGGGAGGGGTGTCCTGGGCCAGGCGGCCACGTGTCAGAGGGGCTTTGCAGGAGTGGGGGCTCGGCGGCACCTGCCTTTGCATCGCCCGGCTGCAGCGGGAGGTTTTCTGCAGAGAAGGATGTTTTGTTCGTGGCTGCCCCATCCCTGGAGGGGTTCAAGGCCAGGCTGGACGGGGCTTGGAGCAGCCTGGGCTGGTGGGAGGTGTCCCTGCCCAGGGCAGTGGGGTGGGACTGGATGGTCTTTAAGGTCCCTTCCAACCCGAACCATTCTGTGATTCTGTGTTTTGCTCCGTAAAGAGCTCTCCTGGGTCAGGAGAGCCGGCGGGCGACCCTGTGGGTTATTGCTTTTCCCAGATGATGCCGAGAAGGAGCAGCTGTGCCAGAGCGAGAGGCCGTGCAGCCGCAGGGGATGCTGCAGGTGGAGAGGAACACGTCCCCCTTGCCGGGGTCTGCGTCCCGGCCGGCAGAGCCCCGTGGGTGACATCCTGCTGATGCCGCACGGCACTTACCCTCCCTGGCATCGCTCTGCGCTCCCGTCCTTTCCCTGTCCGCAGGATGGTCAGCCCTCCCCACTGGCCTTTCTCCAGCTCCCGGCACGTAGAGCATCTCATGGGCCCAAATAAGATGCTTTAAACACCGCTTTTATCTAGCGCCTGGCGGGCAGGAGGGTTGCCAGAGGGCTACGCTGCCCTGTGCTGCCCTGCATGGGCCACGGAGGGACTGGGCTTGGGGCCCGGCTGGGCTTGGGGCCCGGGGCTGCCCTTGCTGCTGGCAGCGGAGGTGGGCGAAGCGTTGATGGCACAGCTTGGTTTTCACAGAGGGAAAGAGCTACCTCGGCGCTGCTGGCAGCCTCCAAGGGTACAGCTGTATATTTATTTTTAGATCTCACCTCACCCTGCGAGTGGAACGGGCTCGATCAGCAAACCCGGGACGGAGCAGCCGGGCAGCATCCCTGGGGCTGCCTCTGAGGTGGGATTCCGACCCCACTGTGGTGCTGGAAGCGTCGGCCCTCGCTCAGATGGGGCAGGAGGCACCAGGCTGCGACCGCCACCACGGCTGCCCCGGTGCCTCCAACCAGCAAAATACCCCGGGTAGATCCGGCCGGTGGCACGACACTCCGTAGGGAATGTCTAGTGAAAGCAAAGTGTCCGGTTACTGGTTTCCCCCTTTCCCACTGGCATTTCTGGAGGTTTCTCCCCCTTTCCCGCAGAGGTGCTGGGCAGGGCTGTGTGTGGCCGTGACCGTGACTGTGCCACCAGGAAGGGGCGAGGGGCGGTGGGAGCGCGGCAGGACAGTGACTCAGCTCAGCCCGGTGGGACCTTTCTGCAGAAGCAGCTGAAGCGGGAAGGAAGAAGCAATACCTGTTACTTTCTATAAACATCAGCGGGGCAGCATCAAGGTTTTTTCCGCTCAGTTCGAAAACTCCTACTTTGTGCTTGCCATGGCAACTGAGAGAGACCAACGGGCCGCTTGCAGGGTGCAACGCTCTGAGCCCATTGCAGGGACTCTGGAGGCTGAACCTGCTCACGGGGAACAAAGCCCAAAGCAGAAGAACCCGGCACCTCTGCGGCTGGATGCGGCCCATCGTGTCCCAGCTCCTGCGGGAGGGAGGGAACCAGCCTCGGCACCGTCCGATGGACCACGGGGCTTGGAGCGAGGGCTGGGAGAGGAGGGACGCCATGGCCACAGGGATGCTGCAGCGCCAACACGTCGTGGCTCTGCACGTGTATCTGATGCAAAGGATGGGACCATCGCTGGGCTTGAGTCTCCCACTGGGAAGACATGTGGAGGGTCCCAGGCGGGAGCAGGAAGGCAGAGGCATGGCTGGGAGGGGGTTTGCGCGGTGCAAGGGCTTGGGGGAAAAAATGCACCTTTGCCTGTAGCTGGTGGCCATCCCTGTGCAGACTCGTCCCACGGGTGCTGTGCCCTGGGCAGGTGGCGGAGCCCACGGCCCGTTCCCCTGCAGAGCTAAAGCCGAGGGCAAAGGAAACCATGATTTCGGCATGGCCTGCGCTGCTTGAGCGTGGCGGAGCGTGGCCCTGGAGTGATGGCCCCAGCCCCGCGCTCCGGCTCTCGGGGTTTTGCAGGGGAAACCTGCCTCTGTAAATAGCAGTGGGAGACTTGCAGTTTCCACCCTGGTGTGCCCTCAAGAGGGAAGTGAGAAGCACTTTGTCCCTCCTCGCTGAGCAGAGATCAGGCGATGTGATTTCGGCTTTAAAATTCTCAGTGTGTGCTGTGACCGGAGCCCCGGCTCCTCGGCCGTGTACCCCAGCGGCCTGACCCTCTGTGCCCCGAGCGGCATCACCGCCTCCCACAGCCTCGAGGATGGCGGGTGGCTCTTAAGCGCCTCCAAACATGGGCCCATGAGCTGCCACCTCACAGCCAAGGCGGTGACTGCCCTGCCTGGGGTTGTCCCTGTGCTCTGGGACGCAGGCAGGGATCGGGCAGCAGCTGCCAGCACCCTGTTCGGGTCAAGCCCTGGGTTAAACCCTTCCTTGGCTGTGTGCCGCTGGTGGGAGAGCATCGATCGGCGGTTCCCCACGCAGCCTCCCCTCTGCATCCCTCTGCATCCCCCCGCATCGTTGTGCGTCCTTCGGCACCCACCTGCACATGGCTCCAAGAGATGCCACGATCTATTTGGGGTGAAAAAGCCTGGGTTTGTCCCGACATTATTTTTTTTTTTTTTTTTTCTTCTGGGCTCTTGCCCCAGTGGCGTTTCTGCAAAGAGAGACGGAGGTATCAGGAGGACAGGGTGGATAGTATTTGGCTCCGAAAATTTTTTGGGGATGCCTCTCCTTCCCCTTGAGCAGCTTTGCTGGGGTATTTTCCTCCCAGGCTCCCCTCAGCCCCTTTGTGGTCCCCGTGCTCGGGCAGGGCTGCGCCTCGGCCAAGGCATTTGCTCGCACATGTGCTCCCTTTGGGACCTGAAACAAGGGGCCACGGGGGTAGGAAGGGGAAGACGAGTCATTTTGGGTCGAAAACGGCAACTGTGAGGTCGAGCTGAGCGCAGATGGCTCTGAGGACTCATTTCTTTCACCCTAATTCCCTGCAGACGCGTGCGCTCGAATGCGCTGGGGTGGGGATGCGCCCGTCCCCCGTGCACTGCCTGGCTGTCCTCAGTGACCTGCCACCGCCACCGATTCCTCCCGGCGAAGCGCAGAGCTGCTCCGTGACCAAAACCACAAAGGTTCCCTGGGCTCGACAGCCGCCGCCGCCTGGTTTTTCGGCGCGGGCAGGTGCCTGGCCGGGTGCGTGGGGACAGGCCGGGTGCCCGTGCAGGACCTGCGCCCACGCACAGCTGCGGACCCACGGCCGCACCGTGACCATCCCCTTGATGAAGAACCACCACGGCGTGTTTGCGGCCTTGGCTGGAGCAGCCCTGCCTGCCCTGCCTGCCCTGCCTGCCACGCCGCAGCCCAGCCGAGGGCAGCGAGGGTGCTGCACCCTGGGGTGAAGCCCCCCACTCCTGCGGCCCAGGGGGGACCCATCCTGCGCCAGGATGCTCCGCCATGCTCCTGGCTGTTTGGGTCTCTCCCCAGGAGATGGCACCCTTGGCTAGCCCAGCCTGGCTCCCCGCTGGGTGCTCTGGCTGCCTCTGCGTCCTCCAGCCGGCCACTGGAGCCCAGCCCGGCCAGGGTCGCTGCGCCAGGGAGGATGCTGCCCCACAACAGCCAGGTTGGCTCCTGCCCACCCTGTTTGCACCAGCCCCTCGGGCAAGGTGGGGTTCAGGTGCCCCCACAGACCCCGCACCGCCCCATTCCGCCCCTTGCACCGCCGTCCCATCCTGCCGCCACCCCACCGGGCTGCACTGGGGCATCGTCCCAAGGGTCCTCAGCACCCAACGGTGTCCGGGAGCTGTGGCAGCTCCGGTGCCATGGGGTCTGCCCCCTCGCAGCGGCTGTGCCGGGGGGCTACGGGCGAGCCCTGACGGCGAGCCAGGCTCCAGGGATGCCCATCTGCATCATCGGGGGTGACGCTGCAAGGGCCACCTTGCCAAAACCCAAAACCCAGCGCAGGTCAGGAGAGGGAAGCGTTCCTGAAAACCAGGGTGTGTTCAGGGCCAGCTCCCCAAACCCGGTAGCCAGCTGGAGAGCAGGGACAGACGAACGGGGAAAGACCCGGCTTGGCTGAGGGCTGGCACAGAAACGAGGATAAAACCCTATAAATGCACAGCGAAAGGGCAGGGAAAGGATGCTTCAGCGGCCGGGGCTGTGTGCTGAGGTGTAAAGCGTGGGTGGCAGATAAGGAAAATGAGTCAACGAACAATCTTTGGCCAGAGCGATTAATCGGATAACGTGGCGTTTTTAACCTGGCAGGGACAACTCACCATCCCCACCTCCGACATCGTTGGATTTTCTCAGGGTGAGAGGCGTTTCTGGCAGGACACTCGCGAGAAGGGGCTCGCAGGCTGCCGAGGAGCTCTGCTGTTAATTTTTAACACTACAAACCCTGGGGAAATTCCAGAGGGTTGGAGGGTGGCCAGTGGGAGTCTAATATTTAAAAGGGATAAAAGGGCTGACCCTGGGAATTACAGGCCAGGTAGGCTGATCGCAGTCTCTGGGCGAATTATGGGCTGGGTAATTGGGGATACTGTCAGCCAAAAATTAGAAGCTAAAAATATAATTAAGGTCGTTAGCTTGGTTTCATGGATGGCAGCTCCTGTCAAGTGAGTCGGCTTTGGTTTTTGGCATGACTCTGGGCTGGCTGATAAAGCTAATTGTGTTGCTGCATTATAATGGGTTTCTCCAAAGTGTTTAATTTACAGCCATGTGACATTTCCATTTGTAAAACTTGCATTATATGGAGTCAGCAGAGCAGACATCCGACGGCTGCGGCTGGCAGCTCGGGGGCGGTGGCCAAAGGGGGCTAGTGATGGAGGAAGCCGGACGGTTTTTCCCGGGACAGTATTTTTATCAGGGATGCTGAGGCTGGCGGCGAGAGGGGAGTGGGCAGGACAGGCAGCCGTTCCCCTCGCAGGGGGCTCCGCTCTGCCCCCCCCGAATAGGCACAGCCCAGCCAAAAGGCAGGGAGGGGGGGGCACGTGTGGGAACAAAAGAGCCGGATTTTCCCTGCTAAAGCACAGCGAGGTCCAATGGCAGGAAGCAGCCATGGGACCCGGTCACCGATAACCCGACCGGGAGCGTAATTAACCGTTGGCCCAATTTTAGGAGAAGGGTATGAACTCGCAGGCATTTGGCGTCTCTGGATAAGAGGAAATCTCTGCTTGGTGGGACGTGATTTAACGCGGCTTCTGGGACGAGCTCAAGTGTGTGTGTGTGTGTGAGTATCCAGCAAAGCCGAGGGCTGCTCTGGACCATCCTCATGGCCTTTTCCAGCCCCGTGGAAGCTGCAGCCTCCTCTCTGGGCTGCGTCGGCTGAAGTCGAGCGCTGTGGGTTTCCTCCAGTGAATAATTTGGGTCCTTTTATTTTTCCCAATGGGAAAATCGGGCACAGGTCAGGCAGGGCACAGAGGCAGTACCTGGGGCAGCTCGGGGGACTTCCCCTCCATCCATGAGGGTGGTTTTCCACCCCCATACAGATTTCTAACCGGTGGGTTTCACCCCTGTTTGATGCAGGGTGGCTTGAGGGACATCCAAGCCTCCCCTGGCCAGTGGCTCCCCTGCCAGATATTCCCCAGGCAGGGCTGGGCTGGGGGCTCTGGACCCCCCCACAGCCGGCCTGGCTGGTTCGAGGGGCCGCATCCAGCCCCCCATGGCTGGGACTCCACCGGTGCAGGGCAGGAGGAGGGGAGCCCTTGCAGGCGCTGCTCAGTCCCAGCCTGGATCCAGTCGGGATCCCAGGGCTTGCCGGCTTTAAACCAGGAATCCTGCCTTCTCCCCTGGGCATCCATCCGTCTGGCTCCACCGTAATGACGGCGACGTGGTGGCGCAGAGAGATTAAATGACTTGCCCAAGTTCCCTTGGGGAGCGATGGCCTCCCGGCAGGAGCACCCGGCCATCCTGCTCCTGCCCCAGCGGCGCCCGGCCCCTCGGGAAAAGGTGCTGCATCACCGCTTCGCCTGAAAAATGATGCACGGCCACACGTCCCACGTCCCCATCCCGGTGACATCCTCACGGACGGAGGAGACGGGTGGTCCTGGTGGGATCTCCACGCCATGACAGGGAGCGGGTGCTCCTCTCCTCTCGCCGGCGAGGTTTGGTGCCGCCGAACCCTTTCCCGGAGCAGGAGGTTTTCGCCGATGCCCTTCCCAGGCTGGGGCCGGCGCAGCCAGAGCCGGTGACTAACACCTTCTGGTTTGCGGCTTGTTTACCTGGCGCTGGGGCTTCGGTTTGGATGGCTGACTCACCGCAGCGCCTTCCCCCTCTGCCACTGCAGCTCCCTGACGAATACTTTCCATTTTCCCATTACTTTAATTGCCCTCGTTTGAGAAAACTGCTCCAGACTGGCTCTGGGCTGAAGAGACCTGTTACACATGGCTGCCCCAACCGGGCGTCCCCATGGCGGGGGTGTTGGGGGCATGGCGGGGTGGGACACTCACCTCCGTGGCACACATAGGGGACCTTGGTGCCGCGGCCGTGACGGGGCCTGGGCCATGCGGGGAGAGGCATCGGCAGTGAGTTTTCGGCAGCCCCGCCGGCTGCACACGTCGAACGCGGCACACGGGCGGCCGGCGGCGTGCGGACGCTGGCTCCGGCGCGGCTGAATGCGGCTCGACAGGTTTGCGGAGAGGCCCGTCCCGTTCAGCTGGATTTTTGGAGAGGCTGGAGCCAGCACCGGCACCAGCCGCTTCCCGCGAGGTGCTGCTGGCCCCGGCAGGGCCGTGCGTGGCGCCAGGTCATGGCCCCGAGCCACGCTGCAGCTCCGCCATGTCAGCCCGTGGCGTGGGAGACGCTGGCCCTGGCCCCTGTGACAGCGCTGTGCCCTTTTTTTGGAGGGACAGTGCCCCATGGCGCTGGGGAAAGGGACCCTCTGCTCCCGGAGGGTCCCCCCGGCCTGTGAGGTCCCTACCCCATCTCTGTGCACATCAATGGGGACACTGGTCACCCCTGCCCCCATCTCTTCTATCTTCCCACCAGAATCCCTCTGGAGACGGGTCGCCCTGCTTGTCCCGGGAGCACGAGAGGATGCTGTGCGCAGGGGACCTCATGTCGGCCATGTGCTGTGCCCCCGCCAGCTCGCGGGGAGCCCCGAGGAGGTGAAGAAGAGCTGGGGACAAGCAGGTAGAGGTGTCTGTGGAGCCGCAGAGGGGCTTTTTGACGGAAACAAAAAATGCTGGGCATCTCTGGGACCTGTGGGATGGAGGGTACGGCAGGTCCTCAGCGGGGGATGTGGCGGGGAATAATCCAACGAGGTCGGGGACGGAGGGAGGGAGGAAAGGGGGATCAGGGCAGGAGAAGAGCTGGTCAGGAACATTGTCCGCCTTTCTCTGAAGAGCAGGAGCTCAGCAGTCATGTGCCAGGTGAACCCTGGACCCACGGCGAGGGCGTCAGGGTCTGTAAATCCCAGAGGGGAAAATCCTCCCTCCCTGGGGAAGGGCCGCGCAGCTTTTTACAACATTAGGGTCAAGGGAAAGGCGAGAAAATCCACCCAAACCGGCGATGGGGGGGGGAGAAATGGTGGCCACCCCCCAGCCTGCACGTCACTCCCGGGAGCATCGCGTGGGCTTGGGCCGCCCGGGCAGCCGGTGCAGGGCCAGGTGAGGGTGCAGTCCCCTTTTTTAATTTTATTTCTTTTATTTGTTGGGTTTTGGGTGTGGGAGCGGGGCCACCCCGCAGCTCCGCTGTCCCCTCCTAATCCGTGTCACGCCGGCACTGTGCGTGCTGCGAGCGGCGGTGGCAGGAGGGAGAGAGATGATTAAAGCAGCCTTTTGATGAAGCAAAAAATTAATAAACAAGCAGGCAATTGTGCTGGTCTTTATTTACTCCGGGATGACAGCGCGGAGCCGGCGTGGCGAGGCCGGGCCCCACATCAAACGATGGGGCAGCGCCGGGTGCGAGGGGACCGACCGCGCCGCCGCCTCTTCTCCGACGGGTTTTTCCTGGTCCCGGCGAAACCCTGGAAGGTCAGCGTGGCTGTCCCTAATAGCAGGGCCCCATCCCACGCTGGCGGGGGACATTGGGGTGAGCGGGAGACGCTGTGTGTGCCACGGCGGCGTCCGAGCGCGGTGGGACGTGCCGGGCTGGGGTGCGTTTTGGAGGTGGCGATTGTCACGCTCACTGTCGCTGTGCTCCAGGGTTGGCGTTCCCACCTCTCTCCTGCCCCGGTGATGCTCCACGGGCACTGAGGTCCCCGCTCTGGCTCTTCTCAGGGCAAAATTAGGGCTGGGAGAGTAAAACCGGCCCCGGCGTGTTGCCCACGGGTGGGTCCCTCAGCCACCCCCAAGGGACAGAGCCAGGAGGCCAAACCCGCGGCCTCGCGCCGGATCCTTATCGCCTGGTCGGGTGTATTTACCCACCGCTGCTGCCGGTTTCCACCGGATAAAAATGCACTGGACAAATAGAGGAGTTCCCCGCCGGCCCCGGGGCGGTGGCACCCCTGTCCCCGCTTTGTCCCAGCAGGTCCCCAGCACTGCGCAGCTGCAGGAGGGGTACGAGGCTGCATTTCCCCCGCCCCCCGCCCCCAGCCGAATTTGGGTGTCCAAGCGGGCGATGAACCTCCCGCCATGTGCCCACTCGCACCAGGGTCGGGGCTGTGCCCGTGGTCAGGGTTAATGGGGGTCTGTGTCACCCTTGGGGCCATGTCACCGTGCACAGCCCAAGCGTGGGAGCAGCGGTGTGGGCTGGCCCCCGGGGGGGGGGGGGGGCTGCACCCCAGGGTACCCCTCTGCTCTGGGGGGGCTTTGGGGAACAAACATTACACCTCACACCCTGCGTCCCCCCTGCTGGGGGGGCCAGGAGGGGCCTGGGCTGTGCACAGGGCTGTGCACTGGGGGGGGTCACTGCGCTATATGGGGGGGGCTGTGCTTGGTGCAGGGGGGGCAGGGTGTTCGTGCATGGCGGGGGGGGCAGTGCATGGCACAGGGGTCCCCACACGCTGGGTCAGTGCATGAAGGGGCCTGTGCGAGACAAGGGGGGGCTGGTGCACAGTGTGGGGGGGGGTGCACTGGGGGTGTGTGTGGGGGTTAGTACAAGGTGAGGGGGGTCAGTACATGGTGAGGGGGGGCTCTGTGCATGGTGAGAGGGGGTCAATACATGGTGTGGGGGGGTCTGTGCACGGTGAGAGGGGGTCAATACATGGTGGGGGGGTCTGTGCGTGGTGAGGGGGGGGGTCAGTACACAGTGGGGGGGCCTGTGCGTGGTGAGGGGGGGGTCATACGCGGTGGGGGGGGTCTGTGCATGGTGAGGGGGGGGGTCAGTACACAGTGGGGGGGCCTGTGTGTGTGTGGGGGGGGGCTGTGCGTGGTGAGGGGGGTCAGTACACGGTGGGGGGGTGTCTGTGCGTGGTGATGGGGGGGTCATACGCGGTGGGGGGGGGTCTGTGCATGGTGAGAGGGGGGTCAGTACACGGTGGGGGGGGTCTGTGCGTGGTGAGGGGGGGTCAGTACACAGTGGGGGGGCCGTGCACGGTGAGGGGGTGTCTATGCATGGTGAGGGGGGGGGTCAGTACATGGTGTGAGGGGGGGTTATTACACGGTGGGGGGGGTCCGTGCATGGTGTGGGGGGGGTCAGTACAGGGTGGGGGGAGCCGTGCCGAGCCGGCCCCGCCCCCAGCTGTCAGCGCACCGCCCCTCCCCCACGTCCGGAGGGGTCCGAGGCGGCCCCGCCGCGCCCTCCCCTCTCCTTGCACCCCATTGGCCAGGGAGGCCTTTTGTTAGCGGCGGATGCCCGCCTCCATTGGCGGGCGGGGCCGTCCGTCGGCGCGTTGCGGCCCCGCCCCCTTTTCCGCCTGGCTCCGCGGACGCTGGAAACTTTGCGGGCGGCGGAGTCGGGCAGCGCCGGGCACCCACCGCGCCCCCACCGCGCCGCCGGGCACCCACCGGGCCCCCGCCGCGGCCCCGCACCGCGCTCCGCACCCGGCCCAGCCCCGCAGGGCGGGGGCACCGCGGCCCTCCGCGCCGCCCGGCCATGCGCGCCCGCTGAGCCGCAGCGGAGGCGGCCGCCTTGCAGTTTGCTGCCGTACACTCCCCCCCCCTCTCCACCACCACCTTTCTTCTTTCTTTTTCTTTTTTTTTTTTTTTAAATTTCATCTCATTTATTTATTGGGTTTTTGGTTGGTTTTTTGTTTGTTTTGTTGGAGGATCTCCCCCGCACACACCCCTCCGCCCTCCGCGGGCGGCGATGGGCGCGGCGGCGGGCGGGCGCTCGGCGGGGCGCTGAGCGGGCGCGCAGCGGGCGCGGGGCGCGCCATGGCCGCCAAGGACAACCCCTGCAGGAAGTTCCAGGCCAACATCTTCAACAAGAGCAAGTGCCAGAACTGCTTCAAGCCCCGCGAGTCCCACCTGCTCAACGACGAGGACCTCAACCAGGTGGGAGACCTGCCCCCGCCCCCCCCACCCCCCAAAACCCCACTGTTTTCCCCCTAAAATCCGCCCCGGCGCCCCGCCCCCTGCCCGCCCCCACGCCTCCGGCCCCGGGGCGCAATGGGTCCCCCCGTGGGATGTCTGCTGGCCCCGTGGGTAGCCCGGGGTCCCCTGGGTGGTGTAGAGCCCCGTGGGCGCCCGGTGGCCCCATGGGTATCTCGGGGTCCACTGGGTAGCTGAGGTTCCCGGGGGTGCCCCCATGGATAGTCCGTATCCGTAGGGTCCCATGGATGTCCTAGGGTCCCACAGGTAGCACAAGGTGCCATGGGTGCCTGCTGGCTCCATGCTTAGCATGGGTGCCCATGGGATCTCCAGGGGGTTCCATGGTGTGCCTGCTGGTCACACAGATATCGTAGGGTCCTGTGGGTGCCTGCTGCTCCCATGGGTAGTGTGGGCTGTCAGGGGTGCTGTGGGGTCCCACGGTGTGCCTGCTGACCCCACAGGGGTCCCAGGTATCCGTGAATCCCATGGGGTGTTTAGGAGCCCCTTGGGTGCTCTCTGGTCCCATAGGGTGTCCAGGGGTCCCATGGGTGGTGTGTGATCCCATAGGGTGCCTGCTGACCCCATGGATAGCACAGGGACCCACAGGTATCTATGAATCCCATGGGATGTTTAGGAGCCCCATGGGTGTTCTCTGGTCCCACAGCGTGCCTGCTGACCCCATGGTTGGTGTGGGGTCCCACGGCATGCCTGCTGACCCCATGGCTGGTGTGGGGTCCCATGGGGTTCTTGCTGACCCAGTGGATAGCACAGGGACCCACAGGTATCCATGAATCCCGTGGGTTGTTTAGAAGCCCCATGGGTGCTCTCTGGTCCTGTAGGTTGTCCAGGGCTCTCATGGCGTGCCTGCTGACTCCATGGGTGGTGTGGGATCCCATGGGGTACCTGCTGACCCCCTGGATAGCACAGAGACCCACAGGTATCCATGAATCCCGTGGGGTGTTTAGGAGCCCCATGGGTGTTTTCTGGTCCCATAGCATGTCCAGGGGTCCCATGGGGTGCCTGCTGACCCCATGGGTGGTGTGGGTTCCCTTGGGGTGCCTGCTGACCCCACAGATATCACAGGGACCCACAGCTTTCCATGAGTCCCATGGGGTGTTCAGGAGCCCCATGGGTGCCCCCTGGTCCCATAGGGTGTCTAGCGATCCTATGGGGTGCGTGCTGACCCCATGGATTCCCAGATGTCCCATGGGGCACGCAGCATCCCCATGGGTGCCCACTGGTCCCTTAGGCCATGACCCCCCCCCCCCCCGGTGCCTGCTCCCCTGGGGTCCTGAGGCCATTTGGGGACCAGCACCCGCGCTGGGGGTGATCCCAGCCCCTCTTGGGGTGCACGGCAGCAGGTGGGGGGTATCCCGTGGGCTCCATCGGAAGATCCCGAAAGTCCTGGGGGAAAAACTCAGCTGTAAACAAAACGTCCCCTCCTGGAGATGCTGGACATGCCCCCCCAACCCACAGCCCCCCACTTTCCCGGGGGGACGGGAAGGCCACCCCTACCCCTTCCCACTGAGGGCCCAGGCTGGGGGGCTGCCAGGGCTGGGCCTTCCTCCTCCTCCTCCTCCTCCTCCTCCTCTTCCTTCCAGGCCTGAGGCAGGCCCGGAGGCCTGCGTACCCACGGCGGGGGGGGACGTTTGGGGTGTCGGGGTGCGGGGAGCAGGGCCGCCCTCCCTCCTCCGACACCTTTCTGGGCCAGGGCTGACATCCCCGCTCCCGATCCTATTATGGCAATGAGATCAGACATATTGCTGTGCTCGCTTGGTGGGGGGGGGGGAGTTAGGGGGGGCCGGGAGAGAGGCGGGGGGGGGCATAATGAAATCTGAGGGCTAATATGGAAAAAATGTAACTGGAAAAAATGCCGTGGTGTGTGCGGGAAGGGGCGGGCGGCGGGGAGCGTCGCGGCCGTGCCCAGACAAAGGAGCCATCCCGGAGGGGGCTCGGGAAGAGCCCCCTGTTCCCGGCCGGCCCCTTCCCGCTGCCCTGCCCGGGGTTTCGCCACCTCCTGGGTGCAAGGCTTTTTTATTTTTATTTTGGGGGGGGGGGGGTGGAGTTCAAAGCATTGCACGCTGACCCCCATAGCGCCTGCTAGTCCCCACTGCAGGGGGCCTGCTGCCCTCCCCGGGGACCCAGAGCCGTGTTTCGGGCAGCCCCTCATTCGCTTTGTTCCCTTTGGGGTGGCGGGTGGCCTTGGGGGGCTGCCACCGCGCCTGGCTACCCTGGGGACAGATCCAGGCCCCGCGCAGGGGGCTCCGGTTGGGAAAAACGGCGTGATCCTGCTCGGCTTCTCCCGTTGCAGCCGGGGTGAAGTAATCCCGCTTCCCAGATAAGATGGTGGCTCTGGTAGCGTGTGATGCACGCACGCACCCTCCCGCCCCGCCGAGGAGCCCCGCTTCCCCCCCACCCTGCCTGCCTCCCCTCCGAATTCGTCCCCCTTGGAGGAGGCTCCGCACTGTGGCGAGGAGCCTGGCTGGATGTGGGGGTGTGCTCCTCCAAAGCACACCCAGGAATAACGGTTCATTTAACAGCTCTGAGGGTTTTTTTGCCTTTTAAACTTAATTTTTTTTTTTTTTTTTTAAGCTTGGTTTGGGTAAGGGGGGGATCCCGGACTGCGGCGCGGGGTCTCCGTGCGCAGCGTGTCCCGCTCACCCCATGGACAGGGACCGCGTTGGTGGTTACCTAGAGTTAGGCTAGAAAAGTCCTTTTGAGTCATCTGACCTTTCTACTTGGCTTGCAGGAAAGGTGAAGGTACTTCACACTTACGCACTCGTGTCTTTTTTGGATTTTTATTATATAAAAATACCTGTGTGGGTGTTAGGAGCTGCTCCTCCTGCTTCCCGGGGTGCTCTGGGGCGCTGGAGCCGCTCGGGGCAGAGACCGGGGTGCGTTTGCAAAGCGTCACAAATATTTAGCGGTGATAGCGGATCCCTGTTGTACTCGGGAACCGAAGTAGGAACGGGGCTGGGAGGGGGGGGGAAAACCAGCCCCAAACATCAGGATTAATGAGCTGGAGCTCTCTAATAATAATCGGACTTAGTGCTTCCAACTTCAAAGGGCTGCGCGGACGCTAAGTCCCTAATCCCGGGAGCGCTGCGTTCACGAGTTGTTTTTGTGCGTGGCTATGCTGCCGGCCGGGGGTCGGTGTGACTTGGGGTGGCTACGTGTAGTCCCACCACCCATGGGAGCCTTGGCCATCGCCCCCCCCGGACTGCAGATGGGAGGTGATGTGCCCTTGAACCTTCCCCTCCCCCCGCCCTAAACTGCGTTTCACCTTCTGGGGTGTCCGCATGGCATGGGAAAAACTGGGTCATTCGCCGCATCTGCTCCCCCCTTGGGAAAATCCGTCGCTGGGGGTCTGCCCGGATGACCCCGAGCCCCAGCGTGGGCGCTTGGAGCCCTGTGATCCTGTGTGGTGGCAGGATCAGGCCCATGGTCCCCACACAGTGCTGTCGATGGCTCTGTCCCGGCTGCCCACCCACTCGTCGCCAGCTCCCCTGGCGCTGCCCCTTTCCCAGCAAGGGAGAAATTCCCTTTTTGTGGGAATTCCCTCTTTTCCTGGCCAGGCGTGCCGGCACCGCACGGTCCCCTTTAACCTCTTGCATACCTCGCGTGGAGGTCAGTCAGCTTCCCAGCGCCTGCCCTGGGCGGATGGACGGTTCCTGGGCACCCTCTTCCATCTCCAGGAGAAAGCCGGCCTGGCCAGCGGGACCCTCTTCCCAAGGAAGCCACCCAAGGCTCTGCATGGCCGTGGGGGTGTCCCCGTGGGATCCCTGCTCTCCACGCTGGCTGGCCCGGACCGAGCCGTGCCTGTGCCACTTGCCTTTCGTTCGTAAGGAAGATGAAGCCCCCACGACAGGAACAGGCTGGGAATTAACCTCAAAATCACGCTTGGCCTGAATTGGAGGAAGAGCAGAGCGTAAAGCAGTTGCTTTTAATTTTCTCCATGCGTGTGCTCTCTCGGGGCATGGGGACTGGCACAGATAGAGGAATTTGAGGACGTCTTTCCAGCTACCAGTGTCTTTTTTTTTTTTCTTTTTTTTTTTTTTTTTTTGGGGGGGGGGGGGTGCGGACCGTGGCATGAATGCCTGGAGGACCACCCAGTTAGAAAACGAAGCTTGCAAACTTTTCCCATTGCCTCTTCCTGCCCTGGTCCGTGACACCCCTGCCCTGTGGCAGCGGGGGGGTGGTTATTTCCATCTCTTCTCCTTTGGACATTATCACTTTCCTACTGTTCTGGATGCCAAGCAGCCGGCAGCCCCGAGGCCGGAGAGTGTCAGCGTTGGGTCGCAGGCATGGCTTTGCTCTGGGACGTTGCATCAATGGCGCTGCGATGCCCTGGGCCGGGGTCTTGTCCTGGCTCTGTGCATTGTCCAAAGGGCAGCAGGGTGAGGGATCATGTCCCGGGCACGCTTTCGCCTCCACCCGCTGCTCCGCTGGGAAGGAAAAGCCCCCTCTTTCCTGGAAAGCAGCCCCTGCACTTGCATTCCCTGCTCCCGGCTGCTTGTATCATGCTGCAAAAATCCGCCTAATTATTAGGACTGAACAGGGGGAGATTCTCTGCAAATGTCAAACCCGCCTCCATCAGCGGCTGCAGCGGGCAGGGGTTTGGGGGGCACGGCCAAGGAGCTGGGGCGGGCAGGGTCACGGTGGCTGCATCCTACCCTTGGAGAGCAGCGTGAGAGCAGCGGGTGCTCAGGAGAGACGTGAGGTTGGGTGCCAGGGTTGGCCTTGGGTGCACTTGACCCTCCGTGTGGCCCAAGGGAAGGGACACGGCGATGCCTTTGGGTGCTGGAGAACCGTCCCCTTTGCGTACTTATTTGCTGCCTTTTTTTTTTTTTTTGCATGGCGCCGCACCTTATCTGCTCTGGCACCCGAGGAAGTGATAAATCCCCTCTCCGCCACTCCGGAGAGATGTTGTGGCTGTGGAAGCCCCGATGTGGGAGGTGGTTAGATACGCCTGCTCGCTGTGGGGCACGCCGGGCTTTGGGGCTGCTTGAGGAGTGGGAGCAGGGATTGCGAAGCCCGTTCCTTCTCACTTCCATTTTGCTGCTGCTTGACAAAATCGCCCGTGTAAACCGCAGCTGGCCTCTTCCAGCTCTTGCTCCGAATCCTCAAACCGATGGCAGCTGATGGGCCTGAGCGCAGCCCTGGGGCCAGGGCCAGGGTATTTGCAGAAGGAGACGGGCTGTTTGCATGGAGGGTGAATTCAACCTTTCCCCTTCCTGTTCCTCCGGTCGGTCGGTCACTCCTGCTGCCCACGCAGCAAACTGCCCGGGCAGCTCCTTTCTTTGAGGTTTGCCGGTGGCTGGGTCAGGGCTGCCAGTGTGCCGGGAGGGCTGTGCCGTGCCTGCTGCCCGCCGGCTGCCCCCACGGCAGCGGTGCCTCGTGCTCCTCACACCCCGGGTCCGGTCTGTCTGGTCTGGTTTGGCCTCTTCCTGCGCGGTGAGATGTGTTGGTGGTGAAAACCTGGTCTGGGCGATCTGCAGCTTCGGCAGCAGCCGCTTCATGCCCGCACACGTGCTGTGCAAATGTGTTTTCGCGGGAGAGTGGGAGGTGGATGGCGAGGGGGATGTCCCCACGCATCCAGGACTGTGCCCAGGTCTCGGCTGGAGAAAGCTGAGCTTGGACCGAACACGGGGGCAGTGAGTGGCCGCCTGGATGCAGAGCTGGGGGATGGAGAGCGATTTCACGCCGGGAGCGGTTGTGGACACCCACTGGCAGCACAGCAGCCTCCCGAGCTGGGGTTTGGCCCTGCTCCGCTGCCCGTCGCCAAGTGACATACAGCGGAGGGGAAATACTGTACGGGCAGGGAAGCTGAGATGTAAGCGGCTTAACCACGGAGGCTGGGCTATATCCCTGGCCCTCGGGATTGCCACCGGAGCGCGGGTTTGCACAGCAGTGTTTGCAGAGCCTCCCGCCGGCTGGGGTCGTGGGTCTGCGGCCGTCCATGTGGCATCCCGCTGGGGGCATGCGAAATGCTAAGCGATGCGTGTCCCTCAGTTCCTAGAAGCCATGCGGTGGGCAGGAAAGTCTGCTGGGGTATCGCATCCCATTCCTGCCCCAAACACCGTGTCACCTTCCCCATTCCTGCCAGGTGACAGCTGCTCCGACTCACCCATCAGCGATGTTCTCTCGGGCTCCAAGGTGTGCAAAACCGAGAGCAGAGCGGAGCTGAAACCACCCAGATTTCCTCTTTTGAGGTTGCAACTACAGCATTTGTGGTGATTTTCCCCTTGAGCTGTGCCAGAAACTGGTCCCTCCCTCCAGGGAGCCCCCAGGGAGTTGGTGCGCTGGGGACGGTGACCTTGCTGTCTCTGCTCTGGGACTATGGTCTCCTGTGGGTCCAGCTGAGAGTAGTGACCCTGTTACTGAGTACCCTGAGATGCGTGCGGGGAGCATCGGCGCTGCTTTCAGAGAGGCCCCTTTGATGAATACTGGGACTAAGCCCATAAAGGTGGTGGGACGGGAGTTACCTTGGGTTCACCCACAGCCTGGGTCAAGCTGGGGCGGTTGTTTTCCAGCAGGGCTGCTGGAAGCCCTGGTGTGGCTTCGCCGGTGCGCAGGGCTCGCTGTGTTCAGTGTCGGAGGCAGAGGCTAAAGCTCCGCTGCCACGGTCTTTCCCCCCCACCCCCCCCCTCCCCGCTCAGTTGCCAAGCCTGAACAAAACAATCCCTGCCTCCACCCGAGACAGGCTGATGACGTCTGCCGGCAGCCTAAACAGATTATCCCTCCCGCCACGCGCTCGGAGCCAGGAGTCTCTCCTGGTGATGGATTCGGACTTCCCTCGGAGCACGTTTGTGTGGGTGGGGACCGGCTGCGGAGGCATCCCCAGCCCGCCTGGGTGTCCCAGCACCCCAGTGGGGATGTGGGTGCTCCTGCCACGGGACTGAGTCCAGACTCCAAGAGGAGATGTGGGTGTCAGCGAAGCTCTCCTGTTCCACCTTGTGCAGTGAGCTCCTGCGGGGCACCGCACGGCCGGCATGGTGCAGCCAAGCAGCCCGCTGGGCTGGCTGGTTTGCATGGGGAGAGGAGGAGGTGAAGGTACCACCAACAAACACTGCAGGCCTGAAAGCCTGTCCAACAGGAGTGCTGGTTGGTGTCACAGCCCACCTCCAGCCCTGTGACCTGGTGCTCCATGGGCCGTCGGGTGCCCGTGACCTGTCCTACCTGCTGGAAGCAGGTCACCGTGCCCTCTCTGCCCTGCAGCCCTGGGGATGCACAGGGGTTCCTGTATCACCCTGTGCTTTGGAAAGTGCTGGGTGCCTCTGCACATCCCAGTCTCCTGGCTGCTGGGAATCGCGTTCCCCATGCCGGTGGAGCTGCTTGGGGTGGGGTGGTTTATCCGTGCCTGGGCAGCGTCAGCGCAGCAGCTTGACAGCTTCGTGTAAACTGAGCTGGGGCCGCTTCCTTCTCCGCTTCCTCCCACCCGCCGTGCTGCCAGCCCTGGCCCTGGGCTGGAGGCAAGCGTCCTCCCCCTCGATGCAACGTGGGGCCGTGGGCCAAGGGGACGGATGCAGTGGCCAGGGCAGTGGCCTGAGAGGCAGGTGAGGGGCTGCGGAGCACCCGCAGCACAGCTCCGGTGGCGGGCCCTGAAGCTAAGCAGGGTCAGGCGGGATCAGAGGCGGGATGGGATACCTGGGCGTTCCCAGAGGTGCGACAGGAAGTGGAGTGGTGACGTTTCTACCTGAGTCAGCCTCCGTCAGTCCCACGGGATGGGACCGGGCACTGTGGGGGTCCAACCCGGCCGCACCCCATGCACGGTGGTGCCCCTGGAAGGCACTGTGGCTATATCACCCCAAAAAGGGTGGTGAGGTGCCTGCAGATCTCCCCCGGGGTGGCTCCGCACCTCCCCGCCGAGGTCGTGGTGGGTGGTTGGCTTCGTCACCGTGAGCCGTGCCGGAGGAACCGGCTCTTCTCTTCCTGCCTGCCCTGGGAGCGTCATCTCACCCCACCCCAGACGTGGATGCATCGCAGTGCCAGCAGCTGCCCTCCACTCTGCTCTCCATGTCGTTTTGCGGCTCACCCTTCGGCCAGGTACCGTCTGGATGAAAGCAAAGCCGCCCAGCGCCCAAGCGTCCTGTGTGGCTGCTACTTGTGGGAAAACTGCCCAGAGCTGCCCTTCGGACATTGCCGGAGTGTGTGGGAGGTGGATGGGGCTCTGCATGGTCAAAGGCATCCTGGGAACCCCGGGGTTGCGCTAATGCGGTCTGTTACCGTGAGGTTGGACAGATCTGCTTGGACGGGGGAAGCTTTTGCTCCGAGCTCTTGCTCAGTGCTGGGTGTTGCGTTTTCCTCCTCTTGCTGAGCTCTCCGGAGGAAGCTGAGCTGGTGCAAAGCAACGTGTGGCTCCAGCTCCATCCCGGTGCGGTAACGCTCCTTTGGACCTGCCTCCCGCAGCGGCATCGAGCGGGTTTATTTTAAACCTCGCTTCAGCCGGGCCATCCCAATGCAGGTGTGATGGGTTTATTTCAGACACTTGGCGCGCCAATTCATATCTCTTTTATTTAGGCTTGTACCTCTCCGGGCTTTTGCTTGGTTTTAGCTGTAGCTTGTTTTGGTTTGGCTTTAAAAAGCGCTGCCGAGCATTCATCTGTTGGCGGGCGGAACCAGGCTGCCCACGCCGCCTGGCTCTAACTCATACCTTTCAGCTATTTTGGTTTCAATATCTGAAATTGGACGCTTCTGCCGAAGTAAGTGTAGCCCACTGGTGCTTTTTTATGACGCCGGTAGAGAAATGACCGTGCTCTATGTTAAGGGCATGTATTTCAGGTGCTCGGTGCTTTATATACGGTCAGTTGAGACAAAATTGGTGTGGCTGAGGGCAAAATAACGTCTGCTGAGGGGTGTGAGCCAGGCTGAGGTAGGGCAGGGCTTGACGCCTGTAATACTGGGTTAAGGCTGCTCACTGCTGACCCTGGTGATGGCGTCGTCCCCTCTTTGGGTTTTCGCGGTCACTTCGTCCCCGGTGTGGCACTCGGACTTGCCCACTGCCGGTGTTAGCTGTGGATGCTGCTGGGGTGCTGGGGGTGGCGTGGGACGGTCCTGCCAGGAAGGCTGTGGTGGTGTGGCTTGTGTCAAGGAGAGATTCTGCTCGTGGGGCTTCGCTGGGTTGAGTGCTTGGCCATGCCCAGGGGCTGTGCTGGGCCACGGAGGGGAAATTCAGGGGACGGAGTAGGGCTGAGCCCCGCAAATGGCTCGGCCGCTGATGGCTCCTTGGGGCGCCGCCTTGGCGTGGTGGTGCCAAGCGTTGGGGACGCTGCGTCCTGCCTCCACTGTCATCCTCTTCCTCATTCCCAGGTGGTGAAGGCCACTCACAATATCTTCTGAAGCACCGGGGTTGCCTCTCGTGGGATTCTGGGGACACCACCCCCCCTTCCCTACCGCAGTGACCCACTGAAGGCACTTCCTGGGTCATCTTTAGTTATTTATTTGCAATTTTGCCTTTAAAACAGAAGAGAAATTTGGGAAAGGCTGTTGCAAGCGGCCCTGCCCAGGGCACACGGGTGGCCATGGCCCCATCCCGGTGCGATGAGAGCCCCCGCTCCAAAGTCCACCCCTGGCGTGGGCACGGATGCGTCACGGGTGCCTTTGGGTGGGGGCGCGGGGCGGGCTGCGGCGGGGCGCGCCGGGGGAGTGGCGGAGCGTGGCTCACCCCGTGGCGTGGGCGGCACGGGGCCGGGCGCAGAGCGGGTGCTGCCACGGCTGGGGGGGTGTCATGGGGGCCACGGGTGAGCAGGGCGCCAGCATCCAGGTGAGTGGGTTGGGGGGGAGCCAGGGGCACCTGGCTGAACCCCGGGGGGGGCTGCGGTGCCGGCGGGGTGCCCGTCCGTGCCAGCGATGGCCCCCCCGGTGTGGGTGAGGCTGGTGCTGGTTGTGGGAACAGGCGGGCGCAGGGGTGCCGCGGGCCCCCGTGAGGGAGGGAGGGAAGCAACTCCCCAAAATTGGATCCCACTCCCAGCATTCCGTTTTCATTGTTTTTAATCCCTTTTAAAGAGAGGGGGAAGGAAGGAAGGAAGGTCTTCTCAAATCATGTTTTCCCAGCTGCTGGGAGAGCAACACCTAGAGCTGATATGTCATGTTGTGGGGGGGGCGGGATAAGATATTTTGTTATTTCTTTTCACTTTATAAACAGTAAAAGGGCTCCTCCGGCTTGTTTCCAGTTTGCTTACTCAGTGCTTCATGCATTTGACAGTTTTTGGTGCATAGGCAGTTTCTTCTATTGTTTGCAGGGATTTTTCCAGAGGGGAAACTTTTTTTTAACATTACAAAACCACAGAAACTGGCAGGAGGAATCCAGGGGAGGTAGTGAATTGGAAACAGTTTTAAGCTTTAAGGGGGGGGGGGAGGGGGGGGAAGGAAAAGAATGAAAGCAACAAGATTAACTAAAAAATTTCGAGAGGAGCTGGGAGTATCTGTCCTTGTCACTGTGCGGCCGGGCTGTGCCGGGACTGGATGTTCATGGATGTTTCATGGTGGAAGGCAGCGTTCCCGGACTCAGGGGCTCCTGAAGCTGGATCTGCCCTGGGTTTCCTCCCTCCTGGCCCATCCTGATACCTCCGCGGAGCCGCCTCGCCGGTGTGGCAATGCCTCGCCACTCTTGCACCAGGATTTGGCCCCAGCCCTTGCCAGGAATGGGGTTGGCTAATAGTTTGCAGCTTGACAAGCAGCAGGAGCGGTGCCAGTAGGACTTTGCAGGGGACGACATGCCTGGTCCCCATCCCACCACTCGCCGCGGCGTGGGTTTGCTTCATCCTGGCCACTTCTGTGCCCAAACCAGTGGAAAGAGCCTGGATATTTTTTTTTTTTCCCCACTGATAAATGGCAGTGCTGTAAGACATTTCTTTCCGGGTATTCTTTCCCTTTCTCTTCTCGGCCGGCCGAATGAGCTGTTTTCACTCCACCTGGCTCTGACCTTCCTGCGTGCTCGGCCGTGGAGGAGTGGGGCTGGCAGGGGCCGGCCCTGCGGGGAAACGGGTGCTGGATGTGCGCGGCACGGGAAGCGGCCGCGAGCTGGAGAACTGCCAGCGCCGGGTAGTTTTTCCTCTCTTAATTAACAAAAGGAAAACATCGAGCTCTCCTTTGGAGTATGTTTTTGCTTTGGAGTAGAGGCACGCTGCCGATGGCGAGGGGAAGAGCTTTTGGGGGAGGACGGGCTCTGCAGCTTGGCAGTACCGGGGAGCTGGGTGCTCTGGGCACGATGCCATGCAGAAGCAGCTGAGTTAGGTGTTTGTGGCTGGGGTTTTACCTCCTCCCGAGTCCTCATCTCGGTCCCGTTTGCGCACAGTGTATGTAACGCCACGGGTTGCCATCAAGCACAGTGTTCCCCGCACCTGGCAGGGCTGAGTTTCCCTGTGTGCAGGAGCCTGAACTCCGGCAGCTGCCTTCATACTGGGGTCTGGTGGAGTTTCCTGTGGTCCCCGACCATCGATCCCCCGGGGTGCTGATGCATGGTGAGCTGGTTTCCTCTGTGCCTGATGTGTTTCTCTGCTGTTTCTTTGCAGGCCAAACCCATTTATGGTGGCTGGCTGCTGCTGGCCCCGGAAGGAACGGACTTTGACAATCCTGTCCATCGCTCCCGGGTAAGCAAAGCCGAGATGCCGTCTCCCTGTGCCGTGGGTGGGGGTGGCAGGAGGAGCGGCGAGGGTCCGTCCCTGCCTGCGGGGGTGGCTGTGGCCCCAGGAGTGCCACAGGCACCCCCATGCTCGTGTGCAAACCAGGAAGCCAGGAGATGTTTCCTGAAGCAGGACTCAAATGCCTTCTCTGGGATGTGGGCAGCAGGCTGAGGTGCTGCAGGTCAGGCTCAGTCCATGCAGTTTTATTGCCTGATGCTGTTGCTTTTTGATGCCTCGATGTTGCTCTGGTTGGGATCCGGTTGGCCTGACACGTGCCACGCTGATGGGAAGGCTCTCAGGCCAGCAGGGTGTGGGCTGTGTGGCTCTGAACCATACTGGGACCATCAGCAAGGCTCCCAGCTTCCCTTTGGTGCTTGGAAACAACTACTTTATTTTCTACGGCTCACCGTGGGCATGCCCGGAGCCCTGGGGGGAGGCTGCATCCCATCCCCTAATGTGGGTAACCCTGTGTCAGGCAGGTCCTGAGGTAAGGAAGGGGCTGAGAGGTGATTCCCGTTGGCCACAACCCTGCAGATCTCTGAAGCCGAGTGCGTTGGCAGCAGAGACCCACAGACAGAGCGGGGCACGCTCAGCTCCTGCCCAAAGAGGTTTGCTCGTACCTTGCAGAAACAGCAGCATCATGTGGGGTCAGAGCATCACCCGCTTTCCTGCCCTGGGGGGTGTGATGCCTAGAAGGACACGGCCAGGCTGACGTCCTTTCACCGCTGGCTTGTGACGAGGACTCCCAGCCTGTCCCCAAGCTGTTCGTCCAGGGAACTTGTTGCTGAGGCCGCCAGGACAGGGCTGTATTGTGCGTGGGAGGGATGGCAATGGTCCGTGAACCCTCTGTCAGGCAGCCAAAATGCTCTCAGAGCTGCTAGTAATGAAAAAATCTCTCCTGAGCAAACAAGAATTGGGTTCTGAGTTCAGCCTGGGGTATATGGGTCATTATTTGGAGTCACAGCTCTAGTTGCAGGCTTGCTGGCCTGACATCGTGGGGACATGGGACTCGGGTCCCTCCTGGAGCGATGGCCGCCTGCTAAGCTGGGGCATGTGGGGGTCTGTGGGGTCCTCAGTAGTTTTGCTTGTCACCGAGCACCTTGGACTTTGCCCGAAGGCCTGAGAAAAGGGAGATAAGAATTGCTGTACTGGGGCTATGAATCTAGGACCTTTTTTATTTCAGCCTGCTCAACCAGTTTTTGCTCTTGGCTGAAAACAACCTGGCACACACGAAAAAAAAATGCAGTTTTCCAGCCAGATCAGTTCTCCAATCTGGTTTGCTGTGCGGCTGCAGAAGCAGCGGTGCCAGCACGGTGCTGGGGGAGGCAGGACCGCCTAGGCAGTGCCACCCCCGGAGACGCAGCCACCATCCAAATCCAGCTGATGCACTGCTGGGGGACATCTGGTGTGACACCCTGTCACCCTGCAGCACCGGGTGCTGGAATAGACCGTGCGGATGAAGCTGAGGGCTGGGAGCACTTGGTTGGGGGATCTTTCTGGTGTCCTGCTGGACTTGGGTCCCTTGGAGAGCAGGAGGAGGAGGAGGAAAGTCATGTTTCCTGCCTATAGCTAGAGTCTTTTTTTTTCTATGGTTATTTTTGTCCCCTTTATGGCTAAACAAGGCCAGCTTGGGGTCTGTCTGAATGGAGAGAGGAGCAGGACGGGGAAAGGACCCCAAAACAGCCACTTCTTGGGTCCTCCCGGAGCCAGGCAGTAGATGAGCATTGAGCAATGTGGGCTGGTTTGAGCGGAGCCCGGCAGAGCCCTGCCAGATGGCCTGGCAGGACCTTGCTTTGCAAAGCCCCCGGCACCCTCAGCGGCTGAGTTTGGGGCCTGAGGGGCTGAGCAGAAGGACTTCTGCAACATTCATCACCCTTTAGGAACGGTCCCTGCAGTGTTGGGGGGTTTCCCCTGCTTTTTTGGCAGCTGTGGTCCAGTGCTCAGTGAGACCTGGGCATGTGCCCTGTTGTCGTGAGTCCCCTGGCCAGAAAGATTTCGGTGCCTTTGCTCTGCCCCAGCTCTGTGGGGTGCAGTTCCGGTGTCCCCAGTGGGGCCTGCTGTGACCCACCTTGCTGTCTTCTCTTGCAGAAATGGCAGCGTCGGTTCTTCATCCTCTACGAGCACGGGCTGCTGCGCTACGCCCTCGACGAGATGGTAAGTGCTGCTGGGTGGAGGTGCGCGGCCATGTTCAACCTGTGGGGATCAGCTAGGGCCACCTCTGCTGCCCTCGGAGGAGCCTCTGGCGATGCTCCTGGTACGGCGTGGGGAGGTTTCTGCTGAACTTGTGAAGAGTTTTGCTCTCTGTGTTTGACTTACTGCCAGGCTGCGTTTGCGTGGGAGCTTGGTGGACGCTCAGTGGATGACGATGGGTGTTTAGGTCCCACCTGCCTTGGGGTTGCTCAGCTGCCGACAGATCCCATGCTGGTGGGGTCCCCAGGGCCCCCTCACTCCTCTCTGCCCTGCCCTGTGCCAGCGGGGGTTTGGTGGCGGTGGATCGCCTCGGCAGTGCCGGGGAAGGAGGCCCTGCCTGGCAATGCCATGGAAAGTAGGTCAGCTGGAACGCCTTTCCGCGGCTCGCCCGCCCCGCAGCCGCGACACAGCGCCGGGGCTGCTCCCCTCGGAGAAACAGAGCGGGGAGACGAAGGGAAACCCTCCTCTGCGAGCTGCGAAGTGAGGGTGTTGATCCCAGCAGGGTCAGCCCTACCGTGATCGCCTGGGGCTGACGATTTATCCTCCCGGCTACGGCAAACCCGGGGCGGGGGGGGTGTGCCCAAGGTTGAGCGTGCCAGCACGGCATGGCACGGCACAAGATGGTGGGCTTCTGTGTGCTGGGATCTGCCTGGGCGGGAGGCTCACAAAACCAGGCATACTGGGATGTGGAAGAGCATGTGTGCACGTACGTGGGGCCGGGACATGCGGGGACCTGTGTCTGTGGCGGGGAGGCCCCTTGCCAGGGCACGGCGGGATGGGGAGGCACGGCAGCACAGCGAGCGTTACTCGAGTTTCATGCCTTGCTTGTTTGTATTTTATTTTTTTTTCTTGGGGTTGATCCAAGTGCCCTAAATAATTTAAATGTCTCGGGTAGGAGCGGTGGAGGCTTTCAGTACACTTCTAGCGTCTCAGCGACCTGGCTCCTCACTGGGCTGGTGTTTCATGTCCTACAGCGGCAGGAGAGCAGCGTGCAACTGGCTGGGATGGGGCGATGCCATGATGCGGGGAGCGGTGTAAGGATGTTGGGGAAACCAATTCTTAATGGTTTTCTTACTGTTTTGCATCCCGGGGAGGTTGACACCAGCCCCAGGTGTTGCTGCATCTGGGCAGGAGCCGATGGGCAGTGCCCCAGCCCTCTGGACCTCGTGACACTGCAGGGGACCATTGCTGGAGAGCATGCAGACGATGGAGGAGCATCCTGCTGATCTCCAGGCACCCCTTGGGCTTTTTTCCCCTTGAGAAGGGGGAAAAAGTGGGGGAAAAACCTGAACAAAGGGAGTGTGCAGATGGGCAGTGTGGGTTGGCGTCCTGGGCAGCACGATGTACCAGTGTGCTGGCACCTCCCTGTGCTGGACCCCCTCCTTGGCCCTGCCGGATCCCTGCACCCCTCCAGCCCTGCGAGCCCTGTGGGACAGCTCTGATACAGCAGAGCACCACTGGGATGTGGGGCACTGGGGCTCACTGCCCCCATGACCATCTGTGGTATGATGGGTCCCACCGGAGGAGGGCAGGAGGGCTCGGTCTGGCTTCACTATGGCCATAGGTGGAGGAGATGGTTGCGACTCCCTTCTCCTCATTGGGGTCTGACACATGGTGTAAAAATACCCTCCTGACCTTTCTGCAGAGCACATCACTGCGTGGGCTCCACGCTGCTGTTAGCGCTGCCTCTGTTAAAGGTGTCACCTGGCCATCGGTGGGCACAGCCTCCCCTGGCCCCTTCCAGCCTGCGGCGCTGGAGTGTTGGGGCAGGAGGAAAAGCCCCTGAGCAGGAGGAGATGGGGGGGTTTTGTTGCTGCTCAGCCCACGCAGGAGCAGGGCCAGGGGGCTGAGGAAGGACAGACAGGGACCATCTTCTTCCACGTGTGGGAGTGTGTCCTGTGGCGTGTCCTCCGCTTGACCTCGGGGGAAGTTTTTTTTCTGCCAAGGTTTTTTTTTCTTGGAAGTTTTTTTTTTTCCACCAGTCCCTGACCCCTCTACGTCGGGCGCCGGCACGGATCTGCTGGTGGGACGGGCCCCCCGCCTCCAGCAGCCCACTGTGCCACAGTGCGTTTGGGACCCACTGCCACTATCCCACAGCATCGGGCTGTGATGGCTGCTTGTTGGGTGTCACTGGAGGGGACTGGTGGCACTCAGGTCAGGCTGTCAGCGGCCACGTCCCCGTGGGGGATGTGAGGACCCAGGCCCATGCCCACCACACCGCGGGCACTGCTGGCTGGGGTTGCTGGGGGACACTGTTGTCTCCCCCGTGGTGTTCGCCTGTTCCCTGCCTGTGTCTCTCCATCCCTCCGGCTGTGCCAGCTCCTTGCCATGTCGCTGCCGCCTCCATGGGCCAGGGAGGAGTAATGGGGGCCTCCCCCGGGACGTGACTCTCCCACGCACAGTGGGGACACCGTTTTTTGTTTTTTGGTTTTTTTTTTTTTGCATGGGGCATCCACTTTGCAGCCCATGGAGGGATGATCTACCCCCAGTGTGCCCCAGTTACCCCCTCTGGGAGCCTGGTGGGGGTCCTGTGGGGGCCTCGGCGTGGGGGTGGCCTCCGCAGCGTGCCGGGAGCTGGGCGGCAGCTGGCCAGAGACCTCCCAGGCTGCTGCAAATGGGGATTGAATAGCTCTGCCTTGAACCTGTTAGACATTAATTTTGTGGGTTTGGCAATTTCTGCTCTTATTAAAAGTGGGAGGGGAGGGAGGGGTGGGCTCGGGAGGGGAGCCCTGGGCTGGCGGTGGTGGCAGAGATGCTCCCGTGCCCGGCCAGGGAGACTCCACTCCTCGTTCCCCGTGGGCTGGAGGGCAGCGGGGTGTGGAGGGGTGGCTTGAAGACCAGCCACGAGCTGGGGGGACCTCAGGGGATCCCCAAAGATGTTGGTGCCGTGCAGGGCCCATGGAACGGGGCAGCCTCACATGCAAGAGCCTTTTGCCATGGGATGGGTCAAGTTTGGTGTTGGATCGGAGCATTTTGGGCACAGAAGGCCCTTAGCAGAAGGTGGGACAAGCAGGGACCAGCCATCCTGCTGGCATCAGACCTCTCCCAAGACCTGCCCACGGGTGTCCCCGAGCTGGTCCCAAGTCTCTACTCCTGCTTGACCACTTTCTTTCTGTATGTCCATCCTTCCATCTCTCCGTCCTTTCTCTGCCATATTTTCACTCTGAAAACCCAAACCAGTTCTGCACCGTGTCTGCGAGGGGGAGGACATGGTCAGGCTATGGACCTGCATCCCCGCAGACCCAGGCTGAGCCGCCAGGCTCACTCCCTGGGATCTCCCTCTTTCACACTGGGTGCCGTTCCTGCCAGCAGTCCCAGCCTTGTGCCGGCACCCAGAGCCTGCCCGGCCTCTGGGAATGCCAAGGGGATTGCATCCCCTTCCCCTCTGCAGTGAGCGTGCCAGCGGCTGTTCCCAGCTCTGCCGAGCCCTGGCTAAGTCGAGCCTGCTCAGACGTGCAGAAATTCCTCCCTCCCAGCCGCGGGTGGATGCGGAGGTTGTGTGATCGCTTGGAGTTGCCTTCCCATGCTTGAGCCACTGTGATTATCCCTCAGCGCTGGCTTGCTCCTGCTGTTTGATAAACCCCTGTGCTGGGCCGGATGGTATACAGGGGCTGGCGTTTCTCATCAGCAGCTGGAGGATGGAGAAAACACTCTTACTTTGGGTTGAGGGAAGGCAGGAAAAAGAGTGACAGGGAGCTGGGGACAAGCTGCTGCATTGTGAGTCTCCAAAGACGTTTGCCCCCATTTACTCCCCAGTCCTTTGGCACTTCATTGGTTTTCCCAAGAGATATGTGCCTGATTCCCCATTGCCTGGAGTGCGAGGCTAATGTCTGCCAAAAATAAGCTAAGGCAAACATGTCCAGAGACTTGTTTTGGTGGTGGAAGAGTCACCCGAGGAGCTTAGACCTTTGGTACTTCAGGATGTTTGACAGTAGAGAGGATAAAGTCCTCAGCCTGTGGGGAAACAGCCCTGCCCGGGCTGGGAGGGATCGCGCTCAGTCACTCGAGGGGACGAGGGGACACCCGTGCCAGGACAGTGAGCAAAACCTCCCCCGGCTGCTGCCTGCCCGGTGGCTACATCCCGGGACGCTCTGCCCGGGGGGAGATGCCCAAAGTGGTGCCTGCGGCTGCACCCTCTGACGTTGCCTCGTGCTGTGCAACATCTCCGTCCTCCTGCTAAAACACCCTGCGGTCCCCAGCGACACCACCGCTGCTGCTGCAGCGGGAGAGCAGCCCAGCACCACGGCACTGGGGCGGTTTGGGAGGTTTCAGTTGAGGTATGGGGGCTGCCACAAAAATCGTGCCAGGGTAAAGGGATGGAGCCAGAGAGTGGCAAGTGCAGAGCATTTCCCTCCTTTTGCTTTGATTGCTGCGATCTAGAGAGATATGGACGTGCTGGAACATGTCCAGAGAAGGGCCATGAGGATGATCAGAGGACTGGAGCACCTCTTGTATGAGGACAGACAGAGAGATGGGGTCGTTCAGTCTGGAGAAAAGAAGGCTCTGAGGAGACCTTATAGTGGCCTACCAGTATCTCAAGGGGGCCTACAAGAAAGCTGGGGAGGGACTTTTTAGGAAGTCGGGTAATGGTAGGACTAGAGGGAATGGATTAAAACTAGAGATGGGACGATTCAGACTGGACGTTAGGAAGAAGTTCTTCACCATGAGGGTGGCGAGACACTGGAACAGGTTGCCCAGAGAGGTGGTGGAAGCCCCATCCCTGGAAGTTTTTAAGGCCAGGTTGGATGGGGCTTGGAGCAACCTGGTCTGGTGGGAGGTGTCCCTGCCCAGGGCAGGGGGGTGGGAACTGGATGGTCTTTAAGGTCCCTTCCAACCCGAACCATTCTGTGATCTATAATTAGCGGCTGAGGTCTCTATAAATAGAGCCTTGCTGTGTGGGAATGTAGTGGAGAGGCAGTGGGTGCGCTGGAGGGGGTTTTGCAGGAATGGAGAGTGCTGTCCCATCCCTCCTTGGACCTGCAGGTGGGCGATGGCCTCAGCGCTGCCTGGGGACAGATCCAGCCATGTGGCTACAGCAGGTCGGAGAAGAGGGTCTGGATCTCCAGCCCAGCTTCTTAATGACTCATTATGTATCCATGGGCCAGGCCAGGTCTCTGTGCCTCAGTTTACCCCTCTACCACGTCCCTTGCGCTGGGATTTATACTAGGTTTGCATTTGTGCCAGTGCTTTGCCCCTAGCAAGAGCTGCATCCTCCCTGGAGATATTCTCCCATCACACCAGGCCTCCTTTTGGTGGCTGCCTGAGACTATGAATTTTTGTTTATTTTCTTTGTGGATGTGCTGGTTTGAAAGTAGGACAAAATTCAGGCTCAACTGGGAGCTTCTCAGACTTGCTGATGTTGAGGATAACTAACACCAGGATGGGAGCATCTTCTGCATAAGCTTTCCGAGTTCCCCTGCGGGAGATCAGGTGGAGCATCCCTGGGCATGACGTGTCCTTCTCCCAACAAACTGGCCTCGCTCCATGTCTGGCACTTTCCCATGTGGCGGGGCAAAGCGTGAGGATGGACTGGAAGCCCTGCTTCTACCCTACCCCTTATTTGCTGGAGTCAAGTTGCTTTCTATAAGTGGGGAGGGGGCATTAGGACTGCTGTTTGAGGGGGTCTAAAAAGATGCTTAAACCAGTAGTCAGCTGCCTCTGTGCCAGAGTTTGCTCGTGCATCTGGGGTTGGGTGGTTGCAGACCCTTCCCGTCTTCACAGCACAGCAGTTCTGCTCCTAAGTCAGGAATTCAGGCGGATCGTAATAGCATTAACCTCAGCACGGTGGAGTGGGCATCCCTGCTCCAGCCCACGATGGCTGGGAGGGAGGTCGGGAGGCATCCGGCAGCTGATGGGATCGGGGCAGGATGATGAGCAAGGCCATCCCGGCATCTGGCAATGGTTAGGGGAGCACCAGGACCCCTGGACTGGGTGTATAAATAGGAGAAGAGAGGCCAGCTTGGAGGTGGGAGGTCTGGCACCGCGCAGGGGGCTGCAGGGTCACATCTGGAGCCCTGCGCGGCCCCAGGCCCCACTCCCAGCCACGGAAACCTAAGGAATTGATAAATGGATAAAAAAGGAGAACAGTTTAAGCATTGGTGGCTGCTGGCAGGGGATCGGAGCAAGGGAGCGATGTGTACCCGCCGATGCTGTGGTGCATAGATGCATGTAATTGTTATTTCCTAATCAATCCCTCTCAAAAATACTCTTTATTTGGAAGAAAGGGGCATTTAAAAACGTCACCGTCAGCAGAGCTGTGCTGTGTTCATTTCCATCGTAGTTCCCTCCTTTGTCATCTATATTGTTTTAAGAAGCCAAGAATCTGTGCATGTGTTTTTTTTCCTCCTTTTCACATCAAAGCAGTTTACTTCAGTCTTGGCGCAGAACGGGAATTCATTGGCAGGGATTAAAAACGAACCTTAAACATCCTGGCCTCTCTGTCCTTACTTTTTCCACACGTTTCACCATTTAAGTGTTCCCAAGCCCTCCCTGTGCCCTCCTCCGTGGGAGCACCAGGCTTTACAAACCCCTCTTCCCTTCGTCCCCGGAGTTTCCCCCCCCCACGGACACAATTTTGCCGGTGCCTCTGTTTGCCAGGTTTTCAAGACTTTCAGTTTCTGTTTAGCATAAAAAGCTTTTTGGCTTGAATCAAAGCATGTTTCAAATTTAAAGCAAGCTGAAACAGAAAGGGCTGGAGGGGAGCGGCTGTGCAAGGCTCAGATGGTGGCAGGGACCCCCCACGCCAGGTTTCTTCCAGGGGATGGGTCTGACTTGATCTTGCAGCAGGACAACTTCCTCCCTGGCTCCTCTGGTTTTTAGTTTGACCCCAGTGGAGGGGGAAAAGTGACCCCTTGCACGGCCGCATCCTGCAATGGTCCGGAGGTGGTGTGTCGCCTCGGTGAATACTGGTGGTAGTGCCTTGCTGGTCCCGCCAGTTCGTGCAGTGACAGGGAGGGAATGGCACCATCTAGGAGCTCCTGGATTCATGGTCATGGGGTGGATGGGAAATCATGCAGGATGTGAGCCGGCTGGGGTGGGAGTGATGGGCAGCGGTGGGCAGCAGAGCCAGGGAAATAGCTGGTTCAGGGGGGAGCAGGGTGGAAGATGGTCCGAGGGGAGGTTTCACCTGGGATGCCTAGCGCGTATCTCAAAGATGGTGCAGTAGAAATAAGGAAATGTTGGGAATAATTGGGGAGCAGCAATCCTTTTTCTTCCAGGAGAGGGACACCTGAAGTCAGGGTGCAAGAGGGAGGGAACAAAGCACACCCTGGTGATTGCTCTACAGGAGATGTAGAGAGAGCACAAGCGCTGGTGGTTCCCAACAGAGCTCGGAGATCTTTGATGGATTTGTTGTGTTTAATTTTCAGTACTGCTTTTGGGGGAAAAAAAATCCATGAACCTATAGGGAACTTGTTCCCCAGGACGTTGCTGAAGCTGGGACCAAGCAGCCTTGGAGGGGTTGGCAGGATATGCAGATCTTCATTCATGGTCTTTCTAATACTGATGTCTTGCTTGATGCTGGTCCAGTGTCATTTTGTTTGCTGGGGTTGGGTGTGAGGACCCCGTAACAGTGGCTTCAGGGGGATTCGTGTCTTCCCTTTTCTGTCTGCTTGAAGTGTCTGTCCCCAGTTGCTACTGGAGGTGGGTCCTGCTGTCTAGACACCTGTGGGCACCCCCCTGAATCGTTCCCTACCCTATTCTCTTCTATTTTACCTCTTTTAATTTGGTTTATTGTGGTGTTTGGGGAAGTGAAACTGCTGAGCTGCAGAAGGATGGTTTGTGGGGGCCGAGAGACCAGGGAACAGGGAAGGGCTCCTCCAGGGATGGCTCCAACACCAGTCCTGGCACCTGGGTCCATGGCCAGGGACCATCACTGGGGCCCCAAAAGTGCCTGGGTTTACTGTGAGCTTAGATGGATTGAGCTGGCTGTTTCTGTTCACATCTTCTTGAGCGTGGATGGAGGACACTGATGTCCATGTCCAAGGCCCCCGAGAAGGGTGTTCGGTGCCTGTAGGACCTGCTCGGGAGGGGCCCTGGTGTGAAGCAGTCCGTGGTGGGAGATTTGGGAGTTAACAGAAGGCGAGGGAATGAAAGCAGAGTTCTCTGGAAGCAGAGAGCTCGATACAGCCAGTGACCTCCTAATGAACAAGCAGCTTTGATGACCTGGCCCAGGTGCTTCCTTCCTGGAAACAACACAGCCCCTATTGTCTTCTGCTGGGCGAGCTGCAAAGCTGGAATTGCTCTTACGCTGAGCAACAAGAACAGGTTCAAGTGGCTCTGTCCTTTCTGCTTTTTCCCTACTCCTCCGTCTCTTGAGACCTAGCAAAGATGTTTGTGTAGAAGACATGTGCAAGAGCAGTGAGGGAAATGAGCTGGATTTTAAATTGCATTTACCTAATTTATGAGAGGCAGGAGTGATACGGGAGCTTGCAGCAGCTGGAGTTTCCTCTTTGTGACTTCTGGAAACCTGGGCTCCGTACCCATGGCCTCCAGCCTTGCCGCAGGCTCTCAGTGAAAGAAAAATCGTGATCTGCCGTAAAACGGTGCAGGAATCAAACCCGCCTCCAACGGCATTTAGCAGTGAAGATGTCAGAGCTGGTAGTGAAATGACACAGCTAATTGCTGAGCGCACAATTACCCTCACGCGAGCCCTTTGGGCCCCGGCTGGCGTCTTCCCACCCTCCGCCTCGGACCTGCCTTTCTTCTGCGCCCCACCGCGCCGTAAATGTCTAACAAAACACAGCACACCAGCAACGTCCCCGAATACCGCAGCGGCGAGTGACAGATGGTAGCACTGGTATTTACTACGGGCAGTTGCTCCAGTTGCTTTTTCCTTCTTTTTTTTTTTTTTTTCCTTTTCCTTTTTTTCCCCCCATTTTTCTTTCTGGTGGAGGGGTTGAAATGAAGCAGTGGGAGCTCTGCTGCAGCCCCCGCAGGCAGCTGAGGAATGGGCTGCGGCGGTGGGTGCTTTTTGTGGGTGCCTGGTCCCAGCTCTCTGCAAGCTGGGGCAGTGCTGGGCTCCTGAGCATCCCCCGGTGGGGACGGGGTTGGTTTTAATTCTTTTCAGCCTTGTTGCAGGCCACCAGCTGAGGACCACCAGTGGGCTGTGGGCTACCAGTTGGGTAATGCTGGGCAATAGCAACACTTTTCCCATTGCGTAAAGAAATCCCTGGAAGAAATGGCATCCCGGTGGCTGGCACATCTCTGTTCCCGCCGAGGGTCCCATCTCTGCCGGGCGGTGTGGGATATCCTGGCCTTGCCTGGTGGGATTCGGTGCTGCAAAACCCTCGGTGACAGCTCAGAGAGGAGGACGAGGACGTGAATCGAACAAGGCGACAAAGCTGCTCCAAAAATCAAAGCGCGTTCCCCCTTTTTTCCCCGGCAGAGATCCTGCATTCATTGATTGTTGACATGACATATGTGGGTTGGAGAAAGGCAGCGGCAGCTTCTGGCAGGGGAGGAAGGGGCTGGGGGGGCCGGGGCCCGGGGGGGGTGGGGGGAGCTCTGCAAGCCGAGATGCTGATTACCGGGGGCAGCGAAATAGCTTGCAGCTGCCTCCGCTCAACACGCTCTTTGTGGCGCTTGCAGCCACTCTTTGGACGCAGCTATTTTTAATTTCCCCAAGCGCTCGCACAAAGCAAAGGGGGTGGGCGATGCCGCCGGCGTCCCCCCTTCCTGCCCCTCACTCCCAGCCCCTTCCCGGCCAGCCCCGCGCTTCCCGGCTCCCTCCCAGCCTCTGGGGAATGGGGGGAGATGCACCCCCCTGATTTTTTTTTTTTATTTTTTTTTTTGGGTCTGCCTTGGGAGCCGGCCTCGGCTTCCCCCCCCCGCCCCGCGCCAGTGTGTGCGGGGTGCTGGGAAAATGCAGAAATAAATAAATACGCAATTAGGCAGGCGTCCAGCCATGGCGGGGGGGGTGGGTGGGTGTGTGTGTGCGCGCGCTGCAAAAGGAGGCTCCGGCCAAATTTTGGAATGCCTGAGAAAGCAGCCGGAGCCGCGGGCGAGCGCGGGGTTGTGGGCTTCCCACCGCCGCTCTCCTCCCGGCGGAGAAGGGGTGGCTGCGGCCCCCCAGGAGGAGGAGGAAGGAAGGTGGCAGCTCCCAGCCTTGCTCCTGGTTTTTTTTTTCCTCCATCGGCATCTTGCAGAGTTCAGGACAAGGCATGTTTGTGCTGGGGGTGTGATGAGAGTGGGGGGTCTCAGCCAGCCACGGCTCAAGAGCAAACTGTGTTTTGGGGGCCAAAAGCCAAGGTGTGCACTCCGTTCAAGCAGCAACATGGTTTGGGGTTAATAAATTACTTATTTGCAGTCCTTGTTCCTCTGTTATGGTAAGCATTAGCAAATATTATATTTCTGGTTTATCCCGGACATGCATTATTCATCAGGTTTGGAGTCTGTAAAAGGGACATTGTCAGGTTAAAACTTGCGTGGAGACGAGCCGAGGTCTTCAGTGTGTTTTTGTAAACGGCTTTTCTCAGGGTTACTGAGTGCAGGGTTTTTGTAGAAGTCTTTCACCTTTTGTCCATGCTGTTTTGAGGCATTTCTGGTGAAAAATGAGATTTCCCAGGCAGGTTTTATTATTGGTCTTCCTCATTGACTTATCGTGGGCTGCAAGGTATATAAGGTAGAAAAAAAAGGCCAGCAAAATACGCGCCAGCCCAGGTAACAGCGTGTGAATATGCTTTTGCTAATAGGTATTTTTTAAGACGTTTTTATTTTGCCCTGTCCTTCAAAAGCTGTGGAAGAGCCCTTTCCCTGCAATCACTGAAGTCTGACTGCAAGCGGGCAACAAGAGAAAACAGCCACTCGCTCTTGCTGAAAGTGAAAATTACCGTAGGTAAATCACGTGCGCGGTGACTTGGTTTTACCCTTCACCTCCTTCCCGCAGGATCCAGGAGCTGATTTGTCTGTGTATATTAACATGGCTTGTACCCTGCCGTCCGCCGCGGGCAGCACGGCTCCTCTGCCACCTCTTCTGCTTTGAAGGGAGAGCAGGTCCCTGGGGCAGGGGTGCTGCCTGCGGGGCTTGGGCACCTCCGGGGGCCAGGGGGAGCTGGGGCAGGTTCCTACCTACCACGGAGGGTATTTTTCCCCATGTGGGGTCCAGAGGAGGCCACGAAGATGGTCAGAGGGTTAGAGCATCTCTCCTATGAAGACAGGCTGAGAGAGTTGGGGTTGTTCAGCCTGGAGGAGAGAAGGCTCCAGGGAGACCTTACAGCAGCTTTCCAGTATCTGAAGGGCACCTGCAAGAAAGCTGGAGAGGGACTTTTCACAAGGGCATGTAGCGATAGGACAAAGGGTAATGGCTTCAAACTGGAGGAGGGTAGATTTAGATTAGATATTAGGAAGGAATTCTTCACTATAACGATGGTGAGATACTGGCCCAGGTTGCCCAGAGAAGCTGTGGCTGCCCCATCCCTGGAGGTGTTCAAGGCCAGGTTTGAGCAACCAGATCTGCTGGGAGGTGTCCCTGCCCAGGGCAGGAGGTGGAACTAGGTGGTCTTTAGGATCCCTTCCAACCTAAACCATTCTATGAGTCTACGTTTTCCTGACATGCACCCCAGACCCATGCCACGTCTCTGCTGCCATCGCACCCCTTGCTGTGGGGATGCGATCCCACGGGTCCCTGCTCTTGCACACCCCTTGCCACGGGTACTGTAGCTCCGTGTGCCATAGTTGTGGCTCTCCGTGATTTTATGTCCGAACAGTGCCCTGGGGACCCGCAGCAAGGCCGTGGGCTGCTCTCTTGCTGCAGCCCATGATTGTCACTGCTTTCCTCTTGGTCCCCATGCAGTGATGCTTGCAGTGTTTCCTTTGCTGTGGGTGACAGGGTCCCTGGCAAGAGGAGGTGAAGGGGACAGGAGCACAGGTTGGTTTTAGACATATCCTGGCAGCACCCAGAGCTTTCATGGGATTTCCACCCGTTGTGATGCTGCGGCTGGGGAGAAAGGGTGGGTTTTTGGAGCACGCCCAGCCTTGGCCCTTTCCTCCTCGTTTCATCAGCCCTTCTGCAACCGCATCGAAAAAGCCACAGTGGATCGCCAGGGCTCTGGGAAGCTACTGGGATATAATTAGGGTTTTGGTTCGCTTTTCTGGCTGCTTTCCCATTAGGGGAGGGACGGCGAGGATTATGGATGGAGCAGATGTGTGGAGGAAGGGGATGTTTGGCTTGCACGGGACGTTAATGCCACGCACAGGCCGATGCTGGGGGGTGAAGTCTGTCATCCCAGGCATGGGCAATGGAGGAACGTCCTCTGTGCACCAGCCCCAGATTGCTCCTCTCCGCTGGGGCCGAACGGCTGCTCCTGAAGGAGATTGCAGGGAGCGCTCCTGGGAGCAGCTCACGGCCGTGAACTCGCTCCTCTCCCTGAACTCCACTGCAAGTGCAGGAGCCAGATGGGAGCAGCAGGTTTAGGGAGAAAACGCTGCTCCCCTGGGACACGGGGACGGCTCTGGCAGCCTGGTGTGTTATTCCCAGCCTTTGTCGCTGGCAGTGGCAGGCGCTCAAAGTGCTTTTCCCCCTGGGTGCCTCTTGCCTTTGAACCCAGGGGTGCTGGCCCGGCCAGGATGGCTCTTTACTGTCTGCATCAACACCTCCACCGCACCTTGCATGTGGCGGCAAAGCCAAGCTCGAGTTGTTGCCGGGTGGTCTCCTTGCCCCACAACAGCTATGTGTGCCTGTTGGGAGCTTGTCCTCTTGGAACTGTCTTTCTTGGCCAAAAAGCCTCCCATTTTGTGCCATTCAGTGGGACAGCCAACGGTCAAAGGTTGGAAAATGCTCTCCATCTGCCGCCTTGGCTTTTGGGGAGGTCTGCAGAGTCCAAGCTTGTCTGGAAGCTGCTGGGAGCAACGCAGAGCAGGTATGGGGTTTTCTAGAGGGGTGAGGCATGGGGTGCAGGATGTGGCTGCTGCTTGCTTGGCCAACCCAACCCAACCCAACCTCTTCTGCTTGGGTTGTCCCTCTCACCTCCAGCTGCAGACCCCCGAGCAACCCTGGGAGCCCATCCACATGGTATTCCCAGCCCAGCAGGAAGCTCTGCAAAGCTCGTAAGAGCAGTGCTGGGGAATAATGAGATTTCCAGGCTAATTTGGCCGGATTCAAGAACTTCCACTGAAGCATCTGCGCCCGTGGGAGTTGCCCGAGCCTCCGGCGGATCTGGTGCTGCCGATCCCTAGGGTTGTCCCCACCTCGTTTGCAGTCGTTGAGCGCTGGTGCGCAATACAAGATGTTGTATTGACAGTCCTTGGGGTGAAAGTGGGGGCTTGGCTTGGGGGAAAACCCGCCATGGTGGCAGCGCCCAAATGCGTGATTCCCGCAGGAGATATGGAGCGTGGGATGTAACTGGCGTCTGCTTTCCTGCAGCCAGGCGGGAGCCCGCTGTTTCCCTGCAGAAGGGAGAGCAGGTGGGCACGGGGTGACGTGTGTATGCGCGATGGGGTGGGAAGAGTGTTGACCACAAGTGAATTGCCTTTATGTGCTATAAAGCAAAATCTGCCGGGGAAATTTTCAGTTCAGCTGAGCCCAAAAAGAAGCCAAACCAGGGAGAAACCGCAGCCGTAGCCCTGCGGTACAGTGGTGGGTCGGCTGGTGGGATGGAGCGGGCTTGAGTGGGTCTAACCCTGTGTCTTGTGAGAGTTTTCAGCAGAGCTTCGCTGAGAGGCATCTGCTGGCTTTGTCCGTTGCGAGGTGGTGCTTTCCTTCTTTTATGTTTTTGTTTTAGTGAAGAAGAAAAATGAAAATTTCTAGTTCATATGGAACTGGAAGTTTTTTCTTTTCTTTTTCTTCTACTGAGACACCAGGAAATGTCCTGCCATTTTATTTACTCTTATTGGGGGAAGCACTTGCCATTTTTCACCTTGCTCTGTGTGCAGTTCACTGTGCTTCCTGAGCCGGCGTAATGCAGGGCCTTAAATTATCCAGAGCTCGACAACGGCTGTCGGAGGTGCCTTCACATGGCTGTAACGGTGTTGATGGCTCGGTCTGTTGCTGTGTGTTTGCTCCGATTCCTCTGCTCGGGTGCGTTTGTAGGAGAGATTGTGGGATGGCTGGAGACCAGGAGACCTCTCCCTCTTTCCCCTCTAGGCTGGAGGGGAGATGGATTCACTTAGGGAGGTGCAGGGCCTTGATGGATTTAGTTTACTGCTTTTCTTGGGTGACTCTTACCTTGCCCATCCTTGATGGGTCAGAGAAGATGGAAGCAGCAGCTCCCTCCACAGCCCACTCGCTCCTCCCGGATTTCTAGTCCGGATCTTCCTGAGTCTCTCCACACGGTCTGATTTTAGGTGCTACATGCAGTGGGGTGGCCTCATACGTCTCAGCCAGTGCCTGGTTTCTGTGCGCTCTGCGGCACACCTCCATGCTGCAAGGGTGGCGGCACCTCGGGTGGCCCTTGGCCGTGGTGGGAGTTGCTCCTAGGTCAGAGCAGTGCTGAACAGAAGACCTTGGGTGTCATTCCAGCAGCAAATAACATTGAAGCCCACATCGACTGCAGTTATTTTCCCACTTCGCAAGAAGACTTGCTCCAAAATTCAGCGGCAAGAGAGCTTTTCCCTGGGTTCATTTCCTAGGGTTTTTCCCAAGGTGCGAAGCCCATTTCACTTAAATGTCTTTCACGCCTTTTTGCAGCTGCTGTAAGGATGCTGAGCAAGGGCATTGTCCTTCTCGCCAGTTTTTCTACCCAACTCTAGTCTCAAAAGCGAAAGGTCTCTGGAGAGTCAGTGCAGCAGCCTCAGCCCTGGTGTGACGGGGTAGCGGAGCCAGCCTGGGCCACTGGGCAGAGCCTGCCCCAGTTCAGCCTTGGCTCTCCATCACAGACGATGCCCAGGTAGATGCTTGAGCTGTTTCCCTCACCCACATGAAGCAGAAATCCAGGTATGGCTGCAGTTGAACATGGCTTGGTTGGCTGGCCAACATGGGTGGAGATCATCCTGCCTTGATCCACGCTTTCCACCTCCTGAGCTGTCTCCAAAATTAGCATCACTGTGTCTATGGCCATCTCTGCGTGCAGGTGACCTTGTGAGTCCTGCTCTGGGGATGTGGTTTCTGATGTTTTGGTGAAGCCCTTTTGCTCCTGGGGAGGGAGGTGGAGCTGGCGTGCACGGCGGTGGTGGTGAGCGCCTGCACGTGTGTGCCTGGCAGCGCGCGGTGCAGGGACCACCTGGGACTTGTCTCCTACACCGAGGGGGTGGAGAATAAAGTTGACAAGGCCAATTTGGAACTGTGCAATTTAAAATTAAAATATCAAGATGCAAATGAAGCCCACCTTTCCTTCCCACCCCCAAACGACTGCATTTCTCTCCCCAGGCAACTCGCCGGCCGTGGTCCCTGCACCAAGCTCCAGTCCTGTGTGTACCGTCCTGGTGCTTGGTCTCACCAGGCTTTTGCCGTCGGGCTGATTACCATGACAACTCGCTTGAACGCTGCAGATATTTGCTTCCCCTTTGGCTGGGTAGCTGTTGTGCCTGCGCGTTGGGGAGTGGGGAAGATGCCACGCTGGCAGCTGCGAGCAGATGGGGTCGGATCCGTTATCATGTATTTTTCCCACCCCCCTCCTAGGAGGGGAGGAGGACGTTTTGCATTTTAAATGCGTTTAAATCTCGGAGAGGGAAGAATAACTCTTGGGTTTGCAGGGATGTGAGACGGTGACTTTGGCATGGCAGGGCCGGCAGGTGCCCGTGCAATGCTGGGCTTTTGCTTTGGTCCCCAAAGAGCTGGGATATGGGTTTAGCAGCCGCTCCAAGCACTTTTTGCTATGCTGAGCTTTTGCTTTGGTCGCCAAAGAGCCGAGATGGCTGCTCAGGGTGGCCCCTCAACCCCCATCGCAGTAGGACCTGGCTCTTGTTCCCATCACAGTGCCGATGTTCTTTGCATCTTCTGTCCTTCTTCCCCTCCAGCAGCGCTGAACGTGGGGCGTGTGCGTACGTGGGTGCAAGCTCCCCCGAAGGGCTCCCTGGATTTGGGGATGCTGCCGAGGACCCGGAGGCTCGGATCCCGGCGCCAAGGGAGGTTGCACCCACTTGGTGACCACCACCAGGTTTGCTGACCCTCCCTGCCCGGTGTGGGCGCTTGTGTCAGGACAGGATACAGCCGTCCCTGTCGTGCATGGACCCCTCGGAGGCCGTTCAGCAGGAAAGAGGTTAACAGGAAGGAGGCAGGCTAGGCGCTGGCTGCCAGCTCCCGACCCCGCTTTGGGGTGGGGAGCAGCTGGGAGCTGCAAGAGCGGCGCGAAAATCGCCATATAAGGCCAAGACGAGCCGGCTCCAGCCTCCCGCGCAGCCCCGGCCCAGCTCCCTCCGCTCCGCCGCGCTCTCCCCAGATGGGCGCCCGTGGGGACGGGGCTGCGGATGGGATGTGTGGCCCCAAACTTGCTGCCTGGGGACCCTGGGGATGGGTGCTGCCCGTGCCTCGCTGAGGTGGCACTGGGTGGGAGAGGAACCCAAGGGCGCTCGCCGCCGGTTCGCAAGCAGCTCGCGGCCAGTTCGCAGGAAGCTCGCGGCCAGCTCGCCGCCTCGCTCAGTGTTTAGACTCGCTGTCTGTGGACATAAACACCGACTCCACTTAAAAGCAGCCCCTGGCTGAACTCTCCTGCCCAACCCATGCGCTTTGCCCCCTCCCCAAACTGCTCCCCGGGAAGAAAATTCCTTCCCCCTGGCGAAAGTGGAGCCGATGTTGTTTTATCTCCTGGCAGAGGCTCGGGAGGGCTCTACAAGCTGCTGGTGGCACCGTGAGCTGCTTTGCTCCTGGTGCAGAGCCACCTTGGCATGTGCCAAGGCCACATCTGCAGAGCTCCGCTTGTGCCTCCACCTGTGAAAGGAGGCGATGGCTTCTGGCTGGGTGGAGAGTCCAGGCAGCAGTGAGATTTGGGGGCATCTTCTCCTCTTTCTTGCACAGGGGCACGAGGTGTGCATGCAGAGATGCAGGGGGACACGCGTTGCTTGATACCTCCGTTGCATTCCTTTGCTCATGGTAAAAACTTGCTTTTCTATTACCCGGTGCATCGCCTGAGCAAGCTGGAGGTTTCTCAGTGGCTTCACTGAGCAGTAGCTGCTGATACGGGAAGGCTGCAGGTAGGAAAGGTGTGCTCAGGTGGCCAAGAAGAGATATCTGCCTCCTGCTTGGATGGCACAGGGAGAGCAGAGAGCTGCTGTGGCGACGGTGAGGATCGGGGAGCGTTCCTGCGTGCGGGGAGGTGTGGGATGGAGGAGCACAACCTTCTGCTCCCCTTTGATGGGTGGCTGCTCCAGTCCATCCTTTCGCAGAGCCCGCAGAGGTTGTTTTCAAGGGCCTTTGTCTAATTTAATAAATCGAGGATGCTCAGCCTGTTAGACGATCTGTAAGTGTAATAAGATCTACCCGCCGCAGAGCTCTGGTCGCGTTGTGGCTGTATCGATAGCCTTGTGTCTAGTGGCAGGAAGCCTAAAATGCTCATTAAAGCCACGCTGCTTTGCCAGCCCCGCTTGCCCGGCGCCTGGGCAGCTCGGGGCACGCTGTGGCCACCCTGCCAGCACCGGCAGTGGCACTCGGCCGAGCCCACCGGCAGAGCCAGCCTCAGTGCGTGCATGGTGCATCCCCAGTGGGATTTAGGGAGGCTGTGAATAGCCTCACGCGGCTGAAAAGGGAGCTCCCAGTGACTTTTCAAGGAGTTGGTGCTTTCTTGCTGATGTCCTCCGGGTGGGAATGGTGGATGCGGTGCTGGTGTGGGCTCCCTGTGCCATGCTGGTGCTGGGAGCTGCCTGTCCAAGCCGTGTTGCTGCCCTTGCCCAAGGCATGGCTGCCACTACGTTGCTCTGATGTGCCCATGTCAATGGGGCAGCGGAGTTTTAAAGAATCATGGAATGGTTTGGGTTGGAAGGAACCTTAAAAACCATCCAGTGCCACCCCCCTGCCCTGGGCAGGGACATCTCACACCAGCCCAGGTTGCTCCAAGCCCTGTCCAACCTGGCCTTGAACCCCTCCAGGGATGGGGCAGCCACAGCTTCTCTGGGCAACCTGGGCCAGGGGCTCACCACCCTCACAGCAAAGAATTTCTTCCTGACACCTAATGGAAATCTCCCCTCTTTCAGTTTAAAACTGTTACCCCTCATCCTGTTGCTACACTCCCTGATAAAGAGTCCCTCCATAGCTTTCCTGTAGCTGCTTTAGGGACTGGAAGGTTGCTATAAGGTCTCCCCAGAGTCTTCTCTTCTCCAGGCTGAACAACCCCAACTCTCTCAGCCTGTCCTCGTAGCAGAGGTGCTCCAGCCCTCTGAAGGGCTTCCTCCCTCCCACGCCGCAGCCCAGCCATGATCCCGTTTGCATCCCACCTCGATCAGCCGACCCTGGGCACCAGGGATGGGGGGAAGCTTTTAGCAAACACGGCAGCTGCCTTTGCCGAGTGCTCGGGAGTGCTGCGAATGAGCAGCGCGCTCGTCGGCAGCCGCCCTCATGAATATTTTAGCTGGGAGAATTAACATTTGTCAAGAAGCATTTATGGAGGCAGCGTGGATGTCTCTTCCCCAGGCGCCGCAGGCTCGCTGCTGCTCTGGCGCTGGGAGCCAGGGCAGAGCCAGCCAGAGCCCGAGCCCTTCCCAAGCAGCGTCGCGGCGGAGCAGGACGGCAGAGCCACGATCTGGCCCCCAGGGACGGCCGGGCCCCGGTGCCAAGGCAACCAGCCCGCCATGCGAGATAGACAAATGGTTGTGGTTTGTTTTTTGGTTTTTGTTTTTTTTTTCCTTCCTCTCCTGGTTCTTGGCAGAAAGTAAAATGTCCCTTTTGTTTGGCTTCCTCCTCCCCCTGCCCCATCGCCTTTCTTTAAAGGTTGTGTTCCAGATTTCATCAACCCACGTTGTGTAATAGCCCCGGAGAATGGCGTGGGCATTGGCCGTGTCCCACCAAGGCCATGGCAGAGCCTCTCCTCAGGAGCTTGACCGCGGGGTTACCTGCTCAGAGAACATTTTGTGTAGTCGCTGAGTGAAGCTCTGTTGTATGTTGGATCCAGCTCCTACAATGCACACGTGTTAGAAATGATAGGGAAATATACTTGGAGAAAATTCGGAAATTTTTGAATCTAAATAATGCTATATTTTTATCTCAGCCCTGCAAAACCTTATGGGAACGAGAGTCTCGTGCAGATAAACACGGTTGACTCAGCATCGGCCCCTGCGCCTGGGAGTTGATCGCTCACAGAGCATCCTCCTGCCACAGCACCTGGGTCTCCCCAGTGATGCTCCACTTGGGATTTCTTCCGTCGGGCTTGTAAGAGGTCCCCATTCTTTCTTTCCCTCCTTCCCACTGTCTGAGGTAGGGGATGCTGCAGTTGCTGGGCTCTGCATCCTAAGAGCATCCGTCTAAAGGTCTCTGCATCTTGTCTGGAGGCTGCTGGGGTTGTGGATTTGGAGAGCATGGTGTGACTTGTGCCCTGGGCAGCTGGGAAGGGAGAGGAGGAGGAGGAGGAGGAGGAGGAGGAGACCGTACTATAGGCTTTGTGTAGTATGGAGGGGGACGCTGCAAGCACGTGTGTGTGTGTGTAAATACGGATCTGTCATAGCAGAGGGAAACAGCAACGCGATTGTTTCTTGGCTGCAGTTCCTCTGCTCATACTGGCAGCGTGGAGAGCTGTTGTTGCTCATATCATGTGGGTGCTGCGTTCCCTGCGCTGGCACGTGGTGAGCGGCCAGAGGTGGCTGGTGGCACCGAGGAGGGCGGCTGCTCGTGATGGTGCCCGTAATGGTGTCTCCTCTGCTGCTGCACCCTCTTGTGCGTCCACAGCCAGGCACCAGATGCAGTTGTGGTGTAGCTGCATGGTCCATCCCAGTGACCACAGGATGGGAAATGGCAAAGGCAGGGCCAGCACCTGGGGACAGGGCTGTCCCCGAGGCAGGGACCGGCTGGAGCCAGAGCTGAGCCTGAGCATCCACTCCTGCGTCACCTGGACTCGAAGCCTCCCTGGGGCCCCGGGGTCCAACGCTGGGTTGGACCTTGTATCAAAGCATCTGCTCTTCAAAGGGTTGGTTGAAGTCCCAGCCTTGTCATTGTTTTGGTGTCTCTGCCGTATAACACCTCCCTGCTTTTGCATTTATTTATTCCCTTCCAGTTGCCGTAGCCACACAGTCCTCACCTGCCCTGGGACCAGCCCGGGGCGCAGCTCTGCCCCTCCTTCCCCAGGGATCCCCAGCCCTGAGAAATCCCCCAGCGCAGAAACGGGTGCTCAGAGGTGGGGGAGGGGTCCTTGTGTCCTTGTCCCCTGCTGCAGAGCCTCTCCCATCTCCCCTGCTCCCACACCGCCGCCCCGCACCTTTGGCACATGAGGGCTGTCCCTGTTCTCCTGGTTCCTGGGGAGAGCAGCCGTGTGCCATCGCCAGCTCCTGGGCCGGGGATGTCCAGCCGGTTCCGAAGTGTTCCCGGGGTACAGTGCTGCCCGAGCCCCATCCTTTTCCTCCGTGGAGTTTGTGCGTGTGCGTTTTGACCTGGCACCATTTGCATTTCGCTTTGCTTCAAAGTGCCTGCTCTGCCTCCAAGGAAGGAAATAAATGGTGTAAAGGAATTTACATCCTGAGCGAGTGAGGCTGCTGGTCCGTCAGGTTTCATCTGCTGCCGAGAGGTGTGGGGGTGCAGGGGGGCTGCCGTGGGGTAGAGGGATCGTCCCTGGTTCCCATCCTGTCCCCGTTTGCGGGGGGAAGGAGGGCAGTCCCGGCTTTGCTCGCCGCCCCTCTCCTGGTGTCCCAGCTCGGAGGCGTGCTGGTGGACGGGGACCCACCTGTCGGGCTGTGCGAGATGCCAGCGTTCACCCTGGCAAGGGGGGTGCGTGGCAAAACCACTTCACAGGGCCAGCCTGGCGGTGGGGGGGCCCCAGCCGGCTCCTCCGCTCCGGGTGCGCTTGTGTCGGGGCTGGGTGTGAGCAGCGGGGGAAGCCGCCCTGAACGCTGCCGTGGGGTTTGAGAGAGAGGAGGGCAGGCGGGTTCTGCAGGGAGCCGTCTGTCTCCTCCTCTCCTCCTGTGCCAGCTCCCTGCCAAATCCCTGCGGGGCCTCCCCGGGAGTCGAGGGGTGCCTGTGGCAAGAGGGACCGAGTGGCCCAGGGTCCCCGTGAGGGACTGGGGCTCCCTCCTGGAGCTGCCCTCATCCCCTTTTTTCCCCATCCCGGATGCATTCCCTGGTGCAAAAATGCTCTGGGTGGGGAAGGAGGTCGGTCCCAGACCTTACAGTCCTGGAGGCCTTGGCTGTGCCGAAGGCCAGTGAGACAAAAACGTTTTTAAGACTCCACTTGGAGCAGGAGAAAGTTTTTCCGTTGGGTTTTTATAGCTCCCGGAAAAGCAGGGTTTTATTTTTGTTGTCTAAGACAAAAAAATCCTCTTAGGAGCCGACTACCCGCGGCGGTGCAGGGCGGGCGGTTGTGCGTGTGACGTGCCGGGGGTCTGGACTGGGCTTTGCTTTCCCTCCCTCCGTCCCATGGGGTCTGCGGATGCTGATGCTGGTTTCCACAAAGGAAAGGAGGATGTTTTGTGTCCCTGATGTACGACTGGTCCCGTTTGTGTGCCCGTGCTGGGCACCGATGCTGCAGCACCTGTGATGGCTCCGTGCCACCGCCGGGCTGTCATAGGATGCTCCTACCCGGGGACACAGCACCAGGGAAAGCCCTTTTCCTGGGGAAGGGGGCTATTTCCCATGGCCGCAGATGTGTAAACTGGGGGTCTTAGGGAACTGATCTGAATTTCCTGGGGTCACAGGCTGGGGCCATCGAGCTCTCCCTAATCACCCTGTCTTTGCATGGCGCAGGCTGATTTTGGAGGGGTTTTATTGGCAGGGGAGCTGGTTTCCATGGTAAAAACCTTAACAGCATCTGCCAAAAATCCAGCTCCCTATGGGCCCGGCCATCTGGAGGGCACGAGGAGGCTTTGGCAGGGCGAGGAGGTGGCTGTGCGCTGCTTTGGGTGCTCTTTTGGTGCTGTTGGCAGCTCGGTGGGGTCCCTCCACCCCAGTCATTTATGCCCCAGGTGCAGGTTCGCACTGGGATGCTGGGGAGACCCCAGTGTCACCAAGCCTGGTGGGGCACAGGCAGGCTGGGGATGGGGGAGACATGGCATTGCTGCTCGGGGAGGGAGGACTGTGGGTGCCGTGCACCGGGAGCGGGTGGCCGCGCTGTAATCGGATGAGCCGGCGCCGCTCCATATGGACCTGTCAGCTCTTATCAGTGCTGACATCCCTCTGGGTCCCTCCACATCCCCTCAGGCCAGGGGGGCCACTGCCTGTCCCACTCCACTGTGTCTGCTTGGAGCAAGGGGGCCGGGAGGTGACACTGTGTTGGCAAAGCCCGTCAGACAAACAAGGTCCCTTCCATGCTGCGCTCCCTCCCTGGCAAACGCCGCATTTTATTAACTTCAATGTGAAAAACTTGGCATGTATATCTGCTAGTCTGGCCCCTGTGCTGAGGGCTGTGGGGCCTTTGCCACCCCTGGTCCCCAGATGCCACCCCACCACCCGAGATGGTTTGCAGCTGCAAACCCGACGCCAGCTCGGTGCCTTGCCTTGGTGTCCCCATGCTGCAGCGGGGCAGCCATCCTTCCCTGGGCATTCGGCATAGGAGAAGCGTCTCACTGGCAGCAGTGGGCTGGACTGGGCTGGCAGGAGTCGTGCCTGCTGGTCTGTGTCCCCACATGTGTGGCACAGGGCATTGCTGTCTGCCGGCACAGCGTACGGATGGGTCTGGGTACTTGTGGGCAGAACACCTGGGTGTGTAGAATCCTGGTGTCCACCAGGAAAGGTTTTAGGGCTCAACTCTGCGCTCGTCTGCTCTTCTCTCCTTAAGCGTTATTCCTTTCTCCTTCCCCTTGCAGCCGACAACCCTCCCGCAGGGCACCATCAACATGAACCAATGCACGGATGTGGTGGATGGGGAGAGCCGGACAGGGCAGAAATTCTCCTTGTGCATCCTGACGCCAGAGAAGGAGCACTTCATCCGGGCCGAGAACAAGGAGATCATCAGTGGGTGAGTGCAGGTCCTGGGCCAAGCCACCGCAGGGCTCTTCCCTCGGCTGGGAGGAAGAGGAGGGCGGGGAGGACCTTGCCCAAGGCCCGGTGCTGCAGCAGTGCATACACAGGCTGATCCCCAAGTGACAATCACGGCTGCTGCAGGGACAGTCCTGGGGACTGGGTGTAGCTGCTGTCTCATGGTCAACTCCATTCTTTCCACCTTTTTGGCAAGGACCGGGTTTCTTTCCCCTTCCCTGCTCCCCTGCCTGGCGGACCCCTGCCATTGCCTGGTGCTCTGCAGCAGAGCTGGGGCCCGAGCACCCCCAGGGCCACCAGATTTACGCCGTGGGCATGAGCACTGACTTCAGCGGACACCGGTGTGGCTGTGGGTGATCGAAGTCCTTCCTCTGTGCCTATTGCACGTGCTTGGCTGTGCTGGGCTGGAGCCTGAGGCTTCCCAACATGCTGGCCACCTTTCAGAGCCAGTGCTCAAGGAAGCTCAGCCTCTGCCAGGAGCCTTGGCCAGGCCCCGGAGCTGAGATGCTCCTGAGTCACTCGTTAACTTATAAAGGTCACCGTTTTCAAGTCAGTTTTGTTGTCTGCCGTTGGGCCATGCCCTGCTCCCCGCTGCAGAACAACGCTCCCAGCGGCGTTTACCCCCGGGAGCGAACTGAGCTACACTGGAGCGTTGTGGGATGCTCAGAGGGTGCATCTGATGCCAGGGTGCTCCTGGGCTGGCTGTGGCAGCTTCAGCCCCAGCAGAAAGCAGGCCAGGGGAAGAAGCTTGGCTGCAGAATGAACACCAGGACGAGGTTGAAGCCGATGGGTGCTGGGGTGACCCCACGGTGCTTTTAGGACAGCATCCGATCGGGCACGCAGCTCGCTGGCGCAAGTCCCCACACCAGTGGCAGGTCCCGTAGTCCCTGGGCTGGTGTGTCCGAGCCCAGACCTCATACACCCTCTGGTTCTTGTCCATCCCTGCGTGGACACTGCCTCCTGGGGCTGCCCGCTCTGTATTTACCCCGTCCCATTTCAGACTTGCCTTCGCAGCGCCCAGCTCGCCCCGCTCGCTCCCTGCGGGTAGGCAGGCAGGCAGAGGGGGGGATGCAGCCCATCCCCCTGATCCCAGTGGAGCATCTGACCTCTGAGGACGATTAAAATACCATCGCTCATAGAAGCGCCTGCCGCTGGGATGCAGTTGCTCAGCAACGCTGAAGATTAGACCACTAAAATGAGCAAATCGCGGTAGATTTCCCGGCTCCAGGTGTTGGATGGTGACCTAGAAACATCCTCGTCCATCGCTCACATGCCGGCTTGGGTTGAAGCGGGTGCTGGTGAGGGTGCGGAGCTGTGGGAGTGCCGAGCTGCTGGCACGCAGCGATGGACTGCGATGGTGCTGCTGCTCACCTGCGAGCATTTCCCACCTGGGATGTCTGGAGCTCAGTGCCTCCCTCCAAGAATTTGTTGATATTTGAAACTAGGCAGAAAGTTAAAGGGATGAAGCACTCGCTCTTTCCCACTCTTCCCGAGGCATGGCATCTCCTGCTTGCCTGAGCCCTAGCAGTGGCAGGGTCAGTGCTTTCTTTGAGATGACTTCTATTTCCAAACCTTTCCTTTGGTTGTGACGTAGTTATTTTGGTAAATATCGGTTGAAATAGGCATTTTTCTACCAAGGGCTTAGGATTTTGATCAGAAACGTGTTTTCATGCCTTGAAATTTCCCTGTTCTACCAAGACACACGAGCGGGGGTGATTCCCACTCCGTGCGCCGCCTGGGACCATCAGACCTGTCCTGCGGCAGCACGGCCACCCCTCTGGCCCTGTTTGCAGTGGTGGGGAGGCAGCGACTGCGGAGCCGGGGTGCCAGAGGCACGGGGGAATCGTGGCGGGTGGAGCTGCCTCTTCTCTTCCAGCCAAGGCAGGAGCAATGGCAACGCCCCAAAACACGGCCAGCCCCCATGCCCTGCTCTCTTTTCCCTCTCCCCACGCTCCGGTTTGCAGCTCAGCCTTTTATTGCTGGTCCTGTCCGCCACGCAGGAGGGAGAGGCATTGCAGAGCGAGGTGGGGCTGATTTATTGTTCATTGGCCCGGCGCTGGATTTTGAAGCAGTGCATTTGCTCCTGACTGCAAGCATTAATCATCCCGAAACAGTCCCACTCTGGGTCCGAGCCAGGCGGGTTTCATTTGCAGTTGCAGCACGACAGGAAGATTTCGCCGGCCGGGGGAGAATTTGTTTTAACGTTTGTTGCATGCTTCTGGCATTTATTGCTTAACCAGAACCTACTTGATGTGGTCATCTCAAAACGCTTTACAGCAGCAGCGTGTGAAGTGGGGGGAACAGGAGAGGGAAGCAGGGACATCTGAAGCAGGGCTGTTTCCCAGCGATGCATGGATCCCTGGGGAGATCACAGAGATGCAGGGGCAGGTCGTCAGGCTGCGGTGGGAGGGCACAGGAGGGTCCCCCAAACAAGCGACTTGTGCAGGGGATGGACTTCTCAGTGCCAAGTTCACGCTGCTCTTTCTTGGACAAAAGCACTTTGTGTGCAGTGTTGGCATCGCTGAAGGGGGAAGGTCCTGCCGGAGGCTCTGTCCCTCTCGGCTGTCTTTCAGGATCCTTGAATCCCTGTTCCCCATCAGCCTTGGCCATGGACTCGCTCTTGCAGTGAGCGGGGCTTGAGTCAAAGCACCCTGGCGTTGTCCCTCCTCCCCTCCTGTCCTGCCTCATTTTTCCCCCAGAAGTCGGTTGGGATGATTTCTGGGTGCTGTTTGCCATGTTGACCCTGATCAGGTTGGAGAAGCTCCGTGTGCCCAGCTCCAGCTCGGGGTTGTGCTTATGGCCAAGTTACAAATCGGGGAATGCTGGGGTTAGGGGTGAAATGCGGATGCTTCGTCTCTGGAGCTTGCAGGCAGCCTGCCCGAGGGATGGGATGAGGCAGCATCTCCCTGGGCAGTATGGTCAGAGCCACCCGTGGTGGGGAAACAGCTTTGGGGTCCATAGCCCGTGGGAAGCCTCGTTACAGCCCACAGTTGAGCGCGTGTGTTGCTCCCGTCCCTGCGCGCTGCCCTTCGGCACAGACCTCACCTTTTGCTTTCTCTGCCTGCAGGTGGCTGGAGATGCTGATAGTCTATCCGAGGACAAACAAGCAGAATCAGAAGAAGAAGAGGAAGGTGGAGCCCCCGACTCCCCAGGTAACCCCAGGGGGTCACACGCTGTCGCCTGGTCCCTTGCCTCCCTCTCAGGGCCGCAGCATTGCGCTCCTCCTGGGAAAAGATCCCCCCAAACCAGCCGGACCGGCGGGTTGCCGGCCCCCTGATGCTGCCTGCGCCGGAGGGTGAGGGATGGGGCAAGCCAGGGCAGCAGGACAGCGTGAATTAATTCCTGGTCATCACTTCCCAGGGTCACACGCTGCTGCTGCTGCTGTTTTTCTGGCTGCTTTGGGGCCATGTTTTGTCCCCCTGGGCACTGTCTTGTGGCACTGGCCCTGCACACCCGGTGGCCACAGAGCCGTGTGGTCCCCCTGGGGGACCGGGTAGAGGTGCTGGCCATTCACGGGCCGTTTCGGTAGAAACAGGATGAAATTCCATTGGGCTCCGGTTACCCCCTTTGAGATGACCCCAGAGATAATGGGAATGAAAGGAAAATACTAAAGGCCAGGGCCAGGCTGGGAGCTCCGGGGGCCGGAGACGGGCTCTCCAGGGACCCAGCAGTGGCTTCGTGCTCACTTTGACTATAAATGGTAAAAAGCGGGGCCAGCCGTGACTCACTCGTTCCTGCCGGGCTCCCACGTGGCCAGAGTGGGGGAGAATCCCACAGATGGGGAACGTGACCCCGAGGCCACCCTCGTCCCTCGTCGGGGCTGAGAACAGCCGTGTCCCTGAGGCTGCCTGACCTCTGGGCGCGCGTCCCGCTGCTGCAGGGGACCAGCTGGGAGGGCTCCTGCGGCCGAGCCAGGCTGCGGCACTGGGGGACTGAAAACAGCATCGGGGCTCCCCTGAGTCCCGCTTTTCAGGTCCCCTTCAGTGAAGTCCCCAGGATGGTCCTAACTGGGCCATGGGTGGGTTTTATATGGCGTTTATTTCAGTCAAGTTTCCACCACTCCACATAAAGAGGCTTCTGGGCAATAGGAAAAAAAATTAGGGTGAAGATGATCCTTTTTTACGCACCAGGCTGGAGGTCTGAGCCACCCCCTGCCAAGGGCTGGAGTCATCACAGCCCCTCAAGTGCTGGCTCTGGTGATGCTCTAGGGAAGATGTCTCCTCCATCCATGGCCAAGAGCAGGCGTGTTACGAGTTGCCTGTCCTCAAGCCTCAGGGAGGGCGCTGTCGCAGTCGGGGCACCCCAGCGGGCTGATGCAGCAGAGCAGGGATGCTCACCCCATCCCTGGCGCAACGCTAAATACAGGCTGGGTTCAGGAGGGGGACGGAGCGGAGAGGAGAAGGGGCGCAGAGCCAGAAAAACATCATTCTGGGTTACATTTCATCACCATGGCAACTTCTTGGAAACCGTACAGGATCCGAGCTCCTGAGCACCAAATAAGGGAAGCGGCTGCGGGAAGGATGCTGGCTCCCTGCGGGCGGACGGGCTCCCCAGGTGCATGGAGCCTGGCGGCTGGGTGGTCCGCCCCAAGCCCCATCCCGGTTCCTACCCTCCTTCCACCCTCTCCACCTCGTCGCTCTCGGACCTGTAGCACCAGAAAAAATCTCAAATTCACTTACGCAAAACCAACCTCCATGTGGGACCGGCTGCCCGATGGATGCTGCCCCGTGTCGGGCACTCAGGAGCAACCTGCAAAGGCAGAAGAAGCATCTTTAGTCTGTGTCTCGATTTTTGCCAATGCAGGCAGCTGGTCCAGGGAAGGAGAGAGGATGCTGGGGAGAAAATCAGCACCGAATCCCCCTCTGTGAAATGGCTTCTCCTGAAGTTGGCTGCTGTTCAGGTCGCTCTCCGTGTGTCGGTGGAGAAAGCCTGATTTCTTTCTAAAGACGGCCACCCGCTAATCTGGCAGTGGATCATGTCTGAGAGCCTCTCAGGGAGGGACGGACACCTTTGTGATTTAAAAAGAGAAATGTAAACCAATGGATATTTCTGCTTTTTCTCATCCCATGTAGTTTTTCCATGTCTGTGCTACAGCAGAGGTTGTCTGCAGCCAGGCGCTCCAGGGGCATCAGGGCCGTTTTCAGCTCCCCCCATCGTTTTGCATCTTCCCCCTGCAAGATCACCAGGGTGGGAGCAATGCACGCGCAGCTGGGAATATCGCTCCAGCTGCAGATTTTTGGGACAGGAGTTGTTAGGTGCAGTCCTAGAGGTGTTTTCACCTTTGCTTTGCAGGCAGGTTGCAGTCATAGGGGAAATAGGGCAGATTTCTCTTGCAGCTTTTGCCGTGCTCCGGCTGAGCGATGCAGGCAGCGGGAGAGACTGGACTTGCTGCCTTTGCCTTCCTGCCGTACCTGGGAAATCGAGACAGGATTTGGGGCTGAAATCTGGGATTTGAGGCACTGCCCTCTGTTGCAGGACGGGTTTGCGCAGGGGTGCGGCAGGCTCGGGTAAGCAGAGCGTGCCCAGACATAGTTAATTCAACTGGAGGCCGGTTTTGCCAATTTTGGTACATTCTACTTTTTGGAACTGTTTATACCGCTGAGCGGCAAAGAGTTAATTTCTCTGCTTGCTTATAGACCGCTTTTTGGCCCTCATATCTCTGTCTAATTAAATACACATCTACAAATAATTATACGGGGGTGTGCGTAAGGAATATATTAAAAATATGTAGCCTGAGCTGGCGATTAGCTTTGAGCTTTCGGATCAATGAAGGAGAGAATGGTTGAGGTTGGAAGGGCCCTTGGAGATTGTCTGGTCCAACCCCCTGCTCAGCAGCATCCCCTCGAGCAGGATGCCTGTGAACTCTGGATCGTTTACCTCCAACACCGCATTCCTTTGGAGTGAAATTTCCAAAGGGGATTTTTTTTTTTTTTTTTTTTAAAAATTGAGGTCATTTGCTGCTTCTTGTTGTGGCTGCGCACGGAGCCGGGACCCACTCCCTGGGAGATCCCCTGGCGCAGCCCTGTGAATGCAGATTTGGAGGTGCAGGGCTAAAACCCCCCCCCGGTGGCTCTGCTGACGTGGGAGGGGGACAGAGGGGATGCTCTTCACAGCCCGTGTCCCAACCCATGGCTGCCGGCTCCGACGCTCCTGGATTCCCCCTGCTCCGGGGAAAGGGAACAAGCAGCCAGGAAACTTCCCACAATCCAGAGACTTTGGAGGGGAGTTAATTGTCATTGATTTATTGGTGGCTTTAAGGAAAATAATCTGCTAAAGCAGAAGCTTAATACGACAACAGCAAAACATCTGCTAGCGAACAAAGCCAAACCCTAAACGAGTTGTGGGAGCTGCTGCCTCTTCTGGGGCATGCGTCGAACCTGGGCTGCCTGGGCCACGGCCACCAAAATGGCATCGCCATCGGATGGGCTCCAGAGCCCCTCATTAGCTAGAGAAGCATTTAAGATGATGGGTATTGTTTTAAAATAGCATAAAGCTCAATGCGATGTTGTATTCCCTTTTTAAGACAAGCAGCCTGTTCGGTAGACGAAGCACCCGGGAGGAAGACGGCGCTGGTTGGGTTTTATTCTTTTTTTATCAGTGGCCCAAAGCAAACCAGATGCGACAAACAACATGGCTGCTGGTGGCAAGGAGTTAATTTTCTCCTCCATCCCGTGTCCTTTAGCTTGGTTTCTTTTTTTTTTCTTTTTTAAACGTTAGTTATAACACTGAGAAAATTCAGTCCTGGCAGATGGGACCCGGGAGAGAAGCCTGATGTTGGTCTGTATTTGCGAAAGGCAGCGGCTGCCCGTGAGCCAGCCCACAGAGGGAAGGACCGGGGATGCGCAGAAGGACCGGGGACTTGCAGAGGGAAACGGGGGACGCTGTGTTCTTTGGCATCAGTTACAGAGGGTGCGCTGTCACCCCAAACCGGGTGTTGGCGCAGGTGAGGGGAGCATTTCCAGGTTCACCGCGAGTCAGGACTCAACAGACCTGTTTCTCTGTGGGTCTTCGGCGTTGCACGGGAATTCGGGTGCAGAGCCTCACGTGTGCACTGGGCAGCTTTTGGGGAAGAGCTGATGTGCTGGAATGTAAGCGGAGCCACACGGGACCCTGAATGCCGGGGAAGAGCCGGGGCTTTGCCCTGCTCAGGACTGAGCTGTGTGAGCTCAAAATGAGCTTTTCCCAAAGAGTCAGGTGTCGGTGGCCGCAGCGTCCTGTGCGCCATGCCAGGAGGGGCAGTTCCTATCCAAAAACAAAGCCAGCGAGCCCCTCCACTGCCGCAGCGCCTGGCCAAAGGTCTCCTTCGTTTGTCGGCTCGCCTTTGCTTTGGATATTTTCCCAGCTGGATGTGTGGGGAGGTGCAGCTGGTTTTGGGAGCCCTCCCCGGAGAGGGACGGCGAGGGACGTTTGCTCTCTCGCTGCAAGAGCAGCGATGGTCCGTTTGGCCGAGGAAGTCCTGACCCATCCCCGCCACCGTGCTGCCCTGGGGCAGGGTTTCCACCTGCGAGCTTGTCCCCCTGGGAATGTGGCAGTGGCACACGGCTGAGCAACCCCATCCCCATCGTGGCGCGTGTCGTAGGCAGCACCGTGTGGGATGCACACCTCCGGGGACAGCCTGACGGGGACCCTGGGTGAAGAGCTGGGACAAACCCCTCTAAACCCGCTGTCTTCTCCGTTCTCTTTAGGAGCCCGGTCCTGCTAAGATGGCCGTGACCAGCAGCAACATCCCCAGTGCGGAGAAGGTCCCTGCCACCAAGTCGACGCTTTGGCAGGAAGAAATGAGGGGCAAAGACCAAACGGACGGAGGCGGCGGCATCAGCCCGGCACAGAGCCCGGTGCAAGGCCAGGCCGGGGCTGCCAGCTCCCTCAAGGATCCTGTGCTGGACAGCAAGGAAGGTGAGGGACGGGGGTGCCAGAACTGGTGTGATGCTGCGGTGACTCGGTTCATGCAGCTGAGCTGGCAAAAAAACATCGTGCAGGGAAAAGTTTTCCATGGGTTCGGTTCTCCCAGCAAGGGGGGGGAGGCAGACGTCGTCCCTGCTCTGCAGGGACCGGAGTGAAGCATTACAGGCTGGAGTTCAGGAAGGAAAGAATTCGCATCACATGCTGGAAAATCACAGCGTGGGGCTGAGTCCTGCCCTGGCAAGGAGATGTTGCCCTTCTGCTGGGGGCAAAATGAGGGGGAAAATGCCTTTTTTAGCCCCTCCGCATCCCTGCCTTGGGCACCCGGAGGGTGCGGGGCCACGCTGCGCTCAGCCCGGCTGTCGGGACTGCCAGGCCCTGAGCGCCGCTTCCTCCTCCGTCCCCTGCGTCAGGGCCCTGTTTACGTTTGGTCTCCCCGATGAGTCCCTGGAAGGCACCGTGGCCACAGCATTGTTCTCCCTGGAACAATATGGGCTGGGGACTCTTCCTGCCGGGGCCGTGGACAGGTCCCACGCGCTGTGGCCATTTCCTTTATCTGCCCGCTCGGATAGGGGATGCTTCCCACCCCGTCCCGGCTGCCAGGAGCGAGGTGTCCATCACCTTGTGCCCATGGAGCTGTGGTCGATGCCGGGCTGGGAAGGACAGGGATGGAAAGGGGTGCAGAGCAGTGTCTGCAGCCGTCCATTTCTTGGTTTGAAGGTTTAGGTCTTTCATCCACGCAAGCCCAACCCAAGGGTTGGACCCGCGTGCCCCGTTCCCTGCAGACCATTCCACCATCCCCACTGGCATGAAGGGTGGTCAGGGCGGAAAAGCCAGGGGTGCAAGAGGTGGCACAGCGTGGGGCTGGAGCCCAGACTGTCTCTGCTCTCGTCCTGGGGGGAATGAGAGTATGTTTTATTAAAAGCAGAACTCGGACTTGAAACCAAACACGGTGACTTCTCTGTCCTTTAGACGAGAGCTCCATGAACGGAGACCGGATAGACTGTGGGCGGAAGACGCGTGTGGAGAGCGGGTACTTTTCCTTGGAGAAGACCAAACAAGATTCGAAGCTGGAAGAGCAGCAGCTGCCGCCCCCGCCGAGCCCGCCCAGCCCCAGCACCCCGAACAACAGGTACAGTTATCCCAAATCGCCCTCGCAGGAGCATGCCCAGCCCTTTCCTTCCCCAGGTACCCGATCAGGCGACCGAATGATTCACAGCTTCTCTCTGAACTCCTTGGACTCGAAGAGCAGTTGCCCCATGCACAAGGACTCCAGCAGCAGAGATGTAGGAAGGGGAGCTGAAAAATCGGGGCGTCCCCTTTCTTTTAAAGCCAGCCGGCAATACACCACCCTGGCCGACGTTCCCAAGGCCATTAGGATCAGTAATCGTGAGGCCTTCCAGGTGGAGAGGAAGCGGCTAGAGCGGAGAACCCGGGCCCGTAGCCCTGGGAGAGAAGAAGTGGCCCGGCTCTTTGGCAATGAGAGAAGGTAAGGGATGAGTGGCTAATCTCCTCCTTGCATGCTTGCCACAGCAGCGAGAGTGGGTCCCTGCCACGGCCCTGGACGGAGCAGGCGCTGTTTGCAGGATGAAGCCCCTTTGTATTCCAGTTGTCCTGGGTTTAGGGATGCCCATCCACAGCGACCAGGCCATGGGATGTCCTCAGTAGTGCCAGCGGGCAGGTGTCACCCTGCCTGGCTGCTCTGGGGGCAGCTGGCTGAGGTGGGTGACGTTCGGTGGCTGTATTGGCAAGGAAGCCCACCCTCCCCGTCCCCTCCCCGGCACGGCACACGCTGGCAGCTGGCACCATTAATTAGGTTAGCTCTCTAAATGGTGTTAGTGCCGGGCGCGTTACGCAACTGCCTAATGAGCTGAGAGAGGTTTCAAAATGTCACGGCATTAATCTGGGAGAGGAGAGGCGGGTGCAGCGCCGAGGCAGGGCGCAGCGGGCTGCAAAACAGCTTAGTGCGGAGGAGGACGGGGAGGGTGTCCACACGCCCGCCTGCGCCGTGCACCGGCGTGCCTGCTGCTCTCCGGGCGAGGCCAAGGATGGGCTCGACTTGCCCTGGGAGAGACGCATTTGTGCGGCGAGGGCAGCAGAGCAAACCGGGAGACAAGCCCCGGGCGAGAGGGCCGCCTGCCAGTCTGATTTTCTTGCCCTGGTTTTCCTCCAGGCATGTTCTCTCTCGCACGGTTTCAGCAAGAGCTTCTTCTCCGTTTCTTCCCAGCCCCTAAAGGACTGTTTTCCAGCCTGGCTTCCGAGAGCTGGGAGCGGGGCTGGGAAGCACGGCGCAACTTTGTGCCGGTGCTGCCGGTTGGCAGGAGGATCCCAAACCCAGCCCAGCTCCGGCAGCGTGCGCAGCGAGTGCTGGACTGGGAATAAAGGAGAAGAGCGTGGGTTTGGCTTTCTCTGCCTTGGGAACTGGGTATTCCCTAGGATGGAAGAGAAGGATGCCACACGGGTCCCTTGGCTACCCCGGCTGGGGACGGGGCTGAGGAAGGGCTGGTGGCGGCTGGTGTGCAGGCTGAACTGGTGCAGTGTTGTTGGCTCAGGTGTGGGTGAGATCATGTCCCTGCTGGGTTTTCTTGCACAGGACGCCCTGGCCAGTGCCTGCCCCAGCATGAGAGGACAGCATGTTCCTCTGGTGCCGACAGTCCCTTGCTCCAGCCCTGCGGGTATCCTGCAGCACTGGGATCCAGCACGGAGCTGGGATGTGCCAGCCGAGGACAGGGAGGAGCAGATTTACAGGCAGATAACAGGGCCCAGGAGAGGATGCTGCTGCCAGAGACTGTCCTTTTTTCATGTCAGCCCCACTCATTGCCGGCTGGCGGGTGCCTTTTCCCAGGGAAAGTCTGTTTTTCCCAGCCCAGCTGGGCTTCTGGGGCTGTTAACAGGTTTTTATTGCTTTATCAGTATTGGCAAAAATTCCCCTGTGTCAGCCCAGGGCCTTTATCAGAGCAGGACGGGTGTAGGGAGAGGAGCGAGCGCTGCACCAGGCGTCGGGGTCTTGCTGCCCCATAGGGGTGAGCCTGGTCCAGCATTTGGGAGTGGGGTGATGGCAGAGAATAGGGCGAGGGGTCCCCATCTGCTGGAGAGTTTGGCTGGGGATCGCAGCCTGTGGCGCCGGACGAGTGTGCTGTGAGCAGGGACAAGCGGCGTTTAGGGATGGGGACGTTTGTTTTCTCCTCCAGTAACCTGGGAATTGGCCCATACGGGTGGCATGGGTGGAGAGACCGTGTGTCCCGGAGCTTGGGTGGACTCAGCAGGGCATGGAGAGACAATCCCGCGTCGCACCAGAGAATTAACATTCGCCAGCACCCTGCTCAGCTTGGCTTGGCTGCTTTTTAAATTTGAGTTTACTTAGTTCACGTATCCCTCTCATTTTTCTCCTCCAAGCTCAGGCTGTGCTGTTTGAGGTTGGGCAAATACAATAACTCACTTCTGTGCTGCGGGGTCAGATTTTTCCCCCAGGTTTAACACCATTTCTAAGAATCTTTCTCAGTAACCCACTAACACTTGCGGGAACGCTTGCCTGAAATCGCTTGCCTACATGCCAACCCCATAGCCGCCAGCCGGGCATCGTTCAGATCGGCCTTTCATCTCTCAGTGCAGCCAGGTGAACTTGCTCTGATTCTGTTGGTATTTTCAGCTCTTCTTCCCGTTTCCCATTTACCCACCGTAAATCAGTGTGAGTGTCAGAGCTATGGATGAAAAAGAATTATTTTAGGTACCCAGTGCTGCATTCTGAGTGACGCACCTCTAGGCTTAGCTCCAGATAAAGCTGTTTTTCAGGCTCCTTGTCCTGTTTCCTTGTAGTAAGAGATATTACATGACTTATGTCCAGGGCTGCGCTGGAAATTTTCCATGTTGACCATTTATACCTGACGCTAACTCCACGCCCTATGCCGCCGTCTGAGCTCACAGCTGCTCAGAAACATGAATCAGAAAAAAAAGAGATAATCTCCATGATTTTGGCGGAGCGGCGGAGTGCGAGTTCCCTCTGCTGGCACACGGGGCCGGCACCATGCTGCCGGCGCTGCGCAGGGGACCCCCAACGGGCTGGGGGAGAGGGTCTGTGTCTGGAGAGGTCGAGCCGAGCCTCCGGTCTCCCATGTCAGACCCATCCCTAGGGCAAAAGAACAGGAGCAGATCTTTGGAAACCCCATGGATAAACCTTGAAGCCTGTATTGCACGCAAAATCACAGCGGAGAGGGCTGCAGGGACAGCCGTGGATGCTGATCCCCGTATTCCAGCGGGGCCCTGCAGCTGCGGGGATAAATCCTGGCACATCTCAGGAAGGTGTCAGCAGCTTTGGGAAGGAGACCACCATCGGGTGGGCAGTCCTTGGGGTGCAGAGACTTGGAGCCCTCTCCTCTGGGTGTGCGGCTGCGGGTCTGCGGGTCTCACTCGCCTCCTTCTGCTCCCTGGGGAACACTGGGAATTCTGGTTGGCAAACTTGGCTTTTCTTGCACACTTCCAGGGCTGCAGCCTGTAAAACCGCGGCTTTCCTGGTTGACCCCACATTCTGCTCACACTGGCAAGAGTCCGCCGTGGCGTCTGCCGGATCCGCTGTAGGAGCGCGGTCAGGGGGCTGAGGAGTATTTCTAGCCTCAATAAATAGCAGAGCTGCCTGAAATTGCTTAAAAAACTTTTCTTTCTCAAATTCTTTCTCTGGAGCTTCTTGAGATGTAAGGCTCTGCTCTGAATGCTGCTTCTACCCCTAGAGAGGAGTGCCTGCTCTCCCAAATATAGTTGGTTTTTTTCCTTGTATAACTATCCTTTTCTATTTTTCTGGACCTTTTGGGGAAATTCCTCTTCCTTTTCCTGACACTCACTGTCTTTCTTGCTGCTAAATAATGAATGAATCCAAGGAAAACAAGCCCTTTCTTCCAATCAAAGAAAATCACTTTAACGATAGCTTGTGCTGGTCTTTAGAGCTTTCCTTCCCACCGCACGCACCCCTCCACCTAACAGCCGAGGTCTGCAGCTCGGGTTTAGTGGCCTGGAAAAGATTAACAGCCTGCATGGCCGAGGAACTCCTTGGGATGAGCTTTGTAGTTGAGAAAGCACTAAATGGCACCGCAGCTCTTAAAACGCTTCTTCGAACCTGTCCGCAGCCTTGTTTTGTCAACGCGGAGCTGCTGGTCAGAGGGAGCAGCTCCTCGGCGCGGTGGGGAGGAGAGGAGAGCCCGTCCCCTCCCCATCCCCCCAGGATCTCTAGCAGTAACCTCTCCGAAATGTTGAGCTAACGGGAAAAAAAAAAAACCCCGATTCTTTCCTGTAATCCGGATGATATTAACCCTTGGGGCTGTGATTTGGTTGCAGTGATTTATTTTTCTCCTCCCTTTTTCAATGACGAATTACTGGAATGATTTTGATTTTGTTTTGTATGTAGATGCAGATATATAATTTCCTCTTCTGTTCATTCATTTTCCAGCCTTGTTTTCTTCCAGGTCTTGTTGCTCTCCACCTTCTCCTGCTGTGTTGCTGTGTGACGTGTCCGCCTTTACTTCGCCTGCTTCGCTACCATCTCATCTCAAATCTCAAGCCGTAGAACAACCTGGTGGTGCAGCCCCTTTCATGAGAAATCAACCTGCTTTTGATTTTGTTTTACGTTTCTTTGGTTGGGTTTTTTTTTTGTTTTTTTTTTTTTTTCCCCCCCTCCTGATTTGTTTTAATTCAGGCCTTCACCTAATAGGGCACAGACAATGTTAATTCATGGACCTCTTACTCCCTCCTAAACTGAGACTCAGAGAAGGCTGGGCCAGTGTATAAAGGGTTAAAAAATTGCGACTCCAAAACAGTTCCCCTTCTGTTGGTGAACGGAGGATGTGGATTTATGCTCCGCAGGCTGGTTTATGTGACCGGACGTCTCGTGAGCAGAACATCCCAGGGGGACTGGGAGCTCTGCACGAGCCCGGGATCCGCCTGCTCCCACTCCGCAAACTGGGAGGTAGCAGATGTCCCGTAAAAACATCAGAGACATTTGAATTTTACAAAGCAAAGTCTTCCCCATCGCGTTTGTCCCTTCCTCTTTGGTTGCGGGCTTCAGCGCCCGGTCCTGGCAGCCTGGCTCTGAGCAGCAGTGTGTGGGGGGGTCCCCACCCCGCCGGGGGACGTGATGTGCTCAGACCGTTCGTCTCATTTACGGAATTTGGTGCAAATGTTGGTTGAAAACTGAACATCTCATGTTTTTTTGAGTCCTTAACCTGCTGTTCCTTTTTGTGGGAAGTGTTAAAAATGTTTTCTTTTGGATAACCTGTTTCCTTCATGTGGTTGCCATTGTGATTTTCACGCACGTTAGAGGTTCACACGGAGCAAGCAGCCCCGAGTTTAGAAGTGGCACGTGTGGGTCCAAATTTTATGTCAAGAACCCAGCCAGATTGAGCTTTTTGGGGAAAAGCTCGAAATTGAGCTTCAAACCTCACAGCTTGGAGCTTAGCTGGCGTGTGCTGGTAGCGGGTTATTGCTTCACGTTCCCAGGTTTTGGTTAAAGACCTGAGGTTGATACTTGCCCGAACCCCCGGGCATGCAAACTTAGACACCAGCAGGTCCTTTGAAAATTCCAGTATTTCCTCTCCTGTGGGTCAGCGAGCAGCTTTTCATGCTGAAACGGCGCTTTTAATTCCACCTGCAAAGGCCTGTTGTTTGCTCGGTCTTAGGATCATCCCATTTGGGTTTGGTCCGGGGTTGGCTCCTGCTCCATCCACATTTCTTCATAGTTCTCTGTCCTCGGAGACATGCGTGCCACGGTGCGATGGGCCACGGGGTTGGTGTCTGAGAGCCCAAGTTGTGCTCCCTGCTGTCCATACCGGATTTGCAGACCAGTTTGAGAGGAGGGTAGAGCCCTGGGGTTTTGTCGGGGATCCCTGCAGTGCCCGGACAGGGTGTTCCTCATCTCCTCCTGCCTCTTCAGCAAATGCACCCTGCGAGCCAGACCCGTTGTCTGGAGGCACCCACGGACACTCCTCACGCAGTACGATCCTGGGGACGTTACCCTTGTGGGGCTGAGTTTTTGCAGGGTATCTATTGCTGAGAACACGTAGGGTGACCTGGAGGTACCCGTTACCTCTGCACCCCAGCTTGGTCTGATGTGGCTCTGCTCTGTGGCCCGGGGCGCAGTCGATGGCTGCAGCGCTAGGGAGTAAAGATAAACCTTAAACCAAAGCTGCTCAATAATCCCCGCTTCTCAAAGGGCCGTCAAATTTACAAGTAAACAGATATTGCTGGTTTTGCAAGGGTTTTCTAGATATTTGGGAAGATATTATTTTTGTGGAGCTGAGTAGCGTGAGGTTTTTCCCTACTTTGGCTGCAGGTAAAACGGCGCGTGTCAGACCGGGGCGTTTTGCCCTGGATTTGTGCACACCAGAGCATGCAGAGAAACAGGGACCAAAAGCCCGGTGCGCGTGAACGCTGTGTCGAGCAATTCTGCAGCCTGAAATTTGTGGGATTGTACAGCTCAGCGCGGTTGCTGTTCCTGTGCTTAAACCGGCTCTGGTTTCCCCTTTCTCTCTGTTTTCCAGACGATCCCAGGTAATTGAAAAATTTGAAGCATTAGATATTGAGAACGCGGAGCACATGGAAACGAACGTGTCGGCCAGTGCTGCCCTTTCCAGTGAGACGCGGCAGGGCAGGAGCGAGAAGAGGGTTTTCCCGCGGAAACGGGTAAGCCGAGGTCTCGTGATGGGGTTTGGAGGATGGCACCTGGGCTCCGGCAGCCCAGGACAGAGGGGTTAGCTATAGGGTTCAGCTGTAGGGTTCAGCTCCAGGGATTGTCCCTGTGTGGAGCAGGGGATCAGGAGTCGCAGGCGGGCTCTTGCAGGAGCCAAACCGCCGTGTGCGCTCAGTCGGTGCAGTTTGCTGCTTGCCGCTCTGCTCCCTTGGCCCGGCTGCAGAGCGGAGTGGAAAATCAGGCTGTCTCCTCTCCTTCCTCCCACATAGAAAGAGGGAAACTTCAGATCTGGCATGGCAGGACACATCAGGATGGAGTGAAGTAACAAAAGATGCAGACAGTCTTGAGAGTCCCAGATACGCTTAGATATATCGGGAACAAATTAATGCCTGAGAGGACCAAAAAAAGTGTATTGCCAATGAAATGACACTTGTTCTGAGCCCGAGATGCCCCTTAAATATGTGGATTTTTATGCCATGAGCCAAGAGAGTGGGACTCACCGTCCTAGTTCCTGCGCTGATCTGGGCTAACCTTGTTTACACAGGACTTCACTTGCGAAGGCGCAGCTGTGGGCTCCATCCTGGATGTGTCTGCGTCTCCTCTGTCCCCGCATCGCCGGGCAAAGTCGCTGGACAGAAGGTCCACCGAGTCCTCTATGACGGTGAGCCACCATGGCCGTGTCCTCTGCCTTGGGGGAGGACGTGAGAGGCCCTTGCCAGGCAGGTCCAGTGAAAACTGAACTGTCTGCTGCTTTCCCCGTAGCCAGCACGTAGGACATAGGATACGCTTGGGTTAGGAGCAGGTTTCAGTGATTTGGCTTCACACTTGACACTTGGCGTGTTAAGGGGAGCTAACACATGGCCTAGTTTTCTAATGCCGCTTCCGTGATGTTTATGCAGTTGCAAGTGGGCGTGAGTGGGACGAAGGCTGCGAGGAAGGGCTGAACCGGCCCTCCTGCGCTTTCCTCCCTTTGCATATTTCAAATGCTCACCAGACCTGGAGGCAAACAGTACAGAACAAACACAAAAACGCTCTCTTCTTACTCACCACCCTTCTGTCGGAACAAAATAAATACACTTGCCAATCTCTCAAAAAGATTACACAGCCATTGTAAATACGAGCTGTGTTTTCTTGTGGGTAGACAGCTTCTATTCAAGGACTTCTCAGAAGAATTCAGTAGCTTAGTGTTTCTGTAGTAGCTTTTCCTGTAGACTTGAGAACCACAAGAGTGATTTTTAAATTCTTGGTAGTAATAAAAAGGTGCAAGAAGTGCACATTAAGTGACGATGCACGTCCTCTGATGAAGGCAAGAAAATCATGCAGTCAGTGGGAAGAAAACCTTTTCCTTGCACTAAATACACCTTTCTTGTGCCACTCCTGCTATGAAACCTGCACACCTGCAGGCTTGCAGCTGTGATTGCAAGAGTCTCCCCTGCCCATCGGGTTCACTGTGTCAGATCAGATCGGTTATCCGTCAGGATGAAAAGCGGGGAGAATTCATCCCTTGTTAGGCTCAGTTGGTTACAGCAGAGCTGTGGCTTGCACTGTGTGGGTTATCTCTTCCATCAAGTGCTTCATCTCGGTTTTTTTTGGTTTCTAATGTGTTCACACGTCAGTAGCAGCTAGTCTCAAACTTTTCGTGCTTCAGCAGCTTTGCAGCTTTGGGCAAAGTCTGTGCTCTCCTGCCTGCCGAGCACTCGGAGGAAAGCAGAGGGGTTTCCGTGGAGGAGCGGGACGTGCAGGACAAACCTTCCCGCTCCGGGTGCTTCTATAGTGTCTCGCTGCAGTGGTTTTATTGCCTGCAGCCACATCGCAGCCAGGGCTGCTCAGGCCGGCATCTGTCCGCCCCCTCCTCCCATTCTCTAGGCGTTTGGGAAGGGCAAGGTGGCATTTACTCGCCCCTGTGTTTTTGTGGAGCGGGGCTGGGTTCCCGCCACCGTGGCAGCGCCCAAATGTGGGTTGTGCCATCCCACAGCATAAATTTGATGGAATAGGCTTCCAGACCCCAATTTTCCATTGCTCCCTTTGCTGTGGCCCGTTTCAGATGCTACGGCTGCATTTCCCGCACAGTTCTCCTTTCCTCCTCCACTCTGCAGCACGTGGAGCAGCTGGAGGAGCTCAGCCTCGAGGGAGCCAAGGCATTCCCACCACATCCTTCCCTGCAAAGGGCTGGCGGGAGTTAATCCCGCACTGTCACGGTTGCTTTTCTCAGAGCTTCAAGACCCCCATGCACCCGCTTTGGAGGAAAGAGCATGTTGGTGTTTGGGTGGTGCAGTGCTGGGATTCCCTGTATTTCCAGCCTTGGGAACTCAGCCTTGTTTTGAACCCTGCAGCATCAATAGCACATAGCTTTTCTTTCGTAATATATAATAGAAGGACAAAACTGCCTGCAGTCTTGCTAATTCCTTGCTTCTCCTTCCTCTGTAATGCTGGTGTTGCAGTAGGAAATTACAAGAGAAATGCAAGGAAAGGGACAGCCTGAATAGACCATACAGCAGGTCTGTGTTCTGCCTGGGAGCAAATGTTTAGCTCCACGCAATATAATGATCTGATTTAACTGTTGCTGGTCTCTTTTATTTCTGCGCTGTGTTGTATCAAGCCACTGCTGTTGCCTGCTCCCCGGCTGGGCACGGACGCTTCCACCCCCGCCTCTGATCGCCTCTCTCCTTTCTTGCAGCCCGACCTGCTGAACTTCAAGAAGGGCTGGTTGACAAAGCAGTATGAGGACGGGCAGGTGAGTCCGGGGGAAGCTCTGACCTTCGTGTTGGTCTTCCGTGCCGCAGTCAATCCCAGTTTCTGGCAGCCGACATTCATTCCAATGTCCCGGCTGTGCAGACTGTGCATGGGGCTGCTCTTGGTGGTAACGAAGCCCCAATGTCCTTGCCGGGTAGATCAGCATGGGCCCTGCTCCAGATGGGAGAAACCAGATGTTGGGCAGAGCAGCGACGGGGAATTGGTACAGGCGGCAGTGGTTGTGTTCGAGCCCTGTGCAAACGGTGTTTGTCTCGGAGCGGGAATAGCTGGTGTTCTGTCCTGGGGAGGTTTCAAAGCCCCACAGCTGGGGATTGTATCCTGGGTTTCTAGGGAGCTGGGGCAGCTTGGATAGCAGCACTGGTTTCGTGTTCCCGTTCTCTATTAGTCTCATCTCCCTTGTGACCCAGCAGCCTCTTTGGCATCAGTAATGAGCCTCGGATAAAGTCTCCTGAGCTCCGGGGAAATGGCAAGGCCAAGAAAGAAATAAACGCCTCTGAGTTGGCACTCAGGGAAGCAGCCGCTGCCACTTTCCTCCTGTCCGTTCCTGGAGGGATGTGGGACATGCTGCTCTTGGACCCTTAGAGATGCGCACTGATGCAGCATGGGTGCCCGTGGCTGTTTGTCCCTTCCCTGGATTTCCTTCCCTCCCGCTCAGCCTGTCAAGGGAAAATGAAGGCGACTCGCCCACGGCTGTGAGCGCCGTGTCCTGGGCTCTGCTGCGGGTACCTGCTGGTGTGTTGGGCCCTGGGGCACGTCTGTAGGTAGCCAGAGGGGGAATCGGCTGCCGGAGCGAGTGCTTTGTTAACTGAAAGCTGCCTTGGGTAAGCCTCTGCCTCGCTGGGAGCGTGCAGAAGGTGTATTTGTATAGAGCAAGGGCCAGGAATAGGCTCCAACTCAATTTCTAGATACTGCAGATAAAACATGAATGTTTTACTGCTTTTTTTTATTAAAAAATGGTCCCTCCAAGGCTTTAAGTGCAGCCACTAAAAGCATCGTCCTGCCAGTGGAGCTAATGGGAAGGCTCCGACTGCCCCTGTGGCTCTCACGGTGTTTCACCGTCACACGCAGGGTTGGTGCCGCTGAGGGTCCGGCTCTCTGCCGGTGCAGCAGCGCTGGGGAAATCAGGGTCCTGGTGGGGCAAACCATCACGGTGGGCCTTGCATCGCTGCCTGTTCGGGTTTCCCCTTCCCCCCAGGAGGGCTTCTCGGCAAAGCCGAGTGTGGAGCTGGGAGGGGAGAGGCTGCGAGCTGCCTCTGCCGGGTGACCTGTGACGAGCTGCCCAAGCTCCTCTGGCGGGGAAGGAGCAGGATTGTAACTGCCCCATCTTGGTTGTTTCCTAGTGGAAGAAGCACTGGTTTGTGCTGACCGACCAGAGCCTGAGATACTACCGGGATTCTGTGGCGGAGGAGGTAAATGTCTTCCCCATCGGCGTCCAGGGGGAGCCCCAGGTGCTCCCAAACTGGCCGTGGCAGGTTGTCTTTGCAGATGCCAAGGTCCTAGAGCATTGCTCTTCAGGACTTTGTGCTTCTTGAGGACCTGCTGCGTGCTTCCCTGCGAGCCCACCGTGCTTTGGGGTTGCAAAACGTTATGGCTTATTTTACCTCTTCCCTCTCCAGGCAGCTGACCTGGATGGAGAAATCGATTTATCCACGTGCTATGATGTTACTGAGTACCCGGTTCAGCGAAACTACGGCTTCCAGATCCACGTAAGTAAAAAGTGGGGAGGAGGAAGAGTCTGGCTGCGGGACGACGGATGGGACTGCTCATACCTAAGCTGCTGCTTGAGGATGCTCATCTGTGGCGAGGGAAACACCTAAAAGAGGCTGCCCTGCATCCCCTGCTGCGCTCCGGAAAGCTGTCGCCTTGGGTCTAAGAGACAGTTTTTTGGTTTCCAAAAAGTGTAGGGGAAAGGGAAGGTTTTGTCTCAGGCTGAGGGTCTCAGCTGTGGCAACATCAGCCTGATGACTGAGAAATGTTCATTCCCACCGGGAGCCTGCTGGGCGATGGAGGGGCTGGGTGCGACCTCCGCGTGGCCGGCAAGCAGTGCCCGGGGCTGGGTGCTGGGTGGTATTGGGGGGTGTGGGAAGGTGCTGGTGGGTGCAATCAGCTGCTTTGAGCCAGTTCCTCCTCTCTCCCTAGACAAAGGAAGGGGAATTCACCCTCTCTGCCATGACGTCGGGCATTCGCCGCAACTGGATCCAGACCATCATGAAGCACGTTCGCCCCACCACGGCTCCCGATGTAACAAGGTAAAGGGGGGAGTTTGGCAGCCCCTGCAGTGTCTGGTTTGCTGTGCTGGAGTAACTCTTCCGTTATGCCCTTTCTTTCCTCTTTCTGAGCCTGTCCGCTCCTGGAAGCCGCGGCTCTTTCTCACATCACTCTCTCTGGGCTTAATTTGGATACGCTTTGTGGGGATGCTGATAGGCTGAGTTACTCTTACGCGCGCAGATTTCAAAGAGGGTTGAAAAATGTGGCTTTAATTTGTGCATAGGAATATGAAATACTGTTCCTATATCAAGGCTCCTCTGGATTCCCACCAGGTATTGTGAAACCACTTGGATTCAGTTGTGCTGGGTTCCCCCTTTCCTCTGGCTACTGTTCAGCACGAGCTGCCCATCCCCGCCGTGGGTCACGGCAGCACAAGCCCAGGGTTCAATTTAGAAGCTGTTTGGCTCTGATATATTTTAAACTCCAGCCAGCAAATAGTCTTCCCTCCTCTTCTGATCTTCCAGATAGCTGCCGCAGCTCGTTCCCCTTACGCATTAGTGACGCTCGCGTCTCCTCCTGCCATCAGTGCCAGAGGAAGGGACCCCCCCGCTTCACAGAGTACCTTCTGTGAGCACTTGTGGCTGCGGGTAAAGGGTGTTTGACCTCCTCACAGCTAACGGCGCCAGCCACACTCCTACGGGCCACCTCTTACAGGCTTCGTGGACACGGCCGCACCATTAACTCCGTCTCCTGTCCTTACTGTAGCTGCAGCAAGCAGGTTTTTGCCAGGTTTGTCCTCACGTTGATGGAATGGCTCTTACCACCGGGTGCTGTTGACCTGGAGATGCTCCAGCCTCTCCTTCCCCATCCCGCTTGGCACTCGGCCACCATTTCCCAGCCCTGCCCGAGCTCTGGTGGATCTCGCGGGGGTCTCGGGGAAGCCACCTCTCTCCTCACTCCTGTGTATGTTTGATTTCCATGCAATCCCAGGAAAAACTTCTCTTTGAAACTATCCGTGCTGAAGCCCAGGTTGGAAAACTGTGTTCTCTCCTGTATTAACGTTTTGTGGTTTGTATATCTCGTGATTCACTGCATGCTCCTCCTTTTCTGCACCTCGGATGGGAAGTCCTGCAGTTTCCATTTATTTTTCTTTCTTTTCTTTTTTTTCCTCCCCCTTTTTTTTTTTTCTTTAAATAAAAGCCAGAGAGAAGGGAAGAAGCAACCTGGTCTTGACACTTGGTTTCCCCACACTGGTATCTTCCGATGTGACTAGATATGAAGATGAAGACCAAGGAAATTTGAGGAGACCTCTCAGCCTTTAAAGAGCCAGAGATATTTATAGCCTAACAGGTTACTGCAGCACGGTCGTTCTGTGCTCTGCATCTATTCTGAGCCCACGTGAAGTCGTTTGACTCGGCTTACCCCGGTGAGAGGGTCCAAGCGCAGGTACCGGTTGGGCAGTAACTTGTTACGCTGCATAAATAGACGGGGAATCTCAACCTTGAGCTGGGGAAAAGGGAATTATAGGTGCACTTCTGTCATTTTCCACCGAGCTGGTTTCGGCTGGGGTAGGCTCTGGCGTGGGTTAGTCACCTTGCTGAGAAGTTGGCCGAAGGGCTGTGCCGCCCGTGAAGCGGGGCTGTGTTCGCCCGCTGCCTGCTCGCAAGCCCTTTGCCGTGGTGCGTGGCTGCACGGGGTGTCCCAGCCCGTCCCGCCTGGCTTCGGGCACGGCGTTAACATCCGCACCCGGGGAGCGGCTTGTGGATGCGGCTGCTGGAAAGCCAAAGGACAGACTGCCGAAGGCAGAGGTGGCAAACATCTGCACAGCGTGACCGGGGCGTTGGAGGGACATTAGCCTGGATGCTCGGCTGTGCCAGGAGGGCAGCGGTGTTTGCCCCGTCCCTGGGGCTAGTCCGACTTCGCACGCTCCTGCAGCCCTCCCCTGGGTCTCGTTAACCCGCTGCCATGTCTCCACTGAGCCAAACACCCGTTTTCTGGGTTACTCAAGTCCTAATTACTGTTTATATTGCTGCGTGTGTCAGGTGCTGCACCGCTCCCTGCCCTCAGCAGTGCCCTGCAATCTGCAGAGGCACTAATTACACTGCTAACGATGACCGTGCAGATAAAGAAGGTGGCCGCTTCAGCACTGGGTCCTTGTTCAGCTCGCAGCCCCGGTGAGGCCGAGTTCCCCAGTGCCCCCCCGGTTCCCCGCAGCCTTCGTGTGCTTCTCGCACACTGCCGCAGCGTGCTCAGCCCGCAGCTTGCACCATTCCCACAGCCACCCGTATTTTTAAAAAAATTTTTTGTTTTGACCTATAAATACCACTGTGAGGCAAAGACTCCCCCTCCTGTGTGGTGTGAATTAATTTGTCTGGGATGGAGGAGATGCGAAATGCTTGAGCGGAATTAATAGCCATGGGGCACTTGCGGGAGATTAAATGAGAAACTTCAGGTCGGTCTTCTGAGTCTCTTAACTCGGTTCCCAGCGGCCGTCCCGCTGCTCCCTGACACATAACCCATGCCCTTTGGAAAGCAGCAGAAGAGAAATGAGCTCGCAAGAGATATCACCTCTAGAAATGCCGAGATTCTTCCACGTAGCATTTAGAGCAGCATCATTTCTGTCTCCTAACAACATCCGAGGGGCCCCAGGACCCCCTTTTTCACCTCGCACTCTTCTCCATTTTAAGACTCCATCTCATCTGCGCGTTACTTATTTAAAATGCAGCTGTAATCGCTAACTGACTCCAGATTGAGCGCCTGGCTTTGGAGTCACGCAGTATCTTCTTAGCGGTTGAGGAGCGAGGAGGTTTCATCGTGGTGCCTTTTGGGTTTATTTTATTAGCTGCAAGTGACAGAGCTGAAGAAGGAATTATCTCCGAGCTGGTTTTAGCCTGTAACTGCCAGAGTTTCTTGAAACCCAGCTCTACCGAGCCTGTGGTTTGATCGTGGATGAAAGTGCATCGGAAGATACTAGCCCTGGACCCATGCGGAGTCATTTCTTCTGCTCCATTCTGTGTTTTGGGCACACGCACATCCATGAGGTTGTTGGCTGTGGGAGCTGGGGTGTGTTACCAAGGCGGGAGGAGAAGCCGTGCTGCTGCTGCTCCCTCCCGCTCCCGGCACTCTGGGTGCATGTTGTCCGTGGGCCCCCGTTAGCCGTGATTTGCCTGCAGCGAGGAGCTCGGGGAGCTGCTTTCCAGCTCTTCCCACTGCGCCTTTCTAGAAAGCTTGCGGAGGCTGCGCTGGAGCCCGGAGCCCGGGGGGATGCTGTGGTTGTACTGGAAGGGGGGGAGGCAGGAGCCAGGCTGAGCAGCCGGGCTGCGCCTCGGGAGGCATCTCGGGGGCTTCTGGTAGCAAAGAGGGTTCAGCAAATGCCTGCCAGTCCCTGGGCACGGCTTCCTCTGCCGACATAGCATACTGCTATTTTCTTTTTTAGTTTTGATCTGCATGTTTCAAGGCTGGCATGTCTACATTTAATAAGCTAATACTTCCTTATGGATTAGTAGGTTGGAAACGGTATTGCCTTCCCCTATTAACTTACCCTGCTTGACGAGTATGTCTCCCCTCTCAACCCACCACCCTCTAACTCAGCCCTAAAAATCATTCCTTGCTTGAGAAACTGACATTTTCAGTGACTGCCGTGGTCTGTTGAATAACTCTTGCTCTCCTCGCTGCCCCAACAACTGCTCGTACGGCGTGCAGCCCCCGCGCCGGGGCGGCTGCCCGTGCCGCCCGCAAGGCTGCTCTCCCCGGGGGAGGTCTGCGCCTTCAGTGCAGATAGTGGCACGGAGAAGTTTTCGACCCGTTAATACCCCGACTTCGCCAAGCACGAGGAAAACCTTCCCCCTCTTACCCAAGACCTCTGGGAGCTGCTCTGTGCTTCTCCGCCCGGCAGCTCTGAAGCCAGACTGACTTTGGTGGGACTGGTGGCATCCTCCCCGCGAGCACGTGACTATGGCCGCGTGGACTGGCGTGTGTGCATGGAGCCCTGCAGCCGGGGAGGCGGGCGGAGAGCCGGCCTGCGGGCGCCGCAGGAGCTTTCAAAGGCTCTTCACCCGGCAGGACAGTTGGGGGTCGCTGCCTCCGCCGTGGGCTGCTGCTGGGTCGTGGTTGCCGGCCCCACGGCGGCTGCCAAGGAGGAGCGAGGTCGGGATCGGCCGCTCTCCGGGGCCCGGGGGGTGCCCAGGAGCAGCCGGGGCCGCTTGCACCAAGGCTTTGCACACCAGCGCGACCCCGGGGAAGGGCAGCGGCGGCTCCTGCGCCCGAGAGGTGACAGGAGACGGAGGGGCGGGGGGGGCACCCACATGGCATTGGCTTGGGCTTCCAGCAGCCCCTTTCCACCCGGCTCTTTGAGGCATGCGTGGGAGCGCCTGGCCATCTCGAGCACCCACTGACGCTTTGCTTCACCCTCTCTCTGTCCTCACAGCTCCCTGCCGGAAGAGAAAAGCAAAACAAGCTCTTCCTTCGAAACTGGTCCAAAGCCGAGCGAGAAGCCGGATGCGGAGCAAGCTGAGCTGGACCCCGAGCAGAAGCGGAGCCGTGCCCGGGAGCGCCGGCGAGAAGGACGGTCCAAGACCTTTGACTGGGCTGAATTTCGCCCCATCCAGCAGGCCCTGGCGCAGGAGCGTGCAAACGCTGCAGACTCCTCCAAGAGTGGCTCTGCCGCCTTCCCCAGGGACACCGGTGCCACCGATGCCGACCCGGGAGAGCTGGAGCGGGAGCGGGCCCGGCGACGGGAGGAGCGTCGCAAGCGCTTTGAGATGATCGATGCTGTGGACGGGGCAGGGTCGGAAGAAGCATTAAGGATGGAGGTGGACCGGATCCTGCCCGTCCCGGCGGACATCAAACCGCAGAACGTGCACGTGGAGATCGAGCAGCGCTGGCACCAGGTGGAGACCACCCCGTTGCGGGAGGAGAAGCAGATCCCCATCGCACCCCTGCACCTTGCTCACCCCGAGGACCGGGACGAGGGGCTGACGAAGCAGCACTTGACCACGCTGCTGGAGAAGGAGGTAAAGTGGGGTGCGTGGGGTGCAGGCTGCCTGCCGAAATGGCCCTTAGGCCACTGCAGGTACTGTAGGAAGCCTGAGCAAGGCTTTAAAAAGCTGCATTTATTCCTGTTCTGTAATAGCAATGAGTGGGGATGCTGTAGGGTCCCCTGGGGAGGTGACAGGGCGCAGATCCGTGTCTGTTCCCGTACAGCTCTGCCGGCAGCTTTCTCATTCCCACGGCTGCAGAAAGGGCTGTTCTTGCAAGGGTGGTACTTCGTTACCCTCTCCCAGCCCATGGCAGCCACCACTTCTGGTGGTTGTTAGCCGGCCTGCCTCTGAGGAGATGGGTGCAACTGATCTCTCTCAACCAGACTCTCAATTCAAGCTCATAACCTGGTGCGCCTCTGCAGCGGCAGAGATTTGTGTCTGCAGTTATGTCTACAAAAACTATTCACTGGCTTGAGTGACAGCACGCGCCGCAAAGGTTCCCTTTTTGTGGAGCCTACATCAGTGTTACAATTTTCGGAAAAGAAAGGAGGAGACTCGGCTCACTTGGAAGAGGCCCACGCCTGGGATAACAAAGGGGTGTTCTTAGTTGGGATTAAGGTGTATTAGCAGGAATGAAAGGGGTGCAGGCGTGGAGTAACCAGGAGTATCGCCGCTCTGAACCGGGCTGGGATTTGCCTGGGTTGTGCCTGGCACGAGCTGGTGCCGCTCGTCCTTTGCTGCAGTGAGCTTTACGAATTAAACTAATGCGGAACTTAGTTCTTTCAGGGGGAGGGATTTTGCCCAGCAAAATGAAATCCAGAGCAGAGCAAAGCAGCCGTGCCATCAAAAGCCCATTCACTCTGCTCCGCGTCCCCTCTGAGCCCCTTATGGCCGACCCCCTGCCCACTCACTGGACGCTGTCTCTGTTCGTGTCCCTCCAGCTGGAGCAGAAGCAGAAGGAGGCCCTGGAGCTCCTGGAGCAGAACCGGCACCTGCAGGACCAGCTGAAAGTGGCACTGGGCCGGGAGCAGAGTGCCCGGGAGGGCTACGTGTTGCAGGTAGGAGAGCGGGGAGGAGAGAGGAATCCATCTTCTCTGCGCCCGAGGGGGACCCTGGTGGGCTTCAGTCCAGGGTGTTCATGGGGGCATCCTGGTGGACACGGAGATGTGCACCACAGAGTGGGCTCCAAGAGATTTGGCCTTTTTGCAAATGTTGCTAATTCTGTAGCCTTACCAGGATCATCTGCTCAACGAAACCTCTCATCTGGGATGCAGTAGACAGAAGATAGCATTGCCTACTTTGGAGGCAAAACAAAACACAGCCTTGATAGACAGATGGGACCTCAGCAAAGTCCACCTCTAATCCATCCCATACTGTGTTTGCCTATGCAACTGCTGTTTCACCATTTCTGTGCCCCAGACATTCCCCTCAGGCAGTGGGGTGCACACAGAACTTTCTAGGCATCTTGTAGCCCAGCAGTTGTGCCTGGATGAGGAGTTTGTGTGGTGGTTACACGGGCAAACACAGTACACGCAGGGGCGTCTCTCAGGCCCATTCCCCGCAGCCAGGGAGGGATTTGCACCGGGACAACCTATTGTCTTGGATCACTTCGGTGGTTTTGTGCATTATGAGATGCCTTTCCTCAGCAAAGCCTAGGAGTGTGTTTTGAAGGTTCTGGCAAAAGAGACGGGAGAGTCTCTTAGGAAGCCTTTCCTCCCCTCCTCCAAACAAAGCGGGCTTTTTCCAGCTCTTCCTCTGGGAGCTTCCGTGCCCAGAGGAGCCATGAGCAGCTGCTGGCTGCTCTCGTGGGTCTGCAGTCCTGTTTTGTGCAGGGGCAGCGGTTTGAACCTGCTCAAATCTGCTCGGCCAAACTGGCTGTGAATCGAAGTGGCCGTGCGCGGCTGCACGCTGCGCTCACGTGGCAGCAAACCCGGTGTCGACGCTGAACCTCGCGTCCTTATTTCTCATGGCGGAGGTTGCACAGGCAGTGGGGCCAGCCCAGGCAGGGGGGGCACCTGGCCTTCCTTGCCGGTGATCTCCTCAGAGGAGTTATTCATTGATCTCCTCGGAGGAGTTATTCATGCATTTATTTCTGGAGTCCCCGAGCTGACAGTGCTTGCTCGGAGGAGTTCAGTTTTCACTTGGCAGTGTTGGAAGAGTAACTAACTCCCACTTCCCTGGGGCAAAGGCATCCCTTTGCCTGGAGCCTGGAAAAATCAGGGAACGTGGCTAAAAGCTGGATGCTGTATCCACTGTCAGATTGGCCGTGTTGAAGTTGGCCACAGCGCCTCGATAGGAGGAGCGGGGGCAAGAGGAGAAGTCTGCAGAAGGGCTGAGGAAATCATCGCTGTAGTGAGAAAAGACGCAAACTTTGACCTGGAAGTTGGAGAGGGTTTTCGGAAGGGTTGGAGACTTTTCCTTGCTCCAGTCTAATTGTTCTGGGGATTTCCCTGATGGTTCCCCGGGAGCAGAGGGATTAAAGTCCTGGTACAGAAGAGAGTAACCCCACCAAACCCTGCTGAGGTGGAAGGAATGGAAGCGCTGGGGGGGGTCTGCAGCCCCGGACTGGGCAGACGTATTTGGATGGATCCTCTGAATTTCATGTGCCCCCCACTTCTATCATGCCTAATTTTGGAGAGGTTCCTATGTTGTCTATAGAGAGAGATGATGGAGGAGCCTGACTGCTGCCAGCCCCGTCCCTCCTGAGCTGCCTGGGGGGCACCAATCCCCCCCTCCTTGGCAGCGTGACCAGCCCCATACAGACCCCCAAGCGCTGCCCCGACATAAAAGACGCTGCACGTTTCGCAAGGCAGCCGCTGAGATACCCACCCCCGTGCATGTGCCGCGCACCGAAGGCTCTCCGGCCTCGTGTAACCCCTTCTCTCGCTCTGAGCTTCCTCGGGACGGGGGCACCCCAACTTTGAACCCTACTGGGAGAAACGTCGGGGGCTCCTGCTCCTCGCAATCCGACTGGAGATGTCCCCCGGCTCCGGTCACGGCGGGAGGGGAGGGGTCACGTACTAACCTGTCCCCGGGCGGATATTCTTGCATGTTTATTTTTGGTGTAAAGCATGAAATTTAACTTAACATAACTGAGTGTCACATCTGTGGGCTTTCCTTATCAGCAACCAGAGTACAGCAAGGCAGGCCAAATTCCTAGGCTTAACGCTGTGCTTCTCTCGCCTCTTCCTGTCTGTGTATTTTTTTTAAAGATACATAATATCTGTCGCCTTTTGCATGACTCTCTCTGTGAGTTTTCTCTTTGCATGCTACATTGCTTTGGTTTGAATCTCACAAAGGTTGGTTTCCTTTATTTTACGTTCTCATCACGCCTTTTCCCTCCCTTCACTTGTCGGGCTTTTTATTTTGTCCTTTGTTGGTTTTTTTTTTGGTTTTGTTTTTTTTTTTTTTGTTTTGTTTTTTGTTTTTGCAGGTAGAGAAATTAGATCCTCCCTAGTCTTAAACTTTAGCATAACAACATCTCTTTAACGCAATGAGCAGCCACTAAGTCCTGTCTGGCAGCCGCAGAAATGACATCGCCACGCCGGCTGTCCTGTCTCCCTGCGTTTGGGTGGGATGTGATGTCATTTGCTGTCACCTCACTTTCCGTTGTTGCTTTTGGTCGGTAGGACTGTGTTACCTGAACTGTGCACTTTTTGTTTCACAAAACAAAAAAAAGAACAGACACGCTAAAAAAAGCGGTTCCTTTCTTCTCCACCTGTTCCCATCCCCTCCTCCTTCGCACCCTTCCCGTTTTTCTCTTGTCTGTCCGTCTCCGTTTTACTGCTGGTGTTTCTTTTTCATTGTTTTTTTGGTTCTATTTGATTTTGGTTGGTGGTTTTTTTGGTTTTTTTGTTGTTTTTTTTTCCTTTTAGCCTGTTACTGTACAGCTGTTTTGATGTTGTGGTCCATGTTTTCTGTTACTGGAAAGCAGTTGCCGCTCATTCAAACAAACAAACAAAAAAAAAGTTGGTTAAAACAAACAAAAAAATTGTGCCAAGAACAAATCATCCCAATTGGAGCATGTGGGTAGCAGCCAAATCGCTGCGAGGAGCTTTTCCATGGCCTGCCTGGCCAGAGGTGTGACACTCAGAAGGGAGAGCCAAGAGTGTTACTAATCTAGTATTTAATCAATTTTTTTAAGACCGAGGTGGCCGCCTCGCCATCAGGTGCCTGGCAGAGGCTCCACAAAGTCAACCAAGACCTCCAAAGCGAGCTGGAAGCCCAATGCCAGCGTCAAGAGCTGATCAATCAGCAGATTCAGTCGCTGAAGCGCAGCTACGCCGAGGCCAAGGACGTGATCCGGCACCACGAAGCCGAGATTCAGAGCCTGCAGGCGAGGCTCAGTAACGCGGCGGCCGAGCTCTCCATCAAGGAGCAGACCCTGGCCAAGCTCAAGAGCGACCTGAGGAGCGAAAAAGAGAAAGCCAAAGAGCAGCTGGAGGAGTGGCAGCACGGCGAGGCCGCGCTCAGCTCCCAGCTGAAGGCCAGCGAGCAGAAGCTGAAGAACGCGGAGGCTCTGCTGCTGGAGAAGACCCAGGAGCTGCGGGACCTGGAGATGCAGCAGGCTTTGCAGAGGGATCATCAGAAGGAGGTGCAGCGGCTCCAAGACAGGATCGCGGACCTGAGCAGGCAGCTGAATGCTAGCGAGCAAGCGCGGGTCCTCATGGAGGAGAAGCTGCAGAAGAATTACGAGGCTCTGCTGGAGAGCTGCGAGAGGGAAAAGCAGGTTTTAATACGGAGTCTGAAGGAGGTGGAGGATAAGGCAAATGAGTACGAGAACCAGCTGCAAAATAACGAGCAGCAAATGGAGATTCTGCAGAAGGAGAAGCTGAGTGCAAAGTTCGAAGGCAGCGAGCTTGTCCACCAGCTGGAGGAGCAGCTGGTGATGAAGGAGGCCAGCATCCAGAAACTCGCAGAGCACATCAAGGAGCTCGAAAGAGAAAGAGATCAGATCAAATGTCGGTTCCACGAGCTCATGAATCAGGTTGCCGAGTCGGATAACGAAGTTGCAAAGCTGCAAGCAAAGCTGAAAATGGAAGAGACCAACTACCACAATCTGGAACAATCGTTTGAGGAGGTGTCGGATCAGTTCCAGGGTGTGCAGAAGGTGCTGAAAGAAAAAGAAGAAGAGCTGAGGCACGTTAAGGAAATGCACTTGAGAATTGTGGAGAAGAAAGATCAAGATCTCAGTGAGGCTTTGGTTAAAATGGTTGCTTTAGATAGCAGTTTGGAGGAGACTAAAGTAAAGCTAAAGGCCAAGGAGGAGGCTTTAAAGAAATTAGCTAGTGTAGGCACAGGTCCATGTGCTGAGGAGGTGGAAGACCTTGGCCCTAATCTCGAGGCTGATGAAAGTCATCCGTCCCAACTGGGGCAGCCTCTGCAAACTCAGGATGTCCTCCCAGCTCTGACTTATGCACTGAAGGAGGAGGAGGAGGAGGAGGTTCTTGAGACCAGCCAGAGGCAGGCAGAGGAATTCGGCTCCCCATCCAAAGCTGTGGAGCTCCAGGACCAAGAGTTAGTTCAGAAAGCCTTAGCAAAGCCTGATGTAGGGATCATGGGGGCCAAGAGGCAAAGAATCCGTTTCTCGAGCATCCAGTGCCAAAAATACATTCATCCAGATGGATCAGAGAAAAACTGGACGAGCAGCACCTCTTCAGACACGAGCCAAGACAGATCGCTGTCTGAAGAAAGCATGTCATCAGAGCCAGCTCTTGGTTACCCATCATCAGGGACGAGCGACTCTGAGACCTATCTCTCAATCATCCATTCCCTGGAAACCAAACTTTACATTACAGAGGAAAAACTCAAAGACGTAACGATGAAGCTTGAAAGCCAGCACGGCCATAATCAGGAGACGCTCATCGCCCTCCACCATCAGTGGGCCAGCACGGAGTCTCAGCTGCGGGAACAACTTCAGACCAGCTTATCCCAAGTCAGTGCTTTGATCTCGCAGCTGGAGAGTGAGAGGCAGGAAAAGTTCAAGCTCATAGAAAATCACGTTAGTGAGCTGGGAGGTTTCCAAATGAAAAATGATCAAGCGCTGACTTGCTTAGAGAAGTGCCGGGAGCAGCTAAGATCTTTGCCCAAGTCAGACAAGGAAAAAGAGGGTGATTTGTTCCTTGTTACTCTCTCCAGCATGGAAACAACCTTATCGAATGCAATCCAAGCCTTGAGAGGGGCGCCAGTCCCCTCGGAGTATCAGCAGAGTGAAAGCCTTATCGCAGAAAGCCCCGCTCCAGAAGGAGGTTTTTTAGGAGAAGAGGAGCACGTCTCCAAGGAGCAGCGAGCGGAAATGTTTGACGCCGGCCAGTTGAGATGGCTTTCTGAGAGAGTGGCATTTGAGGCCTCTCTCATCAACCAAATAGCAGAGTCTTTGAAAAATGCAAGCTCTGAGATATCGCAGCTTCTGAGAGAGATCCAGGGAACGGCTGAGGTGGTTTTGTTGGAGCCGGCAAATGTTTCTCATACAGCAGTCGACTTGGCCAGCGTCCTATCTAAGAAGCTGCTGCTGGAAGGGGAGTTCTGGAGCCAGGTGGAGGAGCTGAGAGTGCACTTGAGCACCAGAGAAGGAGAAGCCGAGGGCAAAACAGAAACAACAGGTTTGGGCTTTTCTTCATGTTTTCTCGGTGCTGTAGCAGATGCTACATTGATCAAGGCAGAACTTGGGTTTGTCGCACAGAAAATGAGAGAATCTTTTCATCAGAGATTAAAAAAAATCGAAGAAGACCTCCATAATACCAAAACAGCTCTCCAGCAGCATAAATGCATGTTGGAGGAGATCATCAAAGCGTACAGGACTCCTGATTTTGACAGAGTTATGCACCAGATTTCTGAAGCACTTGAAATTCAAAAAGATGCTTCAGAAAGAACCCAAGTCTCCTGGGATGGGAGCCACCTGCAAATGGTGCCGTGTCAGGAATTAGCCAAGGCGGAGGAGATTGGCAGCCTGCCGGACCGTAGTAGTGAAGCTCTTGTTTCCATTCAGGAAGATCTTGCCCAACAACTAAAGGACAAATCAAATGTTCTGAGAGAAATATCTGTTGCCTTACTCTCTCTGCCTCCTGAGGAGGCAATGAGAGACTGTCAGAAGCTCCTGAAGATATCTCAGAGTCTTTCATATCATTCGTGCATGGGAGACCTTGAACGGTATTCCTCTTTGTTAGTCCAAGACGCAATTGTTCAGGCTCAGGTTTGTTACGCCGCTTGCAAAGTCCGACTGGAGTATGAGAGAGAGCTGAAGTCCTACAAGGAGTCCTTGCAGAGCATGGACGCGCTCTGCCAAGAGCGCGTGAAGACGGTCTCTCTCCTTCGGGACGAGTACGAAGACTTGCTTAGAAAGCAGCAGGGTGAGTACGGCGAGGTGATCGCCATGCTTGAACGGGAGAACGCTGATCTCAAAGCAAAGGTGTCCCAGCTTGACAGTCAGCGAAGGCTTTTGGAGGAAGAGGAGCATAAACACAGCAAGAGCTTGAGTGAATTGCAGGGACGGTATGAGGAGGAGATTCGAAATGTGATAGAGCAACTAAACAGGACCGAGGATGCTCTGAAGGCCGAGAGGACAGAGGGTCTCAACCAGCTGGATGCCATCGTCCGTGACAAGCAGAACATGGAGCGGTATCACCTGGAGCAGATGCAAATGCTGGAGGACAAGTTCCAGGCCAAGATCAAGGAGCTGCAGGTCATCCACGGCGAGGAGCTGCAGGCGTTGCAGGAGCACTACAGCCAGAACCTGCAGCGCCTGCAGGAGACCCTGGACGAATACCAGAGGCAGCACCCGGAGGCGTCCCCCGCGGCAGGCCCGGGTGGTGGGGACGCCTGGGCGGCCGATGAGACGGGTGGCACCGGGCAGGACCCCGGCAGCGACCCGGACTCCATGCACGGCCTGAGGGAGCGTATCCAGGAGCTGGAGGCCCAGATGAACGTCATGAGGGATGAGCTGGAGAACAAGCATCTGGAGGGGAACGCTTCCACCTTGAGGGAAAAATACCAGAAAGACTTTGAAAACTTAAAGGTGTTGATACGTTTAACGCTTTACGCTTTCCACCGCTGAGTGTACAGGAGGGTGCGTTCGGTCCTGGGGTTGGCTTGCCGAACCAAGGGTGTCCCCCAAAAGATCCAGCATGCAGAAGCAAGCCCCAGAGTGTTAGAAAGGCCTCTGTAAAGCATGGCATTTCCCTTTTCTCCATGCTGGGGTATTCTAAATGCATTGCTGAGGCCTTGGGCTCGGTGGGAGGGTCGATTAATGGTGGCAGCCTCTGCCTGTAGAGGGAGGGAGGGTTTCAAAGTAGCTTGATAACTTCACGTTATCCTTCAATACGAAGACCGTAGTGTTTCTCTTCATACCTGAGGCGTAAGTTTTGTTTGTGACTTCCCTTTAAAAGCATTCCTCAACTCTGTCTCTTCCAGTCTGATCAAATCTCCAGTCTGTCTCTGCTGCCCTCAAAAACGTGAGATGAAATGGAAACCCAGTGCTCTCAAAATGTCTGTTCCCGGGGAAAGCAGCTGCAAACAGATGCCAAGTTCTGTAGCAAAGCAAAGCTCCTCTGCCCCAGGCTGCAAGGAGAACCACCCTGGTGTTGGACACCAGCGATTCTATACAGAACAAACAGTGCACAGTTACGGGAAACCCCGGCTAGGTGCAGAAAAACCCAGTGGCAGTGAAGCGCCCGCGGTCAGATTGCTCCACCAGTCAGGACTGGCTGTAAAACTAACCTGAGATAGTACAGCATCAAGAAAACCCTCTTGGATTTGGTGTTTTGCTTTTGATTGGAGAGCATTTCCAGTTAGGCAGTGGGTTTAGGGCAGTAGAGGACTTTTGGCAGCACCCAGGGAGGCTTCCGGGTTGAACGGGCAGCCGGAAGGGCAGTGATGTGGGCTGCCCACAGAGGCAGTGCCAGCGAGGCTTTCATGGAACAGTCATTCTTCACAGTCGGCAAAAACGTGGGCGAGCTTGCTTCCAGCCACGAGATCTTCAGCACACGTTTGGGCTGGGGGTAAAGCAAGGCTCAACTCTAGCCAAAACCCGGGTTTAGCCTGGGGAGAGCAGTAGGGAATCCTAGAATGGTTTGGGTTGGAAGAGACCTTCAAGATCATCTAGTTCCAACCCCTGGCCATGGGCAGGGACACCTCCCTCTAGATCAGGTTACTCAAAGCCCCGTCCAACCTGGCCTTGAACAGTCATTCTGCTGCGTCCCATCAGGGGTGAATCAGGTGTCCAGCGGAGATGGGAGGGAAGCAGTGGTGTTCACTGAATGCTGTCTTCTCCATCTTAATACTTAGGAAGGAAAAACCCTTCTTGAGCCTCCTGCTCAGGTCAGTGGGACACAAGGGTAACACCTTGACCTGCAAGCCAGGCACCAAACAGGGTCGCTCGTACCGAGGGATGTTCTTCTTTTGGAAGAAGCAAAAAGGCCAGCACCAAAACAGAGGCTGCAAAATAACAGCAAGCAATGAACCTGACCTCCCGCCTCTGTTTTCAGCTTTGGTCTGCCAAATTTGCGGTTTGCCTGGCGGGAAGGCAAGTGGCATCTTCTGGGCAGAGCCCAGAGCATCTTCTGGGCTCTCCAGGAGGAGAGCAGAGCGAACCAGCTTCTCTCTGCACCTCGGTAGGAAGCAGAGGGACAGACAGCAAAATAGAAACCACCCTTGGTTAGAAAGCTAACCAGGCGATCGCAAACCTGTCTGATTTACAGGTTAAAATGTGCTCAGTTCTTCTCTTCTGAAGCTGATGGAGAATGTGCCATCAGTGAGGTACTGGCTTGTACGTGTCCGGGTGTCCTGGATTTATAGCAATGCGTTTCCAGTACGTTCAATACGGGATCTACAGCCAGACCTATGGAGGAGCATTCAGCCTTCTCCTCCAGCAGTAGGGGTGCAATGAAGAATCCTGCAAGGCTGCTTCGTGCCTCTCCGTAGTCAGCCAAGTCCAGGCAGGTTCTGGCACTGAGTTACACATTTCACACACACACACACACAAAAAAAAAAAAAAAAAAAAAAAAAGAGCCGAGAAAATGAAGAACGCCTCAGGATTCAAACTTATTCAAACTTAAAGGGGAGGAATAAAAGCACCAGCGCTGAAAATCAGGAATGACAGTGGCACGGGCTACAGAGCATTAGACAGCGAAGTGATGCTGAAGCGTGTATGTTAGCGTAGGTCAGTGCGTGTTAGACTGTCGTGAGCGCTCTTGTCACTGGGAGAGTAGATTTGTCCCCCTTAAATTTCCCATGGAGTCCCAATAGGTGACAGTTCTCGCTTCCCATGGAAAACAGGAGTGTGAATCAAGAAGAAATCCACTGAAATCAGGAAATAAAGCCAGCCTGTAACATTAGAAGGAGAAAAGCCTGGTGCGGTGCTCGGCATCCAGATTGTCCCCAGATGTCTGACGGGGCTCATGCCCTGCATCCCCGCTGCGTGCCCCTGCCCAGCTCGTGGCTCGAGCCAGCCTGTGGCTTTGCTGTCCTGCTTCTGTCCCGCAGCCCTCTGTCTGTCCAGGATCCCGATTGCTTGGCGGGGACATCCGGGCTGAACTGTCAACGGGTTTTTGCATTTGTCTCGCTGCAGAGGCAGGAGCGGGGTCTGTGACTGGGGCAGGACCGGGCTGGAATTCAGGATCTCACGGCTGGTGACTTCTGAATCCCCAGAGCGCTGCTCCCGTGGCCTGGCCTAAGTTCAGTCCTAGTAATTCAATTAGCAAATAATTGCCTGTGCAGCATTTGAAGCGATACTCGGTTGGGAATTAAGGTCCTGTTGCTGTCACAAGTCATTTGGTTGCCACCCTGGAGGTGGCCGCATAAAATCAGGCATTGCAAAAGAGAGCAGACGGAGCATAGCAGGCTTTTTTTTGTTGTTTTTAACATGTAAACATATGTTAAATTCCGATTCCCCAGTCGGGTCTGAACCCAGACCTACCTTGTCCTTCCCTTTCACCAGAGCTGTCAGGGTTCAAGCTGACAGGACAAGCTCTGGCCTCGCAAGGTCCATCCTCGGCCAGCTCCTCCATGGTTGGAGAGGGAGAAGATCCCCATGATGGAACCTGGGTGCCAACCAGCCTGCTGGTGTGCAGTTTCTGGCGGGCTCACCACTGCTGTGACACCGGCCAACCCCTTCCCCTCGTCCCTTTTGCAGGCAACATGTGAAAGGGGCTTTGCAGCCATGGAGGAGACACACCAGAAGAAGATCGAGGACCTGCAGCGGCAGCACCAGCGGGAGCTGGAGAAGCTGCGGGAGGAGAAAGACCGCCTGCTAGCAGAAGAAACGGCTGCCACCATTTCAGGTATGGGGACACACCAGAGGTTCCCCGTGATGGGGCAGCTCCATGTTGATGGGGACATAGGGATGGTGTTTGCTCCCGTGTGGAGGAGTAGAGCGTGGGGTGGGATGAGGGCTGGGTGGGGATCACAGGGAGATGGAGAGAGGCTGGTGGGACATACGTTTCGACCGGGGGCCCATCTCCTGGTCCTTCTCCAGGCTTGGTACCCCTCTCCTTGGCTGTAACATTGTCTGATCAGTTTTCTGTTCCATCTCAGAAAGGCAGTAGTCATTCCTGTGGTTAATTTATTGCCGATTCCACACTGAATTAATTCAACGTCCCAGGGAGTTTTAAAGTGCTGGAGCCCAGGGTCTCTGCATTAGGAGTCCCACAATCCTGGAAACAACATGTGAATTGGATGAGGGGCCGCAAAGCAGTGGGAGGTTCGCTGGGATGACTCGGGTTTTGTTCCTTTAACAAACAAACAAACAAACAAACAAACCTGTCCTTGGGTGGAGTGGTGCTGGGTGCTAACGCTGTGATGTCCCGCGCAGCCATCGAAGCCATGAAGAACGCGCACAGAGAGGAGCTGGAGCGAGAGCTGGAGAAGTCCCAGCGCTCCCAGATCAGCAGCGTCAATGCCGACATCGAGGCCCTCCGAAGGCAATACCTGTAAGACCGTCATCATCCTCCGTCTGTCACTTTGTCTCGCAGGGAGATCACGTGTGTGGGGAGGCCCCTTTCTCCCCATTGATTTTGGCAACGAGTTAGGGGCAGACCTGTCATCGCAGGGACCCTCTTCCCTTGGTCCCGACCCAGCTGCTCCCATGGGAGGCTCCTGGTTGCTTTGTAATCTTTTGGGCTCCAGGTCAATGTCCCCACGCTACCCAAATTCAGCTGCTTTATGGTCACCAGAAGTAGCAGATGTGCACACGCGGTGCCGCTTTTCACGCAGCTGCTGCGGGAGGGTTGCTCAACCAGATCTAACCAGGCGAGGAAAAAACACTGAACTTTTCATGGCAAGGCAATCCTCAGGTGGGAGCCGAGCAGAACGGCCAAGCAGCTTTCTTAACCTTGATGCATCTACCCAAGATGCGTAGGTGTGCAAATACACCGGGTCCCGAGGCCCCAGAGCAAACTTGATAGATCTTGGCTCAGTTTTGGAAACCTGAGGAAGTCCTGCCATTTAACTTCCTAGAGAAAGATCTGCTGTCCCCGTGCCCAGGCATCGCCACGCCAGGAGAGGGAAGGCCTGGCTTGCTCTAGGCTTGAGATTTTACCCAAAGGACTTTCCCAAGTCCCCCTCCGCAGTGCTTAGATCCCTGTTGGGTTGTCCCAGGGTGTTGGAGGAAGAGTGGGCACGGGGGGGTGTGTGCGGGGAGGGCACTACCCGGCGTGTGTTTCCCCAGGGAGGAGCTGCAGTCGGTGCAGCGGGAGCTGGAGGTCCTTTCGGAGCAGTATTCGCAGAAGTGTTTGGAAAACGCCCACCTGGCGCAGGCGCTGGAGGCTGAGAGGCAGGCCCTCCGCCAGTGCCAGCGGGAGAACCAGGAGCTCAACGCCCACAACCAGGTGAGGGTCCCCGCCGTGCCCAGGCAGGGGACGTGGGCAGGGGGTGACGGGCGATCCGCCCGGCGGGCAGCGGCAGCGGGCTCTGCGCCGAGCCACGGCTGCGATCCGCCCTTTCCACAACGGCTGTCCTCCTCTTCCCAGGAGCTGAATAACCGCCTGGCTGCGGAGATCACGCGATTGCGGACCCTGCTGACCGGGGAGGGCGGGGGAGAGGCTGCTGGATCGCCTCTCACGCAGGGCAAGGACGCCTACGAGCTGGAGGTGAGCTCTGCCGTGCCAAAGGGGCGGCACTGGTGGGCACAACGTGCCTGCGGCCCCCCGGGAGCATGCCACAGCCATCCATCCCTCCACACAGCAGGTCTGCATGTGCCTCGTGGGGTGCAGTGGGGCCAGGAGCTTTTGGAGTCCTGATCTTCCCTTCTCACCATGTTGAGCCAGACACCCACTCTTCCTTCTCCATCCCCTGCTTGTCCCCTGGGATCCAGTCCGCACAAAGCAGTGGGAACTAACAGAAAATCTAGTGGGAGGTGTCCCTGCCCAGGGCAGGGGGGTTGAAACTGGATGATCTTTAAGGTCCCTTCCAACCCGAACCATTCTGTGATTTTATGAAACCAAGGGGTCGAAGTCCCATGAGACCCAGGAGTAATTTTCTTGTATGAACCAGCAGCTTTGCAGTGCTGGCGTGGAGCCGGCGTGGGGCTGAGCCTCCAGCCTTGGCTCAGCGGTCAGCGGGCGCAGTGGGTGAGCATCTCGGGGTGGCACTGTGTCTACTTGGGTGCGAACACGCGCTGCTTTTGTTCCCACAGGTCCTGCTGCGGGTCAAAGAATCAGAAATCCAGTACCTGAAGCAGGAGATCAGCTCCCTCAAAGACGAGCTGCAGACGGCGCTGAGGGTAATGCCCGGGGACATTTCTGCAAATCCTCTTACGGGCTGTGGTCTGCTCCTGTCTGTGTGTGCGCGCTTAGATTCCAGCTCACTTGTCCCCACGTTTGAAACAACATTTAATTTTTCCCCTGAATGGGATTGAATACCCATTTTGGTGTCATCAGCAAAGCACTCCACGACTGTGTCAGCTCAGGGCTCACGCCTTCTCCCTGCTTGTGGGAAAATATCCCCTTCGGTGTTTTTCCCTTATTTCCTGTCACATCAGATTCAGATTTGAAATGGCAAAAGTAATCAGTGTCAGAGATCTGCCCAGCCTCCCAGCATCGGATCTGGTTTGCTCCGGACGGCCTCTTTGCCAAGGCCATTTCTGGGAATTCTGCTTGAATTCCGTGTCTTTGCTAAAATTAAAACCCACAAACAAGTAATCCTGTCAGGAAGGGGCTGCATGCACAGGCAGCGCTGTGTGCTCGCCGCTGGGCTCGCCGCTTTCTGCCTGTCTCTCTCGAGTCCCATACCGCTGAAATGCGTGCGTTGTCCCGACCGAGCATTTCTCCCCGCCGCCGGCTCTTCTTCCGTCGGCGTTTGCCAAGCCTTCAGTGCCTTCACGGCCCCCTCGGCTCCAGCTGTATGTCTGACTCCGTTGGGTTGTTCTTGTTCCTTTGCCAGGATAAGAAATACGCCAGCGACAAGTACAAAGACATCTACACGGAGCTGAGCATCGTGAAGGCCAAGGCAGACTGCGATATCAGCAGGTTGAAAGAGCAGCTGAAAGCAGCCACAGAAGCTCAGGGAGAGAAATCCCCTGTGAACACCACTGTATCGGGATACGGTCAGTCCTCCTCCAGCAGCTTTAAGCAATCGTGGGTGCCCTGAGCTAACGCGTGCCTCCTGGCGTACAAGCCCTTGTGCGGTAACGGGTCTGAGTGGTGCTTTTTTGCCATTTGATGCCGCTTCCCACCTCTGCTCCTTACAGACAACCTCACCGGGGATGGCAGGGACCAGGCAGCCCTGAATTGCCCTCCCGGGGCAGTTCCTCCTTCCGGCCCCACGGATGGGAAGCGGGTGGGCTTTGAAAGCCTCCGGGCATTTTGCATTGGGAAAAACCACGCGGCGCAGCGGAGCGGAGACCCCCGAGAGTCCCCTCTGCCCTTCCGGCAGCTTCAGTCGGGCTCCTCGGCGCGCTTTCCCGGGCTGGGATGGCAGAAGGGACCCAGCCCTGCTCCTTGCAGGAAGCCCACGAGCACCACGCTAACGCTGCTTCTTTTGCTTCTCCCCAGATATTATGAAATCAAAAAGCAACCCTGATTTCTTGAAGAAAGACAGATCCAGTGTTAGCCGGCAACTAAGGAATATCAGGTCAAAGGTGAGCTCAGATCTCCTTCCCCGTGCGATTAAAATGCCCAGCGTTACTCTCCGGTGGGGGTCCCAGGTGGGAAGAAATTGGTAGGGGAAGAAAACCGTGAATTTCCCAGTCACTAGCGCCAGCCTGGATGGCACTGGGGAGAAAAGTGAGCTTTTGACTGCGAAACGGCTGGCTGTGCAGCCAGGCAGGGCAGACGCACTCCTGACTGCTGAGGTCGAGGTGCGAAGCTGCTCCCGGCTGAAAAAAGGACAAAGTTCACCCCGTTCTTTGGTCTTTCGCAGGAGGAGAAAGGAGACCGTTCTCCCAGTATTTGCTCCCTGTTTTCAGTTGAAATTTAGGTGGTGTCAGTAGGTGGAAACGTGCACGTCATTCTAGGTTTTACGGTGTTCATCACTGCAAGGTTTTTGGTCTTTATATGGATCAACGCCGCCTTGGTCCTGGGCATATTTAACACACGCTTTGCTTGTGTGTTAACACGGTGCAGATGGCCCTGTGTTTCTCCGGCTGGTCTGTATTTGCTGTTGGTCCCAAAGCCCAGTGATGCTGTGCCAAGCTCTCCTGCTTGGCTCGCTGACTGCCAGAGTCACATCACGTTCCACGCTGGCCGTTCCTTTGGGACCACAGGGATAAAAAGGGCAAATAAAGCCGCTGAGAAGCCATCGTTAAACATAGGTCAGTTGGAAGGAAGGTCAGCATGGGCAAAACCTGCTTTGCCTCTCACCACTGGCTACCTGGTGTCTCATGCTGATATTTGAAGTGGTTGGGACCTTGGGCAGAGCGAGAAGCCGGGTAGCCCAAAGGCTTCTAGCTCGGTGCCCATGCTGGGGAAACGGTCACCACCCGAGCCCTGCGAGCGGCAGGTCATCGGCTTGGGGTGTCTGTGCTGCGCCGAGTAAATACAGAGAGCACCTCTGCGCGTTTCAGGGGCAGCCCAGACCTGCTGGGCCAGCGCTGACATTGGGTTTCCCCTCACCATTTCAACTGGGACCACTTCTCCCGTGGTCCCGCCTGCGCGTTGCTCGGTGGGGGAAGGAGGAGAGCAAGCATGGGCTCTGCCCGGGCGCGCTGCCGGCTCGCATCGCTGCCGGGGCTGGGGGGCTGGGGCTGCGCGAGCGCCGATGCATTCAGGATTTATGAGCTTCTTCTTTTGTTTTGTTTTGTTTGTTGTTTTTTTTTTTTTTTCTTTATTTTGCTTTTTCCTTCAACAGTCCGTTATTGAGCAGGTCTCATGGGATAACTGAAATGAACCCGAGTCCAGGTTCCCTGCCACGTAGGTAAACAAACCGGCACCCACCAAGCGACGCAGCTGCCCGCTGGAGCGGCCCACTTTTGCATGCACTGCTCACACCTCCACGGCAAACGAGAGCCTTTCTTCTCTTAATGACTGACTGGTTCATTCACGGCTAATTATTTCACTGGGGGAGGGGGAAGGGGAGAAGTCAGAGTACCCAAGATCCATAGTAAATGCAGTCTCTCTGGCTCTTCCCTGGGGAATACGGCTTTCTCGTCTTCCTGCTCCTCCCACCCTCGCCAACACAGCTAACCATCGCGGAGAGGATTTGGACACGGTGGGGCACGTTTTCCTGTTTGCTGTGTTGGGAGCGCGGGACGCTGAGTGTGCATGCTTGAATGACTCTGCATGCCTCAGACTAAACTTTAGCAACATCCAGGTCTTGTAGGAGAAATAGCCGTTCTGCTGTTAGCCCAGCGGAGGAGTGGGTCAGTGATGCTTATAAATTTCCCACAAAGGCCAGCAGCGTGTAAGATGGTGGTCCCCCCTGTCTCAGCTGCAGAGGGGATGTCCTCGGCTGCCCTATATTTCCTTTACCTGTAATTGCTGCTTCTTTAGGTTGATCTGTGCCTGAGCATAAGAGTCCTCCTTGCCCAGTAACCTCCTCCTGCTGCTCCCCAGGCTTCTTCCAGCTCCCCGGTGTCTACCCCGCTGCTCCATCCCTTGGCACTGCGCCTGCATCCCACACGCTGGCCTGAGGCTTCCGAGCTCATCCAGCAAAAAGAGGGAGCTGACGAGAAACAGACCGATCCTAATGACCCAAATATCTCGAGTAACCGGAGCAATAGTTAATTTACTGGCCGGTGGTAAAGACTGAGGTTAGAGCACCTGCAGAGGGAGGTTAGAGAAGAGGGGAGGTCCCCAGCATGGTGGCAGAGGGGTGGCTGGAGAGCCCCAGGAGGTCGGATGGAGGATCCCTTTATCACAGATTTCATCCTACGTTAGTCCCCCTTCATCAGGCTCCCGTCGACAGCAACTCAAATGGGTTGTGTGACTGCCTAAGGGGTGAATTTCCTGGACTTTGTACCATCAGGCAGAATAGTCTAATGGTTTCTGTTGTCTCCTTCCATCTGATGAGAAATCAGAAGTACAAACTGGAATGCACGGGCTGCTGCCTATTAAAGAGGCCCAAAGTAAACTTCCTTTAGGAAGCGGGTGCTCGGAGACTCGCATCCCCAGAGACCCCGCTGCCCGTTGAAAAGCAAGCACGCGGCATTGGTAAATTCAGACCAATCCATTTTAGCGCTTTCATTTCCGTGCCGCGTCCCAAAGCTGTTCTGTATTTGTGGGCCTGGGGGAGGAGGAACATTTAAAGAAATACAGTAACCATGGGAACCTGCACGTCCTCGGGGCAAGTTTATCATGGAGCCCTGCCTTGATAAACACACGTCAAACAAAACCCAGCCCCAAAATCTAACCTGCTGCTGCCATTGTACGGTCCCCTGGCACCACGATCGGGGAAGTAAGAGGAGAACCACGATCGGGGAAGTAAGAGGAGAAGGAGAGATGGCTGCCCGTTAGTAGAAGGGGCTTTATTTACAGGCCTGTAAATAATGTTCCAGCTGCAGAGTGAATTCCTTGCAACTCGCAAGGCATCGGCAGGGTTGCCTGCGGGGTGCTGCCTGTCCTGCAGCAGCTGCGGCCCAGCAACGGGAGCTTTTACGGCACGGAGCGGCAGAGCCGTGGCCATCGGCTGGGGAGAAGCCCGTGCCTGCTCTGCAGCACCAAGCAGGGAAACGCACTGGTGCTCTGCTCCCCCGAAGCCCTTACGCCACAGTTTTGGGGCTGCAGGAAGGAGGGAAGGCTGGCTTTAGGCTTGGGCAGCTCCTCAGGCTGGTTTCAGGTTAAAGCTGTCTTACAGGGGGCAAGCAATTTGCTTCTGGGTTTCTGCCCCTCGCGTTGCTGCTTTCCTGGGTCCCCCACACGTAGGCAAGAGGAGAACTCACAAATCCAAATGCCGAGGGCTAGCGGGGCGGGCTTTTCTGTTGGCTAGCTGAGTGTCGTGCCTTGAAATCTGGATGCTGCATCCGAATGGGATCAGCCATCAGATCCTGCTAGACCTGAAGCGAGCATTTAGCCAGTCCTCTGTCTAACCCTGCGCGATAGAGCCAGCTTTGGCTTGGCAGAGCCCCCAGGCTGGGGTTAGAGAAAGGGTGGGATTGTCACTGCTGGCACCAAAACCGCAGTCTCCGGGGCTGCTCGAGCAAAGCCTGTGCATTGACCGGCGCCGGGACCATCCCAGGCAGACGCAGGGTCAGTCGGTGCTGCAGTGGCGCGGGGAGGACCGGCGTGCAGGTCCTTGCTCAGCAGCGCAGCCGATCCGAGCCGGCCTGCCGGGGGCTCCCGCAGTGCCGGGGCTCCGCTGAAATTGCCCCAAGCCATGGCTGCACCGCAGGCTCCGGGGGTCATTTTCCGAGTCGAGCTAATCCCGCTTGCAGCACGGTGTGCCTCTCATTTGCTTCTGGTACGTCGCCTGGTTCGTTTGCAATCTCACCCTCTCTCTAGGCGCCATTCGCCAGTAACTGCCCTCCATAACCGTGTGTTTTCTCTTAGCATGTCCCACTAATCTCTCCGCCAAGGAGGCCATTCTCCCGCTGCCCACGTCTCCTTTGCCTGAGCATCGCACCCCTTCCCTGTGCCCGATGCCCGCCCGCGTCCCACTCTGTCTGTCTTTTGTCTCTCCCAGAGTCTGAAGGAAGGCCTGACTGTGCAAGAACGCCTGAAGCTTTTTGAATCCAGGGACTTGAAGAAAGACTAGTTCTCCCCGCTCCGCTTGACCACGCGCACCTCCCAGCTTGAGGCAGCACAGCACCAGCACCGTTTGTCTCTCGTTCCTTACGACTGTCCTTGCTGTCGTTCGTCTTGACGCCCCCGACGGGACCTGGCGCCGCGGTGGGGGTGCCCCCCGCCGCCCCCTCCCCTCCCCAGCACCTTTTCCCTGCTTGTGAGATGCTCCAGAGACTCTGAGAGGGAGAGGAAGGGATCGGGGTGGGGTTTTTTTCCCCTCTCTTCGGCGCTTTGTAGGAGAATCCTTCCTTTACTGTAAACCATTACACTAAGTGTCAGTATTAAGGCTCAGTAGCCTGTTAATAAGCTAGCTCTGTCGTACCAACCGTTTTGGTATGCAAGCAGGGCCTGGGTGGTATCGGCCATACCTAGCTCTTACTGCTGTCAAGAGACCCAGTGCTCAGAGCACGCCAGGAGCCTAATCTAACCGTTGATCTCGATTGCATTAATTGCACCTACAAGGGGGGGGGGAAGCTGTCGGGGGAGCGCAAGTCCGTGCCGGCGTACGCAGCCCGGAGGTACAACACTGACATCTCGCTGGAGAAGGACGCAAGAAATGATTCTCCTGCCCCGTGACTGTGCCGTATCCTGAATGTAGGCGATACCGAAGCCCGTCGAGCTTTGGTGGCCGCCCGGGTGGTTATGGATAGGGAGCTGCAGATAACTCACCTGCACCGTCGAGTCCGCCCCATCGGCGTGTCTTTGCCTCCCGTCTCGCTGGTGGCCGGAGTCGGTGTTTCGGGGGCCGAGCTGTAAGATCACTTTCTTGCCTCTGTTAGATCAAGCCCAGCACTCTCTTTTTTTTTTTTTTTTGCTGTTACTCCCTTCCTCTCATTGAGTCCCGTGTATCCCAGGGTCTGTGCGCATGTGAAACTCCCTTTTCCTAGTCAAAGGAAAGTAGAGTAGAAAGTAGAGCCATTATTGACTGAAAATGCACAGTGCTCAATGCATATAATGCTCCTTTTTTATCAGCTTCTTGAATTCAACTCTTCTTGTCAGCAGGGCAGCTCCTATTTTAATTCTTTAATCTTTTCGTGAAATAAAAATCTCAAAACCAGTATGTGCTTCAGACCTTCTCAGTCCTAATAGCTTGTGTATTTAAAGCCTACAATTTAGCACCGTGAGGCCGATAGACGGATACAAACTAAAAGCGAGGCGAGGGAGCTGCAGCAGACGGCCAGCCCAGCGGAGGATGCCTTCCCAGAAGAAGCCTTTGCAGCAGCAGGGCTGCCCCGGCACGGTGGCTTCATCCCGGGCTGACGACAGCATTTCAAGATGCCACCGGTAAAGACTCTGGGTCCTGCCTCACCAATGGCCCTGGATCGCTTCAGCGCGCTGGCTTCCCAACCCATGGCTGAAGTAGGCAGCTCTGTGTGCTTTCACGGCTGATTTTTGGGTCTGTTACGTGGGCGGTACAAGCGCAGCCCTCAGAGCAAACTCTCGCTGGTGACGGCTATTCCCGGTCCTGCCAGGCTGGGCCACGGTGGGGGCCGGAGAGCTTGCCCTCACCGTCCCCCTCGGAGCAGCAAGTCTCTGTTTCAGCCACCGGACCCTCGTCGGGAGATGGCGTCATCTAACCGTGGCGTGAATCAGGCTCTCGTCCAACTTGTGTGGCCTTGCCATGGCCGAGCTCTCGGCTTGACACCTCCTGGGGCACTCGTGGCAGCGCATGGCAGCGTCCGGTCCTGCCCGGAGGAGCCACACTTGTCCCCAGCCAAGATGCCAGCACCGCGCAGCAGGCAGAGGACGTATGGAGATGCTCTCCCACTGCAACGCTCTGTAATGTGTGTCTGGATGTACACGGAAGCCCTGGAGACAGGAGGAGGGTAGGAAAGATGTTTAGCCGCTCGGATGCAAAGGCTTTTCCCTCATCAGGAGGCACGTGCCCTCTAAGATGTTTTGATGTGCAGCCACTCGCCCCAATCCGAGCTCACCGTAGCACTTTCTGTAGAGCATTGGAGGACCCGGGAGCCTTCCCAGCCATGGACCACCTGGACCACCTCTCTGATCAACCATCAGCCGCCCCCAGGAATCTCGGTGCTGCTCCTTGCGTTGTGTTTGCTTTCACCCATCAGTCAGCAGCCACCCTAGTCCTCCTCCCACCCCACCGCGAAGGAATGTGGCCTGTTCACCCAAAGCTGCTCGCCATCAGCGTCTCACCTGCATGACGGGAGTCCAAACTGGGGAGGCCCAAAGTGGAAATGGTCACCTCAGCGCCGTCCTGGGGCTGTGGAAATAACTTCTGTCACCACGCTGAGCTAGCTCATGGCCAGCTAAAGGATAGGCTGTTGTTGATAAACCCATGGATGTTGGTAATGCTTAGCACTGGCTTTTTATATCCGTGGCATTGGGTCCTGGTTCCCTTCCAGCTGAGGGGATCCAGATGCAGCTCTCCCTGGTTGTAGCACTTCCCAAATTCAGCCTTTTCCAGGTCAAGTGCTCACGTGTTGTGCTTAGAAGTCCACTTCTGGAAGAAGAGGGTCCTTTGTCACTAGTCGTGTGCAGGGTTTCTCTCTCTCTCTCTCCCTGTCGGCATCTTGCACGTGACTGAAGTGAGAGGTCTGGGGCTCTGGTGTAACCTCACAGTTGGGTGATGGATGCGTGTTGGGGTCCCCGTGCTCACAGCAGCTGGAACATGGTACTTAGCGGCATCGATGAGCGGTTAAGGGCAGTCTTTTGGGCTATTACTTGGGTGGGGAGATGACTCCATCCACTGTGTTTTGTATATTGTAGACACCTGATTGATTGTCAGGAGACGGTCACCCGCTCCCGGTGCCTGGCTTGGTCCCGTCCAAAGTCATCTCTCCAGCTCTCAGCAGGGATAACCTTTACACTTCATCCCTGGCTGCTCCAGGTGAGCGCTGGCCTCTGTGATCTCCTGGCAGAGGCCTTGAGACACAGCGTTAGGACGGCATGTAGGCCTTGTCACTGTCATTGCTCTTCCCTTACAAGACCTCATTGGCTCCAGGAGGACACCCTCCTCCTCCTCCTCATCTCTCAAGACATATGGTGGGACTTTGTCCTTTTTAGCCAACTGAGCAGAACACGTGCTGGGCTCCTTCTCACCACGTGGACCCTGACCTTTCCGATGTCCCCTAGGAAATCCTGCTTTTTTCTGCAGTTGCTCCGGAGCACTTATTTTAAGTGTGAGGACTAGAAGTTACGTACCTTGCTATTTGCATCGGTGGTGTAGAGGACACAAGGTGGACCCTTTCTGGTACAGGATCATGCCACTGAGCATCGCGAGGCTCCCCACGGAGGGAAGTTTCCTGCTCTACACTTGCATACACCAAGAAATCCTCTCTTGCAGCTGAGAGTCCTGCCTAGGACGAGGTATTGAGCCTGGCGAATAAGAGCACTTGATTTCTTTGCCAGTGCTCCGGCTTCGAACCGTATTTCTTAACGTAGAGAACGGCTGGGTGAGTGGAGGGCACACGTGGAGCGATGAGGTGGGGATCGTCCCCAGCTTTTGACTCGGCACGTGTAAATACGTTTGTGGTTTTTTTGTTTTGTTTTGGTTTGGGTTTTTTTTTTTTAAGACAAGGGGTGAGGATGGGCAGAAAAGCACTGCAGTGTGTTGGCGAAGGTGGCAGCGCTTCGGTGGCGGATGGCGCAGGAAGGCGGACGAAGGTGTGATGGAAATGGGGCGGCATGGGGAGCTGTGCGGAGCCCACGGGTGCCGCAGACGGGGAGCGGCCGGAGACGCACTTTCCGCTTGTGCTCGGGCCTTGACTTGCCCTGTGGAGGGAGGCGATGGGGGGGGCGGGATTGTTATTTATACACATAGAAAACCATACTGGTGTTTAGCGGCGGGGGGGGGAGGAGAAATCACCCAAGAACACTCGTGCAGCTCTTGCTCCTTTCCTGTAGACGTGCGCATACACTACGCGAGGGGACATATAGAACTTCTGAGTCCCCTGTGTCAGTTCTTCACCCGAGGCAACACAGACGGCGTTTTGCTTCTCTCCGGTGAGGCACTGCCGGGGGATCCGGCGTCGGCAGGAACGAAGCTGGATTTTTCTTCTCTGTTTCCTCGAGCTTGTTTTTACCTTGTTGTCCGGAAAATATCAGCCCTCGCATCACCTCCCCTCTTTTTGCGGGCTCCCTGAAACACCTTTTACAGATGTTTTTCATCTTTTACAGGATTCGAATTGCCGTTTGCTAACGGGGGTCAGACCCTGGGGATCAGCTGGTCAGAGGTTTGCGGTCAGGGCACTTTTATTTAATATACACTGTCCAGCGTCTCTGGACCTTCAAATAGCTGAGAAAAGCAAAACAGGCAGGTTTGCTGGGAAAAAATAGAAAAACCACACCTGGCGGTAACTACAAGTATAGCTGAAATAAAATGTGTCGGTGGCAGGAGTAGAGCCGCAGGGAACACGGCGTGCGGAGGGACGGGTGGGACTGGCTGCCATTGGCGTGGGTTTAGCAATTCTTAATAAGCCAAATCAGTTAATCTCAGTGCTGAACTTCGTGGGTTTAAAATATTTGTCGCTAAGCGAAGGGGTCTTTTACGGACGTGGTGGTGGTGGTCTTCTGTCTGTAGTACATGGGAGCAGCCATCTTCCTCCGGGGAGTTGGGCTCCTTTGAGGATTAAAGCAGAGACCTGGGCTCCGCTCTCCCGGAGGCGTCGCAGGGGCTGAGACGGGGCCTCTCGGCATCACCAGGATCAACCTCAGCCTTTGGGGCAGCACTTCATCAGCCGGGAACGCTGCACACGATGTCCCGTGGTGGTGGCTGTGAGTTCTGGGGGGTCACGAAGAGGAGGAGGAGGAGGAGGAGGAGGAGGAGAAGGAGGGAAGATGCTATGACATGCCAAGGGCTGTTCCGAACTACCGCTCCAGGCTTTGGGCTCCACTCCGCCTGCGCCTGGCACCTTTCTAAGCATCTCTCCCAAGGAAGAGGCGGTCCATTACCTGCCGTTACATTAAAGAAAAAGAGAGAACCTGCAGCACCAATAAACAGCCTGAAACATTTCTGCAGAGAGCAGCGCTTTAAAGAAAAAAAAAAAAAAGGAGGGGGGGTAAAGCCAGCTGGGAAGGTTTTTACTGATGGCAGTGGTCCTTGGTTACCCTCTTGCTTCTTCCTGCTCCGGGGCACCGAATATCCACGGCGTCACACGGGGAATGCAAGCGGCTGCGTTTTTTTTTACACAATTCTACACTATTGATAGCACCGAAATGCGAGGCCGAGGAAAAGTCAAGCGCAAGGAAGGTGCAGGCACGGACACCACCTAATTTGCTCCAAGGGTTTGGTTTTTTTTTTTCGCGCTTAGAATTTTCCTACCGTTTGCACCGTCTCCCCTGAAACAGGTTGAATCCCTCTCTAACGGTGACCTTTTCTTTGCCCGCGTATAGAAAAATGAACCAAACTGTGTGCTTTTGCTTCAAAACTAGAATCGTGTGCCCGCTTGCCAACCAGAAAAGTCTCTTTTTTTTTTTTCTTTTTTTTTTTTTCCCCCTTCGGGCAGAGGTGGACTGCATTAACAGCGCCGCCCCCGGCTTTGTAAAAAGTGTCACTGCTTTTGTCCCAACCCTCTACTTGACGGCACTTCCACGGGACCTTCGCCTTCTCCCGTGGTTCGGACACAGCACTTTTAGGCGGTTGTGAACACTTCAGCACACGCACACTCGGTGTAGCTTGCCTTCCCGCTGTAATTTTTTAGGGGGGGAAAAAAAAAAAAAAAAGAAAAGAAAGCAAAAGCTTTGGTATTCTTCTCTTTTTAAAAAGTAATTTAAAACCTGTATAGTATTCCAAGCACGCCGTGTAAATATTTATGACTCAGAAATTAGTGGAGGGGTCTCTTTTGTGACCAAGTTGTGGGTTTTGTTTTTTAAATCTTGTTCTAAGAGAGATGTCCCAGGCAGGGGCTGGGAGAGGAGCGCCGAGTGTGTCCAACCCACCCCCTCTGCCCTCATAAACTGTTTTGTTTGCTTTTGATGACTCTTATAAATATCTTTTCAAACCTTTTCTGCTGACCTGTACCTTTAGTTTTGAAGATACCTGTCCAAAGATCGTGTACAGTCGGTTTGAGAACTGTAACCTCACTGCGCCCTAAACCTCGGGGTTGTTTTTTTTGCCATTCAGAGAAGTCGGGAATGGTGTATTTGATAGTGGCATTAACACCACGAGGATGCACATCTCTCGTTCCACGGAGCAGCAGCGACTACTCGGTGACCGAGCATGCACGGCTGTCCTTGCGGTGTCCACACACGACAGCCGGGGGCTGTCGCAGTAACGTCAAACGTAACTTCCAGCACAACATCGTTACTACGGCGCTGACCTTCGGTGCGATCCCGGGGTACAAACCCCTCTCAGAAGAGGCCCCAAGGTCCCGCGGCAGGAGCAGGGGGCACCAGGCTGGAAATAACACGGGTTATAACGCTCTTTTGCCTGCATCAATCCGAGACTACAACAAGAAACCGAGGGTGTGGGATTTACCAGCGGAAACCTGATGAGCCAGACGAGTTGGTACCAACGGAACTAAAGCAGCTGGCCGTGAGCTCGTAAATAATGAGTGCAATTGCAATTATGGTCTTCACGCTTTCTTCACGCAGGCTGCCTGCGTGCAGGACTGTCACGAACATTCACTCTTTGTTCTAAACTAGAGCCGGCAAAGTATGTTGTAAAATACTAAAGACGATGGTAAGTAGGAAGCAGATAGGGACGCGCAGTCTTTGACCCGTGTCCACCCTCCTGGGACCTGGAGTTCGGGATGACTTGAGGTTTTAAAGAATCATTTATTTGAAAGGATGAAGTTTTGGGGAGAGAGGAGGAAGCTCTGCAAGTCTGTGGGTGGTAGCTGAGGAGAACAGGCGGCTTCCCTTAGTTCTGTCCCAGCACAGCTTTAACCGACAACTGACGCGTAATCGGAGGGGAATTTTTCTGGATTAAAACCACGCACGCACTACGCTCCACCGCTTGTACTCTGGGAACGGCCCAAAGGAATGGTGAGTAATGAGGACGCAAGTGTCATTTCCCAGTTCGTGATGATGGGACGCGGCGGCCAGCCCTCCCCCTCCGCCCTGCCCTGTGGCAGCGGAGCAGGGATGGTGGTACCCGGGTGGCACCGCGATGCTGCAGCCCCACGGAAATCCCAGCGGCTCAAACCCAGGAATGATCACAGCGGGGCAGTGGGGAGAGGAGGCAGCACAGTTGTCCTCGATCCCTGCCCATCCGTAGGGCAGAACAGCCTCTTTTAAGGGGCGTTTTCCACACGGATTACTCTGGGAAATAACATCTCACATGTGGTATTTTCCCTCTGCAAAGAGGAATGGGTGTTGGAGGCTCCCGTTTCTCAGTACGTGCACGTTCCTCTCTCTTTCCCTTCTCCCTTCCACTCGATTATTTCAGTGCTTTTTTAAGAGCCACCGTTTCCGATCAACTGCTCACTGTAATAGAAACATCACATTTTCTCACAGTATTTATTCCTTACAAACTCGTGTGACATGCTAGGTTCCCATGGATGTAGCTGATCATTTTTATTTTGTAAATATAATTACCTAACTTTACATTAACTATATCGTAATAAACTATTTTTGCACCACCCTTTGCATGCCGTGTAGTGAGGGCTTTCTTTCAAAAAGGACGCTACTGCATGAAGAACGGAGCAGAGGCCAGAGCCTGAAAACCGAGTGAGCTGATGGCTTTTATAGTCACCCTTCACAAAGGAAACAGCATTTTAATAGCAATAACGTGTTTAAAGTAGTGTAAATCTAATGTTGCTGAACGGGGTTTACTAGAGAATGACCTTCCTCAGCCTTGCAGAGTTGCTAAGCCAGAGAAAGCAATAATGCTTTTTCCCCCAGACCCACGCCAACTTTCTCAAACAAAACTGAACAAATCTGCAACAAAATAGAACAAATCTGTAATCCGTTGCTGTTACTCCACGTACCCTAAATAACACCTAAGGATCTACAGGAATTTTTAATGATTTGGATCTTTGGAACAACCAACCCCCAAGAACTGGCTGGCAGGCAAAAACCAGAAGACGATGTTGAGCTTTTCTGTGAAAATTCCAATCCTGGTGGCATTTAATAGGGCCACTCGCAGCACCACTCTATCAGGCAAAACTGGTAACAAAAATACTAAAGACCTTTTTTCCTTTTGAGAGATTTTGAGGCACTTTAGACTCAGTATAAAGTAGTTCTTACACAGACGCTATTTAGAGATACGAAATTCTGAAGTTTACGCCCATCTTTGTCCCACCCTGAACTGCAGGGACAGGGATGTTGCCTCCCTCTTGCTGCTCCCTCGCTGTCCCCAGCCTGCTGCTGCCACCACAGGCGAAGTCACCCAACCAGACCAGCACACGATGTCCCCACCTGAACGACCTGAGGTTTCCTTCCACCGCTCCAGCCATGTCTGCTCTCAAGACCGACTGATCTCAAAGAACAGTTTCTCTCATTTCTTTCCAGGCTTCCCTACACTTGCTCGCTGGAAGAGGAGCTGTCATTACTGTCTGTTCTCACATTTTTACACTGGAGCTCTGCTAATCTTAAACCAAAGGAAATGTGTACACAATCAAAACACACTTCTAAATTCTGCCTTCGTATTTCCCAAAAATTTCCTTTTACAAACTTTCAACAATTAATGCCAACGAGAAGTGTAACGAAGGTGCTTAATCTCTCTGTACAAACTTGAAATTTGCTGTAGCCCTTTTAACTCTTCTTCAGAGTTACTGATGTAGAGGAGACACTGGGTTACAATTCCATTCTGCAGTATCCCAAGTTGGAAAAATCTCCATTGAAACACCCACCCAGCACTGTATGAACACACCTCGTCTGTGTCAGGGCACGGCAAGGAGCCTGCACGCAGTTTTAAGCTCTAGGAATGCAGTCCTTGCGGTTATCCTCACAAAACAACTCACCAAACAGCTGGGTCATTCCCTCTAGGACAGAAATGACCCACAGCAAGGGATCTGTGGCACTTTAGGGTAGAGGGCACTTTGCTTCTCTGGAGGAGCTGACCTAAATTACACCCAGATGGACAATACAATGATTTCCATAGATGATGATAAAGTCCATGGATGCCCTCTGTTAAGCACTCCACCAGCCCTGTGAGGCAGCTCAATCATTTACTGTCTTTAGAAAAAAATTTGTACTTGATGGGATTGTACTTCTCCCAAATCCTTTCAAACTCATCCAGAAAAGGCTTCACATACTCGACATCCTCCGTGACCAGCACGTTCTCCCGGTTGTTCTGGATCGCTTGGGTGGTCCAGTTGAGGGAGCCCGTGATGAGCATCCTCCCGTCCACGACAGCGAACTTGTGGTGCATGTAACCGCTCTCCTGGTCGTGGCGCACCTGGATCCCTACAAAGACACAACCACCTCTTCAGTGGCGACCGACGCCATCGCCCAACAGCCGCCCCAGCGCCCGGCCGTGCCCTGCCCCGCGGCCGCCTCACCGGCCTGCCGGAGGAGGCTGATCTGGGAGCCCTGGACCCCCATGTACTGGGTGTCGGTGACGATGCGGACGCGGACGCCGCGGCGATGGAGCAGCCGGACGGCGCGGCCCAGCTGCGGGCTGGAGAAGGCGAAGAGGCAGATGTCGAGGGAGCGGCGGGCGGTGAGGAGATGCCGCAGGAGGCGGCTGAGGGGGCAGTCGCCGTGCGGCAGCGGGCAGTGGCAGGGCCGCGCCGCCGCCCCGGGCCCCGCCGCCTCGGCCAGCAGCGCCTCGGTGCAGCTGGGCGGCGAGGGGAACACCAGCACCTCGCGTAGGGGCCGGGCCCGCCGCCGCCAGGCCGCCAGCGCCAGGCACAGCGCCGCCGCCGCCGCCAGCGCCAGCCCGGCCCGCCGCGCCGCGCCCGCCGCCCACATGCCCCCGCCGCCGCCCGGCGCATGCGCGGAGGCTCCGAGCGCTGCCGCGGCGGGAAGTTTCCTCAGGGAACCGCCGCGGTGTCTAGCGCCACCCCGCCCCGGCCGACCGCCTTCCCGGCCCCCGGGGGCTCGGGCTGCCTCGGGGAGGTGGGGGAAAGGCGGCCCCGGAGGCAGTGAAGAGCGGCCACCGGCCCCCCTCGCCTGACTGGGCGCGCTGAGGAGCGCCCAGTAACCCCTCCCCAGCACCCGCCGGCTGCCCGGCATCGCCAGGTCCCGGCTGAGGGGACAGGGACAGACAGCCGCCGGCTACCCGGCGCCGCCAAGCCCCGGCTGAGGAGACAAGGGTGGCAGAATTAGGGCACAAAGGCCCGGGCTGTAACCGCAGGGCGGTGGTGGGGCTCTCCCTGCTCCCTCCTCCCGCCCTTCTGCCTCTGCTCGGCCAGGCAGAAATCACACCGGGATAAAGAAAGAGCCGGCTTTAATCAGTTTGTCTCTAAGGCGTACCGTTCAGAGGGAAGGAGGGCGGTGAAAGATGGCTGCAGACATGATTTTCCGTTAATTAAGTTGTGCACATTCCAGCTATCGCTGACGGCAAAAGGAGCGCCCGGGGCCTGATCCACAAGCTGCAGGAACTTGCCCAGACAATTATTTGGTAATCCCAGGTGTAGATCTGTTCTGGCAGGCAAGCACAGCTGGTTTTATGCTACGCAGGAGGCCTAGGTTCACAGAAACTCTCCCCTTTCTTTCCTGTGGGTACTTTATACGTGTTAAATTGGTGGTTTCCTTGCCCTGGCTCAAAAATGGTATGTTACCCAGAGTGTGGTTGTCCGTGACAGCCCTGTTTTGGATCAGGACGGAGACAGATGGACATTGCATCCAACTCACTGCTTACACAAGCGCAAGGAAAAAATGAAGCCTCATGCTCGACCTGGTGATCACCATTTTTCTGTCTTCGAAAAAGAACACACCTCTGTTCAGAAACGGGGGCTTTGCTAGTGGGTGCTTATGCACCAACTGCGGGTTAGCTAGAGACTCAGTTTTAACGTGTGATCGCTCGGGAGAGCTATTCTTTAAAAGATAAAAAACAGTTGAGCAAGCGAGAAGGTCTAAATGCCAAATAATGTCTTACCTATTGTGTTACACAGCTCTGAATTGGATCAGAATAGATTTCAAGTAGGAAAAAAAAAAAAAAAAAAAAGTAGATCACTTAAAAGGTAGCCCCAAGAGCAAGCACTGACCTAGTACTAGAAATTCCGCTTCACTAGTCCACGCTTGCCTAGTGACTTCTGCAACTTTTATGCCAGTCTCGGTGGGCTTTGTTTTCCCCTCAGGAGTGGCACCCAGGGCACGGGAAGCAGGATGCACACGCTATTCACACCTTCCTTTCCTGGGGATAGAGCTTGAGCACCTCTTTTGTTTCCCCGTCTCCTTATTGACAATTGGGAAATGCAAGGCCTTTTTGCAAACCCTGAAATTAAAGACGTGGTTAGTTTTTGAAGTGAGAGAGTAATGCCCTTTTCCAAGCATCTGTTGGCTGTTTGAATATCCTACAGTTGGCTTTTATGTCCAGTCGAACATTTTCAATTAATATATGGAGCAAGAGATGCTCAGATATGTACAAGAAACAAAGTTCAGGAGGAAAAGACCTGTTAAATTCTGGAAATTAGATCAAGGCTAAGATGCAGGAATTACCTTGTGGATCAACCGCTGCTTCCCCCACCCCAACACAGACACACACTGAAAATCAACACAAAACTAGGCTTTGTCCATTTTACAAAAATAGCTCTTAATGAGATTTAATGCCTGTCTCTATTTTTACAGATGTTCCAGACAAAAATCAACCTGCATATTTTATACATAAGAACAGAACTCGTGACAAGTTGGAACATCCCCTCTGAGCTTGAGTCTTGTTTGAATGAGTGTAGAAGGTCACCTGGGTAAAACCTGCCTCTAACTTGTTAAAAATGTCTACGGTAACATCAAGTTTTCCCAACAATGATCCAGGAAAAGACAAAAAAATAAAAGACTTCACAACAGAAACTGTAATTCCTTACAATACAGATAAGGAATATCCGTTTAGGTAATTAAAAAATGCACCAATGTTTCCATGAACTATTAAGCATTCAAAATGGCTACTATAGAGTTATATAAGAAGGGAGCACCTACAGGTTGGATCTTTTCTGCTTAACTTAATTAGAAAGCTAGGAAACTATTTCTGAAGACAGAACACCACCAGCAACCTTATCTTGGCGAGGTTATCTTCATTACCTGGAAGTTCTGCAACCAGAGGCAAAACAAGGCGAGTATTTTACCCTCTAGAGAGGCAAGCAGGCTGCATTTTGAGACTCCTTATATTACAATTTCCCCCCACCCCAGACAAGATTTCCAAAGCAAATGCTGAACCTGTCTCAAGTTAAGATATCAATAAATAAAGTGGAGTGACAGGACTCCAATAGGATGTCCTGACTTATGCTACAGCAGAAAATAGTCTCTTCTTAAATCCGAGCATAAAGTGGTTTGAAATAATTTACACATGATCCATACCCTGTGACGTGTCACTTATTTTTGGTTCTTGTTCTCTCAGGCATTTAGGAGATTCATGTGGGATTCGGAGAGATTAACTATATCCACTCCCAGGAGTTCTGGATGTTGTCACAGGTATCCGAGTCTTGCCAATGAAATCTAAAACTGAGGTCTACTGCCGCACCATAATGCTTAATGAGGACAGTATGAGATTTTAATTAATTCATACTGATTCCTTGAGTGTTGCTGTATTTTAGTCTTGAGTGTGGAGGTCTAGATTTAGAGTTGAGTTTCAAGACAGAGAGCAGCACTATTTATTAGCACTTATTAGTCCAGTCTCACAGCAATTAGAAAAGACTCAAGTCACTCTTCAAGTTAGTTTGAGGACCAGAAGAATAGTGATGAAGTTTCACTATCCGCCTAATGCACGTGCTGCAGGCTCAGCAGAGGCAACTCGGGGTTCCCTGCGATTATCTGAAGGCAGCAAGTGAGGTTTGGGCACCCTTTAGTTCCGGGACTCCGAGGACGTCGGGCTGCGAACTGTTGACATCAGGTGGGACTTGTAGGTCTTGCTCAGGCCAGTCATCCAGAACTTGAGAAGCTTGACGTTGTCCTCCTCCGCAGCTCCCAGAATGCTCAGCAGTTTTTGGGTATCCTCCTTGGGTCTGCTGTCCACTTTAGTGAATTTAAAGAGGACCTTCACTTTACTGCGGAAACAAGAAACTCCCGTCACTATTACAACGGACTTGCATGCATCAAACAGGACACGAGCAGTAACTGTAGCCTCTCTCGGTACCTCCCGCAACTAAATGTTAATAAAAGCTTCAAACGATATCTCATGGAAACTATGCTCATGCTTTGAATGAATAAGGTGGGGGGGAAGTAGAGTACAAGAAAAAGGGGGATTAGTCAGGGGGGTTACTAGTTTTCAGTAGTAATATGCATAATTCCAGTCTTTTTCATTCTAGTGAAAAGTAGAACAGTTAATTGTGACAACTGGGAATCTCCTTGGGAGACACATCCAGTGCCCATCTGGCCTTCGGGTACATTCACAAAATCGTCATGTTCCATGAATTATTTCACATGACTGTCTGGTCTTCCTTTATAGCTATTTGCACCTTTGAAATGCAGCGCCTGAAGCGCAATCGTGACATCTGTTTGGCATGTTACCTGCACTGGAATACAGCGCACATTGACAGGCATATATGTATTTGCATACTTAATCCTCATAATATATATAAGGCAGACAAGTATTGTCATGTAGGTAACCTACAACACGTGAACTGAAGCATAAAGGTTAAGAACTGCTGAAAGCCAAGAAGAGTTAGGACTAGCATAGAAGAACTCCAATATTCTTAGCTCCCAGCAGTAAAGCCGGCTACTCTCTCAAGACTAAAGCAGAAGTTACCCGACTGTAAGTCTGCCCTGCTGTAACCATTGCAGGATTAGTGCCAGAGCTGTTTCTCTGACAGCAACGTAGTCGTACTTACTTCATCCACTCCTCCTTCAGGCAAACAAGGCACTGATCCACAACATCTACGGAAAGGTTATGGTTGGTCAGGGCAGCTTCGATCTTGTTCAAGATTGTAGGGCCAACTACAGGATCAGAAAGAGGGGGGAAAAGGGGGAGAAAGAGGATACACAAGCTATGGGTTACCCACTTACACCTTTGCTAGTAATGTTAGCAAGGACTAGTCCATTTATTCTATGGCCTGGGCCTGAACACCTGCTGGAATTACCAACAAGAATACACATTTGTTCCACCTCTTATTCTGTTCAAGAGCACTAGCTTGCGCCCCTTTTTCACGTTGGTCTGGTGCATTAATGCAGCTTCATCTGTAGGCAGAAAGCTACACTATTAATAACAGCACAGCCAATTTCAACATAGAATTTGGCTTGATTAGTTCACAGATAACAATCTTCCTTGAGTCAGGAAGAAGCCTACTGTTCTACAAGGTCGAAAAATATACCCTCCAGTCACCTGCCTTGATTTCGTTTCCATGGAAGAGAAGTTAAAGATCATGCCACTAGAAAGATGTTTGATCCAAGAAACAACATGGAATTTTGTGACGGATCCCAGGATATGCACACAGGTTCAGAGGCCTTCGTTTTTTTCAGACACAGTTTTAAACCGAAGCTGTTTAGATTTTGTTGTTGCTAGTCCCATATCAAAAGCTCATTAAAAAAATGTAAAGTTATAAAAAAATCTTCATGCTTTGTACCATATACATAGCATATATAAACAAATATAAACCCTCAATTTTAAAGTCTCCGCTTACTCTTGATTTAATATTCTTCTTGTTAAGGGCAGTTCCAGGACACCTAGTTAAAAAACAAACCAACAACCAACCCAAGGCATTCCTTTCCTGGACCACTTTTTGGAATTCCCTAGGAGACTATTTTCCCAGCAGTCCGTGGCCTAGTAAGTTTGATGCTGTGGTGAAGAAAAGACCTTTCAGTGACTATTTTTGTCCAGAATCTTCTGGAAATGCCACTGGTTGGATGCAAAGTAGACTATTGTAATTATACATACGGGACCTACAACAGCTGCTGGAGCACAGGAAGAACATCACACAGGGAGCAAGTCTCTGCTTTTCATTGCACCTGTATCTTCAGAGGACAGAGCAAGAAGGATTTGCCATCTGTCAAGTCTTTTGGGAATCAATGAGGCCAATTCACCTAAATCAAGACTTCCCAGAAAACACGAGACTGATGGACCTGACTCAGATCACATCTGGGTGCAAGTGTTCGAGTCCTTGAATAAAGTTAGCAAAAAATTTAAAAAGAAAAAAAAAAAAGCCTGGGCATTTCTGTATCAGTCATACTTGTCTATCAAGTGGAACACGGGGGATGAGTAATGTCACGGGCCTTAAAAGCTAGACTTACTTAAAATAAACACACAAGTATTCCATGATAGAAAACATTCATTGTGGGTTACAGAAGAATCATTTCCCTACAATTGCTACTGTACCCATGTTACAGAATTTGTTTCTCATTTCTGAAAATTAATAAGCAAAACGCTGATCAGATAAAGCAAACCCTTTACGATTAAACAGACTGTGGTAAACCTCACCTCAAATAGCAGTACCCTGTTCTATACTGACCTGGCTTCTACTAAGACTTCCTTAAGGGCCAGTACTTGAACAGCTTAAAAAGCGAAAGTTAAAGGTGCTCTTTTAATCTCAATGATACAGGTTCTTTCTGCTTTCAAATCACCCACCTCGATCTGCTGCAACAGGGCTACCGCTGGTGACAACAAACTCGTACTTGTTGAGGGACTGCTCATCCTCAAACAGAGTTGGGTAGAGGCTGGAGCGGGTTGCAGTGCGAACTTCCACAAGGACCGCAAACTCTAGAGCAACAAGACCCCAAAAGAACATTAACTGTACCAGGCCAGATTCTAAAATCTAGCTACATACCCTGCTCCAAGAAAGCACAGCTCTGACCATTTACAATATTTTGCCTGGCATTAATCTTTCCCGAGCAGGAAGCAGGACTGTCAGCTATAGCGTGATCAGTGCTTAAAGCAGGTGTCACACCATTCAAATACTGAACAGGCAGGAGGATGGGGAAAAAAACCCTGAAGTGGTACAGGTTTTAGTTCATGCAGTGTTGTTAGACTATCTGCCAATACTTAATACAAATAAATAACAATAATCTTGTGCCCTTTAATATAAGATAATAGGGAAAGGAGAGGGTTCTGCAACAGGTTCTTACCAGATGATAGTATGTGAGATGGGATTTGGACATGTGGGCTAAGCCCTAGGAAGTTACACCGATACGCCTCTTCATACTGGTCGCTGTAGGGGATGATCCGCACACAACCAACAGGCAGCATGGTCTAAAGACGGAAGGAAACATGTCAAGAGAAACACTGGAGCTAAACCAGTAAAGTGCAATTTTCCCCTGACTTCCAGGGCCAGCCAAGACTTGGAGCAGATGCTCCTGATCTGGGGGGATCAGAAGCATCTTACTCAGCTTGGAAGACTATGCAGTTGCTGAGGACAACCAAGACATGCAAAGAGTGAGGTTTTTTGTTTGGTGGGTGTTTGTTTGGTTTTTTTGGTTCTTTTTTTTTTTTTTTTTTTTTTTTTTTCCAAACCACATAATTTAGAACACACTCTCCACAAGACTGCATGTCAGAGACAGGTCATCATGAAGGCTGGACTACTAGAGAAGCAGATGTGAAAATACGTAGCCAGGAAACAAAGGAAAAAGTTTCTACCCGTAGCACGTCAAAAGCAGACTGGACAAGATCCATATCTCGAGCTTTCCAGATGACCTGGTTCCCCATCAGAACATGCCAAGCCAGCATGCGGAATGCTGATGCCCCAAGAACCTGAAAAAAGAAAATATATATTCTGCATTGGTTATGAGAATTAGTGAAATGTCCAGTTTGCCCTGTCAAAAACATGACTACCACATAAGAAAATTGCTAGAAATGAAGAGCAGAAACAAACATGAAAATTTAGCAGGTCTTGTGCACAGAGAAAGAGCTCTAAAGCACAGCACCAAGATCAAGTATTTCTTTGACACGCATGGAAGGTGTCACGCAAAATAACATTCGCCCCCATCTATGGTTTCAAGAACAAACAACTGCAAAGTACCACTTTGCCAGCATGCCTAGCCAATAATCCAATTCAATATCAAGCACATTAAGAGAATCATAGAATAGTTTGGGTTGGAAGGGATCTTTAAAGGACATCTAGTCCAACCTCCCCTGCAATGAGCAAGGACATCTTCAACTAGAGCAGGTTCCTCCACATTTCGTTTCTCAGTTGGTCCAAATTCTTCAGTGCTCTGGCTAGCCAGAATCAATTAGCCCGCCTGGCCAAATCAGCAGTTTTGTTAAGACAGACACAGGCCTGTTCGGAAGGGGACTGAACAACTTCTATTAGATGATAAAAACTTTCAGGCATTTCTCTGCTCTGGGTTACGTTCACAGAAGTGATCCAGGCAGGAAAGGTGAAACAATATTCCAAGACAAGCCTCCAAAGGCACACACTTGCAATACAGTGGTGTAGTTCAACAGCTTCAAGCATTCTAAATTGGGAGACAGTAGAACAAAAGGAGGCTGAAGACATAAACCAGGTATTTGTCAGGAGTGTTCAGGAAAACAAGCTGGTGTGAAAGAGACCGCAGGTCAAATGCGCCGAACCTTCCCCCTCCGTCAGGTAACTGGAAGCACTGGAAAAGCTAGATCTGTACAGAGCCATTGATTTTGTTTGTAAATTATTTTTTCCCCTCTGAAACACTTTTGTTTTAAGCAAATAATACTTGGCTTTGAAGATGCTGCATGACCTCTGTATTAAATTACTGCCACTGTTCTTGGGAAGAAGTAAAAGCGCAGAATTTGAGAGAAATCATATGATCCCATCCCACATGACCGATGGTCACTAGAGGCCCATGTGATCTCAGAGGAAAGAAGAGTCCTCAGAGACGCGTTACCAGCTGTGTAGGCACCGTGTTCAACACAGAACCAGGAAAGAAGTGCAGACTGCAGGAAATAAATGCATCTTTTAAATAAACATTACCAGGAGAAAAGAGGTTATCAGCTTGTGAATTCAGCATCAGAGTAACTGTGCTCCTCTCTTACCTGCCTCATGTGCCTGAGAGAGCGAAAGACAGACAACCTTCTGTGAGCTATGTTCCAGCTGTTGCAGTCTGGCATCAGAGATGTTTCAGCTGAGCATTTAGATAGCTCTTGCCCTTCTACAACATCTGGCTGGGAAGAGGGCTTCTCTTCTTCCTCGGAACCATCCCAGCCTTCTGACTCTTCCTTCAGGTCTAGCAAAAAAAAAAAAAAAAAAAAAAAAAAAAAAAAAAAAAAAAAAAGGTAGAGCAGTCATAAAAATTGCTGCTCTCTAGTCTAGGCATGGGAACTGCTTCAGAAGTGCCTACACACACTGCAGCCAACTGATGTGAGCTCCATGTGGGGAGACAGAGTTCAGAAGGCAGTAACTGAAAGTACTAATGTCACAGCGACCCCTAAGGTGTTAATGAAGTTTCATAGTTCAGATACACCATAACCACTGAAGGGTCAAGAAGGAATTATCATCTTCTACAGGACACAAAGTCTCATCTTTTGACCAGCTATGTGTTCTCTATTCTTGCTTTAAAGGTCACGGCCAAAGCTTTGAGGCAGGTTTTGTAGATTCTAGTCTAAACGGATTCATAAAAATAATTCAATGCAAGAAAAAATCACGGTCCATTAATTTTAGGAATTCTGTAGAAAAGGGAGCAAGAAGTCCATATATTATGACTGGAAATTCTTCTGGCTGTAGAGATTCATTGGGAGGGCCAAACCAGCCAGAGAGAACAGTAATCATGATGCAACAGTCCTACGCAAGTAACAAACACCACATGTGCATGCAGAGAACCCACGAGGCCAAGGGCCTTGATTTCACATTCCTGTCAAGAGTCATCTCCATATGGGAGAGCACATCAGCTACTGCAGGACTACCACTAAGGTAAAGCTGATGAGAGATGGCTGCGCTTATGATGCTGCTGAAAGGACTCGGTCTTTTACCATCCAAAGCTTCTCAGAGGGTCTTCCAGCTCTACAAATTCCATCTCACCTGCAAGTTTCTCCATCTGAACGAGAGTGTCTTCTGTTGGTGCTCCCTCCAGAAGCTTCTCTGTGAGTCGGCTGCCACAAGCTTTCAAAAGCCTGGAGACATTGAAAGAAACAAAAGAAGCGTTCGTTAAGCCTGTTTGCCAGGGGCAAAAATCCAGTAAAAAACTTGGTGCCATGAGCTTAACAAAAAAATCCAACCACTAACCAATTTGTGTTTCCTTTCAACACATCTCTCCCTTCCTCGGTGTGGTAACTATCAATGCATCTTAGAACCACTGCCACTCCAAGTCACTGAAAGGCCTACCATTTTGCAATTACTTTGTGCAACACACTTATCCAAGTCACATGTCAGTGTTGCAACCCTCTATGTGGCATCTTTCCAGGGAAGTTGGATAAGCAACCAGGCACTGGAGCAGCTGGACTCCCACAGACATACTACTGTGCCGAAGGGCTGCACCTCCCACGCTGCCTGTCACAATACACGGGCACTTCCAGGTGAACAACCACCACACTTCATGTGCGAGTCCCAGGTACAACAAGCTGGGGGTAGGAGCGTCTTTTCTTGCTTTCTTCCATACTTACTTTTATGCTGCAAAACCTTTCCACCTAGATGGACATGGTTTCCATTAGCTGCCACATGAGTAGGTTTACTTCACAGCAACAAGAAATTTTTTTGTCCTAAAGGCATCAGCAGACTGCTGTCTTTCTGTGTTTAGCTCCTTCCAATTCAAAGGCTACTTAGCGAAGTCTAACTTACTACCTCCAGAAAAAAATACCCAAACACTCAAATCACAATTCCACCCTTTCAGAATATGGCAATAATCTCTTCTTAAAGGATCTGTAGAAGCTAGAAACACAGGTGGCATTACCAAGCAAAGGAAGTGTGCAAACATGCCCACAGGTTTTCATCGTTGGTCAGTGACGTTAAGGAGCGGGCTGCATTGCCATTCCGCTGGTGCAGGAAGGGAGTGAAGGCCGTGTTCATCCGCTGGGCGCGCTGAGGGCACCCGTACTGCTCTGCTTCAAACACCTGCACCACAGAAGAAGGGCATTATAAGAGACTGAAAAAGGATAAAATGCTTACATAAAGCTGGGCCAATAAAACTCCAAGAAAAATACCAAGTGAAAAGGGTGCATCACATGCAATCATCCAAAACACATTGTAAATTATGGGAAAAGAGAGGGAAAGGACGTCTTATTTTTAGACTGACTAAAATTATCATTAAGACTTGTGCTCCAAAACCATTGTCCTTCACAACATCAGTTACTTAAACTTCCAACAGAGCTACTGTCTAGCAGCTAGGTCTATGAAAAGTGTTACGACTGGCTTAAAATGCGAGAGGCACCCTGTTCCTTCTCTCCCACACCCCCAGATACGCACCATCCTCTTGTCCCTTGTGTCAGCCTTAATGACCACCCTGGCAGCAATGAGCTGGATCAGGTTTTTGACTCAGCTGTAAATCAACTATCATAATGTTTTACTAACGTTGACTCAAATGGACTCTGGGCACTGATGTACCTTAAGTGCTTTGCCCTGAAGCTCATCAATGATGCCTCTGATTTTTCCCAACAAGAAAGGCCAGGAGTTGATGAGGTAAATCCGATCCATCATGATAGTGATGATGCTGTACCAGCGCTGGAAACCTCGGGCCAGGCTGTCTTTGATGAAGAAGGTGTGGCTGAACACAAAACCATGCTGTTCATCTCCAAAAAAAATAGGGCCTTCACGTCCTGGGCAGACCTGAAGGGGAGGGACACATACACCAAAGTAGTTAAGCACATCACACAGCTGAAACAGTAATAAACTGAACAAAGCTTCCTGCTCTTTCACACACACCTGGTGAATAAAACAAGCCTTTTCTAGGTTACTATCCAAAACATGTGGGCAAACAGACCTCCAGAGGTATCCTACAAACCTTTGATTTAACAGTGTTTTAAGAATTCAGCTCTATTCGGCTACAGTACTGTTGAGAATTCGCAAGGGATTTTGGTGATCCTGACACACAAATGCTCATTAATCTGTAAGGTTCTACCGTCCCTTCTATGAGATGATGAACGTTAATGGTTTACAAAGATCAAATATTTCTTGGTACTAAACAACAGAATCCAATGTTTTTACAAAAACAGTTTATCTTACAAAGCAAAACAATAAACACATAAAAGCAAAAACAAGAAAGGGAAATTTCTGGTCTCGCAAGGTGAGAGGAAGGAATGCTCAATGGTATCAAAGGTCAACCTTAAAAATTCCCACCATTCCTTGAATGAACAAACTTCTATGTCTGTCTTTCCACCTCCATCCCCTCCTTCTTTCTAGCTGCACAGAGCAGTCAGGATCAGCAAAGCACTATCTTGGATTGGAAACAACGCCGAAGGCCATAACCAGGTTTTCTCCCTGTACTCCAAGGTAGTTACCTCGCAGCTCAGACTGCGAACGCAGGCCTGGCGCACGATGCTGAACAGCTGGGGGTGGTTTGGATGTTGGTGACTGACGTACTTGATTGAAGTTTCTTTGTCGTGGCTGACATATCCAGGATGTCCTCCTGCAAGAGAGCGGCAACCCTGAAGATAGAAGAGCAAATCCAGCCATAAATGAGCATGCAGTTACCTAAGCTTTACAAAGGCCTCTGCATTTTCCTTTCAAAATGTGAGGATGCATTATTTACCCATACAGATAAGAACACAAATACTTAGAAGACAAGAAATATGAGTCAGGGTCAGGATTTGAACACAGCTCCTCACATAGGACTCTGTGCAGTATACTTCATATGCTCTTATGCTCATTTTCCACTATTAAATTTGACTGTGAGCTTGCTGCTGGCTCTATAAGTGGTAAAATTCAGTTAACAGAAGCTGTGAAACCAACTGGCCTAACAAAACTGCCCATAACCTAAAGGACAGTAAAAAACAAATACCTCAGAACAAGTACTAATAGCAGACAAGAACAACTGAGAACATACATTTTCACTATTGTTTTAATTGCTTTTGCAATTTTTTTTTTTGTTTCCTAATCAATACTGCTCTTAAAATTACTTAAAATGAATAACTGACCAGACCTAACCTAATAAAGTAAATGCTCTTCAAGGATAAGGAAAGCATTTCTCAGCCACAAGAGAATCACAAATCACAGGGCTTAAAGACACTGTGCTGTCAAGGTCTATATGCTCAACAGCAGCTCCTTCATCCTCTGTTTATAGATCATTACAGTTTATGAAGACTTGGAGATGGTACCGTCAGTCCCATACAAAATGAGTGCAGTTCACTTTTTTTTACCTCTCTTAAACAATACAATTTGCATTAAAGAACCCAAGAGCCCTTTAGTTAAGCCAAGTGTCACCGATATCCACACACGGATATTCACACTTGCCTCACACATGTCTGACTTCTTTGGCCCTGGGCTGCTGGAGTCAGCGCTGGCACCTTCTGCTGGGCTGTGTGAGCGGATCCGACTGCTCATCTGAATGCCACCTTCTTCCTCCTCCGCCTGCTCATTCTGCCCAGAGATGTCCCCGCTGCTTGCGCCTTGGGGAAGCGGTGAATGTAGAACCTCAGTGCAAAAGAGGGTGCGAGGACCATGGAGCTCACAAAAATGGCAGAGGGCAACAATAGCATTCATAGTGAGAGCTCAGCACATGCGTTAGGCTTCCTGAAGGGAAAAAGCACACAATATCAGCACAACGGACATTAAAGCATCTCTGAGGCCTGAGCAGTGCAAGTCCTGCTCTGTATCCCTCCAGGAGCTCAACCTAAGGGACCAGCACACCTGCACCACAGGGTGACCCGAACAAGGGCCAACCCTTCGTGCCCTGATAGGATGGGACTACCGCAGACCAACCCCCCCGTGTCCGGGTCCCCGACTCTCAGCCGGGACACCTCAGACCCCACAGAGGGGAACATGACCGGACCGGACCCCCCGTGCCCGGATACCTCCGGTCCTACACGGACAGACCAGATCTCCGTGCCCGGACAGCTCGGGCCCTGCTGGAGCCTCCCCGCGCCCGGAGGCCTCAGGACTTAACGCGTCGGGACTAGCCCGGCTCAGCGCCCCCGGACCCGAGCGCCTCGGGCCCAGCCACGCCTCAGGCCCTACCCCTCCGGGCCGCGGCCTCCCGGCTCCGACACCGGCCCGGCCCAGGCTCCCCGGGCCCGGTCCCCCGCGCCCCGTCCCGCTCACCGCCGCTCCGGGCTCCCCCGCCCCGGCCCGTCCCGTGTCAGCGGGCGCCTGACACAGCCTGACCCACCGGCCCGTACCATCCCTACCGGCAGCCGGGGTGGGGGGAGAGGGTCAGACAGCTTTCCTGCTGCCCACCCGCCACCGCCACGGAGCGGCGGAACGAGGGAGAAGGAAGCGGGAGAGGGGGAGGAGGCCGTTCGTACCGCGGTACCGAGACGGTTCTTCCCGCCGCTCTGCCGTGGGTCCCCCCCCGGGTGCAGCAGTGACTCGTCCCACGGCCGCCCCGTCCACAGGGGCTGGACGGAGCCATTACCTCAGAACGGGAGGGGGGAGATGAGAAGCTCCGGACAACGCCTCTTTCCTTCCATCGCCATCCCCTACCCCGCTGTCGCTCCGCAGAGATTACACAATTGTGTCTGACCCTCGGCAGCCAAGATGGGGCGAGCGGCCGCCTGCGAGCCCGCGGGCGCTGTAGCCGAAGCGGGCCGCGCTCCCCCCGCGGTGTGGTACGGGCCGTACGGCGGCCCCCGGGAGGGGACGGGGCGGGGCGGCCCGTGCGCACGCGCCGTGCGCCGGCGGGGCGCCGTGAGGGGAAGCGGCGCCCGGCGGGGACGGGGCTGGCGGCTGCCGGGGCAGGAGAGGCCTCGCCGTCGGCTCCCTTTGTGCCTTCCGTGTCCCCAGCGCAGGCGGCGCCCGGCTTCTCCCGTGAAGACGGTCAGTAGAAGCACTGGCAACACCCATCGGGTGTTGTAACGCCTTAAACTAATTAGAGCATAAGAGGGGCTCCATGAAGTGTATTATCTTTCCCCACACCATTTACAAAGTGGTTACCTCAAGATGTTTACACGGGTAAAGCCCAGGTTAGAACTCTGAAGTACTCGAGTTAAACAAGCGTGTTCCAGTCTCTTCAATACACATCCTCTGTCCATTAGAGTACTCCAGCATCTCTTTGGGGTATCAAGTTTTATTAGGGGATCATTTATCTCTAGAAAACTTATGATGCAAAAATATACCCAATTCCCCGTGAACTATTAATCTTTTCAGACTTCAAAATAATAAAAGTACTGGATTCCTCCTTCCCCTTTACCTTGGAGTTGACCCCTAGGGAGTTTTAAATACCCCAGTCTGAACAAAAGCAGTAAGCCTTCCACAAGATAACAGCACGGATCATTTGGTAAATAAATCATTCAAATAAAACTTGTACTTAAAATCCCAAGAAAGAGCAGCTATCACTGATACTGTTACAATATGTATCTCTGGATCCAAGCAGCCACACACGGACTAAGAATTACACCTCTAAGGAAAACGATTCGGGGATGGTCAGTGAGACAGATGATGATTGTAACACAAAGATCAGATACGAACAGAAATGTTTGATCCAAAATCCATCTAATCCTGGAGCCCATCTCGGACAAGGGCCAGTAGCAGCACTTTCCGAGGGAGACACGTGATTTGCACAAAAAGAACTACTGTTTCTACTGGAGAGAGTTCAGGAGAGCTCAGAAAAGCCACCAGCAGAGCTTGAAGAACCCCCGAGCAGAGGCCACTGCCACCCGCAGCAGACAACTAGCAGCTTCCCACCAGTCGGCCAGAATCACACGTCCTGAGAAGCCACAAGAACAAAAGACACCCCCCTACCCACTCCCCCCCCCAAAAAAAAGCAACTAAGGAAAAGCCAAATACAAAAGACCTACTATCTCATTTAAGACAAACTAAGAAGAACGACTCGTTTGTTATCTTTATTTTCCAATAGTACATTTAAACAACTTCTCAGGGCTAACCTCCTCAGCCAGTTTGGCCATGCAGAAAACATTTCCTAGATTATACAGATCGCCTACGACAACACATACAACGGGTGGCGGTGGTGCTGTAGAACAGAGAAAGGAAGTTGTATGGAAGGAGGCGGCTGGAGTTAGGCAAGAGCGGTGCTACAGGAGTGTTCGCAGAGGTGGCTAACGGGGGCTCCTCGGTGGCACAAAACCAGGAGAGGTGGTTGAACACAAACAGCTTCTAACTATGTCTTCTTCAAACCGTTTCATTACCTGCTAAGCATAACTGGAGACCCCTCCTGTGGCTAAGAAGTGTAGCTGCAAGTCTAGTGCTACCCTTGGAACTGCATTTTAGACCTTGGCTAATTCAGATGCATTAAAATAGGAGTTAGAGATCAAAGCATGCAGTCGGTATTTCGTGAACACATCTTGTGGCCATGCTTGACGGGAAGAACAAGCCACAGGACCTCTGAGACTCTTTAAGTTCAGAGGAGCATAGCACACAGTGTTCTCATAATTGATCAAAAGTCCTTCCCTGCAATAAATACAAATTAAAACCAGAAAGCTCAAGTGTGCTCAAAGCGTCTCAGCTGACCACAGCCCATGCAGTTATAGTTCCAAGACTTGAAGGAGCTACTTCATTAAAAATCTGACTTAATTTCAACAGTATCTCAAGACATGCAGACGCCAGACCGTATGTGTTTATCAAACTTATTACTTAAAAGCCCTTCCCCAAAGCACTTTTGGTGAATGCTTTATCTCTACTGATTCTACAGGTGGGACCCGACTTTGAATTTTCAACAGCAATCGCAGTTGAACAGCACAACTATCCACGTGAGAAAGGAACCTTAGCAGTTCTCCAACCTTAAAAGCATTTGCCCTCTTAAAAATCAGATTAAGAGCAAGCGTAATATATCATTTGAAACTATTACATAGCTATTTCTACCATTCTTTTGATGTGAGCATGGATTTATTTTATCTACTTTAGGCAAAAAAGATAACATAGCTGCTGTTTGCCAGCTGCATGTATTAGTTTGTTGCCAATTCCACAGGCAGAAAGCCATCCTGCAGCTCTCAGCAGGTAAATCCACGCTCACTAAGAGGAACTAGGTGGTAGAAAAGCTCAGCCACTGCGAAGTGGAGGTTTATGGTTCTTCTCCAACTTCATGAAAGCATCCTGTATACATTCTCCCCCCCCGCAAGTAAGCCCTTGGCAACGAGCGGCAAGCCATCCACATTTTTGGCTCAGTGGCAGGCCGGGGTTAGTCGTTTGCAGTCCTTTCTATGACTGCCGCGCACTGCTGTAAACACTTCGACAACTCAGCCTTGTGCTTGAGCCCACCGCATTACTAATATACTAATTTAACACTCCCACAGTACCAGAGGAGAAAATTGCATAAGCATGTTCAGCATTGAAATCACTGCAGGATTAACTTGGAGAAAAAAAAAAAAAAAAACAAACTTTAAAAATCATAAATATCTTTAATTGCAAGACCGGTAAGGCAAGTTATGAAAAAAAAAAACCCCAAGATTTTGCTTTAAGATCAGGTGTAAAAGTTGCCTTCGAATATGGAAGTCTCTATGATAGGAAGCACAAGTACTTAATGGTGAGCTACTACCACTATGGACCTATGCTCTGCTCAATACTAAACTGCTATTTTATACGTTTAAAAACGTCATTCACCACACCTAGAGAACAACCTGGGGGCATTTCCCTTCGACTAGAAAGCACACCACTGCCACAGAGGCTCTGCTAGAATTAAGACACCAGCTTTAAATGAAAACCCCAAGAGTTCCGTGTCAGTACTGGAAGCACAAACGGAGTATTTTCAACTACGGGTGACCTGGATACACAGAAGCTTCCCAGGGCAAGAGCCAGAAACGCTCAGCTCCCGCTTGGGCTCCTGAACAAAAGCCGGCAGGTTAGCAGCAGCAAGCAGCTCCCGGGCAGGCGTTTAAGCAGGAAGCACCAGATGCCGAGCTTCTTGCATTCTGACTTGGTGACAGGTTTTATTTATGCCTGATAGTAGGAGATTTGCACCGACACAAAAGTGTTTCAAAGGTGTTTTAACAGTGAGAATCTTCAGATACATGAGAGCTACAGAAAATTAAAAACCCTATTGATTTAAGGGGTGAAGCACTTAAAGAAGCCAACAACAAAGTTTTTTATGTTTAAAATAGTGAATTAAAAACCAGGAGGCATTCCAGCACATTATCTCCAAATAAAATCCTGCATTTTGAGAGCTGTATAGAATTCTATGTTCCATGTCAAATTATCTTCTCTGGAAACAAAGATCTATAGCATGGCCTTCACTTATTTCCACAACAGAAAAGTATTCGCCTGTTGAATCGCTTTTGTATAGGAACAAAAATTTAAATTTCTTTTGGTGTGAACAACTTCATATCTAGAATCCTCTAGAACACCAAGATCTTTCAAATATCCTTTTGTTTAGGTCTAATAAGTTTGATCTAAGAGCAAATGTTATTAGGAGATATTTTGTACCAGAAATTTAAAATCATAAATAGCTGTCACGTATGGATTTCTGCTTTTCAGCAAAACTACCTTAAAATGCTCATTAAAATGCTCGTCCTTTTGGGAAGAACACGGTTCTTATTTCATTTAATAGACAGCAGCCAGCTACACCGGGCATATGCAAATTATAATGTAGATAATTTACTTAAACTCCCCCCCCTCCCCCCACCATACATATGATAAATCTGCACTTTGAGCCAACTTTAAATACAGAATAATGAACCAGTAATTATCTTGTAAGTGAACCAACACTAGTTGTATTCTTCCCTGAATAACTTTTTTTTTCAGAAGAGAAAAAAAGGACTGCTACAGAAACACAGCAACATTCAAACCCTTTAAAACAAAAGGTAGATTATTTAATGCATTAACGATGTTAATCTGAAGATAAATAAATCCACAACAGACTTTTAAGTTTCTTTTGAGATTTCCTTTTTCTTTGCAGAGAGTATTTCTGATATTGTACAGTACTGAGAGGGTGTTCTTTTATTTTCTTAAGTCCAGGTGAAAAGCAAAGCTCAGTTCCCTCTGCTCTCTTCGTGGAACTCCTCAATGCCCTATTCCAGGCGTGATTCTTTCATAAGCTTTTACTTGAAAGCGGAGTGGTGAGCAACATGAATTTCAGGAATAACTGGATGGTTTGGTCCCTGAGTCATCTTCTTGAGAGCCCATACTCTGGAAGGGAGAGAGGTATTTGTTTTCAAAAACAGGTCTGAAGGTTTACCTTTGAGACACACAGTTCTTTGAAGTCAACAGGCAGGAAAATAAAGTGTATATGAAACAACATGCACTTCCTTTTTGTTTTAAGCCATGATGTTTATGTGCATAATAATAATAAGTAATTATTAACACTGTAAATACTTACATTCAGTGCAACACATCCTCACTGCACTGAATCGCTTACATACTCTTACAAGACACTAAATCAATTACCTTCTGCACAAACTGAGGGTTCACAGTGATCTCTTGATCCATGGCTTTCAGTCGTTCATCAAGCTCTATACATTTCAGCATCTTAAAAACATATACTAAGTTGATTACTTTGTCCAGCTTGTACATGATCTTCAAGATATTTCACAGCTGTGCTACGCAGAACCAGTAACTTCTGCCGTCACAAAAGCTCCACGTCAAAACGTTCTCATCCCTCATCTCCCAAAGAAAAGTGTCAGACCCCTTTTTTATCCCCTTACTTTGATCCATATTTCCCTAACAATCCTTTTTAAGGCCACTGATACAGTCCCATGTGGGTCAACCACCTCAACCTACAGGCAGGTTATCAAGAGCCAGTGGAAGGAATCCTTGAAGTCTAAAACTCCAAACCCAATCTTTCCAATCCATTCAATTAAAGGAAATTCCCATCTCCAACATTAAGCAGGCGGTCTACCGAAACATCTCAAGCTGTACAGAAGATACAACAGGGAATGGATTGACAGTAACAGACTATCAATCTAAAACCTTTAAATACTGGTACTGTGAAATAATTGAATAATGATTTATAGTCCTCAATCTCTACGTGCAAGTTAAGTTGCTGGCTTCTCTGACTACACTGGCTTCTCCCGGCAGCGCTCTGATTACAGACTAAGGTTCTTCAGTAGGAATTCCAAAAGCAGTTAATATCTTAAAGATTTACCTCCTGATCAATGTTATGAAGCATAGCTGGATTGTTGTATTTTTCAGGATTATCATGGAAACAGACCATACCATCTTTCTGATTAATACTTGCAAAGATTTCACCGTCTTCTATCTGAAATGAGAGAGGGTTTAATGTAAGGTATCATTAGGAACAGAATTTCAGGTAACTACAACGTGCGGATTCCTTGTGGAATCATCTTTAACTTGTTTGCTTTTTACTTCCTAACAGCTTCCCAAAGACAAATGATGCATGCCTTATCTTAGGCAGAGATTATCTCTTAAGATTTTTTGGGGAACGGTCTAAACACCACAGCAGACTGACGGTATTTCCTTCACCCTGAAAAAGAACCATTCTTCAGCCATTCAGAACTTGCGCTGCCCATACAAAAGCTTAAAGAGTCTCAAACGGGACCAGTTTCTAAATTAGGACAGTTTAGCCAAGTCACAAGTCTTACCATGTGGAGGACGTATTTTTCTGCTTCTTGGGGCCCTGACAACTGCACTCGACTTGCCATGTCTTGTAATGACAATGTTAAAAATGTCTGAAATTTAGAAAGTATTAAACAGTTAAAACTAGATGCTAAGAACTTCCCCTATCAATCCTTCACGTCCTATGCAATCTTATTTTGAAGTCTGATGGGAAGAAACAAGCGGATCACACACTTATTACTTATAAAAGCACCATGAGAGCGGAGTCAGTTTTTGCCCCAAAGACACCAATTTGTTGCACTGTTCACGTATGCAGAACAAACTAATGGAGTCATTACTCCATTTCTGCAACTCCATTTTATCCCAGAAACAGTCCTGACCATGCCCAACCTCTTCCCTCACCTTTCTACAAGAATAAGGTGACAGTCCGTCCCTTGAATTTCCTTCGGGATGCATTACTTCTGAGTTTGGTTCTACTGCAACAAACACCATTTGAATTTGCAAAAAAAGACCTTTCCTCTGATCACCTTTAAGGATTAGTCTGATCGCTCAGCTGAAGGAGCACATCACTCCACCGCTGCTGTTTTTCCTTTTACTTCTGAAATCTGTCCCACTCACTCACTCTTCTCTAATGAAGTGACCCGTAAAGTTCAGGTTTCCTATTTTCTGAATAGAGATGAAGGTCATTTGGTAGCAGCGCTCACAACTTTTCCGATTATGTATGAAAATCTCATGGGCAAACCCCTCTGACAGACAGACATATTGAACCGCCTTTTAAATAATTCATAAGTAGTCAACTGAATTGGTTTTCTATATAGAGCATTTTAGTCTCATTTGTTTCAGACACAAATCTCAGTTTTAGTCATTTCTCCGTGACATTACTACATTATCATTTTGCTCTGAATTGAGTACATTTCAGAGATATGCTCTTTGAGAAAAACTAATCACAATTTCTCAACAAAACAAAAGCCCTACATCTTACCTTGGTTAGCCTCTGAATATTCTTTTTGTAGAGAGATGACAAGCATTGCTTAACCAGCCCCATATTGTTATCCCTTGTGAATGTTTCACTGTGTTTGTTCACCAGATTTCGAAGCTCCGAGGGTTTATTGGTTGAATAAACTTGCGCTAATTCATGGTAAGCATTGCTAAGGGGCTGCAATTAGAAAAGCAGAGAACCCTTCTTAAAGAACATGGTGTTCAACCAGCCTCACAAAATCTACTCACTACTTCAACATTAGAAGCCACGTGGGCATAAAGGAAATTTAAGTAGCTCAAGCATCTCTCATAAAAATTATGCAACGCCTGTACATGGCTTTACAGCAATGATAGATCCTCATACACTCGATATGTATTACTCAATGTAAGATTTAGTAAACATAATTCAATGACATCTGTATGACAGTTGTAGTTACGGGAGAACTAGAAAAAGTCCATTAGCTGACCAGCATACGAAGTAAGCAGCATATTGACTAGTCACTACCATCCATTCTATTTGTTCTGCCTTCTAAGACATGTCATCCTAGTCCATGATGAATCACTGCACGGACAATAGAGAATCAGAAGGTGAATCAGAGAGTTCACCTAAATGACTTTAAAATGGCATCTGCTTGAGTTTGCTTATTAGAATCTGAAGTTAGAAAAAGATTTTTGGAACTCTTTAAAATTTGGTCACAAATCAGCACTCAGTATTAAATAAGGACTCGCTAACTTTCGAAAGTGCGTTATTTTCCTAGGATCAGAACTCTCTCACTAGCAGTTTTGTCTTCCATCTTACAATTCCTAATCAAAATGCTTATGGACTCCAAACTTGCAGCATTTTCAGAAGCTTTTATTCTTTATAAAGATGGAGTTGGAATAAACTATTTAGCATTTTATACTTCAACTAGATGAAGTTATGGGTTGAATGTTTTTACAAGGACACTGCATATTGAAAGCCAAGTGAAACCTGAGTCTTGTTTGAGTTCTAACATAAAATCCTATCAAGAGGTATGCAGTATCAGTGAAGAGAATATTGGTAAGTACTATTCAACCCTACAGTTTTTGCAAACTTAAGTTTAAAAACCTGTATTGCACAATATGAACAATACAATTTGTTTGTAACAGACATAGAAGTTGCCAGACAATCGTTAGCTATTGTACACTAGAAAGGCAGCAAGAGGTTGTACTCTGGCACATTGTGCATTATTTCCCATGATCTGCAATGTCAAACAGTACTATCAAATGAGGGTAGGAAAAAAAATCATTTATAAATTCAGATTTGTTGATCTATTATTTAACTGTATTCGCAAGACTTACCTTAATGAATCTACCAACTATCTGGGAAGTGTATTTTGGTAGCTGCTGAACTTTGCCAAGTAGTATCAAAGAAACTAGAATATACTTTTTATATGATTCCAACATAATATGACTGACTGCCATGGCTGGAGTAGTTATTGCCTAAGCAAGAAAGAGAGAAATGGAACAGAAATTTAGTATACTTACTGGCAGGTCCTTGTAGCTACTGCATTAACAAAAATGTCAGTTTAAAGCTGCATGCAGAAAGGATACAATGACACATGAAATCCACCTTTGAGCGTTAAAGCTTAACTAACTTCTGCCAAAATTAATTATCAAAAAATGTCCTAAACCAGTAAATTCTATACAAGCTACTCAAGACATATCATGTTACAGTGATGCCTACCTTAAAATAACCCTGTTAAGGTCAAATCAAAACTTCTTTCCTTGGTATATATCTGAAGTTGTACTAGAAAGCACCTCTAGCTACTTGTTACCAGGAATGATTATACAGTTCCTGTAGAACCTGGATTTACACAGATCCTTAAAAGAGGTTTTATAAAGCTATGACATCATCAGATCTTATATTTAAGTATGTTGAAAGTGGTCTGCAGAATAGGGGAAAGGAATTTTAGTTTACTATGATACTGCTAGCTATTCAAGAGCTCACCTTTATTTACAGAAAAGAAAAAGGCTGCACCAGTTTATTTCGCACATTTGACAGCATTTCCCCCCATACACACATGAAAAACTTTCCCAATTTTGCGATGTTCTCTTCTTTCAGAGAGAAAGTAAAAGCAGCAAATATTGTAGTAGCCTTGAAGAAGTGTTAACTCCCATCACAAAATTAGCAAAGGTCTTAGCAAAACCACTAAATTATTTTTTTCTTTAAGAATACACAATTCTGAATGTCGGCCTGTGACCTGCTTCTATGCAAGCGGTAATAAGCAGGCATTTGAAAAATATTTATAGGGAGATAAATTTAACATCACCCTTTGAGTTGCATAGTTTTGTGGTGCAATAGTTACTTGGCTGTCAGAGACCTTCTTAAAGGAAAACACCTCTAAAGACGGCTTGCTTGTTACTTCACTTTATACACTAAAGAGTACCATTCAGGCTGTACCTTTCATAAAAGAGCTAATAATGAACGCTAACCCAAATCAGTTTTTATGCATTACTATGACGAACACACGTGCTAAAGCAAAACCTCTGTGAATAATGAACAGCAGTATAGATCTATTAGTAGAATTACACTCCTAAGGTTAAATGAAAATAATTGGAGACTGCTTGTACTTCACTGCTTTTGTTGCTATCCTTGGTGGCAATTCAGAGGTGATACATTCTCTCAGTGCTATTACACATGATCGTTTTGCCTTCCAACTGATCAGACTTTAGACTTACCGTTTTATTTAAAGTTACCTGTTCATAAAAGTAGAGTGCTCTTTCAAAGTTCTTTAGCCCAGTGTATATCATCCCACCATAGTAGTAGTAACATAAAAAGTGCTTCGCATCATATGCCCCATTCTCTTTACAAATATCCATCATGTCCACATCTAGATACGGGAGGGCAGGTTTAAAGCATTTTGCTAACAAACAGAGCTACAAGAAAATAAATCAAGTTTTCACAAATTAGCCATTTCCATTCAAATTTCCACGAGGAAGACAGTTGAAACTAAATTCATCTTAGTGCTATTTAATAGATCTCACTCCTCCAAGAGTGAAAAAACAGTGCACGTCAGCAGTGCTGTAACACAGATTATTCGTTGCATCACGATACTTGGAAAACCCTTATCACTGATTGTGAGCTGTTATAATTATCCATATCCTAAAGAAATCAGACTCTGACAAAGCTGCCTGAAACTCCATGCCTTCCAGACTACCGTGCTGGCAGCACTAAATATTGCTCTAAACATTCCTGTCCAGCCCTAAATCCCAGGAGCCAAGAACAAGACAGAAGTACAAATCCAGGCCAAAGACACCGAGACAAACATGCCTTTTGTCAAACTTGAGCAAACAGTATCTGGATATTACACTTATACTGACTAAGAGAAGCTGTTTGTGACTTTCAGCCCAGAGAGAAGGGATGTCAAAGGACTTTCGGAAGTCATCAACAAAACCAAAGTCTGAGGACATGCACGGAACATTTAACATCAATAGAAGGGGATTTTGTGTCAGTATATCATATTATTTATTACTGGAAAAAAAAACAGGTAAAAGCCATTTTTACATTGCAATATGTGAGCATGCATTTCCTCAAAGGGTTATAGGTATTTTATAAGCTTTTATTCTCAAAAAAAGCCCTTATGCTCCCCTTACCTGGCAGAGATCTGCGTGTATTGAGGTCAGCTGGTTTGTGTTCATCTGCATCTTGTCTATGGCTTGTCTGAGAATGCTAATTCCTCGCAGGGGCTGTCAGAAATTACATCTCTTTCAGATAATTTCTCATAGATGGCAGCACATTGGATCTTATGTTGACACTTACAAATGAAAAATAACACTAATTGACAGGTTCCATTAAGTAATAGTTAACTTGAGGTTCCCTTTTTGTAGGATACTGCAGCCTCTTAGAAAATAAAATTAACCTTGGCTATACAACTTCTCCTGATAAACTAAATAAAGTCATCAATTCTGTTCCACAAAGCCAACCTCATCTGGAATGTGGTAATTTGTATTGATAAGAAAACCTTTCTTGATTCCATGACACCATCTAAACTCCCACCAAAAAACAAAGGCATGGCTCTGGCTTTACTCCACTTAGACCAGCCTTGATTCCCTACTTCTATTTCAGGCTAGATTTCACTAAAATGGCCTGACAAAGTAAGTATCTTAGCAACAAAGACCTCGGTCAAATATTTCTTAATCAAGTTTCCTTTACGTTTGAAGGCATTTAATTAAGAACATTATATAACATTGGTGAGAATAACACTGAAACTAGTACCACTGACTCCTCAGTGCTAGTAATTTTTGCAGCTCTCCTACTCATGCACACATTATCTGAAGAACATTCTTGGTAGTACAGATTTCCTAGTTTGTGTGCGAGAGCACATTTTTAGGTGACTCTCCCCCCAAAAATTTATCTTTCTTATGTTTTCCTTAAAGAAGTCTTAAAATCTTGATTTAGGTTCATTACCTCTCTGTAAACTTAACAAGTAAGGAGCTGCACAAAAATATTTAACCTGAAATTAGTGGCAAATCTTTATGAAGTAAGAGACTGGTAATGTCCCCTGTAAGAGCTTGGATATAGTAGGTATCTATCTGTACTAGATCATACTTGCTCACCTGTTTTCTCTCCACAAGGGCATTTGTTAACTGGTGGCACAGGCCAGCAACTAAATACAGTAAAAAAAACAAACAAAAACAGTGAAAAAAGAAAAAAAATCAATAAAACCAAACAATCCGAAAACACATTAAGTCTGAATGTAAGCTTAACTTACAAGTGTCTGTTGCATATCTAATGTGTTCCCCATTACAAGTGCTGATAAAAAGCTGCACCTGTGAGAATAACGTTTCGAAGTCAGGGATGCTGGGCATAGAAAACTTCACAAACCTAAAGTAAAAACAACAACATCAAAAAAAGGTTTAACATGTAACATTTGGATATTAATAAAAAAGCTTCATCTTCATCACTAAGTCTCTGCAGATACATGTACATGCTTGCAAACAAATCCAAAGTGTTTATGACAGATGGCACGTGATTTCCCCAAGAGCTGCACAACATTTGAAAATATGCTTTCTGTGCACATCCCCATTCTCAATCTAGTGCAAACTAAAATTTAGAACAAACTATCGCAAACAAAGATCATTTTATCGGGTACAATAGTTAAAATATAATAGAAACACCGGATAACAATGATGAATTGTAATACACAGCCACACAACTTCTTTGGACACTTGCAGCCATCTGCTACTTGAACGTGCTCAAGATTTCTCAAGTATTAAATTATGAGATGTGTATCTCTTGTTTGGAGCACTTTCTCTTCCAGTTTCTCTCCATTGCTGGTGGTTCCTTAGCACCCTACAGGCGGTAGCCTTGAACATTGCTGCTTCTGTAAGATGAGCTATGATTATGCTCATCTGAGGGCAGTGAAAACTCTAGCTATGCATCCTACAAACGTCACAAAAACATATAGAAAACCCCCTCTGTTTAATGCTGTTGGAAGGTACCCAACCCTGCCCATACTTCAGTTGGTACACACTGTAATATGCAGTTCAAACCTACCTAGATCATGAACCTTCCTCACAAGGCTTATGACTGCTCAGGTTACATGCTGCCATCCCTTCCCTGTCTCTCCAGAGAGTTTAATTCTACCTGTGCAGGAGTTTGCCATGCCACAGTTTCATCCGGGAGAACTTTCCTATATGTTCCACTGATACCATCTCTTCAAATAATACATTTTACACGTTATTTCCTATAAACAGTTATCTTCCTTCCTCCACCTGTTTTAGTGACTGTTTTCATGTACCCCATGATACAGTGATTCTACTAATGCAGTAGCAATGCCCTGCTATTTGTAAATTCCATAATGCGTTTTTATGAGACGCTAGTGAATAGTAACATTTAAGTGCATTACGTCTGTATTAATTTTGTTTCATTCAGAGTAGTAGAACAAGTACTAGAATTCTGATCTTTCCTTTAAAAGAGAACGATAAGATAATAGTGGAACTTGTAGATGCTTCACTTACAGTTAGGTACAGCTAGAAACAATAGTTTGAGCTTCAGGGCCAAATATCCTCACTTTACCTCACCATCACCAAGGTGCTTCAAGTATTATCTTAAACTACAGACAGCAGCAAGAGCGTCGGTGCTGTCTAGAGACAAGTACCCAAGAACTATGATAAGAAGCCATGCTTCACTGGGAAAGAAAGTGTTGCTGCATGCTTACAGTCCAGTGCACTAATGCCCTGCCAATCAAATTTTAAAAGTTAGGTTTATACCTTTTTGCTGAACACGTATGGAAAAATACTTATAAAGACATAAACAAGAGAAACAGATATAGCCTTAAGGAAAACAAACTCCCAATATTACCATTTGACAGTAATGGCATTTACCAGCTCCAGAGGTTTTTCTCTTTTGAAAATACAAATTTGCCTCGGTGTTTTTATTAATAAAATGTGCATAACAGAAGGAAACTAAGCACCATTCTAAGAAATGCTGACTGAAAACATTTATGGCCAAAAGAAAAACATTTGGTTGACAATTTAGCATGTTCCTGAAGTTTTAATACTAAAGATACTTAATTAAAAGAAAGCAACACTTACAAGACAGCAAGAACGCCTAATGAGTGTTCCTGCACATCCAGGGCACCAAGCACTGTATCCAGATGGGAAAGATTTTTTGCTAGCAGTTCTCCGCTTTTATTGATCAGTTCACAAAGCTGGGTCATTTGCCCTGAAATACAAAACATCATTGTCAAACTCTATTTAGAGAACACTCACGCGTTCCCATACTTCATTACCTTGCATCCCTATATAACCTGAGGAAAAAGTAGTCTCACCCAAAGAACTTACTTTCCTTTAATACCATAGGCACTAGTTTTCAAGAAGTTAGGTACCCACCATATGTTTTTTATAAGGTGACAGCTAAGCTTCTGGCCTGTGGGATTGCAAAGGAGACCCTCAGAACACAAACACAACGTGAAAAGCAGCATCAGCTCACCTCATTAGAGAGAGGGCTTTAGGGTCTCGTATCAACGCCAAGCTCCGTCTAAGCCAAGTCTATAAGACTTTGGCCAGTGTACTGTGATGTAACATTTTGCCTCATGTGGATAAATTTACCTACATTTGTGCCTTCTGGGTGTTATAAGGGAAAAAAACAAAACACAACCAAAAGAGCAGCAAAAATAGTTTCCTCCGCTTTCTAAAAAATCCCAATACCAGAGCATGTTCCTTGCTGCTTCTCAAGTGCCCTATTCACTTTTCAGGTCTGCTCATAAGCATTTTTTTTGAAGTAGACATTAAAATGACAACTAAGTACCTACAACAAAAGGGTTTAAAAAAACCTGTTCTTAAATTTACTTGGTACAATCAAAAATACAATGCTATTCTATTTGTTGTGAGCTATGAACACAGCATGAAAGGCAACCATTTTGAAATAGGAAGGTATGGTAAGCACAAAAAAACCTTACAAAGAAAGCAGACCATGAACTGCTTTCATTATCATGAACTCCTTTCAAACTCTTCCTCCCCTCCACAATTACTTGAATTAAAACTACGCTTTTCTGAAGCAGAGTATTGTTTCAGTGTCCAATCCTTGCAGATTAGAGAGAAAAAACAAAGGTTCTCTCACCCTTACAAAAATCTTCATAAAATGAGGAATAGTGCCTCCATTCATAGAGATTTACAGTATCCTCAACTCTCAGGCCTTTTCCTTTGAAAAAGAAAACCTGGGAAGCCCTAGCAATGAAACATTAGCTTTGAAGTAACACAGGGATCAAAAGTTCTGAATGGGGGACCAGAGCCCAAGAACTCCAGAAACCTGCCCCCAAAACTGTTCTCTCCATTCAGAATTAAAACTCCAGGCACAAGCATGGAAAGGAATAAGGCTTGTAAAGCGCTCTGTGGTTTGGTAACAGTATTCAAGCATTGCAAAACCTTAGTTATGGTGTTCTCCCTAGTACAGAAATCCACCCATTCTACAGCTATCATCTAGCATTCTCTAGAAAACAAAGCAAAAAAAAACCAAAACAACCCTCTACCTGCAAACACACACTGAACAACTTACAGCGTAAGTAGAAATACCCACACCAGGCCCAACTAAATGTCCATTTATGTCACCTCCCATGCAGCCAAATGCTGATAAACAGAAACCAACACCACCGCAAGCACATGTACCTCTCCTGTGTGCTCACATGACCTCCAGCAGCCTTGACAGACATTCTCTGTGAGAAAGTTCATCTGGCTTGTCCCTAATGGGAGAACTTCCATAAAGTCAACCAATTTCCCCTTGAACCTTTTGCATCCACAAAACTTTGAAATAAAAACTTCTCCAGCTAAACTACAGGCTCGCAAAGAATCATCTTTCATCTGTTTGTACCCACACCTTGCAGGTATAATTTGTCTCTTGTATCTGATATCCCCAGTAAAAATATTCTGTATTTAATAAGTTAAAGCAAAGTAAGAGAAGTTGGAGCTCCACCTAAAAGTAACTGCCAGAGATAACGCCTGGGGCCATAGAGGAAAGCATCAATTTCTGATCAGTTCCAGGGAGCGTACATCCCATGCAGAGAAACACTCAGAACACATTTTAGGGAGCATCAACACAGGCGGAGAACGTTCAAGAACTAGGAAACGCTGTGCCCGCACACAGGAAAATTAGGAGTTTGGCCATGAAACTAAGGAATGCTAACTATGGTTATTAAAACGCTTTTTGAACACTTGATTATGGCAACTCTGATGTACAGTCTCAGGCCTCCTATCACATGCTTCCGTGGTAAGTCAGGACTCTTCTGTCCATGCTCTACTTTGTCCCCAGGAGCTAATACTTCCGAAAAGTATTTTAAAACACATGCTGCAACTTGCATACTCATCAGTTAGGCGACAGTCTGGGCCAGGTGCTCCCAGCTAAGGTCCCTGCGATGCCCGCTGCTCTCCGCTGATTCCCAAAGCTCAGATTTTGACACGGCCGCCAGTGCCGGCTTCACTCCCCTCAGCTGGGGCCTCCAGCTACCTCAAAGCTACCAACTACCACCACCGTGCCGCTGCCCCGAAGCGGGGAGCGCTGTGAAGGGCACGGCCGGCCCTTGACGCCCTGTCAAACCATCGTCGGCGAAACCCTGCCGAGATCCCTCCACAGGCCGCCTCTGCGTGCGGCGAAGGAGCCCTAAATTACAGCCCGGCAAGGGCCCCGCCAGCCCGGACCCGCGCCTGAGGGAAGAGCCGTGAGAGGGGGCGCAGGCCCCAGCCCGCCCTCCACAGCCGCGCGGGGCCTGGCGGGCTCCGCCGGCCGCCGCCCCCCTCCTCCTCCTCCTCTTCCTCGGGCCCCGCTGGCTCCCCGCCACACGCGGCTCCCCCTCATCACGGTCACCTTGAGCCGAGAGCTGCCGGACGCTGTTGACGAACTGCTCCAGGGCCGACGCCATCTTGGCGGCTGGCGGCGCGGCCGGGAGCGGCGGGGGAAAGCGGGAAGGGAGCCACCGCTACGGGCCGCCGCCGCCGCCAGCCAATCAGCGGCGAGGAAGGGGAGGGGGGTGCCGCGCGACGCCCGCCGGCCGTGCGTCACTTCCGCCACCCCCGCCAGCTCTCGCGAGAGCTGCCGTCGCTATGGCAACCGCCGCCATCCCTCCGCCCGCCCGCCCGGAAGGGCCCGCCCCGTGTCAAGCACAAGGGAGGCCCTTTGGGCGCGAGAAGCCGTGACTCAGCAGGGCTGGGTGAGTGTGTGTGTGTTTGGTGACGTCATGATGCCGTCACACACCCCCCCCACACACATACACACGGCCTCATGTCGCGGTATGAGGGGCCCTCAGCGGGTTGATCCCCTCAGGAATTTAATTCTTTATTGAGGTTTAATTCGGTTGGTATTAATGGAATTGCATTTTCCACCCGTACAGGAGCTGAGGCGGCGCAGTAACGCGGCCCTTGCGCTGCGGCGGGCAGGGAACCGGTCAGTCCCTCAGTACACCCTGGAGGAGGAGGAAATTCCCGCCTTCCTGTCACTCCTGTATGTATTCCCTCACTGCGGAGTCAGAAATGCCAAGTGATGCCTAAATCCCGTTCCTTGCAATAAACAAGATGCCTCCGGTGCGAGCGAAAGCGGAACACAGACTTGAAACTTCATACGTTTTCCCTCCTCACCTCACTTTTATGTTTACCCTCGCGGCCTGGCTGCCAGTCCCGCTCCTTTCGTCATTCACGCTGTGACCTTCCCCATATCACCTGATCTCCACAGCTCATTTGCCCTTCCTGTGAAACAAGGACGAGATATTCTGCTGGAAAATATTCTGGAATTGAAAGATGAAATGTTTTGGAACCGCTAGAGCCGTATTATTGCCGTTGACCAAAATCCTTTCTTTCCCGGCTCAGCCTTTGCCTAATCCTGTTAGTCACACTCGGCGTCCTCCCCCTTCTTTAGCAGCTCTAATCCCCGCTGTGTTTTTTGACCAGTGATCTTTGGTCCCGTTTCAGAATATACAGAACATCGTGGCGTGCTGTTTCTATGTCAGTGCTTCTTTGGGGTCTAGCTATCATCTTTTGAGGGTTCCCGTCACCCACTGGGGACTGAGCTATGTCACACTGAGTGAGATCCTGGGCGGACTATGCCCCCTCCCAACGAATGGGTAGAAATGGGTGTATTTTATGTCAAGACTTAGCTGCAAAAATCACGTTACGGCTGTCCCCAAACCACGCACGTGTGCCCCCAAAGATGTACCCACCACCCGCCCCAGGCAGGGGGTTAGAGGGTCCACAGCAGGCGAGGGGAGACGGAGCGTGGGGTCCCCCCGACGCTGAGAGATCGGGAAACTGAGGCAGGGGCTCGGAGACCCCCCTCCCGCCGCCCCCGCCGAGCCCCCGCTCCGGGGCAGGGGAGGCAGCGGGGCCGGGGGAGGCTGAAGGCGGGCGGGCGGCGCGCTGGAGCCGCGCCGTCGCAGGGCGTTTGTGCCGCTTTAAGGCGGTGCCGCCGCTCCGGGCTCGGTCAGGCACCGGGAAGAGGAACTGGGCTTTGCACTGCCGGGTCGGGGCGAACGCACCGCCGTGCCCCGGGCGGTCCCGGCACCCCGCTCCGCCGCCGCCGGCTCCGCGCTCGCTGCAAGGGAGGGATGGGGCGGGGAGGGGGAGGAGGCGCTGGGGGCGAGGACGGGCCTTTGCATCCCCCCCCCGAAACCCCTCTGCTCCCCATTGCATCCCCCTTGCATCCCCCCCGCTCCTTCCTCCTGCAGCTTGCCAGGGCCGCCTGCTTGCAGGGTGCGTGCTTGAAATAAAGCCCCCTCCCTCCTTCCCTCACCCTGCCCGGAGATCCGCCCCCCCCCCCCCCCCCATCCCCTGCCCCGAAAACCCCCCTTCCACCGCCCCGAAAACCCCCCTTCCACCATGATTTTGCTGAGCAGCTTCTTGCACCTTCGGCCTCGGCGCTGCGGCCCCTTGGCAGGGCTGGGCAGGGGAGCCGGCCCCACAGCGGGGTCCCGCAGGGCTCTGCGGGTGCTGGTGGACATGGACGGGGTGCTGGCCGACTTCGAGGGAGGCTTCCTCAAGAAGTTCAGGGCCAGGTACCCCGACAAGCCCTACATTGCCCTGGAGGACCGGAGGGGCTTCTGGGTGTCGGAGCAATACGGGCGCCTGGGACCTGAGCTGAGTGTGAGTCTATGCATCCCCCGGCTCTGCGCGCGACTCTTGTTCGCTCTGCGCCGTGCAGTTGGAGCTCCGGCCCCGGGGGAGACCCACTGGCCCCCCAGCTTGTGGGCGCAGCGCTGGGGAGGGCTGCGGGTGCTGGCCGGAGCTCCCACCGAAAACGCAGGTACAGGAGGGCTTCCAGCGGTGCCTTTTTTCCCTGAAATCTAGCATTCTTCATGCACATCTGTCGCCTTTTCCCTGCATGCACGGATGGAGATAGATGCAAGGAAAGGAGATCTTTCAGTACATCTGTTTTAAAATACCCCAAATCGCACTGCTGGGTTTTTCTAGCTCGGATTTGGCCAAGCTGTGTGGATTGATGTTGCTCTAGATGGATTATTTAGTTCCTCAACAGCAGTTGTGAGGGGTGGGACGCAGCAGAGAAGTTGAGAGCAAACCATGCAATTGATGCTTCATGTGAGGGCTTACTTAAAACAACCCTAAGCCCTCCCATGCCTGAAAATTATTGTATTCAGTTAAGTAATTAAAGCCTAAAAGCAGAAGCGCTCTTTGTGCTGTACGTTATCATTCAGCAAAGGGCTGAGCACTGCAGAAAGTCGGTTTCTGCCTCCACAAGTTTCCCATCTCAATGGGGTGTCTGCGGTCTCATCTGCAGATTGCAGTTGCTCTAGTTGAAAGGTGTTACAGCAAATAACTTGGTTTTAGTGGTATGATGGCTGCAAGGAAAGGAGCATGCATAAGGTCTGGGGCTCTCCCACTGGCAAAGTCCTGAACCGCTTGATGAGCTGAAGGAATAACGTGTCCTCTCTAGCTGGGATTGATGAAATGGAAATTGAGGACGTCATTCATGCAGTAAGGCAGATGCTAAAAGTTTGGCAGGATAATGCATGATAACTCTTTTTTTTTTCCTGATCTTAACTACTTTGGATGTGTTAAATGAAGTGAGTTCATCTTGCGTCTGCCGTGATCACGTAAAACCACCACGAGCTTGGGCTGGACAAGTAGCAAAACTTCCACAGACCGACCTCAGGCCAGCCCCGATTTCACCCGTGGTTTCAGAGATGGGATAAAGAGAGCAGGAGCCACTCTGTGGCTACAGACACATGGGCTGTTCCAACCCCCCTTCATCAGAGAGCACCGTCGACCTGCTGTAGGAGACCAGAAAATAGGAGCCAAAGAGTCCAAAGAGCTGAAGGTCCCAGCTCCGAAAGGGAGAACACCACCTCAGCAAAACGCTGAGCACGCTGAGCACGCAGACCTGGCAGGTTGGGGAGCCCTGGATGGTCAGGGAAATTGCTCATGGGGAGAGCTAAGAAGTAAATCGAGAGTCTGTCCTGCCTGGCAGGTGGCGGGATTCCCAGCCTGGGGGATTTTTCCATCTGCCGGGCAGCGTGCTGGCTGCGGTGCCACAGGGAGTTGTTCTGGCTCTGGGAGCCAAGCGGGTCCTTTCTTCAAGATGAGCTTAGTTCTTCCCCCATCGAGCTTGATTGCAAAATGCTTTTTGACATAAGTGGAAGCAGAATGGCTACGGAAGTCCTTGCTGTAAGAAAACACTTCAGCGCGGTTTGAAGTGCTTTGCTGCATCGGGCCGCGTTTCTCAGATGTCTCTTGTGCAACTGGAGTCAGTGTCTTAAAAATAAAACATCATTGCTCACCGGTCCAAAGCAGAGCAACTGCAGTTTGAGTGTTTGCCTGAATGTTTTAGGGTAGCTGTTCTTGTCATGGTACCAGGAGATATTTCTGCTGGCTCTTTTGCACCGAATCAGCATGTTTCATTTTGAACATATATGAAGAAGGCTTCTTTTTCCTCTTCTCTGAGGCGCCAATGTTTGCTGCTGCTCAGGCAAAAGGGAAGAGTGCAACAGTTGATCTGAGCAGGCTTTCCTTTTAAGTTGGGTGTCTGGTCTTCTCATGTTATCTGGGATTTTTTGAGAAATACAGGGTTTGGTTCTGGCATGGCGGGTTAAATGCTCAGTGCCCAAATATGCAATGGGTTCATGCATTCACCTTCCTGAGAGCTGGCAAGGTGCGCAGCTGGCGCGTCCAACCAGCCGGTTTGTTGCTATGAGCTGTAAGAACCAGCGTGTGAGCATCACTGAGGCTGCTCTCCCCTATCCCCATGCTCTGCCGGCTCCTCCCTACTGTGCAATACAGGGAAGCCAGGATGGGCTTAAAATTCCTTTTGTCCCTATTCCCCTTCCTCAAATACAGAAATAGAGGCGCTCAAAATCAAGATCAATCCGTTCGGGCAAGGCTCCCTTCAAAACTTCTCCCAGCCACAGCTGCACAGCCGCCTTGCAATGCCGGGACACGGCTGCTTCCTCTGCCCGCAGCCGCGTTGCAGCACTCTCAGGCTCCCCTCCTCGAGGATCCCGTGTCTGTGCAAAATAATCGCTTTGCTGGCAAGACGTTACCTGCCTGAGGGAGTGCAGGGGATGCTGTTCCTTAGAGCTGTGCGGGATCCATCGCAGGCAGCCCCTGGACTCTGCCCTCATCCCAAGGTTTTGCTCCCTGTGGTCTCTCTCAGCGCTGCTCTCCCAGAGTGCCATACCAGTGCTTCCCGGCTCCTGACCTGGATGTTAAGTGTTTCAAACCCTTCCCTGGAGATGCTCTGTTTGCCTGGTAGACCTCGCCCAGGCATCCCTGAGGAAGAGCATCTGCATTCATGCTGGCATGTAGTTCATCCTATAATACACTTTCTCCTATGAGAGCAGCCCGGCTGCTATTTTAAGTGGTCTGATTGAGACAAATAGGCCAGACAGCATCTGCGGCTGAACAGCGTCACGTTACAGCAGGGCTACCAGGCCACCGCAGCCACATCCACATGGAAATGCCCCTCTGGATGCAGACAGGGAGTTTGGTTTTGTTATGGACAGTCTCTTGTGTTTTGCCTTGATGGAACGTGCTGCTCCCTCTGTGTCTGGGGCTGCACGGGCAAAACCAAGCCTGCTCCAGAGATCTCCGATCTAAATTCTATGGACCGGTGCAGGTTGGCAGGCGAGGAACAGAGACACCCAGAGAGACAAGGCAAGTTAGCAGGAGGGGACTGCAGCCAGGGCTCCCACCTTTCACTGTCCCCGTCCTCTGTCCTAGCAAAGGGTGGGGAAGATGCACACACAAGGGTAAGAGTCACAAGAAGCCCTGTGCAGTAACCGCTCTCTTTCCCCTCACAGGAGAAAGCCATTAGCATCTGGGAATCCAAGAACTTCTTCATCGAGCTGGAGCCGCTCCCTGGGGCTGTGGAAGCTGTGAAGCAAATGGCAAATTTGGCAGAGTGAGTAGGAACCTGCCCGCGGTGTTGGGGAATGGACAGGGGAGCGGCAGTGGCTTTGCAGGCTCATCCTGCTCTCGGCAGAAGCGCTGAACGCAACATCACTGTTTAAAATGCCTACCGGCCTGCCGGGCATGGGAGGAAAGAGAGGGCTTTGATTCCTGGAGCAGTTGCCAAGAAAATCAGCCACGTGCAGCCCCTTCCCTTCAGCTCTCTGCTCCCAGCAAGGGTAGCGAAAAGGGGAACATGCTTGTGCTGCGGGTGTGGGATCCTGTGAGATGGGGGATTAATGTCTTAAATCATCCCGGTTTGATCTGTGTGTGGTGGGGGATCTGCTTTGGGCACCTGCCTGCTCAGGCACCGCGCAGGGTCTCGCAGAGGCAGCCAGGTACATCTCAAGAGGGAGCAGGGTCTGATCAACGTGTTTGGCCATGGATTGACACTCTGCCCCCATTTCTCTCCTCCTGCCAGCACCGACGTGTTCATCTGCACAAGCCCGATCAAGAAGTACCGCTACTGCCCTTACGAGAAGGTGAGCAGGTCCGAATCCCAGCTCCTCCTCCCGTACCACGCTGCTTGGCGAAAGCCAGCTGACCCTTGCGTGCCTCCGGCTGTAGAACAGCAGCAATATTTCCCGGCTCCATCAGTTTTGTTCCTAAGCATCTCCGCAGAGCGGCAGCTCCGCTGTCAGCCGAGCTCTGCCATTTGCATGCACTGAAGCGCTTGGTTTTAATATTTCATTGTGATGTCAAAAGCTGCTTGGCTTTAAAAGAACTTGCGCTCCGGCAGCATCCGAATCCTTCTCACTAATGAACTTTTTAAGTGAGATGTCCTCCCTGCGTGGAGGCCAGGGCTCATGCCGGGCTGTGCCGCCGCTCTGCCGAGCAGCCCATGCCCCGGCCGTCAGCCTGCCCCTGCCCGCGCTCACCACTCACCCCTCGCCTTCCAGTACGCCTGGGTGGAGAAGCACTTCGGCCCTGAGTTTCTTGAGCAGATCGTTTTGACGCGAGATAAGACGGTGGTTTCTGCTGACCTGCTTATAGATGACAGACCTGATATAACAGGTAAGGCAGGCGCGGGGCGGCAGGCGTGACCAGAGACAGGGGTGGCATCGGGGGGTGATGGGTGCTGGTCCCCGACCAGTTGATTAGGCTCTCGTTAGGGGGTTGTGTCTGCAGGCTCCTCATGTTGGAGTAAGGTCAACCTCTGCGTCTTCGTGGAGCAGTTGTCCGGAGAGCTGACCTTTCTTCTTGCTTTGCAGGGGCTGAGCTGAACCCCAGCTGGGAGCACGTGCTCTTCACGGCCTGCCACAACAAGCACCTGCAGCTGAAGCCCCCCAGCCGCAGGCTGCAGTCCTGGACCGATGACTGGAAGGCCATTCTGGACAGCAAACGCTTCCCGCCCGGCCGGGCCACCTAAACCCTGGCCTTCTGTGGCCACCTGGGGCTGTGGCCACCCACTCGTGTCCCTGCGGAGTCCTGCTGAAGGCTGAAACCACAGATGGACAGACAGACGGACGCTGTTCCTACTGCAGAGAGGAAGAGGAGGAGGATCTGAAGCGCCACAGCCACTTGGACCCAGGGAGCGGACTCCAGCCCAGCTGTGCCACAAGGCACCAGCAGCAGGATTGACCCCGTGGGCCTGGCAGCCCAGCTGGGGGCCATTTCCTGCCAGCTCTGGGGGTCTCTGTGCTGCATCTGCACCCCCACGACGGCATTTCTGACAGACGTGGCCACCCTCAGGGTGTCCCTGCCCTTATCTGGTGCAGCGCCTGGCACATGCCAGCTCTCCATCCTCCTCTCTGTCTTGCAGTCGGGGATCGTGTGGGTGGTTCGTTGCATCCTTGCAGGGCTTCATGCCAAGGGGCTGCCTTGGGGGACGTTTCCCTCCCGGCCGGCACCCGGGTCCAGGGAGAGGGGCAGCTGGAAGGGCAGGGGGAGCTGTGCTGTTCCTTGCGGCCAATACAGTGGGATGGCTCCATGCTTCCCTGCAGGAAGAGTCCCTGCAGTGGGATAGGGGGACAGCACCACACCTCCCGTGGATGTGGCCGTGGGGAGGGAGCCCTGAGGCACCGTCACACCTGAGATGTAGCTGTCCTCCAGCTGGCGGGATGGATCCCTGCTCGCCCTTGTCCCTGAGGAGCTGCCACAGCTTTAGAGCTGGGGCTTTAGAGCTGATTTGGGATGAAGAGAGGAGCTCTCCCCGCACCCACTCGTTGCCTGTGGGCTGCTCTCCAGGGGCATTGCTGGGGCAGCGAGCACACTGCAGCAGCGCCACCGTCAGCCCTTCCCACAAGCCGAGCAGCTCCTGCAGGAGCCGGTGATCGGATGGTGATCACCCTGCCAGCCGTTGATCGGACGGTAGCTCCACGGATTTGAAAGCCAGGGAGGTCTGCACATGCAGGCTGCACGATCAAAGCACCCATCTCTCTCCTCCTGGTAGTGTCTGACGTCAGCCTGCCAGCAAAGCTCTGGGTGTGCGTCCACCGGGCACCCTGCTTCCACGCGGAAGGTCCTGGGTGCTGCATCCCACTGGGGTCAGGCAGTGGGACGGTCGTTGCTGCAGAGCATCCTGAATTCTTTGGTGTGGAGCCACTCGGGAAGATGCCGCTGGGTGGAGAAGCGGGGCTGGTGGAGGAGCTACAACATCGCTGAGAAATGGGCAAAGCAGAGGCACCAGTGGCGTCTGAAGGGCAAGTTGAAGGTTGCCTTGCCGGAGGATTGTCATGGCCGCATCCGTGGATGCTGTTTGCAGTGCTCACGTACCACAAGGGAAGAAACTGGGGAGACATTGCTGTTGAAGGCTGGGGAGCCCATCAGAGGTGCCCGCGAGGCTGTATCGTGGGGTTAGTTTGTTCTACAGCAGCTGGCGGCTCCGCTTCTCTCCAAGCTCTGGACATCTGGGGACAGACCATGCTGCCGTCCCCGCTCACTTCATGCCAGCACCCCTGCAGCGAGGTGTTCGGCCACCTGGCCAGTGTGAAGGGGCTGTGGCATACACAGCTGTCCATGCCAGCTGCCACCAATGAATGACTGTGCTGAGGCTGCTGAGCTCTGCGAGTGGCCAGTGGCCATCACCGCTGGGAAGCTTGAACTGCAGGGACCTGGTTGTCACCGACAGCAGCACCAGAAAGCAGCAGCTGCAGCTTCTCCTCCGTCCAGCCCTGGAGAAGAGCCGTCTCAGCTGCTATGGTGGGGCTGCCCCAGGCAGAGCCCTGGGGACGCGCAGGATGCGTCAGGGCCGGCGTGCGTCTGCGTCACTGCTGACACCGGGGAGGCCCCGCTGCCCCCGCTCCTGCCTGTCCCCAAGCCATCCGGGATCCCACCGTGCCCTCCTGCTCTCCTGGCCCGGGGACTTGCTGGCTGCAGGAGTAAAATTCCCCACTGGGACACATAGCCCCACAGGCCGGGGCGGTAGCCAGGGCTTGGCTGGGGTTAGCCACCCCACGCTGCTTGCTCATGCCTTTGGCTTGCCTCACCTCTCTCCCATGGGCCCCCATCAGCAAAGAACTATGTGAGCGCAAAGCTACATAGCTGACAAATAACCTATTTCAGCAGCGACAGCCGGCCCCCCGCCAACCCTGGGACCTGGAGGGGCTAGTGAAGTCGGTGCTTCCGAGTCTGTGCCTTCCCCGGCTGCTGCAGGGCCAGGGACGAAGCCCACATTGTCTCGGGTCTTTCTAAAAGCTGCCCCGTCTCTTGGGACGGGGTGATTGCGTAAGGACAGCACGGTTTGGCTCATGGTGGTGGGAGAGTTACATACCACAAGGATCTTTTTTTTTTTTTTTTTTTTCTTCTTCTTCTTTTTCTTTCTGTTTAAACCACTGTGTGCTTCTCTGGGTGGGGGGTTTGGTTTGGAGCGGGTATTTGGGAGGGGTGTTTGCAATGTGCAGACACCTGACATACAGCCCCTGGCCGAGAGCTGCCTTGGCCACAGGGTTTGCAGGTGGGGAGCTGGGACAGCGGGTGACCACCGTGGGCAGCCACCATGGCTGCTGAGCATCACGTACCCCTCGGCCCCACAGCAGCCCTGCCGCCCACTTCATGCAGCCGGGATGGCCTCATGGCGTCTGAGCTGTTTTCTTTTCCCAGTGGCACCATTTAAGCATGAGTTGCCCAAGCTCTCCAGAGCCTTCTCGCTGCCCATCCTCGAGCCAGAACTGGAGCCGGCGTGTCACTATGGCAGCTGCCCAAACCAGCCATCTTCCCTCAAGCTCAGGGTGGACCCAAGGGAGGCGGCTCTCTGGGGGCCAGCGGGTCTTTCCCTTTTGGTGGGACTTGCGATGCAGTAGAGACCACGTCGCTTCACGCCAAACATACTTGAAAAGCAGAGCTGGAGTTTCTCATGCATGAGGCTCTGACTCGACGCACAGAAATCCCGAGGAGGTATCTGGCCTGTTTGCTCCTGCCGAGGTGGCTCTCCGTCGCCCGACAGATCGGCCCTTTCAACGTTCAAGCCCTTCTGTGGCCGGCTGCGATGCAGAGAGCTTTTATTTTTAAATGCACATCTATAAAACCGAGGCCGATGAGGAACGCTGCAATAAACCCTGGGTTTTATTGGCATCCAGCATCCTAGAAACGGAGTTTGGGGTTTGCGGTTTCCCGCCTGCGGCTCTGCGTGGGGATGGAGGGGGGGGGGGTGGTTCGCCTGTGGGCTTGGGCAAGTCCCCGTGTCCAACAGCAGTGCCACTACCCCAGAAGACAGAGTCCCTGTGGGCAGAAATAGTGGTGGGTTTAGGTAGCCGTCAGCTTCCTGAAGATCTTTTATAATAAATAAAGCCATGAAGTGCGTCTCCCCCGTTGGGCCACAGAGCAGAAGCAATAAAAGGGGCTGGAGCTGTCATGGGCTGGCTCTCCCCGGGATTTTGTACCTTGTCCGTCGCTGGGGGCTGATCCGCATCCATGCACGCTGGCTGCGAGGTGTCCACAGGCTTCCCCTGCCCATTCTGGGGCCATGCCATGGGTGACCCCTGTGTTTGACCGGCACTTGCAGGCTGTAAGCAATGCCGTAGTCCTGCCAGACGCGCGGGAGCGAAGGTGGGGAGGGAGAATTGCAGGACCATCCCGACAGGGCTGGGAAAATCCCCATTTCTGGGCTGCGGGGAGGGATGCTCCAGCCAGGCAGTGGAGAGGGCAGTTCTCCTTGCCCTGAGCACAGTAGCCGGGATCAGCACAGCACGGAGGAAACAAGCCCCGATGCTGGGGCAAAGCACAGGACTGGTTTGGTTTTTTCCCCCTGGTATTCAGTGCAGCACTGAGTCACTGCCACGCGCGGCTTTAGAGACAGCTTGATTTTTCTCTTCCAGCTCGGAGTGCTGCATTAGATGGTTGCAAGCACTCGGAGGTTAAATTAGCCTGTTCACTGGCGAGTCCAATCCTGCCACAGCCCCTGCTGCCTAGATGCTACAGCAAGGAAAAACATGGTCTGTGCCATAGCTCGTGCCCGAGATGTGCGTTTCTGGGCCTGAGCCGTGCGTCGTGCCCCAGCTGCCTCTCCCCACCACCCTCGCCCCACGCTGGAGGTCCCAGCTCCCCGGAGCAAGGCTGTCCTTTTCCCGGCACAGGGACAGAGGCAGCGGGTTTGACACCAGCCCTGTCCCAACCTGGGACTGCCATGGTGGCGGCAGGGACAGGGCCATGTGTTTCCCAGCAAAGGATGGAGCAAGGGCGAGGGGCCACATCCCCGCTAGCCCGGCAAGGGCTGGCAGAGCATCACAAACCACCGGCACGCAGCTGACCTGTGGGTCGGTGTGTGCGTTTGCTCCTCCACACTCTCCTGCGTGCCTTTTTTTTTACCTTGAAAAGCCTCAGGTTGCAAATATCGCGTATCTTCCAGGCGACAAGAACAGTTTCCAAGGCAAGCGGGAGGAGGGGGAAGGAGGTGGTGGTGGTGACCTGGCCCTGGCCCTGAGCGCAGGGGAGCACTCGGGGCCGGTCATGGTGGGAGCCTTCGCACCCTTCCTGTGGCCAGGGACTGCTGGGCGAAGGTGGCCCTGGCCAGAGCAGCACTGCCAGCTGTGGAGGAAAGGATGTCAAAAGCAAAGATGCCATCTCTAAGGTGTAAGCACTGCCCTCGGCTGGGGACTGAATTTTGGCATTGCCCAAACTCACCAGAAAAGCTCCAGGAGGTTTGGGTGCCCTCCCGGCAGCTGTTGCAGCCGCTGCATGAAACCCCTCAGCCGCTGGGAGCGGGATGGGGTGCGAGCACCCCACGCCCTTAGGGAATTCACCCCGAGAACAGCCTGCTTCATCCCGGTCCAAGCTTGCTGGACCCGGCAGGGTGGGAGCAAGCGATGCTCGCACCTGGATCCCTCAGAAGCTCTCGCCACGTGGGTGTTCGTTAGCTCTTTCTCACATTGGCCGATGCCCAAATAACTCCGAGCCAATGCAAAGCCCAGCAAAGGGGGAGGAGGAGGGCTGCAGGGGCTGGCCGGGGGCCAGCACTGACGCAAGGGCGGCGGGTGGTGTGGGACAAAGCCAGGGCAGGGGACGGCAGGAGGATGAGTCACCCAAAGACACAGGAGAGGGAGCGGATGCAGCGATGGCTCGGCCCACGGCGGCAGCCGGACGGGGCTTTGCTTCTGCGGGGTCACCCTGCCCAATTTTGGGAGAGAAGCAGGATGGTGCCCCCGGGGTCGTGCTCGGGGCCAGGGTGCAGAGCCCAGCGCTGCCCACCCAGCGTGGGCCGGGGAGCCGTGTCGATGCAGGAGAAATATCCACTAGAGGGGACTGTGCGATCGCGTGTGGGAGCGCGCAGCAGCCAGCCCGGCCGCAGAGCAGGATCCGGCTCCTCTGGCCGCAGGATCCAGCCCTCCATCCTCCCTCCATCCTCCCTCCATCCCTCAGCACTCCTGGTTATCCCAGCCCGGGCTCCCAATGCCCCCCGCATCCCTCCCGGTGGGCATGGCAGCCTGGGGGGCACAGCTTACCGGGGCCAAGCGGGGTGTTGGGGGGTACCGAGAGCGTGGTTGAAGCTGCAGGTGCTGGGCTGGCCCCCACAGCGAAGCCCCCACCCCGCCGCTCGCTCACTCCCTGACAGAGGGATGGGGAGAGAGTGAGAAGGGCAAAAACCTTAAAAACTTGTAGGTTAGAAGAGGAACTGGGGGTCTATATGGTCCATATAGAAAACCCACTGGCTATAGGCCCCCAGCAGATGCCCAGTGCATCCCCCTCCTCCTCCACGCCTTCCCGCTCGGCTCTGCCCCCGCTACCCCCCAGGACCCACTGCAGCTCTCCCAGGGCTGCGACTGCTCATCCTGCCTCCGTGAGCCTGAAATTCCCCAAGGACCCAGGGCTGTTACGTTGCTTTTTCCTCCCGCTCACCCCAAAGACGGAGCCGGTTGGGGGGGGGGGGGGGGCGGAGGGGGAGCAGAGCCACAAGTGGCGAGGGCAGGTGGAACTGGGGAGGTTTCTGGCAGTTTCCTCTCGCTCTCCCTTTCTCCCCCAGCACCGCGATATTATTTCCCTCCTGGTAGGATTAATGGGGCTTTGCTTCTCTATTTGTACACAGGGACTTAAGTAATGCACTCCCCAAAGAGGAATAAAGCTTCCCCTGCCCCAGCAGCGCTGGGGAGGCCAGACCAAAGCCCACGGTGATGGCCTGCATCACAGCTTTCCTGTGTCCTTCAGGGCTCCACACACATTAACCCTGTCCTCCTGGCAAAGATCCTGCAAAATGTTTATTTGTGGCTGCGTTGACAAACACGCTTGTGGAACATGTTGTGTTTAGACGTGAGCATGCCACCCTCCCCCGGGCCAGGCCCATGGGCGATGCGGGGCCACGGCTCATGGCTGCCAAAAACTGGCTGCTGCTGCTGATGCTGCACTCGCCAGCACCGCCGGGACCGGCAACCCCGAGCATGAGGACGCCTCGCCCACCATTCCCACCAACCACCAAACCTGCCAAGAACGTCCGACCAGCGGCTCCTTCCTGGAGGCTCACGGTCCTGGAGCCGGGATGCAGCCAGGGGAAGGGTCTGACCACGATCTCGATCAGCCCTGGTGTCCTGTAGCCACTGGGGCATGGACACAAGGGCTGTGGGGATCCCATCCAGCTCCATAAACACCTGTCACAAGGGAGGACGCTGGTCTCAGGCCGCTCCGTGGGCAGACACCCCTGGGGCTGAGCTTGCACACCCCACTCCCATGGTCACCCTCGATGGGTCCAAGCCCGTCCCCATCCCCAGATCCCTCGCCCACCTGCTCCTCCTCGCCTGGCAGGGGCCAGCAAGGCTCCTGGAACGGAGAAGGTGCCTTGGGGACATGGTGCTGCTCCTCTCCCAGAACGGATTCACCCTGAATATATATTATTTTAGACTCCAACTTGCCAGACTTTGGGTGAAACTTGCCTTGGCTGTGTCTGGGTCAATCTCCCGTGTCCCAGAGTTCAGCATCGCCAGGTAGCCGGGACTGGAGCAGTGTCCGGTCTCTTGAGATCCGGAAAAGGGAGATTAACTGCAGCTACTGAAAAACGCTGTTAGTGAGATATCGGGTGAATGCATTTGAGGGTCTATGGAAGCATAACTGGCTGTCCCCAAGCCCCGCAGGTCCCCTGTGACCTGCTCAGTGCCCGTGGCATGTTTCCATCATGCCAGCCCAGCCGGGCAGCACCTGCACTGCCTTCAACGCTTGCACGTCTGCCCGTGATGGTGGTGACGGCGGTGAGTCATCCAACGGCTCGTGGGGACGGCTCCAAAATGCCGTCAGACTCGAGGAAATTCCCAAAGGTGCTGGGAGGTGCATCTGGGAAAGCTGTGGATGCCAGGTATTGGCCTCTGATTGGTAAAGGGGAGGCAAGGGGGGTCCCACTGTGTGTGCCGGGCGATGCACCAGGACAGGGACATCTCGTGCTGCACAGGGCAAGTCCTTCCCAGGCGAAGGGATGAGAAACACAGGGACTTGCTCCCCTTGGTGCCACAAAGCCACCTGCATGCAGTGCTGGTGCCACCCGAGCCAGGCTCGGTGTCACCGCTGCCGTATCGCTGATGAAGCCACCGTCCAGGAGCAGCCCGTACCTGCTCTCAGCCAGCTCTCCGTCTCTGTGGCACTGGGATTGCTGGCACCCGTGTCACCCTTTACAGCACTGTGCCTGCCTGCACACGGCGTTTGGCCGGGTACCAGCTGGGAACCACCTGGCTCATCACCCCAGCCCGGCTGCTGGGGACGAGCCGTGCCCCGTCCTGCCGGGGGGCCCCACTTGCTTCCCCCCACAGTTACAGCCGCGCCAGCTGATGACTCCATCAGCCTTGAGGAAGCATCGCAGGGAGCAGGTCCCCGAAGCTTTTCGGGCGTTACCACCCCCTCCTCTCGCAGGCATCACCTTTGCTCTCCATCCCAGATCCCCCCCCCAGCCTCCCTGCAGCCTCTGGGAAAGCAAACTCATGCCTTGGATGCCCATTTTATAACAGATTTTCCCTTTCCAGCCCAGTCGGCGTGGTCTCACGGCCGTGCTTCCTGCTCAGGCATCTTGTACACATCCTTTTTTATCATGGGGAAGGTGCTCCCAGGCGGGCTCCTAGGAACGGATACTGGTACCGGTGGCAGCTGCAGCCCAGCCGGGCGCAGCCCCTCGGGACACAAGCGCTGCCACGTTGGGACTGCTTTGCCCTTGCAACGGGGCTCCTCCCTGCAGATGCCAGTTTATTCTCTGCAAGACTTACCAGCCTCTGATGAAACATGTCTGACTCTAAATCTCGCCGGTCCAGCACCTCCTTGGTCCAAAATCCACCTCTGGGTTACCCACAACTGACTCTTCAGATGATGAAAATGGAAGCATGAAATATGTTATTAGTTTCTTCATATATAGCGGGGTTGGGACTGCCCACACCTGTGGGTGACAGGAAAATAGGGAGGCGAGTGTCCCACCCCAGAGGGCACGGGTCAGGGCCCAGCTCTGTGATGGGCTCCCTGCTTTCGGGTGTTCATAGAGACCACAAAGAACCTGCAAAAAAAGGGCAAAGCTTCATTTTTGCTGTCCCCGGCGTGGCCCCGGGGCACGATGCTGGACTCTAGCATCCCCCGTTCATCAGACCCCCACGCATGGGGCTTTCGCAGCAGTAATTGTTGACTAAAAGGGTTTCAGAAGTGCCCAAACATTTAGAGCTGCGCATTCCCAAGAACCCTTTGCATCTCTCCCCCAAAATTTGCAGCTTTGCAGCCCCGGTGATGACCCAGCACCCGGTCAGACCTGGGGACTCTGCTGTTTTCTGCGCCTCCCAGCTTTGCCGTGTGTCTATCCAACACCTCGAACGTGCCAGGAGCAGCATTCCTGCTACGGCACCTGCTTTCGCCGTGCCGCATTGTTTCCCCAAAGCCCAGGAGAACGGCAGCAGCTCGATGCGGTCCGACCCCCGTCAGACCCAACCGGCTCCATCCTGCTCGGAGGTGGTTGTTGCTTCATCCCAAACTAGCTAATTCTCGCTGCTTTTTCTATTCTTTCTTTTGAAGGAAGGAGAGGAGAACAAAACAGCCCTCGGGGTGAAGTTACCTTCTTAATTAACGAGGCTGAGAGCGTTACAGATACTGTGCAGAAGGAGAGAAAAATAAGGAAAACTGGGCAAAACCGGAAAGGATTGGGTTCAATTGTCAGACCAATTAACCTAAATCCGCGCTCTCCCTCTGGATGAATAGCTCGTTATTATGTAATTGCTCAGGCCCGGCTCCTGATGGAGAGAAATTAAAGTCAGACACTTAACAAGGCATCCTGGTGTGGAGCCGGGATGCGGGAGCTGCCCAGGGAAGCCATCCACAAGCAAAACCGAGCGAGAGCCGGAGATACGCGGGGCGAGCTTGAGCCCGAGCTTAAAGCGTCTTGCTGGAATCTGCTTTATCTGGACCACGTGCACCATCCTGGACCCAAAATGTGGCCAGGCTGGGGGATAATTTGGAAAGGCCCTGGAGATGGTGAGTGGGCCGGAGGCCCTGATGTAGCCAAGCACTTAAGCATCTGCATAATTGCAATGTAGCTGCAAGTCCAGGGTAGCTCAGCAAGGGATTTAAGTGAGATACTTGCTGCGCTCAGTCAAGGCCAAAGTGATTCTGGAGCTCTTTTGTCTGGAGAGGAAATAAAATTCATTGTAAGTCCTACTTGACCCTTTCCTCCATGCTCTGAGTTAGGACCCATCTGCCCAAGGAGGAGGAAAAATTCCATCATTGCAGACTTTTAAGTCCATACCTAATAAAAAAAAAAGCCACTAATCCTAATAAAACAGCCTGAGAAAGCTAGCCAGTGCCATAACTGAGCAGGCTTTTCCATCTGTAGGGTTGATGAGTTCATATGCGCTGGGAAACTTAAATGCAACATTTGGGAAAAGGCTGCAGGTTTCAATATTAGCTTAAGAGCAGACAAACATGTTTTTCTGCTGCTGAAGCAGAAGGGGACCTCCTTGCTGGAGGGTTGGCTTTTCCCATCCCCTGCGTTTTCATCTACCTCTTTTCCTGCCTGCAAATTATCCGTGGAGAGAGTTAAAGCTGCAGAAAAGCACCATGCACGGCTGCATATCCCACACTCAACGCGCAACGGCGGCTTTGCTTCCAGCCAAGATACGCCAGCAGCGACTGGCTTGCCATCCCCAGCCACTCACCCTCCAGGGTCAGCGCTTGCAATACCTGCATTTCCCCCAGGATTTTTTGGGGCTGCAGATCCCGTGTCCAGCTCACGCTGGCTTTAAACTTGTTTCCAGCCCCTTGGCCAAGCCCCCAGCCCTGACCCCCGTCCTTAGCAAAACCCCACTGCAGAGACATTGCTTACTGTGCAATACAAAGCAAATATCTTTAAAGAAAAGAAGCTCTGATGACCCTATATTAAGACATTTTAGCTTATACCAGTACCTGCAGTGTCAGCCACAGCCACCCCCAGGACCAGGATAATCACCCTGTGGGGCTGAGCCCCAGGTACAGCTTTAACCGACTCGCCCCAATCATTCTTGGCAGCTGCTTTAACTTTTGCTAGTGAACTGGGTGTCCCAAGAGGTCGTTAAAACTGCCACAGGTGAAGGAGAAACTAGCAAAGGGTAAGAGGAGCCCATCAAACCCTCCTTCCCCGGCTGGCAAACCCCAAAGGCTCCAGCAGCACGATGTGCCTTTAGGGAAACCACCAGCGCTCTGGCTACACCACGTGTATTTATTGACATGGAAAACAGCTGCCCCGTGTTTTCCAGCTCCATGCCCTGGGCACAGCCCGCAGCCACCAACGCCCTTCAGAACATCCCTCTCCTGGGACGCTTGGCACTGTCACCCTGCGAGAGGGTCTGAAGGGCCTGGGTGCGCTCGGGCGGTTTCACCCGATGCTGAAACGGGCTCAGGATTTTCCTACGCAAATGGCCCAGGATTAAATTAAAAAGGATTTAAGCAGATGGTCGGTTCTCTGCTCTTCATAGTTGGCAAAATGGGAGCCATATCGCTGAACTGTCTACCAGCACTAATTAATGTTTGTAAAGTGCTCTGCTCTGCAAACTGCTGCCTACGTGCTAAGTGCCATCATTAGTATTATTACTAAGCTATTTATGCCTGTTCCAGTGCTTTCTCTTCCTTGTCCCAAAGGGTTTTTCCTCTTCCCCGTGCAGATGTACCAGGGCTGGGAAGAGGAATCAGCCCTTCCAGGCTCCGGCTGGCTCTAGCCCAGGCTCAGATGCCCAGTTTGCCGGCAAAACCCTCTGGTTGTGCCAGCACTGCCGGGCCGGAGCCACCGGCTCCGTGGTGAGGGTGGGAGCAGCCGGGGAGCAGGAGGTTCTGCCCGAAGATGGGGTTTAGCATCTTCGTGCTCGACCGTGGGTGAAGCGGTTGTCTCGCTGCCTCTCCTGGTTGCAAAATGGACATGATGCTGCTTCCCTGCCTCCTTGGTGTTCCCGCAGGGAAAAGCTTTCCTGTGCTCGTAGGGGCTATTTGCATCCTTATCTCCGCCGCTGCATGGCAAAGGGTTTTGCAAGGGAAGGGAAGGATCGCTCATCCTTCCTAATGACCTAAGAGGAGACAGAGGCACAGAGGAGGTTCAGTGATGGATGAGCTCAACCGTGGTCTGTGACAGCCCCTTGTCCCCATGCAACAACCAGGTAGTGACGTCTGCTGCCACCGGCAGATGGGACGACACATTCCCTGTGAATAACCATCCTTGCAAGACAGTATTCTGCAAAAAGAAATCGCGGCTGCTGCCCCTGGGAAGCAGTGAGAGGGCAGCGATCCGCTCGTGGGTGCGCGGAGCAGCCAGCGCTCCCCACAGCCCGCACGGAAACTTCAGAGCACGAGATCTTTACCCTGATCCCTGTCTCCGAGACGCTGCTTTGAAATCCTTTGCTCAATTAACCTAACCAGGCAGGACGTTCCTGAACATCCCCACTGACGTCTTTTTGATACCTGAATGGCTTTTGTGACTCGATCGGGAAAGAAACTGCCCAAGACAAGAAACTGGGACAGCACCCGAGAGGGACCGATGGAAATAGAGAGTGCGCTGAGCCGGGTACCCAGTCTGCTACAGGGATGCAGCAGGCAGCATCCACACCCCTGCTAATTCGGGGCGCGGAGGGCACCTTCACTGCAGTCACCTGCACAACCAGCAAAATAACCGATGCTGTGCTTCCAACGGGAGGTTCAGGGCATGAATCATCCTTTTTTTTTTCCCCCCCCCCCCCCCCATAGCAAGCGGATGAGACGAAATGAGGCTCAGAAAGCTGGATGCAGGATGCAGGCAGAGCAGGCATCTCCCGGAGCGGGAGCAGAGCTTGCTCCGGCCAGGGCAGGAGATGGCACAGGTAACACCCACCACTACTGCCCAGGGCCAGGGTGCATTTGCTTTGCACAGGTTGTTTGGGCCAAATGGAGAATAGCAGAAAAAAAACAGTTCCAGCAAGCCTGCCATCAACATTTTCTCCGTGGTTTGAATTATCCATGACTTTTGACCCAAGATTAAATCTAGTGTGTAACTGGTGGTTATATATTGAGTCATACGAGCAGGCTAATCGCAAGAACCCCATGTTCTCCAAACAGCCTGCGCCCCGCTGGGGCCAAATGCAAACCGCTCACGTTTTCTAGCCGAAGCACCCCGCAGCTTTTGCATCATCCTTTTAATTCAATACTTACAAAGCGGGTTTGTTTTTTTTTTTTTTGTCCGACCGGTATCTCAAGCCCAGAACAAAACAAACCTGGCAACGCCGTGAGCGGCCAGCCCAAGGAAGCCGGATTTCCCATGGAGTTTTGCTGCTCGGTGGCTGCTCTGGTGTCTAGTAAAGGGCTGGGCTCACGCTGCAGCGTTTTTCTCAGCAGGAGCTGTCTCTCCTCTCCACCAGCCGTTCTCCTGATGCACATAGAAACAGCCTTTTGACTTCTACCTCTGTGTGCAATTTGGGTGAAAATGAGCACGGGGGTTGGAAAGTATTAGCGGGGGGTAAGTGGCAGGTAAATGGGCTCTCCCAGGGAGTGATGCCCGCCTCGATACCCACTGGGAAGGCAGAAGGGCTTGGCACAGCCTGGCCATGGCTCTCCCTGAACTCATTTTATTTCTTTGCACCTCCTTTACCTCTCCTTAGGGCTGTGGGAGGCTGAACCGATTCACCTCTCCTGGAGAGCCCAGGTAAGAGCCGTAAAAGGCCGTTATCGGCAACAGCGATCAGGTAATACTCCTGCGAGTACAATCCTCTGGGCTCACCGGGTGCTCCCCAGCGCCAGTGGGGATGGGGCTGGCACAGCCCGTGTGTGCTGGAGCCCTTTGCCTTCCCTCTGCCCGGGCAGCCTGGGCAGCGGGGCCAAGCCGGGGGACCCCAGGAGGACCCAAAACAGGGCTGATCCGGGGTCTGCCCAGGTCCCCGAAAGGGTCCAGTGAGCGGGAAGTGTGTTGGAGAAGTTTGCATCGCGCAGGGGGTCTCCACGGACCCGCACACACCGGGTCAGCACTGGGGCAGTGAGGGATGCACAGGGGATGCAGGGGGCGAGGGTCCCACCACCCTGGATCCACGCAGGCTCAGGGCTGTGGGGAGAGACGCACGGCTCTTTGCAGCAAGGATAAATTAAGGCTAAATCATCTCTTTCCTCCTGCAATAACTCACTGGCTGGTAGAAATGCAGCAGGAAGAGCGTGACCTTGGTACGGGCTGGTTGTGTGTCCAGCCGCACTGGTATGGAGCTGCTCAAGAGGCATTTCCTCACCAAAGGCTCTTTGTCTGGAAGGCCAGCCACTGTCCCCAACTGTCCCAGGAGGGACGCTGGTGACGTGGGAGGTGGGGAACACTTCAGCCCCGGGTTCAGATGGGGGACAGCCCCACCCTGATGGCCTCAGGACCCTCGTGAGGTCCCCAGAGGACAGTGGTCCCCAGCAGCCCCCCAGCCAGCACTGGCTTCGGTGTGACCCCACCACCCCAGCACCCCAGGTGTCCCCCAGATCTTGGCAGACCACAACCCTGTGCACCTGATCCTGCCGTAGGGACCTCCCCGTGTCCCCTCTTCTTCCATCCCACCCCACAGCGGGATGCCCAGCTCTTTGCTGGTCTGAACTGGTGCAGGCATCAGCGCTGGGCTTTCACCTGCTCTCGGGCAAGGTGGTTCTGCGTCGCTTTGCAGTGAAAATAAAAAAACAGCTGGAGGGGGAAAATCCATGGTTAGTAAACAGAGCTGAGCAACCGCAGACCTCTCACCCAGGAGAGGAGGAGGGCAGGCAAAGCGGAGCTGCCTGGGGCACCCAGGGCTGGATTTCGACACCCTGCAGAAGACAAGATGCTTTTATTTAATCGTCTGGGTCCCAACCCTCCCCGCGCTGCCCCACGTGCGGCGGCGGCGGGGGCGGCTGTTTGGTCTGGCCACAGAGCCCCGCGCCGATAAGGAGGAGCCGGGCGGGAAGGGAATGGCGGCGGCCAAGGGCTGAGGGGAAGCAGCTGGGCTTTGGGGTCGGCTCTCGGCTCCGGCTTTGCCCTCTCCCCTCCCCGCTCCCCCGCAGAAGGGGGCAACGGAGCAAGGAGAGGTGTCTGGGATCACCCCAGTTACTCAGTAGTCCCTTATTTCCACAGCCCCTCTGCTTCGCTTTCTAAGTCCAACACCACGTCTGCTGCCGCTTGCCTGGATTTGCATTGCCTTTGGGTCACCCGGTGTCCCTGCCGGCAGCGCCAGCTCCCACCACATCCCGCCTGGATGGGGGCAGAGGAGCAAACCCCTGAACTAGAGGCAAAAATTTGGGTTTTAAAATCTCACGTCTGTTTTTTTTCCAGGAGGGGGACAGGCGACTCTGAACGCATTCACCCTGTCACTCATCCTGTGGATGCCACCGCTGTCCTCAGGGGACACTTGTCTGTCCCCATGGCTTTGCCCTGTGTGGCCCGGTAAGGTCACGCCGGGACAGTCCTGATGTTGGGTTTCTTCGGTGCCGGCTGCGACGGCTCCGTCCCACTCCACCTCCGTCATAAATCACGGCAAGCTGTAAATCCCCGCCAGCCCTCAGGGACCCATCCCTGGGGAGGGCAACGGTTCAAGCCCTGAGGCAGCAAAAACAAATATCATGTTTTTTGCAGGGACGATATTACCCGCAGGCACAAACAAGAGCCCGGAGCAGGGGGGTGCTGGCACGGCGGCACCTTGGGGCGGCACCGATCCAGCAGGACCCGTGCAGGGACGACTCGGGGCACAAACCTTCGGCAGGGCACATGCTTCAAGCTGGATCTGGTCCCTGACACGGCTTCTGGGTGAATCCTTATGCCGGCACAAGGAAAAGGGACTGATCAGGGCAACGGGGGCACAGAGCAGGAATACACAGTGTTGGGAGGTTCGGGGGTGCGCTGCGGAGGGGCTGTAGCCAAAGGGGACAGGGACGGAGCTGACCCGGGACATCCCCTCTCCTTCCCCAGCCCCTTTCCCAGCCCCACGCTTTACAAATCCTCCTGTTCCCAGCCCTATAGCGGCTCCTGGCCAGTGCGGACCTGTCCCCAGCCAGCCATGGCTGAGCTCTGCCAGCAGAAGGATTTGGGGACATTTGGGGAGATTTTGGACCAAACACCACAGGACACGCAAACGGCCGCGCACTGGCTTTCTGTGGCACAGGCCGTTGAGAATAGGCTTTATTTCTCCTAGTGAGCTCCTCAAGTCCCCGTTGCTGAGATTACCTGGGAATCTTGATTTTCTTTTTAAAAAAAATGCACTTCCCTGCTGTGACGGCTGCCGCAGAAAGCCTAAGCCTGGGAAGGGTGGCATGAATTTGTCATTCAAGAAGCATAAATCGGCTCTCGGCACACAAGAGGGGAAGGCAACCCTGGCAGGCAAGTGCGAGTGGCTCCCGGGGAGTTACCCGGAACATCCCAGGGATTTGCTGGGAAGTGCTGGAAGGACCCTCCATGCCAGCAGCGATTGCCACGCACACCAACGTGGCAGGGCCCGTGTCATTTCTCATCACTGGCTGGCTCCGCAATCTCTTATACGGGAACCCAGCAGATTATTTCTCCATTTGTGGGTGTGGGAGATTGATAAGGAGCGGGGCCGGGAAGCAGAGAGTCACTAAGCTTTTTGTCCTTGGGGCTACTCCAGGGCAGGCGGTGGGTGACAGCAAGGTGCCACGTCCCCACCCGCTATTAAGAGGATGCGGTGATTTGCCATTTCTTCTAGAAATAGCCCTTTCCACCCTAAAGGAAAAAAAATACCCTCATCGTCTGCTGCCTGCCTGCCCCATGGCCGATATATTGAGCCGCAGACCGGTGCCAGCCCTGCGCAGGGAGAGGCTGCCCAGGGGCATCTTCCTAATTTTGGCGGTGTAGGGTCACATTGTCCCTAATTTCCGTGACTTGAAGGTCCCCGGGTAAGGACCAGTGGACCCTGCTTATGGCCAGATGTGGGGCTCAACCCTACTTTTCCCTGTGTGATGCTCCTAAGCATGGCCTCGCTGCAAGCCACAGCCGCTCCCTGCCCTCCTGCCCACGGCTGCGTCCCTGCAGCAGGGTCCGGGGTCACTGGCCAGGGGCCGATGGGTGGCCACAAGCCAGCTTTTAAGGGTGAGGCAAGGTGGGGGCACCCACATTCCTCGTACGCTGGTTTTCTAGTTCAGTGCCCTGTGCCACCGAGGGCAACAGTCACGTTTTGCATCAAACTGTGGCACAAACTCCCTGACCTCCCCCAGGCTCACCGGGCACATGAGCCGTGGCGAGAGCCGGCAGGGTTTCCAGTTGAAGGCTGGCCCTTCGCGAGAGCTGCTTGTCCCTGCCGGTGGCCCTGGGGGAGCCGCCCCAGCCAGCATGGCTGCAGGAGAGGACGGGGAGAGCTTTGGGCTCTGCCGCTGAAGGACAAAATGGGAAGGGTGCAAGGGTGCAGTGAGGCTGCCCAGGGTGTCAGAACACGGTCTGTCCCCCGCCCCCGCCAGGAGCAGCCAGGATGCCGTAACATCCCAGGAACAGCCCGAAGGTCCTGTTCCAGCTCCCGAACTGAAAACAAAAGTGCGTCTTGTTCCTGTCCTGTTTTCAAAGCCAGAAAGGTCGGGGCCGCGAGAGCCCTGCCAGGCTGGGCGGCACTGCCAGCTCCTGCCGCTCGTCCCGACCTCGGCACATGTGGGGACCGACGTGCCACGGCTCCTTCCCGGCTGCACGGCTCCTTCCCGGCAGCGCTGGGCTGGTGAGAGCCAGGGGCCTCCCCAAAGCCTGTGGTTGGAGAATCTTGCACCCAAGTTCATGCTCTCGCTCCTGCTCCCTGCACTGCGTGGGGAGAGGGAAGTGAAGATGGGTGTGAATGCTGTGTGTGGGAGGACCGAACCACAGACCCCCTGCGCCCAGCATGGCCCCAAAGCCTCCAAAGCCCTGCCGTAATACACCATCAGCTCCCAGGATCTGCCCTTCCACTGGGAAGGGATTTCCTAATTCACTTCCAAATCCCCCAAGTCCCCAGAAGGCTTCGTTCTCATTAGAGGGGGCCATCGTTAGAGGGGCCGGTGCTGCCGGCATCATGGGCTTCGTGGGCAGCCCTCCTGCTGGGACAGGCCGGGGAGAAATGCAAAGGGTCTAATATGTCAGGAACAGCAGCACGGCCCTGCCATCGCCACGTCAGGCTCTGAACTATCCCCCTCGTCCCCGTGCTCGGTGCCTGCATGTGCTGCCGCCTGCTCAGCGGAGATTATTAGCAGAGAAAATCGTTAGGCACAGGGCCGGGAGCTCAAGGGACACGCGAGCGCCTCTGTCACTTGGAAATCAATCCCAGCCATCCTCCCAAGCTGAGTTTCCTCCAGCCCAGCTCAAATCGACAGCAGTTTCTCTCCATGGGGGAGGACGAGGAGGTCCGACCGGGGCAGATGCTGGTCCTGTTCCCGCCATGAACCCTGAGCTCCCAGCCCAGGGCTCTGTGGGACTCTCCGCCCTCCAGATCCTAGAGCAAACAGATGCGTTTTGCCCGTGGACCTCCATGGCTGAGCCCTGGGAGGAAAATCCTGCATTGGAGCCCTGGGAAGGAGGCAGAGCTGGGCTTTGGACCTAGAAACTGGGGGAGGCTGGGAGGATGTTGTGGAGGGGCATCACGACCTGCTTACCCCCTCGCTATCCAGGGGTGGAGATGGGGTACCGGGACCTCTGGGCTGAGCAGGCAAAGCTGTTTGCACATCATGATATTTATTATTATTATTATTATTATTAGGAATAGTTGCCCTGCCCGACCCTGCAGCAAGCAGAGCGCTTTCGAGGACCCCGTGCCTGTTGCGCGGGGAGCAGCGTTCCCGACAGCCACGACTCTCCCTCCGAGCACTTTGTGTCCCCGAGGCAGCTTTGGCATTCTTGCTGACTCAAGCCGACAGGGTATTGACATTCATTTTGACCTTTCGAATCACAAGGATGTTCTGTCCTTCCCGGCCGAGTACAGCCTGGATACCCTGTGGGTGGATTATACTGTATATACAGTGGCTGCAAATACGGAGCTGGCAGAAGAGAAGCGTGTTTGTGTGCTTGCAGGGGTGCGGTGGTGGTGGGATAAGAGCGAGGAGATGCTGCCAGCACCTGGTTTTCCTCCTTGGATGCCCAAGCGGATGCGGCACATGCGGATGTAGAGAACAGTGATGGTGGCAGGAGAAATGCCAGCAGCTGGTTTGCGGGGGGGGAGAAGGGATCCTGCAAAAGCAGGAGCTGCAACCCGGCCCCCGAGCGGCTGCCCCCTCGCCGCCAGCTCCAGAGGCCGCTCCCAGCTCCTGGCGTTTCCCATCCTACAGCTAATTACGCCTTTTGTTTTCAGAGAACGTGAAGAACTGCAATTAGGAGACAACAGGCATCAGCTGCAAGGGCATGGCTGGATCACAGGGTGGGTGTTTTCCCTCCCGGCCCCCCAAAACCCCGTTCTGGGCAGCAGCAGAGGCTGTGTCAGTACAAAACGTACCCCAGCCCGAAAGCTTGAGCTGATACGAAAGGCAGCGCATTGCAATTCCCAAAGATGTAACACATGGTCACCCCCAGGACAAGCTCACGGCACTAAATTAGCATCTTCCCGGCTCGAGCGTGATCCATGCCCTGGCATGTACCAAATCCTGTGCCCTGGGATGGTGGCCCTGGCAGCAAGTGGGGCCAAGAGTGGGCTGCAGGTTGCATGGAGTTGCAGGCAACCATCCCTGCTGACCCTTCCTCTTGCAGCCCTTGGGAGCCAGAGCAGGTCCGCAGGCAGGGCTGCCTCCTCCCTGCCCTCTGCAGCCAGAGGGTTTCGGCAGGGGGCTCCCACGCAGCTCCCCCCGAGCCCTGCCAGCCAGCAGGCTTTGCCGCGTGGCCCGGCTCCATCCAAGGTTGCCACATGGCCGGCTCCATCCAAGGCTGTCACGGCCCAGATACGGCCACCCCACAGTCCCGTGGCGCCAGGGAGGCTGATGGCTTCATGCTCCCAGGCTCGATGCGCCACTTATCTCTCCTTTCTCTTGCCCTGATGCATTTTTTCCTCTCTCTCTTTTCCCAGCCAGCTCGTAGGACTCTTATCTCTAGCCCTGAATCATCCTTTCCCAAGCCGTGCTCAGCAGCAACCTTTGCAAACCCATTTCCAGGGGCTTCTGCACAGCATTAGGGGCACGAGTGACAACCTGGCAGGAAAGCCCTTTTGTCTTACATCTTCATGCCACATTGATGTCCCCAAACCCCTTCCAGCAGCGAAGGCAAGGTATGGCGAAGGCAGCTTGGCTGCAGTCACGGGGCATAGGCAGCAAAGCATGGACCCCAATGCCCAGCATCGCCTCCTCGCTGCTGGCTTGTGGCCAGGCAACCTCCGGAGCAGGGGAGGGAAAACCAGTGTTTGAAAACTTCTGCAAGCCCAAGGAGGCCAGAGGGTTAATTTGAGGCGTGCTGCTCTGAGAACAAGCTTTGCACTTGTCAGTCGGCTGCAGCCTCCCGGTTTGTGGAGAAAAAATAAAAACGACGCGAGGTGCAGAGCCCAGGGCTGGGCTGGGAGCTGCGGGATGGGATGGGATGGGATGGGATGGGATGGGATGGGATGGGATGGGATGGGATGGGATGGGATGGGAGAGACAGGATGGAGCTCATGTTTGTAAGCGTGAGCGGAGTAGGGATCCCGCAGCCAGCTACTCAATACATCCCGCGGCACAGAGCAATTACCAGCAGCCACGCCAGGAGCTGGACGGGGTGCAGGGAGCGAAGCGCCGCGCTCTCGACTTGCTCAAACGCTCGCTCCTGCTGCCAAGCCAGTCTCGTGCATCAGAGCGGCCTCGGCCATGCTCGGCCCTGCCCGGGAGGTGGAGGTTCCCGGGTGTTGCAGGGCGCTTGTTGGTGGAGGAGAAATCAATGCCCAGTCAGGGGTTTCTGCCGCGTGACTGGTTCATCCGCCCCGTCACTCGGGGGGAGAGGGTGATGTTTGCTGTGGTCCCAGCCCGGGCCGCGTGTCTCGCCAGCACGGAGCGGGTCTGCCTGGTGTGACAGCGTGGGAAGGCTGCGGCAAACCCTGCTGGCTGCGACAGCATCACCCAAAACGAGGGGCACCACCGGACCGAAAGCAACGTGGTGTGTTTGAGAACGCACACAGCTCGTTACACCGAGCAGCGACCATGCACTGTAAAGGCAATTCCTTGGTTTTTAAGGGGAGGAGGTTTCTGTCTGCTCATCTGCCAGCTCCCGCCTGCAATTCCCTGGTTTATGAGCCTGTTAGCTAGTTTAAAACATCATAAAATTTAGCAAAAGAGGGACCTCAGAGGTCCACCATCCCCCGGAGCTCATGGCCAGCAGTGCCTGTGCGAAGGAGAGGTTCAAACCGCAGCCCTCACCGGGGGGAAGGCTGGAGCAGGAGCCCACCAGGTCGGCAGGGAAATGGGCTCGCAAATTCCTAACGCGAGACCATCTCTGTGCACACACACACACACGTGTTCACATGGATGTGCATGCCCGCATGCTTGTGTGCATCCCTGTGCATGCCCATCCATGCGCGTCCACGTGCATTTCCAGCCTTCTGCGTCCCGCAGGGACAACGTCATGTCCACGTGGGAGAAGCCCCTTTGAAGACACAAATCCCTGGGGATTTGGCCATGTTTCATCAGCGCATTGCAAATCCCACGTTTGCACCCCCTCGTGTCCAGGCTGCCTCTCGGGAACAGTCCCTGGCCCGCGCCTTGTCCCAAAGCACGCCTGCCAAGCGGCGCTGCTGTCAGCGGGGGCTCAGCGCTGGGGCCGGATCCAGCCTGGTTCAGCCTTTCCCAGCTCAGAGGAACCGCTTCCCGCCCCTGAAATAGCAACTCAGATGATGCTCTCAGCAGCTGGGGATGATGATGCAAAATGCTCGTTATCCAGCAGGAACAATTAGACTTATGGCAATTATCTTTGCAGTTGCTGAGAGATGCCGGAACGGGCCGGCCACCAGCCAGCTCCCGATGTAATCCCTGGGCGGGAGAGACGCGGCGCTCAGCTTTGCCAGGAGCTGCCATTGCCGTGGAAGAAGAGCAAAACGCCGCGGGAGCATCCGAAGAGCCTCTTGCGGTGCCAGGAAGGCCGGTTTTGCGCGGGAGTGAGTGAGAGCAAGGACGGGCAAGTGTTCATCTGAGAGCCAAACGCCCCTCTCTAATGACATTTGTTTGCACTCAGATTAATGATGAAATAGGCTGAGCCACGGCGGGTTTAAAAGATGGACTGAATTGCTTTGCGTGATGCTCCGGCCTCCCTCTCTGCCACCTGCCATCGTGGGAGAAGCCAGGCTGGGATCAGCTTTATCCGCAAGGTAGAAACAGGCAAAAGCTGGCTCCAGGCTGGATTGAGCCATGGGCGCCCGACGGTCACCAAGCCGGGCAGCGGCTGCTGAGCTGGGCTTTAGGGCACATTCCCTTGGGGCAAAACGTCAGGCTTCTGGCTGAGAAATGCCCACGGGGTAATGGCACAAAGGACAACTTCACTCATTTCTCAAGTCAAAACAACAAGGAGGGTTTTTCTTTTCCCCCTTGACATTGTCTGAAAACCTTATTGACGCTGCTAGAATGAAGCAAGCCCTGCTTCCCGACAGCTGCTCGGAGCCAAAACCCCCAAACCCAGATAAACAACTCCTCCTTGGATAAATCAGAGTGCGGCCGGGATGGTGAGAAAGCTTTTGGGCAGGAGGAGATGCAGATGAGCACCAGATCACCAGACAATGCCCGAGGGGTGGCCAGGAGCAAGGGAGTGGGAGCTGGAGGGATGCCGGGAGCCTGCTCTCGGAAAACCCAGGTCATTTTCCATTGAAAACTTTATCTGAGGCAAGCCTGCCACCACATCCTGGCCTTGTTTGCGCCGCAAGAGCCAACAACATTCCTAGGAAAGTTTAGCTACCTGGTCAGCAAAGCCTCTCTGATACGCTTTGTTTATTAGTGGCTAAATATTAAACCCGTGGCAAACAGGGCTCCTTGGGGCGGGGAATGCCTGACTGTGACAAGCCGCCCCGTGGGCTGGCAGCCCCCCGAAACGGGCAAGAACTGCCAGCATGGCCAAAGAGGGGGACAGGCTGCTCTGAACGGGGGGACGGCAGCATCCCAGGGGTCTGCCCAGGGCCGGGAGGAGGAAGGCTCACCAAAAATGCAGCCCTCACCATGGCCCTGCTGAAATGCACCTTTGCCCAGGTCAGGAGAAAGATTAAACAGGTTCTTGCTGGAGCTGGATGGAGACTTCTCCATCCCCCAGCGACTTGATTTGCGAGAGAGATGTGTCTCCCACGACGCCAGCGCTGCCCCAGAAACCCACTGCTCTGGCATATAAAACTGTATTCTTCAAGGACACCTGACTCATCTCGCAAAGCCCATGTAAAATTTAGGGTATTATTAGGCCAATTATAGCGAAATGGTATTTGCAATTCGAGCAAGGGACAGGCTAAAATCTTAACCCGATGCCTTTTCAGCGGTGCCAAAACAAAGTCCAAAGCAAGCTCCTTTCCTCTCCCCCTGCGTGAAGTAACCAAAAAGCAACATCTTGAAGTGCTCAAACATCAGGTAGTGGCTTTTCCTGCCACGCTTGGAGGGAACCTGACAAACACACAAACAAAGCCTGACCCACTTCAGCAGAATAAGCACCTCACCGAGAAAGGGAGCAGGGATTTCAATATGGTCCTTAGTGCGGCCCCGTTAGCAAGTGTCTGCTCCATATATCCAGATAAATTCACCTCTATGAGCCTCTCCTCCGAAAAGAGCGAGCTGTGAAACTTACACCATTCCCAGGCGCAGGGCAGCACGGCTCTGGGACCCGCGGATGCGCGAGCACAGGGATGCACACAGGGATGCACACACACAGAGGGACGCGCTCACAGATGTGTGGGCTCGGGGATGCGCGTGTATGTGCTGTCCCGCTCCATCACCTTCCCAACGTGCAGGGTGTGAATCCAGGAAGTCAGGGAAGAAATCCCTGCACCTTGCCTGGGCGCTGCTGCGGGTTCTTACAGCGTTGCTTCAAGGCCACGATTGCGTATCGAGAGCGCAAACGCCGCTGCCTCGTGTTTCGTGGCACGTGTTTTGTGGCTAACTCATTATTTGTAAATAATTCCAGGGACGTTGCTGAGTCACCGCGCTGCGGGTGAGAGCCAGCAGGGATCCGGGGCTGGTTTTGCCCAGCGGTAACAAGGGCAATTCCCTCTGCAGGAGTAGGGTTCCTCAGGGACACCCCAAATTCACACACCTGCGAGGTGACTTCTGCCCCTTTGCACTGGGTGGAAACTGAGGCTGGGAGCGCTCAAGCCCAGCTCTGGGGTGACCTGGGGGGACCCTGTGGGGACCGGTGGCTCCCAGGACCCACCACCCCGGGATGCCCCATGGACGCAGAGCTGCCCGACGGAGACAGTGAGCTTCACAGCCGCTTGCGCCCGGAGACGGGCCAGGCTGGGGGCTGCGGTTGATTCGGCTGTGTGTTTTCCTGGATCTGTATTTCTGTGTAGCTGACCTTACGCAAGAAGCCCTTCTGTGCTCCCCTTGCCCACGCACTAGTTTGGGTGCCTCCCCCTGGGTGGCCTGAAGCCCAGGCTGGCCTCCATGTTTGCTCAGCGGTGGGATGGCATCAGTGAACATCAGGAGATCGCTTGACACTCCCTGTGCCCTTGAATCCTCCCCATTCCTATTTTCCCCCCCCAAAGTGCTGGCCTTCATGGCCAGGCCAATGCCCTGCAGCTCTGCTACCCAACCTGGAGCTACAAGCAGCTTGGCCAAACATCCTGTGCCACCTCTTGTCCCAGGCTGTCCTGTATGGTGGGCTCCCTGGGAGAGGCAGCCACTCTCCTTGAGGATGGTAACTCCATGGGATGACAGCCCTCCTCCCCACGGCAGCCCTAGGATGGGGCACTGCAGGGTTTCCCCAGCAGCCAGCGTCTCTGCCAAAGCATGGTGAGCTCCAGGAGGCACTGGGGTGCTTTGGATGCGTTTACTGCTGCTTGTTTGCACCAGCTGGATCTTAAACCCTGATGGTTCCTGGGGCACCAGCAGCTCTGGGAGCATGTGGCGGTGCAGGGCTGCGTGTCTGGGGGCAGACAGACCTCCAGGGCCTAAATCTCTCTGGCTAAAACACTGCTTCAAGGGATGAAGCTCAGCTTAAGAACCCCGCATTCCCATCAACACCCCCCGAGAAGCCTGGGACACCAGGGCCCTGAAACGGTCCCGGAATGACACCAGGACTCAAGACAGGGCAGAGCCCAGGACCAAATTCACATCTGGTCAAAATTAGGGAGATCTTGGTTAGGAACCTGAGCAGTTGCAGGATCACAACCACCACCTAATGAAAAAGTCCAACGTTTCTGCGCTGCTGACCGCAGCCAAGGGCTGGAGCTGTAACTTCTCATTCCTACCACCCCATCCCACGTGGCCACAACCCTGACACCACCTTCCCAACTTAGCGATACAGACTTACCCCGCCACGGTAGCTCAGCAAGGCTTAAACAGAAAATTCAGGCTGACGATGCAGTGCAGGAACAGGAGGAAGAGATAAAGTTCAACCTGGTGATAGCCACACAGTAAAAAATGATAGCAGAGCTGGTGGCAACAGCACAACAAGCTCCAGATGGTCCGGCAGCGAGAAGCAGAGCCCAGCGAAATGCCAGACCATCAACACAGAAACTTCAAGTCTTTGTAAGGAAATGGTGAAAGGCACACAGTCACCTGGTGCTGAATTAGATAATTAGTGGTAAATCCCTCAAAAGCTGCCTTTGGAAGCAGAAAAGAGGTGCAACATGTATAGAAATGACAGGGGGAAAAAAAAAAAAAAAAGAATAACATTGGTATCACAAAGGAAACAGGCAATATCAAAAGAGGCTCTGGATATGAATTATTTGATCAGCTGGCTTTTAGGATAATGGGTTAACCAAATGTTGGGGTGGGCAATGAGTGTACAGGATGGCTTGAAGATGCAGGAGATCAAATGGTTTGGAGATACTTGCACGTTTCAGAAACTGGCTGTCCAGCAAGTGAATTATACAAAGAGCCACCATCAAATGCGAGGAACAGGTCAATCTTTTGCACTTCACGTTTATTACCAAACCCAGGGGGAAATTATTCTTTTCATTCACCACTAAGCATCTTTGTTCATGTTTTAGCTGCCTCACCAGGAGTTTTCACAGGTTGCTCATTCAAACCCTTCTGCTGAGGAACTGACAGTGTGTGAAAAAATCCAGACTGAAAATTCGGAAGAACCGCGGACCAAACCCAGCTCTGCATGAGAACAGCAGATGGTCAGACACAGCCCTTCTGCCCAAGACGGAGACCCCGACAGGACTGCAAAGTGATGTGGATGAGGAAGACCACATTGTTGGCGATACCCATTAGGAACGTTACAAGGACATAACGCAGGTCATCAAACAGTCACCCCATGGGACAAGGGTCTCACATCCTGGAGCTCCGCAAGGGCAGGTGAAGATTAGGGCACACTGGCAGTGGTTCTTGCCTGAGGTCAACTTGCCTGCATGCCCAAAATGTCTTCTCTTCCTTCCCAAACCTGTCAGCTGGGTCTCACCTCTCCCCACAGTCCCTCACCAGGGATATGGACACACCATCACGGTATCAACAACAGCTCTACTGTGCCCCTCGCACAGGCTGACATTCAAATGGTGACCACACAGTCTCATCTGACCAATTCACCAGCATCTTCACCGAGGGAGGAGCCTGTCGAACCACGACGCTACTGCAAAACATCTTCCCTCTCCCCTGGGCTTGCCACGAGACATGACAAGCCCCTAAGGACAGAGATGTGTCACCTGAGGGAGCTAGAGGAGCTAGCTCCCATGAGAAAGGTGTTGTGGTTTGGGCCTCAAACCAGGACAAAAGCGAAGGCGAGAGGCAGGGACAGGGAGGAACGCCAACTAGATAAAGCTGTGTGTTCCAGCTGCTGTGGGAACACATAACCCAAAATGGGAACTGAACGGCACAAAGAAATGCTGATTGACAGCGCTTTTAGGTACAGCTGAATGGTATCTGCATGTTGTCACCTGCTCTAACGACTGCCTGACTCACCCATCGCAGGCAGGCATCCAGCAGCCTAGCAATTAGCCGCCCTCCTCCATGAAGTCAAGGGGAGAGTTAAAACCAACGCGGTACAAAGAAAGTGTCCCCCACGGAGCCTGAATCAAGTCTCGCTTTAGAAAGAGCCCATAAAAAGTGACAGAAATGAACCTCTCGGCTCAGCCCTACACGAAGGACGCAGCATCCTGTACCTCCTGCTTGGCGCAGTCAAGGACCATAAATACCACCAGCCTCCCCGCAGGGATCTGCTCCGCAGGACCTGGGCTCCTTCGCACATTCCAGCATCAGCGCCCGAGCCGGGATCTATTCCTGACAGTAGGAACAAAGTGAGCGATTGCATCTGCTATATTTAGAGCAAACAGTCAATACTCCACGTATCTAAATGGTTACCAGCATTCTCATTTCAGATATAAATAGCCTCTGTTTGCTTTTTGAAAGAAATTGGTTTAAAAAAGAAAATTGCCTTCCCAGTCATCCTCAGCCCCCAATTGTTGAGCAGGGGGGCCTATTTCAAATGAAAAATTAAATTATGCATTTTCTGTAAGCCAACCCAGGAAGAAAAGCTCATGACTGTGGCTGGTATTATTAGTGCCGCGATCCTTTGTGTTGATAGAGGGGGTTTAAACACAGCGGCAGCAGTTTGCCGAAGCAAACTCAGGCTGTTTGGTACAGAGGGGCATCATCCTCCATCTCCCAGCCTCAACCACACGCCACCTCGAGCCGCCTCTTCCATCCGCCGTCAGGCCAGAGCCCCATTTCTTTCCCCTCTCCCAACTGCGCAGCGGTCCCAGCCTTGACACCCAATTTCTGTATCACTTCCTCCAGAGTCCTCCAGTTTCCAGCCCGGGCTCTCAGCCAACACTCCAGCTTGCTTTCCCTCCAACTGATGTCAGCCGTGCTTCCTCCCTTGGGCAGAAAGCCTGGTCCCGCGTAAGCATCCGTCTTTAAGGCACTACAAAGACCACATCCCCGTCACCAGCCCCCTCGACATATTGCATTAAAGTCAACCTAAGGACACCAACTAATGAAAAACCACGGCAGAAAGCTGGGATCTAAAAGAGGTGGTGAAACCCTGCCGTGGTTGTTGATTTAACAGAGAATAACGCAATTTTTTCCCCTAAGATTTGGCTCAAAAGGGAGGAATGCACGCAGGCTTGGCACACCGATCTGAGCGCTCTGAGGGGCTGGGAGCCATCCCCAGGCCAGCATGGGATGGCTCCTGGGACCCCTTCTCCTTGCCCTGCCCTTGGGGTGTGGGACCCGCGCTCTGTCCTTCCTCCAACCTGCCAGCTCCTACGTGGAGCTCGGTCCTGCGTGGAGCAATGCGCCAGCGGGGCATGTGGGGCTCGGGGGGACTGACGGGGAGTCGCAGGGGAACGGCCCAGGCCCAGCCTCAGCCCCAACCCAAGCTCAGGCCCATCCCCAAACCCAGGCCCCAGCCTAAAGTCAGGCTCAAACTCAAGCTCAGACCCAAATTCAAGGGAAGGCCCAGGCCCCAACGTAGGCCCAGGCTATGTCCAAGCCTAGATCCAAGCTCGGGGCAAGCCCCAGCGCAGGCCCTGGCTCCATCCCTGGCCCAGGCCCTGGAGCAGGCCCAGGCCCTGGAGCAGGCCCAAGCCCGGCTCCAAGCTCGGCGGAAGTCCCAGCCCAGGCCCCGACCCAGGCCCAAGCTCAGGGGAAGGCCCGGCCCAGGCCCAGGCCCCAGTGTAGGCTCAGGCTCAGGCTCAGGCCCAGGCCCAGGCCCAAGCTCGGAAGAAGCCCCATCGCAGGCCCCGGCGCAGGCGGCCGGCGGGGCGGGGTGGGGCGGGGCGGCGCGGCCGAGCTCCGCCCCGCTCCGTCACTGCGCGGCGCCGCTGCGGCCGCCGGACCGGGGTCCGCCATGGCGTCGGGGGGCGCCGCCGCCCGCGCCGCCGAGGAGCCGCCGCCGCCCGAACCGCCCGCCGAGCAGAAGCCGCCGCCGCCGCCGCTGCCACCCGCGCAGGAGGAGTTCTCCTTCCTGCCGCTCGTCCACGACATCATCAAATGGTAACGGCGGCCGCCGGCACCGGGCGGCCCCCCGCCCCGCCGGGACCGGGCCTCCGCCTCCGGGCACTGCATGGCGGGAGCTGCCCTACAGCGGGGCCGGGACCGAGCACCTCATCCCTGCTCCAGCCATCACCCTCTAATGATGCTGTCTGACACCCAGCGCCCTCGGGGTGCCCTGGGTGGGGAGCGGGACTATGGTATCCCCCCTTTAACGATGGTTTCCCACCCTCAGCATCCTCAGGGATGCCCTGGACAGGGAGTGGGGCAATGGGATCCCCCTCTAATGATGTTCTCCGACCCCCAACATCCCCAGGGTGCCCTGGGTGGGGAGTGGGGCTATGTGGTCCCCCTTCCAATGATGCTTTCCCACCTGCAGCATCCTCAAGGATGACTGGGACAGGTAGCAGGGCTATGGGTTCCCCCCTTTGATGATGCTTTCTCATCCACAGCATCCCCAGGGTGCCCTGGACAGGGAGTGGGGCAATACGATCACCCTTTAATGATGTTCTCCGACCCCCAACATCCCTGGGGTGCCCTGGGTGGGGAGCAGGACAATGGGATCCTCCCTCTAATGATGCTCTCCAACTGCCAACATCCTCAGGGTAGCCCGGATGGCTAGCAGGCTAGCTAGTCACCCCTCTAGTGATGCCCTTCGACATCCCAGCATCTCCTTTGCCCTTTTTCTCCCAACTGGAGTTCCTGGGAAGAGTGTCAGAGAGAGCTGGTGTAGCCCCAAGTGCATCTCCGCTCTGACTCACGGCAGTGCCTGAGTGGTGTCTGGGTCACCTGAGCAGTGCAGGTGCTCCCATGGCCCAGGTACACTGCCCTGCCATCAACACCCAGGAGCAGGAGCATTGTACTTGTGCTGGGTTATTGCTCCTGATGACTGTACTGCTCGGCTGATAACAGCCTGAGAAAGTACAGGCAGTGCTGGGGCAGGAATGCAGCCCATTTCTGGGGAACTGTAAAAAGGAGGATGACTTCTGCAGTGGTATGGGTTAAATTGTTCTCTTCCCAGTTCAAGATAAGTACTGTAGGGGTAAAAGGCACTTGTACAAGGGTACTGAGAACTGCGATGTTTCTGGCCCGGGATAACCCCTTCAGAGATGCTTGTCGAGGTCCTGGTAGAGGCATGGATCTGCCATGAAAATCCATCCAGAGCAGCTCCCTGCTCTAACCTGGGCACACCATGGGGAGAGGCAGAGGGCATGGGAAGCATGAGTTCCCTTGTTACTGGTTGTGAGCCTGGCTGCCTTTCCCCTGTGCACTTATTTAGGAGTTGAGGCTGGTTTGTGTCTTGCTGATATTTCACTTGCATCAAGCATGTCTGAACCCTTAATGGCTCTGCAGCCTGAGCCATGGCAAGGGAAGACTGAATACCTCCTGACACACGGGTCTGGATACAGAATGAGCATAAGAATGCAAACCCTCTGGTTTGCCTCAGTTTCCCCGTTGTGCTGGGGTTGGGAGTTTGCCCCCGGCCTCGATTCTGCCTGATCTCTCCAGCCCACAGAAGTGAGGCTGAGCCCATTGCCAGGTGCATACACGTACATAAGCAAAGTGGGCAGTAGCCACGGGCTGAGACCTCCCTAGATTCCTTTATGTCACCGAGCAGGTCATGCTGCCCCGCAGATGACAGTCCCTAGGATATCTTGTACCACGGCCCACTGAGCCACCCACTGCCACTACCCAGCCACCTCCCTCGGCTTCACACACGGCATTTCCCGGGTGGCTTGAGCCGACGTAGGTACGCCGAGCAGTGCTGTAGTCAGGTAGGACCACAGAGGCAAGCGGTGGGATGTGTTGCCTCATGTCCCTGACAGATGGCAAACGTATTATCCTTTAACGCTGCCACTAGTCGCAGAGCCCAAGCCTGGCTGTTTTGACACTGACTCAGCCGTGAAGACACATCTCCAAGGTGACTCTGTGCTTGGGAGCGAGGGTGTATCGCATAAATTTGCTTACATTCAAGGACACGTGCTCTTTCCTGTTGTTTGAGTCCTGAGAAAGTTTTCCCCAGCAGGGCTTGCCTTTATTTTCACCCTTGTACCACAAAATGCCATTGCTGATAACGTCCCAGCACACGGCTCCACCAATGGCGGGTTGTGTTGGTGTAATGAAGAACACTGAGCCTTAAAGGCAGGCCTTATGCGCAGTCCGTCAGCACAGGCCGTGGCTGGATGTTGGGTTGAATCCTGTGTCACTGCAGGCAGCTGCAGTCTCTTCCCACTCCTCCTCACCCCTGCCTGTGCTGTCCCTCAAAGAGGGAGTCGCTTCAGTGGCTTGATCCAGCAGGAAAACCACCCATCAGAAAAAAAAAACCCAAAAAAACTCCCAAACCTGAAATAATTATTCTTTTCGATCAACCAGCCAGACCGGCAGCTGTCGGTTGTCTATGTGTGGGGAAGGGAAGAAGACTTGGGGAGAGCTGGAGCAGGGAGGGCATCCCTCTTAAAGCCAGCCTGCAGCGATGGTGGGTTAAAGGCAGTGTCAGCCCATCCTTCTCCAGACGTGCCGTGGGGTTGTGAGTGTGCCTGTATTTTTCCACTGCCGACCTGACCATGAATGCCTGCATAATGGGGATACATTATAGTACCAGCTGCAGTTTTATTTAGAAGGGAGTAATGAATATTTTGTTCCAACAGGCTTTTGAAACAAACCGCGACCATCTGGTTAAAAGTTTTGCTCTCAGCCATGTCATGATTCCCCAAAGTTATAATCGAGCACCTCTCTGCCCTGGTCGTGCCAAGCAGATTTATTTTTAGGTCTGGCTATTGAACAGGCTCCCAGTTTTCAAAGACCGTTAGAATCCCTCACTCGTTATTAACCGGCGCCCTGGAAGCAAGGATTCGCTTTTGCCTGGAATGGGTAAAACTTCTCACTGGTGCTAACAAAGCTGCGGCAGATACTAATGAGGGTTTGAGGGCAGACGCTGCCTCAGACAACACTGATCCTTGAAGAGCGCAGAGCTGGCTGCAGAACCAATTGTGCTGCTCTTAAAAAAAAACAACAAAAAAACAAAAAAAAACCCAACCCCCCCCCCCACCGTCGCTTCTCTTTTATTAGGTATATATCCCCAGAGAGTCGTTTTAAAGCTCCAAAGTACCATTTTCTCTGCCACTGGATACTGGCTGATACTTTGGGGAACAGTTTCTATTTACCGCTGTCAAGCTGTTTGACGGCATTGATTTTTTGTATTACAGCAGCAACAGGTCACGGGTGAAACCGAGATCTTTTTTTCTAGGTGCCTACACACAACATACGTATGTAATCTTACCTTCCCCAAAGAGAGATAGGGGAGTTCAAACAGAAGGAGAATTTATCCTGCTCCATGGTAGTGTTTTAAAGCTGCAGACCGGCTCCTAACCCGATTGATGGGTGCTGAGGTAGCTGGATCGTGTGCTGGAAATCAGCAGGAAACCCGTTTGCCCCAGAGGCTACCCAGTCTGTGTATCTATCTGTGTCCATTTTCTTGGGATGGGTGAATTAGGTGTGCGTAGCTAGATACCAAGAGCAGAATTTTCCCTGTGAATTCCGGTTTAAGCCCTGGTTCTGCTGGAAATGACAGTCACCCCTGCGGGCTGAAGGGGCGTTTCCAATAGGAGAATTCAACAATGTCTTGATTTTCTCTCCTCTGCAGCATGGACAAGGACAGCCAGGATGTTCATCAGGTGCTGAATGAGCTGAAGAACAAGTTCCAGGAGATGCGGAAGCTGATCAGCTCCATGCCGGGCATCGGTGTGAGCCCAGAGCAGCAGCAGCAGCAGCTGCAGAACCTGCGGGAGCAGGTCCGGACCAAAAACGAACTGCTGCAGAAGTACAAGAGCCTTTGCATGTTTGAAATCCCCAAGGAGTAAGAAGGACGCAGCTCTGCTCTGCGGGTCTGAGATACCTCCTCTCCCGGCTGAACAGGAGAGAAAAAGATGGCAGAAGTTTACATTTCTTTCTTTTACGCTTTTTTGGTGGCGTTGCTCTGAAGTTGTGTCTGTGTGGATGACAGGCATGTGACACTGAACCAGAACACTGTGTGCTTCACACATGATGATTACAGCGGAACATTCGCTTTGATCTGCTGTAGGGCTGTGCGTTTATATATGCATCTCTTCTGTTTTCTGTCGGGGTGGGATGAGGTGGTATTTTTTTACATTCAAGCAAGCAGGAGACACGATGTTTTCTCCTCTCTAAGGGTCAAAGTACATGCTGGTTAACTTCAGCAAGAAAAAGGGGACACTTTCTGCAATTTTTTTTCACTTTGAAGTGGCCAGACATCAAAAGGCAGCATGAGGGGCGTGTGAGCTGTTTGGCCTCGCTCCTGGAAAGGGTCTCTGGGGCACTTCCAGTCTCTGTGTGTCGCAAGAGGAAAGATTGCTTTCAGTTACTTTTGTATTTCTCTCTCTCTCTCTCTTTTTATACAAGTGATGGTTGTGTCTGAGATGAGTCGAGTAAAGATGTGGAAATTCCAAGCTGCCCCTGTTGTGTATTCACTGAGTGGATGTGGGCTGAGCAGGGGCAGGACTTCGGCAGCACAGAGGACGTGCGTAGCCTGGGCCCAGCTTCTGGGTCTTGACATTGCTTTTTTTGGAAGCGGGGTGACTTGGGAGAACAAAGCGGAGGCATGGATTTCGGTAGGCTTTGGGTGCTTAAAATTTTGGGTGGGTGGAGCTTGTAGGCAGTACATGGGGCTTCTTGCTCTTAAAACAGGAAAGGAAAGCAGAATCAAAACAAAGGGCATAAATGATAAGTTTAGTTACACATAACTAAAAGATTAGTTATTCCACACGTGACAGAAGTCAGGCTCAACAGGACGGGTCAGTTCCACAGCCGAAGTGCTCCAGGGGCTTCCCACAAACACAAGCATTTGAGTGGCTTGAACGTTTGCCAGCGGCTGACGGAAAGCTCTTGAATGTTGTATGGCATTCAGACGGGTGCCAGGGCTCCCTGCCCTCTGTCCTGCCGTTAGCTGCTGTGGTGGCTGATGGCACCCTGGTGAGCAGCGCTGCATCTCGCCGACTAACCAAAAAAGATGTGACGGGACCTTAAATCTCACGGTTCAATGAATTATGCTGAAAGACGGTGCAGGTCAGTAGTGGAAGAGGTTAAGATGTGCAGCAATGCCTGCTTGCAGCCCAAAAAGCCAACCGCATCCTGGGCTGCATCAAGAGAAGCATGGCCAGCAGGTCAAGGGAGGTGATTCTGCCCTTCTGCTCCGCCCTGGTGAGACCCCACCTGTCCAGCTTTGGAGTCCTCAGCAGGAAGGACATGGACCTGTTGGAATGGCCAGAAGATGGAGGCCATGAAGATGATCAGAGGGCTGAAGCCCCTCTGCTGTAAGGACAGGCTGAGAGAGTTTGGGTTGCTCAGCCTGGAGAAGAGAAGGCTCCAGGGAGACCTTAGACCCCCTTCCAGTACCTGAAGGGGGCCTACAGGAGAGTTGGGGAGGGACTCTTTATCAGGGAGTGTAGCAACAGGATGAGGGGTAACAGTTTTAAACTGAAAGAAAGAGATTTAGATTAAATATTAGGAAGAAATTCTTTGCTGTGAGGGTGGTGAGCCCCTGGCCCAGGTTGCCCAGAGAAGCTGTGGCTGCCCCATCCCTGGAGGGGTTCAAGGCCAGGTTGGACGGGGCTTGGAGCAACCTGGTGTGGTGGGAGGTGTCCCTGCCCAGGGCAGGGGGGGGGAACTAGGTGGTCTTTAAGATCCCTTCCAACCCAAACCGTTCTATGATTCTATGAAAAAACAGCTAGTGAAATACAATATCCATTAAGAACCGGCATCCAAGGGCAGGTAGCGCTTGTGCCTTCAAAAGAAGAGGAGCAAGGTCTGTTTGGGTAGGATTTTCCTTTCCTAAACCAAGAGGCAAGTAATTCTGCTGGTTGGGAGCTGGGATGGTTGCGACTCACCTGTAGCCTAGAGATGACTCTGTTCCCGCTGGGATACTTTACTAGTACTTTCTTTGGGAAGGTGCCAGTGTGTAAACTCTGAGCAAAGCAGAACACCAAGATAAACAAAGCACAACGTACGCTCTTTTTATTACTGAAATTACCTTTCTGCCAGCCATTGCCTGTCCCGGCTCAATAAATTCTTGTGTCTCTTGCCTGGACAGTGGTTTCCCTTTTTTTGCCAGTTGCTGTTCCCGTGAAATCAGAGCATATGCGGTGCTGGAAGAAACGACGTGTTTCCAAAGAAATACTTGGCACTGAGCACAGGAACAAGTTAACTCTGTCAACTTGAATCCAAGTTTCAAGAGAAACTGAAGCGGTTTGGTTTGCAGTCTCACTCGCCCACCTTAGTTTTGTGGCTTTGATAGATTTTTTTTTTTTTTTTTTTGCCATTAATATGTATTAAATGTAGATTTGTTCTGCCGCTTGGGGGGCGAACGGGGGCTGAAAATGAACTGAAAGAGAAGCTGGGAGAGCTGTTCTTGGAAGAGCTTTCCCCTTTCCCTTTCACTTCCAGCAACGGTTACTGCAAATTGTTATTAGGCAGAGATTAAAAACCATCAGATTCAAAGGTGACCTTTCGAGCAAAGTACTTCCTTTACTCATGTTGCAAAATAAAAACAATATCCCGGACGGGGCGCAAAATGAATCACTCTCTGTTGACATCATTAAAGTGTGCTTAGTTAATCAGGAAAAAGCATGAAACACAATCAGCCCTTTATAACGAAGTGATGTCAGTTTGCTCGGTTTCTGCCGTGAATGACATGCCAATGCCCGGCGCGTCGTGGGGCTGCCAGGATCGTCACCCGGCGTTAGTGGAGTGAGGAAAGAGTCTTGGCTTGGTGACCCGTTTTGAGTAACTAACTCTGTGCGTGGCCCCTCGTTACCCCGTGTGGCAAGAAATCGGCTGCTTGCAGAGGCGGAAACCTTTGCACTGGTAGTCGGAGAAAATGGGGTAATAAAGGGATTGAGTCGAGGGGGCGTTTTTAGCACCTCGGAGCTGGGCTCAGGTCTCGGGTTTAACAGGATTTGGTTTTGCTACGGGGCCGGGCGAAGAAGCAAAGGCAAACCCAGAGGTGTCATTTTAAAAAGATTTTATTAATTAGTAGAAAAAATAAAACATCAAGTTTCACCCACGGTAGAAACACTTGAAGATTTTTTTTGTTCGTGTCACTGACAACCAATACCTACATAAAGTGCCTATTATTTTCTTATTTAAAAAAACCCTTCCCACTCCCCCCGCCCTCCCCAAATCTTGCAAATCAGACAAGACAAATGTAAACAAGAGTCAGTTTTTTTGGTCCATCGGGGCTTGTAACTCTGCAATGTCTTTGCAACAGCTTAGGAGTGTCTTCTGCACGTGTTTTGCCGACACAGATGAACACACGACACCAAGCTAAAGTCCGTGCACAGCTTCTCAAGTTAAAAAAAACTCAAAAAACAACAAAAAAACCCGACCCCAAAGCCCCAAGCAAGGCCCTGGCAGGCCTCTGCCCTCCCTCCTGAAGGCAGTGCCCGAGGCTGGGTGGTTTGGGAGGGAAAGAAACGCCAAGGTCTGTGCCCTCCACACTCATCCTCCCACCTGGCTGCCCAGCAGCTCATCCTTTCCCCGTCTCTCTGCCCGGAGGAGGCTGGTCCCAGCGGCGCCCCCCCCTCCAGCCCTCCAAAGCCTCCCCCTTCGCATCCCTCGCTCCCAAAATGTACCCCCAGGGGAGGGAGCTGATGAAAGCGATCCCTCGGGAGGAGGGAGGCTGGGGAAGAGGCGAACCCCGCTCTCCTGCCTGCCCAAAGTCAATTCGGAAACGAGCATCTTTCCCCCCTCCCTTCCTTCCTTCTTTCCTTCCTTCCCATCGCGGGGCGAGCGGGGGCTCCTAGCTGATCACGCAGCGGTCCTTCTCCTTGCTGTGCCCGCCACCGATGGCTTTCTCCCGGATGTACATGAGGTCGCTGTGGACGCTGGGTCGCCGGGCGAAGGGGGCCACGATGCCGTATGCCTCCTCCGTGCTGCCCCGGCCCCCCTCTTTCAGCAGCTTTTTGCCTTTCAGCGCCTTCTTATGCAGGATGTCGCAGTACTGGACCGAGACCTTGCGGTGCAGGTCGGGGCTCATCTCACTGGGCAGCTTGGCCATGGCGAAGAGCGCCTGGAACATCTGGTCCAGGCTGCTGTTCTTCTTGGCCGAGATCTCGAAGTAGGCGCATTTTTTGGGGTCCCCTCCCACCAGCTGCTCGATCTCCCGGGGTTGCACTTCCCGGTAAAAGTCCCGGTCGCCCTTGTTGCCGCAGATGACCAGGGGCACCTCTATGTTCTCCTTGGTTTTGTTCTTCAGGCACGACTTGGTCTCCAGGATTTGCTGCTTCAGGCGCTGCACCTCCTCAAAGGAGTCCCGGTTGTCCAGGCTGAACACGAGGATGAACACGTCTCCTGGGGACAAAGAGGAAACGTGAGATGGTTGCAGGGACGGGGACACACAGAGACCTGCTGCCTAAGCCATCTAGAGACTTGGGGAGGGAAGGAGCAGGCAGCACCTGGGTCCCATACCCTTCCGTCCACGGAGCAAAATTGCCCACTCCGTGCACAGGCAAAATCCCACCTCCCTCCTCCCAGAACTGGAGAAACATCCCCAAACTGGGCAAGAACACCTGAAATCTGGCAAGGGACCCTCCCCAGCAAGTACCTGTGAGGATGGAGAGGCGGCGCATGGCTGGGAAGGGGTGGTTGCCCGACGTGTCCAGGATGTCGAGCTGGTAGACCTCACCGCGGATGCTGTAGAACTTGCGGTGGAAGTCCTCGATGGTGGGCGTGTATTGCTCCTCGAAGCGGCCGGTGAGGAAGCGCGAGACGATGGCCGTCTTGCCCACCTTGGAGGAGCCCAGGATGACCATGCGGTAGCAGTTCTTGGCGGGGATGCTCAGCTCGGCCTCGCTGGGACACATCTTCTTGATCATCGCTGCCAGTTTCATTGAAGCCGGCGAAGGGGCAGCTTGCGCCGAGAGGAAGGAGGAGGAAGAGGAGCGGGAGGAGGAAGGCGATGGCTGCCCGGCTGCTCTGCCCCTCTCCCTCGCAGGAAAGGCCGGTGTGAGCTCTGCACAGCCGCCGCCGCCGCCGCGTTATATGGAGGCGGCAGCGACCGCCCCTCGGCGCGTCACGGCCCGGGGCGGCGGCGGCTGAGTCAGTGCGGGGCTCCGCGCCCCGCCGGCCGCCACTGCAGCCCGGCTGGGGCTCCCGGTGCTGCACAGCCCGGCCCCGTTCGCAGCCCGGTTCTCACTCCCGGTGCTGCACAGCCCGGCCCCGTTCGCAGCCCGGTTCTCACTCCCGCTGCTGCACAGCCCGGCCCCGTTCGCACTCCCGGTGCTGGCCCCCGGTCCCGTTTGCAAGCCGCCCCTTTTGCAGCTCAGCCCGGGGATACCCGGTGCTTTCTATCCGCCCCGTTCGCAGCCCGGTGCCGGTCCCCGGCGCCCTGCAGCCTCCCGGGGGTCCCGGGCGCCGCACGCCCTGCAGTGGGGTCACCCCGAGCGGGACCCCTTTGTCGCCCGCACTGTCCGGGCGCGGGGACTCGGGGCGGGGGCCACCGGGAGGGGGTCCCAGCCCGCTCCCCGGCGTGCTGTCGCTCCGTTTTAGACTTTCCCTCGGCGCAGAAGCGGGTGTGCGGGCACCCTCCCCGCAGCAAAAGCAGGGAGAAGCCCCCTGCGCGGTGGGTGCGGGCGACGGGAGCGGAGAGACGGCCCCGTCCCACCGGGCACCGCAGCCCGGGCTGCAGGCGGCGCGGTGCCCCCGGGAAGGAGGGCTTTGCGTGGCGGCACTGCCCTTAACCCCCGCACCGACCCCCGCACCGACCCCCCCCGCCCCCGGGAGCCCAGCGCGGTACCGCTGCAGAGCCGGCTCCCCCGCTAGGGGGCGCTCAGCGCGGGCAGGGCGCGCAGGACGGGCAGCGCAGGCAGCGCAGGCAGCGCGGGCAGGGCGGGCAGGGCCGACACCTGCAGTACTGCCCCAGGCGGGGCTGGGGAAGCTCGTCCTGGGGACACGACCCGCAGCACAACGCCCTGCAGCCCCTGTGGGGCCATGAAAGGGGGCGGGGAGGGGGGCAGCCCGAGGAGGAGGAAGGATGCTGGCAGGGATGCAGGCAGCAGGGATGCAGGCAGCAGGGATGCAGGCAGCTCGCAGGGCGGGCAGGGTGCGTGATGCTGCTTCACATCGAGCGCCTGATCTTGTTGGGTGCTGAGTTGCTGGGTCTTACCGGAGCTGGAGGCAAGGGCCAGCCACCCCCAGCTCCCGGACGCAGCGTGCTCGGCTTAACTGGCACCTTCCTGCGCACCTGGGCAGGAGAAACCCGGGAAAATGGGAGTGTTGCGGTGCTGAGGGATCTCTGCGGCATCAGTGAGTGCGAGACGGGGCCCAAGGGAAACTGTGAGGATCTATTAGGGAAGAAACTTAATGAAAGGTGATGCTCAAATAAGGTTCAGGATAGCAAAAGCCTCACCTTCAACACCGAGAGAGACCCCCAGGGACAGCCAGAACACACGAATTTGTGCGGTGTGTGTGCGTTCCATCAGCACTGCTGAGCTTTTCATCTCCCCCACGTGTGGTCTCACACTTGGATGTTAATTTAAAGCCTGTTTGAAGGTTTACGGAGGAATGGCGGACGTCTGTGGGGTGGGAGAAGGCAGCAGTTTAAGCAGCAGCCCCATCCCTGCCCACAGGGAAACATCCTGCCCGGCAGCAGAGGCACAAGGACACTTTGGGGAGAGAAAGTGGGACAGTTTCCCATGTTTATTGATCTGTGTGCGCGACAGCGAAGAGGTTTAATAGCCGTTTGCAGAGCACAAATGGATCACCCCAAAATAACAAAAAGATCATTTAATTGAAGCGGTTGATGGAAAACAACAGGGGGAATAGGAAGCACCAACCTCTGGGGGACAGACAAATCGAATCTCTCGATTGGCGTTTATTGTTAACCATACAACTATTAATAGTGCCGGGAACAGGCAAAAATAGCCTGCTCAAAGCCTACTCTTAGGTTAACAGACTTCAGCAACGGAAAATCCATTTGCTCCCTCCAAAAGGCTCGTCGGCGACAGCACCGGCAGAGCACACCACGAGGCAGGTGTCACCAGGATCCTGTGGGCTCGGCTCAGGGGTGAGGGGTGCAACCGGAGACAGCCCGGGAGCAAGGAGAGGGACCCCGGGGGAGTGGAGGAAACCCGATGGCAGCTCCTGGGGAGAGGACGTGGGTGCTGCCTGAGCTATCCCGGAGCCCAGCTCCTCGCAGAGTGACACAGAAACGAGGGAGAGGAGCATTACGAGGCATTAGGCTGAGCGTCCCCGTCCCCCCCCCCCCCCAAGATCACCTAGAAACTCATCTCCTGATGGAAGCACATTTGCTGGGAGCCGGCTGCCAGTGACAGATGATAAAGGATTCACCTCGCTGCGAGGCAAAGCCTTCCCACGGTTATGACTCTGTTAAAAATCACCACCTATTTTTGACTTGACTGCAAATAGCCCGAGCCTTAAGCAGGGGCAGGTAAACCACCATTTTCCCCCATGGCCGCCGTACCGCCCGCGCGGCGTTTGACCCTGCCATTTGCGGGGTGTTTTTGCTCCTCGCCTGGTTTTGGAGGATACAGGCTTTTTCACGCAGCTGCTCAGTACAGCAAGAGCCTCAGGCAGGCGGCTGCGCGCGAAACCCAGCCACTGCAGACACCTTTAATGGAATCGAACATCTTCAGCATGGATCAATCCCTGGTTTCTTGCTATTTCTCTCCCTATTTGCACCCTCCCAGGTTTACCAGCCACCTGCCAACCAACAAAACCCACCCGTGCGGCCGCGAGCAAGTGGCTGAGGAAAGGAAATTCCACGGAAGTCACACAAACATCCCAGCAACGGAACACGCGGCTCCCCAGGGTCCGGCTTGGACGAACTGTGCAAGCAGCGAAATAAAGCTCGCAGCAGCACCGGCCTCTGAAAAAATGTAGGAAGCAAAATGTACCGGGAGGCAAGAGCACGCATCGCGCCACCCGGCCCGGGGACAGGCGAGCGGGGGGATACTCGGAAAAGAACAATTACATCGGAACATGACTTTGATTTCTAAGCGTGCTGCCGAGCCGGGAAGTATCATCACCCTGGGGCCAAGCCGGCCCCGGTTCCCAGCTGGGTCCTGCGGGTCCCAGCAGTGACAAACCGAGACTGGAACAGCCGTTTGTGCCTTTCCCGCCCCGGCACACACAGACCCCGCTGCCGGAGAGGAGCACATCCGACACGAGCTCCTTATCTTTGCCATTAAGATGCTTCACGTCCTACCAAGGGCTTGTCCCCTGCAGATCAGCACATGGAATTCCCTGGCTCCAGACAGAGCTTTGGAAGTACGCACATGGAGCCAAGCCTGCTCCCCAGCCCGGCTTTCCTGGCTCTCCAATTCCTGCTTTTCTCCCCCAGGGCAGGGACGTGTCCTTCAGCCAGGGACCCTCTCCCTGTTCCGTGTTACAGCATCCTGGCGTGCTGCTCGTTATCCCGCTCACGGATAACCAGCGTGGGCTGAGCTCTTCCCAGCAGCTGCTGGTGAACAGTGGGATTTTGTGGGACCCCAAATCCTGCCCTGGCTGCTCCCCTGGGACGGGAGAGGGAGCGAGGGGCCGGAGGAAGAGGGGAGCAGCTGTGAGGGAAGGGAAGGGAGGGTTTAGCTATAGCTCTTGCTCGTCCCCCTGGGGAAAGGCATCTGATTAAATCAAGATGCAGCATCCAGGGTTGCTATTCATTCCCTATATTATTAGCTTGTCTCATTTTATTAAATCTCCTTTAAGGCTTTTCAAAAGAAGCACGTAATTCACAACATATAATTTTTCCCAGATGAGATATGATGCAGAAGTGGGCTGCTCTGTCGCTGGGGACCGTGGTGGGGGGGGGGGGTGGCTTTATTTGTTTCCTTCCCCCACCCCCTACTTCTTTAGCAACACTTTTCATGTCTCGTGATTCCTTTTAGCATTTGGGATTTGACTAACAGAGAATTTGAAAGCCTGAGACATGTCTCAAATCCCCAATTCCTTGAGTCATCCAGGCGAGGGGCAGCGAGTGCTCCCTTGGAGACGCCATCCCCATGCCGGGCGCAACGCAGCCCCCGGAGCAGGCTCGTGCCATGGTCTCCGGACTTTCTGCATCTACTCTTCTCCCATCTTTGGAGTGTGCTTGCTGCAATACACTTGCCAAAAACCCACAGCAGGGGCTGAATGCCCGTATCATGGTGCAAAGCTGGGGAAGTGGCGTCCTCCGGAGGATCGCTCGGTGCCACCGCTTTCCTTCCCGGCAACGCGAACATGTGTGGGATGGCCAAGGACATGGCGAGAGCTGGGGTTTTGGTGGCATCACTCCGCAGGGGGCTTGGCTTTGCCACCTGGCCACGCTGGTGAAGGTGCCCCTCTCTCCCGCCATGGAAACACCTCCCTTCCGAATGCACCGGGGTTGGACTGGATGATCTCCAGAGGTCCCTTCAAACCCTACGATTCTATGATTCTATGACATTAACTCATCGTCGACAACCATGTGGCACAGCTGGGTCAAGAGCTCCGTAGAGAGCAGAACTGGGGTTCCCCGAGCCAGGGGCATCCCGGGAATCCTCTGCTCCCGGTTTCCATCCCATCTCATGCCACCCTCTCGCCCGTGGTTTGCTGGGAGGCAGCTGCATCCCGCCAGCATCCAGCATGGATAAAGGCGGTTGCGTGTCCTGGATGTGTCCCCAGACTCCAGCACCTTCTGCTCCCTTCCAAAGAGCGTCAGCTTCCCCGGGATTAGAGAGAAATGTCACCTGTAACCGGAGATGGGCAGCGACGGGGCTTGGAATATAGGGCACGGGGGAGAGGGAGGCTCAGTGACCCCGGCGGACACATCGCTACAGATTTCAGGAGGGTTCCCATGGAAATAGCAACAGCTGCCGGGGGTTTCAGCACAACAATAAAAGCCCAGGAGGAGGCAGGGAGCCGGGAGCCGCCCGGCCAGAGATGGGATGGAGCTGGCAGAGGGATGCGCAGCCAGAGCTGAGGGCTCGGAGCCCGGAGGTGTTTCACGTCCAGGTCCCACATCTGCCCCCGTTGCTGCAGGGTCCGGAGGGGGCTGAGGCTGCCGCAGGGTTTGAGGCTGAGGGTTGGAGGATTTGGGGCTGGGGGGGGTTGAGCTGGGCGAGGGCTGAGCCCCGCTCAGTGCCGGTGCCCAAATGGAGGACCCTGGAGGCTCCCGCAAATGCTCAGCCCTGGTGCGGCAGCAAAGCTCAACTAGGGGCAGAGCTCGGCCCCAAATTCTCCTTCCCGGGGGGGCTCTGGCAGCTCTGCCTCCCTCCTGCGACCCTCATTCAGAAAGGAGCTGCCCTCGGTAAACAGTTCCCCCCCCCCAACCCCGAAGAAAACGCAACATGGAAAAAGCAGCACATTCCTACGACTATTTTGTTTTTGGAAATAAGATCCAAGGAGGATGCGGCGCAGCGTGGCCAGCTCACCGGGCTGTCCCGGGGCGGCTTTTTAAGTGTGCTAATTAAAGAAAACAGCCTCGTAACTTGTCCTCTGGTACATGGCGGGAGCTCCGTGCGTAAAGGCCCCCACGGTGGAGGGCGGAGGTGGGATGGGGTGGGATGGATGGTGTCTCCGTGCTGTCCCTGGCAGGGGAGATGCGAAGGGCAGGGGAATGGCGGGCACGGGGTGCTGCTGCTCTCCTGATACCCGGGGTCATTTTGAAGCATCCCCCAGGCACCAGGAGACGGGGGCTGCCTCCATCCGCAGACGCCCCGGCAGGAGCCCGCCAGCGGTGCCCACGCGGCTCAACCCAGGCCCTGCCGAGGCGGGATGGATCCGGCTCCTGCCCCAGGCATTTGTTTGGGCTCCAACACTGGTGGTTTCCCACCTGGAAATAGCTTCCCACCAGGGCAGTCTGCCCGTTGTGCTTCTCTGTGACCATTTAAAGCCCAGACTGCTTTCCCTGCGTAGCAGGGGTGGCAGAAATTGGTTTATTCCCCTGTAAAGATAAGTCCTGTCGCGTCACTCATCTGCCTTCTCTGGATTAAAGCAGCCCAAATCAAGCAGTCAGTGCCCAAACTGCCCCTGAAAGCCCCCGTACCGCCTGGATTCAAAGCTCAGATTTGCTTTTCCATCAAATCCCAGTCGCTGGCAGACAAGCCGGCATCACCTGCCATCCCCTGCCCACCGAACAGCCGTGCGGAGGTTCGTCCTCCGTGTTGGGGCGGGTGCAGGAGCCCCGAGCTCCCCGTTTCCCTCCATCTTCCCAAATAGCGAAGGTGCAGACTCAGCAAGCCGGACCTGGCAGGAGCCCAACGGGAATCGTGACTTCTCCATCGCTCCGCTGGTCCGACGCACGCAGCTTTGATCGCGCCGTGTGTTTATTCTCCGTTCGTGGCTAATCGTGTTTGTTTGCCATGTAAGGGTCGGCGGCCGTCCCTCCCCCGGGTGAAGGCAGTGCAGCTTCGCTGGGCGAAAGCAAACACGGGCGCGGGGTTATGAGTGGTCACAACAGAGGGCAGAGCCTTCGCGGATGTGTCCCCAGTTCTGGATGTCCCCACCATCAGGTTACCTTCAGGGAAAGGACCTCAGGATGTGGTCTCCATCTCCCGAGGTGTCCCCAGATGAAGCATCCCACGAGTGTGGAGCTGGCCCCGCATCGCGTGCCCATCACCGGGGCCGTTTGGGTTTGTACGGGTGAATTCCACCCCCCCCAAAAATATCTATCACACGCAATGTCAGGGAGGAGAGACACGTGTGGGGGAGCCACGCGAGCGGCCACATGGAGAAAACCCGGGGGGGCACTGCCACCCCCAGGGGCTGCGCGGCAGGACGGGGTGACCCGAGGCAGCGCGGCGCGATGGACTTGGTGACCCCGGCCATCCCTGCCAGGCAGGAGTTGTGCTTTAACTAGTTTCTCCTTTCCCGGTGTTTGCTCCGGAGAAATGTCCCCAACATCAAGGGAGGCGTTATCGGTGGCATCTGCACACAGCCTCATGCGCAGCGTTTCCCAAGGCTGCAAACAACCCCCCCCCGCCCCCCGCCAAGCTCAGATGGGCCCAGCAAGCCCCACGCTGGATTTTGAAGCCATGAAGTTCTGAAAACGGACCCATGACCACATTTCCAGGGACCCCACTGGATGCTCAACACATCCCTGAGAGCCGGAGGGATGCACCCACCCGTGCCGGCACAGCGCCGGCGCTGCAACCGGCTGGTCCTGGGGGTCTGACGGCGCAGGTCCCTCCTTGGGAAGCAGCAGGAGCCTCACATCCCAACCTGGAGACTGTGGGGTCCATCCCTGCTTCAATGCAGGATACGCTGGGGATGGGAAGAAACAGCTCCGACGGCACCAATGCTTCATGCTCAGCCTGATGGTTTCATCCCCACCCTCTGTAATCTCAACTTCTTAGAAATATGAGGTAATTGGAGAGGAACCATGGTTTTTCTCCTTATAACCAGGAAGAGTCCCCTAATCACTCGTTGTTAAATACTATAAAACAACACAAATAATGGTCTCTCTGTGTTTTCCTCCCCGCAGCACCAGTGAGTAGCGTGGCACCGCCGGGGACTGGCTCCAGCCAGGACCAACCGCCCCATCCCAGGGAGAAAGGTTGGCTTGGACCCCGCGAGATGGGCTTGAACATCACCTTCCTTCCTCGGTTTTGCTTTAGGGAACAGAGCGGAAGCCTCTGAAAGGTGAAAACTCCAGCTTTTCGGCGGTCAGAACCAGTTCTACGAACGCAGCGACGCGTTAATCCACGCTGGCTGCTGCAGGAAGAGCTACTGAAAACGGGGGTGTATCTGTCACAGCCCCAGAAAAAAACCCCTGTGCAACGCGCAGCCGACGCGGAGCAGCTGGGAATTGGGAAGGCTTGGGTTTGAGCTGGCGGATGAAGGGGGAAGGAATCCGTGAAGCCAGTCCTGGTACAGCACCAAACCCCCACGCTGTTGGGATGCTGAGGGCACGGGAGGGGAAATCGCTCCATCACCGGGGTTTATGGTGACAGAGACCCATTTTCGGGGTCCGATCCTGGCTGGGGATGGGAATGGTACAACTGGGGTCACCCCGGCCTCGCGGTGGGGACAGAGAAAGGCGTACATGGTCCCCAGACCGGGAATGAGACAGCACAAATACAGCCCTCGCTGCCTTCTCGTTAAGAGTAACCCTTCCCGAACAAGCACGTGCCTCTTCAGTAAATACTGATTTCACCGACCAACAAATCTCAATTTATTTACATCAGAGACTTTGAGCCAGGACTGGCAACTCTGACATAAATTGTCTGAATAATGCAATGTATCCTCTCCTTGCTGGTTGCTATGGGTACTGGGCTGTTTTAGCCTCCGTCTATAAACATTAACTGTGAAGGGGATGTGGAAACTTATCTAAAAATAAAATACTATGCCCAAATCTTTAAGAGGAAGGTCGTTGAGATGGTGATAAAAAAATATCCTTGTGTAATGGTTCTGAAGCGATGAAACACAAACAAGGCGTCCGTGAGCCCGGCTGAAGGAAAACAGAGGCTGGACTGAAAAGAAACCAACATTTTAATTCCTGCTGAGCAATGCCCGAAGGGTGAATTACAACATGCAAAAGCAAAAGGAAATCGGACCGTTTCGCGGAGGTGACACTGAGAAAAGGGAGGACCCTCTGAGGAGGGGACAACAACGCGATGCTGAGACGTGGCGCCGCATCCCGGTGCCTGCGCGGGGGCCGGCAGCAGCGCAGCTCCCTTCTCCAGCCCCGCTGCCGGGGGCTTTACATTGCTTTTTTTTTTTTTTTTTTTGGTCATTTACAGCTTATTTCTCAAACTGTTCTGGGAATCTGTAAACACTGAGCCTGGGTCTGGAGCATCATCACCCCTGGGATCTTCCCGTTCAGGGCAGGATCCAGCACCGGGCTCTTTGGGACTCGCCGAGGCTGGTGGCAGTGGCGGAGGGGCAGATCCGTACCCGGCTGCTGCAGGCGGCACAAGGCAGAAGCAGCCTCTTCCCTCTCTCCCTCCCTCCCTCCCTCCCACCCACCGCCCCTGCAAGGCAGTGAAAAATAGCTGGAAGGCACTGGGTGGTGGGGAAGGCAGGCAGGACCCTCGCGTGGCCCCCGGGGAAAAGGAAGGGCTGGGCTGGGGTGGAGGGGACCAGGGCACCGACACGGCCAGGGATGGGGTATCTGCAGGGTGCGGATGGGAACCGACTCTTCCCCTTGGTCTTCTCCGTGCTGGGGTTTGCCCATGGGATGGCTTCCATCCATCCATCCATCCATCCCCCTTGGGCAGTGGTTTCGGTTGTACATTCAACATCTACGTGCTTTTCAGTCACCTTTCTCGGAGCCTTTGCAAATAGCGCGGAGATGCTACAGGTGGGACACCGCGGCTCTGGATGGGGGGGTTTCCCTCTCCCAGAAAAGAGGGGCTTTGTTGTTGGGTTTAGAGCAGGTTTTGTTGTTGCCGAGTCCTTCCCCAGCCATGTTTGAACGCGTCGGGGGCTCCTGAGCCCTCTCTGTTGCTTCGCCCGAGCTTTAGTTTGCTTCCCATGGCTCTTCGGCAGCATCTTCAGATGATCTTCAGGACCAACCGAAGCCAGTGCTTCCCTGAGCTCAGAGCTCGCTTCCAAAAGGCCCTCGGTGTCTCCATCTTGCCCTCCAGTCCAGGGCTAGAGCTGGGTTGCTTTTTTCCCCTGCAGATCTCAAATAATCGATGTGGGACAAGAGGTCAGGAGGTCCCGCACCATGTGGCTCCTGGGAGAGCATCGCCTTCGTGGCAGGAGCTGCAGGGACCCGGCAATGGGGACAGAGACCTGGGGACAGGGACCTCCAGCTGCCACGGGCTGCAGCGAGGAGGTGCCACCATGCTCGGGCTGTTCCTCTGATCGCTTCTAATACTGCAGGGTGCTCAGTTGGCTCATTAAGGGTTGCTGGGCTAATTAGTAGGATACATCTCAGTAGGAAAACAGGCAAATCGGACAGCGCGGGGACCCGGAGAGGCACGCTGTGCCGAGGTATCCAACACTGCTTTGCAAAAGGCAAAGAGAGAAGAGTCTGTTAGGGCCCCCACCGGTGCTACGGCATCTTTGCTGGGGCGGAGGCTACTGGGCTGCCCAAAATTCAGCAGTGCCATGTGCGTGTCCAGCCTCTCCGACTGCCAGCAGCCAGACGCACCGGGGGCTTCCAGGGGGGAATTTAACGCCATGGAAAGGAGCCTGGGCAGGAACTTATGCTTTTGTAGAAACCTTTGGCCCCAAAAAGCTGAATTTCTGGGGTGAGACGATGCAAGTCCGTGCGTAGAACACTCCCGGCTCGGGCACAGAGCAGCCTGGAGCAGGGACGCCCGATTTCCCTGCGGGGTGGTGGAGCACGCATGCCCTCTTGCACCATCCCTGCTGCTCGCTGGAGCAAGCGCCACGGCCAATAGCTGCTTTTACCTGCCTGATTTCGACTAAGCCTGGAGCCTTGAAGCTCCCCAGCAATTTTCCCCTGCACTGACTCTCAAGTATATAATCAAAACAATTCGGGGGCTGCTGGTCGGGTGCCAAGAAGCGGACACAACCACCGCTGTGTAAAGCCTTTCCGCCTGGGTTTTTGCAAAGGTTTGAAGCTCAAATCCCTTGAGAAGCGCAGGAAGGGCTCTGGAGGAACCGGGGAGGGCAGGGGAGCACCGGGAGGGCGGGTGGTGGCTCCCGTCCCCATCTAACGCGCTCGTAGGTGGGGGAGCCCGGCAAAGCAGCCCCTCTCGCTGAATCGCCGATCAGCAAACATACCTGTTGCTACTTGTTCTTCGCTCCCTTCTGTTTCTGCTGATATATTTCCTCTGTGAAAGGCCTGTGGTTGGGAGGATGGGAATTCGGGCAGAGACACAAGAGAGGGGCAAAAGAAGAAGAATTAAAATCAAGACTACTGTGTGCTCTCCTTTGGGCCCAGAAACACTGCCCTTCACAGGCTGGCACAGCCTGGCTATTCGTGTGCCATGGTAATCCTCGGCTCTGTCTCTCTGGACCACGGAGCAGCTCCAAGCAGCTCCCACCTGGGACCATCCCTGCACCGAGCGGGACGAGGCTCAGCACACGCTTGGATTCCCCCCGCGTGCAGACGGGCCTCGGCTCTCCTGTATCTCCTCCTCCCTTGCAAAGACAAAAGGCCTTTCACTGCCGAAGTACAACCGCTGCTTCTGGGAATAATTCTGGGCCGCTCTGTCCTGCGCTGCCGGGCTATCGTGGTACAAAATATCAGGGAAACCCATCCAAGGAACTACAAAATGCAAGCTCTTCTTGCAGGGTCTCTTCAGATGACACAATGAGTCCTCTCACTGCCTTCCTTAGTGTTCTTGTACAGACAGAATCAGGGACCCGAAAGAAAAGAAGATCTCATTTTGATAAAAATAAACGCATAAATGTTCCTAGAACTCAGCAAATAGTTTCAGAGAGGAATCTGCCCATTATCAAAACAATTGAAAAACAATCCTCTGTTTTCCTTCTTCCCCGCTGAATTAATTGGAAAAAAACATCTCTACTTCTGCAGTTCCCCGAAACCTCAGGAGTTAAGGCTGGGAGAAATAATTAGAAGCGCTCCAATTTTGCGAAGCTACTCACCCCTCATACAGCATCGCGATTGTGTAGGAAATTGCCACTACAGCTGTCAGCAGAAGGCCAGCTGGGCTTGCGTGCCTGTTTTGAAAGAGAAGGAAAAGATCAGGTAAGTACATGGGCTTATGCAAGACCCGGTTTAGAAAGCGAAATGAGACGCCGGGCTCCATGAGAGCACTCTCTTGCTCATTAAACAGAAGCGAACAAAAGGGTTTGGTTTATTTTTTTTTTTTTGTACTTAATGTTAACTGTCTTAGACAGATGTTACTTGGCAAAGTCTCTTCCCCAGCCTACTGCAGCGACTTCTTTCAAGTCTGATCCCTGCACGTCTCTGCTAAGAGAGCTTCTGCTTTGATGCTAAGTCCTGAGATTATAAGGCTGTTTAATAGCTGAGCAGCTGCTTACGTAGCGCTGTGGCTCCCAGCCAGCGCTATAAGGGAAATGCCTGATGTGCACAGCAAGACGGGCCACCCAGGGTGCAGGAGACACCTGGCAGACGGAGCAGCGTATGGTACCGTATACATCGTAACAGCGTCTGAGCCATGGCAGGGCTGGGGATGGAAAGGGATGGGAAGGGTCATGCCTGCCCTTTCCGGGGCGGGTGCTGCGCCGGGGCTGGGGGCATGGGCGCTCAGTTCACATTTAAACCCATCTCCAGATGTTTTAGGAACACGTCCTTTCACCTGCCCGAGGCCCAGCTGAACACTGTCCTTCAGCAAGAGGTGACCAGGCACAGCATGGGGACCAGTGGCACTCGCCTCACCGCACTGTGGTTATGGGCAGAGGGGCTCGAGGGCTACGGATGCAACGGGAACAGCCGTTCCTTTTAGCACCGAGGCAGAAGAATTGGGACAAAAAGATCCTCATCACCTCCCGCTCTAAAGAGAAATGTCAACATCGGTTGCAAACCTGCACTGCCCATGTGGGGACACCTCTCTGATGCTTGGCCTGAAACTGGCTGAGGCAGATGCCAGCGAAGGCTTTGGTAAGGCGCCAGGATTTCAGTCGGTGGGTTACAGTCCCCAAACCAGGTGCTGAGACCATCCCGTGGTGCGCAAACCCCTCTGGGTGAGAGCGGCCACAGCGTCGGCCATTCTCCGTTCGCTACCCCAGCACCCACGAGGTCCTGGCCCCATCTCCCCAGTGAGGAGCGTGGCTGTCCCTGGCTCACCACAGGCACCAGCTCCCCCAAAACACCTTTTCTTGCATCCTCTGCCTCCAGCTAATGGCTGCAAGTGTTGCCCTTAATCAGGACGCTGCTGATTGCCTTTAATTGCTGGTCACAGCTTAGCTCTGAGGGGGGCAAGCGTTGGCTGTCAGCAAAAAAACCCCACTACTTAGCCGATCCTTGGTGAGGATAATCATCCCACAAACCTTGTGCAAGGGGACTAGTCCTGTCGGGAAAACACGCCTTTGGAGAGACAGAACTACCTAAACCTTGTACTGGACCCACTGCCAGGTGCTGCCTGGCCACATCAGTTCCTGGAGAGACGCACACAAATCTTCACCTTTTCCCTGTTTTCCATTTTGTAATAAGTTTTTTCCCTCATTAGGAAGCATCAGGCAACTTCTTCCTCTCCCAGCCCCCTGCTATTACATGCTTAGTCATGTCTCCTCCTTGATTTGTATCAGAGAGAACAAATTTGCATGATTGTTTGTTGACAGCAAGACCTCTAATTGCATCATTTGGCTGCAGCTCCAGCTCTGATTTACACAGCCTGTTGCCATGAGTTAAAACACTTCCCTACCAGAGATACACAAAGCTGTCCCCAAACAGCTAATGCTCCATTTGTCTTGCGGGAGAAACCAGGCTGCTCGACGCAGGTGACGAGAAGCATTTGGGTGAGTTGTTTCTCTCTTCTTACGAGCTCGACCTACTTATTGGGCAATGGCTTGTGTTGTAGCAGCACTGACAATGAGCCGGCCAGGAAGGTTTTGTTATCCTGGCAGGACTTTTTTTGGGGGTAAGAAGTCTGCTTCGGTGTCCCTGGGTGTTGGACGTGGAACACCCGCTTTGCCCTTTCCTCCTGGAGCTCCCATTTTTGCGTTGACCGGTGGAGATGCCTTCTCCAGCACACTTGGACACGTTTATTTTGGCCACGGAGCTGCCATCAGTCGAGCCAGGGATAGCTGCAATATCTCGCAAGGGAGAAAACAGCGGCTCTCGCCCCACGCGATGCTGTTAAGGGTGGACTGGAGTCGGAAGGCGGGCTGGCTGGTGCGCTGCCAAGGTTCGCTTACGTTCTGTGGTATGTGCCCTTACAGATGAAAATGAATCATTCCTTTGAGCTCCGATGCCACGATATGGAGCGTGATACATCACCGAGGAAGGACAAATACGGTCTACGTTTTAGGTCTGTCCAAAACCAGACAGCAAACACATTCCTCCGGCATTCCTCCCACTGCTGTGGAGTCAGGACGTTAGCTCTGGCCTCTGAGGGCTGGCACCTAACATCTCCTGAACGCCCTGAGACCTCAGAAGAGACCCAGGACCCCCCAAAACCCCTCCACAACCCCAGCTGAGATCCCAGGGAAGAGAAATGGTCAAAAACGCCACATGAAGGGTTGTGCAGAGCTTCCCCAGGGCAGGCGGGCGGTGTCCTGGTGCCACTTTGCACAGCTCCAGCAATTTGTTAACAGCAATTATTTGTCATGCCTCGCTGCCCTTTATGGTGGCAGCCTTTTACCGAGAAAAAGGACGCAATCACCCTCTTGTCTCGAGGCGCTTTGAGCTGCTTTTGCCCAGGGTTACTGTGAAAGACCGAGCAACACGCACCTGGTGCAAGGCTGCCCTCCCACAGGGGCGAAGAAGGGATTTGTGCGGCAGAAACAGCTCAGGAGGGTTCAGCTGGTTCTGCAAAGGTTCTAAGAAATAGTTTGATGCTGATCTTAAACAAATAAAAAATATCTTTATAATGCCTCCTGGTCAAATTCCTCCTGCGCGGTTGTAGGGATGGTGGTGCCGGTCACCTCTGGCCGTGGTGTGGTACGGGGTGGGGGGTCATCCTGCCCCAGTTCTGTCCCGCTCCCCAGCAATATCCACGCTGCCATCGTGCTGCTGCCAACCCTGTGGCAATTCCATGGCCCCAGCAGGAAGCTCGCTCTGGCTCCCATGCCCCACATCCCGGAGTTTGGACCCAATCCAGTGTCATGGGTGTTCCGGGAAGGCAAACGGCCTCACGCAGCCAGCCCTGACGGCACCGGGAGGGATTGTGAGTGCAGAAGGAACAGCAGCAAGGCTCACTGGAGACAGGAGAGGCACCATCAGCTTTACTTATTACCAGGGGCCAGAAAGCGCTGCACACGTGGCTGAAAAGGTGACCAGAAAGTGGCAAAGCACTTAATTTTTTTTCCACCGAAGTAGAAGAGAGGTGGTCACACTCAGGCGCACCAGTGCAAAATATCTAGTGATAACGGCCCGCAATGCTCTACAGGCTCCCGATGTAACACAGACAGGGTTACTTCTCCCAGGCAAATAAATAAAATGTGATATTAAATGAAAACCACATAAAACTTGTTACACACAATACAGTATATTGCTCATTTGCGGCTAAATTACAGCCTATTCATTTCCTCCTAAGCAGACTATTAAGCTGTGTTGTATCACATGAGGAGTGTTTCGGAAGCGTTATCACCGTGCAGCGGGGGAAAGGGTGCGTTGGCTTGTTTTGCTTTTTTCAGGAGTAATTACAGGGTCACACTGATCGCCAGTATCGGTGCCCTGCCCCTGCCGAGTGACACCCGGCATGAATTCGGCCCCGACTGTTGATTTTTCCACGTGCAGAGCCTGCCAAGGACCCCGTTCAGCTGCAGAGCATTTGCTGATGCTTCCTCTTCCCCAGCACTTGGCCGTTATTTATTTTTCTACAATTAATGCTGCAAGTCTTTTATGACAGCAGAAGATTTGGCACGCACAAAAATAGTCAGGAAATGAGAAACCAGCCTGTGTTGCACTTTCCCTGCCATTTTGGTTTTTGCTGACTGCCATCACCAAGAGTTTCTTTGGCCCCTGATGGAACCTTACGCCCTGCCGAGCACAGACCCCACACTTGCCCCGCGACCGGTGCCGTTGGCGGGCTCCTGTACTCACATGAGGGACCAGCCCAGGTAGACGGCTGTGCTGCCCCAGTACATGGGATTATCCAGGACGCTGAAAGGGAAGTGGGTCACTTTTGCCTCCATCAGGATGCCGAAGTAATCACCTGCAGAGCAAACAGAGGGTTTCTTGTTAGGCTCCACGAAGCTGTGAGTTGCAGGGGGCTCTGGCACACCGATACGCTCCCCGCACCACGGGGCATCCCTGCCGGGGAGGCAGAGTAAAGGCAAACGAGGGGTTTTCGCTGCTGATTTCCAGGCTGAGAAAACAGCAACGAAATAGGTTGGCTGTTTACTCCCTGCCTATCGCCTTTTCCGGGAATGGCTCTTTTGCCCACGAGGAAGGTTTGTGCATTGCAGTGAGGCTACGGCAGCCGCGTCCCTCATCGGGAGGCAGCTCTCGAGGTCCCAATTGGCTTTCTCATTTGAAAACTGCCCCTCTGATGCCACTTGATGAAGCAGCAAGTGCAGAGGATCAAAACCATTTAATGGGGAAATAAGACCAGCGCACTGAAATGGTGTTTCGAGATGTTATAATCACGACCACCACCACCAAATGCCCTCATTCAGTGTCACCCTTATCTCAATAGTTCAGAGAATTTCTCAGAATTTGGGAAAATAGCACCTCTGCCTACAAAACACTCAATTATCGGCATGATGATGATAATAGGTGATTGTCATCTGTAATGAGGAAAGCTTTCAGAACTGTCAGCATCCAACCAGCTTCCTATCTACGTTGGAGTAATCCTTCCACCCTCCTGAAAGGAGCCTGGAAAAGAAATGACAAGCAAGGAGATGTTGTGCAGCTTGTGAGCGCCATTTCGGGGCTGGGGTGCCGAGCTGTGATTTCTGCTGGTTTTATTTGCGAGATCACAAAGCCCAGCAAGGAGTTTGCTCCGTGTCCACCGCAGAAGACGCAGCCTCAATCGGCGAGGAGCAGCGCCGGTGCATCAGCCCAGGGAGCTGCCACTGCCCTGGGTCGGGTTCCCAGCTCTGCTGCCAGCCCGTTCTCTGACCCTGGGCAAGTTCCCTCCGTCCCTCCTGGTGCTATTGTGCACCGATCATAATATCAGTCTTTCTTAGAGCGCAGAGGGTGGTGAGGATTAATGTATGGTGAGAAAGTGCTTGGGAATCCAGATAAAAGGCATTACAGGAGTACAAACTATTCAAGGTTATTATTATTACCTGGATCGTAGCGTAATTTCTTTGACCTCACATGGTGCAAAAACATTTATTTCTAAGGATAAACAGCGCCTGCCCAATTAGACAATGCTTTTGGGCTTTAACTACAGGCCACTAAGTGAGATAATTGCCTGGTATTCATACTATATGTTCTCACAGTTACTTGGCAATGCATCTCTGAGATTGTTCTGGTAGAAAGAACACATCACCCCCTGCCACAGCCCATTTCTCTGCTTTCTTATGTGTCAAAATGCTTCATTATAGCCTGCCCGCCCTCGCCTTTGGGCTGAACACCTCGCTCCCCAAACGGCGCCGGCAGCGGGGAGGTTTGCACAAAGCCCCGTGTCCGTGGGGCTGGCAGGGGCTTATCTCAGCCCGGCACCGGTGGGGCCCTGGGACCCTGCGGGCAGGCTCCCTGCAAGCAACAACACACAGCAGCTGGGGGGAGCAGGCAGCTCCCCCAGGACACAAGCTTTTCCAACGTAAACCCCGCCTCTAAACCCACACACTTAAATGAACACGACCACCAGAGAGGACCTGCAGTATTTTTATAGCCAAGCGGGTGCTAAGGTTTGCACGGCATCAGCCTGAGTGTCTCCTGTGCCTCCATTAAGCCCTCAAATCAGGAATTGGCTCCTTGTTAGGCTGGGGGACTTTGGCATCTAATTTGAGTTATTTTTTGCTGGAGGTCAGTGTAACCATGTCGCTTTGGATCCATCCAGTGTAACCACAGACGCCTTGGACACGGCAGCAAAAAGCCATTTGATGCCCTCCACAAGGTCCCCCTCGGTCCCCGGAGCCTGACCTAGGCTGAAGCACCACCTCTGCTTCTCCCCGGGGAGCCGCTGGCTTCGCCATAGCCCAGTGACAGACTTCGGTCAAGTCAGATTTACTTGAAATCTTGGTCAGCGCTGGAAGGAACCGCGCTCGGGTGCGAGACAGATGGGCTCAGACAGGCAGAGCTGCCTCTTGGTGCCCTCGGCCTCCGGGAAGCCAAGCTCTCCTTGCTACGTTTGTTGGGGAACAGGGCAAATTGTGAGGCAGATGGTGCTGAACCGATGCCCGAATCCCTGCGAGGGCCTGGTGCAGAGACGGGGTGCCGGGGGGATCGCTCTGCAGGGGAGGAGGCTGCCGGGGCGAGGGGCCGCATCCAGCCCCTGCAAACAGAGGCTGGGGTCGGTGCTGCTGTGCAGGAGACGGGGCGGCACAGAAAGGCGCGTTGCAGAAGGGTGACTCACGCCGCTCCCGCTGCACCGTTTAGCCCACACTTAAGAGACAGTGCTCTGCAGCCGCTCCAAAGTTTAAATACGCTGTTAATCTAACAGGCAGCCCCGATGCGGTCTCTCTGCCCTGCCTGGTTCAGCCCTCACTGCTGTAGGAAAACCCAAAAGGGAAGGGTCAAATGCTGTTCCTGTAAGTTTTTGAAGTGCTTGGGTGTCAGAGGCTCTCTCAAAACTTTCCTCAAGTTCAGGTATTGACTGTGAGAAGATGGATGACGCTATAACCCCCTTCTTGCCAAAGCCGCGCAGCCCTTCGCTACCTGCAGTCAGAAGTGCCATCAGTGCTGGGGGACCCTGCTCTTCCCGCAGTGCCAGCACATCCCTGAAACCACGTACGCAGGAGGCCGTTGGAAGTACCAGTGCCAGGTGAGTCCTGAGCAAGAGAACATCCCACGTGAGATCCTCAGAGACCTGCAGACCCCTTGTCTTCCCCACGGCTGGGTAAGAAACCACTCTGAACAGCATTCTCCATTAAGAGTTTGCTGACTTGGACTCATGGGGGCTTGCATTGGGCTCAGATGCTATAGGTTCAAGGATGGACGCTCTGTGGGGCTCCAGTTGGGCCATTCCTCGGTGTCAGAGGTCCTGAGCCAGCCTGGCTGCACCAGCACATGGTCTTGGCATCTCCCCACCCTGACTCAGCTCTACCCCAGTGCCCAGGTTAGCAGAGGGAGCTGGCCTCACTCCCTGCTGCGCCATGCAAGGCTTGGAGCCATGCAGACTCAACCTGGTGCGCTGGTGGCAGGGAGAGCCTCCATCGGTATGGAGGATGGAGCAGAAGCACCCAAAACGGACCACTAGCGCCTGCCTCTTCCCGCCCTGGGGGATACGGAAGCCACCGGCCACGCAGAGCAGAGGGGGACAGGGCCACGCTCACTGCTTACGCTAAGCCTGACTCACTTGTTTGCTTTTCTCCAGCGGTTCAAGTCCAGTGGATCCTCCTGGTCGGATGAATCAGGCTTTACGTAAACAACCCCAGACCTGGCTGAAGTTCAGGAGCATTCAAGCAGCTCTTGCTGGTGGGTACTCCTGCGCCTGGCCTCTCAGGACATGTCTCCACAGGCACAGCATCGTTCCTGGGGGCTGCGGGTGATTTTGGAGGATGCCGGTGCCCGGTAGCAGGTGGACAGGGGTGTAACGTGGGGCCAGGAGCGGGGTCGCGCAGATGAAGGGCGAGGGCACACATTCAGGAGTGCTGAGCTCTATTTCTGGTGGCAGGATCTTGGCCAACTCAACACATTTCTTTGCAACTCCACTTGAAACCAGGAAGGCTTATTACCTCCCTCTCCTCTTCCTGGCGACGCTGCAGGAGCTAATTGAATTTGGTTTGTAAAGCACTTGCAAAAGCACAGCCTAAATGCAGTGTCAAAGCTTGGGCTGTGATTATTTCAGCCAGCGGGAGCTGCCCCTTTCCTCAGATATTTATTGTTCCTGTCTCTATTTTATTTTTATGAATTCCACACATACTGGCATGTTTTTAAAGTCAACAAGGCTAATAGAATTACTCTCTAAATGTGCAAGCAGGCACAGTGGAAAATGCCTTCTGCCATAAAGCGGCAGATAAAAGAATCTGTCAGCGAACGTCAGGTTTATTGCAGAGGGGAGAGCAAACGAGATCTTGCTTCGGCGCGTGTGTCGAGCGCGTGGGGGCTCAGAGCAAGGCTGCCGGACAGCTCGCACCCGCTGGGCCGGTGCCGACCCGCTCGCGGGGTCTGCACTCGGGGTCCCTTTTCTGGAGAGCATTTGGACCGTCAGACGATCAGCTGCTTTCTAAAATTTCAGGCTTGACACTGAAGGTGATGGGACTCACCGTATAAAACCACTGCACCATCTTCTCCGTGCGAGGTAACAGCATGGTTGGAGATCACGCTTTGGTACCACAAAGCCCCGAATCTAACAGCCCCGAAGGCAAGGCCAAGGAAATTCTTACAGGACTCTGCCCTAGCAAGAGACCCCTGCAAGGATTCGAGCAACCTGGTCTAGTGGGAGGTGTCCCTGCCCAGGGCAGGGGGGTTGGAACGAGATGATCTTTAAGGTCCCTTCCAACCCGAACCAATCTATGATTCTACAATTAAATGCACCTTCTGGTAAAGCTGTTGAATTTTTAGCGCTTACCTAGGAATGTCCCAGTGAATCCCAGTGCTAAGAAGCTGGAGATGACAAACAGGGTCCCTACAGCCAAGATGGCCAAGCCCGAGTAATAGGCCCAGTGGCAGTCCAAGCCCTCCAGCTTCGGCTGGCTCTTCATGGCTTCCGTGAAGCTGTGGGAGAGAAAACAAGGACTGTTAAAAGCAGTAACTCATTACTAACATCACCCACCTCTTCCTGGGAGATGCGGAGCTTTGGGAGAGGATGCTGCTGAGGAGGACCCTTCACTAGGTCCCTTCTTCCACCTGGACCTACTCAACCTCCCAATGGGGGAAGCAAGGAGCTGAAGCCTTGTGAGCAGCTTGACCTGGGACATCTATTTCTACTTGCAATCCTTGCTCACTCCTCGAAATGCCAACCCCACTGAACTGCAATATCAAAACCTTTGCCTTCCTCGCCAAACCTCAGGTTTCATCGTGACCGGGAGCTCTGGGAAAGACGCCCCTGCAAAATGCTGGAGGCTGCGATGCCTCGGCACAGGACTTGATGGGTTGGGAACATTGGCTGGGTTATCTCGTGCTCCCACCCCCGTTCCTCTCCATCAAAATATTTTGCAGCGTTCATGTGTTAGCCACGTGCCCAGGAGTGATTCACGGCTGAGGGCTGACAGTCAGGGGGAGGACTGGAACAGCGAAAGGAAAATACTAGAGACACGCATTTTCAAGTGCGAACACAGCTTCTCGGCTCCAGGCTTGCTCAGGCATTTCAGGTCTGACCTTCCAAACACTCGTTTGTGAGTAGAGTAATTGCGACCCCTCCTTTCAGCCCCCTGAACTTTGCCCGGAGCAGGGCTTGGCATCTCCCATCCCTCCGATACAAAGGTATGACTACAAAGGAGACGACACTGTGATTAAAAAAAAATGCCCATTAATAATAGCGAGAGGAGATAACAGACCCGCAGAGCCGTACACAGTGTTTCTCCACATGTTGCTGACACATGAGGTAGGAAACTTTGAGCCTTTTTTTTAATGAGCACCCTGGAGGCTGAAATTCAAGTGGAATAACAGCTCTCCCGCGCCTCCGGCCACCGCTGCCGGGTCAGGAGAGCAGCTCCTGCCTGTGCTGCTGGGCTCCTCGGGTGGAAAGTGGTTCCATGACGTTACTTGCAGGGCTTGGGATAGATTTTTTTTTCTCCGATGTCCAGCTTCCCTAAGCCCCGCAAATCCCTGGATTTTCTCTGTTGCCCAAATGAGAGCTGAGAGGCAATCCTGCCTGCCCTGCTGGTGGACAAGCGGTTGGAAACGCACCTTTCGAAGACTCAAAGACCAGACGGCAAGCTACCTGCAGCAAGCAAAGTCCAGGATGATATGTAAACCCCATGGTTTAGGGACCTGGATGATGGTTTTTATTTTCCTTGGAGCTCGTTCCTAATCGGTTTTCTACTGTCGGGGAGTTTTTAGGACCCCAGAGCAAGCCATTTAATCTTCACTTTGTACCGGAGCAAGGAAACAAAACACGGACTAAATGTAACATACTTGGGAGTGAACAAGAACACGGCACCTTGGCGATCTACACTCTGCGCCCACCACTGGAAATTACAGAGAAATTCCCTTTTCCAGGGAGCTGAGGACAGGCAGGGGAATGACAGCGTGGCCCCGGGCGATGTAACGACACATGTCCCCGGGCTGGCCCTCCTCCAGCGCCTGGCACCTCCCTGCTCTCACCAGGCTCACGTTCCTTCAGCTTAAAATCAGTGCCGGTGGGAACACACAAACCCGGCTGCGACCTGAAGCAGCAGCAGCTGCACAACCCTTTGCATCACTTCCCCGCTATTTATTTTTAAATGACACGAGTCTCCGCCATGAGAAAGCCCAAAGCTGCATCCCGGCTGCTAACGCTGCCTGGGTTTGGGAGGAAAGCAACCCCCCTGCGGGGACGTCCCCATCCACCGGAGCAATCCCGGCCTGGCCGTGCTCTCACAGCACAATGTGACATCCCCGGGGATGCTCGGGAGCTCCCGCAGAGGAAGATGCTAATGCCTTTTCACAGCAGTGGGGGTTTGACTCCGCATCTGGCCAGGACCAGGACCTCTCCGATCTCACAGCAACCAAAAAACGCTGCTGGTGATCCCCAGGGAGGCAGGTCTGGGAGAGCAGCACCGAGCTGGCCCCCGCCTGGATCCCAGCCCCCAGCAAAGAGACGGGAGAGCAGAGAGAGGTACAGCTAGAGCCCAGCGCTGCTTCTCGCTCCAGATGAACTGGATTCACGCTATCTTTCATCCTTGAGGCTCATCTATCCTATGCTAGAGACCTGACTTGGCCTCGGAGCAGGAGAAAAACAAAGGTGGCTTCAAGAGCATGAACTGGTTGACTGTGAATCAGCCCCTGAGGTTTTGCAACCAGCACGTGACACGGTTTGTTCTGGCAAAGCTGTCTCCCCTGCTCCAGATGATCCCATCCTTCCTTTTCATGGTCGGATGGGCCTGCATTAGTTACCCTCATCAGCATGTCTTGCTGGGTCCCCTGCTGTTTGGCTTACAGCTAGAGAGGGAGGTGTTTGCACGGAGATAATGGACTGCCTTTCCCTCTAGTGATGTTTTATATCTTCCTAAACACACTCTCTATTTGCATTAAACATGATGCGCGCAGGAGTTTTCAGAATTGGTAAATAAACCTTTTAAGCATTTATGATGCTGGGCCACGACAAGCAGCACGGAGTCGTCAATTATTCTGGCATCCGCAACTGCTCCTCGGCGGTGGGGGAGCCTCAGCGCGCCGCATTTCACCCTCCCGGGCAGGGGGAGGACAAGGTGTTGGCCATCTCCCTTGCTGGGGGAGCTAGTCATGCAGCCAATTTGTCATTAAACCGGTCCCTTTCACCATGTGCCTCTGAGTCACGTTTCTTACAGCATTTATTTCTGGCTGCACGACAAGGCAGCGGCCCAGCTCGGCACCCAAGAGGACACCAATTAAAACCACGCTTTGTCCCAGTACCTGGAAATGCTTTATGTGCCGAGCGGAGCGATTGCCATGGTGAGGAGCATCCCTCTTGCCAGCGCAGCCGAGGGGTGGGTGGGCTGTGACCTACTTTAATTACATACCCGGCTGCTATCAGGAGGATGTCTGCCATGGCGGGGGGGGTGGGGGGAGGACCCTGGGAGGTGCCCCCAGTTTTAGCAAATGGAAACTGGGAAAACGGGCCTTCCCGTGACATCTCCCCACGCTTGTCAGTGTGAAGTGTGATACCAGAGGCACCCGTTCTCCGCCCCAGCGGGGAAAAAAAAACCAAATCCACCAGCTCGGCTCTGGCCAAATGGGCAGATTCGGCCAATTCCTGGCAGGGTGGGAGCAGCGGCGGCGGCTGCGGTCGGGCTGCGCAACGGCCACAGGGTTCTGCACGGGGAAGCCGAAGCAGCCGGCGTCCTTCTGCCCACCCTTCCCAAAACAGAGACACGCTGGCTCAGCCACCCAGCTGCTGCTGCATGCGTGCCGCTGATTTTTGAGAATCACAGAACGATTTGGGTTGGAAGGGACCTTTAAAGGCCATCTAGTCCAACCCATTGCCACCAGCAGGGACACCTTCAATTAGTCCAGGTTGCTCAGAGCCCCGTCCAACCTGACCTGGAATATATCCTGGGATGGGGTATCTCCCACCTCTCTGGGCAACCTTGGCTAGTACTTCATCACTCTGACCATAAAAAATGTTTTCCTTGTATCTAGTCTGAATCTACCCTCTTTTAGTTTACTGCACAATAAGCCACACGAACTGTAAAAACACACAAAATGGTATGGAATCACGGGGCCGGAGATGTCAAACGGGTGGGCTCTCAGGAAGAAAGTGGGAGTGAGGGAAATCGGCTGCAGGTCCCCTCGCTGGGACACAGTGAGGGCACGGGGCCAGGTTTGCCCAAACAGGCGCCGATTTACCCAACTGGAGAATGGCGATTGCGACACCAGAAAACTTACCAAACCCGCAGCCCAAAATACATCCCCAAAGGACGCCTGGAGCACAAAGCAAACCTGGAAATACTGTATGAAGAGAGAAGCTGAGCTTTTTAGGTCTCTGGGCCTCCCTCGATGGCCCACAGTCAGCATATTTTGCAATCCCTTCCCCACAAAGGAGGGCAAAGATCTCATCCAGCAAACTGGGTCACTGCTGGGAGCAGCCCAGCAGTGCTCCCTCTGCCTGATCCCAAAAATCAGCCTGGAAATCGCGACTGGCAACTGCAATTGGAGCAGAATTGGGGCAGGGGCCAGCGAGCAGCACGGAAGCAGCGGTGGTGTAGGCATCCATGGTTTCGGAGGCAGCAGCCGGCGCTGCAAGTTTCCGTGCTGCTCACCATGAGGGACGTCGATCCGTCCCCCATGCCCGAGGTTTTGTTCCTCTTGGCAAAAAGAGGCAACGGGGGTCAAACCATCCAGCGGTGCCCAGCGACACACGCTGCAACAAAAGATCTTGTTCATTTGGAAAACAAAAAAAACCCAACAAACAACCCCGACGACACTAAAATCGTCCTGCCAATACCACTGGCAATTGTTAGCCCAGTCATCATCTTCACAGCTTCTTTTGCCAATAATGACTTCGCTTTTCTGCCAGCACTGGTGTGCATGTTATTTAGGTCAGCTGGGGGCTGTGGCAGCTTCTCCCCCCACCTCACATCTCAGCTGCCCAGTTTCCTCATCCAGATGCCCGGCAGCCATGCCGGCGTGGACACAAGGTGCTGTTGGCCACCTGGGGCTTTTCCCAGACAGCCACCAGAGATTGCTGGCAGCGTGGCTCAGAGGCGACATCAGCTCCTTCAGGCCACGCTCGATACCCATCGTCACACTCGGTCACTTCTGCACAAAAGGCCACGTGGTTCTCGGATCGATACGGTTTACACCATGGTACCAGCTCGAAAAATTAAATAGCATTGAGCGTAAAGCCGAGAGGCACTACCAGGCAATGACAAACAACCCCTTCCCTGTGCAAAATCCCATCCCACGGTTGATTCATTTTCCTGGAAGCATCAGCTCCAAGCGAGAAGCCCATCCATGCAGGAGGGCAATACCCAGTGACTGGCATCAATGAAGGACTTCACGGCAGCGCGGTACCCACCGAGCATTGCCAAAGCGCTGCCCTCGCTCAGCCTCTGCGGGGCTCACTCCCACCGGAGGCATCACAGCCCCAGGCACCCCAAGACCCTCACATCTGCAAACCCCCCCATTCAGGGTGTGCATGTCGGTGTTCCCTTTAAAGGTCAGGCAAACGCCCCCAGACCCTTAAGGTGGGAAGTTCATAAGCGCCCTGTGTACAAAACCACCCGCACACCCCAAATTCCTGGCCGGAATTTGCCAGGGCGTGCAAAAGGCAGCGCAGGAGGGCTCGGAGGCAGCGCCAGTGGCTAACGGTAGAGCTGATGCAAGGAAAGATACCAACAACGTGGTAAGGCAGGAGAGATCGACACTGGACGTAAGTCCGGAGGACAGTAAAGATTGTCATGTCCCATGTCACACAGATAAGAGTCATAAACCCCTGGGGTGGTGCGCACAGCGCAGACGGTTCAAAAGTTCAGGAATTGTTTTCACAGATAAGAGCCTCAGTGATGGAAGTTCCCAGCTTCTTGCAGAAAGAACACAGCTGTAATGAAAATAATCACTGTACCACAGCAATTAAGGATACTTGTCTTGTGCAGTTGACTAAGCAGGTGCCCCCTGCTCACAGGTCATTCTGGATTGCTTCTCAGAAGCAAGCCAAGGCTGGTAATGAAGCTCAGAGCTGGGAAGCACCTAATTGCTTAACTGAGCACAAGACATTCCTCCTCTTCCACCCAAGGTATCCCTGCGGAGCAACGCTTGCACGAGAGCATCACGGCGCCAAACTGGGGAGAGGACCACGGCAGAGAGCCCTGCGTGGGGCGGGGGGTGAAGCAGCACAGCCCATCTCCGGGGTGCTTTCAGCCGCAATGCCAACCCACTCGCAACGTTTCTGTCTGCTCTGCCCTCCCCTCCGCCGCCCCCAGCTTGGAGCCTTTCAAAAATCCAGTTGCAAAAAAAGGAAGGAGGTTTTTAAAAACAAAAGAGACATCCTGTGGGCTCCTCAATCGCTGCCTGGCAGCCCCCACCCACATAAAAAGTCTCCAAAGCATGCAGAGAGGAGTTTTAAAGACTGGATTACGGCACTGGGGGCGGATGGACCTTCTGAGGCTGCCTTTTCACTCGCCGTCAGTTGTCAGCATGGCCTGTGAAAGCCACCCCGACCACCGCATGCTGCCGAAGCGTGAGGCACAGCTTGTGCTTTGCCGGCTGGATTGCCTCCATGGGGACGAGGAGCGGAAAACCTGCTTTCATCAGCGCGCTCGAGTACAGGTGACTCAGAAAATAAAATATAGGGAAAAGCGAAATGGCGAGAGCGGATGAGACACATCCCTCCTGGCGTCACTGGCCACCGAGATGACAGTGCCTGTGTTGTATGACACATGAATGCCTCTCCGGCCAGCTAAACCCCAGCTTGGACCTGGCTGATATCTTCATGCCAGGGCAAGAGGCAGGATGAATCCTTCCCAAACATCACGGCCTCTCCAGGCTTGGGTAATAAGCCGTGGGCAGCCCTGGAGGGCTCACAGAGCTGGGAATGGAGACAGCGAGTCTCCCAGGTGTGTTTCGGGGCAACTCCAGCTGTTGCTGCTCCAATGACCACCCTGAAATCATCCCATCGCTCCCACAGTTAAGGGCTCAAACAGCCTCCAGAACCTGCTAGCCACCACTCGGGCCAAATTCAGTGCCAAGGAAAGGCAAGGGAATAACCCAACCATGTTGAAACACCTGGACAAAATAAACTTCATGCTGCAATCATCTGAAATGGCCTTGGCCCATCGGGGTGGGCTGGCAAACACAGTGGGCTGTTATCTCATCCGTGTTCTGCTGCGGGTGAGCTGCCCCCTCTTCTACAGCCTCTTCTCCAAAACCAATGTCCAAGTGAGGCTTTTCCGGCCCCCTGAGTTGACGTTGCCGTTTCCTTCAGGGCTCAATTCATGGGCCGCGCAAGGCAGAGCCACCCCCAGTGAGCCCCACAGCACTCACAAACTCATGACATAGAGCAGAGGCAGCACAGCCAGCGAGGCCAGCCCTGGCAGGGGCATCTCTGCAGGGAGAAAGAGTGTGGTGCTGGGTCTCTCTGGCTCTCCCAGCAGTTCCCCATCAGCACCTCGCTGTGACCCAGCGAGCCTCAGCGACCCAGGAGCCAGCAGGACCACTGGGAATGGAGACCGTCCCTCCATCAGCTGTGTTTTCAATTAAAGCCAGGCACAAGGCTTTGCATTGCTTCCCAGACAACAAGCGACTATGTCCTTTGTGCAAGAGACTGCTGAGACATTCCCCAGCGAAATCCAAGCCCGCTGTGTCGCTAAGACATCAGCGGAACACACACATGCCCTCCTCACTGCCTGCATTCAATTACAGCCCCATTCATTGCAAGCTTTCTTACAGCTTCTGCAATAAGTAATCGCTGGGACAAACGCAGAAGGGCAAGGGCAGGTCTCAGTGTCACTTCCAGGAAGGCAAAGCTCTTAAACACATGTACAAATTCCAACCTGAGATCTCTGTGCCTGGGAAATTATCCAAAGTACTAAACAACCCATTAGCTCTGACCCTGGCATAATTGAATCTGGGAATTCAGTAAGAGAGTCTGTCTCTCCTAACAGCGTTGAAGATAAAGCCTACCAGATCGCAGATAAATTGCTGGCATTGAGGAAATCTTCTGCAGTAAACCTCTCTGCTGCACTCAGAACGTCAAAGGACGTATTCCCATGGCGTACGGTGCATCAGTCATACAATACTATTAGCTAGCACAGGTGGTATTTAAAGAGATCGCAGATAAGAGTTTAAAGAGACTGCTTGCTAAGTGCACAGATAATCCTGCTCTCCTACACAGGAAACTGCGGCTTCTTAAAAACAGGCTTAATTTTGTTTATGATTTGTATCGGCAAAATTAAAAAATTCTGCTGTTACAGTTTCGCTTGGAGAAGAGGAGGCTGAGGGCAGACCTCATTGCCCTCTACAACCACCTGAAAGGAGGTTGCAGAGAGGTGGGTGGTGGCCTCTTCTCCCAGGTGAATAAGGACAGGACCAGAGGAAATGGTCTGAAGCTGCGGCAGGGGAGGTTTAGATTAGATATTAGGAAGAATTACTTTACTGAAAGAGTGGTCAGGCACTGGAACAGCCTGCCCAGGGAGGTGGGTGAGTCACCATCCCTAGAGGTATTTAAGAAATGTGTAGATTTGGCACTTCAGGGCGTGCTCTAGTGGCAGAGATTGTAGGGGGTTTTTGTGTGTGTATGGTTGGATTCAATCTCAAAGGTCCTTTCAACCATGAAGATTCTATGATTCTACGATCCATCCTGTGCAAATAGCCCTCCTGTCACCAGGGCTGCTCAGAGAGCAGGGCACCCTGCGACACCCCACAGCTGTCGACACCGATGATTTTGGCCACGCTGCCGCATCCCTCGTCTTTATTACAAATCCTGGAATACATCTGCTGCTGGCTGCGGGTACTCAACCACGTAAAAGTGATAAACTGGGGCTGGATGCAGCACTGCAGAGCAAATATCCCTCATCCCTCCCCACCCTAGAGGGACGTTTCTTTGCATTGATAGGTAGCAGTAGGGTTAGCTCCTTACCAATGGCTCCGCACACAGTTAAGCATCAGGATAACGGCACCCAGGCAGTAGCAGGCAGCATGTGGAGAGCCGAAGACTCGGCTGAGCGCTCGCGTTTTGTGCTCCCATCTGGCTACCTGAAGAGACAACAGAAAACAAAGCGGGTGGTTGGAGGCGCCTGGGCACGTTCCCAAGTGTGTGATTCCCACCACCTCGGCTCCACACCAGGGGACACACCATCTGAGTGGCTTTGTGCGAGAAGCAAGTGGAGGCCACTGATGGGACATGGCTTAAACCATGCCTAGGGATGAAAGCTCCTTCTCCTACCCCTACCATCCCCTGCTAGAGCTTGCATTGCATACGCCCTTGCGTACCCGGCCAGCCAGCGGCACAGAGCCATGAGGGAAAAAGTAAAAAAAGAGAGAGGAAAAAAAAAAAAGCACCCTACGCATCAGTTTTGGGAAATACGTGGCTTGGATGACATGTGTTCAACGAGCCTGAGAGCACTGCTAAGGCCATCCCCAGGCCACAAAACCCACTATGCCCCTGCCACGGAGCCTAGTAGTGCTCTCCTAGAACAAAAAGAGACCCCTGAGTAGCAGGTAGGCCAAAAGGACACCCAATTCTCATTTTCTGGGCTCTACCGTCTCTTGCGCCCAGCCTTAGGGATCATACCTGGCAGGAACCCCTCCCTGCTTACTTCCAGAAAAGTTTGCAAACACTTCCCCAAACTCCCCCCAGACAAGACCTGCCAGCTTTACCTAGAGAACTGCTTCCACTTGTACTGCCTGAACCAGCTGGCCTTCGTTAGCACTCAGCAACTGTAGCCATTAAGGGCTCCTCTGCATTCCTCACCCACCCCTGTGATGTGCTGTATGGATCATGCTGAGACAGCCCAGGACTCACATGCACATAGGCAGCATCTCCAGGGAGGTATTAGCATCCTTTATGGCACACTTTGGCTGCAATTTGAAGCCCTGCGCCGTGCAGACCTGGACAGGCTGGAGAGCTGGGCAGAGAAGAACCTAATGAGGTTCAACAAAAGCAAGTGCAAGGTCCTCCACCTGGGGAGGAAGAATGCTAAGCACCAGTATAGGTTAGGGGTGGACCTGCTGGGAAGTAGTTCTGAGGAGAAGGATCTAGGGGTCCTGGTAGACAGTAAATTATCCATGAGCCAACAATGTGCCCTTGTTGCCAAAAAGGCCAATGGAATCCTGGGCTGCATAGGGAAGAGTGTGGCCAGTAGGTCGAAGGAGGTCATTCCCCCCCTCTGCTCTGCACTGGTGAGGCCACAACTGGAATACTGCATCCAGTTTTGGGCTCCCCAGTTCAAGAGGGACAGGGAACTACTGGAGCGGGTCCAGCGTAGGGTAACTAAGATGATTGAGGGACTGGAGCATCTCCCTTATGAGGAAAGGCTGAGAGAGCTGGGACTCTTCAGCCTGGAGAAGAGAAGGCTGAGGGGAGACCTTATTATGGCATACAAGTATCTAAAGGGTGGGCTGAAGGAGGATGGAGCCAGACTCTTTTCATTGGTTCCCAGTGACAGGACGAGGGCCAACGGGCACAACTTAGAACATAGGAAGTTCCGTTCAAGTACACGGAAAAACTTCTTTACAGTGAGGGTGACAGAGCACGGGAACAGGCTGCCCAGGGAGGTCGTGGAGTCCCTTCTCTGGAGACTTTCAAGACTCGCCTGGATGCAGTCCTGAGTGATGTGCTCTGGGCAATCCTGCTTTAGCAGGGCAGTTGGCCTAGATGATCTCTAGAGGTCCCTCCCAACTCTGAAGTTTCTGTGATTCTGTGCAGAAGCTGCCGGGCCCCTGCCCAAGCCGCCAAGGAGCTGCCCTCTCACCCTGGGCGGCTGCTGCACCCAGGTGGCTGGAGCCGCTCCCAAAATCTGCAGGCCTGGATCCACCCAAGGCACCAAATCCAGCACCCTCTCTCCCCAGCTGATGAAAATCCTCACAGCTACCATTTTCCACCTTTGCCGTATCCCTCAGAAAGCTGCCCCTGTATTTATCGCCTCTATTTAGGCTCCATTTTCAGGTGCCAAGCCTGGGGTTTGGATCAGACCCTAAACTCCAGCCAAGCAGAGCACACCTGGGCAACAGAGCGGGAGGTGGGAGTCAGCAGAACATCTCGGCACCAATTTGCTTCTCAGACACGGCTGGCACTTCATTAGCTTCAAATGCACTTCACTCCCTCGCACGGAGCCTGGGCAGCTCTTGGGGGGCACCTGCAGCCCAGCTATTCATCTACTCTGAATGTATTTGGTAATTTATGGGCTCTATTCGAGCAGAGAAAGGCAGCTTTGCAGGTCCCGCTTTCTTCCCAAGCTCATGCAGAAGCACAAAGTGCTGCCGGTGGAGGGGGAACTGCCGGCTTCAGGAGGGGGAGAATGATGAAAACCTCTGATAAGCAGGGCAGCGATTTCACATGCTGAGAGCTGATTCAATTAGTTATGCAATGATTGCTCTGAAATTACAAATCCACTCATGACAGAGCGAGCTGCTTCACTGCCTTTTTCTGGCTGGTATAAATAGTTTGTATTCTAAATTGAATTTAAAACACTGTGCGTCATGCTGCTGCTAAAATGGGAGCTGCGGTTTGAGTGCCGCGAGAGAAAGAAATATAGGGTGAGTTACCACCTTTGGAAAGTAAAAAGTAGTGACCAGACAGGTGAGTGAGTCGCAGATGGAAAAATGCAGCCACGTGCCAGTCATCGGTACCAACTTCCTAATTCCCTGGAAATTATTCTGGCGGCGTTTGCACGGCCGGCAGCTCCTGGCTCACTTTGCGAGCTTCGCAAAGCATCTCAGCCGGCGGCGGAGCTGAAGCTGAACGAGAAGGCAGCGCTGCCGGGATCAGAGGGGAGAGCCCGCGTGCCGCCGGGAGCCATCAAGGCGGCCTCGTAATTACCCTCGCCTTTAGCAAGGCACGTCGGGGCAGCAACGGAGCGCGGTGGGGCGAAGGGACGCGTTTCCGAGCCCTCCGGGGCAGCCGCTGGCTCGGCTGCGTTGGGATCGCTCCCAGCACAGCCCAGCTCCTGCTGTATCACACTGCTGCCGACTCCCCAGCTGGGACCGAGACGCCAACTTTTATTTAGCTGTCACAGCCTTCAGATGGGACTCCGGGCTCCTTTCCGAGCCCGCCCGGGATTCATCCCGAGGAAAGCGGAGCAGGAGCCTGCGTGGGGCTGGAAGCGGCGGCGCCCGCCAGGCCCCGCGGAGATATTTCAGCAACAATTAATTTGTTCCGGTTCTGGTTCTATTCCTTGAACAACTAATTAGTTCTGGCTCGGTTCTAATTTTCTAATTTTAGTCATTTCTAGCTAATATTAGCTCTCGTTCGACCTATGGCTACGCAGCTGGCTTAATGGCTTTATAAAATCATGAGCCAATGTGTTATTTGCTGCATGACGGATGCAAAATGCTTTCAGCATCCTCCATGGCCGTGTGCGGGACATGGCAGGGCTGAGACTGGCAGTCTCCTGGGGAGGGCTGTGGCTGTTCCTGGTGTCCGTTTGCTTTCCCAGCCCAGGCCAGCACTGTTCTCCCCATGGGCGAGCTGGGCATCGGAGGGGAGAGCCTCACGCCCACAGCTGTGTGTCCTGGTGAAGGAGGAAAGGGAGCATTTTGATTTTTCTTCCAATCTCTGAGTTTGGAAACGAGAGTTAATACAAACTTCCCTCATTTACCCAAGGGTCAAAGCAATAGAAACATTCCAGACTCCTTTTCCAAAGATCCCAGCCCTCTGCTTTCACTTTAGGATATTTGGTGAGGGCTGCAAGTAATTTTTTTAATGTCTCCCCCAATGCTCGTTATTGAAATAAATCAACGAGCGGATGTGGCTGCAAAGCCAGGGAGTGCTCTTGGGTCCCATGTTCTGCCTTTGTCAGGCCGTTCCGGCACTCGGCAGGGGCAGGCGCAGCCAGCTGATGTTCCCAGGGAATCGCCTCCTCCTCGACGTAAATTCGGGGCTGATTTCTACGTAACTGAACCGAGCCATCTCCCCAACCGCTCGGGCAAGTGTGTAAACAAAAATGAAAGCACCAGGATGCATCCCCAGTGGCTGCTCTGATGCAAAATGGAAATGCCCTTGAGTATTTTCTTCCTCTTTTTTTGGGCAGACAAACCTTCCTGAGCCACGTCGAGAAGGGCCACAAATACCCATTCGAAACGCAATTTCGTCTCACCGACCTGCCCCCGCAGCTGATGAACGGGAAATGCTCTTTACAGCTCTGCGTGCATGGCAGACCATCGCCTCTCATTAATATTTAGTATTTGTTTCAAGGAAATTGATTATTTTTGTCTGCCATCCAGGGAAGCTGGCTTTTGAACACGCTACATTTTAATTTGCTCAAGCCCAGCTCTGAAATAGAGACTTTGTTCTGTTTCACATGACTCTATTTCCATATCGGGCTCGCTTCAGAGATGGGGAACGAAACCAGATAGCCCAAAGGCTCGGGTCTAAGCGACGTTTTGCATCTCGATGCTAATCAGCCACTCCATGTCCTCACATCGCCCCATCGCCACAGTATCTGAAGAAGACTGTGTGGGCACTAGTGAATTCAGCCTTGCGGCATGCCAGGGAGGCTGGGATGGATTAGCAGCTCTCTAAAACCCAAGGGAAACTGAGGCACCAAAAGGTTGAGGTGAGCGGCTGCTTCCCAGCTTTCCAGGGAGCAGGGTGGCAGGGCTGTGCCCACGTCTCGGGAAATCCCAGACCCATCACCCACTTTTGGGGATGCTCTTGCCCTGGCCAAACTGTTGGCCATAAAAATATTCATTGCCCAAGACTACGCTGGAGAAAAGATGACAGTGACTAGGATACGCTGCCTTCACCCTACCTAACAGTATTTGCCAGCACAAAGGATTTTGCCCCATCACATGGGCTCTAGGAAGCAACCCACCAAGACACCTAAAACTCAGAAATTCCATGAAAAGCCCAGAAAAAGAATGATCAGCTCCTCGGGGCACGTCTGCACTCTGGTCCCAAGAGGATGCACGTGCGTAGGGTGAGCCCTGGATGCACGGATGATTCAGCCCTAACTCAAAAAAAACCTGAAGACAAAACTGACCTGAGCAAATTTTTAAACTTACTTCTTCAGTCTGGCCTCTCCTAGGCCAGCCGCGGGGCTGCATCCTCCTGCGGGTGCTGGGGCAGGAGAAACCCTGACTCTGGACTTAGGTGGCTCCATGTGAGCATCTCCTATTGCAGAAGACGTGCCCTGGCTAGATCGTAACCCGATGAAAGGGCAGGAAACCTGACATTTCCCTTATTTCACCTGTGGGGACCAGAGGCACCGATCTGTTCCCCTGTATAAAAAAATCTGCTTTTCCTTTCTGATTCCCTGTAATCCCTCATTAAGGCGTAACGACATTCTCTGCTCTCTGTCACCGCTTGGATGCTGGAAAACAATCCCGCTCGCAGCTATTATGTTTATCTAAAAGACGGGGAGGAAAAAGACACACCTGAGCACCCAAACTCTGCCTGTGGTGCTCCCAGGAGCGAGCAGGGAAGCAGAGCCAGCGCAGAGCCAACGCAGAGCAGGCTGCAAAGTAAATGAACATCCACCGCCCGCCTGCGAGCACCGGGGCTGGCTGACCTTTGCCGAACGCCAGAGCCAGCCTTTCTGGCTGTCCCGAGGGACCACAGAGGAAATGAGTGTGGCCTGAGTGTATCCCTCCTGACGAACCGCGCTCCAGCCCCTCTGCAGTCAGCAGCGCTTGGTGCGAATGGTTTATTGCCCATGTGCCGGTAGAGAAACACTGACAGTGCCGGTTGAACACCGTGGCCAGGCTGAAAGGTCCAGCCTGGGCTCCTGTGGCCACTCACGGCAAATGTCTGAGTGCTTGTGCCGCTCCTAGGTGAGAAAAACTCCTCTTTTCTAGGAGACCGCAAACCTCAGGAAAGACAGGAGGGGAAACTGCAGGGCTTGTGCTGGGGAGGATGGAGCACGGCAGCCCCGAGGGTGTGCGGGGGCAGTTCCTGCAGCTCGCCGGTGCAACACGGGCACGGCACCGAGCCCCTGGTGCAGGAACAGCACCCCCCAAGACTGGTATGTGCCCATGTGCGGCCTCATCCGAAAACACTGGCCCCGGCACCGGGCACCGGCACACGCTTTCCGAAGGCATGTGCAGAAAACGCCCCGGGGACCGGCGTGCCACCGGCAGCAAGAACATGATTAGCAGGAGCTCTGGGCAGCGAAGGCAGGAGAAAAAGAACAGAACAAACCACGGTTTAATTTGTACAAGCTGGTAATTATAGTTGCTATCTGTCTGAAATCTCTACTGAGTTTATTTAAATATGTTCTCCGTGAAGGCCATTCAGACAGGAATTATCAAGGTGTTGCAGCAGAGGAGATAATGCCATGCAGTTTTCAACAGATCAAGGGCTGATTAGGAGGAATTAATTAGCTGCTTAAACAGTCCTTGACTCGCTGCAGCAATTAGCCGTCACCTCCCCGCAGTCACGTTCCCCATGCAGCAGCGGCGGCGATACAAAGCACCCGGCGGCAGAACTGCCTTCCCTGTGCCGCCGGTGAGCACCGGGCCAGCCCCAGGTGGGCACATAGCTGCAGAAAGGTGGCCCAAACCCAGGAGGTTTAGCCCGTGGCCAGGGCTTGGTGGCTGGGCACCAGTGCATTAGGCTGGGGTGACTCCCTGGTGCCCGCCTTGGTGCCCATCACCTTCCCATCACCGGTCCACGCACGTGCATCCGTTGTGACTCCCAGCATGAGGCAGACAACGGTCTTCCCTCTTCCACTGAAATTATGGAGTGAGTCCAGAGAAGGGCAACGGAGCTGGTGAGGGGTCTAGAGAACAAGTCTTGTGAGGAGCGGCTGAGGGAGCTGGGGGTGTTCAGCCTGGAGAAAAGGAGACTGAGGGGAGACCTCGCTCTCTACAGCTCCCTGAAAGGAGGGGCTAGCGAGGGGGGGTCGGTCTCTTCTGCCAAGGAACAGGCCATAGGGCAAGAGGAAATGGCCTCAAGTTGCACCAGGGGAGGTTGAGACTGGATATGAGGAAAAATTTCTACACCAAAAGGGTTATCGACCTCTGGAACAGGCTGCCCAGGGAAGTGGTGGAATCGCCATCCCTGGAGGTTTTTAAAGGACGGGTAGATGTGGTGCTTAATGATGGTTTTGTCAGTGTTAGGTTGATGGTTGGACTCGATGATCTGAAAGGTCCCTTCCAACCTAGACAATTCTATGATTCTATGATTCTATTCCAGTCTTTAGCAGGCCTGTCCCTCGTGCATCCCCCATCCACCGTCTCTCGATCTAGAGACGGAGTTATTTCTCTGAAGGCTTCTCAACTTGCAGGCACTCAATTACAGAGAGCCACGAGACCGTAATGGAGCCCGAAAGCTTTTCAGCACATTATTAAAGCCCTGCAAAGTTTCCCCACTAAGTACTGGAGCAGGAGCTTCCAGTTCATGCAATTAAAACACTGAAGCGATATTAGAAGAGACAGGCACTGTCTTAACGGTTTCGTATGAGCTGTAAGACAACGCAGGCTGGAGACTTTGCTCACGCAGCTTGTAAAGGTCTTTTTAATGGTAATGCACCAAGAAAAGATGCACCCAGAGAGGGATGATGATGAGCAATGGGCACCGGGGACAATGGGTGACAGCCCATGTGCATGGAGCCGGAGCAGGCCAGGGACCCCCCTTTGGAGCCTGGAGGCTCTGGGCACCCCGACCTGACGATCAGAGACTTGACAAATGTCACAAGAGATGTCACAATTCTATGATTCTATGGGGACAGGCTGGCTACGCCACAAAACGTCTCCCCAGAAGGCTACACCAGTTATTTTCTCCCCATTCCCATTTCCCCACCAGTCCGATGGCAATAACAGCTGTCAGCAAGCTGCAGTCGAGCGGGACAGCTTAGCTCATCTGTGTCTGCCAAGGGCTTTCAGTTTGGAAAGGAAGGCGTCGATTTGACTGAAGGAAGACTTTTCCATTGCCTTTCATGGGCTCTGGGTGAGGGGGGTGGTTGTTTATTCCAGCCAAAAGAAACAGCAGCGGGGGTTTCGGACAGACAAGGTTTGGGTATGGAGACTGGCTAGGCAGCAACACTGGAAGAGCCAGCTGGAACGACGGGGCTGTACACCCAAGTGACAGAGAGTTTCACGGAGGGAAAAACCACACGCTTGCAGGCTCCCGCAGTGGAACTGGAAGCTTGGAAAGCACAAAAAAATGAGAACATCCAAGGGGCTGAAGAAGAGAACCACCTACAAACAGAAAGCGGAGCGGGTGCCTCTCCAAAACCAAGAGGCTGGTTGCAGAGGAGGAGCCGAGAGGGGCTGGCGTGACAAACCCTCGTTGCCCGCCATGCCCACCACACAAACCACCGAGTCAAGAGGACGAAACCCAAGCTGGAGTGCATCTTCTAGTGACTCTTTCCTGACAAACCAGGGGTTCAACATGTCCAGTCTGAGCACTTCGACACCGGGGGAAGAGTAAAGGGACTCCACTTCTCTAGAACTGGAAAGACAACTGTTACAGAAGCCTCCACCATGTACGAGTTTAGCCTAAAAAGTAATCCCCCTCGCACCCATCCCCAGTGAAAGTAATTAGACTGAAACGGCACAGGTCACCTCGGCTAACAGCCTTGAGTTGGGGAAACAAAACAAGCCGGCAGGTAAACAGATAAGGGTTTCATAAGGACTAGGTACACTTTACCTCAAAGCCATCCCTTGAGATTACCTCCACAAGAGTCTTTACCTTGAATCCACTCATGATAAACAGCTAGATAATAAATCTCATTTCTCTAATAGTGTTTATGTGATTTGTCAAAGTACCATCTCATTAGCTGGTTGCAATAAAAACAAGCCCCTGCTTAACGTACGCCAAGGCAGCCCGGGTCCATGGATGTTCCATGAGCCACATCCTCTCCTCTTCAATAAAAACAAAAATGACACGGAATACGGGCTGTATTCGCCAGCAATTTCCAACACAAAATCTGAACAGTTTCTCCTCAAGGCAAGGAGCTCATGATTTATGTCTGAAGAGCTGGAAGCTGAAGGCAGGTGATTTTGAGTAATCCAGAACAAGCTGTGTTAATTAATTTTGAGAGTGGGCACTGGGAGCCCTTATGAGCAGCTCCCCGAGACCGAGCAGGGGAAGGGCGATGCGCTCCAGGGCAGGGAATCAGCCTCCACGGCCCGAACTGACTCTCCCGGCCAACAAAACCCATGGAAAAAGTATTTGTAAAATAATGATTTCTCCAGAGCGCAGCACGGGATGGGGAAGGACCTTTCCAGCCCCAGTCTGGGACGTGGTGGGGACAGCCAGGCACCGGGAGGGACATGGGCTGCGTGGGGGAACAGGGAGCAGCCAGGACCCACCCAGCTCCTCTAATCCAGTAATACAACCAAATCAAATAATATCCCAGGAATAGCGAAAGGCAGAGGCTGCCCCTGCAGAAGGATTTGGGGCTCTGCTGGAGCCCAGAAGGAAGGCAAGCGCTGCCAGATGAGCATCTCCTGTACAGGACAGGGAAGCATTTTGCCCAGTGTTTTGCCGGATTTTTTTTTTCCTCATCTTCCATGCCCAGATGACTTGGCCCACTCTCAGCTTCCCACTGCACACAGTTCCCATCCAGAAGACCTCAAATCTCGTATTTTCATACATTTTCCTGAAACGGGTCTGACTTAGCTCAGGCAGTCCACAGCAGGCACCTTCCCAAACCAACCCGAAGCAAAGGTGTGTGTCGGTCTCTCGGGTGAGCGAGATTATTCTGCCCGTCTCACATCCTGTATTTGCTTTATTATTTTTTTTCCCTGTTGCTCATACTCATGCGCCACTAAAAAAAGCAAAGCTGGGAAAAGTGCCTGAAGTGTTACACACGCAGTCGCTTTATCGAAACAGGCCGTCTACCCAGAAGACCCATTTTCAAACAAAGCGATCCAACAATAGCACTGACGATGTTTGAACTGGCATCGATTTAGGCAGACGAGCTCTTTGCTGCACCACACTGTCTGCCAGCGCTCAGTACAAATGCCACGTTACAAGACAAACGCCCCCTTTTTTTTTTTTTTTAAGACTTCCCTTCTATTTTCACGCCTCCGCTCCGTGGCGTTATTTCCAAACCAGGCCCTGGATCCCAGCGGATCCACAGTTTTGGGGTCAAGTCCCTCTGAAGTCGCGGCAGAACTTCAACGCCTGGGGTTCGGCTTTAAATGTGGGGACAAAGCTTTCTATCTTCTTCACAAAGCATCTAGCCAGCTCCTCAAAGCTCTCTAACCATGACTGCAAACCCGTAGTTCAAATTGCTATCACCGTTGCAAATAAGGTCAACCTGATTAAGACCCAGTTATTCTAGCTGGAATAAAGATGGACAGTCTTCACTAAGTGCATCCTATGTAAGAAATACCCTCTTACTGCGCTGAGACAAGTCTTCACTGGCTCCAGGTAAAAGGAGATTGAGGTCACCTAACAACTCTGACGTTTCTTGCAGCCTCTGGTCATTGCAAAGGGACCGTATAAAGCTATATCGGAGATGTCAGCTAACGCAAGTGCTTTTCTGCTCTCCCGGATGACCTGTATTTAGCTGCAGCTCCGATACGCATTCGGGCAGCAGCGGCAGGGTGAGCACCCAGCTCTGTCCCCGTCTCCCCAACCAGCTGGACCTGCAGATGCGCCGCTGCCTGCAACTGAAAACTGGCTGCAGTATTTCAAGTCAGGCAATTCTTCAAGCAGACGTGGCCCACGGGAGCGGAAATACTTGGGCTCTGCTGTCTTAAAGATTAAATCAGCAGCTCCAGCTCACCCAACGTACAAGAATCAAGAAGGAGCTGGCAGGAGAGATGGTGATGGAGAACAGCTGGGGACGATCGGCAAGCAGAAGCCTCTCGAGATGTGAAACACATCGGCACACAACCACACAGCCCCACGCGGAGGAAGAACAAGCAGGCGAGCCATGCCAGCGCTGCCTGGGATCTTGTGTTTGATGTGAGGGTTTGCAGACCCGGGCATCATCTTTTGCCGTTTGCTCTCCTTAATAGGTTTGCTCAGATTCCAGCTCAGCCCAGCTCATTAGCCACACCGCTGAATCCGACACTAATTCTGGATCACTCCTATTGCTACAAATAAATAATAAAATTGCCTCCACGCAGGGGTTGTTTTCTTCCTCTCTTCCCCCTAATGCAGGTCTGGTAGCATCTCATGTATCTGTTAATGAAGTCCATTATATCCAGAGTTTCTCAGCAAGTAAAAATTACAATCATTAGCCAGAGACTGACGAGAGACAGAAACACCATTTCTGCCCGGGCTGGCAATAACAGTACGCCAAGTACACGTCCCAGCGAGTCGAGCCTTGCTCTCCTGTAATATGGTACCCAATGTTCTTCATTAGCATCTCTCTTTTTAATAGAGCAAGACAGCGTCCTGCAGCAGGTCGCAATTACACGCAACAATTAATTCAGGGGGAAACAATGACGGGCGTCGCAGAGGCACATTTTGCAGCGGGGTTGTCAGAAGGTGAAGTGGAAGATGATTAGGAACATTTTAAAGCCCTGCCTAAAACTGAAAACAAAACAAGTGGAGGCACAAGCGACAGCATGTGTAGAGGAGACATGACTTTTTTTTGTAAACTACTTTGTAATTTTTGTTTTAAATAGTAAAGAAACACAACAGTTATTCTTTTGGTCGTAACACCCCAATGACCAGGACCAGCGGTCTTGGATCGGGACTTCATGTGCCATTTGCAAACAACACACAAAGCCGGCTCGGCTTCTCCCAGAGCTGCAGCCACTCTCTGGCTGCCCTTTTGTGAAATTAGGGTTTAATTCTCTGGAATAAGTCTGCTAATAAAGACTCCCAACACACCCGTCCTTTGGACAGCGTGTACTCGCTCATCGCTCCCCCAGGGGCTGTGATGGGAGGGGGGACGGGGAAAGTGGGGAGAAAAAAAATAAATACGCCTCGCAGAGCACAGAATGCAAGAGAAATCTAATATCCCTTCGCAGAGTAGTGAGAGTTCGTCGGAAAAGAGGTACTGGTTGCACCGGCCGGGATTTTGGCCTCCCGTCCTCTTGCTACTCGACATATCACGTTCCACGCTCCGCGTTAAGCCTCCCCTGGGAACACTTCCCATGGCGCTGAGGACACGCATGTTTGCGATGCTGCTGTCGTCCCGGCCGCCAACAATAGAGAGGGACAGTTTGATCTTTATGTAAGGCAGGCAGCCACGCGCTCTGTTCCCTTGCTCCTCGGGGATGAGATGTTCACACTGTGCGCGGCACAACAAGTAACAAACCGAAGGGTTAAATACAACCATCGAACCCCCTCGGGCTTGCTGGTGTTATCACCAGGGTTCCTGTGGGTGTTGATGGGTGTCACCACGTGCCCCATGGTATTTGTTCAATGCAAGAAATGTAACCCAACAACCGGAGCGAACAATGAAGCATCCCCAAACCCAGTGGTCTGCACCCCAGGGGAGCTCCTTCCCCCTTCTGCAGCCTCAAACCCAATGTTAAGATGAACGTACAAGCCCTGCATGCACTGCTCAAACCCTCTGACAGTTTTTTGCTCCATGGTTTTGTACCGGAGCCCTGTATGGAGGTGGATCCACACCAGGGACCAAAGCCTGACGGGTACAGGCAGGAAAATAATGTTCCTCAGTTCGGCAACGCACTCACTTTGGCTTCCGAGTACATCAGCCTCTGGAAAGCAGAGACTTGCACGACAAAGTCTTGAAATGAAACTGCTGCTCTCCAGCCTTGGGAATCAAATGAGTAACTCTCCAGTTATTAAAACAACGTCCTGGTAAAAATAAACAGGAAGGGGCACTTAATAGGAATGCTTCGTAGTTAAAAATATTGTATCTCGTCTGAGGTCATTCAGTTTTTAATAGGAACAGCCACACGTGCCCCAAGGTGATCTGATTTGGTATTACTCCAGCCCTGTTACGGGTGTAGACTGTAGTCACAGACGGATGGACAGGGTTTCTTTTCCCCGTTCAAAATCCTCCCTGGGATTTTGCAGATTGAGCATCTGCTGTTGGACTCACCGCAGAAAACACAGCTCTGAGGCAGGAAGGGGAACACCCAACTACACGGGGGGATTTGGGGTCCCTCTTCTCTTCACCCAACAAGACTGACGAGGAGGATGCTCAACTTTTCCTTTCTACAAGGGGCATTTCCATAGCAAAGGAGAGGCTGGAGCCAGAGGCAGTCACGCTGAGCACTGTCAGGCACAGAGCTGATGCTGGAGAAAGGGCAGAAGGCAAGGAAAGTAGGCAGAAGAAGCACGGTAAAGAATAAAAGCTGCATGTACCTTTTCCTTCCCTGAAAATGTCTTTGCACTTTCATGGCAAGGAGCTGTTACAATTACAGCTTCTTTTATAAGCAAAGCACAAGCCAGATAATGAGCAAACCTCCCACCGCACAAAGGAGGCGATGAAGGCGTTCTATGAGCCCTGACGGTCAAGCTTCCCGCAACAGCTGAAGGCAGAGAAAATTGCTAAAACCCATCTCCATTTCACCCACTTCAGGGGCGTGAGCTGCTCACAGCCTGCTTTTTCTTCCCGAAAGCGCAAAAAGGATCACACCAAAAATGACTGTGCCTACACAGACAGCAAGTGAAAACCCTTCAGCCAGACAAAGCAGCAGCTCGCACGTCCCGACCTGCAGAACAAGCCCCCATCTGCATCATCCCTGGTCTGGAGGAGTAAAGGGAGGGAACAAAAGAGGTTTTGCACGGAAAAAAAACCCCAAGCAAGATATTTCCAAATCCAGATGCCTAGGTAATGCAATGCGGAGGTTCAGGATTTCAACGACACATGGGAAAATCAAGAGCTCCCTCCAGCCTTCCTCTCCCTGACCCCAACATTTGCTGGGAGATCGGGGGAGTTTGACGAAGTCCCACGCAGGTGTGCAAGGCTGGGGATTCCAGCTTTGCTGGCAACAAAATTCATAATTTTTTAAGTGAGTTGCCCCTCTTTCCCTGCACGTGAGCAAGCACGGAGGTTCGGATGGCTTGGCAGCGAACAGGAGAATCAGGCAGCGGCTCGCTGGGTTGGGCTATTTCATCCCACGCCACAGCCCTTCCCCTGGGTCGGGGCCACCCTCCAACGGCTGCTCCCATCCCTCTGCAACGGATCAACCAAAGCCACTGCCCAGGCACGCTCTACATCCATAGCTCACGTCCTCCATCAACATCAGCACCAGCTTCCAAAAATCGACTACTTCTCCCCAGGTTGCGCTAGAGGGGTTTCAACGTTTTGTCAGGATGCCTTACAAAGGGGAACGTAAGGGAGCCGACACAGGCAGGCAGCCCGGGGGGGAGTGCAGATACTTGTTTGCTTCAAGTGAGATAAGGCTCCTAATATTTAACAGGAACCAGCGCCCACCAAGCGCTGCTGAACTATCTGGTTTCACACTCAAGAGAGCGGGGAGGTGGGATGCTCCTCCCAAGTGCCATTTCCAGCTACTGGTGTCACTGGGGACACAATATAGGAGGAAAAGAGAAGGAGGGTTTTGCTTTACTGATTTACTAATCTGCTTTACTACCCATTTGCTACTGCCGTGTGAGCAACCGGAGGTAAGTGTCCCCGTGGAGTTCATCAAGGGGGGAGAAAATAGAGAAAACGAGGAAGCATTTTCTTTGGGGTGCCAACCCTGTGTGCCACCAGCCTGCCATAAATTAGATCCAGCACCACCACCATGAAACCCCAACGCCTCCCTCCCCAGCAGGAGTCTCCAGGCACACAGAAGATGCAATTACACCGTGATGGAAGCCGGGCAGCGGGTCTTAACGGAAATAACCTCCCAAGAGCACCCAGCAGACTGCGTGTGTCTGCATTTCTTCGTCAAAGCAGCCTATTTTGGGAGATCCCATCCTTCTGGGAACTGGGCAGGCTTCTGTTAAACGGTCTGCACCACAGCGCAGCCGGAAAACACCCAGCTCACGTCTATAATTGCGGCAGGCACACAACCCGGGAAGCCCTCGTCCGGCTCGGGGACAGCCAATGTCCCCAGGGAGGCAATGCGTTTCTCCAGCAGCTCCCAGCCCCAGGGCTACGTGCAAACGCTACGCGCAAACGCTGCCAAAGCCCGGGGCCACATGGGAGGACCTGCCGTCCTCCACGCCTCCAGGTCTAGGTAGATCATACTACTTTCTTTTTTGCCTCCAGACGCGTTTTTTGCCTTGTCCCATGGGAGGCAGGTGGTCACAGACTTGCCATTTCATAGACTAACATCTTTGAGCACCACCTCATCAGCAGGAGAAAGTGTGTAGCAGCAGCATGGCAGGATAGGGATGGAGCGGAACAGAGACAAAAGGGCCTCTCCCGGTTTCTAGGGTCTACAGATAAACCTCTGATGCGTACGGAAACAAGACTTTTGGCTTAAATCTATTTTTTTATCTTTTGTGCGTGTGCTGACTTATTCCAGCGGGGCTGCCAGCAGCCCGCAGTTTATTTTTAAAACACTAAACAAGAAAAGTCCAGTATATACAACAAGCACCCCGGGTTTCTAGAGAAGCATTCTACAGAAGCTAAAAAAAGGAGGTTGCTTTTCGGGTCAGCTTGGCCATGATCCATAGGGGACCGTGAAGTGAGAGACGGATCCTGACCTCGGTTTAGAGAAACGCTGAGCAGGCATGTCACACACCAGCTGGATCCCAAATTCACGCTAGGAATGGGCACGGAAACGGCTCAGCCGCCCAAGCACACTCTGCCTGGGCAGGTACCCATGCACGGTGCCTGGGCAGCTGCTCGAACGGAGCCCCGAGGGCTGAGACCCTGCCTGGCTCAACACACAGATGAAGGATCTCAGCTCACAGCTGCCCAGCCAGGCTGGGCTCCATGATCCCCGCCTTGCCGCAGGCATCTCAGCCTGCAAGGACATCGTAAAAAGATACTGCACAGCTTCTTAAAGAGGATTTAGATGACAACACCACCACCTCTAGCTGGGAGCCCGCAGGGGAGCAGTGCTGGGATGAAGGATGTGGCTCTCCCTCAAGGTGACAGCGCTCCTAATTGTGTCACTCCAGCCGGCAGGCCAGAGGATGTGACCCAGTTTTGGTGCCTGTTATGTGGCTCGCAGCGGTGCCGACATGCTGGAAAAGCTAAATTTAGGAGCCGAACAGGCACAGTGTTACACACCCGGCCAGGAATCGCTCGGTTACGAGACGGCAGGAGAATCGATGCCGTCCGCTCACCGCACGCATTACAGCATCGCTGCTCAGCCCTCGCCGCCTGAGTGGGAAGCCGTTACCAAGTCACTTGGAATAAAATTGCCACTAAATGCTGTTTGGGGGGAGAGAAGGAAAAAAAAAAAAAAAAGCAAATCCTCACTCTTTCTTGGGCATTGTAGGAAATGAAAACGGCTATTGCTGCCTGGTAGAGAGTCCAATTACGAATAATGTGCGTTCTCTCCCTGCACAAAGGATGAAAGGCATCAGAGCTGGGGGTGACATTTTAAGACCGGAGACGTAAGAGCGAATCCGAGCCTTGTTGCAAGCCCAGCTTCACCCCAAGAAAGAAACGCTTTCTGCAGTCAATTGCCTTGCAGCGTAGCTTGAAGCCCCGCTATTGATCTAGCATCTGCTATAAGCAGATAATCATCGTCGCTGTGCCGTGGCTTCTACAACGGGATCTAAAAGCACTTTCCAGAAGACGGCTGAGGGCTGTTTTTCCGCTCTCACCCGCAGCTGCAGGCAGGCGCAGGTTTGCAGGGGAGCCCACGAAATCCTTGCAGCTTTGCAAAATTTGAAGGCCAGAAAAGACCCTTAAATCAACTCCGAACTCGTCCCTCTCTCAACCCTGTAAACTTCAGCTAACCGAGGTGTACTCCCCACGAGGCTCTGCTTGCCGCTCCAGCCCTGGCACAGCCATTTCATACCCGGCAATTTCCTTTCCCCAGCGAGGGGCTAACACCCTGCCATCAAACCGCTGCTCAAATCCTTCCCTTCTATAAGACAGACAGCAAGAGCTGCTGAAATCCCCCAGCATCAGGTGTTTTTCTCCTGCCCCCAGAAGGTTTCTAGGAGTTTGGCTCACTCGGGTCTGAATCCCAATAGCTCCTGAGCTCCCAGCCGCTTCCCAGCAGCGTCGGAAGGTTTTGGGCCAGGCACCTTCCTCCCAGTTTAGCAAGAAGTGGTCCGAGGTAGGTGAAATCGGGCTGTCAGCACCTGCGACCTCCCTCCTCCCCTCCTCCTTATCCACTTGGCAGGTTCCTCTAGTCTCCAAAGGAGGAGAAAAGGATGGGAAATTAAAAATAAATGAACCAAGAGATACACATCCATCAGGAGCCAGGCGTTGTCAGCCCAGGTCCCTGTGCAACCACTTCTTTAATCAAAACCTCATGCAGTTTAAACGCTTGACAGAAGTCTAGAACAGAGATCTTGTTACCCTCAACAGGAAAAGCTGCCACCTTGAAGAATAAAATCGCATTTGTCTGATGTGGTCTATTTTCTTTAAAATCATGCTAAATTACGCTAAGCCCGTTCCTAACCGTGACATCTGGGGTTTTGCCCCACAGATTCCTGCGAGAGGCACAGGTGTCTCGAGGGGGTGACCGGAGGTGACGGGAAGAGCAAGCTCTCGGGCGGCAGCTGAAGATGTGCCATTTCTAAATCTGTCTGTGACGCCAGCCGTAAATTTTTAAGAGGCTCAAATCAAGAACAGGATTGCTGATGGATGCGCTCCCCACTTGAAACTCACTTGCGTGGTGACGGACGTCAGACTACCTGGCTCACAGCTTTGGCCCTTGCCTGTTTGCTATTGAGAGAGTACCAGAAACCTTCCAGCTTTCTAGAAACTCCCCGTGTGCCAAGGCTCAGCGAGCTCTTTAAAGCCTCCCGCACGCAGGTTATCTGCCTCTCCTGGCTTAGAAAATGTTTGTCCCCAAAGAGTTGTTATTTAATACCTTCCTTAGTTACCAAGGGATGGGAAGTTTCTTCCACCGTTCCGCAGCTTTCCAAACGCAGATGGGATTTATTGAAGTTTCTATCGCTCTGACCTCATCAACATTTTATGGCACGGCTCCAGCAACTCGCCTACTCCTCGCCGGGTGCCCCTCAACAGCCCCACGGCCGCTGAGGTCTCCTGGCTGTGTTGAACATCCTTGCCGGGGGGAGTTTTAGGCAACTTCATCCCCAAAACAGCTCCGCTGCTGCCTGTCGGGGCCTCGCCTGCACAGTGCCTCACATGGGATCGTGGCTCCCAGCAGCTCCTTTCGTAACAGCCGCGGTGGGTGGGAAAGCAGAGATAGCATGAGGAGGAGAGGCGAAAAAAAAAAAAAGGAAAAAAACCCAGAGAATATCGCAGGAACACATCTAAGCTGTGCCATGGACAACGTAACCTGGGGGCCACCCAAGGACAGGCAGGATTTTAATTGGCACGGAGCCGGGTGCGAGCCCTGGTTTCAGTGGGGAAATGCAGCTGGCAAACCCAGGGGGGACCTTCATGGTACCCCCCCAGCACTTGCCCGCAGGGAAGAGGGTGGGAATTAGGAGACGTGAGGTCTTTTTTGGAGAGCTTTTCTCCCCTGCGGAGAACAGGAGGGAGCATCAGGACAGCCTGGCTGGAGCCCTGCAAATTGCCCCACTTAGGCTCTGGTCTTCTAAATTGCTCTCTTAACCAAAGTACATAAATCGACCCAACAAACATCAGGGTTTTCTCCGAAGCCACGCTCCCCCACTGCCTTCGGAGTTTGTGCTTCGTTCCCAAACCCTGCAGGTTTTGTCCCAAAGAAACATGCCTGCTGCTTACCAGGGCAAACGCCTCGCTACCCTCAAGGCCTCGAGACGCGCCTCTCCATCGGCCGAGCACCGCACGGAGCCGGGCTTTCCCCACCACATATTTATTCAGAGACGCTGCACAGCGAGGACAACCAGGCGCCAAACTTTGCAAGAGGCAGACCTGGCCGGAGTTCATCTGAAACGGGGAATTAAGACACTGAACTAAATCAATGCATTCCCACCCGATTTCTACCCAAATCAGGAATTTCATGCACAGGAGGGGTTTTGACCAGGGTTCCGCATTGCTTATTAAGCACGGAGAGCAGAGAGTGCTTGGCACTGTACAGAAATCCAGCCTTTGCACTAAAGCTCCTGAGATCCAAAGTAATTCAGATGCAGAAGTGATCTCAGCTGCTGGGAAGGAACTCAAATAGCAAAAGACAAAGGGAGCCTGTGGAGGGATGCAGAGAAAGAAAGAGCTGCTGGCTAGGTGCAGTCAGGGGACACCTGCCTGGGACACCAAAGGATGGCGAGGAGGTAAAGGAAGCAGGTCAGGGAAAATCCAGGGATGGCTGGGGCCACTCATGCTAAAACGCACCCGATGGTGGGGGCTTGCTCAGGGCTGCAGGTCCCACAGCCCCCTCTGAGGGCTTTCTAGCAGTGCCTGGTGCGAGCCACACGCCGGGACCGGCAGAGCCTGGAAACGCCAGGGGAGACGCCGGGGGCCCTGGGCAGAGCAAGCGGATGGAGGGAGGCACATGGACTGCGAGAGCCGCCCATCCGGCTGCAGCCGGGGAAACATCTAGTGCCAGGCTCACCTCCCCAGAGCTTTCCACCAACACACCAGCTCAGGTTGCTCACTGCAAACCCATGCAGAGATGCCTTCTGCTCCCTGGCGCAGGCCCTGCACGTCTTGCTTGCAGTGCCACCTGCCGCCAACGGCAATGCTCTTCAGACACTGGAAGGGGACAACAGCAACGCAGAGCAGTGAACTTCCTGCTGTTACATCAGCATTCCCTGTCCTTTAACAGCAGCCAAACTCTTGATCCAAAAAGCAACGCTATTTCCCAAGCTGCAGGCGTCCCACGAGTCGCAGGCGTAGCAGCAGACGCTAATAAAGTACTTTTTTTTCTTTTTCTTTTATGCACTTTCTCGCTGGAGCCGGTCTCTCTTCTCCCCGAGACCACATCCTGAATCTTCTTGTTCATTGATTCTTTATGCTAAATGATGACTCCGCAGTCGAAATAATGTGGCATATTCTAGTTCGCATTTCAGACACCGTGAGACTTTTTAATAACAAGTTGCATGAAAAATTAGGGAGGCTGCAACAAAGAGCTCCGACGGAGGTTTCCAAAGTGACTCACAGCCAGGAGAGCCTTGCTTTTCCAAAGCCCAGCGTGAGACAATCTCAAGAGCCCCCGCGCTCAGAGAGAGCCGAGTCCTCCCCCTCTGGAAAAGTAAAGCCTTTTTAAGGAGAATTCCCCAGGGTGAGAAACCCTGCGGGGAGGTTTGGCAGGCGGTTTTGGGAATCTTGGTTGAGATGACATCCCATTCCCATGAGCGCTCGCGGGGAGAAGGTTTCGCCCCGCACCTCAGCGGTGCTGCCGAGGAGTGCTGCGGGGCGGGAGTCACCTCGTGCAGCAGCCGGACTGGGCTCCCCGCTTGGCACGCTGGCTCTGCAACGCTCTGAAACAGGGCCGGCAATGATTCCCGCTGCTCTGGCAGGTAGGTAGCGAAATGCAGCAGGAAAGGGCAGCAGAGACTTCCAGTCCCAGCTCCCAAATGGCTATAGCCCCCACCGAGACAGTGAGCATCACCCCTGCACAGGTATCACTGCTTAGGGCTGGCTTGCTGCAAGCTCTGCAGCCCTTTGACGGACTTTGCAGCACGATGGAGGGGGAATTTCTTCAGGTTAACCTTTGGCTGACTGTTTTTGCATCCTGCCGTCCACACAACCAGCTGCCAACACGTTTCAAGGGGAAGCAGCGGGCAACATATCCAGCGCAGCCCCCCACCGGGGGCTAATGCCATTTATGCTCAATCCCAGTGGTGACCACTGCCTGGCTGCCAGGGTAGGAGGTGGCTGAAGGATGGGTTTGATTGCTCTGCCCTCTCTCCCAAGCTCAGCTCCTAATTCCTTTCGCATCCCGTGCTGGCTCCCACCTTCACCTCCTCTGTGACAGCCGTCACAGCCACCCCCAGCCCCAGGAGCTCCCTCTACAGCACAGCTCCCTGCACACACACTTCTATCACCTGATAGCCTGCTCACCCCACCAGACGTCCCCAAAAGCAGTCTTTCCTCCAGCGTGGCCCAAAGGAGATCCCCCTGTAGCTGGCAAAGGAAGGCTAAAAATAACAGGGCAGACAGCATGCAGGCGGCTCTTACCACATTCCAGAAGAGCGGGTTGAAGGCGATGGAGAAGACAGCCGCAATGAAGCCGGAGTCGGTCACGTCCACGTAGCCAAAGAGCCGCGCCATGGCTGTCACATCCACCTGGGGAGGGAGAGCCAGTTATTGGAGGTGCAGGTTCCCACGGGGGCATCGGGGATTGCACCCGAATATGGGGCACTTCATCTCAAACCAAACCCATCAGCTGCCCTGCAAGAGCGGACAGATCTTTAATTGGCCCCAAGCACCACATTGTTACGGCTTGCAAAGTGCTGTGTGAGGGTGCAAAGCCAAGAAGAGGGGTGGGGGCTCCTCCGAGCCATCTCCCCCCGCACCTGGGGGGGCACCGGGCTCTCAGGGAGCCCCGCGTTTGCAGCGGCGCCCAGAAGGACACGGGCACTGCGAGGACGCTGCTGGTGCGGGGAGAAGCACCAGCCCTACGGGGCAGCTGCCAACCCAAGCGTGTTTCCAAGCCGCAGGGAAGGGAGCACCATTTCACAGTGCCACGGTGTTGCCGGGAACAGAGGACTGTCCCAGGGACGCTGGTCTGCGTGGAAACTCCAAGCAATGAACTGCGTCAGCCTCAAACTTGCCTTCCATAAAGTAAGAGTGATGCAAACCCCCTCCAGAGTGAGGGGGGATGAATTTGCATTGTAAGAAGCTGCAAAAGACCTTCCTGCCTTAATTAATGACAACAACAACCTCTTAAAGCTTGCTGTTTTTCCCCCTTTCTCCTTTTAAGAAAGAGATATTTTTCCCAGGACGGCTCCCTGACATTGTCAGCATTTTTACGTGCAACAAGCCATGCTGCTTCTCCCTCCCCGCCCCCTCTCCCTGCAGTGGTATTTGGACCAAAAACAGACAGCATCTTTTTTTTTTTTTTACCAAAAACTTTGAAAACAAAAGACAAAATAGCCCAGCCCAAGCCCTTCCCTCCCTTGAATCAAAATCAAGACAACACTGAGACGTGGAAGGTTTTTGCTTCCCAAACACAGCTGTGTTTGCAAGTCCTTCAGATGCTAGGGGACAGGAAAGGCTCCAAAGGGCATCGCTTCCACCTCGCCTGTCCAGGACAGAGATACCCCTGTCTCCTCACACGTCCTTCGGAGGAACCAGAGCTGCAGTGGGGTTCATGAAGAGGGGCTGCTAAACCTGCCATCTCTCCTAGCCAAGAGCAAAGGCCCTGGGAATGGCTTCTGTGCCGTCCCGGGGCATGTCCAGCCGCTTGGGAGCAAAGTGCACGAGCATGGGCCGTACCTCCCCAGGGAAATGGGGGGATCCTCACAGGGGTCCACGACTGCCTTCGAACCACCCCAGCTCCCCCAGGCTCCTCCGTCCCAGCCCTCAGGACATGGGTGCTGGTGAGGAACGAAGGGAGCAGCCCCCAGGGCCTGATCCTGACCCATCTCCCCCTATTCCCACTCTCCGCTGCCTCATCTCCCCTCCCTTTGCGCCCGAGAAGCCCTCTGCCATCAGACTTCATCCCTTCACGCCGTAACCCAGGCACCCAGACAGACGCTGGCGCCAGGGCCGAACTGTCTGGTCCTGCTTCAATTGCAAACCCGTGGGACCAGGACAGCTTCTTTCCTCTCGTTTTGTACGGCGCTGAGCACACTGCCAGCACGGGCTGAACAAAAGCTTCTTGACCTACTAACTCCTGGCTGGCAACATCGCTAGCATTGCACTCACCTTCTTTTCTCCTCCTCAACAACCAAACTCGCCGCTGCCAGCGGGAGGCAGATTGGCCTGTGCCTTAGGATGTGCTTTTAGGGATAAAAAGGGAACCCATTAGGATGAGCTGTCTCTGCAAGCTGCCAGGACAGCCACGTAACAGGCACACAACATCCAACTTTGCTCCCTCCTCCCTGATGGGTGATAAATAACGGGTGGCAAACGCTACCTGCTTGCCTGCAGCCCCGAAGTCAGGGAGGGAGAGTGATGAACGGGCACCCGGGGCAGTGATGCATGGGTGCCTGGGCAAGTGCTGCATGGCCATCTGGGTGAGTGATGCATGGGCATCTGGGCGAGCCGGCGGCAGCACCCACAGGACTCCCGTGCGGTGCCGGTGCTGCCCTCGCCACGTGTCCAGAGCGTGCCTGGGTGGAAGCAGGCCAGGGACGATGGCGGCTGCACCTCGGGCGCGCGTACCAAGCGTCCCCCAGGGTGTGCTGCACCCCCAGACACCGACCGGGGGGTTCCTGCCACCCCCCGTGCGAACCAGCCCTGCTGCGCCCCGCGATGGCACCGGCAGAGGCCCGAAGGGGACAAGGGGGAGGGGGGGGTGGGAGGACGACACCGTCCCGGGGCCGCCCCCCGCAGCCGAGCGGCAGCGCCCCAGCCCGGGCCTTTCCCCGGGCCCGCAGCGAGCCCGGCGCTCCCCGCCCGCCCCCCCGGGCCCCGCCGGTACCTGGCCGTACTCCAGGCCGCCCAGCCCTTCGCAGCACTCCCGCGGGAAGGGCCGGCCCCCGCCCGCCGCCGCCGCCGCCGCCACCGCCTCCCTCCGCCCCGCGCCCGGCCCAGGCCGCCCCGCCATGGCGCGGGGCCGGGGTCTCCCCCCCCCCCACGCCCCGTTCCCCGCCGCCTCCCCCGCTCGGGGCCGGCCGAGCGCGGAGCCCCGCGGTGGCGCTGACGGGAACCGTAGTCCCGCCTCCGCCGCCGCCGGTAGGGCGCGGGGGGAGCCGGGCCTGGCGGCCGGGCCGGGCCGGGGCCTGCGGCGCCGGGGAAAGCACTGACCTCGCCGCGGGCCCGGCCGCCTCCGTCGCGCGTTGGGAGCGTGTGTCCGGCGGTGGGGAGGGCGGCCCGGGCTGCCGGCCGCTGGACTTCGACCCTGCCCGGTGAAGCAACCGGGCCGCGGCGCGGGTCGCCACCCCCCCACCCCGAACACACACTGCGGCGGGCGGGACGCGGCCCCTGGGCTCCCCCCCCCCCCCCCCGGGCAGCCGGCGTGGGGCTGGCGGCGGGGCCGGGCGGGGCAGGGGGGTAAAACACCCCCGGAGGGGAGAGTGGGCAAGAAACCGAGGTGCCAACGGGGCAGAGACCTGGCCCTGCCACCCCTGCCCATCCCCTGCCTGTCCTGCCTGTCTCCTGCCTGTCGTCCTGCCCATCCCCTGCCTGTCCCCTGTCCCCCTACCCATCCCCTGCCTGTCCCCCTAACCCATCCCCTGCCTGTCCCCTGTCCCCCTACCCATCCCCTGCCTGTCCCCTGCCTGTCCCCCTACCCATCCCCTAACCCATCCCCTGCCTGTCCCCCTAACCCATCCCCTGCCTGTCCGCTGCCCCTGATCAGCGCCTTCACCAGGGCCAGGGGGAGGGAAACAACTCCAGTGGCTTTCCGGTACTGGAGAGGCTGTGGAAGTTAAACGTTGATTGCCAAATATTACTCATTCCAGGGCAAAATGTAAAGCCTTCAAGGTCTGGATCTATTTTAAGGACAATTCGCTGCGTCCTATCGCCTTCAGCAGGTGTGATTTTTTTTTTTTTCAAATTGCTGTTATTACTCATACTAATCTTACTTTTCTTCTTCGCTCCTCTCTAGGATGTTTCTGGTTAACGCACCTCATGGGCTGCAGTCCCGGACCTGCCAGCGCATGGGAAATCAGGCGGTATCATCCCCGCAACCTCTGAGGGTCTCTGCTTCTGCAGACCCTCCTTTGAGGGGAAATAAATTTTCTTGAAAAAGGAGTTTGACATGAAGGGAAGCCTCGTGAATGAGCTGCAAGTGTCCCTCCCAGAGGTCTCCTGGGAGTGGGGAAGGGACGGGATGCCTGAGCGCTCGTGCCTTGGCCGGCACCAGAAACGTGTGTGAGTGACAGCTCACACGAAGCCCTCCCCGGTAAAATGGCATCCTTGGAGGATACGCTTCAGGAGATGCTGGGGATCCCAGCTGTGACTCTCAGCTCCATGGGAAACAGCCCCAAACCCCTCGCTGCACCAGCGCATCCCCACCTCCCGGCCTGCAGGGTCAGCTCCGGCACTCGGCGTGCTCGCACAGGGCTGCAGCCCATCGCACTGGGTCCGACGAGCACATTCCCAATACAAATTGCGTCGCCGGGCCGGTTTGGGGTGAGGCAGGCACGAAGGCGCTGTGGGTGGGAGCAGCGTTCCCCATGGATGATCTCCAGCTGCTTCCGGCCTCTTCTCCCTTGCGCTGGATAATTTTGCCGTGCCGAGTGTGTAATTATCACCTCTGCCGTCTCCCAGGCTGGGGCGCGGGAGCAGATGGGAGGATGTTTATTTTGCGAGTCCCACCAGCTGGGTGCTTGGGGCAGCGGGGAGGGCGAAGGGGACCCGGTGAGGAAAGCAATGATGGCTGTGCTCAGAGAGGAGGAAACGTCCCCCCGGGGAGGGAATTAGCAGGAAGAAACCTCCAAACGTCCTGGTGCTGCCAGCTGGGAAAAGAAAAGGGTGCCGTGGCGGGCTGGGAGGAGGAGTGGGTCTGGGCGAGGGTCGGAGGGAGGGATGGATGGTGAGGAGGTGCGGAGGGGTGAGCTGTCTTGCTGGCTCCTCGCTCGAGGCCAGCAGAGCTGGGCTGTCATGGACACGTCCGTCCTGTCACCCCGCATTGGGGGGCACCCAGCGATGGCATGTGCTGCAGGACCCAATGCCCTACCACCAGCTCAGCTGTGTTTGGGGCAGGGAATAACACCGGAGCCTCCACGCCGTTCCCGCTGCCAAATCCCCTGTCCAGGGAACATTTTCCATGTAAGAGGGACAAGGGGGGGTTTGTGGCAGCAGGGTCCCTCCATGCCTGCCTCCATCCTGCCTCGGAAATATCCCAGCAGCTGGGAAGGAGACAAAGAGGGCTTTCTGCAGGGCTGGATTTTCCTTTGTGTCCCCATCCCTCCCCTTCTCCCCATGGCGTGCCTTTTATCCAGCTCTCCGTTTCCGAGCACCGACCTGAGGAGGAGGGCACTGCCCTCGGCTTTCCCAAGTCCCTTCTCAGCTTGAACCCTCCCCAAGCACCCTTTGAAATCCCAACACGGCCCCGAAAGGTCACCGATGAATATGGAGTTGCAAATGCCTGCGTGGGCAGAAAGCACTTAAACGAAGTCATTCGTAACGGCGGCGATGAGCTGCCCTGTCGGAGGCAGGACCGGGAGTCGACGAGCCGGCTGGCAGCCGTTAACGGCACACAGGGATCGTGCAGCCACCATTGCTCCTGCTGCAGCAGCGGTGTCCCTCTAAGGCGGTACATCAGCGGCACCGAAGGGTTTCCATGCGTTTGACGCGTTCATCGCATGTGCGCGTTGGCCCGGTGAAGGATGTTCGCTGCCTGCCAGTTAGCAGCACGCCGTGGCTCGCTGAGCTGCAGTTTGCTGGGGAGCATTTCAAACACAAGGAGACCCAGGGGACTCTCAGCACCTGGAAATCCAGAGCAGGGAGTGTTGTCGGGCGGGTTTCCCTTAGAAACGGGACGTTGGTTGGGAAACTGCAGCCAGGTCAACTTCGGCACAGAGGGACATCTCTCCTTACAAACCCAAGAGAAAGCTTCCAGGCCAAAGGATTGGTTTCCTTGCTGAGAAAAAGGAAAAAAAGAGGATATAAAGCACCCACAGCTTCCACTCTCTGCAGGTAACTTGCTGCCGTCCTCTGCAAAGCGGGACAAGCTCATCAACTCCCCTGCTTGCTTGCAGCTCCTATAACCCCCCTCTCGGCCATTGCTCCAGCCAAGCGAACCAGACTTTATGGTTGTCCCCAGTGAGCTTTGGTGGTCACCAGGAAGGGCTGCTTTCTGCTGGCAACCTTGGGTTCTCGTACCCGAGCTTGCAATCCGCCTGGACCCACCCCAGCTGCGTCCCTTGCTGATAGAGGTCCCATGGGCACGGCGTGGGGCTGGGGGCTTTTTCCCAATCCTTTGTGTCCCCTTCCCTGAGGGCTGTGTCACGGTCCACGTGTTCAAACCTGCCCCCAAAATAAAGCTGACCCCGGTGGGTTTGATCCTTGCAAACCTGCAAGGGCTTGGACTGACGGGTCACGGGGATCAAGGACGGAGCATCGAACCCCACGGTAAAGGACAGCACTGGAAGCCTAGAGAGAAGCAAATAACGCTGGAGCACAGAGCTGAAACCTTGGGCAGGAGCAGGAAAAATTGCAGGTGCTCTTCTGTCCTCCTTCAGATAACACGTTGTCACCAGCGGTGCAATGCTGCAATCCAGACCCGCAATCCTAGTGGAAATCCTCTAGTGTTTGTGCTGGAGGTTAGCTCTATTTATATTCTGATGAATGATTTACTCGAGTAATTGGCACACAGCTCCCCTATTACAGATCATAAAGAATTAATCACGAGATTTTCAATGCTCCCCTATCAATTTTATTAGGCTTGATTGAACGCGGTGGATTGGGAACATATGGTATGTGAGTCAGACTCTGCTCCCAGTTACACCTGGTTAGTGCTGGGGACCCGCTCGGCTGCTGATCCCTGTAAATCCGGAGAGGCAGCTGCTCCGCTCCTTCATTCCATGCCCTGACTGCTCCTTGCATTCCCTTCAATGCCCAAGGATGTGGAGAGCAACCAAGATCAACTCCATGTGCCTAAATTCCCCAAAAGCCGGAGATGCTCCCAAACTGAAAGCCAGGATGGGAAGAGGGTGCTTCGCTTCCAGCTCCTCCGTGTATCGGCATGAGCCAGAAACCGGAGCCAAATGTTTGGGAGCTCGAGATCTGTCCCAAGAGCGGTTGTCGAACGACAGCCCCTGCGAAGGGGACGTGTCAGGGCGTGGGAGGCTTGTCACCGATGAAAGCTGAGGATGCCTGTGTTGGCGTCGGGGTGTCCTGCCAGGCAGGTTTGCCCACGGGAGATGCTTTCTGGAAAGAAAGAATTAGCAACAAGGAGTCCTAACACCTGCGGGAGCGGGATGACACATCCCTGCCCCGAACCAGCAGCATAGCACCATTCCCTGGAGCAGAAACCTCCTTAAAAGCCGTGTCGTGTCCCCCGCGTGGCTCCCCTCACGCAGAGAACCAGGAAAACCGCCAAAATTTCCACGGCGGTGGCTCACAGCCCTTCCCTTGCTTTTTCGCCTGTGGGTGTTGTTGCCGTGCTGGCTTATGTGCTAAGTCGTGATGCAGGGAAGGGCCCCGCTCCAGCTCGTGGGCAACGCTCACCCCTGGTGAAGCTGTCCCCACTGCGCTCCCAGTGACTACACCAGTATCTCAGTAGATATTTACAGGAGGGAATGGGACCTTTGGGTGTAGACGGAGCTACTTGCATAAGCACGGCTTATCCCGACCCAGGCTTGCAGAGCAACCGGCCTGGCACAGCTACAACCCACGTCCCCATCTGCTGTCTTGAGCAGCTGCATTGAAGGGCACCGAGAAGTTATTGCCAGTAACTCTTGGCAGGAGCCAGCGAGGAAACCTCCCTCCGGGGAGAGCTGATCTGGGCAGGGCAAATCAGAAACGCAGCGGAGGGCAGAGCAGGATCCGTCCTTCCTGCAGGCGAAGGGGAATAACAGCAGCCCCTTCGCCTTTGCAGTGAAAACATTCTGCGTATGCCAGGTCCTGGTTCGGGAGCAGAGCAGGCAGGACCTTCCGTCAGCGTCTTGCCAAGCATCAGCGTGTCCCGACGGCCTGGGGCTGCTTCTTCTCAGCCCTCCCTGTGCTGCCTGCACCCGAACCAGCTCTACACAGCCTTGCAGTGTCCATGCGTCTGGGTGAACACCCCTCATGAGCACTCCGGGCTCTGGGAAGCCCGCGAACCTGACTCCAGGTCCACCTTACATCAGTGTTTTGGAGCAGGGTGCCCTGCCCTGGCAACAGCCACAGCTCGTTTTGCTCTAACCCGGGGCATCGTGCCCTCGTCACGCCTTGGTGGAGACAACCGCAGAGGGAGGGGACGGACACAGTGGCACTAAGGGGCATCTTTCCAGCCCCAGCCTGTTTCCAAGGAGCCTTGCGTGGGATGGGCTCCGAAGGAAGCCGAGCTGTCAGAGGAGCTTCCCGGCATCTGCGCTTTGAGCCCGGTGGAGACAACATTTAGGGAAGGATTCACAACAGCTTCCCCGCTCCCCGAGGCCACGTCCATCACCAGCATGTCTTTAATGAAGCGGAGGCTTTACTTTCTGGGATCAATGAATCCACCGATCGTGACCTGTCTGCTAAGTGGGAAATCAGGTCTCTCCCTCCCCGAACTCGTCTGAGCTTGGCTCAAACAGCAGGCTGTGTCCCCAGGGTACTCCGTGTCGCTTAATTGCAAACCCCGTGTCTGATTAGAGACCAGCAGCGAGGGCGTGCAGAAGCCCTTGCTGCCGCAGCCCGGTGGCTTTCTCTTCTCCAAAAGGTCCTGATTCTGCACAGCTGGCTGGAGGGTTCATCGCCGATCCGTTCTCCCCCAAACCCTTTAAATCCCTCCAAAGTATCTTTCATGGGGACAGGTACTTTAGGAGAAGCTGCAGCTTCCCAAAGCAGGGGGCAGCTGAAAAGGTCGCTGCCACCATGTCCCACAGCCACAAGCACGTCCCGTGCCGGGGTGTGGAAATAGCCCCCATTGCCCCTAGGCCTGTCCAAGGAGACTGGGAAGCTTTTCCTAACGCTGCCAGCACCCCCTGGTCCTTTCTGCACCTACAAACCACCCTGCACACCCCCAGCACCTTTGCCCATACGGTGCAAGCTGCAGAGGGCTGAACCAGCCTCCGAAAAACTTCCCTGCACATCATCAGCACAGGGATATGGGGCATTGCTCTGGACACATACAATCAGGGTGTCCTCATTAGCCGAGCAGCCAGGTTTGGGATGCCAAACCATCCAGACTCTTGCCTAATGCTGGCCGCAGCAGGGATGATGGAGGAAGGTGAGTCACGGCGCTCAGCATCAGCTCCGTGGCCGCCTCTCATCCCTCGCTCCGCTGGCAGCCGGCTTTTCCCAGGCAATCAGCCTTGCTCTCAGATGTGACAGCCAGGAGGGCTGCAGAGAGAAAAAAACCCTCATCGAGGACTCGGCGGGGGGTAAAGCCTGATGGCGGGGGTTGCTTTGTGCCGTGCGTGATGGCCCCCGCCGCAGGCGCCTGGCCCCGGTGCTCAGTGCCATGGAGAGCTGGGCTCGGAGCCTATTCGGGGCATCAGCCCTTCCCCGAGTCGTCTCTCCAAAGTGATCTGCCTCCGGGCTTAAACCAGCCAGGGAGCCCCTGGAGAAGGACTGACTTGCAGGTCTCGGACACAAACACACGCTCGCGGGGGCCAGGGAAGATGCTTCCACGGGGGCGCACGGGTTTATTCCGAGGAACCACAGAGCCGGCTATAAATACCTCCTCAGAGCACCACTCCCCCTCCTCTTTGATGTTTTGCTGTTATTTACTTCAAGCCCACTCCTGCTGCTGTTATTTTTACCTTCTCTTCTTTCCCCTCTGCTTTTTTGGCTGTTTACGAGCTGCATTGCAGAAGCGTCTCAAAAGGAAGATGGAAAGAAGGTCGGGGACCCTGGGAAGAAGGTTGGGGATGCCAGGAGGGCAGAGGCCCCGTGGCCAGCAAGCTCCCCGTCTCCGTGCCCTCCCAGTGACACACCATGGACAACAGTTCTGCCCTCGCATCCCACCGGCGAGGGGCACGGCAGACCCCCGAGCAGGGAGATCCTCCGCCCCGGGCATCATGCTCACTCCGGGCTTTCCCACCTTCTCCCTGGTGCATCCCATGGGCTTTCTGCTCCACTTCCACCCAACCTTTGGCCAGCCACTTTCCTCTGCCGAGATGAACCGGTCCCGCTTGGATGTGGCCCGGTACCGAGCGCTGCCAGCTCACGGTGCCATCCCTGAATCAGTGGCTGGTCACGAGGCGGCAGGTCCCCGTAGGACTAATGTGGTGGGCCACCAAAAGTGCCCCCCACTGCAGGGACGGGGCTGGTGGGGTCCCCCAGCCACCAGCATTTGTAGAATTTGCAGGAAATTGGTCTCCCTGCGATGCCAAACCCCTGCGAGAGCCAAAGGAAACCAGGCAAGCGGCTCAGAAATTAATGGAAGTGGAGGCGATGTGAGTAGTCAGACACAGATGAGCTTAATTCCCTTCAACAAATTAAAAACACGTTGCTCCTCACCACCATGAGCCCAAAGCCCTGAATCGCAGTGGCAGGAGGGGAGGGCGACCCATGGGTGCCAGCCGCCCCACTGACCCCCTCCCCACCAGCCATGGGGGGCTCCTGCCTCGGCCCTGGGACCCCCCAAATCACGCACCCAGCTTTCCCTGCCGTGACTCCCTGTAGGCAGACTGGGAGCTGGGTGCCAATTCAGGCCGTTTCAGCAAAAAGAAGCGGCTGGAGCCAACTTTTTAACTTTTTTTTTTCCTTCACCTTTTCAGCAAGATGAAGAACACCGAGCACAAACTGATCCCTGCTTTGTAGAAAACAGGGCCTGAAACAAAAGGTCTGGTGTTTCCCCACCTAAACAAAAGCAGACTGTTTACCCTGTTTCAGGTTTAAGGTGTTTAATCCCCTTATTGCTAAAGACAAGATGCTGTCCCTGCTCCCTCCTCCACAACATCCCTTCTTCCTCCCGCACCCGGAGAAGCCAGAAACCGCCTGGAAGCACCGAAACCCAGACGTCCCCTTTGCCAGAGTGCCTGCCTGCAGCATCACCCACTCGCCAAGAGCTGGGGGTTGGGTTTTTTTTTGCAAATCCCCATAAAAAGGGTGACTGGCTGGGCTTGCTGGTGGCTGCCCGGGCAGGGGTGCGGGGGCTCCGTGCCAGCCCCGGCCGTCGGGACGGATGTTTTCTGCTGCGGTTTGTTGTTGCTTGTGGGGAGCCCCTGGGGCCCCGTTTGGACATCGGCTGCCGGGGCAAGAAATTGAATCCAAAGGGCAGAGGGGGAAGGAGGAGAGGCTGGAGCGGGGCTGGGAGCACAGGGCAGACCCGGCACCCACCGGCCACAGCCCCACGGCAGGGAACGGCAGGGGTGGGAGGAGAACAGCCTGGCTGGAAGCGTGGCCGGAGCAGGGATAAGGAGGTTTTGCCAGCAGATAGGTTTAGCGGGGGCTGCTGTGAATTCTTCAGTATGGAAAAACTTTAAATCCCAACAGGCTGCTCCTCTCCAAGGTCACCTCCAGCCCAGACGGGCAGGCATCCAGGGGAGCCTCCTGGCCTGGATTGCACAGGAGGTCACGGCTGTCCCTGTGGGCTCTGCGAGCCGGAGCCCAGCGAGGATGGATGCCGGGTGATGGGAAACCACGCTGGGGGGCGGCTGGTGGCTCCGCACCAGGCCACGGGGACCCTCCATGGGGGCACCCAAGGGTGCTGCTCCCCTCCACTGCTGAGGATGCTGCGATGGGAAGCAGCTGCCCTGGGTGGCCCCTGCGGATGGGCTGCCCCTGTGCCACCAGAGACCCTGCTGCTGGCACCGGCCCTGGTTGCCAAAGCAGGGCTCAAAGCTATTGTCTCTCCTCCTCCCTTGGTGCCGGATGGCGTCTGGCCCCCACACCGGCTGCCGGGGATTGGCGTTGGGCTGCAAACAAGTCTCATCTGCGTGGAGAGCGGGGTCGTGTCCCGCAGCTGATAGAGGCATGGAGGACCGCGCTAATTGGGAAGAGAAATTACCTCCATCTCCTTGTGCCTCTCATTAAAGCCAAGCCTGGCAGCATGTGCTTTTTCTCCCAGAAGGGTGCTCGGTGGGGATGGGTGCCCCCCTGGCCGGGGGGGACACAAGAAGCAGGAGGCAGGATCCAGCCACTTTGCAGCACATCAATGCATGGCAGCTGGGCATCGTCTCCACGGCACTGGGCAGGACCCTGAGCTGTGCTGCACCCACCACAAACCTGCTCTGGCTTCCCTTAAACGCTGCCTTTTGCTCCCCCATGTTGGATATTCCCCGTGCGGTCACATCCGGATGCTTTCCCACCGGCTCCAGCCTGATGGGACAACCCCAACAGGCTTGCAAAGCAGCAGGACCTATGGGCGCAGGACCCAGAGGTGCGGTGGGTGCAGGGATGGGGTACGAGGCCACAGCGGTGCTGCAGCTGCCAAGGAGCCTCACGGGGTTCCGTGATCGGCCCCAAATCCGGCCTCGCTGGCTGCTGGCGCAGGGAAGCTGCCTGCAATCTATCACCTCTCCGCCCGGCGCAGGGAGAGGAAAATAGGCTTGGGGGCATGTGGTACGGGTTCAGGGCGCGCTCTCTCTGCTTGGCTAAAATGACACTAATTAAGCCCCTTGCAGCGTGCAAAAGCTATTCCTACAGGGCAGACAATTAACCTTGAAACTTGGCTTTTAGTGCTTGGAGGGGAGCGAATTTTTCATCCTGTTATTTCCCCGTGCTATTAAGCTAATCCTGGAGACCGCAAGGGAGAAGCGGCATTACGTGTTTGCAGCTCCCAGACTTGCCAGGAGCACGGCGTGTGGCCGGCAGCCTCCTGCTCCATCCCTCCATCCTGCTGATATTTTCACCCACGGTCTCCAACAGCATCATCATCGCTGGGGAGCGCCGGGAAGGAGGGATGTGACCAAGGGCACACGGCAAGGCTGTGGTATTACACGATTATTATGGTCAGAAGTAAATCCAGCCTCCTCCGAGCGTGCTGGATGCGGTGCCAGCTTGGCCTTGACTTTTCAAGGAGTTTCCCTGGAGGGACAGCATGTCCCCGGCTCTCCAAGGCTGCGGCTGCTGGCACAGCATCACCCCAGCCCAGGCTCTGCAGGAGATGAACCACGGATGTTTTGTTTTCCTGGAGGAGGAAGGGAAGGACGAGGGAGCTGGAGAAAGAGGGAAAATTGAGCCCGTGGAGGTCAAACCCTGCTCTGGGGGCTGGGGATGTCCCCGGGCTGCACCGTGTCCTTCCCAGGTCTTGCAGTTCCTCTCCCTCCCAGCTCCCCTCTCACCCCTCAAAACGCAGCCGATGACAGCGCTGAGCTTGGGGACACCGGGGAGAGGAGCTGGGGGCTCGTCCCGATCCTGCCATCAGCAGAGGCGAGGGGAAACGGAGGATGAATAACCCAAAAAGCCCCACCGCGGGCCACCGCGCAGGCACACCAGCACATATATAACATGTTTAAGCACTAAAAAGACAACCTGAGGACATTTGTTACAACGAGCTGCAAAAAAGAACTGAAATATCGCTAATTTGCCCCAAGAAGGGAGCGCTGGGAGGGCAACGTCGCGGCGCAGGCACCCACGGCCGCCCTGGCACCAGGCAGGGCTCTGGCAGTGCCACCAACCTGAGCCGGCCGTGCTGAGGCCACCATCCCCGCAGGCAAGCGCCTGGGGGACAGGGGGTGAGGAGGACCCCAAAGACATGAGGCTCAGAGGGCAGAAGCTGAGGGAAGGGCTGGGAAAGCAAATCTCTCCACCCAGGAGGAGACGCGTGTCCCTGGAGAAGGTCCAGGGGGGGCTTTGGGACAGGGGGACGTGGGTGAAAGCCATCGGGAAGGGAAACGGGAGCGTGTTTTGGGGTGTAACAGCAGGAAAGCGCAATGCCGGCCCACGCGGTCAGGTCGAGTAGTGGCTTGTGAGCAAAATGCACGTGGGGTGATGAGCAGCAAATCATTTCCCTGTGGCTCGATTAATCTCAACACTTTCACAGGAAAGCCTTTTTCCCTGTGGTCAGTCTTGGGTTAAAACCTCCTTTTCCCTCCATCGGCTGCCCCTGAGCAGCTCTTCTTCAGCTGCGAGGTGAGCAGTGGTGGGGAAGGGGTGGCCCCACGGGTCCCCCACCTTCAGGGATGAGGGTGGGGCATCCTGGTGATGTTGCTGCCAAGAAGCAAGGGAAGACGTGCAAGATGCGCTGCTCCCGGCGGTGACGGTGCCATGAGACAGTAAACCAGCCTTTGGGGGTGCCCAGGTGGGGTGGGAGAGCCTGTGCTTGGTGGGACCTGGCTGTTTGCTGGGGTGATGCAGCAGGAAGCATCCCCAAAAAAAGCATGGAGCAGCCCACAACGTTGAGGCCACCGCTGACGTCAACAAGGCACAGGCGGAAAACCGGCCGAGCCAGGCAAGAGGTTTGGCCTGTGGGAAGTTTAACACCCTTCTGCTCACTGGGCTGGTGTTATGTGTGTCAGCCCAAGCCACCCTGCACCCAGATGTTTTCCAGATGTTCCTTCAACCAGGCCACTCAGTGTCCAGCCCAGGAGCTGCACCTGGTGCTCCTCTTCCCCAGCCACATCTTCCAGAGTGGCCTTCCTCACCTTCAGCAGCCCAGGAGCTGCACCTAATGCTCCTCTTCCCCAGCCACATCTTCCAGAGTGGCCTTCCTCATCTTCAGCAGCCCAGGAGCTGCACCTGATGCTCCTCTTCCCCAGCCACGTCTTCCAGAGTGGTCTTCCTCATCTTCAGCAGCCCAGGAGCTGCACCTGATGCTCCTCTTCCCCAGCCACGTCTTCCAGAGTGGTCTTCCTCATCTTCAGCAGCCCAGGAGCTGCACCTGATGCTCCTCTTCCCCAGCCACATCTTCCAGAGTGGCCTTCCTCACCTTCAGCAGCCCAGGAGCTGCACCTGATGCTCCTCTTCCCCAGCCACGTCTTCCAGAGTGGCCTTCCTCATCTTCAGCAACCCCTTCCCACCGGTGGGACCTGCAAACCTCCCCCTGATCCCCCCACCGAGCTGAGTGCTGCCTGTTCGGCTCCTGCTCCCGGCCTCAGCACCCCAAAATAGCAGCCAACCTCCTCCCCGAGCACTGCTGGAAGTGCTCTCCCAGCTTGCCGCGCTAATTGCTCGGCCTTTAAATCAGAGCATGGAGGGCTGCAGTAGCCCTCAAGGAGCCATTTTGTACGTGGGTGCCGTTTCTCCGAAATGGCCTGGTTTTTATCTGCTTTCCTCTTTTTTTTTTTTTTTTCCTTGAGGGGGTGGTACGTTACGGAGGCTGGATAAAGCGACTGAAGGGAGAGCTGCACCGTAAAAGCCAGTCTGCTGCTAAATCTGTTGGAGGAAAAAAATGATGCTGCAAAGTGCCTTTGCAGTTGTTTAGTCATTTGTTAGCCCGGCTGAGGGGCGATTCGCGCGGCCGTGCTCTGCTTGTGTGCACAAGCACCGGCTGCAGAGCATCGTGTAGGGTAAAATGCCCTTAGAGCGGACGAGGACCAGAGGAAGGGTCAGGAAAAGCGGATGAGAGAGCACCGAGGGGAGATTTTCTTCTTTTTTTGGCTTTTTTGGCTTGTCTGCCTCACTCTCCCATTTGCAAAATGACACTCATCTTCTCCAGGGCTCCCAGGGAGGTACATTCGGCTCCAGCTGCCTTGCAGCTTTTGCCTCCCCAGGAACCATGCCCATGAAAGACACTTTTCCTGCTGCTCTGTTGTTTCTCGCAGTTAGCTTTCATGCTTTAATAAAAAAAAAAAAAAAAAGAGAGTAGGTGCCTGGGGTAGCAGATGGGACCGGCTTCTCCTGCCTGCTATAAATCACAGAGGAGGTTTTTACCTTCCTGGGATGAAGCTGTGCCCTCGGAGCACTGATCCTGCCGGAGATGGCCGGCGAGCAGCAGCACGGCCGGTTGCCAGTGCCATCACTGCTCGTCACCGCGTCCTTTTCTCCAGGAGGAGAAGACAAACCGACCCACTGCGCCTCTTCTGCAGAAGTGGCGAGGTCCTAATGGGATTGCTAAATCATGGCCCTACTTGGGAGCGTCTTTCTGCTGGCGTAAATCAGCCCCGCTGAAATCGGCGTCGTCGTGCTGATTTACACCGGGGCCGGAGGGCGGGGGGGGAGATGCTGGATGGTTCATCTGAGCATCCCTGTCCTCTGCGCGGTGGCAGGCGGCCACAAATCGTCCGGCGGCGATGGAAATAACTCAGCGGCCTGAGCTTGTTCGTGGGGAAATGAGGGAGATAGGGAAAGCCAAAGGGGTTTTGGAGTGGCTGTGGGAATGAATTTCAAAATTTAGAATAGAGTATTTTTAGCTAGAAGGGACATACAATGGTCATCTAGTCCCACTGCCTGGCCGCTTCGGGGCTGACCAAAACTTAAAGCATGTTATTAAGGGCATTGTCCAAATGGCTCTTAAACACTGACGGGCTTGGGGTATTGACCACCTCTCTTGGAAGCCTGTCCCAGCGTTTGACCACCCTCTTGGTAAAGAAATGCTTCCTAATGTCCTGTCTAAACCTCTCCTGGTGCAGCTTTGAACCATTCCCACGCATCCTATCACCAGATACCAGGGAGAAAAGATCTCCCTGGAGACCTCCCAGGCCTGCTGGAGGCTGAGTTTCTCCAGGATTTTGGGGGGGTGTGGCGCGTCCCTCGTTTAGCTTGCAGGAGATGCAGCCTTCCCGAGCGTGGGTGGTGCAGGACGGGGCACGCAGGCACCGAGCTCAGCCCCGGGGCTTTTTGCAGTAGGGCGAATAGTTATGATCGGCTGGTTGCTCCAAAATTGGAAGGGATAAATGCGGAGTGGAATGCGTGCCAGCCGACTGGGCCGTGTTAAACCCGGCGTGAGCGCTTAGCTGTGACAAAGCATCGGTACCGAGGGGCTTACGTGTGTGTGAGCTGGCGGCTGGCGAGTTGGGCCATGCTTTATCGGCATTCGCAGATGTGAAGCGGCGGCGCCGGCTCCGGGGAGCGGGGCTGGCTGGGACCCGCGTGCTGCCACCGCGTCCTCAGGTGACCATCAGCTGTACCTGTCCCCAGCCCAGGGGAAAAACTGTCTGCAGCCCTGCAGGTTGCATTTACCCCTCTAGATGAACACAGAGTTTAAGCGCATATATAATACAGCCTGCTATGTCTATTCTATAAGGTCCATGCAGGATTGTATTACCTGCACGCGCTGGGATAGACCAGGGCCGGGGAGATCCTGAGCTCCCACGCAGAATTTCGTGCCCTGATGGTGCAGGACAGGCTGCGGGACCAGCAGCAGCTCGGCGTGGGAGCGAAGGAATATCTTGCACGGGAATATCTTGGCAAGCTGGGTCCCCGAGGATAAAGTTTGGTACCATGCCAAGGGCAACGCCTGGGAGGGAGCAGGGGCTGCCCTGGTGTCACGCTGCCCTTCTCTTTGATCTCTCATGCTGGGCTGAAGTGATGGCTTCTGCCAAAACCCTGACGGTCGTTTGATTTATTCTCCCGCCGCCACCACCAGCCCCCCGCCACTCTGTGCTGCAGAGAATCCAGAGCAGCATTTCCCCAAAGTGTCAGCACTTTGTACGGCACAAGACCCAACGTGCTTCCATAGCCATGGACACACCGACGTGCACACAGGCAGGATACAACTCCCAGGACTCATTTATATCCCTGCGCTTCTTTATAGCGCTGCAAATCCCCACGGTGGGTTACCAGGTCATAGCGATACCTGCAGCAGAAACACCTCCTTGCCTTAAGCAGCACGTTTTTATCCCAAGACGCTATTTGTTTAGTGCATTGTGATTCTAATTCAGCAGATGGTACCAACAGCTGCCAACGCTGCTTCTTATCTCCCTCCTAGCAGGCAGCGCTGACCCGATCTGACCCCGAGCGGGGCTCAGCCTGACACCCATGGCTGGGGGGGTGAGCACATCCCCTGGCAGGACCCCCAGCGTGGTCTGCACCCAGGCAGGTATCAGCCAGGCTGGGAGTCCTGGTACCCAGAGGATGCTGCTGCACCCCCCTGAGGATGCTGCGGTCCCCCCCCGAGGATGCTGCTGCCCGGGCCCTGCTGCCCAGGCGCTGCCAGGGGCTGCCCCAAAGCCGGGCAGAGGCTGCCACTTAGTGTCGGGAAGGGAGCACGGCTGCTGTAGGGACCTGGCAGAGCGCCTGCGGTTGGGGACAGGCCACCCCTCTGCTCCTTTGGGGGGGTCCCCAGGCTCCTGCTCACAGCCCCGGGGTGCCTGAGCTCCCCCCGGGCAGAGCCCAGCCTGCCCTGGGTTACGGGTGGTTCCATCTAACGATGGCCCCCTCTAATTACTGCTGATGGGGGCGATGGGTCCTCCACCCCCCTGCCCTGTCCCTTGGGGTGCTGGCAGGACTCACCCCGCTGCCGTCACTGCGTAATCCCCTGCCTGCGCTGCACCCCCAAGGCAGACGATGAACATCCTGGCCCCTTCCCGGGCACTGCCGTCATCGCGTTTTCCAGCATCACTCAAGGCAGCCCCCAGCAGCAACTCCAGCAGCCCCCTGCCCACCGGCAGCCCCCAGACCGCGCTGCTCCCCAGCTCCTGCTCCCCAGCCAGCACAGGCTCCCAAATCCCACAGTCTGGGTGAGCCCCGGCTCCAGCTGCCCTCCTGGCCACATTTCTATTTAAACCTTTTTCCTTGGGAATGTGGCACTGAGGCACCCAGGGGATGCAGGGTCCTGCTGCTGTCCTTGATCTCCTGGGTGACTCTGGCAAGCTCTCCCGTGCCTCAGTTTCCCCAATGTACAATGGGTCGATGGCAAATAAAGCCCTTCAGCCAGCTCCCGGGGTCTCTTGGCTGCTGGACCAGAGCTCGCTGTCCCTTGGCCACATGGGGAAACCGAGGCAGGGCACAGCAAAGCAGGGCTGGGTGGCCCTGAGCTGGTCTGCGCTCCCACCGCCCCAAGCACGCTGGCTGCTGTCATCTCCTGCTCCTTCCCCTCATCACGGCCCAATTCCCTGGAGACCATGGTGGTGGAACGTCCTTCCCCCGTGATGTTCTATTAGCTTAATAGCATTTTTCCACTCCATTTGAGAGGGGAATTTACAGTGATCTCCGATTAGGACTGTCTTGGCAGCGCCATACGTCTGCCCGCTGGGGCCGGCCACCGGGGCTCACCCTGCCCTGCTCCGGCTCCAAGGGCTGCGGGTGCCAACTCATCACCCCGCGGTGCAAAAGCCTCCAGCTCTCTGCTCCCCATTTCTCACCCACCGAAGAGCTGTGAGCAGGAGGCATGGCTATTCCCATGGCTCTTTTTGCCCGTGCATCTCCACCCTGGAGATGTGTACAATGCCGGCGGGGCACCAAGAAGAGATCTTACAAACCCAGCTCATGGCCCTGCTTGCAAAATCCGCGCACGGTCCTGCTTGCAGTCCTCACCGGCAGCCCCCCGCGCAGGGCAGGCAGAGCCCTTGCCACGGGCATTCCCAGCCCTTGCCATGGGCAGCCCCAGCTCTGGCATCTCCTGCCCTCCGGAGCGCCGGGGGCTGCGCAGCCCTGGCCCCCCCCTCGCCCGGAGCTGCCGCTGCTCATCCCTCGCCTCTGCCACAGACGGTTCTGGGATCACTTACCAATTAGTGTGGCCTGCTCATTAAAGCTCATTATCTGCCAGTGTGAACTTGGATGGGATTGTGCGGGCTTGGCGGGGGATCAAAATCTTCCTTCTTTCCAATCGCATCCCGCTCAGCCCCCCCGCTCTGGGAGCAGCCCCGCGGCCACAACAGAAGGCCAGGGGATGCGATGCTGCCTTTTAGAAGGGAAAAAAGTGCCCAACAAATTAAGGCGACCCCTCCCCATGGCAGGGACGGGTCACTGCACTGCGCCGATGCTGCGTTGGAGCAGGATCATTCTCGGGCTCGCCGTTTTCCATGGCTTTCCAGGAAGCTGGGGACACACGGGGGTAAACAGCTGGATTTTTTGTTAAACCCTAAATCTCAGAGTCAAGCTTACAGCCCAACAAGTCCGGAGTAGTGATTTTGCAGGCCGGGAGGCAGCTGCAGGTACCGGCATGCCTGCAAGGTCACACTTCCCAACTGGACGTGGCTTGGCCCAGTGACGGTGCCCTGTGTGCCCAGGGAAATGGCCAAGCGGGTCCTGGTCCAGCAGCCCCAGCTGCCCCCGGGCGATGCCCGAGCCCCCAGCTGTGTCCACAGGGTTTTGGGAGCCCCCAGCACTGTGCGATAGCGAGCTCAGCTCGGCTCCAGGGCACAGAGCCGGCAGCGACGGGGAAATACCAGCTGCCAACCACAGAAATTAGGTTTCTTCTTCATGTGCTACGTTGTCGGGAGCGGCTGGTCTCAGGGGTGTCTTGACTATTTTCTGCTTTTACTTGCAACGGTAGAGCTGAAAACACAAAATTCTGACAAAAACAATCTTCTCCCACCACCTTGGTGGGTGTTTGAGTTCAATAGGTGCTAGAAATCCCAACAGATTACACGGCTTGGATGGAAACAAGCTCACGGAAGGAGAATTCACTGCGCAGGGACCCCCCGGCTGTGGTCCGAGCTGGAGGGCAAAGCCCTGCGCCTCCGTCCTGCCCCGCTGTACCCCACGCCTCGCCATCCGTCTGGGGATGGCTTCGCTGTCATCGCACGCGTCCCAGCCTCGGTGTCTGGGGGGTGACATGGATCCAGGTCCTGGGGCAGGGATGGGACCGTTGCTTTGCTGCTACGAGGGCCAGTCCTGGGCATCCTGCACCAACAGCCATTCCACGCTGGGAAAATCAACCCCAAATGCAGCCTGGTTTCCTAAGCACCAGCAGCATGAGAGAGGGAGCCCTGGCTTTCCCAGTGCCTCCTTCCCCTCTTTCCCAAAGCCGTCCTTCCCGGGGGAGTCACCAGGTCTGGCTTTCATTAGTGAATGAGCCTGTTTTGGTGAATGGCTGTTGTCAATATTGATTAAATTCCATCTTCCCATGTGCAGAGAAATCCTTTTGCGGTCTCTTCAGCGCTACCATCCTAAAATAACTGAGTAACAAGACCCGGTTTAACCCTTCCTTCCTCCTCCAAAAAAAAAAAAAAACAACCCCAAGGTGAAATCACCCACTAACTGCTCCTTTGTTCATCTCCTGCACGGAGCCACCCAGTAACAAGACAAAAATCCACCAGCCAGTGGAAAGCAGCTGGTCTAAGTTCAAGCCAAACAGCCTCAGCTTACGCGAGCCAGGGCTTTAGCGCAGGCCAAGCCGGGAAGGCTGCGCCTGCATCATTAACAAAATCCCCAGCAAATGCTCCCCGTGGCATCCAACCAGCTCTCCAGGGCTGCAAATTGTGCCCAGGAGCGTATTCTTCCCCGGCTCCTCCTTGCCAAGGGTGTCTTTCACCGCAGACATCAATGTGCCTGCGTCCCACGCTGGCCTGGATTAACTGCCTCTTTTATTGCTGCCAATTACTGGCAGCAAAGATGCCGCGGGGATGGAGAATGCAAGATGGGTTACCACCTTCCCGGCCCTAATGACGGGAGGCTTTGCAGGCTGCAGCGGCAGCCTCAGCTCCCCACGGAGCGGGGGAAAACAGCCCCCAGCCCCCCACCCTGCTTCCCTGTGCACCCATCCCTTGCACCCCACAGCTGGATGCTGCAAATGGCATTGCGGGGAGAGCCGTATCCCGAGGCTCTGGCGTGGATCAGGGGATGCGAAGGTGATGCCCGTCCGTGGTAACCCCGGGGATCTTCCCGCGGGGGTGGGAGCGGAGGCAGCTCAGGGCTGCAGGCAGCAGACCACACTCGGCTGCTGCTGAATGCTCTGAGGCTTCACACTGCGAGAAGAATGAGCAGATAATAGGATTTTCCGTCTCCTCAAAGGGCGCGCGAGCCAGGCCCCGGCGTTGTGCGGCGCCCTGGGAAGAGCCGTCGGGAAGATCCCGCACCTCCCGGCCGGCACTGCAGCCCCAGGGATGCTCTCAACTGCAGAGCAGCCCCCTGCGTGCAAATGGGGACCGGGGACCCTGGTCCTGCGAGGGCACAAGGCTGGCAGGGACTTTATCGCTGCCGCTACCGAGGGGAGGCAAGAGGATGGCAAACCCCGGCGATGCCGTGGCAGGAGCCAAGGGAAAGTTGAGCCGCCTCCGCCTCGACACGGCACGTTTTCGCCAGGAACAGCTGCCTCTGCCGCAAAAGCGAACGGGAAGGCAGACAGCGGGCTTTCCACTTCACGCTTAGAACAACCAGGGCACGCACACGTCGCCACACCACAGGCACGAAACACTCGCACTTCCTCTTGCGCTCACACACGCTGGCACCAGCCCGGGGCACAGCAGCCGCCCCCAGCAAGCCCGCGGTCCCACGGCCCCCGACCACCGCGCAGGGGTGGCCCAGGGACCATCTGGAGGCTCACTTGAAAAGCTCCCGCGTCCCTGCATCCCTGCTCCATTTCTCCTCGGATGGCTTATCAGCAGTGACTTTCCCGACAGCAATCGATAGAAAACATTTTATCGCCTTCCCAGGCGGCAGGATCCTTGGAGTGGGTCTGATTTCTGTTTCTATGGTGACATCTTCCGGGCTTATGAAAGATCTTGCCTTTCTTGGTTGTTGTTGGGTGGTGGAAATGGGGGGTGGAGTGGGGGGGGGGGGGACGCGGGCTGGTGCTATATTTTTTGTTGTTGTAGATTTTGCTTTTTTTTTTTTTTTTTCCCATTTATTTCTTTTTTATGACCGCTTTCAGCGTAACAAGGAAGTCGCCAGCCAGACAAATGCGATGCCTGCAGCTCACTCGCAGCGCTGCTGCTCGCTGGGAGGGGCCCCGGAGCAGCTTTCATCCCCAAAACACGCCGCAGCCTCTGAAACCTATCAAGGCTCGAATGCACGTTGGCCGTCTCCCTCCTTCCCTCACCCCTGTCCCCCTTCCCACCCCTCCGGGCTTCTACTGCCAGGCCTGGAAAAAGCCACTCGGCCACACAGCAGGGATGGCCTCAAGCACAAGTGACAGCTCGGGGCGCTTTGTAGCGCAGCTTATTTTGCTGCTCAGCTCTGCTCCCTCCTCCTTCCCCTTCTTTTTTTCTTTCCCCCCCACCTGCTTTGGAGGAGGAGGAGGGGGTTTGCCACATAGCCCCCGGCCACCAGCCCCTGTCCCGCCGGCTGTTGTGGCTCTGGGACCTGACCAAAGGGGCAAGGAGGGACGCCGGGGGGGGTTTCTGCGTTATCTGTGGGACACAATCGCTTGCCATCTCCTGCATGCAAATGGCCCGGTGCTTTCGCTGAGTTACCTGCACCTGAGGATCCAACTGCCTGGCTAATAAATGTCTGCATGGCTCCTTCTCATTAGAGCTCTCTTTACCCCGTGAACGGCAACACCTCCTGCTGCCTGCCCCTGCTGAAATGGTCCAAGTGCTCCTCCTGGAAGCCACCCTCCTCTGGGAGATGGATGGATGGATGGATGGATGGATGGATGGATGGATGGATGGATGGATGGATGGATGGATGACCTCGTCTGTCCCCAGATGCCCTGTGCTGATGCATTTAGCAAAGTAGCCCCCAGCTACTTGACCCTCGTGGCTTGGGGACCTAAAAAGGAGCCCCTCTCCTCCACCACCGAGTCCCCAGGGGGGCTGAGCGCTTGTCCTTACTGCGAAGGGAACAGATGCCGGCTGAGGTGGACGTACCCCAAGCTCCAGCTTCCCAAAAGCCTGAGTGCATTCAGCACGCAACAGCCCGGAGAGGTCGAGCAACGTGAGGGAGCCAACGTTCCTGTGCACCTCCCAGCACAACACCAGCCATGTCACCCGACCTGGACAAGCCACGAGGGCTGGCGCGAGGGCAGGGACCGGCGCTGAGCAGCAGGAAGGGACGAGGTGCTGCCGACGGCTTCAGTCCAGGTTGCCAGAGGTGGGTCTGAAAGGCATCGCCAGCTGGGCAATGTTCTGCCCGTACCTTTCCTGTACCCATCAAGCTGCGCTGCTCCATTTAGTTCATGTTTCTCAGTGGCACAGCATAAAAATAAATAAATAAAATAAAACAGAGGTTTCTGCTTTTTTTTTTTTTTTTTAATCATGGGAAACTCCAAAGCTCAGAAAGTTGGAACCGCGTCCTGGTGTTAAGCGACGGCAGGGGGATTACTCCTTGCATCGGGTACAGACCCAAAGCACTTAAAAGCAAGGGCAGGAATGGCTAACGCGGACCTGCCATCACCTTACCCAGCAAAGAGACACACACCGCCTGCGACACAGACCAAAAACCCTGCATGTTTCATCTCAACGCAATGCCCTTATCTTTGACCCAAAATAAAAATTATTCCTTGCTCAGCAATCTCAAAATACGAAATTATCTACGTGTGCACTAATGCCACGTATCAATCAACTTCAAATGCAAATCCACTGAGCATTTATCCCTAATTTTACCATAAAAGGATGGTTACACGCCAAGCACCTCGCTCAACATTATTCTAGGGAATAGCAGTTAGGATCAGCAAATCTTCTCCTGGCCATTGACAAATACTTGGATCCTCAGCTTCTCCTAATGGAAACAATCTGGCCGGTTCCTGAGAAAGGGCAGAGCGCGGAGGCCAGGAAGAAGAGCAGCACGTTCTCTTCTCTCCCCCTTTTTGCAGCCTCCCTCCCAAAAAACCTCTTCAGATCTGGAAGCCGGTGCAGGGACAGGCGCCGGGGGAAGGAGAGCAGAGCTGGCTGGGAAGCTGGGGTGGGAGCAGCAAGACAAACCCCTCTCTGCTCTCCCTGCAACGGCAGCGGGGAAGAGCCGGCGTTATCAGCCACCTCGGGGAGAGCCTGCAGCCGTTCCCTGCCTACAGCAGCGCTGCTCAAAGGGAAGCCCGCTTCCTTGGATGTGTGGCGGGTAATTAGGGATTTGCAAGGCCAGGCATATTCTGCAAGTTGTTTTCTTCCTTCTTAAAGAAATGGGGGAGCGTTGGTGGTAAAAGACTCTGTACAAGAGAAAGGAAAACACCAGGGAGCGCTTAAAGAAATGGCAAACCGCGGATCTAAACCAGACCATATTAAATGTCTTGCCCGGTTACTGCACGGCTGCTGGCGGAGGTGCGGAAGGACAGACAGCAGCGCTACTGCAGGGCCACGACGAATATCAGTTAGAGCTCTGGAAAGGCTGAAAGTCCTCGGGCACGTGCCATGCTCCAGCCACGAGGAGCAGGAGAGCCACCTCGAGCGGGCTGTGCCACGGGGGCTGTCCCACCGGGGCTGTCCCACCGCCACCACCAGCCGCTCAGCCGCCAGACGTGGGGTTTGACCAATTCCCAGCTGGATCCACTTTGGGGGATCCCCCGCTCGCAGCCCAGGATCAGCCCCCGGCAGTGCTGGGAGGGCGGCACACAAGGGGTCCATCCCGAATTTCCGCCCCGCGCACTCAAGGAACAATGGCCCGTGTGTCCCTCGGAGGCTCCTCCTGCCGCACGCGGCCCCAGCCGCCCTCCGAACACTCTCTCTCTTGTTCGCTTTGGCCAGGGAAGCGGTGGAGCAGCAGGTATTTCCTGCCATCGGCCGCCATCCCCGCCTGGCAGGGGACATGCTGCTCCAGCCGGCGTCCCTGGGACCCCCAAGGGACCTGACACCCCTTGGGGACAAAGCAGGGACCGGCAGAGGTTGCTGTCCCTCGGCAGGCAGGTGGCCCTGCTCCAAAGGGACACCAGCAGCTCGACGCAGCCCCCCGCTGTGCACATCCTGCTGGAAAAGATTTCCCTTCTGCGGTTCCAAGTCCCAGCTAAAATGAGGCTAAAAAACGTGCAAAATGCTGTTTTCACTTCGTTTCCTTTGTGCTTTTCACAGCGTGTTCTGCAAACAGGGACTTCCTCATAGTTTCACTTTGGCTCTCACGTTCGGGAGTAAGAGAGAGGCTTTTATTTTAATAGAAAAACAGGATTACAAATTAGCAGCCCGGCTGCGAGAGCCCAGAATCTTCCCGTTAAAAAATACCTGCACACTGTGCCGTGGCCAAAGCCGGGTGTCAGCAGCGGGGACACAAGCAAGGAGGGGTGCTGGGTGCCACCCCTCTTGGTGCAGAGCGGGTTGCCGGCAGCCGGTGGCACGTCTGAGAACGGTTAACCAGCTGCGACCGCCGAACAGCAAGGGCTTACACCAGATACCTGACGGAGAGGAAAATCCCAAGCCAGCACCAGGCAGCAGTGCCGGCTGCAGCCAATTTTCCTCGCTTAATATGTTTCCTGCACTCGTCCCCCTCCCTGACCTCAGCTCCTCCTTGGAGCACGTTCAGCCCCAGACACACCGCTGAGCAACAGCCAAGGCCAGCGGGACCGCTGCCATTTTGTCCCTCCCCTCGGCTCCTGCCACGGCTGCTGTGGACCCCAGATTTCCCCCCGGGCTCCCCAGGCTGCCTGGGGCAGGGGGAGCGGGGCAGCACCCTTGGGGAGCGAGCACCCCGTGGCATGAGGGTGCTCTGTCACCCGCTGGAGCTGCCGTGGGATGCTCGGAGAGCAGGGGGGTCGGAGGACGCGCCGCCTCCATCCTTTGCAAAGGATGCGTGTTCCAGATTCGGATGCAGATGTGGATCCAGATGAGGATGTGAATCCAGCTCCAAATGCAAATCCAGATGTGGGTCTAAATCCAGATCCCAATCCTGATCCAGACCCAGACCCAGATCCAAGCGCGGCCCCCACATGTGGTCTGACCCTGATCCAAATGTGGATCCAAATCCAGAGACAGACCCAAATCCAAATCCAGACGCGGACCCAGATCCAAATCCGGATCTAAGCCCTGACCCCGGATCCGGTGCGCGGTCCCCCGTGCACAGCGCCCAGCGCCCGGGTCTTCCCCCCCGCCTCGCCGCGCAGCCCCCGGTGCCCGGCACCATTCCCCGGCGGGTGCTGCCCTGCGGGGTGCCCCGCACCCCGTACCCGTGCTCGCCGTCCAGTGCCCGGTACCCGGTGCCCAGTAGCTGCCGTACAATGCCCAGCAACCGCTGCCCGGTGCGGAGTCCCGGTGTCCCGTGCGGCGCCCGGTCCCCGCTGCGCCCACCAGCCCCCGCTGCTCCCGGCGGCGCGCGCTGACGGCTTACCGGCGGCGCGCGGGGCGGCCGGCAGGTGTCGCCGCCGTCGCGGGCAGGGCGGCGGGCGCGCGTGCACTTCCGACGGCGCTCGGTCATGCCCCCGACTTTCCTCCCCTCCCTCCCGGCGCCGCGCGGGGCTCCCGCCCGCTGACACCGCCGAGGCGGCTCGAACGGCGCGGCGGAGAGCGGCGCGGCCGCCCGGGGATGGCCGCCGGGGCCGCCCCCGCCCAGCGCCGCCGCTGAGACCCAGCGGGGCACGGCCCGCCAGGTAAGAAGGCTCCGGTTACGGCTCCGGGCGGGCCCCGGGGGAGGCCGGCGGCCCCGGGGAGGACTGGGGAGGACGGGGGGCGGGGGGGGGGGTGACAGCCGTTGTCTGGCGGGGGGAGCGGGGCGGGCTGCCGGCGCGCGGGGTTGGGGGGGGAAGCCCTGCCCGCCGCCCCGCGTTACCGCCCAGCTCGTTTCGCCTCGCAACGGCGGCTGCAGCCGCGGCTCCCGCCGGGCCCGCTGCATTCCCGCTGCCGCTGGAGCGGCGGTGGCACCGCGTCCCCCGCCGCGCCGCCGGCATCTTCCCTTCCCTTCCCTTCCCTTCCCTTCCCTTCCCTTCCCTTCCCTTCCCTTCCCTTCCCTTCCCTTCCCTTCCCTTCCCTTCCCTTCCCTTCCCTTCCCTTCCCTTCCCTTCCCTTCCGATTCCCGCTGCCCAGCGCTTCGTTCCGCCCGCGCTCCCATTTGCAACCGCAGCCCGTTCCGGCCCCCGCCACGACCCCCCACCGCCTCGACCCCCCCCGCCCTCGATATCCTCCCCCCAAGCGCGAGCCTGACCCGAGCTCTGTGACGTCACGGGGGGGGGGGGGGGGACGACGGGGACAGCGAGGGGCTCCCCGGCCCCGCGGGTGGCCGCGGTGCTCCCGGCTGGCAGCGCGGGGATGCGGAGGGGGAAACTTGGTGCATCTGGAAGCCCCCCCGGGAGCCCCATCTTCCCCCCCCCCCCCCCCGCCCCTTCTGCTGCAGCTGCTTTTAAGCTGCTAAATTCCAGCTAAATTCCAGTGTGTGTGTGTGTCCCCCTTCCCACCCACCCCCTGGAAACGTGCAGCTGGAACAGTGCAGGGTGGTGCTCCCATGGCCGGGGATCCCAAGGGAGATGCATCCCCCAGCCCAGGGGTCAGCATCCCGAGGGCTCTCCGGCCGGTGGCGAAGCGTCGCGGCTGACGTCGCAGACCTGCCGGAGGTTTTCATTGACGTCAGAGCGGGGAGCTGCTGGGGTGCGCGTTCGTTCCCCGCCGCCTTTGATGGAGCGCGATGCCCTCCCTTAGACGTGAGCAAATTTGGCTTTGCAAAAAGCTCTTGTGGCCACTGGGTTCCTGCCCGCTCTCCCCTTGGCTGCAAGCGGTGCCCGGGCTGGCTGCCCTCAGGTGACCTCCCAAAGTGATGTTTTGGAGGAACAAAAACAATAGTGGGGGTTTTTGCATGGGAGAGCGCTCCTGGGGCCCTATGCAAGCAGAGGGAAGGCATCGCTGGTGGTGCCACCACCTCCTGAGGGCTCCTCCAGCTGCCCCAGCTTGTGGGCATCACCGGAGCTTCCTTGAGGGTCCAGAAATGGTTTTCTGCTGGCTGCTGGGACTTAGCAGGGCACTCCTACCCCACAGCTGCCTTCCCCGGGGTGGCAGCTTGTGTTCTCCAGGTGGGGTGAGCTCTGGGTGGTGGCTCTGTGGATGTGGGTGCTGTCACCCATGCGTGGGTGGGGGGACCTGCGGGGGGTGAGGTGGAGGATGGCTGTGCTGTACAGTCAGGTGCACAGCCGGTGCTGAGACCGCATCTCCTGGTGTCTGTCACTGCCTGATGAAAATGGACCTCCAGCTGCTGGGGGATGGAGTGGAGAAGGATGGGAAGGAGCCAAGGGAGATGGAGAAAAGGACACGTTCCCCCTGAGCGCTCTTCCCTCCCCGTTCCCTGCGGGATTGAGGTGTGCCTTGAGGCATGGCAAGAGGCATGGTGGTTGAAGGGTTCAGCGGGGATCTGCATGTGGGGCTTGGAGCCCGGGGGCTGGGGCCACCCTGAGCAGCAGCTCTGCAGCCCGGGGCCGGGAGCTGTGTGAAGTTCAAGGCAGGAAGTGAGAAATAAAAAGAACATAATAAAAAAAAAATAAAAAAAAAATAACCACGACTGGTAGAAACTGCCCGGGGAGATTTAGGGAAGCGGCACGGCTGTGCCGTGCAGTTCAGAAGAAGCGTGCGTCCTCGTCTGAGGAGGAGCTGCCCGTGCCGGGGACCGCAGACCCACCTCTCCTCTCCCGGCTCTGTCTCCTCTGGAAGCCCCAGGGAACAATTGCATACAGAGTGCTTCGTTTCAGAGCCGCCACAGTCATTTCAGAGACCTTTTAGGCAGGAAAAGTGCTCTGTAGCGTGTAATTTGAAGGCTCTGCTCTGAACCTTCACTGTCGCTCTGCTAAATGATCCTCTGCTCTTCCAAACCTTTGCTGCCTGGAAACCAGCGGCGGTGACCTGGTTCCTGGCCTCGCTCGGTCCCCGCTCTCCCTTCGGCCCTGTGTGAAGGTGAGGGGAGTCGCGGGTTGCAAGGAGCAGCCCGGGGTGTTTCTCTGTCTTGCACGGGGCTTCTCAGACGTCAGAGTCCTGTGAGATTTCAGCCAGTCTTAATCATCTCTCGCCTCTGCCTGAGCTGCAGAGGTTGTCACAGCTCGCTAAGGATTTTCCAGCCCGGAGGGTTGAGCCTTGTGAGGGCTCTGCAGGAAAATCTAAGCACCCCAAGTGTTTTCCCCCAAAATGGGGGACCAGCGGAATTATTTTCTGTAGCATCCCTCAGGCTTGGCAGCTCGCGGCGGGGAAGGACGGTTTGTTCTGCCATCAGAGGAAACGGCACAACTTTGGTTTAACTGATGGAGTCACGCCGCAGCCTCGCCGGGGGCACGGTGAGCTGAGCCCGGAGGTGACGGGCCATCAGGGAGCGTGATATTGCCAGGGGTTTCCTCACCCTCGTCTCTCCTCTCCTGCCCATCCCAGCGCGAGTTGCCCTAAAACTTTTTGTCGGTTGGAGGCACACCTGCAGGAACAGAGTGAGCTGTGGGTTTCCTCTCGCCGCGGGCGCTGCCTGCGCTGCCAGATGCAGGCAGGGTTTGAGTTCCCGGCAGCCGGGGTGCGCAGACAGCATCGCTGTGGGGCACAGGCAAAGGGAAAAGGATGGGGAGAAGGAGAAACATTTGCACTTGAAGGGTTCAGCTGTCATCCCTCAGCCTGTTCCCAAATGGTCCAGTCCCGTGCTGTGGCACAGGGCTGAGCGCCGGGCTAGCGCGGCTAGTGCTAGCACGTCTCCTCTTGCCTCGGCGGCTTCGCTCTGCTTTGGATTCGCTCCTGGTTTCTGCCGAGGCAGTCCCGGTGGCGGCGGATTTATGCACGTCACTGAATCAGACACGCGGCCAGGGCAGGAGGAAACTGTCCTGAGTCTGTCCTCAGGCCGTGCCTGGTGGATACCTGGGTCTAACATGCTCTTAAAAACCGCGGGTGCTGGGGAACCCACCCAGTCCCCGGGCGATGGCTGCCACTCACTAATGACAGACTTCCAGCAATGCAATTTGGCTTCCGCTCGCATCCTATCCCCTGCAGCAGGGCACGAGGCAGAGGAAAGGCAGTTTCCCTTCTTCACCTCTCAGAGGGATGCTCCACAGCTACAGCCCTTCCGAAGGCTGGGCAGGATGCATCCTAGCTGGGATGGAGCAGGCAGACCCATGCCAGCATCCTGTCCCACCGCCCACTTGGAAATGCGCTGAAAATCCACCTGCTCGGCATGGTGTGGATTTGGGATTTCCCCCAGAAGGGCTTGTACAGCTGCTCGAGGCCAGCAGCAGCAAGGCTGTCACCCCGATGAGGAGGAGGAGGAGGGAGGCAGGTGCAGGCTCTGGGGAACCGGCATCTTCGCCAAGTGCAAAGAAGTGGCTCCAAGCAGCGGTCGCCACCTGCCCTCGCCATCACCCAGCCGGTGAAAACTACACGTCCTAGCAAGCCGAGGGCCACCGCCAGCTGTGCAAGATGGCGAGTGGCTTCCTAGGGCTGGCGGTCACCCCCGGCGGGAGGGTGGGCATCGCTTTGGTGGGGGAAGGCGGCCGCTTGGTTTTTGCTTCAGTTGCACGGCCTAGTTTCGAGAGCTGGAATATGCTCAAAGATGGGCTTTCTGAGTTGCTTTTTTTGGTTTTGTTTTGTTTTAAATGACAGCATTTCCCCTTTAAATTTACATCTCTAGCTGGGGAACACAGAGCCTGGTGAGAGAGGGAGTGTGAGACTTTTATAAAAAGAACGAGTCGGGTTTTATTATCCCTTTGAGACGAGCAGGGAAAATCTATACTGAAGGCATGAAATAGCAATAAAAATGGACTTTTTGCCAAAGCGAAATTAATTGAGTGAATCTCAGTCCTCAAGCCTGAGCTCTGAGAGGCTTATGAGTTGGATATGAACCACGCTGCCCCCTTCCAGGCTCTCTTCCCCCCCCAGGAGGGGAGGCAAAACCTCACGCCGGTCCTCAGCACCGAAGAACGACGCGCGATGTGACCAGCGCACAGGAGCAAAGGACTCGTGGTTGGGACACAGGCATCCCCACCGCTTGCGAGGCTGGGGTTGCCTCCAGCCCTGGTGGTCGCCGGAACAAGGACCTTCTCCAGGTCCATTGGCTTGGGGACCCTCTCTGATGGCGTGAATACGATGCTGACGATCGTTCGGTGCTCACTGCTCCAGTGTTTCCGCTCTTCACCATCATCATCAGTCATGGCGTCCCACCTGGATTGCGGATTTGGGGGAGCCCAAGAGAAAGGAAGAAGGTTGGACACAAGCTCCTTGAACCCACTCTGGAAGCCAGGAGAAGAACCTCCTGTCTTATTCTGGCCTGGGCTTGCTCTTATTGACCGTTTTCCTCCCTCGTTTTTGCTTCCTGCTCCTGCCCCACGCTGGGGTCTGGCTCTCCAAGACGCTTTCTGGGCAAAACCTTCACAGAAAAGGAAAACCCCCTCCTGGTTTTTGTTCATCTGGATGTATGCGTGTGGTGGCACCAGCTTCGCTCTCCCCTTCTTCCGCGGGGGAGGATGGCAGGAGGAGCTGCTGGACAGAGCGGTGAGGGGACAGCTGGATTCTTTTCAGCAGATGGTGCAAAGAGGACGAAGCTGCGTAAACCTCCCGAGTCCACCAGAGAGACAGAGATTAAATAGTGAGAGGGCTGAGAGGCAGCTCCAGGCGGGAGAAGGAAGGAGAAAAAAGGAAAATGGGGGTGGAAATAGGATTGGAGAGTGGAACTGGGGAGAAGAGTGTTGGTTTGAACAGGAATCTCCTCCCACTTGATGTCTCCCCTCCAATTCGGAGGGCCTGGATTCAGTGCCATAAAAATATAGCCCTTTTCAATCCCTTATCTTGCAGGAGCAGAAACAATTGGCCTGCAAAGAAGGAGAAAACAATCTGTTTGACTGACAAACAAAAACACATTTCTGTACAAAAGGAGGAGGAGGAAGAGGCAGCTGTCTGGCTGCTGCTTCGGCTTTTTTCCTTTCCCCTCCCTCTCCTGTCCCCTCGCTGATGGTGTCGGAGCGGAGCTGCTACCCTTGCCAGCAAAACACCCGCCGTTCTGACTGGCTGGGTTCAATGTCAGGCTCCTGCAGCAAATGTCATTGTCCGCCCCGCTGCCACCAGCCGCGGCGGAGATGCACAAGCCCTGCCACGGTGCCCTCCTGGGGACGGTGCGGTGAAAGGTGGTACCCTGAGCATCAGTGGGGCAGAGCCCGGCTGCTGGGAGAGGCGCCCGTTGGGTTGCCAGAGACGGAAACCGATGCTCGAGAGAGAGGGACCGAGGCTGGTGGCTTGTGGTGGATGAGCTGGGGACAGAGGGGACGCAGGAGATCCTCTGTCAGAGGACCTTGGGGAAGTTCAGCCGTGTTGTGGGGGATACGCTGATATCGCAGCACATGGGCAGCATCATTGGAGCACCCAAGTGCTGCGGCTGGAGATACTGCTGGAGCCTGGGCCATCACCAGAGTCAGCTCTGTGCCTTGGTTTCCCCGCCTGCGAAGTCAGCAAGATGCCGTAAGAGAGCTGGGGCAGAGAAGTACCCTGTGCACCTTAAGTCGTTATCCCAGCAAGTTGTTATCCCAACAAATCGTTATCCCTAAAAAATCATTACGGCAACCGCCGTACTAGCCAAATTGGTGCTGTGGGGAATCCGTTGGACAGGCAGGAGCAGAACCCGTGGGATCTCGGCAGTTCTCTGTCTTTCCAGAACAAACTCCTCACTTGGAGGCTTTTATAAAAGAAAGAGCAACTGATTTTTCTCCGTGCTATTCCCCGACCAGGAGTAGCAGCAGCAGTTTCCTGCTTGGAACGGCCTTCCGAGGGGACTCTGCTCTACGGGGACACGTGAAGCAAACACCCACGCTCCGAAAACAGCCAAACGCAATACCCAGCGCCTGCCTGAACCTGGAAAAGCAGGAGGCTGGAGCAGGGCGATCTCTGCAGGGGCTGGTTAGTGCTGCTGCAGAGGGGATTTGTGGTAAATAAAGGGGCACAAGAATAAAAACCCTGAAGCCACTAGGACGGTTTTAATTGCTTTTGATCCAGGTTGCTGGTGACCTGCTGGAGTCCACTGGAAAGACCATCCTGCACTGGTGGATGGTTCATTTTTTTTCCTTTTTTTTTTTTTTTTTTTTTTTTTTTAAGGAGCTGTTTCACTCGGCAGCCAAGTAGCAAAATAACATGTAAGAAATCACAGATTCCAGGTGAGTTAATAACAAATAATGACTCTCAGTTCCTGAGTGGTTCTCTCGATGCCTCAGTCCAGGCCTATAACAGCCAGGTTTTCCTGTGCATACGCAGCCAGGCTTGTTGAAATGCTGGTACAAATTGATAGAGGCATCCTGAATTCAAGTGAATTCAAGAGATCCAGCCATTGCTTTCTTCAAGTACCACAACAGAAGCTTTGGGGAATATTTGACCTGAAACGTTAGAAGAACTTGATTCCTTTTTTTTGTTGTGTTTTTTTTTTTTTTATAATTCTTCCACCTAAAATGCAGAATCTTCTGCGTTTTCCTTTCCTCTTTCATTACAAAGGAAGATGAGAGGAACCATCTCTCCGCACGCCAAAAACTGCAGGCAGAAGAAGATACGAAAGACGACTGGACTCCTTTTACAACTTTGGCGTTTGACTTTTCCTCCCCAGAAGGGGAAGATGCATTGTCAGCCTGTCTTGTGATCGGGCTGTAACCTTTTGTTACCCTGATAAACGTCAGCTGACCAGGCTGGGATGTAAAAAAGCTTCATCTCTACCAGACCGTTGCTGCGCTGCCTCGCACACGGTATTCGGGCAGGAAGAGGCCCAGCGGCTCCCCGCCTGAGCGGTGCTTGCAGACTTTGCCCGGCGCAGGGGCAGCTGCGTCCTCCGCAGGGAAAAGCGCAGGCAGTGAGTGGGAGAGCGGGTTTTGCCCATGCTGAAGCCGGTGGCAGCACCCTTCAGGGACGGCGGTATCCAGCATGCGGTGATTCAGCCTGGGACAAAGGGGTCTTCGCTGGGACGGGTGGTCTGCAGAGAGTCTGTACATCAGGGAGGAAAAAAACAGCGTTATTGAAATGGCGTGGCTGGACCCGACCATCAATGCTGCTTGGGCGCACTTGTTCCCTTCTATTTCAGTAGTGTCATGATAGTGCTACGTCCTCTGCAGCCACCTGCCCAGCTTCTCCATGCTGGCATCTTCTCCCAGCTTCTCCATGCCCCTCTGTGGCCCCTCAAGGTCCTCCAGCACCCTCTCTCCTTTACTTACTCCTGTCCCCCAAAGTCTCCCTGCCTTCTCCCTTCAGCTCCTCCCTCTCAGCTGAACCCTGTTGGCAGAAAAGCAAATTTGGTGAGGGTTTGGCCTCCATGCTCAGTGTCAGTAGATGTAATGCAAAGCTGATGCTGCAAAGTAAATCTAACGAGGATATGGAGTTTGGCTGCTGGGCAAGAAAGACCGTTCAGGTCTTAGCAGATGCCTGCTTCTCTGGTCCTGCACGCTCTGAGCATCAACGGTGGCCATGGGAGCAGCTCTCAGGGTGAAGTCAGAGTTTGGCTCAGCCCAGGGCTTGAGGAGAGGTGGCTGAGACAGAGCAGGACCTGGTGAAGCCCCAGCTCTCGGCTTCAGACCCTGCAGATGTCTGGATGCTCGCAGTCTCCGGCTGGCGGGACGGCATTTCCCATTGCAGAGCCAGCATTTGGTGAAGCAGCATCCACCCGTCTTTTATCCAGACCTCCCTGGAGCCTCTCCTTTCCCTGCTGCTGCCCTACTTGGCGGCCATGCGCACAGGAGGGGAGCGGGCATCTCCCACCCCTTCTGCCAGTCGCAGTCACACGGTCCCGAAGCTCGTCCTCGATGTTACTCTGTACTAGCGCCTCTTGGGATTTGGCCAGCGTGTGTCCGGGCTGCGAGCCTCTTCCTCTACAGCTGCCCTCCACTCGGCTGCGTCACCCAGAGCATCCCTTCCTCCCGCCCGGGGTTGCTTTGCACATCCCGTTTCCCGAGTTATTTTGCCCTGATTTATACTGGGTCACGGGCATGTGGGTCCCTTACTTGGCGGTGGTAGCACAACCTCTTCGATTAGGTGTATTTCCAAGCATGACTTCCATCTGTCCGTCAGTCGCTATAGCTAATTTCTGCAGCATTTACAGCCATACAGGGGCATCGTTCAAATATAATAATCGCTGATGGTGGTAGAATGGTGATAAATGATCTGTTCCACACATTTCACCTCTTTTCTATTCACAAATTATTCGTGATTTTTTGTAGTTGCATTAAGTATTCAAAGTGACTGCGATTTTCCCCATCGTATTCATTATTCAAAATTGTTCTCCAGATAATTTCTGCAAATAATTCGCGGTCTCCGCTCTTTTGTGAATACTCAGTCTCAAGAATGAGAGTTGTTTTAATTGGGATCTTACATCACATGATGGATTTCGGCTTCCTGATTGGGTAGGCTTAATTTTTAGACATGAGGTTTGGGGAGGGAACTGTTGCAATTAAGAATTTGAAATTCACTTTCTTCCAATATCTTCGGTTGCCGCTTAAAATTAACAGTCTGTCTTGTCTTTTTTTTTTTTTTTTTTTTTTTCCCCTTCCTGGCCAAAAATCCCTGCCGGTAACTTGTTGGCAAGAAACACTTGGAGAATATAAACAAAAAGGTGGCACCAAAACAGCTAAATTTAACATATCTAAAAACTGGAGTGATGATTCACGGTGGTTTGTTTTGTATTATTCACCTCGCTCTGGTAAAAATAATGATCAAAATAATTTAGAAGCATACAAAGTCACATAGCGAGGGGACATTTATAGCACTGGGTTTCATAAAATCTTCCATCGATGGCTCTCTGCGTGCCTGAGAAACATCCTGTGGGCTGGCCGGCGTGCGGTGGTGAGGTGGTACCCTGGCCCTGCTCGGCGCTCCGAGGCTGCTGCCGGCTCGGTGGAGGCGGAGGGAAGGGACGCGGAACCAGCCTGGCTCCGTGTCCAGCCTTGATCCGCACCCGCAGCAGACAAGGCTCCGGTTGTCTCACGCAGAGCTTGACTCCAGGCAGAGGGTGACCGTAAGTGACTTGCCCAAGGTCGCACTCCCAGCTCCCTGGTTCAGCTGGAAATAGCTCCAAGGGCTCCTGATTCCCCCCGCTGCCCCCCAGCAGCCCCCCTCCCGCCGCGGGGCGAGACGGAAAGGTGCAGAGTTCAGATGTTTTCTCTAACCCGCAGTCTGGCTCCTGCCACCTCTCGTAAAACCTCCTTGGCTCTGTTTTCTGTCCCCTGCCATCGGGCTGAGTCAATGGGGCCCCACCCGTGTCCCCCCCGCTTTATAGCACTGGCTCCCGTGGCATATTTATGCCTCCGAAGTGGAGCGTTGCGCCGGCGTTCCTGTTCGTGTGGCACCCGCACACCCCGGCTGCTCGCTTCCACCAGCTGCTGCTGCCGATTTCCCTTAAAAATAAAACCCCTCTAAAGGTACAGCAGGGACACCTTAAATGCAGAGCTGTGGCGTGCAGTTAATCATATCCTCTTAACGGGTTTATTCGCTCATTAAATATTTAAGACTCGTTTCTCTTTATCAATAGTGTGGAGGCGTGCAGGCCCCGGTGCAAAGATTTATGCACACAATAGGATCGGTGCATTTAGATTTGTTTGAAGGGATCCGAGAGCCATTTAAAACTCGACCGAGGGGGACGGTTTCTGCTGCTGCTGTTTTCCTCCGGTGAGGTTTCTGCCTCCTGGCTGCGGCTGGGAGGCGGCAGGAGGGGAGGTCGGGGGGCGCGGGCTGACGGCTGCCTCCGATACTCCCCTGGTTGCTTTTGAAGTAGCTGTGCCCCTGTTTTCAGGGCTGCAGAGGTCTCGGAGGGGGTCTGCTCGTGCCTGGCATGAGGGTCCTGTAGTGGTAAGGATGGTCCATGGGAAACGCGGCGCGTGGAGGCAGGACCCGGTGCTGGGAGCGTGGTTGGGGAAGCAGTGTTTTGATCCCCACTTCCCACTGCTGTCTCTGGGAAGAGCTTTGCCGCTGTGGCTCAGATGTGAATTCCAGCTCGTCTGGTGTCGTTCGGGAGCTGTCACGCAGGTGCAACATCTGTTGTTCTCCTGTTATTACCTGGGGTCTGCTCTTCACGCAGGTGTAAGAGCGGTGGTGGCCTTTTTGGTTCATAGGATGGGCTGTGGCGGGGAACCAAACCCACACCATCACCTTCATCCTGCCTCCCCATCCTTCCCATCGTCTAACCCGCAGCTCACCAGCCCAGACCACCATCCGGAGCATCCAGCCTTCATCCAGTACCCACCATTTCCCACTCTGCCCCATGCCTGCTCCCCAGTCCCTATGCGGGCGCTCCGTGGCTGCCAGCTGCTGCCAGCTGTGCTGCTCACCCTCGGCGTAGGGAGGCAATCCCTTGCAGTCCTGCCGGTGTGCACCCCTCTAGCACGTATGGACGCCTGTTCCCCAGGCTCCGAAGGGTGCAGGTTGCAACCTTGTGGTGGAGCGATGGGGAACCGGGGCTGAGGTGGGGCTGGGAGCCCGACTGTGCATCCGATGCAGTTGCACAATGTGACCTGTACCCGTCCTTCCACTGAGCGCCTTGCCGGAGCTTGCAGGGACAGCAGGTCCCGGCACGCAGGACTCTATCACCATCTCAGCGGCCTCTGCTTAGATCAGGAGGGAACATCTCATGCCAAGACCTGTCCTCCCCAGGCTGCAGCTTGGAGTCGGCGATGGCAGCAGCTGACGCCCAGGTTTTTTGGCCCCCCCTGGCATCCCGGCGGGTTCTTCTCGCAGCCTCGCGTGCAGCCAGACACGTTTGTCCCAAAAACTCTTCTCTGGGAGGTGCTGGGGTGGATGGGGCGGGCGAGGGGGTGCAGTGGCCATAGGCAAAGCTGGCAGCTCCCTCCTGGGGGTGTGAGAAATACCCCGGCTGGCTTATTGTCAGCCCAGAGCATGGCAAGAGCGTGCATGCGTCAGATATTTACCCAAACCTCTCCTGCTTTGCAACGTGCCCACCGAAAAAAAAGGATCTGACAGCAATAAAACTGTCGGGCGGCTGCTGCGGCTGCTGCTTTTTTTTTAAAGTTCTATGATAGCTTCTCCCCCCCCTTTTTTTTAATAGCTAATGCATCTGTCACTACTTTCCTAATGAGCTTTCCGAAAGGGCCTTGGGGACCTCTACCTATCCATGTGGGTTTGGATAGGAGCTTACTCCGGGGAGGCAGAGAGAATTCAGCTCCCTTTTTCACCCCCGTCTTCTCCCCATCGCCCTCCCAAACTCCTCTCCGAGGGCAGGTTGTCCAGAGGGAGGGGAAGACAGCAATATCTCGGCACTCGGCGAGCTGGCGTGCACCCCCTGCAATCACAGCCAATAATGACAAAAAGACGGGGCTGCTGCCAGAGATAGAGAGCTGAGCTCCAAGCGTTACAGCAATGTCACAGCCTTGGGACTGCTGCTGGCTGCTACTGGAAAGAAATTTCCTCACAACAGGCAGAGTTATAGGAAGGAGCCATTGATTGCATTAAAAAACACCCTCCCCACCTCTTTTTTTTGGCATGGATTTTCAAGGCTTTTTTTTTTTTTTTTTTTTCTTTTTTCCCCTCTCCTTTCCCCCCCACCCCCTCCCCGTCCTCTCCATTTGCCATTGAAGTTGCGTTCAATAAAACCCATCGCCCGAGAGCGTCTGTTCGCATGTTCTCAGCAGTACAATGGGCAGAGGACTGCAGTGTGCAGAGGCTCAGCCAGCCTCACGCAGACAATGAGGGGGTGGGAGTGGGGCTGAGGCCGAGGGCCGGGGGGGGGGGGGGCTTTTATTTTATTTTATTTTATTTTTCCCCCACCTGCTGGCCCCCACTACTAATTGTAATCACAAAAGGCAAATGGGAAGGGACTGGGGGAGCAAGGCTGTGGTTCACTGGGGTCATGGTCTCCATCAGTCATTCTCCCAGCCTGTTGCTGGGTAAAAGCCCGGCTTCTTGGTTTATCAAAACGACTGCGCAGTAAAAGCCTCTTCGCCCCCCGAAAAAAAAAGGAAAAAAAAAAAAAAAAGCTGTTTCAACTGACTCAAAAAGCATGAACTTCCCATTGCTGTCCATGGGAGACTTTCCATTGGCTTCTCTAGGCGCAGAAGGGAAAACAGAGGGTTTGGTGACTCAGGCACAAACCTGGGATCTCTTCTTCTCTCTGATGCTGTTGGCAAATCGTTTCGGGCCCGATTCAGCAAGGATTCAGCAAGGGGCCAAATGATGCCGTCCCTGTGCCGTTCGATAGGGCACGAGAGGATGCTCCGCTTGGCAGGACTGAATCTCTGCCTGCGCTGTGCCCGAGTTCCCCTCAGCCGTGAAATGTAACGGTGCTAACCCTACGTTGCACAACGGTGGAGAGCTAATAACTATTAACGCCAGGGAGATGCTTCCAGATCTCTAGATAAGAGGTGCTCAAGGAGGGAAAATTATTATCAACGTGGGCCAAATAGCTACAGGGGATTCGAAATCTGTTTGTATTTGTAGGATGTAACCGCTAAGGAGGGAGAGACTGGGACAATGGAGCATGCACAGCACTAATGGAATGAGCGTAGGAAAGAGGATATCTCTGGAGACCCTTAGAAACCATTTCCCAGTGGTAAGATCTGCTTGGGTTGTTTGTTCTTCTTCCCAGATGAGAGCTGCAGCCGTGGACGCTTTTATCACTTAGGAACTGGACTAGACGGAGGGCCAGAGAGCCTACTGTAGGGATGAGCCTGCGTGGCTCTCCGGTGGGTGGGTCTATGGATTTAACAGGTCTCAGCTTCCATTTCTATCTTTCAGAGCTGCCCTTTATAACACAGGAATCTGGCCTGGACGTTTCAGACCTGTTTTTCAAGTTTGTGGGATGCAGGTTTGGCCTCCGGTAGAGATGCGAGGGCATGACTCGGGCATCTTGAGGCTGCAGCTGCAGCAGAAGGGTTGTTCAGGGTGGGCACATCCCCATCCCATCCCGGGATGGAGCCTTGGGATACAGTTTGGGCAGAGGCGTGGATTTGGAACAGCCCCATGGTAGCACGTAAGCGTGGTGATTTCTTGAAGCCATTTCACTCGGAGATTCGCTTTTTCCAGCTGATTCACGTTCCCGGTGCAAGCCCATTTCTTGCCGTGCTGACAGTAAAGCTCACTGAGGCTCTGCATCCGAATGCGCCGTGGTCCATGCCGGAGTCTCCTCACGGGCTCTGAGCCCGGTGGTGCCAGGAGCTGTACAAACACAGGTTGTTCCCTTGAGATTAAAACCAAGTTAGACAAGCTGGTTGTTGTGCATGGTCTGGCAATGCTGGGAGACCTGTGCGTTGCTGTGCAAAGCGTTGGGCAAGCACGTAAGAGATGGGCAGCTTCCGTCCCGGCTCCCCGGGAGCCTCCATCCATGCTTACCCACAGTGCCTCGCTCGCGGTGGCATGCACTGCTCCGAAATCGCAATGTCGCCTTTCCTTTGCGCCCTGAGATGGCCCCATTTTGTGTTACGGGGAGCCGCAGCCTTTCTCATTGAAGACCTGCAGCACACCATGCTCTTTTTTTTTTTCCTTTTTTTTTTTTTCTTCTCTCCTGGACACTTTACTTAGGTTCTTTCTTCCCTCTCATTTTCTCTACCATCAAATGAAAGCCATTCAGACCAAAACGGTTCAGTCTGCTCTTTGTGTCTGGAAAACAGAACACCAAAGACAGCTGGACCTACCCGAGATGGCCACGGCCGTGGCAACAGTGGCTCTTTGTTAGCGCTGTTGTCTCTGCCCCTATCTCCAGTGTCTGGGGCCCTGTCTCTTTAAAGCTTTAGTGTGCTGTGTCAAAGCCAACAGAGAGTTCAGCTTATTAATGGATTCGCTAGGTTAATATCCCAACAGTTTGGCTTGGGGTTTTTTTCCTCTTTTTTTTTTCTTTTTTTTTTTTTTTTTTTCCACCAGCATAATTTAGAAAAGGGAGGGGGGGGAAGGGGGAGAGAAAGATAACCCAGTCCCATTTCTGGGGAGGAGGGCACGGCATGGCTCATTGCTTTGGAGAAATGGAGCTGGAATGGTTGGTCGGGGCCAGGAGGAGGTGGTGGCCCAGCCCTTCGCCTTCCTGTCTGGATGTACATCTCTCTCTATCTCCTTCTCCTGCGGGGTTCCCTGCATCAAAGCTTCTTCCAGTTCTTATGCTAATGAGGTGCATTAATGCTTAATGACTGTGAACAGGCTTGTTTAATTGCACCTATCTGAGCAGGAGGCACGTTGCTGTATAAGAGGGAACGACCATGTAAGCAGCTGCATGCCCTCCTGGACAGTCTTAATTACATGTAAAACTGATGTGATCTAAACCACCAGGCTGGTGATTAGTTTAGTGAGGCAGGTGGTACTTTGCAATTCAGTGCCTCAGAAACTCTAGAGCAAGTGAGATCAGATTCTTTCGTAGGCTATGGAGGATAAGGCAAGCCCTGATCATCCTTGAATTTGATGTTGGGTGGGGACAAGCACGGCATAGTAGATTAATTTAATTAATTTATTGCAGTTAGTTTGCAAAGACATTATCCGCGAGCGGCTGTGCAGAATACTGAGCAGTCCCATTAATGCAATGCTATTTTGCCTGTAAATCCTCTCCCCCCGCCCCTTACAGGAGGAATGAGCTGCGATGGTCTCAGCTTTCTGCAGTGTTATCTCGCGCTGTTTGAATACGACGGATTGTCTGAACTACAAAGGGGCCCGGCGCTAATGCAAAGCCATCCCTATTGGCACCAGACCTAGATTAATGACTCTGCATGCATCGCCTTGGCTCTAAACTGGATTTCCCTAAAGCAGCTCAGGGCGCTGCTGTCGGCGCTCCCGTATCCGTGCCTCTCGCCGGGCTGCGACTGTTGGGCTGGCGAGAGCCCCCACCCCAACCGGGAGCCCCTCGGAGCGCGCAGGCTGTTAACTAGGGGTGCACAGGTATGAAGGTACCTGTCATCGCCAGCCATCTGCTGCTAATTACCCGGCCTCGCTTCTTGCCGTTATTTGTTTTGCTTTCATTCACCGGAGGGGGGATTTTTTTTTTTTTTTTTTTTTTTAAAAAAAAAAAACAAACCCAAACCTGTTTTAGAAATCACTCAGGGGAGTGAACCGAATACAGCAGCATTTTGGGGCTGGTTGTGTTCCCGGGACAGGCATCTCCCAGCTCACCGCTGCCTGGGGGCTCTCCATAGAAGCAGCTGCGTGCCCCCATGGATGGTCTTAATTACACGTACAACTGATGCGATCTAAACCGCGTCCCCACGCCGGACCCTTCCCCTCAGCCTTCTCTCCCTCAAGCGCTTCCTCCCCGTCCCCGTCCCGTCATCTCTCCTGTCTTCCCCTCTCCCTGCCCGCCTGGGCCCCAGCGGAGGCTCTTCCTGACGTTACTCCCACAACAACCACTTCCTTCCCGTCCCGGCAGCCCCCGGCTCCGCAACCGTCCCCGGCCAGCCCCGGCCTCTCGCTATCTCCCCGAGACCCTTCTTCTGCTCCTCCACTTCCAGCCAACGCTGTTTGTTTTGTAAAAGGGCTTATCTCCAACGTGGAGGCTCTTTCTGCATGCGGTGGGAGGTGACTCACAGCCCCGCTCCTGCCATCAAAGCCCTCTCCTGGTCTCTGTGACACCCGTGGGGTTTTAGGGTTAGAAAACCACCATGTGGGACATGTTTTAGCCAACCCGCATCCCCCCAGCCCTGCCTCCCCCCAACCCTGCCGTGCCTCAGGCTTGTTGGCAGGGAGGGAGGGCCCGGCCATGGCAGCCGCCTGCTTGTGGCAGGAAGGCGGCAGGGCAGGAGGTGGGGAAGAAGCAGGCCGGGTGTGTGTCGGGGGGATGAATGCTGCGACATCTTCCTCGGCATCTTCCTCAGTGTCTTCCTCCCAGTCAGTGCGTTTCGCTCGGCCATGGCAGGGGCAGCAGCTGAGGAGAGGGGATGGCAGAGAGGAGACACAAGATGGCGGCTACTCTGAGGGGAGAACGGTACCCTGCCTGGTTTGGGGTGGGAGTTCTCCTTCCATGAGAGTGAGCCCCACTCCAAGGGGCCGCAGCTGCCCAGTTCCCCACAGGGGAAGACAGAGGCACCGCCGCCATCTGCCTTCTCCTCGCCCACCCCATCATGGCTGTTCTCCCCCTTGTCCCACCAAGGTGCGTTTTGCTGCGCCAACCCTTGGCCTTGCAATGGCCCCAAGGCAGACTTTGGGTGGAAAAGAAGAGTTTTCCTCTTGGAAAACCCATCCTGAGCACAATCCCATGGTGGCGGCACCAAGGCAGCCCTTGAGCGTCGTGGTGTTGCCACTCCCAGGGGCCCTGCCATGGCGTAACGCCGCCACACCAGGCATGGCTGCCCGCAGTACCGACCCCTCCAGTGGGCCCAGCACCCCCAAGACCCACCATCACTGTGAAAACAGAGTGTTTAGCAGAGAGACATGGCGATGGGGTGCGTCTGCCCGGGGCGGGGGGGTGCTCAGCCCTGTCTCCTCTACGGGCAAAACACCCTGGCGCCGAACCCGAGCCCGAGCGAAACCTTTTTTTAGCACTCCCCTATTTGCCAAGCGTACTTCCTTTCTTTTGATTCTTACCACCTACATACAGTCTGACTGCAACGGCAAAAAAAAAAAAAAAAAGAATTGCAACATTCAGTAGAAGGCTTTTCTGTCTAATGACGTTAAATTTATTAACCAAAACTCCAGCTGCACCAGGCTGGGATCTAATAATATTCAGGCTATGGAGACATCAAGTAGAAAGAAGCTTAAAGCCCTTTTTATTTCACAGTAAAACTGTCAGTAAATAACTGGATTGTCTTGAGACTGAGAAAATGGGGATTTATCTTCCTGAACATGAAAAGTGTGCTTATTTTTTTTTATCAGCTTCAAAAAGCCCCAGCAACCTTGATTTTCCTTCCACACCGTTCTCAGCAGCTCTGCCAAGCCCCAAAACCACACAAATCAAGAGACAGGCTCTAAAGATATTTTTAATTAAATTAATTCCTTTTCCTTCCTTCCCCATTTCTCCCTTGTCCCCTCCTCCATCCTCTCTTTCTCTCTCCCTGTGTCCCCAGCTAATGACTTCTAAGCACTGTGACATTTCAGCACTGGCTGTCACTAACACCACACCTCCGTGCTGGTTATAAATTGGGCACAGAGACATAAAATTCCCCGCAGAAGGTCCCCGTTTGATGATATTCTCCGAGGTAAATCTCCAATAGCTCCCTGTTTTCTTTAATAACGCTAATAGGCATAGATTAATTAAACTGTTATATTACTTCCTTCTTTCTACCAGCACCAGTTAGAAATCTTATTACCTGCTCCTCTCCGCTTGCCTTTTCCCCAAGGTGGTTATATTCCAACCAGTTACCAAGGTTTCTCGGAGGCTGTAGCACAAGGTGAAACGGCAGACATCGTCTCCGCGAGGCCGGATCCTGTCCCCAAGCCCTCGGCTCCGAAACCCCACCGACCTCGGCAGAGTCCGGGCGGGCATAAAGCGGGGTCAGGATGAAGCCCGGTTTGTCTGAAGAGGTTCTGTCTTGAAAGCAACAGCGGGGCTATTGTTGAGTCTGGATGCCCCCTCTAAAAGGGACCACAGCTGTAGGAAAGGGAATTGTATACATCCATCAACTCCTCCAGGGCCCCAGGATGTATTAGTTAAGATTGCGGGATAGCATGTCTCGGCTCCACTGAAGGGGTCCTTTGAATGACATGTTGGATATACTGTTGCACATCTGGCCGCTGTATTATTGAATTGCTCTACGGTTGCATTTTCCAGACCGCGGGAATGTGTTGGTCCTTGGCGGGGACGGGGGGAATGAAGGGGATGACATGTGGGAAATTAGAGGGACGCATCCCGCGGGGTGGGGTGGGTTTGGATGGAGGCTCGTGGTGGAGGCGGGGAAGGAAGGGGGGGAGCGAAGCAATGCTTTCACACAAAATGCCGTGTTGCCATTTGAAATCCACTCCAAAGCTTCCTGCTCTAATTAAATTTGTCACCATCGTTACTATAATGCCTGCCATTCCTCTGATGCTTTTTGTTCTCAGGGATCCCAAAACACGACAGAGGCGAGGGCAGAATCTCCAGGTCCTCCGTGTTTTCCTCTGCAGGAGTTTTTTTCTGAGTAAAACTGGGAAAATGCAGTTGTAGGAGCTGCTTTGGGGCAGGAGCGCGGCCACTTTTGGTTTGGGGACGCTGGAGCAAGGGACACGGAGGCCAGGAGATCTGGGCAGCTCTTGCACTCCCACATAAGGTGTCTCCCGGGACCGCTAATTTGGAGGAGTTTGGGTGAGCGCCGTGGGAAAACCCATTGCAGCCCTTCTTGGGCTGTCCCTTGGGTCATCCCGCTCTTGGCCCCTCCGGACCCACACGGGAGCCCAGCGTCCCTGTGGCCACCGCTGCCCCTCCGCTCTTGGCACCACGTGCGGCTGGCCAGCCACCGTCAGCCTGCCGTGAGGTGCCGCGTACGGCTGCTGCGCGCCGCGCTGGGGCGGGAGGAATTCACTAATTACTCGCAGCTCTTAATATGGCCCCTCAACGCTGCCAGGGTGGCGTGAAGGGCTCAGAGCAGGAGACACAACCTGCTCCATCGTGTCTTCTGTGTCAGCTCGCAGCGAACTGAATGCAAAAAGGCTGTCTGAGCCGCAAACAGCAGAGCCCTTGGAAATTTAAAGGTGCAGAGCACAGAAAACAAAGGCGAGGCGATCGCGCTGCTGAATATTCATCCCGGCGTCTGATCCTGCCAGGAGCAAAGCCCGCACAGCTCCCGTGAAAGCTGATGGGAGGGAACCTTGGTCTGAACTTCATCTTGGGCTCCAGCCCAAATCTGAGGGGGGAGGGCAAATTACTCCTTAATGCACATATATCTTAGACTAAAACCTGATAAGGGAACTCTCCTATGTTAATTTACCTGAGTTATTTACTATACTGATTGCTGAAGGTACTCTGATTAGCGCATGAAATATTTCTATACCTTCGGTCTGATTAACCCATATCTGCAAAATAAATATTTGTCTCATTATAGTTATGCGATCGTGCAATCAAAGACCCTATCATAATGGGAAAGGGAGAGAGTATCCATGTGGAAAAGGCAGGGAATGGCGACACGGAAGGAGCGGGTTTGAGAGCAGGGAGATGTAAAGCAGGGGCATAGCTGGAGGGGGAGGCTTCATGGTCACAGCCTCTGGACGAAGGGATTGAAGTGCCGGGGAGGGCACGATTCTCCTCCCATTTCACCAGTGCTAATTGGGACTAATTCCGTTTGACTCAGCAGCCTTGCGCCAGTCCCAGCGAGAGGAGGGTCAGACCTTGGGAATCACAGGGGTGAGTCCCAGCAGGCTCCCAGCCTCCAGCTTTTTTGAAACAGAAGCAGGGAGTTCCCGGCAGCGCGGTGCGTGTGCCAGTCTCCCAGACGAGCTCTTAAAATAGCCCAGCGCACCAGGCTGTGCCACCGGGGGAGCGCGCAGAGGATGAAATGTTCAGTCTTTCTGGCCCAGATCCGGGGAGAAGGTGGGGTTGGCAGCTCTCTGCCCAAGGCGAAGGTGTCTTAAAGCGTGGTCTGGGGACGAGGGCAGGCGGCACCCCATAACCGGGTGGCAGGGAGCAGAGGAGGTGGCAGCCGGCAACGCCGGCATCGCCGTGCGTGCTGGACATCCTCCCTTGGCGAGGGGAGCTGTAAGTCATCTGGAGGAGAGGATCCCCCCCCTTCCTCTGCCGTTACAGGGCTGTTTTGCATATGCTCCGTTAGGAAAAGAGAGGAGTTTTATTGTGGCTGTACAGAAGAGCTAAGTCAAGAGGCTGCTTTATGGCTCGCGGGTCCCGGCGTAGAGAGGAAAGTGTCCCAGATGCAGCATATAGTAAAGGCTGGCAGCGTCGTGCGGCACTGCTGCATCGCGGAGCGGCTGCGAGCACTGCTCTGCAAAAGAGCTGAAGTCATTTTTCTTCTAAGGGCAGGGGGTAGTGGGGAGGAAATATGAAGGCAGCCCTGTTGCTAAGGAAATCTGCTCTTTGTATGGTCGTACATTTAGGTAATGCTAATGAAAGGCCATATAGTAGCGAGGTGCAGATGTCAGCACTGTGCACTCCTGGATATTTGATTAGCATTTCTTTGACTTTGCCTCCTCTAACAGAAATACCTGAGTACACGGATATTAGGGAAATAAAATCCCCCTTCTCCTCTGCCAACAGCCCATCAGCACGCGTTACGCAGAGAAAGGAAAAGCCTTACCAAAATAAGACACTCCATAATGAATGTGTGTGTTTTTTTCCCCCCACACACACCCTGGAGAGGATGAGAGCAAACATGTGATGAGAACAGAAATAGTCACATCACTTAATGCATTGCTGGACGGTACCCAGCCGGCACAGTGATGAACCTGGCGTAAGACCCGATAGCAGCAAACCAGCATAGCATCCTATTTAATGGCCGGTGGCCCACAGATGTTTTAAACCTCGAGACTGCATCTCTCAGAGGTTTCCCTTTTGACTCGAGCATCAGCGAGCTGCTTTTGGAAGCAAAGGCTGCGGATGCTCTACCCAGGGACCCAGCGCATCCGCGGATTAGCTGGTGCCTGCGTACGTGCGTGGCGTCTGAGCCCGGATCCGGTGATCTGGCTTATGAAGTGGGAGAGGACCCCGCGCTGCTGCTACAGAGCGCCGTGTCCTGCTCTCGAGTGTCGCTGGAAGAATGAGTCAGCCGTTTTCCTTCGCGCGGGGGGTTGAGTGGATGCCCCGTCTGAGTGTCACTAATAAAAGCACCCAGAAATGTAACCGCTCTGTGCTTGCATGTCGTGCTTGCGACTGTCTTAAAGACCAGCTGCTCTGCGTGAGACTTCCAGAGAGTGAGAGTGCTTGAATGAAGCCCTTATATCTCTCTCTGTTGCATTTGCTTTTTTATTTTTTTTGCCTTTTTTTTTTATTTTTTTGCCACACAGTGCAACGTGGGCTCTGTTCCTCCTCGCCTTTTGCTCTCGCTCCCTGGGGCAGCCCGCTGTGTCTCAGAGGCAGGAGGAGTGAATCCTCCCGGGAGTCCTCCAGCTCCTGTGAGGAATGGCCCCTCGGGGGGCTAAATCCGGCCGCGGGGCGCCGAGATGGCAGAGGCGTCCGTGCGTCTCTCCTCGATGACAGCAGCGCCCGGGACGGAGGTTTGCACGCCTTGCGGTGCGGCAGCCGGGGACGCCTGCCTCCCTGCCAGCACCTGCCCCTCCCTCTCGCCGTTGTGCAACATCCCAAGGGCAATTACAGCACTGCTTACGTGGAGGAGTGATATTGGGAAAGTATTTAGTCATTTTTAACTGTTCTGCTGGTGGCTCCCCTCCCTTAAGGTGGTTCCTATTTCTTCTTCTCCCTCTCCCAGCGTATCGTGGCAGCTCCTCACGGCAGCCCCTGGCCCAGTGACCCATCTTGGGGCATCCTTGGGTACCGAGGGCTCCTCTTGGCGAGGGGGAGCCCGCGCTCCCGCAGAAGAGCCACATTCCCATCGGGCGACTCTTTTCCTTTCCTTTCCTTTCCTTTCCTTTCCTTTCCCCATCCTTCCCGTGCATACTACAGTGATACTAAAGCTTCCGCGTCGTGATGGTGATGGCAGGGGGGGTGGTTTTTAAAGCAAAAGTAAGAGGCAGGAGGATGCAGAGCTGCTTCTGCTCTCGGAGGCTTCTGGACGCTTCTCTGTCTCCATCCCCAGAGTGATTTTCCTTGGGCCCAGTTTGTAAACAAGGCAATCCGTTTTGGCAGTTTGAGCGTTACTCCACAAACACGCCGTCGGCCCCTGCCCCCACCGCCGGCTCTCTCCGCTCCTTCTCTTCCTGCTGCCGAGCTGCGCGGCGAGTGTTGGCGTGGGGCAGGGGTTATCGGGCACCCGTCCGCACGCAGGAGCGGCCTCCCAGCATCAGCAGGCGAGGAAGGCTCCAGCGGGAACTGGAGTCGAGTCTGCAACGGCCCCGTTGCTGCACTGCACGGCTCGCCCCGGTTCGGAGGGGCAGTCGCAAAATTGAGGAGCGTTCAGGGAAGTTTAGGGACACTGATGCGCTCCCAAGGAGGGATGTGGAAGAGTCCAGGTATTGTTTACCCTGGAAAGGCAGCGAAAAGAAGAGGCCGTGGTAAAAGAAGATAAGCTCACGTGCACGCAAAAACAACACTAAAAAATACGTGATTAGGGTTACAAAGTCAGGCACCGAGCGCGTAAGAAATCCCAGTATTAAAGACACCTGAGCGGCTTATGTCTGGTGGAGTGGTGTGCATTCATTAGGGCGCAGTCTTAATTCTGTGGTCATAAGCTATTTCTTCCTCAGGGGCTCTGCCTCAGGGAATGTGTGGGATGGACGGAGCTCGGTTAAAAGCAGCTCGGTGTCCCGTATGTGGCTGTTCCGCTGCTATTCCATGTGCGGCCATCAAGCAAATCCTGCTTGGAAGACCCAATTGTCTCTTCCTCCTGGACCATCCTACAGTGCGAAATGCTGCGTCTGCTCTCGCCTCTTGCTTTTCCTTCCTTTCCTCTGTCCCTTCCACCTCCACGCTGCTCGGTGGGTGACAGAGGGGATTAGTGGGACCCCCCCCAGTGATAACCCTTTTGGGGAGGGCTGGCTTTGCCCTGGGACCCTGGCCAGGAGGGAATACACTCTGCAGCTCCAGGAGGGCTGATGCAAGTGCAGCCCACATGCTTCACGCTGCCAGCATTTGATTTTTCCATCTGTTTTTTGTTTTGGTTCAGTTAAAAGCAGAGAGGAGAGGTGGATTTTGGTGTGAACCTCCTGTCTGTCTGCATGCGCCGTGTGGGACAAAGGCGGCTTATCATGGAAAGCCCCAGGAGCGCCCAGGAGTGGGCAGGGGGACTTAGCAGACATCGTTTCTGCGGAAGCTGCGGGAGAAGCGTACATTTAGGAGAAGCAGCCTTGCAGCCTGCTGTATGTATTCAACATCTGAGAGCTGAGCCAGCCAGAGCCCGGAGGGGACAGATGGAGGAATTAAGGACATCTCAGCTGGTCAGTAGGACCAAGGGATGCGTGGCGGGGAGCTGGCTCCCGTACCTGAACCACTTTGGAGACAGGGCTGGGAGTTATCACAGCTTTTCTTAGCAAGAGAGCCCTCCACCGGAATAATGTGTTGTGGACATAAAAGGAGATCTGGAGAGGGAATATTTTCACCCTGGAAGCTGCTAAGGAACTTGCATTTAGCTGCTAGCAATCTGTTTCAAGCTGGGTTTCTGTCCCAGGAAAGAGAGGGCAGAGCAGTCTCGCTGCCCTGACCAACTGTAAATTCTTTCCTGGCTTTGCTGGGAAAAAACAATGCGCTTTCAATGAAAACCTCCCAGAAATCCAGGACACGGGCATTTTATATGTCAGCCCTTTACCACTTTGGAGAGAGCAGCTAAGGAGACTGGTCAAGTAGATCCCCTGACTTTTATTTACTGACAAGTCAGTGGAGTGTCCCGTGAAGGACGGAGATGGTGCTGCCTCCCTCCCTGAGACGGGCAGGTCACGGTGACACACGCGTGACCGTGGGAGAGAGGCCAAGAAACCGTTTCTGAGAGAAGAGATCCGAGAGGGATGTGTGTAGCAGAGCACAAAACGCAAAAACCATGTTGAAACTTCGCAGTTAGATGCCTGCAGCAGCAAACCGGGGACCTTTCTATGAGGACCGATAGATTTCCCGCCTCACAGCATTTGCTTAAAAAGTATTCATAAATATACCCGCCACTGCTAACCATCCTTTTCTGCTGGGAATTGCCATTAGCAGCTAAATTCAGCGTTTTACATATAAAAAGCACTGAGACTTAATTCTGTGCGATGCTTTCTTCAAAGCCCTTGTAGAAGAGACAACTCCAAGCTGGATTTCAGCTATGAGTTACGGCGACGTGTTGGGAAGCGGGGACTGTAACGCTGCTCAACCTACGATCGCAGCACCCAGGAGGTGCGCGTGGTGTGGTCAAGACGCGATGCCACGAAGGATGGGGTGCACTCCCCGAAAACGGAGCCCTCAGCCCCGTGAGTTGCTGCAAAGGGAGGTAGCCTCCATCGAGCACGCATGAGCAGCGCTCCCTCGGAGGCCAAAAATGGCCACGTATTCCTGGATGCAGCAAGAAGCGCATCCCTGATGCTAATTATCCCGTCGCGTTGCAAATCCCTGCTGCAGCATGGAGGGCTGCGCGAGTCGTTCAACCTCTTGAACACAGAGGCTGCTTTCTCAGAAGCACCTGGGCTTTCCCAGCTGAGGTTGTACCCGTGAAATGAGCCCGGAGCAAAGGTCCCTGTGGAGCTGCTGTTTTGGAAGGGAGATGCAGTCTCATGCTCTGGTCTGCAGAGGAGTTTCCAAACACGGGGAATTAGGATGGGATTTCAGTGGAAGCAGATTATCCCGTTCCTCCCTTCTCTGAGCACATTTTTTCCTCTGAAGCAGCACATGACAGGCAGGGCGGCAGCCGCGGTGGCCGCTCCCATGTGTGGCAGAGGGGACCAAGCCAAGAGCTCCGGAGGGTTCCCTGTGATCCCAGTGAGGCTGGAGCGGGAGCAGGGATGGCAGGAGCAGGATGGAGGGGGAGCAGACGGTGGGCACGGAGCTGCGGCGTTGAACGGGCGGCACAAAGCGCTGTCAGAACAGCAGGGGCTTGCGCTGGCGACGGCTGCAAATGGAGATGGAAAGGGCTGGAGAGGAAAGGACGTGACACAGCTGGTCCCCTTCGGCTTTGATCTCGAAAGCAGAGGGGTGTTGGCCACGGAGCAGGAGGGGGGAAGAAGGGGAGTGACTCATAAAAATATTGGTCTTTCCGTGAAGATGCAGTTACCTGAGGACAGGAAGGAGGAGGGAACTTCCCTGCAAACGTGGGGGGAGCTGGAAGAAAAAGTCCCACTTGTGTAAAAATTGCCAGCCTGCTTAGGAACACAAAGCTGTTTGCTTTGGAGCCAGAGGGTTGGTTATTTGCTGTGAGTTGCTGGTTATGTGCAGAGCAGAAGGTGGTTTGTGTGCTTGTTGCTTCAGGGCAGAAAAAAAAGAGAGGGAAAAAAAAAGGAAGAGATGATTTTCTTGGAGGCCTGTGCAGCGGAGATGTCTTTGGAAGAGAAAAGAGAGATCTCTTTCCTGCTGCTGGGCAAGGGAGCGGGTCGAAGGGGATAATCCAACCCCAGGTAGTTGAGGAGAAGTCAAGCGCACCCCAGGATCTCCGTTCGGAGGCTCTGGCCACGGGAAGGCTGAGGTTTCGCCTTCCTGACCACCGTGAGGTTTGTGCTGGGGAGAGAGTTGTGGTTTACTCACAGGCACATAGATTTGCTTTGCGTCCCCGTCCCTTCCCCTGGTGAGCCGAGAGAGGTGCCCTGTCCTGCACGGGAGGACGCGAGAAGGACAGGAGGATGCGAGAAGGACAGGTGGACACAGCCGATGCCTGCCCTGCACCGAAGCAAGCTCAAACTTTCTCTTGCTGCTCCCTCCATGAGCCGTTGGGGGATTCCAGCTCGCGGAAGCCTCATAAGCAGCGTAGGACCAGCTCTAATTTTTATCCTGGAGGGAAAAATCACTGGAAATAATGCTTCATCACTCTGAAGGTCCTGACACCACCCTTAACCACCACATCACGAACCTCCTGTCGCAATTGTGATCTGCGTATGTGTCAAATCTTGCCTCGCAGATAAAAGCTGCTCCGCAGGCACCTTTTGTACTAAAATACGGAGCCTTTAAAATGTGAAAGAAACAACAAAATGTAGGACGCCACACAAAGCTGACCCACTGGGGACTGGGGGGGAAAAAAACCGCAAGAAGGAGGGCTTGACACACAAAAATTGTTTTGTTAACAAAGCATCATTGTTCCACTCTGAATCGGTTTGACTGGAGTGGTAGAAACACCCCATCTGGAGACAGATGGAGAGTTTTCTGGCTAAAGAGACGGCGGGAGGAGGGACGGCTGACAACCCAGCAGATAGCATTGTCTGCCGCTACCTTGGCAATGGAGAGGAGAAAGGGCGGGTGGCAGATTAGGCGTCCCCTTTGCAACCCTCCCGACACGCCGGCTCCTTCTGCGCCCTGGGCCCCGCGCCCGGAGGGAGATGTGCGCCCAGGCTGGCAGCTCGCACCCCGGGATAATCCTCCCTCGATTCTTGGCGGGGCTGGTTGGGTGCTCGTGGGGACCGGCGAGGTGTCTGGAGAGGCTACCAGCAGGCGGGTCCCCCCTCCAAGGTGTTTTCGGTGCACACCATGCCGGCAGAGCCCAGCACGGTGAGATGGTACCGTACCGCTCGTGTGCTGTGCCAGGGCTTTGTCCGATGTGGTTTCAGCAGAACTGGGGGATGGAAGTAGAAACAGCTTCCCGAAGCGAGGACAGAAGGTTTGCCCCTGTGGATTGTTTTTGCCACTCGCTTCCAGGAGAGCGGGATTTGGGCTGCTGGGAGGATGCTGAGCAGAAACCAGCACGGTCAGAGCTGCAGGGACTAAAACTGATGACAGCAGCCAGAGTTAACGCTGAGACGCCCAGGGACGGGACGTGCACGGGGGTGCTTGGGTGACCTGGCAGGTCTGCAGGACGCCTGGGGACCAGCACTTGGAATTGCCCTCGCCACCTTGCTGAGGTTGGGAATGAGCGAGGGAAAATCTATGCTTGAACGCCTGGGGCCTCTTAGCTACAGCACACGCGAAACGCGAGATGGTTTATGGCAGCAGGCTCCGCTGGCACCGTGTCTGCTCTGCTCGACGAGAGCTCACCAACAGCCCCTGCTCCCTCTGCTGCCTTCCATGCCTGATGGGAAACTCCGGGGTGGGTTTTGCTCCTGCCAGAGCTTTGAGAGATCGTATCCTGCCCACCCTATCTGAATTCCTGATTACTTGCTAATTGCTTGACACACTCTACTTGCAATGCAAGAGACAGGCTCACGTCATCCTCTGTGGTTTGCCAGGGGAGAGTGTGAACCTCTTTTTGACTTGCCTTGAAATAGATGAAAAAGAATAGAGCTTGATATGATTAATGTGAAAACTTCAGCTTGCTTTCCTGCCTTGGCATCTGGGCCTCAGTCGTCTTAGCGTCGCCGTGCCATGTTTTTGGAGGGTTGGGCATCTGAGAGCTGATGGTGCGGGCTGCGGTGGCCTGGGCGCTCCTCTGCAAGGTCTGTCCGTATTCCCCAGCCGCTGGAGACATTTCAGGTTTGTGCAGCAGTCACGGAAGGATTCAGGTGGTTGCCTCGAGGCACTGCTGAGATAATACCTCAAGGGCTCCTATTCAAACCCACTGGGGCCTTTACATTTGCATGGTGGAAATGTATTCAGATGCACCATGGCTTTTCACTGAGCCCAGATGAGCAGGCCAGCTCGCCCCTCTCTGCTGCGGGCAGGCGGTCACCCATGCAGAGGGGATCAGGGGACCAGCACGGCTTAGATACCGCTCTGCAAGAAAAATGACAGTAATAAAGTAAAAGGTGGGTCTGGTTTTGAGCCTCGGGGGTGCAGATGCAGCAGCACAGCGGTGGTGAAGGGTGTTGTGCTGATGCCTTGGCGTCCCGAGAGCCATCCAGCCTGTGCCCGGGAGCTTGCGGAGGTGGGGGCAATATTGGTTTCCCCGCCTGGCTCACCAGGTTTACCTCCTGCATCACCTGCTCTGGGACGGATCCTGCCTGGTCTGAGGAGGGACATGGCACGGGGAGGAGCGTGAGGGTGATGGGACGGTCTGCGTCACATTGTGCCATTCAGCGTACAAGGTCCCAGAGCGAAGTCCCAGAGCATTTGCATCCATTGTGGCACCGCGGGTGACTTTGGGGTTGAAGCATGGCCCCAGGGAGGAGAAGTGAAGGGGGTCGCTGAATGCAGCTGAACACACAGCATGGAGTAAACCAGGTCAGATGTATTTACCTGAGCTCTTCTGCAAGGTGCTGTGGTTGTCCCAGAGGGAAGGAACCTGGACTTCGGAGAAGCAGGATGCTTGGACAGCCAGCCCGTCCTTTTGCAGCTATTTGCCTGCCCTGAAACAACATCATTCTGCTGTCTCCGATTTCAGGCCTGCTGCATGCAGGGACGGCTGGACGGGCGCAATCACCGCGCTGGCAGGAGAGAGGAGGTGGTGCAGGGCGGGCAGGTTCGGCTCATGCCGACTGCTGTCATGGCGTAGCACCCGTGACGTGGCTTTCGATGCCAGGAGGCCAGCTGGGGCACAGACCCCACTGCCGGGCACTGGCTGTCCTAAAAGGAGGAGATGTGGCCCAGATCGCTGGTGATGCAGCAGAGCATCCACAAGCGAGGACCCCGACGCACGCACGGCGGCAGGTCAGGGTGCCGTTTGCTTTGCCCTGCCACTTGGAAAGCAAAGTACTTCCCTGGGGACCCATGTGCCACCCACCCCACCTCCTGCACCGCTCCATCCATGCCATCCCCATCCCGGCATCTCGCTGCACAGCTCTGGGCACGTGGCATGAAATCTTTCCCCTTGCTTTCCCCTGTGCAGAAAGGGGAGAAAAATCAGCGTGTGAGCTCTCATGGGGGGCTGAGGGGCCGAATTCACCTTGCTGAGAAGCGAAGGAGTCGCTGGGTAAAAGGTGCTGGAATAAGCTCAGGGTGGATTAATCTGCAGCGACTTCGTAGTCGCTAATCACCGGTGTGAAAGCGCCCGGCGAGGTCGGGTGCTTTGGGGTGGCATTGCACAGAGGCAGCGCTGCCCGTGCAGGCAGCAGCAGCCGGGTCGCTCCTCTCTCTGCCTCCCAAACGCCTCCCGCGCCTGGCTCTGTGAATCAGCATTTTTGCAGTCGAAACGAGACAGCGAGGAAAGGCTGGAAGCTGTCGGGGCGCGGGGAGCCTGGCGGGGAGGAGGATGTGGGGGGGAGAACCTCGTTAAAAAGGGGCAGCCTGTGAGTTGGGGGTGGTCTCATGCCGTGGATCTGCAATCTGCTCCCTCTCGGATTTTTGCACGTTAGCGCCGTACACCCCTCGTGTGCGGCGGCGAGGTAAACAAGCGCTGTGAGCAATGCCTCCCCTTCTCGCTCGTCCCCTCCCCGCCGTCGGCGACGGGGGAATGTGACAAGCTGGCACCGGGAGAAAGCATGAAAGCGATGTGATCCGCTGCGGCTCCCGAGCCGAGAACCTGGGGAGATCCAGTTACAGCGACGGGGTTAGAACAAAAGAGATTTGCCTCCGGGATCAATTCCTCTCCATTTTCCGGGCTGCGCACGTGCGTGTGCGTGCACGCGCGTAACAGCCTCCGTCTCCGGCGGTTAGTGCCGCCGGCTCTGCAGCACGAGCAGCCTGGGGCCTGGCCAAGCACCAGTTCCAATGGGCTCCGATGCTCCGAAATGCTTCTTTTTCCCAAAACGGGGAGAGCAGGGTAATCCCCTGGGACAGGCCTAGGAATAGCAACGCCAGGCCAGGCTCTGTGATGCTTGAAAACCAGGAGCAAAGCTGGGCGGTTGGCAGATGCCAGAGCTCCAGCCTTTCCTCTGCCGAGGCCCGACCCGATGTGGGGCTGAGCTCCACATGTGGGGCCGAGAGTGCTCGTGGTCCCCACGGATCACTGTCTGCTCCCCAGGTGTTTCGAGGTGACACCTCCTTTCCTCCAACACCAGGCTGGCCAGCGAGCAAAACCCAAACCCCTAAAAAGCCTTTTCTGCAACGTAACGGCTGTGCCAGCACCGCGTTAACCGAGATGCCTTTAACCCGCAGCCGTGGCCGGGCTGGGGGCACAGCGAGCGTTTCACACGTGCCACAGCACCGGCTCGAGGAATTAGCGGAGTCCCCCACTCTAGGACGCTTGTCGCTCGTTTTGGAGAGGATTGGGCTTATTTGGGGTTGGGGTTTTTTTGGCATATTGCCTTCTCCCAAATGCCACTGCGGATGAGCGGTGGAGAGCACAGATGTGCATCCCGAGCATACCGCAGTGAGGTTCCTGATTTAAGGACTGTGATTAACCTCTTTACGACAGTTGCTAACCAGGTGCAGAATCATAACGGGAAGAGGAGGAAGCTCAGTGAAAACAGCCAGTTTTCCTCCGTCACCTGGATGCCATTTTCTGCCTGGAAATCGGGCAGGTTTTAGGATTTTTAAAGGGCTCAGGGACACCCCGTTTCTATCAGCACTGCCCTGTAGCTGCTCTCCAGAGCCCGTCTCCTCCTTCCCAGCTTGGGATCCTGCAAACAAGGCATCGACGCAGCGTGAATCCAGCGCAAGATGTGCCGGTGTGCGGGATGACGGGCTGCGGAGCGTGCCCCGCTGGGGGCTGTGTGTGCAGGGGCGCTGACGAGAAACGAGGCAGAAAATCACCCTGGATTTCCTGCCCTTCGTCTCGTGAGTCTGAGCTGGAAGAGCACCATCCCTTGGGCAGAAAAAGCTGCGGCCTCTCCCAGGTGTTCCTGCATGGGATAGGTGGGGGAGCCGGGACCTGCACGCGTGGCCGTGCACGTGGATTTGGCCAATCCACATTTCCATGGAACCTTGCTCTTTGGAAAGCTGGGCATCGGGAGGAGAAAAGTGGTTTTCCATGATTAGGCATGAAAAGGAGGAGCCATTGCAGCTTGTGTTTTGCCATCAAGGGTTAAACCAGGAGCTGCCAAATTTGCTCATTTTCAGGAGATCTGGCATCTGTGGGACTCAGGGCTCCTCTGCGCAGGAGTGTCACCAGCCTCCCAGGTCTGGGTTTCGTGGGTGACACTCACAAGTGCCGTATCTCACCCGTCCCCCCAAATACCGCTCTGGCGTCACGGTCGGTTTTAGATCGACTTCGACGCTGCCCGCCGGCCGGCCAAGCGCTGCGGTGTGTGGCGGGCATGGGCATCTGCACCTCGCTTTCTGGAGGTGCAAAAGGGCCGGACTCTTATTCCCACTGGCGTGATGGACCCCCCTGTTGTACCTCCTCCCCTTTCCATCTCCCCATGTCTTAACCGCAGACAAATCCCTGTGTTTTTCTCCCACAGGGGAGGCTGCAGGCTGTATTTCACACTGGGGCGTCCCCAGGCAGAGAGCGGCGGTCATTGTGCCCCCAACGCTTCTCAGAGTCAAGAGCTGTCGTGTCCCTTGGGAAAACGGCAGGGATAGAACGGGATGGGGACCGGGAAAGAGGGGAACCCCCAAAGCGGGCGAGTAGACGGGCTTGGGAAATGTGAAGAGACAGAAAAATGTATTAAAAACAATTAATAGCTGCTACAACCAAGGATTTAAACTGAAACCAAAGCCTTAGGGAGGGAGGAGATGAAGTGGCTTGCGATTGTTATTTTATTGCTTAATATTTTTTTTTTTTTAAATATGATATGCTAAATGCAAATAAGCATTCTTACTGAGCAGGAGAGGGAGGGGATGGAAGACATGCCGGGAAATGTGAGTGGGATCTAGGTTTTGCATCGTTCGCTGAATTACTGGCAGGTCTTTTGTAACATCTGTTAAAAATAAAACAAACATTCATTTCCATTTCTCGCTGCCTGAGATGGCTTCTGCAAAAAAATTTCAACCTGTCCAGGAATTTGTCTTGAAAGTTGCCCTCCCTCTCCTCACGCCTCCTCTTCTCCAGGGGAGATTTCCTTCCTGGACTTCCCAGGGGCTCCATTAGCCCCACATTAAAGCCTTTTTACTTTGCTCTAAAACTCTCCATCGAAGTAAAAGGAATTCTAATAAACCGCTGGGAAGACTCTGCTATTCACTCTTTCCATGGAAACACGGCGCTGCCTCGGAGCAGAGCTCCTCTCGACGGAGCCTGGGTCACGGCAGGAGGAGACCAAGGAGGGATGGAGAGATGGTTTCCATTATAACAGACCTTTTGAGAGAAATAATCGCTGCTCTCCCACCAAGGAAAGCCTTCGAGACGACGGGGGCCTCGGCACAACGCGGGAGCGGGGCCGGCCTCGGAGGGGGTGGTGGCGTGAAGCGGTGATGTGCCGGGTGCTGAGAAACTCATTAAAACATCTGATTAGTGGAAACGAAGGCGCCCACCGGTGACCGATTCCTCTCTCGATGGGAGGGACGAGTCCAGGAGGGTGGCTGGACCCGGTGCTGTGGGCAGAGGGGGGGCTCAGGGCTGGGGACACGGGGTGCGGTGAGGGGACGGGGTCGCAGGAGGACATCGGTGGCTCCTCACCCAGCGCTGGCCGAACATCACACCAGGCAAATACATTTTTGAAGGCCCCAAAAAAGCCTGTTGGCTCTGGGAGAGGGTTTCCGGCTGTCCCCCAGGCCCCAGGCAGGAGCTGGTCCGAGGGGGTCAGTGCGATGGCCGCCCTACCTAAAGTGACTGCAATATAATTAATTTTGAGCCTCCTCGCAGGCACAATCATCCCGAGCGTTGCCGCTCCGACACCGCGCTGCAGGATGAAGGATGATTTTTTTTTTTTTTTTTTTTTTGTCCCTAAGCACGAGGAAGCTCGTTAGAAATAGCCCGAAGGGCAAAGTTAGGAAATGAAAATCCATGAGATCCGCTCGGATCCGGTGCGTGGAGCTTGATGAGAGTTGGGGCAGAGCTGCCTCCTCCCTGCCTGCAGGGAGCCGCGAGCGTGGGGAGAGGTGTCACCCGGGCCAAGGGACGAGAGCAATCCATTGGGATCATCGGGAGCAGGGCTGGGGGAAACTCAGCCAGCAAGAGAGCTGAGAGGAAGAGGAATGAGGAAGAGACAGCTCAGAGCATCCCGTGTCGGCACCGGGGAGTTCCCAGGGACCCCGGGCCAGCGGAGCTCGGCAGGGCCAGGCGGAAGGGGAGGCTGGTGGGAAAAAGCTCATTTTCCTCAGCATGGAGGAGGAAGCCTTATCTTTGTAGGTCGCGAGACACTGATGGCGACGGAGCGCCTTTGTTTTAGCAGCTCCAGAAATGACATTGCAATGAGTCATTATTTTTTAGCCCCCCAGGGGCAGGAGGCTGGGGGGGAGGAGGAGGGGGGTGTGTTACTTCCAGGGAAGCCTCCGAATTTGATGGGCAAGGTGAGCTCTGCCCTCGCTGCGGGGAAGATGGGAAGAGGCTTTTTGACACCGGTCATGCTGGGTTTGTGGTACCTCGGGGTGAGATCTGCTCTGCAGAGACAGCCAGTGAACACAAGGAGCATGGGGCCATGTCCACCCCTGTGGCGAGGGGCTGGGTACCACGCACGGGGATGCTCTGGAGCTGGATTTCACCAAGAAACTTTCCCATCCCCACAACTATGCAGCACCATCCTCTGTGAGCTCGGAGGCTTTAATGAGTAAAGTTAATTGGGGCGATAGGTGATGGTCTCCCACCCAGACGGTGGTTGGGCTGAGACAGACATGGCCGTGTCATGCAAATGGAGGTGACGTGGGGTGCCGGCACGTCAGAAGTGCCGAGAAGTCATGAAATCAGCCTTTGTGAACTCATAAATCACAGAACTATGAAGCTGCCAGAAAAATCACAGCATTTAATAAACAAAGTGTTTGGTGGTGATTTGATTTGCATATGGGGCTCTCGGGGGCTTGTGGTTTCAACCTTTCTCCTCACCGCGGTGAGGGCAGGGTTTAAGGACAGCAGGGCTGAGGTTCTCCTGAAATCACAGGACTCCCGGAGTAGGGGATTTCAAAGATAGGAGAGCCAGGAAACAACCCAGATGGACCAGATTGCTGAATTTATGGGATCGTGGTGTAAAAACAACAAATCCTTTAGTCTTCTCTCAGTCCCAGAGGAGAAGCCTGGGGGTGATGTCCACTGGATGGTGTCCCACCTTGGCTTTACTAGGGCAGCAGTCCCAGCCTGTGGTGCCAAACGGTGGAGGAGCTCTTCCCTGTGAAGGACAGGGTGCGATCGGTGGTTAGGGGGAATAAATACCGAGTCCCGGGAGAGCCGTGACGTCCCAGCTTGGTTTACCGTCCTGCAGAGAGGAGGCACGTGTGAAGTCGGAGGTGGCCGGGAGCGTGCTGTGGTGTATTAGCTGTAAACAGCCAGGCTGGGGCTGGGATGGGGAGAAAGGGGACAAGGGAGTTGAGAGCAAGCGGTCTGCTTTGGCAGATGCTGGGTCCCCTTGCAAGGTTTGGTCTGTTTTGCGGCTTGATGCCTGCTATCTCGAGTAATTAACAGGGAAAAGAGAGGGCCTGGTTATCCATCCTTCAAGAGCAAGGGGTTGAATTGAAAGGCAGCACCTTGGAAGTGGATCAAATAGCTCTCCAGCCCCCTGCGTACGGCTCGGAAACTTGCTGCCGTGCTGCGTTATCAAGGTGAACAGCTTTAGTTCAATTAAAGTGAGGCTCAGAGCGGAGTCGTGGGAGGAGGCAGGGCTGGGCGCTCGCACCCTTCGGGCAGGAGCCAGCGCGCACGGAGCTGCACGGCAGCGACCCCGGCCAGGGCACCGCTGGTGGCAGGACGCGGGCATCCCGGTGTGCCAGGGCCACCAAAGCTCTCCCTGGCGAGCAGCACTGTGTGAGGGGACCAGCTCCCCCTCCTCGCCTCTGCACCGGATTTTGTTTACCCCTTGGAAAAAGAGGTGTGCAGGGAAGGATTGCTCTTTGTTACCATCTCCCTTTCCCCCCCTTCTCCTAAAATACCCCCCCCCCCAAAAGCAGTCGCTCTCAGCGATGAGCTACCATCAGCTCACCGTGCACCTAAATCCCCGCAGATGCTCGGCGCTGGGAGCTCGCGCGCCTGTATTTTTCCTGCCGGTCCCTGCCTGGGCTGCAGCTGGCTACGGCACACAGAAAGCTGCAGGTGTGATTTGTTCATTTGCCTCCACTCCCCCCTCCCCCGGGTCCCCCAGCGCTGCCTCCCTCTTGCTTTCCTTCCCCGCCGCCACGCGAGCCCACCGAGCTCATCCCACCCGGCTCATCGCAGCGGCGAGACCCGCATCCCACCCCACGCCGACTCCGGCATCTCCCCGGTGCAGCGCTTGGCGGAGGGCTGGGATCGCTGGGGCTGGTGTGTGTGTGTGTGTGTGTGTGTGTGCGTGGAAAGGGGAGGGGGGGTTAATCTGATCCTACGAGGTTGAAAGAGGAGAAAAAAAAAAAAATAAAATCAAAACTATAAAAGAAGGCAGCAACCTCCTCCTTTTCCCTCTCCCCCGCTCCAGAGGATTAAGCCTACAAAAAAAAAAAAAAAGAGAAAAAAAAAAAATGTCTGCAGCTTTCTGTTGACCCTGCATGATGGCATTTTTGCGCTCTGTGTGCTGCCTCTGCTGATTGCTATTCCTGGCACAAACACACACACACACGCACACACATACACACACACGCAGCCCCAGCACGGCTCACACGGGCACGGCGAGCCCACTCCAAAAAAAAAAAAAAAAAAAAAAATTAAAAAACCAAAACAAAACCAAACCGAAAAAAAACCCCAACCATCCCCAAAACCCAACCCAAGCCGGTGCCCCTCGGCGTCCCTGGCCACCCTGGGCTCTGCAGGGAGGGCCACCAGCACCCGCTGCCGCTCGCCCTCTCCTCCACCCCACTTCTCACCTCGTCCCCAGCTCCAGCGAGCACTTTCTGCCGGAGCCGCCCGCAGCCAGAGCCCTCCACCACTCCTACCGCTGGCATTACATTTTCAGGCTGGATGCTATAGGGCCGTTTCTAATTACCTTATATCCCCTAGTGGTCTATGAATAATGGTTAGTGAAGGAGCTCAGAAGGGCTGCTGAGAAGGGAAGCAAAAAAAAAAAAAAAAAAAAAAAAAAAAAAGAAAGAAAAAAAAGGGAGAATTGTGCTATTTCTCACATTTTTTTTTCTAAGGCTCTAATCTGGCTACTGTGCTCTGGAAGAGGAGGAGAGCGAGCCAGCAGGAGAGAGAGGAGAGAGCGAGGACCATCGCAGGTATTGTTGCAAGCTACATCTTTGTGCTTTTTTTTTTCCTTCCTTTTTTTTTTTTTCTGTCTTTTTTTTTTTTTTTTTTTTTTTATTAAAGCCGCAGCAGAATTGGAGGATGGGGGGCGGGGGGGGGAAGGAATGTTATGTGCGGACGGAGCTTTTTCCGGATTTATTTTTCTCTTGTGCAACTCGTGTGCCGCTGTGATTGAATGGATGCACGGCACCGGCATCGCGGAGTTTGGGGGGGGGTGGGAGGGGGGGGGGGGGGGATGGTTGTTGTACGTACGTGTGTGTGTGTGTGTGTCCGTGTGTGTCTGTGTGTCCTGTTTGCGGCAGCGGCGGAGGAGGGGGCGTTGGAGGGGGGGTGGGTGGGGGGGGTGTTTTGCTTTTCTGGAAGTAATAAAGAAATTTGCAACCGGTCCAAAAAACCTCCTGACTTGCCGATTGATGGGTGTCTGAACAAAGATACAGCTGAGACTTGGAATATTTGTGCGTGTAAGGGATGGATTCGTTTTTGCTTGTCCTGGCTCCTACTTTTCCAAAGTTAAAAATAATAACGGGCACGGGGCTGTGAAAGCCTCTGCAGAGGGGAATCTTCCAGGGGAGGCTTATTTAATTTAGGAGTTATTGATGTGCATGGTTTTATACTTATAAAAGTTGCGGCGGTGCCGCGGTCGGGCGCCTGGCTCTCCTTGCCGTTGTCTGCACGTGAGAACGCTGACTTGATGGATTTTCTTTCTTTTATTCGGGGGCTGGCGGGGCAGGAAAAAAATGGATCTAGCAGATAACCCAAGGAATCGCGGGGTTTGCACATCTGGCTGCGCCTTCGGAAAACCCCTCGGTGGGACTTTTCACCTCCCGCTCCCTTTCTCCCACGGCAGATTTTGCCCCCGAATCCTCCATTGACGTTAATAAACAAACAAACCAGGGAATAACCGAGGAGCCCGGCGAGGGGGCTCAGAGCCTGCTGTCGACTGGGGGGGGGGGGGGGGCATGTGCTTTTGTTTTAAATAACGAAACGGCGATGATTGAAAACATATGAATAGGATGCAATGCAGAGCGGGTGTGTTACGCGGGGGGGGGGGGCGGGGGGAGAGCTGGAAAACTGCTTATACGACAGAAGCGGAGCTTGAATGAGTGTTGGTGAGATGAAAGGCGAGGGGTCCGTCTCTAGCCCGGCTGCGGTGGGGGGGCCGTTCCCAAAGGCAGAGGAATGATCTTGGGGTGGGGAAACTGGCTGGGGAGAAATAATAAAAAAAAAAAAACAACAAAACCCACCAAACAAAAACCTGGAGCGAAGTATGTGATTATATCCCATCCAACTTTGCCGGCTGCGGCGTTAATGGAGCTGATTGTACTCGAAAATAATAAAATCCAGAGGAAAATACGCCTGTGCGTGGAGGGGGGAGACGTTTGGGGAGCAGGAGAGGGTCCCACAACCCCGTCGGTCCCCCCAAAAGCGCCGCCGAGGTGGGTGATGCCGTGGCGTTATCCAAACGTGGCCGGATTGTGTTTATTTGGGCGGAAATATAAAGCTCGAGCAACTGCCCCGGGGAGGGCTGGAATCCCCCCGGGAAAGGGCTCGGAAACCGGTGCTGCCCTTCGCTGCCTGCCCTGCCTGGCCTTGCTTTTGTGTTTGTTTGCTTCCAAAGGAGGGAGGTGGGGGGGGGGGAAGAGAGAAGGGAGCCGGGGGGGGGGGGGGGGCGCGAAGGCGGGGAGAAGCCGTGAGGGCGGAGAGCCGATTTAAATTGGACTTAATGGATTCCCAGGGCAGCTCTTTTAGATGAAAGTCAAAATAAGAGCCAAAGTGAATCTCAGCAGACCTGTCTGTTGCATTAGAGATGCAGCCTTCCTCTCCCTCCCTCCCTTTTTTCTTTAAAAGAGAGGGGGAAAAAAGTGTTATCCGTACAGAAGACGGCGTGGAGTTTCTCGTTCCTATAATGAGAGCTCTAATTGAAGAACTTGCAGCCTCTTGGGAGAGTCTTTACTGATCGCTGCTTTTGTTATTCATGCCGCGCTCTGTTTTCTTGGTTTTTTTTTTTTTTTTTTGGGGGGGGAGGCCCTGGCGTAAGTCTGGCCGCAGCGGGGTCGGGGTGCGATGCTGTGTGTGTCCCCCCCACGCCAGTTCGGTGGGATGCCGGCAGGTAACACCCCCCTCCGATCCGTGTCCCCCCCCCCCCGATCCGTGTCCGTCCCCCCCCACCCCGGGGAGGCTGAGCGGCTGCTGCCGGCTGTGCCGTGCTGGAGGAGGAGATGTGCGGCTCAAACCCCCCCCCCGGGAGCCGGGGAGGGGGGGGGGACAGGCTGCAGTCTGGCTGCGGGTGACTCTCGTCCTCGCAGGACCCCTGGGCTGCGGGACGGATCCTGCCCGGCGTGACGCGCGGGGACGGCTGGCGGTGAGGGTGCGAAGCAGGGCTTGTGCCTCCTGCCTGGGCTCGCTGCAGGGTGCCGTGGGGTGCTGTGGGGTGCCGTGGGGCGCCACGGGCTGCCACGAGCCCACACGGTGCAGAGGGTACAATGCAGCCCCACCGCCACGGCTCTTGTGTCCCGTGGGGGTTCAGGGTGGCTCTCTGCAGCCAGAGTGTCACCTGGAGGGGACAGGCGTTGTGCCAAAGCCGCGTGGACCTTGGGTATAGAACAGGACATGGCAGCCGAGCTGACAGGACCTGTGCTGGGCAGGAGAGATGAATTTCCCCCCTCTCCTGCCTTTGCCGTTGCCCAGCAATTCGGGACAGGGAAGGGCAGGGGTCTGGCAGATGGGGCTCCCTCCCAGGGGGGGTCTCATCACCCCCACTCCCGCTCACAGGCCCCTTTGTGTGGTAAGTGTCTCTGTGACCACATGGAGGTGGTGGCTGTCCCCAAGCCCCGTGTCCCCACGTGGTCCCACAGCGATGCTGTGCGTGGCAGTGGGCTGCTTTGGTGCAGCCGAAAGCTGCTGGGGAGCAGGTCCCTACTGCCCCCATGTCCCTCTCCCAACCCTGGACACCTTTTGGAGCTGCACTTGAGCTCTACATGGATGAAAACAAGAACCACGAGCCCTGGGGACGCTCTCGGTGGCATTTGGTGGCTGTGGGGCTGAGTCTGGCCGGGGAAGAGGATGTGTGAGCAGGACAGGGCTCCACCAGCCCATCGGTTTAGCGCGGAGGCAAAGCAGTTAACCTGGACATCAGATCTCCCCGAGAATTGTGTATTGACCCCGACGGCGATGCATCAGGAGCGACAGACTCTCCATCATCGATTCCTCTCCTCCCATCACCAGGTGTCGACACTAACGGTTGTGGAGCCGGCTTTAATTTCAGGCCTCTGGCTCCAAAGCATAACACTTAGCTGTGGTCCCAAGGTGCTGCCAGGCTTTGCAAACGCCTCCGCGGGCAGGTTGCCATCCTTATTTTGTGGCAGGTATGGCCGGGGGTGGCCGGCTGAGCCAGGGATGGGGCTCGTGGAGGACCCACGAGCCCTGGGCTCCCCAGCGCCATCGGGCAGGGTGGCCTCCCGAGGTGGCCTTTGGTGGAGGACCCAGGGGGGCACCTGGAGCTCCTGTTTTGCCAGTCTTTGCTAGGAAAACCCTCTGGTCTGGTCCCCCCGTGCTGTTGGTGCTGAGCAGCAGAGGATGCACCGGGGCTGGGGAGTCCCAGTCCTCCTGCAGCCTTTGCTGGGTGACCTCGTCTGACCGGGGTGCCTCTTGCCCTCCCCACCTCCGAAATGGCCACGACCAAATCCGATGGGCCACGTGTATGTGTGCCACCCCACGGAGACCCGGTGGGGAGGGTGGTGTTTTTCTTGGGTGCCTTGATTTTGGGCAGGATGAAGCTGCCGGCGGGGGCCGGCTGGCACGCCGCCTCTCCTCCTTCCCAGCATCTTGAGATTTCCGAGACGCACGCAACCAGGCTGAGGCTGAAAAAGCTGCTTGTGGTTCAAGAGCATCTCCTCGACGGAGGAGAGAGGAAGGCTTTTCATTCCTCCCTTTCTTTTGGAGCTAGCTGAGCTCCCCTCGCCGGTGCAGGGGCTCTTCCCGCTCCCCCCTGCAAGGGAACGTTAAAAGCCAGGGGCAGCGGATATCTTGACACCCCGTCAATCCGAGCCTTTTACAGCAGCAGTCTCTGAAGGCTGGCACTCTGCTGCACAGAAGAAAACAAGTGAGAAGAGGGGGGGAGGCGAGAGCAAGCCTTTGCAGCCGGCAATCGATAATTGTAGTGTCAGTCACTGCCTAGGAAGTTCCCACATCCCCACTGTCGCTGGCGGGGGGTGGGAGTAGGGGAGGGCGAGAGCTCGGCTCTGCCCCGCGCAGCATCGGGCACGGGGCAGGGAGCGATCATGGAGGGCGAGAGCCCGGCCCCGAGCAGGAGCCTCCCGCTGCATTACTCACCACTTGATGTAGCTTGAACCTTTCAACTCCCTCCCCTTGGGGATGGAGCGGGCTGGGCAGAAGGTGTCGATGGAAAACGCTCTGCTTTCCGAGGTTTGAGGGTTGGCTGGGGGTTTTTTTCCCCCTTTCCTTCTTTTTTTTTTTTTTTTTTTCCCCTTCCCCACCCCGCTCTGTGTACATTTGGGGCTCTAATATTCTCCAAAAAAATACAAAAGGAACCCCAAAAAAATACCCAACCCCGCTCCCCCTCGTGTGTGTCTCCGTCTTAGCAAAAGCCGAGGTAAAAGATCAGGGAATTCTTCCTTTTGTGCGGCTTTCAAGACCAAAGATGCGCCGGTGAAAAGGGGAGGCTCAGAGTACCAGGCACACACAAGTGTTAAAGGAGAGGCTTCCCTTTTGTCTCCAAGGCGATCAGCCGGCGAAGGGATCCACAAATTAATTAAAAATTGCTCTGTCTTGATTGAGTTATTCCTGCTCTCATCCCACCTGCCTATCAAAAGACTGGGAATGGCAGGAGGAAATTCCTAGTTCTTTCCCAAACAGCTCAGACACGTACTACGGACCGTCTCACTCGCCTTTTATCCCAGGCAGCAAAGGAAATAAAAAAAGGAAGGGCTGGCGCGGTATCCAAAGAGATCTCTCCCGGAGGATGCGTCCCTCTCCTGCGCTAACAAATGCTGCGGTGTTTGGACAATTCGGCAGAAAAATGAACAGATTTACATGTCACGCATGGGCCAAATTGTGGTTGTAACTCCATGAAGTTGATGGAGATCCATCGGAGATTAATTTGGCCCAAGGTCTGGCGCTCGCTCCGCGGGGAATAGGCTGGATCTCTGCCTTGGTTGAAACAAGAGGTATTCAAATGGGTTTGTTGTGGCTGCACTATGCCCAAGTGGCAGAGCCGAGCAAAACTCCCAACCGGTTGTGTCCCTTGTGCCAAAGCGCCATAAATACGCCTCGATCTGTCAAGTCGTGCATGGTCTCTACCGCGTTTACCGCCGAGAACGTGTTAAGGGCGTAGATTTATACGTAGGGGCTGTACAGAAGTCTCCCTGTGTGCTTTGCTGGGAGGCTTGAACTCCGTCCCGGCGTCCTGACGCGGGGAATCCTTTCTCCCCACCCATTTATGGGATTTCCACCCAAAACGAGCCTGTGCCAGGACCAAGCTCAACCCCAGCCCAGTTGAGCCCGGCTCCCAGTCCCAGGGCTCGGGCTCTTTTCTGGTTTGGGGGAGCATCGTCAGTCAGCGCCTCCGAGCTGGGTTCGGGGGGTTGGTTTGCTGCTTTGCAGTCAGACCTTGCTGCCTCCGCTTTATTGTCATCTCCGCTCTTAGTCACCGCTCGATGCCTCACCAGGGGACACCGCTCCTGCTGCATTTATGGCAGCCACTAAAATTGGCGCTCGGTGCTTGTGCTCCGGTGGGGAGGGACACTGAGCATCAGGGAGGCTCTGCCCAGCTCCGTTACGGTCCTCGACGTTGCGTGGGGCGTGCGGAGGAGCTGCAGGGCACGTCGGTCACCGGATGGGTCCCCTGTGCCAGGGACAGACCTCCGGCTCCCCTGGATCCCATCCGGCTCATGCCGGGAGGGGATATCGGAGCAGTGCTGGAAAGGAGCAGCACCGGCCACATTCTCAGGTGGAGATGGCCAGCGCGTAAATGAAAATTAGATGCTCGATAAAGTAGGAAAGAATAATTAAAAACGTTCATGGCTGCTGGCTCGCAAAGGCGTGGGCACTCACTGATCTGGCGAGGCACGGCTGTTGTGTGTCCCCCCCCACAAACACCACGTCCTTCAGCTTGGCTGTCGCCGGCTAAACCTCCCGCACCGCCTCGTCCTGTGATAGCGTGTCCTTCACCGTGCCTGTCGCTATATGATCTATAGAACAGGGCTGGCCTGTTCATACCACTGCCTTTCACCAGGCCGGCGACTGGATTCTCCGGAGGAGGCTCTAGTCCTATCATAGCATGTCCTTCACCGTGACTGCTGCTGCGCGAGAGGCACGGCGGCGCGGGGCTCTAATACCTTGTAATTCACTGTGACTGCTGTGGCAGGACCTGCACCGCGCTGCGCTGCGGCAGCCCTTCAAACCCTTTGGCTTCTGCGTCTGCTGCCTGGCTTCGGAGCAAGGACACGCGGTGGGGGGACCTTGGAGGTGCCCCGGGCTCGGAGCCTGCTCCCCGGCTCCCAGTGGGTGCGGGGAGAGTGCGGAGCATCCCTGGGACACGGTCCCATGCTGGCTCCTGGGTGGTTTGCAGGGTGAGATCCCCGTGAGGAGGGGGTGCTGGGGGCCAGACCCTGCCCAGGCAGTGGAGAAATCCCCGTCCGAGTGTGGCAGGGTGAGAAATGGCCCTTAGATGCAAGAAAAGCATCCTTCCTCTGGGTGGTTCTCGGGCAGCATAATAAATGTCAAAAGCCCAGCGCGCACAAAGGAGAAAGGGACGTTTGGCTACCGAGCGCGTTTGTTCCGGGAGCTGATTTACTTTGAAGACTTAAAGGGTTCTTCGCTGCTTCCCTCTTCGCTGGTTAACCCTGTTCCTTTGCCAGTTAAATAGAAATGTGGCCGCCATCAATAAAGTCCTTTTGGAGGCTCCGCTGTGGACGTTTGCCATGCCGTTCTCCTTCCCGTAGAGGTGCCGTGCCGGACATCTCTCCCTCTTCCACTGATCCGGTTTAGCTCCTCCGTGGGCAGACGGCGGCTGTACCTGTGAGCTTTTGCTGCCGTGATAAAGTGAGGGTCCCACAAGGGGCCAGGGTTTGCCAGCCAGGCGATGGAGATCCCCAGTTCCCACCGCTTCCCCTCCGTGCACACAGGAGCCAGGAGCCGCGGTGTCGGGGACCGGATTCGGGGCTGGTGCTTTGTGTTGCTGGGTTTTCTTTGCAGGGGAGGCGATGCAAAGCCACGCCGGGATGCTGGAGCCTGCAGGAAGAGTGAGGATGAAGGAGAATATCCTCAGAGGGCTCCCGGGCTGGGAGAAGGGCATGTTCAGGGCAAGACGGGTGAGGGGGCAGATTTTCGGAGCTAGCACGATGCTGGAACCGGCCGGGGTGCGGCGTTGCCGGAGGAGCTGGCACCCTGCTGACAGGAGCCCCATTTTTCCAAAAGGCGGGGGTTGGCGTCTCCCATTTTGCTCCCGTGCAAATTGGCAGCGACGCCGCTGCTCCTGCTTGGACCGGGGAAAGAGAAATTTGGCCCGGTGGCTTTTCTTCCTCCCGCTTCCCCCCGCAGCCTGGGCTACAGATCTGCAAACAGCTGTAAGAAGCGCAGAGATCATTAGCTGGAAGGATCAGATGAGATAGTTTCTTAAAAGGATTGTCTGATTTCTCTATTGATCAGCCTGATTTAAAAGGGGGAGTTGGGTCAGGGGGCATAAATTATCATTGAAGGAGGGGTGAAGGCCTCAAAGGCTGCGCTGCACTTAGCTGCAGTGCTGAGGAATGTGTCTCTCGGTAGGGACGTGCATAGCTGAGCGCCGTGGCTGCTGGCCAAGTTGGGTCTCCTCTACACTGAACTGGGAACCGAGTCAAGGGAAGTGCATTTAAACTTGGTTAAAGAGCCTCTCTCCGCCAAACTGGTTTCTGCAGCCCCCACCGGTATTGCGGGGGGGGATGTTTGTTTGGGGTCGTAGGGGGGCAGGGGGTTGCAATGCACGGCCCTGCTTGAAGTTTGGGGGGCGGCGATGGGTTGGGGGAGCCGTGGGGTCCCGCTGACTGCGAGCGAGCGAGCTCCCTCCCCAGGGAGAGGATGCTCTCGCCCCGCGGGGACCTGCGACCTCTCCCTGGCTTTCCCCAGGCTCCCTGTGTGGTCTCCGGCGAGATGTCGAACCACGGGAGGTTTCTGCCTCCCTGGCTATAAAATGAAGCTAATCTGCAACCTGAGGTTGCTGCTTTCCCCGTTCTTGTGATCCCTGCCCGGGGCTCCCCCATCTCCTGCCACCAGAGTCATGGGACTCGCAGCCTTCACTGCAGCCCCCCCGGCCCTCCGGCTTGTGGGAAATGGAAGGGGAAAACATCCAGAGAAAATAAGACGCCATCCCCACTGATTGCAGAGGGTCTGGTTTGGGGGACGCCCCATGTCACCTGCACCGGCTTGCTGGGCCGCAGCGTATTTGTATCTCTTGGGGTGTGGGAAGCACCCATTTCCCCAGGGAGTCTCACTGTCGCCGCCTTCTCGCTCCTGGAGCTCCGTCTCGGCCCCCACCGCCCAAACATGGCATCTCCCCGAGCAGAGTCCTGCACGAGCCGGTCGGTGCTTCTTGCTGGTTTGGCGCCTGGTGGGGGTTTTGGCTGGAGCAGGAGGGGCTCGAGCCTGGGGTGATATGTGCGGCTGGGAGCCGCAGCCCTGCCAGGTGCATGAAAGCCAAGGCCAGCCCTGTGCATCATGCTTCTCCTCATCCTCATCCTCGTCCTCATCTTCGTCCTCATCCTCATCCTCATGATGGTGGAGCCTCCTGTGCCTGCATCAGCGCCCATCTCTGCCTTCTCTTGGGGTTTGCATCTTGCACCTCCGGGGACAGACCACGGGGATCTGTGACAGGGTGATGGCACCCCGACGGGGCTGATCGGGAGCCGGGACAGGCTGGCTGGCGAGGAGAAGCTGGAGGGACAGTTGCAGGATGCTGCGGCATCCTCTGAAGCGGGTTTGTGCCCTCTCCAGCGCCAATGGGCTTTTTTTTCCTCTTTTACTTCGGGCTGTGCTAAAATAAAACGATGCAAGAAACGTGGTTTCTGGCACATCATCATCGGGGTGAACACAAGCAGAGCCGTTCCCGGGAGCTGTGGGCAGGCACGAGGTGCCCCGGTGAGCGCGGGGTTGGGGCATCTGCCCAGAGCCGGGTGTCCCCAAGCTGGGGACATCTCCCAAAGCTGGGTCCATCTGCCCTTCCCCAGTGCTGCCCCACACGCCAGCAGTGCCACCAGTGCAGCCGAGGCTGCTGCCCGCCCCGGTGCTGCCCGTCCTCTCGTTCCTGCCCTCCCGTGCACCCCGTCCCCGTGCATGGAGCCTGTCAGGGATGGCAGCACCATGGTTCCCCGCGGCGTGTGGCTCGGGGCTGGGAGGAGGTGAGGCAGGGCATTACCATGGGTCACCTCTGCCAAGCAGAGAGCAGGGGGCCGGGACCCCAGCCTGGGGCATGGCCGGGTGCAGGCAGCGTCGGGCAGAGGGTTCAGACCCGGCACAAGGTTGCGCCAGGGCGGCGGGGGCTCATGGCGTCCCTGTTCTCACCGAGGACGCGAGCATCTCTTCCAAGCATCTGCGCGGCATTGGCCTCCCGGCACGGCTGCGGTTGTGGCCACCGGCGAGCAGCGGCTGGGCCAGCATTATCCTGGAAATGTCAGCCGAACGCCAGCCCGCCAGCAAGCGCCAGGACGCGGCGGGTGGCGGTGACTCGGCTTGCTGGCATTGGCTACCATTTTAGAGGAAATGTGGAGCGGCGGGTAATTATTTCTCTTTCTTAATTGAAATTTCAGCCTCAGTGGTTTGCGAGAGCGGGCGGGAGAAGGAGCACAGGCGAGCGTGGCAGGAACGCGGGGCTCGTCGTGGGCCGAGGGGGAGCATGAGCGTGCCGAGCCCACAGGGTGGCAAAGCATCCCACGGCTCGCCTGGGGTCCGGCACCGCCGGGAAGGGATTCCCACAGCCCATGGCACGGCCTGCTCACGGTCGCAAAATAAAATCAACCCCAAAAGGGCAGAGATTTTGCATGTTTTTTAGCGGGGGGGGGGAGGGGGGAGAATGCTTTATTGTTTCTTTATTCCTCTATTTCTGTTTTGCTTCGGATGGAGGGCCAATTAAATGAAATTACGCGCTGCAGTCTGGCACCCCGCACCGGCTCGGAGCAATCAGGTGTAACGCAGCATGGCTGATGAGAGCCAATCAAGATGTATAAATGAGGTGTTGACATTCAAACAGCAGGTACCCGCGCCGCCCAGCCGCAGCCGCGCTCGCGGGCTGTCGGGCCCGCGCCACGTCTTCGGGCGCGGGGGCTGTGACAGGCGGCAGAAAGGGCCGGTGCCCGACGGGGCAGCCGGGCTCCGCTTCGTCTCCATAGCATTTCGTATGAAGCGTGATGGCGGGGAGATGACGAGCAGCGGGGGGCGGCGGGCACAGGAGCGGGTGGTAGGCATCCCCACCGGGGTCTTTTTGTTGGCAGCCCCCGTGCCCGCTGCCAGTGCATCCCGTGGTTGAGGAGATGATGCAGCCGCCGAGCCCTTAGCACCGCAGCGGGGTGGGCAGTGAAAATGCTGTTGCATTGGGGAAACTGAGGCACGGGGCAAGCTGGTGGCATGCGGGCAGCCCTCCTGGCTCTCAGGCGTGCCGTAGCTGCCGCCGCAGGATGCGATCCCCTCGCTGGGAGGTGGGGACCGGCGGCCTGGCAGCACCGCGCAGATCGGAGGAGCTCGGAGGCCATCCGGGGAGGAGAAAGCAGCTCCGTGGCGAACAACCTCATCAGCGTTTCCTGTCTCACGATGGAGAAATCGCATGTGGTGAGAGGCTCTAAAAATAGGCTCAGGCAAACTTTTAACCACATTTGCAGATGTTAAAGGTAAAGCCGGAGCAGCCCTGGGGGAGAAAACATCCCCGGTTGTGCCTCCCCGGCGTTAACCCTCGGCGCTGCTGGCCCCAGCGCAGCTACGGGGGGAGCCGGACCGGAGGCCAGCAACCCCCGGATGGGCAGCGGGGCCGAGCCGCCGTCTCGCCGCGCCGCTCTCCTCCGCGTCCCCATTAAGCGTGCCGGGGAGGACATTAGGAGCAGGAGCACGTAGCGGCAGGCTCTGTCTAACAGCGCTGCCGCCTGACCCTGATTTGTAGCAGGGCTGAGCGGGGAGGTTTGCTGTAGCGTTACAGCTCTTCCTGTGGTAATAGCCCGGCCAGGCGTCACACGCACGGCGCTGCCGGTGGCACGGGGAGGCCGCAGCCGCCGGGGCGGATGGGGTGGAAAGGAGAAGCCGCCGTAGCTGGGTCGCGGCACGCTTGCTTGCGAGGGGAGGGAGGGGGCAGGCTGGGACGCACGCTGCCATGGCGCAAGCGGTGATGCCGCTGGGGTTGCTTCTCCCCGCGGCGGCGGTGCTGGTGACCGGCATGGTGGCAGGGAACTGTCTGGATGTGCCTGTCTCTGTCCCTGTCCCCACCAGCCCCATGGCCCCGTGTCCAGTGGCTTGTCCTGCACGCAGCAGCCGGGGCGTGCCGGTGGTGCTGCCATCCCCTCGCTGCCTGCTGGGGCTGGAGTCACTTGGGGACAGTGGCCAGGGCTGCCACGTCCTCTCCCAGCCACCGCATCAGCTCCCCGATGGCACCCAGGGGACGTTGTTTCACCTCCCCAGTGTCCACCAGGACAAGGGTGACACACTGTCAGCGGGTGCTGGCCCCACACCTGCCAGCGTGGTGGTCACGGCGAGGTCCCCATCCGCCACCTCTGGGCCATGGTGATCTCTGCGTGGGGACGGATGCATCCCGCTGCCGTTCATCCCCAGGGACTTGCAGCGGCAGAACTGACCCTGGCAAAGGAAATATGGACCCCAGAGGGTCGAGCCAGGTCCTGGCGTTGCTGCCCTCGGGCTGGCGAGGGTGTTCTGCCCGTGAAAGATGGAAGAGGCAGCACTGCCTGCGAGCATCGCTCCACGGTGCCGCGGTCCCCTGTGCCGGCCCTGCAAGCCTGAGCAGGAGAGACCGAGGAACCTTTAACCTCGCAAACCTGGAAAGTTGACTCAGTCCATCGGAAAGATGAAAAAGCCAGAGCGAGTGAATGATTAAAGGGAAGAAAATGAGATTCCTCAGGTTACCTTAGCTACCCGCTGGCTGGTGCTGGCAGCTCGCAGGTCCTCGGCACCTCTTGCACGCAGCTGGGTGCCGGCGCATGGCGGGGGGGACACGGCTTTCGCTTCGGGAGGGGGCTCCCCGGGAGGTTTTTAATAGTTGCTCTTTGTGCAATGGCTGGGGGGGAATCCATCGCTTTCTGTCCGCCATCACCTGGCGTCACCTCTCCTCCTGCCTGCGACGGCTGCATCCTCACGGCTGGGTTTGGGGTGATGGTTTGTATCGTCATCAGCCTTTACCTGCAACCCCGGAGAAAAACTGCCCTTCTGAGTTTTATTTAGATTAAAAAAAAGCCCAAAGCCAACCCTCAAACAGGCACGAGCTGCATGGGGCCTTGTGGCCTGATGGCCAGGGTGCCAGGGACCAGCGCTGGTCCCCAGAGGTCTCCGTGGGCGAGAGCCAGCTGCATCGGGATCGGTGTTTTGGCAAAAGGCATCACCTTGCCGGTAGGGATAATAACCAGGAGGGGGAGGGGGCCGGGGCAGGCAGACAAGCAAATCCGTTTTATCAGACGCCGCATATTTTATGAAAGCACATTTCAGCTCTTCAGCTTTGGAAAGCTTTTCATACCCTTTAATTTTCTAATAAAAAGGAATTACGTTTGCTGAAAAGCCAGTAACAAGATTCACTGTCATTGTCTTTTGTACAGACCATAATTCCTGGCTTGGGCTCCTGCCTGCAGCCCCGTTGTGTGGTCCTAAGGTGTGGGTCCGGTGTGCTGGCAGGGGGGGACAGGGGACAACGGCCGTGCCGGCAGCGGGCAGGGGACAGCTTTGCCGGCAGGAGCTTGTGGCAGGCGTCCGGGGATGCCGGGGTGAAGAGGAGCACCATGTTCGGTTCTGTGTGTTGACCAGCCGCGCAGGGGCGGCTCTGGGGCACCTGGACCCGCCGGGCCAGGAGGGCATTTTGTGTCCCCCCCCACCGCAGGACGGGGATTCGGGAGGATGCGAAGGACAGGGCGCAGAGGGGAGCGGTGCTCGCTGCACCCACACGGCAGCAGGCGCTGGATCAGGCCCCGCTGCTGTGCCTCCCCCTGTGCCATCCTGCCCAGTTTTACACCGGTTTTACACCGGTTCCCCTTTATGGGCAGCCTGATGGCGGGGAGGAAGGCTGCTGGTCCCCCCGCTGACCCACCCAGGGTTTTACTCCAGTGGGGAATTGGCTTTATCCCGGTGGGGAATTGGCACGGTGCCAGCCGGCACTGATCCCTCCTTTGGGTGCAGCAAATCTGTGCGCGCAGGGAGGTGGATCCTCCTCACGTGCTCCTTGCATCAGACGGGGTACGGCTGGAGCAGGGACCTGGTGTCTCCCAGCCGGGAACTGCGGGCACTTCCCAAGGGCCCAGGTGCGATGGAGCGGCTGCTCCCCACTGCGCCCCGCACTGGCTCCTCTCCAGGGACACCGGCTCCCGCCGATGGCCTTGCCGGGACATCCCTCCCTGGCAGGGGCTGGCTGTGTTTGATGCAGGGAGGCCATCCCGGTCCTGTCCCCTATGGGAAAAGCCGTCCCCAAAACCCCAGCGACCCGGCGGCCGCTCGCGGGGTGGTGGGGAAGGGTGAGCACTGGCGCAGGCTTGATTCCCGACGGCTTCGCCTTGGCGAGGGGCACGCTGCTGGTGCGGCGGGTGGGATGGCTCTTGAACCAAAAAACAGGGAATTTAATTGCCTGGTCGTTGGCCTTGTAATCCCAAGCTCCAGAACCCATGGCACCCCCAAGATCCCGCCGACCACAGGCTGTGCCCGCAGGCAGCATGGCTGGGGCCGGCACCGAGATCCACCAGCTCCTCCCGGCTCCCCGCAAAGCCCCCGGCACATCCTGGCAGCGCCCGCGGCGGCGGAAGCCCTTCGCGGGCTCGCTCGCTCCCCACGTCCCTCCCGGGGAGCATCTCTCTCCGAGCGCTCGAGCCGTGGCTCTGCCGCTGCCGCGCGGTCTCCCGGCCGGCTGCCACGTGGCGCCGGAGCCACGATGCCGCAGCCGCTGGCGCTCCGTCTCCCTCCGAGCTGCTCATTTGAAGTTTCAGCTCGCCGGCTGGTTTCGCGCGGGGGGCGGAGGCGGGGGGGGGATGCAAAACCAGCCCGCAAACACCAATAAATATCTTCTACATCCTCTCCCCCCCCTCCCGCCCCCCTCCAATTCTCGTTTTCATTCTTACTTCCCAGCTGGTTTTGGGGGGAGAAACGGGTTTTCAAAGCGTTCCATAAACGTGTGTGTAACAATAGGAAGCGTTGCCTTTTAGCCTGCGGCCGGCACAGTTTTAAATGAGGTCCCAGGTAGTCATGGTTACCTCTCCTCTTCAGTAAGAGATGACTTTTATTTCCTGCCTTTTGTATTTGCACATCTCAGATATACATTCTCCTAAACCATAATTGGTATTCACGGATAGACGGGGACGCGGGAGCGAGCCGCCGCGAGAGGGGAAGAGCCAGATGGACGCAGGGGGTGTCAAGGTCTCCAAGCCCCCAAACATCAGGAAATCTTAATTTCAAGTCATTTTTCCTCCCCTGGCAAGGGCGGGGAGGCAGCCCTGCCTCTCTGCAGCCTCAGGGCTTGTCCTGATCCCACCTCCCTGCCAGCATCCCGCTTAGCCTGGATGCTGCCCCGGGATTCGGGATTCACCTTGCCTATGAGCAGCCTCTCCTTCTGGAAGGGCTCCCCGGCATCCCGCATCCCCTCCCGAGCATCCCTCGATCATGCTGAGCTGGGAGGGTGGCAGAGGGGCCGCACCGTGTCCCCCCAGCCCCGAGCAGGGTCCTGCCTTCACGGGCAATGGGGTTGGGGGGGGTGTGTGTGCGAACCCCGCACCCTTTGGATTTTGGAGGCGAGGAGGGGAAGCGGAGACGCGGGGCCGTACGCTCGCAGCGGGCACAGCCCGGGGAGCGGGCGCGGGAGGGAGAAGCGCTCGGCGATGATTGATGAAAGATCATAGCCTCATTCCACAGGATCATTGCTCAGAGTGTGGGCAAAGCTGCGCCTCCCAGGGGGACCATCGCCGGGATGCGTGCGAGCCTGTGTTTCAGGGCAGAGGGGATGGAAAGCTACATATTTTATGCCTTTTTTTTTTTTCTTTTTTTTTTTTTTTTTTCTCTCTCTCTCTCTAAAGCACCAGGAAAACAAAAACCCAAGCTGTCTAATCAGAGACAAGCAGATTCCACCCACTTCCTTGGAAAACTTGCATTTGCTAGGAAATCATCTAGCTGCATTTACAGCAAGCAGAGTGCCCCAGCGGTAGCTCGTGCCTTTCTGGCAGGATGATAACCAGCGCTGAACAATTATTGCGCTGGAGCGGGAGCAGCAGACATATTGGCTTTTCTCAGCCAGCAGGAAAGAATTTGCAAAACTAAGCAGGCGACTGGAGCAGCTCGGATTTGCAGCGCTGGATGCGCGGTGCCGGGGATTCGCAGCTCACCAGATTTGCTGGTGGCAGCATATCAGGGACTTGCACACCGCATGCACCTGGGCTCCTATTTACTTTTTTTTTTTTTTTACTTTTTTTTTTTTTTTCTTTTTTTTTCTTTTGCAAGGGAAGGGCCCGGTTTCGCTGCCTGAAAAATGCCTCCGGTTGCCAGCTTCCCCCGCAGACACTCAGCCCCCCAGGTGTGTGCTGGGGCTGGTGGGGAGAAGTTGTTTGCTTCTTTATTTCCCCCCCCCCCCCCCCCGACACACACACCCCCTTTAATGAGAAAAATGTGTTCTTGTCAAGGAGGTTGTCCTTAAAAAATACAGCGCTGGGAAGAAAGGCACTTGGCTCCATGACATTTACCTCCATGGGGCCGCGATTGATGCGCAGCACCCGGGAGCCTGCCCTGTGCCAGCCCGGCTGCCCGCGGCATCGCCGGCAGGCGTAGGGTCGGTCCTGGGGTTCCCAGGAGAAACCCCCCCCCAGGGCACAACCCCAAATCCCCACTGAGCTCCTTCGCTCAGTTTTCACTTCAGGCTGGGATGCACGGGATTGCTGGAGCAACTCCCATCCCGCAGAGGTTTTTGGTTCGTCCCGGGGCAAAACTCTCCCTGGTGGCAGGTCCCACGTCCGCCCTGGGCTGCTGCACCGGGGAAGCAAAGAAATCCCCTCTACAGCCTCACCGGGTTTGGAACCGGGGTTTGGCCCCGTTCCCCCTCTGCCCGCTCACAGCAATTCCCTTTCCCAGCCTGGAGCGTTTCCGAACAGGATGCTCCGATGCGGAAAAGTGGCACGGCAGGGTTTCGGCGCGGATCCTCACCATGCTCCCACCGCGGGTGCTGCCCGGCAAGGACGGCGGGGCAGAGCCTGGCCCGGGATACGCAACCCGGCCCCGCTTTGGATGCAAACTGCACATCAGTTGCAACAGCAGCTGATGGAGACTCCAGTATATTAGCAGCATTAATTAAGTTACAAAAATTATGCATGTTATCAGTTATGAGACGACCTTTCATAAACTCAGTTATTAAAGCAATAAAGCATGACCCGCTGGTCCTAACCAGTTTAATGGCTGGCTAAGAGTGCGGTTTTTCACATAATACTTTTAGCAGGTCATTAGCTGAGCAATAAGATAACACGGAGAGCCTAAGTGATGCGCGCGAATGGCAGCAGAGGCAGACGCGCCGCTCAAGGGGGGGACGCGGGGATGGGGGTCACCCGTCCTCCTGCGCCGCTTGCGCGGGCTCCGGTGGGTGGCTGGAGCGGGTGATGGTGGCGGATGCTGCCAGGGATGCTTCCAGCCTGGCTGTGCCGTGCCGAAATCCCGACGTCGTGGGGTAAACCCATCCCTGGGCAGGTTTGGGGCAGGCGTCGGTCCCCCTGCAGCCCCGGCGTCGCTCCCCAAGCCCATGCTGCAGAAGGGAGATGGGATGTGGTGACATGGCCACCCCGGGGCTCCTGGCTGTGGCCCCGGTGCCGCTGAAGGACGGGAGACCCCAAATCTCCGTGGGGCTGGGGGAGGGATGGAGGGGCCTGGGTTCCCCGCACCTGGCCGGTCTCGGCTTATGGATGGTGCTGGTCTCGGCTAACGAACGGTGCTGGTCTCTCTAGGCTGAGACCCCCCATTTGGGGGTGGCTGGGTTGGTCCCTGCATCCCCGATGTGCCCGTTGCAGCACCCGTGGGGACGCGCCACGTGTCCAGGGCCATCGGGAGGAAGCAGCCGAGCCCTGGCCACCAGGTCCTGCTCCCTCCACGCACCGTTGCCATCACCAAGCGCATCCCAGCTGGGTGCCGATGCCCTCCCTACCCGCAGCCACACCGCGGTACCCGGACCTGCCGAGAGCCGCACCGTGCCACCGACACCCCCAAAGCGCCTTTCCCCCTCCCCGCCAGCCGTTTCCAAGCACTGACCCTCTCCATAAACAAAGGAGAGGGAGAGGGAGGGTGGCTGGCATGTTAATATACTCTCCCCCCCTCTTTTCCTCCCTTCATCCCTCTGGGAAAGGCCTTTGCAGATATAAGCAAACCTTGATTAAAAGCTGCCTGACAGGCAACGGCAGCAGCAAGCAGCAGGCAAGGAAGCTCTCCAAGTCCAAAGGGAGCTGCTTCTGCTGCTGCCGCTGCTGCCTCCATTCTCAGATGTCCCTGATCCTTTAATCAATCACAGCCGCGGAAGAGAAGAGCAAACACCCGTGCCGGGGCAGAGGTATGTGCATGCATTCGTTCCAGCCGCAGCCGAGGCAGCAGGGCGGCCTCACGTCTTCGGCTGGAGGCATGGAGCCGTCCCCGAGCTTGGAGCTGCCCTTTCATCTCCCAGAGACAGGGACTGTGTCCCCGCTGGTCCCTCCGATGTCCCCACGGGACCCGGCCCGGAGGATGGGACCCCGCGGGGTGCAGGCAGCGGGATGGGTGCAGGCAGCGGGATGGGTGCAGGCAGCCTCTTGCCCGTGTCTGCCCCTTCCTCGGGTGCTGCGGTGCAAAATGCATCCCCGGGGGAGAGATGCTCCCAGCTCCCATCCCGTGGGCTGCGCCGCGCCGGTGCTCACCTGCCCGGGTAGCAGCGAGCGGGGAACAGGGGGTGTTTGCAGATGGGTATACGCTGCTGGGGAGCTGCCGGGATGGGGACGGCCACGGGGCACCCTCCTGGGCATTGGGTAACACAGGGCTGGCCAAAACCCAGCCATCCTTCGACGGCAAACCGTGGCTGGGCACGTGGTGCTGCGCCCGTGGCTCCCGGCTCCGTAGCCCCAGGGATGGCCCTGATGGGGAGCAGAGCCCCATCTTTGGCTGCATGGGGTGGGCGAGGGGTCCGTTCTTGCCCTGAACCACCAGCGTGTGGAGAAATACCCTCCCCTTCCCCCGGGATGATTTGTCACCAAGTCCTGTGTGTCACCGCAGGGCTCGCTCCCTGGGTGAGGCTGCGGACGGGGGTGGAGGGAAGGGAAAAAGGCGTCGTTTTAGTAAAACCCAGCAAAATCCTCTCTTTTCCTGACGTGCTTCCCCAGCTCGCGTGTGGCGACGGGGGCTCTACCCGCGCGAGGCCGGCAGGGGCAGGCAGGGACTGCGATTTCCTTGCTTATTTTTTGCCATTGCTTATTTTTAGCGCCGCGTCTTAATATATTGTGACAGTGCCCTGGGACGTACTGCGCCTCCGGTCGTATGAGAAGGTGTCTGGGGCAGAGCCGCTTGACGCCGCAAACGAGTTTCAGCCAATCGCCGGCACGGCGCTGGCTAACGAGGCACCCGCCGCTAACGGGGGGTCCCCGGAGGGGGCCAAAGGAGGGGGGAGTGGCAGGGAGGAACCGGTGCACCGAATTTGTCGGGGCTCTGCAAGGAGGGACTTGCTCTTGGGGGAGTCCCGGGTTTTAAAGCCCTTTTATGTTTTTTTGATAAGGGGGTTGTGGTAATGACGGGCTGATGGCTGGCAGCCGCGGCGGTGGCTGAGCCTGTGCCCGGCAGGAGCAGTGTCTTCGGTCAGGGCCGTGGTGGAGAGCGGGTTCCGGCACGGTGGGGGTCATCCAGGGGTTTGGTGTTCCAAGCAGGGACCTCGTGGGTACCAGGGGATGCTGGAGCTGCTCTGGCCTCAATCTCCTTTTGTGGAGCTGCTTTTTGGGAAGGGTTGAATGGTTTCCACGCCAAGACGTGCCGTGCGGTTGCGTTTTTCGACCTGCAAGCGGTTTTATCGCGGAGAGGCAGCCGGCAGAGACATGGGAACATCGGGATCTTACCGGGAGCCCGGTGGGAGCCCACCAAGCTGGAGGTCGCCAGCACCGGCTCAGCGGCGGGTGCGAATCCGGTGGGGACCGCGTGGCTGGGGGAGAGCGGGGTGCATCGCGGGGCTGGTTCTGGCAGCAGGCGTCTGCCCACGGGTGCTGCCGGCCCTGAGCCCGTTAGTAACAGATCTTTGTGGAATAACCCTCCTCGTTAGGGTGAGCTACCCCATGTATCAAAGCAGCTTTGTAAAGAAATTGTTGTCAGCTCCGGCCAGGCTGCGTGTACGTGAATGGGGCGATGCACAAGCCCTGATTGAGACATCATGGGGCGGCTCGGCCCAGGACCCCAGGAATCCCCAATCCTGGGGGAAAACGGCGGGCCTCAGAGGGGCTGGATGGTGCTGGTGGTGGGGGGTGTACCCCAGCCACCTCCTGGGATCCGGCAGCCCCCGTGTCCACCTGGGGCCTTGGTGGGAGTCATGGAATGGTTAGGACTGGGATGTCTCTGGGTGTGCGAGGGGGATGCTCCAGCCGCCCAGCTCTAGCCCCCTCATCCTCCCCGCTTTGAGTCGTCCCGGCAGCATCGCGACGCAGCTCCTGGCACCGCGGCACCTCTCTTGGTCTGGGGGAGCAGAGGGAAAACCCCTCTCATCCCGCCCCCCTCATTGTCAAGACATCCCTGCGTGCCCAGCGCTGGTAGCAGAGATGTTGGGTCCTTCTCTCCTCTGAAAGAGAGCTGGGCTGGGATTAAATCCTCCTGATCACACACGTTTGGGATGTTGGGATGCTCCAGGATTTGGGAGAAGCTGGAGCAAGGTATCAGAGCTGCAACCATCCCAAGCACTGGGCTGCTTTGGAGCCCATCAAGGGACATTGAGGGACACCAAGGCACACCGAGATCCCTCACGTGCTGCCCGGTGCTCGCTGCTGCCTTCCAGAATGGAGAGCTGAGGCCCGGAGCAGACACGGCAGCGGCTCGGTGGGGAAATAAGACCCTTCTTTTTTTTTTGGCAGCGTGTTGCTAATCAGCACAACCCAGCGCGCACCGCCGCGGGCGCGCGGCTCGCTGCTATTTAAGGAGCCTACTTGAAATACACCTGCAAGAAGGGGAGAGGAGTGCCAGCAAGTAAATAACCCAGCAACCCGCCGGAATAAAAACACCGGTGGGGGCGCGCGGGCAGAATGAGAAGAGATGCAGCGATTTAAGGGGAAAGGAAAAAAAAAAAAAAAGAAAAATGAAGTGCAAGCTGGTGATTGAGGGGCTCGGTCCTAATCGCGTCCCGGTTTTCCGCAGGGATGCTCCCTGGTCTCGGTGCTTGGTGGGGAGGCCCTGTCCCGATGGCCGTGGTGGGGGGTCTCCCCATGGATGGAGCCCCCGCCCGCCTCCCCGCTCGGCGTCTTTACCACGCGCTGCCGTTTGGCTCCTGCCTTTCCCCCCGCCCCCCAACCTCTCCCCTCCTTTTCTGAAACATTATAAATCAAACGGCTTAAAATGTAAAGCATCAAAAATTCTAAAACCTTCATCTATTATTAACCGTGACAGTAAATTCCACCTCTGAATGTTTCACATAGCAACTGTTACCAGGACTCGGCATCCGAAGCTGATGTTCCAGCAACTTTCCATCACGCCGCCGCCGCCGCCGCTCCGGCGATGCCGAGACCGGCCCGGTGAGACGCGGTATCGGTCCCGACGCCTTTCCATGGGATTGGGATGCCAGTAGAGAAACTCCCGATGCCTTTCCACTGGATTGGGATGCCAGCAGAGAAACCCAGCTGGGATTTAGTGAGCGCAGCCCGGCCGCGCTGCTGGGATAGGCGAGGAGCTCGGCACCTGCGTGTTGGCGGGCAGGAGCCGATGAGGGGGGGTGTCCCCCATTATGGTCCTCCCTCCGTGATGGTGATGCAACCCCCAGACTTCATGACTTTTGTCATCATGTTAGGGAGCACCGTAAATAACGAGGATGGGAACGGGGTAGTTAAAATAAATGGCTGGAGAGATGTGGTGTTAGGGGATATGGTGTAGGGGAGAACTTTGTAGAGTGGGGTTGATGGTTGGGCTCGATGATCCCAAGGGTCTTTTCCAACCTAAATGATTCTGTGATTCTATGTTTTTGGAAGAAATTCTTTCCTGTGAGGATGGTGAACCCCTGGCCCAGGTTGCCCAGAGAAGCTGTGGCTGCCCCATCCCTGGAGGGGTTCAAGGCCAGGTTGGAGGGGGCTTGGAGCAACCTGGGCTGGTGGGAGGTGTCCCTGCCCAGGGCAGGGGGTGGAACGAGATGATCTTTAAGGTCCCTTCCAACCTGAACCATTCTATGTTTTTGCAGAGGATGCTTTTCTACCGCCGCTTTGCCCCGGTGCTCGTTGTAGTTGTGTCCCCCAGGTGGTGACCCCCGGGACAGGCACTGGGTCTCGCTGTCCTGAGCATCGGGTTCATGGTGAGCTCAGGGACCAGGAGGCAGGTGTTCGCCGCCGGTGCTTGTTCGCCTTCCCCGTGCGGCATCGCGGCTCTGCTCTGCGTTGTGCCCTGTGCCTGGAGGCCGGGATGGCTCTGGTGGAGCCAGGTTGGGGTAGTTTGGGTTGGATTTGGCTGCGTGGCAGCACCGGGAGCTTGGTTGGAGGCAGGGAGAGTCCCAGCTCTCAGGATGCTGAGCCTGGTCCGGTGGGAGCCCAACCGGCATACAGGCATCCCCAGTGCTGAGCCGTGACCACGGCGAGGCTCACACCTACATCCCGAGCACCCAAACCCACCCAAACCCCTCCAGCAGCTCCTGCCAAGCCATGCCCTGTGTCCCGGTGCCCCAGCACAGGCATCCCGGTCTCGCCATCGCCCCGGCTGTGCCGCCTTCCCACAAATCCCGGTGGCTGTCCCCGTGCCACCGGCAGCTCTGCTGCGCCGTGCCGGCTGCGGGGCCGGGCGGCAGCGGCTGCTCCGCCGCCTCCCCGGGGACAGGCAGCAATTTTCCTGCTCTGAAGAAGCTTGTGAAGGTTTGAGTGAATCTGGGAAGCAAATCTAATTGGCAACCTGGTAATTCCTCGGGGGGACATGTACTTTGGTCATATCTAAGTACATTCCAGCCAGTGTTTAAGACACACTGAATCCAAACTTGGACAGTCAAATACCAGCGGCTCTAAGCTCCTTATCTATTTCAGGCAGATTAACTCCTTAATCATCCCTTTTGGAAGTTCCCTGCCCCAAATTCCTCTCCCCTCCCCTTTCCCCCCCTCCCTGTTTTTTTCGGCAGGAACAAAAGGAGCAGGCAGATTTTGCGGGGTGCGAAAGGTTGGGATGGCGCCCGCGGTGATTGACAGAGTCAATAACCGGGAACCAGGAGAAGGCCTTTGGAAATCTGCTTCCCCAGCTCACCTGCCCCAGTATTTGTCTTCAGGTTTTGGAGACGGTTGAATGTATAATACCGAAATAATTTATCGCACGACATCGAACCTCGATTTATTTTTTTCAGACCCCTTTTATTCTATTTTTTTTACCTCGATTTATCTTTTTCCAGCCCTTTTTATTCTTTTTTTTTGATTTTTCCCGGGGGATTCCTGCGCGGCATCTCCTAGCAGAGGTCCAGCCGGGGATGCCGGCTGGGAGATGTGCTGCTGCTCCGCAGCCTCCAGCCCTGCTCGTGGCAAGGGGCTGCTCATTTTTCCCCCTTCTCTTTGCCCCCCCAGCAGGCGGAGGAGGCCGTGCCGAGCCGCCGGGACGCAGCCGGTGCTGGCCACTGTCACTCAGGGGAGTGTCGGAGCATTACGCTTCATTACCGAGCTGTCTGCTGCTGGCGGGAGATGACTTAGAGGGCAGAGCCTGGCAGCGATGCAGCCAAATTCATCTCCGTTGGACAGACCTGTCTGCAGGCAGACGCCAAAGCGCAGCATCCACGGGGTGCCCGTGACCGGAGTGGGGGGCGGGGGGAGGTTTGCCGTGCCGGCGGTGGGGAGCCAGTGGTCGCTGCGTCCCCGACTTGGGCGGTTGATTCCGCACGACGGAGCGGCTGCCGCAAAAGCAAAGGCAGGAGATGCCGCGAAACCTGACCTCAGGAAGGCAAAGGGGGGATGGGGTGATGCCCCCCGTAACCGTCCGTCCCAGCAAAGGGGTCTCAATGGGGCTGGGACCACTGGTAATATTTAATAATGCTCATCTAAACCATGGGCATAAATGTCCCCATGTGCCCATCAGCACGGAGGGGACATGGCAGGGACACGGTAGCACTGGTGGCAAAGCCCCATTGCCTCCCAGAGAGGGAGCAGGAGCCTGGGAGGGAGCCGGGATGCAGCTGGGTGCCAGGATCCATCCCTTGCCGGTCAACGGCCATCCTGCGGCAGCTGGTGTCGGCCTCCACAGTGTGAATTTCCTGAAAGTTTTTGGGGAGAAACTGGCTGTGGCCGGGGCAGAGCCCAACCTGCTGAAGCCAGAGGGGATGGACTCTGGGAGAGCTGGCGATGTCCTGGGCGTGACGGCCACCTGTCACCCTGGGGGTCTCCAGGCCTGCTGGGAATGGAGACACCTGCCAGGGCAGGAGGTCTGAGACCCTGGCACGAGCCGGCTCTGTCCCCATGATCCCGATCCAGCATTTCCCAGCCCGGTGGTGCTGGCTGGGAACGGGAGTCCCGACACCGCACACAGAGCCAGGCCATCCCGGAGGTGGGGACACTGAGGCACGGCTGGAGAACGGTCCCACCCCAGCCAGGTTGCCCATGGGGGTACAGCCCAGCTCCGAGCTGCGGTGCTGGGCAGGTGCCAGGTCCCGCCACCGCGTTTGGCGTGGTGTTGCTGGGCCAGGGGGCTCGGTGGGCGCCCGTGGGCCAGCACAGTGCGGGGACCGTGAGCCATCCCCATTGCGTTCCCCAGGGAGCGCAGCCTTGCGGTTCAACTGCATCCCCTTGCAGCATCCATGAGCAACCAGCTCACAAGACAGCCCTGTGCAGGGCGGATCCGGGACCCGGACGAGGGTCTATTCGCTCTCCCGTCCTTGGGAGAGCTTTTATTTGCTTTTATTTTTGTTACAAGAGGCATGAACCCCGCGGGGCCTCAGCATCACCAGGGAGGATGCCGTGGAGCATCCTGCTTTCCTGGCCCAGCGAGGGAGGTCCCGCAGTGCCCCGGGGGTCCGGCACTCGCTCCCCTCCCCGTAACGAACCAGCATCTTCTTTATACGGGCTGAACGAAGCAGCTTGTCCGGCGGCCGTGCCAATGAGCGAGCGGTTGGGCGTCTGCTCCGCGGGGAGGGTCTCGCCAGCGATTTGCATACAAGCAATGCACAAAATATTGCCAGCAATCAGCCGGCGTCGGCCCCGGGTGGCACGGCCGACGGGCCGCATCCGGAGTGCCGCAGAGCCACGCTTCATCACCGGCAGCGATTGCCAGCATCGCTCCGGTTGCGCCGTTCCCCCCCGGTTTCCTTGCAGGGATGAGGTTTCTGTCTGGCTTCAAGGGGAAACTGAGGCAGGGGGCAAAGGGGCGTGGGAGAGGGAGGGGGGGTGATATTAGTGGTCGCAATAATGATTGGAGTGGTTAATTATTATCGGAATTGAAGGGAGTCAGGCTGAGAGTGGGAGGGGAGGGAGGGGGGAAGGAAGGAAGGAAGGAAGAAGGATCCCGACCCGTCCGGCAGAAAATGAGTAGAGAAGAAAAACGGGAGCGTGCGGAGACCCGGCCAGGCTGTCGCCTCGCGCCGGCACCGCGTCGGCACCGCACCGCTCGCTTGTTTGGAGGCTGGAGGGTTGGCTGAAGGTCACCATGGCGGTGAGTGGCTGCCCCATGGCTGCCCCACTGCCGCGGTGTGTCCCTCGCTGCCACCGGAACAGGCTCGTTTTGCCCGTCCTTGCCGCCGTCTGCCCGCGCCGGCAGCTGCAGGCGGGTGTGCGGCAGGATTTAGGAGGGAAGGCTGGGAGAGCCGGGGCCCTCCTTAACCTCAGCCGTATTTCCAGCCTCACGACGGGCTTGTTTTCCTCCCCCCGCCAGTGCCTCAAGGTTGATGTCAATCCCCGTGCCGGGGAGCGGGAACACGCGGCACCCTCCCTCCATGTTATCTCCAGTGAAGAATTCTACTCCGGAGCCCGCTTCCCTGCCGAAAAGGGAATTTAACCAGGAAGGCTCAGGCTGAGCATCTGCTTTGCTGTGAGCCTCCAGCCTTTTTTTCTCTTTTTCTTTCTTTTTTTTTTCCTTTTTTCTCTGCTTTTTTCTTTTTTTTCTCCCTTTTTTCTTTTCTTTCCTTTTTTCTTTTTCCTTGTTTTTTTGTTTTTCTTTTTTCCTTGTTTTTTCTTTTTTCCTTTTTTCTTGTGTTTTCTTTTTTCTTTTTTCTTTTCCTTTTTTTCTCTCTTTTTCTCTTTTTTCTTGTTTTTTTCTTTTTTGTTTTTCTTTTTTCCTTTCTTTTCTTTTTTTCCCTTTTTCCTCTTCTTTTTCTTCTTTTCCTTTTTTTTTTTTTTTTTTTAACCTCCCTTGCTTTTCAAATCCTTTCCTGCCAGCTGGCATTTTCCAGCAGCGAGAAAAAACACAGCAACTCCCGCTGACTCTCAGAGCCTCCCCATCCTCCCCAGCCCAACCCTCTGCCAACCTCCCAGCCCTGACATCAGGGACCCAACCCACCCCCCAACCTCCACCTCCCCCCCTCCAAAATAAAGGAAGAAAAACCAAGGGGAGAGAGGATGGAGCTGGCGGATGAGCCGGATTTCCATGCGAGGAGATGAGGTTGAGGAGGCCACGGGCTTCCCCTGGCAAGCGCCGGAGGAACCGGGGCCAGCAGAAACGTTGAGTCATGAGTGCGGTTCGCAGGCGATGTGTTGGGTTTTTTTTTTCCCTGAGTAAAATTCCTTGCTGGGGAGGAGCTGGTGGAGGGGCCAGGGATGGAGGACTGTGCCCCCGAAATGGGGCATTGACCAGATGGGGTTGCACCCCATTGCAATGGGATACAACCACCCCATTGCCATGGGAATTGCAATGGGAACCCCCTTTGGGAGGGTTTGGAGCGGGGGTGGGGGGACCTGCCCAGGGAATTCCCCAGCAGCTGGATGGGAGGAGCAGCGTGATCTGGGGTGGGGGGGGGGGCGCTGCAGGGGATGGGGACCCCATCCCTCCTCCTCCTCGCTACCCGCATCCGCCCACCCCCGCGCAATGGGCGGCGCAGCCCCAGCTCCATTTATCATCATCTGCGGGCAAGTGAAGTGTGCAGGGAACAGCTGCTCCGGTCGGCTGAGCGCCGAAATGGGGGGGGGGGGACGGGACGGACACGCGGTGATGGGGGAAAGCAGTGGGTTGGGGTCTGCCCTGTGGGTACCATATCGCCCCCCGGCCCCCCACGTCGCTGCACTGGGATGGAGCGTTGGTGGTGTGGGAGATGGTGGTGCTGGGGGCGGGGGGGGGGATGGATTGGGGAGAGGGTGTTTTAATGGGGTGTATTGGAAAGAGGGTGTATTAAGGGGGGGGGATGGAGAGAGAGCGTATTAAAGGGGTTCGCTGGGGAGAGGGTGGGTTAGTGGGGTGCATTGGAGAGAGAGTGTGTTAAAGGGGTTCATTAGGGGAAGGATGTATTAACGAGGTGCACTGGAGAGAGGGGGAATTAAAGGGGTTCGTTAGGGAGAGGGTATATGAAAGGGGTTCGCTGGGGGAAGGATGCATCAACGGGGTGCATTGGAGAGTGAATGTATGAAAGGGGTTCATTGGAGGGAAGGTGCATTAACGGGGTTCGCTGGAGAGAGGGTGCATTAAGGGGGGGTGCAGTGAAGATGCATCAAAGGGGTTCGTTGGGGGAGGGAGCATTATCGGGGTGCATGGGACAGAGGGTGCATCAAGGGGGGGGAGAGAGCGTTAAGAGGGTGCATTGGAGAAAGGGGGCAATGGCGGCGTACGTTGGAGAGAGGGTGCATTGAAGGGGCTCATTGGAGGGAGGGTGCGTTAACGGGGTGCACTGGAGAGAGGGGGCATTAACGGGGGGCACTAGAGGGTGCATTGGGGGGAGGCATTGATGCGCCCAACCAGGGGTGCCCACCCCCTCCGAGCTGGGTGCCATCGCCCGGTGCCGGGCACCGCAGGGGCGTCTGTGGGGTGCAGGGACAGACGGACGGACAGTGGCAGCTCCACAACCCCCTGTAGGGTTTGACCTGCCCCAGGCCAGCCCCACGGGTCCCTCTGCACTGCCGGGGGGTCTGTCTGTCCATCCGTCCCCCCAGCTCCTCTCATTCCCAGCTCCTGGGGCAGGATGCCCTTTCCTGGGCTGTCCCACAGACCCTGACCCCCGCTCCTGCTCCCTTCCAACCTCTCCTTTTCTCTCCTCCCTTAATAATCAAATTCTCCGGAGCAGTTTGCGGTGTGGCAGCCGGCCAGAAAGGGTTTCTTTAAACTCCACCAGCTCGCAATTAAACAAATCTGGAGCTGACGCTCCTTGATAGGCGGTTACTCCCCCCGCACTGAGAGCCACCAACTGGGGCCAGGGGGGAGGGTGTGTGTCCATCTCTTTGCCCCCCACCCCGATGCCACCTCACTGCACCCCTGGGTGGGGGGGCAAGGGCTGGGAGAGGGTTTGTTGCAGGGGTTTTGGGGTGGTCCGCGGTGCCAGCGCTGCTCCGCTGGCAAAGCATCCCCCTGCGAGAGCACGCTGCTATTTTTAGTCGCTTGAGTCCTTGTTGATGGCGCAGCAGCAAAGGCGAGGAGGGAGCAGCCGGAGGAGCAGCAGGGCTGGGGGCCCTTGGATCAGGCCCCGCCGGATGAGCAGCAGCTGGGAAGCGAGGCCGGGATGCGGGGGGTCGGGGGATGCTTGCTGCCCCCAGGGCGGAGGCGTTGGGGGTCTTGGGTGCTTACCGAGGGTCCTCTGCCATGGAAAGTCCTGGGCTGCCTTCAGAGGGCTCCGGATCCAGCCCTGACGTGTCCCTGCCAGCCAAAGGGAAGGGGGAGGAAAGGGGAAAAGGCAGAGAAGGAAGGAGGGATGGCGGGGGGAGGAAAATAACACCAAACCCAGCCACGCAGCACAAATCCTCCTGAGCAGCAGGCAGGCTGTGAGCCACTGCGCAGGCAGGCGCCTGCAGCTGCAGGGCTGCGCTGGCCTGGCAGCGCCGCGCGGTGCCCCGGCTCAGATCCCAGCACCAGCCCCAGGCACCACGGCAGCCCCGTGCACCGCTTCAGCCCCAGGCACCATGTCAGCCCCATGCACTGCGTCAGCCCCATGCACCATGTCAGCCCCATGCACTGCATCAGCCCCATGCACTGCGTCAGCCCCATGCACTGCGTCAGCCCCATGCACCATGTCAGCCCCATCTACCGCGTCAGCCCCATGCACTGCGTCAGCCCCATGCACCATGTCAGCCCCATCTACCGCGTCAGCCCCATGCATTGCGTCAACCCCATGCACCATGTCAGCCCCATGCACCATGTCAGCCCTATCTACCGCGTCAGCCCCATGCACCATGTCAGCCCCATCTACCGCGTCAGACCCATGCAGTGCAGCATGTCGTCTATGCACTACAGCATGGCCCCGGGTCATGCGCCGCCTCTGGGAGGTGCAGGGGGGGTTCTGCGTGTCCCCAAAGGGTGACACTGGGGCTGTGCTGGGATCTGTGGGGACAGCTGGGCTGTCAATGTGTCCCTGGGGATCAAAGGATGCTTGGTCAAAGGATGCTCCAGGGTGGCAGTAGCCAGAGGTGAGCACGGCTCCTTGCGTTGCAGGGACAGGATCACACTGGCTCTGGTCACTGCGATGGCCCAAGTCCCTGTCTCCTCCCACGGATGCCCTGGGGACCCCTTCCCGGGGACCCACGCCGTGAGCCCCGGCTGCAGCCGTGGTGGCTTTGCTGGGCCAAGGGCAGGCATCCGGCTGCAGCCGTGCGCCAACGGCCCCGTATCGATTCCCACCACAGGGCCAGCAGGAGCCGGGCTGGAAACTTCTTCAGGGCCGGGAGAGCACGTCTGGCAGGGACGTGGCGGGGGGAGCGAGTGTGCAGGGCCCCCCGGACGTGGCTGCGGCCGCCTCCCCCTCCCGGGAAGGGCCGTAACCTTGCTGCTGTCGACAGCTTGATTTGATGCCATTAAAGCGTTTGCTCGGAAACAGCCTACATCAGGCGGCAACATCTGTTACGGCCTTTCTCCGGCAAAGCTGCGGCAGAGCTGAGGGAAGAGCTGGCCTCCCGCTCTGCCGATGGGTCCGGGTGCTGCTGGTGATGAGTGTGTCCCCTCCTGGCCCCAAATGGCAGCATCCCACCCCCGGCACAGCCCGGTGCCCCGGTGGTCTGCAGGGAGATGGGGCCATGGCTCCGGTGCGGGATTTTGGCTCATCTCGGATGGGGAGGCAACGGGCAGCCCCAGCCGCATCTCCTCCCTGGCAGGGCTCATCCAGCCCAGTAAGAAGATGCCCAGGGGTTCTGGAGGAGCCACAGGCCTTGCTAGGCACTGGGACGTGGCCGAGACTGGCTGTCCCCATGGCCTGATCCTGCCAGGGGCTTCCTCCCACCCACACCCTGCACAACCCCACACGTGCTCCCTCTGCGCATCCCCTCCTCTGCGTGCCGGTGGGCGACCCATCCCCTTGCAACCAGCTGCTTTTGCTCAGCCTGGCATGGCCCCAGCTGTTTGAAAAAGTAATAATAATTAATTAATAATAATAATTAATAATAAAACAGAAAGAGGGGGGAAAACGCTCCCCTTAAAGCAGGGTCCTCAAGCCGATTTCATTTTGCAAACCTGCTTCCACGTCGAGCGTGAGGGGCCCTTTTCTCCCTTTAATTTTCTTGCCGCCGCCCGGGGCTGCCCCAGAGGCCTGGCTTTGATTTTGCTGCCTTTGTTCCAGCAGCCCCGGTGCAGGCCAGGGCAGCGCCGCGGTAGGGGCTTTCGCGCCGGCCACACCGGATTTTTAATTGACCCGTCTTTTCCCTGGGATTTAGGCTGTAACCGCATCCAGTTGCCCGTGCAGCCTGCGCGATGCAGCTGCCGTACTGGGGAGTGACATGGAAAGCATCCAAAAAGAGGAGGGGGGGACGGGGTGCCAGGCTGCTGTGGGTGGCACCGAGTGGTGCCGGAGGGCGCCATGCGATCAGTGCCTCCCTGAGCCGCCGGCAGTTATGGAAGTATAACTACGTAAAGCTCAGTGTGTGTACGTAGACCCTGAAAAGGTGCCGAGACATTACCGGTGTCCGCAGGGCGCCGCGAGGAAAGCGGGGGGCCAAGCTGGGACTGTTGAAACCAGCGCTGTGATTTGTGTGGCTACGGCAGAGCCACCGAGAAAGGGACCGACCGGAGCCACGCGCCGTTTGGCACGTTGTGGCGGTGACACGAGGGTGGTGGGGGGACGCACGTGGCCCCCTCCCCAGCTTGGGGCTGCCCGACATGACTGGCACTGCGGGGAGGCGCGACAGGGACCAGGGCTGGGCTTAGCTCTGACGGCAGGTGCTGGGTGCCAGAGACCTCCAACACCCTGTTCCCCACCTCATTACACTCATCATCTTAATGAAGGCAGAGAGGACGGCATCAGGGTCACCGCTACGGCACGGTGCCGAGGGAGCAGCACCAGGGAAGTCCTTACGGAGCTGCAGACCCTTGGGGCTGCCCTAACGCAGGCTCCCAACTCTCAATCCGCTGCCGAAACAGGCTCGTATTCATCCCAGTGCCTCCGGCCCACTGGTGCTGCGGATGGGCAGGATGTGCCACCCCTGCCCCCCACCCCCCCCCCACCCCGAGCCCTTCATTAGCCCCTGCAAGCCACTCGGCTGCCCCTGAGATCAAACCGGTGACCCAGGTGCTTCCCTGCACCTAACGCAAGCCGGGCTAGGAAATGGGGAGGTTTAATGACAACGGTGGCAAGGCGCTCGGCTAATAGACGTCTGCTGGCGGGAGCAGACAGCTTCCAGATGGTATCGCGCCGGGGCAGGGGGTATCGGCTGGGGCCGGGGGGGCTGTGGGAGGCAGCAGCAGGCGGAGATGGGCAGAGCCAGCAAGTTGAAATGACTTTTTTGCAGCAGAGCCTGCAGTTCTGGCCCTCCACGCTGCTGCTTCCAGTAATTAGCCCAATAATTAAAAAGAATGGCGACAAGCAGGGTGTTCGGAGGGGCTCGCAGGATCCTGGCATCCCCAGGGAGGGCGTGCAAGGAGCAGGGGTAAGTGATTTGCAGAGGTGAGGGGCAACGGGCACGTGAAATGCAGAGCACGGGGGCTGGGGGACCCCAACACGGTGCAGGGTGTCACTGCATCACACGGGGCGTGCAGGGAGGGAGTTTGTTCACCCTGCAAAGCCGGGGTAGGCAGCAGAGATGTGGAAGGCTCCCAGCAGAAGGGTGAGGAGGGCTGGTGGGCACACTGCAGGCTGGGAGGAGGCAGCCGGACCCCAGCCACCCCCCAGCTCGCAGGCACCGTGCTGCGAAGCGGGGCGATGCAGCATGGAGCCATGCAAGATGTGATAGAGGATGGTGCAGGGCAATGCAAGGTGACGCGACGCCAAACGACGTGATGTGGGGGCGACACGATGCGATGCAGAGTGATGCGAGGTGATGCGCAGCCAGCTGCTGCTGCGATCTAGGGCAATGCAGGGCGGTGCAACGCAAGGGGATGTGACGCAGGGTGATACAATGCACGACGACACGGTGCAGGGCGATGCAATGCAGGGCAATGCAAGGCAAAGCAATGCAATACAGGGCGATCTAATGCAGGGGGATACCATGCAAGGCGATGCGATGAAGGGCCATGCGATAAGATGTGACGCAGGGCGATGCGAGGCAATGCAGGGCCATGCGATAGGATGCGACGCAGGGCCGTGCGATGCACTGCAGGGTGATGCAAGGCGATGCAGGACAATGCGAAGCCACGGATTGCCAGGTGCTGCGCTCCAGGGTGCCGGCGAGGCGATGCAGCACCAGCGGGGCGACGCCACGGCGGGCGAGGCGATGCTCCCATCGCACACGCACGCCATGCTGCCCCTCGCCGTGCGCGGCCGCGCTCCCCGGCCCGCCACGCTGGCGATGCTTCATTTGAATTCTCGCCTCTCTCTCTTCGCAGATAACGAGCCCGCGCCATGCAGTCCTTTCGAGAAAGGTGTGGTTTCCATGGCAACCAGCAGAGCTACCAGCCGACTTCACAAGATACATCACGCCTGGAGAATTACAGGCATCAAAGTCAGGCAGGGCCGAACTGCGAGCGGCAGAGGCTGGTGGCGAAGGAGTACTACAGTCAGCAGCAACTGCCGTACTCGGGCTATGAGAACAGCGCCGTGGAGAAATACCACCGGGGAAACAAGCAATTAGCAGGGCAGCATCTGCAAGGCAGGCCGGCCTTTTCCAATTACGCCGTGCAGGAGAACAGCCCCTACCCGGCCCGTTATTCAGGGGACGAGAGCTTGCAGGCCTGGGGTGGCCAGCCGCAGGCGCTGCCCGGTGGCGTGGCCAAGTATGAGGACAGCCTGATGAAGAAGACGGCGACGTTGGCGGGCGGGCGGGCATACCATGAGCCGGCGGCCGCCCCGCTGCCCTTCCGGACTCACTTCCAGCAGCAGCAGCAGCAGCAGCAGCAGCAGCAGCAGCAACAGCCGCAGCAGCAGCAGCAGCCCGCGCTCCCCTACCCCAAGCTGCAGCGACAGAAGCTGCCAAATGACGTCTCCTCGCCCATGCCCTTCTCGCAGAGCCCCCACTTCGGGCAGCACTCACAGTCCTTCCCCGCCTCCTCCACCTACTCCTCGGTGCCGGGGGGCAGCCAGCCGGCACACTCCTACAAGAGCTGCACGGCACCCTCGGGGCAGCCACCGCTGGAGCGGCCCCTGGGCAGCGCTGCCAGCCTGGCCCCCGGCCCCCGCGTGCCCAACCTGCATGGCTACCAGCCCAACCGAATCGGCTACGAGCAGCCCCCGCAGCCCCCGCCGCAGCCCCCGCAGCCGCCGCCACCGCAGCCACCGCAGCCGCCGCAGCCCCCGCAGCCGCCGCAGCCCTTGCAAGGGCGGCATCATGCCCCAGAGACCCTCCACTACCAAAACCTGGCCAAGTACCAACATTACAACCAGCCAGGCCAGACCTACTGCCAGGGCGACGCGCCGCCCGTCCGGACGCCGGAGCAGTACTACCAGACCTTCAGCCCCAGCGCCAGCCACTCACCGGCTCGTTCCGTTGGCAGGTCCCCATCCTACAGCTCCACTCCCTCCCCACTGATGCCCAACCTGGAGAACTTCCAGTACAGCCAGCAGCCGCTGAGCGCTGGCTCCTTCCCGGCCGGCATCGCCGACCACAGCCATTTCATGCCACTGCTGAACCCTTCTCCCACCGATGGGACGAGCCCAGATGCTCAATCCGGGAACTGCAAGAACTTGCAGAAGGAGAAGCTGCCCGAAAACCTGCTGTCGGACCTGAGCTTGCAGAGCCTGACGGCGCTCACCTCCCAGGTGGAGAACATCTCCAACACCGTCCAGCAGCTGCTGCTCTCCAAAGCGGCTGTGCCCCAGAAAAAGGGCATCAAAAACCCGGCGAGGACCCCCGAGCAGCTCAAGGGGCAGCACTGCAGCCCTGAGAGCAGCACCTACTCAGCAGAGCAGGTGGGGACCCCCCTGTCCGACCCACTCAGCACCCCCCAGTCCGTCCACGCCGAGACGCAGGACGCCGACTATCTCAGCGGGTCAGAGGACCAGCTGGAGAGGAGTTTCCTGTACTGCAACCAGAACCGCAGCCCTGCCCGCGTCAACAGCAACTCCAAGGCGAAGCCTGAGTCGGTGTCCACCTGCTCTGTGACCTCCCCAGATGACATGTCCACCAAATCGGACGACTCCTTCCAGAGCATTCACGCCAGCCTGCCCCTGGAGACCTTCACCAAATACGTGACCAACGAACGGGACTGTCCCCGGCTGCTCCTCAGCGCCCTGTCCCAGGAGGAGCTGGCTTCTGAGATCATTGTCCTGCAGGATGCCATCAGTGAGAAGGCAGACAAAGCCTGGGCCAACTCTCCCATGCTGAGCAAGGAAGCCACCAAGTCCCCGTTCCAGCTGGAGAACCACCGGCCCTGCCTAGACTCCATGGTGAAGGGCACCTGGCCCAGCCAGGGTGACTCCAGCACGCTCACCGAGCCCCTCAAGCTGGACAAGGCTTCGGGGGCCAGCGCGGGGAAGGACTTTGGTGAGGAGGTTTACGAGGGTCCCCAGGTGGAGTTCACAGCCGCTGAGACCAAGGATGCGCTGAAGGAGACTGCCCCGCTGGCCTTCAATTCCAAGCCCAGCATCCCAGCGGCGACATCGAGCGCAGGGGCCGCCAGCTACAGCTGCTACTCAAACACCACCGCCAACTCGGTGGGGTCTGAGAACGCCATGGAGCACTTCGAGTGGCCGGAGGAGAGCCTGGGTGAGGCATGCCTGAGGTGGAAGGATCTGCAAGCCACCGACCTCCCCAAGGGCTTGTTCCCCAGCAAATTGGTGGGCTCCTGCAAGGAGAAAAAAAATGCCTGTGGCTTGGATCTGTGCGATGGTGAGCAGCCGGCCAAGAGTGAGCCGGCCCGGGACTTTGGCCAGCAGGCGATGGAGGAGGAGGAGGAAACGCTGACCTACGATGAAGCAGCAAAGGCAGACAGCGAGAGGTGGCTGCAGGACACCCGGCATTGCTGCTCGACAGGGGACTTCAGCGAGATCCCCATCATCTCCTCGCCAGAGCTGAAGGAGTCGGACCTGGAGGCGGAGGAGTACTCCTCGCTCTGCGAGCTGGCCGGCTCGGAGCAGAAGTCGGTGACATATGACGCCTCGCCGCCCAAGCCCCCGGAGATGCCCGCCGTGCTGTCCTCCAGCGAGGTGCCCGTGTCCGCCGAGGAGACTGTCAGCACAGTAGAAAAGGAAAGCTCAGCTCCAGCCTCGCGCCTCTCCGGCCAGTCCGTCATCCTGCTGGGCCCTGCCGTGGGCACAGAGACCAAGGTGAAAAGCTGGTTCAAGTCCTCCCTGCCCCACATCCAGCCTGAGGAGGAGAGTGGTGGAGGGGAGACGTCCCACACGGAGGTGGCCAATGCTGAATCCGCCCCGTCAGTCACAGTGAAGCAGCAACTCACCCCCGAAAACACGCTGGGGAACACGGAGCCTATCTCACGGGGCAAGAGCCTCCGCAACAAGAGGGTCCACTGCCGGCTGCCGGAGGGAGACGGCCCTGGCAGCGCCGTGCCAAGTCCTTTCGATGACCTGCCGGCAGCCGGCGGCGTGGCCAGCGTCTGCCTCGGGCCAGACGGCCAGGCGGAGATACAGAGCAAGAACGCCCACAGCCAAACGCCCCGTTTTCCAGCTGAGGGTCTGCCGGCACGCATGTGCACCCGCTCCTTCACTGCCCTCGCCGAGCCCCGTGCCCCGGCCCCGCTGGAGGGGCTGAAGGCCCCCGCGCACCAGGAGAAGCTGGGGAAGAAGCCCGCTTGCGGCGTGAAGCAGCGGGTGGCTTTCAAAGCCAGGAAGCGCAGCAGTCGGCCGGCCCCCAAGGTGGTCCAAAACGCCAGCGATGCCACCCTCCTGGTGCCGAGCTTGGTGGCGGCAGAGGAGGTGGTGGGGCCAACACCGACGGAGGGGGACGTGGTGGAGGCTGGGGAGAGGGACCAGCGGTCGATGATCCTGCGCTCCCGGACAAAGACACAGGAGGTTTTCTATACCAAGAGGCGGCGGGGCAAGCGGGCGGCCGATGTCCGGCTGAAGAACTGCAAGGCGCCCAAGAAGCTCATCTCCAACAACCATCTCCCACCCGCCTTCAAGCTGGCAGCCCCGGGCAGCCCCCACAAGGAGGGCAAGGTGGGCGCTCGGATGAAGCTGCCCAAAGCAGCGCCGGGCATGGGTGGCAAGATGTCCGAGCGGCCCCTGCACTCGCTGAAGAGGAAGTCCACCTTCATGTCCCCCATCCCTGCCAAGAAGAGGAACCTGGTCCTGCGGAGCAACAGTGGTGGCGTGAAGGAGGAGAAGCCAGAGGGCCCCCCCAGTCTCTTCAAGAAGATGCCTGTGGCCAAGAAGGTGAAAGCCAAGCTGCCCCCCAAGAGCTCCGGCGAAGCCGTCCCCAAGCCCCCCCCGCCAAAGGAGGCCCCTGATGTCTGCATCAAGATCACCTCCCGGGCGGCCTTCCAGGAGGCCACCAAGACCAAAGTGCTGCCTCCCCGCAAAGGCCGCGGCCTCAAGCTGGAGGCCATCGTCCAGAAGATCACCTCACCCAACCTGAAGAAGTTTGCCTGCAAACCGGCAGCCACGGCAGCAGTGGCGGCCACGGTGGCTGCCTATAGCACCTCCCTGAGCCCGGTGGGGGCGGAGAGGGAGCGGGCGGTGAAGCACAGCGGGGTGGCCCCAGTGGTGGGTGACGTGAGGCTGCCCAAGCCGGCGGCGGCACAGAAGGTGCCCGCCATGCCGACGGCCGAGCAGCTCTGCCGAAACCCCAACGGCCGAGCACCGAAGGGCAAGCTGGGCGGTGGGAAGAAGCTCTCCATCGATGGCTGCCAGGGGGAGGCCTGTGCACTGGCCCCTGGGGCACAGCCCAGCTCCACTATGGTGGCCAAGAACCTGGGGCTCCTGCCCAAGAAGAGGAACCGTAAGGGCAAAGCGGCGGCGCTGGGCATGGCCAAGGCACCCCTGGGCCCCGCGCCGCCACCACCGCACCCCCGGGAGCGTGCGGCCGGCCCGGGCGGCGGGGAGGAGGCGCCGCGGGAGGGCAAGAAACCAAAGACCGAGGAGAAGGAGGTGGGGGGCAGCGATGGCCCCCCTGAGGGACGCCCCACTACCGGGACGGCGCGGGGGCCTAAGCCGCGGGCCAACCACTCCAACTACAATGGCTACTCCAAGCGGCAGCGGAAGCGTCTGGCCCACGGCAAGGCCAAGGCGGTGCCGGCGCGGTGCAAGAGCCGCGGCAAGCGGCGGCGGCAGGCCCAGCAGGCCCCGCTGCTGCATCCCGCCGAGCCCGAGATCCGCCTCAAGTACATCTCCTGCAAGCGGCTGCGGGCGGACAGCCGGGGACCCCCCTTCGTCCCCTACGTCCGCGTGGAGCGGCGCGGCGAGTTCACCACCGCCTGCACCGTCGTCAACTCACCCGGCGAGGAGGCCAGGCTGCAACGGGGACCGGCTGGGCCCGCGCCGCGACCGCGGGCAGCCCTGCCCGCCTCCTCCACCATGCACATGGGGCCGGTGGTGTCGAAGGCGCTGAGTGCCGCCTGCCTGGTCTGCTGCCTGTGCCGCAACCCCGCCAACTACAAGGACCTGGGGGACCTCTGCGGGCCCTACTACCCCGAGGACTGCCTGCCCAAGAAGAAGTCGCGGCTGAAGGAGAAGGCGCGGGCAGAGGGGCCGGGCGAGGACGCCATCCCGCCCGCCGCGGCCGAGCGGGCTCCGCGAGGGGCAGAGGGCGGCTGTGGCGCCGGCAGCAAGGCGACGCGGCCGGAGGTTGCCGCCGAGGCGGCCAAGCAGAGCTCGCTGCGTTCCAGCCCGCGGGGCATGTTCCGTAGGCTGCAGAGCTGCTACTGCTGTGACGAGAGGACAGAGGGCGAGGAGGCGGCCGAAAAGCCCCGGCGGCATGAATGTCACAAGGCCGAGTCCCCGCCGCAGGAGCCGGCGGGTGACACGCAGGAGCACTGGCTGCACGAGGCCTGTGCCGTATGGACCGCTGGGGTTTTCCTGGTGGCGGGGAAGCTCTACGGGCTGCAGGAGGCTGTCAAGGCGGCTGCCGACCTGGTAAGAGCTCGGCTGCCCGCCCGACACGGCATGGCACAGCATCACACTCCGAGGCGGCATCTCCCGCCAGCCTCCTTCAGCCAAAGCCGATCCTGCGGCTGCACCTCTGTCCGGGATGAAAATTAATAGGGTCGGCCCCGACGAGTCGCCCTGGGAGAGTGGGACGGGTGTTCGGGCACCATCCGCCCTGCTGGCTTCCCGCGAGATTTGTGCTGCCGCGTCTCTGATAACACCGAAAAACCTCCCTCTTAGGCGTAGAAGCATATTTGTGTTGTTATGCTTTGGGAGGGCGGCAGGGCCCCCCCCCGCCGGGACCATGAGGATGCTGAGCCCAGTGGGTCACATCCCCTGGCCCAGCTGTGTGTCGCAGGGGTCGGCTCGGAGCGGGACAGATGCAGCCTGGTGAAGGCAGGATGGGAGATGAAAATGGGCACGATGTGGCCTGATGCCACAATGATGGGCAGCAGGGGAAGGGGAGACGGAGGGAGGGGATGGCCCTGCCCTGCTCCTCTCCCAGAGCGAGAGGAGCACGGACACATCGAGTGAGCAAAATAGGGAGGATGCTGCTGGGAGACAGCCAAGGGGACATAGGGCGTTTGTGCTGGGGAGAGGGAGGGGACAGCCACCTGGCAGAGGCCAGGCAAGGGGTCTCCAGCAAGCCCCCCCGGTACCAGGTTTGGGGCTGGCCGTATTCCCAGGCGTGCGTGCTCGCGGCATGGCTGGCTGAAGGCTGCTGCCCTCTCCCTGGCCACACTGCGGGGCCAGGTGCTCCCATCCCTGCAGCACCCATTGGGGATGGGGCAGGAGATGGGGAACACCGCCGTCCTCCATCACCACTGCCACACGAGCCATGGCACGGCCCAGGCCATGTCCCTTCACCTCTGCTCCTCCTGCCACATGGAGAATGGCTGTGGGCTCAGGTGCCATCCAGAGGAGCAGTACAGTGGGCAGAACCCTCGTGTGTGGCTGCAGATGACCAAGCGAGAGGCACAGCGTCACCTGCGGTGCACCGGTGCGGGAGGAAGGATGCTGCCCAGGGGGAGGCAGCGTGGGGCTGGAGAGGCACAGGGACGCCAGTGCGTTCCCCTCGCAGTGGGGGCCGTGGGGATGCTTTGCTCCTACGCTGGGCTCTGACGGGGTCTCTCTGTCTTTCCACATCTCTGCTTCCCTGCTCTGAATTCCCGGGTGCGTTTAAAGAAGTGCTCGAGCTGCCAGCAAGCGGGAGCCACCGTGGGCTGCTGCCAGAAGGGGTGTCCCCACACCTACCACTACGCGTGTGCCGTCGACACAGGTGAGCCCGGCTGTGGGGACAGGGGTGTGGGGACCCCCTGGCACCCTCTGACCCAGGGGACCGGCCACTTTGCAACACTCCAGCCCACCCAAGGCCAGGGTGGGCTCATGGCTCCCTGCCAGCCGGGATGGCGATGCCCCCTGCACCAGCAGTGCTGGCTGGTGTCCTGAGTTTAGCTGGCCTCAGCTGAACCCTTCATGCAAATGGTGCTGCTTGTCCGGATGGTGGTGGGAGGCCGTGGAGGACACTGTGTCCCCACTGCTCGGGGACAGCCATCCTGCAGCGCAGGGACTTCCCTGACACGGCTTTCTCCTCTCCTCGCAGGTTGCTTATTAACCGAAGAGAGCTTCTCTCTGAAATGTCCCAAACATAAGGTAAGTCCAGAGCCCCCCGCGCACCCCGCAATGCCCTGCAGCCCCCTGGGGTAGGGGGACCCGCCTTCGGACCGTGTCCCCATGGGGACACCCACAGCACACCCACCCTGGGTGCTCAGCCCTGTGTGGCATGGGGCATCGTGTCCCTGGGGGACACCAGGCTTCCCAGAAGCGCTCCACTGTGGGGGCAGATGTGTGGGTGCTGGGTCTGGGACCCCCAACCGGGCTACGGGGGTTTTAACCCCTTCCCCTGGGTGATGATGGGGTGGGGTGGGGGGGACGATAATTGAACCCGTGCTAAAAGCACTGCATCTCGGGTGGGCACCCGGTTCTTCACGGGTGGGCAGGGTGGCTGCTGATGGGGACACCCCCGCCAGCCCGGGGACCGAACGCCGCAGCGGGACCACCGGGCTGACACCCCCCCCCCCTCGCTTTTCCCTGCAGAGGCAGCCGGTGTAGCCCCCCTCCCCGCCGCGGGCACCCAGCGAGCGACCGGCGGAGGAGGCAGCGCCCCGGGAGCGGAGCGGGGCCGGGCCGGGCCGTAGCGGCAGCCGCCCCCGCCGCAGGTGGGCGCAGCGCTGCCGCCCCGTCCCCGTGTGTCGTTCCCTCCCCCCCAACCCCGAGCCCGATCCGGGCGGGCAGAGCCAGCGCCGGGTTTTCCCCCCAACTCGCCGGACCCCGGCAAAACCCGACCTGGCTTTAAGGGAGACGGAACGGGATCCCCCGGCCCGGGATCGCTGCACAGGGGGGAAGGGGGTGGGAGGGGCGGGCGGGGGGGGGGGGGACCGTGTACAAGGGGGGGGTCCCGGCGATGTTGTCTTACTGTGGGGCCGCCGGACCCCCCTGCGGGTCCCGGCTCTCCATATCTCACACTGATCTGATCTGAGATGTTGCCTTCAGCAAACCTCACGGTGTCTGTCTGTATATACGTGCGGCGGAGAAAAGGAAAAAAAAAAAAAACAAAAAGGACAAAAAAGACAAAAAAAAGCTTAAAAAAAAAAAAGGAGAAAAAAAAAAAAAAAAAGACAAACAACGGCCTGCTGTTTGAAACACCACTCTGCTTTTTTCCGTTTCGTCCTTCCATCTCCTGTTTGTCCCCACCCGCACCCACCCTGTCTGCTCCAGGGTGCCAGCCCCTGCGCCGGGCACCCACCGGGGCGAAGGGCACTTGGCTGGGCTGCTGGGTGCCCACCGGGCTGCCCCAGCCCCGCTCCCTCCCTCTGGCCCATTGCACCCACCACCTTCCCGTTCCATGGGGCGCTGGCGCTGCTGGGCCGGGGACACCTGGTCCTGCTGTTTGGGACCCCCAAAACCTCCTCCTTCTGCTCGGCCTCACCAGCACCCCCTCTGCGGCTTCTCTTGCTGGGGACGGGCTTTGCTCCCCGCACTTGTGCAACCCCCATGGCTCTGGGTGCTGAACCCCGATCTCTGGGTGCTGAACCCCATGGCTCTGGGTGCAAACCCCAGGGTTTTATCCTGGAGCAAGAGGGTGCCAGCAGCCCAGAAATGGCTTCCAGCCAACAGTAGGGTCCTTGCTAGAGGAGGAGGAGGAGGCACTTGCTTCCTCCCTCTGCGTGGCCCTGGCTTACCCCTGGGTGCTGGGTTCGCTCAGCTCCCTCGGTTTTCGCTTCCCTTCCCAGCCCCCTGGCTGGAGCTGGGGGGCTGCCCAGCACTGGGATCGCCCCCCACCCGTGTCCCAGCGGGGTGCCCTGCATGACACCCCCAATCTCCGCACCCTTGCACCACCCGCACCCCGGCGCAGGTAGCAAATAACCAACCCAGGGTGAATCAAATCCCATCCTAAAAACAGAGCCGCCAGCTGACCCCCCCCCACCCCGACCTGCGAAGCGTCCTGCAAAGGTAGGGCACAGTGCTGGCCCCATCCGTGTCCCCCACCCCGACCCCGCAGAACCAGCGTCCTGTGTCCCTGCCGGCTGTCGTGTCCCCTCCGTCCCACCCAGCCCTCACCCTCAAGGTTTGCTGGCCACAAAATGTCTGTCATTTCAGCAGCTTGCCTCGGACACGGGAATGAAAAACACAAAAAAGGAGGGGGGGGGGAAAAAAAAAAAAGAAAAAATGGAAAAAAAAAAGAAGAGAGAAAGAATAATAAAAATAATTAATTTAATGAAAAAAAAAAAGTGGTAAAAATCCTGGTGTCCCTGGCAGTGTTGCCTGAAATCTGGCTATTTTTAGTGACATCTTGTACATATGACTGTAAAATGGTAAACCGTGTGTATTATATATTGCCTCATTATATAGTGTATATATATGTATACATATACATATATATAATATATATGAAGACTGTAAATGTTAAGACTAGTGTTCTTATTAGTATATTGCTTCACACTGAAGATTGTGTGTAACAAGCTGTTTCTAAAAGATGTTTATTTTCCTTAAGAGTAAAAAACAGGTCATTGCATTCAGAGCGTCAATAAAGATACAACGATTGTTTTGGAAGTACGTGGCGCCCTGTTCGTGGCCTCTCTTTCTCCGAGGGGAGGGACTTCTGGGGGTGTCCCCCCCAGGCCATGCCAGCCCCTGGCTGGCCCTTCGTCCCCGGGTGTCACCTGCACCGAGGGTCTTGCTCGTAGGGCTGGGCTGGGAGGGGACACTGCAGTGGGGCTGGGGTATGGAGTGTGGGGGGGAGCGTACCAGCACCCCTGGCGTACCTTAGGGCAAGAAGGGTGTGTTTGGGGTCCCTTCGCACCCGCTGTCCCCATCCCTGCCACCCTTGGCACCCCCCATCCTGTGCAGTCCGCGGGGGCAAGGCAGGACCCACAGACGGGGCTGCCCAGCTGAAGGGGATGCCCAGCCGGAGGGAGGGATGCCCAGCCGGAGAGGGGGATGCCGGGGAGGGTCCCTTGCCCCAGCCAGGTTCTGTGTACCCCCCAAGTCCAGTGTCTGTCCCCAACCCGCACTCCAGCACACACCGGTATAAATAATCAGCTTTAATTTGTCTGTACAAAACTCTCCAACTATGAAAATACCGTTTAAAAAGGCAAGGCGGGGGGGGGTGGGGGGCTGGGGTAGGGTGGGGGGCTATGTACAAGAGGGGGTGAAGCAAAGGGACAGGGGCACCCCCCAGCCCCCTGTGGCACCCTGCCATCCCTTCTCCGAAAGCGCTCAGGCCCAGCTGTGCCTGGGGGGGGTGGTCGTGGCAGCTCCTAACTGGGGGGACTGGTCAGGGCTGGGGGAAGGTGGGGGCCGAGGCGTAGGCTGGGGGTCCCCTCTTGCCTACCATGGGCATGGTTGGGGAAAGGACCCTTAGCCACCACCATGGGGGCAAACCTCCTCCCCACCATAACGGGGGCAAAGCCGAGGCGCCCCAAGCCCCCCCTGCGGCAGCGGGACCCACGGCGGGGGGGGGGCACCGGGCAGGGGCACCAGGAGAAGGAGGGGGTGAGGATGGACCTCCCCACACCCTGTGCCAGGGCACGGGGGAGTACAGGTGGCACTGGGTCCAGGCTGGCCGAGCATCCCGGTGCCATGCAATACTGTGACAGTGTCACTAGAGGTCCCCACGTCCCACCACCCGAGCGGGCTGGGGAGAAGGACAGAGCCCTGGGGTGGCCGAGGCCACCCGGGATGCCCCACGCGTGGCTGTCCCACGCCAGGAACCTCCACAGCCGCCGCCGGTGGCACTGGGCATCACCCTGTCCCTCGCCACCCGCCCCCTCACCTTAAAACCTGCTCCCTAACACCGTCCCGCAGAAGGGGGAAACTGAGGCACGCACCTCCCCGCCGCCCCCGGCCACCCGGCTTCCCCACATCCCCGATGCAGAGGGGCTGGCAGCCTGCGTGTGCCCCCTGACCCCCGGTCCTCCTCCTGGGCTAGCCCGACGTGACGGTGGTGCCGCTGCCCAGCTTGATGATCATCTGCTGGCAGTCGTGCAGCGTCCGTTTGTCACCCAGCTTCTCCAGCGTGCGGGCGGCCTCGGCCAGCATGCCCACGCGCTGGCCCGGGCCCGAGAGGAAGCTGGGCGGGAGGTAGCAGCAGGCCAGCAGCAGGGCCTCGGCATGCTCCCGCGGCGTCGGGTGACTCTCCGGCTCACCGGCTGCAATGGGGGGAAAAGTGGGGGTCAGTCCCAAGGGGTGTCCAGAGAAGCCACCCGCCCTCCCTTGGGTGCTCCGGCACGACCATGGAGCCATCCACCCGCCCCAGGGCAGATGCCACCACCAAAGCGTGGTCAGGAAGCCCCTGGACCCCACCACCCAACTCTGCTGGGGTGCTGCGGGTGGGAAAGGGGGTGGGAAGAGGGGTGGGAAGAGGGGTGGGAAGAGGGGTGGGAAGAGGGGTGGGCTCCCACCCTGTATCCCACCTGGTGGGGGGTCTCCCACCCCGTGTCCCACGTGTGTGGGGGGGTCTCCCACCCCGTGTCCCACCTGTTTTGTTGCCCTGCACCCCTCTCCTCCGCAGGCTGCGGTCCAGCAGCTGGTGGGTGCGCGTGGGGCTGGCCCGGGCCATGAGCCTGGCGGTGGCTTCGTGCAGGAACACCTGGAGGTGGCGGGGAGAGGGGGGGGGGGGACAGTGAGCATGACAGGGCGCAGGGGACGAGGGGACCTGCTGGGACAAGGGGTGGGGGGCTCACCCGGCGCATGGCGGGGCGGAGGGTCTGGGCCAGGCGCCGCAGGCTGCTGAGGTCCTGCTGGAAGCCGCGGAGCTCGATGGCGGACGCCTGGTAGAGGCAGCTGCGCTGCTGGCTGGCACTCATCTGCTGCTGCCACAGGTTGGTGCGGGTGACGAGGAGCAGGTCGCACAGCAGGAGCTGCACCGCCTGTAGCGGGGAGGGGGGGGGGGGTGGCAAGGGGAGCTGGGTGAGCAGGGAGACGGAGGGACGGAGGGACGGGGGGGCCGAGGAGGTCCCAGCGGGCAGGCGCTGCTGCGCGGGACCCCCGCCGGGCTGCATGGCAGGGGCATTGCACTCCCAGTCTGACACATGCAATGCAACTACAATGCACCCCCGCGAGGGCCGGGGGCACCTCCCGCCAGGGCCGGGGGCTCCCCCCCAGGGCGGGTGCCCACCTTACCCGTCCCCCTGCCCTCCCCCACCCCCCCAACCCCGGCTCACCTTGTCGATGGTGCCCTTGGGGGGGCTGCCGAGCTCCAGGCTCTCCCGCAGGCAGCTGCTGGCCTTCTCGCAGTGGCTGAGGCTGGCCTGGCTCCCGTCCTGCTTGCTCAGCATGGCGCGCACGGCCCTGAAGGAGTGCAGGGCGGCGCGGGGCAGGGGCTTCCTGCAAGGTGGGGGACGACACAGTCACCGCTGGCTCCTCGCTGGGCATGGCCGTGCCCCCCCCTTCAGTAGACACCGGCCACCACAGCCTCGGTGCTCTGACTGCGCTTGCACGGGCTGTGCCGACCCGAAGAGGAGGGAAGGCGTGCGATGAGCTGTCACCCCCCCTCCCCATGGCCCTCTCCCCGTCCCCGATGTCCCCAGCACTCACTCAGAGCTCTGCAGCGCCCGGGGCATGGTTTCCACAAGCGGGTAGAGGCGCTCGGCCCCCTCCTCATCTCCCTGAAGCCAGTGAATAACTGTGCCAATGATGGACGCCCACCACTTGGACACGGGGTCGGTACCTGTGGGGCGGGAGGGAGACGGGAGCGGGGCATCCACCAGCCCCATGGCCCGCCCCACACAAGTGTCCCTGGTTGGGGGGGGACACGTCGGCCTCACCTGTGACGGCCGCCAAGCTGGAGCTGATGGAGGGCGCAGGGCCGGGCACGCCGCTGGCATCGGAGCAGCCGTTGAGGAGCTGGAGGTATTCCAGAGCATTGGAAAAGCGCCTGCCGGGAGAGGGGCAGTGAGTGGGGACAGCCCCACGCTGGGCGGAGGGAGCGGGGTGCCCACCCTGGCGCTTACCCCTCTCCCTGGGCAGTGGGGCGGCCGGGCTCGGGCATGGCCACGCAGCACAGCGCCTTCTCCAGGAGGTGCTCGCGGAAAAGCTGGGTCACCTGCGCCAGCGGGTCCACTGCGGCACAGAGGGGCGGTGAGACGGTGACAGAGGTGGGGTGAGACCCCCGAAATGGGGGGCTGGGGGTGCTGGGTTGGGGGCGTTACCTGGGTTGCCGGCGGAGCTGTAGATGGTCTCCCTCGGGACGCCCTTGACAGCCCAGTCCCCGTCGACGAAGAAGCGGTGGCCCAAGGGGTGGCAGAGCCACTGCATGGCGGGGGGCACGGCCCCGCCGTGGGACAGGGCCACCCGCCGGGCGCTGCAGAGGAAGGGGCGCTGCGGGGAGAGCGGGGAGTCAGGGGGGGACGACCCAAGACTGGGTCACACATGACCCCCTCCCCAGCCCCACACGGAGGGGGCTGCCCCGCACTCACGGCCAAGAAGTGGAAGCAGCGGTGCAGGCTGGCCTTGACCCGCAGGGCGGCTGCCACGTAGATCTCGGCCAGGGCGGCCACGGAGACGGCGTCACCGGCGCACTCGGCAAGGTTGACGGCGCTCAGCGCCAGGTTGATGGCCAGCAGGTGCCCCCCCGCCTGCTTCCCTGCGGGGACAGGGACGGGGGGCTCAGGGAGGGGGTATCACGGGCATCCCATCCCCCAGCCCGTCCCCACGGTGCGGGGCCGTACCGGCGAGGTGGAGCTGGTGCAGGCGGTGGTAGGTCATGGCGGCGTCGCGGGCGCTCTGACGGACGTGGGCGGGGGGCGGGGGGTCGGGACGCAGCCCCCCGGCGCGGGCGGCCAGCCAGCGTCCCACCCAGAGGCGCTGGAGCAGGTGGCGCAGCAGGGTCCAGAGCAGGCTGCAGGCCAGGTCCCCGTGGGAGGCGGGCAGCGGCCGCCCCAGTGCCCCCAGCGCCGTCCGCAGGTGCTGGGCGCCCTGGGCGAAGTCCCCCTGTGTGTGCGTCCCCACGCAGGGAGAAGGGGGTCAGCGAGGCAGGGGGGTGGGTGGGGCGGGTGACATCACGTGGGGTGTGGCAAGGGCGGGGTGCGGGGCTCACCCGGTCGAGGTCCAGGTCGGCCTGCCGGCGGTGCCGCCAGAAGAGGACGGAGGGCTCGGAGTGGGGGCGGGTGACGGGCTCCCCGCAGACGAAGAGCCGCACCACCGCCCCCAGCACCAGCGCCGCGTTCAGCGCCCAGAAGGCCAGCGTGGGCCACAGCCACTGCGACCACCCCCACGGCTCCTCTGTGCGGGGAGGGGGTCAGCACTGCCTCCGCCCTGCGCCCACCCCAGGGTCTCCCAGCCCGGCGACCTTCGCCCCGCGCCTGCCCCGAGAGCCTCCACTCCAATGGTGCCCACCCCAACAGCCTCCACCCAATGGCCTCTGCCTTGCGTCCACCCCAGCACCCTCCACCCCGGTCGTCCCCCATCTTGGACCTACCCTGAGACCTGAGATCCCCCTCCTGATGGCCTTCACCCCATGCCCATCACGACTAGCTCCACTCTGGTGGCCTCCAGCCCATGCCCACCGTGATGGCCTCCACCCCAACAGCCTCTACCCAAGTGGCTCCTACCACAAACCCACCCCAACGTCCTGCACCCTAATGGCCTTCACCTCAACAGCCTCTAGCCCATGCCCACCCTGACAGCCTCCACCCCACACCTATCCCAGTGGCCCCCGCTCTGCGCCCACCCCAACCACCACCACGTTGACAGCCTCCATCCCAATGTCCTCCACCCCAAGAACCCCCACCCCATGCCAGAACTTACCCATAGTGCCGGACTCAGCCATGATGCTCCTGCGGGGACCAGCGGTGTCCGGGCTCCCCACAGGGGCTGGGGCACCAGAGCCGCGGAGGAGGGAGGCCAGGGGGTTGAAGGAGAGGCAGAGGAAGACGAAAGCGCAGAGGGCCATGCGGGAGCGGTCCAGCATGCCCTGACTGCTGGGCGAGGGCGGCGGGTGCTCCTGCTTCACCTGGGCGGGCAGAGCTGCTGTGAGCCCCAGGGCATGGACACGGTGATGGGGAACAGGCATGGGACATAGGGCATGGGACATAAGGCATGGGGCATGGTGACGGGGTGCAGTGATGGGGCAGAGGCATGGCATATAAGGAATGGGCATGGGGCACAGGGCACGGCGATGAGGCACAAGTATGGGAAACAGGGCATGGGCATGGACTGCAGGGTATAGGGATGGGGCACAGGGCACATTTTGGGGTACAGAGCATGTGGTGTGGGCACGGGGCAGGGCTGCAGCAGCCCACTGCAGCCCAGAATGCCCCCACACCCCTCCCTCCAGCCCCAATTCGGGTGAGGAGCAGCCTCAGAGAGCAAGATCAGGGCTCTCGGCTCCTTTCCCCGCGCACCCGCCACGCTTTGCTCTCGGCACCCCCGGCGTGATGCACCGGATCCCCTGCCCCACTCAAGGCGGGGACATCCCTCCCACAGCCCCCCCCACACACACCTTGCCGTGGTCGCAGAGGGGGCTGTCGGGCTCCGAGTCGCTGCTGCTGTTGCTGCTGCCCCCACTGAGCGAGAGCGGGCTGCTGTGGGATGGCGAGCCCACGTCCGAGGGCGGCGGCGTCAGCATCTCCATCACCTCTGCCTTCACCACCTCCATGGGGGCCTCCGCCTTAGCCCCGCCGCTGCAGGAGGCCACCAGGTCCTTCAGGGACTCTGTGGGGAGCAGAGCGGGCTGAGGGACACTGGGGGGTACGGCAGCCCCAGGGCCGAGCCCCGCCAAAGACCTGCCCTTCCACTCACGATTCTTCTGCATGGCCATCTTCAGGGCGAGGTTCTCCTGCTTCAGCTTCTGGTTGCTCTGCTGCAGGAAGCGGATGTATTCGATCGCCTTCCTCAGGATGGCCGACTTGTTGAGCTGCCAGTGGGCAGGGACAGTTCAGCCCAAATGCCAGGCAAAGCCCCCTCCTTGCCCACCCCATCCCCACCACCCCCAGGCTCCCACCTTGGCCTCGGTGCCCACCACCAGGTCCTTGAGCTCCACAATCTTGTCGTTGATGGAGGAGCGGTAGCGTTTCTCGATGGCGTTGTGCGCCGTGCGCTTCTCCCCCCTGCTCTGCACCAGCGCCGGCTTCCCACTGGGCGCCAGCCGGTTGATGGGCAGCTTCTCCGCATCCACAACCAGCGGCACCGTTGCCAGGATGGTCCCTCCGCTCACCAGTGCCTGTGGGGACACAGGGTGGCATCGGTGGCACTTCCCCGAGCATCCGCCCACCCCGGAGCTCCCCAGCGGTGGGACCTACCGGCACCTGCAGCGAGGTGGCAGAGCCGCTGGCGCTGGTGGCCAGGGAGGCCATGCTGGAGGTCTTGGCACCGCCAGCGTCCGTCTTGACGGCCGTCAGCAGCAGGGAGTCAGCCTTGATGAAATGGGGCTGCAGCAGGACCTAGGGGGCAGGGGGGGGAGGTCAGGGGGCTGGGGGGGACCACCGGGACCCCCCTCCCCTGGCCCTCGGCTTACCGGCACCTGCTGGATCTGGGGTGAGACAGGCTGGCTGGCGGGGGCGGCGGGGGCCAGGAGCTGCTGGGCTGCCACGCTTTGCACGGGGCCAGGTAGTGCCACGGGGGGGCCCGGCTGCGGGGTGGGCAGGGGGCTCGGCAGGGCCTGCCCCGCACTCCCGGGCTGCACAGCTGGGCATGGAGCAGAGGACAGGGTTACCAGACCCCCCGGGACCAGCCCACCCCAGGCAGCCCCATCCCACAGGGACGCATCCCCCTCTCCAGCAAGAGCCCCCCCGCAACAAGCCCTCAACCCAGGGTGTCCCGACACCCCCCCCCCTGTGGCCCCCCCCAAATCCTCACCGGAGAAGCCGTGCTGGTTCTGGTAGCCCACTAAAGGCTGGGGGTTGAACTGGCCAGAGGACGCGGGGACGAAGCTGGGGGCCAGCATCACGCCGGGCTGGGGCTGGCTGCTGGGCACGGCCGCCAGCTCCTCCTTGACACCCGGGGTCGGTGCCGGCAGGAGTGGGGCTGGGGGCTGCGGGGCGAAGGCTGCCATCCCGGGGGGCCCCGGGTAGTTGCTGCCGGTGGGGGCGGCGGGGGGAGTCTTGCTGGGCCCCAGGTAGGTGCCGAGGGTGGCCGGTGGTGGGGGGAGCCCCGGGGGCACGGCGCTGTCAGGGGCACCGAACGGTGAATCAAACAGTCCCGAGAAGTCATTGTCCGGCGTGTTGATCAGCTGGAGCATGTCTGCAAAACAGCCCCGCCCCCCCCACGCCGTCAGCAGCTGCCCCGGCCCCGCACCTCCCAAGGGGCCCCCAAAGCCCCAGGGGTCCCCGGGCTGGCCCCATGCTGCCCACCCCAACTCAGCACTTTGGGGACAAATTCCCCATAACCCAGAGGCAAAACTTCCCCGAGAGCCCAGGAATCCGCTGTGCTCTGCTCCTGGCAGCCTCCCGGCCACCCTGCCGGTGGGGAAACTGAGGCACGGCGCTCGCAACCGGGGGTGTTGTGGCCTGGCCACCAGCATTCAGAGGTTTCCAGACCGGTCTGGGGGTGGCAGGGTGAATCTCAGCCTGTTTCTGAGGTCAAGGGGGGCAGAGAGGGGCTTGTGCCAGCTCGTTCATTTATCCCCTGATGGAAACCCCGACAACCCCCGAAGCAGGGGGTGCTCAGGCAGGGACAGAGGGGTGGCCCACCCGGGATGTCCCAGCCCCCCCGTGCCAGACGTGCCTGCCCATGGCACCCCCCGGGGAGAGACGTGGGTGCCCCGCGATGTCCCAGCGCCGGGCAGGGAGGAGGCACCGGGATATTTTAAAGCCATGTTCTCGCCTCCTCCCCGCCGCTGCCCGCGCCAGGCCTGGAGCGAGGCCGGCGATGGGGTGATGCGACTCCGCCAATCGCCGCCCGCCGCCCCCAGACAGCCCCGCGGCCGAGCCAAGGTGAGCCCGGCAGCCGGTTACTCGCGGGCACCCTGCCGTAACCCGCCCGCGGTTACTCGGGGTCAGCCACCGTTAACCCCTTCGCCCGGTGTCCCCTCGTCCCCCCTGCCCAGCCCCACATCCGTCCAGCCCGCTGTGATGCGCCACACTCGATGTCCAGCGTCCGGAGGGGACACCCTGCAAGGACCGGGGTCTTCGCGCAGCCCCGTTTCCCCCCAAAGACATCCAGCCCCTCCCTGCGCTTGGGGGTTTCCTCCTGGGGGGCTCTAAACCTAACCCCCTCCCTGCTCAAGAGACCCCCAGGCTCCCCCGTGATCCAGGGGCAAGAGAACAAAGTCTGGGGGTGCAGAGAGGGGGTGCTCCCTCCTGGCCCCCCCTTCCTGCTGCCCAGCCCCGGGGGTGGGTACGGCTCCTCCAGCCGCCCGTATCCACCAGATATTTCTGTCCTGTGGCACCTGCTGCCACCTGTGCCATCAGCACAACAGGGGCACCCAACGGTGCCACGGCTGCCCCCACTCTGCTGCTCTGGGACGTGGGAGCCCGTGGGGCAGAGCCACACGGCTGTGGGTCCCGGCAGGTCCCAGCACCCACACCCCTGGATGTGCATCCCACAGTCACCCCCCCGGGTGGGCAGAAGGACAAGGGACGGCTGTAGGCACCCGGGGACCAGTGGCAAACCCACAGCACGTGGATTGTCAGGCTACGTGGGGGAGCCGTGGGGCACGGGGTGGCACAGATGGCCGTGACGCAAAGGAGCGTGGCAAAACCCCACGGCGGGACACCCTCACCCCTGGCCGAGGGCCAGGGAACCCGATTTTTGGCTAAAACCGCGGCAACGCTGCACCCAGCGCCGCCAAGACCTCGGTGGCACGGTGGTGGGGAGCGGGTCCCCTTGGGGAGCGGGTCCCCCCGGTGGCATCCGCGCCCCCCGGACCCCCAGCTCGGCGGGGAGGTGGGTGCTGAGGGGTCCCACCCCCAGGGACGCTCCGTTCGGCCGCGGGGCCGGTGTGGAGCCTCCCCCCCCCCTCCCCGCCCCCATGCCGGTTGGGCGGCTCGGGGAACCCAGGCGTCCTGGAGGGAATGACCGGGAGTAACCCCGCCGGTGACGTCACTAAGGGGGTGGGGCTACAGACGACACGATGCTGCCGCCGGCGGGGGCCCCGTCGGGGCTGTCCCGGCACCAGCACCTCCAGCCCGGGGTCCCGCTGTCCTGCTCCCCCTCGGGACCCTGCTTGTCCCCGAGCCCCCCCCCGCCACGAACCGGCCCCCGGTAACGGAGCAAGCCCGAACGGCCCGGCCCTGCCCCGACTCCGCGCTCCAGAGCAGCTCGGTGTTCCCCCCACGCCGGGTCCGGCACCGAGCCCGGTGTCTCTCCGGTTGTGCCCCGGCCGCGCACCGAGCCCGCACCGAGCCCGTTCCTCCGGCCATGCACCGAGCCCGGCTGTGCACCGAGCCCCGGCTATGCACCGAACCCGCTCCCGCCGGCCATATACCGAGCCCCGGTTGCGCATTGAGCTCGCCGCCCCGGCCGTGTCCCGGTCCCCGGTTCCCTGACCGTGCACCGAGCCTGATCTCCCCAGCTCCGGCCATGCACCGAGCCCGGTCCTGGCCATGCACCGAGCCCGGCTACCGCACCGAGCCCGGTCCCCCGGCCACGCACCGAGCGCCGGTTCTGCCCCCAGCCCGGCCCCGGCCATGCACCGAGCCCCGGTTCTGCCCCGCTCGCCGCTGCCCGGGTCGGGACGCACCGTCGATGTCGCTGAGCAGGGCCGTGTCGATGTCGCTGGCCCCGGAGAGGCCGAGGGACGGCGCCAGCCCCTCCAGGGCCGCGTCGTCGAAGGCGAGGGAGCTCATCCCGGCGGCGGCGGCGGCTCCCGGGCTGCGGCGGCTCTAGGAGCGGCGAGGCCGCCCGCCCGCGCCCGCCATGGCCGCGCTGGCCCGGGCAGAGGGGAGGAAGGGGACGAGCCGCCAAGTTGCTCCCGCGAACCGTGCCCAGACCTGCTACCGGGCAGGGGAGGGAGGGAGGGGACGGAGGCGGACCCGCCGCCGCGTCCCGCCCCGCCGCCGCCGCCGCCTCCCCGCCCCGCGGCGCCGGGACCTGCCGCCCCGCTGCACCGCGCCGGGACCCCCGGCCGGGCCGGCAAGGGACCCCCCGCGGCAGCGGGCAAGGACCTGGTGCAGCAGGAGCGGGGCGGGGAGCAAGGCAGGCTGCAGCCCCCGAGCAGGGCACCAGTCCCCTGGGGAAGTCGCCGACCCCTGGGGGAGTCATCGACCCCTGGGGATGTCACCGGGCCCTGGGGAGGTCACAGAGCCTTGGGGACAGTCACCAACCCTTGGGCACAGGCACCAAATACCTGGGCTGGGCATTAAATACCACTTAGCCCTGGACTGGGGCACACATGGGAGCAGGCAGGAGGGCTGGTGTGGGGACAAGGTGGTGGCCGTGGCTGCAGAAGTCCCCAGCACCTCGTGGAGGCCACATGCCGGGGTGAGCTTGGGCCACCATGTCACCTCTGGAAGCTCCTACGGTTCCTGGCACAGGGGCAGGCTGTGGACATCTGCCTTCCCCCTCCCCGCTCCAGAGCACATCCCAGCACCGCTGCCCAACCACGGCATGGCCCAGGGTGGGAGAAGTCCCTGTGGTCCCAGTTAGGGGATGCCAAAGGGTCGATGCTGCCCTGTGAGCCCCAGCTCAGCCCACGCACCCTCCCAAGTGCTGTGAGCTGTGGGAACCAGGAAAACCACTGGTGCCATTGGGGTCAGCCCCATGGCTGCTCTCGGATGGTGGGTCTCAGCCTGGGGGGGGGGTCTCTCACCTATGCCCCACAGCGCTGCGTGGTTTGTTTCACCGCTGGGAATAATTTAGCAAAAGAAAATGCGCTGCAACATCATCCCCCTGAAAGTTCACCCTCTCCTCTTCTGCGCCACCGAGCACAATCTGAGGCTACCTGTGAATTAATTAAACCTGTCTGCCCCATAAAAACATCTCCCCCAGACTCACTGGCTTCCACGTGGTGGCACGGCGGGCACCCCTGTGCAATATGGGGATCCTCTGCATGGCACAGGGCACCCCGCTGTGACACGGGACTCACCGGGGACCATGCAGAGCACCCCGTGCCTGCACATGGCGGTGGCAGAGCTGCGGGTGCACAGCCCTGACGGTCCCTCTGCACCCTTGTGCTCACTCGAGCCTCCTCCAGCTGGGGACATTAACCTATGCCCAAGCTGGGGACGAGCCCAGGGAGTCCTGGCTCAGCTCCGTGCCCATGGCCGGGGCAGCATCACCCGCATGCAGGCCACTGGCAGCCACACGGATATCTCTCACCCACAGCAAACGCTACTAAAGAAAAACCCTCGAGAGATCCATGACCTGCCGTGGGGTGACGCAGGGGGGCCATGCACTGCCCCCCACTTTTTTATTCCGGTCACCGGGGAGAAGCCAGGCTCTGTGGCGGTGGGAGGTTTCCCTTCGCTTCCAGGAAAGCCCTTGCAGCAGCCCATGTGCTGCAGGAGGAGAGGGCAGGTTTCCAGGGCTGGGGAGAAGGATGTGCCCCACGAGGCTTTAGGACAAACGCTGTCACCCACCTTTAACAAGCCACGCGAGATCTGGGATACAGCCTTCCCCGTGAGACACGGAGGGGGGAAAACCGCACGCACAAACATGGCTTTATTTTCACACAAGGTGCAGGCAAAGCCAGATTTTGCAGAGCCCCTTCCCCGATCCCAAGCCTCCCCCCGAGCCGGAGGGTCCGCGTGCCTCGGGGACCCGCACACGATGCTTTCCCCTGCTCCGGGGGGAACCAAAGCAAACCAGCAGCATCTTCTGTGCGAGGGGGAAGAATCGAGCACCCCGGCAGCTCCGTGGGCCGGAGGTGGGTTTGGAGGCCGATGGATGCCAGGCGGGGTGGGGCTCCCCGGGGTAAGCTTGGTTGCGGGGTAGGGAAAACCCCGCCTGTAGGACCAGGGCCACGCAGCCAATAAGCGCGGCGGCCCGGAGTGGAGTGATTCTGCATCACGGCTCAGGGCCCGCGATTACATCATGTCGGTCCTGCGGGGATGGCAGCGGGGCCACGTGGTTGCTCCGGAGTCGCTGAGACGTTTTTCCTGAGCCCAGGCTGGGAGGAAACCGCAGGGATGAGAAAGAAAACAAACCGGCCCCGAGATGGTTGGGTTCTGGCCACCGAGCCGGCTGGGCAGGCTCGCGCGGCTGCAGCGGGTTCGGGCGGGCTGCGTAGGGTTTGCCGGCGGCGTGGAGCATCGCCCCGAGCCGCAGGGGACGTGCCATGCTTCAGCTGCAGAGCCCAGACGCGGCAGCCTGCATGGAGCATCCCCCATCCTGCTGCCCCCTCGCTCAGCCGGGTGGGCCCCCCACGAAACGCCGTGCCCAGCCAGACCGCGAGCCCCCGGGTGTTTCCACTTGCCAGCGCACCTGAACCCTGCGCTGAAAGCAGCCCTGCTTGCCCAGGGCTTCGCTGACATGCCCCGCTCCCGGCCCTCGGCATCCCTTGTGCTCCGGGGGTTTGTTTTGCTATGGCAGGGCGCGGCGTTAATCATTAATTCGTGTTGCAAACAGATTCAAAGCCTCTTCTCTCCTTCACTACCTGTGACTTTGTATTGTCAACTGTCCCTTCCTGAGATACAGCCTGGGTAAACACGCAGCAGGGCCCGCTGGCACTCCAGCGTGCTGCGCAGCCCCCGCTCGGGGTTTATTTACCCCGAGGTGAAATGGGAAAGGCAAACACACGTGGGGTCACTTCCCATTCGCACTGGGATCCAAACTCGGTGCCCGACGCTGACAAGCGGTGACAGGCAGCCGGGCCAAGGCTCGGCCCTGCGCCGGGGCTCAGCAGCCGGCGGTGGGGGGCAGCGATCTGCGGAAGCCCCAGCCCGCGCCGGGAGCTTGCACGGTCTCTGCGGGAGCCCGGGCAGGTTTGGAGAAGCCCATCAGGGGTCACAAACCCGGGGAAGCCATGCTCGGTTTGGGGATTCAGGTGTCACCAGCAGCTGGAGGCTGGGGGGGGCACCACTGTGAAATGACCCCCGCGTGCTTGTCCTGCTCTTACACTGTCCCCTTTGGCCCCTGTTGGAGACAGGATTTGGGGTTAGAGGGATCTTTGCCTCATGCGTTTAACCATGGGGCTGCAGAAGGAGACAATGGCGCAGCCCCCCGGGGAGGCAGCAGACCCCGCTCTGGCAGCCTTCCTCCTGCACAGCGCTGGAAATTTATGACCCAGTGCTTTTTGTGTGATTTCTGCTCTTTTTTCCTCACCATTCTCAACAGAGGCAGGCCATGAACCTCCCCGAATACATCCAACACAGAGTCAGGCACATGATGAGTGCGATGGTAAACAAGCCGGGGCAAAGCTGGATTTAATGCATGCTAATCTGCAGCTCCAAGGAGGGGAAACCCATTTTTCAAGCTGTTCCACACACACCCCTTCCCCCAAAGCAGCTTTTAAACCACAGGCCATTAGTTGTGATCTCCACGTGCAAGACGGAGGGCACCATTTTGAAAAATCGGTTCGTTTTTGGCCGAAGTAGTGCCACGTCACTTCTCCAGCGTTCCTAGATGGCCGCTCTTCCTTCTCCTCTGCCCATCACAACCAGCCTCATAAATGAGAACGTTGGGAGTAAATTCCTGGACGATGAGTCAGGAAAAGTCACCCATTGCACGGGCTGGGGACATCACCTGCATTGCAGTGCACAACAGCTCCTTACCCGTCACTTTCTAGGTCACCCGGGCAGGTGATCCAAAGTTACTCCCTGAGGACCATCTGGCAAACCCTGCAAGGTGGGCAGGTGTCCCACCACGCACCAAGGTTGTCACCCGTGTGCCTGTCCGAGGTCAGCCACAAAAGATGCGCCAAAGATTGAGCAGGGAACGAATTTACCAGCAGTGGCAGCACCCCACAGTGCACAGCCGAGACCCACGTAAAGACACAAAGAGCGCCTTCCGCTGGGGACAGCCCTTCTCCCGGTGAGAATACCTGGGCCTCTGTCATTTGGAGGAGACATAGAGGATTCCCAAAAGCCTGCGTCGTGTTTTGATATGCGACCGGCACCCACGGGCAGCCGCAGGCCGTGCGTGTCTCCCTGCTCACTCGTACGGCGTGTTCAGGCCGGGCAGTGACGCAGCGAGATGCCACCCGAGAGACAGACGGATGCCACCCTCCAGGTCACACTAGTAGTGTATTTATTGGAGTATCTCACATGCAGGAACCAAAGTAGAGATGATTTCTGGAGCAAGTTAAACAATGGCAGATTAATACAGTTGTATCGTCCTCAACGTAAACACTTTCTATGTGAATACAGCAACATTTTAGTGTTGGGTTGCTTTGCTTGTTGTGTATTTTGTTTCTCTTTACATAGTCAATCTCTTTAAACAGTTATGTCCCGCTTCTCCCCCTACCCCATTCCCAAACAAAAAAATATCCAGTATCTTCAGTAAATAAATATTATCCACTTTTATCTGGAAAGCCTACAGCTGTAATATACAGAGAAGCTATTACACAGGTTACATTTGTAGGGTTAACAATAGCTCATAATAACATGTACAGAATGAGGAGCTCGTACTCATAAAAACACAGAGCAGGGTGGGCAGTTTGGTGTAGGTTTGCCATGGGCTAAAGAGATCCAGCACCCGAGCTCGGCGCGGCTGGAAAGCCACCCGGCTCTTGGTGAAAACGCAACCTCACCTCTCTCCGGGACGGAGGGTCAACCTCGGCAGGGTGCGGGAGGCTGGGGCTGGCAGCTTGGGGATGGAGCAGGCAGGGACAGCCCGCTCCGGAGGCTGCAGTTTGGGAGGGATGAGTGGAAGGTGCTGCGTGGGCACCAGCAATGCCCCATGGCGCCTGGCATGGGGATTCCTGTCTCCTCTCCTCTGCTGGTGGGCGAGGGCAGGTGGGTGCCCCCGGCAGCTGAAGGGTTACCTCCAAGAAGGCTATAAATCCACTCACTGATTGCCTGCTTCATTATTTCCATAAAAATAACTGTTCCGAGCTGTTTTTTTTTTTTTCCAGGCTCCACAAGCCTTGTGGTTAGCATTGAGGAGGTAAACAATGACTGAGCTGGATGAGGCTGGCCTGGGGATGGAGATAGCACAAGCAGTTCCCACTCCACAGGACTCCCGGCAGCCGCAAGAGACTTGACAACTCATTGGCTGAAAAAAACTGTTGAAAACGCTGCTGTGTTTGCTCTCCTGGTCTGCATGTCCTGTCCCCATGGGTGACAGCAGGAGAGCATTGAATACAGAGGAACGGGAACAGGCTGCGTTGGTCGGGGTGCCGGGGAAGCGCGGGCCCAGCTCCTGCAGCAGCTTACGGAGGGGGACCATCACCCCTGCCCTGGGTCTGGCACCACCGCCCGGATCTGTTCTTCCACCACTGGAGGGAAACATCTCGCCACCACAGCCAGCTCTGCCGAGCCCTCCATTTAAAAGTGGAAAACAGCCAACGTATTCCATGAAAAAAGAGCCGAATGAAGTCAAACAAATGGAAACCCCCACTAAAATCCTTCTTCAGCTTGGAGGTGTAAAAACAGCCCTGGAAATGGCAGGGCTGATTTGATCAGCACATTTCAGAGATGGAGGCTGTGATAATCAGAAGGGGAAGGGTATGTTGGAGGCTACGAGAAGGTCCTGGTGAGGACCAGTCCCTGCATTTTTGCTGTTGCTTTTAAGAGACACCGTGCTACGTTTTTATGAGCAATTCTCCTATGAGCCTTACCTACATACTAAACACCCTAAATGTCTGTACAGCACATTGTTATCTATTACACCTGCCAAAGATGCAGCTGAAATCTACACATAACAATTAAAAAACCCGAAAGAATATATTTAAATAGAAACCATTCATTTCTTACATCTCAGCACATGAAGGGTTAACAGAAGAGGTTAAAAAACACACTGGAAAGAAAATATATCAACAAAATAAATATTTTAACCTAAAATAGGGTATGATTAGAACTTACAAAGGTCCCCAATAATAATTTAGTGTCATTGCATCTCAAGCTGTGATTCCTAATATGCCTAGAAAGCGTTGGGATGTTATTTCTTAGGGAAAGCGGATCAGGCTGCAGCTCCATCCCCTCTTCTCACAAGCGTCGGAGCCACACACGTCCTCTGCCCACTTGCACAGGGGAAGCACTCAGAGTGAAAGCGAAGGAAGAATAAATGGAGATGGCGGTCTTCTGAAGTGAAAAACCCCTTCCCTTTCCCCCAAACAGTTTCCACCGCTCAGGTTTTCTGCAGACCACAAAAGGATGAGGAAGATGAGAGATCCTGATACAGGACATTAGGGAAGCTCTAGCGTAGCTCTTATATGTGTTAAAGAAGGTTTGGGCCAAACCACCCGTTCTGCCACTCGCTCTGTCCCCTTCGGTGCTTCCAGCCCCTGTGTGCTCAGCCCGCGAGAGCCATATCTGGTGGATCTGGGGTACAAATTTAATGCGTGGCAGGGCTGCGCTTTCTCCACACCCACCAAGGGTCCCACCAGAAGGACGTTTAGCCATTGCCAGGCTGAGCACACGCCTCCCAAGGACGGCATCTCCCGAGTGCTGCCCTACTTCCAGCAAAGCCACTGCTTGTGCCGACAGCAACTGCCACCCCCTGCAAACCGTGCCCTTGCTTTCCAGAGGATAACGCGGGGTGTCAGTGGGGACCACGGAGTGCCTGAGGTTGCAAGCACAGAGGACAGTCCCTTGAGCCGTGCCAACACACGCTCCTTATCTCCCCTCAGCCCCAGCCTTCTTGTTTCATCTCTTTTCCTCCCCGGCCGGAGGAGCAGTCACTGACAGCTCTGCACGATCTTCCTGAAAGGGACCAGATTCTCTCTAAAGCAACAACTTGGAAGTCCCAGGAGAGCTTTAGCACGACAGAAAGAAGCAGCTTTAACAGCACACTCCTCCCCCATCCCCCCTTTTTTGCTGAGGGGTGGGGGAAAAAGGGCCAGCAAATCCACAGCAGTGGGACTCTGCAGGGGGGCTCGGTGACAGCACCGGTGATATCCTTGCCACTCAGCATCATTTGACAATGTCCCCATGCTTGAGCAATGCGATTATCTCCTCCGGCTTGGCAGGGAAGCTGGATTAACATGCTTAGAATCACCTGATGTGGCCATTTACAGGGTCAATGTGTTTCAAGGATTTAGAAGAGAAAATACACACTTAAAACACCCACGGAGCTTTTTGCATTGACAGGAATACTAACAATTCATTCTGTGCTGGCAAGACTGCTCAGGCAATCACCAGACACTGTCTGAAATCAAATCAGCATCGCAACAGAAGTTTCCTCAGGTTTCTGGGAGCTGGTGGCCACATCTGACGTGTTGCAGCAAGGCAGGGTCTGGCAGGAGCTGGCAGCGGGGTGTCTGGCAGCCAGTCTCCGAGCATTGGGCTCACCTTGTGTCAAGCAGCGAGGGCAGCGGGCGAGAGCAGCAGTGCGTACGTGCAACCTGTCCTGGCACTTCCCATTAACCACAGAGAAGACAAAATAGAGAGAAACCCTCTGCAGACCCACACAGAAGGGCTACAACTGGGGAAAGGGCCAGCAAGTGGGGAAAAGAGGCAGCTTGATCCCCAAGTTATCTCCATCCTTACACCGATTTTCCCCTTCCGCTTGAAGCCATGCCATTTTCTGCACAGCACAGAGCTTAGAGGGAGCAGCAAGCTAAGGAGCAGCGACAAGGTGCTGGGGGTGGCAGGACAGCCTTGCCTGGGCCCAGCTACATACGGAGGGATCCTGGAAGAGGATGCAGGCAGGGCAGGACAGAGGAGAGGATGAGCAGGGACAGCACAGAGTGACATCTGACCTGGGATGGCCTGGAAATCCTGCACCAAACACTTCCCTCGGAAGATTAATGCGGCTGCTCTCAAAGACCATCAGCGCTGCAATCGGGCCATTTGGTAAAAGGTTTTATGTGTCACAACCTACCAAAGCATGATGTACCCTAGAGAGTATGTTATGAGCCAAAATAACTACGCTCAGATAAAAGCTTCTATCGCTTTCATATCAGCCGTTTATAGCACGGCTTCTTGGTCTAGAACAACTTCTGAGAGAGCTCGACACACATCAGCACCCCGAGAAGCTCAGACGTGCCAAGTCAGAACAAAGTGGCTGGTTGCCTAAAACAACGAGCACCCCGAGGAAGAGGGGCTGGAGCGCTGCTGCCTGCATGGGCGTTCATCTGATAAAAGTTCCCTTCTGTCAGGACTGGAGATTCTCCCTCCCTGCCACCCAGCGTTCAGCTCTCTCTTTGATCCTGCCATCTCGCGCCACTGGCTTCCTACCAAGGAACATGCTGGGGGATGCAGCCATGGCTGGAGCTGCCTGCTCCAGCTCCGCTTGTCAGCCCAGCAAGGCAGGCACACATGCTGGAATCCCTTCTGGCGGCTCCAGGAAGAGCAGCACTCTCGGCCGTGCCTCTGGCAAGCAAGGGAATATGCTTGTTTGCACAGACAGGAGGGAGACTGCAGCCCTGTAGGAGCCGGGAGGCAATAAAGGGGCAGAGGTTATCAAAGGACACCCTAAAAATTACAAACAGCACGGCCACAATCATCCAACACTTTTTCAGGCCCAAACCTAGAAGGAAATGAGGAGTTTCACCTCCAGCGCAGGCAGGAATGGCTAATCCCTCCACAGCAACCATCTCCCTCAGCATTTTTGTACAAGCCTCTGTGAGGTTTGCCTCTTTTTCTCATACCTACCACCAAGAACCAGCATGTCTATCCTACCAGGCATGGCAGGGAATCCGGGAACCTCAGTTGACACCCAGTCCATGAGCAAGTCCCATCCATCTGCATGGATGTCATCTACAACTGCTGAGACAAACGCAGAGCTCTACAGTCACTGAAGGAGGAATCTAAGGTAAGGAAAAAATAACCTAGCTATTTTAAAAGGCAAACCCACTAGAAAAAATCCTCATGTGAGAATGCTCTCCCAAAGAGCAAAATGCTTCATGCGCTAACGTTATGGCATCCATTTAGCTCAGCGTTTTTCATTCTTGTCAACTGCCAGAGCTACTGGACATGGCCAACAGACTGCTTTCAAATTAGAGCAAGCCCAGATAAAACACAAGGAAAAAATACCCTGTGAGATTTAGAATATGAAATGCCGCACAAAGTGGGGAAAAGCGACCACCATATGGTACCGGGAGATGTGTGAGTGGGAGAGTAAAGGATTTTAACTTGTGAAGCACACGTTGAAAGGGGAACAGTTGTTCCTTGCTGTCGAATCCAACACGAAAGCCAATACATTAACATTTTATCTAAAAATAAAGACACACTCCTCCTGAACATTCCAGCTCAGTCAATTACATGCTGATCGACAGAGCAGTCTACTTGGCAGGACCTGCCTACAGAAGAGGATGATCCCTACAAAAATTGAAGGGCAAGGCTGCTCTCTCCCCTCCGGGCTTTTGTTTCAACACAGTGTGACGTACTCATGCATTCTAAAGGGGTTTTCAGCATCAAGAGCTGGTTTTGTGCAGCTGGGATAGGAAGGAGGGGATTAAGCGAGTGCTGGAGAATTGTGGTCTGGCAGGAATAGTGTTGGACTTAAATAGAAAGAGTCAGCTTGTGGGGGTGGATTGTTTCGGGAGGGGGGGAAGAAGAAGCAATCTATGAAATGGGGGGGAAGGGGGTCGTTGTTAGCCAAGTACTGCGAGAGGACGAAGTGGCCGTACAGCGACATTCGCCTGCAGAACACGGGGGTGGGAGGGCGGCTAAGAGCAATCTTCACAGTGCAAAGAGGGCATCCTCCGAGCGCTCTTGCTTTTTCCTGCTGGAAGGATTTGTCGGAGGGGTGGGGGCTTCCAGGGGAGGGGATGGCAGATTGGGAACCATCTCCGCCGCTTTGGCTCGCTCTTCTAAAAATTTGTCAAACTCTGCAATGCAAAAAAACAAGGAAGACAGGTAAGAACTGGGGCTGTACGTTTAGCCCCGGGGACAGAGGTTAGCAGGGGTTGAAATTCCAGCGCCTGGTGTCCCGTCGGGCTGTGTTCGCAGGCACATGTACTTGTACAGCCCGAGTTCCTCAGGAAAGGGTACAGATGTCCTTTGAGACACCCTAGCTCAGGCAGCAGAGGGAATCAAACCCACGCTACGCCATCGGCTGCGACAGAAGCAGGGAAACATCATTCCGAAGGGCTGAGCAGCTTGGGGACACATTCCTGCTGGCACAAACACAGTGCACAGCCAAGAAGATGGCAGGAAAGCACTTACAGCTGGGAAGGCTCCTCACACCATAAATACTACCTTTTTGCTCTAAAATGCTCTCTTCCCGCCTTTCCGAGCGCAGAAGCATTTGCTGGGGAACATCAGGCTGGGAGAAGTCAGCATCTCAGCAGGGATCAAAGCAGATAATTCAGTCTGCGCACTAACCTGAGAACGGCTCATAGCCACAGGCATCTCTGCTTACCTTCACTGGTCACTCCTTCTTCCAGTTCGTCTCCTTTCTGCAATTGGAACAAAAAGGCGGGTGAACACACAGGCAGCGCTTCACCTTCACTATTATCCTCTACACACGTTTAATGCAACTGGACAGTTGCCACCACTTGCTTCCACACGTTAACTATTTGAGCAGGGCGACCTGGGGAAATGGTACGGCTGCCACGTCGGGAGGCCAGTGGTGACTGACATTTCACCGCGCTGCAGAGCAAGAGGACGAGCACTAGAGATGCCTCTGAAGATTGCTGGTGGATACCTAAACTTTCCCCGTTGGACCTGAATGGCAGCCCAGCGCTGTTTCCACTTCAGACAGTAGGCCTAGTCAAAAACTGAGCTGTGTAAGTCACACAAACACTGTACAAGATGCCACCTTTTGTCACACAGTCCTTTAAAAAGTCAGGACTGCGGTTTGCATTGTGTCTTCAAATAAAATGCACTTTTAGCTGACAAAGGACATATGTCGCAAAATAGTCTGGGGCCAGCGTTCCTCCTGTGGGAGTTCATTTTAGACTTCATACAAAAATATAGCAGCTTTCCTGGCGTCCACGCTGTACAAAGACAAGACAGGGTGGGCTGGATGAAGGATACTGATGGGCAGTTAGCATCCATCCATGACATACGAAGGCTGGGATGCCAGAGGGTCAGTGCATTTCTACCAGCTGTGTGCATTTCAACAATCGAATTTCCAACAGTGCTTTAATAAGGAAATTAAAAGTCCACGGATGTGGCATCCTTGTCAATCTATCAGGATGTTAAAAATGGACAAAAATACTACTTGAAAACCTCATGTTGAACCTCCTTTGAAAAAGAAAAGTGTTTGTCCATACCCTGGCTTCTTTACCAGGAGAGCGGGAACACGCCGATTGGCCTCACAAAGGTTTTTAATGCCTAAGAATTAATGCCACCTAGCACCTGCTAGCTTTCTACTTCACATGCAGAGGCACTGTTTGTTCCAATGTACCCCAAAAAGGGTAAGGGAATAAATAACAATTAGCTAAGCTAATCTGTAACTTCCTCAGCTGGGAAGCAGAGAACTGAAATGAAGCATTAACAGAACAAGGAGGGGGGGAACTCAGAGTGAAAAACAAAAATCCATCCCAAACTGTCTCAGAGGGCATCTCTCTGCTGCACGCACATACGGTCAGGATGGGGACCCAGGTACCCGGGAGAAGGGAAGCCCCAACAGTCACAGTCACAGCGCGTGTGATCCCCAGGCTTGTTCGGGCATTTACAGGGCACTTCTCGGCTTTGCTCTCTTTGAGCAAGACTATCTAGGGGATGAAAGATGTACAGAGCTACCTCCATATCTCTCCGTAACATCTTCTCTCCTGCTAAATTAATCTAAATGGCAAAGAGAAAAGTTTATTGCTTAAGCAGAGTGGACGTGCTACATTTACTATATTTCTTTAACAAAATGGGGCTAGTTTGTAATTAAATTTGAAAATAACTGCCTGTACCAAGGCCTGAAAAAACTATCTGCAGCTGAAAACCAGTGACATTTCAAAGACAGCCAGTCAGTCTGCCAAACTCCAACACCGAAACCCAGAATCTGTTTAAGTGCTTCTTGGGCTTTGGAGAGCAGGAGCATTTTCTCCCTTTGAGTGCAGTCAGCTCCTCCGGTGCCGGAGCGGACATGCCAGAGCGTGCCTGCAGCACTGCTGCCAGAGCCAGGCAGCGGAGCCTGAACCCCGCAGCTCCCAGCTAGGAGCCGAGCAGGCAATAGCCAAGGGCTGGGGGAGACCTTAAGGAGTAGGGAGTTATCTAGGGACAAAATCTGAAGTCATAAGAAGTAATGGAAGGAGACGATCCTTAGGGATACGGTGACCACAGGGAACCAGTTCAGTTCACTGAAACCATGTTTAAAAGAACAGTCTGAAACGCAACCCACCACCCGTCCCCAAAATGCACTTGGTTAATTTGAGTCAGACGCTTACATTAAAAAAAGAGACTGGAATAAATGCGTACTAGCTGTACCACAGCTTAAACCCAAGGTGTATTGGTACAGCAAAACAAACTTCAGAGTGAAGGAAAAGCTACTTTTAGTTCTGTCTTTTGTTTGTTTGTTTAATAATTATCAGACAATAATCATTTAGGAGAAACTGAGTTATAAACATTGAAGAGAGACGTTGTAAATTTTTATTATTGCTCTTATGAAACGTGTCAAGATTGCTTGCCATTTTAACAATGGCAACTTGATTTGCAAGGAGTCTAAGCCCCGATCCAGCATCTCTTAAAAGCATGCCTCAGCCTCAGCGTGTACTTGGATCCTGTCAAAGCTAATGCAGCTTTAAACAGGTGCTTTAAGCCCAGTGGAGAACACAGGTAAACTTCAGCACGTGTTTAAATGCTTCCCTGTACGGGGACCAGAAACACACGATTTCTGGAATGCATGCTATTCCGTGCTGTAAACATGGAGAAGGGAAAATAAAACAACTCAGAAAAAACTGTTTTGATTGAATTGCTGAACACGACCCTATCTCCTCCTGCTTAGGTAGTTCCTTCCAAGGGAAATAAGCCACAATATTTGGAAGTTTCACTGCCTCCCGTTACGAGAAGTACCAGTAACTCAGGAATGCATTGAAAGTTACCCGTACAAGTGCTATTGCCCATGTGAAAAATGAAAATATAAAGAGTCTCACCAAGTCGGTACTGAGCCACTCCTCAATGTCATCCATGACAGAGGACTGTGCAACAGGGATCTAGGGAGTGCAGCAAGAGAACAGCAAGGCAGGCAAAACCCAAAACACATCCACAATCATGGCCACAGAGCGATGGAAAACGCCAGAAATAAAGATTAAAAAACAAAACAAAAACAAAGATGTAAGATGTGCTGGAAAAAAAAAAAAAGGCAACAAAATATAAATGGCATTTCAAATAAAGAAACACTTGGAAAGGAAATTATGAACAACAAGGCTAAAAAAAACCAAGAGAAAGATTATGGGGAATGACGTGACTGGATGCCAGTGTAAGACGGGTAACTTCTCGACCACATATTAAAACCATCAAGATGCACTGATGATTCTAATCTTGATCGTGAAAAGCTTTTAAGGGTAGAATACTGGATATATCGGTTAGGTTTTGAAATGTTAAATTTACACCTTTTGTTTTTTAAAATGGGTATTAGCCACAGTGAAGGGTTAGCAAAAAGAGGGGCTCAAAGTCTTCAGGCAACACGCCTATGAAAACAACGTGATTTTCTCCGCGAGTGGAGGCAGTCAGAGCCCTGGGTACACAGTCATGTTTCCTTCCAGATCCTCCTTCCCACCACACCACCCAGCCTTGGCAAGCCTCGGCACACCGGTTTAAAGCAAAACACAGTCCCAGCTCCTTTTCCCCAGTCCTCTGCCAAAGGTGTCCCTCTCGCAGCTGAGGCAGCAGAACCCAAGGTATGCCTGAGCAAAGTGTGGAGTCTCAAAGGTGAAGGTGAGGAGGAGGATGGGGCAGCAGGTCCTGGGGTGGGCAGGGGCGGATGGCGCAGCATGTGCCCCTCTCAGCTCCCGCTCCAGCACCGGCAACACCCTGCAGCGCTGCAGCAAGGCTCACCGGAGCTTGCCCGTCATGGTTTAACAAAAAGCGTGGAAAGTTTGCCTCTCCTCCTGCGATAAACCCCCTCACGTTACGCTGTGTGATTGCGACAGGCAGCACAGATGCGCTGAAGAGCGCTGAAGCGCAGCTATTTCACAAAGCGCTACAGGCAACTGGGTCAGCGAAGGGAAATTACGGCATATTAGGTGTAGAATTTCCTGACTTAACTACACTGCTTGAACACGACAGAGGGCTGCAGAAGTAAACAGGAAAACAGCACAATAGATCGCATAGGGACAACCTGAAAAATATTTGGAAAGCAACGTCAGGCAAGCAGGCTGCAGGCGAGAGCATGGCAGACGAGCAGCGAGGCTGGCAGGCAGAGACCTCACGGTGCTGGAGAGGCTCTCCTAGAGAGAAAAGGCGTCAGGGGTTGTTCACAGCTTTGCCTGAAACCTCTCATGGGAAGAAGAGCTGAAAGAGGCTCTGCAGATGAATTTGCTGGGAGATGTAGTTTTCTCAGGGACTTCCAGCAGAGGAAGACAGACGGACTGAATTACAGAGGCAGCAGCACAGGCTGACGCTGTTTAGCAGAGCTCCTCAAGAATTCTTTCTTCTAGTCCAGTCGGCCTTTGAACTGAGGGGGTCAGTTAAGCCCTTGCTTGAGGGGAAGTCTGCTAAGATGGGTTAGTTGTGTCAAAGGACTGGAATTCCAGAGTTCAATCCAAAGTATCTCCCACCACGCGAGGCACCGGGAAGATGGCTGGGTTCCAACTCTGCAGGTTGCTGGACAAAGTGCACGTGACAGATCCCAGAAGGGTCAGAGGTGCAAGTTGTCATTTTGCTTAAATAAGTTCCTGCAGTTTCTTTGGAATGGGCCTGATTTAGGATGATTGTGCCTTTTTAAATTTGCAATGGAGAGCTGAATCATGCACGTACATCGCTAACGCAGCGCGCTGAAGCTGCTGCGAGCTGGCCATTAGTGAGAGGAGGGCTCTGTAGACATCTTCCAACAGGTTCCTTCCCAAGGACAAGTTGCATCTTGTAGAACTGGCTTGTTAGTTTAACAGCTTTGGAAAATACTGGCTTCAGAGATACAAAGCAATGAATTTATTCAGCCTACAGCAACCTAAAACCTACTGTAGAAGTTTCACTGCTGTCTCCCTCTTGTATTGCTTAACACTGCAAACAATAAGCCATGCTCTGGAAGGTGTAGCCTTCAGAGCTGTTGGCTAGTTTGCAGCTCAGAAAGGTACTTACATTTCTTTAAGGTTAAGAAAATCTGTATGGAGAGGAGGAGGAAAATAGCAGGGTTTTTTTTTTCTTTTCTGTGAATACAATAAGAGCAGCTTTTCTAAAAAGTGTGGTGGTACTGCGGTCCTTTTACTAGGAGGAACCACAGTTCAAGTCTCGGTTATCCTGAAAACACAACAGATGACTGAGCAAGTAATGTATTCCTGAGAATCGCAGGGCTCTCGAGTTTGCAGGAGTCCTTGAAGAACAGCTCAGCCGTATAGGAATCTGTGCTGCTGTGTTTTGCAAGATTTAAAACAAAAAAAGGGGGGGAAAAAAAAAAGGAATTCTACTTTCAGGCGGACCTACTTTATATAACAAACAAACACACACCTCAGAAGTGCAAGAACACTTCTCGCAGGTCATATATAAGAAGCAGAGAGAGCTGTAAGATAAACATTTAAGCATGTTAGCCGTTTGCTATTCAGCACTGACCTTTTAAAAAGCTTCCCCCGTCTTCCAGCACACTTCCAGAAGAGCCAAAGGTTTGTACCTATTGCTCCTCCCATGCTCAAACTTCCAATTTATTTTCCTCAGACTCTGAGCCCCATTTTCCCAACAAAACATGGGTTAAATGTCTCAGGTTCAATTTGTTCAAGAATAGAGAGGGGGGAGACTCTCAAGAGTAACTGGAAGTTTTAAAATATTTTGACTGTAACATTGTACCATTTATATTTTATTTGCAACTGACCACACAGAGAAGTTCGTTTTTTGCCAGTCAGTTGCGTATTTGGCAAGTCTCCCCCTTCCAGAAGCCCTAAACTGAAAAAAAATGTGGAGGGGAGTTTTGTTAAAACTAATCCCCTAAAACACAACAGAAGCAATGTAAAAACAAATTAGCTAGTTTACACATTAAAAAAGACAACAGTTTCTGGGAACAAACAGCAGTGGCAGCCGCAGACGACATGGAAATGGCTCCAGAATGGGATACCGTCTTGTTAATACTTTGATTATGCAAACATACACGGTCTAGTGAAGCTCTCAGTCTTGGCAAGACAGCTCCCTAGATACTCAGCGCTGGCTGCAAGAGCTGTTTTTATAACGATATTGTGATTTCTTTTCTAAAAGTCTATACTCAAATTAAATGGAAATCAAGTCAGAAAATATTTTGGGGTACTTCAAGTAACTGGCTTTAATTAAAAGTCGGGCTCGTTGTTCAAATACCATTTTTCGTTTAGTCTTTGGAAAATCCTACAAATGGGATCATCTCAACAGTCCTGAAAGGGAAATGGAAAAAGAGGGCTGGGAGAACAAAAGTGAGCGTTCAGTCCCACAAAACCCACGGGAACCTGGAATTCAAGTTCATACTCATCTAAGTTAGATTGTGTTGGTGTTCCTACTAGCAATCAAAAGCCAAGGAGTATTGCCAATATATTTCCTCAGAAGTCATAAAATCCAATATTCTACCCTTAAAAAGACAGTTTAAGGTTATTATTATCACATTTTATTTCTATTAAAAATGATCCCACTGGAAAAGAAGCAGGTATGAAATGACAATTCAGGTCTCTAGGTGAGCTCATTAATGTTCTCAAAATGTTTAACAAGGTTCATGCTAATTGTTGCTAGACTACTGTCTTGTAGTAGCTTAGTTAATTCCACTTCTTTCTAGGTGTTTAACAAAGCTGACACCAATACTAGGTTAGCTGCTATTCACGCCCCCCCGTTCGTTAGCAATAGTAAAGAAAGGGCTGTCGTTCCTACGGCAGCAGCAGGAGAGCACTCAGATGCACACTAACAGTCTACTCCAGCTTACTACTACAGCCTTACCATCTATTTAAAGCTGTTGGGATCTTGAAATAGCTGCCTGGCCTCAATATTAGAACACATTTGACTTTACATGTAAGGACTGCATTAGCTACTTGATTACTTGTAACTGTGTTTACACATCGCATAGGGGAAGGCAAGAGCTCAGGTGCAGCGTGTGCCCCAACGCAGCCTGTTGTGCCCACACAACAACCAGCCGATCTGGATCTGACAGGCATGTCCGGACAGCGAAAGCCTTCGTTCACAAGGGGTATCAGATTGTCCTTATAGAGTGCTCCGTAAAATGCCACGGCTGGACAGGTAACGAAGCCCACGTGGTCTTCGGAACAAGGGAACGCGCCTGCTTGCCTTCAAAAGGGAGAGGGCTCCTACCATACAGAAGTAGTGAGATCTTCACACGTTTATTTCTCAGTTTGTCCACAATTCAAGCACTTTAGTCTCCAAGAAGACGACATATTTCAACAGTCTCACGTTACCCAAGTCATTTCCAAATCTTAGATCCTATCTCTCTATTGAAGGCACACATAGTGGCATCCCATTTTAATTAACAACATCTCAGCAAAGGTTTCATTTAATCTTTACTCACGTATCTTTACTACAGAGTGGAATCTCCTCTCTAGCCAGCTATGCTTCTGGTGGTCAAGATGCAATGCTGAAAGCTGTTCGTATCACTTTCTGTGAATTCTGGTTCGGTTTCATTCTTCCCCTGCCACTGTCCCAAATAATGTCTGTCCTGATGTGGTGGCTGAAGCAACGCATGCTTCTCGCTTTTGTAACAAATATCCATTTGGCATGCGAGTGGGGTGACAGATTATTCTAGCAAGTGAATATATCCATGCAAATCTCAATAGCTGCTCAAACTCATGAGAAGGGAACTGGAATTACCTGCACTAATACGTGGTGGCCTTATGCTAAAGTCTGTGCCCAAGAGCTGCTGATACAGACCCCTGGTATGACACAATGTGCAAAAACCCAGACCTTACACTGCAAACAGACCTGGCACTGGAACAGCTCAGCTAACATCAGTCTCGTTTGAACCAGGAACGTCTTCTGCAGATACCATTTTGTCTATGTTAGTTTTGTAGGCATAGCTGGAAAGGATAAAGGTGCGGTTCGTGTCTCCGTGGTCCTGGCATCACCTTGCCAGCAGAACTGAGCTGTAGATTAAGCTGATACAGAAACAACGCTGCCAAATTCACTGGGAGAGTACACACGGAGCCCTGAACGAGCCTCCCTCTGCAGAGGTGTGCTGGTGAACCGGGATGCACAGAAATGGTGTGGGAAAAACTCAACCCTAAGCTTAAATGTACGGCAGTTTGGAAAGAAGAACGTCAGGCCAGGAGAGATGTGAGTAGCCTCAGTGTTGTGCAGGCACAGGTAATGGCAACGTCAGCTCACCCCTCTTTCCCCCCTCATCTCAAAAATACAAAAAGCTACCAAAGAATGTGCACATCAAGTTCATACCTGGGATGCTAGTTATTCCACTGGTATTGCAAATGCTACAAAGTCGTATTAATAAATACGGTTAAGAACTACGCCAGTTAAGAGAGAAACAGAGTTAATGATTAGTTTAGTTTTAATTTTAGGTATTTCTCTCTCATATTTAGCATACAAACAAGGTGACAGGCTTATAAGAGCAGCGACTGGCTGGACGGCCAGACCCCCTTCCCTCCCCAAATCCATGTGCCTCCATGAATGCTGCAGTATCCTTTTTCCAGACTGAATAACCACAAGCCAATGAACGAATATTGTGTTTGTTTTTTTAATAAAGCAGTGGTGTGAGTGGTGTGAACAGCAGGGGTGCCGATTTCATGCTTCCCTGCTCTTGTAAACAGTGGAAAGGCAAAGAAGAGGAACTAACTCAATCACTGGATTATTCATTATGGATGAACATCTAACAGTGGCATAGTACATCTCGGGCTGCAACAGAGCCACCGAACAGCAAGAGCCTCTGTGAACCACCGTCAACAGTATCAGAGGCAAAGCAAGCGCTGCTCACTTTATGGCTTTTCACTCTCTTGTTATGAGCTGTGGGTCTCTGACAAGCCCTGAAAGGAATCTCTGGCTCCCATGGATAGGCACCTACAGCTGGGCTTACCACGTGTGTATATATATATATGTGCGTGTCCAATCACTGGGTATGCACCAGCCATGCAAACTTCTGACAAATTCACAAGCTGGCTCTCAGAAATAATCTGGATTAGCCCTAAATCTAGAAGAATAAATGCAAAGTGTTGCACAGAGTTGGTGCATTTTGATGTTGCACACTCTGGATTTTCTCAACCTTAATCTCTCTGGGATGTTTCTCTTTTTAAGACCTGGGCAGCTTAGTCTGGGACATTCAAGGCTCTCTCCGGAGTGAGGCATTCCTGTTCAATGGCCTGCTGACACCCAGCCCCAGCCCAAAGGGAATTCTGCACTGCACCTTTCCGCACTCGCCTGCAATCAGGACTGTCTCACAAGGACTTTGTACAGTTAGGTCCCATTAAGTGTTTGAGATTAGTACCAATAAAGTAACGGATTATGTCATCCAAAAATACAAAATTGGTCTTAGAACCTGGCTTTAAGGCACAGCTGAGGCTATTTTTTTGCCTACCTCTGACTTCTGCACTTGAAGCAGGCTTTTGAACTTCTCTCTGCAAGCATGTTGATGAAGGACAACTTCAAACAAGGTCAAAATGTGCACAGATTCTATCATCTTCAGAAGCTTGATTTTATCAGAGCACTGGCATCACTAGACATGGGAATTAAATCTTTAAAGCCAGAAACACTATTGTACCTTTTGGAGTCTGAATCCTAATGCCAGGGAGTGGAAGGTGTCAATCTGGGTAGCAGTTCTCCCATTCCCTTCCTTTCATAAAGAACTATCCCTACATTACTCAATTGGATTAGCTATGATCCTACAACTTCCGTATGTTTATTCCAGACCACGAAGTTAAGCACTAGCAGAAAAGATTGCTTTAAAGACACATAGAAAGTGTCCTCTTTATGAGCAAGATCCATGAGACTTGTGTTTATCCCTCGAAAAGTGGATACTGCATAAATAAATCAAGACAGTATAAGGAACCAGCTGGATCCCCAGGCCTCTTCTGAAGGTGATGTGGGATCCTACAATTGATTCAGTTGGTCACAGGCCTTTGTGCTGTACAAACCAGAAATAGGTGCAAATCTCTCCTTTCGCCCCAGGTAATGATGTAGGTGGCAAATAAACTCCTTGTACTGTCTGATTTCATGTGGTTCAGTAGGGCAGGACGAGAGGTGAATGGAGGACGGTTATTCTAGGTAAAGGGACTGGGGTGGGCAGTAGGAATCGCTTCACTGGTGAAGTCCTCACCATTCCTTGTGTAATTAGCCACTTGTCTATGGGCTCCATGTCTGAGTTCCCACCTTTACCTCTCCTCTGTGTTGAGAACAGAAAGGTCCATAGAGAAACCACAGCAACAACCCGTGATAAAAGTAAAAACAGCAGCAAGTTAAAAACTTCACATACACATACACATACACACACAGAGTTGCCTACAGTAGCTTCTGGCAGCAGCTGCATCTCCCTCTGCTGCCTGTCAGCTCTGTCCGTGGAGGGACAGACCTCACCCCGACCTCTGCACTTCCTACAGACAGTTCACAGAATTTTAGCACTTCCTCCATGCTGATATTAAAAAAATAATAATTAAAAAAAAAAAAAATCACTGACTAGTAGTGAGGCTGATGTTTGTCACCTTCTTAGAAGAAGAAAAAGTATAGGTTATACAGCCCAGTAAAATCAGTCAGACTTTATTGAAAACACCCGTATTACACAGTGTAGAGTCTCCCTTGTTTATGAAGCTGTGAGCTGCAGCACACACCCTGTTCACCTCCTTGATCTCAGCAGCCAGAGTCTGCCCCAAACTCCAACAGTACGACAGCTCTAATGACGGCGTTGAGCGGGAGGGTAAGTAATGGCCGTTTGCTGCAGTGTTCTGGCAGCTCTTCAAACTGCCCCTCTCGAAGAGCGGCAGAGGTTAAAAGGACCGCTGATGCATCCAGTTCCTCGGAGCAGGTTGCAGACTGCATGGCACAGCAACACAAAGACTCCCAAGATGGCTTCTTGTCCTTCAGCTTCTCATCCCTGAGCCAGCGCCCAGATGCAGAGTCATCTCTAGCTCTGGAGGGGCTCGCTCGGGACCGGCAGAACCCAGTGGTTCCAGCCAGAACTTGGCTAGCTCAGCAAAGAGCCCCTGGTGTGCTTACATACCTCCATCCAGATACCCATATACGTGGGATACCTCTCCTGTCCCCATTACCACAGATAATGGAGAATCAGCTCTAATCTTTCATGTCTCATTTCAGTACTTGTGCTGGGAAAATAAAGGAGGAAATCACTCCAACTTCATCTACTATCTGTGTAACACTAGAGAACTGTTTCTTGGACACCTCTCCTCCCAGTTGTGATCACGCAACAACTCTGCGGCAACAAAAGCAATTCCCAACATGGAAAAGCAATATTAAGAAAGCAAGTGTATTTTTAGCTCATCTTGTTTCCAGCTGCTAAATCATATTAAAAGACAGCTAATGCCACGTGATCAGACATCTCTCTACAGACCATTCTGAGAACGACTACATTAGAAACGTCGGATGTGCTGAATTTTACCACTGGACAACTGTGCTGGAACAAGATGTGTGTGAAGAATGTGTTGCAAAGCTTCTGGCTCCTCCCTAGAGCTGTTCTTAAATTAGCTCTCTACCCAAACTAATGCATGTCTTTCGTTTACTGAGCGCTGCCCGTTTTTTGCTACACATGCTGGGGCTGGTGACTTTAGGAGAGTTTAATTTTTATTTCCTTTAAGAAGAGACACCCACAAGCCTCACAACACTTGACAAAAAGTAGTGTTTACCAATTACCGTAAGACTGCATTTCAAAACACGCTCTTCTGATTACATGATACGGTCATCAGGACCTTTGAAAAGAGGCTGAAAGTCTCTACAACATCTCAGAGCCCAAAGTTCCACAACCCATAAAGCGTTTGCCCCAAAAAACTTTGACCGTCAGATTAGCTTAGACACAGCCCTTTGAACTGACAACACTTCGGGCAGAGCAGCAGCTACGCTGGTGTGATTGACACGTCGCATTGGTGCCTCAAGCAGAACTGGCTGAGAACAAAAGTGTTAATAAATAAGGACACGACCCTGTGGCCACCAGGGGAATGCAGCCCCCTTGACCAGTAGCTAAATGCAAGCCTCTTGCTTTGGTTAGCCAGGAACAAAGAGCAGAATTGCAAATCCTTTCCCAGGTCCTGCCAATAACACAGTGCTGTGATACTGGGGGCTTGGGCCGTCACAATGGCTTCAGGAATTCCTGTCTCATACCCCCACTCCTTAATATATTTCTGTCCCTGCCTCCCCATGCTTCCCCCTTTTCTCTCAATAGTGCTGGGATGAGTTTTTCTGGGGCTGAGCTTGAAACTGGTCACAGGGATGACCTGACTTACAAATTTCCCTTTTTGCAGGAGGACAGGGACAGGAACAAGCAGATAGATTTGTGGGGTGGGGGGATGCTCCATAAGAAATCGTTGCTGAAACTCTGATACCACTGAACTGTGGCCCAGGCAGGCAGGCAGCTGTGATCTGACCCCAGCTGGCTCTGAACACAAATTCTCCCTGGCTCAGAGCACAAGCTGCCAGGCATGCCAGCTGCCCTGAGCGCTCCCATTTCAGCTTATGAAAGAACCAGGGCGGGATCAGCCAAGGCATGGGGAGGCAATTCTCCATGGAGGCGGGGGTGTGTACGCTGCACTGGCTCTCCCGTGCTACACTGGCTCTGCCATGCTCCCTAGTGGTCAGCACAGATCAAAATTAGACCAGCAAAAGGCTCCGAACTTGCTCCGTCATCTAAAAACTTGCGCACAGATGAGTACAAAAGAGCAGGACAGTTTTAAAAAGCAGGGTGGTAGAAAGGGGTCGAGGGACGATCTGAAAGCTCTTTTCACTTATGCTTTCACCAAGGTATGCAGACAAAGCTGGCCAAGCTCGCCCTCTCAAACACGTTGCTAGCATCAGCTGCTGTGAGGTGACAGTGCATGGGCCTCTTCTGCCCACACAAGATAGCAGGAGCCTGCCCCGGGACAGACAGAACAGACTGCATGCAAGAGCAGTTATGGCAAGGCATGCGAAGCATTAAAAGTCTACATAATTTCTCTCCCTGTAACTCGCTCGTGTATCCACGCACTTAGAGCAAAGTCTACTAGATTAAGACTGCATCAACTTTCATAAGCAAAACCAAACCAAACAAATGCACACCAGTGTTCACAAGACGTTCCCCACGTATTCTTTTCAGCAGTGATTCCAGCCAAAGAGATGGACCCCCCAGGCAAGCTGCAAGAACACAGGAGAATTTACCCACTACAATTTTGAAGTCTTTTAGGCTGGTGTGCTAAATAGCAGCTCTTTAGAGATCATTATTGAGCAAGTATTTGCTCCTAGATATCAATTTCAAAATAGCCAGTACTAGCATGTTGCTGGAATACAGAATGAGAAGTCTCGTTCAAAGCAGCTGCCTACAAGCTTGGATTCCACGCACAGCTTCAGGTAACAAAACGCAGAGCAATGACCTACCCCTCCTGTGTTCTGTTTTCGAACATCCAGGGCAGACGCTAGTCCTTTGACAGCCTGTGGATCCTCATACGTCACGCTGAAAGAAAGGAACAAACCACAGAACTAGAAGGAAGCCCAGCAGTCGTCCATGCAGAACACACTTGCTACTCTGATTTACTCCCCTGGAAATCAGAAAGCACATTCTTTTTATTTACAAGACTTCAAGTGTACTAAGTGTATTCCAAGAAGATGAATAAAGACCATCTGTATAAAGACCATCCATCAGTTTCAGTAAGCATGTTGAAGCAAAAAGAGTAAGGCTGCCATTATGAAAGGCAGGCAAATAGGTTACGAGGCACCATAAGCACGTCCAAGAGCTAGCAGGGGACTGTGAAAAGAGGCCTGATTACAGATTACGTTTTGCAAAGCTTTGAAGATGACATTTGGAAGCCTGACCTTGAGGCGTGCATTGAGGGAGGCAGGGGGAGACTTGAAGACAGATGAAACATAACCAAGCAACTGCAGTAAAGCCTACAAAGAAACGCTCTATTTACAGAGGTTGGATTTTTTAAAAGCTTAAATTGCTATTCCAAAGGGACACGTAGCAGTCAGGTGACAGAGGCAATAGCATCGTTTCTCAGAGCACAGGGGTGAACCATGAGCTGAAGCAGACGCCAACACCTGCCCACAAATCAGCCCCTGGGAGGAGCCGCATGTCTGAGCAGGAGGAGCACGTTCTCCTCCAGCGTGCTGGCTTCTCCCAAGCTCGGAGCACAGCACCCAGAGGCTCTCGCCTATGCACCACGCATCTTTGCTGTCTCCCTGCTGCTCCATTTATACGGCGTACAATCCGAGGGAGACAGAGCAATCCTCCCTTGTGAAATCATGGACTGATAGGTGCGCCTTGTTCCATTAGCTCGCAGAGGAGACTGAGGTGCAGTGTGGGAAGACTAGTTTCATGCTTCATTTAGCAGAAGAGACAGAGGGACCTCCATTAGATCTCTCTGCAATGCATCTCCTTTCTGACCATACATTAGGGCTCTCAGCCTGTAATCTCCAGTGGTAATGTACGCCTCTACAGTAGAGCACGACTTCTCAACACCAATACTACAGCTGAGGCAGTACCAACAGCTATATTGATGACTGAAAATAAAGGATCCTAATAAATTTGCTGGCTCAGGTTTTCCAGAGCTGCTAAGTTTTTGATAATCTGCTACGGTCTGAGTTAAACTATTTAACAACACTTCTTAGTTTGAGGCAAGATATTAATGATGTTCTGACTGCTGGTAGCCACTATATCTAGAATCTGAAGCCAGAAGGAGGCAAGAAATAATATATGAAAGAAAAATACCTGAGCGTGTCTTTTACTGAATCTCACTTGACAGGGATCAAAGGATTTCTTAATAAGTTCATAGATTTATTTTACATTAAAATAATTGGGCCTGTTAAATGCCCTTGAAAGTGCCAGATCGGCAGCTCTAGAGATGCAAGCCCTATGCATATAAACAAATTAGGGATAGCATGGCAGCTGGGCAAGCTACACTGCCTTGACAGACTGCGAGAATCTGACTGCTGGGCCAAAGGGAGAGTTTAACTGGATGGTAATTCTGTTTCCAAGCCCTTGATGACAGTAATTCCATCATCAAAGTATACCCATGACCTTCAGGTGAAGGACCCTTATGCTCCTGTATCTCAAGCACTGGCCGGGTGGATGGGATGACAAGCCTTTATGAGAGGAAGCATCTGCAGAAGTAAAGGCAAGTTCATTTCCAAGTTTCCAGTGAGCTCATTAACTAAGACAGTCAAATAACGTTACTCAGCCAGTCTGTTCTGCCCAGCAGCAGGAACTTCTCCACTTGCTCATACTAATAATGATCAACAGGATAGGGATTGGATTAAAAGCACAAAAACATACACCAAAACTACTTTTTTAGTCTGGAATGAAGTCAAGAAGTTTCAGATTTATGCCCTTAGAAAACAGCAATGTCGTGACTCAAACAGCACTAAAGACAAACTCCAACATACTTCTTTCGCTGCTCAGCCAAGGAACTGCCTCTTGTCTGTGCAAACATGTCGAAGTCATCACGAGGATTACAGTGTTGTAGAGAGCTGAGTGTGCCACTGACGCTGTTTGTACCCAAGTCTGCAACCAGAAGAAAAAAAAAGCAAACCAATGAAACAGCAAACCATACGCAAGCACCGCTGCCATGACTATGTAGGCTACAGAGGAAGTCATGAACAATACAGGACAGCTATAGATATCACCTAGTTAACAGTTGCAGCACTGAACACAGTTCTGTCCAGAAGAGGCTGGAAGCTGCAAATCATGCATTTTTTAAAAGACAAATGTAGAGATTTGTCTTATTCCTCCTGGCAGCACCACACCATAAGTACTCCTCATCGAGAAGCCAGCATTTGGGAATTGCTGTGCACCTGCTGCCAAACTCATCCTGAAATATTTACTATTCACTAACATGGTCCAAAATTTTGGGCATGGATACTGGTCTTTGCCACAATGTTGTCTCTCAGCTGTTGACTGTGAAACCAACAGCTTCAAATCAAGTCATATAATATTGGCACAGTGCTGAAAGAGGTGGAGAACCTTCAGTCAAATCAAGTGATCCTATCAAGCAATCTGGTTTGATTTAATGTACAACACCTAACAGTTTCATAAAACCTTTCATCCAAAGATTTCAAATATTATTTGTATAAGGAGAATCAAGAACATTCACCAGACTGATTTCATGGAGAGCTATACCTAAGCAGATATAAAAGTAGTAGTACAAGTTTTACCATGAAGAAGAACTGCAGCCTTTCCTTCAGTCTCCCCTTTGGTTAATAAATCCCCTCCTTTGTGCCAGGCTGGTTCCCAATTACAAATTGTTACAGCGCAAGGGAGTGGGAAAGCCTTCCTAATCCTGTAAGCCATATACGCAAACCTTCTGAAAGCCACATGGCAACATTAATCAGGTAGTGCAGGGCCAAAGGGAGCAGAAGCTCCCTGACCGACAAGTGAAAAATGTCTCCTCGTAAACCCAACAGCTCACTGCGATAAGGGCTTGTAGTGGGTGTTTGGGCTGGTGACAGGGACCTCAGCAACTGCTCAGACTTGCTCCCACAATCCCACACTTGGATTGCATAGCAGCCCCTGCATGCTGTGCAAGATGCACAGACTGGTTAGGCTTGAAAAAGTCCATGCATTGCAGCCTCGTGTTCATCAGCATTATTTAGGTCAGATACTCACCAAGCCCTGCAAGCTGTGACGAAAGCGAAGACGGAGGTGCTGAGTTTCCGACCATTGGGCTCACTACAGCTGGAGAGCCAGGACCCAAATCTATTAAATTATCTTCTGTCACCTCATTCAGTACCTGTTGGGACACAAGAAATGCAGCAAGTTACACATGCCAGAGATTTCTTCTTGCAGTGCAATATTAAACACCAAAAAATAATGGGCGCTTCCTAAAAAGATGTCTCTTGCATACTGCAAAATGGACAGGTCTCTTGGATACTACGGTGATGAGTGCAGTATAAAATGGGTCAGCCACCAAAAAAACTCAGTTTGAGTGCTCAGCACAACAGGAAGCTCTCCTGGAGGTCATCTACATCTCTTGAGATCGATCTAATGTGTCTGTGTTCTCCACCTCTTTTAGCACCGGACCAACATCGGATGGAAGTCAAACTGAATTTGCTACCATCTTCCACATCAGGTGTAAACAGATGTCACACAAAGGAGTCACACTTCTTTGTTTTGACTAAAGTTACAATGCCTAAAGTCCACACAGACTCAAAAGCAATCAAAAAAGTTAATAGAGCAGAGAAAATCCATCAAGGATTGTAAACACACAGATGTTTTAGTAGTAGTGTCTTCCTGAGCCAGAAATTGTCACTTGTGGTTTGCCGCATTCTTAGGCTCTTTTCCTGGTATCCACTATTAGCCACTACAGGGCCAGACAGGTAAAAGGTCTGATACTAGCGATATTAGTACGGGTAGTACGGTGTAGCTGCTGATATAATAAATGGAGTTAGGTACTTACTCCATTGCTGGCATTCTGTGTTGAACGTCCCGATCTGTATCGTTCAAATCTGTTTAGAAATAAATAAAAAAACCCAACATGGACTATCAAAGCTACCAATAAACGATGAAAACATGAGTTTATAACAAAGCCATGACATGCTTGCCACTGAACTTAAGTTTTTGTTTGTTCAAGAAGGAACCCTGAAAGCTTCAACTCCAATCCAGGATAAAGGGAGGATAATTGCAGAAGTTGCATTTTTGGGGATGTGGGTATTAACTAATCTGATCTTGCAGCACACACACGCCTGAAAAACACTGTAGGATTTGTCTTTGGTTGGTGTTGGGTTTTTGTTTTTATTTTTCATTAAGTGCTTCATGATAGACTATTCTGTTAGTCAAGGGACAAGAGGAACTGCAGCAAGATTGATGCTCCCAGGTAAATAAACTGAGTACCGCAGCAAGTCTTACTCCCACTTAACAGCTCCCTCTTGCTGCAATACATGTAAATTAGAAGCCATATGCATGCGAGCACGGCCCTACCCAGGCAGCACATGGCAAGAGAAACAATGATTAGCAGATTCACTTCATAAATGAATTCTGGCTCAGCGCAAAGATCGTCAGAGCCTACGTTCAAATAGGTTGGTACTTTTCAAGAATGAAAAGTAATGATGTTGGATAAAAATGCTCCTACTTCTTAGGGGAAGAAGTCTGGCTAGTCAAGATCTGGTCTCTTCTCTACTCCTTTCCCAACCAGCTGTGCATCTGGGGCCACAAACCTAAACCCAGCTTTCATGAACTCAAAAAAGCAGGGGGAACTACCTCCTCCCAAGGCCTGTCTGAGCCCAGTCTGATCGCCTTCCATACCAGGAAAAGCACCGTGATTTCTCTGAGGTTAGAGTTTTTCCTCATTTGAAAGAAGTTTCATACATAACCTCACTTTTCAATAAAAACCCTATAATACTAATATATTCCTGTGGGTTTTCTCACAGATGGACAAAATGCACCAGGGAATCTCAGGCAAACTGAAATGTTTTCTTGATGTAACAAAGGGAAACGCAGACTTAAAGGGCAGCAAAACCAAATTCAGGCCCAAATTTCAATTTTAGGAAACCGTGGGTGTCTACTATTACTGGAAATCCAGCTCCCTTAGCTGGAAACCTAAGACACCTCCCACCTCTTATTTCTCACCAAAAGGCTTATGAACCACACGTTCGTTTACATCCAGAGCTTCACAGCGAAGGCTTGAGTCACTGACAGAGCTCGGTACCCATACTAGAAATCAGCGTGATGAATGTGGAGCTTTTGGAATAGTTGAGGAGGAACTGGAATTTATTGAAATGGTCAGACCAAGCTATTCTACCACAAATCGCTTGCTCACATCACTCAGCTCACCTTTCAGTGTATAATGACTACAAATACATTAGCCCCCATCAGCAAAGTCGCAGATGGGGGAAATTAGGAAAAATATTAAGGGTGACCAGACTAAGCCTTAGCGGCAGTTACACTCTGCCACTTGCAGAATCACGCTCATGGCATGACACACATACCATTGCACACAAAAAGCCAGCATTTGTTTCAAAGTTTGCCCCATCTCCTCTGAATGACTCAATCAAAGACAAAATCGAGGCCACTGAGTCTTCTTTCCAGCTTTTGCTGTGACAGCCCAGATTCACATATCTAGAGCCCAATTTATTTTTAAAGGCTTGAGAAACAAAGCCCCGTGCTAAGAGCAAGGAACAAAGGGTACTCTTTAGTGCCTCGCTCCCCAGGCCTGTCATTACGGGGAAGATTAAACTTTCCCAAGACTGCTGTATCACGTGTCACCTACTGCAGCAGATGTGGCTGACAGCGCCTTTGTCTAACATGTCGAAAGTCCTATGACCCAAGTCCAGCCCCTGGGGATGATTCCCACAGACCATCTCAACTCTGCGTAAAACAGGCTTTTTTCAAGATTTTAAGTGTTACTTAAAAACAAAGCCCTTACATGCATGAAGGTGACGCCCACCTCAGGCAGCTCCCCTTGCACCAGTACTGGAACTAGAAAGCTCCAAGATCAGAAGACAGAGAGAGCTCACGGGAGCCTCCCTAAGCCAGGACGCAGCACAAGCATTTGTGCAGAGCCCAAGCGAGCAAGTAGAACCAGCCACTGTGGCCGTGCTATTTTCAGTCCCAAGTCCCTACATCTGTACAGCACCGCACAACAGGGACTTGCAGGCTCGAGTCTCTGCTAGTTCAGAGAGTTTTGCACAAGGTTGCCCTGCATTTTATGGCTATGCCCCACAAAAATTCAATGGCTAGGACAAAAAAAAATAAAAACATGGTATTAAAGGAAACAACTGAACCCGGAATGTTACCATAAAAGACCATAAAAAGACTCTGTAAATGCTAAATGCTTTCTGTGGTTTGGCTCTCCATGTTTTGTGATGTTGGCCCAGATGGCCAGCTCTTGTCAACTGACCTATTTTACACTTAAGTGAAAACCCACAATGTATGTAAATAGTTGATGGAAAAGGTGCCCCACCTTTCGTATCGGAGGAAGACGTTATTTAAATCGTCATTCACATGCAGCAATTCCTCTGTGACTTCTTCATTGGACACTCGTGAGATAAGCTCCACAATTCTCTGCTGCATAGCTCTACAGGTTCGGTTCAGTTCCTAGGAGGAATGCATTGTGCACACACATTCTGATAAGCAGCTAGCAGTAAGTAGATTTAGTTGAGCTCTGTTCACAGCCAAACATATCCCCCAGCTGAGAAACACTAAGACAAGTCTATCTTTGCATGATTAAATGTCACCCAAAAGCACATCTAATCAAAGATGCCCTTCAGGAGACGATGGCATAAAACCTTGAGAGCCTATTTACAATTCAACATCCTGATTCTTCTGTAACTCCGAGCACTTCAGAAAATAAATATCTATATTTTAGTGATGTGTTTTAAGAATAAAACATGTTACTACAACAGCTTTCCAGAAGAGAGCTTTCAAGGAAAATTCAGTCTGGTCTTTTTGGCAATATCATCCCTAAAATCTAAAAGATGCACATGGTGGAACAAGTCGGGGAAAAAAGTTCATCAGGGCTAACACAAGTAGCCAAGTGTGTGCTAGGAAAAGAAGTGCTGAGGACACAGAACTTACCAACTACTCAGAACAGGAGGGTGAACACAAAACAAGGGGAAGGAGCATAAAAAGATGAGCACTCCACGCACGTTTCAGTACTGAACTACGCACAGAAACGTTCCCTTCAACTGAGCAGATCCACAGACAAGAGGCTGCAGAAAGGCAGTGGGGAGTTTCAGAAGAAAATTTTAAAGAATATAGAGTAAGGGCATTTATTTTAGAAGTGTCTCATGCCAAGAAATCTAGGTTTGAGTTTGCCTAAACCAGGAGTTCTCATGCTTCCAGGACGTCTCTTCCATCAGCGATTACTTAGCAGAATTCTTTACTCCTGAAAGGCCTCAAGACCAAAGGTCAAAGCCGGCATGTTGAGGAGGAACTACAAGAAGAAACGTGACATATTGCATGGCGCCACTGATTAGGCCCATGGTTTTACTTCAATAAGCACTGACATTTCAACTAAAGCATGTCCCTCTGTCATCTTCTACCCCCCCACCCCAGCTCCACTTCACAGCAAAAATTCAGCACTAAACAAGGATGACTTGTTGGTACACAACCTTCGGGATGAAAGCAAAGATGTGTTTGTTTTCCTTGCATGGTCTGACATCCTAAGCTCTGGATAAATTTCACCTAGTGCAATCCAGCTGCCTTAACAGCTTGAGGAATGTGTTCTCCAATGTCAGTTTTGATCCCATCACTTTAGAAGCAGATTGTGACATTTCAGAGGTTTGTTTGCTGCCTTTCCGAGAGGGCTGACAGTACCTATCTATTCTGCTCAGAGCTGGCTCTCCAGCAAGCTGTTTACATTTGGTTGTTGGAGAAAATGTCAGGAATTATTTAAGGAGGAGGGCTATATAAACCTCAAAGCAAGGAGTCCTTGCATGCAGCACCCAGCTCACAGCTTTCAAAAGACTAACCATCCTTTGTGATCAAAAACGGGTTCTCCCCAGCTCTGTGATTCAGGTTTAGGAAGCACCAGTCAAAGAAGGGAACCAGTTGGAATAAAGAATTGTTGCTGTCACTCCATTTTATGATCAAGTTCTTTCACCTTAAAGCTATGCTGTAAGGTTACGCTGTCAAGATATTAGTAGTTGTTTCTGAATGTAAGCAAACTGTTTTACGCTGTTTTGGTCTGTTGTGCTTTCCTGGAAGCTTCTTTTGTTTTGAGCAGTCCGACCCAAATGGGCAGTAACTGAAAGGCTCTTTATTGCAAAGCCTCTCATCAGCTGCCATGATGGCTCTGAGACAAACACACAATACCGCTGCATGGGAGAGACCAGTTTTTGGATGGATTTCAAACTCTGATGTATCACAGAGAGCAATTCCCTGCCTTCCTCCAAATGTACTGCTGTGGCAGCCCATCCTCCCTGCTGGAGGATCAAAACAGAAGCCTATTTCAGAAGCCTATTTCTGAAGCTATGGAAAGGCAAATACCACGTTAAGGGCATCAGCTGGAATGCTAGATCGCAGCATTCCTCACCTGTGTTGCACGTGGTACCGTATTACTTTCCTCAGGCAAAAGGGCACCTTGCTACCACTGGCCGCGGGAAACAGGTATGAAGCCTGAGACATGAGCTCAACTGAAACTTTTCCCTTTTGAGGTAATAAATCCTGTACTGGATTGAGACTTTCCAGCAAAGAAACCCCTTCTGATTACTCAGTCTAACCCTCCGGACAGCACAAAACTTTGCCTGAGTGCCTGCCTTAACCTTCAGGAGAAGCTACAGCACATCTTCTGGAAAATAGATTTCAAGTGGCAGAGAATCCACAGACCCTTGACAACATTCAGTTCAGATGGAAGTGCTTTTTTTTTTGCACAGTGACCGGGAACGCTTTGCCACTGTACAAGTGATGATGGAGGATGTAAAAGAAGCAGAAATGCTCAGGGCTTACAGAGCCTATTGCAATTTTAAGCTGCTTTGTGGCAAAGGAGACCTGATATTCAACATTGGGAAAAATTTCTAGCTACACGGAGAAGAAAGCACTGGAACAAGTTCCAAGGGAAGTCAGGAAATCCTTGTCACTGGAAGCTTTAACAAAGGAAGAACATCAAGTGATGAGAGTAACTGGGGTCAAGCGCAGTCCACATTGATTTTGTAAAACAAGCAAACCAAGGCAGTGAAGTGAACTACAACAAAAAACATCCCCCAGAGAAACTCAAGCACAGAAAGGATCAGAATCATATTTGCTAGGAAACTGTAGGAAACTGTTACCTGGAGTAATTCAAGGTCTGAGGAATCCTCTTGTCCAGGTACCATTTCTGTCAGCATTTCAGACATCACTTTTGTATTCCCACGAACAATATCCAGTTCACTGCGCAGACGGGCAATCTAAATTGGGGTAAAATACAGCAAAATACTGCATAATCTTTTGGTTTAAGCAGATCATTTTCAAGAACTGACTTTGTGATACCTCTGCTTCTGTCTGACTTGATATCTTAGGCTCCAGACATTCTAGCAGGGTAAAAAAAAAGTAAAGACAAAAAGTTTACCCAGGAGAGAATTTTAGAAAAACAACAGAAAAAGAAAAGAATTTTGTAGAACCACTCACTATCATCACAAACCCAGATGTGCTACGCTTGCCTGGAAGGGAAGCAATTGAAACCAGCATCTAAAAACAGACCTCAGCTGCAGTAGACCTCGAGTGCCTCACTCAAGTGTGGGGAAGGATGTACAACTTCTGAGCAGGATCTTTGGCTCTGAATTTATTATTTTTGCAGAGAGAAAATAAGATCCTATATTAGGGCATTTGGAAGGGTCTTAGGGATACAGGCTTAATTCCTTGTTAGAAAGGCTTCCTGCATCTGCAAGATATTCTGTGCCTTTCAAGGAGGGGGGCTAATGAGAATAACTGCTATCCTACTGCACAACCGCTGAGTTTTTCAGATCGTGAGGTTTCGTAACTGCTGCCATTGGGAGGCCATACAAACAAATCTAAAGCCCAGATTTTACTGTATAATAGGAGGAAAGACTACTAAGTAGAACCAGATCTAGGAGGCAATCAAAGTCAAAAGAGTTAAAATGAAAGTTCCTTTGCAAACTGGTTTCTAGTTTGATCTGCTGAGAGTCTCACTCAAAAGAATCATCATCCCAATACCTGTTCAGAATTAGCAGTGATGGGACCAGTCACATTCAGAGCTGGAGCCTGAGGAGCAGAATACGCCGTTGGAGAAGATGAGGAATAAGAACTGGTGCTCATCCTTTGCTGAGACTGTGAATTGTGCATATTTGCTGCAGGATCAACTTCAGGAACACTCTGCCACATCAAAAAGACAAGAGTTCACAAGCTGAACTGTGACAGCACTTGCTTTGTCAGCAACCTCAGGCCAAATACGTTCAAATATAGAACATAATTGCACCTTGTGGAAAAGGTCAGTGTAGTTACAAGAACAGACTGGCAGGCCATCCCATAAACAGACAGCCGTAACAAAAATGCATGCCCGTATCTTTTGACTCAACCCACATGCGTTTAAGTCAACTTATCTTTACAAGAAAAATGAGAAGCAAAATAAAAACGAGCCAGAGATAAATAATTATAAATTATTTAAAACTAGGAATTAAGTTGCAGGCTTACAAAAAAATGATGTGATATATAGATACTGGATTTAATTAATCTTGACACAAGAATTGTAGTCTTTCAGTCCTTGATCACCTGCATTTACCACTTCAAAGACTCATTAACTTAAGCTTTCAGAGTGAATAATCAGAACACCTGTGATCATTAAGTTACTTTCTAGCAGCAGTTCTGTCAACTTTACAGACCTAACTTTTCAAAGGTGTAAAGATCACACGTTACCACAGGATCAGTGAGAGATTCAGACACCTTTAAAAGACAGGCAGGCCTTGGTTCAGGGTCATCACCAACAGAAACAACCATACTTTTGAGAAAAAGAAGTAAATCTCCATCATACACCCTGCTGGACTCTCTCTGAACAAATTAGCTGCATTTGTCTGGTGGTTTTGTGGTACAAGACAAGTGTAGAAACCTCCTCCAAACTCTTCTCTCAGATTGACGTTTGACTCAAGGGGGGAGACTCCATTAGCTTATCGGCATGTCAAATGCAGCTGCTCCATTATGCTTCTCCTACATGCCCTTTCATTATTAAAAAAGTCCTTACAGAAGTGAGAAAATGTGCCAAATTCAGAGAACGGGAGGGGAAAGAAGGGCAGTTACCAACTATTTAGACGTCTTGGAAAAATACCCCTGGAATCACGGTGTTGCAGCTTACCCTCTGTGGTGTGTGTATTGGAGACAGAGCATCAAGATCTGCCATGGGAAACTCTATGCCTTTCCTCTTGAGTTCTTCATAAATATGCACTACTCCAGTTAAATCAGGGCTACTTCGAAAGGCATCAGCCCAAGCCTGGAAAACATGAGGGATTATCCATAAACCTCCCGAATGATGTTCCAGCTCCACCCTGACCTCAGATACAGGCTACAAAAGCTTTCATGTATTTCAGCTTCAAAGGGAAGCTGTAATCATTAGACCTGGTCTAAAAGGTCCTGCAAATATTATTCAGACAGTCAAGTACACGTTTTATTCGAATATAAAATAGACAGGAACCCAGTGCGTAGCAGCTATGTCTAACGCCTGACATCATCAGAATCTGTAAATGCAAATGAAAACCCCTTCCAATCTCCTCTACTAAGCACTGACTGCGTGCTGATCTTTCCTTGCCTATTCAATGGCCAATGACCCACCAAAAAAAGTCGGTATGCAAGATTCAGATCTAAGCAAAATTCATAAAGTCATACAATAATCTTAGGTAATCTCAATTTACTTTCTGAAACACCCTCATTTCTTGCCAAATAAAGAAAACCCCATAGCTGTCAAGTTTTCTTCAGTATTTTATTTGGACCAAACTTATATAAAAAAGGTAGTTTCTGAGGTTCTTATACTGTGAAAGATGCAGTCCCGTGAGCAGCAGAACTAATGAAGCCTGGGCTCTTACAGAGCATATCCAACACTTAGACACCCCAGTGTGTCAAAAAGGACAAGTTTAAAGGGAGAATTTCCCACAGCCAGAACACTCATAACATCTCTCCCGCATGAATTCTCTCGTGTCTAAAAAGACTTCAGTTCATATTTGAGCTTTTCCTTCCGTGGGAGTACTAAGTGTTTCTCTTCGCTAGCCAGCCTCCCATACTCATGAAGCTGCTAGGAGCATAATATCTTGAAAGCCTCTACCCCCTTTCACTTTTGCTGGAAATTAGCCAAGTATTAAAAATTTAGGGGAAGGAAAAATTGAAATATTATGACTCAATTAAAAACGAAGCATTCCCCAAACCCCCACATATGTGAGGCAGAGTATCAGTGTGCTGGATCCAGAACTACTGTGAGACGTGTGTGTGGGCTCTGAACTTAATTAATTTAGTCATCACTTTTACACTAGTTCTTTGACTATTTTTACTTTAAAAGCTGTTTTAACCCACTTCCTATATTTGAGAGGAGAGAAATCAAGGATAGTAAAACAAGAGAAGAAATAATATTAATATTTAACTTACATTCCTATTCTGTTCAATTCTAAGAACGAGCGTTTCCTACCCTACATGCCCAGGAGACAATCCATTATCAGCTGCAAGCTAACAATTCTGGGTTTGCTTCTCAGCTTTGTTAAAGAGTAAATTAACTGCATCAACTGTTCTGATGCAGTGCAAGTCCAAACAGCCCCATCTGAGCCAGAGAAAACAGCTCTGACTGCAAAGAGCCATTCTGTTTCCTTGGAACTGACCTTCCAAACCACCCCTAATTCTGATGGAGATATTGACTGTACAAGTAATTCTACCCTTGCACTTTCTCTGCATGTTCAATTTACATAAAAAGTCATCTGAATGATGCTTCTACATAATGGTGTTCCCCAATTCAACTCTATTTGCAAGTGAAAAATGTTAGGCAAGGGATGCTCTCTTTTAATAATCACTCAAAAGCAAACTTAGAGGCGGAAGGATGTTGCGTTGCTGCCCCCAACTTTTAATGAGGCTTGTTTGCCCAGGAGGATGTACTAAAGCATCCTCTTTTTCACTGGCTTCCTATAAATTTTGTTGTAGGCACTAATGACAGTGAATTCACTTAATTTGCACTCTACCTTTTTAATATATTGTTTCTTCTGCAACACTCCTCTCTGCACAAAGGACACTTTCATTTCTATTCTTCTGCCTGAGCTGGCAGCATTATCTTCATCAGTGTGTGTCTCAGAGGCCACAAGCAGGACTGGGCGCTATTGTTCTAAGTGCTGTCTACACACCTTGTAAGACAATCCCTGTCCTAGACAGCTTACAGTTCAACCAGGCAAAAGTAATATTAGGTTTACTTTACGGATAAGGAGCTACACACAGAGCTTAGGAGACCTGCCCATTGTCCGACCAAGTGTATGACAGAGGTGAGGTTGAATTCAAATCTTCTAAGACTTTGGGCCAGACTGTCAAAGGTAGATACTTAAGGATGCTGCTGTATAAATCCCACTTGGCACCTCAGTGTGTCCAAATAGGTTAATTAAATACCATTGCAAATCTTGCCCCTAAATCAGTGACCATCACAAAAATTTTTTTCCAGCGTTGGACACTTTTTAACACGTGTACTCTCCAAAGAATCTGCTGTGCCACTAGAAGTTTCCCCATGCTTCATCTTTGATAACAGTGCTCAGCTATTGGGCAGCAAAGTGGTATCAACTCTGAGGTGACACGCAAGCTCTTACCAGAGGCACAGCAATAAGGAACATTTCCAAGGCCTTTTTAGCAAGAAGAAGGAAGGATAAGCAATATGTAATAGATGCTAATTCACGTACACTGGGAAATAGGTTGAGAAAGTGAGACACAAGATGCCCAACATCTCAAAACAGTCAAGTCTCTAGCTAAGAAATTGTGTGTCAGCTTCATCTGCCCTTGCTATGGAAAGACCCAGGAGTACAAGAGCTGTATGGTTGGACACGTACACTGTTTGCACAGCTTTTTCCGTGCTTCCAAGTGCTATTAATCCTCTCATTTCTGTTCTTATTAATTCCCTGATATCAAATTCTAAAGAGCCTACAGCAGGGGAACAGAGCTGAGAAGAGATCAGACCCCTGGAAGGGAGTTAACTCCAACTGCAGGGAGCTCTAAAGAGCAAAGTCTAAGCTGAGCAAAGTGGTCACGACGTGCGGGATATTTCGGGTGTGCGTGTCCACAGGGCAGCTGAGATGAGTGACTGCAATCACTTTTCCAAACTTGTCAGGCAATCTGGAAAACAAAGTCCCCTACCACCTCCAGCTAAAGAGACACTAACAGAACCCACCCACAGGCAACTTTCATAATTCTCAAGCTTTTTATACCAACAGGCATTTAGTACCCAGGCTTTTAGCTCTACTGCACCAAGTCTACTCAGATAAAGCTCTGTTTGATACACTGAGGCTATGACTGCGGCTTTTTGGTTATGTTACAAATACTTCCATCTTAGTTGCATTGATGACTAGGAATCCACTTAAATCCAGGACCCAGCATAACCAACATTCTCTAAAGCACTGTAGCAGAGCAAACAGTATGGAAACACGCACAGTTTCTCTTCATGGGACAGTATTTAACCTCATCTGGTGGTCACAGCATGCACCTGCTCTCCCACCAAAGCAGGCAGACACCCAAGGGCTCACTCAGATGCACAAGAATCGCTTTTAATAATTTCATTAATTTTGTGATTTTTTTTTTTTAAAGAAGCCTTGAGATCAGAGACCAGAAATAAAGGGACCCCACAGACCCCAATGCAATGCCCACCTAATTCCCCCACCCAGCCTATCTCCTGTTCGGAAATCACTTATTTACATTGTCATGCTCTAACGATGTCCTCGTATCTGTATATCCTAATAACAAATAAACCAGGAGAAATTCAACTGCGTGCTTTGCCACACAAATCAGAAGTATATCCGGAAAACTATGCTGCGCATTTCTAAGTACCTTCCCACAAGAAACACTGCAGCAGGTTTATATCATTTTAAATACGCAGTGTCTTTTAGTCTCTGGTGTATGCAATAGCCTGTAGGAGCTTAGTGATAAAGCTTCCTATAATTGTCAGATTTCCTCCAGGCAGGCACCAATGTTTCCTCATGTGTTGCTAATGGTTTGTGGAATTAACATGGCTGTTTATTGTTATGCTGCACAGAAGGAGAAGTGGCAGACAAGCCTACGTCTGAACTTCCCCACTGCAGGCAAGGATCTGATAGTGCACTTTTACTGCACAATAACCAGAGAAAAGACACCAAACCCATTTTAACTCCTATATGGTCATTTACTTTTCTATAACCATCTTTAAAAGGAATTCAGAACGCTTTCTAACGGAGGGAAACCGCTTCATTTGACGGTCAGGGAAACAGACACAGAAAGGTAAGTGTTCTGCAACTGACAGCGAAAGTGCGATCCTCTAATTTCCTGGCCTCAGATGACAAGCCCATCACAGAAGCAGGTCTCCAGCTTCTAGATTTGACTGTTAAATTGCAAAGCCATCCACTTATTTTAGAGCAGAGTGGTACCTCTCTAACTAGAATCCAGGCATTTCTGCCTGGATAAAATATCTATGCATGTGCATGTCTGCTCTTCCCTGCCAATCTGGATATATTGTTTGTTTTTACGTATAAAAAACTTGCCACACTTTTAATGATGACAGCATGTTTAGCGATGCGTAGCACTGAAGCAGACAGTCCTTATTTCAGGCAGCAACATATGGAAGCAGAGACAAGCTGTGTACCTGAATCAGCGCTAGTACTTTATCCTGTACAATAGTGGGGGGGTTATTCTTGGGCGAGATGATTTTCACCAGAACACCATCTATGAAGTCACGGTTTGCCACTAAGACATGAAAGCGATGGCCACAGTTCTTCACACAGGTCTCCAACACCTACACACACACAAGAAAACATTCATTGTTGGAGCAAAGCTTGATCAAACACATAGCACCTATCTGGTTGGTTTCTCATTTTATCTTATTTTATCTTATTTTAATTTATCTTATTTTATTTTATTCTAAAACTTTTGATGGGAGGGAGAGAAGACAGAGGAGAAATCACACTTTTAATTCTTCTTTTCTTCCCCAATTTTACCAGAAAGCTTACTTTTCTACACACACATTTAGATGTACCTCACCCACCATTAACATATTGGGCACTTTTGTGATCTAACTTTGCCCGTTTTCAAGGTAAAAAAATATAAAGTTTCTTCCTCTTCAAAGCAGAACTTTCCAACCTGCGCAGCTGAACAGCTAAGTACACAGCATCACATCAAGAGCAGGTAAGACAGAGGACATCCTGTCACAGTGAGATATTATCGTGCTGTGCCACTCCACCATTTCCTATGTACCTGGAACACAGCTGGACCCACTTGCTCTGAGCTATAAGCCGCGTTTTAGAGTTGGGAATTCAGGTGAATGATCTTCGCTCATTCAAAACACTCCCTTGTGAATGCTCTGACAGGTTATACTTTGACACATTTTCCCCCTGCAACCTAGCTAGAGGCACCTTCCACTTGCCATTCAACTGCCATGGAAGAACAGCTGTTGATTTTTCCTCTGAAGAACATGATTAGCATGGAGATAAATCCAATGCGTCACTTCTCCTTACAGCCATGCCTAATAACCACTGCGACTCTCTATCTGGGGAGGCTGTAATTACTCTCCTAGTTCAGCTACCTTCATCAGCCCTGATGACACGGACTCATTCCTGATGAATTTCGCTGTTTCCAGCACAATAGATAATCTCATGGTTTGGTCTTTGGTGATCTGTCAAAATGACAATCCAGGATAGGAAATGGCAAAAAGACAGAAAGTACAGTCACGCTTCGTCAGGGAGATGCAACAAGAGCTGTGCGAAAGAATCATACAGATCACCTACCCACAGCAGCACAACTCGATCCAGTTACTGCTGCTCATTCCTCAGACCGCTGCGGCGCTGAGCCTGCCCAGCACCGCGCGCTCAGGAGTGCTGCATTACCCAGGAAACCCCTAGCTAAAGTCATCAGTAGCAAAGGTCACTGGCAAATTATCTCACACCTTAGCAGTGCTGCCTAAATGCACAGAATATAATTTACACTTCATTGAGTGAAATTAGATCAGCATAAATTAGTTTTGAGTCTCCTACAGAGATCCATTCACATGGGAAATTGTGCATCAACTACTTATGAAGCTGAAAATATGGCAAGTTCATCATCCTCACTTGCAGATATGCCCACAGCTGTTGTCTTGGAGGGAAGAAACAGCAGGACGCAGGGAGATGAGTAGAAGGGAAAGCCCCAAAGAGTACACAGACCCATTTGGGCTACTTTAACTTTCCTCAGTCAGTACTTGGGATGAATAAGAGCCCAGAAAAAAAGCAGAAATCAATTGAGTCAGAAAAACGCTATGCAAAGCTTCCAGCAACTCTCCCCAAGGAAGCGAGGAGGCAATTGGAGAGAAGAAAAGGGCAGAGCAGTGGCTGTTAAAGCAAATAGTGCGTTCATTCAAGAGAGTGCCAGGAAAAGGAAATGACAGAAGAAAAGGGTTCTGCCCTTCGAGGCATTCCAGCCTGCCCCCACTCACCGTCAGCGCCAGCATGACCTCTCTGTAATTTTTGTTTCCGTTCAGCCTCTTCTTCAGTGCTCGAATGGCATCCTTTGGGCTGAAGGAGAAACACACCATTTTTAGAAGACAGCTCAGGCGCTCTTCACATGCCATACATATAATGTGGGAAAAGGAATCCTTTACCATTTCCAGCTGGACATAAGCATGTGTGTTAACTTCAGATTACTTGACGACAACCAAACTAGGGTCATGTAGAATTATGCGAGGAGACAAGATATCACAGAAGTCAAGACCAGAGCAATGCCCGAGGCCTCCAAAAAGGCAGGATGTTGATCAAGGAGGAAAGACTGACAGCCACTCAGAAAAAGGCTCAGGGCGTAAGACCAGCGATCAGTTCTCCTGCAAACTGCAAGCAGCACAGCTTTTCTGATGCTGAAGGAGATGTATCAGAGAAGCTCTCTACTCAAATAGCTGAAATTAATAGCATTGCAGCACTGCAAAGAGATACACCTGCTGAAAACAAGAACCCCAGAAGTACAACTGGGTACCCTCTCCAACAATACATTTTTCATGCCAGCCCTCCCAAGCAGAGACCGACCACGGAAAGTGCTGCATCATACAGTGGTCTTCTGAAATGTTTAAGGAGCAGGAAAACAAAGAAGCTTATATGCAAACCACATTCAAACTATGAGCATCTGCCCCCGGACTCACTGCATCTCTTCACATGCTGAGTACAACTGGATGAAGATTGTGCTCGTGAACCTTTCAAAGTTTAGCGAAATAGCACATACCCTTCTTCTGTCTCGTTGATAATGTCACAGATCTCCATGTTAAGTGTCCAGTCTTCGCTCTGCAGAGAGCCATCGGTGGCCTTTTCTGTAAAGGAAAGAAAAATAAATCTTTTTATATCTTCCTCATTAGGTACTATACTTCAGTCCATCTTCAGTTACTCTCAGCTGAAACTATCCAGTAGAAGATAGAAAAAAAAAAAAAAGTCCCCACTGACTGTAAGCAATGTCAAACTTTCTCTCCTTGTTTTAGGGATCAGCATAAAGGTTTCCAGACAGAATCAGTTATCCCTCGAGCTCACTACCTTCAGCCCACATAGATGGGCTGCTCTTCAAAGACTCCTGAATTCCTGGGAGAGTAGGAAAATGTCAGCTAATTCCAATTTGAACTTGTTGGATGCTGTGTTGCTGGCAAGTTATAAGGTAGGAAAATCTCCCCAAAATCAACATGACCTCCTCCCTGTTTCAGTAGGTAACACTGACACATCAATTGAGGGAGGAAAGATAGCAACTTGGAGACAGAATTCAAGGAAGCCCGGAATTTCAGTGTAGAAAGAACCACCAGCACATGAAAACATTTAGCACATGACAATTCAGGTCACAATATCATTCATGGGCACCCCTTTTTGCCTGGGATTCTTTTTACTCCTGTACCGCTGTCCCTCAATACTCGATTGCCAGGGGGCTGGGAACTGCTTCCCTCTGTCCCCAATGTCCTCTCCGTGCTGGAGCTACGTGCACATCTCCCAAGCACAGTCCGCCTTCCTCCCGACTCCCAAATGCTCCCTCACTATTTGTGTGGCAGGTAAGTCAGTCGCTCCGGCATCAGGCTAACTTCTATGGGAAGGATGACCTATAGCACTGTGACAGTGGCAGATGCCAACTGTTGGCAGTTTAATTTATAGTCGTCTGCAAGAGTAGCATAACCATAACTTCAAGTAATCAGTTGACAAGAACTATTTCCTCCTTGGGATTTCCTCCTAAATCAATATAGTTCTGTCTGGTGGTGCCTAGAACATCCCCTGAATTTTTCACACTTTTCACTTGCGGCATTCAAACCTTAGCTGCGTTACACTACCCACATTCAGAAACGCTATCGAGTTGAACGTAAAGCCTGTTGCCAGAGAGACCTAAAAAGGGCACCTTTGAGATGAACACGACCTTCTCCTCTGTATTAGTCTAAGTTTTTCTACAGATCTCTGACATCCAATGTTGGAAGGCAAACAGGGTAAACAAAAGCACGTTTAAAATGTAAAACAAACCAAAACCCCCACCAACTTCTAAACATTTTAAAGCACAAACAAAACCACAGGTACCATCTTCCCCAGCTTTCCTTCTGTCTTTACCTCAGACCCCAATCTGTCCCCCAGAACAAGGCAGATTTTGTTTGAGAACACCAGACTCCAAGGACTTCTTCACACATCTCTCTTTCTGTTTACCAGCCACGTTTTTCCCATTAACATTTCTATCACTGTGACTGAGGATAGAGATGCCCACAGGCCACAATTATGGGACATTATTTAGAGAAAGGCTATGTGTCTGGGTAATTCAAGTTTCAGTGACTTGTCTACACCCGAGCAGTGGCAAAAGCAGCTCCACCAAGGACAGCAATTACAGAAGTCTGAGACAAACCAGGCAGCACATGCAAAATCCAAGCAGAGAGTGCTGAAAAGAAGCCATCTGTCTCCGGAATGGAGAGGGCCCTGTGGAAAAGGAGATTATGGAACAGGAGATTGTTCTTTGCAGGCCTCAATTCCCATTCAGAGAGGCAGTGCTGCGAGACGCACACAGATCGCCGTGTCTCACCAACCGGGGAGGAAACAGAGATGGCAAAACTCCCAGCTGTGCCATCTTCACCTCTGGGTCTTTTCCAGCCATCACCACCTCATGTGGAGTTCTCTTTGGCAATGAAAACTCTTTCTGTTTGAGGAGGAGCCTCAGAGAGATGCATGGCTTCCAAAATGTCCAATAAATACTGGAGAGGTTATTGAGCATTTTTAATTTACTGCATTTTGGATACGTTGGGCAGGGATTCTCTTAAGGAAGAGTGCAGGCAGAGCTGTTTAATCTTTTCTGGGATACAGGAATTCATCTCTGTGCAAAGTTACTTGTAACAATTGGGTTTTTAGTTGCATTTTGTTCTTCTACTGTACATAACACTTCATTGCTATAAAATGTGATCTGCCTTCACCTCCATATAGTCCTCGTTGCTTAGGAAAACGTTTTATTTAATATTAGAGAAAAACCCTTAACAGTCAGGGATATAAAAAAATCACTACATCTGCTCTGCTGGAGAAGGTGATCTCCAAAGCTGCAAAGGATTTATAAACACAGTGCCACAAAATGAGAGATTACGCCTTAAATAAAGGGTATTCCTTAAGCTGGGCGTATGATTTGTTTTCTTAATCTAAAACTGTATTAACAAATTTGTGTGTTCTTGACAGCATTTGGCGTCAGGCAGCAACTTAGCGATGTTCGTACTCTCTGGTCTGCTATAATCACTTTTTATAAATGATTGCAGAAAATGCTGATCCTGCACAAAGTTGTGCTAGCCGCCACTTTGTTCATTGCGCTTGTAAAACCCATTTAGTTAAGGTTTATTTTGACAAAATGTGTATATGCCAGTACTCCACAGCTAAAAACTGTGATATTTTGGAGATGGTAAAGAGATGCTGCTGCGGCACTGTACGGAGGGTAGCACACACTCGTCTGGGGTCCTCAATAACCTCATTCATATTTCCCTTCTGAGAACCACGTGGGAAAACGAAATCCCCTTTCTCCCAGAAAGTTTGGTTACCGCCTTTTTATTTTTGCATTTCTGTTCTTTAGTTGGAGTAATACGTGGCTGAGACTGTGTGGGTTTAAGACGTAACATTTGTCTTTTTGAGAATTAGTTCTTTTCCCCTTGGGTAATTGTTAATTCGAATAAGAGTCGGGAGCTAATTTTAGTCTCTTCTTCAGCGACAGAGAGCACACAAGCACTTGTCATCTGTAGTCGTTTGTCCTTTGTAGGGTGTGTGACCCAGATTTGCTGCTGCAGCGCTCTCTCAACTGTTAGAAAGGAGTTAACTGACTGCAGAGAAGGCATGCGAGTTGGTGTGTGATTTGTTTGAAGAACAGTATTACACTGAAATGAACTGAAAGCCTGTAGAGCTCTTCCAGAACCAAAACACAGTGGGTCGTCACTTCTGGATTTCTGGTGAAACAGCTCTGCCTGCACTCCTCCTTAAGAGATTCCCTGGCCAATATATCCAAAAATGCAGTAAATTAAAAATACTCAACAACCTGCCTGGTATTTATTGGACGTTTTTGGAAGCCATGTATATCTCTGAGGCTCCTCCACAAACAGCAAATAGATACGACTGACAAGATAAAACAGAGTTTGGAAACTATCACAGAATTGTGAAGAAATGGCATGCGAATGATGCAAATACCCTTTAGAAAAGCCACCAGTTCCTCGGTCTCTTTCAAGCTCATTAAAAGGCATCTAAATGGCACTAGTTCACACAAGGACTCTGGAACATGACCAAAGAATTCCAGGGTGACATAAGAAATGTTAAATCAGACAAGGAAAAAAGCAATGAGCAGGAGTCTCTCCTGCCCCTCCCCTCACTGAACTGAAGAGTTTATGGTAGAGTTTAATTGTGTAACAAAAGGGCTGGCAAGTCCCAGCCCGGGTGCCAAGGATGCCTTGCACAGCTTCTGCCCCGGGAGCAGCTCTGAGGGCTGTGTTATTGCCGAGTTTGCCACCACAGCAGGGGCCAGGAGTTATTGTCTGACACGGAGATGCGATACAAGCAGTAAGATCATCAGAAAGTCTCTCTCGGAAACAAGATGCTATCAGTTCCCACCACATTTCCCAAATTAAAGCATAAATGTTCTGGTAGAAAGAAAGACAATCTGGCTCTCCACGCCTGACACGCTGCAGACCTTGGACACTGCATATGCACACGCAAGCATTAGCTTATCTCTAGTCTGCAAAGAAAAGGAGAAAAAATGGTGCTATTTTTTCATTCACACCTTCCCTCTGAGATCTAACTCTTGTGGCCGCATTTTACACTCTGCCAAATGGCAATATCAGTATTTCCCTGCTCACACTGAAATCGTGTACATTTTTGGCGTTCAGAAGTCACTGTTCAGTTGCATAAAGTTTTCAGTGTAAACCGTCCCAGCCCACAAACCCCCCAGCCAAGCCTCTTCCCAAACAACCTGCTCCGACCTGAGAGATGTCACCACAAGGAAATCGAGTCAGAAATTCCCATGTAATTGCCACATCATAAACAGCCTGTGCAGGGCAGTACAGGAATGCTCTTTAAAATGCAAGGGGAAAAAAAAAAAACTTTTACCCCCATCTTGAACCCAGCTCAAAAGTCACCTAACAAAGATACGTGACTGCTGGTGGTCCTCGAGAAGCTGCTGTCACAGCCCTTTACAGTTCGTACTACTTTTGCTTCAAAGTTACGGTTTAATGTTGACGATGCTTAAAATTTGACTTTGTTCACACACAGAGAAAAAGCAGAACTCGTCTCTCTTCCCTGCTTCCCTCTTCCAATACTCTCCTCTGACCATTACACCGAACCTGCCAATGCAGACGGCCTGACGGTTTTCACTAGGATTGCAACTGCTCAAGTGGAAGTCTGTATGCTATTTAACTCACATGCCATATGCCAAGACTGAAAAACCGACTGCTGGAAACGCTGGGAACATCTACTCTGCCTGAATGATTACAGAAGGCATGACCAGGGTAAAAATCTCCCCAAAAGGTCTATCTATAGACACCAATAAGCGACTGTGGTGCTGCATAACGTTCTTGGAAGAAAAGGCAAAAGTGAAAGCTAAATATTGTACTAGCTATAAATCGCATTAAATGAAAATGGAAGAACTGTGCTTTTTTCTGTCTGAATACCAGAATCTTGTGAATGAACACATCTTTGTGCTCAGAGAAATCACAGTTTTCTGTCTTGGGACTTCTCCAGATGTTGCTTCAGAGACTTTTGATTCATATGTTTGGGAAGAATTACATACAAAAAATCATTTTCTGTTTATGCAAGAAGCGTGCACACCAATGCACCGTATTAGAGAGATCCAAAAGCAAAAAAGTTCCGATTCCAAATTTCTCCCCTTCCCTCCAACAGCATTTGGTGCTCAAGCAGCAGAAAACATTTTTTTTTTTTTTTTTTTTTTTTTTTGCTCGGAAGTTCAGAAGATGGCAGATCTTAGATCTTTGTCTTGCCTCTTAACAGTCCACCTGCCTACCAGCTGTGCTCCAAGACTGAAATTAGCAAATCAAACAGTCAGATGTGTTATATTTCACTCTGCATAATATGTGACAGAGAACAGAAGACGCCACGTTATTAGCAGGCTTTTACTTCCATCCTACTTGTCCCCCTCCCTTCAGCTCGGTGGAGCTCTCTCAGAAGCAAGGGCTATCATCTGAGGTCAAATGTAAAATGCTTTTGTAGAATGGACAGAGGTCTTTCAGAGAAAAAAAAAAAAGAGTTTTGCAAGGCAACGCAAAACACACAAGATAGCTCACGAGGGAAGATAAGCTATTGAAGGAGACGATAACACCTCTCCTCTGAGCTGTAGCTTATAGAATTGTTTTGCTTTAAAGCATCATTACATTTTGTGACTGCAGTTGTCTCTCTTGGATTCAGCAAATCATCAATGACCTGCATGGCACCGTCAATAAGACCTGGGGAAAGACCATACAGAGGCCACGGAAACATATATCAGCTGTCCAAGCAAAATGAAGATACGACTAAAGATCCTCAGCATTCACATGGCTGCTGAGTTCAAGACATCTCACTTGGAAGACAGAGATACACTAGAATAACACACTTGGATACTCCTGGACCTAACAGCCTATTCTTGCTTTTTATGTATTTGCTTTTAGAAAGACAGTCACGGACACTTAGACATTATGGTAACCAACAGGAGGTTTTTTCCTTTTTATCAAAACGCTGCTATTAAAAAATAAATGTGACTCATTCAAAATTCAAGATCAAAACTCAACTCTGAAGTGACTTACTCATAAAAACCTGCCAGTTTCTTTGTTAGAAAGCACAGCTCCAATAGCATTTTTCAATTAGCCACCTCACTGCTCCAAGTCCTTTTTCTACATTCCTTATTTCACACTGCTCTGAAAATGCTGAGCTTCACACTTCCAAAGAAAAAGCCAGTCAGCTAGAACAAACGGGCTCAATCTGAACTGCAAGGCATTACAGAAAAACGTGATTTGGGTTGTACTGCCGCAGCACTGGTCATCCACTTTGACCGTTGTGATTTTTCAATTGATTTTAGCTATGCTTGCATCAAAACTCTTTGGGATGAAGTCATCTATCCTCCCCTCATTGCTTTGCCAAAGTTTCTGGAGCTGAATAAATGAATAATCATGATTTATAATGACTGCAGAGTCTACGTTAAAATAAAATAACAAGAGAAGCTGTGGACATGCACATGTGCAATCAAAATGAGTATTTAGCTCGAATGCTGTTTGAAGGCACAGCAGCAAACTGGGAACTGTCATTTTCTCCAATTAACTTTCAAGTTTTCTTCTTTTTGAAGCTGCAACCCAAATGCCAAACTTCTTCAAACCTGCTTTCCAGATCACGCTTACCTGCAATCATGAATATGTAATATGCAATTACTGTGCCTTTTTAAGGACCACATGGTATTCAGAGTTATGCTACAACATTCCTGCGATTTAGATATGCTACAGAAAAGACATCGCCCAACATCTCCCACAAACTCAGCCTCTCAGGAGCAGGAAACTACAGCTGATTAACGGAGCATAGCTACACAGCAGTTTCAGAAGCAGAGCAAGGTGAATGGATTAATACATATTAAACAAATATTAACAGCTGTATAACAAAGAAAAATTTTTCTTTCATACTCAGATCAGAGCTTCACCTGAACAAGAAGAAAAACAAAACAGAAATTCTAATAATAATATCAGAGTAGGCAAGACAGAATATCTGCCTGACTCGCTTAGTTTAGCACATCTCATAGGTCTCGATGCATTTGCAGGTTGTAAAACCAAACTGACCTTCCCGGACTGCGCTATTGTATCGTACAGAAATGGCCTGACAGGGTAACCTAGTCCAGGCAGTTTCTGTACTCAAATGTCATTCATCTCAGGCACAAATGATGGTTTAGTCATAGTCCTTAAAAGCACTGGAGTCTGGATCCCAAGCAGAACAGTGTGTTTCTCTACAATAAAGACTTTTGTTATGAATCTTCTCACTGAAGTTCCCCCATCAGCAGAAATTGTTGCTGCTGACAGCATGCTCCGCTGAATGACATGTGTATATAAGTTGCTCTCTTTCAAAACAGATGGCAGAGAGTACTGCTTCTTTAAAACAACGTGAAATTCCTCTGAGTTCTTCATTCTACACAGCTTAAAAAAACAAAACACAAAAGACCGCCTTCCTCCCACATACTGTACACCCATTAAAGCTAACGGGTTGACCCATGTACTGTAAATAGCTGTCCTTCAGAGCTAGGTCATATGGCAGCAGCTCCCAGCTCATCAAGCTATTTGCATGATTCAGAAGCACTTTTCCCTAAAACTGAGCCTGCGCTGCGTGTTTCTTCACCTCTTTCAGCAGTGACCTTGGCCAGGTCCCCATCTCACCGCAAACCCATGGTATTCAACATACGGTGCTTCTTTGCAATTGACAAACCAGGACCTGCTCACGTCAGAAATCAATACGCTAAAGCCTTCAATCAGAAATGTCAAAGCAGTTTTAAAATATACGTCCTGTATTAATGGATTTTTATGGATTCGAATGGAGATGTTTGCTGTGTGATTTACTGTAGGGGAGCGACAAATCAATGTTCCTTTATGACATGTCACATCTCATGACAGACTGTCCCCGCGTACTGTTGTATCGGTGGAGATGATGGCTCGCCACTTCGCAAACATCTGTGATCTATTAGGCAACACTTCCACTAGTCTAATATTATCACACTCTGAGTGTCCATCTTTCTTCTCTAGATGAGAGGCAGGAAAGCATAAATTAAAGCCTTCCGAGTGACAAAACGTTCTCCCACGGATTTGCCTTTCTGAATTAGACCGCCACTGCTGTGACTTGTCCATATGATTTCTGTATGGGAGACGTTATCAGCACAGCGTTGTTTAAACAGGTCACTGCGTTGGGATGGTTACCCAAATCTCCTCTTCCTTTGATCACGGTAAGGCAGCTGGTCCTCTATACCAAATCACACCGACATTTAGTCATTGCCATAGGCAGAACTTGAATTGTACCCTACTACCTGCCAAAGAGTTTTTATATTGTTTTAATTTTTCCAAGGAATTTGGATGACTGGGGGGGGGGGTTGGGGGGGAGGAACTACCTTGTTCCTTAATTGGGGCTACCAGTTCCTTACCTGAGAATCTCACGTATTAAAACACTGACATACTGGATGAATAACACCTGTTTACCAACACTAGAAATACAAATTTTTTTTAACAGCTGAGTCTTTGGCTCTGCCCCACCCCCAAAAAAAACACAGACAAAAAAACTAGCCAAAGAAGCTGGAAAAATAATCTTTTTCCAAACACACCTTAGTAGGTGTGAAGCTTTTCTCACCAGAAAGACAACTCACAATAGAAAATCCTAGTATTCCAAAAAAGCTCTTAAACAACTATCTAATACATATACATGACTTTGTCCTAATGCAAAAAAACAACTGCTAAAAAAAAGAGCAGATTTCATTACTTTTATTAGCCTTAACTTACAAATCTGAGAGAAAGGGCAGCTGAAAGTAGTGATTTATTTCTCAACTTCTTTGTTAACAAGTATGCCTAAAGGCTCTATTACTGTGGGGTTTTCTTTATAAGAGCCACACAGAACACCAATGACAGTTCCTTATATAAACCGTTGCAAATTGCTTTTTAAAACATTTGCCCCAAAATGCAGAAAAACGGTATCACAATACAAAGCAGAAGAATGTATTTGATCAGTAAGATACCACCAGGAGGTGAGAGAGAGAGGAATAGTCTATGCATCCAGGTGCAGTTTTACCACCCAGAACCGCAGGCAGAGCGGCATTACAATTTGATATCTCAGCTGCACAAAACGCACCATCAAGAGCAAGAAGGTGTCCTGATCTGTGATTACCTGCCCCGTTCAGGACTTTAATGGCATCCAGTAATTACAGGTGAGACCGAAAAAACGTCTTTATGAAAAGTTATGGATGATCAGTGTGTCAGTGAGCTATATTTGAAATCTATCAGCTCTTGATGGCTAATTTTGTACTACATGAGTAAAGCAAGTTCTAATAACTCACTTGGGACTTCACTCCAGTACTTACAAGCTACGTGCTTTTCATATTCATAAAACAAAACTAATTGCCTTTCATGGATGAAATGTTCTAAGAATTTTTAATCCACGTCAGCTGCAAACTCTAAAAATCCATCCCCATATATTTAAAACTCCCCCTCCCACCCACTCACTTGCAACATGTTTGCTGCAAACAAACTATAAAGCAAAGATAATCCATCAGGCTCCTACATTAGTATTATTTATATTATTTTTTTACAAGTTACTCCTAAAGTCAATTGCCCACGTTCTCACACGCTTAAAATAAAACACTAATTGCACTTAGGGAAAAAAAGTCAAAATCTTTCATGCCTACAAAAAAAACAGCTACAAACAAGTTTACTCCTTAGCTGCAGCATGCTACAGCAGATTTTTAAGTAAACGTTCATACACAATAATTAAAATGTGTTATGAATTAAATGAAACAGCTCTTGCAGTAGCCTGTTTCATGTTCATGTTCCCACAGCCGGCTCTCCAGTATATCTACAACTACGAAGGTGAGAGCTGTGTCCTCTGGAAAACCACGATTATCCAACACGCAGAAGCGAAGGAGACAGTGGGGAGTCTGCAGCTTTTGAGGGCTGACGGCTCACGTTTTCTAGTGTGAAATGCTTCGGTTTGCTTTTCAATTTCGCAGCCTTCCCTCACACTGCTCTACAAGATGACAGCAGGCCTATGCAAGAGGCAGCTAGCTCCGATCCCATTCAAACTCTCCAATGTCTCCACGGCTTGAGGATCAGCGTCTGGAATACGCTAAGCGTTTTCGCCACGGGAAGAGGGGAGAGCTGGCGCCCGTTCCACTAGGTAACAGGAATCGCTTTTGCCAACGCTGCTGTCATTGAAGGGCTCTATTGCCAGCTGCCCGTTCCAACAAGCCAAGCTCGCTATGCCTGCAAAAGCTTAGCGGCTAAACACTTCCAAATGATCTGCTCAGGAAACCCGAGTGCAAATCAGGCAACGCTAATAACAAGATACATGTGTGCAATTCCGTCTTGTACGGGCTGAGAAATGCAGATTTCTTGGCCTCTAATAATGCTATTAAAAATTCTGCTCCATTTCTACAGCCCTGTTTCTCATGTGTCACTGCTGTAGATAAGCCTGAAAAAGACTGATAAATAGAAAATGTAAATACCGTAAGTTTAGATCAAGTATGCAAATGCCTATTTCTGAGACTGTCATTTTAATTTTCCCCTAAGTCCCCATTCACCAGCTTGTGTTATCTAGTCATACGACTTTGTAAATTCTTCAGGTCAGGAACTGTCCCAATGCATTTCACATTCCACTGCTATCGCCTATATTACATGATACTACTAGTGTAGTAAAATTAAAAACAATGTAAATGCATCAGGGGACTGCAGCATACTTTTGGAAAATAACTATATTGGTCCTTGGACAGTTAAAATTCTAACTAGAACACAGATCTTGAGCACGGCTTACAAACAGTTTGGCTTATTTACCATATGGAGCAGGGAAGCAAATCCTAGGAAATGCAAAGGGCTGTGTTCTAGTGCATTCTGGAAACTGCAGAGGATGGAGGGGAACTTTCCCAGTGTGAACATATGCGATCTTCTGGAATCTACAGAGAACCACCTCTCTGGTCTTTGCTGCTTACAGATTGTTAATCAACAGCACAGGAGATGTCACAGGATACCAAATGATAAATACGAAACCTACTTAAGCCTTTTTGGCAGCGCGACGCTGATATATGTTAGTGTCACTGCTCCTGCTTGAGAAAGCAATGAGTACCAGCAAAGGTACTAGCCTGGCCCCGTTCTCTGGTGGCCAGCTGAATGACTGAGCATCACCAGCTCTGGCTGAGCTTAGCCCACCCGGGACTTCCCTTATGTATCTGGGTGAACCAAGACTTTCTCAACTTCTTTTGCGTTTTATGTTCATGTACACTGTGCACGTCCTTCCTCTGAGGCGAGCAGCAGCTTCCTAAGCAACCAACAGCAGTATAATGATGCCTTTTATGAAAGAGTGCCCTTTAGAGGTGTAAAGCTTGCCTGAGCAAGGCTGCACCATTTCATCTCTCTCCTGGTGAGCATCAACGGCCTGGAGATGATTCTGCAAGCCAGCATGCAAACTAAGGTTTGCTTTAAGGGATGCTACACGTGAAATACCTCATTAACTGCAGCAAGACTCAAAGCCAATACTCTTTAAGGAACCTGGATGGAAGAGGAGTTTTTCATTACTGACTGGCTATGCCAAGTTCTGTGTCAGAGATGGGGATTTTAAAGGCAGTTTTAATTATAGTAGGTAAAACCCACACATGATCAAGCTGAAGTGTCAGAAAACGACCAGAACTGAACACTGACCCATTTGGGCTGTTTGCTGAACTTTAATCACTTTCCAAGTCTGACAGCTGCTCAAACTTAATTGCTCATTATGCTTGTAAATAAAAACTGATCTCACTCTCTGATTAGCCAACCATCTTATAGTTGCCATAACAACTTCTTGTCTAATAAGTGATTTCAGATTTACCATTATTTGTACTAGCAGAAAATTTCACAAAGGTCTGAGATCGCTCTTTTCACTAAAATACCCTTCTAATTAGAAGAACTGAAAACCAGCTCAGAAAGGGCAGCTCAAAGATAATGAAAAAACAAGCTATTTACTGCAACAGCTTAAACACGAGATAAGGGTACCCCAAAACCAAATATATGCCGGATCCTGCTTAACCCCTACCTTTCACTATCAATCATCTTATGATCATACCTATACACCATTAACAACTGCTCAGAAAAATAGTACTAGACAGCATTCAGGTAATAACTGGTCACAACGTGGAGACCGATTTCAAGATTCACTCCAGCTGAAATATTCCAATGAAGTTTTCATATTCTTCTCTCCTAAACTTTAATTTGGAACCAATTAACTGGTTACATTCCTTAATACTCTGTTAACTGATAGGAGTGCTTTTTGGTGAATACAGGAGTTCAGATTCTCGACAGCTTCATATAAAGAAGGGAGAAGCGTTTGTATTGAGCCCAACAGATGTCTATTGCATCAACTGCAAAGAAAGATGTTTTGGAAGGGAAAGCTACAATATAGTATCTCATCTCTGTATCACCTCAGTAGAAAACTTACTTCAGGCTTGACTTTTTGGACAGAATTACTAACTAAAGCCTTTCAGATGTCTGGAAAAAAAAAAAATCCGTATTTAGTAAGTATTTGGTCATCACAGCTCAGTAAAATGCCTCTATTAAAACATACAGACATATTTGTTAGTCTGAGAAAACAAAGTGATGGGGAGCTATGAAACACCGCTAGCCTGTGAGGCTAGTACAGCATAAAGACCTTCCAAAATTTGCTGGCAAAGCTGCTCAAGCTTGCAATTTATTTAATCTGCTCAAGGTAGCTTTTTGTGTGTATAGGCAAAGAAGGATGCCCTTTTCCTCCCAAAAGGAAAATAAATGCAGAAAGCTATAATTGAGACATAACGAAAATTAAAAAAAACCCAAAACCTCAGGAAATACCAGATTTCAAAAAGGGACTATTTCTGCATTTACTCAGCTATGCGATAAATGTGAAATTTTTATTATTTGGGTCAAATACAAAGCTGGTCACAGCTCTTGCAGTAGATATATCCCACAAAAATACAGAGGATGCAACACATCCAAGTTAACAATATCTTCAACATTCCTGACCACGTGGGATGTAACAAAGTCTTTCTTGCCTTAAGACTAAGAAACCAGTGCTCTGCAAAGTTCTTAGGGTTCAAACACAGTTTATAACACCAATCTGTGCCTTTACTTTGTGTACGTTTTCTTTCATCTGAATGTGAACAAAGAATTTCTTCCCAAAGTAATCTAACCCAGAAGGCTTCTGAGGACCAGCTGGGGAACAGACTGGCTTACTCTCAAAGAATAAGCAGGCTTACGAACTAAGCAAACTGTTCAACAGGTTCCTTCTGAATATCTTCTCATTTTTGAGTCTCCTGATACTGTCTGAGACTACGTCGCAAACACGGAGCTGCCAAAGGGTTTCTGTGAACTGAGAGATACAGAAGCAGGGGTAAATAGTCTATATATAGCCGTGCCAGGAACTGTCGTAACAAAGACAGAGTATATACATACACAGACTTTTTTTTTCTTCCCTAATCCTTGATTTTGAAATGAGTTACTACGTTATGGGGCCTACCTTATAATTCTGGCAGGTACAGAGCAATCATAGAGCATATTTTTAAATTTAAAGACAATGCTACCAATAATAGACTGGCTGGATTTATTTGCATCTCCCCTCCTTGAGCAACGGGAAGAGTACCTACAGATTAGAAGATCCGGCTCCATGAGTTATGGATAGACATGTTTACCTGAAGCAAAGGACCTGCTCCTAAGGGAAGAGAGACCAGGCTGTAGCAAAGCCTTTAGACCAGCATCTTTTGTGCTCAAGAATCATCAGTTTTAAAAGAGCCCTTTCCCATTGACGAGAACTGAAACAAACGAGCAAAACAATGGTGAACTGTCAGGGGACTGACTAAGCAAATACAGAAGGTAAGGCCTATCTATCCCAGATAGGATTTTTACACTCAGCAACAAGTTTCTTTTATGTAGAAAACTAGTAATTCCCCAGGTGGATGCAAATAAGAAAACCGAAAATTAGTTCTGGATGATCTGTGCAGACTCGTCATATAGGGGAACAACTGTGTTACACGGGCTGGCCTTTCGGGTCACTTTGTAACTTCTCAGGGCTCCTACAACTCTTCTTTTCCCCCTGTGTTCTCCAAACATTTATGCTTTTTATCACTGATACGTTGCACGGATTTTTAAACCAAAACACAAAGTGTGAAATTATCTACCCAGAGTAAAATACGAAATGTCAGACAAGGGAAGAGGTTGCCAGGCCAACCCTGAAGGGCACCAGCCCTGCAGGTACTACGCAAAGTCCTCCCCCACAAAGGATCGTCTCACCGAAATTTCTGCAACAACTGCCATGGCTCCTCCACTGACCATTATCACTGAGGCTACTACCAGACGCCTTGATCACCTTCAAAGAGTGCTTAATTAAAAATCCAATGTAGTTTACGAAATCAAAGGAAAGTCTGACTAATTTAAAACTGGTTTTAATTAAACTAAGGAAAACACACAATACCTCCTTGCTTTGGGTGAAATACGATATCAGTTGGAAGGGTTTGTGGGAATTTTCTAACTATGTTTTCAGTCAAGCATATTTTAAATATGCAGTTTAGAAAATCTGCCGAGTATATGAACAGAGCAGTATCAAACTGGGAACGAGCTGTCCTCACACTACAACCTTTACATACAGATTTATATTAGAAGCATATGGAGTATACATTTAAGCATACTGTGCTGGAAGAGATAAAACTGCATTACTCAAAAATACATGCTATAATACCTTCATGAACTACAATCTGCTTTTGTGCCTATAAAATAAATCCAGTCTTAGAAACCTAGTATTAAATGGTATTATACTAATTATCCAGCTTCACACATGTATGTAGTTCTCCAAGTTGCCAGATTCATGACTCAGTATTTATTTGCTCCTTTAAAAGCAAAGATATCCATTTTTGTATTTCATGGAGATTTTCCTTACAACATAATCCATTGTCATGAAGTGAAAGCAGATCTAAATAATCTTATAAAACTAAAAGCACTTTATCAGACTCTCTTCTGCATGACTAGCACAATTCTACATGAACAGTGGGGGGTTGGATTTTTAACAACTGACCAGCTACCGGAGTAACTATAAAAGTACTTAAACTCTGAGGAGAGTTCTTCTTGTGCCCTCTTCATTGTAGGCAAAGACAAAATTCATCTTTTTGATACAGAATATGCTGTGGGGATATGTTTTTCTTACAGCACAGAAAAGTAGTAAGTTTACTCTGAGGGAAATTTAGGCAAATTGTGTATGTGGTAAAGAAAGCCTGGGTTAATTCCTCCTGCAGAATTACCATGGGCTGCTCACTGTAATACATCTCTCTATTCTTGCATGTAGCTATCAACTCATTTATTTAGGAACCCTTTTTTTTTTTCTAAGACTCATAAAAATCTTAAGATATGAGAAACCTGAAGAAAGGTCTTAAGTGCTTCTTTATGGAAAGAAAAAAAGAGGGGGAAACAAAACAGCAGCTCTGGAAACAGACTCTGTCCACCATATTTATTATCAATTTAACAGCCTTGAATGGGAACTGCAAGTGCTTTGATAAAAATCAATTGAAAAGCTGTCTGCCTCACTGTTGCTTCAATAAAGTGCCTCTGTATCTTTTGCTGAAACCCTGTTTTTTTAGCCTCCTTAAACAATGCTCTGCATTAAATCACCACACTCTGCCTCCCCTGAAAACAGACTCCAAGGCAAGTGCCCAGAGCAGCACCCCTCATTCAAACCTCCCTTCATCAACGGGGACCAGGGATGTAAACCAGCACCGCCTGATCAACACCCCCAGTCATACGGGACACCTTAATTTCTACTGTATTGTTAAAAATTAACTTTCAGGTCTCTGTGCATTTAACTCAGGTGCTGGACCTCTCTCCCTGGAGGTCTTTGGCTCAGAATCAAGCAGATTTCAGGCTGTGGCAAGAACGGCTGACTTCAGCAGTACGCACAGCCCTGACCAGAGCCCTTACCAAAACGGACCCGGACACTCCCATCCATCACCCCGTGAGGAGCCCATTTCACACATCACTGCCCCAACTCAGCCCTTCACACCTGAGGAAGCTGGGGGGAGTGAGCAGCAAGACTTGATTTGGATTCAAACAAATAAGCACTCTCCTGAAGCCTTTGCAAAGTCTCCAGAGTAAAAAACAATACTACAAAATGTTAACTGGTTTTACTGTGTTCTCATGTGTAAGCCATATGGCCTACATCAAATAAGCAGAATGAGCAAAAAAAAGTCACCAGCACTCCACATTCTTGTAATTCAATCAGCTTTAATCATCCAAGATGTTTTCGCTAACCTATGGTAAGGGTATTTGTTCTAATAACCTTGAATAGAGTGGTGACACTTTAAAGATGGCTCCCTTGAACAAAGAAAGATAAAAACGCAATTTATGGCAGGATGTTGAATCTCAAGGCAAATTCCTGCCACTGTAAATTGCAGCGTTTTCCCCACATCAGCCCCTCTCCCAATAGCAAGCAGTCTGTCTTCACCGTTTTACTACACATCTTCCTGTACTTCTCACGGATCAGGAGTATTCTTCAAAATAGTCCTCCCCTAAGGGTCTACTGTATTTACAGTATTGACTGGAAAAAATAAACAGTTCAGTTCTAAGAACCGGGCCAACACCCGATGCCACAGAGGATCTTGTCAGCCCCAACATACCTGGCAGCCTGCAAAGCAGAATTCCTGGTGTCCTGCTGTCCCAGCAGACGTGGTCAGATGGACAAACACAACAAAGCAACAAACCCTCCAGACTCTTCAGCTTTCCACCCCTCCAGCTTTCCACCCCTCCAGCTTTCACAAAGACCTTCTCCAGGGCTGGTGGCACAACCACCCCTCAGTTGGCCAGAGCCACATAGCACAATCTGTCAGTACAAGCTCCAGTGCCCCCCTGGGCTCCTCGTCCAGCATCATAGACTCATAGAATGGTTTGGGTTGGAAGGGACCTTAAAGATCATCTCATTCCAATCCCCCTGCCATGGGCAGTGACACCTTCCACTAGAAGGTAGAATCCAGCCATCGCCAACGGCTGCTGGATTCACCAGGCACCGCGCATCCAGCACCGTTTAAAAACACCAGAAGCCCATCAGCTGCAACACAGAGCCCCTGAGGAGGCTTTCTAGTAATCACTAACCAACGATAAAAGCAACATTCTGAAGGGATCCAGAAGACTTCTTCTAAGTCCTATGGGATTATTACCTATCTCCTTTCACTGCAACATCGAGCTGAAAAGCAATATGGATTGGGCAAAATGGATTTTAATTTCAGGAATCTCCTTGGCACAGCACAGCAGCTGACTGCCTTCCATACAACACCTCTGTCAAAGACCACTCCCTCTGCTCGGAAGAGGACCTTACTAGAGATATACGGACAGTTCAGTGTCCACGGGTCAATCAAAGTATTAAAGAAAAATTAAGTGAGGTTTGTAATTAGCAGCCATGGTGATGGCTTATACAGTTCCTGTTATGCCACCACTGGCAACTAAATAGAGGCTAACACGTAAGCCATTCAAAAAATCAGGTAGCTTTCAGCGATGAGGAACCTGGCTGCCATTTAAACTGGCACTTTAGATGCAGGAGACTCTATCCATCTCCATTACAAATCCTCTGAGCTCATCCTAGCATTACTTTCCCACATTAAGCAAAAGAGTTAACATAAAAAGCCTGTCTAGCTTCAGACATTATCCAGATAAAGAGAAGGAGAAAAATCCCTTGTATTACCTCTCTCAGCTCTCCTCAAACCTTCTCTGACATCTTTGTTCTTTCAGACCTGGCATTTATCTGAAGACATTGTCTAGGCCTAATTAAATCTTCATGTGAACCACTGCTACTTCCTGGCAGAGAACATGCATTCTTGGTGCGCTGATGGACCTACATAATTTTCTGCACTTCTCCCTTATGGTGAGTGTTAGGCCTTGCTTGAAAACATCACAACTGTGTTCAACACAATATGTTTAAACAGAAATACCAAATTATTCAGTTTCTTTTAAAGAATGAAGAGAAACATAAGTGAAAATTATATTCCACAAGCTCATTGAAAAAAAAACTGTGGAAACACTGAGCAAATAGCACCGTCTGAGAACAAGGCATGCTTTTGTTTTACTGTTGTCTCAGAAAAGGATAACTGGCAGTGATAGGAGAAGCAGAAAAAATTTTCTTTCAAAATAAAATCTGCAGCTATCTCTTCCCCCTGGGGATGAAAAAACATTCTTAAAAGTGCAGCTGAATTTTGTATTAAGGGAAGTTGCATTATAAGCCCCTCACAAACACCTAACCTTATCTGATGAAAGCAGCTCCTTCACAGCTTTGTGTTTGAAGCCTCTAAGTTGGCAGCAACTGCTCATTCAAAGAGAACAAGGGGATGTAAGAGCTATGAAAATCTTTGCACTCCAGAGTTAGAACAGCAGAAGGCTAGAAAAGCAGATTTTACTGCTAACCCCCCCAACAATTCTTAAGTCTTAAGGAAACCCCTTTAAACCACTTACTGATGCTAAAAGAAACTGACAACAAATAGATGAGAAATTATTGCCTTCCCTTAACAACGCTCATTGTATAGAAGGCTTGTCCAAGCAGCAAAGCAGCCAGCTGTCCTGGCAGATGTGGTCAGATGGCCAAACACAACAAAGCAAATTCACTTTAAAATCGTGTTTAACTTTCACTGTTCTTGTTATTATCCTCCAACTCTCAGCACTTCTCTCCCTAAGCAGAAGAAATAAACACCCCAGATGGCTAAAGAAAAACAGCAAGCTATACATATGCTCCATATAGTCTGACAAAGCAAGAGTCCAGCCATCTTCAAAGCACAGTGCGAGACTTACCCATTTAAGGGCCTTTTACCTCTACAAGGGGGTGTCTCTGCCCGCGTCAGTGAGGAGACTACTATAAAAGAACTTCTGGGGTTTGGGGCCACAACCAGGTACTCTGCAAAATTTTTCCACTTTAATTTCCAAAGACACAAGTCTTCTATCGTTCCATAAATTAATCTAGAATAGCTATAGACTAGACTATACATAGCTATACATTATGCTATATATAACTACTAAATAAGGCATTAGAATTACTGCTGTTTATGAAACAAAGCAAGGAAACTAAAAGCATAGTTTCACTGGGGAGGGATGGTAGCACAAGTACATTCAATTGAATATTGCCTTGGCGTCTGGGACCGTACGCCACAGTCCCCGCGCTGCAGGAACCTGAGCCAGTCTGTTGCTCCTTCCCACCGCAATATGAGAGATCTTGCATTTCTTCAGGGCCTACGAGAAGAATGCGGATGGCAATGACAGCCCACCCAACCGTGGGCAAGTTAACAAACGCTGCGGAAGTGGCACCCAGGCCTTCTCCTGTGGCCCAGGCCATGGCAACCCAGACTGAAACCAGACTTGCCACAGCTGAGAGTGAACATATCTGCGGGAGGGAGAGAGTAGACACAGCAACCCAGGGAGGCCCTAGCTAGCCGCACAGTGAAAGCACATTCAAAATAACCTGCCTAATGTCACCACAGCATTAGCAAAACCACAATTCAAGCTCCAGGCTGAAAATGGAGCATGTACTTGTATCTCTAAACCACGTCACCGTCCCTGCATATGCACACTCCAGGGAGGTTTCAACACTTTGGGGAAAAAGTGGCTGAATGACAGGGCTGCTCTGGAACAAGGTGCGCACATGCCAGAAGGGGAGCTGGGGGATCCAACAACTTTCCTTCATCCATCAACCATCTTGAAGTGGAGTCGCTCCTTCCTTATGGCAAACAGCCTGCCTGAAGCCACCACTACCCGCCAGCTCTCTGCTGCCCACAGAGCCCTCCACGATCCACAGTAACCCCCAGAGACCCCTACTAAGGCCTACGGCACCTACCAACCCTTAAAGCCCCCCACTACCAAGAGTCCCCCAGAGCCAGAGGGGGGGCTCCTACCAACCCTGAAAGACCCTGAAAGACCCTGAAAGCTCCTACCAACCCTCCTACCAACCATGAAAGAGACCCCTACTAAGGCCTACGGCACCTACCAGCCCTGAAAGCCCCCCACTACCAAGAGTCCCCATCAGCCCCGAGATCCCCACTACCCCGACTCCTTCCCATACCTCCAGAGCCCCCAACAGACGCCTCACCACCTCCAGAACCCACTATGAGCCCCCAGAGACCTCCACTAAACCCCACAGCCCCCCATGGGCCCTCACAGACCCCCCACCACCTCCACAGCACCTCACCGACCCCCAGAGCCCCCCGCTGCCTGGAGCCCCCCACCCCCTCCAATGGCCCCGCTGGCTCTCCGGGCCTCCCCTGCAGCCCCCGGGCCGCCTTACCGAGGCTCTGCCCCACCGGGGTGCTGAACGGGTTCCCCAGCAGAAACTCCATCTTGGGATGACAACAAACAGCGGCCCGGCGGCCCCCCCCTTCCCCCACCCCGCCCTGACTGGCACCCGCGCTCACCAACCGCAGCTCGCTCTGCCGAGCGTGGCCCGCCTCCTGAACCTCGATTGGACAGCGGCTGGACGCCCCGTGTAGTCATAGGCTGAAGAGTGTGTCCATCACTGTCAAGCGAGGGGCCCGCCCCCGCGATAGTCCCAGTCCTTTCCACGCCCTCCGGTTGATGGACAGCAGGGACACCGTTACTGGCATTCTCCATTGGGCAACGGCCAAACCATTCTGTAATGCTACTGGGCAAAAGAAACATCAATCACAAGAGCCTCCTCCCGCCCCGAGGGCACGGTGCCGGTGCTGATTGGCTGACACGGATTTCTCGTGCTCTGATTAGCAGCCAGCCTTCCCACCCACTACCCGACCATTGGCGGTTGAGCCCGTCACGTGGTCTCCGTTAGCAACGCGCCTGGGCTTCCTTAGCAGCCGGGCCGGGCGCCGCGGCTGAGGCGCAGGTGGGGGCCGGGTACCGGGGGTGCGGAGCGGGCCCGGAGCCTGGGGGACCCGCGGCCTGAGGGGTCGGGAGGCTGGGGTTCGGGCCTGGGTGGGTCTCAGAGGGAAGGCGGTAGCCCACCTGGGGCAGAGGCACCCTGACAGCAGAGTCGGGGTCCTCGTCCCGGGCCCTGCTGGGCCTGGAGTGTCGGGGCCGGGGCCTGGGCTCCAGCTGGCTGTAGGCAGCAGCTTCTCCTCTGGGTGACAGACCCACTAGTGCACTGACGCCCGCGTTGTTCTCCCTGAGTGCAAGCAAGGTGCTGGTGTTGCCGTGTGAGTCATAGAATGGTTTGGGTTGGAAGGGACCTTAAAGATCATCTTGTTCCAACCCCCTGCCCTGGGCAGGGACACCTCCCACCAGACCAGGTTGCTCAACGCCCCATCCAGCCTGGCCTCAACACCTCCAGAGATGGGACAGCCACAGCTTCTCTGGGCAAGATTCGCTCTGTAGATCCGACATTGACTAAAGAGGTGCTGGACAAATCCAAGGGAAGTGGAAAGTCTGGCAGGTCAAGGATGAATAAACTCAGAACCTTCTACTCCTCCGTCTGTATTGGGCACAGCTATAGAGAGGTTTGGTTTGTTAATTAAAAGGCATGATGAGGAGACAGCTTTCTAAACGTAGACCTTTATCATTCCTGTCCTCCCATGCAAAAAATCAGCAGAACTTCTTCCACAATTATAGACATCTTACGCAAGCAGAAGTTTGAAGATTCAAGTCCTTCATGCTGATTCATTAACTGCGCACAGTTCTAGAAAGATAAGTAGTTTCATTGCCTCCAGGGCAACATTAAGGATATTTAAATGACAAAGCCAGGACAGAAAGCTTTGACTGACAGAATCGTCTGTTTCCCAAAGCGAAGGTGTTTGTGTGCAGTGCTATATATTGACTGAATCAGACAGCCTTTACTATGGATCTGCATTAATTGCCACCTTTAGAAAATCACTGTTATTTATAAATTTTCCTCCTTTGTCAAATTTGTTTTCACTTTTCTTATGATGTTGGTGTTTAAAATTTAGTGAACTACTGTTATTAATTTTCCTATGCTATAAATACATGTCTCTTACTCTATAAATCAAACTTGCCTATAATGAGAAACTTACCCTTTTATAACCAGATTAAATGGTGCACAGAGCCTTTAATATGCCCTCTTTGTGAAGAGGGGTTTCAGCAACAGATGACTGCCATACAATGGATCGTTTCTGTTCATAGGTGCTGCTCAGACCCTCCTTTCCCGGTTTATTTATCTAGCCAAAATCTGGCATTCTTCATGGACAACATTCAAACATGGTGTGAAGTTTGCATATGATCGTGCCTGGCCATTTTACAACGCTTGGGCTATAAGGCTGTGCGTAGAGTCTCATCAGTGACTTTGCGATAAAAGTCAAGTCTGTCTTTAATACCAGCTGTGAGGTATTAGATCTTCTCAATGGTCAGCTGTGCTCTTAATTCCTGGGAATTGTCATGCCTGTTCAATGAATGTTGGAAATAGTAGCCAGGGAGTGATTTAATTTCTTTTTCTTTTCTGTTCTTTAAGGCTGATACCGTCTAAAAATGAGTGAGTTATACAATAATATTGAGCCAAATGTTATTGATGATGAAATGCTTCAGAAGGCCATCGAAGAGCAGCGTCCAGAGCACATAGGAAAGCTTGCCAAAAGGACAGGTATTAACTTTAAAGACGTGACGGAGCTAGAGCTTAGTTTTAGAAGTGAGTATCAGTATATATACTTTCTTCTTCTTTTGTTAGAGGATAGTAGAATTAAGCATGAAGTGGCTAACTGGCAAACAATCATGATTAGCTTAGATTTGTTATGTGAAAAGTAACATCTGGACTTACATTTTTAGTCATACCTGTATGAAGTAGTTTCATTAGAGAGAGCTGGGTGCTTTTGCTAATGGGTGACTTTAAAGCTGCTTAACTTTATGCTATTATTGTCACTGCTATTCTTATTTAACATTTATATTGTGGTGACACCTACAGGCCACAGGCCTATTGGGCCCTTCTGTACGTGGACAAATCAAAGCCTGGGCAGGCTCCGCCATCGCTGGCAATTATGTGAGAGCTATTTGGTAGATTATGGTGATTACAGTTCAATTCCGTGGCTTCCTCTGGTCATCTGTAGCATTATCGCAGCTTGCCTCTTACTGTCAAGCCAGTCATAAACTTGCATTCAAAAAATGAAAAGGAAGGACATTTGGCTCAATATTTGAGTATTTCAGGGGTATATAATTTCATGGGCAAAAAGCTGCTTTTGATTATTCATTGCGTGCTCCAGTAAAATAATGCATGCATTGGTTGAGTTCCTTAGAACAGAATCCCTGTTACCTGGTCCTGCATGTATTTGTTTGCAAATACAAAATATAGAACCGTGTGAATATTTTGTGTATTCAATTCCTCGCTTTACACCGCACTCACTAACAATAATAGCAGCATAGCAGCTAACAAAATCTTCTGGGAAGCCATCGGGTGGCAAAAGAGAATTGGAAGTGTGACTGTTCTGTATTTTCTGTCACCTTGATCCAAATGTTTTGCTGAAATGCCAAACGGCCTGCCCTTGCGATTCTGTTTTTGGAGAAGGCTAAACGCAGGGATATTGATTAGTTCTAAACTGCAGCCTTCACAGCAAGAGTAGCCCCCAACTTGCTCTCCTGTGATGAAAGTCCCGGGAGCAGGAGAGTCATTTACAAAAGCAGTAGCTGGCTACCGCTAGCCTGCAAACGTGGAGTCTCATCCCAAACCTCCCTCTTGGAGCTGGAAAGGAAAATGAAGGTCAAGGCCTCCTAGTAGTGGATTCATAAAGCCACTCTTGACTGCAGGGACGTAGTCAGCATCCCCTCAGCGACTCGTTGGCATTGCTGATGAGCAGTGTGCGCTGGTGCAGGACAGTGATGTTAACTGGGCTGTTTCATTGAAATCTCATCCAGCCAGTGGACCTCTCAGCTCTCTAGGGCAGTCATCACATGCTATCATAATCTGCTGAAAATAATTTTGGAGGTAAGACTGGATGTGTTTTCCCTGTGCAAGATAGCGTGTCTGCTAAACTGAAAGCTGTCTCACATGAAAAGCAATTTTTTTTATTTTTTTTCTGTGGCTTTAGATATTCTGCAGATTGATAATCTGTGGCAGTTTGAGAATCTGACTAAACTGCAGCTGAACAACAACATCATTGAGAAGATAGAAGCTCTGGAGAGTCTGGTTCACCTTGTATGGCTTGGTAAGATACAGGCATATGAGGTTGGATGCTTTCACAGGTGCAAAGCAATCTGCGATAAAGCCAGGATGTCGCATTCCTTCTCAAACACAACTGATAGGAGCTTTCCCAGGGAAGACTGTTAGCTGTCTGTGTGTTTCCTCATTTGACTGTCAAAATGTCTGAGTATCAGAGCTGCAAAACAATCCTTTAAATGTTTAAAAACTGGTTTTAATACATTTGGTGTGGCAGCAACAGGAAGCTGAGATTTCAAGGTTGTTTACAGGGTTTGTACTTGTATTTGGAGGTGAATTTCAGAAATATTTAGGGAAACACCTCTGTGATTTAGAAGCTTGTATTCTGTTTTCAAAGCTAATGCTGGCATTTCAGAGCCTAGAACCTACAATCTTTACCTGTATATGCTTAAGGGGTTGTCATCGTTGTTGTCCCAAGAAGTGCCCATCCTTGTAGTCTTACGTGACTACTTTCAACTCAAAACTCAGGCTGCTGATAGCAGCATCACACGGTGGTGCAGGTTTTGATGCTGGGCAGAACAGTGCGCTTGCTGCTACAGATGCATAGCTTAGAGCATTCTCTGGGAACTGCAGCCACATTGCTGGCTGGCAGCGTAAATATATCCCCAGCCGTCTTTGAAAATAACATGCAGGGCTTTGGCTCATAAGCACATCTTGAAACGTCTAATGGGCTCTTCCACCCAGTTGTCTGCACTGTTCTGCTGCACAGATGACTAATGTACTTGTGAATCAACAGCTGATCACCACAATGTAAGCAGAGTGTTTTGAAGCACACTCATGGGTTTCGTTTGCCCAAAGGCCGCAGTGGTTCAGCAGCTGCTGCATGAGTCTCTTAGCCGTCCAGGGGCTGGGGTGATGCAGACAGCTGGTAACCTTGTCAACAATCTTTGGACTCCTGAATCACTCAGTATTGGCCTGAGGGCAAATACTGCCCTTAGTCGTGATGAATGTAGGTGTTAGGATAGATGTTCTGGCAGGATAAGAGGAAATATCACCAAGTGAAATAGCTGAAGTGAGTAAATGCCTTTTCATACCTCCATTGACAACAGGGCAATCGTGAGCGTGGGACTGGCATACGTTGGTCTTATGGGAATGACCATGACAGTAGGCATTGGTATGGCAGGCAAGAGTCTGCAAGAAACAAGGCAGGGAGTGTCAAACTTGTCACAGAAATATCCCCCTTTTGGGCCATTTCCCCACCTCTTTTCTTGTATTTTGTGTTTCCCTATAAGGTAGAAATTGCTTTCAGGTTGTGTATGTGGACTCCACATGAAATGCGTTCAACTGTTCCTCTCATTGCAAGGAGGAGATGTGTACATCACTTCCTGGCCAGAGAGTGACAATTTAATGCTGAGCCTTTCCTGTGGGACACTGAACGCCCCTGAGGAAAATCCTGTATATAAATTCCTAAGTCAAGAACCAAGCTAAACGCAAGGTCTGATTCAGGCTGTTCTGCTAGAGATAATTTAGTTTTTGCTTGCAAAACTTTTGGTTTCTAAACTCTTCCCCAGACTTGTCCTTCAACAATATCGAAGTAATTGAGGGCCTGGATACCCTTATCAAACTGCAGGACCTAACTCTCTTCAGTAACAGAATATCTAAAATTGGGCACATGGACACATTGCAAGAGCTGCAGATTTTCTCCATAGGAAAGAATAACCTGACCACTCTGAAAGATGTGAGTGCTCCCCATCTTTGCAAATGTTCCCTATCAAAGGATCAAATATTCTAAAAATTACATTTGCCACTTTGTCCAAGCCCCTCCTTAGAGGAGAAAATTCTCCTTAGGATTTCACTTCCTCTGTAGTCTAAGTTATGGTTTTGGTAAGCTGTCCTGGTGTTAAGTGCTTACTACAGCTATTTCTCTTTTAGATTATTGACTCTTGGGGGCCTGGCTCTGTTACTGCTATCAGCCATGGCAAAATTCCTATTGATTCCCATAAAAGCTGGAAAAGATTAGGTAGCTACATATGAGAAAAGGAGGGAGGGGAAACTGGGATTTGTTTGGGGTTCTTTTGAGGGTACCTTACCAATCTAAGGCCTCTGATTTGTCCACCCCAGCTAAAGGTCTTCTTTCTACATCCATCGTTTATATATTCACAATGTGAATTTAAGCATTGCCTTTCCTGAAACCATTAGAAACTCATAATTTAATGTCATCTGTGTTTGGCTGCAGAGCAGGATACATATTCCAACATAGTTGTAGTAAGAACAATGAATTTCAAGGCTGCATGCTTCCCCAGCACTGGGAAGTACAGCATCTCTTTCCTCTTGGCATAGGTGATCTATCTCAGGAGGTTTAAAAAATTACGCACGCTGAATCTCAGGGGGAACCCCCTCTGCGACGATGAGCAGTATATGCTATTTGTTGTTGCTCATCTTCCAGACCTGGTATACTTGGACTACAAGCGCGTGAGTGACACTACGGTAAGCATTTCTGCATTCCCTGCTTGTGAAATCGGGCAACAGCATCTTACAGAGCATTTGCTATGTTGAAGTGCCAGCCATATTCTAGCATTCAGGGCAGGTTCCCTGCAGAAATTAGGCTTACAGAAACACACAGTGTTTATTCTGCCTCCACCTAACAGCTGTGAATCTGTAGGCCAAATTCTATCAAATCTGACAGAGAGGTAGAGGTGTCAGAGGCATGACATCTTCACAGGTTTTGTGAGAATCGGCAGCTGTGTGTGGGAGAGGGACCTGGTTAATGTTGCCCCAGAGAGGCTGCAGTGTGAGTGCAAGCCGCTTTAGAGATCAGAAAATCTCGGAGGAAATCAGTCTTGAGATGTGGATCCAGGGGACGGGAGGCTTGGTGGTCCTGCTGCTCGCTGAGCAGTTTGTTTGTGGTGGACTGACAAACTATCAAGGCAAGTAGGTGCCATCAAATGCACTTCCCATTCTTGATTTCTGGGAACAGGACAGTGCATCCACATCAGTAACCTGTGGACTGCTTTCTGATCCCGGGGCTCAAACAAAAAAAGAGGAGGTTTTTTGAGTTTGTTTTTTTTTTTTCTTTTTTTTTTTTTTTATAACGAAAGAACATGATTAATTGTAAATTTGCTTGGCACAGAGCAGGAGCTGTACTTGGAATATACATTACTCTTATCATAGGACAGAAAGGGCTTTCCAGGCCATTGAGTCCAGTCCCTGCTCACACAGACAGTACGTCATAGAATCGCATACTTAAATTTGTCAAGCTTCAGTTTCAAGTTAATTAGGTTCTTGCCCCTGCTACTACCTTGCCATCCGCTCCTCCGAAGAGCCTCTTCCTTCCTAGTAAATGCATTAAACTCACTAGCTGATCAAATCAGACCTCAAATTCTGGATTCAAAACAGGGCCTCCTGCTAAAAAAGGAAAAAAAAAAAAAAAACAAACCAAACCCCCGAAACAAAACCAAAACCCAAAACACCTAAACATAAGGAAATGGGAGAGAAAAGTTTCCTGTGACTGAATCACCTCAGATGGATTGAATGCAGAGGCAAAGTAATATGCCAACAAAAAATGGGATGAGGAATGGATTAGAAACTTCATAGGTAATGTAATAAAAAGCTCACAAAGAACTAGAGATGCAGATGCCACTTAGGTGCACGTTCTGGAAAGACTGAATGCTTATGCCCAGATTTGTTGAGCAATACTGGAAAATGTAATAAAAATACTTTATTTCTCTGTATTTCTCAGCGAGAAGTTGCAGTTTTAAAGTATCAAGACCTTATTGAGCCATTGGAACGTGAAGAGGCTCAGGCCCTGGCTCAGCTGGAGGAAGAACTGGCAAAGCAGAAAGAGCTGGAGTACCACAAGGTATGTTTTCTTTGGCTGGTTGTATATTGTCTCAGGGAAAGAAGAGCAACAGATATTGACTTCTCTTTTACCTGCTTGAAGATTTAATGAGAGGTTAACATCGACTGTACTAAAACTAAGGCTGGGATTAATCTGTGTGATCTCTGAATCTCATCTTCTGAATGAAAACAGGAACTGCTGTGGAATACACATGACGTGGGGGAACATAATTCTTTTGGCTGAACAATGGAACTACAGATATAGACCCTGCGAAGCTAAATAGTAAATCATACCCAAGGATCTTATCAGCCTGATATGAGATTAAGAAAATTACAGGTCTGAGGGAACTGTGAGCATTTTCATGGTGCGGTGACTTTTTTTTCTCCTTCACAATAGGTTAATGTTTTTCATTAGTTTTATGGTTAAAGTCTTCAGGACTTTCAGAGATCACAGCAGTCCTATGAAGAGGCTGAAAACAAGACCAGGCAAAATGGTGCTTTCAGTTATGGCCTGGCTGTGTACTCCGGAGCCCTAGAAGACCAGACTGGCTGAAGAGCAGGAGGCGGTTAAGTGACAGGGAGGATACCTGCAGCTCTTCCCTCCATCCCTCCCCAAAGTCTGCTGACTCCTTATCTGAAAGGCTCAATAGCCGTGCAGCATGTGGTTGTATGTAATAATGTTTTATATATTAAACAGTGTTTTCTGTCTTTAGGCTAGACAGTTCTAGCGGCAAAGCCGCATGTGAACCTAGATGATATTCACTTCAATTGCAGGGTGCTTTCATGCCTTGATTGGTATATCTATTGTCTTGGTATCACTGTCTGCACCAGTGTTCCTCTACTGGTAAAGTGCTTATGGAAGAGACACATCCTGAGGACTGGCAGTTAGCATGCTTTATTTTACTTATATTGCTCTGATTCTCTTCAAAGGCAGCCTTTGTTGAATACCTGAATGGATCATTCCTGTTTGACAGTATGTATGCAGAGGATACAGAAGCTGCCAAACTGGCTTACCTCCCTGGAGTGGATGACCTGCAGCAGGCATATCCTTCCTGGATTTAGAATACCTACAGCTAAAACGGAATGCCTTAGGTTAAGAAGGAGGTACATCCACAGGGACTCTTCATCCGTTGCTTTTGTCCAGGGCTGAAAGCTACATTGATCTAAGATCTGAGACAGTCTGTGTTTAATTTTGGAATGGAACCAAAAAAAACACTGTAAGACCGTGAGACCACTGACAGCTTTAAGGCTTGATATCTCGTGAAATATGAGGGCTACAAACAAATGGTTTATATTACTGGCAAGCTGGCCAGCCCAGCTTGAAACATCCTATTTGTAAAAGCACTCATTTCTATCACCAACAGGTCATGAGATTCCAGCGTTTTAAATTCTCGCCATTGTAATTACCATATTTCTTTTCCTTCACTTGAATCAAACACAATTTTGGTAGCCTTCTTTTCTGACCCTTCAAGAATCAGGGCTTTGTACTTTCTTTAAGTCTGGAATCCACTTAAAGTTTAAAATGAGCTATAAGATAAATCTCTGTCAGTTAGATTGTAAGAGCGCAGTCGCTAAAATCATGTTGAAATTGAAGTGGTAGGAGATAGGAACAGACTAATCAGAACGATATGAGTCGCATATCTCACAACCTGCCAGAGCTGGCAACGTGAAGTTTTCAGGCCAGCACTTTTTTCTGATCATTGCTCCTACACGGGGGATCAGAAAGCAGACACTTTTTTTTTCTTTTTTCTTTTCTCATTCAGATTAATAGGGCATTGTCAAGGCCAGTAACTTGACCTTCCTTAAAATTGCATTACACTGTTGGGGAAAAATGCATCACGGCTTAACTACAATAGACTCTAGAAACAATTCCATTGCCAAGATAATAGCAGAAGAAAAATTGACGTTATTTTTGTGATGCTACCGAGTCAGTAGTTTACTCTGTGCTCTGGCTGTAGGCTCCAGAGCTGTATTTATTAACGACGCAGACGCCGTATTCACGCTTGTGAAGACAGATAGGGTTGTATGCTTCATTCCACTGCTCTGTCAGAAAAGAGTCAGAGAAGTATATGTATTTCCTTTTTTTTTCCTCAAGGCCTTTTTCCCCCTCACGTTGCCACAGCTTGCTACCTTTAAGGTAGCAAAATCCTATGCATAAAATGTGACTGGGTGACCCAGTCCTGCTACAGACAGAATACTTGGCAGCCTGCTCCCAGCAAGAGCCGCAGAGTTTACATCACAGTAGCTTGTAACTCTTGTTGCTGAAATTCACAGGGATAGAAGGAACATAGCACGTTGCTCCACTGAACAAGCAAAATCCCTTGACTCTGGTGTCACGTACAGGAAGGAGTTTGTCTCAGCTTGTGAGAACCTATTTAACTATGGCCTGAAAGAGCATGAAAAACGAGAAGCTGAAGTCTCCGATTTCTACGAAAGCCTTCATGAAGCGTTAACCGCCAACCAGCAAGAAGGCAGGAAATTAATCCTAGACTTCGAAAATCGGAACAAAAGGGTAACGTTGTTATACTTTTGTTTGTTTGATATGTGACTTCTCTACATTATATGCCAGCTTTTAGTTTCACTGACAACGAGAGTGACTCCATTAAAATTAAGAAAATTGTTCTGGATTTACCCTGCTGTGATAGGAATCGGTACTTGATCCCTAATGTCAGAATCATAGTGTTTGAGGTTGGAAGGGACCTCTGGAACTCATCTGGTCCAAACCCCTGCTCAGGCAGGGCTGCCCACAGCAGGCTGCCCAGGACCGTGTCCAGACGGCCTTTGAATATCTCCAAAGATGGAGACTCCACAGCCTCCTTGGACAACCACTTCCAGTGCTCAGTCACGGATCTTTCTTTACATGTTTCTTACAGTATAAATCTATACCAAGAAAAATTGTCGTGTTAACTAATATAATGTCATTAACTAACATCATGTTAAAAGTTTTTTAGCACTTTATGTAGGAAAATAATTTGGGGATTGATATTTCAACCCTTTGGGCAAACCACAACCAGGTAACACTGCCAGCCTTTATCTATACTGGAAATTCAGCGTAGGACAAAATTAACATGTCATAATGCTATCTTGTTGTCCACAAAGGTAAAGGTCCTTCAAGGCTTTACAGGAAAAAAGTGGCTAAACGTGGTGGTTTGGGGGTTTTTTTGCTTATTTTTTGACATCCAGAGAAGTTACCAGTCTTTTAAGAAAATGGAAACGTTCAACCTTTCTTTTAGTTTACATATTTTTTATGAAGTTGATTTAAAACATATAGAGTTATCAGATTTAATGCCACTCCCCTTCTCTTTGAGGCTTCCAATAGCTCTTCTTCATTGAAAAATAGGGAAGAAAAGGGAAGAGATTGCAGTGTATTCAGTTTATTTTTGAGTAATTTTCTGCTTCGGTTCATTTTGTCCACAACAGCTCAAAGAACTTTAACAAAAAAATCAGATAAAGTTATTGTAATGTATTTCTCGTCTTTTTAAAGCAGAAACCACCTTTTTTCATTCTGCTCAAACTCCAGCCAGCCATTGTGGCTGCTAAAGGCGTAGCTTCTAGCTGGATCCCTTTCTAACCATGTATAATAGATGGATCATTATTTTGTTACCACAGAAAAAAATAAGGGGGGTGGGGGGCTAAAGCCTGGTAACACTGTCAGCTGAGCAGAGCAAGTCCCTGACAACTGACACCAGGCAGAGTCACGAGCGCCAGCTCCCTTTGAAAACCAGGTCACTTTTATTTAGGTGCCTTGTCACACGCTGGCAGCCTGCTGAGTCACTCTGCTGCGCCCAGGTCCTTCAACCTGGCTGACTCATGCTGGCAAACTGACTCCATCAGCTCCGGTCAGGGCACGAGTTTGCAGCCTTACCAGAAGGCAACGTATAAAGATTGATATGTATATTCGGTTAACTTGCACTTGAATTCCCGATATATTTTCCATTTAAAAAAAAAAAAAAAAAAGCTGCAAAAACCCATAAAACCAAACAAAAAACCAACCAGAAAACCCAAAATCAAACCCAAAGAAACATGGGTGAGGCCAGATTTTGGCCCTTCATCTTTGTCCGATGACGTGCAGGCTCAGCTACACGTTGAGCTGCAAGAACAGGACACAGTGGTCAGCGTGACAGTTTTCATATAAAAACTGAAGGAGTTGGTGTCAAAACCGAACACTGTATTTTAACAGCATTTCCCCGTTCATTTAAAATTGCCGGAGGAGTTCAAAAGGTGCAGAGGTCCCAGCAGCCTGAAATCTGCGAGCCGTTCTTTGGGGTTGTTTGTCTCGCTGTAATCCTTTCATGTAAGCTTGGGTAACCTGTAAAATAACTCTGCTCTCTGAAGTTGGTTAAGGAGCAAAGAAGCATTAAAGGCCTTGACCTTTGAAGTTATTGCTCCCAGAGGTGAGGCTTGAATGACTGGGGAGATTTTTGAGCCTCCTAACTTGTTTACATTAGAAAAGAAGATACCTTGCTCTCCCCTTTCCTCCTTTTAACGCTGCAAAGTTTGGGTAATCTAGTCCATTTTCAGACACAAGTCTTGACAACAATTTTCATGAGAATTCTCTATTTTAGCCTGTTCCGTTCCCTCTCAGGAGAAGTGGATTAGACATCTTAAAGCATGTATAATTTTTTTTCCTCCTATTATTGTTTGATTGTTAACTTATTTTGAACAGACTAGAAAATTATATATTGCTTAGCACAAGAGGATTTTTTTTTTGATGCAAGAAATCATAAATCTTGTCTGATACAAAACTGACGTCAATATTTAATTCTGAAGGGCAATAAATCCTTGTTGTAAGAGGAAGGCAGGCAATGATAGGTATTCCATATTCAGAATACTAAATCCTGACCCTACGGAAGTCAATCAAGATTGTCCTTGACATGAAGGGGATCAGGATTTAGGCCTGCATTTTTTTCTACAAGGTAATTGTTAATCTCTTCTTCGTGGCCAGCAATGGCAAGAATCTAATAGTTGTTGGGATTTTTTTTTAATTTGAAATGTGTCAGAAGGGGAACCAAAGTTGGAAGCGTAGAAGGGGGCAAAGTCTTCTGCTGACTGGAGGATGAGGAAGCGTTTTCACTGATTTCACTGCAATGTCCCTGGATCGTTAGCGGGGTAGCATACCTCAGCACTGTTGACTACCCAGTATGTAAATCTGGAGACTTCCTGAATCATCACATTTCATTTCAGCTAATCAGCAGCAGGAACTTTTCTCACATATGTAACAAGTTAATTAAATTGCAATGGAGTGCTGAACACAAACTATAAGTAATTTATGTATCTATCTCTGTGTTTAGAGGCTGTATGAGATTCGTAATGCCAGTAGTTATGATATTGCTGAGTCTAAACGAGCCGAGTACAAGGAGGACATACTTCAGCTGTCAGACGCACTCATGACCTTGGAAATGCTGACAGCTGACCAGCTGGAGGTAAGGGTCAAGCACATACCTGTGAGACCTCACATCCAGAACATGGGGGGGTCAATTTTCTGTTGCTTCACCCCTCTGTTTAGTAGCCCATTGCACAAAGAAGGGGGCACAGGTCTTCCAGTCAGGCTAACAACTTGCCTCCATCTTAGTCTTTTCTGCTCAATGTCGATCTGGGTGAAAGCAGGCCCTGGACATTAATACATCGCAACGGATTTCTGTTTCTCAGAGCAGAGTGCAGTATGTCCTTCGCATCTATCTAAGCTGATTTCCTAGTCTTTAGAGAAAGGAACTTGAGGCCATTCAGTCGTTTTATAGGTCTGTGTAGAGACCTGCGTGAGGTATGCATTTGGGATTCTAGAGATGTAATTCTTTGAAGCTGATCTTTGCTATGAATAAGATTACACACATTCCTGCTCAGCTTACTGCATTTGCTTGCATAATAGCTGCCTTTTTTCTCCCCAGACTTTCCCTCAAAATCTAGGGCAGGGCTGCTAATGTGCATCTTCATTTTAAAAAAAAAGAAAAAGAAAGAAGTAAGCTGTTGAAAAATTAGCAGAGAGGAGCTGGGGCCTGCGTGCAAGCAGATGCAGCAGTTTACTTTTGTGAATGCGTGACAGAAAGCAGCGGCTTAAAATGGATTGCTCACTGCATCAGGATTGTGCCTTTTAGTGTTTTCTGAATTGGTCCTCATGTATCTGCAGTCCCTGATGGAAGGAGCAGAAACGTTCCTCTCCGCATGCCCTTCTGGATTTGCAGAAGGTGGCTGTATTTGAACTGTTGTATCGAGACATTTAAGTGCAACGCTTCATAGATGCTCCATCAGCCATTTTTGAGAGAGGGCAGTAGCAATTTTAGTTTCTGAGGACTAAAACAAAAGCTGCAGTAAGCCCGGGCATTGGTTATGCTTCCGACAAGAGGCTCTTCATACATATAAGGATACTGCAGCGTGGCAGGATACGGGAATACAGCACACTCGGTGCATTACTTAGGTGAGGGTAAAAAAGGATCAGCTGGCTTGCTCCAGACACCAGGTAAAGGCATCAGTCAGTCAGCTTCCCTCCAATAAACTGACTATGATTTTCTGTCTCTGAATGAGGAAAGAAAATCCTGCAGCCCTTTCAAAACACTTGAAATGCTTGAGGCAGTGCAGTTTCTGACTGTGCTAATAACAGCAGTGAGTCCAAATTATAATCAGTTGTTGATTCTTCCTAGACTGCCTGACTCCCTTTTATGTTTATGCAAGTTTTCATTGTAATATTTCCTTCTTTTCCTCTCTGTTAAGGAACTAATAGAGGATTTCAAAGGAAACATTGCCGTCATAGCATCAACATTCATTGAAAATGTTAAAGGGATATATCCTTTTGATAGTACGTTGGCCTGGACCTCCCAGTGATGTATGTATATTTCAATTCTAAATCCAGAAATGAGACATCAGTATAGAATTTGATTATTATTATATTTTTAAATCAATAGAAAAAGTCTTTTCCCAGCTTTGCAGGAATGGTTATTCAAGGTGCCCAGCTTCTTTCTGTGGAGACTCTGGTGAGCACAAAAGGATCTAAGTTCTCTTGTGGTGAAAGTCTGTAGGACTTACGCAGCTTTCTCCTCTTTGGGAATCTTCCTTTCTTCCCCACACAGCCATGACAAAACTCTGGGAAGAGCTGGTTAGGCTGATTTCTTTGTACTTTCTTGCCATAGCAGGCAATGAAATACCTACAATTCTTGTTGAAGTTTCTTTACATTTTTGTGTTCATTTTTGTGTTGTTGATGTCTTCTGGAACAAAGTGAGATGAGAATACCAAAGTGCTTCAGTGACAGATTATGCTACTCTAAACATAAAAATCTGTTGGCCTAGTGCAAATAATTGCACTATATTCAGAGTTTAGCTTATATCCTGGGAGGCCTCCTGCAATTTCCTTTGCAAACCTAGTCCCAGTCTCTGTTCTGCATAATATATGGCAGTGAGGATGAGCCCTCATGCGTGTGAGCTGCGCTGAAGAGCAGCAAGTGTATATCCAGACATCATGGTAGCTTCTGGCAGCAGCCAGGCTCTTTCCTGTGGAGACACGCTGTGTGGACACTCAGAATCTGGTTACATTTAATCTGTAGGATTGGTGTCGTCAGCCTTTTCCTTAACCATCTTCTCTACGATCACCCAGTGCCGGGACCTGGAAAACCGTCACCATGAAGAGCTGCTAGAGATCTCCATCACCACACTGGAGAAATCAGTCAAGAATGAGCTTGACGAAGATTTGCCAGCTGACGTTCAAATGGTGAGGGCACCAAAAAATTCATCTCTGCTAAGGAGTTGGCAAGAAGAGGAGGCCACAGCCTCTCCTCAGAAGGGACGGGGTTTCCAGAATGCTCAATAGTGCTAAAGCCATGGCTAAACCAGAGTATAACCTCCTCCTAAGAGGCCCCAGCCACTTGGCTGAACTGCAGTGCTGCTGGACATCTCCACTGACTAGGACAGAGGAGAACTGCACTGCAGGTTTCCCTGGGCCCTGCCAGAGTTGGTGGCAGCAGCCCAGGAGAGGTACTGAGCAAGTTTCTCCTGCCTCCAGCACAACTCACTTCTCTGGCTGATTTCCAGGCAGCCCCAACCCAGCAGGCACTTAGGCAGCATCTTTGCTGCACTCGCAGCTGGTTTTGTTCAGATTCTCCCTGCTCCCCTAGGAGAATCCAAACACCGCTCTGACTTCCTTGCACCGGGGCTCTGTTTCCCTCTGTGATTTCAAAAGCCCTTCCTAGAGCTCCCCAGGCCATGAGCTGATCTGGAGGCGGGACATGACATTTCAAACAGCCTTCCACTGAGCCCTCAGTCGTGCTGTGATACCAAAGATCCCAAAAGCCTTTCAGAAAGCACAAAGATCATTGCAGTGCTCCACGCAGCAACGCCGCTGACCTTTTTGACTCTGTTATTCCTTCATTTAGTGGCTAAACGACTCAAGTTTTGCATTCGCTGTGGTTTCGCTCTGTCCTGATTACCCCAGCCCCACTGTTACTCCAGGTAATCAAGAGCTGACAGACACAAAACAGACCCCTCAGCCTCCCCGGGGGAGCTCCCTGCTTTATGGTCTGTGCAGATGGCTGCAGTTACGCACCGTTGCTGTGCACCCATTTTGCCTCGCTGCCATCCATTTCCACAGAGAAGCAATCTTCATTTGTTCAACAGCTGCACTTGGCTGCAGGAGGAGAGTCATTACGGTTTAGCGAAGCCACCCTCTATTTAGAGCCACGGGGGAAAGTCACTGCTTTGATTAGAAGCTGGGACTCTCCAAAAATGAAGATTTACAGCCAATGCCACCAGTGCAAGAGACCCTTCCAAGAGCGATTTTCCACTTCCCGCACCTGCTGGGCCAGGCATGCTGGAGCATATGCAGTCTTGCTTCAACACCAGCTGCCCGCAGGGTCTGCCGTGTGCTGCGAGGCAGCCTGCCTGCAGCACAGCCCCCAGCAGCAGGCGCTTGTTCCCCGCTCCAGCCCGTGAGGCCGAGGGTGCTGCCTCAGTTTCCCGACCCACATTAGGAATAATACTCCATTACACCACGGCGAGGCCCAGACCCTCTTGTGAAGGGTAAAGCACTGGATTCATTCTGATGACTAGGGCTTTATCAGGCTGAAACAGAAGGATTATTTTCTTCCCCCAAGCGCTGCAGTTACTGTGCTGCTAGTCTTTCGCTACAAGCCCGCCTCCTCCCCTCATCCAGTCACGTTACTTCCTAGCTTCTTGTGGACAAAAACACCATTGTCAACGCAGTCAACACGTCCCATGGCATCCACCTGCTGAAGATTGATAAGCGAGAGAGCGACATCCTCAGCAACACCTACCGCTGGCAGACCTCCGTGACGGAGAAGGTAAGAGATGGGGCATGCTCAGGGGGATGGGGCACAGACAGGTCTGGCCCAAGCGGTGGGGACACTGCTGGGAAAGATGTTCCCTAACCTTTGCTGAAGCCCTCTGTGCTGCAGCAAGGGACCCTGACAAGCCTGCGGCTTCGCTGCTTGGTTTCAATCTGTTCAGGCTGTCCAAAATGAGATCAACAGAAACCGCGAGCGTGTCGGAGAGATCATTCAGTACATCGACAATCTCCAGGAGGAGCTGGATAACCTAAGAGATCCTGGAGACGATGGGGTAGGTCTGACACAGGCTGGGCAGCTGCCTTAGCTGGGGGCACACAGGACAGTCCCCAGCGGCAGCACACCCAGCAGGGACGTCTGTCTCTCTATGCCTGAGCTGCCTGGGACATTTCAGGCCAAAGGCATACTTCTTCCACCCCACCATAAACTGCAAATAAAAGATACTTACTGATTCTGGAAAAGCATATGAAGCTCTGTCTCTTCCATCACGTTGGCACAAAGCCCGGGCAGACAGAGCTCAGACCTGGTCACGAGGGGTTATGGATCAGCTGTGAGCTGATTGAACCAAACCATCGTAGCATATCATGCCTGAAAGCTTTAGTACCTGCAGGCGCGGTGGTAGGAACCTGTGAGCCACAGGCACGCGGCAGCAGCCTGGGAGAGGACTGCTCTCCATCAAACCACCCCCCAAGATAACAGCAGGTTTCCAGCTCAGCAAGCACAAGGCTGGCGGGGGCTCTGCGTGCCTGGGAGCCTTGTCTTCTCACCACCTCTCGCAAAAGCAGCTTTCTGCAGCGTGAACAGAGCAGCCCCCAGCTAGCAGGAAGGGAAATCAATGGTTCCAGAGGAGCTCACACACCACCGCTCACAACAGCCAAGCGAGGAGTCATTAATTCCCCTCCTTGCTCGGTGACAGCGGCTGCTACGCTCACTTGTGGGCACCTTCTGAGGAATGATGCTGGCCGGGGCGGTACTGCTCCAGGCAAGCAGCAAGGAGAAAGGTGGGAAGGTTAAATGAGAGGGTGGCTGCATACGCACTCTGGGGAGAGGCCGGTTCTCTCCAAAAGGCCTGTGGCTGGTGCTGCCTGTCATACACAGATTTAGCTTGTAGTACCCTGTGCTCTTGAAGATGTCAGGAGCCCAGGTTCCCCCTGCGCTTGCTCCAGGACTGCTGTCAGCTCCCTGCTACTCCTTGGCTGCAAGGACAGGGCAGCTAGCATGGAGAGGCTCACACAGAGATGCGGAGGGAGCAGATCTGTTTGCGAGGTAGTGTCTGTTCAGCTCTGCTCTGTATTTTTTTCTGCCTGCAGCCAGCTCAGCACTTGCCTGGAGCCTGGCAGCTCAGGACCTACACCGCAGTTTGGTGATTAAAACAAAGAAATACTCAGCAGCATTGGCTTTCAGTATCTAGCACGGGCGTGCCTTTAATCAAACAGAGAGACCCTGGTGTTACATACAGGCACACTGAGGGATGAAGAACAGATGCAATGGAGTCTGTTTTCAGATTTCCATAACAAGTGTGTGTCAGGAGCTGGCAGCTATGAAGACATGTGGCATATGCTGGGTATGTCTGTGCCGTGCCCTGCCCAGGAAGCTGTTTCTTTCATGGGAGCTCCTCTGATGAGTTACAGACACCGGTAATGGACAGAGCTGCTGTCTTGGGGATGCAGAGGAAGCTCACCTTGACCTTCCCTCCTTGTGGGCTCAAAACTGCTAGCGCTGCACTGCGGCAGGCAGTCCAAGCGAGGAGATGCCCACAAAGTTGCAGCTCCTCAGCACAAGGCTGATCCCAGGGAAGGCTTGGTGGCAGGAGGGTGGTTACCATCCACTGGGTCATGCCAGCGATTCACAGCTGGGCATTTTCCTCCTGTGCCCAGCCCAGCAGCCTCAGTCCTGCAGCAGCTTGTGTTTTACAGTCGAGCTCTCGGAACAGAGGTGAACAAAGAGAGTCCCAGCTGCCGCGCGAGCACGCAGCTCGCACAGATCATAGTCATGGGCCCACTCCACATTGCCCCACCGCTGAATCTGAAGGAGAGGAGGAACGCAAGTCAGTTCAGAACTGGATTACACAGAGAGCTGCTCAGCAACTCTCAGCCTCCCTTTTCATGTTTGTGAAACACGGGTAACCCCCCAGGAGCTGTGCCGGTCACTCACTATGGGGGTAGCGAGGTCTCCAGATGAGTATGGAGGACACGCTTCATCTGTACTGGCGTCTGACACAAAACCCCTTAAAGGGAGGATTAAAAGATTCCCATCAAGTTCAGACACTTTTGGGTCAGGGAGAGCTTCACACCAGGCCAGTTACCAGCAAGCAAGTTATTATCTTGGTGTCTACAAAGGCCTCCAGGCTGAGTAACCCACAGCAACAGAAGCCAGCCACAACTTTGCGCTTCAGATGAGAGAGGAAGAAAAGCAGCCATCTGGGTTTTGCAAAAAACTGGCAGCCGCAGCCCTGGGAGCACTCTGGGCTGTTGCGCCCATGATGTTCCTCTACAGCAGTGCACTCCAAACTCTCAAATGGGGAGAGTGGTGGAGTGGAACCTCTCCTGCAATAGCAGGCACTTCCCTTGCCAGTTATTTGTGGTGGGAGATGCATTTGTCATGCTGAGATTATTGCTATTTGAATTATAGGGCTGTTCTGTAACATCATTTACCTGGTATTCTTCCTCCAGGCGAGACAGCAGCACGGCTTTCTCTACTGTAATGTGCCTGTCAATCAGACCCATGGACAGAATCAGAGATTTCAGCTGGGTGATTACATATTCTATACCTGGAAGACAATAACCCAAAACAAACAAGATTCATGGCTGTTTTCTGCAGCATTCCAGCAGCATCTTCGCATGCTCTGAAGAGACAGTCAGGGTGCGGTACCTCCTCAGGGACAGCGATACCTCCCACTTGCATCTGGGCACTTAAGCATCAGATCTGCAGTTAACAGCAGACACAAAGCGCTATTCTGGCCACCGTCACCGCAGTGACAAATGGCTTCGAAACTGCCTGCTATTATTCTGCCACAAACCTGCCCTGTGCAAAGGGAAGGGATACCCATCCAGGCCCGAATATTCTGGAACTCAGCTGAAAGTCCAGGGTGAGAGGGACTCGTATACTGTTTGGTGATAAAAGAGCTGCCCACATCTATAATCACGCATAAAAAAAACACTGCGCAAATGTGTGTGGTGTGCTGTGCCCTGGGACAGCTGTGTTGGCAAAGGACACAGCTGCTGGGCTTGGCTAATAAAACAGCAGAGCTCTTTCCTGCCACACCACCAGCTACTGGCTTGCAAGACACCCCTCTTCAAGGCAGGAGAGCGAGTGCCTGATGGCTGAGAGACTGGAGCAAAACTTGAAGACGTGCACAGCCAGGAGGAGGAGGAAAGCAGGGCTCAAAACTCTGAGCTGCTGAGCACTCATGGTCTAGCACAAGCTGACAGGAAATGGAGGTACCTGCACACGGACAGGGTCGAAGGAAGGAACTGAAGTCAGACTCGTCCTGCGCTACCAGCCTAAGCCAGATCTTGAATTTCAGGTCTAAAATCAACTAGCTGTCCAGAGGCTCCCCTTCCCCAGGGAAGGCACGTGCCTTTCCTTTCCACCATGCTTACCCAGATTACCAACTATGAAGAAATGATTCATCAAATAATATCTTTACAGGGGTAATGGGAAAGCTTTGCAACTCAGGGACCTTTCCTGTCCCTGATACCTGAGCAGCTGCTCAGATAGTGTCTTCTATCGGTTTCACTGTCTGCTGCTCATTCAAGTGTTGCATTTGAGGACTTGAGCAAAGCAAACATTACTTAATTTCTTTATCTTTAGGTGTCATTCGGCGCTACCAGGTAAGATCAAGTGGGCAATAAGGGTGAAAGAGTGAGGATACTGCACAGAGCCATGGATACTTGGAGCACTAAATCCCATTTCTTTTCCTAGTAACAAAGCTGGGGACTCTGTCACTAGAAAGTTTGAAGTTATTAAAGAAGTTATTTCTGCTGGGGTAGAGCAGACAGCTTGCAGGCCAGCAAAGTCAGACCCTGAACACCAGTGGCACTAAAGGGAGAGTCCCTGTCCTAACAAATACAGCTAAGGGATTGGCTTGGAGTTTTAAAATATAAAGCCTCAACACTCTGATTATCTCAGCACATCAGCAGGAGAGGAAAAACATTGCAGTCACATTTCTCCCCCGTGGAGAAGAACCGCCTTCTCCACTGGCACAGCCCGAGCAGAGGGCTCCCTGGTGCAGCCTCTCTCACCTTGCAGAGCCCACATGTTGTAGGATGCCAGATGGCTGATGAAGGTCTCCTTGGTGCTGGCTGGGATGTTTGGCCCCAGGATGCTGGTCGAGGAGCCAATTGCCACGTTGTACCTGGAATAATCACGCGGCCCCTTAGAAAAGCACAGGGCTTGTGGACCTTGCAGCTCCAACAATCACAGGCACTAGAGCTCCTGGCCTCAGCAGGGCTGGGCATAAGAGACAGAAACATCTTTGACCTTTTACCTTTTCTCAGCCCAGGCGACAACAGGATCCCATTCATTCTTCTGCAGCTCTGCCAAGGCAGCCGGCTCCTCCACACGATAGCTGGGATGTTACAGAACAAAACCACGCTGGATGTTCACTCCCAGGCTGCCAGACTGCTCCCTGCCAGGCTGGGGCACACCTCTGGGAAGAAACCTTTCCCCTCCGAGACCACAGCAAAGGGAGCAAGGGCCTACTGTCCACCCAGGCAGTGGCAGCAGTGATTGCTAACAATCCCCCTACTCTTCCCCAAATTCGGAGGGTTTTTTTTTTGTTCTAGGAAGTTTGCAGATGTAGGACTGGCCTAAATGAATTCAAACCCTTGGGCCAAAACCAGGAGAGATCAGAGCCCTGCCATGACTGGGTTATGGTATACGTTTTTCCTCACTCCCCCCAACCACCTTTCTAAAAACCACAGTGACAAGACAACCACGCCGCTGTGCCAGCAGGGCCCCCATCTCGTACCAGACAGTGTCAGTCTCCAGGAACTTCACAGCCGCACGGATCAGCTGCATTTTGTTTCGCTGCGTGGGATTGTCCAGCGCCGTGTTGCACAGCGTGGTCTGCGGAATAATGACAGTTTAAACTGTTGTTATTCAAAGCTTGGGGAAGCAGAAGCTTCCATTGTACAAAGCCAAGAAGAAGTAGAGGAATTCATGGCAGACAGAGAACCGAGGAGCCCATCTAAAAAGGATGCAGGGCCAGAACATGGCTCACATAATAGCAATCTTCTCACTGGTTTCAGAAGCTTTGGGAGCAGACCCATCAAGCACCAGAGGAGAGGGCTCACGGACTGCTCCAGAGCTTATCCCATTTCCTCCTGCGCCTTGCTAACCCCAGTAATACTGTCCAGCTCCTTCTCAAGTCCCCCAGTGACACAGATTCCCCCCAAGACAGTCACTCAGCCAGTATCTAACTGCCCTCACAACCACAAGGTTCCCCCGAGTGCCCAGCCAAAGTCCCAACCTCTTCTCCCCAATTCTATCGGTATTAGGAGGAAACCTCTCTCCAGAACATGGATGTTCTGGTTTTAGAGATGGTTCTCATGTCTACACAGTCACCCCAGTTTTAGACCAAGCCATGCCAATTCTACTGCAAGAACTCAGGAGAGCTGGGGGAGAAGAACACAGAAGGAAGCATTCTCAGAAGATGCCCCTGTCTCATGCAACCCAGCACATGTCTCACACCCCCCAGTCCCAAAGTGGTTCTCAGTCCTTCCTCTGAAATCCATTCTGCCAGCTGGAAAAGCCCTTCCCTGTGGCAGTGGCCTGGCAAACCCATCTTTAGCCCCCAGTATTTCGATTCCCTGTCTTTAATTCTGACTTCCTTGACATGACTGCTCCCAGCACACTGCGTTCTGCCCTGACAAGGTCTCAGCATGCCAACCTGCCGTGCTCACCAGATGCATAGTGTAGAACTTGATGGTGTCTTTCTGGGAGTCCCACTCTGTTGCCACTGCAATGGCCAAGGCCTCACTAGGGACAGTGAAGAGCTTGGCCTGGGGCGTTTTCAGCTTTCGGTGGTCCAGGTTTATTTCAAAGCCTCCTGGGGAATCAGAGTATAAATCCTGGGGAATCAAAGAGGAGCAGGAACTAAGGAACAACAGACAACCCCACAACGGGAGCAGATTCAGAGGCAGAGCTGATGGGAGCAGGGGATCAGGGATACTCAAGTTTCCCACCACCACTTTGACATACTTTTCCCCCAAACAGTCTTGGAAGCTGTTTCCCACCCCACAGCTTCGCTACAGACGAGGAAAGGGCACAGCAGGCTGGTAACAAATACCCCACTCACATAGCCTGGGTTGTGGGTGCGCCACGCTCTCACTGAAGCAGCGTGGGCTGATAACGCCCCTCCCAGGGACCAGCCCCTCGGTGCTGTGCCTGTGGCCGTACTCACCTTCTCCTTGAGAGATGCTCACATTCTGGTAAAACCGCTTCCTCTCTGAGGGTAAAAACAGAGCCGTTCAGAGAACAGTTTGAGGAGGTTCAGTCCCTTCCCCTGCTCCCCATCACAGCCCAGAACAGACAGTGCCCTTGGTGCTGTCGAGGTGGCCTGGCCACAAAAAATCCAGCCCATTCATCCACAGCTTCCAAGCACTACACCGTTTCAGTGAGCTCCACTCAACTGGGGAAGCACCATGAAACTGGTGAAAACCAGTGTTGCTGTGCACAACTGGCAAGTGAACGGGACCAGCTTCACTTCTGCCAGGCTGGGCTCTCAGCTCCCTTCGAACTGGCCGGCACTGAGTCTCTAGACAGTCTGGCAGAGGTGGTTTCCAAAGCAGACCTGTCCCAGCACTCCTTATGGAGTTTCACTCTGGGCTCAATCTTTCAAGATTCTCCCACTGCAATCACATCTGACAAATTAATCCCTGAACTGCCCTGACTAACTCTCTCTCCCTGCGTATTCTGTCTCAGAGCAGCAAAAAACCCAGCAGGGTTAGACGCAGGGCAGGCCACAGCAACCTCTCTTTCCATGCCCGATGATGACAAACCTACGCGGTGCCAGCCCACATGCTCTCCCTCAGTGCATCTCACTCATTCTCCGCTTTGACCTGCAGCCAATGCACCCTCTGGAAGAGCCGCAGCTGCCAGCAGGCTCGGAGCGTGTAGGAGCAAAGACGTTGTTCCCTCCACTGCGACTGCCCACAGGGGCAGGTTTATTGCTGGCGGTAACAGCTGGATGGTGTTGGGGACACACTACAGCATGACACTGAGTCACCAGCGGAGGAACCACCCCCCACAGCTGCCTCCAGCCCACACATCCCACTCCGGCTCATGAGTACGCCAGCTCCACCAGCAAGGTAAGCCCAAGGGAATTGCAGGTCTCCGTTTTAAAGGCAGCCTCCTGTGAAACCAGCACTGTTTCACGCAATCCCAACACCCAAGAGATGGATTACAAGTGTTGCAAACGCTTGTATCTCTCACACAAGGCAGGAATAATGTGCAAGCCATTCCCCTGACGACAGCAAGCAGATCGTAAATCCCAAAACCACAAATCTACCTCGAGGAGGGTGAAGCGAGCAGGCCAGCCTGCAGGTCTGTTATTCTAGGCTAAAAAAGGCATATTCCCTGCTGAGGAAATGGAACAGGATTTGCTCAGGCACAGCAACCTGCAAGCTTTGGGGCCACAGAAAACACCACACTGTTGAGACATAGTTCTGAAAAAATTAACATGTGTGTACCCTAGAGTCATGTCAGTGGGCTCTGACCCCCTGCGATGAGTCACTGCGACTCTGCAGCCTCACCTCAGACAAAATGATTTTTGGAGGACAGATTTTACTGTCCTCAAACCCACACGTTTCCAGCAAAATCTGTGGAGGGGATACATAGCCCAGAAGGTGCATGAACCACCCCGGCTTGGTCCCATCCCCCCCCAAATCTCCAAGAAACACCACAACACAAATGCAAACCAGTGCACTGGGGACTTGGCCATGCCGCCAGCAAATCCCCCCCTCTGAACCCGCGCTGACGCCAGGAGAAGGGCGTCGGGGGAGGCCCAGCACCTGGGCCACGTCGCCGGAGATGCTACAAGCCCTAGGGGCCGCCGGGGGGGTGCGGTTTGACCGTTTCCCGTGCTTCCACCCGCCCCGAGCCCAGCCCTCCCCTGGCCCGAGGTGACCTTGAGGGTTGTCACCGGAGGAAGGGGATTCCTCCAGCAGGTCCAGCCCCGCCGGGCCAGGGAAGTGTCCCCCTCCCTGAAGGTGGCTGGAGTGGCCCCGTTCAGCCCGGCGCTCCCTCACCTGCCGGTGGGGCGTAAGCCCGGCCCCCACCCGGCCCCACTGGGCCGCTCCCGACAGCGGCAGGAGGCGGTCGGGGGAGCCGGGCGGGCGGGGAGCGACCCCACAGCAGCCGGCGGCAGCCGCACCACATCACGATGAGAGACGAGGAGAAGCCACTACCACCACCCTCACCCTCCCGCCTCACCGCGGCTCCGCGGGCGCCGCCATGTTGCCGCGGCGGCAGCCAATCGGCGCCGCGAACGCGTTTTGCCCCCTCGCCCGCCCCGTCCCGTGCCGTCGCGGGGGGAGAGGGAAAAACTACACTTCCCAACAGACCCTGCGGCCGCGCCTGCTGGGAGGAAGCGCGTGCTCCGCGCCCGCGGCCAATCGGCGCCCGGCACCGCCCCTCCCGCAGCGCCCGCGAGGGCCAATGGGAGCGCGCGGAGGCGCTGCCGGGAGGCCCCTGAGCCAGGCGGCGGCGGCGGCCTCGGCGTGAGGGAGCGGAGCGGGCGGCACCCCTGGCCGCGCTCGGCCCCTGTCCACGCTGGCGCCCGGGGACCCTCCCGAGATGCCGGTGCGGAGCGAGAGGTGCCGCGCGGGTGGAGCGGCGGGCTCGGCCTCTTCGCCGGCCTCCGGAGCGGCGGCCAGTAGCCTGGTGCCGCCGCCCCCCATCAACACGGCGCAGCCCGGCGTGGCCACCTCGCTGCTCTACAGCGGCGCCAAGTTCCGCGGGCAGCAGCGCAGCAAGGGCAATGCCTACGAGGTGGAGGTCGTCATGCAGGTGAGGGGCCCGGCGGCGGCCGCCTCCCCCTCCCCGGGCCTTCGCTCTCCTCAGGCCGCGGTCGCCGGTCCCGCCCCGCCGGTCCCCTCAGGCCGCGATCGCCACCCTCTTGTCCCCTCCCGGCCCCTCTAAGGCCGCGGTCGTCCAGTCTCCCGTCCCCTCAGGCCCAGTTGCCTTTTCTCCTCCTCCAGTCCCCCGGCTGCTGCCGTTCTGCCCACCGCCATTCCTCTCAGGCTCCGCTTGCTGGCCCCCTTGGGCTCAGGTCGGTGTCAGCGCTCCCCCAGTTCCCTCAGAACCCAGAGCTCGTTGTGTGCCCCATCTCCTGAGCTCCAGCAAAGCCTGTGGCTAAGGTGGGGGAGACCCCTTTCCCTTAGTGCCAGCGTCCTTGTTCCCCTCGGTCCTAGTGAGGTGGGACCAGGGTAGCAGAGGCCTCGGGGAGACCCTTCCCCTCAGGCCAGGTCCTCCTGCCCCTGTTTCCTTCTCACTTGGTGGTGCTTTCCTGTGATTCACCTGGTTCCATCAAGCCTGGTAATGGTTGTGAGTCCTTAGGCATTGGAAGGATCTCTGTCCGCCCTTATGCTTTCCCCTCCTTTCAGGTCAGGGGAAAAGACCTTGTCCTATTGCCCTCACGTGCCAGGAGAGACCCCTTTCCCTCAGGCCCATTGAGGCCCAGGACTGCCCCCTTCGCCTCAAACCCTGAGGAGGGCCCACCGAACTCAAGCCTTTACCCCACACGTTTTTGCCCCATTCCTATCAGGTCTCGTAAACTTCATAACACAGGATCCCTCCTCCACTCCCTTCATCCTCTGGGGTGGCCGTGCACCTCTGTGCCACAGGGTGGAAGGGTAAGAGCCCGGCTTAGAGTGTGTGTTGTCCTGGGAAGTCTCTATCAGTGGGACAGCCTGTATTTCAAGCCTGGCTGGAAATCAGCAGGTACCCAGGTCCCAGTCCCTGGCTGGACCTGGGACCCAGGGTACCCCATCCCTTGCGTGTTGGAGGCTCCCCCAGGCTGAGCAGGGAGCCTGGGGCGAAGTGAAGTTGTTTGTCTGTGGCAGGAATGCAGCCAGACAGCTGTAGTGCCCAGCTGTGCTGGGGAATCAGGACGCTGGCTTGTGTGGCTTTCCTATTCCTCCCTGTAGTCATTGTCACCCTGCGTGCTTTATTTTTAGTCCTAGGCATTGGCACAATCACTTTGGGCAGAGCTGGCGAGGTGTGGAGTCATTAGTACGCGGGCAAGCCAGACATCTGATGCACGCTTTCCTATAGAGCACCCTGCGAGTCACAGCTTTGTTCCCAGTTTGGTGGCACGGGGTCTGGGGGACTGTGGTTGAGCATGTAGCAAGCACAGTGATGAAGCCTGACGTGTGCTGGCATTGTGGAGCAGTGTCAGAGCCCCAGGGTCAGCAGGTAGGGTAGCATTTGAACCGGACCGTCTGTTTTCACGTACAGTCCTCCCCTTGTCAACAACACAAACGTACCTGATATGATTTGCTGTGGTGGGGACATCCTATGGCTGATCAGCTTCACTGCACGTAGCCTTCTCGCAGGGGCTGGCTGTGTCTTTGTGCTAAAAATGCTGCTGTTTTGCGCGTGTCAGCTGAGAAGAGGTGGCTGCCTGCTCTCCCTGTGCTGAGCACAGAGAAACATTGCTTTTCTTTGATCACAGGTGGGGAAGATCCATCTTCTCACAGTTGATGTTTGCACTTCCCCAAATAACTAGCTTCTTGCTTTGAAAACGGATCTGGAGATGTCAGGGAAAAGCTTGGAAAATCCCCTGGCTTTAAAGGTGCTTGGAACAGGCGCCGCCCCCTGCCTAGCTTCTGCAGGGCAGAAGCCGCCAGATATAGCCCCGTAACTCAAAAGAAGTGTGGCACAAAAGCGTTAGATCAGGGAGAAAGGCCTCCTTTGAAACATACACGACATCATTTGGCTTCTGAGCAGGCTTTGCTGTTTGCCGTCCTGCCAGGCACTAGGCAGAGAGTATGGGTAGCCTGTTGGAGAGGTGTGGGTCAGGCCTGTTAAATAAGCAGATGATGAAGCTCAGGGCCATGCTTTCTTCCTCTAGCCTGAATTATCTCCAGTAAATAGATGTTTTTTACTCTTCACTTACCCTAAACCCACTTTGCTGGTAGTGGTTGACTGGGAAATGTGGGGGCTGGAAGTGTGGGTAATTCTGCCAGTGGTGCTCTCACTTGAAGAAAACTGTGAGTCTGCTTCCTTCTGGGTGGAGAGGGGAGGTTTGCTTCCCGTTGGAAACATCTGGGCAGAGGGTGCTGCCTCAGTGTGATGGAGCTGGAAGCACACAGGGTATTGTCAGGCCTGGAATGTGGGGGCTGTCAGAGGTGAGCTGGGCACCTGTAAATGATCTTTTTGAGTGGTTCCCAGCCAGGGGGAAGGGCTGCCAATGTGAGCGTTGGGCAGTAAGATGGACAGTCTGTACCAGATGAAACTGAAATTAGCCTTGGAGGGGTTAGAAACTGCTTTGGATCAATTGGGTGCCTTCATGCATACGCTTATGGTTGGACTTTGTACTCTTTTCTAGCATGTGGATATGGAAAACTCCTATCTCTGTGGATACTTGAAGATTAAAGGCCTTACAGAGGTGAGTGTTAACTGCAAAACAAGAAAAGGTGCTGTGTAAAGGGTTTTCTTTTTCCTGGTGGAGAAACTACCATGAGAAACAGCAAGCAGAGAGATTGAGCATACAGTAAGTTTGACCATGAAGTAGTTTCATAGCTTCAGTCTGTTGTTCTTGGCGTGTCAAGCAAATATGACGCCTTGATGAGAGTCCTGAATGAGGGCAGTTTATCTGGCATCCCTTAAGGTCTGAGCAGAAATGAATCTGACCTTGCCGTGAGCTTTAGGCACTCTTACCAGTGGTAGTGTGTTGCTGAAAGACAATAAACCGGGACCCGAACAGTCGGATCTTTACACGCTTCCTTCCCTGTCCATCCTTTATGATGTGCTTATGGTGTCAGACAGTCGGTGAGAACTGTCTCCCAGGGGTGATGCTTCTTTCAGCTGTGGTGCACCATGCGTCTGTCATTACACAGGAGTGCTTGGAGAAGCTTACTTGTCCCAGTTGAGGCTCCTGTTCCGTGCCTGCATTCTCCTAATTCGGTGCCAATGCAAAGCTGAAGAGGAGCACCTTCTCCCCTGGTGGGGTGGCTTAATCTAGCCCTTGGGCTTTATACCAGTCATGCAGCAACCGCCAGGTGTCTGCTGGGGAATGGTGCTGGCTGTAAACGGTCGCTTGTGATTGTCCAGTTGTGAGCTTCCCTGCAGTCCAACTCTGACAGGGCTCCTTTTGGTTTCACGAACTGAACAGAGGGGTAAAGAGAGGTTAGAATAAGAGTGAGGAGGCTGTGCGTGCATACGAGTCAGGCTTTAGGAGGTGTGGAGCGGGACGAGTTTGCGTGCTGCTTGGAGGATGGGAGCACCGACCTTGGATTGCTTGGAGCTCGTGCTGCAAGATGCTGCTTTTTGCTGAGCATGTGCACTTCTGTCTGCATTTGAGTTTTTGTCTGTGGTGACAAATCTGACCTCTCATTCGTCTCTTTTTTTTTTTTTTTTTTTTTTTTCTCCTAGGAGTACCCAACCCTCACCACTTTCTTTGAAGGGGAAATAATCAGTAAAAAGCACCCTTTCTTAACACGCAAATGGGATGCTGATGAAGACGTGGATCGTAAACACTGGGTAAATAAATCAAGAGGGTGGATGCAGTCCTGGCTGAGCAGCTGGTTTGGAGATGAGGTGCAGAGGGTGTCTGTGCAAAAGCTGTCAGAAGGGCCTGGAAAGCTCTCCTTTTTGTGTGTCTCCCTCCTTTCCCCCCCACTGGGATCTTTGGAACTAGAGGTCCCTTCAGCAGGCTGTGATCCAGGAGAAGGTGTCTTGCTTTCCGCTTGCTGGTTCTTGGGATGGAAGGGAGCAGGAGGAATCCCCATCTCTTGCACCCATGGGAGAACACAGTCCTTGTTTTGAAGGCTTATCGCAAAATGGAGGGGAGAGGTGCCGCTCTGGCACAGGCAGGGCAGTTGGTACCTGTGTCTCAGTCAGGCGACCGGCCACCTCAGCCCTGTGCTCGGGGTAGGGTGTATCTGCCCTGTGCTCTGGATCAGGGCCACAGCAGCCAGCCAATTGCCTCGCCACCTTGACCTTTGCTGTTTGCCAGACACGGATGTTTATTATGTTTGTGTCAAATATCTTCCTCTGGAAGTGTAGGAGCTTCTCCAGCTGGCTTGTGGTTGTCTGGGAATCCTCTGTGTTGCCCTGTGCTTGTCCTGGGGTGTGTGTTAAGCACTGCTCCGAGGGAAGAGCAGACCCTTTGGGGAGGAGATCCTGTTCCGTAGCAGTTTTTCTCTCCTAAATAGCAGCTGGCACTAGTGAGCTCTACTCCTGAAATAAGCATCCTGGTTTTTTCTTTTCTTTTTTGTTTCAGGGGAAGTTCCAGGCTTTTTACCAGTATGCAAAAACATTTAACTCCGATGACTTTGATTATGAGGATCTGAAAAATGGGGACTATGTCTTCATGAGATGGAAGGTAAACTCTGCGTGTCTCTTTCTCTGATGAGCTGCTTACAAGCGACTGACAGAGGCTTGTGATGCTTGAAAGCTTTTTCAGCTATGCTGGTTTAATGAAAGATCTGACCATACCAACCTTGTAACGCACCATACTTGCAAATTCCAGTGTGACTCCTGTCTAGCCAGCTAATTACGTCCTTAAGTGCTGCAATCGTGGCTAAAAACACAACAGGAAAATCTTGCTTGGTGATGCTCCAGAGGATGAGAGAAATGGTGTCTCTGGTCCCTGTGTGGGGCCTGTGTGTTTGATGCAGACTGGCCAGTCTGCACCTCTCTGCTCTTCAGCTGGATCAGTTCCTCCTCTTTACACAAGCTTTGTGCAACTGTGATGGGAGGAAATCATGGAATCACAGAAAGGTTTGGGTTAGAAGGACCTTTAAAGATCATCTAGTACGGAGCTCCTCCCCTGCCGTGAGCAGGGACATCTTCCAATTGCATAAAGTCCCGACGAACCTGACCTTGAACACTTCCAGGGATGGGGCCTCCACAGCTTCCCTGGGAACCTGTTCCAGTGTCTCACCACCTTCACAGTAAAGAATTTCTTCCTAAAAGGCACTAGTCCTTGTCCTGTCATTACAGGCCCTGGTAAAAAGTCTCCCTCTCTTCTTGTAAGCCCTCTATAAGTACTGAAAGGCTGCAATAAGGTCTTCTCCAAGCCTCCTCTTCATCATCTGGCAGCTCTGATTCCCGATTTGCAACTGGCTTCTGGTTTGCAGTGGGCAGGTGTTGAACTGAAACTGGTCTCATGCACTCTTTAAAACTGATTCTGTTCTCAGTTGTCCGCTTCCCTGTAAGATGCCCACAGTGGCAGGTGGTGAAAGAACATACTGGTCTCTGTGATCTGGGCTGCTGCAAGTGCAGGAAATGCTCAGCCAGAAATGCCTTCATATTAATGGGTGCCAGTGTTCAGTTTGGGAGGGCAGATTGGGGTGGGGGGGCAGTATTTGACCGGCATTTTAAAATACGGCCTGTGTTTTCTGTGCAGGAACAGTTCCTAGTCCCAGATCACACTATCAAAGACATCAGCGGTGCTTCCTTTGCTGGTTTCTATTACATCTGCTTCCAGAAGTCAGCAGCATCTATAGAGGGCTATTACTACCATAGGAGTTCAGAATGGTAAGGAAGCTTCCTTCCTCCTGCGGACTGAAGGGTGGCTCCTCAAACCAAGCAGTGACTCCTCTTCTGCTTGTCTGAAGCCTTGGGAGTGTCCAGACGGTGCTCCTCTGGGCTGGGGAGGAGGTTCAGCGTGGCAGCTGGACCTCGGGGCAGAAAGGAGGGCGTGTGTGCCACACTTGGCCAGCGCCAGGCTAGCATAGCCCATTTGTGTAGTATAAAGTGCTGCCTTTTTTGCACAGCTAGGGATAATCGGGCTGGCAATGTGGCACAGGGGAGCTAGGAGGTCTGGAGATATGCTGTGGCCCGGTGAAGCAATGGTCTGGTATGTTGGGAGGCAAACATCACCTGTGGTTCACTAAAAGCATCTCTCCAGAAGCCTGGTCTCCAGTCCAAGTGTTCTCAGGACTTGTCGGGCCCTCAGTTTGTGATTTGATCAGTGATTCAAACTTTGAGCTTCTCCATACCTTGGCCCTTCAGAGGATGTCGGAGGGGCCTTCGAGAAGGAGCTCAGTGCTTTCTCCTGTACAACAGCTTGGCTGTTGCTGCCTTCACGCAGAAATCTTGTTAGGCTAGTGCTTTGTAGTCCACAGTCCTTGGGGTGTTGCTGTAAGACAGGGAACAGTCAAAGTTAATTGGTTGGTTTCTTGTTAAAGCCATGTGATAACTAGCTATGGAGAACCCTTTTCTCTCTGACAGCCTTGGATATTTGTCACACGCAGCAAGTGAATCTGTAGGGTGGCTGGAAGCTCTCACGGGGAGGCAAGGTACCTGGGAGGCTTTCAGACGAATCCCCTCGAGCTAAGCTTTGAAAGACCTGAGTGTAATTTGCAGTTGTAGCAAACACCATTTGAACATGAAAGTTGTTGAACTTCAAAAGGTGTCCAAAAACCACAGTCAGCCCACCTCGAACGCAGCCTGGCTGCAGGTAGCTCAAAGGCACGAGAATGGAAGTGAGGAACAATGCCAAGTCCTGACGGGATTTTGGCACTGCTGGTAAGTGGGTGTTGGGGATGCCTTGAATGCCTCTGAGACCGTAAAGGGGCAGAGAAGAGCCAGGCACCAGGAGCCAAGCAGGAGCTGTTAGCACCAGGGGAGTTCTGTTGCTCTATGTAATCCTCTCGTCTGTCTTTTCCCTCTCTCTCAGGTATCAGTCATTGAATTTAACTCACGTTCCTGAGCACAGCGCTCCTATCTACGAATTCCGATGACAGCTGTCCAGAACTGATACTGCACGGAAGCAAACCGGGCAGGAGAGCATGGCCTGCCAGGAGAACTCTGTCCCTGTCGGAGCACGGGAATGCACGCTTCTCTCCTGCCCCTCGGACTCGCGAGAGAGAGCCTGAATGTTAACTCACCCAGCCCAAGGAGCGTGGCTGCTGGAGCTTGATTCTCCCTCCCGTCGAGTGGCGATTTGATCTTTAATCTGGTTTTAAGCTACCTTTAAATGCACTTTCTTATTGCACAGCTAGTTTTCTCTGTCACTGAAGTTCCTCCCGGCTCTCTGGAAGCTGTTTCTCAGTAGCTGGAATCAGTTGGTCTGTCCTCTGAGTAATAAGAAAATATAAGCTCAGTGCTTATATTTTCATTGTTACAGCCTGATATAGGTTGAGATCGCCGGGACTCAGGTTTGTTGCCCAGATTGCCAGCTCTGATGCTTCCAGAGCCGGGTCCTGTGTGTGAGGCTCTGCTTGGCAGAGAGCTGCTCAGCTGCAGAATCTGTTGGGGAAGTGTTAGCTGAGACAGATAAGGCTTGAATGAGTCTTTGCTTCGCGCTGGCTAACGAGGTTAGCCGGAGCTGCAGATCTTTCAGGAATGCCAGTCCTTTGGAGCTGGGAGCTATTCCGGTGTCTGGATATGCCACTGGGAATTAATTTAATGTACGGACTTCCAGGCTCTCAGTAAAGTGGATCTGAACTCTGCTTATAGGTGTATATTTGCTCTTTACTTAAGTTAAGGGTAAAAAAGAAAAAAAAAAAAAGACTTTTATTTAAAAAAAAATATTTTTATGGTTCCTTTTTCCAAGGACCCTATGGCAAATGCACAAGTACTCGATTACATTTTACCGTTTTCACATTGAAAACCAGGAATGTTTGCGTTAGTTTTTATATACGTGTATGTAATCAGCTAGCCGCTTTGGGAAAGTAATCGGAGTGCAAGTGTTGAGCAGCGTCTCAGGAACAGCTCTGGGATTGTTCAGCATTTGTACTCACTCTTCATGCTTCACCAACACCACTGCTTGATACCTTTTTACAAGGCAAAAAAAAAAAGGAAAAAAAAAAAAAAAAGAACAAAAAACCCCCAGTAACTCTCCTCTGACTTTGAAATGTTTCAAGTGATATAACTTAAGGCTTTTGTGCCAAAGTGTGTGTGTATGCGCGTGTGGTTTGTTATTTTTGTTTGGTTTTTTTTTTTAAAGACATTTTAAAAGTTGGCCTCGGTTGTATATTTAATGTGACAGTCCCACCTGTGGGGCTTTTTGGAGAGTTTAGTTTGCGTTTTTCTGGCTGTTTTTAAAAACAACCCCCTTCAAGCAGGCTTGTGTCACGCCCTGACCGGACGGGCGTTGAGAACGGGTTTGAGAGGAAAGCAAAGCCCCCCGTGTGCCCAGCGCCAAGTTGCTTTGGGTTTTCTTCTTTTTAACTAACTTTCTTCCTTTCGGCAGCATGTCTGTCTGGTTTATTGCAGCAGCTGAATTGCTAGTTTAAGCCTTAAGGAGAAAAGTATTCAGGTCTCAGTGAGCCCATTTCCTATATTCCAAGTCAGGATCTCGTGTGATCGGAGAAGCGGCCAGGCTGGTCTCGGGAGATGATGTGGGAAGCACCCGCCTTGTGTGTGCTGTTTGCCGCAGATGAATCCTTTTCCCCAACACAAATGGAGAGAGACCTGCTTAGGAGAGAAGGGGGGAGACCTGGCAGGATTCCTGCCCCCATGATGGAGGCAGCGTGTGCCGTTGTCTTGGCTGTTGCAGGTAGATTTGTAGAGCAGTGCGAAGGCAAGAGGGAGAGCGCTTCGAGGTGCAGAGGGAGAGCGGCTGCGAGGAGAGCAGTCGGGAAGCGGATTCCCACTTTCATTCTGCTCCTCTTGGAGCCACTCGTCCCCTTTGGCAGTGGGGAGAGGGGTTTCCTCGCAGGCGGTGCTGCAAGACGTCCTGGTTTTAGAGGCGAAAGCCAGCGGTGCTGCTCGGCTGTGACCAAGCGTGGGGGTGAAGCCTCCTCCCAGGTGCTGTGTGGGTGCAGGGACCCAGCTCCAGCGGCAATTTGCAGCCCTCCAGAGCTGTCTGTGCAATATTGGCGGCGGCACCGGTCTCCCTGCACTCCCCAGGGCTGACACTTTGGGTTTCTGACGTGTTTCAGTTGAATTAACACTGCAGTCGTTGGCAGAAGCTGGATTAGGAAGGGTCCTGGGGTTGTTTAATACGTATAACTACCCCAAAACCTTTAAAGTTTTTCTCTGAGACTTGATATGTTGTGAGAAGGGTGGGGAAGGAGCATCCTGCTCTCTGCCTGTCTCCTTCCCACCTGGATTTCAGACCATTTCGGCTGAAATCCAAAACGGCCGGGGTGATGCCGGCCCATGGGATGCGGGTGGTGGGCGCAGAGCAGGTCGTGGAGCCAAGAGGTTTGTTGGTGTTGAGAGCTTCCCTCCTCGAAAGCCTTCATTTTGATTTTATTTTTCTTTGACTCGTTTGATGAGCGAAGGAGAGATGTTACGTATGTCGTGGTGGGGTGGAGAGAACTGGCTGGGGGTGGATCTTTGGGGTGCGGAGGTAAGAAATGGGGTATTTGGTCTCTGAAAGGGTTGCAATGTCTGTTTTTAACCACGCTGGCTGCAGAAGTGGTGTACTTGCGGGTGAAGGAGGGAGCAGGGGATAAGGAGGTGTTTTGCGGAGCGATTAACGTCCAAATTAAACATGAAATTGTATTTAAGGCACCTGTGTCCATGCGTGGTTATTGACCAAAGTGTTCTCCGTTCCGGGGAAGAGCTGGGCTGCCTCTCCCCCCTCGAGGGTTTCTCCAGGAGCCCAACAAGCTGCTGATTGCCTTAAATGCAGGATCTGGCCTTAATTAGAGGAGCCGGAGGGGGCAAGGCCTGGTGGGGGGGGAACTCCCTGTGACACCAGCCAGGTTCCTCAGCCTTTTCCCTGTAAGTGGCTCCCGTTACCCCCCTCCTAAGCCGCATTTCCCGCGCAGCCCGTGACGCCCAGCTGGGGACCCCTACCCGTGGGCTCCCCGGGCAGCCCGGAACACCCTCCCGGGGACACCCACGGGCCCGTGGTCGTCCACCCGAGGGTCGGGGAGGGGCGGAACGCCGGTGGCGGGCGGCGGGAGGCGGCCGGAGCGGCGCGGCGGGTGCGCGGCACCGGAGCCGTGAGGGGGACGGACGGAGGGACCCGGCGGCGCTTCCGGCGTGAGGCGTGCGGGGCCTGGGGAGCGGGCCCGGCCGGCCCCCGCCATGGGTATCCTGGAGAAGATCTCCGAGATCGAGAAGGAGATCGCCCGCACGCAGAAGAACAAAGGTCCGGGGCTGAGGGGGCGGTCGGGGGCTGAGGTAGCTGGGGGTACCGGGCGGGGCAGGGCCCCTGTTGGTGGGGACGGGAACGGGGAGTGACCGGGGATGTGAGGGGCTCTGGCGGGGCTGGGAGGGTGAGGTGACGGTGTGGGCTGTGTGGGTGCGGGGCGCTGGATGGGGGTGGGTGAGGGGGAGCCTGCAGGCTGGGGTGGGGTGTAGAGGGGTGCGGGGGTCGGTGCCGGTGGGAAGGCCGGGGCCGCAGGCCTGGAGGAGGCGAGGTCCGGAGCCCTGGCGGTGTCCCGGAGCCCCGGCAGCGCCCCGGTTCTCCTGGGAGCTGGGCCCCCGGTGCTGCCGGCGGGGGTGGGGGGCCGGGGCCGTCCACTGTGGGGTCCCCCAGACGGGGTTTGAACGTCTTAACTTAAAGAGGGTGCCCAGCACCTCGCTGCTTCGGGAGGCTTTAGGCTGTGGTACAGAATGGAACGCAAAAATAGTAAATCATGTAAGCTCCTGGTTTTCTTGCCCTTTCCTGGTACAAAGGGAAACAACTACCTTCTGGTTTTTTGCTTTTTGTTTTTTGTTTGTTTTTTTTTTTCTGTATCAGGTGTAAATTCAAATGTTTTGCTGAGAATAAGTCAATAAAGTACTTTCATGCACACATAAGCTCCAAGTTAAATATGTCTTTAAAAATTGGCAGGAGCAGGGGAAAAAAAACACCTTGCATTTTTGTGGTGCTGAAAGTGACTGAGTGTAAGGGGGGGCCTTTGCCCAGGCGGGGCTGTTCCCCCTGTGATCTCTCCCTCCTTAACTGGCTTCTTCACCCATTTGTTCCTGCACCTGCTCTCCCTCCTCCTTGCCCCTGTTACTTGGGAATTTCTTGGCTGCTTGTTTCCCTCGAGTCTGACTTTGTGTGCAGGATACCAGAAGTTCTGCTCTCAATGCCCAGTATTTCAAAAGGTTACAGAATGTTTGGGGGGTAGCTTGTGTGTGTGGCAGTGGTTAAGACGTTGACTGAAATCCATAGCGTTTCTTTTTAGGAAGGTTCTTATTTCTAGAAGTGAATCTAGAATCTGGAGTCAGCAGCTTTCTGTCAACCAGTTGTTGCGTTTTTGTTATTCCAGCCACTGAGTACCACCTCGGCCTGCTGAAGGCAAAGCTTGCAAAATACAGAGCTCAGTTGCTAGAACCGTCCAAATCCTCAGCTGCTAAAGGGGAAGGCTTCGATGTGATGAAATCTGGCGATGCCCGGGTGGCACTGATCGGTTTTCCTTCTGTGGGTAAGGTCAGTGAGTGTCTACGTTAACCACGTGGCACGTGCGTTTCCAGGTTTGTGGTTGGCAGTGGCTGTAAAGCAGATATCCATCTTCTCTTTGTCTTTCACCTTCTTGCCATGAATTAACAGAAAGTTATTATATGCCGAGAGCTGAAAGTTAGAGCTAGGGGAAACACTCCATCATCTGCTGTGCGGACAGCCTGACACTGCTGTGGCTGGGCAAGACTTGAAAATAGTGGAGAGTACAGGATTTACCTTCATTCTGCAAATGTGCTGGCTGTCCCATCGCCGCTTCAGGCCCTGTGCCTGGGACAGCCACAACATGACTTCTAAAAGCTGAGGAACGCTTTGGCATTGCTTGTTTTGCTGAAGATTTACCAGTGCTTCCATTTGTGTAACTATAGTGATGCTGATCTCTTGCATTTCAGTCCACGTTTTTGAGTTTAATGACCTCAACTGCCAGCGAAGCTGCCTCTTACGAGTTCACAACCCTGACGTGTATCCCAGGAGTCATAGAAGTAAGTAGGATTTTCCTCCCTTTGGCATAGTAGTGGTAAGAAACACAGACATGTAAATGTGTCTGTCTACACCAGTTGCACTTGTGCTACCACTAAGAAGCAGTGATATCTAAAGGTCTCCGCTGACTTCTGCTTTAAGCTTTAGGAGGTCTCGAGTGCTTGCGGTGTCAGGTCTTCTGCAACCTGCAGTGCTGATTTAGCACTTCCCTTGGCTATATAACTCTTCAGGATTGACTGCCTGCGCGGGGTTTCATATGCTGCTGTTTGACTGACCAGAGCAATACGACAATCCTCAACTGAATTTTTTATAACCGCTATTGGCGCCATTGACCAGATGGCTGGAAACCTTGACAGATTTGTTTTTAATGAAGCTTTAAAAGAGGCAATCTGTACCGTGATCAATTTGGAAAGAAAATACAACTACTCTTGTCCTTGAGGAGTTTTATTAGTGGTGGCCTAAGCATCCATCAGTAAAGCAAATGATAAAGGGCATCAAACTGAAAACTGTCCAAGAGTAATGAGCAAATTTGGGTCAGAATTGAAAGCGGAGTTAAATAATGAAAGTAACCGTATTGGTGTTAAAACGAACACAAATATTGTAACGCATCCAAATGCAGCCGTGAGCTGCAGTCACTCGTTAAAGCCGTTACTGAGGACTCTGCTGCACAATAGTTTGAAAGCTAATGCCCCTGCAGATCTGATGAATGAAAGTCTCCCGTTATTTCCTGGTATTGTAAGACCTGCAGCACATCTGAATAGTTCTGATCCGGCTCAGTAAGAGCTGGTGGCACTTGCTTGTTACAGTGCTTTCTCATTAGACCAAGAAAGTAAGTTTGTGAGGTTTTTTTCTTGCCTTTCCATTTCACCAACTTGGGATAACGCTACTCTTGCTGTGCTGTTTTCCTGGCGCTTTATCAAACTGCAATCATGTGATGCTTTAGGAGGTCTGGACCTAAATTACCGCAGTACGTGGTGTTGAACGCAGCTTCAGAGGAAACACTCTGGAGGTTCCCTCAACAAAACAGAGCCATCAGCTTTGTGCAAAGTTGTCCTGCTCTGTCAGGTTCATTCAGTTCCTCTCTCTGCAGGCTTTGGACCCCAGCATGTGCTTGGGGCTTTCGAGGCAGGTCAGGTGCCCTGCACAAGGCTCTCAGCTTTCCATCCTTCTGTTTCCGTTTCAGTACAAAGGAGCCAATATTCAGCTTCTGGATCTGCCCGGAATCATCGAAGGAGCAGCACAAGGTTGGCTGATCTCTGTGTTTCATGTAAAGTAGGGATTTGCCCTCAATAGCATACCTGGGTGTCTCAAACGTTAGCAGGTTTCCCGGGCCAGTAGTTCCCACATTGGCTTTCCAAATTTTAGAGTCCTTGATCTTATGTGAGGCACGATTCTTACCCCTGAGCCCACGGAAGGTTCTATATGTAGCAGAAAGATGCTTTTCTGGAGGTGGGAGCCAAAGCAAGCCAGTCACTTCTCACCTTCTTGTGTGAGTGTTATCTTGCTCATCTGTTTTCTGGTAGAGAGGAAATCTAAAGAAAGATGTTAGAGAGGCGGAGGGGGAAATTGCAGCTAAACAGTAACCTCTTTTGACTAATTTCCTGAGTTCCTGCCAGTCCTCGCATAACTCCTGATGGAAGAGGTGTTGGCTTTGTCCCTCTGCTTCGTCGTTGTCCAGATTGGCTGGTTGTGTCAGAAGATGCCTTAGGAAACTTCGGAAAATCTCCTAATGGTCTTTTTTGGGGGGGAGGATCATGGCCTGATTTATGAGGTCTCTTTCGTTTTTGACCAGGAAGTGTATGTAACCTCTCCACATAGGGGCCACAGGCCCACAGCACTGCTCTGGGTAAGCTCTTTCTGCTGCCATTGCGCATGTTTGGGGATGTCTGTCCTGATGGCAGAGGTGTCATTTCCACCCGTGCAGCCGTACTCAGCTTTACCCACACTAGTTCATGTAACCTGTGGTGGAGGAGCAGCAGCAAAGAGTATTTGTTAGGGCTCATGCTGGACGTAAGACAATATGGATGGACCAGATACGCTCACTTGGGGATGCCCAGCAGCTGACTACAGCCAGTACAGCATCTGCGGGGTCTTTTTCCTTGCTTCCAAGCAGCTGTAGCCGGGCAGGAGTCCCTATGGTTTCTCTTGCTGATGTATGGCCATCTCCTCTCTTCTCAGGGAAGGGCAGAGGTCGGCAGGTGATAGCTGTGGCCAGGACAGCAGACGTCGTTATTATGATGCTGGATGCCACAAAGGGTGAAGTGCAGCGGTAAGAGTGTGCTTCTGGGCACGTGGAGCTGTGGGGTCATGGGCCAGGTTCAGGGGTTCCCATGTACCCAGAAAACACGCCAGCTGCCTGTGTGTCCTGTGAATGTTGGGGAACCAATATTTAAGCTGTGGAGTGCGAGATGGAGGTTGTGCTCTGCAAGAAGCGTGGTAGCTGACTGGGAGCAGCATTTACAGAGATCTCTACAGATCTCCACTTGGGCTTCTCAGCTGATGGATCATGCCCACAGGATGGCTCTTCAGAGGTGGGGATGTCAACATAGGTTTTCACCACAGACTCTGTCCTGCATTAGCTGTGGGGTTTAGGTTGTCATGAAAGCTTACGGCAATGCTGTATCTACGATAGTCAAAAAGGAAAGGGGTGTGTGTCACCTGACTGGCCCAGTCTCACGGGTACTAACGTGCAGTGTCCTTGCAGGGCACTGCTGGAGAAAGAACTGGAATCTGTAGGAATCCGGCTGAACAAAAGCAAACCAAATATCTACTTCAAGGTAGAGGTTTCCTGGGCTGCTGCAAGCACAGACAAGTTCACTGTGTGCTGGCCCTCGTGTTGGACAGACCGAAGGGGGTGGGTTTGGATTTTGCAGACTGTTCTTAGGTTGCCTTATTGCCTCCCTGCAGCCGAAGAAGGGTGGAGGTATCTCCTTCAACTCAACTGTCACGTTGACTCAGTGCTCCGAGAAGTTGGTGCAGCTCATCCTCCATGAATATAGTATCCTTTCTTAAAACGGGAGACCCTTAAGCCATTGGCAGCTCATGAATCAAATTGTACCAGCTGTGGGACAGCCTTGCTGTGTCTTTGGTGCTTTCTGCGTTGAGAACAGGCTTTCACAAGCGAGCTCCCCCCGTTGGCTCACAGCGGTGCGTAGATGTGTTGGGATTTGTGCCTTGACGATGTTCACCTCAGAAATCTTCAACGCTGAGGTCCTCTTCAGAGAGGATTGTTCCCCTGATGAGTTCATTGATGTGATTGTAGGCAACAGGGTCTACATGCCGTGCCTCTACGTGAGTATCTCAGAAACAGCCTGCCTTCTGCCGCACCAAGTTCTTTGCTGGAGGAAACACTGTGTGTGCCTGGTTCCTAAAGCAGTAACGATTCAACAGGGAGCTTTTTATAAGCTTTACTCTTGCGGCTGTGCTCTGTGTGTGTTCCCTGTGCCCTCTTGTGGTTGGCTGCCGTGGAGCAGGACGAGCTGCGTGTCCTGGTGGCATTGGGTTTGCTCCCACGGTGTGGAGCCTCCGGTTCCTGTGCTGCAAGCTCCGCATTTAGGTTTTCACTCCTGGTCCCTTGTGCCAGAGGTCACTTACTGGCGCTATTTGATAGTGACTGGGTCTATAGTGAAATCCAAGATGCTGAAGAATGTGTTGCAAGTCTTCCCAAAAGGACAACTTTAAAAGGCCCAAACTTACATTTAGGTTTCTGAATTTTGGTAGTTTATTTTACTAAGCAGCTTCACCTGTCCTCCGGCTGACGGGATCTGAGTTTCTGTTTCAGATGCTGGAACTACCTTGTTGTACCTGCATGTACATGTCTTACTTCCTTGCAGTGTTGCTGAGCTCCCTTCCTAAAGGGTGTGTTGTTTTTGCTTTGACTTAGGTTTATAACAAGATTGACCAGATATCTATGGAGGAAGTGGATCGTCTTGCTCGGAGACCCCACAGCGTTGTAATCAGGTAGGAGCCTGTCACGCTGCCTGATGTACCGGCCAAATGGTGTGGTACTTCGTTTCATTCCGCTTTCTCCGGCTTCTCCCAAGAAGGGGCTTCTCCCAGGGCTGCCTGCAGCTGCTGGGGGGTGAAGCAGAGCCGCTGTGCAGCCTTTTCCAGGCTTCTTTCCCCTGGGGAGGCAGGAGGCTTGGCTTTTCCACACTGTCTGCAGGCCAGAGTAAGCCAGTCTAGCTTGTTTCCTTAGAAGTACTGATGTATCTGACTGGGGCTTTGCTGCTTCAAAGCTCCTTGCCCTTTTGAAAGCCATATTTATTTCACCTTGTGTTTTTCCTTTGCTGGCCTCATTAAAGACTTTTCCCCTTGTTCCCTAGCACTTTAATAAGACGTTTCACCTTGTTCTTCTGGATCTCTAAATCACAACAGCAGTAAACACAGAGATGTTCCTGGTGTTTTGCAGCTGTGGCATGAAGCTGAACCTGGACTACTTGCTGGAGAAGCTCTGGGAATACCTGGCACTTACCTGCATCTACACCAAGAAACGAGGACGTAAGTGACCATTAGCTGAACAGAAGTTTTGAAAGGCACAAAGCGCTGCTGTTCATCAGAGGCAGACAGGCTGCCAGCGGGCCTTGGCTGGCTGGCTGTCAGTGATCTCTTGTGTCTTGAAGTGCTGCAATTACGCTTTCCCTAACAAACTTTCGGCTTTTGGGAAATGCTTTCTGTTCCATCTGATCCAGCCATGTGTATATCCCACCACAACCCTCCTATTCTCTCTGCACTGAAAGAGCTGAATTTTCATAAGGCTTTGCATGATGATATAAGGCAATAAAGTTTGCAAGTTTGCAGCTTGTTTCCTTATGCACAGCCTGTGATGAACTGTTCAGCCCATCTCTACCCAGAAGAGGTCTCCTCTTCCCGCTCTGAGAGGTTTGGTGATTTCCCATGCCAGGCTCCTGAGGCTCAGGAGTGCCTTTGATCCTCCTTTTGCTTTATAATTCACTTGCAGCTTCTCCCAGCGATGGAGGCACGTCTGCAGCTTGTTCCTGTTTGGTTGTGAATAGCTGTGACTCTGAACTTGGGTGGATGTGAGGAGATTAAGGAACTTTCTGTTTGCTTGTTAAGATATGAAAGCTTGGGGATTGCAGTGAGGTTTGGTTTTACTTATGCAGGTGTGTTTTGACTTGGGTGGGTTTGTTTGTCCTAAGTCAAGTATGAACTGATTTGATACTTGCAAGTACCTGGATACCTCTTCTGTCTGGGAGCTGGCACGTGTAACGGGAGGAGGAATTTGGGAGTAGTAAGCCCAAAACAATGTGAGGTGATGTCAGCATGTTAGAAAACACTTGATGAAAATCCAATAATTTCCCCCCCCCCGCTCTTGCTTTTCCACAGAGAGACCAGACTTTACAGATGCCATTATTCTACGGAAAGGGGCCTCTGTGGAACATGTGGTAATTTCTCTGCATCTTTTACGTTTCCTTGTCCGTAGAAGGCAGATTCATCTGGAGCCTGCTATGATTTGTGCTTTGTAAAGCTCAGGATATGTCAGTGTTAAGTTGGGCTTCTCCTTTTGTTACCTTTACTGATTCCATCTGCCTCGGGTTTCTTTCCTAGCTGCTATAAAAGTCAAAACCAAATCACTTTAAGCAGTCCAGTGAAAAAGCACATGGAAGCAGCGGAATGGGGCTTTATGTGGACTGGTGATTCCTGTGTGCCTGTTCTGTGTTCTTTCAAGTCCTGTTAACTGGTTCCTAAAGTCCCTGTTGTAATTTCTGACATAGACCTGAGTCGCTTCTAGTTCCTGGATGTTGAGCAAGTTGTTTGCAAAGTAATGTCACTGAACTGCCTCACATGCTGTCTCTCTGTCTTGCAGTGCCATCGAATTCACAGATCATTAGCCAGCCAGTTCAAATATGCCTTGGTGTGGGTAAGTGTTTAACAGCAAATGAAATCCTTGTCCTCTGGTGTCTGTGACTGGTCTCCTAACCCTTCTCCCCCTTTTTGCTTTAAAGGGGACAAGCACAAAATACAGCCCTCAAAGGGTGGGTTTAACCCATATGATGGAGCATGAAGATGTCATTCAGATCGTAAAGAAGTAACCTTCTTTGGTGGTGCCTGGCCTTGTCTTTAATCGCTAGAATTGGAACTGACCACATAAAAGCAAAACAAAACAAAAAAAAAAAAAGAAAGAAAAAAAAAAAGAAAAAGAAAAAGGGAGACATGTTCTACAGCCAAGAAAGCAAGAAAGCTTCTGTGAAGCTCCTTCTCTTGGAGAAAGGCAGAAAATGAGGCTACTGTACTTGCAGGTGGGGATGGGGAAGATGGGTTTCCATCTTGCAGTGTTTCAGGTGAAGTAATATTTCTTAAAAATAAAAAAGGAGCCAGTTCTTCTAGGACACAGTTCCCACAGACAGCAATGTCCTGCCCCTAGTACAGTTTCCACGTGGATCCGTGTGTTAAGCAGCCAGTGGCTTGCTTAACCGGTGGAAAGTTTATGGGTCTACGTGAACAAGTCTGGCCCCGTGCTTTGGGACGGGGAAGCTAGGGCTGAGAGAACATTGCTGATGCTTTGCTGCTTATCCATTCACTTAATTTCATCATTGATCTGAAACAGAAACAAAGTTCTCCCCCCCCCTGCTTATTGGGACACTTTGTCTCTGCAGCTTTCACCATTGGAGACTTCAGTCTCTGCATCGGAGACGACCCCTGGTGAATTTATAATGGTCCCGCCTCAATTAACATTAAAGCGTGGCAGTCTGTGCCTCTCCTTAGCTCTGCAGTAGGGTTTGTGGGACATCCTGATCCAACAGGTACTGAGAGAGATGAGAAATGAAACCTTGTTAACGAGTTATTAACCTGGCTCAACTGCAGCAGGGTACGATCAAAGAGCCGTAGTCTGCAGTGAGGATTCACTTCTGGCGCATCGCTCATCCGAGGAGCTGTCTTGGGAGTTTCCTCCTTTGCTCTTGTCCTGCCCGTTAGTCCCTGAGAGTATTGCTGGGGATCTGCTTCTTTCTCAGTCGTGCCCCTAAATTCCAGTGTCAGCTCTTTGAGCTGAAGGTACCATCCCATGCCGTGGGTTTTACCCCAGCCCTGTTAAACATTGTTGCTTGTCTGGATATTTTTCATCAGAAATCGGATTTTTTCTAATCATGCTTTTTCATTGAATACCGATGCTAAACAATTCAGAGTGCCTGATAGAGAACAGCTCTTTCCTTCCGGGGTCAAGAGTTGCCAATAGCTTTTATTTTCTTTCATTGAAAAAGGGTTCGGTCTGATGGGGATTCTTAACTGTGAGGACAGGTCTGATCGCAGACTTGTCTGAGCAGGGCTCCTTCCCTCTCCTTTGTGCTCCTCCCCACCCCTCGCAAACTGATCGAGCAGAAATGGAAGGATTATTTTATTTGAGAAAATAAATGTTGCTATTTCACGTGAACTGTCGGTGTCTGCCTGCAGTGCGTAGGCAGTTTGGTGTGTTTTCTAACTCTCTTTTTTTTTTACCTTCGGCCACCTGAGGAATCCTAGATGCTGTTGCAGGAGGTCTTAGAGGGGAATAGATTGTGAAGCAGCTGCGAGAGGGCTCTGGGGCTGGAGGGGATTTGCTGAGGTGTGATGGGAGATAAATAGATATTATACACAATACCCAAGCGAAGAAGGTGACTTTGAACTCTGTAAGTTCCCTTCCCTGTCCCTGGCTTTGTTCACAGCTGGAGTGCAGAGCAAATCCCGACCGCGGTGACAGCTAGCAGAGAATGAGCTCCAAATTAGCCGCATTATGCCTGAGCTGGCTGGAGGAAGCAGGCACTTCTCTGTGTGAATTGGGTGGGATGCTGTTCCAGCACATTAACTTGCCCTTTAAATTTCTTGTGAAGGTTGCGCAGGCAGAGCTGCCCGCACAAAGAGTTCTTTTGGTTTCATTTTGTCCCTGAGCTTCTGACTTTTCACTCCAAACCCAGGAGCCTGCCAAGCCCTGGCGCGCGAACGGGCAGCCAGAACTGCTGACGGGGCTTCGTCCTTAGGCCAGGTAGTGCGTGGAGTTGGGGAAATGGCTGACACTTGCATGAGGCTGAAAGGCACAGTATTACCTGCTAAAACACGTCCTTGGTTAGTTAGTGCCTACCTCTTCGTGTCTGCGGGTTTCAAATTCACTAGTCTAGCGTGCCGTCATTAAAAAACCCTCTCTCTAATTAGCCTTACTCTTCATGGAGGAAATCGGGCATTTTATCCTGTTCAAAATGAACTGATACATGATTAAATTCGGAATGGGGATGAAGTAAAAATAGTTAAGCCAGAAGAAGCTAACTTCTTTTTTTTTTTTAGTGGGAGTAGCTTCTTTTTTTGCAAGCAAGTTTATAGCTATATTTGAAAATGCATGCGTTTAATTGCAGTGTTCATTCTTCCAGACGGCTTCCCTAATTGTTCTGCACTAACGTTAAAAGCTGCAAACATTGCAGTTCGGTGCAGGAGCAGGTTTGCCTGAAGATCTCTCTGAATCCCGAGAAAGCAAGGTCCTAAGGTCAGGGAGAAATCTACTGCAGCATTAGTATTGTACCGGAGCTTCCTGAGGTTTATGGAATCGGCCAGACCCCTCGTTGTCTCCGTGAGGTTGCTGCCGAAGGGAGATGTGCTCGGAGTCTCCTTGCTGAGTGTTTTTGGAGAAAGGCTTCCTTCTGTCCGGGAGGATGGGGGGCGGTTGCAGGCAGGAGCTGAGGGTTTGGCCCCCCAAAGAGGAGCGCGCTGCGTTGCGTCTGCTGTACGAGGGAGAAAGCCGCCCTCAGCGAGGCTGGGTGACGGTCTGCTCTTCTGCGCTGCAGCCCCCTGCCATTCCTCTGCTGTTTCAGCCGGCCCTGCTCTCATCCGCGCCGTATCCCGCTCCCAGAGGGCTGCACTCATCCTGCCCTGTCCCCAGGCCTTGCGGAGCGCGGCTGTGCGTCGCTGCTGAGCCGCGCTCCAGGTGTGAAGCCGGGTGGATCGGCTTCGATACAGTCCATCAGCCACCCTCCATCTAGTCCTGGAAACAGCCATGGCCCGAGGCGTGCTCTGTTTAAAATGCCTGTTCCAGGCAATCAAGCAGGTTTGATTGGCTGAACACTCCTTTTATAATTTAATTTAGTCAGGAATCGTTTGCAAAGTAATAAAAAGAGACTCTGACTCCAAATACATTCATTTAATTCAATGAGAGACAGTTACTGCGGCGGGCTCGCCTCAGCCAGCTTCCCTCAGCCCATCACGCTGACATCTTAAAGCGCTGCTCGGGGCTGTATATAAGAGTCACGATCCGCAGTGACAGCTTAATTGTTTCAAATGCTGACAAGGGTCACCCCAGCCAGGCATCGCGCATTGTGCGGGGCTGGCTCGGGAGGCTGCGGCGAGGAGGATTTATGGCTGGCAAATAGTTTTGAATTCCTCTGGTTGCGCCTGCTAAATGATGAACCTGCCCCTTGGGGATTGGGGCTATTGATTGTAATTTGCAGTTAAGCCCTCGCTTTCTGAGGAATCAGCATAATAAATACCCACCGCATTACGGCAGGGACGTGTCTGCATGGAGGAGAAGGGAGCGGAGGTTTTCCCGGCTTGGGCGGTGCGGTGCCAGCAGCAGGATGCTCTCATTGCCCCGGGGTTTGGGAGAGCCGCAGGATCCATCCCTGCAGGAAAACGGTCCCTGGTTTGGTGTGATGGAGGAAGCCCGTGCTGGAGGAGGGGAGGGTGAAGCTTTGGGACTCTTTGCCCTGGTGATCTTGGATGCTTTGTGAAGGGAGGTGGAAATGCCCCGCTCGTCCCGAGGAGGAGAGGGCAGTCTGGTGGTGTTGGGGTGATGGGCGCCTGGGTCCCTTCTCAGTGCCCGGCCTGGGGAGCTGGTTGGTCCCAGCTCTGCTTTGGAGAGGGGTTTGAGGGGGTGGGTGGGTGTCCACCACCCGCGTGTCCCTGTCATTTTCTCCTGCTAAACTTGCCTTGCCTTGGGGGCAGGAGCAGGTCAGGACCGTTTACCAGCTGTTCACATCTGGGGTTCGTGACGCTGAGAGGTGGCGCGGATCTATGTCCCAGGAGGGAAGGGGCTGCAGGGCTGTCCAGCCATGTCACTGGGGGAGGGAGGGACGGGGACTGGGGAAGGAGGGGACGGGGATGAGAGCTGGCTGCCCCTCACCCCTCCGGCTGCTCCCTCCCTGCCGCTCCCCGGCTCCGCAGAGGGAAGATTAGCTCCCATCCCTCCGCTCATGAGTAGAGATGAGAATAATAGCGGTCATCAAATATGCATTGGGTAGCAGCAGCCTGCAGCTGCCGTGCAGCAAATATGGTCCTGCGGCTGCCGGGGGAGTGATGGTCCCCGGTGCAGAGCAAGGCCAAGAGCACAACGCCGGCAGAGCCGGGGGCTTCAGGCAGCACCGAGCCAGCCCAGCGCCATGTGGGCCAGCTAGGCTACCCCAGGTGAGTGGCTGGGAGTCCCCCAGCTGGGTGGCACATCCCTTGGGGTTGTGGAGGCCACGATGGGAAGGACCAGGGAGGGACCTTCGTGTGCAGTGTTGGTCTTTGTGCAAGTGCTGTCTTGTAGGGATCAGCTCCTCTGGGTCAGGGCATATGGTGTCCTCTAATCTCTGGTTGTCCCTGCCTGTCTGCTGCCTTTAGCCCCCCCTTATCCCACCTTCTGCCTCTCACCTTCTCTGCGGTCCCAGTGTTCCCCCTGCGCTCCAGAGCCGAATGTCCTCCCCTGAACACCCCTTCCTTCCCCAGGAGCCTCTGCCCCACGTCTCCTACCACCCCTTTCCAAAATTCCTTTCACCGTGGGGCTGTTTTACCCCAGGAGAGCTGCCTGGGCTCAGCTCCGGGGCCGTGGCGATGACACTGGGCTGTGACCTGGCTCTGAGGCCACCAGCCGGCGTTCCTGGGTGCACGCCAGCGCTAAGCCCAGGACACCTCGCGCCCAGCTGGTCCCCGCTTCCAGCATCTGCTCCGTCCTCTCTCCTCCCGATAACACCTCCCTCACGGGCAGCTCTTGGTGTCAGGCAGCAGCTGGCAGGCAGGGACACGGTGCTCATCCCCTGGGAGATGTTCCTCCATCTTCAGTTTGGGGGAGGGAACTGGAGGGGGTGGAAATCAGCAGCTGGCTCAGGGGTGTGATGGGTGCCCGGGAAGGCAAAGAGAGATCCCCCCGGTGCCTCAGGGGCTTGGAGAACCATGCTGCTCTCACATTGCCCGTTGCTGGAAGGGTCCAGCCCGTCCTGGTGCTCCCGGCATCCCCGGGGCTCGTGGCTGGAGCAGCGAGAGCTGTGGCAGGGCTGCTTCACCCACACGCGGGTGTTTATATCTTTGTGCATCCACTTTTAAAGAACTGATGACGGGGAAGGAGTTGTGGTAAGAGATGCCGCAGCCAGGAGGTGCCTGGCCAGCTGGGCTGGCTCCGTGGGGCTGAGGTGCGGCAGCGGTGGGGCCGGTGTGGCACGGTGCGGTGGCACAGGGCCCTGCTCCGGCTGTAACTGGAAACAGGCTGTAAGGGGACCCGGGGACAGCTGGTGACCGCAGACCTGCCTGGAGACGGCGAAGCTGCCACCCCAGGATCTCTGCCCTGCCGATGCCGGTGCTCCGAAGGTACAGTCCCGGGCAGCCGCGTGTGGTGCCGGGCTGGGGCGGGTGAAGCAGAACCCTGGTGGCCAAAGCCTCCCTCCCTTTTCCGTAGCCAGCCCTGGCAGAGCCCCACGCTGCGGTGGTGGGACAGGGACCGTGTGCCTAGGGCGAGGTGGCTTTACCTGCCTCAGCCATGTGGTTGGAGCCGTTCAGGGGTGATGGGGTCAGAGGATGCTCTGGGCATCTTCTCCCAGAGCCCCGGTCCCCATCGCCACCCCAGGGAACACCTCACCACCAGGTTTTGCACCCAGGGTCCCTCCCCTGTCCTGCTGCTGGATGTGTCCATGCCCAGACACCCTGGAAACGTCTGCCGAGTGTGTGTTTGGGCATGAAGGCCATGGGTTCCCCCTCTGACCCCCAACATCTGACACCATCCCGCTGTGCCTGGGCACAAATGCCCCTTCCCCAGCTCTGCCATGCCAAAGGCAGGCGGTGAACGCCGTGCCCACGGATGAAGAAGCCAGGGAGTTGTGGTGGGTCTGGTATGGGGGCTGGGACCATGGAAGGCAGCCCCTGTGTGGCGTGAAGCCTGCTGGGCTGAGGCCAGGCTGCCCACTCGCTCTCCCTTCCTCCGAATCTCCTCTCGGAGAACCCTTATCGCGGCCAGGCACCACGGGCACAGCCATGGCAGCGCAGGGAGCCCTGCCAGCACCGCCGGTCCCTCCTCTGCCCTGCCCGGCTTGGCCCAGGGTGGCGGGGACAGAGGTCGGGGCCGCTGAGGGCAGTGGGATGGAGGTGGGGATTGCACGGGTGGTGGGACAGAGGTGGGGACCGCAGAGGGTGGCAGGATGGAGGTGGGGACCTGTAGCAGCTTGTTGCCAGACAGGTATCCCCTTGCTCACTGCCGGCAGCCAAGGGAGGGGCCATGTCTGTGGTGGTTGCCCACCACATCGTGGTGCCCAGGTGTCATTCCGTGCACCCGTGCCAGGAGGAGGGACAGCGTGGTGGTGTGGGCCAGGCTGCTGTCCTGCGGGCAGGGCAGGCTGCGTCGGCCCCATACGGCACGGTGGCAATGGCGGACCTGTGTGTGGACTGTGCCAGCACCATGGCGGGGGGTCTTGCAAGGTGATGCTCCCCGCGTAGCTCGGGCTCTGCTGATGCTTTTTCCTATTGACCCCGTGTTTGTGTCACTCCATAGACCCTCTCCTGATACCTGCCAGGTGTCTCCTCTCCTGATACCTGCCAGGTGCCTCCCCTCCTGCTCCCTCCCTCTGCTCTCCCTGCAGCTCTGGGGTGACCTCCTTTTGTGCAGACCCCACCGTGGTGTCTCCGGCCCAGAAATCAGTGCAGGGAGGATGCCAAAGCCATCAGGTCACAGCTGATGTCCCCTCTGACACAGGCAGGGACCGGGTTGGGGAGAAGACAGCGCTGTGGGATGCCAGCCACAGGGCTCTCCTGGTCCTGGGGGAGGCCAACGGGTTCGGTCCAGTGACCGCTGATGGTTCTTGGGTTCCCCCAGCTGCTGCACAGCTGGATGCTGACGCTGCTCCTCCTCTGATCTCCCCAAATACACCCTGCGAAGGGGTGACGCGGGTGCTGCCCCTGCCCGCACAGCTCCTGCAGGTGATCCGCGCAGGGCAGCAAATTTCCCAGCGCCGCTGCTTAAACTTTTATGAACCTGCGGCCGCAGGAATCCAGTCCTGGCATTAACATTTGATGTGGTCACCCTGCGTCTGGGCACGTGTGTGTGCAAACGCGTCGCCGGCACCGCCACAGGGAACACGTGTGGCACATGGAAGCCCCATTGCCAGCTGCGTGTGGGCACACGTGGCACCCTGCATGCGCCCGCAACGTGCCTGGCACAGCATGAGGGGTGCCTCCATGGGCTCCTGGCTCCTCTCTGCTTCCCAATGGGGCTGCAGGATCTGGTCTGGTGTCGGGTCCCTCCTCCGCGGTGCTTCCCTTGGCCATGCTCCCGGTGCCGGGGTGGCAAGTGCCTTGGGCTGTGCAGAATTGTCACCTCTCAGTGCCACAGTTTGGCTTTGCGGGGTCAAACGGGTCCCTGTGCTTCATCCTCCTGATTCCTCCGGGAGCTCCGAGGTGTGGGGAGGTGGCAAGGTCCAGTTTTGGGGTGGTGACGGTGCTCTGTGCCGCTCCCTGCAGCGTCCCGCCAGGGGATGCTCCCATGGGGTCCAGGCACTCCCCTGCACCCGCCGCGGGGGCCATTTCTTGCTCCTTCGGAAAAGTCTCGGGGCCGGAGTGGCGCATCCCTTACATTATTCATGCCGCCGCGAGCCCCGGCGGTTGGGTTACAGCCGGAGCCCAGCCGGCAGCACCGCGCTGCCCAGCTCACGGGGTGCCGCGGGAGGCAGGAGGCAGCTCCCGCCGGGCTGCGCCTGGGCTGCCGTACCCCCGCCCCAGCGCCATGCCAAGCAGGGGGCCACCGGCGGCCAAGGGAGCCACGCACGGGCACGTGCCTCGGCGAAACTGGGCACAGGTAAATACCCCCCCGGGGCAGGCTGTGGGGTCGGGAGCCGGACGGTGTGCCGGGAGCCACCTTGTGCCGGTGCAGGGCATCATCTCCCAGGGCTCCACTGGGGCCAGAGCATGAGCGCCCGCCACCGTCGGGATGGTTGGCAAGAAGGGGGAGCCCAAAAAGGATGCGGAGGCCAAAGGGAAGGGGGGCAAAGGGAAAGGGAAGGATGGCAAGAAGGGCAAGAAGGATGCGCCCAGCGAGTCGGAGGAGACCTCAGATACGGAGCTGCTGAAGGCGGAGGAGAGCGAGGAGACGGAGGTGGTGGAGGAGGAGAAGGATGAGAAGGTGGAGGAGGAGAAGGAGAAGGATGAGGAGGAGGCAGCTGTGGAGGAGCCCAAGAAGGGGAAGGGGAAGGAGAAGAAGGGGATGCTCAAGGGGGTGGGGATGAAGAAGCCAGGCCGGGGGAAGAAGGTGCAGCTGGAGACAGAGGAGGAGGAAGGCGAGAGCGATGCCGCGCAGACCAAGAAGAACCTTAAGGGCACCTCCAAGTTGGTGATGGGGCTGGCAACCGACAACGCCAAGAAGAAGAAAGGGGCCAAGGGCGTGGAGGCCAAGGGCCAGCCCAAAGCATCCGTGGAGCCCGGCCTGGCCGAGGAGAAGGAGGAGGCAGCGGCAGCGGCACCGAAGGCCCGGGCGAAGCGGAGCCTCCGCAGCACCTCCAAGCTCTTCCTGGGCTTCAAGAAGCTGGGGCTGCAGCGACCCAAGAAGGGGCAGTTCAAGAACACATCCCGCTTCTTCTGGGGGCTGCAGAAGCACAGCACCAAGAAGAGGAAGAAGAAGAAGAACAAGGCGGTGCTCAAGTCCACCTCCAACCTGATGGTCCGCTTCAAGCGTGTGGGCAAGAAGAGGAAGGAGGCAGCCAGCAGCTCCCCGCCGGCCAAGCCGTCCTTCCTGCTGCTGCGGCGGGGCGGGCAGGTGCCCGAAGACAGCGAGTCCCTCTTCCGCCGGCGCCCGGAAAGGAAATTCAAGCCACGGGCACAGGTGTTGAGCAAGGCGGCCGCCGCCACAGGCTGGCTGGCCAGGAAGGTGCTCTCCCGGCGCGGGCGGCTGGTGGGGGGCGGCCGGGCACCCGACGCGGCCTGGCTCACCCGTATTGGTGCCAGGAAGCTGCCGTTCCCCGCGGAAGACGAGATCCTCAGGCACCGGGCCAACATGAAGCGGATCCCCGGTGGCGACGGACTGTCGGCCCCCGGCGCCGCACGGCACAGCCAGGAGAGGCACAGCAGCATGGCACGGCGCCCGTCCCGGCGGCGCTCCCAGCGCGCATCTGCGGAGATGCCGGTGCCACGCTATGGGTGGGCCGAGGAGGAGGATGGAGCCTACAGCCGCCGGCGTGGCTACACCAAGGAGGAGGATGGAGCCTTTGGCTCCCGCCGTGGCTATGCCAAGAAGGAAGATAGACCCTATGGCACCCGGCATGGCTACACCAAGGAGCAGGATGGAGCCTACGGCCCCCAGCGTGGCTATGCTGAGGAGGATGGAGCCTATGGCCCCTGGCATGGCTACACCGAGGAGGAGGATGGAGCCTATGGCCACCGGCAGGGCTATGCTGAGGAAGAGGAAGGCTACATCCAAACCCCAGCCTACCCAGCAGGGTACGGCTTCGAGGACGTGGTGCCAACCCCCTACACCGACTACCCCGGCTACGAGGCAGAGGAGGACTATGGCTTCTACGGCGGTTTTTGGGAGGAGGGTGACCCACCGGGGCACCCCTATGGCTACGCAGAGCTAGAGGACGAGGGGCCATTTGGCCGCAGATCTCCCCTCGCCCTCTATGACCCTTACAGCAGCGACCCGGAGTACGGCGAGGAGGCAGCCGGGCCCTTTGGCTATGGCAGGGACCCCTACGAGGACTTTGGGGAGCCCCTTGCCGGAGGGTACCCGGGGGGCGAATACCCCGAGCATCGCATCCAGTACAGCGAGGGCGAGTGGGCGCCGCATGCCCAGTCCTCCTGCAACCCCTACGCCCTGGCCCTGGAGGAGATCGCCGAGGCCGAGGAGCCCGAAGAATGGGAGGAAGAGGAGGAAGAGGATGGGGAGTATCCCTTCTCCATCCTCAGTGCCTCCTCACTCCGGGGTATGCGGGAGACCCTCTCCTCCAAGCTCTCCCTCAATAGGAAATTCAGGCTCTTCCCCCGGCCCCAGGTCAAGCTTTTTGGCAGGGACCGCCTGGACGTCCCCCTCCCGCCATCCCCCCACCTGCCCGCCGCCCGTGACGAGGACGACTACGATGAGTACGAGCCACCTCCACCACCGGCAGCCCCTGGCCCCGTGGCACCCCCGGGACGCCGTGTTTCAGCAGCGCGGGCGTGCGGGAGCCCCCTGGGGCAGTTCCTCCAGCGCTCCCTCTCACAGCCCCCCAGCCGCCCGCCTCAGGGTGCGGGGGGATTTCGGGACCCCCACACCCCCCAGTCCTCTTACAGACGCTCCAGCCGCAGGCTGGCGGGGATGGAGAGTGCCGGTTCGGGGGGCCGGGACCCCCCAGTGAGAGCATTGTCGGCCAGGGACCCTTCCCCAGCGGCGGGGCCCTGGGGGCAGCCCCCTCCCCGAGAGCCGGGGGCCGCGCGGCGGCTGTCACTCCATAACCCCTTCGCCAACCCTGGGCGCTCCCCATCACCGCCGCCAGCCCGGCAGCCCCCTGGCAGCGTACGGGGCGAGGGGCCACGGCGATCCCCCTCCCTCAGGGCCAGCCTCCGGCGTTTCGGCCCCGAGCCCCCTGCCCCACCGCCGGCCGCCCCCCGCTCACCGGGGCCGGTGCGGGGGAGGCGTTTGGGGGTGCCCGTGGCAGGGTCGGGGAGACCCCTGTCCCCGCGACCGTCACGGAGGAGCAGCCCCCCCGGGCTGCCGCTCCCCCAGGCCTGGCCTCGACTTCCCGAGCCCCCCACCAAGGCGGTGAAGCCGCTGCAGAGGACCCCATTCCTGGCATCGACCCCCCGCGCCAGCAGCCGCCGCCTCAGCCCCCCCGGCCCCTCCTGGGATGCCGATCTGCCCCCCTGGCAGGGTCCCACACGGGGTCTCGCCGAGGTGCCCCCACCCCCCAGTTCTGCTCCCAGCACCCCCAAAACCTTCATCCAGCGCATTGGACAGCCCCTTGCCGGGATGGCCCCCCGCTCCCCCCCGGCAAGGCCAACTCCAGCTGAAGTGGGGGCACGCACCCCCTCCCCGGGGCGCTCCGTGGGGCAATCCCTGGCGTCACTGCTGGTGGAGAGCATGGCCCCCACCGAAGCCCCTCCATCCTCACCGTCCACCCGCCGTCCCTCCTCCCGCTTGCCCTCCTTGCCCCGGCACCCATCCCGGCGGGACGGGAGCACACGCAGATCCTCGAGCCCACCGGTGGGTCACCGGGCTTGGGCCGACACCGGGCACCCCGTCCCCCCCTCCTCCCCGCGTGGTGACTGCAGCCCCTCGCCGCAGCGTCGCGCTGCTTTCCCGGCACCCCGCGGCCGAGCCCCCGGCTCGCCAGCCACCCCCCACCGCGCTGCCCGTACCCCGGGGCCGGCAGAGGCCATCGAGGGCGAGGGGGTGGCCGGGGAGGAGGGCGCGGGACGCTACGCGGTGGTGACGCCGCAGGTGCAGAGGTTGGGTTCTTTCCGACGGGCTTCCCGCATGTACAAGCAGCACTGGTCCACGCAGCACGTCGTGCGGGTGCGGGAGATGCCCGACGCCTGGACGGCCGAGCAGGGTCTCCCCCGGCAGCCCACCCAGCGCGGCCGGCGGTGGGCGAGCCAACGGGGAGCCGACATCGCCCGATACCTGAGCCAGCGCTCGCCAGCGGGTGGCTGGCAGGACAGGCACCCTTGGGCGGCCGGCTACCTGGGCACCAAGCAGCCCTGGCGCAGCAAGGTAACGCCGGCGGGGAGCCCGCCATGGTGGGACGGAGCCGGGGGGCGACCCGGCAGATGGAGGGACCCGGGATGGGGTGGCGTGTTGAGGTGGCTGCCAGCTCACCAGGGCACAAAGCCACCAGAGACAAGGGGGTTGCAGTGCCTGGCGTGGGGGGGTAAGTGGCTATGGGGGGACACTGGGTTCTGGCAGGGTCCTGCTGTGGGGAGCAGGCTGGAGGGGGGTGGTCATCGCCCATTGCGTGTCCCCCCCTGCCCCGTGCACGGGCCCCTCGGGGACACTTGACTCTCGCGTATGGAAATGCTGAGACCTGATCTCCGGCTGGGACGGGCGCAGGTGACACGCTGACCCGGCGGGTGTCCGCTTTCTGCCCGTCACCTGGCTGGCCGCCAGCGTGGCCTCCTGCGTGCCACCCGCCCCGCATCGCCTCTGCGCCCCTAGCCCCATGGCTCAGCCACCACCGCAGCCCCCTTCCATCATCTCCCCTGGAGGTGCCACCCTGCCCCGGGGGTCTCCATTGACCACCCCTTGCAGCCCCTGCAGGGGTTTAGGTGAACCGCAGGGTGTTGCAGTGCGGGTGGCACAGCCGCCTCCGCCTGTTCCCACCTGCCCACGTCGAGTGGGACTGGGGTTCACCAAGAACAGCCTTTCCTTGGACGGTCCCCAGGGATGCCTTGGTGTCCCCATGTCCCCATTTCCAGCACTGCTGCTCTGCCCCGGTATGCGAGGCTCTTTCCAGGGGACCTGTTTCGGGGCTGTGGGATGCTTGCCCACATCAAGTCCCTGCTGTCACTGGCTGTGGGCTGTATGGTTTGGGGTCACAGATGGTGATTTTGGGGTGGTGGCGGTGACTGGGTGGGATGCCGGCGGAGGTTGACACAGCCCTGCCGTGATGGAGCTGGGCTGGGTTGCTCCATGCAGATGCAGTCGCTGTGCAGCCTGCCCATCGTGCGGTACCAGGAGCCGCAGGAGGAGGACGGGCTGGAGGACATGACCCAGCTGGAGTGAGTGTCCCCGTGTCCCCTTCACCAGCCACTGTGACGCAGCACTGCAGGGGACAACAGGGCTGTAAATGCCCCCCTCCATGCACTCCACAGCCCCCGCTGCTCCCCACCCCATCCCAACACAGGGTCCACTCCGGCCTCCCGGGCCTGGGGATGCTGGGGGCATGCTGGGGGATGGCAGACACCTCCTGTCCCCCACCCCCCGCCCCAATGCAGCCTCTGCTCCACGCCAGGGACCTCCAGGAGGCTGCGGTGCTGAGCAACATCCGGACACGGTTCGAGCGTCAGCTCATCTACGTAAGCTTAGGGGCACATGGCGTCCCCCAAAGACTCGGAGTGTGGGGTCTTCAGGGAGGTCATCTTTCTCTGAGCGCTCGCAGCCCCAAACCTCGCTCTCCTGCAGACCTACATCGGCAGCATCCTGGTGTCGGTGAACCCGTACCGGCTCTACAACATCTACGGGACAGAGCAGGTGCTGCAGTACGAAGGCAGAGCGCTGGGCGAGAACCCACCGTGAGTACTGGGGTGTCCCTGAAGGCCCTGCGGGGACAGGAGCACCCCTACCCACCCTCACCCACTCTTTAATAGAAGCCCCCAGGCTGGGTGGTCCCAGGGCTCCAAGGACCCTCGGTCGCAGGGTGCTGGAGCAGCTGCGTCCACGCGCGGGGATGCTCAGGGTTCATTCATGGGGATGTTCAGGGTGCAGCGAGGGTCCCCGTGCCGGGGCGATGTGGCACTGCACCCCCCACCTCCGCTTTCTTTCCCCTCAGGCACCTCTTTGCCATCGCGAACGTCGCCTACTCCAAAGTGATGGATGCCAAACACAACCAGTGTATCGTCATCAGGTGGGACACAGCTGTTCCCCAGCACGGCGTCCCCATCATGGCCCCTTATCAGTGCTGCCGTAATTACTGGTTGCAGGATGATGCCGCCTGCCTGGCCCAGCCCCCGGTGGAGGCGTGCCACTGGGGATGGGGTGCTGGGTGGGTTTGGGGTGGGCACACTCGTCCACCTCCTGCTGGGCTGCTGGTGGCCCCGGCCATGCCCCTCCTCTGCGTTTCAGTGGGGAGAGCGGCTCGGGGAAGACCGAAGCCACCAAGCTGATCCTGCGCTACCTGGCAGCCGTCAGCCAGAAACGCAGCACTACCCCGCAGGTAGGGTGCTGCCCTGGGGACATCGCTGTCCCCATCCCCTTGTCCCGCTTCCCCGTGTTCTCCTCCACCCTCTGCTCACGACTCTGCTTGTCCCCATGCTTCCACCTGGACCACGGCAGATAGAGGTACTGGGGGACACACATGGGCTGGGACGGTTCAAAGGGACTGAGCATCGTGGTGGCATCTCTGCCATGTCACCCCAGCGGTGGGGGGACGGCCGGGATGGACAGCAGGAGCTCGGTGCATGCGTGCGCATGGGGTCCTTGTGTTCTCCTGCGCCCTTGTGCAGCCCGGCTGCGGTGCATACCTTGAATTTTGGCACCCATGTGTGTCTGCACGGGGCGGGAGGTGGCAGGGAGGGTGGCACAGGTGGCAGGGTGACAAGGGGGGGCTCCCCTAGCCATGGGGACAGCCTGTGGTGTGTCGGAGTGCCCAGGCTGACCCTATGGCTCTCCCCATGGCCGTGGCAGATCTTGGAGGCGACCCCCTTGCTGGAATCCTTCGGCAACGCCAAAACCGTGAGGAATGACAATTCCAGCAGGTTTGGGAAGTTTGTGGAAATCTTTCTGGAGGAGTAAGTAATGCCGAGCAACACCCGCGCGCGGCTGGCCCCCACCCCCTGTGTCCCCCCCCTACCCCGGGGGTGCCCAACCCGGCCCCCAGCCCCGCTGCCAGGCTGCCCCTGCCCCTCGGCGCTGGGGGCGAGGCACACGGGGATGCTTTTGGGGACAAATCTTGGTGGGGGAAAGGAGATGGCGTCTGAAGACAGGCAGCGTTTGCTGTCCCTGGGTTGCTGTGCCCTGGGCTGGCTCCCTGTGCCCTCCCGGTCCCTGTCCCTGTCCCCACGGCCAGTCCCACCCGCGCTCAGCCCCACTGATCTCCACAGGAGGGGGTGCCTGATTTCACCCCAGGGTGCAGCAGCTCCAGCCCTCACTCACGACCCTGGTGTGGGCAACTCTCCCTGCCCACAGATCCCAGTGGGAGGCACCTGGGGGCTGGTACTGACCCCCCCGTGTGCTGGGAGAGCACTGGGGCAGTGGTGGGCACTGGTGGCGGGTGGCGCAGCCCCTCCGCGCCAAGGTTGCCAACCGGGTGCCTGCGCTTGCCCCTGCAGCGGCTTGATCTGCGGTGCCATAACCTCGCAGTACCTGCTGGAGAAGTCCCGTGTGGTCTTCCAGGTGGGTGGGGGTCCCGCGCTCTGCTTCCCCATGCTGTCCCCCCCGGTCCCCCTACCCCAGCTTGGTCCTCTGCTTCCCAGGCCAAGAGCGAGCGCAACTACCACATCTTCTACGAGATGCTGGCCGGGCTGCCCACCCAGCAGCGGCAGCGGTACTGCCTGCAGGGCGCCGAGACCTACTACTACCTGAACCAGGTAGTGTGTCCCCTGCCCGACGCCCCCCGCCACTGCCCGCTTTTTGGGGGCCTGGCCAAGCTCGGGGTGCCGGTGGGTTCCTGAGTCCTCCTGGATTCAGCGTGTGGAAGGGGAGGGTGCTCAGGGCAGGGTGTCACCCCCCACACCCTCCCTGGGATCCCCTGATGGCACTGAGGGGGCCATGCCAGGGTGGGAACTGCGAGATCCCCGGCAAGGATGACGCGGAGGATTTCCGTCGGCTGCTCAACACCATGGAGGTGCTGAGCTTCAGCATGGAGGAGCAGAACAGCATCTTCCGCATCCTCTCCTCCGTCCTCCACCTGGGCAATGTCTACTTTGAAAAATACGAGGTACCCCAAGGGGAGCCGAGCTGCGCTCCTTGGGCCTGATTCGGGATGCGGCGAAGAGGCTGGGGGGGGGTCACCGCATCCCACCACCTCGCCATGTCCCACAGACTGACTGCCAGGAGGTTGCCACGGTGGTGAGTGCCACGGAGATCCAGACGGTGGCTGAGCTGCTGCAGGTGTCCCCCGAGGGCCTGCAGAAAGCCATCACCTTCAAGGTGACGGTGAGTGCAAAGTGAGGGCACAGGCAGGGAGGGGGGGTCCCTGGTCCCTGGGGACCACAGCTGGTGTTGCTAAAGCTCCATCCCATGGTTGGTTTTGTGCACCCTAACCAGGAAACGCAGCGGGAGAAGATTTTTACCCCTCTGACCGTTGAAAGTGCTGTGGATGCCAGGTAGGGGGAAGGGGGAACCGTGCTGTGTGGGGACGCAGGGGGTGTCTGGCCCCTGGGGACGGGGCGGGAGGTGAGATGCCAGGCTGGGAAAGGGGACAGTCGTGTCCCCCAGAGCAGCTTAGGCTCTCTGGTGATTAAAACCGCAGCCTCGAGGGCTGCTCCATGCACGATGTGAGGTTGTGATGGGTGCTGGCGACAGTGGTGGGGGTGTGTGCCATGCCGTGGCACGCCATGACGGAGCTCCAGCGCTCTGCTCATCTGCCCCCTCCCCAGGGATGCCATTGCCAAGACTCTCTACTCCCTGCTCTTCGGCTGGCTCACGGACCGCATCAACAAGCGGGTGTACCCGCGGCAGGAGGCCCTCTCCATCGCCATCCTGGACATCTATGGCTTCGAGGTGGGCAGGATCCATCCTGGCTCCATTTCTCCGGCCGCCAGCCCCGGGGTGCAGGGTTTCAGGTGCCACGGACCTTCCTTTTCGCAGGACCTCAACTTCAACAGCTTCGAGCAATTGTGCATCAACTACGCCAACGAGTACCTGCAGTTCTTCTTCAACAAGATCGTCTTCCAGGAGGAGCAGGTGGGCCGGCGAGCAGTGCCAGGTTCTGCCCCATGCCAAGCATCACCGTGGGGCTGGAGGCATTGGGGGCTGACCAAGTGCTGGCCCTGCAGGAGGAGTACCTCCGGGAGCAGATCGAGTGGAAGGAGATCCCCTTCAGCGACAACCAGCCCTGCATTGACCTCATCTCCCAGAAGCCCTACGGCATTCTCCGGATCCTCGATGACCAGAGCTGCTTCCCCCAGGTAAGGGGCTGCGGAGTCAGCAAAGACGGCAGCACCGGGTGGTCACCGTGCCCAGGGTGACACCATGGCCCAGGGGTGCTTTACTCCTGGGCTGTCCTGGACAACCTGGGAGACCTCACAGATTTCTCCAGGCTGGACAAGCCCCAAGAGGTTCCAGATCGGTGCCACTGGAGCAACTTCTTCCTGAGGACTTGCTTTTGCAGGAATTACTGAAAAACCCCTCCCAGCTGCCCCATAAAAGAGAGAAGGGTGGTTGCACCCTCTCTGCTGATGGGGAAACTGAGGCACAGAGCAGCAGATGCCCATGGCCGTGCAGCTACTTGGTGGCAGAGCTGAGAGCGGGGTCTGGCCAGTTGTCCAGGCATCCCCATCCCAATGACTACATCTTTGGGACTACTGAACAGCCCAAGCCATGTCTCACCCCTGCATCTGTCCCCAGGCCACCGACCACACGTTCCTCCAGAAGTGTCACTACCACCACGGGATGAACCCACTGTACACCAAACCGAAGATGCCGCTGCCCGAGTTCACCATCAAGCACTACGCAGGGAAGGTGACCTACCAGGTGTGTGACAGTGGGATGCCCAGCTGGGGTTTTAAGGAGGGTTAAAGAGGAAGTTTATGGGCTTGATCCCACACCAGGGTGTGAGGGGCAGCACAGGGGGTCCAGCTGGGGGTCCCCCATCCCAGCCTGGAGCTCACTCCTGTCCCGCCGTGCCACCAGGATCCTCACCATGAGGTTTTGCTCTTTGTCAGGTTCATAAGTTTTTGGATAAAAACTACGATCAGGTCCGTCAGGACGTGCTGGACCTGTTCATCAGCAGTAGGACCAAGGTAGAGCCCTGCCTGGCCCTGGCTCTGTGGTGCTGGGGGGACACCAGGCATGGATAGCCCGTTCCATACACACCACTTTTCATGTCCCCAAGCCTGTGACCCCGTGGCAGGTGAAGCCTGGGGGGAACAGGAACAGAGGATTCCTCCAGCTCTGCCCTGTGCCCTCTTCCCACTGGGTTCTCTGCACTTTCACCCCTCAGGCATTGGCACAACTGGCCATGTGGGCTGCTCTTGCACTTCTCCATCCCCACCTGGGGAACCCAGATGCACGTAGGGGATGCGACTCGCTGAGGGCTGGGCAAAAAGGCAGTGGCCGGGCTGGGAAGAGGAGCCAGGAGAGCTGCATCATCCCAGCCATCTTCCTCCTCCCTAACCCTTCCCATCTCCTCAAGGTGGTGGCCAACCTCTTCTTCGGCCATGCCCAGGTGATGGCCCGGCAGAGGAGCCTAATCAGGAGGAGCAGCACCAGGACACGGCGGTACAAGGCCCCTACCGTGGCTGCCCAGTTCCAGCAGTCGCTCCTGGAGCTGGTGGAGAAGATGGAGAGGTCAGGGCAGGCAGGGTGGGCAGAGCAGGCAGGGCAGCCAGCCAGGCCGTGCTCTGGGCTGGTGGGAGAAGGGTCACAGCCAGACCGGAGCCCGGGGTGGCCAAGCTGGCTTTGTCCCCTGTCCCCCGTGGCCAACAGGATCTTTCCAATGCAGGTGCAACCCCTTCTTCGTGCGCTGCCTCAAACCCAACAACAAGAAGGTGAGAGCCAGCCTGGGGCTTTCCTGCCCACGGTGATGCCGATGCTGCCTGACCTCGCCAGCACGGGGAGCGTGGTGGGAGCATGGTGGGCGGGGGTCTGCCTGCACGGCCACCGAGGCGTCTCCCCATCTCACCTCCAGGAGCCGGGACTCTTCGAGGCTGACGTGGTCAGCAGCCAGCTGCGGTACTCGGGGATCCTGGAGACCATCCGCATCCGCAAGGAGGGCTTCCCCATCCGCATCCCCTTCCTCGTCTTCATCGACAGGTGCCTGGGGGCTGCGGGTTGGGTACCACCATCCCAGTGAGGGGAGACCACAAGGCTTGTGGGTGTTTTGGGGGGGCAGCATTTGGCCTGGGGGTCCCCAGCAGTGGGACCTGGGAGCCCCCCGCTGTGGTGCACAGCACCGGGAGAAGCTGCTTTCCCAGGCATGGTGCTCATCACCATGGGGATGGTCTGTGCCAGTGTCCCGATGCAGTCCCACATGGTGATGGTGTCGTGGACTTGCTCAGGTACCGCTGCCTCGTCGACATGTGGTCCAATGTCATTCCCAACGGGGCCAACTGCGTGGAGATGCTGAGGAACCTCTGCCCCGTCAGCCCCAGCATGTACTATGTTGGTGTCAGCAAGGTACCACCTCGAGCAAGGGGCTTGGCTCCAGTGATGCCCTGGGGGAGGACGGCCGAGGCGGGGGGGCTCACAGCATCATCCCCCCTCCCAGCTCTTCCTGAAGGAGCAGCTGTACCAGGCGCTGGAGAGCAAGCGAACCCGTGCCCATCACCTGGCCGCGCTCACGCTCCAGCGCTATGCTCGCACCTTCTTCATCAAGAGGCGCTTCCGTTCCCTCCGCCGAAAGATCGTGCTTCTGCAGAGCCGGGCGCGGGGATACCTGGCCAGGTGGGGGTCCCGGGGGGGGTGGTGGTGGGTGAGTGCTGGTGGGTAGCAGAGGGTGACGGGTGCCCTCCCGCAGGCAGCGGTACCGGCGCATGCGGCACACGCTCATCAAGTTCAGGTCGCTGGTGCACATCTACGTGAACCGCCGGCGGTATCTCAAGGTGAGGTGGGGGCTGGCACATCCCAGGGGGGGTCCCAGGCACCCGCTCCCACCCTGCCGCATGCTCAGTGGTGGGTCTGAAGAGGGGACAGTTGCGCCCCTAGACCTGGGGAATCCTGACCCCCCCCAGATCCCGTCCCCACCACCTCCTCTATGCCCTGTGGAGTGTGGGCAGTGCCTCTTTGGGGTGAAAGCCTGGTGATGCTGGGGGGGCAATGGCACCCCAGTGGGGTCTTGCTGCCTCTGGGTATCCCTCCATGCTGGCGGGGGCTCAGCACGGCTGCTCTGCTTGCAGAGGAAGGAGGATGCCCGCCGGCGGGCGGAGGAGGAGAGGGAGAGGATGAAGAAGGTAATGGGGTGCGGGCATGCAGCGCTGGGGGGAACGTGCATGTGTGACGCCCGTGTAACCCATGTTTCTGTGCCCTTGTCCCTGCCATGTGCTCGCCCGTCCCCATGCTGCTGGCCAGGGCACCCATGGGTGCTGGGGCAGGGAGCAGTGTGGCGAGTGGGTGCACCCCTGTGCTGCCCCAGCAGGAGCTGACGAGGAGGGAGGTGGTGGACGTCACCCACCTGGAGATCCCGGCCGAGCTGATGGGACTGCTGGAAGCTGCTGCAGGTGAGCGGGTCCCACACCACCGCTGGCAGCGTTCCCAGCCCCTAATCCCCATCCCTGTGGCCATGCTTGTAGCTTCCCACTGTGCCCTAGCCTCCCGGGAGGTGAACGCTGGCTGTGTGGTCCTGGTGCCACCACCGGCGCTGCAGCCTGACTCCAAGCTCACCCTCCCGCTCGACATCAACGACTACCCCATGGCCAAGTACGTGCGGGGCCACTTCCAGGTAAGGTGGGCGCCGCGGCCCGGTGGCGGGGAGCCTGCCCCAGCAGGCAGCCAGCTTTCGGGGAGTCCTCGGTGCCCCGGTCGTGGCTGAGCAGTTAGGTTCAGGGTCCCCACAGCGGCTCTGCCCGGCGGCTCCCCGCACTGTCCCACCGGGCTTTGCCCCGGCTTCGGCCCCATGGATGCCGCAGGGTGTGAGAGGGGCCGGATCCGGGGCGGCTGCGGTGCTGTGGAGAGCTGGCTGCCGCCTCCTTCCCTCCCCGTGGGTTCCTGTCGTCTCCAGAGGCCGGGGGGACCCCGCTGAGGTTATCGGAGAGAGACCCACCGAGCCCTCCTGGATGCCCGGCGCAGGGCGGATTCGGAAACGCTGGGGCGGGAGACCAGGTCGCTTTGCTCCCGGGACCCTGGCCTCATCCCCCATCGCTTTGCCCCCCTTCCTCCTCCTCGACCCCTATTTTTGCACTGTGTTTCCCAGTCCCCGGCATCCCAAACAACAGTGCTGGGGCCAGATCCTGCTCTCAGCCTCTCCAAGGTGCCGGCATCTCTGGTGCTACCAGCACAGCCTGAGCCCATCCCTGTCCGGCTGCCGGGAGGCTGCTGGCCCCATCCTGTATCCCAGCCCCTTCGCAACCCCATGCCCCCCATCCAGCATCAACGCCATGCTCAGCGCCATGGGGCTGGACCCCCGTGGCCTGGGGCTGTCCCCAGGGCCCGGGTAGCCACAGGTGCGGGTGTCACCGCAGGAGCCAGCGTTCGGGATGCTGACAGCCCCGCTGGCCGCCCCCCTCACCCGGCTGGACGAGGAGCTGTGCCATGAGGCTCTCAGCCTCTTCCAGCTGGTAGGTGGGAAGACATGAAATCCATCATCGCAGTCCCCTGCCCACTCCCTGCCCAGGGACAGAGGGAGGACCTCACTGTCCCCATGGCAGATCCTGCGGTTCATGGGGGACCCGGGGCTGGGCGGCCCACAGGAGACCCTCTTCGGCAACTACATTGTGCAGAAGGGGCTGTCGGCACCGGGGCTGCGGGACGAGCTCCTGGCACAAGCCGCCAACCAGGTCTGGCGCAACACCAATGTCAACAACGAGGAGCGGGGCTGGCTGCTGCTGGCCACCTGCCTCAGTGCCTTCACCCCCTCCGCCGCCTTCGACAAGTACCTTCTCAAGTGAGCCGGGGCCGGGGCCGGGGACCAGGGCTGGTTGGGACCCGCGGGGATAGCCTGGCACTCATGCCTGGGGACAATGCTGGGTCTCTCCAGAGGCTCTCCAGGCCAGCCTGGCACACGTGCCTCAGGATGCTGCCCAAGTCCCACCAGGTCCCTCCAGGATCCCTTGGGCCAGCCTGGCACATGTGCCCAGGGATGCTACCGAGGTCCCTCTGAGGATGCTCTGAGATCCCTCCATGGTCCTCGGAGCCAGCCTGGCACACATGGCCAGGGACTGTGCTCAGGTTCCTCCTGGATCCCTTGGACCAGCCTGGCACACATGCCATGGGGCACTGCCCAGATCCCTCTAGGGATGCTCTGAAGTCCTTTCATGGTCCCCGGGGCCAGCCTGGCACAGGTGCCCAGGAATTACGCTGAGGTCTCTCCAGGATGCCTCTGGCCAGCCTGGCACACATGCCTGGGGATGCTGCCCAGGTCCCTCCTGCAGCATCCTCCCTTCCCCACAGGTTCGTCTCTGACTACGCCTTTGCCGGCTACAAGCCAGTGTGCCAGCGCAAGCTGATGCACGCCATGGCGCGGTCGCAGCTGGGTGCCGCGGCCGCCCGCGCCTTCCCACCCTCGCTGCTGGAGTGGACGGCGAACCGGCAGCAAGCCAGCATGGCGCTCGACCTCCACTGCTTCAACGGTGCGGGGCAGCGCGGGGCCGGGGGCACGGCAGTGGGGAGGGCTGGTCCCAGTTTGACCACCCTGCTACCGTCACGGGCAGGAGGTGACCGGCAGGACCTCCTCATCGCCCGTCCCTTCCCAGGCGACCAGTTCTCCTGCCCCATCCACTCCTGGAGCACGGGCGAGGACCTGGCAGGGGATGTCCTGAAGCACAGGTACCCACCAGTTTGGCACCCCCCCCACCCAGAGGGGCAAGCACGGGGCACAGCATCACCCTGGGGCCATTTTGGGTGACCCCAGGATCTGAGACCCAGGATGCCCAGCTCCTGGGTGTTCCCACAGAGCCGGGGCACCACTGGCAGCCCGTCCTCGTCCCCAGCATCCTGCTGTTGGCAGGGGCCTGGCGGAGGGCTGGCGTGGCTGGTCCGTGGCCATGAAGGCAGGTGCCCAGTGGGCCGAGCTGGCCGGCCATGACTATGTCCTGGACCTCGTCTCCGACCTCGAGCTGCTCCAGGGCTTCCCCAAGCAGAAGTCCTGCTTCCTCGTCGCATGGGAGGGGGCTGAGAGCCGCGGCGGGGACAGCCGGGCGTAGGTACCCGGGCAGGGATGGGTCCCCCAGTGTGGGGCTGGTGGGGAAACAGCGCTGGCCTGAACGGGTGCTGGCAGAGGCGTGGGTTGGGGTGGGGGTCTGGCATCCAGCGGGTGCATGATGAGCACTCCCTCCCTCCCTACAGGGTGCTGGGACACGGCTTGGATTTGGATGAAGTGCCTCCTCCTCCAGCCGTGAAAGCCCCCACGCTGCCGTCCACGGAGGCGTATCCCTCACACGGTAGGGCATCATCTCCCCCAGCCCCCAGGGCTGTTGGTGGGGCCGTGCTGGTGGAGACCTGCCGTGCTGGTGCATCCCTGCTGCCGGCAGCTCATCCCTCCTCGTTCCCCAACAGACGGGGAATCTGGGGAGCCCCGGAGCCAGAAGGGTCTGGACCGGTACCTGGACAGCCTCTTCGACCCCGTGCTCTCCTACGGCAATGGGGTGAGAGGGGCGTCCCCCTGCCCCAGGCAGAGGGAGTCCAGCATTTTGGGAGTGCGGGTGGCTTGGTCACCCTCCCCTCATGCTTGTCCCCCCAGGAGCTGGAGAAGCCGGCTGCTGTCTCGCAGAGGATGAAGGGAGGAGGTGGCACGGGAGGTGGGGACAGCGGCGGTGCCGAGCAGAGCGGACCCCCGGTGCCCACGGAGATGCGTCAGCCGAGGGGTGAGCGCCCCGAGCACTCCTGCGTCCCGACCCAGCTCCCTGCCTCAGTTTCCCCACCTGCTCCCTGGTCCCTGATGTGGGGGACATCCCTGCACCTGGCGCCCCCCAGTACAGGGCCGCAGGATGCTGAACTCTCCTCCTTTGCCGTCACAGGCCCGGATCCAGCCCCGTCCCAACAGCGCCAGGCTGATGCCAACCAGCCTCCTGGGCCCCCGGTCAGTGGGGCAGGACCCGGGGGGGACCGGGGCTGGGGGTCGAACCCTGCCCAGCCTCTGTTGTGGGGCAGCTCTCCCAAGTGTCTCCCCAGGGATGGGGACAGCTGGGGGGTTGCCATATCCTCACTGCACGGTGTCCCTTGCAGGGCAGAGCCGTGGAGGGGACACCAGCCCGCGCCCCCCAGCCCCGGCCCTACTTGCAGAAATCAGGTGAGAGGTCCCTGTGCAATGGGGGGGTGATGGGGACTCGTGGTCCCAGGTGTGAGGGTGATGCCTGCCTCCCCCCTGAGACGCCTGTTTGGCCCCCCAGCACCCGTGGGCCAGCGGTGGCCAGGTGAGCTGGTGCGGCATTCCCGGCTCAACTCGGAGCACTTCCCACGACCTACGCACGACATCCGCAACATCATCCGGCAGTGCCAGCCGGCCCCGCGTGGCTCCCAGCCCCCCAGGTACCCACGCAGGCTTCTCCTGCCGGGGTGCAGGCAATGTCGGCATGCAGGCGATGCTGGGGGTGCAGGTCATGCTGGGGTGCAGTTGGTGCCAGGTCCAGGTGATGCTGGGATGCAAGCAATGCTGGGGGTGCAGGCGATGCTGGGATGGGGGTGATGCTGGGGGTGCAGCTCGTATTGGGGTGCAGGTGATGCTGGAGGTGCAGGTGATGCTGGGGTGCAGGTGACGCCAGGTCCAGGTGATGCTGGGGTGCAGGTGATGCTGGGATGTGGATGATGCTGGAGGTGCAGGTGATGCTGGGGTGCAGTTGATGCCAGGTGCAGGTGATGCTGGGGGTGCTGGTGATGCTGGGGTGCAGTTGATGCCAGGTGCAGGTGATGCTGGGGGTGCTGGTGATGCTGGGGTGCAGCTGATGCCGGATGCAGGTGATGCTGGGGGTGCAGGTGATGCTGGGGATGCAGGCGATGCTGGGGTGCAGGCGGCACTGGGATGCAGGCGATGCGAGGTGCTGTCTCCGCAGCAAGCTCTTCGGGAAGAAGCTGGACCCCCACGAGGAAGCCATGCAGATCCTGAAGGAGCAGCTCTCGGCAGCCCGGGTGCCAGCGGCTGTGGTAGGGATGCGGCTGCCCCCGTGTCCCCCATACTGGACTGGGGGAACCGCCGGCCCCAGCTGCAGCCTGCTCTCTGCCTTGCAGGGGCCCAAGGAGGTGGTGGCCACAGTGAAGCCAGTCGCCAGTGGCAGATACCCGCTGCGAGCGCCGACAGGGCGTCCGGCGGCCACCCGGCCCCCAGGTATCGCAGGGCAGAGCTGTGGCATTGGGCAGGGGGGGGCAGGGTGGAGTAGGGCACCTCATCCTCCCTGGTGGCACCAGGTGATGCCTGATGAGGCTGGGTCCTCATAGGATAACTCCTGTGCCTGGCTAAACCCTCCTCGCCCCACAGCTGGCCCCTGTGCCTCAGTTTCCCTGGGTGGAGAGGGGCTGTTGGTTGTCGTCCCCCCCCCGCCCCAGGGATGTGCAGGGCTTTCCATCCCTTTGCAGTCTGCGTCTCGCGGGAGCTCCCGTCCGAGGGGCAGCAGGTCCAGACCCAGCTGCACCGGAGCTGCAGCGAGGACTTCTACACCTACCACAACGTGCCCTGGAAAATATACATCCGCAAGGAGGTGCCGGGGTGGGGGGGGGGGGACGGGACAGGGACAGGCTGGTGTCAAGGTGCTGCGGGGATAAAGGGAGCTTTTCATCGAGCCCGAGGCCCTGCGGGGTGGGCGATGCCAGCGACGCTGTGCTGCTCTCCTTCCTGGCAGGTTTTCTACCCCAAGGACAGTATCAACAACCCGCTGCTGCTCGACCTCATCTTCCGGCAGGTGAGGCACCCAACTGGCACTGAAGCCCCCCCGGGGTCCGCTGGGAGCTGGGGTATCCCTTCACCTCGGCTGTCCCAAGCCGGGGGGGAGGGTGTACAGGGCAGAGGGGGTGGGGGGCACACCGCTCCCCCTGCATGGCCCCGCTGCTCCTCACCCCCTTCCCCAGATCTTCAATGACACGCTCTCCGACACCTGCATCCGGATCAGCCAGGAGGAGCGGCTCCGCTTGAAATCCCTCTTCGGTAACCCTCGCCCGCACCCCCACGTCCCGCTGCTTCTGGGCTGGGGGGCCCCAGACCTGGGGGGGCCCCAACATGGGGGTCTCACACACAGCCATTCTGGTGCCTATCCTTGTCTCCTGGGCGTTTCCAAGCCACAGCTGTCTCTGCTTAAAGCTGGGGTAGTTTTGCCTCCAAACGCGACGAGTTCCCTGTGATTTAGTGCTCCACAAAGTGATGAGTTGTGTCCGGTCTCAGCCAGGATTGCTGCAGTAGGGAGTGCCCGGTGGGGGACACCTGTCTCTCCATCACAGCCCTGCCAGGCTGGGGAAGGGGATGAGAATCCCTTCTCTCCCCATGAATGCTGTGTCCGGATCTTCCCCGGGGACGGGGGACACTCACCAGCAGGTATTTCCCCCTGCAGCGGAAAACAAGCTGGACTCCTTCAGCCCCGTGGCCACTGAGAGTGTCAAGAGGGAGATCATCACCGCAGCCCGCGATGGCTGCGAAGTGTACTTCTCACGCCTCTTCCCAGCCACGGTGAGGGTCTGTCCGTGGGGTGGGTTGGTGTGGGGGGCACCGCAGCCCCCGGCTGAGGCAGCGTCCCGGGCCCCGCAGGGCAGCGTGGGGACAGGCGTGCAGATCCTGGCCGTGTCCCACACTGGCATCAAGCTGCTGCGGCTGGTGAAGGGCACCAACGTCCCCGGGGAACAGCTGCGGGTGCTGCGGACGTACAGGTAGGGGCGAAGAGCCGGGGTGGTCGGGGTGGGACGGGTGCTGTGGGTGCCGGGTGTTTCAGCCTCCCCTCGCCCTGCCCCAGCTACGCCGACGTGCTGTTCGTCACCACCCCGTCCAGGAACATGTTGGAGTTCAACCTGCGCAGCGAGAAGCTCATCCTTTTCTCCCCCAAAGCCCCTCAGGTCAAGGCCATGGTCGACGACTTCATCACAGAGCTCAGGAAGGTGGGGGGGGGGGTGCCCTGGGGCCAAGGGGACAGCTGAGGGCATGTCCTGGGGGCCAGACCCTGCCTGGGTGCCCGTGTTTGGGGGGCTGGGGTGGGCAGTGGAGGGCACCCTGCAAATGGGACCGTGCCTGGGGAGGGCACCTTGGGGTGGTCCTGCAGCCGTGGGTGCTCGAAGCCCCTGTGCTGGGTGGGATGTGGGTGCGCATGGGTGCGCATGGGTGTACCGGCGTTGCGTGCACGGGCTGTGCCAGCCCCTCCTGTGCCCAGGACTCGCAGTACGTGGTGGCTGTGAGGAACTATAGCCCGGAGGACGGGCGCAAGCTCAGCTTCCACAAAGGGGACATCATCCACCTGCAGCCGCTGGAGTGTCCCGAGAGAGGTGAGCGACCCCCCACAGCCCCCCCATGCCGAAATGCCCTCAACTCAGGGCACGGGGGTGGCAGGACTGATGGCTTCACTGCCCCTGGAGGTGGCCATGCCCTGGCCTCGCATCTTGTGACACCCTGTGTCCCCATGATGTCCCTGCAGACCACTACTATGGCTGCGTGGTCCGCAAGAAGGTGATGTACCTGGAGGAGCTGAAGACGGGCACCCAGGATTTTGGTGGGTGCCATGATGTCCCTGTGCGTGTCCCCAGCATGCATACACTGCCCTGAACCGTGTCCTCTCCTGGGGCTGGGCCAGGATCCTGCCTCTGTCACCCACCGCAGGATGGTCTGGGCTCTTTTCGGCACTGACCTGATGCAGGGGGATGCTCCCCTGTGGTTACCGCTCTGGGTGGCATCGGCTGCTGCCCCACGTCCCTGCAGGCGACAGGCTTTGTGGTCTCTGGTCTGTGCCATTTCCTTGAGCAATGCCAAACCGCAGCCGTTTCCAGCCAAAACCAGTGGCCAATCCCCCAGGAAAGGGGTTGGGGTGCTGCAGGGTGCAGCGGGCAGGAGGGATTGGGTGGAGGCTCTTTGGGGGGTGGCCCCCAGGGCTGCCATCCTGGGGCCATCCCCACCATCTGCCCGGCGCAGGGTGGAAGTTCGGGGCCATCCATGGCAGGTCGGGGCTCTTCCCCGCCGAGTACGTCCAGCCCGTCGCAGCCCCTGACTTCGTCCATTTGCCAGCGGAGAGGAAAGAGGAACCCAGGGACAAGCAGGGCAAGGTGGCATCTTCGGTGGCTGTGGCCGTGGCCGTGGCCTCCACCGCTGTGGCCCAGGAGCTGGACCGGAAAACCGAGGTGGGTGCTGGCCCGGGGCTATTGCCGGCATGGTGCTGGCTGTGCCCAGCACCCACCATCCCACTCCGCAGGCGTCCCCTACCAGCACCGCCTTTGTGGAGGGTCCGGAGCGAGACGGCGGCGAGTGGCTCGGTGCTGGCATGGGGACCTGCCCCATGCTGGCCTTCGCCCAGCGGTATTTCCGCGCAGCGCGGCACAGGACCATGTGAGTGCCCAGCGGCGGGATGGGGACAACCCGTGGCAGGGACACACGTGCTCACCTGTTCCCTCATCCCTCTCCCAGGGAATCCTGCGGGACCAGGACAAAGAAGGATGTGCTGGAGATGTTGACGTTCACCAAGGTGCGGGGGAGCGGGGTGTTTTGGGGTGCCCCTGCTCTGCCATCACCCGTGGGTACCCCCGAGGTCCTGGCATGCTCGGGAATTCCCTGAATGCCACCCCAGCCCCAATCCCATCCCTCTGGCTGCTCCTGGGAGCTGACCCTCTCCCCCTCCAGACCCCCATCCAGGAGTCGCTCATCGAATTTGTGGACGGTGGCATCAGCAAACTGGCCACCGAGGCTTTCCAAGGTAGGTGAGGGGGCACAAGTGCCCCATCCCCCTGCACCACAGCTGTCGCCAGTCCCATCCTTGGAGGAGGGGGGTGACAGGCACGAGGTGGGCAGATGGGGTGGCCAGGAAGGGCTTAGCTCCTGGTTCCACTGCCCCAAGTGCTCGGAATATTGCCCACACCCAGGGGAGTGTGTCCCTGGGGAAGGGATGGGGTGAGCTGTGCCACTGTGTGGCTTTGTCGTCCCCAGCCGTGATGAAGTTCATGGGTGACCACCCTCTGCGGGGGCAGACAGAGCTGGACACCATCTGCACCATCCTCAAGGTAAATCCCCCATTGGGGTGGTGAATCCTGGGGGTGGCCTGGGCAGGAGAGTGGCAGCAGGGGACATCCCCAACCGCAGAGTGAGCTGTGCCTGTCCCCCAGCTGTGCGCGGAGCACGAGGTCCTGCGGGACGAGGTGTACTGCCAGATCGTCAAGCAGGTCACCAACAACACCAGCTCCAAGCCGTGAGTCCCTGCACCCGTGCTGTCCGCCCCAGCTGGAACAGCATAGGCTGGCACTAGGGACACTTGTGTCCCCAGCCAGGCTGAGCCACCCCAGCATGGGGGGACACCCGGGGAACCCCCCCTTGCAGTGGGCTGCACTGCACCCCAGGGTGGTGGGTGCCATTGCAGCTGCTGTGGACACCCTTCCCCGCTCCGGGGGCTCAGCCCCAGTTCTTCCCGGCAGGGACAGCTGCCAGAAGGGCTGGAGGCTGCTCTACATCCTCGCCGCCTACTACAAGTGCTCCGAGGTGCTTTGGCCCTTCCTCCTGGCCTTCCTGCAGGATGCTAGCGGGCATCTAGAGCTGCCCTTCCAGGGTAAGGGCTCCACACGCCCCAGGGTGCTGGGTGCGCGGTGGGGAAGGGCACCCAGGGGTGTCACGGGGCTCCGGAGACGTGGCTCAATTCAGCCTTCATCCTGGTTCCCATCCCCACCAGGCATCGCCAAAGCCTGCGAGCAAAACCTGCGGAAAACCCTGCAGTTTGGTGGCCGCAGCCTCTTCCCCAGCAGCACGGAGCTCAAAGCCATGGTGGTGAGAGCGGGTGCCTGTTGGGTGCAGAGCAGGCACCTTGAGATCCCCCCCGGATGCTCGAGATCCTCCATGGGCTTGGGATCCCTGCTGTGGGTTCGGGGTCCCCCCCAGACACTGCCCTGGGGCTGAGCTGATGGCCCCTTGCTGGTGTGAGGAGCCCAGTCCTTTGGGGGGGGGCTGCTCTCCAGGGGCACTGCTTTGGGGGTGCCTTGAGCTTTCTGGGGTCCCCAGCAGGGATGCAGCAACATGCACGTGGTGGTGGTGGGGGGGCACGATGGCTCACTTGGGCAAGATACAGGATGATCCCCATGGGACGGTCACCACGGAATAGCCTGGGGATTTGGGGTGTCCTTTGGGGTCTTGCCGTGCGAAGGGCCCCCCTGCACCCCAACATGTCCCCCCCCCACACACAGGCTGGACGCAGCGCCAAGCGCCAGCTCTTCCTCCTGCCCGGCGGCATCGAGAGACACCTCAAGATCAAGACGTGCTCGGTGCGTTGGAGGGGACAACAGGCTCAGTGCACCCCATGCTCATGGTGACCCCAGGCTGTGGGCACCCCAAGGGTGTGGGTCTGGGGGGGGCTGCACTCTTTGTCTGTCCCTGAGCTGGGGGACTTTATTCTCTGGGAATGGAACATCCCTTCCCCGGGGAGCTGCATGGGATGAGCTTCAATGCAGGACCCGTTGGTGGCCCCACGCATGGCAGGGGGATGTGGCAGCCCCCCATCTGCCTGTCCCCTGTGCCCAGGTGGCTCTGGACGTGATCGAGGAGCTGTGCAGCGAGATGGGCCTGCAGCACCCGGAGGCTTTTGATGAGTACATCCTCTTCGTGGTGACCGACAGAGGTGAGGGGTGGGCAGGGACAGCCATGCCACTGCCAGGTGCCATGCGTGGTGGCCATGCTGAGGCTCCTGGGGTGGTGCAGGGCGGAGTGTGCGGCCGCTGACCCGCCGGGAATATGTCCTGGATGTGGCCGCTGAGACAGAGTGCCGGGACACCAGCTACACCTTCTGGTGCCGCCGCGTGGTCTGGAGCCAGCCCCTCAAGTTTGACAATGAGCTCTATGTCACCGTCCACTACAACCAGGTTGGGCCACCCCGCCAGGCTCTCCTGGGGCCACCTCCCTGCCACCCCCCCCAGCATCCTCCGTCCCTAAGCCACGTCCCTGTGTTCCGTCCCCTCCAGGTGCTCCCTGACTACCTCAAGGGGCTGTTCACCGTCCTGCCGCCCGCAAGGCCAGGAGAGCAGCACTTCCCGCACGTGGCCAAGCTGGCCGCCCTCCAGCACCGAGCCAAGGACCGCCATCATGTCCCCACCGCGTATGGCCCGGGGCAGGGGGACTGGGGGGGGTCACGTCCCATGGGGTGCAAGACCCACTGGCCATCACTGGCCCTGACCTCCATCTCCCTGCAGGCGGGAGGTGCAGGACTACGTCCCCCCCCAGCTTTTCCGCCTGCTGAAGGCACAGTCCTGGCTCCACATGGTGACGCAGCACATGCAGCAAGCCCAGGCGCTCAGCGCCCACCAGGCCAGGGCACAGTTCCTGGGTGAGTGGGCACTGCACCGTGATGGGGACGGGATGCCAACGGGGAGGCGATGCTAACGGGGAGACGATGCTAAGGGGTAGGTGATGCTGCCGGGGATGCAGTGCTAATGAGGACACAGCCTAATGAGGATGCAAGGCTGCCGGGGATGCGATGCTGCTGGCGATGCAATGCTGATTGTGTCTTCCTAACGAGGACACAATACTAATGAGGATTCAATGCTGCTGGGGATGCGATGCTGACAAAGATGAGATGCTGCTGGGTGGCTCCTCTGCGGGGAGGCTGGGACAGGCAGACCTTGGCCCTGTGTGGCACCTGGGGTGCTGCACATAGGGGGCTGGACCGTGGCAGAAGGGCAGGGTGCTCTCAGGCCCCACACTCGGCCACCCACTTTCCCAGCAGGCTGCAACGGGGCCCCTTGGCCGCTCCGGGGTCCGATCCTGCTCCTGGTCCAGAGCCTGAAGCTGTGCAAGGCTCTAGGAGCTGACCCAGCTCCTGCCAGGCTGCGACCCCTGGCAGAGGCGCTATGGGTGCAAGCCACCCCGGGATCCAGGCAGCAGGGGGTGGCAGCGGGTGCTGAGACCCCGTCCTCCACCCCGCAGGGCTGCTGAGTGCCTACCCCATGTTCGGCTCGTCCTTCTTCTACATCCAGAGCTGCAGCAACAACGCCATCGTCTCACCCTGCATCCTGGCCGTCAACCAGAACGGCCTCAACTTCCTCAGCAAGGAGACCCACGTAGGTGGGGGGCTGTGGGGGACACGGGGGCCCGTGGGCACCACCCTGTCCCCCTGCTCCTGCTGCAGGGACAGAGCCAGGCAGCACCGTGAGATGTGAAGGCAGGGGGTGGTCGATGTCCCTCTCCGAAGGGGACGGGGTTTGGCCCCAGGAGGCCAGGTCTGCCCGCCTGTGCCCTCCCTGTGGGGGGGTCGGGGGGCGGCATCGCTGGCACCCTCCGTCCTGCCCTCCTCCGCACCCACTCTGGTCCTCGGTCCCCTTGGGCGGGGGGGTTCCTGGGTTGCGTGGGCCACCTGCCCTGTCCCTCCAGGAGCCCGTCGCCAAGTTCTCGCTGAAGGAGATCCAGTCGACGCGAACGCAGCGGCCGACGGCCGGATCCAGCTACCCCTACGTGGAAATCACGCTGGGCGACCTCCTGGCCCAGGGCATCACCCAGCTGCAGCTGGAGCAGGTAGGCGACACCCGGGGGGATGTCGGGGGGTCCGGGGCGGGTCGGGGGGTCCCGCGGTGGTGGCGCAGCCGCTGATGGCGCGTGTCCCCCGGCAGGGCCTGGAGCTGTGCCGTGTGGTGGCCGCGCACATGGAGCGGCTGCTGGGAGCCCGGGAGAAGAGGCTGACGCTGCCGCCCAGCGAGATCACCCTGCTCTGAGCCCACCGCCGACCCCCGCCGCGGGGGACGGAGGACGCATCCGCCCCGTGGTGTCCCTAGCCTGGCTGGTGGCCGCCGTCCGCCCTGTCGCCCCCTCGCTGTTGTTGTGGTTTATACACGCCCGTGAGCCCGGCCCGACTCGGTGTCCATGATTTTGTGCCGCGCTCGTTGCTGCGGGGGGGTGCTGCCCCCCGTGCCTCAGTTTCCCCCTGTCCCCACGCACCAGCTCCCCCCAGCTCTCTCCTCCGGTGTCCCCGTACCCCTGCCCGCTGCCCCCGAGTGGCGCTGTGCCGGCTGTCCCGCTCCGCCCGCCCGCCCGCCAGGGGGCGCTCGGGCCCGCCCGCCCGCAGGCACCTCGGCGGCCACCCCAAACCCTCCGCCTTCCCACCCGCCGCCGCGCGCGCACGCTAGGCCCCCCCCCCCCCCCCCCGCGCCGCCCGCCAGCCGCCCAATCAGCCGCCGGCTCGAGCCGCTCGCGCCCGCCCCCCTGGGCCAATCAGCGGCGGGGCGGGGCGGGGCGGCGCTGCCGGTACCCGTTACGGCGCGAGGCGAGGGCGGAGGCGGCGGCTGCGGCCAGGTGGGTACAGGGCCGCGGCGTCGCCGTACGTCCGGACGTACGTACGTGTGTGCGAGGGGCGGGGTCTGCCGGGGACGAGGTCGGGGGGGCGGTGGCGGCGGGGCGCGTGCGCGGCGGGGCGGGGCGGGCGCGGTGGGCGGCCCCGGCGGCGATCCGGGATGTCGGGCTGGCTGCTGGTGACGTAGCGCGCCGCTCGCGCCGCGGGAAGGGCCGCGCCAGACCCTCCCCGGGTCCGCCGCCTCCCCCCCGGCCCGGCCCGGTCCCCTCCGTTCCTCTCCGTGCCCCCCTCCCGTCCGCCATGGTCAGCGCCACCGCGGCGGCGGCGGCGGGAGCGGGCAGGGCGCCGCGTCGCCCCGGGGCCGCCGCCAGGCATGTGCCAGGCCCGGCCGCCGCGTGAGCGCCGCCACCGGCACCGGCAGCATTGTCCGCGCCCGCCCCGGGCCCAAGCCGTGAGTGTGGCGTTCGGCGGGCCGCCCCCTTCCCACGGGGAAGGGCGGCGCGGCGGGAGGGAGGCGGGAAGGGGGTGTGTGGGGGTCCCACCTCCCCGGGGCAGGGGTGGGGGGGGGTGGGCACGGGCCGGCCGGTGGCGGGAGGGGGAGTCCCCGTCCTCATCTCCCGGTTCCTCCGGTGCTCTTCCCCAGCAGGGCGGCGGGTGCCATGAATAGCAGCGTCGCGTGTCCCCCTGCTGCCGCCTCCCGCCGCCGCCTGCAGCGTCGGGATCGATAGAGGCGGGGGCTGCGGGCGCACTATGGCCGGCAGCGGCTACACGGACCTGCGGGAGAAGCTCAAGTCCATGATGCCCTACCGGGACGGCCACAAAGGCGGCGGCAACGGCGGGAGCCTCCCGCGGGAGCCCCCCGAACCCCCTTACGATCGCAAGCGGCGGCACCAGGAGGACTCCGGCTCCGAGCCCAGCGACTACGAGGAGCAAAAGGAGGAGGAAGAAGCTCGGAAAGTCAAAAGCGGCATCCGCCAGCTTCGCCTCTTCAGCGCCGAGGAGTGCGCCAAGATCGAGGCGCGGATCGAGGAGGTGGTGTCCCGGGCGGAGAAGGGGCTCTACAAGGAGCACACAGTGGATCGGGCCCCGCTGCGAAACAAGTATTTTTTCGGGGAAGGCTACACCTACGGGTCTCAGCTGCAGAGACGAGGCCCCGGCCAGGAGCGGCTGTACCCCCGAGGGGAGGTGGACGCCATCCCGGAGTGGGTGCACGACCTGGTGATCAGGAAGCTGGTGGAGCACCGGGTGATTCCCGAGGGCTTTGTGAACAGTGCCGTCATCAACGACTACCAGCCGGGGGGCTGCATTGTCTCCCACGTGGACCCCATCCATATCTTTGAGAGGCCCATCGTCTCCGTCTCCTTCTTCAGCGACTCGGCGCTCTGCTTCGGGTGTAAATTCCAGTTCAAACCCATCAGGGTCTCGGAGCCCGTTCTCTTCCTGCCCGTCAAGAGGGGAAGCGTCACGGTGCTCAGGTAACTCGCCCGCATCGCCGAGGCCTCCGCTAATGTGCCGGGGCTGGGTTGTGTAACGCGAATCACGAGGCACGGGGATGCACACCCTGACGGCAGTTCGGGCTTGATCTCACCCGCCTGTAGGCATGCAGGGCCTCGCTGCAGTGGAAGGGGTGAAGGAAAGAGCTGGGGGGGGGTCCTGCCGCCACAGTGGATGGGGATTGAGGGGGGTGTCCTCTCCACAGGGCTGAAGGCGAGTCCTGGCGGGAACGTGGCCACTTGTGGAGCCGAGCTTTGCCGTAGTTCCTGTAAATGGTTAAAATAACACATCGAGGCACAAAATGGATTCTCTGCCCAAGAGTGATCAGAGCGGAGCAGCTGGTTGGGACGGGGCTGCTGGGTCTATTCTTAGCTCGGCCGGTGTCTCCCTGACCTGACCTTAAGCATGGAGAGGAGGTGTGAATGGCCTCGTCTTCCCAGTCTGTAAACTGGGAATGCTAAACCCTCCCCTGCCCGATGCTGTTGGGGAGACCGGACTGCAGAGCCCTGTGGGACTGTCACTTGGAAACGTGGTGGGTCATGTGTGCAAGAAAGGACTTCACGTGTATTCTTGCAAGCGGGGGAAGAGCTGTGGAGGTGAAATGACCTGCCCAAGGTCACTCAGCCGGTCGGTAGTAAAGCTGGGATTGGTACTGGGAAACACCTGCTTCCTAATCCCCCCTGCTTCCCGATACGCGCTGGGCAGGGAGGTGAGGGGACAGGCAGGGTGTGCGCAGGCTGGTGCGTACGGACAAGCCGGTGTGCAAGCCTTGGGGAGGGCGGACCAAAGCCCAGCGCCGGGGCTGCCTGACTCGGTGAGGTGTCCCTGAAGGTCAGAGTGCTCCCTGCAGGTTTCGCCAGGGCTCTGCCAGCAGTGCTTCCAGCTACCAACTGTATCCTCGTTTGGGGTTTTAATTTTTTTCTAATTTTTTTTTTTTTTTGGCCTGGTGAAGGTCCAGGCTGCTTTTCAGGGCTCCTAGGCCGTAACACAATCCTCCGCTTTGGCTTGTAAAGTGATCGCCACAGGGTTCGGGAAGGAATTTTTCCCCCCCACGTACACACAGCCTCACACCGTTGACTAGTGCATCAATAATAAATGCTGAGATCTCGCGTAGCTTTTATCTCGGAAAAGCTGCACAAACATTAACTAATCCTCGCCGTACCCCCTGCGTTAGGTAACTTCTGTGGATTAGCGAGGGATGAGGGAGGCTGCAGAGGGAAGCGTGAATGGCGTTGAGGTCATTTTCCTGTTCTCTGGTGGGTCAGCCGGGGCAGGGAGGGTGCAGGGGGTGGCAGAGGTCAGGGTGATTTCATGAAACGGGACCGGAGGGGGACCTAACCTGCCGCACGTCCTTTTTACCGCAGAGCAAGCTCCGTCCCTGGGGATGGAGGCTGCTGGGTGCAAGGCAGCCGCTCTCCGTCGTCTCCTCTTAGACAGGAGAAGGGAAACTTTCTACTCTAATTTTCCTGCTGTTGATGTGAACCCCTGTGCTGCCTTTCCCTGGGGAGGGGGGGCTGGTGTAAATAGCTGTGTGTCCTTTCACAGCCAGAAGCCTTGGTTTTTTTTTGAAGGACAGTGAGAGTTTTTTTTCTGCCTACGAGCGTGCTGGCAGAGCTGTTAACACAGGGTCTGTCTGTCGTAGTCAAAGCCAGTAGGAAAACTGGCTTTAGGTCCGAAGGAGCATCGGGACACCTCAGTGGAGGATGGTGAGAGAAGGGAGAGGTGCTTTTCTCTGCTCTGGGACAAGAAAATGACTCTCACTCTTCTCCCAAAACTGCCGGGAAGAGGCATCTTGTCTCAGGGCTCCCGGAACCAGAGCAGGGTGTCTCCCAGGCCCGTGTGTTTGGGTTGTTGGCCAGCGTCACCTGGGTGCCGTAATCAGTATATTAACGTGGCTGAAACAATGGTACAAATCAAACAAAGGTATCTTTTTCCCTCTAAATTTAAGGGTTGCTTTCTGACTGACCTGCCACAGCCGTTCACTAGCTTAATCCATGGTTAGACGTTCTGCTTTCCAGCAAATAATAGACTTTAAACCGGGGATTATTTCAATTTTGGTACAGCAGTTAGCAGATACTTAGCACTCACTTAAGAGAGATTCCGCCAAAGTGATTGTTCTGTGATGATATGATCCTGGCTGGATACAAGTTCCTCGATTCCGAGACTCCCGGCAGATCTCCTTGTCTCCTGCAGATCTCCATGTCTCCCCTCTAACCCCAGCAATTTGTGAGGAGTGGGAAGAGGTGCAGACTTGTCGGTAGGCTCTCGGGGCTGTACCTCTGAAATCCAGCCCTTGGTCGTGTTTAAGTCAGCTCCCCAAACTTGGCTTTTTCTCCTGCCAGTAAACAGTTGCTGAAAGCAGTTGCCCTGGAGATGGGGAAACGGCGCAGATAGAAATGGCATGCTTGTAATGTCTGTGATTCAAATATTGCTGGGTCAGTGGCTGCTGCTGGCGTGCCGCCTTTCCGGGGAAGCCAGGATAGCCACATGTGTTTGGTTACCGTGTGGAACTCGTGAGGATCTAAAGAAAGCTGTCAGATCTCTCTCCTTGCCCCCACGTCGTTCTCCGGCTCTCCCCAGATCACCCGTGTCCCGTTCCTGCTCTCAGCAGCCTATTCCGAATTGTCCTCCTAATTTTGTAGCCACCTACCCGGCAGGGAGTCCACAGAGGGGCTTTCCCCGTATCCCTCCCTTGACTTTATTTGCCTACCACGAAGCAGGCTGTGGTGTGGGCGAACACTGAATCCTCCTCAAACTCGCTGGAAAGTATTCAGATCTCGAGGTGACAGGTTAGTGTTTAAAAGGTGGACAGGAGATTCTCCTGGCTGGGCTGTGCACCTCTGCCAGCAGGAGAAAGGCTAAGCCACCCCGCGACCTGCTAACGAGCCCTTTACTCTTCCAGCAAGGTACTCCTTCGTCTCCTTTTGCATGTGCCGTGAAGATTTGCCCTTGTAGGTTTCGACATCTAGAAGATGTCCTCCAGTCCCCTCTTGTCCCGCAGCCCCAGGAAGCGGGTGTTCCTGCAGGTTTGTCCTGCTGCCAGCCAGGCCAGGAAAAAAGCGTCAGCAGCGCCTTGGCTTGTGCTGCTCTTCTCGGGCAGTCGGAGTGAAGGTGGATGTCGGTCCTGTGGACCATCAGCTGTCTGTTGGGGGCTGCTGGCTGGACCACGTTTGTGGGTTTTCTTTTTTTTAACAATAATTTGATAAGCATCAAATCGATAGAAGCAGTGGGGAGGAGATGGAGGAATTTGCCCATTCATCTGGGGAACACGTGCTTTGACATGGAAAAAAGGGTGGAAGCTGAGGGGTGCGGAGCCAGCCGGGGCCGGTGGTTCCAGCCGGACCCCTGCACCGTGCAGGAGCCCTACACCATGCCCTGTAGCTGCTGTCATGGGTAGCGAATCTCAACACCAAGCCAACTTTTGCATAACTGCCGGGTGTTGCGTCTCAGTACTGTGGTTGGAAATAGTGGAGCTGCAGTTAGCCAGAGGAATAAATGACCAAAGGTAACGTTTCCCAAGTTCTGAGAGCCTGTGTGCCATGCAGGCTTCCCTTCTGCAGCTGGTGAGTGCTCCAGGTCGTCTCCCTGCTGTTTGTAATAGCAGTGGAAACATCATGATGTTTGTCTCTCCTGTTGTCTCGAGGCATGCCTGATGGTAGCGTAATTGGAGCTGGTTGGAGTCTCTGAAGGATGAACCTGCTTTCTTCTCAGCTGGAGGAATCTCTCCGCAACTGCCTGGATTAGAGGCTTTTCCAGAAAAGTCTGATCCCTCAGAACAGGCCGTTGGTGCAGAGGAAGTTCTGTGTGTGCCAGTGGTGATGAGGCAAATAGATTTGTTCAAGCTCTGCTTGAACTGGTTGGTGTCACATCCGTGGTTTGTGGCAGCAGCTTTCCTGAACCACAAGTAAAGCCTCGAGTTGCTCAAACCCTGCGATGGGCCAGCGTGTGAGGGCCCTCTGCCTCTGAGCTGGCCTGGCTGTCGTCAACCCCTAGAAATATTTCTCGTTAGAGACTCTGCAGAACTTCATGGCCTCCTTTCTGGTGATGTTTGTACAAAAAAATCTGATCTGCTTTCATCTCCCTGTGAATCAGTTATGTTGTGGCTCGGCAGCAGCTCTTCTGGACGGAAAAAGAGAGTCGGGGAGGAGTTGGGGGTATAAGATCTGACAGGTTGGTTAGGAGTTGGAGTGTTAGTTGGGGGAGTGTGTGAATGGCATCTGCACCTCCCTGTGTTCTTCCAGAAAATGCTCTAGGCTGGAGACTTCACGCTCAGGTGTTCTGGTGGGCAGCAATTTAGGTTTTTCCTTACCCAAGTTATCTTTTACCTTGTGCTTTGATTTTTGTTTTCTGGGCAATAAATCTCTGTGTAGACCCTCAATATCGTTACAGGTGTTTTGTTGCAGTGTTTGCCCCTTCACCCATCATCAGGATGCGGCAAGGCCAGGCAGTGGGTGAGAACTCCATGCTGGCACGAAGCAGACCAAGTGTGACAAAACCAAATAATCTTTTTCTTCCATTTCTCTGCCTGGTGCCTGTGCGAACCCCTTTGCTGGAGCGCCATGTAGAGAGATGCCATCACTATATCTGATAAGGTGCAAGCTGAGTTTTCCCACACCAGCATGGCACTGGGGCAGACTGGTGGGCCCCCATTAGGGCCTCAGATAGGGGTAGTGGGGCGGTTGCTTTGGTGCTGCCCACGTGCATCTGGGACCACGAGCTCTGCCTGGCGCTGCCCTGAAAGTAGCTGGGAAGCGGGTTCCTGCCTGGGGAGTGAGGACGAGTGGCCAGGCTGACATCTCGTGATGGAGAGCGCAGGTCTGGAAGCAGACCTTTTCCTGATGTTCAGGGTGTCGCTGGGGATGTGCTGAGTTGAATCTTAACGTGGGTGATATTAATGAATTCGCTGGAGCTTGACGCAGAGATTCCTGGAACATAATAGAGCATCATCATAAGCCCTTTCGCATAGCGCTGTCTTGTTCTGCAATGCCCCGGAGGACAGGGAGGATGGACATCAACCCCTGTTGTAACTGATCAGGGTTCAGACTCTTAACTCTCTTCTCAAAGCAGTAAATCCATCTCTGAGGTGTGCGTTTCTCACTGAGTGGGTGGGTTATCTAACCAGATGAAGGAAACCCAGTCCCATCCCCAGAGAAAACCCGTGTGTGCGTGATCTGTTTTCTGCTCCGAGTGTCCTGAATAACCTGCAAGGCGATGACCCTGGCTGTGCTCCTGGAGGGCTGGCTGACAGCCCGCGTGGCAGCAGCTTCATGGTAAAGCCTCGTGGGGAGAGTGGGCTCAGTGATTTCTGCTTCAGATTAAACTGGCGTGGGGGTGTACTAGCTTTGTGTGGCATGAGCAGCCTTCGCCCAAGTCCCTTCAAAGGTCCTCCTGTCTTTGCCAGCCATTTTGGGAGGCTCTGTAGGCATTTACCTTCTCTTTTCCCCGTGTTGGACTCTAGAAGGCTCTTTTGTGAACAGACACTCTCCAAACAGCAGGTAGAGGGCAGGCCCACCTCTCGGACCTGCTCGTTGGCACCCATGTGAGTGACGAGATGTGCTGCTGGCAGGGTGGTTTGTGTGTCCAAGCAGGTGTTCTGGTTGCTCTCCATAGACCTGCTGCGATCTCACGTGCAGTTCTGGAGCCCCGTAATTGTGCTGAACAACCAAAGCAGCTGCAAGAAAAACAATCCTGTGTGGTGCAGGTAGCTGGGGCCCTCCTTGGCCGTGACTTTCCTCCCGCCTGCTAGAAACGTGGAGTAGGTGAAGTCACCTCATACAGCAAAAGACTCTCCTGCCGAGAACGGCTCCTTGTGTGCCGTGCAGCTGCTTGAGCCTGGTGTAATATTCATCAGCCCAGGTAGCTGGGCCCTGGCAAACCAGGGAGGTTTGCAGGTCTGAATTTGAAGGTTACCCCCTGTGCGTTGTGTTTGGGTTGGGCTGTGCTGGGGGGTGGTGTTTGGATCGTGGCTGAGGATGCGCCACATGGCGGGTAGCAGAGAAGGCGAGGGTGCTGAGATGGCAGCGTCTGTGCCCAGGTAAGGGGAGTGAGATGCTCGACTTTTACCACCGCCGCGCTGCCTCCTCGACTAACAAATATTCTCATCGACTCCAGCACGTGTCCGTGTCTGGGTATGCTGCACATGTCAGCCGTGAGAGGTGGTTTTTCTTGGCGACATGCATGAGAAGATGCTTTGGAGCGATGTGCTGATTTTTTCCCCTGTTGCTCTCTAATTTCTTGATAAATGAATTGGCGGAATTTACACTCCATAAACTCATTTTCTACATGTCTTACTTCACAGTGTTGTGGCGGGTGGCAGTTTCCTCTGGTGTATGCTAAAAAATCGAGTCCAGAAAAACACAGAAAAAAAGCCCCAACTCTCCTCATTCTTTCCTGAAGTTTCTTCCTTCCAATAAGTCTAGCTCCTGTGTGCCTGGGGAATGGTGTTTGGAGGAGGAATTCCTGGTGGAAGTTAGGAAATGACTGGCCAAACTGAGTTGTTGAGGCTGGCAACCACTTTCTGCTTCTGCCTGTCATCTTTCTCACAGTGGCTTTTTGTTTTTGTTGTCAGTGGATATGCAGCCGATGAAATTACACACTGTATTCGACCACAGGACATCAAGGAGAGAAGAGCTGTCATCATCCTTCGAAAGTAAGTGTTGAAGCCCTCTGGACAGTAAGATAAACTTGGATGTGGTGGTGTGATGTTTCCTAAGGTGCTTTTGAAGAAACACTTTAAAACTGCCATGCTTGTTAATTTCCTGGCTTGATCTTACATCTTGATTAGCTGTCACTCTGATGCTCATTTGTGTCTTGCCGTACCCATTGCTTGGCCGGTGGAAGTAGATGGAACTTGTTACTGCAGAGTTAATCACTTCTTGGCTCTGTGCAGCAGTACTTCATTGTAATGTCTGTGTTTGCAAGCCCTGTTCATGTCCAAACACCTGGCTTTCATTGGCTGCCTAACTCCAAACAGCTAGGATTTCAGACTCTTGTTCTGGGCTGCATATTCAGGTGTCTGATTGTGTGATACCCACATGTGTGAGTTACTGGGCAGTCCTTTGAAGCTGGTGCTCGCAATGAAGAATCTCCTATAAAGCAGATAAGGTTTTCTCAGTAGCATGGCTTTCATTTCCTGGGGAGAGGGAGGAAGACACTGGCTTTGAAGGGAAACGGATGCAGTGAATTTAGCAATCAATTTACAGCGCTTGTCCTTCAAGTCAGTGTTGGGAAGCCAAGCTCTGTGAGCTGTATCACACGCTTCCTGTTTTAGAAGATACGCTGTCCTAGTCAGCTGATGGCGTTTCATCAGCCAGTGCCTGTTCCTAAAGGTCCTCAGAAAACGGAGAAAAAATAAACCAACCTCACCCCAAACTCCCGCAGTATGACCCTTTTTTGTGCCCAGAAATGTCCTCTCTCCTCAGTTTCTTCTACTAAGAGACCAAAAAATGTGACTGCCACATGTTCACCCGTGTGGATTGTGCCTTAGAAGATGTTAGGAGTAATTCTGCTGTCAAGAAATATTTTTGCAAGTGGAAACACACATGACTTGAGTAGTGCAAACTCAAGACGAAAGCATGGGCATGAGGGCAGGGCTGCAGTTGTGGCCCGGGCTGGCATAAGGCTAGCAGGCAAGTGGTCTAGATTCACGCTTGCTGAGCTTTTGGCCAGCTTAGTTGGTTTTAAAACAAGTCTGGCAACTTTGTAAAGATACGGCACAAAGCCAGTGGAGTGGCGTTGGACATCTGGTTAGAGAGACCCATGAAATGGAGGCAGGAAAAACAGCAGCCCTGAGGCGTTAGCCAGGCGAAATCAGCACACACCCAGCAAGGCAGGTTGAGATGTGGCAGGTGGGATGAAAGAAAGAAAGATTAGAAGCAAACCACCCCATAGCTGGTTATTGCCACATGAGGTTTAAGGCGAGAGGGTTGTGATAGGAACTAAAAGGCTGTTACGTTCGCCTTACTGGTTACTGCAGCCAGCGAAAAGCAGTGTGAGTGCTGACAAGTGGAAGACATCTCCAAATCCCGTAGCTGCTTTAGTTGGGCTTTGGGATAGAGAAGCTGCCTGTCCTAGGTTGTGGACCAGTTCCCTAGACGTGGCAGACTCGGCTAAATAAGCTAAAGCTGCCCAAACTGATGTAGATATTTAACATACTTGTTTCGACTGGCTTTGCCTCTTGCTTTCCCCAGCCTCAGTAAGATAAGGGTGCTGAGTTATTTCAGCCTAGCCTGACTAATCTCCTATAAACCAGATACAGTTGGATGTATGTATGGCTGGCTGAGATGTACCCGGCTGACCTGGTACATCGCTGCTGAAGAGACAAAGTCAGTCAGCTCCTAGCAGGGCCATATTGGCTGTGTTTGCTTAGCCATCCTTCTGTAGCAGTGTGTCCTTCTGTCTTCCCCTGATTTTTAGGGGCCTGATTTGCTTAGCGTTAGAGCAGAAGTGTCTCTGCCCAGTCAGATGCAGACAGCGATGGGCTGACTTGACTGTCAGGCTGAATGAAACCACAACGGGATTTTTCTCTTGAGCAAAGTGGAAACCCCCTGGTAATTATTTTTGTGTAATCTCCATAGAGCTTAGCAGCCTGGTGAATACACGGCAATTGCCCATTTGCCAAAGGGTGCACGCTGATTGCTGCCAAATAGAGCTTATTAATTGCTGCTTATCCCTTGTGACGGCGGCTGTCTCCTCGCCGAGTCCCGTGTGCATGCATGCATGCACAGCAGGGCTGCGGTGACCTTTGTTTGCGCTCGCATCCCCGCGGCATCTCTTGCTGCAGCGAATGCCATTCCCTCGTCCCGGATCATGCGACTTCGTGCAGTCTGAAATAGCGAGTTATGCAACCAGCAAAACAGCTCCTTCCGCTGGTAACCTGCTAGCACAAGAGGCTTGGGAGCAGCCAGTGGCCTGGTAAAACTCCTCTTCCTCCTTTTCGTAGTAAGAATCAGCCCCAAGCTTTCCAGCGGGATCTGATCAGTTGGGGCATACAGCAGCATAAACTTTGCTGCATCGCGGAGCTGGGATATTCAGCTCTGAAAAGGCTTCTGAATAGAACCTGCTGGGTTCCAGACGTTTGAGTCTGGATCTGCTCTTGTCTCTACTCCGAGTGTGTCATTCTAGAGATGGTTTTTGCTGGCAGCAGCAGGAGAACAAAGCTGCGCGAGCTGGAGAAGTGACTGAGTTTTGCAGGATGCTCGAGAGTGGCGTGGTTACCAAGTAGGTCATAAACACTTCAGTGCTGTAGTGTGATGATATTTACAGTGTTTCCTGCGTATCGGCGTGCAGGGTTGCAGGGAGCCAGCAAGGTTTGGAAGCGCTTTGAGCAAGAAGCTGGGGGAGAGGAACAATGCTCTCAATTTCAGGAGAAGCTGAAAGAGGTAGGGGATAGAAATGAGACCTATTGAAGTGGGTCTCAAAAGTCGTTTTGGAGGGTTTATACTGCCATTTAAAAGCAGTTACATAGGGGAGTCATTCTATTTAACTTGAACTTTGGTAGGTAGTTTGCTCTCTGTTTTTAGTATAGCCTCTCCTCGTACCTGCTCCTGCAGCTCATACCTGCATTGCTTTGTGGACAGAGAGAGCGTGGCTGGTGTTCCCTTGCCCTTGCAGTATATTTGGTGGTTTGTTTGTTTTAATTGCAGGCCTGTAGTTGCTGTTGTATTTGAGAGGTATTTAAACCACCTAACTTGTCCACAACGCCTTTGGTGTTCCTAGCTGGACTGGGTCCAGTCCTGGAGCCGACAGCAGCTCAGGAGGACGGCGTTGTGGACTAGCGCAGGCTCCAGCATGGCAGCTGCCTGCGGAAGTGTTCCTTGTTTCTGGCATGCTGGCCGGACTTGGGCTGCCGTGCCCAGCTTTGCTTGTGCCCAGCCTGGCATCGCCCTGGTTAACTGAAGAGGCTCTTCCCAATGGGGGAGAGGAAGCTTGGCAACTGGACGTGCTTCCTAACAGAAGTTTAAGTTGGGGTTCTCCTGTGGAAACTCCCTTAGGAGCTAAAGCTCAGCACTAGAGGGCAAGTAGTGGTTCTCCCCTTTCTTTCACCCAGACGCCTTTTGTATTCACCCCTAATCCGAAGGAGGGAGACAGGCTGCGGCAACACTATCAGGGAGCCTTTCCTTCTGGGAAGTGGCTTGGATCCTCCTGAAATGGGCAGCTCTGGAGCACGAGCACCACCTTTTAGTGTGCTTTGCCTGTTCTTAGGCTTCAGTCTATGTTTTGAAATAGACTTCAGTGGTGCTTGTAAACTGAGACTAGTAACTGTGCTGTGCTTGGAGACGGTGATAGCGCTGTGATAAGACGCTGCGCCATCGAGTTTTCCTTCCTGCTGCTCAGTCTGCTGCCTCCTTCCACGTGTGCATGGCTGCAGTTTTGCCTGGACTAGCGACAGTTCTGCTCTGGGACGAGCTGTGCTTGCTCTCTGGTGTAGCTTGAGCACGTTTCTATCCCGGCATGAACAAGGTGGTGCTGTGCTGGTGGAAGGGATGTGCTGCAGCTTCTGTTTGCTAGACCTTCTCCTGACTTGTACTTCAACTCTTTAAACCTCTTAGTCAAGCTGAGAAATGCCTGCCCCCGTGAGATCTTGAGACAGTAGGGAGTTTCCAGATAGAAGCAGTTATTACTGTTGTAGGTGATGATGAATTTTGCAGGGTATCTGCCAGGTGGCTTAACTGGAGCTGCGAGTTATTGAGGAGTCACTGTGATTTCATAGGATTTCACAGGGGCTCCAACGCCCCTATTCTGTACCCTGTAACTGGGATTGCAGTGAGCCCAGCACCATTCGCATTCACCTCATGACTGTACTGTCCCTAAGCCTTCCTCTTCCCTCTAACCAAGGCAGCAAATGTTAAAGCTGAAGCTTCAAGTACCAGAAAGCTGCAGCTTGTTCCGCTGTTGAGCGTGACAGTCCTGACCCTCTTCCTGAGCTAAGTGGCTGGGATTGAGGGTTCTGCTTCAGCACATCTTGGACAAATGTCTGCTGTAGCGTGCTAGTGGTGCTGTAGAAACTCCTTGCAAATTCTCTTCTCTTTAAATATTTGCAGAACAAGACTAGATGCACCTCGATTGGAAACAAAATCCCTGAGTAGCTCTGTGTTGCCACCAGGTTATAACTCTGACCGTCTATCGGGAAGCAACCGGGACCAGATCCTGAAACCAAAGCGGTCCCATCGCAAAGCAGATCCTGACGCTGCTCACAGGTAGGATGATCTCTCAATGAGCAATGTTTTGGATGGTATCTCTAGGTCAGTGCATGTTTGAGGCTCCTGGCCCTTGATAAGAGAGACTGCACAGCACGCTTGAAAACATCTTAGTTTGCACCTCCCAGGTGCTTCCTGTGGTGTACAGATCTGTTTTATCAGAATGAAGTTCTTCATACGTTCCTCCTAGGCTTGCGGAGGCTAAGCTCTGGCAATAAGCAGCTTACATTGTTTATCCTGTGAGTGGCATAATGAAGAAGCAATAGATTTGGCTGGCTCTTGATAATGCAGTCATTCAGAACAATAGTTTCCCTGCAGCTAATTATTTTTGACCTCTATTGCCAAGCAACCTGTGCAGCTGCGTTAAACTATATTATGAAAGCAGTCTTGGGAGAGAACGCGAGGTTTTGCTGTCTGGGAAAGGTGAAGGCCTTCTTGGGAAGCTTCTCAGACATGTTTTGGTTCCAGAGCTGCATGTGTATATTTTTGGGTGTGTAACCAGACTGTGGGAATGTGTAAGCCTGACCTTCAGGGGAGCTGCTTGCTGAGGTTTCAGACAGCTTGAGCTCTGCAGCAAGGCTTCCCTTAAACACCACCGTGCTGTGTGTGAACGTACTGATAGCCGTGAGCGATAGCCAGTCTGCCGGCTGTCATGCAATATTTCTGGTATTCTCCAATTCCAAAGCTTCCCGAAGATCAAGACTGCGTTCTCTGCACATCCTCTAAAAACCGAAAGTTGGCTTGGTCTCAGGGCTTGGCCGCTGTGTGGTCCCAGACCGTGTTTCAACCTGTCCTGGAGGGAGGAGGGTGGGGATGGCTTGTTTATGAGCAGTGTTCATCCACCTGGACTCGGACTGACTGGGAAGATAGATCAAGAAGAGAAGGTAGCCTGCAAATGAAAGCTTACCTCTGAGCACGCAGTGAGCCGGCGTGTGATTAGAGAAGCGATCACGCAGGGCAAATCTGCAGATCTGTGAGAGCTGGTGTTCAGCTTGATGTGACCTTATCAGGGTGAGGGGGGGTGTGTGTGGGGAACGGACCTTGCATAAACTTCTGCTCCAGGTAGGTATCAAAAATATGTTTTTCTCTTCCTTTGGCCTCAAAGACTCCAGTTTAACATACGTAAATAGCATGGATGTCAGATAGCGGTATCTCTTAGAGGAGCTCTGCAGTTGGCACCTAGGATAAAATAAGTGGTCTGTGCAGCCCACCAGCCCAGTCCGACTACAAAGCGATTGCAGGCGAGAGCAGAGGCAGCTTTGCAGAATAACAATTGCACAGTGCTAACGTTTGGGAGAACTAGTGAGAGGACAAAGGATTTTGGAGCTGTGGTTTGACCCTGCACCACAAGCACCCCAGCAGCTTAAATAGGAGCTCAGCTCTGTGCTGCGAGTTCTGCTGTAGGAGAGGCAAACCCCTCTGCCCAAGGGATGTTTCTTGAGGCCACAAGCTGCACTTAAAAAGAGGTGACTGAGCTGTTTGGAAGCGTTCCTGGTGGAGGTAAAGACCAAAACTTGCCCTGGGAAGGGGAAGGACTTGCATCATCGAAAGCAAAGTCCTCAGCCTCCTCATGGGAGGTGCAGCTTGGTGATCTGTTCCTGCTCTGCTGGGTGCCCAGTACTGGGAAAGCAGTGTGGAAACAGTCAGTCATAGCGCTCGAAGTATGCAAAACTGCAGATGGTGTCCGCACAAGGAATGTCTAAATCCTGTTGTGGATGTGCTCTCACTCCCTCTTTCTCTCTCTCTCCATAGGCCACGGATTCTAGAAATGGATAAAGAGGAAAACAGGCGCTCAGTCCTCTTACCAAAACATAGGAGACGGAGCAGCTTCAGCTCCGAGAACTATTGGCGAAGGTCTTACGAGTACACGGAGGACTGTGATGAGGAAGAGGAGGATGGCAGCCCAGCCAGGAAAGTTAAAATGAGGCGACACTGAGGATTGCACTTTCCAGGCTCGTGGAGCTGATGAGATTGGCCTCCAGTCTGTGAAAACTTTTTCCTCCCTCTGGCTATCTTCCATCTAGCTTCAGTTTTGGTTTTTCCTTTCAGGCTGAAGAGTAAACAGGAAGGATCTAGCAATTTGTTTTTATGAATGGAGGAATGCTGAGACATACATAAGGATGGAACATGTCCAGTGCACATGATGTCCTGAGTCATGGGTCAAATGGGCATCTCTCTTAGGAAGCAGATAAAGTTATGCCAGGCTGTCTGTTGGGATTTCTTTTGAAAACACCAAAAAGTTTAACTGTTTCATTGCGCAAGATTCAAGAATTGTATTTTTGGGGTTTTTTTTTTTTTGCTTTAACTTTCTTCCTTTCCAAATGTTCTAAATATGATGTTTGACCCCAGGAGCTGAAACTCTGTGGGGTGGCCTTGTATTCCGTGCTTCACCAAAGGGCTCCTTGGTCTGCTCTTACATAGTTGTTGGGTTTGTTTTAAGGGTGCCCTGCAGTAACTGGAAGTTTGAAGCTTTGCAGACCCCTCTTACTGCAATTGATTTCAAAGGGTTTAGGACATTTTTGTTGCACTTTAGTATCAGTTTTGAATGCCGTAGGTTTCCTTTCCAGTCCCTTTTCCCAAGCCAGTGTGGGCTCGCAGCCTTGTGTCCCTGTGTTGCCCTCTCCGAGAAGAATGTACATGAGCTCTGGTTTCTCAGTGCTGGTCTGACATGGGGTGTATTTTGCTTGAGGAGGAAGGAAAGGTGGCTGGCTTCAGTGAGGCTGGCCCAGCGTTGACCCGAGGTCCATATTGGAGCTCCGGGGCTGCCGAGCGAGTGATCGCATTGAGTACATGCTGCTTCCCAGAGCTGGAGATAGCAAAGAGGGGTAGGAGAGACGCTGTGCTTGTGAGGACGCTTGCCTTGGGACCCCCTGAGAAGAGCTCTTCTCCACTCCCTGGGGGACTGGCTTTCAGGCCCCCTACCCCTTTTAGGTGGAGAGAGTTGAGATGGCACAGCATCCCATCCCGAGGGACTGGCTACGCTCTGTCAGAGCAGGAACAGGCACTGCCGTGGCCTTGGGGGAGCTGGGCAGCTCGGCTGCAGTCCGTCCCCTCCGAGGCTGGCTCTGGGAGCGAGGACGCTGCAAGGGTCTAGTTCGACCCCAGTTCAGTGCATTCAGCAGCTACTACTGCAGTAGTAGCCTGCCGCCTCCTGGCTTATTCCTGCCTGTATTCCCAGGGTTGGGAGTTTTCTGGTTGCTACAGAAAATGCTGAGAGGAATAGGAATTCGGCCCCATGGAGTTAGTGTTAGAAAGTCTGCCGCCTTCCTCCTCTTCCTCCACCCGGTTTGCGTTAGCCAAGACCGAAGCCTCGGCGTTTTCAAAGTTTGGGGCCCAACACCATATTTAGAACCGTACTTTTAAGAAACTTCCTCCAGTTGATTCTTTGAACCCAAGTGATGGCAGTTGTAAGGAGTAGTCTTATTTTTAAATTTTTACTGCTTTGCCCTCCCTCAAATTGTAGTTTTTCTTAGTGTTGTGTCCCTCACACACTTCATGGTCTGCACGCTTGGCAATAAAAAGATGTAATATATTTTGAAACGCGTTTGCTGCTGTCTTGAGGGGCTCCCAGTCAAAAAAAAACAACCAACAAAACCCAAGCATTGTTCCCCAGAGCGTCGTTCCTTGGCGATGGAGCACGTTTGCTGACATCTGGGTCTCGGTGTCCTTTTCCTTCCTTGCTGACTTCTGCAGCTCCTGCCACTCGCCCCCTGTTAGGGTTACTGCTCAGGCTGGATTTAGCAGCCACATTAGTGCAAAGGAAATAACCATCGTGTTCAGCGCTGCTGATCTGCGAGGGGCTCATAGGCGAGATCCCCGGTCCCTGTCTCTGATTCTCTTTATCCGATTGCTTTCCCGGTGAGAGCCCCCATCGGCTCAGTGCAGAGGTACAGGCACAGCCTTGCAGCCAGCCTTCAAAGGAACCCATCTTGTCTGCCCAGAGATCTGAAAGTTCACGCTTCTGCTACTTCTGAAACCTTTAAAAAGCCATTTCAGACCATGCTTAGCGTTTGAAGCGGTGTTCCTCGCCCTCCCAGCTTTCTGCAGAGAATCCAGGCCAGCTCTTGGCAACAAACCCCCTGTTTTGGAAAGTTTGGCATTTCCCTGATAGCAAAACCACATGCTGGGAACAGTGTCCCTTCTCCTCCTTATGGCTGGTGCAAACATCTCCAGCAAGCTAGAGACCTGCTAGCAGGATGCCTAGCAATGGCTGTTTCTCACTGTCTTTCTGGATTCATCCTGCGTGTGCCCCGTGTCCTATTCAGTGTCAGGTGCTGCTGACGGTGGCAGTGGTCGCTGCCAGAGGTCTCAGCTCTGCACAGCCTGCTCTCCCCCTCTTTCCCCTCCACCAGCTCCCAGTTATTGCTCCTACCTCTGCAATATGGATACTGTACCTTGGTGTCTCAACTCAAAATGAAGCTGGAAGCAGCCTGCCTTTCTGGGTCCACTTCCCAGCGCAGGGCTCCCGTTGGCTCTTATTTCCACTGAACAAGGCATCCTGAGGTCTTACCTCTAGCCCAGTACCAACCATCACCTAATCCCTGGCCTTGTGCAGTCTATACGCATGCAGGTATCCTTCCTCTCCCAGTTTGTTTTGGTATTCCTGCATACCATGGTCAGGAGCTCTCCCTTCCTTCCTTCCCCACTTCCCCGCATCTGCGTGGTGGGTCTGAGCTGGCAGCTGTGGCTGGAGGGACAGGAGAAGCTCCTCGCCGCAGCTGCTTTCCAGCCGCCATCTGTTCTCGTGTGCGCGTGGCTTTCAACCCTGACTGGTTGGGGCTTGACACCTTGCAGAGAGAGAGAGTGGGACGCAACCAGTCTGACCTGTATCATCTCTTGGGCGAGGAGTCCCCAGCGTATAGGCAGGCCACCTTCCCCACTTGTACAGACATTTTCTATACACATGGATGTATATGTGTAGATAACATGGTTTTTTAACTCTTTTGCACTGAACAACATTGGAGTGAAACCTTGATTTGAAACCAGAAGACACATTTTGACGTGGATCCAGATGTCTAGATCCCTTACTGTAACCTGTCTGGTAAAACTGTGGCTCAAAAATGCTGGTGATGCCCATACCTGTTCTCTGTCGCCAGTTGTGTTGGGCTGCCTGCGGGCTGCGGGTCAGGTCGGTGGCATGGGTCTGCTGCGGAGGATGGGGGTGGTGAGCTCCAATTTGGAGACAAAACTTCTCCCCATCCACTCCGCAGGGCGGGCTCATGCACGGACCTGACCCGTTCAGCTTTGTCGTGTTTGTCTGGTGCGGTCATGCGGTCCGACCTCCTCTCCATCCACCCGCAGCGTGTCGTTTGTGTAACCTGCTCAGCCCAAAACTGGGAATAAAGCTACGTCCAATGTGACAATCCCACGCACCCCAACCCACAGCCCAGACTGTGAGAACCGTCTTTCCTAAGGAAGGGTGAGGAAGCTGGGGTTTGCCCCTGCTTTTCCTCAAGCAGCGGGAGGAATTGGGGTTTGTTGCTGCTACCCGTATCTCGAGAAGACTCGGTGATCGAATTAAAGCTCTTGCATCGCTTGCGTGGGCTTGGTACATCCGTAGGAAGAGAAGGGAGGGCTGTTTGCCGGCGGGAGGTGAGCTGGCCCAGGGAGGGGCTGTCTGCCTGCCGGCAGGTCCCTGCCCGGCGTGGCTTGGCAGACAGCAGGGAAGCCCGCCTTGACACATCTGGCTCCGCACCTGCTGAACTCCTGTCCAGCTGTTAGGCAAGAGCTGTGATCCCCATCCCGAGGGCGGGCTCATCCTGGAAACGGGGCGGGGGACGTTGCTGGGACCTTTGGGGCACTCGCACCCTCGTGGTCCAAGCCCCATGGGTCGTAACAGCTGCTGTGCTTTGAGGAGGGCTTGCGGGGGGCCTGGGTCTGGACCCCTGCCAGCGGCAAATAGTCTTTTATCTGCCAAAAGCGTTCCCTTTCCCAATCGGGAGGAGAAATGTTTGGCTGAGAAGCGCGTCTCTGCTCCTTCCCGTGCCCCCTGCCCACACTTACAAGTTCTGGCTGACTTTAATTTTGTTTTTTAAAGATTCTAATTTTTTTTTTTTGTTACGAATAGAAATAAATAAAAAAAAGAAACAAAAAAGAAAGTGGCAATATTTTTTTCCGTAAGCTTTTCCTAGGAAAAAGCGTGGTTTGTAACAAAGTTGTACAGTTCTGAAGTTTGAGATACGAGAAGTACTGTGTGAAACGCTGTAAATGGGGCAGAGATTATTTTATGTACAGTCTGACGCGGGGGGAATCTTTTAATTCTGGTTGATTCTTAGGAAGAATTTGGTTCTTCACTGTCAGGGTTTGGAATTTCATGGTTTCATTATTTTTTTTTTTTCTTGTATAGATTGCTGCATTAATTGAATAAAAGCAGAAAGCATCGTTCTGCCTGCCTGTGTGGTGGTGCTGGCGGCTGGGATGTGTGCCTTGCTTCTCCGCTGGCAGAAACGAGGTTGCAGGGAGCGGGGAACCGCTTCTAAATAAAGGGAGTCTCCGGTTCTCTGGGGATGGGGCGGCCAAATGCAGTGTCTGTCCCTCCCGCGCTGGCCTAGAAAGCAGGGATGGAGCTCGCTGCCTTCCTCCTCCTCTTCTCCATCCCTGGCGAGCAAATGTGGATGCTGTCCCCCTCCAGCTTCCACCCTGCCCCACTGCCCAGGCTTGCTGCAGGCAATGCCTGGTCCCCAGATGGCCACAGGATCCTGGGGAGGCTGCAACCCAGTTCTTCAGCCTCATGTGGAGCCCCTTAACCCCCCTGCAAGAGGGAGATGGTGGTGGATGGGCGTGTGCTGACAGAGAGGGGAAGGGATGGATGGGGTCTGCTGGCCTCACGTGGCGGCCTTCCTCCTCCTCTTCTGTGATGAGCTCCTGCCTGGTCTGGAATGTCCTCTCCATCACCCACCCTGGAGCCCTGGGGCTGTGCGTGGACTCAGATCCCTTCCCTCCATCCTGCAGCCCATCGCTGGGGTGTGAGGGCAGATGGGCCACCCGCTCACCTCTGGAGCGTTTTTCAATCGAAAAATCTGCGTCACCTCAATGCGGCACCTTCCCCGGGGCCCGCGTTAGTCAGCAGGGAGGGGAAGCCCTGCCCTGCCCGGGGTGACTCACCTCAAGCCCGGGTGCAGGGCAGGGTTCTTCCCCTTCACCCTGGGCCTAGGCCATGCCATGGCAGGGACAATTGGTCACCAGCTGCGGACAGGGCCTGAATACAAAAGGCAAGAGCCGGCAGGGCGCTAAGCACGGCCCCGCTCGGCGCATCCGCGCCGAGCGGGGCCGTGCTCAGCACCCTGCTGGCCTAGGGCCCAGTGGCTGGTGCCGCCATGTCGTTGAGGCACCCCATGGCTGTGGGGCCTTATAGGCCAGGATGAAGCCTTGAATCCAGAATACTCCATGACCGTGGAGGCCTTGCCGCCAGGATGAGCCGTCCTCGCTGTGCCCCCAACCAACCCGGAGAGAAAAAAACGAAAGAAAGTTGGGGGGTGGTGGGGGGAATAAAATAAATAAATAAATAAATAAATAAAGCGCCCACAGAGGGCGCCTGAGGTGAGGGGACTACAAATCCCGTCGGCCCCCGCGGCGGCGCATGCGCAGCGCGGGTGGGGGGGCCGCGCCGCGCGCTGAGCACGGCCGCGAGCTGATTGGCAGAGAGGCTTGTCCGTCAGTGGCCGCGCCCCGCCCCGCCGCGGCGGTGCCTGCCCGGGGCTCGGCGCGCGGCGCTCGGCGCTCGGCGCGCGCACCGAGACCCGGCACCGGGACCCGCCACCGGCACCGCCCCCCCATACCCCCCCCCCGCCCCCCCTCTGTCCCCCGCCCCCCGGCCGGGACCGGCACCGTCCGCACCGGGACCGGCACCGGGACCGCCCGCCCCGGTACCGGCCCCCGGGATCGCCGGCCCCGCCCGCCCTGCCCGGTACCGGGCCGCTGCCGGCCCCACCATGATGAAGTTTCGGTTCCGGCGGCAGGGCGCCGACCCGCATCGCGACCGTCTCCGGCACGATCTCTTCGCCTTCAGCAAGGTGCGCCCGGGGCGGGGGGGGCGCGGCGGCGAACCCTCGGTGGTGGTGGGGGGAACGTCCACCGGGAGCTACCGGAGGTGTCGGGCAGAGCCCCGGGAGCGGGGTGCGGGCAGCCCCCCGGTGGTGCAGGCTCCGGCACCCCCTGGGCGGGATGCCGCCGCCGCCGGGGAGCAGCGCACGGGGCACCGCCCCCCCGGGGACCGGGGTACACCCCCGGCGGGGGGGGGGGGGTCGGCCGCGGTGGGGAGCAACGTACCGGGAATCCCCGGGGAGGGGACACCCCTGGTGGGGCGGGACCCCCGGGTGGGGGCGGGTACCGAGACCCCCAGGCTGGGGGCTGCCCTCCTCCCCGGGGGTGCAGCGGACACCCCGCCTGAGGGGACACCCCCTTCGGTACCCGGGAGGCAGCCTGGGGCAGGATGCGACCCCCCCACCGGCGCGTCATCCCCCTTCCCCAGCCCCCCTGGGGTGGGGGCTCCCCCGAGCACCCCGGTTCCCGCGCTGCCCCATGGCTCCCCCAGGCCTCGCTCACCGGCAGCGGCTTTTCGGGGCACCCCACGGCCCCCCACCCCGTCTAGCCCCGCAGCATCCCCGGCTGTGTGCTCTGTTGGGGGGCTCAGCCCCAAACTCCCCGGGGGTGGGATATGGGGGGGGACAGACCCCCTACGTCAGCAGGAAAAGCTGTGGTGGTGACCCCCGGCGCTGGGGGCTTGGGGTCCCCTGGCACCCCAAAGCTGTGTCTCAGGGGGACAGAGGACATCGAAGGCCCAGAGCTTGGCTCCCCCCCACCGGCACCAGGGAGGTTTCCCGCTCGGCCCCCCTCATGTGGCGTGGGCAGCCCCCTAGCCTTGTCAAACAACCAGGGAGGGACCCCGCCAGCCCCGGGGTGCCGGACCCTTCCCTCGGCACATCGGCAGGACATGCTGTGCCAGTGGGTGCCTAGCCGGGGATCGGTGCGCCCCATCCCCGGAGCCCCATGGCATTGGGAAGATCTTCCAGCCCTGGCTGCGGGAGCAGGAGAACACCGGCACCGGCCCCTGGCTGAGCCCAGACCGTGTCCGTCCGTCCATCCTTCCGCAGCATCCTGGCACTGGCGTCAGGCGCTTGCTGTGGTGGGGACTGTGGGGTACACCGGAGGGACCGCTCCGGATCACCCCACAGCGGGGCCGGGTTGGGAGGTGTTGGGTTGCGCCGCGGTGGGGGGGGTCCCAGCCAGCACCCACCGCCTTGGCACAGCCCTGTTCCCCCCAAAACTCACCACTGTGGGTGAGGGTCTCACTGGGCTGCGAGGCTCAGCCCAGCTGGAGCCCCCCGATTTTGGGAAGGATGGTCCCACGGCCGGATCCTGCCCGAGCAGGCGCCCTGGGGGGTCTGCACCCAGAGGGCTGTCCTGGGGGGGGCTGGGGAGTGGCCCCACTCCGGACGGCCCAGCGCTTGGGCTGCCGACTGCCCACCTGCCTCCCATTAACGGTTGTTTTTCCTCCCGAGCTCCAGATCTGCCTGGGATTTGCTGTAATTTGGCCGGGAGCGCTCCTTGGCCGGGCCGGCACAGCCTTCCGGATGCGGCTCTGCTGCCAGGCGGGAGGAAGGGCTGGGACCCGGGACCCCCATCTGGGGCTCGGGGTGCAGGGCAGCTGGGAGGGCGCTTTTGGAGGAGTGCTGGGGGGTTTTTTCCGGGGTCGTTGTATCGCTTCCCGGCCTAAAGCATCACCGGGATGTCCCTGTGCTGCTGCCGTCCCAAGTCCCGCCACCATCCTCCAGTGCGGCGTTCATCCTGGGGGGATTTCAGGGTGACCCTGCGTGGAGCTGTCACAATGACTGGGACACACAGACATCCGTTAATTCGCCCCCCCAAGCCAGGCTGGGACCCTCTGGGTGCTCTGGGGACGTTGTCATGCCCCTGAAGGTGTCCCTTCGGAGGGTGAGCGGGAGCCAGGGGGTGACGGTGGCTGTGCCGGCGGGTGTGAAAAGCTGCCCCGGTGCGCCTCGGCCGCCCCAGACAAAGGGAGCGGGTCAGGATCCGGCCAGTCTGGCTCCGGCGCCTCCGTATCATCTGATCCAGCCATCGCCTCTCAGCCAAGCTGCCCCCGGGGCCACTCCCCCGGGAGCCCCACGGTCCCCTTGCCGCGGGCCGGGGCGGCGGATGCCCCCCGCGTCCCCCTGCTGCCAGGCGGGCAGCCCCTCCCCAGCCAGCGAGCCCGGGCATGCCGTCGCCGGCCGGGACTTCCTTGGGAAGGTGCCCGCGGGCGGCACATGGCTCCAGAGGGGATGTCCCCGGTGCTGGCAGGTCCCGCTTGCCTGGTTCTGCCACCCGGCACCGCAGACCCCCGGGGATGTCGTGGTGGGGGTCCCGCCTGCCTGTGGGGCTGAGCTGGACCCTGCTCACACCTCCTGGGGCACCCGCACCTTGGGCAGGGGTTTAGGGTGGGGGGTCCCTTCCCCAAAGTGCTGGCCGGGGGGGCCTTGTGCAAGCTCAGACCTCCCCCATCCTTCAGCGTGGCTTTTGGGTTTGGTCCATCTTGGGGTGTCAGGTGGAAGTTGGGTGGGGAATTGTGTCCCCCCACCCCAAGGACACCCCTCGGTGGCACTGGGGGACAAGGCAGCGTCCTCATGCGCCTCCATCATGGGGATGAAGCTCAGGCTGGTGCAGGATGGGAACTGTGGATAGAGCCGTGGGGCAAAGAAGGGGTTTGGGGGGATCCAAGAGTGGGGGGTCCCGGCTCTGACCTGCGTGTCCCTGTGGCAGACGGTGGAGCACGGCTTCCCCAGCCAGCCCAGCGCCCTGGCCTACGACCCCGTCCTGCGCGTGATGGCCATCGGCACCAAGGCGGGAGCCGTGAAGCTGTATCCTTTTCCCCCACTGAGGGCAGGAGGTAAGGACCCCCCCGCGCCCCCCCTGGCTGCCCCCATCCCGGAGGATGCCGGGAGACATGGCCGTGCCGGCGTCCGTCCATCCAGCTGGGCTGCAGCTGGGCTGGGAAGGGGGGGGCGGAGGAAACCCCCGCCTTGCCCGAAACACCAGGCGTGGGGGGGGTGCTTCCCAGTGTCACCTCCCTTATCGCGGGGCGGGGGGGCTCCTGGCCACCTTTGGGGGTGGCTGCCGGATCAACCGGGCGAGGGGCAGCAGGGCCTCTGGACGGCCTGACACTGGGGTGGGGGGCCCGGGGGTGGGGGGGACACAACACGACACGACGACGCGGGGCCCGGCCGGGCTTTGTTGCCGGCAGCGTGCAGGGAGACTTCAGAGGGCTGCTGGCGGGCGGCCAGGGCTGGATGCGGCCCGCGCTCGGGGGGCCCCGTGCCGCAGGAATGTTGGGGGGGGGGGACGGGGACGTGCCGGGGGGGTGGATGCGGGGGTGGCTGCGCCCAGATCGGGGTTGGGGTCAGGGTTTGGGAGGCTGGGGGGCCGCCGCGCTCCTCCTCCTCCCCCCAGCCAGCGGCTCGCTGCCTCCGGAGCACAAAGATGGCGTTTTTTTCTTTTTTTTTTTTTTTTTTTTTTTTTTTTTTTTTTAACTGCCAGTGCCAGCCCGGTCGCGATGTCGCTGGCCGCTCCGCTCGGCTGCCCCGCTGTGGGGTGCTGGCTCCAGCCACCCCTGGATCGAACCCCCTCTGGGGGCCATGGAGCCACCGTGGCGGGGGGCTGTGGTGCCCTGCGCATCCTCTCCGGGGATGTTTTTGGGGTGGTACCCGGCTCGGGGCTGGCAGTGGGGTGGCACGGTCTTGCCCACGGCACTGCAGCTGGTGGCCATCCCGCCCCGCTCCGGCTGCCACCCAGAAGATGCTTCTGGAGGTTCAGGGTGCCGGGGAAGCTGGGGCCGGGCGAGGCGGCAGCCGGAGCTGGCCTGACTGGTGCTACTGGTTAGTGGGGGCACCCATGGGTGCTCCCCGGCTGGGCTGGGTGGATCTGGCTGCAGACAGCCCGGCATCGAGGGGCGCCACAGCCTGGGGGATGCCCTGGGGCAGCTGGGGGTCCCTGGGCTTGGCGGTGAGCTGCTACCACCGGCGTTCCCCGGCCACCGAGAGCTGCCTGTCTTTAGGCCAGCGGCACCATTGGGTGGGGAAAGCCCCCAGGAGGGGTAAGGACGGGTGGTATCCCCCGTCCCTGCAGCACCCAGACCCCCCCTGCGTGCTCCCCCTCGCCTGCCCAGTGCTCTGGCCTCCCCGAAGCCTCTGCGGCTCTGGCCTGGCTCTGCCGGCTCGGCACAGGCTCGGCTGTGCCCAGCGCTGCCAGACAGCTCCTGCCTGTCGGTCCAGGCAGAGCCGCCGGGCCAGTTCTCCACGCCGAGGGCACCGGGGGGGGGGTGGCCGGGGGCAAGGACCACAGGGGCTGGTGGATGGAAGCCCCCGGCACACGGTGTGTGCCGAGCTGTGGCTGCGTTGTGCACCGTCGATGCCGAGCTGGAGGAAGGAGCTCGTTGGGACCGGGGGTGTCGGGGAGGCGCTGGGTCGGCGTGCACCGTGCGGTGCAGGAGCTGCCGCCCGGGTCCTGCCCCGGTTCCTGCTGAGCGGCGTTACCGGTGGAGGAGCCGGGACCAGTCGGGTGAGTGCGGCTGTGCCGGCGCATGCCGAACCCCACCCTGCTGCCGGTGCCTCTGCACGGCCACAGCCCTGCAGCTGAGGAAGAAGAGGGTGGCAGAGGGCAGGAGCCGGCCTGGCCCTCGCACACCCACCCCGGCCACGCGCCGGCTGCGTCCTGACCTGGGGCATCCCGGTTGGAAGTGCTTGCTGGATCCCAGCCAGCCCTGGGGACCGTGGTACTGAGCCCTGGCTCTGGGATGCTCAGCCCTGTCTCGCCCTGGGGACGTGGGACGGGGCTAAACTGGATCCTGCTTGCAGAACTGTGACCTGAGGAGGGAGGGGGGGAATTTGGACGGGGGGGTCCTGGGCATTCTCTACCTTTGTTGCTTCTTTGACGGCCCCCCGCCCAGATACGGCGCGCCAGGCGTGGAGCTGACGGGCTTACACAAGGAGACGGCCACCGTCACCCAGCTGCACTTCCTCCCCGGCCAGGTAGGTGGGTGTCCCTGTGGGGCCCAGGAGCAGCCCCCCCAGCCCCCCACCCACCCTGCCGTGTCTGTTCCCCCCAGGGCTGGCTCCTCTCCCTGCTGGATGACAACACGCTGCACCTTTGGGAGGTCTGCCAGAAGGATGGCTGCTCCCACCTGGAAGAGACCCGCAGCTTCGGCCTCCCGGGACGCCCAGGGTCCGACAGCGCTAAGTACTTGCCTGGGGGGGCGGTCCTCAGCCACTCCCCACGTTGGGGCTGCGGCCGGGAGTGATACCGCTGCCGGCTGGGAACCGAGCGTGGGAGCAGCCGTCCCCACTTAGGGCGGGATGGCAGCCAAGGTCCCCTTGGTGGCAGTGGTTTCCTTGCTGGGATGCTCCTCCAATCCTGACTGGATCCCTGACTGGGATGCTGCGGCGGCAGAGGGGGGACAACGCAGCCCTGGGCTTTTTATAGGTGCTGGCAGGTCCTAGGGGTGATTAATGGCTCTAATTGCTGTTAGTGCTGAGGCTGTCCCCATCCTCCTGGTCCGATGGGGATACAGTGTCAGGGCAGGGGAGGTTTGGGCTCTCTCTGGTGCTCCCTCAGACCCAGCATGGGGCTGACGCAGCCCCCCGCTCCCCCCCTCCAGCTGCTCCCCCGGCATCACGCGGGTGACGGTGGTCCTGCCAACGTCTGCTGGCACGGTGGCCTGCCTGGGCACCGAGGGCGGCGCAGTGTATTTCCTCTCCCTGCCCACCCTGGTGCTGCTGGAGGACAAAACCCTCTTCCCGGACGAGATCCTGCAGAGGTGAGCCCCGCCAGCCCCGCGCCCCGTCCCCACCACTCCCAGCCCCCCCCTCACCCCCCTGTCTGTGTGTCGCCCTGCAGTGTCCCCGATGACTACCGCTGCGGGAAGGCGCTGGGGCCAGTGGAGTCCATCCAGGAGCACCCACGCGACAGCAGTCGGCTCCTCATCGGGTACAGCCGGGGGCTGGTGGTCCTCTGGGAGCAGAGCACGCGCACCGTCCAGCACCTCTTCCTGGGGAACCAGGTACCGGGGCTGGCGGGGGGCTGGTGGGGCTGTGGCCTCCTGTGTGTTCCCCCCCATCCCGTCCTGGGTATCGAGCCCCTCTCCGTGTGCCCCCGCAGCAGCTTGAGAGCCTGGCCTGGGAGCAGAGCGGGAAGAGCATCGTCAGCTCCCACAGCGACGGCGGGTACATGGTGTGGGCGGTGAACGGTGCCGGCCAGAAGACCCAGCAGCCCGTCATGTCCACCATCCCCTACGGTATGGGGGAAAATCGCAGGGTTGGGGGCTGATCCGCTCCATCCCGGTGCCGGTGCTGCAACCGCAGGGTTGATATTTCTGTTTCAGGTCCGTTCCCTTGCAAAGCCATCAGCAAAATTCTCTGGCGGACCTGTGAGTCAGGGTATGTCCCCCGTACGGGCTGGGCTGGTGATGGGCACAGGGGCTGGGGGGGACCTGGGCTGTGGGGAAGGTGGGTCTGAGGTCTGATGGAAGCTGCTTCACCCCCCGCCCCCAGGAACCCCTTCATCATCTTCAGTGGGGGAATGCCACGGGCCAGCTATGGCGACCGGCACTGCGTCAGCGTGCTGCAGGGCCAGACCCTGGCCACGCTTGACTTCACCTCTCGCGTCATCGACTTCTTCACCGTGCAGAGCGCTGAGGTGGCCGAGGGAGGTACGTCCCACCGGGGCAGCACTGGGAAGGGGGTTGTGGTGGGGGGTTTCCACTAGTAGCAGCCATTTCCCCCCTCCCCAGGCTTTGAGAACCCCCGTGCCCTGGTGGTGCTGGTGGAGGAAGAGCTGGTGGCCATCGACCTCCAGACTCCGGGCTGGCCCACCATCCCTGCCCCGTACCTGGCGCCGCTCCACTCCTCTGCCATCACCTGCTCCTGCCATGTTTCCAATGTGCCCCTCAAGCTCTGGGAGAGGATCATCAGCGCCGGCGAGCAGCAGAGCCCCCGGCTCTCCTCCGCGGTGAGTGGCAGAGCGGGGGGAAATCTGGGGTCCCCAAGCCCCCCAGGATGGGCTGGCAGAGGGGTGACCCTTGCTCCTGCTCTCCATGGGTGGGCTCGATCCCTTCCTCCATCCCTCCCTCCAGGCTTGGCCCATCGATGGGGGGAAGAACCTGGCCCAGGAGCCCACGCAGAGGGGGCTTCTCCTCACCGGGTGAGTGGCCTGGCAGTGGGGAGGGGGGCCTGGGAAACCCAAAATGTGCTGGAGGGCGGCGGGACACGCATCCCCAACTCCTTCCTGCAGTCAGGGAGTGGGATGGGGTGGTGGTGGGGGTCCCACCACTCTTATTGGGTGGTCTGCCCCTCTTCTTTGGCTTGATGGCTGGGCAGGAGTGTGTCACCGGCTGTGTTGTGCCCCTGCTTCTGGCACAGTGGCTGCCAGCACACAGGCGGCTCTTGTTAGCCAGGCAGATGTCAGGGCCCTGCGCTAACAGAGCCTCCCCATGTCGCCCCCCCGGGCCAGGCACGAGGATGGCACGGTGCGGTTCTGGGATGCTTCGGGGGTCTCCCTGAAGCCCCTCTACAAGCTGGGCACCGCCAGCATCTTCCAGACGGACTGTGAGCACAACGACAGCCTCAACCAGGCGGGTGAGGAGGAGTGGCCGCCTTTCCGCAAGGTGAGGTCCCTGGGGCGGGGGGGGACACTGCTGCGAACCCCAGCACCCCCCTGCCTCCACCAGCAGCGGGGAGGGGGCAAGCCCAGAGGCGGGCACGGAGGAGCACCCGCCAGAGCCATCCCAGCTGCACCCTGGGGACGTGTCCCCCGGCTCGGGGCACAGCTGCCGTGTGATGCCCCGTGGGGACACAAGGGCTGCTTGTTCCTCATGCCCCGTCTCATGGGTCTGCCCCAGCGTCGGGGGGGAGCTGGGGGACGCGTGGGGACAGACCTTTCCCGGGCGTGATGCCCGGAGGAGCCCGTGTGCCACAGCTGGTACCCGCCAGCTGGTGGCGGGGGGGGGCGGGGGGGGACATGGGGGTGCACTGGGGAGCTGCCTTGCAGCTGTATGAAGGTGCCTGCCCCTCCCCGTCCCTCCCGCAGGTGGGCTGCTTTGATCCCTACAGCGATGACCCACGCCTGGGTGTGCAGAAGATCGCTCTCTGCAAGTACACGGCCAAGATGGTGGTGGCCGGCACGGCAGGGCAGGTAGGGCAGCAGGGGACAGAGCCGGGGCTGCCGGGCACCTCTTGGCTCCCCCATCAAGGACACGTGGCAGGAAGGGGGCTTCAGACCCTGAAGACCCCCACGTCTGTCCACGAAGGGCTTCTGCTCTCAGAGTTTTGCCCCTGGCTTGCAGCAGGGTGGCTGTCCCGGGGGGCTGGCATGCATCCCCCACCGTCTGCGCTTCTCCCCTACAGGTGCTGGTGATGGAGCTGAGCGACGAGAAGTCGGAGCACGCGGTCAGCGTGGCCACGGTGGACCTGCTGCAGGACCGCGAGGGCTTCACCTGGAAGGGCCACGACCGGCTGGCCCCCAGGAACGGGCCCCTGCCCTTCGCCCCTGGCTTCCAGCCCAGCGTGCTGGTGCAGTGCGTGCCCCCCGCCGCCGTCACCGCCGTCACCCTCCACTCTGAGTGGAACCTTGTGGCCTTCGGCACCAGCCATGGCTTCGGACTCTTCGACTATTACCGGCGGAACCCCGTGCTGGCCAGGTATGGGGGGGATCTCGGTGCTGGGGACCGCATCCCCCCTGGAACGACGTGGCAGGGGTCCGGGCGCTGAGCAGCATCGGTGCCCGCAGGTGTACGCTGCACCCCAATGACTCGCTGGCCATGGAGGGGCCCCTGTCCCGCGTGAAGTCCCTCAAGAAGTCCCTGCGGCAGTCCTTCCGCCGCATCCGCAAGAGCCGGGTGTCAGGCAAGAAGAGGCTCAACAGCAGCAGCCCCTCCAGCAAGGTGGGCAGCGAGCGGGGCCGCCGTGGCTGCTCCTCGTCCCTGCTGGGCAGGGGGTGACCCCCGTGTCCCCATCCCCAGGTGCAGGAGGCCAACGCGCAGCTGGCCGAGCAGGCGGGACCCCCCGAGGTGGAGATGACACCCGTGCAGCGGCGGATCGAGCCCCGCTCGGCTGACGACTCGCTCTCAGGGGTGGTGCGGTGCCTCTACTTCGCTGACACCTTCCTACGAGACGGTAGGAATCCCCCCTTCCTGGAAAAAGCCCCCGAGCTGGGCCTGGCTGGTGCCACACTGTGAGGCTGGGGCTCTAACACTTCTCCCATCCCCGCAGCTGCCCACCACGGCCCCACGATGTGGGCAGGGACCAACTCTGGCTCAGTGTTCGCCTATGCCCTGGAGGTGCCATCGCAGGAGAAGTTTTCGGAGCGGGCAGTGGAGGCGGTGCTGGGGAAGGAGATCCAGCTGATGCACCGGGCGCCGGTGGTGGCCATTGCGGTGCTGGATGGGCGGGGGAACCCCCTCCCCGAGCCCTACGAGGTCTCACGGGACCTGGCCAAGGCCCCTGACATGCAGGGCAGCCACTCCATGCTCATCTCCTCCGAGGAGCAATTCAAGGTGAGCGTGGGGCTTGGAGTCCTGGTGTGGTGGGGCTGGGACGCACCACCCGCAACGTGTCTCACGTCCTCTCTGGGTGTCCCCATCACCCTGGGCAGAGGGATGGAGATGACCGTCCAGGGGCACTCCTATGCCTGTTCCCAGGGTAGTGGCTCCGAGGGAAAGGGGCTGCCCTTTGCCAAGGGCTTCTGTGGTGGGATGCTGCTCGAGTGCCACCCCGTTATCCCCTGGCACCTGCATCCTCTTGCCCATCCCCAGGTCTTCACGCTGCCGAAAGTGAGCGCCAAGACCAAGTTCAAGCTGACAGCACACGAGGGCTGCCGGGTGCGGAAGGTGGCCCTGGTGAGCCTGGCCAGCGCTGGCTCCGAGGAGCGGCTGGAGAACTGTCTGGCGTGTCTCACCAACCTGGGTGACATCCACATCTTCACCGTGCCCAGCCTGCGGCCCCAGGTCCACTACGGCTGCATCCGCAAGGAGGACATTAGCGGCATCGCCTCCTGTGTCTTCACCAAGCACGGCCAGGGTGAGGACACCAACCCTGCACTGGGGGTGATGTCCCTTGTAGATGGGACATCATCTCTGGCTGGAGCCCCGCGGGGGTCCCTAAGGCTCTTTGTTGTCCCCTCCTTCTAGGTTTCTACCTAATTTCGCCATCTGAGTTCGAGCGCTTCTCGCTGAGTGCCAGGAACGTGACAGAGCCGCTGTGCCGGCTGGAGGTCGCCCGGCTCCAGGACACCTCCTGCCTCAGGTGGGATGTGCCCCGGGGATGTGGGAGCTTTGCTATGGCAGCACCCGCCCCGTTGCACCGGCTCCGGCAGTAACTTCTCCCCATGTTTCCTTCCAGCAACAGCTTGATGGCGACGCCGAAGCTGCCGCAGGCGAATGGCACCCACGTCCCGTGCAGCCCTGAGGGCCGATGCTCCCCCACCGACAGCGACCGTGAGCAATCACTCTGTCCCCATCATGTGCACTGCGTCCCTGTGGGCTCTGCTCTGGGATGGCCTCGTGTTGTGGCTGTCCCAAAACCTTCCCATCCCCGTGGCTCCCCAGGGTCCCCCGAGGAGCACCCGGCCGCCTCCTCGCCTGGCACCATCGATTCCCCCAACAGCAGCATGGAGAACCCGCTGGACACCACCGGGGATATCACTGTGGAGGAAGTGAAGGATTTCCTGGCGTGAGTTGGGGGGGAAATGGTGTAAGCAGTGCTCGTGGCCCTTGCCGCTGGCACTGAGGGGCTGCGGCGGTGCCCCCAACTGCCTCTTATCCGGCTCTGCTCCAGGTCCTCGGAGGAAGCGGAGAGGAACCTGAGGAACGCCAGCGAGGACGAGGCACGGCCCACAGGGATCCTCATCAAGTGAGGTGTGTGAGGGGCTGGTGGTCCCCAGGGTGGGCACGGGGGTGGGTGGCCCTGTGCCGTGGCGGGGACATGGCTCCGGCTGCAAACCTTGGGGTGCCACGGGCTTCGGAGCTGTGACCCCCGTGCAGTGCCGCAGCATCCCCATCCGTCATGGGACAATGGGACTGTGGTCGCTGGCGCTTGTAGAGGGGTGGGGAGCAGGGGGGTACCATGTCCTGGAGCCCCACCAGGTCCCCTTCTCAGGGTCTGCGTCACCCGCAGGCATCACCGGCCTCCCCGGCCCATCTCAGTGCTCGGATTCCCGGGATGCGTGACTCGACTGGACCCCCCCGTGCCCTCTCCCTGCGTAACGTAGACTCGCCTCTTCTCTAACATCCGCGCCGGCCGCCGCTGCACCCTGGCTCCGGCACGCTCCCCCCACGCCTCCCTGCCCGGCCGCCCGCCCCGGCCCCCCCCCACCGGCCCCGAGCCGGGGTCGTGGTGCACAAACTCTTCCCGGGGAAGATAATTTCGTTTTTTATACACGGTTGAGTGTCACTGTCCCCGGCTCCAGAGCCCACTTCCCGGGGGATGCTGCTGCTTCCCTGGCTCCATGGGGAGGGCTGGGGCTTGTGGACCCTTCTCATCCCCCCTGGTTTTGGTCCCTTGGGGAGGTGGGGGGCCGGGAGCCCCTGGGCACGGCCCCCCCCAGTACCCTGGTCTGTGTTTACATGCCCGGCTCCCTGCAGTTTACAGCCCCGTCCCCTGCCTGCCGGGAGGCTCCGGCTGCTGCCTGGGGACTGTCCCCTTCCCGGGGGAGCCCAGCGTGGACCCCCTGGCTTCCAGGTGGTCACTGGAGGGCTTGAGCAGCCTGGAGAGGGGGGGGGTCACAGGTGGCCTTTTTCTCTTAGTGGCTTCTCCAAGGGCTATTCTCCAGGTTGGGCTCCGTGCCTGCTGCTCCTTTCTGACACTAATTCCTGCCACGGGTGGGTTTGGGATGGGATCGCACTGCAGGGGACACACCAGTTCCTGGCCCTAGTCCATGCTGGTGCTGAGGGCAGGTGGGGAACACAGATGGGGCATGGAGTGGCCCCATCCTGGGGGGTCTCATTGTGCCAAATCCCCTCCCCAGGCTCCCCAGCTCGGCCTCATCCTCACAGGGGGCTGCGGTGACACTGGCTCTGTCCCCCAGGGGCTGTCCCTGTGTGGCTCCGGGGCTCAGCCTGGTACCTGTCCCTCTCCTTTTGGGGTCCTGGGGCCGTTTTGGACACCCCCCCCTCCCCCCGCCCAGCCCTGGGCTCTCTTACGGTACGTGTGTGGCTGGGGGGGGGGGAGCCAGGCAAGGCAGCGGTGCCCTGGGCTCCATCGCTGCCTGACGGGGCCGGGGCTGTAGCGTCCCTGGTAGACCCCCCCCCCGACCTCATCTTTTCTTTTTTTTTTTTTTTTTTTTGGTAAGATGAATTTAGCATTGTTTAGTTATTAAAAATACTGGTTTTTAATATTGAAAATAAAGCATTTAATAGCAACTGCCCAGGCTGCAGGTGTTTGAGGAGCTGGGTGGATGTGGGACCCCCCCCCCCGCCTCCCCGAGCCACAGCGGGGCAGGATTGGGGTTGGGACCCTGCTTGGGAGTCAGATGGGTGCAGTCAGAGCCTGGCACGGCCTCGGGGTGAGAAGTGCAGCCTTTATTGATATGATACCAACGGGCTGGCCCCTGCTGGGGGGGCTGGGATCCCCCCAGACAGTGGGGCCGGGTGTAGGGCCCAGGGCTGAGAGCCCCTTGTCCCACCCCCCCGCCCCACAACTCCAGCCCAGCACTCCCTGGCAAAGCATCCTCCCACCCAAACTGGGAAACACTCCTGTTCCCCAGTTGCAGGGGGAGCTCGGCACTGGTTTGGGGCAGCAGCATCCCCAAGCAGGGTGTAACAGGCGCCCACACTGCCCCATATACCCCCCCCTCCACAAGGAGGGGAAGGGGCTGAGTTGGGCCCCATGCCAGGAGAAGTGGGGGACAAGAGGGTCAGCCCCAGTGCTCCCCGCTGGCCCCAGTTTGGGGGAGAAGCGGCTCCAAGTTGAGCTTGGCTGGGAGAAGGCATGTGCGGCAGTGCAGGGTGCCGGGGGGTCCAGCCATGCCGTGGGGGCCATGGCCAGAGCACTGGGTGCCCCCATCCCTTAGGCAGGCGGCTTGCGGAAGACGCTCCAGGCATGGAAGCAGCGGGTGAAGGGCCAGGGTTCATTGCCTTTCCGCACCAGCCGGAGCTTGCGGGGACGCGTGGGGTCCTTGGAGCGCATGTGCTGGATGTAGACCTGGAGCAGAGCACAGTCATGGGAGTCCCTGGCCCTCACCCACCTCTGGGGGCTGGTGTTCCCTAGCCCAGGAGCTGCTGGGAGCTCTGCACCACCACGCACAGGGCAGGATCTGGGCCCCAAGGGGAGGTGGAAATGCCCGAATCCTCCCTCTCCATCAGAAAGCAGGAGGGAGGCCCTACCTGGCATGCCTTCAGGCTCAGCTTGATCTCCACCTGGCTGGTCTGGGTGCCCACCCACATGTAGACCTGTGGGAAGGACGTGCAGCCGGGCTCAGACAATGGAGCCACTGGCAAATTCAGCCCCTGCCACGCTGCCCCCGGACAGAGGACACAGGACAGCCTCCCGCCCCGGCTCACCTCCCGCCCGTTGTCCAGCAGCATGATGTCATCGTCGGCCAGGTCATCCTGGCAGAAATCGGAGCACTTTTCCGACACGGAGAAATAGCCCTTCTCATTGGAGCACCTGCGGGGACAGCAAGAAGTGGACTGCATCAAAGACACGAGTTTGTTAGGACTCAGCTCATGCAGAAGGAAGGGATGTGATGGAGCAGCTGTTTTCAGCAGGTTGGTGCCCAGAGATGAAGAGTTGGGAGAGGGTTTTTCCTGTCGTGCCCTGGCTAGTCTGGGAGCACTGAGCCCCTGGTAAAGGCCACCATGGCCCAGGGCACCCAGGATGAGGAAAGGGATCAGTACAGACTCGAGCAGCCCCACCTGGGTCAGGACCTACCTGAAGAGCCGGGAGTGCTTCATGTAGTCAGCGTCTTCATCATAGGGCTTCTGGCTCCCGATGCCTACCCAGAAGAAGTTTTCGGGCTCTTCTCCCTCGTTGATCACCTGCAAGGACAGGGACAGGGTTGAGCGCAGCCGTCGCCTGCCCTGGTGGGTGCTGCCACCCAGGTAAGCCGGAGCCAAGCCCCTCTGTGCCGCCACCCACTCACCTGCTTACTGTAGGAGTCATCAAACATGTGGTTCATGATGTCCTCGGCCAGCTTGGCCTCATCGGGGTCAGCTGCCCGGCCCACCCAGGTGTAGACGATGCCCTGGTTGTCCGTGCTCTCAAAGGGCACCTGGGGAGCACAGAGAGTTGGGGCTGCCCAAGAGGGGAGGGGGGCAAGTGGCCGAGCATCCCTGAGGACGCTCAGCTGTGAGCAGTACCTTGAGGATGAAGCAGAACTCTGAGTTGAGCAGACCAGCATCTGTGTTGATCTGGATGCACCTAGAAAAGAATCCCACGAGGCACCATCAGCAAGAGATCAGGCAGTTGCGCCCACTGGCACGTACCCTGCCGGGAGCCTGGCACCCGTGGGCGCTGCCTGGCCCGGAGCATCCGTCGGGAGGGCTGACCTGGTGCAGAGGGCCCCGCCGTTGGTGCGGATGTGGTAGAGGCTGGGCTGGGGTGGGCTGGCCCTGTCCTTCCGCTTGCCCCGGTGGATGACAAACCTCCTCTTGAAGTGCGAGAGGAACTTGGGGTTCTCCTGCTGCTGGGTCATGCGCACGACCTGGCCAGGGGTGGGTGTCAGCAGGGCCATGGGGACCCCCCCAAACACAACCCCAAGCCCCAGCTGCACCCCCCTGCCAGCCCCCATCGCTGCTGCTATCCCCTGCCCTTGGCCTGAGGGACAGAGGGGATGGGGAAAAAGTGCGGCAAAGATGGGGACCCCTGTGTCACCCCCCAGAAGCAGGCAACGGAGTCACCTCCAGCTTGCCAGGGAAGAGACTCTCGAACTTCTTCTGGAGGCTGAAGGTGAAGGTGAGCCAGCCCATGTTGGAGGCCTCCCGACCCTGCCAGAAGTAGACGATGCACTGGAAGTCTTCCTCGGGCTGCTTCTCCTCCTCCTCTTCCTCACCCTCCTCCTCCCCTTTGCCTTCACCCTTCTTCTTCTTTTTCCTCCTCCTCTTCGTACTCCACCGGCACCCAGTACCTGAGGGCAAGAACAGGGGGTGATGTGAGGGATGGGGCAGGTTGGGGCTCTGGGCAGGGAGATGGGGGGATGAGGTGGTCCAGCAGCCCCAGAGAGGGGTTGAGCCGGGTGTTACCTGCAGAGGAAGACGTAACAGTCGTGGGTGTGGAAGTGGCCGAACTCCTCCTCAGGCAGGCGAGCGAATTTTTTGCCCTCCAGCACGAAGCCCTCCATGCCGTCCAGGTCCTCGTTCCATTCCTCCATCAGCTGCTCCGCCTGGGCCCCACGTGCTCTGTCAGTCAGCGACCACCCAGGCCCTCCCATCAGCACCCAGCCCAACGCCATGGGGACACGCACAGGACAGTCCCCAGCCCTACCTCGCTGAGGGGCATGGGGGGCTGGCGGGGCAGGAAGAGCGCCGTAAGATCAGCCTTCATCTGGTCCTTCTTCTCAGCATCCTTGCGGACCTTGCCGGCAAGGCCGCCCTCCTGCAGCACCGTCTCGGCATTGCGGGTGTAATCCACACGCAGGACATCGTCCCAGTTCTTGAACTTGGACTTGAAGACCTACGTCGGGGAGCAGGTAACGCACCCTGCGGCCCAGTACCCTCCCTGGCACCCAGCACCCCATCCGAGGGGTCTGTGCCCCCGCAGGCACGTGGGCTGCCCTACCTGGCACTCGGTGCCCTCCAGGTTCCTGGTGACCATGGCGTGCTTGGGCCGGTGCAGCATGCCGCACAGCTCCTGGCTCAGCTTCAGTGCTGCCGCCCGCACCAGCCGCGGCGACTTCCTCCCGATCCAGATGAAGACGTCGGACCAGCAGTCCAGGATGTACACGCTCTTGGTGTCCAGCAGGCTCTGCAGCTGAGGGCACCGCAGGGAAAAGGGGTCAGGCACCCCTGGGCTTTCCTGGCTGGAAAACGCTCCCCAAAAGACAGTCAGGAAGAGCAGCGCATCCCCCACCCGCGCCCCGAACCTGCCTCTCCCGGGGCACAGCTGGAGGCAGAAAGGGCACAAAACCAGTCTCACTGGTCAGACTGGGAGAACCTCCCCGCCACATCCTACCAGGCGCATCTCCGGCATCAGATCAGCCTTCAGCCTCTTCTTGTGCTCCACCGAGAGCTTGTAGTTGATCTGGGGCAGCTCCAGGTAGCCCAGGCCCAGGCCAACCTGCAGAGCGGAAGGGGACACGGGTGAGGGGGGGCTGCAGGGCCCTGGCAGCACCGATAGCCCCGCAGATGGCAGCTCCCCACCTTGTACAGCTTGGGCTTGTGGGGCTGGAAGTCATCGGGGACGCAGGGCCGGATCTCCTCGGGCTGCCCCCCCAGCGCCTCCCAGAAGTCGGGGGTCTCCTGGCCCTGGGTGAGCAGCGTGATCTCCGCCTTGCCCTTCCGCTCGTTCTTGTTGATCTTCTCGGCGAAGAGCCTGCGGCGGGGGCAGGTGAGATGGCAGGTGGGCTCCCTGCACCCCCGTCCCCCCAGCCCAGCCCTACCTGGCCTTGGTGGTGCTGCTCAGCGTGGCCTGGCTCCCGCGCCACACAAAGAGGTTGAGGCCGTGGTCCAGGAGGAAGACAAAGCTGGTGGATACAGAGGTGAGAGGACAGTCAAGAGAGAGTGGGGTGCACCGTGTCCTCCCCACCCCAGGGGTCCTTGCGGAGCAGGGCACCGCAGCTGCTGGGGCTGCACAGTGGGGTTTGGACCCACATCCTTGTAGAAAGGTGCTGCCATGGCCAATTTTCACCCCAGAGCTGCAGCTGCAATGTCTTGGGTGGACCCTGCCAGCACCCTGTCCCTCTGCAGGGACCCTGTGTCCCCTGGCCGCTCCCCCTGCTCACCGCGGGTCCAGCGATGTCCCTTTCAGTGCCACCGGTTCCAGCTTAACGTTCTTCTTCCCATAGACACGGTACAACCTGAGGGAGAGACAACCACAGTGGGATGTACGGCACCGCCTGCCCCACACATCCCTCCAGCCCCTGGCCCCAGCAGTACCTGGTGACGTATTGTGTGTCCTCGACGGTGAAGAAGCCACTGGCTGTGCCACCCTCGATGTAGGAGATGTCATTGTCAAAGACCTAGGGGCAGGGAGGGGGTGAGGGTGGGAGAGGCAGGGGTGGGGGCTATGGCGGGGCTGGGGGTCAGCCTCACCTGGAGGAACTCGTCGCTCTCGTCCCCCATCTCCTCCCGGATGCTGCGGCACTCAGCTCCCAGGTAGTTGCGGAGATTGACGGCATGGATGGCGGAGCAGGCCTTCTTGTCCAGCGTGGCCTCCTGCCCGATCCAGTAGTAGATCTCCCAGTTGAGGGAGCCATTCTCATCCAGGAAGGTCTGGGGAAGGATGGGGTGTGAGATGGGATGGTCACAGCCCCAGGCTGGGGATGTGGGGGACCCTCAGTCCTCCCCAGGTACCTTGAGCACGATGTAGCAGTCGGCCTCATAGAACTTGCCGTGGAAAGCCTCGTCCACCAGCGTGGGCACAAAGTTCTCGATCTGCCAGACGCAGAGGCCGGGCAGTTGCCCCACGTCCTCGCTGAAGAACTCTGAGTAGTCCAGCTGCGGCTTCTCCAGGCCCTGGTCCCAGCGGCGCGTCTTCAGGTCCGGTGCCTTCGCCTCCCCGCTCTCCTGTGGGGACGGGGACAGGTCACTAAACTGGGGGCAACTGGGTCCCTGCTGGCAACCGGGGTGGGCCAGGGGCACCATGGTGCTGCTCGGGGACCCTCTCCCACCCCAGACCCTACCTCTATCTTCTTGTTCTTCTCCTGGGCCACGTCCGACATCCCCTTCAGCACCTGCTTGGCCTGGTCGTCCTGTGCGGAGTCCTTGCGCCGCCGGAGACGCATCTTGCGGGCCAGCGGGTCCTTGGTGCCGCTGCCTGGGGACACGGGGACAGGGTGAGAGGCAGCCATGACACCTGTGCCTTGTGTAGGGCATGCCATGGGACAAAGCTCGTTTCCCGGCCTCTCCCAGGGTGCTGCCCGAGGCAGAGCTGTCCCTCACGTCCCCTGCACATTTACCTGCTGCGGCAGCGGCGACGGTGGCCGGGGAGGCTCCGGCCAGGCGGAGCTGGTTCTGCAGGGAGAAGTCGATGTTGTACCACTCCGACGTCCGATCCACTGGCTTCGGTGGCATCACCAGGTTGGGATTTTCGCGCACGTCCAGGATCTGCCAAGAAGGGGACAGGAGACCTCACTGTTCTGAAGCACAGGCTCATGGGGACATTGAGGATGTGGGCTGGGCCGGGAGACCTCCGGAGCACCCTGGGCTTTGATGAGGTGAAGGTATGTGGAAGGAGCCCCAAATCCACCACCTGCCTGGGCTGAACTGTGTGCTAGACTGCCTGTATTGGTTCCAAGACCCCTTGTCCTCACCTTGCCCATCCCACCCTACAGCCCTGGGATCCCAGGGACATGCTGGGGCTGTGCTGGACCCAGCCCAAGGTGGAGGGGATGACGGGCTCTCACCTCCACGTCCGTCAGGAAGTGGATGGCCTCTGGCAGCGTCACCAGGCGGTTCTTGTTCAGCACCAGTTTCCTCAGCTTGGAGCACCTGTTGGACATGGACGTGCTGGTTAAGGCCCAGGGCAGGGACACTCAGAGAGCCCGTATCGCCACACAACCTCCGTGTCCTCTTTTGAGGACAGAACTGATCTGGCTGGGGGCTGTCCCCTACCTGCACAGGCTCTCGGGGATGAGCTCCAGGTTGTTGTTGGCTGCCATGAACTCCTCAAGATTGGCAAGCTTGCCGATACCCGAGGGGATCCCATCAAAGTCAAGCTTGTTGGAGTTCAGGTACATCTTCTTCAGCTTGGTCAGCTTGCAGATGGCTGACTGGGGAAGGAGGAGATGGCAAGGTGAGGGAGAACCCAGTGGCATGGAGACATGGGCAGGGATGCCATGTATGGGCAGGGACATACAGGCAAGGAGGTGAGCTCGTTGCGGGACAGATTGAGGGTCTCCAGCTGGGTCCACTGGTCAATGCAGAGGGACAGCTCTGTGATCTGGTTGCTGCTGAGGTTCAGGCGCCGCAGGCTGCCCAGGGTGTAGAGGCACTCGGGAACACGACTGAGGTCGTTGCAGGACAGGTCCACATCTGGAGCAAGACAACGGGGTGACGATGCCAGCCAGACCCATGCCAGGGCTGAGAGAGCCCCTGGAGGGCCCTGAGCACCATGGGGCTGGGTCCCCTGGCCCTACCTGCCAGGTTCACCAGGCCCTCGAGACTGGTGGGCAGGTTGCTCTGTGTGCGCTGGGTGTTCCTGAGGTGGAGGGTCTGCAAGGCTGTCATCGCCGGGAGCTGCCTGCGGACCATGGAGAACCACGGGGCAGAGATGGCATCAGGGCTGGAGCAGGCACCTGGCCCAGCCCCGGCACCGTGGGATCCAGCCTGGAAAAGGGGGCCTTACCGGAGCTGCGCATGCAGGAGGGGGTTGTTGTTGAGGATGAGGGTCTGGAGGTGAACCAGGCGTCTCATCTGTGGTGGGAGGCTCTCCAGCTTGTTGTTGCTCAGGTCGAGGTAGAGCAGGTCCGTCAGGTTGATGAAGAGCTGGTTGGGGATGGTCTCAATGCTGCGGGGATATGGAGATCTTCAGGGCTGCCTGGGACTCGCACCAGCACCAGGTCTCCCTCAAAGAGGGACAGAGTGCAGTACCCAGAGTGAAGGGGGTGATGGATGGAGGTGGCCACAGCTAGAGGGAGATGGCTGCCTTGGCCTGGACCCACCTGTTGTGGCCGAGGTTGAGGACCAGCATGTTCTTGGCGTTCTCCAGTTCCCGGGGACATTCTGTGAGCTGGTTGTAGCTCAGGTCCTGGAGCAAACAGGAGAGCAATGCAGGCATCACCCTCTGCCCCACACCCAGCAACCACCACCCAAACCCGAGGAGCGAGGGGCATCTTTGGGGACATGGCGTGCCTACAGCCACACTGGGCCTTGCCCTGTGGATCAGTGCCCAGCAGCAACTGGACAAGCACACGGGGAACCCAGCTGCAGCATCAGCCTTTACAGGAGGCATTGCCATAGGGTTATCCTGCCCGCAGCCAGATTCCCCGGCGCTTGGGCATGGGGTCAAGACTGGCACTGAAAGGGCACAGGAGCTCTTGCTGCAGGGAAGCTACTTATGGCCTGGGCACCCAAAAATCAAAGGGAGCCTGGCAGCACTGAGTCCTGATTTACTTCCTGCACCTTTCCCCCAGGTTCTCTTCAGCCCCACCACGCTCCGTGAGGAGCATGAAGGGCCACCAAGGTGCAAGAACAGGATCCAGGAGCCTGAGCTGGCTCTTGCATTAGCCAAGGAGACTCTGCACCTACCAGCACCGAGAGGTCGTCCAGCTGGAAGATATCATCAGGGACTCCTGAGTTCTTCAGGCTGTTTGCACGAGCCACAATTGCCTTGAAATGGGAGAGAGAGGCACGACTACAGCCACTCGCCGGCTCTATGCCTGCTGAGCCCCTCGGGGTGGCCATAGATGATCCTCGTGTGGCCTCCAGAGCCAGGGGCTGGCCAAGGGGTGCGTGGGGATACCAGCCCCGATGCAGGTGGGACGCATAAGGGGGACACTTACCCGGAGGCAGGGCAGGCCGGAGAGCTCACCATGGAGCGTGGTGAGGCTGTTGTGACTCACGGAGAGGTGTTCCTGCAGGGAAGCCCCAGACAAGCCCCAATGAGAGGAGAGAGGAGACAGGGCTGCGTGGGACAGCAGTCGGGTCCCCACGCTGATGTGGGGGCTCCTCAATCCCAGGAGAGTCGGGGGCTCGCAGAGACATGGGGTGAGCTCAGCCCTGACCCCCATGAGGCTGTGGCGATGCCCCCAGTCTCAAACTGGTTGATTTGCCCCAGCGTGTCCATGCTGCCTCCGCGCCCCTCGTTCCCTGGGGCAGACCTGGCTGAGACACCCCAGCCCTGCTGCAGGGTTGGGGACACTCCGGGCTGCTACTGAGCTGGCTTGTGGCAGTCCCGTACAGCCCCCGAGCAAACAGACCCCAGTTCTTGGAAACGCTTCTCCCTGGGTGATCTGGAAACGGGCAGATGTGTGGGGACCGGCAGGGTAGGAAAGGAGCCCAGGGAAAATTTTTGTTTTCCTCTGACAGCCCGGCTGTTACCTGCTCAGGAAAATGAGGAATTGGCAGACTGGGGGCGAGATGCCAGGTTTTAAGTCTAGTCGTGGCGCCTGAACGTCTGTCAGGACTGGCAGGAGCGTGGCTCCGACCAGCATGGAGGGCTTCCCCGCTCGCTGTGCCTCAGCAGGGTGCACCCGGCACGGTGACGAGGACTTTTGGCAGCATTTAAAGCATCGTGTTTGTCTGACACCGATTTAACGATGTCCATAACACACTGCAGGACACCGCCAAAGCAAAGCTTAGCCATGGACTCCACCAAAGGCCTGGTCGTGCGCGCAAAACTTGAACCACCCAAAAAACAAAGCCAGGCAGCTGCCAGCTACGGCTCTTTATATCTTCTAGTAAAGGCGGAGGAAAAAAAAAAAAGAGCCCCAAACCCTTACTCCTCCCCATACTAAACCTTCACTCTTCCCTTCTATTAGAGGGCAGAGGATCTAAGTGTGGTTTTTAGTCTGGTTTTCTAGGAAAACAAGGTGAAACTGAATACAAGTCTGCCTCATCTGTCTCAACCCCACTCCTAACAGCTCCTGCATCCGATTTCAACCACACGTTGTAGCTCAGCCCTATTATTAGACACCAGAGCATCTGCCGATGAGCCACGAGGCTGGCAGGCACTGCCGCGCAGGGTCCCGTCTGACCCCGCAGCCCCAGTGGGAGCCGTCGAGCCCCATCCCCTGCCTGAAAAGTGCCGCTCACCAGCTTCTGGAGGGCGGCGAGCTCCTCGGGCAGGTAGCAGAGCCCCGTCCGGTTCAGCTTCAGCCAGCGCAGGCTGGTCATCGCCTTCACGTGCTCCGGGAAGTAGCCGCCCTGTGAGGAGGAGGAGGAAGAGGAGGGTGAGAAAACCACCTGCCCCAGGGGAGGATTTGGGGACCTCAGTGTGACCCACCCTGTGTGGTCAGGGGGAAGGCCTGTCGTCGCCCAATGCTATGGGACTGGGAGCTGGGGAGCCACGATTGCCCAGTCCTATGGGATTAGGAGAGGCTGGGATCACCCAGTCCTATGGGATGGGGAGCTGGGAGGTTGGGATGGCCCAATCCTATGGGATGGGGAGCTGGGGGGGCGGGCTGGGATTACCCAGTTTGATGGGATTGAGAGATGGCGGACTGGGATCGACCAGTCCTATGGGATTGAGACCTGGGGGGACGTCTGGGATCACCCAGTCCTATGGAACTGGGAACTGGGGGGTCGGGATCACCCAGTCCCATGGGACTGGGACTTGGGATCACCCAGTGCCATGGGATTGGGAGCTGGGGGGCTGGGATCACCCAGTCCTATGGAACTGGGACCTGGAGGGCCGGGATCACTCAGTCCTACGGCACCGGGAGGCCAACATCCCCCGGCTCTCTAGGGCCCCATGGGTTGGGGGGCGGCAGTTGCCCAGCCGTGGAGGCTGGGGGGCCAGGGATCGCCAGGCCCTATAGTACCGATGGGGTCAGGGCCCGGTGCTGCCCCTGTACAAGCACCCCCGGCCTGGGGACATCCCCCAGCCCCAGGGCACCGGGCCCGGGCGGGCCGAGCTGAGCCTGCGGGGCCGGGCCGGGCCTGACAGGGGCCGGGTGGACCGGGCCGGGCCTCGCCCGCCGCTCGGGGCCTGGGGCCGGGCTGTCCCCCTCGTTCCCCGCTGCCCCCCGCTCCCCCCCGCACCTTGAAGTCGTTGCCGCTGAGGTCGACGCCGCGGACGAAGGGCAAGACCCCGGTGGCCGCCATGGCGGCGCTGGCGACGGAAGGGCGGAGGGACCCGGCGGCCACCCGCCCCGCCCGGCCCGCTCAGGCCACGCCCCTTCCCCGCAAGCCACGCCCCCCCGATGACGCTCTGCCGGCGGGAGGGCGGGGCCGAGTTCTGCTTCCGCGCGCGGGTGGGCGGTGCCGCTCCGCGCTGCGCCCTCATTGGCTGGGGCCGCGCCGGGACGGGGGGGCTGCGGGGTGCGCGGCCGTCCCGGTCCCGGTCCCGGTCCCGGTCCCGGTCCCGGTCCCGGTCCCGGTCCCGGTCCCGGTCCCGGTCCTGGGGAGCCGGCCCGCTCCGCTCCGCTCCTGCCCTTGAGCGGGTCGGGGCTCGCAGGCGGCCCCTGGCTGTGCCCGCGGCCCGGCCGCCTCCTCCCTCTTGGCAGCGCCAGGGTCTCCGTCCCGGTGTCCCCTCCCCGGGGGGGCGCGGGCCGCGGTACCCCGCCTCCAGTGCCGCCGGGTCCCCCCGAAGCGGCGGTGGCTGCGGCAGGGCCGGGCGGGTGACCCTTCTCCAGGGTGACCCTTGCTCCGCCGCACCCAGGCGTCCCGGCAGCGGCGGGAGCCTTTGACCCGGAGGCGGAGGGGAGCGGCGGGGTGGGCGCTGCAGGACACCCCCCCCCCACCCTTTCCCCAAAAAACTGCCACCCTGCGGGCTCCGCGCCCTCCGGGGCGGTGGGTCGCCCGTCCAGGGTGACACCCCGCTGCTCCTCTCCTTCCACAGGGCGACCATGGCCGAGTTCAGGCGGCAGCGGGGCAAGCGGCAGGAGGACGGCGGGCTGGGCAGCGTCCTCGACCTGCTGTTGGCCAACGCCAGGCTGGTGCTGGGAGTCACCGGCGCGGCCGTGCTCGCCATCGCTACGCTGGCCGTCAAGCGGGTAAGGCTGGGGCGGCCACCGTCGGGGCTCGGAGGACGGCAGCGGCCGGCCACCGTGTGGGGGTGAAAGATGAGCCACGGACCCCGTTGGCTGCTCCCGAGCTGCGGAGCTGCTCCCTCCAGTCCGGCAGAACCGCTGCCGGTGTGGGGTTGCCCGCTCCCACCCTGCGGGGGCACATGCAGCCCCCCACACTGTTTGCCTGGAACAGCACGCGTTTGGGGTACGGTGTCCCATCCAGAAAGGCACCTTGGGCTTAATTCACATTTGGCCACCTGACTTTTTTTTTTCCGCTTAAAGTCTGTAGGAAGAAAATGTGTGCCTTTAGGGCCCCCTAAACTGTATATTTTTGTTAGTAGAAGCCCCGCGTGGGGCCGTGTCTCCCCGTGCATGTACCAGCGGGGCTGCCGTCCCCCTTAGCTTGGGGTGTGACCACAGGGAAACGGTACGGAGATAATAACGCGTCCACGTGGGTTTTCCTCCCCTCCAGCTGATCGACCGAGCCACCAGCCCTCGCGACGAAGGCGATCCCAAAGCCGAGCAGAAGACCCTGGAGGAGAGCTGGCAGGACTTGGCCTTGATCAAGGCGATGCCAAAACCCCCCAAGAAGCAGAGGAGGGAAGACCTCAGCGAGCCTCTGCTCTCTCCGTCTCGGCCACTGGTGCCAGGTGAGACTAGTGGTGTGTATGCCAGCTCCCACCATGACTGGGAAGATCACCTTGGCATGCTCGGGGCCGGCTGTGCTGCTGCTCCCTGCGGTCTGGGAGTTCCATGTTATTTTTAGCTCGGTGTCCGGAAAGCCGACCCGATTGTGCCCTCCCTCCTGGGAGGCTCCCAAGCCGCGGCCCCTTTTTAGGCAATGCCTGCGGTAATGGCACCTCTGATAACATCCTGGGTGCCTTGGCCACCACGGCATGGTGGAGGCTGCTGGGGCTTTGTTTCCTCCGGAGCGGTGGCTGCTGCGCTTGTTTTCTGGGTCAGCTCTGCCTAGAGGAAGGTACGCTCTGGAGCTGCCACAGACAAAGGCTGCCTTGTCCAGCTGCCTACAAATACGGCATTTCTCCAAGGGTGAAAGCAGCCCAGCTCCGTGCAGGGCAGGTCCTGAGATACGGGACACGGAGCGGGATCGTTTGTAGGACTCGGCATTGGGGCAGGCTGGATCTGCCTGAGGAGCCTCAGTGGAGCCAAGACTCGTAGGGACCCTGGCAGCGAGTCCCTTGCCCGGCTGCTGGTGCGTAGCCTGGTTTTCCCCATCCCTAGCTGGGGGGTGAGGCCGGGCGCTGACGGGTTTTGGGGTTAGTTTGGGCTCTGCCTTGGCTGAGAAGCGCTGTTAACATCGGAGGACTCTGTGGTGGCCCTCTTGGCAAGGTCAGCCTCGCATCAGAGAGGTGGGCTGAGAGCTGGGCACCCAGCTCACGCCTCACCCTCGGCTACGGCAGGAGAAGCTGCTGCTGTAGGTTGCAGACTGTCTGCTCAGAGCTGTGACTTCTCCCTTCCCTCTGTCCCATCCCCTTCTCACAGAGCCCAGGGTCTGCTCTGCTCCTCCAGAGACCCCTCGGGTCGAATCCAGCCCTCTGCGCTGTCTCACGCTGCAGGAGAAGCTCCTCTCCCACTACAGCAGCCAGCTGGCCGTGCCCAAGGCGCAAGTGTCCCTCACCCTGCAGCTGGCCAGGAGCATCTGCACCCAACTGCAGAACTTCCTACGGAACAAGTGCCCGGAGCTGCCCTTTGGCAGCCTCTTCCTCAGCGGTCCCCTGCTCGATGGCCTTGAGTCTCTCACAGCCGACCACATCCACCTCATGCTGCCGGTGGTCCTCGATGCCACGCTCTGGAGCCTCATCCCAGGAGAGGACACTGTGGTGAGGAACCCCCAGTACTGGATGATCAAGAGGACCGATCTGGAGTATTTCCCTCGTGGGTGTAGCCCCTGGGACAGGTTCATTGTGGGTCGGTACCTCTCCTCCAACGCGCTCAACGAGACCCTCCACAAGATGCTGGTGGCCTCCATCAACTGGCCTGCCATAGGCAGCCTGCTGGGGACCGTCATCCACCCAGTCGTTGCCTCCCAGGAGCTGAAGCTGGAAGTCAAACATGATCAGGTTGAGCTGAGCATCACCCTCTTCCCAGTGGTGGAACTGGAGGACAAGGTTCTTCTGGCTGCTCCTCCTGAAGGACTGGTGGAAAACCTCTGGCTTGAGAGCTTTTACAGGGCAGAGGTCTCAAAGGTGAAGGAGCTGGATGCTGGTGACTCCGGGGCTCGGCAGCACTGCCTCTGCATCCTGAACGGCGTCTGCAAGAGCCATCCCACCCTGCACAAACTGAGCGGCAGCCCCTTGACCCACGTTGTCCTTCACCTCAGTGCCACCAGTTCGGACTGGGCAGAAGAAAGCCTTGCTGACAGGTTCCAGCAGGTGCTTGAGGAGCTGGTAGGCTACCTGGAGAAAGGGGTCCTGCCTTGCTATTTCAACCACAAAATCAACCTTTTCTGCGAGCTGTTGGAGGATGAAATCGATGAGATGGGCTTCATGCTCTACAGGGCCATATCTGAGCCGGAGCTCCTGCTGGAGGAGAAATGATCGGTGTGTCGGGCACTCCTGAACATAGGGTGTTCCTCACCCATCTGCTGCTCCCCGCTGTGAGGGTTGCGATGCTTCTAGTTGACTAGTCGGTAAGAGGCAAAGTTCTTGCACTTTATGAGAAAAAAAAAATAATTTCCTGTCTGAATAAAAGGTGCCTGAGCAGAGGTGGGTGTTGGCGTAAGGAGCCTTTGGCTGGGGGGGCTCTGCCGAACCCAGGACGAGTGCAGCCCGCACCTCAAGTACCCACAGGTGAGTCCTGTCCGCTGGGAGCTGACGTGAAGCATGTTTGGTCTCCGGTTCCCAGTGTCCTCTGCCTGTCCCAGCCTGCTGTCGCAGCTCTCGGGCTCCCCTCACGCTCCGAGACCAGCTGGAGGGGAGCGATTCCTCGCTGCTGCTGTGTCCTGCAGACCCCACGGGGTGCAGTGTCCCCTTGGACACTTGGTCTTACTGTGCCATGCCCTCCGCCAGCTTTTGGGACAGGGTGTGAGCCTCATCCGTCTGCAGGATATTGCCCGAGCGATGACCTGGGTGGTTGTCTGGGCACTTGAAGGTACAGCCGTAGCGAGCAGGGCGTTGGGTTTATTCTTTGGAAACCTTTTCAGCTGCCAAAAGGGGCGAGCTCAGCCCTGCCTCTTTGTTCTGCCAGTATCGTCTCTGCCCCGAGGAAGGGGCGCGCTTCCAGCACGGCGCCGGGGCTTCGTGGCCCTTGTCCCATGCGGTGTTTTGCTGGAAGATGTCCTGAAAAAGGCAGTGGCAGGAAGAGAGCTGCTGACTCCCAAGAGGCTCCTGGTATCGGTCCCTTGGTGGAGGCTGCAGCAGGGCTGTGCGTCCCCTTCCAGTCTGTCCAGTGACCTTCTCACACATGTATTGCTGCTGTCTTGAGGTCCCGTTCCCCCGGAGCTGCGTGGTACGGGGCAGGAAAGTAGGACAGGGATGATGCTCTGAGCAGAGCGCTTGCAGGAACTGAAGTGGTTTATGCTTTTTATTAAGAAGATATGTTTTGTTTGGGTGTTTTGTTTTGTTTTTCCTTTGAGTGGCTGCTAGTAGGCTTTGGTTCTGGCTGTAGTCCCAGAGCGAAGTAATATATTCTTATATTTAATGGGAGGAGATGTTTTTTGCACACTGGTGGAGATGGAGAAATCCTGTGGACTTCAATGTGAGCAGCTGTTGTGGTTTAGTTTTGTTTACAGCTATCATCTTGTTTATGGGAGGGGAAAAAAACCCCAACAACCTGTGCTTTTCCTCCCAGTCTGAAGATTACTTAGTTTGTCCCTCCAACCCACTTCTCGGGTGTCAGCGATGAGAATAAACCTTCCCTGTGTATACTGGTTCTCGTGTGTCAGCTCTGTTTTGTCTCCTTTCTGGTGGTAAGGGCTGAATCGATCCTCCAGCTGCGGTGGCATGCCAGAGGACTGCCCAGGGCCTCCCCGCCTGCGAGGAGAGCCTTGGCGGTGGTCAGACCCTGTCCTGCAAGGCCCTTCTCCTCCTCTTCCAAACCCCTGTGCCTGCGGAGTGCCTGGCTGCGGTATGTGAGCCATCCCGATGCTGAGCTCTGCCATTTACCCGGTGGCTCTAACGGCTCAGCTGCCTGAACGCTGGGCAGGGTTAGACCAGTAAAGCTGGTAACGGCTGATGCCACCAGCAACGCTTAACCTGCTGCCTCGGTGCTACACCGATGCTTTCTGCTGCCGTTGCCCGTTCAGAGGCTGCTGCCTGGGCTTCTGCCATGCTTTTGCCAGATCAGTGGTTGTGTTACAAAGCCTCGTAATCCTGTTATTTTTGCCGGCAGGTCAGTATTTTTAGGCCACAGCTGTTAATCGTGGGAGTGAGGGGTACAGGGAAATGGAACCCGAGTTCTCCTGACCTTATTCCATAGATTTAGGCTCACTAGCAATGGACAGCTGAGGTTAAAGGATCTTCTCTCTCGTGCAGACCTTAAAGCGAAGCTGTGCTGCTGTGATCTCCTCTGCTTTGAGCTAGACTGTAGAAAGCGCTTCAGCCTCCTGCCCACCCTGGCTGCTCCGTGTGCTGCGTGTCACCTCAGTGCTGACCCCAGGGAACCGCTCTGTGTCCCAAAGGAGCAGGGTCATGAGCAGCATCGGGGGCCCTGGGGGGAAAACCGGAATGCTGTCCTCCAGCAGAAGAGGACACCGGTGTCTTGTGGATCTACTTGTTTTGATGTACAGAGGAAGCCACAACAGAGAGGGAGGAGGAAGCCTGGCTTCCCGGAGAGTTCAATCTAAACTAAGTGCAGGAAAACAACCTCCCTTCAGTTCAGCCAGCTGTCTGTCCGGCTGTCTGTCCCTGGGTAGCAACACCACAGCAGATGCAGCTGGTGAGATAAATCCACTTTCCCTGCCCCTCTGCAGCAGCTCGTTTCTAAATAACTGGAGGGAGTTTCTGCCAAGAAAGCTTCTGTGTTGTTCCAATGAGTGAGTGGAAAGAGAAAGATTTGGGTGGATGCTTTAAAAGTAACAGCGTAACTGTTTTTAGTAGGAAGAAACAGTAAGGCGGAGTTAAGGTGTCACTGCATCAAACTTTTAAAAATTAAATAATATTTTAATAAGAAACTTATTAGTTTGACAAAAATAACTTCCATTAGCTAGCAGCATCACAGAGGCATCTCTTCAGGTTTGAAGAACAACTCAGTTTCAAATTCGGGAACTATGTAAAATGAAGGCTTTTCCTGAGCACCTGCAGCTGAGCTTCCCTTTTAGGGCAAGCACCAGACCCAGCTTCTCTGCACCTGGCCCTCCTTCACTGGCAGGGACAACCCCTGGTAAGGGGTATGGCACTGTGACAGAAAAGAAAGGGGAAAGTTGCTCAGGTACCGTCAACTTGGAAGGGAACGTAAAATAAAATTCCACACTGTGGAAAGCCAGGGACTGAGAAGCACTAAGCAGCCCTGGTGTCTGTCCTGGTGCTCCTCCTTGCATAGAAAGGCTACGTACAACTACCACCGTGGCGGGAGCTGCAGGTGGACTAGATCCAGTGCTGTTTTCTCTGCAGATTCAGTTTCCAAATGCCTTCTTGAAATGTTTTAGACTATCCCAATCTGCTCAGCAGAAGAGCAGCTGGAAAGAGCAGCAGAGGTACCTTTCAAAGCTGCTTTGAACCCTTGCTGCTCAGGCATGTAATGCGTGTGGGAGGATGGTATCCCTTGGGCAGGAGCGGCCTGCAACCAGCCCTTCCAGAAAGCACTCAATAGGCTCTTTTCTGGACTCCAGTTCCTTTCAGCAGTAGTTGCTCCCGTAGCAGCTCACAACCCTGGACCTTTCAGGCTCTCCAGATGTCCCTCCAGGCTCAGTGGTTTTGAGGGCAGGTTTTCCTAGTGTGGCCAGGCTGGTGGCAAATGCTACAGGTCCGTGGTTTCTTGGCAGTGGCTTCTGAGGAGAGACCGCTTGGTCTCTTGGCTTTGCTTCCCACTCCTCTTGAGTATCCACTGCTGCCAAAGTGGTTTAAAGAGACATCTCCAGAAGGCCCTAGAGAGAAAGGAAATGCATTTAAGTACCTTCGAAAATACAAGTAGGTGAGAAACAGAAGTTCAAAACGTCCAATCAAGGATTTTACTATCCCAGGCACTCAGATTATTCCCAAAACTACACTTGCTTTAGATCTCTCTAAACAGTTGTTAACCGTTTGTCTTGCAGCATTAGAGAAATGTGGGAACAGAACAGGGGAAACTGATCTGCCTGGCTGCATGCTCTGGTCTACAGCTGAAGCAGAAACAACAAAACATGCCAGAGAAAAACTGGGTTTTAAGTAGTTTTGAAAGCTTGATTCTACCCCTTTAGGCCCAAATGTCTAAGGAGGAGGAGGCCAACGTTGAAGATCTCTCTCAGACCAAATCTCCACCTCTGTACTTCGCTCACTGTCCCTTTGTGTCAGTGCTCTTTCTTTCGCATCCTTATTTTGTTATTAAGTTTTTTGTGGATACTTGTTTTCAGCATCCTTCCAGAGCAGCCACACTCAGTTTCTCAGCTCTGATCAAAGCTTCAGAAAGACGTGGCCTTTTATTGCATTCCTAAACTAGGGCAGAGGGAGCAGCATGGTTTCCCTGGCATGACGGAATGGGGTTAAAGATCTCCAAAAGCAGTGCCACCGCTTCAACTATGCACCAAATTGATTACAGCTCTCACAAAGCTGAGCACCATAATTTGGGAAGAAAAATTCCCAAGCAGACTGTTGGCAGGAATGCTGGGCTTTATCCAACGAGTCACGGATGGACGGACAGATGCTCGAGCTTACTGCATGCAGAAGCAAAGCATCCTGCCCAGAGCTCAGCAGATGTGTGCTCTGAGGACATATGCTGCTAGCACTTGGAAAGGTAAGCCGGACTCGGTTGTTACGAGCAACATTTGAAGTGCTGTAATGCTGCTGACAGATGTTCAAAAGACAAACCTGAAGTTCAACATATGAGTTGCTACGAGAGCTGTCACACTGTGGTAGCGTTAGGCATCTGTGAGAAGTGTGTTCAGTTTAGCTTCAAGAAGAGCCTCCAACCTTTGCGTCTCACCCCAAGCCCAGCCTTACCTGGTGCCACGTTTTCATCTGCCCACTGGAAGAAGCCGCACTGCTGCTCGCGGGGTTTAGAGCAGGTGTGGAACTGCCGCCCTTTGTTGGGCCCGTCCTTTTGGACAGTGCGCGTGACGGCTGGCTGGTCGCAATTGCAGACTGTGCCGCCTCCTGCATCGGAGCTGTTGCTTCCCAAGAGCTCTGGGCCTCTCCCTCCTCCTGGCCGCTGAAATCCTGCTGGGCCCCTTCCTGCAAAGGGCTGGGGCAGGGCAGAGCCCTGCGGAGCCACGTTGCTTCTGTCCTCTGACTGCTGATCAGCCCAGAGAAAGAAGTTGCAGGTGCTGGCGCTGCATTTGTAAAACTGCCTGCCTTGATTGGGCCCTTCTTTGCGCACAGTTAACAGCAGGGCTTCGTTCCCGCAGTTGCACACCACTGCGTTGTTCCCGTCATCTGGAGCAGCTGAAGGAGCAGGCCTGGGTGCTCTCATTGAGCTCCGGGAGAGTAGATGTCCTGGCGCTGGGTTTGTGGTCCCCCTCACGTGCCTGCTTTCACCACTAGCTCTGTTAAAGGAGTTGTTGGCCTGCAAGTGATTAGCTTGCTGGCTGGCTGACGAGGCGGGTTGGGATGACCTGTGTAAATACTTGAGGTCCAAGAGCTCTTTTAGCATCTCATCACAGCCTCCGATGCAGCCAACAAACTCCAGGGGCATCACGGGTGGAATACTGCCTCTCTTGAACTTAAACTTCAGTCTAAAAGAAAAGGAAGAATAAGTCTCCCAGTTAATACAACTTCTCATCAACAGATCTCGATTTGGACTTGAATTTTTATGTTGTTTGTTTTTTTTTTTTAAATTCTGCTATATACTGTTTTCCCCAATCCCTCCTCTTTCCATCCCCAAGCCATGAGAGCGCTGCTCCAGCTTTCCAAGACTGGAATGGAAAAGGGTTGCCCAGCCCAGGAGCTGCATTTCCCCAGGGGATAAATGGTATGACCTACCTGTGAACTGGATGTGGTTCACACACAGCGCAGATGCTCTCGTCCCTGGCCACGTCCAGCACGAAATCAGGAAACCAGACTGCAGCTTTACAAGCCGGATAGCCCGTGCAGCTGAGGTAGAACCTGTCACGGGACAAAGGCACTGGATGAGGAAGAGGCAAAGTCAAGACAGTCAGTGATCTGTTCTCCCATCTTCTCAGGCGCCAAAAATTGTCAAACCAACAATTTTTAAGGGCAAATACGTACTTGAGAGAGAGGTTCAGCTGAGTCCACACAGCTTATGTAGCTGGTGGAGTTAGCTAGCTGCAGCCCAAGTTTTCATGCTTGCTGCAGAGGGGAGGTAAACGAACAACACCTAGAAAAACACAAACCAACAGAGAAGGCTACTTTCTACAACAGGGAAGATCACCAACCCGCCGTTCTTCTTGGTCTTCAGGACCATGTCGTTGTTGCACTGTGGACACTTCCGAACAGAAACGGGCATTGCCGGGTAGACCTCCTCTTGCTCTGCAATTTCTGCAGCTTCTCCAAAATACTGAGCCAAGGCCTGGTCCAACCTATGAAGAAACAAGCAGAGCATCCTGTGTGTCTCTTCTGCAAAGAGCAATCAGGCACTGCAGTGAATTAGTGCCTGCTGCCCTCCACACAGCCCCTCTGAGCTTCTCCATGAGGATGTTGATTCAGGACCATGCCTCTGCAACAGGCTACGTGTGGGGACAACATGAAAGAGGTCAGTGCACGTTGCTGTCTCCTTCAGCCAGCTCTGAATTTAATCTTTAGGGTTTAAACCAAGATGAGCAGTTCGTTGGTACCAACTCATGACAGTGTGCCAGGCTGCGAGTCATCCTTTCCCATGCAAATGCCTACACACCCTGGGCAGCGCTCCAGGGAGAGTGTGACAGGATCCCACTCCAGGCTGAGCCCCAAATGAAAAGCACCTCCCAGACCAGCAAAGCAAACAGAAGAGGGCAAAGACAGGACTCACTTGTTGGCTCTGGCCACAGCTTCGATGAAGACTTGCTTGTACTTTTGGACCTGCTGCTGCAACACTGCAGCTTTGTCTTTCTTCCCTTCACAGATCAGTTTCAGATCAGCTTCCAGCTCAGCTCGAAGGTCAGGCTTGGACATCTCGTAGCCCATGGAATCATAGCCTGAGGAACACGCCACATGGTAAGTGAAAGGAAGGAGCAAGTAAGAAACTTGTCATCTTCCTAACAGGTACTGACTGCCCTTACCTTCAACCAGCCCCATGCCCAGGTGGCCTGGGAGGAACCGCTGATCTGCGGTAAGGCCCACGTACATCCGCGTCTTAATTGTCTCAATGTGCTCAGCGTGAGTGGCATCAGTCCCTGAAAGCAGAGAGGCTGTTAGTCGAATTAGGTGCCAAGAAGTGATTTCCCCTGTACCTGTTGCAGAGTGCAAGGTGCTAAAGGGACAGGGAGACAACTTATGGTCAGGGGCAACACTGTCCTCACGTCCCACTGGCACTGAGGCCAACAGTGTGCTGGCAGGCACACCCTGGACCCTAAATCACACCTCTCCCTGGGTACTGGAGGCACTCTGCAGGCTCCTTAGGATCTTTGGACTTGGCCTGCAGGTCTCTACTATTCCTTTGTTCTGTACGTTTAAATGATTCCTTACCTGAAGTTGACATTTAGAGAATTCCCTACTCTAAGGGTGGGACAGAACCGGTGTTAGACAAGTTGAGAAGACACTTATGAACAAAGCTCTCCCAAGAGCGAAAGGCCACGCTGCCAATACTGACCAATGCCATGTTTCTCCATGAGAGCAATCAGATCCGCTTCTGTGAGGAGCAATGGAGGGCTGGTTTCCCCATCCACCATCTCCACTGTAGTGGGCTGAAAGCGAGACCCTTTCTGATACAGTGGGATAACCTGAAGGGAAGGAGAATCTCTTTGAAACTGCCTTCTGGTCCATTCACTGACGACAAAATGTCACGCTAACAGCAGGCCAGTGCAGTAACAGAGCCAGCACCCTGTTCTGGAGGAGATCCAGTCTCAGGGTCCTCAGGATTAGACAGTAATGAGCTGCCAGAGAGACCACTGAACAACAACTGCAGCTCCTCTGGGTGAGTAAAATCAACTCCACAGCACTGTATGCTCTCTGCTGTGGGGTCAGAAGGGGAAGAATCTATCCAAAGCTGGCACAATAAAGCTGCACAGGTTTTCAGCAGAGATGGCTCTGAGTGAAACAGCCAGTGGGCCAGAAATTGTCTGTAGAGGGGTCTGAAGTTGGCAGTGAGGTGTGATTTTTAAACTCCAGGTATCTTAGCCATCTCCCATCAGCGTTACTCAAGGGTATTACCTTATCGCTCCACTTCTCGTAGGGATAGACTTCCAGATAATTTCGGGCCAGGATCATTAGTCCTTGAGCAATGAATCGCTCATTAGCAATGTCAATCTCCACAGTTGTTTCCTGTCCCTTGGCATCTTGAGAGCAGCAAGCCAAAAAATGGCGCACGATGAATTCGTATAGTCTCTGCTCATTGCCCTGATATTAAAACAGAAAAAGAGGATCGGAGTCTCCTCCAGCATCAATGAGACGTCAAGAAATTTTAGTGAGATCTCAGGTGACAATACTGTGCTAATGACCATATTACTAAGACTTCTATCTTTATTTATCAAGCAATACAAACCATCCAGTTCTCTCTGCCTTAGTTAAACTCACCTGCAGGTTAGCAGTGTATTTTGTGGGGTGAATGGGAGGGTGAGCCTGATCTGATTTGGTTCCGTTCCGAGGGGTTGGCCCACCCTGATCCAAAATCCTCTGTGCAAATGCCCCCCAGTTTGGGTCCTGTGTTTGCTGTTGCACTAAGGCAGAGAGGTTCAGCTCCTTGGGGAAAATGTTGGTCTCAGTTCGGGGGTAGCTAATGAACCTTAAGAAGAAAGACAGAAGAGCACTTTAAGAGGTGCTCCAAGATGCTTCCCATTTTGGACTAAAGGCCATTTACTTTTGAAATAATTAAGTTTACCATGCCAAGTTTTGCTTTCTTACCCTTGAGTATAGAGTTTTTCTGCTATTCTCATGGTTTCCTTTGCGTTTATTTTCAGTTTGCGGGAAGCCAACTTCTCAAGTTCCTGCGTTGGGAGGGGCCAGAAAAAAAAAAAGTATTTGTGCATAATTCAGAGTGGTGAGTAAAATATCTGTTTTTATAAATACATATAATACATTTTTATAAATAATTTTATAAATAGCCTCTTTCAGCTAAGTCCTTTCAGCGTACTTCAAACGTACCACAGTGTCCAGGGGCACGGGCCTCCATTTGCTTTTTGGCTTGCTCCCAACCTCAACAACAGTTGCTACCGGATCCTAAACACAGAGTAAGCAACACACAAAATCTCCTTTAAGAGTTTATATAAACCATTCTTTAAAGGTCTTGAGTGAGACGGATGCAGGAACTGTTTGGCTGATATGGGATCATACAATTATTTAAAAGCTTTCCTACCTCCATACACATCTGGTAAAGGACCAGGCATGCTGTGTGATTGAAGAGCCGGTTCCTCTTCCAGTTGAAGACCACACTGCCGTCTTCATGATCATGTGTCACTGCGTTGAACAACAGATCTGAGTGATATAGTAGTAATACAATGGAAATAGAGCAGAGGCAGTGGGGCCACGCTATTGGGAAGCCTTTCGGTTCTGCTTAGTGGTCACGGCAAAAGAAGAGGAAATCACCTCTCCAGCATTGTTTGTTGCCCTGAAGTCTTTCCTTTCTATACAAGTCAAGCCCTTTAAGATGGAGCCCAGGACTCGCTTTCCTCAAGCATACCTTTTATTTTATAGAAGGCTTCAGGAACAAAGGCCTGGATGGCTTTAAAGCGTTCCACTACAAACCCCAGCGTTGGGAACTGGCAGCTACCATAGCTGATCAGCTGATCTGCTAAAATATCAGGGAAGATCTTCCGGAGCCTCAGTGTCTGGAATCTGGTAAAGGCAGCACCTGAGAAAACAAAATGGACACCAGAACTGATACAACAACACTGAAGAATAATCACAGCACTTCAGATGGTTCTTTTTCATAGAGTAAAATTAATACTTAGACTAAGTTTAATAGTCAGCTGCAGAAGCCTGTCAGTGCTGAGTGAGCTATAAACCTAACATTTGCTTCAAAGAGCATGTTTCTAGTAAAACATGAGATGTGATTTAGTTGCATCTGATCTAAAAATCAGATTTAAAACACTATAGAGGGCATTTCTGTCTTGTGTTGAGGATACAGTAACAGATGACTTCTAAGCACCCCTTGCTGGGCTTTAACAATGTGCATTCAACACGGTTAGACAAGAAGCGACGAAGAGCCTGATGGCCAGCTATCTTCTTGGTACAGCAGTCTGAGGAGTTCAAGTATTTACAGACAATAAGCTATACACTGATAACAAAGCTGTCCCCTGCCTACTTCTTGTTCACTTCCCTTTAGTAGAGGTGCATGCAGCAGCTCAGGCCTGGCAGCCTGCGCTCATCTCCAGTGGGTGTTTACGTACCAATCCTGAGGTCCAGCTCCTGCCTGACGTCAACTGCATCACTCGTTTTTTGATCTGGTTGGGTGAGGTTCTCGCAGGCTGTTCTGACAGCATGAAGCGTAATCTCTGAAAAACGGGCTCGGAAAACCCGGAGGTTTGGCTTTACTGTCAAACACACACACAAAAAAAATAATATCAGAGAGCGACTCAAACACCAATGGAAAGGAGCAACTAATAAACAGTTATCTTTGACAGAGTATGCTGTCAACCTCTTCTATAGCTTTCCAATAGGTGAATATATTTATGGTCCATCAGAGCCACGTATTTATCAGAATTACAGTCAACCTATTAAACCTGGACACAGTAAGACTGAGAATACGCCTCTGTTAACGAGATCTCCGAGCAGCGTTACCTGTTAAACCAGCACTTTAATGGAACTCAGTTTGATGAAGAAGATGCTTTACGCACCAGCTTTGCAAACGTGAATTATCTCAAAGCCAATGTTCTCTCCTTCTCGATCACAGTCAGTCCAGATTACCAGAGCTTGGCACTGCTGGACTTCTCGTTCAAGGGTCCTCTAAGATAAGAAAACAACAGACTGAGACATAACCAGGCCACTTGCTTTGTCATTTAATTTTAGAATGACTCACTAACTGAACATGAAATGCAACACGTATCCATAGAGACAGATTGTTGCAGTAACATTTTGTAATTGTGTCTCTCATGAGATTAGGCAGCTTTCAAAAGAATTGAGTCATTTATTTACATCTAACTCTGTTAAAAAGCGTGGCTTGGATTGGATTGTACCACAATCTGTTTTCTGAAAATGCCATTTTTTATTTTTTTTTTGTAAAATTGAGACACAGTTACCAACTCTACCTTATTGGAAAAAACATTTCTACTTTTAGCAAACTAGTTGTTCCTTTACTGCACTAATTGTACAAGAGCAGGAGACTTTGTGTTACAAATGAACAGCATATATAGTTCTAGGAAATGCAGGAGGAATTTGCTAAACTCTAGAATTTAGATGTTGAGGACGAAGGTACAATCTTCCTTCTGTCTGAGACAATATTTGTAGAACTAACGTCTGAACTTAAGAGTTTCAGGGAAACTCTTAAAAACAACTTACCTTGATATCCATGTAATTTTCAGGGCAATACTTCTCAATTTCAGCATCAAAAAGAGCTAGAGGGTTGCAGCTATGCCTGGTAAACAGAGGATAAACAGTGTGCGTAACAAAAACTAAAAAATATGTTGTGAGACACTAACTGGTGTCGTCTTGTGAGGAAGCGCTGTTCAAATACTGGAATTAATAATATATTTTATTACAGGCCTCGTCTTAGACAACTTAAGCATTCACATGAAATACCGAGTTACGCTTAAAAGCAATAGAACCAAAAAGCAACCAGAGAAAACAACAGATCTGGAAGGCAGCCCTAAACAAGCAACTTCTCTTATTTCAAGTACAGAGAACACAGGAAAGGGAAGACAGAGAAAGCGCCTCACTTCCCAGGACAAATCCTAACTGAACAAAGAACACAAAAGCATCAATCAAGTTCTGAAATCAGTTTAATTCCTTGGGTCTGCCTTAATGTATTTTAATCAATATTATGACTTTGGGGATTTTTAGAGCTCTGAAGACAGTAATTTGAAACAATACTTTAGCTATTCTATATAAAATTCGGTGCTCATCGCCCTGCTCTGCATGGCTCCTTGAAAAATGCGGTGTCAGAGTCCCTCCCTACTCCCACTCAGCTCAGGCTTGAAAGCAGATGACAGCCCCCCTTCCTGCCAGGGGGTATTAAGTACTAACCATTTGCGAAACGGCAGCTTAAAATCGTGAGCCAGTAAGTGTCCTGACACGGACGTCATCACCATAGTAACGTTCTGCAAGAGACAGGGCAAGGTTAATTAGCGCCCATCGTTTTCTAAAAACTACCCAGAACCCCACGATCTTGATGCAGTTCTCCATTTGCACAACCAGTGACACCTCTCTCCTGCTAATATATCATAACAAGCTCTTCTCTTACTGACAGCTAAATCTATGGCCTTATCCTCAATTTTTGTAGGAAGCTCACAATTCTAAATAGCAACATATTTTTGGCTGATACAAACCCAGAAAGTTGAAAGACTTAAAGCAACAAAAAAGGTCAGTGGTTGAGCCAAAAAAAGAACATCTGACTTTTCCTCGTCTTTGGACAAAACATCCCTGTCACTGGATGTGTGTTTTGTAACTTCTGACCAATGGCTTTTAGTAATTAGTATTTTGCACTTCTCCGATCCAGCAGTAGAATGAAAGAAAACTCTACCTGGCCAAACATCTGGTAGTCGTATTCATAGATCTTGTTGAACTTGGAAAACCCTTCTCGCTAGAAGGAAAAGGAAAGTTGCTGAGTTTCTGGCTCCTAACGGAAACCCAACGCGTTCCACCTCGCTTTATACACGCTGTTACGGTAAAGCACAGAGAAGCACGGGGCAAGTGAAAACCAGGTACTGTAGCCAAAACACAAAGGCAAGGTGGGGTGAATGGAAATTGTCTGTATCATTTATGAAGATGCTGAAATGGTGCTTTCAAACGTAAGAGGATTTTAAACTGAAGGGGATGCCAGGGTTATCTCCTCGTGGACAGTGACAACAGTGAAGAACAGATTTGTTTAATGGGTCTGGCTAATTATATTCCTGACAAACAACTGTCCCGCTCCAAACGACAATTAGTGTGTCAGTTGCGGGTCACCAAGACTGCCCTCCACCCAACTGAGACTCATAGAAGTTTCTAGATTGGGTATTTGCTGCTTTTTCTACAGAAGGACAATATCTTCCTTGATTGGGACTGTCAGTGCTCAGGTTCTCAATAACCCCTTTCATTCAAATGTAATTCTGCTCTAGAAGAACATTCTAGTTCCTTAGCTTGGAAATACCAAGTAATTATGCAAACCGTTAAAGGTCACAAAACAAAGCAGCAGAGAGGAGAGATCTTTGAACTCCTCTTCTCCAAACCGCAGACCATCTTTGCTTTATTATGTGAACTTCAGTAAACCCCCGACACTTGCTGATGCTGCAGAAGCGTCGCTTTTTGACTGGGAAATACATGCTAACAGATGGTTTCGCTTCCTGAAGCCTTTTGCATACACTGCAAAGCTAGGAAAGACACAGGGAGCTCTCGCTGCGGAGCTTAGTGCCCCGAGAAGGCAGTCCGGGCAGAGGGAGTGCAGCTGGGGAGCTTAACTCCAACAGCAGTTAAGTCACAAGGAAAAGGGGTCCAAGACTCCCAAACGCGTTGGGGGAAGCGGTGTTTGTCCACAAAAGAAAGCCATTCTTGTACCCTTATGCAGTCAGAAGTGGCCAGAGAGAAAAACACTGCAAGGTGTCGCACATGCTGATGCGAATTGCCCTATGACAAATGGGCAGAGTGGGCCGGGGCTACCACACGAGACACAGCCTACAGCCGAGAACAGGACTGCACTGCACGGTGGCCCTGGTGAGCTAACCCTCTCCAGACAGCTAAGCCAGACCTGTATGCCTGTCAGCAAGCGGTAAGGAAATGTGGCACATTCCTACCCGTCGCATTCTGCTGTTGGAGAGCAGATCTGCAATCCCTCGGGCAGCATCGTTCTTCTCGGCCACGCACAGGACTTTCCGGATCCTCTGCAGTGCCATATCCTCCGCAGCCCGGGAGAAGAGACGCCAGGGCGGGGGCAGCATCCCGACCCTGCAGCTAGCGAAGAGCTTCGCTTGAAAGTTCATTACAAGAGACGGCGACAGCTCCCGGGGGGGTCAGGGCATGCTGCTGCGTCCTTGCCCTGTGGCCGGATCCTGCTGGGGACGGAGAGCGATCGCTGAATGTCCCTGCCACGGGGGAACGTCCCTGCTCAGCCTTTAACCGGCGACCCCGGGAGGGCCCAGGGCACCCTCTGCCCGGCTGCCCCCGCAGAGCTGCAGAAGGCTTCTCCCCCCACCAGAAACCCAGGCAGGGCCCCCGGCCCCCTCCTGCCCTGCCAAGGCCCACCCTCAGGCCGGGGCAGATGAGGCCCCCATCACCACCCCCGAGGCTCTCCCTGACCCCCCTCGGTGTTCCCCCGGTCGGGCTCTCCTCACCCACCGCCCTCACTCCCGCGCTCGCTCTGTCGCAAAGCGGGGGGGGACGCGGCGCGCTTTCCCGCACCGTCATGTCCTGCCGTAAAGCGCCGCAGTGGCGGGAGAGAACTACAGCTCCCAAGATACCCCGCGGCGCACCTCAGCAGTTTTCCCCCACGGTCCCGGGTCGGTTTGCTGCTTCCCCCCGCCGCTGGGTCCATCCCGGGTTAAGTAACGGAACGGGACGGCGACGGTTAAAAAAAAAAACAAAACAACAGTCGCAAAGGGTGCGGGGGAGGTGGTGGCTCCGCTTCCGGGTGGCGGGGTGAGAGGTCGCGGCGTCATGTGACCCCAAGATGGCTGCGGGGCTGCGGCGTCCGTGAGGGAGGCGGCTGAGCGGGGCCCGGCGGCTCCCGGCCATGGTGGAGGCGTGAGGCGGCGGCGGCGGCGGGAGAAGGGGCTGCGGCGGGGGCCCGGCTGCGGGCGGGGGGGGGGCCGGGGCCGGGGTCGCGGCGGGGCCTCCCGCAGGGCCTGACGGTGGCGGTGGCGGGGGGGACCGGAGGGGCCTCGCTGCTCCATGTCGGTCCCCTCCTGCGGGAAATATGATCAGCGCCCCTGATGTGGTGGCCTTCACCAGGGAGGAGGAGCTGGAGGATGAGCTGTGCAGCGAGCCCCCCCTGCCCGAGGAGTACTCGGTGCCGCTCTTCCCCTTCGCCAGCCACGGCGCCAACCCCTGGGCCAAGGTCGCCAGCTCCAAGTTCACCCGGGACTTCATCCTCATCTCTGAGTTCTCGGAGCAAGTGGGGCCCCAGCCCCTCCTGACCATCCCCGATGACGCCAAAGTGTCGGGCACTTTCGATCTCAATTATTTCTCCCTTCGGATCATGTCTGTGGATTACCAGGCTTCCTTCGTGGGGCACCCTCCCGGCTCCGCCTACCCAAAGCTGAACTTTGTGGAGGACTCCAAAGTGGTGCTGGGGGACTCGAAGGAAGGGGCTTTCGCGTACGTGCACCATTTGACTCTCTATGACCTTGAAGCCAGGGGTTTTGTGAGGCCCTTCTGCATGGCCTACATTTCTGCCGACGAGCACAAAATCATGCAGCAGTTTCAGGAACTCTCTGCAGAGTTCTCCAAAGCCTCTGAATGCCTAAAGACGGGGAACAGGAAGGCTTTTGCTAATGAACTGGAAAAGAAACTGAAAGATCTTGACTACACCAGGACTGTCCTGCACAACGAAACTGAGATACAGAAGAAAGCAAACGACAAAGGTTATTACACAACCCAAGCCATCGAGAAGGCCAATGAGCTGGCCAGTGTGGAAAAGTCTATCATCGAGCACCAAGATCTGCTGAAACAAATCAGGTCATATCCCTATAGGAAGCTGAAGAGGTCCGACTTCCACCCCTATGAGCCAGAGGGTGCGCTGGATCAGGCCAACGCAGGCTGCGACCAGGACCTGACTACCTCTGACCTTGCTGAGCCTGGTGAAACGCAACTTTATGCCCATGTGCCATCCTATACACCCAAGCTCATCAAAGCGAAGTCTGCCAAATGCTTTGACAAGAAGCTGAAGACGCTGGAGGAGCTCTGCGATATTTATTTTTTCACCCAAACCCTTGACCAGTTGCATCAGATCGAGAGGACTTTCAGAGGTGATGTGTGCTACCTCCTGACAGACCAGATCAGCAGGGCGCTCTTAAAGCAACAAAGCGTAACTAACTTCCTCTTTGAGGATGTGTCTTTTCTGGATGAAAAACCACCTGAAAAACAGTACAGAGGCTGCCAGGGGCTCAGTCAAGATGCCGTCGATAGAAAGTGCTCAGAAGAGTCTCCTGCTCCTAAAGTGGTCATCAGCCTGGGATCCTACAAGTCCAGCGTGGAGTGTGTGCCCATCAAGATGGAACAGGAAATCGAGGACTCCGAAGAACCCAAAATGACTGAGTCCATCACGTTTGAACACCAGGAGAACCTGGACTATCTCGATGCAGATATTAAAGGCAGCATCAGTAGTGGTGAGAGCATCGAGGTTCTTGGAACAGAGAAGTCTGCATCTGGCTTGACAAAATCAGAGAGCCAGGCCAGCCTACCTGTCAGCCCCAGTCCCCAGGTGGGCAGGAGCAAGGTGGGCAGCCGGCGGACCGTCAGCGAGGACAGCATCGAGGTTCTCAGCACATGTCCCTCCGAGTCGCTCATCCCGGAAGATTTCAAAGCAAGCTACCCAAGTGCCATTAACGAGGAACCTTACGTGGATGATGAAGAGGGAGGCCTTCATTTCACCCCCAAACTAAATCCGGACAACGCTGACGAGCAGGAAGACATTTCAAAACGGGAAAACTTAGTGCAGGTTGATTCTGCCTGTTGTATCGGGAAGGAGAGTCCCAACTTCCTTGAGCCTCTGCCTGACCTGGGACAGAAACCCTGCAATGAGGATGGGGTGGTCAGGATTCCCCCGCAGCCGTACCGGCAGGTCGAGCCGGGGCTGCGTGGCAGCTTCGGGAGCTTCCCCTCCCATGACGGCATCTCGGGGGGGCTCCTTCCCTACGAGCTTGACTCGCGCTACCTGACAGGCAGCAGGGAGGTCAGTAAGAGCAGTCTGGACGAGTGCTCGGACTCCACGAGCTATATCAGCAGCGCCGCCTCCACGTGCTCTGACAGGACCCCTTCTCCTGCTCACCTCGCCTGTCAGGCGAGCGAAAGGCACAAAAAAAAGGCTGGCCAGAACGCGCTGCGGTTCATCAGGCAGTACCCCTTCGCTCACCCCGCCATCTACTCCCTGCTCAGCGGCAGGACCCTCGTCGTGCTGGGGGAAGAGGAAGCCATAGTCAAAAAGCTTGTGACGGCGCTCTCCATTTTCGTGCCGAACTGCGGCATTTACGCCAAGCCCGTGAAGCACTGGGTCACTTCCCCTCTGCACGTTGTGGATTTCCAGAAGTGGAAGCTGATCGGACTCCAGAGGTAAATTGAGAATCTGTTTGCTAATCGGTATCGAGGTGTATCATAAAAACGACTTCTCTTAAGCAGGAATTTCAGAGGGGAATGGGTGTGCAGGGTGGGTCTCTGTCTAATTACCTGTGCAGCTGCCGTGATTTTCTGCTTGTGGGATATATTTGTGGAAGGCTGGTAGATTTGTCTGTCTCTTTGTATCCAGCCTCACTTGAGAGTTAATGTTTAAAACATCTGCTGGGCACTTACTGCTTGGCTCATACTAGTTATTTGGTCAGGAGGCTTCCTTCTTGTTTAGGTCTTAGCCCGTCAAAGTGGAGAACAAACACATGAGTCACATGTGATTTGATAAGAGTGTTCCTGGAGTCCCTTGTGCGTTTTCTCTCATCTCCTGCCAAAAATCTTATGACATTTCTAGCTAGAATTCTGGTTTTTTCAAATGGCTGCTTTGATATGGGGTGGGTTTTTTTTCTTGTGGACCCTAAGGAAGAGATGATGCACTGTCGATGAGATTGGTAGGTCAGAAATTGGACTGCCGGCACCTTGGGCTGTGCTGGCGAGGGAGCGCCCGCTGGGTGTTGTGGGGAAGGGCGGAGGCTGCAGAGGGGGGTGCAGACCGGCAGAGACTTATTCATAACCAGCCTCAGTGCAGGAAAAAAGGTCCATGAAACTCAGCGGACTGCGGTGTTGGAATTGCATTTCAGATTCAAAGGAAACTTCTGCTCGGGGTGAGGACCATCACAAAAGCAAGCACCTCTTTGCTGACACACAGTCCTGAAATGTGGCTTCGTAGTTTATAATAGCAAATAGTGATTGCTCAGCTCTCAACATTTTGTCCCTGCCTTTGTTGCTGTTATGAAAAGGATTTTTTTTGTGTGTGTTACCAGGATGTGTTTGGCGCTTTGGGTGCAGGTGTGACATGGAATGACCATTGCTGTCACCAACATGGAAAACATGAGTCAGAGTGGCAGCCCATTGCTCAGAGCCGGGCTGGAATAGCTCCTGAAAGAGTGTTTCAGAACAGCGCAAAAATCAAAGTACAGAAATCTGCTTTCTGGGCTGCCGGGGATTGCGTTGCTGGGGGTTGTGGATGACGAAATTATCCTAAGCTGTGAGTTTATTTCTGTGCTCATGAGGCAGGATGACAGATCTGCCAACAGCTGCTCCCAAACTTTTCTGTCTGTCAGTGAGGTTTTTAAAAGCCCGGAGTGTTTACTGGTTGCTCAATGTTTGTGGTTAGATGCAATTTTTATAAACAAAATATTTTTTTTTTCTTTTGAGAACTGCTTGTAACATGTGTCAGTCATTTAAACTCTCCTCTGTGGAATGTTAATTAAGTGTTGATTTTAATGTAGGTGTTGTCAGCAAGCCATTTGTACAAGGGCTTCGGGAAGGAACTTAGAGGCTAAATTAATTATCCTGGTAAGGGTGTTGTGTCTCCTATGGCCAGATGCTGCCCGGGAACAGAGGCAGCCCTGACACCAGCAGCTGGGGATCTTGTTTTTGAGGGTGGGAGCTTTAGCTCAACCAAGCGGCTTCAACCACACAAAACTAAGGAGCAGAAGGTAGAGTTTGCGTAGGCTTGTAATTTGCATTTAAATAACATTAATTTAGGCTTGTTGGATAATTGTGTGTTGTGAACGTGCTGTGGGTTTGCACCTGAGTGAAAAGTGCCCAGGCTCAGCCAGGGAATATTCTGGTTTAAGGATGTGCCCTTTTTAAAGGAAAGGTAGAAGGTTTCGCTCTGCTCAGGGCTTTGATCACCTCAGAGCGGCTCTCTCCCAAAACAGTGATAAGGGGGAAAAATGGAGCTCCTCACAAGGTGGGTCTGGTTTGGGTTTCTGGGTCCTTGTTTTCACATCCAGAAGCTACCAGCTGCTGCAAGATTTGCTTCTGTTCACCAGAGATGTCCTGTCACCCCATCTCTGCATCGCCAAGGGAGGAAGCTGCCCCACAGTGCGGTGGTTTATGAAGTAGCGCACGGACGGAGCAGATCAGTGCATATGGGGATCCAGGGGATCGAGGGTTCTTTGGGATCTGGCAGGCTGGAGGGACTACTTGGCCATTCTCTTCCGTGCCAGACTCTATTTACCCACAGAGGCTCTTGCACCAGCTTGTGAACTAGAGGGAAAGTACGTGTGATACAGGGGCACGGACGCAGTCTGCTGCTTAACTGTCTGGTCCCCTCCAGCCATGACCTCTCTCCTTGCTGTTTCAGGATGGTGTCACCTGCCGGGGTGAACATGCTGCACACCCTGAGCCGATACAGCCGGTACGTCAGCATTCTGGATGCCGACAGTAAGACTCTCCGCTGCCCGCTTTACAAAGGCACCTTGGTGTCCCGGCTGGCAGACCACCGCACGCAGATCAAACGAGGAAGCACCTACTATATGCACGTCCAAAGTATCCTCACCCAGCTGTGTTCAAAAGCCTTCCTCTTCACCTTCTGCCATCATTTGCACCTTCCCATCAGTGAAAGGGAACCGGAGGAATCCGTGGTGAATCGCAGGATGAACTTTTTGAAGCTTCAGCTGGGCCTCGCCAATGAAGATATCAAAATTGTACAGTATTTAGCTGAGCTGCTGAAGCTGCAGTACATTCAGGAACCCGGCCAGGGGGTGAACCCTCTGCTCAGATTTGACTATGTTCCCAGCTTTTTGTACAAAATCTAGCCTCGCGTGTAGGCTGTCTGCCTGTGTACTCAGAGTCTGACAAAGCTCATCCGTGCTTGACATTGATGCTGTCTGCAGTAGCTCTCATACGTTGGGTAGGGGCGAAGAAGCCGATGCATTTGCAAGCTTCTCTGCTCCACAGAAATCAGTGTCTGAGGGGCCGGATTTCTGTGTGGTTCCCTGTAGCCAAGAACATAGATATTCCATCACATATAACACTGGGCACTCTGTTTTTAAATGTTAGAAGGGGCACTATAAACTTGTTAAGCATATCATGGCAGCATCCCAGGGAGATTATGGCACGGAGAGAGAGGTGGGCTGTCTTGGGGATCAATACTTACTAGTGTGCAGCCCCCAAAATAACGCAGTGCTTCGGGTGCTTCTGCCAGAGCCCTAAATGCTGTTGGTCCCTTCCGTGGAGCCGGGGCGGAGACCAGAGGGGGGAGGTGTAAAGGCCACGTGAAGTTTTTTAACCCACCAGTGTCTCACGTGAGTGTAGCTCGGAAGCTCCCTGGCAGGATGGCAGCTTGCAGTTACATGTCTGTGCGCAGCAGTAGTGGATGGTGTCCCTTCCTGCATTTTTCTGTGTTTCCTGGCGCTTCCCAGGACAAGTTGTCCCTGTTCGGGTGGGAGAGCAGTGGAGGCACACGTGCTTCTCTCCAGAAAGCGTTTGCCAGTTTCAGCTTTGTTAAAATCTGGAATGTGGAAGGACTCCTTAATGCCGGCAAGCACCGAGGCGCCCGCTGCTGTGAATGTAGAGCACTGTGCCTTGTTAATTTGTCACGTCCCATTTGCTGGGTGACCTCCGAGAAGGGTGGGAGGGAGACCGGGAATCCTCAAATCATTGAGGTTGAGGGTGGGCTTTTAAGGAACGAGGGGAACTGAACAGAGGTGTGGGGGGGGCTCATTATTGGGGCATTTTGTGATGGGGAAACGAACAGTGCAATTCAGCTGAAGCTATGCTGTGAGACAGCAAGCTGTTAGAGCCGGCTGCTGGGATGGTGGGTTACCAGTGCTCAGGAGAGATTGGGGATGAATGTACTGGATTCCATGTCGTATCCGTAATAATTTCTTTTCTTTTCTTTTTTTTTTTTTTTTTTGTCGGGTAATTGACTTTTGTGCTTTGCAGTAAAGCAGGGTCAGCGTGGCTGCATGCTGCTTCTGGCCGAGCCTTTGTCGCGTCTCGACTACCTCTCCCGGGGCGCTCCTGGGTAGCTCTGGACCGGGCAGAACTGCCACTATCTGAGCCTAGATGCTGGGGACTTTACTTTTCAAAGCTTCTACGCTGCTGCCTGTGCCATAAAGGTTGCACCACTGGCGTGGTAACACTCCCAGATTGTTCCTGTTAGTGCCAAAAGCTTTGTGCCCAGGCACAGCTCTTCCCTCTGGAGTCTCGTAGGAGATGCTGTTCCCTCGCCACCAGTGCCGGGCTGCAATCTGCTCTGCCCGGTGCTGTGTGGCGGTAGCAGCCCCCGTGGTACTTCTAAGCAAGAAAAGCCTTGCTAGGAAAGATTAGCCTTGGTTTTATTTCTTTTTATCACTTTTCTGATTATGGAGTGAGAACAGATGAGATCGTACAAGATGAGCTGAAGCGTGGTTTGGTTTGGGTTTTTTTAAACCTCTGTTTATTGTGCTGGTGTGAGGCCGCGCTGGAGATGAATGTGATGTTCCTTCCATGCCCAGGGGAAGTTTCAGTGTAGGGTCTGGGGTTCGTCAGCGTGGCTTAGATCCCACTGAAACTTGCTGTGAGAACCGCACTGCTCCGAAACCTGTGTCCCGAAGGCAAGGAGGTCTCCCTGGGGAGGGTGTTGTCTGGCACCAGCACCTGCCCTTCGGTACCGCTGCCCCCTCCTTCACCTGGAAAGGGCTCTCTTGGGTAGCGCGGGGGGCGTAAACCAACAGGGCAGAAAGGCTATTTTAAATGTTAGTGTTGTTTCTGGTGACCGACCGTGAGGCCAGCTCAGCTGGGCAAGTTGAGCTCTTGGTACTCTCCAGAGGGATTTCCAAAGTCAGGGGACCTCGTGATGGTGTTTTCAGGTGGCAGTTGGGAAGCAGCGTGGTGTCGCCTTCGCTGAAGGTGAGCGGTGTGCCTGTGTGCGGGGCTGCACACCTTTAAAGCATGTTTAAAGGCCTTTTCCTTTCCTAACCGTGCCCTCCTGTCACGTGAACTGGGTCTGCTGGCAAAAGACTTCCGTGTCCCTCGAAAACGCTTGCTTTCAGAAGTGACTTGAGGTGTCCCCTTGTCGATTCGTGTGCACCTGAACGGCTTCCACACTACAGCTGAGGCGAGATTCCCCGGAGGAAGAGGCGTCTCGGTAAATGAGTAATGCAGGCGACACCGGGCAGACCGAAGCTCCCTGCGTCCTGCCTGACCCTCAGCGCTGGAGGAGTGCTCAGCGCGGGAGCTTGTTTCCTACTGGAAAATGACCTGATGCTATTTGGGTTTGAGGAGAGAGGGAGGAACTTTTTTCCTGCTGACTCACTTACGTCTTCCTCCAGGCTGACAGCGCAGAGCGGTGGAGCAGGACTGACAATTAGTGTTGGCCGATCTCTTAAGTCGCAGCGGTCTCTACCTGCGGTGTTCAGCTGCGCTCATAAATTGATAAATAACTCACTTCTCGTTGCTCCCTCTATCAAACCTGTAGTATCGGATATTCGAGGCTGTGTTGAGCAATACTTGCACTACCACCTGTCTGACCTGCTTCATCTCCGCCACAAAGTAGCTCTGATTTGGGAGGATACTCGAGGGGCTCTGCTGGGACCCTCGGCCTGTTTTGAAACAGGAGCTCTACACTATCTGCAACTCGACTATTAAGCAGGAGCTGTGGGGAAACGCACCTTGGAGTACTTGTCATCCAAAAACTGACTCACGGCAGGGTCACTTCTGAGCTCGGACTCCAGGAAAGGGGTAATGACATCAGGCTGTGGCACCTCGGTGCAGCTGGAGACAGAAATCGGGGGGGAGTCTGGGTGGAGCTGGTGATTCGGGAGCTGAATTCCTCTTTGCTCCGTAATTTCTCTGACCTGCTTCTGTACAGTAAAGATTCCTATATTGGCACTTTAAGACTTTTCCCCCTCATCTTCACTGTGTTACCTCACTAGTTTCTGGTATTCGCAGACTTACAACAAGTTACGATCTTCGCACTAACAGCTCCCGCAACAAACCTTGGCATATGTGTTCGTCGCCTCGCACCGCACCACCCGAGCGCCGCCACCCAGCCATCCTTTTCCACCAGGAGCAGGGCAGGTTCCTCGCAGCCGCAGTGCAATACTCGCCAGCCCTCCCGCACCCACCCTCCGGCCGCCGGAGCCGGCGGTGCTCTGCATGGCCGTCGACTGCTTCCGTGAGTGCTGCCAGCATGTCCCCACCTCCCGCACCGCGGCTCCGGCTCCCTCCTCTCTCTCTGGCTGTCAGGGAGAGGAGGCGTTAAAGCCGGACCGAGAATTCATCAGAGCAAAGGTCTCCCCTGGCCGTCCGCTGCCCGGCCGGGAGGGCAGAGTTCCCTTTTCTTACTCCTCCACTTTCCTGCGCTGGGAGATGAACCACCAGCTCCCGCTCTACGCTAGAGTAGCCCACTAGCCCGAGTGCTTTCAGATCCCACCCCGAGGAGGGTCAGCCATAGGAGTAGGTGATATTAACCCTACACAGGTTTCATTTCTCAGAGAATAGTGCTCGGATTTACTTTCATCCAGTAGCAATCACTTCTAAGCAGCTCCAAGGCTGTCTTGCCTTGCCTAGGGAAGTACCGCCTGTACTCTAGCAATATTCACCATTGGGAAGGGGTGGGAGAGGTGCTAGAGGGGTGGGAGCTGGTGGCTCTGTGCCCCCAGGCCTGTTCTTTGGTTTTCACTGAGCATGGGGGGCCCTGAACCCCCGGTTTGGTGACGGGTGACAGCCCACGCTGCAGATTCAGCATCTTGGAGAGCTGGGCAGGACCTGGGGCTTGTAGCAGCGCTTTGAGAAGGCTCCTGCAATAAGGTGGGATGGGAAATGCTGCCTGGGCTGAAGGAGGGTGCCTGCTCCGCTCAGTGCCCCAGGAGCACAACGTCAGAGCACCAGTAGCCCCATACTGGAGGGGTCACAAACCCACCGCACGCCGGTCCCCGAGACACGTTTTAACTGGAAGACAGAAACACAGGGTACCCGGCCCCGCTGGCCACCTCGCTGCCGGCACGGGGATGGGGCTGGGCTCAGAGCTGCCAGGCTGTGATGAATTCTCATCTTATTTTAAAGCACTGTATCCTATTACTGCATGTTGAGTTCTGTGTGTGTGCCTGTGCGTGCCGAATGCTTGCGTCAGTAGTTAGAGCGAGTGTGACCGGGAGAAATCCAAGAAGCATGTCTTAGTGTCGTGCTGTAAGTGTTACTGCACAAGAGTTTAACTGATGTTAACACCAAATGACTAGTCTGAGAAATGTACTTTTAAAAAAAAAATTATTTATTTGGGTTCAGATATTTTTGAAATACAAAAAAAAAAAAAATTGGTTGTATTTTTTAAAGCTTATAATTCTTGTCATACATTGTGGTTAAATTCTTAATTTTACCGTGCTTATTAAAAAATGGTTCTACCTAAGCTTTGTAACTCAGAGGTCTGAGGAAATACTGGAGACGCTGGCTAGGATGGGATGGCGATCCCGGGAGGGCTGTTCTCGGTGGGTTTGGGACAAGGCTGGGCCTTGTAAAAGCCTGCAGAGGCTGGAAGGCACCAAAGGAAATTCTCGAGGCAGAAACCAGGGAGGCTTTTAGCAGCTGTGATGTCTCTTGTGGAGCCAAGCACAGTGCGCCTGGCCGCGGGGGTGATTCATGGCAGGGGTGGACCCGCCACTCGCAGCCAGCGAGAGCTGGATCAAACCCCGGCCTGTCTGCGAGGCTGAGGGTTCCCTGGTGCTCGGTCCCAGTTGTGACACTGGGCGGTGAAGGGGCTAGTTTCCCCGCGGTGGGGGGCGGCAGCGGTGCTCAGGGGGGTCCTGTGCCCCAAATGGGAGGGGAGAGGTTAGTAAGAGCCACTGGTGCTCCGCAGCCAGGGCCAGCGGGGAGGTGCTGGGAGAAGGCACTGGGGTGTTGATCTCAGGCTAGAGGTGTTTCGGCGGCTCCAGGAGCGGGCACAGGTGCCTCCCCTTACAGGACAGGCAGCCCCGGGAGCGGGAAAGTGGCTGCGAAGGCCTCCACCTCTTCCTTCAGTGCCTTCAGCTCCCCCCGGTATTTGTCCTCCTCCAGTTTTTCCTTGAATTCCTTCAGTGTGGCTTTGGGGCTCATGTCTTTCTGCACGCGCAGTGTCAGCTCGATCCCTGCCAAGACGGGAGATGCGTCGGCCAGCTGCAACACCTCTGCCTGCGCCCGCAGTGGGCAGCTGCCGCATTCCGCACCTCTCCCAGCCCTGCCGCAGGGAGCCTGCGAGGCTGGGCTGCGGGCTTAGCCCTGCACCACCCCGCAGCAGCACTGGGGCTGCTCCCTAAGATGCGGGAGGGTAGGAGCAGGGCTGCGAGGGGCTTACTGCCCCAGGAAACCAGCGTGGGACCCCTGAGGACAACTGGAACTAGACTGGGAAAGGTACAATTCTAATTCAGGCTTTCAACCCTCTGCTAGTGCAGTAGGGAGGGTTTGGCTGGTCCCAGCTGTGGACAGATGTCCCACATCCAGATGTGCAGGTGGGACAGTTCCTCCTCACTTGTGTGTGTGCTCCCTCCCCAGCTGCTGGGGAAACCGCCCAGCTTGTGCCTTGTCACCCGGAGGAGCTGCCCTGGGGCCACTCACGCCCCCCCAGCCTCACCTCTGTGGATGTACTGAGCCACCATGCGGAAGTCGTCCTGCCGGAAGCCGCGGGAGGTGAGAGCCGGCGTCCCGAACCGCAGGCCACTGGGGCGCAGGGCGCTGACATCACCTGCACCAAAACAAGTCATGTGTGACCAAACCAGGTACCAAAACTGCTGTACACGGCAACTTGGCGTGGTTCCCAGTGCCTGGGGTGGACCAGAATTTGGGAGCCCTGCAGGAAGCTCTGCACAGGCCACGGGAGAACCCTAGTGTGTGGGGCAGAACACAGGAGAGCTTGTGGGATCTCTCACCAGGGCACGTGTTCTTGTTACAGGCGATGGAGCAGATCTCCAGTACCCGCTCAGCCCGGCCGCCATCCGTGCCTCTGCTGCGCAGGTCCAGGAGAATCAGGTGGTTGTCGGAGCCCCCTGCAAAGAGAGGGGTTTAGTGGGGGACGTGGGATCAGGGTAAATGCTGCTCCTGCACGACACTTCAGCAAAAAAGGCTTGGGATTGAGCTGGGACCTGCCCCTGGTTTTGGGGATGGAAGGGGGCCTGTCCTTAGGAAGAGGGGCTGCTTCAAAATAGTTTTGTGGTTTTCCTGAGGAATTGCAATGGCAGAGCCCTGCCTGTTGCATCCGTGCACGTGCTGCCCTCGTGGCCTGGCTCAGACCCTTGGCCACACAGGCGTCAGCCCCGTCCCACAGCCAAGACCTGTCCTCACCTGTGACGATGTCGTAGCCCAGCTCCATCAGCGCTGTCGAGAGCGCCTTGCAGTTTGCGACCACCTGCTGCTGGTAAGCCTTGAACTCGGGCGTCATGGCCTGCCGCAGCGCCACGGCGATCCCTGGGGAGGAAGGCAGACCAGGGTGAGTTTCTGGGGGCTCTGACCAGGAGAGCTGGCGGGGATGTGTGGCACCGCCAGCAGAAGTCATCATGGAAGCTGAGCGAACTGATGAACAGTCCCTTCCCCTAACCAGGCTGGCAGCGGTGCCATGAGCCAAAAGGCAGGATGGGACAAGCCTGGTTGCTCCTTGGGCAATGCTGGATCACACCAGCTGCTCTTTGCTGTGTTATCTCCAGGCTGCAAGCCCCCCGTGTCACCTGGAGCCCCCTTCACTGCTGCTGGGGGTCAGAGACCAGCCAGAACACCTTTGCCGACTCCCTTTGACACCCTGGAACTGGTGACCAGGCTGGATGTGTACCTGCGATGGCATGGTTGTGCGGGCCTCCCTGCAGCCCAGGGAAGACCGCCTGGTTGATGAGGCTCTCCAGGTTGTAGAGTGTTTCCTTGCCTGTCTTGGGGTCCACGCTGCGGGTGCCTGTGGGAGGGGAAGGCAGGATCACTCATGAGGCAGCTCAGCCTCCCTTCTCCCATGAGCTGCTGTCACCCTCTGGCCTCTCCAAACAGGGATGGTGGTTGTTCCTCTCCAAATCTGGGCCACGTTTGGCACTGGGAAGCTCCCCAGATGTTCCCAGGAGGCCCCAGACCTTCTTGCCCTCCCTCTAGAGCAGGAAGGAGCTTTAACTTGCAGCCCCCCAGCCTGGGGGGAGCGTTTCTCCCGGCTCCCTGTCTGGGTCATGCACCTTTGCGGTAGAAGATCATGCCAGCCCTGCAGCCCCGCAAGGTCTTGTGGGTGGTGGTGGAGACGACATCACAGTGGTCGAAGGGGGATGGCACCACACCAGCAGCCACCAGCCCGCTGATGTGAGCCATGTCGGCCATGAGATAGGCACCATTGGCGTCAGCAATCTTCCGCATACGGGCATAGTCCAGGTTGCGCGAGTAGCAGCTGACACCTGCAGGGAGATAGCACGTAGAGGGGACAGGAGCAGATGCTTGATGACCTTGGGACAGCCACGGGTCCAGCCCTGCGATGGGGACAGCCCAGCTGGGGACAGCACACAAGCTCCTGCCAGTGTGGATGTGTTTGAGGTCATCTCCTGGCACTGCAGCATCCACGGGCTTATCAGGCTGCTACTGGCTTCAGTGAGCCACCCCCACCCAGTGCGTGTCACCAGCGAGGTTGGTAAGGGTTTGATCCTTACCTGCTATGATCAGCTTGGGGTGGAAGAGGCGGGCATTCTCCTCCAGCTTGTCATAGTCGATGTAACCGGTCTTGGGGTTGACCTGGAAGAGGAAGAGGAGGGTTCAGCTACCTTGGCAGGGGTGAAGATCAGCTGCAGCACCATCCTGCAGGTGAGTGTGCTGAGAGCCTGATGCTACTACTTTTAACTTTAAGAGGCACCAACAGTTATGAAGACCACATCATGGCTCTGGCTGGAGCAGCTGTCTACCTTGTAGGGCATGGACTCGAAGAATACAGAGGTGGCAGAGATTTTCTTCTTGTCTGTCATGAATCCGTGGGTGAGGTGGCCCCCGTCAGGCAGGTCCAGCCCCATGATCCTGCCGTGGGGCTCCACCAGGGCCGTGTACACCGCAAAGTTTGCGGGTGACCCTGCAGTGAGAGCACACCAGGCCGGTTATGGGTGCTGGGATGCACAGAGGCTGGGCAGATGGCCTGGCTCTCCTGAGCACACCGTTACCTGAGTAGGGCTGGACATTGACGCCCCACTTCTCGGGGTCGAGCCGGTACGCCTGCAGGGCTCGCTTCTGGCACAGCCTTTCCAGCTCATCTACAAACTCCGTCCCACCATAGTACCTGCCGGTAAAGGACGGGGTAGGGGTTAAAACCAAACTCATTGCTCAGAACGGTCCCCGTGACCAAGCTGGGGAGAACCTGGGGTGACGCCGCGTTTGCTGCTGCAGCAGACATGACCCTGCTGAGATTGTCCCATGTGTGGACAAGGACAGAAGTCGAGAAGGTCAGATCCTGCCCTGGAGGAGCTTGGCTGCCAGCACCAGGACATCGCTTCCTCTCCAGAGGTGAGGTCTGGCAGCGTGGGTGGTTCCTCTCCCTTCCCTGTGAGGGTTTGGGTTGGGTGGGACTCAGCCCCAGCCCCATACCTCTGTCCTGGGTAACCCTCAGAGTATTTGTTGTTCATGCAGGATCCCAGAGCTTCCAGGACTGCTCGGCTCGCAAAGTTCTCTGACGCGATTAACTCCAGCCCCAGCCTCTGCCGCTGCTTCTCCTTCTTGATGATGCTGTGCACCTTTGGGAGGGAAGAGAAACAGCTTCACCCGTGCCAGCTCTGCACGGATGCGTGGATGCTCTGTGGTAGGGGATGCACCCTTGGAGGGGACAGGGTGTGGAGAGGGGCCTGGAAAGATGGTGGAGAAGGGAGAGGAGATCCCTTCTCTGTACAGCTGATCCTAAACAGTTCACATGTCCAGTCACAGGCCACGTTTTGGGTTTCTACATTTCAGGAAGCTGCCAGATAATTCATCTGTCATTTGGGCTAGAGAGACAAGGGTAACTGCCACGTGGCCTGGTGGGCCAGCTGCTTTGGTGTGGGCATTAGAGCTTCAAGCAGAGGGGTATGAGCAATAGATGCAAAGTTATGACCATGTTATGGGCAAACAGTTGGAGGATGCCTTCCCTCTCCACCTCTTACTCCAGGCAGAGAGGGCACGGAGGATGGATGGGCCCCACCAGCTCAGCCTTGGTCCGTCTCTCTGCCACAGCCCTGGCTTGAGGAGGTCAGCATCCCTGTGGCTGCCCGGGGGATGAATGAAGTGGCTGCTGGGCCAGGGCCAGGAAGGGGGTCTCACCTCCGGGTCGTTGCTGTCGAGCGGCTCCATTACCATCTTATTATGGGAGGCCCAGAGCTCCGCACTGGGGAGAGCCCCCTCACCCTGCATTGAGTTTGCCATTCTGCTGGGTCCAATGTCACCTGCCAGCAGAGAAAGGAGTTTGTGGGATGGCAGCGGGGCTGGGTGCCTCCCTGCATCCTGCCTGCTCCTATCCCACGTTTTCCCTGGAAACAGAGACCAGCCATGGGCTGGAGCCCACTGGGAGAGGAAAAGAGCAACAACTCTAAGGTTTCCCCCACTGATTTAAGACCAGATCATTAATTATAATGCTTTGATCATTTCTTACAGTCTCCCATCACCGCCCTGCCTGAAGTCCCGCCACCCAGCTCTGCAGCGCCTGGCCAGACACCTGGGGACATGATGAACCCATGCATGGACTAAACCGTATCAGCAACATGACCAATGCCTGTCCCTCTCGATCCCATATAACCGTGAGTCTTAGGCTTCTAGGAAATGCTAGCGCATGCCCTCATGGACATAAGGGTGTCTTATTAAAACTGCTGTTTAGTTTCAGTGAAGTGCTCATACCCACAAGACCTCAATTTTAATGTGAGTTGCATTCCCCAGCATTCCTAAACCTCTCGGCTGCTTTCCTTTGTGCATAGCCATGAGGGCAAAGTCCCAGCAGGTCGGAGTTCTGCCCCAAACCCTAACTGATGCAAGCACGGCTCGTGGAGCAGGGCCCCGAGAGACAGCAGCTCTGCCTCAGCTTGACTCCACAGCATGTGTGATGCCCAGGCCTGGCAGCAGCCCTCTGTCCCCATCCATGCAACTCCTGGTTGCATTATAATGCAGAGCACAAGCTCCCGGGCAGGCGTGACAGCCCAGCTTCTGCCTTGGCTGAAAACAATGCATCTTTTTAACCATTAACCCTGCAAGGCCAGCAAAGGGCCGTGAGCAGGTTATTAAGCAATCATACTTGGCTTGCTTGTGCCAAGCTGCTGAAGTCCATTCAGCGCAGGCCTGTTGTGTGCTGCCCTTGCTGGGCAGGGACACCCGTCTGCCCTCCTCCCTGAGCCCGGGGCCTTGCTGGCAGGGTGGGAATCCCCACTGTCAGAAAAGCTGCATCGGGATGGGGAAAGGGCTGCAAGGGAAAGGGTAGGGTGCAGTGCTCTGGCTTTGAGCAGGACAGCTGGTTCAGCGCACGGGTGGCAGCAGTACTCACACCCAGTGGTTTCACAGACCTGCAGAAGGCTCAGGGGAACAGAGCTCCCCGTTTGCCACCCAGGTTTGAGACCCCCATTTCCACCCTCGTGGCAGGACACCGATAGGGCCCTGGCAGTTCACCTGCTGCAGGGATGATCCCCAGCCCCGATGCTTCTTCCCCACCCGGCTCTGAACCCCTCTGTATCCCGGCTCCGTCGCCTTCCGCATCTCTGAGAAGCTCCCACTGTTGCGCTCCCCCTGCCCCGACACCGGTGGTGGGGAACAGCGCTGCCTGCCCGGCTCTCGCCCCGCAGCGGGGTGCCCTGCTCCTGCACCCCAACCCTCCCGGCCCCGCACGCCCTGTCCCGGCCCCGCACGGCCCCTACCCGCCCGCCGTACCGGGTCCCGGTCCCGCTCCGCCACCGCGCGGGAGCCCGCGCGCCTAGCATAGACCTTTCGGACACGCCCCTCCATGCATCGCCCAATCAGCGCCTCGGTCGGCCGGCGGCGGGGAACACACTCCGAGTATCTGGTCCAATCAGCGCCGCGCTCTTCCCCCTCCCCGCACCCTATTGGTCCGCGCTGAGGCGGGGCTGGCGGCGCTGCCAGCACGTGGCGGACTGGGCGCGGGTGACCTTGACCGGGGCGGGCTGGGGCTCCGCTGCCACCACCCTTCTGCCGTCACCACCCCTCTGCCGTCACACCTCCTCTGTCGTCGCCCCTCCTCCGCCATCAGACCTCTGCCGTCACCACCCTTCTGCCGTCACCCCTCCTCTGCCGTCACCCCTCTGTTGTCACCCCTCCTCTGCCGTCACCCCTCTGTTGTCACCCCTTCTCTTCCATCAGACTTCTGCCGTCACCCCTTCTCTGACGTCAACTCCTCCCTTGCTATCATCCCTGTGCCGTCACCCCTCCTCTGCCGTCACCCCTCCTCTGCTGTCACCCCACTGCCGTCACCTATCCAGCTATCACTCCTCCTCTGCCATCACCCATCCTCTGCTGTCACCCCACTGCTGTCACCTCTCCTCTGCCATTACCCCGCACCCTGTGATGCCGGTGGGGGACCTCTCCCCCAGCCCTGGGGTGTTCCCACCACCCCGCCATCCCGGGGGGATTCTCTATGGAGGATGGGAGCCCCCTGGCCACCCTGCAGCGGGAAGGGAGCGGTTCTAGCCACCCTCCCTGGGCGGCCGAAGCCATGCCTCAAGGCGAGCAGGCATGCCAGGCAGCAGCACGGCGATCACCAGGGCATCAGGGGTTAAATCAATGCACAGCAAATTGAGGAAGAAGATTAGGGAATAAAGGGATCCCACTAAATTCCTCGTGATCCCAAGCCAAGGGGAAAATGGAACGAGGCAGCATGAATCACTCACCGGAGAGGAGCTGCGTCTCTCGGGGGGTCGGACAGAGCCGCGAAGGAGAGTCCTGCCGGCGGTGAGTCCTGCTGGCACCGAGCAAGGTGCGGAGTGGGGCAAGGGGATCGTGGGTGGTGGGTAACGGGCCAAGGGTTATACTAGAACACACCTCGGAGACTGTTCTGCCCTGGAAGGTACTTGTTGAACAGTCTTTTAACTTGATCTTTATCAGTCCAGGTGTTTTTTGCTACCGTAATGTGTGGTTGGTCATCCCAAGAGGACTTGTCACAGCTGTGGGGTTTGGGTTCCTGTGGTTCTGCTGCTGGCCCATGTCTGATCGCTGTTGTAGGCTGGTCACGGAGGTGGTGTTCTGACAGTGCCAACACCAGCAGCAAAACCCGGGTCGGTTTCTCTGGTTGCAGTGGTTTCTGTGACATGCAGATGCTGTAGAGAAGGACTTTATATTAATTATATATTAAGTTATATAGTCTGGCTTTGCATACCCAATTTGTGTACATCTGCTAGCAAAGATTTTTACCTCCCCTGAGCAGTAGGAGCTGCACATCACAGCAGTGTGTGCTGCTATGATTTCAGGACTCCGGCGTGCTGGTGATGGAGAGCGTCTCTTCTTCCCCTTCACCCTTCTCCGCCAGTTCCCCCACTGTGCAGTCCGAGAACGCCACTGCCTATGACTACTACTCCGGCCTCCAGAAGAGCATGCATGTCCTCTCCATGGTGGTGTACAGCATTGCCTGTTTGCTGGGGGTGACAGGGAACGGCCTCGTCATCTGGATTGCTGGCTTCAAGATGAAGAAGACGGTGAACTCCATCTGGTTCCTCAACCTGGCCATTGCTGACTTCATCTTCACCTTTTTCCTGCCCCTCAGCATCGCCTACACTGCCCTGGGCTTCCACTGGCCGTTTGGGAAGCTCCTGTGCAAGCTGAACAGCACCATTGCGTTCCTCAACATGTTCGCCAGCGTCTTCCTCCTGACAGTCATCAGCATGGACCGCTGTGTTTCTGTTGCTTTTCCCGTTTGGTCTCACAACCGCAGGAGTCCGGAGCTGGCGGCCAGGATCGCACTGGGGACGTGGGTCCTGGCTCTGCTCCTCAGCTCGCCGTACCTCGTCTTTCGGGACACTGTGGTCAGTTCCAGGAACATCACCAGCTGCTATAATAATTTTGCACTGTCCGATGACTACACCTCCGAGGCAACGCGGAGGCTGTGGAGGATGCGGCATAAAGCGATGATCATAACGCGATTCTTATGCGGGTTCCTCATCCCTTTCACGGTGATTCTCATCTGCTACAGCATTGTTGCTGTCAAGCTGAAAAGGCGGCAGTTAGCCAACTCTGCAAAACCATACAGAATTATCATTGCTGTCACAGTCTCTTTTTTCCTCTGTTATTTCCCCTATCACGTCTTCTCCTTGCTGGAAATATCCAAAAACTCTTCCAGTCATGAGATGAAAATGGCCCTTTACATAGGGATCCCCTTGGTTTCCAGCCTTGCCTTCTTCAACAGCTGCATCAACCCCATCCTGTACGTATTTGTGGGGCCGGATTTCAAGGAGAAGTTTCGCCAGTCCATCCTGTCGACCTTTGAAGGGGCCTTCAGCGAGGAGTCGGTCCTGGGCAGCCTGACCAGCAGGCGAAAGTCCAGGTCTGCTTCAGAAGCAGAGGTCCCGAGGGTCTGAGTGGGTGCTGGTGTGGAGGTGCCAATTTTTTTCTCTGCAATTTCCCTTCATTTCAGAGCTATAATTGCAGGACTGGGGGCTGCAAAGGGCTGTGCATGCTAATGAAGCGTGATTTGACCTTTTGGAGGTATCTCAAACCTACTATGACTTAATGTACTATGGAAATTAAACAACTATCTGGAGCTGCAGCAGGGTGGGAAAGTCAAAGTACATTTTGCTCCTTGTGCCCCTTCCTTGGCTGCCTTGTTTCCCTGCAGCTTTTCCATCCCCTATGATCCATCATACCTGGCAAAATGTCTCCCTGGCTGGATGAGCTGAGAGGGCAACCACAGCCTGGGTGGTGGCTGCCAGTCATCAGACTTGTGTGCCTCGGCACTGCTGGTCTGTTGCAGCTTCCAGTTTTTAACAGGAAGCCCTTTAAAAAATTCGCTGGGTTTGTGGCTCTGCTGGCAGAGCTCCCTTTCCTTTCCACTCCTCCTGGCTCCCAAGGAAGGAGCTCTCAGTTGCTCTCCACACTGCCGCCCAGCCCGGGGTCACCTTGTACATGCCCAGGGGAGGCATGTGGGGACAAACCCTGTTTGTGTCTCTGTTGGGTTCACCTGCCTGCAGTGCATTTGCACATGGCGAGCCGAGGGGAGAGTTTGTTCCCTGCCCTTGCCAGACTTTCCTGGCAGCTCATCTTTGCTGGGGTTCCACCAGAGAGCAAAATCGGGTGCAGCTGCACCAGCAGAGTACAACTGTGCCGGCAGCCTGCAGCTGTGCCAGTAGTTTACGGCTGTGCCAGAGGTGTATGTGCCAGAGGTGTATGGCTGTGCCAGTGTTTTGGCTGTCCAGAGGAGAAAAGGAGGAAGGGAAAAGCTATTCCTTAAGTCCCTTGTAATTAAATTGGTAAAGAAAACACAAAGATCCTTTCCTGTGGATCATTCCAGTCTGACATATGGGCTGCTAAAGCTTAAGGAGAAAATAGTTTAAAAAATACAGCTTGAATGTGCTGTGGGATCCATCCAGAGGCACTCTTACACATGCATCTTTTAAAGAAATAGGGTTAAATGAAATAGCTACATGTATTTGTGTAGGGTCTGGAATAGCTGGTAAGACACTCATCTTTTCTCTCCCCAGATGTGTGGCAGGACAAATTATTGGTTGTGCTCCGGTTACTCAGGTTTGATGTACAGCATAACTGTTTCTGAGCAATGCTTGTCTGTGGTCATGTTTGACATGTTTCTGGCCCTTAAATAGTGGAGATCTGAAGTTTGTACTGTTGGTGAATGAATATTAAATCCCAATAAACTTACGTAAAACATACCCAGCCTGTTGTGTCGCCTGTGTGATAAAACACTTGTTGATCCAATCTGACCAACCATGCTCATCTTTGGTAATAGAACACCCAGATAAAAAGATTAAATACCCAGAATTTGGAAACAAACCACTGGCATTAGCAGCAACTCTCATAACTGAAGTAGACGGGACTTGACCTGGGCGTGAGGACTTGCCTGGGGCACTTTGTCCATGTGGATCTGATTGCCAGACCGCAGTTCTGGCTTCCCGTTGGGTTTCAGACCTTTTGGTGTATTTGAAAACCAGTGGTTTGGAGAAGAAAGAAGAGCAAGTGTGGCTGAGCTGGGTCTGGTCAAGTTTCACATTTGCAAACTGCCCAGGATGAAGTTGGTGGGAGTCTTCGTCTCAGGCTTGATCAGCCTCTAAACTGCTTTAATTTTCACAAGTAGGAAATGTTGGTCACGTAAAAGGGAATGGCAGCGTTGAGGTGCTGGCATTTGCAGCCCATCCTAGGCATCTGACCGAGCAGGTGAGTGTATCACACCTCCCTCTCCTGGCCTGCCCAATCTGCCTGTAAAATGGCCAAAGCTACCATTTGTCCCGTTCATCCTTCCAGAAACCTGCCTTGGAGCCTCACTGCTCCGATGGCTGGAAAATCTCTGCCTCCCAGCCTGAACGTACAAATTTACACGTACCTCACTATTCTGCATGGATGACAATACCGAGCGAGAGCTCTCACTTGAACATGTTAGGGATTACTTATGGGTCTGCTAGGCCATGCAATATTAAATGAAGGTCGCGATCCTACAGGCATGCATGTACTTAACCTTAAATCCATGCATAAACCCGCTGAGAACAGGGAATGTAACAAGACTATCCATACGTCAAGCACGACTGAACAGAGAGATTTACCCTTTGCCACAAATTGCTGCCTGTCATCTAGATAAAGCTGCAATGTTTGCTATGCACCATGCAACGCCGGGGCTATTTACTTGGTCCTGGTGGTAAACTACAGCATCGATTGCAGTGTCAAGGTTGCGCAGACCAGAGTTTGCTCTTTCTGGTTTTCCTTATCTGTTTGCAGAGCCCACGTAATTCCTTGTGACAAGAGTCTCTGAGAGTGTTGGGCCAAGGCCTCGGACTCCTGTCATGCCTCTCTCCTCACCTCGGCGCCCTCGAAGGTCAGGACTTGAAATCTTGACCTAGTTTGTGTTAGGAAAGAAAGCAATTTTCTGGGTCATTTGGACATGCAAGGTGGGTACAGGATTCCCATGGGACAACATGACTTAAATGAAGCAGAGTGTCTGGGTGACCTAAGGAATTACCACTGGAATACCGGCAGGTAACTAACCCACAGAGCACCATCTCCTCCCTGGCATCCCAGCCATGCCCACCATACCTTTTGTGCAGCAGCTCTGTTTCATCGGCTAACCCCATTCAACTCCAGCCCTGAGACCAAGCTGCTCTCTCTCTCTCTCTTGCAATATCCTCCCAGAAGTTGCTTCCACTCTAAGCGGCATGTTATTACACCTTAGCAAAACAGTGTGTCTTTACAAAGTTGAACATCCCCCTGCATGATGGGGAAGGGGCTGAGAAAGCTTTCAGACAGCTACTCCTGAGACCACTTGCCAAAATACTATTGGGAGAAAAAAGCGGGAAGCAAATGTTTTATCAATGGTAATGGTCACTGCTGTGTTACAGGATGCGCTTGAGATAGAGATGGGTCTGTCCCCTAGCCTTTCTGCAACGAGAAACCGTGCTGACATCAGTAGGGGGTCAGGCTGCCAAGGGACTGGTTCCAAGATAAATCTCCCATTGTATCGAGTTCCCTCATGTTCAGACTATCTCATTATCACAGCGATAATTGTGATAGTCCCTCATTCCCAACTAGGAGGCAGGCTGTTCATTCTCTCTGACACTTGCGTTTGTCATGCGCTTATCTAGAAAAGCTTGAATGAAAAAAAAGAAGGGAATTTTTTTTCCAAAGGCATGCAAACAATCCAAAGAGGTTGAACGGCTCTTTTGGCAGCTGTGCCCCCCTCTGACGCAGCTTTGCTCTCAAGGCTCTTTCAGATGTGATCGGATGGGTGGAACAGCCTGAACCCCGCAGTATTTGCAGTCGTTGAGAAAGGTCCTGACCCCCCTGCCCCGCTGGTGTGAGGCCCTCATTGGTTCCGCGGAGGGGCCGATCCGACAGCCCCCCTCCTACAAACTGGGATGGGCTGAGATGAGCAGAGCCATTGGGGCGTGCAGGGTTCAGGCTGTGCACGGGGGAGCCTTAGCTGAGAGAATAAGCAAGTTTTGATAGAGTGTTTGGTATGAATTAGCAGACCAGGGTGAGCAGTCTGATGAGGTCGTTAATACTTTGGTGTTGGGCAAGGTAAATATGGAATCACCAAAACATCTTGGTGAAGAGCTCAGGAAGACTTGGCAGGTGATATTTGACTAGAGGTTTTGACACAGACTGTGCCTTCTGAGTGCAGAAACTGCGCTGGCCAGAGCTGTGGTCCAGAGCTGCCCTCCAAGGAAAGTAGCAAGGGACGGTGATACTTCACTAGCTGGTGTAGATGGGAAGAATTATGTCATGGGGCCAGTTTGGATGCAGGATGACAGATCTCTGTGTGCTGGAAAGAGAATTGGCAGAATCCAGTTACAGCCTGGTTGTGTCCTGTCCTGATTCAGTCACAGGCCTAAATGGCACTGGATCAGGGTTACCGTTTTGGTCAGACTAGGGTATAGCAGGATGGTAAGATGTTCTTACTTCTTTAGTGCAAGAGAAAATAACTGTGGTGTTTTAACCACGCTGAGGGACAACCATGGTGTAACTGGGTCTTGTGACACACCTGCTTCTGTAATGAAGACAGGATCTTAAACGAAGATGCATCAAGAATCTCAAGGAGTTAAAGCCTGGGGTGAACTGGAGCGCGCAGCAGGTCCTCGACAGCTGAGGATTATTGCTATGCCTGGCAGCTCTACACCGTTTTAGCAAGCACACAAGTCAGGGATCTCAACAAGAGCTGTCGCTGCCTTGCTTTGGAGGAGAAAGTACAGCAGGTAATTCTGGAGCTGGGAGAAGCTGCAGGGGCGTCAGGGAGAAAACCAGCCAAGGAAGATGTGTCCAGGAGTAGCTCAAGAGGACAAGGTATTTTCTCCCTGGGACCTGAACAAGAGTATGGAAAGAGAAACTGTGCTCAGAATAGTTAAGAGGAAAGAGGGAGGGAGAAGTGGGATCTGAGAGAGCTTTGAAAGTACCAGCAGCATGATGGTGGGTGCGAACAAATGGGAGGGAGACTGCAGCAGGTGAGGAAGTTCTCATTAAGGGGAACTTAACGAGACAATAAAAGCCTCTGTGAAACCTAGCAGTCCCTATGCCTTCCCTCTGGTGAAACTTTTCTGGTGAGTAAAATTTTTGTGTGCCACTCTTGGGTAATGGACTTGTTAGATAAGCTCAAGCAAAAGACAGCACACGGAGGTCTGACAGCAGAACCTCTTCCAGAGCTTGCTGAAATCAGGCAGGAAACAACATGGCAAGTTAGAGGACTGGTATTGGTGTGAAGGAGAGCTATTGGTAACAGTATTATTAAGTGGTGCAGGCCAAGCCTTACCCAGGTCTCCCCAGCCTTTCCTGGTGTAGCAGCCAGGTGAAGGTCCCACCCAGCACTGGAGTTAACCTGCTATTGCCCATCTGGGGTCAGTCCTGATTGGCACCAAACTGAGAAGGGATCAGGGTGCTCTTTGCTGGTTGCACTTTGGTCCTTCCCTGTACCTCTCCCAGCTTCTGCTTAGCTGTACTGGGTAGGGTTGGTGCCACATCTTACTTCACACCCCTCAGTCTATCCCTGTGCAGCTGTGTATGCAAAGCACAGAATCTTCTCATATACGGTATTCTGCTTCAATTTGCAAGCCCACTCTGTAGTGACGTGACTAACTCAAGCCATTCCTGTATGTTCACTAAATGCCTGTATGGGGCACGATGCACACTTGAGCGCTTTCTGTTTGTAGAGGAGCTGTAGCTTAGGGCAGTAACTGCCAAGTCAGGCTAGGACCCAGTAGGTAGGATGGAGAGGAACGGGTTGCTTGGCACTCACTGTGTACCTGTTCAAAGTCCTTGAAATGACATGACTTCACTGCCCTGTTCAACTGCTTTTCTCTAAATGTGACTCGACGGGCAAACCACATCTGTAAACAGAAGGTGATGGATGTTAACTGGATGTTACGCAGACTTTGCAGGACAGAGCTGCACACAAACACAGCAAAGCAAAGAGAATCTGCGAACAAAACGAAAGGTGCTACTGCTGGTTCTTGTTTCAGGGCAATGTTTGTTCGAACCCTCGCCCTCTCATCCAGCTTGAGACATTTGTCTGTCCAGTGATCTGTTAAATGCTGCATATTCCAACAAGCATCTTGTCTCTGTGTTTGAAGGCTGGTTGGAGATAACCCCGTGCTGAAGCTGATGTAGCAGATCTGTTAGTCATTGCAGACTGACCCCGAACTGACAGCATGGTTAGAAACAGGAAAACAAACTGAACCCAGTGAGTCTTTCAGTCAAAGCTTTGTGACTCAGGAGGAACAGGGCTGTAACAAAATGAGTCAGTGCCTGTTTCCTGCAGACAGACAAGCCATGGCTAGGCAGTAATATTTGATAAAACAATAACAGAGGGCTCTCTACTTACATAGCCCTTCACATAGATAAGACATGTTGTTTGCTCCGGGGCCTTTTTAAGGCACTTTGGCTCCCAGATGTAGAGAATTCTATTTTCCAGACCACTCCTAAGAAATGACAAAATTACTCTTCTTTCCCTTGATTCAGAAATGCATTTATAGCCGTTTTGAATTCTGCCTCCCTAGCTGGGTAATATCTAAGCCAGCATCTTCTGGAAATCCGACGCAGTCTCTCCCAAGGCAGCAAAGCTGAAGGCAGGGGCAGGAGGTGGTGGCCTTGAGGCTGTGCTCAGTGCGGAGGTGCCTGTGTGCCGCAGAACCTCCCAGTGGGCTCAGAGGGGCTGTGTAGGGTAGAGGACGCTTTTGGGATGCGTCGTAGGACCAACTGCTGGTAGAGATCAAAACTATTCACAGTGCTCTGTTAGGCTCAAATCAAAAGTTTTCTTTGGTGTACCATGTCTGATAATTCTCGCTGTCAGGTGGTTTGGTAGGTGAGTTTTAACATCCAATTTTTTTCAAAAAAACCCAAAAACAACCCCAAAACAAAAGGAAAAAAGCCAACCTGGCTGAGCAGTGATGGATGGAGCTCAGGAGATTGGATGACAGTAGCGTTTGTCTTTTCTCAGGTGATGGATGCAGGCTGTCGTCCTGCCCAGCACTGGATGAGCAGTGCCCTTCACCTTGGCTGGTTTGTTGTTTGTTTTTTTTTTCTCACATCTCTGCTTGCCAGGGTTGCATCTGGATTAAGAACAACAAATCTCTGCAAGTCGGTGTATTCACACCCAGCAGTTTTTCAGAATTCCTTAGATGACTGCTAATGGAATAAATGAAACAAAATCCGGGTGCTCGTTTTGCAGCAACTATTTGTTAAACTCTTAGCATTTGGATAGCATATTGTAAAATTAACAAATCTCTCCCCCCTGGGAGCTGAGCTTTAAACTTGCATTCCTCTGACCAGGAAAACAGAGGCGGGGAAATAAATTGATTTGCTCTAAGAAAACAAAGGCAGTAGCCTTATAAAAAGGATCAGAAGACAAAATCTTTCTGTTCCTGGTCCTGTGGTTTGCTTAAGCGATGTCAGGAATTTGGGGCAGCATGAATCAAATAGTCAGCAAATTCTGGGTGCCCTGGGGTATTGAAAAATGCTTCTGGGGAAGGCTGTTAATTGCATTATGGGTCAGTGCTTCACCATGTGTTGTTTCTAGCTGTTCTGCCTTAAACTGCTCTGCCATACCAGCCTGTGGTGAAATCCTGTGATGAACGCTGATGCTGAGGGAGAAATCTCTGCCGCTCTGTGAAGAGGCGAACAAAAAGCTCAAAACCCACTTCCCCTTTGTCCTAAAATCCCCAAAACAAACCAAAACCGGAATGTACTAGGGTCAATGACTCTGAATCAACTGTGGAAGCACCAGCCTGTAAGCAGAAAAAATACAGACTGAACAGAGGTGGTAGGAGACTTCTATTCTCTTATGCTTAAGTGTAATTTGGAAGAGACCCTCGGAAAGGCAGAAGATCATTGCTGCAGGATACCATCCCTGTGAGGGTACAAACAGGCCCATGGCCTCTCTGCTCGTGTATTTCAGACAGATGTCTTTGCTTTGTGTGAGCGCTGCCAGTGGAGAGCTCTACATCTGGCAGCCGCTGTGCGGCTCCAGGTTAAATTGCTCTCCCTTCCCCAGCTCCGGGTCTGTTGAAAGAGCGGGGCTGGGGGGGGAAAGGAGACAATTGATGGAGTGTCAGAATGCAAGAAGCAATAATCAGATGTTGCGAAATACGGGGGAACGCTGGCCCCTGGGTATTTGAACTGGAAAACACAGCTCATAATGGCAGAAACTGCAGTTTCAAAATATGAATCTAAATGTCATCCTTTTGCAGGCACATTTGATGAGCAGTCCCGACAGCTTTTCTTCCCCTTTCACGGTAAGGCCAGCACAGACAGAAGTATCTGCTGGGGTGCTCAAGGCTTTGCTCCAATGCACCCCGTGGTCCAGGAATAATTAAGTTTAATTGCTTTTTTGTGAGGAAAAGCTGCAGCAGAAACAACCTGATTTGTACCTTTATGCTAAAAGTCCGATCCATAAAATGCCGTTGATCTTGGGCATACTGAAAAGCGTACTTTAAAAGAGCTTCTAGCTAGCCAGGTAGTGGGAAATCGTGGTACTTGGTTATTTACTTAGAGGGGGAGCCCTGGCAAGACCTTCATCCTCCTGAATCTGTGCAGGATGGCTGTACCTTTGTCAAAGCAGTGAAAGGGCACAGCTTTTTGTCACAGTTGCCATCCTGTGATAAAACTGGGCTTTAGAGGGTGACTAAAATCAGCACCTTGCAGATGCCAAATGCATCTTCGTGCATAGGTTAAAGTGGACATTGCAAGGAGGGCCCCGATAGGGGACTCCGGACAAAGAGCATATGCCCTTGACAGTATAAGGGAACTGAGACACCACTAATTGTTTTGGCTGTTTCGGTTTTTTTCTTTTATTTACTTTCCAGAAAAGCTTCCTTCTCTACAAACACTGCTTGATCCGATGGCAAAAGCCGAGTGCCTGGCAAGGATGTCGAGGACGCACAGCTGTGGTGGTGGTGCCCAGAGCAGCATGGCAGCCGGCCGGCCGTCCCTCTGACAGGGATGCAGGTGCGGGAGCTCCCAAACCTGGCACCGTGCGGACATCTGCTGGTTTATCTGCTCCCCCTTTACACGGGAGCTCTTACAACCCTCGTGGGCGCCGTTACCCACCCATCGCGCTCACTCTTTTTTTTTTTTTTTTTTTTTTGAGGGGGGGTCGTGGTGGGGGAAGCTGAAATCCGGCCTCGGTACTGGGGTCCTCAAGTATCGCCCCCCGCCCCAGGTCCCCCCCAGCATCGCGGGGGTAAAATGGCGCCGGCGGCGGCTCCCCTCAGCCCCGCCGCGAGGACGGGGCGGGAAGGGGGGGGGGGGGGGGGGGAGAGGGCGTCGCCGCGCGCCCGCCCCTCGCGCGCCCTCCCTTCCCCTCCCTCCCTCCCTCCCTCGCGCGGCGCCGCCATCTTGCCAGCGGACAACCGGAGGGGCTGAGCTCCGCCGCTGCCTCTGCCTCTCCCCCTCCCCTCCGGCCGGGCTGCCTTCTCCCGGGGCCGGGGGGCCGGAGCCGGCAGGTAAGGCCTTCAGAAAGGGGCAGGCCCGCCCGCTCAGCCCACTTCCAAGCCGGCTGTGTAAGGGCAGGACATCCCCCCTTCCCCAGCGCCCTCTCCCTTTCCCCACACAGGGTGCCGCCACCTGAGGAAGGGGCTTCGTCGCCCTCCCCTGAGTGGCCCTGTGGAAGGGGGGCCCTCTCCTGGGCGGCCCCTTTCCTGAACTGCCGGGGGCTCCTCGCCCTCCGCCAGCCCGGCAGGTGAAGGGGAGCGGCGTGTTCGCTTCCACGCTGAGGGCTGCGGCGTGCCCAGGCCTCTCCCCTGAGAGGAGGGAAGGGATCCTCAGGTAACCTGGGGTGCCTGGGCGGGCTTCCCCTCCCCAGGGCGTGTGTAACCCACCTGGAGCAGCTGAAGGACTGTAGGGAGGTGTGGGGTGGAAGGGTCGACCTTCAGCTGTTTAGCTCGGGTTAGTATGGAGGGCCCTTCTGGGCCAGGGAAATTGCCTGTGGGGAGATGGGAGAGAGGGTTCAGTTTCCCCTCTTCTCCCTCAATTCTTTAGCACCATGGTTATCCCATACAGTTATTCTTGCCTCTGTTGCTTTCTGTGTGGACATGCTCAGTTCATGGAGGTGTAAAGCCAGTGGGAGCAGGGCGTCATGTGTATGCGGTCCAGTAATTGTTGTGTTCATCATGATGCGTCTGTGTAATTGTGTGCAGCCCAAAAGAAAGGGTGGGACTTTGTGGACTGCAGCCTACTCTGTGCTGCATGTGTTGTCCCAAATCTGATGCAGTCTTGGAAGATAAGTCCACCTCAAGCCAGAGGGTTATGGTCCCATGTACCCTTGTGGAGTCATGTCTTTACACATCTAATAAAGTTTTGTGAGCTTGTGTCATCCCAACACCTTTCAAGGCTGATACATCAATATTACTCTACAAATGCAACTTCCCTCTCCACCACATGCACCTGTAGTCCACTTGTTGCTGCTGAAGTACATCTGCAAGAAAGTCCTTGACGTGGCTATGTGGAGAGCTACGTTCAGTGTTGCTTGTGAATATATTAGTATCTTATTGTGGTGTAAAATGCACCCTGAACAGTAATCAGGAACCAACAACTCTTGTCTTTCAGCAGATCTCTTAACTCTCCTCATTTCCCTAGTCCATGGAGAAGAAGGTAACACAGTTGGGGGGGAAAAAAAGTGTCTTCGAAACACCATGTGAATATTTTTAGTAACACTGAAAGTTGTCTCTATGTTGTTTCTATCTAATCACACAAGCAGGGTGTTTTCAGGTGTTCTTAGAGACCTAAAGGCGTTTCTAGTATATGCTCACATTGTTGGATTTAAGATGTATCTTTAACACTCTTATGAATATTTGACAGATGATGGCCATTAGTTAACAGCTGGGAGTAACTGAGCAGAACAAAGGAAGAAGCACTAGCTAAGAAATAGGTTTTTAGTTCTCCTTAAATTGTTGAGTACTTAGTTTGGGAGGGATGTAGTTGAGCTTTAGACTTGATGTCTGTAACCATACTGCCTTCTGGGATTTTAAAAAAAAAAAATTCTTCCCCTTTGAAGGCAAAGGCTGAAAGGGACAGGGTATTGCTTTGGTGGTATAGTGGGACACGCCAGGTTCTAGCAGAGTCAAAACAGCTGGGTGACCAAATTCTGGTATTGAAGTTGCTGCTATTTGCGCTCTCTTTCTGCACAGTTCAGAAGTTTTGATGCCAGGCAGGTTTTCATTCACAGCAGTTGAGCATGGCACAGATGTTCCATGAAGAGATTTGTTGTTAGAAAGTTCCTGACTTGACTTTGGCTCTCTATAGAGAGTGAACCAGGTACAGTTTCTGTGACGAGGTCAAACTGAGCAAGAGTAGTCTAGTTGCAAAGGTGGGCTGAATGAGTTTCTTTAGAGGGCTACGTAGCTGCTGTTCTAAGTATGAAAACTGTTGTTTTTCTTTTAGGTGCTCTTTCAGAGTACTTGATATACCATGAATTTTTTGGAACAGATTACGTGCGACATTTAGATAATTCTGTTTCTCAGCAGGGAGAAGTTTTCCAGGAAAGAAGTTGTTGATTTATCCTAACTTCTATTTACTTTATTTTGAATTATGCCACTCGTATTTGATATTTTCAGTCCCCTACATAATGCTCAAGTGGATGATGAAGGATTGGACTATTTATACAGCAGAAGTGAAGTGCTGTAGCCCAGTACTTTTTCAGTTGAATGCTACTTTGGTTTATCAGTGGCTGCAGGTCACTGTGATTTTTTATTTTTCTTGCCTGAACAAAAAGTTATGTTAGAAGAAGTAATGAAAATGTGATGTTACACAGAAGAATAAAAAGTGTCAAGATGGATTCCCATCAAATCCTTGGCGAATTAGTGGTTTGTGCCTTTATTTGGAAAGAAAAATTGTATAGATTTCCTCTTGATATTTTTCTCCTGTTTTCACAGGAGAAATATTAGTATCAAAGAATGCCAACAACTGCTTCACCAAGTGGATGCATTGTGCGAGAGGTCATTATTTACAGCTACCAGCTTTATTGAACTCTTCCTTACATTTCATCCTTATTTGTAAGTTTATAATTTATTGCAAAGCGATGAAAAGATAGGCAGCTATGGAAATAGGCTCTTCTAGGCAATTTACTAGAGCCAGGAGCTCTGTTTAGCTCAATATTACCTCTGACTGGCTTTGTGATCTTGAAAAAGGCAATAATCGTTGCTCAGCTCTGGAAAATGAACTGGACAAGCTGATGGCAAAGAGAATCTGTGTTACTAGATGATAGCCATAGGAAAACATTTCAAATAAGAAAAAAACCCAAGGAAAAAAACCTGTTGAAGTTAGGAGGTTGTCTAGGGGATCTTTGAAGGCCTCCAGGGAAGCATTCTGCTGAAGGATATGTAAAGTCTGGGGGCAGGAGAAGGAAGGCAGGGCAGGCTGAAGTCCCCTTCTTTGTGCCATCTCATTAGGTATGCTGAGCTAGGCCAGTAGACAGTGTGGCTTGTGGGTCACAATGTTCTGTAAGGATGTATTTGTGGTACTATTAAAGTGGTGGTAAGAAATCTTAAGGATACTGGAAAATTCAGGCTTATGGGAAACTCTTTGCTTTCTAAACAGAGAAAATTTGTTTCTTTTTTGTTTTTAACGGTGTGGTTTTAACAGACCTTTGATCTCTTGTAGTCTTTTAGAAGCGGAAAAACAACTTCGGTTTGATGTTTTGTGTGCCATCAACTGAAATTGGGGCCATCATGAATATAACCAAGGGTGGACTGGTGCTGTTTTCAGCTAATTCCAATTCGTCGTGCATGGAACTGTCAAAGAGGATTGCTGAGTAAGTAAAATCCTGCAGGGCAGCTGAGGATCTTGGTGTTGTTACGATGGGACTTTCCTAAAGGCTGATTTCTCTGTTTAAGGAAAGTTACCTAGGAAAGCTGTCACATTGTGCAACAAGGTCTAGTGTACTGTATTGCACAGTGTGTTTCAACAGATCAATAACAAGGAAAATAACTTGTGTTTAAATTGTTTGGTGGCAGGTTGTGATTGACTGCAGTATGTTGTAGAGAACATGTAGGAAAAGCAACATTTGGATAATGTTAAATAATCATGGCAGAAGTTTTCATCATTTTCTCATTCTTCTTGTAGCGGAGTTTTCTTGAAAGGCAAAGCTGCTGTTCAGTGTATATTTTAGATGGGGACATTTGTTTAGCTTTACATGCATGAATAGCTTCAGCAGAGCTTTTATGACTTAAGGAAATTTTTACCATGCTGCTGTAGCAGTATTAGGATGCATAACATTACCAGGAGTATTGCACATGGTGGGTTTCTTCCTGAGGATTGGGTACCCAAAGTTAGATGGAGAAAGGAGAGTGCAAAGGAACTGAAGTTGTGCATTATAAGGACTTGGGCATTAAGCGCATAGCATACTTGCTTGTCTCCTTCTTTTAGTGATTGGGGTTTTCACTGAAGTGAAATAAACATAGCAGTCATTAGTCTACCATTATTTATCGAATGGATCTCGCTAATATTTCCTATTCCCTCTACATTGACATGTTTTCTATATAGAATGATTTAAAAGTGGGCTTTTAAGCGTTGTGCATGTGTGTGTTGCCATGTGTGTATATATATATGGCAACATAAATAATGTATATAGAAATATATATTAAAAATTAGAAATTGTTACATAATCTAGTAATCAAGCATGTTTTTTTTCTGTTGTTTGTTCTTCTGAGCTTGGCTTGAAAATGAGTTCAGCTTAGCCTGCAGTGCAGCTTCTGGAAATTGTAGATGCTTTGTTAAGAAGTTTCCACTATAATTACTGGTTTTATGGTTTGGGGTTTTCTTTTCTTGGTTTTCTTCTATGAAATACAGCCTTTTCAGTAACTGTTGTGTTGTATGGGCTTTGCATTTGTTTTGCCCTTCGTTTTCCCATATTGACTTTTGTTTTTCTTTTCTTCTGCTCCTGCAGGCGCTTAGGAGTTGAGATGGGGAAGGTTCAGGTTTATCAAGAGCCGAACAGAGGTGAGCATTTAATTGGTAAAACTGGAAAGTTACCTAACTTTGATGTGCATGTGTTGGCTACCCTTTTTTTCTTAGACTCTGTTGAGTTTTGCTGTTACAAATATTACATATTTCTCTTCTTGGCAGAAACAAGAGTGCAGATTCAGGAGTCTGTGAGAGGAAAGGATGTATTTATCATCCAAACAGTTTCAAAGTGAGTAACTGTTTAAAGACACTGCTATCATTTTGACATGGACAAAGGAATGCTTCTGGTTTAATTTTAATTCGCATTTTATGTATATGATACAGTATAATAAGCTTAGATAGAGGCTTCTCTGTGTTTTTTTGGCGTGGTTTGATGGGTTTTTTTGATATATGCACAAAGAAAACCTCAGTATAAGCTAATCTCTGTTATTTTCATTTTCAGTGAATATGTCAATGAAACTTTCCCCTGGGTCTCTGCATTCTTTGTCTTATGTCATTCTCTTTAAATTCTTTCCTTTCCAGCTACCAGTCTCCAGCACCATTACAAAATTCTAAATGTAGGAAGAGCATATCCTAGGCAATGTGTCCCATGATTCAGAAAACAGTTATTTTTTTAACGTGAAAAGAACTTTACAAATGCTAAGACTTTAGTAGGTCTCTTAGTTGATGACCATCTAAAAAGATACCCTCTCAATCTTTTAATTTAGGGCAGAAGAGAAATGGTAATTGTGAAATATTTAGCCTGCTGTTGGCTTGAACAATAGAGGAATATGTTGTAAAGTCTTAGAAAAGCTGATCTATATTGAAAAATATATTTATTTTGTTTTGTGTGCAATAGAAAGAGATGTTGGAGATAAATTATGGACTACTTTGTTACAGCAGCACGGTATAACAAAACCTGCTGGATTGCCCAAGTAGCCAAGTGAAAAAAATACTGAAGTGTAATTACAGTGAAGAATTAAAATACTGGGTCCAGGGCACTTGCCATCCTGAGGTGCTCAGCTGGATTCTTAACGAAGGTTGCTTGGTCACCATACTCTCCGCTATCCTGGAGTGAAGTTCCTGGAGTGGATATAAATATTGTGTTGAATACAGGATTTTTATGCACAAGATACAGAAATAGATGCTTCTTATTGCAGGGACGTGAATACTACGATCATGGAACTCCTGATCATGGTGTACGCTTGTAAAACCTCCTGTGCCAAAAGCATTATTGGAGTGATTCCTTACTTCCCGTACAGCAAGCAGTGCAAGATGAGGAAAAGAGGCTCCATTGTCTCTAAATTACTGGCTTCAATGATGTGCAAAGCTGGTAAGAATGCAGGCTGTTATGAAATAATCAGGGCAATGGGGGCTCCTGCTGTCAGCTTTCAGGTTTAGAGAGGTCTGTGCACAAGTTGGGACTTTGTTTAAAAATAACTGCTGAGTTTTTTGTGAGTTTAAAACCCACATAGAAAGGAGAATGTAATTAGAAATGTTTCCAAATGATGACTTCATAAAAAAAAAAAACAAACTTGTAACAGCCATTTTGTGTTGTGTCCTACTGAGCTGGCAAAATGAAGTCTACTGGACTCGGCTGGTTTGGACCATGGTATCCATCTCTCATAGTACAGTTCTTTGCCTTTCCAGCACTCTTGAACGGTTGCGCTTTTTCATTTCTAGCCTGATTTTTACCTGTTGGATGAATGCACTTTGTAGCTGTCCTTGGCATTTGAGATGATGTGGGAGAATGAGATTATTAATTTTCACAGCCTTCAACACATTTTCTTTTCTTCTTCTGTCTTTTTCCTCCTGTCCCTGGGAAAAATGGGCAGTTACAATGAACAAAGTGTGATCTGATTTCTTATTTTGAGAGAAGTGTTTTGATGATTAGAATTTGGGCCCATTTTTCAGGAGTTCAGAACTCTAATGTTATCTGTGCCGGGGTCTTGCTATGTGGCATAGGACAATTTATCTTATTAGTGTTTCCATTTTGTCACATGTCAAATGGAGAAAGATCATACCCGCCTCAGTGTGGCACTACTGAGTCAATTATGTAGAGTGTTCTGAGGTTCTTTTTAAAAGGATACTGTAAAAATCTCGAAACATGATAATGCTGGTGTACCTAAGAGGGATATTAGTTAATATGCTGTGTACTTTCACTAAGTATACTGTTCTTGTTCTAATGCAGCTTAGAGATTTTGTTCTAGACAAACTTAAGCTAAACTTACTATCAGACTAAAGAGTGTGTGTGTTATTCTCGCTTACTTTTCTTGATTGTGCTTCTGTGTATGTCTCTATTTTTTTTTTTAAAGGACTAACTCATCTTATTACCATGGATTTACATCAGAAGGAAATACAGGGCTTCTTCAATATTCCAGTTGATAACTTGAGAGCATCTCCATTTTTACTACAGTACATCCAAGAAGAGGTGAGAAAGGCCTGCTATTACAGTTTCTTTTTTAAATTATTTTTTGTCACGTCTCAAGGCTTCTGAAACAAATTCCTTTGAAAAGACTAACTCTTCAAACATAATTTTAAAGGGGGATAGGTCATGTTGGGGCAGTTGGTTCTTTTCTTCTCCATGGCCTTAAGTTTTCCTTTCACAAAGAGCTGGCGTTTTCTTACCCGTGCGGTGATGCTGTTCTGTCTTCGTAGATATATTGCCATAACTAGTGTTTTGCTTGTTTTTTTTTAAAAGAGGATTTTCTTCCTCTTGTTATCCTCTTCCTTTCCTATTTCCAATTTCCTTGACATTTATAGGATGGACTGCTTGTGTAGGTGTAATTTATATCACATTATGAAAACACTTTGGAAGTTAAATTGTGAACAGAGCCTATTGATCATGCTCTGAAAGTAAGAACAGATGACGTCTTGTGTGGAAATCTTCACCTGCTGTTTGTTCAGCATGTCTTGACATGAGGAGCTTAACTTCTGATGTTCTATGTGTCCATTTCTCCATCTTATTTTTATAAGTGCTTTGAGAAGTGCTGCTGGTAGATTAGTATATATGAATTGTGCAAATGATAATTGTAGGTATAAGATGAATATTATGCCTCTGACTAATGATCATTTGGAATAAAGCAAATGCTTTCTTCCTTGTGAGAGAAAAGGTTTATCTCACTCTTACTTTTGAATCCAAGCTATTTCTTTTTATAGAGATATGAGTGCCTCAATTAAAAAAAAAAACAAAAAAAAAACAAACCCCAAACCCAAAAAAACCAAACAACCCAACAAAAAATACTCAAAACCGAACCAGTGTGATTTAGTTATGACAGTGTTAAAATAGGTTTGGGGAATCAGTCACCATTTAAATCTATCATTATAATTTCATTTGGTAATAGAGTCAAAGAGGACTATAGAACAAAACTCCAGGCTCTGGCTTTGCCACAGTTATTCATCTTGTATACCAGGAGGGAAGTATTGTACATGGTAAGCACTTCATAAGTTAAAAAAGAAAAAAAAGCAGAAAGCCAGAAAGAGAAAACCAAATATGGGGAACAAGACAAGTTGGGCCTGTGATGTTGCTTGAACATTGAAGCACATGGTGATACAGGAGCTCTTAGGGATTTACAAAAATTGTTGCAGCTTTGAGTCTGGTACTGCTGCCTGTGGTCTAACAAATGGACATTGGTAGAGATCTGCTGAAGTATGTGTGGAATGGTCTTAGAAGATACTTTTAGTTTTTCATTTCTTCGTTTGCTTTTCTGTGAGGTAACTTTCTAAAACTAGAATTGACTGAATGTATCTGATCACATGGGATCTATATTGGCATGTACCTTCACCACCCAGGTCATTTATAGTATCTTTTCTTAAAAGTTTCATCCAGCGCTGCTCAGGAAGAATTTAGTATTCATCTCAAGTTCCTGGTGGCAGCAGTTTGCTGTATATTCTGCATTGTGAATGCCAAAGCATGAAAAATGTTTCAAATGGGAGTTGTGATGGCGTATATTGGGTAGCATGAAATACAGTCCAGGTTGTTAAGAATGGAGATCACTTAAAAAGCATTTAACTGAAAGTTAAGAGGATGAGGGCTTGTAGTTGTTCCCTGTCGGGAATTTATGCATTAGTGTGAAGAGAATTACTTGGTGTTCTGGGATGAAGACAGTCCAGTCAGTGAAATTAACGTAGTTTCAAAATAATTTGGTCATTTTCCTTTGTGTGCTTAGCAAATGTTCAATGCTTAGTGTCTTTCCACTTTCCTATGCATACATGTTAATCTTAAGAGTGACGTAGCTCTTAGTAAGACATCAACAACTCCTTGTAACCATCTTTTGGATGGCATTTCTGGCTTTCTGGCTTTCTGACTTCATTTTTAAAAAGCTGAGAGCAAATTTGATATTTTGGCAGGGGAGGAATGAGGCAACGATGTCTGAACAAGATCAAAGCCTTTATTATGTCAAGTGACAGGCCCTGCCTTGTCCATACCTTCCATCATGTTAATCTTTGTAGCCTGTTGTATAACTATGTGTTTGTAAAGGACAGAACATGCTGAATTCCCAGTATTATAGGTGGAGTTAGTAGCATTATGGATTATTAACATTGCCTGACATGTCTTCAGAAAAGTTCTTGTTTTCAGTTGGTTAGGCCCATGCCCAAATTTAGAACTTAATTTTTGATTTCCCATGCCTATTTCAGGTAGAGTGCTTTTGCAAATATTAATCCAGCGTGGTTTGTATGTTTGAGGATAAGATTGTGGCAGAACTTACCTTGCTTGTGTTTGAAAAAACCCAAGTATTTCTATGTTCTGGAACTCATATTTGACATCTGACAGCAAAGTGATGAACTGCACGTCAGGGTGTGTCATCTCCCCAAAGTTGTGAAATTACAACTTTAACAGATCAGTTTCCAGGTATTTAGTAAAGAGTCTTCCATCCCTTAATACTGGGATTCTGAGGATTGGATCTGCTTTTGCTATTACAACTGAGTGTGGTTGTGGACTATTGTTATGGCAACTGGTAGAAGGACAGACAGGTTCTCTGTGTGCTGCAGACAGATCGTCCTGGGGCAGCACAGTAAAGAAAGTTTGCAAGGAAGGGCGTAAGATGAGATCTTCGAGGGAGCATAAACTGCTGTTGGAAAGGAGGACTGGAAGTGCAAATGGTGGAATGCTCGAGAAGATGTGGACAAGGGAAGATGCGTCTGATGTGGAGTCACTGTTTGCAGGGAAAATGGAGACTAGGATAAGAAACTTTTGTGAGATGGGGACTGAAATGTTGGCTAAATGAAGAGGAGGAGTCTGGAGTGAAAAGCCAGTTATGAGAATGGGGCAGGGCAGAGGCAGCAGACTTTGGAGTAGGCTGTGCATGTGAAGACTGACTGATGTACCCATCACACCTTGAAATGAAACCCAGTCTTCTTGGTGTTACCACTTTGCTGCTGTTGGCATTTGCAGCAGCATCCTCTAGTGCTGATCTGCATAGAAGACAGTTGGCAGCAGTATTAGACTGTGACTCCAGGATCAGTGCAGTGAATGCAGAATTTTTGTCCTTTTTGATGGTCCGTACAAAGAGTCAGTATGATGTGATAGAGAGGCGTTACTTATTTTTAGTGTACTCTGAAAATCACCCCCTAAAAGTAGGAAATTGATGAAATTCTATGTTTTCAAGTGATTAAAGACTGCCATGTGTACACACAGGACAATTTAAGTTGAACAGGAAACTTTAATTTTGATGGTTTTCTGTTTCTTTTAACATTTGTCTGTGTAACCCTGATGTTCTTCTAAAGCAGTAACTTTTGTGTAATCTGTAATATAACATGGTGTTTATGAAAAGTACAGTTTTAAGTTCAAATCTGAATTTTCTAAATACCTGTTTTTACTGAGCTGTGAACTCCGATCGTGTACCATGGATTCTTGAGGTTGCTTTCTTACGTTAGGTAAAATGTTCAATGCTTAAAATTCTGGCAAAATAAAGTTCTCTGATTCTTACTGAGTTTAAATTTGTCAAAAGATATGAAGTAGACATTGCTATCTGTTATTTACTACAGATACCAGACTACAGGAATGCTGTAATTGTGGCCAAATCACCTGCATCTGCAAAGAGGTGGGTAAGATCTGCTCTCTTGTGTTAGAGCAGGAAATCTCTATTGTGATTTTGTTCTTAAGATCAAGTGAAGGACAGGTATCCAATAATTAAAAGATGCAGCCTTTAAATCCCTCCCAATTCTACATCTGTCAGATGTGTAGTTTTCACATCATCTCTATAATCATAATAAATCTAAGGAGAGTAAAAACCAAACAAATAAAAGGATGAGGTAAATCCATACAGTGCTTAGGATAAAGAAGGTATTTAATCATATTATATTTGTGTGCATTTACATTTTAAATTTCCTGCTGTAAATGGGGAACAATGCCTGGATGTATAGCACCATTAATCCAGAGTAATTACTTAACGTGGTCATAACTTCAAACATGGTTGATCAGTTCCTAAATACAGATGGCTTAGCATTGAGCACGGTGAAACAGGGTTTGATGTTTGAGATGATTTTCATTGTGAAGTCCTTGTTGGCTGAATGACTGTTCTTAATCCGTGAATCTTTTTGGTTGATTATTCTTAAACTGTTTGGAATTACACTGCTCTCAGCAGGTGGTGGAAGAGTTGGTGGATGGTTTAAGAGACACTGTATTTGCTGTGGTGACAAACTAATAATTTGTTGAAAAGTTACCTCGACTTTCATGCCAATGAATCATGATATTCATTGTAAGAAAGTTTTTTGCTATTTTATATAGCAAATCAGAAATGCTTTAATTTGTACAAGTATGGTGAGGGGAACAACTTTTGTCATCTTTGTTTTCCAGCAGTACTTTATATGTGATTTCTTCTGTTTGGGCCAGTTACATTACATTTGCTTGTCTTTGACCATTTCTTTTACTTGGTGTCAGTATTGCCTCTTGGGAGTAGGCATTTGTTGAACCATTTTCATGCTCGTCAAGTAATTGTGCATGCCAGCAAATAGTCATACATACCTTTAACTAATCAGGTAGATAAGTTGCACACATAACTGATTTGTGTAGGAGAGGATCCCAAAGCTGTATTGTTTCGCTTCTTCATATGTACATGTGAGCATTTAAGAGCAGTATCTGAGCAGGTACATTGTATTTGGAAAAGGGTGATTGAATGCTTCAGCCTAATTGAGGAGAACACTTTTCAGATGAGTGTTTATGTGTGGAAGAGAACCTTTGCTTGACGGAGTTCAGAATGTTTCTGTGGTTTCTGAGCTCACTGGAAAATAAATGAATCATGTTACTGTTACTTTGTACTTTATTCAGTTTAATATTGCATTTTAAAGTAATTATTATTGTTTTGTTGATAGGATTATGGCTTCTAAGTCATAACTCTTAATGTTTGGAATCATAATTTATCTGTAGTTAACTACTTGGAAAAATATCCTAACTATGATAACCACAGGGCAGAAGATTCTTCATTTTTAATTAAATAGAGCATCACAATGGGAAAATTATTCTCTGGACTTCTGGTTGTTTGGGTAGTGAAACAAGGCTTAAGCGTAAAGGAAGTCATTCAGGACACAGGTCTTAGATGCTAAGGTTAGAGCAAAGTGACTCACTTTGGACGTGCCAGGCTCACTTTGACCAGAAGGAGAGTAGATGACTGGCTCAGGCTAGGCACCGAACTCTTGGGTGTGCGAGGTAAGCTAGGATCAATCTGCTAATTTTTACTTGCTGCCACCAGTATCTGAGACACAAGCACTGTCTGTGAAATCACTGACTCTCTGCTTTCCCCACTGCCCCAGCTCACTTTACACTTCTTTACATAAATTTCTAATTTTAGTCGATGGAATATTGCATGGTGAGGAAACTTTTTGTAAGCTTGCAAAAATCCAGACTGTTTAACTTTGAAGTGTGGTTTGACAGGCAAAATGATTGTCTGGATTCTCTCTTCTGTAGGATATCTAAGGTCAGAAGGTCAGGGATATTGTCTTACTTAGAGCACATCTTGCTAAAAATAAATAGATGAACACTTGTTTTCTCTTTTCATGTGAATATTTTTTTTCCTATTAAACATAGACAATCCAGACATCTAGGCTATTCTTGGTTACTGTTAGATGGAACCTGGCAAAGCATGAGATCTCAAGAGTGCTGAAGGCTAAGAAATATTTTTATGACTGTTGGGCAAAACAGAAGGGAGATATCAGAATTCTGTGACTTGCAGCATTTATCCTGTTGCTTCAAGGCCGGTATGGGTACTTTCAAGATTATTCTGACTCTTGCAAGCCTGGTGAAAAGATGCTAAGGGACAAGTGTTTTCTTCTGTGTGTTTTCCTAAAATTTTACAATCATTCAATTTTTCCTCTGAAACTTTAGAACTAAAATGGAAATTTTTAAATTGAATATATTTCTGGTTTTTTTAACCCTTTCCCTACAGAGCACAATCATTTGCTGAGCGCTTACGGTTGGGAATTGCTGTGATTCATGGAGAAGCTCAAGATGCTGAGTCTGACATGGTGGATGGTCGACACTCACCACCTACAGCCAAAAATGTAGCTGCTATTCACCCCAGTTTGGAGATACCCAGTAAGTAAGTTTGTGTGTGAAAGTGTTTATCTATCGTCTTTTGTGGGTTTGGGGGATAGGGCTGGAAGTGATGGACTATCAAAAAGGAGCATGGGGGAAAAAAAGATTTCTTTTTGGTGCCCTTCATCTGTGGTTTTAGTGCCAGGTCGTACATGAGGTCTGTCCCCTGTGTAGGAGGGGCTGTGTCATTACAGCTAGTCAGAAGAACCCCTGGAAGAAAGGCTCCACTTTTTTCCCGTTTACTTTTTCTGTTGGAATTTTTCTGGGGGACAGAGCTAATAAGCTGAGCTGACACCGGCTTTGAGTGTAGCTCTATGTCACGGGCCTTGACAGAGTAGCCTTGCTGAAGGTGGATGTCATCTATAGCTGCATCGGCAAAACTTCATTGTATAAACCGAGCTCGGATCTCAGCAGGGTGATTGAACTGGTTGTGTCTGCAAGCCACTCTGTTCTCTTTACTAAAATTAAGAATTGATTGAATTGGTTAAGAATTTGGGTGGAAGTGAATGTAGTTAATGCTTTGGCTAAGCTTAAGAAAAATAATTATGTATTAAAATCCTGCTGGTTTTTTTCACAGTAATGCTGTCACGGTTGAAATAGTTGTTGCTTCACTTCTCTCTGTAACAGTGATGACCCATGCCAAACAGACATTTCCACACTTGACGTAAATTGTATAAACTTTTTCTTTCTTTCTCCTTTCTCCGCTTCTAAAAAAATTTGCCATTAATCAGTGCTGATTCCCAAGGAAAAACCGCCCATCACAGTTGTTGGAGACGTAGGAGGAAGAATAGCTATCATCGTGGTAAGTAAGATGCCATAGCTTTTGATAAATTACATTAAATATGTTCAAGTTGCAGAAATCAAGTAGATTTTCTGCTGTGTCACCAACTAAAGTTTGGGTGATGGTGGGCTTTTGATACTGCACTTTTTATACCATGAGGCAGTATTCTGCACACTTACTGAAGCTGACTCTGTGAGCTATGAAGTGATCCATGCTGAAAAGCAGCATTTGGACCTTGTTTCCATGATTAGGCCAGATAGAATTCTGATTTAAGTACTTGCCTCTGAAGGTGAGGTGTTAAAGGAGTTACAAGTTACAGGAGTTGGAGGCTGCTGCCCCAGGCCCTTCCAGCTTGGTTTGGATCTGGGCATCAGATCCGAGAAGGCTTTTTCCATTTGAGTTGTGTTTGGCTAGGTTAGAGGGCAGACGAGCATTTATAAAAATGTCCGTTTTGTGTTGTCTGTAAATTTTTATACTTGAAAAAGAGGTAATGTCAATCTGAGTGTGCCTTGTTGATCTGTCTGAGGACACAGTGAATCTCCACTGATGTGATCTTACTTTGACAGGATGACATTATAGATGACGTTGACAGCTTTCTTGCTGCAGCTGAGACCCTCAAGGAAAGGGGGGCTTATAAGATCTTTGTGATGGCCACACATGGCCTGTTATCATCAGATGCTCCCAGGCTGATCGAGGAATCTGCAATCGATGAAGTAAGTAGGGATTCTAAATTTCTAATCAAATGATTTGGGGTTTTTTAAGCAAGGAATTTTCTCCTGACTTGATTCTTAAACTATGCTGACATTAAGAATTTAGCTGGGAGGTTTCTGGGTACAGGCTTTCTTACCGTGGAGTTGTCTGCTGGAATAGTAGCATCTACGCATCTCTAAACTATAGCAATGGGAAACTAGGGAAGTAGTGAGATGAAGGACTGCCAGTACTAGCAGACTTTTGCCTTCAGCATGGGGAATATTTTCGTACCTTCCTTTGTACCCGTGGCAGAACGAAAGGGAGGATGGACAGTGCCATTAGTATCCATGGATACGTACAATCCTATAGCAATGCATGGCATTTCCTAAGATTTTGACCCTGACAGTAATGTAAAATCTCGTTCTTTTATCACCAAGGGTGGTTTCATAGGATCTGGTGGGTGGACATTCCCTGTCGCAGTTCTGGTATGGGAGGTGGAAAACGTAACAGAGCCATGTATTTCTGATCATTTTTTCTTTCTGTAGGTGGTTGTTACAAACACAATTCCACATGAAATACAAAAACTCCAGTGTCCTAAAATCAAGACTGTGGACATCAGCATGATCCTCTCAGAAGCCATTCGCAGGATCCATAACGGGGAGTCCATGTCGTACCTTTTCAGAAATATAGGACTGGATGATTAATGCTTTTTATTTGAAAGAAGCACCCGGGCCAAACTGGAAGCAAACAGATAATGAGCTGTGAAGCGTCATGCTTACCTTAATATTTCTATTGAGCCACTTTTTGTTTTCTCTTGGTTTAAGGTAGAACAGTTTTTAAGAGTTGTGTTTTTCTTTGCAGGGTTTTGTCTTTTGGGATGGGGTGGGTGGGGAATAAACATTTTACAAAAAACTGTTCTAGTTGCTTTTAGGTTAGTTGCACTATATACATTAAAAAAAAAAAAACAACAAAAAAACCCCCCAACAACAAAACAAAAAACCCACAAAACACTTGAGGCAAGAATTTGGCTTCTAAATTAAGCATTCCTTTTCCAAAGCTGCTTGCTGCAAGTGCTTTAAAAGATAATAAAATGAAGTGACTGTATAATATTTGCATTTTAAAAGCCAAAAAGGTTGTACTGTTGTATGCAGTTAAGTGATTTTGTAGGAGTGCTTTTATAGAAAAGCATATGAAATATGCACCTGTATTTATTTTCTGCGATGAAGAATAAAGACTTGTTTTGCGTGAGCTTTCTAAAAAAGTTCGTGTACCAGTCACTTGTCTTCTGCAGCGTGTCCCCTTAAAAATGATGGGCAGGTATTACCTTACCGAGAGGAATCAAGAGGTGAATTGATTCTTTTATGCTAATGTGTTGCTTTGGAATATGAACAGGATTCAGGCTTGCTGGCAGTAAGGGGAGTAACGTGCATTTTGCTTGTTGTTACAGTGAAACACCTGCAGACGAGGAGGAGAGGCTGCTTTTCCCAATACTGATACTGATTGTCGTTTGTAAAATGCAAAATCAAACCTTTCACCATCCGCTTGCAGGTGCTTATCACAAAGGTTTTGAAATTGCTTATAATTTGGCAGTTAGTTTGCTTTGGGGAATGTGGGAGGGAGCTAAATCTATGGCTGGATGTTGGGGAACGACGGGGACTTGGGAGAATTTGGGAATATTGTTGGGGGCTGGTAAAACCCCAATCATCTCATCACAGCTAAACTGTTTTTTCAGAGGTTTGTAGCCTGGCCTGAATGCGTGGATGTGGTAAAAAGTACGGCCGTAGTGCAGAGCTTAATTTGTTCAGGTTTGTTTTCTCAACCTTAGGGACGTGTGGGTGGACTGGCCGGCCAGCTGCCACACTCAGCGTCCAGTCTCACAGACCTGCTGCAGGAAAAACGGGGGTGGAATTAATGAGCATTTAGGGGTTTGCTCTAATCTCGCTCCATCAGAATGTCCTACAAATAAGTATAAAATAAAACTTTTGGCATGTTCAAAACCAGAAGTGAAAACTAACCTTTGTTGACACCATTTCTCTCCGCTTGAGACAAACTTCCAAGGGCTTTGGAAGGTTTGTTCGCTTTTAAGGATAAAACCAGAGTTTTTTTCCTTCCCTTGTCTGTCTTGGCACAGCGCTGGGCGCAATGGAGGCCTGGACTGTGGCTAGAAGACCTACGTATTGCTGAAAGATCGGCAGTACTTGATCTTGTACATTCAGCAAACGAGATGGTGATTTTATTTAAGCAACTGCACATTTTAGATAATGCTGGTAATTCTTCATCCCGTGAGATTGTTTTTCATAAGATTATTCTGTTTGATTTTTGCGCTCCTGTCCGGAGGGGTGCATTCTCTATGAAATGACAAAATGCAAGGCTGTACCTGGTTGTACTTTAATGACAGCAGGTTATTAAACAGTGCGGCGATGTTAATAGATACACCAAGCTGACGTATTAACACTTGGCTGTACTTTGAATGTGTTAATGCAGGTTAAATTCCAGCTGAGCGGTGAGGGAGAACTTCAGTTCCTTTCCCAGGTGTGTAGACCTGCTCCTGCGTGCATCAGCGGCTAGTTCAGAGAGAGGAGGAATAGGCTGACTTGTCTCGGCGATGGGCATATTAGTTGCAGCGTGTTTATTTTATTAGTGAGCCCTTGCGAGACATGGTTGGAAAGTGTGCTGCTGCTTGAAAACGAGCCAGCCAAGCATCCAGTGCAGCAAACTGTATCATTACTAAATACCCCCAAACCATTAAATTCAACGGCTGTTTCCTGCTGCTTGTTTCGTGTCGGCCTCTGGAGGAATAACTTCACCTCTTCTGTGCGCGTTTCTGCTGGTCGGCCCTTGCTGGCGTGCCGAGGGTCCACCTTGGATGTTCACATAACTCCAGTGTTTGATCATTGCTTGAGCATGTAGAAAACCCCCAACTTTGCCTAATTTTGTGCAGTGCAATTACCGTATTGATTAGGACTCAAGAATTTGGGAGCGGTCGCAGTCGTAAGCCTGGATTGCTGGTCCTTCGGCTTTTCATAGTGCTGGAGCGGTTGGAAGGGAGCAAAGTGCGTGCAGCTTCACTCATACCCCTTTCTTTACAGCAGAGCTACCTGATCTTTACCTGCTTTTCCCAGAAGCAAAAATACCAGATCACCAGCTATTCTTAGAGGTATTTCTCTGGGATCCTTCACATGTAAAGAACACTTGAAAAAAAACCTGCTTCATTCAGCAATTTCTGCAGTAATTAACTAGGCAGAAGATGATGCAAATTCTTCCCAGACTCATAGGATCTGCAAGAAAAATATTGGGGTTTGGTTTACAGCTTCTAGAAGACAAAAGCCTTGGCAGTTTCTTGACCAGCAATATCTAGATTTAAGGCGCCTCCGCAAGAGGTTGCTGGGATCCTGCGCCCGGAGAGTCTGTGCTGCAGAAATGCATTAATTGCGGGAGCAGCTGGGACTGGAGCCTGCAGCTTCTTCAAGATTAATGCGGAAGAAGCAGAAAAGCCCGAGGAAAAGGGGATTAAGTAGCTGCTCCTTTGTGACACTGACATCAAAGGTGCTGTCCCTGGACCGTGTGTCCCTTGGGTGCCAGCAGGGAGGGCGGTGGGGAAACTGGGAGGGGAGGGAGGCGGTGGACAACCAGGCTGCCCACCCAAAGGCCTTCAGAAGCGAAGCTCCTACTGCCGGCTTGTTTAATGATCAATGCCCTCAAGCCGCTAACAAGTTACTGATTCAGTGGCTGCCCGCGTGAGGCTTTGGCCGAGGATGAAGGAGGCAGAGGAATGATGGAGGGCAACTCCACTGTGGGATCCTTCGCCCCCGCGCAGCAGTTCAGCGTTGCTGACCTTGTTGTTGTAGTGGTTTATTTTTCCTTAAACGTTGCAGTGGGAATATGGGTAAGAGTGTTTTCTCTTGTTCCCTTTCTGCTTTCTGTTTTGAGTAGTGTGGAATACTTTGAAAGCCTCTATTATTTTCTTCTTGTCGTTTGCACTCGTTTTGTATTTTGTGTGTTGTGCTGCATTCGCTCTGTTGGGTTGTACGAAGCCTCCGCCCCGTTCACCCCCTGTAGAAGGACTCCCACAGCCCGAGAACGGGGTGGAATTAACCACGGCACAAACCTCTCCCCTGGCCACCTGTCTGCTGGGCGTAAGCAGCTCTGCCGCTTGTCTATTAAAGGGTGTTGAGACAAATGTCCTGCTTAAAAGCAAAAGCCCTGAGCTGCCCGCGGTTTCAGACAAAGCCATTTCATCTGCCTTGCAGAAAAATCGTAGCCGAAGCTGGGCCTTATTAGCCAACCTGTCTGCTCGGGAGGGGCGCATCCTCCATGCTTCCCCCTCTCGGGGTGCCTCCTTTGCTATTCATGGCTCCAGGTACTCGGGGTGCAGCCACCGTTTCGTGTAATTAAGCTCGAGTTGTAGAGCTCCCATTAATTATCCAGAGTCTCCTGTCTCTTGGCTTCTTGTCTGGGAGACTTGGTTCTTGGTTTCTTGTCTGGGTTTGTGGGGAAAGGGTGCTCTGTGCTCATCTTTTCTCCTCCCAGTCTTCATGCAGGGTGAACAGGAACACCGTCAGTGGCTATTTCCTTGCTGGCAGAGACATGGCATGGTGGCCAGTAAGTAGAGACCTCTGTCCTTCTTGTGACAACCTGGGACAGCAGGGACATCCGGCACCACTGTTCCTCCCACCAAATTCCCTCTCCTGCGCCCCTGCTTTCTCCACCGCCTGCCCACGCTTTCCCCCACCCTGTAGACCTCCTCCTACCAGGATTTGTGTCCTTGGACCCGTTTCCTTTCTCATTGCATGAAGGGTGCTGGAGCCCACCTGGCCTGTTGAGCCTCCTCATAGGCTGCTCTGAACTTAGAGAGGGGCTCTTAGAGTCAGACATCTATCTCCACCATCCCTGTGTGCTCCTTATGGTTCCAACAAGACATGGGTGTCCCATCTTTCTTTTCTCCCTCCTCTTATTGCAGTATGATCTTGACAAACGGGTTGTAGGTCCTTCCCATGGACACAGGGCCACCTCCAGGCAGGGTGCGTGGCCACCGTGGCAAATGCAGCAACCTGTGACCACCTGTCATCCTCCTGAAGACAAGAAAGTCCATCCAGAACCCACCAGGGATGCCCAGATGAGCTGAATGCGCGGGAGCGCTGGTTGCTGGGGTTCACAATTGGAGCCTGTTAAGGGTTTTTCTTGCAAAATATGTAAATGTCCCACATCACACATGGTTTATCTTTGGCCACACTTTGCTTTTAGAATGTTGGGGAGGTCTGTGCTCTGCTGCTCCTGTTCAGATGTTATTTTTGCTGCCCCTTCTCCCTGAGTTATCCCTCGGGGCTGGGGAAGCACCGAAGCTGGTCCAGCTGGCACGACTGCTGTGCCGAGCTGCGGGGAGCCGGTGCCCGGGCACCCACAGCACCTCCTCTGCTCCTCCGCAGATCGGTGCCTCTCTCTTCGCCAGCAGCGAAGGCTCAGGGCTCTTCATCGGGCTGGCCGGGACTGGTGCTGCTGGGGGAATCGCTGTCACCGGCTTCGAGTGGAACGTAAGAAATGTGTCGCGTTACTAAGAAAAATTGAGTTTCTCAAGCCACATGGCAGCAGATGGCCCATTTCACAGCAGCTTCACGCAATGTCTCGAAAGGCTTGGGAGGAGTTGTGCAGGGGGTAATTAACGCAACCCTGCTAAGTCAGCTTCTCCGGCTCACATCTAGTGCACATACAGTGGGTTTGGAGTCAACGCGGGTCCATGTGCTCAGGGAGAAGTACGTTTCAGTGCAGAGTTTCCTAGTCCAGCCGAATAGGTCACCCATTCCCTGCTTCCCCACCCGTCGCTTCCAAAGTCCTTGGGTTCTGCAGCAAAAATACAGCATTTGGCTTGCTTGGTGCTCAAGGAGTTAGTGGGAAATGTCTGGACAGGAGCTGAGGGGAGTGGGCTCCTGCTGGTGGGGATGCTAGAGGGTCTCCACCATGACCTCATGCACCTGTGCCTGCTGTCTGAAGCCATTTGGGGATGTAAATGTGCAGTTGAGTGTGAGCCAGAGCCAGGTCAGGAGCGGTGGATGGGGTCTAGCATTGCAATTGATGTTGAGCTGCAGCAGGATCAGCGGTTTTTCCGTCTGTGCCATGTTCCTCCTTCCCAACAGGCGACTTACGCTCTTCTGGCACTGGCCTGGGTGTTTGTGCCGGTCTACATCTCATCTGGGGTACGTAGAGCCTGCTGCGAGGAACGTGGCCCCAGCCAGGTCCCCTGCTCCCTGGAGAGCTGTCACCGCCGTCCTTTGAGACTCCCAAGCCCTGCTCTGGGAATACAACTGTCCCCTTGTCTTTCCTGGGACCATCCCCGGAGGAGGGGGCCTGGACAGGGCAGTGATCGCTCTCTTTTGCTCCGGCAGATTGTCACGATGCCCGAGTATCTCCAGCGAAGGTTTGGAGGGGAGAGGATCCGGATGTACCTCTCTGGCCTGTCGCTCCTGCTCTCCATTTTCACCAAAATCTCTGTGAGTAGCTCCCCCTCAACTCTGTGACAGATCCACGGCTGATTTCCAGCAAGTGAAAGGTTATTTTGGGGCTCAAACCTCGCGTAGCCAAGTTGGGGGAGAGCAGCTGCTGCAGAATGCGCCGGGGGGAGCAGGACAGGAGGTGGGAATTCATGGGGAGATGCCACTTGCAACACCCCCTGCATTTGTAGGTAGATCCAGCAGCGATGTTCGTGTCTGGGTGGCCCTGATGGATGTGTGGATCGCTGTCAGGATTCCCGAATTCATGGAGCACTTGCCTTGTAGCAGAGGTTGGGGATGAAACGTGCGTGGGGGCTGGGTTGCATCGGCCGGGTTTTTCCTCCGCGCTCCAGCAGTGATGCTTTCCAGCACTCCCCGAGGGACCCGGCAGAGCCGGGGACTGAATTGGGAATGCATTCCTTGCTTTAGGGCACAGGGGTTTGCTGAGGAAAAGAAGCCTTCCTGCACCTATAAGGTGCCCAAGCCTGTACAGAAAGTCCCTGATTTTTCAGGGACTTTTCCACAGGGATGTTTTACTCCCATTTTGGCCTCATTCACAGTTCCCTGTGTGCAGCCCCAGCTCCCGCTGCCCGCTTGGTAACCGCAGGAAGAGTTTATCCGAGGTAAAACAGCTAAAGAGCCTGTGACACCAGGCGAGCAGGAGAAAGCCGGGCACAGACAGCCCTGGGGGGCTGGAGACAGCGAGACAGAGATCAAGAGCGAACAGCTCAGAAATTATCTGGAGCAGAAAACACACCGGAGGGAGCAATCCTGCACGGATCCGATGGAGCAGGCGGATCTGAGACGGGGTCTGCTGAGGCTTCTGCATTTTGCCGGCTAAAAGAAATGTGCTTTGGCATGTGGCTGGCTGCAAGAAGCGGCTGTTTGCGCGGCAGGAGGGCCGATGCCGGAGCGTTTCCCCACGGCGAGGCGCTCAGTGCCTGCCTCTGCGCTCGCCAGCTCCCTGCTTGGCAAACACCAGCTTGGCTGGAGGCACCATCGCTCCCTGCGCGGAGTTTCTGCCTCCTCCCCGGGGGCTTCGCAGCACCAGGCCCCGGGCTGAGCTGTGGGGGGATCCTCTGGGTCTCCCTCCGAGGGATGTGGAGGACGCAGCAGCTCACGAACAGCTCTTGTCCCGTACCTCCGTCAGCGCTTAATGTGGAGGGAGAGGCTGCCCCCGCCTTGGACGGACCCCAGCGCTGGGTGATGCGATGTCCCCAGCTCCAGGAGACCCCGTCTCCTTCCCGTGAGCTGCTCTGTGACCTCGGCCAAGGCACTATGCTTCGGGTTTTCAAGGCAGGTTGCAGGAGATGGCATCCCTTCCCTCGTTCCTGCTGTCGCAGGGCGTTCAGCGTGGCAGAGGTGGTGCTGGTGACTCTGTCGCTGCAGCTGCCACCTGTATTTCCCCCGCGCAAAACCATGTCCTGTCGTGCTGGAAGGCATTCTTCCCGTAAAACTGATATTCTTTATACTCTTACCATTTATGGCATTGAAAATCCTATGGCATTTCTCCTGAAATCAGCCTGGTGGCTCCCGGAGCACCAGTTCAGTTTGCAAGATTGGGCAGTGACGCTTTGATGTCCCCTAATTGTCCTCACGTCCAGTAAACTGTTGTCCCACTCCAGCGTGCTGCTCAGGAGACAACTCTCTCTCCTGGTCCCGACGAAGACCTGGGAGGAGCTCGAGGGAGATGCTGGAGCATCTGTGTCTGTGGTGCTGGTTCCTGGGATCTGCGTGAATCCCTGCTGGGGTTGAAAAGGAGAGGTTGGAAGCTGGGATAGGATTTCTGGTGGGGTAGTTTGTTCTTGCTGGTTGGAATTTGAAGAACGAAATCACCAGTAGTTTGAGGGCTGGTTGGTTTTGAATCTCTTTCCAGACTACCACAGACGTCCCCTCTTCTCTTACAAAACAGTGCCCTACCATGCCATGGGGATGTGCTTGGTCCCTTTGGTTTCCAGTCTCTCCATGGCTTTGCCCAGAAGGGATGGATGTCCTACAAGTTCATTCTTAGCTCGGGAGACCTTGCCTAACACCAGACGAACCTGTAGATGACCTCTGCGAAGTGCCTGCACCGATGGGAATCTCCGCGGTTCTCCTGGCCCTTCTCAGCACGTCCTTGTGTTTGGAGCTTGGTGGACACTCCCAAATACTTCTTCCTGTGCCTTTTCTCAGCCACTGCTATAGTTTCTTTGGTCTGCTCAGCTTTCTCTGATCTCTGAGTCATGCAGGATGCAACACAAGAGGCATCAGCCTAATAAGGGGATTATCTTGGCATCTGGCTCCATTCATGGTAAATCTCACAAACAATGGTTGTTTCCAGCAGTGGGTTGGGATGAATGTCTGTGGACATGCGGGGCGTTGCCAAACTGGCCCGATGTCCTGTCCCTGGTGGTGTCCACAGCCAGGGGCGTGGGAGGAGGGTGCGAAACTCAGGGCAATTAGGCAGCTCTGTCGCCTGGCGGGGGTTTCCTTTGGTCCTCACTGGGGGCTGCCTCAAAGCCTGGTATTTGCTGGTCTTTTCCTGCCTCCTCTCCCTGCAGACGTTGGATTTGTGCATGAATCTCCACTCCAGGTTCTCCTGAGTGAGACACGGCGTCACTGCTGCTCCCTTGGTTCTTCTTTCGGGGCAGGGGGGATGACAGTCCTTCTTTGCCTGGAATTTACCCTTTGGTGAACCCCAACCCTCCATGTTTCATGGCAGGGTGCAGCAGGGCAGCCCAAAGTCCTGCTGAGAGATGGTGTCCCCCACGTCTAGGATCACGTGGGGAGTTGCACAGGTGTCCTAGCCTTGGCGAAGAGCCCCTGGAGACTCCTCTGTACCCTGGGTAACTTGTTCTGCTGAGGCTTTGGCTTCGCCAATTGTTAAATCCAAGTTGTTTCTAAAGCCAGCTTTCATTGGGAAGGCATTAACCATGTTGGGTAAGAACGAGTTTCCAAGTGAGGTCACTGGTGGAGGCAGGGATCTCACTGGATTACGAGGCCTGACTTCAAAGGCTTGTCCTCTCCTTTTACAGTTGAAAGGACTTGTTTTATGAATAGGTCATGCCTGGTTTTAATTAGCTTGTTTTTGTATTCGGGATGTCTTATTAATGACCCAGTCACATGTGCTTTTATTTTTTCCCACCCTAGCAGAATTACCAGGAAGGGAGGTGGAGATACCTCTGCTTCCTCATAGCAAAGGTTTAGGCTCATTTGCAGACGACTGCAAAAACGATTAAGCATTGAGAAAGCCAGGAGAAGCAGTTATGAAACACCTTGTCCAGGTCTGAGTCTTTGCAGCTGGGTTCTGGAGAAGGGTTGCTGGAGAAGCAGGCAGTCACGGGGGTAGACGACTTTCTGGCAGGTGTTGATGTGACAAGGGACGGATCCCTCCAAGGGATGCTGGGAGCTCCAGAAGACACCAAGGATGCTTGGCTGGAACTGTGCTGGGGAGGCTCAAAATATTCTGGGTTCCCGCTTCAGGTTGTGTTGGGAGGAGATGGTTGAGGGCCTTGGTTTGGGGCTTTTCTGCCTTGTAGTTGAAGCTTGCAGTGCCTGAATGGCTTAGCTGTCTTCTTGTAGGGCAGCTTGGTGGTCTCACTGGTATCAGGCTGTGGTTGGATTGCATTTGTGGTGGAAAGGCATCAGAGGAGGCCACTAGTAGAGGCACATGGTTGCCTGTGAGTTGGTTCCTCTTCAGCGGGACATTCCAGGGTTGAATTGCCTCTCGGTGCTGGCAAGAGCAATCCCGGAGATATGGCCAAGCCCAAGTGCAGCTGAGGACACGTAGTACCTCCCTTGGGAATGCCAGGCATGACTGGTATAAAGCCTGGTCCAGATGTCATGGAAGAGTCCCTGAATTGGGATCCTCAAGATCATGGTGTAAGTGCTCTTCTGGTAGATTTGATTTGTGATTTAATCAACATGCCTAACGGTGTGGGCTCATCTGCTAGGGAACGGGCTTTCATGTTGTGCTGAAGCTGGATGTGTGCTCACCAACTGGATTTCATGGCTGATGGAGCCCTGGTAGGTGGCAAGTGCCTTGGTTTTTCCATTGTGAGATCCTGTGTAGTCCCTCTCCATCACATGATGACGGTCAGCGCTGGGAGGAGGAAGGGCAGAGCTGGGGGAAGGAGGTGCGATATGAGAAATAACACCAGTCCTCCATGTTACTAATCCCAAGCGACTGCTCCCGCATGACCAGGCAAGACAGCCCTGTTGTTTGGGGGATGGTTTCTGGGAGGTGTGTGAAGACAGATGTCAAATCAGAGCTCATGCCTTGGCTGTGGGAAGCCGTCACAGCTCCAGGCAAGGGTGTGGAGTCAGCTCGTCTTGCCTTTTCCTGCCCCTTCTGGCCTTGTTTCCTTCTCCAAATAAGGTTTTTGTGAAGATACCTCAGCTGAGCAGTGGGGATGGCTGGATCTCAGCTGTGGGTGGAGATGTGGTAGTGGTGGCATGGGCACTGCCTGCTGTGCCTGGTCCTTTCCTCTCACAGCATTGCTGCTTTGTTGGAGGAGGTGCCCCAGGCCCCTCTGAGTCTCTGCTTTAGGTCTCATTTTCACAATACCGTGACCAGACCTCCCTGTGTGGGAAATGGTGGCCACTTTTGGGGTGTCAATCATCTCGAGGGAGTCTGGCGGCTGACTGAGCTCCAGGCCTGCGCTGACTCCCCTGGGCAGAGGCACGCTCCTGGCGTCCCTGTGGGATGCGACACGGACACAGGAGATGCTGTGGCTTGTGCATGTGTGGATGGACAACATGTTGGATATGGAGTCGGTCTGTCCTTCCATGGCCAAGCAGAAACCCTGAGCCTCTCCCAGGGGCCTTGCAAGGGGGGCTGCAAAGGTCAGGGAATGCGTTGGAGGACGCGCTTGTGCTGGTCCGTGCTGGGGTGCAGGACCTCTGGGCTGCTGTTTGTTTGGGGCCAAAAGCAACTTCTGCCATTTGCCCATGCCTTGGCTTCCCCCCCTTTGCAAAACCAGGAGATGTTTTCCCAGAGATGTTCAACAAAGAAGTGGTTTGGTGTTGGGGCAAGGCTCAGGAATGGCAGTCCTGGCGGTCTTGTGCTCTGTGCTGGGGTTGCCCGTGTATGGTCCTCACCATGGAGTGGCTGTCAAGGTTGAAACACTGCTGTGGCCCCCAAGGATGAGGGCAGCACCCTGTCCTTCCCTACCAGCCACCCACCTGAGCACCACTAATAGGCTTGAGCGACGTGGCGCAGAATTGCCCCATCCATCACTAAAGGCATTGCAGGTACCAGCAAACACCTTGAAAAGTCCCTGCGCCTGCGAGGAGATCCCCTCCTGCCCTCAGCAGCGTTTTTAGGCTCGCTGCCGCCCTCCCGACCGGTCTGACGGCCCGGACTGTTGAGGTGCAGCTGGGGAGGAGGGAGCGGGTCCTTGGCAGCCTCCTTGCTGGCAGCGCGGGTGCCAGGAGGGCGAATCCTGCCAAGCAGAACATGAAATACCAGCTACAGCCACCCCTGTGCATCAGCCCTGTGGGGGCTGTTGGGGTGCAGAAACGTCAGAGGTGTGCTGGACTGGATGGAGGGGCAGCTTGGGAGGCCTCCAAGGAGCACCCAAGGGTGCCATTTTTTTGGGGGAGTGCAGCCCCCAACCCTCCAGGTTCATACCAGGTGCCCCATCTCCAGGACTCTGCAGACAGCATGGTGAGATGCCACCTGGAGAGCAGGGCATCACCATTGGCAGAGGGAACTGGAGGTACTCGGGGTGGCATGAAGGTAGCTCAGGTCAGGGTCTGATCCTGTGAAGGTCTGAGTATCTCTAGCTCCCTGCTTTGGTCTCAAAGGTGGTGGCAGCACTGATGCCCCAAGGCACCCCATCTCTGGCCCTTATGTCCTGTCCCACTGCCCGCATCTGACTGGGCCCGGTTGCAAATGACTGCTGGAGCTGCCTGCTCTGCTCTTTGGGGGCTGGGGGAAGGTGGCCTGTGACACCCATCCGCAGCAGTGACATTGCCACCTGCGTGGGACCCCGGGTTCCAGCGCTGGCTTTGGGAAGTGTCCTCCTGGCGTGTGCAGTGCAACGTCCTTGCTGTACCCACGGTGTTGACTATTTCCCTGCTGTCCTGCTCTTGCAACAGCCCTTGGGTGCTGCCTAGCCACCTGGATGTCACTTCTCCCAGCCCCTGTGTTTCTTCTTCCACGCACAGACGGACCTGTACTCGGGGGCCCTCTTCGTGCAAGTCTGCCTGGGCTGGGACCTTTACCTCTCCACCGTCCTGATGCTGGTGGTCACGGGGCTCTACACCATTGCGGGTAGGTTGCTCAGCCTCTTCCGGCCTCAACTTTTCTCCTTTGGTTGAACCACACCACTTTCACTCCTGCTTTTATTTTATTTTGATTTTCTTTTTTTTTTTTTTTCCTCCTGGAAGGTCATTAGGGATTTATACTAATGGGGTTCATATTCCCCGCCCTATCCAGCCAGTATCTGAGCATCCTTCTTGAGTGTCAGCTCAGGCAATGACTCAATGCATGACCTCTCCTTTGTCATTACGGCTTTTCATTTGTAATAACTCCTCCTCCGCCATGTAGTTAAGTGCTTTCTTGTGTGTGTACCTATTTGTAACAGCAATAATCAGGGCTTCTCCTATTACAGGACGATTACTATGGAATCTACAATCTGAGAGCCCTTTACCCGGCTCATTTCCCTACCACTTGCCCTGCCCGCAACGCGACTTGCTGCCCTCCCTCTGCAAAGCTTTCGGGAATATTTCTTGCCCACGCTTCCCCGGCGTGGGACCAGCTATTTTTGTGCAGGGTGAATCCATACAGTTCTTTTGTGATACGGAGGTGATGAGGGTTCGGAGCTGGAGTTGGAAATTATGGGTTCCTAGCTCTCGGACCACAGGACCATGTATCTGCGCCAATAATAACCCTTTCGGTTATTATTTTGGCTGGGACGTTCCCTCCCCTGCTAGTGACGGTGGAGACACCCGGCACTAAATTCTCCCTCACTATCTCGTCCCAGCCATCAGAACGGGAAACAGCTTAAGTCCGTACGAAACACGGTGGATTTTGCAAGAGTTTGGTTTTAAGCAAATCCCATCTCGGGGTTTTTTTCCTGCCCACAAGGCTTGTTGTGAAGTAAGGCATTTCGGCGTGAGCTCAGGCAGAGGGTGTGACCGCTGCGTCACCCTCATCCTGAGAACATCCCTCCGTATCCCAGGGAGGGTGCAGCCCTGAATTCCCAAGATGTGAGTCAGTGACTGGGGTTGAAACTGGTTCAATTTCTGACCCATTTTTCTCTGGCTCCTCTACTTTTTTTAATGCTTTTGTTCATCTGCTGAGTAATTGCTCTCTGGCTAGGGAAGGAGGTCCTGGGTTGGCAGCAGGTCTGGAGGGAGAGCTTGGGATGGAAAGGGAGAAATGCTGCTGGCTGGCCAAGGGGGATCTCGCTGGAAAAACAAAACTGTAGGGTTGGGAGGAGAGCTGAGGGGTGTACGAAGGGGGAGGGACTGGCTTGGTGTTAGGGAGAGGTGGGATGAATGATGAGATCAATGTCCTAAATGTGTCTGCTTGCTGGAGCATCCAAAGAGCTGGGGCTGGCTGGTGTCCTCCTGACTGCATGGGGACGCGGGGCCACATCTCCCTGGTCCCACCATCCCTCAGCTCCCTTTCCCTGCCCCGGGTGGGATCACAGCCCCCGTGGCTATCGGCTGCTTCCCCCACCCCATCTGCAGGGGACCCACCGAGGAGCTGCTCCCCCTTCACGCTCCCACTGCACCCCATCACAGCGGTGTCGGCAGGACAAGGCTGGTGACAGGCACGTCCCCGTGAGCACGGGCAGCTTTATTGGGACTTCACAACCAAACCCGAAGCCGGTGGCACTCCCGACACTGTGCTGTGCTCTGCTCTTGTGCAGGGGGGCTGGCGGCTGTCATCTACACTGATGCGCTGCAGACACTCATCATGGTCCTCGGAGCCATCATGCTGGCGGTGAAAGGTGAGAGCTGGGGCAGCACGGTTTCCCCTTCCATGGGGACATTCTCTCCCCACTTGGGTGGTCTCGGAAATAAATAAAAAGACTCAGTTTGAGCAATCCGGCGGCCAAGATGCCCAGCAGGTCTGTGGTTCCCCTGTGTCCCCTCTGCCACTGTTCTTCCCCTACGTGCCATTCCTCTGGGTGAAGATGCCATGAAGCATCCCCCTGGGTCCTCCATGTAGAACCGTCCCCAGCACTGGTGACATTCCTTTGGCGATTGGTGCTCCGCGTGTTTGCCTCTAGTCCATGCACTCAGAGAGACTGATCAAGGGTCTGGCAGCGAAGCAGCATTTCCAGTTTTGCTCTGGAAAACCTGCAGCGGCGTTGCAGTGGGGTCTTCAAACCGGATCCCACCGCACGGGGACGTGCGTGGCAGAAGGTGGTGCTGGGTTGAGGCGCCGCTGCAGGGCACTGCCTGGGGATGCAGAGCATGGTGCCGTGCCTTCCTCCTGGTTGGAGCATCACCAGCCCTTCCTGAACACTCAGCAGTGTTGTGTCTCCGTACATTTAGCCGCAGAGCACCCTTGTGAGGCTGGGAGCTTTCATCAGCCCTGCTCTGCCACCGGGGCTCTTGGCCCTGAGGAGTAGGAGGCAAAAAGTCAGGTCCCAGCTTCAAAGGCAGGCGTTTAACTACAGAGGATGATTTCCGGAGGCACTCCTGAGATGGTTTCCACCGTCTCCTGGAGAATTCTGCTTAGACGGGCGGGTAGGAAAGGCTTTGACCCAACGCTGCCCGGGAGCTCAGCTGTGGAGGTGGGAGCAGCTCCAGACCTGCAGCCAGCCCGGTCCCGCGGCTGCTCCCCTGTGCAAAAGCGGAGCTTGCTCCTGGGCGAGCCCTGTACGCAGCAAAGTGTATTTACAAAAAAAAACAAATGAAAGGACAGCTACTTCCCAGAGAAGTAACAATAATACCAAATACCCCAGCAGGAGCAAGGAGCTGCACCAGGCAGAGGAGCACGTTGTGTTGCCTCTCGGAGCAGATGGGAGCGGTGGCTGCAGCCTTTGTGTTAGATGAGGTGCTTGGACGTTGCTGATGGTTGTCTGAAGCTGTAGTTGGCCATGGGGCGCTCTCAGGCTTGTGTCTGGCGAGCTTGGCTGGGTGCAGCAGCGCAGAGCCAGACTGAGGAGGACAGGCAGGCAAAGCCTGGAAAATCCCCTCCAGCGACTGCAGAGCCCAGCTTTTTTTGGCTTTGCCAACCTGCAAATCCCGGCAGGGTGCGTGCAGGGAGGTGAGGGTGCTTGGGAGAGGGACTGATCCAGGGGAACCAAGAGACAAGCTGCTAGTCATACAGTTTTTTTCCATGGGTCGCAGGAGACCCGAGGACCTGGAGGCTGGTCTGGAGGCTGGGACGCCTTAAGGGTCCTTGGTTTTCTCCAGCTCTTGTCAAGCTCTAATAAAGGATACTCTCCATGGTTTATCTTGTTCGTATCTTCAGACCGTGGCAGCTGCAGCAGTGATGCTAACGCCCATCTGTGAAGCTGCGGCTGCTCTGGGTCCGCTCTGCCCAGACTGTTGCCTCCCTGCTGCTGCTGAAGGGATGGAAAAGCGTATTGCTTGGCTCCGAGGTCGCATCTCCCGAGGGAGAGCAGGAGGGGTGTGCAAATCCTCCCCGGGATGCTGGGCAGAGCAGCCTCCAGTTGGACAACAAGCGGGTGCAGGCCGAGGGGTTGTAGACAGATCGATTAATAGAGGGCTTGGTGGCTGTTTCAGTGGGTGGCGGTGCCGGCGGTGGCTCTGCTCTGCTCCGGCATCACGGGTAAGGAAGACTGTGCCATCCTGCACCCCATTCAATGTTCACAGCGGGGTTATTAGTCCCGGCGGAGCCCACGGGCTGCAGCCCAGCGTCTGCAGGCTGAGCTCCCCCTGCCCCGAGGTTTTTGCCCTGCTCTTCCGTCCCAGCAAGAGTAGGTGTCACGACTTGCCGGCGAACACCTTTGGGAAGGGAGCAGCCCCGCACCCCCGGGCGCGAATCTCTGCTTTCAGCCTCTGCCTCTGGAGAGCCTTTGTTGGTGCTCAACGCCCATGCAAAGCTTGGGAGTAGCCGGTGCCTGGATAAACCAAGCGCTGGAGGGGGGCCAGGGATGCTTGCAAAAGAGCGGGAGGAGTTTACAAGTGCTGACGCCCCGTGAAAGACGGGGGGCTGGTTTGCAAAGCTGGGGCGGGGGGCCACGGTGGATGATGCCCCTTTGCAAAGTCCCCAAAAGTCTCAGGTCAGAGGGATGCCCTGGGATGGGGACAGGGCTGCGGGTCATTACTGGAAATGACGGGGCTGCAGGGAGAGGGCTGTCCTCAGGCAGGAGGGGATGACGGAGCAGGGGGGGTGTCTTGGAAACTGGGATTTGCTCAGTCTGGCTCTTGATGGCAATCCCAGCGTCCAGCACTCGATGCCTGAGGGATTTGCTCTCGGTCTAAAGACGGCAGCGCTCATGGGCACGGTCCGGCAGGAGGGTGATTTCTCAGGAGCACGTTCCCACCCCACGCTGCTGCGTTGGAGGGGGCTGAGCTGAGGGTCCGACCGCAGCCCATGGGTGGGGGTGGAAGAGATGCCAGGGTGTGAGACCCGGACCGGACTGAGTGGGGGGGAATCCACCAAGGGATGCTCATGGGACTTGCTTTGAGTCTGCCCCTCATGAGCCCAATGGGGGCCCCACAGCCTCCTCTCCTGAGCACCAGCAGCTGCTGTGGGCATGGAGGTGCCAACACACTCCCTGCTTATCTCCTCCATAGCTGCTGCTTGGGTGGCCGTGACGTGTGGGGGGAGTGGGGCAGGTGCCTCCCATCCCTCCCTCCTCCGAAAAGCGATGCCTCTGGCTCCAAAATTCTCCTGCTGGAGGTACCAGGGGAGCTGCAAGGAGCGTTCAGCCTGTGCATGCCCCCCAGGAGCGGGGCGGCGGTGGGGGGCCAGGGCAGAGCCCGGGGCTGGTGGCTGCGGCGCGGGCGGGAGGAGAGCCAAGGCGGCTGCCAAGGGCTCGGAGGCTCGCTTGCTAGGGCTTGTTCATGGCACGTACTCCTCAGCAGGGCTCAGGCTGAGGAGTCCATTTCCTAGGAAAAATACAGCAGGGAGGGTTTTGTTTTGGTGTTTTTTGTTTTTTTCTCCCACTGGTTGCTGAAGTTTTGGGGATGGAAGTGGTGGGGGGGGAGGGTGCTGGGGAAACGCTCAGAGGGGTAGAAAACATTTGGCTGGAGATTTTTGCCAAGGCACCTTGAACTGTAGTATACCAAGTCAAAGGCTAGCTAATCTTGCATTTTAATAGTCCTAGGTGAGTTTCCCTTGCTCTGGGACCGGGGAGCTTTAACAAACAGGTTGCTTTTACAGTACGAGATTAAAAGAGGTGGGTCCCTTGAGGAGCCTTTATCCCGGCACACGGGTCACCCTCCAAAGGGAGGGTAGGACCATAATGGGACCTGCTGTGCAAAACGTTAAAAGAAGAGTCTCTTAAATAACTAGAAGAAAACACGAACACGAATAAGCCCTCCCTCTCTGGGCAGCACTTCTGGGTTAACAAGTTGGTGAGCATTTTGCCAGCTGAACTCAGAAGCAACCGGGTTTTGCTCGACTCTAACCAGCCTCCCCCAACGATGCTTTCTAGCTTTTAACGAGATCGGAGGTTACCCCAACCTGGAAGAGGCCTATTTAAAAGCTGTGCCGTCCAAGATTGTTCCCAACACTACCTGCCACCTGCCCAGAGCGGATGCAATGCACCTTTTCCGACACCCAGTCTCTGGAGATCTGCCGTGGACCGGGATGACTTTCGGGCTGTCTATCATGGCCACGTGGTACTGGTGCACCGACCAGGTAAATGTAAACAAGATTCCCCTGCCCCATGTAACATGGCGTTGCCTGGGGTCCAGGCACGCTCTGCTACCACTCTCGCCCTGGAAGTCCACCTGCATCGGTGCCTAGTGGTCCTTCTGGCCGGTGGTCTCAGGGGGCTTCTTTTTGGAGTCAATAGAAGCACCAGGGGCTCCCGCAACCCTGTTCTTGAGGTGCTTGGACTGGGACAGTTTGGAGAGCGGGATGCCGAGGGGTGTCCTCATCTCCTCGGTTGTCTTCTGGCTTTCCGGCAGGGAGGTTAAACGTTTGCTTGATGCTCTGGGGTTGCTTGGTGAGAGGCGGCCGGGCTGCGTGGGCTTGCTGGAGCTGAAGGCTTTGCTCTGCCAGTAGGGCTGGCTGCCTGCAATGGTCTTTTTGGGTTCGGCTCCTTCCCCTCTGTATTTGGTGGCCCCGGGGGGTTTCTCATGCGTCGGGGAGCAGGAGACCTCCTTGCCTTGTTCTCTGTCTGTGGGGTTCCTGGGTCGGTAGCGGTAGATGTGTGTCCCCTGTTTGTTAAAGAACAGAAAAAGAGATGAGCTGCTGCTGCTATGAGGATGCTGTTCCCCTGCACAGAACCCCTTCATGCATTCATGCCGCGGACTTGGTCCTCATGGACATGTCCCTCTGCCACTTGGTGTGTCTCTTGCCCAAATTCTTCTGAGACCCCGTGGCAGTTCAAGACTGCCTCAGGTCTTAACCATTGCTGCTCCTCTGGTTTCTCGCTCTGGCAATGCACTGTCCTGCACATGGCAGCATCTCAGCAGCTGCTTCCTGAGCAGCCCCGGCAGTGCAGAGGCTGTCCCGAGTCAAGTCATGGCTGTCTGCAGATCCAGGACCAAGGATGCCCGCGGCAACTCAACACCTTTTCTCCAGCTGCAGCCTGAACACCCGTCTTAATCACCTAAGTGCTCATTTCAGGTCCAAAGAGCATTCAGTCACCCAGACTCAACCTGTGGGATTAGGTGGCTACCAAGATTAGATGAAAGGATGGAGGGTTGTGAGAGGAGGTGGGATCAGGAGGCAACAGTGAGCTGCAACACCACTACGGGGGTGGCTCTGATTAGCTGGGATGAGAGACACATTTGGATTGGGTCTGAGCACCATTAATCTTAATTCTGGACTGGGTAAGGCCTTAACGCACGGCTGTGGTCACCAGATATTTATCTTCCTCTTTGGGTGTGTCTGCGCCGCAATCTGGAGGTGTGATTGCACCCCGTGCAGACGTACCCGGGCGAGATTGGATCTAGCGAGCGCAGGTGCTGATGGCAGGACGAGCTGGGGCTGGGAGGCTGCAGAGCCGGCTGCACCGACCTGCCCTGCCTCGGCCGCGACCCCCGCCGTGCCGCCAGCACTGCATCTCCACTGAGCTGTTGGCATCGTCTCGGTGTTCAGTCATTTAGTCTGAATATCCCAATGGACTCTCCGGTCCTCAGGCAGGCACCTCCTGCTTTGACCAGCAGGGCCGTATTAAAGCAGTTTAGCTTAGGTAATGCTAGATTGATTTAACTATGTTGCTGAAAATCAGTGCTAAGGTGTGAGATGTCTTCAGGTGCGGAGGACTAAGGGCGATTTAGCTCCTCTGCCTTTGAGGTCCTCATGTGCCTGATGTGATGCACATGGTGACTGAGCTGACTGGTGGATTCTGTGGCTCCTGACATGCTCTGGCTCTTGGGCAGAAGTCAAACCACAGCTTCCCTGAGCATCCCACCCCAGGAACTGGCACCTGGTCCCCACTGCCCACCACGGCATGAGCCAGTGCTTGGTCTGGAGCGCTGAATCTCACTGGATGCTGAGCACTTCTCCTTAAGGCCTTGGGGAGAATCTGGGCTCTTTTAAAGTTGGCATTTCTTACGGATGTTGCCAATTTAAGAGAGGTTGCCTCAAAGCCCAAGGGTTGGCTGTATCATGGATGGACATGGTTTGGCCAGGGCTTTGAGGTGTGATGGCTTGAGCAGTGTGGGTGGCGGAGTTGTGGCAGAAGAAGGCTGGACTCAGTGTCTCTTTTATTGTGGGCACTCTTTGGAGAGGAGATTGAATAGAAGGGGCAAGAGGGGAGAGGATGGTGGTGGGGAATAGTTGATATTGGCAGGAGGACATGCTGCTGTGGTTGCACTGGGCTTTTGTGGTGCTATGGCACAACACCAACCCATTGCTGGTCTGGAGAGAAACCCAGCCTGTGGGTTGGGTACACATCTACATTGTGTTTGGGTCCGATGCCCGAGAGCTCCAGAGTTTGGGGATGCTTGAGATGCAGTTTGGCAAGGAGGAGGTTGATGTGGACTAGGAGGTGTTAGTGGCCGCTCAGCCATCCAGCCCGGCTCTCCCACAGGTCATCGTCCAGCGGTCGCTCTCTGCCAAGAACCTGAGTCACGCCAAGGCCGGCTCCATCTTGGCCAGCTACCTGAAGATGCTGCCCCTGTTCGTTATCATCATGCCAGGGATGATCAGCAGGGTCTTGTACCCAGGTAAGGGCCCCACCATGCGGACATGGAGCTGGTGGAGGATGGGAGGATGGAGGGTGGGTATTTTGCCTGTCAGTAAGCAATGAATGGGAGGGGGATGTGTCTGGAAACCACTTCTCTGCACAGACCTGGAGGTTCTGCAGGAGGGAGAGGGACAGGAGAGGACCTGAGTGTCCCTGGTGCTCTCCTTGTGCCTGCCACACATCAGCCAATGCTACTGTCCTCTATTAACCGTGCAGCCGGGTGTGAGCAGGGCTGCATGAATTTAGGCAAGGCAATGCTCCAGGGATAACTTGAGTCCTGTGTTCTCAATGTGATGGAAACCATGATGTTTGCCCTAAGTGAGTCTCCGCCTGCGTTTTGGGCTATGCTGGGCTGTGGGCCAGCGCATAAAAAACATGGACCCAGAATAAAATTGTTTGGTGGGGGCTGACGGTGATTCCTGTCTGATTGAGGTTTCTAGAGAGTTAATCAAGGATTACTTTGGTTTATTATTTTTATGCATGGGAGAAACTATTCTCTGCACATTTCCATCAGCTGAGTGCTGGCTTTCCTAACCCTGATGGTTTGTTAATTATCTGCCTTTCATCAAAGGGCCAGAACAAGTTACTGCAGGAACACCAGCGTACCTGGCCACTCTGAGCAAGGTGGGACCCGGGACCTGGGTCACAGAGCATCAAAGGGCTCAGTGCTACTTGCTCCACAGGGTGCGAGGGAATATTTGATGTGCGAGGAGTAAATCCGTGCTCCGTGTCACTGGCTGGGAAGGGAGAAGCAAGTGGACTCGGGGATAGTAAATTTAATTCCCTGTAAGCACAGATTAGATGCTCAGCTGGGGTAACCTCAGGTGGCTTCGGTGATTTCAGCTGCTGATTTAGCCCTGAGGATTTCAATGCCCTGAAAACAATGGGTGGGGAGCCTTGAGAAACCAAAAAGCTTGGTGTAGGGGTGCAGAAGTCTGCAGCGCTTGTGTGGAAATAGGGCATTGACCCTGCAAACCCTTTGCCTGGATGGGGTGATGCTCCCACCGTGGCTGGGATGCTGGCGTGCACCCTGTGGGGTGACAAGGTCTGGCGTCACTCGTGGATCAGCCACGAAGCTGCTGACTGCAACGCTCGCCCACAGAGGTTGCTGTCCCTGTTTCTCCGCTGTCTTGCTCTGCCTAATTATGTGTCCGAGTGCTTTTACTTTGATGCTAATCACCTTTGCAAGGAGCTAGAAAACACGCCTGAGAAGGACACGCCTGCACACACAGCCTGTCCCTGGCTGGGCATGATGCCACCGCTGATGGCTGTGGGACAGCTTGATGCCATGGAATAAACTTTAATTCCCAAAACCCTCCCCTTTAGCAGCCGTTGCCATTGCACTCCCAGAAACCGAGAGCTGTGGCATGGCCATCACCTGCCCGACCAAGAGCACCTCTTGGCTGACTCCAACCATCGCTGCGTGTAGGGTGTTATTCTCCCGTATGGGAAGATCTGATCTCAGCATCTAGGACGCGACACCAAAGCTAGGGATGACACCACGCCTTGGCTGAGGTGGCTGGGTCACTTCCAGGTTTGCAGCCTATGTAGGGTGGAGAAACGTAGGGACGGTTATAACAAAAAGTCCTACCTGTGCGGCACTGCTGGGATAGGAGCTGTTGCCATCCAGGATGGTGCGGGGCAGCACACACCTAATCTCCACAGCATTGCTCCTCCTCTTGGTCATGTCCTCCACGCGGACATGCTTCAGGGATGGAAGGCTCCCCAGGGGGCTGAGGAAGGTGCCCCGGCTGATGTGAGGGTCACTGAGCTTCCTCTGTATGGGAAGGATCTCCCCATTGTGGGTGACATCTGAGTTGGTTCGCCGAAGTGGCCCGTAGCGATCCCTCACCTCGAAGTACTCATCTGAGATGGAGGAGGCATTGGAGCGGCGGTAGCTGTGGTCAGCAGAGCTGCTGGAGTAGCTCTCCTGATCACTGAGAGTGATGTACTCCTCTTCTTCTTCTTCTTCTTCCTCTCCCAGTCCATTGTGGGTGCAGGGAGGCCCTTTGTCTTCCTGTGGCCCTGCCACCAGCCAGTCTGGCTGGAGATGGCAGGTCTCCATTGAAGCTCCATTGGGGTTCTCCTCCGGTTCCTGCTTCACACCCACATGGTCAGTCGGCAGTGGTTGTGTGTCACCCTCTGGGGCAGTGCCGCTGTCACAGGATGTAATGACTTTGGTTACAAGGACACCGACAGGGATGGTCCTTGGCTTTGGAAGCGGAGGCTTGATGCCCTCCAGTGTCTCCTCTGGTGGCTTCCAGTGGTGGCCCAATGGTGAAGGGGCAAATGTTCCTGCTTGCTTCGTTGTCCAGCTGGTACCTTCAATGGGGCTGGTAGCAGGGGCTGCAGGAGCTTCCATGGGAGTCTGTGGGATCTGCCTTTGGCAGGGGGACACCAGAGGTGGCTCTTGGTCTGAGTTTTTCTTGGCCTCCATCTCCCTGTTCTTCAGCATCTGCCGGTGCTGGGCGCTGGCCTGGGAGACATCACAGACTTTGATGCGGTTCATCTGCGAGAGCTTCACATTCTTTATCTTGGGGTCAATAATGTTGATGTAACCCAAGACTTCGCTCCCAGGCTCAGGGTCGGGCTCGACCCAGGTGGGCAGATAATCGAACATGTTGGCTTTCTCCAGATTCAGGAGGCCGGGGTGGATGAGCAGGGAGAGGTCTGCCCCCTCGCCGTGCCTGTCACCTGCCTGGCCCTCGGGCAGGGCTTTGCCTTTGTTGTCTGTCTTCTGGTTTTTGTCCTGGTTCTCAGATGAAGTCTTGCTGATCTGGTCGGCACTCTTGGCCTTCACCAGGGCGTATTTAGGGTTTATCAGCTTCTTCACCACAGCATTGGCGGGGGTCACCGGCACGACAGAGGGCAGCGTTACGGGCTCAGGTTCAGGCTCTTCACCCATGGAGATGGACTTGAGGCTCACCCCCTTGGACATGAGGTAGAGCTCCTGGAACTGCTTGTCGAATGCCTCCACCACTTGACCTGAGAGAACCGTGATGACATTTCGGTCCGTCCTTGCCGCGGACCAAGTGAAGCTGGAACAGAAACACATTGGAAACTCTCTGAGCACTCGCTGGTAAATAACACGCCTCTCCCTAACCCTGGCTTTCCCCGGGGGATTGATGGTGCTAGCAGGGACATGATCTCACTGTAAACATTAATAATGAGATTGAAGAAATAGCTCTCATCCCAAATTAGAATGAAGGGTTGAAGTCATGAGCTCACTGCAACTTGAAGTAAAAATAAAAGGTATTTGCTGTGGGCCAGTTGGTTTTTCACTTTAGTTTTGGCCGCTTTTCCTTTCTCCGTTTGGGTTAGTTAGGAAAAGCAACTCATAAATAGACGTATTTTTTTGTTGTGGCCACAAAGTAGGAAATGTTTCGGTTCCATGTTTATGAAACTTGTCTTTTAGAGCTGAAAAGCTTACTGAGACTGATCTATTTCTATCAAAGTAAGTTTTCATTTGGACAAGTTGGAAAATACTGTTGGTAGGAAATATTGAATTGAAAAAGCTGAGGTCAACGTGAGAGCTAGGACTGGCTGCGGTTTGGTGCTTTTGTCTTTCCTTGTGCTCATTGCATCCATTGGCAAAGCACTTGGTGTGTCCCACCACCTCCAAGAAGGAGGGGTGTCCTAGGCCTGGCTCTGGGGCGATGGGGACCCCTTGGGTTCACTCCAAACCTCAGGCTGGCCTTGCAAAATCATCTCCTAGTTAAGGAGGAGGGGAGCAAATCTGGGACAGGGTCCTGGGGCCATGCTGGGCAGGGACCAGGACTTGGACCTTGTGGGTCTGTGTTGCTCTTTGACCAACTCATCCGGAGGGTGGGCAAGAGGAGATGCTGCCGATTACCTGTAGGATCCGCACATGGCCCGGTCCCCGTCCACAAACATGAACTTCTGGGCCAAAGCCCCTTTGAACTTGGTGGCCGAGCGTGTGAAAAACTCTGTTCCCCCTGTGCTCCGGACTCTCAGGTTCTGCAAAGCAAAGGCAGAGGCGTGAGTGAGAGCAGGATCAAAGGGCTGGTCTTCAGAGCATCATTCACCCCTCCATCGATGCCCCCATGGATGCTCCACAGTTGCTCCGAGGAGTGGGAAACGCTCTTCATGGCCAGCTCAGAGGAGGCCACAGCGATGGAAAGATAAAATAACTTGCTGGAGGCAACGCAGCAAACCACGGAGTTGGCTTCAAGAATTTCCTGCTTTGCCCATGTGTCGGGCAGTGTTTTCTACCTCTTGAACTCGGCGCTGCCTGTGTCCGTGGGTGAGCAGCGTGTGATGCTGCTGCCAAACACTTTCCATCTCCTGCAATCTGTGCAAATACTGTGATGTGAGAGGTGATTCTTCACCTCCTTCCCAGTGGGAGATGTACAAGGAGTTTTAAGAGGAGGTGGTGACCCTTGGACAGCACATGTGGACCTGATGGCAGGGGGTTTGTCCTCCACCAGGCTTCCCCCTTGCTGCGCTCCTAAATCTGAGTGTCTAGTCCTGTTTTTAGGGGTGGGTGAGGGAAAAAAAGACTGTCGGGCACCATCCTTTCAACCCCAGGAAACAAAACCCAGGGATGAGGGACAAAGGGGATGTCCTGCAGCGGGTCCCTGCAGAGGTGGCCCAGGAGAGGGGTGCCTGGGTCCGAAGGGGCAGCCCTAGCTCTGGGAAAATGGTTTTTGTCTTCCGTCTGGCTCATGCTTCGGTGCGTCTCCGTGGAGGGCACCAGCACATTTTTGCAGCCGAGCAGATAGCATCTCTCACTGCAAACGGTCTCCTTTGGGTGGGGAGAAAATATTTTCTTATGAAAGCACCTGCATTCCTCCTGTTCCTGCCGGGATGTTGGTAATGCCATTGCTAAAGGCACCGTGTCGTCACTAGGTCATGCCCTCCACGGTTGGTTTTTTTTTTTTGCTTCTTTTTTTTTAAAAAAAAAAAAAAAAAGCACCAAAAGTATTTGTCTTCCCCACCTCCAGCCTTCCTCATCTGCTTCCCTGAGGTCTCCTCTCTCCCTGTAGACCGAGATCTGGCACAGCCCTAAGCCTGGGTGCGAGCCGAGCTTGGGGACCCCTGGTCCCCGTTCCCACAGGCCTGGCAGGAGGGACGCTGATTCAATGCTGGTTTCAGCGTGATGCAAAAGCAAAGGCTTCCCTGACAGGGTTTCCAGGCAGGTTCTACGCACTGAATAGAGAAGTTTGAGGGGTTTTTTCGTGCATTTGATTTTTTTTTTTTTCTAGCATTCGCCTTTTTGCCTGGTGTGGTTGGGGTAGGACAGTACTGAGCACCCCAGTGGCCGTCCATGGGCAGCACTGGGGATGCTGGGGGCTGGCTGGCAAGCTGGTGGGGGTGGCAATTCCCATCCCTGTCCTGTGTTGTCCCTACATATGGGGCTGCGGAGAGTGGAACGCACCGGGTAACGCTTGCCCCCAAGGCTGAGCCCTCTGCCTGTCACCATCCCGGGCGTCCCCATCTCGCAGCTCTCCCAGGGCGTCGATCTCTCCCGCTCGGAACCGAACTTCTGCGCAAAGGCACGAAGCAGCCGTGTTTTTTTTTCTCGGGGTAACACCCAGCAGGAACGAAGCTCCCCGGCAGCAAGGTGCCGGTTACCTTTCCCTTCCTCCTCGCTCCCGGCGTATCGCTGCTGTTAAGTAAGATCTGTTTATTTAATCTCTCCAAAGACGAGCGCGCAGCAAGCGAGCGCCCAGCGCCGTGGCCGGCTGCCCAGCCCGGGACGGGGTGAATCACTCCCCAAACACTCGCCGTTGCTCAACGAAGCGACCGCCTTGCCCAAGCCGGCTCGCTAATTGCGAAGCGCGAAAGGCACGGAGATAACGATGTACGTTTCGTTAGCATCTCCTGGCTTACGAAGCAGCTCCCAGACACTGCCCTACTTTCCTCACAGCCTCTTGCCCTGCTGCATCCCCTGCCAGCAAATCGGCTGCAATATGCGGCAAATCCCAACTTCTAGACATTTGCCGAGCTCTGCAGATGTTCTCCTGCTTTTCCAGTCCTGCCACCGGGCTGCTCATGCATGAAAACACCGGTGTGCGTCAGCTCTGGCTTTTCTGGTCTCGGAGCAGCAGCAGTCTGCAGGATACCAGACTCGCCGGGAAGTTTGGAAGTGGGTAAAAGCTCAGCTAAGTCTGCTTTAATTGCCGTGAGCAGCAATTAAGCAGGGCTGGCGGGCTCGGTGGCTGGGGAAGGCGGGAGCCTCGGCCAGCCGGTGCTTTTGGCTACCTGGGATAGGGGTCTCCGAGCCCCCTGTGCATCCTGGCCCTGCTCCAGCTCGGCGCCAGGGTGTTGTGGCTCCTACGTGTTCCTGCTCAGCTGGGGGGGTTCGCCCTCACCGTAAGCAAATTTGGCGAGCCTGCCCGGACACGGGCCTCCCCGCCAGCCATTTGGCAGCCAGCGCATGCGGCCGGGTGACGTCAGGCGCAGAAACATCATTTTTTTTTTTTTTTTTTTCTGCCAAGCAACAGGCGAGGCCGAGCGACTCGCAGCTGGCGGGTGAAGTACAGCCGGGAGAGGGGTGTCTGCAAGCCCTGAAGTGAAATTGTGGGGCTGCTCCAACGTGTTTGCATCCGATGCCGGCGATGGGAGCATTGTGAGAGCCCGGGACTCTGTCCTGTGGCTGGGGGGAGGGTCCCCACTCCCGCTGCTGCTCCTGACGCTGATAGAACCCCCCGCTCTCTCCTCCGACCCTTCATCTGCCTCCACCTTTGCATGAACATGGTGCACGGTGGTTTTCTCTGCACCCCCTGCGCGCACAGGGACGTGTAAGGGGTTCGGGGCACTTTGGGCTGGGGACCGAGCCCTCACACTGCCGAGCATCCCCTGTGCCGCTTCGTCTTCCCTCATTTCAAACAGGATTCGTGCACTGGGAGCAACGTCACGCACAGCCTCCAGCGCCTCCGGGGCTGGGTGAAGGTGGCGTGTGCGGGCACATCGCTCCCACCGGTACGTTGCCAGCTGGGGCCGGTGTCATGGCCCCCCGGTTCGGGCAAGAGCGGTGAGGGCATCCTTGGCAGCTGCCGGGGCCGCGGGCAGTGTGGGTGCCTCCCTGCTCCGCTCCCAGCCCCGTGCTGGGGTGGAGGCTCCGGAAAAAGGGAAAATTGATTTCTATTTTTTTTTTTTTTTTAAGTTCCAGCCTTTGACTTGTGAGAAAGCCTGAAAGCAAGGGAACGGCCAGTGGTTGCTTCTGCTGGTCCTGCCTTTGGGGCAGGAGCAGGCGTGGGGCTGGTGGCAGCACGGATCTGGCCCTGGCAGAGCATCCTGCCTCTCGCACCTTCGCTCTCACCAGCTTGTTCACCAGGAGGAGCTGAGCACGGAGGTTTGCCCTGGGTTTTGCTTCAGTTGTGCCCACCCTTGTGGGGCCGCAGCTCCCCGAAACACCCCTCTGCCCCAAAGCCAGCTCTGGGTGGGTACCAGCAGCCCCCCCGGGCTTTCTGCATCCAGCTCTGCTGGGGGGAAATCCACATTCCCATGTCTCACCCGTACCCCTCCATCCTGCTGCTCATGGATTTGGGCACCACCTTCAGCTTTGGCTACAGGAAAAATGGACTAAACTCATCCAGCTCTGCCCAAAGTTTGGCGGTTGGGAAGCCCCAAGACAGGAGGGAGCAGAACTGACAGCTCTGATTATCTCCCTGCCATGGAGAAGGTCACCCAACCCTGGACCCTTCGGATCATCCTTACCTTCAAGTGTCCAGTGTGCATCTGGGCTCGCTCGCACATCTGAAGGAAGTGCTTCACGTTGGTCTCATCTAAAATGATGTAGACTCCCACTTTCCTCTTGAAGCCCGCGTCCAGGAGGTCCTTGAAGATGTCTACATCGGTGAACATGTCCATGACCACCGCGATGACCTGGAGAGGGGAGACGAGAGATGAGTCTGGGTAGCATGGCAGGGTGACAACCCTGAGATGTAGCCGGTGCTTGGGCGAGAGCCGAAGCAATATGTCCTCTCTCTAGGAGGTTGGGATTGGTGCAGGGGAGCCCAGGCTTCCCCTGGTCCAGCCAGCCCGAGGGAGGAAAGCAGGACACACCCCCCGTCCCATTCCTCTGCTGTCACTACGGCGGGTTTGGTCTCTGGTGGTGGCCTGTAGCACAATATACTCGTGAAAAATTGGTTTCTGAGGGTGAATCTAACTTTCTTGCCTTTAACAAACATCGCAAATTTCAAAGTCCAGTTTCTGGCTGAGAAGTTTGGTGTCCCTTTGCTATTGGCGCTGCCCGCGGCCCCAGCATGGGGAGCACCAGGAGGGGAAACCTGCGCCGCAATGATGTGTCCGTCTGTCCGAGGGCACGCTGCATGCGGTGGTTGCCGTCTCTGGGGATATCGTGCATGCTTGTACTGAAAGGAAGAGTCTTAAAAAAATAGCTAAAAACGGTTCTTAGCTCGGTAGAAAGCATTTGGATACGCCTGAGGCACATTCAGGAGGTGAAATGACTTTTAATACCTTTTAAAAACCAGGCCTGGTGTGAGCTGAGGGGGTTGCTTAAAAGCAGCCAGGAGTTTGCAGCTCCCAGCTCCTACAACCTGCAGCGATGTGGCTGCCTTCAAAGTCAGCTCTGAACCATGAGGCCGGAGCAGAGCTCCGGGGACAGGCAGTGTTTCCATCATCAGTGCTGCTGACGTCTCTCTCGGTCTTGCTGCCCGGTCCTTACACAGCCGGGAGCCCTCCGGGTGCTGCTTCTGCTGCACAACCCCCTGCGAGCATCTCTCCTTCCTCCCGGGCTGTAGGAAAGCGGAGCAGAGCCGGAACGACGGTGCCAGCACCCTGTGCAGTGACAGTAGGGATTAGCGTTCAGTGGCGTCACCGTTCTTTGCGAGCCGGAGCTGCCTTTGTACCCAGGGCATTTGCTGCCATGGCGGGGCCGGGGCGAGTCCCACATGTGACAGAAAGATGAGTCTGTGCCGCGTCCAGCCACGCTGGGATTTTGCCGGCATGGCTGCCTAAGCACCAAAGTTCACTCCACGCCCGTGGATTTCTCCTTCTTGGAGACAGCATCGTCCATGACACAACGGTGAGCAGCAGCGGCGCAGCGCGAGACGTGCAGGCAGACGCGCAGGCAGCTGCCTGCAGCCCAGACGAGCATCTCGGTGCAGCCCCCGGGGGCTGCAATAGCCCTGCAGCCGCGTCTGCCCCCCCACCCCCATCCCACACCGTGTGGCAACAGAGACGCAGGAAAGCGGCTTGTCGTCAGGGCACTGGCATGTCATCGTCCCATGCTTGGAAAGCCGTCGGCGCCCCCGTCTCTGCGGCTGTTCCCGGAAGGTGCCCTGAGTCAGGGGGAGGTGGGTATTTGCCCCGAGGCCGTGCGCCTCTCAGCTCTTTGCCCTTCTAGGAGGGCTCTGCTAGCCACGGCTCGTGGCCGAGCCAGGGAGGACACCAGCACGCCATGGGGTGACACAGGGAGACCCCGGGATGCTCCTCCCTCCTGAGGGAAGGGATCGGGACGGTGCCGGGTGCTTGCACACTCAAGCACGTCCAGTCTTGGGCTCTCAAAGCACCAAGCTGCCTTTTAATTAGTTTTGCGCTACAGGAGATGGAGAGCTCTAATTAAGAGCAGGATCGTGCACTATGACACTCTTCCCTTCCCTTTCTGCAGGCGATGGGGCGAGGAGCGAGGCTGCGTGGGGAGCCCCAGACCGCGCCATCTCTGATGCCACCCCGACCTCCCCAATCCCGGCCATGCACGAGTGTTTCGGGAGGTGCCAGCGAGCCGAGCGAGAGGGGACATTACGGCTCTGCCACTTGATTTTAACTGAATTCCCATTTGTCCTCACCTGAGAGGCTGGCAACTGGCTTTGCCATGAAAGGAAAAATCCTCACTCCCTTGTGTCGCCCACTCATGTGTTTTGCACATCCTTGTTGTACCGGTGGGGAAACTGAGGTAGAACTCCACTTTGCATAGGCTGCCCAGCGAGGGCTGCGCTCGTCTCGCCAACGATGTAAAGTGGGACAAGTTCAAAGCTACTCTTAAAGCCCAGGGCTTGGCTTTTCCATTTACAGCAAGTAATCGGGGAGGAGCTGTGCTGTCTGCCATGAGTCCCCGGTGAGGGACACCTAAGCCAGGACGGTGTCTCCCTGGCTCGAGGAAGTGGGTTTGGTGGCAGACGTTTTTGCTCCTGTCTCTGACACCGACGCTCCCTGTGTCCATGGTCACGTCACTTTGCTCACGCACCGTGTTTTCTCCAGGGGAGGTTGAGGATAATAGCTTTGGCCTTCATTTTGGGAGGAAAATGGCATTTTCCCACCGCTGTTCCAGCATTCCCAAGGCCTTGGCTTGCTGCTATGGCTCTGGAGATGGGAAGACATTTTGTAGGGACGCAGGCAGGGCACGGTGACATCCTCCATCCCAAGCACGGCTCGCGGGGGGATGGCGAGCAGGCGGCATGCTGCAGGCAGTCGCCCAGGGCGGCTGGCTGAGGCAGCGGGGAGGCAGCCCAGCTCTCACCCGCTTGCCCACATTTTCAACCCGATTCCTCCTGCTCGGCTGGTGCATCCTGTCGCCACTCAGCACTTCTGCTTCCCTCCCCGCCACGTCTTGCCTGCAGGACAGGCTCGGCCTCGGTTTGTCACTGGGATCTCATGCCAGCGTGCCAACGTGCTGCCCTGGCACGGAACGGGCCGGGAGAGCGAGGACGGCGCTGGCAGCACTCCCGATGCCGTGACTGCCCAGGGATCACAGGGGCGAAATCTGCCACTGGGCTGCCCACGCTCGAACCTCGGCTGGGACCGGTTGGGTCCATGCCAAACCCAGGTTGCAGGGTTTAATCTGCAAAGAATGGAGGTCTGTCTGCTCCGGAGAAGTGAAATCCTGCGTGGTATTTACTTCCCAGCCTGGGGAATGGGAGTGTCTGGAGGAAATCGTGCCGTCCCGCTCTGGGAAGCGAGCTTGGCAGCCTTGTCCCTGTTACCTCTACCAGGGCAATGCTTGGTGTCAGCGTGCTCGGTGTCGGGGAGGTTCTTGACAGTAGGAGAGCCACGTCTCTTCCCATAGCTGCTTGGCTGCTGTGACATCCCAGGAAACTTCGCCATCCTTTTGCCATTCGTCCAGAGGGTGCGGAGAAGACCAGCCACAAATCACAGCCAGATGCTCCCCGTGCCCAAGCAGGTGACACTTTTCTTCCCGGAGTCCCAGGAGCTGCCAAGATCCATTGGATGCGATGGATGTGCAAGGTGCCTGATCCCGACACCCTTTGGAGCGGTGAGCATCGCGTCCCCTCGGACACTGGGCAAATGGTGTTGGGATCCTTCTGAATGGCTTTGATGGGTGCAAAAACTGCAGGATCATGTTTTATAGAGGAAATTACAGCTCTTTATTAGCTCACTCTGAATCATCAGATAATGACTTTTGGGGCACACCACGTGGGCATTTAATAAATTAGGCAGGCACCAAGGCACAATTAGAGGAAGCGTGTTGGGATGAGGGAGAGGTGGGACAAGTAACATTAATAATTGCTCTCCCCTGTCGACCCTTTCATCCAGGAATGGCAGAAGGTTTTGTAAACAGTAATTAATAGGGCCTCCCAACCTTTGCTGGAAGTTGCTGAGGGTAATTATATCACCGCAACCCCAATGTGGAACCTCAAGCGCAGAGAGGAGGTCAGGCTCACTGCTGTCTCCGGTGGCTTTTGGCCAAGGTCATTGTTTTCAGCCTGCTCTGGTTTCTGGTCAGATGGAGCCAAAATCTAGGGCAGAAGAGAGGAGGGACATCTTCCTCCCTACCCATCCTGTGGGCTTTGCAGCCCGAGGGGATCTGCATGGAGGGAGAGTCGGCCAAGCCTGGTGAAGGTCTCCAGGGTGAAGCCTGGTGGTGCACCACCTCCCTGACTACCTCTGTTCATTGGCCACAAAGTTGGGGATATTCTGGGAGAGCAGGGACATGGCTGCAGGATCCTGCCTCTCTTCTCTCCCATTTATTCCCAGAAAGAGGAGGGGATCGTTTGCATCTCCTGCTCCAGCTCGCCTGGGTTCGCCTCTCTGCAGAGTACAGCAGAAGCTCTGAACTCAGCAGCGTTTGGCCTTGTTCTTGCAAGCAAGTAGGTTCCTCTGCCCCATCAAAGCGGCCTCACATCTCAGCTCTTGGCTTCCTCGCCCCAGCCCTGAGCGGCCATGAGCCTACCCGGCACCAGCAGCGCTCACGTGGGCTCTGAACTTTCCTCGGCCAGACTGTCTCTTGGGTGAACTTTGCTCTTCTAGCCGTGAGACAGCAAGCCACGTGGCAGTGTTTGGTGTTGGAGAGCGTTTCAGACCAAGTATCTTTGCCAGTGGCAGGAGCAAGGGTCACCCTCTGGGATGCATTACCGAAGCTCTCCCAAGCCCTTCATGCTCCTTCAGAGTCAGATGAAGAGCACTGCCGTTGTCTGGCAGGATGGGACAATTTGGCAGGGATTTCCACAGGGTGGCCCAAGGGACGCTGCAGGAAGGACAAGCGTGTCTCCAACCTACACGACATCTGATGGAGTGGCAGCCAGACCATCCCTTTGTCCACTCTCGGCTTCCTCAGCCAAACTCTTTCATCTCTGAGCTGCCGTGAAGACCTTAAGCCTCAGCCGAAATCTCTGGGTGCAGAGGAGGGTGGTCTAGCCCAGCATCCCCACGCTTAGGAGCACCCACACCAGTGGTCACCTGGGCTCAGCTGCGTGAGGGCAGGTCAAGCTGCAGTAACTGTGGTCCTTGTATATGGGGTGGGAGACCTCTGGAAGGACCCCGCTTGTCAGATCCTCTAACTCCTGCCATCCCCAGACCCTGCAGACTGCAGGTTTGAAGCATGCGCCCATCTCTACGCTTCCTGGGGTGCCGTAAGCTCCAAGCAGGCTCCTGCATGCCACCAGTGGTGTCACCACATCTCATCCCACCATCAGAGACCACCTAGACCAGGAGGCAGAGCCCAGCCCTACTCGTGGGACATCAAGGAACCAGTGAGAAGCGCGGCAGCATCAACCGCGGGGCCACGTCCCTGCGGCTTGGCAAGGCTCCAAGGAGAGGTGGGGATGGCGCAGGCAGCAGGGCCTGGCAGCTGCCTGACTCAACCGCCGGGCTCTGCTGAGCAGGAGGAGGGTGGTAGGATGACTCAGGAGATGTCGTTTGTGGGGGGGCAGGCGGGAAGCGGTGAGTAGGCAAAGCCAGGCAGGAGCTGCAAGCCTGGGTGAGACGCAGCCGGAAAGACCCAAAGATGAGACATTATTTGTAGTGGGGGAGTTCTCCCATCCTCCATCCCACGGGACTTCGGGCCTCCCTTCCCTTTGCCCTCGCTGCAAAGCCCTTTGGTGGGGAAAGCATCACAGGTAAGGACAGGTCACCTTGACTTTTGACAGTGGCCAGAGATGGCTCCTGTCTGCATCAGGCAGCCCCAATTCCCTGCATCAGCTGTCCCTGTGAGCCGGCTGGCTCGGACACGCTGGGAGATCGGTTTTCCTGCCTGAGATGGGGCTCTTTGTGCTCCCCCTGGTCCCGGAGAGGCTCTGACGGCTGCACGCCGCCATGCTTCCCTCTCTCCTGCCCGGGTCTGCAAACCCCAGCACCATCCCTGGTCCCAGCATGGGGGTCTCCAGAGCCAGGTGGACATAACGCATCCCAGCCTGTTCCTCCTGCTCCACAGCCACCTGAGCAGTCTCCATTTTCCCACTGGAGCGTCCCAGGGGTTGGGATGCTCCTGCCTCGGAGCTGGATTTCTCCAGGGAGTGGACAGAGAGAGCTAAAAGGACTTACAACAACCAGCACCATGAAATCAGCAAGTACTGACCCCTCCTGCATTTCCCAGTTGGAACTGGGCGAGTGGGAAATACCAGCAACCTCTTCCCACCGACTCTGGCCTTCAACACAAGCCATCATCTCCCTCCTTCCCTGCTCCTCCTGCCCATGACACCAGCCTGACCCCATCGCTCATCTGCCCCAGCTCCTTCGTTTGATGCCACAGGGAGGACAAGTCTCAACCCAAACCCCAACCCCAAAGAGGGTGGGCTGCCGTAAGATGTGCTACCCCTTGGAATCTCCCCAGCCTTGTCCTGCACATCAGCTCATCGTTTTCCTCTTAAAGCCAGGAGGAGGCCTGCTTGGAGCACCGTGGCAAGCTCAGGCCAAGCTTGACCCTCGTATATGTCAGCGCCAGACCAGTGGCTTTGGCCGCTTTGCCCCAGGGCGGCATTTGCCTCCTCCGGTTCCTGCGTGTTGCCACATGCAGTCACACAGGGCTCTGGGAATAACGATCGCGGGATGCCTGGGACCGTGGGCTTGCAGCTGGGAAGAGCCGAACCCATTTTTCTGCCTGGTGGTTTTCCCCACAGCCCTGCAGGGACCCTGGGATTAATGATGCTGCCGTACGGATCATGGCAATCATGTTGCTCCCAGGTACAATTGGACCAGGCTAACAGCATCTTCAGCAAGATCTGATCGCCAAATATTGATTACACTGAACGAACACGGAAAAACCCCAACCCTTGACCCTGATGCCTTTGCCTGGGCAGAGCTCCCTGTGGGACAGGGATTACCTGGCTGAGCAGGACCTTAGGATCTACCCTTGGCAGAACAGCCCGGGGCAAATCCTGCTGCGTCCCCGCGCGCACCTCACCTTCTGAGCCTGGCAGATCATCTTCCGCACCACCTCCTTGATGTGCGCTTGCCCCTCGATGGGCGGCTGCATGTAGACGGTGGCACGGGTGACCCCGCGGTAGGCGATGGTCTCGGGCCAGCCGAGGTCTAGCTGGGGGATGGAGCGGTCGGACCTCTGGGGCCAGTACTCCAGGGAGGGGGCCACGTCCTGCTCGTCCTCTTGGCTGTTGCGATCGCCTTCGCTCTCCCCCGTGCTGCTGCCATGGCGTGGGATGTACTCGGAGCCGGGGTCGTACGTCTCCAACGTGTCCAGGATCTTCTTTAGCTCCAGTTCGGAGAGGAAATCCCTGATGTTCTCCTTCTTCAGGACCTCGTAGAAGGCATCAGGGCCGCGGGAGGCCAGTGCCTCCAGGGCTAGGCGTTGCTCCTCGCTGTAGAAGAACTCGGGCTTGGACTCGCTGGACCTCCAGTTGACGTGGCTGTCGTCCAGGCACTGCACCTGGGAGAAAGCCATGGTGACCGCGCACGCTGCTACCCTCTCCCAAGGGAGCTCTGTGCCCCCAGCGAGCGCCGGATGTCGACAATAAGTAAGGAATTAATTATTCCCCAGTCTTTAAATACACAATTTGCTTTGCTTCACCCTCCCCGGCTCAATGCGCAGCTGGGGAAACACGCCTCTCCCTTCTCCGCCGGCTCCTGCCAGGCTGGAGCTCTTCTCCGCCGGGGAGGAGGATTTGGTTTCTTGTTTGCTCCCGGCTTCACGTGGAGAGAGGGCTCCGGGCAAGGAAAACCCGGAATTTCCCACGGCCGGGGCTTTGCGATGGGGCACAGACGGCCCCGGGCGCACGTGCACCGCCGGGAAGGTGCTCTACCTCCGGCTCCACGCTCTTCTCATCCTCCGCTCTTTCAAGACAACGATAATACCGGATGAAATAAAAAGTGGAAAACGAACCAACAAAAACCCGTGGCTTAATAAAAGGCAGAGAAAAGCAGGATTTCTCAGCCCAAACACCGTCCTTGGTTATCGTTCCTGGAGAACTGGGTCAGCCGGTGGGTTTTGCGGCAGCGAACGTCTCCGTCAGGCTCTTGTGCATCGCCCTGGCTGGCAGGTCGATTATTTCGGGTTCCTGCCAGCGCGCAGTGCCGGGACCGGACAGGTAACAGCAAGAAGTGAAAAGAGGAAAAGCAAAAGAGTGATTCATTGCTCCGCCCTGCCCCACCTGCAGTCACATGCTGCCTTCACGCATTCCCGGCCCTGCCTGCACGTTAACTCTTTCGGCTGATGCCGTCCTCACACCTCTGCCCGGCCCCGCAGCCCCCCTGGACCACGCCGGTGCGGGAGGGCGGTGGGCGGCTGAGGAGGAGTTTCGGTGTTTGCCTTAAAAAAACCCAAGCGTCTCTCCCCTGAAATCTCTCCCTTTCCCGGTGTCCCGGCTGGTAAGTCAATACTTTCCGGGGAAGAAGCTCTGCCTCGTGGTTAATCCCTCCTGCGCCGAGCGCAAGGACCCCTGTGCCACTGCGGGAGCTTGGAGCCCAGGGGGGTCCCGGGGGGCAGCACCGGGTCGGAGCTACCGTAATGGTTCAAAGCTGCACCAGGAGAGGTTTAGACGGGACATTAGGAAGCGTTTCTTTATCGAGAGGGTGGTCAAACGCTGGGACAGGCTTCCAAGAGAGGTGGTCAATACCCCAAGCCCATCAGTGTTTAAGAAGCATTTGGACAATGCCCTTAATAACATGCTTTAAGTTTTGGTCAGCCCCGAAGTGGTCAGGCAGTGGGACTAGATGATCGTTGTAGGTCCCTTCCAACTGAAATATTCTGTCCGGTCCTGTCCGGTCCTGTCCTAAACCCTCCTCTGCTTTGGCACAAGGTTTGCAGCAGGGATGCCGTCACGGCACTCGGCCTTGCTCTGGCAGATCGCATTAATAGCTGGGAGGTGGGCAAAAAACTCCACCCTGGCTTCGTCAGTTGGTGCTCACAAGCCAGAAACACGGAGCTTTCTACTCGGAAACTGAGATAAAAGACGAATTTCAAGAATTGGGGTCAGATTCTTGCACCGAGGCGAAAAAAGGGAAGTGCCAGGGGCTGCGTCTCGCTCCCTCACGTTGGAGCAGCTCAGCTGGATTTGCAGCCGTGTAAATGAGAGCCCCGCTTGAGTCAGGCTCCCAGGGCGAAGCCACCCGTCTGCCCGGGTGCTCGGCCATCAAAGCGCTCCTCTCTGCAGACACGGTGGCCATGCAGCATCCCGGCTGTCCTGTCCCCAGCCAGAGCTTGTGGTGTGGCGAAGCGCCGAGCTCAGGGAGGATTTGGGAGGAAAAATGAGTCGGAAACGTGCAGAAAGGGGAAAAACTCCAGTGAGGCTTTCTCAAAGCTGGGTGGTGTCCAGCTCCGGTCTGTCGCTTGCAGGACGTGGCAACGGGGACAGGAGACATGGGGATGGAGGGATGTGACAGCTGTGTGTTGGGATCAGGACACGAGGAGGAAGGAGGCGTTCAGCTTCCACCAAATATTGTCTCAGGAGGTGTTTTGGATGGAGCGGATGGCTTTGTAGAAAGGCTGCGCTGACCCTGTGGGGATTTCCCGGTGGTGGGATGTCACCTACATGCCATGACGTGGGCAGCGAGGGGTGCAGCAGAAGCTGAGGACGCTGGAGGCAAAACTGGGTATTTTGGGTGAAATCCCAGCCCTGCTGAGCAAGCAGTGGTGGCCCCTTCGCTGATGGAGTTGCACCTGCGACAGCAAACGTGACAGAGCCGAGCACCCGGGGAGGCGGAGGGTTGTCCCCCCTGGGGTGGCCCAGGCCTGGTAATTTGGGAGATGCCCTGAATCGGGGCCGGCGCATCAAGCGCGGGTGTGCGTGGCGTGGCCGAAGCGTGCTGCGGTCGTACCCGCCTCAGCCACCGCCTGCTGCCCCGGCTCTGTTTTTATCGTGTAAGGAGATTTATGATCGCTTTAGCGGGGTGTGTGCGCGCGCTTTTATGATTTATTACGCCGCGGCATAAAAACGGCATCCCATTGCTTGTGCGATGTGCTGGCTCCTCCGGCCACGTTGGAGGGGGGAATTGGGACCGCAGAGCCCCCACCTGGAGCATCGCTTGACCCCCACGTGGGGTGAAGACACCTGGGTCCCCCGTCCCCAGTCCCCTCGGGGGACTGGGGACGGGGAACCCAGGTGTCTTCACCCCACGTGGTGAATTCAGCACCCGAATTGCAGCTTCTTTGTAATCCCCTGCCTGCTCGCAGGGACAGGTCACCGTGGCCAAGCAGGTCCATCCCCGCCATCGCAGTTGTCCCCGCTCGGCCGCCCCGGGCTGACCCAGCCGAACAGGTAGCGCCCAGCACAGGCACCGGCTCCTCCCGGCTGCAGCTGGAAGCATTAATTACAAGCTCCTAATTAATTTCCCATCTCTAGCAGAGGGCCTAATGACAAAGTGAGGAAGCGGGGTTCGACGCTGGGCTCTGCTCCCGGCTCGGGGGGTCCGGCTCCCCCGCTGGGCTTGGCTCCCTCTTCCCGCACGTTCCTGGGTCCTACCAAGGGGTTCGGCGGCAGAGCTGAGCCCTCAGGCTGGTGTTTTGGCTGGGCTGTAACACCCAGACGCTGCTTTACCCTCTGGAGCATCTTCCACCCGCCACCCGCCAGCCATTTGCATGGAGCCGCTCACAACGTGGTGTTTTAGAGAGGGGGAAACTGAGGCACGGAGCGGTGACGGCAGCTTTACTCACAGCTGCTGGAGGACGGAGTCACTGGAGCCCTGGCGCTGACTCTAACCCTGGGGAAAAGTGGCCCAGGCTGGGCTTTTTCAGCGTCCTTGGGATGTGCTGAGCATTGCCTGTGGTCTGCTGCCTGCACCCTGTGTTGCACATCCCCATCGCATCCCACACTCCTTTACTGAAAGCCCCGAGGTGTTACCAGCCGGTGTTTCCCTTCCCCAGCCGCTGCCGCTGGGGGGCTGGGGGCTTTGGTGGGGGTCACCATGGAGGAGGACCGGGGTGATGCTCCCGGTCGCGTGCAGCTATCACCCGTGCTGCTCCCCGTGCTCTTCAGTGGGAGGATGCAAGGCCGTAGAGCCAAGCGGCCCATGCATATTTATGCCTGACATTAATTTCCATCCATTTCAATATTTTATGAGCGTAACAATAAAACAAAAAAAAGGGCTGAGCGCTCATTGAGACAGAGAAGTAATTGGGTGTTGATGGTCCTGGCGAGCTGCCACGCGCGTCCCAGGGAGCTGCTGGGTGCTGCCCATGCGGAGGTAATTGCCGCAACGGTGCACGAACCCGCCTGGCCCCGTGAGCGGGGACGGGCAGCGCCTGCCCGTGCGCCTCTGCCACTTCTCTATGAAGCCCCGAGTCACGGTGGGGCCCCTCCTGGCTCTGGAGGTCCCCCTGGGGCAGCTGTCGCTGGCTTTAACGTGGGGAGGGCTCGGTGGGGGTAGGTCCGAGCGGAGCTGGGCTGGGCGCAAGGCAGCGGGAGGCGAGGGTGATGCTGCTGGGCTGGATCCTGTCTGGGTTATGGCTGATGGGGGAGAACAGGGCTGGGGGGAGACAACGGTGGATGTCCATGCGGGATGTGCTCCCTGCCTCTCTGTCCGGTCCTCTGCCAAGGTCTGGGCACCGTAGCCGTAAGGAAGGGCCAATATCCAGCCTGGTGAGAGGGGGTGCAGGGGGAGGGAAGGGTTGCTGGGCTGGCCCCTGTCCTGCGAGAGGTCCTGGCATGTCACCTTCTCTGTCCCCCAGATGCCGTGGCCTGCGTGGACCCCGAGGAGTGCACCCGCGTGTGCGGGGCCGCCGTGGGCTGCTCCAACATCGCCTACCCCAAGCTAGTGGTCGAGCTGATGCCCAGCGGTAGGTGGGTGGGAGGGGGCACCTCCATCTGCACCAGGATTTGCTGCACCCCAGGGCTGCCTGTGAAGCCCATCACGGCTCGGATGTCCGGGGGGACCCGGTGGATGGTCTGGATGGGTTCATGTGTGGGATGGCCCATGCAGCCCCTCCCAGGGCGACTCCAGAAGCGAGGTCAGGGAATGTGGGTGGCTCTGTGGGGCAGCACAGTGTCCCAGCATCCTGGGGTGCGGCTGGGTGTCCCCAAACCCCGTCCTTGCCCCAGGGGAGACCCCAGCGTGTTCTTGTGGAGGGGAAGGGTGAAGTATCGGGGCTGTCCCATCCCATCCCATCCCATCCCATCCCCCCTAGTTTGGCCGCTCCCTAATGGTCCCTCTCTTCCCCAGGCCTGCGGGGTCTGATGATCGCAGTGATGATGGCCGCGCTCATGTCATCCCTGACCTCCATATTCAACAGCAGCAGCACCCTCTTCACCATGGATGTCTGGAGGAAGCTGAGGCCGGGGGCTGGCGAGCGAGAGCTGCTCTTGGTGGGCAGGTAGGGAGCATGGGTTTTGGGGAGACCTTGGGTTTCAGGGAGACCGGTGGGGCTGGTCCAGCCCTCTGTGATCTGCCTTTGCTGCCCGGGAGCTTGCAAAGTGCCTGTGCTCAGCCTGGTTTATGAAAGGAAAACAAGCCCTTGGATTATTTTATGTATGAAAGCGCTGGAAAGGCAGACGGGGCGTTCGGGGTGTTTGGAGGGGCAGGGCTGTGCCCAGTGCGAAGCCTCTCCCGTGCTGCCCCCAGCCCCTTCCCCGGGGGATGCCGGTGGCTGCTCCCCGCCGAGGTCACAAGCAAAGTGTGTGGGGGAACTTCGCCGGGTGGCAAAGGGCAGCGCTGCCCACACATGCCCTGGCTGCTCCCGGGGGACGACGGGGAGCCCGGGAACCCGCCCTCGGTGCTGCGCTCGGGGCGGCGGAGTCAGCGCTGGGGAATGCCCGGCGCGGTGCCGGGGTGCGAGGGAGTGTCCGGGGCGCGGGGCAGACAATAACAAGGAGAAAATCTGGGTCAGGGCTCTGGCTGGGCTGCGCTGGGGCTGCGGGGAAGGTTGGCTGGTCCGGTGGCTCCGGGAGCAGCTATTTCTTAGCATCTTCCATCTCCGGAGGGTGGGAAGGGGATGGCTACGATCCCAGGGAACCGCAGTCCCGCGCAGCTCCCCCGTAGGAACTGAGGTGCTTGTCTCGGGACTGCCTTGCCCCTCCCTGACACTGGCTTCAGTGCCGGTGACACGGGGTGTAATAATGCCGGAGAGCTTTCCCGAGGATGGTTAATAAGTGTTTGCGAAGGGCTTTGCCCGCCCGGGGCAGGAGTCGCTGCTGCATTTGATCCACAGTAATTCATTAGCGCATCAGGCGATTAGTGGGAACAGGGCGCTGCAAATCGCCGCCGCCGTACGGCTCCGCAGGTATATAACAAATGATAAACATTCTAGACGGGGGAAAAAAAAAACCTCTTTAAGCTGCAAGTTTGAGGTTTTCCTACCTGCTAGCACGCGTGGCTCAGGGTTATTTCTGAGCAGCCTTTGGGGGGTCCCAGCCACCCCCCGGATGCAGGGTCCGTCTCGGCATGGGGCGGGAAGAGACTTGCTTGTGGGAGCAGAGGGAGTTCCCGGTTCCTGGACCTGGGGGTTTGAGCTCCTTCCGTGGCCGTGCCGTGGGGCTGGAAATCCCCGCTGGTGGTTGATGCGTGCTCTGTGCCGAGCTGACGGCACGGTGACGAGAACACCCGATCCTCCCCAATTCCACCCCCGAGCTCCCCAGGGCAGGCTGTGCCGGGTCTCTGCAGTCCACCCCTGCCTGGATCCCGACCTGCGGAGGGGCCCATGGCCGCCCGGCGCCCCCCTGGCTCACCACCACGCTCAGACACTCCTCCATTTTTCCCATGACCTTTTAGCATCATCTGTGGCTTAAAGATGTACCGAACGCGAGGTTTTTCTCCTACCCCTTGGGTCAGGGTCTGTGTTTTGGGCTCGAGCTGCTTCCTCTTTCCAGCGCGCCAGGTGGGCAGGGGAGAGTCCATCTAAAGATGCTTTCATTGCTTTTTTTTTTTTCCTTTTGTTTTTTCCTACTTCTGCTTTTCGGGATGAGCAGATGGAGATGTAGGTAATTCTGCGAAGCTGTAAACAAGCTGGGCTGAGCTATAAGTACGGCAGCTCTCGGGACGTGCCTTGTCAGCTCAGATCGGGCCTGAAAAACTGGGCTCTGGCCAACGCCTCTTGCTTTGGAGGAGGGTGATGCTGCAGGGGGCAGCTGGGCTTTGGGTGAGGATGGGGACGGAGTGGTGTTGGGGGACAGATGCATCCCTACATCGCAGCCTGGCTGGGGGGAGCTGAGCACGGGGCAGTTCAGCCCACATCCCCGGCTCTCAGCTGGGTGCTTTGGATGAACACGGGGTGCTGAGAACATCACCCAGATCTGGCCAGAGCACCCAGCCTCCATGTCTGGGGGCTTTTTGTAGCCCATTGGCCAGGTTTCCCCACCGGGGTGCCCAATTTAGCAGCCCCCAGAGCTGGGCAGGGGCCTGGGGAGTGCTCGCGTGTCCAGGATAGAGCCAGCACTGGCGTCGTTAACATCCTCTGTGGCCCCGGGGGTGTCACTCGGCCACAAGCATCCTCCCACAGATCCTCCTGCATCCCCTGGCCAGCTCTTCTGCACCGGCACTGGGACCCAACCCCTGGCCCCGGGGAGCCCCCACCGCCACGGTGGTGCTGCTAGTGCCAGGAGGTGCGGGTGGGACAGGAGCATCACCCCGCACTGCATCGCTGCCGCTCGCAGGGTGGTCACGGTGGTGCTGGTGGCCCTCAGCGTGGTCTGGATCCCCATCCTGCAGAGCTCCAGCGGCGGCCAGCTCTACGTCTACATCCAGGCTGTCACCAGCTACCTGGCTCCTCCCGTCACCGCCGTCTTCGTCCTGGCTGTCTTCTGGCCTCGAGCAAACGAGCAGGTAGACGCCTGGGGATGGCTTGAGGACACACGGGGTGGTGCCAACACCTTCCTACCCAACCTGCTCCCTGGGACCCAGCGGGGTTTGGGGGGTCAGGAGGAGGAAAGGTGGAGGCGATGCTGGAGGGGCTGGGGAGAGGAACCGAGCCCGACTGGCATTTCCGTGGGGAGCTGGTGTGAGAAGGAGGAGGAAGAGGCGGTAGGTGCCACCAAGCATGGGACAGTCAGCGGGGCTGGCAGGAGACATCCCCTGCTGAGGGGGTGCAGGTCTGGGACAGGACTCGGCCGGCCGGGGTGCAAGGTGCTGTCCCAACACGCAGGGGCCGTTCGACCCTCTTCCAGGGCTGGCCGGAGAGAGTGGCTCTCTGGGGGTGTTTGTTCCCCCATGGGGTGGCTCTCCCCCTCCGGCCACCCCCTGTGGACCTTTGCTTTGCAGGGAGCTTTCTGGGGCCTGATGGCGGGGCTGGCGCTGGGGCTGGCCAGGATGGGGCTGGAGCTGGCGTACCCCGTCCCCCGCTGCGGGGTCCCCGACCGGCGGCCCTGGCTGCTCGCCGACATCCACTACCTGCACTTCGCCGTGCTGCTCTGCGCTGCCACGGGGGCCGTCGCGGTGGGGGGCAGCCTGCTGACCCCCCCGCCACCTCCAGCCAAGGTGAACAGGGCACCTGGGACCCCTCACCCTGCAGCCCCCACGGCTGCGTCCACCAACCTGACCTCCTTGGCCAGAGACTTCGGTGTCACCCAGGTGCACCCCAAGCTCAGCCAGGGGGGTCCCCATGAGGAGTCCAGCCCGGGGATGGTTTGTCACCACATCTCGCCCTGGTTTCCAGCTAAAGGATCTCACCTGGTGGACCCTCTCACGGGAGCCACCCCAGCCCTCCGTGGACGGCACATCCCAGGGTCACTTTGATGGTGAGTGTGTCCTTGGGGGTGTCTGACAGGGGAGGCATCCTCAGTGCCCCCCACTCCCTGCCTGTAACGGGCAGCAGGACGGCATGGATGCCCTGTGCCTCAGTTTCCCCGGGGCCGTGCCACCTGCCAGGAGGTGGCCGGTCCCCACGGCACCCTGTCCCCCACGCTCGCCATCTTTCTGTGCCAGGTTCCTGCTCAGCCACCCTGGGTGCCCAGCAGCCAGCAAAGGCCGAGGGATCCCCGTCCACAGCCCTCAGGGATGCCATGGAGCCCCCCTTCTGGGCGCGCGTCTGCGGCATCAACGCCGTTGTCCTGATGTGCATCAATATTTTCTGCTATGCCTATTTTGCCTAGTGGCCTGCCAACCCCTGGGCAGTGGGGGAAGGGGCTGGGGGGGTGGGCAGAAAGGGGGATTCAGGTGATAGTTTTTATTTGTCATCTTCGGGACATGGGATGTTTAAATCCACTGGTGTGATGAGATGGGTGTTCTCAGCACCCTGTCCCTGAGTGCATCCCGGGGGGCTGTGAGGTGTGGGGGCATCTGTGGGGGCAGTGAGTCTCTGGGAGGGGTCTGGGGAGAGGTATTGGGGTGTGTGAGTGGGGGCTGCAAAGTGTGGAAGCAAAACCACAGCAAAACAGCAGGTGTGCGAATGCGGCCATGGGACCACTGTGGTTGTGGTGGGAACAGAGCGTCCATACTCAAGGGTGTCACCCAAACACATTTTACTGTCTCTAAACAAAAAATAATTAAAAAAAAAAAAAAACCAAGCCACATTTTGCAGCTATGAACAGCACCTGCAGGACTGAATTGCCCCGGATCAGCCTTCCCTGGCGCCCTGAGCCCTGGCACCCCTCCGTGGTGTTACCTGGCCGCATCCCGGCCACCTGCAGCCCTCCTTGGAGCTGGGGCTTTGCTTACAGGGTCTGGAGAGGAAAGAAGGTTGGGGGCACATGTACTCTTCCTCCCCTTGCTGCCACCCTGACAGGTCATGGCTCTGGAAAAGTTTTTATGGCCCTGGTGCTCCCCAGGGACCACCGCTGCTGGCCCGCAGCGAGAGGCGATGCCTGGGCTGGGGGCGATGGAGGTCTCCTGGGTCGGGGAGCTGATGTCTCAGGGTGCCAGGGCCGGGCATCCCCTGGGTGGGGATCACCGCCAGCCTGGCCTCTACCTCCAGCACAGCACAGTGGCACCGGGACCTCGTGCGTTGGCAGCCCAGCGTGGGGACGGGCACCATCCGTGGGGACGAAGCAGGCACAAAGCAGCTCCGGTGAGTGGGGGGCAGCGGGGGCCATGGTCCTCCCCGCTCGCCCGCAGCGCCGGCAGCAGCTCACTTGCGGATGGGGTGGACGTAGTTGCGGGGGAAGAGGCCGACACGGCCGTAGATCTTCCCCTGCCACCAGTTGGGGTCGGGGCAGTCCAGGACCTCGATGATGTCCCCGCGGAGGAAGGGCAGCTGGGAGCCATCATGGGCTGAGAAGTCGAACTGGGCTTGCACGAATTTGGGTCTCCTCACCTGGAGGAAAGTCGAGGGCAGGGGTTGGCGGGGGGAGAGGTGCCACCATTTGCCAGCCCCTCTGCATCAGGTTGCACTGCCTGAGTCCCCAGCGTGACCGGGATGCCATGCCACCACGTGGCGAGGACCAGCCTGGGGGTCCAGAGCATAGAGGGTATGGGGGTACCTGGGGTGCCCATGGGAGACAGGGAAACCCTGCCATGGGAAGAGCTGGAGTACTGGGGACAGCCCTGGGTTTATGGCCGATCCTGGGGTGCAGGGGAGCACCCCAGGGCACAGAACTCCCTGTTCCTGCTGCCTGGGAGAGCTGAGAGGGGTGCCCAGGGGATCCCTACACCTCGGAGGCAGCTGACACCCCTCTCCTTCCTGGGTCCTTCACAGGCGTCTCTGGGTGCCGGAGTCACCCCCAGCCCAGCTTGCAGGGCCCAGTTTCGCCACTTCCACAACCACCACCCCAGGGCTCTGCTTTGCCAGAGCTCACCAGGGGCTGGCTGTGCCCTGTCCCAAGCTGGTCGGGCTCTGCCACCTGCCCTGGGCATCATCCCTGGCCCGAGGGATGGTGGTGTGGGCCTGGGGCAAGCTGCTGTGCCCTGCCTTGCCAAGCTGTGCCAGTAGATTTTCTCCACCATGACGGCTTCCTCGCAGCGCTGCCTGTCTTGGGCTGTTTGTTGCACCCTCTCCTGCTCGACACCGCCTCAAGTCGAGCCTGAGCGTGGGGCTCCCGCGATGTCCTTGTCCCCCTCTGCAGGGATGTAGCAGCTGGGGGGGAGCTGAGCCTCGAGGGGGCTCACACAGGGGTCGGGGACCAGATGCCCGGGGTGCTTTGTCTGAGGGCTGTGGGGGAGCCTGTGCCAGGGGGGTCTGGACCCTGCCTCTGCTCGGAGCTGGGCCGTTTTTTTCCTCGGTTTTGTCCCTCTCTGCTCTTTCTTGGCCATTGCCAGTGTCCCGTGGCAGCAAGGGAGGAGCAGGAAAAGTTGAGGCAGGAGGAAATCCCCGTCCCCCAGGAGTTGCAGCCCCGTGACGCGTCCTTATGAGCACAGTCTGGGGTGAAGTGAGACCATGGCGCTGCTGCTGATCCACAGGACCATCCCGTGCCTCGGTTTCCCCATGGTCCATGGGTGGTGGCAGCCCTGGTACCAGAGGAACGATGGGGGATCCCAAAGGGGATCAGACACGGGCTCCCAGCCTATCCCCGCTGCTGGCTGTGCTGTCACCCCAGCCCCAGCCCTGCACGTCCCCATGGCCCCATCCCCTGAAGGTACCTCCTGGGTCTGGTCCTCGTCCCGGAGGAAGATCTGCTGCTTTTTGGCGATAGTGGTTGTCCTGTAGAAATCCACCAGCTCATTGAGGGAGTTGAACTTTTCCTCCCAGAGGAAATATTTGCCATTCCTCTCCCTGAGCACCTTGAAGTGCTGGACGTGCTGCCCATAGCTGTGGGAGAAGGATGGACGTTATCCTGTCTCCGGGATACTGGCAGTACCCAGACCCCCTCCCAGCATCATGGGGAAAGCCCAGGGGCTGCTCGTTGGGCTAATCAGGCTGTGAGGGTCCCACTACACCCATCCTGCCATGGCCAGGGGTGATGGTGGCACTGGGGTCACTCCTGGCCCCACTGGCAAGGCAGTGGGCAACAGTTCCTGGCAAGCTAGCTACACAGACCCACAGCTGAGACCTGCCACAACTCATCCCACATGTAGCTGAAGCTCGGTGCCTGGCCTTGGCACAGTGGGATGGCCGTGGGCCACGGGCAGGGCAGGTGGCTTTGTCCATGGAGCAAACAGGGGGCCGCATCTGAGGAAAGTGTGGTGAGAGCTGCAGCTCTCAGCTCAGCAGGTACCGGGAGGAGACTGCAAGGCTGGGCTGGGGCTCCCGAATCCCCTGTGCCCCCGGGGACCCCCAGGCCGCAGGAGTTTGGGGCAGGCTGGGTTTCCCTCACCAGCCCCGCATGGTGGCACCCCCTCGGCGTGTACCTGGGGGGTGGCAGGTTGTGGCTGCTGCAGGCACCCACTGCTGCCAGGTCCCCAGGCAGGGGCAGGGACCCGGCCACGCTGGTGACGCATGGCAGAACACGGCTCCCTTTCATTATGGGCAAGAACCTCCTTAAACGCTTAATTAGAGATTAGCAGCGTGAGAAAGTGCCTGGCTGGCCTGGGGCTGGCTCCTGCTACCCTGGCCCCGGGCAGGGAAGGGGCAGCGATGGGGTGAGAGGCCTGGGGGCAGGCTCTGCCCGTTGGCACGCTGCCTTCATACAGCCCTGGCCGCCCATGCCAAAATCATTGGCCCCGCGGCATTGGGATGCTGTGGCCCTTCGTCCCTGGGGATGCTCTGGGCGACTTTTTCTTCCAGGCCACGTCCCCTGGGCCGTGTTTGCAGCTTGGTCCCAGCCCTGTCGTTACCCACATGGCTGTATTTATGGGCACCCCAGCGAGGGACCCCGGGCGAGGCAGCGATGCAGCCCAGCAGTGCAGGCAGGGAGCAGAAAGCGGCAGGGACCATGGCAGAGCACGGGGCCGCAGAGGGGAGGAAGCGGGAATGCCCTGTGCAAAGCTACGCCTGGATGAAGGGGGGGTACATCTCCGCAGCCCCCAGCCCCTTCGAGGTGTCCTGGGCAGGGCAGGGTGCTCGCCCCTTCACCAGCACCGCGGCAGGGAGGGTGGCCTGGTGCCTTCGGTCCCCAAAGCAGGGGGCTGTGGGGGACCTCTGTCCATCCCGCTGTGTGTCCCTCTGCGTCCCACGGCCACTTACTTGACGGAGATGGAGAATTCCCCCGGGGAGCTCTCGCTGTCGCGGATCAGGAAAGCTCCCAGGTGCTTGCACTTGAGGAGCCGCTCTTCTGCCAGGTGCCGGGAGATCCTGCCCGCATACCACCTGCGAGGGGCACCGGGATCAGCCGTCTGGGCACCCCTCGGCACCTGGGAACCCCCCCAGTGCCGCATCCCCACCCCACAGGATGGAGGCACCGAGAGCTCCGGTTGGGGGGCAGGAGCAGGGTCCCCGTTGGGCTCCCCACAGGGCTGGGACCCCCCTGCAGTGGTTTCTCCCTTCCCTTTCCATCCCCACCATTTATCACAGCACTTTTGCAGAGGGAGGGACCACAGGGTGCTGCGCATGCAGACGCGTCCCCGTCCCTGTGCGCTGACTCTTCCATGCAGGGTTCGTGCAGCATCACCGACAGCCACGACCGCATCCTGTCACCTGGCTCGTCACGTCACGTGCCTCGTCCCCCACTTTGCTGCCTGTCCCCCCACTCTCCCCCGCGTCCCATGGCCCCCTGTGGGGACAGCCCTGCCAGGTGCTACGGGGGCGGGAGTTTGCAGAGCAGAAAACCCTCCATGCCAGGATGAAACCCTCCCTGCCTGCATTGCCAGCAGCTGCTGAAACGAGGTGGGGAGCAGAGTCCCCGTCACCCGTCCCTGCCAAGGCTGTGTCCGTGTATTTCGCATCTCTGGGTCATGGAGACCCTCTGCTACCTGTTAAAATTGCCCCATGAACGATCAGCCACAGACTTCGGCACAGAACGTCTACCAGTGCCAGCCCTCCAGGTGCTGTATGGAAGAGGCTGCATCTCGCCCATCCCGGCTTGTTAACCGAAGCCGGAGAGGCAATGGGATCAGCCCCGGGCTGCCCTGAGCCCACACGTTCCTGCTCCCCAGCCACAGCCCGGGGCAGGTTTTGCTATGGCATTTAAATGTGATTTACCAGGGGATAATGATACATAAAACACAGGTTAAAACAGGGATGGATTATGCTGGGCTTTAATAACACAGTAATAGGATTGTGTCTAATGCAGTCGTAATCCCATAACGCTTTGTTGTTCCCCAATTATCATTTATTTAGCGGGCAGCCTGGTGTGAGGGATGAATTTCTGTGTGTCGGGGGCACATGGGCGTGCTGCTGCCTCCCATGCTGTCTGGCTGTGGTGGCAATGGCAGACTGGCCCAGTAGGCAGACCCCATCGCTCTGTGACTCAGTTTCCCCGTGTGTGGGACTGCTCTGGCTTGTGGCAGATCTTTGGGCATCGGAATGCACCTTTGGGCTCGCTGCCTGAGTGGTGGGAGAGGATGTCCTGGCACTGGTGGGTGCTACCCAAAAAGTGGGGCTTTGAGTCCCCCCTTCCTCCCGTGGTGGGCTGGTACTTACGGGTGCGGCTTGACCTTGATGTAGTTTTTGGGGACGAAGCCCTCGCAGCCGTACAGCTCGGCCTTGTACCAGTTCTGGTCATCCTCCATGTTGAGGATCTAAGGTGGGAGAGGAGCAGGGAGGCATCAGCCTGGCCACCGTCCCCCTGGGAGAGGGGTCGAGTGGGACCCCCAAGACCCCATGTCCCCCACCGAAACCTGGGGACAAGGGGTCTCCGACAAAGGCAGCATGGTTTGGGGCTATTTGGGAGCACCCGTACAGAGCTGGCTGCTCCCCCCAGCCCTCCTCAGCTCATGGTCGGTCTGGCTCACCATGGGTGCTGGCAGCTGGGGGGTGCCTCAAACCCCCGGCCAGGGAAGGGGGTAAAATCTGTCCCTGGAGGAGCCGGGGTGGCAGCCAGACCCCCGCGTCCCCCCGGGGTGGTGGCAGCTGGGTTTCTCCGTGGGAGGAAGCGCCCCAGTGCAAGCAAGGGGTGCTGACACCCGCTTCCGCGCGACACCATTTTCCAGCCTCCCACGCAGGGGCCCGGGGGCCGGCACAGCTGTGCAAACAGGATCCGAAACCCCGGGGGCACAGCGCCGGGGAAAACACGCTGGGGAGGCAGGGGACGGGCACGGTGGGTTTGGGACCCTGGGGTACAGCCGGGTCATGCCCTCGCCCTCCCTGGGGCTGGCTGCACACATGGGGGGCTGCTGGATGCCGGGGGTCCGGGAGGAGCTGCCGGCATCTCAGCATCAGCCCCACAGAGAAGGGCAAGTGGACAGGCAGCGTGGCAGGGTGCAGTCCCCTGGGGATGTTTTGAGCCCCCCCTGAAGCTTTTTGGGATGCCAAGGTGGCATCCGAGAGCCCGTCCCGATGCCAGCGCCTGCGTGGGGATTTGGGCACATGGTCCCTGCTGCCGAGTCCCTGCGGCCCCCAGTACCTCTGTGGGGCAGGGAAAATATGTTCCAGCCCTGGGGGGCTGCCGCAGAGCACAGGTGGTGGCACTGATGGCCAGGGAGGCCATGTGCCTCATCCCAGCTGGGACCTCTCTGGAGATGTGGCTGGTGGCACAGGCAAGTGAAACCCACTGCTGCTGGGGATGCTGCTCCGCACCCCGAAAACCTCAGGAACGGCGCCTTCTCCCCCACAGAAAGCCCCAAAGAGGCAACAAAGCCAGGTGCAATGAAAGCGACGGTGTCGCCCCATGCCATGTGCTGATTCTGTCCCCCAAACCAGCAATGTCTAACCCCACCATGGCTGGTGAACCCCATGGCTGGTGACGCCCCGGTGCCCGCCGTACCTTCAGGGTGTCCCCTTTCTGAAAAGGCAGCTCGTCCTTCTCCGTCGCCTGGAAGCTGTACAGAGCCACCGACTCCATGGTGCTGGCTGTCACCGGGTGGTGATGACAAGGGGTCCCGGGGGCTCGCTGTGCCAGGGGTGCGGGGCTTCGTGGGGCTCGCCGCCCCGCGGCGTAGGGCTGTGGGTGTTTGGGGCGAGCGCACGGCGCGGCGGTGCTGGCGGGCAGGAAGCCGCGCTGATGTCAGCGCGCTGCTGGGGCGAAACGGTGAGCGCCACGCGGGACGCTGCCGGCGGGCACAGCTGCCCAGATGTGCTGGGAGCCCAGGGTTGGGGGGGGAGCCATGCCAGCCCACCTGGCTGCCAGGGGGTCCCATCTGCAAAAGAACCTGGGTGCATCAGCTGGTGGCACGATTCGGCGTCACCTCTGCGGTGGACCATGGGCAGCGGTGTTGGGTGGCCACAGGGTTTTGGAAGGAAGCAGGATGGCGATAGGACGGATGCGCAAGTTGAGGATGTGGGTGAAGTGTGTCTGACAGCATGGCCAGCAGGTTGGGCGTGCTGATGGGGGAGTCTCTGATGTCTTGTAAAGGCTGAGCTGCTGGCACAGCTGTTGAAAAGTGGCTTGGTGGGAATGGTTGTTTTGGCCAAAAAAAATCACGGAGGGTGGGATGGGCAGAGGCGCAGGGAGGTGGGATGGATGCACACACCTGGTTTCTTTGGAAATCAGGCTGAAAGCCACGGAAATCAGGCTGAAAGCCACGTGCCAGGTCCCAGCTCCCAACAGCGAGGTTTCAGCATAGCTGTTACCTGCTTTTTTTGGTTGTAGCCCTTTGGGGCTTGATTTTTTCCATCTCTTTTTGCAGGGCTGGGGAAGAAAAATTCCCTTTTAGACTTAAACGACTTGCTGCAGCTCTCGTGGGCGTCAGGCACTAAGTCCGCAGGGCTCGCACACAGGGCATTCCCAACAGGAAGGTCCCCAACGCTCTGCAGCCTTCTCATCATGTGTGTGGGCTGTGGCATGAAGCGCACAGAAAATCCGCCGGATGCTGGTTTTGCTTTGCTGCGAGGAATTAAAGCGGGGACAGCTGCAGCTCAATCCCTGCCCATGGACTTGGGCATTTTCCAGCGAGGTGCAGGACGCCACTGCCATCTGCCCCAGGAAGGGATGAGCTGGAGTGCTCACAGGGACTCTGCGGGGATACCGGCTCGGCAATTCACCTCCTCCAAACCTAAACCCTGCTTCCCAAGTGCTGCTGAAAAGCAAACGCCATGTAACGCCCCACCACGGCCATTTTCAGGGTCTTGGTGCCTATAGGAAGCAGAGAGGGATGTGCAGGGTGGCCCTGGGTGGCCCCTCACCTGGCAAGGCCCCGGTCCGCAATGGTTATCCCCAGCACAGCCCTGGGACCTGCTGGTCCCGGGGGAAGTGGAAATGGTGGGAACGCCAGGGAGGGCGGGGGGGGGGGCCGTGGGAATAGGCTGGGTATGTGCACGCCTGTCACGAGGAGGATGGGACTCAGCAAATCTCTGCAGCCCGGCGAGACCCAGGGGACAGGACGGCAGCGGGAAGATGGCTATCTCGGGGTGAGCTTCCTCTGCCGCTTGCCAGCCTCGGCGAGAAGCGGAGCCGGACGCTCCCTGGAGAAACCAGCCCCAGCAGAGCCGCTGCTCTGACCCCACTGCTGGCCAAGGGCCCAATCCTGTCCCTGCATCCACCAGCGCAAATCAGACAATGCTGGGCGCCCGGGCAGGGGGCCTGATTTCAAAGGGTGTACAACAAAGCAGTGCGGGGGGGGTTAGCTGGGCACGGAGGTGTCTGAGCACTGGGAGGGGGTCGGCATGGGAGAATTCTGCAGCCCAGGGAGGAGGTTAGTGTGTGGTGACGACCTGCCATGCTTCAGATGGACACCGTCAGCAGTTTTGGGGCCCTGTTTCCTTGGGCTGGCAGCAGGAAGGCTTGGGGGTCACCTTGGGGTGTCTGGCCCGGAGCCATGCATGGTGACACTGTGTGCCAGGGACCTGGGTGCAGGATAGTGGGGTGACAGCAGGGTCCCCAGGCCTTGGAGCAGTGGCTGGACTCAGGACCGGAGCAGGATTGGGTCCTGCCAGCAGATGGCAGCAGTATCCAGGGGGACACTGGGGACACTGGGGACAGTGCCACATGTCCCTCCTCTCATGCTCTAATGGATCCAGCAGCCCCTTTGGCATCCCTGTCCGGCCACCTCCAGCACCACATCTTGCTCCTCATCCCTCCTTCCCATCCGTGGATCCTTCCTGCTGCCCTGGACACTGTCACTGCCCAGGGACTGCATCCCTTCTGCTTGCCAGTGGCTCGCTCATGGCCCACTGGTGGCTGGCTGTCCCTGGCTGCTGGCTGAGTGCAGGTGGTCACTGCAGGGGTGACAGCAGCACCCGCACCCCAGGAGCGAGCTGGGCTGGATGCTGGAGCCGTCTGCAGCCCCATTTCTGTGTTGGGAGCGAAACGCTCCTGCATTCAGCCAGTTTCTGGGTGCCCCATCCTGACTCACTGCCACGGAACGGGATGGGGTGCCCTGATCCCAGGAGAGGAGCAGAGCCCAGCATGGTGGTCGGTACCCGCGCAGCACCCTGCTGCCTCCAGGCAACCCGTCGAAGGGGCCATCCTGGTACTGCAAAACCACAGGTGCCCATCACTTCTTGTCCTCTGGCTGCTTTATTCCCTGGGAAAACCCTTCTCCTCATGAGCAGCCCCGAATCTGCCCCGTCCCATGCTCACCAGAGCCCTCAGAAGACACCTGGGACCCCCGTGATACCCGTGTGCCAGCCATGAGGCTGTGCTGCAGAGCCCTGCAAGGCTCAGTCCGGGAGCCAAAGGCTGACTAACCACCGGACTGAGACATCCAAGAAAAATCAAAAACAAGGTTGTTTTTTTTTTTTCCTCCCATCTTCCCTCTTGTGCCTTGTCAAGTAGCCGTATTTTGTATAGCACACGCTGTACCGGAGCAGGGGAGAGCCTGTCCCTGCAGTGACAGCCACGAGCAGCGGGTGCTGAGCCGATGCCCGGCAGGGTGGGATGCTGGGGGATGTAGCCCCATCCCTGTGCCCTGCCTGTGCCCAGTGTTCAGAGGGACCCAGGAGGTGCCAAGCTGGTTGGGCATCAAAGCCTGCAGCCTGGAGCAAGGTGCTCAGCGCTGCACACTGTGAGCATCAGCCCGGCTTGCAAGGAGATCCCAAGGGCCGAGGACGTGCGGTGGCTCACCCAAGGGGAGCCCACCCTGTCCCGGGTTTGACCACCAGCCCACGCTGCCTCTCCCTCCACACGGGGGAATTTCGTGACCCTGGGGACAGGCAGAGGAGGGTGCAGCCGGCTCTGGCATCACCCTTCCCCTCCGCACGGCCGCCCCTGGGCTATGTGTCGGATGCTGGGATCTGTCTGGAAGCTCCTGCCGCCTCCCGGGTTGCCCAATCTGCCGAGCCCTGTTTCATCAACATCCTGTGTTTACCTGCCTGCAAAATCCCCATGCAGGAGGGAGGAAGAGGAGGGAGGGGAGCCTCTTCCCCTTCCGCTGTGGGCCTGGGGAGCTTTGTTAAGGAGGCAATCCCGGGCTCCCCAGCTCCTCTCCAACCGGTGCCCTCCACAGCTCCTTGCTGAGCTGTGGCCCACGGTGCTGTTTGGGGACGACAGGAGAGGAGGGGGTGTCTCGCGCCTGGCTTTGCCTCCCATGGAGGGGCAGTAGGCTGGGCCTGGATGGTGGCATGGCTGGACATTGCGAGCTGGCTCATATCGCGGACCCCGGTGTGTACAGGGAGGCTTTGCTCCTGGCAACGAGCGGGCAGAGGGAGGGATGCTGCCCCTTCATGCAACGCTGCGCCCAGAGGTCGGCAATGCAGCACAGCCCAACACACGCCACGCTTCCCCTCGCACTGCTGCAAAAGGAAACCCACAGCACGACACCGCCCCAACGAGCCACAAAGGGGACGGGTGTGACACTACGGGCAGTTTTCCTGAGAAGAAACCCTGCAGCCCGTTCCCCTCCAGCTCTGCCTGTCCCCAGCAGCAGAGAGCTGCCTGGCGAGCCAAGAAGCTGTGCAAGTGTACGTCAGGCTGGCCGCGGTGGCCACCATGCTGTCCTCACCCCCACGCACACAGCCTGTGCGCCAGGCGTGGGGCAACTCCTCTTGTCTCATCGGGAAGGCAGCTCCGGTGCTGCCGACGCAGCGCTGCCGGGTTTGCTTTTGGCTGGGGATGGAGCTGGAAAGATGAGGTGATGGAGAGGAAGAGGGAGGGAAGATCAGGTGAAGAAGGGAGGAGAATGGGTGATCCATCACACTGGCCACCAGCTGCCCCCAGCAAGCCCCTGGAGACCAGAATAAATGCCCTGCACAGGCACAGCGAGCGGGGCCAGGATGGGAACGCTGGCCCCAGGCTGCTTGTTGGGAACTGGCTGCTCCCCCGGGACGCCACCAGCGCTGCGGCACGGAGGGCAAGGTGACAGGGCGATGCACCCCGCGGCTGCCCCGGGGGTGGCTGCAGGGATTCAGCCCGGCTTTAAGCTCACGCCTGGGGTGCTGCGTGTGGATAAAGCCAGGCACACGGGTTGGCAGCCTGCGCTGCTGGTGAATGCACCGCGCGGAGGTGTCACATCGCCTGGGGACCGGTACTGACCCATGCCCAGGGCACAGGATGCGACGGGGATCTTCTGCCTCTCAAGGAAGCGGGTGCCCCGCTGAGGCCCCACACGGAGAGGAAGCAACATCCTGGGTTAGAAAATGCCACGTCAGTGCCTGTAAAGAGGATTTCAGAGTCAGCACTTTCCCCCTGTAGCAGAGGCCACATGGGTAACTCCTGAGCATCAGACTTGTCCTTGTGCGTAACTCTACTTCTCAGTAAAGCCCAGCTCCCACGGGGATCTTGCGTCACTGTTACACCCTGGTGTAAATGAGTACAGAGCATGGCAGCGCTGGGAGGATCAGACCCCTCTGAACCTCTCATCGTCCCACAGGACCCACAGGAAAACATTTACAGCAGGGGCACCCAGCAGACCCAGAGACAGTTGGCCACACTCAGTCCAACATGGCCACTAGAAGCCTCTTGAGGCACCAGTGGCCGCCAGACATGGAGCTGCATCTCCTCAGGGTCACCACGGGTGGTTGGGACTGGTATTGGGGTTTCTGGGCTAGTAAATCAGAGTAGGTCCCGCTTGCCCGTGGTGTAGGTGGGATGGAAGCGGGACTGTGCTCCTCAGCTTATGTGGGGGAAGCCTGAGGACAGGAGGCCGATGGTGGGACCTCACTTTTAGCCCTTGGGCCTGATGATGAATCTGGGAAAGGACCAGAAATCTGGAAGTCTCAGGTGTGGAATTCAACCCCCAACCTGCAGGAATGGGTCACTGAGGAGGAAGGTCATCCCAAAGAGCCTCCTCAAGGGGTGTGCAGCCTTGTGTGGTGGCTAGGACCAGCCTCCTGGGAAAGGGCCAAACACCATTTTGGTGAGGAGGTAGAGTCCAGATACAACAAGCAGCAGCCTTAGGGACACTGACATTGAACCCTTCCCGCAGGGCCCCTGGGACTCAGTTCTGGGCTGATGGATGTGAGCAGTGCTGGTGTCTGGCTCTGGGGACAGGCACTGCCTCTGTTTTGATTCAGGGACGTGGTTGTGATGGGGACCCACGTGAGGATCATTTACAGAGATGTTAGCTGTTAATGAGTTAATCATCAGGGCCAGCAACAGCTGAAGGCTAGTCATCTCCCTGGGCCTTATAAAAGAAAATGGAGGCCACTAGCTAGGCTTGGCTGGGGAGGTGGTGTGTCCTCTGCTGTGGCCTGGAGATGCTCCTGCTGTCCAGATGGTCCTGCTGTTTCCTGCAGTGGTTCCCCTTGGGAGTCTGGAACACCCCAAGAGCAGGAGGTGGACAATCCCTCTGTTTATAAGGTCTTCTGCCTCTAGCTGGCTGTGTCTTCCTTGTGTGTGTGACCTGGAGAGAACTGAGCCATGTAACTCTACCTTCACCATGCACACAGTGCCTGGCTGGAAGCAGATCTTGCTGTGTGCTCCATGGCTGTGGTATGCTGGCCCTTGGTTTCTGTCCTGGGACTTTACTGTGGTTACTGACATATCTCAGGGTAACTCTGAGACCTGCTGGGTGCTCTGAATCAAGTCAACCCAGGCTTTAAGCAGCTGAGTGCTGCTCTGGAAATGTCTGATGGAGGCTTCTGGGGTGAGAAACCGCTGTGGCATCTGGCCTCCAATCTTCCTCCTTGGTGTTAGGCTGCCTGCATGGGTTATGGGGAAGGCGAGGTCCCCATACCAACATTAACTTGGTAGATTGGTGCTGCAGCATGTATGGGGGGGGGGGGTTTCCCTGTCATCTCTTGTGGGTCTTCAGGAGCCATCCCCAGACAGTTGGGGCTGGAAGCCCACCATGCTGTGAACATAGCATGGAGGCAGAGAGGGTCACATCACTGCTTTAATTTCCATGGGAGAGAAATCAGAAAGGTCCCTTTAACTGGAAGCTCCAAAGAAATTGGGCAGGGACCTGTGGGCTTTGGGTGTGGAGGCTATTTGCTGTCAGTGTTTGCCATGGAGGAAGGTTCCTCACCCTGAGCAGGCACCATGGGGCAGCAGAATTAACAATGCATGGGCAGGGGAGCTCTGCAGCTCACAAATAGCTTGCTTTAGGGGAACCATGAGTTTGGTCATATCCAGACACAGCCTGGTGCTTGAACAGATTCTGAGAAGCTCCCCCTCAACAGTGACATCTGTTATTTTTCTAGGATTTAAAAAGAAAAAAAACCAACCAAGAAGCCTTGCGATGTGTGCGTAGGTGAGGGGACCATGCTGTCACCGCTGTGACTCACTGGGGAGGTCTGCAACTTCTGAGAACAAAAACGATGTAGGGAGAAATTGTGAATGATCACTTGCGGAGGGGTGGCTGAGCTCTCCACCAGAGCAGCGGTTGAATTTTTAGTTCCTCCTTAGGGCTGGCTGGTTAACAAAGAAGTTATTAATAACCAATTAAGCCAGAGCTCACGTCATGCCTTCCTCTGTGAGTGTGGCAAGAGCATCTGTGGTTCCTCCTTCGGCACCATACCCACCCTGCTCCTTGGCCAGCTCGCCCCCGTTGTAGCTGGACGGAGGAGTGTGGGGGGCTGATTTAGGCAGGTGCCTTGTCACTGCTGGGCCGCTCTGGGGGCCATGCCCAGGGGACACTCATCAGGAAGGGATATGGGGAACCACTGGTGACTTGGAACTTGGCCATGGTGCGTTTGGCTCCCTTTGGCTGAGCTCCTGGCGCTGAGGGGAGCGGGTGTGCCGAAGAGGAGCCCTGTGTGGCAGGTTTTTGGCCAGTGTCAGGGCAGATGGCGTGAGTCAGGCGTGGGGACAGCCTGGGGTGGAGGGCCAGCGGCCGGAGGGAGGAGGCTTGCTCGCCTGCCGCTTCCTTGGGCTGAGGATGTGCGTGTTGCTGCATCCCGGCCAGGCTGGCGATGCGCCGGGCAGCGGGGAGGAGGCAGGCAGGCCGCTGGAGCGCAGCCCGCCGGGATAATGCATGGAGCGCCGGATGCGCTGTGAAACCCGAGAGAATCCGGGCACTGTGCTCCTCCTGAAACTGCCTATTCAGGGGAGAGATGGGGAAGACAAGAGGGAGGAAGCGGAGGGAAGATGGAGCACTGAAGCCCTCTGTGTCTGGCTGGTGACGGATGCAGGTGCAGCTGCAGATTCCCCGGATGCTCCGGCTGCTCCGCAGCGCCTGTTTCTGCAGGGAAGGAGGAGATGCACTCAGGAGTCCCCATGGGCTCCCAGGGCTCCCGGCTCTGCTTTCACTCTGATTTATTTCTGCTGCCACAGTGTCCAGTGCAGCCTTTTTTCCTATAGAGCTGAGCCTTGAGGTGGCAGGTCTGTGTGGATTCTCTGAAGTCTGATATAGGGTTGAGTTGTTCCTCCTTAATATAACCTCTCTCCCCTCCCCAGCTGCTCATCTTCAGGAAATGTTTAGAAATGAAGTAGCTGTGAAAACTCTACCCAGCCTGTCATCAGCTTGGTCTGAAATGAGCAAACAGCCTCGAAGGTTACAAGAGGGAATTCACACGTGTGGCCTTGCCTGTCCCTGCCCACACAGTGCTACTGCGTCTGCTTCCCTTCTTCAGAAAACCAAGCTAAATAAAGCTGCTGCCGTTGCTCTGGTGGCACAGCAGTCTCTCCTGCCGTTTTCCTGAGTGCTGCTTTTGCCTGTGCAAGGCAAGAGGAAAGAGTGAGTGAAGATTTTTGGGAGGCCACAATAAAACTGATGGATTCTTCCCTGGGGCTGTGTTGGATTGCAATTTCTGACACATCAGCTGTGGAAATCCAGGGTAATTTCACTAAAGCCTCTCCAGATAACTGCCTGTGTAAATGAGACCAGGATTTGGCCTGACTGTTTTAAAGAAAAACTGCCCAGGGGATACCTCCAAGATGCACACTCTTGCTTTCTGCCTCTTGTAGCAAATGCAGCACTCCTACAAGGCAATTCTTCACTTTAAATGGAAAGTCAAGGCACTGCTTCCTTTAGAAATATTCCCGCAGTGCTGGAAATGGCAGCACTTGTTTGGATGGTAGAGTTCATGAGATTCCCAGGAAACTGGGCACCTGGGCCACCTCCCTGTGAAGCTGATGGCAAAGGAACGTGGCTGGACTCACGCTGCAACGTGGCTCCTGCAGGGCTTGTATGTTGAGTGATGTACGGCACTAACATCAGCCTGGGTAGTAGAAGCCTTCCCATGTAGGTAGGCACGTGCATACATATAGATGCACTTGCAATATCTAGCAAAGTAAACAGCAAAATACTGTCATGTGTGCTCCTCTCAGCTCATCAGGTGGCAGCAAGCATCTGAAATGCAGATTTGTTGTCTTCCTTCCCTCCTTCCTTCTCTCTCTTCCTCTCTCAGGCTGAAAGAGGAACTGGGTTTGGGTTTTGCCGGATTTTGTGTTTTGCCGGGGAGCTGTGGAGGGCTGTCAGTCTTGGTCATTACAGGCTTTGTCTGTCTGAGCACCTTGTCAGCTTGTGGAGCTAACGATTAGGTGGCAGCAGGATGTAATGGTGTGTTATGTCCACATGTTGTCTTGTTATATTAATGTTACATGATGGTGTCCTGCTGCGTTGGAGGAGTGTGTGGGAGGGGGGTCCTCGGTGCATCATGCTGAATGGCTCTGTTCCCCTCCCACCTGCAGGGACTGGGATTTTGGCCTCTCTGGGCTTGCCTGGGAGCGTGGGGTTGGAGGCACCATGGGGCACCTGACTCCTTGTAAGGGCTCAGATGAGCAATTAGGGTAAGAGATTGATCTTGGCCAAGCTCCAGCTCCAAGTGGACCAGGCAGAGCAGAGGGCAGTGTGCAGGAGAGTGGGGTTGGTTGCTGCCCTTGCTGGTGGCGGAAGAGGAGGCGCTTTGAGATGGCTGGAGGAGCTCAGGTGACCTGCAGAGCAGCAGGGACAGCCAAGACTGAGTGCACAGGGCACAAAGGGCTGGAGTCACTCCTGGGAGACCCTCAAACCAGCTCAGGAAATGGCTACAGCCTCTGTCCAGCCTGGGCACCTATTTTCTCCCTCTTGGAGACCAGGGGATTAACTCGAGGTCTGCAGCCCAACCTGATATCTGCTCGCTGCTCCCTCAGCCGGGATCAGCAATGCAGCCTCCAGTGGTTTGCAGCTGCACTGTTCTTGGCTCCCCAGGGCAGAGACACTTATTGATTCAGTAAATCATTTTAGCATATGTTTAAATCTATGTGTGTAGGACGGGCTCTGAGCACCTCTGGGTGCTGAGGGCTTAAAAAGCATGCCACCTGCCTACAAGGCTTAGTAGAGGCTTCAGCCTTGAGGGTGTAAAACATGCCAGTTAATGGAGAGTCTGGGGAAAGGCAAACAGAGATGGAGCTTTCAGGAGAAACCTGTGACAGCCTGTTCAGGAGTGCTGAGAAACAGCACGTGAGTGCTGCACTTGGCCTCTGCTCTCAAAGATGATATACATGCAGGTTTGAAGTGGAGAGCTGGGAGCCAGCAAGTGGGAAGATAGGAGCATCCATCCTGCTTAAAAAACAGAATCCCAACACCAGTAGTGGTCCACAGTGAAAGCTGGAGGACAAGTATTGGAAATAGGTAAGCAGACACGTATTTTCTTGTTATGTTCTCCTAGGACCCAGCAGCATGGGGCTTGGACACCTCCTGAACCAGAGCTGTGTCTGCAAGATGTGTCTCGAAAGAAGCACCCATGAATGACAGCTTCTCCGGTTTCCTGGCTGCCCCCAGGCTCTGACCTCAGAGCAAAACGGGAGGTTTTGCCATGGCTGGAGGGAAAACACTGGGGTCTCATGTTTCTTTCTCTTGATAACCAAGCGCAAGCTGGAAAAGCTGATGCAGGCCTGCTTCTCACAACATGCCTGTGATGGAGGATTGCAAGCAGAATAATAGAGCAAGACGCACAGGGTGTTTGCATGGAAGCATGTGTCAATTTTCTTTTGAGGGTCAGATTGGTGGCTTCAGCAGGGGAAATCCTCTGTATGGCACAGCCGGTCCTTTCCCAATGGTTAAGATCCTGCTGGGTGTGAAACACTTTTAAGCCTAGCTGTGTAGGTGTCACGAACTGTTCTTCCGGCCCACTGGTGACAGATGGGGGTTTTTTTCAATACATCAGGCAGTTTAGGCTTATTTAGCTTTCACCCTTACTGATTGGGTTATTCGGTTTACGCATATCCCCAAAGGCCACTTTCAGTATTGCTAAAACCTATTGTGGCTGCACCATGGTTTGCACCCCCCCACCTCCCCCAATAGACCGAGCGACATGCAAGCATGAAAAGAGGCTTCTTGAGGGATGGAGGAAACCTACTGTCTCTAGCAACTTGCTTTGCAGTTATTTTTGATTGAGGCTGAGGCCGTTGTGGTTTGTGCCCCAGAAGAAACCGGGCTGTGCGCAGCCAGTTCCCAGCAGCACTGATGTTTGCCTTTTACCTTCTCTGATCCCAGAGATGTTTGATTTCTAAAGATCAGAAGGGAACAGATTCCTTTGACTTCCTCTAACGTTCGCAAGGTCAGGGAGCGATCCTGTATTTCTTCATCTCATTCAGTCCATAAGAATGTGGAAGCTTGTAGGAGTATTAATTACAGCCAATTATAACCTGTTTGACTAGCCAAGATGCCCAAATGGCTACTAAAACCTGCTGTTGTTTAAGATGGACATTTTTCTTCAACCAAGGAAGCCTTATGGCTTTGAGGAGCTCACACAGCAGTTGTCCAGCAGGACTGATCCGTGGTGCAGCTTGGTCAAAATTGAACATGTTCCTGAGAAATTCTTGCCTGCTGTTTGTTTGCTCTGTGGGGTCCTGATGGCTTGTCATGAATTTCTTCCAGCCCAGCTGGTGAATTTTTTAATCTGCCTGTTGATTACACAGGGACCATGTATTTACAGCTCTGCACTATTATTTTGGGTTTTTTGCATTATGAAAACACCTGGGAAGCCCTGTTGAGGACGAAATGCTCTTTGTGATGGGGCAGCAGCAACTAGCTTGGAGTCATGACTGTGAAGGCAGATGTGAAAGTTGCAACTGGATTTGTGAGCCTGGGAATGGAGGAAGTCACTTGCAGAAGTGGGAAGCAGAAACCTAAAAACTGGGCCAAGTAATTAAGCGACTGGCTGGGTGCTGTGCAAACACAGACCAAATAGCCCTCAGTTTTCATCTGTGAAAGGGAAAAACTACCAGCTTTTCAGCTGTGATAATCAGTGATGGGTATCCAGCTGTAACCTGGGGACACGGCAGCAGTGAGGTCCCTTGGTTTAAACCAGTCCCTTGGTTTAAAAGAGACAGAGCTCAAAATGCCTGTGGCTTCCAGTACTTGGTCTGCTTCGGGGCTCCCATCTTGCTCCTGTGACCAAGAGCGATACTATGGATTTATTGAGATAAAAATGGTCGTAGCCATACATTGTAGCTATACAGCTTTGTTTCCAGGGTTATAAACAGACGCAGCTCTCCAGACAGCCTGTGCTGCCAGGCATGACTTATTGTTGGGTGCCTCGGGAGCAGAGCACACATGAAGGAAGCTCCTGCTGACCATATGATGCCCCAAGTCTCCATGTTTATGAGCACCACACTGGTGTGATAATGCTGATTTCAGTCTTGGTACCCCTGATTCACCCCAGGTAGCTAAGTGGTAGATTAATCACTGCACTTACCTCCTGTGGGCAAAGTGGTGCTTTTCTCATGGGCCTTGAATTTTTGTTCTTAAATGTGAAACTCTCTGTACTGCAGTGTTCCATGTCCTCTGACAGCAGTGACCACTGGTTGGCTGCTTGGTTTTAGGTACACTTCACTTTTCCCCTCCCTCTCCTATTAGTCTACAAAGTCTTTTGCCTCCCTCTCCAGCCAGATAGGGCCAGCCTCAACCACTGTCCCAGCCCACCAGGAGGAGAGGAGACCCAGCTTCCAGATGATGCTACAGAGCCAGGAGCACAGCTCCTCTTGCTCTCCTGATACTTTCCTCATCGTGAGCCCCACAGGGCGGTTTCCCTCAAGGTGAGAAACAGCTGGGAGGAGTGAGGATAATTCCTGTCCACGTGAGATCCTTGTGCAACAACACAAGTCACCTGTGGTTTGGCTGTTGTTATGAAGCCTTGATTGGTCTGGGCCCAGGGCGAAAGGGAGGGCCTGACTCTTTGGGTGACATTCTTTGGGTGGCTGCAGGAATGATGAAGAGGAACTGTGATGGGTGATGTTGTCCATCAGCTCCTTCCTGGCAGGAAGTCCTCTCATCATGGCAAGGAGGAAGTCGAGAGGGATAGTACAAACTGTACCAACCGCAAGGGAACCCTTGTCCTCCAGCATGGGCTTACAGATTCTGACTTGGCAACTTGCTTTGGGGAACCAGATGGTAACACTGAATGAGCCCATCTTCACTACAGATACTCTGGGCCTGAGTCTGCCACTCAAAACTATGCAGACGGTCCCAACGGATGAGTGCTCCCAGCCTGGGAACAGGCAGCAAAGCCAGGCTCTATAGGTCAAATGTGCTGATTGGATTTTATTAAACAAGAAAAATACCCCCTCATCGGTCAGTGGGGCCCTGCAGTGGTCCTGTCCCCTCCTTTCTGCTGATGTGGGTGCTCATCTGACCTTCCAGGGAGCTGGTTTGGGGAGCTAAACTGGTTGAGAAGTAACCCTCCCCCCAAAAAAAAGTGATTAGTCTTCACCACAGATGGTGTATGCTGGTGTTGGTGGTAGGGAGGGAATGGGAACGGGTGGCTGGGGGTGGTGGAGGAAGGGCAGGAACCACAACCCTCTGACTTGGGTCAATTAAAACTGTTGTGGAATTTCACCCTAAGGCTTCAGTGGGATTTAATGTAAGCAATGCAGTAGCCGTGGCTTCTCGATGTGGCATGGGGAGAAACTGCACCTATGGAGCAGTAAGGAGAAAGGAATGAGGGAAGGTGCCCGCAGATGAGAATGGCTCTAACTTCTAAAGAAACACAACACTTGGTAATTACTAGAACTAAGCACATTTCAAACGTCACTGCCTCTTGCACTGTCAGTGCATATTCATTTTGAGAAAGACAGAATGTGCTGGGGTTGCATTCTCTCTCCTCTTTTCATGAATCTGCTAACGTGTTCAGGAAAGGTCTGTTTTCAAAGCCTGTATATTAGAGGTGTATTAATTTTGAACATGTCAAAAGGAACATTTGCACTGGAAACAGTTCTTCAAGTTTGCCTGCATCACAAATGAAACTAAAACCCTCATGCTGACCGTAAGCATGCTCCATTCTGATTAAACTTGGGTCGATTCCAGCTGAACTCAGGCACAGGCTTACTGGGCTATACTCTCCCCCATTCATCATCTTTCTGATTTTTTTTTTTTTTTTTACTCCTTGTAACTACACTTATTTAAGGGCATTTGAAGAAATAACTTCAAGTTAAATATGACGGGAACTAAACTTTTATTTTGTCTCTCCTCAGCTTGTAGACAAATCCTTTATGTGTGGTAGGGCTGCAGACCCTGTAGATCCATGTGTCTAATCAAAGCAGATAAGAGTGTAACTCAGACCTTGCATATTTCAATGAAATGTTCATGAATCCGGGAGGGAATAACCTGGGGTGAACATCACTTTGTAAGAATCTGAATATATTCTGTATCACTGTCAGCAACATGCAGATGGCTCAGGAAATTCAGAAGCGGGCCTGTGCTTGTTGAGAAATGTCTCGCTGCTTTGGCTCTGAGGGCAATAATGATCACATTTGCCCAGATTCTCATTTAATTAGCAGATTTCCAAAATTGGGCGTTGAAGGACTTAAGTCACTATTTACCCTGTGTGGAAGCATGTGGCTTCCCAGGGAGGCTGAGAAACGCCAGCTCCTACTGGAGTTTGTGTGAGTGGAGGGTGCCCAACCTCCTGAGACACGAGGCAGGTTCTTACTTGGCTACTTAATATGGACATAAGTGCTGAATATTAAACACGCCTTCATTAGATGATGCTTGTCTCTATTTTTGAATTGATTCCTTTGAAGACCTATAGGTTAGGAGTGGGAAGGAAAACCGGTAATGGAGTGAAAATGACTGTGATTTAGAGATCGGATTGCATACAGCTAGAGCCATGCATCAGGGTAATGAGATTCAGGCTCGTTTGGTTACGAGCACTGGAGACAGAAGCAGAAAATGTGATCCACCAAGCCAGCTCTCAGGAAATGAGAAACAATAGAGTGAGGAAATCAAATTTCAAACTGCAGGGATATATTTATCAAGTTTTCCTTAGAAATTTTGCTGGGCCTTTTGACGTTCTCTGTGCAGCTTTTTTTTTTTTTTTTTTCCCTGTATTTTTTCGGTCAGCCGACATATGGCTGGAGGATTAGATCACTGTAAAGCACCGTTGTTTGTGACCTATTTGTTAATGCAGGGCTGGGGTCAGCGAGAAGAGACAAATGTACTTGTCATTGTTCGGTGCTTTTCAAGTGCTGTTCCTGTTGTCGCTCACGCCGTGGCCAGGCATTTGGAACAAACTCATTAGCTAATTAGTGGTGTGCTCAGCCCCACGTGGCGGTAGTCGCTGTGTGGGCGATATTCACATTATGGCTGTGGAACAGGCCCTCCTGTGGCTTCCTGGCAGCCGCTCTTCGCTAGGTTAGTTGGGAGGGCAGCCGTGGCCGGGCAGAGCCGGGGGAGGCTGCATCTGCCTCGTCTTTGCTGGGAGAGTCTCTTGCATACCAGACATGGCGCTGCAGCGCTGCTCGTCATCCTTCTGCTCCTTGCCATGCAACAGCCCCTCTACTCCCACTCGCTGGATCTACTGCCACCATCTGCCTTCTCTGCGTGGACTGCTCTGCTGCCGGCGTGGCTACCGGGGAGGTGCCGCGGCTATCAGTTTCCGGTGCCGAACTCCTACTGCAAATAGTGGCCTTGAACTCTGTCTCTGCCAACGCAGCTGAAATGTTGTGGGCTGGGAACAATTTGACAGAGCAGCTCGGGCCAACATCCACGGTGTGGTACAGCCGCCTGGAAAGAGGGATGGGGCAGCACTGGGGTGGAAAGTTTTCTATGTTAGATCCTGGATTTAAAATCGCAATATAAACAGCAGCGACATCCTGTTGCTAATATGAAACAAGGGCCATAGATCCACTGCCACAAGTCCCCTCTCACTGGGGATGTCCTTTGCAGCCTGGGCAAATCTCTGCTGGTGCAGCTGTTATCAGTTGGGTACCTGGCCAGCGCTCCAGGAACACTGTCATTTAAGGCATTAACGCAGGAGTAATAAAAAAAAAGTGTAATTTTACTTGGCTGGCTTGTTTTGCTTGCACCAAGTAGCTTGATCTGGTTGATAGGAAATACAGTTTTGTTGATACAGGCGTGCCAGCTGCAGGAGCTCTTTGCTGGGTTTGTTGATTCCTACACTTATGCTGTAGACGGAGACACCTGGGATGGAGCTGGGAACGGAGAGGAAGCCGCCTCCTGCTTCGGAGAGTTGTCTGCCCAGACCTGGGAAGCGGGTGGGCAGGAAAGAAGGCAGCAGGAACAATCTTGTTCTTCCCATTTTATTTTACACAAGAGCTTTCTTCTCGTTCTTTAGAGCTGTCAGCACCTAATCATTAGGATTAATGAACGCACACAGAAACATTAGGTTTCCATCATTGCCATTTTCTTCTAAAGAAGAAAAGAGGGAAGTATTCTTTCAGCTCCTGCTGATAGTCAGATGCGTGCTGATCCTTTATTTTTTTTCCCCCCAGAATTTAATTCTTCCTAGCTCAAGGTTAACAGCTAAGCCAGCATCGCAGCTAACTGCAGAAGACTTGGCTTCCCAGCTACCAGATGGTATTCAAAGCATTTGAACTTGCAGCATTTCTAAACAAGTTGCTTTTAATGCAGCTTACTCGGGTGTTTCACTGCAGTCCCCGTTCTTCTGTGTTTCAACCTCAATCCGTCTCCTATTGAGGTCAGCGGGAATTTTGCTACTGGCTCCACAGGAGAAAAGGCTGGGCCGTAAGTTTGCAGCGCTCAACCTGACCTTCCTTTCGCTTGAAAAGCGCTATCTTATAAACTGGATTTTGCTCTGAGTTTCCTTTGTTTTGTTATGCTTTAGTAAGGCAAGATTCCTCAGGAATTTGGGTTTTAAATGACCAGTAGCACTACCCAGAGCCAGCTGTAACGCGAGCAGAGTCCTGCGAGCCAGCTTCTCTCCTGACCCGCACCAACCGCGACAGTCTCCCGACCAGCGATGTCCCATTTCCTTGAATTGTCTCATGGTTTTACGATTGGAACAAATATATCCAGGGAGAACTGCCATGAGACCACGAACCTCCTCCAACCTGTGATCCCGGACACCGGTTTAGTCATTATCCCCAGAGGGGAAGGACGTGCGCTCCCACCCACCCAGACTGCCCGGCTCCACCTGCCGAGTTCACGCCCGTGTGGCTTCACCGAGCTGCCCTTCTAGAAGATCACCCAGCGTGGCCACCAGAAAGCTCCCTCCTGCCACCCAAAAGTGTCCCCCAATCCGTAAACGTCATTATTTTGTATTGGTGTCTTTGTCAGGAGGGGGAATGGTGCAGTAACCGCACAGCATGAGGTGATGGCAGCTGCTTCGGGGCCTGGCAGCCCACCCAGCACCCTGCTTTTTGGGGGGCATCCCTGCAAAGCGGGGCTTCCCCCCCTGCACAATGGTTTCCCCTTGGAGACAAGAGCGAGGAGGGGGCTCCCTTCGGATTCCCGAGTGTTTTCCTTCCACCAGATGTGGCAACGGGCCCGAGCAGGAGCTGGGGCACTGCCCAGCGGCTGGTCCTGCCTCAATCCCCACTGGTGCCTGCCCCTAACCCTCCTCGGCCGGGAGGGCCGCGGGCCCGGCTGTGAGGAGACCGGGCCTCGGTTGCGAGGAGCCCCGGCCTGGCTGTGAGGCGTGAGGGGAGGGAGCTGCCCCCGCGGCGCGGACGGGGACGGACCGCGTTACCCGGGCGGAGGCCACCGCTCCTGCTCCCCTCCCTCACCCTTCGCCGCGCCCGGGCCGGGGCCGCGCCTCGGGGGCGCGCGCGGCCGCCGGTTCCGCCTCCTCCGCCACCTCCCCCCGGCCGCCGCCATGTTGGATGGTGCGTGTGGGTGTCAAACCCAGCGAGAGGCGGCGGCGGCGGCGGCCGGGCACCGGGACACCCCCTCCGCGCCTCCCGCGGCCCCTTCTCCGCTCCTCCCGCACGCAGCGCCAGGTCAGTCCGGGAGCCGTGGGGCGCTTGGGTGCGGGAAGGGGGACGGACGGATGGACGGCGGCGGAAGAGCCTCCCCCCCCTCCCTCCGCCTTTCCCCTCAGCAGCGGGGTGCGGGGTGGGCGCGGGAAGGGGCCCCCCCCGGGGCTCCCCCTGGGGAGGGAGCGGGCCCGGCGGCTGGCTGCGGGGCTGGGGCGGTGGCTGAGGGCCGCGGGGCCGGGGCAGCCCCGGCTGGGGGGCCGGGGTGGCCTTTGTTGTCTCCGTGGGGTGGGCAGCAACAGTTACTGCCCATCATGGCAGCCCGGCGGCGGGAGCAGGGAGCGGAGCTGCCGGGACCCGCCGGGCCGGGGCGGGGAGGGGACACCCCATCGCCCCGGCCCTTCGCCTCTCGGGGTGCGGGGTCCGTCCCGCTCGGGGCCGGCAGCCGCCGGAAGGGTTTTCGCCTCCGGTCGAAAGTTCGGGCCTGGCTTCTTCCTGTGCTGGGCGATGGGGCCGGCCGCCTCCCTGGAAGTCGATGGGGCTGGTGGAGGGGGGTGGCGGCGGCCTGGCCCGGCGGGGGGCTCCGCGGTGTCCGTCACCTCGTCTCTGCGTTATTAACCTTCATCGTGGTGGTGTGGGATTTGTTTTATTCTTCCAGTAACGTTGTCAGTTTGGAAGATAGGTAGTAGTGCTTTTAATTATTTTGTAAAGGATTTTTTTTTTTAATATATACATTTTTTTTCAGTCTTTACCTGCAGTACATGCTACAGATTGGTCTTGGGTAGTCAGGGTGCTGCATTATATTAAGCATTATTGTTGTGAAGTATATTGAAACAAGAATTATCACAGGTTACCCACAATGGAGGTTTCCTATTTTAAAGCCATAAGGCTTATCAATAACATTTCGTCTCAGTTTTATTTGTCCAAGGGGTATGTAATGCTTCCCCCCTCCCCCTTCTTAAGTATGGCATCATCAATGATCTGAACAGCTAAGTTATATTTAACATTTACATCGATTGGAGACATTTCTTTTTCTTAATCTACTAAGAAAATATCCTGAATGATCTACATATACATACATTTTCAACAGGAGGCCTAAAATACTTGTTCAGGTTAAGGTGTGTTGCGGGTGTTACAGACTGTAGAGGCTGACTGTAGGAGTTCAAAATGCAAATCAGGCCACAAGATTAAGTTTTATTATTCTCTCCACTGAAAGACATGGTTTATGGTAATATGGAACTCTTGCATAATTCCAGTGTGTTGCTGTGTTTTGTGCGAGACAAGGTCATAGAAAAGTAGATTGTTAGGATGTAAAATAAGGGATGTTAGAATGATTTTTGATTAAAAAAAATATGATTATATAGTAATGATATCTTTAGCAAAATACAGCCTATTTAGGAAGTACTTCTAAATATGTTTGCCTTGGCTGATTCTTGGATACGTTATTTTCCAACAAACTCATATATAGTGTTTTATTGTGAAGAATCAAAACTTTTGATAAATTTTCTTTTATGAACTTGAGGTAATGGTAAACTAGCTAGCTAGAGTTTCAAAGATAATCTTCCATATATTAAATATTTAACTATGTTATCAAAAATTATCAAGTACAAATGAACCATGAGTATGCATTCCTCAAGAATTCTGATAAGGCCGAATTTACTGCAAGTTAAACTTCAGGAAGTTTGATTTATGGGTGCTGACTGTAACTTCCTTGATGCCATAAAGTAACTATGTGATGTCATCCTGCTGTGACAACGGTTCTCCTACATGGTAGCTTGACTTTTATATTTGCTGACAAATGAAAGCTAATATCTGCCTTTAAGAAATGAAATATAGTGAGATACTAACAGGACGGACCACTCGCTTTATAAAAAAATAATTGACCTGTTGCCTAGGTAGGAGCTAAGTATCGTTGGATAATACTTGGGCAAGAAAAGTCCTATCTGCGAGTTGCCTGGTGGTCCTGTCCTAATAGGAGAAGAGATATCTGAGACCTGGCTGTTGCGTAGCCTGGATGGTAATGTTCATGTTGTTTTTCACGTCTTTTATTCTTACAGTCATTTTTAATGAATAGTTGACAAACATCTGATGTCCAGTGCAAGCAGTGCTGTATAATGCAATGAGCATAAATGAATTCAGCTTGTACTGACCGCATCATTATTTACATAACTGGTTAATCATGCTAATTTTGTTCCAGCTGTCAGCCATTTGATTGCTTTAAAACTTGGAGCTTTTAAGAAGCCTCAAATCTTGGATCACTGCTGTGAAATGCCAAAGGCCTAGTTTGTTACTTCATAAAAATGCTGATAGTCTTCCTTGATGCAGAAATTGGTGTTTTGCGTTTTCTGGGTTTTTTTTGTGTTTTTTTTTTTTTTTTGAGAGAGAAATCATTAAATGATAATCTGTTTTAGTAGAAATGCATTCCAGAGTAGTTATGATATTCATGATCTTGCTTTTCTTAGGTCTCATATGTAGGATGGGGAAATGACTATTGGTTTTACCTGGTCTAGAAGACTATAAGTTATTCTAAAATCTTTATTTAATGACTGGTACTCAGGAAGCAACTTCCCAGTCTTCCAGTGCTGTATTTGCAAAGCGCTAAATTGTCTCTTGGGATCTGGCTAATAGAAAATGAAAGGTGCCTGGTTTGTGTGAATGTCTGTAATGTTCTTTTTCCACTTTGCCTTGCTCTGATCTGTGCAGGGAAAGTATCGAAAGGTACTAGTATCCTGCTGTCTTAAGTGCTTCAAAGAACAGCGGGCTTTTTTTGTGTATTTCAGTAGCCTGGCTGCTCATTAAGAAGGCATGAGACACCATGGAGGAGAACAACATGTATGCTGTCCTCTAGAATAAAACCTGCTAGTCTGATTGTAGGTCCGCTAGCATTAGTATACTTCAGTTTGGTTACATACTGGTATGTGCTGAATAGTAGACCATAAAAAGTCCCAGAATTAATCAGTTTAGGTGGCTGTTACGTGGTTGCCTTCCTGTTCTGGGCGGGTGAGGGGAATTTAGAATGCCTGTGTGTCAGAATAAGTGAATTCAGAGACCGTAAGCTTCAGAATTTAGAACTAGGTGGCTGCCACAACTGAGCCTCTCGGTGAGTGGTGCAGGAGGTAGAAAGCTACGGAAAAGCTGGTATTGCTTATTTATCATTTTGCAAATAACAGTTTTGTCTCTGGTTTTCCTCAAATTTGGGATTTTGTTGATTTTATGACAGTGCTCCAAACTATTGATAAAAGGCAAAATACTTGGATCGAACAGTTCTAAGATGTGTTTTGTGGGTAATGGGTGGTTGTAGGCTGTTCTTAATGAGTGAGTAGCTTAAATTACTGAGACTGAGTTCCTTCAAACTGTTGAATATATGTTCAGAGTTACCAGAAGTTGTTAAATGTGTGTAAATATCTAATAGTGGAGTTTGTAGGAATGATTATACTAGTTAGAAAATTAGTATTAAAGTATTTTTTGTTTTCTACTTGTAATGTCACCAGCAAGTGGAGGTATTTACCAGAATTTGTTTTGTAATTCACTAATGTGCATTTTTATATGGAAATACTACTTTGAATCACTATGCTTAGTGAAAGGCTTTTCTTCTGTATAGATATTTTTTACCTCTTTTTTTGGTATTGTTACAAAAATTGAACTTAAAAATCAATCTCAGAAACAATGCCCTGTGCCGTGTTAATTGTTAATAGCGTGTATATCTGTTTTCATGTCACCCAGGGCTGTTAACATAAATGCCTCTGACTAGTGCCTTGAGCTTGCGTTCAAGGTCAGACTCAGTCTGTTCGTGCTGCCTGTGCCTTGGCTTGCACCCCGACTCGCCGAAGCCAGCTCTTTCCAGGTGGGGAAACATGAGTACGGAGCAGAGGAGAGCTCAGGCACCAACAGGTCCCCTCTGGCAGCGTGAGTGCAGACGGCTTTAGCAGTAGGACTGGGTGAAACCAGTCCCAGCCCAGAACTGCATAAGTCTCTGCGTTGGAGGCTCCCCTTATCTAAGTTTTATGGTGGAGGTGGCTGGGTAAGGTTCTCAAGAGTCTCAAACTCAGCATGTTTCATTGTCCTGATGCATACAGTTTATTTTCAAGTAATAAGTCTCTTTCCACGGTTAGGAGTGGATCTCTCCGAGCTGCCTAAAGTAATTGAAATTTTTGCATGAGACCTCTGCAGTTTTCTTCTACACTGTTGACTGCTGCTGTCTTTCCTCTGAGTGCTGTTTTATTAATGTTGTCTACAGTTGCTGAGTCTTCTGTCATGTAACCATATAACGAATACTAAATGTACAAGGCATGAGAAGTAGAATAGTTTTAAAGGGTGACCGAGGCAGGAGAACACTTACATGCAGTCTGCTTCTGTAGACGTGGTACAAACCTGTCTTTTGTGTTTTAGACTTCTGTCTCCTCCTTCTTTCTTGCCCTCATCATTACCTTTTACTTTGCACATGTAGATGTCTGTTCTCATGCTTATTTGAATAGCAGTTCTGGTTCCTCTCTCCAGACTGGTCACATACAGGTTTCATATGGCATGGATTTGATCACCTTTAGATCCAATCTTTTGGTGGATGTTCTTTTTTGATGGAAATTTCTGATCTTATCACTTACAGTAAAATATTAATCTGTGAATCATTTGCTCCTTTATGCTTATAGTGCAGAACTAGATGAACTATACTTTTACAGATCAGCTAATAATTTTTTTTTTTTAAAGCTCAGAGCTGGTTATTAGTTTAAAGACATGCCAGGCACCTTACCTAGAGATGTTTTATGTCCGTTCTTCAAGATTGAAATCAGAAGACTCGCCTGCCTTGTTTGTTTTTCAGTGTTGCAGTAGTTATACTCATGGCCCATTTTTGGGCCTGTCATTCTAGAATTGACTACTTAAAGATAGATGGTGGAGTCTGGGGGTCATGGCTGAAACGCCACATCTGTTCCTCTAGAGAAATTCAACAGCCAGACATTGATTTAATCTCCCTGCAGGATAACCTTATAGAGACTTTCCTGCAGTTCTGAGGATGTCACTTACATAATGTAATGTCTTCTAAAATCAAACGGCTAGTTTTCATTATTTAAAAGCAGAAACCCAAGCAGAGCAAGCTTTGTATGTCTGTCTGTTGGGTCTGTTCTTTTTGGTTGAGTTTTGCCACCGAGAAATGATACAATATACGTTGTAGTCCTGCTAGTTAAAAATGTCAGCATGGGCGACAATGGTGCTAATGATGTTAGGGATGTTCTTTTACATTTTTTTCTTTGTGTGCTTTGAAATCTTATTAATTTCTAGATTTAAGATCAATTTAGTAGTTTCTGAACCTTTACAAGGGCAATGGTCTTTTCATAGCTTTGCTAGAACAAAGACATTTTAAGAATCTTAATAGAGAATCGTATAATCTTATTACAACTGCTCCTGACTGTTTAAATCACTTCCTTGTACTTAAATAACAATCTGTCACCAGCTATTTCTTGATTGTAGTTTTTGTCAGATGCAATTTATCCCCCTCTGTGTTTTTGTTTTTGTTTTTTTTTCCCCTGATTGTGCAACCCTTAGGTTGGCAAGCAATTTCTTTCCCAAACAGTTCTTCTGACTTCATTGGGACTAATCGCATGAGTAATTGCTCACTGGTGTAAGGGTTGTACAGTTCACAAATAAAACCTTTGTTTGTAGGACCTCATGGACAAAACCCACTAAAATAACTGATATTTACAGTTCTAATATTCCTTAGGGAACAGCAAAACAAAGTATTTTTAAAGGTAACTTCCTCCCCTGAGGTGCAGGCATGAAGACTCCCTCAAACATGTTTCCTTGTAGGTAGGAAATCTGTTCTCAAGCGGCTAGTCGTGTGTCGCTAACTGGGTGAACAAGCCCCAAGCAGCATTTTAGTTTTGTCATTCTCCTGATTTTTATTTATTTTTTTCTTTTAGTAGTGAGGATTTCTTTGGCCAAATCTGTTGACCCAATTGCCGCTGCAGCTGCTTTTCTACTAACTTTCAGCTCTGTTTGGACAGGGATGAGGCTTGTGACAACAGCAATAAGGCATAGATGTTTGATCCAAACCTATGAAATCAGCCAAAATCTAAGATCATTAATTAATCCTTATCCTTCAGTTCTACATTGAAATATTTCAACACGCCTGCCTGTTCTCTGATGGATGGTCAAGCAGAGTGTAGTTTGTCATGTGGTATATGTAAAGGAAAGCACTTCAATTATTATTTGAAAAACAGAACTTTAATGTTTTTAATTATTCAGTTAGTTAATTAATCAGTGAAACATCCTACCATTTTGTGACGTTGCTGGAATGTGACTAGTAATGTCTGTTTGGAGGGAGATCTGAATCATGCATTATCAGCAATATTCAGATATAGGGAAGGTCCGGTGAACCTTTGAAACGCCCCTGCCCAGGTATTTCATCATTTGATAAAAACCTCTTTCTATATGACCATTTGGAAGCGTAAGACTCGCATCTGTTCTGTTATCTAATGAAATATTTGCCTTCTGAGCCCATACTGGCTTATTGCATGGTTTTATGATTGCTTCTTGCAGTGATTTTATTTGTTTGTTTATTTATTTAAGGGCTTGGAATGCTTATTGCTGATGAGAAGTGTTACTATTTTTTTGCTGCTGTTGTTGAGCAGAGTTCATTAAGTTAAACTTTGTCTACCAATTTAGGAGAGTATTTCTCAGAGAGTGAAGGTAATGCCTCTGTTGGAATGTTTTTCGATAAATAGCATAGGTGGCAGCAAGTACTTTTCTTAGAAGTATGCAAATGCAGATCAGAAATCAATATTTAATATTGTAATTGTAGTTTTTGAGAATTTCTACAACTTATGTATATTTTTAAAGCAGAAATTTCTACATGCTACTCAGAAGAACAGGAAGACTGTCATTGCACTGGACTGTAATTGTGTAGCCCATGCTTTTTTATACTTTTTCAGCAAAGCAACTGTCTTCTGAAGATTTTAAAAGATTGGTACCTGGGTGGCTCCTCTGAAAGATATTTGTGTTTATATAGTTTACTGGTTCACTTGAGCAGATTTAATAAGGAAGTAAAATACAGAAATGTTTATAATTGGTTTATTGGTTTTACTTGGCTTTCAGAATTCTTAAATTTTAGAGAAGCTGAAGTATAAAAGCTTGTGTGACAGCAAAATCACTTTTAAACTGTTTTATTGCAGAGAAGCACTGAGGTATATCATCAAAGGATGTGAGGGTGTTTTAGTCTGCAAAACTGCTTAAGTGTTACATTTAAAATTTACAAATCGCTGACCCCTTTGTGAAACACTGAGACAGACTGAAATGTCTGGCTTCTTTTTACATTTGACTACCTAGTGAATAATCTCCTTTTTCCTAGGCTGCTGGTTTAAGCACGCTGAATAGTATAATTGACATTTTGGTGTCTTTCTGCCAACTAATAGTGTCTGCATATATATAATTTTACAATAATAAGAACATATGATGCCTCCAAGAGAGTATTTACATTGGCTTTAAAAGACAGAACGTGTTCTAGAACTGAAGATGTATGATGCTGGGGAGTGTTCTGCGTGGTGGGAACTCTCTGCTGATGTTGCAGGCTGCTGAAATGTTGAAGAGGTGAAGAACAGCAGGATACTTTTGCAGGCTGTCTTCATTATACTGGTTTTAATATGCTTTATGAGGGCTTTTCGGTTCTGCAGTTTATGGTCGAGATGAAGCAAAGTATGTAAGTACGTATTTCACTTTGAACATGTGAGGGATCTGTTGATCTGGGACTGGTCATTGGCTTACAGTCGATGCTGAACACGACACGTCATTTTTTAGTACTGTTAGCTTTCCAGGTGTAAATGCAAGAAACATGCTGGAACATCCTGAATGCAGAAATATTTTTGTTATGTATGTACTGGCACAAAATTGTGTCTGGATTCCGGATGCCTTGGGACAGAGCCAGATTTTTAAATATTTTATTTTTTTTGGTCAATTTGGATAGTGAATATAATAGTATAGTGTCTTTTCCTGTCCCTGGAAATGCTGATTTTTAGTTTTATTTTAAGAAAGCATTTTATTTTCTTACTCAGAAGAAAAATAAACGTTAAAGGAAGAAGAAAGTCTGTGCTTGTTGGTTGTTTTTTTTTTTCACCCTTGTTTTTTTTCTCAGTTTATGGCCTGAAATATGCCATCAAAACTTTCTCTCTTTTGTCTCACAAATTCTAAGTTGAGAAATTGAGATGTGGAAGGTGGGTAGGGATCTTGAGGTAGTGAGGGTAAGAGAAGGGGAGAAACACACTGGTGTAAGTTGCCTTGGTATTGGCACAACGTGCTCACAGTAGAACTTCTTCCAGATAGCAGAACCGGTAAGTTACGTGAGTGTGTGTCTTTGTAGATGCGTGTATATATAAACCGGAGCTTTAGCTGATCAAATCTATAATGTAATGCTGTTGGTACAGGCAAAGCTCGAAGCTTTACAGTTAAAAACACATCCATTGCCTATCAGATGTGTGAAACGGATGCGTCTTTAAATGCCGTAAGGCTGGTGCTTCCCTGTAACCAGAATAGTCTTTTGTCAAAACTCCTATTTTAACTGTTTTAATAAAATGTGGTGACTCTTGCATTTTCTCCTTTCATGGGAAACCAGAGTAAAAGAGAATTAAGCCCCGCCTGCTGCTTACATGCTAAACAGATGCAAATAAGAGCCCCCTCCCTCACAGTTGCATCCTCTCTCCTCTCGGGTTTCTACATTGTTTTGATTAAAGCGGTTCTATTGCCAACTCCCAGCCCAGAGGGCAGGTGAGAGGAAAAAAAATCCCTGATTACAGTTCAGTGATTAACATATCTTTTTGAGTTTGTAATGCCATCATTTCACAGAAAACAAAGTTCCAGCAGCTTCACAGGGTATATAGGGTTGTCAGGCAAACATCAAAGTGGAAAAAGAAGAGTGGAGTTTATTTAAAATATAGTAGAAAGACTTAAAACATTCGTGCTAACCTATGAGAGCTATTAAAAATTTAAAAAAGCCTTTGAAGCTAAGCATTAAAGATTTAATAGTATTAATTGAATTAAGCTGTGGGAGTTAAGGATATGTAGACACATGTGTAAGTGTATGTATTCTAAGACATTATCTGTATTAAGGAAGCTAAGGTATTGAGAGTTGAATTAATTGTACTCTGTTTATAAAGGCTACCTTAACAAAAACCTTTTCATTCTTGGTCTTAATTAGACTAGATACCATTATAACTGAAAGCGTAAACAAAAGTGCAGTGTACTTACTATCATTTTAAAAACTGCAGTGAAGCAGAGAAGACCAGACTTGGCATACCTGAACAAGGCAAAACAAGCAGAGTACTTTCTAATCTACACTTTAAGGATAATTTTGTTTCTTTATATTATTAAGTCTGATTTTTTAAATTTTTTTTAAAATAACAAATACCTTTTCCTTTCACTGTTATGAGAACAATAACTTAATACCGTTGTACTCCATAATACGGTTTCAGCCCTCCTCTTTTACCCCATGACACTCTGCCTGTAGTCCCAGCCACAAGTGTGGGCTTTTTTTGGTAGCTGTGCTTTCACGTTAGTTCATAATGTGTTTTCTCTTATGACTGACTGATTTTCGTCATTTTTAGCTTTTCTTATGTTTAGAACATTTCACTGTTACGAAGACTTCTTGCTGGAGGAAGAAAGTGGTCCCTCCATAGCTTTGTAAATAGGTAATAGAAAAAATCAGAGTCAAGTCTCTGGACTGTAGTAATTGCAGTAGCCTGGTGTTGAGGGAACAATGTGTGGGGATTTTTGGGTTTTTCTTTTTTTTTGCAAATTGAAAACTTAATTCAAGACTTACCATATTTGACCTGGACGTTAATGAGCAGGAAAAAGCCAGGTCCTTACGTCGTTAGCAGAACAATGGGCAATGAAAGCTTCTTGCAAATGTGCAGGTGGCTTGGCTAAGAAAGCTGATGTCCAGAGGGGAGCAACATCAGATGGGGTTTGATTGGGATGGAAATACTGGTGTGTAGAGACACTACCAACCTCGTCAAGAGGGATAACAAAATTGAGGGTGATCTTAATACATTCATTTTTCCTCCTTCAGGAAGATGGTTGCTGACACTGTAAGGCAGGTTGTTTGAGCTCATCTTGCTGCAAATGTAGTTACTAAATGATTCAGCATGATACCGTACCCACGCATTTTAGCAATATTGATGAATTCATTACCCTTCTGTTAGCTGATGGATGTTAATGGGCTAGAATTTCTTCTGTGCATTTGGACTAGATGGAATGCTCTTGAAAAATTATGAGAAAATGGAGTGGGCGAATTTTTAAGTCGCTTTCTTGTTCTGTTTATAAATCTAAAGAGAGAGAATGTTTTTAATGACTTGCTTTAAAACAGTGGTTAAAAGAATAATCAACAGTGCAGGGATATCGGGCAGCTATGGGAGGTACAAATAGTAGTAGTACTACACGGGATTTACTTGCCCTTTTTTTTTTTTTTTTCCTAACGTCTCAAGCTATAATCTACTGCTTCAGAAATATCAGAGGCTTGAATTTTGGATTACACGTGGTAGGTATTGTCTTCTACAGTTGGACTCCTTACAGTGTATATGGAGTCTTGAGGACATACACAGAGTTGCTGACTGCAGAGTATCAAAGCTAAGAGGGTATAACGTGTTCTCTGTAAGAGCCCACTGGAAGAAAATGACCTTTAATGATGGAACAGGCACAGATGCTTTTTAGTAACAAGTCTTTGTCATCCTCTTTGAGAAGAGCAAGCTATCTCCCACTCAAATAATTTTCCGTCTAAATATCCAGAATAGATAAGAGAGTAGGTAGAATATTACTGCTGAAGGATAGGTTCAGAAGGATAGAGGAATTGTTATGATGACAGCTGAAAATTTCTGTGTATCTGCATGGGAGAATGTGGGATTCACTGGCATCTTCAAGCCAGACTTTTTTTTTTTCTTAATTCCAAAAAAAATCGTCAAAATAAAATAAACCAAAATAGTAACAAATCTTTGCATTTGTGTATAGGGATGATTCTTGCTAGTACCTGAATCAAGGAATTGGAAAGTTTTAAGTCGGATAATGAGGGAAAATCCTTACATCATATGTGTTGTGTTTGGGCTTTTTTTTTTGTGGTGTGGTTGATGAACTTGAAAATATAGCTCAAAATCAGGAACTGGGGCAGCACAGAAGTAGACCAAAGTGACTAGCAGTATTTTTGAGTGCTGTTTCATGGTAAGCAAAACCCAGTCTAAATCCAGGCTGCTGATGGCAGGGTTGTTTTGTCCTCTCCTCTGGTTGCACGTACTTTCTGCTCAGCAGTGCTCCTTTGGATGGAATTGCTTTTCCTGCTGAGGTGGTGATGTTAGACAGCTCTGTTAGGAAGAGAGAAGAGAGGTAGGGTTGTTTTGGAAAACATTTTGGAAACTGTGTGCACAGTATGAAAAGGTAAAAGATATGGAGGAATAAGAGGGAAAGCTGAACAGCGAGTGCGCGGACAGCTATCTTAAGATGTTATCCAATTTTGAAAGAGTAGAGGACCAAATTTTCTTCTTTTCTGGGGCGGTCTTCAACATGAAACAAAATGAATGTGTTACTGTTACTAGCAGCTATGTAATAAAAGGAGATTTCCCAGAAAACCCAGTTGCAGTTCTTGCGCTGTTACCTGCTGAAAGCAAACCCCAAATCTAAACCATCGTCTCTGACTTTACCACCAATTTGAGCATTCAAGGTGCAGCCTTACGTTTTGCCTTCTGAAATGTAACTGTAGATTGCTGTTGAAATGAATGTTACTTCCTGTATTTGTGGTGTACTTCAAAGTAATTAGAGTGACCTTGGGAGTAATTGGTTCCGTGACCTGATGTGTCAGAAAACCCAGCGATCCATCTCCCCCTTGCCTCCCCCGGTTTGTTGTACCAGCTCACTGAACTGATTCTATCTCGAGATCTGGCGTGAGGGGCAGGGAGGTGGCGTGTGAGGCAGAGTGGGTAGGAGCCGGACCTGCCTTCAGCAGCCCTCAGCCAGCTGAGAATCGAGTGTAACGTGAAGCCACATCCTCAGTTCCTCTCTGAGCCCGATTGCTGACAGTAAAGGCTAGTGTAAAACCTGGGGTTTGGCCAAAACATTCCTCCAGTGGGGTGCATAGAGGATTTTAGGATATATGTTTCATGCTTTACAATTTTATAGCGACCTAATTAGTCATGAGCATACAACTGCATGTAGCTTAATTTCTGAGGGTTAAAGCAACCTTATATTAATTGTTACCAGTTATAATAGTTATTTTAAGATCATGTGTGATGAGTGTGCAAGTATGGTGGCTGTGAGGGATAGCACTTGACGTTTTATGCTGTGAATGGCCATCAATAAATGCAGGTAGGATATTAAATCAGTCTCCTTTTTTTTTTTTTTTTGCAGGCTTGTAGTTTGTGCTAGCAGCCAGATACACTTAACAATTTAAATTGAAGAAACTAGTAGTGTTTTGCATGTATAGACGGATATGGCTTTGCAGATCTTGCACTGTTCCTTGAACGATCCTTTTTATTAGAAATTCACGTCATAAAGTAAAAGCATTAATTAGTCTCTCAGCTTTTACCAGTAGTAACATGGAGAGTTAACCTTTTTTTTTTTTTTTCTTCCCTCTGATCTTTGTCATGATGAACATTTGCCTTTGGCCTACTGAATGTATTAATGTGGTTTCATGTCTGTGGTGTGTAGGTGGATAGGAGAAACTGCACACGGTGACGTCTGCTTCATAATAATAAAGTGCAAACTGAATTTAGTTAATGAAATCATTGAGTAATTGTAAGTAGCAGGTACCTTCCCAAAATATCAATGGTACATGTATCAATGATGCGTGAGCGCAGATATATATGAATATAGTAGTTCTTGTCAGCTTTGAATTTTAAAAATTGCAATTGCGTAAGAAAACACTGTGGCTTAAGGAATGTAGCTAACACTTTGTGGTCTTGAAAGATTTAGGTTGTGTTATTTGCAGTTCCTCCTGTGTTCAAGCTGCTCTATCAGGGCTCTGAGCTCTTGGGAAAGAAGATATAATGGCTTCCCTTTGGCAGGTGCCTGTCACCCAGTAAGCAGCCTAAGTGACAAGGCTGGGCTTTTCTAATTAGTAATAGATTCTTAGACACATCGTCTGGCAAGAATATCAGATATCTTCCTCCCTTCCAAGATGAAAATACAGAAGGAGAGAAGAGTCTCCTGCTGTCATTAATTCAGTTGAAAATGCTTCTCAAATATTCCCAGGAAACTGTATTTATTTCAGAGTGTTACCTTCTTAAGGCACACACTGTATACTTTTTTATTTTTCTTTTTTTTTTTCCTATTCTATTTGTGAGAATAAAAGACTAAGTGCTTTCATTCAAGTAGGTAATCCCCAGAGAACAAATTCCTTGTGAGAGTTTGGGTAGGTATTTTCACTGCCGTGTTGGATTAATTTGCATTTAGAATTTCTGGTTCAGTGCGTAATGGCTTGACCTTACGCAGTTTTGTAATTCTGCAATATCGAGTTATTCATTACACATCCGGTACTTGCTGTATTACTAGTGAAAAAAAACACCTGAGATCTGCTGCGTAAAATGCGGGTAGTACTGCTGATGACACTTGACCCAGCCATAGGGGGAGGAATGTGTTACTTTTAAAGAGATGTTGTCAAAGCTTGTAATCCTAAAATTAGACCTCCAGTCTAGGTCGGATTTGGATTGTTTGTGGTGATCTGCATGGCTCTTAGAGAGGCTGTCCCCTTTCGCAGCTCTTCAGAGCATATTTGCAGTTGCTTCCGACAGTGTCAATAATTCCAGCTGCGTTATGGGCTGCGAAGTCAAATGTAATTGTGAATGTCAAAGCAGCAGCAACTCTGGCTTGGTGGGTCCCCCAGTAAAGTGGCCAGGTAGCACTGCCGTGTTCTTGGCTGCGAGACAGAAGTTACATTTCTGCTCCTTCCCCTGCTTTCTTAGACTCTGTGAGTAATGAGATAAGCTCTCCATTGATCTCAAATACTGCCCTGGTAATTTAAGTAGACATGTAGTAAGAAAAGGTGTTCTAGAGAGAACTTAAACAAATTTGTGTCTGTAAATCTCTTTTACAGCTAAATGGCCACACAAGCTGGAGTTAGTTTTTCTCTGTGAGTCTGAGGCATGACTGTAAAATCAGTGTAGAATCTAACCTTGGGATTCATGAATATGCATAAATTTGAAGGAGAATTGTCTTTCAGCATTAACTCTTTATTTAAAGAAATAATTTGGCCACCTGCTGTCTCTGAAAGCTGACCTTGTTCTCTCATTTGTAAAAGGGAGTGGAAAGCTTCCAAAACTTTTAATTTTGAACCATTTCCTCTTCTCAGAAATTACACTGAAGAAGACAAGCATTTAAGCCGTGAAAAATGGAAATTAAACCTTTCTTCTGGAGTTAACCCTGTTCTTTAAACCACTTGCCAATCTGTATTTGTAACTCATTTCCTAAATAACTTTGAAGGTTGAGGAAGGGCATTGATGGTAATTTCAGTGTCTTCATTTTACTGTTTTATTCACATGAATTGCTGTTTTCTCCGCTGTACAATAGCGAGAGAGAGCTAATAAGTGTGGTACTTGTTGGCTTTTATGTATAGTGCCAAGCTTCTTCGCTTCTCTTAGTGCTCTTCTCCAAATGGCCACAATGTATACTTGCCCCTCTTCCTGTTTGGTTTTGGGAATAATATTTGTATTACAGTAGGATATTATATCATAGACAGTGTAATGATGGCCTCTGGTCATCCAGTTATTCTGTAAGAATTATTTATGAATAGGGGGAAAAAAAGCAAAAGAGAATTAACTAAGTTTGAAAATTTCTCTAGCAGTGTGGGATCTAGTATGAGAAAAATGTCTTTACTATAATTTTTTTCTGGATTATTATATTCCTGAATTTTAAATAAGGCTTGTGCTAAATTTTTGTCAAAGATTTCTGGTTCCTGTTTGTAGAAAACAAAACTTTCTAAGTGTACAGTGGGTTTACATTTGTACACATAACGAACTATCACAAGAAAACTAGGATGTGAATTTACAGTGGCAGGCAATGGGAATCCTTCTTCTTTGCCAAAAATAGAAGCTGACTTATTGTAACGATTGGGGTTGTGTTTGAGTGTGCGCTTTTTGCTCTGTGCAGGTGCGGTGTCAGTGTCTGTCTGTCTGGGGGAACTTCTTCCTTAGTCAGCATCTGGCACCGCTTTCCTCTTAGCCTGGTTCTTTGCAGACTGGCAAGAAGCTCTCTCCAGGCCCTGGGTTCTCCGATTTATCCTGGAATACAGGTCCCCGAGGATCCCCTGCCTCTATCACTCCATCCTCATAGCAAGGAGGACAGATCTCTAGCTATTTGTGTGTGTTCAAACCCTAGAGGTAAGGCACGTGCTTTGGCTTTAGACACATTGGAACTTCTCATAGCAGCTGCTTCAGAACGTCTTGGGTAGGAGAGGATTTTGGTGGCTCCTTAAGGCTTTATATTTTACTCATGTTCCTTTGAAATTATAGTGGGGTGGAAGTATCCCACATGGTACTGTCTGGATCCCTTGATACTGAGGGTGGGCTTTCATAACACAGAGCTGTTCAGTAGCACGGCTGGCTTGAGATAGCCCGCCTGTGCCCCCAGTGTTGCAGTGTTTTGGTCTCTTAGTTGCCAGCATAGCTTTGAGGACTCTCCTGTGAACTGAATAAGGGAACCTGCTCGAGCTGTTTGAGTGTATTTTCTGGTGATGACCACAAAAATCTCTGTGTAATTGCTGTATGAGTCTTTGGATATAAATTTGTAGTTATCTTTCCATGTATTTCGTGAAAGGGGGGATATTTTTACGTAATTAGAATGTCTGTAGAGACTGTCTCAAAATCACAGAATGACTGAATTAATAACTCTTATCAAAACTTCACTTTTTATGCATATTACTGACAGTAAATGTCTAATTTAACATGTATATTGTCTGTAATACTGTTAATTAAAATTGTATGCAAATTTCTGGTGAGCTGATTCTGTTAATGTTAATTTTCACACTTTTTGTTGCCCACTTGATATTGAAGGCTTTTCATGTATTTCTGATGCATACTTAGCTGGACTATGTATATATTTACCTTCAGGCTTGCTATGAAGGGCGTTTTATCAGTACAGACAAACCCTGGTTTGAGTTTTACGTTCCAAAGATCTGAATGGATTCTGCTGAAAGCCTGTATATAGGTGGATTTGTATGGCTGTTTCTTTGAACTAAGTTTATTAAGGACTTTGTGGCTTGGCCTCATTTCTGTGTTAGTCTTAGCAAATTAAAGATGGTTTCCTCATGTAGATTTCATTTACTGAATTTAATCTCTTGTGAGAGAGAGCTGTTGAAGTTCAGACAAGAATTCCTTTCTGTCTGCACAGTCTATCTAAAAAAGCACCATGAGAATCCATCGGGGCTATTTGTGTAATAAAATTATTGGAACAGAAAAAAAGAAATGGGGTATTCCCATGGGGTTGCCCTTGATAGCACAGGTAAGCTTCACCCTCTTGTCTACAGCATTCTATGTTTGCTTTTCTATCTATTTAAAGATGACTAGCTGCTTATAAAACAGAGAAAACGGCTTGTAGGGACGAGGGAGAGAAAATGATGAAGGCTCACCCAAAGTGAATAAGACTAACAGCTCCCTCTCCCCCTGCTTAACCATGTGAAGAAATTCTTTTCAAGCTGATCGCCTTTTTCCGGTTGTTAGAAAGGAATAGCAGCTTTAATCAACTAGTCTTACTTTCTGCTTTCTTTGCAACTGTACTGTTAAAAATGCAAACTCAGATTTTTGCTGAAGTTGCAAGTGCATTGTACTTCCTTGTGGTTTGTTGTGAGAAGTTAATTCACTGAGGTCTCTGGAAAAAAAAAAAAGTCTAAACTTTCTATGTGAGTATTTGATCATGCGTTAGAAATGGTTTCTTACTTTTATGCAGTAGGCATATTTGGCTTTTTGATCTCTTTAACCATAAGGTAGGCTGTTATGGTGTTCCACGACCTGTAATAATTAAGTAAAATGTGGTGTAGAAGCAGAGCGTTTGTAAAGCAAATATTGAAGGGCATACAGAGTTCTCAGTGAGGGTTACTGCTGCTGCTAAAATAGTTATCTCAACAACTAGATTGGGAGGGGGAATAAAAAAAATCCATCATCTTTCCACCCCAGTCATCCTTTGTGTTTTTAATAGAGTGAAATGAAGTTTAGAGTAAATAGTCTTAAGTGGGTTAAAAGTAGAAAAGGATTAGAAAACATGTCTTTCCATCAAGAAAAGGAAAAAATAGACATTATTGTGATTCTTGTTAAATGCCTTTGTTTCCATGAATCAAAGATGTGAAGGTAAAGAATCACGCCAGCAAAATCTTTAATTTTCTGAAGAGTGAAAAATGTTCATTTCACTTAATCCAATGTATTATCTTCTTGAAATGTTTGCTCTGCGTTTGTTTTTCCAAAACACTACTCCAGACTTACTCTCTGCTAGTAGCCTTCTTTGGGAGCTTCACCCTCGCAAAGCTTCCGGGCTGGGGAATGGGGCTGCCGGAATTGGGGCCTCCTGCACACATATGTGCTTCGAGCTCATGTGCTTTAGGGGTCTAGCTTTGTTGGTAATTTAACTAATAAATCCCAAACATAAACCCAAGTGTTTCCCAAATATAGGGCTCTCTCCAAACCATTTCTGCTCTCGGTGAGGCTGTCATTTTTATTCTGCTTCTTGCCCATGCTTTGCAGCAAAACCACGAATGTTTTTCCTTCATTTTGCTACAGCCCGTATGGAGAGCACAGCGGGGCCTTGTGTCCTGACATCGTTTGGTTTCTTCTCTGAAACCAGGTGTGCAGGTTCCTGGTGTGTGTAGTGTAGTTGGTCGTAATGAAGGCTCTTCACTCTCTGGTGCTGTTTTTTGGAGCTTGACAGCTTTATGTTATGTTTAATTGGCTCCTCCAAAAGTGAGGCCAGAGTTGGATGGGTCTTGCACTTCTCACGGTCTGCCTTGCAGCAAAGCTTGTCACCGTGTCGCTGCGCAGCCTGATCAGCTCTCTGGTTTGACAGAAAACAAACTAGTGCTAAAAAGCTGATTTTCTACAAGATTTTAAGTTGATTGGTTTTACTGTGCTGTTGTGTAATTGCTAGATTTGAGGCAAGAGAGAGAAAGGGGAAGTGGCCGGAGGGTTGGGAGGCCACTGGGTTCGCTGCTGGCTTACCATTAGCTTGGGGTGGCATGCGAAATTGCACCCTGATTGTCCATGTGCCTGCTTATGTTGTGATTGTGATTAATTCTTCAGGTATTTATTTCATTGGCCAAAGTTGGTGGTGTTTAGGACTAGGAGGTGTTCTCATGTACTGTAAAATTTACTTCTCCGTATATCATGTGTGGTATTACAATGATTTTTTTTTTTTCCAAAAGCTTGTGAAGTTGTAACAAGTAATAAAGCAAACATCTCTTTTTTTTTTTTTTTTTTCTTTTTTTGTTGGGGAGGTACCCATAGGTGAGGCAATTGCTTGTATTACTTGACTTTTAAAGATATTTTTGTAAGGTCTCCCATCCCTGGCCTTTAAAGAAACTAAACTGTCATAAGACAAGAATGTTTTTCATAGATTTACAGTGGGTTAAAAGACAGGAAACGGGGTTAGGAGTAAATGGTTGGTTCTCACAGTGAAGGGTTATTCCCAGTGAAGTGTCCTGCCAGAGATAAGTGCTCTTGCAAATATTCCCTTTTTCAAATCTCTTCTAAATAATAAGATGGCCAAATTGAACCAAAGCAGTCAAATTTGAAATGAATCTTGACTTGAAAGGGAGGGAGAAAGACTGGTATCAGCTGAGTGATAAAATGGCAGATGAAGTAGCCTCGATGCATTTGTGCAGGGAGAGGAAATGACCCTGGTTTCATGCGCACAAGGCACAGCTACCAGAAGGCAAACAGACTTTTAGGAAGTATTTGATAAAGAATGGGAAATCCTAAGCAGTAAATGACTATGTTGTGTATTACTGCCAAGTCTGAAATGTAGAGTGCTTGGAACTGTGTGTATATCAAGAAATAGAAGTGTAATAGATGGAAAGACATCAGGGATGATGGGGGGGGAGGAGATACGGAGCAGCTGCTAAATACAGGGACTGAATTTCAGGAGATGATCCTCAGTTCAGAAGATGGCTGGTTTCGATAAAATCATGAGTGACATAAAGAAGCTGAAGGTGGCTTGCTCTTTGTTTAGAAGCATGCCCTCTGCCTACAGCTCAGGGAATAAGTGTCCAAGTTTAAAATAAGTTGAAGCACTTGTTTGTGCAGTGTGATCACTGCACGGCTGTTGCGTACTTCTGAGGGTGAAACGGGAAATACAAGTGGCTTCAAAAAAGCAGTTGGTAGAAAAACCGTGCCCATCGCTGGCTGGAGAGCCTCCACCACAGGTTGAATTTAAGATACCGAAGCTGCGGATAATATAAAGCAAGGGAATATGTATGTTCTTTACTCTTTACATGAGGATTTGTGTCTGAGGATGTTGGGCTTGGTGGACATCTTATCTAACTGGTTTCGGAGGTTTCGTAGTTCTCATGTTTTTGATTTTTCATGTTTTGATTTTCATGCTCAGTCCTTACCGGGGTGTTGCATTTTTCTGATCTGGGGTCCATATCGTCAGTATAGCTGTGTTCATGTTTAGGTTGGCATGTGTATCCTCTGCTGGCTCCGGTTTTACCAGCTAAAGGTTATTGCCTGCAGCCTGCTCTCAGTTCTTTGTGACCATCTTTCTACCAGCTGCTGCCACCTCCTTTGGATAACTTGTTACAGTTTGTCTGTGAACGTGCCTTAATCCATTATTGACAAAAAAAATGGTTTGGGTTAAATAAGCGGGATGTGTGTCTGTTTGGCGGGAGGTTAATTTCTTTTAACTGGTGTCTCAGCTTTTTGAGCGTAATGCACTAGAGAGTGACCGATCACAAGGGCAGGTGAGCCAGCACGTTTGAACAATGTTAACTTCTGGAGCGAAGCAGCAGTCATGAGCACCCGTGAATGTTTATATAGGATCATCCTTTTCAAATTCTGGGTTTATCATGCACAAACCTGTGAATGCCCCAGGAGAAGATGCCCCTTTTTATTTCCGTTGCTAGTAGCCGTCTGACAATAGATCAACACTCTTCTACAGCTGGTTTTAAATATTGGGGAAAACAGCAGGGTGATGCAGTTTACCTGAAGTTTAGTGTTCATCTCATTTAAAGTTGATTTTGCATGATGCCATAATGGTGTTTTATTCTGTCAAAAATTAACTTTAGTGAAACAAAATAAAATACAGTAACTTAATAGGCCTGTTCTGTGGTAGTTTAACTTGTCCTGAATGGTTTTCTAGGAAGGGTATATGCCTTTTATGCTGAGAAAGTCATTATAGAGCTGCATGTTGTCCAAGTTGACAATTCTGTTTTTGTTCTTAATGGCACGGTAGTAACTTGAAGAATGATAACGACATTAGTCTTGAAATCCGTGCTTTCCTTCTCTCCCCGTCTTTTGTAAGTGATACTGTTGCTTCTTGGGAGTGTTTGGAGAAACCTTGTTAGAGGACATCTTGAATGCACGAGCTCTATTAATGTGGCAAGTTCTGTTACAGAATTAGTGCTTCGTGTTCACGCAACTGGTGAATATCAAAGGCTATTCTGTGTTAATGTAATAGCAAAATCTGCCAGTTTACTCGAGTAATGTATTCTAAAGCTTAATAGGCCTCTGTTTACTTGAAACACTGACCTTAAATAAATAACTGAAACAGCTTTCCCGCTTCAGAGCTTGTCCTTGGGTTTTCTTGCCAGTCATTTTGGTTTTACAATCCCATTTTCATATAATTAAAAATTCTTCTGTGATGTGTGAAAGACACACAGAGCAGAAACTGGAGATCTGATGAGAGTCGTCAAATGTGCAAAGTAAATACATTTGGAAAAAAAAGTTCCCCTCTAATCTGCTTAGCATTAAAGGTCACCTTCAGTTGGAATGCGTCGTTCTGGTGCTCGGTTCTCTTCCCTAGGCCTCACCTGAAGGCAGAGCACTGTTCAAGATCTCTGCCCTGAAACTGAGCCTGCTTTAAACTTACCTGAGGTTTCAGAAATCTCTTGGTTAATTTTTAGGAAGTTTGCTTATTCTCTCAGTATGCAGATTCCTACAGCAATGGTAGCAAACTGCTAAGGGAAGCTAATGGCTTCTAAGGAGGAAATTTCCAATGCAGTTTTGTCTCAGCTCTGCAAGCTAGCATTGTAATTTCTGTAATTAGAAATTCTAGGTAGGTTTTACCTTGTTGGAAACTAAATCCATAAGTCCTTTCTTGGACTTTGTTTCTGTTTTGCTTTTCAAATTTTGCATTTGCATCAGCATGGTTGTTTCCTTGCTTTTGTCTTGTTCAGCAGTTCAGGTTTTTAATCTTTGGTGTTTAATATTACTTGTTGTTTATACAACAAGAGCAAGTTGTTTTCAAAATCAGATGTCCTGAAGAAATTGAGGGAGAAAATTAATCAGTTAACTCTAGCAAAATTTCTCAAAGGTGTCTATAAGATTGCTTTCCATGTAGGATTAATTAGAGACGCAACTAACATGCTTTGTTTTCTTTCCTTACCCAGGTTATGCTTTTCGTTTTCTCATGTCATTCTCTTGAAGAGAGGAAATGATTGTAGTGGAACGTGTTACAAATAAGCCACTGATACGGAGCCTTTGCAATTCAGAAACGTTCATAGAAGAGCAAATATAGCCCTTTTTTGTTTGTGTTCTGGAATCTGTCTTGTTAAAAAGGGAAATAAAAATGACGACTTCGTCTATTAGACGGCAGATGAAGAACATTGTGAACAATTATTCAGAGGCCGAAATAAAAGTTCGGGAAGCGACCTCTAATGACCCCTGGGGTCCCTCCAGTTCATTAATGACTGAAATAGCAGATCTGACTTACAATGTTGTGGCCTTTTCTGAAATTATGAGCATGATCTGGAAACGACTGAATGACCACGGCAAGAACTGGCGACATGTATACAAGGCCCTTACTCTGTTAGATTACCTGATTAAAACTGGTTCTGAGAGAGTGGCACAGCAGTGTAAAGAGAATATTTTTGCTATCCAGACGTTGAAAGATTTTCAGTATATTGATCGAGATGGTAAGGACCAGGGCATCAATGTGAGGGAGAAGTCCAAGCAGCTAGTATCTCTTCTGAAGGATGATGAGCGACTCAAGACAGAGAGGGCCCAAGCCCTGAAGACCAAAGAACGCATGGCTCAGGTGGCCACTGGAGTGGGTAGCAATCAGATCACCTTCGGCCGAGGCTCCAGTCAGCCAAACCTATCCACCAGCTACTCAGAGCAAGAATATGGAAAGTCTGGAGGATCCCCAGCATCTTACCATGGCTGTAAGTATGAGCAAACACACATAAAAGAAGTTTGTTTTTTTTCCTTTTTCTTTTGAGAAATTGTTGTTTTCTGATTTGCCGTTAGGCATGAGAGTAAGTGGTGCCTATTAGGATGATTAATACGCTGACTGCAAGGGGCTTTTTGCAATGGTTGAGTCTTTGTAGGTCTGCTCCGTGGCAGTAATGTCTTCAAATGACTGGTTAAATATTTGTTTTGTAGAGGATGTGTGTGCTGACGTAAATCAATTTAAAAAGCAGTTGTTTACTGTCAATTCCCAAAGGTAGCATTGTCAAGCTGCGTTTGCGAATGTGTTCCAGTGTTTGGTGTGGTAGGCGCCCGGTCTCAGTAGGGAGATTTTTAATGGAATTTTTGGTTTGTTTCTAGTTTTAAAAGGAGTGCTAGAAAATTTGTTGTGTTGAGGGTTTTTTTTGTTAAGTATAATTCAAGAAAAAATTAGAAATACAGAGTATTTCCTGGATCACTTTGTTAGATACTTTATGTTGCTGCTATTTTATTTTAGGAAGAATATTGGTATTTGATTTCCTTTATTGCTTGCTCAGCAGTTCTTGGTCGAGTAACTCTGAATATGTCGGTGTTTAAATATTTCTACTATCAGCATTTGGTATGCAAGTATCAGTACAAAATACTATATTTCATTCTTTAAAAAAATACAGTGATGTGGGAAGAATGGATTCTTTATACCACTGCTTGGGGGGACTCCCTGTCATGTTTGGAAGAGGCCTGGTTTGGCACTGAGTCCTCCTTAATATAAGTAATGATCTGATGAAAGCTGCTTTGGCTGGAATGTCAGTGGTTGTGGTCTAATTCTGAAGGAAAATCTTTTCTTTAAATGAATGCTTATAGTGTGTGGAGGACTGTAACTCAGCCAGTGTGGTGAATCGATTGAGCACCAGTTCTAAGAATCTTAAGTTTGTCGTGTCCTGTGTCCCAAAGTGCTTCTCTGATTATAAATACGCAAATGGTGTCAGTGCCCCTGACATATACAGGCATTTTCTGTGGAAGGCAGTAGGAGGTAGCAGGAAGAATCAAGCCAGGATGAAGAAAATCTCTGTCCATTTAAAGCTATAGAGAAGAGCAGGAAAAAATATTTTTTTTTTAAAAGGAAATATTTTTAGGATGCAGGGTTCAAAAAAAGTGCATGAAGGTTTCCAGGTATGAGAATTTTTATCTTGTCTCTGAAGTGGAATAACAGACATCTTAGTTTTTCTGTAATAACCATACTTGAGCATTGATTCAGTGTGACTTTTTAAAGACACCATGTATATTGTTATCACAACAGTAACATTTTGGTTTTGAGGTATGTAGACCTCTGTTGACTACAACAAAAACTCTTAAATTAAGAGATAGCTTGAAATACTGGTGTTTTTAACTTATGCTGATGGACTGCAATAGTAGTCACTAAGGTATGCTGAGCACACCTTTGGTTTGTTCCACAGGGTTATTTCTTCACCAGCTCTTAACTTTAATTAGTGCATGTAACTATTGTTTGTCATGTTAAATGCTACCAGAGGCTTCAAACAATTCCATACAGCAGGATTGAGCAACGCAGGGTGTGTTTCTGAATTGTTGTTCCTTGGACGTTTTAAGAATTTTGATGGAGGACTAGATGTCAAGAAGCAAGTTTGATTATTCTTTCGGTACAAAGTGTTGATTTGCTGCATACTCCCATTTGCCTGTGTATGACTTTGCTGCATGTCTCTATTTGCAGGATTGGTTTTGAGGTAATGATTTCTTAATCTTTTTTTCTCCTCCCCCATAAGCATGTACCTAAGAAGCTTTAGAAATCTCAGGCTTCTTTTTTTCTTTAGGGTCTTCCTCTGTTGTAGACTCTACCGGACTTAATTATCTATCAGCAAAAATACAGATGGTTGTTAGTTTTTATGATCTGTATCTTTTGAAGCTTTAATATGTTTCTTGTGTGGTTTAATTGAGTATAGCAAAGCAAACCAGCACCTTCCAAAACAGCTGTGCTAAGTGCTTCTGATAATGGAAAAATTTCTGTAGAGAGCTTTGTTCTTTATCCTAGGAATTGAGGAAGGAGTTTCATCAAAATCCAGACATTTAATCTGTTACATAAATGTAGGGTTATTTTTGTGCCTTCTGAATTTAATGGAAAAGATGCTTTTCATTATTTAAAGTGAAAGAGATTGTATCCATCATGTTTTCTTTTATTCTGTAACGATACCCTTCTCTTGTTCTGAAAATATGGATTCAGTAAAATATGTAAAAGGAATTAAGTTATGCTTAGCTCCTGGGAAATACTCTCCTTATAACAGTTTTAAGATGCGGTTGCTGTAGTATATATTCTGGTAGAATTCTCTTTCATTCCTTTGAGCCTTTGAAGAGGAGATCAGAGCTATTTAGATTTGCAATCTATAGTGTGAGATTTGCCTATTTAAAATATATACATCCATCTTCTTTGCTAAATATTTAGCATGTCTTAGTAACATTCAAATATAAATAAAGTTTGGGGAGTGTAACAGCCTTTTTACCAACATAGATAAATAAAATGTTTTATCTCAGCGTTTTGGTATTAACAATTTTACTTCTCCTTGCTCGATGCAATGGGTGGGGATTGCAGATTTTGAGAATTTGTAGCTGAATGCATTCCCTTTACTTGAAAAGATTGTTTGACTATAAAATCTTTCCTTTCTAATACTTCTTTTTCAGAGCGAAAGAAGCCTGAGCTGGCTGAAAGAGCTTAATAATTTCTCCAGTACAGATCACTAGGGGAACAAGTAACTTCCAGTGGATAATGTGTCAGGATTGTGCGTGAGGGATCTCTTCCCCCTTCTGTCAGTTACTGAAAGTGCACTATTGGGGAAGTCAGTGAACCATTTTTTCATTGAGTTTCTTCAGAATGTTGAATTAACTTCACTGTACAGCATTGACTGTAAACACTGCAATGCTCAAACTACTGCTCTTCTCTAGCTTCTTAAGCATAGTGTATGCTTGTATCTGAGAGTGCATGTAAGAATTGGGTTTTGTATTTGATGTTGAGCCAGAAAGGCTTTTCTTGTAGAGTTGCTGGCCTTTGCATCCCACATTTATCCCTTACGAAAAAATAAAAGCAGTATTGATAGCCTGTATAGTGTGAGACAATTCAAGATGGAAAAGGATCTTGACTGATGTGCCGTCGTCTCTCACTGCTACGGGCAAGACATACTGGTAAACAAGGACGTTTTCCCTGTTTCCTTGCAGATATTTTCATCTAATCTCTTAACAGTCCTTTCCACAGTCATTTCAGTGTGGAAATTGAAATGGTAAAGCATGATAGTTTTTAATAAAATCCTTTCCCCCAAAGCTTTGCCTTAATGACTCTGTTGGCCCTGAAGATCTCTGTGCTGTAAAGCTTGTATAATTCTTGAGAGTACGTTATGGCATGTGAATATTACTGACTGTTGATGCCAACATTTGTAAAAGCATTAGTATGTTTTTACTATCTAGTCTCGTAGTCTGTAAATGGAAGCTAAGTGAGATAGTGTAAAGCTAAAAGCAAAAATAAAGCTCCTCCCAACCACCATCTTGTAGCAATTTCTGGCGTACTGGGGACACTTGGCTATCTTCCAGCTTTAACCCAGGGGTAATTAAAGTTCAGGTTAGGAGCTAATACATATTGCATGACAAAATACGTATAAGTATTTATTTTGGAAAAATGTGTAAATTGTATGTAAATTGCGTGAAATCTGATAGCAGGTTTTATTTCACGTTAAGGAAATGTTCTTGTGGTGGTGCTGAAACTAAACCTACTGGGAAGAGGAAGGAATGTAAGGTCAATCATTGAAATCTTTTGGAGCAGTATTTCCCCACTCCTCATATGGCTTTGTGTCTAAACACTGTCTTTTTGCTAGACTCCAGTCACACTGTTTTGAAAACTAGGCCTCTTGTTCCTCGCCTTGTTTCATGTACAGGTGCCAATGACCACTTAAATAGGATTCTGGATTTATGGCTGCATGGGGAAAAGTAGGGTGTTCTTAATATAGACCTCTTAAGTCTGAACTGTGGTGCTGTTTCCAGCTTGGGAGTGCATTAGTTAGAGTTACTGGTCTCGATAAAGTCCTTCATCTAATAACCATCTTTTAAAAGTATTCTTTCAGCGCAGGCTTACACAGGAATATTACTCTGTTGTCACACTGGAGCCGTCAGCATGGCGGCAGCAGCATGGCAGAAGCGTAACCCACAGTCACTGCTGTGTGGCAGACAATTCAGTGTACCTGTGAAACGTTGTACTCGAGCACCTCAGGCCTGCAGAAGCTTTTAGGAGACAGGGCTGGCGTGTAGGAACTGTGCTTTCCCTGTTCTTTCTCAACCATCTTGAGGGCAGGGCAGTTGTGTTGTCTCTAGCAGACCTATCCAGGATTGTCAAAGTTAAGCTGTGGTTGCTCGGAAAGCAAGCAGGGTATTTGCTGCAGCTCCTTATGGCTAGGGTGGTTACGGGAATCGGAAAAATGATGGAAAAATCCTCTGCCTGGAGGGAAGTGACTGACACAGCCAGTTCCTTGGCACCCCTACCTCCAGCAGATACTGCGTTTGAATGAATTTCAAGTTTGAAGGATCCCAGGAAAATATAGGCCCACTCCCTGTGCTACCTTCATGTTTTAAAACAAAGTTTACCGAAGCTCCGCCTTTTAAAGAGGTCCAATCCTATTATGCCTAAACCAGGACCTACCTATGTTATTTCAGGTTGTACACATGTCCTTTCCTTTGGCCATCTGCTGCCTTGGGTTTGGGTTGCACTTAGAAATGTTGGCAGAGCAAGACTGGTGTGTGTTCTAATGTCCTGATTTCATTTACACAAACGCGGCAGAGTAGAGAACAACGCAACGTGCACAGTGTGACCTGATTTTAGAGGAGCACTTTGCCCGGAGGTAGGCTGCTTGGCTGAGAAATCCTATTCATTATACATACAGCCTATTTGATAAAAGATTGGTGAAAGATGGACCAAAAAAGGCTTTTATGGATCTTGTGAAATGCCACGTCTGTTAACTTCACCCGTAAAGATTTTGGGAGCAGTTTTCTTTAGGTGAAATGATGAGTTGTAATATTTCCAGTGATAATTCACAGTAAGTTGACTCATTTATTTAAAAACAGTTTTGTGAAGCATCAGCAAATTTGTGTTCACTCATCTATTTCAGCTTTGTCTCCCCTTTTGCTTGGAGTAGATAATAATTCAGAGCAATTACTAATTTGGGTTTGACATTATAGGAAGTCCAGAATGCTTCTTTTAAAAGTTGTCTTATAATGTGTTCTACATCTTTGCAGGTTGGAATGCATCTCTGGCCTTCCATCTTAGTCAGGGAATACATGGCATATCATCCAGCACCGAATTTGGATGAGCTGCCTGAATAATTTCTGTGGTTTGAGGTGTGGAAGGAATTTGGTAGACTCCTGTGTTATCTGATAGATGTCACTTGACGACTTGATTTAATCCTCTTGTCATACTTTTGTTTTTCTGTTGCTCTAAGTAAAGGTGGGAGATGCTGTTGGTATAGTCAGGCTTCTGTAGTTGCAATAAATTATCTAGCTATGTCTATTAAGATGTCTATTAAGATGAGTGTAGGGATCACCTGAGAGAAAAAAAAATGCTCTTTAACTGCAACAAGCCTTAAGGATTTGTTCAGTATTAAATGAATTTCATGAGTGCTCTGTCTGCTTCAGTGCAAGTAGGAATCATACAGTAGGGTGATCAGCTCCACCTTGTTGCATTAATAGGTGCTATTTAATTTTTGTGTTGTATATGAAAGATCTCTTTAATTCCCAATGGAAAGGTGCATTACACAATTCCTTCTAGATTAAGCAGTTTGCACGTACCCTTTCATAATTTGAGAGGTTAGATTGGCTTTTTGAAAGTATCCCACCTTTATTTGAATAGTCTTTCATTTGAAGACTAACAAATGGGTTCTCTGCTTGGTTCCCAAGTGAATTGCTATCAGATTCTAAGTTCTTACCTTGATATTAGTCTAATTCTTCAAGTCAGACTTGATTTTGTAGATGTACTGATTGAGTGAGGAAGCAGCTTTTCTTTCTGAATAAATGTTACTAAGAACCGAATTCTGTTCTTAAGAATGCCACCTGCAAATTAAAAAACTGAGGCTTATTTTCCATGGTGCTCTGTGCCATCACTTGGTCTAGACCGACATAAAAAAACCAAAAAACCCACAACCAAAAAAACTCCCAAACCAAAGCAAAAAAACCAAGCGTATGCTTCTGAATGCAAATACCCAGTCTGATTTTTATTATCAATGCAGGGAATGACTGTGTTTTAGCTGTGTACTGTATAGGAGCTTTAACTCACTAATTTAACCAAACCTATAGATGTCTACAGAGGGCTTTTAATATAGACAAAATATAGTAAATTACCAATGAGTATGTATGAAAGACGTCATAGCTGTTCTAGAGACAGATGGTGGAGTGGAATCCTGCTTTAGTGATTAACTGAGGTTGGAAATTACTTCCTTGCGCTGCAGCTAGAGCCTTGTTGAGAAGACAGCCCGATGGCACGTCTCCCCACTGCAGCAGATTCCCTCGCGGTTGCTTCTGGGCAGCCTAGAGAGGTTGGGATCTCCAAATTCTCAAAGCAGCAACAAAAGCAGGGTTTAGCAGGTCAGAATTGATCTATTGAGTCCCATCTTACATAAACATCTGAGTTAACTGTCATGTGCTGTGGGATAAGAGATTCTTTGTGTGGCAGCGATACTGTTACTGAGGCAATAACCTTTATGCTAGATCCTTGCAACTAAAACGTTAATGCAGGATGAGGCCAATATAGAAGGGAAGTTATAATACTGCAGAAATTTAGGAGTGAAGTTGCTAGGTAAAACATGTCAGATAACTACCAAGAACAGTGGATTGACTTTCCCTTAACGCTGTTTCAGAAAATATGCTGGCAACTATTTAATATAGATGGTTTTATAACCAATGCAGAAGTTTAAATGTAAAATAGCAACATTTTTATCAATGTTTTTTAATGTGAGGCCCAAGGTAGAATTTCAAATGGACAAATTTTTCCTTTTTTTGTAAAAGGAGCTCTAAAGTGCCATTTAGAGTTAATAAAACCAAGTAGAATGAATTGCTGAGAGGCCTAAAAGTGGAAAGAAATAAGCTATATCTGTGAGACCCCTTATTATCTGTGTTCAGATCCTGGAGCTGCTGAATGCTGGTCTCTGTTGGGAGCTGTGAGGTAATGTAGCTCTCTGCCAAAGCCAGCCTGCCGTTCCCGTGTGCGGCTGGAAGGCCAGGACCCACCATGGGAGGGTGAGCGAGACGCTTGGAGTAGGATGTGATCCCTGCTTCTTGCAGCGCTTTAGTGTAAAACCGCTGCATGCTGTTAAAAGCTGAAACTGGTGAGCGCTTTTGGTAAGTAGTCCTACGTGTGGAAATGGGAGGAAAACCAACAGAGTTAAAGTAACCCATTTCACATCATTTTCAAGTCATTCTACTATCAGCTTCTGAGTTGTTACAGAATGTAGGTATGCCAACAGAGATGGAAAAACTCCTGTGCAAAAAGTGCAGGAAATCGCATTCTTCCCCACAACTGCAGCTAAAGAAACAGAAGACCAGAAAGTACCTTCCTGATCATAATTCCAGTTGCCCTCTGTTCTCAGGCAACTATGTTGCTGTCCCATTTGTATGCTTATCCAGCTCTTTTGAAACCAGTTATGACTTTCTTTCTACAATTCCTGCTTCCAGACACGTCTTTCTATTTGTATCTCAAATTTATTCATGGTCAATTTACACCATTAGTTCTTGCCCCTTTATCTTAAATAGCTTTTCTCACTCCACAGTATTTGCAAGCCTGATGTATTTAGCAACCATAAACTGCTTGATCTTTTTGCAAAGATAAACACATAAAATATTCTCTATGCTCAAAAGGGAAGCGTTTCCACATCCATTCTGTTTTGAAATCATCTGCCTTGGATTTGAATGACTACAATTGCATTTAATTTGTTAGATGAATTCTGACTAATGCTTTCATGCAGTAGTGCTACTGTTAATAATAACTGTATTAGGTTAGGGGCTGTGAGTTACGTATTTTGGTACTAAAGAAAGTTCTCTACATCTCTGTCACTTGCAGTTGATGCCCTCAATTTGTATAAGATGGTTATCAAAGAAATTATTTTCTTTCTCCGTGTCATACCATTTCTATTTTTCCCTTCTTGGTCATCTGTATTTTTTAATATTCCTGTTTCTCCCTCTAGTTTGACAATTTTTCTTAGCATTATCTTTGCGTATTCCCATAACCTCCCACATTTGTTTTCTACATAATTTTTCTTAAGATGGATCTTAAAGCCAGTTCTTGAGAAACTGTTAGTAAACTTCCTTGGTGGTAGGCAGTATGATGTAATCTCTTCTTCAGGTTGTTCTTTTCCTGTTTCAGTTCTAAACTACCCTCTGTTTAACAGTAACGTCCTATTTACCATCATAAAATACTTCGCTGACTCCATATAGATTAACTTTGCTGCTTTTCTTTTTGACTGACAAATCAGAGAAGGATCTCATTTTTTTCTGTTACGAGATACCTTTTGGTAACCTCATGTGGAGTTTTAACCTGTTTTCTTTTTAGTTCTCTTTATTTTCGTATTTAAGAATATTCTTTACAAACTTCACAAACGCTTTAAGGCTGTATTTTCCATGCCGTCAGGCATCCTTTTATCTGATGTCTCGTTTATTCCTACTTTAAAGTCTGTAATAATCCATATAATATATTGGAGAGCCTGCCTGTGACTGTTGGAGCAAAAAGGACTTGTGGAGCAGGCTAAATTTAGAGACTTTATATGAGAAAGGGTTTGAAAAAGCAATAGAATTAAGGTATGAGTAACGTCTTTGTAAGTGTGAAGTTCGGAGCTTATTTGTTTGGCTTGAAAGCTTTAGGATCAGCTCAACGTGGAAGGAATCATTCTGGGTGGTAAATTAATTTGTCCCTTTAGAAATGGCGTGGGATGGGATGGCACGTTGGGTTATGGTGGAAAGGAAAGATCATTCCTCATTTAGAGAGAGTCACCTTCCTTCTGGCCTGCTGGATGAGAGAGACAAGGTTATGCTTTTGGTTTTAAAAAGTCAATTTGGCCTAAAAGTGAAGGGGAGACAAGACTGCAGTACTTGGAGGATTGAAGTAGTGACTGAAAAAGTGTTTTGTTTTGTTATTTTTTTAAATTACAGTTTGGCAATCTGATTTTTATATGCCTAGCTGGCCTATTAAGAGGAAACGTGGTTTCTTTGAGTTTGACATCAGAGCTTAAAAATATAGGTCCTCTTTATTAAATGTCAATGTATATTTTGCCAGACTAATTATCATTCCAACCATTAAATGCTAACTTCCTTGACAAGGTAAGATAAAATTTCTGTGTAAATGATTTGGATGCTAGAGAATTCTGAGAGGGGGGGGACGACAAAAATTGTTTAATTACTGTATGGTGATAAACCTATTAGTATTGTCCCATTTGGATGGGAATATCTGCCTGCTACTGTAGTGAAAACATCAGTTAAAGAATGCTTGTGTGTTGAGAAATTGTGTGTTTTAGCTGTCAAGCTTGACTGTTACTCGAGGAGGAGTGAGGGAGATTACCAGCTGCTATTTAGCTAATAGAGGTCTTCATCCAAAGAAAGACCAACCAACAACAAAAACCAAACTGCCCTCCAACATATATACCAAACTTTTTTTTTTTAACAGAGAATGGTACAGTATTTTTGTAAATTTTGAGTATGAATAGCTGGCTTGTTGTTCTCTGAGCCTGCCTGGCAGTTAAGAATAGTTCTTTATTTGTCCCATTAAGACTGTATTATTTTACAGAAAAGTGGGTGGTATCCAGTTTTACCCTGGTATTGGCCAACTCCCAGCAAATTCTTACTGACATTGGACGATGTAAGAAACATCAACAAATGTTTTCTTGAACGATTAATTCTGTAGTTTTTTTAAGTCAGTGGCCTGCCTGCGGAAGCTCTGATACACTGAGACAGGGTCTCTAGCATTTGTTGGTGATACTTTTTGATATGACAGCCGCACTAACACAAAAAGCCTTTGTTTTCCAGGGAAGTTTTTCCTTTAAAAGAATTGAACTGTGTTGCAAAGTTCTCCCTGCTTAATTGTTCTGGTTGTTAACCTCAGCCTTGGTACGAACTTTATCTCTGAGGGTTGAGGGAGCTGATGGTGGTGAGTGAGGGACCTGTTGCTGCGCTGGGGACCTTTGAGAATGGCTGTGTGAAAGTGGGGTGGTCTGGTGAGAACAATAATCAAACCTGTTATATCTTTTTGATTGTTAAATTTGCTGGTTTTTTCTCTCCAACAGCTACGTCCCCTCGAGTTTCCTCGGAGCTCGAGCAGGCCCGGCCTCAGACGAGTGGTGAAGAGGAGCTCCAACTGCAGCTGGCGCTGGCGATGAGCCGGGAAGTGGCGGAGCAGGTCAGTTCCCGTGTAGGTTTTCCACAGTGTCTATGCTTTGATAGTTGAGACTACAATCCTGTTTTTTGGTTTTTTTCAATGGCAGCTTGGCTTTGCTCCAGGTGGAATAGGGGGAGAGAAAGGCCATTTTGGAAGATGTTGCTCTTTTTTTTTTTTTTTTTTTAATTAAAATCTTTTTAAAGTAACTGCAGCCTCCGAGCTGTTGAGACTAGTGGAAGACAACAGTCACTTTGCAAGAAGACTTTGTGTGGGAGGATGTTAATCATCACATTACTGAAGATGTTTTCAGTTAGGAAGAACTGAAAATATGACTAGTCCTGAAAACCTTCATTATTTGGGCCAGCATAAGAAATGTTAGTGAATTCTGATTACAATGAAATCTTGAATGATCTGCTCATTCGGTGAGATTGTCTGGAACAGAAAGGTGACCTGACACAAAGTAGTAGAATTTATAAAGAACGTGGTTTACAATAACTTGGCTCCTGATCTGTCACACAGGTTACGTTACTGTGATAATTCTTAGGAGGGTCATTCTGAATTTGGAGTAAACGCTGTAATTGTCGATAGATTTTACTGCATATTAATATATAACAAAGTTGTTGAATCTCAGCTATGAGTGAAAATTCAAATCAGCCTGATGAGTGTCTCATGTTTTAGAGGCTTCCTGTGATTTTACCTTACTGCTGTAGGTTAGGCATTGGTATCCTTGTGCTTGGAAAGGGAAACTACCAACTGGTAAACTTTGTCATTATTGAGCAATAAAGAAAATAAAAATCAGAATCTATCAGTTGAAATAGCCTAAAAAATCACAAGGGAAATACCGGCTGGGGAATTAGTCAACTTCTGAAAGACATGATGCAAGCAAAGGTATTTAAAGTAGTTGAATGTACCACTAACATGGTAGTTAACAGATGTATGCATGGAGTTGGCTGGATTAATTCACTTAGTGTTCTTTATAACAGTTGCTTCAGGTGTGGAGGGAAGCTGACAAAAGCCAGGAAAATAGAAATTTAAATCACTGCATCCTTCTGTGATGTTTTGAATGCTCAAGAACATTACAGTAATTTAGAGATGGGATACTTACTTGTAAGTTCTGTGATGTTTCTAGTGTTGTAACTGAATTTTTGGAAAGAATGTTTAATTTATACCTTTCCCATTAGGAGTAAAACAACGCGAGGGTAAATTTCAGTCAGCAAAATGGATGTTGTTATGATCACACTGTTACACTGGTGTTAAAAGGGTCAGGGTGCTCCTGACCTCTGTTTGAGGCAAGAAATTTTTTTTACTCCACTTGTGTTACGGACAAGTGACAGCAAATAATCCTGGCAATCCCACTGCGCGTGCCTGTGGTGCGCATTGCTCCTAGGGTGGCAGGGAGGACTGCCCAGGCCTTCCCTGGCAGTGTCCTGCCAAGGGGGTAGACACCTGGAGGGAGCAAGCAGCAGAGTCTAGGCTAATGGTCTATATCAACAGTGTTGATTTCCTTTGCAGGAGGAGCGCCTCAGACGCGGAGATGATCTGAGATTACAGATGGCTCTGGAGGAGAGTCGCAGAGACACAATTAAAATTCCCAAAAAGAAGGAGGTAGTGCCTTCGACTAAGAAATTCCTGGTTATGCTGCCAAAAGCTGAAATACAGTAACACAAAATAGCTTAATACTGAGCTCTTTTATGCTTTTGGGATTGCTTTGTTGTATAGCTTAAAACTTCTTCCATGTGGGTTAAATTTCAAACTACTAGTCAATGCAGGTGTGTAAAAGGAAAAAAAAATAAAATTGCTGCTTCACTCTCATGGGTTTGTACTTCAGATTGGTAATGCTCTTGATTAAAGCTCAGATTATTCCTGCCCTCAGCATACCACTTTGTTGGACCTAATGGATGCCCTGCCCTCCTCGGCACCGGCCCCACAGAAAACGGAGCCTTGGGGACCTCCTGCTGTTGCAAACCAAACTGATCCCTGGGGAGGATCCACAGTTGCAGCTACTGCCTCTGACCCGTGGCAATCATTTGGTAAGAATAATCTGCCAGAGGAATGCTTATTTAAACGTTTTTGGGTTTTAACGTTGAGCTTTTCAGAGTTTCTCAGTGTACGACGTCGTGCTTGATAACGATGGTCTGTTAGTCCATTTTGATTGTTTCCTGTACTCTAGAACTAGCATTGCCCTAACTCATTTCCAAGCAGAAACGAATACATGTTGCACTTTGTTCCTGCTTTTTAAGCAGCTGGGTTTTTGTGTGTGCATTTTGAATCTTAAGATGGAGGAGAAGAGTGAAGCCTCTGTCGTCTTTGTACAGCAAAACCGACTTGTCTCAGACTGAGGGGATGCTCATGCTTTGACTGCTGGTTGTGTCCTGTGTCATGGATTTAGACTCTTGCTAGTATTTAATATAGTGCTGGGCAGGGTGCTATGGTTGGGAAGGCCATAGATCTGAATTACCATGTCTTTAATTGCTCCTAGTGACATGTGATGTGTATACCATCAGAACCAAATGGATTAAATTGTTTAAATGGAGATTTTTTTTATACCTAACAAAAAAATATGAGGTTACCATTTAAAATATTCACCATGTTTCTTAAGCTTTCGATGCTAAATCCATGGAATCTGTTTCTGAAGTGAAAGATCCAGTGCTTCACATCTTAAAGAGCAATTAAGTCCACTTTTTTTCTTGTTTGCTTTTGTGTGTGTGTTTTGCTGCCTGTGTAGTGTTTTCTAGGTTAGCCAAAGTCTGTCCAAGGAGTTTCTCCTTCGCATAAGAAAGTTGATGGTTCCTCACAGTACGTGTTAAACTTGCTACGTCTGTGGAATTGGAGCTGGATCTGCTTTTTGTTGTCTTTGGATTTTTTTTTTTCTTTTTTGAGGGACAGGGGTTCTGTGCAAATGGAAGCTTTTTCCTGAAGACTGACGGCTTAGTTCTGTCAATTTTGTTTCAGGCTGGTGAATCAACGACCTCTGCTATAAAGTGCTTCGAAGTAATTTGCATCGGCATTCAGCCCATCACCATCAAGATTCCTGATGAAAATTTTGAAGCTTAATAACTAAATGCATTTTTTTTTTCTTCCTCATAGTGGCATTAAAGGCACCTACATAGCTGCTGGGACAATTACAGTTCATTGTTCTAAGTGTTTCTTTTTTGGTGATAAAACTACAAGCATGAAATCAGAAAAAGTCCAAGTTTTGGGCCCTAAGGCTGTTCAGTGTATTTTTCTGTGGTTAAAAAACAAACAAAATCCACCTTCTTCAAATCTTGTGCTCGATATATCATCTTCTGACAAGATTTTCCTTGCATCAGTTGCAGCTGTAGCGTTTCCTCTCAGTGTGTCTAAACTTTATTAATGCCATAGAACACCCCCTTGTTCCAGCTTGCTGGTTACTTGGCTCCCAAGGATATTATTGAAGATGTAAGATTTATGTCTTTTACTGCTGTTAAGAGCAGCTCATTAAATTGTATTTCTCAAAGCTTGCACGTGCTTTGGCATTTTGGTAGCGATAATGGAAGCTACGGGAAGGTATCTTCCCAAGTGCTCTAATTTTGTTTGCTCTCTTTATGAAAGAAAAGACATTTTTTTTTGAAAGCTTCCGTTGACGGGAAGTGCTGTCGTTAGCATTTCTTGTGTGGCATTGCTCGTAATTCAGCACTAAGGGTAGATAAAGGAAATCTAAGTACCGGTGTGGGAATAGTTGGACTTATTTGGAGAACTTTAGCATTTCCTGGTCTGAAGCTGCAGCAAGACCGTGCTGCCTGTTGATGAAACAAAGACCAACGTTGCAAATTGGAATTTGTGCCACTGTGTGTAGCATTGGATTGGCTTTCAAGAACATTGTGATGCCAAGGGAGTCTGTACATAGTTTTGAAAAATAAAACAATAATTCAGTTGTAACTTGAAACCCACATGGCGGTTAAAGATAATAGCCATGTACCGCATGGATAATTCTGTCCTACTCTTGGATTATACAGTTGTTTAGTGATTAAACAGTGACTGGTTGAGAGGTTTCATTGGGAAGAGGAAATGTATTTGCATGTACTATCTGACACAAAGGTAATTGATCACCGTAGAGTTGTACAGGATGTGCATTTAAAGTACTGGGTTCCCATTCCTGCACTCTGATGGCTGGGGAGGAGCAGCAGGGATGGACGTCAGAAGAACAAAGCAAGAGCGATAGCTTCCAGCACAGACCTGGTCCCCTGCAAATCCAAAATGTGATTTGCTCCAGTGGTCCTGGGGTTTGATAAGCCAAAATAGTTTCATTTAATGGTAGAAGGAAGAAGAGGTCACCTAATCTGAAAAGCCATAACTTAGTAGGTTGGTGAGGAAGAAGAAAAGCCTGGCAGGAAATTGTCTGTAGTGAGGCAAGTTTCTTTCTCTTTCCTTCTCCCTTTACTGCCTTAATTTGTCATTTTCCACGAGGAAGCCCTAACCTTGTGCACAACCTGTTGATGTACAAGCAGTTTGGTAATCTTAATTTCTAGGAGTGAAGAGTTGTCAGTGTCTTCCAATAAAAATGGGAATCCTGAACATAGAGGCATTGGGCTGAAAAAAAAATATATAGGAAGAGCTATCAGTGGACAGCTTAGATCTGTGTCAGGAGGAATGCTTACGAACAGGAATAAAAAAAGCACAACTAGCTCAGGGAAGCTGATTATATTTTTATGAAAACAATATGGTAAAAAGAGTTGGAAAACTGTTCCCTTTGAATCTTACAGACTGACTTTTCTTTGTTCAAGTCTTAATGTTCTATATTTCATATCTTTTATATATAGGCTTTTTGGAAACCTTCTTTCCCATCATGAGTTTGTAAATATACCCTGTGATTTAGGTCACTTTCAGTCAGGGATTGTCTGTTGCGGTGGCAGTGTCTGTAACACAGGCAAGTTTATTTTCTTGTTGGAACTACCGATTTTTTTAATTCAGTTTGAAGTGGGAGATTTGTTTTATTCATCTGTGTTGCACAGAATTGACTTGTGCTGCTTGTTCGGTATGCATGACACAGACACTGAGACTTATCAGTATTCCTAATGATGAACTGCTTCACCTATTTATGTTTATTATTAGTTGGCAGTAATGGCTCATAAGAGAGAGTAATCTGCAGGGAAAGCTTTCCAAGGTGGAACTGTACTGACTTGTGTTCCTGATGGTTCTTTTTGCAGGTGCCAAACCAGCTGCTTCTGTTGACCCTTGGGCAGCACCAGCAGGATCCACAGCTCAGTCTCTGCCCAAAAATGTTGACCCTTGGGCTCCTGCTCAGCCATCCTCTACTGCAGCAAAATCTTCTGTGGATCCTTGGGGACCAGCACCTGCAAACAAACCTCTCTCTACTTCTGGTGAGAAACGGTCTCATCCCATACCCCTATTATTTGAGTAATGAAGGTGAAATCCAAATTATTTTCTTGCATTAACTTGATTCAAAGAAGCTGTGCGCTGAACAGTTTGCAGTACAGGTCTGTAAAATAAATGGGAGTTGTAATAGCTAGCAGCAAAACAATCTTCAAATGTAATTATTGTGACTTAGAGCTCTGAATTCTTTTTGCTTCTCCCTGCTCTGTCCCTTCGACATTCTTTTATTGGTATGTGTGCATGCATGCTGAGCACTTAGAACTTCTGCTGCTGTTGAGTTTTTAAATGTGTTTTATCTTTAATTAGTCAAGGACTGAATTTCTGGAAATGAATGATACTATAATTTTACCTTTCATCATGATAAATAGCTATGCAGATGGATGTCTCTGCAGATGTAGATTGACAGGCCGAGCAGCTCCATGCTCTGAGGAGACTTTTAGAGGTGCAAATGAAGGTTTGTTACTTCAGACTGAGGGTGTGAAAGCTATCCCTAAGCCCTTGTGTAGCAAGATACTGGAGGTGCTGATGTAATTGTCTATTCATGCTCTGTAACTAATGCAACCTTGATGAATCTTAATACCTGGTATTTTCATGTTGGCACTGTGGCTAAATGCATCCTAAATGCATTTTCTGCTAGTCATTCATCTCAGTACATAATAAACAAAGGAGTCTGAGTACTGCGAAAAGTTGTCTAATCAGCTTTTCACTGGGCAAAGGGCAATAACTGGATCATTATGAGAATGATTCTTTAACCATGGCGAGTCTTTGTTCTTGATAAGAAGTATTGTTGTTATGCGCAATCTTCATTCTTGGGGTTTTGTCTTTTTGTTCACTTTATGGAGCTAAGTCCGTAAGGTGTTGAAGGTTAAAACTAAATTTGAAAAACATTTCAACTAATTTAAAAAAAAAAAAAAAGGCAAACTTTAAAGCTTTTCAGGACTGTGGTTGCTGTTCGTTTAGTTACGTTTTTCTTTCTCCCTTTTGAGGTAAGGGTGTGTCCACAATTTGAAAATGTTGTGTTTTCATTTGTTGCAAACTCTGGGCAAGTTCTGGTGCTTCAGCTAACAGGGCCTTTCCATCTCTACATGGCGTAGATAACCTTTTCTGTTGCATTCCTGCTCCTTTTAACTTGAGAAGCGTAAGTCAAATCATCACTTAAGTTATAGCAATGATGCCTTTGTCTTTGGAACTGTCTTCAGAAGTGTGTTTTACTTGAGGGGTGATTAACATGCTTTATAGTATAGGCTGTAAATCTCTTGCTGTTCTCTTCTTCCGCAGCAATATATGCCTGCCTACACGTCTATCTAGTGCAGACACTCAATAAAAACCCAGCATGCTAAGGTGTGCCTTACATTGTGATTTAAACACACATTATTCTGAATTAGTTGGTGAATACTGTAAGAAAGGACAGTTTTCTGCCATTATCCTTGATCCTAGGTAAGAGTAGGAGCACTCAGGCTGATCTGAACTGCTGTCCTGGAACCTGACAGAGCGGCTTCTTGGTAACATGAATGGCTTGGAAGTTGCGTTCAGTAGGATCAGGTGTGTGAAGCAACCGAAGATCTGTTAATGACAGGGCTGTCTTGTTGTTTTGAACAGGAAGTACATCTTTTGACCTCTTCAGTAATTTGAATGGTACAGTTAAAGATGATTTTTCTGAATTTGACACACTTCGAACTTCCAAAAAGCCAGGTATGAATCAGATTCTTAGCATGTGGCAATTTGGGTGATAGTCTCAGCAACAAATGTCTTGATTCTTAAATTTTATTTCAAAAAAATAAATAAAATTGACTTTCACAAAGGAAAAAATGAAAGCTGGTGATAATGCAGCAGTAAAAGCTTGTTGTTAACATTTTTGCCTGTGCATGAACTTATGGGGAATGAGCTTTCTGCATTATAAGCCATAGAACTTCACTCTGTAATCTTTTGTTGCATTGACCCAGAAATTTGACTTCTAAATTTTCAGTATCCAGCGTGTTTGGAGTATGGGTCATGCTCAGAGAGTTAAACAGAACAATGTTGACTGAATTTCTCAAATGTGTAAATTCTAGTGTGTAACAATAGTAGGAAGATGAGAAAATACACTTCTCTGAATGCTTAAATTTATTTTTTACTTGGTCATTAGTCACTAAAATAAAAACTGCCAGACCTTACCGCTTAAGTGCTTTGATATTGTGTACTTTCTGGATGGTTCTGCCTGAAAGAATGGTGACTAATTCAAAGTTGGGCTAGGCTTCTTTAGCACAAAAGAGAAAACCTGGGTGGAATCTAGGTAGGAAGGGTGCAGCAGTGGCGTAGTGTAAGGGCAGAAGCCAAGGCTGTTGAGTATGTTTTCCTTGGAGGCTCTTAGTCCCATCTGTTGCAGTAGAGCTGTGAGAATATTCATCAGGGCAAATCAGGTAGCGCCTTCAGTGGAGCACTGCAACTCTAACTGTAGCTTCTTCATACTCTCCTAAAGAACATTTATCTGCTTGCATGCTACAAGGGTGTAACATGTACTGAAACATTTAAATCTGACTAATACAAACATTAGATTTTAAAACATTTCTGTTGTCAGAGACTTCAGGGTTTTCTTTGCTTGACTGTGTAGATTAATAAGCTAAGTTTTATTTTTCTCTTTGTGTTTCAGCTGAATCAGGTTCCACTTTGCCGTCTCAGCATAGCGGTACCACAAGTCCTGATCTCTTTGATTCCCAGCACTCAAGCGGGACATCAGGCAAACAAAGTGCAGCTCGGAAAACCCCCGAGTCTTTTTTGGGCCCCAATGCTGCTTTGGTGAACCTGGATTCACTGGTGTCTAAGCCGCCACAACCTGTTACTTCACTGAATCCATTCTTGGCACCAGGTCTGTTTCTGCACGTTCCTTCAGTTTTCTATTTTAGCTTTTACCTTCTTATAGGAAGACTGCATAACTCAGTCCTATTTGATTTAACGTAGGGTGGTTTGGGCTTGTTTTTATTGATTACTTTGGCCAACAGATCATGACTGAGAGAAGGAGGGTGAGGCATCATGGTTACAAGGCGAACTGCTGGACCCTGAAAGCACAGTTTCTACTCTTGCAGCTGATCTGCTCCTGAGCTTTGTTCGAGCAGTTTTTCTTCCACTTTTGCACTTGCTCTCTCAAAATGATCTGTGTTAGAAGAAGGCTTTGGGTTATTAAAAAGGGCTGAGCTAAAGCTGATTGACTGTCAAAACAGGTAAGATGTGAACGTGTGCCACCAGACAGTCCCTTGGGAGGGTAGTAGCCAGTAGGTTTTGTGGAAGCTGGTACGAATGGCCCTTTTGCTTGTGGTACAGCAGGCACGGTAGCATCTCAGACTGCAACCAGGGGTTCCAGATGGCAGAGTCTGCAGTATAATTTACTGGGTTAAGCCTGTCTTTAGGCTAGCATGGTAAACTACGTTTGATCAAAACACAATCTAAGTGTGTTCTGAAAAAAATAGACTGTTGCAGTTCTCTTGTAAATTGGCCCCTGATAGAAGTGAGCCGTTACTTATAGCAGACTTAAATGGTGACAATAAGCACATGGGAGATGTATGAATTTTATAAAAGCCGTTTGTATGCACTGAAACTTTTCTGTGACACTAGCATGGTGAAATGCTTTAAAATACTATTTCAGTATTTATTTTCTTCACTCTTCCAATGAAAAAAAGCAATAAAAAAAGACAGTTTATTAAACTCCTTGGGTAGGAAAAAGCCAGTAATTCTGAACAGCCTTGGCAGTGTTTAGCAAGAGGAAGTCTGTGTATCTGCCATTACCGGTTACTACAGAAAGTTTATAAGGGGTCACTGGGCCATCCAAATAACGCTATACATATACGGTAAAAGGAATTTGTAGTGTTGGCAGCAGTCCAAAGAACCTCAAACGCTGGGAAAGTTATTCTCTGCTTTTTCTAGCACCGCTGTAATTCGGAAACAACTTGTTTACTTTATGAATTCTTGTCAAAACTCAGTGCCAGAAGCATGTACAGCTTCTAAATGGAGCTGACTGGGTGAGAGCTTGAAGCAAACGCACAAATCTGTGCAAGCCAGATTGCAGTAAAGGAGTACAGAGAGCCTGCAGTTCTCTTGCGTAATGCAAATTTTAAGCAGCATTTTAAAAAATAATTAGCGATCTGGATGTCATGGTTAGGCATGTTCCGGGTAACCAAATTTAGAACGTGTCTCTCCAGTGATGCCTGTCAGAAATGGAAACTGTTGATCAGCAAAGGGATGTTTTGTGGCATTGATAGGTTCAAGGAAATGGACTATACTTGTGCACCAGTGCAACCCCAGTTTGCTGAATGGCATCCACACAGGTTTCTCCACAGGGTGTTTTGGGGTTGGGAGCAGATGGGGATGTACAAGAAGGCGTGTTCTTTGCCAGAAAAGACGATCTCCAAAACCTCGTGTTTATGGAGATGCGATCTCTTTCTCTCTTTCCCCTTCTTCTCTCAAAACTAGGTGCCGCTACAGCACCGACTCCAATCAACCCCTTCCAAGTGAATCAGCCTCAGCCCCTCACTCTAAATCAGATGAGAGCGAGTCCTGTGATGGGAACCAGCCCTTCTTTCAGTGCTGTGCCACCGATAAGCATGGAGCCAATACCTCTGTCTTCCATGGCCCCAGTGCCTGTGGGAATGGCACCGATACCAGCTATGGGCACTGTGGCGTCTATAACAAGGATGGGCCAGGGGCTGAACGTGAGCATTGCAGGATCAATGACCCAACCTCTTCACAGTACAGGAATCCCGCCGTCAGCATCCCAGTCTACAAATACAACTAACCCTTTTCTCCTATAAAGACCCAATTAAAGGAACTTTCTTTTCATAGTGTTTCCAGGCTGAAGTCTTTACAGCGAAATGAACGTGGCCTGTGTGGACTGAACGGTGTATAAGAGACTTGGAAGTAGATTTGCAGTTTACAGTTATGATCTTTGAAGAGTTGTCTCTACTTACCAGTTAATCTAAATCTAGTCTTTGCTACAGATGGTACCTTACTTTGGCTTGTTGAGCATTATGTGAAATGTTCAGACTTTTCACCAAAGTTAGATTCTGCCCATTTTGTTACTTTGTTAATCATTTCAATACACTTTCTAGGGAGAACCTGCCATTTTAAACCCCGTTGGCTATTTTGTAGATGTCAGATGATGTGCTGGATCCTGAAATTACTATTTACCTGCATCTGTCACTTCCTATGCCCATATGATAGACCTGAGATTCAGAGTGCTAGTGAATGTTTTGCACATAACTATACACAGTTCTAGACTGTTGGTTCACCCATAGTCCTTACTCTTAGAAGAGAACGATTCGGAGGGCCCAGGTGGCTGGTTTTTATGCATTAAACATTGCAACGCAAAATCGCACTGCTTTCCTATCAGAGGTTTGACTGAGAAAGCAAGCTTGTCTCAAAAGAAAAAAAAAAAACAACAACAAAACACAAAAACCACAGACAAAAAAAACCCCAAGAACATTCTCAAGTTGTCGAGTATAACGTGTGCTGTCGTATGCAGTGTTGAATTTGTACACTACTCTAAGGACTCCTGAGGAACTCTCTGTGAGTGGCATGCTGCACTCGTGCTGAGTGAGTGTCCTGCTCTGTGCTTGTCCAGTACCAGCTTCGTTTGGAAGTTATCATGTGTATTTTGTTTTTATTTGACTTACAATGTGAGTTGAAAGAAAAAGAAAAAAAAAAAAAAGAGAAATACAGCGGGACAACTTTGAATTCAATTTCACCGGGGCAAGCTTTAAAACTAATTCAGGCTTAACCTTGCTATATGCAGTTACTCTTGTATACTTTTGCACATATTTTGTTTAGTACAGTTTCATATTTGAGTTTGCAGAGTTACCTAATAGTCCTTTTTTTGCTAATTTTTATAATGTGGTTCTTATTTAACTGTCTGGTTTTGATAGATTTATCAAGTCTGGCTGAAAAATTAAGATATTGGCAAATGTCATTTCTATGGTTTTAATGCCCTCTTATTTATGGTTTTAGCTCTTTGTTTCTGTAAAGAGAGTTTAAAAGGGAAGATTAACACTAAAATATTTACTTTTAAATGAAGTATTCATAATGCAAATCAGAACAAATTCTCGTGACTAATTATTTTTAGATGAATTGAATTTGAGCATAACATGATTTAAGACTACATTAAAAAGAAAAAACACTAAAGTCGCCTTTCCCTTGATTTGTTCCCGTTTTCCGATTACCAAAATGGACAGACGTTTAGCCTTTATGAAGATCGGAAGAGAGGCCGTTTTTTCTTGTAATACTACTTGAGATGTTAAAAATTGTTGTGTACAAACATGACTCATTAGTTTTATCGACTAATTTTTCTTAATGAAAGGTGCACTCCATATTAATAACTGGTTCCATTTACAACTATTAATTGTAAGCTGAACTATACATTTTAACCTGCATGTCTGGACTCCTCGGCACTAAACCACGCTCAGGTTTCAGCCGGTGTTTCTGGTGGAAACCTGGCGCCTTCTCAAAGACGGCGACGTTTCCGAGCTCCGCTTTCACGAGCAACGCGAACGTCGGCGGAGCACGTGGAAAGGGATGTCCCAGTGCTTGCTACTGCCTTGAGGGCATCTCTGTGAATGAACTGATGCATCTTGGTGGCCTTTTCCCTAATTAGGAGGGGAAAAAAAAAACAAAACACAAAACAACAAAACACAAAACAAAGAAGCTGAAAGAAATTGCCAGAGTTGTGTGTTGTGGTGTAACGATGCTGTGTGGGACTTGTGCCAGTCTAGGGTCGTGTGCCGCAGGAGAGAGAGGGGCTGGCTAACTTGGAAGGGACCGGGTTATATCTTTTGGTGAGTAGGGGAGGCTGAAAGACTATCAAATCTAGGGTACAATCACGGATTTTAGCTGTGTAGGTCAGTGTAGCTCTATTAGTATACGGAATGCTAAATGTGTGGATGTTTCTATGCGGATTGTTCTATCCTCTTGAATACTGTTGAATTTGCAAGTAGGATTCGGAATATTCATCTGCTCTTGTTTTTATATGGGAGGAAAGAGAATTACTGTCCGCACCCAGTATGTCTTTAAAAGAAAAGAAAACAAAAAACCATTCATGTTGCCTTTCAGAGTAAGGAAAAATACTTTACTTTTTGTTGTTGTTGAAGTTATTGAAAAGTGTAGACCAGGAAGGGTGTGATTCTTGCAGATGGGGGGTGGGTGGGGGAGGGAAGTGCTTTCCAATTGATCTGTGGCAAGATTTATCTGTCATTCTTTTTCCAATTTAATTTTACAAACAGTGGAATTGCGGTCACTTGATGTTTTTCCCTTAGTCTGTCACCTGAATGCATTTACAACAGTTAGATGGGGCACTGTCTATTCAGCCAAAAAGTTCTCACCGCATCCTCTCGTTAAACACTAGGTAACTGTTTTTGGAGACAAGATGGGGTTGATAGTAAGTATTTAAAATGATGAAGTCATCTACAGTTCAGAGTCATGATCTGTCACCATGAATTGATAAAAATGTGCTGTTGGTCTGGTAGGGAGCCCTAGCTTAATGAAACTGCTGAATGGCAAATTATTGCTTTTACCAAGCCACTTCTGTAAGAGCTGTATTACTTTTACATTATATATATATATATATATAGACATATATCGCACAATAAACCAGGACAAGGCATGCTGAAGAGCGCTCAGCCCAGACTGGGGTGCTGTAAAGCATTAGGCTAAGGATGAACCGTGCTGAGATTCCCAGGCTGACCTGGGGGTTGTGGCAGGAGCCAAATTCAAGAGGAAAAGCAGCTGGTTCGGTAAATCTGCTCGGTTCCTGGGCTGGGGACGTGTCCGTCCCTCCGGTGCCCTGCGGGTGTGGGGTGCTGTAGCTAGTGACGCTCACCAGTGGTTGCCGTCCTAGCCAGGTGAAGCTTCAGTTTTGCCCAGAATGGTAGTAAATCTCCTTTTTTGCGATAATTTAACTGCTCTCCAGAATAATTCTTCCTCCCTCCTTGCCCTCCCGCTTCTTTTTGCACGGAGGACGTGTGCATATCCGATCTCATCTGCTCTGGCTTCCAAACGCATTTCCCTCTTCCCCTTCTTCTCTCACTTGCAAATACTAAAAGTGCTTTTTGATTTTTAAAATGTTAGTATCCCAAAATAGCCTTACTGGTCAAATTGACCAAAGATAAAGTGTTAAATATTTTGTAAAAAAAAAAATAAAAAAAAAATCTTGGCGTAATTTTAAACCCAAAATAAGCTCAGTTATTTATTCAGTTTTATACTATATAGAAACTAAACTACATTGAGGGGACAGGGAAGGAAAACCATGGTGGGTTGTGGTGTTTACAGTCTTTTTGAAGTCCCGTAGCTAAGACAACTATTGTTATCCATCTTCCCTTTTGCTGTTACAGTTTCTAATGTGTACTGTATGTATTAATATTGCACAAATGGTGGAGAAATATATGGTTTATTTTTCACAGCAGAATCTCACAAGACTCGCTTCCTTTACAAGTGTTACAATTTAAATATTTACCAAACTGTTTTCATAATACTGGGAGCCGGCTGCTTTTTATGAATTTGTGCTGACTATTGACATTATTTACTGTATAAATAATTTATCATTTGTACTATTGTATCATAATGTCTGTATCGTTGTGTCATTTTTCCCGAGCGATGTCACAAATGTGATATTTAATAATGCCATCAGAACAGTGGAAAGACAAGGGGTTTGTAGGTGACTGGTCAGAATTAAAATTGTATTGCTTATATTCCAGCCGTGTTGCTTTTTCGAGACTCTGCATAGCGTTTATAACCCCATTCAAAAAAAAAACCTGTCGCTGCCATGCTTGATTTAGTTTTTCCAGAAAGTTGATGGATTGGTTGAGATGATTTAAGGTTTGTGCTAAAAGTCCTAGGTGCTAGGAGAAATCTAACCGTTATTGAGAGTAATGCTTCTTGTACATTGTCAATGTGATTTCTTCGATGCATTCATGGCTTTCCTGGGGCAGGCCTGCTCTGGCTATGAGAAAGGAGGGTTTCTTATAGATCACTTAAATCAGAATCAGTTGAGACCTTACTAACTCAATAAAAATGAAGACTTGTTGTGTTGCAGGTGACTGAATTGCTTCTTTAAACCACGTTACCCTTTAAACAGCGCTTTTGGAGGGATGATCAAGTCCTGTCTCGGTGGAGGCTTCCCTCTTTATGTCAAGACAGAAGTCTGGGGAAGGCGTGACTTTTAAAGCCGTTGCTCATGGAATAAGGGTTGGGGAACCGTGACAAAACTGACTTTGGGAGTCCTCGCTTCCCATTTTTGCCGGAGTTCAGTCTCGCCCTTCCCGCGGCCTTGGCTCTGTCCCATCGATCAAGTGGCCTTGCAGATGGGGTAGCAGCCGGCCTGCCTCCAGCTGGGAAGTGATTTCAGCTTCTAATTCTGGATGGTTTAAATTGAAGGGTACTTCATTAGCAGGCTATTTCAAGAGCTACCTCTCCAGAGCCCCTCCAGGTTTCCTGTAGTTATGGTTCGCTGCCAATCAGACTGATCGCTAATCAAATACTTAATTTCTTAATGCTGAAAGTGCAGTGGTGCTGGAGACCTGGCTGTCGGAAAGGTGGCCTTGGGGGGAAAAAAAGCATCTGTTTTGGTTTCACGTCTGTGGTACAAAGCTCTGTGGTGGTGTAGAAACCCACCGCCTCAGTAACACCCCGGGTTCCCCGCAGAGCGAGGCCGCCTCCGGTCAGGTCTTCAGTTCATTTTGCTTCTGTGTTTGGTAAGGAACAGAGAAAAACCTCTTTTTGCCAAGGGGGGCAGCCAAGGTACCTGTTGCTTTTTGTACCAAGGATGCCCTTTGCTCCCGTGCAGCAGGGCTCTTCTGCGTGCATGTGCATTGCTCCCCTGCCCGCTCTCTCTTTTTCTATGTGACCAGTTCTCCGCTGTTTTTACTCTGGCCTCTTGAAATTGCACGTTTTAAAATAAAGCTGCTCGCTACAGGAAAGACTGAGGAAGGGCTCAAAGTGGAAAATTTTGTGATGACTCTATAATACTCGTAAAAAGGAGCTGAAAACTGCAGGCAGTTGTGCGGGGGTCTGAGCTGATAAAGACCGTTGTGAGAGAGACCTGGCTGCGGCTGAGCCTTCCTCTGGCCTTGGGCAGGCTGCTCTCCCCCGGCCCGCGTTTCCTCTTCCTCTTCGCTGAAGTGAGGTGGTATTTGCCTGCTTTTGCGGAGGAAAAGAGCTGTCTGGATAAAGTATTATCTAGAGGCTTGCCCTCATCCGCACCGGTGTTGCCAAAGTATTTTTGCTGAATACGTACATTGCCCGTTACCTCGTGTTTGTCCGGGGCCGAGTGGCGCAACTCTGCTCTTCCGCTCATTTTCATCGAACTGTGAGAAAATAGTTTGGGCCGGCTCGTGCGCTGGCTCTGGCAAGACTTCTGCGACGGCCTGCAACCTGCGTTTCGGAGAACCAGTGTGATTTGTACAGCCCCTCACGTTAAAAAACCAGCTTTCTCAAAGTTAGCTGCCATCCACCTTCCACGTAATCTCCTCCCTTCTCTTGGGAGCTGGGACACACCTGAACACGGATGTCATAAAGGCAGAAGTTTGTTTGGGAGCTCAGGATTATAAATGGCAAAGAGCCCGTGTTGTACATGGTGGTAGCGATCCTGGCTCTTCGTGTTTTGCTGTCAGTCGATTGTACCCTGTAATTGTTGAAGACTCGGGGTTTCAATGAGTTCCCTTTGGTGCTTCGGATGTCCCTGCCGATGACCCGTTAGGGCGGTTAATTGGCTGCAGTCTGGTGATTAATAGGGGATTGGCGTCCTACCAGTGTAACACAACCCAGTGGTTTGCAGAGGTTGAAATCGTAAATTATGAATGGGGGAGTGTGGTGATACCATGGGGGGAGATAGTGTGTCCTCCGGCTTTGCTGGGGGGAGCCCGGAGCTGTACCGAGCCCGGAGTGAGCGGTGGGGCCCTGGGGATTTAGTAAATATCTCTTTGAGGAGATGAGGGTAAAACCTCTCCTGAGGCTGCTGGTGCAAACTTGATTCATAAGTAAACTGGTGACCAGCAGAATTGTTAGCTGTGAGATGCATTGGAACTCCGGTCAAGGATGCTGTTGAAGTACAAAGTGTTTTTAAAGCACCTGAACATCCTGGCCGGCAGAGAGCTGCTGTGTGCAGAGCACAGATAGCCATGACGCATCTGTGTGCGGAGGGACGACGGCGGCCTGTGCTGCTGGAGGCGGATGAAATGCTGGGGGTGGAGGGAGCAGGTATTAAAAAATCATCTGTGGCTGTTCAGCAAATGCTTAAAAAAAGCAGCCTGGACACATTACCCGATCTGTTCTCAACGCTTGTGCTGCTAGTTGAGCAACTGTGTTCCCATTCTCAGGTGAAAGAAAATCGATGACATTTCAAATAGCCGCAATAAAGCAGGAGTGAAGGTGGGAGTTTGTCTTCCAGCTCCCTGCCTGCCGCTGCCTGATGTGAACTCTTGTGGGATGTCAGTGGTGCCAGCTCTGCAGTTTGAAAGCTTAAAGATGCTCTGGGAGATCCCCACAAGCAGGTACGGCATCGTGGTTTTAAACTCTGTTTAACGAACACTGGCCGCCGGAGCTGCTGTAGATCACATCAGAGCTCCCTCCAGCCCAGGTCCTGTTCCTGGCAGCAGAGACCTTCCTGGAGCAAAGACGTTGCGTTTATGGTCACCGATACATCTGCCCAACAGCCCCTTTGTGAAACCACGTCCTCTCCCGGCCTCCGTGACGGCCTGTGGGGTCACGCTGCACAGCTGAGGTAGGCGGGGGCTGCAGAAGAACTCCATGCCCGGCTGCTAGAGTGGAGGGAGGCCAGGGCTGGACGGCTTCCATGGGATGCTGACTCAGTGTGGACTTGTCCCACCAGCCAGGTTCTCACTAACCCACGTGCGATTCCCCAGAGCGCTGTGGCTGAACCACTCCTCATAATTTCTAAGACGGAAAAATCATCAGGCGGCTTCCTTGTGCCCCACCAGGGTGGGAACGTGGAACCTGTGAAAATCAGGCCATGAGGTCTGTGTTCTTCTTGAAGGGCTTTTTGGCCAGGGAATGAAATTTGGTGGTTTAACCAAGCTGAAGGGAGCTGGTTCTGCCTTGGTGTAGCAGCACGTACGGCCTAGGAAACCGTGGGCTGGCTGGGGTTGTGTTGGGTGACGGCGGTGGGGTGGGTTTTTTTTTTTTGCTTTTTTTAATGTCTTCATTAGCAATTCTGGCACTAAATGTAGTGATATTCTCCGAGGTGAATTTGAGGACTTAAATATCTTGGCCTGAATAGGGGTATAAAAATAGAAGCCTACAGCAGTTAGATGCTTCTGCCGATCTTCCCTCTGAAGGACAAGGGGCCGAATTGCTTGCACTCCGTTGTGAGAAGGGGCACCCTTGCTTCTCTGCAGCCTCCCTCCTGGGGGCTCAGGCCTGGTTTTGGTGGCCCAGCAATGGTTCCTAACAGGATTTGTGCTGCCCTGAAGATGGCCAGGCACTGGAAATTCGTTGTCTCAAGCTTGGCCCTCATAACCCGCTGTCCCTGTGCTCCGCAGCCTCTGTTACGCTGCAGTGGAGGGTGCTGGGTGCTCTCTGCAGGCTGCTGGGAGCTGTGGTTTTGTGTTGTTTTGGTTTTTTTTTTCCCTGTGCTCCAAGTGTGGAGGTTTCTCTGGTTTTGCAAACGCCCACGAGTGCCTCAGCTCCTGGGGTTTGAGCTCACCCACCTGTGCTTCCCAGAGGACTCCCAAGCTGATGGAAAAAACTGTGGGGATCCCCTCTGCATTGCACCCGCCGTGGGTGAATGGCCAGAGGAGGAAAGGGGCTGGACATCCCTTGCGGGGATGCGGGACAGGCCGCCTTTGCTGTGTTCCTGCTCGGGGTTCCCATGTCCGGGAGCGCGGATCCAGGGTGTTTAGCCCCCACCATCTCTGCAGGCAGCGGGTCCTGGCGTGATGCTCCAGTGGCCTGGGCACAGACGAGTCATCCCGGGGCTGGTTTGCGATGGGCTGAAATGCTGACACTGATGAGCCCCAGGTAGAGTTGGACCTGAAGCTCAAATTTTCTTCAGATCTGCCTCTTCTGTGGTTTTGTTGGCTTTTTTTTTTTTTTTCTTCTTCTTCCTTTGGAGTATTTCAAAGGAGGCTCCTGCTCTTAAACCGTCACGGCTGCTAGGCAGCAGTTGCTGTCAGCATTAATCCATCTGCAAGACTCTCATTTTCAGCTGGAGATAACTTCTAGCTGCTGCAATGCTGCTGTGTAAAACAGCCTCGCTCGCCTCGGGACAAAGACGGTTTCTTGAGCGCTCACTGAAGCACAGATTTCTGGCTCGGGCCCACTCCTCACGAGCCAGCTGGGGGTGGCTCGTGGCCCTGGGCAGCGTTTGCCCCGTGCTCTCAGGACAAGGGGCAGCGGCAGGGCAGCCGGCACTATTGCATTGAGCAATTTTTCCACCTAGGACCAGGAAAACCTTGGGTGTCCTTCATGCAATCTTGTTAGCTAATTGTTATTAGCAACCTCCAACTTCTTCCTAAAGGCTGAAAACTACCACAAGAGGGCAGGAGCTGATGCTGCTGTTTCTAGTTTTGGTAGAAAGGGCTGCAAATACCAGTTCCTAAAGACTATCCAAATGATTTTTGGTTTTCTGGAGGGTTTGATTCCCAAGCTGCTGTTCAGTCTACGCCCTTGGCTGTCTCCCTCCCGGGTGGCTTCCAGGGTGGTGGCAGGAAAACCCTCCCATGAAGTGAGCCTGGTCCTGCTGGGCAGCGCTCTCCAAAGCTCCTCTGGAGCGGAGAAGGGCTTCTGCAAAGTCCTCAACTCTCTCACAGGCTTCATTGGCCTCTAGCGGGTCTCGCTCTGTTTTGACGGCCTTGTAGCCTCATCCTGTGTCGAGACACATGTTCTGAATAAAGATTTTTATTTTTTTTTTTTAACTTTTTTTTTTTCCTGACCATTTTGAATTAGGAGGTTAATGGCCAATTTCACTGTCTGGGAGAGACTTAAGCGTGACAGAACGGGAGCCGCAGCGCCAGCTGACAGCCCCACGCTGCCATCTGTGCTGCAGGGGGCTGGGAACTCCGGTCCGGCTTTGAGTAAAAGGGAGAATGATTAACTGGTAAACGGGCAGGGTGGCTGCAGCCGTCTGGAGAGTGGGCGAAAGGAAATTACATTGAGCCTCCGCTACAGCAAGGCTGGGTTTTTCGGGGTTTTGTCTGTTCTTAAAGCATGGGTTCATGAACTGCGAGGAACACTTACGGGTCATAAATCCCGTCCATGTTAATGTCACCTGGTCTTGCGGCACAGCGTGGTGTCTATCTTTACTCCTCTGTCATGAGAGCAGAGATTCTCTCCAGGGTGAAACCGCTGCCAACTCTCCGCCACGCCGGAGCGCCAAAGACTTAAACCACAGACGGTTTTCCAGAAAAATTCCAAGGGCAGCAGCAAGCCTGTCTCTGGGAGAAGAGTATGTTTCTGAGAGAGATCAACAGTTGCTTCTTGGAACAAAGGAACGGCATCGAACTCGGGAAGCACATGCTGAAAACATCACCCCCCCACGTGCCCTTGTGTAAGGAAGAAAGTGTGTCAGACCGAAAAGCTCCCGCAGTGAAGCGCTCACAAACTAAGCATGTTCTTAAGGCCTTGAAGAAGGTACGTGAGGTTCTTAACGTGCTCGGGACACTGAGGAGTCAAAAAAAACCCAAAAAACCCTCAGCCAAACCCCGAGACAATAGGCAAAAAGCTCTAATAATGCAGGTAGTGTGGGATCTGCTTAGTCACGTGTCTTAAATACGGATTTATGGAGTTTGAGGGTGTTTATTTTTTTTTTTTTAAACCCTTGCTTTTTCACGGTTTTCTTCTTCTTTGCAGCTTGGCTGGGAAGGGTGAAGCTGTGCGCACGCAGGTGTGGGTTTTGATGACTCGCAGCGTGGTAAGCATCCAAGGACTCCTTTGAAAGCGGAGCAGTTCAGGCGATGGGTGGTAGCGCCACATAAATTCACGGCACATTGGTAGTGCCAATAAATTCACTGCACCCCCGTGGGCACCAAGTTTGGGCTTTATCTGGGTTTAACAGGTTTCTCATGAGTAGAATCTCTGTTGCGCAGTTTTGCTCTAATTGGAATGGGGGCAGGTAACTGTGCTCAAGGGAAAAATGGTATTTAAGCAGCTGTAGGTTTAATGTTTGCCTTTCAAGCGCTTCAAACACAGATATTTATCCTGCTACTGTAGCTAACTGCTTCCCAAATACTTTCGAAAAGGAAACAAAATTCCTTGCATCTCCTCTGAGCCAACAGGAAATACTTATTAATTTGGATTCCAACATGACTCAGTTCAGAGATTAAAACAGTTGCCAAAACAACTGGTGGAGGAGCTTACTGGAAGTGTAAAACCAACAAAAATAAGACAGGAAAAAAGTAAAAGATGAAAAATGGCCTGTAACCATGTTTGGGAAAGTATTTATAAATAGTATAGAAGAAGCTAACGCTCACAACAAAATTACAGTGATCACATTATCTTTTCAGAAATTATATTTATTCAGTCACACCACTCAGCAGGAAATAGTAACTCTCGCTAACTGGGCGCTTTGTTTGATATGTCCTGGAGGCTCCGCAGTTCAACACTGTCTGTTATTACTTGTATTTTTACAGTTTCAAGGTCTTGGTAGTTCACTTACAGGGTGGCATCATGTTAAGTCGTTCTCACAGTCATCGCTTGGTATTTGCAGTCAAACACAAGAGATTACATGCCCAAGTTTAAATATGAAAATGACTAAGCAATTAGTCATATCATTGGAGCATACACTACTTTCTCTTTTGTACCTGTAAGAATACCAGATCCTGGATGATTTAGGGCTTAGAAACATCCATTCTGGCACAAACAAATAAACCCCCTAGCAGTAGAAAGACAAATCAATGTATTTAGAAAACTGTGTTTATTCAGCCTAAAAGAAGAGCGCTAACATTAGCTTAGAGGGGGATTCAGCAAAAGGCCATGGTACGACATCAGAGAAGCTCTTCAGGCCCAGGCCAGCTCTGTGCCCTTACGCTGCGGCCATCGAAGGACAGCACATTGGCTTTGGAGCTCCCGTCACACACTAATAACAACCAACATCTTTTTGGTCCTTCTCTGAGGTTACACAGTGGGAAAGAAAACCTGAGTACAGCAGGCATGAACATCGCTATGCTGCTTTTCTACTGCCTTTCTTTTGATAAGAAAACCAGCTAAGGAAAGCCGAGGTACATTCGCTGTGTTATGTACCGGCTGGAGGGACCTGCTGAAGGGAGGAGAACGTCCCCGCTGTCCTGTGTCTCTGGCACCCGACGCGGAGCTAAACGCTGCTGAGGACTGCACACGTAGCAGCTGGCTTACTGAGACTCTACTTTCTTTGCCGAGCCTTTCTCTAAAGTTTTTTTTTTTTTTTTTTTTACTCAATATCTGCACTTACCATGCAATTTGTTCTACCGGAAGTTAAAACCATGCAGCAAGGATATGTTTTAACACCGTGGTCTCTCTAACGCCTCTAAAATAAACTGGCTGTCCTTTTCTTTTTCTTCCAGAAGATTGACGCAGAAATAAAACCTGGAAATGGAAGAGTCATCATCTTGTTCTAAATGCAAAAGCCCAGGTTCCTTCACAGAAAAATGTGGGAAGGTTTGTTTCTACTGTGCGTGAGCTATTTTAATTAGTGGCACAAACTCTAAAGGATGATGTGGGATTATAAAGAAAACTGCTGTTGCTTTTGCAGAGGGAAGCACATGGCACAGGGAAGTGTGTGTGCATTTCACTGGAGTTTTTCCATGTTCCCTCCTTTTTGGAAGGTGCAATAATTTCAATTTCCCATTTCTACCAAAAAAAAACATTAGTAAGAAGAACTGGGTTTGCAATGATCTTCTAAACACAGGAAAACTGCTACAACTATAAACTCTCCTATTCTTTAAGTATATAAAGAGTATACAAAAGGCTGTTATAAAAATATTTTGTTACAGATCTTATTTTAAGATAGTCTGATATTACTCATAAAAATGCGAACTTTCATCTGATTACATTAATTTACATAATACTTCAACCGGTATGCTTACTGCAAGAATTATACTTGGGTAATTATTCCAAAGCCTCATGGGCTTGTGTTTCTTTTGGGATAATGGTCTCAAGTGAAACGTTCCCAGTTTAGGCAGATACTCATTTCCCTTTGCCACAAAAAGCCCCAAAGTGCTTAACTTCTCTGTGAGCTTTTGAGCATCCCCCGCCTGAGTTCAATACTTGGGAATCCCTTCTGTAACAGGCACCGGAGAAGGGCTCTGCATGTCACTCGGGCTCACGTCGTAGCCCAGCTTCTTCATATCTTTGGTCACTACGTTGAAGGAAATGGTCACAAAGCCTTGAGATCGCACCCTCGTTACTAGAAGAAATAAGACGTGAATAAAACTGGTTAAAAGAGGTGTTTGAATGGCTATTGAACTCCCCACATATCCAGGTAGGACTGTCCTCAGCAGGAACAAATAGTCCTTTTTTTAACAGAAGGTGGATGGCCGAGCTGTGGCCTGCTGTCGCACGAGGGCTACAGGCAGAGCTCCCTGGGACTTACCTTCTCTTCCTTCTCCCTGGGCTACCACTCTGGGGTCAGTAAATTCTGGACGTCTCCCTGTGAACCAGCTTGGAGAAGAAAACAGAAAAGAATTAATTGGATACATTCACTAGTGTTTAGATTTGATATAGTTCATTATATGCACGTTAAAAAATCAAAGGGGGGGGGTGTTAATGAGACTCCCAGCTTCTGTTTGTAGTAGAGAGTTTTGAAGACTGATTCATTTTATTGCTGATCTACTTTGATCAAAGACAAGTTTTGTCTCTCTGAGGAGAAAAAGGAAACCAATTTCATACACGTTACGTTAAATCCCAGTTATTTCTGGTCTAGACAGAATTTTTCTATGGCAAAGATGTTTTTAAAACTCTTGATTACACAGCGTAACAGAGAGGCTTGGACACTTTGAATACATCAGAGGGGCACGTAATACAAAAGTATATAAATTAGAGCGTAGATTCTACAAAAAGGGGTATCACAAACAGAAGAAAAGTCAAGCAGTTGAATCCTGGCTGTTGGGTACAGAGGTTCCCACGCTGACTATGACTCAAAGTGCTCAAGTACCACAAGGCTGGCTCCCTTGGTACGGGCAATCCACAACTGAACTATCAGCTCACAGATCGTTCAGACTGTACTTAATACAAAGGAAAGAAAAAACCTTAATACCTTCAGTTTCTGGGTAAAGACTGCTACTTCAGAAGGGGGGTGTGTGGGTAAACAAGACAAAGCTTACAGCAAAGGCATTCTAGATGGAAGAAAAGATAGAACTAGGAATTGTTTTTCCACGTTCTGCCTTTACTTTCCAGGTTGCTTTTAACGTGGCTATCCTTCAAGCAAAGCCCCTAGCTACAGTAAGATTTAGGGATGGACTGCAGCACAGCTCCTTAGAGTCCAGCGACAACTAAAACGCTCTGTAAAATTAGTCAAAATTAGCACCTCTGCAAGTCACATCACTGACATGAATCAGCCTGTGGAACATGGAGCTGCCACTCAGTACAAGAACTCGTGTATCAGTCTGCTCTGCTGAAATTAGTTCTGTTCCAAACCGACAGCGTTCAAATGTGACGATGAAAAACAGATGAGTTAGCATTACTGCAAGCAGGGAGTTTTAAGAAAATTCTTCAGAAAACCTAGACACCTAAAAATGTGATTTTACCTGTAAAACTCAAAACTATCTGGTTATGATACAAAGTATTCACACATATGCACCAGTCAGTAGCTGGAGATACCTTTGTGATTAACAGCAAGAAGGACTTTTTTTTTTTTTTTTTTAAAAAGTATTTAATTATTACCTTGTAAACTTCTGCAGCGTAGATGTAGACTCTGGAACAAACATAGCGATGGTTCTTGTATGCCTAAAACAAACATGAGAGGCACAGAACTTACTTAAGGAATGAACCAAACAGCACTGGCAAGACTTTTTATATTTATAAAGCCATATCAGGCCACCAAACATCTCAAAGTAAAAATACTTTCCCTTCTACAAAGAAAGGGTTTGTTTGCATAGGAAGAGCATATCTTCCTCCATTTCCAGGAGCAGGAACAAAAGCTTAACATGTGCTGAGAGTGATGGGAAGAACAAACGTACTGCACTTTCTACATACCAGTTTTGACTTTACAGAATTGTCTACAGGACTACCAGAAATTATTTGATAACCAGGGGCTGCTGCTAGAAAATCCATGCTCTTTGTAACGAACAGAGAGGACACGATAAGGACATATGGGAACATTTTTGTTTCTGAAACAACATAGTAACTGGAAAAAAAATCTCCGTTTCAGTCCTGAACAACAGGTTGTCACCTCACCTTCCAGGTGTGAAGGGAACGTGAACAGCTCCATAACCTCTGACCACATCGTTTCCAAAGAAGTCAGGTCCGTAGACACTCACTACAATCTGTGGCCCTGCAAATGAAGCGGGTGTGAGAGGGGGGCCTGGACTGCGAGCTGGATCCCACCACTCCCAGCACTCACAGCCAGACGGGTTGGTGCTCTTGAAGGTAATGTCGATGGGGAAGTTCCAGACGAGTGTGGTGGGCGCGACGTCGCTCTTGGAGGTGATCTGGGAGATGCCCTCCTCCAGGCCCTGTGGGGAGAATGGGTCATGGGACAGGGGCCTGCGCTAAGCCTGTTACAGACATGCTGCCGGCGGGCCTGGCAGGCAGGCTGGGTTTCAGAGGTGCCGAATGGGGTCTTACCGCTGTGGGAACCCAGTCTTGGCCGTAGACGAAGCAGAACTTGCAGTACAGGTCGTCAAATCCGGGGAACTGCGGGGGAGAAAGGCTGCGTTGATGGAGAATTACCGGCACTGGGGGCCAGCCCAAGTCATCGGGCTGAGGGCAGCCTGCACCACCACGACTAGGAGCCAGCCCGCGGCGGGGGCTGAGGCCGGGCAGGGTTTGGGGGCCTGAGGCCCAGCCCGCCGGACCGGCACCCGGGCGGAGACAGGGCTGCGCTGCCGAGGCCCAAGCCGGGCTGTGTCGCGGGGGGACGGGGCTTCCCGCTCCTCTGGGGGCCGGCGGGACCCCCCCCACACTGCCCGTGGCGGCCTGCTCACCTGCCCGCTCTCGATCTGCCCGTTGACCGCCAGCAGGAAGACGCTGGGGCTACCGGCGGCCGCCATGGCGTCGGGCGCGGCCCGCCCCGTTGCCAGGGGCCGCGCTCCGGCCGTTGCCATGGCTACGGACGGCGCGGCGGCGGGGACAGCCTTCCTCGGCGGACGGCGCTTCGCGGAGCGCCCGCTGCCGGCGGCCTCCTGTCGCTTCCCAAAGGCGGGCGGATCGTCCCCAAAACGCGAGCAGACACCCCCAAAACGCGGGCAGCCCCCGCCGGGGCCAGCCGTACCCCGCCGGGGCGGGCCGGCAGCGCTGCCTCCCTCACCGCGGCCTGGCCCTGCCGCCCCCTCACCCGCACCAGGCCTGAGGGGCCGGGGCTGAGGCCTGCCGGCCGCTCTCCCCGTTTATTCTTCATAACGCCTCATATTTTGAACTTTCTGGATTTATTGCTTTGTAATGTTATCAGCCCCATTAAGCTCTTTTTAAAGCGCGGGCAGGGACTGGCAGCAGCAGGCGCCGAGGACGTGGCCACTAGATGTTGCTGCTGGCCGGGCCGAAGCGTCTGCCTCCGCTGCCGGGCGAGGGCCAGAGCCATGAGATGTTTTCCAGGGAAAAAAGGCATTTGGGATCAGTGAGAAATGGTGCCTTTTGGAGTCTCCAGAGGGTTGCCCTCGCGAGCCAGGCTGGTGTGAGCAGAGGGAGAGGCCGTTGGGGTCATTAGTGTCCCACAGCAAGGCGATTATTGCTCCGGCCTTACGGGAGCAAGCCATGCCGCCATAACGCCGTTGTCTGGCACATCCAGTGGGAAAGGGAGGAAATGGGATTGTTCTGGTTTAATTATCCTGCTCTAATTAAAAGTAGGGGTGAATTTTGCACATAATCAAGGCAGACGAATGTGCTGAGGCTCTGCAGAGCTGGAACCATTGAAATCTGCTGACCAGGTCTTGCTGTTTCCCCACAGAGGCAGCGACAGGATGGTGCTGGCCCAGCTGGGCTGTGGAATCTTCGCCACCCATGCGCTCGTCGGCGCCATGGAGGCTTGTGGCCCGTCTACCATCTGCTGCAGGTCATCCCTTCACCTCCTTCCTGCAGCCTGGACAATGCTCCCCTCATTGAGAGCGATCCGGAGGGCATTTGATTGCTGCCAGGCCCTCTGGGGAAGGATGGGAGGAATGAAGGAAGCCCCGTCTCAGTGCCCATTTGGGTTTCCTGTGCTGTGGCTGCAACAAGTGAGAGACCTTTGTCACATGGGCTGAGCAGAGTTACAGACTAGGATGGCTGGGAAAACACCTCAGTCCTTGTCCGCGTCCGCTAGCTCTATTTTATCTCCCTTCTGGCAGACCTGGTGGAGATGGCTTTGCTGCTTTGGCTCGCTACAGTGCCACACAGTGGGCTGTTCTTTGCAGGTGTCTTTCCTTAATGCAAAGGGACACCCCAGGATCCCGCCTCTTCTGTCCAAAGAGGTGGCGTGGTTTATGTTAGACTGAAAGTAAACTACCATTACACTTTGTGCTGAAAGATACCTTCCATATTCTAGTAGACGTATTCTCTGTCAATATCTATTTCAACTTGATTTTTCAGGTTTTATTTGTTTGATTGGTTTTGGTTGTTTTTTGTTTGGTTTTTTTTTTTTTTTTTTTTTTAATATTCAGCAAACAAATTTGGCCAAGAGAAGAGTGGGAGAAAAGCAGAAGGGATGGGAGAGATTGGATGCCCCTCAGAAATGCTTCAGAGAAAATAATTCATTTGAACGGAAAATTATCAGGGGAGAAAATAAAACAGTTCTCCACCAGCTGTCCGATGCAGCTAGCAAGGCTGTTTAATTAACACTTTACTTGGCTACCCGCTACCTCAGAGCTAGCTAAGAGCCAATTTAAGAATTTTTTTTTTTCTTGCCTGGCAAGTAATACACAGCTGCTGGAGGAGTTAATATCAGCACTGGGAGACCTTCCCCATGACAGAGAGAAGGCAGCAGGGTTATTCAGCAGCTATGACTCATCCGTACTTGCTTGTGGAAGGACTCTGTCCCCTCCCAGTCGTAACGAGACCTTTTTTTCTTTCCTCCCTTGCATGCCAGTCTTGTTCTAATTAGCTGTATTTTTAATCTTTGCGAGTAGAATGAAATCCCAAGCAAGGAAGCAGTTTTACCCTGCTGGAAAACTTAATTAATGATCCATCTGAGAGTTTGATTTCCAAGCGTAATGAAAGCCTGTGCATGGTGGTGAATCCATGGGTGTTACTTAACGATGTTGCTATTTCTCTTGGCCACGTAAAACATTCACCTCTTCTCTCAGACTTGCCCTGCTCCTGTGAGATGTGAAGGGACTAATGGGAAGCCTCCCTGGGGGGCTTGGGGCCGCAGCCATCCTCGCAGGGAGGAAGGGCACTGGCCTGCTGCTGGCTGACTTGTCTTCTGTTGCAGATGCTGTGCCCATGTTGGGTTCCCAGCTCCAAAACAACAATTCCTGGTCTGGCGAGCGCACTGTACCAACCTCCGTGCACAAGGCATGTGAAACAGCTAAGAGAATTATGTTTTCTTCATTCCCAGAAAGAGCCAGGGGTTGGAAATATCCAAATTGCTTGGAACTCTGTCACTAAGAGCTTCTGAATGAAGCCGATGTACCTTGATCTGACTCCCAGAGCCGAGCAGCTGCCTTGCTCCTGGGGTGATGGGCTTCTGGGGAGGCCGGAGCACCGTGGTGCTCTTGGAGGCGTTTGTGCTGTCGCTGTTTCCATAGGGATTGACTCCGCACTTGTGTGGGCGATGGCTGCTCTAGCCCTTGGGACTGGGGGAGCCGGTGGAGGCTCTCCTCCTCCTGGGAGGCAGGCAGTAGCCCCGTGATGGAGGGCGGTAGAGCCGGTGGTGTGTATCTCCTACCATCCCTGTTGCCCATCACCTGGTCTCTGGGCTCCTTTGGCGTAATTGCAATAGCAGTAGCAAAGCTGCTCGCTGCTGCTGAGGAGAGAGAGTGCTTAAAAGCCCTGTGCTGCAGGGAGATACCCAGAAAGCAGGTACTTTGTCACCATTACATTTTCAAGTATGATTAAACCAACCCCGCGGCTGATTCATTGCTTCCAACAGGCGCTCGGGGAAGGTGGGTGAGACAGAAACGACAATACAGTGGCACAACAGAAAAGTTTATTTTTAATCCCAAATATTTACGATCAACACCTGCTAAATGGCCAGTGAAATACATTTTATGGTGTCATTAATCTGCAATAAACCGTTTTTATTTTTAGACTGTTTGCACAACGTTGCCAGCCTGACTCATCCCTGCCTGCGTTTTATCTCTGCGAGGAGGCTGCGGAGAGCTTCCCTGCCCTTTGTCTTAACAGCCTTTTACTTCTGTTCTCAGCGCTCTTCCCACCTGCTGCTCAAATCAAACGGCACGGGAGAAGGATATTCTCCTAACATCAAACGACGTATCAGAGGAGCATATTCTTGCTGTAATTCTCGCTGAATATGTTTACCTGGAGATTTATTTTGGTGGGAAAGTGATTGGGCGAAGACAGCTGGGGCGAACTTTTGTGTTACGTGTCTGAACACTGCGAGCCAGCCGGGAAACAAGGCCCGAGGGGGTTGTGGCTGCACCAGGAGGGTCCCCGTCACCCTGGGCACAGCGGGGAGGTGGCTTTGCTGGGACAGAGGGGGACACACCACGCTTTGTAACCCCGGCCAGGTGTGAACCCGAGGAGACTCGCTCCATCCTCAGCTCAAGCATGTTTTACCAATATCCCCGCAGGGCAAAAAGCCAAAGATGACATTTCAATATCTAATATTCTGCTCCCCCTCGTTACGCTGGGTAATTTAGCAGGTTGGGGGCCGGCTCTGACACCCCCCCTGCCCGTGTGGGCACCAGCCCTGCGCCAGGCAGAGCACCGCTGGGAACGGGAGGTGTCGCTGCCAGCAAGCTGTGAAATGCCTGGTCTTCTATGAAGAATTAATTTGTATTGGAACTTGTTACCATTTGTGAGATTTTTTTTTTTATTTTTTTTTTTGGTTAATGAGGAAAATTAATTAATGCCTCGGTCTGAGCCAGTCAGAATAAATTAACGTGCAGGCGGGAAGGGGGAGAGGGCGATGAGGACCGGAGCAGCTGGTTCCCAGCGGGGCCATCGGATTCGATAAGGGCGTAAGGAATAAGAGCAATAATCGGGGTCTGGGGAGACGAGGGGAAGGGAAGTGAGCTCCTTCCTTCGCGAAGCCCTCCTGCTCATCGTCCGCCCCGGCGGTGGCTGCGTTCTCGGGGGGATGACTCGGGTGGGAGACCCGCTCGTTCCTCCGTGTGGGGCGAAGGGGAATCAAAAATGAGCTGTTCCGAGGGATTTCAATCAAATATTCAAATAATTAATCTGGTTTCTTTCCCGTGGTGTGACATAATGAGGGTTGCTGGTGTTTTTCTCTCTTTCACCATGAACAGATTTTTTTTTTTTTTTTTTCGCTCAATAGTCCAATGGTCACAGCTGGGAAAAAAACCCCAACCCTGACCTACAAGAGAGGGAACACACGTGAAGGGGCCTGGCACGAGGAGCAGCCCAGCCTGCTCACAGCCCCGGCCTGGGTGTGAAACCCTCCTGGTGACATTGCTGCGTGCATCGGGGTCGAAGCAGAGACCCCTCTGTGCCGCTGAAGGTCCCACAGCCCGGAGCAACCCCTCTGCACCCTCCTGGCAGAGAGAGCTCGCGCTGGGGCTGGCCCCACTGAAGGGGCTAAAACCCCTCGTGGGGGAAGCGGGGCCGCCTGCGTAACACCATTTTGCTGGCAGAGGATCGAGCCCCCACCTGGTGTGAGCTTGAGTTATTCCAGGGCCCCAGCAGGATTGCAGCGGATGGGCATCTGTAGGTTTCAGCCCCTCAGACTGTGCTGGTGGTGCTGCGGCTCTGGCCGGCTGCACTAAATTGTCTAATTAAGCCCCCTCGTATGGAAGACGAGATGGTCCCAGCCATTAAAACACAAGCCTGTATTTAAAGCTTAATAGGGAAGGTTTAGTGGATAAAGTCAATTTAATTATTCCTCCTAAGAAAGCTTGTACAAATATCAAACGCTTATTAGTATTCATGCAACCTGTATGATCTCGCAACACTGACAGATTAAAGGTTGTAGCTAATAGCACTGGGGATGGATTCAGAATTGGTCGTGGGTTTTTCTTAATGCTTTTTTTTCTTCCCGGCCTGACAAAGGGAATTTCAGATCGATGCCATCCGAGATTTAACCTTGAAACAGAGACCGTCTGACGGCTCTTACAGTCACTTTGTGCTGGTTTCCTCTGCCCCTTCCTCAACGAGGTGGGTTTTAATCCTCGTTTGATCCCCGCTTCTCAAAGGCTGCCGAAGCGGCTCCGTGCGAGCCCGGCCCGACGCAGCGCTGCCGTCCCCGCGGGTTGTGGTTTTGCTGAAACGGGGAGCAGTGGGGCAGAGTCCGGCTGACAAATGGACACGACTGAATTGTCATTAAAAATGCAAAGTAGAAATCGATCCAGTTAAATAATAATGACTTGCATTTACCCGCTGCTTTTCACTTCCGATCTTAAGCAATGCAGCCCTCGCAGACAGCCTGGTGGAAATTACTTAACATTGCAGAGATTCAATCAGCAGGAAAATTAGCACCGGGCGATGTTAAACTGTTTTTCTGTGCGGATGGTCATGGCCAGGCTTGGGCTGAGGACCCAGCTCCGGGCGCTCAGGACTTTGTACCTGTATGTCCAGGTGATGGTCCTCAAAAGAGACATCAGGGAGCAAGTCATGGTCACTGTCTGCTCTTAGAAAATTCAATGGGAGCTTGGTGCTCCCCGTGTTCCTGCAGGCTGATGGAAGGAGTCGTTCTGGGACCTGCTGAGCTTCGTGGGGTTTGGGAATGTGTGGCTTTGTCAGAGGGGACAGGCAAGTCCCCTGCCCTGCGGCCACCGTGTGCAACGTCTCATAGCCTCGGAGACGATGTGGGCTGTAAATGACTATAAAGGACACCTTGTCTTCACTGATTGCTCTCAGTAACAGGCTCCAGCCTTGTCTTTCCCTCCCACTTTTGCAAGAGCCTGGCCCATGTCCCCAGGGATGCTCTCGGCGAGTGCCCGGGCCATCCTGGGGGACGGCTGCGTCCCGCAGGCAGCTGCAACTGGGAGGCCGTGGCGGTGGGGAAGCTGCGCTGGGGAGGTCGGGTCCCTGGGAGGCCGTGAGCCTCCCCAGCTGTTCAGAGGCAGCAAAAGCCCATTAAATCCCTTCTCCTTTTGGCCAAAGCAGCTCTGAACCTGCACTTCCCAGCTGGAGCTCCTGCCTGGCGTATGGGGGAATGTCTCGGTGTCCCACATCTTGCAGGAGGGATGTTGTGGGAGGGCGACCGTATCCCAGTCTTGGCAAGCTGCCTGTGCTTCGACTGCGCTCAGAAATAAGAAAGAAAAGGTTATTTTGCTCTGCTGATGGCCCTGAGCCGAGGCGTTTTGTACCTGAGAGCAGAGCTGTCGTGGTGTGGATCGGGACAGTGAAGACCACGGTGTGTCCTCTCCGTGCTGCCTGAGCCGATCTCTTCATGGCTCTGACATGTTTTGTTCCCAGATTTTTGCCTGTGGGATCCCCTGTTCTCAGCAGGGGAAAGGGTCCCGGGAAAGGGACAATTCCCAGAGCAGCCCAACCCCAGCATTTCTGAAGCCACCACAAGCTGTCACCGTGGGCGGGGAAAGCCTTTTGCAACCCTCTGTGCTTCACACCCCTGCTTGGAATTAAATGCTCTGGTTTAGGCTTATTTTTAGTGTAATAAAGCACAAGTTTGCCAAAAAAGCTTTTAACAGCAGAGGTTCCTGCCTCAAATTGGATTTTTCTTTCCTTGGCTGGAAACCCCTGGTCGGGAAGGTGACAAGTGGCAGAGAGGCTCGGTTTGGAGAGACACCTCTGCTCCGGCAGCGTGGGGCAGCACCGTCATTCCCACGGCTCATCCGTCTGCCGAAGATGGGTCATGGATGCAGCTCACGCCCCTCTGCAGAGCCTCAGACCCCTGGGAATTTGGAAAGATGCTTTGGGAAGGCGGTGGGAAAAGGCTCTTTTCTTTTTGTCCCCACTCCAGAGCAGGCAGGAACAAACACCTTCTAAATTTATTCCTTTGGAAAAAAAAAAAAAGAAGAAAAAAAAAAAAAGCTTTTATAATTGAAATTTAAAAAATGGGAGACTTTCCCTCCTCTGCCCCCCCCTCCCCCCCGACTTTCCTACAGTTGCCCACAGGTTGCTCAAAGCTCCTTCTCCATGAAACGTGTTGGTTGTAACGAATTACCTCTTTACGTTACCTCTTTCATACCATAAAACCCACCCCCGGCACTCGCTGTCCCCTCCCGCTCCATCCTGATCCTGATCCTGATCCTGATCCTGGCTGGGTGACAAGCGGCGGGAGCGCCTCTTCTTTTCCTCCCTTTACAGTTCTGCTGGCGTAAAATAAAACAGCCCCTTGGCTGCTTTTTAGCCTGCTGGGGCCTCATTTAACGCGCTCCAAGCTGTGGATCCTGCTGCAAAATTGAGGCTTTGGTACCTGGATCTCAATGCCCCCAGTATTCGGCAGCTCACGCAGGTGCCGGCCCGTGGCTTGGGAGCCTGGGCAGAGCCAGGACCAGGAGCAAATCTCCGCTCTCACCCCCAACACACTGCCGTGGCCTCAAGCCCTTCTGACTTGTTCCGTGAGCCACCTCTCCGTCACCACGCAGGGAGTTACCAGCATTGGCCGCCAGCCGCCCCATCCTGCAGTGAGGGGCTCTTCCTCCAGCTCTGGGACACTGGGAAGGGGGTTTGGGAATGGGGGACGCTGCCTTTCCCAGCAAAGCGAAATAATCACAGCAGTAACACCACAAGCAGCTGGTGGTGCAGCCCCACCCCTGCCCCGCCGGCCGCCGAGGGACATCCCGGGGTGTCCCATGCGCCTCCAGGCAGGATTCAGCGAAGCGCAGGGGAATTCACCTCCCTCCTCCCCAGTCTGCTGCTTAAACCGCAACAAAAGGAGTTTGCCATCATCCCCAAAGCACTATTAATAATTACATCTATGGTGCTCTTCTGGAATTCCTTGCTATCCCACCGAGACGGAATAATTATTTACAATAATCCTAAATGACTCTTAATTACAGCGGCGCAGGTGCTCGGCGGCAGCCGGCACGAAGCCGCTCGACATATGGAGGCTCCTGCGCGAGGTGAGGAATTCGCCGAGCGGCGCCGTTGTAGCCGAGCGGGAGCTGGGACCAGCTCCAAACGCCGGCGGGGAAGGGGCCGGTTCAGACCCAGGGCCTTCAGCCCAGAGGAAAGAGGTTTTTTTAGGGGATGCCGAGCTCCGGGAGTGGGATGGAGACCTTCGGGATGGGCTGGGGGCAGCGGAGCCTGCCGGCGCTGGAGCAGAGCTCGGCATCCCGGCGCCACCCTGCCCCGCGGCACAAAGTCAGGCCACGCTTCCAGTTTATACAGTTTAATACATGTGAAACAAGATACATTTCCTTTTGAGTAATGAATGCATAAATAACAGAAGATATATGTGAATGCATAAATATGAGGCGGCATGGAACGAACCAAACGAAAACGATTGTTTTAATTTAATTATTTTTTTTTTTTTTCCCCCCCCTGTACGTCTTTTCGCTGCCGCTGCCCGGGCTGACGGCGCAGCCTCGCGACGGACTCGTTGCTGCTCTTATTTATCAGCTTTCCATGGCGAAGCTGTCCCGCGGTGAGAGGGCCTGGATGAGGGGCTGGGAGAGGGGCGGGGGGGGGGCAAGGACCGGAGGCTAAAAACGAAAAATCAACCCCAAAAACTGCAAAAAAAAAAAAAAAAAAAAAAAAAAAAAGAAAACGTGGTGTTAACAGGTGACCTGAATTCCTCTAGAGGCTTCTCAGTCGGAGCTGGTGAGCGCGTCCACGTGCGGGTGCGGGGGGTGCGGAGGGAAGACCGACGGCAAGAGTGCAAACGGGAGGGATACGGCTGCCACCGAGGCTTCGAGAGCGCTCTGCTATGAGGAGGACAAACCATTAGCGTCAATGCTCACAAAGAACATCACCTAAGACAGCTCTTTATACCTTTACATACTGTATCAATAATTTACTTCGAACTGCAGTAAACAAAATACATTTCTTAAATAATTTACTATTTATTTGTTTTGTTTTTTTTTTAATCTCTCTGTAAATTTAACTTTTTCCTTTTTTTCATCTTTTTTTTTTTTTTCCTCTGTAACACAAGAAACCGTGTTTGTGCACGTCAGTTCAGATTATTGCGACATTTAACCTGAATTTCAGTTCAAAAAAGGAGAAAAAAACGAAAAAAAAAAGCAACAGGACAGTTGTACAGACAAGAAGAATGAATAACTTATTATTGCACTGGCTACAATTCAGTAGTGATTTTGGTTTTTTTTCTGCAGTTAGGACAACCTCTAAAGTACAAAAGGAAAATGAGAGAGGCGTCTAAAGCGTCGGCTGTGAAAAGAAGCTGGTGGGATGATGGTGGAGGGAGGGAGAAAGAAATGAAAGCGAGGAAAGAAGAGAAACATTTGGAAAACGAATGGCCGTAATAATTAGTTCCACATAAAACCCGAGGAAACACCACCCAGTTGCGGAGTCACATGTAATGCAAAAAACAGTATCGTTTCTCTATAAAAATATGTGCATTATGAAGAGAGAGTTTTTGTGGGTATATATTTTTTTTTTTTTGTCTTTTTTCCTTGTTTTGTATCTCACAAATACATTATTTCTATTTATATAACTGCTGATATACAGACAATGTACAGCTCCCATCTCCTGGGCACTCCCGCGTAACGTGACATCTCTAAAAGGTGCCTTGTTAAAAGTTGAGCATCTTTAAAAAAAAAAACAACAAACAAACCCAACAAAACAACGAAACCCAAAGAGAATCCCCCAAATCCCAACCGCCACCACCTCGCACCCGAATCAATGTGATTGAGGCCACGGAGGCGGGTGGGAGGAACGAAGTAACCCCCTGCATCCGCTCCACCTTCCCTTTAGAAAAGAAACCCCCAAACCGCTTCGCAAATCTGTTCCCCCCGCCCCGAAACCCCATCACCGTTTCGTCCAGCCGTTTGTTTGGTTTCTTTTTCTTTTAATTCTTTTTTTTCGTGTGTTTTTCTTTTTTTGTTTTTTGTTTTTTTTTTTTTTTTTTTTTTTTTTTTTCTGCAAACCTCCACAGCGCTTAAGAACAAGTGACTGCGAGAAAGGAAAAAAAACCCAGCGAGCAGCCACCCCCGTCCCTGGGGCCACTCAGTCCCTTCGGTTTGGAAACCCACATTGGTGTCAAGCCCTTGAGACCCCCCCGCTCCCCCCTCCCAGAAAGCTATACTGGGTCATCGATGTCTTCTTCTGTTGCAACAGTCACCGGGACCAAGTCCTGCTTCTGGAGGGGGCTCTTAGCGATGCCCAGGAGCTCTTTGCTTTTCTCCGCGTTGCTCCATTGAGTTTTTAAGTGATCCGGCTTTTTCAGTTCGGAGGCGGCGGGGTCCGGCCGGGAGTCCACGGAGCCCGGCATGGACTGACCGCTGTCCAGGAGATCCAAGAGGCTGCTCAAGGAGCTGCCGTCCAACTGCTCAAAGGAGAAGTTGGGGATGGTCAGGTGCTCCCCGCGGCACGGGGGCTGGCCCCGGCGCTCCGCTTTGGAGGCCGGCTCCCCGGGCTGGTTCTCCGCGAGCTCCAGGGACTCTCTGTAAGCCGGGAACTCGCAGGATGGGGTCCTTCGCCGCAGCATGCTGTTCTCGGAGGGTTTGGTGCGCGAGGCCGCCCCGCCGTCGTCCTCCATGGGAGGATCTATAGAAATGCAGGGCGGGCTCATCTTCTTCTTCCTCCGGGCTCCATGGATGTACTCGGACTCCATCTGGATGTGGGCAGGGGACCGCTGCTTTTCCTCAGCAGGGTCCTCAAAGCTACAGTCCCCATCGCTGATGGAGGGGCAGATCTCAATGGAGTGTCGCCTTTGGTCGTCTGCCCAGCTGGGCTTGTTGAGGAAGCCCTTCGTATCGATGCTGTAAAACTTCTTCAAGTCCTTCTCCTTGCTGCTGCTCCTGGAGAGGCTGGTTGTGCTGCAGTTCTTGAGGGGCACCGGAGACGGGGCCGGGGAGATGAACGGCGAAGTCGAGCGGCTCCCAGCGTCCGAGTGCTCCCCTCCCCAGTCTTTGGCCGAGCTGTTGATGTGACGGACCTCCTCGTCAGCCAGGTCGGAGGACTCGAAGAGGCTGCCCTCAGGGTTGGGAGGGCTGCCGCCAGGGCTGGGCGGCCGGCTGGGGACGCCGTGCTGGCCGCAAGTGTGCTTCCGTGTGAGTGTGCTGGGGTGCCGATGCGGGGAGGACGGGGGGGAGCACGGGGGAGTGCCCGGGAGGGAGGCGGCCGTGGAATGGAGCGGGCTGGGGGTGAAGGTGCTCTGGGGCTGCTTTGCTGACGGTAGCGTCTCTCCAGGCTCTGCTTGCAGGCTGTCCTTGCGGTCCGGAGTCTGACCGTCCACGGACTCTGTTTGAATGGCCTCCTAGAAGGAGAGAAAGATGTGGCAAGAGCCTTGCGGGTCTGCTGGCCCAGCAGCACTTCCCGCGACGAAACACGGCACGTGGCAGAACGGTTGGTGGGTCTAACACACCCTGCACCCCCCATCCCTGCCCCGTCGTGCCAGCCCCGTCAGACCCTCCCTGTACAAGAGGCTGCAGCTTTGCTAGCAGAGACCCAGAGCCTACGGGTGCAGGGCTTGTATCTGCTGGGTCTTTCCACATGGTCTTGCTCTTGCTCTAACACCAAATCCTGAGTCAGTGGAACCTGTCTAAAGTGACGTCGCGTACAGCTGACTGCACGCGTCTCACAGCACTGGTAAAACTGAACCGGGCATCTTCTCTCTATGCTTTAGCTATTCCTTCATAGAATAGTACAGCCACGAAGGTGAAAGTAGGTAAAAAGAACCTTCCCTTGTATGTCACTTGCTGAGAGTGGAGTATATTAAAATTTATGCCACTAAAACCATTTTGTTCTAAAAGGGAATTCTCTCAGCTCCAAGAAAAGAAACTCAAGAGAGGACTGGAAAAGAAGGGAAGGACCCAGATGACTACGATGACTGCAGTTTACCTCTGCAGGCTCTTGGCCTCTCACCTGTCTGCACAGCAGCTTGTTGAGAGTAGGAGATCGAGGTGTGACGTGAGGGGGAAGGATCTTCCAGCGGTGGCGGCCTTCATGGTTGGGAGAACGGACTGCCAGCTGGAGGGACTCCGTTGGGACTCTCAGAGAGGAACACGTTCCCACGGGCTGGGAGCGGATGGAAGTGATGGACCCTAGGAAACAGAGAGAGAGCTGTCACCACCGCCGCCGGCGTGGGGGCTGTGAAGGTCTGAGCAGAACTGGTGCCCACAGACCCCAGGAGGGGAGTAAACGCAGGAGGGGAAAGGAAAAGCCCATCTAGTCTGGCTGAAATCCTAAGCCTCAGCATAAGCCTTGGGCAGGATTAAAAACCAGGTGTCCCTTGTCCTGACTCCTGCTTTGAATACTAGGCCGTATCTCCTCAGGGGTGGCAGGGAGGTTGCAGGTGTAGCCTCTGCAATTCAGCAGCATCGCATGTGGCTCTGCATGCCACAGGGCAGGAGGTGGGGTTGCATCTGAAATCCTGCCATTGCCGCTTTCCTGGTAGCATCGCTTCGGGTGGATTTGTAAAAGGATGTTGCCTGTTTGGAGAACATGGATCAGGGCAGCCTGGTGGCTGTGCTGGATCCTCTGAGTCGGGAGGCCTGGGTTGTCTTTGCAGTGCTGCCAGGGACAGGCTTGCAACCGTACGCTGCTCTGCCACACAGAGGCAAGAGCGGCTCTGCTCCGCTCCCTCCGAGCCTCCAGAGCTCCACTTACAGGTCCGACCTACAGCCCTGTACAGCCAGTGGGCACCCTGCCACCCACTTCTCCGGGAGGAGACACGGCTGGCGTACACAGGGCAGTTTTCCCATTCCCTACAGCCCAAACACTACCGCCACCAGGTCCACGAGGCAGACCTTGGCTGACCACGGTCTGATCAGCAGCATGGAGACAGCTTCAAGTGCTGCGAGAGTCCCAGAGCTCATGTATCAGGCCGGAATCACTCTCTTCCTGAAGGCTCCCAGTCCCCTGGCTGAGTCTAAAGGCAAACCCTCCTCCCCAGCCCCTTCGTGGTGCTGCTTTACTGCAGTTCTGCGTCATTTGAAAGATCTTTTGCTTTTGTATTTTTTTGGCCGCAGGATTTATTGTCCTCATTAGCTTGAAACCCAATGTCTGTTTCTACATTGCCGCTCCATGTTAAAAACACAGCTATCCATCACTTCAAGAGATCTCACCCAGAGGTCAGGGAACTTGAACCCATGACAAAAGCCATCCAGACAGATTGCAGTTGCATTTCAGAAGGAGATTTGTTGTTGGGAGGAAAGAAAAGTTAGTGTTTAATCATTTTTCTTTTGGAGCTTTTCTCCAGAACACCACAGAAGCAGCAGAGCAGCGAGCTTCCCACCCCCCACCCCACCCCACTTCTCCCCAGTTCTTTTTTGGGGTCTCCTACAGCCAGAGTTTCAGATTGAGTCTGCGCCGTTCACGTGCTAATCCAGGCTTTAAGAAATGTTTTTTATGATGCAGAAAAACTTCGTCATAAAATCTGTCACAAACGTGGTCATAAAATGAAAACCCTATAAAATGAAAACCCTACGCTCTCCTCCCTGTCCTTACTTGGAATTTCCTTCTGTTGGAAACTTTCCATCTAGCTCTTGTATAGGAAACCAAAAACCCCTCTAAACTGCGTATGCAGGAACACTGAATATCTCTGGATTTCTACATTTTTTTTCCTCTTGTTTTTCTAGTAAATCAGGAAACTGCATCTAAGAGCAAAGTAACGCAAGATCTGGTCACCTCACAGTATTTTCACTGTGTAGCCACCGAAGCACTGGGAGAAGACCAGACATCCTGAACTGACATTGAGAAGTCCATGAAATCACAAATGCTGACGCAATTCTCTATCTGTCCGCTCAGTTTTACTCACACGTAACTCACGGGACTGTGACTTAAATCAGGGTTTGGTCAGCTCTGAAGCAGCAGAGCTCTGGGTGACGCTGGTTGGAAGCATCTACCAGAGCAGGTAAAAAGTAAGCCCCTGTCACATCGATCGCTCAAGTGCTCTTGGAGAGATATTTGGGACCCAGGAGAAAATTCTTGCTCAGTTCTACCCACCCCTGCCAACATCACGGCAGTTTTATACTGGTATAAATCCTGATTTACACTCACTACAGAGATGAAAACCATCCCCAGTAGTCCAGCCGTGAAACTCAACCTCTGTTTTCTTTGCTTAGCAAAGAATTTGCAGGTGAAATAATAATAAATACTGAGCAGAGAACATTAACTGGTATCCGGAGAGTTTGAACAAATACAGAGTTACTTCACTCAAGCAAATCAGAGCAGGTCTCGCCAGCCCCACACCAGGGTTTGCAAACCCACTACTCATCTGTCCAAGCAGTTCTTGCATTTCCAACAACGTTGGATCAAAGGAAACCAGGCTGGTAAGTTCTTTGGAGCCACTCAAGAAGCACATGTGCTTTTAGGGAGGCAGATCTTTTCTTTCTTATTGATTTCCCCTTCAAACCAACACGCACAACAAAAAAGAGAGAAAGGCTTTTTAGGGGAAATGTATTTGGCTGCAGTTGGGTAAACGGAGACTCAAAGGCTCTGTGTAGCTCGTGATTCCCTGACGGCGGGGTCTCTCCACACGATTCATTACAAGGCCAGGCTAGGGAGGCACTGGAGAGTGGTTTCTAATCTTTATGCTCCCAAAGAAACTTCTGCATCTCTGAACTCAATGTACCGTGCTAAAAAGATACTGCTCCGAGACTGAAACAATAGCTGTAAAGGAGCTCTGTCAGGAAGTAATACCGACTCCGGCTTTTATTCATGTTGATTTTATTGATTCGTAGTCGTGTCAGGGCTGATCGCTTCAGAAGAAATGTGCCGCTCCTTCCCTTTTCCTCAGCTAACAGCCTGTCCTCTACACCTCCGACACTGCTTGGGAGCCCCACTTACTTCTCCCCAGGCGACCACCCGAGCCACCAGCTTTCTCCTGAGAAAATGCAGTGATGTGATGAAAATGTGAAATTGTGCAACGTTTGGGAAACTATCGACGGTATCAAACCGAAGCAAGCAAGCCTGGGCTCAGCCCACGTTTGGCATGGGTTGCTTACTCCCCATCTAAACACCACGTGTACCTCCTGCCCCATGGTTTTGACTAGGAGGAGGAAGGGAAAACTCCGCGAGCCGTACCTCTTTGGGATTTGCAGGGATACGTTTCCATCTCCACCTCGTGGAGGGGGAAAGGGGCTTTCGCTGGCATCACTGGCCGGAACATGTAGCTGTCGTTGGGCAAGGAGTGCATACGGGAAACGGAGATCTTGCGGACCGTCAGCAGGTTTTGAGAGTCCTGTGGCCTCAGAGAGGCTGTGCCGCCCTGCAAAGCAAGGAGACAGGGAGACGGGGTCATTCAGCATCTTGGTGGTGAATTTACAGCAATCTCCTCGTCTGCTTTTTGTTTTAAAACCTTATGCAAATGTTCCTCTTGGCTTCTCACAGAGCCTGCAGCCCTGGTGACTGCAACGGGACACCAAAGCTACGCCGTGCTAGCTGTGTAAAGAGCTCAAGTTGCGGCTGGAGTAAAATCAGGCATCAATGACCCACCACTAAGGTGACTCTTCGACACCGCGGAGAAAAGGTAAGGTCCAGGAAAATAGGGCCCACCCTCTAAAGACACAAGAAAGCCAGCATGTCTCACACTGTTCTGCTTCGATTTATCCAGGGATGCTTTCAGCCCAGCGTGGGTGGTGATGCCCTTCTTCTCAAAGCTGTTCTAGGACATGCTGATTGAGGGCACCAAGCGTTTCTGGAAATTCATATATCACCTCCCCAAAACACACATACAGGCAGACATTTAAACGTACACATTAACGCCACTGCAAACCCTGCGGCATCTCTCCTACAACATGGAGCATTTCGGGCACCACTGACCCCAGAAGAAGACAGCCACATGGCGGGAGGCAGAGGGAAGGAGAAGACATCATGGCAGCACATATGTGGGTGCGGAACCTGTTCTAGGGTAGAAAAGGGATTTCTCTGTGTTTGCCTCTGCCTGCAAATGGTTCTGGTTGGAAATGCCCAGACAGAGCATGTCACAAACCTTAAAGCTGACCCCTCGCCACTTCTCTGAGGCCCTCTTCACTGCAGTACCTTACGGCAAATTTATCCTGGGGTCTTAGGAAGCTTTAGGGACTCAGATGATGTCTGTGCCATGTCCACGGAGCAGCTGTGAGAGGTGGTGCCACGACTTGGCCAAGTGTTGGGGGAGCGGGAACCCTTGGAACAGGACCTGCAACCTGGCTCCTGGCCCCGAGGATTTGGTCCTAGACACATTCCCCTCACAATTTACCACGTTATCTAAAGTACGACTAATCGCTCTGGTTTTCCTTTAGCGTCAGCCTCCCAGTGACTGATTGAAAACATTTTCCCAGCTGCATGTCTTAAATTAAATGTATTTTGCTTTGCTCTGCCGGGCTGTTTTCCCTCTCTGCTAGCAAAATCTGGGCCTGAGATCCCTCACTGGATAGTTTGGCGGTCACCAAGGATCTGGTTAAATCTGTTTTTTCCCATACATTTCTGGCTTACGAATTTATTTCCTCAGATCCCTAAAGAGACACATCCCGAGACAAATTACTCGGTGCTTTTACCCTGTTGAGCTCGGCTGAGAAGATGGGGGGGGGGATGAGCAGCAGTTATTTACAGGTAGTTGGCACCCAGAGCTGACTGCCGCCTTGCCCAGCAGCCCTCCGCGTGCAACCCAGGGCTCACAGCTGATATATTAATGCACCAGCAGCGTGGCTGTGCCAGCTGGCCTCTGGCCAGCACGGCTAATAAGCTATCAGCATCACAACACCTGAGCTGAACGCAGGCGGGCGATTGTTAACGCCCCGGTGCCACACAGAGAACAAAAGGTCTTGCTCCACTTTCTCAGTAGTCTAACAGAAGGATCACTGTATCTGGCTATTAAATCTCAGTTTGTCTTTACGGGATTTTGTATTTGTCTTCTCTGGCTGGGACAAATGAACAGAAATCCCCTCTTGACATAAACAACGGCAATTTTTAAAGTTTCAGCTATTGTGACCCTATTGACTTAGGGATGTGGGCACATTTCAAATGGCTTCAAAGCCACTCTAATAAGTTCCTGAAATATGAAACATGGACAGGAAGCTTGTTGGCTCGCACCTGGTGAGCTGCTCTCGACAGCTCAGAAGGTTTGGAGACACACCACCACAGGCACTGCTGTCCTCCTCTGGTGGGGAACGCCTGATGCTCTCAGGAACCTGATCCCATGCCCTGGGAATCAATGTGGCTCCTTCAAAACCCATGAAAGCCCAAACTGGACCAGCGCTGCTGAGACTGTGTATGGTGAACCCTGCCTGCAGGAACCCTGAGAGCTTGGGAGGATCCCAGATCAGAGGGCTGGAGCACCTCTGCTATGAGGACAGGCTGAGAGAGTTGGGGTTGTTCAGCCTGGAGAAGAGAAGTCTCCAGGGAGACCTTAGAGCCCCTTCCACTCCCTAAAGGGGGCCTATAGGAGAGATGGGGAGGGACTCGTTATCAGGGAGTGTAATGATAGGACACGGGGTAACGGCTTCAAACTAAAGGAGCGTAGATTTAGATCGGATATCAGGAAGAAATTCTTTGCTGTGAGCGTGGTGAGAAGCTGTGGCTGCCCCATCCCTGGAGGGCTTCAAGACCAGGTTGGACGGGGCTTTGAGCAACCTGATCTGGTGGGAGGTGTCCCTGCCCAGGGCAGGGGGGTGGCACTGTATGATCTTAAAGGTCCCTTCCAACCTGAACTATTCTGTGATTCTGTGATTCCGTGACAGAGACGTGCAAGATGGGAGCCTACTTGCTGTGGGACCCCTCTCTAGCCAAGTAGAAAGGCATTAAATTGACCGTAGAGGCTCATGATAATGGAGCTCAGAGGCTCAGTTAAGCATCTTTAATCAGTGAGCACAACTCCTGCCTCTTGTGTCTGGGAATCAATAGTCTGTTGGAGCTCTGATTTTGCTCTGCTGCGGAGGCAGCCCAAGAAGAAATAATCCTGCAAATACCTCCACAGGACATGACCCTTCCTGGGTGATTAAATGGCCAGCAGATACTCTTGTAAGCAAAGGTGACTGGCAGGATACTCTGGAAGAGGGAACACTGTAACTTCTCAGAGGCCTGGAGCCAAGAGCCTACAAATAAGTCGTGGGCAAAATTCCCAGAGGAAGGGCTCCTCCTGATCCCTCTCCGAAGGCGCGTGTCTCCACCGCTGCGAGGGAGTTTAGCCATTTCCCGCAGCCTGTGCGGTGGGGAAGGCAGAGGCACAACAAGGGCAAGAGGTAACTCCCTGTCCGTGCCTGCCAACGCTGGCATCCCTGCACAGGCCAGCTCCGGTGGCATCCGGGGTTGTGCTGTCCTTCCCCGTGGAGGTAACAAACTCTCAGCTCTGCCAGCAGAAACTCAGGACCCCTTGCGGTTGCATTTACAAAGTCCCAAATTTTGCCTGTCACTGAAAGATGCTTCCCCGTGATCTCCCTTTCAGGCTCTGCAGCTTCCAGGTGCCGAGCTAATGGATACCCTGCGGAGAAGATTGAGGATTATATCTTCATATCACTCATCTTGCACAGGGGAAACCACTTGGTCATCAAGAGCTTAATCTGAGCCCAGAATTTGCTTGGAGGTGCTGCGAGATACTTGCCACTAGAAGGTGCCTTGACAGTCATGACAGAGGTCAGGTGATAAAGTGGGAAATGGCCCAAATCTAAAGCGGATTAATTCTGGGTGGCCACTGGAAGTTCTGTGACGACAGCAAGTGTGCTGCTCCCCGCTGCAGCGTGTGCATCTTCATCACTGACAGTGGTTCGCATGTTCTCATGCCCACCAGAGGACATCTGGAGCTCATTCCCCCTGAGGCGGGCACCGTGCTGCAGCAGGGCAAACCGTGCAGGGTCTTTATGTGACGTGACCTGGGCACTGGTTCATGGTGCAATGGCGAGGGACTGAGCAGAGGGGACTACAGCCCTTCTGGTCTGCTGGGTGATGTGCCCAGAGCATCTCCTGAATCCACAGCTCTGCTGCCTGCTGAAAGCCTAAGGTGTTGATCTACTTATGTCTTTGTTTCCTCAATACCGTATCATAAACAGGTTCTTACAGTAACAGTAAGGAAACCAAAATGGGCTGTGTTTTCCCTGCAAAGGACTCTGCCTGCCTCCAGCTCTCGATATATCACTTGAAGACAGACTGCTCACACATCACATCGCACATCAAATGTGAGACTTTTTCAGCGAAGAAGAGTATTATTTCATTCGTGTCCCACACAAGGCTGCTGGCACGTTCTTTGCCCAGCCCCTGCACACGCAAAGGCAGTACAAAGGACAGAGGATGGAAACGACTCTTGTGGCTGTGAAGCGACAGGTTTAGGACAATTCAGACACCACCGCTAGCTGCACAGCACCAAAGCACAATGCCACAACGCAGAAGCAACGGCACGACGTCATTCACCTCAGCCTCGTGGCCTGGGGTTTTGTGGGAAGGTGTCAGGACATGGTGGGATACAGAGCAGAAGGACGGGATTTCCATCATGGGAGCCTCTGCCCCCTCCAGCGTGTCTGAGTCTGGGATGGCTAAAGACACACTCTCACAGCTCAGCGCCTCCTTCAAATTGGGGAGATAGAAAACATCAGTAGCAGAGCAAGGCCGGGTCTTAACGCTCGAAGACATTTGCCCTGTGGCATTTCCTTGTTGCCCCGTTCATCCAGAGCAGGAAGGAATAGAAAAGGAAATGTGGGCTGAAAAAACTGGCACAAACGGCAAGTAAAAATACAGAGCATCTTGCAACACTTTCCAGGGTGCCCATGCCACCATCAGTGGCAGGATTAGTCATACAGAGCTCTATGTAGTTAATATTTTCAGTGCAGCTATCAGGGAGCGCAGTACCGAGCTGCCAGCCATCCACGCCTGCCCAGAGGAGCCTGCGCCTCCGAGATGTGAGTGAGGGCATCACCACAACCCAGCCCCACCGCGGTGCCTCTGCCTCCCTACTGTGCAGGGGAGGGGAGCCTGGGCTTGCAAATCCTCACCTGCCTTCGAGCAATCTCCTCTGCGGGGTGGGGGGGGCGGAAAACTGCAGCCAGCTCCCCACTCTCGCTGTTCTCCCTCTGGGGAATGTCACTTCTCGCTATGGCTTTCCTAGGGCTAAGAGGAGGCTTTGCATGGCTCCTGATGTGCTCGCGAGGTATTGAAAGATGAGGAAAGCCCAAGGAAAATTAACTCAGTTTGCAATCGCAGCCTATGTGAAAGGATGTTCCCTCTCTTCCCCCAATGAGAAAAGCAACCTGGGCGTTTATGGTGCGTTTTCCTGCAGAAATGTCTATTAGGAACTACATTCAAATAGTGAATTCCCCATTGCTGTGTAACTAAATTTCCTTTTACTTGACTTAATAGAGCCTGATACATTTTACAAAAATCTAATTTAATGTAATTTAATCTCAAATCCCCCACTGATTTTGCAGTAGATTTATTTGTGATCACGGTGACAAAGCAATTTCGTATTCACTCTTCATCATATGCTGCTGACATGAGATGAGACAATTATCTCCTGCCCCTCCTTCCCCCCTGACTTCCGATTGCCCTATTTTTCTGGAGCACTAATAGAAATCAGAAAGCAGGCAGCGTCTGGAAAATCAACACGAAACCTCCAGCTTCTTGCTGAGGGGGTCTGACAATTCCCAGGGTCCAAGTCAGCCATGCCCTAAGCAGAGCACGAGACAGCGGGAAGCTGCGTGCTCACACCGGTGCCAGACAAGCCCTCCTGAGCCGCACACTACGATTTGCTTGAGGCTCCTCTGGAAATCCCTAAGTGGGATTAAAAAGAATCTGAGCGGTATTTCTGTGTCTGTGTGAAGGGAGTTTATGCTGTCCCTCGCTGTATGTGTCAGGGCTGACAGTGCCAGCATTCCCACGGCTTTATGAGACTGCTCCCTGGTGCTGCTGCCATGCTAAAACGACAAGGATCAACGCATTGGCTGGGAGAGCAAGACAAGGACCTGTGGCAGGACAGGGACCTCTGAATGAACTGGAAATGGCAAGAGATGGACTTTCATCCCTCCCCCAGAACAACGGTCAGGACAGCGTTAGCCCTGGAGAACGCGTTTCAAGCAGCCTTCCACCTCAGGGAGCCCTCCTGAGATGACTGGAGATGTGGAGGCGGCTGTGACATCTCTGCTGTAGGGGGACCTGGGAAAGCTGCTTTCCTCCCACGCTGCCTTGTCTCCTGCCTCTTTGGCTCTGTGTCCCTCGGGATCTGACTGCCTGATGATCAGACAGCAGTGACTGGTAAGAACAGTCCCCTCCCTACCCTGAGCCCAAGAAGAGCAGAAGACGCACTGCGTGAACTATTACCAGGGCTTGGTGTTTCACCTGCACCGCTGACTCGGACTTCATGGTCTCCTGACTTCTGTAGGGTGCTCTGCTCTCCGGGGCCACCGCGCCTCCCCTGCTCCCGCCGGTGGCCGAGGTGGTTGCTCCTCTGGACATCTCCAACTCGATCTCAGCATCCATCTCAGCATCCTCCTTGGCCTCCTTGTTGCTCTCCTCCAGATGCTTCATCAGCACTGCCACCACTACATTGACTAGGACGAACTGTGCGATGAGGACAAAGGTGACGAAGTAGACAGGAGAGATAACAGGCAGGTAACTGAGGCAGTGCTTGTCTTCCCGAGTGCATTCCCGGAGAGTGTCCTGCAACAGAGGGGCAGAGGTGAGGGATTAATAAGGGCTGGGGCTCTGCTTGGGCTCAAAATACAGAAACATGAAATATAACCTGCTGAGGACTGAAAAGCATGTAATTACACATCCTAGACACAATAGGTACAACAAAATGGATAGGAGAAAATATGGACAGCGTGAATTACACCACCTACAAAGAGGAGGATGGTGTTACATCCCAAAGGCAGAGAGCGCAGAATACATGGTTACTCCTCTCAGCCATAAGAACCGGCATAATTTTCACAAAGTATTATAAATATGTTAAAAAGAATGAAGTTTCAGGTTGGACGAGACTTAGGACAAATTATCCCTTGAAAATGCACTTGACTTTTAAATGGGAAAGTTTAATTTTCATGTTTTAAAAGGAAACCTTCTTTGTTTTCGCACAAGAGGTGCCTAAATTTCTCTGAAATCTACATATCTACGGACAGAAGAAAGTACCCAGAGGTCGCACACACCTTCATGATACCATTCCAGTTGTCTCCTGTTGACACCCTGAAGAGGGTGAGAAAGGCCATGCCGAAGTTGGTGAAAGTTGCGTGCCGGCTCAGACCTTCACAAGGATTTTCTTCACTGCAGTCTGCAGGAGAGAGAAGCAGAAGGACGTCAGTGAAGTCATGTTTGCCAGTGCTTATTCAGAGCAGCCCCCCAAACCTGGTGGTGAGACCCTGAGATAGGCCACACTGATAACACGGCATCAGGGAGGACTGCTAAGCGGTGATCTCACGGTGGCCTGCAACTACGGAAGGGCAGCTGCAGAGATCATGTGGCCAAGCTCTTCTCAGTGGAGGCTATAATGGAGAGCAACACACTGTGGCTTAGGAGGTCCAGGCTGGACATTAGGAAAGTTGTTTTCATCTGGAGGGCCCAACAACAGCCCTGGGAGAGGTCACCGCAGAGGTTTTTGTTGGAAGATTTCAAGATTTCGCTAGGCAAAGCCACAGGAACTCTGAGCTAGTAATGGGGCTTCAAGTGTGAGGCTGGGTGGGGGCCTCCAGAGGCCTCTGCCACCGACATTTCTGTGATTCTCTTGACTTTACCCCAACAGGCAGAGCCAACACAAAGAGATATAAAAGGAGGTGGAAATAAGCAGACTTGCTGGGCTGTCTCAACAAATGCTGCTCTACAGCATCCTTTGTCTGTTATCCTCTTGATTATGTCCTTGTCTTGATTATTTTTCACAGGGTATATATGCCATGAGAGATATTTCACTGAGATAAAGTGAAGCAATTTGACATTTTCCCCCTGAGAATTAATATACTAATGAAGGTAAATTGAACGTATGAAACCTCGCTCTTTCCATAAAACACAGGCTCATTAAATATTCATTAGGACAGACAGCAATGTCTCTTGCTCGGGCGTTTCGCTATTGGTTATTTATTTCAGCGGCAAATAGGAAGGAAAACCAAGAAAGCGAAAAAACCCTACAAATGACTAGTCTTGGGGGAGCACGCGCTGGTGGTTCTCAGGGCTGAGATGGACCAGCAGCGATCGCGTGAAAGAAGTGAAAGTATTTCCCAGTCAAATCAGGATGGGAAGTGGTGTGCTGACTGCCTGCAGTTTGCCCCAGACAAGACCGGGGCTTTCCCAGTCACTGACCACACGCTGTGATTACCTGGGGCTGGCACTGGCAAGGTGCGTGCGTGGAAACACAAAAAGGATTCAGAGCAGCAGAAGGTGCCTCTGTGAATAGGACATTTTTCACCTTTGTGGCTGAAGCAATACATAACTATATGTCTAGATATGTAATAAAACCCCCGCAGTATTTAATTTGGGATAGATGCAGAACTATTTTTTTTTCCAGAATTTGTTGAAGACTGAAAAATAATTTGTCTTTGGTTGAAAGAAATATTCTGCTTTCAGGCATTTGTAATCCGAGCAGAGGGCTGGACTCATAAAGGGGATTAATGGCAGCCATAAAATCACCGTGGAGTAAGGGCCCTTCTGATGCTCTTGAAGCCCTAACTGGGATGCAAACATTGAGAAGGCAGACACATCTCCTTTCAACAGTGTGTTTAAAGGCAGTGACTGCCTTGGCCTGGCTAAGCTGGGCAGGGTAGGGCTACAGCGTTTTCTCTCGGACTCCACCTGATTTTCTTTTTAGTGGTGGACACATTCATGATCAGCTAACGCAGTATTCTCAAGCTGGAGAAATAGATGATGCTGGACAGTCAGGAACCAGTGGATGCTTTCTGATTTATGTAGAAAGGGGAAGGTGACGCTGAGAAGAACAATGGACAGACAAGATTTGGGCAGCTGGAAGAGCAATGTCAGCCAAGCGCAGAAAACTAATGGAGTGTGGTGGAAGCTCCGAGGAGGGACATGTTTATGGTGGCATCTCTCCAGCACGAATCTGACTACCATCCAGCTTTGCAGACTCATGTTCTGTCTTAAGTAGCAAGCTTCCATCTTTGTGAACATATCCATGCTGGACAATTATATTTAAACAGTTCCTGTACAGCCAAGGAGGGCGTTGGACAAATCTCTAAATGTGTGTGTGTGTGCACGTTAGACAGGTTCTGTATTACATCATCATGTGTCATCTGTGACCCTGAGATCAAGAGAAAACTTTAATCTTCAGACCATGAGCTGTGAAGCTAAGGAAGGCCCAAGAACGAGCGAGAGAAGAAAGGAAACAGCTAGATACCAAATAAACATCAACCGGATGAAATAAATCGTGTCAGGCACATTACTCACCTAGCTTGCCAAACAATTCCACTCCCAGGGCAGCATAGATAAAAAACAGGAGCATAAAAAGTAGGCCAAGGTTCCCTACCTACACAAGGAGAAAGCAGAACAAGGGTCAGGCAAGTTGAGGTCATGAATAAAATTGCTCCATCACATTTTAAACACAAGAAAAAGAGGGACTGGTGACCAGTGGCTAATTATCATCTCCTCTGGCTTCCAACAATCTGGTCTCCTTTCAACATTCTGCTTTAATAGACCCAGAGAAGTCTCCCGCGTGGGGGAAGGAGGAGATGCTCCCAGGTGCAAAGCAGTCTCTCTGGCTGGTGCCTCTCCATCACCCTTCCACTTACCCGGGATGCTGCCTTCATCTGTAACTCGGCCAACCCGTAGCTGTAGCCCCAGCGACACTTAGCACTGCACTTCAGTGCATTGGTAGTTTAAGTGACCTGGTGCTCTGGTATGAGTTTTAAGAGCCTTTCCCTTCTGTTTGCCAGGTTTGAGACAGAGCACGAAGGCTGAGGGTTTCAAGACAGTGACAAGACACGTCTCAAGCCAAAAGAGGAATTGCCTTGTTTTCAAAGGTTTCGCTGGCCTGGAGGGCTTTCAGAAAAGGAACATATGCTCCAGTAAGACGTAAAGCTCTCCTAGCCTTGCCACTTTACAGATATTTCTCAACAATGACTACCTGAATTTTAGCTTTCAATGTCTCAAAAGAAAAAGCCTTATTCCACATACCAACATTTAAATGCAGGCACCTTGCAGTTCAAACTCTGCGTGGTGTGCTACTATTAGGTATGAACACGCACTGCAAGGTGGCGGAAGGGGATGCTAATAGAAGTGCAATGATGCTAAAGGGAACACAGAGGCTCTCGATGACAGTGGCATCACAGACTTATCTGCTCTTGAGTCAATTGCTATATTGGGTCAAAGCCTTTAAAACATCTCAAAGAGCAGATTTTTTTGTGATTCAGGCAGAGAACACGAAGGCAGAGTAACCTGACCAGCTAACCACCTGCATTTTACCCGCAACTAACTCTGGTCACATTTATCTTTCCTGCCACTTTTGAATGCCTGTGTGTATCGTCTGGTAACAGAGGGAGCATGATTGAGTTCTCCAATTAGACACAGTGTCACAAACATCATTTTATCTCTAAATAAAAATGAACTAGGTGGTGATTCAGGTAGTCAGGCTGAGGGATTCATGATCTCCAAGGTATCTTCTAGTGAACTCTACAGTTTGAGAGAGTTTTCTTCTCTGAGGCAGCACAGCCACAGTGTTGCTGGGTATTTTGACCACGCTGCTTAATTTCATTAGAAAAGGTATCAGTATGATGCGTGTTATCATAAAATTAACACAGCTATCGCTTATGAAGTAGAGTTGTTTTTGTAGTAAAGAAGTGGGAATAGTCAAATCACCCAGTGGAGACTGTAATTGCTATGAAGCCTAAACTGGCTACTACGCATGGATCTTTACAATTCCACTAACGTTATTACCATACTCCAGGGAATAATAGAGATAATACGGTGATGTGGATGGCTGCTCTGGATTATTTCATCTGCAGGTACTGTCTCCTGGAATAATGTTTCCTAACTTATGTCTGCTGGACCACTGGTGGTTTGTAAGACATTAGAAGGCAGTCTGCAAAATGACTGCAAATTAGAAAACACAGGAAAACAGGCCCACAAGCAAATGCACACACATGCTGCCAGGGAGGCAAATGAGCAAATAATTAAAGAGAAGAAAAATAAAAGTGATAAACAAGTTTTCTAGGTCGAGTGTAAATTAAAGCCTGATGTTGCAGCACTGCAGAAGAGGGTCTTGGAATTTTTTCAAAGCAGCCTATAAGCTTGAACATTTTACTGCTATTTTAATGCCTAATAAATCAGCCTGCAAACTTCTGGCATTGATGAAATTCCAAAGCATTTAGGCTAACATCAAAGTTATTACCAGGTTATCAGTCAAAACTAATCTATCTCTCAACATGCAAAGCATGTTATGAGCTGACATTTGCTCATAAACAATTTGCCTACGATCTAACGTGCATTTGTAAGGGATCCCATATTTAAGATCGTGACTAATTACATTACTGAACCAACACGTCTCACAACTAGTCCTTCAAAGACCAGTTTACACTCATGCGTTTGCTGTATAGGCTCAAGGCATCCCAGCCATAGGCATGCTCGAAAAATGCTAACAGAAGCATGCTTGCTAATGCGCTGTTTGCTGGTGGCTAAGGTTGCACGTGCCCTTGGCTGAGAGCAGACACAGGGGCAGTTCCAAAGCTCAGCTGATGCACAGGATCTCTTGGGAAGTGACTGAATGTCTGACAGATGTGGGAGCATGACTACATAAAAGAGAGATGTAGGAGACGGCAGCAAGTCAAAGATTCTGGGATGGATGACGGTATGACCTTTACTGTTAAACTCCGTCCCAACTTGTATCTAGACAGCCAGAGCTGCTCTGGAGTGTCAGCTAAGAAACAGGTTGCTCCTAATGTGCACAAGAACAACCTGCTGCTGTGACCACCCCCTGCAGATGTAGCATCCACATGGATATGTGCAGGCAGTTGGTGGCTTGTGAGGTTGGAGAGCGCATGATTTTCTCTGCAGCCCACAAACGCTTGATGCTCAAGAGAATGTGGCTGAGCAGTGCCAGATTTAGTATTTTGTCAGTGCTAGCCCATGACTCCCAGGCACGTGTCCCTCAGGAAAGGAGAGGAAGGTCCTCTTCAGCCCATGTCCTTCACTAACCCTGAGCACAGAGAAGGACCCAAGGCATGTTCTCAGAGATGGGCTGAGGTGACGACGGCGAGGTCAGCCAGCGGCTGCTGAGTAGCGGAGAAGGCAGACTGGTTGTGTGTCTGTGACCTCGAGTGAGTCATTCCTCTCCTGTAACTCAACGTTCCCATTTGTAATACCCTTGCGGATAGGTAATTAATGTCTCTAAAGCACTTTGAGATCTACTGAGACCAGATAAGAAAAAGATCGTGCATGAATCATGCTGCTGGGAGGAACGGGAGGGGGCAGGAGCACATCCAGGCACTTTTCTCCAGCAGCCAAAGGCTGGGATGCCTGTGCCGGGCTCTGCATCAGGGACAGAGATCCAGCTCTGGTCAGTAACCTCATCTTTGGCAGCCGGTCATCCAGGCAGGCTCTGAGAAGTGGTTCTGCTCTAGCAGCACTGAACAGGTCAGCCCATCCTCTCTTTATCTGTCAGACTCCCCCTGACTCGGGCTGAGGCCTTTGGCTGGGCAGAGAAAACTACAGATAAGGCCTGTCTGGCAGCCAGGGGCTATCCATCATTTGCTGTGGCTCCAGTGTTGAGGGGAGCCTGTGGCCTGTAGGGAATGAAGCAGAGATGAAGAACATCTCCAAGATGTTCTTGGTGCCCTAAAGTACCTCAGAGAAGGTATAAGAGAAGGCAGACCCTGGTGAGTATCTGTGATTCCTCCTAGACCTTCACTTTCTGGCATCCTGGCTGTCTTACACTGCTGGCAAAACTGTCTGTGTGCCTGGGACAGAGGCACACAGTGCCTTCACCACAACACATCCCAGCTGGATCTGTGATCTACCATTGAGAAAGCCCAGGAATAACCCTACTCAGCGGCAAGGAAAGTGACCGTCCTCTCCACACACCCAGCAAACCCCTTCTCCCACTGCCCCTGCATGACCTGGGGAGGCTGTCTCTACTTTAGCTCTTGTGGACATCGCCATTAGTTTATTTGCCTCAATTTATGTGAGACTGTTAAGCACCACTGCACGCCCCATCAGAGTTCAACCTCTGACCTATGCCGCTAAGAAAGAAGCCCATATCTGCAGGCAACTGGGATGCAAAGCGACCATGCCAGGTTGTGTTAGCTTCATATGCGAATGTGTTGCATTGATCATGTACCACAGGAGACCGGCCACTTGGGCACCATCACTCCTCTTGCACTGTCAGCTGTGTGATTCTACCCAATTCCCTCTAGATCCTGCCGGCCTCTACTCTCCCTGCTCTGGGAGACGCACTTGTGAAATACATGTCTTCTGCTGCCCCACTCCTGCAATGGCTGGCTGAAGCACACTACAGTTGCTCTTGTGCCTCTTCCTGCTCTCACATCAATTATTTCTGCATCACTGGCCCACACCTTGGCATTTCAGTTGTCCATGCAGGCAACGCACACAGCTCCCTGGGATGCCTGTCAAGAGCAATTTTGCATAAAACTAAGTCCCTGCCAATCCTTCCCAAGGACACGAGTCCTGCTCATCTTCCTTCCAGCACTCTCCAGCCAAAGCAATAAGCCTGGCAGCAGGAAAACACAGTCTAATTTATGCACTAGACCCAAGAGAAAATGAACACATTTGTCTGCTTGGAAAACGTAGGCCATCTGTGTGAATTCCAGGACTAGTGGAAAGGGACAGACAGACAACCTTGGAGGCTAAAGTCATCTCATTGGTGCAACCACAAGGCCACCAGCTGAACTCAATGAGTTTCCCTTTCAGTGTATCCACTCAGCCCCACGGAGACCAGTGCTAACAGCCAGCAGAATGGTGGTTTCTTTATCTAACGATTTCTGCTTCACAACTCAAATCTCTCAGGCATCTCTGCACTTCTTTCCAGTGTGCAGCGTAGCACCCCCTTATCTTCCAGAATCTGTCGCATCTGCAACGTTTGCTGGTAAGACGTTTCTATTCTTGCTCTGTGAGATTCACAATCACTGTGGGTTTTCAGCGTCCGGCAAAAGTAGGCTATTGTTTACGTCTCGTAACTGTTGTCACGGAACGCTAGATAACCTCTTCAAGAGCTGAAGGTGGGATAAGCACAGGAATTAGAGCTCCATGAAGAGTTAAACTCCTGGAGAGGAGCAAACTACAGACTCTGTCCTTCAGGGCACTGACAGAACGAGGAGTTCTTCACTTATTTCTTGGCACAGAGTCCATCTGGGGGGAGTTCCAAGCTTTGAAGACAAGGAGGAGGTATACTGTACAGTTCTGCATTTAATTAATGTGCCATCCGCAAACCACGTGAGAAAGAAGAAGGAAAAAGAACTCAGATCTTCTGATAGGAAAGTTCCACACTTTACTATTGTTGACTCTGCAGAGCCAGGATGACAACTGGACTGGATTCCACTTTGTCCTCTCTATCAGGAAGAGCACTGGCAGCTTAGCACTGACTGCAGGTTTTCTTACTGGCAAGTGGTATTAGAAGTGCTGTGCAGGCTGAGCTGGGCTGCTCAGTATGGTGGATTCACTTACACAATGAGCATTTCAACCCAGCCAAATGTAAAGTTAGAAATCCAAAAGCGAAGTGCAGGGCATGCGACAGAAAGGGAGAATTGTACTTTGGGAAGCAGGGGATGTGAAAAGGACTAAAGGATTATCATCAAATAGGAGTCTTATGGAGCAGACATTGCTTACAAAACCGATGCAGCCACCAGATGTATAAGCAAGGGAATATTCAGCGGAAGCATAAAAGTGCTATAATTCATTACATAGCCTTAATGGGTCCAGAGCTCATAAAGAAGAGGAAAACATTTGAAACAGGTCTTGAAAACCTGCTTCATACTGAGCCATTAAAGGATTTCAATGTTCTTCTGTTTGCCAGACTACAAGAGATTATTTTATCTCTTATTGCTCCAAAAAGGAGAAGTTCTAGAAGAAAAAAAGCAAAATTACATGCAATGAGAAAACAAACTTGGCTAATTCAGACTTAAAACAGCAGATTTTTTTAGCAGAAAGAGTAAACATATACTGGAAGAATGTATTTCATCAATAGGGGATGGCTGATTCCCTAACACTTTGCATCCTTAAAGCAAGACCAGGTGGCTTTTAAAAGACTTGCTGAGGTTCAGTGCAGAACTGTGTGGTTTGTGTCATGCGAGAAGCAGGCCTCTGCGATCACAGGGGAGTTTCTGGTCTGTGAATGGCAGCACTGAACTGGCTTAATTAGGACTGGCAGTGTCTAAGTGATGAAGTCAATGCTGGTCACGCTAGCCTGACTCTTTTTAGCCGCTCCGTTTAAAACAGTGGATCGATCTGTTTCAAATTTACACCAGTGTAGCTGATTTTAGCACTTCATATTTTGAAGTCCATGACAGATTTTGTTCGTCCTCCAAAAGGGTATGCCATGAGGGTGCACCTTCAGAGCTGAGGCTGGCAGTGCCTTTCCAAGTGACCACGACCCCACTAACTAGTTCAACCTCTTGGTCAACCAGCTGTGAAACAGGAAAACTTGGATTCCTGTTCAAAAAGCAGATACTGCCTCGAGACTGCACAGCAGTGGGTAAAAGAGCCAGCGCTGCACGAGCACAGATAGCCTATGGCAGGAACGTGATGATCGATTCACACCATCCCAAACATTTCCTGGGACTACGAGGGCATAGAGGTGGTGGGCAAAGAAGGTGCCATTTTGAGATCTTTCCCTGACCATTCTTTCTGCCTCTTTTGCCTCTCCTTATTTGTTCTCTTCTACTCCATCTCATTTTTTTCAGAGACATGGTGGAGAAGATGATCTCTGAACTGGTAGACATGAGATTACCAGACAAGGAGGATGCAGCAGGGTAGGAAGTCTTCCTGCATCGAAAACAGCAGCTCAACATCAGTCTGAAGTTCCAGAAGAGGAGACTAAGCCTGTACTGTGACTGCTTCAAACTTGAATCAAAATGCTAAGATTTCCCCAAGTCTGAGGATAGTTGGTTCTGTGAGTGTTACTCAAGCTATATCTGCTGCTGAATAAAAACAAATAAGAAGCTGATGAAAATCATCAAAAGAGAGAGAAAGAAAGTGTATTGCAATGCAATGACAATACCTTGTCATGGTAAGCCCATAAATGGACATTCTACATACACAAGGCAAAGAATTTCCCCAAAACCTTAATGAATAAACATCAAATTCATTTTTCTTGTCACTTAGCAGACATATTCAATGACGATTTTCCAGCTGTGGTTTTAGGCTGCTACATTAATTGGGGTAGGAACCGTTCCCCTGCCTTTGAAATGAAAGCTGTAGCTTTATGAAGAATGATTGGTGTTGGAGAGGTCTTCCCAACCTTCCCTTCTCATTTTCTGGATTTCACTGGATGACAAAATGGCATTTTTATCTGCGCAAGATCTGCTTGGAATATCCCTGGGCATTTCCCTTTAAAAGAGACTTTCTTTTGAATGTAAACTGCAAAAAAACCCCAAGGAAATAAAAAACCTGGCCTGCAGCCATCCTATTGTTTGGGGGGGGGAGAGAAAACAAGGGGAAAGAGAAAATATGCTCTGTAATCACAATGCTTTCGAAAAAAAAAAAAAAAAAAGACACAAATCAAATGCTTTCTTGAAATGCCAAAACAGGGGTCAGGTTGGTAAATTCCATGCTTTAGTCTCAGCCAAAATCCATCACTGAAAAGGAAATATGAATACCAAGGGGCAAATGTCTCAGCTTAGAAACATCTTTATGGCAGTGATGAAAAGTAAATGGGTCTTTCCAAGAAAAAGAAATTCCCCTTGTTTTTCAGTTCATTTTGAATAGATCATGGGCTTCTTTGTACTTAGCAACTAACTCAGAGGGGTATATTTGGGTTATTACATGTACTAGTTCTCCTGATTCTCATATGGCCACTCATATTCTGGAAGAGATGTCTACACAGTGTCTGCTTTTCAAATAAATGGATCCATAAAAAAGGGGTCCCAGCAACCGAACATTTGAAGGATCCTATCAAATGTCATTAAGACTGGCAGGATCATTGTTCCTCTTGAAGCTCATGAGAATATGGTGATTTGAAACCCCGCTTCAAGCTTTTAACACTCAGAAACATCCTCCCTATTTGCCTTTTAAAGTCTGCGAGCTGCCAATAAACACGGTTGCTCCTGTCTCACAAAGAAAACTACCGAGCTGGAGGCTGCCTACTTGCAGTGCTTTCACCAACAGCTTTCTCTGCCTATCCTTCTGTTTCCTGAACTTGCCAGTGAAATCTACGCTTTATAAAAGCTCTGCCTATAGCAATTGGCTCTCTGTTAACTCTTTTTCCATCATTCTGGTTCTCCCATCTAACACACACTATGTGAGCAGGATGTGCCATGCAAAACTCTGCTACCAAGGCACTGGTGGCAGCAGACAAAGCTGATATCCTTCTCAGGTGGCTTCTAGTGCCCACCAAACACGATGGAGAGCTGTCTCCAGGCCCAAAAGGCATAGTCCACCAAGGGGAACAAGCTGGGCGTGGATGAAGTCTGGGGGCTTACCTGGGGAAGTGCTTGTACCACTGTGTCCAGGAGAGCTCGCATCCCGGTGGCCATTTTAAGCAGTTTCAGCACTACAATGAGAATCAAATCCTGGTCAGCAGGGCTGGGAAATATTTCAAGCAAAAGCCATAAAGGAAATCTAGCTTCAGATCTTGTAGGGAGGGTTTACACCTCTCTTGCATCTATTCATACAGATGGCAAGCTCACTGCATCCTGGCACGGCCCACAGAACATCCGAATGTCCTGACTGCTTCCCACACCAATTAATGTTAAGGACATCAGTAAAACAGATCAAAAGCCAGAACCCCAGCGTGCCCTAGCAGGGAAATGGGAAAGTGATGGGGAGACACTTCATCAGTGAAGAGCATCATCTCCATCTCCGATCTTCCCTTTTCCACAGCTTCCCGCTGTTACCTGGCATCAACATAAAAGGTCTGCGATCCCAAGTTTGAATTAGAGACCAATCTAAGATGCCACTGGAAACACTCATGAAACCCCACCTTGTTTGTCTCTGAAATGATGTTTTGCAGCCTCATCACCTAACTGTTCCAAGTCAAACTGAAAAACAGCAGGACTAGAAGAATAAACGGCCAAACCATTTCCTGACATGTCTGGAGTGAGGGTTGGACACCTATGGAGCAGGCCGTACCTCTTGCTATTCTCAGCACCCGCATGATGCGTATTATTGTGGGGTTGATGGGCAGCGCAGCGTTCATCTCAATTTCCTCCAGCGTGATTCCCACAATTGATAAGAGAACTATGGCCAAATCCAGCTGATTCCACCTAACAGACAAGGAGAGGAAGGACAGAAGAATTAATCATACATGGACAGACACCCAAGAGAAGAGAATTATCTGTTAATAACAAGCACAAGTAAATCCCAAATGCCTCTCCTCTCTCGTATCTGGGTTCATGATCTTCTATGTGGTAGGAAATCAACTCACTGCAGATGGCACAAGACGGCGTCTGAGCCACAGGCTGCTGTAGCCTGTGACTGCGAAGTGTCCCTGTCTACTTCCCAGTCCCTATCGTCCCCCTGCTATCCACTTGGAGCCACTCAGAGGGACATGATACTAGGCTAGAGGGACCTTTAATGTAGTGCAATACAGCTGCTATGTTATGTCACCTGTTTCTTGAATTACTCCACTTGAGTATCTTCACTGATTTACAGCCTAACACTTGCAGAGGGCCTTCCACACCAGCACCAGAAAGACAGTAAGATTTGAAGAGGCTGAGGGCCTTTCCTACGCAATTTCCCTCATAAGTAATATTGCTCATAGGAGCCTCCAACCACTCAGTCAGGATAAATGAGGCAAACAAGCTGCTTTTGTGGAAAAGTGTCCAATCCTACCCTGCTCCCCAGCAAGTCGCCAGACCACAATGCGCTCTCAGGTATATTTGCTTCCAGGTAAATGTGAGGCAGAATAAGATCCGTAGCTCTCTGCAGCTGGGATCTGAAGGCACAATTACCACTGTCTTTGCCAAAGGCTTTACAAAGCCAGCAGACTACCAAAGGGGTGGTTTGGACTGCAAAGGAGACTTGTTTTTAGGGACTCTTGTGACCTTAGGTTGCCAAAACTACTCTTTTGAGGACTGGACTGATACCAACAGGTTGCTTCTGACCTCTAAGCTGAGCCAGTCAGACCTGAGGGAGGCAGATACTGGGGGAAAGAACGTATCTAGAATTTTGTAATATTTCCTGAATTCCCTCTGCAAAGTAGTACCAGTAGTTCTTAGAATTTTTAGTTCCTACACTATAAAGTTTGCACCCATGGAGAGACAGCCCTTTGCTCTTCCTTGCACACAGCGTGTAGTACTATCATAGTGACGCTACATTTACCCAGCCTCTGGCTTTGAAACTAGGTCAATACAGCTCTATTCCAAATGCACAGGAGTTTAAAATATTCTCACCTGTCCTTAAAGAACCTTCGAAAACCAAATGCCACCAACTTCAGAACTGCCTCGAACACAAAAACTATGGTGAACACATAGTTGCAGTACTTCAGAGCTTCATCCAGGGACTGAAAAGAGAGACACCAGTTAGACCAGCCCACGCTATCCTCTCCTAGAGCCCCTGCAGAGGGACTGGCAGGCACAAAGATGGCATAGGCACACAGATGTAAGCAGTAAAGTCATAATGGCTTGCAGAGCTCAGTTACAAAACTGCACTAAATCACACCCCAAAATTCAAATAAAGGATTAGACATTGATGCAAGCAAAAACCTCATAAGCGCTAATACTAGTTGTGCTAAAAATGACAAGAGCTATCAATCCCCCAGCTTCAATGCATAAATTGTTCAGACTCTGGGACAGAGAGAAAATCTTACCCCTTCCCCTAATAAACTTCACTTCTTCTAAACTCTCTAGTCTTGGGTAGAATAAAAGACTTGATGGATCATTTCTTTGTTCCAGCATGGCAATCCTGAGGACAATGGCTTTGCTTAAAACCCTCAGAAAAATAAATAACGTTGGAGATGGATTAAATCTTGCCTTCTTGAAAAATGTCACATCTCTAGAGCGGGGCAAAGTATGTCCATATTTGGTGCAATGTTCACGCTCTCTATAGAGCTGCTCTCGGAAGTTAGGAATCTGCAGTGTTTATACTTTACACTGATGAGTGTTTACAATGGATTTCATTGGAACCGTAGGCCAATAATAGCAAAAGAATCTTGCTAGGACCTTAAAATAGATAACTGCAGAGTGAAACAGCTCCGGTTGGGCAGGGATTTGGGGAGAGGAGGGAGGGAAAGGGAATTTCGTTAAATGTAGTATAGGTCTCTCACAATAAAAAAATGGTAACAGTGAACATCAAAACAGACACAATTGGAAATAAGATGCAATAGAGGAGTCTGCAAAGCAATGCCTGCTTTGTTGACAGAGGAAGCCTCAGGACGCAGGAAAGCTTTCCTCCTCACATTTGTGTGATGACTGTGCTTTGCTGACCCCAGCTATGTGGCATGACCACGCACTGATTTTTTGGGAATAAGAGCGGAAATTTTTTCATCTGTTGGCATTCCTCAACGCACCACTATCCCTATTTTTGTTCCAGTGTCTAAAATAAAATGGCAACTTAAAAGTATGTGGGACAATTTACTATTTCATCTGAAGCACGCTGCCTGAGCCTGAATTCTCTTATCTTTTGTGATGGCTTGCATTCAGACTTACAACAGTATGTTTTACGTGAATGTAAACCAAGTATAAATACGACCTAATTTGGATACATAACATTTACATGTGAAACAAAGGCTGTTAGGCAAAGGAATTATGGGGGCAGAACAGCACGGAATCAGCTGGCGTAAAACACACAGGCTTGGTGCCCCTCTGGCTTAGCTTCCAGGAGGCATTTGCAGGTTATCCGGCAGACCATGCGATACTAGAAACGTAAACACCAAGCCCAGAGCTCCATGAATGATAATGCGATGGAAGATTAACACATGCGGCAAATAGACAGGCTATATGATTTATGCCAAAGGTTTTCTTGGGAAAGAACGATTGTATGATACATAAAGAAAAGAAGGGTTGTATTTAAGAGTTGGTTTATTCTAAACTTGTTGAGGAAAAGAAAAGTTGCTCTGCATGCGTTAACTTCATGTTTCTATCTGTTAGTGGAATATTCTAAAACTCTAGAAAGGTTTACAGTTTGAGGGTCAGTCATGTCTGTGATCAGGAAATATTTGGACTGTTTTTTTCCTTGTTGAAGTTTAGTTCACTCTCCATTAGCCTTATTCTGTTTTCTTTTATGCAAGAACAGGGAAATCAAACTTTTGGCTGAGGCAAGTGACTCCCATCTGGCCTAGAAGTTAGACGGATTGCAATGCTGAGTCTGGAGCCTGCTGAGGCTTTCAAACAACAGGGAATGCTCCCAGGGAAGCAGGGCCAGCTGCAGACTGGTCAATGGTATCCCAAGGGAAGCCTGAATGGTCCTCAGGTCCTCTGCTACCCCATGCTGCTGTGTTTCACAGCCAACATGTTGCTGGGCGGCTCTTACCTTTGGCTGGTTGTAGTGCTCCATCGACATAGTGATGACATTGACCCCAATGATGAATGTGATGAAGAGGTCGAGATAGTGGCTGGTGCAGAGGGTGTGAATGTACTTCCGTGCTGGTGAATAGTCAGCATAGTAAGGCCTACGTTGGGCTTCTGTAGAAAAAGAGAAAGAAAGGCAACGCAATGAATGCAGGCCCTGCTGCACGGTTGGCAGCCATTGCAACGTGCCCTGTGGGTCATATCTTACACACGCCCAGACGCAGGGCAAACCCCATGGGAGAACCGATTCAAGCAAGCCACGTGAAATGGCCAAGTTCTACCTAGTAGCGAGGCCTTCAAGAACTGCAGTAGCGTTACCACGCTGAGCCAAACCTCTTGTGCCTGCAGAAGGGACCTCCACAGCTTTGACAACCAGGTCCTTTTTTCTCCCAGGTGCTCTCTGTCTTTCCTGCTCTGTCTCAGGCTAGAGGACAACCTCTGCACTTAATGGGACTCTTGTCACAAACCAGAAAGGGTGAGAAGCAGGATGGAAATGAGACCCAAAGCCAAGAGAAAAGCTTCAAACCCAGCAAAGCTTCAACTCCAGTTTAGAGGAAAGGCTTAGGGCAGGTCTCTGATAGGCACCTCTCCTAATCCCGCTGATGTCAGGTATATTCCACGTAAGAGAAGAACACAACCTGAGCTCAACTTCTGTGACAGAAGACTTTTGGTGTATTTTAAAGGTCTAAAGAAAACATAGCAATGCCTGTGGCAAAGTAGGGCACATGCGTGAGGGTTAGTAGCACACAGGAGAGCATCAACAGCAATGGAGCGGGGGGGAGTTCAGCATTTGTCTCTACGAAGACTATCAGCACAAGCTCCTCTGGAAATATAAAAACAAGGGCATGGTTCCATCTAAAAAAAATCATTCAGGCTATGACGGCATGAATTTTATATCTCTGCCTCTGGTTGTGACTCCTCCTTTCTTCTCCTTGAAATGGGGAAATTTCTGCACATGAGCAAGTTCCCGGGGCTGTTCCAGGGAGAGTGTTTGGACGCTGCCCTGTGACTCAGTTGTATTTACTGTGTGTGTCTCTCTTAAATTAGACTGTGACCACAAGATGGCTGTGGGCACTCAGATGGAGTCAAATTCTTTTCAAACTTAAGAAATGTAAATATTCAAAAAGTGTACTTAAGGCCAAAGTCAGCATTACTGTAGATTTTGCAAGTGGAAGAGACACGTTAGGTCATACTAAGTCAGAGCAAGATTGTTCTTAACAGGGAGGCTCTTTTTGCAAATGGTTCAGCAAATTCTGCTTTAAATGCATGAGGAGCTGGGAAGAAGGAGTTTCTTCACCTTAAAAATAAGGAGGGAAAGAAGTCCAAAAGTACTCAGTGCCTCCCTGAAATACATCTTCCACTCCTCTCATACTGCTAATATCTTTCAAATGGAGTGACTCTTGAAATGGGGGGGTGTGTGTTTTTTTTTCCGGTAGTGCAACTGATGCCAGATTAGAGTCCAAAATCCTAAAATAAACTGGATAAAGAGAAACCGAATCTGTTGCTCTCTTTCAACTGATATTATTTCTGGTAGTTACAAGTGGAGCGGAGGCATTTGAAAAACATTTCCTTCTGACCAGGGTCACCTAGACTTATTTTTTCTGCTAATGGGTGTGGAAAAACAAGGTGAAAGCAAACAATCGTTTTTGAATACATTTTTCTGTTGCTTTCATGCGCCTTAGTCCTACTGGTCATCTTGGACTGGTAGGGAGGTCTTTGCTACTGAGCTTGGCTAATCTTCCAATGTGTCTAAAAAATAATAATAAAAGCATTGCAGTATAATGTTTACTTAAGTCTGTACAATGTGCTTTCATGTGTATTCAGAATTACGACACACTTTTTTTTTTTTTGTTTGAAATGTCTTCTTGGGAATGCAAAAAACCAATTTGTTGGGAAGTCCGAGAATACCCCAAATAACCAAATGTTATATTAAGGGACTATTTATTAATGACTAATGGTTGATTAATGGATCTCAGAACGTTTGCAGTGATGGGCAGTGTGCGAATACACTGGAGAGCAGCACATGAGGAGAAGAGGCTGCAGGTGATGGCAACTACTCTTTAACCTGCCCAAATGGAGCCATTAACTATTCAGTAAAAAAATCTGATGTTTATTATGTTTTATAAACTACTTATCTAATTCTAAAGCATAATCACAAGAAGACATTTTTCACTGTAAAGCTGCTGAACAGAAAACCTTGTAGGCTGCCTGTCAGCAACACAGCTCTCTCTTTACATGGGCTGGAAATACAAATAGTAAGGAGGAACCACCCAGCCATGAAGGTGGGTCTGTTTTGTTGCGTGAAAGCATCTCAGAGATCTGTGTCTGTACACTCTGCCACTGCTCAGCGCTGGCTATGCCTGGTCAACTGGTTCCTCAGAAAACTTGGGACAGGTTTAACTTGAACTGGGATGAGGGAGCTCTAGGAAACGCCTTATACTCGTTTAGGATGCACTACATCCCTAAAGCCAGGTTAACAGACGAAAAAGAAACTTCTCCTGGGGGGACACATACAAGGACAGTCTGGGATAAAGTTGACAACGCTTCGAAACACATGCAACAACACTGTCATGCTCAGTGCAGTAACCCATGCAATGTCCATTAGAGGAGATACCGCTCATGCGAGGCTAACGGTGGTGAGCAGGGGTGTGCAGGAAGGACAGGCCAGCTTCTGCTCTCAGCGATGTTGGTGTTAGGCTGGGGTGATCCTGTGAAGGCAGAGGGGTTGCAGCAGGGTGAAAGCAGTGAGAGATCAGCAACACAGCTTCAGTGCAGCTCTGACCCGCTCCAAGCAGGAGGGCGGCTGTGTTTCAGAGGCCCCCAGCTCTGCTGGGTCACTGCTCATTCCCGGTCCCTTTAGGAACAGGAGTTTTACTTCAGTCAACAGCACAGCAAGGGGTTCTGGCCTCCTTTCAGATCAGACACGCATTTTTACCTTTTAGTGAGAATATACTACGTTATTCCCCTCAGTTTGGGTGTAAGTGTTCACTGCACACACCTACTGCTACAGCGTGCTCAACCACAGACGTGGAGTCTGCAACACAACCTGCATGAGGAGAACAGTGGACCACGGGGACGTGGGCACAGCAAAGGGAGGAGATCTAGTGCATCATTAATCACAGTTGGCAAAACGCAACCTGTGCCTGGTTTCTCCAGGGAAACGGTTTCTGGGATGAGAGTCCAACCAGACAACTAGCAGACTTTTATCAAACACAGACAAGTATCCCTTCAGCTGAGCTCATGGTTTGAATTGGTGGAAATGCAGGAAGGAAAGGAGCAACCATCAAATATAAGCAAAAGGAAAACCACAGTCCTTTCTCGCCCCCACTTCTGGATGTTGGCTAATGCTTGAATCTCACCTCTCTGAAGAGTATTTAAACTTCTTTGCTTGTGATTCTGCTGACGTGAAAATTAATGAAGCACTGTCTCCTAGCTTAAAAGCATTTAGGTTGGCATTACAATTGCTAGCTACAGCTCCTCCATTATTCTCCTCTGCATGAAACATTAGAAAGCCCTAATGGGTTTATATGCATGCTTGGCACAGAGTAGCTCTATACCTGCAGCTGCCTGGAAAAATAAGCAAGACGGTTTGATAATTCCCTAGTTGGAAATACTAAACACTCGGATCTGCAGTGCCCAAAATTTTAGTTACAGCTCAAATGTTTCTGCTGGATACAGAGATGGTTCTGGCATTGAGAGGATGGACTGACTTAACTACCACTGTGTGCTGCCCACGATCGCTCACCCCTAGAGAGCAAGGCTTACAGTCAGTACTCTGAAAGGCATCTCTGCTGGGTCTTAAAACAAAACTGGCCTCTTCCTTCTACAATACCCAGACATTCAGCTCTGGGAAATGCCTCAGAGAAACACAGCTGTGGCCACGCTCCTCTCCTACAGAGTGGAAATGAGGAAAAAAGCATTTGCCTTTTATCACTTTTCAGGGTCTTCCCAGGGACCAGTGACTTGGTGACACTACTGAAAGGCACTCTCTGCTCCCCAGCTAGGACCTCTCTGGGCTGCATCAGGCATTTTGAGCTTTTCCAGCGTTGCCTGCGCTGCTTTCGGCCCACAGTGTCACCCAGACCCCGCTTGCAGCCTTTGAAGCCCAGGGACTGCCTGTGTTTGACCTGACATCGTGCTCTGCTCAGCGGCCCAGCAGCTGCTGCCTTCACAGCAGATACAGGCGGGTTGGATTTGGCCCCGTATTCTGAACACAGAGGAGATCAGACGATCCATGTGGTTTTAATCAAAAACCTTAATCTGGGGAGGCTGGTTTCGGTCTGTGTCTTCTGAAAACCACATTAAAAGGTTAGGAGCTGCAGGATTATTAAATTACACTACACTTATTTACATAGTAGATACAGTGGATGGAGGTAGTGGTTGCATCAGAAAAATATTCTAGTTTGTCTTGAATTTTTACCTTCAGACGAAAAACTACGCTGTGCAGTTCTGCCTTTAAAATATATATCAAATGCATTTCTATGGTATATTCAATCCCCTGCCCTCTTTTCTCACGTGAGCAGAGTTAACTGGTGAACCCAGCGCCTTCTTTCAGTGCTGGCCCTGGCCTCAGCTCAGTTTATTGCAGCCCCGTCATGAAGGCTGGACCCTGCGGCCGCTGCTGCTGTCACGACAGCAGTGCCTTGCTGACATGTTTGGTCCATGAGCTCCGTTGCCAGTGCCTCGAGTGATACTTGTCACAGGAGCAGATGGAGTCAAGACACAATGACAAGGGGTGTGGGGTATCACCCTGCCCCAATCCCTTCGTGAAAGTGGCCCTCAGAAACTTTTTGGAAAGGTCTGAGGTGCTGCTTGACAGCAGCAATGTGGGCTGAGAGGTACCTTCCTCCAGGTGCCTAAAAGGCCTGAAAATTACCCCCAAAACAGACACATGATGATTTCCCATCCCAGCCACATGGGGTCCAATGGAGGAGCCACGTTCTCCTGCAGGGCTGTGTCCTCCACGGAGCAATCCCTCTGCCAGGCTCACAGCTCTGCACACAGGGTCCAAATCCTGGACCCAGCCTGCAGAGCCTGGGATTTGTACCCAGGGCCTCCTTGGATGGGACTGTCCAGGCACTGATAAACTGAGGCTTAACCCATTCCCAGGCCTGAGCCCAAGCCTACTGCGGCTCAATGGTGTCTTTTCTGTGTGCGTAGGTACCTACAGATGTCCAAAGACCTCAATACACAGAAACACTCATGGTGGCTACACACAGAGCACATTACGGACAGGAGACGGGACGCAAAGACAAGATGCCAGGCAGACAGGGCAAGTCCAGATGGATGGGTGTTGCTCAGATAGCACATCTGTTAGCTGGACTGGATTTTACTCATGTTAACAGCCCTAATTCTTCCTGCCTTTATGGTGACTTTAGGCCAAATGCTAGAAATGACAATTGAAGTAAAAGCAGGGCTCTCCGCTAGCCTTTCCAATGTAGCCTCCTTGCTCTTCTGCAGAATCACTGGTCTCTTGTGCCCATCCCGCCCCATGGGGACTGGCCTCTCACACGCTCTTCTCTATGGGTGAGACACACGGCACTGGGGCATGTGGAAAGCTGGCCATCACCGTGCAGTGTCCCACGCCTGCCCGTGCACGCAGACACTCCCCCACAGAGACTCTGCCACGCACGGCACCAACCACATCTCACATCTTTCTGAGTCTGCCACATTTTTTCACCAAATCCACAATCTTCTAAATTACCAAGGAGGTGAAAACTGCTCCCATTTAAATTAAAAAAAAAAAAATCCATTAAAATGTAAATAGTAATCTTCCAAAATGTGTATCAGATGTTTGATTCCACCTTGTCAACAACTCAAATTTGGATGCCAAGCTGTCCATGTGAACAGAGGCAGGTAGGAGACCTCAGAGCCCGACGATCCGAGGTAACCTCCTGGAAGCCCAGCACATGGCCAAACGTTTAGCCTCTCAGTTGCTCTATTGGACTTGATCACCTTCCAGAAAGCTGTCCTCCTCCCCGTGTGCTCTCAGTGAAATGTTACAACCCACATCTGTGCAATGCTTGGGTCTGCAGTCTGAAATGTCTCCCTGACTCTATCCTTCGAGATAGCTGGATAAAGAGGGGCAATATGTAACAGTGGCCACCACTTTGACAGGGACTGGCTCTTTTTGGTGTCTAAGAAGTGAGCCCCAGACAGGCTTGTAATAGGATTTGCTTACTAATCAGCAACAGCAACTGGCTGTGGTTAAGCTACCCCTCCTTACCTGTGCCCCAGTCTATTTTCTCTAAGGATGCTTAATGTTCTTTAATAATCTTCTTTTTCTTTTTTTTTTTTGTATAAACTTTAAGTATATCTGAACGTCTTCTTGGGTCAGCACATCGGGGTAGAAATACTGCACCAGCAAGGGGACTCTTGAGAGCCTGAAACTGATTTTTTTTTATTGTGCTGGAAATGCTGCCTTCAGGATTTCCACTTCTAATCCTAGCTGCAACCTCAAACTCAAAAACCAAAATGCAAAAAGGGAAATGAAGCTGCATTTGAATCCTTCTAAATCTCTGAAGAGATTTAATGTCTGTTTGCGGCTAGCTAGCTTGATCTAGATTTCATTCTAACCCAGCTACTTAACTCACAACCAACTAAAATGAAATGGGCTTGGCCTTCACTGTGGTATCAGGTCAGTCTGTCGTTAAGGCCCTGTGGAGACCTTGGCACAGACATTTAGTGCTGAGGTCTCCCATGGCTCCAATATAGAGGACCACAAGAGCAGGAGAGGAGCTGCGGGGGATACAGCTGCCTGCCCTTCAAGTGTGGACGGGCGGAGGAAAGTGGCTGGGGTTTCTACTAGCAAAGCCTCTGTCTGCTATGTCCGTGGAGCCAGGCACAAGGCTATTCCATCTAACTGCAGTTTTCCCAGCTGAAAACGGCTACTTATGGCCTGATGTTTGGGAGACAACTAGCCATTTGTCACAATGAGATATTAGGTCCTTACAGGAGATTACACAGGGCAGCACAGTGCTAGGCAAAGAGCCACAGGATTGCTGAGGCAAGCAGGGCCAGAAGTACTCAAACCTTATCCCTGACTAAGCTGATCTTTGATCACAGTGGCCAAGCCATGTTCCCTCACTTACTTCTAAAAAATGCTTGCCAGCATCTAATACAGGCTATTCCTGTCCACTAAAACTGGCTGGGAAGTCAGTGTGGCTGGTTTCCTGGCAGTTTCCCTGGGAATACCCACCAGATGCTACAGGCAGCTTGTCCCTGGCGGAGCCTGCCAAGGAGCAGCGGAGGTGAAAATTAATACACGAGAACCCCTGGGAAGGTTTGGGTCAGGAAAAGAGCACAAGCTCAGGTATTTTTCTGGTCTGGTTTGATGGTCCCTACTAGATCGACTAAGAAGCAGATTTCAGCTAAAGGCCTTCTTTTGCACCCTAATGACCTTCCATCTGGCCAGTATTTCCATGTGGACTGTTTGCAAGGACAAACTGAGTCCCAGCATATTGCTCAGCAGCGAAGGGCTCCCCCAGCCTGCGATGGGGCAAGCATCTCTTGTAATGGACATCTTCCAGAGAATATTCTGGACAGCCCCGTCTTGGGGCTCCATTCCTCTCCCCAGGGCTGTCGGTTTGTTCATGCCCTCATGCAGCATGTTTGTGGCATGCGGGGCCATGCGCTAGGACTCTAAAAAGCATCGCAATTATTTCGTCTAAGAAAAGAATTAATAAATCAAACCACCACCATCATCAGATGCAAGCGGCACATTAAGCCACAGGGCTACCCTCGGGACTGGCCTTCACGCACACAGTAAGCATCGCAGCTGTTTACTCACTGCATCCCTCAGTCACACCGTAAGCTCCCGCTCGGTGCTTGGGACACCCTTTGCCTTGCAGAGAGTGGGAGAGGACTCTGCTTGGAGGAGGATTTTCTCCCCAGCCAAGTAAACAGGTAATGCTTTACATCGGGCTTGTAGAGGACAATTCCAGGGTGTTGGCACCCCAAGACTTAAGGTACCGCCAAAGAGGTAATGAAGCAAAACAGCCTCTTGAATCCCATGGAAACAAAACCAAAGAAAAACGAAAGTCTTGCTTTGGGAGCAGGCAGGGCTCAGAAAGATTTTGGTTTGTAACGCAGTCTACCGACCAGACAGGTATATCTCCTTACTCCTGCGCTTTTTCTCCAAGCGTCTCAGCCGCTTCTCCTCCCGACGCCGGGCCTCCTCCGCCTCCTGGTGTTGTCGGCACTTGTGAAAGTTCTCCACCACCACTCCCACAAACATGTTGAGCACGAAGAAGCTGACGATGAGCAGGAAGGAGATGAAGTAGAGAAGCATCCAAGGGTTATGGTTCTGGATGGGCTGGTGAGGTGAGGAATTAAAAAACAAGCGAGAAGAGAATTGGCATAGACAAGATGTGTATAAGTCAGGATATTGGTCACTCTGTAGCAATAAGACAGCACAGTACACTTTTGTGGGGAGGAGGAGAGGGCTAGGAGGAGTGAGGAGATTTTTCCCAAACCAGTTTCCTCTCATGCACTTTCTCACTGACTAGAATTTTACTTTTGTTGTAAAACCCACCCTAGCCTCTGTAAGTTGGCTTACAGGATTTAATTATTTGGGCGTTTATTTCACACAGCTTAAGATAAATCGCAGTGGATGTGCCTCATCTCACCTGTGACATCACTTTAGTTAAAGACTTTAAAGACAGGCTCCAGCTTTTTTTTTTTTTTTTTTTTTTTTTGAGAAGTGGGCTTACGGTTAACGTTTCTCAGTTGTTATGAGATCTTCAGGAGCAGGGGAAAATTAAGTACAAAGTGTTACTCGAGGTACGATGGGGTACCACTCATCTAAGATTCTTGACTTTCCTTTGCAAATGCCACATAACACACAAACTTAACAATGTCTCTTTCACAACATTTCAGGTTGTTTCCCATCTTGTGCGAGTTTGCTCTTATTCATCATGCCTTCCGTGAAGTTGCAGTGCAATGGCACATGTGGCCCTCCTCACGTACCACCAATCTAATCAAAAACCCCGTCAGTGTTTGTTTGTGTACTACATGGGGTGCAGCCACTGTAAAAGCTACTCAGCGGAGGATGGAAAACCTTGGCAGCACAATGGGCCGTCAGGACCTCAAGAAGGTCTTACAGCTCTGCTCTTTTCCTGGGACAAACACCAGAGTCATCCAGGCGTGAGACTTCTGAGAGCAACACATCTGAACTCTGCAGTACATTTACCTGTTGGTCAATACCCACGGCATCCAAACCATCATACATGATGTTCACCCAGCCATCTTTGGAGGAGAGGACAAACAAGGACATGAGGGCCTACAAGAAAACAAACAGAAGAGATCGGTCTTGCATTTTAGTTCCCAGAAAAGAAACTAACAACAGACAATGCTCAGCAAAACCAATCCACAGCTCCAACGTATCGTCTGCCTGAAGTTGGTGGAGAAACGCAACATATTGTGGCTTGCTTTTACCTATTTCCATATGTGACTTAAAAGTGAGCAAACTATGGTCGTTAACGCTCCTTTTCCCTCACATACAGGCTGACCTTTGCTGAGACACGTCAGGCTTTCTATCACCAAAGCCTGATTAAAAATCACTATGTCAGGCTGGCCCAATGTCATGAAGTTTTAAAGAGCAATAACATATCTCAGCTCCTACTACGGGCTGTCTTGCTTATCAGCCAGTATAAAGCACCTTATTTCTTTAATTTGCAAACATAACAGCTAGAAGTCGAGACTAAAAGTGACAGTTGAGGTCCATACATGAGAGACTGCATGCAAAAACACTGGCTTTAAGACAACACTCTCCTATAAATAAGGAATTGTATAACCCTAGGAAGTCCAGCTGCAAGAGATCCAGAGGGGACCTGATCCGTTTTACCCAGTTAGGGTTGATTCATATAGATGAATGCCTATGTTGTTCTTGGAAACTTCCTACGATGAAGGCTCTGCACGCTCCTCAAGGAATACATTTCAAGTGCTCATCCATTAAACTGGTACAAAAAATCCCTGCAATAAGGACTTTACCTGTCCCAAATTGTCAAAATTGTACTTCCGGCGAACCCATTTGTAGCGTGCGTTAGTGCAGTCAGTCTTCGTAGTGATGTTTTTTACATCAGGACCATCACAGTAGTAGAACTTGCCTTTAAAAAGCTGCATTTCGGAAGCAACAAAAAAAGAAAAAAACAAAAAAGAAGCAGCATTGAAAAGTCTGTCCCGATTCATCTTTCTTTCCCCTAGAAGAGTGGTTTGCCAAGTTCAAATTGCATTCCTTCCAGCTCAGATACCTGTCTTAACACACGCGGCAGGAAAACAGCTCTGGTGAAACCCCGGGCCCTGAGACATTGTGGTGTATTGCCTCAGACACAGAAGGAAGGTGATCCTGCAGGCCTGCCCGGTCTTGTTGGGAGGATGACAATCTCCCCTCTGAGGAAGAGATACTATATACATCTAGCACACAGAGCCGCAAGAGATCTTGGGAACTGGTCTTTCCCTTCCCTTGCCCTCCGGCAGGCTTAGCTGGTGCTGTGTTGTTCATCACAGAGGTCTGATCTCCTAATCCTGAGAACATTCCAAGGAGCAGATGCCAACCCCACCCTGGAGCATTTCTTCTGGGGCCTGGCTCTTCTTTTCCTAACACCTAACTGAGATCTTCCTTTGGAGAGACTTAAGCTCATTACTTCCACCAGAACCCCAGGGCGGTGAGAAAAACAGCTTCTCTTTTGCAGTAGTCACTTACAGATGGTCGTGGTGAGGGAAATACTCTACCTGGACCCCTAAAATCCCAAAGATAATGAAGAAAGCACAGCAGATGAGAACAATATTCCCAATAGGCCTCAAGGAGGAGATCAAGGTTTCTACCACCAGCTTCAGACCTGGGGCTCTGCTGATGACTCTGGAAAAAATGGCAAAACAATAAAGCTTTTAATTTTTATGCATGCCCTGTTATTATATGGTTGCTTTTCCTCCTCTGCTTGGGCTACAGTAAAGCTAACACAACTCTCCTCTATCTGCAGGCAGCATTCAGAGACAATTAGTGACTTGTTTGGACAACCTGAACATTCAGAGTCACATTAGGTGGAATTCAAAAAGGGTAAGACACCTTGTCAGCAGGGTGTCGGGCAACTGCTTACAAGTAATGGTGAGGAGGGAATACGGGCAGAATACCGGAGGTTCCCACTACAGGGCTACTTGTACCTCCGTCCAGACAGCTGATCCCCTCTGAGGTGTCTCCGATCCAAGCAGAGGGGCACACCCCAGGCAGGAGCCTGCTTCCTAACACAACAGGCGTAAAGAGCTTCACAGCGGTACAAGAGGGCATGTCTTGTCCTCTCTTCTACAGGCCTAAGTGCTTACCTGCCCTACTGGCCTGGGCCCCATGACAACTTTTCAAACAGAGTAATTTCAGTCTGTTTCCTCATTAGCTCCTGAACTGACTGTTAGCCAACAGGAACTTGCGATCAACAGCTCCACAGCCAAAGGGTCATCCCGTTAAAGAGCAGCTCGCCTGCTTGCTGTGAGGCCGTGAGAGGCCAGGCATGCTCTAAGCACGGCCTAAAGCAGCTTTTGGGTATTACGGAGAACAAGTGTTTTCCTTTCCTGTATGAGTGCCTGGAGAACGGTTTTCCCATGGGTGCCTGAAAAATGTGTTTGTGTACGTAAGTGTAACTAGCCCAAGCAAGCTTTTCTGGGAAGGTGGGTGTTTTGACTGAAGAACATCAAAGCTTTTTTTAGGAGGGGCCTGCAGAGGGCAGAGGGTATGAGTCCTTGCAGGTAGCTTGAGCTTGCACGGCTAATGATGCTTTTATGCCTGCCAAACACAGAAAAAAAGAGGAGAGTTGTATGCTGCAGGGACAAAGCATTTCAATAGGGTCTTGTTCAGCAGCAAATAATGTGTCAGTCTGAACTGCACCTACAAAGTGTTAGGAATGGTCCCCGGAGTAATCCTAGAAGAGGCTGTGATAAATGAAGCCGTCGTGAGAGGTGATGAATTCCTCTCTATTAATAGGATCTGGCCTAGTTATTCTCCAAGACCAATTCCCTTTTTTCCCCCCTTACGTTTACTTATGAATCGCTTATGCCCTGATTTCTGTTCCTAGATATGCGTGTTAGACAGGTGCCCCGAAGCGCTGCCAGGCCAAGGCTTGTCCAGGGTGACCCAGCGTGGCGCCTGGCACTGCAAGGGGACCCTGATGCCCCCAGCAGAACAGAGGGTGGGAGAAAGAGAGAAGACAGAAACACGAACTTACTTGTCACTAAGGAAATACAGAGCAGCAGACAAACAGCTGTTGTTCTTGTGGTCATGGGCCTAAATAAGATTGCCTCTTCCTATTACTCTCATAAGCAAGCAGCTTTTCATCAGAAAGCCTACAGGTCTCTGGAGGTGCCTATCTTATTTCCCCTGAAATTTCATGAAAAAAGGCTTGTGTTTCTTGCCAAGCAGAATGGAAACTGAACAGGAGGCATGAGCTGATAAAAATCCCCCAAGCATTAACACTCTTTGTTATTGCATAATCGTAAACAAAATACAAATTCTCTTTATTCCTTTTCTCAAATACTGAAAGTGTCTTCCCGTCTTTTGCCTAGCTGAGAGCTAAATTGTTTTGCAGTAATGTTAGATATGCAGGCACGGGAGAGCAGGTATAGATGCTGGAGCTTATCGAATTATTCTCAGCACCTGTTCAATTGTAAATTCTCTCCCAGCCAATGCGACCTCTCTGCTTGGGAATGACTGTGAGGTTGTGCAGTTTAACAAGGAGCTAGACTGATTTGTAAAACGGTGATAAAAATGCAGCGTGGAGGAGGCATTCACTGCGCTAACTGCTTAAGCACGATAACACCTCTCACTCCAAACTCCATCCGCTCTTTTCCGTGCTGGTGAGGATGAATTATATTATAACTAATTTCACTGTTTTCAAACAGTTTCACTAGATAAGAGCTTCCCAAAGATGATTCTACTCATACTGTGTTTCAGCTTTTTGTGTTATTAAGCAAGACCTTGATGGATCATGTGCATTTTTTCAAACTCCTCATCTATCAACACAAAGCAAACTAAGCCACTCTATTGGTGAATGTACCGGAGAGGTCTCAAGGTCCGCAGAAGCCTCAAAACGCGAAGGACACCCAGGATCTTAGCTCCGCCTGCCGATGCCATGGAGACAATAATGTCAATGATAGATACAAAGACCAGGACTCCATCCAGGACATTCCAGCTGCTCTGCAGATAGGTGTTCTCCCCAGAGAAAAAGCCAAGAGCTACCACCTGCAGCCAGGAGAAGAGACACATTTAAATCTTCACCCAGATCACAACTATGTGATGTCCTGGTCTTTGCCAGGACTCATTGTGAGCCATGGGATGAAGATGTAGTTACCTTAACCATCATTTCAGCCACAAAGATTGCAGTGAAGATGTAATTAGAAACACTTAGGAATATCCTTTCCTGTAAAACACAGAACAACAAAAAGAGGCAAATTATTTAAAGATGTTGGAAAATAAAAAAATCTTTCATCTTGCAGGGTCTTGCCCTGATAAGACCAAAATCTGGATGCTGCATCAAGGAAGAAAATGACTCAGGTACTCACTGTGCTGTGTGGGTCTATGTCTGGTCGCTCCAGTGCTATAGTGATGCAGTTGAGAAATATGAAGACCAGCACCACATGATCAAACATTTTGTGGGCAATGACCTTCTGGCACATCATTCGGAACCTGAAGAAATGGTAGGGAGAAAAATATCCTTCAGATGTTTGGGTCAGCACCACCCACCCGACACATCCTCAAAAGCCTTCAGCAGCTGTGGCACCAGCATCAGCCCAGGTGGTGAGCTCGTGTCTCCACAAGCTTCAGCTGTTATTATCAATGCAGCACACAAGATGTCAAAACACCTATTATTAATGCTGGTTAAACCACCCATGGAGTGAACCAGGCAACAATTCTGCCCACATATAACAGGAAAAGTTACCTAAAAATCATGAATTGGATTTCTAAAACTCTCAGTGCTTCTGCATCAAAGAGAGATTTTTCTCAAGGGAAGGCTAGCTAGAAACGGAGTATTCCATTACCACAAAAACATGGTGGGCTGGCATTTCACTGGTATTTCTTACCGATTCTGTGGGGAAAACAAGTAGAGGGACCAGTCTTCATGACTCTTGCACCACTGTGGTTTGTAGGGCTCCAGGACTTTACGAATTCGGTAGCAGTAACTCTGGATAGGAAAGAAGAAACACCTTTTCTTCCTCTTTTATTTTCCTGCCTCTTCAACTTTCACAGTCCTTTTGTGAAAGGGGGCAGTACATGGCACTTCATAGTGAGTGTAGGGAGTCACGGCTTTTGGGCAGGCATTGTCACATTTGTCGAACAAAATAGGGAGGGAAAGGGGTGGAAGAAAGGGGCTGCTGTGCAGTGAGATATGAACATAACAAAGCAAGACTTTCTAGGCAGGTATCATTTTGAGATCCAAAGTTGTGTCAAAACCAAAAAGGCCTCAAGTGACCAAAATGTTAAATAGAGAACACTCTTTCTAGGCTTTCAAGCCTTTGAGATGCCAAACAGCTCTCGTGAGCAAAGACATTAGACAGCTTTTGTGTCTACAGCTCAGTTTTGGAGGCATCTTGGGCCAGGGGGACAACCTCAACCAGTCCAAAAACTAGGCAAATGCATGCACCACCCCTTGCAGTTCTACCTCGTTAGAGACCACTGCAATGTAACAGCCCAACCCACTAGCTAAAAAAGCACCTTTTGGGAAGTGGATGCCCATCCTTTGGATCTGTATGCCCATCGCTTGGATCTGGATTCATTTTGTCTACACCAGCCATTAGGCAGTAACACATTTCAAAGCCTGATTTTTAATCAGCCTTCTTGGGGTGGAAAAGCCACTTAATGCATGAGCACCCAACTTCCCCCTTAACTCACATCCTCCATGTCATCCTCATAGTCCATGGCATCCTCTTTGTGGCCGTCGACACGCAAGAAGAACTCGCTGGGGACGTGAACCATCTTGCCGTTGCAGTCTTGGTATTCAGCAGGCAGAACTGCCATGGGGCTGACACTGAGCGAGTGGCGCATGGTGGGCAACTGGAGCAGCTCAGGCAGGTCCAGGGAGCTGCGGCAGTCCAGGGACTCTGCCCGGCGGTGCAACGAGGGCCGGCTGACCGTGCTGGACTTGGCGTCGTCAGAGTCATCGTCTGTGCTGCCTTTCCCCTCCCCGGAGAGCAAGGACTCTCTTTCTCCTGACTGGTTTTTCTTCTTGAGGCTCGGGGCTCTGCCCAAGCTATTCCAGCTTGAGCGTCGGCTTCCCCAGTTGCTGCTGGTGCCCCAGTTGGCACAAGGGGAGCTGCGGAGGCTGGACTGAGAGAGGAGAAAGACATTTGAGGGTTTGTTTGCAGGAGGAAGCCAAAGGATATGGCATTTTGCCCAGACTAGAAGACCCTTCTTGTTGCAAGTCATGTCTTCCCCTTCCCAGCTTTCCTCACTGCTCCGATTTCATCATGCCAATGCCTTGAGATGGGAGCCAAACACCCAGCTAATCCCACAATGAAGGTACTCTTTGAACTACACCTGTAGCACAGCTACCAATCCTCTGTGCTGCATGACTTCCTACTGTCCTGGCAACATTAACCGTGCATAAAGACTTGAACCCAAAGACACTATTGCTGAAGCGGCATTTTCTTTCCTCATGTTCAAGATGTTTCAGCCCACAACTTCCCTGGCTTCCAAAGGGGCTCTGGCACCTGAGTCACCCACGTGTCTTTTGGAAATTGTGACCCTATTTGCATTACTTTCTCTTCAATTTGTTGCATAAGGAGGTGGAACAAATGTTTCTCTTACATCAAATTTCTGGCAGTGATCAGTGTGTCAGTGCACTTTGGCTGGTAGGTAGTTGCCGGGATGAGAGCACTTAAGGTCAGAGCAAAAAAGCTAGAAGGAAAACTCCTTTTCCCTCCATGGCTTCCTCCCAGCACAAAACAAGGCAAACTGCCTTCCTCCTCCTCCTCAGTGTCGGCCAGCTCTCCTCGGACTGCTTCATCTTCCTTTGGCTGGTGGCACTGATGTGCTTTCAGGAAAAGGATTCATACGATGAACAACTCTCTCCAGCAACTCACAATCCCATGAAACCCCAAGGCAAACAACAGTCATCTCTATTTTCTTTTCAAAAGCATTACCTTGACTAAGCAGCTTACCAAAGGGGATAGTGGCTCTGTCTCTGTGTGAAGTGCCTTCACGGTCCGCTGCCTTGATTTGAACATGATATTGCAGTTACAGAGCAGAGGAATGGGATAGATAAGCAGCAGCAGAAATCCACTTTGTCTATTAACTCTGCTCCCTCTGTTTTCGCAGAGCTGCCCTCTCACTCCCCTGTTGCAGGCAAAATGCAACCAGTTGCCAAAGCAGTCAGCTCCAGCCAGACCTCTGCTCCATGAGCTGTGCCTGGTGGCAATCAGTCAGCTCATACCTTGGTTCTTCTCTTTTCCCTCCAATGGGGCTGCTGTTCTGTAACTGGAGCTCAGCTGCTGTGCTGGTAAGGACAAATGCTTTATTTCCCTTGACACAAGGTGGATCCAAGATGCAACTCTAAAACACTGTGGGGGGAAACAGCCCTCATCCCCACAGGAACACTTGCCAGCTTCTTGAAGACACCAAAAAATGGCCAGTGTGGTTGGCAAAAGATGCCTGCTCCTTCTCAAAGGGGTTTGCTGGAATAACTGCATGAACCTACAACTTGTCTCAGGTTGCATCACTCCAGCGAGATGTCTTGGCATGGACTTCCCATCAGATACTAGGCAGGAAAACACTGAATCCCAGTATGTCACTGTCTCCCCTTTTCATATACTCACTGTCCTTGACTGTCATGTTGTCACTGCCCTCCCCAGCATAGCAAACCGGTTCATTTCTCACTCTTGACTCTGTTCTCCTTCTGCCTTTCCACATACTTCTCACCTCTGTCACCCCCCTTTTTACTTCCCAGCAACACGTGCGTGTGCACACACACACACACACACATATATATCACCTGTGCTGCTTGCAGGCACCCGAGAGAGAGCTGTTAGCAATAGGAACCTACCAAGGACTTCTGATCGTAGCTCAAGGGGTCTAGCGAAGCGTTACTCCCTCTCCTTGAGTCCACAAAAGTGTGCACTGAATCCATGTGCGGGGAACACTTTGGAGTGGGCATTGGCGTGGCAGCAGTGCGCATGATTATAGGAGGTGGCATGCTTCCCCTGCCCTCCAGGTGTCCATTTGGGGTGACGGCAAGTGAGTACATCTTCATCTCTGGAGAGAAGGGGAGAGAAAATATGAGCTGAATGCTCGGCTACAACTACAGAAATCACTCTCCAAAATGGACATTGCTCCTTGGGTCTTCTAGGAACTCTGCCAAATGGAGATGAAATGTTGTGGGCAATAAGAACACCCCCAGCACGTTGAAAGGCACAAGGCAAATGTCACAACCTTTTAAGAGGCCTTCAGCCCTGCCTGGACTTGGAACTCATTGCCCTCCAAAGAAAGCTTCTTTTGCTCACTGTTTCTTGGGATTTAGAGAGTAGAGTTACAGTGCTGGGGGACTGGGATACAGTTTCCAGGGAAAGGACATTGAGAACTGGCTAAATTTACCCTAGGAAGTTAATCTCTTCTCCCTGTCATGCAGTCTTGCACGGAGGTTTTTATGCAGTTCTGATGTGCTCCAAGTTCCTTCATGGGGAAGGCACTAAGCAAACATTAGTCATTGTCTTTAGACAGCTGTTCAGGGGACAGGAAATGGAAATTGCTTTTACACATCTACCCATCTAGAAGAATAAACCTCCTGTAATGGAGAAATCTAATGGCACATCTCTGTGGTGACTGCAGAAAGCATCCATTTTAGCTGTATGGGAAGTACAGACTGCAAAAACCATCTTGACATTGAAGACAAACCAGGCCTAACACCTCCAGCCCTGTGGAGTGCTGTAACACTCAAAACCAAAAGCCTAATTTCAAACGCAAAACTAAACTTGAACTAGCTCCCGTTCTATTGGACTTAGTGGGTTCTCGTTTAATAACTGCAGAATCAGTCTTAAGGAGGTGGAAGGATGGGAGCATCTGCGACCAGCAGGGAAGAAGCACAAGGCTGCAGTGAGAAATCCAAGCGAGTGCATTATCCTTGCTATTTTTCTTCCACTAGCTGCTTTTGTAATGCAGTGTGCTTCTCTTGTATCATCTATTTAGTTGCCAGCTTGTGCGCAAATACCTGATCTGCACCACTGAAGTCCATGGGAACACTGCCATTCACTTTGAGGAGTGGAAGATCCAGCTCAAAATTTGCTAATCTGCAATACACTCTTGCCAGCGTATCTGTTTACAGACCAACGGCATTGTAATAGAATTGTTAATGTCCTTATGCTGTTTAGTCACCGGTTGGCACCTATGAGGCTTATGGAGGCACACAATTACTCGCAGAGTTTGACTGATGGCAAGTTCAGCCCTCTTTTCTATTCCTGTATTACCTGAGAAGAGGTGACAATATTTCTTTTTCCTAGAATTCTCTCATTATTTGAAGCTGCTCACCAAATAGTTGGTGCAAAGCTGGTTCATAGTTGCTGCTGTGGGCTCCTTGCCAACTATTTGCAATGGACATTCATTTGATCGCTTGGTGTTTGGAATTTGTTGCTTATTCTGCAGGCTGAGCAGCTCCATCACCTTGCTGTGATCCAGCTCTGTCTCAGCTTCCCCAACAAATTACTTCTGCCCTTTCCTCAGCTGAATTCCATCTGCTTACCACAATCAATATAATTTCCTTAGCTAAAATGAATCCTGGTTTAGATGCATCTGAAGTAATCCTAAACACGAGCCCAAGCCGAGAATCAAAGTACAGAGGAACTAAACTGGCTCCTGTTTGCCATCATGCTATTCACTCTGTTAAAATATGTGATCCCTTCCTGTCTCCTACCTGGTTGCAAACTCTACAGAGCGCAGGCTGTCACCTACTATTCCATGTTTATAGTACACTAGTACAATGTGGCCTTACCTCAAATCAATTGCCAGGCCCTCCTGTAACACAAATGAACAGTAACATCTCCATCAATCAAACCTCACCGAAACGCATTTGTGTGAGAAACCAAAAAGAACAGATGAGAACATGATTGATATGAAAAGCTGCTGAGAAACAGTGTGAGAATATTGCTGTCAGCAAACCATTCTGCGGTAATGATACAGAAGAAACGATGAGACATACCTAAATATTTTAGTATAGTTTAAATTAGAAAAACATCTACTTAAAGGAAATATCAATGCTCATTTGGCTTTCCCAGCACTTTTTGCATAGCTGCTCTGTTAACGTAGGTATCAGATTAATTGCCGAATAAAATGGATTCTTCCACTTTCCCCCATAAGTTTCTATGAGAAGATGACCATGGAAGCAGAGTTGTAGCTCTCATTCTTAGCAAAACATAGAGACACAATCCTACCTGTTGCTCGGAGGTCTTTAAGCTTCTCAAAATCATCATCGAAGTTGGCAGATGTTTTGTCCTCATCTGTGTCTGACCTATTGGCATCACCCTGCAGAGATGCGAAGGATAATTAACCGACCCAATTCATTTAAACTTTAGCACAAAGGCCATTTGGATTACTTAGCAGCTCAGAGATACTTCAGCTCCCCATGGTTAGTTTAAGTGCGGCCCCAAGAACTTGGAGGGCAGAACGCCAAATTCCCTCTGATGCTGCCCTGGGGAATGACCCCAGCTAATTCCCTCTTCCTTGTTTTGATTCATTTTTGTACTTGGACGGAAAGGATGATGTTGTGACTGTGACTACTATTCCTGCAATGTCGTTGTGTTTCCTACACTGTGCCCAGCCTCACTGAACAGTGTATCCCAGGGGAGGATACGAAAGTGCAGCTGTAATCAGAGGACTGACTGAGAAAAATTAGCATTGTGGGGTTCCATATTTGCACTCTCCATGATCCCAGCTGAAAGCACTTAGGTTTTGATGTCAAAGGATGTTGAAGGGTTTTTCTTCTTTATTTGACAGCACTGTAAATTTGACTTAGATCTGAAAACCCAGCCCTGATTTGCTTTCTTCACACCGGTTGGTAATTGAGACTGTATGGAGAAATCTCTTGGCAACATTGAAGCTGAGGCAGAAGGGAATGAGGCCAGCTTGCCTAGCAGCACAGCATCATCTCCGGACAGAGAACAGCCAACCACCCTCAGACTGGCTTTCCTCCTGGAAGTCCAGTTATTTTTCCCTCTGCTACCAAAAATGATCAGCCTAAATAATGTACAAGCCTGGGACAGAAGAGCTACTGTCAGGTTCTCCTCTGCTGGGGGAGGTCTGCAGAGGACAGATTCCAGCAGGCTGTCGGCGTGACTCGGGCTTGATCCATCAAGATTGCAGAAAAGCCGTGCAAATTGGTAGCAAATGGTTGGATTAAAGCAGCTGATCCCAGAAAAAGGAGCACACTTCCTTAACTGATGCCTGAACAAATCACCGTGGTTTCTAGAGACATGGTGCTGAAGCGGCAGTGAACTTAATTTCATCTGTGATGTATTGCTAACTGGCACAGACAGAATGACTGAAAGGCTTAAGCTCCCTTATCCATCTTCTCTGTTTTGGAGCAGAAGCACTAGCGCAGAGTAGATGAAAGATTTGCATAATTTTGGAAGGTTTGTCTACTCTTCCAGAACAGTTCTTGGGTAGATGTCAAAATGACACGGGAGCAATGTGAGCACAAATATGCAGTTATGGTCCTGTTTGAAGTCTGGCTGCTTGTCCTAAGCACAAACGCACTAAAAATGGGTTTGTGGCCATTTAAGCCTATTCTCTTCTAAGGATACTCCTGCCAAACTTGCGCCACAGACAGATCAGAACCTGAGATCAAGGAGAGACTGTGTATTGTGATTCACAGTACAATTTTTAGTGTCCTTGCTGAAATGTTGCTGATGGTTCAGAGCTTAGAGAAGCTCTACTGTGCACCTTCTTAGCTGCACAAGTCTCCCAGGAGTCACTCTCCATCTAAGTAAAAGAAACACCTGAGCAAAGGGAGGAGAAGTGCACCTCAGCCTTTTATAACTGCTAAGAGCATCACCCTGCGAGAGGACAAAGTCAAAGAGGTCAAAACAAGAATTTCTGCCATATTCCCAACACACCAACAGAACCAGGAATGACAAAAGAAAACTCAGCTCCACCGATACTTCTTCCTGAGAGTAGTCCAAGGGGACTTTAAACATCTTTGGTTTACAACCAGAGCTAAGTTATGCATTTATAAGTGCAAGGCTTGAATCGAGCCCTGGTAGCCGAAATGGAGCCCTGAGAAGAGTTTTCAGTAACACAGCTAATACCTCACTATGAGACAACTGACAAGACCATAGGCTTAATGTCAGGATTTATAATAAATGGAAGTGGAGAGCAAAACGTGCCCTGCAAATGTCATGTCTGTGGTTGCCGGCCTTTTCTGAGGCAGCACTGAGTGAATAATACAAGCTTTGAAAACTACCCCTTACACACATTTAAATCATGGTCCGTAACAGCTCCAAAAGGAGCCATTAAGTCAGCAAGAAAATGACAGCCATTCGGCTGGGTCTGTAATCATGCACTCAGAGAGTATTGCATGAGGCTGCCCACTTCTGGCTTCACATGAGCAGGTGATTCAACCTCCAAGAGGGCAGGTAAGGACCGGGATTGGTACCATACAAAGGTACCTGCAAGATGCCAGGTTGTCAAGTGGAGAAAACTTTCTTCTGCCTTAAAGCAATCAGTAACAAAGGATGCACACTGCTGTACAAGGGCTCTCTGTGCCTAAATGCAAAATTGCTTGAGCGGGAGCAGTTTCCAGTCAGTCAGGTGACACATGCTCGTTATCGTCCGTTTGGGTTTCCCTGGCATGTCCTCTTTTTGCACTGGTTGGTGAAATCAGGATATCTGACACATCTGGCCACTGAATCCTCTCAGCTACCGTATGGCCAACTGTATTGGTTGCTCCTGCATTCAATTCAGGAAAATCTATTACTTCAGCACAGATTCTTTTCTGCTATGGGCTGTGTCATTTTCTATCAGAATTGAGGTCTAGCACAACCGCTCTGGGTACAGCTACAATTCTGCCAAAGGAAAATTCCTTCTGGGTTGGAAGACAGCTGCTACTGCAAAGCCTGTAGAAATACTGGCAATGCCTTTGCTTTGGTCTTACTAGGTTAGCGGCTAAAATGTCCAACAGCAGGTAGGTTGCACTAGAACAGGAATATGGCAAAGGTGTTACAGTATCCAGAGCAAAGCCAGGAGATGCCCAGATTGCTGACGCTGAGAAAACTACATGAATTTAGAAATAAAGTGTCAGCATGAGCTCTGGTCACTGAGACATGGAGGACAGGCTAGTTCTTAGAAAAGGACCTTCTTGGTCAGCTGTGCTGGATCTTCAGAGCATGCATCTGACATCAAGATGCCCACTAATGCAGTGCTGAGCTGTTCATTTTGGAAGCAAGAGCTGGACTACTTGTGTCTTCTCTGTGTGTGCAGGTGGCACTCATCACCCTCAGCATCCATGAAATAGCCCTAAGCAACGTAGATCAGGGTTGGTTTTTTCCAAATTGGGGCTTGGCTCCTGTTGTTTCAATTAATTTTCCTCTGCTAGTGCTGCGAGGAAGCTAGGAGGGATGTTTTAATAATGAATCTACGCCGACATGCTTGAAAGACCTAAATGTGGCTGTGCTGGCTTGGGAGAAGGGAATTTTTGGTCCATGAATATTTCAATGATATTCCATGGTCAGTGGTTTGTCTAAGAGTGATCTAAACACATAAACACAGCAAATGAGAGCATGATACCATTTCTGGAGAAAAAATGAAAAGTAAAAAAAACCAAACCAACTATAAAAATAATTTCTTTCTCCTCTTTCCCTTGGGAGCTAGGGCGGTGAAAACTGAAGCCATTCTCTCATTTTCTTTCTGAAGTCTGTGTGTAACTGAAGCCAATCCAGCACTAAGCAAACTTTTCCTTCTTGATGTTTGCAGAAATAAAAAATGTAATAATTAAAAAATCCCAAAGTGCAAGGTAAGACCTTTCAATGCCACTATTCTTAGCTTTAACTGGGACTGGATGATTTTTGGTAAGTCTCAAAATCATTTCCATTTGCACTAGGACTTCAAAAAAAAGTAATTTTTTTCTGGATAATACATATGTGCACATACATCGTTATATTTATAACTGAAACAGATCATCCTCACTTAAAATCTCCCCCAAATCGCCTTGCCGTGATCTGAAAGGAAGATGGAGAAGAGCAGGATAGGGCAGGGGATGGGGGGTTTCACACTCTCGGGATGCTGAAAGCAGATCTGGAGCAGACTTGCCAAGGGGGAGGAAGACTTGGGAGGATGCAGGGGCCCCCGACTCACACCAGTACTATACCACTTACACCACTCACACCAGTGTAGCCAGCTGCTCTGAATCATGTGGCACAGGACTGCCTGCACAGCTGCTAAGGTTTCTGCCTAGTTCCAATCAGGACATCGCATATCACTTTTGACTGAGAAATAAAATAATTTCTCTAATCCTTTCCATGTGAGATGAGATGCCTGCAGTTCATCATAAAATCCCTGCTTGTTGACCTGATAGAGACATTATTTTCAGGTGTAAGTAAAAATCTCTTTAGCATTCACATGTCCTACATCATCCTAAGTATCTCAAAATTTAATGTTTGTAACCTTGCAACACAGCTTTTGAACAGCTGTGCTACTAGCCTCAAATAACACATAAGGGACAGAGTCACAAGGAAAGGCCTGGACTGAGAGCCAGCTGACATCCTACCTGGTCCCCACCACTACTGTTGGCTAGATACATTGAAGGCCTAAGGCCTACCATAAAGACATGCAAAACATGGGATGTATGGGAGATTAAGTGAGTTAAATCCATCCTTGATTACTTCCTCTAGGTCATACAAGAGACCCTATAGCAGATCAACCAAAGTGTTGGTCTCCCAAGTCTCATGCCAAGTCCAGTGGGCCTTATTTACAAAGACAGATTCAGAAGAGTGTCTCATGCCCAACCCAGCTCATCTACACCCCCTTAAGTTTAAATTTAGGGCTGCTTGCATGGCTAGATGTTTGCACTGATGTGGATTCATCCCTCCACTCTTGCTTCTCAGTTTTCTCCCTCCCTCTGCTCAGATATCTTACCTCAGCCTGGAAGCCTTCTACCAGAATGGCAACAAGAAGATTGAAGAGCACATAATTGCCGAAGGTCATCAGGGCCACAAAGTAGAGTGCTGCCCATGAGGATGTAGATGCCATCCCATTGTACAGGACCACATTCCAGTCTTCTTGAGTCAGTATCTGCAGAGACGTGAAGGGGAAGACTCTCTATTACTCCACTCCTGTCATGCCCAGCAGTTGCATTCAAATACTGACTCATCCATTTCTTCCTCTCCTTTTGACCTTTTCTGAGCATAATCATTAGCAGGTCTCATGAGATGAGACAGCAAAACATTCCTTTATTTAGATCTTTGCACGCAAGAGCTCTCTCCTGGCCAAACCTCCCCTGTCTGCAGGAGGATCTAGCACACCGCTGCCCATAGAGATGACTAGTTCAGATCCTAGACATGGTAACGTAAAGGAGTCCTGTTATTTGGTGGCAGTATTGCCTCCTTTGATAACCATCAGAAGATAACAGACCTGAGGCCAGAGCTGTTTTCTCCTTCCGGGTTGCTCTCTATGAGGCATCTGGAACTGAAGGAAAGGGTAGGGGACACGATAGTTGGTGAGATAAATGACATGGGGTGGCTCAAGAAACTCAGGGAAGCAAAGCGGTTTCCATCAGGGAAAAGCACTGACAAGTTGGGCAAAAAAATACGCATCTTTGCAAGGCCTTGCTCCACGGGACCTTCCTCAGGGACTCCCACTCTCCTAGCTTTCCTGGAGCTCAAAAATCCAGGGGTCTATGAAAAATCAGTGACGGATTCATGCTGTCCATTAATTAATGCTTACAATGAAAATGGCCTCTAACCCCCTTGAAAACAAAGTAGCTTTGGGCATAGGAATGCAGTCAGCTGCACTGAGTCATGCCACTCAATAACCTTCATGGGATGCAGGGCTGAGCCCTTGTGCTCCGTGCCAACTCTATTTCCCAAGGGATCGTCACAATAAATACAGAAATCTGTACTTACGTTGGTAACAGAAAAATATTAACCTGTGAGATTAATGCTGATTTCTCCTTGTTCCTTTGTGAGAAGGCAAGCTTTGAAAGGAGTTCTTCACGGTGAAGACTCTAGACTGGTCTGTACCTTGAATGATACTGTGGTGAACACCTACTCTACACTAGAAACTTAGCTTAACATTGTTTACGCTGTACTCCGCTTGGAGTCTAAGGACCGAGCTTTTAAACAGAAAAGACTAATCTTTATATTTAGAATGCCCTGGAAATAGCAGCTTATTGCTCCATTGTGCAATATGCCAGTAATTTCAAGCACATAACAGATCTCGTCTGCAAAGGAAACACAACTTTTTATATGAAGACTTTCTCAGCAACTCCAGCTCTGATTTGCAACAGTATTTGTCACTCCCAGTTAAATGAAATTATTTGCAAAGTGCGTTGGCATCTAAGGAGACAGAGATCCATGGAATAGGAACAGGATGGGACAGTAGACTGTGGGTCTTGATCTTACTGACTATATGAAAGGAAAATAAGGGTGCATTTCCAGGCCGCCTTAGACTTTACTGTTACTGACAACATATGTGCACTGTGGATTGCTTCTCTATCATGGCTTAGAGAAACCAGCTAACTCAGAAACACAATCACTTTGCCCTAATAACTCTACAGTGCTGTTTCAGTCCAAATTTGACACCTACTGGAATAGTTTTTTTAAAAAAAGTTAAATAACTTGTCCAGGTGGACTACATGACAACTTCCCAGAGGGTCCAGAACTTACCTGAAATACGGTCACAATGGCCCAAAGTAAGGAATCAAAATTCTTTCTATCTGGAACTGTGTCTCCCGTATCGGTTTTCAGGCTGAACTTGCATCCAAAAAGATGCATGCCGAGAATGCTAGAGTGGGAAAGAAGGGAGATGGAAGAAACATTATTGTGTGAAATACAGTTGCAGGGAGGATTGCAGTGATTTTTGGGACACTTTTTCCTCCCAGTGTTTTGTGTGCCACTGTTATCTCCCAGGACAAAGAGCTCCGCTCTACCACAGCCACGGTCACTGATCAGACCCTGCCATTTGGTTCTTCCGTGTCATGTTTCATTACAATTGTTTACACTGAAGTCAAAACAGGGATGTCCTTTGTCTAGGAAATACCAAACCATATCGCCAGCTCGCTATTCCATCTGGTTTCCCAGAATAGGATCCTGAGGAGCATTATAGGGTCAAACAGACAGAAGTCTTGGAGCCCGTACAACCTCCATCTCAAATATAACACTGGCAGAGTCCAGTTACTGACAGCTTCCTGAGACACAGCTAAATGAGCCTCCCAGGAACTCCAGAGCAATTGTTGCCTGTTTGCGCACTTCATTCGCCTACAGAATTACAGTATTGCATGAAAAACTGAGACTGAAAAGAGGTAAATAATCTGTTGAGCGTCTGCTTGTCAGTCTATTGTGAGCACTTCTATCATGTAGGCAGCCCAGCAAATGCAGTGTCTCATTATTCTAATCTACATATTACTTAAGCAAGCGGAACAATTAATCGTAGAAGAGCTGCAGCCTCTGGTACCTGAAGATAAAGATGAAAAGCATGAGCAACATGCAGAAGGTAGCTACGTTGTCCATTGTCTTCATCAGGACCACCAGCTGGCGACGGAGGGCGGGCATGAAACGCACCAGTTTCAGCACCCGGAGCAGGCGAAAAGTTCGTAGCACAGAGAGGCCGCCGTCCGACTGGCCGATGATCTCCCAGACACTGCAGGAACATCAGAAGGAGAACTATAAAGAGCAGTACCGCACTGTGAAAGCCCTGAGCAGGCTGGTTTCTAAGAGGATCACATCACTTAAGCCCTAAAGGTGTAGTTTATTTGCCTGCTACTTTCTTACTTCTGAAAAACACCTTCACTTCCCAGTTGTACAGACGCACAAGCCCATGCACAAACTATACCCTTTATAGCTGGTTTCTTGATTCTTTGATTCCCTTACTTTCTGCAGCTCTTCACAACACAGCATGTCTCCTGCTAGTCCGCATCGGTACAATCAATCACAAGCCTAGCCACTGAATATGGATCACAATTTTGTACAAGCTAATATCCAGAGGGATTTACATTTGATGGGGTGGGTTGGTTTGATCAGGCCACCGCCTGGTCTTTGTTCTGAGCCTCTATTGCTCCTCACTTCTCTGAATCAAAGGGATGGGCCAACTGAAGCCAAGAGCACTATCCTGGTTTACACCTTCTGCATCTGCCTTGACTTCTCTGCCCCAAATTACTAATTAAGGGCTGAAGAGCACTGCTAGAAAGAATCCCAGCACAGAGAGGTGCTGTACAAGCTTCTCACACACAAGTTGTGAAATCCCCAGTTTAGACTTGGGATAGTGTTCCCCTGGGAGAGGACAGCAGAACAGTGCCCTCTCTTACCCTCCTGTTTGCCCTATTCCGGCCTGAGTTATGTGTTAATTCAGGAGATGCATGGCATGCTGCTGGGATATGGACACTCACAGTACTCCTTTCCCAGGACCAGCCATTCTGCACTTCAATGGAAAATTGACCACGGTGCCAGATGTGTGGCGTAAATAGACTTTGTTCTCCATCTGCCAGGTCCATTTACTTTGGACGGCCCTTCTAATGACAGGAATCTAAAAGGCCAGCATAATTATAGCCCATCATAACCAGCGAGCCCTGGATTAACACATGCCACGTCATTCCTGTTCCCCATCCCACTCCCCAACGCATCTGAGCCCTTGGCAGAAAAGCCACAGTGGAGAAAGAACTAGCAGTGACCTGATGACAACTATGATCCCATCAAAGATGTTGTACGGGTTCTTGATGTAGCCGAAGAGGCCAAAGGCAAGGAGTTTCAGGAGCATCTCCAGGGCAAACATGCTTGTGAAGACGATATTACTGATCTCCAAGGCGTTGGTCAACTCATCTGGCTACGGGGCAAAAAGCAACATGGTCAAACACATGCACAGAGGAAATGGCTAGAGGCTGGTATGTTCCTCCCGCTCTGGGATTTGTGCTAATGACGCACAAATGCTACATCTTCCCATGTTCCTTCCAGACAGCCATGGAGGCAGATAAGTGTCTGAGGGGAACAGCAGACAAGTCTCATGGACAGTCCCTGTGAGTATTACTGGAAACACAGAACCCCAGACCATTTCTGGAGCAGTTGCAGAACAATTGTAGCCAATACAGGGGCCCAAAAACCTAGAGCTATGCAAAGGAGAGGGCTTTTTCACTGCTGCAAGTTACAATTATCCAGGCAAATGGCTAGCATGGCTTGTAGGGCTTCGATTTCAACTTGCAATGTCAGGCTGTTTTTATTTCACTAACCCCAGCAGAGCTTTATGGATACTGCTATATCCAAAGCAAGAGCACCGTCAACACAATACAGCCCTACTCACATACAAACAGAGCCCTTTTCTTGCAGAGATCTCTTAAGAGAATTAGGAAAAAAAAATACCAGTGAAAGTCAGTAGGATCAACAGTTTTATCTCCCTTGAGATATTTATCTCCCTTTGGATATTGTCCCCCAAAAACCCCATGATGATTTTTCCTTCTGAAGTCCTGGTTAGTAACGTACAGCAGATTTTGTTTAAGTGACAGCAGTATGGCCCTGAGTGTCAGGACTGCCTCCAGGATCAGCGTGGGTTTCTCTGAGCGTACAAGTCTGCATGCAGACATCCAAGAACTGATTTTTCCATGCTCCTCCTCTATCACCAGCACCAAATTACCTTGGGCTACAATCTCGCTTTTCAGACACAGCCTTAGATGTTCCTTTCCTGGGAAGCACAGCGATGTCTGCCCAGCAGCCTGGCTCCAAAACGTGCCACAGCAGGGACCGATGCCAAGGTGGGATGAGGTTTGCTCACTTACTGGAGGTACTCCCTCAAACAGCACCAGGCTCTGCAATGCGCATTTCTAATGCTCAAGGCCTGTTCCTTTGCAAAAGAAAATGAGTCTCTTTCATTTCCTCAGTGTAATAATATTGTCTAGAAAAAGGTGTTATTTTCATATCTGACTCATCTCCTGACTGATAATAGCTTCCTTTATTCCCCATCCATCATTAGACGCTGTGTTAAAAGTTGGCAGTTTCTTGGGGATGTTGTTGCATTATTTGAGGCTCTGAAGGGAGAAGACCATTGTAATACTACGGCACTAAGCAACTCCATGCTCTGCAAACTCAATCCTTGGCAACTGAGTAAGAGGGTGAAAGAGTTAACTCGAACGCAGGAAGAGTCCACACACCCCCTACTATAGGCAGCGACGGTCTGTGGGCTGCTAATGAACCATCATTCATAGGCTAAATTACTTTATGCAATAGACTGTCTTTCGCTCAACCATTTATCCAGGAGAATGAGCACTAAGAGCCTCAGTCCTCATGATTATAATCCATATACACTAATTACTAAGGGACACCAGGGGAAGGACTGTGCAATTTTCACTTCTTTAGTCTTGAGCAAGGGGTGGCCCAGATGGCTGCGCAGCGCACCTGAACACCACGACCACCGGGCTGCCCTCCTCACGCCTTCCTTGCTGCAAGGATGGCGATTCTCTCCCTAACGTCAGCTCTCCCCCATGCTATTCCCTTCCGTGACGATGCCAAAACAACCTGGGCAGGGGTCTTCCCTTTGCAATGAAAACACAACTGAAGAAAAGGGCTGCTTTAGGATGGCATCGAACCAGCTCCCCCAGCAGAGACTGAGCCTGAAATAGCCCCAGGGGCTCCCAGGTGCCTGTCCCCCTGCAAACCCCAGTGGTGACAGGACACCACGCTCGCAGCATCCTCGAGCTGTTTGTCAGGAGCAGCGTGCAGCCGGCATGTTCAGTCTCCCCTCAGCCAGGGTTACGCAAGGACATCCTGAACGAGAAGCAAAATAACTTGCTAAATTTTTGCATCCCTCCAGGCAGGACACCGAGGGCTCCATGGGACAGGATGTTCATGGCAGGCCGAGGGTGGCTCGTTAACGTTTTGAGGCTGGGAAATTAATTAACAATAATCAGCAAGGAAGCTGCAGCTTGGGCAGCTTTGAAAGGACAGAGTTGTTCTGTAGCACTTTCTGCTGGGAAACTGCTAGAGAACCTGCCCACTGCGACCTACAGGGCCTTGTTGTCTGCAATCCGGCAGCAGCCTCAGCTGCTGAAGTAAAACTTACTTCAGAGTTCTCTGAGTTCACCTTGCTGCTGCCAGATGTGCTGCCAAGAGTCACAATTTTATCATGAAAACTGGGATAGCTGGTGATCATTTTAAAATCCCTAATCCTGGAGTTATGCGAGTACGACAAGGCAACCTCAGGAGCCATTACCAAAAAAGTCAGTGTCCAGCCTGAAAAGCCTAAGCTGAACAAACTTAAAACCACCCTCAGGCAAATAAAAATAATTCTTAAGTTGCTATTCTCTAAAATCCCATGTTTTCCATGCCAACCCCAAGATATTTCTGCGGCCCGTTGGACATCCAGCATTGCAGTCAGTTAATCTACAGATATCATTGCTTGAATCGATCTGCCGATTTCCTTTGACAATTGGGTGTCCTTATTGCTTACTCGCCAGTACCGTAACTTTTGCTTCATCTACGAGTTCAGAGAGTGCAGAAGAAAAGCCGCAGCCATCTCTCAGCGCGAGGGAGGGAGGGCACAAGGAAGGGGGAAAGGAGAGGACAAGGAGGTGGCCCAGATGAGATCATCGATAGCTGTGATGAGGAGCTGATCCAGCAGATCAAGGTGACGGGGGGGACGCGCGGGCGAGGTTGACGGACAGCAGGCTGACACCGCAAAGCCAATCGTGCTTCAGACAAGAGATCTTCATTATCCTTTAGTGATCACATTTGGTGGTGAGGCAGAACTAATTCGATGACAAGGACTGCTGTAACGTGAGCCGTTTGGCGCGCAATCCTGCAGCGACACGGAGGCAGGACCCATTGGGCAAAGACAAGGATGGATAGCCCTGCATGCTGGCTAAGCTGCTGATGTGAGCTTTTGTATGATTAGAGTGGAAGCCGAACAGCAGATGAGCCAAGCATCCAGTGATACAGCCTTCAGATGTAATTACCTTCTTTCAACACCAACTGGAGCCTAGAAAACGGCCTGCCATAGATATTTTTATGGGTTACGAAATGGTTTGCTGCTTAGAGCACAATTCATTTCCCACTTCTCTCACTCCCTGATGAGCAAAGATCTAGGGGAGGGTCAAGGAAGAGGCACTTGTAAGACAAGATGGATTTGGCCATTCCCCTGGAGTCAGCCACTAGGAGACACTGTTGTTTTGTTCAAATGGAAGCCAACCCCACAGCAGGCATTTTTCCAGGAGCCTTTTTCTCTGGGAAAAACAAAATGTTGATTTGCTGAAAACAAAACTTTTCATGGCAAGGATTATTTTTGTCAAACTTCCTGGCTGGAAGAAAATGAAGTTGCAACAAAGCTTTAAAATTGCTGCAATGTCTTGTTTTGACCTTCCCAGAAAAGGAAATTTCAGGCTTTTTGCTTGAGATGTGGTTGTGTCACGAAATGCAACTTCCTTTCTAGCAAGGAATGGTTAGCAAAAGTTGTCATCAAAATGATGCACTTCGAACAGAGCAGTTCTAAAGTGGTATTTTTTGCTTTTTGACAAATACTTTGCGAAGCTTAACAACTCTGACAGGGGAAACTACTTGCCCACCATAGGGCTCCAAACTGCAGCAGTGAAAACTTCCTTTATCAAGTGACAGTGAGAGAGCATGACCCCTCATCAGCTTTGGATCTTCTCCACATCTTTTGCTGCTTTGATGACTGACCTTTACATTGGTCCAGGTTTTCAGAGGCAGGCCAGGCCAAATGGAGCACGGCCAAATGGCAACCAGGTGGCACTGCACGAGGCCACAAAACGCCCAGGAATCCCTGTGGCAGATGCAATGTGGGAGATGGTAGTCAATGCTGTCCTGCTGGTACAAGGCTCCACAGTGCCAGCCATGGAGGCTGGAATGGGAACTGCCACGCTGGAGACGGTCAGCAAAAATGAGCACAGAGAATGGTTTAACCCACAAGTCCCACTGGCAGGTCCCAGGCAACGTTCGAAGAAAGCTTCAGATCCAAGTACAAATTTTATAGATTTTAGATTGAAATGAATCCTCATACTTCGGCTGCAGGAGTAAGTTTCCCACCATTCGAGAGAAGGGCAGAAACTGCACGGGATCAATTGGTAAGATTTCAGCAGCCTTGAATATGAGTTTAAAGTAACAGTTAGCCTTGACTCCAGGCAAAACATGTCCCAGGGAAGCACAACCACCTCTGCTCACTTTGAAGGCCATATTTATGCTGTGAAATATTTCAGTGATTCAAAACCATGTTTTTATGAGGGACAAACCTCAAACGTTTCAGCAGTTCATTCTGAGTTCAGATAAACAGACAAAAAATCCTTTTCTAAATAGTTTGGGTCTGAAAACCTTGGAAGACTAGTCTCTTTCTGAGAATCTGATACTTCTGGTTTTAGCAAGACGAAGCGCAACCCCAGAGCCTTCCTGGATCAGGAGAAATTCAACAAAAGAGCAACCCATAACGGTCAAATTATTGATGGCTCCTACAAGCAGAGGATGAAGAACAGAAGTAGGACTTTGCAGCCTTAGGTTCTCTTTGTGCAACTGAATTTCTGCAGTTCTTCAAGGAAGTCGCTATCTCTTTGTGCCTCTCTTTTTCCTCTCGCCTGTCTTCTACCTTGTCTTTTTTGATCGCTGCATCCACAACGACCTATTTTACAGAGCTTAGGTTCAATCACCAGCAGGATGGCACCATGCCTTGGCTAGGGCACCTTTTTGCTCTGATACTGAGTAGAAATAATCATACCTGCATCACACTGGAGAAAAGGGCTGTTAGGCACCTGGTCCCTCCCGCTGAACGAACAGGGAAGGAAGTTTCCAGTGTAAAAGATGTGCTTTGCTTCAGAAATTCCACCCCCCCGCCCCCGAGCCCAAAGCAGCCGTTCGACTCCTCCTGAACAGGGAGAGCTGAGGCTGGCAGAGCCGCAGAGGAGTGGTAAACAAATCCAGAACATTTAGTCTCATAAACATCCTTTGCACTTGTGTTGTTTTTTCTCTAGTCCTGCGCCTAAAGCTGTCAATGGGATTTTGAGCACTTGTTTATGTTGGCTTTTCTGCTTTATATTTTTAAGTTCGGTCTGCAGAGACTCTGACCAGGAAGAGCAGACATAATGAATTGTCAATTTGCGCTTTGCTTCCGGACTCTCTGTATTTTCTCTCCTCACCCCATTTTTGAGGGGTTGTCATTTTCCAATTACCAGCTATTCCATTGCAACGGATTTCACCTGTCTGCGGTCTCTGGCATCATCCCCATTTCATGGAATTAAAAACCAAAGGGAACGCATAACAGAGGCAGGGAGCTGGGGAGAAGGCATTCAGGCTAATTACAAAGAGGTGGAAGAGGGAGGGAAAATCCAAAACGCACAACTTTTTGGATTAATGAATGCAAACCATGGCAATTAGTGCAATTCTGGATAACTCACGCAGCATTAAGCAATTTTACTTTTTAGCATACCCATAGGTGGCAAAGGCATTTGCGAGCTGTGCGCGAGGACTAAAGGAGGGACTGCTCCTGGTACGTCCTAACAAAGACGTAGAAACAGCCAAGCACAAAACAACACCCAGAATGAACAGGTCTAGCTTCAAGGACTTATTCTTCCTCCGGCATTTGTGCCCAGCCTGCTTCTTCTTCCAAATTCAGGCTCCTGCCATCCAGAGACCAGGCAGCGATGTCAGCTGTGGCTCTGCCTGATCTATGGCGAGGGCGTGTGAAGGCTCTGCTCCACCCTATTGAAAGGAAACCTAATTATGGAGATTTTCAAGATCCATTTCACACAGTAAGCCACAGGCAGGGTCAGGGTGGGAAGTCAAGAGTTTCTACTTTTCCACTGAAGGCTTTTCCGAGTGGCATCTCTGCACGCTGCACAGACACACAGGTGATACCAGGACACCCGGAGCCTCAGTCATGATGCAATAAGGGGACAGTCCCAGATAGAACATGCAAAGAGATACCATCCACAGTGCAACTCTCCTCTCACGGTGGAGGGGGAAGATGGTCCCTCTCGGCAGCTCTGCCTTGCACTTCACTTTTTCATCTCATGCTGGACATCTGTGCTCACTCATCTAAGAGTCACCAAATCACCGCAACCAGCCACCCTCCAAGGTCCATCCCTGCCACAAGGTCTGCAAGCCAGAAGGAAGCCCTTTGCATCTCCAGTGCACATCAAATGCAGAGCATGGAGCTATACTTGAGCTGGCTTTTCCTCTGCGGAGGGAGATTAAAGCCTGCTTGCTTTACTCACTGAGCCATACAGCCTCCTACATAACTAATCTGTTTAACTGATGGATTACTGGGCTCCATATTACATTTGTAGGGTTTACGTGCCACTGTGAAAGCAATCGTGAGATGAAAGCCAGTTTTCTGGGACAGATTAAAGTGATGGTTTGGGAGGGATTAGACTTTTTTAATAAGAAATATTGTTCAAAAATGGTGGAAAATAGCTTAAATGAGTTTCAAGCACTGGCACCACGGGAGGGGAGCAAATCAATGAAATTGCTAAAGAGAGCTCAAAATTAAAAAATATTCCTCTAACTTTTTCTAAAAAACCAGACCACGTGTGGCCTGTGTGTCTAATACTAATATTACAGGCAGACTCCCAGTGCGCCGGGCAGTGAGCATCAGCCTGCAACCCTGGATCCGCGTGCCTGCCGAATATAAGATGAAGGGTTGGATAAAAATGCATGGGACTGTTGGAAGCTGGGTTTAACCCATCGAGAAAGCGCAGGGATCTCTAACCCACAGCCCGTCTCCTTTCTTTCCTCTCCTTGAAGGCAGGTGGTTTATCTCAGTCCTCATGGCTCCCAGTGGTCCCCTCCTCCCCACGCACCACAGCTCACCTGCATCTAGAGTGATCCCCAACTCCTTGCACTCTTACAAGCTCAAACTTTGTTTTTGAAACCCTGAGCTGTATTTCTTGCACACTCACTCCTCGGAAAACTCACATCGAACGCCAATTTCTTGCCCATACCTTTTCCTACAGCAAATTCAACTAAAGAGGAGCCCTAGTCTCCTCAGGCACGTTCTGCTCTTGGACCAGGAGCTATAACTAACAGTCACATCACAGGCATTTTGCTACAGAGCAAATTTTGGCCAAAGGACATGAAAACATCGGCAGCTTTTGCCCTCCTGGACACAAGCTCAGACCCCTCCGAAGTCAGCCCAGCAACCAGACAGCATGGGACAGGCCCAAGCTCAAGTTTCTTAAATGCTTAATGGACTGTATAGCAGAATCTGTCACCTCAAGCACCCGTGAAGCTATTAATTATTTATCCCGTCCAGAACAATGTAATCAGCCATCCAGCATGAGAGCACCTGGGGACTGGTGTCTTCCCTCAGTCCCAGGCAGAGGAATTCTGCCCTGCCTCCCCCCGAACACTCCCTGCTCTGCACAGCTGGGATACCACTGCAGATTTACACTGGGATGCAGAAACAATGCAGTTAGTTAGAGAGGGGCCTGTGTGTCCCTCCCCAAGCTTTTGCCCAGCTGGTGCGCAGGCTGAGCACTGGCAACCACCTTACTGAAAATAACGGCGCCTGCTTGAAACCCCAGGAAACGAGCAGCTCCAGGCACTCCAGGCAGACGGGGAATTTCACACCTGAATAAGAGCACGAGTGTCCAGGCTCAAGTGCTTTGGGAGCGCCTACAGGCTCTGTCAATAAAGGCAGCCCTGGCTGGGCTGGGACACGGAACAAGCTTCCCACACCAGTAGTGACATGTAAGCGCGTAGCGTGGCTAAACTGCAATAACAAACACAAACATCTCCTGACCCAGAAACAGGTGAAGCAGAGAAGCTGCAACATCTCATAATCAGGGACTCGAATACTGGAGCAGTTCCGTGCAGAAGAGGCAAGGCTGCCCTAAACTCTACAAGCTATATGCTTGGTTTTATTTACAGCTATTTCATGCTAATGACTCTGAAGCACTTTGGGGAAAGGTCCTCTTTGAGGGAGTTTAAAGAGCCAGAAGCTTGCAGCCAAAGCAGAGAGCTGTCAGGGAATGTAGGTGACATCTCGGAAGACTGCTAGCAAATGTGAAGGCTACATTTTGACCTTTATTTTTCTCCCCTTTTTTTGCTTGTCAAAGACCACATGGAATAATTCTGATATTTCTAAGGTAAGTAAACAAACCACCAAACCAACCAACCAAAAAAAACCCCAAGCAATTTAATACCTGGCTTCTTTCCTCCTCTGCATTCCCTGCCCTTAAAAAAAATGTAAGAATAATGCATGTGGGCCGTTCAATTTCTACATTTGAAAATATTTCCTTTGTAAACCATTTTGATGTAGTTTATTTACTACAACATAGGACTCCTACTGTCTTAAAATCAACTTCAAACCAGTTCAGTCAGTCTAGACTATGGTTCAAACCATGGAATTTGCCTCGATGTAACTTCTCTTACTAAGAAAAATGGTTCAGATGGTGCTTTCCCATGCACGTGAGCATGAAGCTCATGTGCATGGGAAAGTTATTTATGCTCTCTGGCCTTGGAAAGGGACCAGGGACTTGAACCAGGATGCCCCAGCTCCTAGAAGACTGCCCTGGTCACCAAGATGTTTGCTATTCTGAGGTGCCTTCTGCCCTGCGTTTGACAGCCAGACACCACAACCTCTCAGAACCAAAAGCCCTTCTCAGGAAGGGTTTAACTGTCATTAATGTCTCCACTAAAAGCTGTGGCTTTGATGAGTTTGTGCTTTCTGATGAAAAAAATGTTTTGCTGAGAGATTCCTAAATGAGCTCTACTTAAAAGTAGGCTAGAAACAGGAGAGAGAGATCTCCTCCTCATGCCTACTGATGAATGTTCACTCTCTGGCTTTGGAATTAAAAATGGAGAATTTATTCTCTCAGTCACCTCTACTCTCAGGTTTTATGCCTTCCTCTAAATGGGATCCTTCATGTGGAGCGATAACAATTTAATTGAAGATAGCCGATGGTAATTTTTCCTCCTTTCAATTGACCTACTTGATCTCCTAATGCTCTATGGAATTGCTTTTACCTCTCTGCTGTAGCAAGAAAGTCACTGTTAATAATTACTTCCCCAACTGCAGAGGGCCAGTCAAATGCAAAATGCTCTGCTCCTTTCTGGAGCTGCAAATAGGGCATCAGTGGAGGAATGCAGCAAGCTGCATACAAGCGCGTTGTACTCCGGCATTAAAAAATACCCCGCCACTAGAGTTAATGGTATCCACCAATGGTCATATATCAAAGTCATGTACTGTCTGGGATTTTTGTGTGAATCCTTCAAGTTCACTTGGTACTGACTCCTGGCTGGGAGTGTTTTCTAAGGAAGAAACCTTGGCCGCCACACTTCTGTCTCTTGCAACAAGAGCTACGGATCAGAGAGTTTGTTCTCTGGGATAATCAACTCCACTGTAGCTTCCTTCAGAAGCTTCCCAGGCAGAAGGTCCCACATGGCACAACATATTTGCAGTATTACTTTCCCATTTTCTCAGTTTCATTCAGCAAAATGCAATTTCATTTCAAGTGGCATAAATGCCACGCTGGATTAGATCAATTGCCGTCTTCTCCACCCTCAGGAGGAAAGGACCTGGGCACTCTGAAATGCTATCAGCAGTAGCATACAAAACTAAAGCTACTATTCTTGAAAAGTAGGCCAATCAGCTGGATTATATCTTGATGGAGGATCACTTGTTCTGACAGATGGCTGAAAAAATAAGCCTTAAAATGAAAAAAAAACCAAACCCTATAAAATAACCCCCCAAACAAGGCCAGAAGTGCTCAGGTTTAGTTATTAAACAAGAAGCCACAGGAGGAGGAGGACAACTCTCCAGATAACAACCAAGGATGAATGCCTCCAGCAATACACCAAGAGCACTGTAATAGCTCACCTGGGGAGAGAAGCTCGAGTGCAGACTCTGTGAACTGGTCATCCCTGTCAGTACTAATACACTGATTAGTTTCACTGAAAAAGAAGAAAAATGGAAATATGCCTGAACTGAGGACAGCGAATGCCTAATCATTCCTCCAGCGTTGGATGCCAAGGGGAGCCACGATCACCCCTTCACTCTCAGCAATGCCGTGACTGGTACATCGTTTAGGAGTACGCAGGAGAGCAGGTGTCCCACAGCACATCAGGAGATGCCTCTGGCAACTTCCCAACATTTCAGAAATGGACCTGTTACGTGTACCTCTTCCTTCTTCCCCTAAGCAGCTGCTAAATATGAGCAGGTTTCTCTCCGCAAGCAGACTGCCATCCCACCCCACATTGGCTTAGTTCATGTAAGAGCCTCTGGCAAAAATCCAAGGAAATTATACAGACTGAATCATTCCCATCCATATGCTGGTGGAGTCCTTCAAAGAACCAGCAGATCCGCGAGGCATGACATCTCTTAGCAAGGCCTATGTTGACTCTCATCCAATGTATTTGGCTTATCCCTCGCTATAAAAAAATTACACTCACACAAGGAATTGTATTTGCACAATTCTTGCCCATTGCAAACCTTCTTTTTCTTGACCACTATCTGTGCTGAAGTCAACAACAAATGGTCAAGCACCATCAGCCTAATGCCTGAAATCAGCTTTGCTGGCTAATCACAAAGCACACATTTGTAAAAAAATAATACATCATACATACTGATTTATTTTCTTTTTCTTTTTTTTTTTTTTTTTAATTTCCTTTTTTATAATTAGGCTGAAAATATCTTGTATTCCATACCATTAACTAGAAAGAGCAGCTATGGTCTAACTTTTCCTTTTAGATATAAACTGAGTCACAAGATTTCAAGAGATGGAGTATTTAAGAAAAAGCATACAGTATTGCGAGACGTGCTATAAAAGGATAGACACAGAGAACACGGAAATATGCTACAGGCCCTTTCAGACAAAAATGAACGCAGAGGCCCGGCCTCGAGGGGTCAGCACAAGAAATCAAGGTTAACTGTTGATTTTCTTTGCTAAAGTCTTGCAGCCAAACGATGATTGCATATTTCTACCTGTGCACAGAGGTTACAGGATGCCCATCACAGGCAGCTCTGACAACGTCCATTAAAGGTGGCAGAAGCACGAACATTGAGAGAATAAAGAACTGTTTCCAAACTCTTTGATTCTGCTGCAACAGACACCTTTAGCAATGATTATACGATCTTTATCCACACCCGAGCAACAGGCTTGCTCTCTGATAACAGAGAGATCAAAGGCCTTTGGGTTGTCATTAGCAGGCAAACTCAATAGAAGCTGTTTACTTCACCCGAGCTAATGGCACTGGAAATATTTAATCAAAAAATGGACACACTCTCTCTATTACTGCCAAGATGATTCAGAAGGGGCCACTTAAATCTATTTTGTCAAACCATTACTCATCCCTTGCTAATAGATCTTTATGGAGAGTCCCTTTGAAAAACGCGCATTCGTGATTTGCGGGCTGTGTACTGGTATTAGGAGATGAGGCACATCAAGAAAACATTATAGAGGACTGCTGATGGGAAGAACAAGATGGGGAATATGTTTAGTCTGTATCTAACCAAGACCTCGACTTAGTTATCTTTTAAGCCCAAGGAGAGGGAACTGAAAAGTGGGCTGACAGGGAAATTTGAGCTGAACTGAAATTTGTTCAAGGAGAGGCTAATTCCTCAGAAAAATTTGAGCAATCTACTGTAATTAACCTCTGAGCGCTAAGTGGAAGAAGGAAAGACGTAAGAAGATTAGGAAAGTTTTTCTGAGGTTCAAGGATCTTGGGGCAGAAGAAGAAAACAAAAACGTTGGGTGGACATCATGAGAAAATGTGGTGGTGTATCTTACAGGACAGCGGGGTGTTGCCTACATGAGCTTTCATTCTTGGGTCACCAAGGGAAGGTTAAGTGTCTACAATGAGATGCCAAATGTCAGGACTCCCAAGCTCTTTTCCTAACTCCTAGACTAATGCCTAGTCTCTCACATGGTCCTAAACATTTATTAGGCATTTGGGCATGGGATTCCCTTTGGGATGTGCAGAGACTTTCATTAACCAAGGATATTCACCTTCTGGGGTTGTCTTAAAAAATATGAAGCCACTTACAACTCTGATATAGGAAGAGTTAATCCTGCCTTAGAGCAAGAGAATGAATTAAGTGAGTTGAGTTCTATCTACTGTGATTTTTGTGACACTGGACCGAAAAGATCCCTTGGGTTCTTAGGATCCAAGCCACTGCCAGGGTGAGTAACTACATCTCACCACTTTTATCACAAGCTGATGAAGCTCAGGGATATCCTATGGGGACAACACAGCCGGGGAAACCTCAAGCCCTTTTGTCCTCCAAGACAGGATAGCACTTGTTAGACTCAGTTTTGATACAGTTTCTACGCAGCTTCCAGAAACACTCACGAAGAGCTTAAGATTCAAAAGCTTCATCAGCATGGAAGTGATTATCTGCAAATCCACATCTGTACTACAGGCAGCGACTCCTCTCTGCTCTGCATCAAAGATAGGCTAGGAGCCAGAATAAGTTCAAGGGAAATCCACCTTTCCTCCCCTGTAGCAAACCTAAAGCAACCCAGCAATTGTTACAAGCTTATTTTTGTCCCTGAGAACACAATGCTGCGAACAGCCCAGGGTGCTCTAGCCTGCAGCCAAAGCAGGCAGATGGGAACTTTAGAGCTGCCACGCTGTTCTTGCAAGTGAATTATTGATACATTCTTCTTAGCCACGAGCATCAGACTAATGTGGCAATTAAAACCGTCCACAACGATCAAAAAGAAAAAGCAAAGATGAAAAGGTACAAAACCAGAATCTGTATTTGCCAGCAGACTGCAGCACGTGCTATAACAACTGGCAAGGAAGGCTTTTGGGTCTTGATCTTTCAGGTGTATCTCCGATGACGGTCTACATCAGAGCAGGCGGACAGTGGTGAGCAACACAATTCCACCATTTCTCCTGGAGACAAAGGGAATGAGCTGCTCCCGGGCGCTCATTACCCCATTTTAGCTTTTAAGTGTGCGCAACACAGGCGTTCAAACTCAGAAATTTAAAAGTAACAACTACAATCACCGTCATCCCTCTCGCTCCCTGAGACAACAGCACTTTGCTTTGCTAAGGCAAGAAAGGACAAAAGAGGTCAGAAACGAAGTACAAGACAGAGCTGCCCTTCAGCACGGTAGCATCACTTGGAGGTTGTACGAAGTGAAAGCTTGGAATTACTGAATGTGAGCACAAACCAGGAGGAGAGCTCAGCAACTCCTGTTCCTCCTCACATCAGCCGTTTGTATCTTGCAGACGGCTATCGGATTTTGACCTGGCAGAATTCCTCGATTTCAGTGGAACCACCACTGAGTTTGCAGATGGCCCAATGCTTCCACATTTTTACATTCTTGACAAAAATACCCCAATGAAATTAAATTATATTAAACCACCGCCAATATTCAGAGATGATCAAGGAACAAAATTCATAGAAAAGAACTGTGCTGGCTTTGCAATGTGTTCCTCTTGTAATATTTATTTCTAATATTGGGGGAAGAACAAAAAAATCTGGAAAACAGGATTTAAAAATGAGGAGGTGACTTTCCATTGCATTTTTCTCATTCCTTTTGCATGAAATATGCCTTATTCCCAAGCCTGCCCTGGATTTGCAGTATGTTTCTATTGTTATGGGAACAAAATGATTCAGAATAAAAAGTTTAGTCATTCTGATTTTTATACACTGAAGTAAAATCACTGCTAAAATAATGAAATCGATGATATTAGCCCTAATAACAGTAGTACTAATTAAAATTATTCTAATTCACTACTACTACGAGGCTGCAATAACAAGCTGCAGAAGATGTAGAACTGCTGAACACCTGAGAGCAGAGACTCTCTCCCCAAGCTGGTGGAGTGGATGTATTTGGTTTTGGAGGTTGTTAGTTCAGCCTTGGTGCGTTGGGCAAAGGGGACTGTTATGCTAACACTAATTATACTGCTAATGGCAACAATAATAACACCTCTCAAATCATCAGCACTGATGCCGTGAACGCCAAAGCGATGCAATTATGCGCTGCTGTCATTTCAAGGGGAGCTGCGAGGCAGAGAAAAGCAAAGGTAAAAAAAGCAGCACGCTCCTCCTGCTGTATCATCTTGCAGCAATTTCTCTACAGAAGATGCCTGGTTCGGGTGAAGGGACGGGAAGCCCATTCCCTTCCTCCTCCCACATGACACCAGGCTGTGCCTGGCCCTCGTGCTCCGTGCGGGCCATGCCGTCCTCTGTGCAGCCTTGCCATGATGCCCCCATCCTGATCCCACACCAAACCACGTCAGGAGAAACCCCCCATGCAGAGGAGGTGAGTTCTGGCTCGCTGTGCCGCCTGCTCCCCCATGGCAGCACTGGGGCAGCACCCATCCACTCCGCAGCCCTATGGAATTGCATGGCTCTGCCAACCTGCTGCCCACATCATGCATTCACCTAGGGAAAATCTGTCAGACAGCCACAGCTCAAACAAACAAAAAATCCTCCATGCCACATTCCAGTTTTCCTCCTGGCAGCTTCTCACATCCCTGAGACGGCTCTGACCAGCAGAAGTGATGTTTCTCCTGCCACGAGGAACGGGCGCACAGGAAGGGCTGCTCCAACCCTCTGCTCTAACCAGAGCTCACGGCTACACCAGCCGCCCAAGGGCTTTGATCCAGCTCCCTGCCCTGGGAGCAGGGCCAACCGCCCCCTGCTAAAGAGGCAAACCCAAGAATGAGCCAAACCGATCCATATCCTCCAAACAGCTATGTCAGTTCTCATACGAAACAGGCAACACAAGGTTTTATTTGTAGAGAGTGGGAGGGAAAGAGAATTTAGATGCAATCTCCAGCATAGTGCCTTCAATAAACTGGTAAGTAAAGCTAAAACAACCATGTGCAAACAGTGAGCCGTTGAGAAAGCAACTGAGCTCGCAAATGTTTTTGCCCTGATGGAAATCCTCCTCATGGGTTTCCAAAACAGATAGATCACAGTGAGAGCTGTCAAATTATTTTATTTCTTAGTCCCCAAACGTGTCCAGGGGTGGGATACACAGGGGATCTCAAGCAATTATTTGCTAAACGTCGGGACTTGCTCAAATGCTCTTGCTTGAGAAGGTGGCGAGTGTTTCCATGGCAATGAGCTATTGCCTTGGTGACCGTGGACCTGGACGGGTGCTGCTAAACCACCACGACCTTTGGACATCTGAGCACAGCAAGGAATTTCCTCCTTTGCTGTCTAATGATGTTTTTTTAAATTTCTGAGTTCAGCCCTGTCTAAAAGTTGCCTTAGGTGGTTGTGCTAGAGACGGAGAAGCACAAATTACTACACAGAAGGATCCTCTGTTCACACCTGCCTCTCTGCTACCCAACCCAGAATTAACTTTTCTGTCACCCTAGGTCCAAACCTGGCTGCTCCTGAGCAGTGCTGAGCCTTTATCTATAAACTGGAAAATTAAGCAGAGGAGGCACAGGACTTCGTTAGCCCAGACATCAACAGTATATTAATCTATATGCATTTAAACCTTTTAAGAGAGGTCAGACTGAGAGGCAGTTGTGTTAACCGAGTGAAGAAGGGAGCTCGCACATAAAAAAGCAGCTTTGCACATAAACAGGTGTCCTCCCAGGCAAGAAATTTACCTAGGTTTCTGTGGAAGAGTAAAAAAATGCGACTGTGTCTCCCTCCAAACAACCTTCAGATAAACTTTGTGCTATCATAAAAGCTTTATCTGGGGCTCATAGAGCAGAAAATTGTTGCATCTTTACCTTTGAGAACTTCTGCTGCTTTTCTTCCCAACTTTATCGTTGAAACACACACTCCTTCCAAGCGACTGGCAGTCTAAAACCTGATCCAACTGAACCATTACATCGGTTTCTTTTTAAATTTGCACAAACCCTGCACTCTGCAACTCCAAAGTGGTTTCTATGGAGATGCTAAAAAATTGTAACGGCACCTTGTGGGTGCCGAATTTGGCACGGCAAAAACTTGGGTGAGCAGCAAACGCTGGGCGAGAGGAGCATGAGGAGTGAATTAGAGACACAGAATACAACTGCTTACTCAGAGCCACAGGTAATAGGGGTAAGTTACCGCTTTGGCTGACAGGCATTAACCAAACTGACACGCTGCATTGGGTATCATGCAGAGTTTAATTAACTGCAGGCAATGGGGCATTAATACAGGAGAGAACAGCCTGCCCGATTTCCTTACGGTGTGAACGCGACAGGGAGAGGGAGGGACGTGGGGATGTGCAAGGCAGAAGCCATCCTGATGCGTTAAGAGGTTTCTCAGAAGTGCACTGAAGCTGCGTTTGGCTGCCTCTCAGAGCAGCTCTATCTCCTTAATCTGCAAAACCGGGCAGAGGAGTCCAAAGCTTGCAACTTCCTACACAGTCTATTTTAAAGTCGTAGAAACAAAAACAACACACAACAGGAAGGATGCGATTACTAGAAATATGTCTGAACTCTCCCACACCCCAGCCCCATCAATCTTGATGGCTTCACCATTTGCATCGTTAAGACAGAGCTTTCACATCCCATCCCATCCCATCCGTATGGTCCTTCCGGATCAGAGCGCTCTGGGTCTGCACTGGAGCCTGACTCCCTCAACACCCATGCTAGGTCCCTTTTTGTCTCCACTCTGCTTTTCCCAGGCACTGAATCGGACACAGAAACACCCATAGTCAGGGCTAAAATGTCACATCTTGTGTTGACACAACTACCCTGAGCCACAGAGAGCCCAAACTGAGTGCAGAGACCCTAGAGGGACACAGCCACAAGCCCCAAGGCTATAACAAACCCTTCTATACCACGTACGCTATTCCCAAGTATATTTGATACTTCTCAGACCAAAGTGCTGTTTAAAGAAAGGCCAAAGGCTATTTTGTCTTATTTAAGCAAATCTCCATTAAAATCAACCTGACTGTGCACACGCAGGAGTAAGGAAGAACACAGAAACAGTGCAAATGTAGCGGGGGGGGACGCTAAACAGCACAGTGTGCCCTTGCTCTTTGGAAGAGAGGCAGAATCTCTCTTCCTGCAACCACAGTAATCGGGACATCTGTTTTTAAGTGAACACACAATAAATGGTAGGGAGCATCGTCTACCTCCTGGTGAGCGGTCACCCCTGGGATTTGAACATATGGCTGCATCAAGTCTGGCTAGTGCCAACCTGATTCTTAAACTATTAAACCATCCCCTCAGGCTGTGTATCCTGTACTTTCTTTGTATATCGTACAAGCGAAAAGAATTTGATTTGGGGTTTCGAGAATTTCAAACAAGGATATACAATTAGAAAAGTATTTGCTTCAGATGATGATAAATAACCCTGGACTGGAGAACCTCAGAAAATATCTGTTCTTCGCTCCAATGTGATGACACAAAGCCTTCTGCAATGCTGTTTGACACGCTTTCCCAAAAGCCCAAACTTGTTAACCATCATTTCACTGCATGTTTTCAGAGGAGTGACAGCTGCAGCCATAAATACAGCATTCAGATTCATGCTATAGTTAAAAAAAATCAAATACGTATGAAACCTTCTGCTATTACACACTGACTAGCAAGGGGGGGGGGAGGGGGAAGGTGTGGGAGGAAACCCATAGCATTAAATCATTTCTGAAATACAAACGGTCTGCTGAAAGCTCAGGTGGGAAACATCCGCTCCACCGTTAGCTGCAGGGTCAGCATCTGTCTGCTGGTCCCAGCCTGCCCATCCATCACTCACTCACAGGTTAAACTTAGTCTCAGGAACAGGGAGAATCTGGGCATGAGAAAGGAAGGAGGAGAGGAACGTGCTCAGCCATCAAACTCCCCATGCTAGAGCAAGGGAGTGATTCCTGCTACTTTGGGGGTATCTGTACATGCTGCTACTCTGGCAGCGGGAAGGAAGGAATGCAAATAACATAATTCAGCCTGAAACTTAGGAGAACCCAGCGGCACCTTAAAGAGGGGACACAGCTAGAGAAAGAAGAGTGGGGACAAGAGGAACAGGAATGCTCTTTTGAGCACCGAAAAGTGTTTTGGTGGGTTACGTTGTCCTCAGAGGAAGGGGGGAGCCGTCCCCCCACTCACCTCTGACTCTAGGGGCTCTCAGAGGCATTCGCAGCTCCTAACAGTCCTCAGCCTAAACTGGCATTTCTGGCATTTCGTCCCCCTGCACTTCCACGCGCTGCAGTTCAGCCGCTCTGCAGTTCAGTCCCTTGTACTTTGGCACACATCCCAGCTGATACCTGCCAGCACTCCAACCTACCGTATTAGTAGTTCTTGCTTTAAAGACATTCAAGATGCTGAACTCTTGTTTTGGCAGCTTCAAGAAACCTCAGCGCAAGTGAGAGATCTTCTGCAATATGGCCCCCATAACACAGGCCATTTGCAAGGAGATAATTGCCCGGCAACCCACACTGCTTTCAGACTCTCTGGCTGAAACTAATTTACACAAATGACTTTAAACTGTTTGCACTCCCAGACAGCGGTGACCGGGGACAAACGATCCTGACAGGGTTGATGTTTTGCCTCTGAACCCTTCACGAACAAAAGGAAAACTCTGATTCTTTCCCATATCGAGCAACTCCCCGTGGTTCGATTTATTTCCTCTTACTGATTGGATTTGGGGCAGGTTGGAGCTGTGAAGTTTCTGCCTAGACTCTGGATAGCTGAGAGCAAGGCGTTCCTGGGGAACACAGCGCCAGGGCTTTGTGCCCCTGGTGGTCCCATCAGCAAGCTCCAGGTAGAGCTCCTAGAAGCAACCAGCACACTCCGGCTTCATAAACCACCTCAATCCAAACTAACTTTAAAGCACAGACAACTCCATGTATAGTCATGCCAAGAGTGAAAGAACTACAGGATCCGTCTGTCGGCAGCAAAGTCAATTCCCTTTGGAGTATATAAAAAAAATAAAGCACTTCTTTTCTGCTGCTTTCTCTGGGGGCACTACAGTAAGAAGTTTTGGATTTGTCTGTGCGTGTGACAAGGACAAGACAGGGCCAGAGGAGGTATTAATTTATACAGGCATCAGGCAGGAGAGAAAACTCTCGAGAAACGCCTTCATTGGGGAAAAGAAGCCAAGTGGTCTTCCTGCCCCATCCTCCTCGGTGGCAGACTCCCTGCTCTAGCAAGCTTTACCAGTGATGCTACAAGGCCTGTGCACAGAGTGTTTTTCCCAAATCGGGAGTCAGGCTGTCTTTAAGGCTGTAAACCAGACAGAGCAAACAAAAATAGAGCTTTAAAAGAATGCATGCAGGCATGCCAAATCTCCCTCATTTTCAAGTAAGAGTCTCACTCCTTTCAGATGCAGCTTTGTCCCCCCACCTCTCAAAAGCATTTATAAAAAAAGCATCCTCATCTTGTAACAAAAGATCCAGAAGGAGGTTTCAAGGAGACAGCTAAAGCTTCATTCATAATTCTGGAAAATCTCACTATCCCAGCTGGAAAACCCTGGTTAAAACCTGAAGGAAAATTCATGACTTGGGTTGACAGCAGCAGTAAACATACCTGTTTCTTTCCTTGCAGTGATTCTTCTCCTCTGCTGTAAGGAGCCAGATTGCTATCCTGAGCATCTTTAATCCTTTGCCTGCCGATGGGGACAGCTGGCTCTGCCTCTCACCACTGAGGTCCAGAGAAGGGCGGTGTAGAGGACGCCTTAGCAATGCCACTGAATCTCCACCCAGAGCTCACCAAGTTGCCATCGTTTTGTATGTACTGCCAAATACTAACCCCACTTCACTCTTAGGTGTAGCACGATTGTCTTCTCTACACCTTCCTGACATTTTCTCAGTTAAATCTATTTTCAAGCCTTTTTGTATTTTCCGGGTCTGCATAGAAAGCAATCATCCACAGGGAGTGGTTGGAAATACATGAAAGTATTAAATTAAACATGACTATTTCCTTTGCCTCCTAACAGTTGGGAACCACTAATCTATAGGCACCATTACTCCGTGGCACAGCACTATCATGTACCGCCCTCCCCATCCTCTTATCTGCAAACCCTCTCGTGTTACAATCCTGTTGCATTTGGTTTGAATTTAGGCTGTAAACTCAGTTTCACAGACTCTACCTGCAACCTCCAGGCATAAAAACTGGTGCAGGGAGAGGTGCAGTGCTCTGTTCCCATTCCCACTATTATTATTACTTATAATAACATCCATCAGGCCCTGCCCAGGAGCCCCACATGGCGGGGTGATGTACACGGAACACAAAATGCAATCCTTGTCTTGTGCAACAAAAAAATCCAAGACGACAAAAGATGGATGCAGACAGACTGGGAAAATGTAAGGAAACAAAAAGACGGCCTCAGCTGACATAGGAGGTGTTGTTCCTGGTTGACCAGCAGTTGAATCCTCCCCAGAGCTCCTCAGACAATCCAAGCCGCTTCTTGCTTCCTGCCACTCCAGGGCACGTTCCTCTCCAAGCCTTGCCAATGATGCCTAAGCATGTTTTTGTGCCCCTATCGGTTGGTTTGGCTGTCTCAGCTGTTTGCGTTTGCTCCTCTGCTACCCCTGCTCTTGTCCCTGTAGCTCAGCTGCCTTTCATGAAGAACAGCAAGCTGCTGCCATGTGCAGTACCAAAGCCACGTGGGCTGCTCGGAGGGACCTGACTGGGGCTCTGCGTGTTGCCTGCAGGCACCACGATCTCTCTCTGGGGTTGCTGATCACAGCTGCCACGAACCAGACACTGAGCTTTTCCTCCAACTTGTATCTTGTCATTGCTCAGGCAAGGGACTACCAGGTAGGTCTGCTTTGGAGCATGGAGCGTGCTCACCCCGAGGCCCGCTTACCTGATCAAAGCCAACCTCCCTCTCACCAAACCCACTCCCAGATGAAAAGCATTCAGCTGACAGCCAGCAGGAAGGCACAGGCTCGGTGCAGTGCCACACTCTTTGTTTGTGAAAGCCACCTTCTTCATTAGGCCCTCTCTCATTGCAGTTTCCCTTTGCAGAAAGTGAACACCCCACTGTCCAGCTGTGTCAAGCCTCCCTGCCTTGGAGCACATTAGAGCCATTGTCAGCATAACATTTGAGGCCGGCCGCCCATGGCCGTGATTTACGCACATTTTTGTGATGAAATGCAGCTGGCAAGTGCACTCTGCTTTCATTCTCGGGGCTATATTACACTTGGTTTATTTTACCTGTCAGTTGAAATGCAAACAATCTGTCTACATTCTATATATAACCACCCATTGCCATCATGTATGTTTATGAAGCAGAGGGGTTTCATGGATTCAGTCTCGGAAGCCTTGGAGGGCACCATGACTGTCTCAGCTGACTCGCTGCATGACCCAGATGGAAGAAATGCATCTGGTGGGTCCCACACACCGTGGCTACACGGCGTGGGTCTCTTACTGGTGCTGTGCGGATCTCCAGTCTCCATGCAACAGCTTACGCTGGGCAGCATGTTACTATCACCTGCTTAAGAAGTCTGTCATCTTCGCAGCGAGCAGATGTGATTTATATGGCCAATCCCTCACCACAGAGAACAACTAATGGCGTAAGTGAGGGGAAGGAACTGAACCACTGGTGGTGGTAAAACGTGCCTACAATTCCACAGGGAATAGCCTAATATTATTCCCTAGACTAATGAGCACATCTATAGGAACCAGATCAGACTGCAAACTCCCCTCGCCATGACTAGCTCTCTTGTTCTCCTCACTCTCCCCTGACCGCTCTGTATGTCAGCACTCGAATGAGTTATTACACTCAGTTTCTGCATTGGAGAGGTGCTGTTCCTGTCTGGTAGGAGGCAGAGGAATGGACGGATCTCTAGTATGCTTTCCCTTATATAGTAAAAAAAAATATACCAAGAACATACAATCCAGCAGAACGAAAACAGAGCAGTTAAATTACAGAAGAGAGTAAGAGAGAGAGAAGGCTCCGTGAATACCACTTAAGGTAGGCTCCCCATGGAAGGATGTGATTTACACCCTTTGCCGTAAAAGCTGCTAAGGTCCAGCAGCCAGGGATCTAGCCCTGGGCTGGGCCACCTGGCTTTTAACTGTGAACATTTGCCATCCATTTATGCTATCTTGCCTCTGACCCTTGATTCCCTCTAACATGGGAACGACACCTTGCCAGGTGTAAATGCTCCACGTATGAGCTGCTGCTGGCTCTCATCAGAAGCCCTGCAGCCTGAACTGTGCAGAAGGGATCCCCAAACTGTTACCAGGTTTGTTAATGTCCTGACAGAGTGGCTGTCTGCAAAAAGGGGGCCTGGAGAGCACTAAAAAGGTGTCATGATCTCAGGGCACAAAAGAGGATGGGAAACATCTTTCTTACCCAATGTCTCCAGACAAAGCCCTTCGCTTCTCTCCCAAGAGGTGGGGACAGGATTCAGCTTATCACAAGGTGTTTGTTGAATGAGTCAAATTTCTGTCACTCTCCTCAGGAGACCCAGCATGTGTTCTCAACCAATACAGCTCCCCTACCAAACCAGCCCGTGGGGACAGCTGTCCACCCCGCGCTTACTGCTGGGACCTTGGAGGGGGAGCAAGGAGGGACAGCTTGGTGTGCAGCTGACAAAGGCCAAACACGTCAAACAAAAGGACCACTTAGGGCAGAATGAGTCTCACACCATTTATGCAACAAGCACAAAAACACTAGGCTGAATTTTCACATCCTGAGGTGGGCTGGGGGAATCTGTTTGCTTCAAGTCCAACCAGCGTGTGAGTTCTTAAGACTGGATCACACAAAAAGTTGTAAGAGTGAACAAGTTTTGCTAGCTGAAAGTGAGAATCTCAGATCAGGGTAATATTTTGTTGACTCACAACTCAAAAGGAATTTAAGCAATTTGCTTCAAACACTGCTGAAAGATTCTCCTCTGCTTTCTGAGTAAGTGCTGAGCTTTCCAGGCCAAACTGATTTTTCAAGCCAAACCAATTTTTCAAGCCAAAATTGACAAATGCTAAAATAGAGCGTCACTAGAGAGGCTAGTTGCTACCTTAAATCACACAGAATTACTTTTACTCCACAACAATAAAAAGCACTACTCAAAACCAATACTTCTCTTACGCTGGTAAGCAATGGACCACTGGGTACCCAGCAAGGTCAGCTCCAACCTACTCTGAAGACAGCTGCTCTGAACGAAACATGCCATGGATGAGGGATCAGAAAAGCAATTAAATGCTCTTTGAACAGCAATAGCTTGGAACAAATACTAATTTGTACTTCTCTTCTGAGAAGTGAATATAAAATAGCATTTCTAGTGCCATTTGATGTAAATCGAGCCGTTTATGTGGAATCATTACAAGTACCAACAGCTACTTCTGCAAATTCCTCTGGGAAGCCAAGTGGGGGTCTCTCCTCACAACTTAAACCAGACGGTCTCAAGGATGAATATCAGGCAGGGATAACGCCAGCATCTCTTGTGGAAAAATGAACAGGACTCTGCCCTTCTACTGGACAACCGGAGAGCTGGGAATCTAGGCGGACCAAAGAAGTAGCGCTTATTTCTTCGGACCAGTCAGTGAAGCACACACAGGAGCTGACTCTGGGACAAAAAGGTATCAGCTTTCAGTGTCAGAGAGGCACTTGGAAATCCAGCTCCTGGAACAGTACCTGCTTGTGCCAAGCACCTCTCCCCACTGCCCCAAAGGCAGGGCAGAGGTCATGCTTTTGGAGCGTGATGTTCCTGCTTGGTTGCTGCAGTGCCATGGCATGTTCTCAGATGCTCTGGAGAATTGTCGGCTGCAATGAATGCATAACAAAATCATCCAATGTATTGAAATTGCCTGGAAGATTAATGCAAGGATTGCTTCCTCCTTTATACTTGGCTTTCCTTATCTGTGGGAGTGCTTACTCGTGCTGGAGATAGACAAATAAATAAATAAAGCACAAGAAGAGGGGAAAAAAAAGGAACTCCAAACCAGCCAATTAACCTTTGAAATACAAGTTGCGCTGCTGCTAACTAACAGCATCCTGTAACCTCCTAATTACCAGCCATGTACAACGTGGCAGTTGGAGACAGAGCTGGCTGTTAACCCCGCGGATGCGTTGTGCGGGAGGATCCGATTGCTGCTAATGACTGAAGTCCCAAAGAAACTCGCTTCCCATCATCAGCTGCCTCCTGCTACCCGGATCTCTTGCCGCAAGCCGGCTGTGCTGCCATGAAATCTTCAGTCTGCCTCTGAGAAGAACGGGACTGCTAAAGGACAGCTCTGTGCAAAGCAGTTCTAGCATCTCCTCATCTTTCCCGTGAGTCAGCTAGCTGCTACAGCAGTCATGCCCTTAGCCACAGGACAGGATCCTTGCCTTAAAGGGTATCATGTGGGCTACATGCATGAACTGAGGTGGTGCCGGCTATGTTAGCCAAAAGCAGCCAGAGTAACCATGTGAGCCGAGCGCTGTGAGCTTCAAATTCCCATAAAAACACATATTGGAGCCTTGAGGGGATTTGGATATGGACAAGTCTCATTCATCTGGAGGTAGCATCCAGGACTGCGGCAGTAGAGACACAGATCACCTTCCTGTCTTGTCAAAGGGTGTTTCCAATGTGCTGCTACAGCACACATGCCCCCTTGCCCTGTGGCTACAATAAGGGCCAGCAGTAAAGCCCACTGGGTTTTGCCTCCAGCCTGGCACCTTGCAACCTCGATTTCCTCATCCAGAAGATATGGACAATAATGCTCGATTGCCTCAAGAGGGCTCCGCGAGACTTCTCTGCAGAGTGCTGCTATGTCCCGGGATAAAAGGCGAGATAACACACCAAGGACTAGTACTGCTCTATCTTCCACGCCATATGTTGTTCAGTACCCTCCACCCCTCCCACACACACAGAGGATTGATGCCTTGGCTTTGAATAGCACTCTGAAATAAAAACGTATATGGTGTGCCCATCTATTTTCAAAGCCACCAGTGACTGTGAAGTCTGAGAAGCTGGAAAAGAAAAGCAAGCAGCCATTAATAATATTTTATAAAATGGACTGGGCATTCCCTTACAGACAATGAGGTTTGGGGAGGCCTTCCCTGTGGCTGCTGCACTGATTGCAGCCCAGTTCGATAAAACTGGTCAATGGCTGGAAACAAGTGTCAAGAGTTGAGACCAGGAAACCTGCTGAAGCTGTTCCACCCAGAGCAAACGTCTCCATAGCAGGTGATGTTTTGCATGGCGTACCCTGCCCATGCTGCTGTCAGCAGACACAGAGCAGAGGAGGCATCCCCAACAGGAGCCCCTGAACCCTGCTCTCTGGGTAACACTCAACAGCCTGCAGGGAGTGAGGAAAGCAGAGGAGAGCCAGAGTAGCTATCCTTGTAGGCAGCTCCTAAATCCTTATGACTCGGGGAATGGCCTCCAGGTTTGCCCTTGGGAGGATGGAGAAGGAGACGATGGCAACACCCACGCCTGATTAACAGCCGAGGGAAGGCTCACACCTTCTCACCTTGTAATACCTGCTCTGAGCAGAGATGCAGAGTGACTTGGCAGCATCAATCACTCAGTAACTAGAAAGCTGTGATTAAACTGTTTTTCCTGGCAAGAATCATGGCATACCCAAAACGAGCCATTCTCACCTTCCCTCTGTCCCAACACCATGCTGTGGGTTCGTGACAGCTTCGCTCAGGCATCTCCTCCTTATCTCCGCACAAAGCCAGCCCCCAACCCCGAGTCTTGCAGCCAATTCTCACACAAGGAGGGCTGTGGGTTCTGAAATCACCCCGCTTTGCTCACAGAAGGCCCAGACTTTCAAGCCAAACAGGCCGGGAGCCTAGAGCCATTTTCTATTACTTTCGGATCACCTCTCAGCCTCTGGCGATGCCCTGGAGGTCACTCTGTTGATAGGAGAGTGCTTGGGTGAGGTGTTTCGAAGCTGGGTTCTGACAGCTCCACAGCTCGTTATCCCCACCGCATACCAGAGACACTTTGCAGTCAGGCACGTGGAGGAACTTTTACAGGTTTCACTACAAAATTCCTCCCTTTTTATTGGGCTCACACTGGGCAGTGCTTGCGAGCAAAGCTGGCGGGAGTCTGATGCTCCGTAGCCAAAAGCTTCAGAATCTTTATTGCCATTGGCTTTGAGATGGTTTAGAGCAAATCTTTTACAAGGTAAAATCCAATATAAACCTGCTGGCTACAGTTCTCCTTTGTTAGCAGCAAGGATGTAATTATCACAATTTACCTTTATACGAGTGATTGTGGACAGACTCCATGCGATCCCTGGGCTCTCTCACCGCAGCCTGCCTACGGTTTTCCCCCAGCACCCGTCATGGCAATATCCAAGGACTGACAAAGCTGCATCCGCCTGACAAAAAAGTATCCGTGCAGAAACGCAGCCGCTGTGAGGAATGAATAGTCTATTCAAAGGCAACTGACAAGGTGTATTTCCTAATTTTAAAACTTGTTGTGGAACAACTAACCAGACAGAAAGCTGACAGCGACAGCTATTTCCTTGTTGAGTTTGGACACTCTCTGCTTGTAAGTGTGAACTAATTTACTGTTGCAGGGCTGAGGTTCGTGTGTTTTAGCTGAGTAGTTGCTTTTCTGAAAGAAAATACGCCTCAGACATCACGGAATACGGGGGTTTAAAGCACCTAAGTGGAGAAAAAAATAAAGTAGCAGCACTCGGAGGGTTGTTTGCCATGGTGCTGAGCAGAACTTAATCCTGGGGAATGACAGAGAAGAAAATGCAGAGCCTCTTGTCCTGCCTTTGGATGTACTATGATACCCTGCCTTTTCACTCCTGAGCAGACAAGACTATATCGCTTTATAAATAACCTTGACCTGGTCCTGATCCTGCAGTGGAGATTTTGGGGGAGCACTTGATGAACCTTGGACCACCGACCTCATAGAAAACCTGTGTGGGGACCTCCTGGCCTCGCTGGGAAGTGTTTTCTGCACCTGATATAGATGCAGCACGAGACATTCCAGAGCACGTCTCGAGAAAACGGTTGAAAGTAACCAGTTTTTCCCAGAAAGAAAAGCCCAGAAAAGCATAGCTTTCCCCAGAGTGACCAACTGGAGATACTCAGATGAGAGTGAGAGACTCACGTCCCTCTCCCATTGCACGGCCCCTCCAGCTCCCATCAGCCAACAAGGACAAGCTGTCCTCAGCTGCCAGCACTGCTTTCTGCCATCACCATGTTCAGACTGGGAACAGCATGATTTCTCTTTCCTCCCTCCAAACACTTAAAAGAAAGACCTACTTGCACCCCTATGAGATCAAATTAAAGGTTTTGGAGCCTTCAGGGAGAAACTAACTTTTTTCTTCTTTGTTGCTTTTAGCATTGCCTGACAGTTTAAGTCTCTATTTAAAGGACCAGGATCAAAGAAGAAGCTTCTGCGTGGGTTATTTGCACTACAAGGTCCGCTGTGCACCACCACCATCAGACAAAAGGGGTATTTCCACCACAACAATTCACGCTTGTATGAATAATTCACAGCAAACAACTTAAGCTGTCAGGCTCTGAGCTGCTGAGTCCTAACACACATTTAAACTCCCCACACCTCCGCAGCGCTGTCAGCCACCTTCCAGGCTTTTCGCACACGGAAGGATGCTCCTGCTCATCACACGTCTGCAGGATCATCTGCTGCTTCCAACTTGCATGAAAACCATTTGCTCCCTCCTCTGGCATGGCTTTGACAGTCACCCCAAGCCACCATGCAAGCCGCCATGCCGTGAGCACCTGAAACCAGAAACCCTCAGGGCTCTTCAGGCCAGTCCCGCACTCACCTGCTCGTGGTACTCGATGCCCATGCTCAGCGTGTTGATGAGAATGGCTATCATAATCCCCCGGTTGAAATACTTGCTCTCCACGATCCTCTTCAGCTTGCTGCCGAAAGCCTTCCACAGGCGGGTGACCTTGTTCCTCTCCTTGGGTTTCTTCTTCTTCTTCCTCCTCCTGCCCCGCTGCTGCTGGAGCTGGTCTCTGTGGTCGCCGTGCTGCAGGTCCTGGGTGAACTCGTAGACGCCATTGCTGTCGGAGTCGCAGCTGTCGGACTCACTGAAGGCAAACTCGGGGTCCTCCAGGAGGCTGGCACAGAAGGGACAGTCCTGCAGCTCGCAGGTCAGGGTGCCGCCCGGCGGGCTGGGCAGCGGGCAGGCTGCGCTCAGCCCCGACAGCCGGCTGGGCGTCCGCCGCAGACCTGCAAGGGGAGAGGCACACCGTGAGCCCCCTCACACCCTCAACATGGCGGACGGCCCCGTGTCCCCGCTCGGGCGGCGCTGGGCCTGTCCAGGGCAGAGCAGCTTCTGCCGCGTCCTCAAATAAATGTAATACTCCAGTACAGCCTTCTAGCCGTCCATCTTACCAAGCGGCTCTCACTTTGCCTCATTCTTCCTCTCTGTCCTCCTCTCCCCCAGCCCTGACACCCACCCTCTAGCCCCCTCCATGGACACGGGGTCAAGGGGCCCCTCTCCACACAGCGTGGCAGCCATTTTATGCTCTGCTGCTGGGAGAAGACTGACCGGCACACCTCTCACTTTCAATTATTTTTGATTATATCTGACCAGGCTAACATCATTAGTGGTGATCTGAGCGCTATCAAGCTGCTACACCCAATTTAGATAGGGCTTCCATTTAGCTGATAATGAGGAGGGAGAGGGAGAAATGGACCAAAGGTGGCTACAGACCATGGATCACAGCTCGGAGAGTCACGTAGTCCCTTCGGTCTCCTTCATCCCTCCTTCAGCCTTTAATAAAGCTCAGGTGAATTCTTTGCTTGAGGCACAGAGTGTTCAGGGTGTTTTAAAATCAAACACATTGCCACATGTTTCGTGGTGTGAGGAGAAATGCTGGCTGCCCTCACAGAGCCCAGGTACGGAGGTGATACGGACAAGCATAACAAGGATGATTCAGGTGGAACGGGAACCAGATTTTATTTCCTCTTATTTAGAAACTAAATTCTTAGTTTCCTCATATTTAGGAACCAGATATTAATGACAGAAAAAACCCAACAGGAAGGCAATACTGCGAGCATGGGATCCTTCCTACAAAATGCCGTTCAACGAAAATGCATCAACGACAACTTTCCTTGAGGTTCAGGGAAATAAGGTGAGGGGACAGTTTTCCTTTGTGACACATCCCTGACTGGAGGTTGGATGGGGACACTTGGAGAGGTTTTGGGGAGTCCAAGCAAGAGGCAGTGGACGCTCCTGGCTCTGGGCCCAGGAGCTTGGAGCTCACCCAGCAGTAACGCTGCTGATTTCAGCTACTCCTTGTTGACACTTGAGGACGCCTTTAAAGAGAAGGCAGCACCAAATGAAATAAAACACCCCATTAGCTTGAAAACTGGGTTGTGACAAGGGTCAAAATATATTTTACTTGCCTGAATGTCACTCAGATATCACTGGCCTTCAAAACAGCCTTGCAGGAGAGGGCTGTTCTCCTCCTGGGCATTATGTCAAAGACACCAGGAAGATCAGAAATATTTACCCCCTTACTCAACCCACAAGCAGCACCAGTGCAGCACCGCACATTAGCGTGGCGTTTCTGATCGGGATGGGTTTGATGAGGAAAGACTGCAGTGTGGCCACAGTAGCACAGATAGCAGAGGTAGTGGGGGCTCGCCAGACATCCTTAATGCTATCAAAGCGTTAAAAATTATATGAAAAACACTGGCGCCGCAGATGTCTTCAAAATACCAGAGTCTCCTTGGCTGCCTGCTAAAATAACCTCACAGCATTGCAGGGCACGAGAACACGGAGGAACAGGCTGTACTTTATGCTGTTCAATTCCACAACAAAAGAAGGGAAGAGAATACTCTCTCCCACAATTGCATCTTTCCCAGCAGACACCAACCTTGTTTCCAGCTGGGGCTGTGAGTGCCCTGGCTGCTAATGCCTCCTTAATGCTCTCAATTATCACTTGTGTGCTCTCCTTGCACAAGTCTTGCAGTGAACAGAATCTGCTTGTTGACTTGTAAGAGCGGGGAGAGAATTAAGTGAAATAGCTCTTTGTTTGCCCAGAGAGGCTGAGGCCAGGAGGGTCTCACCTTTCCCGTCGAGCACAGGGTAGGGACTTAACATGGCTCCTTTGCTAATTGTAGGCTGGGATGGAGAAACATGAGCTGGGAGCTGTGCCTGGCAGAGCTACACCCTCAGGAGCTGGCTTGTTTGGCACTTAAAGATCCTCCTGAAACCTGTAAGACACATCCATCATCTGCATGAAGATGGTTGTGGTGCAGAAGTGAATCTGACTCGGCCCTGTTGGTACGGCAGGAGGGGCTGCGGCAAGAGTGGGAAGGAGAGCCTGGAAAGAGCCGGAGCCGTGGAGGGGAAGAGCTGGGCACTGACAAATTGTGGGACAGGGTCTCCAGCTGGACCGGCCGACTTGCTTCCCTTCCCAGCCCCTGTGCTCCTCAGGGTGCCAGATAAGCTGCTGCTGCTCACCAGCCAAGAGCTGCGGCATCCACCCCCTTCCCTTAGATATGACCACACTTCTGAAAGAGACAAACCAATTTCAGGATATTTGTTTAAAGCATTTTGGCATCCTCTGGGCTGAAATGCCTCTGTAAAAAGAGGATACTATAATTGCATTATTAATAGCAACTCCATCTAACCTCCAGCTTTCGAAGAACCTCCACAGGCTATGTGAAAATCTCCTAAGTCATTGAAGTGTCCCTGGTATGTCACAGTTGGGACTGAGATCTGGGTCTTTCTTTTCCTGAAGAGGACCCCAGCAGCAGATCCCCTTGCAAGCATGAAGAACAAAACCTCTGACTTGGGCACTGCCGTTCAAGAAACAGCTCTTCTGCTCGGCCTTGCTTTCCTAGTTCCAGACTTCTGTGCGGCCTAGGCTTTTATCTCAAGGTAAATACACATTCTCATAATAACCTTCATTAACTTGCATAGTTAAAGATGTACCCGTGATTCATATAAAGCCCTCGCTTAACAACGGAAGAACGTTGCAACTAACCTTGCCCTCTTCTGCCCTCCTGCTAAGCTCCCAAGCGTACAGAAATGTACGCCGAATGCAATTTCTATAAACAATCCACTTTACCCTTTTGTATGGTCGCTTGAAAAAAAACCCAAACTAACAAAGACAAGCCACCCAACCTATTTGGCAAGCAACCTTTACTGTGACCTGCCCCCCCCCCCCCCCCCCCAGGCTAGGCTTGGTATTTTTTCAGCACATACATCACTAGGATAAACATTTGTGTCCATGCACACGCAGATAAACAGTTTTGGAAAACACAGGCATTGAAAAAAACAGATGACGAGTTTGGCTTAAAGAGGTCGAAAAATAGAAGCTAGACCTTTTTGCCTTTTTACTGTTTGAAGGCTTAAGACTATTTTTCAGCCCTTAGCTCCAGCCATGAGGTCTGGAAACATTTTGCAAAATAGAAACCCAAGTGTTGCATGCAATTACTACTCCAGCAGTGGGTGATTTATACACGAAGGGAGATAAAACTACACTAACTAGCAGTGCTGGTGTGGCTGGAGTCTACAGAGACACGGATGGGATAGGGGTCCAAAAGAGTCCCCAAGATGTTCCTCATTCATTACGACTGAATAGAGCTCCAAATCTGCAGTAACGCTCAGTCCTGCGTTACTTTTTCTTCTGCACATGGGGAAAGACGAGAGGGAAAGCCTGAGACCTGTAGCTCTGTGACACTCCTGCCCTCACATGCATTTGCATTTTCTGAGAACTAGCACAGAGCAAGGCTCTGCAGTGGCCATGGGCCTTCCTCCAAACCTACTGCTTCTTCTTGCCAAAAAGAAATTCAGACACTCAGGGGCCCATCAGAGCAGAACTAGGGGTTTCTAGAAGTGTCTGTTTTGAGTTCTTTCAGTGCCTCCCTGTTTTAAACTTATGTTTCCTATACCTTATTCGTCTCCACCAGCTTCTACCTGCTCTTCCCTGTCAAGGTACCATCTCCCAGCAGCTGGAGCTTCTCTGCTGCAGGGCTGCAGCTGGCAGGTCTGTCATTCACCAGAGCTGTAATTCCGGGGGCTGCACAGATCTGTTCTTGTGTGGGAACAGAGGGAGAACCTCCAGGATATCACTAAGCACGTGAGAGGAGCTCAAAAACACATGCTTTGTAACCACAGGAAAGAAGCCTCCAGCAGTGGCCTGAACCCACTGGCCTGGACCATCCTGCATCTTGCTTTACCCAATGTCTGCAAATACAAGGGTAGAAGGAACAGAGCTCTCAGTCCCTCAACCTGTCCGACCTCTGGTTTCAGCACTGAGTTCAAATAGCATTCCAAAAAAGCCTCCATCTCCAGCCGCCTCACATGGCTACCATTAACACCTTAACTCTTGAGTAGTTTGCCCTTTACCCAGTTTTCCTAAGCAAAAAACCCCAGCTTGTTTGTCCTTACCATGCTCTCCTACCAGTTGCTGCAGCTTCCCATAAGAATCCGTGCCCAAATTTACAGGGCTATTAGCCACGGCCACAGGTGAATTGCCATTCTTCTTTCCTTTGGGAACCGGAATAGAACTGGCTTTGCTAGTTGGAGAAGGCAGGATGGTAGGATAATTCATGTTGCCATGGTTGGAGAGTCCGGCAGTCAGCTTAATGCTTGCAGGGGCATTGGAAGACTTACAGTTCACTTGTGGTCCTTCAACATGACAGTCTGCATGGTAAATGCTGTGCACAGACTCCGAATCTGGAGGAGGAGCAGGGCTCTGCAAGTTGGGCGATGGAGAAGGAAGCATCAATTGACCTCCAGGTTTCATGACCTTGAGTTCCAGGTCGCAGATCTCAGGGTTGGACCGTGGCCCCCGAGGGCTCCCATTGCTGATGTGATAGTGGTGATGGTGGTGGTGATGGTGATGGTGGATGAGGTGGTGTATGGAGGTGATGCGCTTTTTGCCTCGGTGGCTTTGCCCATTTGTGGTGCTGTTTGGGTTAACTTTTTTCCGGCGCTTACTCTGCCAGTTATTGTACAGACGTATTGTCCGCCGTTTCACCTTCCTGAAGATGTGGCAGATGTACTTGAGCAGCTCCTCGTAGCAGCTACCTGGCTCCGAGAAGCTGGCAATTGTGCTGTCGTTGGAGAGATAACGGGCCCGCTGCTCCTGCATCAGCTGGTTCTCCCGCTGCTTTGTTTCAGAAAACTGTGTTGCTATCACAACCAGGCACAAGTTAATCATGAAGAAGGAACCAACCTGGAGAAAACACAGGGAAAGGAATTAGTAGGGACTTTACAAAGCAAGACACACTCTTCACCCTCACATGCTGTCTGGACTTGAAGTGTGGTTCTTAAAAATCCTGAGATTTCCAAACGTGCCAAATTTCAGGGTCTGCTCACCAAATGTCATGTCAACATGTGCCTGAGCTGCTAAGTTTGCTCCTAAGCCATGTTAAATTATTTTGGCAATGGCAAAGGAAGCTGTTAACAATAGCCTTCACCACTTTCTCTCCCTCAACAGTGATGACATTTGCTACTAATGCAGGGTGTATGAAAAACAACGCAATCAGCTACCACCACCAAACAGATCACTAGGAAACACCCAGCCAACCTGCGAGGAAAGATGGTCTGAAGTCCAATTTGTGCTGTACTGAAACTGCCTCTTCTCTTCCTCTATCACTTCACACCCTATCACAGTGTACCCTCATTTTGAAGAGCACAGTCAGGGTCCGTGCATCTGTGACTTTGTACTCTTGTATCTCTCTGACACAGAGAAACATGTCTCCAGGAGCTTTAGTGCTCCTAGAAAGGCCTGATTTATTGTCTAGTTGAGTTGATGTGTTCTTGGGTGATACCAGGTTTTCAGAATGAAGTCCCAAGAACAAGAATGTGAAGTGACCTAAGACTACATCCTTCCCGCAGCTGTTGAGTCCACAAACTGCTTTTTCACCACTTGAGTTCATAAATCAGCCGAAGGAAAATGTCAAATATTCCCATCAGAGAATCAGTGCCCTTAGGCGTGAAAGGGACTGACGTCAAGAAAGTGCCACTGCCTGCATGGCCAAACCTCTGTGCTGTGCTCAGTAGGAAACGTATGGATTTAATCTGGGCCATTGTCTTGTGAATCCTCAGGGGAAGCCGTTGGGAGATGGTTTGTAATATCAGCCTGGATACTGTTTGAGAAGCAGCAAGGGTGCCATTCCCAGCTCCAAGTGACTTGGAGATTAGTCACCTTCTGGCTTTTCTGCGAGGATCCATATGTAGAAAAGGCTCAAAAGAGTGGAGCTTAAATCTCAAATACGCATGGCTCAATGCTAAAGGCTCAAAAATCACTGGCTTCAGAATGCTATCCATTACTGGGAAACTCCCACACTGCTCTGATCCATGCCTTTCCCACTGGTGGTTTGACCGGGAGCTGTGGGGGTTTGACTTCCCAAGGCCTTAAAAACCACACGGATGAAGATGGGGTTATATATGAAGGATATCCAGCCGCAAAAGCACTTTGAAGTGCCTCCGCCCGCTGTCCTGCCTGACATCTACATGGTACTTTTCCCTCTGCTATCCTCCTGTCTTAAATGCTTAACTTTTCCACAGATGTAGACCCTGGAGAAGGTTGTGCCAAGGCTGAACATTGCTAACAGGGGATGGCAGCTTCTGAAGGCAACCTCCAGCGAGTAATACTTTGTTTTTAGGAATGACGGTACCGTAAGACCTCAGAAAGGTGCGCTGCTATTACTACTGTTATTTAAAGGGCTCAGGTGAAGTTCAACAGTTTGAGGTCCCTTCACTGAAATGCGGCGTCCTCTGGCACATTGAAGAGGCTGAAGGAAGAAAAGCTACAGCCTCTCCACTTTTTGCTCTGATTAGCAGTCGCTTGGCCAAGGCACCACAGTTAGGACGCATCAAGGTGACAAGACCGAGACTGGGAGAGTAAGAGGGAGGGAAGACCATATGGCCTGACAAGCTGTGACTATGCATTACATGTGACACTAAAAAGGACTGTTGTAGCCAATAATCTACAGCACTAATCACAACCTGCATAATGATGCTTTATGGCGGGAGGAAAGTCTCCCACCCTGAACCCTGGCTGTGAAAAGCTCTCCTCTGTGAAAAGCCCAGGGAACAACCTTACCCCACAAGGACAGGGAATGGGAGCATCTCACAGTTCATACTTACTATTATAAGCAATATAAAATATATAAAATTGTAAAAAGAATGTGCATCCATCACATAATACATGATGTCAACCCATCCTTCCAGGGTTATAACCTACAGGAAGACAGAGAAAGAAAGTGTAAGAACAGGAGTCAACCAAAAAGTTAGTAAACATCCATCTTCTGATAGTGCCTGGTATTCATCACTCCCCAGCCGTCTCTCATGATCCATCCACGTAGACCTGCTGCACTTCTTTTCCCAGTTGGCTTAGGACAGCAGCAGTGTGTGACCAAAGGACCGGCCTGAAGTTTTTACAGGAATCTGGCACGATTAAAATGATAAAACATTACAATGAAACATCCAAAACACTGGTTCTGAGCCAATGCAAAGGAATTCCAAGGAGAGATTACAAACAAAGCAAAAGCCTCTCTGTGCAGAGATCTGGGTTTTTACCTTAGGGTCCAGGTTTTGTAATGCTATCCATAAAATTCCTAAGTTTCTGTAAAACCAATTTCTTTGTGATTCCTACTGGCTCACCATTACAACTGCATCACCAACATCATAGTGGGAAAGCATCTGAATGGAAGAGAGTTACCTTAATTAAATGTAGAATTGATTTCATACTCATTTTCTCTATCTTCCTTCCACTAAAAAAGAAGCTGAGGATTTAATTAACACCGCACAGGCTGTGTGCAGAGCAAAGCGAATTCTGCCATGTAATTTACACATTTTATTTAGATAAAACATACCAAACTTCTAGTGCTATCTTGCTACTAGTCCTAGAGCTGAAATTTCAGCCTAATTTCCAACAAAATCAAAGCTCCTGTCTGAATTTACTTGCGCTGACGTACCCTATGTGCTACGCCTAATGTGAGCCTTGGTGGTCCCAGAATAAACCAAGAATTGCTGCCTGCCTCCAATTTCAGCGGCATCATTCCTGATTTAAACCATGTTTGCACTGAAGGAACTGTGAATTAGCTTGCTGTGAACAAGAAAAGGATGAAGCCTCATTGGTGTGGAGGATCTTCTGTACGGCGTGTACAGAAAAGCTGATCCATAAAGCACTTGCTGTTGAGGCAGTGAAAAAAACCCCCAATGTTCTTGTCACACCTGGAGCATCAGGACAAAACACTTGCAGGGAAGTCAGACATGAATCCTTGCCACTTTTCTCCTGGTTTTTTTTTTTTTTCAAGGAGCTGGAAGAAGCTCCTAGATATGGATCTTTGGTATATCGCCACACCTGCAAGGGGGAGAGCATTGCTGTACACACAACCATCAGTACTCACAGTTTCCCTGAGACTGTCAGAGCACCTTGTGTCAGCTCATGGGTGCTGGAAGAGAAACACTACTTACTCTTGATTCCTCTCACCCTAAAATCAAACGTGGCGATGTCTTACCGGCAAGTTTTCAAACCCACTTCCCACGTTGAAGCACGCGTAACTTAACACCCACCGTGCAGCTGGGTGAGAAGAAGCCAGCGAGCACAGCTCCACGCTAAACCTAATAAACATGATCTGCCAAGGAGCAGGTAAAAATTGTCTCTGCAGCTGTTTTACTCTTTCAGCATTGCTAAAGACTTTGAGCAATCGTGTCTGATGACATGCTGGCTGCATTTACACAAACTGCACCCACCTCTCCTATTCCTCATTACATGCCTTAGATATTCTTTCATATCGCATCCTCGCTGCTGGTTAGTGATGTATGGGTATCAGACAGCAACGCTATGCTTCCAGTGGCATGGGTTTAACATAAGCAAAAAGAATGCTTTTGGTCAACATGAACCCCAGAAATCAACCTGTGATGTTCAGCAGCAGACACTTTTTTTTTGCGTGGATGCAGCTGCTCTTATACACCCTGGAGCCTGAGAAGGGGTTAAGCTGTCTGGGCAGACACAGGCAGTAATCAGTCTGTTCAGCGGTGTGAAATGGACAAGCAATCAAACTCAAACTGCCCTTTGCTGCCTTTCCTTTAACACGGTTGAAACATTTATAGCGAGCAAAGTTCTTCTCGGCTGCATCCCTTGCCTGTGCAGGCTGCGCGCAGCCGCCGATCACCTCCTGCACTCGATGCCTGTTCATGGGGAAACTGGAGGGATCAAGTTGGGAGGTGACACAAGGCTAAACCAAATCACTGCCAACTACCTAAGAAATGGTCTCCTTTGTGCCATTCAAAGTTCTCTGCCTTTCTTCCCCTCTATTTGGGTGGGCATTTCAGAGTCAGGCTGCCACAGCTGGCACAGCAGGTGCTCCATCCATTTACACTCAGGGATGAAAAATGAGCCCAGGGACTCCAAACGTATTGGATACACCTCTGCACCGAATTTGCATTTGGTTGACAATCCTCAAATAGAATGTATTAAAATGAATAAACACAGAACCCCCTCTACAAAAGGAGTTACCTGAGGGCTGCTGTTGGGCTTCTGCAGGCGCTGCCAGCTCCCCACCTGGGAAACAGCTGCTGAGACAAGAGTGAGGGCCAACCACCATTTATAGAGGTATTTTTCTTGCGTGCTAGACAGCATTTTCAGCAAGAATCAATCGACACACCACATTTCTCCTCTGGAGGGCTGAAAACGCTCATCCGGATCTCATAATATTTAAGATGTAATTAGAATTTACATTATTTACTACTCGCTTGTAAACCAAAGGGACACAGGAGGGATATATAGACCACTAGGCTTTTGTTCTCCTGTTTGACATCTTTGTGGATTCATTTTTGGACTCATCACCCAGTATAAATGCAGCAGTACCTACAGGAAGGATTCCTGAGCTGCCGAGGATTAGAACGTACTAGCAATCCTGTAAGAGAGTGTGCTCACAGACATCTGTCTTCTTTTTTTAAACAAATAGCTCTGGAGAAATGCAGGACAACACACATGCATAGCCACCTGTCTGGACAGAAACAGCGTCTGTGATTTTTACAGACTGATTCTGGCCATGCTGTGGACTTCTTTCCTGCTGTCCTTTAAAAGTGCTCCAAATGACTTTACAAGTACATTTTTACCTACTCCAAGATCTCATTGCATATCCCCGGCAAGGCCTTGGTGCAAATGGGAGCCAGACCATTTGAATTTGCCAACAGCTGGTCTATACGCCATGAACAAAACTCTTTAACTATTTTTGGAACCGAGTCAAAGGCATCTGCACTGGTGCAAGCTTCACTGCTGCAATGCACAGTTTGATCCTACACACTTACTCTCAGACCAGATGAACTCAGAGGGAAAGCTAGCAACTCTAGCTGTTCTCCCAAGAACACGGATATATTTTTTTCAGCATTGCTTTGCCTACTGTTCCTCCCTTGGGGCACCCTGAATGCAATATCACCTACTTCGCTAAGCAGAAATGACTTCCTCCTCTCTTCATTTTCCAATCTGATTAATCCAGTTGACTGCAGCTCCAGCATTTGGCCCTTCACGCCCTTTATAGATGTCTTCCAAGGACCTGGAGCACCTTTCTTGTGCTTTCCAATCTCAGCACTCCATTCTCAGTAATTAAATTCTGTTCAAGCCATGGTTGTTCACAGACAGACATATTAAACAGTGTCTCCAAATGTACCAGTTCAAAGCTCCCAATAAATGCAACATACAATTATTTATCAACAGAGATAAGACGGCAAGAAACACGTTTCCTAATTCTACTCTGACGAAAAAGATGTGCAAGATACGTGACACACTAGAATTTGCAGCTGCAGGGAAACAGATGAAAGATTCAATTAAGATGATTGGCAAGGTTGTCCTGGAGGGTGCTGCCAACTGCAATCACATGCTGCAGACCCAGTGGGAAAGGAGATGCTGCCCTCTCAGCATGGGGAAATTATTTTTGCCTTCGAAGGACTGAGACTCGGGGCAGAGAACAGAGCTGTCCTCTAACCCATGGGAGACCCTGTATGACGCTCGGTCTGATTCTCCTCGCCTAAGCATTCAGTCTTTTACCTCTTACACAGCATGGGCAGGGATAGGATAAATCATTTGCCTCCCATTAATACCTACGAGCCTGAGTACTAAAGCCCTGAGCCTTGCATCTGATCCTCTCTCCCATCAGCGCAGGGATTTAACAGAAAGCACACTCAGGGGAATATAAGGATAGATTTTGACTCCGTTGGTCTTTGGCTTGGACACCATTCATGCAGTCCCCAGTGAGGCACTCCCTGATCACCATACTAACATGAGCAGGATGAGAGAGGACAATCAGATACTTATTTTTTTTTGTCTTCTCTTCTGTGATTCTGATCCTCCTGGTTTGCTCATGCCACAATAATTTCATCAGTTGTAACGAAGATGCTCGTTTGATTTATAGTAGCATAACTGGGGAGAGAATCAGGTCTTCTAGTTAAGCTAATCAGAATCAATCTAAAACTCCAGAGTGAAAATCACAAGAGAGATGCAGATTAAAGAAGCTGGCAATTAACTCAGACCTCCTCGTTGTCCCCAGGGAGACAGGAGGTTTATATTGTTTTTTCTGAGGTCACCTCAAAGGTCTCTGCAGAACAATTTCTTTTATTATGTCAAAAGTTTTCATCATAAAAATCCTTGCCTTTGAGCTCTGCCAAAATTTTTGCGAGTTCTTGGCTATAATCCAAGAGTAGGTTATTTTTTGCCTTAGCGTCAGTTAAGTAAAAAAAAAAATAAAAATCATCCAGGCAAAAAACCTCAACACCCAAACTACTTTAATTAGTAAAGTCAAATACTGAATTGGTTTCTGTGTATTAGAAAGCACCAATGGCTAATGCCAGATGGACTGCTGCAGATACAAATCAACCTTGAGGTGCCACTAATCAATTGAGGAAAGTTTGGAAAATTACTGCGTGAAGCAAAGCCAAAAAGATCTTAAGAACTGAATGCACAGCATACAAAGCTCCAGCCTGGCCCCGAGGCCTCATCTTTCTCATGGCAAGATGTCACTTCCAGGATTACTTGACCAAACTTCCTTTGTAGAGACAACCTCCCCAAGCACGGGAATCAAAATCAGCATCTCACGCTTTAATCAAAACCCCTAAAAAGCGTAGCTCTGGCAAACAGAAATTTCCTTGGTGGTTGATTTCAGAATTGCAGGTGCTCGTTCAACTCAGTGCCTGGCCAAAGCCAGAGACAATATAGAGACACAGAGAAACCCAAGCACTTCCAAACCATTGAGGCGTTCATCTTAACTGACGTCTATAATTTGCATTCAGCCTCTTTTTCTTTGGCCTAACTCAGGTTCTTTGGGGACAAGATGGGCATTATCTGCATCAAAATCAATTATACTGAACAGCAATTCTGAAGACTGCCAGGATTATTTGGTTTTATTTTCTTTTTATCTCATCATTTCCCTGGCCCTACTTCAAGGGTTTTTTTATTTTTATAAACCTCATCGAGACAAGATCCAATGATATAAATTGTGAGAGCTATTAATTACTATGATGGCCTCCGTAAGTTTTATAAGGCCTTCAGTATTCATTTCTGAGAGCCTCTTATCTATGCATTCTGCCCTCTCGGGCATATTGATTTGGCTAGCAAGCACTGACCAGTGAATAATGGAGTATTCCTTTTCCGTATGCAGAGTGCTTGGCAGCTAATCAAATCACTGTTTTCGAAGCCAGCTTCACAATTTTAATTATTTCCTCATGACACATGTTGTTAAGTAACCTCATGGTCAGAAAAACAGGTTTTATTATATTCTGACTAATGTCCTTTGAACAGATGCTTTTCCTTTCACTTTGAGGGCTTGCTTACTTTGCAAAGCAACTTTAGCCATTTCTTTATAAATCGAGAGTCTTGCAAAGGATGCATCTGCTCTGAAAAGTGGCCCTTGCTAAACAGAAAATAAAAGGAAACTGCAATCTTGCATTTGTTTTCAATTCGTGACCTCTCAAATTTGCGAGCTCTGCTCAGCGTTACCAGCTGATCCCGCACCGGGGATCCCGAAAAGCAGAGCGCAGCCAGCCTGCGATAAAGTTGGACGTGTTTTTAGTGATACTGTTTTTAGTGACCCAAAATCTTGTGAAAGTGAATCTACGGGCTTAAAAATGGCATAAAAACTCAACAACTTTTGCTGCAAAAGGAAGGTTAGTTGCCGTCTCCGTTTCACACTAAATAACGCAAGATCCCCATCCGATAGCAAAAACATCACTGATTTCAGATGACTGCTGCTTACAACAAATCACATCTCAGTCCATATTCATGAGGTCTGATTTACTGTGATAATTATCCTCTGCCTTCATTGTTTGTGTAAAATATCTTCTGCACAGGGAATGCATTTAACTGTTTAGCTTCAGCAATAATGAGTCCATTATCATAGAGAGCGCCATAAATCAGCGTTTCATAGCAGAGCAAAGCTGAAAGATGAAGAGTCTGCAATGAGAAGCAACCAAAGCCAGCCTGAGATCCTTGCTTACAGATGAGTGTACCATATAGCAATCATATGAATGACAGCGCTTCTCCAGACACCACTGTCTGGAGCACAGCAGCAGTTTGGGGTACTGGCCCCAACGCAAAAAGCAAGGATTTCTGTTATTCACATTCTAACACCTTGTTGCAAACTATATTTGAGACTATGAGGGACAAAGGGTGCACAGCTTCAAGCACAACTAGCCCTCTGTGCAAGACTGTGACACAAAACATATTTCAGGTGCCTAAGCTTTACCCATTCACACTAATCAGAGTTGGGGGGGTGGGGTGGGTGTCATCTTCTCCTGGATGGATCTGCCAACTCAACGCAGTCTGTGTGGGGACGTCAGGGTAAAGGAGCTGAACCTAAGACTCCCCTACGCTACATATAACTCGCAGTGCAAGGTGCAATTGCAGCAACTGATCATGGAGCAAGGCTTGGGGCAATCAAACCCAAGTAAGATTTCCCTGTAAGAATGGTTGATGCACCTCAAGACCAGTGGCTTTTTCATCACCTAGCTGGATTCCAGATTAGGCCATGGCTTGCTGCAGGCACCCCTCTTTCTGTGCTGAATAAAAGAATCTGTGGTCGAGGTAGGATGAAACCCATCCAAAGCTACAGAGTTTTCAGCAGGCTTCTGTGCCGTGTTGGGTCCCTCCAATACCTCAAATAGTTTAGCGGGCCCAGACCTGGAATCAGGATGGCCTCTCTGACTTGAGCTATACAGAATGATTCCTTCTAGCCTTCTAGATGGAGATTTTTCAAAAGCATCTAATCCTCTTGGAAGCGCAGTCTGAGATGCTTTAAAGGGGCTGGGTATTTTTAGATTGGGCATTCAGCATGAAAGCTCTTCAAATGCAGAAAGTGATGTTTATTTGGCCGACCAAATTAAAAAAAAAAAAAAAGGCAACACCAACAAAACTCAAACCCCATCATTTAAAGTGAAATATTTTTGGTGATCCAAAACAAATTCAAGTCTAGTGACAAAGCATCACCTTGAAACAGTGGAAATGAACAGCTTAGAACTCTCCTTTTGCCAAATTCAGCACAGATAAGCATTGTTGACACATATCTCCAGTTTAAAAAAAAAATAGTCCTTTTGGCCAAAAAACTATCTACTCAAACTCTGAAAACATGGGCACCCAGTGTGACAGCTGCTTCTGAAAAACACGGCCCACAAAACTACATGTTGCACACACAAATACGATTGCAGTTGGAGGCCTGAGGCTCTTTCACTTCCTTCTGCTTCAGTGTGCCTTTTGTTGTTCCCGAAAATATTTAAGGCCTCTGAAAGTGGAAGAAGAGAGGTTGCAGCAGACAGGCAAGCAAGTGTAGTAGTAGCATCTCGGGTACAATACTCTTGAGACATTGGGGTAACCATTCCTGAGCTGTCATTTTGTGAAGAACTTGGTTGAGGTACTCTGAGGTCCCAGCAACAAAGCAAGAGAAACAGGCCCCCAAAAGGTTGCTGTTAATATCCATCTGAGCGACAGCCCAGCTAAAAAGATGCGTGGGTAGGAACCAAGAGGAATAACCCTGCCAGGAGGTTCCAGGGTGGAGGTTTTTGATTACTCTAAGGGAAAGCAATGTTAGAGCTTCAGGTCTCGTCTCCTCAAACGAGATCTTTTCTTAACTGAGTGACAACATGGACGAGGAGGAACTCCAAGCTCATTCTTGCATTTGGCCATAGAAGAAGTACATGCCGTTTTTCCTTTATTTTGAATGGAAGGTATAGCTCCCATTACAGATTTAGCTGAAAGATTTCCAGGCAAGGAGAAAATCCTCAGGGAAGGATTTCAACCATGATGTAGAGAGGCCGAAAAACATGAGGTGGGCAACAGCTGTGGAACAGATCAGGGCACCAAACAATGATGAAATGAGACAAATGAACCTCCTTCCTCTTCCCAAACCTGAAATCTCCCCCCAAGCTCTGAACCTTCTCAGCTGGCCCATCTACAGGCTTAGCTCGCAAGGGTGCAAATCCTGGCAGAAGCAGAGTCAGCAACACAGAGGCAAAACAAGCTCCTCATCAGCACATAGTGCAGGGTCAAAATGACTAAATCCTTGATTGGATTGAGATAGCTTACACAAGCTCCCAGGGGCTTTTTTGACAAGCTAGAGCACAGAAGAGGTAACTTCACATCCAAACAAAAGGGCTGTTTCTGCAGGTGGCCTGCAGCATACGGCTGTCACTGCCAGCTGTCATACCTGCTCAGGCAGCCTGCCATCGCGTGAGGAGTAAAGTGTCCACAGAAGGACAAATGAAGGAAGAAGTGGGTGGCATCAATTCCCCCACTTTCCCACCCCAAACTTGTTCTCTCTTCTGAGCTGGTCACCCACACCTTCGTGGCTGTAACATACTCCTAGCTTCGGTGAGGCCACGTGCAAAGAGAAGTTCTCCATCTAAGCACGCTATCAAGATAACACCTTGAACTCTTGCTGCTGCTGACATTTCCTTTAATGCTGCACTATTTCCAGACATCTTTCTTCAGAAGGTGATTCAGCTCTTCCTTTCTTGGGCATTCTTATCATGTCGTGTGCCTGCTGGGCTGTCTTCAGCTCTCATGAACACAACCAGGCTTTTCCCCCCCCCCCCCCCTTCCTGACAGCAGCAAGGGGGCTGCTGAATGCAAAACTGTCTCCTCTGAGAATTCCCTTGCTAGGGCCTGCTGATGATGGGCCAGAGATGTGTTGCTTGTATGACTTGATTAACTTGTTAACCGAGATGTCTTCTTAAGCAAAATCTCACAGAAACAATATGCACTCGGAATAACATAAGCCAGAATGAGAATCGTGAATCTGAGAGCTGCACCCGAGGCCTAATTTCAAGAGTGTCTTTCATTAAGGAAGCCCTTTAAAAAAATGCAGGTACTTCTGAAATACAACATGTGAAGAAGAGGCCATAGACAAGGTAACTCAGCCAGCACCAGCGGTGTCAGAGCCCCTCTGACCTGCCACACTTCCCTCTTGGATGCCTATTTCCTTTTCCTGTACGTTTGCTCTCTTAAATTGGGTCTTTCCAACTACATCCTGGAAGGAGATATGGAGGAACAGCTTGTTCCCTTGATCTCATCTTGGTTCTGCCTAGCTGAATGTTATCGCTCCTTCAGCTTTGCCACGCTAGTTTTGCCAAAAGCATTGCCTCCTGATGTAAAGTGCAATTATAGGCCTCACTTTTCTGGAAGTCAGACATGAAATCATCCAAGCAATGGTTCTGTGGTTTGCAAAAGAGCCTAAAATCATCTCTGCTTCCCAAACTGTGTATCTACCAGACACACAACCCCCTTTTGTTTTAATGGGTCTCTGCGTTCAGGTCTGGCCACTCCGAGACTGTTGGTTAGGAAGGTGGCAGTATTTTGGTTGCTCCACTGAGACTGCCAGTAATTCAAATTAAATTGGACTTTGGTTAGGTGGGTAATTCATCATTTGCAGTGTGACAACAATACCTGTAATTACTGCTCTTATTGTTGTGGCTGAAATTCATGTGCAATAAAGGGATCTTAATATCATGCCAAACCTCACAGTTAATTTAGGTTCCATCTCCTTTCATTTATTCTGTAATAAGCTAATTAGTTCACATAATTTGCCATTGAACGTGCCTTTGTAACAAATATATACATGAATTAGCCTATTACACAACAAATGAGGGGAATCAAAACATGAATCATTTGCAGGATTACATAAAGAATTATTATCCTTTCAAACACCCGTGGATGCAGCCACCGTCTTTATTGCTTTAAGATTTTATTATTTACGCTAGGTTGGTTCTCATGTTTGATGCCTCTGACTTACCCTTCTGCTTAGAAGGTCAACAATGCATTTCATTGTTTGGTACGCCCCGTTGCCACGTGCCAAGTTACTTGCAAGTTCAGGATCGCTACCATGAAGTTAAATGTCTTTCAGCTTGGCTGCTTCAAGCCAAATTCTGGCAGCTGAAAGAGCTTGGCCATACTGCCAGTCTCCTGCCTTGGTGCACCGTTCGCAAGGACGTTTTGGAGTAGAGATCTTCAGATTTTCCTGTCAAAGTATGCTTTTGGTTTGGTTTGTTCGCAGCCTGCACAGTATCAAACTGTGCCCTTGGAAACTCCTGGGCACGACTTGCAGTCACTGCACTTGGAAGCTTCCTTCCAAATCTCACCTGTGGGGCTCATTTCACCAACCTCCCTTCTGACAGCTCTTAAACCATGCTAGATTTCCAACTCATTTGGGATAAATCATGAGGGATGCTCTCTCCAGCTCTCTCCATTATGCAAACTGGAGGCTTGCCAGACCTTGAGGTTCAGACCACCGTTATAATTCTTGCAAAGTACCATGTATTCATTATTCCCCAGAAGGGATCAGGACAATTGGACCTGTCTCATCCAGAAGACAGCAGAGTGCTTTCTGCCCAGTAATTCAATACCAATTCACAGGGAAGCTCCTGAGCTACTAAAACCATCAGTTCTACTTTCTGCACTACTTACTTTGAGGCCTCATCTAACTGCTGTCCTGGTGCTACCCATCTTCAACTATCAAATGTAATGAGAGTACAACTCAATAGCTTTATTTGTTAAATGCTCTCTGCTTACAGCAATTGTTTTGATTTAACATCCAACCTCTTGCAGTAATGATTTACTCTTTCCATATCAAAGTTAAGCAAGCACCTTACTCCCCAACAGCTGCTTCTTTACCTGCAGTTATAGTCTTTTCAGCTTCTACAAGCCAGTCCTTACTTCTAAAAGGAATAAAGATGTAAGAAGGGTTTTTGGCTGAAATAGTCTTTAACATTTGGATGGCCTAAACAGCACTAAAACCAATCATAAACCTCCTGGCAGCTGCCAAAATGATCTATGGATACAATATCCAGCTTTGCCAGACACTCTGCTCTGCCCAAAGGAATCAGTTGAAGCCTCTGCTGTGGCTGGTTTGTTCTTCCTGGCTTAAAACCGTACCTTTTCAGGCCAAGGAAATTAAATAGCAACATGAAATGAAAGCTCGCAGCCTTGCAGAAAGGCTCAGGAAGTAAAAAGGAAGCAGGACCCCTCGAGAAGCACCTGCTCATTTTCAATGCACTAGGCACAGGCACGCCGCAACGCGCTGCCCTCTGCCCTTTCTCTGGCAAGAACATTGCTGCCCCATGGTGGGAGCCAGACGGGACCTCCTGGGAACATCCATCAAGCCCTGTCAAAGAACTACGCAAGAACAGAAAAAGGAGAATGCAAATGCAGCCAGAGACCTACCTACTATTCTCGCTTTGATTTCCCTCTTTCCTTTATATGCAACACTCACTACCAGTCAGGAATATTCAAAATTATTATAGCAGCTCCTCTCTTGACATACTAATTCCAGAAGAGAACCAAAGCATTTCTAAAGACATAGCTTAGTAGAGACTTGGGATCTGTCTGAACCCTTCTGGATTTGGTTTTGAGCCTCTGACACCAGGAGCAGTGTGATTCAAGGCGTGCTACTGTGACAGCATGAGAGCAAACTAGATGCTCAGAGCAAGCAATCACCCCTTTACAACTCCCAGATGAAAACTGGAAGTTATTAAGTTCATACTATAATATGAAACTGGAAGGAAATTCATAAATGAAATTTAGAGCTCTGAATGAGTAGTTATTCATCATTAACAAAACTAAAAGGATAATTTTTTTCTCTTTTAGGAACAGATGTCACCTACACTTCAGGAGGACTAAACAAAACGCAGCATCTAGCCAAAAGCCTAAGGAAATTTGTATTAAAAACAGGAAGTGCAAATTAAAAACGGAAAACAGTGCACGGATCATTTAAAATAGGCTAGCCCTAAGAGACTGTAGCCTCTGAACTGTGGAGGTGAGCTACCCAGTGTTCCAGAGCTACAAATGCTTTGAAAACGCTTCAGTTGCTGGAGTGTTTTTATCACCTGTAAAGGCTCCCCCAGTCTGAGCTAGGAGCTCTTTGGTCTCTACTGAAGAGCTGTACAGGTGCGGATCAAGAGAGACTCAAATTCCACACGAGTAGCATCTCTTCACCAGTATTCCAGCCGGAACGGACCATTAGGATTATTTCTTCCTCCCTCCAGCGTACCATGCTAACCAGTATAACCCTGCAATTCTACGATCAAGCCCAAACCATGCCATCAGGCTAGTTCCTACATTTTAGAATGATACTAAGTCTTGCTTAAGGACGTGGACAACACTCTCCATTTCCCGGTACTACAGCAATAAAGACCCTAACTCTCAAAAATCCCTGGGATTTATCCAGGTCTGATTTGCAGTGCTAGAGCTTGCAAATCTTACGTTTGTCTGCCTCAGGAAGTATTTTCCCCCTCTTCTAAAATGCACTGAAAAAGTGGTTGTTCTCTCCAAACGCTCTCTTGCGACAGTTGTGCAGGTTTTTGTCTGATTCATTTACTTGGTGTGACTGTATTTCCAGATGCAAGCAAATTCCTTTCTCCTCTGACGCGCCTATCAAAATCTTTCCAAGCAAAAGATGACAAACAAAAAGAAACAGAAAAATCTTTAGGAGAATCCTACCTGAAAAATAGCTATCCAGGCATATCCGATATTATCAAAATTGATAGCTCCGTTGTGTGGGTTTACGTCCCCTGCCATGCATACGTTGTAATACTGGTTCCAGTTTATGCAGGCGTTCCTGCTGCTGAAGTCAGGGTTGTATAAACTTGGGGTGTAGGAGTCCATGCTCAAGGTGCACTCCACCTTGTACTCCTTCCTGTTTGGGATGTTGGAGCATTTCTGCATGCCGTTTTCACGATGCGATGAGCAGATGAATGGATTCTCCTCTGCTTCGTCTGTCCGGTAGTACGGATGCAGGAAAGTAAGGTTGTATGTCCTGGAGAGGGAAGAAAGAGAAGGATGAGAACAAATGATGCACCCTTTGTTTCATCTGCCGCAGGAGGGGCTGGTTCCTATCCTTGGTTTGAGTGTGTTATTTCTCCTTCGCCCTTCAGCCCTATCAGACCGGGGACAGCAAGTCACGGTTGAGATATCGGCCCCTACCTTTGTCTACAAAGCTTTTTGCTCACAGCATCCTGTAAGGCACCAGTGATCTTCCAGTTAAAGATCAGCCTGAGCTTTCCCAAGCCAACAGGGCACTTGAAAGTTGAAATGAGAGGGTAACAGAGAGAAAAATCCCAGCAGGCCAGGTGCTTCCCAAAGAGCTAGGGAACTTTTTGTCTCCGTCTAAGGATTTTAAGGTAGCTCTTCTGATGCTCAGAACATGCTTCAGAAAAGCTAGTGGGAAAGCAGCTTTCCAATAAATCTGCCCCTCAGCACCTCTCCGGGATGAGTGAACTGAACTTTAACAAGGAGAGGACCAGCCACAGGCCATCTCAGATTCCTTCCGTACTTACATAAGAAAAGAAAAAGCCCACATTAATAGGAATTGTATGCTTACTGCATATCTGATTTAATTGGCCTGGATAAAGTTTATGGCTCTGTTACAGCTAAGATAAGCAAGTGCTCTAATTGCAGCATGGCAGGGACGTGCCTTTTCTCGAGCCGTGCTCTGGGGCAGATCAGCCAGCAACCAAGAGCCCAGGACGTTTAATGCTGTTTGATTACTGTTAGTGAGACCCACCGGCACTCGCACGCTGAAGCACTCCTCAAAATGAGAAGGTGCAAAATCCTAGAGCCAGCTTTATCTGCCGTGTTCCGAGCTGCAGGGATCTAAGACGCTGTATAATCAGTCAGGAGATAAGGGAAAAGGCAACACACAAATTATACGAGCAAGTGAGATGTGGGTAGAAGATAAACAGGTAATTCTTCAAGATAGGACAGCTGTATTTTTATCTGTTTCTAAATGTACCTAACGATTGAATAAATTTGGCTTTACTGAGTGCCAAACTAGTGTTATTCCAGCCAATTGCTTGAAATTGCTCCCCAAAACCCTTGAGCCAAGCAGGAGTCACTCAGCAACTGCACTTTAAGGAGACAGCAATCGCTGCAGGACAGAGCTGAGGGGAAAATAACCCTGAACAACTTTCCTGGGGAATTTGGTTCTCCTCCATTAGTGATTTACTTGAGGTGGGTGTTGAGGGTTCATCCAGCTTCAGGACAGGCAAGAGCAGCATGTCAGAGGAATTGGGCATTGCTTGCTGGTGATTAAATGTGTTCACCAGTTATTCTCCTCCCACTGCAGTGCTCCCACACCTCTAGACAAAAACTGTAATATCTTCCTCCCCATTTCTATACCTTAGATTCAAGAGACAAGGAAGAAACTTGAAATATTTTTCCTCCAGGACTGACTAAAGGCCTTCCCTTTCCCCTCCCGCGAATTGGTTTCACTTGGAGGAAATTTCCATATAAAACAAGCTGAAGGAAAGGCTGAGTGCTACGCTAGCACGGTGTTTGCTAGAAGATCAGATACTACAACCAGCAGAGTTTGTCGCGCAGAGGGGGATATTGCGGAGGCTTGTGAAGGATTAAAACGCACCGAGGCGCAGGGATGAGTCTGGGAGTGCTACAGACCGTAGGCAAAGACAGCCGGGGAACTTGAGAGAAGAAACAGAGTGAGGAGGAGAAGAGACACCCAAGAAATGACTTCTGCTCACTCACAAGTGGCTGGCAGAGCCCTGGCAGCTCTGTTTTGGCCGTAGTGGGTACGCTGAGAGGGGCTCAGTTCAGACGCAAAGGGCTCCTGCACCCTCAAAGAAATGTGGTGGGGACCCCACACACCTGGGACATCTCTGCTTGCAGCCACAGTGCCTGTCTCAGCCTGCTCGCCCGGGGAGGTGCTGGGAGGGCTCTGCACCTCCATGAGACACAACACAGCCCAGGGCAGAGCCATCCCAGCCCCACCAGCCTCAGGAAGGACATTTTCTTCTAAAACCTCCAGGTTTGAGAGGCCATGGGTGCATGTCTCATTAGGCTCCTCCCAAGGAACTCAGTAGCTCTGAAGTCTTTCAAATGGGACACTGGGATCAGGGCTTCCCACATGCTGTGGTGGTGACGGGGGTCTAATACCCCCACAGCCCAGACCGAGCCTGGACTACGCTCTTCACTGCCTGATAGCGCAAAGTAGCACGGCCACAGGACTCTGGGATGTGACTGGCTTCCCTGGGGCTGACTTCACCTCTCTTGAAAGAGGATTTTGTGGGTTACAGGCAAAGAGCTTCTCTAAGTCCCTAAGATGATGGCAGGAGAAGTCTCATTTGGCACCTTCTCATCAATGCACCCCGACCTCCATCTCTGGTTCAGCAGATCTCTGCAGTTCTCAAATCCCTGATGTGACAAGTCATGCAACCTCAGAACTTTCTTTGTCTGGGCAGGTCAAAGCCCAAACCTGGTGCTTGCAGAGACAGCCACAGAGGCAAGTTTCAGACAGTAACCTGCAACCCTAAAACTACATATTGAACTCCAGCCCTGCAACAACCCTATATGATCTTGAGAACACCCCTTGTTCCTTCTCGTTTCCCGTCAAACAGTGCTGACCGAGGCTCTTTGATCTGGATGTGCCGCTCCAGCGACACACTCTTCCAAACTACAACTGATCATCCAGGAAAAAACAAAGCCAGGTAGAGCTGTGAAACTCAGCAAAAACTTATTTCCTTCACCACCCAGGACGCAACACACCAGCACACCACCAGCAGCAGGAGTTTCCTGATCACAAACACCTTTTGGCAGCGGGCAGGACGGGAAGGCTCAGCGCACCGCAGCTCCTGGGCCAGTGTAATTAGGATTCTGCCCAGAGCAAAGCTGGACTTGCAGAGGGAGAGGGACCATCTGGAGGGATGATTGTGTAATTAGCAGCTATGGCTGCACAAGCTCCTTTCCTGCAAGCAGTTTTGTGTTTAGACGCAGACACACACATGCCCGTGCCAACAACACTGACCATGGAAGAAGTGCTCAGACAGAACGGCTGATGCATCAGCACGATGCTCCGCTCCGACCTCACAGCCGAGCTCCCCTGCGAGCTGCCTCTCCCACCACAACGGCACGATATACACAATGTCCAGCGCTACACACGACTCGGCAGCTGCCTGCCCTCCCAGCTGCAGGACTCTGATACAGGTTCATTGTCCCAAACTAATCATCTTTATTTGGGCCCCCAGAGCTGATCACTGATCTCCTGATAATGCTCACCCCAGCTGGGCAGGCTGGACAGGAATACAACTAGCCAGGGAGCAGCGTGCCAGCCAACTCTGCTGGAGTCCATGCACCCGGTTTTGTCGGAGGGAAGGAACACAATCAAGATGGGGACCTACGGGACCAACGCCCCTCCCGTGCAATGCTTCACTATTCACACTGCAACTGGAAAGGCCCTTGACGAGCTACATATACAGATTTGAGAGGCTGCGTGTCTCCCATGAGTCACCGTTTAGGAAGCCTTGGGCTGAAGGAGAAATACTGCCTGCAGACACAGCGCCCGGGGCTGTCATCTAATAAACCGCGCAGAAAAGATCTGGGCACAAACCCTCTGGAGAACCAAGAGAACGACACACTTTGGTGGCTGTGGGAGGAAAACAAAACGAGGAAAACAAAGCGCAGCTTGACTGTGAAGGGTGGATGAAGCTTTATTTGGTTCTGCTGCCGCCTGTGTTTATACTCCCTTTTCTCTGCCTTGCTCATTTTTGCAACTGTCCCCAAAATCGTTACAAACTGAAAGAAAGTCCCCCTATGACAGGCCACAGTCACATGGGGGCCAATTTCTGCCCAACGCTTCTCACGCCCTTCCCTCTTCCATATCTGCCCTGGGCACAGAGACACCACGAGCATCCGTCTGGCTGGGAGGGACCTGCATGATGCTCTGCCATCACTGAGTACAGCGGGGAAGGGACACATCACCTGACAGCAAGCACTGCAAATTTAAGACCTTTTTCTAGTTCCTCTGCTTGATGACCCTCTTGGCAAAACCACAAAGGGGAAAGAAGGAAGGAGAGCAAGGATGAGAAACAACAGCGTTGCAGAATGAGGGAATCCCCAGTATCCACAAAATAAATGAATTAGCTCTGCCAAGACCATCTACCTCCACATGCAGGAAAGGTCAATCTGATTTCCTTGTTACTTGCCAACAGGCATAGTCCAAATAACTTATTAATGGTAATGAATCCACTAATCACAAGACCCATGTGCTCTGGGGAAAAGACATGAGAAACTAAGCCCCAGAATGGATCTTGTTATCACATTAGAAAGGATTAACACCCCTTTCTCGGCCAGCTGCCCAGTACGCATCTTTCTCTGGGCTTGCAGCAGCTTTGCACTGTATTTTCCTTTCTCCGTCCCTGGGCATGTTCATGTGCAGGAAGGACAACAGCGGGGCAGGAAAGTTCATCCTCTCCCATGTCAAAGGAGGCTGAACAATTATTCTCTGCTCCATCTTCCCCCGTGCTCAGTCCTCCCAGCCCAACCATTCCATGCAGGACATCATCCACAGCTGCTGGAGTACAGCGTGTGTGCACTGAGCGCAATCCTGCTACAGCTTTCCAAGGAGCAGAGGAATCATAGAATACCAGGTTGGAAGGGACCTCAAGGATCATCTGATCCAACCTTCTTGGCAAAGGAGGAAAGGGAAAAGATGGAGGAAACTCAGCACCAAGCAGGATCCATTCCCTCCAGAGGAGGTTGCTCTCTGGAGGAAATCCTGCTGACAACCTAGTGTTGCAGCACAGAGTGATGCCAGGAGGAGCAATTAAGCAGAATTCAGAAGTACCTTTCAGACAAACTCAGAGCTGTCGGCCTTGGCCGTCTGTGCCTTCTTGCAGCTCTACAAAAGCCAAGGAGCCAAAGGCGGTACAATGCCAAGCAGGTATGGAGTTAATTAAGACTGAAGTGCTCACATTATAACTGTCCTGCAGCATTAGATAAATACAGAGCACTTCACAGCTCTCTCCCCTCTCCTACTTCCAACCTGCCGAGTTCCTTGAAAGGCTCCAGGAGGGGGAAAATGCTCCCCTGCATAACAACACACAAGCAAGGAGCAGCTCCACAGCAACAACCCAGACGAGCTGGGGGTGACCCAATTCCTTTATTTACAGCGACAGCAGCTCATGATGGCAGGAGGGAGCCAAAGGGGCTGCGTGGGGGAGACACACATCCTGGAGATGTTACAGATAAACTGCTGGCTTCCCTTGCCCTTCCCACGCATGCATGTCGAACCTTCCTCTCTCAAACCAGACCAACCAAAAAGCCCTTGTGAAATTCCACCTCCAGCTCCCACTGTCAGGGATCTCCTGCAGTCTCTCACGTAGCAGTGGAGACCATCCTGGCATTGCTGTTCCCCACTGCCGTGCAATGCCAGGGGAAGCGCAGTCTGGCCAGCGAGCTCCCCGGGGGCTTGAACAAGTGTCTGAGCCACAGAGACCTCTGAAGCACCGCTCTGGTCTCCAGGGCTGGCCGGGGAGTGACAGCTTCTCACATGTCCTGAACAGCAGTGACCCACTCCAGTTTATACCTTGCCAACTCACTACTGCAACAGCCCAGCAACTACCTGTGATTCCTTCAAAGTCACTACTAAAAGCGAGTCCTTAATAAAACAACCTCCTTCCAGCATGGTTTTGCATCGCAACGGTGCAATTTTCAGAGAGAGAGACAAAGCAGATATTTCCAGTGCACCTCAAAGAAGTCCCCAAATTTTTATCAGAATGTACTGTGTTTAAAAATAGTTTCTTGAAGCAGCCAACTTCCAAGGGGGATTTAAAAGAACAGGTTTCTACAGGAAGAATGATGGCAAAATCAAAGTCACTTCTTCCAACTGATGCCTGCTGTAAAGTTGAATGCCCCGGAAAGCTGCAGGCAGCGAGTGCGCAAAGAAGCATGCAGCAGTAAGAAACTATATTTGAAGGACCCGTCTCTGAGCTCGCTTACACTTGCTTTACTCCAGAAAACCTTTGGGGCTATGACCTTTCCTTGCCTGGCACCCTGGATTGTGTTCAGACGCTCACCCTCGCTTTAAAGCTGTTTCCGTCTGGGAGGGTTTGACACCACTGCCAAGGTGAGTCCTCCCAATAACTCAGGTCTTCCCCTTTGCGGGGCTGTAAGGAAAAGCTGAACCAGGACCGTCATCTGCTCAGCCCCAACGCAGGTGCACAGAACATCTGTCCACCCTTCAGAGCCTGCTGAACAGCCAGTAAACATTATTTTAGGTTGAGGACAACAGCAGTGGGATTTAGTGGGACTTGACAGACAAAACTAAATGACCAGAATCTCATTCCCCCTTCCCCACAGAGCTCTATTCTGTTTATTTCTCATCAAAACCAGAGCTTAACTTTAATCCTGCATCCCCTGCGTGAAGGTGTTTTTGTTGGTTTTGTTCTGGCAGCTCTCCCTGGAAGGGGACGGATAGTCACGGCTCTCCAGCACCGGTGCCGAGCACGGCAGCTCGGCACGGGGATGGAGCATGAGGACACAGAGTGATGGACCCTCTCCAGTCCAACCCTGGGCTTGACTTTGCCTATATCTCCACACTTTTTGCAGGCAGGCGGCATCTTGCTACTAGTCAGCAGGACCTGCTAGTTTGGGCCCGGTGCTGTATATTTTAGCCCTTCTGTATGTATATTTTAGCCCTTCTGCTGTATATTTTAGCCCAATAGCAGAATGTTGCAACCCTGAAGTGCTTTCCCTGTTACTGCCACACCAAAGTCACTCCATGCCTTTTCTCCCTATAAAACTTGTTGTTGGGGCGTTAAAGACCACTGCAGGGGTGAACTACATCCTGATGCCTGGAACTATGGATTCAGGAATAACAGAAAAGACGGAAATAGTTTCATCTGGATTCCCCACAACTGTCACACCAAGCTCAAATCAACCTGGGACAGCTTCTAGCTGGAAAGGGAGGGAATGGTTTCTCAGGTCCAAAGCTAACCCAGCAAAACACAGACCTAGACAGCAGCTTCAGTCTGGGTGATGGAACCAGAGCAACCCACATCCCTGAGCACACAGCGTCAAGCGACAGGACTTAGGCACAGGCAGTGGATCCCCCACAGACACCCAAATTCACCACCACCTGCTGCTGGGAGGCACCCAGGAACCAGTGCGGAGCTGCGGTAAAGTGGGAAGGAGCAGATTTCTCCCAAACCTCCTCCCTCTTCAAACACAGGTCCTGAGGCTTAGCAAAAGGAGCCTGATTTTGCCTTCAGTGACCCGGACCAGGACCCTGATAAGAAAATCCTGTGATGCCTTTGATGCTGCTAATGGCCATTGCGTAACAGCCTGCTTTCCCTGGGCTGCTTAATCTCTCTACTTAGCAAACGTTTCCCCGGTGGTTAATTTTAAAAGCTCCACTTTGCAGGAAATCACACAGCATTTTAGAAACCTGGTCAAAGAGATGAGAGGGACTCGCTGAAGCTAATTACAGCTCTGCACTCCTTGTGCTCAAAGCACTGCCTGCACATGCTGCCTGCCCTATGCAATGGGGCCACCCGAGAACAGGTTTAACACCACTCTTGGGCTTTTTAATGGCAGCTCAGGGGTAACTCTGAATGACGCAGGGTCTTGGTGACCAGCAAATACCTGCTGTGGGTGCAGGAGAGAGCTTGTGAGGTTGGAGCATCAGGATGCAGGAGCAGAAGCGCGCACACAGAGCGGAGTCATCGATTTTCTGCCTTTCAGCATCTCTGATGGGATGAGTAAGTGCCATCAGAGATGGTCCGCAGCACAGAGAAAGGCTCAGAGAGCTGAAAGCCACAGGACTAATCAGTGAGAGGCAAGAACAGGACCCGGGGTAGGGCCGAGGGATAATGTCTGCTTGTCTTCCAGTCACAGTACAAGCTGGAGACAGCAGGTGATTACAAAGAGATATAATTACAGGCTCTGTCTTCTCGTACAGAGCTAGGGTTGCCCTGATGAGCTGGTCTCAGGCATTTCCTCACCTCTGAGCCACTGACATCTCCAGCAGTCTTTGACAGGAGCCCTTCAGAAGGATTTTCCCAGGCACACCACCCTTTTCTGTGGAAGCTTGCAGGCTACACTTGGTTTTGATCTTTTTGCTGTGCTGATGGGTTTTAAGGTGTGTCCTTACATTGCACCCTTGAAGGGGCAAGCGCAGAATAGCCCGAGCTCTGTATCACGCTGAGGGATTGCTGGGCAGCAGCAAGAGCAGGGGCACGTCCCATGACAGGGGATGAGCCGGGAGCCAAGGATCATCCCAGTGCCAGCAGCACACGCACGGAGAGAGTCTGAACGCAGCAGGCAGAGCTCAGGGCTGGCAGCAGGGTCCATTCAAAGCCCCACATGTGGCAAAGCAACCAACCAGATCCAAAACCCATCCAGGGAACTCAAGTAGGAGCCAAAGAAACCAGGAACAAAGACAGAGCTGGAAACCAGCACAGCCCAAACCAGGACGGGGAGCCACAGGCTGATCTTAAATAGAGCTCCTGGGCCATGGGTAGGGTCTGGCTCCAAGGTGGGGTTCATCAGGGCAATTAAGGCCAATTAGCACACTCAGCACCTGGCAGGGATGCTGGTCCATGCAACTGCCTAGCTTAGAAGAACGAAATCTTAAGTTTGCATTGAAAAGAGCAGGCAATCAAATGTGCTGCCCATCCCTGATGCCTGTGCCGGACTGAGAGCGCTGTACAAATGTCTTTAATGCCTTTCACGTGAAGCTTCTTATCTTAATACACCTACAAAGATTTATTTGTGCGTTTCAGCAGCATCTCCATGGTGCTGTCTGTACCAGCATGCGGAACATCTCATCAACCCCCTGCCAGGTGGTGTGGTGTGCTAGATGACCTCCCAGACCTGTACAGTTTTGGGAACTGGCAATTTTAAGAGAGCTGTAATGCTTTTGTTTGTTCCAAAGCCTTAAATTCCCAGAGTCAGGGATCTCAGCTTCCTCAGACAGAGATAATCCAAACCACTAACATCCTTGTCCTTCAGGTGCAGAGGAAAAACAGGAGAAAGCCACTCCAAACCCTCGGCAACTTGCTGACAAGTGGGGGTTTTCCATAAAAAAAGTACATGGCCAGACTCGGAGTCCTGAAGCCAACAACCTTGCGAATCAAGATGACAGCCCTGTTAAGAGTTGCCATTGCAGCTGTGTGGCACGGTCACGTCACGCTCTCATCCACGTGCTGTTGGATCCAGCCCTGGCTGCACCCCGGCTGGACGCTAAACTTGCTGACCACTGGGATTTCTCCGGCAGGGAAGAGGAAGAAAGGAAGAAAAGACGGAGTGGTTTTTTTTTTTCCTGTACTTACATTGCAAAATTCTTGTCTAGGAAACACCTGTTTCTCAGCAGCCCTGCCCAGAGCTGCACACCGACAATCCCAAAGATGAAGAAGACAAAGAAGCACAAGAGGAGGACGTTGCCTAACATAGGCAGAGTATCTAACAGCAGGGTGACGAGTATTCGCATACCTGTGGGGAGAAGGAGAAAACAGGTTAGAGGAGCCCTTTGACAGGGGGAGAGCAAATGCCACATCGATCCCAGCTGCTCTCAGACTTGGTCATGCAGCCAGTGCATCCTGGGCGGAGGAACTGGGATGTTTATGTTTTCTCCTAAACCTTAAGGCTGAAAAGGAAGGTAAAGAATGCAAAAGGCTTAGCAGCACATGGGAACAAACAGCGTATCTCCAAAGGGTGGACTTAAGAGTGGGATTTTCAGATGTTTTCGGTAACACGGGACTCAACAACAAGCAAACACGGGCAAAGCTGCAAGACAGTCTTTCCTGGAGAAACGCCCCTGCAAACCATCAGCCTCCTGAGAAATTGTCAAAATATATATTTATAAACATATTGAACATCTCTCATGAATCACACAAATTGTTCCCCGAAACAATACAGAGCCTTGTGTAGGATGATGGCTGCAGCTGCTCTCTGGGACTCTCTGGAACTCCTCTTCCATGGAGGGCTTCTCTCCTTGCTGGCCACCACCGGCAGCTGAGAGCCATTCATGCGCCAAAGCTTGCAGGACTGCCAAGCAGGGGAGGCAGGAGAAATTTTTACTTTTTTGAGGGGGGAAAGCAGGATGCAAATGTTTCTTCCTCTAAGCAAAGCTCTCAGCTTTGTTCCCTTCCCTTTCCTTCCTCCCGTGCAGGCTGCTGGGAGACCTCCCCAGCCGGTCCCGCACCTCTGCAAGGCTCCCTATGAACTTGTGTGCAGAGCAGGGGCTCCCCCAGTACCTCTGCTGCCAGGGAAATGCTGATTTCTGTGCAAGATCTTCCATCTTCTTAAATAAGAAGCTTGAGGAATGAGTCAACCTTGCAGAGCCTCAGCTAACCCCTTGCATCTCCGTCCAGCATGCTCCCAGCATCGCTGCCCAGGGGAAACTGGGCAACGAGGCAGGGACTGGGCTGGCACCTGGGGACTGCCCTGTCTCGCTCATCAGGGCACCTTCAAACTCAAGGATAAAACAGGAATAAAAAGGGAATAACGACTTGCAGCTCAGCAGTTCAATAGAGGTTAAATGAACCTCTGAGACACCGACCAGCCATCATCTCAACAGCTGATAATTGATGAGAGGAGAACTAATGAAAGGAGGAAGAGACAAAGGCAAATGTTAAATTATAGAAAAGAAGAAAACCAGAAACTGAGCCTTGGGAGCCCGGGGCTCAGCAGAGAGCAGGGCTCAAGTTTAAGACATGGTGGAAATCAATGCAGCAGCTGGGTAAGGTAACAGTACCGCCTCTGGAGGCATTTTATCCCGCTAAAAAGCTGCTCTGCAAACACCTTTTCCTGCCTGCCTGTGTGGAGCTTCTTCTCCCTCCATTTCCCCTAGCAGGATGCTGCTCTCCATTAGTCATCCCATTGGAACAGAGAGTGGCATTTACACTGACGCAGTCTCTCTTCCCCCACCAATTTCCATGTTGGCTCCCAAGTCATTCCTGATGCCTCTCCCGCTAATTCAGTGATGATGCTGGGCTGCAGCCTGGCCTCTGTAGACCCCAGAGATGGGTGCTGGGAGGAGCAGGGTCTCCAGGAGAGCAGTGCCCGTCCGACCAGGCATCTCCCAGGCCATGGCAGGCAGCGCTAGCAGGAGCCGGAGCCCCGCCATGCCGCTTTATCCGCTTCCTTGTGTCACTCTGCCAGCGGAAACGCAACCCAGCCAAGCAGGGCCGGAGCCGACAATACCTTGTCAGCACAGCACGAGTGGATAAACCGCCCCGGCCAAGAAGTCTGCGCTAATAAATAATTAGGTGTGAGTAATAACCTCTGCATCCCAGGGCAAGAGCCTTTCAAGGTCTCCATGCCCAGCTGCATCTTGGCTCCGGTGTGGCTCCCTGCTGCTGGCGCCGGCAGCGGATGCCTCTCCGGAGGAGCCGCGATCCTGGCGCCCAGCCCCATGCCAGCCCCGCCGCCTGCCCTCCAAACCCTGTCCCTGTGCCGCCCCGGCGCCAATGCCACCCTGCAGGGAAGGGACACAGCGCTGGCAGCCAGGCTGCGTCGGCGAGCGCCACGGGTGGTGCGGGATGCCGGCCAACGTCCCTGCCATCCCCTCTAACCGCAAGGCCGGTGCCAGCCGCGGGGACAGCACTGGCCTCGGCTCCACGCGCAGGGGGAAACCCAGAGCTGGAGGCAAATGGGGGCTTGATTTCGTAACGCTTGTTCCCAACATGTGCTGTCATTGCAAGCCCCCAGGAGCACATCCCACAGCACTGCCCTTCAGACTTCCCTTGCAAATCTATCTTTGGAAAAGCAGAAAAGACTTACTTAATTCCCACTGGAAAGAAGATGCTGAGCTTTTCTTCCCCCCCATCCCCCCGCCCCCCTCTCACTAATATCCTTGCTCTTTTTTTTTCCAAAAATGGTTAAAATTTATCTCCCTGTGCCAGAAAACTTTTTTCTGCTCAGCTACTTTTGGTATTTTGGGTTGTTTAGTGGCACCATTCTGGAGATTGAATCCATCTGTTTGCTATCCGCTAAGGGTGCTCTGGGCTCTCAGCAGAATGTCAAGTGTGCCCTGGGAAAAAAAGCACGAGCATCGGTTAGGCTGTAACGAGGATCAGGATTTCTTTTCGTTCCCATTCGACGTGATGCCTGGCTTAAACCACATAGTAGAAAAATAAAAATGAAGCAGTGAAAAGGATTTGAAAAAAACAGTGACCACTACTAAAAAAACCTCCTAACTACAGCCCCTGCCAAACATATAATTGTATTTTTCCAGCCATTTTCAAGGAATAATTTCTAATAGAGATGATGTTTTTATTGGCCGGGGTTCTCCTTTCTTTTCTTAACAAATAAAATAAAAATGAAATAATCTTGCGGGTGAATTTATTGTGCCTGGAAGCGTTAGAGCTAATAGCGCTGGCCGGAACCCAGGAAAGTGCCCAGGCATCAGAGGGATAAATCGCCAGGCTATTTCTCATGGGCCCCTGCTTCCCCCGTGCCTGCAACTGAACACCAGGCTCATCTTTTCTGACCCAGCCGTAATTCGTATCTGCTCGATGTCCCTTTGCGACTGTCACTAAGCCAAAAACCCCGCTCCTGCCAGCGGTGCGGTGGCCGGGGGAGCGTCACTGTCCCAGCCCTGGGGACAGCACGGATGGGGCTGAGCGGGACCTGCTGCCACGCTGCTGGCTGGGATGCGGTGGACGGCCGAGGTAATCCCCCCTTTAAGCTGTAGCATCCTCATGGATGAAAGACTAGAAATGCAACTCTGTTATTGCAGGAAACTGCAAAAATACAACAAAATAGAGGGTTGTCACTATCCATTCTCTGCAGACCCTGGATTATATCAGGTATCAGTCGGAAATAGTAAAAGTACCGATGTTAAAAGTGGATGGAGTTAGTGTCTCATAAACAAATAAAGTCTGTGATTAGCTGCCCTCCAGGAACTGAGATATTTCTAAGAATACTAATCCTGCCCTGGCACTTGTTCAAGACACTGGTAGTGCTGTAAGACCAGCCTAGTGGCTCGTCAAGCCGGGCAGCTCATCTCCAAACGTGGCTTGAGCTCTTTGGATTTAATCTCACATACCAGTAACAAAAATTTCAATATTTTCTATCGTCTGTCTTTTGAAAAAAAAATTAAAAAAAAATAAAAAAATCCAAGTGGCAAATGTAAGAGAAGACAGCCTAAAAGGCTTACTTCGAAGCTTCAATATCAGACTCCGAAGGAAGAAAAACACAAGCTGGACCTAGATCAAAATTTCACCTAGACTTGGAGGCGTTTGGATCTCTGGGCCTTGGTTTAATATGCATGTAAATCCTCAAATTTCCCCGGCTTCTCTTCTCAACCCAGCTGAATCCCAGCTTGAGACTCCCACCATTTCAAGGGAGAGCTACGAAGGGCTTCGTGGGTTTAAATAACTTCCGAGCGAGCCTGATCCTCGCCCCAGCCTGAAACCTCAGCAGGGCTCCGCGCCGAGCACGTGCCAGTGTCCCTCCGCTCCTCCCCATCCCAGCGAGGCCAGAGTGCTCAAAATCCCTGAGGAAAACCGTGTTGTGCTTTCGAGCTGCTCTGAAACCCTAGTAACAAAACCTCCTTAGGAAAACAACCCTCCGGAGGGTTTTGTGGTCCCTTTTAGCCTCTCATTTCTTTTTGTCTTGTTTTTAACTTCTAATGATGTCACTGTCAAATTTACGATTTTTTTTTTTTCTAAAAAAAAAAAAAAAGAAAAAATCCTGAAGAATTTGAGCTCAGAGAGAAACTTCAAAGACTCCTGTGCGTAAACACCCATCTGTTCCTTGCGTATTCATCTGAGGTGCTGGAACCGAAACCCTTCTGGGGGAGTTTGTTTTGCTGTCCCTAGATGTGCCGACACGATGGGCAAATAATCCAGGCAGGATGTTCAGCGAGGACCGGCGGCGGGGCTGTGTCATTCAAACGTGCTTTTAAAAAGAACAGGAAATGCATTTATTTTTTTTTTTTTTGGCAAGGAACCTCTGTGATTTCCATATAATGCCGTTCCATTTTGAATTGAGTGGATTTTGGTTAAAAAATGATGAAAGCGCTATGAAATTAGTACCTTGCAACGGATTGCTCAGCAGACGGCCGATTCTGGCAGGAAATTATTTCAACTTGTTGGTTCGTCTTTCAAATTGGATTTAGAAGACAAGCAGCTGAAGCCACTTGAAAATGGATTTAGGGGCCACTTGAACTTTCTATCATGGATGAACCCAATTTTGTTCTACATGACAGCAAACCCTCTGCGGCATTTCACCAGCAACGGAGGCTGCTGCGCTTCTAATCCTGAACACAATGAAACAGAAAGACCTTAAATAGCTGAGAGGAGAAAACGAACCCATCCGGGGCAAGAAGATCCTTCTTAGCACTGACCTCTCCCCTTTCTTTATAGGAACTTGGTTATTTACTTTGCGCTAGGAGCAGAGAGTTACTCGCCTCAGAGGGTTCACAAAAAACGTTGGAAAACAGCCACGAAAATTTGGGCCCCCCCCCCCCCCCCGGTATAAAATCTACTCCCTTGCCCTTTACGAACACTGATAACCATAATGAATGATCTCTAACTTGCCATTATAAATTAAAATAAATGAATTTGCTCTCAGCAGCAGGAGAGTAGACTTCTACTGCAAGGCTTAGCACGCAGAGAGCCAGCTGGGGTGGGTTCATCCCCCTGGTTTTCCCAGAGCCAGGCAGAGCGCGAGCTGCAGCCGGGCAGCCCAGTGCCGACGAAAGCGTCACTTACTTGGGACCCTGTTAATGGCTCGTAGCGGCCGAAGTACCCGGACGGTGCGGATCGCAGACAAGCTCACGTTGTGTCCGTCCAGAGAATACTCCATCATGCTGCAGGGGAAAAGAAGAAAGGTGTCAGGACGTGGGATGCTCAGCGTCTGGGCGTGAGGGTGGGGGGCTGCCGCTGCCTGCGCGCTCTGGGAGCCAGAGCCCAGGCTTGCAAAACCACCCGCTCTGTGTTTGCGGCTCATAATGTGCATCATGCTGTCAGTAGGGAATATAAGGGATATTTCAGCCTCTGAGAGACTGAAAATACCCACATGAGCAGCGATGGTGCAGGGGCCGGCAGGCAGATGTGCTCCCGGGCTGCAGGGACAGGTAACACCTCAGAAAGCAGGACTTGGCCCAACAAGGAGCTCCAAAGTTGGGGCCACAGAATTCGGAGGAGAGGGGGAGCCCCCAGCTATCTGCTCAGCTCCCTGAACCGTGCTGCTCTCCCTTTCCATTAGCTTATTGCGCTCCGGCCGGCGGCGCATCCGCAGCCTTCCCGGGGAGATTACTGCACAGCTCCACGCAGCTCAAAGTCAATAAGATGTTTCTGATATTATACCCCCTACGAGCACCCCAGTGTATTTTCACGCCAGCTTATCTCTCCCCCTATGACAAAAATGTGAATAACCAAGCCGACAAACGACATACATTAAAGTAGCTTGGTTTCCATTTTATTATTAAGAATAGGGAACATTTTCTTTTTCATGCTTCGTCTCCATTTCATATAAACATTTCTCTCCCAGGCTGGGAAGGACGTTAAGTAAGTCAGTTTTCTTGCTCTTTTATAGCAATGAGTGGCAAATGTGTGTAGTGTTGTTTTTTTAATGGGGTTATGGCTAGTTAGCATGGCTGTAATTACAATTTATGAGTTTGACTACAGGGAAGCACTTGTAAATATGTCACAAATCTCTCACCACGCCTGTTCAAATAACATAACGGCATCAAAAGCAACCCTGCGAGTAAGCTGCTGGATCCCATGGAGAAAGAGCTTTTGTTTTGTGTTGTGTTTTGTTTTTAAATAAACAAACAGATATGGGAGCAGGAAGGCAAATACGAGCTGAACTGCTGCAACCAGGCGCTTCAGAAGCTTCAGTGGAAAGAGGGGTTTTTCAATTGAAGCACCCTGCAGCCAGGATGGACCAAAATTGTTACGTGCCATCAAGAAGCAACAGCCGAACGGACTGAAGCAACAGCCGAATGGATTGAAATCCGTTGAATCCTGACAGCAACTGCAGAGGGAGGTTTGGTTTCAGGCCAGCCTTGCTCAGGGGCGTCATTGCCTGTGTGCCCATGCTCTGCTCTGACAGAGCCTTGCACTTCATATTTGGTGCCCTGCTGTGCTCTACAAAGTTTAATTAGGAATCTCTAGATGTTCTGATATTTGCTTCTCTTTTTTGTCTTCGTCCTGAAGCGGTTTGGTGTAACCCTGCGATATCACTGCCGTTGCACTGAAGTGACTTTGGCCCGTTAGCCTTCATTTGCCGTGCAGAGACCCTGGTGATTTTGAGCTGGTTTTTAGTGATAACCTGCCAGGGACATTTTTTTTTCCTGAAGTAGTTAGCGAGTCTTTATAAATTAAACCACCTTAAAGCTTGTATGTAGGAATTGAGCCGAACATGACGAATAGCGTTAAAACTCAGCACGGCACAAAACCAGGTTTTAAATCTAACGGGTGTTCATTAAGCAGCCAGAGCAGAGCAGTGGGAAGCAGCCTGGAGCCGCACGAAGGACCACACAGTGGGAAAACCATCGGAAATGCCCGTTCACACCTGCGTCGAGGGGCCTGGAGCCAGCACCAGGTGTCTGCTCTAAACAGACCTTGCAGGAATAGACAAAGCATTGTTTAAAGTCCCTGAAGTGAATAGTGCCGAAGCCTGAATCTACTCGCTGGCGTGGTCCCAATACAGCACACTCACAATTTATCGGGGGGCTGAGTAAGTGGATTTTAGTGTAACTGATAACAGTTTTTGAACTACTAATAGCACGTGAAAGGAGTATGAAATGCTCCAGTGGGAGCTGGTTTTGTTCTCCAGAGACCACATGCAACTATTCGCGTGTTCAAGGGCCAACTCCCGGGGCCTCACTTTTACTTGGCCCTTGGAGTTTCAATGGGGCTGATAAAAGATGAATAATCCAGGATTTGGCCTAGGAAACAGACTTTCTGACCCCGATACTTTGCGATTCCATGATACTCCATTTAGGATTTGAAAGTAAGTCTCAGGGGGTTCTACATCGCCCACCAAAGCCAACCCGAACCACTTGATGGATTCCAGATTGGATTTCCTACAAGCAGTGCAAACATTTGAAACCTTCATGAAAACGTCAAAGGTTTCTTTGTCAAGGCCAAGCTTGAGGTCCTGTTCTCGTATCACACTTGTAAGCCAAGAATACGCTGGAAATGCGCGGCAGAAACCTGCTGGAGCAGGACATCTTGGGTATGCAAGGACTGGAGGTCTGGGTGGACTGGCACTTGGTAGGTGTTTCCCTACAGCTTCTGAGTACTGGAAAAAAAAGGAGGCACAAGGCTTTGCGATGTTTTCTACCACGAACGGTTTCCAGTCCTTCAGCTGTCAAGTTAAAGATGTCTAAGAGCCTGCAACGTCTCCAGGGACTGGGTGCACAAGACACCTCTCTGGTTTCAGCTCTTGTGGGCAACATTTTTGATGCTCGGGAAATGCTTTCAACTTGGCTTCTGGACAGATTGAAAGGTTGTAAGCTCCATTCAGTCTGAAATTTTCCAGGGTACATTTCTCAGGCGAGCAAAACATGAAAGGGCTTTCGGTGCTGGAACAAACTTCAGACGCAATCTGTTGCTAGAGGCAGAAGATATGTTTATTTTGTAGTTTCCCTGCTCACCCTCCACTCTCTTTGGTACACTTGCTGGGAAGCAGAATCAGCTTATTTGAGGAGACCGAATGGGACAAACAAAACAGGCAGCGCTGCCTGTCACTTGTTTCCCTTCTTATCAGAAAAAGCCTCCTAATACCTTCACCGCATCCATCCGCTTGCTGGAAAAAGCGACTCTTGTTATTCCACTAGTGTGCTCCCTGCTAAAAACACCTCCGGTTTTAGGATCAAAAGGTGGGAGAGGTGAAGAACCCCAGCCATCACACAGCTTCTCCTTGCCCTCTACCAGCATTACTGGCCAGACCAGCTCCCACACCAGCCTCTCTTCTGAGAGACGGAAAATAATGTCACAGGTACGGCTCGAATACACCAAAATCATCTGGAGGTGGCCCAGGATCAGCCAGAGAAGGGGCTGTTGCTCTTCTCATCTTCAGGCTGAGTATCACCAGACCGGCAGCAGGGCTTCCCGTCGGGGTATCCCGGTGCTTTTGCTGTTTTCGTTCCTCTCAAACATATGCCAGCCACGGAGGGTGGGGAAATGCCCTGGAAAATTACCATGTTGACTCACCAGCCACCTTCCCCCTCGTCCCAGGTGCTACGTGAACAAAGATCCTGGTGCCAAACCTGACTCTGAGGTACGAGCGGAGGGTTCAGCCTTTCTGCCTGCATGTGCTGTTTTATTCTGCCGCTTCGCTGGGATGATCTGTTTGATGATACGGGCGACTTCTGCTCACCCATCAGGAAAGCTCATCCTGCAGGTTCAGCGTGGGGAAACACTGTCGGCACGTTGGTTATGGATGGCAGATTTCTGATCCCGACTTCCCCCTGCAAGCACAGCCTTGCTCTTCCCCTACTACTTCTCAAATGCTCCAGCAGCTTTGGAAAGAAAAAATAATTAACTGCTTCTTTTGTCGTCCCTGCTGTTCTTTCCTGGGCTGAAACTGCACACAGGTTCAAAGGAAGCTCCGCTCAGGAGAGCTCATGTTTTATTCAAACCAGTAAGGCCTTTCCTAATTGTATTCCAGACAAATAACACGGAGCAAAACAAAACTCCATTAGCGCAGTGAAGATCGTGCGTTGCTAATGTAAGGGTAAAAATGCCCCAACATATTACAGGAATGTTCTAATTAACCCCAGGCTGGGCATTATAAACCCAGGGATTCAGAAATAAGGCAGAGCTCTGTAATTAAACAGTCTATCCCTTTCTAGGCTATACTAAGCAGGTAAGAGAGCCTGGGGGTTCTAAAATCCATTTATTTATAGAAAAAAGTTTTAGAGTTGCCAAGCTTTTAGTCGACTCCGTTTTTCTCTATGGGGGTGAGGGAACTGGTGTCAAAAGCACCCAGATCTTCCTTATATCTGTTTATTAACACAACCCGCATAAATAAGCAGCTGTGGGAGACAGTATCAAAATGTAAACCAAGAGGGATTTTCAGGAAGCATTTGCACACACTTGGTGCACAATTTGGGTCAACTTCTGGCCAGCTTCTTCCACTGGGATTTCAACCTTCTGAACCAGACTTTTGGGCTAGATTCTCCCTGTTTGGCCAATTTCTGCCTCTCCGCCTCACTCTCCTGGTGCCACATAGCAGAGGTGGGGCTGAGCTGCTGTCTGCTTTTTCCACCCGTTCCGGAGACAGCGACCTTAACCACAAGCACTGGGACGTACCGGCCATCCCAAGAAGTAGATCAGCGTGCACTTGATTTGACAGAGATGACATAGCGCAAGGATTACTACTGAAAACCCAATGGCGTTTGCCCTGGCATTCATACCCCACCCCACAATCCAGCGTGGTTGCCGGAGGTGAAACCCAATGAGACTTAGGAGACTCTACCTTAGCTTGAGCCTGGCAGCTTTCACAAGACATAATGAAAACCAGCCAGGACAACCTACAGACTCGGCTCTGGGGTTTTCTTGCTTTCACCGCAAAGAGCAAATTTATGAGGTTTTGTTACTGACCCCGCCATCACGATGAAGAAGTCCAGGCGATTCCACGTATCTCCAAGGTAACACTTCTGCCCAAAGATCCCCAGAGCCACCATCTTGATGACCATCTCCACCGCAAAGAAAGCGAAAATGAAGTCGTCAAATGCCTGGAGACCAGTAAAAGATTATTACAGTCAGTTCTGCCGTGCTCTCTTATCAGGGAAAAGGAAGGCAGAGACATGAGCGCTCCCACCGCAGCGGGACTCTGTAGACCCCGGCAGACGCCGCAAGGCAAAGCACTGGTACCAAAGTGCCACCTACCAAACTCTGAAATAAAACCTGCAATACCTGAGGGGTGATGGTAACCCCTCAGCACAGCTCCTGGGTCAGCCCACTGCCTGGGAAGCATTAGCAGCGTCTATTAATCTACTGACACAGGTACAAAGACATCACTGTTGTAGAGGCGGGATAATATTTTTCTTGGCATTTAAAGCCTATACATTCAACAGCAACTTGTGATTAGGTTTGTGAGGTCTCAGCAACTTGCAGTGGAAGTCGAGTTTCCAGACTGGGCGGCTCATACCTCTTAGAAAGAATTTGTCCCATCTAACACAGGGGGATGTGCTTCACCTCTGATGCCTTCATGGACTCCCAAAAGGACCAGGTTCCTACCCACAGACCCAGACACAGCTGGGCGTCAACGTGCACATCAAGCAGAGGCTGAACCAGTAACTCTAAGGGCAGTTCTGCTGCACGTGAGGAATGACCGGAGCGGTTCCTCGTGGTGCAGAGGCTCAGGGCATCCTGCTGGCAAGTCCGTGTGCCCAGCGCAGGAGCCTCTAGATGAAGGTCAAAATTTTGGGGTTTAGATTACTGTGAAAACAAGAAGAGAAAATAAAGGTACACAAATTAAACCATTGCTGCCCTATAGAACATGCCTCGGCCTTTACTTAAAGAGTGACTTCTGTAGAGTAGCGGGGACTTGGACAGCTGTGATTTCTCCAGCCTTCCTGGAGACTACAAGTACACGCATGAAATGTGGGTGTACGTGAAGATACCATGAAATGGGCTCTGTTGTAAACGCCTGTAAACTCGGAACATCAGGAGATACAGATTGCTTTTAAACCATGCGCAGAGACTTTGTTGTTTTGAATGACAGAATTGATAAAGCACAGGAACTTCTCGATCTACAGACATGACTGCTGCTGTCCAAACCACTCTCTTCATGACCGTACTGTTTGGCATTGTGTCTCTGGCACTTCCACATTGAGGCCTGGGTGGATTAACGGTAAAATTAACAAAACATCCACATGGAAGCCAAGTTCCCACTGCGCATCCATGTACCCCTGCGCGGCGGTGCGTGAGCACCATCTTTTCTGGCTGTTGGCTTTATCAACCAACCTTTCCCTTGATAAACTACACAGAAGTTTTGCTCCATTATTTCAGTTCATTTAATAACTGGCATCCAAACGCCTCCACAAAGAAGTTCAGGCTTTTCTACCTCATGTTCTGGCTTCCATTCCCTCCTGCAAGCTGTGACAGGGTGAATTTGCAGCCCTTTTCTGCCTGCAAACCCTTCAGGATAATACTTTTGGTTTTTGCAAATATACTCAATATGTTGTGATCATTCAGCTGGTATTAGAAACCAAATTCAGTGCCTGGGCTCCTCGCAGGCTGTATGTGTGTCTGTTCTGGGGAGAACAGACCACGCAAACCACGCAATTGCAACCTGATTAAATTATGAATAAAAGGAAGCAAATAACGAGCATCCAATAATGTCACCTCCTCGTCCAGGCAGGATTCCCTTTGTCTGCCTGGACATTTTGGCAGGGATGGACATCGTTCAAACAAAGGCCCGTGTGGGCAAATACAGGCAGAAAAACGGCAGCGTAACCTTTCAGGAGAGATTGGACACTTTCTGATGGACTCTCTGGGGGCAGCTTAGCCCACAGCTGCCTGCGGCGTGACATTTTCTGGTGAAGGAGATGGACGAGCCACCTCTGGATGCCGCTTCACACCAACCCTGAGCCTGACCCTCTGAGATGATCCCTCTGCTGGATGCCTCTGGTGGCAACAGTTTCTCCAAAATTGATCTCATTCCACAACAAACCTCTAGCGGCTTCTCGATTCATCTGGTTTACTTGGCTCTGCATTTAACAGATCCTCTTTTAAGGTTGAAAGAGGGTTTGATGATAAACTCTGCGATTCCTGGCATGTGCAGGCAGTTCTGGATCAAGCTCTGAAAGAGGCAGGAGAGGCTTGTTGGAAGGATCCCACTGGCCTTCCTATACGGCTGAAACGCTCAAAGGGAGGTAAAGCAGCAGATCCGTGCAGGACTCGAACGAAACAAGCCCATTACGCTACCACATGTCAGTAGTCCCTGCCTAGGTTGATGTAATGCATTAGAAACAAGGAAAGCTGGTTCCGAGCCCGAGAACTGAGTTGCTGCAGGAAGCCCAGCGCCAAGGTGCAGCCCACACACCAGATGCTGCCGGGATGTGCTTCCAAAACGAATCCTGCGGGCATATGGCAGCAAGGGGATTGCCAGGACACAGCGAAGGAAGAAGTGACATGCGTGATGCCCCACTAAGCTTGGGGTGGCCAACAAGGGTCTGCAAGCTTTGTTACGAGTATGCATTTCCCAAAGGTCAGTTATCCCGGCACTTGGCAATGCTGCACTTCAGCTGGTAGGCTCTGCTATGGAGCAGAGCAGGCACGGGCCCGTCCCGTGCTTTTTTGTTCATGAAGAAGGGAATGGCAGTCGCTGGTGCCATACTGCACAGGCCAGACTGCAGCAATCCAAGAGATGCTGGCAGTGACCTGGCTCAGGTGGAACCGACTGACTGCAAGCAAGAGGTTCCCCGTGGCATTGGCCATCCTGTAATTAAAAAGTGTTCAATGCCTCCAGTGGGAGCTGGATGTCCAGTTTGGAGCCCCCCTACCCTTACTGGTTGTGCAGAGAAAGGATCTTGCTGGAGTAAGTCCAGCCAGCCTTCGGGTGTCACCTAGGGCCATGGCAGCAGGTCTCCTCGGAGGACAGACTTTGCATTGGAAAAAACATCCCTATGGGAAGGGCTCTCACGGCTGGATCCTGAGGAAAAGGGACAAGATGGGGGTCCCAGCTCCCAGGATGGCCACCCCACCCCACCGCACCCAACATGTCCCAGGCAAGCAGGCAGCATGGGATCCTTACCTCCAGGATGGTGCACCGCTCCGACTGGCATTCCACGTCCTCACAGGGCTGGAACATGCCCAGGGTGACACAGTTCAGGAGGATGACCAGCATGCTGACGTGCTCGAACCAGGTGAGAGGAGAGCGTTAAGGAAAGCACAGCTTCAGCGGCCATCCATCGGGAGGGGGGAAGCTGAAGCACCGCACCATTTACACATCAAAAAGCCTCCACTCCTCCCAAAAGCACAGAAGAAAACACTGAAAAACATCACCGATTTACTAAGGTTTAAAGTTTTTGGCAACTGAGGAGAGGGCCTTAGAAAGGGTACTCCTGTTGAGATGAAGGGACAAAGGATGCCTTTCATTTCCTACACACAGCAAAGTCAGAGAGGCACAACCAGGCTGATGGCTACGCTTTGCTTTCCATCTCAAGTCCTCCACATTGCCATCCTCTTCTCTACTTCATGCATGCCCAGGGGCAGCCGAGAGCACAGCCGCCTCTGTCCTCCTCCCACAGCAACTTTCATCTCCAGATCTCAAAGGGTTTTACCAGTGAATCATCCCACACGTCCGCTAGCATTAACTCTTTCACTAACAAGCTTGAGAAAGCGAGACAAAGAAAGATAAATTAATTCAGACACCACCAGAAACCCCCCTTGTACCTGGTTCCTTGCTCCAACCAGTGAGGCTGCTCTCCTTGTTTCCGTCTCGACACATGGGAATGGGTGCTGAATGCAGGCTATCTCCTTCCTACTGGTTTCTAAGTCTCAAGGAGCTATAGTTCTAGATCACTCCAAGGATGAAGGCAAAGCAAAGCCAAGTTGATGGCACAAGCTGGTAGGGACAAGGACGGTGGCACGTTGTGATATGGGATGTAAACCAGGACGCACAGCACAGGCTTCGAAAGGAATGGAAAGAGCTCAAGGTTGGATGTCTCTGGTCACCAAAAAAAGAGACCATATTCTCTTCCAGGACCGACCAGTGCTCAACTGCACTAACATTAACCAGTTTCAAAGTAGTAATTGGTGATTTGCATCGGTGCAAAATAGGCTCGGAGCTTACAATTACCGCGGCTGGTATGACTATTAAAAATAATTAAAAAAAGATCTGGGGGAAGTAAACAGGAGTTTCACAAATTAAGCATGAATGAGAGAACTGTTCTTAGGAAAATAATTGGAAACATCTGTGCATGAAGAAACCTTTATGCTTTCAAACACACAAGCGTACGTGAGCAAGGGATCACCGAGAAAGATGCACATAGACATTGTCTTATTTTCTGATAACAACAATTCCCCTGCTCTGGAAACCTGAACAAAACTACCTAACATATTTATCCCTGCTGCTTTTATAAGTATTTTATCTGGCATTTTAGCAGTTCAGCATAAGATCAGGTAAGTGCAGGGCTGCAATCTCAAACTACTTTTGCACACACGCTCTCATTTATCCAGGTTAAAAGCAAAAAAGAGAAATCAGTGGGTAAGGTCCTGCAGCTTCCCTAAAAGCTGAACCCAAACCACTTCTCGTTTTAGAGAGGGCTTTAATTCAGAGCTAGGAGCACCTCGGAGCTGGAGACCAAACACGTCAGACTTGGAAACCCACCTGTCTGAAATGGAAATGCATGATATCAAATAAACAAATGAAATAAAAACCCAGGTCACCCTGTCAGCGATGCAGAAGGAGATGGAGCAGGCAAAGATCCTGGCTACAGCCCCAGAGGACTTGGGCATCGCTGAAATACCAACATTATTTTTTTCTTTTTTAATTTCTCCCTCCCTTCAATGACTTCTTTCTGATTTTTGACATCTTTAGGGGCTCTCTGGATCCCCTTCCCTTTTGCCTAATTAGAAGCAGAGTGGTAATCCTGCTCCGCAGAGAAAACAGCCCGCATCAGACCCAAACAAAGCCCAACCCGTGGCCACATCCTACTTACGATATTTGCATTGCTTGATGGGATTCATGTGGAACTCCCTGTAAACACGGCTCCCGCGCCATTCCCAGGGTGCCTGCAGTTGCATTCATTTCACTTATTATATTTGGAGATTTATTTTTTTTTTTTGCCTTTAAAGTAAAAAAATAAAACCACGTGGATTTGGAAATGTTAAAAAGAAATAAAAATATAACTGTGCTGCTGAATTAGGTCTCCTGCTTCCCCCCGGAGGAGGGGAGCACACTGGTCCTGTACCTGGTTGCTCCAGCCTTGCTCCTCCATCCTGCCCCACTGCCGGCTTCATCCCCTGCTGCTCCAGCAATGGGGAATCGTACAACCTAGGCTTTTCCCTGCCACAGGAGCGATAAAGCTTTTGAATCCGCCATCCACCAAGGGTTGCTGGTTGCGTTGCTGTTCTCCATCCTGCTCCCCACTGCCTGAGCCCTTGTTTCTACCCCTGAGATCTGTTTCTAGCAGAACCGATCAAGAATTAGATTTTGCTTTCCATTAGAAAACACTGACTGGTCAAAAGTGAATCGTTGGCGTGGACCAGTTTTGATGGCAACATTCAATTAAGACAGACTTTTTTGCGTAAAACATGGAAGAGTCTGTCCCCAGAAAGGCAGAGGCACAGCCCGTTGCCGAAGGGAGTCCTCGGGAGCATGGGGAAACCCCGATGGATGCCAGGGCCTCCCACCCCCTGTGCTTTTCTGGCTTCTGGGCTGGTGCCTGTTTGCTGCTCATCATGATAGAAAATGACAAACATTTCAAAAAGAAAATTTTCCAAGCAGAAAACCTGCCTGCCCTCTGGATCCGGCATCTGCCCCTGATTCATGATTTCAGTGGAGTGACTGAGGCCTAAGGCTGAAGATGTTCGTGGGGTAAAGCCCCCATTCTGCTGAGTTACCCTGGACCTTTGTTCAGGCGCTCTGCTCACCACATCTCTAAAAAAAACTTTGTTCTTTCTTTCTTCTAAATGATCTAATTGTGGTTTTTCTGGTTAAATAACCACCTGCATGAGAAGAATTGTCAGTGGAGTTAAAATGAATGCCCCGATTCCTTAAAGACAGGCAGCGCCACCGCGGTCCATTTAATGCCAAAGACAAATTCAGTGTCTTTCAGGACGCCAGAAGAGTTGTTTTAATTTTCTAACAGAAAAAAGAAAGGCTCTCCCTTAGCTTTGTGGCCACAGACATTTAGAGGCTGTCAGCTCAGTCAGCAAGGGTCAGCCACAGCTGCGAGATGGAAAATGGCAACGATACCGCATGTAGAAAGAAAAGAGACAAAGGAAAACTCGTGTTATCTTTGAAAAAAAAGGCTGGAAAAAGTGGAAGAAAGATCCACTGTAGGGAACAGTTTTGCTTTGGCCAGAGAACGGACCGGAGGAGGGGGGAGGAAGCCCCTGCTCAGGGCTCAGGCCTTTCCCAGGGATGCTCCTGTCCTCCCTCATCCCCAAACCCTTCCCGAGGGGATGCGGCTGGAGGGGTCTGAGCTGAACGGTCCTGTCCCTGCTCAGCCCCTCCAGCCCACCTTCTCCTCCCGTGCCTACGGCTCCCTCAAAGGCATTAAGCTCCTGCCCTATTTATTTTCACATCAGATTAATGACAGTGAAATCCCTAATTCGAAAGCGGGATTACCCCGAGTGCTCTGCCCTAACGGGACTAATCCTCCCTCCCTCCGCTGCACAGATATTCAAGCGAATTTCAGTTCACTCCCCCTTTCCTTGCTCCTGGCTCTGGAGAAACCCCAAAAGCTGTGCTTTAACCCCTCTCCGGCTGCTTTCCCAGAGCCCCCCCAAAGCCATACGACCTTCAGCAGCCACGTGGAGATGCCCCAAACCAAACCCCTGGGCAGCGGGAGGTGATGCTGCTTTGCAGGGTGGGGTTATAGAGGGCATCTTATCGCAGCATCCTTCCCACGGAGCCCGGACCAGTCTGAAGTGCCCATCAAGAAAGAAAAGCCCCATTCTGATAATGACGGGAAAACACCCAGAAGAGAAAAAGAGAGAGGAAAAGGTGAGAAAAGTCCAAGAGCAGCCCAACACCGGGCTTGTGCCAGCAAAGATGTGGCTGGAGACAGAAGTCCCACAGCACAGAGTGGCCTTGTGGGTGCCCCTGCAGCATTGCCGCGCACCCTGCCTGGCTTTTTTGTAACCAGGAGGTCAAGGAAGGTGAGGGATGGTAACACCAAACTCCGCCATACGAGGCTCCTGCTCGCACCCCCAGTGGCACTGGCTCGGGACAGGACTGGCGCGGGGTCCTCCGGCAGCAGCGGTCGCTGCGACCCGCTAAAACCGTGACTGTGCAAAAACGTGTACTTCTGAGTTACCATGGAAACTGCTGCTCTGGAGGCCACCGAAGCACCACCCAATTTAAAAGCAGCCAACTTTGCGACCAGGAGATTTAAAAAGAAAAAGATGCAAAGGGGAGATCTAGACTAACCGCTGGAGGCACAGATAATTGCAAAAGATTTGCTTAATGTTTCTTCCTCTGCCACAAATTCCCGGGTAATGACATCTCCAGCGTATCTGGGCCGAGCTCAAATCCCCCGGTGCCCTTCGGGTGGGAGCTGGGGAGCGGCAGAGCCCTGCCTGCCCGGGGGGGCTGCTCCCGGCCGCACAGCCCCGCGCTGCGGGATCAAAACAGCCTCTTCCACTAAAATCTAGCCCCGAGTTTAAAAATAGCAACACAAAAACCAGGCTCTGCCCCAAAGTGTTGTTGTCCCCACCTGCTGTTAGTGCTGATGCTCTCCTGGTGCTGATGCTCTTGGGCAGCTTTTCACACTGTTTTACTGAAATCGCCTCCAGGGAAGGACCAGTGGCTTGAGGATGAAGAGCTCAGGTCACCAGAAGATGCCTCAGCATGGGCAAGACTTGCTTTTCCCGCCGACCTCTGCCGTGCCAGTTTAGCTGGCAAGGCCTTGACTCGATTTAAAAAGAGAGATGGGAATTCAAGGGTGTGTTGAAGCTGTTGCTCAAGAGAAGCTCGAGTGTTTCCAGCAGTAAAACCAAATGGCAGGAGCTGAGGTTGGGTGGCCACTCATGGGCTCCACATCACCTATAGCCACTGGTATCAGGGCCAGGCGATGTGTCTGAGGAGCAGGCAACCAAAAATAGGAGCTGTAGGAGCTGTGCGTGTGTCCTGCCCAGAGGGAGAGCTCCCGGCACCTCCTGCCTCTGTCAGCAGCCCCTGTCCTCTGCCACCGGCAGTGCGGTTCGGCAGGGCTCCTCTGTCACCGAGGCAGTGACACAGCAAGACTCTCATCTCCTAAGGACATTACTGATGAATTAAGGAATCCAGCTAGCACACACAGGGAAAAAAAAATAAAAAATCTTTAAAATTGCTCTCTGGTGGGTCCAGAGCAGAGTGGGCCATCAGAGTCGCCTTGCACCTCAGGATGCAGAGCCGAGCACACCGAGGATGCCTGCAGTGCTGCGGCATTTCGTAGCATCAACAAGTTTTCTTAATGCAGCAAGTGCTTCCTGAAGACAAGTTTGCAATTGGCCTCTGATTTAACTTTTTCTTTTCCTCTCTCCCTTTTTAAAGCAGTTCACCCGTGACATTTTGCATTGCTGACCTCGGGCCCCAAACCGAGGAGCAGAGGAACGGGGCGACCCCGGTGTCACCACCTCATCTCCATCTGGTGGCATGCAGAGGACCTGCCCACGGGTCACACGGACGAAATCCAGAGGGAGAACTTTAGCACTCTGTCCTTCAGACCCTCACATTTAACTTAAAAAGAGATCTTTTAAATTTATGGCAACAGAACAAACTTAAGCAAAAAGCAGGAATCAGCTGCGTCGCCACTGAGCTCGCAGCTTTGCACTTGTTTAGCTCAACTGGTTTAGGCACGGATCTAATGAAACTGGAAGACCAGCCCCAGCCAGGCCTGACGGCTCCGTCTCCTCCGGAGATGGTCTGCACACCATGACATGGATGGTTGCAGGCAGAAGAAAAGAATGACTCTGCTGAACTGAAAAATGCCAAACCCAAACCCAGCGTCCCCCAGCTCCTTCCCGCCATAAACCTCCGATTCTTGGCCCAAAAAAGAAATGTAAAATTAACTACAATGATGCAACATGGATCTCTGTTTCATGTATTTTGGCCAGCAAAACAACGTGGATAGTTCCTGTTTCTAGAAGACTTTCAGGTCCTCATACATTTGCGCAATGCTGTACGGGGATTTCTTGGCCTGCAGGTCAAACCGTAATATTTTCTTTAAAAATCCGAAGGTCTTCTTGAATATAAAAATGAAAAGACCTAAAAAAAGACAGTGCTGGTCTTGTTAGAAAGCTAGGTTTTCAATATCTAATTTAAAATTGCACAGGTACAGAGTAGGCTGCCCTGTCTGCAGCCCTGCGCCGTGTCTCGTTCACTTTGCGTCGGTCATTTCCCCACTCCCAGTAACGCACAGAAACCTCCAGTGACGTGGGTCCACGTCAGGCTCAGACGTACCGTAACGCAACCGCTCTCCTCCGTTAGGCGATTCGGCCAGTCCGTGCCTCCCCATTTTCAAGGAGATAATCCCTACCATCCGTCACTCTAATTCTAAAAATATTTCTGCAATAAACACAGCAAAAAAATGCCAGGACTGTATTACCGCTGTGTCACAAACTCCTTTGCTTTCATCCCGTGCCTCGTGATGAAGGACACGCTGCTTCAAATTCCCGGGTCCTTCAGGGGGATCAGTCTCAGCTTCATTTAAAAGTTCCCCTCCCCAGCCCTCATCTCTCCGTGCTCGCGTTGGAGAGAGGCAGGAGCCAAAAGCCCAACCGCCCAGCAACTGAAAAGCAGCAAGACAAGACCATGGCGCTTACTATTTTCACATAATCTTATTATTTATAAGCCAGTCAGGGGATTTTGGAGACTTAACCCATTATTATAAACGCTTGGATTTGGCGGTATTGTGATTGTTACTGTTATCAGATCTGTACGTACTGCGCACAACGCGGAGGAATAACGCAAAGCAAGAAAAGCCAAGTTATAGTTACAAGGAGAACATATGTTTACAGAAGAAGCAGCCAACTGAAGTTTCAGTTTTTATAGTCTAAGATGTGACTAATGCACTAAATATACACACACACACATATACACACATACACACACACACATCCGAGAGACTGGGATTTTCAGAGCACTCTTGGTGAGCTGGGTACGTACCGCTCATCGGAGAGCAGCAGGACTCGGGCGTGTAATTGCCCCTTTGCAAAAGCACCGCCTTATTCGCCTTTAGAAATGAGGCCGGTTGGAAACCTGAGGACAGACTTGTAAACCATCCAACGTGGCACCTGTCCTCCGGCAGCGGCAAGAGTGCAAGCGGCTGCAGGAGGAGAGGCTTGTGGAGGCGGGAGAGGGGCTCTATCCTCCGCCCGAGTGGTCCAGCAGGCCCCCGAGGCCACCAGGATGCCCACCAGCTTGGTCATCCTCCAGGACGAGACGGCAGCAGGGCTCCTGCAAAGCTGTGGAGCATCGAAGCACTTGCAGGAGAAGGTGATGGGGACGGGGGAAGAGCAGGGGACGGGGTGGCCACGGCTGCTGCCTTGTCCCACTGCCACCGCATCTCTGTGTCCATCTCTGACTGGTATACGGGCCACCCGGCAAGGTTTGGGCATGGTTGGGAAGCTGCTCCGGCATAGAAATACTGAATTAAAAGTACCTAGGTGACTGTTTTACCAGTATTTAGAGGTGCTGCCCAAATACCGGCAAATTACAGCAACAACGCTTCCCATCCCCTCATGCCACCAGTGACAAAAATAGCTTTAAAAGTCTGCAATATTCACCTCATCCTGTATTCTAAGTAACAGAAAACAGTCCAAACTCAACGATGTTTGGTAAATAAGAGCGGGGGGGGGAAAGAAAAAAAAAAAAAAAAGAAAAAGAAAGAAAAAGAAAGAACAGAACTGGAAGAAAAATGAGTCAGAATAAAATTCCCAAGAGGCAGCGCTGGCTGGTGCTGGCATAATTTTAAGGAACATTCTTATTTTTAAAAAGTTGATTGATTAAAGCTATTTTTAGTGCCCATACTGCACTGGATCATTCGGGTTCGTTTGCTTATGAATTGTAAAACAAAATGAGGCAGCTGCACTTCAGAAATATCTATCTCCCCAACAGCACCACAAACACGCAGACCAGAAGTAATATTTCAGCCCGAAAGACACCAAGTTGGCACATGTCTTTGGAGATGGGGCTGACTGCAGAGAATTCTTGTTTAAGAAAGGATTAGCCTGAGTTACTGGAATATTTGCAACCCACTAGTTTGCTATAAAATAACCATAACGGGACTCCAACCCGGTACCAGCCCTAAATGGACCTTGAGCAACAGGCCGCTCTGCCGGGCTGCTGCAGGATGTGCCTTTCTCCCCCAAAATGTGAATACTTCCCTTTGCCTCGCACAGCCAGAGATCGAGGAGCTGATCTTGGGGCAGAGCTCCTGGATCTGGCCCCTCTAGATCATCTTTGGCTGAAGCACGGCAGGTTGCAGCCCTGGGCCTCCCGGATGTGCCGTAAGTGCTACGGCCGGGGCATCCCAACCCTGGAAGACTTCCCTGTTGTGATGTTCATCACCACGCAATGCAGAAACCTTCCCCCGGCTCCCGAGACCCTTGCACGAGCCCAGAACTCCGCAAACCTGAGACCTGCTGCACAATGGATTGTTGTTCAGCCGGGAGAAGAGAAGGCTCTGGGGAGACCTTAGAGCCCCTTCCAGTACCTGAAGAGGCCTACAAGAAAGCTGGGAACTGTTGGCAAGGGCATGTAGCGACAGGACGAGGGGCAATGGTTTAAACTAGAGCAGGGTGGGTTTAGATCAGACATTGGGAAGAAGTTCTTTGCAATGAGGGTGGTGAGACACTGGCCCAGGTTGCCCAGAGAGCTGATGGAGGCCCCATCCCTGGAGACACTGAAGGCCAGGCTGGATGAGGCTCTGAGCAACCTGGTCTAGTTGAAGATGTCCCTGCTGACTGCAGGGGGGTTGGACTAGGTGGCCTTTGAAGGTCCCTTCCATCCCAACACATTCTATGATTCTATGATTCTAACGGATGCCTTCCGTGCCCAGGTTGCCCACGTGCCCTTTGAACACCTCCTCTTTGGTTTTGGCACTCTGGGCAGCACCAAAGGTATTTGCTCTGAAATCGTGGAGAAGGTGGCATTTGTTGTGCCAGGGAAAAGTCGCTAGTGTGCAACCGAGCCATTGCAAATGGCCAGCGGTCCTCAAATAACGCCCCCTTACTGACAAATCCCGGTAAGGACTGTAACGCAGAGATCAAAGCTTGTTCACAGCTCATTCAACGGCAGTAAAAAAGAGGCTAAATCCATCTCATTATGCACCTTAAATCATTCACCTTGCTCAATCTTTTGCAGCCACAATGAATTTAAAAGCAGTTAACTCCAACTCCTTGTCATGTGTCATTTGTCAGACAGCTTCATTTTCCCTGCCTGTTGTCACAGCTTTGTGAGGCTGTGACGAGACGGGGGATGCAGCAAGTCGCAGCTATTGGGGATTAAACTTCAAACTAAAAGGATGATACAGGCACAAAAGCACCTCGAGGGGTGCACATGCTCGCGCTGCTTCCCGATGCGGCGCAGTCAATGCAACACTAATCCCCCCTGTTCTTGGGGCTTTTCGAGCATAAAACCAGGATCCGTAAAACCCGAGCGCTACCGTTGCTGTTCCCTGCCACGTGCCTCCCCCAGCACAAACCCGTCCCGGCAGATCTGGTCCCTCCCGAACAAGCTCAGCAGGGAAATCAAGGCAACGCAAACCATCGCTACGCCCAAACCCACGGGGAAAACCTCCCCACGTCAGCCCGCCGGCACGCATCACCCTGGAAATATCGCCTCCCCTGCCCGTGTGAAATTAGCGCCTGTTAGTGCCCGGAGTGATGATAGCAAATGGATTTAGCGTGTCGTTAAGGCATCCTTAACTGCTCCAAGATGCCCCGGGAGGAAACAAGGTTGTATTGATTAAAGTGACATAAATGGACTTTGGCAGAGCCGTGCTGCGCTGGGCCGGCTCTGCGGCTGCCCTCTGAATTTTCATTTCTATTATATGATGGAAAACACCATCTTACGTGGTTTAAGTTCTGCAGCTGGAACCCCGCAGCCGGACGGTGCCAGAGGAGTCGGGGTTATCACGGTTTTCCTGCCTGTGAAGACTGCTCTGAAGCCCTTGAGTGGCGGGTTCAGACCATCCAGGAAAGCCGCTCTTCCTGCCATTTCCACGCACCGTGACAAAAACCCTCAGTAATTCAAAGCATTTTTAATTCAAAGGTGCTGTTCCTGATTGGCGATGGGGCATGGAGATCTCAGGGCCATGGCCAGAGATCCAGTCCCTACCACTTCACCCAAAATAAACTCAAGTGGTGTCTAAACACATCACAACCCATTCAGCCACCAAATCCCCTAAATCCACCCAAATGAGAGCGCTTCATGCTCACTAAATTCCCAGCCATCGTTTACCCAGCAAGGAGACAAGGACAGAAACAGTGTTTTGCCTAGTCCCCTCCGCCTGCGTGACTCACTTGATTAAAATACATATAAGCACCTATCGAAGCGGTGACATGCGAGGGTGGGCAATCAGAGCAGGTAATTGCTTGAGAGAGACGGGCGCGTGGGTGAGACGCCAAATACTCGGGGAAACAGGTCAGGGAGGGCAGAGAGCCGCAGCCGCATCCTCGGGGGCGGCTCAGTGTCATGGCAACTCGGGGCTGCAGCTTGGCTTCCCGAAACGATGCTGCTGGGGCGGTGAAGCCCAGGCGGGAGGTTGAGCCCTAAGTATCTCCCGTGCCAGCTTTGCTCCGTGGTGGGCAGCGCGGGAGGGGGCTGCGGGGAGAAGAGACGTGGGTCACAATCCGCCTGCCACCGGTCCTGCCCTCGCTGAGTTCGGCTCACGCAGCGTATGAAGCGAGGGGGCAGCGCTTTTGGGGCTTATTCCGCTTTTCTGGTCTTTGTTTTCTGTCTGTGGGTAAACGCACAAGTGCTTTTCCTACCGGGAGACACGCAGGCGGGTTTAGAGCAAATACCGCTGGCCTCACGCAGCTGGTGCGTCGGCAGGTCTGGACCAAGCACGGTTTCTCTCATTTACACCAGTATCCTGATGAACTAGCTGGGCTGAGGAGGGGACGCAGCATTCCCCTGTGCCCTCGGTGTAAGAGCTGTCACCCGCAGGGGACCACGCAGGTGACAAACATCGCAGCAGCCCCTTCTGAGGAAGGTCAGTGCAAAGATGAAGCTGCTCCAGGGCTGCAATTCCCCTGGAAACACATCACCTTTGCATCCCGTTTGCCTTTTCCCTACACGTGCCTCTAGCAAAATGCACGCCGTTCCCAGCCTGCGCTCGGCTAAATTGCTCCACCAGCTCACCGCCGCAACAGCGCAACCCTTGGGAAGCCCAACTCAGCTGGAATCCTCCAAATAAAGAGAAGAGGATGACTTCGTCTTCTCTGCCTCATCTATCCAGCCAGGGAAAAAGGGCTCTCCAAGAAAAAGCAAGCAAATAAATTAAACTTTGCAGAAGCGCCGTGCGGTGGGTAAGAAAAATCCCCTTTTACAGATGGGAAATATCAGCAGGGAAGGAGGTTGGGGGGGATGCTTTGCGAGGGCCAGCGCTCCGGCTCGCAAGCCCAATTTGCACCCACGCAGTGCGGCACAAGCCAAAGGAGACAAAACGCAGCCCCGTGCGAGTCGCCCAAATTGGGGTGGGCGTCAGGGAGAAACTGCACCCCATCCTGAGCCCCCCGAGCCACCTCCCAGGCCAGAATAACCGGCATCACCCGGGCAGGGACAGCAGGACCTCGGGCTGTGTTTGCATTAGCAGGATGACAGCTAGTATTTCCCATGGAAATACCACTTGTGGGGATATGGATCTCACTCTAGGGATTATCGGATCAACCGATCCGAGTGACGCCCTCGCAGCGGGTACAGGTCTCTCCTACCCTTCAAAACGGGGGTCGCAAACCCCCGTGCAGCTGCATGGGCAGACACCATGTGGGGGGTGGATGCCTCGACCCAACATCATCCAAACCCAAACGCTCCTCCAGGTTTCCAAGGGCAAACAAAAGGCCGAAAGATAAAAGACACTGGAAGAGAAAGAGCTGTACTTTTTCTCGCCTTTGTCCTTCGCTTCAGCTGAAGAGCTGCGTGGGATTACAGATGCAACGTGCCCCAGGAACCCTGGGGATAGTGTGAACTCATCTTCAGATGATAAAAGGACCAGAAAAACCTCTCGAGGGACCAGCGAGCCCAACACCACCGTGCCCACCCTGGGAAAGGGCCTGTGTTTCCCCGGCACAGGTTCCTAGATACACACTTTGTGCTGAAATGCCCCACGCTGCAATAATTTCGGGATGAATTTTTAACCTGATTCTCAGGAAAGAGGAAAAAATGTGTTTTTCTTCCCTGCCTTAGACACCTCAGGTGTTTTACACACGGTTACTATCCCATCATGGCGTTCAGGGCTGGTGCTCGCAAGGCCTTAGAGAGCAGCCGTGGAAGTTTTTTTTCTTGTTTCTACGACAATTCAGCTGCATTTTACAAAAAGGTCAAGTTTTTGTTTTGGGTTTGTTTTTTTTTTTTAAAAAAAAAAACTGATTTGCTGCATTTCAGTGACATTTCCCCTCCATAAACCAGCCCCAGCCGGTTGTGCCATCGGGGTCCCGGCCGAGACGCGGTGACACGCAGCGGAGGGGGTGGCCTCCCCGCGGCAGCCCGCAGCCAGGATCGATCTCGTCACAGCGTCAAGAGTAGCCCGAGGTGTTTTCAAAAGTCTTAAATATTTCATTTTCTATCAGCATGGATCCCTGTCGTAATGAACCAAACTGCACCCAGAGAGAGGGACGTTTCCATCAGCCTGATCTTATCTCGCTCCACTCGAGTGTTTCATGTTAAAATTGGGTCACTCGCATTAAAGTTTTGTTGCCTTTTTAAATTCAGCGTGCCCCCATAGCCTTTATCCGGGATTCCTAAATATTTGCAGTCAAACGAGATCAGCCCCGAGGAGCCAGCGGGGGACTTCTTAGCTTGAATTTCCCCCATCTCTGCCCGTTTCCAGCCACGCTCGTGGCGGTTCCCCGCGTGGCCGGTGTCGGGCAAGAGAACCAGCCGCCGTTAACAGTAATGATTGCTCCGATGACAAGGCACAAACTCGGAGCATGAATTACACAAGCGCTGGGGCTCTCCCCACAGCCGGGTATGAAGCATTTAACAGCTGAGGAGGGACATCGTGCTTTAACGACGCTGCTCTGACTCCTGCCCTGCCCGTCCTCGCCCGGCTCTCACCCTGCGGGTGATTTAACCAGTGACACCCTCAAAACCTGCCCCGACGCCGGCTGCCTGATGACCCAGCATTTTCGGTGCACGGCTGCATCCGCATCCTCCGGTGGGGTCCAGCTGAGCTGCTTCAGGCTGAACCTCACAGGCTTTTGGATAAAGCCAGACCACTCTTTGCACAGAGAGAGAAATAATAACAATCGTAACGGCCATAATAACGGCAAAGCAAATGGTCTGCGGGATAGGATGAGCAAAGGCCAAGCGTGGTACGACGTGGGGAGGAAAAATGACCCAGCCCAGGGCTCACACCCCAGCGGAGTCCTGGGGCGGAACGGGATGAATCACCGAGCAAACACCAGGAACGAGCAGCGAACGGCTCCGGCACACCAGAACAAACCTGCTCCTCCGCTCACACACGGCGAAAATCAATTCTGTCAACATCGGGGCAGGAGAACCCGATAGGAAGGGAGGCAGCGAGCGCGGCTGGGCTGGCTCCCCTGGGTTTGCAGCCGGGATCGCCACCCGGCAGGTCCCCGAGCCCCGGCCGCTCAGCAAGACCAGCTCTCACAGCCCAGCAATGGATTTGCCAGAAATTTGGTCAATCGAAGTTAAAACTGGCTGCTTTGCCTTTTTTTTTTTTTTTTTTTTTTTTTTAACAGTATCAGCATCAATAACAGAAGCTGCCCTTCTTGCTTTACATCATTAATGCTGCGTCCCGGACTTGGCTGCCATTATTGATATCAATATGACGTTGGTGTCCGTGTAAATGTCACTTGGTAGCAATAATGTCAACACTGTGGTCCCCAGGGTCAACAAACAGTAATTCCAAATGCCGTCCAGCCAGAAAGCGTTGAGTAATTGGGAAATGCCAATACAAAGGTAAAAATCAGGGATGCACACGGGGTGTGAAGTTTGTGTAGAGGAGGAAACTCATTTTACCCCAGTCCAGAGCTCTGAGAGCTTCTGGATTCCATCCTGTGGCTGTGGGCAGGGGCTGCCCGTGTTCTCTCCCTGTGTTTGCACTTTACCTGGGCACAAAATCCATCCCGACCAGCGCCTGCCGCCCCCGCGATCCCCACCGACAATCCCCAGCTGCTCTCAGGGAAGGGAAAGGCGCAGGACACGGGCACCCACCACCGTCCTGGCCAGCCCAGCGGGGCCATTCCAGGGCCAGCTCCTGGATGGATTTACACCATTACATTTCTAATGATCCTTCCCGGAGTTACTCGGGAAGGAGAGGGGAGAAAACACTTCGCAAGTGCAATTGAGTGCGAAGGAAAGGCAGCCACTGTCTGGCTCGGCATCGAGCGCGCGGGGGCTGAGGAAAGGGTAACCCGCCGGAGGAGCTGGCAGACGGCAGCATCGCCAGCTCAGGGCTTGCAGGGTGGTTTCAAAACGGCAAAATGTTTCTGACTTATTGCCTATAACATCTGCTCCCGCCATGTGCTGCGCTGGAGAAGAAAAATAGGTCCAAGAAGCGTGGCTGGTGTGCGCAAGAAATGCCCTTTTAACCTAACTGATGATGCTCAGATGTTTTCACTGTAACTCTCAACTCCTGCTTGAGCTGCGCCAGCAAAGTTATCTCGGCTCGATGGGTCTCTGCGCCGGCTCTGGACAGACATAACTGGCCTCGGGAAGGCTTTCAGCCTCTGCCAAACGCCTCAGCGCATCCAAAATGAAAGAAGTTCCATCCAATTTTGAGTGAGTGAAAGAGCACGGACGGGCGTTTGCAGTGGTTCAGCCAACCCCAAGGTCTACCTGGGTCTCCCCTGTCCCTGGGGTGTGACCAGCCCTGATGCAGCAGCATCTCTGCCAGATGGGTCCCTGTCCCTCGAGGCTTGCTGAGCTCCCCGCGGATCCCGATCCGGGCTCTCCGCGGACCCAGGCACGCACGGAGCTAACTGAGGCAACAAGAAGCAAAAATAAAGGACAATAATAATTGCAACCATTGTAAGTCGATGGGATTTTGGTACCTTCCATCACTCTGCATTCCCTGCCTGCTCATCCTCCGTACCCAAGAGATGTATCTGCTACACCACCAAGTTTTAGGAATGACCGTGCCGACACTGGAAGCCCAAGGTCAGCCCCACGGAAACCTCCATGTCCTCTTCTCAGTCAGGACAGCTGCATATTTTAATTAATCTGCAGGAAACTGAAGTCCTGTTCCCAAAGAGCCGAGCGCTGCCGCAGCCAGGGTCTCGTGATAGATTTGCATAAGCAGCAACATCCATCACGGACAGATAAAACTTACCTATCTCAGTACCACAATTTGATGGATGGACCCGCACCGTTAAAACAGAGTATTACTGGGAGAGCAAAGGGGGTTGTTTTGTTTTTTTTTAATGCAATACTGAATAAAAAAAGGCGGGGGGGGGATAAAATAAAATCAAATCTCCAATCAAACCCTTCATGTTGTACTTGGATCCGTGGCACATTCTTCTGATGAATAGAGGCAATTATTTTTCAGAATAATTTAAGCAGCTTTGATTCAAGGGCCAGTTTAGACTGACATTTAAATGAGCTCGAATTTAAACTGCGCTGTGTTATCAGCTAGTAATTTTCTACTTACTGCTTTAAATAACTCCGTGTCCCACGTTCGCAATGTAATAACCCCCCAAATTACAACAGTCTCAGGAGGCAAAGGACCTTAATGACTGAAGTGACCTGCTTTGTCACGGGAAGTGCTCTGGGTTCAGGCAGGTGATGGGGACGCCAGGCAGCAGCGCGGGGGCCCGAGCAGCCGGGGACATTACGGTGCCAGAGGAGACACATCGCAGCATCCCAGTGCAGGATGCTGCTGGTCATGGAAGCGGCACAGTGCGGTTTGAGGGACGTTGGAGTTCCCCTTCCTCTCTGAACCCTCTCACCGTCCCCCAAACTCTCGTATCGCTATAGTAGCATTGACGTCGGGTGTTTAGGGTTCCTCTGACAAACTTGCGTTTGGCTGGAGGCTTCCGTGCTTCCTCCCTGCTTTCCTGTCCTGGGCTGGCTGGAGAATGGTGGGGTCTGGATACATCCCACCGGCACCTAACCAAGCTTGAAGAAACCCCAGGGAAATGATAAGAGAGCAGCTGAAACCTGAACCTTTGCCCCAGATGGGAGCTGAACCTGAACCGCTGCGTCCCGGGGATGTCACGCGGTCCCTTGCGCGGTGCCCTGCGCACCCTCGGCCAGCAACACCCGCAGCGCCGCCGAGAAAAGGACTTTACTAGGGAGCTGCCAGCCTGGAGCGAAACCAACTGGAAATCCCTCCTGAGGGCTTGTTCCTGGTGAACAAGCCACATTTGTCCCTGATGCAGGTTTGGATGCCTGGACAAACATTTCCCGTCGCCTCCCAGGGCTGCATCGGTCCTTAGCCCTTCCCTGGGGCTGACACAGGGGGACACGCATTTCTGGATGGCTGAATTCATCTGAGAGCTGTGACATATCATCTGCTCTCCCTGCGGTTTAACAGTTATAAGGCAAATATAAATACATTCCCCCTCCTTTCACAAAGACGTTCTTTGTGGGTTTTCTATCCAGGGACTTACCAGCCTCGCTGTTGTGGTATCCGAGAGCCTTACCATCTTTAATGGCTTCTTTGCGTGAGTAATGCATTTACATGCGTCTCACCCAAAATGCTCTTTCATGCTCTCTATGTGCTTTTCTTCCTTGGCACAACTCTCCAGTTTTATTCCCTTTTAGCTGAGCCGTAGCCTGTGCTGGGATGACAAACGCAGCCCTTAATGGCAAAGGAAACGAGGCACATTTCGGATGCAGCACTTCTGAGACGACAACGGGTCCCAGATGCGCCTAACCCAAAAAAAACGAGGAAATGGCCCCACCTGTCCTCCCAGGAGCCTGCGGGCTGCCCCACAGGGACCGGCTACAGAAATCAGGGGGACAATTGCAGGCAGCAATGGCACTGGGACCAGCAGGTCCCGGCTCCTTTAGCCATCGCAGGTCCCTGTATTTCAGCACAGCTTGTTGGAGCTGAACCCGGAGCTTCGGCAGGTTTTGAAGGGATGAACGGCGTGTTAATATAGTAAAACTGAGGAGTGGGATGATTTTATAACAAACGTCTTGAGGTTATGGGATATAAAGCATCCACCTCCAGGTCTGGATCCTCCAGTCCCAGTACCTCCAGCTACGCCGCGCTCATCGATCACGCATGCATTTAGTAACTATGTCAACATGAAAAGTCTATCGATTCCTCCATTTCTCTGCTCTACAGCCTGCTCTGATGAAAACGTCTCGCTACCAGCATTTTGGCAAAGCTCGCTGGTCATCTCCAGGCTCAATGGGAAATACCCACTGCCTCTCTCTCCCGACCAGCTACCACGAAGGGCATGGAAGAGGGGGACAGGAAGAAGTCCAGTTATTCCGGTCCATGGTGATGTATGCATTGCATCACCCATGACAAAACCAACATGCAAGTGCCTGGTTATTGTCCTCACAACGGTGCCCAGGTCCCTCTACGTGGGACCCACCGCTGGCTCTCACTGGGGTCAGACTTATTCGATGCTCCTATAAGCGGTGCCTAAAAACGCCGGACAATGCAGAAACAAGCGTTGCCTTGCCCCAGGTCGTGCTGCCTCTGGCTTGGACCGTCCTATTGCTCCGACTGATGGAAAAACCGGGGAGCCAGGAAACACGTTTTACCCAGCCGCAGTGGTTGGGTTGGAAATCTCGACTCTTTTTTTCCTTGCAGAAAGTATCTGGCCATGGGAGGGAATCTCTAGGTTAGAAGCTGATTTCCAGGCACGTCTGCAAATGTCTTTATCTGCCCTGAAGACAAGCCAGTCTCCAGCACAATAAAAGCAACGCAGCGTCCGAACCCCACCTTTGCTAGGGATCAAGGCTGGGAGCTGTGCCAGCATCCTGGTGAGAGCGGGACTTACCGCTCCATGCCTGACAACTGGACCATGCTAGAAAAATGCTAAAAAACTGGTAATTCTGCTCAAGTGCAAAGGCCAACAAGCCAAATCCTGGGAGCTTCAACCAATCTCCACGTGCACAGTCCTCCGGATGCTTGCTCCCGCCCGGCCAGGGGCTGAAATCCCACAGTGGGGACCAGAGGGCCACGGCAAGGGGACGCCCGGTGGCTCTGGGATGAGGATGCTGCAACGGGAAGGGGCAAAGGTCCCTGGAAGTGACTTTTGCAGCCGTCTGCAACCAGCCGTGACCCTAATAGCTGTCCCAGCCGGCCACGCCAGCACAGCCGGGCTCTCGCAAGCCAGGAAAAGCCCCTAACAGCCTTAATTTTTCTCCCTGCTCGCCTCTGCTCTCTCTTGCTTCTGCCTCCAACTGGAATATTATCAAAATAAACAAACAGTGGATCTTAAGATGCAGCTGACAGAAAAAAAGAAGGAGCGCTGGCCATCCCTGTCAAACTGAGGGAACACGAGCCAATTCTCAGCAGATTTTTCAGGCCACACAAAGGTTCAGACGTGCAGTCTCTAGCCCAGACCTCCACCACCACCCCTTTGCCCGGCCGAGTTTGACGGAGAGCTAGATTTTTCTGCTGCCTCAAATTATTACTACTTTTTTTTTTTTTTTTTTTTTTAAAGTTTTGGTGCAAAATAGTTTCGGTTTTGTGGATTAGTTTTTTGGGGCTTCTTTTTTTTTTTTCTTTTCTTCTCTTTTTCTTCCTTTTAACCCCCGCGTTGATGAGCGGAGCCCCATATTGCATCTGCTAATGCTGCTCCGTGCCGCTCAGCGCCACAGGCGGGACCGTGGTGTGCCCGGAATGGGGACCGCGAATCCTTTGCATCCCGACACTGGGAGCACTGCTGAGGCTCCTCATTACCGTAACGCTGATTAACACCCACACTACTAAGGGAGCAACAGGGTCAAGCGGGACAGAGGCAAAGGGAGCGGGAAGGAGACGCGGACCCTGAGGGTATGGTGCAGGATGGGGCGAGGGGAATCCGGAGAATCGGGTCGGCCTGGGGCTCCAGCGGCATCCTGAAGGAAGGGAGACGCATTGCTGCGTTATCTCAGAGTTATCTTTTTCTGGCTTGCAAAAGCTGGCACGGCCAGCTAGGACAGCCGGTCGGGTGACAGCAGATGCTGGACGAGCCAAGTCCATCTCCCACCTATCCCAGAGCTACAGGTGGGGAGGAAGCGCTGAGCACGGGGGCTGCGGTGGCACCACGGGGGGCTCATGGTATTGGGGGGGGGTCAGGTCTGTGTCTGGGAAGCCGCTCCACAAAAGCCTGGCTGACAGCAGTGAGCAAAAAAACGATGCTCACATTTCTCCCCTGCGGGCACGCGTCCCACCGAGGGCCTGATCCTTCCCTCCCCTTGGCACGCTCCAGCCGGCCTCGAGGTAAGGATGCTGCTGGAGATGGACTTTCCACTCCAGCTTTATCCAGCCCCAGGCCGCAATCCCCGAATATCTGTGCAGGCTGGAGAGCCCTTCAGACAGACGCAGGCAGCGTGGCGGGCAAGGAGTGCGGTCAGTGAGTAACTCACCTGGGTCCCCAACCAGGCTGTTCTTTCTACATTATTTTTCCATTTAAAACCTATCACCCAGTCAGACCCTCCCCCACCGAGCGGCGACACGGCTCCTCCCGAGCCTCCCGCTCCCCCTCCCCGGACGGCGACCCGTCGGGGAATGGCCCCATCCATCTCCCGCTCATGGCTGACAAGTGAAATTGCTTCATATCCTCCTCCAAAATGCGCGGAATGAAACCCAGATCTATTTTAACACATATTCAAAGGGACACTGTCAAGTAGTTTAGATCCAAAATGAGAGATTTTGTAAACAAACCAACCAAACAAAAGACTTACAAAGCTTGATATTAATAGAAAAGTTATTGGGCTGCCTTTTTTTTTTTTTTTTTCCACACAGCAATAAAAAAACAAAAACGCTTTTTAAAAATTCCCCCTGCAGTGTTTGCCACCCAAACAAAACAGCTTTATTCTGAGAGATGAGAAACGAGCCCCGGGAGGAGTGGGAGCTGCAGAGAAGGCACTCGGAAGGCAGCTCTGGGAGAGGTGATGAAAAGCTTTAACCCCCTTGTCCCCCCACTTTTCACCCTCGTCCCCAAGCTCTCCTACCTCAGCTCAGCAGACCCGAGTGCTCTCATGGTCTGGAGACCCCCTGGCATCGGCAGGGCTCCCCGGGAGGATGCTCCCGTCTGGGTGCGGAGACCCCCCCTGTCCCTCGCAGGGGTCCCGGCGCTGGCTGCAAACCAGAGAAGCGGAGCCCAGGGCAGGGACGAGCAAAGAAATTTGAGCTTGCAACCATGAGAAACATCGGCGCAGCTTCTCCCTCTCCCTCCTGAGCAGGCCAGGTTGGAGAGCAGCCAGCTGCCTCACGTTCCGTTAAGCCCCCTGACCCTTTGTGATGGGTACTGATGGCTGCAGCTGGCAGAGAGGACCAGCTGAGGGGCTGGGTAGGTCTTTCCTCAGGGCGGTGCTCGGGGGGATGCTGGCAGGCCGGGCTCGTTGGCCCAAATTGGGGCAAAACCCTCACAAACGCTGGGATCGCCCAGGGCTCACGCTGTCAGGGGCTGCGCAGAGCAGCTCCGCTCCCGCAGCGGAGGGTTGGGAGGGGTTAGGGCCGGCATTACTCGGGATACGGCTCTTGGGAATGTGGGATGGAGAGGAAGGGGGTGAGAGGAAAATGGTGCTGATGATGGGGATGTGGCATCTCCGCACAGTGGCTCCTCCGGGCCGGGAGGTGATGGAAGCCTGGGGCTGCCCTAGGATGGACCAGCAAAGCCATTCCCAAATCCTGACCCATGCACGAGCCCCGGGTGCTTTGGCAATGGGCAAACACTTGAATATCTGCTTGGGTGCAAGCCCTAAAAAGTCCAGCTTGGTATTGCAAAAAAAAACCCAAACCAACCGAACCCCTATTGAATTGCACCTGGAAAGTCAGCGTTTTGCAGCAAAACTGCCCCAGGGGCCAGCAGTGCCCAGCGCAGGCACCGCTCCGCTCTCCATCCCGGTAAAACTGACACGTTTTGTCCTGGTTCGTGGCCAGCCCGGCCCAAGCCACGACACGTTTCAAGCCTGAGCGAGGGACAAAGTAAGAGCAGCTCGTTCCTGAGCCGCACAACCCGCTGAGGGACAAAAGAAGGGAAAAAACCTGAAAAAAATACAGGGAAGTTAACCCAGTCTGCTGCAAGGTGGGGCGCCTGGACCCTCTGTTTTGAGAGGATCTCCGCATCGCAGCACCTCGCTTCCCAACCGCTCCCAATGGGAATGGGAAAACTTCAAGCCAAGTGTGCCGGGGCGGCCAAATTATTACTGTCTTTTCTTAATTTTCCTGAACTGCGCTAAAATGAACAGCAGAGATGCCCCGTGACGAACGCGTGCCAACGCTGCTTTCCACTGCAAAGTCCTTCCCAAGGCACTGAACCCCCCCCCGCCCCGGGTCCCTGCAAGGTTAAAGGGAAAATCTGCCACAGCAGGCAAGGCGATGGGCAGGAGCTTCTGCAAAGAGTTAGAAAAAAAAAGAGCACAGTATTTATCGTGAGGCTTTCTATAAAGCGACTCACTTGGGCTCTGCTTTGTGCACGCCGGAGCCTGCTTGCAGCTACCCGCAACCCCTCTGTTAATAAAGGAAGGGGTAAAGCGGTGATGGATTTCTCGGGGCGCTCGAGCACGGGGAGCCCTCTGCGCCCTCTCCACCGTTGCAAACCGGGGCACCGATGGCTGCAATGACAGACGGACGATATATCCTTTGGGATTAAACCCGCTCGAAAAAGACCGACTGGCTCCAGGAGCAATTTAAGAGCTGTGGGATTGTGCCTTGATGGTGCAGCGGATCCCAATGCAGCGTCAGGGGTGGAAGCACATCAGTCCAGCCGTGCCCCACATCTGGACCGGCAGTGCCCACCCCATCTTGGGAAGCGCAGCTCTTGAGGAGATAACCGCGGCCGGCGTTAACCTTGGCCAGCCCAAGGTCTCTCAATTGCTTACCTTGGGTTGATGCTGGCACCGGGGGCCAGCTGGGAAGGGCTGGGGTTTTATTAAAACCAGGCTTGTTTTCCATAAAATTGGAGATTAAACTAATAATATTACTCTGCTGCTGTATAAACCTTTACATCCTTGGGCTTTAATAAGTTTTGCAAAGGAGGGAAAGATTAGCAGTCGTATTTTGTAACTAGTGGAAAACAACGCGGGTGCAGCAGCTTGGGTGAGGGCACAATGAGGGAGGGGTGAAGGGACCTGCCCCCGCCATCCCACTGCCGGCTCCCGCACCGGGCAGTGATGCTCCTCCAGCCGTTTCGCCAAATTTGGTACCCACTGATGCCGAGGGCAGCGATCCCACCCTGCCCGGGCTGCCTGCAGCAGGGCAGGTCCGTAACAGCAAACCTGAAAAATCCCTGATTTGCAGGGTCTTTACTGCCCCGAGGTGGTGTCACCGCCACCACAGCCACGTTTCTAACCTGTCCTCGCAATCCTCACCCCGCAGCATCGCTGCCTGGAGCTGGGAGCACCCGAAATTCCTCCCAAAACCAAGGAGGCCTCGCTGCCCCCCTTCCACCTGCCGGCAGCCCCAGCTCTCCCGTGTTGTACCGGCAAGGGAGACGCTCGGAGAAGCCACAAGGAAAGCTTTGCCCAGCCGGGTCCCATGCTGGAAAATGAAAAAGGAATTGCAATTTATGCTTTAAATGAGTTAATGTTCATGAAGTGCTCTCGTATCGGTGCAGGCGGTTGTCAGAGCCAACGCAACGAAATGCTAATTCAGCTCCGCAATCAATGGTGCCTTTCTCACAAGTGGCTCGATAATTATGTCTAAACAGAAATGAGTTTTTTAAAGAGGTAAACAGCTGAAATTCATTACCTCCCTCTCTAGTTATCTGGAGAAAACTGGCGACACTGGCAAACGCAGGAGGTTTCTGAGGGCTGCCCATAGGCAAGTTCAGGTGCTGCTGGTAGCCACGATGCAACGAGGAAGGGCACGATGCCGCTCTCTGCGCTGGATTTCACTGGCATGAAGAAGACTTACAGGACCAGAGGATGCGATTATATCCAATGGCTCATCAGCCGCGGGCCTGACCCGAGTAGGGCAGTGGCCGTGTCCCCAGCGCCGACCCGCGCAAGCCCCCAGGGAGGGATGTGCCCGCAGGGAACGGCGGAGTTTGGGCTGGGGAAACAGAGCTGCAGCCCACCAGCTTATCTCCCGAAGCACCAGGTCTCCAAGAGGACGATTATTCAGCAATGTCTTGCTAATAGAAGAAAAAAGATCAGTTAAAGCTCTTTGGAAAGATTGCAGCAAACTGTGGTCTTTCCTTGAGAGACAATTACTCATCTGGTTCCCCCGTCTAAGAAACACACTTCAGAATTAACGAGGCCCCTCCCCAGCACCACTTACAGCTTTCAAAAGAGCACGTTGGCAAATCACCGGGAAAAAACGCTCACAGCCCTGGGATGCTCAAGGATGTTAGCAAAGCTTTGGGGAAAACGCAGAAAACTCAACCTCTCGGATTTTTTTTCAGTGCGCGCAGACATGAAGAAGACCCGCAATGCCTGCAGTGGGCAGAGAGGCTCCGGGCTGGGCACAGCACCGAGGATGCTCCGACTTACTCCATCCGCTTCCCCGTGTGGGAAATCCCAAGCACGTTTTTCTGGGAGCACACGTGCCCAAGCCGGGCCCTTTCCAAGCCCTACAGCCAGCGGAGAGGAGCCGGCTGGGAAAGCAGGGCCGGGAGAGGCTCTCGGATGTCAGACGGGGGCTCAAAGCAGAAGCAGCGCGGGGGTGTCGGGGTCCCGGCGGGGGCTCCCCGGGGGAACACCGACTGCCCGGGGTGTTTGGGGTCTGACCCCCAGCCCGCTGCTGTCTGTGGAGAGACTCCTCCCGACCCGGGCAGGATCGCAGCGAGCCAAAGGAGAACAAATATTGACCTGGATGCTGAAATGAGCTTGCGGAGGGTTTTTTGGCTGCGAGCTGCTTTTTACTCGGGCTAAATGGTTATAAAATTCAGGGGATGTTTGCAATGGAGAGCGACAGCTGCCAGCCAGAGCGAGTGAAGGCTGCCGAGAGCATCTGCGAACCGGGCTTTAAATTTTGGTGGAAATCATCTGGATTCGAACCGTTTCCTTTCTGTGTTTTCCTCCTGAGGGTGCTGCAGGGAAGAGGCTTTTTGCTCAGAGCGGTGACGGACATTTTGACGTTAAGCTGCAGGAGTGATCGACGGCGTTCAGGGTGCAGTACTTGGGTCAAGCACGGCTGTAAACTCCACCAGCTCTGGCCCCAGTCCAGCAAAGCACTTAAACGTGCCTTTCTCCTGCGGATTGCGCCCGGGCTGGAAGAGCGGGCAGGGCAGTAAATGGAGGGCGAGCCTGACGCACCAGGAGGAGAGGATGGGGAGGATGCGATGGCGCCTGAGGGCAGGGAGAGGGATGGGGCCGGCAGCGAGCGATGGGGCAGGAGGGGAACTCCCAGGAGATCACCCGTGGTATTATTTACACATATTTCAGAGGCAAAGTCAGGACCAAGGAAGCATATAATGACGGTAATTGGCGGCACGCAGATGATTAACCCGAATTTCTCAAGTTCTGCCCGTGCAGTTTTCTTCGTCTCAATTTTCGCCTTCTAAAAAGTACTACCTTGGGTTTATTTTCCAATAGCGAATGAACCCAGGGCTTTCAGCTTTAATTGGGCTATTCTGTGGCAACGAGAAGTTGGCATCTTGTGCAGGCAGGACGGCAGGGCTGAGCGAAGAACAACCCACATCTGGCGTTTCTCCCATTCAATAGCAGAACAAAGATAAAACATGGTGTTCAAATAAAAGCTAAAGGCATCATAGGAAGCACACAGCTGCAGAAATGTTTCCAGGCTCAGCACAGAAGCTGGAAAGCAATTAATAGAAGCCCAATGCAGTGATTCCCACCTTGGGCTGAACTCTTCTGGAGGTGTTCTGGGCTGTATGTGCCAACCTCTTTTTCTTGCATGAGAGAATTTTCCATCGTGACGTGGATATAAAACCAAACGTAAGACAGGTAGCAATTCATTTCCAAGCACAGACAGGCTGGGAAAAATGAGAGAAGACACTCACATGAAGCAGCGTGGGCAATTCTTATGAAAAGACTTTGCAGTGCGCCTCCGGGAGAACTTGTCTCATGGGTTTAATACCAATGTACTTGATGTTCAAGTCATTAAACGTGCATAATAAATCCAGGGAAATACCTAAATCCATTTCTCTAGGTTAATTCTGGGCCTTTTTAACATTTGGTGTGACTGAACGGGTCAAAGGTTTACAGAGTGCCGGCAGAGAGAGACGATGCCTGAGTTGTCCCTTAAGGAGCTAATGCAACGTCTGACCTCCAGCCCCGAGTCGGCCGTGCTGCTTTCTGAGCTGCCCAGAGAATTTTCATTGGCCTCACTTCTCCCGAAAAAGAGGACATTTGAAGATGCAAACACTGGCACTTCAGGTTCTTCTTAAGTTTTCCTTGTGTGTCTCCTCGTCTGGGGATTTCCTGGAAGCTCCAGCCATCAGCACACATCCAACCTGCTTAAGAGACCGAGCTGCAGCGCTCTTAACCCGATGAAAACCCTTAAGAACTGGCGGTACCACAACTCATTTAGTGTAGTTAATTGCAGCCCTAATGAGCCTAGATCTTGCACCCCTGTGGTTTCAACGTGATTGCTTTCTCTACCTGTTCTCATTGAGAGACTCTGGATAGGATGTCCCAGACTCGCCCTGTGTTGTACCCAAGAGACTTCTCTGCAGTTGGGTGTGATGCTACAAGGCAATCTCCTCTCTCTCCCGCTGGTCCATGGCAGTCCTGCTCATGGGTGGTAAATGAGACGGGCGCAGTGCGTTGCACCCCTCACCCTGCCCAGGGGTGATGCATTTCTACATCCTCCTACCTCCCATCGTGCCAGCGGCTCAGCACCTGCACCAGGAAGAATCCGCTATTTCTGTTGACAGCAAAGACAGAGTTCCCCAGTTACGAAGTTACCCGCATCTGTAGAATCTTGAGTGCGGCACAGATTCTCAAAATCATCTGGGAGACTCGCTCCACTGACCTCCTACAGTGTTTCCTTGAGTTCAACCGCTGCTATTGAAGCAAACCTGTCCCCTAGAAGACTTCTGTCCCCTTCTCCACACACTGAACAAGGGGAGAACGGCGATATTCTTTTGATTTTAACCTCAGGACCGGAGGGTTCCATGTTTCTCGTTGTAAATACCAGTTTGGGGACCAGGAGCTCAACATCTCCTGTGCACCTCTGCCTCTCAATGGCTTCACTTCACAGCCCAGTTGTGTCCAGTTCTCCTACAGCTTCATACCGCGCACAGGACACCATTGCCAATAAGCAGATGCTCTTTTAAACCCACTTTTCACCATGAAACCATTAGGAAGCTCTCAGTCTGTTTGCAAGCAAAAACCAAACCATACAATAATAGTGCCATCCCCAGCGAGAAAACCAGAATTCTTTTAAAAAATTGCTCGTATCCGGCTATAAGCAGCAGAAACTTCTCAGCCTTGCAAGGGAACTTGCCACCCCTTCTATCCATGAGTTAGATCCCGCAATCCGCTTTCCGCCACCCAAGATGTTGCACTGTCTGTAACACCAGACTCGGCACGATAGCCTCGCGGTAGCCCTCGGTCCCCGCCGTGACCTGATGGTTCCCGGCTGCTGGAAACGATCCCTCTCCTCGGGTCAGGACGGTTCGGTGCTGAGAGCTGTAATTTTTAGTATTGTTCCCCTCCTGACTGCGTTGGATAATGGGTGCCTCGTGGTGGCCGTCGCGGGGCTGCAGCGACAGCGAAATTCGCTGGGCTGTTCTGAACAGCCAAACAACTTTTCCAGAAAGAAAAATATTTTGCCGTCTCCAGATTCTGCACTGAGTAAAAATAACTCTCAATTCCCCTCTCAATTAGTTGACCATCACGAAGGGCTGAAATGTGCATCTAATTGTGCCTTTCTTGCCTCAAATTATCTCTGAGAAAGCGGCTCAGTCCCCGCCAGTCCCCTGGTACCGCAGGGCACCGCGCCGGGGCTGGTCCCTGCGGGAGGGCAGCCAGGACAGGGACAACGGGGCAGTGCATCCAGTGGGGTCTGCAGCGGGAGGGAAGAAGGATTTTGGGGAAAAACGGGAGAGAAAGAGCTTGCAGAGGAAGGGAAAGCTCTGGGCCATAGTGTGGGTGATCGGGACCGGAGCAGACGTGGGGTGCAGAGCTTTACAACCCGCTTTGGAAAGGGCAAGAAAATTCAGAAGATGCTCTAGCTCTAAGGTACGTGGAGAAATGTATTTAACTTAAAAAAACCAACAACAACAACGAAAAAAACCAAGAAGAAAAAAAAGCATTTGCTTGCGGATTAGAATTCATTAATTGCAACAGACTTAAATTTGGGAATTGCGCTTCCTCGCCCAACAAACTGTCGGCAAATATTTAACCAAAGAATTGATGGAGGAAATCTCCCCTGCCCATCGCGGAGAGGCACACCGGCACCGTCCACCCGCACGCAGCCGCCCTGCCGCTGCGCGGCTCCCCGTGTGGCTGCGTCCCCCTGGGTGGCACTAAGCCACGCGGAGGAGGTGACACCCACGCTGGCTCCCGGGGAGCCCTACAGCAGCGCTCGGCTCTATTCTCTCTGGCTGTCGTCTCTTTTTTCCCCCCCCCCCCCCCCCTCTCTTGGGCGATGAATAATGAGAATAAAAATGCGAAAGAAAGCGGTATGACAGTCAATTACTGCCTTTGTGATTAACCACCCAAGAGCAGCCCCTGCTCAAACCAGCACTCGATGCGCCTTTTAAGCAAAACCATTCCGCTGGATCCCACGATGGACATTTAAGCAGGAAGACAAAGTATCTGCTGATTTATTTTCTTGTTTTCTTATATAATCACAGCTTCCTAAATGTTAATGGCTCCACGCTACACAACTGCCAGCGGTATTTGCACACAAGCCTTGCTTCTGTACGTGCGAATGCACGGCGCTCTCGCCAGCGGAGGTGTCGGTGCGTTGGGGGAAGGAGCAAATTGCTGCGCTTGGGGCTCCCCGCTCCAGGAAAGGAGCCCACGGCTCTGTGCAGATAAAGGCAAGAAGCTCGGCTGCTCAGGCCCCCAGGGTTTCAGTGCGGGGTGACAAAGCTGGCACAAAATGCAAACGGCAGCCTCCCGGGATCCAGGTCTGAGCTGGCACCAGGAACCGGGGCGGGGGGCGGATGCTGAGTCCCGCAGCAGCCCTGGGAGATCCTTCCCACCTGGACCAAAACACCCAAACTGACAGCAATCCACCATTCCCCTGCAAAGGAGCACCGGCAAAAAGGATAAAAACCCTCTCTACCGAGAGAGGTAAGAGCTCCAAGGACAAATCTTTCCCCAGCATCCAATTAAAGGTTTCATTATTCCCTATTAGCACACCAGGCAGAGCAGGATAGCTAAAGCAAAGAAAGTCCCCTCTATCCGGAGACTGGCGGTGGCCGCAGACATTCAGATCACACGCCGACGTTCCACAAAGCTACTGAAAGTACTCGCCCAGCACACGTTAATCCAGCACCCCGGCACGGCACCGTGCCCAGATTCAAAGAGGAAAACGCAGGAGCTCCGTTCGGGGTGAGCAAAGCATCGAACACCCATTATTTCGCTGCGAATTTCTCCTCCGCTTCTCATTCATTCATTTCATAAAGAAACCTCGCGTCTAACCAACTTAATTTTTCCCAGACGGAGCACCTGCCCATGTAACCCTGTCCGAAGTGCGTTTTCCTCCGCCCGGCGCTGCTGCTTTTCTCTGTACGGAGAATTGGAGTCGACGGGCACAGGACCAGCTCAGGACGCAGCCGACGGGGCTCTGCCTTAGAGTCAGGTTTGGGAAAAACACTTTGCCATTTTGCGCCTCCGTTTCCCCATCTCTAGAACCAGGAGGAAGTAAACGACCTCTTTTTTCAAAGTGCTTTGAGCTCGACTGGTAAGAAAAAGTAAGTAAAGCCTAGATACCATAATTGCTTAAACTTCAGCAATTTACCCCTAAAAGTTCTGACCTTCCCCCTTGTCCCCACCTTTACCAGTCTTGTACCAGACCATCAAAGTCATTTAGCCCAACTCTTCTCCCTGGATTTGTCCAAACATATGATAAAGTCAACATTACGACGAACCACGATCACCACCAGGACCAAGTGGTGATCCATTGCTGCCACAATGAGAAACCCCATTTTGGGGTTACACCAGGGTTTCAGACAAAGTGTGATCCCGTCTCCTGACGTCCGGGTATCAAGGCAACCTGTCTGTATTGTAAGGGCTTTCTCCAGGGGTTTCTCCTGTTACAGAGTCTCAGGGATTCTCGCTGTGATTAGAGACTCCGTTTCCAGCCAGACAAACGACCGTGCCAGGCTTGGGGATCCTATTGCCAGCACTAACACTCGCGCACTCAACCGACAAGCAAGCACTTAAATAACCAAACCAAACCCAAGTTATTTTAACTCTGCCTGAAGTTATTCTAGCTCTCTAGGGCATCCAGCCGATGGGTTTCGCCCCCCCCCCCCCAAACTCGCTGCCCCAGGTCTCAATGCAAAGCCGTGGCTGAAGCTGCCTGACCCCTGAGACACCTTAAACACAGCCTTTTTCTTCCCATTTTTTCCCTTTTTTTTTTTTTTTTTTTTTGGCCTGGAGAACTGCATCTCCGAAGAAGTGAAAGGTTACCTGGAGGGTTACAGCACTGCACCGTGAGAGGAGCAAAAAAACTATTTCGCTTTATCACACCTTGTGTGGGTCTCGCGCAGCTCAGGAGACTCCAGCCTGTGTGTCGCTTCCGATAAAACATTCTGAATGAAGGTACCATTTAGAAACGCTTTATGAATATGTATTAAATGATTATTAGAAGCAATGACTGTGCATTCTTTAAGAGCTTATTGTAAATCATCATGCAATAAAATACATCAAAAATAAACTCTCAGCCACTGATGCTTTAATAAGCTGCAATAAAAACACATATCAGAGCTTGTAACGCTGCTGAGCAGAACCACGTGCAGCTTTAAGGAATTAATTTCAGCCCGTTCGACACCTTCAGCCTGCAAACACTTAGGCAAGGCTGCACCCCCCGGGGAGCTGGCAGCAAGGGGGGCTCAGCCCCACGGCACCCCAGCTCGAGCAGGAGCAGGAAAACCCCACGGACGATAAAACACGGTCAGGAAGGGAAACCTGCGGCATCCCAAGAGCTGGGAAAGGAGGGGCTGCGCAGGGAAGGCTGAGCCACCAGTTGCGCAAGAAAGTTACTTCCGGATAGGTTTTCACCAGGTGAAACTCCAAAGTTTTGGGTTTTTTTTTTTCTGCGTAAGGAGCCTGGCACGTCCGAGCCCTGCAGCGTGGGCAGCGGGCAATGACGGTTGTGTTTGGAGCCGAGGGAATCCATCAGGAACCATCCCCGCATCCCGACGGAGCTGCAGCCCGGCCTGGATGAAGCAGGGGAGAACAGGCTCCCACCTCACCTGGAAACCAAAAATTCCCACTGCAGGGACTGGTTGCAGACAGCCCTGCTCCTCTCAAGCTTTTTACTCCCACAAAGGCCCCTGGCCCGCGAATGAATCCTGCACAAGTAACGGATTTTACTTCCTTTCCAAAGGCAAATTTGGGATACGCCTATAAAGACCAGGGTGCAAACAGGGGCTCTGCTCGCCCCTGTGCGGAGTCCCCCGAGCCGAGCTCCCAGGAGCCACCCGGGCAGTCGCCAGACACAGCTCCTCCTCGCTTTACTGATGACAATTCATCATTCTACTAGATCGTTTTTATCATTTATTATTTTTAGCAAGCCTGAGGAAACAAATCACTTCACTTCACTTCAAAGACCTGCTGTGCCTTTCTCTCAGGGACATCCCAAACGCTGCCGCTGCGTCGCAGCTCAGCTGCAGGCGCTGCCCGTGCCGCTGGACCTGGTCCTACCTCGAGGTTCTCATCTCCTTCTGGGAAATCAAAACTGGGTTCGAGTTCTTGAAATTAATGGCTGGTGCGTCCCTCCGTCCCTGTTTGCTAAGAGGGACCTGCAGACGCCGCGAGAACAAGCAGCAGAGTCCACTGACATTTCCCTGCTCAAACTCTTCTCCTTTCCCCCGTTTCTTATTTGGCAAAACAAGTTTCCACCGAAGACGGTCGTTTCGGTAACAATAACAAAATCTGGGCTGCAAAAAGAGCAAGATGAAAGTAAAAAGATTCCCATCAGTCGGTGACTGGGAATCGTGAGATACTTCGGTGGGAATTTTCCGTCAGATCCCAACCGTTTCATCCCGGTTTCATTCTGCTGATTTGTGGCGCTTTTTCCCTCTCTGGAAAATTTGTCTACGAAGTCCACTTGCACAGAAGGGACAAACCCCGTGGCCACCGACATCCTGTGCTGGGCCGGTTGCTATTTATCCCAACCACCGCTCGGGAGCCAACTTCTGACCTTTTAGATTTTGGAGAACCGTAAGATTATACCGACAACAGTTAAGAGCTTTTAAAAACAAAAAAAGCTCCTGGCGTTTATCTCCAAGGTCTCTCCGATCCCCAGGCTGCCCCCGTAACTGTTGGCTGGGTGTTCCAAGAGGACAACACCAATTTTTGCAGCTCCTTGGAGAGGACGGGGCCGGAGCGAAGGGAGGGTGAGGCGGAGCACGGGCATCGCCTCCCTGCCAGGATCACCCAGGAAAGTCCCAGCACTCGGGTCATTTTCAATTCAATTATCCGGAGAATTGCAGCGTCTTCCTTTGGCCGGGGCGAGAGAGGAGCAAGCCAAATTTCCAGCTATTTTGTAACCCGAGTTTTTATGAGTCTTTATCGCAAACTCCTCTGAAAACAAACACACAATTTGTAAGAGCAGGGGAGCTGGCTGAAACGCTGACGGCTGCCTTCCGCGCGAAAGAGAAACGGGAAATACCTGCAGACGGTAGCAATTGGCTCCAAGCCATTTTCGCTGAGAGACGGAGAGAGGGTTCAGGGAAGCGAAGGGAGACACCGGGCAGGAGACTCATCAGAGCCGCTTCCGCGTTGCAAAACTTCTTTCCCTCCACCATTTCTCTGAGGAGGGCATTTTGCCTTTGGAGGGAGGGGTGGGCCGCGTCTGAGCCCGGATGCCAAATGGCATTTTGATGCTGTTTCGTTCCCCGAGCGAAGAGGACCGAAGCGGCACCCGTAATTTGGCCCTGACGGCCGAGCCCACCTGACGGAGAAGGCAGCCCCGCCGCTTCTGGGGACCCCCGGCCATTTCTGTTGCCGTTTGCTTTTCCTTGCAGGAAGGGTTTCTACACGGGGCAATCAAACCAGGGAAAGAAAAGGCATTAAAATGATGCAAACGGCTTTCACAGCTGAGAAGAGCAGCTCCTGACCCGGGCTGTCATTTGCTGTTTAGAAATAAGTAAGCCGGTTCTCCGTGTGCGTGGAGACACCGGCACCGGCGAGAGGTTTCCCAGCGCGGCCGAGCGGGACTTACAGACAAGGAAGGGTCATAAAAAAGCCAGATGTTAATTGTGAAATCATTAACCAGCAATCAGTCACAGCCCAGCACAGGACCTGCACGGCACCGAAGCGTCACATATGGTCTCTCTGGGACTTAAAAAACGCTCTATCGGGTATTACAGCACCAAACTTGCCCTGCTTCATCTGGGAACTAAAAGTCATGTGTTATTCCCTCAGAAACAGGTCTCCCGGAGACAGTTGTCCCAGCAAACGACAGGGTAGCAAGGAGCACGATTCAGCCGAGGGCGCACTGGTCTGGCACCGATCTGCGCAGGAGGCACCGCCGGTAACGACCAGCGTCAGACAGCTTTCAGTTTCAGCAGCAGCGCTGCCTTCGCTAATTAGCGCCCTGGTAATTGGTTAGGGAAGTATGGAGCACCAGCAGGCTGATGTGATATTTGTACGGCCCGAAATGGGAGGAATACAGTAGAAGAAATTTCTTGCCGGAGCTTTTCCGCAGTCAGGAATTGTGCTGAGGTTCCTCGGGTGGGAGCCTCCCGACTTCCAGCACGTGCTGGAAATGTCCCCGTGTTTCTTGCCCGGGGCTGAGGGGCGGCTGCGAGGAACAGTCCCAATTTACCCGGACAGAAGAAGCCGCTTTTGCACATGACATCCAACTCGCACCGCAGGCACTTTGCTAAAAGGTGGTGTCAAGTCTGAGGGCTGGGGATGCCCAGCGGCATGAAAGACCCTCATATTAAGATCGAACAAAAACGTAGACCCAGAAATCCTCTGTGCACTGAATTTTCTGTATTTATATTATCTGGTTGAGGTTAAGTCACAAACCGAGTGAAGAGCAAACGCTGGCAGAGTGGGACCTCCCGGCCCCCGTGTTTCTAGCCCAGCTTTGTCGACTCATGGATGGATGGTTTTGACAAACGTCACGTTTGGGGGTTTCCAGCCCAGCGCAGAACCTGACCCCATGTGTTTGCCCCCCCCCCCACCGCCGCGATGCCAGCGAGCTGGCGTACGCGTGAATCAGATCCCCCGGCTTGCTGAAACAACCCACGGAGGGAGGCTGGAAAACGATGCCTGGGGAAGGCTGATGGAGGAGCATCCCTTTCACCTCGCTTCACGGCACAGCCCATCAATCCTGCGGAGCAGCAAACGCAGAACTGCCTCCAAATCTATATTAACCCCCGCTAATGTGGCAGCCCTGGACAGCACCGGCGAACAGCTCAATCAAAGTGTCAGAATATGAATGAAATTAGGATTTGATGAAATTGCATTTGCGGCGTAGCAGTGACAGCAAGGGCATGTGCATATGTATCCTCTTCTCATCTCCCATGCCTCGCTAGAGCAGTCGGAGATAAATTTGCTGAAGGCTCCGGGAGCTAAGCGGTAACAATTTATCTCGCTTTCCCGTCTCATGGAGGGGAGCTTAGGAGATACCCACTGGCAATGAAACATAAATATCTGCCTATGCTTCTTGAAACCCTGGAGACCACAAAGAGAAGAGGATAGAAGAAGGACAAACTGCTCAAATCCTGGATCTCACAAGAGCTGGCCCTGAAGGTCACGTTGCTCCCCTTATCCTCACCAGGACGGTGACGGTTTCCATCAACCCAGAAACCCTGGTGAGGGACTGCCAAGAAGATGTGGCTGCACCATGGAAGAGGAGTCCTGGCTCAGGAGCTTTTGCCCAGGGATCCGTTGCCCTGCGTACACGTGCCTGATACCTCAGTGACCAACTCAAGCTCTCCGTCGCTCTCATTAAAAGCCTCAAGTTCAATTTGCCAACGTGGATTTAGCACAAGACCAAATGCAGAGCCCTGCTCTGCAAAACCTGACTTTTGCACCCCACAGTTTGCAGGCATGAAGCAGAAAACGTTGCCGAGATAAACACGTGGCCCAGAGCCCTCCACAGCCACCATAAAATCTTTTGAAATATGAATATTAATAATTAACTGTGTTCCACTGCATTATCTCTTCTCATCCCCTTCAGTGCAACTTCCTTGTCTTGCAGATTTGAAAGTGAATGTGAGTGACATAAAATGTTAATACTTCGGGACAACATCTAAGTAAACAGATAAAAGCATCCCACCCCTTCCTTTATCCACCTCATGATTTATTCTGTTTTCACATTCTCCACACAGTTGTTTTGCAATGACAAAGTTGCATCTTTCACAAACCACAGAAATACAAGTCTACTTTGAATCGTGACTCAACAGTCCCTTGAAGGATTAAAAGTAAGGGAAAAATCTGAAGTTTTTTCCCTACCAACTGAACGCAGCATATTATAGCTGAGATGAAGGCCACGGTGGAGAAGAACATTTTGAAGCCGCAGAAAGTAAGTGCCAAAGGAGCTGTGGTTGTTTTGGGGCACGGGGGTGGTCAGGGAAGAATGGGGTTTTTTGTTGTTTCCCTCTGATTTGAAGAAATAGCTCGAAACAGTAAGAACAGACTTGGACTAAATCACTGCAAGACAGTCGGTGTGGGTCAGGCGTCTGCTGTGCCTGGGCCGGATCAGCATTTCAAAGTCCGTCTCCCTCTTTCTAGTCTCCAGAAAACACGGGCTACGTGCTCAGACCTCCTTGGGCACCACGCTACTGGTTCAAAAAACCAGCGTACGCCATGCATTTAAAAAACAACCAGCAAGATAATCCCTTCTGCGCCGAAAAGACAGCGGATCTGGCCCAACCACAGGGAAAAGCAGTCTCCAAAACCAACAATACACACAGCGGCTGAAGCTGAACCCACCGAGTCCTCACGTTGTCCTACTTGAGATGTTTTATCAGCAGCAGCATCAGAAGGGAATGACTTTGGTCTCTCCCCCTCCGCAGCTCTTATCTGCCCTTCGCATTGCTTTAATCTGTTTGCTTGTTTGTTTGCTCTGTCTCTCCAGCTGGAGACAGAGGTTGAACCGAAAAATATTTGCATTCCAGGTCAGAGTCACTGCAAAGGCCTCCAGACCTCTTCCTCCTCAGACATGGAAAATCTTTGCGTTTAAGATCTGATCGGTCACAGAAAACCCAAAGAAACCTCTCAAAGCCACTTGTCTACGATGCTCACGAATAGGGCGTAAATTAAACCGTGTATAAACCCTGCAAACCCGCGGGCCTGGCTGAAGCAATCCCGTCTGCTGCTCTCGCTGCGTTTCTACCCTCGTTATTTCCTTAATTAAAGCGGGATTGCTCCATCGCGGCGTGAGGAAAGCAAGAGGCTGGTACCCTTTCAAGGAATCCCAAGGATATTTGCAAGGGAGCTCTGTTTTTCCTTGGTTTGCAAGAAGCTCGTGCCTACTGAGCAAATTTTACTAAAAATACTGGGAGTGTTTTGACATTGAATGGTGCCAGAAATACACCCCGTCCGCAGCGTAAGGAGGGAAGCATATGCTACGCTCCATTTCAAGGTCTTCTCCAAAAGCCGGGCTGGGAGGTTGGGGGTGGAGAACACGCTTTAAAATAGCATTTTTGCAAACTTCTGGGGAGGTTATTGGCAACAGAACATGTAATTCTGGAAACGTCTTAGCAATTAAAAGTGACTAACCGCAAGAGGAGGATTTCCCCCGTCACCTCATTTGGTTTTATCAACGCGGCGCCTTCCCCTGCCTGCACCGTGCCCTGCGTCCCACCGCGCGGCCCCCACGTCCCCGTGCGCTGGCACTGCCCATCTTCTGCTTAATCGCTTCTGACAATCTACCCGTCACTGCCTAATCACTTGTCATCTTTAAGTGACAGTTTTTTCTTCCCTTTTTGGTTTGTTTGTTTTTTTGTTTTTGTTTTTTTTTTGTTCCCCCCCCACGGCGCATCACCAACTCAATTAAAGCTCAGCCGCAAAAATTAACGCCCGCGTAGATAGAGACAGAGTCGGATGCAGCAAAGGGGCTTTGCACCCTGAGATGCTGAGCGTGGCTGCGGTGAGCACCCAAACCCTGTCTGTGTTCTTGCTGTTCCCTGTACCTCACTAAAAGCAGCCGATTTTCATGAAAATGGAACGTTTCACCACCGAGAAAGCCTTTCAAACACGGTTTGTAGCTTCGCACCATGTTTAGCATCTCTCCTGCCACGCGCCCCGTCCCCCCCCATCGGGGGGGGCACCCAGTTGCAAACTACAAGGGCTCAACGAGCTTTTGAAAACAGATTTGCAAATGACAACCTGAAGCGCGGGGGAGCTGAAGCCCCACGGGCAGGAGGGGACGCGCTGTGCCCCAACGCCACAGAAGGACATCTCATCTCGGAATTGGCAGAGATTATTAGAGCCTGGCACTCACTGTCTGGAGTTTCTTCGAAATTGTGGGACGAGGGTCTCAAATGCAGCACACGGGAGGGGAAATGGCAACACTGCAGCCTCCCTGCTCTCATCGGTCCTAAAATTTGGGAAGGACAAAAGGGCAGGAGCCCCTGGGTTTTGTTAGGGTTGGGAGGAGGCGACACGGAGAAGGGGACTTCCATGTCTCTGGTGTTTCATCTAAATTGAAGGTTACAGGCTGACAGCTCCAAATGGCTGACATTGCCAAACGTTGGCCTCCTCGTTCTCAGAGCCTAAGAAAGTGTGACAGAAGCGGCGGGTGTGAATTTTAATGTTTTATTTTGCCTGATCTTGGGAAAGCTTCCCTTGTTTGCATTTGAAGTTCCTTAGTAAATTATTCTGACTTCACTCTTTTTTTTTTTTTCCCCCCAAAGAGCAACATCTGGAGTGTTACAGCAATCACTCTAATTTGTAGAGACCTCAGAAGGATGGGAATGGGTGAAAAAGAGCCTCGCTGGCAGACCTAAATAGCAAAAGCCACCCTTGTGTCCCCAAACCTGCTATCAGCAGCCTTGTAGAGCACAGTTCAAATGCCATTTACAGGAGTTTTGGGCTTCAGCAGGACTTCACCAGAGCTCAAAGTGCCTTAGGAAAATTAAGGAACTCTGCCCCGACGCAGCAGCTGCCTCCTCCCTGCCCAGCTCTCGAACCACGCAGGGATGTCCGCTCCGCAAGGGGCCAGAGGGCAAGATTTGGCATTAGCCATAGGAAATAGGGCTGCAACTGCGGTCCTTGGCCTCAGGCACTTATCAGCCCCCGCGCCTGGCCGGATTGTGCCGTTTAATTACACGGATGGATTTGCTGCGCCAGGTTCCTCAAACTGCAGGGCTTCAAAATTCATTAAGATCTTTGAGCAGTTCCAGCAAAACCGGAGTAAATTTCCATGTTGGGCTGGCAGGAGGGCCAGAGCTCTCCCGCAGCACACCCCGTATTCCCAGCCCCTGGCCAAGGCTGCAGCTGCCCAGGGACTTTCGCCCCGTGTCTTGCCCCAGTGGGCGCTGACCCGAGGTCCTGTGGCTTCCAGGCAAGACCCAAAGCGACCAAGCGACCTGCCTGATTGTCGTTTTGGCCGAGGACGGGTGGACTGCGGCGCTGTTAGCCAACTGGCACTACGGGGCATCGTTAGCTGTACGCATTTCTCAAGGACACGGACCTGTTGGAGCGGGTCCAAAGGAGGCCACGAGAAGTTCTAACAGCTACGCTCCAGCTCAGCACACTCCTCCTGGCTCACGGCAGAGCATGTCACCAGCCGGCTGTGTCACGGGAATAAAAGCAATGACCGATTTTAAGACCTGCTCCAGCCCGGACCTGTTGCCGTTTTAACTCATCTCGACGAATGTGTTAAACGCGGCCCTGGTGATCAGACTGTGTTTGGATGGAGCGAGCAGCGCCCAGTGCTCCGTCGCGTCACCGCGGCTATGTTCTCCCTGTAATGCCCTTATCTTTTCCCTGGTGTTTCCTTTTTCTGGGTTAAGATTCAACGCTACCGAACGAAAAAAAAAAAAAACGGCAGCCAGGTCTAATTTATTGAACCAACTCATTTCCACGGCTCTTACTGTGCACTCTGCTACAGATGAACAATGAATAAGCTTAAAGAACAATACTCACTCTTAATTAAATGGTGCTGCAAAAAAATATGCATTGGTGTTGGCCTACGGCCATGCTGCTTAAGATTTATTAAATTTGACAGTTTAATATGCTCTGAATATCCATGCTCCTTCATAAGTAGTGCTCAGAAAACAGTTTAAATATGCTTTCAATTTAATTATACTTCATGCCTACTTCCCTCGTTGTCAGCAGACCGGTGTGCCATGAGCGGACCTCGCCGGCAGCGCCCCTGTAGGGAGGGCAGCGAGCAAAGCCCCGGCTGCTGACGGAGCCTGGCACACAAAGCAGCGCCGAGGCAAACCGGCACATCCCTGGGGCACGCGGAGGTTGGCATGCATGGTGGTCACCGCCATGTAGCCTTGGCCAAGGCCACCGAGGCTGCCCTGCCGGTAGGGTCCTGGCAGCCCATGGCGCTGTTTCGGTGCCAGGAGCGGCTTCTGCGGCCACAGCGGTGACGAAGCTCTGAAACGAGCTGCTGGACTGGGGCCAGCATCCTCCCACCGTTGGCAGCCGCTGGCGTTTCCCGGCTCAGAAACGCTGGGAGATGAATGGGTGCAGGGACCCGTCCTGCACTTTGCTCGCCGGGAAGACTTTCTTTTCATGCTTCCCCGCAACCCCTCTATTTCTGCTAAAAAAGGGAATCTAGTGTCCAGACCTACCAACCACGAGATGTGGTCTCGGTTCAACAAAACACAAGACATATGCCTCATTTCAGCGCTCAATGATGTGCCATCCACCTGACCGCACGCTAAGCCAAGGCTTCAAAAATCAAACATATGTTCAAGAGAAAAGGCCCCAATGGGCAGAATCAGAATTTATAGAAATAAGGACTTGAAAATAATTTCTCCCTTCCCCAACTACTCGGAGATGTCTTTGCAAGTTGACAGCAAAGCGACAAAGTTGCCAGCACTCAAGTCACTGATAGATTAATTATTCCTACTTTTGGAAGAGGGATATCTAATTTAATCAAACACACTTCAGAAAGCACTAATTGCTGTGGAAGGGACTATCATTTACCTAAAGGGCAACTCCACTCAGAGAAGAAGAAGTGGCTTTGCTTTCATCCCACCACCATCACCTTCCATTATCTCTGACAGCTACTAATGACACCGCAGACATGGAGAAACCGCCCCATAATTACAAACCATCTTCCAGGGAGCCAGGAAAATAGGAAGCTGAAGACGTGCCACAATATTTCCCTTTGGTTTTGTGAGCTGGTGGCAGACACTGCAATGAGACATGGTTTGATGGGAGTCGTGTCTCTGGTTCCAAACTAACGGCGAGCTTTGGGGACGCAGGTTGAGAGTCCTGGTCCCAAGCCTGGAAGACACACGCACCCTCACCTGATGCCTTGCAGCTGAAGGCAAGCACCATCTTTTTTAGGGATTGGCAGGACTGGGGTAAAAAAAAGACCTGAAAAATTGCACATTTTTACAGATACCTGAGGCATTTGGATTTGAAGAGCTTTAAGATTATATCAAGAGAGACGTGTGAGTTTATGCAAGCAGACATAAGAAGCCCAATCCCTAGATTACTTTCCACCAGTAGAGGATTTTGGCCTGTGGCTTCCCCTTGCCTGTGAATCGCAACTTACTTTTACAGCACTCTGCTATCACGAGGAGTGCCAATAATAAGAAGCAGGCACTTTATTTTCCCTAGTAACTTCTTTTCTCTGCCGTATTTACAGGTTTCTGGCATGCTCAGCGGATTCATTGCCCATCCATGCCGTGGGCTCAGCCGCTGGCACATCCCTGCAGCGCAGCACCGCCGAGGACCCCGGAGCCGCCAACGGGTTTATCCTATAGCACCTTATGGAAAGCTACTTTGCCAGAGATTATCCGCTGGTTAAGCACAAAGGAAGCGGGACATAATGAGGTTGAGTGACTGGCACAAGATCACACAGGGAACTAATCGCTCCCGGGTCCTGCCTGGATGCTTCAGCATCTCCCTTCCCAAGCAGGGCACGTGCATGAGGGTGATGGAGGGAGGACAGGAGATGCAATGATCCCAAGAGCTTTGCAGAGCCGATACTGAATGGTGGACAAGTCCACGGCCACGGCAATGCAGAGGTCACCTCACTCCTTCTCCCACCAGTGCTCACCAACGAGCTTTTAAGCAAGGAAATCCTGTGACGTTAAGAGCTCCCGCATCACGGGCGGGGAACGCGGCGCAGCTTAGCGTAACAGACCCAGAGATGGGGCTAAAACCGATTGAAAAAGGCTCTCCTTTTCCACCCTTTAATTACGGAGCACTTGCACTACAGTGACCTTCAGGGAGAACATGGGGGGTTGAACTAAGGACTGCCCAAACCAGCCCACCAAAATTCTTCCTTTTATGGCCCAGCAGCCTCACTCGGTGCTAAATCCAATATGCTTTGGGAAACCGAATAGCCCAGTGTCGTCATAGGCTGTCCTTATTTAATCATGTTAAAAGCCACGGAGATAGTATTATTCTGGATTAGGGATGAATAAGGCTTTTAAAAACAAACTCAAAAACCAAACCAATCTGCTTACAAAAAAAGCATTACAATAAGTAAAAGTCAAATTGTTGCTATCAAATGCACTCTAAACCAATAAAACTTGCAAACGCGGAACTGTCGGGCCATGGGAAGGCTTGTGGAAGAGACGATCTTTCCCCACGCTGCAGCGTTTCTAATCACTTATAGGACAGATAGCAGGTAATTTGGGTCAACGCTTAAGACATTAAACATTGCTAAAAACCTTTGGATTTAACAAGCTTTGGGACTTAGCAGGCAAGGGATGAAGCAGCAGAAGTTTATATACTTCCAGGGACATTCGTCCTCCATACAACGCTACACCCTGGAAAGTCTCGTAATCCAGCACCCTTCGTCACTTTTTGGGGCCATTCCCTGGTAAAAGGAAACTTGACGGACAGGATGAAGACGAAGGGTGACGTTTTCAAACTGTCGGGGGATTTAGGATGCCAAGCCTTGGCTGGAGGTGACAGGATGGAGGTCCCACCCCTGCGAGGCTGGGATGCAGATTATTTCCCCTCATCTCTGGTCTTTTCCTAGAGATCCACTTAATGGGGCATTGAGTGAGCCCGCCCCGCGCAGAGAAGCCATTAGGTTGCCTTTTTCTGGATACCCAAATGACTAAAATACGCCGAGCAGCCCATTCCTTAAATCACATCCCCACGCCGGAGCCTTTAGTGAAAGAAAAAAATAAAAAGGAAGGGAGAATAAAAAAGCATCCTCATTTGCGGGCTTCACACGTTAATTTCAGACCCCGGAAAAAAATCAGGGGATTAAAGAAAAAATGTCATCTCTCAGAAGGGCCTCTTGGGGAGAAGCGTGGGAGAGAAATGCTGCTTCATCCATATGGTTTTGTGCACGGCGCCGGGAGCTGGCTCTTCTGCTACAGGCGGGTGGCCCGGGTGTCTCCATGCCACGCTGTGAAGCTCCGAGAGTTGCTCTGGAAACTTTCTTTGGGACCTGCCACCCTGACGGGCTCTCGGGCACTGGAGGGAGGTTTCCTGACATGACCACGTGTGCAGAGAAAGCTTCAGGGCGAAGCATCATCCACCTCCTACAGCTTTGGGAAAGCTGTCCCTGCTGAGCTCCTGGCCAGGTTAATGAGACAGGGGATGTCCATGCTACAGGGAGATGCCAAGACGGAGCCAAAGATGAACCACGGGGAGGTTTTCTCACTGTTTCAAGGCAGAGCAAAGGACAAAGCCAGATTTGCTGGCTCCCTCTGCTCGTGCTTGATGCCGCTGAGCTTATATTCCTACTCATTGAGCTCTACATTGCAGAAATACCCCCTGGAAAGCCAGACCTGTGCCAAGCCAAAATTTTCCCTGTGTCTGCACAAAGATGTACAGGTCGTGTGACATCTCCCCTGGGCCCCGGCTGACGAGGACAAGGGGACAATTAATGCCCTACAAAAAACCCTCCTGCATGAGCGGGGCTGGGAGCAGCCTGCGATGCCCCAGCCACAACCAGTAACGACACCAAAGACACGGAGCATCGTTGGGTCAAGCCATGCACCCGACGTTCCCAGGTCACTACAGGTGACACCCAGCCTGTCCTCATGTCACTGGTCCCGTCCCTTCCCTGGGTGAGCAAGACCAGACAGAGAAAAATTCCTCCAGCCCTGACAAAGGCACCTCGAGAGATGATGAATTTGCAGCAGGAACCCACGTGCGCCGGACTTTACAGCCCAGATCCCAAAGTTCTGTCAGATACAAAACCATAACAGGCTTTTGTTTGCATTTAATATTAGAGGATAATAGAATTATTAGCTCCATATTTTCATAACAATTCTCTTGCGCAATCCTCCGAAAGCTAAAGCAGCAATATTGGGTTTAATCTTCCTGAAGACACTTTGTGCCCCGTGTTCCTCAGGCCTCCCTGTGCCCTCCTCCATTTCCAGATTTCCTGTTTTTTATCCAGCGCCTTTGGAATTAGAATTTAAATCACAGATTTTCCTTGCCACAAAGCTGGGCACATGGTGTCGCATCTTTTAGGGATACATTTCCAGATCGGTAATTAGGAATGTCCTATTTTCTTGCTATGGGCTGAGTTTGCAAACCTGAACTCTTGTCTCCTCCGCCAAAATTGAAAATTTTGGTCAAGCTTGGATTTTCACTTGCCGGCCTCCTTTCCTGTGCCCTGCTCCAAAGGGGCATACGGGCAAACACCGTACTCAGCATTTGCCCAGGATGGATCGCCCTTCCCGCCCCAACAGAAATACCACCAGCATCCCAAATTACCACCACCTTCTCCTCGAGCCTGCGCCCCGCTCCCAGGACACCTCGAATCACACAGCCCTTGCGGTCCCCAGCGAGGGGCTGTGGCCAATGCATTTTGGCCAATGCCAAAAGCATTTCTGAAAAAACACAGCAGAGTGAAAAAAAGCCAGGAAGCCAGAAATGTCAATTATTTCTTTTTTTTCCCTTGTAGTTTTGTAGGTTATTTTGACGAGGTTTCCGTAGTTCCCTGGTGCAGTGCTAATAGCAATATGGAATTAGTCACTACTGACATGTGCTACTGATGCACGAACTGAAGCATTATTTTTTTTATTTACTTTTTAAAAATCATTATGGGTAGATGCCATAGGGGACAGACTGAAACGGTTTGGAGCAACACCTTATCTTTGGGCAATAACAAAACAGTCGGACTCTGTGCTCTGCCACTTCTAACATGCTACGAAACAGCACGAAGAAATGCGGGCAAAAAACCCTCTGCAGAAAATTCCCAACAAAAACCTTCAAATTCTTAATGGAAAGCTTTGAAATACCCCAAATTCAGAGAAGCAAAAGTGTTTACGTCCCCTTCACGATTTTTTTTAATTGACGTATTTTGGAAAAGCATATATATTAATTGAGGGCAAACAAACCAATTTTATTCAAAAGAGGTTGATGAAAAAACTCTCACTGGTCCTGCAGTCCCCAAAATTGCCTTTTACTTCAAGATCTTGGCTCAGCCTGTGCCTGCAATACCGCAGCACGGCAGCGGTTTCATTTTACAACCAACACTTGTTCTGATGCTCAGATCATCAATTTAAAAGCACTTTAAGACTGCCAGATGATCTACATCAATATTATATATTACTCTTATCAGCAACGAGCGTAACGACGCTGAAAGCCCTACGGCGAGGCACGCGAGGCATCGCAGGATGCCTCCTGCAGGGAGGCTGGAGGGAAGTTAGTGGCGTCCTTGGCCATATGGCTGGGATATAAGCCTAAAGCTGAGGCTTGGAGAATGCCCAACTCCATCGCAATTTAATCCTGCTCTCGGGGTCCCCGGTTGTTTACATGACGGGCAGGAGTGAAGTGCTCCGGTCTTCGCTGCAGCCGGGCAGCGGCACCGGGCTCTTCCCCGAAGGCTCGCCCCAATGACCGGAGCATCGCAGCACGATGCCGAAGACAAGACCTGCTCCTCTGGATGCTGCTAAATGATGGGAACCCGCAGAGAGAGGATTTTTTAATTCTTCAGTATAAAAGGAGAAGGTATTAAATTCCTTCTTGTATATCATAGAATATGTCAAGCTGGAAGGGGCCCAAAAAGGATCATAGAATGGTTTGGGGTGGAAGGGACCTTTAAAGGCCATCTAGTCCAACCCCCCTGCAATGAGCAGGGACATCTTCAACTAGTTCAAGTTGTTCAGAGCCCCAACCAACCTAACCTTGAATGTTTCCAGGAATGGGGCATCTCCCACCTCTCTGGGCAACGTGGGCCAGTGTTTCTCCACCCTCATTGCAAAAAATGTCTTCCTTATATCTAGTCTGAATCTACTCTCTTTTAGTTTAAAACCATTACCCCTTGTCCTATCAAGAAGTCCAATTCCCTGCTCCTCACAGGGACTCTAATGCTTTGGGTCGAGCCCTTCATCTGCCTACGCCTCGCGTGGCCATTGCTCTGGCGGGAATGTTGTGGGGCGGTGCTCTAAATCCATCCCCCCTCACCCATGGGAAGAGCGGCGGGGATAGGGTGCAAACTACAAAGCCTAGAGCTCGCTCCTCAGAAAAGCGTTTGTTGTTCAGAGATCCCGGTCACCCCTTCGCTCGCGAGGAGTCCCCTGGGTTTCACAAGCTGCTTTCACACCAAAGAGACAAGAAACTCAGCGAAGAGCCAAGAGCTCTGGCCGGCAGATGTGTGCGTGCCTGCGGCCGCCGAGCAGAGCATCGCTGCCACCACCGAGCTCTGGCCCTGCTTGTTTTAACGCGGGTTCGCAGGGGAGTCCCACAGCCCCCATCTCTTCTGCCTCTGCTGCCTGATGGAGCTTGTACAATTAATAAACCCCTCTCCAGCCTTTCCGATGGACCCCCAACCACACCGCGGCGCAGGCTCAGCCATTCAAGATGACACTTACTTCCATCGATATTCAGCAAGAGTGAGGATTTGGAGATCAGCTCAGCGTTTGTGACGATTTCTACCTAAAACATTTCAGCGCTTACACAATCCTATGGGTTCCCGTTCAGCCAAGCACTTAAGCACGTGCGCAACGTTAAGCATTTTAGGCTAAAATCTGCCTGGCCGGGCACACGATAAGCTAAGCGCTTTCTGAAACCGTAATCCTGCCATACTATCGCAACAGAGACACACAGAAGCTTTTCAATAAAGTAAATAACGGTGGTGCCCGGCTACCTCATCTCTGCTCCATCAATAAGCGATGCAGATGGAGCCGCAGAGATGGGAAGTCACATTTGTGAGCCATAAAGCTCGTTATCGCTGGGGAGCGGCAGCGTGCAGGCAGCTGAGGGTGCACGGCCCAGCTCCCCACCGCCGGGTGCTGCCTGATGCGTGGTTTGGGGTGACCAGCAAAAAGGGGACCCACCAGCGCACCTTTGGCTCTGATTTCGCCAGCAGCAACGCTGGAGCAAAGCTCGCCGTTGCGTGATGCGCCCTCTCGCCCAGATTTGGGGTGGCAGAGAGGACACCCCATCCGGTGACGCACGCAGCTCCGCACCAGCTGGGATTTACTGCTCTCCCCCTTGGGATTTTACAGGGGTCTCCAATGGCGCAGGAGGAGTGGAAGGACTTGCCCGGCCACGCGGCAGCGCTGGGATGGCGTTTGTGTGTCCAGCAGCAACGCGGCCTCCGCGTTCGACGCGTCTCGGCTCCCTCCCACTCTGATGTCCCACGTCTGCCACTGAACCCCCCTGGTATTCCTGGGGCTTTGGCTCTGAGAGCCCCTTGCGCCCACGCAGTAGGAAATCCAAGCATTGACGAGACAGCAATGTGGGAGGCAAAGCAGATAAATGCAGGAGATACTGCCGAGGAAAATGCTCTTGTGCCCGTCCTCTAGCCCAGGGCTTTGCTTCAAAGCACCGGGGAGCAGCAGAGGGACAGGGACAGTTTATGGAAAACATGGGCAGAGTTTGGGCTTTCTCTTAGCTCCCAGAGCCCGAGCTGATATTTGTCTCCGGTTCCACCTGTTAATAATGGATTTCCACGTTGGTACTGAATTACTGTGGTGGGTGCGGGAAGCCGCGGGGCAGACCCTGGGGCAGCTCTGCCCGTACCCCCTGCTCCGGGCTGACCTCCATCTCTGCCAAGCGCTGACCTGCGGTGCTAACGCAAAGAGCGGCACGGTCCCGGCCTCGCACATCCCATCCCCGTCTCCATTTTGCTTCCCCAAACCCGTTTCTCCCCGCGGGGGAGCCAGCAGCAGCCCCAGGCAACGCGCTCTGAGCAAACACGTCGCCTGCGCTCACCGAAGTGCACTTCTGTTGCTGCGGTTGCTGCTCACCAGCCCCTTCGGAAAACCAGGGAAACAAAAGAACATAGAAACCAGACAACAGCACCAAAGATTGCCTGCGTTAATGGTCGGGGACCTTGCTACGGCAGCGCAGACGAGTTTTTGCTTCCTAGTTGATGAAAATATTTCTGGCTGCTTTAATGTCTGCTCTTTCAAGTGGCTCCCAGTCCCCGGAGGCACTGGCGATGTCCCGTGTCCCATGTTCTCCAGCGGATGCTGCGGGACAAACCCTCTGTGGTGGGCACGGGGCCGGGCTGCTCTCGGCCACCTGCGCCCAATGTTTCCTCCGATATTATAAAACACATTCCGCAGCATCGCAACCGATATCAAAGCTGACTTTAAACGTGTATATTTACTGCGCTGAACAAACAGCAAGCAACCGGCTGGCGGACTAGCAATAACACTGCCACCTTGTGAGACCTTGCAGGGATAACAGACAGGCTGGGGGAAGGAGGAAAAATCCACACGACGGGTTTAAAGAAAGGTTCAGACAGAAGAAGGTGAATTAAGGCAGGAGAGGGCATAAGGCAATACGCGGAGCACAGGGGATGCGCGTCTCTCTCTCCCGTGGGAAACCATGAGCAGGCATCCCGCGCCGACTGCGGTGCCCACCTCTGAGCATCCCGCGCGCCGCGACAGCAGGGAACTGCGAAGTTTTGGGTTAATGACAGGATTAAACTGAACGAGCCAGAGGTTGCGAGTGCCGGATTCAGAGACTGCAGGGAACGAGTTTGCATCAAAGCAGCAAGTTCTGGGCTTGCAGGCAGCAAAACCCAACGGAAACCCTCTGGGGGTAAAAAGCCAAGGCAGGGTGGCTGTCGGCTGGGATATGTGGGCCAAAAAAACCCCACAGTCTGAACACGCAAGCCTTCAACTTACTGATGTGTTTATGCTAAGACTAGGCATGCTACTGGGGCCGCGGTGGGCACAGGAGCGGGGTGGACGCCGGCACCGCTGCCCCGCAGCCGAGGTCGGAGGAAGGCACACGGGAGCAATCGCCAAGGACCTCCCCACGATGCTCCATGTGCAGAAAGGACAGAGATTTCCAGCAATACATCAACTATCGGGGTGGGTCGCTTGGCTCACACGGCACAGCTCCTGCCAGCACATCCTCTTTGCAAAGCCCGGGGATAACCAGCCTTCCTACGGCGCCCGCGCCCGCCTGCCCTGGCCCCTCTGCGAAAGCCTTTCATCTGCTGCAAATGGGAGCAAAAAAAGGACAAAACCCACAGATAAAGCTATTTTGTGCCCAACTTGCTGCTGAAGAACTATTATCAGCGTTCCCTGCTTTCACCTCCCCTCTGTGCCTGCTTGTTCCAGATGACTGAATAAAATAAAATAAAAATAAAATCAAAAGAGTGAGACCGAGAAAGAAATGACCACTTTCGAATAAGCTCAGCTTGATGGTTTCAAGACCCAGATCGAGCCACAATGGGATGGCCTAGATTTCCCAGCTGATTTTTTTTTCCTTCTGTTTCCTGGACTGAAAAAGGGAAGAGAAAACCCCCCGTACCACTTCGCTCACTTTCCCTCAAAGCAGATGGACAAATTAATAAAACAAGCGGCTGGTAGAAGGAGACCAGAGCTGGCAGGGAGCTATAATGAACCCAGATTGCCATGGATTGAACACGAAGTTCTTTTTTTTTTTTTCCCCCCCTTTGCTTTCAAGCCTTTGGCATAAGTAATTTTGCACGTTGTGTCGGTCATTCCTCAGGATGGGGAATGCTGCCCGGAGCAGCAGGAGAGGAGCCTTGTTGCACCCACGGGCGCATGTTGGAGGTGGCACCAAGTTCACTGCAAGTGATACTGGGTTGGACCCCCCAACACCGGGCAGAGCCACAGCAGACACCGGGACCGATCCATCCCAACACCGGAGCAAATCCAAGCCCACCAGGCACGTAGTGACAGCCGATCGGGACGGCTGGGGAAATCCAGCCTCATCCTTGGCAGCCGGGGCCGGTCTTAACTTACACGGTAAATCCCAAGGGTTCCCCCGTGCGAATTCCCCGGCACCGCGTTGAGAGCACCCGATCCTGCCCGTTACTTGATCCTTGCAACGTGTCAGAGCTAAAAATAACATCAGCATTTGAGAAATAGCAATAGCCGTGCATTTAATGCGCTAACGGGACGGTGCTCACCGTGTAATTAAGTGGCTGGATGTAGAGTTCAATATTTCTCCCACACACGTTGCGATCCGCATCTGCAAGTGTTACCAAGGGAACACCGCTGAAGCATTTAAAAAGTACCTGGCAGCTGCCAAATTGGAAAGGGCAACCTGTGTACGTGGGTGAGACGAGGCGGCTGCTGCCGCTGCGGGTCTCCCCCAAAGGTGCGCGGGCGAGAGCCGCCGTCGGGCACCTGAGCATCCTTCAGGCGAGCCTCGCCTGAGCCTTATCAGGTGGCTCTTTGCACCATCAAATCACCCCATAAACTGCTGGAGGAGGCGGTCGTCACCTTGGAAAGCATCCAGCCGTGGACTCTCCCTCTTGGCTCCTCTTTTATGGTTGTTAAACGAAACACACGTCTGTCTTGCTCCACCCTCGCATGGCGAGGAATGAGCTATTGACTCCAAAGCACTGAGAACAAGCCCAGATAATCAGGGATCATCCGCCTTCCACTCACAGGCAGCCCCTTGTTTTATTTCTTCAACGCCAACCCAACTCACCCACTGCCTCCCGTCCCCCAAATTCTGTTCTCCTCCACTTGGCCCTGTTGGCGAGTCCATTCAAAAGCGGCCGACACGGGCCCGTCCCCTCAAACCATTCAATGGAAGTCTCCTGCTCAATTCTATCCGCTGGGAAAAGCGAAAGCAACGATGCTTATTTCCTTCATGAAGCACTGGGAGACCCACAGCTGAAAGGGCTGAATAAAATCTGCTATTGCTGTCAGAGTGTCCCATTCCCCCCCAAGCTCACCATGCGACAGGCCTTCCCAACGCAAAATGGCTCCATGGCCTCCTCTCCTTGCCCAGCTTTCTCCTCTGAATAATTTTGCAATAAAACGGCCTGGCATCGTTATTAAAACAGAGCTGGCAAAACTCCCAAGGCTGGCAACCACACAGAGCGTGGACTTGAAACGCTCTTATTAATTCAGGAATGTCACCATCACCGACGGCGCTGGAAGCCAGCTTGCCAGCGCAGCTTGGACCTTGCCCTCCGCACCCGATAGCAGCTTCCCCCGAGCCAAAGGCGGCATGGGCAGCAGTGAGGTTTCTCTCCAAGAGGCATTTCAGCAACAGAATCACAGAATGGTAGAGGTTGGAAGGGACCTTCGGAGATTATCTGGTCCACCCCCCCTGGCAAAGCAGGTTCACCTAGAGCAGGCTGGACAGGAACACGTAGTAGATGAGTTGCTTGTCCTGGTAAAGGCAGGAAGCCGGAGCAGAGACCCACCAAACAGCCTTGTGTCTCACTTGACTGTGCACACGTGCAAAGTGAAGTCCAGCACCTATAGCACGACCTGGCTTTTGACTTCTCCTGTCCCCTCTAAGGGAACTAATGAGCCCCATGGATGTGTGCAGCGAGTGGTCTGCAGGACTTGGATGGAGGCCACCAGCTCATCGGGCTGTCGGAGGGTGAAGGCTGGGTGCTACCAGAGATAATGAGCTTGAGCAAGTGAGCCCAACAGCACAGAGGTCTTCATCCTACTCCACAACGGCCCTTTCAGCATCCAAGTCCTGGGATGAAGAATTCAAAATTCCCACTTCTCCAGTCATGCCGCAGAGCGCCATAGCTTCTTCCAAAATGTAGCCAGCAGCGGGGCTAATGTTAGCGAGGTGGCCCGGGGTGCGAGCAGAGAGCACGGGGCAGCGGAGTGCCACCGGCAGCCGAGCGCAAGCCGGCCGGCTCTTCCCGGGGAGCAGCTGCAGCAGGCTGCAGCCCTCATTTCTCTCTATCATCACATTTCTGGGATAACGGAGCTGCGAGGCAAGTCTATCACTCCGGATGACATGTTTTATAGTGGGCTGCACTCTTCATAATAAGCCACTCTTTAGGACTTGGCCACACAACTCTTATTAATGTTAAAGTGACTAATGGACAGAAACCTCCCTGGGCATAAAGATAGGAATTATCTCCTCCTGTAAGTATCTCTTTCCATCCCGGGCTGTCAGGCGTCGTCTTTTCTCATTGCTTTACCTTTCCTTCTCACTGTCACATTCTTATTATATTATCTTCCTCTGCCCAGTGGAGTTTCCAAAAGGGGCCCCGGTATCTGTGCAGATAAAAGCAGCTCCCGCCAGGCTCAGGGAATTCTTTCCACCCGCTGGAATGGCAGCAGAACCCAGCAGGCGGAAAACCGCAGGAGCCGGGATTTAGCCACCCTCCACCCGAGCACTGGGCTTCAATCTGGACGTCTCGGGCAGCCGCCCCAGCAGGGCGGCTCCCGCCATGCACAGGGGTCCCGGTGCCGGAGACGTTGGGATGGGGTCCCACCAGCTTCTGCAAACCAGCCGCGCTTCTGCGTCTTTCTGTTCTTGACGGCATTATCTCACTCAAGGTAAAAGCGATGGGCTTTGATTTGTGTCTTTAGGCAGGCACACTCCTAACGTCTATCGAGCAGGGAGAAGAGGGAAGAAAAAAGCCTGATATTATACCCTTATCTCAGCAACAAGGGTCAGCAATTCTTTATACTTGACTGGTGACATGACTTTTCCTTAAAGGCTGAAGGAGATACAATTTCATTTTGCTAAACAAGCCCAGAACAGCTTTTCAGTTATCTCCGTGTGCGACACCGGGAATGCGAATGTGCTCGGTGGCAGAAAAGCAGCAGCAGCGATGGATGAATAATTTCCCCCTTCGAAATGTCAGCCTGGGAGAACCCAGCACAGTGGCAGGCCAGGGAATCTTCTGCATTTTGGTTACATTGTGGGCCACAAACCTCAATTACATATATAGCCCACCTGCGTACCTCAGTCTTCAGGACAGACTTCTTCTGGCTGTCCTATGACGTATGATAAACTGACATATTTCATTATTTGCCGCCTTATTTCCCCTCTTTCCCTATTATGTGGGGGATTGTCCTTCAGTAGCTCCGCTCCCACCATAGCAAAGGTCATAAATTATCTGAGGGAATTTTTTTCCGAACAAGGAAAAAGTGGGCTCGTGAATGAAACAAAACCATCCTTGTAGAGTTCCCTCTTCCCCGTTTCCCATTTAAAAAGGTGAAGCCATTTTCAGTTGTTTTTTTGTCATGTTTGGAGGCTCAGGTTTCCTACAGACAACCTTTTTTTCCTGAAAACATGAAATGTTCATTCCATCGACTTTTTTCCTTTGAGCTGCAAATTTCTGCCAGAAGAAAAACCACCGTGATCAACTCTGTCCTGTCTGGGGCATCGCGATGAAGGGGATCAAGAGTTCTCTGAGGCGCAGGGTGGCTCCAGGAGCCGACACTCACTTTATATGCAAATAAAGAAAAAATTCTAGGCTGAAGCAGCTCGGAAAAACTGAACACCGCATAAAAATGCAGCGCGCTGGAAAAGCCCTGAGCAAGCACAACTCTCGCAGCAGCTGCGGATGTGGGAAAGAAACTGGAGTTCAGGGGACAGTGTGGATTACATGGGCTGTGCCTCTCAGTGACGGCAGCAAGCTGGCCCCAGGGGCAGGTGCTGCTTTACTGAGCTCCACCAGCCATCTCCCCAGGGGGTTCAGATGCTCCAGCTCTCCCCCACCACTGCGGCTGGGGCATAGTGGCGATGACAGGACAAGGAGGGACCTCTTGGGTCACAAGGTTGCCCCATTAAAGGGCCATGAAGATGCCCCATTAAAGGGCCATGAAGATGCTCCATCTAAGGGTCATGAAGATGCTCCATCAAAGGGTCATGAAGATGGGTCATCAAAGCCAAATCCACCATAAATCCCCAGGAAAACCCTGATTTCCCCGTCCAAGAAAAGAGCACGTCTTGCCCTAAGCCATAGCGAGAGAAAACGTCAGCAAATGCCACGACACGTTGGGTGAGCAGCTCCCTCCAGCCACCGCCGAGGGTGGGAGCGCTACAAGGCGCCGCACAACTTACGCTCCATTTACTCTCCGAACTCCACACGTAACAGTGAGATAACAACTCGCTCCTGTGATAATCAACAGACGGCTGGATCTGTGAAAAGCAACTGGTGCTTCAGAGGCATGAGGTTGGGTTCCTCTCCTTACACACACACACACGTTTTTGTTTCCCACGAACACGCAAAGCAGGCGAAGCCAAGTCGAGCGGTTCCCTCTGCACAGCTCAGGAAACATGCACAAACACAATGCGTCTTCCACAAATCGATTTGTTATTTTGAAACTAGGAATTTTTTTCAGGACCCCCCAGCATCACTTTTTCCTTAAGAGAAACTCAACGGGCGCATTGGGAAACAATTCAATGCCGAAACCTCTCCCACCAAGCCTGGGAGAAACGCAGGCTGCGGCAGGGAGCTGCGATCGGCCACACCACACAACGAATGAACGAGCATACCTCTGAGGTCAGGAGAAACATGGAAAAGGATCCAGCAAGCAAGATTAGTAAATGGCAGAACGTTATTAACACATTACTTTCCAGTTGTTTCCTTAGGTTGCAAAGCTGTTTAAGGTATTACATGTCTATGGATACATTGGTTGGGTTCAGATTTTGGGTATTAATCCATGATCCCTTGCCTTGATATGGACATGAGGGCACGGGGCTGCAGGGTCCTGCTTCTGAGGTTTCACATCTCAGTGGTGTTCAGGAGAGGGGATGTGAAAGGACCAAGGGAGAATGGAGTAATTTTTGCTTTCAAGATATTGGGACCTCTTTTCCCAAAAGGCACTGGAGCAGAAAGACAAACTCAAAACACGAAGAGATGGACCAAGACCAAGGGTGGACCCTGCCCAGCAACTCCCTCTGCTGCCAGGTCTCCACCGCCATCACCCTGCCCGTGCCCTGGCCAGCTGAGCACCACCAGGCAGAGGTCCCAGGGAGGCACCCGTGAAACCACGCACAAAGCTGCAGAGCGAGAGACGCAAAGGGCTTTGCACTGGGGTACAGGGCTTGGAAGATGCAAATGGGACAGAGAACCTTGTGGCTTTGCTTGAATCTCCCAGGAGCTCCAGAAACACGGGTGAGCACCTTCAGTGCCGGCAGGGAGAAGCGCTGACAGCAGCCTTTGAAGACAAATGAACTAACAAGAGAAGCCGGGAAAGAACAAGTGGGTCCGACCTGATCAAGTTTTTCCTCCTGAGAGCACGTGAAAGCCGGTCCGCAGGTGCCAGGTTTGTAAAAGCAACTAATAGGAATAACGATGGGTATTTAATTAAAATCTCGCGTACAGCCAGATGACAATAATTATTGCTGATGCTTTTCTTTCTCTGGTTAAACAAGGCTTTACTGCCTCAAAATCAAACTAAGACCAACTCGTGAGGCGTGCCCAAGTGACACTACCTCCTTCCCAAGGCGGCGCATCCCCCTCGTGCCACGGCTTTATCCCCGTTCCCCCTCGCAGAGGATAAGGAGGTTGCAGGTTTTGGAAAACCTTGCAATATCAAGAATCCTCTCAGAAAAACCCAGGTTTCTGTCTCCATCAGGAAAAGAAAAGCATCGACTCGCGGAGCCGCAGGGGCACAGCCTGATAAGCAGCAGGAATAACAGGCTGTTAGCGTGTGCGGCCGAGGGTGGGATGCCCTCAGATATGGGAAAAAAAAGAGAAACGCCAGTTAAAAACAAATCTAACAGTAACTGCAAACGGGCTTCCCGGTAGATTAAAGGGGTGAGGAAGGGAAGCAGGTCCTCATTCATCAGCCTCGGGCCGAACAGAGCGTGAAAACCAGCAACCGCTCAGGGAGCACGAGGATTTGTTAGGACTTGAGCCTAAGGAGATCAGTTTTATTTTACCGGCCCTTCCCTAATTACACACCTCTGAAGAGCCTCATTTTCTAAAGCTGGGGAATCAGTCTCTTACGAACACGAGCAATGACAGGCTCAGGAAACATAAATAACCACCTCGAGCCCTTCAATTCACCGCTCCCTCTGGAGCCGGGCATGGCTACGCCCGGCACTCGGCTGTCCCCGACGCACAGCTGTTCCGGCACCTTGGGGGCAGCTTATCCCAGCCATAAAGAAAGGGAAAAAAATAGAAGCGATACCTCTACCCACGGAGCAGCGGTACTGCCTTCTCATCCCCGACAGCAACACGCTACAAGGAACAGCTGAGAAACAGCTGAGTAATTGCCTGGCGAAGGGACGGGGGACGGGGAGCCGCGGCAGGGGAAAGCCCTGGAAGATAATACGGGAGTGGGAATCCGGCGCACGTGACGTGAGCGCTGCTCCTGGAGGACAGCACGTTGCTGTTAAATCATCCCAAATTATAAGCTTGCGGAACCTAATTTGCGAACGTCGACAGCCTGATTCGCGCTGAGTCGTGCGTTGTTATTCCCTAATAACACGTTATTCTGAAAGCGGCCACGGAGAAATGAAGTGCCGGGGAGCAGGGTGCTGCAGAGCCACCGGTGAGCTAACCAGAACCAGCCCGCTCTTACGATGGTGGTCTTCTCTTTATGCAAACCAAATTTTTTATTCCGTGCTAACTGCAGTCACAGAAGAACCATCTCCCTCAGCATCCTAAGAGACCTACCACAAGGCTACAAATGTCAGCCAGAGCTGCCCGTCCAGCCAGCTGCCTGACTTCAGATGATGGAGAATCCAATACGGATTTACTGGGCTGAGAGGGGTGTACGAAATTTAAGCCATCCCTAAATTTCTTCAGGGAATCCCAACCACAAAACATAACCCTTGGAAAAACAAACCACCTGCCTCCGAAAAGAGAACGCACAAACAGAGCCGAAAATCCGTTGCAGTTTGGACTATGCCCAGCCCCCCCTTTTGACAAGGTTATGATTTTATCTGATAGTCACGCACTGTCCTACTGCATCTTCAGTTCATCCAGTCAAGCTCATCCTTGTGATCCACACACACAACCCCCCCCTCCCGACCAGCAATATTAATATTTTCCCAACATGTCTGCACCTTTCATAGGTTCCCTGCCACCGCTTTGTCAAGCTCTCAGAACCAAACCCTCCTGAGCCTTCCCTGCTGTCTTCTTAACAAGATCCCATGGATTTTCTCCCATTCCTCAACATCCGTTGGCCACAGCGAGCCAAAGGAAAGCCCCGTGAGCTGTGCTCCCCACCTCTGCCCACGAGAACTTGGTCATTAGGGAGATGTAAGGACGTTACTTTGCTGTCGTGGCAGGCTTTGGTGGCCTCAGGAGCAGCCCAGCGAGGTGAGCAGCAGCGGCAGCACCCCGGAGCCCGCCGGGTGCTATCTCACCCACTCTCCATCCCACCAGACGAGCCATCCATGTGCTATTTCTCTGGGCCGCGCCTGCGCTCTCTGACAACATATTTTGTGTATAGCCTCCGGCAACCGTGTTCTGCAATAATTACAACTCTTCAGCAAGGCGGCTCCAGTGATGTTTAATGCCAATTACTTCATAAGCGCTCTTTAATTAATGTTCCTTCCATGCTGCTCCTGCCACTCACCCTCCGTAGAGCTGCAAGGACCGCTGCCTTCCACAGGCTCCTGGTGGGTACGGCTACATGGAATAATTCTGGTTGAAAGCATTTGGAAATAATCTCAAGCACGTGCACCTGAAGGCAGCATCAGGGTCCCGATATTTCTTCAGGTGCTTTCTTGGGGCTTGTACTTAACAATACAACCTCTACCTTCCTGCATTCTCAATTACAAGCTGTGCTTTCTATTCCAGGTGCCATAAGCATCATCTGTCTTCATTAGAGGACCTCATAAATAAGTTCCCAACTGAAGACCATGCTCCCACTGAGCCAAATGAGGTTTCTCATCATTTGATCGACTGTCTAACAGCTTCTGAGAAAAACCCGAATGCGAGCACATTCGCTGGTTTTCTGTTCAATCAAGAGATGATTAAACATCGTTTCCTGAGCACAGCATCTGCATGGGAACCAAAAGCCCTTCAGGAGAAACAACGAATAGATTCAAAATGGGGGCTTTCAATTTGCAGCTCATCCCTGCTCATCCTCAAAGGGTGAGGGCGGGTGGGAAATGACACTGGAGATCCTGGACCGCTTGAGGGGGACCCTGGCTGGTGGAAAACGCACTGGACAAGGACCCAGACAACACAGAAAGCAAGGTATGGTGGAAACAGCAGGGAAAATATGGGGCTATCCAAATGAAAGGAAGATTATAGGATAAGGAAGAGCAAAAAAAAGCTCCTTGCTGGTCTGACAGCACATGGGAGACGTGAGAGGTAGCAGCTCCTGCTGGCATCTGCCTGGGCTGCGGAGAGCCCCCGCGGCCAAGGGGCTGGAGCTCCGCAGGTCAGTTAGTGGGTGGCTGCCGTGACCTTCAGCAGCCCCACGATTCAGAAGAGGAACGCAAGGCTTGCTTAGAAACACAGCCACATTCTTTGTGGGAAGTAAGTGGATCCGCAGCCATATACACCAGAGAAAAATTTGGCCCTTCAAGTGTTATTCTGTTGTTTAAACTCAATTTGACATTTACTCTCTCTAATGTCAGATCTTTAAATCTAAACACTTCAACAAGATTATTTCCCAGCCTTTCATTTGCCTTCCTTGATTAAGGTTAACCGGTCCCCCTGGTCTGGGCCAAACACACACACATGAGCGGTGTCAAACGACAGAGAAATTCAAAGGGATGAAGAGCTCCGGGTACCTCAGCCAGCTGCAGAGAGCGCGACCTTTCCTCCAAGGAGACCTGGGTTTGGGGCACACAAATAGCTGGAAAAAGCATGCCGAAAGAAGAGGCCTGAAAATGGGTACGACAAACACCGGTGCCTGAGCCGGAGACCCCGGGAGGGCTGGAGGGAGGAAGGGATGCGTGGAGAGAAGCTGCACTTCCACTCCTCTGACAATGCAAGGGGAACAGATGGCCTTTCCACCGATAACGTTTTATCATCCCTGGTTATTTAAAGAGACTGCCCGAATGCATTTACTGAGACTTTAAAAACCACGTTTCACAAGAATACAAATGTATAAAAGAGATTTAACCTTATACCAGCCACTACCAAGGAGATCACATCATCTGAGGCAGTTTTGCTCACAGATACCACGGGAACAGCACTTCCAAAATCATGACTCTCTAACCATAATGGATGACGGAGAGAGCCTTTTTACCAGGGCCTATAGCAATAGGACAAGGGCTAATGTTTTTAAACTAAAAAAGGGGAGATTTAGATTAGATATAAGAAATAAATTCTTTACGGTGAGGGTGGGAAGACACTGGACCAGGTTGCCCAGCAAAATGGTGGATGTCCCATCCCTGGAAGTGTTCAAGGCCTGGTTGGTCAGGGCTTTGAACAACCTGATCTAATGGAAAACGTCCCTGCCCATGGTGGGGGTTTGGACTACGTGATCTTTAAAGGTCCCTTCTGACCCAAACCGTTCTATGACTCCCTTATTCTACAACAGCCTGTGATTCAGAGAACCCCCAAATTGTCTCTAACTTCGTGTAAGCGTCCAAAGAGAAAAGGCACGAGCAAGCGAGACACTCATCTCAGCCCGGCAGAGGGCACGGCAGCATTCACATATCTGGAGCCAACTACAGCGTTAAGGCAGAGGGAAGACCCCGATCCGCTACGATGGAAACTGCCGCCTCGCTTACAGCAACACAAAATCTCAACAACCCCAGTGAGGTTTCACACGAGCATCACCCAACCGTGCAGACCCCGCGGCTCCTCGAGCACCTCTCCCCCTGAGCTGCAGGGCAACGCAGCGGGACCCGCAATGGGGTTGGCAAGGGGTTGGTTCTTCTCCATCCGCCCCCGTAAGGATGGAGGGATGAGGATGCTCCCCGTCTGCGGCTGGACAGGCAGGAGAAGCCCAAGAGGAGACACCGGCTGAGTTTGCTCCCGGGGGGCGGGTGCAGGAGAGGCCAGGAGTGCAACTTGCCGGCAGCAATTTTTTAAATAGGCGATTTTGGGAACTGGCTGTGATTTTACCAGCTGGTTCTACCAAACAGGAACAAACTGTCTCCAGCCCAACCCAGAGAAGGAGCCTTCCCATGGCTGACAATGGAGCTTGAATGAGGAACCACATCCCAGGGCCATTAACATGATTTAAGAGCGTGCTTTCAATTTGGGGCCCCAATCCTGTCTGCTTCTAGCAAGTGAGAAGTCTGCTTCTCGGCACTTCTTATTTAGTCTCCCGGTAGAAACAGAGCAGGAATTACATTCATCCGAGATTCTTTGTTACTCGGGTTGCTAAGGCTCCTTGCAGTTGCATACCCTTGTCAGTTCAAATTTCTCCGTGAAAATAATTAAACTCAGTAAAAATTAGTTCGCGTGCTGGAAAAAAAAAAAAAAAAAAAAAAAAGAAAAAAGAAAAAAAAGAAAAAGAAAAAATCAACCAAGAACCCACGTGTTTATTTTAAGGGTTCACAAACTCTGGTGCTTTGCTTTGTTCATCGGTCCTGTGGGCCACATCCTGCATTCCTTCTGCACCAGAGCATGGGCTAAGTATGGAGCGATATTTGCTGGCTGGATTTATCCCTCTCCCCAGCCCGGCACGCGAGGAACGCCGCACCGGGCTTCCGTCCTCGCCGTGCGCATCCCTGCTGGCTCTCCCCGGCGTTTATCCGCCTGTCAGCCCGGGAAAGTCAAGCCCCACTAAAAGTGGGCTTTTACAAATTAAAAGGGAGGTTTAAGATGACAGTAATTGTTTACGCATGCCATCGGGATGGGAAGCAGAGGGCCGAATGCAATTCCCGCTTCAACGGCTGAGTCACGGGGTGAAACTGGAACAACAGCATCCGCGGAGCATCCCGGGAGCTGCGGCTGGAGGGGCAGCACCTCTTCACCGCAGGCTGGAGGAACGGGGCTGCACAGCCCCCACCTCGGAAATCCCTGACACCCTCCCCGACACGTTTATCGCGGGGCTGGAGAGGTATTTTCAAAGCACTTTGTGCCCCTCGTGCAAAGACTCTGGGGAAATACAGCATAAAGGGTGGATGCGGCGTTCCCACCCGCTTTGCGACGTGAAAAATCCCTGCAACGGGACTTGGGACCAAGTCCTGCGTGCTCCTCCTCGCACAGGTAGAGCTTTGCAAAAACACCGTGTTTAAATTGCTTGAAGGACCATCATCTAGCTTCCCAAGCACAAAAAAAAAAAAAAAAATTGAACAAAACCAAACAACTCGTATTTCACGTTTCTTCTCTGCCCTGTGACTTTCAAAGTATGCAAAACATTGCAATCTAAACGACAGGCCCAATTTTGTTAAAAAGGGGGGAAAAATGAAAAAGCAAGAGTTGGAAAAATAAATATAGTGATCCCAAGCGATCTGCCGGGGCGGGGGGGGAAAACCCACCCTACAGTCTAGCGCAATCTCGCTCTTCAGCAGTTTTGTCTGTTCGGGGGTGAAGAAGTTGAGTGTATGTTAGATACTTGTCTGATGTATTGATTTAATCAAGTTTCTGTTTCATCTTTGCGTTGTTACCATAGTTGCAAGCTGCTGACAAGGTATAAAAGAAAAAAAAGAAAAAAAAAAAAAAAGCCACATATGCATAACAATCTATGAAGTTCCCATTTTATTTAGAGCCCAATTAAATACGTTCCCAGAAGGTTTCTAATCGCTCTGGAAAGGGAGGTACGAACTTGCTCTCGACCTGTCAGCACGGGGGCAGGTGAAGTGCAATCACTGGAGCAATTGGGAAAATTAAATTAAGAGCCCGGCTCCGAAACGCCCCCCCCCCCGCTCCCGTTATCTCTCCATCCCCCCGAAACCGCTGCATCCCTGTGCTGCAGCCTCCTCCATGGCAATGATCTACAAGCAAAGCCCAAAAACAAAGTCCCGGTCCTGGCTTTGCTTTTTCGTATTATTTGTGGCTCCCTGCCTATAACATCCCGCTGGCTCCGAGAGGAATGCCAAATCCACTGGGAAAAAAGCCATGGCATTTTGAACTCGGAGGACAATATAGTTTTGACCCAGCTCGGGAGTGGGGGGAGATATATACCCAGCAAGACGCACATCCATACGGATACGCATATATCTGCGTATGTATATACCTCCATATGCATATTTATAGGTTCTAGTCCTTAAATAATGAGGAAGTGAGGGGAAAAGTGGGAGAAAAGATCTAAAAATGAAATATCGCCGCATTTTTCTTTTTTTTTTTCCTTTTTTTTTTTTTAGTTACACCACCACCATCCCCTTCACCGCAAATCGAGGCAGGGAAAGGTAAAAAAGCTCATGGAAATCAGAGCTGCCACGCGATTCACGTGAGTCCTGTGTTAGTGCCCTGGTTTGCGATCGCCGCTCCTGCGGAGCCCCCTTCCCCACCTCACGGGCACGTGCGTTCGGTCCCCACGCATTCAGCCGGGCTATTTATGGGCGTAAAAGCAAACACGAATCAATCTCAAGAGGACGGGGGGTGGGGGGGCGCCAGGACCGGCGTGGATGAAAACAAATCGGGATCTTCTTTGTTTGTGCCACTATGATTCCCATTGGAAAATGCAACTTAATCGAAATAATTCTTCTTTCTTTTTTTTTTTTTTTTTTTTTTTTTTTTAAATTCTGATGAAAAACTGGCTGTGGGCGGAGGAAGGAGCCCACCCTTTTGGCGGGGGCGAGGATGGGGATGGGGTGCAGGCGGGGACACGGGAGACGCGAGGCTCGGCCGGGAGCTCCCAGGGCTCCCTCCCTCCCGCCCACTGCCTCGGGAGACACAAATTCTTGTTTCCCTTCCAGTCTCGGATCCGACTAACAGACGACTGCCTGGCTGAAACCAGCCCAGAGAAATTAAGAAAGGAACTAAAACAACCAACGCTTTTCCAGCGTGTCAGGTTTTGACAGAGGAGCTAATCTTAAAACAACCGTAGGGAGCCAGGCGAGCAATTAGGGAATGCGCGGGGACGAGGTGACAGCCAGGAATCACCCCCCAAAAAACCGAGACGAACCCAAAGACAGGCAGCGGTTACAAGCCCGGTATTTTAGCGCTGAGCCCACCTATTTTTTGGGGCTCGGTGGCTACGTACGGCTCTGCCAGCGCTGGGCAAGTCCTTCTGCAAGAGCCCAGCAGGTCTCCGCAGCTGGCAAAGCCCAGGGAAATGAACGCACACGTGGAAAATCCTCTCCCATGACAGCAGCACCTCCGGCAGCGGCTGTTTTGGCAGCGGCTCGACGGAAGCATCCTCCATCCCCGCGCTCACCAGGCTGGCCACTTTTCTCGATTACAGAATGAGGAATTCATGACAATTCCTCCCAGCCACCCGCAAAATCCCTGCAAAAAACCCCTTTCAGCCCCAATTTCGGGACCACCTCTCGATTCCCCGTGCAGCTGGCAGCCGTGCTCTAGTAGTCAGTATTTTGCAAGTCCTGTGGGAAGGGTTTTTCCCCTTCCCAAAGATAAATTTAACCTCACAAGCCTAAATACAAAGCTGAATTTTGATAAAAGGCCTTGTGCTGTTGTGCATCGGAACCGGAGGTAGTCTCACGCACTTCTTGCAAAGCCATTTATTTTATGTATATCTCTGCAATTGCCTACATTTGGAGCTATGATTTTCCAGGCAGCAATGGAGTTTTCCACCTGGAGAGCTCGGTGTTACCACTGAGCAGAGAATCACCAAGAAACGGGAAGGATGAACACAAAACGATTTCATTTAAAGGCCTTCCCCCAAATAGTTTTAAGTAGAGTGTTCGGACATACATCCAAATAGACACTGCGCTTCATCCGCTCAACTAAATCAATAGATTTTAACTTCAATTTGTGGGAAAACGCTGAATTTTAATTTAAAGGATTTACGAGGCCATCAAAGAGAAAAAGTTGGCAGCTGGAATTTTTGGATATTCTATCTTGCAAAATAGATTAAGAAATACAAGCTACGGTAAAGGCGGCACAGCGTTTCTTTCTTTCTTCCCTTTTCCACATTTTTCTCCTCGCTGGGTATTTTCCAGGGAGCAGAGAAGCATTAAAGCCGTGCTGCGGGCCAGGTCTCTCGACACGCACGGGTGTGTTTGCGCAAAACACCCCAAAAAGAAAAGCAGTTTTCTAATGAACCATCCTTAGAAGATGAAGCGGGGATGGGGATGGCGCCAGGGAAGAGGAGGGAAGTGATTTAATTCAGATAAAATTGACCGCGTATTGCGTGCGTAACAAATCGGTGCTCTTGTTCTCAGCTTTTGGGGTAATTTTTAGTGACTTTTATCAAAAGGTAAATAGGCCTCGGGAAGCGTCCCTGCCACCTGCACTTTGCTGGGATCGGTTTCATCCCAGGGCGCTGCTGTCAAGGTTTAACTAAACCAGCTCCCCTGGAAATGCTCCCTGCAGTCCTAAATGTCGGATTTTTCTAACACTTAACACGTGAGTAACTTAATTAAGAAGCCCACTGCCGAAGGAAACACGCCTTCATCACCGGTGGGTCGGCAGCATTTCATTTCTCTCTCTCTCTTTTTTTTTTTTTTTTTTTTTTTTTTTTGAGAAACAAATAAGGGGTTTGGGGATGTATTTGACTGATTCGGTGCCCTTTGATGCGCCGGAGTTCATAGATTTGTACCTATCGATTGTTGCCGAAGAGTGAGCTTTTTGTTGGCTGTAAATTGGAAATACTCACATCCACGCCAGCCTAGCTAATTGTTGCACCGCTATAATTATACCTTTAAAGTTATCCCTCATCAAAGTGCAATTTTGCAGAGCATTAATTGAAGAGCCCGGGCAACGAGCAGAATAGCCTCTGCTAATTTTTATGCTCATCCACCTCCCAAAGCCACTGCCCGGGAGGATTAAAGCCATAAGTTAACATTTACATTTAAATCCACTGCGCAGAGGAGAGAGGGCAGGGAGGGGGGAATAAATACATCCTGGTCGTGCCTTGGGCCGTGTTTAATGAGCTCCCAAGGGAAAGATGCCCCCTGCTCTGGAAGCACCCGGGAGCGCATCGGCATCAGCACAGCACATCCATCCCAGGGCATCGTTCCTGCCGCTTGCGAAGGAGCTCAAACGGCGCAGCAAAATTGGAAAACTGGGGGGGGGGGGTTTGAAAAATGGGGAAAATCCATCCGGCGGCCGAGGGCGTGCGAGTGGCTTGTCTTTTGTTGGATCCCAAACCCAAGCGCAGACCCTCCAGATCCCAAAAGGCAGCTCCGCCTGGTATTTCTGTTGTTCGGGAAGGGATTATGATGAGTCACCCTTCAGCAAAAGTTCACGCAGGGGGGGGGGGGGGGGGGGGGAAGGCGGGGGGACACACTAGGGAGATTTCCAAACATGGCAATGTTTATTTGAAATTCAGGCTGAAGTAGATATTCTGAAAGATCTATAGAAAACGTTTTCTTGTGATTAAGCTTGCTGGCTACTGGATGTTACCAGCGGTCCGAGGAAGCAGAAGGGAGAGCGCGGCAAAGCGCAGTGGACCCGGGCGCAAAAATAACCCCAGCGACATTTTTCCTTTCCCTAAAGAGCACTCTCCCAACAGAAGCAGGTATTTCACAGGTTGGCCGATTACAATGTGATTATTTGTTCTCTTTAGCCAGGCCAGATGTTGTGCATCACTTAAACAGCTGTCTCCTGAGCTGCAGCCACTGCTCTCCTGCACCAGGACTCGTGACCTTAGCTCACGTCATCCCCGTCCCACCAACACACGGCTCCCAGCGAGCCAAGCTCAGCAGCAAACTTTTGGCTCCAAGTCACGGAAAACTCAGGTAGGATAATTACAGCAAGCAGCAAATGGCAACTACAGACTCAGCATCATTTCTGGTGGGACGCACATCCCGGCTGGCAGGGGGAGGACAGCGGGTCGGGGCACGGGGAGAAGGGACGGAGCGACACACAGCAAAACATGAATTCACCCAAGGAATTAGGACTGCGATTTTCTTCGCTGCTGGGAGAAACCCCTCAGCCTGAAAATGCTCTTCCAGTGCATCACCCCACGAGCACAAATACAACTCGTGCAAACATCAGGGAGATATTTTGGGCTGAGGTTAAAGCCAGAACTGTGCCTTTCCTGCGTGGGGTCCCTGCTCCTCCACAGCTGGGCAGAGGTGGAGATGCCGGTGAGGGCAAGGACCGGCAGCCAGCCTCCCCCAGCCCAGCCGGTCCCCGGGCGTTGAACCCAGACCCAAGCCCCAAAGCAGGCAGAAGACACGGGAGGAAGGAAGCTCTTGGAAAAAGTCCGTGTTCCCACCATCAAGACGAGTCGCTGCGCTGCTTCCCCACGGCGGAACAGCCAGCTGAACCCCACCGCTTCCGAGTGCGAGAGGTGAAGCGAGACGCAAGCTCCCCGACCCCGGTGTGTGTGTACACACGGCAGAGCCGCGGCACAGGGTACGGCAATTAGTCATCCTGCAAACAGCAGCCACGTCGCAATTACGCCGTGATACCTATAATTACTCCTAATTCATTTAACCAGGAAGTTCACTACCTGATGGAGAATAATTACGCGCCAGTGCAGCGTGGTTAACGTACCTGGACGAGACGTGCAACCGTGGGGCGATGCTAAACGAGCTGTTGGTGTGATGAACTGCTACTTCAACTGCTGGCAAACGCATAAAGAAAAGCAAAACGTTACGGTGAGCGTATGGCAATGCTCACCCATCCCGGTGGCCGCAGGGGACCCCGCAGCACGTCACAGCCCTGAGGAACCGACCAGAGGCCCCAAGGCAGTGCCTTCACAGAGGACGTGGGGTTCGGGGGGATGGCGTACCCAGGAGAGGTGCTTCCCATCCAAGCTGCCCCTGCCTCAGCTGCAAACATGAGCCTCGCATCCCGCACCCCCTTCTCCCCTCCCCGCCGTGCTGCGGCTGATTCACCGCCCTGCAGCCCGGTGACCAGGTTTGCTCAACAGAATCTCCTCCCGTTCAACACCAATAGATTTCCCACATCCCGGGCGCGTACGCTCCCCACTGCCTTCCTAAATCCTATTAAATTACAAATACATCTGGATCATTCGGCGGGTGGAAACGCCTGCTGGTGCCGCACTAAGGAGAGGGCGAGCACGGGGGCAGCACCGGGGTGACACGGAGCCCGGTGTCCCGTCTCCCCCTGTCCAGGCACACCTGGGTGGGGGCAAACCACCCTCACACCAGGCTTTACACCAGCGAAAGAGCAGCATATGCTACCGCTTTCCTTGGGAAAGGGAATGGTTTCAAAAAGAGATGGTTTCATGCATTCAAACCACTACCTAAAAACGCAGAAAAACTCCAAAGGCCAAACCCCCTCCAGCTCCTGCTCCTCCTCCCTGACCACAGACCGAGAGTAAAAGTACCACCTTGTGCAAAACCTCCGCTTTCGGCCTCAGACAGAACAAGTGTCAGCACAGGCAATGGCATCCAAACAGGTAGCCGCGATGGCTTTCGTGGCTTCAGAGGTGGCTGTGGGCTTTCCCAACGGAGACCCCACAGAAGGGGCTTGGGGATGCCCCAGGGGGGTTTGGCAGGACCTTGGTGGCTTCAAATCCACCTGCCCCCAGTCCCACGTTGGGATTGTGGGTGACGGGGGCTCCCCGCTGGGGTGGGAGCGGGAAGTGTGGCCCGCCCGGCATTCCGAGGAAGAGAAGGAGGACGCATTCCTCCTGTCGGGACCGATGGCGACGTGCCAAACCTCCCATGGCGCAGCTGTCCCTGCCCAGGATACCTTCCCCCTGCAAAGCCACGGCTGGAAGCAGGCACGTAGCAAGGGACAGGGCAGCTCGTAACGCTCCGTAGGAGAGCAAGGCTCTGCCGACGCAGCACAGCCCCTCTCCGCCGCCGAGCATTCACCCTTGGCAAGGGCTACGCAGACCCTTTGGGATTGCTCCATTGTTTCTGGCCGTGATGGGATGCAGCTGGAGACCCCGGCACGCAGGAGTCCCCTGTGCTCCAGCCTCTCCCCAGCCTCCGCAAGAGTTTCTTGGCTGTGCAAAGGGGGAGCCGGGTGGCCCAACGCTGCTGCATCCCCCCCGCCACAAGCACATGCCTTTGGGGACCATCGTGGGGAGCGGCGATGCCCGGCCGGGGGGATGGAGGAGAGGAGGCTTCACCCCACCCGACCGTCACACGTGCAAGGGGGACCGAAACATCAGCTGAGCCCCACCAGCTGGGGAGGAGGCACGCTGACATATCTATCTCGTATAAAAGGAAAGGTTAGAGGAGTGGGGGGGAAAACCGAAACCTTCGTGACGGTGCACATTTGACCTTGATATTTTCACTGTCGCAGCCAAGGATTAAACTCTCCTCTCGGGTTCCTCTGCCCGGGAGAGCTCCAGTGTCTTGAGCTCGAGCCGCGCAGGGGTGTAGGATGTCTGTGCAGATGTCAGCGGCGACGAGGAGAAAAACCTCTCCGCATTTTGGGTTGGCAGCCCCACGGCGGCTTTTAGGGGGCCGTCGGTTAGCCGAGCTCAGCCCCACACATGCAGCGACCACCTCCGGGCCGCACCGCCTGGGCTGCCTGAGTCCGGGCGCTTTGCGGGGTAAGACAGAGCCCTTCCCTGCGGAGAGCGGGATGGGGACGGAGAGATGCTTCCCTGGGACAAGGCTGCAGTAACGTGAACTGCGCCTCCAAACATCCAGGAATTATATCCAAGAAACTCCCTCCCGGTGCAAGCCTTGCTGCTGGCTGATGCCTCACTGTCTCCTGCCGTGGCCAGTGAGGTTGGACCCACAGTCACCGCAGTCACCTGATGTGCAGCGGGCATCCCAAAGGGAGCAAACCGGGGCTGCTCCGACTGCAAAGGCAGCTCAGGCTGAGCTTGGAGCCAGCTTTGGCATTGGGGGTGAGGGCGTTATCACCTGCAATTTCACAGTGGCGAAAAAAACGTGCTGGGGACGCAACTTTCCCATCCCGTAACGTTCCCTTCTCTGCGCCTTCCTCCAGCCGCCCCGGCACATCACACCGCAGCGGGAGAAACGCTGCTGCACGAGACTTTCTGTGCCCCTGGAAGGGCAACTGGAGAAGTTGAAACAGAAAAAAACCATTTTAGATATTTTGAAATTCTAAGATCCAAGCCCGCTTTCCCCTCCGCCAGTCTTCCTTTGGGAAAACAGTAAGACCCAAATGATGTACTGTAGGTGGTAACAGCCGGCTCTCCCACCTTTACCCGGGAGGGGCCAGCGGGTGGGACAACGCAGAAATGGCCCCTTCGCTTCCTCCGCAGCCGAGAGCTGCTGTTTCGCTGAGCTGAGGCGGGAGGATCTGGGGGTGGCTCAAAGCGAGCCCAAATCAGGGTGGGGAAAGAGCTTTTCCAGCCCAGCCTCCCCATGAGCTGCCTCGGAGAGCCTGGCCCTGCTCTGATGACCCATCTGCACGCACCGCTTTTCCTGCCCATTGCTCCTTAATGCCAGCTAATTACCATAGGTGATTCCCGTAGGTGGGAGTCATACCTGTACTTAAACTCGGGCATAGGCTTAAGTTTCTTCTTACCCAATACAGTACAACTAACACAAATTCATCAATGAAATACGCGCGCATCTCTGAGACCTTCACGGATGAACCCGCAGACGCCGAGGCACGAGCTTCCTGCTCCTCTCTCTCCGTCAAACCCCCCCCTTTGAAGCCAAATTTGACATTTGCAACTGGAAGAAACTGTTAAGAGACAGGGCAAAGACGGCAACTACGGTGGGAGCCGGCACGGCTAACGCCCGGGTTATCGGAGGCTCATCCCAGGCCCAGTGCCCACCCTGCGCCACCATCGCCCTCCGCGTCACTGCCCCGTTCCACGCCCGTCACTTCCTTCCCCGACCCCTTATTTTACCGGGAGAGATGGGAAATGCAAGAAAACCAGCGACTTTCCATAACTAGCTGCGGGGCTGCTAAAGCGAGGACATTCCGTTTAAAACGATGGGGTTCACAACACTTCTCTTTTCGCTCCATTTCACAAAATGGGAGTTTTCTCCTCTTGTAAATTTATTTAAAAATAGACCCACCACCCATTAATTCAACGAGGCTCAAAATGAGATTCTTTTAAGTGTTGCCTTATAAGTCCGTATTTTCAAGAAGTTTATAGCTCGGCAGCGAACAGACATACTCTCATCTGGATTTTTCTCCCTTTCCCCTCCATTAACCACTTTTAAGCTGCGCGGGAGCAAACGCGGGGACTTGCTGCTTCCTCCCACTCCCAGGGTCCCCCCCCCGCCATGCCTCGGTGCACCCCAAGAGCCACACTGCAGAGCAAGGGCATGTATACACCTCACAGCCTCAAAGAACCCCCCCCAAACTCAATAATAAAAAATTCTCACAAATTATTTTTTAAAAAATTCTCCAGGAGGGTGGCAAAGGCAGGTTTTTTTCCTACGGCATTTTTCTGGCACCTCCCAGCTTTTCAGGGCGCGCTCACGCTTTTCCATTTGGAAAGGAAAGACAGGAGACATCAAAATGACAGCCTGGGGAGCCAAAGCTCTTCTGTCACACAATAACTCTGGCTTTAGCGCTTTTCCTATCATATAAATGCTGGATCAGGCATTTTCGGTCCTCTGCGGTCTGCAAGATGCCAACACAAAAGTATAAAGCTGACACAAACTCTGTATTTACAGCTCTGGTCAGTCGGATAGAAATTCCCCCAGATGTGCACACCGGATCCAGACCCAGTTTGAACTGCTGGGGGGTCTGGAAGTGCACGGACTGGGAATTAATTATCACCAAATCATGCCCAAACAATCTTGGTCTGGGGCAGCCACAGGCAGACCCATCCCGATGCTGCTCTGAGAAACGGCTCTAGAACTGCTGCTTCCTCCTAAAGATGCATCTCCCTGCGGGTGCTTGGTGTCCAGCCCTGGCTTTGGGGATAAAAACGAGCCTTTCTGCTGTTTTCCAACCCCTTCAGCCACGCAGGGGGTGGCAGATCGGCAAGAGAATGGTTTGATGCCCTGTGCTGGGGTGATGCAGTGCGGGGCAGCAGGCACGACGCCGGGCAGAGGGGCTCGCCGGGGGACGGAGGGCTGTCAGCTCTGGCGCCAACACAGCCCTTGGCAGCCACCACGTACAGAGGGGAAAATCCCGTTCAGCTGCGAGCCCAGATGAGGTCAGCAGGGCTGGCAGTTTTGGAGTGGAAAAGCAGATTTTGTCACTTCTGAACCGAGCTTCACCAGGAAATGCTGGAAGACACAGCACCCTGGCAAAATAACTTGGCGGAACGGCATCTCCTCAGACCCTGACCCACCCCCTGGGGCTGCTCAGGGCTTTGGGGACTCTTGGGGGACACAATGACCCATGCCCAATGCCCAGGCTACGCAGTGACTGTTGCCACCAACCTTTGGTCCCAACCAAGCAAAGCAGGTCCCAACCAAGCAAAGCAGGTCCCACGCTTGCATCCACACCCTGCCGCGCTCATTAGCTCTCTCCGTTCACCCTCCTGAGTTTTAAATTCCCTTGAGAGCTTAGATTATTTCCAACAACCATTAGGCAGAAAGCAGGATTTAGATCCGCTGGTGACAGCGGCCTCTGAACACCAAACCCTTGAGTTACAGCACGCACCGTCATTTTAAACACTTGTTTCAGCATCCATATTCACGTCAAGGCAGAGGGGCCCTGCCATTACTCACTGACATGATAAATGATATGTAAAAGCACTAAAGGCGACATTCCTGATGGCCCAGTACCTGATTTGTCTTTGAAAATGCCAAAAGATGTACATCCGCTATAAACACGGCTATCGAGCGATGTCTCAGACCCGACCGACGCGAGGCTGTACCGGCTTTGGCTTCGCGCCTAATGCAAAGTGACGCTGCAAGTGTATTTTTCAACATCAAAAATGTTCCTTGTCTTCTAATGGGGACGGAGCGGGTTTGTCTGACCTCATTTCAGCCCTGTTCAAACTTGACTGCGACCAGGGTTTGAACTCGGAGGGTTTGGGAAAAGCGGAGCAGGGTGAAAGACAGGAGAGGGGATGAAAGAATAAAGGAAAAACCGCGCGGAAGTGCCGTGGTTGTTCAGTGAGGAGTTTGTCTGGGGCCCAATGGATACAGTTTAGGAAAACCACCATGGAAAAGGAAAATGAGAGCCCAAAACCTACCCACGGCGCCTGGGCTTATCTTCAGGCGTAAATATCACCTCTCTAGGAGGAATCATCCAAACCCGGCACCTCAATGGCCAAACTCTGTTTACCGACATGTATCAACTCAACCTTTTTATTTTGGCTTCCCAAGAGCGAGTTACCCCCAACAGAATCCGCTATCAGTGGGAAGCTCCGAAACCAAAGCTGCAAACAGTCCTGGCGTGCGGACATCTATCCCGTCATAGACAAAATATTCCGTAAATCATCGGTACCGATGAGGCACCCACAGCACACGTACCCCAGGGGAGATGGGACCCACCCCGGCACGAACTGCAGAGCCCAAAGCCGGCGCCTTTCCGACCGAACCATTCCCTCCCGCCAAGCACAAACCCTCTAGCTTTTCACGAAGGAAGATTTTTGTAGGATGCGTACGAGATGATGAGTCAATAGAATTTGATTATAAGATTAATATTGAAGAATGTGCTCATTAACCCCGCTGCTCACAATGACGGGATGCGTTGCCAAGTTTCTGACAAAGAAACGCAGGAATTAATTTAGTGACTAACTACATGGAGAATTGCATTACTCCGGTATGCTCCCTGTATCCCAATGTGTAAACATCCCTAATAGCGCAAGAATTTTCCTTCCGAAAAAGAGGCATGAGCTCAGCCAGAGTTGTGCCAGTTGCTTGTAAGATGTTTTCTTCTTGTTGCTTTTCCTTTCCAAAACTAGTCGTTCGACAGCTCCTGAGAACTGGAGTTGTTTAACTAGATTTTAACTTGGGGTGGAATCCCCAGACGGTTTTAAGCAAATACTTATTTTCAGTGCCTGCTCCTGGCTGAACTTTATATTGCGTGCCTGGGTATTACGAAGCAGCCGACACGCGCCACCCCTGCATCAGCTTCATTTCAGTCACCAGCATCTCTGAAGGCTTTGGGAAGTGACGTGAGGTTTCTGGAGAGCAGGAGGGCTGCATGTGAAGCCAGGGGACCTGGCTGGGCCTTCTCCAGTTCCAGATAATACCAAATGCAACGTCCACATCAGTGATGGGTATTAGCCCTGACTTAAGGCAGGTGGCTTTGTCTTCGCTGCCGTAGGAAATAGAAAAGAAAACCTCATTACGGCAGAATAGATCGCCCACGTCAGAGTCACTTTTTAAGACACCAATTTGCTTTTTCTTGTTTGTATTTGTAATTCGCAGGTACCACGGCAAGTCAATAGTTCAAGGCTGCAAAGTAAGTTGCTTCAAGTCAAATATTCAATTGTTATTAGATAACTTTGCCTCCGTTCGGCTGCGCGTGTAGGTGGGTTGCCAGGTTATGCACGGCACATAGCGCCTGAAATCACATTTCACAGGGTGGAGAAAACTCTCCACCGCAGATAGCCAGGAACCGGATTTATGGGTTTGGGTAGGATATTACCAACCTATGAAGACAGAGAGAGGACGCAGAATATAAAAGCACTGATTTTGACACTTCTCTTCCAGCTTTTCATCTTCTTCCTTAGGACATCAGCCGCTGATGTTAAGAGATATAAGCACTGTCCCATCCAATATTGTATGCTGTTCTAATTGTCATAAAGCTGCCTGGTACCAGCCCACCACACAAGCCCTACACAACCCGAAGATAATATCATTTGAATTGGGAAGCTTCATACGGTACCATCGATCTCTGCTAATTAATGCTGTAGCTCGAGCTGGCCACACTCCCGGCCTCTCCCTCACACTCAAACTGCAACAATTTGAGGAGTTTCTGCTCATCCCCTCTGGAAACAGAGAGTTTTGAGCAGAGCATCTTTTAGATGGAAGATCTTTGCTTGGATTCGTTCCATGTTGAACTACTGCTACAAGATGGCAATGGTTTAATCTCTCAATCAGAGTGATTTGGGATAAGGGGACAGGCACAATAAATTGTTTCATACAGCAGGAGAGACCCTGGCTGGGATATTCCAGGCTTTCTACAGTCCCAGCTCGAGGAATGACACGTTGGCTTTGAACCTGCCCAGCTCCTATCAAGTCCACCGAAGGGGCGTCCACCACCTCTGCCCTGGCTCAGGTGCTCTCCAGGAGCATCATGCTCCGCACTGGCAAAGCTTTGGGGCAGCATCAAATACTGTTTTGTGCCCCGAGAATAAAAAACATACTCTGAAAGCCATTAAACATGAGGTGGATGGAACGCTTGGGGATTTTGCCGCCTCCCATGGAAAGACACGGCCAACAGATTTGGGCACCTCCCTTGGCTTTTTGGTCAACTGCTCTTATCCAGCCAAAGATAACAAGTCTTGGCCACGCAAAGTCCAGGTCAGAGCACACCCGCGTCCATGCCACAAAGCTAGACAGTTTTGCTGTTGCTATCTGCCTCCTGGCCCATGGTGACAATGCCCTTCACACAAGCAAGAGCGTTGTCCCTACAGCAGCTGAGCCATCTGAGCAAAGACTCTGCCTGGGAAGCACTTGCACGGTCTAAAATATCTACACCATTTGGTGTTGAGGCAATTCATTGTAGCACATTTTAATAAAATCAGCAAAAAGGAAATTACTATTGCTGATAGTCCCCTGGTACTGAAGAGGGGGAAGAGGAAATAAAAATCAGTTGAGGAGTCTGTCCTAGGAAATTATAATCTACACAATTGCTTGCGGTAAGCAAAAACCAGGCAGAAATTAATTCTCAGGTGAAATCGGAGCGATCTGCAAAACCAAAACAGCCGCAGACTCCCCCAAACCCAAACAAAAAATTCCTGAATCTGTGCACAGTACAATTTCCGTTTATTTGTTTTATCAGCTGACTAGGGAACAACCAGCGTCCAACAAGCTTTGCTATCTGTTCCACAGGCGAAAAAAAAAAAATCCCAAGACAGCTAAAACTTTTGTGGCCACGAAGATTATTAGAGAGGAGCAAACCTTGGGAGAGCCTCCATCCTCCCTGCACGGCAATGCCAATAATGCAGCACGATTATTTATACTGTGTTCAACCCCCTGGCCCTCCTCACCCTCAGCACCCACCCCAGGGCACGGAGCTCCGCAAACACACAGCAGAACCGAGCTGTTGGGTTTCAGGAACCTTAAAGGTCATTTAAAATGGCTTGATGTTGAAAAACATCATCTGAAAGCGGGGGGTGCCGGAGCTCACGGCAACACAGGGGCTGCTGCCGGGTCTTCCCATGCTCTTCGTTGTATTTGCAAGAAGGGACACAACTTCTTAACGCAGCGGAGGAAAATGGGGATACAAAGGGGGACGTATTCACCCCACGGGAGCTTTGCCAGCATCTCTGCTCTTTTTATGAAGGGTTTTTATGGTACTACAAATGCTCAACTCGCTCTTTGCTCCCAGGGACGTTATTTCTTTGAAATAGGGGAGAAGGCACATCTTACGCGGGTCAGCCTGCATCTCGCTGCTGACTCCAGTCCCTCCTGAGCTGGGATGCTTCTCATTTCCAAGTTCCTAACTGGTGTTAACAACGTAACCTCCCGTTGAAGCTGAAGACCAGAGGAGCATCCCGCCAGGTGGGTCAGCGCTTTCCCTCACGCTCAAAATCATGTCTCACCCCACTTTAGTGCATTTATTTAGGCATTTATTTTTCCTAACGCGTGCTACGCTTTACATTTCACAGCGCCAGATATTGTAAAAAGTGTTTACTTCACTTGAAAACACAGCCCAACTAAAATAAACAGACAAAAGGAATATCTCATTATTTACTGGTAGCTAGAGAAGGTCCATTCACTTTGCAAAGCAGTTGGCTGCGGGAAAGCACTTACTAAAAAAACCCCAAAATAAAACACAAACTCATTTATCTAGGCTTTGCAGCTATTATTTTTTTTTCCCCTAGCCACACAAATCCCATTAATTTTTTTATTTACAGTATGTCCCCTCTAGCCCCCCATCCCAGGTCCTCCTAAATCGCTTAGTGACTACACGCAGAAGCAGAGAAAGGGGGGGGGGGAAGAAAAAAAAAAAAAGGGAACAGCTGCTCTCCAGAGAAATCCTGACACAGTTCACGCGAAGAATTTCATATCTGTCAGGCAACCCAGCTCAATAAACAACAAATTCATCTGGCTCGCCTCTGCTGCCTGGCAATATTTGCACGAAGTCGCTGCATTTTTCCCCTCCTCCTTACTCCTGCAAGTAATAAAGGTGGCAGCTCTTTGCTCCACGCGCAGGGAGAGCTGCCAGCTAAATGAAACACCATCATTAAAAAAAATATAAAATAAAATATTCAGCTTGAGGATCCTTGTTTCCATACGTCCACTGGTTAAAGGCTACCTCCACCCAAGGCCCAGCGCTTGCCAAAGAGGCAGCCGGCTGCTCCGAGCCTGGGGATCAGCATCCAACCTGCTCTAATCAACCCCTACTCAGTGAATTTTCATGGCAAACCACCTCTTTCTCTCGACGCCTGCTTTTAGTCACGTCATGGGTCAATCCAAAGTCTCACGAAGAGACCAAAAAAATCCCATAAACTCCTATGGTTTGGCATCAGGTCATAATTTTTCAAAACAGCCTGATCTTATAACAACGAAGACAATGAAGATCACCCAAGGGCTGGAGCACCTCTCCTATGAGGACAGGCTGAGAGAGTTGGGGTTGTTCAGCCTGGAGAAGAGAAGGCTCTGGGGAGACCTTAGAGCCCCTTCCAGTACCTGAAGAGGCCTACAAGAAAGCTGGGAACTGTTGGCAAGGGCATGTAGCGACAGGACGAGGGGCAATGGTTTAAACTAGAGCAGGGTGGGTCTAGATCAGACATTGGGAAGAAGTTCTTTGCAATGAGGGTGGTGAGACACTGGCCCAGGTTGCCCAGAGAGGTGGTGGAGGCCCCATCCCTGGAGACACTGAAGGCCGGGCTGGATGAGGCTCTGAGCAACCTGGTCTAGTTGAAGATGTCCCTGCTGACTGCAGGGGGGTTGGACTAGATGGCCTTTGAAGGTCCCTTCCAACCCAACACATTCCATGATTCTATGATATACCAGGAAAATAAATGAGCTTCTCTGGATCACAGTGAGACGGAGATGCTGCACAGGAGCTTGGGTGCTGCTGGTCCCAGCCCGAATCCCAGTTACCTGGAAAACTGCAGCACTGCTGCTGCATCAGGTACCTTAATACCTTTGTTCACATCACATGTCAAGCGGGCTGGGGCGAAAGCAGTTTGTGCTTAACATTTATTAAGGCACAGAAGAAAAAAATAAATAAGATCTTGCAGAAATATTTTTAAAAAATATATATGAATGGGAAATTTCAAGCTGGCCGGCTGCAAGGGGAAAGAGAAGCCAAAATCAGGATGGGATTTTTTTTTTCTCTAGCCCTTATTAGGTAAAAGGGCTATTTATAACTATTTAGAAGTGCCTCCCTGCTTCTCCCCATCCAAACCCAAAGCCTCTGGCACAACACCGTGAACCTTCTCTGCTGTCAGGGCGTGAACTCCTATGTCACAAATTCAAGATTATGGCATCACTGGCCAAGTTTAAGTCTACGAAAAAGCCACAGTCTCCACAATTCCCAGCCCATTCTTATCTGTTACTTTAATTAACACCCAACAGCAGGAAGACGAGGGAACAGAACCAGTGTTATCGTTCCCTCACTGGATTATTTGCCCTGGTTTTGGCGCAGTGTGGGCTGAAGATCTTCCTCCCTGATCTCTCGCTGTCCCTTGGGAGGGATGGGCAGAGCAAAGTGAGCCCCCATCTACTGCAGGTGAGAAAACCATCCAATGCCACCGTTAGCCCTGAAAAGCTCAGTCTCCACAACTCACACAGAGGGGACCTGGCTTTTATTTTGGTTTTTCCCCCCCCATATTCCATTTGCCACGGCAACAAACCTGAAATATCCACAGCCCCATCAAGCTACCGAGGAGACGAGCCGCAGCATGTAAAGTTACTTATCAACAGCATCAACTCTAGCATTAATTATTTAAAGATGCTGCAGGTGGGACCCGTGAGAGCAGAGTGGAGCTGGGGGGGATCCCCGCCAGCCCCGGGAGGAGATGTCCCCCCACGGCACCGGGGTGTCCCCTCTGTCCCAGGGGCTCTGCGGGCTCCCAGCTCCCTACAGGCATTTATATGCCTTATAATTCACACACACACAATCACATATCCATGCAGACATATCCCCCTACCTCACCCCCAAAATAAGGGTGGGATTATTTGGGCACTGGCTGGGAGAGCCCCCAAAAACCCCACAAACCCTGTGTGGTATTAACAACGCGATGGGACGTGGAGGCACACACGGCTGAGAAAACCTTGCCCTGCCCCGTGCAGCTAGTTTGGCATCGAATATGGCAATAAGGACCTTATTCGAGCCCTTCCAAGTGCTTTAATGTGAAACATACTGTCCCCAAGGACATCCCTGGTACACGAACAACAGAGAGCGATGCCTACCCCTTTCTTCTCTATAAGCTTTAAAGTTTTTGTCCCAGTGCCCTGCAAGGTTCGTGCCAGTTAGAGACACGTTGGCAGCTACGGAGCCAATTTAATTGCTGCCATCGACTCGCTCCCAGACAAATGAATTCATTCATGATACACATACGCTGTGAACATATAAAATATCCCGGAGTTCTCACAGTGATGCACAAAACCGTCAGTGGCTCCAGAGCAGGGCGGAGGGTGCTGCTGGTTTTCAAAATGACAAATTCCTGGGGCTGATCACACATTTCCCATCGAGTATTTAGATGGTGGGGGATTGCTACATGAAAGCGTTCATGCCAAGGGCCTGCTTTTCTCCACAGCTTGCCGCTCCGCCCCCCAAAAGCACAACCCCCAAACCAAAACAAAAGGATAAAACACAATTTTGATGAAGTCAGAAGATTTTTGCAGTAATAAAATCTGTTTCTGCATTTCCTTTGATGGATATGAACCAGAGCTCTGCATTCATCCCACTGTAACACCGCCATCCATCTCCAAATACAGTTTCATGGCTTATTTGCATTACGGGACCGTCAGTCCATGGGGATGCTCTCCCCGGCCTCTCCTTCCAGCTGGCTGCGGACGGAGACCTGCAAAATGTGGTCCCCAGGCTACCACGGGCCTGAGTTTCAGCAGGAAAATATTCGCAGCCGCACTACGCCAACACAGCCATGATTTTCAGAAACTTCTTTCACCCTTTGTTCAGCGATGCTGCCGCAGGGAGGTAGCACAGATACAGCCTGCCCTGCCGACACGCGGGTGCACAAGCACGGGGGAGAGGGGATAGTCCTCTTTCCCCCCGCCCCCACCTACGCATCCTTTGCGGTCCGGCCAGAGAAATTCAGTGAATTCTGGATGCGGCACGCTCTTGTTATGAATCTAACGGCGTAAACGCTAAAGTGGAATCTCTGCAGATGCAGGGTGCTGGTTGCATTGCATAAAACTAGATACGGCTAGTTAGCTTCATTTACCGGAGGTGGGTGCACAGCTTTGTACAGCAAAGAAAAAAAAAAAAAAAAGAGAAAACCCTTAAATATGAACACGCAGTATATTCGCTCAAAGCGCACCGGCTCCTGCACGTCAAGTAGACAGAGGTTTCTTCCTTTCAGGTTTCTAATAATGTCACAGCTACTTAAAAGCCAATTTCCAGGTGGGGTTTTTATATGAAGCGAGTACTGCTCGGTATTCCTAATAATCTCTTAATTTGAGTTCCAGCCTGTTCCCTGCTGCTGCGAGCGGGAGGGTGGAGTTGCACATTTAGGCAGAAGTTCTGGGATGCTGCCACTGTTTAGATTAGAGCCCTACTGGGAGGTTTCTCCTGGAAACACCCCATATATGGATTTCACAAGGAGAACAAAAAGCAAGAAGGGAGCAGTATTTTGGACCGGGCAGCCGCAAGAACCCTCCTGGCCCCGCTGGCGGGGTTTGCTGCCGGCTGGTGTCCTGGGTGGGTTCCCGGAGCTGGGAGCAGAGCAGAGGCTGCGAGGTCCTGCTTGCTGGAATGGGGCACCGGGGACAACTGCCGAGGAAGAAGCCGGAGACAAATTAGGGCAATTCTTTGCTATTCTCTAGCAAACCTCTCCTGTGATGTCTCAGCGTCCTGACCGACCTCCGAGTCAGAAGTGAGATCTGGCAATCGCCGCCCGCGGAGGAAGATGGAGCTGGGAGCGACCTCATAAGTGCTACCGGGAAGAGTTAGAGGGTTCAAGTGGGGTTGAAAACATGTCCTTCCTCTCTCTTCCCACCTGGTAATTTGATTACTTGACAGTTCAGCACAATAAAATACGTGGAGATTGTGCCACAAGTTGGATGACTTTACCTAGATTTCATTTTCTTGTCACTTTTACTCTGCCCGATGGAAGGAAACACTGTTCCCTCTGATAAAAACCTGTTGCCTGATTCCCAAACACTGAGTTTGCTCTTAAAAGTCAAGACTTGTGACGTGCAATTCCCTGGACCATCCCTCTGTTCTCCTGCATTATTCTGGATCACATCTCCAAAAGGAGAAGTCAACATTTGCCACTCCGGTTTTTAAAGCAATCCATCCACGTACAAACAGAAATTTCCCTTTTTAATGTGTCAATCATTTGGAAGGAGCACGAACCGGAGTGGATAAACTCCTCTACTCGCATGGTCTGTGAACTCTGGCAGCCCAGGGCCAGATCCTGCACTGCGAATCCATAGCACATCTCCACCGCTATGGAAAGACCCACTTTGCGAAGCCTCCAGATCCTCAGCTCAACCAGAGACATCTCCCTTACGGCCCGACGTTATTTGCTTTGGCAGAACATTGTTTAATATCTCTTACCCAACTCACCCTAGGATCCGGGCTGTCTCACATTCCTGCCAAAACCAGACTCAACGTTGAATTGACTGATCAGGTCAAATGCTTTCGAGTACTTGGGCTCACAGTGGTTCCTCAGCCCATCGGAGGGAAACAAGAAAAGCCCAAACAATGCCAGGCAAAGCCCATTCTGAGGAGAAAATGCAGTGGTTTTCCCCAAATAAGACCTCTGTAATCGCCTTTCTGAGGCATAGGAGAGCCTTTCCGAGCATAGGAGAAACAAGGATGCATCTGCTCATCCTACACGACATCAGGGCCAAGTGACCGAAGCCCACCCCAGAGCTCCCCTGTCCTTGAAGGCAGCCAACGCGTGGAGGGTGCACGGGCAGGAGGTCTCACACGGCCAGCCCTTGCTGATGCCTCCTTTGGTTTCCTTGGTTCCTCAGAAAAGGAACTGGAGCACCGGCCAGGAGGCTCTGCCCCGCAGCCTTCTCAAAGCACAGGGCTTTCAAAACACAACACCTCCCTCCAGATAAGTCCCATCGTGGTCTGAGGCGGTATTAATGGCTTCTGCCTCTTTACAAACTGCATTCTGATAACGAGCTGCTGAAATACCAAAGTTTTCTAAATCTTCCCTTCATCCCTGGTCTCCGCTTGAACTATAAATAGCCCTGGCATTTATAGTGGTACAGCCTGCCTTGTTGAAATTGGATTTAAAAGTAAAATTGGCCGGACTCCTTGTTAAATTATCATTGTTATTCATCTTTACAGATGTCCTCCCCTCTAAACACTGTCTAAACTTGAAGTTAAGAGCAGACGCCGGAGTGAAGTCATTAGAAACGATTTCCTGACAAACCTCAGGCACACGGAAGGCTTCGGTGCATTTTTCACCTTCCACAGGAGCAAGCCCGGACATCTCCATGCTCTTTACAAACCCCTGCCATGGTCAGTGCCGCTCTTCCCCCAGGCAACACCTCCTGCAGCTCGAGACCTCGCGTGGAGGGAAAGGACAAGGTTTGAGCACGTGGCTTGATTAGAAATTTATTTGGGTTTGGAGGAATTTTACTGAAGAGGGGGGAAAAAAAAAAAAGAAACTTTCATCAAGTTCTTTTTTACTTTGTCCCTCCTGCTGTCGTAGCTAACAGCCAGCTTTAAGCAGAGGTATTTGGGCATCTAACAGGCTTTCCCAGCGTGGGGCTCACTATTAAACTCTTTTTTGGGTCTCTACAAGCCGTTAATGCTGCCCCTTTACTCCCAGCGCTCCCCACACTTGCAGGTGGGCAGCACTGGGAACCTGCGGCACTACGATTTCCTTGCAAAGGAAGGAATTCATCTAATTTTATTTTTTTTCAACTTTTTAAACTTTAACGTTAACAGCAAGCGCCACCCAGCAAAGCCCTGCTGGGTCTGCAGGTGACGTGATCCCACTCCGCAGTGGCTTTTGGAGTGTCCCCAGCACCCGGAGCCAGGTGGGCACCGCGCCAGCGGGGGCTGGGGTTGCTCCCAGGCGCATCTATGGATCCCGTTCCAACATCCCCCTCTTCCTAAAACCCACGGCCAGGAACAAGGGCACCCATTCATGCGTCTTCCTCAGCAAACAACAACCAAAAAAATCACCCGGATTTCTGGCGGAGTTTATTAGCAGCGGACTTCATTATTAGTGCTGCCGCGACACTTTGAAACTCTCCAGACTCCATCCATAGGTTGGGGAACCTTCGCTTCCAGAGGGAAAACCGCCGGCTGGTGATTAATGCCTTGCGCCCGGGACCGCAGAGCGCAGCTCCGCTCCCTGCGCCGCTACTTTCGACCTCAGATAAATTACTAACTCTCTCAAGCCTCCAACCTGCCAAGAAAGGACAGTAGGACTCCCCCTCCCCGGGGTGCTGTGAAGATAAATACATTAAAAATTGTGAGATACGGTGTCAGTGGGGACTGTATAAATAGCTCTCGGGCTCTTTTCTGCTCTAAACTTGACCTTAGACACAGAATAACTGTAGTCGGTGCGTGTTGTTACTGACACAGTGGGAGCTGAATGCATTTATTTTAAAGGACTTTCCAGGCTTTAAATTGCAGCCTCTGTTCCTCACATACGTCAAAGGCACCTCTCTTGGTCGGAGGCGATAAGTGGCATCACCAAAAGTACACACGCTCCCTTTCTTTGCCTGTACATCAGCACTTACTGGAGCTTTCTCTACACACGAGCATAAGCACAGGTACCAATCCGCAGTCAAGCATCCAAACGGCTGCGCCTCATCTCCTATCTCATCAAGAAGAAAAGATCACGGACATCAACTGCCTTATTCCAGCAATCTCCAGAACTAAAAACTCAGAAATCTCATACCTGTAACCCAGGCTGCAATTCTTTTTATTTTTTTTTTTTTTTTAATACCACGGTGCGGCAAACTGACCCAATTAATTTTAAAGATTAGCTCCAACAGAGTATTTGTATATCGTATAAATTTATATAATTTATATACACGTAGAATGTATGTGTACATAATGTATGTATACGGTTTTTTATAAATTAAAACCTCCGCCCTGTGACATATTTTGTTATTTTCATAAAATTCTCTGCCAAGACTCCTAGCCTGTTTCTCTGCATGCGCAAAGCTTTGGGGAGACCAAGGATGCTGCGGGGTGCCACGGGGACCCACCCAGACGGCGACTGCAGGCTACTGGCAGCACCCATCAATTTCCGAGCCGTATGGTCCGTGCCGGGCGCTTGCAGGATACGATCTGGAGGCAGCAATCAAAACCAGATGCAGCCCTGAACGACAGCCTTGCCCCGGGACCATTCTCTTCTCGGCGCTGAATACTTGTCTGCCACCACATAGCGGAAGACAATGGAAGGAGAGGATCAGATAAAAAGCGGTTTAATTTTTATAAGGCACTCAACCAGCCAATTCACGTTTTGGATCAGGTGTTAATTGCTGCTCTAAGTGTCTGGCGCAGACGGTGCCAGCGCAAATATTGCAAATGTCACATTATTTTTGTTTAGCGGGTGAAACGTGCTCCACTCCTGTTGGAAGAACCCACCAGACTCGCTGAGAGTAAGAAAAAAAGCCAACAAAAAAACTACTGTATTTAGAAACCATTAAGTACAGGGGACTAAAATGACATGTTGGGAAAGCCAGCTCAAAGGACTTCAAGGAAAGATGTTCATAGAAGAGGGGCACAAAGTCCAGCCCTGCTTCTCAAACAAAAGGAAGAGGGTTTAAATGACTTGCATTGCTCTTTCCAGGCGTATTTGCCCCCATCCCATCATTTATTTCAGGCACGGCACAGCAAGGCCGGTCAGGGCTTCGGTGGAGGAGCAACAGGCATGGACCACTGAACCACGCACTGGGGAAACCTCCTGGACACCATCCAGCTCAGCTCACACAGCAGCCGACCAGCTGAAACTGCAAACTATGAACCAGGATTCACCCAGTTCTGGATCGTGGGGACAGATCAGAGAAAGAAAAAAAGTCCTGATTTTTTGACATTTCTCCAGATATTCCATATAATCCAACCCCTCTCCCACCAGAAATCGCATGGTGACCTGCTTCATCGCACAGTCCGTGGATATAAATCAGGCCAGATCATTTCACATGGGGTTTGGAGGGGAAAGGGGGACCCCACAAAAAGCTCGTGAGAGCAAAGATTTGGGTTGAACATCTCCTCTAGCTCATCCATGCTTAGAGTAGAGCAGGCAACTCTGGTCCTGCAGATCGATCAAATCATCCATGCCGAATCCTGGCAGGAGCGAGAGGACCAACTCCAACCCCGGCTGCAGGAAGGAGTGAGGGCAAACAAAGGCATTGCTCCACCAAATCTCCTGAGCATTCCAAGTGTTTTCTCCAGCAGAGCGGAAACACTCAGGAACTGGCCTAGATAGACCCATCTGTGGCCACGGCAACATGTGGCAGACATCTCAGGATCCCTTTGCCTGGCACAGGACCAGTTCTGGAGGAGGAAGGACGTCCCACGCATCCCCAGTCCTTTAAACCACGGCAGCTCATACTTTTAGGTCTGAAACAGGTACGACCAGCCCCAACGTATCAGCCAAAATAGCCTCCCTAGCCAAGATACAGAAGAAAACACAACTCCTATTTCAATTACGCAACTTTCAGTCCAGAATTACGGACAGAAAACACAACTTTTAGAGCTCTCTTAGATCTACAGAGCAGGAGATCCCAGATCAGCTGCAGGTTACTGATAACATCATGCAAGAAGGATGCAGAGGAGAGGAACATCTGACCTCCTCCACCTGGACCATTCCTTGTTCTTAACTATTCTTAGGTCAAAAATCCCCAAATGCACACAAAAAGCAGGAAAAAAAATGGAATTTTATACTCACGTCCTAAATTATTACTAAAAAAAAATGGACTTCCCCCAGCCTAAAACTGCTGTCGGCAGTGCCCAAGAAGAGCCCTCCTAGCCAGTGTAGCAACAGAGCAATATTAAAAAACAAATTACTGCACTGTTTCACTGTGGAGGGGTTTTCCCATGTCTCAGAAAAGGCGGTTGGATTTTCAGAGGCGACGCTTCGTCAGCCGGAGGGGACCGCGGGGATCGCTTTGCTCACTGCTGCGCAGAGCCACACAACTCACCATATTACTTTTAATTAAAAAAGGGAAACTGGGATTTAGCTGCCTACTTTACCATCAGATCAAATCTGGATTTCAAGCTAAAGAAGCTAAGAAAAAAAAATGTAAAAAATCATTTCAGCCATACACAGTCTGTATTTGACAGAATAAGAAAAAACAGGGAAGAAGAAAGCAATATTTGAGGTTTTCTTGCTTATCCAAAGCCACCACAAACCTGCTCTCTGCTGTGTGTTTCCTACCGATCAGAAATACATTCACAGATTTGGAGGCGATCAGCTTGGTGCGCGTGGCAAAACCATCACCCTCCTCAGTCCCATCTCCTCTGGCGACCTGTCCGTAACCCAAACTGGTTCAAAATGTTTCCAAAAAATCAGCTCTTCCCTCACCTCCTTGGTGGACTACGGGCAGCTCCTGCTGTCTTCCTCTTGCTATCTCCTCTGAGCAATTTCTCTTCCACTAATTCCATTTACACCCTCTGTTGTCACTGTATTTCTCTCAAAGGTTCAGCACCAATTCCCTGGTGACAACGTGCCGCAATCTCAGTCACTCACTGAGGCTCCGTACATCGGCTTTAATTTTCCCATTAAAAGCCATAAGCGTTTTCATGAGTGCAAAATTTAATTAATTAATATGAAACAGGAGATCACAGAACGCCCTGGATCTGCTCCTGATCACCAGCCTCAGCTGGGCAGGAGGGAACGGGGTGACCCGGTGCAACCGAGACAGAATTTGGTCTGTTGTTTCTCTCACGCCCACGCAGCTACTTTTAATTATCTCCACCGAGCTTAAAAAGAGTAATTTGTGCGGCCACTGTACATATGCCAAGCTGATCCATTTATTCCAACATAAATCTTTCATGCTTGCTACACAGGAGAATGTATTTCCAATCATAAAAATTCATGAACCAAAAAAAAAAAAGCTCAACCCAAACAAAAATATAAAAAAAAAAATAAAATCCAAAAACCACATCTGGCAATTAAATGAATGCAGTAGGGAAAAAAAAAAAGGGCAGCTGGTTCTGTCACAAAATACAACCAATACGAAAGCCTTTTGATGGTCAAAATCAACATCTACAGAGGGCAGGAGGCTACCCGAGATGGTCTGAGTTGGTACCTACGCGGAGGGATGAGCAGCGTTCGCTTTGGCACGCAGAACAGCATCAAGTGATCTCAACCACTGTTAATTTATTGATGGGAACCAATGATGCTGCAACAGACGAGACACTGCTGTCATGCCCCCCCCGCGCCGCACCGCAAGCGGAGAGCTGCACCCTCCGACAATCAGGGCCTGCTGGAAATATTGTGCCCGCTAATGGCAGCGGCCGCGTTCCTCTGATTTATTGTTTTATTTTTTTTGCCTCCATTCAAGGGGTAAAAGCAGCCTTTTCCATGACGTACCGTGTCCCGTGCGAGCCTGGCCGGTCCGCTCGCTCCCAAATTAGCAGGAGAGGGAAATCTGAATCCTTTGCAGTCCATTAAGTTTATGGAAGAGTTTATATAGGATGCGATGCCTGGGATGGGAGGGGACGGCGCCGGGTGGTGAGCCAGGAAGCTGCAGTGAGTCCTCTGGGTTTTTAAGGATTTGTAATTTTTAATCCTTGGGTAAGGAAGTTGGAGGAAGGATGGTGGGGGCAATTTCAAGATTAAAAAAAATAAAATAAATATAAAATGAAGTCATGGGGAAAGGACAAACCTAATAAAAAATTCCAGCGTATGTTCATTTTGTATTTACAGAGCGGTTTTTGAGCCACTCTTATTTTTAATGGAAATCAGGCAACTCTGGGAAAAAGGCTTTAAAAAAAAACAAACCCCACACCAAATGCAATCACCCTGGGGAAAAAGAAGAGGGATTAGAGCCTAGACTTACATGGATATGGATTATTTCATATTTTTGCAAATGGAAAATAAATCATCCTATTACTTTAGAGAAGATTAATGCAACAAGACTCCCAAACGCCCGGCGGGTCCGGCACCAACCGTTGTGGGAGGGGAGCAGGGTGCAGATACGCGGGAGCATCCTTGGGATGGGACGGATCAACTCTCCAAACCCGGGAGCGTCCTTGGGATGGGACGGATCAACTCTCCAAACCACCCCAGGCAAAGCCCAGCCTGCAGAATAGCGCAATGTGCCTCCAGAAAGTTTTAAAATCACCTTTCTTTTAAAAAAAAAAAAAAAATTCTAACTTTAAAAAATGGTTTATTTTCCTAATTAAATGCAAAAATCAAACAATGGGTAATTAGTATGTGGAACGGCAAAGCTGCAATTTAGGCGTTTCCAAGGGGAGAGCGCAACAAGTGGCAGTTCCACCCCAGCGCCGTGTGTCTCAGCGTGTATTTATTTTCCCTCTTGCTTTGATCTCGCTCCTTGGGAGGATATCGTCTACAAAACTGGAACAACTGATGGCAGCAAAAAACAAAAAACAAAAAAAAACCCCACAAACCTGAAGCAGAGATCAGCTGCTTCATTTAATGTCTCCCCCTCCCAGCCTCCCCTCGAACCCCCCCTTCCCTGCCCCCCCTGAGATGCAGTTCAACAGACAAACCCCAAATTGGGGATCAAAAGGTCTGTTTGGTTCTGGCAGCCGACGCTGGCAGCCGACTACACCAAGATGTTTTACAAAGTAAATGTTGAACGATAAATAATGAATCAGGAGACGGGGCTGGAGTAAATAGATTTATACCCTCAGCACCAATGAGCTCTACAAGAGGCGGCGGCAGCGACGAAGGCTGGGAGGACTCAATAATTAGCATTTCGCACCCAAACACATCAGGAAACCCCAAACTGGTTAATCCCTCCATAATCCACCGGGAAGCTTTGCCTCTTTCTACTGGCTGGGCCATACGAGAGGTTCCTGAGCGCTCCTTGCTAAGGAACCTCACTTCTTCATTGCAGCAAGGTCTCAAACCCCGGGGTGTCCCCTGATGTCCCGAGATGAGGGTTACTTCACCCCAATTCCACTGCAGAAACTACCGAAAAGGGCAAAGACAGGGCTGAAAGCCCCCGACCTGGCACGATGGGTGAGAGGAGGATCAGTTCTTTGCCGTTCGGCCGAGCCCCTGCTGTAGCCTGCCAGGGTCCAGGGTCTCCAGCTTGGGTGAGACATCTCAGAAGAACAAGTCTTTGGCCTGAGAACTTGATGTAGACCAAACAAAATCCCCAAGAAAATCCACACAAAGCCAGGACTGAGATGAGCAAAGTGGCAATGAATGGAAACAAAAAGGTGGCAGGACTCCTAGAAACAAACACCGCTATTTTCCGCCCCAAAAAAGAGCTTCAAGTTTGACATTCACAGCCAGGTCAGTCCCAGCCCTGCCCGAGTTGAGGTAATGGCTTTTCTCATTCGTGAAGCCACTTCTCAAAGCTGCTGCTTCTTGAAAACATGGGGTGGTGCAGCGCTGGCTTTGCCGTGCTGCTGAGCATGGCCAGGTCCCCGCGTCCCCAGGGACTCCCATGAGACACATGGCCAAGAGCCAGAGGGAAGTTCTTCACCATGAGGGTGGTGAGACACTGGAACAGGTTGCCCAGAGAGGTGGTGGAAGCCCCATCCCTGGAAGTCTTTAAGGCCAGGCTGGATGGGGCTCTGAGCAACCTGATCTAGTGGGAGGTGTCCCTACCCACGGCAGGGGGGTTGGAACTAGATGATCTTTAAGGTCCCTTCCAACCCTAACAATTCTATGATTCTATGACTTCCTGTGTCAGAGAAACCCCCACACCAAGGTACGGATGCAAAGCATGGCAACACCCGATTGCTGCGCGGGAATACAACAGACTTTGATTTTTCAGTCTGAACCTTCCCAAAGCAAGTATTTGCCGTTAGGGAACCCTCTGCGGAATTCCAGCAGCGGGACCACGTGGCCCGTGGGCAGGGGTTGACAAAATCCTCTCTTGCAGAAAGCAAACAAACCGGGCGAGCAGAGAGAAGTGACAGTGGGGGACGGGCTCTGCGGAGAGCCTGTCATATCTGCTCTTGAAATGTCAGTTAGAAAAATCAACGTTGCTATCAATTAAACAGCGGCTGTACAGTTCCACTTGCTTTTCCTTCCCATTAGCTCCTCAGCCTGGAGCTTAGCTTAGCCTGGCCTTTCCTTAAGCAGTGATAAAGCCCTGGCCAGGACGTTGTCCCCTGCAGGTGCCAACCTGGAGATGTGCTTCACATCCTCACCTACGTGGGGTTTAGAAGACGCAAGAGGCGCAGGTGTACCCAGAACATGTCTCAGACGCCTGCTATGCTTACAAGCCCTCCAGATTTTGTGGCTGCAACCACCACAGAGCTCAGGGTTTCACCCTCCGTCCCATCATCCTCATTCCCTTTACCCACTGGGGTGCATGGTGAACCCCCAGGGTGCAACTGTGGAGGTACGAAGCTCAAGAGGGTTTGGTGGCAGCAAGCAGACGTCCTCCTCCATCACCTCCAAGAGCGGGCTGGTGGCTTTCCTCCAGCGGGGCTTCCCCATCCCCCTGCACACACCAAACAGCAACAAGCCCCTCATCTCCATCACAGGCTTTCCGGCCAAAACTAAAGCTCCCAAGCATTGCACATGCCATTACTGACCAATCAATGCTATTGATTAAATTATAAGGGAAACCAGAAGGACAAAGAGCCAGCAGGAACTGCTAATCTCATTTTGAAGTAAGCTATAAACCATTACCACCACTTCTTTTTTGTTGCTTCTGAGCATGCCAATGGCTTCCTCTCTCTTCTGTTGGCCAGCCCTGTGCAATCAAATTCGGTAATGGCTTGCTGTCAAAACTAAGAGAGAAGATTTTTCTCCCCTGACCCGGGGAGACATCCCTTCCGGATAACAAGAGGCAATGGCCACAAGCACCGCGGAGCAGCCAGTGCACTGGGAAAACATCACAAGCCTCCTGGGAATCGGGACAGGACAACCCGTGCTTAGAGACACTAAAGGTCAACAGCTGGCCTCGGGGCAAAAGACTACAGTAGGTCAAGAGCATGCAAAAGAGTTAAGCGGAAGAGTTAAAATAAAAAATGATGATGATGATAAAAAAAAACCTGGCGTCACAAGCAGGTTCCTGCTTTCACAGTGCTCTGGAATCACCATCCCGTTCAGCATCGTTCCCGACACCTCTCACGAGCCTGCGACTGGGGTGGCAGAAGCTGCTGGCTTAATTATTTGGCTTATTTATCTGCCGTCCCTCTAAGGCGGAGGACTGGCGAGCCACCATCTTTCTGAAACCCCTGGGACAACCTCGTGAACGCTGCCGGCACCAGACAACTTCAGGAGCGTGGAGCCACCTCCAGCAGCACATACACCACAGCACCAGCAGGAGCCCGGCAGGCACTGGGATTTCAAAGGATCCCAGCCATTTATCATAATTTTATGGGAATAACCTTTTCTGAGGCTTTTCTTTTGCAGCGTAACTTCTGAAGTCAGGTGTCTGTCTAGAAATCGGCTTGCTTTCCTTTTTCAAAAAGCTCCAGTCCACATAGCCTTATTCACCCAAAAGTGGATGCAGGCCAGGCTAAGCCAGAAAGCCAGAGATGAAAAGGAACATCTTAATATCTTAATAGCTCGAGGTCAGGAGGTGAAAACCCTCCCCGGAGTTAGCTTTTGGGGGTGGGAAAGGTTGAGGGGTTTTTTTAGGTTATCATTTTGAAGCCAGTTTCATGATTTTGGCCATGAAAGACATATAGGAAACATTTCCAGGTCTCTTAAAATGGGAAAGCTTTAAATTCAGCATGCCATTTAGTGATTTTACATTTTCCTGTTCTCTTTCTACTGCTCATGAGTAATAAAAGCAGATGGCTCAACCAGCCTCGGTCCCTGCCGCGTTCAGTGCCTGGTCCCCACGCTCGGGCATCTTTCTGTAACATCTGGGTTGCCCCCAAAAGCCAAACAAAGAGCCACGGTCTTTAGTTTAGTTGGGCCGAAGGTCTGCATAAAATTAACAGTTCATGAAAATATTTCTATTAACATTTGGTTTTACGGCTTCTCTCATTAAACGACAAACGCTGGCTCTGTAACACAGGAGGATGCGCTGCCAATTCAAACACCGGTCGCGCAGAAGTTCGTCAAAGGACTTTCTAGTTAGTTTTTGTTTGATTAGAGAAAGTACAACACAAAAATCAATTTACAAAGTCCATTAACAGGTTTGCCCCCATCAAGGAACAAAAAACTCCACATTCTTCGTCTCACTCAATTCAGCACTATTAAATTTGAAATGAAAGACTGAAACGCCCTCAGCATTTAAATGTTCTCTGAAATACATGCAAAGTCCCTTTTTAATTATATTTTCCGCATTTTGGAGACAGGCTTTGAGTTCCAACTCATTCATATGTTTTGACAGAAGTTGAAGTGAAAAACTTGTAAAATCTGGATCATGCCAATCAAGATCATCCCTAGTAATGCCACTGACCCACAAATCGAATTGGGCTTATCTGTAGGAGGTTCCTTCTTCCAGGGTAAGGAACTGAAAATCCCCATTGATCTGGGGCCGGATCACCACGGGCGAGTCGAGATCCCAGCGGGGGATCTCAGCCCTCCTACGGGCTCAGCTTTTTTTCCCCACAAAAGCCCACGATCGTCACAAATATCTTCACAATCCAAATACAAATATCTCTGTAATCCCAAGCCCCGCACGCCTGTCGTCTGTCTGTCCTTCCCAGCCACCCTCTCTGCTTGGCCGCTGCCTCTCATCCCTGCCCAGCGCCGTCCCTCAGGATGCTCCCGCCCTCCACCAGGACACATGGTGGTTTGCCTTTCAGCTCTTCCCAGCCGCGTCTACCAGCCCTTTGGGCCACCGACTCTCAGCTCCGTCACTTGTTTTCTCCTGCTTTTACCTCCCAGAGCCAGACTTCTCCCTCTCCACCCAGTCACGTCCGCTTCAGGAGAGCTCGGACCTCTCAAATACCTTCCCCAAGTGCCACGTCCAGATGTCACCTCTGCAGCAAACGGATTTTCCGGAGGAGCCAATGACACGGCACTGCCCACCCGCAGTGGACTTGTCAGTGCAATCAATAAAGCTTTGGAGACACATATATAGCTTTGTATCATAGTAGCTCCAAGTTCTTTTAGACTCTTCTAGAGGGTCTAAAATCCAGGAGGAGTTAGTAAGTGATTTCCCCAGGATCATACGGCAAGTCTGTGCAAAGGCGGGATTCAAAATTCAAGTCTTTTGATACCCACTGGTCCAGTATTTCCAGCCCTGAGCCCTGGGAGACTTTTTGTAATCCATCTCCTTTTATCCTCTTCCAGCTTTTGCAGGTCAAAGTAAACTGTTATCAGCTTAGGGCTTAATTTCAAATTTGAATTTTTTTAATTTTTTTTTTTTTTTTTTTTTTTTAGTGAAAAAGTGCTCTACTGTAAAGCAAGGCTGATGGAAATTTTAAAACCCAAAGTAGATGCAAAGAACAGAAACCATACGGTTCTGTTTTGAGACGTCTGAATTGAAAATCTGATTATCTTCTGCTTTTCCCCATGCAAACAACTCGGAAGCACCAAGCCCGAGTCACAGCCTCCTCCAGCATGGCCAACCCCGCGTCTTTGCTTTCAACATTTCCACCCGTTTTCTCCTCGCAGCTCGCCTAGCAATAAAAGCAAATATGAACCTCAGTTGAGTTTTTGAGTCAACGGTGCTTTGTTAAACACAACCACATTGTACCATTATTGAAGATGACACAGCTATTGTAATTACTTCAAATTAGGAAAGAAAGGAGTGAAAAGTACATCAGTTCCATCGAGTGTGTCTACGAGGCCTGATGCAAAGCGGTATTAACCCAGGCGGAGGCAATACATCATCTGACAGGAGACCATTTGGGCTTCCCAAATACTTCACAAAAAAGGAAATGCGATCAGAACCCGTTCCTGATTCCCAATCTTACGTAAAAGCAATAAAAATCAAACATCTGGGCTGGTTGCGCACTGGGATTTGTGTGACATTGTGTGACATTGTGTAACGTGGGAACAGCACCAAAACTAATCAACAAAATTATCTCCCTGTAAATCACTGCAGTCCACAGCTACAATTCTTTTATATATTCTGTAGTTTTTTTCCATTTTTTCTCAGCTAAGTTGAATAAGAAACACGTATCTTTGTAATCCAAAGCCGCAGTTACACTGAGGGGGACGGAAAAACCCCCACACCAGTAGAGACCAACCTGAATCTCCTCGCACCACACTGTTGCATTTTTGTATGTAAATAATACGCTTGGAACATTTCCTTGCAAGTTTGTGTGTGCACGCAATTCACATTTAAAAAAAAAAAAAAAAACAAACCCAAAAACTAAACACAAAACAACATTAGCATTGACACCGCAGCCCATGAATACTAATGGAGCATCTCCCACCGTCTGCAGCGAGCGAGGAATTTTCCTGCTGCTGCTCCTTTCACGAGCTTGGTGGGGAAACGGTGACAGCCGGAGCTCCCGGAGAGAGCCAGGACCTGACCTTGCAGGGGGGTTAAATCACAGTTACTGCTTGAAGGATTGCAGTCTGCCCTCCTAAAGTCAAGAAGAATTTGGGGAGGTACAAAAATCCTGGCACTGAATTAGACAACACACCTCATCTTCTCATGACTGCAAAGTGAAATCCCCGTAACTGTGGATTAAATAAGGGTTTTTTTCCACGTAAAGGTGTTTCGTCCGTGCGCCTTGCCTGAATCCCTGCATAACTCACCCTGGCTACCCACAGCCTCTGAACCCGTGGACCGGAGAGATCATTCTTCCTCTGCTGGCGTAAATCAATCCGTCAACCTGTCCCCTGCAAAACACTCCGAGCTTCGCCCCAGCGACGGCCGCATCCCACGCGCGGAGTGATGGATGACCCTCTTCTCTCAAACACGTAGGAAATCTGTGGCGTTGATCCAAGGGCTGCCCTAGTAAGGACCAAACACAGCTTTCCAGGGCTTGACCTGGTTTAGGATGGCTGCACTGAAGACTTCAGATTTTTTGGTATTTATCAAGCCCCACCAACCGCCCCGCTCCCACGGCAGGTGGATGGACCTGCCACAAATAACTCTTCTTCCACGGGGCTTGAGCAAGGGCTGCAGGTGGCACCGAGCCGCTGCGAGACGACGAGTTGGGCTTAATCAGCCTTGGTCGGGAAAGCAAAGCTTTGCGTGCACGACTTCTTTCGGGTTTATGGCTTCTTAAGTAATTAAAAATAAATCCCAACCCGAAATTCAGACTTTTTCAGTGGGGAGAGGGAAGCATGGGTGGGAGAAAAGAGGTTTTCCAGGAAACTGGCCCGAAGCAGACAGACTTTCTGAGCCACCCTCACCCATTTTGCCACGGGAGTTCTGCTGCCGTGTGTGCTCCCAGATCTCACGCTGTGTCCCGTGTCACAAAACTAACTCAGGCAGACAGCTCAAGGACTTGCACAGCTGAGATCCGCAGGAAAGCGGAGGCGTTTGGGGGAAGACGGGAGACATGCCGCTTGTTTGCTTCTGCTCCGATTTTGCAGCGTTCCCTGTCATTCCCCCTGCTCTGCTCGTCTCGCTGTGACTTTCTGTAGAGGACGGGCACAAACGCAGAGGGACTCTGCAAGAAGAGCTCCACAAACTACATTAGCTTTAACAAAAAAAAAAAAAGAAAAAAAAATAAAAAAGTCTGCCTTTCAATCAAGCTAGCCTGAATACCTAAATAACAAAATCTCCTTTCAAGCTGATGTGATCGAAAGTGACATAAGAGAAATAAAGGGGGGAGGAAAAATAAAGATTTTAAAAAAAAATAAATAAATTAAAAAAGGGTTGTCCTGGCAACTGGCATACCTTTCCAGCGCTCCAAGATTACTGGATGAAATAAATGTTTTCTAATTAAATTCATAAAAGGTGGCATTTATCAGAGCGTGACCACTTCACATTTTGGTGTAGAAATGGTTACTTTCTTGCAACTGAAGGATTTAATAATGGTCTGGTCTTTGATCGAAATGCAATACTTACATCCTCTTTTAATTGAACAGCGGGCTTTTTTCTTTTTCTGTGTGTGTTTTTAAACTTTAAACAATACTAGTAGAAATTGTGAATAAAGCCTAAATCAATCCCTCAGATTAAGAAGAACCAGCTGTGAACAGCCTCTCCCATGCAATGATATAATTCCACTGTAATTACCCCGGATTTATAACACTCCGGGTGAGATGAAATCACACCCGCTAAATTGAAATCTGAAGCTCACTGAAAACATCAGCATTTCTACTGAGCTTGACAGGCTGGGGACTTCACGCCAATGAGCCAACTGGCAACCTGCGGTCCTGCCCATCAGCCTCTCAGCCAAGGTCAAGGATGGCAGAACTGGAACGACAGCCTTGGAGAAAGGCTGCCAGATTCAATAAATCTTCCTCAAAGCCAACCTTTCTTCTCCGGGCATTGCTTGGAAGCCAGCAACGGACTAGTTGGAGTTGCAAACGCAAAGGGAACGGCAACATCGCGTTGGCTGGTGTGGTTTTCCGTGCAAATTTTGGAGTCCCAGAAGAACAGAGGAGCAAGAAGCATCAGTCAGGTTGGGTTATCAAAGTACTAAGAAGTAGAAGTCCTACTGCAGATGGGTTAGCGTGCTCCGGTCTGCACAGGCATTCCAAGATGGTTCAACCTGCAGCATGGATGGGTGCCGTGAAAAGGCAGCTGCTTGGGAGAGAGAGAACAGCTTCAGTGCATCTCGTAGTCTTTGAACTCCAGGACCTCTTGAGATAAACAGTCTAAATTAAGCAGCAAAACATTCCAGGCTCCCTAGCAAAGCCATCCGTTTTGGAGAAGCCCTTGGAAAGCAGGGCGTCTACCGGAGATGGCCACAGGACATCAAAACATTTTACGGTGACTCCAAGTGGACTTCCACAGATTTAAACACAAAATGACTGATTTACTCCAAAACTCAACTCTCTTTGGAAAAGCAGGCAGCTCTTTTGAGTGCTTCTCATCTAAATAAATCTATTTAGCTCACTGCACATACTGAACTGGAAAGCACTGAAGAGCACAGGCTAGAAGGCAGGCATTTGATGAAATATTTATCATTCAAAACCAACGAAACAACAACAAGAGGGGAAGTGTCTTTTTAAAAAGGCTTCTTTGCAATGCGCAGTTCTGAGGAAGAACGCTGGGAACAACCAAAACCTATCTGTGAGGCGTAACAAGTAACGGCAGTGGATGGGGAGGCAGACGAGACCTCAGCGGCAGGGACCAGCCCCTTCTCCTTACAGCTACCCCACTGCCATTTCCTATGGCAGTGCGTGGAAAGCTCGGCAGCAAACACCCAGGAGGGGTGGGGAGGACATCACCCATCACCCGCGTGGTCCTCACCACAGCCAGGAGTTCCTGCAAAGGGTGGGAGCGGGGAGATCATCTCTCTTCCACCCGTTGCATCTGGTAGGAACATCAGAGCAGATGAGAAGATTCCAGCACCAGCCCAACACCTGCCTAATGACGAGATGAGATTTTTTTAATACTGAAGGAATTCTGCACAGAGCCAGGAGAGATGAGTGCGTGGGATGGGGAGAGACGCCTGGTGCACACCAGAGGGCAGGAGGCAATGAACAGCCTCCAGGAGAAATGAAGGGGAATCATTTTTGCCTACAGATCCTCCCCTGAGGTGCCATGGATTCAAATAACCTTTTTCACACCGCTGACAAAGCATTCAAGAGATATAATCACACCTGAGAGCACGGGTGTGCGGCTGAGTTCAGACAGGCTGATGACCAGCCGTCAGGTCTCACTCCCTTTGTGGACCGTGGGGAAAGCATGTGGCGATGGTCAGTCTGGCCACAAAGTCCTCCTCCAAGCTCCATAAACCTCTTCCCTCCCAGGGGCTCTCAGAGCTGATGCTCTTCTGAAATAGCTGGTGGAGAAAGAGGCTTTTTTTACACAGAGAGGCATCAAAGGCGACTATGGGCTTTCCACTGCGGCCTTTTTCTCCGCCACCCTAAGACTGATGACCCGAACTGGAAAGATTTCAGTTCCAAGGGACGTCAGCAAGACACCGACCTCCTTCCGCATCTTCCCTTCTCAGAGGCAGGTTTTCCAAAGCTCTGAGCGCCACCAGGGTGCACGGGACAAGGGTGACAGTCCCCAGCCTCCCATGGCCCAGGCGGTCCCGTGGTGCCTTGTGTACCATGACACAAGGAAAATAAAGGTGCGGTGCTCGCAACGCGTTGTATTTGCACCACCCATTCACCGAGGTGAAACAAGACAATGAACGGCACGGAGCTAGAGCATGTCTTTCCCATGAGGAGTTTTTGTCCGTGTGTCTGTCCATCCTCTAATCATTCGTCATTGCATGCAACTATGGTACAACTACTCCCACCTAACTGTTGGGAACGTGGACAGAGACGAACAAAGGCTGACTCACTCTGCCAAATGTCACTCCTCCTGCCAATCATTTGGTGGGTTGCATTACCTTAATTTTCCTTTCCCTGCACCGTGGTAATTTCACGCTGCTGAGAGCCTACCTTCTCTTTCAGATAAACAATATCAACAGCAACATCCTGTATTACAACACATTCAATTTATTTATGATCTCTCAAAGACTCAATTAGCTTCAGTTTACTCATCTGTGAGATGGGTACAGGATCTCATATCTACTTCAGAGCTACCATCAATCAGTAGATAAATTATTCATCGTTTTACAAGGTATCATTAGCCATGCTCTTTCATACCTGGGAATGCACACACATAGATGATCACCGTTAATGCTCGATAGCTTTCATCTCAGTGATAGCGATCCTGGGAGAAACGCCCTCTGCAATCCTAACTTTATTAAGGAGCCAAAGTCTGCTCGTGGAATAAGGATTTGGGATTTCTCAGCACTACCAGTCCTGTTCTTGCACTCCCGTAGTACTCTATCCCTCTTGTGCCTCAGTTTTTCCACCTCAGTTCCTGAGGTTTGATTTATTCATGCCTACAAAGTGCTACCAAAAAAAAAAAAAAAAAAAATATTCCCGAATGAAAGGTGCTATGAGAGGAAAAAATATCATCATGCCTAAAGCCCATGATGAGAGGCGACTTGGCTTTAACAGATTAGTCAATACTGCCTGGTGAAAAATAGACCTTCTGATGGATTTCAGTGTCTGCTCTGCCTTGAACAGCAAAAGCACTTAATGCTTACGCAGTCTGCTGCTCCCTTCGTCGGCAATTTACAACCAGGGCTAGTGGCTGGAAGATAGCTGGCATGAGTAGATAAACTGCCAGGCCCCTGAGATACTAATCATCTATTATACTCTTTTCCATTGCTTGCCAATGAGACGTTGCTGATACAGAGGAGATTTTTTTTTGTCCTGTTGCATTCATCCCATAAATTAAAGAAAAAACACCTTTTTCTTTTTTTTTTTGTTTGTTTTTGTTTTGTTTTGTTACTGTACATTATCGGGTCTTCTCGATTGCTCCGTTTTTGTTCAAACGCCCAATTTTCCTGCTGAAAACCAGCTTTCAGATGGCTGGAAAGCTGTTGACTAGACTTATCAATCCAAGCAATGCCACGTCCGTGACTCCCAGGCAAACCTCTCTCAAAGATTGCCATTAGAGCCGTGGTCTCTCCTAATGAATTTACGCTACATAATGAGCTGATGGCGCCAGGCTTTGCTGGGTGCTCCGGAGGACAGCGGCTACCAGGCAATTACACAGAGGCACATTCTCCGTTAATGAAATGCACCTCATTTACCAGTAGTACCAGAAAGTTGGGATTAAACAGGGATGCAAATGTGGTTTTTCTTGCCTTAAACTGCCTTTCTCACATACGCGGTTTGTATGGGGCTGGTGCTGACCCAACATCAGTCCTCGCGCGGGTAATTAATACAGTAAACCAAAGACGTAGGTTTTTTTGCAGAGAACCATGACCAAGTAGACACACACAAAAATTCGGTGTCAGTCCGACAAGCCGACTGCCCCGTGGGATCCGGCTCCCTGTGTGAGCTGTCACTCGGGCACCCTCCTTTGTCCCCCATTGTCCCGGAAAAGCCAGCTCCTTGTGCCAGCGCTTCCCGCCCCCACAATCGGCCCATCAGCTAAAACAGCAGCACCAGGTCCAGCTGATTTTCACAGCTGAAAATCCCCTTTAGGAGGTGCACAAAGTTTTGGGGGTACCCAGCATGTCGGTTACACATAGGACTCAAACATCCCCGCAAGGACTGCCAGGAAAATCCTGGGAATCAGAACCCTGAACTGTTCCCAAAATCCCTCCATGAGGAGGTTCAAGCCCTGCTTTTGGCTGCAGTTGGAGGGAGAGCTGGGGTTGTTCAGTCTGGAGAAAAGAAGGCTCTGAGGAGACCTTATAGTGGCCTACCAGTATCTCAAGGGGGCCTACAAGAAAGCTGGGGAGGGACTTTTTAGGCTGTCGGGTAATGGTAGGACTAGAGGGAATGGATTAAAACTAGAGATGGGACGATTCAGACTGGACGTTAGGAAGAAGTTCTTCACCATGAGGGTGGCGAGACACTGGAACAGGTTGCCCAGAGAGGTGGTGGAAGCCCCATCCGTGGAAGTTTTTAAGGCCAGGTTGGACGGGGCTTGGAGCAACCTGGTCTGGTGGGACGTGTCCCTGCCCAGGGCAGGGGGGTGGGAACTGGATGGTCTTTAAGGTCCCTTCCAACCCGAACCATTCGATGATTCTCCTGACGTTCCTCTCTCCCACCGCCCCTATGCCAGGCACTGCCCCTGTGCCCCCACACTGGGAGCTCCCGCCCCATTTGCAAGGGCTGGAGACGAGACAGACAAAGCACATTTTAACTTCTCAACCTCCATCAGCTACACGTGTGTAACTGCTCAAAGACCCACAGAGAGCCCAAGCATCCCAGCTACGCGCATCGCCAGCTCAAAGGGAGCACCACCCTTTGAAAAAAACCAAAAAAACCCAAACAAACCAACCAAAAAAAACCCCACAGGGCTGCTAATTATCCCGCCCTCGGCAATCGAGCCCACCACCAAAGAGCTGGGGAGAAATTCCCCCATTTTCCCAGGCTTTCCTCCCGCAATGCTCGGCACCGGCTCGCCCCAGCGCGGGGCCAGACAGTGAGTCAGCGGAGGGGAGACGGCGAGGAAGAGGAGGCAGCCTAGGAGATAGCAAGCACCGGCGTGGGAGGCAAAGGTTGCTGCAATGCCGGGTCTTAGGCGAAAAAAAAAAACTAGCAGGGAGAAAGGGATCGGGTTTGGAACCTTGGGGAAATGTTAAAACTGTTTTTGGGGGGGGAAAAAAAAAAAAAGAAGGAAAAAAAAAAAGTCTCCAAACTTGCAGGAGGTATAGGAGAAGGGACGGCGGGGTTTGATAGCTGCTTACACGATATAAATCCCCTTGGCTGACATAATAAGGAGCTTTATCTGCCCAGGTGGCCCAGGAGCCAGCCAGGGTATCAGTGACATTCGTTGCCATGGGAACGCTATTACCAGGAAACGTGGCTCAAGGTGGAGAGGAAACCCCAGAGATTCATTAGCAACAGGTTCCCATGGCAACCGCTCCAAACTCATTAATAATTCTCCCTCCTCCCCCCATCTTCTCCCCCCCCCTCCCCCCCAAAAAAAGAAAAAAAACTTCTTTCTGAGCGTGGGTGTGAAAATCCTGCGGGAAGGCTGATCAACGGGAAGGGAAGAGGCACACGCGTGCGAGGAGCGGCACAGCCACGTCCCGTCCCCCACACACACCTCCCCCTCCATCGCCCACCTCCAGAACTTGCCTTTTTAACCCACGATATAAAATAAAAGCAAGCGGTTGGGATGGATGGACCCCATTTGCAGGGCAGCATCACGCTAAGGGATGTGCTGCGGCCCAAGAGCTGCTGCGAAGGGTAAAAATAAGAAGACTTCTCCATTAAAATGAAGAAAGAGAAAAAAGCAGGCCCGATGCGGCTCAAATCCAGACACTTTCTTCCTCCTGCCCACCCCAACTGGTGCTGCCGTGTCCCCCATGTCCCCTCTGTTCATCCTCCTGCCACCGACACCCGCTTTCTGCTTGCTAAATTTGTTCGCCCCAGATTCGAGACCGCAATTCCCTCCTCGTCCTAAAAACACAGCTGGGCTGCAAAAAGTGTTACTACGTGCGAGAGAGGAGCAGAAGGTGGAAAATATGGGCAAAGTCAGAGCAGGGAGAACAAGACCCAGACTCCAGCACCGCTCCGTCCTTCCCTCCCTCACGGCTTTCCCAGGAAACACGACGTGCTCCCTCGCTCCTGAAAAATCCCCTGTCTGGGCAGGGAATACCCCAGCTTGGAGTTTTTATAGCACTTCCAGGAAATCTCGCTGTGCTACGCACATCCCAGTTCAGGTGTCAGGGAGACAAGTCAGCGCGAGTCTGACTTGGGCGAGGACAGGCAAGGAGCTGCAAACGTTAAGAGGGATGAGATAAAACCGCGGAAAAGCTCTACCTTCTCTGCTGTAACAGCAAATTTACTGCGAAGGAGGAAACACCTGTAGTGTAACGCTGCTGGGAGCTGCAAAAGGGAAGCGGTAAATCATCCGGACCAGAAAGAGCATCCCCTGTGAGCACCTGCAGAATACACGCCGCGGGGTCGGGCAGCATAGAAGAACTCCCGTTTCTTTTCATAAACATTCCCCTTTTTCCCAGCCGAATTGAGGTTTCCTCCATTTCCATCTGTTGTTCTCTTTTGCGGAGCAACAAAAGTTTAAGGGACGGCAATACTTGATCCCTACAGTACAAATATTCCTGGGGGAAGACGTCTGCTTTTACACCTCAGTGCCTCTTTCCGTCCCCCAAACCCCGAGCGTACTCCAACGCACGGAGCTGGTGCTCAACTCACCACCCAGCTGGAAAAGGGAGCGGAAAAGCATTTGCGTCCCTTCGTTTTGCTGATATTCTGCACGTGTTTTCTCAAAACGAGAGCCCTGGCATTTGAAAACCTGTCCCAAATCCATAGCTGAAAACAGAGCTAATATCAAACCTATTCCTACGATTTTTTTTTTTTTCCTATGGATTTCAATGAGACTGCTCACAGGACAATTAGGTAGTGTTTGTAGTGTTAAGTGTTCTGGAGCACTTCTATAACAACAGCTATTCCTCTCAAAGCCAAATAATATTGAATTAACTGTAATAATAGTATAATAACTGAACAAGCCTGGGGGAAGAACGTATGGCTTCTATTTTTTCACGTTTGCTTGCTTTACATAAATGAGATCTAATCTCTTACGATAAACTAATACAAATATCAAACAAATCACACCATCTCCATGGTTTTTATCCTCTGCAGTTACAATAAAAAGTCTCAGGTAATATTAACCAAATACATTTCACATGCAAATACCAGATCCCAGCCTCCTGCTGTCAAACTTCCAGGAGGGGGTTTATTTCCTAGACCTCCAGCCTAATCTCTCAGCTAGATGCCAAACGGTAACACTGACATTTTGGCTGAAAGAGCCTCCCCACATCAGAGAAACTGTCAGATACTGCAGATTAACACATTTGGGAGATACATATATTTCATATATATATATACACACACACACATATATATCTGAGTTCTTTTGTTTGCATAAAGAGCAAAACGTGTTCACCACGTGAGACCGCTGATACAAGACAGAAATCTGATAAAATCAATAAATATTCAGGCCAACGGCTGTCTGCCTCCACTTGTTAATGTTAGGGCGATGCTTCCAAACTTCTCCCTCTGCAGCCTCTCCTCTGGACGAGGAGATCCCTCCTTTTGGGAATCTCCATGCCGCAGCAGTGGATGCACGTCTAACACACAGCTGTTACAAGGTTCCTAAGTTACAAATAAAATCCTCCAGCATTAAAAAAAATTCTCTGAACAGCAACAGCCGTAAACAAATTAAGTGAACAACGATACGTTCATAACGCGGACGTACCCCCAAGGCCAAGACAGAAGGGGATCCCATCACACTAGGGGTTGCACAAACAGACTAGAAAGACAGTCCTTCCTGCAAAGAGCTCGCAACCTAAAATTACTTGTTATTTCAATTTTAATAAATCTAGCCCCAGACAGCGTAAAGCCTGGCATCATAACTGTTTTTCCTTGTAGCGATTAAACGACAAAGGCAAGAAGCTCGTTCAGAGCCTCCCTTTACTGCAGCTGCTTGGGATGCTGCTAAAGTTCATCACAACACAGGGGCTGAAAAGAGAGAGACGGCGGTCAGCAAATTACCCAGCTGCCAACAGGAAAGCCTTCATCTCAACGTGGTCTCAAATCTGACTTTCTTTTCATTCTGCCTGAACAGGACGGAGTCCTTTTTCCCATCATGTGATGGGTCAAAAATACATATACTTGTTAGAACGCAATTTGGATAGAAGGAGCAAAGGTCGGGGAATATGCTTTCATTATTCGCCATAATAAGACTGTGAGACTTGTAGAAGAAAGATATTAATAGGACTCAGGCGGGAGTTGCTTGGCTCGGTGCTGCGGACAGTCCGGCTGTGCTGTATGAAGGCAGGAGGGGGACAAGCGGCACGGGCTGTGGGTGCGCGGGGCCACCCAACATCGCGAGGGATGCTCTGCGCCACGGGGGATGCTCTGCAGAGCAAGAAGCCCCCGGTACCCGGTGGGACTGGACTTGCAGCATCCTCGTTAGGAAGCCCGGATCCTTTACAGGGAAACATGCAAACGTGAAACACCCACTGCTACAAGAGAGACAAGGGAGATGACTGTCCTCCTCTCTCCTGTCACACGTCCAGCGACCGGCAGCAATGACCCCCTCAGGCCTCCAGGACACAGAGTTTACACTTTAGAAGACGGCAGCAAAAGCTGAAATACTCCCGTCAATCGGGTCTCCACATCTCTCTCAGCTCTGATGTGCACGTGCTGTTGAGGCACACAATAAATATACCAGAACACGTTCTGCAGGAAAAAACGACGTGTAGAATTGCAAGATGGTTTTAGAAACGTCTATAGCTTGAACCTGAAGTATTACTCTAATACTGGTGTTTAATTGGCATAACAGGTGGAATTTAAAACAACTTACCCTGGGTAGGATTAGACTAAGGATTTTAAATGCTACTTGTTATGTCCTATTAAATACTGCTGTTGGGTTAATGTAGGTCTTTAGAAATTGTGGTATCGTAACGCTACCATGGCCTGGAAGACCTAAGCTTCCCAGGATACCTATGCTGCAATTACCTCCATTTGCACAGACTTCGAATCGCAGAGGACCTGTCCTTTTCGGATGCTCCCTCCTCAAGGGTAGAATTTGAGACACCCTGGCAAACTGATAAGACGCCGCGCACCGTTTCTACCCAAGCTGTGCTTTTTCCTATAAGCTAAAGACTTCTGTGTCAAGGCCACCATTCTGGTACCTATCGCCACTGCCAAAATTCACTTTAAATAAGCAGGCTTCTAGAGAAAAGAAAAATCAAGGTATTTCAAGACTTTGTATAAAACAGTAGTTCCTTTCCTCAAGGACAGTATTTTATCTGCTGCATAATGAGATGAAGAAATCCCATCAGACTAAAGCAAGAGTTAAAAGCACTGCAAAAACCGCTCCAGGTTCCCCGAAATCACTCTGAATCTCTGCAGTGGGGCTTCAGGAGATGGTTTCATCTTTCAGCATATAAAAGCCTTGCAGGCCTCTTTCGGTATATAAATGGCCTAAAAACATAGGGAAAGCCACGTTCCTCCCCAGCTCTCGCATATCTGACTTCATTAATGATCTCAATGAGGAAGATTTTCCAGAACACCAAAACAACAGGAAATAAGCGCGCGGAGATGAGGGAAGACGATTCCTTCTGTGTGTGCGGAGGAACGACTGCTCCAGGGCAGGACAGCTCACCAAACTGTATTATCACCTTTAAGATTGTTTTAAATGTGAAGAAGTCCAAGTATTCCCACTTCTTTTTAAGCAAAGCCATGAATGTATGCCGTACCTTCAGTTCAATACGTGGCTGGCATGAGGAAACACACCCAACCTGGAGATCATTCAGAAGAGGGTTACGGATCTCTTCCAACAATCTTTCTAGAAGAATGGCAATAATGACATTATGAGCCCAAAGCTCTCCAGCTGGAGACCCCGAGGTATTTAGCTCAAGAGTCTCTGTATCCAATTTTCAGCAGCCCTGAACTTCTGCAAGTCAACAACTTCTGCAGACATCAAGGTGCTCAATGGCCCTTGATTAAACCAGAGGCCAACTAGCCCCAGCTGGCTGAAATAGGCACCTAAAAATCATTCACTCCTATTAAAACTTCTGGCTTTGACATTCATCATTCGTTTATAGCTTTTAAAAGCCCGAAGTCTGCCAAAACGGACACAAACCCAGCCTCCTGCAAGGTCACCACCACGTCCTCCCTGCAGCAGCGTGCCATGTCTCATCTTGAGTCAGGCGTAAACCCCACAATAAAACCTGCTTCTTCCTTCCTGAAAAACACTCTTTCTTCCTCAGGCTACTACTTTAATCCCAATAATGGAGTTACTGGAGTCACCGCAGACTTTTAGTGGCCGAGATTGGCCCGGTGAAGGGAACAGTCACACAGTAGCTCTGCTTGCTGCGAGCAAAGCTCCCTTCTACTGCAACCCCTGCCGTAATTCAGGCGCGGAGGCGTTCTTCTCGGCATCTGCCTGGGGAATTTGCATGCAGGAGCTAACATCTCCTCCCATGCACGAGGACAAAAATCGTCAGCTTCCACGTTGCGAGTTGCACGTCTTGCTCAAGACGCGACTCTGAACCCAAAAACCCGGGTATGGTTTGGTTTTTTTTCCCATTGATATATCACTTGGCCTGAGGAAAGGCTTGCTTCTATCCTTGGACCATGACACCGGCACCCACATTTCCATTCACTAAACCAGCCTGGCTTTCTCAAAGCAACCAACCATTCAGATCAATGTGCTTAAAAAAAAAAAAAAAATACAAACTGAGAAATCGTAAATGCAACATCAATTTAAGAAGAACGAACAGAACTGTACAGCTCATACCAGGCTTGGAGATTTAGCGAAGGCGGGCTGTGGGCTGGCCGATGTCCACTTCTGAAACCGCATAACTCCAAGGAAAATCAATGGTGTGTTGTGCTGCTCTTGCAGACACGTCCACCAAAGAGGCTCGCGATGGACTCTCGGCGTGTGAATTCCCACCAGGCATGGGGACAGCTCGGAGGGGAGGGACAGGCTGACCCCTGAGGGGACAGGGGAGGAAGGAGACCATCATCACGCGAGCATCCCAAAAGCGTTGGGATTTGGGGCAGCTCTCTTCTGCCCGTGACACGAGGTTTCTCTGAGCACTGGTGCTCGCCCCTGGTTCAGAAACTCCTTTATTTTTTTTTTTTTTGGTTTCTCCCAATTTTACCTCTTTCTTCTTGTGACGCTAAGACAGCCTGGCCCAAATTTGAGCTCCGTTCTAGTAAGGTAAAGCACAGACCCCTAAAGCTCAAACTGTCAGTGATTTCAATGCGTCCAAGATTAGCCCCATGGATATTTTTCAAACTTTTTTCACACAATCTTCAAGTTTCCCCGCGGCGTTAAGCAAAAGCTGGAAGATTTACCAGCAGCCCTGGCTCCAAGGACGGGGAATAAGGAGAAGAGGGGCAACAGCCCTTGCCTCTCCTGCCCACGGCGTTGCGGCACGCTGCAGTCCAGCCGTATTTCACACCCCGTATGCCCTCGGCACTGCCCAGCGTTAAATACAGCTGCAAAGTTCGCATTAAAAATAATAGCACGGAGAAAGAGAGGAAGAGTTATAGGGAAGCAGAAAAAGTTATGCTTTCAGCTGAGATTTAAAGCTAGCTGCTGAGTCAATGAGGCAGAGAGGGAGTGGAAGAGGGAGCTGCAGTGCAATAACTACTCCGTCTTCAGCCACGAAAGGGAAAGATGAACAAATTGGCTTAAAATTGCCCTCCTTAATTTTATAGCCTGCTGTACATACCTCATCCATCTCGCGGCTCAGCTCGCTCAGCCCACGCTGCCTTCCCGGAGCCCTCCGTCGCCCGCTCAGACAGACGCATCCCTTCCTTAAGGCCCACAGGGACCAAACCACGGAGGGGCAAATGCGCAAGGAGAGCCAAGGCTCGACCTGAGCTCCACGTGGTACCCGCACACAAGCGACCTCGGCTCTTCCCAACCTCGATTTTCCCCGCTTTGCAGCAATATACATCCTTTTCTATTAATTTGCTCTCCCAGTGCGCTTATTATTTAAGCTCTGCATTACTTAACTCTCCAACGTGTTTTGAGACACAGTTTGCAGAAAAGGCACTATGCAAAATAAAATTGTATCTTCTGTTCCAATTTGTTTCAGGGGCTAATTACCAGTTTTATTGGGTTTCTGAGCATGAACGTGTGCTGCATATTATCTACGGCACAGCTGCAGAGCAGAAAGTGATCCTTTGAGCATTAGGAGTTTCATACGTTGTTTTTAAAACAGTATGGGGAAAGGGAAATAATAGATGGTCATTAGGCACTGAATAGGTCCCATTTTTCAACCTGGCTTTTTTTTGGTTTTACTGTCAATATGTCGGTTTTCCCTATTAGTCCCGACCAAGCCTGGTGTGGTCCTTCAGTCCAGCGAAGCTCCACCAGACCCCTATCAGCAGCTACCAAGTGCATCACACCGAGCCGTTAATTTTAAGGAAAGATGGGGATAAACAAGTTTCGGCAGTACTTCCTTAAAAAGAAGCCTCAGCCTGTTGGAGTCTCCCGGGAAGCGAATACGCACCAGCAGAAACGGCTGCTGCCGGGAACCAACCTTCGGGAAGAGCAAACCTGAGCTCGCCGCAGCGGCTCGCTCGCTTTGCAGCCATGCACGGGCTGCCACCACGTGCACGTCAAAATGAGCCAAGCCTAAGAAGGGCATTAGTAGGATTGTGACACTTTTGTTGCTCATCTTAAACCAACATGGAATAATCCCTTTGTAATGGGTCGCTATGGATGAACACCAAGGGCTCTGAATTCATGGAACGGCCGCGTCCCACGTCATGCTGCCCCCACGCCAAACCCAAACCACGCACAGAAACACACACCTGAACCTGGAATCGGTTTCAGCACAGCTCTAAATATCCAAAGTTGTAAAAAGGATAAAGATGCAGAGATGTGCCTTTTTCCTTGCCAAAAGTAAAGGGGAAGAAAACTTCTAAGCTTCTGTTGTGTTGAAAAAGAATAGGAAAAACGCACCAAAAGATGCCCATGAAAAGACTCATTTGCAGCCCAAGGGGAGAAAAAGGCCTTTTCTGCACCCAGAAATACTAATTAAATAGTTCCCCTTGGTGAGAAGAGCAGCGACAGGGGTGTGGGAGGAGGGGAGGGCGAGCGTGCGTGCCATGGGGTGTCCCATGGGAGCAGGCACTGCAGGCCCCCCCTGCTCCAAGCAAAACCTCCCTCCTCGTAAAGCCCCCGCTCTCGGGCATCTGCATGTGATTAACTTGCATCAGGCTGGAGATGAGAAAACTCTGTCCGGACAGAACGTGCGGCCGCAGGAAAGCCTTCCCGGAGCCGGGCTGATGGCATCTTGGCAAGCGGAGCCCCAGGGAAGAAGCACATCCCGCTGGCAGCTCGCCACCCCATCCCTCCCTCCTATTAACACGTCGGCCCTTTGCTATTCGGAAAGCAAAAGGCCAGAGATTTATTTTTACAACAGAGCGTTAGCTTTTCACGGCGGAATAAAAAGAAAAAGGATCAGCAAAACAACCTACGCATGTAAAAATCACAATTTATATCCCTTTGAGCAGAGCGGTGCCAGGGACCAGGTACTCCGTAAGAGACCGAGATGTGCGTTGGACCTCAGAGCAGCAAGGATGGCATCGTCCCCAGCCAGGGACGGTGCCTAAGCCAGGGAACTGGCACTGATAGAAGCGATCCAAAGTGATGGAAGACATCCCAGTTGGGGTGCGGTGGTAGCACCAAGCCCCTGCTCCTCCTGCTTTCCACGACCCCTGGCTGCAGGTGCCCCGGCGTGGCTGCGTGTCCCTCGGGGATGGCAAAAGCCCAAGAGTAGATGTGGCTTTGGGGGACGGCACCTCCTCCCCACGCAGCTCTCAGTCCGCAGCCGGGCTGTCCTGCATCTCATCATCCCCTCCGAGGGGCCCGTCCCCGTGACAGCGCACCCGGTGGAGCCCAGACAAACACCATATTCCCAGAAGGATTTATTGCCGAGCCCATAAGGCTCAGCTCTGCCGCTAAATTCCAGTTTAATTCCCGTGACGGACAAAGCACGAGCTCCTGGCCATGCCCTCCCTGGCTCGTGACCTTGCCAACCCGAGCGCTGCTCAGGAATGGGGACGGAGGATGAATTTGGGATCTGGGGAATTGCAGCCAAACCTGTTGCAGTGGGAAAAGGGCCACGTGCCTCCAGCCCCCCCTAACCCTAATCTCACCCACTCATCTACCACCATGGCTTTTCAGACCATTTCCCCTTTTGTACATCCTCCAGGTCTCATCCTGCCTGTGTGCCCGGCAGCAAAAGCGTCAGCATTGTGGACATTCAGCTCATTGCCATCCCAGGGACACCCAGAAACACACCCTGGGAAATGCCATGTCAGCCGTAGCGCCTCAGAAGGGGAGCGCTCGAGGCCCACGGAGGCACGAGCCACCCTTTGCAAGGAGGAGAGGCAGTTTGTCCGGCTCCAAGCAAGTTTTTTAATCCTTATCAACTATGTTTTAGCTTACCATGGGAGGCTTCGGGGGAGGAGAGGGGCTGAATGAAAACTGAACTTCTGCAAAACAAGGAGGCTGTGATCACAAAAATCGTATCAGGTCCCTGAATTATCACAAGCCAGCCCAGGTGAGCACCCAAAATCATACACCTTAAGCGAGTCCTGCATCCATGTGCAAGGGAGGAGAAGTGGGGGCTCGGTGACACTTGCTGTCCCAGCCACGGTGCACGTGGGAATTGTGCTACGGGATGAGGGTCCATCTCCACCTCCTTTGAATAACCCACAGCAACACAGCCTAGGGGGTTACAGCCTTTGTGAGTATAAGCCCAGCCCACCCTGGGACCCAAATGTGCAGCCTTGGTCCATGCCATGGTGACGTCTCACTGTTATCATCTGTCCTCTTCCCTGGTCCTCGCAGACCGGAGTCAGAAAGCGTAAGGACCATTCCTGAGCAAACCGGTAACCCAGAGCAGCACGGTGCAATTACATGGTGTCTAACAACAAGCATTTTCTTCCCTCGTAGAGCTTCGAAAATTACCAATTTCATGGTTGATTTTTCTCTCTGCTCGTTTCTGCCTGTAACTCTCGCATCCCCCACGCTTCCCGGTGAGAGGGTGCACTGCAGCGGGGACGTTCGGAAGTTCAAAGAGCTGCCCGGAGCCTTGTGATGGGACACGTGTCGCTGCCTGTCTGCGTCCCAGTGCAGGAGTAATTTCCTCCCAAGTGTAGCAGAGACATGCCAGTGCCATGTGCGCATGGGGACGGCATCTGCAAATCCAGTGCAGGAGACCCCTCGGTGCGTGAGATCGGTAACTGCAGCCACCGGCGTCTGAAGGCACCTGACGCTGCACTTCACGACCTGCCATTCACCAAACCGTGCCCTGGAAACTCAGCCAGCCCAACACCAAAGTCCAGCCACTTCCCAAATGCTCTTTGTGGTCCTTACAGCCAAGATGTTCCTCCAAATCACTGGGCTTATGGAAAACTCCTTTCCACGCAGGATGCATTTTAGCTCAAGGGAAAAGGAGGAGTCCTCTAAGAAGCTCCTAAGCTGCCATGCAGTTATCGGGTTAAGGTTTTACTCTCCAGGCCTGATCCCCAAGGGCCTGAGAGATATTTTACACCCCTTTGGCAATGGATTGATGAATTTCCGTGGCTATATTTCCACTCACGTGACAGTCCTTCCATTCTGGTGCCTGCGTACAAAAGGCATCAGCGTACATCAGCGATGCTCTGCCCATCCAGTCCCCTCATCAGAACTGCACGGTTTCACCGTACCACTCTACATTTATTTTCTTGCTCATCACTTTGCATTGACTTCTTCAAACACCAGACGAGGCCAGTAACGAGCACAGAGATGGAGCACCACGGACGTGTGGCACAGCCTGGTGCTCGTCCAGGACCCCAGGATGCCAAACCCATTTACTTCACCTCTCCTAGCGGGTCTGCTCTTTGAATGAGATCTGAAAGACTGGAGTCACGTTAATCTCAACATCAGAGTTTCGTTTTTGGCCAATAAACATCTATCTGTCCAGCAGGGAAACAGGTCTGATCAATCCCATGCTGATTTCTCACGTCAGATTAGTTTTTATTTAACGGTATGGCTCTCTGAAGTCATATATCCCCAGCAGTCTCAGCTTAAGGAAGCGTAGCCTGATGTTTATAGTAACAAATCTAATAATCAAATACAGTCTGGTAAATGACAAACTGTTTATTTTCCCCTCACATGAGGAATTCTTATAAAACTGCTGAAACATTCCATTTAAAAGCCATTTACATGGCGATGTGCTGGGTATTGTCATAAATCAGGGAAAGCAGCCTCATGAATAATTTCAGAGACTAAAAATAATCCCAAACAGGAATCTTCTCTTTGCACTCGAACTAAGGAACATACAAGTATGTATCTCTTTTGGGTTTTTTTTTCTTAATTAAGACAAAAAGGCAACCCTGATTGATGGGAGTTTTGAGGCCCAAGTTGAGCAGCACGTGCCAAGGGCTGGATGGATGCTTTCAGCTCCCCGGCCTGGGGGGATCACAGCAGACTTTGGACTACTTACAATTTCCCTCCTTTGGGGCACCCAAGCGCGGGAGCCCAGCCAAGCCTTCAGGGCACAGACACGCACAGGGGAACAGCTACAACACCCTAAACTATGTCCATACCTTCGTGACTGGTTCCACCAAAGGAACGCAACTGGGTCAGCCCAAAGGTTTCTCCACCTCCTTGTCCTTGGCAGTGCAAATAGACAGAGGAAAAGAACACAAAACCAAGGGAGAGTAAAGCAATAACCTTGCCCGTATTCAGCAACCGGTGGGGATCTCTTGATCCAAAAGTCAATAAAATAAGTAAAACACAATGAAAAACTTCCTGACTTTACAAAAGAAGTACCAGGTTCCCGCTATACGTTGTTAAATATCATTTTACCAAGCAATGGCACCAGAGCCATCCAAGCTGTACGAGAAGAGGTCCTGACCATACTCCGACCCCACCAACGTCCAGCAATATCTCAAGGGGGAGGTTCCGCTTCAAATTATGCTCGTGATGATCAGTAGCTATTCCCATTAAAGCAGGTGCTTCCCATGAAAACTGGTGTAAAAGTAAAATCATGAGATTAGAATCAGGTCCCTCTAAATTTATTTCTAAAGCTGGAAGTCCCTTTGGCAGCACGTCTGAAGCCTTCAGCTGAAGGACACCCAAACCCTCGAAACATTTCACTTCAAATAATTCATATACTTCCAGGAAAAAAAAGGAGGGGAAAAAAAAAAAACCACATTCCATTCCCATCCTGCTTTAATTTGAAGTATTTCAACAGGGAAAGCCAGCTGAAATCCCACACTCTCCCCAGATGGGAAGTGAGGTAATCGGTGGACATCTGCCCACGTCAAACTTCAAATCCCACTTTGCTCCCTACACGTCATCTGTGGTTGCAACCTTCCCTGCGAGCCGGAGCACCCCTTTTGCAGCAGAGGTTTGACATCTAGTGGACAGACGGCTCCTGAGAAGCTGTCACTGTGCAGCAAGGGGACATCGGTGCCAAGTCACCCACCCAGCAGGAGAGGACCTGAGGAGCAGGGGCTCACCAGGCACCCGTGGAAAAACACGCACCAACCAGGGTGTTCCTCCAGCCAAAAGAGGCCAAGCAGCACCAGAACTAGAAAACTCAGGCCAGGCTGGTGGGAGAGGTTATCCAGGCTCAGCACTGGCAGGAGATACAAGCAAGATCAAGGTGGGCAATGCTTGGACACCAAGCAAACCCAAGAGCCATACGTCTCTATTTTTGAAGTGCTGCAAGCAAGCTGCTGTCTCCCTGATGCCCAAGAGGCGCTGCTAGGAAACTGGGGCACCCGAGGGGCTGTGTAGTCCCATCAGACCCAAAGGATTTGGGTCCAAAAGTGGCAGCTCAGGAAAGTCATCCATTATCAGCCCTTCCAAAGACTGGTAGGAGCTGCTGGGTCTATGCTGGGAGCTGCAGGGTGACCCGGGCCACCAGCTTGTGAACTTGGATAAACCAAAGCACTTCCACCCACCAGAAAGGCAAACCAGACCCTGCCCACAGCCAGATGACTTTCTTAGTTAATTTAGGCCATACTGCTCAGACACAGCATTATCCTCCTGAACTCTCCACAGCCCTCTCCAAACAACATCCGGAAATAAACGGATCAATCACCCTTTTGTCAAATAGGCACAGGATATAAACCCATGCATTAGGGGCCATCCCAGATACCTGGATAAACAAGGAGCCTTCTCCAGGACTGATTAAGGGTGATTTATTTCACAAGAGGCTGAGATCTGCACAGCCTCCTAGAGATTTGGTGTGCCCAATTCCCCTTAAAATTTATGGGCTGGAGAGGACAAGAACTTCCATGGGAAGGCCAGTTTTTGCTCAAACTTTCTTTCCAATTTACAGACTAAAGCAGCTTGGGATGGAAGCTCAGATGGGCTCCGAATGAGAAACTGAAGCTTTTGGAAGGCTCCTGGCTCTCCAGCCCTCCAGAAAGGGCAGCACATCCCAGCGTACCAGAGAAAGCAATACCACGGGACGCACCAGCAGCCCAGAGCCCAGTAGATCTTGTTCTTCTTGGCAGCCCTATTAAACAAAACAGGACTGCGTGCCTTTTTAAGGATGCTGGTCCAGGCATTCTAAGGCAGAGAGCATCCAGTGGGTGTCTGGTCGTCTCGCTAGGGCAGGCAAAGCAATGGTTGTTCAGTAATGGATTGCACCAAGAGCCATTTGAATTTGCAGAAAACCTGGACAGCATCCAACGTGAGATTGGATCAGGACACGCTGACGGGGCCAAACGCATTCCTTGACGCACCAACGTCTTCGGGGGAGGATGCGTCTCCCTGTTTCACGGTCCGATGACAGGGAGCCCAGCCTGACCCCAGCCTCTGGCGAGGGCAAGTCATGCAAAACAAGGAGCGATTGCTCTGGAACGAGACCTCCGCGGGATCTACAGCAGGGAAAAAGTCAAGCCTCGCTTCTCAGGACCTGTTCACCACTGCCTGCTCCTGACCATACCGCCCTGTCAGCCCGTCACTCCGTTTTGCTGATACCTTGTCCTGTTTTGCGCGATGTGCTTTTCTGCGGGGTGACATTGCCTTGCCTGCCAAGGACACGCGCGGGCACAGGGAGCACTCGGCGATAAAGGAGTTTCAAAGGGCTCTCAGAAGGAGCTCGGAGGAGGAGACGCGAGCGCCGCGGGCCAGACAGGGAAGACGCGCAACCGTCTGCGTGGAACAACAGACTCGGTTAAGTCTACAGACATCATAAGACAATCTAAAGTGGAACTGTATTGTCTGGGGAATGCTTCAGAGGAACCTCAGCATCCAGCTGTAGAGTCCCGTATGTTTTGATAAGAGACTGTTAAAGGCACACTCCTATAAACACAAGTCACATTTTGTATAGATATGGGCTGTAAATGTTACGTTAAAATACCTCAACTGCCTTGAAGCCGATTCATGCTCTGCAACTGCCAAGGGAAAAAGAAAAAAAAAAAAAAAAGCGAGCCCGGGATATTTCAGCTTGCTATCTGAAGTTATTTATAATAAACTCTGACTGAACTGAACACAAAGGGCCAAAAGAGCAGAGGAAGCAGCGATGAAGGGTGGTAAAGCTCACGCTGCAATCCATCACCCCTGCCGCAAAGCCGGTGTTCAAACAAGGCGGTGGGTCTGGCTTCCATCAGGAAAAGCCAGGAAACGCAGGGTTAAGGCCAGCTTGAACTTGGTCCTTAAGTGACCCCCTGACACGACTCCAGCAGCACCACTGCCTCGAGGGGTGGATTGTGCCTCCTCTGCCCTTGGCTCTTCCCCAGCACAGGTTGCAGAAGGATTCGGGGGTCCCCTTCACGTTTTCCCCCCTTTCCTCAGGCCGATGGACACAGGTCAGACCACGCCTGGCCAGCAAGCAAACAGCTCCATCCCACCCAGCCGCATGGCCACCGCCGGCTCCTCGCTGCTACAACCCGGTATCAGGGCTGACATTAAACTGCAGGGCTGACTCAGAGGTAGCCGAGGATATTTTATCCTACCGAATTTCTCTCCAACCTATGAAAGATCACAGGCTGCCAAGAAAAGGTGCCTCAGATGTAGCTCCCCTTTCTTGTGATGAGCTGGTGGCTTAAGTCCATCCTTCAACTAATACTGCTGCTGACATCGACCCATCCTGGAGAGCAGAGATGTGCTTTCAAACACAGCATTTAGAGCTAAACTGACAGCTTATCAGGACAAAGTGATACGGAGCAGGCAGGGGACTGATTTTGCCTAACTGATCCCTCCTGTCTTGCTTAAGGGCAAACTCCACAGCCCTTACCGAAATGAACAGTCCCGCTGGGTCACAACGGGACTACGGGAATGCTCAAGCGCAGTAAGAAATAACCATCTTTCCGTGGTGAAAGCTCTGTGCCCACGGAGCCCACGTGCAAAACCCAGTCTCAGATAAGCAGCAACAGCAAAATACCAGATAAGCTCATGGCAAGATGGGGCCGCTGATGTCCGTGTAGCATCCAAAGCTTTACACCATTTAGCTGAAAGTTATTCCCTTCCCCTCATCCACAACCTCTGCCTGTCCCTCCTCAAGCAAAGGTTCTTCTGGAGCATCTTGCGAGCACTGACCGCATGCGCTGCATGGCTTTATAAATTAGTCCTAGTCTCCGGCACCCGTTTCTCAGATGAAGTTCTGCTCTGCTCATGTGATCTATTTTGAGGATGCTTCTCACAAAGAATTGGAGGTGCCCAAGTCGTGGCCTCTCCCCCATCTCCACCTCTCGCCTGCACGACCCCTTGCAAGTCGCCTCCCTGCTCCTTGGCGTGGTTCCCTTCTCGCTCTCTGCAAGAACCCAACTCACTCTCTTCGAAGCAATCCCAGCCCCAGATGGTCTCCTCCTTTGAGCTCTGCGACTCTGGGCTCAGTCTAAGTGCTGCCCCGATGGAAACGCTAATAACGCAAATGGGCTCCATAATTGGTTGCCCGTGCAGAGAAGAAGCAGCCCTGCAAGCTTCATCCCTTGACAAACATACAGGGGAAAGCCTTGTAGGTACTTGTCAAAAACTCAACAGAGCTACAAAGAAACCAGCCATGACTCAGCAGGGCCTGGGAAATTTCAATGAGAGACATGTTTTTTTTTAAAAAAAAAAAAAAATTAAAAAATGTAAAAAGAGGATAAATACAGCCTTAAGAAGACTCTCCATTTTGCTATGGCTGAGCATTGATTTTTTCCAGTCCCAGCACACCCTGCTCCAGCAATGTGGTAACATTTCAGTTCATCGTAACACGGGCATCAAGCTGTAGGTTGGAGAAGGAGCCATCAGAGCAGGACTCGTACGTGTGACAAACACCGGGACGGGGTCAGAACAACGGGGTTAGCCTAGGACGTGGGACAGGAGCATCTGGCCAGGACCCCAGCTGTGAAATCCCTCTTTATCCCTCACCCTGGTCTCAACAACAGAGTTACTCCCAACTTCAGCTGGTCCAGAGCTCCCCATTTAAATACCAAATTATCAGTTCAAGAAAAGGTTCGTATTTAATAGTGGAAATAAGAAAACTTCTTCAAAGCCTGCATGAGATGTCGCACTTTTTTCTCTCCAGAGCAGGCAAGTTCCTGACCACACAGACACTGAAAGCACGCACTCTCGCAAGCGAACATTTTCCTGATCCTCATCAGAAAAGTAAAGAACGCCACCACGCAGAAATTACACCAACTTTTGCCCGGCAGAGCCGTGCCCTCAGGAGCCGGCTGCGAAATGATGCGCAAAAGCTTACCCTGCGCTCGCTTTGTGCCTTGATAAGAGATTTAAGGGACCGTAGTGGTCAATCAAGCCCTTCACGAGCCTCTCCGCGTAAGAGACACATGATTCGGCGTCGAGTGGATTTTTGCTGTTGCCTTATGAACCCCTGTGAGGTGGAGGTTTGTGGTGGAGCAGCCAGGAGACCCGCGCCAGCGGTTGTGGCTGCAATAACAGCGTTTACAGCATGGGCATACGCTTGGAATTGCAGAAACAATATTCAGGATCAGGGGAAACACCACGACGACGTCTGAACCAGAACGCCCTTCCAACTTCTGCTCTTCCGTTACCAATGTTGAGAGAGATGAAATTAAAATCCTTCGCGGGAAGCGAGATGAAGGAAATCCCAGCGTATTTACAGAAGTGGCATTTACCAGTGCCCTTGGGAAGGGATCCAAACCTCTTTCCTTGGGAGCCTGCTTAATAGGACAGCAGCGTTCCTAGGGTTTGCTTCCCATCACTGGCATCTCTCCCACCCCTCTGCCCATGCCCAGAAGCCCAAGTCTGGTAAATATCATCCCGAAAAAAAAAATATTCAGGAGAAATAGGTGACACATTTTATATTTTTTTTTTTTCTTCTCCCTTCCTCAAGAGTTGCTCTGTACGGTTCAGTCCTCCAGGCTATGAAATTCAATAAGCCATAATGTTCCAATCGCTACAAGCCGCCTAGTCCCCACCATGCCAAAGTAGCTCAGATTTAACAACAAAATTACAGTGTACATTATACCATTACAGGCTCCACACAAACACACTTACAAAAGGGCCTGGTAATAAGAGGTTGGGGATATACAATGCGTTTAGGGCTAACTCCCGCTCCTGGACCCATCAGCTTTGCTGGCATTGAAGTTACCCGACCCGGAACACGTGGCTGAAGAACAGGGTCTTGGTTTCTTTTCCTAACCCAAACTGATGCGTCCTCCACAGGTGGAAACACAAAGGCAGTGACAAAGATCTCGTGGATTCGTTATTTCACCCCAGGACTTCAGTCAGCACCTCCAACACTCACAGCATCCTCCTGGACAAACCCAACCAAGGCATATACTTGCTTGCTATCAACCCCCGTGAAATAGGTTTCATTCCTCCGCAAACAAAGTGAAGTCCATTCTGCTAGAAACAACAGCATGGGCACGCATAAAAATATATAAAACCATACAGGTATTAAGTACGTACGCGCAAATACCGCATTTCTGTGTTCCTCTGCTCTCCTATCAGCTGTGCCAGAAACCTAAGCCCAAAAAGTTTCTATTTGCGGCACCAAAACCTATGGTTTGCTTTGCCTCCCGGTGAGCTCTTCGTCCTTTCCTCTCTCTGCCATCCCCAATGAAGGAGGCGTCAGTTCACGCTTTCTCTCCTTATCCACGTCAAGCAGCAGCCTGGGCTGCAGCTCCTCCGAGACAGGAACGGATCTCTACGCGAATACCCGCGTACCCATCGCAAATCACAGAGGGTTTAATCGAACAACAGGGAAAAAAAAAAAAATCAAAACAAACACGCGAGCGGAGAGGAGAGCGATGGGGATGGAAGAGTTTGGGTACGCCAAGCTTCACGAGGGTCCCGGGGGATGCTGCCCCCCAAAACATCCCTGTCTGTAACGTTCATCCAACATCCCAGCTAATGTGACGCTCCAGCCTTCTGGAACATGACAGATGTCCCAAACACCCCGTATGAGAACTTGTGGTTTACTTTCTGCGGCAAGATCTACCAGAATATTAGATATTCAGGCAAATCCTCTTCCTACCCCGCACCACAGGGATGGAGGAAAGGGGCCAGGAGGAGTCGGGCAGCTTGAATTCACCCTCTGAAGGAACCACCACCACAAATAGACGTACACACATACAAAGTCATCTTCTTTCTCCGGATGGCTTTCGGAAGCACTGCTTCTGAGCAAAATTGCGAGATACTAGTAGCATTGTGAAAGCACACAATTTCCATCTGTCAATTGAAATGGGCAAAATTAGATCTCGAAGCTGCGCATTTAATCCATTGCCAAACTAGTCTGCCTGGTACGGCGCTCAGAACGGATTTTTTTATTAAGGGAAAGAAAGAGGAAAATTGTCTTTTACAGCTGCATCTTGTCAAAGCTCCCCTCCTCCGCCCCCGGCCCGGCCAGCCAGCTCCGGAGTGACCGCTCTGAGATTTCCCTGCGGCAGGAGGCTGGGAACGGCCCTGGAAGCCCTGTCCGGAGCTCATCAGCCTCTAATTCACTTCCAATTTGTCTCTGCGCAGGCTGACGACTCCTAATTGCTGGTTCAGAAGTACAGCACATACCCTGATGATTTTAAGTTGGCCCAAGTTATCTTAGAATTAACTATTAGGGGAGATCGCGCACTAACTCTCCTCCTATCCCAGGCAACTAAATATTCAGTTAAAAGCGTACCTTACTTAAAATCACAAGGCTGCTTCGCCGGCTGGATTAACGGATTGGACACAAATGCCAGATGCTACCTTAAGAATTAAGGGCAAAATCGGAGCTCAAGTTCTCTTAAAACATCTGTGTAAATAGAGGTAACATATTTCTTGCATGAGTTTTAACGCTGGTGGTGAAGGTTGCTGCTGCGCAGGTCGGATGCCCAACAAGGTTGAATTCCCAATGCGATGGGTGAGAAAAGTAAAACACACCTGCGTGTGCCTTGGCTGTACCCCGGGCACTCCCCCTGATTTACACCAGCGTAAAGAAACGGCAGACCACAAGCTACGTGCATAATCCAGTGGAAAACTAATCGGAGCTCTGTAAGTAGGCAGCTCAACGCTTCTTGTCTGCAGAAGCAATTTAAAAAAAAAAAAAAATAAAAATAAATTAAAAAAAACAAACAAACAAGAAACGACGACGCACGAGCACACAGAGAAAAACATGATTCAGAGTTCGTTCACTGTAAACTAATGTGATCCCCGTTGCTCTAATGGAGTGACTCCAAACATGTCATTTAGACAAAGCATGGCAGATAAAGCTGAGGTTTTGCATCCAAGTAAACCCGGGTGGATGCTGCCGACCGGCCCCGCGGGAGCCAGCCCCAGCCCCAAAACACCAAGTAACAAAAGCCAAGGAAAAGGTAAGCTTAAACTCAATTAGAATAAATCTAAAATTTCTTTTGTATTTAAAAAAAAAAAAAAAACAACAACAAAAAACCTCACTAAAATACAGCAAAGCATCTTAGAGACAGCTGTACGATAATTCAGAAAGTATCTATATCCAACTTGGGGTTACACTGCATCAAATTCATCTGTAGCATAAAGAAGAGATTAGCTATTGGCTCTGATCTTCTGCTCCCATTAATCAGGGCAGTTCAACTTGTGCGATAACGTTGTTTTAAGTTCCTAAGGGATTTGCCAGCCAGACACGTTGGAAGAAAATACATATGGACTCAATACATAAACCCAAACTTGTAAACAAACGGCAACTTGCAACCGCTTCTATCGGTTCCCACCAGATTTTGAGAGGTGAGAAAACTGAAGGCAACTGGAAAAACTTTACAAAGTGGAGTCTGGGATGCATCTTGTAAATGCCTTGAAAAGTGGCAAATTAATGGCTCTGAAGGGCTATAAATTACAGTCTGAAAATAACAAGTAAATTGTAGCTATTTCGCAGAGATTACGAGTTATCTTTAGTAAAATCTGACGCAACAAGTTGACATCTCTCGGTTTCTCACTGGAGGGGAATATCCAGTATAGAACAATTTAAAAAAAAAGAAAAAAAATCAGTACAAAAGGAAAAGCACACACAAAGACATCCTAAAATAATTTTAACTGTTATCTTCAGTGAAACCATGCATATAGCAAATTTGGATATGTGGATGCAGAGAGAGTTAACTTTGGAATCCACTGGCAATAAAAGCTTTAACTAGGTAAAAGGGTGGGGAAGAACTAGGTAGACAAAATTTTTCTAAGTGCGTTAGCAAATTAAACCTGCTCAGAGATACCTGCTGCAATCCTGACTTGGGAAAATATCGAGATAAATCCTTAGAACTCTGAGGAGCTGCAGACTCGGCTGGGAATTCAAACACAAACGCGACAGGGACCGAGACGAACGGGGTGTCGGGGGCTCCAACCAGCGCCAGCGACGCGGTCGGTCTCACCGGCGTAAGGGAAAGATCAGAACTGGGGGTGAGGAAGGGTTAAATAGGATTCTATTCACCGAATATAATATTTCATTAAAGTCAAAGACCTATTTTCATTATTTATACATCTGATTTACTTTGTACGCTTTGCTCAGACGGACTTTTTGTTGTTGTTGTTATGAGTCAACTTCATTTCAACAGAGAATTTCACATTTCCATTCTCGGGCACCAGCATCGTACCGTTTTTTACGGTTTCCCTATGCTGGCTCCTCTGAACGCGGACAGGTATTGCTGTGCGCCGTCAGTCCCTGCTGCAAAGAGCTACGGCAAAACCTCATGCGCTGCCAAAGTATTTTTGTAATTAGCTTTCTAGCCTTTTTTTTTTTTTTTTTGGTTGCAAAAGTCATTTTGAAAACAGGAGCCACGCGCCGACTAATGCCGGCTCGAGTCTGCAGAGAGCTCAACACCTTGCTCTCAGCAACCAGCCTCCCACCCGGCCCCCCCCGCCCACGCTGCCGCTTACGCTGACATTTTTCCTAAATATCACAGACTCCGGCAGTTTTGCCATAGGACAGGGATTTCCAGCACGGCTCCATACTCCCGAGTTTGGCTAGAAGACAGGAATAAAAGGCATTTCACAGAGGTACAGCCTATGAGCGGTGCTTAAGGAATTCAGGGTGCAGCGAAGAATCGTGGAATGTGTTGGGTTGGAAGGGACCTTCAAAGGCCACCTAGTCCAACCCCCCTGCAGTCAGCAGGGACATCTTCAACTAGACCAGGTTCCTCAGAGCCTCATCCAGCCTGGCCTTCAGCGTCTCCAGGGATGGGGCCTCCACCACCTCTCTGGGCAACCTGGGCCAGTGTCTCACCACCCTCATTGCAAAGAACTTCTTCCCAATGTCTGATCTAGACCCACCCTGCTCTAGTTTAAACCATTGCCCCTCGTCCTGTCGCTACACGCCCTTGCCAACAGTCCCCAGCTTTCTTGTAGGTGCCCTACAAGAGGTCAGAGATGATGGGGTTTGGTGGTGCCGGGGATGCAGGGACCACGACAAGCCGACATCCTTGCCGGTCAGGATTAAAGACGAAACTCGGGGGCTAAACTCTTGATTAGATGTATTGAGCCAACACAGAACGCTGAAATGAAAGGAGCTAACACACATGTGGACAACATATTTTTAGACGAGTTACAAATTTACAAGGCTTTTCTTCCTTATGTTGCCTAATTGCTTGTCATTCAGCGGGAGATGCTGCTGGGTGCACAGCACCTGCGCCTCTCCCCAGATTCAGTGGGCGTCGTGGATGCTCAGCAGCTCCCAGGATGAGGCCAAAAATACATTTATCCGCTAACGGGTTTTTCCACAGCACACTAAATATTTTAACGGCAATATTTATATTCGGAGATGACAAATTATGATTCGGTCAAACCCTCCCCATTGCACTCATCAGGATACAGCCTGAATAAGAACAGATTAAAAGGCAAAGGCTTTCTGATAAAGCTCCTCAAATCTGATATACACTTATTAGAGAGCAATCAAAGAAAGTTTGTTAAACTGATGGGAGCCCAGACCTGGTCACTTACATCCACACCTCCGCATCTTTCAGTATAACCCCCCCACACACCCCAAATGGCAAACGCTCCCACAGACGCGGGAGCCAGAACACACCAATTGTGCAATAAGGAACGAAGAGAACTGCAAGCCCCGTGTCAGAGAGCAATTTATAACACCGCCGGGCAAACAGCTTAACCCAGTACGAAGAACAGGGAGACGGAATGAAGACCAGAGCATTCAAAAGAGATCAGATAACACCATTTTTGCATGAAATACCGTTTTTCACCATCTAAGCGTACTTAGAGACACCTATACCAAGTTAACGCTTGGAAATACCAGGCGGGATGTTTTTGTGGATGTTAGTTCTGCCCCAAAGTGCTTGTAAGGGCAACTAGCAAGCGCTACTAGAAGCACTTCAGAAAAAAAAAAAAAAATATTAAGAAAATAAAACCCAGATTTGATGCAAGCAGAGACTCTACCCAAACGGGCGAACAGAGCCAAGTCCCACAGAAATCAGCTGGCACCAACAAGTCCTGTAGCCACTTGAGAAAATAAATCAGCGGAAGGTTTTTTCTGACTAAGGCACAGAGAATTCAACCTATAATGAATCACTGCGTGTTTTTATGAATCACTAAATAAGCAGCAAAGTTGCTCGAGCCTTATCAAAGCCGTGCTGCAAAGCTGACACTCGGCGCCGTGATGGGAAGCAAGTTTAATCGCCGCCGCGCAATTAACGTTACGTCGCCGGTTCCAGCCCGTTTCTCCAGCCGGTCGTACAGTAAAAACCCCCCGCAGCAAGGCAAGGTGCTGGCAAGGGACACAAAGTCGGGATTCCTCCCAACTCCTCCACCTCGGGCATGTGGATGGCGCCGGCTGCCAACTGCTGCCTCAGCCCATCGCCGGGATCCACCTGCGTGAACCAACGTGGGCCAGGAGACGCTTCCAAATCCCGCCCCCCCCCCCCCGGCAAGGCACAGGGACATTGAGGGATTGACACAAAAGCGACTCAACGCTTCGTCGATCAAAATGTTAGCAACAGCAAAAAAAAAAAAAAAAAAATTAAAATATTAAAGAAACCACCGCACGGGCATAGCTCCGTGTTTCTCTAGAGCCGTTAATTAATGGCAGCACTTGGGAAGAGCCGGGAAAGGACCTGGCAGGATCGTGAAAACCCAAATCCTGCTCTGTAGCACCCAACGTGCACACCCAGTACACAAAGTCCCACCCACAGACCTCTATAAATAAACCCACGTAGGAGATCCAGGACTGAAGAAATAAGTAAGTTTGCTTCCAGTTATATATATATATATCTATATATATCTCTATCTTTTTTTTTAAAAAGGCCAATTAAATGGAAAGCAGTAATATCAGAGGGAAACACAACACCACTTGACAGTGAAAATTCAATTTCAACCATTGCCAGTATCATAAGAACTATATTTGGGCTGTTTATTTGCTCTAAACTGTCACATCCAAGTAACTTTCCGGTTGGATTTGGGTTCGGAGGTAACCCTGAAGCTGGGCAGGAGACTCCTGTGCTGGGGCCATCACTTTGGAAAGCTGAAGAACGACACTCCACAGCAAACGGCTCGACAACAGCCAGCCATGAAAAATCAGACCCAGAGCCAGACCCAACACTTTCTGCTCCTTTGATCAAACTTTAACGGACACGACTCTCTGACTATTGCTCCCACGCCTGAAAATCAGCTCCTTGCAGATCCTTCCCTTTCTGTTGTTTGAGAATGCACGACTTCGTTGGCTTTATAAATACAAAACCAGGCAAATGCGGGGCGGGGGATGTTTAGGGCAGGATTTTTTCCAGGTTGTTCTTAACATTCCCAAAGGCAGCACAGCTATTAAAAACACAAACGTGCATCGACTACATCTGCCCGCTCCCCCGTTTTCCCTCCGATGCGCAGCCCTTTGGGCGGTCGCGTGCCTCCGGCCAGGCAGGCTCCCGGCCCCGTAAGCTGATCCCCCCCCCACCTGTCCCCCCGAGAACCAGGCAACTGCTTTTTTTAGCCATTTCTAAGCCTGGCTGTAACCCCCCCTGCTTAAGCCGCAGAGGCAAACCATGCTTTTGGCCCAGCCGCGGAGGATTTCCACCTGCTCCAGGCCACAGGTCCGGGCTATCTCTGCTACCGACAAATATTCGGAGCGGCCGGGCGGCTTTGGTGGTTCAGGAGATCTGTACTGAGAGGGGTTTGCCGGCACTCCCCAAACTGCGCTGGTATTTGGCGTTTTGGATGCTGATGTGCCCAAATCTGTGGTGCAAACCCCATGGCACGGCGGGATGCAGGTCCCTGCCTTCGCCGGGAGCATCCTTTGGGACCACCCCCAAGAATCAACAGGGACCCGCCGGGAACCGGACACTGAATGCGCAGGATGGGACATCTTTGCTTTTCCAGGCATGTTGGACAGACAGACGACTCCGGCCAGCCCGGGGACACAGGGGAGAAGTCTTTCTGCTCGGCGGCAGGGGGAAGCCTGCACAAGTTTTGGAGCTGAAACACCGCAGGGGAGACGCACGGGGATGCGCTCCCACACCGGGAAACGCTCCGTGAGCATGGGGAGAGGAGGGACGCGGGCACTGGGGGGCACAGAGGGAGCCCATCTCTTCCTCCCCCCAAAATAAACACCAAAAAGAGCAAAGGGCAACTCCCCCGACAAGAAAAAGCACCACTGAGGGAGAGAGGCTGCTTTTCAGAAGGGATTCGTGCTTCCCAGGTGAGCAAGAACCTCAGTGAAGCTCTTTGGGCTCAGATTTTAGGAAACTTCACAGTCACATCTCTTCCTTCTGTGACAGAGGGAGATTTTAACACAAATATAAAGCCCGTTATTGTGCTTTATGGATCCGTGCTTCTGGGCAGGCAGGAAGAGTCACCAGAACTGCACAACTGGCCAGAAACCACCTTTGTGTTGCCACCTTCTCTTTCAAGTTACTCTTCCCGCAGGACAGGCATTTGGGGAATCTCAGCCCTTGTCACAGTGATCCGCCCGCGCTTCTCCTCGAGCAGTCTCCCCACCGAGCTGCTTTCCAAGTGTCCCAGCCCCGCGGCGGTGGCACTCGTCCCCAAAGCTGCCCGACCTCCGGCTGCCTGCGGTCCGACACGCTCCCGGGCACAGCCCCAGCTCCTGAGCAAGACACGCGTCTCCTCGCTCCAAGGTTGCTCGACACAGCTTCGGAAAGCACAACCGCCAAGAAACTTAAGAGCCGATCCCAAAGGATTATTCTCACTACAATGCCTGGGACCACTGGCCACCGGGAGAAGCGGGGAAAAGAAAAAAAAATCCCAGCAAGGAGCTTGTCCCTCCTGCTGCGATATGCCACGAGCTTTATTCTGCTACAACCAAAACAGCCCGGCTCTGACAGCAATAATGCTACAACACAGGGCTTATGTAGTTTTATTAAATTTCTGCCTCGCTATTAACCAACCGTCGCAATTTCCATCTAATATTCTATCAGGCGGGCACGTTCCACAAAGGAACTCGCTCTCCTGTGAATTCTGAGGAGCGATGCTGAAAGGCAAAAGGGAAAGCACAGCCTCACCCCAGGGCGGCACGAGCCCACCTGAACCCTCTTCCACACAAACCTCCCGTGCTCAGGTGACGACGCTGCTTTGTTTTCCTGGGGTTAATTGCAGGTTAATTTGGCAGCAGTACCAGCTTTAGGGATGCCGAAACCCCGAGCGAGACCCCACCACAGCTGAAGGAGAAGGCTTCTCCCTCCCGCCTGCCCCCAAAGTTCTGAAGGACGATAACCTGCGTTAAAGGGATGAGATCTGCCTCGACTCACTCTCAGCTGTCACAGGAACACAGTGCCCTCCCCAAATCCTTCCAGAACCAGGTATATCACTTTTTTTTTTTATGGAACCATCATTTACATCGAATATTTATACGGCTAAAGCATCGCTGCGGAGATCAACTACTTGTTTACTTCTCCCGTCCACCCGCGCGCATACGGGAGCCCGGTTCCCCCCTCGCACCAGCGTAAAGCAGAAATAGCTCTGCCAAAGTCAATAGTTCATGTAAACCCAGTTCAAACGAGGGGAGACCCGAGGCCGTAAAAATTGTGGGTTTCCCCTCCAAGTATTTCTCCTAATAACAGACCAAGGCAGCATTCCGGGGAGGATTGTGCAATTCCTCCTAACGACAGCGCTCGACTTGGTGGTGTTGCTGGAGAAAACAGTCATCTCAGATGCACACGGGTTTCTTTGGTTAACTGAAGCGAGATCAATAATAACCGTATTAATAAATAATGCTTTTAATAGCAGCGGCAGGATATAGGCAGCAAAACTGCAGGCAGGTATCAGGGGTAGGTAAAAGCATTAATTATCTGCACGATGGCAATGCTTCTGAGCCGACGTGCAGAGCAAAGCTAAAAGCTCACTTTCTGAAGATTATCAAGACAGACTGACAACTCTCTGCTTGCACACAAGCATTTCGGGTAAAATTCAATTTTCTGGATGTCACAACTGAGAGGAACAAGGTGCTCTTTTTTTTTTTTTTTTTTTCACTTAACATTAATAAACTGGGTAAAGGACACAGGGGAGGGGGGGAGATTTAGAGGCTTGACTCTCCTCTTCCTTCCCTGCCTGCAAGTTACAAAAGAACAAAAGCAAAAGGGAGTTTTTGGGGACCCGAGGCGAGTGCGGCATGTGCCTTCCCCAGACCAACTCCAACCCGCTCCATTTTTCTGTGACGGGAAAACGCACATGCACTCCGAGCTCTCTTATATAAACAGCCAGAGGGTCCGCGCCTGTCTGAAATTCCCCACCGCCGCTAAAATAAATACCAGGTTGTCTTTAAACTTCGCTCCTTCCCGCCCCACCCAGACATGAGGGAAGTTGAGGGGTTTCTCCCCTCTGCGGGTCCTGGGGCTGGGGGGGGCTGCGGCTCAGCATCCTCCACCGGACACCTTGTCCTGCCCCGTCCCTCTCGGCCCCACACCGGACAGTCGGATGATGCTGGTGGAGCCAAGGGGACCTTGGTGTGTGTCCCCCCAACTGAAGCCAGCGGGATGAGCACGGGAGAAGGGGACACGCTCTCTGCTCGTCCCGCTCCTGCAAAGCCCCACATCCCCCTCCCCGAGGTCGGGGAACGGGACACCACGGAGCAGGGGGGACGCACTCAGGGGACCCCGGAAGCTTCCTGGCATCCCCGTGCGCTGGAGGGAGCCGTGAGCCCCGGGGACCGAGAGCCCCGACGGGGTGCTCCGGGCTCGGGGAGGGCTCCCGGAGGGAGGGGGGGTGGTGTCCCAATCGGCCGGGGGTCCCCGGGGGAAAGGATATGGGTTACAGACCAGCCTGAGGCACCAGCTGCGCGGGCGGGTGGTTTGCTTGAGGCAGAAGAAGGCGGTGGGTGCCAGCGCCGGGTAAGGCACCTGCTCCTCCTCCTCGGAGGCCAAGTCGGGCGGCGGGTCGCGGCCGGGGGAGCCGCCGGAGCCGGAGCCGGCATCCTCCGGCGGCTGCTCGGCGGGGCGGCGGGGCGGCGCGGCGATGGGCACCCGCACCTCGCCGCCGGCCGGGCGCGGCAGCGGCTCTCGGCTCTCGCCATCAGTCATGGTAGCGGCCAGGACCTGCGGGGCAAGGGCAGGGGGTCAGGGGCGGCCGCCCCCCCCGGCGGCGGGGCGCACCCCGGCACCGCTCCCACCTCCAGCCGCAACAAAGACGGGCGATGGGGGTCGAGCCGCCTTCCCGGGCGCGGCCGCTCCCGCCCCCCGGGGAAGCCGAGTCTTTCCTCCCCCCCTTTCTTCCACCCTCCCCGAGGTGCCCCCACCATTCCATTTTCGGGGATGGAAAATTGATGGGGGGGCGTGTATATGCGTGTGTGTGTGGCGGGGGGCGGGGGGGAGGTCCTACCTTAGTTTGGCGGAGCGCGGTGTCCCTAGGAGCATAGCCGTGCCTTCCAGTTCACATGGGACCAAGCAGCAATCGGGGCGCCGGATCCTTCTCGCCCCCCTCCCCCGAACACACACACCGCCACCACCCCGTAAATCCAGCGGGGAGGAGTTGGGGGGGGGGGGGGGCTCGGCGTGCGGCGCCGGCGGGGATGGAGGATGGAGGAGGGTTGGGGAGGAGGAGGAGGAGAAGAAGAGGTGGCGGCGGGGGCGGGGGCCCTTTCCGAGCCGTGCCGAGCCCGGCGGAGCCTCTCCCGACGGTAATCCCAAGGAGGGAACAGGCAGCTCGGCAGCCGCTTTGCAAAAAAGCTTCGCCCTGTGCTTAACAGGAAACTTCGGATTTACCGGGGGAGGAGGGAGAGGAGAGGGGAGGAGAGAAGCGGAGGCGGAGGGGGCTGGGAGCCCGGCGGGGCAGGGCGGGGGCGGGCAGCCGGGAGGAGCCGGGGCAGCCCCGGGGGGTCGGAGGAGCGGGGGGGCCGCCCGTATGGCCCCCACCCCCGGTGGCCCTGCCTTCCCCCTGCCTTTGTTCAGGCTGCGGGCGATGCGCGGCGAAGGGCAGGTCGCCCAGGCCCTCTCGGGGAGCCGCTCTCACGAGTGGAAGAAGGCGGCGGGGAGGGGGGGTCCACCTCCTCTCCCCCCCTCCACCTCCAGAGCAGGCGGAAAGGACTTTGCAAAGCCGATAGAGGGGGGGAAACACAGGGTTTGTGCCCCCCTCCTTGCCGTAGCTCCACCTCCGCGACAGTGCACCCACAAAGGGGGGGCTGCACCCCCACCCCCCGACCCCCAACAGGGCGCTGAGGGGGCGGGAGGGCCCGTCCCATGTACCCCCCCCCCCCCCGCCCCGGGGGATGCTGCGTGGGAAGGCGCCCGGCGCCGCTCCCACGGTGGGGGGGCGGGCTGCTAGGCTGCCACAGCCCCTGGAAACCCTGCTTGCCACCGGGGCGTTAGTTCGTTAGTTTTAATAAATAAATGTATATGCCCAAGTTAGAGGTCGGAGCATTTTAATAAATAAAGATCGGCTCTTAAACTGCAGCGATTTTTAGCTGAGTAGCTAATCTTCTCAAGGGCTTAGCTTGGAGGGATCAGAATAAACAGATAATAGAAAGTCGTTACAGGCACCGTCCCCTTAAACTCTGCTTAGGAAGTTTTATTCTTTTGAGTTATTTCAAATTTTGTGAATTATATCCGAATGTATTCCGGGGAGGGGTGGGGGGGGTGGGGGAAGAAAGATTAAAAAACGTTAGCTAGATACATTCCCCTCAACTGGAATGTTTTAAAGAGTGAGTTCATTATATACCACCACATTCAATTTGCAAATGCAGTTCCCAATGCTATTCTTCATGGTTAATAACTGGGAATTGATTGAAAAGGGAGGTCATGCAGCTTTCAAAGCAGAAAAAGCCGAGCCTAATGGGGCTAGTGAAGAGATGGTTTTACATACACACTTTCAATGGTTGTTTTATTAGATGTTTGCAGGTTGTGATTAACAGTATGTGGCAATTTTATTATTGAACAAACAATGCCTCTGACAAGCAGGACACAGCCTGCAAAAGGAACGTGAACTGCGCAAAGAAGAGCTTGCACTTGGAGTTTCCACACATTTATACAAGCTAATTAGGGCAAATCGTAAATTACTGTGGGAAGGGAAGATTTGTATGGGAGTTCGTGGAGCTCTCCTTGAGCAAACCATCTTCTACTCATAAATTATCTGGCTCAGGAAAATGACCTTTACAGGAAGAAAAGGAGGTTTACTAAAATGGGAATGGGGAGAAGGAGAGGCCAAGCCTGGAGAGCAAGCGGTGCCTCTTGACCCTCTCCCAAAGGCAGAAGCTGCCCAGGCAATAAACTTTCCTCCGTTCCTCCCCTCCAGCTCCGTGTCAGGAGAGCGGGATGCTGCTGCCGTGACTAACGGGCTCATCTTCAGAGCTCTTCCCCCACCAGCTGTCCATGAGCACTGGTGGCTCCTGCCCTTCCCCAGGCAGAAGCTGGGTGGAAGCCCAGAGCCGCCGCGGCTGCAGACAATCCCTTCCGTAGCCAGACACAGCGCGGGGAGCCTGACATTTTCGAGGTCTCAACCTGTTGCCTGATGGAGAGTATTTAAAGCCAAGAGCCTTATTAATAAACCCCGCGCAACGATGGCGGCTGAGAAGGACTTTTATTGTAAAAGGGAGGATTTTGAAGAAGCCTGGCAAAGAATAGGCCCAGCCCTGACCCCAGTGGGAATTTTTGGCTCCTTCTGCAAGGATCAGGATTAATTCCAAAGGTGGCCATTAGTGAAAAGAGACAGCATTTTATTGGCAAAAGCGTTTGCTTCCTCCCGTAGTTCCTGCTTAACCTACATGCAGTCGTTGGGAGGAATAGGCCAGATTCTGCTCCTTTTACTCCAGATTTGTCTCCAGCTGATGGCACCGACAGCAGTAACACTTCTTCAGGTTTACAGGAGTCCGAAGGATCTGGCCGCAGCGTTTCTGTCATTAATAAACCACCAGAAATTTTAAGATCAATACCAATCTGAGGATACACAGCATACCCTGAATGGGTTGCAAAATCACAGCTGACATAATGGGATGTGTAATGCTCTTAGCTGGCCTTAATAAATCTTCCCCCACTGGCACCCACCTGGGTGTATTCCAGTCCGCAGGCAAGGTGGACAGGCTGGAGATGTGCACATCTGCCCCCAAAATCCTATGGACTGGAGAGGAGAGCTGGGATCCCTGTCCCAGTCTTACAAGTGAGATGCTGGGTCCCGTCATGGGAGACATCACCCGCCCCAGGTGCTGGCTGGGGTGGGAGCTCAGCAGGATAAACTCATGGGGCTCCTAAAGTTACCAGAGCCACGACGGTTTCAACAGCTCAGAAACCAGATCTGCTCTGGCCATGACAGGCAGCACAGGGACTTTGGACACCTAACCTCGCTGTGGAAGGAGAAGCCGCTGCCCGAGCATTCCCACCCCATCCAGGGAGTCGCGCACACCACCCCAGTTTGTCGCTGCTCCGACCAGGGTCCCTTCCCAGCGGGCGACGCCAGGGAGCCCACGGGTGCCCCTTTCCACTCCTCACACACACACACACGCTCGGGTGCGCTCCCTCCTTCAAGCTTGACCCTAGGCTTCCCACAGCAGAGTGTCAGGCGTCGGATTTTGTAAAAATAAGTAATTTTCTTGAAACGTTCATCGGCAGGGTCAGCCCGGGCTGGGTGCCTCCAGAGAGGGATGCTGAACACAGAAATCCCCGGGCAACGATACCCTTGTGATCTCTACACCCGCCCCTCACACGCTCTTCATGCGTCTTTTGGTCCAATGGTGATTTTTGGTCTGGGGTCTTCTCACACCTTCTTGGATTCTTCTTCTGTGTCCAGGCAGGCCGGCCAGTGACTGCTCTTATCTGGATGATTCGCAGTCTCTGCTGAGGGTTGTCCCCTCCTTATCTTCTGGTTGACACTTCTCCTGCACCCGCGCTCGCTGGCAGAACGTGGGGAACTGAGAAGTCCCAGACTTGGGGAAAACACTACCGAAACATCAGGGCGTTACCGACATTTTCCTCGTACTAAAAGACTAAACGCAGCACTGTACCAGCTGCTAGGAAAATTACTAAGAAAATTATTGCGGCCTAAAGGCTTCGGCAAATCTCGCTGCTCGTGTTAAGGAAAGCCAGGCAAACAGCATAAATCACACCATATTATAACCCAAAGTAATTTATTCTAATTAAAACTTACTTATTTAAGCTAAACAACTAATATCTCTCAACACTTGGCTTCTCCTGCTCTTCCCCATTTGATGTTATTTAGCGCGTAGCAGCCATTTGCAAACTGTCACAGAAAGACGAGATAGGACTTCACAAGAAAATCCCCGGTTGTCTCAGGTGTTTTTCGTAAAGCAGCCAATTCTATTTAATATTCCTCCTCCGAACTTGCCTACAACCCCTCAAAGGCTGGAAGCCTCCCAATCGCCCCCGCTGGAGGCGGCAGCAGCGCCTCCATCCCCGCGGCCTGCCCGATGGAGAGCCGCTGCCAAGGTGACACCCCACCGGGATTTAAATAAAAAAAATGAAAAAAAAAAACCAAACAAACAATTTCTCAAGGTCAAGGGGATGGTGAGAGCGGGGTCCTGCACGACTCGCCCTGCTCGCTAGCGGGGCTCGAAGAGGAGCCTTTGCCAACATCTATGAAATGTGCCGGGTGTGCCATGGTAGCGTACTCTCAGGTGAAACCCAGACAGTAAACCAAGCGGCGCAGCACAGCTTAACGCCCTGGTCTGTGATCATACGTGAGGCACAGCCTCTTCCCACGGAGTCGCGAGGATCAGCTGGGGGCGGGGATAATAATAAAAAAAAAAAAAAATTAAAAATCCGATTTGCCTTTCGGGGTTTGATACTACAGCGTTTCCCAGGCTAAGATGAGATCAGTAGGTCAGCCCCATAGTTTAAACCTTCTTTGTGTTTTTATGCCTACTAAGCTGACCTCTTATATATGAAGCCTGACAGAGGTGCCGAATGGTTTATGTAATAATTTTTTTTTTTTTATTTTTTTACTGGATCTAATTCTAGCTGACTCAAATCTGGGTTTTTCTGATTGCAGAAAAACCTTCAAACAAGGAACAATCTAGCTAATAGTGCTTGCATAAATCATCCTCAAAATAATGAGTATCTGTGGAGTGAATTCATTTAGCTAAATAGATGGAGGACCACTTTAAAGTTATTTAGAAAGATTAACAAAAGAGAAGGGAAATGAAAAACAGATAATAAATTGACGAGAGAAGGGAAAAATTGTATTAGAAACAATGAATTTATAATAAATTCAAAACGTTAAGGAGAAATTTCCGAAAAAGGAGATTGGCACCATGGCAGTTTGGCTGTGCTGGTGCTAAAATGTATTTTTAATTAAAATACATGATGTTAAAATGCATTTTTAAATAGATAGATAAATAGGTCCCCAGCCAAAATTATATTTTCACTTTCATGATTTCCAAATTCACCCATAATTTGTCGTTTCCTCAGTACAAGAAAACATTTATCTACTCCGGGGCTCGTTCTTCCACTGCACTCAGCGTACCTCCATCAACCACTCACTACAGATTGCCAGACAATCCCTTCCTCCCTTCCCACCGGGAATCCGCACCTTTTCTTTTCCTGACAAAACCCCAAATATTTTGCTCCTTCATCCCTCCTTCTTCTCCTCTCATTTTTCCTTCCTCCCATCTCAATCCTTTCCCTTCCTTCTCCACGGATTTTGCCATGTGCAGTCCTCCGTCCTATTCCTTAGTCTAGGTCTTGGTGCCATTATGGAGCAATGTTGAGGTTCTCTGTAGCCAAGCCTGGAGAAATCCACCACAAAGTCCACACAAGGAGTACAAAGGCTTTAAGTCCCACCTAAATCCTGAGGAAAACTGGGACGATGCCTCAACCAATATGATGCTTTTGAGATCAGGTCTACCACTCATGTTTTATCCTCCGGAAAAACATCAATTTTTCAGGAGGAATCATCCCCTAACAACTTCTGGCATTGTGTTAGAGAAGCGCAAGGCTATCCATCTTCAAAACCCTTCACCCACCTTGCGCTGCGTTTCCAGTCTCACGGCTGAATGTGCAGCGTTTCCAAATACATCACTGAGTGAGTGTATTTCAAACCCACGCGTTTTGGACAGGCTCAAAAAACTGCATTGTGGCTTCTCTCTTTCTTCTGTTGTGTTTGCTGCTTTGATTTATTTACTTCTCATATCATGTTTAGACTTGCTAAATATAAAAACTGTTCAAAATAACTGTGCAAAATATTCTCCGAGTCCTTGAGGAAAAAAATAAAACTACATTGCTCAGATCTGCCTTCTCATGTTTTATGGTTTTAGCACATGTTGTAAATAGAATATTTCCATAATAAATATTTGATAAAAATAATTTCCACGTGAAGTTAGTTCTAAGCCAACAGCCCTAGAAAGGCAGAAGAGGAGCTACCGGGTTGGCAGCGACATTCCATGCATTCCTGAAAAAGTTCCCCAAGCGTATTGGAAGAAACCACCTTGAGTGGACAAGGGATAATGGGCACAAACTTGACCATAGGAAGCTCCATCTCAACGTGAGGAGGGACTTCTTTACTGCGAGGGTGGCAGAGCCCTGGCACAGGTTGCCCAGGGAGGTGGTGGAGTCTCCGTCTCAGGAGACATTCAAATCCCGCCTGGACGCGTTCCTGTGCCACCTACTCTGGGTGACCCTGCTCTGGCAGGGGGTTGGACTAGATGATCTCCAGAGGTCCCTTCCAACCCTACGGTTCTGTGACTGTGAGTGGGGAAGACAAGTTTGGTCTCCCCATCCCCACTTTGCCTCACCTCCTCCTCGTCTCCTCGATGCGGACACCTGCTCAGCGAGAAGACAGCAAAGTCATGTCAGCTTGTGGCTTGATATTTCATTTCCCTGCCTTCACATGACTCACTGGCACCTCTCCTCTTTCACTCATGAACCCACAGACTGGAGCATCTCTCCTCAAGGAAGAGCCTCAAGTGCAGGTTGTTGCCCCCTTGAAGTCCCTGGGACATTAGTGTTGGTCCATACTTAGGTTTGCGATTTGAGCAACTGCGCACCATGTACCAGCAACTTTCCCAACACCTCTTCTGACAGCCCTGCAGGTCCCGGTGAGGCAGATTTCCTGACTGCATTGTGACTAACGCTGCTTGCGGCAAGAATTCACCCTGGCCATGATTTCCCCTTTCACAGAGCTGGAATTTCATGTCCTTTGATTTCATTGATTGCTCTGTAGTCGTCTTCAGTGAGAATGAGAGGAGTTTCACTTTTGCTGGTGCCTGGTGCATTCCCACTTGTTTATTAGCTGGGCAAGACAAGACAAAAATAATGAATTTTCAGTTTGCTGCCAGTATCAAAAACAGTTTTGGTGGAGATCTAAAACCGCAAAGGCTGCACCAAGCTGATTTCTTGCTGAAAATTTATGTCTCTTTTACTTGAGAGGACAACAGAAAATTAAAGATGAATAAAATACAATTTAACCAAAGAGGCACCACAGCAGTTTTAAAATCATTTAAAATGAATTTTTTCATTTAAAGGACTTTGCTGTAGGTCAGGGCCCTTCAGAGGTAAAATTATTCTAATTGATTATATTGGTGGTAAATGCATTTATGGTGTGACAGAGTATTTGAAATCACCGAGGCAAACTGCTGAAGGTGCAGATTAGCTAATTTACTGGACAAAATGACCTTTGTTGCACTAAGAATCAAATCTTACGGGGACAGAAGTCTTTTAAATAGCTGCTGATAGTTTAAATGAATTACCCAAGAAAACAATGTCAAAGAGCTGAATGTATTAGAGGACTTGACGTAGTTGGGGATATATACAGAATACGTATGGGCTGAATATATTAGAGGATACTTCGCATGAGAAATAACTTAATTTGGGACCCCCAGGCTTCTGCTGTTACGTGTCCATAGAGGGGAAACAAGCAGATACCTCTTCTCCATGCTAAATTGTTTGACATTTCTCTTCTGACCGTCAAAGCCAACTGTTGTACAGCAAATGCAAGGTAAGGGAGTGTACCCAAGGAGGCAAAATACTTCTCCAAATTGCATTGCTCTAGAGGTTTGGCTGTTGAGCAGGAAACCGTTCGGCTGGGACACGTGCAGGTAGCCCGAGCGATGTACCGGCCACCCTGCCCTGCTCCGGGCTCGCTGCCGTGCAGAGGACGGTGCGGAGACGAGCGAGAGCTCACTCTAAATGCAACAGGAAACAAAAACTAAGCAGTGCCGCATCCTTCTCCAGCAGTAATTTCCTCGTGCTATGAAAGTCATATAATGTTCTTTACACAATTTATTGTAAATCACTCATGGCTCGTTTAACACTCCGCTGATTTATCCTGATTTATTGCATTGCCACCCTGCATGGCAAGGCAACAGCCGTGGCTTTATGGTCTTTAATCAAAGCCCAAAAACCCGTAGTTCGCAGCCCGTGGCTGAGGGTTCCCATAGCCGGAGTCCCCACGTGATGCTCGGCGTCCTGCGAACCCACGTGCCGTGGCCCGAGACCAGGGCACCGCACGGACACGGGCAGGGGCCAGCGCTGCCCCGCTCCTCTCCTCCTGTCACAGCCCACCGGGATCCAGCACTGCCAGGACAACACACTGAGGACCACGCCGCACAGCCCTGGGATTTGGTCTCCACATGGCTTTGGCGGGGGGACAACGAGTCCCCTCGCCCGTCTGCCCGCTCCCGTTTACCTTGCTGTTCCACGGTGGCTCCTACAGATCTTGGGTGAGATCGCGGTCCCGCAGCTGTCCGTACAGTCCCTGGCACAGAGAGTCCATATTCCTCAAAAAGCTGGCAGCCTGGTGAGGCAGAGATCAGGGAAAAACAAAAGTATTATCATCCTCAGAGAGACAACAACATTTTACCCCCAGAATTTACCTGGGGGGTCACAGAGGAAGCCTGTGGCAGAGCCAAGAGCAGATCCAGCCCTCCCCAAGACTTAATTACAAAATTAGCATCTCCCTCCTTGGATATTAGGGCACGTTGCAAGGTGACAGTCGACGCTGGTGACACCCAAGCGATCTCCAGCTCCAAGGAGGTAGGCGAGAGGAGGCACCGGACTACTGCAAATCCATAGAGAGCATCTGGAAGTCAGGAGAGCATCTTTTCCTCCCTTTCTGTGGGGCAGCCGACGATAAAAGAAGTGAGGAACAGCTGCCCGAAATAATCCTTTCATCACTTCAGACAGCTAACAAAGCCAAAAATAAATATTTCAGCTTGGGCAGTGTTTAAAAAGATTTTATTGCTGCAAGGCCAAAAATTTCAGTCTATCAAAATCTCTTTACACAAACCGAGTTAAACGAGTAATTGGTTTAGAAAGAGTCGGACCAAACGCATGGCAAAAGTAGAAACTGTTCTCGTGAAAATCTAACTGCCCCCCCTAAAATATATATACAAAATAACGGGGACTGTGGCACCAGTCGTACCGCAGAGCTCAGTAGGTGCCCGTCCAACCGCTTGCCCCACTGAGCACGTCTGCATGAAAGAGCCGCCGTGGCGCCCGTGGCGAGGGCTTGTCCCACACCCACCCTGCGGCGGGGCTGCGTCCCGGGCACTGCTGCAGTGCCCTGCTTCACACACGCCAACCGGAGCGCGGTGGGACACGAGGAGCATGTTGGCTATTTTAATCCCTGGCAGTAGACACCCAACAGCTGCACGTGCCGGGCCCCAGCCAGGCGCAGTCACGTCCCCCTTTGTAAACCTCGCCTAAAACACCTGGCCTTCTCCTCCCCCCGCTGAGCCACGGCACCGTACCGGGCTGGGATGGACGGCCAACGCCACAGAGGGGCGCAGAGCTCTGCCGACCTGGTGGAGGGCAAAGGACACCCACTCTACATCATCTTCTCCAAGACTTGCAAGACCCAGAAGATCTGAGTGACAGCTATAGGGGAGAAACATGCAAGGCAGAGTCAAAGTTATTTCTGCTCGCCGACCCCCAGAGTTTCCCAGGCAGATGCAGGTGAACGTGGGTCCAAGGTTGGATGGGAACCTTACACGGACACAACATGCTGCTGCCGCAAACTCCAGGGCTGATTTTAGCAGGGCAGTCCTGCTGGAGAAGCAGCTTTGAGGTCATGCCCAAATAAAGCTCCTGAGAAAATCCAGAATTGCTATAGCCTTAGGGATGACATACTTTTGCCATAAAGAAGCCTACGGATGACAAAACTGGCTCCGAAAGATCTCCCCCTGTCTGCTGTCAACCAGCGTTTCCATCAGTGTCACACGCTGTTCACAGCGACAAGCTGTAGATAAGCAGGAACAGAGAGACACCCACACCGCCAGGCAAAGGTGCACGCGGAGCATGTGTTTGAACAGCCGGGCTGCTCCCGGGGACCTGTGCTGCCCACATCAAAGAGGAGCTGCTGGAAAAGGCACTGGCAGGTTTTTAGCAACCAGTGAGCAAATCCTCCACGCGCCCAAGTACTTAGGGGTTGCCAGCGGAAATCTGTGCAACCGTCCCTTTGCTTTGCTAGTCTTGATACTTAAGGAAATAGGAATTATTTAAGGTAATCCTAAAAGGGAAGGAGGATGTAAAATCCTCTTGCTGGGTAATTTAGAACTGGGGACAAGGGTAAACGCTCCAGGGTTTCACTTATGGGGCAACCCTCTGATGGCCGTGTACAGACCAGTGGCTGGAGTTTTCCATCACCCATTTTCCGCACGTTACAACCAAGAGATGTGGGGGACAGACACAGAAGGGGATATGAAGCTCAAAAAGACAGAGCACGCTTATAGAAACCAGGCTCTGGCTAGCCCGAATGGGAGCCACGCAGCTCAATCTGGGTCAAAAATTTAGGAGGAGTACAAGTCTTCTGCAAACCAAAGACAAATGAATGTTAAAAGTCCAACTCCAGCTCACCTTTGCCCTTTCATTAGCTCTGTATGTGAAAGTGTTCTTATTTATAGACCTACGGAGGCAGGCAAGTAAACAAAGGTGCAAACAAGCTAGATGCGATAGGTTAAACATATCCACAGGACAAAGAACAGCTTGGTGGAGGCAGCTAAACAGACATCAGGATGCATGGGAAAACACATATTTTGAGTAATACAGCCGGGATGCACAGCAGCACCGCGAGGAAGAGCCCAGTTTTTGTGTTTAAGTGCAGGGGTGCCAATTTAGCAAATGCATCGCGGCCTGTGAGCTGTTTCTGCAGGCAGGTCCCTCTGGGCAGCTCTGCCCCTGGGTGCAACCAGGGTCTTCTGGTCGCTTTTCAGTCCCTCTTACTGGTGGTGTCACCTGAAGCTGCTCCAGCCTTTGTATGCTAAGGCAGGGAAGGACAAACAGCAGATATTTTTACCAACAAAATCTCACTTCTGTTAAGGGAAATCCAGTTTGCCGAATATTTGTCAATTCAAAAGAGGGGGTGGTTTATAGGACAAGGGGTGCAACGTAGATTTTGCAAGGGGGTGGGGAGGAAGGTCCTTTGCAAAGCAGCTGAAATGCGGAAAGATTTGCTTTCGCATTTGCTGCCATCTGGGTAACTCACAAGAATAAAGCCACCTCGTATCCCACTGAAATCAATAACTTTTCTCACTCCCATCGTGCCAGTTACAGCGGTTTGTTCTCCCCTGGCCCGTGCCTGTCATGGGGAGAGAAGTGGACGCGTCCTGGCTCCCTCCAGTTTCTAACTGTGCCGCTAAGACGACTTCAAACCCAAGTTACCTTGTCCATGCTGTTGTTTCAAGCAGAGTCAGATCACTTGGTAACCAACCACCAAAAGCCCTGAAGATTTGCAGACAGAGACATTTCTATCAGTTAAGGCTTCCATGACCGTCTACAAGTCAGCATTTCACGCTCCCCAGAGCTCCTGGGAAAACATCAGACCTCTGCTCTTCCAACCTCCCTTCTCTTTCATTGCAAGGGGATCTGCCGGTGACCCGCCAACATCGTTAACCGTTCCCTTGGAGCGAAGCACGCTTATTGCTTTAAATAACTCACACGGATATATTTCAATCAGCTACTGTTCATTAGGATTTACTAGGCTGGACCCAAGTGCAGGCATGGAAGCTAATTAGAATTATTATTTTCAGATGACAAGTATAAGGACCTCCCAGGGACATTTTCAGCCTTTCGTTTTAAGGCTGAGGTAAAATTTTCAGGGTTATTTTCTGAAATTATTTAATGGGGTGGATCTTTGTAATAATGCAGAGAATCTGGGAGAGCGGTTGTAGTTGGAAGAGACGGAAAACTAGACCCCGCTGAGAAATTCTAGGTGGATAAGTAAACAGAAGGACATTAATGACAGGGCCTGATTATACTGCACTGAGAGCTGCCACACAAGCAATTTCTGACCCAGCATGGTCACTTCATTGTGCACAACTTCTCGTATTGACCAGGGTGGGGGGGAGAACAGGGCTCAGACCCCCATCACAGCTTCATTTGTGTCAGCTTTGAGGCTCCATGTGTGGTAGAGCCACAAGCATCATTATTCCCTCCCTCTCCTCTCACCACTCTTTTGGCATATCCATCCCTGGAGAATGGCTCGAGACATTTTGGGGTCACTCCCAGGTCCACCCACTTGCTGCTCCCCCTCCAGAACCCGCCGGTGCAAAAGGAGCAGCACCGTTTCCACGCGCTCCGAGCCAGAACCTTTTCCGTCGCTGAGCCGCTGATGCCGAGGCAGGACTCGCCGCGCTCATGGCGTGGAGAGAAACCGAGAAGCAAATTATTTACACAGGAACGACCTACTCGGCAGTTGTTAGCCCGGCTCCAAAGAGCTCACTGCTCCTAATGACGTCTCCAGAGCTTTGCTGGGAGGGAATATTAAAGAGAAGAGCAAGAAAACAAGCTGGTTATCTTTGGTGACTGACTGATGCCAACAGACTACAACTTGCTAAGCATTTTCAAATAGCATTTGCAGTTGACGACTTGACATTTGGAAACCCTAAGGACCTGGAAGGAGGTGGGGGAAAATTTCCATTTGCGAAGGTTGAAGTGCACTAAACTGCTTTTTGAGGCGAGCTGTCTAGAAAGGAGGTGAGAGCTGACAAACACACGCGGCTCAGGGACACCTTCACCTCTAAGGGCAAAAAGCAATTTGGTGCGTGCGCTAAGAGAGGACATGAAGGCATCCAAGTTGTAAAAGGGTTAGTTAAGCATCCATATTTTGGGTACCAGGGTAAGCGCCACATCCTAGCTCCTGGCCAAGGACCCCTAGATCCTGGCAGAGGATGAAGGAAGTCAGCAGATCCTCCTGTTTGACCCTAGACACTCACACTTGCACCCTCCATCGATAGGGATGCAAGCAAGGCTCCAGCTCTCCACCGGGACAGCTCTGGGGCAATCAGGGGAACAGCCAAAAAAATCCCTACTGGCCGTTGAAAATTTAGTCTCTAAAGGCCTCAGCATGGGTCCTTGGTCCCCTCCAGTCAGGCAAAAGGAGAAACCCAAGAAGCAGCCCCAAACACCAAAAATAGAGCCCGAGGGGAGGAAACGAAACCAAATCAAAGCCCGCTTGTGGTGAGTTAAGTGAGTATCTGGTTTTGCCATGCAGGACGCGCATTCTGCTCCTGATGTTCTCCAACCTTGAGCAAGTCACTCCGCTCCCTGCCTCTGTTCCTCCTTTCAGAAAAGGAGCTCAGGCTGTGCTGACAAGCATGAGGAGGCAGTTACTATCAGGACCTATATACGATCTGCATATTCATATATTGTGTGCCCTCTGCTGGCAGCCTGATTTTCCAGGAGCCACAGCAGTAGCAATCGAAATGGGAATTTCCTTCTGCACATCGCAGGGTCGCGGGTCATGAGGTGATGCCATTTCTGATGGTCCTTGGGCCAGGCTGGTTCCTGCAGGAGCCTCCGCATCCCAGCAGCCCTGTGGCACCTCGCACCGACCAAACGCTCGGCAGACTTTGCTGCCAAGGAGGACTCTTCTAATATAACCACATCCCCGAAATAAATGAGGGCAAAGGGGATATTTGAGTGATTCATCCCGTTACCTATCAGGTGATGCCCAAGTTTGGCAGCGTCACAGCAAATATCCCAGATTTGTTGACGCAAAGCACAGATCAGATGGAAACACCCATGGCTGTGGGGGGACAGAGCTGGCGGAGGAGCACACATCGCCTGCAGCGAGCAGCCCCGGTCTTTACGGAGGTTATTTCAGCCATGGTCACCGCCTCAGCTTTGCACTATGAATATTTGGGCACTTCGATTGGATTTGCGTGAAAACCTGTGCCATTCCAGAAACTTTTTGCTTTGCTCCATCCTGCTAATTCTCCCTCGCCGTCCCTTTGGGCTCTGACATCGCGCTGGTGGTACCTGGAGGGATGGAGGGACCTCCAGCCGCGCGCAGACCCCCGCCGCTGCTCCAGCCCTGGCTGTGACCACGGCACCCCTCGGCTCTCCCCAGACTGATGGCCAACAGGATCTTCAGCCCCAGCAAAAGCCTCTCTTCTGACTGCTAAGAACCTCTTTTCCAGGCTGAATTTTATTTTTTTTTTGTCACCTATTAATACTTCTTCATGCACCAGCATTGTCTTTTAGCACAGATGATTCATTTCTCCTCATCCACTGAAATATCCCTGAAACATTACTTAACCAAAGGCCAGCTGAAGAAGAAATGCATTTTTCTTTTGTGGAGGAAGCCAGTTCCCCTACCAACAAAAAAAAAACCCCAAAAAACTATCAAGACAAGCAGGTTCAATGTGCCTTTGTAAGTCTGGATTGGACTCGGTCCTATTTTCATCCCATTATTCTTTCCTTCACAATTTGTCTAAAGCTTTGCAGACTGTGAAAGGCCAGTCGCTGCCGGGATTGCTTTTCCTCCTCTTTTCATACAGAGTACTCTGTTTGCCATTCTTCAGTTATATGAACCACTCCTGAATGACACATCTGTGAAAATACTTTGCCAACAGACTCTTCTTATACTCTTTTTTTTTTTTCTTTAATTTTTTTTTTTTTTTTGCCAGCTCCAACCCTTCAGGATCCCTCTGCAGAGATTCCCCCATTTCCTGGCCTGCAGCACCCCAAGGTCTGCTTCCAACTTGAATTATTTTCATACAGTTGAACCCCCCTGTGCTTCCTGCACCTTTTGGACTGTTTGCTATTGAAAACGGGGGGAGTTCATGTGAACTCTGAAGGTTTTTGGTTGTTCAAGCTCCCGTGAACACCACGGGGGTCTCTGCCACATCGCGTCCTTTCACAAAGCTGTTGGGGTTTCTGACTGAGAAACACGGTCCAAAAAAAGACAAGGAGCATCCTCGCCCCGAGCACGTCACCTTCTGTCCCTTATGTATCTGGGTTTCCCTTTCCATTTTCCTTGAAGACCCCGTTTTCCCAGCAGCTGCACAGCACAGACCTGTCCTGGGCTTCCCCACCAGCCCCTCGCTGCTGGAGGTGGCTTTCAGGAGATTATAACCACCTCAATATTGAACAAGGAAAAAGGAAACCCCCCCCCCCGAAAAAAAAAAACAAAAAAAAACCAAACAAGAGAAGAGAGCAACGAACAAGGGAGAAAGCCCTACAAAAAGGCCTACAAAGAGACTAATGACACTGTTTAAACAAAGTTGTCTCCTGCGATAGTGCTAAATCCTTTTTATGACCTTTCAGCCTTTAAAAACAGTTTATAAGACAATTTTCTATTTGCTAGGCTTACTGACACACAGTCAGTAACTGCTTACGATGGTACCAGGAGTCTCATTATAGAACAAATAAGGTCCATTTTACCATTTTCCCTTTCCTCTTTTAAAAAATTTAACTCTTTCCCTCCCCAGCTGGTCCACTGGAGCGCTACACAACCAGAGCCAGAGCAGAGGGAGAAGGGGAAAAGCATTTGGAGGAAAAGAAACATCCTCCACGAGCAGCATCGCAGGAGGAGGCAGTAGTTGCTGGGGGAGATAAAGCATATTCAGCATGAGATTACTGCATGAATGATGCTTTGATCACAAAAGCGAAGAGCAAGAAGACAGTTTTAATGGTCTGAAAACGCACGAAAAGCTAACGTGGAAAGCAGCTTTGATACACAAGACAGCGGCACAGTATTTATTTTGCGACCTTTAACAAGTATGGGCAGTGCAGCAACAAGATCATTTGATGGAAAAAACCCAAAATAATCAAAAGGAGACAGAAAAATTAACCCGAGAGCTTTGCGGTGGAGGGAGGAGAGGAGCAGCTGGGGCCGAGAGCGCCTCTGTGCTGACTTCCAGCACGTTGGGGACGGAGCCCAGCAAAGTGCCACATGTCCTCGGTCCCCACTGAGAGCAGCAGGTGCCCAGTAGCTCCTGGGAACAGGCAATGCGGGACATCACTTAGCGAATCCCAAAAGCTAAAGCATGCTTACAGCAAGCGTTCGCAGTTATATCTTCGCAATGCCCACGGAGAACTGCATCTTCCTGAGAGCTTTTACACGGGACACCTTGGAGCTACCAGGGTATAGAAAGAGCGGACGTTGGAAAGGTCTGCAGACTCACAGCAGGCACGGTTACACAGGTCTCCAAACGTGGGAAAACCAGGGGAGAGAGAATATGAAGGTAACTTGAAGGGATGGAGGGGGGCAATGACAACATTTTCTAGGAATTCAGTTTAAGAGAACTTTGAATATTAGAGAAAAACCAAGAGCAAGACACACACACACGATAACTTTTTAAGTCTTCTCTACTAACTGCTTAAATTTGATAAACCAAGGGCTATGGAAATAACTACAAGCTTCCTTTGTGCACCTGCAAAAGGGTGGCGTAGTAGAGGTTGCAAAAGCACCGTCAAGTTTCTGCACAGGGGCACGTGCTCTTACCTCTCCCCAAGAGCACTCCCTGGCCGTTTGCGACTGGTAGCCACTTTTACACCTGTTTTTTCTCACAAGGATGAGGTAAGAAATTCTTCGGTCCACAATAGCTATTTTTGCTTGAAACCTGCAGGAAGAGCATTTGCTGTGTGCCGTTATCCAGCCGAGAGCACAAGTCACCCTCTGGGAGAGAAAAAAACATCCCAAGCAGACCACCAAGGCCAACCCCTACCTTAAACAAGTGGTCTGAGGAAATTGCTGGAAGCTGCTGTCAAATTTGGCTGGAATTTCTCTGCAGTGAACCTCCCGCCTGAAAAAGGAAATGTCCGTGATGAACAGTCGCAAAAAGACAGCGCCCATCAGCTAATTTATGCACTATGAATAATTCAGCCACGTCTATTTAAAAACTTCAGCTAAATAAAAAAAAAAAAAACAAAAAAACCAACAAACCAACACATTGGAGAGATCATCTGGAGGTGAAGAGGAGTGCCAGCCACCCCAGAGGTCTCTCCCTCTTTCTGTGCCTGCGATCTCCTGAACTGCACCAGCCGAATCCAGAGGTTGAAAGGAGAGGAAGAAAGAGGCAGCAGAGAGAGGAGTCCAGGAGACAAAAGCAAAAGACCTCCTGCCACCCATACGAGCTTCCCAACATGCACCTTTCTATGGTGGACATCAGATTTTTGGTTGTTTCAGTTAAGACCTAGCTTCTCCTCCTCCTGCCGGCTCTGTGGTGCTCTGCCCCAGCCCCTTCACGTGCCAGTCAGCCTAAGCGAGGATTAAAACCCCAGGAGAAGTCTGAGCTCAAACCATCAGCTGCTCTCCCTGGTAGTGATGCTCCGAACGGTGGTTTTCGGCAGCAGAGACCCGGCCAGGTGGGGTTACCCCCCATGCCCTGAGCTGCAGGTAGAGTTTAACTCCCTGTGCTCTCCCTTCAGGTTCTTCTTGCTCCACGGCGGGAGGAAGGATGCATTTAAAAAGCACACCTATTTTCCATCATTTTCCACCCCCCTATTTCTTTTACAATCATAAAAAAAAAAACTGAAGGGGACCCTGGGATTGAAGGGACTCCCTCACTCCAGCTCCCCACAGTTGCCTTCTGGGGATGTTTAGATGGCTTTCCAAGTGATAACGCAGCAGAGACAGAGGCTTTCCAAGGGATAACGGAGCAGAGACAGCAAAGACCTGGTACTGCTGGAATAAAGAAATACTGCCTCAACATCTCCCACTGAAGCGCTTTTGCAAGCAGGAAAAAGCCAGAGTGCATCTGAATCCCCAGGACCGCCGGAAACTCATCACAGCAACCAAAATTAAAATGTCTCCCTCTCCCCTGCAGCACACCTGCAACGCGGCGCAGGTGATGGAGGCGGTCGCCTTCACTCATCCGAACTTCGCATTTACGTAACCTCAGAGAAAGCTCTGTGCCTCCATCTTCCTAGGCGGAGCTCCACCTCAGACCACTATAAGCAGGGCTGTCATTTTTCCAGAAAGCTCAGCATTTCTCAAACTAGGGTTTTCAACCTGAAATGGGGTCACAGAACCTTTTTAGCTGGGTTAGCAGCCCTGGGCAACTTTGTGTTTATTCCAGATAATCTGCAAGGCTGAGGAGTTCAGGGTGGAATTCTTCTTGTTGCGGCGAGATGGCCAGTCGAGCATAATTTGATTTGAATTTATCTTTGTTAGCCGGCAAATTCGTCTGCCTCTGCTATTGGCCTGCATTATCATTTCTTCAGGGCTACAAGAAAATATCTGCAAAGCGTTAGGCCGGCAACAAGAAAAAAAAATAAAAAAATCTGTTCCACAGATAGGCGCCTCACCACACTTATCTGGTGCTTGAAACAGTGGGGGCAAGAGTGGGTCAAATGAGGCACAATCGTTTTGTGACCCTAAGAAATGGGGTGAGAGACCTGCAAGGCTGTACCCGCTTCTGCTACACAGTCTGTGGATGCGGAAGGGCTCTGGTTCTTGGCCAAGGCATCCTTTTGCTTCAGGTAACGACGGCACAGAACGGAGGAGCTGCAGCATTAGACCCACCTGCGGTGAGACAAGGCATCGCTTGGGACCAAATGGAGTTCCCGATGCCGCTGGCTGTGGGTTTGGAGTTGCCTGAGCTGCTCCCCATCCCTTTTTCTGGCATTGCAACAGCCGGAGAAGCCTCCCACGCAGCTGGCCTTGCCAGGGACATATTTCACTCTGCTTTAAGTCTCCTTTCTATTGCCACCGTGGTCTCCAGGAGCGTTAGTAGGACAGTGACAGAAGCCTCATACCTATTAAATATATTGAGGGTGAAATGCTTAATAAACCATCACATTTGGAGCCTTCTTTCTCTCTCTCCGGTCGCGTCTATCTTGACTTATTCCTGCTCTACAGAGGAAGTGGCAGGATTTAATAGTCTTTTATTAGTATGTCAGCTTTTAAAATGGTCAAGGCATTATTCATAGGGTAGGTGAAAAAAAAAAAAAAAGGAAATGCAGCACACATAGGAGAAATACTCGTTCCAGCCAATAAAAAGGGTTATGTGCAGCGGTGTGTGCCTGGCCCCTTTCTGTCACATCTGGAGAGGAGCCGTCACGCTTTCCCTCCCAAACCAGCCTCATTTTTACTTCCTTTCCGTGCTTCATGCCCCTGCCGCTCCACGTAGCCGTGCGCTCTGGCTGTTTGGGGATTCCATCCTCCCGAGCAGCAGGAGGGGCACCAGAGCCACCAGCTGTAAGACAACAGCAGGCTTGCACAGGTGCAAATTGAATTCTCAAACGTTTCTGGTAAATGAAGGTCTGGCCCATCTTTACCCCTTTCCCTCTCCATTTCTTTCTTTTAACTGTGCCCGAAAAGCATTTTATTTGAGTATTTTTTCTTTTAAGGCACCCAAAGTCCTTGTTTTCTCCGTTCTTTTGCCACCTGACGCTGTGCCCAGACCTGAAGAGCTGGCTTTCAGGCAGAGGAGTATATTTTTTCCCCACCAAAACGCAACTTCACAGCCTTAGCCTAAGAAAGAACACGCACCAAATAATCCCAAAGCTTTCTTGCTCCACAAGTCACATTTCAAAAGCCCTCCTAGCCTAATTTCTTTTTTGCTTACTACTCTGGAGCAGGTTTTCTTGCCGCAGTGTTAAAGGACCAGAGATGTACAGGGATATTCGAGTCCTCCGCTCGGCCTGTCAAGGGCTGAGCCTGGTGTCCTGGTTCCCACATCTACGCTCAAAAGGGCCAACTAGTTTTTGAAACAAAGCCTCATAGCAAAGGTATGGAATATTTTATCCTAAACAGATCTTCTAGAAAAAGACATATTTATATTAAGCAATGATAACTGAGTGAATGTTTCTTCCCATGCTTGCTCAGAAGGATTAGAGAAATTCATCCTTGCTTCTCCCCTTGTTTAGTTTTCTGATCAATTCCACAATTTTTCTCCACTTTCACATTTGGGGGTTCTGACTTCAGCTGGAAGAGCTGAAAGGCAGCATCTGCTCCCAGGATTTTTCTGGCTCAGGTAGGAAAATCCAGAATAAAACCTGTTCCCGTCACAGTCCCAGCCCAGACACAGGGTGTTCCACGACACAGCCACGTTGCGAGGGGCTCATTAAAAACACAACTTCTGAAACTTGGAGGCTCACCCTTCATTACTGACTGCACCATCCTGGAAGCCTATTACCTTTAATTGGCGCAGAGCTGCATTGAAAACATGGAGCTAGCTCCGCTATAATCCACGCAAGGACTGCCTCTAGATTTTGATGGAGGCAGGTTTTCACCCCAGAGCCTCTTAGAAGCAAATCTTATTTAGGTCAGCAGTGACATTTTCCTTTCTGAAATAGTAGGCCAAATGCCAGCGGAATTGGAGCACATTAGTTTGAGCAGTCAAGGGATTTACTTCACAATACTGTGCATTACACCCCTGTGAACGCTGAAAAAAAAAAAACCTGACCCGCTGTGCTGAACTTCCAACAACTTATTCATCAGCACTGGTTGAACATCAGAGTTTCCACTCCAGAGGAAACCCAGGTTACTGTTAAAAGAAATCCCCTTTAGCCCTAATTTGGAACAAAGCCCCACACTAAGGTTTCCCATCAAAAGTCTCAATTCAGTAACAGACATGCCAGCTCTCACAGCTGTCAGAATATGTACGAGAAGACCTTATAGAGTCCAAACAGAGAGCTCAGCTGTCAAAAAGTTGCATTGCAGTATAAATCAAGGTGGTTTTATGATGCATTTTCATGCAAACAAATGCACCAGCTTAAATGGGGAAAAGCCCTGCCCCAGGAGAGCCTCGGCATTCAGCACACGCTGCTGCCCTCTAGGAAGGGAGGGTGATGGTTCTTCAAAGCCCTAAAGAATTGAGGTTCCAGGGGATTCAATGACTTGCTCAACAAGAGAAGCCTGATGAGTGATAAAACAGACAATAAAAGGCTTTTTTTTTTTTTTTACCCCCAAAGCTAGAGAAATCCCGCATCCCTCAAGGTCTTTATGGGCATTAGGCCACCCTATTGTCCACAGGACTTGTTATTTTTAATTCAAGAGGGTCTTAACTTGGCCCAGGGACTGCACACCCAAACAGCTTTGTTCCCATCCTCCAGCCCCAAGGAATTAGTGCAGGTACTTTTAGGAGCAGTTGTAACCAAGGAACTCCCAGGATCTCAGCACGGCTTGTACCTACCCTTCCTCCTCAGCCAGCGTCCGTGCTCCTCTCTTTGCCACCTTCTGCAGCAATGCCACTCAGACACCACGTCAAGGCTGCGGACATCCGCTGCCTCTCCCTCTGCTCTTCAGTGACAACCTGACAAACCCTCGCTCCGACAGTCAGGCGAGATTTACAGCTTGTCAGACACTGCAGTTGTCCAAGCAGAGCCTCCTGGAAACGGGGAGGCGGTGGGGAGACCAGAATCATTAAGTGATAAGTGATTGTACAACGCTGGAATCATGCTGGGATCCCAATATTTTCGCAACTACTTGTACATACGCACACACCCCCCTTGACAGACACAGGGTGTGATTCCCAATATCCACACACAACTCCAGGGCCCACAAACGGATAATAAGGAAATGCTTCAAAACCAAGCGGACTCGAATAAGAGCAAACATCAAGCTCCTGCATAAACCGAAGTTACTGACAGCAATTGATCAATCCATGTCGCTTTATTAGCATAGCCTGACTGCAGGTTCCTTCCCAACAGCATCTTGAATCAATAGCTTAATTGCCTTCCTGGCTTGTTTTGCTTCTGGTTAAATTCACTGATTAGTCCTGCAGACGAAGGGAGGTCGCTCAGCTGAACGAGTTAAACCTTCACAGACCGATGGGGAGGTCCCCCTGGATTTTCACGTCCGAGCTCGGCAGGAAGGCAGTCGGCAGCTGGCTCGGCGAGATGTGCCATGGGAACACCCTGGCCCCGCAGCGCCCTGGGAATTGTCACTGCAGCATCATTTGCTGGGAAAGGAGGGCGGCCAAGGTAGGTTTGCACAGACATATACCTGCCTGAAGACACACTGACAGGTAACACGTCCTCTGATGTAGGTGTTCCCCACACCTTTTTGTCACTGCTTCTCCACCGTCTTTTCTTCCCTATTCAATCCTTGCTCTTGGAAACAGCCTGGCACGCTCCGATTACACTTGTTCTCAAGTAATGATCTTTAAATATCGATCACCATCACCAATAGGTCAAAAATGGGAAATAAGCCATCTAAAGCAAATACTGCCTGTAACTCAAACATGACAGATTTGAGGGGCCTTTTTGGGCCACACACTGGATCCTCTGTTAAGACAGCTCTTTCCCAATAAGACACCTTGCTTCAGATGTGTCATAAATCCTAGGAATAAGATGTCCCCAGTAGACAACTTCTATTACGTCTTTGTAATTCTTTAGAAGGTGGCAATGCTTTTGTGCCTCTCTCCTAAGTATTAGTCTCCTGGAGAGACTAGAAGAGCTATTTTTTAAGCGTGACCTGCAAAGTAAAGACAGGCTTTGAGTCTTCTTGTTACTTAGATCCAGAGAATAGGTAAGGAACTGGGCTGTTTGCTTTTCCTACATGGGGCTAACGCAGGTGCGCAGATTTATGGTACCTGAGGATATAGCTTTTGATTCCTGGAAGACTACAGAAAGGACAAGAGAAGGTAGATTTACGATTTCCAGTTACCAAGGAATTGTAACCTATTAGCCGTTAATCACAGAAAGTTAAGTGGCAAAGGAGATTTTGGCTGACTCGGAGAACATTTGTACAATGTTAGGGAGGTGATACATGTAGGAACAGACTCACCAGGGTGGACGTGATAAAGCTTAATGTCTCTAATGTCCAAGGTGAAAAACAAGGCAGAGAAAAAGAGGTGACAATCCAAAGCAATAGCTCACAAATCAGCCATTTCTTAAGTGGCTCAGCAGGGGCTGTGATGATGGGGTTGACAGGCAGGGACACTTTTCATTGATCAGACTTTACAACAACTCCTAACGGCAGCATGATCTCATCACCCCCAACAAGGCCCTGTGGCACTGCGGACAGGGGTCCCAAATTGTGGCCGAGGCATCACGAATGGTCCACCAGCCACTTCAAAGAGTCAGACAGCCCAGCGCGAGTCAGCACCTTTGGCGTTAACAGATCTGCATCCACGCAGCGGTGCAGGAAGAGCTTTACGCCTGTAATTGCTCCACCGCAACCACAGAGAAACTTCTTGCACCTACAGCAGCCTCCGCACCCCTGAGCTGCTGACTGGTGAGGCAGGGGAAGATGAAGCTGGGAGAACCAGGCATCTTCTCTGGACATCAAGGACAATGAGAAAAGGACCACAAAGCTGCCTTTTTCTTTTTGATCTCTATCTCTGATCACTATCAGAGAAATTCCTAGCCGTGCCAGTCGCAGGTGGAGGAAGGATTTTCAGCACGAAATGAGCTTAGTTACCCATCTGAGATGAAGTTTTTTCCAGACAGGAGACACGTACTTGTCTGCATGTCATCTAACTTGTATTTAAAGCCTATTCTGAGGGCATTTTATTTCAAGAGGGTTTAAACTCACACACTGCACTGGAGAGTATTTCATCCTTGAAATACTCCTCCTAGACAGGAAAGTTTTCCTACCAAAGGTTACAAGAAAGCAGCTTCTGACATTTAATCATGGTGATTTGCTTCAGCAGCCTGGTATAAAGTACCACTCAGCATAAATAAAGACATCAATCTGGCTGAAGTTTCCCCAACCACTCCTATTTCACAGGGCTAACGATGAGTAATGCTCTTATCTTGACTCTGGCTGAAGCATCTCATGGACAAGATGGTCCTTATGGTGATTTGGGGGCTTTCTGCGCAGGCAGCAAGAGAAGCATCCAATCCCTCCTAAAACCAGCAAGGGGCAAGACTTTGCTCCTGCATGAGGGCAGTCACAGCCCTGAGCTGGGCAGAGCTGCCCACGAGGCAGGAGCTCGCGTCCATCACAAGCTGTAAGGTGGCCCAGCAGCCCTGTGAAGCCAGCGGCAAGTCACATCTTGGGGCCTGGAACTAGATGATCTTTACCTGAACTCCTCCAGCACAAAGCCCCGTTACCAAATGAGCTCCCATGCTCAACACCTGCAGGCCACGACGCACCATTAACTCTCGGGCTCCAGGAGGGGATCAATAAGCAGCACATCTAAGCTACGGCTTTACCAAGAAAAGGAGACAACGGTAAGGAGCAACTCAAAGACTCTCTGCTCTCTTTGGGCACCCACCTAAGGCTCTCAGCAACACAAAAATCAGTTTGGCGGAAGAGAATGAGGGGTAAAAAGGGGATTTTTCTGCTGCTCCTTTCAAAATCACAGCACCTTCCTGAGCTCATAGTAAACCCGTACCTCATTATAAGAGAAGACATAAGCACCACCTTCTCTACCACATTTCCATGACCTTTTCATGCAAAAAAAAAAAGCCTGTTGTTTTTATTAGGTGTATTAGATGCCAACGTGCATCCTTGACATGGGCCAGGAGTCGCCTCAGCCAAACGCAATCTAACAGCAGCACCGCATCTCCCAGGACCGCGGTGTTCGTACAACGCTGCTCTTATGCTATACAAGGTCACCACTTGATGGTCTCAGGTGAGATAAATCTGTGTGGATTTAGGGTTGCCATTTTCAGCTGGAAAGACTGTGGCAAGGGGGGAAACATGACTGCAGCAAGAGCATCCTGAGAGATTCCGGACTGGCAGAACAGAACGACATACGTAAATCTGTTTCAATGGAAGATACCTCAGTATTTGAATAAATTTAATATCAAACTAACTCCGATTTTGGAACAAGCCCAATTAGCAAGTGAGTTCACATGCTCAGGCCCATAGAGCATGGTGTACCTTTAGCAGCATTGCCAAGGTTCGCTACCAGCGCCTTGTGGCTTTGAAGATTGCTCCGAAGGCTACTGTTTACCCTAAAGAGTAAAACACCCAGGACAGGTCACTAAAATTGCAGGCAGGATGGTGCTCATGACATGCCAGCTGGCCTCTGAGCTTTGATTTCTTCATGAGTGAGATGCACTCCTCCTGCGATCCCTGCTTTTCCCCAGGTCAGTCACGGGAGCCTCCATCCACCCCCCCAATTTAAGTGCATGCAAAATATCAGAGTTTTGTCCACCTAGCAAACTGTGAGGATCCCAGAGAAGCAAGAACATTAAACCACTCGCGATCTGTAGTTTTACTGCAGAACCCAGGCTCTTTAGATCAGAGCGTTTACAGTCTGCCACCCACCAAAAGACACATTAACTGACGGTCACAAGCAACGCTGGTAGGGACACCAGCCAGCTCTGCAGGGCTTGACTCCGGAGACACTTGTCATTGCAGAGATTCGGACACGCTTCTCTGCTGCCCCCAACTGATGGTGTGTGAACGAGAAAGACCAATAGCCTTGTGATAAGGCACCTTAAAAAACACCAAATAGCTACCCAAGGGATGTGCTGGAACGCGTGAAGCGGCTGACTCGGCCTCTGACTATCCCAGTAGAAGCTGAATACAGACATTGAGCACAAGGTTGAGGTATTTCAAAAGTCAGTTCCCATAGGATTACAAAGCACAGAGAGGAGCATGGAGGACCCACAGAGCCCAGGTGATGTTCCCAAAGAGATCTTTGGTTGCCCAGAGGACAGGTGGGTTGGGCCCTACCTGAGAAGAGCCCCTCATGCTGCCATGCTTCATTTCACAGCTGGGAGAAACCAGTCATGAGCAGGTGGGTTGGACTCTCAGAGAAGCACCATTTAAAACATGTCGGAGTCACCTAGGCAGCAGCCAGCAGTCTGGAGGCCACAGCGCATGATACCAGAGGACTTGTCATTGACCAGAGATGAGTCAACCTGCTGTACCAAGTCCAAAGTGGACACATCTAACGAGACAGGCTGGACTCCTGGGTTAGGATGGCTGTTGTGCTCGTTCCTCCTGCTCAGAGGCACAGGACTCCTCCTGAGCAAGCATTTCTGCAGTGGAAGAGGCATCAGAGCCACCACTTGCTCAGCAGAGGAGAGAGAGCAGCAAAGCATAAATAAAGGATGTCCCAGGAGAGGGTAAGGCGGCTTCGCAGGCAGCAGAGCTCAGCTCCCGGCACGGCTCCTCCACTTCCTCATTTAGGGAAAGAGACAAAAGGTTGCATTCCCCACTCAGCCCCGGAGCAAGAGATAATTAGTAGCTTATTGTTTTAAATCCTAATAAGTGTTCCCCAAACTGACTAGCCGTGTTGGACATAATGTAAATGATTCTGAAGCAAACACGATTTGCAGAATAGTCTAATTAGGTGGCCATGAGAGCAAGAAGCCTGTGCAGCACTCACTGCCAAGGGAGACCTGATTGCACAAACCCCGGAAGATTCTCATGTAATAGCAAAAGCCAATTTCTTTATTTCCTAAATACCCACCAGTGAGCAGCTTACAGACTTCACTTCACCATTTGTGAACCCCAGAGTTAGCTACCTACAAGATTTATTCCCTTCTTTTTTTGAGTGAAGCGGGTGAGAAGAGTCATTTTGGAGTTCACCAAGACACAAGAGCTGCCCAGGTTGCTCCAGCAACCCCCTTGCTCAGCCAGCAGAGGAGGTAGCACAGAACAGAGCTTTGCAGTGGTCCCTGTCAGGGCCGGCACCGAAGAACAGAGCGGTTTCACAGAAACAGCAAGGGCCCCTTCTCTTTGGGGACGGGCTGTTGTAGCTCCCACCCAAGTCCCCAGGTCTAGCAGGGCTCCTGGTTTCTCCAGAAGAGGAAGGGAGGAGGGTTGTGTTTTGATATAAATTGATGCGACAGCTTCTTTCAGGTCTCACCTGGCGGTTTGCGGTACCTTATGTGGGTTTATCTCATCGCTGAGGAGTTCGGGTTGGAGACCTTGCCCTCTCCTGCCCCAAAGGCACAAGAGGGACGGGGGTGGGGGGGGAGTCTGCTTGCCTCAGGCAATAACTCTTTAAATAAAGAGTTCAAACCTATGTTCTTGAGAGCTGCAACAAGCAATTACAGCCTGATTGAAGGTTATTGGTACCCACAGTCTTGGCACAGCTTGTTTTCCGAGGCACCAATGGACAGCAAATAAGTGTTTTGTTACAAATCAAGACTGCCCTAGAAAAGCCAAAGGATGGTCTGCAGCATCCACGGTGTCACTTGGATTAACAGCAGCAAAAGTCTCAGGGGCAGCACAGGACAGAGACGAGATACACTCCCCCCCGTCTGCACGCCCCCCCAGTATGAGGTGGAGTAACCTCAGGCCAGATCTCAAGCTGAGCTCTGACAAGATCAGGCAGACGCTGGGTGCAGCACCGAGTTTACGCTCACATCAGCTTAGGGACACCTGCGTTGCTGCTCAAAGCCCTGCTCTCAACAGGCTGTCAACGTCACAGCGCTCAGGCTGTGCTCTTCGGAGGCAGGGTTGCAGTGGCCACACCACCTCGCAGCGGCTTCGTCGAACCGCGGGTCATTGTTGCGAAGAGATCCCCCTCCATCCCCGCTTACGTCAGTCCATCTCTGCACAGAAATCTCTGGGCGTTGACCCGACCGCAGCACGGCGCTTCCAGTGTGACGGCTTCTCCACTGGGTCCTTTTCCCAGCCAAGGGAGAAGGACCCCAAAAGCAAGAGATAACAGGTCAGGAACGCACAGCGACGTTTCTGCGCTCCCTGCTCCGGTGGGAACACAGCCAGGACAGGGGAGGCAAAAGGAAAAGCATCCTGGAAGGTGACTGAACAGCAAGAGGACACAGTTGTCTGGATTTCAACTGCTTCGGTTTCCTTGCACCCTCCTACAAGAGGGAAATCAGCTGGAGGGGCAGCGCTTTAACCCCGTACGGCAGCTAATCCTGGTAGCTCAGGATCACGGGAAACCGAGCGAGGATGGTGAGAGAGGGCAGGGGGATTTCTCAAGCAGGGCCAGCTTTCTCACGTGGCCGGCCAAGCCCGACGCCAGCCCCGCCGGGCTGCAGACTGACAGTGCTGCAAAGTCAGGGAACTCCCCTCGCAATCACCTATCTGAAACAGAAGTCTCCAACCCCCACAGGAACAGAGTCACGGCTGATCAGAACTCACAGAAAGGAAAAAAAAAAAAAAAAAGGAGCATTTTGCTACGACAATGCTGAACAACCTGCATTTTTCATTCCAGAGCCAGCTTTCCCCAGGGAGCCTCCGACCTTGTGCGCGGGACACTACTGAGCTGGGCGCTGAAGTCCCGACAGCATCCAAGTGACTTTGCAGGACAAAGCCAGATGAAAGCAAACAAGGCTTACGGAAAAGTTACTCGGGCACTTCTGAGAATATATCCATCCCAGCAACTGTAAGGTGCCTGGTCTTTGTGCTCCCTTCTGCCTAAAATATTTATGTGCTAATAACGGTGAAGCCAGAGGAGCCTTTGAGGTCGCTTAGGGAGGTAAACTCCTCACTGTGACTGAAATAGCTGAGACAGCGAGTAAGCCCGAAATGATCAAGAGCAATTAGGACATGCCTGTACTACATAACATTTACTTGTTAGCCTACAAGAGTCCAAAAAGCAAAACAAAGGGGGTTTGCTAATTCTTTCCTACTCCATTACCCTTGCAACCGGGAAAGCATATTAAACACCTCTGCTTTGCTCGCTGCTTCCTGTGTGTTCAGTTCAGCTCTCCCTTGTCTCGATAGCTTAAAAGCTGCTTTTTCCCTTTAAAAGCCAACTTGCCTGCCAGGTAGCTTCTCTTAATCTCTCGGTCTTGGCTAGAAGCCTCTCTAGGCTGCTGAAAGAGATAGCTACTTACCCTTTGTTCTTGCGACAAGAAAAGCCTCAGCTATAAAATCGTTCCAGATTCCTTTGTAGTCTGAGAGACTCTAAAATGGAAAGAATAAAACCCCCACGTATCAGGCTAACAGATTAATAGCTACTAAGGCTAGTGGTTAGACCAGTTTATAACAGTGCCACACCTCTCTACAAAGCAAGCCTTCTCCAGACCAGATAGCTATGAGACCTGATAACAGAGTCATTGACCTTGGCCAACAATCCTTACATCCTTCCTCGTGTCAGTGGTCAGCTGGAGAAAGAAATCGGAGACTAAACTGATAATTCCAGCCGTGGTTCTTCCCCCTGGGCTGATGGAGGAGGTTGCCAGGAGCAGAGCCAGCTCAGGAGCCAAGGACTACAGTCCCCAGCATCCTCCATGAGCAGGCAGACCATCATGGACATCCTACCAGAAAGGACAGAAGCAGCGTGCCCATACTGGTCCATGTTGGTCTAGGGCTGTTGTTTTCTTTCTCAAGGTTCTCTACACCCTGCAGTTACACACAGCTCGTCACCTAAAACAGATGCACGCCGCTCCCATGAAAGCGGCGCTCATTTCTACAAGCTGAGAACTGTCCCCAGGAGTTGCAAGCAAAACTAACATCCGAGCTACCAGTCACTTCAGTGCAAGCAGAGATTTTTGTAATGAAGTTCTCTGTAGCTTATGTGGAATTGCTTCACAAAGCCTTTTTCAAAATCATTTGTAGAGAGCATTCACCATGGTGAGCGTGAAGAGGCACGTCTCCCCTCCCCGCATCCTCGCAATGCTGGTTTCTTCCCTGGAAAGCAACCCACCGTCCAGCTACTGACATACCAGGGGGATCTCGGCCCTCCTGGCATAGAGCTCTGCACGCCTCTTGTGCGGCAAGAGGAGGCTGCATGAAAACCCTCTCACGCATCTCGACAGCGTGAGTCGGAGACAGTCCCCAAAGGAAAGAAGCCCCAGCCAGCTGCAGTGAGCTCTTCACAGCCCCGGAACAGATGTGCTGGATCTTCGTTCCTCAAGTAGGGCTGCGAACTGCGTATGACTCCGACTGCGGTCGCTTTTCAGAAAAAGCCTTCCCGAGAACAATTCTTCAGGTTCAACCTCAGTTCAGCGCGCACCAATTTCTGAAAGCATCATTTGCTCTTCTGCTGCGCTGTTATGCATCATCAGGGTCTCCGCCACTGCGCCGTTCTCCCCGGAGCTGCTCCTGCCCAAGTCGCGGGGACACATGGCTCTTCTCCCTATGCCTTGGGAAGCGGCTTGCTCTTCTCCAGCAGCCGGAGTGTGCCGTCTATCCGATCCGCTACTGCTCCATTTACAACTGCAAAACATTTCTTCTGGTTTCTGCAGCAGAATAGCTTTAGAGAGAGTTTAGCAGAGTTTAACGAAGTTCTCTCTGCTGAGGAGCAAGCCTGCTCCTGGGCTAAACAGCACAGTGTCCTCATCTCATGGGAACTGACAAATGCCACAGGTAAGAGGCTGCTGTAACCGCTAGAGACGCAGCAGAATATTTTCTAAAGGCACCGAAATGTTTTTGGAAGGGATGGCAGTCTTAGGCAATCTGTCACGCCAGTGCAGTCAGAGCAATCCCCGTGGTTACGTTTCACTCACTCCAGGCAGCTGAAGCAACAGGTAGACGCTAGTGTCACTGCATGCTACGGCAAGTGACACTTGGGTGTCTTTCTACTCTGCTCTTACACCCCTGATTTCGCCTTGGTTACCAACCTCTTTGCAATAGACGCTGGATCAATGGCTAGCGAGGCCCAAGCAGGCAGCACCCATCCAGGTTTGGAATCTGGAGCAGTGGGTTAAGTTTAAGCGTCATGGTATCCCCCACCGCACAGGTAGTTCTCTTTGTGTTCAGCTGATATCAGAAGCCTTTGAAGTGCGTATGTGCCTGTGGTCCTGGAGAAAGTCTCCAGCGAAGCAGTTTGCTACAAACACTCAGCTACTTAAAAAAATTTATATATGCTAGGGAAAGATTAGACTTCATTTAGCACTTTCTCTACCTTTAAACCTCATTTAATGCAGCATTAAGCTCCAGCTGCAGCAAATTGGTTCTAAAGTTGTAAAGGAGAAAGACTCTTGAAACAGCAAGATGGTTCAGTAAGGAGAGAAGACTGATTGCTCATTGGTTTCTAGACTGTGTTTTAGTAGTGGGAAACTAAAGGATGTCTGAGATCCTCGGTTCAAAAAACAGGATACTGTTCCCAAACTAGGGAGCATCAAGACGACACAGGCACCTAGAACAGCTTTAAAGGGTCAAAGGGTGAGGTAAGAACAGCCTGTCTAACATACTACAGAAGAGGCATTCAGACAGCACCTGGGTACCTTCTCATGAGAGACAAGTTCACATTTGAAGGAAGAAGCATCGTATTATTTGCCACCACTGATGAGTCTTTGTGCAATGGCCAGAGGGGTTTTCCCAAGCGGCAAGGGAAGGGAAGGAGCGCCAGGACTGCACCTTGCTCTGCTGATGGCAGACAGGGGTGCTCATGACCAGTGCTCAGAGCGGGAGGGTTTTGGCGCAGCCCCCTCAGGGCCAACGGGGTCGCACGAGAGGCTGGGAAAGGCATTAGAGGTGCGTGAACTCCATTAGCAGGAACACTGAACTCCTCTGCTGCTCCAAGCCCCGCCGGCATTGTCCCAGAAGAACATCCTGGGGGAATTTTGGAGCACAGCAGACCACTGTCAAGAGAAGAGCCTGATAATAGAAACCTGCTTCTTTGATGTGCACCGTACGGTGCAATCTGGAGCTGTGCCCCAGCTCCGGTACCCGCTGGGCAGAGAGCACTGGGTCCTCTGCTGGTGAGCGTCTGCAGGAGGTGATGGATGAGAAGCTGCTGGAGCCAGCTAGCCTGGTATGCAGGCGACTGGAGCTGGTCCTTAGCATTTGAAATAGAAGGTCCATAGCTATTGCCAGGCAGCTCAAGTCTCAGGAGACTCCTGTTTTTCTAGTTCTGCCATTGACCTTTTCGGCCATTAACGAAACACACGTCCAGCAGACAGCTCATACATTAGTAGCTTGCACACTTTTAATAAAATTGTTTTTCACAACCAGAACACAGCATGTGTTTTTGCAGCACTAGCCATCGTCAAATATTTACTCTGTTCAAAGAGCCATCAGTGACCTGAACAAAACCATTTTCCAAATGCTGAACAGGAAAATGCACTCCAGTCTCTTTGAGCCTGGTTACATCTGGCTCCAAGTTAGCTGGCAGATAGGAAGAAAACTGGTTGCAAATGCTTAAAAAAAATTTAAGCTTCTCACATTTGTGAGCTCTGTAAGCCAGGAAAACACTCAGAGTGAGGTAAGCAGGGTCCGTTTGTAAAGGCTCTCAGTTTTCAAAGGCACCGAGACAGAAACATGCCCTGGAGAGACACCTAACGTGTTTACACGCCACAAGCAAGATGAGCTCCTACTATTCTTTGTTTGGCCACTTTCCTCCTAGCCACAACCTACAGCCTCCCCGGGCACAGCACAGGGCAGCCAGACACCGCAGCCCACCACCATCTCACCAGTGTTGCAAGAAACATCCGTCTTTATGGTAACGTGCAGAAAACCAGAGGCAAACATGACCACAGGAGTGTTTTATGAAGAACCCCAGCCAATGGATTGGTGCTATACGCACAGCAGCGCTTGGGTACGGCCACCTGACGGGCAGGATTTGTGGAAACCCTGAGTTTCTCAGGCTTGCTGAGGTACCACAGCACGTGTGAACCACAACTGTGGGTGTCCCCAGTGCCTGGCTCCAGCCCAGCTGCAGCGGGAAGCACCAGAGGCAGGTCTAGGAACGGCCAAACTGTGGCCTCTCTCAAGATTCTCACGCCGGAGTGTTTTGGATGTGGATAAAGAAGGGATTTGCAGCGACCCATTTTGCGTGGGAAGCCTGCTGCCACAAAGACCCCCAAATTCCCTTACCAGAGGGCAAGAACTGGAGCATCCCAGACGCAGAGTACTTCTCAGATTTCTTGGCGCAGGTTTGGGGTCCGTAGGTGCACAGAAAGCTCTCACCGTTGAGCCTGTGCACACACCATTAGTATCCCTTGTTTGAGGTCCCCTCTCAGCATTTCATCAAACCTTTTTGAAGGAGGGAAGCAGCCTCACCCAGCCCCAGATCAGAGCCACCTGGGGCTCTAATCCCCTTCCTCCCCACACCTGGGGGTGCTGCAGAGCCAGACCTCCCATCCATGGGCAGCTTTTACAAGCATCTCTTCACCACTCCCTGTTGCACCTTCCCCTCTGGCCATGGAGGTGCCACACCAACCTGGGTTTCCCCTCAGGACACCGTCATCCTCTTCATGCTCTCCTAATTTAAGAGGCAAAACAATGTTTCTTCCCATTAATGCAAAGACACCGGACAAGAACAGGCACTGCTTCTCCAAGGCCGTGAACGTGAAATCCCTCTGCTCCACAGCGCAAGCCAGCCCATAAACAGCCACCTCAGAGGCAACACACCACCTGCAAACCTCCTCCTGCCCCACATGCCATCCCTTATATACCCACCCACCTCTCCCAGCAGCCCACTGGTCCCTGCTCCTGGGAAACCACAGCTCCCACAGTGCCTGACCGGTACGATTTGCAATCCTGATGTCTGGGGACCAGCTCCAACTCGCCCAAGCACCCCTTTCCAGGCAGATATGGGATTTTTTTTTGCAGAGGTCCCCTATTCCTACCTTCCGTATTCCTTCATTTTCATTGAAAGGGTCTTTAACACGTAACACGCACCAAGGAGCTTACCGAAGATCTCAATCACAAAATGGAAAATCAGGGCTCTGCCAGCTGGAGGGAGGAGTTAGCGGACCCTGGAAATAGGTTTATCGTATAAGAATTGTTGTTTATGAGCCCTGGGGTGTCAAGTGTGTGCCTCATTGTGGAAAATTGTTTCTACCATTCACTCAGTTCCAGGAAGTAAATTTCTGTGGTTCAGGAGAAACTAACTGTGGCAAATCCCTAATGTAAGGAAAGCCAGAAAGCTTTTTCTATTCCTAATTATGCCGTGTTTCTAAACTTTCCCCTATGGCATGCAATATTGGAGTTCCTTTAGCAGCTTTTCCCTAAGAAAACGCTAACAAAGGAGGCATTGTTACAGCACTGATGAGTGCTGAAATCACAGTCGCTACCCTGGCTCTGAGCCCACCAGCTACAGCAGATGGGTTGGCTTCTTCCCGCGAGATGCACAGGGCCAGCGTCAGCCTGGTCGGAGAAAATGGGCAGATTTAGAAGAGTTAAATGGGAAACACTGATGGGAGGACCTGCCCATGGACGGTAAATGCTGTGTGTCCCACAGCGCATCAAAAATGTACCAGCAAACTTTGCACTCACCTCTCCCGCTTGTCCTAAATGAATGACTCCACCCTGAGACAGCCAACAGAGGTGAAATCTCACCAAAAAATGGCAAACGTTTTAGTTCAACAAGAATATGCCTGTTCAGTGACAAACGCCCCCCAAAGAAGCCCTCCTCTGTCCTCAAGCGTTAACGTTGGTTCCACATCCATCCCTACGTGCGGGCAACATCTTCTGTGTCGCCGTGCTCGGCCGCCCATGGGATGGAGTCGCTCCTGTATTGATTTCTGTATTGACAGCGTGCAGCCCCTCCAGGCAGTTCTCTCTCGTCATGAGCAGGATAGCTCTGTTACGTCGGTGGCCTGCTCATCTCCAAAGAGAGAAGTTGCTTCCGTGTGGAAAATAAAATACTGCCCATGGGAGACATGCTCAAGAGGTTGGAACAAATTCATTCACGCACCACCAGATCCCTGCAAAACGCCCTGGTTTTATTCTGTGTCGGTGAGTGAAGGAACCGAGTGTTCTCTCTGTACAACTAAGCTGTCACTCAGAACAAAATAATGTTACCAGTGTAGCTCGGAAAACGTTATTAAATGCAGCCAGTTATTCTGTAGATTACATTTTCCGCATCACGCACAAATAATAATGTTAATGCACAAAACCACCCTGAAGTGTAGTCAGAGAGAAAGGGAGCGTTTCCTACCCTAGGAGGGATGACGGGAGAAGCGTGCACAGCCCAGCCAGCTCTTCTCCCTCCAGGGCGTCAGGATGCTCTTTGCTCACCGAGTTCCCAACAAATTACTTCCCTAGGGAGCCTGAGGGAACCGGAGGGACAGAGAGGTGGGTTTGCCGAACGAGCTGGCTGTGCAGAGCCCACCCAGTGGTGTGGGGTCTCCAGCCCTTGGTACATCCCGCTCCCGGCATAATCTCAGCAATTCCAGGGATGTTTAGGGGCACCTGAGCCTTTCCTGAGTGCTAGCCACTCTCCCACTGCATGTCTTATGGCACATACCTGCTTTAAGAAAAGCTTTATTACTAAAAAGGCACAGAGCAGGGTTTTCAAAAGCAGCTACAAATTCCTGGAGCCCGTTCAGTGGGAGCTTGGGATGAAACCCCCTCCATTTGGAGCCTTTCAAAGTCAGAGGATCATCGAATCATAGAAGCCATCCCGCCCCGAGCACCTGTCTGCAGCGGAAGAGGCGGACGGAGGGGGACGGTAGCAGGAAGAGACCCCAGCGATTTCTTCTTGAGCCCCTGCTCAGGCTGGAGCTGTTTTGGCGTTCACTAGAGCAGAGCATCGTGCCATGGGGGTAGGAAGGCCCATAGCCCTGATCTGGGGAAAAGAGAGATTTGCTTTCGATGGCTTTGCACCGTCACCTTGCACGGTGAGCACCTGCGTACCTAAGTCTGGAGGCCAGCGGGGAGTCTGGAGGCCAGCGGGGAGGCTTGAAGCCAAACTTTCCACCATAAATCCATGCTTAAAATACTTTAATGTCAAACAGCGTGATGCAGATCTCAGGCGCTTCTCAGGTTCAAGCAGCGCTTCGGTAGGATGGAGACGTGAAAGTCCATCCCCCCTGCTCAAGCCCTTTCTCTGATCCAGCCCAAAGTGTTAAAATCTTCAAAGGAGAAATCACTTTTCCACTCTTTCTCCCTCCTTCGATTCAGGTCTTTGTTAATATCAGCATGGAAGAGAAATTTGGGATGTTTGCTGAGTTTTATCTCCATTCCAGGCTCATTAGAGTGGGTGAAAAAGGCATTATTGTACGTACGTCTCAGGACTGTTCAAATGCATTTATTTTTTGGCAGGAGATAGGTTTGGAGATTTGTATTTAAATGATGATTTGAGTGGAGCCTGGGTTGAGGAATTCACTGTTTATGAGCAATTTTGTTTTAGTGTTTGCTTATATCAGTGTTGCTATTGCTTTTGTTGGAATCCAGGGAAGGCACAACTCTTCCTAACACCCACCCGTGGTGGGCGCAGGCCAGGGTGGTGCAGGAGGTCTGCTCGCTATGAATTCTTCAGGGTTGAGCATCTGCTTTGAGAGACTTGAGAGCGGCTTGGTGTTTGTGGAAACTTCAGAACACTAAAAATTAGGAGCCTTTTATAGCACCTCAGAATAAACATTTCAAATTAACAGTCAAGCTGTGTGAAAAAAAAAAAAAAATAAAAAAAAAATCCCTGCTGCTGCTGGCCTATCCGATCCTATCAGCTCCACTGAAATCTCCACTGGGAAATGGCAGGAATATAAAAAGAGAAAACAAATTTCAGGGCAGCCCCAGGCGTTTTGTTTTAATTGAAAATATTGAAACAAGATGTTTCAGCCTTGTTCATTACTCATTTTTATATGTATTTGTAACTTCATTCTCAGCTGAGATGAACAACAACCGTTGAAAGAGCAGAAATCCCTCCTGGAAGGTGCTTCCTCCGTCAGCTCCCAACAACCAGGCAGTGACGACAATTCGGGCCTTGGCAGCTCCTTAGAAATACTCGTGGAGGTGAAAGCCCCTTCCTGGTGATTAAAATATACCTGGTTTATTCTGGGTTTGCATCAGACAACAAGTACACGCAGCACTTGCTTCCACGGGATGGGAAGATGCATGAACCCACCTGCTTGTGATCGGGTGTAGATACGTTCAATTTCCTGAAATAAAACAGCTTACGATAAATCATGGCCTTGCCCCAAATGGGCACGCTTTCTTGCAGAGTGACTTACTTTCGTTCGTCTCTTAAAGAAATAAATTGGAATAAGCTACAAGGTTTAACAGGATCATACTGAACGAGCATCTTAAAATGAATCCTTGCAAATCTGAGTGGGGACAAGCAGCTTTTCTCCTTCTCGTAAAACTCCGTCATTTTACGTGGCCTGAGCTTGGTGCCCCGGGTTTGAGCTGCTGCTGCCGGGGGGGACGGAACGGTGCCCGGCTGGAGCTGCGGGAGGGAGATCAGTCCATCACGTACCTGCACGACTCCGGATGAGCAATTGAAATTCCTCCATTGTACATAATTCACTTATAAGTATTTGTAGAAGGGAGGAGGGAGGTGGAAATGTCATTATCCTGCTTAATGACTCAACCACGGAGCCCTCCTGGGCATTTCTCTTTCTTTCTCTATCTTTTTTTTTTTTTTTTAATAAACAAAAAATGTGCTTGATTGTGAAATTTAAATATTTAACAACATTTACTTGCACAGCATTTTGCAGCTGACTTTTCAACCTCCTTCTCTATTTCCATTTTAATTTTGTTTGCTGTTTCAGAGGAGCACTAATCCTTCCGTAACGTCCCCTCCTGGCTTCTCCTCCCTGTCTCCCTTCCCCCTCTGCACTATTTGGAGGGTGCAGGAATGGCCCAGGTGTCTCTGTGTTTTTCCAAACTCACTTCCCTATACAGGTTCTTCCCTATAACGAAAGGATTTCCAGGCACATTAGTCAGTTAAGATAATCCCAGGCTGCCACTGTCCAACTGTATGTAGAAAAGGAGAGAAAAAGCATTAATAACTCCTGTGTTCCTCTTAGCCCAGACACCATATCTGGATTTCAGACTTTCCCAAAGTCCGTATATGTTGCCTTCTCTTGCAAAGCCATCAAATGGCAGCATCTGGATGGGGCACGTGGGAGGTAGAAGAAGGACAATGGACCCGAGCCCCCGGTGCCATATGGTACCCAAGGCAGCGATGGTTCTCCCCATTGACGGCGGAGAACTTCCCCTCGATTTTCTTGACAGGAACTGAGAGCGCTCTCAGTCACTCTGCTGCCTGCCCTAATGATTTACGCCTTAAGCTGGTCCAGGCAAGGGGTTGTGTTTGCAAAGCGCTTGACACTACAGAGTCTCAGTCACGCCCAAGGTGCTGCAGGTCCTACTGCGGGCAGGATTTTAGGTGCTACTATAATAACCCCAAATAAATATAGTAATGCAGTATTCCTTGACAGCCATTTCACTTTAAAAGAAAAAAGAGAGAAAAAGAAGGCATCGGGTTTCTCTGGCTTCTGAGAGCATTTGACTAGAAGGCCTGAAAGGATCACCTGCCCGTGGTAATTTGCTTGTGGGACTTGGTAATCGAAATATTGACCAGATTTAGGTGAGAAACTTGCAGCTGGTATTTGGTTCTCCGAACAATTTTTCAAGCGTGAGTGTTTTCAGCAAATCTCCTGTAATCTCCACAGCCGAGCTTCTCCCCGTGGAGCAGGACCTGTGGGAGACACATCTCGTTTAGGTTATGTTGGAAGACCTGAACACTTTCCCCAGCTGGGAATTCTCCTGCCCTTTGGGAAAGTCCCCATGCATGAGCTGAATTCCCCCATTACAGATGACCATCTCCATGGAACAGGTTGCCCAGAGAGGTGGTGGAGGCCCTATCCCTGGAGACATTCAAGGTCGGGCTTGATGAGGCTCTGAGCAATCTGCTCTAGTTAAAGATGTCCCTGCTGACTGCAGGGGGGTTGGACTAGATGGCCTTTGAAGGTCCCTTCCAACCCAACACATTCCATGATTCTATGGTTCTATGAACCTGCGCCACTACACACAACACATGCACATACACGGTGATGGGTATTGCTAACGGTGGTCTGTCCCTGTGTCACTGGGAAAGTGTGGGAGCAGGAGTTCAGCCCTTTGAACCTGCTGGCAGGATTAGACCCTCAACTTGCAGCCTCACGTCTCATTGAGAGGCAGATCAAGCTGGGAAGGGTCCTGGAGAAAGGCTGAAAAGTTGGTGATGAGCATCAAGGGGCAAGAGAAATGTCCTTCCTCCTCAGTATAGCAATTTATCTCTCATCGGATCCTTTTTGACCTCTAAAAGGCATATTTTGTACTGTACAGTCCTGCTTTTGCCATGGCAAGTTTTATACGTGTTGTCTCAGAGGAAAATAAATGTCTGTTCAGTTTGCTGATCTCCACTGAGTTTTACAGGGTGAGCATTTGAAACTCAGCCACGGTGACATGAATGCAAAGCGTGTTAAAAAAGATAACAGAAAGGGAAGCAGTTGAGGGTTTATTTAAGGAATACATTAACGTTTACTCTTAATATTATTTTTATTAAAGAAGTGTCAGTACAATTCATCCAAAGTCCTTGCCACTTTTTAACAGACGGAGGAGGATGTGTAATAACGTTAGAGGACCTTGGAGGTGGATCATTTTTGTGTTCAAACAAAACGAAGAAAGAAGCAAATGAATTTTTGTGCATTGTGTTCTTTTCTAATCCCTCCAGTTAATTACTTTTGTGGCCAGAGTGGCTTGCACAGAATGGGTTTCACTATCATTTTCAAAGCCACTGGAGGTGCTCAGCAGTTGTGTTCAGGAAAGGTTTATTGGGTATAAAAACAAGCCACAAAATGTTACTTCTTAAAAATGCAAGCCTCTTCTTTCCCCTTGGGAAAGGAAGCAAGAGAAGGGATATTACTATGAGTAATGGGATGGAATTGGGGAAGGAGAGAAATCATACTGAATATCAAGAATAGCTTTTTAACAAAGAGACGTACCAGGCTGAGGAACACCTTCCTGGGGGAATAATAAATAAACCATTGTCATCGTAAGTGCACTTAAGCAGGGCTTTTCTACCGCATGTCTCAGCGGGCTCCAGAGAAGGACGGAAGCACTGTTTCTGTTCTACTGGTGGGGAAACTGAGGCGCAGAGGGTCGCCCAAGGTCAGAGTGGGCAATGAACCTGGAATCCTGGTAGCCTGAAACCTCGAGATTGAAGTGGTTGTTGGCAAGCAAACTAAGGGCAATGCATAGAGACTGGGTGGTTTTCAGGCAGAGGGACAGTCATTACTCTCCCCAGGCTGCCAAAATACTGTCCATGCATTAGCCTGGAGCCAAGAACCCACAAACAGCAAAGGCTGTGAATACTAAAGGGCCAGTTCAGCATCACCAAGTGCCTTCTTGTTGGTATTAAAGTCATGTAAAGCGGCTGCAAAACCACCCTTCCTACCAGTGTTTTACCTCCACTGCTTTCTCTTGCCCTGTGTAGGTGTAAATGGCTGTACAAGCCATCGGGTTACAAAAAGAGACTGGAGAAAATCTGCCTCTGAAGGATTATTTATTAATTTTAAATGCAGTCCTCCCACATCACAGCAGAGGTACGGTGCTCTCCTCGCAAAAGGGTGGATGAAATTCCTGGCCGTGGCAGGTTTCAGCAAAAATCTCTTCTGTACTAAAGAGCTGGGGGCGAATGAAAGGTGCTTCATCTTGCCAACGGTGCAGACTCTTTGGTGGGAGTCACAAGGATCATTAGCTTGGCATTTTTAGACTTGTTATATCTGCAAGTGAGCCTTTTCTTCCCTGAGTCTTAGTTTAAGGCCAAATGTCCTCAGCTGGTGTGAATCAGCTGTGCGATGGGCTGCCTTCGCACGGCGCTACGCTGTCTGGGGGTCTGCACGTGGTGACGTCTCGGCGTCCTCTTCCGATGGGAAGGCAGCGGAGGATCAGCTCCTCTTCTTCATCTCATTTCTGCAGCTGTCGGAGTGTGTTACTCTTCACATTTAAGAGAGGCCAGAGAGTACCCGTGAAGGGGGCATTTATGTCATGAATATATTTTGATCACAGCTGTCCCGCTGCAGAGTCTTCCTGACTGGGACGTGAGTGCCAGGATACTCCAGTGCACGTGAAGACCTGATGTTCAAGGGCTCCACACCAGCACGATGCCATGGGGGATGTACTGGAAGGCAGTGCTGGAGGTATCTCAAGGTTACCCGGGCCTCTTCTTAAAGTTAACGAAAAAAATGCACGGGAAGGACTGGGAAGGAAAGCAGCGCTTTCAAGGACTTTGTGGGCATCTGTCAAAAAAAACCAGGTTTGGCTTTCTGATCAAAGTCTGCAAGACAGAAGTGAGATGTCCGAATGCTACAAGGATGGGAGAGGTTGTATCGTTGCCTGAACATCCTCCACGTCCTCCCACTGCTTTTCTTCTGGGCCCGGCACGTGAAGACATTGCTTTGCCCTCGAAGGCAGACTGGGAGAGCAAAGCACTGGCCACAGCGTTTGCACCGTGCTGCTTCCTCACCAGCCAGCGTTCCCAGTGGCTCTGGTTTGGACACCTTGCAAAGGCTACTTTAAATTTTCACCGTATTTTCATTTGCAGGCTCAGGTTCGGGCTGGGATATTTCTTTTTCTCTGTGCAATTTGATACTTGTATTGTTGTTATATTGCAAGAAACTTTATCTCCTCACCACAAGCGGGCCCTTGGGAATGGCTCCTTTGGTTGCCAGAGGTATTTCCACTCATTCCTGGCCTTTGTGCTCGCGTTTCAGCCAAGGCTCTGTTCCCTCCCGTCATGTGCTCACAGCCCCATTGGAGAGGGAGACATCAAGCCCCATGGTACGGGGGGATCGCAGGGCTCTGAAGAAAGTTACTAAATACAGACATTTAAAAAAATATTCAATGCTGAGTCTATCTATCTGAGCCGTCTTCCCCCTGCAGTTGTTGATGGTCTCTGCCTCCAGCCTCTGTGAGGTCCAACTGGCCCACAATGGTGGTGCAACTTCTGCACCCTCTTTGGTTGCTTCCTTGGGCTCCTCATTGCTACTCCATTAATGTCCAAATGGGCATCGTCAGCCCCCTGGCAGCCCCACAGTTTGGTTTCACGTGTTCCCTTTCCTCTCCAACTGAGCTTCTCAAGTTTTTATCCCTACAGCTGTTGGTAGCACATGGGGTCCTTCTTTAGCTGGGGCTCCTCCTGTGCACAGAGATGGCAAAGGTTGTGTACACGGTGAGAAATGCTGACAGAAACATTTTTACCCATAAAACTCTATCATTTAGGCATATTGGAGGTGCCAAAAGCTTCCTTGGGACTAAAAGACGTTTAAAAGCAACTTGGCAACTGTGTCACTCAACGTGTTGTTTCTGGTCCTCTGGGCATAAAGATGAAAGGTTCAGATTTAGTGACCTTTTATTTCTCACGGTATGTTTTAATCTGGTATTAGGACAGTAGCAACTGAAACGCTAGTTGAAAGTGGAAACTGCTCTAAAGGTCAAACATTCACGACTCCATGCTCAACGCTGACCAAAGATTCATATGAAATTGGGAGCAGAAGCCCCAGATGTCCAATGTCCTGTCCTACAAGCTCCTGCGAGGTCACGCAGCTCGCCATGGAAGGGCTGCCAGATTTTCCGGCAAGCCGTGTCATGAGAGACAAGATCGGAAAAGACGATAATGATGGATATTCATCCAGAGGTTTGAATGATGAGTGTGCGCGTTTCAAACCTGCAGAGCAATTATAGCGATAAAGAAAACAGTGGAACATTAAGCATTTGCTGTGGTATCAGACATAAAAAAAGACATGTTCAGATGCAGCAAAGGCAGGGAGATGATTGTTCGCTATGAATACATTGGAGAGGTAAACATTAGAGACAGTAGTGCTATTTAAGCTAATGGACAATTTTGGCATGAGAACAAATAAGTATAAACTATCTAGAGGCTAAAAGGATGTTTTCATTCTCCACAGAAGGGAATTTCTAGACCAGCCATTCAGTGGTGGGGATAGGGAAAAACAACCGAACCAGACTGATAATGGGGGTTAATATGGGATGCGAAGGGAACTGTCGGACACAGCAACAGGGAGCTGGCTTTCAAGGCCCAGCAGGCTCCTTCCACTCCCATTCCCATATCACAAGGGCACTTAGAGATTCTTGCTTTTATCTGCTTTATATCTCCTTTTCTTCCCCGTGCTCCGGCCCAGCATCCATCCCGCACTCTTTCAGCAGAAAGTTAGTTGTGCCGGAGGCGGCTCCATGCTCCTGGGAACAGCGTTTTCGGTGGCGGGGCATGGACAGCCTTCCCTGGGAGAGGGGACCGGTGGTGCCAGCCGTGCGTGCCAGGCCCTGCTCCTCTCGGCAGCGCGGGCTGTTTGTGCGCACAAGGTTGCCTTGCGGAGAAGTTGAAGGCTCTGTTTAATTCTAGCAGTTTTTTAGAGCGAGAGCTGGAGCAGGTTTGCTTTGCCTTATAGTCAATTCCCAAGGTTTCAAGCTGTGCATAATGTTAACTCCAGTTTTATTAGGCCTTTAAAGTGCATTTTTATAACATTTTGGCTCAAACAAATTTACCAACCATATCACAAAGTAGATAAGGAATAATAAAGTCCCAATTCATACGCAGTTTAAAAATTTGTTCTCTTTTATGGCTAAATCAATGGACAGCCTTTTGAAAAACAATTGTTTCCTCTTGGTAGAGACGATCTCCACTTTGTACAGCTCAGTCCTGACACTGGTGGCATGAACGTGGAGGTCAGATCCTCAGCTGATGCAAATTGGCAGGGTCCGACTGATTTAAATGGAGATTCACCACCTGATAAGACAGCCTTTATGGCTTTCTCTAGGTTATCAGCTCTTTGCTACTCAAATTCCCTTTGTAATTAGTGGGGGGAATTGCTGTTGTTTGCAGCAGAAGCTGGCTCAGGGTGTCAGGTGGAAGTCAGCAGTGCCATTGCCATCCTACTGCTATGGGGAACAAACTCCTTGGGAAGGAGCTTCAGACCTGGGACGGTCTCCTCGGAGCCAGATGCCGAATCGTGTAAAGGGCTGGGGCAGGGTGGGTGGGGACCGGCTGCCAACAGCGATGCAGAACAAGGACAAGGTGTCCCAGCTGGGCATTTTAAGAAGAACACCAGGCACTTCTACAGGTGATGCTGACCCTCAGCTTGTCAAGATGGGACTTTTCTTAATACAAATATCATACAGGGTTAAATCCTGATGCCTCTGAGCGCACTTGCAGGGCGCTCAGCTTTACAAGCCTGTGGTTGGCATGTGCTGGGAGTGGTGACAGTCTCCACAAGCCAGAGGAACACTAACGTTTCATTTTGGTTTTCACCCAAGAGGGTCCTCGCTGCATCTGGAGCAGCGCAGTGACGTTGGGGTACCAATGAGTTCCATGCAAAGCCTCCCGGGGAGTCTTTTTCTCCCACATCCATCCATTAGCGAGGCGGCACGCGGCAGCGAGGAAAGCTTCGCCGGGCGCCCTGCCACCCCCGTGCCTTCCCGTGCTGGGATTCCTGGGTCACCGCGAACTCGTTAGTCTCCGTTTCATTGGAGCGATTTGCATACATTGCCCATCTGTTCCTATTCAGCATCGTCCTCTGGCCACATGCACTAGCATAAAATGGCAATATCTCAGCTGCAAGACAGGCAGGAAAACGTTGGCTTAGGAAAAAAAAAAACAAAACGACACTTTTTTTTTTCCTATTGTGCTTACGTTTTATGGAAACATTTATTTTTTTGAAGCGCTGTAAAAGCTTGTTTTACAAGAACCTAAACGTGGCTAAATTTGCCCTGCTTGCATTCCTGGAACGTGGGGGAACCTGCCAACCTTGGCTCTGTGTCTGCAGACCATGTATGTTATTAAATGACGAGCTGCTAACGGCTTCCTGCCGTACAGATGGCAGCTCCACGTCCTCATTTTGATAGCACCGTCGCTCCTGAGACAGACAGGCTGAGAGGAACCTGAAAGTAATGAAGCCACTGGCAAAAATCCCAAGCGGTGGGGAGGAACAGTGAGCGTGGACGTGGCGCAGTTATTGAAAATGCCACTAAGGAAAATTAATTAAAATCATTAAAAGAAATTATGCCTATTCATTACCTAATGATATCTGTAACTTTTAGACAATCTGGAGTTGTTTTCCATCTATTAGCCTAACCCTACAAGTGTGTTATAAAAACCAAAGAAATAATTAATGCATGCGAAAACCGCGGGAAGAGGAGCGTTACCTGCTGGGGCTCAGTGCAGCACCTCCTGTGACAGCCCGCCTGGCTGCAATACGAACTATAATGGATGATAATCTTAATAAGAATAATACTTCTGCTAACTAATTGGGGTGTTAAATGGCCCAGTTATGGGAAAACTTAAAGTTTAACATCATTGTAAGCTCATTTTGCAAGCTGAGTCCAGCGCAGGCGCTGGACATCAGCACACGCCTCCGAATTTCCCTGACCGGGATTATTTAGGGGGACTAGGAGTGGGACGGGAGCCTTTCCCGCTTCCCCGTGGGCATCCGGGGGCATTAGTCCCACTCGTGGGATGGAGGCAGCTTTGCTGGGAGAGCCCCAAGCCATCCGGCCGCCCGCAAACCATCCCCTGCCGCCAGAGCAGGCAGCCCCAGCGCTGCCGCCTGCGACAAGTTAATATTCTCAGCTGAGTCTGTAATTCGTCATGTTTTCCTGCAAAAACAGCTTCATCAAAGGCGCTCCTGAAAGGTTTTATCTTCCGCCGGCTGTACGCGCGGTAGCACAAACAAATCCTCGCTCCCCGCTTTTCACCTCCGCTCCTTTCTGGTTGTATTTTTTTGTGTTGTTTTGTTTTGTTTTGTTTTTGCGGGGCTGTTTTCCTGGCAGCGAGATCACAGCGTGCCGGTACGCGTTGGCCGCCCCGCAGACACCGTGACGAGGCTGGGATCAGGCCGTGCGAATCGCTGTATTTTGAACTCGCCGAGTTAAAAGCGCTGCTGCTGCTTCCCTCCTCCTCTCTGCCGCTCGCCTCGCGCCTGCCGGGCCGGTGGGATGCAGGGGGGTGCAAATTGCATTCGCCTGGGCAACGGGATGGGCCACCTGCCCCGCACATCGTCACATCGCCCTCGGCTCCCGGAGAGCTCCTCAAGCTGCTGTCTTTAGGGAAAAAGTAGGCAAAAAGTCTAACGCAAAGCAGGGTGGCCGTGCCGGGCAGGGGTGCTCCATCCACAGGGAAAGGAATGATTTAGGAGCCCTTCATTCATCTCAGCCTAATCGGCCTTGAGTCCTGCTAATTAGCCAGGAAGCTTTCCGAAGTAATACAGATATATCTGGTATTTCTACAACAGCCTTTTTCTCTTCTAACATTTGCACAGTCAGATGCAAGGTAATAAAGGCATCGGGGCCCTCCGGCTTCCGATTTTGGGTACTTGAGGGTTGTTTGCCTGCCAGGAGAGGTCTGTCCTGGGGCTGTAGAGGGGGGAAAAGTCGCTCCTTCGCTTGAAGAGGACAGGAGCTGCAGATCTCCAGCACTTCAAAAGCCTTTGGAGATGGCTGCAGTGGAAGGGAGGCTCTTCGAAACCAGGAGTCCCGTTAGAAATGCATCCGACAGCTAAAGGCGTGGGAAGATTGTCTTGAGCTTCTTTATCTTTATTGTCTCTGCTTTCTTTATCACTAGAAACGTTATATGATAACACAAATACTTGGAGTTTTTTGCTCACGGCTATAATTTTTGCTTTAAAAAAAAAATAAAAATGAAGTCCTAAGGGAGCAAACTCTGTTGGAACAGCCTGAAGTTCGTATGAGCCGCAAACAGCGGAGATGTGGCGGGGGGCTTGGGCAAAACCAAACACATCTCCAAGAAACGGTGCGGCGAGTCTAACACAGAACCCCTCCTTCAGAGCTGAGGTGCAAAAACGCCGCTTCTGAGCCCCCCAGAAAGCCTCCCTGCTGCCCTGCAGCAGGCGAGAGAGGTTATAAAAGTCTATTCAAGCCAAGCCAAGTCTACCGTGCTCGTTATGCGCTAATTATAACGGCCTGGTTCTCGTCGGGCAGGCGCGCGTGGGTGTCCACGCTGATTTCTACTCGCGGCAGGGCGGTTTGTGCTATTTCCGTGCACCTTTACGGTGCTTTCCCCACCAGAGGTACATTCTCCTTTCACCGCTTGAAGCCCTGTTCGTCGTGATGGGAGTTACGTGTCTTATTCCCTTCTCAGCGGGACCAAGCCCTTCGAGGGGGGTATGCAATTAAGATCACTAAATCGTAGGATTTCACCTCGTCTCGGTGAACCCAGAGGGATTTTTTTTTGTTGTTGTTGGTTTTTTCCCATTTGTAGGAGGAAGGAAACCCAGGGCCTGGTGGGGATGTTGCTTAGCAACTGATCCGGACCCGTACGCCGTTAAATGCAAAAAGATGAAATGCAAAACAAAAATAATCTCATTTAAAACAACCTTACAGGTTTCACCTGACAAAGACCGAGCCGCTTTGCCGGAGTCTTATCTGCAGCCTTATCAGCAAGGGGACGCCTTGCACGTGGCAGTGTTTTGCAAGCAGGGCATTACCCTCTTGTACAGCATCTCATGCTTTGTTAACTGCTGGGCTGCCAAATAAAGTGCATTAAAAGAAACGAGCGCTCCTGGCCTAGCCTTATTCCTCACTCAGACCCAAATAGGGGTCTGGCAATAAGAGCCTGATGTGCTTTGGAGGCACCGTGAACTTCCAACACAGCTGGCCACAAATTCTTTTTCCACGGAGAAAAGTGCGCGTACCCCCCAAAGCCAGTTTTGATGGGAAATGTTCAGCCAGGCACGGATTTTTTGCTGCAAGCCAGCTCCTTCAAAAAAATACAATCCTCAAATATTCCTTCTTCCCCTGCCAAATCCCACGTCCTCACGCTGCTCTCCGGCAAGGCCTCGGCTCACTCAAGGGGTTGAAGGAGTTGATCCCGCGCCGAGGTTGCTCGCTTCCCAAACCTCAGAGGCGCGCACAGGTGGAATAAAGGAGACGCCCCCCGTGCTCAGGAGGGCGCTGGAGAAGTGGTGGGAGCTTGGCTGGTTGGCACATCTCGAACCAGGCAAACTACGCTCGTTCCTGATCCGCCCCTGGCGAGGGAGGCTGGATGTCTTAATAAGCCTTTTCCATCTCGAATTTCCAGGAAGCTTTGAAAAAAGCGTGACAATCATGAAAAATAACAATAAAAAGAACGCGGAGCAGCAAGGCATCCAATGAATCTCAATTGATTTCTTTAGTTGCAATGATGCGACCTCTAATCCCGCTCTCCAGATAGATCATTGCTGATGGCTCCGTGTCGGCATTGTGAAAGTGCCTCTCTCTGCAAGAAGATGCACTCAGAGGATTATAACGTAACAATAGGGATAATCCCAGACAAACAAAAGAGGCAGTCAAGCCCCTGGCTTTTGGTGTATCGCTTCAAGTGGGCTGTTGTATTTTCTGCTCCTTTCTGCTAATTGTGGTGGTGAACAAACAATCCTGGATGGGGAAACTGTCACCTTTTTGGCAGCCAGTTCCAGAGGATGCAATTTGTATCTCTGGCTCCTTCAGACGTGGGCAAGTCCTGAGGGACTGAGGAGGAATAATGGAGTTTGAGATGCTGCGACCGTTACCTATTCACAGGTGAGCACCAAGACCTTATTTTAAGCTTGGCCTCTGACTTGCCTCCTTCAAGCAACGTGAAGCTACTCTGTACGTGTCGGTTTTTCCTCATCTTTTAAACGTTCAGTCCACTTGGGTTGAGCAGGCTCCAACACGAAGCGGAGCGCGTCTATCGCACAAAAAAGAATTGCTATTGTCTGCCTGCCTTCTGGCTAGGCGTAGGCGAGATTATTTTGATGACGAGAAGATGCAGTGAGGGATGTTAATCCATATTTACACGGGAAGGAGGTAAAATTTGGCTGGAGACGAATTGCAGAACGGCCGGGCGTTGAGACCTCGGCACCAGAGAAGGCTCCCTTCTACAGGCACTACCAAAACACAGTGAAACACAGAGCGAGCATACGGAGCTGAAGGGCGTTTTAGGTTAACTAGGTTAAAATCTAGTGTTGCGGAAAAGTCTTATGGCGAAAGGAGATTTTAACACTTTCTCTTCCCCCACCGCAAGTGTTTAAACCTCCTGGCAGAGGAAAACTGAGTTCCCTTTCCAGTAACATGGATGAAAACTGACTTGGGGAGGCTGGCTCTGGCTCTGAGAGGGCTACCCTCCTTCCACAAGCCTTTTTCTCTCCCCCTTCCCTCAGGCTGCTAACGTGGGTATGAATTAGTGCAGTGGGTGGAAAGGATTCCCCTATGGATCTGCGTCAATCCCATGGGAACGCCCGCAGCCTCAGCACGCTCTTTTCCATTATGTCCCCGATCAACTATCGCATCCTATCAGCAGTAGATCAGCAACGACCTAAACACCATAGAAAACAAATAATTTCCAGATGGGAAAGATTTCCGTACCTATTTCCTTGGGCAGGAGCGATGGGCACTGCCACTCACGTGCCCGGCAGCATGTCACCTTCCAGCTGTGGGACGCCTTCGCACGGTGCTGAGAATTTGAAGCCACCAACCAAGACCAACCGGCGAATTGGAGTGTCAAGACTTTGGTTAAGTATTTAGTTAATGGGCCTGATTTCTTGGTGTGTGGCAATTTCATTTGCTGTGCAAACAGTCTGTGGAGGAGCACAGGCGCAGCCCCAGCGGAAAGAATGAGCATTTAAACTCACATTTCACGTCGCGTGACACACCTTTATTCAAACGAGAATCAAGGAACAATATTTCAAAGCCACAAACATTTTTATTCAATTAACACTTTAAGCGCAAAGTTAATTTATTTGGGACATTTAAGTTTCATTTCCGTCTAATTGGAATGTTATGGTATTTTAAATGGCAACTGATTATTAAAAATATATCTGCTCTTTCGAGCCCTAACAAGCTGGAACTGCAGAGATGCTGAAGAGATGCTAAAGGCTCAATAGTTGTTTTTAATAATCTCAATTGGTGTTTAACATAGAGGAATGAGCTGTCATTTTGAATCTAAGGAGATGCATCTATTTGCAAATAATAGTGGTGCTTTTTGCATAGTACTGAAATGCCAGCCTATTTTTTCCAGGTTGGCTCTCAACAATACCCTGAATAATTGATTAGCATTAAACTGGCATAAAGAACCCACCTTAAGAATCCCCATTAAATCTTAATTTCCAAAGCGGCGAGGGCTAAGCGGGCAAAGCATTAGTGCCGGAGGTGGGCTGAGAAAAGCGAGCATCTCCGTAGAGGGTGCGCTGTTAGGTGGCGTTGCTGTCATCTAGAGGGCAACGCACAGTGCTGCTTCCTGGAAAAGCTGCTTAACGCGACCCTTATTAATAGCGGCGCTGCTGCTGCTGCTTGGCCAAGCGTGCTCCGGTGTCGCTCGCCGGCGGGGAGGTAGCCAAGCTGGAGTCTCGCTCTCTCGCTGTATCGACTGCGTGCAACGCTTTGCTCTCCCCTCCCCTGGTCGTACCTCCGCGCAGCTCAAGGCAGCATCTGCCTTTTTGAATTATGAATGTTTTCCCAGCTGCTCCACACAGTATGGATTTTATCTGATTAATATTTTTTTTTTAATAATTATTTTTATTTTTGGTAGGAAGTCCCAATTTGAGGATTGCGCTGGCTATATTTCTCCCATTTCCTGTGATTGCTCTCCCCTGGGAAACGCTGCGTTGTCACTGAATTTTGTGTGCAGATTAAAAACTGCATTTATATACCCAAGCAGCTTTTGGGAGTTCTCTGGGTTTGGGTGTTTTGGGTTGCGGGTTTTGGTTTTTTTTCTGTGAAGGCATTACGTGTCACCTTGAAGGGGATTGCTGCGAGCTTCTTTGCCTGCTCCCCCTGCGTAGGTGTGTGTATGTATCAATGGCGGATGACATCAGGCGATTTAAAAGTTAATGACATCTTTTCAAAGCAAACCTCCATCTGGGTAACAGAGCACATTGTTTTCCTTAAAAATGAAACTTGAAACTTTAAATGGTGAGTTCATCTCTAAACGCTGTCGAATGCAGTGTCTGGCCAACTGCATTTTAAAGCCCATTTCTGGAAGGCTTCCACACAATCTGTCATTCAGTCAGCTCCCTTGTTATGCTTGGATTTGACGTCAGGTTTGTGTCTATAACATGGCTCCTGATTGACAAAGATGTTATTTTATATATGACTCTGAATTCATATTCAAATATAAGAGGATTTCAAGCCCTTTTCTCTTTCTAGGAGAATTTTCCTCACGGTTAAACAATAATGTATATACTATGAAAATGAAGCATCGACATGGTGTCAGGTTGACACAATTTTCCAAGTGTTGTCAAGGACATGCGTTGTACAAGGTACGTACCGGGACTCTCTACTCCGGATTAAATGATCCCCAGGGAAAGCCCTGGAGTCCGTTCCCCAGGCCTGCACAGCCCATTTGGCACCGCCTCCGCGCCCAGCTCCAAATTCTTGTGATTATCCAAAACATTGGAGCATTCTGAGTCTGCACAGCAATGTCAGGAATCTCATCTGGCAGGATTTCCTCCTGGCTTCCCCCCTCCAAAAAGGATTTCTCGTTCTGCCATCTTCCCGGAGGGCTGAGACCTGCTGCTCAGAGCCTTCTTTAAAATATTCAGTGGCCCAGGGCAGATCCTCAGCTGCCACAACATGCTTTGGGTGGGTGGAATAGAGGACACTTAGATGAACTTTGTGACTTCTCACCCAACAGCTTCACCCAAACTGACCCTTTCTGGAAAGGTTTGGTTGCTTGGTTTGGATTTAAGGGAAAACACCTTTCTCTCTGATTTCCCCCATTTTTCAGTACTTTTCCAGTTGCTGGGTGGAAGAGGGGTGCCATCGATTCGTGAGAAATCTCCAATGGCTCCGGGCTGACTGGAGGGACCAGATCCATCAGGGGAAACCGTTCTTGGGGGGTTTCTGCCAGGATGAGAGGAGGTCCCTGGCTGTCAGGGCAATGTCTCCAGCTCTGCGTCAGCATCCCTGCAACTGCAGAGACCCACCGAGTGCAATCGGCCCTTGCAAGATCTGTACTTGCTAGCGGCCAAATACCCTCCCGGAAAATGATTTGGGTTTTTTCTCTGCCCCAGACCCCCAGGCCTGGCATGAAGCACATCCTCTTGCCAACCCAACATGTATTCTGTGCTGCCACCCAGGGATGCAGAGGAAATGGGTCAATGGGTTTGACAATTAAAATTTCAGGAAACTTCATCCTCCCCGATGCCAGCTGATAAGACACAATTAAAAATTAAAGGTAGAGATGCTTTCACATTCCCATAGTTGAACCCCGCCTGGCTTCCCTGAGGATCCCATTATCATGTTATTCCATGCACCGAGGTGGAAGAGAAACAGCCCTGGGTGACCGGAGGGGCTGGGTTGGTGTCCCCCACTGTGACGTGGCCCCGGGGAAGCTCTGGAAGCTTTGCAGAACATGATTGACTCAAAACCTCCATGGTGTGCTCATTGCGGTTTAAGGTGCAGAGCGCAGCGACGGGCGGTAATCCCATAATCATCTGCAGAAGATGACTCTCCTGATAAGCAGATACACCGGCTGAGCAAGCGAATGGGGCTGTTAATCATAATTGTGTTCTGAAGCTCTTAAAAACAAGCACTTGAGCGCTCCAAGATGCGCAAAGGAAAAGATAAAGCAGCCATGAAAGGAGACTCCGCTCGGGCAGGAGAGCTGCCACGGCTGGACGCCCTCTCCGCTTCCCACCGCCGGCCGCGGGGGAAGGCACTTCCCGCCTGCCTCGCCTCCTCCCGGCGATAATGCCCTTCAATTTAATTTTACGTTACAGACATCGCGGCATCCATCAGGCGGTTGTAAATTGGTAGAGCTGCTATTCATTTTGTCTGTAAATCAGGAGCGTGCGGCACAACTGAAGTTACGCTTCTCATGTATGCATAAAATTAAATTCCAACCCATTGGCAGTATCGTTAATATGCCGCGTTAAAGACAGATGTCTGGGTTGACTAAACCCTGAAAATAAATGAATAAACATTGTAATAAGGTTTCAGCTCTGACACTCCACTGAAGCCAGCGCAGGTACAATAATTTACACCAGTTACAGCTTTTTCAAGTGCCGAGGAACACATCGATTATATTGCCAAGTGTCTGCTGCTCACTTGCCAGTTTCCCCAAGAGAGCCCCCGAAATGATCTTCTCCTCGTTACTATGCTGGTTGTTAACGAGGTCTGATCATGTTGGGATGGCCTAGGTATGACGTCATCTGGATGCCACCATATGAAGTGTTCCCTGTTTGGCTTTGGAAAGGCAGTTCCAATGAAATCCAGGGCCAGGTTGAGATCTGCCTCCAGCTGACATCTCCCAGCTGAAGACCTGACTCACATGCCTGAGGCTGCACAGTCTGAGCTGTGAGGTGGCAACATCAGAAGAGCCAAAGCGACAGCTTTCCAGAAAGGTTGGAGCAACAGGGCTGTAAACAGATTATTCTTGTTTGTTTACGATGCCCTTGGCTGTTCTCGTTCATGGAAAGGGCTGATCTGTTTCCACCCTTCCTGTGCAATTCATTAGAGGGAGCTCATCAAGCTCAGAGCGATCTGCACGGCACATTTGCATGCTGAGATAAATGGGGATTGTGACAGAGCGTGAGAGTGATTGGGACTGATAAAGATGGATCTGGTTTGACCAGTCAGGTACAGCACCAGAAGCGTGGCCAGGATTGGCGTCAGGAACCGAATGGAGTCTGCAAGGGAGCTGAGGAGCAGCTGTCCGGATCCGAAGCCCCCTTGGCAGGGGGAAGAGACGTTGGACTGGCTGAAAGAAAAAGGCTGACCAAGGAATGAACCTTTCACCTGCTTGGTCAGAATAAAAGCTGTAACTCCATATGTGTGCGCATGTGGATGCAGAAGGTTATTCAACGGTCCACTTGCTTCCCTCAGGCCGTGCTACCCCAACCAACAGCATCTGGGAGAATGGTACAGACGGTAAGTCCTCTGGGTGCTGCTACCCACTGTCTGCAAGTCCAAGCCACCGTCTATACCTGGCAGGAAGTCTGAAGATGCACCACCAAGCCGTGGTGCCCTTGTAGGAAGGTGTCACTGTCCGTGGAGCTGGATGGACAGACTCAGCTGATAGGTGATACCAGGACGCTTCATAGAACCTACAAGCTTTCTCTGTAGCAAAGCTGCTCCTTCCCGGCAAGCTTCTGAAAAGCCTTCCCTGGGCCAGCCCACACAAAAATAAGAAATAGAGAGGTAGGATGGCAAATGCATCCTTAGATGTCCACAGCATGTACATCTGAGCTCATCCTTGAAATTGTCTTGCTAGTCTGTAGGAGAAAAAGGCATTTTTAGAGCATGATTCATTGACCTATTTTAGACAGCTCCATAAGGACAAGATGAATCACCTTCTTGGGTGCCTACTTCTCTCCATTCACAGGGAGTCTGGATGACTAGTGCAGTCAAAGGCATCTACATCGTAAACCACGAAAGGGAGGTGTGATGAGTGTTGCACATGGGGCCCTTTGGCATCCCCATGGCAGGGGCAAGGTTAGAGCAGCCCTAAAGTCTGCTGCAGCCCCATCTCGTCTGCAAAAGGGGGTGCAAATAGGCTCCCCTCTCCACGTCCACTCCTCTCCCCAGTCCATGTGTGAACTGGGATCTCCCCGTCTGCGCTGCGACCAGCACAGGGGCTTGCTGTGTGTTTCGGTCTGTGAGTGCTCTTAGAACACATCAAACATGTTGGACTGTCCCCCCTTCTCTCTTGGTGTGAGACGAGCACCTAAAGTTGCCAGGCTGCTCTTTGAATGGTGGTTCTGCCACCTGAATTTGCAAAACTGGGCTGGAAATTGAATGCAAACAGCTTTTCCGGTGAGTTCCTCCTGCTTGGTACATCTGGCCAAGTTGGAGAGGTTGCAACCAGCTTTTCCTTGGGTATTTTAGTGCTTCCAGCCCCCGTCAGTGAAGAGAATGAAGGCAGAAGAGGTATTTACAGATAGAGCTGCGCGAGAGCTCATATTAAGCTTCAGGTTTCCAAACTCACTCCTCCAAGGTTGGGTTCAAGTCTTGCCTGAATGTTCATATTAATCAAATGCTACTTGCACACATAACACCTACCACCTTCCAGAGGAGAAATACAAATTCATTAGCAGGAAATGCTAACAACCGAGGGAGTATCGTCTTCTGCATTGAACAGTGATCAAACCAGAAAATAACAGAGATGTTATAATTTAGCCCTGGCACAGGGATTACAGCTTCAGCCCTCCTCATGCCCATGAAGTCCTTCCTGCACAACCCCATCATCCATCCCTTTGCCCGGTGGGGTTCCTGTTACTTTTCCTTTAAATAATAATTCTCCCCAGTTTGGCAGGTCAAGAAAGGTTTGTTACAACAGCTTTCTTACTGCAATAGCCTTGGCACAAGGAAAAGCTGGGAAATTGGTGTTAGAGGCTGGTTTTGATGGACAACACGTGCTGGGCACAGATTTGTTTACGCAATCGGTTGCTGGAGCTAAGCCGTGCTTCTGTCATTGCTGTTTCACGCAATAGCGTGTCAATCAGAGGAAGTAAAAGCACTTGCATATTTTCTTTGTCAGAGAAATGTGTAGACATCAGAACCTGACTGCAGTACCCAGCGCACGCAGCTCGGCACGGGGAAACGCACTGGGAGGGGAAGGGTTTGCCCGGTGCCACGGGCTGGGACTTGTCATGGTGGGAAGGAGCATCCCTTCGCTCGGGCACGTGATTCCATCGACGCCTGACTGAGCCGGGCACCCTGGGACACCCTCACTGAGCCTACACCCTGCGCCCTGGGGCACCCCGTCGGGTCTCAGATGGCCAGCACCAAGGGCTTGTGAGCTGCTCGGCCTCCCAACAGACCGCTGCCCCCAGAGAAGCACTGGGACTGTGCAGACTCACTTGCCATGAAGTTATGGGGTTTCTTCCAGCAAAGCAAGAGACTTCACTCTCGATGGCAAAGTTGTGAAGAAGGCAGAATAGCAAGAAACCACTAAGCAAGGCCAACCCAATCCCAGTTGGAGGCTTCCAGCCATTGCAGAGGGTGAATCTGGCTTCAGAGCCGCATGTTGAGGACCAGCCTGTGCCCAGGCTCTTAGCCAGCAATCACAGAGGGGAAAGCATTCCCCAGGCTTTAATTAAGGCAATTTTTTTCAAAGCTTGGCTCATTGCAGATACATAGCTGGTTTTGGATACAGAACCAACTCTAAGCCGGTTCTCCCTCTCCCCCTCCCGCGATGAGGTGGGCAGGGAGCTTCACACAAGCAAAAAAAAATATTATATGTCATGATGTCATGTTTGCGGCAGCTGCTAAAGCGCTGATGGGGTCAGTGCCGCGCATGTGAGCGAGGGAAATAGCTGCTCCTGCTACGGCCCTCACGCTTCCGCTAAGTCCTAAAGCTGGTGGAAACACCGAGTAACCAGCCTAACAGTTAAATGGAATAAACCAAAAATTGCTTCCCTTATTTTACGTGATTATAAAGCAAATATTGCACCCGTGAAGGAAATGGAAGTGACAAGTCCCTTTGCTGCGCGATTTGAAGAAGTAACACTTAATACAGTGCTGCCAACTGATGTGTTGCGTGAGGCTGCTCACAGGCGTTAAGTTGGGAAATTGGTGGCAGTACACATTAGCTCAGTCATATTTCATCACGTGGATTTTGCCAGGATGGGGTTTTTCTCTCTGTCTTTCATTAGCAGGTCCCGGGGAAACGCGGCGGGAGATGATTAAGACGAGCTCTGCGCCGCCGAGCGGGACAGACCCACCCCGGGAACACGTGTCCAGGGATGCCCTCCCAAAGCAAGAAAAAAAAATGGGAAAATTGGGCATTTCTGGATGCTGTCTGTGAAGCAAGGCACATGTGGGATCGCTGTCCTAGTTTTTATTGCTCCCATAACATTTCTCCCGAGAACAGTGAAAACTGGAAAGCTGTATATTATCCACCGTATCTCATTCATGCTGAGACTTTTTGACCAAAATCCTTTATTTTTTCCTGTGGGCAGGTTTGGTTTTTTTGCTTGTTTCCTCTGTTTTGCTGGTGACATTTTGAAAATGTTTCCCATTTTGAAAATGTTTCCCTTTTTCAAACCTATTTGCTCTGGCTAGTCACCCAATCCTCTCCTCCCCCCTTCCTATCCTCACCAAAAACATCATCTGGAAATATTAATTCCTTGTTCTTCAGAGGTTTTCATGACACAGGGTTGAGAAAAAATTGGGGAAAAAAAAAAAAAAGCCAGATTCTTCCACCCCGCCTACTATTCACTTCACAGTACCTCAGTTTGCAAAGATTCTCATTAAATCCCATGGGGTAATTATTGTGACTAACGTGAGAGAAAGCGGCCAAGCTGAACCCGTAAGGGATAGACCTGCATTGCGGTTTATGCCCACAATTATTCCGAAACAAGCCTTATTCCACTCTTCAAGCAAATTGCATAACCTTACCTGTGCTAACAGCTGATCGCCAAGGAAAGGCTTTCACAATTTGACTCTACGCAAAGAATAGCATTAGAAAAAGATGTGTGATTTTTTCCCCTCATTCCAGTAAAACGCTCTGCCCAAATATACTTCACTGTGACTTTGGTTTGATTTTTCTAATATATAGTTGTTCTTAACTAGTATTGAAAGCTACAGTCCATTAGGATGATTATTGGGCGAGTTCAGTATCTCTCAAAAGCTACTGATGCTGAAACCTTCAGTATGGGCAAAGGCATAAACAATAATCAGTGGTATTTTTTCTGGCAGAACGCCCAAGAAGCTTATAATAAAGACAAGATTTTAAAAAGCTTTTGAGTAAATCAGTTTTCATTCTTTTTCAATGTTTCTGACTTAAGTAAAATGAGACTTAGTTTAGGCCATATTTATGATGCTGAGCTCGAAACGTGCTTTGCAGCTGGCCTGGTTGGGCTGTGGCTCTGCTCTTCCTCTGGGTGAACATCTAAGTCTGGGGCTGGAGGACCGGGGACAGAAGTTGACTGCTGAAATCAGCGGAAGACAGGGTCTGTGCCTGCACCGGGAAGGGGGAACATCTCACTGCCCGGCCCATGGAAACGGTTGTCCAAGCACCGGAGAGTTTCTGCCCCATGAAAACTCGCTCATCATATTAGAAAGCATAGAATGGTTCGGGTTAGAAGGGACCTTAAAAATCATCTCGTTCCAACCCCCTGCCCTGGGCAGCGACACCTCCCACCAGACCAGGTGGCTCCAAGCCCTGTCCAACCTGGCCTTGAACCCCTGCAGGGATGGGGCAGCCACAGCTTCTCTGGGCAACCTGGGCCAGGGGCTCACCACCCTCAGAGTGAAAAATTTCTTCCCGATACCTAATCTAAATCTCCCCCCTTTCAGTTTGAAACCGTTACCCCTCATCCTATCGCTACACGCCCTTGTAAAAAGCTTCTCTCCAGCTTTCCCGTCGGCCCCCTTCAGCTACTGGAAGGCCACTGTAAGGTCAGTATATTCTCTGCGCAGGTGGGGTGTTTGACAGACGCCTTCTTGCACACCAAAACACTGACTACAGGAGCAACGGGAGGAGCAGGGACAGCACAGCCCCTGGTTTGCAGATGCCCACTGCTGCTGGCCTCGGCGTCGCACAGAGCCGCCCTCTCCACCTCTTTGAAATTAAAGCTAGGGGCAGCTAATAATAAGCTGATTTAGCAATTAGCATAACGTGAATAAGAGGAACGTGGGTGTCCTTATTCCAGAATGATCCCAGGCGAGGGGGGTGGTGGTGTGGTGGAAATCCCGGTTTTAATTCCAGTAAGATTAAATTTACTTTTTAATTAGAAAGATGAAGGCGAAAAAAAGGGAGTTTGTCAAATATGGGTTTTGTCAGTAGCTTATAGAACTTTGTGGAAATTTGGCTTATAATGAATTTTGTCCTTCTTGCTGGCAACAGCTATGGGAGTGCATTCAAAAGGAAGAAGTTCAGTATCTTCTGAATGGATATTCTCAGGTATGCTGTGCTTACAGCTGCCCAGGGATGCATTTTTAAAAATAAAAAGTTTGCCCTAGCAGAAATTGATTTCAGGAGCCTCACAGCAAGTCCAGGCAGGTGGTTTGTCCTGCGTCTCTGAGGTGTGTAAAGCCAATTTTGCAAACAGATGGGAAAGGAGATCCCTGGGAATCACACAAGTATACCTTCAACGGCAAATACTTCAGGGGTAAGAGCAGGCTTTTCGGTTTGTGCTCCCGTCCAGGACCCAGGCGCTCGTGGGCTGTATGGCAGAAAGCAGTAACCCACAGAAAGCACGTGCTTCTCCACCACCTTGAATTCACTACTGACTTAATTTCCAGAGATCTCCAAAGGCTCCCTGTCTCATTTCCCACCGGTCCCACAGTTCCCCCCACCTCTTCACCAGATTCAGCTCTTGTTCCTCTTGAAATGAGTCCACCCACTTTCTCCATTTCCCTTTTGGGACATCAGCAGGAGGAGCGCTGCTGGTGGAGGCAAGGCTCGGTCCTTTCAGTTCTGCTGCCTGGGTTCATCTTTTAACCCAGGCTTAGGAATTTCTCGGCCACTTGCAGACTTCCAACAAAGGTCGTTGCATAGATGACCTTCAGGGGTTTCTCTGCAATGTTCCAGTGTGCCTTTACAGAGTATATGAAAATGGCAATTTTTCTGAAGATTATAACTTGGTAAAATACAAGATGATTTTGATAGGGACAAGCACAAAGCACATCCACAACATAAATGTCATCCTTTGCCAGACTCAATAAAGAGAATGTAGTTCACTTTATAGATTTGGCAGAATTTGTTTAACTCTTGAGGATAAACTCAAGTGGTAGAATTCATTAATTTCTAAAATACAATTTATTTTTTCTAAAGCAAGAGACTTATTCAGAGATGAGAACCTGACCAAGACTACCTCTTAGAAAGCATTGTAATTCCTTCCTGTAAGTTATCGCAAGTAACATAGATTAGTAGATTATTATTTGAGTTTCCAAGTATCAATTATGCCTCTATTGGAATAGATTTGTTCAATTACTGTTTCTACTCATTGCATTGCATTCTATAAAAGCAACCCTTGTTCTTTTCACACAGTTGAAGTCCTTTATGGTTTGCAATAGCTAAAACGTGACTTTTTTTACTTTTTTTTTTTTTACTGCCATTTTAAGGCAAAGTTCAGCTCAGTTCCTTAATTTTAACTGCTGTTGCCTTCTTGTCAGTGTGGTTAGTTAATGGGTAGGGAATCCCTGATCCACTCAGGGAGTCCTACAATTAATGTTGCAATGTCGAAAGGAGGTTGCCTATAGCAACCTTTTCATTTGCTTGAGTGCTTTTATGTGGGTTAACGATGAAGTATTGTCAAGGTGTATGTAGGATGCAGAAGAGCCGTGTGTTACAGGGCAGCATAATTAAGAGTCATTTCTTCTTTCAAAAAGGACTACTAATATTGCATCTGAAGAAGAAAATAATGATGAGGCTGCTCGGCAGATTCCTGACCTCCGTGCTCCTCTTCTTTTTTTCTTTATTTATGTCAATGCCTTACAAAGGGCTCCTCGGTATTGGGCGACACACCACTGATTAGTCTGAAGGAGAAGTGATTTCAAAACCCTCTTGAATGGAAACCCTAGAAAACCTGCAGAGCATGATAACTGTGATCAGCTCCCTAGAAGTGTGCTCCACTCCTAAATATTTATGTTGATCGACCCACCCCGTCAGCTTGAAGGAAAAATAAAGGTCAAGTGCTCTTTCCTGCATGGAGCCAAGGAGGTGCCCAGGCTTTTTGGGGCAGCTGTGCCATTCACCACGGAAGGGCTGGGCAGTAGCCAGCCGTGGGATGGGGAGTGGAGGCTTCTCCAGTTTTCCGGGCAGCATCTGGCTTGCTGAGGCACCTCTCCATGCTGGAGCATTTGGTTTGCATGGCAGGGAACTGTGTATGGGAGATGCTCTTCTAGCTCAACATGCATCTTGCAATGATGCGGGCAAGAGAAGGTCCGAGATACTGGGCCGCTTTTCCACTACTGGTGGTGCCAAAAGTCACTACCCAGGTAAGGGGAAGGACCTGCACTGCATGGCTGCTTCACAGCAACTGCGACATCGAACACTCTGATAGTCAAGAATACAGACAATGGAAGGTGTTTCCAGTACACAGAGTCCTCCTCAGACCATAAGTGAAACAAGAGCACTGAAGGGTGAAATCTGGAAAAAACCCCACTATTGGCAGAAAACCTCCACAGCGTTCAGATGTTGTGTGGATTTCACAGATGAAGCACCTGTAGAAGAATTCCACATGTGACTGCTTCCCCCTGCCTGTGAAGAACATCAGGGTAACTTTTCCTTTAATTAAAATATACTTGCTTTGAAAAACTAATCTCCTTTTAATAAGCAAAGCTCACAGTGTCCTCTCCAGCAACCTTTGCACATAGTATTAATTAAACATGGCATCCTTTGACAACACATCAAGCTGGCAGCAGGAGGCAAAATACGCCTCGACAATGCCTGAAAAGGCCAACTGTGAACCCAGATTCCCAGTTACCACGACTTCCAGCATCTTTTTTTTTTTTCTTTTTTGAAGTTCTGCTGCCACGTCATTTACAAAACAAACATGCAATGAAAAAACACCCCAGAACATACAACCTGTGGCTGCTGCTTAATTTTCTAGCGGCATGAACAAGACATAGGTGACTGATTAACCCTTGTTTCATCTATGAGGGGTTCAGCAGGTTGGAGGAGCAGCGTGACCATGAGCTGACAGGGACTTGCCTCTGCCAGGGTGTGCAGGAGGGAAGAGAAGGGACTTCAGCCTCCCAGGGGAGGTGCAGCAGCACCTCTGTGGCAGACACACAAGAGCATTCACTCACTTTTGCAGAGTTCTCACCTGCAGCTTCACTCATGATACTCTCTAAAGGTTGTTTTCCATGAGCAACCCCATGCCCTGGCAGCCTGAGCCACCCAGCCCTTACCACCAGACCCGCATGGCGGGCTGTGCATCGCTCTGTTGCTTTCCTGCTGAGGAAATGCCCTTCATCCCTGTGGCTTTCCAGGAAAGAAAGAATTTTTCCTTCTTCTCCATCTCCCCTGATGAGATGCCTCATCTCCCATCTTAGAGAGCACCTCCCCTAAAGTCCGACTTGCATAAAAAAAAAATCATGGAGTTTATTGCCTCTCTCCAAAGGCTGTAGCTAAAACTGGCTGAAGCCAATGGAAAACTCCCTCAATGCTGCAAACTGGAAACTCAAAACAGGAGGCTGAATAAGCAAAGATTCACTGAAGTCTGGCCCTCTCGTAATATCTGAATACACGGACGGGAAACTACTAATACCCTTCAGCAAACTCACGCAGAAGTGAAGGACAAACTTCAGAAATTAGTATCAATCAAATATTCATTCCATTAATAGACACAAATAAATGCGTTGCTAGCCACAGCGTTGGGATTTAATAATATAATGCAACGTACTGAAACGAAACGGCCGCCAAGCCCTGTAACACATCTGAGCGTCGTACCTACAGCACTGCACATGCTGGGAATGCCAGAGGCCTCTGGAGGACTTTTGGAAAACGCTGTGGTGTTATACAGGATTTTGGTGCCTTTTGATCAGGAATTTGTAATTCTATATGCTACGCAGTGGTGTTTTCACTATAATAAAAACCTATGCTCTGAAACCTCAACCCCACCGAAACCTGCCTGGGTTTGTGTTTAACAACTAATTACGGTTTTATGCTGACAGTCTTGGGGTGAGGTTCTGCTCTGTTCTGAATAAAACTGAAGGCCATTTCCATTTCAGGCAAACAACCAAAGAAGAGCAGAGGCCTGGCTGCTGCCTGCATTTTCTCCAGCCTGGCTACAAAGGGGAAAGCATCCCCCATAGCCCGCACGGCCGGCAGCGCCTCAGCTCAGCGCCGAGCCCAGCTCCACGACCAAGGGGACGGGCTGCAGACCCCACACCGGGCTGCCCGAGGGGTACGCGGCATCACCGTCCACACCATCCCACGGCGCCCACCTTCCCTCTGCCTGGTCCAGCCATCGGGCAGCAACGGGGTACCTGTGGAGCACCACCAAAATAACGGCTTGGTGAGACGGTGATCAGGGCTGGTGCCTCCGCTGAGGCCCCCATCGATGGACATGGCGCAATGGCAGGTGATAAAAAACACACCTCGAAAGTCACAAACATGCTGGGTCCTCTTTGTTGACGGGCCCAAGTCTTTTTCCAAAGTAGTAATAATAATAATAAAAAATACTAAATGCCTATCTTTACAGAAACCAAAATTAAGTTGTTTTCATAATCATTATAAGTGTCGGCTACGCATAAAGATGAAAAAGGGCCCATTGAAGTTAGAGGTTGTCAAATAAATACCCCAAACCTTTTAAAGTACAGAGGCTCTTTGAGTCAGCAAACCTTTAAACACTGGTTGCCATGCAACACCAGTAACATTAGATGATGAACAGCTCTGCAAGCGCACCGCATGTGGTAAATACAGGGTTTCAGCATTTATGTATCACTATTTATTAAGGCATTCCTTTATGCTGTTGACAGTCCCTGATAAAACAAGGACAGGGATGCTATCAAAAATCAGATCTGTTCCCACAAGGCAAGATTGATTGGGGCTGCACAGCCATAGCATAATCTATATGGTACAACATACGGTCCCTATAGGTCTTGAGGTTGCCAAAAAATGAGAAATTGTCCCAGCCAGCAGCCATCTGCCTGGAGTGAAATGTGTTTTCACAGGGTAAATAATTAAGCGGAGGTACATCTTCCACATCACAAAATGTAGAGGGCAGATCCGCATAATTTTGCATTAAAATGAGAAAAATCCTTGGCTGGGGCAGGGGAGGAAACACCAGGTTCCTTATCAGCAGGCAGGTAAGTGCATTTGGGGTGGGTGGTGCCTATTTCACTTCAAACTTGCAATGCTTTTCCAGCGGTGAGGCTTTTCTGGTTTTAGTGAGGTTACCTGGGGGGAGAAAAAGGGCCCTTTTCATCTTTTAAAGGCATCCCTGAAGACAGCATTTGCAGAAATGATGATTAGAGCACAATAAGGTAACGTTTTTTTCCTGCCAAACTTACTTTCCCCTGTAGTCGCAGTTTTGGAAACTGTAATTTTCAGAAACTCAGCTTTTCAGGTGGAAATTCTCGTTAACCTGTGGTAGATCTGTCAAGACAGAGGCATCATTAGACCCTGCAAATTTGTAAAGATGTGAAGCTCCCAGGTTATAAGAGATGGTGACGGTTCTGGGGAGTTCAAGTCCCCAAACCCAGGAAATGGTACCTCCAAAATGCAGTGCTTTCGGGGTGCGTTGCCTGGGATTTTGCATACTGTAGAAAAAAATTATCCATCCTTATTATGCAAGAAGGAAAACGAAGACAAGCTCTTAAAGACTTTGCTTTGAACATGAACAAAATAATGGAAGGGATTGAAAGAGTTCTCATATGAATTGAGTATATCTGCATTCGTAGAAAATCTGCACATACGGAGATAACAGCACAATTTTACATTTGAGAGGCAACAGCATTCTATAAATATTGAAATATGATGATGTTGAGCAACTTGCGCCTGGCAAGTCCTGGCTTCTTCTCCCATTCAGCTTGTGCTAGATCCTCTCCTCTCGCCAGCCTGGGGAAGAATTTCAATCCCAGCCCGGGAGCATCCAGCACTGGGAGATCTGGAGCTCTCTGGTTCCTAATCCAGGAGCATCTCCTGTGCATCCCTTCTTCTGAGTCAAACGGGATTTGGTAGAAAAATCAGTTTTGTTTCATAAATTAGATGGCAAATGCTTAAGAGGGGAAGAAAATATGTTGTGTTTAAAGAACCTGTGAGACTCGATGCTGAGGGACCAATACATTAAAAAAAAAACACGCATCAGCCTGGGCGGAGAAGGAATGGGAAGATGTTACAACCTGCCTGTCCTTCGTGAAACGGGGAAAAGCTGCAGGAAGGCAATTCACCCGTGAATCATATTGCCCACGTGGCTACAGGCAAGCAGGTAGCTGGAGCCACAGCTTGGGCTGAAAGCAGACTGAAATCACACTCAGATTTGGGTTGGGAGACTCTTTTGTAGGGGTGGGAGTAGATCCAGGTTAAAAACTGGATAAGAATCAAAGTTACGTGTTCCATGAAACCAACACCTTACAAACCACAGCTTTGGGCTAGAGATACCAGTTCTCCCAGCTCTCGGACACACAACCCAGCTGTCAGGACTCAGCTTATGGTGTTACGAGCTTTGTCAGAGACAATGTAAGGCGCAGGGGCATCAAGATGGGTGTTAAGAGCCTGCATAACTGTGGCCACAGTTGGAGAAGCTCAGCAGGTGAGCAGTTTCCAACTACCCAGGGATTTTTGCAAAAGCAAAACCACCGCCTGGTGTGATGCAGCCTAATGGACTATTTACACAAACAGGATTATTTTTTTTTTTTGCGCTCTCTACCGTGTTCTGCTGATTGGTGTTCTGCACAGGATTCCAGCAGATCTGAAATGCAAGAGAAAACTGGCACTAGGCTGGCATATTTTGCTACAGCACAGTTGGTGGAATATGGGCAAAACGTATTTGGCTGTTCCTGCCTATTAGCGCCTGTGGCTGGCCCACGGCCTGCTGATGAGAGCATTTCCAAGAGCTTTCATGTGTGCAGATGTGATAAGATGCTAATTTTTCAGCATTTCTACAGCTGGGTTTGCTGCACAGAGGAACAAAAAGGAAAGCAAATCCCTTTTTGAAAAAAAAAAAACCCACAAACCAAAAAAAAAAATCAAGGTACTTTCAAGTGCCACAGGTCAGGTGGAGCTCTGCAGCGGCTGAGCGGGAAGGCAGCAGGTAGCGCTCAGATGCTCGGTGATGCGCTCCCAACAAAACCCCTCGGAAAGGCAGTTCAGGGGACCCTGGCTTTGCTCCTCTGCGGGTCACGGTGGCTTTCAGCTCTGAGGGCATCCTTAGAAGTTTCAGGGCAGGCAGAATCCAAGATAAAGGAGGCGCTCTGCATTTCTCTTGCTTGATAAAAGGACTCCTGCGTAGAAAGCCTTTTATTTATGGCTTAGTTATTATGAACTCTGCTTTTCTCCATTTAAATGTGCCCATTTCCACAGAGCCACACAGCACGCGTCCCTCCCTGTGCAACCTGGGAGGGAGTTTCGTGTTATTACACCAAGCACACACAAACCCCTACTACAGCAGGGAATGATAAGGCAGCCTTAAATCACAGCAGAGGAAGCAGCTTTATTTCCAATTTGTCACTTGATTATGAAGCGCTGCTTTCCCAATTGGTTTACTTCTCATCTCATGGCTGAGGTATTTAAAGTCTACAGTTTCAACCGTTTTTCTGCCCTTTCTTGTGAGGCCAATGCTTTTTATGCCCTCTTAAACCTTCTTTCACATTGTTTGAAATACCGTTGATGTTCATAGTCAAGATGAGTCCCCAAAATATGTATCACCTAGATATATATTTACCCCATGAGACATGTCACCTCCCTGCAAAATTTCCCTTCATCCCTTGCCTTTCATTTTTCTTCCCTGCCCATATACCTAGGCTACCCATATATTATTTTTCTTCCCTTCTCATTATTCTGTTCTCTCACAGTAGTAATAACTCTCAGCACAATTAAGACAACTAGGTCTTGCGTACCAACCGATCCATATTAGCTGTCCTTCCTGGTTGGCTTCATCATACAAAGCGCTCCTTATTCTGGAAGGTCATTTGACTATCTCCTGGCAATTACTCAGCTCAGTATTGATCTCAGCATCATTCTTCATTTGCGTGCCTGTCCAATGCTTTCTGCTAGCTTTATGTTAGTATATGGCATTGAAAAAGCAACAAAGAGCTTTCAGTATTGTTACTTTATCTGGAATAGGAAAACTGGAAAAGCTGATAATTCTTCAAAGGTTTTCAAAATGCAACACTCTTCTTCAGGTGTTTATGGTCTCCCTTGCTTTACTGTTAAGTCCTTTTTCATCCATTCTCCTAAACTATAGGAGTAGGTGGTTGTTCAATAGGTAAAGGGAATTCTTACTCTTCCGTTACTGGGAATAACGCTAAGAAAGGCTGGTAGACAGCCAGATGCAGGTAGAAGAACACACCGTCCACCTACACCAAGCAGCAGCTCTACCCTCATGAGGTCTCCTTCAGTATCTCTCACTGTCTAGCAACCTGTCTGCAGTAAGGGTCTAGCAGATCTGTCCCAGACTAACAGATCATGATAATACTGCTTGAATTAGGTGTCTCCTGACACACACACAAGAATTTTATTTCCCCCTTGCACTGGGTTAAAGGGAGGAAAAAAAAAACCAAACACCAATTGCCAAAGTTCAGAGCTCAATTGCCAAATATTAACCTAAATCCAGACATCTCAATAGCAGAAAACAAGTTAACCCAAGCTCCTTAGCAATCCACCATGATCCCCGCTTACCTTTCTCCTCAGGCATTGCCTCCTCGCTGGCAACCTTATCCCTTCCAACACAACCTGCCTGGAGCAGGGAGCACACCCCAAACCCCCCTGCTGCAGCCTGGGGTGCTAATGGCTCCATCAAGCACACACTAAGCTGGAGATGAAGAGGATGCTAATTATCACTCTTGCAGGCTAGAGAGCAAACCATTAAGCCTCTCCTTTTATAGGAGAGGGACCTGGAGACACTCAAAACTACTAACCGAGGGCACCTGGTGAAGGCAGAAGCTGGCAGGAGTGTCCTGGGTCTGTTACACGTGGGTAGGCTGGAGGAAATATGGGAGAGTTGGGGGATGGCTAATTGGGAAAATTAGTTCAAGAATGTGACTTAACAGTTCAGCAGATGCTTCAAGATGGCCCTGGAGATGGGACTGAGAGAACTTTCATCTGCTTTTTTGAGGAAACAGGGGTGTATGGATGTTCTGAAGAAATATCCCACATTGCATCTCTTAAGTATTCCTGATTTGTTTCATCTGCTTCTCCTGATTGAGGAAAGAATCCAGCCGGGCCCCAAAGGCTGACCAAGTGCTCAGGCTAAAGTGACAATAATCCTGTCAATCGGCTTGAAAGAGGGATGCTGCCCTTTACTTTGCCCTCTGCAACAATCTTTGGCAAAACAAGATGGTCTAAAAGAAGCAGGTAAAAGCTCTGAAGAGGGGAAAGGCAGTGGCAGTGAGTGACACCTGCTCTGGAACGTGCTGCCTTCTGTGCGGCAAGGCTGGCCATGCCCTTTGTGCCAAGGACAAAGAGGAGCACTCCCAGCTCACCTAAGGGTGATGAGCTTGCCCCCATCCCTCTAAAATACCCCCCATTTTGGGTGTGTATCCATAGCATGTTCCTCTGAATCCCCAGTGCCCAGGTCAAGCAAGCAAGGACTTTCTGATGGGGTGAAGCACCAGGACTGCACCCCCAGCCGCTGCCCCAGCGCTGCATTAGGGCTTTTGCTTTGCAGACACTGCAAGGAGGGATGGAGGGATGCTGCACAACGCACAGACACAAAAGCTCATGTCCCTGCCTCCCCGGGGACAGGCTGCAGGGATGTTGGATGCGTGATCTGCTCCTGCTTCAGCTTTGAGTCTGGCCTCCTTTATAGAGAGAGATGGGGAGGAGGAAACAGTTTGCTGTGCACAAAGGCTGGTAGGAGCAAGCCTTTTGCTCACCGGGGCAAACACGTTGCCAAAAGCAGGGAAACAGCGTGCTGTATCAAAGTACCACGGGGGAAAGACAAGCGACAACAGTGCCTGGAGAAGTGCAGGATGCTGCGATGGCAGCTGTCAGTTCAGCTCGTTGCAGCAGTCCCCGATCCACGTGCTGAGCCGTGGCAGGAATAGGCGTGTTATGATTTATGCAGATGCTTCCTGCCAATTAAGAGGCAGCGCGCTTGCAAAATGTGCAGATTTTACACTTGGAAGTCAAATGTAGTCAAGGGGATTCTCTTTTTATTGGTCATAGAATGCATGTACGTGAATCCTCCAGTGGAATATTTAAATGATAATCCTTCCTGGAGCATTTTAAGAGGGTAGCTTTCCTTCAGCATCAAGTAAACGGCAAAGAACTGTCAGAGGAAGAAAGGAAATACAAATCATTCCTGCCATGGCGATGGAGCTTTTTTGCAAACGCCAGCCTTATACGGTCTTATGTGGCCCCTTTGTGTGGGGAACCCTCTTCCATCCTCAGATACTTGGGGTGATGGGGGGCAACTGGGTGGCAGGGGATGGAAGAGGGGATTACGGGTGAGCAGTGACACGAGGGGAGGTGGGATCCGGAGGCATGTGACAGAGATAACAGTGTGACCGGAGAGCGGGAGAGACGCCGCCAAGGGAGAGTCTGATGAGGTCAGCCTGGGATTCCTCATGCTGTAATGAACAGCCAGCTGGTTTCTATAGAAACACTGAGACAGGATTTAACACATTAAATGGACAAGTTTTAATGTCGGCGTTTAATAAAAAACCCAATAGAAATACAGTGAGGGAATCCTTATCACGTGTGCGCCCCACGATTTCCCTACTGTGTCAGCAGTCTGCTCCAGCACAATGGAAAATAAAAAATAATAGAAAACAATAAAAAAAAATCAGAAATTACTCAAAACAATGCCTGTGGTTTCACTTGCTCTGTAGCGTACATATTCTTAAAAAGTCAGCACACGTTTTTTTCTGTATAATTTCACCGTGGGATTCTTTTTTTTCAGTCCTTGGGGGGACTCACCCTCACCAGGCTGCTAAGGAAACCATCTGTGGCGTCCGTATTTGCACTTCAGGCAAGATGATAAAATTGAAACAGCTTTTGAGCTGATGACATCTGAGCAGATGGGTCAACCCTGACCTGGTCACGGAGACCAGGTTGTCCCTTCAGTTAGGGAGGGACAGTCCCTTGATCCACTGGCTCCTACCCAGGAGGAGCTGTGCTCTTTCAGGAGGCAGCACCAGGTACTTTGGGGTACCAGGTAGGAACTAATTGAGCAGGCAATGCTATTGCAGCCCCCCATCTGGGGGCATATACCAGAACGGCAGGAAGGAGGAGCCTAAAAACCTTGCCTCTTGATGACTTATAACATCCCCATTTCTGTTGACACAGATGTTCAGCCTTCCGAGAGGTCAGCCAGGCACACTTCGCAAGCACTAGAACAATTTAAAAGAAATATAGAGGGTTTTCTTTCATTTTCCTTTAAACCCTAGTGAGACAGCAGCTGCTCTGATGTAACTTGTCCTATCATCTTCCCCAAAGAAGTGCAAATTAGAGCTGGGAAGGTATGAAATGCAATCATCTTGCCTTAGCAATAGGAGGCTGCTTCAGCAAAAGGAGAACAGCTGCCCTCTTTGAAAGTGTCAGCGAAGTGAGCGCTGCCAGAGCCCCGGAGCAGAGGCAGCGCTCAGCATGGCTCCCAGGGATGGGCGCTGGGCAAGGGACACCCACCAACCTGCCCATGTGTCCCCTCGGGGTCCCTGGCAGGAGCTGGGTGGCTCCACATGGGACTAAGTGCCACCTACCTGCTCCTTTTCTCCCCCCCGCCCCGTCCTGGGCCAGCATGGAAAAGTTCCAGCCCCAAATTGCTTCTCACTGGGCAGGGGGAGGAGATGGGACCAGCCAGACTGGCCATCATCATCAAAGCCACCATGCTCCCATCTACCCCCTGAAAATGAGGGGGCTTGTTCTTGTGTCTACCCCGATCCTTCTTGGTGGTTGAATCCCCTTGGCATAGGGCACATCAGCAGTGTTTGCTGTATTTTGAATTGCTCCTGGGCCATGTTTGCTTTTGGGTAATCCCCACAAACCCACACTGTGATACCCTGTGCCCTCACTGAGAGCTGGAGAAGGGAGCCTCTCCCTCTGGCAACCACAGATAAAATAAAGACCTGAAAGTTTCTCAGGGCATGGCTGGTTTCCGCCTTGTTTCAGCAAAGCTCTTCCCTTCCCATGACCCAGAGAAGCTCCCATCCCAGGCCCTCCAACATGCAGCACCAGCAAATGGGACCATCTTGCTCCAGCCGCTCCCCCAAGCTCACAGTCGGTGTCACAGCCTTTGTGTGGCACCAAGGTCCCCTCCCTGGGCACGGCACACACGAGGAGCTGGAAAGGATTGTCTAGTCTGAACTTGCAAATGAAATCTGCTTTCCAACCATGGGCATGGCCACTCAGAGGGAACAAAAACAGGGCTAACTGGCTCTTTTGCAAGAATCATTTGCTAAATTATAGTATCTCTAGGATTCTCCAGGAAACAATCAAATTGTGTAATGAACTGTCGCCAGATGGCAAATCCCATTCACTGGGGAGTTTGCTGAATGCTACAAAAATCAGCCCTGAGTGAATGCCTTTCTTAGAGGTCTGGTCTCTGCGATGGAGCAAAGGAAGGGACTGGCTCCTGGGGACAGCGGGAGACGCTTCTGCCACCCTCGGCCCCGGCACGGTCCCACGGCGTGCACAGGGCTCCGGCTCGGCCCCTGGAAAAGATGAGGCTCAGGTTTGCTAATGAGCATGCCGGGCTCACCACCGCCTTTCTCTGCTCTCTCCTGGGGATGCAAAACCATTGCGGAGTCAATCACGTAAACAAACAAGATTTTAGGCAGTGGTAAGAAAAAAAAAAAAAAAAAAAAAAAGGTGGAGAGGAAAAAAACTATCCTCAAGAGTCATCTATGCAGCAGAAACCCCCAAATACACAATGTCAGGTAAAAGCAGGAGTGTGAAAGCTTTTTGAAGGAGGCATTCTTTTACAGTATAGATGATCGTAAGAGCAAAATAAATCATCTTTCTTTTGCCATAAAAATGTTTTACACCATTCAATTAAAGCCTCTGAGATAAAATCACTTCTCCTGGGTGTTTTCCTTTGCTCTTCTCTTTCTGTCGGAAGTCATTTCAATATTTTACTATCTTTGTAATAAAAAATACATAATGGCTTGCCAGGCAATATTATTTCAGCAGCTTGCTCACTATATGAAGAAATTCAGAGCAGTCTTTTGCTACACTTTACAAGCCAATGTCTGTCCCTAAAGGCTGCGGGGAAGGCATTGCAGAGCCACGCTTCCACTTCTTCCCCAAAGTATAAATGAAAAAAAAGAAAAAAAAGGAGGTGAATCAACACTTCTCCAAATATTAATAAATCTGTGCTGCCCAATTGTATCCTTTAAAACACTATATGCTTAAGTGGTCCCAAGTGGAACGGTGTATCTTTTCCCTAGTGTTAAGAGCAATAAATCTACAATTACTTTAATACTCAGTCCTACTAAAAAATGCATTAAGCCCTTCAAGCAAATTCGAGTTCTATAAAACAATTACTGAATTCTGACATTAGAAAGAGTCTAAGTCAAATAAGATGTCGCTGGATACTTTTTCAGACCCTACGTGTTTCGTTTTGAAACTGATCCTCTATCATGGAGCTATGGTGTCGCTAGAAATGAATTCCTTAAGTTAAAAAGGGTAAGGTATGTCTTGGGTAAGTATCAGCAAAAGGGCTTACAGGTCAACAGAAAAAAGGCTCACTTGTGTTTCAGGAGCGTGTGTGTGTGTGTATGTATATAAATATATATATATATCTCCCCACACATATATATTAAAAAAAACCCCTACAAATACTTTTTTGCACATCTTTTAAGAAAACTCCCTTCTGTTAGATGTAATGGTATTTTCCCTTCTTGTGCAAGAACAAAGGGATAAAAAGCCCCTTAGGAAACAAACATCCTGTTATGTCATGCAAAGGCTCCATTAATAAGGGATGAGTGAAGAGGAGGGCAGAAGACGCAGGAAACAGAAGCAGAGCTCTGAGCCTAATTAGACCGTTCTCCAAAATTTCTCAGGAGGTGCTTGCTGAGGCTGAGGAGGTAAATATTTTATAAGGGGAGCTCCCTTTCTTTTCACGCTTCTCCTTGTGCCCTCTCCTGAACTAATTACTTGCTTTGTAGAGGGAAACACTGCTAATTTTAGCCTTATGGGGCCCTGCGTGGAAAACAAGGGATTTTCCCTGGATGACTGGGAAAAGCATTTTGGCTCCCATCTGATAGCAGGGGACAGCTGTCGCTGGAAAAGGGGTCTGTGCAACGACCTGGCAAGTGTGTCATACTGGGTCTGTGGGGTGGCCCCACATGATGTGGTCAAGGACAGGGCTGGGGATGTGGCAGGAGCCGTCCCCGGCAGGTGGGGACAACACAGTGCCTTCTATTTGTCCTCTAGCCTGCCCTATGTCCCACGTGCCCATTAATCACCCCTGCGCTAGCCCACCCCACGCACACAGGCTCGGAAAATAAGAGACAGGGGAAGCAGCTACTGAGGATTTAAAATTGTTTAGATGGCAGACAAAGAATTAGAGGCAAAGAATAAGAGGGAAAGAAGAGGAGGAAGAAATACTCCAGCCTCCCAAATTAAAGTCGCTTGGAAATCTTTCAGCTCTTTTCCCAAAAGCAAGGTTGAAAAAAAATACAGAAGGCATTTGCAGCTGTAATAGAAAACACCTGGAGCCAGGCAGGTTGCGAGGGTGGTGCTGGACACGGGAACGCGAGGTGCTGAGCAGGGCTGGAGGGGAAACAGCAACGAGGAGCTCGGGCAGCTCTTTCCCTGCCCCGCTCACTGTTAGTGAAAGAAATAGAAGGGTCTTATAAGCATCCAGCACAAAGAACGGGCTATAAATTGGAATTCTGGCATGTGCCCTGATGCCTCAGTATTCAGCAGCAGCTTCAAGGCCGGGGCTCGGCTGGGGGAGCAGATGAGGGCTCCTGCATGTGGCTGGAAAAAGCCTCTTCACTGTAAGTAGCTGCCAACAGGCGCTGGAGAGGGGAATGGACCCAGAGTCCACACAGAACCCCTGCTGCATCCAAACCACAAGGCTGGGGGAGAGCACGCAGATCTCAGTTTCCCCACTGGAAGCTCAGACAAGCTTCTCCATCTTCCCAGAAGGATGTAAGGATTCGGACCAAGGGTCCACTCGAACCCTGCCCAGCAGCGGGAGTCTGGGGAAAAGTATAGACCAGTAGTGGTGGGTCCCTGGTACATGATCCAGCATCTCGCACTGTGCGCCCTGGGACCTCCTATTCCCTCTCCAAGATCTGTTCCCAGCTCCTTGGAAGGCACGTCTGGAATAAGCCCTCAGGCTGGCACAGCCCTGCTCATTCTTGTGTTCTCTCTGATAGCAAAAAGGAGAACATCTCTGGGGAATCACCACCTCCCCCTCTCCCGACCTGCCTGGCTTTTCCCCAGGCTGACACCTGCAGACCAACACTGACCATTCTGGGCATGATCCTGCCTACCTTTTGTTCCTTTTCCCAAGGGAGGGAGGATGTTACGCACCAAGCAACTGCCTGAAGCAGTGGGGTGAGACACCTGGTCAGCCCCACGGGGCTGCCACCACTTGGTAGGAAAACCTGCTTCATCCCTGCCTGCACGGCTGAGAGTGCATTTCAGTTCAGCAGACTGGAGCTCACCTTCTCATTGTCTGTGCCCTGCTTAATCCGTCAACTTTTAGGCTCCTCAGATGTTTTACCTTCATTTGCTCTCCCTCAATATTTCAGCACATGAAATCCCAGCCCTGGGGATGCCCCGGAGTTGGCAGCAGTCCTGTCTCACCTGATTTTTGTCCCTTTGCCAGGGCAGGTGCTTCCCCCCTTAGCAACAAGGCACCTAGGAAACGAACAACATAAAATCAGCAATTGCAAGAAGCACACAATGTTTTCACTGCGCTGAAAAGGATTTTTTTTTTTTCCTTTTTTTGTTTGAAAAATACTAAGGAAAGAAGGAACTGGGCCAACGAGTTGATCAGTGTGTGGCCCCTCTGCCTTTTGTTCGGGGATTTTTGCAGCGGTCCTGTCCTCCTGAAGCCCAGCCGATCCAAAGGAGTCTCTGACTGAGATGTAACGTTCCCCTCAACTCAGAAAATCTGCACTGATCTTTTAACAGGATTTCCCATGGGTTGGCTCTAATGTGGATTAAATAAAATAAAAAAGAACACCCAGCTTTTCCCTTTCAGCTACGGGCACTTGCTCAGTACAGTGTGCTTTTATGTTAGGGAGGAGATTTGGAAGCTGTGAGGTTGCAAAGCAGAGAAATGGTTTGATCTGCGAATGCAGACTGAATCCCTGTAAACTCCTGTAAGTTTACGGCACAGCTTTCTGAGCGAGACTGAAGAGTTGCCAGTGGAGGAGAAGGCATCACGCCTGACTGTAAAACACTTTACACCGACATACATACGCACAGATTATGAAGAGACGGCATCTTAGCAAGCCTCTTCATACTTGCAGCATCTCTTCTTTACTGATTATGAATAATAACTAAGCACTAGTAGGGAGTGAATTTTTCCTTCCATCCTCATCCCCACTGGGTTTCCCCCATGGTTTCCATCTCCAGCTGCCATCCATCTTGGCCTGGACTCCTGTTGGATGTACCCCCCTTCTGCTGCTCCAGCAACACCATATGGGCAGACTTACAGCTTCAAGAGCTTTCAGCAGATGTGGCCTCTTCACTAAGCCCACAGTCAACACGATGGGCCAGAAATGCATGGCAGGGTTGGATTTTGCTGTGGGAGCCACCACAATGCCCTGGGTGAAGCCAGCCCTGTGGGACTCTCGGAGCCTGTGCACTTGAGAAAGGCACAGAAACACACCGAGGGACCATCCTAGTGTCCCAGGCTCCCTGGGGACTCCCCACTGCCATCCAGCCCCTGCTGTGACAAAAGACAGGGTCAGGGCAGGGAGGAGGGCAGCGTGGCCTTTTTCCCCCCTCTCAGAGCCCTGGCACCCCCAGAGCCGTGGGGTACAGCAATGTCCTGATGCAGTGCTATCCCCACCGAAAGCGTCACAGACAGCTTGGCCCCGGGATCAAAGTCATCAGCAGCAAGCTGGACCTGGGATGTTCAAAATCCTCCTGCTATTGCCCCAAAGCCCACTCCGGACACCTTTGCTTTGCCTGCTTCCCCCCAAAGCGCAGCACAACCAACTTTTGCCTTTCCCCCCTGTGCATCAATAGCTAAAAAACACCCGACAGCAACAGCCAAGCAACTCCCCAGAGCACTAATCCCTGTGTTACAATTACACCGATGAAAAATTCATCGCCGTAGCACAGCCACACTCATTTATCTCCCCCCAAAGCATTTTGTCTCTGCCCCCTCTCTCCCTTCTCTCCCCTCCCTCTGCCTGGGTGTGTAAGAGAGACAGAAAGGAGGGCTAGGACTTCTCCAGTCATGTTTCTTTCCTTCTCTGCTCGAGACAACTAATGAGATCTGCGTGGGCGAATGTCTCCTGCACCGTGTCAGATCTACCCTCACATGGATCGAGGCACGTGATGGGTGCACCATGAGGGGATGTGCATGCATGTGTGCCGGACGGGCTCACGCCGAGCTGGGGACCGTGCACACACAGCAGCCGATGCACAGCTGCGCTCTCCTCCCTTAAAGGTTAAATCAATCCGTTATCCTCTTTATTAGGCTTTTGCACGCTGGAATAGCTGTGCAGAAGGGGAGTGGGTTGTCTCTTCCCCTTCCTTGAGCTGTCAGAGGAATGAACTTGATAGGATTCAAGCTTTAACCCTCCTTTCCCCCTCCCAGATCTCTACCAACACGCTGCCAGTCCTCTATCCTCCCCCTCCACAAAAGCACCCTAAAAGGAGCAGCAGCGAAAAGCCTTTTGGATGCTTGAGCACTAGCAATACCAGGCTGGGAGCAAGTTACGGACTCATAGAAATCTGCACCCAAAGCTGATGTAAGTGACACATCATTTCTTGCCGCTTCGCTCCCCGATAAAAGCTGCTTCTCAGTGCTAATCTGCTCTTCTTCCCCCAGGCAGGCTGGGGAGATGAACCCTGCACCATGTGAAATGAGCTGGGCAGGTCTCAGACCTTCCATCACGGGCACGCAGCACCCACTGAGGACCTCAGAGAGGAGGCGTTGGCACTCTAATCACGCTGAATTTATCATATCAGGGACGGGAGGAGACAGACAGCTTGAACCCACTCACAAAATGGATACCTGGTCCCACAGAGGAGAAAGAAAGGCTAAAACCCCCCGGCTGTTCATTTCTACGCATACTTAAATCAATCACGGGCCCAGATTTCTGGAGACAAGTGGATAGTTGCTTAGGGCTGATTGGTGTTTTTCTGTCATCATGATTTTATTTTGATTTTCGAGCTGGAAATTCAGCCTCTGCGGAACGCAAAATTTCCATAAGAATATTTAGGCTTTTCCATCTGTTTTTCAAGGTCCCATCAGAAAGATCAAAAGAAGACAATTTCCACAGGGTGAAGTTAAACCTGAATCAAAACCAGTGCTTTTCTCTTTAGCCCAACACTCATTTGCTGCTTGGAAACCTCATGGACGTCCTAATTTGCCAGTCTCCAGGACTGTCAGTTCACGCGTCCCTCCCAGCCTTAGGTATTTATCTGGGTATGAACTTGCCTGGATCCACCCAGTAACTATTTCCTCAGACTAGGTTCTATATTAAAAGCAAGAGTTAAAATTTTATACTCAATTACCTAAGAAACAGGACACCCAGCAAAAATCCATTTACACAAACCTCCAGCGAATGCTTCAGCTAAAAATAAGCTCATTTCCTGCAGTTAAACCTCATACCTGCTGCCGGAAACCTGAATCATGCTGCCAGCAAGATATCAATCTCAAAACACAAACAGCACCTTTGGCTTTTGAAAACTATTTGGAGATCAGTGGGTGGATCCTAATAGATTACATAAACTATCCTGGAAGGACTACGAATGAAAACGTAAGTGGCAAAGCTGGTGCAAATCAGAACCGGCTGGATTATCCATCTGGGGTAAATCAGCAGGAATCCATGGACTTCCATGGAGCCCTGTTGATTCGTAGCAGCTGACCCACATTTTCCCTCAAGAAGCGTTTCATTTCAGTCAGTGTGAAAATAGCAGGCAGGTTTTTAACTCCAATGTGTGGTGTTAAGGGTTCTACCTACCACCAAGAGCTTGGTGGAGGCAAGACGTTAAGTGGTGCTTCTCTTGGAGGGTGATGGATTTCTCCTACATGGATTGTACCTTTCCTTGTGCCTCTGGTGAGCTTCTCATGGGAACAAACTCATCTTCTTACAAAATTAGCCGTCACTTAGCTGGAAAATCTGAATGTGCTATTTTTAATGAGGCACAGAACCAAGTGCCTTTACTCACAGCCCAGCATATACCCAAGTACAGCCACTCTCTTCCCTTCCTTCGCTTCACTCTGTAATTACAACACATAAAAGCAATCAAGTTCTCTTGGCAAGATTTATTCGCTTTATCCTCCTGGGGTCTAATCTTGTAACCCTACGTGAGTGTATTTAAGGCATCATGGTTTGAGTGCTGGAGTGCCTCCTCGCCCATGGTGCAGGGCTAAGCGCAGCTCCTCGAGGGAGACAGGCAGTGCTGCTGTCCTCAGGCAGCTGGTGGGAAGGAGACATGAAGGATTTGGTTCCACACCACCCTCCTTTATAGATTTCCTCTACTTGGGTACAAAGTGGTTTTGGCTGCTAGGTGATACTTCACCCGCTTGGTGCCCTTATGCTCCCTTAGAGGTGCTGAGTGTCTTCAGGAGACCAGAGAGAGGTGCACCTGCAGTTCCTCCTGGCCTTTATCCCGGTCTGCCACAGACACTTCCCATCTAGTCTTTATTCCATTCAGTTCAAGGAGCTATTAATCACCAAGAAGTCCTGTTGACCCTTTTAGGACACTACTTCTGCTTTTGGTTTTCTTTACTGTCCTGCCACTTGTCCAGCTGCTCACCTCTTTCTGGGCTGGTAGCATCTGAGGACTTCAGGAGGAGGTAACCTCTCTTCCCTTTCTCCTTGGTAACATCTGGTTTGATGTAGGTTTCCTTTTCTTCTCACCACCATCGTGGCTGCATCCAGCCCTCAGCTCAGAAATGACTGACATCCAGAGAGGATGTTTGTGAGCCAATTAAATCAAGAGCTTAGGGGGTGCAGAGTCCACAGTGCTTTATTTGCCCTTATGTAGATCTTGCTATATCTTTCCCTCTTCCTTGCAAGAGTGATTTTGCAGTTCTCACTTACACACTACTTTTGAAGCCTTGACAACTTCCTCCCATCTCTCATGTGGCCAAAGGTGAAAGCTTTTTATTACTGAAACACAACAAGCAAAATATTCCAGCCGTTGGACATAATCACCAGTCCTGCACAAGCACAGTTCACAGATCCCTGGTCATAAATGTACCAAGCTCTATTACAAAACTAGACGGGCATCTTGGTCTCCCTATTTCCACACGAAGGTTAATCTAAAGTCTTGTTCTTCCCATGGTTAGAAACATTCATTTAATGTCCAGCCTAAATCACAAACCAGCTTCTCCCACATCATTGCTCTTTACAAAGTTCTTCACCTTTCTTGGCACTTACTCCCAACGTCTTCTATTATGAGCAACGGTGCCTCCTCAGTGCTCATTTTGGTAGGAAAGGTGTCTCTTTATCAATTCCTGGCAGTCAGGCAGGCCTGGCCCTGGCTGACCTTCTGTGTATTGCTTCAGCCTGAAATTCCCCTTGAGAGCCAGATCCCAGGACCTCACACAATCTCCAGTGAAGCTCCTCCCACTCCCTTGCACAATGAAGCAACATCGCAGATGAAACATCTGAGGAACACTTTTGCCTTTTTTTCAGTCTCAGCTTGTTTATAAGCTGTCCTTTGCTTTGATCGTGGATAGTGATTTCTGTCATCCTTTCCTGAGGAAGATGCAGTGTGCGTTCAAACAGGATGTGGTGTGTGTGCGTGTGTGTGCGGAGCACTGAGATAGCCAAATAAATGATGAAAGGAAAATAAAGAGGCCAGAGCACGGTGTTTGAAGGATTCCCTTTGAGGCAGCTTCACCTCACCAGTTGGCAGGCAGCTAGTCATTTTATTTTTTTTCTCACTGGGATTAATTACACGGCAGGCGGAATTCAAGGAGCGCGATGTCAAAACTTTTAGCTTTAGCATGACTTGTCCAGGTCAACACAACCCAGCTGAAAATGAGCACGTGTTACACAGCATGTTCGGTGCCTTACAGCAAGACCAACGCGATAGTAATGGGCACGCTCCCCTCAAGGAGTTTCACACCTCGGGCAGTCCCCGTGAGCATCACTCGCTGCTGCATCCCAGCAGAGGGATCCGGCCTGGTGCTCACTGTCTCAATCGTTTTATCTAGTCAACACGAGAACTGTGACTGGAGCGGAGTCGCAGATGGAGGTTTTCTCCTCTTTGATCACTCTGTGTCATGGGCACGAACCAATTGCAGGAGAGTGGACGGACCGGCTCTGCCAATCCTGCAGTGCTGTTTTCCCAGCAGTCCAAATGCACTGGGCCATATTTACTCTGGGGTGTCCCACGGGAATTCTCCAGGTGATGTGTACACAGGACCGGTGACGGCTACACAAACACGGGGAGCTCACACGGGTCATGTGCTGGGGCAGCTGCTTCCCGGCCCCTCGCTGAGGAGGGGACTTGCCGTTCCCCACAGTTTACTTTCACACGCGATTGGCAGTTTGTGAACCTCTCTTTGCCATGGCAGACTCTGATTTACACTGCTATGTGAAGCGTTAATTAACAGCAATTTTGCCTTCATTCGAGCTCAAAGAGAGCAGCTAGTGAAGCATTCACACATTCATATGCTGCGTTTGCAGCCTGCGGAAAGGTGCTTGCCGGCTCCCCTTTCGAAGCTGCAGCCTACTTGCGCTGACCTTGCTAGCTCAGGGGACTTCGCCGGTGGCTTTTCTCACGTTCCCCAACTGGAAGGGCTGTTGGTCTGTTTTCACATCTTACAGTATGTTTCTGTGCAAGTGCTATTTTTTCAGTTGGTTTCCCAAGGAAACAAGGCTTACGTGATTATCCTGTGTTTGTGCATGAGAGAGAAAGAGAATTAGTCTCTTTTTAATAACTTTTAAACCTGTCGGGCAGTTGCACCCAAATTAGGCAGCAAAATTAGAGATAGTATCTTCTATAGATAGTATTTCCATGCAAACAGGCTGCATTGAGAGTAAAACCATGGCATTTGCATCCCGGCTGAGAAAGAGCCTGAACCAGGGAGAGCTTAACCCCACTGTAGACATCAGAAAATACGCACAAAATGACCTGACTGCACAAGGGAGACCGGTTGCCCTGACAGCATTGTGTAATAGAAAATAAAGAGTGTGAAGTATTTATACAGGGACCATGTGCATAAAATATGCATAAGAGGGACAGAGCTCGTGAGAGAGCCTGGCCGGGAGTCATGCCGGGGGGCGGAGCTGCTGCTGTGTACCAACCAGGGTCTGCCTCTTGAAATATCGACTGAAAACCCAGGTTTTCAATCCCTAACTCCACTGGAAGTCTGAGTCCTTTGATAAATACCAAAATTGCCTTAGGCCCCGGTAGTTTGAGAATTAGAGCCTTCCCGAAGAATTCTTCTTTGTTACCCTCCTGACACTGCCTCAGTGGCTCTAGGAAGCATCTGCAGACAGAGATCACACGGCTGCAATTAATTTTTTAACCGGCTTTTGAAAAATCTTTCGATTAAGGGATCTTCACGGTTTACCGCGTGCTCCCTTTCACGTGGGCCCCAGCTTTGATGTTCATGGGGGAAGGCGGCTGGGACGTGAGGGCAGCAGACACTGTAGTTCAGTTGCGTGTGTAAAAGGAAATGAAGAAACAGATCCAAAGCGAGAGACAAAAAGGGTTTTTCCAGCTCCAAAGTGGGAAGTTTCAGCAGACGGCACACAGCACGAGGAGATTTCTTTCCTTGCTAATTTATTCTTGGGCTTTCAGGCTGTTTTCTTTAGGTTATATTCCAATACACACTGAGCTTGGATTAAACTGATTTCCCTTCCCTCTATTTACGAGATGGCAAAGGATCAGGGTGCTACTGGCCTGTGCAGAGCAGCCGCTCTGCCGAGCACTTTGCTCGCCCGACACACCCCATTGAGTCCAACAAATTCTCTCCAAGGCTGTGCTAATGCTTTCTGCCTAAGAGGGGATTAGGATGGTCTGCCTCAAACTTCACAGCCCCCCCTCCTGCCCCGGTCTCTCTTTCCTGGGCCCTGGCAATAAGGAATAAATCACTGTAAGGTTTATCCCTGCTGCATGCTCTTTTGCGGTAACGGTGGCTTCTGCTGTTGAGCCATTACGGCCAAAAAGTTTATTTCCAGCTATGCTCCTGCAGCTCCGATGTAAACCCAGCCCTTGGGTTTGTTGTGGCTTGACACGAGCTCGCTGAGTGTCGTCTTCTAAATGCACGAAGCTCTGAACAGCCCCGTTTTTTAGCCTCAGATGCCAGCAGGGAGAGCTGTGGATGCTCGGTGGGCCCGCGCAGGCTGAGTTCAGGCTCTTGGATCCCAGTCTCGTCTGCCTGGCTCTCTGCCCCTGATGTTCCTGCTCTCTCCCCATTTCCATGTTCCCACTTGGTAGAACTGGGATTCTGCTTGCAGAGTTTAACTTTTTTATTGTGTTAGGAGGGAATATTAATTCCAAGCCTCTGCCTGTTTGTCCTTTCAGCTCACCAGCCAAGGTAGCGGCAGGAGCAGGGCTGGGAGCCCCCTCCCCTCTGTGCACTGCACGCAGCCCCCGTCCTCTGTCACGTCCTCAGAGCTCTCAGAGCTTTGATTTCCATGCTTTTTCCCAGAGTCAAAGAGCACAACAAGACCTTGGTAGATATCTTCTGCATTTAAACCTTCCAATTAAAATTCATAACTCTGCTGGCTGCTAAAAATCAAGGACTAACAGAGTTGCTAGTGTAATGATATATTGTAAATTTTTCCATCCCTGGTTAATCCATCAGCAGGGCAGTGAAAACTATCCAGTTGCCTCTGTTCAAAGAAGCTTTGTGACTTTATTCCTGCACTTGCTCAGATGATCTCCAGGTACCAACCCCATTTTCTCCCACACTGTCTAACAGATGAACATAATGTAACCTCAGAGCAGTCAGTCTCAACCTCTGTTCACCTTGGGAGGTGGCTGCTTTGATTTTAGACTAAAGATTTTGTTCTGTGTCCAAAAGCTTGTCCCACTTTTCCCCCTGCGAGTATGTACTTGGTCTAACAAATGATGCTGCCACTCCCTACAAGCCTTGCCGCATTTTATCCTCGTACCTCCAACAATACAGTTTCTGCTGTGCTGATGTTGCTCTTTTTTTTTTTAGCTCAGTTGGCAGGAGTTTGCGTGTTTTGAATTTACCTGCCAGGTGGTCGCTGTGATGGATAGATTTCCACAGAGGTAAAGGCTGAGCCAAAAGGAGGGAGAGGAAAGCCCTATGCAGCCTTCCCCGGCACGCACAGGGAGACCAAGCTGTCACTGCCATTAATCAGAGAGCTGTCAGCACCGAGAGCACTACTCCAGAGACCCACTTCTGTTACAGAGGGGAATAACAGCCCTGGGGAAGAAAGAGCCACAGATAGGAAAGGCATCTGCAAGGGACTCTGCAAACGCAGCAGCTCCCTGGTTCTGGTGAAAGTTAGGGGATGGCTTCATTTTGTAACGAGCAAAAAGATTATTAGAAAAAGACAGTTGCACTGGATGGAGCTGATAAGGTGCCCTGCACATGCATGACGATTTAATCCCCACTTGCCACCCGCCCTACTGTCCTAAATGCTGAATTCCCAGGGGTAAAGCATGGAAAACTGGAACCTTAGTGCCCGCTCTCTCAAGGTGATGGTAACAACTTCATGTAACCTGTACTCAGAACCAGTTTCACTGTCAGAACTCTCGAGCCTCACTGGGCTGCAGCAGGAGACGGTGTAAGAGAGCACTGCGCAGGCAGTTCAATGTCTTTATTATGTTGGTAACACATCAGGATAATTCTCCTTCAAGCTGTACTAACCTACCGGTCTGTCAGCAATAAAGTATTTATGCTTGCAAAATGCATAATTTACCCATATGGAGCATTTACAAGTCACACTGATTTCTCATGAGTATATGCATATGTTCATCTAGGTACCCATGCCTATATATTTAGCTGTATTAAAAGAGACATACTTTGATTGCATCTGATTTGTTGAGTGATCGAGCTCACTCGCATCTACGGCTTGTTGTCGTCGTTATTTACCACTCTCCCAATCGGAGTCATCTGCATTCTTTATTAGTAATGATTCCAGATTTTCCTCCAGGTCATTGATACAAGTATTGACAAGGCACTGGGATGAGGAGCCATCCCTGAAGGCCAGCACTGGGCACACCCTCACTCAGTGCTGCCTCTCTATCAGCGATTATATCCAGAGATCTATTTGCATACGCTAACGAGGAGCTGCAGATGTTTTGCCAAGGATTTCAGGGGAGGTAAAGCTCAGACCCATGCGAGTTGTCACAATTGATGCCATAAATTGGATTGTGTTGAGTTTTTGCTCAACTGCCAAGATTTTGCATTGGAGGTAAGGCAGGGCAGAAACAAACAGGCCTCATCTAATTTCACGGGAAATTTACTCCTTTTAGTGGGTTTTTGCAGTGGAAGAAATGCTCATGTGTAAGGAATGTAGTTTAAGCAATGAGCACACTCCCAGCATCCTTGTCATTGCCTGGAACACCTACAACCTGATGAGTTGAAATATCTTTCCAGGTGTCATGGAAAATGTATCAAAATACATTTTCTATTGTCCAGAGAAATAATTAACACAAGAATCAATTTGGCCTTGCATATGCTTCTTCTTAGTAAATCATTGAGCCATTAACCTTGAGAAGGTCAATACATTGTCCTTATTGAATTCAAGTAAAGCAACATTTAAAGTAATATTTAGAAGCAAAGTTTATTCACAGTTTCTTAATAGACTATTGGTTCCTAAACTATGACACCAAATTAGCCTTTTTGCTTCCCTTGCCACCTGCCCAGCATCACCATCCTCTGCTCCCCTTCTCAGGGACTGCCAGGAATTTGGAAATGAGTGAAGAAGTAGATAGGCACATCCTTCATCTGAAGAAAGCCTGAGTGATGCGGCTAATTTGGAGGCAGATTTATTGACATGGTACAACACAAAGCACGCCACATTTTGGTGGAAAGGAACATTTTTCATCCAGCCTTACAAGCCTTATTCAAACCTCACTGAAGTCACCAAGTCAGTGGGACTGTTCCTGGAAGGTCTTGGATTGCACACTCAATACAGATTAGTATTATTAAGGCATAAGTTGATGGTGCCTGTTCCAAAGTCATTTCAGTATCAGAAAAATCTTCTTATCTGGTTCATTTTAATCACTCCTGGATAACACCTGGAGTGGATACCAAGCTATGCTGAAAGAAAAAGGCAAGTCAGAGGAAACCAGAGACATCTTTGAGGGGAGCTCACTGGGAAAGAGAAGGCAAATGCAAAGGCTGTCCCACTCCTCCAAGGATCAAGCACAAATTCCGTCCTCTTCTGCAGCACAGACAAGAGTCCCAGAACATTTCTGCAGTCAGAGCCCCGATGCTGCCTCATCCCTAGCTCACTTCCAAATCACCCTTTCCTGGATGTAGTGAGATCACCTCCCAGTGCCCTCCTGTCTGGCGGGGTGACAGGCACTGAACTCTCCACAGATGACCCAGCTTTTATTTTGTTACTCCCCATATTCAGGACCAACGTCTGCTTGTCTTTTGTTCCCTGCAAAGGGGAATCAAGAGTGGGTTTTCACCGCCCCCCCCAGACTCAAACGCAGCCACTTTGGGATGCCATGACCATCACCAAGGCATCCCATCCTCCCTCCTCTTCATGGACACGGAAGAGCTAGGGCGTCTCATATGTTGGGTTGGTGTTCTGGAGATGTGACAGCAGCATGGTCCAAACTGCTGCAAAAACGTGGTTGCTTTGCATGTATGGGCAAAGCCTCATGGGCTAAGCTGCAGGGTCAGGTACTCTTGCAAAGTAAGTACAGCCACAGGGCAGGAGGGAGAACTGCTCCTGGGTGCTTGTGCCATGTCCTCTCCTGGAGCCAGTATCACCCACCGAGGCTTTTGTCTCCACACCCACGAAGGATTTCCCCCATTTCAGATGAGAAGAGACGAGTCTGCAAACTAAGAAGCTCTGAATGCTAGAGGGGAAGAAATGGCTTTAGTGACCTGAGGAGCTTTCCAAACTACAGCCGCTAAAAAAATATCCCTTTCCACTTAAGATAAGTACCAAAACTAGAGATTTTTCATGGCCTGAGAATGAAAATAAATGTTAAATAAATAATTTGGGGCTATAAAACCACTATATGTAAGTGATACGAAAGTAGGGTTCATTTTGATTTAGATGGTTTTGTCCTTTCTTTTTTAAGCTAAAATGGACTCTTTCCTTTGTCCTACATATTTTGAACCCTAAATCAAAACATTTTTTGTTTTAAAAATACAGACATGCTTGTTTTCAACAGTTTCAATGCTTCCCCCTGAAGGAAATGATTTTGAACTGAGAAATTTGTCAAATCAGCTCCCATCAACGATTTTGGCTTTAATAAATTATACTCTCCTAAAGGGAAAGAAACCGCAACAACTAACATTTCATAAAAATTCAAAAAAAAAAAAAATCCTGACCAGTGACCAGTTCTTGATCTAGGAACTTGAATTATCTTGGGGCAGAAGAATGAAGGTTTGAGTGACCTGGCCACAGGTTTCACAAAAAGGAGTGAAAAGACTAGGAAAATGCATGTAAACATCACAGGGATCTGGATGAAGACTCTCTTGGCCAAGCTCGGTGTGCCTCACTCTCCCCATCTGTGCAATGAGGGCAATAATATTTAGCAGAGCTGGGTCCAGCGGTGGTGCAGGTGGGAAAGAAGACAGAGGAGGTAAGAAGCTACCTAGAAAGGACGCACTGCTGGATGAGCTCTGCGGAGGATGTGGTTCACTGGACAGACTCAGACATCTGTGAGCTGGGTGCTGGGTTAGCAGCTAGGGTCGGAGGCAGAGAGGGTCTTGAATGGTTTATTTTTCTCCAGAAATTCCTGCGCTCTCATTTTCATTCCAAGCAGAATGAAATCAGTTTGAAAGTCCTGAGCTCTTCAGCAACAAAAGTGTGGTTCTGCATCCAGCCCCACTTCTTGCCCCATTTATATTTTGTCAGCCATGTGGAGAACAAATGAATATTCCAAGGCTGTGACATCTAACACCGTACTTGCCCTGCGGTGCACAGAGCATCGGAGGAGATAGCTCCGGGGCAGGGAAGGGCACTGCTCAACCTCACTGTTCAGTCCTCTCCCAGGGAGCCTGGAGGAAAACATCTTTTAGAGCACTCTGCCATGCACAGCATGGCATTGTAAATACTCTGTGGAAGTGATTCCATGCCTGACAAAGAAATGAAAAAAAATATTTACTTAGGAAAAACAAACTTGTGTTTTCTGTCACAGAGGAAAACTGCAAGCTAAGTCAAGATGTCATTGTTTTGTTATCAGGGCACATAGGTGAAGTCAGTAGCAGCCAATATAGGGCTGGTCCTCGAGGGACCCCTCAGGAGAAACTACTGGTGCCTCTCATTGAGGAGAGGAAGAGACTGATCTGCTCTGCTTGTCACTTGGGCACAGGTCAAGAAATAATGAATCTTGTGCATGGAAAACTTAGGCAAAAGTGTAGGAATGACGGCTGTCCAGGGGGAAGGTGTGACAGGATCTGCCTGGAGCACTGCGGCATCTGTCCCCAGGGTTCTTTGTATCAGGCTCCTCCCATCCTTAGGGATGGCTGATTCTGCCCTCGGGCAGGGGGTAGGGTCATCTAGAGATGTCTCAGGGTCCCTCCCAGCCCTTTTTCTCTAGGTTTATAAAAGGGCTCTGCTATAAACAGGGCTGTAATGTTTCTCAATTGGCTGTTCAGTCCACGGAAAGACTCCAGGAGGGAACACAAGACAATTTCAGCCAATATCAGGCAGCCTGGTGATTAAGGGCAGGGAGAACTCGTGGGTGGTAAGATATGCACCTTTCATTTCAATCCTTTGTCACTGTGTTGCTTTAACTCTTCCACAGCCTCTTCCACAACACCCAACTGCTGCAGTGCCCCTCTCTGGCATTTTTTGTGCATCTTCCACAAACATCACTGCTCGTTTGGGGATAAACCAGCAGCCAGTAGAGATCCAGGAATCCCCATTTTGTTGTCTCCCTATTGAAAATGGGTTGGATTTTTAATGAAAAAACCACAAATTACAACAAGTTACCACTCCATAAAAATCACTATCATGAAAACAGTCAATGCCAGATAGGACCTAAAATCTAGTGTAAGAATGGAGGTGGGACCCACAGTATAACTGGTTAATATTTTGCAGAGGAGAGAAATACAGGCGTTAAAAAAAAATAGGATCTTGTAAAGGACGGACTCCTCACAGAACCTATTCTTGACAGTTGTTTTTTTTTGTAGCTCAGGACCAGAAGGGACCCACTCTACAAGGAATCAGAGGGCAGTCACCACTGAGGGTGAGAAATAATTACTTTAAAATTGCAAAGTAATGCTAACTAAGATGAAGAGGCAAAACATGGTGCAGCCTTGACAGAACTCTGGATATATGCTGCCTTTCATAGAATTTCATGGGTGACCTCCGCAGCTGCAAATAGTGTGACAAACAGCAAACGACCCAAGAACAGAGGAAAAATAACACTGAGATGTCATTAAACCTGAAGTAAATAGTTGACAAAGCAACTCAAGCAACCACTTCCTCATCAGAATGCCACAGTCCTGACCTTGGCAAGAAATCAAGTGGACCCATCCAGAATAATCTCCCTGCTTCACATCCAGCATAATTTGGAAGTTATGAAGTAGTCACATCCTCTAGTGCCCTTGCTGAGTTTCCATTTATTAAGTGGAGTATTCAGTATCGTTCTCTCCTTTTCATGCCACAACTTCTTGTTAAAATACAAAGGTGGAATGGAAGAAAAAGGCGCTGTGTAAAATCCTGGCTGAAAGATCATGACCTCAAGAATAAACATCCGTCAATTGAGGAGTCATACAGACTGTGGTCAGAGATGGAAAAGTGCTGTGATAAGGACGGAAGAGTGCTACACAACAAAAAGTGGCACATATAATAATCTGGTTATTAAGAGAAGCACTTTCCCACTGCTGCCTTTGAAGGAATGTCTTAGTCAGTGTTTCGCGGACATAAGAAATACAAAAGGAGTCGGACTGTGCGCACACAGTCTGGTGGGCAGTTGTGGACAGCCTCCACTCAGGCTCTTCTCCAGCGGGACACAAACCCAGGCGTTGGGATGGAAGCCAAAGCAAGGTGTGACTGTGCAGGCTCACTCTGCTGATGCAAGAACGGCAGTGCCCTACTCCTGGCTCTACGCTAGAGCCAGCCTTAGGGCTGCCTTTGCGTTTGGTTCTTGTCCTTGGGAAATTTCCAGGATGCAGAGAAGACATACATTCACATATTGTGCAACTGACTTCTCCCACAGTGACTGCGAAGCTTTTGTTTCATTAGCACAGTATCAATCGTCTCCTACTTTTCTATTGCTCCTCTAATGAACGGCTTTCTGTTGCTCCTTTAATTTCAATACTGTGAATTAGCAGAATCAGAGAATTAAATGATTCAGTCCACCGGTGTTTTTGCAGGTTCGTGGTATTCTTGTTCATTTAAGTAAAGCCATTCCTCGAACATATTTGGGCAATGGCATTGCTACTCTAGCAGAATAATTACTGTAATTGTCACAAATTGTTAACTCAGCGGGTGACACAGCGAAGCGCAGTTCGTTCAAAAATGAGATACGTGAACCAAGCAGCCCCGGAAAACAATATCCTCCTCTGAATAAATGTCACAGGAAGCTTTACATTTCATCCTGCTCTTAGTAACTTCGGATGGCTTTAATTTTGACAGTTTTGCATACAATTAGCAAGTAAGCCACCTGCCTGAAGACGACTGGGCACAGTCAGTCAACCTGTCTGCAACGCTGCCAAGATTTGAGCTGGAGCTACCTTTGCTTATGTGCTTTTACCCTATCTACATCTGTGCTCATTTAAGTACAGGAGCTGCTGAAAATGTCAGTCAGGCTTTGCTGTGATTGCTGTACTCGTCAGTGATGTCTTGATAACACCGATAACCTTCCTTCCCCCGCATTGTGTGCGCCTGCACTATATAATACAAGACGCCAGAACAGCCATCACTACCTGGGTTTCTCATTTGGTCAAACCGTCGTACACACTTCCCATTTGGTAAAGTCATTCTGTAAAATTAAATGAGAAGAAATCTGGAAACAAAATCTCCGTATCTAAAAGTCTTTTCTTTAGGGAAGGTCAACTCCGAGTCTAAGCAGATGGAGCCCTTTTGCAGCTAACACTTCTGGGTAGTAAACAGATAAGGGTAACAGTCTTTAACTGATTTTACATCTCCGTGCATCTACCTAACAGCGAGCAAAGGATTTCCTGCAAACTCCTTCCTTAGGCAGGAGCTGCGGAAGGTTGAAATTTGTCAAGGTGATTTTCCAACTTTAAATGTTATTTTTTTTCCCTCCTGAAGTCAGATGTTTCCATTCTGATGGATGTTTTCTCATTTTCTGATTTCTTTTTTAGATATTGCCTCCCCCCATTCCTGTTTTTTTTTCTCTTCACTGTTTCCGGAGGACAAGGGGGACAGCTGACTAAAACCAAATGAATAATTTTATTTTTTAAATCACAATTTACAAAAGGAAGACATATATTTGTGATTAAGATCCCACCCCCCCAACCTCTGTTACCTGTAAATTGTTACCAGCTTTGACAACGTTACTATGACAGGGAGATCTGCTGAACAAATGTGATGTTTGATGTGATTACACAGGGACAACTGAAGATCACCTTTCCCTGTTTTTTCCCTTATGATGTCTCTAAAGCTGCCGCCCTTTCGTTGCCAGGTGGGTTATACAGTGATCATCTGCGACACAAGCCTAAATTCCCAGTGAGTCTGGAAAACCTTCTGCAGAGTGCTGGAGCTGGTGGCTGGTGGGAAAAGGGCTGGAGGGAAGGCAGTGTAAGAGCTAGCTCCAACGCAGGGGAAATTCCTCATCGGGTCCTACTCTTTCTTTGGAGTTACACTGGAAATAAAGTAGTGTTGTTCGTCCAAAAGCAATGTGCCTTTAAGAAGCCAGACTCATCTGAGCTAATCCAGTGCCCGCACACATGACAGTGTAAAGGCCAAATTCTCATTCCTTTCGTGCTGGGGTAAGATGGTGTCATGTCACACCAGGCGCTAATGAGACCAAGTTTAGGGTTTGGGGCTTGCTTCTGGCATCGCCATGCTTCCCATAAGATTCCTACAGACACTCTCTCCGATAATTGCAGGGATGTTTTACAGTAATGATGAAATATTGCTTTTGAGAGTAATGCTTTCACAGATAACAGCAGTTGCATTCAGAAGAGCAGTTCTGAGTCTGGCTGTGCACGTAAATTACCCAAAATACCTGTAAGGACAGTCAGATAAAATAGCTGAAACGACACTAGGGCTGGTATGGTGCTCTGGGGGCAGCTAAAACACTTTTTCCCATAAATCCTTTAAGTCCAACCTAATAACTTCCTCGGGGAGCTGACAGCCCTCCCCACAAGGACTTCTTTTCTATATTTCCTAATGTGCAAAAATAAATACTTGATTTCATCTGACAACAGCAAGACAGATGTTTTGCTTAAGGAGGGGGATGAGTCAGGTTCTTCTCTGCTTTCTTTGCAATCTGTCTTTGGCTACTTATTACAGAAGTAACAATCTCTGCAAGCATACACTTGGAGGTCAGCCTGGGGTTGGGGATACAATGACTGTGACCAAAGGCTACCTGGGCAACTCTTCACTTGGTTACATCCAGGCACATTAGTTTATGAAAAGGAGTCAACACAGCTTATCCAAAAGAGCAGGACGAACTGTATTTAAACAGCTGAAAGCTTGCCTGATTTCTATCACCCAGAGCTTCATTTTGGCTGGCTCTAAGCCTTCACAGTGGCCCAGCCACCAGAAAATGAAATAAGGCTCCATTCAGGAAAGTTAGTCAGATTGGAACATTTGCTTCCAGTCCTGCAAAGCTGCTACTGCATGACCAGGGAGTATGGACAGCATGTTTTTCAAGAGAAGAAAAACACTGGAAATGTCAAAAGGGAAAGGCAAGGCAGAGTATAACTGTTCCCTGTACTATGATGGCTGCATGGTGGACCTTGTGTAAGAAGAATTAATGGACATAAGATCCAACGAGGACAGACTTGGAAAATAGAAAGTTTTTAGTGATCAGAGGAGCAGCTTTTTGGAGAGTCTCTTCACAGCAATAATGAGAGCAGGCTGCAGATGCATTTATGGCCAGGTGTATGTAACACAGCCAGGGCTGGTCACCACAACCCAGGAGGACTCCTTCGGTCTTATAGCTTACATGTCCTGCGCCGGTGGGAGGGAGCCCGAGGAGACTGTCTAAACACAGTCCCTGGTCCCTCCAGGGTGATCTGCTTGGGGAGTAGAGATTGCCTCCTGCATCTTTCATACATACTTCTGAGATCAGAAAAAATCATCAATCCTGTAATAAGGACAGTGAAACAAAGGCAAAGCAGGCAGTAAGCCTTGCCAGATACACTTATTCTCTGTGCACTCTGCCTCTTGCTCTCTATTTTTGAGCCTACATGAACAGACACTCAAGACAGGGAGAGGTAATGGAGTCACTGCTCTGCTCATGCTCAACTCCTTTATTTCTGACTTCTGTTCATTTTTATACAGGAGCAGGAGGAATTTGAGCTCTCTGCACTTTTCTGGGATCTAAATACATCGTACACTCCATTCAAGCTGCAACAACCCTCAAATATTGGTGTGCCCCCAAATCAGTGCTATTTATTCTGGGAGAGAGTCCACTTTACTTTGGACTTTGCTTTTGTTTCTCTTGGAGCTGCATGACATTGCACAGCTTTTCTAAGGATAAGATCACAGACTATGCGCTGTGAGATTAAGGGGACTTGTTCATGGGGATACTGTGGTTTTGTTAATGGACAAAAAAGGAGATTTTTGTGAGCTCAACTTACATACAAAATGAATGTACATTACTGTGTTCTAATTGCAAATAGCTTGGCTGGGGCTTTAAAAGCCTTTCATTCCAAGTCCAGTGTTTGTCAAATGTCTTTTAGTACTAACCACGGTTATAAAGTGCACATTATTATTGTTAATACGTACAGGAGCCTTTTCAGCAATTGCCCTGCTCCTGCCCAGTCCAGTACAAACACTCTCCCTAGCATTGAAGACTGGAAACAACATGAATTAAAAGGGACTCCGATAAGATAGAAATAACTGGTTTCATTAGGACTGTGAGGTCTGAAAGAACTTTTAAAAGGCTGAAAACCCAGAACTGCCTAATCTGAGTGCAGACACCCCCTCCAATCCCTGTCTTGCAGTGCTGAGCTTGCAGAACTTTACCCTTGCCCTGTTTTTTCCCTATTTATTGTGCTTTGTTACATATTTTAGGTTTGATTTTCATAGGAGAGACAAGCTCGCTTCATTTCACTCGCTGGATTTCATGCACCAGAACTGCAGGGGAGGGTTTGGCTTTTCAGTGCTGCCAGGGAAAATTTGTCTTGTTTCATTCTTGCCAGTGGTGGGCAGAAGACCCTGGATGAGCATCTTGCAGCCACTCTTCCCTGCCCACTACCAGCAAACCTGCTGTTAGCCTTGCTCAACAAGCCCCCATGCAACTTGGATAGCAAGATCCTTATGTCCAGAGACAAATACAGAAATATGGATGAAATTCAGATGTCTCAGTCTATGAAGGATTAGGGTAATGAATCCCACTGACTTCCAGTGAGGCTTCAGTGAACTCTTAAGTGTTGACATCACTTTTGAAAGTGCTCCCAAATTGCTGCAGGACTTTATAGTTTGAGTGACTTGACCAAGGCCATGAAGAAAAGCCTGTCGTACAGCTAGGCATTCATTCAGGTCCTCTAAATCTCCGTGTAGTCCTTTAGATCCTAAAGAGCTTGGTTAGTGCCGTGCCCCATGTAGGTCTACAGCTCTTTTTCTTAACACCAGGTTAAGCCTCAGCCCACAACATCTCTTCAGGAAGCATTATACGGCAACTGAACAGTAATATGTAGAAAAAGATTAAATTCCTGCATTGTTATGTAGTTTAATTACTTGTGAAACAGTTGAATAAGAAGTCTCATTCTGGCCTGTAACAGACAAAGAACATCGATTACCAAATATTTACCTGGAGATAGTTATGTGGACACAAGAGTAATAGTGGAGTTAGGGGGGAAAAAGACAGGCAAAGGATGAACTAGAAGCCACTCAGTGAAATACAAACACAGCAGATAACATCCACAGCGCTGTTCGGTCATGTAACTCCACCACAGCAAAATTAGTAATGGAGTTGAAATTAAATATAAACCACATGTAATGTTATTCAGTCAATGTGATACAGTGCGGTGTAATGGCCTGATATTGTATATTAACCCTGGGAATTAGTAACTAAATTGCTCGCACCGACGACAAACAAATATCTGGTCTGCAGGGCTGAGAAGAGATGTTCTTGCTATGCAGAGTCATAATCTGATCATTCTGCAAAAGACTTTGGAGATAGACAGTCCAGGAGAAAATGTCAGTTCTATCTACATACATTAAGTGCAATTTACATAAATTACATGCTGTGAAGGATCAATATACGATCTTATTCATGGCTCACCTGTCTTCTTCTCCTGTCACCCCAGCAGTGAGGCAGGGGGTGATCTGTGTGTCAATGCATGCACGCTCTTGTCTGGCCAGGCTGATGTCAGCCCCCAGCTCTGCCCCTGCCGAAGACACTTTGAATGTGTACCAGTTGGCCAGGGTCCAACGCAGGCTTTTTCTCTGGGCATTTAACACACTCTTCTAAGCAAATTAAAAAAGTATAAATTTCTGCTTACACAACACTCAGACACTGTGTCCGAAATCACTGCAGCTGACAATGTCAGCCATGACCTCTTTCCTCAGCTGCACAAGGTCAGCAAGGGCAGACTGAATTTTTAAGCTGTTTGGTGTAAGTTAGGAAAAAAACCCCAGTTGTCTGGGAAATGTGAGATGTTGCAAGAAACTGTGTGATAAGATTACGAATGCCACAAACTATTTGCATGAAGTGTTCACAAGAAACCCTATTTCACTGTTTTCCAGGCTGAGAACTCCTTCTAATTGGAAATAGCCTCTCCCAGGCTTGTCCAAACCCTAACGAGAACCGATGAATCCAATAGGAGCAGGGGGAAATCTCCTAGCCAGCAAGTTCAATTCTCTCCCTTCACGGTAGCCTCTTTCAAACATACCAACCTCTACCTTAAAACATGTGAGGTTGCAAGTCCAGAGGGACTTCAGACTTCCTTCTAGTCCTTAAAATGGACAGCCTCATTTGTCTGAATATTTCTTGGTCTCTAGAGAGATGAATAAAACAGTAACCTGCATGTCAGCAATTCCTGGGCTGTCTACCACTGTGCCTCTTTGCTGAAGCAGCCGTTGTGGAGAGTATGTCTAGCTGTGCCAGAACCAACTCACCTTTCAGACGTGTGGAGATTTCCTCTCCTTTTTGCAAGACTTAAAACCTCCCCTTGAAACCCGGACTCCCTTGGCAAAGTATTTCAGCGTAGGTTCCCCCTGTTCACTTCCTTGACTTCTGGTCTAGCAACACAAACTCTGGTTTTACCCTGAATCTTTCTTCCCTCGGTCCCTTAAAAAAAAAAAAAAAACAACAAAAAAAGCCAGATGGCACAGAAATGTCAATGCTAGTTTAATGGCAAATGTGAGAAGTAAAACAGAAGAGGGAAAAGCAAAGAAATTTGTAAGCAGTCCCCCTCCATCCAAAGCAACCCAAGGAAGCAGGTTCTCCAGAGACGTAGTTCTTCTGGAATCGAACATATGGCAAATAGATTTTCTATTTTAAATTCACAAGCAAATGTTGGAACTTTCAAGCCAAAACCAATACATGATTTTTTTCTTTCCACCCAGCAGTAGTTAGGGTCTTCTACTGTGTTTTGCTCCAATAACTAAAAGGGCCAGGAGTGAAAACTGTGGCCTCACTAAAATCAATGGCAAAAATGCTCAGGTTTAACAGAGGCAGGATTTCAGTTGGACCTTGGCAGACTTTCACACTCAGTGTAGCCGCTCAGCTTCGGCGTACTGAAAGCAGCAGAATCCCACATAAGATCCCGGTGGCATCACAACCACACTTCATGACCCCATGCCCTCTCCGGCAAACAAGAAGTCTCTAATTTGAGAATAAGCTTACTGAATGGACATTCTTGGGATTCAAGAACAAAATCTTCACACTTCTAGCTCCTTGCGGGCTGGCCGCAGCGGGGGTTCTGGCACTTCACATCACAGAGAGCAGGTGGACCTTCATGTGTCACCTCCCATGTGCTGCCTCTCCACTCACATCCCCCTGTCAGATCACAAGTGTGATCCTCATCGGTACCAGGTTCCTGTTAGATAATATTTATCAACAACACCTTCCTTTCCTCAGCACAGGCAAGCTGAGATCAACCAAACTGCTAATTGATCCTATGAGCCGAGAGCCAGCAAAGCGCAGGGCCCTGCCACCATCCCAGGAGCCCAGCAGCAAGTCCGGCATGCTCCTTCTGCACAAGGCTTTTCCTTTCCATCAGCCCTTTTCCAAGCCAGCTTCCTCTAACTGGCTGTGAGATGTTGGGACTGAGCTGCTGCTTTCCCCCACCCTGGCAGAGGTTGCTTTCAGTCCTGGGAGAAGGCATTACTCTCTTCTGGCTTGAATCTGACAAATTTCTTATTAAAAGTGGTATCAATGTACCTGCCCTCAGGACTGGGCTGACAGTTATAATGCAGTCTGGGGTCCTTTGGGGAGAGAAGCGCTTTCTAAATGTAGCATGGTGTTATTAATGATAAGGAAGGCATTATAGTGTGTAAAATTAGCCTGCTGGAGACATCTACCTTCTGTTCCTTATACAGTGTGACATCCTTATGTGTCTTCTTATCTACAAAGCATATAATTTCATTAGTAAATTGGAATATCTCCATCTCTCCTAATTATTCATTATTTCTTATAGCTTTTAGAAAAACCAACTTAGATGTTTAAAAACTTGCTCAGTAAACCCCACAGCCGGGCCACCCCTACCGCTCCCTCCCTTCGCCATGGCCCTCCGGCTCCACTGGCACCGCAGCGCTAAGCAGCGCAGCCAGCTGCGACCTGGCCGGAGAGCAACCTGTCAACTGAAATCTCAATATTTATTTTTAAGCCACAGGAAAAGAGCCGCCTAAGCAAATCGCGGCCGCACACCGGTGTCCCCAGGGCACCCTCCGAAGCCATGACTGAGGAGGACAGCTGCTGACGGGGACGGAGGCAGGGCCAGGCCGACGTGGGGAGCTGGGGATGTTTCTCAGGTTGGTCTGAGGGGAACAGAGCAAAGAGCTGTTCCGCACCCGCTCTCTTAAAACATGCAAAGCCAATTTCTGAGAGACTTTGAAAGGAAAACGTGGGTTTTGTTCTCCCGTCCCATAGACAGGCTGGGGAGGAAGAGGCAGTAATCCAGAGGGAGAGGAAATAACCCAAACGGTGACTGAAATCCATGTCTCGCAGTGTCCCTGCAAAATGGCTGCCCTGCTGCCTCTCAGCCCCCCTCAGGGCCGAGCATCAAACCACAACCTGAAGCCAGGAGCAATGAAATAATACCCGTGCCATTTTAAAAAGAGAAACCAGAAGGAATTGGCAAGTCTTTCCAGTGGTTCAAATCCTGGCCCATCCCTGTTTGGGATCATCACCTGCTTCTGACCACCCAGGGTAAAAACAGGTCCAAACGGTGATGAAGGATGCGGAGATTCTTAATGATTTGTATTTACTGCAGAAGAAAAAATGAGCTGATGAAGTGAGACAGGATTATGTTCTTTTGTAAGGTTACGGACACGCAGCACAGAGTTCATTGCTAATGGGGTTAATCCTTCTATTGGGGAAAAAATCAGGTGGTAGCACCTTTAAATTGGCTCTTGGCAAGTACTCAATTATTGCAAGAGACCAATTAAATCAAATCGGGGTCACAGTGTCTCAGAACGGGGAGAAACAGTTCTCAGCCTCGTCTGGCTCGTCAGAAAGATGACGGGGGTTAGGAGTCTGCTGTGAATGAGGTTCAAGTCAATAAACTCCTTGTAATTAGATTCACACTAGTGTTTTGTTTTCCTTAAAATACATACAATTAAATGAAGAAAAAAAAAGTGTGAAGAGAAAAAAACATCCCATGAAAGCAGAAATAAGGCAGGCAAGGAGATAGCCGTGTTACTGCACCCTCGTACAGTGGGGCTCCAGCCTTGTTCACGCTGCTGCTCTCCTCAGGGGCAAACCTCACCACGGGAGAGTCAATGCTATGGTTACCTGCAGATGAAATTCAAGCTTTGTCCAAAGCCCCCTCCATCACCTGTGCACCATTTAAACTCTTGTGTTAGGGCTTTACAAATGCTTTAAACAATATAGCGATTTTTGGATTTGCTGTCTGTACTGGGGAATGCAATTGAGTCTTCCCTATGAGACCCATTTAAAGACTGCCTGTTATTAAAGACTCACTAAAGCCCTTAAACGCTTGAGATAAAACGATACCTAAGTGGGATCCTCATTACGTTGAGAAACACGAATAACTGCCTTGTTGTCTTCAGAGGGATTTAAGTGCTGCTTATGGAAAACTGCACCTGGGTCACTCCTTTTTGTCTGGACAGAGATAACTTGCTGTGACCAGAATGTGAGTGAGTGACTTCTGCTCCAAAGTAGGCCAAGGACAGTCTATTGGCCAATAACCACAGTGACTTGCGCATTAACGTGGTCAGGACCCATCTCATGCTTAAACACTTCGATGGTTTCAAAGACATAATAAAAAGACTGAGACAAATCTCCGGCCTGTTGAGAACTGCTTGGTTGCATACACTCCCAGAGTCAAACTTGTCTTGATCACCTGTTCTCGGCTACCTGAAACTATGGGTCACCTATTGATTTGGGGTTTTTTTTCTCTAATAGCTCAGAAAGATTTCTCCTGCATTGGCTTGACAAGAGCCTCTTCATCATGCCAGTTGGATCAATTGAATCCTGCTGATACTGCTGCAGTCTTTGTTACTTCCCCTACTCTACATTTCCACGTAAAGAAAATGTGAAATAGGATCCTCTCAAGATATTAGGGGAAAAAGTAAGATATCCAGTGTTAATATGCTTAGACATTATGTCAGCATCTCAGTGGGGATTGCCTTCACCTGATTCTTAATTTAGTACTTTAATACTTTTCCAGATCAGGTTACATAATTAATACATCCTCTGTGTTACAGAGAACTTTATTGTGCTGAAGATCACCAGAATAAAACAGTCTTCTATTGTTTTTTTAAAATATAAGTCCTTACTAAAATCACCACCCTTCAATAGAAAAATGCTACTCGCATAACCTGTGTAGGATTGTTAAATACCTGTTGCCTTTCCAGAGATAGTTGGGGTCATTAGTAATATCTATGCAATCCCGGAGCACGGGGCAAAAGCAGGTAGTAACAGACTCTTGATTTTCAGAACACACAGCATATACCTGAATTAAATAAAAATAAAAATCTAAGGCAATATTTATAAGGAAATCAATACCATTAGGGACATTCAGGAGAAACTGAGACTCACTTATGTAGAAAGCCAGAGGCCAAAGTCTCAAGTGCAGTATTTTCATTCCCCAGGCAAATACTAGATCCTTTATAGATTCATAGAATCATTTAGGTTAGAAAAGACCTTTAAGATGATCAACTCCAACCATTAACCTAGCACTGCCAAGTCCACCACTAAACCACGTCCCTCAGCACCACATCTACACATCTTTTAAGTACCTCCTGGGATGGAGATGCAACGATTTCCCTGGGCAGCCTGTTCCAATGCTTTACAACCCTTTCAGTGAAGAAATTTTTCCTAATATCCAATCTAAACCTCCCCTGGTGCTACTTGAGACCGTTTCCTCTTGTCCTATCGCCTGTTACTTGGGAGAAGGGACCGACCCCACCTCACTACACTCTCCTTTCAGGCAGTTGTAGAGAGCAAGAAGGTCTCCCCTCAGCCTCCTTTTCTCCAGGCTGAACTCCCCCAGCTCCCTCAGCCGCTCCTCACAAGACTTGTTCTCTAGACCCCTCACCAGCTTTGTTGCCCTTCTCTGGACATGCTCCAGCACCTCAATGTCTTTCCTGTAGTAGGGGCCCAAAACTGTATATGGTACTCAAGGTGGGGCCTCACCAGTGCCAAGTACAGCAGGATGATCACTTCCCTAGTCCTGCTGGCCACACTATGGCTGATACAGGCCAGGATGCTGTTGGCCTTCTTGGCCACCTGGGCACACTGCTGGCTCATATTCAGCCGGCTGTTGACCAACACCCTCAGGTCCTTTTCTGCTGGGCAGCTCTCCAGCCGCTCTGCCCCAAGCCTGTAGCACTGCATGGGGTTGTTGTGACCCAAGTGCAGGACCCGGCACTTGGCCTTGTTGAACCTCATACCACTGGCCTCGGCTCATTGATCCAACCTGTCCAGATCCTTCTGTAGAGCTTTCCTTCCCTCAAGCAGATCAACACTCCCACCCAACTTGGTATCATCTGCAAACTTACTGACGGCGCACTTGATCCCCTCGTTCAGATCGTTGATGAGATATTAAACAGAACTGCCCCAATACTGAGCCCTGGGGAACACCACTGGAGAGATCCCTGCCACTTTGTCTTGGGTCTGTCCTGCAGCCACAATCATGGGCAAGGGTGACTTGGGTTGGGTTTGGGTCCATAACTGCTTTATGGGGCTTTGCATCACCTGGGCATCTGTAACGGCATTACCTGTGTCTGGTAACTTTGTCCAAAGACAGGCTGTACATGCGTTCTTTCCCTACATCCTTCACCTATAGTACTACAGTATGTTCATTACTTGCTTTTACAATCTTTAGCCTTTATTTTTCTTTTGGCCATCTTTTTTGTTAACATTGCATCTATGGATAGCACATGCAGGGTTAAAAATGATGACAACTCTTATAACAAATGGATAAATAATTGCAAATCATCATCGATTGCACCAGTGTTTGCAAAGGTGCTTATAAATAGTTTATAACATGTTAATCAGAGATTAAGAGATGTTTTAATAAATAATCAGTGATGGCTATCTGTATACATATATAAAGTTACAGCACTGTATTGCTTTTCACCTTTCTGGTGTTTACTGCATCTTTACAGGATCGTTTGTGATCTCCCACTAAGTAGGAATATGTTGGTTTTTCATTTATACCATTTATTTACCACATTAAAATTTTTCTTTCCATTTATTAACAGTATATTAAAAAATCCTGGTATGAGATGTGTTTCCTCTTGCTCCTGCTCTCTTCGGAACAGAACTAAGGGTGCACATTGCCCTTCTTGTTTCACATTCCAGTTGCAACAAAAATCAGTGACTTCTGATTGTGCATTTGTGTCACCACCTTTCTAAAATGGCCCTCTGTGTTAGCAACACTTGAAACGAACTGGCAGCTTTCTGCCAAAGATTGATTGGTACCAGCATACAGTTAATTGGTGAGACGGTAGTCACTCAGCCGATCAATTCAAGCTGTTTGTCTTTTTTTTTTTAAGAGATAATGGGTTCTTTTGTATACCCAGGGCAGGACGGCTCATCTGTGCGCTCTGTACCGAATCTTACCATAACAAGCCCCATTTTGAGGCAATGCCAGAATAGCATAGTAAGGTTACAGGCATGCCCAGTTTTTGAGTATTTCCCTGGTGTGATTATAATCTCTGAAATTAACTTCAGAGCCATCATGCTGCAGTGATCGTTTAAAGGACTTGCTAACCTTTCTGGCCTTTGGAACCAGATACGAAGAGACAATTGCTCTTGGCAACAGATCACCCCACTGACGGCTGCGATCTTCAGCCTCCCATATGTACTAGGAGTAACTGAATAGGATTATGATGAAGTTAAATTGGCAGAGACTTGTTCTCTACTCTATTTCATCTGAAGATGAAAATGAAAATAGCCCAGCCTGGCATCGCCCTGCACAATAACCTGAATCTATTATGAGTTTTCCACTCCTGCAATCTGGAAACGTTTGTTTTGCTCAGACAGACAACCCTGGAAAGCTACTGATGGTGACAGTTGACAAACCCACCATGTTTTCTATGGCCATTTTTTCTCTGGTATGATTGCCCTCAGGTAGTGCTTTCACATATTATCTGTGTCCTACAGATTTCACTAATCTCCGTCAGGAGCTATTCCAAGACTCGCAACTCATGCCTCAGGAGTTACACAGGTTGTCTTTCTGGCGTAGAACACACCCCCCTCTCACCTCTGCAAACACACCTTCCAGTTCCACCACAGATGAAGTGTTGAGCTGGTTTGATCTCTCGATCCCCATCCCCCTTTTTTTTTAACATTGCAAAAATGTCTCATTTCAGAACCAGAACAACTGGGCACGCTGTAGCTGAGAGCTTTCTTTTACCTTGGAATATATGCATGTAGCTCTTCTTGGTATCAGTGGGAGGTTTGAATACATATTTAATATCAAAGGCTTATATTTAAAAAAAAAAGACCGATGATTCTACCTGCCCAGCTTTGAGGCACATGAAAGGAACCTGATTTTGAAGCCACGCTGAGCTCTGAGAATCAGGCCAGCAAGTTACACACCCCAAACACTTGTTTCTTTTTATAAACCCAGCTGAAACACGACAAAACAATTTTAGGAAAGCATATAGACAAAATATTTGTTATCTATGTAATGTTTGTAATGGCAGTCCTCTGCTTTCCCCAATTTCTTCACAATTTACATATAAACGAGACACCATAGCACTGGGTAGTTTTATTTCTCCAAAACACTCTCAAGTATGTTGACAAAGTTTTGAGACTCTTAAATTAAATATTTTCACTAAACACATAATTCGTCATTTGGTTTAAGAGGGAACTGATTTACAGATATGGTGAGCGCTTTGAGGACAGGCAGCACAGCAGAGCTATGGCCCAGGAGGTTCCCGCTGTGGCTACTGGTCTGCCTGACAAAGCGGCAGTCACCTTTCTCCACAGCTTCCCCAAATATAAGACGGTGACAGCAGAGCCTCCTCTGTGATGCGGTAACCTGTACCGAAGTGCTGTTATGTCTCACAACTGGAAGGCAAAACTATTGTAGGGTCCAGTGAAGTTTCAAGGGGAACCCATCCCTGGGCCCAGTTCTGCCCACATCAAATGAAACGTGGGGTCTGCAACAGATCCTGCCCAGCAACTGGCAGGTCCAGGAGAAGGCAAGTTTGTCAGTTGCAGCAATGGTTTAGGCTAATTTAAAGTCATTTAACATCTATTGCTTAGTGTTCAGCAACAAATTTTGCCATTTAGGTGCTACTTAACTAACATAGGAAAAAAACCCTGATTTTGCTACATCTAAAGGAAATCTTTGAGGCAACTCATGTAAGATGAAAGAACTTAATGTAGGACAAAAGATTTTTTTTAATGGCTGCGGATCTAATCTTTTCATGTTATCCCTCTCATTTACCTGTGGCTTATTGCTAGGGGTGTGGACAGGGAAAAGGCTTGGTGAGGGGCTACATGTTAGTGCTGCTAATTGCTTGGTGTGTCTTTATTAGCTGTGTCTCTCTGGCTCTCTGGTGTGCTCATTACTATTGCAGAAATCAATCCCCTCTAGTTGAAGTAGGGTTATTGTTGATCCTCTTATCTCTTCTTTAGATCATAAGTTGTGGGCACAGAACCTTCCGGAGTCCACGAGAGAGGAGTACCAGCACTGGGGATAGTCCTTCTTCTGCAAGATGGAACAGATGGAGACCATGTGAAGGACCCAGCACATCCCTACGCAGATGAATACAGCAAATCCCTGTGTAGTGCCTAGTTGCAGAAGAAAGACTGTCAGATCATGCTTACGCTTTGAAGGAGATCCTCAAACCAGAACACAACCAGCAGCATTTGCATTTTAGGCTTTGTTTTGACGCAACGAACGTGCATCCAAGCATGTGGGTAGTCACCAAACCTTTCTGAGAGCTCCACAGGCAGAAGGAGGAATAAGGAAGCATGGGATCCATTAAAAGCAAATGATGGGAGCAAAGCAGTCAGTTGCAGTATTAATAAAGCATTGCTTGCCATCAAAGCTGGATTATTTCAACAGCTAATCAGCTTCAGAGCATAAAGAGACTCTGGAGCAAGCATGATTGATGACTGAAATTCTACTAGTACTTTTGTAATGAGAAGGGATATCTCTAATCCTTTCTGTGGTGTTACCCTAAAACTCAGAGGCACTGGAACAAGCTGGGACAGATAGCAAGTATGAGACTGAGCAACGATTATCGCTGCAGACCGAAGGATCCTTTTTTTGTATGATCTACGGTTTTTCAAAAGTATGAGTAATCCCCCAAAGCCAGGCAAGACTAAATCGCAGGAATGGGTGCTGAATGGGGAGGTGTTTTTAAAATTCACACCGAGTATCTGAATCCGTCAGTGCCTGTGTAGTTCAGAAAACCTGCCCACATACCTGCCTTAATGTCACCTGGCAGTTTCTTGCCTAAATTCTGCCATCTGTAACTCAAGCGTTTCATCTAAGCCAGCTAGCTAGAGGCTTCCACAGAAGCTCATAAAGATCAACATCTCCTGAAGGAGATCCAACCCACCAGTTCTGGACACCTTCTAGGGCCAAATTAATTACTCCATGGACCTACTTCTCTCTGCAAACACTCTGGGAGGAGTCTTTTGGATAGACTTTAACTGGGCACCTACAGCTGGTGAGATGAATTCATCCAGGGTATCATAGCTCTGCTAGACAAGTCGTAGTGAACACAGATGCTACCTCTTGGGACATGACTTTCCACCTGCACTGGAGGATGCTTTTCCATAGCCAGAAGCCAGTGAAGGTGGTTTGCAGTAGGACATGGCTGATATTCAGAGGTGTGTGCCACACTTCTGACTCTGAGATGTGGCCAACGTGTGGGGCTGGGAGTGAGGGATTTGCGAGTTCACACTGTACATCACCTGCCTTCACTGCATGGGAGCTGGAGCCTGGAGGCACAGGATAAGGAAAAAAATGTGGGCAAGAGGATGGGCCAAAAACTCGGAATCAAAACAGTTCCCAAATTTTGCTCTTTATCAATAAACAATATCCTAATATATTGTTGTTGACTTTGTCTTCCTGGCAGATTTTCATGCCTATTTCTTGCCACTTACATGTTTTTTTTCTCATAACTGTATTTGAGTCACTTAAATGCTTCCCCTTCTCTATCATGTCTAAGTTTCCTTCTGGATTTCACAGAATTGTAGCTATATTCAAACCAGAGGGGCACAAAAAAAGAGTGACAGAATGCACGCATAAGGCCAGTTGCTAATGGATTCAAGCTGATTTATTACCCATTGCCAGATTTGGAGGTTCAAAATTATGTTAAAAACAATTTACAGTGACACTTAAAGCTGTGAAAGAGAATTCAGGGACGGTCTGCCAAATCTGTGTACCATCATCTATCATTTATCAGTCTGATCCAGTCAATCATCTAATTTAATTCACTGCCTTTATAAAGGCAACTATTACCTTAAGGTCTAAATGCCACCTCTGTATAAACTTGATACCCATGTTTCCGTGTTGTTCTGGCATGGGTAAGTAATTGCTAGGAGGACTAGCTTCTCCACTGGTTTTACCAGGCCACTCTGTCATCTTCCATCAGTTTGGCAGCTGAACTAACTGTAAATAAATTAAATCAGTAGATATAATATTTAGAGAAGGATTGTGAGGCTGGAAGCCACTGCAAATGAAGCAGAAATACATAACAAGCTAGAAAGTGTTTTTCCAGCCAGCCTGGTAGGAGATAATGCATACACATATTAATTAATTGTGACTGTAGGCACAAAGCTATAACACAAAAGCTAGAATAACTCAAAGCACTCGCAGCTAAGTTTCCTAAGGCACAGAGATTTCCCTCTTCACTGAAGTTTTGACAGGGAGGGAAGGGGAAGCATCTAATTTTATGCAAACGAGGACTCTGAAATACTTCACTAGTGTTTGTTGTTCCATTACTGTGGATATATAGCAAAGCATTGTCAAATCCTGGCCTCTTAAAATCCAGATTTAAAATAGTCTTATCTCTTGCACGATTATGGTTTGTGGGTACCTCATCAAGACGCAGGACCCTTGTGCTCAGTGCTGTACAACCCCTGGCAGTTTGTTGCAGACACAAGAGTAGATCTACATACTTGATCCACAGTAATCATGAAGAGTTTCAGGTGAGCACTGGGTATTCAGTACATACAAGGCAAAGCAATCCTTTCCCTGAACATTTTATGGTCTAAATTGAAAAGATGGGAAACGAAGGAAATATAGAAAACATGTCCCAAAGGCATGGTGAATTAGCAGAACCAGAAACAAAACCATATTTGAAATATACCTGCCCCTGAAAAACACAACTCCTCCACTCCCTCATATATGTAAGTGTCCATCCACATTAACAAGGAAAAGCTTACTTTACCTGACATTTTTAATAAGTATTTTGTTACATATTTTTGACAAATGCTAGATCTGCTGGTAAAAGTGACAGATAAAAATGCCAACTGTTTTCAAAAGACTGGATTTGCTCTTCCCATCCAAAAGCCAAAAGCCAAAGTGCAAACAAGTATCACCTGGATTTCTTGGCAACACTGAAGCTAGAATATGACATTCTTAATGGGACCCCATATGCTCCGCCATCCCACAAAGCCCAAGATGAGGGCCCGTGTTTATTCCTTGGGCTTTGCTACAAAGGCTCCATTCCAGCTCCTATTGCAATTACAGAAAGGATTCCTAGGCACGTGGAAGGGAATTGTACCAGACCTTGCAAGGATAATGCTGCCATTGTACTCCCGCAGAGGAAGAAAATATACCATAGTCTGCCAATGTTTTCCACCTGTTCATTATATCTTGACTAGCTTTGAGAGCTTGCCAGGTATGCATTAACCAACTAGTTGGGATTACCTTGCAATACCATCTTTACATCCCTCTAGTTGCTAAAGGGAATAGCTAGAGAATGTCAACTATGAATTCAGTGCTATTTAGCAAGTCTCTGGCGAGAGCTTAAGGGCACCAATGGAAAGCTGAGCTCGTGGCAATGCACTAACTAGTTTTTGTAAGTGCCTATATTTATGAGAATTTTACATGCACCCCTTTAGATACACAACATTCATTTTAAAAGGATTCACCTCTTTTGGAAAATCTCCAAGCATTGTATGCTGGCTTTGCAAAGAGTCAGCCATGTTGCACTGTATTGTAAGTAATCACTTTGGCTTGAAGTCCCGTGATTAATCATAAAGCAGTGGGCAAACTGCACGGCCAGACGAGCATTTTTAAAGTAGGTGTTTCATTGCAGCTAAAGCACAGCTGTCTTGGTAGATGAAGTTTTTTCCCTCCCCCATTATCCAGAGTGGCTTTGCGAAGTCCTTTGCAGTCCCTGAATGCAAAGGCTGGGATGGATCGACTGACTGTCTTTGGGCCCTTTCAGGGATAAAGGATGAGGAGTAGAGAACTTACAGATTGGCCCTAGGAGTATGTGAAAGAGGTTATTATTGAGCTTCCCCCCCCTTAAGACTTCTGGGAAAAGCCCTGTACAATAGGAGAGGGATGTTTTTGGGCAGCACCAAAGTACCAAATTCTTCTAGATCACAAAGCCCAGGGGAAATTAGCTAATAGGAGCCAAGTGGCCTGTGTTTGGCAACCTGAAGGCGTGATGCAGCTACTTAATATCCAGGAAGTTAATGTGCCATGTGTAGAAAATGTCCGTAGTGCAATAGAGACAGCTCTGACCTTTCTCAGCAGGTCAGCAGAGCTCCTCTATGCAAGGGCTTAATCAAGTCATATATAACTGCAGCTGACAGGAGCTCATGATCCACACACGTGATTCAGAGAAGACTCTCCTGCAAGGCACTTAGCACAGTTATCACTCCCATTTGGCAAATGGTCAGGAATTACACTTGATTTGATGAGGTGCTGGGAGATAAATTTCCTGTCGCCTCTCAAGATAGATGTCGTTGTGCAGCAATCAGTGCCAGTGAGCAGATGCCGGGTGTGCTGCTAAACCACCAGCTTCGTGAGCAGTGCCTTCATGAGCAGCACTTGCTCAGAGATGAACTGAAGGACATTCACTTGGTATTTCACCTGCTAATATTCTGCTGCACAGGGGCTACCCCTGGCTTAGGCTCTCCGTGGGAGCAGCCTGCCTTGTAGTCAACTGGCGTGGCCCACGCTAGGTCTGCAGGGACAGGGTCTTGGGAGCTGCTCCGTGTTTAATCCCAGGAAAACTAATGAAATTCACTTTGTTGTAATCATATCTTACACAGAGATTTTTATTTCATCAGTTTTATCACAGTATATCCCATTGACAGATGAATGCTCGATGTCATAGGAATACACTCTATTTATATTATCCAAAAAACACCTCACATGCTAGCAAAAGACCTAAGTACCCAATTCATCTCCTTTCTGCCCCAAGATGGCTTACCCAACATCCTGCACTTGGGACCAGCATTTGCAGCTTTTAACCTTTGGCACTTCAGCCACAATGTTGTGCAGACCATTCTATCACAATGCTTTAAGGATATGATATTTGCTGAAGAATATCTTATTATTTCTGTACATTGTTCTTTATGCAATAATTAATGTAATTCCACTAGAACAATTTCCAAAAGTCCAAAAGAATTTAATGGAAATAGATTGTTCTATAGTAAAAATTTTGAATAATAGTATTTTTTCTTTACTGAAAAACTTGCATAGCACAGCTGATAGTCAGCTTTGCCATCAAAAGACTCCCCTTTGTCTTGCTGTATCTGTCAGCATTGCTGAGTATACCATCTTCTTCCGTAGCATCCACTCTTTTGTGTTGTTACTTATTGAATTAGACATCCTGAAGGAAGACTGCTGTGTCAGATGAACCCAGGATGCGGGGTGAGTGCTGGGATGGATGTCATTGCTCGCTAAGATGTCTAAATTATCTTGTCGAGGAACATTACGGGAAAAAGTTGAAGTCACTTCTTAGGGAATGCAGGATGCTTTGTAATGCCCTTCTGCAGGGCTAACGCTCCTTGTGTGCCTGTCTCTGTGCTTTCAGTTTGTGCTTTCCTACAAGTCCACATGGTAGGCAGGGAGACTGCAAGGTGCGGGCTAAAGGCATGGAGGGCTGTATGTATTTGCACAGGTCATTAGACCCCAGAACTCAGACAGAAAGACTTAATTTGATATCACGACTGAGCTGATCTAATATCTCACTGCTGCCAAGGGAAGCTCTAGCATCTTCCTCCTATGCCTGATCCTGCGCTCCTGAGACCTTTCACTGAGCTGGTTCATCTCACTAAACTAGCAAAAAACTTCACTGGCTTTTCCAGTGAAAGGTCTGATGTGTAGAGGAGGCAGGAGCCTGTAGGCAGCCCTGGGGGAAGAGTATGGGGACAGAGGGAGCACCAGAATTGCCCCTTTCAACAACAGTGAGCCCTGAGATCACTTTGAAGGCACAACTCAGCCAAACTCCAGTTACAGTCAGCCCCATGAAACTAATTCAGTGATCTGGAAGCCTTTAAATGGATGTCAGTGACCACGTACAATATCCTTAGTGTGCTGGCTGCATTTACGCATTCATATATGCAGTAGGGTTTTCCCTGATAATAATCTAAGGTGCTAATTTACATATGCTGTTGGTAATGTCTTTAAAATATAATGAGGGTAATAAAAGCAAAAGTCTTGCCTGGAATTTTAAATTAATAGTTATCTGTCTCTCTTGTAACCTGCATGTGCTTTCCTCATTTGGGCAGAATTAAATCTACAGCATTTAAGGAATCTCCAGACATAAATGGATCAGAAAGTAATAGCCATTTATTTCCCAGCAGCTGACAGTTTTTTCTCCCCCTACCCCAGTGAGAAGCAGTGATTTGTAGCAGGGATTACATTCTGCTCCCTGGAAGTGGTGGCGAACAACATGATGTTGTGTTATTGCCCTCCTGCAATAATGCAAGGACATGTCTAAATTGATCTCTCTTCACTCCCATTTGGGAAACTGCTTGAGCCAACCCTGCAGAAGCCAGCAAAACCGTCTGACTGCGGACTGACATGTTCCCACTAAAATAATTTATGCTGTAGACATGAATGCATTTTGCTAATGGAGATTATCCTTGAACATGAGTAAAATTGTAGTATATCTGAGTGTGAGCCAGCGTGTATAGCCATCACTGACTGAGCTGTTTGGGGGAATTCACTCATCATATGCCTCTTCAAAGTACTTTACCTGGTTACCTCTGTTAGCAGTAGTGTATTGCTTTTCATTCGTGAAGAGAATTAGATTTATGAGAGAGGTGTGCCAGAGACAAATTGGAGACTGTACTGTCTGGCCAGGCATCAGCCTCCAGCCATCATCAGACAGCAAAATAGTTCGGAGTGTCTAATGAATGAAAACAGCCTACCAAAACTCAGTTCTCCAGTTTCAGAGGCAGAGGAGGGGATGTCCCCCAGTACCATTCCCTGTCGTGGTGCCTCTCCCTTGCTCTTGCACAGCTCTTTCAGTGCAGAGACCTGCAGGACGAGGGGCTGCCTGGGAGGATTGCTGTAAGAAAGCACAGATCTGGCAGCGTGGTAACGTGGGCTCTTGACTGCCAGGCGAGGAGATGTGCTGGGGGCTCGGGCTGTCGTGTGACCCCATGCACTGGCACAATCCCTCTAATGGCCCTCGGTTCTTCCTGTGTCATACAGCCCAATGCTGGCATTCCCGGAACCCTAGGAGCCCTGGGCAGCCCCGGTTTTGGAAGTGTACTCCATAGCATGCAATGAGCTGTAGCAGCATTGAAATGGGTCTGGAGGAGGTGGGGATTTGATGCCTTCCCCTGGTGCTCACACAGCTGAATAAGATGTAAAGACAGGCGACTGACGGGGAATCCTTGTATTGTGGGATCATTGCAATGCATCCTTCATAGCACAAGACAGGAGCCTGCTAGAAGGATTGATGGGCTGCTTCTCCAGAGGGGGCTGTCTGCTAAAATCCAGTAAAGGAAATATGGAGAGGACACAAGTTAACAACAGTTAAAACAGGCCAGGCCAAGCAGGCTGCCTGCTATGACAGAGCCTTGGATCTGAGGCCAGCGCACAGCTGGGCAGGCACAGCTCCAGCCACCAAATAGCCAAACAAAGCAATGGCAAAACATGCACTGCCCAAGAGGCTGTGGTATATCTGCGAGAGCAGAGATGAAACTGGAGCATAGGAGCTGGCAGGCAGCTCAGCCACACCAATGGGGGTGGGACTGGAAAGAGGGAAGCACAGAACCTTCACCCCTGCCTTGCTTACTGGAGAAGAGTCAAAAGAAGCCATGCATCTGAACAATAGGCTAGGAGAGCATCATCCCACAGGCTGGGCACAGACATGAGGAAGGAGAGGAGAGGAGAGGAGAGGAGAGGAGAGGAGAGGAGAGGAGAGGAGAGGAGAGGAGAGGAGAGGAGAGGAGAGTGGAAACCAGCTGCCAAGAGCCCCTTGCAAGGGATTTGATGTGAGAAGCCCTTTGAGAAGAGACACTGGAGGGTCAGCGTGGGTGCACTTGACTGGCCAGCCCATCTGGAATGCAGAATTGCTGTAAACGGTTGTCTTTGAGATCATCTGAGCTTTAGATACATGGTTTGCCCACCTGTTATTATTCAGCCTGTGTTACATGAACAGGCACAAAAGACACAAGAAGAAAGGAGGAAGAGGAGCAGAGATGGTTTAAAGCTACCTTTGTTCCCTCTTTTGAGCTGCTGAGTTCCTACACCAACCATAGAAATGCTTGTGACATCACTTTCCGCAAATCTGTGGAGTTTTTCTGTGTCCTCTGTCACTGCAACATGCGGGCTCTGGGCCTCGGTTGGATAAATGAACATGTGTTTTGGTTTTAGCAGCTTGCAGTGGATAACTCTGGCATGATCAGAAATGGAGAAGTATGTAACAACCCGATGTGCTCCCTCTCCTCCCAACATTAAGCCTGGGACCCCCACTATGCGTGTGAACCAGCCACAGCAGACCTAGATTTCATAGATTTTGTGAAATTCCTGGGCCAAGCATCGAACAATCCAAGAGTATCTTACAGTGGGACCAAAAGAAAGAGAACAAAAGCTGAACAAGCCTTTATTTCTCTTCCTCCTCCTCGCAAGAAACAAGCAAACAAAGGGCTTTATCCGGCATTAAAATAATAGTTTTTAAAAGAATAGATTGAGGGACTATTTATGTTTAATTATCCAGCTTAGAGGAAGAAAACAGTCGAGACAAGTTGCTAATGCTGCAATCTATATGTTTCAGCATTCATTGGGTGCTTTGGGGGGTGCAGTGAATATCTCTGTGCACGTTTCGCGATGAGTTTCTCTTCTTGCATCTGTCCCATCTTGCCAAGGTTTCATTCTACACTTCTCACGGCAGGGGACTTACTGATTACTCTCCTCTAATTGAGTTTGGGTAATGAAAGTCACTAAAAATCTCTTTCATGTCGTATGTTGTCATATATCTCATTAAACCATTAGATTTGTTCTAGACCCCTTAAAAAGAGGCCGGGGCGGGAAGGGGGGGAAAGAACAAAAAAAGAACAATGTGCTAATATTTTTCAAATGTTTCCAGAGAAACTGCACAGCATAATTACAGCTGCTTTTGCATTATTTAACCTGCCTACACACCCTTGGGGCTCTGAAGAGAGAAAGTCAGACAAGATCCGAAAGAGCTGTTTTGTCACACACAGTTGTGTGGGGGATCAGGTTACTGAAGGGGCCAGAGATTTAAAAAATATTCACAAATGCAAGTTTTCCTGGGTTAGTTCAAGGCCATCTGGGTAGAAGACAGTGTCAACGCCAAAAGCAGTCCAGGCTGGGACTACTCCAAAGGGATGTTATATCCAGCTGTCCCCTTACCACTTTACTGTTTCCCTAGCCCACCTTTTTTAGCACATTTAACATCTTTCCATGCTTGCATTTCACTTGTAAAATACTACTTACTACAGAAACTGCTATATCAAGTGATGGAACCCACTCTTTTTTAAGGAAAAAAGATACTACATCTCCCTACAGACCCTGTTTATGTCCACAGCCCGTCACAGCCAGCCCTCTAAGGTATTCACTGCCACTCAGACTTGCACTTTCCCTCGGCTGGAGAATGGCACAGCGGGTGTCTGCGTCTAGACAGCGACCTGCTTGGGTTGCAGGTACAGGCACAGTCTGGAGCAGGGAAGCTTAGTGCTAAAAGTTGCGCTTGTCGCTCCTTGCAAATCCAGAACTGCTGTAAAATTATTTGCAGCTAAGATCATGATGGAGACCTGCATCCTAAATCTCTTCTGAGCCTAGCTTTGCTAGCTGCAAAGTCGGGATGTAAGACTCATCACTAACCAGAAAAGGTTTTGAACGAGCTTACGGCCTTTGCTTTGAAAAGATCATGCTCGCTAGTGTGTTGTGCTGACCTGCTGTAACGAACCCCAGAGACACGACAGTGTTAATGCATGGTAATGCTCCTCTGGTACACAGTACCCCAGCAGGTAGAAGCAGGAGCATGAATATTTGAAATTTAACTTTGCCTAATATCACCCCATTTACTTTATGTCAGACTGTGTTTATCTTCCACTGCTCACATTTAAATGTCAGAGTATCAGCATGTCTAAATTCCTCTTTTCACAGATGGAAACTGTCGATTTTTAAACACAAAAGGCACCCGGGAATGTGATATACATATTACCCTGGCACAGAGTTTAACCTTTAAAGCCTGTTCTTTAAGAACCTGCTTTAGGATAAAGCCAATCACTTCAATAAAATGATAATTTACTGTTCTATAGCTCCTGGATCCTGATGAAACCGTAAGTACTTTGCAAAGGATAAAAGCAGCATAGATCAGGCTCTAAATAATATTAATTAATGTGCAAGATAATGGAGAACTAAAAGTTTATGCTCCCCATATACCTCGGGGTCTTCCTGGCACTGGCACTGCAAGACAGCAGTGCTTCACAGACACATTTGCTGGTGTGGGGGGGGATTATTCAAGCCCTCCACAATTTTAGGCTGTGATTTTGTCAAAGGCTTTTGAGATTAAGATTCAGAGACACTTGCTGGAATTTGGGCACGTACCTTCAACTCTCAGGATTGCCGCCCCGTTCATCTACAGGGTGTCGTCTTTCCCCTGGAGTCCTTCAGTCTGCAAGAGCCAAAAGAAACTCCAAGTCAGATCCCAAACAATGCAAGAACTGAACTTTTGGACCTGTTTTCCAGGTGTTTCTATATTTTTTGGACCCCAGCTAGAGATGTGAGAATTACAAAATAAAATAAGGCTCAGTAAATGAACAGATATTTCAAAAAATCAGAGTCTGCTTTGGACATTTTGAGAAAGATGAAAGCAATTTTGCTGTTTGTGTCCCAAAATTTTGCGTGTCTTTTGGGTGACAATGGCTGGTTATTAAAGCAGGTGAATGCAAATCTGATGACAGGAGTAGGGAGACAAGGGAGCTCAGGAACATTATTTTAAAAGAAAAAATGCGCTTTACCTGAATATTCTCCACTTGGTTGTCTCTTCACTTTACAGGGTTTGGGACATAAAAGCAGTGCTTCCCACTTTGGTGTGTCATGGGGCAAAGCTAGATATCATATAAGCAAGAGTAGCCATGGTGGAGATATTGCTTCCATATATTTTTGACCCTTGATACGCTCCTGTGGGCTTGGATCCTTCCTTGCCAAGAAGTGAATTCCAGGGATGCTTTTCTACCATGATCACACCAAAAATCTCTGAGCCATTAAAAGCCAAAACACTCGAAGGAAAAAGGTTTCACTGGTTTGGACAGCAGGTAGAAATCTATACAGATTCCTTTAATTTGGGTAATACCTCCCTCTCTTCTTTAGAAAAATATGCCGCTATTTCATGGTGGGGAAATCTCTCTCTTGCTTGCACTTACGGAGCCCTGGAGATATCTCCACCAATTACCATGTTATTAGCTCTTTTAAAGGACAAAAACAAATGGGCAATTGAGGTTTGATTGCATTACAGAATGGTCTTTTTTCCTCTGTTTATTTTTGTCAGCTATGTCTAGGTAATATATTCCAGGAAATGAGACAGCGGTGCTATCTGGGGGCAAGTTTAGCTTAGATAGGTCTGCACAGGCCTTTTGTCTCATCTCTACGGATACCCTCTGGAGTTTCATACTCAGCCCTGCCTCAGCTGCCTGACTTGCCCTTGCTTTCATCTCTGCCGAATTCCTTGCAAAGCTGTATGGAGAAAATGCAGTTTTGCAAGGTGTGGGAAAAGGGTTGCCCACATGCAGGAGTGGAAACAAGGTCTGGGATCAGTCCTAAGCTCTTTGCATTATTGCTTCAGTGTCTCCCTCAGCACAGTGGCTCCTGTCCTGATCGCTCCCCTGCACCCTCGAGCCCAGCCAGCCCAAGGAAAGGTGTCGCATCCCCCTGTGCTGCTTTTGTAATTGGCTCTAAACTTTTACATGGACTGGAGAAAGGCTGAGTCTAGCGAGGCTCATGCAAACAAGCAGGCGTTAAAGGTAGGGCTGGCACGATTCATCCCTTACAAATATGTATGCTGATCCAGCATGCTGCATTTTCCACTCATCCCTGAAAAGCATTCCCCTAACCGTTCCTTGATGTCTGTGTGGCACAAGTAACCGCTCAATTAGATCACAATTAAATGGTTGTTTGATACCCTTCATTAGAACAAAGCTATTTGGCAGGAAAAGGTGAAGAACGGGTAAAATAGTCTACTAATTGTATTACATCTCATCCTCCAGCACTGAAACTTCCCCCTTATAATTACAATAACTCTGAGACAGAGGTTTCGTGGGATGAATGGGACAAGCAGTAGAGAGTATAAAACTGCTGAGGAAGCAGTAACTTTGTTATGGTGGTAATAGAAGAAGGGCTGGGTAGGACATATGCCCAGGATGGCACGGTGTCGCTGAAATACAGTTGTCAGCACAAGCGCAGAGCTCTGCCTGCACGCAGCTGTGGCGACCAGATGCTATGTAAGCTGATTTGCTGTGTAATTTTATGGATCGTCTTTAAAATATGGCTGTTGGGCAGTGATAAGCCTACAACTTTATCTGCAAGAGAGAGTTGTTATTTATCTAGATTGATTGGATTATAAAGTCAGGACCTTTAATTAAAGAGTACCGTAATCCAAAATCAAAATAATACAAGTTGATGCCCAGCACATGGAGTGGGTTTTCCTTAAAGCAGCTGGGCTCTGTCTGCTACTGAAAGTCCATTCATGCTGTTAACAGCTTCTGTCCAACTCCGTATACTGACTGGGTTTTTAATAAAATCTATGATATTGAATTCACCAGCTCACATTTGTGTATGCTCAGCAGATGGCTTTATGAAGAGGTGGTAGCGGCTATTCCACAATTTCTAAGCATCTCATTGGAAGTCACCCCAAAAAGGTGATTTCCCCCCCTCCTTTAAGTGCTTTTATGTGCTGTGCAGTGGGAGGGGTGTCTATTCGTGTCCCAGCAATGGCTGGTCTGAGGGGTGCAACTTAAAAGAGCAAAATCGACTGCTGCCCGTGGGGAGTGCTCCAGCCCGGCGCAGAGCTGTCTGCCAGCAGCTCATGCTCTGTCCCAACACAGGCAAATTTCACAGGGGGGAGAATAGCAAATCCTTGACCCCCTCTGAGCCTCACACTGGGATTTGAAAGCTGGGCTGTTAGTGTTCACAGCAAAGCAAAGCATTGCTTTGCTTTTAAAATGAGGAATATAACATATTTTTTAACCGCTCTTCTCTTTTTTGAGCAGCTGGAATATGTTACCCAGTTTCTTTCCTCTTTTTTTTTTAATTTAAATCTTACAGAGGAAATTTCAAGCTGATTAGTTAGAGTCTGGTAAAGTAATAAAGTGACTGAGAATAGCGTATGAAAGCAGAATTCCCAAATCGGCGGCAGTTGTGTGGCTGCCGAAGCGTTCCGAGGTCCTAGGACAGGCGGGAACTTCACCGTGCCCTTGGCTGAGCTGGCAGGAAAAGGTCAGGGACTTCGTTCCGGAGGTGAGAAGCAATTTGGTCTGAGGTCACTGCAAGAAGCTTTAGTTTCCCCTGAGCATTGAGCAATGCAAAAAAACAGCAGTGAGTGCTCACAAAGCCCAGCTGATCCTGGTGGAAAAAATAAAGCCCCAAACCTCTTTTGCAAGATGAAGGCATGGCACAGCCAGGGACTGCGAATGAGCCTGCTGCTTTCCTTGCTGGGTTGCAATCCTTCCTTCTCCTCCCCTGTTGCAGTCCTCCACAGCCCTAAGATTTGTTTGCTTTTCCTTCTCTTCACTTTTTTTTTTTTTTGTAGGTCCACGCTCAGGCAGGGAGTGTGCTGCCTTCCAGATGCTAAAATGGATTACTGGATTAACTCCTCTGTTGGCTGTTCGGCCTCACAGAGGCTGGAGGTCAGGGAAGTTATTAATTCACAGCCTTCTCCATTTGCTCATTGCGACAGGGCTGGAACTATTGACTTAGCAGATTCAGTGGGATCTTGCAGCCATACTACAGTGTGCATTTCTGTAAGCAATAAATCAATATACATCTTTTGATGTCTCTTGTTATCAAATGAAAAAGAAACGTGTGCCAGATTATAGATATGTACACGTGCCAAGGAAAAAAATGCAGTGTGTGAGACGCTGCAGCCTTTCCAGCAGGAGGGTGCCAGCTTTTAGACTCATGCCTGTGGGCCAGGTGACCGTGGTATTGCCAGTGAGAGAGATAAGCCCTTGGCCATGTGTGACACCCTGTGAAGCAGCGCTCCCACCCAGGGGCCCGTGGGGAAGCGGATGGCAGTCTCAATGCCTGCCTGGGTGCTGGCTGCACACTTGGGCCTGGCAGCTGTTCCCTGCATCCTCCCGTGCAATGGTGATAAGCCAAAAGGGCGGTACAGAGCCCGTGACCATGATAAACACAGCAATGGCACATTGGGTAGGTGGGAAGCCGGCTGGCTCAGCACAGGGGGCAAAGCATTAAAGATTTTTAAGCAACAGTGATGATGCTAAGGCAATCCAAGCAGAAGGACAAGCCTGGCTGTGCTGGCTTGGAAAAAATTGGGTTTCCTAAGCCCCTGTGACCTGCAGCATGGCACACAGCACAGCAGCAACCTTCAGCCCTCGTGTGCTCCCCGGGACTCTGAAACAGCCCATGAGCACGCCTGTGTCCCAAGCTGCAGCTGAGCCACCTGACCAAGCTCTGCAAGGAGATACGGCCAAGCAGCAAAGAGATACTCCTGGCAGCACAAAGGGTCAGCCTTGCCCTGCAAAGATCATACGCCTCAGAAGTCACGCACAGAAGAAGTCTTTGCTGGTACCTCTTCTCAACAAAGGGAACGTGAATGTGGTGATGTTTTCTTCCACATCCAGATGAACCAGTGCCTGGCCACCACCAGCCCTTGCTGGGCATCACCAGCTTTCAACTTGCTCCAGCACAATGAGCTGTGCCAGGTCCAACCCGGGTTTAAGGAGCCGTTGGCGATGCGCTGGTTTGTGGATGACACCTCCTGTTTGTGACACATCCTCCTGCTGCAGGTGGGACCATGAGATGGCAAAACAGTGCAAGGAGTAAACGATTCCCTGAGGAAGTTCAAATAACAAGAAACCCTTTGAATCACATGGATGATGATAGCTTGATTGCAACTTGTTAGTGCTGGCAAAGCAAGAAAACTATGCAGTTTTATACTGCATTTACTCCTCTAGAGGAGAGGGATAATACATCCTCTCAAACGTGTCTTTGTGGAATAAAATTCTTCAACATTTCTAACATGCTATTGCTAGGAAACAATAACAAGTAACTATCTTCTCGTAGCTGCAAATAGGCATAATCTTGTGTAAGGCAGACTTTTGAAGATTAAATAGTTGCAGATGTAGCCTATTGGCTTTCAAGTTGCTGGGATGGACAATATCCCCTGGAGACAACAGGAGTTTCTGTGCATCTGGAATTTGGCTTTAACATGAACTTTATTCCGCAAGGAAGATGGATTTTATTGCTGTACCATCCAGTATATAAGAGCCGATCTGTTCTTATAAGCATATGAATAAAGAAGGCTGCACTTATGGCAACTTCTGGCCCCTCCAAGGCAAAACACTCAGCCGATAAAGAAGATACCTTTAGTGAAATCAGTGGCTTTCTGATTTCTACTCATGCAATGAAAAATAGTGGTATGATGGAAATTTGATGCCTTGGAGATAGGAGTGTCGAAAGAGGCAGAGACGGCAGGAGGATCAGTTCAGCTCGGATAGGCAGCCCCCGAGCCCGAGCGCTCACCAGACAGCACAGCCAGCCGAGCCTTCAAAGAAGAGCCAGGCCTTTTGCAAGGGCAGGGTTTAACGGCAATGTTTTCTATTTCCATTGAGCTACAAATTGTACGTGACCTTACTGACTGGGAAGTGGTTTGGTTTCAGTAAGCCAACATCTATATTGGCTGCTCATCTGCTCTTGAAATGCAAATTCCTATTAGTAAAACATACCATCATATGCTTAGTTAATAATAAAAATAGAGATTTTTGACTTGTTCTCTGTCCTCAGTCTAGACAGATTGTTAAATATCATTTTTTAATTTTTGTATTTCTAGTATTACTTATGTGGCAACATGAATCAGCTGGCTATAAATAAATTAAGATGGAAATCAGAAGTGTAATTCTAACCATCAGAGGCATGAGGTTCAGGAACAGCCTTTTAATGTGATTAACGAAGCAAAAATCTAACTAGTTTGAAGATGGAAGTTGATAAATTTAAAAGAATTATGTGAGATACGTGCATACGGAGCATCCTGGGAGTGTCCTTTCGAGCCGGTGCTGCTTTGTAATCAATAAAAACATAATTTGTGCAATATGTTCAGGGAAGCCGCTTCATATGGCTTTTTTTAAGGGAAAATTCTGCACAAGAGCATAAGAAACATCCTGCGGAGGGGAGCAACTCTCGGTCTAGCCTAGGGCTCTGGCAAAGCAAATGGGTTTGGGGCAATAGTGATCTCCTGGGAGAAAAGAAAGAGTAACTGATGTTTTTCACATGGGCATTTGTCCTGCTGTGTTTCTTCCTGAGCCATCTAAAACTGAGACATCTCATGAGAATTAGCATTTTAAGGTTTGGCTGAGGATGGACAAGGACTGGATAATATGAACTGACTTGGGCACCCTTTGAAAATCTATTTGTCTGTTAGTAATCCTCAGGCAACAGGTTTTGGCCAGAAAGTTAATCCCTAATAAGGATGTAAGGTTGCAAAGTGAGCTGGTACATCCCTACGTGAATATTCTCCTCTCGGTGTTACTTGTCAGCACAGCTTTTTCTTCAGAGAGATACTGAAGCGTAGAAGGATGTGATAACATTTTAGATTTGCAGTCAAATTTTTGAAAGCTTTACTTTACCCACGAACATCCATAGTCTATGGATTGATTATAGTCAGGAGCACAAGAGGCAAAAATGTCTGCATCTCTCAGACAACTCCAGACCTCTCCACCAACTATGGAGGGTGTTGCAGGAAAAACAGCCTCTCCTTCTGCAACTGTTGGTATTGACAGTGCCAGGAGGAGGTAATAACAGCTCGTAAGCAATCAAGCAAAACTGAGAGAGCCCATTTAACCCCTTCAGTGCATCAAGGCAGAGACACAAGGAGATGAGAAAGGGAGCTTCAGGGCCTCTGGTGGGCAGAGGATGGGTGGTCGGGTGAAGAAAACATGCAGCAGGTAGGATTTGGTTCACGGTTTGAGATCCAAAAACATGGTGCTGAGCAATCAATAAAAAAGGGTCTAAAGGGTTAAAAATTCTCTTTCTCACATGCACCTGATAAATAAAATACAATTTCCAACTCAGAGATGATCCAAGACCATTTTCCAATAAGATATAAACCCAGGGCTTAGAAAATGCACACACACAAAGCAGATGAAACTTAAAAGTGTTTTCCCAGCACAGTAGTTTTTTTTAAAAACAGGTGACCTTTAAAGAAAGCCAGTGAGAGTTCATTTGCAGTAAAAAAAAATCAAAAAAATCAGCTGGGTTAATCCAAAAAGCCCTATCTCCCAGACACTCTTCTGCCGTAGTTTAGTACTCTTTTTAATAAGTATTTCAGCATTAGGATTTAAAAATTCATTTTCTTTTAGTGATGGAATAAATGGCAGCCAAGGGCTGAAACATCCTCTCCTTCCCCATCCTCCTCTCTCGATGTAGCATAGCCAGAGATAGCAGCTGCTATCTGTCCTTTCCTTGCATGGCGCTTTCATCCAGAAGGAGTTTAAGCTCTCATTGGCATCCAGGTGGTGAAAGGGAAGAGCTGGAACATCTCCCTCTCTTGGCTCTTCCAAAGGTCAGCTCCAGAGCTGAGAAAACTGTATTAATTTTGTCCAAGACTTCTATAAATTGGAAAAAAATCCCAACCTAGAGATCTGCGCCCCACGTGGCAGTGCCCTAAGCAGATGTCAGAGTACTGCAGAAAGGTGTTTTCTTCCTGGGCAAGTTCTCTGATGTCCGTGGTGAATCTTTTGCTCGCCCCTTTCAGGAGACCCGCTCTTGGTGCCCACATGCATCAGCTATTTATGTGTTTCACAGTCCTTCAAACAGGGGGATAAAGAAAATGTAAAACAGACATTTGGCACAGACCTTTGAGATACTTGTAGCCATGAAGGTCTCTGTCCCCTGCTCTGAGCTGTTGTCCCTGCAGAGAGGGAGCCTGGCTCTTCTGGCGTGAGCACTACAGGACCAGAACAAGAACATTCATCTCCTGTGAGAAAATATTACCAGCATGGAGCAAAACTGTTGTAAAATGACTGCTTTCAAAGTCTCTGAGGCACTGGTCAGTCTGTCTGCCTCTCTCCTGATATAAAGCACATTTGTGTTAAAAAGGACAATGGCTAAATTAAAATGCCAAGCTGAACAATTGATCTATTATCTTTACAAATAATACACAGGATGTCCTTGCCTTTAAAGGATCAGGAGAGAATGATGTGTCTTTATTTTATTATTTTTTTTCAATGTTGCCGATTCATGCAGCTTGAGGTTCTTCATGTAAAGGATCAGCTGCTGGAGGCACATCCTGTAGTGATGGTCTCATCATTAAAAAATAACTGTGTGGTGAAAAATAAAACGCAAGCTCCAGGTGAGGGACTGAGTTGGGAATAAGGCTCCCATGCATTACCTGCTGGCACCCTTGTAGGTAAGGCCTGACAAACCAGAGTAAATCTGGAATAATCCTGGTGTGGTCCGCAAAATTACAGCAGGGAAAACCCAGCAGGAGATGAAGAAGGTGCTGTTCGCAGCGTGGCTGGGAGCACAGCTCCTGCTCCCATGTGCACACCAGCACTCCCAGGGCTGGCACACCTATAGAGAGAGCTTGTGCTCACTCTGAGAGCTGACTGACACAGCAGCCTGCATAGTCTTTAAATATGATCATCCTTGATGCCTGTTACAAGTTTTATTAATTTTAAAAGCTTTCTGATCTCTTCCAGTTAAGCTTTAATTACTGTTCTTCATTTCCAGCCCATAGAAAGATCAAAAACAGTTTAGAGGAAGAGGCTTTTTATTCCTTACCAACCCTGCCCCCTGTCTTCACTGGGGATTATATTTCTTCACTTTGCACATCCATGAGATCATTAAGTATAAAGCAGCAGTCAGCTAGCAACATCTACAGAACCATATTCCCATCGCCTGTGGCAGGATGCCAAACACAGTAAATATGACTTTAAGGTTGTGCAGTTGGTCTTTTGAGCTTTTACAGTTTCTAGCTGGAGGGGAAAAAGAAAAAAAGAGACCAGCTGGTGCAATTAGTGTTGTTTTCAATTGCCAGTTTTGCAACAGACAGGTACATGGATATGCTTTAGACCCTTCCTATTTGGTGTGAAGGCCACTGCCACCTTCATCTTAAAACAGCAAGAAGAGGCCAAAAGATGTCACAGGTTGGGGAACTCACTGGTTGCTTCATTTGAAATGGAGAATTGCTTTTAAAGGGTCAGATTTATTCCATCAGTGCCCAGCGGTTCTGACATTTGGGTTTCTCTTTGCATCTTCTGACAACCATTCATGCATTTGTCAGCTCTACAGAGTGACCGCAGTGTGTTGTAGCTCACCAAGAGCCATGTGTGAGAACTTGCCCATGCACAACATGACTGTCACTCCTGTGTGTGCCAGAGGCAGGCTGATATTTGGCTTGCTGACCCGACCTGCCAATCTGATCTTCAGCTCTGGCTGTGGTGTTTAAAGCCTGAGGACTAAAAAGTAAAATCTAACAACTTCCCAAATTCCTAAACAAGCCACTTGCTGTCCAAGGGGCTGGAGAACTGAGACGCTGCTGTCCTTATGCAGCACCAGTTCTGAACGGATCGACCCACCAGGTCTCTCAGTGCTTGGCAATGACATCGCTACCATACCAGAGGGCCACAGTTCCCATCACCTGCATACATGATGAAACTGGGGATTAGGACTTTTAAATGTAGCAGGCCCAATTTACACTGATCTCCACGAGAGTGAGGTACCTAGCTACTTTTAAGTCTGATCCATGCTGCCCTTCCTGGGAATGAAATGATATTTTCTATAATGGCATATAATCAGGGATGCTGGGGGCTCTTATGTCACGCTTTGGACATGAAAGGATCCCTGCTGGAAGACCAATGGATATCCCTCACCCCTCCATCTTCCTAACTAAGGTCAGAAAGTAAAATATGAACAGCAAGACAGTGTTATGCTCAAGTGTGATTTCTACAGTGACTTGCCTGGGATTCAGAAATCTTTCGCTCTGTTCTCCAGCTGCCGTAAGATCTCCTGACAAGGAGTCACAACTCTTTTCTCTAGGTTTCACCTCAGTCCAACAATAACTGCAATAAAGAGAAAAACAAACAAGCTGAGAAGTGTGCTGAGCAAATGCGGGGGAAATATTTTTTTACAGAAAGTCTAAGCAGTTTTGCAGAGCTCTTTTCAAGTGCATTTACTGAAATTTCCCCAGAGCCTTTCTAATGTAAGTACCATTGGAAAGATTCTAACTAAGAGAAACAGCTCCTGCTGAGTGATAGTCCATAGCTTTATTAGTGGAGATCAAAGAGAATAAAACAATTACTGTAATTTCCAAGGAACAGTTTTTCCAGGGGCACAGGAGATGAAGGCTATGAAAATAGGTCCATGTGTGCTTAAGTAATGGGTAGGCATTTCAGTCTTTAATTTTTTTTGCTGGCAGAGGAAGTCACCTCCTATTCTGGGATATACTAATGCAAACATGAAGTAACTTTTTTTGGCTTCCATAGAGTGCCCACAGTTTTAAAGCTGTGTGCATGGGATAACTGTGTAACTCCATGGCTCTTATGATGGCCTACAGGATGCTGGACAACCCTGTGGGACTTGGGTACCTTACAGTCCAGTGGGGGACAGGACACCTTCACCCTCATGTCCCTGGATGAGGTCTGATTCAATCCTGTGCTCATTTTTGGGGTCCCAAGAGACAAATCCTGATGAATCAAATGCTGCCACTGTTGCATTTGCAGGTGAGCATCCAGGGTGGCGGTGAGAACTGTGGTTGACGCGTGCTCTGGAAATCAGGCTGCGTTACCCTCCGTGGATGCACAGGGGATGATCCTCAGGCTCGCGCTGCACTTGTCTCAGAGGCTGAAATGCCCCTACAGCTGGTCTGTGCATGGCAGCTTCTCTCCAGCAAAACAATTGTCCTTTATCCTATTATATCGTAACATGTGATTTAGAGATGATTCATCCCTTTTATTTGAGCCCGGACTTTGCTATTATCTTGCATTTCAGCCAAATATTATTAGGAATGTTGATGTGTCTACACAGGGACATTTTCTGCAAAATTAATCTAAGAACTTTTAAAATGAATGAGCATATATAAAATATTTCTTTTGAACAATAATGGACTTAATTTAGTTTATCTTAATGCATTTTGGAGACAAATCACAACAAACCAAGTAAAGGTCTCTGTAATTCCGTCCAAATACAAGCAAATGTAGCTGAATGAATCCACTTTAAATTCCAGCCTTTGGTTAGTCCAGGTTAATTTTCCAATGTAAACAAGCCCTACATTAAAGAATTAAAAATAGAAGACACAAACCCCAGTTCAGTTATGGCGGTGATATTCTCAGCTTTGAAATCTGCAGATCTGGGAGGCTGTGTCCCATGTTCTCTTTTACAGAATGGGATATGCCCGAGGGGCAGGGAGTCTCCAACAGCGCTGCCTGCTCTCTCGATGGTATGTCCAGACTGTCACTTCTACTTCACCTGCTTCAGAGCAGCTCCAAGCCAAAAGCAGCGGCAAGGTTGGCAGATCTGTCATGCAGAAACCTTCCTGCGACTTCAGGTGCCAGAAAACACAAGTGTTAGAGCAGACATGGGAAAGCGGCATTGCCTGGAAATGATAACTGTGCGATCCGAAGGAGACGTGTACCAGGAGTGAAGCGGGAAATCCCCTTCCTCTGCGGGAGCACTACAAACAAACTTAACAGCTCTGAAATCTTTCTCTTGCCTTAGGAGAGAAATAAATGGACTGTAAAAATAACTAGGGTTTCCTAAAGAGACACAGGTGTGAGCACAGAGGCACTGCAGACCACTTGGGAGGTGGGCAGCATCATGTCCCAGGTTGGGAAATGGAAGGGGTACATGTGAGACAGCATGTTCCTCGTGGGGCTCAGCCCATTACAAGAGCAATAACAGGAAGATGAAACAAATCTGACAGCAGTAGTGACTAAAGTGGAACAGCAAATTAACTATCACTGCTAATGAGGGGAAAAAACTGCCAAAGCCTCTTGCTACAAAATGGGTCCCCACATATAGTGATGGCCCCAGGAAAAGTGTTAATTTGGCACTTGTCCACTCATTTGAGAAAATCTTCTAATGAAATTCTGGCTAGCAGTCATGGGTATCACTTTGAGAAGCCCATCTCTGCTAAAAGAGGGAAGGCGCCTTGGAGACCCGCTGCCGGTCAGAACAGCAGGTGAGCGGACTCAGGGACGCAGATCCAGCAGGGCTGAGGATGCTCTTCACCAGCACGTGTCACGTGGAGAAAGAGCCTTTAGGGCCTTCAGAAAATAAACAAAGGATACAAACATTTAATGATATCACCTATGTACTGTAAAATATACTGATCCATTGTTAAAGATGGAAGAGAATGATATAATAAAGAAGAGAGAAAACTTTTCTATCAGAATGCTTTTTCATGTAAAACTCTTCTGTTGTGGAAGCAAAAATTGGCATGGGAAGTCCTGGTCAAATGTAATTTTCATAGGAGAACAAAGAGGAAAAAAGCAGAATCTATCTTATGGATGGTTAGCAAAAAACATTGGTGTCTGTTATCAATAAGCAAAGATCTCAAAACCATGTACAACATTTTCTTAAGAATTTAAGTTTGGTTTTTGTTTTGTTTTCAATTAATTTCCATTAAATTTTCATTTCTCTTGTATTACCATTTATTGAGCCGTTCTTGTGCAGTTTTCTGTAGGGACAAGAGTCTCTCTCAACCATTTCCAGACAGAATATTCATTATTTAGTTGAATGGGCTGAAACACAAAAATGCCGCGCCATGGCCAGGGCCACACAGCAACGCAGTAACTCAGCTGGGAGCGGATCCAAGCTGTGGCTCCTGGTCTCTGCTCTCATCGCTAGGACAGACTCTTCGCTTGAAGGCAAAAGGGGAAATGAAAGTGATTGTAGGACACTCTCCAGGGCACAATCACAAGCTAAATAGGCTTTGTTTATGTAGACGGCTTTCTAAAAGTCAAACCATTGATAATGGGGGATCTTAATATCAGGCTGTTGTCTGGGATAACCACAGTCGACTCGCTGGGGACTGCTCTTGGAGGGCGTACAGCATGCTGTATTTACACTGATACTCCAGCAGTCAAGATCAGAAGCAGTTTTGGACTCAGTCCTAGGAAACGAGCCAGGTATGATAAATAAGATATATTCCAGGGAATATGTAGGGCCAGTGAATTACAGAGGCAGGCCTGGTATTGGGCCTGTCTTGCCTCTCACCATTCCCACTGGGAACACAGCCTGGTGTCGTCCACATGGCTTTGTAAATCCTGAAGGAGCACACTGGCTTCCCCAGAGCATCCAAGACTCGGGTTCTTTTCCCCTGCCATCTACAGCAGCTTTTCAAGCTGCTGAGCCAACTCAAGACGGAGCTGACTGGGTGTCATTAGCGGACGGAGAGAGGCAAATAGCATCATTCTGGGTTAGCTCATATACACATGACTTGTTGTTTGAAAAGAGACCTTGAGCTTTGCTGAACCCAATGTGCTCATCTGTAATTTTCACTTTCCCAGCAGAGATACACCCACATTTCTCCAAAGAATTACAGTTAGTTTGGTCCCGGCATTTGTTGAATAACTTCATTTCTGATTGCCCCTGCTTTAGAGCGTCTGAGAAAATAAGCTGATATGGAAACACACCACTTTTTGTTTGCTCTTTCCTAAGGGAACATTATATTATTAATGTTTTGTCATAAGTATCTGGAAGTTATGGAGAATATTCACCGTCTTCTGTGTTCAGGGCTTCTAGAACCACAGTTTTACCACCCAAAACAATGTGCCAGAAAGTCAGCTGCTGGTGTCAGCCAGGAAACAGGGAGCAGAGACAGCGTTGGCAATTCAGGGGACTGATTAGGCATCAAGAATAATAATAGAAAGATATTATGAACAAGTGATTCATGAGAAAAGAAAGCTGAAATGTCCTGATGCTGCTAAGTAAATATTTACCAACTACTAATAGCTTTGCATAAGATCTGTTAATGTCAGATTTGCTAATAATAAGAAGAGAGTAATATATATTATAAATATTACTCAAAATTAAAAATTTGAATAAATTCCTTCCTAAGACAAGGACATTAATTTTCCATTTGCCTTGTAGTTTGTGAAGATAAACTCAATGGCTGAGATGAGAAGAATCTTAGAAGATAAACACACTCCAGAAATTTTAAGTTGTCATTTAACCCAAAACACTCATTAATTTTAACCGCATATTGAACCCCACCGCTTCTCACCTCCTAGACAGCGGCCTGATGGAGCTGGAGCCTGGCCACCCAAATATAATCAGCCACCCACAAAAGACAGGGAAAAAAATGCTTTTAGTGCTGATATAAATGTCATTTTCATTAAAGCTCTCTTTCACTTAGTGACTATGAAGGTCCTGCCATATCCCTGTGAATTTTCATACTAAATACCTTCTAGCAAGTGAAATGCACACTGAAGTAATAGATCAGTAATGCTCAGCTCCCTAAAAGGAAGCCTGGTTTCTAGATTTTTCTATGTATTTAAGAAAATTACTTTCAGATCCCTCTTCATATTCACACTCCAGCTTTTCATTTCTAATTCCCCATCACTTATGTTTCTGTCTGGGCTTGGTTTTCCTGAGAACATTTGGGGGCTTCATCCTCCATACCTGGAAGTTTTATGGGGCTTCATTTTTTTATTTTTTTTTTTTTCAGAAGAGGAGAATAAAAGTAAACAGCTAGACGGGTTGAACTGAGCAGGGTTGCTGTTTCAGTTAGACAGTCTGAGACTTAAATTCTGGAAAAAGCACCAACCATAATCTGAAATTGAGATTATTTGTGCAAATATTTAGTGGTGTTGTCCCCACCATGTCCCGCCACCACAGCCTAAGTCACGCTCTCGTGTCACCCTGAGTGCTCGTTTGCTGTCACCTAGCTCAGGTCCCCTCTGCTCAAAGCTGCCTTTTCACACAGGCTTCGAGTGCTGAACATTTCTGATAGGAAACAACGGCTCAGGAAAGTGTGGCAGCTCAGCAAAAGCCATTTCCAAGTGACTCACTGCAAGGTGCTGCAGGAGGTGAGAACTTGCACAGTGCAGATTATCAGCTTTCTCTCCTGTTGACTAATTCCCTGGTATGAAGTGAAATTCTCAGACCATATTGTGCTTTTGATTAGTGCTGCCAGAGATATGGAAAGCAGCAACGTGTCCAGACTCTGGCAGCAGATCACAAAGACACAAACCCATGTGAACAGCATGGAGAGCAACCTCATCTCAAGTTTAAAAAAGAAATCAAACATTTTCCAACTTCCATTTGCAAAGACCTTCAGGCTCGGGCTTTTACACTTTTTATATATCTGCACGTTTTATATCTTGCAAGAAAAAAAAAGTAGCAGCTTCACTTCTTAAATATCCCTTCTTTGTGGGGCAAAACTTAACACCATCACTGGGGCTTCAGTGAATTTCTCTCAAGTACTGATGCAGCAGATGAGGAACATTCCTTATTTACTAACAAATGATTAACACCACGTTTAGACATGCTGAGAAAAACAATTAAACCTTTAGCATCATCTCCCTGGCTGTTTTAACTGGCATAGTTTTACTATTTGAGCCTGCCAGGATCAAACCATGGAGTAGTCGCGGAGATGACCACACTCACCATTGAGGGGGCTCTGAAGGAAGTACAGAAAGGCTCACGAGGGAAATTATTTAGCTAAAATACAAAGTCCTCAGCTAATTTATGCAAGCATTTATGCACAATTCATGCTAATGTATCCCATGATGTTGACAGACTCTAGCCATTCATCGTAAATCTCAGGCACCGGCTGGCCGCATGGAGCCCATAAGGAGAGCGGATGGTTCTGATGGGCCTCTGTGCCAGAACAAGGATCTTCCCAGGACGTCTCAGTGCAGGATCAAGGCCCTGGTTTGTACCAGACAAAATCCTAAACAGGCCTGAGCTTGTTCAAACAAAATCCCCGCTTTCTGCTTTGCCTGCAGATGTACATTTTGGCTGCAGAAAGAGAATGAAGCTGAAGGGGAGACTTTGTTTTCAACTACAAAGTTGGAAAAAGCTGGGAAAATGAAGCTAACTAAAACTGATGGCCTATCGTTCCAAACCGCAGCAAACCTCCGGGCTCCATGCAGAGAAAGCAGCGGCCTTGGGTGATAAATTGATTGTTTTCCTGTTAGCTGTGGAATTTGTTAGTGCTGTAAAACTGCTGTCCATGCTGAGCAGGACTCCTGTTATTCCCTTGAACCAAGAGAATAACAAAAGGCTTCTCTGGAAATTCTTTACTTCTCCATTTTAAACAGATGGCTGCTGAACTCTGTAAGGTCAGCAGTACACTGTCTGATTATCACCACGTGGCTCCTTTAAGCAGAATAAATTAGAAAAAGAGAAAAAAAAAACACCAAAAAGACAGCCCCAGACTTGCTCTCTGCAGAAGAGCTTGGTGCAACCGCACATGGATTTCAATTTTGGAGAATCACAGGACACACTTCCCTGACTGATAGCAATTGTTGGAAAGCAAAAATAAATATGTGTGACTCATCATTCATGCAGGTCTAGGGGACAGAGCACCATACCCTTCACGTGGGAAGGCAATTTGGTGAAGGAGACTCAACAAACTCAGAAGACTTAATCATGACTCAGTGCTGTGCTCCCACACCCACACACTTACCAATGGGACCCACACTCACGCGCCAGGTGTTTGATGTGGAAGGAAGACATGCTCCAAAAATAGACACCAAGATGATGTTTGGATGAACATAAGGGAGTCTAATAAGAAAAAATTGTATCAAAAGAAAATAGCTAAGTGGAATTTGAAAGTCAAAAGCTGAGAAGTTTTTAAAGAGAGAATGCCTTGTCTTGCTATAAGCATGAGATCAGATTTTCAGCTGGTAAACGTCAATGTAATTTCATTTACCTACTGGAACTAAACCAGTTTATTCCAGTGAAGGTCTGGACAACCAGACTGCTTTCTCTTTTTAAATAACACAAGAGCCATTTCCACCCATGCCTATACATGGAGCTGCCAGCAGCAGGAAGGGGCCTGGCAGAACTGGGTAACGACGGTATCGGTTTTGTTTCAGCAGCTCGGTGCCCGTGTTGCCAAGCCAGACCCCGACCAGGCACTCGCCAGCTCCCACTTGCAGTCCTCATGGCTGGCAGCACACGGCACGCAGCTCCTTGCCAAAACAGGTCACACCACGGCACAGATTTGGACCAACGCTGCTACTGAATTTCCTCATTGACCAGCCTGGCATAACGGGAGGGCAGCAGATCCCAACTTGCAGATCAGCTCCTTACTGCTGTAGAAGATGTGGCAGCTCTGACTGGGGTGGGAGAGGAGAAGGCAGGGATTTTAGCTAATTATCCTCAATCTCCAAGTCTTTCTACAATGTGCATTGTCAGTTTGACATCCCTGCTGTGGTGTAAGCAGAAATGTCCTCACTTTTCTCATTGCCACACAGTCCTGGCTTGCCACCTCCAGGAAGATGGACACGTCAGGGGGGCGCGGAGGTGAGACAATCTCTACTTGCCATCCCTCTCCCCTTTGGCCCAGGCTCACCGCTCTCCATCTAACTCTGGTCTCTTTACCCGTGTCTGGTTTTAATCAAACCTGTCGGCACGGAGTCCCTGACCTTCTGAAAAGCCTCCAGTCCCTGCATAATTAAAATGATTTGTCTAATGCTGCCCCATGAAGATGGATTTCAGGAAGGAAAAAGTGCAAACTCCCAGAGATGGTGGAAAATGCAAATAAAAACAGCGTCAATCTGGCGTAGATAGCTGTCACTCAAACTGATCTCACCCGCTGGAAGGATCTAATCAAACACAGTCTGCCTCCAAGATATAAGGCTGGGAAATGAATCTTTAAATGGTGTTTTCATCCATGCTGAAATGGCTCAATTTATGCTTTGTTTTGTTTGTGAAATAACTGCTTTCTAAAAAGAAATGCTAATACTGCTACAAATAATTAATGTTATCTGAATCTATCAAACTCGAGGAGGGGGTGATTAGATTCAAAACAGTAGAGATATTTCTAATCTCAATGATATGAGACAATATAAAAATGATGCCTGTGTTCTTAGATAACCTTTGGTCTCAGTCTTTTGCTGAACATCAGTGCTCCTGAGGCTAGCGTATGTTTATTTCTTCAGCTGAAATGTAACATTTTGCCCATATGTTGATATTAAAACAAAAATTTCACTTCCGAACTCTTTAATCTTTTTATTCATGTGTTCTGTCGCTCTTAGGCAGAGATTTTGAGTACCAGACTCTGCCTTATGTAAAATAATTGACTGTATTTTCTCTGTATTTTCTCTTCTCTGAACTAATACACCGCATTTTCTCCCTATCTATCATCTAGATGAATGCACTGTGTTTTCTATCTATCACCCTGCTAAGGTACTCATCGCTGGGGTGTGCAGCCAGCAGATAAAAAGGATAGTGATGCTATATTAAATAAAGAATATCGATATTCTACTCTCAGTAAAACCGAGCCAAATTGTAACAAGTGAGTCGCCATGAGGAGAATTTGGCCCTCTGTTTCAAGCAGAGGGCTCTTCTGAAGCAGCTCTCCCAGCCCATGATATTCACAGGCTTTTCCTTGCAATGCCATAGGCCCTGGGAAAGACAGGGTTCATCCCTTGTCCTCCCTCTGCCCCAGCCCTCCTTGTTGGAGCTCACACAGCCCTCCTTGCCAATGCCCAGTTTGAGCCCAAGATTTCTTGTCCTGGTCAGTGTGGACATGGAGAATCAGGTGTTGCACTCAGGTGAGCCAAGAGAAGAGATGAAAGCCATGAGATTTAAGAGCCTGGCATCTAGCTTCTGTGCCTTTAATGGCTCGGACCTGGCTAGTGTTTGCCAGCAACTTCTCCTAGGTCAGCCTGGGTTAAAAGCTGCATTTCAGAGAGGCAGACCCACAGCTTCAAGGGCTATTAAATGTCTCAAGAAACTGGAGCATTCAAACAGCTGCAAATACGACAAAACTACATAAATTGAACAGGTTTTGTGAATATCTGCCTGATAGAGAGCTAAGAAAAGCAAATCAGGATCCTTGGATGCAGTGTTTCTTGGATGTAAAATGGTGCACCGGTTAGGGTCGTTGGTGTGAATTTTTATGTGATGGGAGTAGTCCGAACTGCAGGACTGGTGTCTGGGATCCAAAATACAGTGAAAGCAACCCCTGGCTGCTTCGCAGACAATTCATCATGAGAATGTCCATTGTGAAGAAAAAAAGGGAGATCAATTTTTTAAGCAAGTCTGTCCTGAGAATGGGCAGCTCAGGCCAATGCCCCTCTAATGTACCATATAAACTTTAATGTACTACCACTCCATTTCAGCTATTTTTTTTTCCCCTCATTGCAAAATGCTGAATTACAGTTAAATGCTAGATGGTATTTCCTGACTGTGGGACTGATTGCTTGCCTTTGTGCATGGCTGGTTATTTGTTAGCAGCAAGCACTTCAAAGCCTAACAGCCAGTCCAGACGCCCAGGAAAGTGGTTCAGCTCTCTTTGCCCACCCCACTACGTTAGTTAAGAGAGAGGAAACATCTTTTGGCACTTCACAACAGAGATATGAAAAGTGACTGCGCTGCTTTTGATGCAGAGGCACCACGTCTCCCTGCCAGTCAGCACATCTAGCCATTTTCTCCGTGGAAATTGGGACAGAGCTGGGAGGGGAAGGGGAGTAAGTTGTATTTATCCCAGGTGATCAGTCTGTAGCCTGTTTGCAATAGAACTCTTTATACCTGGTCAACTAAAGAAGGTTTATGATGTTTTCTCCGTTCTTAGCAAGGTTTCCCTACATTAAATATGAGAACAAAGCTCCCTCTTCCAAGAAAATATATGGCAGGTGGTCTTGTTGGTCTTGTTTCTGGTTTCTCTGCTGATGGGACAACATTTAATTAGTAATTATGCATATTAATTACAAGAAAGCAGCCATGATATAGCTGCTCTGTGCTGAGATTTTGTTAAGCTTAGAACAAGAAAGTTGGGTTCCTCCCTTCAGCAGGTCCCCATGTGCAGCCCCCAAAGCATCAACATAGCTTGAAAAGCAAATTTTCAGAATACTGTATCATGCACTGGCCTCTGCTTTCAGAGATATATGGATGGCAGTGGGTCACATTTTCAAGCTTTTGATTTCCTTTACAAGGAGGAAGGATACATTAAAGGACCCAGACCTTCTTTGGACAAAGTGTTTCCAGTACTTCTGTGCTGTAGGCAAGACGTGAACCTCCCAGACGCTGGGGTGTGAGAGGAAACCTTTCCTTTCTCCATACACAAGACCTATACTACTCCACTGAGCAGTTTGCAGTCTGTCCTACAGACAGCAGCACAGAAGGAATTAGGTTGCAAACATGAAGACTGGATCCAGGTGACAACATTGCCTTGGCCACTCATGCTAATTTAAAAAAATCAAACAAAAGAAAGAAAGAAGGGAAAAAGAAACAGCATCAGCAGACCAAAAAGCTCACGGGGCACCTGACATAAACAGGAGCATTTGTTGTGGGAAGGGGAACCAGTTTCCTGTAAAAAGGATTGCAGCCACGAGAAATCTTAATCTATTGCATGTCAAAAGATTTGAGCTGAAAAACATTTCTGTTCTTTTATTCCAGTATGTTTTGTCATCTTGTGCTCTAAGAACATCTCGAATAGCTGTTAATAATTTATATCTAACAGTGGCATACTAAATCACTTGGCTGTCAGAATGGCTTTGAAACACAGGGTCCCTGGGTCTGTCCTGGATAATGAAGGGAACTCCTGCATCTTCCAGGTGCCAATAGATTTTGCTTTTATTTCTTCTAACAATGTGATATGCAGCCTGTTAGGACATGATGCATCTGTGGGCACTTGAAAGCAGGCTTAGACTGACAAAAAAAAAAAAAATCCCAAACAAAACACAGCCTGATGTGTATACTCTCCAAAATCTGTCTGGTCTTTGGAAACATTGACCAGTTGGGATAACAACCCTAAAACTGCTTACTGAAGTAATCCTTGCACTGGATCAGGAAGACTTTCCCTATTTTTGTGCAGTGTTTCCCTGTTGGAAAAGATTGTAAGTTACTAGTCATATTTAGGGCCTAGCACTCATCTGCTAAGTTTGCAACCTCAGCGACATCCTGTCGTGGTCCTAACTGACCCACCTTCAAAACTGCTTAGGTGACACGGAATGGGCTGTGATAAGATGACATTAATAAAAGCTCTTTTGAAACCTTCAGAGAAAAATGCTATTTAATAGCAAATTGTTGCTGCCCTTATTTTCAAAAAATGTATTTTCCATACCAAGGACTTTCACTCTGAATAGCTCAGCAGGGCTTTTCCTGTAGACTTATTGTACTTTAAAAATGCAAAATTTGCATAGATCATCATGCAGAGAAGGCCACAAGCAGAGGAAAGAGAAAGAAAGGTACAGGCTGGGGGTGACGTAAGGAAAGGAACAGATAGGGCAGTTACAGGTAGAGGAAAGATGCATGAAAAAGGAAACAGAAATGAAGTGCAAAGGGAAAGCAAAGGGTGTCATTCCAGTGACCAGCAGTGCAAAGCAATAATCGACTGCTGCTGTTTAACTGGAGGGCCAATTATATTATAATATTTGCAAAAGGGAAAATGAAGGATTTCTTATCTCTGCTGGGATTGAGTGTCCTTTTTCAACACTGTCTCTGTGGAAGGGAGCCTTTGCTGGGCATGTGCTGCCAGCTGCGGCACAGGGCTGGCAGGCAGCAGCTGGCAGCCCATGCATGATGCATCTTTTGAATGCAGGCTCTCCATCAGGGACAACCACTTGATCTTTCTAAAGAGTGCAAGACCCCGTACGAAAAATTACTATTGACTTTCTGTGGGTTTAGAGCAAGCTCTTATAAAGCAAAGTGTTTTCTACAGAAGTTTGTGTGGTGCAAACGGCACCTCTCAGCAGCCGGGGAGTCATTACTCCAGGCCCATGGTGTGTGTGTGTTACCTGCCGAGCTCATCTCGACGCAGTTCAGGCATCCCTCTCCTCCACACCCAAGGAGCCGATTAGCCTGGATGACACCGGGCGGGCTGCAGTGCACGTGGCTTTTTCTTCCTTTTGATTTTCTAAATCAAAATGACATTGAAGACAGACGATCTGTCGCAGTGCAAGGACGACAGTGCCCTCTATTGTCCCCGTGCTCTCCAGCACCTTCCCCTCCTTTCTCCAAGGGCTCTCAAGAGAAGCCTCTCCCTCGCAGCCTCTCCTTTCATTTCCTTGCCTTGTTGCACAGCTAACCCCCCAAAATTTAATATAAGTCAAGCATATTCAAGCATATGCAAGTCTGTATCTCCTCAGGTGAAAATTAAATAGGGGGTGCTGCTGCAGCTGGATTTCATATGCATCTGATCTATAACGAGGCCTGAGTCACACAAATTGCCTTAAGAATGAAGATGGGGTATAAAAATGGAGTGAGGTGCAAAAATGTATTAAATTGAATGTCCGAAGACCAGCAGATACTGCAGGCCCCGCGCAGGGCCCCGAGGCCTCGACAGGGCCTCACGCCCTGACCGAAGGGCTCACTGGGCTGGGGGCAAGTGTGGAGGGGCACGCAGGGCTTCCCCCTCGCCTCCACCGCTCGCTGGGCAGGAATCGGGCTGAAGTCCTGTCAGGATCCTCTTGTATTTCCGAAACAACCAGGAAAAGGCGTTACTGCGCACAGGCGGCGCTTGGAAACAAGAAGTTCCTCAGCACAAAGGGGAGCCACAAAGGATGCAACGTAGAGGCTGCGGCGTACCTTTGTTCTCACCGACACAGTCTCACATACGAATGAGAAGCGTTACAACAGGCACCAAGGCCCGTGTCGGGAAATCCTCTTACCCCGGGCAGCGCGGCCGCCCGGCGACGCCATGACACCCCCGCCAAGCCCCGCTCCTTCGTCATTGGCTGTCCCCGTCGCCATAGCAACAAGCAGCTTGGAGGCGGCCGGGGGCAGCCGGCGTTGCCCTATCCAACGTGCCCTCGGGGCGAATCCGCGCTCTGATTGGCGGCCGCCGCCGTGCGGTGGCGAGGGGCGGGCTTTTCCCCCGCTACCGCCCCGGGTTTCCCTTCGCGATGGGGGGACCCGCCTCCTCATTGGCTGCTGCCGTTGCCCCGGCGACGGGACGACGCGGCGCGGCCCAGCCGGGAGCCATGGCTGACTCTGCGGGAGGCCCCGGCGCCATGGCCCAGCCCAGGGTCCTGCTGACCAAGGAGCCGGCGCCACAGACGGTGCCCGCTTCCGACCTACCCATGAAGGTGTACGAGGTGGGGCTGAACACGGGGACCGACTCCTCCAGTGGCTTGGCCACTGCTGGCTTCCGCACTGCCAAGTACCTGCCCGCCGAGTGGCACCTGCACAACTCTGAGCTGTACCACAAGGCCTTCGCCGGCTGCGAGCAGGCCGAGCATGGCCGGGCAGAGGCCAAGGAGCTGGCTGAGTATGCTGCTGCTACCGCCCAGCGTGCCCAGCAGGACTCCACGGCCGCTGTGAGCCAGCGCCTGCAAGACATACACTTCTGGAAGGCTGAGCTCCAGAGGGAGATTCAGGACCTTGATGCTGAGACCCGCCTGCTGGCAGCCCAGAAGCTGCGGCTGGAAAGGGCGCTCGATGCCACCGAGGTGCCCTATGCCATTGCCACCGATAACCTGCAGTGTCGGGAAAGGAGGCAAGCCCCAGATTTGGTCTCTGATGAGGTGGAGAGAGAATTGCTGAAGGTGAGCGGGATGTTAGGATGTTAAGCGTTGTTGGCAGCCCTCTCGTAGTGCTGCCTTAGTCTCTAAAATGGTTAAAAGTTTGATCAGTAGGTGGTAACTGCAGCTCGTGAAAGTGTCTTCTGGCAGTGCACAGAGGCCTAGTGCCCCTTCCTGGCAGCCTGGACTTGTATGTCACTCCTAGATTTAAGAAGGATTGTTTAAAATTCTTCCTCTGTTTAAAAAGTATTTAAAATCACATGAGTATGACTAGAGGAGGCCAGATCCCCTCTCTCAGACCAGATCAAAACAAAATCAAAACAGGTTTCCTGAACCAAGATGGGCACCCTATTCTGGCATTAAAATTCTTCCAGCCTCTAGTTGGCTTAAAGTCCCCTCATCTCTGCAGGTTACATTTTAAAAATGCAGTACCCCATGAGCAGACTATTCGTGACCAGTGAAATACTCCTTGCCTGTTTCCATGCTCAGGCGGTCCAAATCTGGCAGTCTCTGCCATTAGCTTTTACTACGGAGTCTGATGCTGTAGTCTTGCCAAGGTTTACAACAAGGTGGTGATCCAACACTGAACTACAGTGTCTCAACACAAACCATCATTTTAAATGTCCTGCAGGACAGCAGCACGGCTCTCTGAACTGTACAATGTAGTCGTGCGACGCCTGCATGAGATGACAGCTCCAGGCAAGCAGGGGGGCACAGACAGATGGTATTTCTGACAGTGTGACTTCAACAAGCCCGAGACGCCTGAAATTTGCTTGATCCTTTTCCTCGCAGAGAGGACTCTTTACTTTACACTTTGTTATCTGTCACTGAGATCCAGCATTGCACGGAGATTGCCTTCAAACCTAATGTAATTATTTTGGCTGCACGTGTTACAGAGAACAGATTCTGCGTTATTTTTCATTCTGGAATGGTGCGTATTCTAGTGTCCCACAAATAAATTAATGATTATTTGCCTGCAGCCTCCAATATACTGTGAAAGTTGATTCATGATGAGTTACTGATTAAACCAGATGATTAATATTTGTTGTTAGAAAAATATTGGAGAGACTTATATAGTTGATGGGATGATAGTATTTAGCAATATTTTTAATAGGAATTGTGTACAATTGCTGAATTGTAATCAATATTTAAGAGGTTGTTCCAGTCAAAAATATAAACATGTGAGAGTTAGTGTACAGGATATTTCAGTGTGTGAATTCTTGCAAGATTTAGATTACAGAAAATAAATTATTTTCATTGGCCGCTGATGTTTTAGAGAAGTCTGTGAAATGTACAATTTACATTTTCTGTCAGGATCTCTCTCCTGTATTTCTTTTCTCCTGAATTCAGAGAATAGTTTGTTCCTTGCTCAGAAGTCCATCTGCTGCTGCTGCTGCTAATTCTTCACCTGAAATTGTGGTTCTCTGCATGTGACGACAGACCGTCAACAGCCAAGTGGGATGTCATCAAAAAAGAATGATGTGAGTTCAGATGAGGCGTGTATACCAGCAGCAGATGGACTCTTGAGAAATGAAGATTTTGTTGCCATGCCAATGACCTTTGCAGTGCAGAAGGAAGAGGAGTACATAATATCAGAGGAAATCCTTCCCATTTTCACAGAGGAATAGATTTTATGGCATGAATGTTTGCAAATAGCTTTTAAATAGAAAATAGCCGGCAAATAGCTTTGCCGTCTCTTTAAGATGCAATATACTCCATACCCCTTTCACTGCAAGAAATCAGATGGTACGTTGTATTTCTTCGGTTCTCCAAAACCAACTAATAATTCTTGATGCTTAGAGCTGCTCTGCCATGAATTCTGACTGTTCACTGCGCAGATTTCCAAGTTAATGGCCCAGTTCACTGGTAGCTCTGTGTTACGACATTTGCTTACTTGGAGGAGTTATGCAAATTTTATCACTAAAGCACTGACATACTTTTTCTGAATGTTGCTTACTTGTCCAGTCACTTTCTAATCTTAACTCTCTTAAGAAATTCAAGGGAGATCAGGAGTAATTTATTCTCTTCCCATGCGAAAACTGAGAAAAAGAAGAAATAGTTTCCACAAGTCAGCTGTGTGAGGAAACAGACATTATTTTCCTTGCAGTTTTAATTACACAGTTAATTGATATTCTAGGGCATTGTCCTTCCTTTGAAATTATTCCTCTCCTACTAGCAGCCCAGGCTTGCGCTGGCATCATTCTCTGGTATCTTTGCCATGTTCCTGCCAGCTCCCATGGACAGGAGCATGGGGGAACCTGCAAGTGGGGGAAGAGCGTATCTGGACAAGGGACTGCCTTTCACATAGTCACGGAAAAGCTTTTCATAGGACATAGCTTTTGTTCCTGCTTTCAACTTTCTGCAGCAATGAAGAAATTTTCCAGTTCCCGGAGCATCCTGCTAAGATAACCACCTTTCAGCAGCCCCTTGGCAGATGACATTTAAAGAGACAACATCAAACACAAGCAGTTTTGAATCTCTGGATGTAATTGCACTTTTATTATCTGGTCAGTAGGAATCACTTCAGATGATTCACAAAGAAAACAGAACTATCTCTGACGAAGGCTTTATGCATCCAGATAAGATTTGGGGTTTTCCTATTTTTTGACAAAACATCTATTTTTTTTAAGGAGTCTGGGCTCCAACTCATCTCTCCTATTTGCTTTGCAGCATGGAATCGTGTTTAGTTCATCCGTTGTGATACCACCATTAATAAGGGAGACCTCATTGCCCTCTACAACCACCTGAAAGGAGGTTGCAGAGAGGTGGGTGTTGGCCTCTTCTCCCAGGTGAATAAGGACAGGACCAGAGGAAATGGTCTGAAGCTGCGGCAGGGGAGGTTTAGATTAGATATTAGGAAGAATTACTTTACTGAAAGAGTGGTCAGGCACTGGAACAGCCTGCCCAGGGAGGTGGGTGAGTCACCATCCCTAGAGGTGTTTAAGAAACGTGTAGATTTGGCACTTCAGGGCATGCTCTAGTGGCAGAGATTGTAGGGGTTTTTTGTGTGCGTATGGTTGGACTCGATGCTCTCAAAGGTCTTTTCCAACCATGAAGATTCTATGATTCTGTGATTCTATCTAGCTACTGCTGGAATGAGGGATGAGGGTATTTAAGTGAAAGCTCCTCACATGCATAGTAAAATCAGCTGTTACTCACAAGTTCATTGACTCCACTTAACAGCATATTAATCTTTTCTTTATGCAGTTCTGGTTAAGAAAAAGAAGCTGAAGGACACAATTGTTTTTTTCCAATAAAGAAGGATCTTTGATGACTAAAAAGAAGATATAATCTCTCAAGTAGAATAATTTTACTTATTTGCGCTGCTGCATTGAAAATAACTGAATGCAGAAAAAGCAGTACATGCATCTGTTTTGTGTGAGGTTTGACTTTCCTAACCTGTATGACATCTCCTCTGAATCCCCTTTGCATCAGTTTAATGACAGTTTAGTATGTTTATGTGCACACATTTAATATTGAAAACGTAAGCCCTAGCAAAGGACTTGCCACGTGGTGCTATACTGTAAATAGATTATGTTTCAACTGCATATATTCTGCATTTCAAGGTTATTTCTGCATGTCCGGTGTCCAGATTCATTAACAGAGATACGACTGTGGCATAAGCAGATGTACTTATATTTATGCCTTTTTTTTACCCTAGAACTGTATTTGACTCAGAGTGTTGATTTGTGGTGTGTTTGCTTCAACAATGAAGTCAGCCCCAGCTATTCCCCGATGCTGAAGACAAAGGCATTAGCCAAGATCCTGTCAACTGTGTAAAATTAAAGTTTAAAAAAGTGGAAAACTATACATATGTATGTATTCCTGCTAGCTGCAATAATGGGGCAAGGAAAACAACAGAATACCGTTTCCAAACACTGTGATCTGTAGTTTCGCCAAGTGAACCAGTGCAGAATAGGGCAGTCCCGTACATAGACAACTCAGTTAAGAGTGCGGTGCTTATTTTCAACATCTGCAGATGGTCGATTTTGAAATGACTCTTGGAGACCATCAGGGAAAAGGCCACTCACAGAGATGAGATTCTGAAGACTGTTACCTGCTTTCACTCCCAGCTGTAATGAATAACAGTCTTCCCGTTACATGCTGTTTGGGGGTCTAAATCTGGTGAGATCTGTAAGCTAACTTGCTTTTATTTGCTGTGCTGATGTGTGGACATCTGGTGTCATGTTGTTACTGATGGATGGATGCAGCTGGATTTGTAATCAAGGGCGACTGCACAGCCTCTCTCACGGGGTTCTACCAGTTCCTCTTAGCTGCTCTCGCACTGTGTTATTCTGGCCCTGGGCGCTGTATTTAGACATTCCTGACATCTGCAAGTCACTGATGTAAAAAGACAGGCTGCAAAAAAAAAAAAAAAAAGGATCTGTAAATTCATGGAAGGCACAAACATCTGCTCTTAAACATTTTCTTTGCACCATTAGTTACACACTTACAAAGTCATGAACTGGGATGGTTTTATCACTGGAGTTGAGGAAAATCCAACTTTTGCATCATAAACATTAAATACTGTAATAAAAATAAATGGCATCTAAACTATAAAATGTTCTCTCCCTGTTAATTGACAACCATTTATAACAACAGAGGTTTATTATTGGTATTAACCGTGGAGAAGACAGCTGAAGAGAAGCCAAGATCACTTCAGATTTGACAGTATTTCATTTTAATAGACAGCACATGAAGACATAGATGGGAAAAATAAGGAGAAAAAAAAAGACATTTCATCCACCAAGTCCTCTCATGAACTGAAGAAATGCAAATCTAAGTTAATGTTGTCATCTGAACCAGAGATGCTACTAGCTACTAAACTTCTTTCACATGCTTTTACTCTCTTAATACAGTCTTGGCCTTCAAATGCATGGCCAGCAGAATTCTGTGGACAGATGAAATAAAGGTCATCCATTCTGCCACTTGGTAGAACCCAGATCTACCCCCAGGATTTTAATGTGGATTCACCCCCATTTTTATGGCTGAAATCACAAAGCCTGGGAGAGGTGTGCTCCCGGCTGCAGCTCTCTCTGCCATAGGTGTTGATGGAATTTACTCTGCAAAGAAAACGTGAAGGAGCAGATAGAGCATTTTGTAAGTCCTCCCCGTGGAGTATGAGATTCCCAGCTCCTGCTCCTCACCAGGTAGCGCTACCTGGCAGACATTCATGCAGAGTGGACCTTCTCCTACGTTGAATCCACGAGCCAGCCACAGCTATGGGTAGGCAACAGGCTGGATTGTCCTGCGATGTCTTAACAGCACAGCTAGGAGCGAGGAACCCAGACGAAAGGATCTTCATCTTCAGCCTAGTGCCACAGCTCCTCCCAGCCACACAATCTGACTTCTTCACTTTTTTAAAAGTTATGAGAAATCATTTAGAAGATAAGCATCGAAAATTCATCATCATTTATCCCTGCTTATTCAGTTTAACTAGTCTTAGACTGGCACTGATTATGAGAACTGTATCTTCAGTTTTAAATGTCATATATGAATGCGTATCTCCTCAATGGGGAATCCATTTTTAAATTTTATTTGAGGTCATTCAGCAAGGGAGTTCTTTATTTTTGCATTATTTCACTCTTTCCGTGTGAGAGACCTTAATTGCTAAAGGAAGACTTTTCTCATTTAAAATTGTGCACATTACTCACAGGAGACTGGTTGTCTCTTTATTTACATGGAAACTGACTACCAAACACAAAATAGTATCAGTAACTACAAATGTAATTTTGAGTGCTGGATCTTTCTAACCCTTTGAAATCCTTTTGAATTTTTACTTTGACAACTCAGCTATTGTAATACTTTCTCCCTGCAGAAAGTCAGTTTTGGTGTTCTCACAGTTTGTAAAAGGATATCTTCAGTTATGTGTTTATTTTAATTATTCTCTTTTAGAGCCTCAAAAATAATATTTTCTTTCCAATCATGATTGTCTTTTTCCATTTAGAATAAAATTATTATTTTATGGTCCCTGTTGGTTTCTTACGATGGAGAAACTGACACTGCAGGGACACACGCACTCATTTATTTATCAAAAACAGTACAAGGATAAACGAGCGCCAGCAGTATTCTGGGAATAAAGTTTATTAGTAAGTATATGCTCCCTTAGCTGTCATTGGATGACTGTCATTGATGTAAACCAGCAAAATAATGACGAGATTTTCATATACAAAAGCTCTTTTTCATATCGAGCCTCAAATATTAAATTTCTTTAAAAAAGAAAATGCTTGTGGGACTGGCTTTTATATAATAATATGTAATCACCAGGTCAGTAAAGTCACTTCATAGACCGTTGATAGTTAATCCCTAAAGCAGCGTTATTGCAGTCAGAAATGAGCACCAGTACTTTTTGTTCAACAAGAGATTATTAGAAAGTATGGTCTTTTTTGGTTTGATCACGTTTGTGTTGAAATGAACATTCCTGCTAAAACCAGCTTGAGCTGAAACTTCAGACATCGGATCCCTTATCAAGGTGAGGCAAAGCTTCGTGATTTTGCGGAGTCATGTCTTGCAACCAAGCGGAAATTAACCCCTCGAACAACATTGCATATTTGAGATAATTCTGCAGTCCTTGATACTGTCCATCATCAGCGGCAAAATGAGCTCTGGAATAAATAGATCTAGTAATAAAATGAAAGCTGTAAGTGTCATTGGGTTTAATATTATGACAGCTTTCCTATACCTGCTGAAGCAGACGATGACTGTTTAAATCAGAGTTGTAACTTTTATTTTTAGTTAATACAAAGCATTCAAAGGAGTCAGACCAACAGAAGATTATGATACTGCCACTCCTTTCTGTTAAATAGCACCTTGTCACCGTATATTCAGACAAACTGTTTTTGGAGATCTGCAGGAATCTGATGGGAAGCCTCTGCCTTGCAGACAGATAAAACGCTTACTGCAGAACAAGGCAGCCGGCTCTGAAGGTATCTGCAAGGACTCAGCAGGTTCTGGAAGCCAGTGTCTTGCCAGAGGAGCTGATCTGCTGCATCACATCCCTGTGCAAGGCATCAGCCTCTGACCTCTGAGGTTGTGCCTGCGGGACAGAGACTGTCCTGCTCAGGGTTAAAATGGCACTTTGTGTCTGTGCGAGGCAGTGACTCTGGTCTCCTCCTGAGCGTGGTGCTGGTGCCTTTTTTCCCCTACTTCAAGGCTGTGCAAGTAATTCAGATATTCTGTTTAATCTGATAGAACATAGATCTTTTTTTCATAGAATATACACGCAATATGAAAATAATGAATCCCCAGGCTTTAGAAATATTCAAAGTATTGCTGCTGCCTTAGACTTAGAGCTGAGTTACCTCCATATCTGCGAACTCCTCAGAAGATTTTGTCTTGCAATAATATGGTAAGAGTGGGTAAAGAGTGGAAGACTTAAGTATTTATCCACAACATTGAAATCAAATTGCTCTGCAGGGTAGCATGTACTGCACTGGATATCACAGAATTCTCAATGTTTTTATCTAGGAAGCTGAACTCATCAGAAATATCCAGGAGCTCTTGAAAAGAACTTTGATGCAAGCTAGCAACCAGATGCGGTAAGACATTTTTCACGATACCTTAACAGCTAATTTATATAGCCAAATAATTCCTGACATACAGGGGCACAGCGCCCAGTAGATATGCTCGTAGCCATGCCAGGTTTATGAGCCACATGAATTTCAGTTAAACCTGAAAAGAGGTACTCAGCGATGAAACGTCATGATTTTCAAGAAGGGTACGGTAAGAGAAGAGCCATACCCTAAAGCCATGCTGTAGACTTTCAGCCCTGATTTCCAGTATGTATATTGGGTTCTCCGATTTTCCAACGCTAAACTTGAGTGCATATCTGGATATCACTCTACCTTGTTGCACCTGATGATTTATTTGTAGTATAGAAGCTTTTAAAATAATTTATCTGATCAAAGGACCTTTTCAAGATGAGTTTTTTTGCCACCAGATGTCAGTACGAACTTAAAATATGAAACTTCACTCTATCTTCTGTATCAGTATGAATGTTCGTTGCATTTCAAAAGGAATATTTGCTTTTAATTTATAACAAGCCCTTTGGAAAGATTTTACCCGAATCCTAAGGTGCATCGATATGAAGGAGTTAACTGCCAGAAACCTTGATATTTTAGTTTTTAAATTTTTTTTAATCTGGTCCAATTTGTGCTATTACACCAGATAAAATGAAATATCGTTTTTAGAAAGAATGTCTATAAATGCAGAATAATTTAAAGTAGTTCTGTTATGTCAATTAGAGTATGAGAATAATCTACTGAGTTTAGGCTTCACTTTTTGTAATTGTTTTAAGGTCTTCTTAGTGCTGTCGTTGGCCAGCACAGTCTTTTTAATTCCTTAGGTGACAGTGACATCTGGTGTTAACAGTTGATAACGACCCGCTGTCTTTTGTAACCTGAAGTCATTCTAATTAATTTGGTGACATGTGACTCATTAAATTGACAACAAAACAGCAGTTTTAACTCTGAATATCATTGTACCTGTTTCTTCCAAGGACAATTTACACTGTCTACATGCTACAGTCTTTGAAAAGCTAGATAAGAGGGCTCAGAGAATGATACAGGGTCACTTTATGAAGGTCTTAAGTTTGAGTAGGGCTCAATATAGCAGCAAAAGAGGAGGATGGGTCTTCTCTTAGCACTACCTGATGAGTTACCATGGGAAGAGTGTTCTGTTGGGCGAACCTCCCACCTATGCTCCCCATAATAACTGCAGCTGTAACCGCTACTGAAGAAATCCTCTGTGGTTTAGGATTATTATGTAAAATCCAAAGTCCAACAACTCCATTGTCTCAGGCTATAAGAGCTCTAAGCCTTCAGCAGGCACAGAACAGCACAGAAGGTCTGGGGTAGTGGTTAACACATTAGGCTTCCTGTCAGAGGCGGATAGTTGTGCGAGTGTTTGGTTAGGATTTTCAGGACAAAAATGAAAGTTTATGTTCTCATTGTTCTTTGAAAGACAAAGGCTCAGAGCCTAGCTTCACAAATGTTTGTGATAGTTTTGTTAATTGTATTGTTTTGCACTAACGATGTGTGATACTGATGACTTTTCAGATTAAATCGAGATCACAAAGAGTTTTGTGAAATGGACTGGTCAGACAAAGTTGAAACCTACAACATTGATGATAAATGTGGAAAATACAGTAACCAGAGCACCAACATCCAGTTCCATCCTAGCTCAGTGAAGTTTGAAGAGAGGTGAGCAGTTACTGTCGTTATCCTCCACAAATAATCCTGGCAAGATACAGTACATCCTTTGCATCAGTGAAAGCTGTAACGCTGCTCTGAATTAAAGGTGTTATTGCTGCTGCTTTGAACATACAATGTCATAGCTTTAAAATAGCTATATGGATAGTAAAGGTAGTGCTACCATCTCGGCATGGCACACCACTGATGGCAAAGTTGGTTCACTGTATGCAGGCTGAGTTTGTAGTAGCTTTTCTCAGAAATAATTTGCTTTATACTTTTAAAACCTGATCTAAATCCTATTAAGGCTTACTGTTTGACATCGGCAGGCATGTCATTCTTTCAGGAAAGGCCTGTGCTGCTTCCTCTACACAGAGAGGATTACTATTACTTGCAATAAATCTCACTGCTTCCCCCTCCCCTTCCAGGCAGTGCTCATATGGCACAGTGTCCCAAGTGCTATGTAGTTCCTTCTGCTGCTCAACATGGCAAAGTGTAAGCGGAGATCTTGTTTCTTTTTGTTTCAAAGTAGACAGAGACTTTAAAGCTTGAATATATTCATGTGTTTATTTGCTGGTAACTTAACTGCTTGTGCTTGCACAAAAAAGTGTATGTATACTTTTTTTGCCTTGGTAGTATTAGCTAAAGATGGAAGAACTTTGGATGATTTTGTGTCATGTATCAGAACCCAAAAGATGAACAAGAGTTTATTAATTTTATAAAGGATTAGTCTTCCTCCTTCATGGTAAGCCTAGACTGCATGCAACAGCAAAAACAAATAGAGGTTGACAACACTTTTGCAGGGAGAGAACCAGCTTCAGATTGTCTTCTTAAGTGCAACTTGAACCAAAGATCCAGGTTGCTATTTGTATACCATTCACCTCTTCTTCCAGTGCCTCAACACCGGAGACATGGGCCAAGTTCAGTCATGACAACATCTACAGGGCAGAACGAGAAAAACTGGCTTCCATCAATCTTCGTGCCTTGATTGACAATATTCTTCATGACACGTCTGAGGACATGAGGAAGCAATGTGCTGCTGTTAATGAGGCTTTCGCCAAACACTGTGAGGAGCTGGACGATACAAAACACAAACTAGAACATCATTTGAAAAAAGTAAGTGTTATTCTTGAAATGCTGGCTACAGTTGTGACAGCCTCTTCCGAGAAGCAGAATTATCCTCTAGGAAAAATGTCTTAATCTGTGTCAGATACAGAATGCTATTTCACGTCAGCTTAGTATCTGATAAGAGTTGTTCTATTTCTGTACTTTTATTTTTTCTATATTCTGGCCAAATAGGAGATCGAAACTATGAACCAAGAACCGTCCAAGTGCCAGGTCCTGCATTTCGGTCACAACAACCCCAAGCAACGCTACAGGCTTGGGGAAGAGTGGCTGGAAAGCTGCCTGGCAGAAAAGGACCTGGGGGTGCTGGTGGACGGCCAGCTTAACATGAGCCAGCAGTGTGCCCAGGTGGCCAAAAAGGCCAACAGCATTCTGGCTTGTGTCAGGAACAGCGTGGCCAGCAGGAGCAGGGAAGTGATCGTGCCCCTGTACTCGGCACTGGTGAGGTCTCACCTCGAGTGCTGTGTTCAGTTCTGGGCCCCTCTGTACAAGAGGGACATTGAAGTGCTGGAGCGTGTCCAGAGGAGAGCTACCAGGCTGGTGAGGGGTCTGGAGACCAGGGCATATGAGGAGAGGCTGAGGGAGCTGGGCACGTTTAGCTTGGAGAAGAGGAGGCTGAGGGGAGACCTCATTGCCCTCTACATCTACCTGAAAGGAGGTTGCAGAGAGGTGGGTGTTGGCCTCTTCTCCCAGGTGAATAAGGACAGGACCAGAGGAAATGGTCTGAAGCTGCGGCAGGGGAGGTTTAGATTAGATATTAGGAGGAATTCCTTTACTGAAAGAGTGGTCAGGCACTGGAACAGCCTGCCCAGGGAGGTGGGTGAGTCACCATCCCTAGAAGTATTTAAGAAACGTGTAGATTTGGCACTTCAGGGCATGCTCTAGTGGCAGAGATTGTAGGGGTTTTTTTGTGTGTGCGTATGGTTGGACTTGATGATCTCAAAGGTCCTTTCAACCATGAAGATTCTATGATTTGGTGATTCTAACTGGCTCACTGGGACCATGAACAGATGTATAGCACACAGAGAGACAATGTGTATTTTTTTTAAAACAGTTCTTTTTCTTGGGTGTGCTCTTTAGATCCTTAAGGAGATTGGATATCAAGAAGCTAACATTGCTGCTCTCAAACAAGCTATCAAAGACAAAGAAGCCCCGATGAAAGTTGCTCAAACAAGGCTGTATGACAGGTCTTTTAGGCCCAACTTAGACCTCTGCAGAGATGAAGTACAATTCAGGTAAACACAATTAAACAGGTCCTCCAAGGTGTCCATCCTACCCAGAAGTGAGGTTAGACAACTTTTCCACTTTTTATTAGCAACACACGGCCTCTGGCTTTTATTACTGGGTTTGATTCTGATATAAGTCAGAAATAATTCAATTGACTGAAATAATTGTGCGGAAAGTACCGTTTTAACATAATGTATTGACAAATCAAAAACCTATAGACTCGACGCTGCCTTTTTTCTCTATTCTTTCTTCTCTGAACTGTGTGGTTTCTTTTTGATTTAGATGATCCCAGAAAAAACCGACAGCATGTGGATCATTTGCAACCCTTTTGCTGTTAGCAGTTCCCCACAAGGTGGACTATGTGCTGAATGAATTATGCTTCAAGTGCTGAGAATGTAAATAGGCTGCACATATTCATAGTCTGAGACAAGTCCTCAGTACTACCAACCATTGGGCTGGTGGCATTTGATTTTCAGTAATAATCCTCTTTAAAACTGGCGATCAACAAATCCTTTCGAATTAAAGGTCTGAATGTCACATTTGCCAGTTTTGATCTCATTATAAGCTTTGTAATTGATTCTCCTCCTTCACATTTTCCTACCCTTAGGAAAAGTGGGGAATCAGCTTTTGCAGGCTTACAACATCCTTGTAGCAAAGCTGCCTACCATGTAAAGCCAATATGCTGTTCTTTATACAGTGGGGAAGAAGTTATAGTTAATCCAAATGCTTTATACCATCTCAGGCACACTCACTTAAGGTCCTGATTCAGCAAACCATCCCTGTGAAAGCTCTGCAGTATGTACATTGCCTTTAATGGGATTGAGGGACACATGCAAGTCCTTTGCTGACTGGGCACGTGTTTAATTGCCAGATTTACACTGTTTGTAGTTACTCCGTTTGCATAGCACACAGGGATCTTGTTTTCCCAGGAAGTAAATATGTGCCTCCTCTGCAGGTAGATTGCAGTAAAGCACCTAACCTTCACTGACTTTCAGTCGGAATGATGTGCTGCTTTACAAATGGTTCCTTGCTTTTTTAAAATGATGCATTACTGCATCTTTAAAAGCTTATATGGTTTTAAAGTAAAGACTGTTTTCTGATCTCTGGCGCAAGCATCATCTTTAATACTGAAGTTTTATACCAGTGAACAGATATCACAAAACAGGCTTGACAAAATGCTGATCCAGTCGAACTGGGTGATTTACCTAACAATTTTCATCCTATAATTCTTGGTACAAGTGTCCTACAGAGTGGGAGAAGGTGAGGATGGATGGTTCCACTGTGCTCAGTGGCAAAGGACATTCTTGGTACTACCTAAATCACGGGAGACTTCTGTACAGAAGCTGTGAAAGTAACTCTGCTTTTGACCAAGTATCTCCGAGCTCCTTCGTTGTTGAGTATTAGGATTCTATAGCTGTTGATCTTTATTCTCATTACAGTTCGTATGTCTTTTTTGAACACAGACTGGCTTCTACTTATTTTTTTTATTACTTAATGTAATTCTGTTCAGGTTGATCCGTGAAGTTGAAGAACTAACTGAGTCCATTAATTCCCTGAAGAAAAAACTGCTGGAATCTGAACAGGCTCTGAGGAACCTGGAAGACACACGGATGAATTTAGAAAAAGAAATAGCTGTGAAAACAAACAGTATTTTTATCGATAGGCAAAAGTGCATGGCCCAGCGCACTCACTACCCTGTTGTTGTTAAATTAGCAGGTTACCAGTAGTAATCTCTGTACTAACTATGCGAAGTCTGGAACAAAAATAAGATCTAGAATCTTTCATATAAAATACATGGATAATATTATACACAGAAGTACTGTATTCACTGTTATTTTCCTCTATTTGGTTTAAAATGCATTAGTAATGTATCATGGTGGGCTTTGAGTCGTGCCTTTAAAAGTTCAGTCTGAGTACGGATGTTTATAGTGAGTTTAAAACACAGCTCAAAGGTAATTCATTACATCTAGAGTTTATCTGTATCATATCTACATAATTTGCACAGTATGTGATATTTGGGGTTTTCACCCTAATAAGTGAATATGCTAATATTTATTGTGAGCTATAATAATAATATACAGAAATGTAGGTATAACATTTATAGCTTTCTATCATTTTCGGACAGCCTGAAATGAGAGCAATAAAACTGCTTGTCTGACAGAAGATCACATGATCGGCAAGGAAACAGATGATAGACTTTTAAGCTGCTCAAACATTATTAGTTAAAAAAAAGTTTGCACAGGTTCGATGACAATCTGACTATTGGCAAAAGCACTCCCAGTCCATGACGTCTGCTTATTTAATCTGAAAATGAGTCCACGGGTTTTTAACCTTCAAGTCAATAAATTTAGTTTTTTTGCAGAAAAAAAAATTACCTAAACAGCTTGTGAATAGCAACCGTGACTTTCAACTTAAGCACTTGGGTGTTGAATTGAGCTCTTGATCTGTTCCAGCTATTCCCTGGAAGCAAGGTATGTGTTTGAACTATTACCCGTAATGGAGAACACATCAGATTCATCTACTCCAGTAGAGCCATGTAACAAATGTCATTCATCCGTTAGCTTAGTAGGCCACTTGGTTGAAGAGGTGACATGTGTCAAAAAGGGGGAAAAGATGACATAGAACACAATTCCATTATGGTTTCCTGCGTTACTGTCTTTCACTTGTAAAAAGGAGCTGATCAAGGAGGATGAAAAAAAAAAAAAAAGGCAAAACACACACAAAAAACCCCTAGCCAACGTACATTTGTGAATAGCCCTGCTCTGTTAACCAGAGCAGGAGAGGCCATTAGCCTATCTGTTTTTCTCACAGGCAGCTATTTGTATTATCTTAACTCAGGATGTGCAGAGCGCTATTAGGCAATTGCCCTCCTGCTAAAAGCTACTACCAGTTCTTTGAAAACCAGCTGCGTCAGTGAGGGCTTTTGACCCCAGCCTCTATGTTACAGGCTCTGTGTTCGAGAGTTTTGTTTTGCATTTGTAATAGATTTTCTCTTCATGATTATATTTTTATAGTCCAGATGTTGAATCCTTGTTAGAAACGGCGTGTAGATCGAAAAAAATAAATGTGGTCTATTATGCTTTTCTGTGCACAGAACTTGAAACGGTTACTGAAGATTATTTTTTAGACTGGAAACATTCTCCTTCATTCTGCCTTTCTTAAAACGCTTGCAGCACCTTTCTTCTTGGGAGCGTATTCTAGAGCCTGTTCTTCATGCTCAAACCTTACAGCCTAATCGGTGGATCACACACCTTGTATGCAGCTACGTCACTGCACGGCTGTGTTTAAAACTCATTTTAGCTGCACCAGAAGAATAAAACAATTTAAAGGGTGTTCCAATATTCACAGCTGTGGTGTTAAAAGAGTTTTGGTCATTTAGTCCCATCCTCTAGACAGTGCTGCTTGTTTGGTCGCATGTACGTCTCTAGGTGTATGCATAAAACAGAGGGAAAAATACGACAGTGAACAGGCTTTAGGCTAATGGGAATATTCACAGAAACCTTTCAGAAAGTACAGGAAGGAGCAACATGTTCGGATTTACCTCACTCACCCACTAAAGAAAAAAAAAAAGTGGAATCAAAGTGGAATTTCGCTTACGATTATGGCAGACGGGATGAGGAGAATATGCAGTCTCCAGGACCTAAAATTATTTTTTTAATTCAAGAGTTTTGCATTAGAGAGAGGAAAAGAAAAGTGCTGTCATCTTCCCTGAGACTGTGCTGAGCACAAATAACCTTATGCCCCATATTGGGTTGTAAATGGAGCTTTCCCTAATTAAAGCCTATCAGTTTAATTTACCTTTGTGAATTAAATTAGTCTGCCCTTGCTTTAGGACAATCAAGGAAGATTCTGCTCCGGTAAACCTAATAGGGTTAGTAGGAGTGTAATCACTGCCCTATTCACATGGTAATAGATGAATACAAGCGAGTTGTAAGAGTGGGAAGAGTGAGAATCAGATGGAATAGCTTCAAGTTTCAGTAATTATTTTTTTCTTTCATTATTGATTTTTTAAAAGTAATTAAAGCCACTGCTCTAGCATATAAATATGTTTTTGCATTATTTTTTCATAATTCATTTTTAAGCTGAGGCTTTACCAGGAAATATTTTAAAAGATGTTTTAGCTGGCTCTCATGTGAGCTGTAGCTTCCAATTGTCTTGAACTCTACCTGCTAATCTGTATGAAAAGTGTGGATTTTCTTGACTTCATTAGGATTTTTTTTGTGTATTATCCTGAGAGGTTATGAAGACAAGGTTTAATTTCTGGAAAGTCTGTGAGTTTTCTCATCTGCTTATAGGTAGAGGAAGGAATTAGTGGTATGATAAATGATACCTTCGTAATGCCTGGTACAGGGACTTCGGGAAAAACCGGGAATGAAGACCCATTAAAATCTTATTTGTTACTTAAAAGCAGATAACATTCTGCAAGGGGAACAAAGAAAGTTGCAGAGAAATGGGAGATAATAGTTGTGTGGTGTTTTTATCATTAATAATAGATTTTCTCTAAGTCCGAAGCTTTGAACGACTGTCTAATAATTTTGTTCCTGTCCCCTGTCACAGGTCACTAAAAAAATTAGTACCGAAGTGGCAGACACCAGCGCTGAGATGCCCAGCTGAGAATTTTTAGAAAACTTCGTCTCTGCCTTTGGACCCCTGACACAGGATACAAACAATACCCGCTTCAAATATTGATCTTTAATTCCATCTACATGGTAAATAGCCACAAGGACAGCCAGTAACACCAGCTGTGTCTTAAAGAAGAGATCTGAATGTGGGCGTTTTTTTCTATTGTTCTTCAAGATCCTGTTTGAGGTAATTTGCAGCGTAATTACCAAATAACACGCAGAGAAGTAGATCTTTTCCTGAGCAATCTTTCCAAGTAATTTCTGGGTAGTCTTTTAGTTCTGCTGGCCCCTCGAAGTAAACTGCATCCCAACATCAGTCTTAGCAGTAATAAAAGTCACAGTAACAACTTTATGGCCATGCACAGTGCTCATTAGTGGTCTGTGTTGTTCCTAGGAGGTATCCGATAGCTAGGTCGCACCCTGGGTCCACGGCAGGCTGAGAACAGGAGCAATGAAGAACCTTTAAAGCAGATCCAAAAATTCCTTGCGCAAGGGTCGTTTGCAGGATCATTGCAGGTTGTTTGCAAGGCCATATATTAGACCCATATATTAGATCCGCTTTTCCATGTCCAAAGTGGTAGGATGATCTTCATAGCACTGAGAAACAAATCCCAGCTGAACAGGAATGAGGAGAACTGGCTGAATAGTGAAAGGTCAGTGTGGCCAATATGTCCATGAACAACCAACCTGAGCTGGACTTGCCATTAATAACTCCATTGGATGTTACTTAGTAACTCAGTAGCATTTGATAAACATATTCATCTTCAAAGTTTCTTAAAGTTTGTTTGGAAAATAGCTATCCGCTATTTGTCATTTGTCCTTCTGTTCAGAGTTTATATATATGATGTTAACAGATAAAAAATATTTCACATGCCCGGCTACCCAAGCAGACTTTGACCAACCCACGTTGTGAGCAAACTGTACTTTGATCTGTTGTCTTTCAAGCCATTAAACCAATTCTTAAGCCCACAGTTAAGCAGAGGAGTTATGAAAGCCTGCAAGGAAGGCTGCCTTCAACACACAACTTTGCAGCACCTGCTCACTCCAAGCTCCTTTGTTACTAGAAGCTTTGTGCTCTCCCTTCTCTGGGAACATGCTCATCACCAAGTGCATGAGAACTAGTTTATCTCATGGAAAGCTTTTGCATCCAGTTCCTGCAAGGAAAGTTTGCCTGAAGAAAGGCTTCAATGGGACTCCTACATTTAGTCTGGTCAGGGGAACCGGCATCAAGCCTTCTAATGTCTTCATCCAGACCGAAACACTCAGGATGCACCGGAATGAGAGCTCATCCTCTGAGATGCTGAGTGCCTTTAATTCCCACTAGTGCCTGTTGTCTCAGGAGGAGTGACGGCCCCTCAGGATCACATCCCAGCTGCATTCCTCTCTGAATGGGGAACAACAGTCTATTCTTACCGTGCTGTGGGTGATGAATGCAGTTGTTGCTACGACAACCCCACTACCGCATCCTTCTTTCAAAAAACCATGTGTATAGGGGGATACTCTGCTTACTACTACCTGTTACATGTGCCAGGCACACGCACTTCAGTCCTAAAAGTCCCTTGCAAGCTTTATTTAGAAGAAAAAAGGATGGGAAGAGTAAGCAAGCTGAGTATTTAGGACGACTAGGCAGTAAGAAAACTCCTATTTAAAGCAAGCCCATGTTGACAAACCTTTTTAGACACCTGGCTCCTAAGACAATATTTCAGTCGCATGGGTTTTGATAGGAATTAGGGAAATTATACTTTTGCATCATCCATACTACTGTTGTGTTGTGAGGCAAATGAGCTGCTGCAGTAACACACACTCCTGCAGAGATGGATTTTAGCCCAAACACTTACAATGGTAACAGCTCCAAACAGGGGTTACGGAAGCGTGCCCCAGCTTGCCTAACATGCAGACCGCGCTAGGAGACGCTTGGTTTTAGACACAGTTGCAGGAGTTAGCCTGTTTGCCTGGAGCCTGTTGCTTGGAAATGGGGAAGCGTGGCAAGTTGCTGGAGAATTAGTCCTCTTTGGTTCCCCCATTTTCTCCTTTCCCTTATGCCTTGCGATTCTGTCATATCGAACATGCTATGTTTCTGCTTGTGACGCTTCTTCATCTATGGAGATAAACTTTATCTTTTCTCTTTAAATGTCTTTCATTATCTATTTGGAGAATGAAAAGAAAAAGGAGCCGGACTGTAAGTCAAGTCTCCGTGGAAGAACATCTATGCTCCTCTCAAATGCTGCACCAACATCTGCTTCAAGCGTGACCACAGTTTCAACAAGCCCGGCCCCTCCGAAAGTAAAACAGCAGCAAGAAAGGATGAAATCTTCTAGGGAAATAGGGTAAAAAAATGATTTATTTTTAAAAGAAATAGGAAGGTGAAGTATTTCATTGCTGATTCTTAGAGGATTGATAGAAACATAATGACAGGGAAGAAAAATTGAATGACCTTTTCACATGCACAGTTAATCAAGAAGACCGAAATGTCCATCATAGGGTAATTTGGGAGATTTAAAGAAAAATCTTCCGGAAAGGAAATAAATCTGAAGATGGGGAGAAATTTCACTTATTTCTTTAAAATATAGTTTTATCCTTTCAAAATTCATAATGTTGCCAGTGACCTTGCATGCTAAAGGACAAAGATGTCTTTCAGATCAATGGCTTTTAATTTCTTTAAACCAAAGTAGCCCCAAACCACCTGCGATGTCCAGAAAACACCCTGTTTCTGTTGCTCAGTGGTCAGGGAAGCAGGAAACTGCGGAATAGCAAAGGCTGAAACGCAGGTAGCCTGGAAGGGAACATTACTTGCTACTGGAAAAAACGAACCCAAATTTTACTAATTATTATTAATAAATATTCCCAGTTCCTGCTTATTCCTCCTGGCTTTCTTGTGGGCACTGACAGGAGCCGGTAGCGGTTCCTGATGCCTTATGGAGAGCTGGAGGTTCACAGGCAGCAGCGAACAGCTCTGATTCAGGCTCGAGGCGCTGAGAAGCCGAGGCTGTAGGAATCCATCCCTTTCCCGGCTCAGCCTGCCTCGTGTGTTGTTACACAAACTGGAGCAAGACCAGCACTTCCAAGTGCCCCACAGACAGAAAATGTCTGGGTTTTGCAGATTGAAATCAGTGCTAATGCCTCTGCCCTTCGCAGCACGGGGAGCTTTCCTCTCCCCGAGCTTTAATGACTCTTTCACCCTCGTCTTTTCAATATTTCACACTTTTTCCACCAGCCTATGTATCAGGAAACACAGAGAGCCAGAAAACGGGTCACCAGACTCCAGGAGAATGTCAATGAGCCAGTGAGCTGTCACTCCCCCAGCTCTCCCTCCTGCTCCTTGGTTTGGGATTATATAGATACGACGTGCACAAGACTGTAGCACATTTTACTAGTGCAGCCCCAGCATGTGAACGATTACATCAGCTCTGTTGGCATTTAGTCAGGCCACGTCGCGCTCCCATGGACGTTCCCTGGCTGAGAACATTATCTGCCCGGTAATTGCAGGACGAGAGGGTACAGGACGTGGGCTCTCCTGAGCCAAGATTCTTGGCGTTTTACAACACCAGTTTTTGCCCAAGGATAAATTCAAATCTGTAAAACTGAGGAAAGGATCATAAAGCCTTGTAACCCCCATCCATATGAATCAGTCACAGGCTGCAATCAAGAAAGAGCTCTTAGGTCTCTGTATACGCATTGCGAGAGCTATAAACAAAACACGTTGTACCAGCAAAACGAACCCAACCTGCAAGTCACATGTTTTTGGCTTTGCCACCAAAGGACAGGCAGGAGGTGGATGGAGCAGAGAGCAGCCAAGAACTGTAAAATTGTTACCCTAAAGCTCTCTGGATCAAAGCCAGGCCCCCTCCAGAGGGATGAGAGGCATCAATGCACATGTTGAAAAGTCCCGACCCACCAGTTGGGGAGAAGACAGACTGGCAGAGTGGGTGAAGGCAGAGGGATGTTGTTGTGTTGTGTTCAGTTCGGGATGAGGAGGTGGGGAACCACCACCATGCCCCTTGGGCACCCAAAGGACTCTGGGCAGCATTTGGCCAACATGTCCTTCCCAGGTGGGCCATCTGCGGACACTCCCTGGCTGCTGGATCTGTGAGAATTTGCCTCCTGGATGGTGTGAGGCAAAATGGGGCTACGGGGAGCCGGGATTGCTGCCACCTGGTCTTCTCGCAACCTTTCCCTCTCTGCGAGCAAACCTCTCCGTTACCCCTTGCACACCAGGTGGAAGCCTGCCTAGATGCTGAGCTTTCTCCTGCTGCGGCATTAATGAACTTCCCACCTTTCTTTCTGAGTTTTCAAGACGTTTGAAAGAAGTTTCCTCCAAGGCAGGGGCTTTGCTCCAGGGGGGACTGTGACCACTCCTGCCCATCCGTGCTGCCAGGATGAAGGGTTTATCGGCATGGCAGGGAAAAAAGATATGGTCCCTGACAGTTGTAGGGCTGTAATCAACTCTTGCTTAGCTGTGGCTGCACTTAGCTGGAGCGATTCTCACTACGTAGACATTTTTCAAAACCCATTAGGAGTCACAGAGGAAACGGCACAATCAAGCTTCGAGCCAGCAGGACTCTTGCGGAGCTCAGCGTTAGCTGCGTGTTGTGGCAACACAGTGTCTAGCCCATGAATTACCACCCAAGTCTTTCATTTCATGTCTGTTTAGGAGAGAAAATGGAAAGGGGGACAACAGGATGGTTGGTTTTTTTCCAAATATCAGACAGCTCGTTTGAACTGTGTTCACAGATTGAGCAAAAACATGGGGTTCGTCCCAGACATGGAATGGCAGAAGAAAGTGACAAAACCACTGAGACTAAATGTAAGAGCTTTTCTTTATTTGGAAATGTTTGCAGTTTCTCCATCCTTAACCAGCTCCTTTCGAGAACCTGTTAGCTGGGTGAATCATTACTGGAGGGAATTAAATCAGCCAGAAGTGAGTCAAGGCTACTCAGCAGCTCAGGGGAGGTGGGATGCAGAGAGCAAAAGGGAGAGGCTACAACTTTAATCCGTAGCTGCTTTTTCCAGAGGAGAAGGCTGGTCAGAGACATCGCTATTCAGGAATATGGAGCGATCTGTTCATTTTGGGACCATTTCTTCTACCAGGCAGTGACATTACCTGCTGCAGTACAAGCCCACCAAAGCAGCTCAAAGTCCTTTTTCACCCACTTACAAGCGACTGGGTGTTCTTGGTCCCCAGTGGGGCACATCTGGTGGAGGCGGAGCACTCAGCAGTGGTCCCTGAGCTGCCCAGTGTCCCCAGTGCTCTGGGGACAGCCCATCTCGGGTGATGGCACGTGTGGTCCTGGCTGTGGGCAATACACTGAGCTGCCTGTGGCAGCTTTTGGCGTGCAGATGTGGAAGCATCCCCTGCGCTGAGAACCGCAGAGCGGGATTACACGTCGAATAAATTGAAATCCACCGAAGTCCTTGGCTGTATTTCCATTTCATACACTTATCCCATAATGATGGAGTGCCTTGTTCAGATGTGAGCTCATGATTAAGGATTGCCTTCAGGCTTTGTAAATAGAGGATCATTTTTATGATTGCTGCAGTGTATGAGCTCTTCATAGGAGAGGCTTTTAAAATCCGAATGGGTTCAAGCGTGCAAGAGATTAATGCGGGGCTGCATGCATCTATCTCAGTCTGCAAATTCCAATTTATTTTTGTGAAGGCCAGTTTGGTTGTAAAACTGCTCTGTACTTTCTGTGAAAGTCTGGGAAGACTTTCTCTGCCCATGCACAGTGGTCACTTGTCTGGAAACCTGGCAGTAGGTTACCTTGAAAAGCTGACCAAAGTCTGTCGCCAAAAATCAGAGAGCTGGCAGGTTCACTGTAGCGTCTACACGACCGACGAATGCAGCAAACAGCTTTTTTACGCTTTCAGCAGAGGATTGCTTGTTCTCAGGACAGCATCCTCATGCTATTTCTGGCACAGGGAACAGCGCTGGGTTACAGCGGAGTTTGCAAGGAGGCTCCACAGCAGAAGATGGACTGAGGGGCACCGAGGACAAGGATATTCTCAGAGCAACTTAATGAGAGCTGCCCAAAGCACAGGAGGGGCAATTTTGCTTTCCATGGACCGTCACTACTGAACTGCTCAGTGGCAGCTCTGCTCGGGAACGGGCTGCAGGCAGCGTGCGGGGGAGTCAGCGAACTCCCTCATCGCTCACATAACACAAACAGGGCTTGTCCTCCCAGGAGACCAGCCTCATTCAAGTCCCCTGGCCAAACAAATGTGGAAAGCTTCATGTAAAAACAAGTGAGCAGCTATAAGACCTTGTGTTAAGTCTCTACCAGCTTCCAAAGAAGAGGAGGGCAGAGCTTTGCCTGTGCAGCTCAGCTTGTGCTGAGAGATGGTAAAGCTGAGCAAGCAAGCTCTTATCTTTAATTAATTTCAGATTCTTGCTTCCTGCTTCATGGCATTCGTGGGTCTAAAATGGAAGCTTCCCCAGGGTCTGTGCTCCCTGCCTGAAACCTGTGCAGGGAAGGATCAAACCTCACCCCCCTCCCGCACCCCTTACTCTGTCCTCGTCCGGGCTGCGACAATGCTGTTTGGTCACTGTAGTTATTACACGCTCAGTTTGCTTCACAGGCAAGAACGGTTTTTACAAGGTCTCTGTGTCTCTGGAGCTGATGGTGCAAAACTGTTTCCAGCTGTCTCCTTCAATAAAATAAAGAATTGACGATAGGCAAATCTGATGCTTTTCCAAGCTGCAGCCTGTGACAGGGCAGGCAGGCACCCGGCAAATGCAGCTCGAATTGACTCTGCCAGTGCCATATCCCGATTTCCTGTGTGCCTTGTGCTGCGCCCTCCCCTCCTTACCTTGGGCCAGCCCAGGTACCCAGCAAATGTCTCCCGTCCACATCAGCATCCCCTTCTAGGCTGGATCCCTCTAATGTAAGTAAATTTACTGCATTATGTGGCATTATCTGGAGTGTCCGTTAACATGGGCTTAGTTCTTACCATGCACTGAAGTCCCACCGAAATCACCGGGAATTAAGTGCTTTCCTGAATTTTGAAGACCCCATCCGGCGGGAGACATGGGAGCTGCAGCCCAGCCGAGGTGCTCAGCCGAGGGAGGAGAGCAGGAGAGCTGGCAGCGGCACGGCACCTCCTGTGAAACGCTGCAGCAACGGGGGATTATTTCAGTGTCCTTCTTCTAATGATTTCCCTGTAAGGTGAAAACAGCGTCAAAAATCTGCATACACTGAGAAAGCAGAAAAGTTTGGAATTAACCTTGTTTAGCAGGGAGATGACACTTCCCATTTCTCTTTTTATTTATAGAGTAGTGGCCAGACTGAATGATCTAATGTGCCCAGCCTGGGATGCGTGGGGCACATCTGTGAAGGCAGAGGGGGAGAGGATATTTGTTCTAAGGGTGCTCAAAACAGGACACTTATTTCCAACCTTATGTGCCAACAAGTTGGTAGTCATCACTGTTCATTTCCACTAATATAACCCTTTAAATTGGCATCCCACCATTCTTTTTTGGGTGCAAAGAGGCAACTGGCCTTGGGGATACCAGCCACGCTGGCCACTTGCAGCCCAGGAACCCCCCTGCAGAGGCATCAGCCTTGCTCCAGCTGCAAGCCCCAATGTTTGGAAGCATCATCTCTAATTTTGGCCTTTCCTTGGGACACCACCTGGCTAAACCCTTCTGAAATCATTTACGATTTCTAATTACCTTCCTCATTGCTTGGTGCGAGTTTTTCCACAGCTTAGTTCACACCTCGCTCCAACCTTGAACCCAGGCTGGTCCACGGGCTGGGGGCGAGCCCAGGCTGAGCCACCGCCTGGGTTTGTCACAAATGTCACCTCCTCCTCTTACCCTAACGCTTCCCCGTGGCCGTACTCTGGAGCTGAAGAAAGGGTAACTTTTCAATGCATGCAAGAGAGCATCCTTCGGAAACACGAGCCGCAAGCCTCTGCGGTTATACACACAGCCTCCTAATTCTCCGTTTGTCTCACAGCACAAGATGTGTGTACGCACTGAGAGGTAAATACATTCCATAGCTTTTCCCCTACGCCAACATTTAAATTAAAAGAATTAGGCCTCCCCCCACTAAACGGCCTACGTTTAAATGCCTTGCATCTGCTCCAAAATTCCAGCTGACAGTTTAATCAAAGCTCTTACAAATACATTTTCCACTGCTTGCTGCCAGCTCTGATTACCGTCATGTTCTCCTTGCAGCTTGTCGCACGCTGCGATGAACGAAGGGTTTTGTGAGAAACATCCGCTTTTGGCCCAATTTACTGCCCTCTGATGATCAGCCTGGTGCAAATCTCCTTGTGACGATAAGGGAAACCAGAATAACAACTGGAGGGCGATGGTGTGGAGCTATGTGATAGAGCAAACAAACAGATCACTCATGCTAATGGTCTCATTAGGTGCTTCTTTGGGAAAACACGATGCTGGGTATAAGAAAGGCTTTTTTTTTTTTCCTTCTTTTTTTCTGAAATCTGTGAAAAACCAAGCAGAAATGCCAAAAGGATCATCTCTTGAATATTGTTATCATTGCCATAGAATTGCAACCGCGTCCTGAAGGTCAGGTACAATAAAAGGATGTTCTACAGCAAAGAAATGGGCTGGAGACCAGGGACTGAGTACAGGCTGCAATTATTTTACATGACCTTGTCTGACGAGCTGCAGCGAGACCAGGTGAGGATCTTCCAGCTATGGAGGAGGGAGTAAACTGAGGGGGAACCGCAAAAATCCAGGAGAAACCTGAAAACACCTCCACTGGGTGAAAATCCCGCAGGGAACGTGCAGCCCTCTTCACTGCAGTCCTTTCTGCTTGTCTTCCACCTCTCGGACCTTCTCTGGGTGTGCAGCCCCAGGTTGGGCTGGAGCAGCCCTTGCACCGGCCTCGGGCTGCAGAAATCCTGCTTGGAGGGACCCAGGTCTGGCTTTAACACTTTGCAATTTTTTTTTTTTTAATAAATGGTTAACTACTGCTGCTGTGCAAGACCCTGCCCTGGCCATCTGCGGGGCTGCAGGTGACAGGGCATCCCATGGACCATCATCACCCTGATGCCTCCTGTCCTTTGCGAACACGTGGGAAAATGTCATTTACACTCTAAAAAAGCCATCCCTGCCTAACAAGTATGAGACCTTAGCCACGCTGCTGGAGGAAGGTCTATTGACGTGTTGGAGGCTAAAACCTTTTTCTTCTGCCACACATTGTATTTAGTAGATCACGACATTCAATGCATTGAAAAGAGATTAGGGAAATGAATGAAAAGGGAAAACCAGCCCAAACCCATCTTTCCCCTTCCACAGAAAGCAGAGAGTCACAGTACGGCGTCCATTGACATTCATGTCAGTTGATGCTTTTAATTGTTCTCTTCTGACATTTCAATTATATGTTTTATGTAAATAAATGTCAGCTTTGGGATTGTCTAGAATAGGATCTTTGTAGAGACTGTCTTCAAATGCTCATTACTGACTTGCCCGCTGTCTTTCCATCTCTGCGCACTGCCGGTCAGCTTTTACCGTAGGGGAGGGAGACTTCTGAGTGCTCACAGCCATCTTTTTTTTTTTTTTTTTTCCAGGTTCAAACCACTCCATTTAGCAGGAAAAAGAAATATTTCTTGAAATCAAAATCGCTGCTAACACTTTTCATAGAGTGACGTGGTAAGTGCAAAAAGCTAAAAATCATCTTGCAAATGAAAGTGGGGTTTAGACAAACAATATTTTTCTTTAGCAAATGGCTTCAAGGGAAACAAAGAAAGATGGAGATGGAGTTTTACCCTAAGTTTGAAGCAAATAATTCCTGTAGCTCTGAGAAGTTTAAGAAGCATTACACCAAAATGGATGCAATGCTTCCCTAAGTGTTTGACCCTGGCTCATTACCCTCCAGCCTAAAGGCTGACTCGATTCAGCTACTATTTTTCACGCTGATGAATGCTCAGCTCCACTTATACCTGAAATAAAAGCTTTCTGGAATCAGGGAGAGTGGCATCTTCCCCGAGGCACCCAGCCCTGGCCGAGGGAACCCAGTGCTTCCCTCGCCATCCTCCATCAGTAGCAGAGACGTGGCCTTTTCCCTGTCACTTCGCCTTTCTGCTGAACACCTTTCAGCACACAGGTACCACAAGACGCTGCTCCGTATATGTAGCGTTGGGAGAAAGATTTTTGAGCATATTTTTGAGGTTTGAGGCCGCCTGGGTCTGCTCTGGGACCTTTGGGCACTGTCAGCTGCAGCTGACACTTCCGTGCAGACAAGAGATAAATGGCAGATCGCAAAAATCTCTCTCTCATTCCCACTCCTGTGCTGAGACTGGCATAAAAATACTCCTCTGGGAGCAAGAAGTCTGTTGAATGAGCCCAGTTTTTGGCTCACTGCAGCTAGGAATTGGGACACTCCGGTGGGAACCCGCTGGCTGCCCGGCGCATAGGGGACAGACCCCGAGCTTTTGCTTTCCCCGACTTTGCATCCGGCAAGAGCAAGTCATGGACGTTTTCCCTGCGCTTTGGTGGAGGGCTGGACCTCTGCACAGCAGCAGGGAGAGCCCAGCTTGACCACCACATCCATTGCTGAGTTAATAATGAGCAAACTCTCAGTGTGCAAAGCCTTTCCCCCTGCTTTCTAACCCGCTGTTCTGGAGGCAGCTGGAGATGTGCTGAAACCAGTCATTAGCTATTCTGTTTAAAGCCAGAATTGTCTCCTCAGCCTCTTCCTTTCAGCTCCGCTCATCTTTTATTACCAGGATCAGAGGCATCTCTCCACCTTCAGCCTTTCCAACTTTTCCTGTGGGGCCAGGGCCAGCGACGGGGGATGCACCCCATGCGCTCAGCCCTGCTTCCCAGCCTTTCATGGACCACAAATCACATGAAGGAGGCTCTTTGCTCCATTCACCCTCAAAGAAAACTCCTGAAGCCTCCTTGAGCAAAACATCATGTGTAAAATCATAGAATGGTTTATGTTGGAAGGAACTTTAAAGATCATCCAGTTCCAACCCCCCTGCCCTGGGCAGGGACACCTCCCACCACACCAGGTTGCTCCAAGCCCCGTCCCACCTGGCCTTGAACACCTCCAGGGATGGGGCAGCCACAGCTTCTCTGGGCAACCTGGGCCAGGGGCTCACCACCCTCACATTGAAGAATTTCTTCCTGAGATCTAATTTAAATATCTCCCCTCTTCCAGTTTGAAGCCATTACCCCTCGTCCTATTACCACATGCCCTTGTATAAAGTTTTTCTTCAGCTTTCCTGTAGCCCTTTTAGGGACTGGGAGGCTGCTATAAGGTCTCCCCGGAGCCTTCTCTTCTCCAGGCTGAACAACCCCAACTCTCTCAGCCTGTCCTCATAGCAGAGGTGCTCCAGCCCTCTGAGCATCTTCATGGCCCTGAAGCACAAACCTGTGCATGGTCAAACTCCAGTGATGTCTTTGCCCTCTGGTCCCTCTGTCCACCCCCAAGGGATGAAGGAGGGCCACCACCATGTGTCCATCCCCAGCTGCAATGCTAGCGCTCATGGCACGCAGCATGTTCAGCCTGCAGGGCCCAAAACTGCTCCTCGATTGTTTTCCTTAAATGGTGCCTTCACAGCAGTGGTGCAGGGCTGGGCCAGCACTGGGTGGCATCTGGGGGAGGGGAGGTTTGCGTTTAGGTCTGATCGGTGCCGCGTTCAGCAGTGGCCAGGCACCGACGTGGTTGGGAGCAGAGAAACCAGCACCCGTCAATGTGTCCTGTCGAAACAGCTCTGGTTTTCTACTTTAATCTCTGAATCACTGCACTGAAATCTACTCAACTCATCTACAGCGTTTGGGGCGGGGGGGGGGGGGAAATGGATGAAGGGGAAAGAAAAGCCCACAAGCTGTTTTCATGCAGGAAAAGGAATATGATCTGTCAAAAAGATTATTTTTTACAAATTGTTTGTCTGGTTATGATGCTGAACAAGAGTTACATTTTTCTCCCTGACAGCTCATCACGAAGTGAGTGCTGAGCCGGGGAACACTTAAGAGAAATGGAGTGACTGAGATCCTGGTGTCCTGGTTTATTTGCTCTCATTGCTTACAGTCCTAGTGGATGAAGAGGAATTAAATTAAAGAAAAACCAAAGAAACCCATGAACAGCAGTAACTTGCAAGTCCAGCTATGTTGTTCCCTCCTGAGCACTTTTTATGCTTAAAGAAAGGAGCAAATTCACAGCTTGAAAAGACTCCTGGACACATTCACTTTTGTTTTTTCAACAAGGGCTTTCCAAACTTTCTGGGTAGGACAGGGAAAACACTGCGCAAGGATTTGCCCCGTCTCTCGCGTGGCTGCAATGAGCAAAGTGTCGGTCCTACCCATGCGCGTGAAAGTTGGGGCATGGAGTGGGAAACCACTGCCTTTAATTAATAATAAGTAAAGGAAGGTGCAAAAACGAGCTGGGGAAAAAAAATCCCAGCAAAACACATTTGTCATCCTCTGCTGATATGAGTATTTTTTTTTCCCAGCGTGTTTGCCTTAGTGAAATGAAAGCTCGGGGGGGGGAAGTATTTTTTTACAAGTTGAGCAAAAGGTATTGTGTGACATGCTCTGAAATGGCTCGGTTTGTTTAATGATCCTGACCCTTTTTGACCACCCCTACTTAAAAAATAATACTCGGTAATTTTCAAGATGGAAATATTTCCTCTGGAAAAAGCCAGAATGAAATGTCCTGACTTCTTTCAATTTTTCTCTCCAATCACTCACTCAGAGATAACCCCGGCTGCCAGGGCAACTGCAGCTTTGTTTAATTTAGCAGAAACTATTAAACTTCCCCATCTAGGCCCCCCAGAATATAATTTCGTTCAAGAAACAAGTGGATTTTCTTATCACTGGTTAAAAAGAAAGGCTCCTGGGTATATTAGCAGAGGAATAGCGTTGGGGGACGCATCAGGTTGTTTTCCCTCTGGCTTTTCTATGTCTAGCAGCAGCCCTGCAATGGATCAAATTATGTCAGTCACTGGACCTTGGTGGGAATTGGTTTGAGCACGTCCTCCAGTGCCGGATTGGGCCCTCAGGGCTTGGGCTTGGGCTTTTAGAGGCATTTAGCAGTAAGGAAGTGACTATGGGTGAAAATGAGAGCGGGGAGATGGCTCCCCACAACCCTCTTGCTGACTCCAGATCCCAGTTTAATGCACTGGGAAGGACCAGCAGGAGCCGAAGAACTTTGTCCCCTCCCCGGAGACCGCATCCCTGGCTGAAGATGAGATCTGGCTCCAAAGCACTCAAAAATAATGATTTATGTAAATGTGGTGCTTCTATTAAGAAAAGGAAAAAAAAAAAAAGGCTTGCAAACATCACTGAATGGCATAATGGTGTGTAATTTGCCAGAGTTTTCAACGCTGTGTTACAATGCCTATCTTAATTGTGATAAATTACTTCGAAATGAGTGGGTGTCAAATGAATTGATTGAAATAGTGTAGCGTTACCACTTTCAAAATTTCTTTTAATCATGGATGGTTTTTTCTTAAGTTTTGGTTCTTAGGAGGTTTTCTGTCCACAAACTCTCCCCCGGAGTTTCAGAGTTTCTTTCCTCTTCCATTCCTGTTCACACACGAGCAGCTGCTGAGCACAGGGTTTCTCTGAAGACTTTTCTTCAGAGCACTCCTACCTCTGGCATCAATCCCTGGAGCCACATGGCCGGAGAGCAGGAGCCAGGTAGAGCATCCAGAGGCTTTTGTGCAAGAACCCAACATAGTCGTCGTTTCACCTGGAGTGCTGTGTCCAGTTCTGGGCTCCCCGGTTCAAGAAGGACAGGGAAGTGCTGGAGAGGGTGCAGCAAAGGGCTACGAAGATGATGAGGGGACTGGAACACCTCTCTTATGAAGAAAGGCTGAGGGACTGGGTCTCTTCAGTCTGGAAAAAAGACGGCTGAGGGGGGACCTTATCAACACTTATCAATACTTAAAGGGTGGGTGTCAGGAGGATGGGGCCAGGCTCTTTTCAGTGGTGCTCGGGGGCAGGACAAGAGGTAACGGGCACAAACTTGACCATAGGAAGTTCCACCTAAACGTGAGGAGGAACTTCTTTACCCTGAGGGTGGCAGAGCCCTGGCACAGGCTGCCCAGAGAGGTGGTGGAGTCTCCGTCTCTGGAGACATTCCGAACCCGCCTGGATGTGTTCCTGTGCCACCTGCTCTGGGTGACCCTGCTCTGGCAGGGGTTGGACGAGATGATCTCCAGAGGTCCCTGCCAACCCTACGGTTCTATGAGTCTATGATTCCAAGCTTCCTCGAGCTGGAAAGATGACTGAAACCCAATTTCTCATCCTGCAGAAATGAACTTTTATCTGCTTTGCCCTTTCCTCAGGCAGTTCTGGGAAGGTGAGACTAAAATTAGCTGCACTCCTTGCTCTGTGCTGGGCTGGGAAAGCAGCTCCTGAGGAGCTCGGCACCCGCCACGGCAGCAGCAGGTGATGCGGCGATGGGTAATTTGTCATCGTGCCTATTCTTGGTAACAGGAGGGACCCGTTTTCCCCACCGCTGCCGTGCTGTAGGACTGGCAGGTTGAAGGTGCTGAGCTGGAAGGGAAAAACCTGTGGAGGACTCTGGAGCTGGCAGGTCTGCTGGAGTAAGGATTGCAAAACCCTTTTTAACGATTTCTGTGTCTTTTTAGTGATTTCGGTTGAAGATCATTGCCTCTGTCACTAAAAACTGAGCTTCTCTTGCCGTTTTGCGGCATTTCGAGCTGGAACAGAGCACATCAGCAGCCAAGGCATCAAAGCAACGAGACGTCTGTTATCAGCAAACCTCGAGCATCATGTGGCAGCACAACGAAAGCATTTCCCAGGAACTCTTTGCCAGCAAAGTATGTCCAAATCAATCATGATATCTGATGAGCTATGGGCCACCAGCCAGGACACCTCTTGTAGGCGGCAGTGCCAGAGACTGATGGGTCAAATCCTGCCTCACCGAATCCGGCCACGGGAGCTTCCAGGAGACATGGCTGAATGCAGCATCCATCCTTCCACAAACAGAAGGAACGGCTAGATCGAAGAGACACTGTTGGTAATGCGGCTTTGTACACTGAGGTACCCTAAATGTACATAGCAGGACACAGCAGCACACTTTCTGCTTCAAGACAGCTACGGTCAGAGTATCCAGAGTACCGGAGTTTATGTTTTAGACTTGACATTAGGAAGCATTTATTTACCGAGAGGGTGGTCAAACAACTGGAACAGGTTTCCTCAGGAGGTGGTGGATGCTCCAAGCCCGTCAGTGTTTACGAGGCATTTGGACAATGCCCTTAATAACATGTTTTAACTTTTGGTCAGCCCTGAAGTGGTCAGGCAGAGGAACTAGGTGATCATTGTAGGTCCCTCCTAGATGAAATTCTATTCCATTCCATTCCATTCTATTCTATTCTATTCTATTCTATTCTATTCTATTCTATTCTATTCTATTCTATTCTATTCTATTCTAGTCATGTGCCAATTTTCACTGAACTAGAGATTTTCCAACTGTGCTTTATGAAATGATTCAGAAGTCAAATCTCGCACAGGCTTTCAGGCTGTGCCAGTACCTCGTTAGCCCCTTCAGGGCCACGAAGTCACAGCTTGTGACAGTGATTGCAGTGACTTTCTCACTTGGGGGTTTCTCCCAGCCCAAGCTGCCGGTCAGCAAGCCCACAGCGGGGGCTCGGCAGTTTCCAGCCATCCCTCGCCATCGTGCAACTGGGAAAACCCGCAGAGCTGCTGCAGCAGGCACAGCCCGACTTTACAACATGTGAACTTCAATTTTCCTCATTAAATTATAAAATCAAACCCCAAGGAGCATATGCCTAACTATTTGGTCTTCTGGAACGCTGTAATGTGCTGACATTTCTGGAAGTCCATCGGTGGCGAGAGGTTAACTTCCCAGCAGAGAAGATGCTCATAACAAAATAGCAATGATGCGAGGAAGCCTGAGAAGCGTCGCGGGGTCGGTGTGTGACTCAGAGGGAGGTGTTCACCCCCTTCGCCTTTTCTCACCAAACCGCTTTCATTCTTTCCCTATCGGAGGTGACAGTTGTTTTCCCAGCTGTCCACCCAGGGACCTGCGGTGTCAAACCCTCTGATTGAATTAGTGTGGGTAATTTATATTGAGATAAAATGGAATGAAAAGTAAAGTAACCAGAAATGAGATTATTTTTCAAGGTACATTTAACTTGCTGTGACATACGAGAGCATGAACCTTTAACAGAAATAAGCAAGGCCCATTTGTCTGAGAGTTTAAATATTTAATTCCCAGGAAGACAGACACAATTTTTCAGATTATAATAATTATTTTAGACTTGATCTGCGAGAGAGAGAAGCTTTGAGCCGGCATAATAAAAAAGTCAAACAGGAAAAGTAATGACAAATTGGCCATGTGCTGGAAAACCCTACACAACCGTAAAAGTGAGCGGCTTTGGGATGGGGGTTAGGGGACCAAGGCTCTCCTCCTCATTCTACTAATCACCACTTCTGCAGCCACAGGCAAATTTCGCCATCTGGTTGCTTTCCCTTCCCGCTTTCCTTTCATTTAGAGCGTGAACTGTTTGCAGCAAAGGCTGCAAAGGCAGCAGGAACCCTTTCCCGTGCATCAGAGTGGTGCCTGAGCCACTCATTCAGCCTCTGGTTTCCAAATATAGCAAAACCAGGCGCCCAGAGGGAAAACATTTAACTAAGTTTCTTTTAATTACCATGGTACTAGCTGGCTTAAGTCTGATGTGGATGCTCGGAGGCTTATCCATCTCACCCCTGACCCTTTGCTGATGCCGCCCCAATATTGACCCAGTGAAACCCGTGGGTGCTCACCACCATGGGGAATGTGTTGCCTAATGCAGCTGGACCTGCATTTTTGGTGAGCAAATGTCAGGAGTTTGAGCAAAGACACTTCAACCTGCAAGAAGCTGCCATGTTGTTGATGAAGAGTTGAGAGCGTCCTGAGGACAGGCCCTGGGGTGACAGAAGCGTCATCCTCCCAGGCTTGTGATGGAGCTGGGATGCTGTCGGCCAGGGTCCGGGGGTTTATCTGCTTGGGCAAGCTGGGACTTTTAGTAGGATCAGAAACCTGCCTACGCTGGCAGACGGGGCAGGCAGGAGTGGAGATGCATTGCGCAGGAGAAGTCCTGCCAGGCGTCAAGGGCAGGACTTGCAATCTGCTTCACTGGAGATGGGAACTGCTGGAGCAACATGTGAATCTGCCCTGGAGAACGGCTCCCACCCGACGGACAAGCCCCCATCCAACCTGAAAACACACTGTCCCAAAGAATGAAAAAAAAAGGGATTTCCTTCCAGCGTGGCAGCCAGGGGAATGAATTTTCACAGCATGTATGTGCTTTTCCACGGCACGAGGTGAGTGTCAGCCAGAGGGCGGGAGGGCAGAGCTCACGGCTGGAGCCTGGGGCAGGTGAAGGCTGGAGGAACAGGCACCATCTCAGCTCCCAGGGCTAATTTGGCTTCCCCTAATTTTCAGCCAGAACCAGCAGACCTGTACTTTGGTACAAACTCTTCCTCTTTGTCAGACCATTGGAAATAATGTCTCCTATGCTTCTTCATGGGAGATTTATATAGATAATATTATTTGGGAGTAATTAGGAATAGGAGTTAATTTTGAATAAATTAACTATCTGCAATTATTCTCCCTATCCTCATACCAAACCTGAATGCTAATCCGAACGTTGTTCTTCTTCCTAATGATGAAAAGCAAAATGTTTTTAGTGAGGTGCCTTCATCCAGATTTCTTAGCCAAGGCCGTCGCTTTGTTGTGCAGAGCTCGTTACACGGGGTCTGCCGATGGGGCAGTGTTGCGTATCAATAGTTCAGGAGACAGGTCCGAAGTACACATGAAGACACACTAATTGGAGAAAGGCAGAGGGAAAGGTACGACACAGCAGTGAAGGCAGCTCTTGAGAAGGAATTTTAGAGTTTCTGAGGAAAGAGAAAATGCATTAATAAATTAAGGTTAAAAATAATAAATGAATGACTGTGTTTTCTTTGGGAAAAAGCAGTCGTTTTATCTCTAAATCTATCAAATTTAATAAAATGTTCTTTCCACCAGTAAATATGATCTTAATCAGCTTCCCTTTGTCCTTTCATCGGTTAAACTCAGAAGCTAAATTAAACCGCTGGATCAAGAAAGGGACACTTTAGGACTCATTAAGAAAACAGCTCAGCGCAAGTTTAACTGTGGCATTTACCCCCTTGGTATACCCAGCGCGTTCCTACGTGAACTCATCCTCTCATCCTCGAAATGAGACGCTCCCTCCTCTTCCGATATCTCATCCTTTCTGATCAAGCTGAGCCTCACAGGGATGTATTTCAGAACTGGTGTGTTTTGAAGGTGGGTTGTTCAGCTGGAGGATATCATTAATATGCATTGGTATGGGAGACGATGCCTTCAGTAGCACACTCAGAAGATGCATCCCTCATAATCTGAAGTCAGACCACCACAAGACAGATCTCAACTGCTGAGGACCATTATTATAAACCGACTTCAAAGGAGCAAGATCCCCCCCAGCCTGGGATCAAACCCTGCATCTCCCTTAATTTTAACAGAAAGGAAGTCTTTTGCGTGGTAGGAGTGGGCTAGTTTTGAAGACAAACTACAACAGGAGCCTCACGCCGTGTGGGGAACCACAGACCTCGAACACAGACAGAGCTGCCTGTGTCCATACTGGTGCGTGCCCAGGGTCTTGCGGTACATCAGCAGCGACGACGTGAGAAAACCCAAAGGGACGGAGGTGGCAGAATCGGTACCGTGGATTGCTGCTGCCCCAGGAAAATGTTTTTACCAGCGCCTTAGATTTGCAAGAGGATCCGAAACACCAGCATTGTTACGGACCAACCCCGGACACCCCTTCCAGGCAATTATGACCTGCTTTATTAGGACCATCTCTTACACATACAGAACAGGACACTTGCAGCAGTAGGAAAGTAATTGTAGCCTTTTTCCTTGACAGGCAGCTAGAATTAACTCCGCTGCAGCAGCAACAACAGCGATCTGAATATGTATACAAAATAATCCATTCCATCAGATAAATGATTAGAGCAAAGGCCACCATGTTTTTCACTTTCTAAAATGTAACTAAAAACCATTTAGCAGGAAGACCATTTTTATGTTTTATTAATTGCCACCTCTTGATTATTTTACTTCTAATTTCTTTCTGAAATGGTCCATGGAATAGCTCATGGAAGTGATGCATCGAGGTTTTTTTGTGGTTTCTTTGTGATTTTTTCCAGGCAGCTGCTGAAAAACAAGTACGCTGAATAGACTGAGCAAAAGGGTCAGTCTAATATAAAGAACAATAGAGCAGAGAATCAAAAAGAATCAGAAATCCAGGGAAATTTTAGTCCATGTGCAGTAATGAGGGTTTCTGATAAAACACCAATGCTTTTCAGGACTAACACTGGGAATTCAGACAAAAACCCCTCATAACTTGAACAAAAAATAGCAAGAGTTTTGTATTTGGAAAGGAAGAATGGAACTGAAATGCAAAAATTTTTGTTGGGAAGCATTAGGAACCCTTGTGGGCAACAGGATCCCAAGGGATCAGCCTTACGGCTGAGCTATTGTTGATTTTGGGCTCAAACCCCTCAGACACAGTCAATATTACTCCCTGGCAACAGACACAGGAGCACAGTCCCAAGATCTGTGGGAAACCTCTGAGAAGTGTCCTCAGCAGTGATCATGATGCAGAAACAGGGATGGAAAAGCCCAAGAGCTTTTTTCCTGGTGCATAAACTCGGTGTCTTCCAGCCCTCTCTGGGACCGGACACCGTGAGCAGCCGGCTCAGGTGTGGGCTGTACGGTAACCCTGGGGAGAGCCCACGGGGCAGCTGCCTGTAGGAGCACAGCCAAAGCGGTCTCACCATCAGCCTCCTGCAACCAGCTAGAAATGTAAGGGAGCCTGAAAATTAGCTTCTTGGATTTTTCTAAGGATGGGGAAAAATGGTGCCTTTTGGACCCAGGTGGAGCAGTGGAAGATGCTACTATCACCTCCCACAATATGGCGTTTGCCCTCATATTTTCCTTTTTCAGAGTAAAAAAAAAAACAACCTTTGTCCCTTTTTTTCCCTTTTTACCCCATTTCTCAAGGTTTTTGGTAATTTAGCTCGGCAGAAAGTACAACAAGAAACCAGGTTTGGAAAAAACATCTTGATCCAGAAACGTCTAGGGTGAAGTCTGAAGCTCTCAGGTGGCATCTCCACCACTGAGCCCAGCCCTGTCTTTTGTCGGATGGCATCCATATGCTTTTTGGGACTGTACATCTCCAGCCCCATCACTCCTCTGTGCACCAGCTATCCATTACAATGGTACTGCTCAGCTATTCACATGCAATTTGATTTATAACCCTCTAAAGTCAAGGGAAAGACTTGCCTTTGATTTCAGTGATTTTAGGATAAGCTCCTAATTTCACACTTTGTCCGAGGAGCAGATAAAATGGATTTGAGAAAGGCTTTTTTCCTTGGAAAATTAATCTTCTTTAAACTACCTCACGATGCAGAATTATTTCTAAAATGTCCCATAATAGAAATAACTTGTATACTTGAAATAAATAGATTTTACAGTAATCAAATTCTTCAGCCTGGCTTTTTATCCTATTTATTGTCCTGTGAACTCCTCCATCATAAACAGCGGCACTTACAAATACAGAAATAAGTCACTGTCAGCGAGCTCAGAGGAGCTGAAAGATTTGCCATAATCATACAACTAGCGCTTTGCGTCGCCTGAATATCGCCGTACTTTCCACGTGTTTATCTGATTCAATTACAAGGTGCACTGAGGAACTGAAAATATATTCCAAACACATTCGTGCGAGAGTGCCAAAACACGACAGCTCCTGCTGAAATACTCCCCAGTCTGCAGCTCCAGTTATCCTGACTGGGATATGGGTGGCTGGGATACGGGTGGCTCCACCGAGGTGGGATGAATCCCACATCTGACAGGTATCCGTACGTATCTGAACAGATTTATATAACAAAAAAAAAATAAACAATTTCTTTATTGCAAAATTAAATTTGCCAACATGGATTGCACGGTAGGATTCAAAACCTGTGTCCATGAATATCCTGTTTTGAAAAATTCCCAAGGGAGAAAATGTGACTGGCCTGTCCGAGAAGCCAGAATGGTGCCTGGGAAAGGAGGCACGGTGAGTCATTTTTTTTCCCTCTAACTGAATTAATTTCCGTTGTGAAATAGAAGTAATTTTCTAGGGAAACAAAAATAAAATAAAAATCAATACAGCTTGCCAGCCAAGCCAAAATTAGAAAGTTCACTGATCTCAGTTCACAAAAAATGGACATTTTCCATCCCCTCTCAGGTTCAGGGTGGAAAACCACCTGGAAATCCTAAAAGCTCCTTGGGTTAATAGGAAATCTGCTTTCCCTTCTGCACTGCTTGAGATACCTGTGATTGAGGTTTATACGGTGAGGAGGACAGTGCAGGGTGAATCAGGCTCTACAAGAGCAGGTTTAGCTTTTGTTAAAGGTGTGAACACTGAAACTGTGTCGCTTTCCCCTGGTTTTGACTCATCGTGACTCAGGGATGTGGCTTTGGACCACGGCTGATGCTGTGTCTGTCTGCTACTGCCTTACCACTGCCCCACTGCCCTGCCTCCGCAGGGGAAAGATTGCCCTCTTCAGAGTAAAGTCCAGGAGTTTTTCACCACTTCTTCCTGAAAATATCAATGAAACTTTTTTCCCTCTACCCTTTCTTTCTTGTTTAATTTACTTTTTATTTAATGTATCTATTTTATTGCATCCATTCAGGAAACAGAAGTAATATCATATGATAGGTATACTAATGAACAGCTGGAATTCACTAAGCGGACAGAAATACATCGAGCAAACATGTTTGTGAACAACCCAGAGATGGAAGCATGTTTGCAGAAAAGATCTATTGAACAGTTACGAACAAACAAATTAGTAAAAATCTAAAACCAGGTCTCGCATCCTAATGGTGGAAAGCAAAGCTGTAACCCCATCAATAAGCCATTAACCACGATGACGTGCAATTGTTGGGTCTCAGCTGGTTATTCCTCTGCTGTTCACATCTCCCTGCAGATGGGAGGTGGATGTTCTACCTCTATGGAGACAAATGCCTCAGTCACCACCGACCTCCTTGTACTGCCCGGCGCCGGGGACCTTTCCCCCAAGTCCTGGCAATGCTCAGTGAAGGAGATGAGAAAGCCACCCCACGTCAAAATGTCCTCTTCTGACCCTCCCAGGAGGGAACGCATTTCTTATTACTTTGAAATGAAATGGTTTTGTTCTATGCACCAATATTTATCCCTGGAAACGTTCAAGGTGAGGTTGGACGGGGCTCTGAGCAACCTGATGTAGTTTAAGATGTCCCTGCTCATTGCAGGGGGGTTGGACTAGATGATCTTTAAAGGTCCCTTCCAACCCAAACCCGTAATTCTATGTTTCTATGATTCTATTATTCTATCATTTTATGACGTTCGAAATTCACAGAAAGCATTGCATTTGAATCGCAACATTTCTTTATGTTTAATTCCTTCCTGCTTCAAAATAAGAAGCAAAATGGGGTGGAATTTCCTGTGTTGGGGAATCCAGCTCCTGGCCAAGCCCAAGAGTGCGCAGACAGATAGTGTGCGGTTGTCAGAGGCTTCGACACTCTCATAACAAGAGCTGTATTAATCCCTAAAGATGATTGATTTCAGGAAAACATTCAGGATGTCTGCTGATGTGAATCCATCCATTGTAAAAGAGAGTTTTTTTCAGTTAATAACACGACCCAAAATGGCACAAGTCTGGGCCCAGTATCCTGTGCAATACAGCTATAATAAAATCCTGTCCTGGCATCAGCAAAAGACTGGCTGCTCTAATGAGGTAAGGTTCTGTATTCTCTAGGGCAACAGAGAAATTACATTTAATTGCAAGAATAGAGCATCTCTGCTCATTGAATACAGTGCATCACAGATGAGAGTGATTCGCTTTGCTCACGACTGCACTGAATACAGAGCAGAGCAGAGCAGCCCCGGCTGTTATCGCAGGACAGAGGAGAGAAATGCTCGCTCATCCTAAGGCAGAGGCGCAGGTTACACGCCTTATCTGCACATGAAATAGTTTCCAGAGAAATCAGCTTAAGAAAGGATATGAAAGGGGTCTTACATCTCTTTCCAGGAAGCCCCGTGATGCTCATTGACTGAGACAAAAATGTGTGAGATATGCTTTATAATAACTTTTGGGTGTTATCCTTTTATTAGTGGTTTTCTGAGATGCAGCTCAGAAACGTCACGGAGACTCTTCAGGACATACAGCAGAGAATGATGCTCAGTTTGCAATGCCTGGGGGCAACCGGTTCTGTGCTCTAATGGGCCCATCACTACCTGTAACGCAGAGGAAGGTGGATTTATCCCAGCCCTGCCAGGGGACGGTGTCACCCCGGGTGCATCCCGCAGCTGCACTCTCTATGCTCTGACTTTTTACCCTGAATAAATACACCCCCTACCCGAGGAAGCCAGTGCTGGGGGTGCCTCTGGCCCCCACCATGGCGTACTAGTAATAAATACTCAGCGCCCATTCATCAGTGTTACGTGGGGAGCACTTCGTGCTGCGAGTATTAATTTGCTGAATTGCAGCGTGTCGGTGTTGTGGAAAGGTAAGAAAATGGAACTGACAGCAGCTCTGCTCTCGCCGAGGCAATGAGGCTGCCTTAATTAGAGCTAATTGTAGCTTTCCATCCCATTAAATTGTAATGCAGAATGTTTCAGGTTAGTCCATGGGTGAGTCGCACTGGCTGTCCCCCTCCTTCTCCCCAAAATGTTAGATGACATTTGTTTTTCTGCCTGTAGAATGTGCAGAAATGGCTACTCAGAGAAAGCAGCATGGGCAGGATGCCTCAAGGTCCGAAACAGGGCTCATAATGAGCCTGTTGCACAGGGCAAACGGTCCCCATTAGCGCTGAGCCGGGTTGCAGCATCACTGGGGCCAGCACGGCTGGGAGGAGAGCTGAGCCATGCCGGCTGCTTGGGGCAGGCTGGGGGAAGGACAAAGCAGTCCTGCTTCTCCAGGCGTGTGTGCAAGTCGGTTCCATCAGCACAGCTCCGTCATCTGCCTCCTAAAAAAGCACGAGATGAAGTTTTGGGTCCACACTCATCAGTGGTTTGGTGCTGAGAGTAGGTGGATCTCATAGAGGTAGAGGCTGACCATGCAAGTAGTAAGCGCTGCTCCATGAACTTTGGGAGCTGATGAGATGCAGCACAACGCAGGATCATCCACACCCTGTCCCAGGGGATAGTCCCCTGGCGGCACCACTCAGGGCTGAGAATCTGTCTCTGTTTGGGTTTTAATCCGCAATGAGCACCCAGTCCTTGGCTTCTCTTTGGGGCTGTTACTCAGCCGGAGGTCCCTGAGATCCTGCCCAGGAAATGAAGGCAGCACTGGACTGGGGAAAATGCTGCTTTGCAGCCTGTATCTTTGGTATATTCATGGTAAGCATCTGCTTTTCATGGAGAATTTGGACTCCTGCTCAAACACTTCAACGCCAAAATCCTTAGAACCATTTTTTTCCAGCCCAGAAACATGGTGCTTTCCCAGGGTTTCTCCTGTGCAGTGCAGAACTGAAAGGATGAATCACTCCCCATCTCTTCACCAAAAACTTCCCATGAAGAAGCTCAAGACACCCCACTGCCAGACACCCCCGGACACTTTCTACCCACAGCCCATTTCCAGCTAGTCTTGTCTAACACCCGCATGCCTTCCGGTGGGACCTGAATATGCAAAGCCACAGGGGATTGAAGCACTGCTATTTATAAGACAGTATCTTTTCCAGACATGCAGGCAATGTAATTTAAGACCAGAAAAACATCTGTCTTTGGCAGTTGCTCTTCGTGGCTGGGCAGATCTGCTCTGGCTCTCTCTGTGCTCCACATCATGCCCCTGGCAGACACTTTCTCCTCTTTGCGCTTGCAGCCCTGAGACAGGGACCTGCCTAATGACGAACATCACTAAGATCTGTCATAGGCTTTGCTTCCTGGCCATGCAAATGGACAGTTTTGTCTTCATCCTATGCATTTGCTCCTTGGCCAACAGCGAAATGTCAAAGCAGAGAGGCGTGATTTTTATTTAACAAAAGAAAAGGTGGGCTCAGCACAGAAGCATCTCGCCTCAGTTGAGGCTAATTTGATCCGTGGTGGTTGTGCGAGAATAGGATATTAAAATTGCATGGGCAGTCCATAGGAGGCCTTCATCTGCCGTAACATTGGTTAGCATTGCCAGCAGCTTTGCTTTTATGCTACTGCCAAGGAGAAAACAAAATCAACCTGATTGATTGTCACACTGACCCAATTCAAAGCAGCCTGGAAGTCATTAACCTGAGAGATCCAGAATGGAGATCATTGCCACTCCCAAAACCATTTCACAGGACTGGATTCCCATCCAATGCCAATTTCTCAATATCAAGGTGTTCAATTAAAACTCTTTGCTTTGCTTCTTATCCGTTCTCTAGCTATTAATGGCCCCTCTCAGAGGCCAGTGGGAACAGAAGAGCTCCATCTCAGTGCCAAAAACTCCACTGATTTTGCAAGTTGCTTAGACCCCTCTGTCACAGCTGCCTGCCCCATGGTAGTGACATCTCACAGAGGTAAATGCAGGGAAGGCCATGAAGAGCTCAGGCAGCAATGCATCATGGCACTGGGAGACACCAAAGTCCTGTGCCCGTCCTGAGCCCACAGAGTTGCATCGAGGCTGTGGCAGCCCCAGAGATGTGACAACTGATGGCACTGATTCAGATGAATTTGATCTCTGAACTTCTGAACGTTGGAGACTTGAAGTGCTGCTTGAGTGAGACTCAAGAACGGGATGCAGCTTCTGGTCTGCCCTGAGTAAGAGGTTCAGACGGTGAACATGTGAATTTCTCACCTTCACTTTGAAATGTTGCTGGTGTTCTGTCACCTCTTACCTTGGACTGCTCTGAAGTTGCTGCCTAGAAGTTATTGTATACAGCCTCTTTTGGAAGCAGAGTGCTGAAATGCATCTGAAGGTGGATGGCAGCTGTGCTGGCCAAGCTGGGAAGGGCAATGGGAATGCCACTGCCATGGAGCTGGTGCATCACCTGCCTTCCTTAAAAAAGTGTCTCCATTAGACCTGCTAAGGAGTGACAGAAGTGGCAGCTAGCCCTTGAACCATCTCCGGTCTGCTGACAGCCTCAGGAGGTGCAGGGAGATCCTGAGATTGATTCCCAGGTCTGCTGCGGTTGGACTGTGCAGACGGAGAGAAAGCATTTAACCTTTCTGTGCCTCCCCTCTCCCGTCATAAAACAATTACCCTTATACTGATGTTGGAGGAGTGGTCTCAGGTGTCGTGTTGTGGCCAAGAAAAAGTGTGCTTGGATGCTAAAAATACTCATGGTATATGTCAATGTCAAGCGCTCCTGCAGATCTATGTTACGTGCTGCCCTTCCTCCTCTTTTTCTCCAGATGCAAGGAGAAAAATGATGCTTTTGGCCACTGCTAGCTGTGGGTACAGGGCGCTGAGCTGAGACCCTCAGTCGGGCAGCCAGCATGGAAAAAAGGGTCTGTGTGGTTGTTCGTGGTGCTGGGTCCACCGGAGCAGACTGCTCCAGCTGAACGGCCAGAGACCTCTTCCCATCCAGGGCTTACACTACTGACAATGTTGCATCTGCTTAAAAATGAGAGACAAGCCAATTTGAATAAAAAAGAAAAAACAAAGGTTTCCAAAATTATACCAGCTGAAATCACCACTCCCTGCTGCCATGGACACGCGGATTCCCATCTGATGCATTCACAGCTCAATGAATGGTGTGGCACCGGAGCCGTATGAGTTATCTATGGGAGTGCTCATACCTTGGCAGGTAAGAAAGATTGAAAGTGTTAAACTAAATGCCAGGGAGAGAGATTCAAGTCTGTGTACTTTGCTCAGCATCTGGTGTGAGCCAGGAGCATGCCCATCTCTTGGTGGAAAAGCAGCCTTGCGTCAGGGCACAGCCCGTGCTCGGCCCAGGCTGCCCTGGGCTTCCCCTGCCCATCTCTGCCCCGACTCGCCTCAAGATTTTTCTCTCTGTTTCCTTCAATTACAAGTTCTTAAAAGCAAAGACTTTCTTCCTGGGGCTTGTGGCAACTCAGGAGTAACACGAGGGCAGCAAAAGTTTTGGCACCAAATCTGTTTATAAAGCACATTCTGCAATTTTTTTATTTGACTGCCTTATCTCTGATTCCCTCACAGACATGAGTGATTTTTTGCTCCCACTTTTAAATTCACAGGTCCTTGCTCTTGGAAAACTCTCTGGCTGAGTACTCTTTAAATGCTAAGAGCAAAAATGTATGACTTTATAAAATAGCCTCAATTTAAGAAATGAAGAATAATTCTCAGAGGAACGGAGGGGACAGATTTAGTTTATTGATATCTCAGCCAACTCTTCCACGTTGCTTCTGCAACTGCCACCAGGGAATCAAAATTCACCGATAGCTTCAGCCCTGTCTGCCATGGTGCAGGAAATAAGTGTGAAGCCTGAGCGGCGATAGCTGGGGAGTGTTTAATAGGAGATTATGAGAGGAGCCAGGAGCCATCCAGGAGCAGGAACGCTGACAGGGCTCAACCAGGGGAGCCGAGGGGGGGCTGCAGTGCGAAACCCACTGGGCAAAGGCGGCCTGAGCTCCTCTGTGCTGGGGAAAGGTCTGCTTGGATCACCTGGAATGTCAGGGTATGCATTGTGCTGGGATGACCGACACATCTCAATGCGCTGCCAAACCCGGAGGGGCTGAGCTGAGCCCACCCGGCAACGCATCCTCAGGCAAAAGGGCTCGTCTGGACCCATCCCTTGTGTTTACGTCCCTGGTAAAAAGTTATTGCAATCTATTTTCAGTTTCTTTTTCCAACAGAAAAGTCTGGTGCGAAAGGTGGGTTTCAAACTGTCATTTTTATGAGGGGATGAGCGTGTTCGAGGCTCAGACCTAGAACAGGCTCAAGCAGTTCCTGGCGATGTAGATGTGGGGACATTTTGCCCACAGGGAGAGATGGGACCTGCAGCTGCTCTTTCCGAGCATGGGGAGGGGGAGCATGGTGTCCCATAGCCCAGCGATTCAACCAGCAAATACCATTTTAAAACTGAGAGCTAGAGATTAAAAAAAATAATAAATCTGGGAAAGAAGCCCACCCTCCGTCTTTTTTACTCTGTTGTCCACAGCCCATCTCAGGAGTTTTAACTTTTTAAAGATTATTCTGAGAACATGCATGCATCTCTCTGTGGAAAATAGCAATTATTATGTGCTACGGGGTTCTGCCTATCATTACTTCTGTATAAGCAGGCATGGTAAAGCTATTTCATTCAGCCTAGCAAATTAAATGAGCCCAGTTGCTGGAATGCAGGGCGACGGCCGTGATGAATGACATACCAGGTGAACCCTACCAAGGGATTAAAGAAAACTTCCAAGTTATTTACAAAAAGGTAGAGCATCATTTATTTGCTCGGCACCATATAATTACAAGTAATCTTAAAACTGGAAAGGAAATGAAAGTGAAAAATCAAACGTCTCTTTTGTCCTGGAAACAAAACAACAAAAGAGAAATATTTTCCTTCTCAGCTCATTTTGGTTTCTGTACAAATACAGTCAGTGTGATAAAACTATCTGAACACTGAACACTGGTGCTGTGCCAAGGATTTCTTCCTGGGTTTAGCTATTTTGATTTGGGTCTGTCACAAGGTTGGATTTTTTAAGAGTCTAAAGGCAGGAGCGGTGTTCATTGACTAATATTACTCGAAGTACTGGGGTGTTTTGAGAAAATGCACAGAATAAATCAAGCTGCCTTTTATGCCATACGCTGTGAAACTTCCATGGTGTGAAAATTCCATGGTGTGTGCCACTGACCGGAGCAAACTCGTCCCACCATCAGACAGACACTTTGAGAATGGCTACAAACCTGTGCTGCTCTGCCCAAAAGGGGATGCACAGAAAGGGCTTAGAGAGCATTACAGCACACACCTAAAGCCCTGTAAGATTAGCTACTGCTAATCACACTAAACCCAGGGTTTAAAGTGAATTCATGCTCTAAGTCCTGTTTAAGAGGTTATTCCGCATAAAAAATCTGCTTTTTATGCAAAGGGAATGCAGATACTAGGGGAGATGGATATGCTGTTTATGACCACTGTGAACTCCCATTTCCATTTAACAAAGGCTTAACTCAAAACCAAGATTCCAATCTTTCAGGATTTTCAAATTTAGATTTCAGAACAAGGCCTGAAAACTTGACAGCTTGTAGATGAGGTTTAATGATGAATCAATGTTGCAGCTTAGGGCAGTTATAGACAATTTTAAGAGTACCACTTGGTTATTCAGCAGGTTCCTGGCAAAGCTGACCCGGTTCATCGTGACCAGGTCTTGCTGCCTCATGCTTCCTTAGCCCAGCCGGTGGCAGAGATCATCCCTCCCCAACACGCTGCTGCAAACATGCTCGCCCATCTCTCCGTGCCAGCCCGAATTAGTATCACTTCCCTTTTTTAATTAAAAGGTTTTGACCAGTGTTTTGCCCAAGTCTGCATACCTGCATCAAATAAACTTGTAATACATAACAGAAACTAGATCTACGAGATCTGTTTCCCACCAGTCCTGGCTGATTGGCATTGGCCGCGTTACCCTCCATTAACTCTTCATTAGAGATCATCAGCAACTCTGTTACTTTGACAGGTTCACCGTAAGGCTGATTAATTAACCTATATTTACTCAGGTCGTCTCTTTTCCCCTTTGCAAATATTGCTCAGCATGAGCAGCCCTGGAAGGCTCCCACAGCTTGGAGAAAGCCACCCACTTCTCCTCGTCACCTATTACAGGCAGCTTTTCTCCTCATCCAGAAAGCTTTCAGCCCCCCTCAGAACCAGGCTTCAGCCATAAATGCTTTCTCACTCTGTTGTGAAATCACGGCTTCCACGCTATTCAGTAAATTATTCTTAAGCAGCTCCCAATTACCATTCACACACTGCTGTTTAAATTCCAATTAGCTCGTAATTGTTTTTGGCTTTGCGCAATTGGCCACTTGAAAGCACCACACACTCACACATGAATATATATATACTTTATTGCATTAAATTATGTTATAGAATCATAGAATCATGGAATGTGTTGGGTTGGAAGGGACCTTCAAAGGCCACCTAATCCAACCCCCCTGCAGTCAGCAGGGACATCTTCAACTAGACCAGGTTGCTCAGAGCCTCATCCAGCCTGGCCTTCAGTGTCTCCAGGGATGGGGCCTCCACCACCTCTCTGGGCAACCTGGGCCAGTGTCTCACCACCCTCATTGCAAAGAACTTCTTCCCAATGTCTGATCTAAACCCACCCTGCTCTAGTTTAAACCATTGCCCCTCGTCCTGTTGCTACATGCCCTTGCTGACAGTCCCCAGTTTTCCTGTAGGCCCCTTCAGGTACTGGTAGGCCGCTCCAAGGCCTCCCTGGAGCCTTCTCCCCTCACTGGTTGGGGATTACTGTATTAGAGGCTTTAAAAAGCCTTCCTGGGCTGCCTGGATGACACGGCAGTGCGTGGAGAGCTGCTCTTCACTTTTTCCACTCCGTTTTGGAGTTTAGCACAGCCGCTGCATTAATCATATCTCTGCGCACACCCTGCCGGCTCCCCCTGCGTCCTCTGGGCTCGTCATTAAACATCACAGAGGTCTGGCTGCATTTGGTGAATGCCAGGGGGGCTGTTGGGATCCAAAACGACACCCCAGCAAGAAAGCCAGGAGGAAACTTCATTTAATATTTAATGTTTCCATAGGAATCATCTGTGCGTGTCTCTGCCACATGGTGCAGACATTGTCATGGCACAGAGCCCCGGCCTTGAGGAGCGGGAGGGGAGAGCAAACACACATCGCTCTCACCGAGTTCAGCGGGGCGGAAAAATCCATATAAAACATGCCTTTTCGTTTAAAGAGCTGGTTACAACTCAAATAACTTCACCCATTACATATAGTGTGTTTTGAAAGTTAAAAAAAAATAAAAAATAAAAAAAAGAAAAGAGATATGCCTTCCCTTAAAAGAAGCAGCAAGGATGTGCGTGCCTGTGGACACTGGATGAGATGTTTCCAACGCCTTTTTACGCAAGCAGAGCTGTGCCTGTGGCCTGACCACGCAGGGAAGTGCGTTTGCAGGGCATGGAGGCTCCAGCATCCTGGAGGTTCCAGCATCCCGGAGGTTCCAGCATCCCAGAGGCTCCAGCATCCCGGCACGCCGCAGCTGACTACATCCTGGGTTCGGCACAGGGTCACTGATATTGGCCACCTGGAGCAACAGCTTGTGTGTGTGTGTGTGTCTCTGGGTGTCCTTCCCCAGCCATAAATTCTCATCCTCGAGCACATGCTGCCAAACAGGGAAAGCTTCCTACAGCACATATTCAGCACCCTCCTAAAAACCCGGGCATTTCATCAATTAAATGATTAGAAAGAAACATTCACTTCCCCATAAACCAGACAAATTTTAGCACATGAAGGCTGCAGAGGAAACTGTGGCTTTGCCAGCTCACCATTTTTGTCCCTTAAATTTACCATAAGTGTGTCCGTTTTCTAGCTGAGTCTTGTTTCATTTCTTATTGCAGGAACTGCCCCGCTCTCCCGAGCAGAGAGGAGGCAGACGGGCTCAGCATGCCCTGAACTCGCGGCTCCATCGCACACAGAGTTTCTTATTAATTTGCTGCAAGCCTTCAGCAGTGCGCAGAACTGGTTTTTTGTTTCCTTGCTCCCGGCGTGGACAAAAGCCAAGCTTTATAAATCAACTGTGTAAACAGAAATATCCTTCTTCCTTGAATGTGATTATTATTTCGAAAAAGGAGGCTGTCGTTTTAAGAGGCAGAAAACCTGTTTAATCTGGAGACACCGGCTCTGATGCCAGGCGCTGGTTACCATAACATTTTTCTTCTGTCCTGAATTTCAGAATAAAAATAAAAATCTCTCATATAGGCTGTTTGGGGCAGTTTTTGACCAGTTAAGATCATTTTTGGAGCCCCAGACTCTTTCTGTTGAGTTATGTCTATAAACTATTTTTATATTCATGCAAGTAAGCTCTCAGTGGCAGTCTCACACCCCCCTGTGAAACCAGAGCTCTGCCCGGTTGCACTCCGATTACACATTTTTTTTGCCCAGAAGAACTTAGTCTAAAAATAGGCACTGAAGAATGGGAGAAGAGATGTGCCACCCCCAGGAGGAAGCAGGGGAGCTTTCCCAAAACCCCGCACCATCGGTGGCAGCGCCAGGAACCAAGCTCCACTCTCCCTCTGCTTTAAGTGTTCGGCATTTGCCTTTGCACTTTGGTTTGCATTGGTTCTTGTTGCAAGGACGTACTTGATGCAAAGCAGGTCCCATGTCTCAGCAGGGCTAATAGATATTATTTGCTAATTGTGTTCTAATAATGAATATTTGCCAGATGACAAAGGAAGGAAAGAAACTCTCTGAAGCATGCACAGGGTGCTCTGGACACACTTCTGGTCTGCTTCTGGGAGGCAGATAGACCCAAATCCTGAAAAGACATTGATGTCACCTACGTGGTGCCTCTACTGACAATGACACAAATGCGTTAATGCAGAACATTTGCTTCCGGAGTTCAGGTGGTTTGTGGGACCAAGTAAATGAATGCAGCGACTCCAGCGGGGTGGCTTTGGAGGCACCAATGCAGGACACATGGAGGAACCTCTCCCTTCCACCAAACCGACCAGTGCTGACCAGTGCCAAGAGGAGAGCAGGGATATGGAGCAGAGCACCCGGGAAACACAATGGTTGAGAAAAGATTACACAAATTTCGTGTTTAATCCAGAACAGAGAAGACGACACGAAAGGCTCTTTGTTGGCATTTGTGAGGCAAAGTCATTTCTTTTCTTAGAGACTCTTTGAGGTGCCTCCAAAAAGAGCATGAGTAAGGTTTTGCTTTTCCTGTCAGCTTTGGAAAGGCTGCAGCTGCATTTCCCACCTCGCTGCACAGGGCTCCCTGTGCCCATTTCCAGGTGGCTTCTGCCCAGCGTGGTCACTCCTGTCTGTCCATGCGGAGCTAGGACGGTGACCACTGCTGCAGCAGGAGGGGATGGGGATGGGGACAGGGAGGCTCCAGGAAGGCTGGGCTGGAGGAGGGTGACTCATGGAGAGCTGGACGCTGCCTGGGTTCGTGCCGGGACAGCAGCAAAACTCTACATTTCTCCTCACTGGTCCTTGCTGATGGAGCCTCCCAGTACAGCACCGGCGGCTCGTGTAAATCTTCGAATTAAAAAAACCCCAAAACCAAAATCCTGCTGCAGTCTGTTTTAATCACCTGCTAGTTTAATTTAACACCACCAATATAAAAACATTCCCAGCATAACTCATCTGCAAACAATTTGAGTTCTCCCTTATATAACTCAGGTCCACCTACAGCTTTAATGGTTGTTTTGTTTCTTATTTAATTCTGCAAGGATGTGAAAAACCCCTTTTCTGTCGTGACAGCTGTCTCCTGCCTCTGATCCAGGGCTCTGAGCTATGGGGGATGGGCGGTGGTACAGCAGAGCTTTGAGGAGCTGGGGCACATCAACACCTGGAGGAGAGACGGGGGACCTTTCTGGGGACCTCAGCTGAGATGTCCCCTGCCCGGCTGGGTCAGGGAGGGATGGGAAGGCTTTGAAAGGGTTTTGAAAAAGCAGAGTTGTTCCCAAGGTGCTGTCGCATCTCAACCCTCCTTACGTAAGGCAGAGACTGTTTCCAAAAAAAAAAAAAAAAAAAAAGAAATATGGCATGACCTGGTCAGCATGTGCCCCCGTGGACTGGTGAGGTGTGAAGTGCTGGGGTCTGGCACAGGGCAGGCAGCAGAGAAGGAGGACGGCGGGGGAGGAATATTTAAAGCACCGAGTTTTGACCTGAAGTGGTGAAGGGCACTGCGAGAGGACAAAACACACCTTTCCCCTCCTGATGTTCTCAGGACAATCAAAAGCCTTGCTTTTATTTTTCAGCCTTAGTGCAGGAATGATGCTGGAGCTTGCACTGTATGGGATATCCATCTCTTTTAACTTCCTCTTTTACAATTAATAGGAGGCAGTTGCAAAACAGAAAAAGAAAAAAGAAAGGGAAAAAAAACACCGAAAACCTCCAAATTCAGAGCCAAAACCTGGTTTTAAATAAAGCCACCAATGTGTTTTTTTCCAAGGGCTGGAAATGACAAAATGTGCAATTTCAGCTAAGAAAGTGTGGGCACTAAAATTGAAGAACATTGGTGCAGTGCTGCTCTGCCTCGGGGTCAGGGAGGTGTGTGACATTCAGCACGCTCTGAAACCCCCGTGTCCTCTCCCTGCTGTCCCGAGTGACTTTGTCTCCGCAATCCCTCGGAGAAGAACAATCTGTGCTACATCCCCCATTATCTCCTGGCTCAGGGATGATCCTGCCGGCATGCAGCATGCATGACCCTGCCATGCCGTGCTCAGTTCTGCAGGCTCTTCACTCCACAGTGGCCACCAGCCCTCCTGAGGGACTCACATGTGGCCAGGACCACTGTACGCTCTTCTGCAGATGGGCCAGCCCAGGCAGGACAGTGCTGGCCAGCTTCTCTGAAGATGCCCTTGGCTCAGCCTCCTTCGGAGATGGTCTCCACGCCTCCCATCCTGCACAGACCCTGATGGCACCCTGGCTGTATTTCCTGCAGTCAGACAGAGAAGTCGGTAATTCAGTCCCAATTACTGTGAAATAGCAGCAACTTGCTCTCCAGCCATTTCTGGGAGTCGTGGAAAAGTCAGTGCAAAACACACCACCACCAAATAGGTAGTGATGGGAGAAGACTGTCTGCAAACACACGCTGCGGAAGGTTCACCCTTGTGCCTGTGCTTGACCTCCCCTTCCTTTCCCCGTCAAAGAATGCTAATACTCATCACATCCTGCCATGGATGCTTTGGCATAAGGCGTTACCCCCTAAACCTATGAAGCAGGGAGGGAAAACAGCATCACTTTCCTGGGACTGGCCCCAAATCTGCTGTCACAGAACCGAAGAGCCCCGGTTTGTTTTTCAGCAGGAAAGTGCATGGGACAGGGGAGTGACTTGCCCAGAGAGGTGGTGGAGGCCCCATCCCTGGAGACATTCAAGGCCAGACTTGATGAGGCTCTGAGCAACCTGGTCTAGTTGAAGATGTCCCTGCTGACTGCAGGGGGGTTGGACTAGATGACCTTTAACGGTCCCTTCCATCCCAACACATTCTATGATTCTATGACATCTTCCCTTGGTGCTGGTCTGTCCCCAGGCACCCGGACACACACCTGCACCTTCCCCCAGCACCACTGCAGGGGCAGTTGCCATTGCTTCACCCCTTCAAAATGCTTTTGCCACCTTTACAGCTCATGCACAAGAGCCAGAGATTTTATCGTGGGCTTGGTTTATTTTTTAATCCTTTCTCCTGCCTAACAAGATGCTGAAATCTCCCAAAGAAAAATTATTTCCATGTGATGCAGCACTTTCTCTCTTGGCTGGAACACTGGATGTGGTTTTGGGTCTGTGGTTTTTTGATACATTTTTTTACTTTTTTATCCACAAATCTTTTGGTCTTCATTTCCATCATTGTGAGAGGCACCGTGCAAGCCGACAGACTGGCTGCAAGTCCTAAGGAAACTACAGCAGGACAAAAACGCAGTAACCCAGCACGAGTTGATGCAAGCAAAGAAACAAGAAAAAAACCCTGCTTTTGCAAACAACCTAGCTGCTGGGTTTCATAAGGAGCCGGACTGATTTTCAGTGTTTCATTTGGACTCCAGCTAGGAAGCTGCAGCCGCCACTGAGAACGAAAAAACCTGAATGAACGGCAGCTTTCATATTATGCATCCTGCTAAGCAACACCAAGGAAAGTAAGAGACAGGGGGTTCTGACTCACAAGGTAAGTTAAATGGATCTGAATAAGTTGGGGGCAGGGGGGGGAAATACTATTGCTATAGGGAACAAAGTGTTCCCACCCTGCAGAAGCAGGTTGCTTGGGTGAGTCATAATAAAAAGAGGTGGTCTCTGCCTGCGCTGCTTCGTCTCGCTTTTTTCCGCTTCGCTGCAGCAGGTGAAGTTTAGTGCAAGGCCAGGTCATTGCTGAGCTGGCTTTGATTTGTTCCTACTAACACTCCTTGTTTCATGAGCCACCCTTAGCACTCCAGAACCGTGCTTTCTTCTCGTCTGGCTTTGCTCTCAGCTGTGGCTAAGTGGTGGGATGGAGAGGGTGCCCCATCCCACACGGCTCCATCTGATGCAGGCGCCGCGGGAGCCCAGGGCAGGAAAGAGCCGTTTCCTGGCGTCCTCTGCAGACGTGGAAACTCTCAGGAGACTCTGCTTCTCCAGCCTCGCCAGGGAACTGCAGCCGTTTGAAATGTGCTGCTTGTTCCTGAGTCGGAGCAGAGGTTTGCCAGGACGGGACAGACCGGTCGCTGCCAGCAGCCGTGTCCTGGTGCTCCCACCCACCCAGGCAGGACAGCACCGCACGGGACCCGCTGCAGGGACACCTCTGCCTGCTTTATTTCGGCACACAGAAAGCTGAGTTCCCGGAGCGGCTGAGTCAGAGGTGGCAAGTCACGGGAAAGCTGCCTTTCTGCTGGGAAGGGCGAAGGAGGGCTGGGTGCCGTCCACTTTGTCAGGACAATTTGCTCTATCAGAGAAGCTGCCCTGGGAATGACTTACTGTAACTTGCCCCGTGCCTCGGCAGCGCCGGGCTGAATCACCGTCTGGGCTTGCTACCAAGATGGGACCACTTTCAAGGAGCCGCCTAACCTGGAGCAGGGCCATTTCCAGGACATTCCTGGCACTGGTGGTGCAGGCAGGGCTGAGGAGAAAGAGAGAGGGAACAGTTGTTTGTTTAGGGACCAGCAAACATCCTTTTGCTGGTCTGTGCTGAGGTAAGCGTGATGACAGCTCCTGTTGCAGCCCAGGAAAGACTGTACCATGTGAAGACGCAGGTGCCCAGGTGCATGGGACCGTTTCCACACAGGCACAGCCTCTTCTCCCACTGCGCCTGCAGGGGACGGTGTTAAATCCATACAATCCTCCAGGTCTGAGCATGTGCAGGTGACAGGAAGGGATGTTTGCTTGGGATCCTCATCTCTTCCCATGCCTGGAATCGCAGCTGGAGAGAGCACGTGGTGACCGCATGAACTGCTGCCGCTCAGGGGCACGGACTAGTGGGGATGAAGGTGTTTCAACGCTCGTCCCAGGACAGAGGAATTGGGGCAATTCACCCACACTGGAAATAGGCACACACTAAAAAAGTACCAGAAAATAAAAACCAAACCATATAATTAGAAGCAGAGCTACAAATTCACTGGCTAAGTGTTCAGCCAGGCCGTTACAAATATGGATGCAGGTAACATCCCCGGACATCTCCATGGACGGATCCTGGCTTTGCCTCTGTTCCTGCCCCGCTCACAACTCGCAGGGCTCGAACCGCCCTGGCTGTTTCCAGCAGCGCTCCCAGTTCTTCTGCTTCACCCCAGCCCCTTGTATAAACACTGCGGACAAGAGGGCGTTAACATTGGTCATCTGCAAACCACTACAGACAGCGGAAATTTTTAAACCACGTTGCTTTTCGGCTTCCAAATATTCTTGTCTGTGAGCCCTCAAGTCACTCGGTGGCTGCAGACGGGCTCCGGATGCTCAGCTCGAGTGAAGCCTCTCTGCAGCATCGTGTCGGAGAGGAACTGCCCCACGCCCAGCTCTGGCACTGCGGGCAGAGGAACCGCTGAGCTGTGGCAGCTTTGCCTTGGAAAACACACAAGCTCCTTGAGCGTTTTGGGCTTTTCTACAATAAGTTGCTCATGAAGAAATTTTAGACCCTCCTGGGGAAGAAAATAAAAAAACACCCGAGCAAATAATTTCCAAGAGGAAGTCCAGCGTCCAGACAAACCCAGCCCTAACGATGCTTCGTTTCCTGCTGCTGGCGGTGCAAGGAGGTCTGGAGCAGTGAGAAGGTTAAGGCTTGAAAGAAGACAAAAGGTAAAAAAGCAGAACCGGAATAGTTTCCATCTCTGGAACGATGCCGAGGCTCAATGCTGACACATCCATGTGTTTTCCATCTCTGCGGCGCAAGAAAGGTTTTAGTCTTAACCGCTCTCTTGGGTTTTCAGTTAAGATTTGCCACTAATTAAAAAGGGCAGCGGCTGGTGTTGTCCTGTGCGCCGTGAATTTAAAGCAAAGATAGTCATAGGTTGCTTTTCCGAGTGAACCCTTAGGAATAACAGGAAGGAAAATGCAAGTAGAAGTTTAAAGCGCAGCTCAGGGATCCGAGAGCAATTTCTGCCTCGTGAACTCTCAATATCGCAACAGCACAGTTATTGGTGGGATTTACTCTTCGAGCATCCCTGCAAGGTAAGGATGTACTTCCACTGTACCCAGTGAAAACCCGGGCTGGGGTAGGTTAAGGTACCTTTGCCTTGACCTATACATCCCGCAGGGGCTGCTTGTGGTGCCGATGGACCAGACAAGGTTTGGCCAAGATTAAGCTTCAGGTTGCAAACTCCACGTTGTGGAGTGTTGTGCTACTGTGGTTGCCCAACCACAGGGAAAAACCTTTTGGTCCAGCCTCCAGGCTGACTTGCTTTGCATTCTTGCTTTATTTTCTCTCTGCGCAGAGCAAGTAAGCTATTTTTGCAGATATTACGGGGATTTCTTATCATTTGTATTGCCCAGATGTGCTACTTTACATCAAAGCATTAAAATTCTTCAGGTACACAGAATCATTAAAAAGCTTTGCGTGAGCCTCATACTTAAGCTGTCTACCTTGAGCTATAAGATTAAACTCAATCATGAACCAAAAAAATCAATCAAGGTGCTCTCTCCAGCTGTAATAGTGTCAAGAAAATATATTTAAATAACAAGTTGCACACAAGAAGAAAGAATCACATCATTTAACTCCCTGGACTGGAACTAATGGCTTCTGCCCTTCCCTAGCAAAGGTTTGTGGCATCTCTAAAGCCCCGCATGGGAGGAATTTGGCTTTTTTTTTTTTGCTGGAAGACACTGGGAATGCTAGGTGTCACTGGAAAACCATCAATTTTGATGCACGTTGTTCATAGGAGGTAAAAAAAATACGTAAATAAAAAGCTTGATGGATTATATTTTAAGTCAGGGTACTTCCAAGGTCAGCGCAGAGTGAAATACGTTATTTAATCATCTGTTCTGCCTTGGATTGAGCATGGTAGACAAAAGCGTCCCTGATTTAGGCATTGCATCCTCACCAGGACTGTGGGCCAGCAGCCGTTAAAGGGTTCGAATTGCCGGCTCTGGTGAGGAAGACAAACACACCCGTCCAAAAGGGTCCGAACACTGGGAGTGTTTGAATTCAATGCAAAGAGACTGGTATTTTCACTTGCTTTTTCTTCTTGTTTTGGGCCTGGCAGAAATACCTGAACAAACAGTCCCTTTCGGTAATATTTCAATCTTGTCTTTCTACTCAGAAATTCAGAAGGGAAGAAAAGGGACAGAAAAAGCAAACAGTCTTTTTAAACCTTAGCTAAAGGGTGGTTTCAGTCAAAGAAAACCTTCATTACGTTTAAACAGCTCTCCAACAATAACACATATTCTAGTGTTATAAGGGACACAACCACCAGTCATCCTCATCACCAAAATTCACTGAAATTAACTGCCTTTTCATCAAGTTCAGATATCTCCTTTCATCATTCATAAATTTTCGTTTTGCACATGCAGAATTCCTTCCTTAGCACCAGATTAACATCACCCTGGGTTTCATCCTGGCTCCGCTCGCAGAGGCTGGGGACCGTGCTGTGTTTCATGGCTTTGGAGTGGGGAGGCTTGAAAGTCTCATGGGAAGAGCAAGTCATTTATCTTGAAATGACCTCTTGCAACCAAGCAGGTTGCGCGCTCAGCCTTGTGGTGAGCTTTCTGCTTAGCGAGCATTTTGCAAAAAGAGTTTACATTTTTTCTACCTGCCGCTGCAAGCTTTTCAACTGAAATGTTTCAAACTCATCAATCGTCAATCAACTGTTTCAAAATGAAGCCAAGCTAAAAGCAGAGCCAAAGAAGCTGAACTGAAAAAATGGTTTTGAGAGAGAGGGGGCTGAGACCATCTTCTTTTCCTCAGGTGAAACATTTACAGACTTCAAAGTTTCCAAAGACATGAGACTAGTTTTCCTCCCAGCCACTAGAATGCCTGCATGTTTGTCATCATCTCTGGGTTTTTCTACACGACAGGAAAAACAAGATTTCTGAATCAAATCAGGTTGCGATTTGCAGGTTCCCCACACAGAAAACAAGAATTTATACTTCCAGTTTTAATCTGTTGCTTTCGGGATGCTCCTGTCCATCTCTCGAGTGGTGTTGTGAAGGATGACCAAAGAGGAATGTACTCAGTTTTGCAGCCTCGGGTCATTCAATGCGGGACTAATGCATCATTTTAGGCACTAACGAGCATGTCGGATCCCGGTGGGAAGAAGGATGGATGTCCCTCCCGGTGCAGGGATCTGAATGATGTGCAGGAGAGGCAGCCTCCCTGCCCGTGCTCTGGTGAGTCAAGGCCACAGCAGAGCAAAGCCGACTCTGGTGTTTGCTGTCTTCCCAAGAAGATAAACCTGTGCAGCTGAAGTCAAATCCATCATTGCCACATTTGACAAAATAAGGTCACAATAATTATCTTTAAGGGAAAAAAACAAATGGCTAAAAACAACCCTTCACTTTACCTTACCTCATAGGCCTTAAATTCTGAGCTTCATCGTTTTTGTATTTTTTTTATTTTTTTATTTATTTTTTTTAAGGCATCAGATTTGACTTCCCTACCACCACAAGAGTTATATTTGCCTCTCCCCTGAAATTTGGCTCAAATCATTCTTTTCTCCAGACTAACATGATCTTATTATAAGGAAATCCTTACCAGGTTGTTTCCTTTCCTGTTGCATATTTGATTTCTCTGGTTTGGGGTTTTTCCTTCACCTGCTCTCCAGTTTCGTGCTGGGTATCTTCCAAACGTAATCCCATGCTGCTGAATTCATTGTCTTTTTCTTGCAGTCCTCTTGGACTCCTTTCAGTCCAGCGCTTTCCTATTTTACTTCTTCTCCTGGCCTTTCTTGCCTGTTATGAGCAGATTGCAAACCTGAAACTCTGTTTATTCACATATGTCATTAAGGTTTCCCATAACCACAGATACTGCAACGAAATGCATATTTCTGCCACTTCAATGAGCTAACTTCACTAACTTTTTGAAGGAAAATGAGGTGTAGGGGTGTCAGCTCTAGGATGCCCTGAACTGACTGGATTATTGCTTCATTTGCTTCATTTTTTTCCCCAAAAGCAATTTCTAGCCAATAACTTGAGTAATTGTTCTTCATGAATCATGCAAGTGGCCGTGATTTCTTCAACGGGTGCTTGGATTACCGTAATGTAAAATGTGCACAGCCCGAACACTGATTTTTCACCCAGACTTTTTTTTTTTTCCTTAAGCCACTTCTAAAAATAGGAAAGTCATTCATCTTAGGGAGAATAATGGCCTATAAAAATGTAAAGTAATTTCTTCATATTTATGAATCCTTTCCCTTCCGCCCATTATGAATACCCCTCTTAATGAATGCTCTTTCTCCTTCATGAGGGTATTATGAGCAATTATGTCCTCTGGTTTTAATGTTCTGATAATGTAATCCAACGGCCTATACTTTATCCCCAGGTTATTGATTACCCACGCTCCTGAGAAGGGCTAAATAGATTTTAGTCCCACAGAGGACTGCGACTCTCAGCGACCATGGGGTCTTCTTTGGACCATTACGTATACGCACAAACTTTAATCACAGCAGAGGAGACTCCAGAAACATTATCTGGACCCCCAAATGCTCTCCATGGTGCAAAACTTTCTGTTCTGGTCACGTACGGGCTGGTTATTTATGGCCTGCTGTCCATTTAGACTTGCATTGCTTTTCTGTTCCTGTTTGGCAGCACAAAGATGGCTTAAGAAGAGAATGAAAATTAAAAAGGACTTAATGAAAATGAAATTCATGCCTTGAACACTGATATAAAAGGAGTATTAATCCCTCCTCAGACTTGTACCTGGAATGAGGTACGATTATGAATAGAAAGATCATTTCAAGTTATGACAGATTTGATGAAAGGACTTTCACTGCTGTCAGACGGAAAGTTATTATGCTGCTGCTAATAAGTATTCATCAGGTTTCCAGGGAGCTGGATTACACCAAGTAATAAAAGGTGTGAATGACAGTTCTTTTGGGGCAGGTAAGAACTAGAAGAAAGCATCTCCCAACAATGCTGGTACAATCCAAGTACCTTGCCCTGTACCGACACTTTTTTTTCATATTTTCCCAACTGGTCCATTTTGTGCCCAGTGAAGCCTTTGTAGAGCTCCAAGGCAGGATTCTCTCCCTCCCTCTGCTGATGGGACCTGTGTGTTCCTTGAGCTATTTCTGAAAGCTCAGGCCATCTAGCTACTACCTGCCCAAACCATTCCAGGAATTAAAGCTGGTAAAACAGGAACTGTAAAAGCTGTTCCCAGCCTGAGGTTAGCAAGAGTCCATCCAACTAATTGGACTTTGGATAAGATCCAAAAGGCATCAGTCCAAAATCTGTCTTGTATGAAACACCACTGCAATCACTAGAATGACACTAATTACACATGGAATGAGGCAGCAGTTGCCTGTCCCCAGCTCCAATCCCTCCCTAGGAAGGAGGTCGATGGGGAGCTAGAGAAAACTCACCTCCTTTGCACCACCTGAAACATTTTCTCTCTGTTCGTTTCACCCAGTATTCAGGGCTTTTGGAGCTCACCAGTAGCAGATGAAAATGTAATAGATGATCTCAAAAACTAGTGTTTGTGCAGAGCAAATCCCAGTACAGTCTGTTTGTTGTGGCTGTTTGGGTTTCCATTCTGCATACCGGCAAATAAAAATGGAAAGTGTACACAGAAATTCTGCTAGGAGCAGCACATGGATGTGGTCAAAGTCAGGCAGCGAGTGTGCCTTGAGGAGAGCTTGCTGTGACAGCTTTAAGCGTGTCAGCCTTGAGTTTCTGATCTCAGCAGGTTTTGTTTGGTTTTTTTCTTTTGTTTACCTGGTGTCTCTTGTCAGACATTTCAACTGTAGGTAATGAAAGACAGGGATTGCCTTTTCCGTTGCTTGTAAACAGTACGCAGTGGGGCACCCTTCCTACCTGGAGTCTCCTGGTGCCACTGCAAGATAAGCTAATAATTAATCAGAAGAAATACACCTTGCAGTAGCATTAACAGATGGCCCATCAGAAGCTCTGATTTGAATCACCGTGTTAATCATTTCTGTTCCTTTGCTTGGTCCAGCTGGCTCTACTGAAGATGAGCGAGATGAAGATGTTTCTCCTGCTCTTGGTGTCCACTGCAAACGTTGGTGCCATACTGGAAAAGGGTCTGCCGAGACGGGAGCCGCGGCGCCTCTCGTGTGTGCGATGCTGTGGGCCATCTGAGCAGCCTGTCTCCATCATCTCCTCCCGATACACAAGGATGAGCAGTGACCCTGCCTATTCGGTACCCAAAGTCCAGCCCACTATAGATATCACCATCCTCAAAGGTGGGTAAAGCTGACTACCATGATAACATCCTTTGTCTTACTTGCTTACCCTCATTTTGCAAGCTGTGCTCCTCCCTACACCACGAAACTCATCCACTTTATTTACCCAAAAGAAGATCAAGGGGTGACATGGCACCCTGTAAATGTGTGCAAATGGGAAGAGTTGGCAAAAGGCTCTAATCCATAAAAAACCTAGAATCATTGGAAGCTCAAGTTAGGTCACACTAAAAAGTAGATGCAAATGTTGTCACTGAATTGCTAAATGGTAGAGTTAGAGACTAGGCAAAACGCTTACTCACTTTTTCCATTGCACATTTTTTCGTCTCAGTAAGGCAGGCAAACAAAAATTAAGCATATAAAGACAGGAGACGTGGCAGGGAGTCCTGCGAGCGGGGTTATGCAGACCAGAAGAACCCAACCACCTCTCCCAGGCTCAAATCAGACCTCAGCAAAATCAATAATTTCTCTTGCCCTAACCTCCGCACAAAGTTGCTGGGTTCGTGACTGCTGGATTCATGTAACCACTCTGGTGAGGTCATGGAGTTTCACTGTTGGGCGTTAAACATTGGCACCACAAGTTCAGTGGGGCCAAGCTTTCAGATGGCATTTTTAGCCTTATGAGAATTAGGAGTGTGCTGGTGTCTGACCCATGCTTCCAGATATCTGTGCTGGGAAAACAGTGTTTTAGCAGCTGCTGTGCTTGTAGTGTCCAGCAAGGATGCGTCTGCACCTTGATCTTCTCATGCTTGTGTTTGACAAGGTTTTCCTTTATGCCCGCAGGTGAGAAGGGCGAAATGGGAGAGAGAGGGTACCCCGGAGCAGTTGGGAAGGAAGGAGAAAGGGGGCTACGTGGCTTTAATGGACGGAAGGGACAGAAAGGCCAGCCTGGCCCGCAAGGCCATTCCTGCAAGCAGCTCTACGCTGCTTTCTCAGTGGGTCGGAGAAAACCCCTTCATAGCTCAGACTACTTCCAGCACGTCACTTTTGACACCGAGTTTGTGAACCTCTACAAACACTTCAACATGTTCTCGGGGAAGTTCTTCTGCTATGTGGCAGGAGTCTACTACTTCAGCCTCAACGTCCACACCTGGAACTTCAAGGAGACCTACCTGCACTTGATGAAGAATGAGAAAGAGGTGGCCATCCTCTACACCCAGCCCAGTGATCGGAGCATCATGCAGAGCCAGAGCCTGATGCTGGACCTGCAGGAAGGAGAGGAGGTCTGGGTGAGGATGTTCAAGCGGGAGCGAGAAAATGCCATCTATAGTGAGGAGTCAGATGTTTACATCATCTTCAACGGCCATTTAATCAAGCCAGCCGTAGAGTAGTCATTCATCAGCTTTAGGCTCAAAGCTTTGGTAGATACATTAGTGTCTTCCCTCTTAGAAATGCATATGTCTAGTTCCACTAGGAAGGATTACAGGCCTCCTGGCCTGCTGTCAGGGTTGCTTGTCCATGCCAAGGACACCTGCGTGGATGGAGGTGACTGTGCTTCGAGGTGATGCAAGCTACACAAGTACTGAGAAGGCTTCAGCCCTTACGTGCCCTGGAGAAGCAGCACACAGAAGGCCCCAGTTCTGCAGCCCTGTAGAGAGCCCCGGTAATATCCCTGAAGAGTTTGCCAAGTTGGTAGCAAAAATCTAACCTCTTTGCTCTGCTTTAGAGAAGATACTTTAATTATACTAAGGGTCATCTTCAGATACCAGTTATCTGGGTGCTAGTTAAGAATTGTCGTTACTCCTACCATAATACTTGGGAATCTTTGCAGTGTGCAGTATTGCTAATAAAAGCCCACACTCGCCAGCACCTACACCAGGTCTGCTCCACTCAGGTAGGCAAGAACGCACCAGTGTTAAGAACAATATTTTGCACAGTACATTTACCCTAAATTACATTTTTGTTCCATTTCATGTAATATTACATTCTGAGAGCATAATGCTAGAATGAGATAAATAGCAGCATATCGATCTGGCAAAGCTTTTTCAGCGGCACATAGTTTTAAGTACAGTTGTAGCCACGTGCTATAACTTTGCTAGACTTCTGTACTGCTAGCAATACTTCTCACACAAGAACATCCAACATGGCTGGGAATGTGCGTGTTTCCCATTTTAAGGAAAGTGGTGGGCCCTGCCTTAGGATCCGATTTCAGGGTGCTCATTGTCAACTGGAACTTGAGGCCATGCTCATGTCTGAAAATTATCATTTTATGGCACCCTCATTTCTGGAAAACGGAGAACAAAACTGGAAAGAAAAAAGGTGCTTTACTGCAATCGGCAATATGTTAGGGGATTTGATTTCTTTTTCCTAAAAAATTGACGTAACAGTGGAAAGGTACACGCAGCAGTGAGAAACATCGTTTCTCCCAGGTCCTCCTTGCCCCTTCCCCCAGTCTCTCGTTTGCATCCCGAGCCATTTGTATGAAGGCTACATGAAAAGTTCTTGCTAGGCAAACTGCTTCAGTGCTGTACCTCCCCTATCCACAGCTGTTTGGAAAAGTAGCTGAAATAAAGGTATTGCTTTGAGTACACTTGCTTTGTTTATCTTATCTCCATACACCTTTTCACAGTACAGGGCTAAAAGCATTAGACTGAACATCCAGTCCCACACAACAATCTCAGGTGACAATTTTAGTTACTTTAATACCAAAGGGCTCCAGAAACCAGACCGACACCAACTCCTCTCCTTGCAGGCCAGTAAACAGCCATCATCAATTACCATGATGGGGAGACAGAGAAGTTAATGACCCCTTGCTGTAAAATAAATACTGAATCTTTGAGATCTCACAATCTTTGTGAAGATAGGGACTTTTAAGTAGCCTATCCGTGATGTAGATGCATGAAAATGGGTCTACAAGCCTTGGAACACCATGTCTGCTCCTGTTTCCATCAAAGCCTGCAACCCTGAAAAGGAAAAGTGGGAAACTTGCACAGCTTTAAAAAAGCACTCGCAAGGGCATTTTATGCAGATCTTCCGCTGACCTGCTGTCAGCTGTCCCAGTTGCTGAGGTCAGGCCATTGCACAGCATTTCCTTCCCACCCTCTTTCTAAAAAAGCTTCCTAATCAGCTGTTTCCATTAGGATGATGGTAAAAGCCCTAACGGCTGCATTGCTTATTTGCAGCACGCCACTTAGTACTGAGAGCACTAACGGGGAGATGCCAGCCCTGAGCAAACACATGCGCGAGCAGAAACCTTTCCGCTGCACGGGACTCAGTGAAGGCATTTGCAGACTGTTTTTCCCAGCCATTTGAGAGCTCAAAATCTTTTTTTCCCCTTCCTCTGTCCCTGGTTTGGAATCGTTCCCAGCCCAGACCTAGATTTTACAGCTGCAGAAAGTCATACTCCGGGTGCAGGGTGCCACTGGCGAAGGACCACACGAGATGCCTGTGGTGGAGCAGGGATTATCCGCTGAGGCTGATGCGGTCTCGGGGCTGTCTAACATTCCTCACATTTCGAGCAGTTTCACCGCAGCTTGGGCTCGCCCCCGTCTGCACTTCGCTGCATTGACTATAATTAAAGAAAAAAAAAAAAAAAAAAAGGATCCAACCCTCTTAAAATGTCATGCCCAGCTGGAGTTATTGACAGTGCTTAATCCAGCGCTGGAAAAAACACACCCGGAATGTGTTTATGTTCAATCCGCACTGATTTTGGAAAAGTTACTTTCTACCAGGAAGCAAGCAAAAATTCTTCCATCTATACCACTATACATGCGTAGCTCCATAACCCCAGACACATAATTAGAAACAGTCTGATTATTGAAGCAATAAGACACATTCAAAATGCGCATGGCTGATATGTGAGTGGCACAAGCAGGTAAATCATTAAAGCCACATTGGTTTCAGGTGCCGAATAACCTTTCCTATAATAAAAAAGGTTATCGAGTTGCCTACGTTATTCAAATTAGTTATTTATAGCATCAAATAACTAGAAGTTTCAACCTTCTGAGTCCTTTGTGGGAAAACAATTGCAATATCTAAAAAGTGTAATGTATGAAGACGTTTGTACTGCCACCTTTTGAAAGGATCCATCAGGTTTTTTTCCAACTTCTAATATGTAAATAGCATAATGTATAAAAACATTCGTACTGCCACCTCTTGAAAGCATCCATCAGTTTTTTTCCAACTTCAAGGGCTGGGACAAGCATCCCTGTTTAGAGGGGTTTAATGAGCCAAATCCAAAGCACAAATATTTGAGATCTGCTCATCAACATACAGGCAGCTTGCCAGGGCCTCTCTTATAGGAACAGAATTTAAATCCCTTTTTTCCAGCAATATGTGGCTTGGAGAACTAAACGTTGAAAAAAAGATTTTTCAGTTCTCTTTTGAAGAGAAAAAAGTGGGGGATTTAAGTGCTGAAATCCAAATGAAAAGGAAAAAACTTAATTTGTATTTATTTTTCCAATTATTTCCCTAAATTGGCACTTTGTATTTTATGCTTTGACATAAGTCATCAGGGATTTGTCAGAACATTTTTTCCAAATCCTTCAGTGAACAGTATTACACAGAAATGACAAAACTGCCTCAGCTGCCATAAATCCCAGTGCGTTTTATTAAGAACCATTAACTCTCCTGTAGGTCTCACCCCAGGAGCCTTGTAGAAGATGAAGCCCCCGTGGTACAAGGCACCAATAAACCAATTTGCCAAAATAACCTTACCTGTCCTTGGGGCAGGGCCAGAAATAGGGGAAGCAGAGGAACCTGTTGAGATCATATACTAGGAGTGTAAATGGAGAACAGGAGCCTTCTGTAACAGGAAGATTATGGAAAACATCAGATGAGAAGCACCGACCCCCTAAAAATCTCTTTCGGTTGGCATAGGAAGATTAAAACAGACTTGAAAACAGCATACTCTGTTTTCTGACTGCAAATCCATATGAGATTTACACTTACTAGCCCAAGCTTTGGCAATAGGGAGGAGATAAACTCATCTAACATCTTCTCCTCCATTTCTTCAGCATCAGAACCGCAGAAGAGCGCCTCACAATGAGAGAGCGTGCTGGGACAGCATCTTTCCTTGAAAAAGAGGTAAAAAATTAAGGAGAGGAGAGCGAGCAAATGACCTGCCCACAGCCACCGGGGGTAGGGCAAGATTTACGCGCAGTATAAGGAAAAAACACTTCAAGTAGAAGGAGAATGAGACTCTACAAGTGGCTGCAGCATGAAAGACAAGCTCTCCATCCCAGGAAGACTTCAATGGGATCCTGGGATCCGCCAGGAACAATAAGGGCGACTCTGGCTTACAGCAGAGAAATGCACCACAGAGCTGCACGCTGCCCCGTTAACCTTCTTTTCCTGTAGATTTAGACTTCAGTTTGTTGGTTTTGTTTTTTTTTTAAATTGAGAAAAACCTGAGAAAGCCACAAGAAATAGCTCCCACTACAAATCCCCATATGAAGAAGCCGAGCCGGGCCTGCTTTCACATTGCTTTAAATATGCCTCAGCTGCCATTTCCAGTATCACAAGCCAATATGTAGGAAATCCGGCAGCACAACTCAGTAATTACTGAGGATCTGTCTGCCCCATTGAATCCTGTGCTTAACTCTGTCTTACGACTTCCAAACGTGCTCGTTCACTACCCTTCCTGACATGATCGCACTAAACGAAGCATTGCATTAAGAGTTGTAGGATTTCTGCAGAATCCTTACTTAGCTACATAATCGCTCTATAACTTGCCTTTTGCTCATTTTTCTCTGTTCTGATCCCTGCAGGTGTAAGACAGGAAAAAAAAAAAAATCCTTGTACTTGCAGACTTAACCTAAACCCACCACTTCTCTGAGTTCAAACACAGAAGCATCTGACTTCTAACAGAGTCTGACCATCTTTTCCCTGCAAGTTTAAAAATAGCACAGGTTTCCCTTCCTTCCCTCCCCTTTCCTTTTCCAGAAGCAGAATTTAGGGGTGGTGCTTGAACTCCTCTTTATATGGAGAAGCAGCAAATTACTTGGAGCCCACCTGAGCCTGCCCTAACGAGTTGAGGGTCTGTCTAAGGCAGCAGTAAAGGCTGGGGTGCCTTTTGGACTTGCTGGGGAGGGTGAGTTTCCTGTAGGTTTAATGAGTGAGGTGCCGGGGAAAAATTATAGATGAGAATTTCCCCTGAGTTTTTAACAGAAGATTAGAGAAAGCGTTGTGTTTCACCGTGCTCTGAGTGCACTCGGGTCTTCCCTGTTGCCTGCGATGAACCGCAGCAGTGCTGAGCGTGAGGGTGCTGTTCAAAGACCTTTCTTGGGTCCTGTTGCGTGTCCTGCAACTCCTTCACTGACCTAGCAGAAGACTTTGCTCTTAAAGAATTTAATCCCTTTTTGGGAAGTCTTTAAATAATGCTATAACCACTCAGAAGCACTTTCTTGAAAGCTTATAATCCTGGCTGTGACAAACAACCAGCGTTCAGGCTAATAGCTCTCACAGTGCTATTGGAGCTCATTATACCTGGCAGAGCTGGTGGCTGGGCTGGTGCTTAGTGCTCTTGATGCCAAATGGCATAAAGGAAACTAAACCCTCTGTGTGCTCCCTGTTTTCTCTCCTAATTATTCTGTTCCTGTATCCTTGCTCCTCGTCAAACCCTGCTGCTCTGTACTGTCAGCCTTGTCCGAGTTGATTAAACTTCTGAACTAGTTCATTGACTCTGTGAGACTGTTCGGGTGAGCTGCAAAGCAAAAGTCATCTCCTTTAAGAGAGCCTTTCTTATAGCATTTTTTAATTCTCGATAATTAGAGCAGCAGGTGAAGATTAGGTCTTCTTCTTGCTGTAGGTTCAGCAGTGAATCTGAAGCACGGTTAATCACCTTGCTTGCACCCCTATGATGGTAATGAGTAGCCAAAGCCAGGTGAGAAGTGGACCTGAGAGGACTGACACTGTCCCCTGCGCTAACCACTCGAGCAATCTGCCTCCTGCTCTGTCTCCTGCTCGCCGTGTGCTTGTGGTATCCCGGAGAGAGGATGTGCTCATCCTGCTGCTGCTCTCTGCTTTACAGCAGCTCTCTGAGCCAGGGTTAGGGTTGCTAAGCCTGAAATCTTGCTCTGTCCTGAGTCTTTCAATTGTGCTCTTCAAAGATAGCCCAGTTCCTTGATTTGATTTCAGCCAGCAGCAATAAGCCATCCCTTAGTAACTGCTGTAATCACAGTTCTCTTCTGGCTGATCATGAGCTTATAAGGGCTGGGAGCTAGTGCGAATCAGCCTTTTCCCAGCCAAATGAGACTGGTAAAATCCCTATTCTGCCAACTTCCACTCCAAATGTTAAATCCCCCTAAACTCTAGCTCTTTGTGTGTTTTTTTCTGCCTGTAAATATCCAGAGTGGGACCTGACAGCAAACATGCTTCTCCCCAGCAGCAGTTTAGTGTTTGTCCTCTGATCCCACGTTGGGCGGGCTGTGTTCGGGCGGGCTGTGCTACGAGCCTGTTTAGGCACTAACCACTTTGCTCTGAGGACGTGCTGGACACTTTTGGAAGTCCCTTCTGAAACCTCTCTTCAGGTACCCAAGTCTTAAAAGCGGTGATCCCGTGAAAACTAAAACCTGAACGTTTCTTTCTGAGCGTGTCTGGGGACGTGTGAGGCGCGGGTGGGAGCTGCAGGTGTGTGTCTGACACTCGGTGCTCGAATATCAGCCGCTCAGTGGATTAGCTAATATTGCAAACACACATCGCCATGCAGTGCCTGCATCCTGCCTGCTCTGCTTATGCTTGCCCACCTCCCTCCATCCCCGGGATGCTGCAATTTGTTGCAGCAGGGATATGCGACAGCTCCTGTATTCCCATCTTCTCGCAGCCTTGTTTCTGGTGGGGAGGCTGTTTCTGGTGAGTCTTCATCTCTCTTCGCTTTCTGGAAGCATCCTTCTCTGTCGGTCAGGGTAAGAACAAAAGGAACCTCTGCCTTCGGCAAACTGCTTTCTTCCTCTCAATAAGGAAACTTTTCTTTTACAACAGGAACAGGCAGATAACATCAATGCAGATAAGGAAACCAGGCAACAAATAAAGCTAATGGGTTGCGTTTGGATGAGTTGAATGGGACTTAATGATTCTAGTAAGAACCTATTCGCTAACAAAGATTTGAAGTAGCAGATAAAACGCAGCAGATAGAATAGGAAAGTGTTAAAACAAATAGAAACCACTTATAAGCCAGGCAGTAATACATAGCTAAAAGGCTGGAGACTTTGGCCCCTACAAGCTATGCAGACATCGGTGACTTCCCCGCTCTTGCCCTTCAGTTTGCTTGGTTAGGAGGCTGGGAATGGTGTTTCCCAAACCATTGGGCTGTGTCTCCAGGTAGAGCAGACAGGGGCGCCCCAGGATGGCTGGGGAACCCCCATCATGAGTTGCTCAGGGAGAGGTAGGACACGGCGGGGGTTCCTTGTCCTTGCTCCATGCCGTGCACTGTGGCCGTCTTTGCCAAAGCCTGGAAATGACATTTTCTCCTCCTGCACCCATATTTTCCATGGTGGTTTTAGCTTCTGTGGCAAAGGTTCAAGCAGCAGCACCTGGAAACTGCAAACCTGTGTGCACTCTCTGCCAGTTCACGCTTCCTGGCCCCTTTTCTTTGCCTAATTTTGTGAGATTTTATATGCTTTCTGCCTAACCAGGTCTTCAGTTAGAAGTCTCCAGGTGAAAGTGTTCACGTGTTGGGTGGCTGTAGTGGAGCAGGACCTATCTTCTTGTGGGAAAAGCTCAGAGCTGGCTGTTTGCGTCCTTAGAGAGCTGGATTTGGCTGCAGCAGAAATGTGGGCAGAGCTTTGACCCCTTCTGCCCGCAGCTCAGGGACCAGCAAAGAGGGGGATGAGCTGGTGGAGCCCCTCTGGTGCTGCGGGGGCTTTGCTTCCCTTCTCCCAAACCAAGGGAAGTTTTCTTGACAGCAGCTGCACTTCGTGCTCCAGCCAAAAGCTGCTGCAGAGGATCTGGGCACCCCGACAATTGCTGCCATACATTGGGCATGACAACCTAATGCTATTTGCAACTCCTTTCTTCCAGGGAAAATTGCATTAAAGCTAACTCACAAAGAGGTTGCTTCCTCCCTCCGTCATGGGGGGAGCGGACACGTTTTTGCTGGCTCAGGGACCTGGATGCCGCAGTGTGGGCAAGTGGCGGATGTCCTCCTGCCTTTGCCACCGAAAGGCCTTTGATGGAGCAGAACTTCTGTTGCAGGAAACAGGAATTGCCACTGGGTTTGGCTTTCTGCTCATGCAAAATGCCAGCACTGCACGGCTGCCCGCCCGTACCCAGGGAAACACATCGCCCTGTTTCTAAGCAAGGAAGAATGTACATCAATTACTCGACAAGGTCGTTTGTCCCTCTGTTTCTCTCTCTGTGCTTTTCAGCCCATTTCCAGGCAGAATTCTGACTCTTCTGTTGATTGAAAAGGCACCTGTACAGTGAAGTGTAAATCACATGCTGCCGTGTACATCTTGGGTGGCAGGTCCAGACAAGCATTAGCATCCAGGGAATTAAACAGTGTCTGCCTGGTTTTGGGGTGTCTGCCACTCTTATTTGCGGTGCCTGGACCCCATTAAGGTAAGAATTTTTCTGAAGTGGTCTGGGCAGGACTCCCCATCATTTTTAATTTCAGTCCTAGGTAAAACCAAGGAGGGGAAAAGCTCAGAAAGTGCTCTGGAGGGAAGGAAAAGGCCAAGACTTTCAAACTTCAGTAACAAGCTTCAGAAACACTCCACTGCGAACAAGCACAGGTTCTGGCCCTGAAACCTGCTCCTCTCTGTAGGAAATGCTCCCTCAGACCACACACTAACGGCAGTCGCTCCCCAGGGTGGAGAAATGAGCTGGCAGCAGCATAACGCTGCCGCGGTGATGCTCGCTGTGTGCAAGACTTGTCGTCTGCTATTTTTAAGATCCAAGAAAATACAAAAGGAACCGCTGGAATAGGTGATGTGGGTGCCAGCTCCTCCTTGCTCTCCCCTGCCATGTTTCTGTGCCCATTTGGCAGTGATGCTGCATGTCTTGGCTTTATTATGCATTGAAGAGAGAGAGAGAGCGAGCCTTGCTGCTCTCCTGGGAATGGAAATACAGGGATGGGAGGAGTATGTAATGTGGGAAACAGGAAAGAACCTACCAGGCACATTTAATTTGGGATGCTACAACAACCACATTGAGTCATAGAGGTTCCTTGCATGACCTTTGCAACCTAAGCAGCTAATGTATTAAATTATCTCATTAAGAAACAGAAGAGCTTAGTGCTCTGAAGACCCAAAGTGAAAGTGGATAAGGGCTAAGAAAGAGTACTGATGCTCTCAGGATTTCGGCAAGGGCTCCTCCCCAGCCCTGCTCCCGTTTGTGAAGGCTGAAGGAATGGCTGGTGCAGGTTACACAGCTGAAATATTTGGAGAAGTTGTGACTCAACCCAATATAATCCCCAGTCCTTCCCCTAGCTGTGCCCCTGAGACCAGAAAGAAGTAAAATCGAGCAGATAGTGGGAACCTGGCCTGAATTTAGCAAATTCATGGAGCCTGGGTTGTAGATCCAGCACTGCCTGTACTGATCAGACCTGGCCCGTTACTGGAGATGACTCAAGTTATCGTGTCCTGGGGATTTCAGGTATTTAGTGACAGGTCCCCTAATAGTTTGCGTGTTACCAAATGTTTGATCATCGGTGTCTCTGGTGCGGTTGTATTTTGTGCTCAGTATCTCCCAGTGCTGGGGCATTTCACCTTGGATGATTCTGAAGTGGAGCAAATAGAGTTTATTTGGTATATTAACCTCATCTAATTGAGTCTCTCTGCTCATTAAGAACAGCAGTTACAATTTATCAGCCATAAAACTGCTAAACACATTTGCTTAATTACTGGCGATGTCATTTGTTAGGGGCTTTGGGGAAGAAAGCAGGGGGTGTTCGGAGCTGACAGATACCACATACTCTGTCAAGCCAAAAAGCTCCTTCCCCACCGAGGCTCGGGGCAAAGCAGAGCCAAAGCTCCCCCACTTCAAGCAGCTTGCAATGTTCTTCTGTCCATGCAAAGTGATTTGGGCTCTTGGCACCCACTGCCGCCACGGAGAATCGGATGGCTGAAAGTCCATCAGCAGCACCTCAGGACAACCTGTGTTGATGCCGACAACCTGTGATGGGCAGGCTAGATAATAACTGAGTGATCGGTCCCCAAGCTCAGCAGCAGCACAGACATCCCTCCTGTTTTGCTGTGGCTTGTTCACCTGTGGCAGGAGCCGTTGTCTCAGAGCTGTTCTCTTCGTGCGAAGTTGAAAAAGCTGGGATGGTGTCACAGGCTGGACCTGCAGCGCTGCAACGGCCTCTGAATTACTGCGCTGACTCATGGCCTGGCTCTTCGCTAAACCGGTGAAAAGGAAAATACCAAAAGCTTTTATTATTAGGTGGCACTTGTAAGAGACAGGATAGCTTGCAAGTCAGGTATTAGGTCTTTAAAATGAAAAAAGGGCCATGGCACTCAATATAAAATTCCACAAATGCTTTTAGCTTCACACCAAAGTGCCCTGTGGCACTAGGTAAAATATTTTTCCGAAGTGATTTATGAGTTGAATAGGATCCCGCTCTTATGGAAGTTACTCGCAGAATTCATATCTCTCTGCCTGGGGTCTGTTTTGGATCCTCGGGAAGTGTCCTGTAATCTCTTATCCCCAGCTACTGGGTTGCGGCTTCAGCCAGGTGCTGAGTCAAAGGAGTTTGTTTGTGCGTTCACATTTTAAACCAAATTAATTATAGCACCCCTTTTTGTGCAAAATGGCTTGTGCACAGCAAGTCCTGATGCAAAGAACTGCTTGAAAAAGGCCCTTAGAGAATTTCAGGCGTGACAGCGTGTCACGAGCTGCAGATCACAGTGGTGCTTTCCCAGCCTTTTGCTCTGGGAAGAGTTTCCTTCAGGCTTCTTGAACTTGCTGCGATTGTTACTCACTGGAAATGACACTTGCTAAATTGTCAAGTGTCACAAATTTGTGCTTTCATTTCCCTCTGAAATCCAGTTTGACTGGAAAAGTATCGGTGAAAGTCTGCGTATGCAAGCTCCTATTGTGCTCCTCACCTCCATGCTTACACTCACGAGAACTTAGCAATAGCAGCGACTTTTATTCTTTCTCGCTAGTAAGACCCAGACCTGTGGTGCAGCCGAACAGGACAAACTATCCCAGCTAAAATGATGTATTTGACACAAAAGAGGCTACACTGATTTATCGGTGCAAAATACCGAAAAATAGCGTTCAGACTGGAACATTCTCAGAGTAATTCATGCCCGTTCGGCTAAGCCCAGTTGACCACAGAGCAGGTTATTCCCGCTGCCGATTTGAGCCCAAGTGAGAAGTGCAGGTCTGTGCCGAGCTGTCCTGAGCCTGGTTAACTGATGCGACATCAAGAAATCAGTTCAGAGCAACTCTTAACCAAATTTTGCAGAACCTGCATCTTTCCTTTCTGGTTTTGTCATGTTAAAAATAAAATAGCTAGTACCTGTTGAGAAGCGTCCCATGAAATATGGGCTTTCTGCTCACCTAAAGCCCGTGCCTGGACCGGCAGCATCCTCCAGGCTGGGCCAGCTGAGCTGCCACAGCATCCAGTGCCCAGCGTGGGCTGGGTGGCACATACGTACCCCGAGCCACCAGCCAGGGCCAACTGCATGCTCTGCTCCATCTCAGCCAGACTGAATTGCAGCATCTCAGCTCGGTGTCGCACGCACCTCAGTTGTTACCTTTTATGGTTTATCACCATCTTCCTCAAAGTCAGATCTCCCCAGTCCCAGAGTGAATCGGAGAGCTGGCGATGCATGGTCAAAAATCTTGAGAATATTGTATTTTTTTGGCAGCTGGATGTGCAGCCTATGCTGTGCTTTGAAATTTTTCAGCATTTTAATTAGATTACTAGGATCAGCCTCATCTTTCAGGTTGTGCGTTTTAAAGGTTGGGGAAGGAGGATGGTTGGAAAAGGGGAAAAAAAGGAGGAGAAACATCTTCGTGTATGGGCTTTTCATAAAATTCCATTTTCCACGCTCTTTTTCTGTGCTCTCTGGAAATTGCAAATGCTAAGTGCCTCTCTGACAATGCTGGCTGCTGCTCACTGAACGCTATGGAGGTGTTTTAATATCCTATTGGAAAATTTCTTGAGGGATTCACAAAGGATGAAATCCACCCCCGTGCAGCCAGCCAGCACCGCGTCTGTCGTTGTGAGACGTAAGTGGTTCAGAGACTTCACTCTGGCCTTTTGCACAGCAGCGAATTTCACCTAAATGAACTGCCTGAAGTGATTCGAGACTAAATTCATGCTGGTTTTAGCTGGTACCTATCGTGCTGGCTACCAGCATTGCAGAACCTGGTCAAGGATCCTAGCCTGGGGGGCAGGGTTGATGTTACCCTGCCAATAAAGCCGTCCATTTCAGGGGTGCAGACAACCCCTATTCGCATTGCTTGGCTTGGTCTGTATGTTCCAACCCAGGTCCACGTTTATATCATGGCTGCATCGGGTCAGAAACGCGATGCAAGTGCATTTCCCCCACATAAGATTTCACAGGTGCTGGAGAAATCCAAATCCAACGTGGTGACATGAATTTATTCCATGTAAATGACACTTTGCTGTGCTGATTCCTGTCTGGAGTAGTCAGGCACATGCACGCCAGAAAATAAAATATTTGCAAGGCTGAGATGTGAGGCCCATCAGACCTCTGTCTGTCACCTGGCATATGGGACTGGCTTCACACACGTGGCTACAGAAAGCGAGCGCAGCCTGTGGTGTGAGGCTTAATGGCAGTGCAAACAAGAAAGCAGAATGATCGCATTAATTCTGGAAGCCGCACAATTAATTCCCCCTGCCCATGGGAGCTACTGTCATCACATCTCTTCAGAGCTGGCATTTCTTCTCGTGACGTGACGCTGCTCTGGCGTGCGCTGCCTGTCTTTGTTCTGCCTGTGCGGAGCAGCAGTTCTGCGGAGAAGCCGGGGTGCGACATGCCCGATCTCTCCTGTGGTGCAGAGCTGCTGCGGCCCCGGAGTGTTAGTGATGGCCATGACTCACACGCATCAGCCGGAGTCTGGTGGAAAGAGCCCGCGCAATGCGTCGTGTTATTAATTTGAGTAAACCTATTTCCGTTGATCCCACTCGTTATTATTTTGTGGTGACCATGGGTTCATGGGCTAGATACCTGTGATGGCCAAACATGAGAGTGAAAGGTGCTGGAGAGATGGTAAACATGGATGAGACTTGAACTCCTGAAGTCTTGGACCTTCTACATGGTGTTGCTAAGAGCCCTTCATCTCCACCCTGCTTTTGCTTGTGCTCTCTGGGTATGCTGTTAACTCCCAGGGCAGGGACATAACACACTTTTATTTCAAATTTCAAGAGGGCAAGAGGATGTTGTGCTGGGAAAAGCCAGGAGAGGCATAAGTTAATTGAGAACTTGGGAGGGAATTTTTTTTCCCTCCACACTCTCCACAGAAAGACATGGTGGGATTCACTCCTGGAGCACTGGGAGGGGAAGCCCAAAAAGTTCCTCTGGAGCTTCAAAGTGGGGAAGCCGATGGTAGATGCTCTGGACCGGTAATAGCTGCACACCCGGACCTCCCATCCAAACACTCTTCACTTGCACAAGGAATATAAAACCAGATCCACAGTTTGCACCTTAGAGTGGCTGGCAGAGGGACAGCCTGACTATATGAGAAGGTATACTGAGGCACTCGTCCCTGATGGCAATCCCCAGACCACGGCCGTGCTGCAGGTCCAGGGCTGTGCTGTGTGTACATTTGCAGCATGGGGGCTGTCGAGTTAAATTCAGGTGGAAACTTACCTATTGGCCTCACATCACCCAACCTCACGTCACCAGAGCACAGGACTGTAGATCCCCTTTAGCACCCACTTCTTTTAAGGGCTATTGCTTTTCCGTTACCCATGTTGGGAAAAAATAAACCACTACAGCAACTCTGAAGGTTCATCCCAGGAAATGGAGAGTAGGCTAAGGGAACGGGACGCATCTGATGTTTGGGATGACTCAGAGCTTGAGGTCAGAGACGTGGATTGAGAGGTTAAAGGCTCTCTTACCATATAGATGGTAAGAGAGCAAGTAGAGAAAGCTTTCATCTTTCTTGACTTTTCAGGGAAAGATGAAGAGATACAGAGGATTAAGTGTTACGAGATGAAAGAGAGAGAGAACACAGAAACCCCAGAGCATCATCCATCTCGTAGCAACAAGGCTGGATTTAGATGGAGTTATTCAAACAATAAAAAAACGTGCAGGAATAAATGTGACATGAAAACAAAGTGCAGGCTAAGGTGACCAACTAAGACATTTCATGTAACCGAGATGGTGGAGCTGGATAAGCCATTCTTGGAACAAACCACAGCTGTATGAAATGATCCACTTTTGTCTTCTTTCTGGTTGCAGAAGGTAATGGGCGATTAGGAGGACCAGGGAAAAGGCACCTTTTGTACATGCTAGAAACTTGGCCTTGCAATTTTTAATGATGCTGCTGCAAGTATCAAGGCTGTGCCAGGACCATGCATTGCAGCAAACATTTGGATCCCAGTGATAACCCAGTCCCTGGGGCCACCAGCGCGCAGAGCCTCAGGGAATGGAGATCTGGTTTTAACAGATAGTCTCTTAGGCTCGTGGTAGTCCCAGAGAGGTTTCTGTTAAGGCACATTTAGCTGCAACTCAAAGAGGGAAGAATAAAAATAAGGCTCTGCTCTTACTCTGATGTAAATCCATTGGTCTCTGGATATATTCCTGCTGCGGGCCCCAATTCAGATACACACCTGGGTATTGCCTCCCTTAGAGAGCAATCAGAGAGAGAGGAAGAAGTTCTTCACCATGAGGGTGGTGAGGCACTGGAACTGCCCAGAGAGGTGGTAGATGCCCCATCCCTGGAGGTTTTTAAGGCCAGGCTGGACAGGGCTCTGAGCAACCTGATCTAGTGGGAGATGTCCCTACACACGGCAGGGGGGTTGGAACTAGATGATCTTTAAGGTCCCTTCCAACCCTAACAATTCTATGATTCTATGATCCTGATGCCAGTGGAGTCAATTGTGACCCTCCTGAAACCCAGGAGGACAGAAGTCACCGGTGAAACACATTAATCCCATGGAATTGCTACGTTCTGAAAATGCCACTTGTACAGACTGAGTATGTGACTTCCCCCCCTCACTTATACCCATTTTTATTGGAATAAAAAGTGATACCCTTCAGAAAGATGCTGCGTTATCCCAGCTGTTGCTTGTTTTACTTTTGCACGCATACTTCAGCAAAGCACTTCGGTATCCAGCAGTTGGAAATCTGCTTATTGAGAGGTCTGCATGAATCTCAATGAATATTCATAACTGGAGAGTTAAACAGAAATGTCAACAAGCAAATATATTTTGCAACCTTGTGACGGTCAGATGGGCACAGAACAAGGTTTCCTTGACCTTCATGTGCAGGTGGGTGTTTGTTTTCAGTAGTGCAGCTAGAGAGCTAACATTTGTAATACTTCAATGAATCAAAGGGTTGGCCAAGAAGGAAGTATTTTAAGCTGAATAAGAAGTTTTAATTTGCAGAATTGTCTGACAAGGTATTAAAAACGTCAGTCAATCCCTCAGGCTTAGTGACTGGATTTGAAATGTGTAAAAAAAATAACAGCATTGGGGAGTGCCGCTTCTGTCTCTTGCTTTCTGGGAATGGCTGGCTGGGAGGACAGATTTTCATCTGAATTTGTCAGTCTTTGTCGAAGCATGACATGTTTTGATGAAATGTGTTCAGAGTTGCTGTCAGCTTGCTTAGTTCTTCAGAAATCCACCGCCAAGCTGCTGGGGAAACCCGTGTCTCCCCAAGAGCGATGTATGGGCTTTGGAGAAGGAGCGAGTGGAGCTTTTGAAGGCAACAACTCAAGTCTGAGCAAAGTCGTCTTAGGATGAGGAGAGGATCCCATGGGGCAATGGCTGTACGGCACTGGGGGAGGTGGTCTGCAGGAGCCATGGAGGAGACCAGCAAAGCAGAGCTGCTCCTGGAAAAAAAAGCCCTGGGCCAAGAAAAGAACTGCCCAAAGAGCTGCCCAATATACGCTGAACTGGGCCACGCTGAGATGATGCCTCAGAGCCCAACGGGGCTGATGCAGGGGCTGGATTCTCCCTGGGGGTGGGAAGCAGACCCTACGCGTGCTCTTGGCTGCAGCTGCTCCTGTGCTTCGTCCTCTAACCCCAGCTGGGGACAGGCATTCGTTATGAAACCGAATTCCCCAGACGGTTGTTTGTTGGAAAGGTCATTTGGCTGTCTTATCTGAAAATTGATGCATTGAAAGCTCTCCTAAATTTGCTCATTAAATATGATGCATTGCAACATTATCAACGAAAATGTTGGCAGGCAGGCTTCTTGCTGGAACATCTATTTTCCGGCAACCATGGTCCCAATTCTGACCCAGGGATGTGGGAGCAGAGGTGGGGTAGGTCTGTCCCCTGTTCAAAACCAGGACCCAAAATGACATCATTTCGGATATCATCAACCTTCTTTGCAAATTCTTGTAGTACATAGATCCAAGAATGAGAAAAACTGAAGAATGAAAGGTCAAAGTTGCAGGAGATGTGACGGAGCTGGTGGAATCATAGGATCATAGGTTGGAAAAGACCTTTAAGATCATCAAGTTCAACCATAAAGGAAGATGTAGGAATGCCTGTGGGTCAGACTGGGCCTGACCTGATGGAAAGACAAAGCAAATGCAATCAAGAAAAAATCTCCTGTCCCTAGAAGAAAGACCTCAGCTCCCTGCAGGACCTCACCGCTCCTGCCAGGAGCTACAGGATCTGGGGCATGTTCCATGATGTGAGGAACCTTCCAACCCATGCATGGTCCCTGCCAGTCCTGCCCTTCTTTTTTAGAGACATTTAGCGGTCGCATGAAGCTGTGTGTGTACATCAGGCATTTCCACGACTGGCGTTTCAGATACCACTGTCCTCCCAAGAGGACCATTGTGTTTGAGATCGACTTCCCAGCTCTCCCCATCAGCTCCCCTCGCAGAGTCGCAGCAGCAGCTGGTGAGCGAAACGGCAGCATTAGGAACGGTGCCCCCATCCCCTCTCCCCTCCGCCAGCCTCTCGCAGCAATTTGTCAAAGCAGCGTGAGAGTCAGAAGCAGCTCTGAAACGCTTTGCGCAGAGATTTTCAATTAGGGAACACAAAAGCCTGTTTAATAAACTCTTAGAGGCTTGTTAGCTGAGACATAATTAAGATTAATGTTGACTTGGGACCAGAGGAAACAGGGCTGAAAGTGAATCAAAGGGGGGCAGACAGTTTCCACCATTAGGATAATGCAAGAACGAATTTCCTCCCTGCAATAGTGGATGGTATCAGACGCATTGCTATGCCGGAGGGAACCCTGCTTGTATTTCCCTATTCTGTTAGAAGGCAAACATTAAAAGGGGCAAACAGCCGTTCTCTTCTTCTTCCCCAAAACGTGTTTGCGGCCCTCGCACCGGCAGCTGTTTTCACAACAGCTTTGCACACTCAAAGCCCAGGCAATAGCAGGTTTGGAATAAAGCTCCACACTTTGGGTTGACTTTGGTGAGCTGGCTGTTTGTTTGGCTGATTGATTTCTGATGCATCCCCGAGGCCGTGATTGCCGGTAGGAAGGATGGCAAAATTGGGAACGCCGGCACACAAGCACAAGTACTGCCTGTTTCGCCGGGCAGGTCTCAGCCCTGCCTCAGACAGCAGCTTAGAGGGGGGCAGCCCCACACGAAGGTCGAACAGACCCAGCCAGCATCTCTGCACACACGAGGGCACGGGGCTACAGGACTTCTGCATTCCCTGCTTTGATCTCAGTTTTACCAGCCCATTTTTCATGTGTCTCACTGTTCCCTTTAGATAAATCTTTTCTTGCTTAATTCCAAATATGATCAAATTCTACGGAGGAAGAAGAGAAATAATCTTTGCTCTGCTAATGCAATGCCAGGTTTTAATTCTTTCCCATACATCTTCATTTATTAAAGTCCTTTTTCTTTCTGAGGCAGAAGATGTTCCTGGCTGAATTCATAAATCAAGCCAGGATAAGTGGGTGGTAAAATCCACAGGCAGCTACACACCGATGCCAGTGAAACAGCCCTGTCCCGCCGTCTGAGCTGGGCTTTCAGGTGTCATCTGCCCAGCCACACACCGTGCCCTCCAGATGACTCCCGTGGATGCTGAGCTCTCTGTGGTTTCACTGCTGGGTGTATACACCAGAAACTATACCAAAACTCAGGGGCTTGCAAATTCAGTTCCCACTTGGGAGCATCTAGAACCACCTACCACCGTTTTCGACAGCCAAGCGCTCACCCTGGCAACGCCAGCGGGGAAGGATTGCCATCCCTGCCCCAGATCTGGTACCCAAATGCTGCAAACCCCCTGTCTTGCCAGAAGTCAGAGAAAGGCATCATAGAAAACAGGAGGGACGGGCTGTTTTGGCGGATTCCTAGGAAAGACCAGTGCAGATGAGGTGTAGGACAGCAGAACTTGAGATAAACCAGGAGGCAGCAGCAGGGACTGGGAAAAATAATTCAACACAGGCACCTATTCTCTCTACAGAGCAGTAAAATCCAGGATCACGAGGCAGAGCATGGGAGGGAGAAAGAATTTAGGGCCAGGGTGCAGGGAATCACTTTGGGAGGAGCGGATGGGCAAAGGCAGGCCTACACCAAGGGGGAGGCTGGAGTAAGTGGGGCACATCCCAGAAGGACAACTGAATTGCACTCCATGACTCAAATCCTGAAGTCCGCTAACGTCCTCGTGAGGAGGTGGGAATCGTCAAAATGTTGGCTCCCACGCCCACCACCCCAGCTCTCACAAGTCTCTACAGAAAATGGCCCCCTCGATATTGAGTTGTGAGGCAGAGGGCTTTAGTCATTTTTGTTTTGTTACCTAGAATCTCAAGACATGCCTCATCATAAACTATGCACATACAGAATGAGCCGACGGAAGGTTACTGATGTTAATCACAAGCTGTGTGGAGAAGGAGAAAGAAAGAGATGAAAACCTGAAATGCGTACAAGCTGCGGGAGTCCTCAGAACCGCCTGTCTTGCTGCCATCCCCCATCCCTCATCCCTTGCTCTCTCATTTACATCTTCTTCGGGTAAAGAGCCAATGCCTTTTTATGTTGGGCAAGTGCACAAATACAGCAGCACCGCTCTGCTCTCCTGGGACGTCCTGCTTCTTCCATCTCCTGCTGCTTAGGGGCCCCCACTTCACATCCGTGCAGCTCCTAGCACAAAGGAGCACTATTCTTGGTGCGCAGGAATGACAGCAATGAGCGTGCTCAGGACTAGCTGCCTTCTCGCTAATATTAGTGGAAAATAATGCAGTAAATAGGTAGTTGCACCAATATTGACCAGAAACATAAGACTGCTGTCGTGGGGCAGACAAGCGGGATTTACATGGCTGTACTTGCATCATGGCTAACTTAGACTTTAGACAGGGTGGTACAATGATGCCAGACCAGTCCACACCTCTGTCTTTTCCTCCTACACCTCCTTCTGGGTGCAATCCTGTTGTGTCTCTGAGCTGAAGTCTCATGGGGTGGCCCCGTCTGTGTTTACCCTACCTGTTTGGATGGATTTGGCACCCAGGTTAATGCCAGACCATGCGTCCTCCAAGTCACAAAACCAAAAAACTTTGCTAAAATTCCTGACTGACTCCCCTTCACTAACCTCAGGGCCAAATTCTTCTTTCTTGAGAGCCTAAGAAAGTTTTCCCGCTGCTCTTGATTTGCATGGACATAACCTGAGGACAGAGTTTAATTCACTGTGCACTGACTACACCACCTTTGATCGTTCAGCCAAACTCTAATGCATGATCAAAAGGGAGAGGAAACAAGAAAATATTCAGAAATGGGTTGAAAAGCAACCACAAAAACAAATCCAAAACAGAGGTCAGGGAGAGAGTGGCTACCCATCACCATTACTGTGTGATGCGAGAGCTGTGATAGCACTGATTTATCAATTGCTAAACGCGGAGAGTAATGTGAGCCCATTTGACCCCAGGTGAGTGTTCCATTAAGAAGGCTTTGCTAACTTGTCTGATTTGGGCTGAGATGGGTTCAGGAGGGCTCACCTGAGCTGCTACAGCATCACCCTGCTGCTAGCCAGAGACAGGCAGGTGAGGTGGGACCAAAGCCAACTTCTTTGCAGCTGTAGGTGACCCAAGTGGCTGTGGGGCTGCAGTGCCAGCAGGACAGCCCCGTCCTTCTGCTGTTGCAGGTGTGATCAGGGCAGGCAGACACTTCACGTGCCCACCCTTTTGCCAACCGGCGAAGGCAAATCAGCCGGGCTCCTGGGAGCAATCTCAGGAGTTGGCAAATACAGCGTTAGCACCTCTGTGGGACCTCTCCCATCAGGTTCTGGGGGTAGATGATGGATTTCATGATTAATAATATGCCCCTTCTCATCATCCTTCAGAGCATAAATCTTGCTTGCAGCGGAGCGAAAGGCTGAAGAGAACAACGGCTGCATATAAATGCCTGTGGGCTGGATGGGGGCATTTCAATGCTGCGGCTCATCTTGAAATGGTTAAGGGTGGCCAAGGAAATGAAACATGTTCTCTTTTTTTCTGTCGTTGTGGGGAAAAAGAAAAAATAATAATCTATTTCTGTTCCTAACTGGGCAGCCTTTGGAAGCCTGCTTTAGCAGGTAGTCCCAAAGCCCGGCTCTTGGCTTACCTGGCTGCCCCAGGCTTGGATTTTTACAGTCATCTCCCATGCCTGAGCTTCTAGGAGGGATCCTGACCCACATCACCCACTGCAGGAAATGGCTGGATTGGATCCAAGCCCTCTTTAGTTTTCATCTGGTGAGAAACTAGATCATGGGGGAAGAAGGAAAAGTGTAAAGCCAGGATTCTTCCCAGGTTTCAACCGGATCGCAGCTGGATCTGAAAGTACTTCTTCCTTGGTTTCAACAGTTGAAAATATCTGCAAAAACCTTCCCTTGATCCCGGTACACCCTTCCTCCTTCATCCATCATTACAGACGTGGTCCTGCTCGTTGCTGCCATCCCTTTAATTTTGCAAGCCCTTTTGTCCCTCGTCAAGTTGTGCATAATTGCTTTGATTAGAAGCATCAGCTGGCAAAAGTCACCCAGCCAGAGATGAACCTCCAAGTCTCAGTTGTCTTGCACCCTCAAACCAAGCTTCCCTCTCTTAATTGTTTCCTTAATGGTTTAATTCATTAAAGGGATGACCTAATTGCAGGTAGCATTTGTTCACTGTCACCATTCTGCCAAATGAAAAGAGACAGTCATTGATCATGTCCGGTACCTTCGGCCTTCACCAAAATGCCTGAAAGGCAAAGAGGTCAGGGTGGCAGGGGAAGGTCTGCATGGAGGAGGCATCGCAGCCCCCTCTCCCCAGCAGCCTGGCCCAGAAACCAGGTACCCACCGTGACCTTGGAGTTAGTTAAAAGGCTTCAGTTTTGCTATGTGAGTTGTTTGATACTTGCAGCTTGTTGATGTCTAAAGAGTCATTATCTGCTGTCAGCTTCTATTTTCATGATTGTCACCTCAGTGCCGCAACTGGGGACGATTTGCAGCTGTTGTAACTCACTGCAAGGCACCAAAGCAAGGCTGGGGCCAAGCTGGTTCCTGCTTCTCTTCCTTCCTAGCACGCTCCCGATCCCTTGCAGGTAAGAGGGACTGTGCCATGTAAAGAAAACATCTTCTTCCTGCGCCTTGGCTGCAGGGTGAGATCGATCTCGCTCCTCGGTGAGTGCACATCTGCAACTCCTGCTGTTTGCAGCCACCAGTGAAGTTGCTGTGAGCCCTGCCTCGAGGTCTAGCCAGAGCAAGACTTAACCCTTTCAGCTTATACTCTTTTTTCCTCCCTGTGTTTTACATCCTTAAGAAGAGAATGTGCATCAGGCAGCCAGCAAAACTCTGGACGTAGAGGCACAAGCCACCATGTATCTTGTTTTGCAGTATTGCATCTCCTCTGGATCAGTCCACAGAAGTTTGGGCTTTTATCACCGGCAATTCCAGAGTTGGCCCAATAGCAACAGTCACATTGCACCAAGCAAGGTGGTGTGGGCACTCTTCTCGCAAATGAGGACTTGTCCAAAGCAGAAGACTGGGTTGCATCCAGAGAAATGACACACCGCCTTTTCCAGCTGCTCTACCACAGCAAACCACACTGACAGCAGGAGGGGTGACATTCGCTGCAGACCAGGACACCTGAGGATGGCTGTTCAGGATGGTCACACTTTGCTTCAGCGACACTCCAAGGACCGTTGGCTTCAGCAGAGGGATTCTGGATTGGCTCAAGGGCAGGAGAAAGCGCGTTTTGACTCGCTTGCTTTGGCCTCCTGTGATAAGGAGCAGCCCGGTGTTTTTTGGGCACGCCTGGGCTGAGAGGGAGATGAGTCAGTCTGGCTGAAAACCTGCTGCATTCTCTGCTCAATCTATTTAACCAGAGTTTCTGCTCCAATGCAAATTAGGAGCATGCCTAATTTTTTAATGTATATAAAGAGAATTTGGCAAAAACAGCTCCCTGCCTTTTTTATGTTATTTTAGCAACAGAAACGACATATTTCTCATAGATCACGCTGCCACTTTGTAATCCTTTCTGTATTTTCACAGCACAGTCAGTCATTTATTTGCCAGTCATTAGCAACCGGCAGAGAATAAAATCAGTCAATACTATTTAGATAAGGCAGGGTTGGTTATAAAATGCTGGTAGAATCCTTCCCTGTGTTTTGAAATCAGCCATCAGTACAACCTGGCAGATGCAGGTTGATAACTCACCCACCGAAGGTCTCTGGCACTATGGCTCTGGTGGTAGGAGTTATCTTGCTCCGACAGATGGGATGGTAGCAAAGCTCCAAACAGGCTGCTGAAGAGTAAAAGCCTCCATTGATGTTGGAAAAACCTCTTGTAAAAGCCAAAAGTGACTGGCTACACTGGCGATTTGCAGGGAGGAGGAAAGGAAGGATTCGTTTTTCTTTTTAATTTTGATTCAGACAAGTTTAGCTGGTTTGAGGAGGTCTGAGTGAAATGCCACAACAGGCGAAGCGCAGCAGCACCCTGCTCACGTAGGTCTGCCTGGAGGGCAGGAAATATGCCCGTGGCTCAGAGATAGGGAGGGAAATTGCGGATGGGGCTGAGTGCGATCGAACATGGACCGCGACAGATAAGACGGAGCGTATATCAAGGGCGAGTCTGACTACAGAAGGACTAAGGCTCTGGCAGCTTGGGTATCATTCCCGTTTCAGCATTCAGGATGTCAAAGACCCTACTTCACACTGTATGCTGAAATGCTCCTCCAAGTGCTTCAGAGATGTGATTTCCCAAGGCTTTACCCAGATTTCATTCCTTCTCTTCTGTCACTGTGTACAAATTACCTGCATTTTCTCCGTGACGTGCGAATGTTATTTCTCGCCTATACCGCACGCCCATATGTAACCCCTAAGCACTGCCAAAAGTTTTCTGACTCATATACCATTTGCCTAATCGATATTGTGTCTCTCGACTATCGCACATGGCTGGTACCTGTGACACTGAGTACTTACCCAGGTTTCATGAGGGTGTTGCTCGGCATGGCTTAGCCTCATCATCCTGGCCGTGCCACTGATGGATGGTGTGTTAAGGTGTTGGATGGTCCATCAAGGCCTGGTTTGTGCGATCTATTCAGTCTTCTTTGCCCCAGGAGAGCCACACTGAAACCCAATCTTCTTTCGAAGTGGTCCCTCTTGGAGAGGGTAATGACAAGTCTGCAGTGTGCAGAGCAAGCTGCAAATTTTCCGGAGATGCATTGTCGACGAGAGACATCTGATTGTCTATCTAGCACGGCTTTTACCAGCAAAACCCCCACCTGAATAAGGGAAAGGAGACTTAATGTGAGAGAGACATAAAATCAATGCACCAGAACTTACCCTTTCCATAAAAAAGCGACTATTCCTGCACGACTTTGACAAAACTGATGTAAACTCCGTGGTGCTGGCACCGAACACGCACATTGCGATAGGACTTTCAAATATCTCTGCCATGTAGGACAGGTGTGAGAAAGGAAGCACTGGGTTAGTTTTACAGGCAGAAAACTTTGGAGGTCACAGCCTGCCTGACGTCAAACAAGGCTGTCACGTTAAAATCAGGAGCTGAACTGAGATCTGTGGAGTCCTAAGTTGACACCTTAAGGACAAGCCCATCTTTTCTTCACAGGGCGTGCATGACAGGACAGAGTCATCCCTTCCCCATTAGTTCTCCTGTTTTTATGGGATTATATTGCATTAAATTAAGTGTGTTTGCAAAACAAGAATTCCTTCTGAAATGCACATTTATTCATTCACTGGAGCGTGACCATTACTGTCTGTTTAGTAAATAAAATTAGTTTTGATTATTTTTAAATTAGAAAACAAATCAGTCATTAGCCTAATGGAAAACTTTTTTCAATCTCATGAGCAGATGCTGCACACATTTCTAAAATATTTTCTTTATTTTATTATGGCAAATTAATAGAAGCCAAGTCCTGCTTTTCTGCTGCAAGTCAAGAGAGGAATGGGAAAGAAATTGAGACCCTCCTGAGTTTTTCCACATTCTGGCGCCGATCTTTCCTGCAAGGAGTTAATCTTCAGTGCTTTATCAAGACCAGTTTCCTTTGAAATCAAGGGAAAGAGGATCCCTGGCTTGATCAGCGGATAGATGGGCTTTTCAGCATCCTTTGCGTCTTTCTGATCATCACTTGTGGTCAGAGCAACAAATGGGCCATTGGAAAAAAATGGGTGATTAGCAAGGTGTAACCCTTCATCATGGACTGTAAATTTGATTTCACACTGAAATCAGCACTGATTTGCTCCACTTCAATCTTGATGTAGGAGTAAGCTCCAGAGCTAGCTTGGACATGCCAGCGGTGCAACCCCAATGTCCCAGGGGACTGAAGCCTCTGTGTCCCCGAGGGGACAGTGCTGCCACCCGGGAAATGAGCTGGGGGGTGAGATAACAGCCCATCATAGCAGCAGCCAGATTGCTTGGAAAAAAAAAAAAAAGATTTTTTAAGAGCCAGAAAATACGCAAACAATTTTGGGGTTTGTTTCATCCAATGCCTAAATGGTATGCTTTATCCAGAAAGTTTTATCAGAGGAAAGCGACGACAACCTCTGTAGCATAAGCCTGAAGACCGCGGTAGATGATTAGTGCGTGGTAACTCTACGCAATACACCCTCACCTGGCTTTGAGTCAGGGGAAAGAACAGAGAAATTTCACTGTGTACACAAAGAGTTTACAGTTTGCACTGAAACTCTTCCTCTGTGGTAAAAGATGATGCTTTTGTTAGCACAATACTAATGTTTATAAAGCATCTCGGCATGAAATGGTGTTGGCTTTTCTTTGCAGCATGTTATAAAATCATCATGGAAAGAAAAACAGAGTATCCCTAATGCACCAGATTATTGTTACGCTGGTGTCTCCTGATACGGCACCAGATTAACGTGACAGAGCAATAAAACTCTGTATCTCCATTTATCACACCTCTTTAGCTCTCTCCCATGCTCAGAGAGGTTTGAAATAAATATTAGCTTTTTTCCTGAAGAGAAAATAAGTTACCCAGAAATCATCAATATTTCAACTCTGCCAATTTTGACTCAAGTGTTGGTCTTGTGAGTATTCTTCATTTCTTCTGTGTTCTTACCTAATCCACTGAGGAGGTTTTTTGTTTTCTTTGGTTTTGGAGTTTATTCTTCCATCTGCTTCTCGTTATATTGCTTAATCTCTAGGTGCGTGACTTATTCTAGCAACATGTTTTTATTTTCGCGTTGAAGTAACACTCACACAGTCCCTGTGGGTCTGATACGCCTCCATCTGAAAGATGTCTAAAAGGGGTGTCCAATCCTGGGATGAAATGTCTGGAGGGACATTCTGGGTTTGTTATCTCCCCTCTGTCCTCAAACCACCACCCTGAGTCTGCAGATGGTTTTATATGACTCCAAATTCCTCCGTCTCTATTCTGAGCAGCCTTCTGGCAACCCAGTATCCACCTCACAACCTCTCTACAACATACATGGGTCTCTGCCCCACCTCTCAACTAATTTTAAAATAGAAGAGGCTGAGTATGAGACTGTTGCTCCTCACACATTTTAATTCTGTTGGTGGTGCTGCCAATCTCAAGCGTATCAAAGGTTTCTGTTGGACTGCTGGTTTCAAGGCTGTTGGGTGCATTTCCTTCAAGTTTATCAGGACTCCTTCATAATCCCCAAGTGAAATGATTCCTCTTGAAAATGAAGACTGAGATAGCCAAGCAGCCCTTCTCTCAGGCAGCCTTAGCAAAATACGAGTGAGGACTGGCAGCGATGACACCCTTCCCCTCTGGTGCCTGATGCATTACCTATCTCCAGGACTGCCAGCCCTGATTTTTATGGACCTCCATGCACATTGGCAGGAGACAAAAAAATTATAAGGGTTTTTTTTTTGGTGCTGACTTTCAGCCCCGAATGCTGTACGATGGAGGTCAGAGCCGTTCTTCCCAGTTTTACAGATACAGAAACTGATGTACAAGTGGTGAAGTGACTTAGGCAGAGTCTCACAGCCTTAGGAGCAAATTCCTAAATCTCGCCCTGGCTTTTCAGCTATTCCCTGCTCATAACTGCATCCTGCTACTTACATAGCAAATACTAATACAACATATAGCTGGTAAGAGCAAGCTCAGCTTTGCTGCTATTATGAAGAGCCCTCTGGTTTCTTCATTCTGCTAATTTTCCCTGTGCTTAAGAGCTCAGCTGCTCCAGAGGACCAGGCTGGTGCTTGGCCATGGCATAGATGTACTCAGCAACACACTTTGACTTGAATTCTGCATCCCTGCGCTTCGGCAGAGCAAGCTCCCAATGCTGCGCACACAGGGCACCCTCCCTCTGTGAGAGCATCAATTACTGCCGCTTGCAAAATGATCTGTGAACTAAAATGGGTTTTTCTAATTCTGTCGCTGGAGAAGAACTTCTGGCTAATCAACTGGAGGCAGATGGAGTTGGCAGAGATGACATAAAGGCCTGCACTAATTACTCCACGTGTCTCAAGAACTGATAAGAGAGTTGATTTATGCCTGGAACAGCCTGATAATTCCGGAAATAATAGATATTGCATGACTTAACTAATCAATGTAAACCTGGTTGTGCTGTGATTTTGAATTAACAGGCATGGTATAGCGCAGGTGTATGGAAGATGGGCTACAGCCTCTACTACAAGAAGCCTAAATGTACCTACTAATGGCCCAAGCCAGGGACCAGGCTCTGGGTACATCCAGCAATTGTCTTTTACTGTATCTGGTGAGTTCTTGTGCTCTTGTGCTTGGGGAATGTGAGTGTGGCCCACTATGACGGCACAAAGAAGGAAAATGGTGCACACATACACAACAACGGTGGGTAGGAGCAAGAACTTCCTTAGGAATTGGTCCATCCTATGAGTTCATGTAAATAGTTGCATCAGGAGTAAGTAGTTTTAAGACCTGAGTGGTTTTAGCTCAGGCTATCGCCCTGCCTGGTGTGCTCGGTCCTCAAGGCTGGTGGTCACGCAGTCAGGTCTGTTCTCCACCTGCACAGCTGAATGGGGACACCCTTGGGTGGGAGTGAAGGCTCTGTCCACCCTGAGCTACAGGTCCTGCTGGCTGGAGTCAGCCTACAGGACAAAAAATGTTTTGCTCTGGCTGTTGTCCTGCTTTCCCCATTCTTCATAGACAGACCATTGCAGCTCTACGACCCATCATGGGACCTCCATGTAGTACCCCCTACCTCTCACCTCAGGCTGATATTGTGGACATAACACATTTTTGCTGTTTGTATTTACAGATGCACAATGTTTTCCTGGACTAGCCTGGGAGGATGGACAGGTTTTATTCTGTTTTCACCCACCCAGGAACTTGTTTGCATTCCTCCACTGTGGTTGTGGAAGTGAAGATAGACCTATGGGCTGGCTGAGACCCACCCATTGTAGGCCAGAATATATATCACTGAACAAAAACACATGCTTTTCCAAACTAAGAGAGATGTCAGTTAGAAATACCTTAGATATGAAGACAAATTCAAAAATGAACTTGCCTGATAGGACTTATGGTAAGATTGGTAGATCCAGAGTCAGTTTTAGCCTATTAAGAAGCCCAGTGACCAGGTCTCTGGGCAGGGATTTAACTTCGCCTCCTGCAGAGCACTTTAAGGAGAAGTATTTGTGTACCACAGTGCCATGCTTTAGTAAATTATATCTGCTTTTAGCACCTTATGGCACAGGTGATCAAACACGTGAGTAGATTTTGAATGGTGCGTGTCAGGACCTGGTTTGGACTAGGAACTACAAGGTCCTGAGAAGGGCAGTTAAGAGAAGCAACAGGTCTCTGCTACCAGGCCGTCCCGAAGGCCTCACTCAAAAGGACTTGGGGAAACAAACTGCCACGGACTAGCTGATAAAGGTAACTTGGCTTTGAAACGACATCTTCAGGGTCCTCTGCTCAACATGCTGAGCCTTTGCGAAGCTATAAGGGGGAGAGGATTGCAACCTGGATCTCATTTTGGAAGGCTGCCAGCCCCAAAATCTTCAGCAATTCCAATGCGGGGCCACTCATTCTAATCACTCTTGTCTACCCTTCTCTGGGTGGCACTCTAGGGGGGAAGCACGTCAGCATCATGCTCTGTTTAGAGTTATTTGAATAATCTGCCTTGCTTGTACAAATGCCAGGCTGATATTTACTGCTGGTGCCGGGGCTCAGTCACGTCCCTTAGAGATGCTGTAGAAGGTCATGAAAGGTTGGAAGGACAGCTGAGATGCCCTCTCCTTTTGTATCCCCTGCCCTTGCTTGCTATTATATACAAATAAATTTCCTGACAGAAGGACTGTTTGACCTGTGTGGTGGCGGAAAGCAATTTCTAAAGAGAATAGTTTCTGCCTGGATTCAAACAAATATCTAATTTGCTTTCTTCCTTTTTGTGTATGAAGAGTCCTCACTTCACGGTGCTTGGATCAGACACGAGGCAGGAATCAGGTCTGGATGCCGTTCCTTTCTCCCCCCACCCTGCTACATGGTCTCACATTAGTCATTTGGTCTCTGTCTGTCCCCTGAGCTCCCAAGCGCCTTGAGGCACAGCAACTTTCCTTTCGGTGCCTGAGCAGGACAGAGCCCCACAGGTCCCTGTACTTGGTCCTACCACCCTAAACTATATTGCATCTACAACGGTTTAAGCATCAAAGACTCAGCTGAGTCTTTTTTGTGCAGTGCCTGACGATGCCATGAAATGGATAGTCAAGAAGGGGATTGAACTTGTTTTAATTTCTGAAAATACAGTTTATATTCATGTCCATACTTACATTCAGAACCAATAAATATACACAACAGCTTTCCAGGACTTCACAATCATCGTCACTTACATAATAATAAAGTGGTTACATTACATTTTATATGCAGTTTGGTTTAGAATGTGAAAGTATTATGAATACATTGAATCCTTTCGACAATGTTTTCCTCGTCTTGTTTTTATTCTTTCTTATTGTGTTTGAAAGATTCATGAATACTATGAATCTCTTATATGGGTTAATGACAGTAAAACGATCTAAATGGACTACACAGCACTTTATAACCATGGCTCATACACAATTTTAAGATCAGTGCTGTGGCCTTTTTTGTATGAATCTTCCTCTTAAGAAATAGTGTTTTTCTTTTAAGAGATCTCCTTGAAGACTTCCAAAGATATTATCTGAGCATTTTTCTGCTTTGAGCTGATCCCAACAGTGCAAAGCAGCCATAAACTCAGCTTAACAAGGTAGTTAAAACAGGTTTAGTGTTGTTTTGCATCAATAGAGCATTACAAAGCCAGCAGTGTTTACCAGTAAATCAGTTCTCTGGAATACAGAAAGTGGTAACACACGTCTGACTTAGCTAAAACACCATAAGAGCCTCACACAGCCCAGTATAACCCATAACACTTTTAGCTGGGAAACGGAGGGGAGTAAAGAGAAGTCTATATACATGTATTTGAGTTTGTGGGTCTCCAGATTCTAGCTTTGCTATGAATTCATTTCTCCTTTAAGTCCCCAAATTCTCCAGGTCTACAGGTACTACATGCAGTACGAAACCATGCCCTTAGACCTTGCTAGTCTGCATATGTCCGTTGAATTCAATATTTCTCTGGGTTAACATGGATTCTTGCAAGCGGCTGCTGTTCTCTTGCCTGTGTTCAATGGGGTCACCATCCTCTACGCCGTTGCCCTTTCGGAGGCAAAGGACTTTCTGAAAACTCTGCTTGAAGTTGTCAGAAAGAAATCCATAAAGAATGGGGTTGGCACAGCTGTTTGCATAGGACAGGACCACCACAAAGAAGTACACCCCTACCAACACAGGGTCTTCTGGCAGTATAAATATCAAATTGACAATGTTCATCATGTAAAATGGGAGCCAGCAAAACACAAAGACCACCACAATGATCACCACCATCCTGGTCACCTTCCTCTCTGATCTCCTGCGCCTCGTAGACCCAACTCGGATCCCCGAAGATTTGACTTTAATCACGATCAGCAAGTAGCAGAGACAGATCACCAACAAAGGACCAAAAAAACCAAGGACCGATGTGTAAATTATGAACGCTGCTGACCAGATGTTGACAGGCTCTGGCCAGTTCATGTTGCAGGTCTGAAAGTCTTCCTGCACATCTGAAAAGATGATCACTGGAAGCACCACCAAGAACGAGAATGTCCAGACAGTCATGCTGATGAGCTTGGCCACCCTGGGACGCCTCCACTTGGTTGATTTAATGGGGTGAACTACTGCCAGGTAGCGGTCCATGCTCATCACAGTCAAACAAAAAATACTAGTGAATTGGTTAATACCATCTACAGTCATAACCAGCCTGCACAAAAAGGAGCCAAAAGGCCAATAGGAGATGGCATTCTGGGTGGCCAGGAAGGGCAGGCCCAGCATGAAGAGTACGTCAGCAACAGCTAAATTCAAGATGTATATGTTGGTGACAGTTTTCATCTTGGCATAGCGCAAAACCACGTAAATGACCAATGTGTTGCCGCTGAGTCCAACCGCACATACGAGGAGGTAACAGATGGGAATGAGGACTTTGTGGATGTATTTGAATGAGGGCTGCTCTGAGAGCGTCCCGTTCTCTGTCACATTTGTGAGCAGTGAGGAATTCACATCGCTGGAGCCAGCTTCTGTGCTAAATGTGCTGGAAAAGTATAAAGGATCCATAACTTTTACTCCTCAGTTTTTCTTTTAAGGCTAAGAGAGATTAAACTTCATGGGAGTCTTGTTCCTAGAAAGAAAAAAAAAAGGAAGAAAAAGAGAGAAAGAAAGAGTGAATTCAAGGTAGACTAAGTGTGGCACATCATTTAATTTTCTATCTGTAGTCGGATTTTGTGTTTGAATTATGCAGTTAGCACATGTGATGGGATGAAGGCCTGAACAAAGGAATTGCATGACGAGAGAATTGCACAAGTGCTCATCTCAGTAGATGATGGTCTCTGTTGAATTTTCATAAGCTCCATGCAGGAGGGTCAGGATGTAACTGTAAGGATGGGGGCCTGCACGGCAGGAACACAGCGTGCAACCCACCGGGAAATGCAGGCGAGAGGAGAAGGTGATGGCCATCACACCTCACAGTCAGAGCAGAAGCTTTCCTGCAGCACAGGAGTCTGAATGCCCCAGCGCGTGGGCCGTTCGGGTCCAAAGCCTACCAGTAACAAGGCCAGTCCTTCCTCTACTGACGAGAAGTGTTAATTCTTGCATACTTCCTGTGCTGCTTGGCAAGCAAACTTTACCGTTTGATGGTCTCGTTTTCCACAACCTGTATTAAACATGTTTTCCTCTTTTGTGAAATCAAGGAGCAGGGCGGATAATACCCTCTGCTTCCCAACCTGCACAAAAATACACAAATCCAGAACCCACCTTTCCTCCTCGCTTTCTGTCTAAAAACTGATACAGAAAATGTTAGAGGATAATTTTGACAGACTCTGACCGAACAGTGCATACAAATCCGGCAGAAAGCAAAGCCCTGGCATTAGCGCCGAAAGCTTTAAGCTCCAAATTGGTGCAATTCCGCTGTCACTGGCAGAGGGTGCCCGGAGAGGCTCAGGGACTGACTCAGCCCTCTCTCACTCCAGGGCAACCTCTGGGTGCTTTCAGAATCCAGAAACAAAGTTCCCGGCTCTTCGTATCTGAAGCTCCACTGCGATGTTTCACAGGTCTCCCTGTTTACATGGAAACAGTCTCAGTTTGATATATTCAAATGCCACTTACTGCCTGGCAGAACCAATTGAGAGCCCCCAGGGAACATCAGCAGTTGTGTAGGTGGGGAAAAAAAAAGCCCTCCATAACAACCGACAAAACCCAAGGGGGAAAAAAAATAAATAAAAAAAAAAATCGATGAACTCCAAGATGGAGAGGACCATGTCTGAGAACACTCTTCCATCGGGTCAGGCCGTGTGCTCGCAGATGTGAAGACTCTGCAATGGAAAGGAACAAGCTGTTTCTTTTCCATCTCTTGAGACTACTCTGCTGTTAGTGTTTCTGAGTCCCTCTGCTCTCCACCTGAAGTGTGCTTTTTGTCTAAGAAACACCTTTCTTCTGCAGGAAATCCAAACGGCAGTGGGCAGCTTAAGGACGCAGACAGCTGAACTTGGTGATAGAATATATTTCACTAGACAATCTGAAAAGGGTTGAGACTTTCCAGCGCTCTCTTTCTGTGACATGCTTGATTCACACGAATGTTTTTTCGTTCTGTGTCTGAACGTGGTCTAAGTAGATGTTCTTTCTTTATAGCTTTCCACTATAAAACAGTCAAAGTATCTGCCATAACAGAGTGGAGAATCAAAACACCAATCTGGCCCAAGATCTCTCCCAAGTCTGGCCAGCGGACTGCGGTGAAGGTGCTCAAGGAGGATGCGACCAGCAACTTTTTTGTTCCCATCTCCTGATGGTTATGTTTCCGTAATAACCTGGGGGTGTGAATCTGCATTCAAGATGACGGCAAAAACACCCAGCCCACATTGCACCCATGCCTTTCGAGCAAAAGCAAAATTCAGCATCAAGTAAGCATGCAAAAGACTCCTTGTCTCCAAGAGGAACGCAAACACCTCCACGGGCTGGTTACCGTGCTTTCTCTTTGGGTGAGAAAAACTGCCGTGGGTGAGAGCAGAAGTCCCTCCAGCTACCAGTAGTAATCACAAATATGCTGTTCTGATTTGGAAATGTGCAGATGGGAAGTAGGTGTCTCACATGTTACTCCCTAGCTGGGAGGAGATGTACCAGGGAAATCAGAAATCCAGGGTGGTCGAGAGAGCTGCCAAAGCTCAAACAAATGCTGGCTTGAAGATGGAGATGAGAAATGGGCAGGGAGGATCTGCACTTTCTGAACATGCCACCGTGGTGTTTGGGGTTCACGTATTACAGCCATGGGCTCACTGAAAGAGCCGTTGCGGTCCCTGACAGCACACTGCAGGGAGACGCCAGCTGAGACCATGTGCCTTGGGAATTAAATAGCACTGGACTTAATGCTTAATTAAGGAAAGGCAAACTCCAGTTCTGGCCAAAGAGTGGACTTTTAAATCCTGTTCTGACACTAATTTTGAAATGTAAAGTTGTATTAAAACTCAGATTATTGGTGGGGGAAATCTGGGAGAAGCCAAAGCAGCACCGTGCTGCTCTCGGGCTGTTAGGGGTCTGATCTTTGGGATTTTCTTGCAACCCAGATGCTGTGTGTGACCCAGCTGGTTAACCAGCATCTCTGAAGGGAAGAATATAAACAAAATGGGTGGTGGGATGGGGCAGTCGGTGTTTATAAACTCATATTCATGGAGCTGCATTTTTGGGACTGAGTGTGGTGCTGAGATTTGGAAAGCGCTTCTCCCCAGACTAGCTCAGTCTGGGCCAAAAAGCAAAATATTTGTTCTGGGACTGCAAAAATAGGAGGACAGTAAAAAGAACCAGTGCTCCCACTCAGAAGGGGAAGGAAAGGGAATGCATGTGTGGTTCTCATCCTAGTGCTATAAAAGAATGGGGGATGGACATCCTCCTTTTCCCCCACAGTACATATCCTTGAAATAGTTGACTATAGAAATTACACAGTAAATTCTTCAAGCCTGTTGCTCCTTCCACCACACTTAGAGTTCAAGCCTTGGGAGAAGCACTGAGGAAGAGGAGTTCCTTTACGTGGATAACCTACTGCCCAAATGCTTGCCAAAAGCCTCAGGTTCTTCGAGCCACCCATTGCTGGCATTCATGATGCACCCAAAGGATTTTCTTTAGGGACCTTTGTGTGCCTCCCATGGAGGGGGACAGCTCTTCCAGCCTCCTTCAACAACCGCTGTGACAGTCTCTTTCTGCTGCTGTGCCATCCCCAGGAGTCAATGACACTTCAGCAGTTTGTCAGTCTGCTTCTTTAGCATTTTGGGGCTCTTCTCTTCGTTTTGTGTGCACATTAACCTTTACTCTCAGATTTTTTGCTCCGTTTGATGAATTTTGCACCTTTCCCTTCAAAAGCAGGTGGATTCAGAAGGAAATGCGTTGCTAAGGCTCTCGTGCAAAGTCTTTCGTGTCTTCATGTGGTGGCAGCCTGCAGGCTGGCGGCACCAGCAAGCATCATCGGAACATTTTCCGTGTACTGGCTGGGGACCTGATGTGCTTAGAGTCGTCCAGATCTGAAAACTGAGCCCAGAGGCCCCGTTCAGTGCTTTATCCACTAAACCACTGAAACTACATTGCCTTTGCCTTGTAGCCATTGGTATTTTGGGACTCGTTATAGCATGGCAACAACCAAAAAAGCTGAACCGCTGCAAAAGCATGTTTTGCTGGCTGCCTTTGGTGAGCATAGATGATTTTCCCTTCTGTTTCCCTCTGCTATCTAGCTCACAGCTTGCCCCTCACCAGCACAATTTTTGTCTGAACTTATATTGCCACTACAGCAGTTAATGACCACGAACCTCAACAAAGGATGACTAAATATAATTAAGGCATGCTGACTGATACCTTATACACTTGTTTTGGTATTCTTAATTAATGGATTAATAAAAAAACACCTCTAGGGGACTTTCTCTTGTCCAGATTTTTTTCTCCTCGGTGTTTGATCTCCAAGGCATCATACTGGCATACTTCTTAAATTGTGTGCTTTGTGCTTAAAACATGCGAACCAAAAAGGCAGCGGAGCTTAGGGCATAGATCCAGAGCAATCACTGGTATAATTCCAAGTTCTCCTTTTACAGAGCAGTACCCTGGAACAAAAAAAAAAAAAAAAAAAAAAAAAAAGGCATCTACTGCAGCTGAACATACCTGGCTGCCTGTGTCCCTGCCCAAGAAAACTGAGAGAAGAAATAGCGGAGATGTTATGGTACAAACCAGTCTGCTCGGAAGAAGGTATTTAGCCTTTGTGAAAACTCCTCTAGCAGGTATCCTAAACAAACACGCTTTTACTGGGCACAAGAGCGGGTATCCAGCTAAAAGCACACAGCAGCCCATTAGTGACTGAAGCGTCACCACGACAAAAGGAAGAACAAACCTTAAAACTGTCCAGGCAGATCAAGGTGGAAATTCTTCCTGGCTGTGGTTACAATAGCAAAGCAAAAATAACTCTATGAAGTGCATTGCACCAGAGTCAAAGCAGGGTATAGCTGGGATCAAGAAGGAATTACATAAAGAAACCTAATTTTATGAGTCAAGATTTGATCTCGCTGCCTATTTAGCACTGGAATCATAACTCTTATGCAGCATCAAGCACAATTGCTGTGAAGAGAGTTACAACAGAACAGCAGATTACTTCTTCCAGGTGCAGAGTAACTAGCAGGAACAGACAAAAAGGTAATCCAGACAGATATGCTTTTAAAACACATGGCCTGGGTAGTAATGGGAAGAAAAGCACCTGGATAAGTACCCAAGAAGGATCTAACAGCAGCAGAACTTCATGTTTTTCCCCCCTGTCCCATGGAGTTAGCTGTGATAAGTTAGTGGAGCTGTAAAGAAGCGAAGAAAAACTCTCCTAGTCCTTTTTAGTAAGTTTGCCTTTTTGGGGATGACTGTTCGTCACCTGCTCCTTCAGCTACAGCCCGGGGGGCCTGATGCTTTGCCTTGGCGTGGACGGAGCAGGCAGAGCCAAGGGTTGCTGCTGCAGGAGGGGGCGCGAGCTGCTGGTGGAAGGGGAAGGAAGGGAGGTGGTGGCGTGAAAGTTGGTGTGACCTGGCAGAGCGGCTCTGAAATAACACGAACGCCCAGGCAGGGCTCCTCTGCATGAGGAGGAGGAGGAGGAGGGAAATGCAGCATCATGCCAAGACCTGCTTCAACTTCTTACAGTGATAATAATGTTCTTGCACTAAACCAGTAGCTCCCTGAGAGCACAGAAATCTCATCATTTCATAGGCAAAATTCTTGGGTTTCCCCACTCCCTACCTTAGTCCATGGGGTAAAAAAGCAAAAGGATTCAGCTCAGATGGGAACTTTCTCCTTGTTAAAATCTGCCATTTGACATCTCTCAGGCATGTTTCTCACTCCAACAAACCAGTGATTGATTTTCCTCTACAGAAGACATAACAAAACAACTTTCTTGTGCTAAATTGGTTTTCAGTTTTGACTAGCTGTATTGGTACTAAACACTGATCGCTGAAGTCAAAATTGGATACTATCTTGCCACTTTTAGCACTATCAAAATCTTTAGGAACTATATTTTCAACTCAGGCCAGCCCAGTGTTTCCTAGAGCACCCTGCAGAGACATTACCTGATGTCTCGATCCTATTTTTAGTTTGCAAACAAACAGCCCATAAAACACTTTTACTTTTGCCAAATATTTGCTAAATACTTCCCCCCCCCCGCCCCCCAAACACATTTCAGGCTCTGTTATGCTCAGAGATTACTCACTTCGGCTGAGCTGGTCCTGTCACACAAACAGTCGTGTAAATCACATGCTTCTGATTTTGCTCCCATATCAGTTGATTTAAGCAACTTCAGCCAGAGGAAAGTGTGGAGCCCAACATCTCCGTGCTCACACCCAGGCAGGCGAGGCTGGGGCTAAACTCCGACGGCTGCACTGGCACATCACCGTAACTGGGGTTTTTATCAAAACATTTCTCTTCCACCCCGTTCTCCTCTGCAATCCAACTGATTTCAGGGGTGTGACAGATTCAAAACCAGTTCAGTTGAGGAGTATGGGCTCAACCAGTTCAGTTCAGTATGGGCTGCGTCTCCTCCAAGGCTGAGGGAGAGCTGAAATGACCACAGATCCCTTTGGCTCCGTCACTCCTTCCAGGGGAGCCCCGGGTCAGACCAAGCTCAGTAACAGCTTCTCTTGATGCGCGAAGTGGAGCAGCTCCCGGAGAGGAGTCTCGGGGGGGACCTCCCAAGGTGCAAGGTCTCTGGCTCGGGGTGCACCCCACACCAGCAGTGCAGATCCACTCCGGCCACCGAGCCCTGGTGACAAAGTCCCCCAGGAGCTGGGATTCCCAACACAAGCACTAACAGACTGATCCCAGCACCCTAAGTACTGGCTGCCTGGTGTGACCTGCATGTCTCCTCCCCCACAAAACTATAAGAAGTCTCTAGTTTACCCCAACGCAAGCCTGCAAGTTCAAAACACTTCAACCGTGTTGTTCTTTCCCTGCTCTTCAGCCTGGGCACAGGGAACAAGGGGTGCCGGGTTCTGCAGGTGCTGGGAGCTGCAGTAAGCCAGCGAGGCACACGGTGCTACTCCCAGCCCAGACCGCTGGTGACTCCCAGGACTCTGCTTTGACCTTGACCATCCACTTCTTGCTGACCATCTTGGAGCACATCCGACCCCCTGCTCTTCCCTCCCGTGTTTTATCAGAAAGGAGCACGGTGCGCTCAGCTCTAGCCCCCCATGGCTTTCTGTGCCCACGCTGTGCCAGGCTGGGCAGCATTCAGGGCTCTGACACCTTTTTGGGTCACGGTGGGGCTCAAGCAGCGCTGAGTGGGTGGCGTGTCGGGCTGTGCCTGCGCATCCCTCCCGCAGGTGCCTTTCTCCTTCCTTTCAAGCGGCCGCTTTAAAGCAACGGTAAGGCTTGTCCTGCTTTAAACACCGCATCCTCCGCTCGGCCAGCGGGTCCTCTCCCCGCCATCCCTCCAGCCAGGACGGGGTCAGTCCCCTCTCCAGCAGCACAAGCCCCGTAAGAAGGGAAAACTCGGGGTGGCCGCTTGCTTCGGGGAAGCCGCAAACGGGACCGAGCGCTCCGGTGCCTCATTCATCCCAGAGAGCCCTCAAAAGCGGGGTGCGCTGCTTTGCAAAGCCCCAGTCTGCCCCGTCCCTATCCCTTCTGCCTCTCCCCCCGTCCCTTTCGGCTCCCCCAGCCCCGCTCGCTGTTCTTCTCCCTTCTCCCCGCTCCCCCGGCAGTGATTACCTGCAGCTCCAGGGACTCTTCTCCGCCGGGTGGAGGCATGAACGGCCCCTTGGGCTGCCGCACTGCTCCGGTTGCTGCCCCCCACCCCCACCCCCCGGGGCCGCTCGCCGAGCCGGGAGCGCACCCCGCGCTCCGCCGCTTCCCCCCGGCGGCGGGCGGGGACCGCGGCCGCTCCCCCGGGGAGGAGGGACGGGGCTCCCGGCGGGGAGGGAGGGAGGGAGGGAGGAGGTGAAGGGAGCAGCGGCAGGGGAGGGTGCCGCAGCGCCGGAGGGGACACCCCGGGGCCACCCACTCAGCAGAAAGTTGGGCTGGAGGTAGGGAGCCGTCGGTGCCGGAGGGAGCAGCCTTCCGCCGGGATGCTCTGCACCCCCACGCCCCAAGCATGCCTGTGCCTCCCTCCCCAAGCTCAGGGACGCCCTTACCTTGCTCTGTCGTCCCGCTGTGCTGCCGGTCCCGCTGCTGTGCCCGGCCCCCTGCCACGGGTGCGGGGTCTGCGCCTTGCGAGGGGAGCGGCGGCTCCTGGGAGGGGCTGGGAGCACCCGCTCTGTGCCCACGGAGAAGGGAAGGGGGTATCACAGGAGAGCCGCATTTCCTCCCTTGATCTCGCTCCTTTCCAGCTCCGAGAAGTCCTTTTAAAGACTCCCTCAGGCTCGTCTGGAGCGAGCCCCCTCCCCGGGCGCGGGGGAATCGCCGCTGCTCCTCCCGAAGTGCAGCGCCTGAGCTCGCAGGCTCCTTCAGGGGCGGCGGGAGGGGACTGTCATCTTCAGCACGTTTATTTTACACACCCGTCCCCGAGCACTGAGCATAAGGGACGATGGAGTGACGGGGTCGGACTCGGCATCCTACCTCTCCATGGAGAACGGGAGCTAAAATCCCACATGGGGATGTTTTACTCCAGCTGGCCCTAAAATTACTAGCTAGTGCAAAGATGCAGGGCTTAATTACCAGGCTGTCAGGCTAAACTCGTTGTTTGTTTTACTCCCTCCTAAATTCCCGGTGACTTCACCAGGGTTTTGCTGGGCAGGAAGGGGCTGAAATATTTTGCCCTTTGAATGCAACAAGTGAATGGAAAGTCATAGATAGCTCTCCCCGCTCTGCCCTGCACTTTCACTCTGCTATTACACACAGAAACACCCGCACCACTGCCACCCAAGCCCCTTTGCTCGGCCGCTTGCCCCGGTGTGTGCAGTGGCGGGGGGGTGTTTAGCTGAGTGCAGGGCTCCCAGCCCCAGCCAGGCGCTCCCGTTTTCATCAGCATGCACGAGGCATCGTGCGTCGTAATAATGTATATGATCTTAATCCGCTGCTGAGGCTTTTCAATTAGAGATCGGTGATTGAGTCAGATGTGTGAATGCAAAAAAGAGAAGGAGAAAGCTGCTTTTGGCATGTCACTTTCTAATTCAATCTGCTGATGTATTTATGGTCATGTATTGCTAAATTGAACTAAGACTCCAGTCTGCTCTTGCCATGACAATGGGGAGAGTCATCTGATAAAAATAGAGTTGGGATGATAAACAGAAAAGAAGAGGAGATTTTGATTACCTTCTTTGAAAACATGCCAAGCAAAATGTGATACAATAACCCCACTGTGAATATCAGCTTGAATCAAAATAGGGCTAATTTAATGAATTTCCCTTGTATATTTTATTAGCATTTTTTTATCATTTGTAATACAAAAAAAAATTTGCTGAGAAAACACAGTGGTCCCTAAGTTTCCCTGAAGAAAACACCGCTCTTCCGCTAAATAAACACCTTGCCAAAAGTATTTTTACCAGGATCTGTGCTATGATAGTGGCAGGATTTTAAAAAGCTCTCAGGGTCTGTCGAATTCTTTACCCACTCAAGTCAACAGCGGTACTCCGTTTCAGGGCTGAATGAAGCGAACACAAAGGCTATCTGAGAACGCTACCTGTTATCATGCTTTTAATGGCTAATGCCCCTGGTCAGAGACCAAAGATCAGTTACACCAACCACAGAATAAACATGGGAGGAAAAATAACTGCTGGCACACAAGTGTAGGTGCAGACACCCGGAGGTGCAGGCTGGGCACACAGACCTTCAGAGGCACGTGGGAAGGGTGATGGCCCAGATTTGTTGTGGGGAAGGTCAACGTGTGAGGCAGATGAGGTGTGTGGAGGAAAATCACACACCTCTGATGGGACAGTAGTCTTTTTTAAAAATTCTAATGGCTCTGTCTGTTTTCCTGCAGGTAATATTTTATAGATGTATAATCTATATATCTTTAACATTTTTGTGTTGGGGTTATAGAGAGGAGAGAGATCTAATATTGAGCTAAAAGCCTCAAACTGCATTATTTTGTTTTGTTCAACTCTTTGTGTAAAAACACCTCTCAAACTGCCATAACTTGGATACAAGTCTATTTATTTTGCCATTCCTTGTCACGTACAGAAATCCAGTGTCATAACACAATCCCTGAATGGCGCATTTCCTACTGTAATGACAAATGATCATGAAACTGCTGACAAATGTAATTGTAATAATACATTTTAAAATGGTGCGTATGTGTAACACGGGGGAGGCGACAGCTCCAGGGGAGCTGTAAAGCCAGGTTGCACGGGAAGCTCCTCCTGCGTGCTCGAAACTGCCTTGTCAAAATTCATCTGAAGCAGAAAGGATGAGTTGTGATCAATATTTTTAGAAGGAAGAACTCCTGGGGAACTTATGTCAACAGCCTCTCCTGTTGAACCTGGCAGCAAGGAGCAGAGACTGATTGCTGGCGAGGGAGGAATTGTTAGTGTGTAAACCATCTCAGTGATAGACTTTGGTCCCGACCTGGCTGGAACTAGATGGAGGTGTTGAGACTGAGACCCTGGGGTTGGATTCCCTCGGACCAGAAGGACTGAAGCAGTGCAACAGAGATACCTTTCAAACTCAGACGAACGGAGAAACCGGGAAGGAGCAGAAGATGTATGGTTTGCTCCTGGTTTGTTTCTGGAGCCATTGCTCCACAAATAGATTGTGTGCTAAGGATTAGACCCAGACTTTTCATAACCACAAGAGGACTAATGTCAAACCCAATGAAATCGGTACTGAAACGCAGGCAAGTCTGTATAACTTTGCCAGGCTGGAAGTAGACTCCTTGGTGCTTCAAAATCTTCCCAAGTGGTGAATGACTGTCTTTATTTAAAAAAATGGGAGTCAGAGGCAATGGCAAAGAGGGAAGTATGTTCTTGGTTAAACAGCCAGTTGGGGATGAGAGACGTGTTCGTTCCTCATCCCCACAAGATTCCCCAAATTGCAGGATGGCCTTGTTGCGAAGACGCCCATCCCAGCAAGCTACATCACTGGAACTCATGGTGAGTGAAGCTTTGTCTCCCAAGGCTCAATTCTGGCCGCTGCCTGAAGGTTACAGTATGTTTTCCTCTAAGGGTTTTAAACTTTTTTTTTTTTTAACATTACCACTTTTGAGAAAAAGGAAATGTATGGGGTAAGAGCTCTACCATATTACCTTGAAAGAAAATCATTGAGCTTGCTGGATGAGAGTCGTTGCTCGTCACTCGGAGTTTTCAAATCCAGCTGAGATTTGGGCTGTAGCGTAGTCCTGAGTTATTCATGTTACCATAGAAATAAATGGATCCATTTTCTGCCCTTCACTGTGCAGAGCTTCAGACTACACTGGCTGCAAGTATCTATCACCCCTCCGCCTCACAAGCCCTGGCCATGGCCGTGGTGTTGGATTCCCAATCTTTGCTTCTCCCAGAAACTCCACATGCAGCAGGGACTTTTTCTTTCTTTTCTTTTTTTTTTCTTTTTTTTTTTTTTTTTAAGTGATTGGCTTGCATTCAGCTCGAGCATTTTTGAAGCTCAGAGAAAACATGCTTCAGCTCAGCTTCTAACTGGAAGACAGTTACTCTATTCAATTACATTCACAGTTTGGCTGGCTGAAGCCGAATGTTTTCACTTTTCCTGCAGAATATGCTGTGAAAAGCCAGTCAGCGGGAATCACAGCGAGGTTGAGGTGTTTTCACTTCTCTTTGTTATTCTCCTTACAAGGAAGAAAAATCAATGCTTTTCAAATCAGCGCATTAAAAATCTCTCAAATGGGCTGTAATTACAGGCCCATCTGTTGTCAAATTGTTGAATCGCCTGCAGCAGAGATGCGTGAAGATCTTCCCAGTTGGTCATTACCGAGCAGCCCTGGGTTGCTCCCCACCATGGTGATGTACCGACAGCCTGCTCTGCCTCTTGGAAGCCCTCTTGGAGGAGAAAGCACAGGCCCAGGGGCTGGGTTTGCTCATCACTACCTTGAGTGAACGCTGCTCGGCTATTTGCAGCTTGGTTGGGAAAGAAAACTGCTTTTCTTTCTGTGACTTTCAAATTAGCTGTTCTCAACAGCCATGGAGCAAACTCATTGCTCCTTCAGCCCTAGAACTGGTAGACAAACTGTCATTAAAGCCTTCATTTTTTTCCCACTCCTTCTGATAGAGATGTGTATCTTTACACAGAGCTTACTCCTCTCTGAGTAAACCTGTCTACTATTCTCTACAGATACGGGAGTACTGTTTTCCCAGCACTGAACAAGAACTGCTGGTCTTAATCTTTAATTGTCAAAATTGCACATACACCACTTCGTTTGTACCGGCGTCATCTTGTGGTTTTCAGCCGATTTTTCTGGCAAAGTAGTTTTTCAATTAGAAGCTCATTTTCCATCAGGAGCTCCCATCAGAAGCTCATTTCCTTCATCCGATAAGATTCTTTTTTTTAACCAACCATCAAAATCAACGAGCCCTTCCTGCTGTTGGGACGTGCCTCAGTGGCAGATATTAGAACTGCTCGTCACTCGGTTCATTCACGATGAAGGGTTCTGTGACCAGCGTTTGGTTGGAGGGACATGTTGGCATCATGTGCCATCATCCCCCCATCATCCCTGTCCCTCCTCCTTCTCCTGTCCTTGATGGGTCACTCTCCAGCAGCACAACTGGTACCGAGCAGACAGGAACATTCCTGGAGCTCTGTCTCTATAAGCTTTTTGGAGACCATGGTTTTTAAAGATGAATAATTTATTAAAATCATTTTGCCCACATCCCGCTTTTCTCTGTAGTCTTTAACTGGCATCCTTTAAGAGTCTCTCAGACAGACTCAAGTGATGTTTGAAGAGAATTTCGCCATCATATTGAAATGAAGAGGACAATGGCAGGATTCCAGCTGCAAAGCAAATCCTTTCCAAAGAATTGCTGTGTTTCATCAAAGGGGTGAAACAGGAAAAACATTTGAGGTGACCAATGGTTAACTGCAGAATATTTGTAGGAAGACATTTGTATGTGCACATTTTTTCCTGTTTTAAAGCAGCGTACTTCTCTGTATTGTGTTTGGAATTGTTTGTATAGATTTTTTTTTTTCGATAGGCTATAATAAAGCATAATTAGATGCATTTTCATTTAATTAAGGTGCTTTGTTTTCAATGAGATGATATCCAAGCAGCGTATTTTCTTCAGAACATGACTTTCTTCTGTTAATTTTGTGCTGACATCTGTTAGGAGAAACGTGAGATGCTGTATTTTGAAAACCAGGTGATTTGCAAACCTGTAGCTCAGATGAAGGTATTTCCCTGGATTCTCATAGTTTTCTGCATTATGCACTTGACCCTTAGGCAGCACTTCTGGAAAAGGCTCAGTTACTCTGCATTACATGGCCGCCCTAAACAAGTGATAGGACCACACACAATGTATGGAGAGCACAAATCTGGCAGGAAAAGACTGTTTTTCCATGAAAATTTCTTGTCTTCTACTGGTGCAATGGACAGACCGTCATTATTAATTGGTAGGAAGCATGTAAACCTTTCCAGCCATCTTCTAAGGAAAGTTTGCCATAATTCTTTGGAGATTAGCGGTGCAAAATACATGTCCTACATCAATGTCCCCCTCCCCTAAGTATGTCGATGCTGCTGAGGCTCTCAAAAGCTGAAACAGAGATTGCACTGGAGCTGGCAATTTCAGAAATGTGCTCTGAGGGCTGAGGATTTGAACCAGTGAAGTCAACAGGTCTCTCGTGACCTCTGGGGGTGGCTTTTTGTTGTGCTGTTTTGACCGGGAAGCAAAGTGACAAGGTGAGTTACTTAATGATTCATTATTCATTTTCGTAGTTGTTAATGTGAGCAGCAGCCAGCAGCTCAAGCCTGCAAACTTGTTTGGTTTTCTGCCAGCTTCCTCATTATGCACATGTAAACACAGGCAAATCACTTAATAGAACAGTTTTTATTAAATAAGGAGAGAAGATTTGTTAAATAGAAAGCTCCTGAGCTCTGATGACAAATATTTACAAGCTTGGGGACTTGTTGCAGGATTGGAAGGGATAATAGCAGCATCTTGGTAAAATCAAGTATTTGGTAAAATACTGCACGTTTTACGATTCAAATCCGGAACTTACTTTTCTCTCCAAGGAGAAGGGTAGGAAGAAAATCTTTGACTTACAAGTGCTCTCCAGCGAAAAGACATGGAGTCGTAGAAGTAATAGCATTCCCTGGCATCTGATATAACTGTAAACAAGTGTTTCCTTCATGTTACCTGAGAAACACTCAAAGCTGAATGATAATATTTCTGGTAAGCCAAACCATTTTTTAGAAATCGTTGAGTCAGAAAGACTTGCAGGATTTCAGTTGTTTCAGTTGTTCCTTCAGGCCAGGAAGGTTTTCACACACCCTGTATGGCCTGTGACAGACAAATCCATGCCCCAACCAGCCCTGTGGTGCAACCTCTTGTTCAGGGCATCAGTCTCAGGGGAACAAAGCTTCTTAGAAGAAAACCCAAGTCAAGGGGGTTTTAGTGCTTAACCTGTTGCCACTACCAAATAGAAGCAACAATAAAAGCTTTTCCAAAGAATGAAAATAAGAACGAAAATAAGGGAAGAAAGAGAAGTTGGAGGTATTACAAAAACCTGTGAAGAATCCTGCATCTTTTGTGCCAGGGTGGCATCGAAGATACTTCAAATAGCTCAAATCTGCAGCAATGCAGTGTACGCGCTTCTACCACAGGAAGACCTTAACTTGAGTCATCTCATGGAGAACAAGTGAGGAAAACAACCCAGATTTGTTAATGCTGATCACTTTCCACTTCATCCAGTGTGTCGATAAAGGAGTGGCTGTACACTGCCAGAACTGGTCTCCTGCCTTGGGGATAAATAGTGCCTGTGAAGATCAGTTGGTATTTTCCACTTTTCTCTCTCATCTTTGAAACAAAGTCCTGTCCTTCCCAGAAGAGGTGGGAGGAAGGCATGTAACCTACAACTGTGACCGCGTCAGCCCTGGGGTGTTAACGGTGTGAGCTGGTACATTCCCTACAGTACTGCTGGCAGATGCTGCCACCCACCTGCAGGTTCACACAGAGGGGGCATAAAGAACGAGGACCGTGTAGACACCCTTTTAGCCCTTATTCCTGTCTTAAAGCATTAGGATAGGATAGGATAGGATAGGATAGGATAGGATAGGATAGGATAGGATAGGGTAGGATAGGATAGGATAGGATAGGACAGGACAGGACAGGACAGGACAGGATAGGATAGGATAGGATAGGATAGGATAGGATAGGATAGGATAGGATAGGGTAGGATAGGATAGGATAGGATAGGACAGGACAGGACAGGACAGGACAGGATAGGATAGGATAGGATAGGATAGGATAGGATAGGATAGGATAGGATAGGATAGACCCACAATGATCATCTAGTTCCTCTGCCTGACCACTTTAGGGCTGACTAAAAGTTAAAGCATATTACTAAGGGCATTGTCCAAATGCCTCGTAAACACTGACGGGCTTGGGGCATCAACCACCTCTCTTGGAAGCCCGTCCCAGTGTTTGACCACCCTCTTGGTAAAGAAACGCTTCCTAATGTCTTGTCTAAACTTTAGTTTTGAATAGTCGTTGTGGATCTGGGACCGTGGAGGACTGCCTATGTCCCTCGCAATTTGTATCTCCTGCTCAAACAAGCTGTAAGCGGTCCTTCCCACGCCTGTAATATCTGCAGTATAATATGATTGAGGTTGTGTTTTCTGCATGTACTCTTTTTTCATGGCCTCTGCTGGCAGTTTAGCTGTCTTCTAATGGAAATAACTTGCAGCCTTTGGTCCTATTAGGAAATTAAGTCTGCAGACAAATTCACTTCAATTTATTGCTTGGCTTTTAATGAGAAGCAGACGCAAAAAAAAATAATGAAATATTAAAAAACAATCTCTGTGCGCATGTGCCAATTTGTGGAACATAATAGCCTCATTATTAAATTCAACAGTCAAATTCGCTTTGGTGCTGAAGTGAGCCAGTCTCATTAGCAGGCTCGCTATTGCTAGTAAGTGTTTGGTTAATGGGTAGAATACGTCTTCTTGGATTCTTCCTGGCATTTTGCATGTCTTCCTGTATGAAGAGCAAACATTACAGAGGTTTTTTGATCAGCTATAGCGTCTTGTACTTAAAATATTTCAATGCACTCTTTTGAAATGCTCTATCAATACTTATTTAATTTCTGTCCCTGGGGAGTATTGTGCCCATTTTGCTGGCACACTGTGTTCTGTGAAGCCTCGACTGTGAGTTGATAAAACACTGAAAAAGAAGCACTGATGTCTTCCCTCGCACTACATAACAAAAGACAGCTGTTTACCGAAAAGAGCTCTATTACGGTGACCAGCAAGTTTCACTTTAATATCTGTAGTTTTTATGAGATTATGATTTTTGAGAGTATGATTTAGAAAACATTTATTTACTTTTTATTTACTTCTTTACAGTCAGAATGTTTCCTTTGCGTTAAATTGGAAATTCATATTGATTTCTGGTGAGGTTTTGTTTTGATCCTTGAAACAAAACCTCATTCCTGCAGCTCTAGATTCACCTTTTTATTTTCTGCTTCAGGGAATCGAAAATGCTCTCATCAGAGAGACTGGGAGGCAAAACTTGGTAGAGATGGATATATTTGTGTTTCTAATGCCACATTTCAAATCATGACTCAGGCTGGTCAACTTTAAATGAAATGTCTTTGGAACAATGTACCCCCTGAAGTATCCAAAACTCCCACTTCTGAAAACACACGGTAGTGCATTAGCTGAGATTATCGCTGCTATTAACTTACAAGAGAGCAGGGCTTAATCCTACTTTTCAAAATATTTCTGATTTATACTACAGCAGCCTGAAAACACATTTTCTCTCCTCCCGTGTCGCTAGGCTGCCTTTGCAGGTGGGCTCCAGCATTTGGAAAACCGACTGGGGGGAAACAAAACCAAACTCAGTCATGGAAAACGGAACGCATACACGCTGAAAAGTTTGATGGTAGGTGAAGGACTGATCTTCAACTGGCTGGTCATAATTTTTCCTGAAAAGCAACAGACAAGGAGGTGCAACGCATGGTTTTTTGGCAGGATTGTGCCTGGTGTGAAGCATACCCCCTGACAGTGCTTAGTAATCATTCCACCGAATAACCGAGATTCGAAGTGATTACTAAAACTGTTTAGTTAGTGAGCTTTGGCTGAGGTGCCTGGTCTCATCAGAAGCAGAAGGACATGCCCACGTCATTTATTCTGTAAGAAAAACTGAAACAACTTGCAGCTTGTCACTTAAACTCGTAGGGTCCAGCTGGCAGCTGGACAGGTTGGGAGCTGGTAACACAGCTCATGTAAATAAATAGCTGAAATTGGGATTTGATCATGACAAATTAATCGGATAATGTTTGTCATGAACAAAGTAACATTCCTTCATTTTAAGGCAGTCCACGCGTGCTTCTTGCCCTGCCTTCCTTTGCCGTACGAGCCTTACAAGGCTTTGATTTCTGTATCTTGGAAATGGTGTATACATGCCAAATATCATGATTATTAAGGTCATTTGCACCGAAGAGAGTCTTAATGAAAACATGAAGAGCCATGACCTTAAGCCAAATTATCCAGGCTACAGTAATAAAGAAGTTCAGGCGAGACATCTCTCAGCCTTCGTCCCAGCCTGGGTGTGAATGAAACGCTTATTACATCCCTGACAATGAGTGAACAAGCAGCTGTGAGACTGCGACTCATCCTGTCTCTTCCCTGGGTAATTAAATGGCTTTTTAATCTGTATTTGCTCGCTGTGGTGTCTCAGGAATATGCTTGACGTTTGAACCCTGTGTAATTCCTGATAACTTATGTAGTCACCTGCTAAGGAGTCCTTTGGAAGTGAGCCACTTGCCCTCCAGGACTGATGCTGGGGTGAAAGGAAGGAAGGGAGGGATACAACCTGTGGTACGCATGGAAACACGCAAGTCTTATGCTTAAAACCTCTTTCGTTTGCACTCTCCCCTCCTGAGAAGGTTGTCCCTCAGCTTTCCGTCAGAAAGCACCGCAGCTGGTGGCAACAGGAGCTTTCGCTCACCCGGATTATTCAGCGCTTCCCTGGGGCATCCAGCAGTGAGGGTGCACCTCTCCAGCTCCTCATTCCTGGAGAAACCGGGATAGCCCACAGGAGTGACCAGCTCCACTGGAGATGATCCTGCACCAGGGCAGACACTGGAAGCTGAGATGATGTCTCCATCAGAGCTTCATAGAATGGTCCAGGTTGGAAGGGACATTAAAGACCATTTTGTTCCAACCCCCTGCCTTGGGCAGGGACACTTCCCACCAGACCAGGTTTCTCAAAGCCCCGTCCAACCTGGCCTCAACACCTCCAGGGATGGGGCAGCCACAGCTTCTCTGGGCATAAAAAAGTTCCTTCCCAGCAGGTGCGGTGTCCCTGCTGAGGTCTGGGTGAAGCTCAGCCCCGGACTGGATGCAGGTATAAAGCTCCGTGATACAGTAGATATTTCATCCAGTTACGCGATGGGCAGTACCGCTTTAGGGCTCAAGGCAGAGCCTTAAACAAGCATTAAATCCACCTCATGATGGATGTGAGCCTCTGGAGAAGGGTGTGTCTTGCCTATGACCTTTTTTAAGGCTTATCAGCTTTATTTTTCTTTTTCTCTTCTTCAGCTTCATACTAGTTAAACTTCCCCCCGGCTGCTACACTTGAGAAGCAAAGTAGCTTTTCCCTTTAATAGAATAAAAAATTGCTCTTGGCAAGTAAGACTTCTTGTCAAATATGTTTAATTTGTGGCTGTAGCATCCTACATAAAAGCACGGAGATTCATAACTTACATAAGAAGATTGTCTTCTTCTCTGGCCTTTTTTCCTTCTTACTATAGCATTTTATTGAAGAATACCGGGTTGGTAATTTTACCACTGCTTATCTTTGCGCAGTCTTTAACAGATTTTTTTTCTTCCCTCCGCAGAACAAATGTCAGAAACGAGATGACAGATTTCCCAGTGAGATTCACACGCAGTCAAGGCAACAATTTCTTGTAAAATAGTGTTTTCTCTAAATGCTTCAGTGTTTGCAACCTTCAGAAGAGTATTTCATCAGGTGACAGAGGATTTATTATAGTAATTTTACTTACCCATTTTAGACAACATTCCTACTTTGCGTTGATAATCTCTGTGGTTTCTCAAGAACATGTAATCATGATAAACTTACCGAGCGCTGCAACTTTTGTGAACAAGCATTTTCTGTCACTTTTTGGAACTCAAGATATGAATGAGCAGGGTATTAATTTCTGTCTTTTCCCAGACTTCAGACCCAGCCAGTCCTTACCCTCTTTATGTTTTTGAAGTGGAAGACACAAACTATCTAGAAGCTTTTGTGGCTCTCAGTGTGTCAGGATTTGAGCATCTTGCAGCCGCTGATGTTATTTACATGCGACTCTTCAGGCTTGGCAAAGTGTTCTCCTCTTTGACAGATGGGGAAATAAAGCATGGGGTAAATTAATTGATCTCCCCAAAGTTACACAAGATTCTTATCACTGCTTTCACGTCCTTCTTCATTAGAAATTGGGGAGAAAATTCCATGCTGTTGCTGTTCATATATGCAGATGAAATGCAAAATAAAACAGCACTGAGAATTCCGGAATTATTTTAAGCCCAAAGATTTTAGAGGAAGAAAGATGTTGGGAGAGGAAAAAGTTGTGGGTTTTTTTTCTTTACCAAACTATTTTAAACATAAAGATATCATGCAGTAATCTGTACCTTACCACTCTTTTGACATTTCTCTTCTAATTTTTTCTTCATCTGGTTTTCAAATAGCAGGAGAGACACCTCCACTTTCATAAGAACTGGAGCACAGCCAGCGAGAAAGGGAAGTGTAGGGTCAGACCCTGGAGTGCTTTGCACTTCAGCGCAGAGGTACTTTGGCTTTGGAGCCTCCACCGTGAGCCGGGAGGGAAGGATGCAGCCTCCCGGGGCACAGAGGTGGGGAGAAGCTGCCAAGGCCACTTCTTGTTTCCGGCATCAAGCCCTGTGGTTGAACAAAGAGGACGGGTAGGAGCAATTTTTCTGCCAGCCTCTCCTGGCAGTAATTTTGATCCCATGGGATCTTTAGTGGATCCTAGGGCTAGCCATGCAGCCTAATACAAGGAGGTGGGTTACCTGGCCAGCCTCCTCTGCAGCCAGTGGAGATGTTCTCCAGGGGTTGATTTGGAGAACCTGACTTCACACCTTGCTCATCAAGGAAGGGAATCTTTATCTTTGGATAAAATTGTAGTCCAGCACAGGCATTTATTTCGTTTGTTCTGAGGCCGTGCTACCTGGCAGCTTATCTGCAAAGTGCAGCTGGACAGGGAGTGGGCAGGAGATGCGTGTGGAAGGAGGCAACTGCAAGGGATGGCAGCTTGGGAAGCCACTAATGCATGCTTGCAAGATCAAAATTCACATCTCAAACTGCCAGAGAAAATAAGTTGCAGGGGAAAAGCATTTCAAGGGAAGATCTTCAGAGCAGTTTTTAGCTCAGTTGGCTTGTGTGCACCTCATATCTGTCACTTTACAAACACCCCCCACTACCCTTCAAGGGAGGGGTGGGATCGTGGTGGCAGGTTGCTCTGAGGATCCTCCTACAAGGAGGAAGGGTGTCAGTGTTCCCATGCCAGGAAACATCAACCTGCTCCAGAGCTTGCTATTGCTCTTCTGTGCTCACCAAGCAGCAGGAACTTTATGCCATCTGAAGATTTCCGAGTCTCTCCACTGCTCTTCTGGCTCTGCTGTCCAAAGGATGGGATTTATTCTCAGAGGGGCACAACCTGCTCTTCCCAGGGACAGCTGGTTGCCAGACAGGGCCATGCAGGCACAGGCTGCACAGTAGCAACCACCGGCTGGTGATCCCACCACCTTCCACTGGTGTCACGAGCTGTCAGTGCTGGGGTCTCCCTCTCAAGCACCAGGTCTCTTCAGAGCCAACAGTTTTTCTGGTGTGAGACTCACAAAAATGAAAGAATGGGAAAGTGCTTGAAAAAAATCCAAAGGGAATAAAAATCAGGAGGGAATGTAGGTGATCCTCTGGATGGATGTAGGATGCCACACCTGAGCTGGTGTGGTTGAAGATATGTTTTTCGACAACAAAACCTCCTTACCCATTATTTTTTCCTAAGCTTTTTCAAATATAGAAAGCAAAAAAGCTGTGAAAATATTTTTCAGTATTCTGAGCTCCTTACAGTTCAAGAACAACCACAGAGTCTCCCAGCTACCACCTGTCTTACCTGCTCCCTCTCTCTCCTCTGTTTTTAGGGGTCACAATTTCGATTTGGGAATTTTTCCACTACACAAGTAAAATAAGACTATACCCATGATCAAATGATGCCCACGTTCCACCTGGAGTCCTTCATACTATGTTGGGGCAGTGAGTGGAGTTCTCACTTGACACTTATTGACTTTCTTCCTCTTATTCCATCTCAGATTTATCTTCCTCCTTTACCATTTTAATTGCAGTCTGCATTGGGAGAGTTTCTGCGTTGCATCCACTAAGCTGGCAACACAATCTATTCTAACGTTAACTCAATTTGCTTAATGTCAGGTTGCAGATAAACACCCAGAAATTCATCCTGAATTTCCAGCTTACCGGAGGACTGGCAGTTAACACCAGCTGATAGAAGCAGGCTTGCGATCACTCTCTCTCCACTTCCAGCAACAACAGATGTTTGACAGCGGCAATTATTATCTGCCTCATTTTCCTTTCTAGCTTTTATTTAGTGTATTGACAAGCTGGATTGGATTTGGAGAGGGGCAGGGAGCCAAGCCTGAGCCACCAGGAGAAATCCGTTTATTCACCCTAGTGCCTGTCCGGCTCGCTGACCTTCGCTGCCCTCACAGATGTAACAGCTCAGCGCTGAGTCGATAGCGAAGCAGAAGAAAAGTTTGAACCAAAGGATTCAGATCAGCATCAGATGTTTCAAGGCACAAAAAGGCAGGTATGATTGTCTGGACTGCAGCAACGCAAAGCGAGGAGTTTCCCCAGGCACGTCCGGTCATCCAGTCTCGATGTAAAGCTGTCTAATGCTGAAGAACCCTCTCTGCCCTTCGGCAGTTGCTTGGTTTCAGTAGACAGGGATCACCATCACAGGAACCTGTGCCTTGTTCCTAGCCTGAACGTGACTTTCTCCAGCGTTCAGCAAACATCTGGGCTTAATGTGCAGTGCAATGCATTGTACTGGGATGAATTGAATCTTGAAGAATCACAAGCTATCCCCACACTGCAGAAAACAAACTGATATCCTACAGATATTCCAGTTATGATGGTTAGTATTTAACTCATCCTATGTGGTCCGTAGCATAAGAATATCTTGTTGGCTATTTTTATAAGCATTTCGTCCATTCTAAATTTAAAAATCCCAAGTGCGCGATATTTTCCAATACTTCCACCTCATTACCTCTAGCAATATCCTACTATATTATGTCATCTCAGTTCTTTCTCATTTGGGTCATTTTTTGCATCATTCATTCACTATGAAAAGCATTTACCTGCAAATGTGCTGAATTTCAGTCGTACACCTTTCTCTTGGAGGCTGACCTCAGTGATTAATAACATAGACCTCAAGAGCTTGACAAGCATGAGTAAACGCTCCTCAGTATGAGTAAATGCTGAAGCATACATCAACTTTAGGAAATTTGTAGACCGTTAGGTTCCTTTTATCAAGCTTAGTCAAGCTGTGCTTTAATTATCTCTGTTAAGCTTTCCTCTTAAATGAATTTCTTGGAACTCCGAGTCCTGTTTGTATTCTGAGTGTGAAACACCACTCTTACTTCCAAAACAAAGCCCAACAAAAGCACCCTCTTATGAACGTGAAGAGCCCTTAACTCGGCTTTCTCAAACACTGCCATACGCATCGGTAAGATTTATCAAGCCCTAATGAAGGACGCTGCCTCAATTTTGTGGCGAGCAGCCAGATCTCAATACCTTAGATGTGAAATTAGATTATACTGAGACTAATGCACCACAACGTACCTTATTAGGTGATTTATAGCCTTGGCTTGAGGGCCTTAATATGGGTATGTCTGCAAGGGGCACTTAGCATAGAGGTATGTATTTAAGAGATTTTAGTTAAAGCCCATTAAACCCAGGACGGATGTTCTTATTCAAAAGCACATCATCTGCCCTGGTAGGGAGGGAAGAGGGGGCAAACCCTTGACTGTAACTCTCTAACTCTTGTCTTCAGCTGCTCCAACTCATTTTGTCTGTATGTTCTCACAGAGACACACGGGAAATGTAAACCCACCGCCAAGTATTTAATTCCTTTTTGGGATAGGACTTCTGCTTTTTCAAAGGATTTTGGCTACAAAGTCCTTTATCCAGATTTGTACAAAAAAGCTGCCCAGCACCATTGCTCATCTGCTTTTAAAGCTCTGCTGTATTCAGGGTGCAGAGGTGCTTCATGATTAGTGTCGGGGGGGCGCAGAGGCAGAAGATGAATGAGGTCATCATCTAGATCACAGCTCTGCACATATTAGCTGTTCTCGTCTAGACAGGAACACAAGCCCTGTGAGACTGGAAGGGAACATCACATTTACTCCCCTGCTTCCAGAGTCTAGAAGCGTTCAAAAAGATATACAGCACAGGTTAGAGACTACTTCCTGATATTCAGTAGTAAATTTAAAGCCCATAATAAAGACTGAAAGCTACAATTTGGGTGCAATATAAATGAGAATCATGCGGACGATGCATGTATTTATACACATCACCTTAGATCCTTTCACAATTCTACCAATGCACTTCGGAGCCCACATCAGGCTGCTCATCTGCACCTCTTCATGATCTTTGTCATTAATATGGTTGGGCAGATGACAGCCTTGTGCTAACAGAAGGATTACACTGTCTGCATGTTACAGCTCAGAAGCAATGCGCGGGTATGGAAAGGGGGCTGTTTATGCAAGGCCCACGTGCTCCTCCTGCTCTACTAATACAAAGTCACACCAGGTAGCACTACGATATGATCAGTTACAGAATAATTACTCTGTGTCTACATGCAAAGCTTCAAAAGGGTAAGGGAAGAATATCCAATATGAGACACCACTCACTGCTGCTTTTATCTGCCTTGCTGATAGCGTTGAAAAGGAAGATGAAACAGGTCGTGTCTTCCTCCAGTTTCAGCCACTGCAGCTGTCATAATAAAATATTTTTTTAAGGGATAGAGGCTTCAGACCCACAACCGAGACAGGTGCTGTGTGCATACCAAACCAGGCAGACAAAGCTTTCCATCCTAAATAAGTCGGAGACGATATGGACAGTCTCAGTTGCACTGAGGGGAACTGATTCGTCAGGGAACATGGGCAGAGCCCCGAGCAGTTTTACTCTGCAGGAGATCTCCACGCCTGAAGGTTTCTCTGCTCCCCCTGCCAACCACGTCAGTTGGTCTGATCAAAGATGTCACTTCTCCCCGCGTGCTTTGCCTCCCTTTGGCTGAATGAGGGACGATATAAAAAAAAAGGACTTTCTCCAGGTGACTAAAGGTTGCACCTGTCATTGTCAGTGCCGGTCTGGGAGGCAATTTAGACACGTTACGAACTAGATACAGCAGGTCCAAATAGGAAAAAGAAGAAAATGAGGACAGACAACACCCAGTGGACCAGACCTTTGATGGTGGCCAACAGCACAACTCCCATTCTGGGACTGCTACACTGCCAGCCAGTTTGTCTTCCATAAATTATGCAGGTTGAAGAAATAAGCTCCAAACCTAAAATATCCCAATCTTTTCTGCTGGTGTGCAACAGGCTCTGCCAACCTCTCTGTCAACCTTTGGGAGTATAACAGGTATTAGGCAGCAACAGAAGAACTTCTAGAGGAAAAGACAGTGGTGATGCTGCCAGGAGAAGCTCAACTTGCTCTTGTGTTCTCTGCTGTCAGGCTGCTGTTAATTGTTCAGGCAGGAGGCAGCCCTGACCAAGCCCTGCTTGGAGGGCTGTAGGAGTTTGATGTCCATCATTCTGAACATCGATCTTGTTCTAATACGAGTGAGTGATTCTGGACAGATGAACTGATCCATGGTAAATGCTAATTGTATTCATGTAGAAGCTTCCTTGTCTCAAGGCCCTCACGAAACCTGGGGAAAGAGAAGATATTAATAATGGTGATGGAAAGTATGAGCTCGTCAGGATACCTCTGCCTGAAAATATCTCTGCGGTGGGGTTTCGCAGTGTCTGATTTGGAAAATGACAGGATGTCCATTCCCAGCAAAAACCTCTCTGACTCTGTCGTGCACTTGACCTTCTGTAGTCAGCCCCTGCAGTAAATGTCCACAGTGTAGTATTGCATATTTGATAAACACTGTGCTATTCAGAATGGATACGGAATAGAAAGAAAAAATCAATAGATTTTACTTTTGAGTTCAGCAGGATTTCAGAAAAGTTCAGGCCGTGTTCCTCGGCTGCAGTCTATTTGCTCTGGAGCAAAACTTTCAATAGTATCCCCCTCAGTCATTTTCAGAAAAGACTTTCTTAGGCTCTAACCTTGAATCAGAGAGGCATAAATCAGATTGCTGCACGTCAGCTGAGCTATTTGAAATCAGCTTAGTTTAGTCCTCCCTGGCAAAGGGACAAACCAAGTTATATTCTCCCACAAAATACTATGACTTTGAAAGTGTTTAACTGAGGAGATTTCCCACTGAAAAAGAAACCCCAACGTACGAGTCAGCAGTGCTAAGTTATGAAAAAAGCAAAGCCCATCTCAGTGTATGAGTATTATATAATGTCTACATGTGAAACTATGAAGAGAAAATACAGCCCGTTAAACATAGTGAGTATGATTTGAGTACTGCGTTTCAAGAAAGATGCGAACTGATTGGTGAGAATCCAAGGCAGAGACAGATAGGAGGTCCACAAACAGGACCAGCAAAGAGTGTCTAGAATTAGTATAAAAATAGATGACTGAGGGAAGGCATCAGAGTAGTCTCCAAATTTTACATGAGGTGGCTGGTCAAAAGTGGTCTTTTGGAAGAAAGAGAAGAAGGAAATCAATCCCACCCACAAAACCCCACACCACCTCCTAAATCCCTCTGGGCTCTCTTCCACATAAGAGACACTGGGGAGCTATCAGCAGGGACTGCCCATGTCCCTGTGCCCCCTAACAGCGCCCCAGCCATCCATGCTGTCACTGCTCTCCACCCTCGCTTCTCCATATTTACCCACTGCAGTTGCAGGACTGAACTTCACCCTCTCAAGGGTGAGAACAAGGATGATAAGTTTCTCCCTTGTCCCCCAGTATGTACTTTTCCCAATCTCATCAAGAAGGCTTGGACTGATTTTAACAATATGGTCAAATGCAGATCTGGAGAACGTCTTAAAGAAATGTTATCCTACAACTCCACCTGACTGACACAAATTGAGTTATATTAGATAATGCAGAGACCTCTTTCACAAATTCATTCCTTTTTCTTTGAGAACAATTCTCGGAATAAGTGTGAGGTGGCCAACTAAGTACAGAGAGCCCTTCAGCAGTGCTGTATAAAACAACTCATCATTTTTCATTTTATTTTCTCCATTCTACATGATTTTAGATCATCTGAGCTCTTTGGATAAAGACAATATTTTGTCCAGCGAGTCATATGAAAGTTACCAAAAGTTATATTTGAAAAAAAAAAAAAAAGCAGTGCAAGGACTGTACCTGTCCCATCTGTTTCTTCTAATACACTTGCATCAGACTGTTCAGGACATTTCTCAGTAAGAGCTAGTGATATCAAGAAACGTGATTGAGTGATGTTGCTGGAGTGCATGGCAGCTGACTCAAGAACCATATGTCTCATTCTGCTGCCACAACTGAATTAAGGATGAGACATACTCCATCAAACTCAGACATGAACACCGATTTTTTTTTTCCTCAGCTATGCAGAAAGTCTTTACACTCAGCCAAAACTCATTCACACAAGAGGAAATTCTTGGATCTACCAGATGAGCATAGCAAACTCAGCAAGATTCCACAGGCTGAACTGTGCTTTTGCACTTGGTTAGGAAAAATGCTGCAACGCTTGTTCTATTTTTATATTTTTGTATTTTGATCTCATCAATAGCTGCAAAATGTAGGTCAAAGAACTCTTTCTGGGGTAAAAAAAAAAGCATCAAAGCATTATTTTTAGTATATACTTGTAGATTTGGTTGAAGAATTCCATCCTTACTTATTTTCCACTTTCTCCTCTAAAAAAGACTTCAAGAATAGCTGAATTAATGCATCCCAGAAATTCACTGCTTACAAGAATGGGAGAAGTGGTCACAGTCTTATCAGCATTTTCAACATATTAACAGTATTCTTTATTGTGCTCTTGGGACTCAGTCTCCCTAAAGAAGCAGATGACCTTTTTGCTTCTGTTTTTGTTTCTTCCAGCAGATCTGTCTTTCCCAAGTACATTTGAGATGCAATCTTATTGTTCTGAGAAAAGTCACACAGGAGCTCACAGGAGGTAGTTAGAAAAAGGCCAGTGTGTTCTGATAGTCCTATAATTCAAAATTTGAGTGCTTCGGGTTCTTGTGCCCTTGGATATATACATACATCTTTTCTTGCTTGCATAAATGAGTGCCTGAGTGATATTGATAAGAGGCAGGGTATTGTTTTCCTTGCAAGACAGAAACATTTAACAGATACATTGCAAGCAGCTCTGGAAATTTAAGATATCCCCAACAAGCAGCATTTTCTACTGCTGAAGATAAAAGCAAGAGTACAGAAGTCATTTGCAGCCATGCTCTGCGGAAGGGAAATCATTCTGCAAGACCATTTCACTTTCAATTGTTAATAGCCTTTCTTTAGTATTATTCAAAGAGGAATTTTCCCCTCAACATGGCATGGGAATCCACAAACTGGCGTTACCAGGCAAACCTTTCCCCTGCAGCAGCTGCTGAAAGGTGAAGACACTCTTGATGCTGACAGCCATGGGAATTAGTGGCAACAGGTCAGTGCGTGGTGGCTGAAGGCAGCGGGTTGAAACCAGTTGGTGATTTTGCCATTTAAGGACCACAAGACTACAGAGAGGGGGTAGTGGTCCAGTTTAGATGGTGTCCCACTGATCTGGGCTCACCTCCCCTCCAGCCAGTCTTCAGTCTGTGAGGGCCACCCCTTCCCTAGTAGGGTTGCACCTTGTATCTCAGCTTGTGCTGACACTCCAGATCACTTGCGGAAATAGAGCCAGTCTGATCACTCATCCCAGTGATGCTTAGATGTCAAAAAACCTCCCTGCAAATCATTTTTGTTGTAAAGGCACAAAGGGACCTCAGTCATCTAAATGTGTCAGTAGGGAATCATGTCTTAAATCTTGCTCCAGAGGCATCAAGAATAGTCAGTCTGACCTATTCCACTTCCTTTTGACCTTTTGACCAAGGAGGTGAAGCTATGTCTATCGATTGCCCCCCATACATCTCATCTACACTCTCTTAAGTACTTGGATCCAGGACCTGTCATTCTTCCTTATGTTCTCATCTGGTTACAGCAAGGCAAAGGTTTGAGTTGTCAGAACTGGTTTCAGGATTGCTTTTGTTGCATTTCTTTTCACATCAGTCTCTAACCAGCAGGATATGTTTGGTGTGTTTATGCTCCAAGCTAAAAATATTATTACGTTGTAGAATATGAAAGCAAATGTGCATGGAAGGCCTGAGCTTTCCCATCTCGTTCAACACCATAATTAAATGTCACTACCTTTATCTATGTAAGTGTTGTAGTTTGAAGGAGAAAATGAATAACGTTTTGGCTCTTCTAACAATATTACTTCAGATTTTAGAAACATGGTGGCCTAAGTATTTTATAGATATATGCTTTAGGGTCAAATAAACTTCGGAAGAAAAATGATTTTTCACTGAAAGAAGCTAAGCTTAAGCCAAAATTTGAATAGTAAAATAACAAGCTGTTCTTTGCCAAAGGCAAACAAAAAAACCCTACTGCTATACCTACTGAAGATACATCGCTTCATAGGCCTTGACTTTTATCATTTATTGATGCTTCAATCTCCAGTGTAATTTAGTAATACTTCAACCTGTCTGCTGGATAATTAAAAATTATGGTATTAATTTAGATATTAGAGTCTATAACTGACCTATGAAGAAATCTGGCATAAAGCATATGAGTCATTTGAAACTCTAATACTGTCATTGTGAGCATCTGAATTTATTCCCTTCCCTGCAAGCTAAGGCAGAATGAAACCCCACGGGGTTGTTTCCCAGCACAGACGCAGTGAGGCGACTTCTGTAACGAGTACTCGTTGATCTCTCCAAACTCCAGGCTGTCCTAATAATGGGATTTTTAAGGCAATAATCTTATCTATTTGTTTGCCAGGTGACGGATTAAGTATTCATAATTCAATTCCTGTAGTTTCCTCAACTAACTCTAGAGGTGATTGAAGACCCAAGCAATTCACGGGGAGGTTGGGGAGGGTGGGGGCTTGCGTTTTAAGTGGGAAATAGGAGAAAGTCCCCGCCGGCAGCTCGTCCGCTCTCCAGGGTGCTGCAGCCGTGCCGCCTCTTGCCCAAAGTTCCCGCTTTTGGCCTCATTTCTACACCAGCTCCGGCAACCAGCGGTAGTTGATCTCCAGTCTGAAATCCATATTTTCCCATCACCAGCCCTTTGCAGGACAAGATGAGCTCAATGCACAGCAGTGCCTTCTTCCTGCTCTATTCGCGCACCGTACCAGCTTTAAACCTCATCAAACTGTACATTATTTGTGAACTTAAAATATGCTTCCAGCAAGTAAAAGTGAATTCCTAGGTGGAATTTTCTTTAAGAAATGTGTTGTGGTTGAGGTGCCTACCACCGACATTGAACTTTTTTTCACAAAACAAAATTTGGATAAAGCTATTAGTACCTGAAAATAGCTGATATTCCGTTTCTCACACATTGCACTTCCAAACACAGTAAAACTGAGACTCATTTTAAAAAATATCATTTTCAGAGTATCTTCTCTTCAATGGTCCAGAAACATAGTGACAGTTTTGGAATCATATCTGTTACTGTGCCAGAAACTTAAAAAAAAAATAATTGCAGTTGTACCCTTAACGTATCATGTTCAATTTTTTTTCAACTGCACTGACCAGTGCATTTTAGATAATGGCTGTTTGCATTCAAATCCAATCACTTAATACCTGCAATACCATACCCTCATGAGACTATCTAATATTGAACAGTTTAAAGTTTGGAATGAAGCTTTAATTGGGGGATTAGTACTTTTCAATGAAACCCAAGATAATTCAATTAGGTTTTCCCGGCTAAAATTGCTAAAAAGATTACAGTGAATTTTCACATGGACTTTTTTCCTGTATACAGTAACAATTTTAATTCAGCAAATTTACTACTTCTGACTCATTTGTTGATGGATAAAGCTTCTGCTTTAAAAGAAATACATTCCTTTCTGCATGGAAGCTGGGGTCTGGGCAGTTATTTCTGCATATGATCCTGTGGATAGAACCTGTTTCCACCCGCCATTTCTACTACTCGAGTTGGCTTGGGAAGAACAGGGCAATGTCTTTTTCTTTACCTTAATCTGTAGTTCTGCTTTAAATCTTTCTTACTAAAAACCTTAAATCAATAAGTAAAGCTTTGAAATAAGGCCACAATACAATTCCATACTCACTCATACAAGTATCTAGACTATGACTTTGGTGGGGTCGTGCACATGTAGATGGTGACCACGTGGTCATGTGGACCTGTTTATTTCATATTGTGGTAAAGTGTAATTGTGGCCTGATTATAAAAAGCAATAAATGATTTCTGTAGATTTTCCAAAGTGGAAGTTGATAGACCTGATGCCCTGAGGGTTTCTTTAGGATAACTCTGACGGATTAAATAGTCTACTCCTTAAAATCACAACAGTGATTTTCGAAAACATGTTTAAGAGTTTTTTTAAGTGACCCTCACGGGTTCTGGAAATCCTTGCGCTTCGGATTTCAACATCACTCACTTCAGCAATCTTGAATATGCCTACAAGCTGTACTACGGTGGCGTCTGTACCTGCTCAAAATCCAGGTGCATGTCACACCGAGCTTTACAAAGGCTCTCAGAGCACTTGAACACCCAGGTCTGTGTCTCTGCCTCATTAGGGAAGAAATAAGCCCAGGCATTGGTAACTACTTTAAGGTCCCACTTGAGAAGTTTCCTAAATTCAAATCTAAGCCTCAGATGGAAAACCTAGTGCTCTTTTGAGCTAGCATAGTCACTCAGATTATTGAAAACAAGTGTGTGGGCATCTTTGAGAGAGAATAACATGAGTCTATGAAAACACTCTGTGATAAATGTTTTTCCTCACCGGCATTTTTAATTAATTTGTTGGCCTGAGGCAGTTTAGATTTTCTGGCTTGTGATAAGAACAGCAAATGATGGAGTAGTTTTTGTCTCAAGTTTGTTACCATTTGTGCAGCACCCAAGGGGCAGTTGTAAATTAACTACTCTGAGGAGCAACAACATTGTAGCCACTTAGCAGATGTATTATTATAGGACTTTGATTTGATTCTCATTTTTTTTTGTCTCTGATGATACCAGAGATGAATACAGGCAGTGCTAAGGCGCTGATATTAACTCACAATCATAAAAATGTACATAAAATTAAGAATGATCCAAAATGAGCAATTGACTGGCACAGGGGAAATCAACCTGTTCTGAAGCAAGATCTTCTTTTTACCCTGAGAACTACTTAGCGTCTTCCACCAAGCTGAGTTTAATCAGGATGCCCCATCCACTCCCATTTTGCAATATGAGAGTCACATCCTGAACACAAGTTCCTGAGAGTATCTGTGCTTGCCCCGGGGAGTTGACAAAAAGCCACAGTCACACATATCAGCCTGTGCACAGAGGACATGAGCCATGCAAACCTGTGAAAATGTTTATTTTTGGTGTCATAGTCTTAGGGATATTTTAAATGAGAGACTTCAAGGTATACAAAGCTCCCATTCTTTCTCCTGGGACTTTGTATCCTGGGAAACCTTGTCAAAACCATGATATTCCTGGTATTTGTTGGTGCATGTTCGGGTGGTAAAAGGAAAAATATTTTTGGTGCAGAACTTCTGAAAGAAAGAAAAGACATAAAGGGACTAGATCCAGATAGGTCTATAGTCAGACATAAATAGAGTATCAAAAGATGTTAAACTTACCAACACCTTGGGAGCCAGGATGGACGTCAGCCTTGGTTGTAAGGGAAGAGGTTACACCACTCTATGTCTGATAAATCAGATAGATAGTTATGCACATGGTCCCTTTTCGTGGCAGGATAGCACGGAGGGCTCTCTGAATATGAGTTGGTCTGAAATTTGCTGCCATTACTTACCATTATTTTCAAAGTAAAAAATTACTTGGAGAATTCATTCTACGTTGCCTCCAAAAGACAAAATGCATCTCATCACTTGTATGCTAAACATGAAGACCTACTTAGCAACATCTTTACCATCATCAAGAAGAGTTTGACCTGAATAATAGGGTGAAAATTAGTGTCATGCAGAAGGACTATTCTACCAATACAGTCATTCAAGGCCATTATGCTGTCAAAATGGGACTGAGGGATTTAAATGGTCTGTAGATTGTCCTGTAGACCTTTGCACAAAAATAACTTTGATCCATAGAGATTTACTGTGTTTTACATCTTACCAATTGTCTACACAAGGTGAATTTCAAACAGAACAGAAGTGACTGTGTGTACGTGCATAGACTTTGAGGAAATACGGTCCTGGTATTTGTACTAATGCCTCTCGCTGCTTCATAACATAATTCAATACTTTATTCCTCAGAATAGTGCTTCAGTGTAAGGTTTTGACTGAGTTTTCTTTGACATTTACATGAAGGAATCGACATAACCAATAAATTGAACTTTCTCCATCATTGTTGTTTTAATTTAGTCTACAATTAAAATAGCAAAGATGACAACATCTCAGATTTTGGTGAAACCTATTTTAGGACCAAGCTAGTCCGTATGTTCTGTTGTTGTACACAGATAATCTGAATTAGATCTTCACCAAATTGTTAGTTTAATCCTCTTCTCCTGTTTTCAGCCCTGATTCATTCTGGGGTGGTCTGATGCCCTCAACTGCATGAAGTCATCCTCTAATGCTTTTCTAATTTTATTAAAATTGGCACAGGTAGATATGAAGGGTTTGTAGTTAATATGAATATGAAAGGAAAAATAGAAGATGTGATGATGCAGTTTCATTCAAAAAAAAAAATTAAAAGGTCTGTTTGGAAAAGTAAAACTGAGCAATAAGCAAATCTATTTTACAACTCTTTTCTTGACACCAGTCTTTGAAAATGTCATGTTCCCTTCTGGAATAAAATTCAGGCTAGTCTTACAGGAATAGCTCATTATCTAGTCTCACGTTTGATAGGAAAATTAGTGGCTGATTCAGAACTTTCTTTTAAACTTGCAACAGGTTAAAAACTGAGAATCACTGCCAAAATTAATGAAGACTCATTAATTAAGGGCCTAAAAAGAGCTTTAAAATTCCCCCTGCCCTCCTTGGAGGGGATTCCAGCCTTGCAAAGTAAATGTCATTGAAAGAGTTTGAGCTCATGGAAAAATAAATTCTCTCTGACAGAAGAGAAAATTTGAGGGCCCCAAGAGTGCAAGAACATAAAGTCTAGCCAGAGCGAACCAGATCTGCAATATATTAAGCCTGAATCATAGTACTGAGTCATTCTTCACACTGAAGGAAACCAGCTATTTAGAGTTAGATCATGAGGTCCCCATGCTCAGATTTTACTCCAGTAATACTCTCATTGAGGATTACATGTAATAGGTTTACACATTTGTTTAAACTTACCCACTTGCTGGTCATAACCCCCGGTCTGAGTAAGCAAGAGTGGGGATTAATACTATTAGATATCAAAGGCTTCTCAGACAGCATGAAACGGAGGTGAATGGAGAGATCCACATCCCACCCCAGCCTGGGGTGTGTGAGTGTCTCAGACCCTCAATCACTGCAGAGGGAAATAGGAAGATAAGTGAATCCAGGAGAACTCTGTATTTCTGTGCTTTATCTGCCCACAGAGATTGTGCTATTATGTCTTTATTTTCTAGATTTTTTTTCCCCCCCTCCTCCCTACTCTTAAGCTATGAATTGTGTTTTTACAAAAGGATCTTGGCAGGCTGAAATTCAGCTTGCCAGCATGGTTTCCTTTGACAGCAGCACAATGCTTGAATTAAATACCAGATGTAGTCTCAGTTCAGTCATTCTCCTAAGCAGATTGGAGACCCGAATTTGAAAGTGCTCGTGTTTTTGGAAGTGGATTGCTATATCTGCTTTTCCCTATCTACTGGTTTTATAGCTGTCTCTATTTATTACACTGAGTGGTTTTAGCCTACAGAACTCTTATACATAAAATGTATAGGGATAGATGTTTGCCTGTATACATGTATATCGTTATATATAATTGCGTATGCATGTATGTAAATGTATTTATACAAGTTGGCCGGTGAGGAGCAGCAAAACTTAAGCTCATTTTATGATGTCTTTCCCCCCTGTGTGTTTTCTGATACCTAACAAAAGTTAAACCTTTTAACCCTTCTTCCATTTTTTATTGCATCTGTTTTCTGCAAGTTTCTTGAAAATAAGGGACTGAATTGGTGTGGGTCCTCTCCCTTTCTGCCAGGTGTGATGCAGATTAAACAATGGGTCCAAGAGTTGTTGGAATCAGAGACACTTTTCTTTTCTAAACTCAGCAGGCACTCTCCTACCCCCATGTATGACAGCACTGATACGGGCCACTCTCTACACCTAAAGAGCTGTTGCACAATTTTTTGGCCACCTTATTGCTAAGCAGACACTTCAGCAAGGGAAAGTGTGATTTAGGAAGCATTTTTCTAACATCCTTAAAAAACATCCTGGCTTGTTTCAATAGTCCAAGGAGCAGCTATGCATATTGGTAATGCAGCATACGTTGCAATCATCTAATCATCACCAGTAGAAGTTTGATCTCCACTTATGTTAGATTTGATTTCCTCCGTGTAGGCAGCAGAACCCTGAAGGAGGCATGGGGCTGCCTTAGAGCTCTTGGCTCCAACTCTGATTTCAAGCAGAAAAAGCTCTCAGTTGTCTCAGTGTCAGTATTTACTTCTTTTCTTAGTCAAGAAACAGAATTATAAATTCTTTGTAGCTTTCCCCTTTGCCAGTGCTACAACATTCGTAGCAGGCTAATTACTCTGCTCTTTAAAGCAGAGTAATTAAACTGCAATTAAACTGACACCCAGAATATGGTCCTGGTCAAATGCAAACAGCATTTCATTCAGGTCACCTTGTCTAAATCGGAATCTCAGCACACATCAGCCTTAGCGAAAAGGGATAAAAGCAGTCACGACGGTTGATTGGCATGAGGAAGCAGAGGAAACTCGCCAACATCCAGCGTGTAAATCCGAGCTCTGCGATATTGGCCACCTCACAGCGATGTGTGAATCCTTGGATTAACATTCTCTGCTTCAGCTGTCAAGCGACATTCAAGGAAGCACCACGCAGGTTTATTAAAAATCGCTTCCTGGAGTATAACACACATCACTGTCAGTGCCGCCAAGCGCTGAGCGCCGTAGCTATTTGCAGTGTGTTGTATGGAGGCACCGAGCTGTCTCCTTCCCAGAGCTTCAGAGGTGCCCACTCCTGTCCCTCGTGGAAGAGAGCGGAGACTTGCTTGTCACCTAATGGGTTGTTCTGGTGTTTGAGTCAAGCGCTATAATGAGAAGTGTAATTGGACTGTTCCATGGCAGTCCCACCACCTGGCAAATGACCGTCCCATTATAATAATATTCATGGCAGGGAGGCATGAATAAAAAGCCATTAGTTCATTAAGGGGACAGTACGGGGCAGATCTGCAATTCTTTCTCTTGTTAATGGAGATTAACTCACAAAAGTAACATCTGATGGTAGCTGGAGAGTCAAGCAAGAATTGGACTTGTCCGCTCTGCAGCCCGCTGGTCTGACTCCCCCGTGTGCTGGGAATCAGGATTAAATCCTTTTGGCCAAATTAATTTGATTAAGTAGACAAGAACTCCACTTGCACAGAACTTCTTTTGGCTATTTAAGGGCCTGATCCAGTTGGCATTGGGATCGAATCACTGAGACTTGAAATCTAATTCCCAGGAACAGTTCCTATAAATTGACCCTTCATTTAAATCAGTGATTAGCCAAATGTGGATTGGAGAGTGCCATGAGGAAGCAGTCCAGAGCTGAGCCATGGGAATAGTTTCAATAGGAAATAGGTTCAAAGGAAAGAAATGACTCAGGAAAAATCACTGTGATTTATGAACAAATCTCAAATTTGTGAAGGAGAGCTATGCTAGTCAAGTCCAAGAAACAATTCCGTAAACAGCGTGTCAGTTCTAAGGACTAAGCAATAAAAAACAAAATAATTAGCCTCTGTGTCTCTGCAAAACTCAATGTGTGCCAAAGCGAAAGCAATAAGCATTTTCCATGATTGGACCGCAAGAAATCTGCATAGCAGGACTAAATCATCAAAAAGAAAAGGAACGTGCCCAGAAGAGAGGTCAAATACAGCTAACCACAGGTTGGGCTGAAAACAGTATGGAAACAAAAGTAAATTTGGATGAGGGTTAGACTATGCATCCTGAGTTTAAGCATGAATATAAGATTTGTTGACTTCAAGGCTTGGTTACATTCAGAGAGATTTTTAAATAATTTGTTGAGTCTCGGTCACGGCACGTATATCTTTAATAACTGTGCTCCTTTGGAAAGCCATTTATAGACATTCAATTGGTCCTGCAGGAAAACACAATCAAGATTCCCTTGTTCAGATGTGTCCATATTCCAGAGGAAGAAAGGACAAGAAAACGTTCCCCGACTGAGTGGTTAGCAAGTCCCTGACAGACTGGTTAGCTCTGCAGGTTTTCTGCTTGTTTCCTTCTGTCTTGAGGTATCAGCGTTTATTTTTTGCTTTGAATTCACCATTCCCTCCTGGAGCAAGTTGTGTCGTCAGCCTTTTATGCTCTGTGACCTTCCCAAAGGCGGGACCTGGAGCCAGGGTTGGCTGCAGGAAGCCCAGGTGGAGATGCCGAGTGGGCAGAGGAGGCAGAAAGAGTGAGCTGAGCACACGGAGCACGCAGACCATGCCTTGTGCTGAGCCGTACCACCCGGGCTTCTCACCCAACAGAGGAGCCAGAGGCACTTCCAAATCCAAGGGAAGCCCCACCAAACTCCATCAAAGGGTTTGGGAACCATCCTTTGCTGCAGCCGCTGGGGTCCTCTGCCAGAGCCTGTTTGCTTCAGAAAATATTTCAGATGTTTCAGAAAATCCATCTCCCAGATAAGAAAGCACGGTAAGCTGGCTACATTAGCTGGGATTTCCACAGGAATTAAGGGATCAAACGATCAGAATCCCTTAGGCTCCAGGGCAAACAACAGTCTTTGTACCTTGCATTTAACAGCATTACAATTTTTTTTTCCCTTCAGCAAAAACCCCAGGTCTTATAAAGAAAACAGATATAACAGGGAACAATGTGTTTACCACCTTTGCAGATTTTTGCCGTTAAATTTTTATTCATGCTGTGTTAGATAAATGTAGCCCACATCACCCTAGATTAGGTTTCATTTATTCCCCAAAATTGTGTTTATTTAATTCTCTCCTTTTCCCACATGTGGAATATCTCCGTCCTGCCACCTCTCAGCAGCAGATGTTCACTGAAACCTGATAATCCAGTCGCAGCGAGGATAGCTGCTGCCTCACATGTCACCATTCAAAGGAAAGGCTCAGGCTTAGTTCGCTCAGGTTGCACCTTATTCAACTTTCCATTTTTGTATTAGACACGTAGTGAGAGACCTTTACTCAAGCAAGCCTGAAAGACGTCGAGCTTTTTTTTGTCCAGGTAGGAAGGAGGCAGAGGAAAGGCAGCAGCACTGTGTGCGGCTGAGATTTGTTACAGGAACCGACCTGGAAGAGATTAAACGCCCTCACGCTCCAGCCTTACTCATGGGCGTTTATGCTTCTAACTCCTTCCAAGGAAGCCAGGCATCCTGAATGAAGGACCTGGTGTGACAACTGCATTCCTGGCCTGGTTACTGCAGAGCCCATGCGGATCATGGCTGCATCCTCTGGCCCATCTCCCTCCCCTTGGGAAGGTTCCCGTCGCCGCAGCATGGAGCTGAGTAAAACCTGCACCACCTTCCCCGGGGATCTTGCAGCCCTCCTTGAGCTCTGCGTGTGCCTGTGAATCTAGAGCAAACCAGAGGTTCATCAAGAAGCCTTGAGAGCCATGCCCTGCGTCTCCTCCCTCCTGTCCCGTCCTCCTCTGCTTTGTCTTCCCTCCCTCGCAGACCTTCCCATCCCACCGCTCCTGCTACTCTACTGCCCGTTACAGCACACAGCCACGGCTTTCCTTTATTGCTCTGATAAAATTGCTTCATCTCTGATTTTGGCTGCTGATTTAGCTTTGCTCCAAGATGCCACTTCGGATTAGGAGAGGGGAGACAGCTTGCTAGCAAGAAAGAACATGAAGCCAGGTTTGTCACGCTTGTACTGTTCCTGAGCAGCACACAAGCTTCACCTCTAGGGACAATTTTACCAAGTTGCTCAAGCTTCATTCGTGCTTAGAAGCAAACGGATTCAAAAAGACACACCAAAACCAGCCTTTTTAATCATTGATGCCCAGATTTGGACACCTTTTCTCATGGTTTAAAGTAGCCAAAGAGCCTCTTTGTTTCCCCACATCAGCTAAAGCAGGCAGGTTTAGAAGCAGCTGGTCCAAACTGTCATCCCCTGAAGACTCCCCAGAGGTGGAGGTCACTTCTGCTGTGGGTCTGCAGTCAGCCCATGGCTTCGGAGCTGCAATCGAGTCCCAGCTTGCAGGTGCCACCACTCGCCTGGAGCACAAGGTTTATTCACCCAGGATTTCTGAGCATTCTTCAATCCATGTTGTTGTCACCTGGAAACCTGGCAGACCACAGCCAGGAGCAGCAGGGTAGGAGTTTACGGGGCAGTTTGGTAAAATCCTGAGGTCTCTGATCGCTCAGGGTGAGGAAAGTGCACCGTGGACCCGGCGGCTTGCAAAACTATTGAGTTCTGCATGCACAGGAAAGGGCAACGCATTTCTCCGGCGTCTGGTCCTGTAGCGGCTGATCCTTGCTCCATGGAGGATGCTCACCCCAGGACTGACAAGCTTCGCGTGAGGCCTGACATTTAAACTTGTCTTGACATTTTATTCCTCTAAGCGAGAACAAGGCAGACGTACAGTAACGAGGAGTCAACAGGAGCCTGCCTGAACCTCCAGCTCTCTCAGGGAGGTGTTTGCCCTCAGCATTAAGGCCGGATTGTTTGCGATGCAGAGCATAGCACGCTCTCCAAGCAGAACAGCCGGTAAAAGAACAGAAAGACATACGGATCCCGCTCCAAGATAGAGACATGGAAATGACACCCAGTTTGCTGGACCTGAGCACTGAGTTTCTTGTTAGACAGGGCTGTAGGTGATAATAAGATGTCTCTGTCAAGAAACGCTGAGAGGTTGCAACAAGCATCAGCAGAGCCAGCTATGTTCACAAAATGAAGGGTTTCTAGCAAGCTAGCACATGCCACAGACTAGATCCTTGATACCCGCGTGTGACTGGGATGCTGTCACTCCCGTGGAGCGATGCGCTGTGCCGGGTTTCCTTCTCCTTCGCTGCTGTTGAATACACTCACTTCACCCTCTTCTGGTTTAGTCCTACGTGGAAGGATTCAGCAGGCGGACAGAAGAGGAAAACCACATCCCCGGTGGCCTCTTAAAGTTTGGAAGATCCCACAAATGAACAAATAAACTACTTTGGTAGAGGTCAGCTCCCCAGGCAGCTAGGCACTGATCAGCTGCACAGGGGTTTGTGCGCAGGTGGGAGTCCCCGTGTCACGCGCTTGTTTTCTGGTTTATAAGAGGACGACGGCGTGCTGGGTCTGTGTACACAGGTGTGCAGCCCTGTGTAACGCACGACCTGTGGGCACACTCTTGTGCACCCTGGGAAAACTCCTTCATCTCCCTGTCCCTCTCTTCACCTATACACGGCAGCGCTGCCTGACTTCACAGAGGCAACGTGAGGATAAACAAGATTAAAAAAAAAAAAAAAAAGATTTATGCTGTACTCTTTCATCATAGAAATGATGAAAAGGTAGATGACAAAAAGATAAGAAAAGATAGATGACAAAAGTATTCATATTAATTTTTTTTGTTGTTGTTGTTGCATACAAACTGTAGATGTGATGGACCTGTTAGGAGTTTCCCATGGGAGCAAAGCTCCATCCAGTTATTTGCTAATGCTTGCCAACCTGATTTTTGAGTGGTCCAAATGGCAACATTCCCAGGCTGCTCAGTACAATCAGCATAATGGGAGGGAGCTCTTCAAAAGCACACAGCGACTGGCAAACCTGGGCCATTAGCCTTTCCCCAAGAGGTGGAAATGGATGGGTGACCCAGGTGTTTGCACTGCAGCTGTACTGTGCCTGTTGCTGGTGTTCCATCTGCAAATGCTCATGTGCACCACAAGGTTGCTCTTCTCTCTCTTTGGTGATATTGGCTGTAGCCAATTTTTGGTGTCATTCTGTGTCTTCTTTTCCCCTTTGAGTATCAGGGAGGATCATTCTCTTCTACCCTGCCAAAAGGGGTCCTTACTGATGGTGTCAAGTGTTTATAGCAAAAGGAACCATTTAAGTACCTAACACAGACAGCATATCGTATCAGAAAAATCATTTTGACACGTGAGTTTTGTAGCCAGGTGTCCTACGTGCCAGTTTAGCCTGTGATATGCACTGTGAGTGCCATTAAAATGCTATCATTTACCTTTTCCCAGCTGTTCTTGTGCTTTAGAAGGAATTCCCTGGGCTCCACGCTGAATAAAGAGGATTTCTGCAGCACCACAGTAACACTCTCGTCCCCAAATGGTAAGCCTAAACATTTGGTTTGTGGCTAAAACTCCATTTTAAAGACAGCGTTTGGTTTCAGTGGACTGGTGCTAAAATGTCATACACTATAATTTATGTCCCATTTTCCCCCAATTACTGATTACAACTAACTCAGCTTCAAAGATCATCACCTGCTTCATCCATCTCCGTTACTAAGGCTTAGTGTTTACAGCTGTGGCTTTAGCCCAAGATCCTCAAAATGCAGCTCCGCATTATTAGTTTTCCCATTTTTATGTGTCAGGATAGCACGAGGTGAGGCTTACCCTCTTACTAGCATCCGCTAGGTCTGAGCTACCGGAGCCCTGATACCTGCATTGACTGACATTAGGATCACTCAGAGCTTGCTCGTATTAATCACGCTGGAGACCGGCTATCGGGAGGGCAGCAAAGTCCTGCCCAGAATAGATGGGTTCAACCTACAGCACGGGATTAGAGGAAGGAGAAGGCTCAGCTAGAGCAAGAAGGGGGGCTCCATAATCCTCACCGTGATTTTTGTTATGTGCCGTGGCCAAGGATGTGATCTTTCTCTTCCCAACTCGCAGGAGCGCGTGGTTTCATTTTATTCATCTGAAAGCCCTCTTGGCTTCTCTGCTCCGGTGCTAAAAGTTCAGCTGTGTATTTTAAAATTGGGCTGCAACTGGGATGGAACGAGCTCTGCTGACACCGGCTCTGCGTTTCAGTCAATTCAATCGATGCAGTTGTTATTAACTTGGTCGCTCCTTTGCTTCACCATCCAGGATTGCCTGTATTTTTCCTCCCAGCGTGAAATTAAAAAACAATTAGGAGTAAATTGTCCACTGGCGGCAACAGTTCCTTGTAAAATCCAGACCCTGGAATTCACTCTTCTGACTTTCTTGCCACGTTGAGTCTTAAAAAGCTGAATTGCCTGGAATTTTTCCTTTCCCACACTCCCTGCACCTGAAAGGCGGTGCAGCGGGCCAGGCCTGTAACGTGAGTGAGGACAGGTCTAAAGGACATTATCGATGCTGCAGTGTATCACACACAAGCGTAAGGGGTTGGACTGGAAAAAATGGCAAGGAGTTGCTCCACTCTTTCAGCTCTTAACCAAGGGAGGTTGCCATGTGTGCCTGTAGAGATGCTCTGACTTCCCTAAAGCCACATGCCATGGGTGACCTGCACCCGAACGAGCTCGGCAGGAGGGACTTCGTGGGTGCAGATCAGGTGGAGGAGACCTTGCTCAGTTTCTCTGATGTTTTCGTCCTTGTTTTCCAACTATACGCATTATCTCTGGCATGCACCATGTATATTAATGAATTTATCCTTTATCCTGTGAGTTACTGGAACAGAATTGCCATTATTTTGGAGAGAGATGATATTATTTGCTTGACATCCGAGAGGGAACTGAACTTTGATCTTCTGCCTTCCAGCTCCGTGCCCAAGCTATAAAACCTGCGCGTGTCCTCTCTCATTATTTTCTGCATTTTGTAGCAAGTAGAGTCTGAGGGGGTAAACACAAAGCCTAGGTATAACCAAGACAGCGCCTTCTCCCAAAGAGGTTATGGTCTAAGTTTGTAACAACAGCAAGCAGATGGCTACAGCAGACAGATGGGTAGCACAGTAATGTTGTATGCTTGTAATGTTTTATTCAGTCCACGTCAGTTATCATCTGATCTGAGCCTTATCCCGAATCTTGGGCACAGTCAATTGTGCTTCAGATTGATTTACACCAAACAGGAAAGGTTCTAGCTTACAAGAATCTGCCTAAAATGGCAAGGATGTGATGGGAAACCGGGTGTCGCCAAGGACAGAGAGAAAAAAGCGGCGTCCTTGGCTACTCACGCCTTTCAAGGAAAGCACGTGCCGGGGTTTGGAAGAGTCTGAAGTGCCTCCAGCGTGCTCAGGGGTCCATGCCTCGCTGGTGCTTTGAGTCAAACCACATCCCTGAACATGAAAGGCAAAGTGCATCAACTCCCACCCCGTGCGCCCCCGGGGCACCCCACGGCAGCCGTGGTACACGGCGCAGAGTGTTTGTGTGCTCTCACTCTCCCTGGCTGGTACTTACCACATTCTTACCAACTCCATGCAGGTAGAGAAAACACAAGATGCTTAAAATACATAAAGCCCAGCTCTTTCTCCCCTTCCCCAGCAAAACACCATGCAACGATGAAGGCTGCCTCTATATTTATCTTTGCGAGAGCCTCGAATCAGAATTAATTCCTGGCAGCTGCATTTATTAAGAGAACACTATTTCAGATGGGGAAACAACGCTTGCAATTATTTAATTAGAAAGCCGGTGCCAGACAGCAGAACAGGATGTGCCCTGGGCTAATAACTGCGGGTTTCACAGCTCCCCGTTCGCATCGTGTCCCCTCCTTTAATGTGCCCCCAGACAGACACGCTGGGGCAGGACCAAATGACACACAACTACAAATGCACTGCGATGTGTTTTATTCCCCAGTGTGCTACACTCACTTCCAGCCTCTTGTACCTCGTGTCATACATTGTGATCAAATTTTGCGTGACCTCACTGTCTCCGAGGGAGAAATGAGGGTGTGAAACGGGACAGGCTATTGCCACGCAAATCCTGTTCACTTTAATTGACAAACCGAAAGATCCTCAGGTCCTGTATTTCATTTTTTTGGGGATATTTTTAAATCCCTGAGAGGGCTGGGGAAGACCCTGCAGACTGAGAGCTCATGAAGAAGCTTCTTCTGGGCAAGTTTCCCAGACCAACTGCCATGCTCGGTGCAGAAGTGACTTTGTGGAATAGCTAGAGCTCCTCTGTTGCGGGAACAGCTTGTGTGCTGGAAGGTCAGGGGAAGATCGTTGTGCACCTGAGGAAAATAGAGGTGGGTCATGCGTGGTGAAGCGCGGTCTGGGGACAGCTTTCCCCGCTACGAGTGAGTGGTGGAGAGTGGGCAGAGCTTCGGTGCTTTCCTCCCGCACTTCTGTTCGTCAGCCTTTGCGGAGAGTGAAGGTGACCTTTCTCCTGCAGCCATCAGCTCCTCCTCCCCAAGCCCCAGACCTCCTAAAATTGTGCTTTCTTAGGGGAAATTGCTCCTCTAGCCTGGTCCAGAGCAGAGCTTGGGCACAAAAGCTCGCTGTTCCTCCCACAGCCCCACCAGTTAGGGTAGGGCTGTCGCCATCGTTCGTGGGATGCTCCCACAGAGGTTTGGGCTGGTTTCGCAACATGACACAGACACCGGGTCCCGCATCGTGTGGATTCATTTTCAGGGCAAAAACTGCCAATTTTCAGCCACCAAAACCAGATCTAAACATTTCTATAAATCCAGGAACCTGGGGAAAGATTGCTATGTAACTTCTCTTGCCACTTTTTTTTTCCCTTTGATAGAAGGACTTGCACTAGAAAGAAGTGATGCTTTTTGTGAGATGTCTATTCCTGATAAGCTCCTGCCAGCCTATCAGGAAACACCTTGCCTCACACAGCCTTTCTCTCCCATTTTTGAAAGGGAATATCTGTCATTTACCGCTTTGCCCAAATCTCCAGAGCAGCTCTTGTCATTGTCTTCTTTGGCATCATTATTTATCATCATTTCGATTGCTGCTGAACCTGAGAAAGAGAGCGCTGTAGTGAATTGTCAGGCAATTGCACAAAGCACGGGGGTGAAGTTGGTAGCAAAAAAAAGGGAAATAAAATGGGAATAATCAAAATAATCACCTGGAGTGATTAGCACAGCTTTTGAGAGAGCTGGCACTGTCGCCATCCCCAAAGCTCGTTTCTCAATGCTTTAAGACAATATAATCAGGCAGACAGAGTTTGCCTTATCAGGTGGAAATCAAAGCCTGCTCTTGGACAACGAGACTCCAGCTCAGACGTTTTAGAGTGTTCCTTCCTCTTCTGAGGCTAAGGTGACAGAGGCAGAGGTACGGAGTGAAGATTTATTCTGCAATACACTGACTTTACAGCGTCCTCTGTAAAGTGCTGAGATGACAACTCTTCAGCTGGCCCCTGGAGACGGGACCAAACCAGGCACATGGCATTTGCGTCACTCCTTAGGTATTAAAAATGGATGCGCACAGCTGGGAAAAGGGGTTACTTTTAAAGTGGACAAGCGCACAGCTTTCCTGGGCTGCTCTGCCCAATCAGCAGATTAATCTGTTCCCCTTCCCAATTAGGCTCCTAGAAATAAAGTGCAATACACTCTCTTTCAAAACAGGATGATAATTGCTAGCTAGGGCTTGGATAATGTTTTTCCGAATGCTCTGATCTACTCTTATCCATATCAGGGCTTTTTTCCCCTTTGCCACATGAGTGTAGTTTTTCTTTCACATTAATAGCAGGAAAAGGTCTCCAGCGGGACCAGGCAAAAGCGGGGATGACTGTCTGATTGCCTGGTGGAGGTGAGGATGAGGAATATGAGAAATGATGGCGGAACAGAAGAAAACATAACTAGATTTATTTTTTTTTAAATAAAACTTTGTTCCAAGGCTTAATTTATTCTTAAAAAAGAGTTATTCAGAATTAACTTCATATCCTGTTGTAATAGTAGGTGGCAAGCATCTTTACAGTGTCAAATATCCCAAAAGATACCTAAAATTTCCCTAATTTTTAGTGTAAAGTTAGTTTAGTGGAAAGCTCAGGACTGGTAAGGAGCAGAAAAGCTGTTGGGCAAAGAGGTACGAGTGGGCTGTACTCCCAGAAGAGTTCTTCAGGTTCTTAAATTGTCTTCCAATTTTATTTTATTACTCATTAGTAAGGCTGGGCACGCGCGTAAATCCAATATTCCCGTTTCCCTGCAGCGAGCCCGTGGGAAGGGCCGCTCCGCAGGCGACACCACTAGAGGCCACTGTTGTAATTTAGAAAGACATTTCGGAGTGAAATAACTGCTGTTAACTCCATCGCTTATTAATTTTTTTAGAGAAGCATTCCGTTGGTGCAGAGCATGGAGCCGAGAAAAGGGATTTTATTTGTTTGTGTTTCTTCCCTTCAGCTCTAAGGACAGAGTTTGCACAATCAGCTGGAGGATTTGCAGGGAGGGTCAGGCAAATTTTGTTGGTTTGAATGTTCAATAAAAATACAAGTGTTCCGAAGACCCAGTGTGGAGTTGCTCCTGGTTGTCACTAAGGACCAAGGGCTGATCCGAAAGGCAGTGGCAGAGGGCACGTCCCCAGCTGCACACGTGCCAGCACTCACTCTTCCCGGAGAAAAAGCCAGGCTGGTGACACCAGCACACGGTGACACCAGCTCACGGTGACACCGGCACATGGTGACACCAGCACATGCAGCACACAGACAAGGGCAAAGGCTGCCTGCGAAGAAGAGGTGCCATGAGATTTTGTCTGCTTCAGTTTTGCTGGCAGAGTCAAAGCCAAAGCCAGGATTTGAGGAACTCTGGAATCAGCTTAACCAGAAACGCCACAAAACCTTACAAAAAGAGAAATATTTTACATTTTACACATTGGGATTTTTTCCCCCAACGTTATTCCCTCTCCCCCATCCCTGCTGGATTTCAACAGCTCCCTCTTTTTCTGGGGTTGCTTTAGAGGGAAAAAAGCAGCAGAATTGGCCCAGCCAGATGGTGCAGGAGGGTTCCCAGCCCCGGAGCCCCAAAGCAGAGAGAGGGGGTGCTGCATCGCCCCGGGTGGTCCCCTCTCCCTGGGCCTGTGAAGGGGGCACTAAGGGATTAGGTGGCCCCAGCTGCCTTCTCTTACAGCATAAAAAGTCACTTCAATCTCAGAATAGTTTCCCTCCAGCAAATTGCTCCCCAGGATCCCCTCAAGCCCATTTTCCCAAGCAGGGGAGGGGGGTCTCACCGTGTTGTACCCAGTTACTCTCCCAGCATCGCTTCAAGGCAAGCGATGCTGATCCTGGTAAGCCGCTCCTCTTCCCCGTTAATAACTCTTCTTTGCTGACTCCAAATGACTGCTGACTCCAAATGACTGCTGACTTCATGCTACAGTGAGTGACAGGCAAATCTTGTCCAAGACAGCGTGTCGTGATGCCCACGCTCATCCTGGATGAACAGGCAGATGGAAATGCCTCCTACACCCAGGGCGGTGCACGGGTATGTCACCTCGATATTTGAATTTAGAGCCTACAGAAGCAAAGCGTGAGCCTTACCCATGCAGGGAAAAAGGTCTGACCCCCGAGGAAAAAGCAGTTTGGACTCTGGGATGTCTTTTGTGGATATGCCACTAGAGGGGAACAAAGATCCGTAATATTTCCTGGATTTGCAATGAGCACTGACAAGCCTCCTGCAGCCCGGGGGCCACAGTGCCTGCCTGGGGATAGCTCTGTGTTATGCAAATGTTTTTCCTTGTCTCCGACAAGAAAAAAACTCAATCATTTTTATTAATTGCACTTACCACCAGCAAAGAAGAGCAAAAGCAATTCTTCCTGAGGATCCGTGAGTTTTGCTAAGCACTGACACCTACGCCAGGTGAAAAATGAAGTAAATGATATTGCTTTTGGCAATATTTTGTCTGATAACGTTATGTCTAAATTGGATGTTTGTGATATACACGGGAGGTACATGTGTAAAAATTAAAGAAATCAGTTCCAAACCATTCATACTTTACATCGAGAGCTTCGTAAATGAAGTACACGATCATTTCTTTGCAGTTTGTCTAGAAATAATAAAGGTTGATAACGTGATTATTAGGTTATTCATTATGGAGGCATCATTCATTTGCAATAATCTGGAGGCGTTAAAGCTGAAGATCTCTAATTATGATGCTTTTAGAGGAAACATACATAAAAGAAAAGTAGGGGGTAGCTTGTAATTCTCTCCATAAAATTAGTTCCTAGATGAAAAGGAAAGGTCAGAAAATTAGTTAGTGACTTAATTAGTTTCGAGAAAAACCGTAAATTACCTGAAAAAATAATGTTGGAAAGCCCTAATGCACCAAGAGGGCTTCTAATATGCAGAATCACAGCAGAAATTTGAATTTGGCAGTGACTAGGTTAGTGCCATGGAAATATTTTAGACGTGAAGAGGGAACCACTGCCATCGATTTCTCTTAGGGTCCGTGAGAAGTTGAGTGGGTGGCAGAGGAGGAGCACGTCGCATCGGACAGAATGGGCCGGGTCCCCGAGGCCGTCGGGGGACTTCTCCTGCCCTGGCTGCGCGTGGAGGGGAGCTCAGCAGAAATGGTCTCCCCCCTAGCCCTGCGATAGGACTTGGCTGGTATCCCTCCTCCAGGTGCTTTCCTGCCCTCCAGCCCAGCTGCTCGCAGAGACCGACGGCGATGCCTCGGTTATCTCAGCCAGCACAAAGGGAAGGCGTGAAGGCAACGCGTGCACACATGTAAAACCTCTCTCGCACACATACAGTCTCTGTGCTGGGTTAAGATACCGGTCTCAGAGGAAACGTGGATTTCTCTTTCGTTTTAGCTTACCGCAAAATGTAATGTCACGTTCAGGAGGAAGAAGCTGGGTGTCCTCGCTGGATTAGCACAAAAGGGAAGTATACGCGCCTGTCTGGACAAAAAGGTTATGCAAAGCCCCAAAGGGATACTCACTTATGGTCCAGCTGATTTCTTTAACAAAATGTAAACTTCTTTCCTGCTCCGTGTCATGGGAAAACTCTGTTCCCGGTGGCACAACAGCAGGACAGGAAGGTGACAGAAAGACCCAAAAGCAAGGACAGGTACAGCCTGCTGCTGGGCTCTGTTTATGTCTGCTGTACAAGAGGAACTCGAATCTAAATTTATCTCTATTCAGTGTGTGCTAAAGCAGCAGATCACCACTTCGAATCATGAGCTCCCCAAATCGCTCCAGTGTGGCAGCCCCTCATGTCCAGGGTGGAGTTTGGACCTACATCCCAAATCCTTAATGGCTCACAACCCAGGTTCCTCGTCTCGATAAGGTATGGTCCATCTCAGTGCGATGTCAGGTGTCACCTCTAAATTGAAGAGCCGCACGCCAAAGGTCTTCTCCATTTATTCGGAAAAAGGGTCTAACTCTTCCCCAAAACCAGAGAGCTTTGTTCCTCCCAAAGCATTTAAGTGGCTTAATCTAAACCTCCCGAGCCGGAAAATACCCACAGGTTAATACAGTGAGGTTTTCATCTATGCTGCAAACACATCTTAAAATTCTCACAAAAATAAATCCCTGTGGCCATGATTAGCTTTTTTGAGGCTGAATTCCCTCCCCAAAATTTGTATCGCAATTGCCCAAAAGTAAGGAGCGAAATGATCCATCAGAAGTGACTTTTTTTCCTTCCACCCCGCTGAAAACGCTCCCTGCCCTCCTGAGAAAAGGGTGACGTCCTCCAGTACCACCCCGGCGGGTGAGGACACGGCACGTCTCTTCCCCAACCATGCTGGACATATTTGTTCGGGACACTGAAAGTGAGTCACCACGGAATTATGTTTCCCCAGAGGACTGAAAAATAGCTGGACACTAAATCTCAATACAAATCAGCCGAGAGTTAATGTTTATCTTTTATCAGAGTAATGGGAAAAGTTCGAGCAAGCCGGCTAGATTCAGGGTGAAGTCGAACTCCCAAACTTTCTCTTAAATTAGGCCCAGCGGGGGCGTAAAAGCATCCTTAGGGACCACAGAGCTCTGCAGGAAATTATGCCAGCTCCACCAACTCGTGTTCATTATCAGTGTCGCTCACTCATGTCACCTCCACAATTATTTTAGGACCTGTCACCAGTAACATTCTCCCACCAGCAAATGTTTCCGCAGCTCGCTCTAATGGGGAGGCTGAAGTTCGAAGCAAAAGTTACCTCTGCACCTACTCCTTCGCACTTACTGCCTTTTCGCACCCCTGCTGAACAGAGAGCAGCCCAAGGCTCCCGCAATCCGCCCGCGTCTGGCAGCTGACGGGAGGCACTTTGGAGCGAGGGGGCTGTGCGGTTTCCCCGGCTCGAATAAAGGCATGGAGCTGGGGGAGGTGGGATGGACGGACAGCATCAGACTCTGGGAAGCGGACCCGGGGCTAAGCTGGGGTCTGTAATGGAAAAACTTAAATCCACAAGCTCCAAACTTTGAGGGAAATTAACCTCAGGCTCCTGTGGAGGTGCTAATGGTGTAGGGAGAGGACGAAGAGGAGATAGGCAAAGTTTACCCTGTTATAGGGCTGACATCCAGATCCTGATGGCTGATCAGCTTGGGTACACATTTATTAACTTTCAGCAGATTTTTGGAATATTGTGGAAGATGAAAGAAAAGGCCAGTGTCACACAAGCACACAATGATACAGTTTTCAAGGGTCCCCACAGGTCTGTAACCCAAACCCCAGCCCAAAACAGGTATAACCTCAGGATGAGATGATATTGCCCGGGGATTTGCCTGGATGAATGTCCAACAGCTCTGAGGATGGAGGCTCCACAGGTTTCCTCTGCCCCTGTGCCAGGACTTAACCACTGTCTCTGGGGCCGTTTTTCTCTTGCATCTGCTGCGTATCTCGCTGCAGGCTGCGCCCGCTGCCTCCCGCCTGGGGAGGGTCTGGCTCCATCTCTCCTAGAAGCTCCTCCTCACCTTCTCGGCTCCAGCTCTCAACCACCAGCAGGTACCGTCTCTGCACAGTGGCAATTTGTCCCACGCTTCTTCTTGTCTACTTCTGCTCTGAAATCGCGGAGGTTGTGAAAGGCGCTGGCTGCAGCTCGAGTTCAAATGTGAATATGCCAGATGAGCCACCGCCGGAGGCTCAAGGGATGAGCCGTGTGCTGGAAGGGAGCAGCTTTGATTAAGTGGATTATGCTGAAAATAAGCACCAGACAAAGCACTGAAATGTTGACATGAGCTATAGCAATGAGAAACGGCAGTGATTAATAAGCTGCAGTACTGTAACTAATCAGTGTTTGCAAGCACTTTGGACCTGGAAAGGATCTGCTGAGAACCGTTCCCTGTGAACATTTCCTATATGATGTTGACAAATCATATTGATATCTTCACAACGGGGAAAGGGGCCGACGACTTCTTTGGTGGAAGGGATGCTTTAATGATGTTTTCTTCATGTAGGCACACCACATCCTTGTCACGGACTGCAGGAGTCACCCATTCCCTGGCCCATGGCTTTGTGCCTCCATGTGCATTAAGGTTTGGGCTCCTGCCATGCCTTCAGCCCTCAGCGTGTCTCCAGCACACCCAAACCTGCACGGGATCACAGGGTCAGGGGCAAGCAGGATGGCTGTGAGGTATGTTGGCCACAGGATCCTCCATGTACATCAGCTGGAGCCAGGATTTCTGTTACATCTCCTCCAGCTCCATCATCTCCCACCCATCCTGTTCTCCAGCCAGCAAACAATTTCCCTGGGCTACCCAGAGCAGTGCACACAGATCAGAGCCCATTATCAAATTTTCTTTCAGGCCAAGCTGAGCCGGAACTAGATTTTCTAGAGAACATACAATTTCATTGCTGCATAAGCCAGCAAAAAAAAAACCAACCCGCTTGCTTGTGAAAAACCTCCGTCCTTCTTGGAAATATTTCTGGGGAAAAGAGTCCTCAGAGGCGAACTGATGACCCCATCTTGTCACCACTGGCGCAGACATCCCACCTCCTTCCCCCAGACACCCTGTCCTGAGACAACAGGTGAAAAGCAAGTTCACAGAGAATTTTTTCTTCCTCCAGTTTCCCTTTTCTTTTTCCCCCCCGTCTCACCCGCCTGCTTTTTATAGTGTAACACATGTCAGGGTTCATGTAACAAAAAGAATTTCCAATGTCAGGCAAATAATTTTTCCATCTGTGGGTTGTTTTTTTTTCTCCCCATTTTATATTTTTTTAACGGAAGTGGCATCTGCGAGGTGCTGGCTGTAACCGATACGTCCAGGAGTTGCGCAGTTCATTACCAGCAGCCCGCTGTCGGCGTGCCATTTTTGGCTGCTCCAGCTGTTGTTATGGAGAGGGCATGCATCAGTTCAGCTGACAGCTGCAGGCTCGCGGAGAAAATGAAAGTTGTTTTTTCCCGTTCAGCAGTTGTCTTATCCTTCCCAGCACACCCTGATGGGGTTTTCTAGTAATTGGCTAAGGTTAGAAATCATGAAAAATATGCACAAGTATCATCTTGATACGGGTCAAGTCTTGTATTTCCTCCTGCCTATTTCCAGAGCGGAGCATCCCCAAAAGTGGTTGGGTACAAGCCTGATTTACCTGGTTGGGAAACACTAGGGACCCCGAGAAGGTACGAGCTCCTCTGGGTTGTAATAATTCACATCAAACGCTGAAGGAGTGTGATGAGAAGTGGAAGTGGGCGCTAGGGGAAGAAGGTCCTCCAGGTCCAGTGTTTGAAATGTTTTTGTCAAAATCAGCCCCGAGCACCAAGAACTAAAGAACAAGCCTTGTTTCCCTGGAAAAACATTAGAGATGGACTTCACCGGACAGCCCCTGCCTTTCTTCCTGCTGGTGCTGAACCATCCGACTGGCGTGTAGAAGAGATGGTGGTAAACCATGGCCGTGCCATCGGTCACCCACACACCCTTCGTTCCCTTATCTCCATCCCTGGGAAATGCCCTCTGGGTGTGTAGGACCAGGCAGTGCTTTCACCCATCGACAAGTTTGAGAAATACAGAGGACGACTGGCACAGGGACGGGCTCATCACCTGCCCGCATGAGCCAGCGCTCGCTGAAGGGAAGGAAAAGCTTTGTCGGACCTTGAGCAACATGTGTGTGCTATTAAAGGCATGTTAATGAAGATAAATCTTTAGGTATGTACTGAAACCCTACCTGCACAATATAACAGCAACAGCAGCCGTGGTCTGACAACCCTTCTGCTTGCACTGCCGTAATGTAACCAGATCCTATAACCTGGCTGGCTGGCATGCCGTTACCCCTCATGGCTCAGCACCAGAGACGTCGGGATCCCAACCCAGAGCCCTCTGTGGGAGCCGGGGGGGGGCGACAGCATTCTGCATCCCCGCAGCTCGCCCGCATTGCAATCGCCTCTCTGCCCTCGGTGCGGGCACCCGTGGGTGCCGCCCTGGTTACACAACTCCCAGCCTCGACAGCGGGTCCTTCGCCTTCGAAGGAGGGCCTGATTTCTCGTCAAATGCCTTGTGGAGGTGGAAATGCTCTTTCCATTGCTTTCCTGCCCACGCTCCTCCTGTGAGATCCCACATATGTGGCAATCAAAGCTAGGAAGCCAGCCTGACTTCCCGAGCATTTCTCATCGCTTTCTCACCCGTGGGGGAATGTGGCAGGGGGAAGAGCACCAGGGGATTCACAGCTCTCCGTGCCCTCGTCCACATTGCGCTGAGGCGTCCAGGGGCTCGCACCTACGATGGGAATGGCAGATTGAGTGGTATCGCTTACCACATACTGTTTTCGCATCTGCAACATGGATGCAGGAGGGATATTTCTCCGTCGCAGAGTATCACAAGGCAAAAATCAAGAATATTTGTTTATCTTTCCAGTCAAGGCATCACGGGAAGGATAATTTCCTACATGCTAAAATACAGACTGTATCACACCGAGAAAACTGAAGGAAATATTGCTCATCTATTCCTCTTTAACTGCCAAGGCCTTTTCAAGCATCCTTCTTTTATTAAATGCCACATGAGACCTTTTTTTAATACTACATGAAAGAAAGGTACTTTATTAGGTAAATATAATGAAATAACCATGTGTTGTTTCTCACTTCATGGCAAATGTTTCTACTTCCTGACGGTATTGATTCCAGATCGAAAAACGCTGCTTTATCCCGGTACCACTTACCTTTCACACAATCTGTTAAACTCTGCCTGAGTTGTGTAAAATTTCCTTTTCCATCAAGTTTCCCTGACTTTTTTTAGTGTGATACTTGGGGAGTCAGAAGATATTGCTGAAACTCAAATGTTAATTCCGGTGCAATGTATTTCCTCTTCGTATTTCCTTTTTCTGTGTCCTACCATTTGCCCACCCATGAAAAGAGAATTTCTAGTTTAAATTGTGGAAAACAAATGACGAAGTACATTTGGTGGCAACTTGACTCAAAATTTGCAAGGTGCTGGTGCTAACCACGCGTCACCCAGTGAGGAACAGAATGCACTTCGTAAAAAGTGGAAACCATGAAAACCTTCAGTGTGGAGTGCTTGCAAAGCGCTCCTCTTGGAGGCTGAAATACTAAGAAACTATGGCTCGATGGATACCCTGGACGAGCAGAAGGGATAAGATTTCCTCTATAAAGACTATCTGAATTCATGACCTGAAATTACCACATCCATGACACTTTTAATGAACAACATTATCTTGGGTGTACGTTCTATCAAAATCACATTAACAATTTCCCATGGAAACCATGTTGCTCATGTTGCTGATGGAAATGAAGCTGAATGTTAAAACCTTTGTCATATCTAGCAAAAAAAAAGTGAATTTCAAATGGTGCGGGATTTTATTTTCCTTCAGATAAGCATCCAGAGAGCCAAACGTTCATATGGACTTGCACAAATCTGATTAGGACATCAGGAAGGAAATCTTGTGATGGTGAAATCAGGTGCCTTCCCCAGGGAATCTCAGGGCTTCATGATGATTTCTGGCAAAGAAAAACTGCCAAGACCCTTTTTTTTTTTTGAGACACTCTGACCAAGGAAGCAATAATTTTGGATGGCTCTGCACACTCCCACGCTCCAAATCATTGGGAAAACCAGGTTGTGCCCAATATCTCCAAACCTTCCAAATCCAGAGTACAACCCAGATGAGGTTGGACTCAGGAGGTCTCTTTGTTGCTGCAGCACCTGCGTACGGCAGAGAAGTGATGGACTAAGGGAAGGACTCGTCCTTTTCTGTTTGACCTCTGGTGCACAGCGGTGCTTTGCAGAGCCAGGTGCAGGCACCTTCCCTGCTACGGTAAGAGCTAAACTTCCCACGTGCCTGCTCTGGTATTGTGTGGAGAGACCCAGGGCCAGCTCCAGGTGAAGTCAATGATGGCTCAGGATACAAAAAGGGGTGGAAAAGCAGCTGCTACTCCTCTCTGTCCCAGACAGCGCATCCCCAGGCTGTGTGGCTGGCTCCTGCTGCTGAAGGCAAGGTAAAAGTGTGGAAGGAGGTGGTTGCTCTGGGTGTCAGGGGAACAAAACAGCCCTGCAGCATCTGTCACCTCCCTCACCTCTCCCAGTTCCCATCTTGTCAGGAGCAGCAAGCTCATCTGTGTAGATCACTTCTTCCAGTTGGCCACCTGCCACAGCGCTTCTGGATCTTTCTGACCTTCAAGGTTAGTTGGTAAACTCCAGGGGTGGAAGCAAGACTGAGAAGAGCCGAATCAGCTTGGGAAGGGTCAGAGGATCCTGGGATTACTACACGGGATATCTCTCATACCTCACACGCCCTTGGGGTTTTCCTCTAACTCTTGTTTTTTTCTGCCACGCAAAAGGAGACCAGCCACCCCTGCCTCTGCATGGAGTGGGTCTTCATCGCAGCTGGTCTGGGTGATCCCCTTCATGTTGGATGCCCCTCAGCCTTTCTTGGCAGTTACTGCTCACGTGTGCAACCAAACATGCTCTGATCCATGCCCTGTGCTGCATGACATAATCCCGTATCAGTTACTACTTATTTCCTTCTTTTTGTCCCTTCTAGCCTCATTCAGACACATACAAATTCTTCGCCTCCTACATCAAATGTGTTGTGACCCACTTCCCCCAGACACCGACTGGGGAAAACTTGGCACCGAGAGCCCACTGCATATAGGATGATTTTCTTGTTGTTGTTGTTTTAAGCTGTTGATTTATTTAAGGCTCCACATCTTCTCAGCATCACCAAACATCTGATGATTTTATTTCAATTGCCTGGTTATTCATGGCCAGCCTGCTTTTCCACTCACCCAAGCCTCTTTCAGTTATGAAAAAAATGAAATGGTGGATGTTTATTTTATCTCTTTTCCCCAGAGAAGGAGTTTAATAATTTAGCAGCAGATATGAAACTGCTCCATGAGGAGTAATTTGTTTTAGGGGGGAAAAAATGAGATGATTTTTTTTCTCTCTCTCCCAGATCCCCATATATAAAGGTATGGTTTGCTTTGGATCATATTCACTCTCTGAAGACTTGGTTTTGCTATTAAAATCTTTATTTCACTACAGATTATTCTACCATTCCTTTGTCTCTCTGCTATTAGTCTGCTTTTGGTATGCAGCTGTCACCATGGCTTTTAGTAACCTGCTTTCTATTGGTTCCCAGAAATGGTTTATATCCCCTTAGAACAAGCCAATAAAGGATTTCAGGTGCTTTTTAACCTGCCAAATGCAGCTCATCAAGAGATGCATGGAAAGGAAGGGCAGGAAGAAACAGATTTTTTTTGTCCCAGCTTATTTACTAACCCTGCATTTTGAGTTTATTGCTTGCTTGGTCGCTTCAAGAATTGTTTTCCCTTATGAAACAGCACCTTTATGCTTGTAGTGACCAACACAGGGATGGACAAGTCCAGTGTCACCAAGTGAAGGATACCTGTGTCTGCTGCCCACGAAAATGAGCCCTGCGGTCCCTTCCCCAGCGATTGCGAGAGCGGAGCTCAATAAACTGCATTTCTAGACTGGGGACTGTCAAAGGCCCTTATACATATTTCCCAGAAATTTTAGAGGTTTAATGGCCTCTGAAATCACCAAGATCCTCCAAAGATCTATTCTCAGAAGACCTGTAAGAGCTCGGTATCTTGCCAGCCTTGGCGTCTCTGTCAAAGGGGGCTGAAGTTGACTGAATTATTGCAGGAGAGGCAGACAGACGGGCGCATTCACGGCAGCCGCACAGGGCTCCTTTCACCAACCCGGTTAAAAAAAAATAAATCCAAACCCTGCGAGTCCATGCTCCGCTTCGCTCCAAGACCCCGAGCCCAGCCCTGACGCATGGGTCCCCCTTGTTCCCAAACGTGGGACCCCACTCCCTGAGGACACCCCGCCACCGTGGATCCCCACAAGCTACTTGCATCCTCTTGATGGGAAAAGCGGGATTAAATAAATAGCAGGTTCTGTAACTGCTAACTCCTAAATAGTATCACTTTTGGCAAAGCTGTTTCGCATTCTGACCAAGTGGAAATTCTTCTTTATAGCAGAGGGTTGGATTTATTTTTTTTTTTTTAATTTTCTGCTTTTTTTTTTTAATAGTTCTTGCGGGTTCACACTCCCCCCACCCTGGCCCAGTCATTTTTAATGTGTGGCACATAATAATATGAAGCTAAGGACACTGTTCTGATAATTCCTTGAGCAGCCCTAGCGAAACACTATCCAGATGTGTTGCTGTTTTTCTGCAGGGGGAACGCATTGTGCATGTCAAAAAGGAGGAAAAAAAAAAAAAAAAAGGGCAATTTTCCCCCTCCGCTTGGCCTTCCAGTTTTAAATGAAGTGAGGTAGGCCACCATTTTGGGGCCAGAAGATGAAAACCAGCACACCCGCCCCTTCCAATAACCTGATGAGGAAGGATCCAGAAGAGTTCATTTGAGGAAGAAAAAGCGGGAGAGAGAAAGAGGAGGGGAAAAAATATATCCAGGCTTAGGAATCAGGAGCAGAAACACGAGCCTTGTTCCTTGTAAGCTTGGATAATCTAAGTCAAAAACCACATGAATCACTTCAAGCTGAGTCCAGACTGCTGTTCTGTGCACACATGTACACACACACACACACTGCATTTGCCCTCTTTTATAACATTTTAGTGGCTGCTGCTTTGTTGGGAACTGTTGGGAAACACATTTGCTCTGTTCCCACTCATGAGGAGGGCTGAAAATGTTTTGATTTTATAATAATTGGACTTTCACACCCTGAGTGTTTTCAAAGCACTGCACTAGCATTATCTAATAATCCTCAAGGCAGCTCAGTGAGGTAGGTAAAAGTCAGCATCATTATCCTCATTTTACAAACCGGGGCGAAACCAAGACAGGGGTGATATATGCCTTGCCCAAGGCCACACAACACGTCGATGGCAGAGATGGGATTAGTGCTAAGGAGCTGCTGGCTCCCGGCCCGGGATCGGGGCTCCGTCCACTGGCCTGGGCTTCCCCTGGGATGGAAATACGTTTGTGCGTGAGCAGAAAGAAGGGAGAAAGGGAGGGGAGGGCGAGATGTGCAGGAAATATGTACCGTAATGAGTAGAACAGGGGTATTTTTTGCACCAAAAGGATGGGCTCAGGGAGCCCAATGGTGTTTCAGATGTCCTGTCTTGCGGGCAGAGCTGATTCTGATGCTCAGCTGGAGGGAAGGAGTCTTTCTGAGGCAGAGGTTGGTCGGTTGGTTCCTTTCTGACCGACCTCCTTTAGGCAAAACTGAGTTGAACTCAGAAAGGGAGTGAGCAGAAGGTCTGTGCTAACGGGGCTCCTCCGGACAGAGATGGATGAGGGAGCGCTGACCCCGGCGGCTCTGCTGGCAGGGGAGCAGCGACAAGCAGCTGGTAGTTACAACTACCTCCCCTGAAACAGCTGGATCTGAGGGAGGACATCTGGCCGCAGTCTGGGTGGTTTGCGAGAAACAACGTCCACTGAGTCACCAAAGAGGGTGGATCTGGGTCTTCGGGAACACGAGACACCCTGCCTTCGCTACAGGGACGGGGCTGCAGGGCGGTTGCGGAGATGGACTGGGCCTCCCACAGCGCAGAGGTGGGAGGAATAACTGCAACAAGGGGTTATGAACTCCGAATCCTGCCCCGGTGTCCGGGGATTGTGGCAGACCAGAGCTGCTTGTGAACCACCAAAAAAAAAAAAAAAAATCTGAAGGCTTGCACAGAGACTCCACATCCTACAAACACACTAGGGCCAAAAAGCCAAACAGCGATGTAACAGGTGGAGGAAAACTATTGAATCCCTCCAAACCTTCCCCTGTGCCTGCAGGTCCCAGCCTGGCTAAGCCACTGGAGGCTTCTGAAGCTCCAAGAGGGTTTTTTTTCCCATGCAGAGGTGGGTCTGCAGACCTCACATCCCACTGCCAGCCACGGCTGTGCCCAGAGCACTGCGGGTGATGGGATCCTCCAGCAAATCACCCGAGGACCCTGATTTCAGGAGTTTTCCAGTCCCTCTCTCTGGCTTTCAGCAGCAGGTGAAGCTGAAGCTCCACACAAGGCAGCGTGACCACCTCCTTCGTTTCCTGAAGAGAGTTGAGCCATGCCAAGCCGAGCTGCGTTTAGCCAATTCACAGCCACTTCTGTCGAGCTTTCCTTGCTCCAGAGCTACTGCCTGACTTCCCAGAGCAATGTCGCAACGCAGTGTTCCTGAGAAATCTCCTGTGAAATCAGAACATCCGATTAGTGACCGCTTCTGCAGATGCTTCATCAGGGAGGAAAATTAAGTCAGAGCTCGCACTTTCTTAGACATCAAAGCCTCAGAAGAGCACGAAATCAGCATAGGAAACCAAGTTTTACTAGTTCTGGTGCTCAGTGTTGTTTCTTACCAAGATCATAGAAAATACCCTTGGGGTGTCCTTCTCCACACTAGCAGGAACACTGGTTACAGGATTAAGTCCAGCTCTATTTCCTCCAAAATTTTACTATCTGCAAAGTGGTTACATCAAATAGCTGTGTTTGCTCTGCAAGAAACCAAATGTTCCCTGGTTTGCCTTCAATCCCAGGTGACAGAGTGTGGATGACTAACATTTTGCCAGCCGATTTCCAGACCCAAGAGACACGTCTGTATTTCTGAAGTCAGCCACGGGACCGTAACGCCAGATCCGCCACCCTCTCTCCAAAACTGGCATCAGAGCCCGCCCTTAGGGCAGGTATTTATTAACTACAAGCGCACGGAAAGCCTGTGCTCACTGGGGACCCACCATACGAGGTGTCCAAACCTGTGGCCACTGCACCGTGCAGCTCCTGAGAGTCGGAAACCCTTCTCCCGACTTTGGCTGGAAGTTCATCTCAGTTCATAACAGTTGTGTTTTACCTTTGTTCTGCTTCCCTATGCGCAAGCCTGTGGCCTAGAGGGAGAAACACTGCTTGAGTGTGCAGGAAACCTGGGCTAGATTCCCGTTCTCTTGCTCCTTCAGCTACTTTAAAAGGAAAAGGAGTGGGGTTTTCCAGCCACATGCGTGTCACATTCATGCATCTCGTTAATGCAGCATCGCGGGGAACTTGCTCTCCAAGCCTCATTACCTTTTGTTTCCAGTTCCAGGAACAGAGCAGACGGTTGCCAGACCGTGGTATGCAACGCTTACCCCTTGAAAAACCTTTAAAGAATTTAAACTTTGCACGGGCGTTTTAAGCAACCCCAGCTGCCAATTCCACATGAGACAATCTTAAGATAAATGGATGTTTGTAATCATCCAGGCGCTGGCGAAGGAAAGAACCACCATTCAGGTAAGCAGCTTATTAAATTTACCAGCGTGCCCTGGGTGATTGCACTACAGGGTTCACCCATGTCTGTCCACACTTTCTTGCAGTGCCATTTCTACCGTGCTCAACACTGCAATTAGCTTGATTTATATTAAACATTGTTACCGCTCCCTTTTCCCGTGTTCCCATCTTCGGGAAGCCTGGAGAGTTTTGACAGGAGTAAACCACAACTAATGGAAGCGGAAAATGGTCCAGCGACTGGGGATCTGGGCTCTGCTCCTTGTGATGCCACAGACCTCGTCAGGGGGAGCAGATAGCCTAAAAAGATGAAAAGCTGGTTTGGATTGAGAAAACCCACAGCAGATGCCTGTGGGTGCTCCCGGCTCCTGCAGCGGGGAGGGAGCGACCCTCTCCGGTTGCCCTCCCGGCAGCGGAGCAGTAGGAGCAAGACTTCAAGCAGGTAGAAATCACCTGGCATGGGGATTTCACGGCAAACCCATCTCTCGGGCGAAAAGTTTGCTGTGTGGGGTTGCTTCTTTCTGAAGTGGGATTTGCTGCCGGGCAGAGGGCCAGCCCCGAACTGCCAGAGCCCTCGGGGCTCGCTTAACCCCTGCCTGGCACCCCGAGTGCCGAGCCCACGCTGACGCTCGCCTTTGATATGGCCTCGCGCCCCTCAAAGAGCTCATGGGGGCATCAAACGAAAGCCCCCGAGCCTGCAGCGCTCAGCCCTGCCCGCGCTGCCGGCACCGGAGCCCACGTAGCACCCTCCTCCATCCATGCTGGGCAAATGTCTTGCCAAGAACCATGGGCAGATTTTGGGGACAGAGCCTCACCCTGCCCTTGCCGAGCATCCTGCAAGGTCCACTCGCTGCTGCCTGGTGCCAGCACTGTGGATGTGGTGGGATATTTGCAGAAACCAAGCGCGCCGAGGGCAGCCGAACCAAAGGAATCCAGTCAGAAGAGTTTAAGGAAAGGCTGGTGGAAAAGGGGCTGCCACTGTCACCCAGCTGCAGCCGTGACCTCGCTTAACCGCGCTTGGCCTCCTCTGAGCTGACACCTCATGGCACTTCTCCCATACACGCTTGTGCTCGACGAGACTGACTAAGCGATAATGCAAATTTACTGCAGCCTGACAAGCAAGAGATGAGAAAAAGATCTTGAGTGTTAGCTGTAGGGCAAGACTGAAGGGGATGCAGAAGTCACTCCTCTTGTGTTGGGACCTTGCACTCTCCGTGGACAAGCTTCGGAGGGTGGCACTGACCCTGTGGACAGGACAGCTAGCCTGCGAGGCTTGGGTCGCTCTCCTTGCCCTAATCCACACTGGATCAGCTGATTTCATTTCTAATTTCCTCACACATGTGCTCAAGCACAGCTGTGGAACATGAGCCGAGTCTGCAGAGGAAATCCTGAGATTTACACAGGCCCCAGTGGATTATAAAAACCTGGAAACCGGACAGATAACACTCATGTAACAGACTCGAAACATGCTGAGGAGAAAAAAAAAGATCACAATAGATTAAAACCTGCTGTTCTCTGCAAAATGTAAAAGTGTCTTTTCCAACACTTTGAACTACTGTGTTAAAACTTTGTAGGTAGCTATCGTTTCAAAGGTGTAATCTTCAGGAGGATTTTTTTTTTTTTTTAATGGATTTGGTAAAGTCGCAATAAAAGAGTTCTTAAAAGGGCTTGACCTGGAGGGCTGCAAGCTTTTTGCCTGGCGAGGTTCATTTCTAAACTGTGTGCAGCTTCCAGAGCTTCTGAGAACTTCCAAAATCTGGACTGGCTGAGCATGTTAAATGCACAAGGCAGTGGGAGTAAGAAATAAACATTTCTTGTTGGGAGAAGTTACGTTTTCCATCCCAATGGAACTGGTTGGACACTGTGTGGGTTTCTGACAGGGGACAGATAAATCTATTTTCCCAGCTTCTCCCTGCTTACAGGAAGCACAGACTTTCTATCTGAGGGTTTGGCTTTACTGCAGCCTGGGAGACGACCAGCTAGAAAAGATTTCATTCATGGGTTGGACGCTCAGTTGATTTCACACGGCGGCTGTATCAGTCTACACGGTTACCTGTAACTTGTGCGTTTGTAGACCATTACATGGACAAATGCTTCTCTTCCCAACTGCAAACGAATAATGACCATACCCACCGTTTTCTTTATGAAATATCTTTGTCCTGGTTCACGGTTTCATCTGTTCTGTGCCCATTGCTTCTGTTGCTTTGTGTTTGCCCTTAGACCTTTTTAATAACTTAAGCTAATGATCAATCTGGAAGGGGTGGCCACTGTCCTGGAGCAGAATTTTCATATTCCCCATATCAGTATTGTATGAAGGACTTTTCCCATGTATTTTCCAGTTGGCTACTGGCTCAGACCTGCCATTTTTGTGCTTATTGAGGTCTCCAGCTGCATCAGCAGGATCAACAACAGGCACAAGGTCAGACTGTTTTTTCTTAAGCTGTCAAATGTGATTTATTGCTTTTCTCAGGATCAATGACTTAAGAATTTGGGTTGCCAAGCTGTGCTGGGTCACGTCCACCCAGGGCGCTTCACAGGGCCAGAACCTCTTATTTCAAGGCCCCTTCTTCCCCCAGGACTTTTTGTGAATCTCGGTTCCATTTTATCTTGGGCATCAAAAGAATTTTGAGGAGGGGTCAGATAAAAGTTTGGGGAGTTTCCTCCGTCATTTCTATGAAGAGCAAACCAAGATGGTTTGGGGTTTGCAAAAGCAAAACCAGGTTGACTTGGATCTCAGATCTATTTTATCTCAGTCACCAATCTTTCATTTGAATTTGGGGTTTCCAAACCAAAAACCAGCGAAGACTTTGTAAAAAAACAAACCTGAAATCCAGCCTCCTCCACACATTCCAGGCGGTTGCTGAGAAGAATTCTCCTCCAAGTTCATTTTAATCAAACTGTGACAAGAAGAAACCTCAGCTGACATCCACCTCCCCCCAGAAGGAGCAAATCCCATCCTGAGAGGGGCAGAAAGAAGAACAGAGAGAAGCAGACAAGACCTGACTTGGTGTCTGCACTACCAACGTGCTCCAAGCTGGAGCTATTTAAATGCAAAGCAAGAACTCCAGGCATCTCACGACCTTTAGCATGGCTTGAGACACTGTGAAATGATGTTGCAAGCATCATATGACAAGACAGAAGAAACAACCGCTGAGATTTGCCTGGACTGCAGAAGCTGTAGGAGTAGTCAAGAGACTAGAGTGGTTTCAGCCTTGGTGCTTTACAAGATAATAGAGAAGGTGTGAAGGTGCAGAGTGCATTTCCTTGACTGTCTGAAGGACGTGGTAATGTTGTCTTCAAAAAGGGAGACACTTCCATCACAGATGGGGTTAATATTTTAGGACGCACAAACCTGGGGCATGTAGGAGGTGGGGCAGTGCAGGAGGCTCGGTTTTCAAAGGTGGGGTTGCAGCATTTGTATTTTGAGCCCTTCTCTTAATATCCAGAAAGAATCAGGTCTTGGCAGATGGTCGGTGACAGAAAGAAGGAAATCAGTCTCTGCAGGTCATTTTTTCCACCAGTAATGCGATCCCACCAAGAAAAAAGTAGTTTCCGTCCTCTCCCCCAGGAATCTGTGTCTCTCCTGTTGGATCCAACTCTTTAAAAAAGTTGCTTCCCATTTAAAAAATGGATTTCCTCAACTTGAAGTTTGTATGCAAATCCTTTCTACCACAATTTCCAAGGTATCTGTTCTGCTCTGAGCGTCAGCTATCATTCCCAAGGGTTTTGTGACATAAACTGTGGCTTTTCACCGAGAATCAAAGCTTCCTGGGGTGAGCGCTTTCTGTTTTCTTTTGTATGCTGCAGTTCTCCCGCCTCGGTTAGTAATAAGTAGCCAAATGAAAAACTGCCCATTCTATGTAGCTAGAACACGTTCACACAAATGATCTGGATTTTTTTGGTACCCCCTATAGCATTTATTTGGTGCGTGTCACAGGCCAGATTGAATGGGAAAGTAGAATGAGTCAGAATCTGCAGTGGTGCCTTTATTATTTAGTTCAGCCTTTCGAAATTATACTGTGAATAATCCCGAGAGCAGAGACCCTGCAATGGTCTAAAGACCATAGTCGGTGCAAAGTCGGACACCTAAATGAGTCCTCAGGGAGGGCTGTGCACACCATCCTTTTAATCGCTTCTTCAAGATATGGGCTGGCATGCCCAGCTCTTGAGCTTGCACTAGCACATGCGTGCCCTCACGCGTACACCTGCTTCTTGATGCCCTCCCCAATATTTGCTACGATCTGGGCACATTGCAGTTGACAACACACTGCAGGTAGGCCCAAGGGGACCGTCCCCAGAAGAGCGCGGCCCCTGCATGGCAGGCGTTGTGGGCAAGCTCGCCGCACGCTCGCTGCACACCGGCACGCACGGTGCCAAATGGTGTCCGAGGCGCTGCACTTTCACATCCATCCGAGGAGGATCGTAACGCGCTGTAACAACCCACCGGCAAGCCAAAGGCCCAGACTTGGGGATTTTATTGGACCATTAACTTGGACAATGAAATTCTTCAGGGAGGATATTTCTCGAGACAGACAGTTTCGTCAAGCAGTTTTTTCCATCCGACCCTGGGCCCCGAAAGTAACGACAGCCTGAACACAGAAACGCTGTTTGCTGATTGGTACCATGATCCCGCGAAAGTCAACCATGAGCCCGGTGAATTTTCCTCTTTAATTAGGTGTGAAAAGTCAACGGAGCCGCGTGGCTCTCGCAGGGGAACCGTAGGGAGGCTGTTCCATGGACAACCCCTTTCCACCCTGCAGCGCGGCAGGCCTCAGCCCGGTACAATCGCCCTTTGAAAGCCGGGCCACGGTTACAGCCCTGGCTTTTCTTCCCCTGATGGCAAACCGGGGAGAGCCTGGAAATCCTGTAACCCCCGGAGAGCTGAACAGTGCCTGGCTACGTCCGTGCCTCAATAGGTTTCTCTGCTGAGGGGATTCAACCACCAAAATCACTTCTGGGCTGGTTTTACTTTGCATTTCTATGCCTCTTTGCTGTCTGAGGATTGGAAGGCGTTCTGCGCGCTGGGTGGATTTTGTCCTGCAATGCTCGTGACGCAGCCGGGAGGATCGCAGTCATGTAGTGTAACAACACAGGAGACCGAGGCACTGAGTTGTTCATTATTTCAGGGTTTCCAAAGAGCTGAAATGCCATTTAAATGCCAAAATGCGGGTGCTGTGGGCTGTGCTTCCCGAGTGAAGTGGCACAGCATGGTGCACTGTCATCACCAGAGATAAAATGTGCCATCATCTCCAGAGCTGAAGCCAGGTAACAGGACAAAATATTTTCTCTGGTGCTTATTGTAGAGAATTATGGGTTAAAGTGACCTGCATGTTGCCTTTCTTGGGGATTTCCAGTGTGGGTTGTACTACTGAGTCTGAGACACATGGCTCCCTGCTCACCCGACAGCAGGAGCCTGTGGCACAGAGCTCTTAATCTCAAACAAAAGGACAAACTGTGGGGATTTAAGGCAAATCAAAGCAATTCCACCCAATTGCTTTTGTCAAGTCAGTGGCACAGCCAGGAAGGGATCTGGCTCCTTGACTCACCGACCAGCTCCCCGGCATCAGCTCAGATTTTTAGACATGCGCTGTTTCCTTATAAATTGCACCCCTATGACAACTTCAGGTTGTACGGAACAAATGGCAAGACTGAGGTGAAGTAAAAACTCCTGAGCAGGAGAAGGAAGAGGCGGAATGGGAGAAGGAGCACTTTTATTCAGCAGCAAGAGGAAGAAGGATGAGGCAGAGAGGGGTAACCGGCCATCCCAACCCGATGCGCTGCAAAGGGAAAGGCTCTCACCTGGTCCCGGATGGGTGAAAGGAGCAAATAAAACAATAACAAATGTTTTTATTACTCAAAAAGCCCATTTTGCACAGTGGGTTTCTGCAGCACCCGGCACAACAGCTTTCTAGCCAGAACACTAATTAGCTGTGACCATATAAGAAGAGACAGTGCGAAAAGAAGGAAAGAAATTAGGTCACCGCCACCAGATAGTTTAAGTCCATGCAAGGCTTAACCACCAGTAAGAGATCCACTAACTGGCTTTTGCAGCTCTCTCCAGATAAAAACCTCAAATTTTATGAGATTTCTTGCCTTAAACTGCGTAAGTCTTCATGACGAGTCATCCTTGCTCTGCCAAGTGGCCTGTCAGGCAGGCAGCTACATTGGCAATATTAAAATACCATCAAAGTATCACAATTTTTTCTTTAAAACATGCAATTTATTGTTAAGATCAGACACCCCTCACCTCCACACACAGCAATATGTGATTGCGGGAGTTAACCTTCCACACGTATCTGATGTTTCATTTCAAGTGGCTTCCGCTGCGCCGGTGGGGAGAAAGGACAAGCCAGCAACAACCTCATAAATTTATACAAAACTGAAACTTGGGAGGATTTTACATGGCTGACCGCAAAACAATGTGGTGTGTGCAGTAATTGAAACACTGCATTACAATTAGACAAGAAGGATATTTGGTCGTTCCTTCAATGTTAGGTCTGAGAGCATGCCTGCGTGGCATGGTTTGGGTGGCATGCAGCAACGCTCGTTTTCGCTGTAACCCAGCTAACCTGGGGACAGAAATAAGGACGTCTGCCCGACTCTGCTTACCTTACTATTGCAGCTGAAGAGCTGCTGCTGCTGGAGCAAACACCGTTATTATCGCTATCATTAACAGAAGCCGCGCACTGATTCCTATGCAAACATACCTTACGCAACATAAGCCAGTACGGCCCCAAGAACGTGCAGTATAAAGACCTGAGGGATGAAGCAGGGAGAAGCAGGTTTCTGCAGAAGAAACGACGCTGGGCGCATCCCTCTATCAAACTACAATTTGGTTGTAAAGTACAGTGAAAGCTCAGGTCACGTTGCTCAGATCGTGGGATAGGCCATGAGTTGTGGTGGCAGCCAACTTGCACTGTCCACGATGTGTGTCCAGGTTAGGATGCTGGAGAAGACTGCAGAAAATGAACAAAGAGCCATTACCACATAGCCGTGGTGGGTATGTGGTAAAGGCTTCAGCATTGCTGCTGGAGCTTGCAGTTTTCCAAGGAACTGCCACAACAGTGTCTGGTCACCAAACCAAGTGTTTGCAAAGTCTTCCAGAAATCTTCCACGGACCACACAGTAGGCTTCCTGCAAGGAGATGCAGTGCCCCTTGCTGTCTTCCAACTGTTTAGATGTCTAGCTTGATGCAATTTGGTGCGTGAGAGGACCGTCCAGCCAACAGAGAGGGAGATGAGACTGAAGCCTCAGTCACATTCCTGACATAACCTGACTTGAATGGTGTGAGCACTCCCTGCAGCTACCAACATCTACCCTGGCAGCCGAGTGAGGAGCCACCAGAGAAATATCCGATGAACTAATGACAAAAAATGAACCAGAAAGTGCTCGTGATGCATGTCCAAAGAAAGCAGATACATGGCTCAGCAGGCTCCAAACGTGGTGCTCTGACATGTGGGAGAGGATGGTGATGGGAAGGTAGGAGCACATCTGTAGCCTTGGCTCCAGCTAGGACCACCCCAGGGGACGCGGGAGCAGTTGCTCTTGGCTCTCATTTTTCCATGCAAGAAATCACAGACAGAAATATGATGCATCCACCATACGGCGAGTCCGGTGCATCCTGGACAAATGAGCTGCTCTCTGTGGCCGGGTGTGCGGGGTGGAGCTCGGCCCCGGTAGCCCCTTTCCCCTCTCCCACCTCCAGTGAAGCCGCCCCACGATCAAACCACGGCGCTTCACCAACACAATGAACTCAAACATTCCTCTTCCGGAGAGGATGTGGTCAGTCACCACACACATCTTCTGGGGCCCGACCACAGATCCAAACAGTCTGGTCACACATCACATGTAATCTTAACAGCAAACTTTCTGACATGCAGTTCAGACCTACCCCTGTCCTTGTGGGATATTTCCCTTATATCTCCATGATAATAAAGAGTGAGACTTGTTCAAAATATTAGTATCTGGGGAGAGAGAAAAAACGCTTCAGCAGACTATGACTCACACAAGAATTCCCTGAACCTGAGACGTGGGTAAGTCATTAGGAAGAATGAACTCAACCCAGCTCGGAGGTGAGGAGTCAGGATCTCTTCCCAAGCTGAAGCTCCCAAAGCCTCCCCCAATGAGGCCCTTACTAGGGGATTCATGTTGGCATCACACAGCAGATCCCACCCCAAGCAAGGCTCTGCTGACTGGGAGGTGGGCTCAGATGCCATGGTGGAGGCAAGAACCATCCACTGAACACATCTCATAGCAAGGGATCAGCTCTAAGGCCACCATTTCATGCTCTGTGGTAGGACATCAGCTTGAACATGGTGTGATAGCACCTGGAGGTGATGGCTCCTCACCCACCAGCAGCGCATTGGGGACTCTGAGCTCCAGATTTCTCTTATGTCCTCCCTTGTACGCTGGCCCAAATGCTCCTGCAAATTCTGCAGCACCAGCAGCACATGCCAGCATCGTCTCTGCTGAAAAAGGGCAATGTTTTGTATAGCGGTACTCTCCCGAAAAGATTGTTGTCCAACTTGCAATACATCTAACTACACGAGTCTGTATAAAAAGGGCAGAATGACATTCTTCCAGCCAGATTTTTCTTAGAAGAAAATAATGACTATGACTAAACCTAACTTTTCTAATTTTTCACTTTGATTAAAAACTCCGGATGTTTTTAATAAAAATAAAAACTCCCTTGGTATGTTTTTTGACTGAAAACTTTTATATGGGAGAGAAAGTTGGGGGTTTTTTTTAAATCTGAAGATGAAAATTCCTTTTTTTCTGGCGTATATTTTTCAGGCCATATATCAGGATTTGGGGTTTTTTTTGGTTAAGCTTTCTGCAGTTGGGTGAAGCGCGTTTTCCCACCAGCTGTAGACTGTGTATCAACACATTCGTTTAACCAACCTGAAGTTCCCCTGTTTAATATCTCCTGGTGTCTATTAAAATGCAATTGGTACAATATATAGTCTCCACCTTCCAACAGTTAGCACAGAACATCAGTAATTTATCAGCATTTCCACCTATGCTTGGAGTTGCAGATATTTGCAGTAACTATTTAGTAATGACTTTCTTATGGCTTCTGTTGCAGATATAAAAGCTTGTAATGTTGAAATGATTGGTTTTTATCAGTCAAAGTATTTTCCAATCTGTCCCATTTCCTCCACCCACATATTTTGTTTTGTGTGAGGAAAATTAAATAAACAGGATCCATTTTTCCAATGAAAACAAAATCAGTTTGCAAGCCAAAAGGAACTCAGCTTGAATGCAATTGGGCTGTGAGCAATTTAAAACTATTTCTGTGCTTGTGTTAATGAAGAAATTAAGAGTTTAGAGGGAACAAAATCACCGTGAATGACGCACTGGAAATAGTCTAACTCAGCTCTGCAGGATAATGCGTATCATTTGGACATGGCCCTAGTTGTTGATAACATCGCAGGAGCATAAAGGGCATGTGGCAACCAAAGTTTTGGAAACCAAAGTACAAACCAGCTGCTTCCATGGCTCCGGGTCCAGCTGCTCAGGAGCCAACTACCAGCACTTGCTTCTCTTTGGCCTCACAAGCAGCAGAGTCAAAGCAGCAGCTCCTGAGCCCCAGAGATGGTTTGTTGTAGCTCATGGACGTGGCACAGGGAGCCGGGAAGGGCATCCCAGGATGCTATCTTTTGGAGCCATGGCCTCTTCTACAGCTCCTGGAGATGGAGACAAAAGATGAACTTCCCAGTCTGTGAGCCACGCACTCTCCTAACTCTCTGGTCCTGCCTTAATTTCTCCTGGGCTCTCATTAGCGCTGACCCCGGAGGAACCACTCTGGCTACTAGCCCCCATCCTGCTCCCAGCAGCCCTGTCCACATCCCATCCTCTTCACGTGCAGCAGATGATCATCCGGCTGTGTTCACATCCCTGCTTGAAATTTAGAAGTGGCTCGTGCCCAAGAAAAGGTCACTTCCCCCCCAAACTAGAGGAGCCAAGTGCTCCTGCCTCCCCGACACTCCCACGTCGCCGGCCAAGTGTAAGCGGTGACGGATGACTTTTTTAATAAACACGGCCAACAGCCCAGCGAGCTGCAACCAACCCTGCAATGAGCCCGAAACACATGGCGTCGGCCAGTGTGTCCCCGGGGAGGATGCTCAGCAGTCCAAGGGTTTCTTCGAGAGCTCCTCGCCATTCCGGGCTGTCCCGGGGTATTTCCCGGCCAGGACTTCAGCGGCCAAGGAGAGCTTGCATCGAAGCAGAGGGCGTTTCCATAAAGAAGGGAAATATCTAGAAGCATCTCTGAGGGTAGAGGCGAGTTGAGAGGGTTCAGAAGCGGGATGGGGGCTGCGGGAGGGAGGGCAGCAGCGACAGGTTGCCTCCGAGCTGCTGCTGGCACATGCTCCCGACCGCCTGTTGCTGCCTCTGAACAGATGTGGGCAGTTTCTCAGATGATGAAGTATTGAATATGTTTCTCCTTCAGGGATTATTACTACTAAATAAATCTGCAGGTTTATATGTTTAGCAGCTGACGGAGATTCTTTTTCCCTCCCCTTCTCCGTTATATTATTCCTTGCAGCAAGAGCCAAAACAAGGCTTTTAAGCCAGGGAGCAGAGAGAGAACGATCAGGATGTGATTTGGGAAATTTTAGAGACAATGCTAGAGCAAATGGGGGCAAAATATCCTACCCGAAACGTAGCTCATGTATTCATTTAAGCTTGTTTCTTGGTGTATCTTGGACTCCATGAGCATTGGTTTAACCACCAGTTCATAAATTCGTCTGATATCTTTAGAATTTGTGGCCTGGGAAAAGATCTTTCCTTCTCTCCTGGTGGTATTGGATTTGTTTTTTTTTTTCCTTTCTTTCTTTCTGAGCTGACTTTGAGCAACATGGGGCTTGGATTTACAGTGTTTTAAGTTCCATTGAAAATATTCCCTGATCAGCCCCGAAATGAAAGACAGAGAGTGTGTGATGAAGGAGCCCGACCTGTTTGCAGGGGTGTTCCAGCTCCTCTTTGGTAATGGCAGGTTGATCCAGGGTCATGAGCTGAGTCATGCAGTCTTGACGTTTTGATGTCTACCTTTTTTATTAGAGCGTCTAAACTTACTTGAAGGCACCTCTAAAACCAGCCAGGAGAGAGGCTCAGTGCTGTTTCTGTGGCCTCTGTGGCTCCTGGGTGTCTGGCACCAGAGACACCCTCCCACCTCCGTTGCAGGACTTTGCTTCCTAATTCCTCATTTCATTTGCAAACTTCTCCTTGTTTCATAAACATTCAATTCAGATTGCCGAAAGGCCACGGCTCTGGAGAAATAAGGGACGTGCAAGAAACGCTTGCCCATATAGCAAAGCTGATGGCAGCCGTTGCTGCACCTGAAAAGCTCCAGAACGGTTTTACCTGTGACGGGATATCGCTCAAGGGATGGGGGACGCCTGCGAGACAGCACGTTGCTCAGCTGCTCTGGTTTAGGAGCCCAACCCGGCACTTGGTCCCCGCACGTGGGAGCGAGGAACCCCACCGCGTGCCTAAGGGTGCCTGCGTCCTGACACTTGGCCATAGTAATCGCCATCATAATCCCAAAAGCACTATGAAGAGAAGAATGCGGTTATGAATTCAGCTCATCCAGAGCCTCAGGAAGCCAAGGAAGCAGATCCCACTTGGGTGGAGCAGGAAGGTGTATCATGCTGCTTGAAACTCCCTGCTGCTTTGACGGCAAATTTAAAAGCTGAGACATCCGCAGGAGAAAGTCTGGAGGAGGGTGCGGAGCACGGGGCAGGGCGGCTGGGGCTTCTCTCTTGGGGATGGACGAACGCCGTGCCCCAAGCTGGCAACGCCACCTCTGTGGCAGGGGACACAGCTGGCTTCATGCACTGCTTTTCTCAGCTGCTGCATTTGGGATGCGGATGTGGCGGTGGCCATCCAGCCCCCGGCAACGCAAGGTCCGGGCAGCCTTTGCTCCCCTCCCGGCCCCGTGCCCAGGGGGGCGGCAGGTGCTGTGTGAGCCCGGGACCCGGGGCGTTTTTAGGAAAAAGGGGATGATTGGAGTAAATCTGGTACAAATGCCTGCTCAGTTTGCCCGTTCTCAGGAAACACTCACTGCTGCCTTTTCCACCTCTCAGGCACGAGCTAATTAAAACCTGCATCAAGTAGAGCGTCAGATAAAAGTAACGGGATGCACGTGGAGACGGGGAAGCGGTTGGACTCATGACTGTGTTCCTGATTCCTGGCTCGGAGCTGTGGTCAGCCCTTGGAACGTGCCTCTGAAGGTGTCTCCTCGGCACTCGCCATGCGGCGAGCATATGGCGGGAGCTGGGCTGGTCCAGCCCTCCTCTCCGCTGCGAGACGCCGCCGAATCGCCGGGCAATTAGGTAAGAATAAAGCTGAAGTGGGCTCTCATGTTACCAGCGAAAAGCCAATGCAAGTAGTACAGAGCAACTTACATCACAAGGCTGAGGTTAATGCGTTTCACAACAGCACATGAAAATCATTTAACAGATTGTTCTTTATTTAATGGTTAAAATGGAGGCGGGGGACGGGGAGGGGAAGATGCCGTGTAGTCCCACGGTCGTGGGGAGAAACCTGCTCTTGGACTCATCCCGCCTCCCGCCCCATCCCATCACAAAGCCAAGGAGGAAAGAAATATTATTTGTAGTGTGTTTTTAACAAAAATATATTTGGGTTTTTTTAATTTTTACATCCCAGTTTGTGTGAATGAACACGATATTACACTGGTTTAAGAGAACTTTGGCAGCTTTTTATTGCAGTTTTACAGCACAGTTGTTCTTAGAAACAAAAGGTTTGAATTAATGGTGTTTTAATGTACAGGATATGACAGAAATGAAATGCAGAAACAGTTGGCTTGCACACTGGGATCCAAGTCAAAATAAAATTTGGCCGTAAGCCTGCAGCGCTCCTCTGGGACACCCAAAAGGGGTGTGAACATTAACTCATACAGCAATAACCCTGGCGATCATGAGCCTGCTTCAGACTCCCACTAATGCAATAATTGAATAAAAACCATCTTCAATTGTCGTATTAAAAAGCAACCTTGAACGCTGGATAAAGACACAAAAGCAGAACAAACCGCATGTCCTGAGCCGTTCAAGGTTCTGGTTAGCTACAGTTTTCCTGTTAAAGGTAAGCCTCCGACTGAGTCTGAAGCTTTGGTTTGTATCTGTTAAGATTTAGCAAACTACACCAAAAAAAAAAAAAAAAAAGAAAGAAAAAAGCACTGCAGATTTTGCTTTTTTGTTTTTCCAAGGCAGTATAAATCCTCCAAGTACCCAGACCAGAAGGCAGGGATGATTATCATCAAAATATCTCTGACATTTCCTTCAGGGTTTTTGACATACTCAAGACCTCTTTCTATCTTTGTCAGTGTCTTCCTCTGCTGCCTACAACCACGTGCCTTAACTCCTCCATCTCTCCAGCCTCCAACTTGCCTCTGATGTTTCATGCGAGGAGGATGCATTGTGTAGTTGACGACTGCTTCGTTGTGGTGCCAGCTTGTTCCACAGACTCAACTATTTCTTTCTTTTTCCCTTTTTTTTTTTTTTTTTTTTCATTTTGGTAATTGGGAACAGGCAGAAGTTTGGGTATTAAAAAAAAATAAAATAAAAAAAAAATAGTGTTCCACATAATTTAGAGAAGTTAACAAAGCGTGAAACTAAATAAAAAACACCATCCGGTGCTGATCTCAACATTTATATATGCGTGAGTGCATATAGCCGTATAGAATATATTTGAACTAGATCCCTTTTTTCAGAACAAGATTGTTGCTGTTGCTCTGACACTGGATAGCATTTTGAAGACTTTTTGACCACATCATTTTTTTTTTTGAATCGTGGTATCTGCTTGAATGCTTCAAGTTTCCTGTTTTGGGGACTTTGCCACAGTACTGGCATCTCTCTAACCTGCCACAGCACTATCTCAGAAACACAGTCCTCTGGGTGCTTTTTGGAGGTCTGATTAGTCAAAGTGGCCACCTTGGATGGGGTCTCCTTGCCTTCTGCTCTTTCTGAAGGTTGGAAAGTCCTATAAGGAAGAAGATTTAATAGGGCAAGAGAGTTAATGAGTTAAACTGCCTACATTCACTGGCATTGCTCTTGTATGAGAGGATGCAGATGTACAACAGCGGTGCTGTCAGGCTGGGGAGCTGGAAGCTGGGAGGTCCAGAGCCAGAAGCCATAATTCGACATTGTCACTGAACGAGATGCCACCAAGGGGAGAGGAACCAGTAGATTCCTCCAGCAGATTTCCCAGTGGCCACATTCACAAGCACAACCACGTCCAGGACACTCTCTGCCTACATGGACCATGTCACCAATGCCCCTTGCATTCCCTTCTTGTCTCCAGGAGGATGGAGCTCCCTGGAGCTGCGTGTGTTCCACCAGTGGATCTTGGCCCTAGAATGCAGAGTGGTTCCTCCAGGTTATGCCTTAAGCATTGATACTGGCAGCTGGCTTGTGTCTGTCAGTGTGAGGCTCAGCATAACATGGTAAAAATTGATTCCTTCTACATTTCTTCTGTTCTTACCCCAAGCCCCAGATTAGACACATGCCTCGCCCCTCGCTAGCAAAGTTGATTTCCTGGTTGTGATTAGGGATGGTTTACATATATTTCCTAAAGTTGTTTTCCTTTTATTACTATCATTTAAACAGAATTCTGTGTATCATTGCTTTTCCGAGACATCTGCACTTCAGAAGACCCTTGCCAACTTTGGTCCTGAGATGGGACGTCGAAACCCACACAGCCAGGAGGACTTGCACTGGCTGAGGCTCTGACCCAAACTTCCTCGTGTGAAGTCTCAACCTCCCTGTCATCCCACCACTTCAAACTCGAGCTGCAAGAGGCACTGCGGGGAATTAGAGCACTTTTAACAGAGCACTTAGCGGAAAGTGCAATCTTAAATCACCACATGAGAAAAAGCCACCGCGATGAGTAATAACGAGGTGTCAGACTGTCACTTCTCCTCTCCCTCCAGATGAAGGGTAGGATGGAGTCGGGCCAAACCGGGCACATGGGGGAAGGAGTTGTGGGGCTGGGTGTGCAGGTCCTTCTTTGCTCCCCTCCCTCCAAGGAGAAAGCCAACGGCTGCTGGACAAGGGCTGTTGCAGATTCCTTGCCTCTCCTCCCCGGCACAACTGGCCAATGCTTTCAGCGTGAGTCTAACTCTCCCCTCCCCATTCCCATGTCTGCGACGAGTGAGAGGGAAGGTGACAGGGAAACTGGCAGTCCTCCTGAGCTCTTTTTTCCCTCCTGAAATTAAGTCATGCTTCTGAGTAAAGAGGTGGATTCACTTCTTCCATTAGTCCCCTGCCATGGTACAAGGGGGCGTGAAGCTCTTCCCTTCAGCACTGAGCAGCTCTGTGTTTGGGATCTCCCTGTCCTGCATTTCAGGTACACCTTCACCTTCTTCAGGGGAGCAGTGGGAGTTTATTCCTTGCTGAAGGCAGAGCAGGGCTTTCAGATGCATTAGGAGGCTGCACATTCATGTACAGCTCAGCCATTTCTAATAAAGGGGCGATGGAGTGGCCTTCAAGAACAGAGCACCCAAGCTTCCATGAGAGCAGAGTGGATTCAGGATCAATATTTCTTCTACCCAGGCTGAACTGGGAATGTTGGTTTCACTGCACCCACACTTCGTGGGACTATATCATTCCACTCAGACCCTGTCTCAGCTGGGAATCGCAGAGCAGTTGGATTCTGGGATTTACCTCCTTTACCAAAAAAAAAATAAAAAATAAAAAAATCAAAATATTTCAACATTGTGTCACATTGTGAAAGTCCCACTCATGCAGCCAAAACAAAATGTTCTGACCTTATTCACACAAAATTGCGTCATACGCTTTGATTCCTCCTCCACTCTTCTTGCAACTGTAAAACTCAGTCCTTTTCCCTTGGCAGCATCCCTCTGGTTTTACGAGGTCTGCGGGGGGTTATTAATGTAATTCCTGACTCCCTGACAATCCAGCCCAAGAAGTGGTTTTCCCAACTGAAAACCAGCCCTCAGATCCCAGCTGGTCCCACAGAAACAAGTGTCATTCAGACAAAAAATTGCGCACACCTGAGCACTACCCTGTGCTGCGTTGGAGGGACGCTGCAGCTTCCAGGGGCTTTGCCTTCGCTCTGAGCCGTTACTCATCGTCGGGGACATTTCTAAGCATATCTCCTTGTTTCAAGTTCTCCTCCTCTCCTGCTTTATCGTCCCTACCGTTCTCATTCCTGTATGATGGATACCTGCCTCTATGCTATAAAAAACCCCATTATTCTGCTGTGAATAATTGATTTAAGCAGCTGCTATGGTGTCTAAGGCTGAAAGACTCTGACTTCCTCTGCACTTAAAGGTTAAAGATGAAGGTCTGACAATTAAACTAGCACGTGGAGAAAGGAGGAGGGTGATTGCAGCCCCTAACCGTCTCCCATAGCTGCTTAGGGAGTCAGAACCACACAGCCCTGTAGACACAATGGTTTGAATAACTTTTTGACATATGTGCCTACGTCCGCCCTGGACTCACGGATAGTGTCGCGATAACCCGTGCATCTTCCCATACCAGAGCAGACCGAGTTTCCCTCTTAACTCTGTGAGACAGAGCAAGGTGATGCCAAGGAAAGAGCAAGATGGCATGCCGGTAATACAGATGCAGTGATACCTGGCAATTAAGGGGACGTGTGCCAACAAGTTAGAAACAGGCACTTGTGCCGAAATACTGGGATCCCAAACCCTATGTACTGGAGCCCAGTGAGGTCTCATTATACATAGATACATCCATTCCTTTCTTGAATTTTACAGCTCTTGGCTCTCAGTGTCATGGCCCAAACCATGACACAGGTGATTAGACTCAAACTGGATTAATTACCTGTTCTTTGCGTAATAACTTCTACCTCTTTCCCACCTACATACCAAGATGGCAAAGGGGGAAGGAAGAGCTCCCCAAATCTGGCCCAGAACAGAAAGAGCACCCACGTTCCTGTCCTCAGCTGCCATCAGCATCCCTTGCTGGTGTGTGATGGCAGACCAGCAGCATTGGTCCCTCTTCCTTGACCCCATCCATAGGAAGAGGGATGGGGGGCATAAATTTACAGATGCCACGAAGCGGTTAGGTTCCGTGTTTGCATTTTGAACGCAAACGCAAGAAAAGGCTCTCCCCACGCATGTTCGTCAGATGAATGTGAGAGCTTTCCAGGCAGCAAGGTAAAACTGAGAAGATATTAAGGGACAACCTGCGCTCCCCTGGAGCCAGAGAAATCCTCCCACTGATTTTGCAAAGACTTCCACAACGACAACCCGGCAGCGCCTCAGGCTCTTCCACCGCGCAGGGCGGGAATCACAAGCCCCAGGACTGCATTGCCATGGCAATGGGTGGGTGTACAATTTCCTATTGCCTCTGTGCACCACATCCAGAAATAACACTTCGGGGGGGCGGGGTAGGGGAGTGGGAAGTCACATTTTTTAAAACGTGAAGTTCCACAGGCCTTGTCCCTAAAGGATCGATATCGCCGCGAACAGGAGAGGGCTCGGCGGAGAAGTCAGTGCTATGTTTGCGGTAGCAAAGCAACAGTAGCTAATGTGGAAGACCGTTCCAAGGCTGTTTTTTATTACTTGAGGACCCTTTGAATTAGAGTTTTAACAAGCATTACTGACTCAACCGGTAAACATGGTAACTGTTGCTAACAGCGTGCAACAATTAAGCAAATTAACCTCAACACAGCAGCATGCTGTGGTGCTTACAGGCCTGGTTGTCCGCCTTCCCCTGTGAAATCAGAAGGGCTTTTTGGCCCCCTCCTTGATTTAAGTGATGCTGGTTTTTCCAACCCAAAAATTTTGGGCGTAGTTGGCCGAGGCGCCTTCGCAGCTTGATGTGCCACAGGAAAAAAACCTGCCCTTCCAGCCAGGGAGCTGAGAAGGGACAAAACGACAGTGATGCAGAGGCGAAATCTTTTCCTTCTCAGATGTCCCATCAGCTGACCGCAGGCAGCAGAAGAAACCATCGTGGTGTTCATTACCTTCCAGGCTGTTGTTATGGCACGAAGAATCTCCCTTTCACCTCGGGAAGGCTTTAAATGCTGCCAAAGTGGTGGTCAGGCTTCTGGTGTAGAAAAACTGTGTGGGTATTGGGGCTGGGACTGGAGCGAGGGCAGGGACTGATGCTATCAGAAAATTCGGTGCTCAAGAAAACACCATAATGGACCCAATTCTCGACAGCAGTTTTGCCCGACCTCTGCAACTGAGGCTTTTCATGGCTGCACGTATAGGCCGCGGCAAATCAAGGCACCCAAAAGCCAGAGTCAATTTTGGCAACGGAAAACACAGTGATCGCCCAGTGCCAGCGCTGTAGCTCAGCCTTTGCTGACGTGCAGGGAGAACATGGACCTGCCAGCTCTGAACATTCACCACAACCCCGTCGCCCTTCCTGCCACCAGCATCCAGAATGAAAACGTAATTTTATTTAAACGAGGACAAATGAAGCAGATAAATGCGGAGCTGCCATAGCTCAGCTGAAGTCCAATAAATCACCCTGAAAAATACGTACCTGTTACTAACTTCTGGGTTTCAACCAAAGAGAAGTCACTGACAAAAGCATAAGTGACAGAGTACACAAGTGGGGATGAGAAGACCCTTGGAGGGATGCATACTGGTTATCTGCACCCAGCTGTACCATCCCTGCCATTTAACCACACTCTAGTCAAAGAAGTGCCTTGTCGCCACACAAATATGCCAGCATGGCCCAGGAGGTCGGTCTGCTGCCCCTTCCCCTGGATGGTGTATTTCTGGTGTCCGCCGAGACCATCAGGTGAATGAGATTTTGCTGCACCAATATCCAATATCTTTCTCTTCCCGACAGAGAAGGCCAAGGTGGCTTGTGGACTGAAATTAGAGAGAGCTTGGTCAGCCTTCCCAAGAAACCAGAAGGCAGTGAAATCCAACCCAGCTTAGTAGACTCAATTAAGACTTTAAATGATGCTTCATTTTCATTACTTATAGAAAAACAAAAAAACCAAGACGTTAAAAACCAAGACATTTACTAGGAAATTCTTGGCATTTCTTCTTGGAACGTTTCATGATCATTCTGGGACATGGGTTTTCAGGAAAACACAGAAAGGAAGGATATATTATTCAGGGAATGTTGCAATGCCACACAGCTTTGTGACCAATATTATTTACAAAATACGATTTCAAGAACAAACAAAAGAAAGAAAATTAAAAGCCACCGCAGTCTGAAGATGGGGAAACTGAGGCACGGGCTCATGTAGGCGAGCAGGAGAGATGCAGGTAATCCTCTATGGTCCAAGATGCTGCACGTGTCCCAAGAGCCATCTGTACATCTCATGTGGGTCCTGCACAACGCCTGTCTGTGACAGAAGTGACAGGGTGACAGTTGGAGGCTGCAGGCAAAGCTGGAGCCAGCCCATCGCCGGGAAGTCAGAGCATCCCCTGGCAAAGCAGGGGTGGGGGTGAGCGTCCGACAGAGCAAGGGGCTTTGGAGAAAGTGCTTAAGAGATGAGTCAGGACATCGACCCAACGGGACTTTGGTCTGCAAAAAGGCTGAGAAAAGGCTTCGCTGTTTGGCCCATGACAATAGGAAACCATCCAGATGAAAATCTGCGGTCAGAAGCTCTCTAGCTTGGAGGTCTGCACTGGAGCAAGTGAGCTTTTCAGCAGTGCAACATGAACCTCGAGCAGATCAGCAAGGAAATCACTCTGTGACAGTAGCTAAAAATACGCTGGAGCAGAAAACATTTCAAGGCAGGCCAGGGCCGGCTGGAGCACCCTCTCCCCGGCAGACCTTTCCAATCACTCTAGCGTGCTTCCTTTTTCCTTCTTTTTTTTTTTTTTAAAAAAAAAAACAAAACAAAACTGAATTGGATGGGACATGACTTCCTATTGCGACCAAAACTGCTTCCGTAGGATTGTGGGGGAGAAACCAGAAAATAAATATGTTAATTTTTCCTCTGAGGCCAGAGAAGAATAAGAAAAGAGAGGCTGGATATGCAGATGGATAAATGATTAACCAGGCGCTGTCCTTTATCTGCCTGGAAGTCCTCTGAAAAATAAAGGTTAAGAAAAGAGTACAGAAGCAACTGGCCATAGAGCTCATTAATCTGTCTCTTTTCGTTGGCACCAGCCAGGTAGCTGCACCCCCAGGGGCTATCAGCGTCCACTTTCAACATATTTCTTTGATAACCGAAGCGGTTTTTCATGGCCAGCAATGACTAAGTGATGGGTTTTGCGCTGTTACCTTACCTTACCTTACCCCCAATGTTTCCAGATCACAGGACAACACAATACTCAGCTTGGCAAAGGAACCTGGCCAGGCACCGTTTTTAATATGATTTCCAGAAAGAAAAAGCCCTCAAGTCTGTATGAGAGAGAGCCCGGGTTTCTCCAGAGTTAAATGCTAAGGGAGAGTTGAAAAGAGAGGAAGGCATCTGAAAACACAACTCTCCTTAATGAGGGAGTCTTGACCAGCATAGTTGGGGTTTTTCCAAGTATTTTCATTGTTTTGCTCCATTAGCAAAAAGCAGCCTATGTTCCCAATATGCCGTAGATGCAAAGTTGAGAAAAACCGTCACAGGGAGGTTCTCGAGGCAGCTCACATCATCCTCTCCTGCTCAGGCAGCGTTGGGCAATTGTACTTTGCAGCTGTACTTTGCCTCTCTCCAGCAGCCATCGTGCCATCCTCCCCCACTGCCTTCGGAGCAATAACGCCCCAAGGCCGTGTCCACGCCACAGCAGGTTCCAAACGGGGCAGACTGGGAAGAGCCAACACACCCTGGTGTCGGGATCTCTGGGGTCACCCTGCCAGGCAGCACCCCCCACACCCTGTGGCTTCGGGAACTGGAGAAACTGAGGCACAGCCCGGGGATGGGTGTCAGAAGGGGCGCGTTATCCCATTTCATAAATCGTTGAGCCAGGACACTCATCGACGCTCAGAGTCCCCAGCAAGTTTGGCAGAGGACAGTAAGTAGCGGGCAACCGGGGAAAGCAAAGCAAAGTAAATCCACTTTTGCGTTCATCAGGGAACGTGGCAGGCAGCGCACGGGGAGGGAGGAGAACGGGTTAAAGTGATCTATCCAGCCGGAGATCACAGGAGACCCCCCTTTGTCAATCTGGAGTGCTTGCCAGATATTGGGTTGAATAATTAAACAGCTACTTAACCCTCGGACAGCGTGTCTCCCGCTCCCTCCCCTGCTCCTGACAGCCTGTACTTAAGTAGCTATGGCAACGACTTGGGCGCCAGCCTGTTGACTGAAGAATATGGAAATCACAAGGATTTAATTTTGCTGTGGCACAAAAACTTGTTTGATCTGAGGGTTGTGGCTTTTCTGCAGCTTTCAGCAAAGAATAATTTCTATATTCATATCTCCCATTCAGATGTCAGTTAACAGCTCAAAAAAAAAAAAAACCAAAACAAGAAAAGAAAAAAAAAAAAAGGCCAAAAGATTCTCCAAAAAAATATATAAATCATCCCCTTTTTCTGGGCTGGATTAACACTTGAGATGCCAGTTGGAGGGAGCTGCCTCTGCTTCATCCTGACGTCAGAAGGGCTGGAGATGCATCTGCCCCGAGCGTGATGAAAGGAGCAGGGCAGTGGGAAGTGTGGTGGGAACCACTGCAAGGGAAGAGCCAAGGAGGGCTCAGAGGACGCATGAAAGAGCCAAGGGGAGAAGCAGTCTAAAAAACTTCAGGGGCTAGAAGGAACTCAAGGAGCATCCAGGAAGGCTGCAGCAGAGGCTGGCAGGGTCAGGGAGTCAAGGGAATAAACTGAAGACCGGAGAGCATCTGGTTCTGCAGAGCAAGGAGGTAAACCCCCAAAGCGGGGGCATCCCTGCAGCTGCATCTACTCCGACGCTGCAGGGAAACTGAACTGGAGGCAAATGGGAGAGCTGAGCCGCAGCCAGGACACGGAAAATCAGAGCGGAGCTGCCAGCTGGGGAGACAGGATTCATCCATCACCAGAAGTGGCCATCGCAGAGCAGACTGCAGGTGGACGGATCAGGTGCAGATAACTCGTCCACTTGGAAAACGCTGTTTCCAGGCCAGTTAGTTATCTGGGGGCCGGTCGGGTTATAGCCCTATGAGGAAGACGCAGAGGGAGGAGAAGATACTAGGGACAAACAGAATTTTGTTTTCATCCCACCTCTTTACCTCGATAAAAACTGCCTGGCAGGAAGCTCCTGCCGGGGAATCTATTCATGCTCAAAGACCAGAGGCATTTAGCTCTGGCCTTGGAGAAAGGACCTGGGAGTCTCACATCACTGCTCTTATCCTGGATTTCCCTCTGTACCGGCTTGGATCTCTCTTTCAGGCTGCTTTCCTAAAGGAAGCTGATCAATAACTTGAGTTAATGAAGGAATGACAGAAATATACAGGCATCAACTGTTTGCTGAGAGGCTAGTGCCGCATCGCCAAAGGCACTGGTTTAAACTGTTCTTGCTATTTTTGTTTTATCTTTCCTGAATATTTGTGGGGTGGAGGCTGAAGCAGAGAGAAGAGGCTTAAATGCAAAAGCTGAAATTCAAAACACATGGTATCAAAAAGTCATGTGCAAAGCGTGCACGATTGTAGCCTACGGAAGCCAACAAACCTTTGCCATAAACAGTGATGGGAACTGGACTGGTCCCAGTGCTTGCATTAGAAGCTACTGCTGATTCATGTAAAAAGGGTCTTCCTGCCACCCTTACCTTAGGTCAGCTGAGGCTGAGCGCCCTGCAGCCGTGACTGTATACCACCTTTTACATCTGTTATTTCTTCTCCGTTTTCAAAAACTCTAGGGTATGAAGAAGAAATAAGGCTGTGATTTAGGCACTCTCTAGGGCCAAAACAAGCGGCACCCTGCCTGGCAGGAGGGAGGTGCCCAGAAGGATGCATCTTTTCCCTGCAGAGGACATACAGACACCTTCTCACCATGACACAGCTCCTTTGCAAGCAGAGCCAGGAGGAATGCAAGGAGACAAAGCACCTGATACATCCGATCCTTAGAGGGCAGGATGGGATCAGCAGGGTGCAGGCACCACCTTCAGGAGCTAACCTCTGCCCATGGGGAGCCTGCTTCGCTGCCAGGACTGTGTGATGCTGGGGCTGGTGGGAAGAGCCCAGCCCTGCAGAAAACTGTTGCTCTTAGTGTGATCTCAGCACGTAGACAGCCCCTTCGGACGCAGGATCCAGTGTGGCGGGGCTCATAAGTGCTACAGAATTACAGAAAAATCATAGTCCTGGCACTGTGGCTTCTCACCAGTGGAGCCGGTGGGCAGCAGCTGACTGTGCAAGCTGCCAAGGGAGCAAGAGGATATAGTTAATGGGAGAGCTAAAGCTCATTTTTCTCATCCCTGGTAAATCCACTCCTCAGTTAAAAGCTGTAACAGCTTGAACCAAAGAGCACAGGCTCTGCAGCTGCTGGCTGTGACAACTCGTGACCTCTGTGGATTGGCAAAGATGGAAGGCTCTTGTAACACACACCCCAGGAGGTTGCTCTGGCTCCTACGTGGGCTGAGCTCTTCACGTCTAGCCTTATGTTGGAGCTGAATTTTAAATGCTTAGTGTAAGAGTTCCCTGGGGCTTGGGGGGTTCCTCTGAGGTACTGCTGCAATGCAAGAAAATCACATTTTTTTTTAAAAAATACCCTACAGAAGTGACAACCTTCACCAGGTTGGCTCACCATTTAGATGGATGTTGATTTGCAGAAGCACCCAAGTGTCTGTCCACCTCTCTGGCTCTCCTTTCAGCCACCCAGATTCTAAAGAGGTCAGCCAGGTATCTCACAGGAGTAGGTTTTCTTAGGAAAATTCAAACCTGGTTTGCCTTTTGGAAGCAAGCAAGAGAAACACTAGAGGAGCTCTCCTAGGAAAAACACAGCAAGTTTTTTTAACTGGTCCAAGTCCAGATAAACAGAACTGTGCAGAGGGCTTTGGTGGATGTGTCAGGAGTGGGGAGGAAGGTAGGACCTGAGTGGTGTTAAATTTATCCAAGACTTTCAGATGCAGGGTGAAAAGGCAGCAGAGGTTTCGGGATAAATAGTTCTAATGTCTGCATCAGCTATTTCATTCTTAGGATGATGGAAAACCCTTAAGGCTCCCAGAGTCGGTTCTGGTCCATTGAACACATAAATTATGCTACGTTTCAAAGTTGTCTGAATAAAGTATGCACAAATAGCCAGCTGGGCAGAGGACACTAATCCCATGCTGTAAAAGGTTTTCCCTTCTCAGCCATCTGCCTTTTTTGCTGTCCATAACTATCTGTCAGCTAAGTGCAGAATGGGTCAGGTTTGGTCATCAGCCATCCTTGAGCAGAGAACTGCAGGAGAGTACCTCGCTGGCATCCATCCAAAAAAACTCTATTTCCTTTTCAGGAAGGCAGCAAGCCCGGGCCATGGTAAACGTCCTTCTCAATTCCCAGTTTAACAGCTGGTGAGGGCATCTCCCTGGTGCACGGTGGTGGCCTGAAATGTGTCAGCTGCAAAGAAAGCAGCTCAGCAATTAAACAGAACTCAAGCAATTACCTGACCTTGAGATATCTGCAGTGGTAGCGATCAGAAACCTTGGAACAAAGTCATGCAATCACGAAAACATTGACCAAGGCATTTGTTGATGGCCTCTAATTTGCTTGAACAACTCCTAAACAATCCTGCCCAAAGACCACCTATCTGTCACTGCTGTGAACGCTCTTCCACCCATTACTGGAATAACCGGGCTGAGTGGATCGCACTGCACGGGAATTAGATCCTTGGGATCAAACTCCAGACCAGACTCCACAAGAACCTAAAGGGACAAGCCCACGGGCAGAGTACGGTAAGTGTGCCCCATTGGAGGCTTGTTACATGTGCAGTAACCAGCCAAAGTGATACAAAAATAGAATCTCAATTTGCTGGAAATTCCAGTATTTCACACTGTGTTTTTTAAAATCCCAAAAATAATTAAATAAAACGGATCAAAGTCAGATCAACTGAAGGAGTGGTACATAAACTCGTAAATGGATGTGTTTAGAAACATTACAAGAAAACCTACTGCTATTTAAAATAAAAAATCTCAATTAAAAAGTTTTATTTATCACCAAGGAATATGGAAAGATGGGAAAAATCACCATTTTTACTTCAAAATTGCTATTTCAGTGAATTCCCAAGTTTTCTTAGAAGGTTGTTTCAATCAGTACAGTTCAAGGGCCATAAAGAAGCAGCAACCCAAACCAACTTTTGTTGACCATTCGATACCAAGAACAATTTCATTTCCCTGACACAAGCAGGTCAGGCGTTTCCCTAAAACAAAACTCCTTAAAGCAACATTCAAGAACATTTACTCAAAAAACCCCCACCAATAAGTAATATGATTTCAGCAGAATTTTTCCACTGGGCTGACATATTTGTAAATGCTGGTCTGTCCATGGTCGGATGAATTTTGCTTTTCCAGTCTGCAAGTTTATTGTCCATTAATAATTATCAATATCCATTTCATTCTGTAGGAATGAAGGGATTTAAGCGCTAATGTGTTACTGTAAGCAGCACTTTGCTGTTTTCTTGAACTGGAGAAAATTATTCTGTCTCTCCTTGTCATCCTAGCGAGGCTGGGGTGGATAGATTACACCACGCCATGAAAATCGCTCACAGTTCAGGAGTTTAAGCATGTGCTGGGCTGTGGGGGAAGCCGCCCGCTGGGCTGCATTTTGCTCTCTGGCACCAGAGCTCCTTACTTGCGTGCAGCTCCCCATTGAACGTCGGAAGTCTGCAAGACCATGGAAGAAGTCTTTTCTTTCCATGCTTTCTACACACGCTTCAAAACACCTTTTACTTTTCTCCTCTCCAAACTACACAATCTCATTTTAAGCCTTTTCACATCTTCAGTCCTTTCTGTTGCCCATTGCTGGCCCCTTCCAAAATCATAGAATGGTTTGGGTTGAAACCGACCTTTAAAGGCCATCTAGTCCAAACCCCCTGCCATGAGCAGGGGCATCTCCAACTAGATCAGGTCACTCACAGCCCGGTCCAAACTGGCCTTGAATGTTTCCAGGGATGGGGCATCCATCGCCTCTCTGGGCAACCCGTGTCAGTGTTTCACAACACTCATCGTAAAAAATTTCTTCCTTGTACCTAGTCTGAATCTACCTTCTTTTAGTTTAAAACCATTAGCCCTTCCCCTGTCACTACATACCCTACTAAAATGTCTGTCCCCATCTCTCTTATGAGCCTCTTTTAATTATTGAAAGGCCTCTGTCCTGCTGGAGACACGGCAACTGAAACGTAATGCAGCATTTAAGCACAATTCCTTTTGTGGAATGACATTAAAATACCTTTGGTCATGTTTTCTTTAAGTATTGGTAGATTGTTGGGCTATCAGGTGGCAATACTGGTCTTAGCAGAAGGAAAGGGCCAGTCCTGCTGCCTGTGCGGGGTCCCGCGCGGCTGAGCGGAGATTATCGGGCAGGACCGTGGTGAGAAGTGGGTGGGTTGCAAAGGCTGTGATTAGCCTTAGTTCCCAGGGTGGAAAAACTGCTTGGGAAACAGGCTGTGATTTTGAGCTGAGATTCCTGGAAGACGGGATTGTCCCTGTTCCAAGACTGGTATCAGTAAGATAAATTATAAAAAAAAAAAAAAAAAAAAACCACACCACGATACCAAATCAGCCCCCATGCTCTGTATTAGAGAAACGGTCTGCAAAGTCCCAGGTTTCTGTTGCAGCTCAACGGGGTGAAGCAGAGTGACAGGGCGAGATGAGATACCAGGGGGAAAGACCACCCAAATTAAAGTTTGCATCTTGTAAGTCATTTAGCAGAGACAACTGTGAAATCTGCATAAGTTTTAATGGGTTTTGAAGACCAAAAAGTTTTGGCAGATTTGTAATCCTCTACCTCACTACCTGCTATATCCCAGCGTTTCATGTGAACATTTCTCGTAGCTCCGGGAGCACGGAGAAGCAGCCGTTAGCGTTGGACTCTTAGTGGCAGCCAGGCATTTTCTCTGGGCAACCAAAGCCACCGTGACCACAATCACGCGCGGAACTCCCTCCAGAAACGCATTGCCTTGCGTTGCAAGGGGATTCGTTTTACAGGTCATCGGATGATGGCTCCTTCCAGCTGTGAAGCCGTTCCCTTTCGAGCCGTACCATGGCACGGGGGCCGCAGTCAGCCAGAGCTCTTTTCTTGCACAAAGCCGAGGAGCAGAAGGAGCTGCTGCGCTCCGCTCTGTGGCAATAGCTCCCCAAGGCAAACTTGGCTGGCTAATCCTTGGAGCCTGTCAAAACCTCACCGGAGCCAAGCCGTGCCGTGGTACGAGCCTCAGTCAGTCCCCAAAGGGTCTGTTGCTGAGGGGGGGGGGAACAAGGGATCCTGTGACATAGATTAAATCGGGAGATCTGTGGGTTTTAATTCAACTCTAGCCCGACTTGTCCATTTTACTACTTTTTCTGAAGAGGGGGGGGAAACCCTGCAAGTTCTTTGAAAGGCTCCGAGCACAGCTGTAATTAGCTGATAAGCTTCTTTATCACAAGTCAAATGGCAAAGGCTCTGGCTGCAGCCAGGTTAATATTTTGTCTGATGAGTTATCTCTACACCATTGCCAGGTACAGAACTCTTAGTTAGCAGTACTTAAATCACCCTATGGACCTGAACAGCTCAAATTTAGGTTTCACTGTGGTCTGCTGCATAATGTTGATGAAATTTGCTGGTGGAAATGGAGCTCAGTGCAGAACGGTGAGCGGGGCAGAGCACGGGTGGGGCAGGAGGCACCACCAGGTCCAGAATTTTGGGAAAAATCAGGAAAGGGACATTCAGGGAACCCTTCTTTGTTATGCTAGAGTGAAGGCAACAGGGTCGCTTAGGAAGAAAGGCTTTGGGAGCACAGGACTCCAATGGACCACACTCAATGCCGACACCAGTTCCTTGACTTCTCCAGAAAACGAGAGGCATTTAGTCCAGGGGGTTCACAGGGCACCCGCTCCCCACGTCCACCATTCATTGCTGTCACAGAAACCTCCCAGCACCTCATAACACACAAAACTACCATTGTAATGTGCAAGAGCATCACTAAGGTCAAGTTTCCTGCAATAGCAGGAAATTTGCTGGGGGAAATCTGCAGTGATCCTCTGTGTGCTCCAAAGTCCTCACCCTTCTGACCTGAGAGAAGTCATTTCTGCACCCTAAATCAGACAGTTTGTTTAACCCAGAGCATGGACGAATGATCTATCTACCAGGCATCCAAGAGATTTTAATACCACTAGGAGCATAAGTGCTTTGCTCAACATCCTGTTTCTAGCTGTGGCCAATTTCCACTGTTTCAGAGGAAATAAAAAATAAAAAAAAAAAAAAGAAAAGAAAAAAATCTCAAAACCAGAAGCTAAATCATGCTAAAAGGGTCAGAAATAAATGCTTCCTGGCCCCTGTGGATGAGCTGTAGAACCCCTGAAGAATGGGATTAATATAACACAAAAACAGAGCAAACAAATTTGAACGAACATCTAGTGATTCTCCTCCACTTCAGGATATATCAGACAATGGGATCTTATTAAATCAGAAGAGAATCATATTTTTCAGATCTTTTTTTCAGATACCTTCATACAAAATAACCTTCTGATTTGCATAACTTTTAGGGCAAAGAGAACGGCCTGTAACCGGCCACTTTCCTTCATGCGTAAAAGAGGGCCATGTGTCTTGTCCTCATTACCTCCACCAAGCCACCAGGTATCTTCTGACCCCAGCCCAGCTGTACATGTATGTTTCGATTTGCCCTTTGAGGTTAGATATACAACGAGCATCACCCAAACGTGGTCGTCTTCCTCTATAACAGACCAACTCATCATTTCTCTCTCACCTCCTACAATATGTATTTTATGGAACTAAAGAAATGCTCCCTGGATACAAACCAGAGGCAATTACCTTCAAATCTTGAAAATCCCGATTCTTTGTGACCTGGCATGCATCCCACACCACCTCATATACAAACCAGGGGAAGCTCGGGCACCAGTTCCTGCTGCCTCTACTCAGGAAACGAGGATCGTTTGAGCCTTCATCCCTTCTCTCCACCCAGGCACTCGTGAGACAACCGTCATGACTTTATCCGTTACCCAGGGGCCTGCAAACGTGGAGCTCAGATGCTAAAATAAATAGATAAGAAATAGGCAGATAAATATAGTTCCATTTCCCAGACCACCCAGGGAATATTTTCAGAGTTCCTGTAGCTGGGGATCGATGGGACCTGCTTTAAGGTGGGATAAGTCCAATAGTATTATGTGTACTTCTGTACCTATATACAGACACATCCACGTATGTGTAGATATACGTACACATACAAGCATGCATATATATATGCATGTGAGCGTGTATATCCACGCATACACATTTATAGGAAGGAACCAGCAATTACAAGAGAAAAGCCACAAGTTAATGTATGTAATCATGTCAAATCCCCAAAGCAATAAAGGGGAAACCGCCTCTGCTCGAGGTTTTTGCTCGGTGAAGTTGAGCCGTCAGCTGCGCAGCGGAAAGCCTCCCCGAGACGCCGCCGTTCCCATGGCAAAGCTCTCTCCCACCCTCCAGCCACCCACTCCTCCCTGGTGCCACTGGGCACATCTCAGCCCAATTGGTCCCCAGACCCTTTGCAACCGCTCTCTTGGCTCCCGTCTCCTTCCCAAACTGCTCCAGCACACTGCGGCCAGAACATTTCCCTCTGACTCTCTGCATAACCTCCTTCCCCAACCCCCCCCCCCACACCACCACCTTCTCCCCTACAGAACAGGGTAATAAAAAAAAAATAAATTAAATTAATGGGACGTGAGCTACTTTCGGAAGCTGCAAGCCTGGAGCCTGAGGTTAGTGAGAGAGAGGAGAAAAAAAACACACCTAATTATAAGTGTGCAAAAAAGAGTTCGCCTGTAGGAAATGGGAAGATTACATGCTGAAGGAATTGCCAAATAGCTGCAAGACAGGCAGTCTGAAATGAATTATGTCTCGGCATGGCGACTCCCCACTTGTAACTATTTTCATTTAAAATCCTTATTGTCTTCCTTCCTGATGGTTGTTCAGGGGACTCCAAATCACCCCTTGCCTAAGGAGCAGCGTGGAAATTACTGTCCACAGAGCAGGACAAGGGGGAAGAGGGGGCGGACTGCACGTTCGGCCCTTCCTCTGGACTCTCCAGGTTAGGTAGAGCTAAAAAAGACCACAGGGACAGAGGCAGAAGGGAAGGTTACGTACCCATCTGACCGTGGGACTGTGCCGCCTGCCCTCGCCCGGAGCCCAGGACCATGCCCCCATCCCAGCCGGGGCCTTGGGGCTGTATCCACAGCATCCCTGCGGCCGGGGGCGTGGGAAACACAGCTCTGGCGCGAGCAGCACATCCCCAAACTGCCTCCGCACCAAGCAGACCGGGCGGGAGGTTCACAGCCGTCTCAGGTACACCTAAAAACAACTTCCCAGGAACCTTACTGGGCTGACAGCTCCTCATTAACCACCTAGAGGTCAAGTTAAGTTTGGAGCTAATTGCAGAAGACGACCCCACCTAGTTGCAATTTACCTTATCAGGGCAACAGAGCCTTTTGCTTGAAAACATCTCAATTTGCTATAAGCCTGAGCAGGCAAAATAGTTGCAATTAGACATGGCCTATATTTTTACACTCTCTCAAGTGCCAGCTTCTCTGCAGCGTCTGCCAGTATAACCCAACTCAGGGCTGCGCTTGCAAGAAAAAAATGCTCTTTCAGTTGGGAACCTTTTACATTCACTTTAGGGCTTAATTTCTTTTTGGTTGCCTGGTCGTTTCTCTTCCTTTAAGCAGAAAGGAAATAATTCAGCCAGCAGACATTGCAATGATGAGCAATGGAGGAAATGGCTAAACAGCTGGGTTTGCGTATGGTATTTTTATGACCTCTGTCTTACTGGTATTCTCCTTCCATCAAATACTCATTATTGAATTCTGATGCCTCCCCTTCCATATGAAACTGCAATTATTAGCTCTGCCTGTGAATAATCCACAAATATGGTATGCTTGAGAGAGTAAGCAGGCTCAGAAATCACTGAAATTCAAATGCAAAATGTATGCAACGATTTGAGCCTTCCCAATTATCAGTATGTATTGAAATATGAACTATCGCCTGAGCAATAGGTTTGATACCAGCCGTGTTAGGAAAAAAAAAAATAACACTGGGAGCCCAGTTCTGAGCAGAAACAACCACCAATTTCACGCGGCAAGATTTGGAGATGGTAGGCAACTCTTTTACTGCCCAAGTAGTCGCTAAGTTTCTCCAGCCAGCAGTGGCAGGGGCAGTCTGAGCCAGAAACAGCCGCAGCCTAATTTATCCCATGGGTTTACCCCTATCATTCATAGAAAGAAACCTCCCCTACCTTGGGCACTGCCAAGGGAGAAAGCGGCTCTCCAGCTTCTTGTGGTATTTTGGCCTTAGCCAAATGCTCTACTGCACATTTTAGCACTCGCACAACAAATCCCAGACTGAGATGGCAGCCCCTGAACCTGGCATTGTTGGCAAATAAGGCACAGTTTGGGCCTCCAGATGAAGGCACTGCAGGGCCGGAGCGGTTCCTGGGCTGTAGCAGAGCGCGTCTGCTCTGCCATGATGTATGATTTAAACAAGGGTTAACTCTGGGGTTAAACCACACGCCAGTGGCCACTGATGGCAATCCAATACTAGTAACTACAAAGCCAGATGCATCCGCTGGGCGAAGAAGCCCTGCAACCAGCATCACACAACAAACCGTATGCTGTTGTCATTGAATGATGGAAAACAAGGCTGGGAGGGACCTGCAGAGGTCATCCTGTCCATCCTCCTGCCCCGGACCAGAGCAGCAGCTCTCAAGTGCCTGGCAGCTGTGGGTCAAACCTGGTCTCAGCCAGCTTCCAGGGTGACCACTCCACTTCGACCCCACGCAGCTTCTCCCAGTGCTTAACTCCTTCCAGTTAGAATGATTGTTCTAACTTAAAACTCCTTTGCTGCAGTGTAACCCATCGTTTCTGGACCTCTCCCCAGTGGCCACGGAGAGAAGGGCTCTTCCCGGTTGCAGCAATCTTTTATATACTGGAAGACTTAATAATACAAAGGAGTGAACTCTTTTTGGCCTCAGCAGGAGATTGGCTTAATAATGACTATTATCATTGGCCTGCAATTCATCCTTCCCTTAGTACTCATCCCCTTCAAGTGTCCCCCAGGGATATATTTTCAAATTTTAAAGCAACAGACTGTGAATCCCAGAGCCAGGTCTCCAGTCACTGCCTCCTCCCAGCTCCTGCTCCCCATGCTGCGGTCCTCAGCTCACGTATCCCTCCCCGTTTGTTTGTCGCTTTATTTTTAGAGCTAAAGAAAAGAAAACGCTACAGAGGCATTATTCTCTGCAAAGAAGCGGGTTTCTGCTGGGTGGCGGTGCCATCTGTGTGTCCCACTCGGCTCGCTGGCCGTGGGCTCGCATACCAGCGAGGACAAGGAGGGGTTGTTCCGTGGGCAGCCGGCTTCCCGCGGGCCGGCGGCACATCGGGGCAGCTCTCCGCCTGCCCACGAGCCAGCACAGAAAAGTCAAGTGTTGTGGGCTCCTGTGAGGCGAGAGCTGTAGATGTTGAGACATTTGGCCTCATTCTTCGCAAGCCAAATGTGCCTTGATAAATCAGAGCCAACTTCGCGTTGGGGACGTGCAGGGACCATAGAGTTTGTGTTTGTTTAATTATGCATCTGGTTTTGCTCCACTTTGGCTCTTTGTTTTTACTTATCGGAATACGAAATAGGACTAGAGCTTCCCCAGGACCCCAGAAGAAAGGAGGAGTGTGTTTTTCCAGGAGAGGGAATTTCTGCAGACCATCAGTCTATCTGCAGGCTGAACAAACCGGTACGGCCCGGAGGTCAGGCAGGATAAGGTCAGAGCTGTGTCTCGTGTGGGAAGGAGAGAACACCTCTTATAAACACTATTTCAGCCCACTCCAGGGCTCTGCTCTTGTCTGACCCATGCAGACCCTAAAGGCCGCCTGCAGCATACATTAATGCCAGTCTTTCGTAGGCAGTTGAATTTAATCCTGTAGTTTCTTCCAAGCCCTGGGATGAGTCAGTGGGAGGAAGGCTGACGGGGTGTCCCTGGTGCGCGTGGGATAACAGCCTCCTCCTTGCACCTCTGCCACGGAGACACCCCTACGCAGAAGGTCTCTGAATACGACACTGCACAGATGGGAAGTTTTAGTTGGCGTTTGACCCTGTACGCAGAAAGAGGACAACCTAGTGGTCTGTTGGACGGGGCTTTCAGGGGCTTGAGGCCAAACCTGTTGCTGAGGCACCGTCTGAGCTTCAGGGAGCCACTTCTGGTCATGCTTGCAAAAACGACTACTGATTTTGTCACTGACTTTCAACTTGATCCACCTGGATCCCGTCTGCCGAACTTGCGAATCTCCCTGAAACTTCACTTGAGTTGGGAAGACTCCTGGAAATCTCTCTAAGGGATGTGTAAGGACAAGGATTGCAGCCAGTCCTGCTTGGAGGGAAGGGATCTGCCTCCTCCTGGACAGGGCGCGGAGGGCAGGGAGCAGCCCAGCTCTTCGGTCAGCAGAGAGCAACAGGATGGCATTGTCACCCTGGCTGGGAGGGAAAAGGGATGCAGCGGGATCCCAGCCCCACTGGCCTTAGCTGTGTGTGTTACCCATCGCTTTGTCAATACGCATTTTTGGCATGGCAGCCTCTCCTTTGACTGACAGCTCTGAAGGAAAGGCGGGGATGTCAATGGTAATTTTTCAAAGATTTCCTTGATGGCTTTAGGTTTCTACCAAAAAAAACCCCAACCCTAAACCAACAGTACAAAACACCCACCCCCTCACCCCCCTCCGCCAACTTAACAGCTTTATCAATCTTAGAGCACAATTTTGCCAGAACAAGGATGGAGAGCGCTTGCCAAATTATTTGTTGTCATTAAAATAAATTAGGTATCAAGTTATAAAACAATAGCGTGGTGACAGAAAGCTGGAAAGCAAGAGCAACCCTAATCAAAGGCAAACATGCTGCGTGTTCTGGAGCCGAGAGCACGGCGCTGTGACAGGATCCTCATCCGGTGCGGGCGATGCGGCTCTGCAATCCATCTGCTGGGCCCGACGGCTGGGAAATTAACTCACAGGGACTAATTACCCCAGAAATGGGAGGGGGAAAAGGCGGGGGGTGGGGGGGGAGAAATATATCTTGCAGTGTTTTCTCAGAAGATCTCAAAGCACTTTGGGAAGAGTGATGGTGATTGCAGTACCCGTACCTACGTGCTTGAGCCCGAAGCTGTACATGCTGCTGTGGACTGAAAGGATGCAGCCAGGCTGACAGGGAGGATGACGATGCATCTCTGCCTTCTGCTCCGCAAACACGGACCAGACAGGAGAACTGAGGATTTATCAACTTGAGATTGCAACCGTTCTGTGCAACGCAATGTGCCTGGGGTGTCCAAAGGGAGAGGTGAGGAGGAGGCTGAGCAAGGAGAGATGGAGGTTTGCACATCTCCTGGACCAGAGCCGGGCTGCATCCCGTGGGTGGGGACCAGAAACCTCCATCGCTGACCTGGTTCCTCTGGCGGGTCAGAGGACATGGGGGGGTCCGGGCCATCCTGTGGCGGGCCCTGGCACCATCCCGGCCCCCCCCCCCGGCCCCTCGGCCGGGCAGCTGGCGCACGGCGTGTTGTGCAGACGGATTAGCAGTGGCGCGCATACAGCTGCGCTGATCCGACACACAGGGGTTGCATTCGAGACGGGCCGGGCTGGCAGATTCCCTGGGAAGGGCTGGGGTAAAGGACACCCACAGTTGTTGCCCGAGAGTTCGTCTCTATCCACCGGCACTAATTCCCGCAGTAATCCCCCTCCACAACAGGCGCAGTGTTGGGGGCCGGGCGGCCCCTTGCCTCCCCGGCTGACCCCCCGGCTCGGACCAGCGCCAGCACTCCCTGCCCCGCTCCACAACTGGATGCCGTCCCTGGGGAAGGGGCGACGGGCAATGGGGCCTGCAGGGGCAGGTGGCCCGGCCAGCTGTGGGTTTTCGATTTCCCATTGATTTGGTAACGGCCCTCAGTTATGTCAGGAAAGCTGGGAAGGCAGAGCGGGCTCTGGCAAGGACAGAGGAGGTGGTTCCCTCAGCTGATGTCGAGCCTATGGGTTACCCCTCTCTGTCGTGGTGAATGCCTGTGTTGTCCTTTCCTGCAGACCCTATTCGAGATCCTATTAGCCTGCAAAAACACAGGATGCAGAACGACAGTGGTGTTTCCCTTCCATTTCTCTCCCAGGGTCTCATCTTGCTCCAGGGTGGGCTCCAGGAGCCAGCCGGTGTCGGCACACCATCGCGCAGCTAAAGGTGCCTCCCCAGAGGTCTTGTTGATGTCCTTTCTTACAGACACCGCTATATCCATTTTTATTTTCAGGTACCTATGCAAGGAACACAGCAGCAATCTGCCCAACTTCCTTACTAAAAGTAGTCCTGGACTGGTCAATACCCTCTGTGCCCCCCTATAGTGCCCACAGGTATTTATCACGATACATCCCTCTCCAGAAATGTGTGACAACCACCTTTAAAAGACCAGCCAAAATATCATCCTTGATCCATTTTCACTATTAGCAGAGGAGATAGGGACTGGGCCAGCCTCAAAACCTGTACAAAGGCAAAATCTCGCTTTCAAGTGTCCACCAAGCAGCTGCTGCTCTGCCGAGCCAAGAAGTTCAAAACCAGCCGGTGAGCTGGAGTACCGTCAGTTTTAGCCACTAAAACACCTTAAAAGAATACAATTTTTAGAGGTACTAAATTCCTGAAAAAAACGTAGATCTTCAGTGAAGTCTGTACAAATCGGAGACGCGTAATTCTGATGACTAAGAGAAGATCTTGGTGCCACTGAAACAGCTGTTCTCTAAGCCGAGATTTTAATTTAAAAAATGCACAGATGCTTACATGATGCGTAGACTAGAAACAAGGGCAACGAGGGTGCTGATTTTTCTCTGAATAGAGAGTTATACCTGGTATCCTGGATATGTGCAGTAGAATTCATCGTTAAAAAAAAGTGTTTGTCTTGGAAGGAGCCAGATACAATTTTAACATACCCCCATCGGGGGTCTGAGTCATCTAACTCCACTGGAGCATGGCACCATGTCCAAACAGTTGTCTGGTGGGGAGGGAGGCTGGCAGAAGGGCTCATCACTTGGCACACGGAAACAGCTTCCTACGGAATTTTTCAAAAAATTAAAAAAAAAAAAAGAAGAAGAAAAAAAGAAGACATTCATAATATACACAGCTTGAAATAGTAGCCAACAACTGATGGCAAATTCCCCTCTGGTGTATTAGCTGCATCCCTTTTGTATGGAGACCAAAAGCTTGTTGGGTTCACCTTTACCAGGCAACATCTCTGGAGAGTGTGAAACAGGATTGGATTTTGCATCAAAACTGATGGATCTTTCGGCAAATTTCTCCATTTATTTCTGCTATCAAGTACATAGCAGTCTAAATTTAGAGTTATTTTTCTTCTTTTCAGCAAAAAGATTCTACTGGATTTTAACGTTCCCTTGCAGGATTTTTCCCCTGCATCTTTTTTGCAAATTTCCCACATCTTCTGAAAACAAGAACGAGGAAGTGAAAATGGCTCAAACTGGCCAGACAAGTTTCACTGCCCAAGCTAAGTAAACTTGAAAACTGGTTAAACAATATTGCTTTGGCTAAGGTAGGTTTCTGTAGATGCATGCAGAGGCTCCCTGCACTCCCTATTGAATTCACTGCCCTTGCCCCAGCCGGGGCTGTGCTTTCACCCTGCTGTACTGAGGACACTTGATTTCCAACCTGCTTTCCTTCCTTTGTGACACTGTAATGCGATCTCATTGAAGTCTTCTCTTTAAATTAGTTTTTCATACCAGAGCAAACAAGAATGAGAATAGAAGGAAAGTGATTAAACAGGACATAACAATAGCTGTGGTCGGTGATTAATAAATAAATAGAAAAGGAAAGTACCTATATTAAGGAAAAAACAGTTCTCAGGAATCGAATTGCCTTTGAAGTCTCTGTTAGTGAGTCACCTGCTGACCGGTGGGTTTATTTCATAAAGAATTTCAGAGATTTCCTGGTGCAAGCCTTGGTGAGACATCAAGAGTATGAGGTAGTCACAGTGACCTGTTGCTGTGATGCTTCAGTGATGCTATTGCTTTGCCCACTTAACCTGGGAAAGGGAGAAGGAGCTGTGCAACAACACCGGGGTGACCCGTCCTGCTGAGACAGGCAACATTCGTTAATGCAGACCAACTGCAGTGGCTTTCTCTTCGATCAACAGCTTGAGATACTGGACCTTTCACGATGATGTCTCACCACCTTCAATAAAAGAAGTCAGGCTGACTTCCCACCACCCTTCACAACTGCAGATGCAGGACGTGCAGGAGGGGTTGCTCCTCCTCAGGCACCAGGTGCCAGCCCAGCCCAGTCCTTGTCCCCAGCCCACCTTACAGCATGGGCTCTAAAACCTCTGTTCGCCCTTTGGGTGGGAGACACCTCTGGTTCCTTGCAGTCCAGCCCATCTTGACTTTGGTGCCTACCTCCATATCTGGTCCTAACCGTGAAGCCCAGACACCCCTCTCCTCCTGGTAGAGATCCCATTGCCACCTAACCCAATTTCTGTAGCATGCAGAGACCTTTGCAAAGGAATCTGGGTTAGGAACAACTAAGCTGCTTAGCACCTTCAAGTAATGAGGTGGAGGAATGGCTGGGGGAGAAGGTAAGCAAACTCTGCCTCTCTGCAGAGCAAATCCTGGCATTTGGAAGCTGTTTGAAGTGTTTTGTGTGTTGGCTGGTTGGGTTTTTTTTTTTTCTTTCCTCAATGAATTTCTGTGGAATGCTCACTGGAGACAGGAATGTTGGTTTCCCTGCTGCCCTTCCCAAGCGTGCAATGGCATTCAGATAAATTACACACGCAGCACTTTTTTTAGCTCTTTTTATTCTTTTCCTAGCTGGGTTTTGCTTGGAGTTGGCCATCAGTTTGGACTAAAAGCAAGACATAGCTCCTCTTTCGTGGGGGTTACTCAATTATAGCAATCAGTACACCAAGGCTTCCAAAAATATTAACTGTTGACTAAGTGGAAAACAATAAAAAGAGTAAGGAATGTTTGCTGCTTCTTTTCCCTTGTGAGTCTAATGGTGATTAAAGGTACCAGACCAAGAGCCCTGGACAGGGAAGCCTTCTTATTTTCTACAAAAGAGCATTGCAGAAAATTTCCCTACCAATGTGCTTCAACCCTGAGCAGGAGTCCTCAGCTTTAACCATGTCCTTTTTGTCCTGCTTGGTTGAGTCTGCCGGTTAGCAGAAAGGGGGTCGGTGATCACAGAGATATTTAGGAACCTCAGTGTCAAGAGCTCCAGGTCTTTCCTTTACTATTTCTTCCTCCGTGCGTCCCTTCTGATGTTGTCTGTCTAAACAGAGAGAGGAACACGCATCTCTAAAGCGAAGCTACCCACGTCATCACCCCAAGCTCAGCCTGCCCTGCAAAGAGTACAGACGAGAAGAAGTGATAAAGGGCCTTCTTCATGAAGTGCTCCTATGGCTAGCAAGGCATCCAGCACACGGCTCCTTTCTTGGTGCCAGGTCTGGTTTTGGTACATTTGGACTATTCAGATGTACTTATGATTAGTTTTCATTCAGTTTGTCTGAACTACTGTCAGACAATATGACTTGTAATACTTCCCCAAGGTTTCACAGCCGGGTGGATCTGTCTGGACACAGCCTTCAACTATTGACCAACACTAACTCCGTACCCTTGCATAAGTTGGCCTCAGGACCTGATACAAGCCATCAGATTTGTCCCACAGGCAAGTGCAGTCATCCAGCCTCCACTCCCAGAAGTGCATGGAAACAGGAGGCACTGATACACCTGCTCACTTGGATTTGAGTAAGGCCAAAGCTTTTTTTTCTCCTCCAAAGCTCATTGGAAATTGTAAAATCACTTGGATCTGCAGAATGGAGTAGGAAAATCAGGGGGCAGGGAGGGACAGTTTGTCATCTCTGGCACCTCCTACTTCTAACTGAGTTTCTTTTAAACTCTTTCCAGCATAATCCCCCAAACTATGTGATCTTTGTCCCAGAGGAACTGTGCTGTTTCTATGGAGCCCCAAAGATACTATCCATTTTCCCTTTGATTTAATTTAGTAGGTTCAAGAACTCAAGTAAAATAGCAAATGACGAATACAAATACTTGTTAGAAAAACGCTTCGGAGGTTGCACAAGTGGCAAGAAAGGTACACGCAACAATAGGTCTTGGCTTTGCAATTCTCTACGCTTCGTACCCCACAGGGCACATGTCAAAGGCTGAAGATTAACACCCACCGAGCGCTCTGCTCGCATACAAGGCCTCCCCCAACTCAGGCAATAAAAGCTCAGCCTCAAATCAAAAGCTAAGCTTGCTGAGACTTCAAAATAGCTCACAGCCCGGGCGCTCGGCCCAAACTCAACTCAGCAATGCGCAGCCTTGTCTACAGGTGTGAAAGCCCATGCCTATTGCCAGGATAAACCTCGCCAGGGCTCCGCAGGCAGCTGTCTGAGGGTGGTGTGAAGCCACCAGAAATGCACAACGTGTCCCTGCATCGGGTTCAGCCCCTGGACCCTTCCCTGCTCCTGCTTCCACCTCTCCCAAAGGTGGCCAGAAGTACCAAGGCTCTCCGCTAACACACCAGCTGCTTCCAGCTGAGGTCCTCCAAGTGGCCCGAAAGCCCTGAAGCTCATTATCTCAACCCTTCTATTAGACAGGAAATTACTAACCGTATTTTACACATAGGGAAAGTGAAGCAGGGAGGCATTGAAGGGAGCTGCAGGACTTTGTAAGAAAAAAAGGGGTTTGGGGGCTTACTGGCAATTTTGAAAAACTAAGGAAAAAATCATTTGGGGCTGGATCAAAACCAGGCTTTTTTTTTTTTTTTTTTTTTTAGAACTTTTGGCAAATCACAAACTGGAAGAAAAGTAGAATGGGTCATATAAAATGTTACATTTCAATCAAATTGAAACCATCCCTCTCATTGATTTCTTGAAAACGTCTTGGAACCACTTATACAATTAAGGGAAAGCTTGAAACAAGAATTGAAATGGTACTTTTCAAAAAACGTCACAACAAGACCTTTGAGTGCTTTTTCAGAATTATCTTTTTGCTTTCTCCAAAGCTAATCATTGGGCAAAATGGTCAGAAATTCATTACACGTTTCACTGTGATGGAATTTGCATTTTCCACCAAAAAAAAAAGGGCTTCATGAAAAGAAAACAAGGTTTTCTCCAGATGCAGCCAGTCCAGCGGGGAGGCTGGAGCAGAACCCAAAACTCCTCCTTCAGCCCAGTCCGGAGGGCAAGTTTGGGTTTAGGCTTAAGCAGGAATCCGCGCTTGGAGACCGCAGAGCCCCACGGGTGCATCATTGGCCTGTCCTCTGGATTGTCCCGATGGCCTTGCTCTTGGATTTCATCCTCCTCTTCCACACTTTCTCAGCCCCTAAAACCAAGAACATAAATGTTTCCCCATGCTGTAGAGTCTTTTGAAGAATGGATGAAAAGCATGACCACTAAATATTGATATGTTCAGTGTAATAATCTTCTCGGCATGGAATAACCATTCATACTTATGGGGCAATTGACTGATGATACATACAATTGAACAGGCAATATGGGGGCTGAAAATCTGCAGCAACGAGGGCTTGATCCTGCACCTCTGACCCTTGCAAGCCACTCGGTGAAGGAAATTAGTCTCATTAACTTTAATAGAGCCCTTAACCGGAGTAAACAGCCCTTACACAATCAAGTCTTCCTCACACACGAGGAAATGCTCCATCCCTCTACCTACACCTCTCCCAGTTCCACTGGTTCATGCTTTGCAAACCCACAGTTTGTTTAAGGGCTCAATTATATCTAAATTACAAAGACTCATCTGTAGCTGCAGTTCTGCCATTTCAAAGCCATATTAAAAAAATGGAGGTCTCATTTAGTATTTAAATCTGCAGAAGTATTTTCTAGGTTCCCTGGATGATTCGATTTTGCATAACTGGGACAGGAGAGAACCCAAATCTGAGACACCGTGGGGCTGGGTTTGGGGGAGGGGAGGACTGGGCTTTTTTTCCCACCTGACTGCAAAACCAGCAGCACGAAACAAGACCACAGAGTGGCAATTAAAGTAATTACAAAAAATTAGATCCCTCCCTCTTTTTCCCTCACATAATGGCAGGTCATTAAAGTTAATAGTCAGGATCACATTTGTACATGTCAGCAAAAAGTCATTGCAGCATCTTTCATCTCCGCTACTGCATGCAACTTTCCACCCATTCCTTGGGTCTCTGAGGGAGCAGCTCGGTATGTCGGCTTCTGGGTTTGGCTTTTCTTCGTGTTACACCTGTTGCTGGGTCTCGCCAGCAAGGGCTTCAAGGTGCTAAAACTAGTCTGTTGGGGTAGGAAAGCTTTCAAGTGCTCTGAATATTTCGAGGTCAGGGAGGAATTTGTGTTAGACATAACCCCAGAGACGACTCTGTCTGGAGCCGGAGGTGGGTATTCAGCAGAGCAAGGGGAAAACCAGCCTTTGACGGTGATGTGCTGCTCCAAGAGGCTGTCTTCACCCCAAGGAGGCAGGTCCATCCCTGTGCCATTCTGTGGCTACCGCATGCTGGGCTGGTGGCCCATCCACGTGGAGGTGGCTTTGGTCTGGAGCATCTCTCCACCACCACTTCCCACCAGACCAACCCACCTGTTCTTGAAAAGACCCCGTGGGGTTTCCCAAAAGGAGAGACCAAGCATTTGCATGACAAAGGTACGATGCCAGCCACCAGCGCCAGCGCTCGGTGGGGCTGTGTGTTTCCTAAAGGTGGAGTAACAGTTGCACGGGATGAACTTTAGTCCCAGTGACCACGGATGAGACCTGCAGATGCAGCATGGACCAGGTTCAGCCCTGTGCAGGATCAGCCATGAAGGGAAATACGCTGTGGGAACTGAAGAGCAAAGAAGCCGTTTTATTTCAGCTTTTTCCCTTGCAGCGCTGTGAGCACAAACCAGACGTGAGAATAAATGAAATGTGCCTTTTGGGTAAGGGATCTGGGCAGAGGCATCCTTTGGGGTTCAGACTGAACAGGCAGGCTGTGGGTACCACACCAACTACGTTCAATTAGCACGGAAAAGGGCCCATTCTGGGTACAGACACAGATGTCTTCACAATAAAAACTGAGTGTATCACAGTTTCCAACCTGGCCTGGGGCTCCCCATCGAGACAACAGCAGAGTCCAGCCTGCCTTCCTGAGGCCATGGAGGGCAAAAAAGTTTGGAAATCAGACACGGTTCTGCCTATGTCCTCCTGTGAGCAACAGAAGATCCTCTGGGGTACTCTGCTTTGCCCCAAAACATACAGAAGAGCTGACGGATGTGGACATGTGTGGACATGTGGACATGTATGCAGATATTTAGGGTTGACTATCACGCCACTTTTCTCCATCCCAAGCAGCACATGCTGCTTTTCCCTTCCTAATCCCACCACTGCCTCCACACACAGCAAACTGTACACATCGCGCTGCTCCAGGTGAGAAGCAAAGTCCTTCCAGGGGCTCTTGGCAGGCAGCTTGTCTCTCTCAGCGGGCTCATTTTGTCCTTTCAAAGGGCAAGAAATGGGGTGCAGTTGGGCTTGCTGCAAACATCTGCCTTCTGCTCTTCCGTCCGAGGATGAAGCTGGCTTCTCTTCCCTGCTGGCATTTGCCTGGAGCAGGGAGGAAGACTTCATTTCAGAGACAGGGGCATCAGGGAGTAATAATCACTAAAAAAGAGAAACTACTACACGCAGCGAACGTGCAGAGATATTGCTGATTTTATGGCAGCAAATGATACTAATAAATACGTGGGCGCCAGGGGAATCTGCTGTCACGAGGGAAGTTCCAGGTTTCCAACCACCAGCTGCTCCGGCTGGTCTGGTATCAGAGCATGACCCAAGAAAAAAAAAAAAAAAAGAGGATTCTTATTTTACATTTGATCCCAGAGAGATGGATAGTGTCTGTTTTTGCTGAACTCATCAGCAGGCCTCTCTCGACGGCTGAGTATGCCAGAGGCTGTTGAATGATGCAGGCTTGATGTTATCCTAGGAGAAAATTTCATTTCCCCATTTTTACACTGGAACGTCTCTGAACTGTTCCAGCTGTTTGGGAGTGAAGGTTCTTTGGGAATGATGTGCCTCAGTCATATTCCTTTTCCTCTCCACAGATCAAAACTAGCAATGACATGACAGCATGAGGCTTTCCAGAAGGAGAAGGGAAGATGGTCCTGCCATGGTCCTTTTGGGGCAAAACATGCTGAGTGCTGAGAGGTGTCCCTGGGGGGCTGGCGAGGTCTGGAGCTGCTCTCCCTCTTCCTGCCCGCCTTGTGCAAGGGCTGCACCTCCCTCTGGACCTCGTTTGCCCAGCACGGGTGTCAGGAGCCCCTTTGGAGTAATACACCCCTTCTTCCATCGAGGGAATAACCTTGCGTGGATTCACCAGCACCCCGTGGATTCAGCAGCATCCCTTCCAAAACTGAGAAGAGATGATGGCTTTGACCCCAAACTGATACATTTCAGGTAGCCATCACAGAGGGTGATTGCCCCCAGAACTCTTGTTGAAAAGCTTCACCTGCACCCACCCAGCTTTGGGCGAGGGCTCACAGCGGGATTTGTCTCTTACCTTCTCTTCACACCTTGCATCACAGAGTATGTCTTCTGCAGCCAGGACTGCAATAGACAGCTGCAAATCTGCCTTGTAGCTTCCAGTGGCCCTAAAAACTACAAATAAGATATGCTGGAAATTCCCTAGCCTTGCCCGTGCTTTCCCCGTGAAAGCTCGTAGTACCTCCCATATCATTAGTCCTCCTTCGGCAAACTGCTATTGTGCATTTGATACTTTTATCTTTTAACAGTTTTCCTTTACATTTTTCATCTGCTAAATTGCATATTTGTGGGCTTCTCTCTCTCTTTTTATTTTAGTTTATGTTAGTTCTTTCCCCGGTGTAACCGTACTCTTAGGAAGATTTTAATTACCTTCCTTTAAAGCCAAATGACAAGTAGAGCATGTCATTTGTAGCTAAAGTATCACTTGAAAATGCAAAAGCCCCGGCTTTATCAGGCTTAAAAGCTTTCCTGGAATATGTTCAAAAACTGCTGACTGGGCAAGATTAAACATCGCAATGTTAAGTAAAAGATCTCTGCATGTGGTATTCTTTTATTCCCCCGGGTGATCAAGTTAAACGGCAATGCAGCCCTCAGGCCTTCTTCTAAAATATTATTAAGTTTTTTTTCTCCTTTGTGCAATAGGGAGAGGGGCTGGGGCTTTGGTGATGAGAATCTCGAAACAACTATACCCGAAAGCACAGGGGAGCTGAAGCCACGGTGCCTTCCAAAGAGATCAGGTGTTTCTACAGCAAAGCAGCGACAACAGAGGGCACCTGAGGAACAGCCCTTGTGCAAACACACCTCACGCTGAGCAAGAACCTCCTGCAAGCCTGGGTGGATTTGTAATCCCACAGCACGGGAACGGTCTGACTGCATCAAGGCGTTAAGGGAAACCATTTGTTAAGATGATTTGTTGTGTGGGGGTCAGCAAACCCAGCAGGGGACCCACCTTTTAATTGCTGGGACAATGACCAAAAGTAGGACTGTGGCACAGGGTAAGTGGGCCAACATGAGCCCAACAGCAATGAGTGTGGCCACAGCACCAGCTTCCCTGCCCACCTCTGCCTGGGGGTCCAGGGCTTTGGACCAGGGCCCCAAAATCCACACATGCAGGAGGAACCTGCCTGTTTGGGTGTGCCAAGGGGTGCCCATCGTCCCTACTCCCAAGGCTGCCAGATCTGGGCTCCTCATCTGTGCAACCTGTATTTTCTGGGACCAGCAAGGAGGGTATCTCAACCTGCAGTCCTTGGGATCAGCAATGGGGCTTGCACCTTTCCCCCCCGGGTAAGATGCTGCGTGCAGCCAGGCAAACAGCCCGATGCAGAGCTGTGGGACAGCACAGGGTCCTTGCAAGGATCCAGCGAGGCAGAGAGCCGGCACTGGGAGAGAAAAAGCTGTGGTGATAACCCAGATACCCACACACACCTGCAGACACAGAACCCTGGAGCATAGAAATGATTTGTTACATGTCTGTGGTATAAACCTCCTTAGATGTCAGCAGCATGCTAACAGAATCGAGAGAGTCTCTGTTCCAGCGTAATGCAGCACAATGGGCAGTGAACAGCCCATAGAATCACAGAATGGTTTGGGTTGGAAGGGACCTTAAAGATCCCCTAGTTCCAACCCCCCTGCCCTGGGCAGGGGCACCTCCCACCACACCAGGTTGCTCCAAGCCCCGTCCAACCTGGCCTTGAACCCCTCCAGGGATGGGGCAGCCACAGCTTCTCTGGGCAACCTGTTCCAGTGTCTCACCACCCTCACAGTCAAGAGTTTCTTCCTAATATCTAATCTAAATCTCCCCTCTTTCAGTTTAAAACCGTTAGCCCTTGTCCTATCGCTCCACTCCCTGATAACGAGTCCCTCCCCATCTCTCCTATAGGCCCTCTTTAGGGACTGGAAGGGGCTCTAAGGTCTTCCCGGAGCCTTCTCTTCTCCAGGCTGAACAACCCCAACTCTCTCAGCCTGTCCTCATAGCAGGGGTGCTCCAGCCCTCTGATCATCTTCGTGGCCTCCTCTGGACCTGTTCCAACAGGCCCATGTCCTTCTTATGTTGGGGACTCCATGCCAGGGTGTTTCAACCAGGCATGAGCATAACCCACCCCAGCGCAGCTACTAGAGCTTGGAGGCATGAGCCATGCTGGCGGACCCTGGGGAGGCTGGGGATGAGGTGAGGACATCACCCCATCAGGGGCAGAGCCTTCAGCCACCCACCCACCACCCGCAAGGAGCACTGGTTTGGATTTCCCTGAAGGCTGCAGGGAGCGGGGGATCTCTTAATTTATGGTAACTGGTTTTCCCCTCCCTGAACGCAGTGAGATGATCCTGATCTGCTGGCCAAGAGCTCCTTAAAAATCCTTGGGAAGGAGAATTCTGGGATGCGGAGGGGAAACACTTATGGTTTAAAAGGCACATTGGACTTCCAGGTCTGTCCAGATAGTCTCTGAAGAAATCCTCTGAGAGCTTGGATTACTCATTTTTAATACGAACAGGAACCACCTGCCTGCAATCACACACATAAACTGTTGGTTACTTTGCAATGGAAGAGCAGCTTGAATGCTTTTTACTGTAACGTTTAACCCACTGTGTGTTTTTGGAGCTTTTTCTTCTTTTAATTAAAAACACACTTTTCAGATGTGCACTGTGCTGGCCTCTGTCTCCCCCAGCCTCCCCAAGACGCAGGGATAAATCCCAACCCTTGCAGAGGGTGCTCCCTGGTTGGAAGTGGGGGGATTTGGGGTGACGGAGCGAGTTGCAGGACTCGGTGTGCAAACATCACGGCGGCAGGGCTTTTAAGGAGCCCAGCTCACCCACTGCATCACCGTGGCACGTGATCCACCACACCTGTGCCCGCTTCACCCGCTCGCTGCCGACGAGCCTGTACTTGGCATCCACCTTCGTCTCCCTCTGACCAGCATCTGCATCCCTTCGAGCCACTCCTAACAACACAAACACCGAGCTGCTTCCCCCCTTTGCCCTCTTCCTTCCCCAAAATCCCCCAGGGTGATAGAGGGACACATCCTCCTTTCTTCCTCCAACTGGGGAAGCCTCCCAGGCTCACATCTCGCGGGCAGAGAGCTCAGCCAGCAGCTAGGAGACGCTCTGTGCAGCGCGTCCCACCGGCTCCCAGGCAGGAGCTTGCAAAAGAGAGGACAATCCCCAACAGGTCACCTTCCCCGCCCTCACTAACCATTTTGCATGACTCAAAGTAAATCTTAGAGGGTTTTTTCCATGTTTTTAAAATTCCTTTCGAAACCCACTGAAAAGAAAAAAGAAAGCAGCTGTCCAAACGGCAAGAGAAACCAGCAGAGGTCTTGGAGAAGGTCGCACAGAAAGACTTCCATTTTTATTTCTGCAGATTCGTTGAACCTGATCAAGTTTCCCCAAAAGCACCAATTAAGCCTTCTAGATCATTTTCTTCTTTTTGGACAGACAGGCCGAGCAGAGCTCATCACCCCAAATTTTAACCAGCTGGGAAAATGCGGCTCTCAGTTTCGAGCCAAGCTTCCAACATTGGGGTGTTTTGTTGTTGTTCCTTTTCTTTTTTCTCCTTCCAATCAGGCAAACGCAACAGTTTTGCATCCTTGACCTCTGTGTGTGTGTGTATGTGTGTAGCTGTGGGTGTCTTAGCAGCTAGAATCGCCTTTTGTCCCGTTGGGTTTCCATAGGGACTGAGCATTCCCTTCAATAAAGGGCTCCAAATGAATGTAGCCTTCTCAGGGATATCATACAACCAGGCCTGCAAAAGCCTTTTATTAGGACATTCACCTCTGATGGGATAATTTTACCTATCAGATCACATAATCTCTTCCCCTGATGCTGAGCCAGGAAATGAAAAAAGACCAGTGGGGAGATTTTGGCCTCAAGAGCCAGGTTCTGCTGTGATGACGGCCCTGATTACTTGGTCACAGTTGTCTTAAAAGACGAGTACATCGAACGAAGCCTAAAATTACAATGTACAACTAGACAATAGGTGGGGCAAAAAAAAAAGAGAGCAGCGACCAGACACTTTTAGATCGAATTATCAGCGTTTAGTCTATTCATAAATATTTTAGCAGGTTAGTTACCTAGTGGAGCTCATCAGGCTGGAAGTGAAGGTATCTTCTGTTGCTCAGGTTTTTGTCCACGCTAGTAATGTTTGATGCAAACACAGGTGATTGAAAAAAAAAAACACAGAGGTTAAGAGGATTTGGGAGAAAAGGATCGAGATTAGCACACAAGCAAACTGAAACGTTAGCCTTCCTCTGCTGCCCGTGCTCTGACTTGTTACCACATATCCTTTTTCACGGGGTAACACAATCATGGCGAAGCGAGAGGCTGCGCAGCCGGGTGGAAGGTAATTAACAAATACCTGGTTGCAAGAATAAACTGTTTCTACCCCAGAGGAATGGAGACGAGGTTTCCGCTAAGCCCTTTGGCTGCAACTCATCAGCCCCACGAAAACAAAGCCACCCAACAGGCTGATGGCGAGCGCTCCCGCTGCTCTCTGCCCGCAGGACGGGTAATGGCACCGCCGCAGCATCAGCCCCAGCAGCAAGGAAGGGCTGAGTTAGTCCCTTCTGCCCGAAGGCAGGATCAGCTTCTCCGCTCCCCTTTCTGGCCAATCTGCTCCGAAAACAGACAAACCTTGACAGGAGATCCGTAACACCGCTTCGCTATCCTCCCCCCTCCGCAGCTTTCAGCAAAATTCTGTCTGAACCTCTTTTACTGAAATTTAAGCCCTCTCTTCTCTTCTCCACCGTGCATGTGGAGAACTGATCATTCCCTCTCTTTTTTGCAGCCGTGATTTGAAGATTGTTCTCATCTGCTTTTCCAGTTCCCTCTTCCTGAGGCCAAACAGCACTCGTCCCTTCACTTTCTCCACCAGGCTGTCAATTCACACTTAACTTGGGGCCTATAATAATCTTCAGGCTGTTTTCTGAAGATCCAATGCCTGGCCGGTTGTTTTGCGTCCTTTCCAATTGTCCATGGGTTATTCCTGCAGAACCTCGCGCTTGTTCCTCAGTACATCCTATTTTGGTGGTCACCCACTCAACCTTGTTGGGAGCACTTTGAGTTCCAACCTGTCACCCAGTACAAGGCAGTCCCTCCAGTGCAAGGGTCACCTGCTAATCTAGTAAGCACACACTTGGTTAGGGTATCCTGATCGTTAATTAGAAGATTGAATAGCATCATAGAATCATAGAATCTTCATGGTTGAAAGGACCTTTGAGATCATCGAGTCCAACCATACGCACACACAAAAAAACCCTACAGTCTCTGCCACTAGAGCATGCCCTGAAGTGCCAAATCTACACGTTTCTTAAATACCTCTAGGGATGGTGACTCACCCACCTCCCTGGGCAGGCTGTTCCAGTGCCTGACCACTCTTTCAGTAAAGGAATTCCTCCTAATATCTAATCTAAACCTCCCCTGCCGCAGCTTCAGACCATTTCCTCTGGTCCTGTCCTTATTCACCTGGGAGAAGAGGCCAACACCCACCTCTCTGCAACCTCCTTTCAGGTAGATGTAGAGGGCAATGAGGTCTCCCCTCAGCCTCCTCTTCTCCAAGCTAAACATGCCCAGCTCCCTCAGCCTCTCCTCATATGACCTGGTCTCCAGACCCCTCACCAGCCTGGTAGCTCTCCTCTGGACACGCTCCAGCACTTCAATGTCCCTCCTGTACAGAGGGGCCCAGAACTGAACACAGCACTCGAGGTGAGACCTCACCAGTGCCGAGTACAGAGGCACCATCACTTCCCTGCTCCTGCTGGCCACGCTGTTCCTGACACAAGCCAGAATGCTGTTGGCCTTTTTGGCCACCTGGGCACACTGCTGGCTCATGTTAAGCTGGCCGTCCACCAGCACCCCCAGGTCCTTTTCTGCCGGGCAGCTTTCCAGCCACTCTTCCCCAAGCCTGTAGTGTTGCTTGGGGTAACCATGGGCAGATGCCCCAAGCCCTTGGGACCCAGCTTTCTCATCCAGGTGAACCACCACAGCTGGCTTCTCCCCACCAAGATCTTCATTTCACACCCACCCTAACACAGACGGTGGTTTTAAAAGGCCAAATACCAAAGTCTTGTACATCCACCACAAAGTAAGTCCAATGTAAGTAATCTGCTTCACGCTTATGCTTCTGTCACTGCACCTGAACAATTTGGCTTTTGAAAGGTAAGGCATTTCCCCTCCAGAATGTCATTGTTTTGCTGGAAAACAGTGGCTCACACTAAAATGTCACCATTGTTCTCCCAAAATAACTGATATGCTTGTATAACATATTAGCTATATCCACTGAGCTGCTTGTCAAAACACCGGTTGTGTTCCCACTGGTCCGTCCGAAACAGCTGGGTCCTGTTCTTCCATTTTTCACCATAAATAAAATTACATTTTCGATATGAAATGCACCTTATGGTCGTGGAGTTCATTTGACTCCTCGGTTAGGAAAATATCCCCTTTGGTCTAAGCAAATACGCCAGAGCAGGGTGGCCAGCCTTCCTCGCCCCAGGAGCCACAATGCAAAATCTCCACCGCAGCAAGAGCCGCGAGGTCCACGTCACCTAAGACAAAGCCTACGAAGAGCTCTGGGGCATTATTAGGACCAAAGGCCGGGGAAGCAAAAAGGAGAACTATGAAGAATTCGTCCCTGATGGAAACCAGTCCATTGACCCTGGATGGAATCCAGATCACCCCCCCAAATCCAAAGGCATTACCCCACATTGGCAGGAGTGCCACTCGATCAAAAATGCTTGTTTATAGCTTGTGCTTGGTGGAGGAAAGCCCTCTCCTTCACTGACAATCTGTATCTATAGGGATCTGAGGGGTAGAAGACAGAGACTCTCTTTGTGTGTACCTTGGGATGATAATTTCTGGGAATTCCAACTTTCACTTGCCCTCCAAGTTCATTATTCACTTATTATGGGGAAGCAAGGCAAGGCAAAGGCATGCGATCCGCTGACAAGTCACCTCCTAGGGTATTTTCTAGCCAGAGCAGGAAGTTGCAGCTGGGTTGGTAACAAAGACATCTTCCCTTTGATTTTCCCCCTGAGCCATTCCCTGCAGCCTCAGCTTGTTGCTGCAGTGTTGATCTGCCATTTCACCTCCGCTGCGAGCCTTCCTCGAGAATATTCCTACATGAAAGAGAAAGAAAACCCACATGGGACGTTATTCTCTTACAGCCAGACAGAGCCATTATGATCATCAAGTCTGACTTCACACGTAATACAGGACATACCTTTCCACACCAAGCTTATAAGCCCTGTGTGAGCCATAGCAGATCTTTGGGAAAAACTCCTGGGGTTAAAGTCTTCAAGTGACGGAGAATCTGCAGCACACCTAAGTAATTCCCCGCTCGCTCCTACCGGTGTCTGCAGTTTGCAGTTCCCGGAGAGGCCAAGGACGAAAGGCAGGCACAGATCCTCATTCCTCTGCGTCGGGAATGGTTAAATCGGCTGATGGGCACTGAAGACTGTCTCCATTCCTGGAAAGATGAGAAGATCAGGCTCATTGCTAAGCTGCGTCTTATTTATCACGCAAAACCAGCATTTTGTGCTGTTTGTAAACTAATCCCTTTGAAAACAAAAATTCTCCTGGAAGTCAGTATTTAAGAAAACTCTGTGGTGGAAATGAGGAAGGACCAGAATGAATTAGGAGGTATTTTCCGTGCTGCTTTGGAAAGAGCCAGAGCACCTCTCCCGGTACCTGGGTGGCGAACAAGCCTACCTGAACACCACAGACCCTTAACTCAACCCACAATTTCCTCTCTCCCCCTCGTTGCCACTCCCATGAATTAGCTAGCCAACACCTTGGAGGGGGGACCACCTTGCCGAGGAGCTGCAGCAGCATCGTGGTGCTGTTGGAGGATGCGGAGATCCACACACCCCCCCCACAGGATCGCATGTTCCCCAAGCAGGACATCACCGACCTTCGGCTTATTGCCTTCCTCCTCTGGAATGTCTCTACACTGTGCTGGGGGTGAGCGCCGGGTGCCGAAAGGGTTAATGGGGGCTATCTGCCGGTTCCTGGTGGAGGCTGGAGTGTGTATGCCAGTGACCAATTAATCAGACAGGCCACTTTCCCCCGCTTCGCCAGCTGGGCTGTGTTATGATCCTGACCGCAAATAAAGACGGCAAGGAAGGAAAGCACAGGCTTTCTGCCGAGCAGATAAACCGGCCTCCATTCCCAGGCAGATCCCCCCAGTATCAGGCCCGAGAGAGGCAGATCACCCCCTCTCCCAGGGCGGGGAGGGGGGGAAGGTTCAGAGTTCAGGCTCATTAGCGCTGGCTGAACAAGAGCTAATCAGGGAGGAAGGGCTGATGTCAGAGCCCCGCTCACCCTGCCCTCTTCCCACCGGGGAGGAGAAGCCCTGGGCTCCCACACTGGGGGCATGGCCATTAATTAGCTCATTGATGATCCCTGGCCGCCCTGCCCTGGCACTGCCTCCCCCGTGCCCTGACCCCGGCTGCGATGGAGGCGTGTGGTCCCCGCGAGAGCCCTGCACCACATCGCAATGTCAGAGGGGAAAGGCCGCGTCCACAGGTTCCATCACAGGTTGGCTCGAAGGAAGAAGTCATGTTTCAGGTGAAACACGGTCTTTGTAGAAGCTGAAGGACCGGGTGGAAGCGTGGCATTCATTAAGGTCAGCGGCAAAAACCACACCGACTTTCCCGAGGTTGGGATTTTAGCCTGGGGAGAAGCCAAGCAGCAAAGCAGAGTGACTTCATATCATTCGTGAAGAGCTACGGTATCATCCTGCGAATGCTGCTTGCTGCTAAGGATGGACCAAGCTTCCCCCCGCAGGAAAAGGGTTCATTGCTTTGAAAATCATTACGGAAAGTTGGCGCAGTTGAGCAGTCCAGTCCGTAATAGCTTAATCCAAAAAGGGCTGTTAAAATGTACAATTTCAGTTCAGTCCAGCTGGGTCCTTGTGTTGCATTTGTCACGGTGCTATTGGATGGCGGAGCAAGGGAGTGATATCTGGGGGGGCAGAGACGGGACTCCCAGACCCGCCATGCAAACCATACACAGCCGGTTGGGAGCACCCAAAATCCTGAATCCATTGCACAGGGCAACAATCTGGGAGGTTCGACCCCACTGCGGTGGGTTGCTCAGGTGAGCCACGTCTCTGCAAACACCTTCTCAGCCCAGAGGAACTCACAAAGTCCTGGGTCTACACACCGGGTTCACCTGCAGCTGGTGGGACCCCAAGCAGACCACCGAGCCAGACCAGCCTGGAGCCAAAGGAGCGTCATCTCACTGTTAAAAACATGTAGGAGAAGGGCTGCCCCTGGCCGGGTGCAGATGTCCGACTGCACCCGCGCATTCCAGGCTGAATTCAATTTTCTGCTCCTCACCCAGGGCCCTGGAGAGCAGCAGCTGCCTCAGACTGCACCTAAGATGCATATAAATAGAGGCATAATACCTTATTATAAAGGAATGCATGCCTAAGCAGGAGATAGTGTTACCTTCTGAGGAGGAAGGGGGAGGAGGCAAAATGCTGTACAGAGGAAGGAAAAGTAGGCTGACGGAGATCTAAATTGACTTACAGCAACGAGATGCTGTCAAGGTAAAAAAAAAAAATCGCATTAACCCCCTCCTCTTGCGCTGCAGCAAAAGAAAAGGCCAAGCCCCGGCACCCTGCGATGTGCCGCGCTGGGGGAGGACCCAGGTTTGCTTCCAAGACGTTGGGATGAACCCTACGCCCTTGACTGTGCGGCACAACCATGCACAGTTCCACTGCCCCCTCCGCACAGGGATACGGAGCAAAACGGGCGAATTCTGGAAACTACCACCTCTGCATTGCAAGGCTTGAGGCTAGGTTTTCGTTCGAGGGATGAAAATTACTTTGGGCATAGGGGAGCATTTGGTCCATCTGATGTGTTCCTGAGCATCCTGCCTCGGCAGCGCGTCCTATGGGACGCAGGAATCAGTACAACATCCCTCCTCGCTGCGTATGACATCCCCACCGTGTCCGTGGAGGGAGACCACCAGGCTGAGCGACATGGCAGAGGCCGTGTGAGCAGTCAGCGGCAGAGCAGGGCTCTGACCCCGCGTCCCCCCCCAAGCCTGCTGTTTGTGCCGTTTTGGGACAACCCTGCCCCTAGCTTGCAGGCAGCAAAAGCAGGCAGGCCTCGGTGCTCTGCCTCCAGTCCTGGCAGGAATCCTGCCTGACGTAAATCAGTGGGCGAAGGAAGAGTCGAGCCAGACCCCAGCGCTCCCCGGCCGTGTGCCTTCTTCCAACACAGCAGCCCTCGAGGACCTGGTGGGTTTTCTCAGGGGCTGCGTTATAATCTCAGGGGTCCTTTCAGAGCCCCGCTGTCCCCCGCTGCGCCCCGGCACGCCGCACGCACGGCTGCTCGCGGAGGGTAGAGCAGAAACGAAGCTGTGTCGGGCTGAGCTTGCCAGCGCTTCGGCTTTGATCTTCCCAGCCGGGGATGTGATATAACACCTGCAGAATTATACAGTAACAAGGGAAAGGAAAGTTTCTGGCAATTAAAAGGCACTGAAAGAGGTTGGGAACCCATCGGGCCGCCCTGGCTCAGCGCAGCGCTCTGCATGTCTCGGGTTTAGGGAGCTGGTTTTCAGAGGGGTTTTTAAAGAGTGTTTGTTTTTCCAAGACCTACTGCCTCGACTTTGCACTTGTGCTTTTGCCTTTGTCTGAGCACCGATATCCCCTGTTAGCTATTGCCGCCGCACACCGAGATGCCCCTTCCCGGGGTGGTGGCCGTGCCCACCCACGCTGGTGGTCCCATGCGGAGCCCCGGGCATCGCTCCGCTCCTCTGGCCAACTTCTGAGGTTTCCTAGCAATATTCTGTGCTACCTCAGACCAAAGAAAACACATTTGTGGAGCATCTACTTTAGAACAAGGACACAAACCGGTGCCAGCAACCATGGAAACCCCAGAGAAAACAACTGAAATTCATGTTTATGTGCAGCTCCCGGTAGCTGCAGAAATTGGATTCCCACATGAAAGGGGACCTTTGGTGGCCACGGTACACACTGGCAAACCCTCCGGCTGTGACCTTCCATGGATGCGCTGTTTAATAAAGCCAGGGAGAGATGGGAAATCTAAAGCTCTGTGCTCATTAGTTAACGTTCAGCAAAGTATTTGGTAGGTGAAGCTGAAAAACCTTATACAAAGGCTGAACATTCATCTTTTAGAGATATTCCTCAGCGAATTCAGGTATCAGCCACTTTGGGTTAGACAAGGACTGACTCAATGGCATTACACGGTGGTAAGGGAAGAGCAGGACCTGGGCCACTTTAGTCTGCAGGATTTGCACTGGGATAAAGCAGGGGGATGGGAAAGGCACTCGAGAATTTTATCAACTGTGTCAGAGAGGTCAAACAAAACTCCGGAGTGAACCCAGAGAGAGCGGTGGGTCCTTGCTCTCTTGCAGCAAAACCAGATTAAGCCAGGATCTCCAATCCAGGTATTTCTATGGCCCTGACAGTGGAGGGAGACTGTCATCATCAGAGTCATGCGAATTTACACCACCGAAGACATGGCCCCCAGCTGACAGAAGCAAATGTCCTGAGTCTGGTTTGTCTTTGGATTTCGTGAGAAGGCTTTTCAGGGAGAGGAGTTGGTTTTCAGGTTAAGGATCCTTCCATTTTTGATGATTTGTGACAAGCATAATCCCATACTAATTAGATTTTGGTGCATGTGTTGAAAGCACCGCGCACATTTCGATCGGTTGGGCTTTATGGAGACTCTTGCTTTTTCTGCACAATGGTTTCAAAGTTAATCCTTGGAAGCCAGAAAGCTCAGACCAGATAGAGCAGCCAGAAATCCAACAACAACAAAAAAAATCACTTTTTGTTTTATAATTCTCCCAGTCTAGTCAGATTCTAGGCAGGTTACAATTTCTGACATTACGCTACCGCTCAAAAATGTCCCAAGCTGTCTACTTTCATTGCATCAATGATATCAGCTGTGTTGACCTGCTCTTAGAGAGTTTTAATTCTGTTTGCTCTTGGCTAAACTCCATTCCTAATCCTATTTTCACCCATTTCTATCCAATTTAATACAGCTTCTGTAAGTCAAAATTAATTACTCCATGTGGTCTCCCAGCCCTGTGGTCTAAAGGAATAATAGAGAAATCCCACCTCGTCGTTAATGGCATCTCGTGGCTGCTCTCATCCAAGGAAGCTGAGAGAGTGAAAGGGAGTCAGGTAAGAAAATCATAACGCTTTGCCCGTTTTTGCAATTAGTATTTCATCCTCGTGGCTCTCTCCCCGATTAGTCTCCCCATGCCCATTTTCTCCTTATTAGATGGTGATACCTATGGAGGAACGATGATCTCCTGGGGCAAAGAAGCAAGTCAGCACCTCCAGGTCACCTTCTCCCTTTTCCTTCACCTACTCAGAAATAGTTCATTTGCCTTTCATTTCCAGTATTAATTACTCCTTCTGTCCAACCTTTGCCAACGGGGCTCCCAAGGGGCGGAAGGATGGTTGTCTGGTCACACGCGTCTCATGTTTCTTTAGTCAGGCCTCCTGGTTTATGACTTACCCCACCTAGAAACTGGGTTTGTTCTTTGCAGGGATGCTGTAGATTTGAATTAACTGAAATCCATAAAGTATCCCAAAGATATAAAGCAGAATTCCTACTACAGTCTAGAATAATTATTTTATCCCTGGTTCGTAGTCACCTAGGAGCCCTCCTATGTCTATGATGGTATTTATTCCTGGGTTTTTATTTGTAATTGTTTTTGCCTATGTGCATTCTCGTGTCCTTCTTTTTCCTCTCTCTCCGTAGAGGTGTCACCCACACACTACATAGTTGAGAGGTATTTGGAATTCGGGGGCTCGTTCCCTGGTTTGACTCCCATGGCAGAAGAGTCAGTAAACATGCCACATCGAGGACACGAGAGCTCACCCAGCAGCTTCTGCCTGTACGACACATCTGCCCCTCTGCAAAACCACCCCATCACCAGGCACCCTGTCTAAGAGCAAACAGCTGATTAATATCCTGTCCTATCCTGTCCTGTCCTGTCCTATCCTATCCTGTCCTGTCCTGTCCTGTCCTATCCTATCCTATCCTATCCTATCCTATCCTATCCTATCCTATCCTATCCTGTCCTACCCTATCCTACCCTATCCTATCAAATCAATAATATAATAAAAAGACTATATATGCAAATGTCTTTTCTCCTTCACACAGACCACCAGAAGATTTTTTTCATTTCACACAGACCACGGATGGGAGACAGCGGAGCTTCAGTCACTGTGTTTACAAAACTCCGGTAAAAGGAAGCCGTGTGACTGGCCAGCAGCACTACGGCAGGGTACGAGGACGGGATGGCTGGAACAGGGGCAGGAGGGCATATTTTGGGTGTTTCCTGAGCTGCTGCTCCAAAGAGTCTGTGAGCAGGTCCAAGTTATTGGGACTCCAGGAGGGCATCACTTGTCTGGGGACATGGGGGGTCTGCATACCCTCAGAAGGGGAGAGCCTTGCTACTGGCCGGGGAGGGGGGAAATAAGGAAGAGTAGAGCAATAAGCTGGCAAAAGAGAAATAAGAGATGCTTGTGTGTCTCTGTGTAACTGTGCACACCCAACAACCAGTCTGGCTGAGAATATTGCCCGTGTTGATGTGTTTCAGAGCTAATTACGCTCGTTGGAAATAGATCAGTGCAAAGCTTTAGAAGGACGCTTCAAATGCGGCGTGACCAGCTTCGCAGCCAGGGGGACGCAGAGGGGAAATGTCCTCCCCAGTATTCAGCAGATTGTACGCAGAGGGGACTCAGACTCCACCCGTAAAAATCAAATGGCTTTTCCTGGAAAGCGGAATGAACATCATGATGACATCATGACATGACATCAATGAGAGCATTAATAGGCTAAAACCACCCAGCCAATAAAAAGGTTTGAATTTTCTATCTCACCGAAGAAAATAAACCCACAATATAATAAAGCAAGATATAGGATTGGCTCATTCATGCTGGCCCATGCTCTGTACCAAAGGGTACAATCCAGTTATAGAGGGAACTACTGATCATGTGAAAATAGACGTCATTAACAAGATCCAAGAGAAGACGCATTTCTGCCACGTTCAGCCTGAGAAGATGTCACTGCAACGCTCAGAAGTATTATGCAGCACAGGTTATTTGGCATTTGGGGAAATATTTGCTTGGCTTCTTTCTCTAATCATCTTTAATGCACTGCTAAACCTTCATTAGAAGATTTTGCGTGCTCCAAAATGTGGTTGCCTTTTTTTTTTTTTTTGCAAGCAGCAAAATAGCATCACAGATACGAGCTGAGCACCAGAAATTCAATCTGAATATCTTTGCGACAGCAGTACAGCATTTATATGATGTTTATGAACAACTGCAGTTTGCTCTTAGAATAAATGCTGTGGTCATAATTTTGCTTGTACCTCTACAGACTTCGTATTCCAATGGCTTTGATGAAGATACTTGTAATTAAGCTGTTACAAATAAGTCAGAATTAAGAGCAAGACATTAAAGAAGAGAGGCTGCTATGCCAAGAAATTACTTTCCCATGCAACATATGAATGTCCTGCAGCTAACTAGAACAGAGGCAGATACTCATCTTGAGTAACTGCAGTGCCCCAAGTATTAAGGAAAACATGTTTGCAGGCCGGACATCATCATTTTCCTGTAACTTTATGCTAATTCATGTAAGCAAATTGAAAACAAAAGCTTTTCAAAAATTAACTTAATTTGCATCGCTTCATTTCCGTTATATATGCCACATTGTATTCCTTTTAGCCTCAGTAAACTGTTCCCCTTTCAGTTTGTCGGTAATTAGCACATCGGTAGGGGCCGGTCAGGAAGTTGTTTTGGGATGTGCTTACCACAAAGCGGGAAAACAGAAACACGCGGAACTGTATTGCGAGGCGTCGTGCCTTTCCTAAGCGCCTGGGTCTCGTAGAAAATAATAACATACTGTTGCTATTTCCTAATGGCGTTGTCCCTTTAGCTTGGAAGAAGAAGTTGTTCATGTTGCAGCGCTGACGTACTTTGTGTAGGACTGGCCAAAAAGTTATATTCCTTCCTAATGAAGAATGTCAAGGTTTCATAAGTCCTTTTAATCCCCACCAAGGTTTTTGGAAACTATTTGTGAAAAAAAAACAACACAAAAACCAACCCAAAACCCACAAAGAAGAGAAAGACTCTGATTGACCCACCCGTGTTACAGAAGCCAGTAGCTTTCCTGGTGGTAAAGCATCTCCCAAGGGAAGCAAAGGCCAAAACTGCTTGTTGTGTTTCATCTGCTAACAGAGTTGTGCTCCTAAACGATGATATGGAAGTGCTAAAATACACCAAGCACAAAGGTGCTCTTTCATTCGTGGAAGCCATCATCTTAAAGTAATTAACTGGGGATTAGTCAGAAACGATGCCCAAACAAATGAGATACGGAAGGGCAAGAAATTGTATTCCTCTCCTGAACCTTGCGTTACGTGGAGCGCTGCCAGTGCAAACAGCAAAGAGAACAGAGCGTTATGTCTTAAGAATAACGAAAAAATAAGATTGGCAATTAGAGCTGGATGGTTGTTTTCAAAACAAAGCGTCTCGGGGGGGGACACACACACAATGCTCTGCCTGTGACCAGCACTGTCATCTCCTGCTGCCCACCTCCCCGAGAGCTCGGCCTTCCCTCTCCCTCCGGGAGGATGCTAACGCGGATTGCACGGGACGTGCTGCAGCTTCCACGGCTGTAAATCAAAGGCTGTGTCAACAGCGTGTCAGCGGCATGAAGGAATAGCGCTGCTCCTCATGCAAAGTTTTCCTCTGACAGTCTCCTCCTTTCGCTTGCCTTCCCGTGACCGATGCATAACTCAGGGAGCAAGCGCAGGAGCGGCGGGTTTGCTGGGGATCAAACTGCACCAGCTATCGCATGGGGAAGTTTTATCGCTGCCCAACACTCCTACAGCAGGGCTGGGCTGCCCTTCCTTGGAAGGGACCATAAGAACTGCTCCAGCACCGTGCCCGAGGGTTGCTCACATCAGGTTCTTCCAGCCCCAGCCCGGTGTTGCCCCCGCCAGTGCAAGGCTGGCCCCGAGTCCCTCCCCAGAGCTGTAAACACAGAGCAGGGAAATGATGCTCCCAACCCCCTGCATGAGCCAGAGCACCCCAGGGAAATCACGAGTCGAGACAAAAATCCCAACCCCACTCCTAAATGAGCCTCGTGGCTCCCCACCTTCACAAGGTGCACGGGCTGCTGCCAGACCCCAGCAGCTTGTGTGTCCGCCCCGCTCCTCTTGCTGATGTCCCGATAAAGGCTGAATTCCCTCCCTCGGGAGCAGCAACCGGCCCTGCTGCTACTGAGGAACGCCACAACCCAGCGCCCCGGGGCTCCGCAGGCGGCTATAAATCCTCTGACCCCTGCCACCCGCCGGCTCAGCAGCCACCGTAAATCCCTCCCGCGCTTCACTCCGCCGCCGCAGCCGGGCTCCCCCGGTAAAAGGCAGGCAGTTGCCTTGCAGACACGGCGCCAATTGCGCTGGGAACAAACCCGCCTTATTGTAAAGCCCATATGGAGGAGAAGGAGGCAGGCTGTATAACCTGAGACCAGTAATTGAGAGTGTGTGTGAGTGTGTGTGTGTGTGTGTGTGAGTGCGCGCGCGTTAAGCGACTTTACAACCATGCTTCACTAGGAAGCCAATAAAAGGGCAAAACACAATTGCTGGGTTTTAATTAAGAAGCTAACATTTAAATGAGGTGCATCATCTGTTTGTATTAAACGTGTTTAATTTAATTTGTTATAGCGCACTTATTAAATAAATCAGCTTTATTGAATTTGCTATGCTGGTGGCATGCTGAACAGAAGTGAATGGAAAGAAGCCGAGTCTGGAATTTTCTTTTTAAATCCACTAAGGCTCTGTCTGCGTGCAGCGACACTCGGGAAAATTAATTCCAGTTAATTAAAGGTGTGAATTTAGAGCAGATCAGTTCAGCCACCCTAAAACTCCGAGCAGACCTCTTCATTCAGAATTCAAATGCCGTTGATTCAGCCCGGCTTGATTCACTTGGCATGTGATGCAAGAAATTGAATTAAGGCCATTTTAAATCTGAATGAATGTTCTGCGCCAGCCTTTCTCGGCATTTAATTTGTCCCCTTCTTTTTCCTGAGCATCTCTGTGCGGACCAGAGGGTTCCAGGGGCCGTGCGCGGCAGGTCAGCGACGTCCCTCTCCCAACCTTCAGCCTCCTTAGGAAGAAAAGCGGAGTGCTGGTGGGAAGAAACTCCCCCGGCTGGCACCGCCTGGGTGATCTCTGCCCTGGTGTCTCCTCTCCCATCTTCACTCTGCTGTGGAAATGCAATATTTCAATTCACTGCTACAGGAGATCCAGTCTAGAGCTATTAATACATACCAGCTGGGAAGAGATTTTCCTGCAAACGTCGGCCTCTGTCCAGACCGCAGATCACTGGATGCAACAGCTCCCGGGGCCAAGGCTCCGGCTGCCCACCGGTACCTGGCTTCAGGCTTCGGCACCTTCATCTCCATCATGGATGGTCTTACACCTTGATCAGGGAGCTGACAGACCGCCGGCTTCGATTCCTCCAGGCGTGGGGGTTAGAGACGCACATCCAGCGCTGGCGTACCCAAACATACCCCCAGCATCTCTGACGTTGAAAAACGCCATTACGGGGCTCGGTCTTTTCCTGGCTCGCCTCCATTCCTGCGCACAGTCAAGTAATACCTAGTTATTTCGCAGGGTCGCCAGGAAAGTTTCAAAGCGGCGTTGCGAGCCTCTCTGAACTCCCCAGCCAAAAGCGGCGAGGCCGGAGCATCGAGCGTCGGGGAGCTCGCTCAGCCGGCACGTTGTCTCCGCTCCGGAGGGAGAGAAGCAGCCACCGCCAGATCCCAGCTCCCGGGGGGGCCGCACGCGCCGGAGCCCTCCCGCATGAAAGAGCCCTTGTGCTCCCCGCGGCCGCCCGGCCCCTTGTCATCCCTTCAACTTTGTGCGCGCTTTTCCTGGGAGGAAAATGAAATTCCTGCCCTGGAATTGGCGCCACCGTGCCAGAACGGCAGTGACCTCTGTAACCACACAAGATTTAGTGGTTACTTTATTTCAGCTGTAATGAGGCTTTGTAAACCACTAAAAGCCAAATGTTTTCTTCTCCTTTAACTCTTGGTGGATCACGCGAAATAAATAACAGAAGAGACGTGCCGTCTGTGCAGGAATTGAGAATTCACTTAAAATTACCCAGCGTCTGAAGTGGGTGAAGCGGTGGTACTGAGAGCAGGTAGGTGCTGAGTGAGAAGTTATTTGGAGAAATGAGCCCCGAGCTCCTTCCAGCAGGCGCAGCCGCGGCCGGTCGGGGGCACGGGGAACGGCTCTGGGAGAATCCGATCTTCATCCCTGCGCCGAGAGCCACGGGGCAATTTCCTCCCAGCCTCGCTCAGGCACACGTGAGGAGTGACCTAAGCTCAGCCAGTGTCATATCATGTCTGTCACGAGAAGTGTGTGCCCATCCTTCCGATTTTCTCTGCAAGCCGCACCGTCAGGAAGGCTCGTTCCCATTAAAAAGTGGTCCTGGCTGCAGTCTGCCAACCAACACCGCCTGCCTTGAGCACCAAAGGCAGACACTGACTGATAAATACAGCTGAAACAGTCAGAAGGCACATTTTTAAGGATGAAATGCTCCATCTTTAAATATACACCTTATTCCAGAATCTGCTTCACCGCACCGAAACGCATTGAAGATGGTGATGATCGAGGGCGCTGATGTGGCCGTGCTTTACAGGGAACTTCTTCAGCCTCTGCTGCTAATAAAAACAAAAAAATAAATATAAAAATCCAGTTTTTATGCTTTGGAACAAGTGCCCAAATGTTTGCCACTTCCTTACCAGCGAGCTGCAAGGGCTGCCGGGGCGGTGCGGTGGGTTGTGGTGGGATTCAGCAGAAGGGCTGGGGAGAGGCAGTGTCCCCTGGACATAGGTGATGCCACCACCGTGCCACCACTGCTGGGAGCAACGCAGCCACACAGCGTTCAGCCTGGGCGACCCAATTAATTTGGAACAACTGGAAACGTCTTTCTCCAGGTTTAATTTGCTGCATGACTGAATACCACTTGCGTGCTGATTTAATGTGGGAGAGGGGCAGGGCCCCAGGCAGGATGATGACACTGTGCCATGGAAATGAGGGCTCATTTCAAGGTCCCTTCCCCAGATGTGCCATCCCAGGGTGCTGGAAGCCACGCGGCACCCAGTGACCAGGCTCCTTATCTATGAAGTTATCACACAGCGTCTGGTGCAGGGCACCCAGAGATCGGGGATCTGCTGCAGAGCCTGCACCCGAAACGAGAAGGGCATAACTTCTACCTGCTGTTAGTACAGACAGGCTGCTCGTCGCGTGTAACTGAATTTATCAGAAAACAGCATCTTCTGCTCTCCAGACAACTGCAAAGAACTGTGCCCAGTACTCCTCCCCAGAAGGTGAACTCAGCTGCATGACTTACCCTCTGCGGTCGAGATCAGCCCTTTGGGGTGGAGATACCAGGAGTCTGCAGGGGGTGAACTGAACGTCAGGTTTGCTGGTTTCAACCCCCAGCTCAGCCCCGAGTAAATAACAACAAGGGAGTAACAAGCTTTCATCAGGAGTCTGATCCACTCATGCTCAGGGAAGATCAAGAATTTCCATTAAATTCACCTCGTGGGTATTTTGTGCCCAACCCTTTGCCCAACCAACGCCGCGCAGCAAACTGTGGCTGGAACAAGGGGCAGGTTTCAAAGTGTTGGAGGGATTCACCAGATTTTTCCAAGCACACCGTCTCTTTGTTCGTTTTCTGGTGAACTAATCTAGCTTGATATTCTAGTTTTTGTTACAGCCATGACCTTTTCTATTCTAATTCTCATATAGAAGTTTAACCATTTTGGCATCTGTTATGCTATTTGCTGTAACAATAATCTTGCATCAGTAAGTTCCACAAGTTTATAACCTATTGTACTGCACCAGTTTTATTTAAATAGATAAAGTCAGATTCTCACCTGCACTAAGTTGGAGTGAAGTCAATTTATGCCATCAAAAGAGCTGGCCCAAAGTTTTAATTTCATCAAACGCCTCTTTGATCTTCTATTAGAGGAAAGGCAAAATAGAAGCACTTTATAACAGGAGGGGGGTTATGCCACACGTTTTATCTTCTTCTGCCTCTTAATCTTTCAGAGTGGAACTGTGTTGTCCCTTTTAACTGTCCCTGGTTAGAGACTCCCACCGCTGACTCTATGGCCCATACTGACTCTCAGGGAAGTCCAGGGGATCACCTCTTTGGCTTGACCCACAGGACAAAGCTCCTGCTGGATTATCTACTATGAGAGGAGAAGACACCTACACACTGCAAACTTGTTTTAGGAAAGGCAGCAATTAATTCCACACCTGCAGGGTGCCTTGCACCTCTTGGTGGTATTGGGTGCAAGACAGATTCTGCACCACATGGATGTGGCCTTATCTAATCTCATTGCTCTCAGGTTAAGGAAGGACCTTATCCTGTCATTTGCTCTTGCTACCAGGAAGAAACATCTTCTCTACATCCATGGTGCTTCACACATAACAACAAACAAAGGCTTTACTGTGCACCAGTACCCAGCAGCATTCTCCTTCTCACCTTCCTCTGTAGTCCCTCCCTTGACCTCCCGTATTCCCTCAGACGAACCAGCTCTCGTCCCATTGAACAGCCCTTCTGCAGCCAAACAAATTTTCTGTACATGTTCCCAACATGATTTCTGTGTGATATGTCCTTTGAGTTGACTAGGAACCTGGGAAGGTTTCTGGAAAGGCATCTTTATGCCTCCATTTTTGAGTGGGCCAAGGAACACCGTATGAGAAGGCATTTTTCCAGTTACACTCCTCTTTTTTATACTTCTTTTTTTTTTGGTGTGAGATCAGTCTGAGCTACCGAAAGGGTCTGAAAGCTCAAACTAGGTCAATGTGCAATGATTGCATCGTTGGATCACTGCCTTGGTGATATGTATCTCACTGAGGACAAAGCCACATTGCCTTGGCAGGCTCTGAGCTATCATCTAAAGCTGATCGTTTTCTATCTCCACCAGCCAGGGCTGGATCCGAAACCCCAGGCAGTGATGGATGCGTAAGCTGCCTACTCAGTAAAACAGCTTACCCTGGAGCTGCAGGAATCCCCATGCCAGGCTTCGAGCGAGGAATTTAATCGAGTTGGGTCTCCCTCATCTTCAGGAGTGACTCAGGCCAACTGCTTGAGAGGAAAGTGTGAACAGGCAGCCATGGGCCAACGTGCCCGAAAGGGAAGTTTTGTCCTTACCCCTGTTAATTAGAGCTTTGCAGAGTAATGAAGCATGAGGATTTATAACCTTTTGCAACTATTGCTTCTGGGTTTCTCCCAAGGCTCTCCAGCTCAGGGTGCTGGTGTGACACTGCTGTTCCTGCTCCCCCCTGGAGCCCTCTGCTCCAGCACAGCTCAGATCACCTGCTGGAGCACAAGGCATCAGCAAGACCAGCCAGTGGCTGTGCAATAAACTCTTGGAAAAACTGAAAGGTTAAAACATTCTTATAAACACAAGGAGGGCTGTAAAAGTTGTATTTCCAACCCTCCGCCTCTCCCTGGGTGCCTTTGAGTCATGTTCTTTATGGCAAGGCAAAAAACCCCAGAGCTTTTAATTTTGACTCTCTGTGCTGAGATCCACTCCACATAAGGAAGAGGGCGTTGGGTTCTCTTCTGCTTTTACAGATACCACATGTAGCCATGCAAGATTTTTTTTAGATGTTGTGTTAACGGGAACAGGACGTAGGTCTCAAGAAACACTTGCGTTTTGGGCATCTGACACTAATGCCAAGTTGCAGCCTTGCAGTGCAGAAGTGGGCAGTGGAAGTCCCGAGGACTCAATGCGGGAAACGCTTATGTGCGTCGCACCCAAGCAGTGTCAGTGGGTGCAGCAGGACCGTGTAGGTGGGTGAGTACCACCTGGCTGAGCAACAGGTACAGCGTCAGGGCCAAAGGGAGAATGAAGACAAAATCCCAGAGCACAGGTGGGCAGTGGTTTTCCACACCCTGCCCAAAGGCTTGCCCGACAGAAGAGGAACGCTGCATTTACCCACCACCCCTTTCATTGACATAAATCAGTGAAGCATGGTCCAAACTCTACCTGCTGACCCAGGATTGATTCAGCATCACCAAACCAGCTCACGCTGGTGACGTGTTCTACGCTCCTTTCAGCTAAAGCTGAGCTAGAGCTTCATCTCCAGAGACAAAACAGGTAAAGCCAGGCTTGGTTAATTCCGTTTAAATAACTTTGACACAAGTCTGATCTCTTCTTTGTGTAAGCAAAAGCAAGAACGGACTCGTTCATGGTGTGTGAGACCATTGCCAGGCACACACCTGGAGCAGCAGAGGCTGTGACAAGAGCATGCGGGCAATTACCACGCAGACGTAGCTGTGACCCACAGGAAGACCCTACCAGCCAAGAGCTGGGAGTTACTCCCTGCACGGGCAGGAAAATCCATTGCAACCGTATGTGAAGTGAGCCTGCACACTGAAAGAAGGTGTCTGCCACTTGGCTGTGCAGCAGCGATCGCGACAGAAGTCCCTGGCTTGCGAAGTTGTCAAACTGTAAAGTTAATGAGGTAGAAATGAGAGTTCGGTGCAGGCGTCTGAATGTTCGAATTACTCCCCGACGGGTTCGCCCTCCTCTTATTGCAGCCTGCGTAAATGAAGTGACTAAGGGTCTCCTTGGACTCCAGCCAACTCGCCACTGCTGCTGCAAAAGGCGCGCAGTCTTGTTTTGCAGATTAATAAATACGAAGTTGCCGGTGAAGGAAGAACATGTGGTTTCTAAGAACTAGACAAGCAGGAAAAGCAGACAGACATTACACTGCTCCTTGTCCCGGCGAAAAAATAAAAGCCATACAAGCAACGCATGCACAAACACCCCTCCGCCGAGCACGGGAGAGCAGTGCTGGTGTGAGACAAAGCAGTGGTGTTTCGAGGAGGGTGGGGGATGCTGGGGGAGACAAGGGCTCGGGTGCTAGATGGAAAAAGTTGGAGATTTTTGTGCTTTACCACTGAAAGAGGAACTTAAACTGGACGAATTTGGTTGGAGTTGAGGCCTGCTTTACTGGTGCGGAGGGACAAGTTCATGAAGACGCAGCCGGCATGCCAGCAGGAGAAACCACCTGGTGAATGAAGACCTTCCCTTTTGGTAGGGGTGAGTGGGTGGCTCCGTAGAGAAACTCTCCGTCAGCACAGGCGTGCCTCCGTGGGAGCCCAAGGGCAGCATGAGTAACACCGCAGGTGGAGACAAAATCAACAGACTTAGGTGCTATGGAAAGGTGAGGGACGAATTGAGACATCTGCAAACAGCCTGGCTGGCTGGCTAACGCGTATATCCTTTCGGGAGCCCCACCAGCTGACCTGCAACACTCCGTTGAAGTGTAGGAAGAATATTAACCGTAGAGAGCAAGCAGCAGAGCTAATCCCACAGAGACATTCGTGTCTAAGGCTCGTGACTATGAGATTTTTTGTTTCTCAAAATCCCTCCGAGTTCGCCTAGAGAAGTGGGTCGTGGTCCTCATCATGGCCCTAAAAAGAATTATGCAAAACCTCCATGAGCAAAACTAAAGGAAGAGAAGAGCACACACTGCAAATTTTGAATCATTTTCTTAATTGCCAGAAAGCTGAGAAAAACCTGGAGCTGGATCTTGAGCTTTAGCGCAGCCCCAACATAACCAGGAAGTTAGAGGTGTGCTGATGATGTCGATGAGCTCAGAAAAATACCCTCCTCTTGAAATCAATTATTTCAGATAAATCCTGTCTGTCCCTTCCTTACTGCTAAAGAGACGGGAGGCCCCATTACAAAGCAGGGGCTCAAAGAACAACTTTTAGCTGAGGATACGAGCAAGTTCAAAGGGATTTGAAAGTTGGAACACGGTCTGGAACAAGCCTTTCACTACAATTAAGACCACAGGAGCGACCTAGTTAGATTTAAAAGAGGATTTGGACCCCATTGCTGTGTCTACTCCACACCAGAGGAACCAGTCCATATGTCAGCTCTGAGAATAGACATCCCAGCAAACCCAAGCCATTACCGACGTGCTGATCATCGTGTAAAACAGGCCAGACTCTCACTGCTAACATCTGTACGCTCTGCGTTATCAGCACCATCAAGTTTTCTATACTTACGGCTCGAATCCATCCCCAGTGCATGTTATTTTGATAAAGAAGCATCTGTTTAGATGCTGTATGGTATCCAGTGTGCAGACAGACACATGTAATGGCAGCCCAGGGGTACTCTGCTCCCCGCTGATGACACATACAGCAACGGGGAAATTGGGAAGATCAATTTTACACCTAATTTAACATGAGTTAACATGTCTCTGTTAGTTTCCTAATGGAACACAGTCCCACTGCGTGTCACTTACAGCTGTTTCCTTTATTTTGTGACTTCCAAAATTGCCGACTTGCGACTTTAGGAAATTGCCAAGCTGCGACTTTGGATTTTACCGACTCGCGCCTTCCAAGAGGCTCTGGAAAGGCTCCAGGGAAGCTCTGCGACAGCCCTGGGAAAGCTTTGAAGTGTCTCGCTGGGAGCGGAGATGTCTGAGATGATTCTAGAAGACATCCAGGGAAGCTCTGAGGTACCTCTAGGGCAAGGTCTGCCCAGGGCTCTGGGGTGGTTTTAGAAAGCCCCTACGAGCTCCAGGAAGGACTACTGAAAAGGGCTAGGACTGCTTCAGGAGACTTTGTGCTTGTGCTATGGGGATGGCTCTGTGGGGCTCCAGAGAAGCTCTAGGAAGCTCTTGGTTGCCTCTAGAAAGGCTCTGTGGGGCTCCAGAGAAGCTCTAGGAAGCTCTTGGTTGCCTCTAGAAAGGCTCTGTGGTGCTCCAGAAAGCTCCAGGGAAGGTTTGGGTTTCCTCCAAAGCAGCTCTGGAAAAGCTGTACAAAAGATCCAGAACCTTCTTGCAAAGGCAATGGGGCACACCATGAAAGGTCTAGAAATGGTGCAGGATCTACAAGTCTCTGGAGATCTGCAAACGAGGACACACCACCCTGCAAAATCCACAGATGCAACTCTACAACTTTGCAGAGTTTCCACTTGGGCACGTCAGGAGGCTGGCACCGCAAAATTCACCTTTGTGACTCAGTGAATCACGAAGTTGGTGGTTTATGGTGTTTTACTACTCTTTGCAAATGTTACACATTTATGTGTTACAAATCTGAGGAGCTGTTGGTCGAAGGGTAATTTTCAAGCACCCTTCTGTTCCATTACCGTTGCTCCATCACCTCTCAGAGAGAAGAACCAGAATGCAAAGAGGGCCGGGCTCAAGCCTCCCACGTACCTGCACAGCTCCCTCTTCTTCATTTATTTCTCCACAGAATCAGGGATTTTCCATACACACAATTTTCCTCCACGTTATTTCTTCATGTTTAATCACTACTGGGAAGCCAGCACTTTCTTGCCTCCCCTTCTTCCCCCATAACAGATTATGTTTTCTTACAGGTTTCACACCAATGTCCAAGGGCACAGATTTGCCTCTGCTTTGCCTTGTCTCTGCTCTAATTTCTGCTTCCCTTCAGTATCCCTTTACCTTCCCAAGAAGGAACTAGGAGCTTTCTTCCACGTGTCTTCCAAATCTTGCTGGATCTGTGATTTTTACTCCTTTTTTTGACGCTAGGACATGGCTTACGCTTTGTGGTAATCTCTAAAGAACAGGACTTCATGAGAGGGATTTCAGAAAGAAGCAGATTGCAAAGTCAGCGTGCCAATCCTGTCTAATAGAATTCCAAAATTTGCTTGTAATTCTTACTTAAGACATTTTCACCAAAGCACGTTTGGGCCCCAGTCCTTCAAACATTCACACGAGTCTCATTTCCAAAACACAAACCGCACGAGATGCCGGTTCACACCAGTCAATTCAAGAGGGTCAAATTCTGGGGGACTGGCACCTCCTTAAAAGTGCTTTTTCCTCATTGCTGGGCTGGCTGTCCTCCCTTGGGGACATCTTTCCCTGGGTCTCTTTTTGCCACCCCAGTCCTGGCTGTGTTACATCTGCCCACCGTCTGTTTCTGCTGCGGAGGAGGAGCTGGAGCCCTGCAGCCCTCGCCCGGTGCCGTTCGTGAGGCGAGATGTTTGCAGAAATCCCTGCTACCCGCAACGCGCACAGGCTGGGACGTGCGCCGGCAACGGCTCCTTCCCACCTCCCCAGACACGGTTCCAGCGAGGAAGGCGAGCGGCCACTCGCTCGGTGTCCGCATCGCCTCGCGGGGCACGGAAACACAAAATCAGGGGGCGAATAATGTATTTCCAGAGCGCGGATGAGTTTGCGCGCTGCGAGGCAACGCTCTTTTAAAGTGGTGGCAGCGGCTCCTGTTCTGCAAACCTCGACTTCGCTAGCTCCCGTCCCAGAGCTGGAGCTTGGGGTTGGGTTGCTTTGGTTTTTTTTAAACACAGATTAAATGCTGCGAGGAATCAAAGTGCTGCTTCCTCCAGCTGTCTTAATCTTCGGAAAAACAGCACAGCGGTTTCTTCCTATTGCAGTGACTAAGACGTGTTTCTGCTGTGTCCAAACCTTGAGCTTATGCCATGTTCCCAATTTTACATGCCAAAACCCTCATTTACCCAAAGAATTAGGCACAGTTCGCATCGCCTTCTGCTTCTCCCATGCCTGTATTTTTCCCCTTTTTCCTACGAGGGCCTTTTCATCTACGCTGAGCCACCGGGAAAAATGTGAGCTGCCTCTCGGCTCCTTGGCTCCACTGTATGGATGCCGGGATTATGTTGCAGATGTTGCCTGCACTGAATGTGTAAGGATACTACATGGTGGTGTCACAGCTGGACATCCCATTAATAGGAACAATATTTGGTTTGAGCCATTTTAATTGAAACCACGGCTGTAGCAGCATGTATTTTTTTCTTAATCGTACGCGAACGTGTTCCTCTCGGCCCTCCCCGCCTCCTGTGCGATAGTTATTGCTCTAAGACATCTGGTTTCACAGTTCAACAAGCACAGGCGTATTTCCACCATGTAGTTCTTCGCTTGTTGACAGGGCAGAATTTTTTAATATGGGGTTACTATCATCCAGACTTCCTCCACCTCCTCATTTATGTGACGGATACCTCTAAACAGTCCCTCAGCTCCTCCATCTTCAATCTGCTGGCCCAGTTTTATTAGCTCACATACATGACACCTCGATGTCTGATTTCCCGCTCCCCTCCCCTCCTAGGTGAAATCCAAACCCCAAACGTGAACCGGACCTAATACTTTTTCCCCCCCCGCCTCTTGTTAAGGTCTGTTCCATAGGAACAAGGCCAGCAGTTTGGAGCCCCTTCATCTTGCAAGTAACTTGCAAGTGGGTATAAGTGCAGGATGAGCCCCCTCCCGATTCCTGACCAGGGCTGTGGGACAGCCCAGAGCAGAGCAGCTCTACAATCTCGATTCTTTACTCTATAACCTCAGATTTTGCCCAGACATCGTACTTTGCAAACTGCTTTGGTACCTGTGTGAGTGTGAAGGGTACCGACAGCACCGGGGCACTTCAGGCTTCAGCATCTTGCCACGCAAACGGCCGTTTCACCATCTGCCACCGTCGCCAGCTTTGCTGCTGTCCAAAAAAAAATAAATCTCTGCTCGATGGCTTCTCTGCAGGGTGGTTTCCAAAAGGAAACTGATTTGCAAGGGGAGAGGTGCCCTTCGCAGGGGAGCACCCTCGCCCCCAGGATGGGGAGATCAGTGGCGCTTTGCCCCAGGCCGAGCTGCCTATCCAACCTCCCACTTCACTTCTGGACATCAAAAACCATTACAAAATATTTTTAAAAAAGCAGTTTTATCACCAATGCACCCCAAAACACACATCCCTAAGAGTCACGTTATCTCCCATCACACTCCCTAATTTGTGCCTCATGCAGTCAAGGAAACCTGTGCCGGCAGCTCCAGCCTGGCTCCTTCCCAGCATTCTGGAGCTGCTTCCGGTGTTTTCCCAGGAAACCGATGGGTCTGGCCAGGCTGGGAGAGGAGCTGCCTCCGGCTCCAGCATGGGAATACTTTGGAGTCGCCATTGACTCACGGCCACGTCTCGGGGATGCTCTCATCAGGGGAGCGGGCGAAGGTTTTACTACTTCAGCCAAGATAGAAATGGTGTGGTACGGTGTAACTGTGACATCTCGTGTAGTCATGGCGCTCAGCATCGCCCTCAACTCAGCTTTGCATCCTCCTGCCTTGGAAGGTTTTTTTCCAGATAGGAATTAGCCACTCCAGCGCTGGATGAAAGCATCTATAGATACAGAGACTGACGGTGGGGAGGTGACTTGCTCGGGGCAGAGTGGGGGTGACGCGAGCTGCCAGCAACAGGGACACGCGTGTAGACTGTGAAGATGGAGTCAGTCTAAGCAGAGCATTGAGCAAATGGGAAAAAGCAGAGTTTATATCGCATTGGACTGGAGGGATCCCAGTGGCAGACCAAGGACTGCAAACCCGAAGTCTTCGCTCTCCAAACCACCTTTTCCCCCAGCCTAAAGCTGTGGATAAGAGCACTCCAGCAGGCCCCGTTATCTGAATTCCGGCACCACCTAAGAAGGGTTGAAGCCTGGCTCACAGAGGTGCGCTTTCACTGGAACAATTGCACCTGCTTGCCCAAGGTGTGAACTCGGCTCTTTATTTTCTTTTTAGGCTTTATTGTACCAAAAAAAAAGGCAAAACTCAGAAAAAAAAAAAGTAAAATTATTAGGTAAGGTAAAAACAAACTTTACCTTTCATTCTCGGTTTATTGGTTACTGGAAAATAAGTTTTACAAACTATCTCTTGCAAAGGACTTGTTTTCAGCTAGTTTATATAGTAGCTTTTGTTCACATAAAAATTTAGAAAGCTACTTTCCTCTTCTCCTTTCCCCCCCTCCAATACATAAGGGAGGTATTACAGTGTGAAATATATCTACCGCTAGCAGGGCTGTGTTGTGAAGCTAAAATGAACACAGTAAATTCTGAGAAGGAATTTGTTTAACCTATAACCTTAAAGTAATAAGTGGAGTGCTAAATGTTTTGGCTCACACTGATATATTTTTATAACACTTGGCAAGGCAGCTCGGAGTCTGAAAGAAAAACTTGAGCGCTGGAGAAACAGCTCGCTGCCTCTCCATCTCCGGGAGGCCGAGTCTCAGCCCGGCACGGACCCCATCCCTCCGTACGGGCACTGGGAGCACGCGTGTGGCCACGTGTGCTCATGTGTGTGCGCACGCGCGTGGGAGCCAGAGCGTGGTGGGACGGCGATGCCGGCACGGCTCGACCCGGCGTACCCCGTTCAGCCTGCCTGGTTCAAGTTGTATTAATTGCCTTTGGTTTTTTGAATTTAATTAAAATCCCTCTGGAGGGTTTTGGAGAAAGATTGGGCACCAGGAACTGGTGCTTGAGGTGGTGTGGGTCCAGCGGTGCTCGGTCCCCTCCATGGGCAGCGCTGGCTCGACCCTGACGCCGGCCGGGAGTGACCCCGGGGGCCCTGGTGCTCCCCCGAGCCCCCGTTTCCCCATCTGCCGCCCGGAGCAATAATTACCCTCCTCCCTCCAGCACGCTAACACATTTTCCCAAAGATTTAAGGGGGATGCAATACGCAGGCCTGGTTTTCCTTCATTAACACCCGTTTGACATGGATTTCAATAACCTCGCCTCCTGCTCGTGCCGCCGCCGGAGCCGAGCGGCAGGAGGGACGATGCTGCCGGTGTTTCACCATGAATCCCTCCCGCTCCACGCCAGTTTGAGTGACGGGGCAGAGGGCAGAGGGCTGACCTGGGCTCCCCCGCTGCTCCCTCGGTGGAAACCCGGAGTGAACTGCCCCAAAACCGCCGAGCGGGAGTTTGCACGGCCAAGACGCAGACCAGGATTCGGCCCATCGCCTGGCGGGGGTCCAGGGTACAGTCTAGCCTGAAGCCCGCCTGTATACTTTGGTTGCAAACCCACACACTGCTGGTTTAAGCAAATCCTTCTTTCTTTCCAGACAACGTCACTCCTGTTGCATCTCAGCCCAAGGTGGTATTTTTCCTGGGGAGAGACCAAGGGTGCAGCATTTGGGCTGGGCTGCAGAGCCATGGCGAGGTGCTGCCGCTGCCACCGCTCAGGGCAGAGCCTGTGGGGAGCCGCGGGGGGGTGCAGGGGCTCCGGCTTCTGATCTCCATTTCTGGGGGTCTGCAAAGGTGGGAAAATAGGAGGTCTCCCATCTGGGAAGCACCCTGAGGACTCTGGGCAGGCTGGATCCTGAGCAAAGCATTGGGGAGGTGATGTTCTCACAGCGCAGCAGATGGGAAAGTGGATTTGGGGGAGATCAGAGGAGATCCATGAGGTTTCCCATCCCTCCCAGTGGGAAACGCAGAGGCCCAGCAAAGGGGCCTCACCTGTAACTGCCGATGCTGCCTGGATAAAGAGTAAAGTGTCTGCGCTCAGCCTGGGTCCCCTCCAACACTGGGTGCTGCCAGCCACCCCCTTCACTTGGGAAAACAGCATCTGACAAAGACCTTCCCCACATCCTTAGTCTAAATATATCAGGTGGCGCCCATTGCCATAGCACAGAGCATCCATGCCACTTGTCCATGTTGGACACTGCCCTAGGGAATGAGAAAACATTAATATTCTGCGTTTAAAGATGGGGAAACTGAGTCACAGCACTATTAAGCGACTTTTTCCCACGGCAGGTCAGGGGGTGCCACGTGTCAGGACAACATGAGAAGCTCGACCCATCTCTGCCAGCTCTCTAAAGCTCATGGGAGACAAGGAGGGACCCATCTTCTGAATCAGGGTACTTCCCCTCCCGTTAGCAGCCCCCCCAGAAAAGCACTCTGTCCACCCCAGGGAGCAAGGATGGTGGCAGCAGGAATGTTTCACACCCTTCATCCTTCTCTTTTTTTTTTTTTTTTTATTTGGCATTATTAATCTCTGGGGGGGTATAAATAACCTTGCTCACCCCTTCCCTGCCTCCACCTCCCAGATCATTTACTGTGGATTAATATTTGCTAGCTCGTTTGCACAGTAGCCTGTAGATTTTCAGCCTCCTCGCTGGAATGATGTTGACTTGCAGAGAAATTACAGGGGCTTTACCCTGGTACAAAGCAAACAGTGTGTGCTGTAATCAGACTCAACACCTCAGCAAATAATGAAAAGAGATATTATGTGGCTATAATTTCCACGCGGGATTAGGTGTTTGTCTTGTAAAGCATTCAGGTGCCGCCGGGTGTATAAACGAGTGTGTAATTATGGTCATCAGGTTAAACAGAGGGAGCAGGAATCCGACTCGGGGCCGGGGCGTGCACAGATGGGCCTGACGGTAGCTGTTAATTTGCAGCTATGAATGGCTCTTACAGGTCCTGGGTATTTGAGTGACTCGGCTTCTATTTATGGTTCTCGAAAGCAGAGCCCGATCCAAGGCTCGCGCGGGTCCGCGGGATCCTTTCCACAGCTCTGCCCTGATCCCCCTTCTGAACGGTTTCTGCTCATCCTGTTTTCAGGGTAAATCAAGGTAAAGAGCCCCTCCAGTGCTGTCCCCCCCCCACCTGGCACAAAGCCACCTTGTCACACACCAGGCGATGGACCTCGTCTGCCTGCGGGGTTTGCGTTACATCAAGGAGAAAGACCCGGGATGGGAGACCGTGGGTGGGCTGTCACTGCTGTCCCAGAGACACATCCCAAAAATGGCTCTTTCCTCTTCAGGCACGTTCTGGAGGGCTTTAGGGCACCAAGTGGGAAGGTGTGATGGGACAGGAGCACACACTAAATTTCCTTCTGAATCGGTGCCTTGTTCCCTAAAGGCTGGAGAGGGACCAGCCTATTTTGCCCTGGTCGGCCAAGAGCCAGCAGCTATCCCTGGAAAAACCACCAAAGGCACCTGGGGCAGAAACGTCCACCCACAATGAAAAGGTGGGGAGGTAACAGCAAACCCCAGCAGGGTCCGGCATGGGACAACCAAAGCCCAGAAATGGAAACCAGGCAAAACTCAGCCCGGGAATAGGGACTGGTTTGGGCTGGGAAGATGTGTTCGTTGCTGTCAGAGATCCCACGGAAAAGTGATGGACTCGGCACCTACGGATGGATGCAGGGCATGGGCTGCCACTGTGGCAGTGAGGCCCCAACAAAGGACTCCCTCTTGGCCCCATACAGAGATAACCTGACGGTACCTCATGGCCAACGAGATGCTCCAATACCATCCCAGCCTCTGGCTCCATGAAACCAATGAGTTTTCCCCTGCATGGGCTAAGCCTACCCAAACAGCTCAAACCAGCGATCCCAGCGTCAAAGCAAAAAGCCTTCCTGGACAGTTTGTTCCTCCCTGTGCCCACGCAGGGGACTGGAGCCGTGGGGACAAGGTGACACCCAGGAGGATCCCGGGCAGCCTGGCAGGGAGAGGAGCAGCTTTGCAAAGGAAGGAGGATTGCAGGGCAGCCGTGCTCAGCTCCCGGAGCGTGTCCCAGGTAGGCAGAGCCGGGCAGGAGCCCAGCTGCCGGGAGCAGGATGGAGGAGGCTGGAGGAGGAGGCTGGGCTGCCTGCCCGGCCGGGAGGACAGGGCGCCTGCCCAGGCTCTGGCACAGAAGCTGGAGGCCAAGAGGACGTTTTGCAGCCCCAAAAGCCGCCTGGAGCCATCCCGGCTGCCCAGCCTGAATTGACCCCATGGGGGAAGGCGGGAGAGCAATACACCCCTTTAGCACCCCCAGGGGATCCCTCACTTTTCCATGCCAACCCGACCCCATCGTGAGGGTTCCCCTGTGCAGACCCCAACCCCACAAGGCACGGTGGGTCAACGCCCACAAGGAGATGAGTCTGCAACCCCCCTGGCGCCCCCAGCCACCTCCACGCAAGGGGAGCAGCCGGGCCAAAACGTCTATGCCGAGCTCACGCCTTCCCCGAAACGGAGTCGTGGCTTATTATAGAAAATGTTATTGCAGCGGCGAAAGAGGCTGCATCCAGGAGCAGGCAATATCCTGCCTGAAATGTTCAGGGACCTCTGCCATGTGCACATTCTTCCACGGCGTAATTAGGGTGGCAGGCGCTGGCGACAGGCGCGCAGTCTGCTCAGGACGGGGTTGTTGGGTTGGGTGGTTTTTTTTTCTTCTCTTTGCAGGAGATTCACCTCAGACAGGGAACACACTAGTTTATTGAACACAAAATGTTCCAGAGGAAATCATTAAAGTGGGGTGGAGTGACAGAGCTCTCGGTTAATGTCACCTAAGAGAAAAAGGGCTTCCAGAAAGGAAGAATTCAGGAAAGCCCTAACGGCCCCACATGCTCTCGGTGAGAAACGGGGACGTGAAGCCGATGCTCTCCCAGGAAAACACTGCAACAAACTGATGGTTTCTGGGATCAGCACAAATAAAATGTAGCCCTCAGTGCCGTACAGCAGGAGGGACAGAGAGCCTTGCCAAGGGGTGGTGGCAGAGGGGACATGCCAGCCGAGCCATGCTTGTGGCTGCCTCCAGCCAGGGATGCAGGTTTGGGGGGAGCTGCCTCCGCATCTTCCCAAGGCTATGCCTTGGCCACAACATTATTTTCAAATTAAAAGTTTCAGCTATCTCTTTTCAGTGGTATAAGACCTCTGATTGCGGCAGAGTCCATGCATCCCTCCTCATCGGAGACTCGTGCTTTCAGAAAAGGTCCTCGCAGCTGGAGCTGCTGGAGCCTGATGGGTCTGGGTTCCTGCCCAGCCTCTCTGGTCACTGCCTCTGTCCTATCTCCTCGCGTGCAAAGTCCCTGCGTCTTCGTAGGGGTTGGGTTCAGCCCTTTCCCCTAACACGGCTATGAGCAGCTTCTCATGGGAAACTGGGATTTGTACTGTGAGTGGTCTTGGCACCGTTCACAGCGCTGTGCTGAGCAAAGATCCGCAGATCTTCAGGCCTGCTTGTACCTTAGGCTTCATGGGCAATGAGGTCCAGGTGCTCGGAGGGAAGGATGCTGTAGGAATGTGACCTGTAGTGTCCGGATGTCTGGTGTCCTGAAGTAGTCAACAACATATCTAATAATAATTCATTATTTAAGTCCACTTCAGCTAAGGAAACACAGACTGTTAACCCAGAATAAGTAACCATGAAGCCCATCTCCTTAGACTGCAGAAGAATTAAAGAGTTTATGGGGAAAAAATTAACTACTGAGTAGGCTTGTGTTTGCTGAGGATGTCTGGAAATAGCTTCTTCATTCATCCCATGCTAGGTGGGTACATGGGGGAAATGCGTTGCCCTGAGTGCTGTCTTTTGGGTTTCACGTTAAAGCATATGCTTAATATTTAGCTTGTTGTTTTCCTGTTTCCTCTCTGGGGTGTCTGAGTCCCCAGGGAGAAAACTCCGCAGCTATTTCGGCGCCCAAGGATGTGATTCACTTCAGGCGGCCTATGCAAACAGTAACATAAATGTCTGCCATGCCTGCCCCCAGGAAGCGGAGGAAATCTGTCATGCTTTCAGCTCCTTGGTGGGCACATCACTGCACAGCAATTTTCTCCCAGCAGCCCCACAGGTGGGTGCCACGGTACCACCGCCAGGCATCTGCCAGGCTGATATTCCTCCCTTCACCCGAGCTGAGTGCAAGTCTGGGGACTTCAACCCACGGGGAGCTGCTCCCTTCCTGAGCATCCGTCCCTTTTGCCTCATAGCTGCCTATCCCCTTGCAGCCGTGGTCTTGCCTTCCCATTGCAGCAGCCTGTCCCACAGAAAAATAGGACAAAACAACATGAAATATATGTCCCAGAAAAAGAGGGCTGTGCCTTGGCTAGAGAATGAATAGTCACCTCCCAGTTCTGTGCCGGTCGGTTTTTCTGTAAGAGGTCTGGCAAGGAGCAGGGACAGCGAGGGCATGCAGGGCTTGGTGGCCCTGGAGCAACCCGACACAGCGGGTCGCCCTTTCAAACCGGCTCCATGCCCCAGCCCGGGTTAAGGCTGAGCGGGAAACCTCTTCACAGCAAAGCAGGGGGGATATTTATTACCACTGTCAGGATTTGGGAGTCGGAGAGTGGCAGCAGAACACAAAATCCAAGCCCAGGGTACAGATTCCAAGCCCCTGGGAGTAAGAAGATTAAATAAAAGAGCTGTGTCCCGCAGGCGAGAGCCCACCTCTCCCTCCCGCTCTCAAAGGATGGGTTTCTGGTCTTGCTGCCCACATGGAGAAGCACTGTAAAAGCAGTGTCTGCATCTTGGCCCACGGCTGCTTCTTCCACCACCCCAGCACAGTCCCTGCCAGCCAGCGTCCCACCGAGCCCGGGCTCATAGCTGTGCCGGCTTCGGCTGAGCTGGGCGGTGGGTGCTGTGGTGCCGATGGAGCTGCGGTTGGCCGGGATAACGCTATTAAAAAGAAGACGGGACTGGCTCCGTGTTCCCCTTGGCTTTCGCACACTGCTTTTGTCCCATCCGAAATTATCGCACTTTCCGCAGGCGATGGGTGCCGCGCTCCCGCTCCGTTTGCGGCTACACGGGGCTGTCTGCGGCTACGCGGGGCTGCGTCTGGCTGCACGGGGCTGAGTCTGGCTACACGGGGCTGTGTCTGGCTACACGGGGCTGTGTCTGGCTACACGGGGCTGTCTCCTTCAGGAGGAGCCAGAGAGACGCGAGTAGCGGCCCCGCGGCGCCGTTTGTGCCGGGTTTGGCCGACTCGGTGATGCCCGAGCCCCTCGGTCCAGCAGAAACGCAGGGACCCCCCCCAGGGACAACAGCCAGCACCCCCTCCAGGACTCGCAGGCAGAAGGGACCCTTCTGATGACACGCTGGGACTGGGACCTTGGGCGTGGGCCAAAGAGTTTGATTTGCTACAGGCAGAAAAGTTCTTCCCCGTTATGCAAAGCAACATCATCCCGCCCAGCAAAAACGCAGCCGCTTCCGGAGATGCTCAGATGAGCCGTGAGAGAGCAGGTTTTCGGGGGCCTGCTGAGCCTCTGTCACAGCACAGCTCCGTTAGGGCAAGGAACCACTGAGTTTGTGGGAGGTGGAGGGGGTGCAGGGCTCTGGAATGAAAGGGAAGAGGATATTAATCAGCTAAAATTCAGGCAGTTTCACGGAGGTAATGTGTAATTCATGGAAAATAATTTAGCCAGCTAATTGCAACAGATGCAGCTGCATTTGCACAAGGAGGAACAGGATTTTAAAAAGTTGAAAAGACCAAGCTTTAAGGTCCTTGTTCTTCAAACTCTACCTCCAGAAATCCCTTCTGGGCCCAGCAGCAGAGACATTGCTGTCCACCGAGAGCTGTAAAACAATTCCCTCCCGCCCTGGTACAGTTCCAAGCAGCCTCTACACAGAGCAAACGATGCAAATCAGTGCCACTCTCTTTTGCATCTCATCTGCATGCCTCCTCTTGCACCCTGCCAGTCTGCCCATGCTGCAGCCCTCAGCTGGGGGGTGGAGGGGGGGCAAACAGGGAGGCACTGCCTAAGCAGAATGGGGATGGGGATAGGGCTAGGGATAGGGATGGGGATGGGGATGGGGATGGGGATAGGGATGGGGATGAGGCATCAGTGGCTTCTCATCCAAGACAGGACCCATCTTCAGAGCCAGCAACATCAGCCGGTATTTTCCTTCCGTGTCTCCTCTGTAGGAACTGACACAATTCAGCTGTGATCATCTTTGAAAAATGAATGAAAGTTGCAGGGGAGACTGATTTCAGGAGCAGATCCCTGGGTTTGGCTGAAGCAAGAAGGCAGGCAGTGGGCTGCTCCACCATCAGCAGAGACCACTTCACCTCACCCTTCCTTGCGCCTGTGTGTTGTCACCAGTATCCCTCCTCAGAGAAAAGAAAAGCCAGATATTTGCAGCAAAAAAAAAGCCCCTTTGCTCTCGGAGAGGTCAAGCAGCTAAAAATAACTCCAAGGGGGTCCTCAAAAACAACTGCTCCCCTGTTTGTTATCCTGGTTGTGGCCTTGGGCAGCTCCTGAGACCCGGGGTGGCTGCGGCGAGCTGTGGCATTCTCAGCCAGCAAAGCCGAGAGTGAAGGGCTGCAGGAAGCACCGAGGGGGGGCAAAAGCACAGTCCCCCTGCGCCGAGAGCCCCCAGCCCACCCACAGCCACCCGCAGCCCCCAGCAGGCGTGAAGGCGTTCGCAAACCCTTTGGTCGGGATGATCACACAGAGTAATAATATTAATAAGAGTAATAAAACCCCACTCTAACTGCGCGAGTGAAGCCGGAGCGTGGAAGAAAGAAAAAATTATGCAAATGGGGCTTATCGGCTGATCAGAATAACAAGTGAACTTGATCTGGAAGGGGGCAGCCTTCCTGGGTAATGAGGATTATTTACCCATGATTTCCCTTGCAAATCAGGAGCGGGTTCCCAGAGCCGGGCGCGCGGAGGGCGATGCTCAGAGCCCAGCTACGCCTCTCCAGGGCCGCCGTGTAAAGCCCGGGGAGCACACGGGGCGCTTGGCCAAATCTTCAGCTCTTTGCAATAAAACGCTGACTGTCGGGTAGGCGTTTTGCCCCACATAGCTTCGAGGGTTGGAGCCAGGTGCCTTACAGACACATCGCTTTGCTTTTTGTGGCCAGGCTGCGCGTATAAAGCAAAGGAGAGTTCACGTCGTCCGCAGCCGCTGCTGAAGAGGGAGTTGCAAACCACAGAAGCGAGTTTACATTTTGGCAATTAACAGTGTTCCTAGCTATTTTTCTCGTTATTAGTAGGCAGAGCATCTGTCCTGTATCATGGAACAGCACTCGCCAAGGGCCTTGAAATCCTCCGCAGCAAGGCCGGGGTCTCAGCAGGCTGGTTGTCCCGTTTCCTCAGCTCCAAGGGATCACCCTTTATTGAATGCAGCTTCCAAGCAGCCTTCAGAGAGCCGTCTCTTCGAGCTATTTGGGTCTTACCCATGCTTTCTGGGCCAGGACTATTCCCATATGCATGATCCATGTGTTCCAAAATATTAGTGTATTGGAAAGGTCCTAACTCAATTTCACTCTGCGTTTTCCAGACGTTTATTAAAACAGTGAGCTGCAAAATTCTGCTGTGGATTCCCCCCGGCACAATTTGTGTCTGGGATGGAGGAACCTGGAGAAGACCCATCTAGTGTGTACCAGCACAGGGGACACCCTCGCTGGGTGCTAACAGGAGTCTCTCGCAGGAATCCCAGTGCAACTGGTGAAGTCAAAGCTTTTTCCTTCCGAATATTCAGGACAGGACATAAGGAAACACCACAAATAGCTGGGGCCTCATTTTCTCTGCAAGAGCGATGTTCGTAGGACTCTCAGGAGCATCACCTCCCATTTTATCGAGTGCCCCAGTTCCCAGCCCCAGCTCACTCTGCAGCCTTCTGCTGCACCATGGGAGGAGCAGATCCCTGGAAGAGGGAGCAGATGTACCACAGACACTGTGCTCAAGCTGCTGGAGGTGGGCAGGATGTCAGGATCGAGCCCATCCCAAAGCTGTGTGTTATCTTCCCTGTGCATGCTCTTCCGGGCTTCTGGGAGCAGGGTTTCAAGGGGTCACCCATCGTTGTGATCTACCACCAGGACCAAGCACAAAGGTGAAAGGTCTCGGGGCTGAGGTTCCTGGTGGGCATACGTGGTTTGCAGGGCAGGGGGCTCAGCAGAGGCGATCTCACCCTCCCAAATCTTGCTCCTGGTGAAGGACCTGCAGCGGGTCTGTGCAGGACCTCTCTTCTTTCCCACCCCAGCTTTGCTGGGGCATTTTGCATGGAACAGTAGGACATGGCTCCTTGTGAACAAGGGTTCAGCTCAAGACACCTTGCCAGGGTGGGCACATGGAGCTCCACCGTGGGGACTGTTGTGCTGCCACAGCACAGAGGAGCCACTACAGCCCTGGTGAGGCCATGGAGAAGTATGAGAAAAGGGGAACAAAATTATTAAGGCCATGTGAATATTTGGGGCAGAAGTCCAAATTTGGCAGGCTCAGTGTGCTGAAACCCACCACACCCATGCCCAACAATGCATATTCATTTTGGCGTACTGGGGGGGCGGAGGGCAGCTGCTCACACGCTTGCGCTAGGACTTTGTTTCAGAACATCATGCTGTGGGACAGGGACGTCCCGGCGCAAACATTGTCCCATTGTCCCTCTGCCCCAACGCTCTCACAGTCCAGAGCTGGTCTCCAAAGAACAGATAGAGGAGGTAGTTCAGGGTCATGTTTCCAACCTTGAGGCCATTTTCGCTGCACAAGCTTGGCAAGCACAGCATTGCTCACCCCAGTAATCTACAGATGGATTTGCACCATTGTTAAAAATGGAGAGGCTGGCTTGCTACGGGAGGTTATAGTTTAATTTTGGTGATGGTTTTGCCAGGAGTTGCTGTAATAAAGAGCTCGGCGCTTCATAGGCTTTGAGTACTCTTGGGTCAGGTTCAGCTGCCATTACCCTTGTGTAAACCTGAAGTAACGTTCCTGGTGTCAGGAAAGATGCTGCATGTTTGGAGGCTTATAAATGAAAATAGGATTTGGCCTAGGATTTCTCCCGACAAACCTTTCTCATGCAAATATGGCCATTTTGCACACGCCTTGAATACCAAATTAGTCCATGTTTTACTACTTAGTTTCACATTTCCTCCACATAACCCATACCACCACCTCTGTCCGTGCTGGGTCCTGGCACACGGCGTTCTCTGCCCCTGGAACCCAAGGGTTTATTCTGCTGGTGGTGACTCCGCTCGCTCACAACCAAATTCCTGCTGTTACACCAATAGCAATGTTGACCCATCAGATGGGATGGCCAAGGGCTGCTCATATGGGAATGTTTGACCGTGGAAGAACGGAAGAAATCAGGACATGAGAGTGAACCCAGGAAGCTTTCCTCTTGGTTGGAGATGAAGGTGCCGGAGCATCACAGCACCACAGAGGGAGTGGGTACAAAACCCCCAGATTAGGTAAATGACCATTAGGCAGAAGTGCTGGAAAAGAATGGCATATTTCTGTCACGCCGACCGTATCCAAGGAGCGGACCCCTCATTCCCCAGCCCCTTCAGGTGCGGCGCGAGATCGGAGCCGGGGGAATTTACTTTTGTCTGGCTCCGAGTCGTGCTGATCCCGCTGCAGCTGGGAGGGGATTTCCCGTCAGCTCCAACCCAGCTGCTTAAAAAACTCTTCCACTAAGTGAGCTAATATTTCATGAATAAATTGAAGTGGTCAAGTCCCATTTTGTGCAGAAAGCACGGTTCCCTGCCGATTAGCCTCCTTGGTACTTTCGGGGATATAAATAACTTCACAGGCTCATTCTCTGCGCCTTTCAAAATAAAAGCAACATTCAGTTATTTGATTTTTTTTTAATTTTATGCAAATGATCTTCTGTTCTGTGTTATTATGTAAACGAGCCAACTGAAATGGTAATGAGGGAACCCAGAAGTATGCATATATTAACTGCCGCTATAGAGCTTTACACCTACAGAAATGGCACTGAATTACTTTTCTAAGGGAGGGACAGGTGTCCCGAGAGTGAAGATTTTGCTCCAGAACTTGGTTACTTCTGAAATCCCTGTGTATGGACGCTTCTTCCTACAGAGAACAGTCAAGCATTCAATTCAAAGAGCAAGTCAGCACTTCAGTCAGATATTGCTTATTTTCAGTGTGGGAAAATGCGATGCATTCAGTTGCCATCAGTCTGTGCAGCAGCAGTTCACGTCCCACCTCTCGTAACCCAGCAAGTCCAGTTCAAGTCGGAGCCCACCTGAGCACAGACAGCATCGGATAACCCGCGATGAAGACGGAGCTGTAGGAATTTTTCTCTCCATGCGCTCCATTGCAATAGGGGAACCCATGGGGAAACCATCCCTACGTGCACTGCTCTAGGGCTGGGGAGAAGAGAGCGTTTCTGGGCTGGGGGGAAAAGAGCGTTTCTGGGTTGGGATGAGCCCACAGCATGATAGATGGATAGGATGATACACACTAAAAGCAACTTTTTGAGTGTTTCAGATAGACGTGACCATTTCCAAAGGTCATGCATTCTCCAGTGAAGTCCATGGCAAAACTCGATGTTGTTAAAGGAATTAAAATCTTTCTGCTTCCTAAACAGCATCCTTGCATGCTGAGTGGGGTCCTCTGCCTGCTCTCCTCCAAGGTGCCACATGGGACGTGCCTCGAGCTACATAAACTGCCGTGAGGGTGATAAGACAAGTAATATCTTCATTTTCTAAACTTTTCAAGACTATTCAAGGGGGGTTTTAACCAAGGTGAAAGCAGCAGAGTTTCCCACCTTTCTAAAACAGCCTGAGAGAGCTGAAGCTCAGATCACAAGGGAGCAGATGCCTCAAATCCTTTCTAATCCCCATGTTTAGCAGGGATGTTTGAGGCGATTAGAGGCGCGGCGAGTACCGTTCCCAGAAAGGTAGAGCAGATGTCATACGCAGAAGTGCACTAAGCTCTCAGTTGTGGCTGGAGTGCAGAAATGCTGGCCAAAGTCCATCTCGGTATGTCTGACTTAGGAGTATTTGGCTCCAAACACAGTGGACTGGACCTGTAACATAACAACACGGATCCGTTTTTCACGGTGTACAAACTCACCACCGCATCAGGGGCTGGAGCGAAATCCAGGGAACTCCTGAAGGCAATGGGAGTCTTGTCCTTGATTCCAAGGCACCTGGAAGCTTAATATCTGCAGCTTCTGTTTAATAATTAAATGAGAACCAGTAAATAATGGATAATTTGTTATAGGAAAAACTACACCAAGTCCCTAGGTCTGATCTAAAAGCCTGTGAAAGCCTTCTGCTGAGCCGACTGCGTTTTGGAACAAGCCCGTAGTGGTAATAAAAATAAATCCCTGTAATTAGGCAAAAGGGAAAATCCAAAAGATGCCATTTGAGCCATTTAGGGCTCAAAATCTGTGTCCTGGGGTTTGGGCTGGGTGGCCCTGAAACCTCAGGAAATCCCACGAGCCATGAGCATGGGGGGCCTCAGCCATCCACGTGGAGGGGATGAGGGAGCATCTTCTGCACCCCGAGTCTCAGCCTCCCGAAATGGCGATTCCCAGGTGAGCCGGGGTGCCCTGAGCCTGGGCAGGATGAGGAGACATCACCTGGTTTGGGATCTGGATGTCCTGTTCCCGGTCTCTGGTGGCTCTGTCTGCATTTCCCTAAGAAAGCTCCATCTGCTCCACTGGGTCTGTCCTTCCTTCCCACAGGCATGTGTACAGTCCTGTCCGGGCTACTTCGCCATCCATGATACAAATGTCACTCCAAGCAATGCTACAGCCTTTTCCGCTTTGTCTGCTTTCCCTAGAGTGTATTTTCCCAGAGATCTAGAAATTTATCACTTGGAAGGCAGGGCCCAAAAAGCAGGATTTATTGCTCAGAAACCAGGAAACCCTGACTTTTAAAGCATGTTTAAAGTCCATTTTTCACGCTGGGATGAGACAAATGTCACCAGCATCAGCGCCAGGAGCGTATTGGGCCCCAATGGGGAGTGAGAGATGGGGACAAAATTCTGCCCAAGGTGGATATTTTAGGTTTGGAGCTGAAATATGTTACTTGCTTCTAGCTGGATCTTCCCAGCCCAGACTGAGGTCTTTTGCTGTAGGCAGCAAAGCAACAAACGGGGAAAGGAGAAGGGGAAAGGAGATTGATTATTCTTGCCATCACCTGGTGTGTCTCGTGATACAGTGATTGAACAGAAAGCCGAAATTAGAGAAAAAGAAAGAGTTCTTATTTTTTTTCAGAGCAAACAGTTCAGCCGCAGAGCTCTGCCACAGGCAGAGGCCAAGAGCAAAGCTGGGTTCAAAGGAGGGTTAGACAAATTCATGGAAAATATTCAACTTCTAGGCATAGCATTGAGGCAACGCAAGTGTCTCACAGCAATTGCTGATTGCCAGAGGCTGGCAGAGACCAGGGGAAGGGCTATTTTATACAAGCCCTGTTTGTTTCCCTGGTTTGAGGGTTTTTTTTGTTTGCTCCTGCACAACAAACCTACACGTGCCTTTGTAGGATACTCCTGAGACAGACCTTTGCTCTCTTCCAGTGCAGATATTTCCATCTTCCCTCTTTCTTCCAAGCAGATCTGAATATCCATGTAGTTCGGGGCTGATCGTTTTAGCATTTCTTTTTTCTGGGGGGCTTTCAGAGGATCTTTCCTGCATTCCCAGAAATAGAACACAAACATCTACTACTCGGATGTTTTGTTAAGTTATTTTCATTAAAAAAATAAACTTGCTTCCATCTGGGAACTTTGTTAAGTGTTTTAGGTATGTATTTAACTTCTCTGTAACCCATCACCAGGCATGGGTTTCAGCCAACTATTCCAGGGCTTGAACACACAGCTCTTAAGGGATGGTCGGAATCTGGCTCTGAAGCTCTCACCTGACTTCATTCTGATAGACATCGCTCCAAGCTCCTCCTCCCCACATCTAATTTCTCCCAAATGTTGAGCATATCTGGATTCCTGCCTGAATTTTGTCCATTTGCGTCCAGCTTTATCCTCCACTCCATCTGGTGACCAGGAGAGGCTCTCAAAGCCAACAGACCTTCTGGGGTTCAAGTGGCCCCGGGGCAGCGAGAGCTTCAGAGGGGCAGGACCAAGCGCTGGGGGACCTCGACAGCCTGGGAAATTGCTGCCCACCTGCAGAGGGTCTCATCGGGGGTTGTATTAAATCCTCCTTGTTAGGAAAAAGGGGGTGTTTGGAGGAAGAGGTGACTCGCTGCTCTTGAATAGCATGTGGGTGACTCACGGCTCAGCTCCAGGGGCCAAGATGCCAAGACGATTGCAGCGAGAGTCATCTTTGGTGACAGAGCAAGTGGTGGTGGCATGTCCGGGCTCAGCAGGGACCGGCGCTCCCCGGCCGATGCACCCCCTGTCGCTAATAACAGCTTTTCCCTTTGCCTCCTCCCCAGCTGCAGCGTGAACGGAGGAGCGCAAATGGCAGTATATATATATATATATATATATAATTTTTTTTCTCCTTTCACAGTGTTAAGAAGCTGAAGTCTCAGGAGGAACATTACAACTTCCAGTGGAACCAGCTAGCTTCCCACCTCTTTTTTTTTATTATTTTATTTTATTTTTGTTTGACATGCATACCTTTACTTTCCCGAATGAAGAGTGCCACTAACTACCTCTTAAAATATTATTACAGAAGGGCTGTATTCTACAGAGAATGGCATTTTTTGTAATAACCCCATTTTCCTTTTCACTTATTCTTACCTAAAAAGTTTCAGATTGCAGCTCATCCATCTCCCTGACACCCAAATCCCCCCTCACGTTTTCAAATTTTTATATATATTGTTAACCCATTATTAGCCCATAGTACCCTGGAAAAAAAAAAAAAAAAAAAAAAACACAACAAAAGAGAAGCGTGAGAAAAGGCGAGACCCTGAGCGGAGGTGCGGGATCGGGGGGGCGGGGGTACATCATTTGGGCTGCTGTTTTGGGGAGATTTGTCTGCAAACAGGTGTCTGCACAGCCTGCTTTCTCTCTGCAGCCTCCCCTCTGCAAGGGGCTTTGTGGGGACACCTCAGTGTCACCGGTGGAGGGGTCCCTTCTCCTTCTCTCCCTGGGTCTTGCTCCAGCGCCTGGCGGGCAGCTCCAGCCTGCTCTGCCCCACGTCATGTGGGGGATGAGACCCGCTCTGCCCCCAGCCTGCCAGGACAGGAAAACCAGGGACCAAAGACTGTGGAGGAGGAGAAAACCAAACTAGCCCTGCTGTTTCCTCCAGACGGGACCGGAGAGGGCATTTTCTGAAGGATGTACATGTGTGAGCTCATCCCAGCGGGGCAGCGGCGATGGATGTGGTGCTAAAATCTCCCCAACCTGGGTTCCTGGGGTGGAAGGAGAAGCACAGGGACGGGGTACGGCTCGGGGTGCAGAGGCAGACCTGGCAACCCTGCGTCACCCATGTGAGCCAGGACCAGCCCATCCCAGTCCATCCCAGCTCATCCCAGTTCATCTCATCTCCCCCAGAAGAAGTCAGCAGGAGGATTCAGGCAGCCGGATGAGGTGCATCAGTGCTCGGTGGCTTTTGCTCCTCTATTCCTTGGAATTGTGGGGTTCCTCCATGGCACCGTGCAGCTCCCCAGTTCCCGGGCAGGCGGAGGGGCGTTTGCTGCTTGGGATTCGGGAGGCGGTGGGCGTCTCGCATTTGGTTATCAAACCGCAGCGAGGTCGGACGGCATCCTGAGGACGGGAAGGAGGTTGTCAGAAATGAAGGTAGCCTCTGCGAGCTTTCGAGCAAAATTCAAACTGTAGTCTTTACCGTGTGAAAATCTCTAGGTTACGTGAAGGTGACAGCTTTCTACTTTCATCAGGCTGTAATGAATCACTCGCAGGGAAAAAAATAAAGGTGTATCTTCATTAAAGTTTCCTTTTTTCCCCTGAAACTTTCAACCAGCTATCTACAGACCTTACAGTAAACTGCTATTCCTATTTGTTGTCCTCTTTAAAAAAAAAAAAAGTACATTCCTCCTCAAACTCACACCTACCCAACGTGCTGGGATTTATTTTTTTTTTTTGTTCTTTCTTCCCCTTCTGTGTGTGTGGTTTTTATTTTAACTCACAGGCAACTGCTTAACATCAACAACAACAACAACAACAACGAAACTTTGGCAGAAGCCGCCTCAAAGGATCCGTGCGCGAGATGTTCAATGAACTTCCTAGCTACCAATAATTCCAGTTGGCTGCTTTTCCTTGAGCCGCATCTTCCCGGTGTCGGGGTGTGGAAGTGGTCAGTGCCCCATCGCTCGCCGGGGCTCCACCAGCTGCACGAGGCTTCCCTGAACGCGGCTCTTTGGGAACTGGGCGGGGGGCAGGGGGGGTAGAAGTGGGAGAAATTTATTAGTTCTTTTCCTTTTTCTAAATGAAGCTACTTCTCACAAGTCTAAATATTTACTGCCGTTTCTGGACACACACACACACAAAAATTAATAAAACTATCCATGGAGGGAGATTCTGATTCCCAATTATTTTGCCTTCGTGAAGTTAAAAAAAAAATAAAAAAAAATAAAAAATCCCAACTTTGTTTGTGCATTCTTATTGCAAACACAATGCCAACAATGGCTAAATAGACAGCATAATAAATAGCACCACAATGCCGACATAAAGGCCTTTCTGGTACTGCATACAAAATATAAACTGTGCCATGCCATTATTATTCCGGAGCCCTTGCTGAAACAGTGCAGTTGAAATTCCACCCCCAATGTGCACCTAATCAGCCATTCAGAGCCCCTTAATGACTTGTCAGTTCTTTGCCCTGCCATTTTCTGTCCAATTAATTCTTTTATTGTGCACCGGATAAAGGAAGACAAAGGCCTTCCATGCAATAATGAATCATTAAAATTCAGCAGCTCCTCTCTTGTGCTCTTGGCTCCTCACCAGCAATTCAGGCTGTTTCGCATTCGTTATGTGTGTGGTGGTTAAAATTCACTCTACCTCAAACAAGACCTTTCAAAACGCTTAACCCTTTCCTGGGTGAAGACCTCCATCACTTTCACTGGGAATTTAGACACATATGCACCAAAAAAAAAAAAAAAAAAGAGGAGGAGGGGGCCGAGCGAGGGGAGGAGAAAGGCAGGCAGAGGTATTTTGGGTAAATGTTTTAATATCACGTCTCTGACAGTCACAATATTGCCTGCGCACACATCCACAAACAAATACGGGGCGCGGGAGCCGATGCCAGCGCGGCGGCGAGGGCGGCCGGGCTGCGGGGCCGCGGTGGGACGGGGTGCGGGGCCGTTGTCCCACCCACGCCGGCAGCGTCCCGCTGCTGTCCCTAAACCAACACAGCCCTGGGAGCGGGCGGCAGAGGCAGGGAGGGACACCCTCTTATTTTGGATTAGGAGTGGCTTGGTTTTCATTCCTAATTGGTTTAAGATAAACTGAAAGAAGCCGGCTTTTAAACCTGAATAAGTGTGTCCAACTGGCTTTTTTTTTTTTTTTTTTTTTGCACGGGCTTCACTAAATCAGGTCAAAACCAACACTCCAGTTAAGCCAGTGACACACTGTGCATGGCTGAGCTCCGCAGCCATATGGGAGCGGCTTAATAAGGGTCAGCGGGAACACCGGCGGCTCTTTCAAGCATGGGGAGGGAAGAGGCCCACTTTCAGCAGCACCCACCGTGTTTTCTCCAAGCGCCAAACCATTACTGAGCAAGAGCACCCGGGCTGGTGACAACGGTCACCCCACCGGTGCCTCCCTGCCACGGCGGTGGCTCTCCCGCAGGCAGCACGGCAGGCAGGTTGCAGCAGAAGCCGGGGGTCGGTTTGTTTTCTGAGCCCTGGCGAGATTGGTTTTTTTCAGTGCAGACTGCGTGGTTTTATGGAAAGACGTTGCCTGCCATTTCCTTTCTTGTGCAGCAAAAAAATAAACTCACTTTCCACCTAAGCCACAAAAACCAGCCGCCGCTCCGGCCCCAGCCCTGCTACCGAAACCTGCATTTTTTTGCAAATACTCTGCAACAGAAACCCCGTGGCCCAAGACCCACCACGAGCCGCCTGGGCTGAGCGAAGGGCTGGCATTCCCAAAAACCCGCGCTTGCCGTCTGGGAACAGCCCCTAGATCACATCACATCACATCACATCACATCACGTCACGTCACATCGCACCATGCCAGCAGGGATTGCCCCGCAGCCTCTGCGGCTCCCGCACTGGCTGGGGAAGCAGGATGGCAGGAGAACGAAGCAATTTTTAATAACCACAATTTTCCGTGGTTTGGGCTCCGGGAGACTATTTGTAGCTTCTGCTGACTCATTTGGGAAATGGCTTCCCCTCCCCAAGTCTCATCCTTTGCCACTTGGTGCCATCCTTAATTCCTGCGTGTAACACGTATAAAGTGAATTTAAAATGACACCACCCCAGCTCAGCTGGGCAGTGGCGGAGGAGACGGGATTGGGAATGGACCGGGTCTCCCTGGTTCCCATGGTTCCGTGCAGCTCCCCTCCCTTCGTTAAACAGGGTGCCATCTGATGACCCCCATGCCCCCCGCCCCCGAAAACTTTGTGGAGACTCTGCAGGGTGTCCGAGGAAGAGGGGGGCAGTGGTGGTACGAGGTGTTATCTCTCCTGGGAGCTGGAGTTCCTCCAGGCATCACTCATGGAGCCGTCAGGAGTTGATGTGAAACTCCCTGCTTTCACTCCCGCTCCCCAGAAAGGGAGTTGGGAGCCCTTCTGCTGGTGAATTCATGCTTAAGAATTTGCCTTCAGACTTAAAAGAGCCCCATGTCAATTGGACCCAACCTCATGCTCTTGAAGGCTGAAAATACGGCAATGTCGGAGTTTTCTTAAAACCTTCCCCCAGGCTTGGGTTCATCCAGACTCCCTGGGGACTCGGGCTGTGTTTGCCGTGGCACCTCCTCAGCTCACCCAGCCTTGTGCCAGCAGCTCCTGTGGCCACCAAGCCTTCCCATGGGCTAGCACACTGCTGCTCCAGCTCCCAAAATCTCTCCAGGTTTGCACAGCAGCGTAGCTCTGCCCCTACCTGTGTCACTGGCCACAGATCACCTAAAAATGGCTTTTGCTGCCCTCCTGGCTCTTAAACACCACGTACTCCAAACGGCACTCACGTCTCTAGTTATTTTTATTTTATATGTACTTTTTTTTTTGCCTCTAGATGACAGGCAACGTGTAGCCAGGGGCTGTGATGGGAGGATAAACATGGCAGAGGGAGGGGGCAGCCGCACGTCTCCTCTCATCCAGCATCGGGCTGGAGACACCGGGCGACGACAGGCACCCCTGCGGCTGCCGCTTCCCAGAGCAGCGTGCGAGGATGGCCAAATCCCCGCGTTCAGACCCCCGGGGATCCTGCGGGGAGCAGTCCCTGCATGCAAAGGGACAGGGAGGTCCCTCGGCAGGGCTGGCCTGTGCCCCCGCTCTCCTGGCCCCGTGGCTCGCAGCAGAACAGAGCTGCAGGTCGGGACCGGCAAGCCCAGCTGGAAAAGCCAGACGTCCCGAGAAGGTCAGTCCATAGACAGGGAGCAGGGATATAGTGGCACGGAAGTTTATTAAAACTGCACGCCCTCATAGAAATGCCACTGAAGAATTTCTTTGCCATAAACCTAATACCCAACTGTAAAAAATGTGTAACAAAAGTTGATATCATTCCAGGAAAAATTATAATAAGGAGGATGGGAAGGGACTTTTTCCACCATGCAGAAGGAATGTGGATACGGTCTATAAAGTTAATTTCCTCTTTCTTACTAAACAGTACCTTCTGAGCAATTCAGATAAATAGCAACGTTCATTATTCTCTGCACCAAAAATAAAAAAGAGGAACTTTTACTGCTTGTGTATTCCTGCAATTATCTTGAGAACCCTTTTATGTTGACAGCCAGGGGTCAAAAGCCGGTCTTGGTTTCACCTGATCTCATTGACTTCTGCAGAGACATTCCAGCTTCACGCCAACACAAGAGCCACCAGAGCCGAGCTGGGGACACACAATGCCGCCATTCACGTCAGGAGGACGCTCGCCTCATGGAAAATCACTTCTCTCTCTATAGAAAATATCTACGCATAAAACGGAGGAAAACGACAATGCAGGAAAATGCATTTATACAAACAGCATGAATTTCAAATCAAAATGCTCTTCTCTGAATATAAACTGTGCCCCTGATCAGTGGCTTTCTCCTAGGGAAATGAAATGGGAGACTGGTTTGTTTTAGCGTAAATCCGAGTGTGGGGAATGAACTTCTGGTGCTCTTAGAAATTTCCAGCGCACCCTAAAGCCTGAGTCACAGGGATTATTCCGGCCAGTGAATTTTACCTGCCCATCACCTTCCTGAGCGTCGATTTTGTAAAGTCTTTGGATTTTACTCAGCAGCAAACGTGGAGCGAGCATCCCCGACTCTGCGGGATGCCAAAAGAAAAAAGCTGAATGTCAGCATTCAGCATCGGCGTTTCAAACGGGAGCTGCTCCCAGGAGCTGCAGAGGAGTCTCTGGGGCCCACATTATCGCTTGGACCTGCCGAACGGTAGAGATCTATAGCATTCTCCTTCCGCAAATATTAGTAAAAGCTAACCGGATTTGGCAAAGCTTATAGAAATCAAAACCAAGTGCAGCCACAAGTGTTGGGTGCACAGACCCCAGCATGTCTCCCATCAGCCAAGGGTGCTTCGGCGCAACTCTTAATTTCAGTATATTTACGATACCATCGCATACAGATAATTTAACTCTGCTTTAAAGGTTAATCCAGATCTCAGTGAAGTCACTGTAAACTTTGCTATTAAACATCAAAAAAAAGTAAAGATAAGCACTTATATTCCCATCCCACCCTTTCCCCCCCCCCCCCCCAAAGTGTGACTTTGGAGGGGAAGCCCTACCTCAACATGCAGAACAGGCAAAGCCAAAACGCGTCTATTTTTCAAGCAGGAGTTAGGATTAAGACTTGAAACTTGCACTGTAACCGGAGGGAGGAGAAAGGAGGAAAGAAAGTCTCCTCTGAAAGTTATTCTGCAGCTTTGGCTTATAGCGTAATAAAGTCATTTTGCCAGCAGTTTTGTAAATGAGAGCAGAGAAAATGGTGTCCAGTTACAGACACTCTGGCAAGATAGCTCTTGGCAGATACTGCGAACAGCAAATTTGCTTTGGGACTCTGTTGTTCAGACTTTGTTAATGTTCTTGAGCTTCATTAATTGTCATCACATTTATTTTCCTCACGTTAAAACATTTTCCACAGTGCTGCACTGCAACCAAATCCCGAGCGCGTTTCTCAGGCTGGAGGCGGCTGAATTTCCCTAATCCCAACCCTTTCCTCCCAATTAGGCCCCAGCCTGAAAATCTTGCACTGGTTTGTCTGAACTGGTGAAACCAAACTGCAACTTAGTTTATATAAGAAAAAAAAAAAAAAAAAAAGTCACAAATATAACTATTTTAATGACTGTATTTAAAAAAAAAAAAAAAGCCACTACATGCAACATATAATTTTGTTGCTATCATAATTAAGAGGTATTTACAAGGGCTCGCCCACCAGACAACAGAATTTGTTGCTGTAAAATTCCTACGTGCTGTACAGAATAAAACGAACTTGGTCTAAAACCACGCAGTCTGACCTGGCAAACCCCAACTCATGTGAGCAGTCTCATTGAAATCCTATGAAATCCTTGGGATTACGGAGGTGGAAATCTACTTCTCAAAGAAGAAAAAAAAAAAAAAAAATCTCATAGTAAGACACCATTCAAGTACAGGGAAAGGGAGCAAGAAAAAAACCCCAACCATCAAAACCCAAGACATGAGAAGAACAGAAAACCTTGCTCGAAATATTTTATTCCGAACAGCCTGTCTCCTTCAAAGCTGCTGTCCGCATTTCTTTTCAGCGCAGAAATATGCTCAAGCAGAAAGAAAACGTAACACGTACTTGATAAAAAGCAATTTTTAATTTTATCAAATTGATCTGTACAAAAGTTAGCATTGCTTAGTCAGAAGCTAGTGAAGAGAACAGATAAGTAACAGCCAAAGTCTTTCAAACTTTATACAGAAAAATAGATTGCATAAAAATGAGTTTTCTGTATTTTTTTCCCCCACCCCCATGTCCCCAAAAGGAAATATGCAAAAAATATTTTTAGAAAAAGAGTAGGAAACGTAGAAAAGGTAAAAAGATGATAACCTCTGAAATGTGTTTTTAGAATTTACAAAGTTTTTAAAGGCACAAGTTACCATAAAATAGATGGTTATTATATGCTCAGCATACAATGGAAGAAGTAGAAATATATCAATGAAATATTAGTCTAAAACTAAGTACCTAAAAATTTTTTAGTGGAGAAGATTTTAGTTTCACAGTTTGATGGATGATATCTGGTCCCTAGAAGCCAAAATTAAAGCAAGAGTTGATAATTTCTCATTAAATTACATCTTCCTATAAAGTAGTCCTGGTTCCGAAAGTGTACAAAGACTCTGCAATGCCTTAAATCCAATTTTAACGCCCGAAAGCAGGTATCTAGAAAAAAAAAAAAATTGCCTGCTCCTTTTTGCAATCGTTTTAGCCTCCCAATTTAATTAGTAACTTTCCCCCCCCTCGTTATTGTATGTTCCCGATTGAGTTTTCTGTTGGTGACCAGGTCTGCGATGGGCAGATTCGTTCAGTCCCTCTCTCAACCTCGACTGCTGCAGCCGTTCAAAAGCAAAAGAAAAAAACCAACCCAAAACCCAACGAAAATCTATAGACTCATAACACCGTTTTATTGTATCATCTCCACTATTTTTATGCTCCCTCCCACCCCGTTCTTTAAAATCTTTTAAAATTCTACTTTTTGCACAAAATTACTTCATTAATTAAAAGACAAAATAATACAGAACATAAATACATATTTAACAGATTTTAAAAAAAGAACAACAAAAAACACTTTAAGCTTCAAAAAAAACGAAACAAAATGTTAATTACAGCCAAACCTTGCTTAGAAGAACTCTTGACTAAAAAAAACAAACACTTCAGACATTTAATTGGTTGGTCCCACCAGACTCATTTGTTCCCACGAGATCGTTACACGGAATAGCCGGGTTTTCGGGGTTCATTCACGTTGGTCCGAGTGAGTTCTTGCCCTCAAGGTTGGTCCGTTCCTCACATTGCAATAGACCCTTAAAGTCTCAAACAGCTTTTTTTTTTTAATTATTTTTTTATTTTCTTCTTTTCTCCCCCCTCTTCCCACCCCCCTGCTCCACTTTTGCACGTGTCAACTTCCACGACGAGTAAGTTCAGTTCAGTCCTCACAGAGGAGTCGAATGGTTTTGTCCTTCATTTATTCAAAAAGGAATCGATGGTCCTTTTTTTTTTTTGTGTGTGTGTGTGGTGGTAATGTTTTTTTTTTTAATTATTTTTAATTTTTTTTAAATTGTATTAATTAAAGAAAAATAGAGCTCTGTCCTTTTGGAGAGTTTTGAAGCAAGGGGACATCCAGTCGCAACGAGCAGAGTTCCCAGTGGCTCAGGAGGCACTTCGGAAACTATCGCGGCACTCCACGCTCTTCGTCTTCATTCCTTCATTAGTGCATACGTTGGGGAAGCCCTCAGGGGCTCCGCACATCCTTTAAGGCCTCGTCAGGGTCGTATAGACCGGCTGGTCCCAGTTAGCGGTGGGGCTGTGGGCCGGCGGGATGGACAAGCCGTTGAGGATGGGCGTTGCGTAGGGACGGCGGGAAGAGTGGAAATAGGGATACTGGTAAATGCTGGAGGGGTAGCCGGGGTAGGGGTTGTAGTAGTTGGAGCTCTGGAGGTCCGTGTAGTCACACTGGGAGCTGGAGAAGGAGGCAGCGGCCGTGGCGGTGGAGGCGGTCGTGGCACATGCCTGGGCACTGTAGGAGCCATAGTCGGAGTGTGCGGGGGAGCCGTGGGACTGGTCGCTGTAGTGGCTGGGGCTCAGCTGCTCCGTTTTGATGTGTGGCCTTTGCTGGCCCGAGTCAGCGGACGATGGTGACGCCGAGGCTGGGCTTTTGTGAGTCCAGACCTGGTTGGTCCCACCGGTGCCCGTGGCTGAGTGGGAGTAGGACGTGCCATAGGAGCCGGCAGCGGCATTGGGGCCATGGTCGGCTGGCATGGCGGCATGGCCGTTGAGCGGCAGGTACTGGTCAAACTCATGCACGTCAAAGGTCTCCATGTTGTTGATGACCTCGCTGCTCAGCTCCGAGATGTCCACGTTGCTGAAGTCGATGTTCTGGCGGCCGCTCTCCACGAGGCGGCGGCCCTCATGCTTCAGCTCCTGCTTGCTGCCGTGGTGGAGGTCGGTTTTGGGGGTGGTGGGTGGGGTGGGTGGCCCATGGGTCTGACCTGGGGACGAAGGGACAAGCAAGGCTTTAACAAGAACAGCCACAAAACACCCAACTCCTTCAAGGATGATTAAAAAAAGAAAAAAGAAAAAAAAGGCATGTTTCCCTCCCGTCTTATTGCAAGAGGGGAAGGGGGATTGAAATCTACAGCTCTGTGTTGAAAGTGGCTGATGGGGACCATCAGGGACTGGCATGGTGGCAGGGAGACACATCCTTGGCTGGGATAAACCACACACAGTGGGGAGGAGAAGGCAGGGAGCATGCCGTGCCCATCAGGGTCACTCTGGGACATGGCAGGACATCCCCGGCTGCAAAAATTCCCCCTCTCCTGGAAAGCAGAACCAGAGGGAGGACTCTGAGGGACCCGCTCAGCCTCTCCCCGCAGGCAGCCCGGCTCTCCTGGAGCAGAGAAGCCGTCCCGGCAGAGCAGGCCGGGGCTGGGATCCCCAGCCAGGCTGGGCAGGAGCGCAGACGCGTCTGAAGCTGCAGGACGTTCGCAATCCTCCTGGAATCTGTCAACACGCGCCCTGTGCCAATTCACAGTGCTGCCGAGAAGCGGGGAGCTTTGGGGGGAAGCTGCATCTCCAGGACCCTCTCCCCCAGGCACACTTCGCATGGCCAACGGCTTATTAACCCTTATTAGCTTGCAATTAATTCTCCCTGCTCCCAAGGCCAGCTGGGAAACCAGGATCCCTGCGATTTGGTGATTTTCTATGGCACAGTCAGCTCTATAAGCATTTACTAAAGAAAACTGTGGTCACATTCACAACCTGGTGCAAAACTACAGCTCTCGGGGCAACGACTCCTGCTTTTGGATGGTTCCAATCCCACCGATATTCATTCAGAGGCCAGATGAGCCCGTGCCCACCAGCAGGTTGACATCCCAAAATCAACACGCTTGGGACCTGCAGATTTTTCTTGCCTGTGGGGGTCCTTTACCTGTGTGATCGCCGTGATGGTGGGACTCGGCCATGCCTCCCAGCCCGCTGTCCGCTTTGTAGATCTGCGTGCCTGCGTGGTGGCTGAGCTCGGCTCCGGAGTCGGAGTCGCTCTGCCCAGCTTTTACGCTTTTCCTCCTCCGTGGCTGGTATTTATAATCCGGGTGATCCTTTTTGTGCTGGACCCTGAGCCGCTCAGCTTCTTCCACAAAGGGACGTTTCTCATTTTCGCTTAACAAACTGTTTTGGGATGGATTTTTTTTTTTTTAAATAAGGGGGGGGGGAGAGAAAAGTAATCCAAAATTAATGTTTTTTTCCCAGAAGTTTTCAGCCTATTTTCAGACTCACACATCCCCACTTCCCATACACTGATCTGAGCAACCCAAAAAGTTAATTGCAAAATGAATTTGCCTCGGCAAAAGAGAGCTAATCCATGTTGCAAAAATGTTTTAAAATAACAGCTACAGACACATGAAAAAAGACCAACCACTATGGATACCGATAACCAAGCAAACAAAAAAATCCCCCTGCCCCATTTTTAATACCTTTGCCAAATATTATTCCTATGTTTGTCTTACAAATGCCACCCCCTCACCGCAACAAACAACGCTGCCCATTTCCAGCTTTGTTTGGTGCTTACAAAGAAACCACGAAAGCAACAACGATGGGATTATTTCTTTCCAAATTCTCCCCCGCCCAGACCTCTCTTTGCAAACTCTTGGAGAGTCTCAAACCGCAGTGGGAGCATCGCTGGCCCAAGCAGACAGGAAAGATGCAAGTTTTGGTACACCCAGACACGACCGAATATATACCACGCGGTAAAACGTGGCTCGTCGCAGAGCCTTGGAAAGCAGAACGCACTTTTTTTTGCTGCCCAGCAAAAAAAGTTTGCATCGGCAGGCAGTGCTGAGCATGCAGCAGGCGGATAAGAAGGGAAATTAGAGAGAAGATTAAAATAACTGCTAAAAATCGGCTTGTTTGGTTTTACAGCTTGTTAAGCAGTAAGCAAGCAGGGCAAGGAAGAAAAAATAAGTTTAGAAAAAGCCATTGTAAAAGAAGCAATTTTAAAAAGTCTCGGTCTCCTGGGGACAGGGACAAGGGAAACCCTGACCAGGGGAGGAAAGGGCCCGGGCTGCACATCTCCGTGATGGAGCGGGAAAAATTCACGCACGACACAGCGCTGTGGCAGAACCCACCAGCAGCGCCCGGGCTGTGGCCGTGGACACCCAGACCCCTGCATCGGGGGGGTTTCGAAGCAGGGACTGGCGTGTCCTCCGCAGGGCGCCGACACGCTCGGCGGGATTTTTGCACTTCAGTTTGAAACGCTTCAAGAACCCCCCGCGGGCGCGGACGACCGAAAAAAAAAAGTTTTTTTGTAAAAAAAAAAAAAAAAGATTTTTAAGAAGCAGTGGGAGGGGGAATCCAGCCGCGCACCTCCATGAAAAGCCCCCGTCGACTCCCCGGGAAGCCCGCGGGGGTCCCGCCGGTCCAACCCCGCTGCGGGGAGCGGGGGTGCCTGTGCGCGGATCCCGCGTCCCCAGCCCGGTACGGAGCGATGCGCGGCCCGGAGCGAGGACGCGGAGCCCGGAAGGATGGCCGGCCCAGAGCGATGCCCCGCGGGGCGATGTGCGGCCCGGAGCGAGGACGCGGGACCCGGAGCGATGCCCCGCGGGGCGATGTGCGGCCCGGAGCGAGGACGCGGGACCCGGAGCGATGCCCCGCGGGGCGATGTGCGGCCCGGAGCGAGGACGCGGGACCCGGAGCGATGCCCCGCGGGGCGATGTGCGGCCCGGAGCGAGGACGCGGGACCCGGAGCGATGCCCCGCGGGGGGATGCGCGGCCCGGAGCGAGGACGCGGGACCCGGAGCGATGCCCCGCGGGGGGATGCGCGGCCCGGGACTCACCGCCAGAGCTTGCCCAGGGTCTTGCTGAGCTCGGCGTTGTGCAGATGCGGGTACTGGTCGGCCAGCTTCCTGCGGGCGGCCTGCGCCCACACCATGAAGGCGTTCATGGGCCGCTTGACGTGCGGCTTGGCCTTGAGCGATCCGTTGCCGCGGACGGGCATGGGCACCAGGCTCCAGTCGTAGCCCTTCAGCACCTGCGAGACGGCGTCGCGGATGCAGGCGGGGAACCGCTCGTCCACCTCGGCCGCGTCCACCTTGGCCCCCAGCGGAGCGGCGCCGGGCGGGCGCGGGGCGGGCGCAGGGGCGCAGCCCAGCCCCTCGGAGCCGGCGGGGGACAACGGCGAGTCGGAGTCCGAGTCCACATGTGACATGGAGCTGGTGGTGCCCGCCGGGCTGCACGGAGCCTCCAGCGATTTGTCGTGCTCCTCGGTCATGTTGAGCATTGGTGGCGGCGGGAGGGAGAGAAGCGGGGGAGGGGATGGGAAGGGGGCGAGGGGCAGAGGCGCCCCGAGGGCGAGGATGTGCCCGGGCGGAGCGGCGGGGGCCGCGCACCCCTCTGCGGGCGCCCGAAGAGCGAGAAAAAGATTTTAAAAAAAAAAAAAATCTAGAAAAATAAAAAACACAAACGCGTGAAAATCAGCCGGAAAAAAAAATAATAAAGAAGGAAACAACCAGAAGCAGTCCTGCTGCCGTCCCCGCGCCGCTCCGTGCCCCGCGCCCGGCCCGCGCCGCGCTCCACGTCCAGTGCGAAACTCGGCCCCTGGCAACAAGTGACTTTAAGGCCGGGGACAGCGGCCCCGCCCCCGGCGCCGCCTCCCATTGGTCAAGCGGGGAGTTTTATTTGCATAAGGGGCGGGGCGCCCCCGCCGGCGGGCCTGTGCCGCCCGCCCGCCCGCCGCACTCCTGCCGCTCCGCTGGCCGGAGCCGCCGACGAGAGGTGCCACCGGCCCGGGGGCGGCGGCTGGACGCGGCCCGGCCGCCGAAGGGGGCCGTTTTTCGCGGTGTGTGGAGTTTCCTCCTGCTTTTGCCGCTGCAAATTGTCTGGGGGGAGCTTCGCCCGTAGTACCGGTGGGGACACCTTGACGGTGGGGATGTGTTTTATACCCGCGGCGTGCACAGTGGACCCCCCTCACGGGGGAGGGGGTGCCGGGGAGTGTGTATGGGGTGGACCGGGGCTCTGGAGCCCTTTTCCAGGCGCCGTGGGACGGGGCTGCCATAGCGAGGAGATGCGGAGCGGCAGCGGGATGGGGCGGCAGCAGCCGCCCGCCGGGGCTCCGGTCCGGCGGGACGCACCAGGCGGTTCGCGCCCTGGGGGCAGCTCGTTAGTCTTTAAGCCCCTATTCTGAGGGGGCTTCTGGGGGGGTCGGTGGGATGGCAGAAGCACCGGTGCGTCCCGGTTGTAAGCGGGGCTGCTGCAGCCCGCCGGCAGCCGAGCCCCGGGGCCGCCGTGCGCTCCCCGCGTCCCCGGGCGCGTCGCTTCTCCCCGCTCTCTCCAACGGGCAATTAACGGCAGGACACGGAGGATTGCTGGAAAGAATCGAAACGAGACCCTCCGCGCCCCCCGCCTCGCCTCTCCCCGCAGCCTTCGCCCCCCCCCCGCTTCCCCCTCCGGATGCGGTGCCGGGCACCGGGGAGCCTCCCCGGGAGAGCAGAGCCGGGGCTGCCCCGGCCGCGTCCCCCCCGACACCGGCGGTTTGGCACCGTCCGGAGGAGGATGCGGCACCTCGGGGTGAGCCTGTGCGTCTGGGGGCGGCGGGGGGGGGGGAGGCTTTGCCCGCAAAATCTGCCCCGTCGGCTCCGGCTGCGGGAGAGCCCGGTGCGGGGCTGCGCGGGTCGGGCCCCGCAGCAAAACCCCCTTTCCCCCCTTTTTTAAAAGCTCTGCCCGCTGGATCCGGAGAGCTGCCCCTCTCGGAGCGAGCCCCGGGTTTTCCAGCGTTTATTTGGAGCATTTGATTCTAATTATCCGCGGAATCCAGCCTTCTAATTGCGACTGGAAAAAAAAAAAAGCAACTCCCCAAATTGCAGTTTTATCCGTTGCTTCCCCCCCAGTCCCGCTACCCCCCGGAAAAAGAGGGTCAAGTACAAGATTTACAGGGGAAAAAAAAAAATAATTTGAAATTGTGCGAGTGCTTCAAGCATTCCAGCATTTAAAAAGTAACAGGAACGTGGTGGTTTTGAGAGCATTTTGTTTAATTACTGGGATGTATAATCACATTGAAATAAAGCACACACGTTGAATTTAAATGCAATGCTGTTTAAATGTGCCTGAATGTCCGTGTGCCTTTTGTGTGAAAATTAATGTATTCTGTTAAAGTCCAAAGCAGGGTTTCATTTTAAATAAAAGTTCTCTCACTTCCTTATTAGTCGTTTCTCAGGATTTCAGCTTTCAGTTTGCAGAGTCAAAGTGAGTTACCTTTGGAGAAAGATTTTTTTTTTTTAAATGTAAATTTACAACATGTCTTTTTTAAAAATACTGTCTTTAAGGCTCAAGGCGTGCTATATGTCTTAAACTTGCAAATGAGGAATAATTTAACTTTTCTTCCAGGACCCAATCCAAAACTTAATGAGATTGTGGAAGAGTTTCTGTTTCCCTGGGCTTTGGACCGGTGGTTTTGCAGTGCAGTTGGACACTTGACAGAACTTTTTCTTCCTCATCTGACAAATAATTAACGTACATTTCTATAATGCCTGTCTCTTTTGGTTCTCGTAGCTCTTTAGTAAGTTTACCTTACTGAAATTCTGTGAGTCGGGTAAATTGTATTATTTCATCCGTTTTCGAGGTGGCTGAGTCAATGCAATCATCACTATTTTTAGTCCAGCTTTTCAAAGACAGCGTCTCCGCATGAGGAGTCCATTCCTTGGAAGGTTTGAACCTCATTGCGTGACTGAGGCTGGGCAGGGATTTGTGGGACACTCAGAGCTTTGGGGCAAGCCCAAGGAGGTAGGAATGAAAACAAGAGACCCTGTTTTCTGATCCCTGCCTTCAACTACAAGTCAAATTCCTGCAAAAGAAGCCCTCAAGGACAGCAGGAGTTAGAGACGCTGGTTTTCTTCCCCCTTGCGTGCTGCTGCCTTTCACAGCTCCCCAGCTCTGCCCAAGGCAGGGAATTGCATTTCCCAGCCCACACGCTTGAATTCCTCTTTGTCCAATGCAGGTAGAAGGAGGAGGACAACATTCAGTAGTGGCTTCCCCTTGCTCCAGAGATGGGCACGGGGAAGAGGTAGTGCCTGGAGCCCAGGGCAGGGTACGTGTCCTGCTTCATGTCTGGTTTTGTGATCTTGCACAGACCATTTCATGTCTCTGAGCATCGGTTCTCAGCTGAGCTGGTGGAGGGAGCGGCATTGTCCTGCCTCGTAGGCTGATTCGAGCTGGGCAAGGCTGTGAGAAGTTGAGATGACACAGGGAGAGGAGGGAGCTGGAGCACTTGGGAAACTTCAGTTTCTTTGCTTTCCTGAGAAGTTCACTCATCCATGAAATGGAATGAGATTACACTGGGACAACAAGTGGGTTCAAGTGGCGTCATTTGTCTTACAGGGTCTCGTGGTCAAATTTTGTATGACAAAGTACCAGCGATGTTTGCACAGGGATGGGCAAATGATGGAGCTGCCAGGCAGGTCTCACAGTGATCTCGCATGATGTGTCATCTAGGCCTGGTCTAATGCTTCTCTGTCTTGACCCAGCTCGCTGCAGGGCAGACCCTGACATCAGGATTTCCAGGAAAAGGGTGCAAATCTGGGAGGGAAGAACCGAGATTCCCTCTGCCCAATGGAGCGTTAAAGAGCATACTCAAGCGGGGCATGTTTAGAGAGGATTTGGTGGAATCGAGCTGGCTGTTCCTGACAGGGCGGGCACAGCAGAGGTCCACCAGCTGCCTGCCAATATTGGCAATATTGCTTCATTTTATTTAAAGTCTGACACAGTCTCCAATAAAGTTCCTGGCCAGCTCACACCACCGTTGCTTGAGATCAGGCGCTAAATACAAGGTCTGCATGTTTGGCTCCATCACATTGACACTTGTCACCTGGGAACCTTCAGAATCCCCATGGCATGGAGGTGGCTTAACCTCCCATCCCGATTCCTCTCTGCCACACCTATTTGTTATGCAGGAATAAGTGTGTGTGTGCATCGGCATCAGAGCCCCACTAATGTCAGGGAGGAGAAATCTCACCTTCATTAGAAGACAGGGAAGGCATTTTCAGAGCATGAGAGCAGGTGGGAACCACTGCAGACGATGGCATGTGCTCTGCAACGCACACACGTACTGCGCTCCCTCCCTGGCGGGGTGCTGGCCCAGCCCAAAGGTGGGCTCTGTCGCTTAATCTGATCAAGTGGTAAAGTTATAATTTTTCAAAAATTGGCTACCTTTGAACTGTGAGCAGATTTTACATGGGAATTTCAAAGAGCAAATAGAAAGAGCCTTACAGGGGAAGAAAAAACAACCCCTGATCAGATAAGAGTAACCTATGCGTCGTGTTAAAATAAGCCTCTGACAACTGCAGGATTAATGCTCTGCCCAGAGGATACAGCAGTTCAGTGGCAGCTCAGAGATTGCGGTGAAAGAATGTTCAATCCTTTTCAGGACAGCTACTGATATCTGCAAAGAAAAAAAAGACCTATGGTAACTTTCAACTAATTTCAATTAAAACGGCAGCAGAAGAGCTGAAAAGCTTTGCTCTCAAGATGAACTGCAGTGATGGGTCCAGTCCTACACCGTGCAGTTGTGAAGGCACCAGCACACAACCAGTGCCTGCTCATGCCATTTTAAGACTAAATTTATATTGCTAAGCTGCTTGCAGATCAGTTTAGGTCCAAAATTTGTCTTCTGTTGACGTGAAATGAGCCTTGCTGCTCTGAGCAATTCAGGAGTAAAAGGGACAGAAGTTTTTTGCAAATTTTAATTAATGCTTGGGGTATTTAGTCCTTGGCATTGCCACAACTCCCGCCACTGTGCCTAGCTGTGCTCTAGGAATTTTTGTTTTCACCTGCACAGCAGGAGTGAAAAATTAGTGTATCCTCTCATGAAAGTCACTGTGTGCTCCCACCACAGCAAGAACAAGTTTTTTATTGCACACAGCCTCATCCAAAGCCCGTCATTAGAGGTGTTTCCATGGATTGTGAAGAGCTGGGGACTCGAGGCTCTCACCGCTGCGAGTGGATGCAAACATGCACCCCTTGCACAGCTGCTGCACTCTGCTGAGAACAGGGGTAAGAGAGAGACTTAAATATTAGTTTAATATTAGTTTTTATTGTGTTAATGGGGTGCTTAGCTCCGGCATCCCTCCTTTTTCTGGACAGGAATAGTTTGGCAGCTGCAGGGCGAACAATGGAGGAACGTGTTCCCCAGCAGCTCTTTTCCAACCCATGAACATTTACCTGGCGTTGATACAAGAAACTCTGTGCACCTGCACTGGGCAGGACACCACTGACCTCTCTCTTGCTTGAAATGCAAGTGGAGAGGAGTGCACAGGATTCCTAAGCTCTTTTCTAGGTTTCATCATGGCAGCAGGTATCAGAGGAAAAGGACATTTATTTTTAAAATGCTTTGACTTCAGGGTGAGTCAAAGGCAGTGAGGGCTTCATGAAAATCTTTACCGTGTTACGTTGGGCCTGGTGTCGAATTTCTGCTAAAATAAAACAAAATAAAACAGCCCTTACTAACAAGGGCTTTTATCATTATTAATTCTTTAATATCCCAGTGGAAAAAGTTAACTAGTGGCTTGTTCTGCATTTTTATCTTGCAGTTTTCGCAGCCTGAAGTTGCACACCATGGTGCTCGCAGCCCAGGACCCGGCTGTGAAAGCAATTACAAAACCCGAAAGGGACGGCTTTCCCTTTCGGTCTCAGAAAACATGCATGTGTAAAGACCAAAACCAGTGGAAAGGGAAAGATATGTCAATATGTTATTTCTGTTCAAATATTCCAGGATACCAGCAACAAACCAAAATTTGCTTTTGTGAGATCAACAACACGCAGGTATGCATTACACATTAAAAGCCAGGCGAGACACTGGTAAAAGATCTCTTATTTTGTCCTGCACAGCATAGGCTGTACGGTGTCTTTTCAAAATACCAGAGAACCACAATTCTATTAATTATGATTATTGTGATTATTAATCGTTTGTCCTATGGTACCACTTAAGAATCCCTCTTTGGAATCAGCACCCCATCATTATAGATTCTGTAAAAACACAGGAGGAAAAAAAGGTAATTCTTCCTCTGAAAATCCTTTTCAGCCTTAATCTTGCTAACCCTGGAGTTAAAGATCGGATTTCCACAGGGAAGTATCAGGCATTTTAATGGAAAAAATATTACCGCCAGAAAAACCTTAACCAGTAGAAGGAAGCTCCCAAATTCTTTGTGAGATCCCCACCTCCCATTTAGCAAACGCAGCTGAATGCTCAGCGGGATTGTGTATAACTGCATTATACATAATTGAATGTATGTTTTCTTTAGAGGAGTCCCCAAATGTTAATGCTGCTTTACAAAATAGTTATTTCTGCACACATTCACTTTCTCTGTTTTATTTAAACCCAATTCCTGGCAGCCAGAGGGGCGAAAGACTAGACCTGAATGAACACAGAGTAATTTAGGGTGCCAGGGACAGCAGGGTTGAGGTGCTGGTGGGGACAGCTGCTGGGTGCTGTGACAGTAAATGCTTGTTTCTCTGTCACTTTTGCAGCTGTTTGGAACACAGCAAAATAGGGTCGGGCGGGGGGACGTGGCGGCGCGCATTTTGTTGAATGAAGATCAGCATCAATGATGCCTCAGCGCCTGCCGGCCCGCCTGACATTTATGAATCGCTTTCCCTTTGAGACTTTAAGGCTCAGAGCCTCGCTCTTAAATATCTTGTTTGCGTTACTTGCTTGGTTTTCACCTTGTTTTCTTTTCTGACACCTTACTTTTTACTTTGAAAAGAGGTGAACGTGAGGGAAAATTGCGACGTGAAAATAAAAGCTGACAGTAAATAGATGAGCGAGCAGAAAACCTGACACGGGTGATGGTCCACACAAAGCTGCGTACCAGCAGGAACTGCAGAACAGAGAGGAGGTCATCTGATGTTCTAATCTACCCTTTTATCACACTTTTTCCTTTATAGCTTGATCCACCTTCCAGTAAAACTGAAGGAAAGGCTTCCATTGCCTTTTACGAGAGTTGGATTGGTCCTTTAGATTATCAACATTTGTCTGCCATTTAATAGGCTTAAAACTTTGCAGCTCGTATTGTTGAAAGACACTGTTGAAACATGATGTCCCCTGAGCTCGGGTCGGCTGAGGTTGGTGTTCGTTCCTGTGTCCATCCCAACCCGCGCAGATCTCAGTTCGATCTTCAGCAATGAAAACTGACCCAGTTCCCTTTTTTTTTTGCTAAATCTTTAGCCTAAACCCTCCGCTTCTCCTCAGTAATTTCCTCAATTATCCAGTTTGCTTTACAGACATTTCCATTTAATGTGGAATTTGCCGTAGAAGTTTCATAAAGACCCCACAAAGGAAACCATTAGCTTACATCTCTTTAAATTTATCTAGCCAAACCTTGTGGCTAATCCAAAGGGAGAGCAAAAACTGCAGTATACCAGAGGCCTTTAACAAATAGCTTATTTTTCTTTCCCTATACAATGCACCATTATGTAGGTTTTTTTTCTAAGGAGAACAATGCAAGCAGCAGTGATGGGAAACTGGAAAAACAAAAGAGGCATTTAGAAGGGACCGGTTTACAGCCTGAAAAGCATTGAATAATGTTACACCTGATAACAGATACTTTCTCAGAGACCATCGAGCAGTTTAGCACGGCGGTATTTACTTAAGTGGGATACATGGCACACGCCTAAACTCATCGATGACCGCCGAGGCCGCTTTATTAAAGTGGTTTTGCTAAAAAACCCAGTATTTACGAACTCAACGTGGAGCCAAGTGCTTGACGACTATAGACTATGTGAAGTAGAAATCACGGCAGCATCAGAAGTGGGAAATAATGAAAGTACGAGGAATTTAACCTAATGTTTTTCCTCAGGGATTTAATCTAACGCTTTTCCTCAGCGATTTAACTCAACGTTTTCCCTCAGGGATGGGGCCCAGGTGCGCCGGGGTGAGCTGAGGGGCTGCAGCGGGCCCTGGCCTTCTTAGGCTGGAGGTGGAGGAAGGGGGTTTGGACCCAACTCCTTCCCTTTCTGTTTTTGTTTTTGTTTTTTTTTTTTAACTTTGCACTTTCTCGCCGTTTTCCAAAGGCCGCTCCCTGGGGCCGTGTCGTACAAACGCCGTTTTTCCACACAAACCCCCGCCACAGTAACCATCGCCTCAGCGGCCGCCCTGCGGGCCCGGCGCGGCGGGGGGCGGGCCGCACGCATGCTCGCTGTGGGCTCCGACATGGCGGCGCCCAGCGCGGCGCTGAGGCAGAGGCGGGCGGCGGCGGCGGGTGGCGGCGCCTCCGAAGCCCCCGAGAAGGCTGTGGCGGGGCCGTCGGGCAGTAGGGCCGGGTCGCCGCCGCCGCTATCGGGCACCTTCTGGCTGACCCGCATCGTGCTGCTGCGATCCATAGCCCTGCTTTACTGTGAGTCTCCGGGCGCTGCCCCGCGCCTCTTTCTCTCGCCGCTGCCTGGGGAGCGGGTGGGGGTCCCCCGGAGCCCCGGGCTGCTGGGGACCGCCGGGCTGGTCGCCACGCAGAACCCCGTGAAGTCCTGGGGTTGACCCGTCCGTCAAGGCCTTCCCCGCTGCAAAGCCTCAGGTGGGGCAGGCGGGACCCTTGCCACGGGGAAGGGGGGTGAGCTGCCAGTGCCCTGACTGTCCCCTCCCGTGGGGTCCATGGCGGTGCTGAGGTCCCACCGTGGTGGGAGAGGAGGCCTGTGACTCTCTTAGGTTCTTGCTGGTGAAGTTGTTTGGGGAGCAGGGGGCTGCAGGGGGCCTTGCCCCCCGGTCCTGGTTCTGGGCCCTATGCTGTCATGGCAGGGGTGCAGCAGTTGCACTGAGGAGCCCTGCCTGCTTTTTACCAAAGCATTGCTTAATTTTGGGGGTAGGTGTTTGCATACACAAAGCTTGAGGGGGTGACTGAGATGTGAAACGGGAAGAGCCTCTTGTTTTCAACTCTTGCTTTGCTGGTGGACGGGGACCCTGCGGCTGATGGCAGGGGTGGCGTTGCGTGATGTTGGGGCTCCTGTATTGGTGGAGTTGGAAGGAGAGTTTGCTTGTGCCATGAGGCTGGTACCTGTCAGCACAGCCAGTCGGAGCTGGTAGTCTTTTTTCTTCAAGGTAGGCCTTGTGTGCTAACTGTGCAAGAGAGAAACTCCTTGCCTTATGCAGAAGCAGGTCTTTAGCATCTTACATAGTACTGGAGAAACACAACATCCTTCGGTGTCAACACTACCAGTCAAGACATAGGATTGACATGACCTTGAAACAGTTAACGGTGAAATCAGTTTCCAACCTCGGCTGTGCTCGTTTGGCTCTCACTTTGGCAAGGAACACCGAGAGCTGCGCTTCGAGCCCACTAGTGCTCCACTTAAAAAATATTCACAGTGAAACCTAAACTGACATGTAACACACTACGTTACAAATTCTAAACTTGCCCCAGATTTGTCCACAAAATCGTTAGGATTTGTAGGCTGCCAGCCTGCTTAGATTATTTTGCATCAAAACCATGCAGAAGTTGTAGTTTTGTATGGTTTTGACACGTGCTCTGTTTCTAGTTTGGTTTCAGCTCTCGGTGAAATGCAGGGTTATGACTCTTTCAGTCAAAATGAAAGCGATTCCGATATTCCCCCGTGTGTAAATCCAGACTGCTGAGTTTCCCGTAGCTCAGTTTGCAGTTTCCTTATGAAAAACTGATTAGCGTTCTCCGCTCTATGTTTGGTGGAGGCCTCTGCTTTCTGATGGGGCATTTGGGTTATAAATGTGCTCCATCCAGGACCAAATGCTGTCCTTTAAGGTGGTGGCGTGTACGATAGGAAGGGGCTGGTGGGAAGGGAGAGGCGGTGGCTGGAGGGGGTGGGAGTTGGGAAGGGGATGATGAGGCAGAGGAGGCAAAGAGCAAGTCAAACGTATGGGAACTTCTGGTGAGTGGGAGACCTGATTTGGGATGAGAGCAGTAAGAAGAACCAGTATCCCGTTTGGGGTCAGGTGAATTACAACATGAAAATGATTGAAACCTACGAGCTGGAGGGAGAAAGGGAGGGTGGGCATTTGTAAGGCAGAGGATGAAGCTGAGGCTGGTGCCTGAAAGTGGGATGACAGAAAATAGGGAGAAGAACTGAATTTGGCACTTTTCAAAAGAGGAGAAGAGAGTGGGAATGCCGAGGAGTGGAAAAAGCGGGGAGGAAACCCCCAAATGCTTCCACAGTCCAGAGTGAGGAAACGTTTTTGAGAGAGGTAGTGCAGAGGAAAGCATTTGGGTACCAGAGCTGGAAGGAACAGGGTAGGAGGATGGCTCTGTTCTTTGTAATGAAGGAGGTGCAAGAAAGGAAAAGTTTACCTGCTTGTTATGCAACTTCACTTGATTGTGATCAGATAACAGTGATTTCTGCTGTTTGTTTTGGTTGAGTAACAGCCAAGGGACCCAAAGCCAGAAACCTGGGCCAGATTTGAGACAGGTCGAATTCTTACTTGGGCTGTCACTTGCAGTGATGTTGGGGCTCCAGCTCTGATCCCAACACAGGGGAGACACTGCACAGCCTACAACTGAAGCGCTCATGGAGTGGAAACTAATTGGTGTGTCTGAGATGGAGAGATTGTGAGGAGGCAGATTCCTCTGTCAAAGGCTGCAAAACCATGACACGGGTGTTGGGGTGGGATGCTCTCGAGGGAAGGTGGGTTGCCTTTTGATCTCTTCTGAGAGCCTGGGTTTAGAAGCAGCAGAAAACAATTTAGAGGCTCTGTGCCAAGCACCTCTTCCAAGTTCTTTTCTGAAGATGGAACTATTTACTCTGACAGATTATTTTTTTTTTTCCCAGACACGGCGATTCTGCACACGCCGAGTCTCAGACTTACTGAGGAAACGGTTGATGCCGTTGTGACAGTTTGACATTCCTCAGTCGTGGGATGTTTTCCCCCCTTCTTTCATTTCACCCTTTTAAATGTAACCCTTTCATTCCTGCTGTGTTAAGCAACAAATCCTTTCGGGGCATCTTGTGCTAAAGTATCAGGAAAGTGGTCACCCCCTGATGATCGTAGCTCCTGCCTGTTAGTGCAGCTGTGAGAGCTGAAAGCTTGTTCTCTCTCCTAGTTGGAAAGGGAGGGGTGGGAGAGCAAAGGACCTTGTGGACGGGATGGAGAGAAACATGATTTGGGGGGTACAGTGATTGCTGAGGTGAGGGGCAGAATTACCAAGAATTATTTGGGGGCCTGTCGCCTCCTTCCTGCCCCCTACTCCACTATTGAGAGGCTGTTTTATTGCCTGATGTGAGCTGGGGAGATGCTTTCCCTTTGAATCTCCTCCTGTGGAAGGAGGACAGGCAGAGCAAGGCAGGTGTGAAGTATCTTGTGTGCCCTCCCTTCTCCCCCGCCCCCTTTGGTTATAACAGCTCTCCTCTTTTTTTCTTTTTTTTGAAGGGGTTTTCCAGAAGCAGCCAGAGCCTGGGAAGTCCCTGGCAAAGCAGCTGCTGTCTGAGAGGCAGGTTAGAGATGGGAAGGTGGGAAAGGATCTGATGATTCCTGGAGGCCGGTGACCAAAGGCACATGCTGCTTGCAGGAATGAGAAGGAAGGGGAAAATGGATCCAAACGGAAAGTTCTCAGTGAGGTTTGCTCTCTGCAGCAGGGCTGTGCCAGTGGGTCCTCCCAGCTGAGCACTAAGGTAAATGAAACGCCTGTCTGTGCAATTCTGTCTTTAATAGTAGCTAGTACTGTGCACTTTTAAATTAGGTGACACTTAAATTCTTATAACTGGCAGCCCTCAGAGAAGTTTTCAGATCTGGGATCTCTTTCTCCACTTTACCAAGTAAGTGTGGGCAGACCAAGTGGTAAAACCCTTCCAGAGGAAGAGAGTGTGAATAACACAGAATCCATCCCTGTTCGCTGAGGAAGAGAACAATTGTGTAGGTCTTACCCTGTGCCCTGCTGCCCAGACCCCTCTCTGTTTCTGTAGAGTCATCTTTGTATAGTATTGGTGTGCCAATGGAAGAGACTTGTCTCACAGACTTCCACCATTGCAACCTGTCCGTCACTGGCTAATTGCAATCTTTAATACAGTAATTCATGGGACAGGGAGGCTTGGAGAAATGCCGTTTTGATATTTGAAGGTTTTCTACCTTGGTCTTGCACTGTGTGTTTGTTCTTTATGGCAGGAATTGGTACTTTCTAAGTACAGAAAGTCTTTGAGGTCTTGTTGGAAGTCCTGTTACAAGTAAATAGCTGGTCCCAAAGCTCTTGACAACAAATGTGCATTATTTGCTCCCTTCACCCTTCTTCTAAATCATTGTTAAGTGCCCTTTTTGGATGGTTACTATCATCAGATTCCAGATGTAGAAGTTCAAGTAATTAGATACCACCCTTCCCAATTTCAGCCAGGCTCTGTAGAGTGCTTTGAAATAAAAGCTATTATTGAAATCCAGTTTATCTTCCTTCTCCGTATGTATTGTTTAATAGTAGTATTTTCTTTCCCCAGAGCTAGAGCTACGGGAGGTTCATGCTACTTCTTCCTAATTCTGAAATCTAAAGCCTTCTCGGGGGGATTTGGCTTCCTGTAGGTTGCTGGCTCTCCCCGGTGTCCTTCCTCCTCTCTCTCTTTCTCTCTGCCATCTCCCCTGCTTTCCCCCTTCTCTTCCCTCAGTTATATTAAAAGGCTCCCAGTAGCTTTTAGCTTACCTAGTCAGGATTATAGAACATCTTCAGACGCGTTTTCTCCCCTGAAAGGTTTTATTTCAGCGCGGTGCTTGTTAGCAAGTCTGCACAACGAAGGCAGTATGTTAGCACCGTGTCCTCTTAGCAAGCTACATGCCTCCCATTTAAGTCTGCATGAAAGAGCCACGTAAGCGAGACAGAAGTGGGTTTGGTCCTGAACAAAGCACTTACACTGTGGGGAGAAAAATTCATAGCAAGCAGTGATAAGGGAAATGATAACAAGAACCGAGAAGGGGAGAATCTGTCTCCCAGTCTGCTGCCTGCCCAGAGCTGGTCTGGAGCAGAGGGATCTTCTCAGGGCATCCTGCAGCTGCAGGTTGAACTGCCCCTGGTGTGGTTTTGAACAGTCTGGGTCCTACGAGGAAGCTTTTTAGCAGTGCCACAGCCCAGCCTTTTCTGTTTGCTTTCACATCATTTCAAAGAGGCAATGGGGATATAAGCGCTTAAAAAGCCTCCAAAGCAACCACCCCAAAGTCTTGAGCTTTGCTGCGAATGGCAATAAAACAAAAAAGTGTTAAGAACAGACTACTTTGTTGTGTGTTTGTTTGTGGCCGTAGGGTTGCACGATAAAAAGGGGGTGTTTGGTTTCACTCAGGCTCTTTGCACAGTACTATGGTGTTGTTGCTTCTCTGTTGCAAAACTTTGCAGGGGAATTTATCGATTGAAAACTTATTTGATTCATTTCTCAGATAATAATGAAAAGACCGTGGATATTCTCCCCCTTCTTTTCAGTAGTACAACCTCAGCTTGACAGCATCCAGCAAAGGGCCTTTTTTGAATGCCTTGTTGGGTCAAAGGTGCACTTGATATATGGCTGCAGGCAGATTTTTTGTGTGTGTGCAAGATGTAGTTTGGTTTTCATGTAAAGCTCTGTGCTTTTGGTTCATTTCTTCTTGTGGTTTGGGCTTTAAGTAAAAGTTAAGACTTTTAATGGGGGGAGAGAGAAAGCCATATGACCGGAAAGTTTTGGATTTCACATCTTTAAATCTTTACAGAGCATGAAGAATGGGATTCTCTCATTCTCCTACCATGACAGGCTGAGCCTGGACTGGGGGAAAGGAACTGAGGTGACAGGGCAATATGGATAGACCAAATCATTTCAGATGGGTGACTCTTGTGGTGCATACTTGGGTTGTATTTATTGGTAGCATGTGGGTTTGAACAAGGAACGTGTTCAGTTTGGGGAGACAGAGGAGGTTGGGAGGGGAAGGAGAAGGTGGAGGGGGGGGGAGTTAATGGAAAAGTACAGTAAAGCACCTTCTGAGGTGAGAATAAGTAGTCAAGGTCTATTAGCAGTTGATGACAATTTACATGTATTACTTATGTAAAGATCAGCTCGCAGCAGGTAGAGGAGCGTGCTCCCATGTGAGCTGTCAAAGGCTCCTTCTGCCTCCTGAGTGGGAGGGAGCATGGGAGTCGCTGAGGCTGAGGTTTTTTTTCAATCTGCAAAGGAGTGAATAGTCTGAAGAATGGCAAAGTGATTCGGATGGAAAGAGAGGAGACTGGCATGGGCTGAAGATACGCAAATCCAGGAATAGTTGGTAAAAAGTCCAGGCAGTGAGCAGCCACAGGGGTGATGGGGTTTTATGCTGTGTTTGGGGACTTGGGGGTGTGCAGAGCTGTGCTGGGAGTCTGCAGGGGATGTCCCTGAATTAGGAGCCCAGCCGTGGCCACACATTGTTCCCATCTGTGATGCTGGAAAGGATAGCTATGGGAAAATTTCGGTTTTTGCGTCCTGGTTGGCAAAGCGCATCCTGAACTCTGAAAAAGTGCCCTTCTCAGTCATGCTTTTGGTTTGTAAGATGATATCAGACAGTGAGAGTCATTCTGCGGGGCTTGGCCTGCTAAAGAGCCTGGAAGGAGCGGGTGACTCTGGATCAGGCCTTGCGTTAGCTTATTCCATCCTGGAGGAATCCACCGTGGACTCCTTGGTGCAGTGTATGCCCAGGCTGGAGGTAGCTGGGGTGCTGATGGAGGCAAGCTACCTGGTGCATAGGAATGCAAGTGTCTGTGCTGTTCTTGCAGGAAAAAATAAACCCTGAACTGATGGGAGACACTGATGAACGCATTGCCCAAAGTTTGCAAATCCAGGAGTCGGGTTTGCTCAGGAGGAAAGCAGCTTCTCCTGAGCGAGGTGCAGAGTCTTGCAGCTGTTGGTGACTGAGACGCTGCCCGCTTGCCTGTCTGACAGCGGTGCTCAGCAGCTGCCCGTCAGACTCTCTTTCGCCATTCCAGCATCCCGTTGGGTAAGGCCCTTCTCCCTTTGCTGCCACAGATGAGAACATCCCTGGGCTGACATGGACCTTGCAGAAACCCAGGAGCACAGCTTTACAGACTGTTTGGAGGGGCTGAGGTGGATGCAGTGCCGTTGCTCAAGCAGACTCAGTGCCTTGGACCCCATGGTGTGGTTGAACCCAGCATGCTGCGTAGGTGGGTCCCCACTGCATCGTCAGACTTACGAACCAGTGAATTCTGGTTCATGTAACAGAACTGCTCTGCCAGCCTCTTGCCAGGAAGAAGCTACAGGACAAACAAGAGAAGCGATTAACCTTGCCCTATGACTCGGCAGTGCAGTGAGCATGCCAGCCAGTGCCCAAGGTGGAAGCAAACTTGTTTCACCATGTTTATTTGGAGGGAGTGGGAAGATGGAGAGTGGAAAATCCCCAAATACAAGGCCAAAGGGAGAGAGGTTTCAGAACAGGGGTTAAGGAAGAGGAAGAAAAGCACAAGCTTTGGGGGCAAAAGGGACTTTTTTCCCCCCTGATTAAGCCAAGATTAAAAGGATCCCTTCCTGGAGAAGGGAGCAGGGTCTGTGTTAGAATCAATTTAAGGATACAGTTTCTCAAGAGGGGTTCAGGGAGAGGAAGCAAAGACATGCTAATAAATAACTTTTTTTTTTCCCTGTGGAACTGTGCATCTCCTGTGTTGCTAAAATCCTTTGCAGAATCTGTCTTTAGTTTCAGCTATTGCATGTGTCCGGTAACATGGGAACCGCTGCCTACAGGGTGAAGCCTCTTGAAGGCTTACCTGGTGCTTGGGAGAGTAGGTCTAGATGATTTGATGTCAGGATTTGAGAAGTGGGTGCTGCCCAAGGGATGTGCCCTTCAAAGGTACTCCAAAAGATGCTGGAGATGAGTGGAGTGGGAGCACGGCGTGGTGCGAGGCAGTGTCTCAGCTTGGGGAGTGTCCAGGAGAGGGAGCTGGATCCGGGATGGAGCAGCATGACTGGGAAATGCTGCACACGTGTGAGCAATAAACGGCGCTCGCCGGACGTGGGCCCTGATGGCTTGGGAGAGTGATGGATCAAAATGTAAGTGCAACGATTCGGATTTGGTTCGGGTTAGATGAGTCCTTCATAAACTAGGGCTGCTGCCGATGGGATTTAGCTGTGAAATGGAAACGTGCAAAATACCAGCAGTGCAGCGTCTTGTGAGAAATCGATGTTCTGGGGGAAAATCACTTCGGAGCCCAAACAGGGCAATCTTTAGATGTGCAGTTCATGGCAACCTATAATGCAGTCTTTGCTGCTTACAGACTTAAAAAGGCTGTATGGTATTTTGTACATACAATGTGTACTTTTCTGCAATTGCTATAGTTTGTTTTTCCTAATTTACCCTTTCCTTGTTTATCTTGCATACTGTGCAGGGGTCTAATTTAGATTTTTTTAGAAAAAAATCTGCTGAGCAGTTATGGGTTGGGGCAGCAATTTCTTTAGCATTTAGAGGTGAATTTGATAAGCACCTTTGGAAAACTGTCCGGCAAATTGCAGTGCTAATCAAGGGAAATCAAACCATGGAGTTTTAAGGCAGAGATGGTCTTTATTTTTATTTTTTTTAAACCAAAAATGAAGATATTAAGTTGTCTGAGGCTCAGAAACATTGTATTTCTGCTTGTTTCGTGTGTCAGGTTTTCTGATTACGCATTTGTGCCGGGCAGAGTGTTGGTAGAAAAATATGAATACTCTAAAACACTTAATTTGCGGTCCAAAGCTGATTCTTTAGTGTTGTGATCATTTTTTTCCTCTTCTCCCTCCCTGTCTGTAATTGAGTAAAATATTCTGCATGTCTTTTATTCCTTTGGAAAATCTTTCACTGTGTGTAAAAGATGAACAGAAAGAGATACAACCAATTAAACCCCCAACTTTATTGTGTTAGCGCTGTGATTCAGGATCTGTTGAAATCGATGGGAACCCTCCCAGTGACCTCAGATATGTGTTGGATTGAGTTTTACTGGTTTTTCAAATGAGAACAAAATACATGCCGTGTGCAAAGAGATGGCGTAAGTGTTAAGTGGATTAACTGGAGACCTTTTTGTGTGTCTGGGGGGAATGGGACATTTATTTCTGTTCCCTGGGGCTGCGGATTTTTGGTTGCTAGTCAAACTTCAAAGAAATGGGAATCCAGGCCTGAACGCGGGATATAGTTTCACATAGCCCTTCTACCAGTGTTCCCCCAGTGAGAGACATCAACCAGATGAACACCAGAATTCTTGTTTGCAGAATGACAGCATTCAGATAAGGAAGGAAACAGATTTGATCATTAACTAAGGAGTATTTGGAGGGAAACAAATTGGCCTTTTGCAAGACCTCTGGTATTGCTGCATGTGACGTGGCTGGTGTTTGGATAATGTTTGAAGGATGGGTAAGTTAGCTGCTGGGAGCAAAATGTATGAAGCCTAATCAGGAAATGTTGGCCTTCATCATTTTTTTCTGAGAAATGGAGTTACGAACTGCAAATTGGTAACTGGAGGAGATTCCTAAAATATGAGATAATCCCTAGAAACTGACCAACTTTCTCTGTAGAACATCAAATTCTAGGTCTATAATCTGTAATTAAATTGCTTATGCGCTGTTAAAAAAAGCATATGGCTGTTCTAAGATTGTCTGGTGCAAGAGCATAGACACTATAAATGAGAGAACTGTAGTGACATGTAAAAAGTGGCAATTTAGAGGACAGAAAAATATTAAGACTTTGTATTTCCAGCCTGCCAGGAAGTGAGAGGATCCAGAAGGTCAACCCATAGCATAACTACTGTATTCTGCAATTGCCATGTGTAACCATTAACCATTACTCCACCAGAAGAATTAAGGTGTCCTTTGGGTGCCTTTTGAATGGTGTGTATGAGTTTAAGCTGTCTCATTAACAATATTTTGAAATATTAAGTGTTTTCAATACAAGGAAATAATCCAATACTTGACAGATGCACAGATAGCTGTATGTAAAAATGGAGATATGTTGTCGTCTAAAGTCAAAGCATAACCTTGCAGGAACAATCTGTTATCAGTCTGTGGTGGGTTATTTGTACTGGGAACAGCAGACGTTGTAACATGTTAACACCGTCAACACCAAACCCCATGCTGGAGCTGTTGTCTATTTACGCAGCAAAATGTTTGGTGAAACTGAAATAGGAGGGGCCGGAAAATACAGCCCTGTCTTTGCTGCTGCAAAGCTGAAGGGAGTTGTGTGCGCTCTTCTGGCTGCTTCAGCTGCGCTTCGCAGGATCGGTGCGTGAACTGAGGGCTTCCTGGTGTCTCCTTTCCACAGTAGAAAGGAAATTCTGTCTGAAAGTCTTGAAATTAATGCATTGCTTTCACTTGTACTCCGCAGTGCAATTAAGCTGTTTTCCTCATCTGCATTAGGAGATGAATAGTGTATGTGACTAACCTAGGGTCACGCAGAGTCTCACAGAGCTGAGCTGAGCCTCCTGTTTCTACACTGGGTCAGGTCGCTCAGTTACAGGGAGCTTTTCCCAGAAGTGCATTGTTGAGTTTGCCTGAAGCAAGTGGCATGTCCCTTACAGCTGTTGAGGAGAACATTGTCTCAAACCAGACTCTGTGCCGTTTCCTGGTGTGAAGGCAGAGACAGTATTTATAGAATTCCTCTGCATTCTGCGTTGTGGTTAATAGAAATGACTGTGTTGTATTTTAATGGAGATGAGGACATATGAATAAATTCCTTCCCGAGGCATGAAAATTCTTCTGTAACTCTGGACTCAAAATATGTACTTCAGCCTGGATGATTTCTAATACTGATATATTTTTTCCCCCCTCCTTGTTTTCCTCCAGTTGTGGCCTTCCTGGTGGCGTACCATCAAAACAAGCAGCTAATAGGAGAGAAGGGGCTGCTCCCTTGTAAACTGTACCTGCAGAATGTCAAAAAGTATTTCAGAGGGAAGATAAACTTGGATGCTCTGAGCTATGCGCCAACAATCATCTGGTTTCTGGACTGGTCAGACATGGACAGAACCTTGGACTACCTCTCCTTGTTCGGCCTGGCAACTTCAGCCTTTGTATTGATAACTGGATGTGCAAACATGGTCCTCATGTCCGTCCTGTGGGTTCTCTACCTCTCGCTGGTCAACGTTGGACAGATCTGGTAGGTTAACAATCTCTCTGCTTTGTTTTTTTCTGTAATCTCTTGCTGTTCATTGTACACATTGACTTTCTATTACCATTTGAGGTTGGTAATCTGGTAAGGAGCGATGTAGGAATGTGAGATAAGGAAAGCATTTGGCAGAAATGAGTTATGGGCACACCCCTGCGCTCTCTCTTACCTGGGATATCTGCCCTGATTTCTGTTGTCCTCTGTGAGACGTGAACTGGCTGCATAATGTACCACGCTACATGTTGTCCCTGCTGTGGAGTACTTTCCCTCATGGCTGTTGCAAGGGAATTCCCCTAATAATTGCTTTTGAGATGGTTTCTCAATTTTCAGTTCTATCCAGGAGAGAGCTGGAACACTCAAGATAAGTACATGAAGCCTGTTAGGAAAAAGTAAAGGAGAAATACTGTCTGCATATCGCCTTGCTGCAGGGAAAGGCTATGGCGCAAAAGGAAAGGCTCTAGGTGGTTCTCACACTTGTTAAGGCCCCAGATACATTGCTTAAGAGAATGGGCCCTTAGAAACCCAAATTTCATTAGTTCACCTCTTCAAGTGCCTCTCTGCCTGTAGCAGAGATGATGTGGTAACTTTGGGGAGTAAAAGGCTATGCCATGAAGAGGTGCTCAGCCTGTGGATATGATGCAGCTGCGTCACTGTGATGTTCTTCCCAAATCTTCTGGCTCTACAACACATGACAGGACACCTACCATATAGATGAATTTAATTTTAAGGATTTGCATGTGCTTGGGCTGCCCCTTGTCCTGTCCCATTCATTCCTATCCTACTCCAGATGGTATGTAAGTGGGTGAAGGATAACAGCTTCAGTTTTCTGAAAAGCTCTATTCTCTGAGCTCTTAACTCAGCGTGAACTTAAGACTGTGAAGGAAAGCCACAAAATTTGAAAAATAACTTGGTGGATAGTTTTCCGTTGCCCATTTCCAAGTTATTCCAAAATTGCTTGTCTATTTTTCTAGATGTTTTATGTTACAGGGCAAGAATTCAATCATCGTCCTGCTCTCATTTCTAGAGATACAGAAGCTTGTGTCATTGTAGCAGCAAAATCTGGATATGTTCCTTCACTTCTTTCTGTTTGTGGGGCAGGGGGGAAACCTCTAACAACTTTTCCCTCAAGCTGCAAAGGTTTTGTAGCAGAAAGTTGAACCTGCAGTGACTTTTGAGGCTGAAGGTTTGATCTGGCTTGCTCCTGAAGTAGTGGGCTAAGAAAGACATTAGCATGACAGGCTTTCTTCGTTAGTGCCCACAAGGCACTCTGGGGTACTCAGTGTACTGGTGCTATGGCCATAGCGATGCTACGGTGTCCTTAACAGTTTTGATTTTCAAAAAAAGCTAGCTCGAACGTGTTCTCCATGTTGGACAATCACGTTCTGTGCTGGTCCTCTGCTCCCAGTTGCTTTTCCTTGTGCAGGCAGACTGAAGGCAGAGGTGTGATGTCTTCTCTGCTGGTGCTGCAGGGGTGACAGACCTGCAGAACTCTCAGGTGTTTGCCGAAAGAAATACAGTTGTGCCTGTTGAATGCGTGGCTGTTTTGTCATCTTTCAAGTGTTTAAGGGAGAGGCAAAAGGCAGGGGATAGAGAGGGGAGCCTTTTTCCACTGCTGCACCAAACCACCACCAGTGTCCAGCAGACCACGTCCAAATGCCTCTTCCTAAGGGGGGTTAGAAGCTTCAGGTCTCTGCAGCTCTGAAGACAATGAGCTGGCAGCAGGCATGTAAGCGGAGCCCAGAATTTGCCTTTTGTGGATGCTGTGGTTGAAAGGAATTGACTCTTGATATTTGAGATAAGGCTGTATTTTTTTTCCTCCTTTGCTACTTCAGATTTGGACTTTGAAAGTTACTCTGGCGCAGGCAGGTGACTCCTGATATACAGCAATAACACACCAAGATTTCTTCTGGGGAAGGGGTGAGAGAGAAAAGTGAGGGGGCAATAGGAGGTGTAGCCTCAACTTCATCCCTTCTTAATTGTGGCATCAAATATATTAAACAGGAAATTAGGTCGTTCTTGTAAAGGAGTGAGGGAAAAGAATCAAAGCAACCCAGTAGTACAGTTCATTCAGCTGCGGTTACATTTTTCATTAGATCCTCCGAAATGGGTCACTGGGTGGTCAAAACCATATTATTATTGTGCATACAGTGTGACATTCAATTCCTGGAGAAGGGAATGCTGGGTGGCTAGGTACTTACAGTGCAAGTAAACATGAGGAGAGAGCAAAGGAGGGATTAACTAATTTCTCACCGTCCCTCAGGGAATTGTGGTGGCATAAGGGATGAGCTGAGAGTACCTGGAATCTCATGAATTTTGCTGCTGATCATGGGTGGATGGAAGCATTGGCCTTAAAACTCAGGCTGGCTTTAAAACTCCCTTTTCGCACTATTTGTAGGTGGGCTTCGATGGTCCATTAACTTTGTCTTACTCTCAAATTTGGGCAGATTGAGAGGTTTTGATGAGTTCCGATTGTTCTCCAAGGTATCTGTTGAAGACCATAGTGACTTCTTATAAAGGGGGAAAGGACAACGTTGGCAGGCATTCCTGATCAGAGTTACAAGATAGCTCAGCAAAGAGGCGTCTGAAATGAGGAAGAAATTCCTCCTGTCACCACATTGTTTTGTAGCTATTGTATGGTCTTTCCTAATGTTGCTCTTCAGCTGGCAGGCGTGGACTCCTGCGAGCCGGCATGGCTGGGCTGGGCATGGACCCGTGGGCTGACCCGATCCAGAAAAATCCTTTGCAGTAGTTGCCTGGGAAGCCAGTTCAAGGAAGAGACGGGGTGATAAGGAGGAATAGAGTTTTCTTCGGGCCAGTGAGGAACAATTTATTCCTTTTATCGCCTTTTCTATTTTAATTTTAAATGTTTCTGTTTGTTTTGGGCTGGAGTCTCCAGATACCGGGCGCTGCTGAAGGAGCGAGTCTTTCAACTGCTGTCCAGCTGGCTTGGGCTCAGAGTCAGAGGAAGCTTTAGAAGAGCAAACCGTCTCCTTTGAAGGGCAGGAGGCATTGCCTGCCTGCCCCGGTACTGCCGACCTCCACCTGTGAGCTGGGGAATACACTGTGTGCCTGGGGACAGCTGAGGCTGCTGTGACAGCATGGCAAGGGACCAGCTGAAGGTCTTTGAGGGTGTTATAACCCTTAAGAAAGCTGCTCCTGTGGAGCAGGCTGGTGTGAGCTGTTCATAATGGATTTTGTGGGATAAGGATTACTTTGGCAACCTAAAATCCTGAGAACTGGGGCCAGGATGTTGTCCTGGCCCTGAATTCTTGACTTTGCCAGTTGACTGTTGGCTCTGCCAAAGCACAGGTGAACTGTCTGGAATAAGATGCACTTTGGCAGGTCTCAAAACCGGGCTAGCTTTCAGAGAACAGCCTACTGATTTTGGTACCTGGGAAATGCAGGGCCAAGATCGCCTTTGCCAAATTTGACAGTGGAATGCACCAGGAAGCTTTTGTAATTCTGGGCACTCTGTTCCCAAAACAGCTGTGGTATTCGGGATCTGATCAGACTAAACCTGGACGTCTTTGCTGGGTCATAGGCATGCGTATAATGGGGCTGCACTTGCATCACAAGCTCAGTGCGTCTGTCATAAAATACTGGATTTTTTTCCCTCTCTGCCATTTTGAACTTTTCCTTTTGAAGTAGGAGGAGACAGTCAAGAATCCCGAAATCTGGCAGTGGAAAAGAATATATAACGTCTGACCCGTAGGCTGGGTGAAGTTCTTAATCATTACGTTAATTTTAGCCTTGATTTTTCTTCTCATTTCTGCAGATTGCCTAATTTCTGTAAAATAATCATAGTAAAAAATGGTCCTGGTTTAATTGAAGCTATTTAATGAAGCTAAAGATACTTAAAAAGATTTTGTGGGAATTTCCCATACTTCAGCATCCATTTTGCAGACTGCAAGTCCTGCTTGTCTAGGTTCAGTCGTTGAAGAACAGAGCAGCTCCATGGGTCCAATACAAATGGCTTTGCCTTTCCCTACTTCCTCCTTCCTGAACAGTAGTATAGTGGATTGTTGTACGTTTAAAAAAGAATAGGAAAAGCTGTCCCTTTGTTTCAAAGTAAAAATACTTGTTGCAGATGACCTCATGAAACCTCCATTTGGTTTTATTACCTATGGTTTCTGCTGGGGCATATGTCTGCAGAGATGGACCATCGGCAGTAGAGGTCCTTTGTCAGGACAAGCTCTCCGGGAGAGGCATTGCGGCAGAAGTCAAATCAGTTTTGTACCAGAATAACAAATGCACTTCTAAAGTGAATTCATAATTCTGGAATAAAATCACTTTTATCCTGCAGTAAGGTGTCTCCAGAGAGCTATTACATTTTCTTATATAAACAAACTTTTAAACTACTTTGCCACTGATCTCCTGTTTCTTCTTCTGTTGTTTCCTCACTGAACCACCTCACCCCCACGGCATTTTCAAATGTCATCTGAAAACCCTTCCTTTCCCTTGGTTATTCTGTTGTTTCATTTTACAAAGCATATTGCCCACTATTAGAGAGCATTCAGTGGTTCAGTTTGTAAGACACTTGATACAAAAGCTAGAATTGTGGTTTTTTAAATCCTATTGCTTTTTTTCCTTTCGTGACTTAAGATTCTGGTAGAGTTACAAGAGCTCAAGGGAACAGGTTAAACAAGCCAATAAATAAAACGTTATAGGGTGAGGTGGCTACAGCGTTCTTTTCAGTATGTTCTTCCCTTGTGGAAAATGTTGGTGGAGCTACTGCTAACAGGTATTTAGGGTAAAATAAGACTAAACAGTGCACTTTTTTTTCCTGTAAGGAATATGAAACTGAATGGTGCTTCATCACTGCTCAACCCCAGCGGCTGCAGGTGAGTGCCATTTGGGCTGTGCCCTTTGAAGCCCATGTGCCCAGGTGGTTTCCAAGAAGTTGCAGATGCAGCAATGTTTTTGTAGAGCAAGGAGGGAAAGATATGCCTCTGTCTTTCTGACCCCAAGTGCCTGGTGTTTTTTCTTATTTAGCTGATTGAACAGAATATTAATAGCATTTAACTTCAATATTAAGGACTTATTGAAGGGGCAGGTTTACTCCAGGTCACAAAAGCATGTCTCTGAGGCATGTAATTTAATTGCAATTAAATTGCCTTCCTCAGAAGTTCATTTACAACAGAGAAAGAAGAAAGACTTGTATGTCATAGAGGTTTTGTGGTTTATATGTCTCATTAAAAACCACTTGACCTATGCAGGACTCTAATCACAGTCTTCTGTGTGCTAGCAGATGAACTGGTAACTGTTTCAGCCTGAAGTCCATTAAATGCTAGGGCGCTGATAAGGGGATGCTCAGGGCTGTGTTTTCACTCTCCAGGAGGGCATTAGTAGCCATCAAATGGACCTCTTCTCCACTTTCTTTCCTCTTATATTCTATAGCTTTAGTTTTTCAGTCTAAAGCACTTGGGTGTTTGTGTATTGTCATCCTATCCAGTAAAGGTTAGAAACAGATCTCTTACGAGTTTCCTATTCTGGCTTGTAAAACAGCCAGCGTGTGAATTGTGGGCAGGATTTGGCAAAACATCTTTCCCATTTTTAGGTGTACTGGTTTGTGACCCTCTTACGACAAGGGCACAGCACTTGTGGAGATACTCATTTTATGACTAGAAGAGTCCTAGTCTGACATGCAAAATACAGATGGAAGAATCACCCTTTGAGCTTCCAGGAGACCAGAGCTGGATCAAGGGTGAATGAACGTATCCACATGGGTGCATTTATGTTAGTGCACGTTTTATTAAGTAGCATGGGAAATTCGGTAAGACATTTTTGACTGCTCCTGAGCAAGCAAACACTGAAAGATCAGGAGCCGTGCAAGTAGGGCATAGGAATTTGTGGGTCCTGGATTTTATCAGTACGCTTGGGTCGCTTGGGAAGTTCTCTGAGACCTCACTGTACAGGCAGGAATGGATGCTTTGGGGTTGCACTTAACTGTGTGACCTTGGCGAGGTCTTTCCATCAGTCTATATCCTGCTTTATCTGCCTGTCTGGAAGTAATACAAGCCTGTACTGAGGGATTGTAGGACTTAATTGATATCAGCTTTACAGATATTAAAGTTTGAAGTGCAAGCACAAATTCATGTTGTGCCTGAATCCAGTGTACAATTTTGTGTATTAAAAAAAAAGTACCTAGGATTTTAGATGAATCACATTAACAAATATCACCTTGATGCATATGCTACATTGGAGTCCTTTGAAGTTTGCTAGGGGCTTTGCAAATAAGCCACTTGCAAAGAACCCTTTTTGCAACCTGGCTTTATTTTTCTAGCTCTCCAAAATATCCCAATGACAACAACAACAACAAAAAACTTAGAATATCTTATTCCTTTATCTGGCCCTGGCTTTGGCAATAAACCTCAGGAATTTCTTTGTTATTATGGATCGCAGCCTTGTATCCCTTTTACTCCGAACTCCCCTCCCTCTTTCCCCAGAAAGAAAAGATTATCTCTAGAAACGTAAACCAAAAGTTGAAGGATCTCAGGGGGTCATCCTTCCTGTCGAGGAAGCTGCTTTTTGGCACTTCCTACTTACACAGAAGAGAGGGAGCGTATCGGTTTCAAAGAATGCTGTGAGCAGTTGATATGACATATTAATGAAAACAAAGATTAATACCATGTGACACTGTTGCCTTGCAGTACAACTGGGAACTAATGAGGCTAATGAGAACCATATTTTTGTTTGAGAGATTAAAATTTAATCATGGCTGATGTCAGAAATGAATCATTTAGCATTTCCCCCCCCAGCATGTGTAAGGTTTTCCCCTCCCTGCCCTAGGCTGGCTTTTGGTTTAGCAGAAGCCCTTGAGAGGGGCCAGCCCCTTGCCATTTACTTGCCTGGCATTGAGGATGGCTGGGAAGGAGGAGGGTGATGCCATGGCTTGCTGGCCTTCCCTAGTCCTCGAGACCTGTAAATGTGTGCCCTGTGATGTGAGGTTACTTGTCTTGGTTGAGGCAGTCAAGTTAAATGCAGGTGGCAATGGGTTGTGTGTCATTAATTTAGCTTGGCCTTTTTAAAGGGGCAAGTAGGAGCAAAGAATGCAGTTGCCCTAAGATGTCCAGGGAGGTTTGATTGTGCTCCTGCCCACGTCTACTCCAAACCCCCCGCATTAGTCTGGGAGAGTGGAGTGGACTGAAAAGGTAGGCGGAGATGAAGCTGATTAAGAAGCCAGGTCCAGCTATGACATGAATTTGAGAAGATCTGCATGAGCTGTCAGTAGAAGAGGAGCTGCCAAAAGCCTTAAGGGCTGTCAAGGGATGCTTCAGTGGGGTCTCAGGCCGCACCAGGTCTGGTCGTTGCGGGCTTCTGTGAATATCTTTCTGGAGAAGAACTGACCCGTGGCAAGTCTAACTTCCCATTGAAACATGATACAAAAAAGAAGAGAAGCGGCTTTGGTAAAATGGTGTGCCGGGGTTTTTTGAGCAGCTGCAGCGTGGAGATTGCAGCATTACTGCTGAGGCCACCGATTTTGTAGCAAGTAGTGCCTCTAGGATTAATGTCATCTGAATAATGTGGATGCTTGTAGGAACTTAAAAAGGCTTGAAAAGAGGGAAACTAAAGAGGAATTTATTTTACATTGATTGGTTGCATGTATTGTTTTGACTTATTGTAATTACTGGCTTCACTTAATAATAGCATCTTTGGAGGACTTTTTTTTTTTTGTTTCAATCTGAATGAATGGTTAAGAGTTGGAAGGGACCTTAAAGATCATCTAGTTCCAGCCCCTGTCATAGGCAGGGACACCTCCCACTAGACCAGGTTGCTCAAAGGATAGCCAGAGATCTATAAAAGTTAACCCACCATATGTAGCAGAGATCAGGTCTCTGGCTACCGTGGAAAACAGTATTGTGCCGAGGGTGCCCTAAAGGTGAGTGCAGGGACTGTAGCGTTATTTCCATGCTGCAGCGGGTGTTCGGGTGTTGACTGGTGCTGCTCCCTTCAGCATCCCAGTGCCAGCCAGCTCCTCTGCCCAGAGGTGTGCTCCGTCTGTTAAATGTGCTCTGTGAATTTGCCCTGAGTCCTGGTTCATAACCTTTTATCATGTTAATCCCAGTAATCGCTTCTGTATAAATGTCAGGACTGTTACCTCTATCTAGACCTAAGAAAACATGGAAAAGCAGTGGTGCGTGTCTGCTGCTTCGCTTTGCAGAAAGCCTGACAAAATGACTTAACGTTGCAGAGCGTAATGCTTTGATAGCACAGTGAATGTCAGCAAAAGGCACGTAGCAAGATTCTTTCACCTCCTTCCTGCTTCCCCTGCTCCTGACTTGATTTCATGAGAAGACCATGTTAAAACATCAGTAGCAATTGGAGTGGGATGTGGGGTAAAGCCGTCGCACAGGGAGCTGTGTATTCTCTACGGACAGTTAATAGCACCCCAGTGTTTCCTTTGCGCAAACTGTTTGTAGCTTCCAATCGCTTCTGCAAATCACGGCCGATGAGAAAATGAGAGCGAAGAAATTATCAGAAGATTATGTGGTTAGTGGCGTGGCTGTGCAGTGTCTGATGTACCACAGGGCTTTGCCAGAGACCGAGACAAATATTTTTTAATTGCTTATTATCTGGCACATCTAATTGCCAGCTGTATCCAGTCTGTAGACTTGGGTATTGATTCCACAGCTGAAAGATTTAGGAAAAGAATGAATAATGTTTTTTTCATGATTTTTTTTTTTTCTTTTTTAAACTGTAATTTGCCAAATAGCTTCATGCACCCAGTCTGGTCCAGCACACGTTCACGTTGTTTAACTCATCTAACTTCTCAAACAGCTGTGGTTGGAAAGAATGTTAATACAGTGATTGGTACAGCTGAAAAGCAGTCAGGGGTTAGGGAAGGGTCCAAGCCGTGGTGGGATCTGTGTTTACTAACTTCCCTAAGGATCTTAATCCAGAAATTTATTGTTGAGAACAGTGTTCGCTACCAGTGGTGCCGGCTCGTCACTGAGCTGGGGTTACTGCACGACCAGCGGTATTTGCAGGGCTGAGCCATGTTACTGGAGAAATGTTCCAGGTCTGACTGGGTAAACAGCAGCTCTGTCCCGGAGAAGGGGAGGCAAGCGACTGCAAAAACAAGCAAGTTCTCTTGGGGGAAGGGTCTGGGGTAGAAAGTAAGTGGAAACTTGCGTTAGAATAACTCATGTCGTTATGAACTTAGTGTCGAAGAAATGACCATGCTTTCACCGAGACCCGTAGCCTTGCTCCGGACTTCTTCATTGAATGGGGAATCATACTCAGTCTGCAGAATGGTTGGTGGTGGAGGGCCAACCTTTGGAAAGAGATTAATTAATGCAATTAAATGATTCTTCTTTTTTTTTTTTTTTTTTTTTCAATCAAGGAATGGAATTACTGAAATGCAGTTTTCCTGGGATTTTACCTGCCGGCATGCTGGCAGCAGAAATATAAAACCTTTCTGCTGCTGCTCCTGAAAAAGCAGGATTGCAACACCCATTTTGTGCTGCCTGCCCATGCCTGCACGCACACCAAAATGCCACAGCGGGACTGACCTCCTGAACGTGTTCAAGCCTATGCTGACCCCTTTATTTTCCATCAGTGTCTACTTCCAGTTGCTGTGCGCACGCTTTTGTTCAAGTTTATTTCTGCCTAGGGAAATGTGGTGATTTCGGCAGGTCGGGAAGCCTGGCGTGGCTCTGGCAGGGCGAAGCGGGGTGGAGGAGCTGTGGCGCTGCTGTGGTTGCCTTCTTGCTGCCGACTTCCATTCTCACCTTTCCTGCCTTGGACTCGCCATCTGGCTTGAGGAGCAGCTCTGAGTAGGGTTCCCAAAGCTGCTGTTTCAACATCTGGTTTTGGCACTGGAAGGATTTAACCAAAGCAAGCTTCACTTAAATTTGGCAAATTCTGCAGTCACGTAAGCCAAGGGTTTGTAATAATTTTTCGCTTTGGAAATGAGCGTGGACAGAACAGTTGGCGAGTGCCGGGGCTTAGTTAGGTAATTCACATTTGGTCTCTTAACCAAGCCTGGTTCCCGGCCTTGCAAAGGGAAAAATCAAGTGGTGCTTGGGTGGCTTGTTGCCTGGGAGCTGCCTTGCTCGGCGGCTGGAAGAGCCCGACCACGTCGCAGCTGCGCAGGCTGGGGCACGGGTGTGAGCACCTGGCGTGGCTCCAGCAGGGCGGCTGTGCCATTCCTCATCCCCCGGTTGGCTCCAGCTCTGCTCAGGCACCTTTCCCAGCACCATGTGCAAACCGAGCAGTAAACCTCATCCTCGAGCACTCTTTCTTTTTTTTAATGTTATCCCTGTTCCTTCCATTTAAATGTGGATGTTGTAATTACGGAGTGCAGAATCCTAGTTTTTAGAGATCTGTGACCACAATAAAGTGAATCCAGAAACCAGACGAGTGGTTTCATTTACTACCATTCTAGCTTATTTCCTCCCCCCACGACCGCTGTGCAATACTAAAGGCTTGGCAGCAACTGAAACCAGCTGTCAAAAATGTTTCTTACCCCCACACTTTTAAGTTAATGATGTTCTGAAATTAATGGTGCACTAGACTAATTCTGTCATCTCATTTTGATGGACTCTTGGTCTCTTGCAAGTGATGTTTGCCAACTGGCTTCTTTGTTTTGAGGCAGCGTGCTAAGGAAGTGGATCCCCAGGTGCCAGGTACTGTACATACATATACATTGAAAACATTTTTTTTTTTCTCCCCTGAAGTGTTTACAGCTTTAATTTGGTTGGTATATTGTGGTTCACCAAACAAGCTTTCAGGCACGTAAACCAGTAACTTTTAGGAGCATCATGTGCAAGACAGCAGTGGATGAGGTTTTCCACTTCTCGGAGCTGGGAGGTGTCAGCCAGCATCTCGTGTCTGGTTGTCACATTGCACTGGAAGTGGCTTCGGCCCCACGCTGGGCAGAGAAGAGGCACAAGCCTCGGCGGCGGTGCAGAAAGTGGCCTGTTGTGGTGAAGAGCTGAAGGAGCTGAGTTTGATTAGTTGAGAGAACGGAAAACTGGGAAAGGGGACAGAGATCTTCAAGTGTATGGAAGCAGCAGAGAGGATGGAAATTAGCTGTTCTCTGTTTGCTGTCTCCACATGGATAGGACAAGAAGCTGTTGTTTTATGTGGTGGGAAGGAAGATATAGGTTAGACATGAGTAAAAGTCTTCTAAATGTACATATGGAGGAACACTGGGCTGGATACCTGGAGAGGGAGGTAGAGTCTCCGTCGCTGCTTAGACAGGCATCTGCCAGAGGTGATTCTCACAGTCATTTATGTCTTGGGGCAGGTGGATTTTCCACACTTTCTGTACTTCCATGACTTAGCCCGTTTTTCCTCTCCTAATGCAATGCCTGGATTTATGGCAGGCAGCTCATCCAGCTTTCTCTGTTACTGAAATTTTGGAAGGAAGCTCTTCACTCTGCCAGTGATGAATCCATTTGATTGTCTGCTGTGGTCTGAGGCTCCTGGGGAGATGGTCCCCTGCTTCCTCCTCTCCCTGGCTGAGTACCAGAGGGAAGAGTGGGATAGTTAACGTCACATTTCCATCCTTGACAGGGAAGGGTTACCTCTCAGTGTGAGCTCTACCTGGTTTCCATTCTGGAGAGGTGCTACTGTGGAAACCTCCTTAACAGCAGATTTTGGAGCCGTGTCCTGATGAAGAATAGAAAATGTGCCTGTACTACCCAAATACTTTTTCCCCCGTCCCAAGTTATACAGCCCAGAGAATAAGACAGATTCATAATGGAGATGAAAGTTGACATCTGGGTTCACTTTCCATAGAGGATGTTCTCCATGGAGAACAGTGAGAGAAGCTGTTAACACCAGCTGCAGATTAGGGATGCAGCAGGGAATTATCCTGCCTGTGGAAATCAGTTTAGTTGGAAGGATCTTGTGGTGTTGGGCACTGTTGGGCTGTGAGTGGTGGGTAGGACAGTGTTGGTTTGATTTTGTTTTTCCTTGGATTTTAAATACAGATGCGTTTTCCTAGTAAGCATCAATAGATGTAAAAATATGAGTTCCTATCTGTGTTGTAATACTATTTATTAATAGAATCTATTTAGAATTTTGTCATGTTTTGTAGACTTGTAAGAGGAGTCCCTGTCCCAGACGACTCTTGCATTAAACAATCTGTGTAGCTGCCGGGTAGGTGAGTGGAGAAAGAATGTAAATTTATCGGGCAAGTCTGGCCGAACAGAAACCATCATCCTGCATGCTTTGCATGCAGGAAAAAAAAAAAGGTGTTATACAGAAAAGGGGATGTTTTCTGCTGGGTCGGTTTGGGAGCTCCCTGTTGGTTTGCACAGCAATGCCCACGCGTGGTTTGGAGACACGAGAAGCTCTTGCAGAGCTCTGTCTTCAAACCCATCTCAGCTCCACGCTGCCTCTGCCACGGGCACTGCCGGCGGAAAGTATTTTCATCAGGAGTGATGTAGTTTAATGTAGTTTAAGCTATGTTTTGCTATCAATTTTTGCTTTCCAGGAATACACTTGAGCTAGAATTAATCAGCATGACAATGTGGTGAAAACAATTTAACCCAAATATTTGATGATGTTTATGATTCCCAGCTGATACTTACAGTCTTTCTAAGTGTGACATGAAGCTTGCCTGTAATGACAAGTCATGGCTAATGACATTGTTTCTCCAAACAGAGAACAGAAAAGACATCACGTTTTAATTTGACGTAGAAAATCTAAACGGAATATACTTTGAATTTGCAAAATTTCTGGGTTTGACAGGGTGCAGATCAAAAAAGTTACTCTGTTGAAATTTGCCAAAAAATCCGCAAAATCAAATCCATGTTTTCACTTGTCATTATCTGTCGATAGTGTTTCAAATGCCAAGGCAGAAGTAGGAAAAAAAAAAATCAATTTTTTTCATAAACACTTTTGTTTACTCTTTATAAGCAAGGAAGAGGACCTTGAAAAGCAAAAATGGAAATTAGGTTACAAAATACAACCTGAAGTCTGTGGGAATTGGGTACCTGCCTGTTTGTAACCTATTAAAAAAAAATAAAAATCCCTGCAAGATGCCCTGCTGCTTTTATGTATTTGGAGTGGGCCATTTGGTTTGGTTTCCTTGGCATTTGTATCGCAGGCTTCTTCAGAGAAATAAATTCACAAGTGTTTGTCTGTCATCACATGACAAGTTATGGAGCCTAGATTGATGTAATCAGCAACAGACACACGTCAGAAAACTTAATGTGGTTCAGAAGAATACAATATTTTATTAATTCCTCATTTTGTGTGTGTCTGTGTGTGTGTGTGTTTTAAATGAGCCTCAGGGGGTTCTTAACTTCTGCCAAGAAATAAGAATAATTCGTACAAGTTTATGTTTAACTGCGCCACAACTGTGGTGGAGAATAGCGAAGTTAGGTTCCCCTTAATGACAGATATCTTCATAAAGAGCCACTTTTATTAAGAAAGTTAAAACTTGTTGTGCATTTTAAAGTTATTGCTCCTTATACGTCAGTAGCCCTGTATGAAATTGTTGTTAAATATGTAGTAAAATATTTAGATTGATGGATTGTAGAACTATTTGAACTACATGTGTATGAGTATAAAATTTGCACACCTATTCACGATGTTTTCAGTAAGAGCAAATCTTTCTGAAAATCTTTAAAAGCCTGGGATATTTTTTGTTTTGGGGTTTTTTGGGGGGGGTCTTTTTTATTTTAATTTAATGCAATACGCTGAAGATACAAATAATAAAGCCCTGCTGATGTGGGATTGAAGCTATAATGGGACTAAACACAAGCTGTCTGTTGAAGAACAGCATCTTAAAACTTGTTAACCATTGGGTTTCACTTTTAATCGGAACTGGTGATCTTACACAAAATCACTATGTTGTAGTTAAGGCTAAAGGTAATTTCAGTGAGAAGACCAGCTAAAAAAGCAAATTAAATGATGCAGCAGATTGTGGCAAAAATTCACGTGAAAATGATACAGTAAGTGTGTATCGCTTTTCCTGAGACTGAGGATTGCCGAGCAACTAGCACTCAGCTGGCAGATGGCATCATGCTAGACTTTTCTGTGTTCAAAAGGGGAAAAAACCCAATGAATTGTTCACCAGCAAGAAGTAACTTCTTGCTTTTCAGCAGCGTGGGCTTCATCAGCGAAGTATGGATTAAGCTTTACTTTTTTAACAACTTCGGTTGTTGCCTTCTGCCTTGGGAAGTGCTTAGCATGCTTTGGAAACCATAAATGAATAATGTTGCAGTAGAACCTGGTTAAGCTGCGCTATCAGCTTGAGTGTTCTCTCAGAGGAGTTTCTCAAGTCAGAGAGAAGGTGAGGAGCAGCCTTTTGTGAAGCTCAGTGTTCGCTGTGATTTGGGACTGTGCTGTCTCTTCTGGCTGTGCTGCTTTAGCATCTTTATTGAAAGAAGGGTAACCAGTTCCTTGGAGTGATAAATAACAGCTTAATTTGCCCAGAAATGAATGATTTTGCTCTTCTTGCGCTGCCAGGTAACAGAAATCTACCATCTAGTGCCTTTGAGTTGCATGTTACAAGGTTCATGCATGTTTCCATACTCCTTGACAGATTTGTTCTGAAACTCAAAAGGTGTAAAGTTTGAAATAGAACTAATATTAAACATAGGTTGCTGCAATTGATCAACCAAGATTTTAATTTTTTTTTTTTTGCTTTTTCTTCATTTTGTTTTGCAGGTATTCCTTTGGTAAGTGAATAAAAACAAGAAAAAATCTGCAGTAATAATTTATTGATGCATTTGTGGGTATGTAGCTTTTACATTACTCTAACTTGCTTTCTCTGTCTTTCTCTTTCAAATGTTTAAGGTTTGATTGCCTCTGTTCTCTGCCTTTCAATGAATTTCTTTGAGCTCGTATGCCCTTAAGGAAGGAAAACTGGTGTAAATTCTGTAAGTTGAGATTGAAGGAGACTTGGTGGAAGGGTTGTGTAAGTACCACCAGTATCGTTATGAGGGTGACATTAAAGACAAATAGTTAAATAAGCCTGAGGGAACCAAACGAAGTGAGGTCTGAAGGACATCCCCTGGGAGGGAACCTGTTCCCCCCAAATTCCAATTCCCTTTCCGCTGGTGATTTGTATGAAGTTGAGAACCTCTTACTTATATCATCTGCTTTTCCGCAAGTGTGAGGTGCAGATATTACTCCTTTGGAGGTCTGGAAAGTTGATTTGTGCTTTGCACAGGTTGGGGTTTTTTTTTTAAGCATTAAGTACTCCAACCCACAGCTGGAGTCTAAATGGAAAGTTAGAAATCCCAGTAGAAAATGTTCCTCTCTGTGGAAATATTAGGAAAGCTGTTAGTGTGCTTCTGACTTCCTGGGAAGTACTGCCATGGCATAATGTCTTGAAACAGCCTATTTGCTCACATTTTCTCATCCCTTCAGCCAGGTGCTCGTGCTGTTGGATGGGTGGATGGAGAAGGATACTGGGTCCTTGCGGGAATGAGAAGGAGATTCATATTCCCAAGTTGTCACTAGCCAGTCACAAATAGAAATTTAGTTTTTTTAATGTAAGGCACAAGAACAGTTAAAGTCCATTTGTGTCAGCGTATTATGGAGGCTTCCCTCCCCTTCTCCTTCAGGGAATTGCATCCATCTCCTTGTTTACCAATTGATTGTTTTGTTTTAATCAGTTGTAAGTGGATGTACTGCTTTAGTTTATGTGGGATCATTGAGATGGTGCTTCACCAAGTGGAGAGGTGGAGGATTATGGAGAATTGTTTCCACTCCTGTGTGTTTTAGATAATTCCAAATCAGATGTGGATTTTTTTAATCAGCTGGACAATATAAATCCACGCTTTTGTTGGGTTAGTGAGGACAACCATCTTAGTTTTAACACAAGTTACTCATCTTCTGTATATGTTTTCCAGGTTGCAGAAAAACTGCTTTTCAGAAGTGGTGTTTTATCTTTCTTTGGCCTTTCTTTATGTCCCAACTGGATAGCCACCCTATGAGGATTACTGAAGTCCTTTGTACGCAGTAGGGTCTCTCCCTTCCTTGTTTTTGGCTTAAGGGCTACTTCTGAATAAGATGAATGAGATGTAAATCTTGAGTTACTTTTGTTAGAATACAGGAAAACCACAATATTTTTGTTATAATATAGCTGAAACAACAACATTGTCATCCATTGCTGTAGAAGTACATTAAATATTGCTGAGCTCTGGAAGCCTTATTCTTTGGTAGCATCTACTTCAAAGCAAGATCTTAAAAAAAAAATAAAAAATTCCTGGAGAGATCTTTGTAAATGCTGACTGTTTCCTATTCCCCTCCAGGAAGTGTACTTTTTTTGAGACATCTTAGGATGGATTTTGGTAGCCTCTATTAAAACTGCAGGCTGTCCCTATGAATTTTAAAGAACTCCAGAGTCTGGAAATAACAACAAGCTGTTAGGCCAAATGGGATCAACTGGTATTGCCACAGGTTTTGCTCTTTGCTCTTACTCCTGTCAGGTAACAGTTATTAAAAACACTCCTCACTTCAGGGAATGAACCGCGAAAAACAGCCATGCAAGGGCTTTCACAGCGCAAAGCACCGTCTGCGTTGGACTATTTATCTTTGAAAGGTGAAGAGGTGCTCGGCAATGCAAATCCTGGAGTGGGCGCCAGCTTGGGGGTTAGCACTGGTCTGAAATTAGCTGAGCTGTAATAACTTTTCAGCTTTATTTATTGTTGTTCATGTATAAATTTGGCTTTAGATGTAGCGTGACGTGTTTCAGTGAGCACGGAGCAGTTTGACATTGGGTCCCTCCCCATGGACAGGCACAGCTCAGGCGTGCGAGGTTCCCTGCCAGCAGGCGGGAGCGCTGGGCTGGATCGTCACTTTTCCTCCCCGTTTCTGGCAGTGCAGTGCTCTGGTTGCTGAGTGTGGACTCTGCTCTGGTGGGACTGCTCGATGGCTGGACTACGCTGGATTGCTTTGGCCCTTCCTAGCGGAGCTGAGGCTGCTGGGAGTCTTGGGAATGGATGGGTGGATGGATGGATGTCCTGCCTGTCCCCGGTGGAGCACACCTGCAGGGCCAGCAGCCATGCTGTTCCTGGAGACGTGGCTTTCATGGCAACTTCATCCTTAGCCTAAATCTTCTCCTTGAGCTTTGGTATACCAAGGCCTTTCTTCCTTGGCCCCTTCAAGCTACTTTCTAGGTGCCTTGGTGACCTGTGTGTGCCACCGTGAGCCACCTGGCCTCACTCAGTGCCCTTGGTCCTGCCTGGCTCAGCTCCAAAAGTGGCAGGTCTCCCTCTCTGTGAAGGATGCAGCTGTGGTGCTGGGACTAGAAAGAATTGGCAAGGTCAACTTGTTATTTTTTCCTTTTTTAAAACTAAGGACATCTTTTCTCTTGGCTTAGAATAAGACCAAAGCTGCCTCAGCAGATTTGTGGTGTTGACAGCTTTGCTGTTTCTGACTCCTTCTGAGCAAGGATGCGCTCTCCGAGAGCAGTAGTTCCTGATGATGCTTCAGTCTGACATACTCCCAAGGACTTCTTTTTTTTTTTCCCCAGTGGAAGCCTGATTTTAATATAGTGATTTATTATCTCTGTTCTAACAGAGGCTTTGAAAAAGATGATGCTCTTTTACAGGCTTTCTTGTCTTCTTTCTTCTGTTCTACCTTGTTATTGTGTTAAGGAGCCCCAGATATTCAGAAGGCAGTTTGATGGCCCTAAGTCTTTCCTGAGATATCAGTGAGGAGCTAAGCAGAGCTGCAGGAAAGCTGCAAAGATTGTGTGAGTTGTAATGGACAGCCCCATCTCTCTGTAAAGTAAAAATCCAGGTGTGGTGTGGAAAATGATGTAACTGTTCAGGGAGATTCTGACTCCACATCGTCACCTCCATGGCCGCCGGATACCTCTCAGAGTTGCAGTCTGGATTCCCAGCAAGGAACCCGCAGAATAGACAGAAATGTGTCTGTTTACCTTTTGGCTATCAATGGGATCATTAAACGGAAAGGACTGAGAAGCAGCTGATCTTATTTGACTCTTGATGCACAAAAGTGTCCTATTTGGAGCCAAAGCAAATGTTTCCTTGGGGATTGTTCCAGAGAGCCTTGCTTCTGCACTCTTTGCAGGCCAACTGTATGGCTAGAATTAGAAGCATATTTTAAAAATAAGAGCTCTTTTTTTTTTTTTTTTTTCCCCCCCCTCTTACAGTAAACTTTCTTGTTAATTTTGGTATGGAGAGAAGACAATCACTGAAGGTGGAATTAAAGTCCTAGTTTTTTTCCATTATGTGTAAACATGGAATAAGCAAATAATTTAGTTCATACCCATGCCTGCCCCCTAATTTTATGTTGCGTCTATTATCTCAGAATTTAAGATGAAATGTGTTTTGATTAGTAGTAGAATAAAAAGTTGAGAGCCGAGTGTACGTAATTCTCCATTACTTGTTAAATCCTCACTCTTTACTTCAATGCAAATTGTTCCAAAGAGGATTTTCTTTTAAAAGGTCTTCAGGGATCTTGAATTTTAGATGTGCGCTGACATAAAATTAAATGTTAGAGTGCACAGCTGGGGTTCTGGCTTTTGCTGTACAAGATTGAGATGTTTCTCCTTTTGTGAGTGCATGTTTCCACGGAAGAGGTGAGGTTTTCATATTAGTTGCACTACACTAGTGAGCAGCGCTGTGGTCATGGAAGAAAATGAGAGTACGTGGAAATGACTGAGGTCAAACTTCACCAGTGCAGGTCCAAAGCTTGGTTTAAAAGTATACCGAGATGGGGATGTGTCTGGGCTGAACTGTGCCTGGAGCTAACACCGTGATTCCTGCAGATCCATCTGCAGTGTCTGCCTGGTGGGTGTGAGGTTGCCCAAGTGTAAGAGAATTCACTGGCAGAAGTTTGCTTTCTTGCATGGCAGGACATAAGTATCCGGCTCGCAGCCGGTGGCACTTGTTACTCCGGTAGCTCGCTGTACAGACGGCACGTGGGAGAGACACTGGCAGCAGGACATGGAGAACGGGTTGGTCTGTGTTATTCCTGGAGAACTTTATTCTGTTCACAGCAGGAGACCGCGGAGCCACGGCGCGACTGTCCCAGTGAGCCCCTGGGAATCGCTGCAGGGTTGAACACCCGGATGGCCATAGGCTGCTATTTATTCATTCTCCCCCCATGCCGAGATGGGAGGGATGGGGTTGCTTACTGACTGTTCCTGTTCCTGGCTAATATTGTGATCTGCTGTTCCTATTTCTCGTGTAAGAGTGGGAAACTTTTCTCTCTGTCTTATTAAATCTATTTTTCAAGCTGTCACTTAACCAGGTCTAGTGACAGAGTCGGATGTTTATGTGGCCCTGGACACTTGAACTCTGGTGTTTTCAATCACAACAGCACCTTTTGCCAGCCGTTGTGAATTAAATACTCCTCATGACCTTTTACCCTCGCCGCTCTTAAATTCATGCTTTAAAAACAGCTTAATGAGGGGTTTACTGGCCCAATTGGAAGTTTTTATTAAAACCTATTAGTGTGCTAGAGTAGCCTGCCTGAAGGAAACGATTAGCCCAAAGCAACTAAACTCGGAGCTGGCCCCTAGCCACACCAGGTTTTCACTAAACTGTTTCCAGACCCATGTTTAACCCTAACACTGCAGCTTGCATGGTATTCATATCCTCTGCTTTAATTTATAGCTTGTCTGATTCTCTCCCCAGCCTTTCTCAATGTTCACGAAAGCATTTTGTTTTAATGTAATTAGAACTGTGTTAAAGGGCAACGTGCCTTCATTCAGGCCTGACTCGTTTGAGAGCCTCAATTAAGTGGAAGTGTTCCCCCAAAGTCCTCTGCTGATGCTGCCTGGGGAAGGGGCTGCCCTACAGACGGGGTTTAGAGCCTGCCTGGACAAAGCCGTGATGCTCCCAGGGCCTCGGTTAAGCTTCCCTTGAGGAGCATCCCCTCATCAGCTCAGTGATGCAGCTGCGTTGGCGGAGCACCCTGGGGTTTGAAATGAAGCTGTGTTATCTGGAGGACACAGACTTTGGGATAGCACGCTGGAGCTGGAGGGTGGAAATCCCAGCTGGTTTCTGCTGCTAACTTCCCGTTAGATCTTAGCTTGTTTATTCGAACTCCTTTATTTTATATTCAGAACTGATCCAGTGGTTCTTGCCCATCTTAAAAATAGACTTTACAATGCTACTGAAGCCCTGCAGCCATTATCTTTGTGTTCTTGTGCTTATGTCTCCATGGAGCTGAGAAAAGCAGTCCAGAGCTCCTACACGTTAAGAAAATTGCTGTAGCAAGTCCCATGCCCCAAAAGTGCTGGACGACTATCAACTTTGTACATATTCCCTCCCGATCCGTGCGCCTGGCTGCTTGTCCAGGCTTCCTGCAATGTATCCTGAAACCACAAGGCCTTTGGAGAAGGGACTTCCAGTGATTTTTTTTTTTTAATATATATATATACATATATAGATACATATATTTGGCCCTTGCCAAACAGCTTGCCTGTTTGTAGATGTCCGCAACTACTGAACTGAAGGCATGAAATAATACAAAACTTCTAAGCTGTATTTAGTGTTTTCCTGGAGGTTTTCTTTGTTGTCTGGCTGCTGATAATGGTACATACCCAAAGTGATGATACGTCACCCAGGAGTCACTGATGTATGTACTGAATGCATTTGTCAGGCTTTATGTTTTTCATTGCTAGCCTATAATCAGGGAAGGCAAGTTGAAGACTGAGACATAGACTCTTGCTTACAGGACCTTGTTTTAGCCTGTGAAGAAGCCAGATTCCCCCATAATACAATTACAGTTAGCAAATATAAAAACTAATAGAAAAAAAAAAAGGGGTCTTGGCCATGTACCAACTAGGCTGCTGTTGAGGTGACAAAGGTTTAGGCTCTGGGATGCTTTTTGAGCATCATAAAGTGATTTTCTATAAACGGAACACAAAACAAAAAGCAACTGGTCCCTCTCTACACCGTGCATTTCCTGAGTGTCACCTCCTGTCTTTATTTTTACTGGCATATGGATGCACCAACCTTGGTAGGTACCTTTTAAAAAGAATGTTTAAGGAAAAATCTGCCATTAAAGTTATTACTGTAAAGTAATGCCTTTGATTGCGGCAATTATGCAAATGATTTTAAGGGATAAAATACTTCTTAACAAGGACTGATGTAAATGATGGTGCTGCAATGAGTGCATAACTTCTTCAAACAAGATCTTTCCATGCAAGTAATTTTCTTTCAGCTGTTTGCCGTGTTGCCTGGATGTCGACCTGTGTAACCGATGACCGGCCTGCGGATGTGATTTTATTTTCTCTTAATACAGGAATGTAAGTGGGTGGAATGGGAACGCTGGTCTTGCAGAAACTGGGAAACCCTTTCCCTAAGCAAATTATTTCTCCACAGCTCTTGTGACTGACTTTTGTCCTAGCCTTAATAAAAAGGAAACAAACAAAAATGCTTTTTGCAGGCAGAGATTTTCGTCAGAAAAAGGCGAGTTGGACTGGGTGACTAGCGAAAGTGGAGCTCTCCTTGATTAAGGCTCTTGCCTTAATGCATTGCCAAAGTTAAGTGAAATGGAATTTCCTCCATATTAGTTTTAAAGCGGAGAAATTGGATCTTTGTCTTCCATAGTCTGGAAGAACATTGACCACAATTTGAAGGCAAGCGTGGTGTGGCTGAGGGACTTAGCTCCTACTTCAGTCTGTGGTGTTTAAACTAAGCTTTTAGCGGAGCAGAAACGCAGTGCTGCATGGCGTCAGTTATGAGAAGGTTTACTGTTTCAGTTCAAATTATTCCCAAAAAGTGTCTATGGACAGTCAGTGCCTTGAGTTTGAACTAGGTCAAGGATGTTCTCCCCATATTATGGATTTGTTGTTATTGGCCCTCCTGCAGCTGGCATATATAGGCATAAAAGCCTTTATAAAGTCATGACAGTGAGTAGTTGTGGACGTAGAGCAGCCTGGCAGGGTGCTCCACACGTAACATGAGTACTGTTTGTGCTCAGCGAGGTAGCTGAATTGCTGCATCCCTTTGAAACCTCAGCATTAAAGGTATCGTGGAAATGCAAAACGAGTGTGCGCGTGTGTTCATTAGTGATGTGTCTAGTCTGCTTGAAAACCTGTGTTGTCGGGAGAAAGCTGCGGGAATTAAAGGTATAAAGAGGTCTTGAAGGTCTGGTAGCACAGATGTCATGTAGGGGTCTTGGGATGCAGTGGATTACAGGATACTTTGTTTAGTGGGGACTTCAAAAAGGGGCACAGCCTGCTGGAGGAGGCAGCAGCCTCTGTCTCTGCCAGCCGCGGCCACAGGCAGCCCCGTTGTTCGGTCGGTGCTGGGCTTGCACGCCAGCGCCGCGTCTCCGGCCGGCGCTTGGATGCTATCACGCACATCGAGCTGGGGTGCCCAGTTTGGCTGGAGCAGGTGTAGTCATTTGCAATTATAATCAGAGCTTCTGTTTTTTGCAAATCTGTGTGCAAATAGCAAGGGTATTGTATTCAAAGCTTCATAACCTCTGCGTTTTCTCCTGAAATGCATTCTCCCCTTTTGGCTGCTTTTCCTCCTTTATAAGGAAAGGATTTAATGTGCTTAGGGTGATGGTGTTAATATCTGCTTAGGTTCGTATCCTTTTAGCTAGATTCTAACAAAAGAAAATTTGTATATGTGGGTATTTATTTTAAATCTGGGCATCTTTGTCCTACGAGAAAGACAGTCTATATTAACTTTAATTGCTATAAATATGTAAGAGTGCACCTATTCACAGATACACCTGAACAGTTTGGTACTGGCCCTGAGTTCACTTGTGTGCGTTATAAAGCCAGCACTTGTTCTCCTTATCTTGCATTAGTGTCTCTGCTATCTGCTATCCTGAGCTTACGTCGGATTTGTGTTAAGCCTTTCCGTTAAACTTGGGACTTTGTGCAGTGTTCCCAGTTGCGGCTTCCTGTGCAAAACCAAAAACAAGACTAGGGTTAATAAAAGTGCCAGCACACTTTAAAAAAACCTAAAATCTTCATAGTAGCCTTTTCATAGAGAGGTGCATCTGAACAAAGGCTCTGGCTCTGATCACGCTCAAATTTTTGAGGAGGATTTGACTTATGTCCAAACATCCCAGCTTGGACTGATTGCTACTTGTTTGTATAAAAAAAGAAGGCATTTCTTGTGCCAAAGGATCCTAAAAGCTTGTTCCAAGATCGCTATAGTCAAGGGAAATGCTGCCCACTGCTGAAAAGTTGCCATCACTTGGGGTGAGGTTTAGCACTGTCTGATAACACACGGGGACATTGCACAGTATGAGACAGAGTAACCCAAACACAGTTCCCGCTTGTTTGGGGGGAGTTTAGGAGGTCAAATGTGATTACCCAGTTGGAGTGTGGCTGGGAGACGGTGATTAATTCCCCCAATACTTCAGAAAAGCCTGTGGGAATTTTAACGACCCCAGTGATAAGACTCTCAGTTTTGTGCATCATTCAGAAAAGCGGAGCTCTACCTGCCCAGTGCTGCTGTGACACTGTCTGGGCTCAGATTTGGGACCGGTTCAGCGGTGAGGAGGGATGGGGAGATGCCGTGCGGGTGAACGTGCCATCTGCAGAGCTCCCATCTGTGTCCTACAGCACAGATGGGTTTCCGAAAGGTAAGCAGGCAGGTATGACCGCTCCGACCTTGCTCATGCTGGGGGGTTAGCAAGAGGTTGCAACGTTTGTACTGACTGTTGGGAGTTGTTGCTTCTCCCTCTTTTGGTTCTTCCTATTTAATTGTGCAAAAGCCACTGCAAAACTGTGGCAAAGTCTTTCAGCAAGGCTAGCCTCATACCATAGCCATAAAATTCTTCCTGTAAGTACTGTCCTATGCGATTATTTTTTTCTTTTTGCTCTATTTTTAAAAACAAAACTCAGGCAACTCTTTGAAATAGGGTTTTGTTAAGTGTTTAGGCGGTTGCAGAGGACGTCGGCTTTATTTTATGTTCTCAGCTCATTTATGGGTTACTGCTGATTTTTCTGCTTCTGAATAGTACCTTCTTTCTGGCCGTAGCGCTCACCTATGTGTTACCGTGTTTGAAGGATCTCGAGCATGCTGCTGCGAGCTGCCGAGCAAGAATAATGGCACTCTTGTTGTCCCCGCGGTATTTGCCAGTTGTCATAAATGCCAAGAGTCAGCACGGCCCGGGCAGAGACCATCTACTTGGTTTTAACTTGTAGAAGGCAGTCAGTTCTAATGAGTATGTCTTCCAAGCCAGACGGCCAACATAAAAGCATAATACACCTCAAAACTGGGAGATAGATAGTAAAGTTTTTTCTGATTTTTAGTGAGAAAGACACACTGGGGAGAATCCAGTGAAAACAATGGATTAGCTCCATGACAGTGCTGGCTTCAACAGGCTGACACTTCTCAGCAAGGTGCTGTTTAAATTCACTGTGATATCGCCAGGCTTTTGATGGAAGGAGGATGAGAGATGGGCAGAGTTGTCTTCAAGGCGTGCTTCGATCAAAAGTTCAAGTCTGGCATGGGAGAACAAGTTTTATTTTTATTTTTCTATTTTTCTGAAGTTAAATAAACCTTGATGTGCAGAATAACCCCTGAATAATAATAATAAACTGAAGGACATCCAAGGAACTGCTGCTGGTTTTATTTTTCATTAACCACACTGTCATTTCTAATGTTCATCTGATTTATCTATGTCTGGTTAACCATTCAGATGCCCTTTTTCTGACCTGATGTATATCACATAAAAAACTTATGGCAGTAATTTATAGAGGGTGATTACAGCTCTGAATGTAAAGTTTTGGAGCGCCATTCTTCTTGGGGATGGTGGGCCTTTGTTGGGTGTTCCCGAGGTATACGGTAGAATTACGAATTAAAGGGTTGGGGCCTCGGGACTTGGCATCTCTGGGCAGCAAAAGGAAGTTGTGTGTGAGCTCTGAGGAAGGTCAGTGAGAGTGTGGGCCCTTTTTAAGGAATCCAGCTCTATCGGGATATTCTTCATCCTTCCTTTATTCTAGACTTGATCCGGAGTGTGGAAGTTTGAGTGGAAGTCCATAGATTTTGGATGCTTTCCGTCAGGAATGTCTGATGAGCAGAACTGCACTGCTGTTTGGGTTAGGTTAAGTGGTCTACATCTTTTGTCTTTTTTAATCAGTCGTAGGATTTGAAAAGCTCTCTGTCTGGAGAATGATCAGCAGACCTGCACTGTACTCTGAATGCCTCTGTGCTGCTCAAACAGAGATGTGGAGGGAGCAGTAACAGTATTGCAATAGAAATGGCATTTTGACAGCAGGAAGAACACTTTAGTATTCCTGCCCATTTGTATCTGGTAATAACTTTTTTTTGGCCACGCGTTAAAAACCAGTATTAATCATTGACTTGACCAATAAAACAAAGGGCCGATTTCAGGACACGTATCCTAGCGTGCTCTCATCTATTCTTATTGTCTCCTTTTTCTTGCTGGGAGGAGGAGTGCTGTGTGGGGTGGTTTTTTCCCTTCTTTTAAGTCATCTTTCTAAGGGTATTTATTTGACTGTTCAATGCTACTGAGGGCTAAAGAGGTTAATGTATTTGTGCTGGCAGGGTCCTTTTTTGAAGCCTGTGTGTTTCTTCACAAGTCTGTATTTTGAAGTTTATTGCATTTGCTGTGTTCACTTCACGCATAAAGACCGGTAGAAATACTGACGTTGGGAAATGGAGTGAGAGCCAGAGGTCAAGTTTGATCTTCCTCTGAGTGCTGGGCTCCTTGATCTCCCCGGAGCAGGGAGCAAGCTGTCACTCTTCACTGTCTTTGCAGAAATTGACGCAAAAGTGAGTGACCACATGAATGGAGCCGTCGAAGGATTTCTTCTTAAAGTTCCTTTGTCCAAAAATGTTGTTTCCTTGAAATGGAGATTATTCGTGGGAATGCGTTGGCTTGAGCAGATTTCTGGATCGGGAAAATGAAGTCAACGTTTTTGAAATTGTTGTAACTCTTTTTGTCTTGCCATCCTTGAATTAGAAAAAAGTGTGCCGTAGTTCAGAGAGATTTTAGCATATAGAAATTTAGAAAGCAATTGCACTTACTATAGCACAAAATGTGCTTGCGGTAGTGTGTTTGTGCATGCGATAAAATAGAACTGTGCAGCAGCTCAAAGCCAAATTCAGATCAGATCTGTAGGTTTAGTAGCAACCAGAAATACTGCATTTCCTTGCCTCTGCCAGATTTAAATATGAGCGAACTGACTCATTTGTGTGAAGAAAGTGTTTAATGACTTAGCATCATTTAAAACCTGTATCTTTGTAAAAATTAATGGGATTTGACTGCATTCTTGAGCATCATCTGAACTTCATATTTCGGGTAAAATCATTCCAGGAACAAACGTGCAAAATTTGGTACAAAAGAGGAGACGTGCAGAGAAGCATGCGCTGTGCTGTTGGATTGTGTTGAGTGGTGTCTCCAAGGTACCACAGAAGGGAGCCTGGGCCTCGGAGCTGCCAGTTTTCTTACTATCCCCAAAGCATCTTGTTTGACTGTAAGGAATTTACGGCGGCAACTGGGAGTTGAAATAGCTTGTGTGTTTTTATATGATTTGGGGCATCTCTGCACAGAAGTCAAAGCCGATGCATCTGCCTCCTGCTGAGCCCTGTGACCTTCAGTACGCTGCTGAGTGGGATGCCCTTATTTTCTGAAATACCATACTAGCACTTGAGTATTATAGTTTTATTTTACCAGTTTTGGTTTAAGGAGAATGCTACCTAGCCAAATACTTCTGGCCGCCTCCTCATTGCATCCATCATGTTCCCTTAAACTCTTAAAAAATTTGATTCATTTATTTATTTTTAGTCTAGCGAAATAATTTTCTCATGGGTTTCTTTTCCGTTTCTAAACTGGGTGAAACCGCAGTGTTAAGCCATCCTCTTCCCAGTCATATATAGGAAGTGAGTGTGAGCCAAGGTACATATTTTATGTTAGTCAAAAGAGATAAGTGTCAGGATTTCAAAGTAAATTCCACCCTGCATTTTCCAGCGCTGAAATCTCTGCTGTACCTTGGCTCTTGTGCCTTGATTCAGAACAGTTGGCACTTTTATTGCAACTCTCTTGTAGTTTCATTTTCTTCTGTAAGGGGAGGGGTGGTTTGCCTGCATGCATGACAAAATTATCTGTCCGAGTCATCATCCCTCTAGGAAAGCCCTTGAATGGCAGGAAAACTGCAGGTAGCAAAGCAGGAGAAGTGCTGGGATGTGAGCCACAGGTGTGCCAGCCGGGAGGGGAAGAGGAAGGTGCAAGACGCTGTGCTTTATCGTCTCGGAAAGAACAAAAGTGGCTCCTGTCCTCCTCAGCAGAAGGCTTAATGCCTGAGGGAGGTGGTCCATTCCCAAGGGTAGGTACCTGTCGTGGGGAAGGGACAGGCTGCGTTATTGGTGGGGAGGGAGATGAGCCTGGGGCTGTGGTCTCACTTGCCTGGTGTGCATTAACCGCATCTTCCAGGTCCTGTTTCCCTTGACATCAGATGGGGATAAGGCTTCCCCCAAGGTGCTTCCAGACCTTCATGTAAAGCTGCTACATAAAAGCAAGAGGTTGCTACTCAGGTAAGGCACAGTGCCTAAAATAACAGTGTTTTAGTAGTGGGATTTTGATTTCTATTCTATGCTTTCAGGCTATTAGGTGATTAAACCACCATTAAAACCGGACTAAACAGCTCCGGGTTTTAGTGGAGCTGGTAGCGGAGGTGTGGAGGTTTATGAGGTTACGTCTTGATTTACCATTTATTATGAACATTTATCAGGGAGGAGATACAGGGTAATTTTCTGGTTTGTTTCATGTTTGTCTGAGCCACGCTGGATTGTGTCCGATTCAAATATGAACCTCGAGCTCGGCTGGAAGACCTGTGGGATGGAGCCCTTGGCTTCTGTGGGTAGGAAGGCCATGGAATCCCGAGTGGCAGGCTGTGGTTTTATCCGTGCAGGCTGAGCCTCTCAACAAGTATTGCTCAACCTCCCTGGAGCTGGCTCAGGGCTGGCCGCCTCGCTGCGTGGGCAGGCTGGGCTCCGACCTGCCTGCCGAAGCCCATACCGGGACGGCTTCCAGGGAAGGGTGGGAAACGGCAAAAGCAGGAATAGGTCCTGCAGCTCCAGCCTGTCACCACCCGACCGTCTGCCTTCTGCCGGTACCAAGGTTTTTCCCTCTGCAAAGGAGGGTTTGGGGCTAGCGCAGGATGACTGTGCTTGCACTTGGTGGAGATCTGCCTGGGAGCTGAGTGGCGGTACCGGGGGGAAAAGTCATCCTGCAATTCTCCAAAAATAGGGTGGTACTTTTGTGTGGGAGGGGTGAAAGGAGAGAGCAAAGATGATCCCCCCCAGAAAAGAGTGAGGAGGGAATAAACAAGCTATGCAGCAAATAAGCGATGAGCAATCTGGGTGCAGGGTGGGGAGGAGACGTCAGGAAGGCTCCTCTGGGGGAAAGGAGCAGTGGGGAAAGGTGAAGGATGAGGGGCAGAACCCGATGGGGAAATCGTTCATGTCCCTTGTTTCGGCTCGCTGAGGTAATGCTGTTATTTTCGAGCGGAGAGCTGGAGCGCATGGCAGAGCTCCGTTCCCCCGTGTGATGTCTCTGCTCGGCCTCGCAGCTGCAGGAGGAAGCTGTCAGCGATGGGAGCGATGGGCTGCTGGAGCTGCGGGACAGCCATGTGTCAGCGCCAATTGTCACAGGGGCAAACGCTGCTGGGATGTTTTTTATTTTATTTTTTTTTATGCAGTTTGGTAAACACAAGAGCCAGATTCCGGGTGTAAATCTGGAGTAGTGTCAGTGCAGTTGGATCGGCCCAGCTGTGCTGGATATCTTGCTCGGAGGGGAGTGTGGCACGGAGCTGGCACGTCAGGCTGCTCTGCTCTGCTTGGAGACACTGGAAACATTCCCAAAGGGATGGGGAAGGGCAGCAAGTGGGAAGGAGGTGCTGGGGAAGTGTAAGAGGGGATAGCACAGAGCTGTAGCTCTTCCCATCTATTTTACACTTTGCTAAGCACTAAAATGCCATATTTTTTTCCTCTGTATTTAGACGATAATTATATTATGTTCTCATTTACATGGCTTACTTCTTAATATGACCTCTTCTGGCTTATTCAGCTTTTTAAAACAGACGTGCCTGATAGCTAATGGCCAGGGAGAGGAGGAGTATTTCTTAAAAGCAAGATTCAGTGCTTTATATTAAACACCTTAAATTTGAGCTTCAGAAAATCCAGCAATAGGAATTGGTGTTTATTGTGGCAATTCATGTGCCTTCATCCCAAAGCTTCAGCAGGAGGTTAACCTGGTGCCCTGGGTCTGTCAAGGAGTTGCCCAGGCGATACCGGTGCTCAGCAGCTGCAAATACCGGCAACTGAGGTGGGGCTGGGAACAGCCATGGGGCCATGGGGCAGGCGCCGGCTCAGAGCTGAATCGCTCCATGCTGATTTCCACACTCGTGCGTATCTGCGGGCACGGCGCAGAGATCTTTGTCCTAAAAGGCTCCAGGATTTACAGCTGTATTGGTTGTCGAGCCCTTGGGAAGGGAGTTGGAGGGTTTTCAGTGTTAAGAGCTGTCTTGCCTGTGTCCTTGCCGCAGAGTGGGTGAGGCTCGGTCTGAAGCATTGTTTGGGCTTTAAAACTTACCTCCAGATACGGGAGTGAACCCGAGCTCAGAGCAAAGATAAATCCACATCCCTGGGGGTTTCTCGGGGGCTGCTGGCTCTTGCGATCATTCCTGCAGCTCCTTCTCCGTCGTGATACGGCACAGCTCGTCGTATAAAATCCTTGCTCACGCTTTGCAGTGTTGTGTCAGCCCTACAGTGTAGCTCAGATGGTGATTTCATTTATTTATTTATTTTTGAAAGAAAGTGACTTGATGCATACATTTTGATCCACAGGAATATGGAGAGCTCTGAGATCTGTGCAGTGAAAATGGTTTATAGATAGTTAAGCAGGGGAATTTGGCCAAGACTTTCTGGCACACAGCTTGGACACTTATAATAATTTATTATAATATTTTCCCATCTGTTTGTTATTATTAAATATGAAGTACTGGTGTTGCGCAATCTTACCTTTTGGATTTATGCACAGAAGAAATCGGTGTACATTTTTATTGAATACCTTTTAACTCTAACTTATGGTTACGAACAGCATTTTGAACTTCTCCTTTGTGAATTTAAAGTAAAATTAAATTTAAGAACTCCTGACACATGCCACTCTTTAAGGGTCAGCACTTTCTCTTTGCAAAATTATCCTGTACATGAATATCTTTCTCAAGTGTTTTATTTCACTTCTAAATCCTGGGTTGCCGGCACCTTCTTTTCCTGCTTGGGTTATACGTGAAAGGAAGTCAGTGTTGCAGTTGTGTCCCTGGCCATGCACACATGGAAGGCAAAATAGCCTGTATTTATACCAGCACCAGGTATGAAACTGCTGTGAACTAGAAGGTTTGTGCGATTGCCAGAAAATAACTCGTGCCGCTGGACTGCTGATACCCACTGCCTTGCACTGGTGCAGCCGGGACCGGGGGGAGCTGTAGGTGTCCCTATGGTTTTGTCACACGTGCTGCTTTTCAGGGCCACCCTCTGTAATGGAAATAACTCTGTAGACCAACAAGCATCTCCAGAAATTCCAGATAATTGCTAAAAACTCTTCTCTCTGCAGATGCATCGGTTGGAAGAGGATCTGGGCTCTTTGTTTGAAATTAAGCGCTTTTTCACTCCTTTCAGTCCAGAGGCTTGCTGTGCTCGGTTGTATTTCCCCAGTGCTAGGTACTTGTAAAAAATGTTTTATCTTTGATACCTGTTCTTATCCTCCCATGTAGTCATTTAGAGTGGGACATTGTGTCGTGCTAAAAAGGTATTAATCTCTTTTAAGTGGTTTCCTAGACCAGCTGAGCAATACTATGTTTATTAGAAGAGTAATTTTTTGTATAAAAGTTTACTGCACATGGTAACATTTAAAAATTGGCTGTTTTATAGAGTAATTATTTTAACAAATAACGCAGACATTTTAGAATTGCTTTTGGTTCCCTTACCGTGTTTCAAATGGTTTTTAAATAAAACATTTTTTCTCCCTTCCATCCAGGGCTTTATTGGTGTGAGCATAGCACGGCCTCAGGTGTATGATAAATCACTGGCGTAAGCGGTGCTGGTGTTCGGGCTACCTTCACACGTGTTTCCAGTTACTGAATTTCAGCCTCCAGCTTTACTGACAAGTTTGCCATTAATGACTGAAAGTTCGCATCAAAGACTGGGCAGTTATTTCTATCGATAAAAAAGAACGCGTTCTTTGAGCGACTGTTTTAGAGGTGTTTCCATTCACGTGCAATTTCAGCATTAAAGCAGTTGCAGGATGTTTTCCCTGGCTTTGCTGGGGTATTGATAACTATTTGTATGGAAGCTTCCCAAGCAGTACCTGTTATTTTGCATTTCCAGGTTGGCTTTACATTGCTGAATGCTTAATGAACTACACGCTCCCTTGCTGGATCACTCTTTGTACTGGGGCACATGTGTTTTCAGCCTGAATTAATAACACTGGAGAGCGAGGACAGAAAAGGCAGTGATTAATTCATATGGTTCATTTTATGCACTGAAGTCATTTGGATTTCTTACAGCGGGGAGAGGCGAGCGGGTGTACGAGGCTTGTGGTATTGGGACATATGTGAATAGCTGTTTAATATCAGTTGTCACTATCCTGTGTGATTTTTTTTAATGTGGTTGATTTCAGCGGTTTATATAAAAATATAAAAAGCTGCTTCTTCAAATTAGAAGCAAAAATTCTAATTATATGCTACAGAATATCCTCACAAGTGAATTTGATGTCACACGCATGGGAAACCCACCACCCAGGTTGCCGGCAGCGTAACCGTGGCTGGCTGCTTCGCGGTGCTGGGGCGGCGAGGGGCGAAGGAAAATCTTGCTGTATTCTGTGTTGTGTTATCACTAAACCGCTGAATCCTTCCAACTGGCAGCAGAACTTGGGGAATGGTAGTATTTGTGGGAAAACATACTGCTTTTCTTCTCCCCTCCTTTCTTTACCAGGAGGGCTCCACGACATTTGCAGATGGGCTGGAGAAGGGAGATTGTTCTGGAGTTGCTGTAGGTAGATGTTTGCTGTGATGCCCAGCTCTGTGTCTTCCATCAGAAAGCCGCGATGTAGGATCTCTCAGAGGGGAAAGAGAGTTATTTTGCTGGGGTGACCTGAATCAGGACTGGGACCACAGGTTGCATGAGCATCGGCACATCTTTGCTTGATAAACTGGCTGTGCAAACCCTTTGCTCTGCACTGCTGGGGCTTCACCCCTCCCTGGTGGGCTCTGCAAACCCAGCCCGCCCGCACATGGTGGCCAGGTCATAGCCATCCAGGCTTCTCTTCACGACAAAGTTAGGGTGAACTGCCTTCATGCTGCTACATCCCTAGGAATCTGTGGTCACCAATGGAGCAAAATTCCTTCTCTGAACATCTCCAAGAATTAATTTGCAATTGGTTTAGATTTTGTAGCAGAAGCAATAAATAGTAAATGGTTGTTAAGAGGTCTGTGAAGTAGGGAAAGGGCTAACGATATTAAAAATGCATTCCTGGAAAAAGTAGCCTTATCAGTTAAACTGTTGGACAATTTAAAATGAAAAATTGCGTCCTGTGAGTGTGGTGGTGGGGTTTCTTGTTTGTGTTTGTTATTCTGTTTTGGTTTTGGTTTTTTTTTTTTTTTTTTTTTACAATCTCCTGGCTAGAGGAGAGGAAGGACGGGACTGGATTTAGGGTTGTCTTTCTTGCTGCGTTTGGTTACTGACTATGGAATGTAGGCATGACTAAATATAGAATCGTGAGGCTTAAAATATTAGCTATTGCTTCATAACATTGCTGTGTCAGGAGCTTCAGGATTCCTCCATCGCTCTCTCCAGACCTATAGGTGCAGCAGCAGCAGTTGTCCAGACCCTGCAGTCGGAGACGGTGTGATACCCTGGGACAGAAATAATTAGTGTACTTAATTCCCTGTCAAGGGACATTGGTTTGATGGATGGGGCAGAAAACAAGAAATGAAGAGCCCTGGAGTTCTAAACCTGCCGGTGTTGCCGGTGCCTCGGGAGCAGGTCTGCGTCGCTTCGGTGCCTGGTGTGGTGATACCTGAATGGCCCAAAGGACACGGGAGAGGAGGTAAACTGAGGCAATGGCATGGCCTGAAGCAGATCGTGGAAGACCAGAGACTTCCCGCAGAGTGTGCGGCACGTGTTTAGTCTTGCGTAGTCATTTCTGCAGAGTGCAATTATGTAGTTACTTTGCCTTGGGTAAATATAGATTTCAGCTAGCACGAGTTTGAAGTGGATGTTATAATTTTGGGAACATATATCTGTTTTAATTTCCTTTCCAAGATTTTCTTGATTGCTCCCTTGATACTTTTCCCATCATATTATTCTCCTGACAGTTGTGCGTGACAGCTCAGGTCTCTCAAGAACATTTGCTCCTGTCCCAGACGAATTTGATGAAAAATGCATTGGAGGGGACAGGTGAGGACAGGTCGGCAGAGTGGCCGTTTCTGTGGCAATGCATGCAAAGTGCAAGCTAAAGGGGAAAATGAAGCGTTTTGCCCAGGACCGTCTTCAGGCACCAAACTTGCCAGTTCTAGGGCTTGGACGTGGTGCCTCCCTCCTGTGCCCATGGGGCAGAGCCCGTGCTGCGGTGCAGGCACCGGCGCTTGGTGGGACAAGCGATGCTCAACCCTCTCACCACAGGACCTGGGCTGGGGAGGGAACTGAGCACAGGGCTGTCACCCACACTCCCTGATAACACTGGTAAGGGAAGGATTTGTCTCACAATTAGGTGACCAGTGCCACCGTAGGAACACCTCTGTGCTGGGTCTGTGCGCCCAGGGGCTGAGCCATCCTGCTTTGAGTGGTGTCCCTGGGCTGCCAGGTGATACAGCTAATGACGGGCTGCGTTACCAGGGGAAACTCCTCATTTAGGTTGATTACCAAAAGCTGTTGAACAGCAGTTCTTCAACCTTCGCAGTTAGACAGTGTCTCTGAGCCCTTTGGCTTGCATTTCCTGAGTATCTCAGTAAAGAAACACTCCTATTTACCCAGGTAGGCAGTTATTAGTCTTTTAATCGTTGTACTTGGGTCTACTATCACTGTTTACAAATTGTTTCTCACCTGAATTATTCTGTTTAGCTGAATTTAACAAAATAGTGTGAAAAAAGGAAACATAAGGCATATAGTATTTTGTATGCAATGGTTCAGGAGTAAAGTAGCAATGCTGCAATACTGTTTAATCCTAATAGATGCCGAAGATGTGTTGCTCGTGTTTATATGTGAGCAACGACTCTGTGTTCAGACTCAGGGCCCCACCTTTGCCGAAGGTCTAAATAATAATTTTGGTTTGTTGTTTTGGTTTTTTTTTTTTTTAAAGAATATAAAAATAATATCTAAGTTTCCAATTTTTCCAGGTTTGATGTTGAATTATGCCTTCTTTGAAGTTTAGAGTGGCTCTTCAGGGAGTTTCCTTTCAGGAAAATGTTTTTGTAGAAATATTTTTATTTTTACATTTTGTTAGCATGTGATGATATTGACTGTTCAATAGTAGGCAACAACTCTGCAAAATAGCCTGAAAACAAACTAAAATATACATACTTTTCCAAGTGTTGGAGAAGACTAGGCTAAGTAAAAGTAATTTATCCCAGCTGGCATTCTCAACCATAAAACAAATGTGTAGTGTTTTCCAAAAAATAGAGTGGCTCATAACTTCCAGGAATCGAGAACTTTGTTTTTCTTCAGGCAATATTAGCAGTGATCATTCTCATAGAAGATGTGCAGTTCATGTCAGTTAACTGTGGCTGTGTCATTAACATACTTGATCCAGTAGTTCTTAATTTTGTTTAACGAAGCCCTAGGGTATCTGCAAAACTTCTACTGGTCGATATCTGAGCTAAGGTACGGGTCCTCCTAATGAGAAAGCATATGTGAAAATACATATAAAGTGGTCTGTTTTCCTCTGGTTTCAATGTTTTCAAGAAAAACAAGAAGAATTACTGCTCATATAGAGAGCTTACTGAAGAATAAGCTCTCTAGAGGAGTAAGCATATAGAGAGTTACTGAAGAATTCATGCTCATATAGAAGCAAACTCAACATTGGAAGTTTCCTTGTTAAGTCTGTAGTAATAAATTTTGGGTTTGTTTGGGAAGTTTTCCTCCTGTCCTTCCCTCATCTTTTTTCTTTGTGGCTGCATCTTTGTGTCAGAGCCCATCCTGCTGCGCGTGGTCCCTGTCTCGGTGTCCCTTCTGCAGGAGCAGCGCCTGGGGGAGCGCAGGGCCAATGGCCGGGGGCAGCCACAGCCCTGCACCAGGCACAGCCCCCCAGCGCCTCCCCACAGACTCCCATTGCTCTCGCTGGGCTTTTGGCAAGACCTTTTCAAGGTGCATCAAGGTATGACCCATTTTCAGGCACAGGAAATAAAAGACCTAGAAATGGTAATTGATCATGCCCTTCAGGTGAATGGGAGTTAAATATTTGGAATATATAAATGCGAAGTACTCTTATGTCGCTAAGTCTAATTTCCGTTGAAGGGAAGCTTGTCCATATTTATTTCAAACCAATAAAGCAAACCTGGGTCATTGCTACGGATGCTTCGCCCAGCCGGGCGGGTGGCACCTATCGGGGGTTAAGCAATGGGAGCCAGTGGGGAGCAGGATGCCCTGTTGCCACGGTTACCGGCACTAACACCTACCCGGACAAAACTGGGGGGACATTGGTGTCGGGCAGCAGGTCTTGGGGTCACGTCTGCCTGCCCACATTCGGGGAGGTGGCAGGGACCCTGTGCCTGCTGGGGGCTGTGCACTGGGGGATGCGCAGCTCCCAGAAGCATCCGTAACCCCACCGCGCAGCCCAGGCAGGCACCGCAGCCCTTCGTTGTGTCCCCCACCCCGATCCCCGCAGCTGTCCCCAACCCCAAAACACGCAGTTCAACGGTGTCTCCTCTTTGGACTCGCAGTCCGGCTGCTGTTACTGAGCTTTCCTTATTTTTTACAAAGTGGATTTCAGAGTTTCTTTTAGAACCATCATAAACAGTTAAAACAACTAAACCGCAGCTGTCAAAATAAATAACCCTGCTTTGTGTTGCTTTATCTTTTTGTTTTCTTAACCATTCTGAAACTTGCTTATTCCTAAAAATGGAATCCACAGTAATTCTCGCAGCTGCTGGTTCAGATTAATAAGGGTGTCTGTCTCCAGCTCTCTTGCCAGCGTCTGAGATTTTGAAATTTAACAAGTAATATCTATACATGCGGCGAGGAAACATAGCGAATGGCATGCTAATAAGAGCAACAGTTAATGAATGCCACATCTGGCTGTTTCTCAACATAAACCTGATTTATATTTACCTTTTTTTATCAGCTAAAGTCTAAATTTATATTTCAGATGCATGTTGTAATTGGCTATGTACTCCTGTTATTTTGTAGGTCGTAAGCTGAGCTTTTTTATGCTGGTGTTTGCCATGAGTGGAAGCTGCTCTGGATGACGGCTCCGTGTCTGCATTTCATAGAGGGTGTAAAATATTAAGACAGGCTGAGAAAAGAGCTTAAAGAAATGACCTGAGATCTTAAGACTATTGCAATTATTTTTTTCTCTCCCCTCGCAGAGTATCCTGGTGAAGACTGATGGGTGATTTGATCCTGGTGGGGAATTTCTGTGGCAGAGGGAACAGAAAAGGCAAAATTAGGGCAATGTTTGGGGCTGCCTTATGGCAAAAAAAATTATCTAAAATGTTACAGTTTTGATATGCTGTTTAATAATTGTCATGTTTCTGGGGGGGTTGGGTGGAGAGGTCATCTGAAATCTTGACATCAGGCCTGCATCATTTTAATTAGCTTTTTTTCTGTTTAAGTTGGAAATAGCAGGTTTTGATTCGAGGTGGCTGAGGCTCTGCGACCTGTGCTGGCTGCGTCCTCCGTCCTTCTCCGTCTCTGAAACGGCTTTAAAGGTGTCCAAAGGACACTTTTTGGCTTTTTTTCAAAATGAGTAATGATGGGAAGAACACCAGCTTCTGCGATGGGTGGGTTCTGTTTCTGCTGCTTTGGTAAATTGTCCTTTGTATGTGGCAGCAGATTCGCCAGGGAGGTCGGTCGCGTTGAAGGTTTAATGTTTCCTGCAGACTGATTGATCATCTGAACAGTCACTTACAGATCCATTTGCTGTTGCTGAAAAGAATTATGCTGAAGTATTTCTGATTTCTTTTATTGTTTATAATTCTCAATGTGTTGTATGTTAGTTTAGTTTTTTGAACACTGAATGAAATGGTGTCTGATCTAGTCCCTTTCTTTCTTTGAAGCATTTATATCAACAGGGAGATTTTGGGACTCGGAAGACTTGGCGCATAGTTCAGGTCTCTGACCATCAGCATTTCTGCCTGTTTGTGTGTTTGCTCATCTCTTTGTACTGCGCAGGGAGAGAATGACTTCCTAATGCAGTTGACTTTTTGGCATTTGTCCCGTAATTGCCAAAAAACTGCTGCTTCCTCCTACGTATCCATCAGATCTTTTTAAAATCAGATGGGTTTTGAAAGCAGCTTTTTGATTTCCTGAGATCCGCGTTTGGTCTTCCTTCCTCCTGCTCCCTCTTTCTTCCTTTGTTCTTGGAGGTTAAAGCTGTGGGTGTTGAGGTCCTGTTAGTCATTTTGGCCACTTCTGAGCTCATCGTGTTGAAAAATGCCTGGATTAAACCATTCCTGAATTACAGCAGATTTACATCACTAAAGCTTCGTTAGAGTTAGTTGTGTTGCTTCAGAGTGATGTAGCTGAATGGGGAGTCTTGTTTACTTCTGCTGGGATGGAGAGGATGTCCTGAAGGACACAGCAATATCAATTTTCTTATCTAACTGTAATCCCGAAAAATAGCCTTCACTCCAGGTGGAGTAAATCCCCTTTTAGAATCAGAACATTCATGTTATAGGTACTGTAGTGGTTTTCGTGTGCTGTCTTGTATAAATAGTATCCTGCTTTTGTTTGTGTGTTTGTTTTAAGATTGTCAGTGTAAGAGATGGTGCAGGAATGTCACTGAAAGCTCCGTGTGTGGGTTAAAGCAGTTTCTGGTGTTCGCCACCGCTGAAGGAAATGGGCCCTGCGGTCCTCTCCCTCCTGATGGCTGTTGGCTTGAGCACTGTTGCCGTTTGCTTGGATGAGCGTAGTCGACGGGATCTGGCTGTGCAAACACCGGCTCTCCCCAGGCTCCTGCTCCACAGCTGGTTTGCAGGGCTGATGATGCCTCCTGGGTGTTTGGCGTGTGTGTTCTGTAGGCATCTGATGACGAGTTGTGTGTAACGTGTGTGGGTGAGGGTCTGCTGCACCGAGTGGTCGGACCGTGACCATGGCTGGTGTCTCTGGCCCATGCGCCGATAAGAACAGCCCATTGGAAACCAATGTGCCTTGTCTGCTAGCTAATATGCGAAGTTGTGCTCTCCTTCTCTGGGACTCCTTTTTACTCACAGGACCTGTATATCTTCTTCTGCACCAGGACGGCCTTTCATGTTCAACCTAAAAGTTGGCCATAACCTGCTCATGGTCTTCTCACATCTCTCTGTTGAGATTGCACCTTGGTCATTGCTCCTGTGATCCTGCAGTTGTTGAGGGGTTGGACGGGTATATCTGCCTCGAGGTTAATGAACTATGCAGCCTTTTTTTCCCTCCTCCATATACAAGCTGTACTTTAAAGGCACTACATTCACAAAAAAATTAGGGAGGCAGAGAAAACTTTAAATGAGAGGCCCACTTCAAACTGATGGGGAAGCTGGATGAAGGAGTCATCCCTTGGTGAGTATTTATTGTCTCCTGCAAACATTGATGCTAAAACATGTGCTTGTATGAGGCTAAAATGTGATCTCCCAAGGGCAATGGGAATCTCACATGATACAGCAGGAAAAATTTGTCTAATATGCTTTTTATTTCGAGTCTTGCTTTCTGTCTGCTAGCAAAATAGCTTGCCAGGTGCCTTCATGGTATTGGTTTTAATTTGTTCTTGCTTGAAGTGTACAAGTGGGGAATGATAGTTTTGAAATGGTGAAGAAAGCGGGCTGGTTGAGCTGTTAGGCTCAACGTTGCCATGCTAACCATGTTAACAGCTGATAATGGTTTCTTAAGCTGCCAAAGCAGCCTGAAGATAGATTTAACACCCAACAGACACCTGTTTTTAGCAATTTAGCTCTGCAGGCACATGGCACAGTACTGCAGGGGTCCTGTCCATAAAGAACAGATAAAATGTGTTCAACAGGTTGCTTGAGAAGGTGGAAATTGCTGGCTTTATACTTCATATTAGGGATTTCTTGGTGGAGAATAAGGAGGAGAAGCACAGCAAGAAGGAATATAGCGTGGAAGAGATGAGCACTAAAGGGATTTTTTTAGTATTTTGAACTCAGCTACACCTTCCAAAGCACTTGATGTCTTTCCATCAGTCAAAAGACCCTTATGTCCTTGGTTGCAGTGTCCTCCCAAGGTTCAGAGTGCTTTGCAGGTGGGAATAAGATGCTGATTCTCCCAGGTGCTTGGAGGCTGCTGTTCTATCTCTGAAAGAGCCCACCTGTAGCAAGGCCAGGTTGCAAGAGGACCTTCCCAGAAGTTTTAGACCGAGGTCGGTGTGAGGGTTTCCACTTGCTGATCCGAGAATGACATTGAGTTTCCTGAATGAACGTTTCTGCTCATTCCTGCTGTTTTTTTTCTCCTGCCTCTTCTCTTGGCACAGCGACCACACAAAGTGGAGTGGCCACCAAAGCTGAGCAGAGGGCCAGCCCCAGAGTAGCCAGGGGAGGCCCTGCTGGGAGAGGCAAACTGAACTAGGGAGAGTGTGTTGGCAGCAGCAATGGCCTTCAGGTATATCTTGGGCATGTTGGGGTAGACTTGAACTTCTGACCCAATCAGCTCACGATCAATGCTGGGAGGAAAACATCGATTTTGCTGCAAAAGAGGACTGGAAGCTGAGGTTCATCTGTGTTACTGAGGCATTTGGAGCCACCACTTCAGCCTCCTGAAGCTTTTTGTGACCATTTATTGCAATAAAGGAGCTTTGAGAGAACTCAGTTGCTGAATCGCTGTTGGCCTCATGGAGGAAAGGTGCTGCAAATGCTGGTGCAGGATTTCTGTGTCGACCTCCCTGCGGAGAACAGCGCTGCGTTTGCAGAGCTCTGTATGGACCCGCTCCCAGCTGAGCAAATGGGATGTTTCTACGTGAGGTGGATTTTGGGCTTTTCCAGTGACATAGCAGGAACATGTATAATAACCACTGATTCTTGAACAAACCCGAACTGTTCTGGTTTGGTAGGTGAGGGTTCAGTCTTTGACTTTCTTGTCCTTTGGTTATGTTCTGGTTTTACTTATTTTCTTTTAAGCCAAAACCTCCTGACTCTGTGTGCTTGGCTGTGCCATCATGTATTCTTTTCATGTGATCAGCATGGGTTTCCAGAGAGGAAACTCACCAGAAAACTGGAGCTGGCTTTTAGCTATATTGTGGACTTCAAAGCAATCGGCACAAACGGGATAATTGGAAAGAAAATCCCTTCCATGTTATAATTATTTGTCCCAGGAACCGGAGTTCCTTAGCGATGATACATATTTTCCCTTTTGTTTTCTTAGTGCCATGGGAACCTGGCAGTAGATCATGTCCGCTGGTACGTGCAGTGTATACCTGAACCTCTGCACGGGGGAACGGAGGAATCACAATATTGGATTCAAACCAGTGATCCATCAAGACTTGTTTCCAGCAGTACCAGAGCCAGCTGCTTCAAAGGAAAAACAGAGCGCTCTGCAGTAGGCAGGTTATCGGTTTTGCAGGGAAGGCATCCCTCCGACTCCCGGCAGACAGGGATTGTTCTCTGCCTTCAGGCTTTTTTGTGTCAAGCCTTTAAAGCCGCTTTCTTTTCTTCCGCTGAGAATTCGTTGAGTGGGAACTCGGAGCCCTTGCAGAGCACCCTGCTATGCCCTAATGCAACATGTAGCACCAATACTAAACGGATCCTATCATCAGCTGCCCTTGGCCTCTCCTTTCATTCTCTGTCTGTTCCTGGCTCTGTTCTTCAGTGTCTTGTTCCACAGTCAGTCCTTTCTGTCACTTCTTATTTCATTTACGAAGTTCTCTGTGTGGGACGTAGTTTGTGGACTGTTGCAAGATGTGTAGCTTTTTTTTCTTCCCCAGTCTTTGTCGTCAGCCTAAATCCTGCAAATCTTTGTCTAAATTTATTGATGGCCATCACTGACCCTACTCCTAATAATCTGTTAGGGGAAAATGGGGTGACTTCCCCACTGCAGGAGGTGAGTCCAGAGGAGGTGTTAAACCTGCCGTTGGGTTGCCTTGGAAGCCCAGCACCAACCCAAGCTGTGCCCACGCAGGAGAACAGTGAGAAACCCTGGGAAGCCACTGCCATCTCTTGGCTGTGAAGCACTCCTGATGCTCATTGCCCTCAGCTCACCAAGATCTATGGCACAGGTCTTACAGCGGTTGGCCATGGGAAGATTTTGAGGGATGGCTTGAGATGTTGAGAAGTCCAGTGAGCAAACAGTAGTTGCTGTGGTTGCACATCTCCAGAGACAACACACACCTCACTGACAGGCAGCGATGCATGCATGTTCTCCTTGTCTTGATGGCCATGGTCGAGAGGTGCCACGAGTTCATGCGAACACAGATGAAATTATTTTCGTTACTTTAAGACAGAGTAATTAAATACAGTATATACGGATTCCTCAAAATGACAGCCGCCCACAGAGCTAAAAACAGGAAATCCATTAACTTCGTTATTTAAAAAATAAAATAAAAATCCTCCCAACTGATTCCTCTGTCACTTAAAGTTCTGCATGGAAGGAGGGCTAATTTAACGCTGCATTAACTCACTGTTATCACCCTCCTGTTACCTAAGTAGTTTCTAATGACTACCCTGGAGAGCACTTGGAAGCTTTTAAAAGTTTTTATGCTAAATTTTTTTTTTCTGTGTGGTTTATACTTTAAGAACAAAAGTTATTGATAACATTTTTCCAAATCTTCCAACAACATCAAGAACTATTCTGTTGGCTGCAGAAATGTGAAGTATCACCAGTCTGCTATCTCTTTGGCAAACGAGAAATCTGAAGCATTTAACATAGATGGTATTTGGGAAAAATGGATATGGCAGGGTTTGGCTGTGGGAAGCTAGTTCAGATCTTGGGCTCATTGGTGTTTGGGGCACTAGTGGAGGAGTCGAGTAATCTGTTCTTGCCCAGGACAAGGTGCCAAAGGGAACTCTGTCCTTCATCCCTCTGAGCTTTGGCTTTCATCTCTCTGAAAAGACTCGAGACCCCGTGGGGCAGGCGGCTTGCGAGATGTAGCTCTTTGTTCTGGGATCCGTAAGTGAAAGGCAGGGCCAAACCGAGAAGCAATAAATCATTGTCTTTTCCTCGTTGTCTTTTCCTCAGAGCTGTGGTGGACACATTTCTTCTTTTTTAAGCATCTCTTCTTCCTCTGTCCCAGTTCAGATGTGCTTCTGAGGTCAGCATCTGTTGCACTTGGAATTTTGGTGGGGTTTTTTTTAAGTGACTTCAAAATGAAGCGTTCTTGTTGTTCTGCAGTATTTTCAAGTCTTAAAGTTGAAACTTTCCGCTTTTTAGCGTTTGAAGAGAGCTTTGCTGTGCTCCTACGGTGTGTGCAATGCTAATGCCGGGGCTTGAATATCCCTCTGATAGAAGACCTAAATTATTTCAAAGTTAGGCCTTGCACGTATGCTCTGCCTGGTGATGGAGGAGGTTCAGAACTGCTCTCTGACATTATTAACAGGGTTTTTGTGCTTACAGACTGACTGTGTGACTGCGGAGAGACCTGATCTCTCTATTAGGAATCACCAGGAATCCTGTCCATTGGGAGCCCCGCGAAACTCTTAAAACTTGACAGAAACTTGAACATTTCTTGTATGTGCTCTTTGTGCCTCTACTTTTTACTGATATTTGGAAAGCTAGAGAGCGAGGGGAATGAGTCTGTCCCCCTGATATGTTTGTTGTCCTTCTGGAAGAGGAAAAATGACTGGAAAAGAGGCAGAAAGGGGCAAAATCACAGAGGAAGGACAGCTGCTGGTGATCCCTCATGGAGCACCCAGTGCTTCTGGGGTGCAGAGCACGACTGATCATGGTGTGAACTTCTGCGCAGCGAGTTAAAGCGATTCATTGAATGTTCTCCGCTTTCCAAGGGTTTCCTTCCTCTGTAGACTAAGCTGTTTGCATCTAGCTGTTGCTCTCCGTAAGCCTGGAATGGCACAGTAGAGGATGGATCTTGCTCACTTGGGTTTTTAGTGTTATCTTCAGCACCGTGATGGTCTTCCCCTGCCCTGGCTGCTGAGCCCGCTCCCCTGGCACTTGTCTTCAGCAGAGAGGAGAAACCAGCACGTTTCAACAGGTGGTAGCCGAGCCATGTGAAACTCCTCATGAAAGCCAAACCCAGTTGAAACTGGTGATAATTTTGCCATGGGTTTTAGTGTGGCCAGTATTTCAAGCTGGAGATAAAAAAAGGTGTTTGTAGTTAGCTGGCAAATGTGGTATTTTAACTTACTACAGGACATGTTAGTGAGACACTTTAAAACAATGCAGCTCTTTTTAGGACAGGTAGGAGCTTTGCTTTCCTTTGAAGAAGTTGTTGCCATGAATGGTGAAAGTGGTAATGATTTACAGAGTATTTTGGTTTTTTAAAAAAATAAAAAATAAGGAAAAAGTAGAAACCTTTATTTTCCATGGGTGGGCTTTTTTGGGTTTTCTTTTTTGGGATTTATCTTTCATAGTTGGAAAAGAGGGCTAGGTTTGACCCGACTCTTCTCGTTTGAGGCAATAGGTACTTATTAAAAGAAGTATTGATGTATCAGTACAGTTCTGAGCATTTTCTAATCTGATCTGTGTTTCTGCAAGTGGGAGATGAGTATGGATGGCAGGGTGGAGGAGGAGACTGGAAGTGGGAAGGTGATAGGGATGAGAGGTGGGTGCAGAAGCGAAGAGCAGCCCAGTGCCTGTGGGAGCACACCGGCGGGTAAACACCTAATTGCGAGCGTATTGCTCGCTGCCAGACACGGGTTGCCCCGCTTGGAACCATGCATGGTAGTTGCAATGAGTATTTGCAGACTAAAGTCCTTGGTCAGAATATCCCGTAGTCATCAGTGTAACTCATACTGTTTTCAACAGGTGTTTTAACGCTATAGCTGAAATTATATCATACTAAATTTCAGGGAGGTAAGGAGGAGAGGCTCAGGAGCAGTTAATCTAATTCCAGTATAAGTCAGTCCGTATTGGGTATCTCCCTTGCTTTGGCTGCCGGGGCGCCTGACACACAATATTCATAGGGAGACAGCTGCAGTGTCCGCTCCCCAGCTCCTCTGCGCTGGCCGCAGAGAGCTGTAAAATGCGTGGACATTGTAGAAGCATTTGTCTGTGCCATGCAAACATGCTCCCTATAAATTTTATGTGTATACATGTATACATGAAGAGAGACGGTTTGCTATTTCACCTTATCCCATATTTTAGGAAGGGGAATTAATACAAACAAATGATCTGAGCTATTTCTACCATAGCTAGGACCGGGTTCTGATTTTGGACGGATGATTTTTTTTCTCAGAAAAATAGATTAATTGAAAATAAGTATCTTCATTATCTTTGTACCTGACCGTTTTGTATTTAGTTCTGAAAGCTTTCTGCCCTTCTCTGCCTCGTTGCTTTCTCCCCGACTGTCCGTGTAAACAGAGAACTGGTTTGGGATGCGGAAGGCTGAAGGTGCTGGGTGGGAAGGGGTTGCACTGGTTTTCCTCTGTAGCCATGGACAAGCTGCGATAACTTGGCTGTTTTTTTCATCAGGTATTTGATGCTAAATAATAAAGATGAAAATTGGAAACCTTAATGTTATAATGCTATATAATCTATATTCCATTAGAAATAATACTCTCTATAGGGAGCCATAATGGGGCTGCTTTGGACTTTTCTGGAGACCGTTCATACCAAACTGACTTTTTTTTTTTAAATGTTAAACACCAGTAATGTTTTCTACAGTGCATCAGGTGTTCCTGCCAATGTGTACGGTCTCTGCCGAAGGATGCAGTGAGAACGCGCCGTGTCGGCGCTCGCAGTTCCTCTTTCAAGCAGCAAATGGGTTTTGACTCTAGAGATCACTTGACGTTGAGCTAAATTTCCTAGCTGAAAATTTAAACTATTGGAGGTTTTATATAATTTTGCAGAAGAAAAACATTTGAAAACCCTAAAAGGAAAATGAGAAAGCTTTTTTTTGTTTTGTTTTGTTTTTGTTGTTGCTTCCTCTACTTCCCTGTCTTTCCTGTCCCCCCCCACCGACACATCCTCCCAGCTTCTCCTCCTCCCCTGCCCCAGCAGAGACCTCTAGAAAATGCCAAACTATGGAATTTGCTGCATCAAGTTCGGAGCATGTAACAAACATTCAAAACGCGTGTGGGGCAAGTGCAGCCGCTATTGGCAGTTTATTTTATTTCAATTTTTTTTTTCCCCCCAAAAAAAAAAAACACCCACCCCGTGGCTCCCTCTCCGGCTGCGCGGGAGATAACAATGGGGCGCTTTGTGCCGCTCTGCAGCTGCTGAAATTTGACTAGATCCAACTGAAGAAAACAGGAGCAGGTGGGTCAACAACGTGACCCTTTCGTTCCCAGCAGTATCAGTGTGCGCCGGGGCCGGAGGGACCGGAGCGGAGGTGAGCCCCGAGATTTAGCCCAGGCAATGAGGTTGTGTTGGTTGGTGCTTTGAGGATGGGAACTGCCTTTCTGAGATAGCCTCGCTGCCTCTAAATATCATGGGGGTTGCTGCCTTTTAGAAAATGGGTTTCACTCCAAAAACGCTAGGATTGGGAAATGTCACTGTATGTGATAAACTGGCATTGTTACAGACCAGAAATCTTTGCTTCATTACCAGTGCTTTGATTCCCATGTTGCCGCTAGTTTCTTGGTTTGTGTCATGCACCATAGCTGCCACATGGACGCTCCTAAAGCACCAGATGCCTGGTGCCTGGCCTCCCCTTCCACAGCCCCAAAGTGGGGGATCATTTGGTTCCCCCTCTAGCTCCCCCCAGGTCACAGAGATGAGTTCCTTCATATCCATGATTTTGCGGTGCTACAACTGTCCTAAAAACTGTCGAGGGTGGGAATTTCTGCAGCTTGGAGGAGGGTTCGGTGTGTCGTTCCCAGTACGTTTGGTAGAAATGGAGGATGCTCCTTTGCCTGGCACTGCCACCTCAGCAAACACATCTCATCGGCACTGCCCACGTAATAGCAAGAAGAGGACGATAAGGATACAGAGAAACACATTTAAGGTCTTCCCTGCCAAGGTGGATGACTTGGTTGATTCCTGGTAGTTGTCACGGTGTGTTTGGGCTTTGTGAGCCTCAGAAGTGATGTTAAAAGGTGGCAATGCTCATTTCAGCGGTGTTCAGCAGACACATGGTTACAGCCTCAAACCTGTCTAAGATTGCAAGGGATTTTGAGGCTGAGGTTTTTAAGGGGTAGACGAGAACAACTGTAAGTCAGCAGTTAGAAATGCAAGGTTTGCGTTGATGGATCTTGTAATCTTGCTTTCTAATATCAACTTACAATAAAGCAAATGTGAGATGGAGCAGAGCTCCCCCCGTTTACGCTGTACTGTGGATACAGTTGTGGTGTTGAACAACGTGTGCGCGTCCTTGAAAGCCTTCATGATTTTGCTGTAATTTTTAGCAGAAAATATGACACGTGTAGCATTCTGGATAATCCTACCATCGCAAGCACTTGCAGAAATGGAATAGCATCAAGCAGTACTTTGCACGTGGTGAAGCCTGTAAGAGGAATAACCAGCTATAGTGAGGATGAGATCCATGCCAAGCAGAAAGCAGTCGGGAGCGGGAGGGCGGCCGCAGGGAAGGGTTCAGGGCGAGGAGCTGCTTGGGGTGGAAGGAAGATGAATGGAGGCTGGAGAGGAGATTCCACCGCCGAGGGCAGGGTATGTGACTGTTTGGGTGATGTGTGCTAGTAGGGAAAATTGATCTGCATGACCACATTACCAGCTGTGGAGACTCAGTCCATCAGGAAGAGGGTTGTTAATAAATCAGAGGCTCTCCGTGCATATCTGCATCTTAAACTTAGATTTTTAGCAGGAACTTGCTGTGATCTGATATGAAGGTCAGTAGCAGAGCAAAGTACAGCACAGCACCTCATCAGCGCTGGCAAATCTGCCTGTTGCCATCGATGGGTGCCGGAGCTGGACAAGATTTAGCCGCAAGCCGAGGAGGTTTAGACGGAGACTTGTGAAACAGTGCTGTGACCGTAGTTTGTCCTTGGCTGCGCTTGCAGTTAAACCCTGTTTGGTGCCGGTTTAGCTGCGCCCGCTGCCAGCCCCCCTTGTCAGCAGCGGGTAATTTAAGAGGTTTCTCCCAACAGCTGGCAGCACTGTTTGCTCCGGTCCTTCCCTCCCGCTGCCGCGCTGGGCTGTCCCCCACGCTGGCACGCTTCGCGTCGGATTAATGCTGTTGGACTGGCAGCCGGGTGGTGGCGGTGCCAGGATTCAAACTTGTTGCTTTGGAACAAGAAGCACAGGTGCAGGCTGAACTCATGATCCTCGGAGGCCAGCACATACCGGGAAAGCTTCGGCTTCGCTTCGGACACACGTGCGCTCTTGCACGTGTCGCCCTGTGCTGGATGCACGCTCCTGTAACCCATTTAACGCACAAGAAATGTGTCACGCGGGATTGTGCAATCCTTTGGTGCCCCTTCCCTCCGCACACGCATACACCTCCTGAGGAGTTCGGTTTAAAAATAAAATTAAAAAAAAAAAAAAAAAAGCCACTGCGTGCTGCTCGGTGAGAGGCGATGCTGCTCTCGAAGGGAAGCACAGACGGAGGGATGTAAAGGCCGTTTGGAGATGGAGAGGCGTCCGCCTTCCTGCTCAGCCATCCAGCGCGCATCCTATACGTCTGCAGGGGAACACAGTGATTAACATATGAAAACGCTGATAACAGTGGGATTCTTGTGCAGGCAGAAACGAAGGAGATATACTACCATTTTGGTGCCAGTTAGACCCATAACTGCTATTTGTGGCTGGGTTTAGTAACAATTAACCTTTCACATTTTGTATTAGCCTTTGCTTTCCTGGTGCAGCTGCTTTTATAACAATATACTTCGCTTCTCCTCTCAGAAGCGCTAACTTTGGCAGTTGGGGTATCTGTTCTAGAAGCCACAGGATGTATGGAGGGAGAATGTGGATTTTTTTAATAGCTATTTGATGTATAAGAATCTTACTGAGAAAAAGAAAATTGCATTTTGATTTGGGGGACCTTGTGCATATTAAGATTAAAAAAAGGAGATTGTGTGGCTGCTACTCAAAATATTTTAAAGCAAATTCAGTGTAGTTTTGCTTGTGTGACAACATCAAATCAGGGGTTTGAAAAATCTCGACCTGGGGTGCGATCGGGTGTCTCAGACTGGAGCTGGAAGAAATTAATGCCTTTGGTAGGTGTTTCCTGGCCTGTTTGGGCTGGGTGAAGGGAGGTGTTATGGACCAAACTGTTGCTGCCATTTGAAAACTAGTGAAATGCCAGGGGGGGTCTTGGGAAGGAATGTGGCAACAGGTGACCCATGGGCACTATCTGGTTTAATCTGTGTAGACATCTAGATGGGAATACCAGCGTCTTAAATGGCTCCAATGAGGCTGCTGAGTTTTCAGGAATTGTCCCCACTAGTGTGCCATTTAGTGCCTTTTTTTTCTTTTTTTTAATGGCTTCAGACTGCAATTGTATCTCACAGAAGTATTTGAACATAGAAGTGTGTAATTGCAGATAGGACAAAGTTGGGAGAAATTTGGTTTTGGCATCACTATATTGTTATTAAAAATGTAGTGGAGGTTGGTCTTCACCTGTCAAAACAGAACTGCTGTGTTCTGGCTCTTCCGGAATAATCATTTCAATATTTATACTTTACGCTGCGCTGCAAAAAGAAAATGCAAAATGTAGATTTGCATGAAGCAGGTTATAGTCTGCCTTCTCCAAAGCAGCTGGTATCGCAGGTAACAGGTTGACTGTGTGGTTATAAGGCTGTGCTTTGGTCTCGGCTCTACTGGTATTCAATCCAGAGTAATTTTGCGAAATCCAGCAATGTGTAAAACTGGCTCGATGGACGATTTGGACATTTTTCGTTACGATTTTTCTTTGCGGTTAAAAAAAATTCAAAGCTTCTGATTGCATGTTAACGTTGATGATGAGTAAGACTTAATGTGATTTTTAATCATTGTCTTTTGAAGATAAAGACTGCCCCATTTTGGCACAAATCCAGTAAAATCAGTGGGATGGTTTGCAATCGCTCGGTTGGTCCATGACCTGCAGGAATCAGTTGTGTGCCTGGATCACCTTGCCAATACCCAAGGCACTTAAATCGCATTTTCCTTTGCTTCATAGAAGTTCTTTTTTTTTTTTTTCCTCTTGCTTTATGCTGCATAAAATAACCACGTAAACAACAAAAGTGTCAGTGTGTGGTCTTGGAGAACAACACCGCAACCCGATGCACCAAACATAGATGTCCATCGTTCACACTGTAGCTTAAAGCATCTGAATTCCCAGTGTGTGTGATGTGTGTGTTAGGACAAAGTTGGTACCTAAGTTCCCCTGAATTAAACTTAAAAAGCGTTACACGTTGTTTTTTTTCTTCTTGGGTGTTTCAAATTTGTGAAAGGATAACTTACAGGACTTGTGCAACAACTATTTTCTTTTCCATTTTGCACATGTTGGCACTACAGGATGGGAATCACAGCTCCTGGAAACAGGGTTCCTGGGGATATTTCTCTGCCCGCTCTGGACCCTCTCCCGCCTGCCCCGGCACACTCCTCCTTCCAGCATCGTCATCTGGGGCTTCCGGTGGCTGATTTTCAGGATCATGCTTGGAGCGGTAAGTGGGACTTCACATTTTTGCTTTTCTGAGGAGTGTCTCATCCTAGCAGAAAACCTGCCCTTGGTCCAGCACATTGGAGTCCTCTTGTTAAGGAATTTTTCTGGTTACAAGGAAGGAGCACGTAGGAGGAAATGCTTCACGCTGTGGTTCACGAAATCTTTCAACTTACTATTAGGGTTTATTTTAAGGAGGACAAACATAGGACTAAGAATATCTGTGTTGATATCTTGGTGCTGCTCTTGTGACTGGCTCTTGAAAAGGAATAAAAGTGAAGTTTGACAGTTGGGCATTGTGGCTTTTTTATAAGATGGTTGGAGTCCAGTGGGTAATTCCCAGGAGCTTTACCCCGAGTTATTTTTTCGTTGTGCGTGCTTTACTAAAATGTCATTCTCTGCTCTGTGTTTTCAAAGAGAACAATTGCTGCGTTACTGTCCCAGTGCCAGTGGAAATTCCCAGGTAGCTTGTAAAAGAATCCATCAGGAACTGACACATCTTTGTTAAAATAAAGGTGTGGTGGGGGCGTTCTCCTGTCATCTTGATACACATTTTGGACAATTCAAAATATCCCAAAACTTTAAGCTAAGGATCATGACTCTAGAAGGTGATTGTGTGCACACGGGACATTCCTGTGTCCGTTTGCTCTAAAATCCTTCTTTTACCCCAGCTCTTAAAGTGCTTGAATCTGTAGTTGAGCTCAATAAGCTCTTAATTATCCTCCTGCTCTTAAAAAAATAAAATACAAGCTTTTTTGCGGTAACCTTAGTGTTACCTGTTTTCAAGACAACTTTGGTGGTGGAGAATGTGTTATCGCGGTAGATGTTCTTGGAAAATGTGTGCTGTACGCTTGTCGCATTGAAGGGTGGCTTCCCAGCCCGTGGCAGTTCAGCAAATTCATCTTGAAAGAGCAGAAAACTTTGCTTTTTCGCATGTGAAGTGCAAGTGGTATTTCAAAACCCACTCTCTGATGTTGCATTCATTTCTTTGCCATAGCTAATGTGTAGCATTGCCAAATTTTGCTCTGCTTTGTGAAGCTGCGATTCTTGCTCCTTATTGACTAAGTAGATGTGGTCCTGCTGCGGGGCAATACAGATGGGTAAAATGACTCCTGAAGGTCCACTCCAGCACGTCATTCTATGACCCTGTAGAATATCTGCATGTGTAGATAATCCCATAGATTTTTAATGCAACTGCTGGTTGAAAATATTGAGTAAGGGTTTATGGGACGAAGTCACCTTTGTAATGCTTTTTAAATGCCATAAAGCTTTTGGTTGGAGTTCAGGTGAATGATGCTGTTGTAGCATCCTGCCATACCCTGGGATGGAGGCTACTGGATGCATCTGTCATTGCAACTTTACTTTAAATTATAGAAATCCAGTCTTTTAGGAAGCCGGACTCTCTATGCAGAGAGGGGGTCTTGTTGGACATTCCCCAGGATAGGAGTGGGAGATGGAGCTAATGGGAAGATCTCCATTCTGGGCTGAGCACACAATTTCAGGATGCTCATGGCAAACAAGCTGTTGTGGTTAGGTTGGTAAATGCACAATTATTTAGGCTCTTGTGATCTGTTTTGTGGAGGCTTTTCCTGGGACAGCTGGGAAATTGCTGTTAGAAAAAAAAAAAACCTGGAATGGTTCTTGTCTCTGCTTCACCCCAAACTGGGACACAGCTAACTTTCTGTTCAGTGAGAGGCTCTTCCTTATCCTTGTGCCTGTGGCAACCAGGGCCAGCTGAGGTGGTTGTTTACCCCATGGAGGGATCGCACCTGTGAGGAGGGTGGACAGGTCAGGTAGCCCAAACTGACCAATCGGGTGCTCCATCCCAGCTGCCATGCTCTGTGTAAAAGCTGAGGGATCAAAGGGGTTGGGTTGGCTCATCTCCAATGGCGGCTGCGTCTCCAGTGGCTCTCTTTCTTTGATGACTGATGCCCAAGGAGTACCCCGTCAGCTCATCTGCCTTTTGATCCCAGTCAATGTGGTCCAGTTCCCATTTGTCACTGAGTCCGGTCTGGAACTTCCCCAGTGCCTGCCTGCCAGTGCCCTGTGAGCTTGCTATGGTGTTGTGTATATTTCTGTGTATTGTATCTATTTCGTTGTTTCTTTTTTATTTTATTATTAATGCTTCTTTAAAGTAGTTTAGTTTTTTTCTAAACTCACAAATCTCTCTCTTCTTCCTCTCCTTGGAGTGAGAGGTGTGGGAGAGCGTCTGTTGTCTTGTCGTTGGCCAACCTGACCCAAACCACGACATTAGCAAAACTGCTGGTAGGAAAGGAATCAAAATGGGAGCTTTTGCGAAGTTGTTGGTGCCGTTTATGGGAAACGGATGTTGGAAGGGAAGTGTGATAGCCAAGTTAAGTGCAGTGTATGGTTTTGGGAGAGAATAATGGAAGATAATCCTTAAAAATGGCCTGCCTTAAACAACAGTTTGTAAATCTGTGTGTGGACTCTTCTGCAGCATCAGAGTCCATAGGCTGGAGAAGCAGTCGGGGAGCTTCAGGGCTGGCACCGCAGCAGGCTCTTGCTGCACAGAGGCACTGTCCTCAGAGCATCAGGGCTGGGTCTGTGACTTACTGCTCACTGGCACTTCTGCATGAGAGGACCTGTTGACTTGCTGCTGGCTCTGTACAGAGCTCCTCAGGGACGATAATTTGCAATCCACGTGAACATCACACGATGATGAGATGTGATCCTCCATGCAGTTGATACAAGAGGTATGAAGGGTGTGGTGTTGGTCTACTGAGAACAGTTCTGTTGAAACTTTTTTGGATGAGAAATTAGGGGTGGTTTTGGTATTAATTTTTTTGTGAGAAAATGTGTGTTGTTCTTGATGCTCTCCCATTTCTCGTTTGGCCATCACGTTGACCTGGTTAAAATTGAGATCTTTCAAAGTTAGCTGTAGAGGGTCCCATTTGCATCTGTCCTCAAGCTGGCTGGAGCCGTGTGTCTCCAAGTGCCAGGATTGGTGTGGGGAGGTCACAGTCCCAAGGGCAGCTGCTCTCTGCCTGAGGAAGGATTTCTACAAGCTTAAAGCAGCACTTAAAACTTAACACAGCAGCCACCATTGCGGCATGTTTTTTACAGTAGTTCTCAAGTATTTTAAGCAACTGTTTAGGGAACACAGTTGAAAGCTGCTAACCTGACAAAAATACCCGTCTACCTTTTATTACAAATTAAATTTCCTGCCCAGTCCTTTAAGCACAGAATGATAAGCACTGTAGTAGCTGGCCTGCGTGGTTTCTTCATTATGTTTTTGAGGGCAGCAAAGGTCTAAGTTGTTAAAGATTTGCGAGTGCAGTAACACAGCACTGTCTGGCCTTTAATGACAGTCATGGGGACCCGTGTGGGTGACCTGAGGGGTCCCAGTCACTGCAGGACCCCTGTGCAGGGATTTGAGAGGAGCTGAGATTGTCCCCTGTCTTGCCAGATCAGATCCCATGAGATGACCTGTTGGTCCTCTGACCTGGTGAAGTCCAAGGTGCAAGTTACTTTAAATGCAGATTAGACTTCACTTTGACTTCAGGGCTTGGGGAGCATGGTTGTGGGGTTTTGGTTTTTTGGCGTGGGGTTTTTTGTTTGTTTGTTTTCAGGCACCTCATTGTGAATGTATTATTTGGGCCATTTATCACCAATGACGTTTTCACCAAGTGTCAGCATAGCCCCTTTGTCCCCGATGGATGGAGCCTGACTCCTCTGGTCTTGGTGCTTCTCAGTTCTGAAATGCTTCTTCTCAGTCATGATGGTGATTATGGAAAGAATCGACAGTCCATGACACCAAATGTGTAGGGAAACACAGATAATTTTCTTAAGTTATACGATTACCAAGTTTGCATCCTGCTTTCCTTTTTAAATGGGAGTCTGGCTGAGCTTTACTCTGTTCCTGTTAATTTGTAATATCTGTTCTGAATTATGGGACAGGTTGGATATAAAGGAAAATCATGCTCACCAGACATCTTTGTTACTGTTATCTCTGTGCTGCTTCTTGATTTTTATCTGGAGAGTAATAACTCTCCTGTTATTTTAGGGAGAGCCCTCTGCAGAAGAGATGCTGCCGCACGAGTCCCTTGTCTGTCTGGGTTACTGATATATAAGTAACAGGCATGGGAGAGGAAAACATGGAAAGGTCATTAAATGGGGATCTATACAAGCAAGTGGAAATCGGTGATTGATGGTATCTTTAATGTTTTGGGGCCCAAACACATGTACGTTTCCTTCTCAGCCGGGGTAATGACGCTTGCAGGCACTGGGAAGCCAGTTTAATGCGTGAAACCGAAGTATCCTCCTGGAGCGCAGGTGCACCTGCTCACAGGCCATCTTTGGTTTCTTCTCTAATCTGGGCAGGAGCTGAAGCATGTGCACAAATGTGGGCTGAAGGAAGTTTTTCCCAGGGGTGGGATTGGCAATGATTGTATCATACACAGAAAGAAAGTTCAACTTTGCCGCACGGTTCTCCAGGGACTCTTTTAGCTGGTTGGGGTGAAGCTTTCCTTGTAAAATGCCATCCTCAAAGCAAACAGCATTCCCTTGGGTCGGCTTGTTTTTTCTCACTTTGTGCTGGATGTTGGGTGAGCAGTGCCACGTGCTGGTTTGAAACGCAGCTTAGATGGGCAGATTGTCTCCCTTTTGCAATGTGGTGGCTCCCAGTGAAAACTTCAGGTTCCTATCCCATAGCTCTCCTGTTTTCTGCAGTCAGTTCCTGTATCGTGAGCAGTACATGGGGGTGGATTTCCCTTGTCGGCCCCTTTTTTTCCATTCAGTGTATCATATTTGGGAACTTTTTCCATGTGGAGCTCTAGCAACCAGAGACTTTGCAATGAAGCACTAGGAATTCCTACCAAAATGAAGGCTGATGTGCCAGTGCCCATTGCAACCCCTCTCATATCAGCCTGTGAAGGAACAGAAGATCGAGCCCAGTAAGCTGCTGGATACAAAATAAACCTGACTGTAAAGAAGGCAGGCTAGACCTCAAGGATGTTATTTTCTAACCCAAATTGGCATGATTGTTGCTATCCATCTCCCCATAGCACATTAACCATCGTCTCAAAAACTTCCTATATCCTATCACCCCACAGACTTGGTTACAACGTCCCAGTTAAGGAGCATCGGAGCAGCGATATGTCTTTATGCTTCCTATCACGTAAACCATAGAAGTCCACAGAGCTGGTGGAAGGTGTCTGAGCAGCACATGAAGCTCATGGATGCGCTGTGCCTGTTCTTCTGCTTTGCTGCTGCCTTTTCTTTTGTGTCTCCCTGTGAGTCTCTCTCCTCCTTAGGAGGAGAATATTGCTCCTGATGCTCAGCAGCATCCCCAGCGTGGTCCTGTTTCCTTCTCTCTTAGCCTTAACCGGGTGTTTGCTGATGAAGCATGTGAGCACTGTCGTCCAGCTCCGGACTGGTGTAAGGGAGCCTTGCTGTTTCCTGGCTAATCCTCCCCTCAAAAATCATGTCTAGATCTTGCCTTATTGTACATGCCTTCCCTGGGGACTGGGCTGGGCTTGCTTAGGGGACATACAGCATATAAGAAGTAAAATAATCCCGGCTGCATGCTTGCAGGAGGCGAGGAGCACGGGCAGGCTCTGCTTCTAGGGTTTGATTGGCAGCAAATGCTGGGCTGATCTCAAATATTACTGACTTTTTAAAAGGCGTAATTATGTGATTCAATCTATATGTTTGATGTTCCTAATAATCCATTACTGCAGGATGTAAAGACGGATGCTTCACAGGAACATGCAGAGGCAACAGAATAGCGGTCCCTTTGTGTGATTGAGCAGCTTGTTAGGAAATAAGTGATGCAAACAGACATTTATGGGGCTGATTTGCCTCAGAAGTGCTCGGTGACTTGATGTCTGTGTCGTTTTGCTCGTGACTCTCTGTCACTCTGATTTCTTGAAGCCTGGAAGATGCAAAGCGTTGTTTTGTGTTACCACAAGAATCAAGAGGTGGGTAAGCAAAAGTGCGTGCTCGGCCCGTCAGCCGTTAACCAAGGATGTTACCCAAACTGTGGTTTCTTGCCGAAAGGAGCAGCCCGTGCTGTCAGTAAGGTGCTTTGCTCGGCAACGTTGCCTGGTGGTAATTAGGTGTTTTGACATCTGCAGCTGCCTGGGGAGACATCGAAGCCACGATGCTGCACACTCAGAACCTCGGCCCTCTCTCAAGTATATATATATTTTTCAGCAGAAGGAGTTTGGTTTCCAGCTGCTCCGTTCCCTGTAGAGCTGTTGTTGGACTCAGTGCATTTGATGGCTTTGAGGATGGTGGGGGTGTCTGCATGCTGCTGGCCTAGCTCCCCGGACTGGGGCAGCCTCTTCTCCAAGCCCCTTGCCCCAGGCTGGGGGTTCTGGGGGGGCTCAGCTCCTGGCAGCCGTTTAGCTAAAATGCAGATTTTTATAATCACCTGATCCCCAGTAATGGGACTCGTTGGAGGAGTAGCTGTGCTTCCCTGGGTCGGTGGAGCGGCACGTCCCCTGCATCTTGTGGCTTTTCAAAGCCAGGTCACATTTGTACTGTCTGGGCTTCACGCTCTGGGGGCAGCTTCTGTTTTAATTACCAGGGCCGTGGATCATCTGCTGCACTAGGAGAGGTCGTGGGCTTTACCTCTGAGATGGGCAAGTTTCTCTTTTGCTTTTGGGGTTTTTTTGTGATAAGCAGCCACAGTGCTCATGAGCTCTCCTTTATTGGAAAAATATAATTTGTGGCTAATATCCCATTCAGCAAATGTTAGTCCCATTCATATTTTGCAGAAGACTTGAAAGCAGATGACAACTTTGTCGAGTTCAGATATTCTGTGTAATTACTTCATGCAGGTGAAAACCTTGTGCTGGGGGAATCCAGGTACCTGCCCCGCTTGCGCTGGGGACAGGCTGGGGAGTAGCTGTGGGCTGGTGAATTGCTCACACTGTGTTGCTGAAACTTCGTAGTAGCTCTTTGGATCCTGAAAGTCGTTAGTGATTGCATACGTAAACCATAAAATACAGTTCCTGTTTCTTCATTAGTTGAGTGTCTAAAAAACATTGTGTGCGTACTTGCTCAGAAATGTGAGAATTTGATTTTTGTCAACACCTGTGTGCGTAACTATAGTAACACTGATAAAACTTAGTAACTGAAAAAACACGTGTAAAGTGATGGGAGTAGAGGAACGTGTTTTAACTAGATTTTTGGGAAGAACCCTAGGCAAGGTTCATTCTTGAGCCCCTTGCAGCCAGCCCGGTGGGTGAGGGGTAGCAGTGCTGGGTGGTGGGGGCATCTCCCTGTTTCTCTGCCGTGGGGTTTTCCTGCGCTGCGTGAGCTTTAACCCCCCCGTCCAGCTTGCAGTGTGGTGCCGTGCCATGGAGCAGCTCAGGCTGCCTCTTGGCAGGCATCAAGCTGAATGTTGACATGCAAAGGCCGATGCTTTTGAATGTAGACATGACTTTTACATTTCCTCTCCAATTATTCCCAAGGATCGCCTCTGCTTGTTACACACAGCTCCTCCAGTCTCATACCAGAGGGGTTTTTTGACAAGAGGAAGTTAAATGTAGGGCCATTCCCACCTACCAGCACATCTTTTTGTTGATAAAGCAGATATCAGCAGGATATGTAATAAGTTCAGCTCCAACTCTTGGCATAGTGTTGCCTCTTCCAGCTGGAGCTGGTGCAGTATGATGGTAACGGTGGGACAGGTCAAGGACTTACTGGGTCAAAACGCAAAAGCAGCAGTGAGTCCACTGTAAAAACTGCCCCGCTGCTGGGGACAGAAAATATGACGTAGGGACTGGAATGGGGAAGCAGGTCCTGATCTGAGCCAGGGACCAGGGGAGAAACTGGGATGAGCACGGGCAGAGCAGGAGAGAGGATGTGGGAGCCCCGTCCAGCCAAGGATGCCGTGCCAGTCCCAGCGAGGTGCCGGGGCCCCTTCCCGCCTAGGCAGGTTTGTTGAGCCTGGTGCTGCCAAAATTGTGCACAGCTGGGTTGAGGCCTGCCAAGATCTGTCCTCGCATCGTTACATCTTTGGCTTAGCTGGAGAGAGCGTTAAATAGCGGGCAGCTTTGAGTGGAGGAGACAAGACTGGTTTTTATGGATGTGCGTGGTAACCTTTGCACATGTGCTGCCTCTCCCTCTCCGTGTTGTTTGAGGTTTGGAGCTATTTGAAGTACGCGTGGAAGTTTTTAACGAGTGTGTATCAGCCGTGCACGGCCTGGATTGCTGCTGTGGATGAAGTTAGCGGAGCAAGTCGTGCAAGGGAGCCCTGCCTGGGAGCGTGAGCTGCTGCTGTTTTACTGCAGCTCTGTGGCTGCAGCCACGCAGCTGGCACTTGGAGGGCTGGCGCTAAAAGCAGCATGGAAATGTCATTATCCGTTTACGGCTGGTGTTCCTCCTGTAAAACATGAGGCACACGAAATGCCTTTAGGTCAGGTTGGACTCGAGGCCAACAAGAAGCAAGAGCTGAGACTGAGTTTTCCTGCACCAGAGCGAAGGTGAGTGTTTGGTGCTTTCACGTGGCTGCGATGCTGTCAGGTGTTAGTGGTCCCTCTGGAAGCGTCCAACAGTGATGGTGTGCTTCAATTCACGTGGCTTTTCATCATCTCTATTTAAAGCCATCTCCTGTGTCTCTTCCCTCCCTGCCTTTCTCTTTGTGCGACACAAACGTGGAGCCTGGCAGTTCCCTGTATGACACACAGCTGAGGGCTGGGGGTTGCTGTGCTGGTAACACGGATCCCATCCCAACACATGCTCAGAAGGGAGGTGTCAGTGGGAATATCTATCAGAAACGGTGATCAAGGAGGTTAAACGCCTTCAGATTCCCACTCTCATGTTCCTGCAAGCCTGCTGCCTGCCCGTTTCATGGCAGCATAGACGCGTATATACAAGCGAGGCTGTACACACACAACACGGCTTGTTTGGACTGTTAATGGAGAGGTGGTAATTTCTCAAGGGTTTCCAATAAGCACTTTTGTTTTCCATCAGGATGGGTTTGCAGTGCCCCTTTAGCAGAGGGCAGGCAGCACTGCTGAGATGTGTATGTTAGCCAAAGGATTCGGTAGGTGATGTTTGCCAGCTTGATGATGTGATGTGCTGTACAAATAATTATCACTACCGGAGATGTAATGGGGAGGTGAAGGGGATTTGAGCGCTGGGGGTGTAACAGCATGTTGGGAAACTGGAAGTAAACAGGGAATTAAGGTGGAGCTGTGTCTTGCGAAGGATCACAGACATATGGAATAAGTTACCAGGGAAGGTGGCTGGAGCAGAGTCTAAGTGAGTCTGAGACATCTTGATTAGTTTCTGGAGGAAGGGATTGAAGAGTGTAGTGAAAAAGCAGGGAAACAGGATTTAAAGCGCATTACCACTTTAATTTAAAAGTGCCCAAAGCAAGGAAATTCAGATTTAAGGCTGCCAATCTATCACTGGCTGATGCAGGTGTTGGGGTTGGGAGGACTCCACGGGGTCTGTGTGCAGATGGGTCCGTGCCCCGCAGGCTCCACTCCCCGGCCGGGGCCGTGAGCTCGGGCAGCTTAAACTCAAGCCTCGTGTTTGCCCCAGGAATTAGATCCTTTAATATGTGTGTTATGTAATAATATAATAATAATATTTATAATATTTATGTTTTTATATAATAATATGATAATAATCTGCTGTGTGTGCAGTATCCTTGACATCTTCCTTGTGCAATGCCCTTAAAATTGTTGCAGGGGCTGCTCCCTGCTCCCCAGGCTGGTGGCACCTCAGGGGACAGGGTCACCCAGGGAAGGGGTTTTCTTCTCCCCCTTATCTTTACGTATTGAGAGCCTTTCCTGGGAGTCGCGCCCTCAACTCCTCCTTACGCAGGGTATGTCACGTGGAAGGTCCTGAGGGGCACAGGGAGAATTTAGGGAAACCCAAGAGCATCCTTTCAAGTTATGATTTGTGACTTGACGGTCCGTCCCCTTGGTTTACTTTCTGGAAACAAAATTTCTCTTTTTTTTTTTTTTTTTTCTTTCCTCTCTACTTCCTGGATTTCCCTTTCTGAATGTAACTACAGACTGAACCTCCCCAAATCCGAGCTCTGCCTCTCCGAGCTGTTCAAATGCATCCTCAGAAGAAACCCCTGCAGAACAGAGGAGTCCCGGAGCATTTTTTGGCAGGCACAGACTTAGAAAATAATTTAAATCCTCTGGCGTTTCAAGTCTACACAAAAGATATGTTTCCCCTTTTGCGGGGCGGGGCGGGGGGGGAAGATCGTTTAAAGTGGTAGTCTTGGGAAAGAAATAGTGCAAAAAGATTTATAATAATTAGCAATAAATTCTTCCACTAAATGCTCATCATTGTTTCCTAGTAAATGTTGCCCATCTTTCACACAGAGATGTGTTTTCACAGAGAAAGGATCCATTATTTCCAGATTATTTGTATATCATTAGGTATCTAATATCTTTTAAAATCGTTTTTTTTTTTTTTACAATTAGAAAAAAATGTTTCTTTTAACCAACTGCAGCAAATTATTTTAGAAACTAGTGGTTCATGTTAAACTCTTCATTTTTCTTGTTTTGGTTTTTGTTTGGATTCTGTTAAAAGTGTCATAACGTGGGTGGCATTTTAAAGGTTACTGGAAAGGGTGGGGAAGTGATTAGCTAATAAGGGAGATGAACTTTCTGGCAAAAATAATGAAGACTTTGAAGCAAACAGAATCTGGATGCCTGTAGTAAAATTACATTAGATGTAATGAAATAAAAGTTGGAATTTAGGGGATCTCTGTAAAAATTAAAAAAAAAAAAAAAAAAGAATCAAACGGATGTAGTTGTCATTTCAGTGACAAGCGTGCCCTCATCCTGGGCATTATGGCTCTGAAATTGAGAATAATTATTCTAATTTGTTTTATTACATTAGCGTGGGTAGGAGGGAAGAAAGGGAGCTTTCTTTTATGGCTTTCTCATTATTCATAGGCGAGCGCGGCGGGGCCAGGCTCCCGACTCCCGCGCCGGGGCTTCATGGGAATTTTTGGAAAATGATGTCTGCAATGTTCTGACCTTTGCCGTCCCAGCTGCAGCCTCCTCCTCTCTGCAGGGATCCCACACTTGACTCCTTAGCAACCTCCTTTGTGCCTCTGATCTCTCTCCATTTGTCTAGTAATAGCCCTTGGCAGGAAGACTTGTTGTTCCTTCGGTGGCTGTAAAAGGCAGGGAGCCGCTAATGCCAAGTACTTTTCAAAATCCCTTTCACCCACTCCTTGCAGCGCTGTCTTCAAAGTCAATCAGATGCTGGTGCAGCCATGGTGGCTTCTCAAAGGGTCTTTCTGGTAGCTGCGGGAAAAAGCAGCAACGAATAAAACAAAACAAAAATCAACACCAGTGACTTCTCTTTCAGAAAAGTGTTTTCCAGCCCATGCCATTGAGGTGCTTTGCAGTTGCATTTCGTGGTGACTCCGGTTTAGCTTTTGTGCTGGACCAACCCGCGCCTGTTGCAGCAGAATCTAGATGTTCACCTCTTCTGCAGGTGGGACCTGTCCTGTGGGATCATGGTCCTCAGAGCCCATCCTTGCCTGTGCGGGAGGGTACCAGGCAGGTAGGGTTTGTTCACCTGAAGGTGGGTTGTTACAGAGAATCTGGAGCCTTGTGCTGCAACCTGCTGATGTTGGACCAGAACTAACATTCTCCAGATGATGGGGAAGTCCCAGTATCTTGGCGCAGGCTTGGATTTGAGTAGGGCTGACTGTGGGCTCTGAAATGATGCGCAAGGTACAGAATAAAGTTATTTAAATAGCAGTGTCATCTGAGGAGCATAAGCTTGTCATCCTCTGGTTAAGGAAGAGGTATTGAAGCCGGTTGTTTCTCTCTCTTTTCATGGAAGAAGCAGGAGAGACTTGAATTACCACCTGTTCATTAATGAGAGCTTTGTATGAACACCAGGTACAGCTCTTCTTAAAGCCTCTAGTTTGTTACTGTCAGAGTTGTAGAAAAAAGTTCCCCAAAAGCCTAATACCTGTGTCATGTTTTCCCTATGTGACACTTTGAAAAGAAAGGAACAAACCCCACCTCTGCAGCGCGCGTGATCCAGACCATCCTTCCTGCGCTGCAGAGCTGGAACCCTCCAGCAGAGCCTGTGGGTGGGAGATGGGGCTTCACGCGGAGGGTCTGGATAGGTCTGGCCCAAATCCAGCCTCTGCCACCATCATGGTTCAGGGCAAGGCCTGCGCCAGAACACGCTGCAATTGAAGATTTGGGCTCATAAATTATGCAAATATTTAAAAGTTTGCAAACAATTTCGATAACCATAACATGAGCCTTGAGGCATAGAAGGACCATGGAAAATGTATTGAATTTTTAAAAAGCGAGAGCCCTTGCTGGTCCTGGGAATGTAATATTTTTCTGTTATGAGGTGCATTGGAAAAAAAATGGCATAAAACGATGTTGTGGAGTTCAGAGGCAGTTTTACAAATCCAGCAGAAGAACTATATTGCTGCTGTAGTGTCGCAACCATCAAGCATTTTTCCCTTGGTGAATGCAGCATTTGAGCATGATATTCATTATTGAGGTTGAAATAAAATCCAGAAATTTTTCAAGATTTATCCTTTCAAATGCAGAAGAAAGCTGGGGCAGGCGGGCAGCGAGCAGGCTGAGCGACCTGGTGCATCAAACCAGGAAAACTCAAAGTGCTTTAGTATTTCTGTTGTGGTCTGAAGGCATCGTGTCAGGTCCCTCGGATTTGGGTGCTTCAGGTGCCAGGGTCCAGCGTGATTGTCCCCTTGCAGCCCTGTCCTATAGTCTTTAAACAATTTTTTTTTTTTTTAATTTCATAAAGCTCCTTCCTCTTCCGTGAACTCGGGGTCTAAATTGCAGCTGGTTTTGTCTTTAAAATACACTGGTATATGTTTGGCTTTCAGAAGTTGTTGGGTGGCAGAGGCTGGCGGGTGGCTGAGTGCCTGAAGTACCAGGCACCGGTTGCGATTTTCTCTGGGAGTGTTTCAAACTCACATATGAGAAAAATTAAAATCTAGAATACAGGAATTGCCCTTCATTGAGATTTTTTTTTTCTCTTTTTCACCCATTTTATGTATTGTCAAGACACAGAAAGGTCTTTAAATTGACTCCAAATTTATAAGGCTGGTGCCCCATACCCCACCCTTCTCTCCAGGGCCGGTATCAATAGGGGTTTTGCAGACATAGCTTGAGTCACCAGGCTTTTTCTCGGCTTCCCGTGCTATTGGCCTGTCTGTACCATTTTTTTCAGAATTAATTTTGGGCTGAAAAAGTCTCAAAGAGTGCTTTGTTCCTCCTTGACACTCACTCCAGGGAAAAAAAAAAAAAAAAAAAAAAAAGAAAAAAACCGTGGAAAATCTGACATCTGCATTGTAGAGAAAAATCAATAGATAGGGAGGAATATAATTATCCCCCACTCCTGAAAGAATTTTTAAGATATTTTTTGTAACAGTGACTCATATCGGCTTAGAGCTTGAATGACATTTTAATTATTTAGGCTTTTTTTTTTTTTCATTTTGAATCACCAAAGTACAGCAGCCTGAAAGGGATACAGTTGGGCAGAGCGATCTGCGTAAGATGAAAAGGACGGATTTGGCGTGTCGGAGTTCAGCCGCCTCCCTCCCTTGGAGCGGTGTCGGAGCGGGAGCTGCGTGGCTCAGAGGCATGCAGAGAAAGATGCTGCTCCACAGCGATGGGTGATGGATCACCCCTGGGTCCATGAATCATGTTTGCTGGCATCAAGTAAATAAGGGAACAGTTTATCTTCTTTGGAGATGTTTTTTCTCCTTAGGTGAAGCGTAAAATCCTTGGGGAGTTGTCTGTGAAGATGCATCTGTGGTGGCTCTTGAACTGATACTTGTGCCTGGGCTTTATCTTTTGGGGAAGGGATGTCAGGGACAAAAGTGGAGCTGGCGGAGATGACGGGGGAGAGGGAGCAAGGGCAGTCCTGTGGATTTTGTTTGGAGGCAGATTTAATTAGAAAGGGGATCAGCTAATTAGAAAGGCGATTGAAAGGAGAGAACACAGGAGGGAAAGAGAGGTCTGAAATAAAGGTGGAGGTCAAAGACTGTGGCCAGCACCTATCTGCATGGGGCAGAGATGGGGTGAGACCTTAGCAGTAGGTCTGTGTGAGCTGGAGGTTAGACTGATGTGGACCTTCCCTGGAGGATGCTTCCCCTCATCTCCATTGGGGTGACTGAGCTGCACGCAGGTGGGATGACAGCCTTGGGCTGTACAGTAGGCAGCTGGGTGGACAACCTGCAGAGTGGGGAGACTGGAGATGGGTTTCTGTGATTCTCATTGCCCGTGGTGGCTGTAACATGGACATGGTGGAAGGGCTCCTCTCCACCTCCCCTGGGATGGAGCCGCACAGTGCCCGTGCTCTGAGCCTTCTGCAGATCCAGAAGATCTGGGGCAGGTCCTGGGGCTGCAGGGGAGGATTCCACTTCTGGAGCCTCTGCCAGTGGTAGCAGGGACCAGGCAGTCTTCATGACTCAGTGTTTAGCTTAATCCTGATGGCAGGAGCTAGGGATGATACAATTAAGAGGAGCAATGTCCAGATGTGTTCCTTTCACTGAAAAAATGCAGCAGAAAAGCAAGGACCCATTCTTTTCACATGTTCATCCTCTCTGTGATTTGAGAAGGTGATCCCCAGCATGCCACAGTGCAAATTCAGATTTTGGTACCCTAAAACCAAACAGTGAGGTGTCTTTGAAGGACGCAGATGGCAGTTGCATGGCTCGCATCCCTCTTCGGTTCTGCCTTCCAGTCCCGTGTTACATTCCCTTGTACCACCACATGCTGTGGCCTTAGATTTGGGATTTCTGCCATGATTTAATCAAACTCATGAAATGGAGAAATCAAAAGCTGTTGGTAAACTTTCTCTCTATGGCTCAATTTCCCCTGAAATCTCTTTTGTTGGATACTCTTTCAGTGATGGGGAAAGAGAGGGGGCATGTGAGGTTACTCAGTCAAGCGAGACTGGAATTGATTCAGTGGGAGCGAAGAAGTGATTTTGATTTCCAACCCCAAAATTCCCTGGCCGCTGGTTGGCAAACCTTGCAAATGTATTCAACAATCTACTGCATTTGAAAGATAATTTATTAGTCATAAATAGCTAGTTTTCAGCAGGCTAACCGAGTTTTATAAACCGGACTGGTTTGGTGCCTTGCTGGCTGGGTCAAGTCCTGAAGCAGGCAGGCAGGAGGATGAATTTTTGCAGTGTGGGTTTTTGCTAAGAATTTGCTGGGAAATATATATATTTTTTTTTCTCTGTTTGCTTGTAGATCTGCTCAAGTGACTGCATGGTCGTCTTTCCTTTAACGCTGTAGTAAGCCATCAAAGTTAGTGATGATGCTGGTGGCAAAATAGTGTCTTGTTCCACGTAGCTGATATCTTACCTATAACTAACAAATAAAATAAAAGTACAGTGACAAAAGTCATCCATGACACCTGCGGTCTATCCAGGGCGCACATCGTCTGAGTGTGGGAAATGCTGTTTATATGTGACCATGAACGCGTGGATGCAGAGCAGGGCTGGCGGGTGGAAGGTGCACCAGAGTGGTTCTGGTGATTAAAACCAGGCATTTTATTGAACACCATTAAAATAAAATATTTAAAAAAAAAAAAAAAGAGGTCCTAAATGTAATTTTCCTTCCCCTGTGAAAAATGCTAGTGAATTTAATGCACTTTAATCGTGAGAGCCTGGGAGCCCCGGAGGTTGGTGTTTTCGAAGTACAAGCAGGTGCTGCATCTCCGTCCTCCCCTGCGCTCCTCAGCCATGCCCTAAAGGGAGCAAACTTAGTAGGGGAGAAGGTATTGAGCACATATTTCATTCTGGATGCTAATTCAATCCAGGGTTAACATTTTATAGTTCTCATGCGGACGGCAGCGCGAGGAGATTTCTGAGTGTGCAGAATGGCCTGGAGCCGCAGTCAGCTGTAAATTAATATGACAAAGATCTCAACTTTCCCCTTCCCCAGGCCAGGCTTTCTTATTACTGGCAGGGGCTTGTGTGCACGGTCTGGCTGCCACGAGCTCGGCCGAAATGATCAAACCCCGGTGTCTTTTGTAGCCGCCATCCCATCAGTATGAATTTAATAATTCTGGTTAGAGCTGGATTCAAAGCAAGGCCACAGAGGTGAAAGGGCAATTGCTAGTTCACTTAGCCACCTGCTTCCTTCCCTTTAGCTTATATTTAATTTGTATTGCTGAATACCTTTCCCTTCTGATATGCGGGGCTTTGAAAGTCCCTTCACCCACCCGCAATGTGCAAACAGAGCCGGCATTTCTGGGGGTGCTTGGTTTTTTCCTGGGGTTGTAAGCATGTGAACATGCATTTTCCTTTATCATTGGGAAAAGAAAATAAACTTTAAAAGCCATTTTCCTGTCCCCCTCTTTTATCTAATGATTAGAGCAGATCATAAAAAGGAAAAAATTCAAAAAATTCAAAAATCCCTATCTCCTACCCATTGGTCTCCAGTCCTTCTGTCAAAATAAATGCAGAATTCAAGTTTTTAGCTAGTGCTTTGCTAGCTCAGAACTAGGAAGAAACTTCCTAAATTTGCCAACTTAAAAAAAAAAGGGGGGGGGGGGAAGACTGTTCCAAGTAATTTCGGAATTTAGAAAACAAGAAACAAGTTAGTGCGCTGAGCTTCCTATAGCACAACCTTTCCACGTTTCCCAAATTATTACATTGCCACATGACAATATTAGGAGCCTTATGCCAAGCTGGAATAATATAAAAACGTGTATAAATGAGAACGATGACTTCTTATAATAGCAGTGACTTGAATTGACAGAGGAAGCCGTGTGCCACAGGACCGGGTGCTCCTGCCTGGTGCAAGGTATTTAAAAGACATGTGGACGTGGCACTTAGGGACATGCTTTAGTGGGAATTGGCAGTGTTAGGGTTATGGTTGGACTCGATGATCTTGAAGGTCTTCTCCAACCTAAATGGTTCTGTGGGGTACCCGCGGAGTACCCGTGGGGCCCAGAGCTTCGATCTGCATTGGTGCATCATCCCGCCTGCCCGGGTGCTGTTTGGTGACACTAACGCCTCCCGTGAATAGCAAATCTCCATATGCAGCGTGGCGTCGGGTGCTGTTTCAAAATGCCTGGGATCGGGAGGTTTGCTTCTCTATTTCAGGCTTGTGAAATGTGGTCGGTGTGTTGTAAGATATCCAGGAGTAATGACGTTACCAGCTGGCACGTAGCCCCCACTGTGCAGGCAGCCTAACTTCACAAGTTTAATAAAAAGTCAGGGAGATGGTTGTGTTGGACAAGGAGCTGAAAAGCAGGATGAGAAAGGCTTTCCTCTTCTTCATGATGGTGTTTCATTGTACACACATCTTCGGGATGCTTCAAAAAGGGCCATAAAAGCTGGGATGGTTTAGTACGCTGAGGTGCGGTCTGGTCTTCAAGGTGAATTGCAGGAGGTAAACACTCACCCATCATTTTTTTTATCACCCAGCAGCTGGGGGTCAGTGAAGAGCTCAGCTCCTCAGTAAATAGGGGCTGGCAAGACTCTGCCCCACATACGACAGCAGCTTCTCAGGAGTTAACAGCGGCTGCCCTTGGAAATGTTTTTCTGCTTATTGCCTACCTGTAAGCATGGCCAACTTCTGACAGCATTAATTATAGCGCTAACAGATCAATTTTGATGTTGTATCAAAAAGCATGTGGTACATGAAGGTGCTTGAACACCACAGGGAGAAATTAAAGTCGGGAAGGATGGAAGGGGACCAGGCCTGGCATGGAGAATGCCAAACAGTGAAAAATAATAAGAGGGCTCTGCAAGTGTTGCTTTTTTTCATTTGCATCCTGAGCCTTCAATTTATTCTTTACAAAAAATAGAAACTTGTACATGTGAGAGAAAGAGCAATTAAGCTGGAGGCTGGTACCACAGGTTTATGGTAGCAGCTCCCTGTAGCTGCCGCCTGGAAGCTACTGAATGTTCTAAATGCCTTTATATGTTCTTGGACTTTGAAGGTATCAGGCACATCCTACTCTCCGAAAATGCCCCCCAAAAGTAACGGAAAAGTCCTTTGTTAAACATCTCCATCCTCATCTTCCTGACAGTCAGGTGTTGCCTCCAACACAGCCTTGACTCAGCAGAACATCAGGTTTGTTCTTAAATCCATCCCACCTAAGGCTGATCTGTGGAGCTCAGTGTCAATCATACGCTTAGAACTAAACGCTGTGCAGCACTAGGGCCTGAAAATGGGCTGTTCCCTTTCTCGCCTTTCCTTCTGCTCAGGCAATGCTACCAGGAGGTAGCTGGAGGTCTGAGACCTGACTGCCATGGACTGCAGGAAGGAAGCAGTTAGAAATGTGACTTGGGGGTTGAGAGCCCTGCTCTCCAAAGTACTGCTAAATGATTTCTTTTGTTTCCTTGTTTTCCATTTAATTTGTCCCTATCATTCACCTCTTGAACTCTGCTTAATATTTGCCCCCAAAATACGCCTTGCAAGATGTTTGTAGGCTATGTCCAAATGAGAAGAGGGTCTTCCAGGTCTTCTGGAGTCTCATGGGGCTGTCCTGTGTGCATGCCCTCTGGCTCCTTTTCCTGCTGGTCCTGTGCAGGTCCTCTCCTCATCCAAAGAGAAGACAGTTTGGGCACATCAGAGATGCACTAGCCTCTGCCTGTCTGAGAGCAGGGGATGGGGATTTTTCCCCGTGCTTTGATCTGTGGTATGGCAGCATAATCTGCTGCAGCTGTGGAGTCCAGGCCAGTTCAATATACACAGAGAAATCTTGAAAATGGATTGGGAATTGTTAGCAGACTGAAAGAAATCCAGTGCATGTCAAACTCCAGCAGATGTGGGGATCCCCATTTCCTCCCCTCCCCTTTCTGTCCTCCTGTGCTCACTTGGACCCAGATACCATTTCTCAAACTAAGTTTGCTTCTTCAAGAGAACAGGAGCGGATCTCCAAAAATGTCAGCAGAAGCCAAATAATTAGGGGAGAGTGTGTAAAAACAGAGTCCGTCCGAGCATGGAGCAGTAAGGGATGTCAGAGCTCGTCCTGGTGTGTGCATACCTAGGGATGTACAACTCTGCCCAGCAGGATTACTTGGTGAGCCACCATGGCTCGTTCTCCTTTCATGGTCCTCCTCAGCAGAGATGGAGCTACAGGGCAGGCAGATTTTCGTGCACAACATGCTCTTGTTTCTTGGTCCAACTTCATTTGAAAACTGGAAAACTCACATGCCAGTGTGGGAGTGGACCTGAAGACAGCAGCAGGGTAAAGAAGACTTGAAACGCCTCCTAATTATGAGAGTGGGAGTTTTCTATGCTGAAAAACAGATTTGATATTAAGAGCTTTGAGTGACTTTCCTGTTTGAAAGCTTTATAGTAAACAAAACGTGATTAACTCCCTTAGTGACTCATTGCAGGAAAGATTTTGGTTTTCAGTATAGTGCTTTTCTATCATATACTTGTTTTAATTATCCCTGCTGAATAATAGAGCTTGATAACAGCTTGGGCAAGGTAGGAGGGAAGGTCATCAAGATAGCTGTCCTTTTTTAATATTCCAGCGTTCTTGCACAGAGCCTTTCTTAGCGTCTGTCCTGCCACTGACAGCGCTGCCGGCTGCGGCACATCCTGTGAGATGCTATCAACGTATCCTGTAATTTTAGAAAAGGTTTGAGGGGCAGAGTGAGCTGCGGATGATTCGGGAGGGGGAGATGAAGCCGTGACTGTTGACAGCAAGTCTGTCTTGTCCCTGCCTCCCGTGCTCCAGCCCTCGCAGAGTGATGGAGGACAGTGACGGGATCTGCTGAATAACTCACTAGAGAGTAAAATTGCAGAGCAGCCACCGGTACCCACGGCTCTGCTTTCCCATCCCGCGAGTTTTGTATAATACCACTTTGTTTCCATTGTGATTTTATCTCTGCCTTTATGGCCCAGCTCTGCTTGGGTATTTTTTTGGTGGCAGTGGTGGTGCTGGTGGGGGGTGTCCCTTTCATGGTGATGCTGAGATGCAGACCTCCTGGGCCAGGGTATTTCTAGATCTAAGCTTCTGCCCTGGACCCGTCTCAGCCCTGCCTGGAGCCAACCCCAGCCATTCCCATTGCAGCCTGCATTAAGACGACTGTGTGCACGAGGTTTGAAGGTGCCTCTTTCTTCCGGAGGCTGCTGGGAGGGCCAGTGCTCAGGCTTCAGTGTAGTTCTCAGGCAGTTTTACAGGTCTGAAGGACAGCAGGCATGTGCAGGGTACCAGCATCCTGCAGGCTGCCCGCCCTCGGGGGACGGAGCATGCACTGCGTTGCTTTGGTACCCTTCCTTGTTCCCGTGTTGTGCAGAGCCATGTCAGATACCACAGAAACCTTTGCCTTATTGCTATCTTCCTTATCAATCACTTCTGTAAAGTAATCACCCTTTGCTGTATCTCCTTGTTCCTCCTTGCTGGTTATGGTGTTGATTTGCTCTGTTGCATCTCTGCCATTAGCCACCGTGAGGTGATGCTTTTCTTGCAGCCGATAGTTGATGCTGAGAACTCGCGGGGCCTGTGCTGTCTATCGGGCATTTTCTTCATTGACCACAGGATGCTACTGTGTGCAAATGGCCCTGCCATTTATGACTAGGAAAAAAAAGGAAAATTAATTTGGAACAGCAGATGGACGAAATCTGCTTGAACTCAGCAACGTGCCTGATAACAAGTGTCATTTAAGGCTGTACATAGCCCTGTTGAAGGTTGCTGGGGTCACCCCTATTCACAAAGACATATATGCCTAAATATCATCTGGTATAAGGCGCAGACCAAGAAGAGTGCCTATTTCCTATTAATTTACCTGCCAAATAAGCTTGTAACAATTTTTGTGGATCTCTGTTTGCTTAAGAAAGTCTATGCTGGGTTAAGCCCAAGGTCCAACTAACTTCTTATATTGTCTCTAATAGCAGCCATTAACAGATGCTTGGGGAGGAATATAAAACATAAAGTGATCTTCAGGGGCAGCTTCTCACAGCTCCTGGCAGTCAAGTGGTTTAGGGACTTTCCAGGGAGGAGGTTGTGTTCAGAAGTTACCCCGAGCCTGTCCTCTGGGAATGTCTCTGGTTCCTTTTGAACACGTTTTTACTTTTGGCTCCCATAAAGTAAATGATTTGCCATGTGGAAAAGTACTTTTGTTCGTTCCTAAACCAGCTACTTGATCCTTCCATCAGATTGCCGTAACATCTTGTATCAGGAGAAATGGTCAATAATTGTCCCCAGTTAGAATAACAGAATGGTTTGGGTTGGAAGGGACCTTAAAGACCATCCAGTCCAACCCCCCTGCCCTGGGCAGGGACACCTCCCACCAGACCAGGTTGCTCCAAGCCCCGTCCAGCCTGGTCTTGAACCCCTCCAGGGATGGGGCAGCCACAGCTTCTCTGGGCAACCTGCGCCAGTGTCTCTTCTCCCTCATAGTGAAGAATTTCTTCCTAATATCTAATCTAAATCTCCCCTCTTTCAGTTTAAAACTGTTACCCCTCACCCTATCGCTCCACTCCCTGATCAAGAGTCCCTCCCCATCTCTCCTATAGGCCCTCTTTAGGGACTGGAAGGGGCTTCAAGGTCTCCCTGGAACCTTCTCTTCTTCAGGCTGAACACCCCCACCTGTCTCAGAAGCTGATCCCTTCTGTATCAGTCAGGAGTTACAAGACTCTGCTCTGTTCTCTCTTTTCCATACTCAAGAGCCCTGGGCTCTCATGTATCACACAGCCCATGTAAAGTCTTGGGAACTGGATATTTCTGGATATTTACTTATGAGATCTGGACAGTTTTGGGGGGGTGTCTTTAACTGGAATTTGGAATTTTTCTTCATCCCCAAACCTGCTAAACTTTGTTTAATGCTGCAAGTGAAGGGGTTTCTTAGCAATTCCGGTGAAACCAATAGGCCAGGATGTGCCTTTGTGCTGGAAACTCCTCCTCTGAGCTCTCTGATTTTAGCACCGAAAGGTCGTCAGTCTCTTCTTGAAAACCTTCCCTACTGCAAATGTAAAGAAGCTTCAGGATGCTCCTGATGTAGCCAGCGATGGGTCCTTGCAGAAACTCCCTGTATTTTTCTACTAAGGCAGGCAGGAACATTATAATTAGGGCAATGTCAGAGGTAGGCAAATACTCCCTAATTGTATGCAGATGATAGAGCTGGTTCAACCTTTTGACTAGTGAAGCTTTCCTCAATTTGGGATATTGTGATCCTAATCAGGGACCTTTCGCCATACATCAAAGCGGTCAGGCTGAACCCGCATACCTTCAGGCTGGCACGGCTTGATTGCAAGGCTTCCTGCTAGCAGGCTCATCCCTGGCCAGGTGTCCTTCCTGCTGTGGACGACTGATTCCTTTCTACTCTTCATCACTGAGGCAAAGAAATTTAATCCCAATATTACTGCCAGCCCTGGAATGGACCCACTGATTTGGAAATTTCACCCTCTTGTTGCCCTGAAATATCATTGCACAGCAACCTCTGATACCTGCTTATTTCATTGCCAACCTCTAACCTAAGGTGGAGCAGACCTGTCATTAGCGCATTCATCTGTGTTTAGATCTGTCAGCTTCCTTCCCCTTCTCCTCTTTTGTTTCTCTAATTACTTTGATTGCATCTCTGTATCCAGCTCAGGGCTGGTGAGGCTGCCGGGTCCCCATCCCAGTCTGTGTCACTATTTCCTTTTCTGTAGGCAGCAGAGGTGGCTTTGCGAGAGGGGGAGAATTGGGTCTGGATTTTAAAATTGTGAACATGGCTGTGTTTAGGTCTGCAGGTAACTTTTCAGTCTGTTATATGGCCATGTCTCAGTGGCAGAACCTGATTTTCAGGCTTTTCCTATGCCTTCTCTATGCTCTGTGCCTCCCTGCCTTGTACCCAGCAATGCTGGAAGCCAATACTGGGAGCACTGGGCTGCTCATACCTGCTCTGTGGAGACTCGGCTGTGGGTGAAGCATCTTCTAGCACCCCTTAAGTGACGTGGCATGTTCCACAAGAATTTTGTGTCAAATTTTCAGTAAACAGGCAGTGGAAGAAGTCATGTTTGAGCTCTCATTGCGTTCTGTTCCCTCAGGGACAACAACTGGGCCTGGGGTGCAATGTGGTGGGTCATTCCAGGGGGTCATTCCAGCCTCTGCACTTCCCTGCAGTTACAGGCTCTCCCTGTAGTTTAACCAGAGAATTTGGCATCTTGAGATAATACCTTAACATACAAGATGAAGTAAAATAAAATATTTGTGACTGTCTTTTTTGTCTCTCTTTTTTTTTTTTTTTTTCCCCAGGGACTGATTAAAATTCGAGGAGATCGCTGCTGGAGAGACTTAACTTGCATGGATTATCACTACGAGGTGAGCGATCTGCACATTAAAACTAATTTCTCCTGTCTGCTCTACTTTGGTAGAAAAAAAGGTTCTCTAACCTTTTCTCTTCTGCCAGGCAGCTCCCCATGTTTTCTTTCTTTATCATAGCCTGTCTCTGGCAATGCAGTCAATGTCCACGCGCCAGCTCGGTGATGCTATTTTTCCCAACCACAGTCCTAAAAGACCAATTTCTCTCCTTCCCTCCCCTCACCACCATGGACTGATTCGGGAGCAAACCTAAGCCCCATGAGAACTCTCCCTGTAAAAATTCCACAGGAGAGGATCAGAAAGAACTTTTACGTAGCATTGTGTTGAATGCTCTCTGCTTACGCTTCCAAAATGCAGACATATGTAGACAGAAATAGAGCATCTCAGTGGTCTCCAAGATGCTAAGCACTAATCGCTGGCAGTTCAGAATTATACAGTTTTATCTTTTCGACATCTGTTTCAGTGATTACATTGCATTCTGATTATAAACTGTGGTTTGTATTCTGGCTCTGAGTGTTGTCTCCTCTTTGATTACAGAGAGAGGGAGCTCAGCTTCCCCTCTCTTTTTACCTATATTTTTGCATTTGCCTTTTGTATAAACAGTGTTAAAAAGAAAGAAATTGCTGTGTACAATGACATTCCACTGGGCGAGTAGCCATGCTTTAATGAAGGAAACAGTACTGAAGCAATTTTCCCTCCTCCAGATTAATAGCGCAGCTACTGAAAGTGGCACGCTGTGTTGTAACGCCTCTGATCTATAATCCGTGTCCATCTAACGAGCGGGTGAGCGCGCTGCATCTGTTAGCACCAGGCTGCGAAGTCTCAGCCTTCTGCTGCACTTGTCCCCTGTTGGTAAGACCCAGGTACCTCTTCCTGCCTCAACCCCGCAGTTATTTTCAGCCAGCAGGGCTGAGCTGTCAGTCCCTGGAGATGCACCTTTGAGGTGACGTTCTCAGCAGACCTTCGTCACGTCTGGAAACCATTTCCCTTCTCCAATTAAAGCTGGCAGGGCCTGACTTCTCTGACCTGCAGAACGTGTTGCAAGGTGTTACCTATGTATTACTTTTTACGGGGTAGGCACGCTGAGCAGTGGAAATGGGGATGCTCGTACACTCTCTCCGCCCTTGTGTGAAGAGAATTGTGTGTGAGTGCCAGGGACCACGTTACCAGCCCTGTTACAGGATTAGGATTCCTCTTTCCAAAATAGGAAAAAAAAAAAATACCTATCATTTTCCCAGGTGCTGACACCTTCATCTTTCGCTCCTGTGACCAAGTTAACTGGTCGCTTACTTTTAAATGGAATTTTGCAGGTCCAGAAAGCCATATCTGCCGTTTCAAGTTTAGCGCTCCTTTATTTTATCATCATTTACTTTTGACGGGGTTTCACCCACTGAATGCGAGGATGACCTTTTATGAAGGCTGCTGTTCGGTTAGCTCTTGTTGGACCATCGGTGTCCTGCTTTGTTCTGAGTAGAGCTTTGGATGCACAGACCCCTCAGTGCTGTCATTCTTAATCCCAAACACAAAGGTGGCTGCAGTAAATTGTCCTTCATTTTTGCTTACCAGTGTGAGGGCTCTGCTCCACGTGCTGCCAGGCACCTGGCAGCAGTCTGAGAAAAGCCAGCTCAAAGCGAGTCCCCCAGAATCCCCCGGCCGGCTCCGCTGGTGACCCCAGCCCACAACAGTCAGCCTGCGTAATCCCAAATATTTCAAATCAAAACCAGAATCAGTTCTGTAGCCCAGAAGGCTAATTAAGACCATTCCTGTCATATCCATAACGCAGGATCCCCAGCCTGTGCAAGTAATTGGGAACAGGGGCAGGGGGCAGATCACATTATCAATATCAATTATTTTAATCCACACAAAAGAAGCTGCAATAAAAGGAAAATGAAAGAGGCCAAACTTTGTCTACTCGCGATAACAGACAAAGGACTGCAATTCACCTGCTGATTTCAACCAGCCAGAGGGAGGAAGAAAAGGGTGAAGCTGAAGATACCTCTGTAAGTGAGAGGAGGGAGCTGGGAATCTGCTCGTAATTAGGATGATAAAACTGGGTACTGGACCAGCTCGTAAGTGGACCTGGGCCAAATATAGTCTGCTGTGATGTATGTTGGCCACCCCAGCTCTCCTGTTCCAGTCCTGAGCTGCAGTCCAAAATCTACATGGGCTTCTCTGCCAAGAGAATTAATGAAAACACATGGCCTCCATCTCTCGTGTGGTGAGCGCGCCCTGGACTATTTATTTGTAGTAGAACCAGCAGCTATGCTCGTGGAAAATAACATTTCCACTTTTGTCAGGAATCGTGTATAAAATAGTAAAATGTTGTTATGGCTTGGGTAATTAAACGGAGCATATTTTTCCTACCTCTTTCCTCTCTAATGTGCAGGGCCTTAATCCCAGCCTTTATGGAGATCTGTTCCTCAACTGAAGACCCTCTGTTTAGAGGGCTTACGATCTGTGACGCTGTGTAATTTGCAGAGGGAAATGGCAGAACGCATGGTTTACATAGGAAAGGTATTTTCCTACCAGTCTAACTCTCCTCTGATCCCTGAGGAGTAGATGGGCTCCAGTAAGCGTAAGAGAAAGGCAGACACTGATGGAGACGAGAAGGCTTTGCTCCACCACCATACACAGCCTGGCACATGGAAACTACCTGGAGGCTGGGATGAGGGGTGGGGTTGGAAATGCTCGGCGGATTAATCATGCCTCTGGGTGCCAGGAGTCCCAAACTCTAATCCCAGCTTGGCAAGACACCATAAACAGGGAATTTAGCCTCCTTCTGCATTAGTTTCTTTGCTGATGTGGTCGGAGGCTCCAAGGTAGGTGCGTACGTTTGCACCCCGGTGTGCACGCAGGACGGATGCCCATGGTGCCCCAGAGCTTAACGTGCAGCCATGTCCACATTAGCACGTGAAAATGGATGTGCCAGGGTGGTAACTGGCAGCTGAAGTCCTGAGGTGTGACATGCCATGGGCTTTATTTATCATTTGTTGGGTTTACCGTCATTTCACTGTGGCTGTGGTTAGGTGACTTTTTCCCCTAGAAGTCCCGGTAAAAGGGAGGCTTTTGCTCAGTGGAACCTGTTCCTGATGCAGTTAATGCGGAGGGAAGCTGCTTCTGGGTTTTAGGTCTGTTTGTCATCATGATTATTAAGCATTTATCTACTGTGTACACAATGGTTTACAAATATGTGTGCAGCGGTTTGCAGACTGGAGCTAGATTTCTGCTTCCACTGGAGACCGTGGCAGGGATCCCATGGCGTTTGGCGGCATCCCGCCCCTTGGGCAAGATAGAGCAGCCTCGGCTCTCTGCTTGTGTGAGCAGGGAGGTGTGGCTGAGTGTGTCCCCCTGTCCCTGTCTGCTCCAGAGAGCATCCTTCCCTCCCTGCGGAGTGCAGCAGCTTCCTCCTGTAGCCAGCCTCCCCTATGGACCAGGGAAAAAGTCTGCTACGGAAGGTTTTGTGCCACTTGAGTTTCTGGAGCTTGCACAGCTTGCAGGATATTGCCCAGGCATGGGCTGGAGCAGCTTTCTAACTGCTGTGAGTAGGTACCAGGACTGTGAGCCAGGCAGCGGATTGGGGAGCAGCAACCTGCTCCCCAGGGGCCTCTTGACGTTCCCTCCTGTGCCAAGCTTCATCTGGCCCAGGCTGCGCTGATTCTGGGTGTGCTGCGTAGCTGGCACCAGCACAATGTCTTAACATGCTCCAAATGGAGAAAATCCTCTTGTGCAAGACCTGTTATTAATCTCCCCACCAGACCTGCAGCTCTCCGACCCTTGCGCTTACACTGCAGAGCACCTTGCGACCATATGTCCTGGCGCAGGGCGGGTTGGAGTGGCACAGGCAGGAGATGAGCATTTTTTGACCCGCAACCAGGCCAAATGGAGCTCGTGTTTTTGGATGCTGGTGGTGGTCTTGGCAGAGTAGTTCAGGAGATAATCTTAGGGGTTTAAAAATGGGAAAGTCCTACATGGTCGCATCTATTGCGTCTCCCCGTATTCCGCTGCAGAACTACTCCCTGTGGGATGCAATCCAGTGATGCGTTTTTATAATGGCTGCCAAAGTATTGTTGCTTTTTAATTACAGACAGATATCTTGTAAAATTCAGCCACCAACTGGTAGGAACAGCTGCCGAAGCAGCTGCTCGGGCAGGCGAGTGCGTGGAGCAGAGCCCTGCTGGGCGTCCTCCTCCTCTGCCAGCTTTGCAGTGGAACTGCGCGGGAGCCGTTAAACACATCCAGGGGGTCCCTCGCCTCCCGGTGGCCTGTCCTCGGCCGGGCCAGTGCTGGGTGAAGCTCAGCAGGGGTGGCAGCCATGGCCCACACCAGACAAAGAACCTGTGGCTCTTCCACTCGCAACTGGAACAACTTGTATTTTGTATTTTTAATTTTAAGATTTTTTTTTTTTTTAAGTAATGTTTTGAAGGGAATGCATTTTATCCAAGAGTTTTTCAATGATTTGCATCCTTTGTTGCAGAAAACCAGGCTAGGAAGGGAAACTTACTACTGAGACAGAGATGAGGCAGAGGGATAAAGGGAAAGGAAAACAAAAAACCACTCCCAAACCAACAAAATCTTTGTCAGCGTTGGAAGTAAGACCCAGGATTTGCTTCCCTGCTGTGGAGTTATTGTAAGTGCTCAGGATGGGTTGGTTGCCACGAAGCAGGGAAGTTTGAAGAACTTTGCTGAACCAGCCTCTACTTAATAACTGAGTCACATTTTAGTTCTGAATTTGTCAGTGCTGCTGAGAAAAGCTTTGTTCTTTACGTAAGACGCTGCGCAGCCACAAAGGTCACTTCTTCTGATTTGTACAAATTGTCGCTAATTATTCTGTAACTGTTTTTCTTAAATACAGGCTGTCAATCAGTGCTCCAGCTTCTGGCGTGCAGCAGCACTCCAGTTCCTGGAGAAGCTCTCCAGAGCACAATGTCTTTTGTACCTAATTAGGGGCTTGCTGACTGATAGCTGTGCTGATAAGGATGAGAAGGAAGCTCTAACTGCTCTTTAACTGCCTCTTGATTTCTTTTCTCCCTTCTCTTCACTGTATTAGACCTCGTCAGACTTTTCATCTAGCTTTTCCCAACCTATTACGAAACAAAAAGTAAATACTATCTGGCAATTCATTTTGATAAATCAGAAAATTATCTGCTTTCATGATCCCTGATGCCTCAGGATGGGCTTTATTCCAACAGTTGGCGTTGCTGGAAGCAAAAATGTTCCTAACAGCGAAGCAGGTACTTGGATCTCATGCTCAAAATGTATGTTTTAAAGTTACAAATTAATGTGAGGGAAACAGTGCTGAATTAAACAGAAAACAAGAATATTTAAAAGAAGTAATCATGCAAAGCATTTTGGAGATGTTCTTTTTAATAACATTATAAAATATTTATGTAGCATCCTAAGTTTACAGTCATTGGCCCTTTACGGAATTTTTTCCATTCTTGAAGACAATAAATGTGAATCCTGGCGGGACTGATGGTCACAATGATGAATTATTAAGGCCAGCAAAACGTATTCCCAATCTGTGGCTTCACTGTTGTCCTGGTTTGGTGTAAAACAGGACCAATTTTCAAAGCAGGACAACTGTAGAACTCCCAGGTCTGGCCTGGCTGTGGGAGCTCAGGTTGGACAGGCGGGCTTTCCAAACCTGGTGTCTTCTGGGGGAAGCACAGAACTTCCCTCTACAAAAGCCACCAAAGGGAAAGCAAAGAACCTGCCGTGGTGTTTCTGGCACAGCCTGACTGAGGCAGTTGGTTGGCAACTTTTCCCCTTGCTGGTATGAAAGGGTCCGGTTTCGTTTCATTGAATGCAGAATAATTTGCGTCTCTGCTCCTTCCTTCAGGCAGGGCGTGAATTTGCATGGTTTTGCTGATGGATTTTGCTGGTTCCCCTTGGGACAGGAGGTGCTGGATCACAGCAGTTGAGCTACCGAGGTCAGGGCTGCTTCCGAGTCCTGGTGTGTGCGTTATCAGATGGGGTTTGCTGCAGAATTGGTTGAGGCTTGGAGGAGGGACAAGAATCAGCCTTTACATGGGGAAATTTTACATAGTTTTCCAAAAGCATTTGATGAAAAGGGTGTGGAAGTCCGGCAGTCGCAGTCCATGCTTGCGGGGCCTGGGGTGAGCTCAGTGCTGCTGGACACGTGGCTGTGAGCCCAGGGCAACGGCCTGCCCTCAGCAGCTGGGAGGGGTTTAAGAAGTGATCATGGAATTTGGTAGACACGTTGTGGGTTTCTGGAGTTGCTTACAGCCTGTTGTTACTTGAGATAGTAAAATTTGTACTCTGAAAGTTGTGTTTTCATAAAAATATGAGTGAAGTGAGTTGTGATCTATCTCTGCCCTCACTGTACAGCTTGCCCCATGGAAGCCAAAGCTGTTGATGAGTCCTCCATAAAGAGAGCAAGGCAGACGAAACATGGTTCTGCCCATGGTGGATTATAAATGCAGCTTGTTTTCATCTCCTGTTGTAAAAGCAAACTGTTCTTTGAGTTAAGGTGACTGATACCAAAAGGAAGAGCACGCTTGTGTTCAGCTTTTTTCTTTTTTTTCCATTTGGTCATAAGTTTTGAAAAATGACCTTTTTGGAGGCGTAATTGAAAAACCAGTTGTCCTCATTCACACGTATCGAACGGCTGCTTAGTGTGTATTTGAAGCTGAGGATTAGGTGCTTTCTTCTGGGTTTTGGTGATTTGCATGATGTCAGTGCTAGCACTGGAAGAAGGGCCAATTCCTGACCTTGCCTGTGATCAATTAAGTAACAAGATCCATCATAAGGTAAGTGCATGAAGCAATAATATTGGCAGATAAATGTCAACACGACATCAAAAGCTTATTACGCTGTATCTGGATTTTGTATCAGGCTGCTGCAAGAAGGTCTCTATCTGAGACAGGTTTTTAGATGAATCCCAGGTGCTCTATGTTGGATTCAAGATATCTTTGAATGCAATTTGCTAGAAATGTTTGTTATTCCCAACTTTGGGCTGGGCTCTGTTGTTCTAATAATAGTTAAATGTGCACATCACTTAAAAAGAGAGGGAGCAAATGTTTTTAAAGGCGGAATTTGTGCTCAGCTTGGGAGGATAGGTATTGCTAGGTTTGCGCACGTCGGGTTTACTGGCAGAAGCACGAGCAGAGATTCGGTGACTGTATAACTTCCAGCTGAGCACTTCTCGGAAGGAGGCCTGGTTTTCCAGAGTTTGGGCGCTGGCAGTGGGTTCTGCTGCAGATGATCAGCGCTTCTGAAAATGAAGTCTGAGCTCTCGAAAGCTGTGAAGGAGTAAATTCTCAGAAGTGCAACCCTCCTTGTTGCAATTTTAGAAGACATAATGATAAATACTGATGTTTATGCCCAGTCATGATGCTTTTTAAAAAGTGAAGAGGAATACAGGTCTTCTGCAGTCAAAGGATGCTCCAGAAGAACTTGGGTGATTAATAGCGTTGGACCTTAAGCAGAACAAAAGCAGTTTTCTCCTTGTGGGGACCTGGTAGGTGATATTTTATTCCAAGCAGAGCAGGCAGGGAAGCTGCTTTCCGGAGTCGTGCACTCGTGAGACCGTAGGTTTACTGTCAGCCAGTGTTTGGTCCAGGAGTCTGGCTTGTATTACCCTGAACAGCAAACATGACAGACGAATGGTAAGTGGATTCCCAACCACCTCAAAGTCAGCATCAGTTCAGCTATCGTCTTCATCGGGACCAGGATCCTGGCAGGGCATTTAGGAGAAGGGGGAGGAGTGTCTGGTCAGAGAACTATCGAAATAAAAGGTAAAGCTGCAAACCAGCGTCAATAAAGCAGACCCAGCATCTTTGGCCCAGGCTCAGGAAACCACATACTACTGAAGTAAATTGGACGTAAGCAGGTGCTGAGAGAGGAAACTTTCCGAATAGCTTTAAAAGGCAGCTAATGGCAGGAATTGGAGGGATGGGATAAGCACGGAGTAAGTGATCCCTCCCAGACGCCATGGGCGGCAAAGCACTTGGATTTGCTGCGGGATTTTATTTATCTTTTCGGTGCAGTTCAAGAACTGGGTTTCTGCACCAAAAGTAACTGTATTAAAACAATCAAAAATAAAGTGAGCAGCCTCCGTGACTCTCACTTTGGTATAAGCCAAGCAGGTTAGTGGCACCTGCCACTTGGGTCACCACTGGTTGCCCCAGCTTTCCCCTCATTTCCAGCAATATTAAAACAAAATAGGGTAAACTAGCAGAAGTTTAGTGGAAATGCCCTCCAGGGAACTTTCTGTTGTGAGCCTTTTGAGGTTTTTGAAGCGTAGGAAGACATTATCCCTCCCCACTGCCGGGATCAGCAGCAGAACTGTCAGTCACACGCTATAAATGCATTGGGAATATGCCAATACCATTTTCAGCAGTAATACAATTCCTCTTCCTGGATTCTTTGCTGTTTTTCTTAAGGATTTGTTTTAAGCCTGGTGAAAGCTTCCTGTACAACTATTGGATTTCATCTCTTCGTTACACTCTCCCACTGTTTCAAACTCGTTTACAGACCACCCAGGACCCTCGTCACTTGTCTTGAATATTCTCCTGTTTTCTCTTCCTCCCCCTCCTCCGCCCATTTGGTCTTTTTCAATCCTAATCAGATTAATTCTTACAAGCCACTTCGCAGCCACTTAATCAGCTCTCCATGCTCTGATCCCGTATGTGGCTTTTATCCTGCTGAACAGTTTCTCCAGCGGATGGGAACGATGGAGCCCATCGCTTCTCTCTGCCTACCAGGGGCTGTGGGGAATGATCTACTACTGCACGTGAAATGTTCAGGACCCAGGAGGTTTGTCAGCTTTGAAGATAACAGAGGCACTGCTGTGATAATTATTTAAATTGTGAATTTATGAGCTAGTTAATGGCGTGTTTCAAGAAATCTGCATAGAGAAGAAAGATGACAAATTTCAGTGCTAACTAGAAGACAGAAATGAGTGGGGATATGGTAGAAGAAAATTTAAGAGCTTTCCAGTCTTTCCAAGTAGCATGTCTGTTTTCTCTCTTGCTTCATGGGCAAGAATCGGTCGGTTGGCCTCCTTGATATGGTGTCAGCGGCTCCTCTATTTCTACTGCTGCATCTCGGTCCTCCAGGCTCCAGAACCACTTCCACCAGGCAGGACTGGCTGCCTGGCCCGGGACCCTCTGCCGTGATGGGGCAGCCTCGACACCCAGCTTGGGACTTGCTCAGACCTTGCGCAGAGCCCTCACACAGGTGTACCCACCCCTGCAGACTCCGAATGGTCAAAACTAGTCTTCATGGCAATAAATATCCTAATTTTTTATCATCTTTCGTGGCATGGATGGACATGAAATACTGTATTTTCTGGTCTCCTACATAACAACACGCCAGCTGCAGTCTAGGGAGAGCTGGAGAGTTGATCTTCTCATCCATTCCCACCTTCCCCAGTGTTTGTAGGGGATTAACCATCATTCCAGTTCCCTTGCTTCGGAGACCTTTGGGATGATGCAAACTGTTGGTGTCTGCCAAAATTTAGCGCTCTTCTTTTTCCATAATGTTTGCTCTCAACGGTCCAGAAGTCTAAGTGGAACTGAAACGTGAACACTGCGATTCCATGTGGTATCGGGTGCAAAATGGTGTCTGCAGAGCTCTAACGTACAATTAAATTATCCAAAAAACAACCTACCTCCTTGCCATCTGCTTTTCCAGGGAACGCAAAATAACTACACGCTTTTAATTGCAGATAGAGTTTAAACAAATAGGGTGTTGGTTTACAAGCTGGTGCTTTCTTCTTTGGAGATCAGATTACATTTTCATCAGATTATGAAAACGTGCTACTGTTTCATCTCTTTCTTTGACTATTAAATGTGTTAAATTGTTTAATGAATTTTTGCACAATAGAGAAGCCCGTTCTAATTTAATAAGTAAAATACTGTATTTGTTGCCTGCAAAATAGCAGACACACAAAAAAGTTCTGCTGAGGAAGCTGCATTCCCAGCGGTGGCTGTGCTTGCACGTTTCTCCTTCTCTGGTCTCTTACTGGGGTTATTCTTACAGGAATAACCATAAGAAACTATTCCAGTTCTCAGGATAACACTATCTCTAGGTGACCCTGCTCTGGCAGGGGGTTGGATTGGATGATCTCCAGAGGTCCCTTCCAACCCTATGATTCTATGTTAGTTATTGCATACACCAAAAGTCTTCATTTCGGCTTGAAGTTTTATTTCCACAGAAATGTTGTTCTGTCCAGGAGAAGGACCAGCCATTGGCAGAATTTCATAAATAGTAGAGCCCTTCCATTTGCTGGTGAAAGTTTGAATTATTTGCATATCTTCTGTTTACATATAAATTATGCTGTTTCCCTGCAATTCTCTGTGTTTTCAAGCTTTCCCTGTTGAACGTATACTTGATTTGAGTTGCAGCACACAGGTAATGGCACTTCAGTAATCAGGGGGCTGATGGCCCGATACAATTCCTATAAACCTTTCCCTCCCTACCGTAGATCAGGAAGAATTCCATGTATTTCTCCAACGCAGTTTTTTTCTGCCTTGCAACTCTTACAGTGCACACAAAGCCTTCGTAACTCTGTAAAAAGAAGAATACGGCATTAGGATGGTGCATGAATGAGTTAATAGTAAGTCTCTGCTGTGGTGTTTTGCTCCGAAGTCGTGTGCGCCAAACTGACCTTTAATCTCGGAATATAAATCACTTTCCAGTCCTATTATTTGTAAAATCCTACAGGCTTGCAAATGCACAAAAGAAGCCTTTGTCTCTTATTAATTTAATTTATAGGTTAAAGTTTCAAATCAGTGGCAAGCAAAAGCTGATTTACTATTCACTTCAGGAATTGCCATTCTGGAAAGCACGGCATTTGCTAGACTGCCTAGAAATCGTGATATGTAATTAGGAGCTTCTGTAATTATATATAATGTAATATAATTTGCTTATCTTTTTTGGTATGTATTATACATAAAAGCTGGGAGGGTAACTCAATGTGGATTAGCTCTTTCAACCCTAAATACTCAACAGATCAGTAAAACCACTGTTTTTTGTCTTAATCTATTAACATCGTGACAGGATCGATGTTTTCAAGCATTTGAAATTGCTGCCCTGTTCTTTTACATATAGAATCATCCCATCATCTCTTGTACAATGCCATTTGTGCTGCAACAAAAAATAGCCACTTCTGCAATAAAATTTAGATAAAAGCAGTATGGAACTTTTTCCCACCAGTTTCACACAAGACAACCATTCCTACTTTTTTTTGATTTGATTTAAGCTGTGAAATTCCCGTGCGGAGTCAGATGTGGTTTCTCTTTGCAGAGCTAGGAGTGTTCCCATCTGCAGTTCAGACCCATTTTTTCCACTTCATGGGATTTCTAGTTAGGAAATTTTGTAACCCGAAAGTTTTCTAGTCTGTCTCAAAATAACTTGAGACAAAGAAATGAAACTTTTTCATAACCGTGCTGTCATACCACATAGGAGGGTAGAAGCTTTTGACTGCTCAAGGTGCTCACTAGAAGCTTTTACCTCTTGCCCAGTTTACATGGAAAAGTAGATACTGTGAAATGTTGCCCTTGCAAGCATTATGGAAATATTTGTATTAAAAATGGCATTTATCTTACTCATATTCATGAATTCACTTATCTGTATTTTCCAAGGATCATATTCTTCCTCTTCCCTTTCAGCCTGGCCGTCTCGATGGCTAAAAGGGGTTTTATTGCTTTAGCATTAATCAAGACATTTGACAGAATTGAACTGGATCCTGTCCAATTAGACTGAGACAATATTGAATTTCGAACTGTCATGTTGGATCCATTTGAATGTAACGCAAGCTTGTCGCTCTCTGCAATCAATACATTGGTTTAATAAGCCCAGCCCGAGGTGAATGAATGCCCACCTTTCCCCTGCAGCCGTGGACGGTGACTGAAGCCAGTGAAGCTGTGCCTGGGCTGTGCCAGGGTTTCCCATCGGCTGCTGAGGGCACTGAACAAAAGCTATGTGGGACAAGCAGGGAGAAGGTTTTTTTCTCTTCTTAGAGCCACGTTCAATGAACTTGCCTTCCTCAAGGAACCTGCTAACATCTGGAGTCCTGCTGCTGGTTCCCCTCTTCCCCCAGGCTCGGCACTCCAAGCCGTTGGCTGCCTTAGTGAGTTGGGACCAGCACCCCTTTTTCACCCACGTTTCCCCTTAGGAGTATAGATACAAGGAAGAATTTTTTTACTATATTTTATGACTTTTTATGATGAGGGTGGTGAAACACTGGGACAGGTTGCCCGGAGAGGTGGTAGATGCCCCATCCCTGGAAACATTCAAGGTCAGGTTGGTCAAGGCTCTTGTGCAAACTGATCTAGTTAAAGATGTCCCTGCTCATTGCAGGGGGGTTGAACTAGATGACCTTTGAAGGTCCTTTCCAACCCAAATTATTCTATGATTCTGTGATTCTATCACTGCGTTTTTAACTTCTGGGTGTCAGGCCATCCCTGCTCACAGGGAGGAGAGTGTGGGGAGACATTAACCCACAACTGCTGGAGCTGAGCCAATTCTGCTCTGCAAATAATACTATTAAAGAGCATTTATTGAAATATAAAATGTGAGTTGGCTTTAATACCCACTAGTCTAACTGCATCGCTTGCCACAAAGAACATGTAGGTTTGTTGGTAGCTCAAGGGCCTTACAACAGTCTTCATCTTGTTTGATAAAATTTCCTGTCATCTGTCTAAGGAGTCGAAATAGTATCCCACGCAGGAGGTGGCCCACGCTCTGTATGAAATGAGCTAGGACTGGTAAGTCCTTAAGGCAATAGTTGCAATTAACAGTTTGCAAGCAGCCCACAATGGAAATCTGCTTGAATGTGTTACCCTTGGCCCCGAGGCAAATAAGTGAAATATTTTAATTCAAGGAGTTAATTGCAATTTTAGCAGCCTTTCAATACCAAGTTTGGCAGATGATGTGAAACGTTGTCCTGCTGTACTCTAAGCCAAATGACTAGGAACACCAGCACAGATGTTGAAAGCCAACATGAGCAAGAACAGGCTGGGAATGTTTCTTGACTCGTTATGTCGCTCGTTAATGATGTTCGTCTTGCTGCCACACTTTGAGTTGCTGCAAATCACCTCAAAGAGTATTTCCAGCAACTAGAGAAAGAGCCCCGTGAGCAGAGAGCATGGTCAGATCCTGAGATCTCTAACCAGTAGCTGCCAGCTCAGAGTGCCATCTCCCTTTGCCCTTGCTCACCCGTTCTGTTGGTAAACAAACCTGATGGATGTTTCACAGCCCGTTCCTCCTTTTGAACATTGAACCCGAACTATCTGAGTGCACAAGGGATTGACAGGAGAGAGCAGGAGCCAAAGAAAACTGCAGTAACCTCTTTCCTCTGCCAAAAGAAGTGAAAGGATAATGTAGCGTGTAGTTATCAAAGGGTATTTTCTCAAAGCCGGTCAAACCTGACTTTCCTAATTGAACTTCGGTTTTATTATATAGAGAGCAACTTGCTTTTGTAACTTGCTGAGTAAAAGTTCACATGAGGGTACTTCTCCAAATTCCTGCCCCTCTGGTCTCGGTGTACTGACCTTGGGTTTGGGTGCTGTCGTTAGGGAGGCTTCTTCCAGCACTTATTGTGCCAACCTTGATTCTACCAGAAGATGCTTGGGAAGGTCCTACAGACATTGTCAAGGAGTGACTGAGGAGACCAGGGAAGGGTCAACACCTGAAACTCTCCAAGGGGAGGCAGCTGACCCCTCTCCATATCAGAGTGCCCCTGTTGGCTCCCTGGACTCCTAAAGGGATGCTCTTCTGCTAAATGTGTTCTCCTTCTGCTGGTGGTGCCCGTGCAGTGGCCTTCTTGTGGGACAGGGGTGGTTGTGAGGGGCTGGGGAGCTCACCATTTCTTGGCCAGATCTTGCTGGGATGCTGCTTGTAAGAGGTGCTTAGCATTTCCAGCAGGTTGATCCCTTTGTTTTGTCCATCTCTGGAGACATTCAAAACCCGCCTGGACGCGTTCTTGTGCAACCTGCTCTGGGTGACCCTGCTCTGGCAGGGGGGTTGGACTAGATGATCTCCAGAGGTCCCTTCCAACCCTATGACTCTATGATTCCCAGAAACCTGCACACACAAAGTTTTAAAAGGGCGATCCTTTAATTCTTTAAGCCACTGGTCTGAATTTCATCATAGTCTGTGAATTTGTCGTCATTGAGAATTTCCTTTGGAAGTTTTGTAAGAAATGTAACCAGAAGTATGTCTTTAAAAAGCAGTTTTTTCTCCATTAATGCACTTCCCTTCTGCAAAACGTTTGATCATTAGTATTCCTCTGTGTCTGTTTGTGTGCAATTTTCATCAAGTTGCTCCTGCCGTACATTTTCCTAACCATGAGCAAGATCTAACAGTGCTTTTTATAACTCCCTTTTGCAATTATCCGTGCCAAATATGCAGCAGCAACACACGTGACCCGACTGCGCTACCAGCAGACAAGCGTTAGCTGATTACCTTGGGGGGATGTAAAGGCCAGCAGTAGTTAACAAACGTGGCCGGTTCGCTGCTTAAATATTGGAGACTTGCTCTCTATTGTTTTATTACTCCTGTAAGTCTCGGCAGTCTGATTAACATCACGCCCATCGCTTTCCTCGTTACTGTAATGAGTGTATCAAGCTGATGGGCGAGGCTGGAGGGGAGTTCCCGGGGATGATGGAGTGCAATGCTGCGCGGACGTGAAAGCCATGTGTGTTGCGTTATGTCATTAAACGCGAAACTTTCTCAACTAGAAAGTACTTCTGAGATTCGTAGTCGATACGAGTTTTCTTGTTTGTGGGACAGCTGCAGGTAAAAGGAAAAGGTGCTGTCAGAAGGATGGTAAAAGATCATTATGGGGAGGGTTTTTGTTGTGTTTTTTTTACTTCTGAAATAAAAGATCTTCTGAAGGTGGCAGTTTAGCAGCTTGGCTGCTTTTGATGTTTTTATCCATGGCTTTGTCTGATTTAGCATCTTCATATCTGTACCCTGTATGAATTATTGGGTCTTACTTTTCTTCCTAGCTGGAATAACTGAAGAGGAGCCCAGCACGGAGGCTCAGGAGGCAGGAGTGGGACCCTGTGAGGCTCAAAGGTCACGAGGCAGAGGCTGAAACGCGGGAGCGGGTATTTATGTTACTCCTTGCTCAGCACCGACACCTATTTTGTCTGACAAGGATGAGTCCAGGTTTCATTTTATGTGATTTGCCTCCAGCAAATCTCAGAGGAGCTCGTGCCAGGCTTGAGACCTTTCAGCCTATCTCCCTGTGAGAGTACTTCCTTTGGGCAATAATACGGGCTTTTAGCAGGGTTGCCTCCACATCAAGCGTGGTATGGGTTTAATTTGCTAGTTAAGATGTTACTGACTTCTCCTAGATTTCTAACGTTTCCTCTCCTACGAAATCTTATATGTCACCTATACAGGAGCCGTTTTGGCTGGGGGTTTTTAGAAGAGCACTGAGGAATTTCTTACTGTTTCTGTGGCACTTTAGTTCAATTTACGCTGTACACTAAAGAAATAGTTCCCTTTAGGTTAGGATAGGTTACACGCTCTCCTCCGTGGAAGAACAAAGGGCTGTCTGTTACAGTGAGCATGGTTATAAGTTAGGAGGTGATGCTGCAGACGGTGAGGATGCGAGACAGGATTTTGGGGATGTATTTCACATGTAGAGGGTTGACGAGCAATGAGAACATTGCAATAAAATAGGACGCAAACAACCCCCTTAAGTACTGGAAAAGTGGAAATAAATTAGATGATTAAAGCGCAGGGTGTTGGCTGCATTGTTGTTTTCTATAGGGACCCTGTAGCAGCCCTTTGTGGTCTGGGGAGGCTGGATCCTGTGGTCCTCGCTTGCTGAGAGGGGGCAGTGGGGTCAGGCGGGTCGTTGCTGCCCCAGGCTGTATCGGTGCCTGCGAACAGCCGTGCCCTCCTCCGGAGGCTGGACTGGACGGTCTCCTCCACCTCTGGCTCCCTGCAGTCTCTCCATGCTGAGCTTAACTTGCATTTTTGTACCAGATTTGGGCTTTTTTAATGCTGCTGAGGTGCTGGTCTAATGCCATGGCTAAAGGTGATGGCCAAAACTGGGTCAAATCGCTTCATTTTTTTTGTAGCATCAGTCATTTAAGCAGATCTTCATGGGGAACATTAGGTTTTGCCTTCCCTGCAGTTGTCCCGCATACTGCACCTCTTGCTGCTTTTTGGGTCGCATCCTCTCCAATGGTTGCGAGCTGATAGAGCCCATCTTTGCATCTCGATGGTAGGGAAGCCCTGTGTAGGGTGTGCTTTGACATTCCCAGAAAAGCGTGACATAAAAGCACTATGTAGCCATAACCATGATGTCTTTTCATGCCAACTTTTAGTCCACCTCCTCTTTAGAGCCCGTTGGAGATGCTCTCCGTGGCCTGTCATTCACGTGGCTCTGGTGCACGCAAACCTCTGCACAGTAGCAAGCCCTGACCTCGCTTGCAGGACTTCTCACACTGGGAGAAATTAATCCCCATGGACCCCTAATAAGTGTTTTCATGTTTGGTTTAAGGAGGCTCCATAACATGCTGGTTTTACGGGTATTGCATTTGTGTGTACCAGAGCTTGGTTTAGGGTCCTTCTGGGATGAATGGCCCAGTTACTCCCCCAGTCTTTTCTTCCAGCAGTTGTATTTAGAGGTAAAGCAACTGTAAAATTGTATAGTCTCTCCTATGCCATTAGACACTGCTGCTGGAGTATAGGATGGAAGGCCACAAAAAAGCTAGGCAGGGAGTTTTACCCTGGAACGGTGGTTGAAATGGTGACTTGAAGTTTGTTTCTCCTGCTGTTAACGTAACTGCTGCCTTTCATCCCAAAGATCTGCTAGAGCAGACCTGGGCGTGCATTGCTGAAGATGTGAAGATTTCGGCACCTGATAGCGTGCCATGAGACTTGACTTTTTAGATCTCCTTCTGCTCCACTTAGACAATGCCAGGCCTGTGCCCTTACTCTGGACCTGGTTTTGCCCAGTGCAAACATGGATTTTCACAGGTTTTGAGGGGGCTCTGCCTGGACTCAAGAGACCCAGATTTAGGGATTCATTCTGGAAGATCATCCACATGATGACCAAAGAGCAGAAGCCATCTGGGGTGTGGTAGCCCACGTAGTTGGCTGGGGAGGCAGCGAGAGAAAGACCCTCTCTGTCTGAAGCCAGATGGGTACACACAGCTTGCAGATAATTCCCACCTTTGGATTTCTGTGGAGCATCACACTCGACAATGCTTGTTCTTAGGGAGCACTTCCACCAGCCTTCCTTCACCTCTGCCTCCAAGAGGAGTTGTCCATGTATCTATTTGCCAATTTCTAAGCCCCTGTTTCTTGAAGATGATGCCCCTTTTGCCAGCCAGTACGTTCAAGCCCAGCCTGTCCGAAGTAATGCCAGAACCTTGTTCTGTTCTGCAGTTTGTAAAATGGCTTAGGAAAGAGTAAGCACCATCCAAAACAGGAGGTGGTGGATTTCATTGTGGAACCAAGAGATCATAGGTGTCTGATATGTGTTGTATGGGTACACGCCAGGAAGGTGACAGCCAGGTGCCATGGGAATAGTTGATTTTTAGCCAAAACACCCTCTCATAAAAGCATCTTGGGAAGAATTCCTTGCAGTGCGTGTATGTTCATCTTGGTCCTGAGCATGCAGCGTGCTGGCCTTTGGTGTGTCCAGGGGGACTCAGTCGGATGTCAGTGCGTAGTAGTTAACTCCCTGTTTAGCGTTGTACATTTTTAATGGTTTTATGGCTTCTGAGAGAGCCTGACTCTTGGGTCACTGTGTTTTTGTTGTAGTCCGTTAAGAAAGCTTGCTTCAGGATTTGGTTCTACCTGTTGAAAGAATTTATTATGAAAGATATTGAGAGCTTTGTCTTGTTTCGTTTACAGATTTCACGGGATAAATTGTATCCATGTTACGGGACCATGAATGTATGTCTATGACACCAGCTGGTTTTGATAAACTATAAAATGGCCTGTCTCAAGTAAATTAAACACAAATTTTATGAAACAATTATGCATCGGCCTTTTCATTCCCTTCCCTCAAAGTTTGAATTTAATTTTATTGCTTGAGATTTAGCAGAAATTTAATACTTTATCTTCTTCTGAAGAGTGAACCATCTCTCCGAGGCCCGGCATTCCTTTGGCTGTACAGCGTGGATTTTGGGTTCCAAGCACAGCTTATGTTTTGCCAAATTTAAGTTACTCTGTACCCAAGCTGCCTAACTTTAATGGATGGTTAAAACTTTTGAAGTTTGCTCAAGAATGTGCTTTACGTTTAGTTGCATGTCAGGAAAGATTCCTCCTTTTTAATTTTTCATTTAAAGCAGCCTTTGGTCAGAAAGCCAGACTCAACCAAGACGTCATGAGTCACTAATCTTTCAAAATGCAGGGTGAGGCCTGCGGAGGTATCTGTTCATTCAATAAGGATCCAAGACTTATCTTTATTGAAAGAAAGTAGTTTAGAGCCACCAATGCAGTGCTTAGTCTTGTGGTTATTTGATGAGCATCTAATCTGCTCTGCAGTGGAGATGTGGTCCTCCAACTTTACAAATGATACAAATTTCATTGGTGTCTGTGGGGCTCCGGTGTAATACTTCAGGTGTGAGAGTTTTGACAGCTCAAGATAGGAGTTTTATGGCTGTTGATACATAAAGGCAGCCAGCAGCTTCGGATCACTTAACATACGATTGAAACAAAATATGATCAGTGTTGCTAGAGAAGGAAAACCTGGCACACAGGTGGAAGGGGAAGAGGGTTTAGAGAGTGTTGTGAGCATGGCTGAAGTCAGGGAACCTGAGATACCATGGGGTTGATGTCATGGGAAATGTGGTGGGTCAAGAATATTGAACGGGGATGTGGTGGAAGAGGAGGACACACAGAGGCAGATCTGTAGGATATCAGGCTTTGGAGCTTCAGCTCCTGATGGCACAGCTCTCGTGACTTTTGGCACTTTTTACTGCGTGCAGGAGATCTGCGTCCCAAGAGAGAAAACTGGAAAGGAAGGTAATCCCGTTGAAGCATTCAGCAGGTGCACCCAGGAGCTGCCTCCTGGATCAGACCACGGCCTGTCTCCAGAGATCGGGCTGCTTCATACGCTGTAGAGCCGCTGGCTGAGGCTGTCTCTAGGAGTGCCATCTAGTGCTTCCCTAGAGTACTGGAGCATCCCAAACCCTTCGTTTTTAAGAAAGTAAGACCTCCATTGGCTTGTTTTCTTGTGCTAAACCAAGGGCTTGTGGAAAGTTAAGTACTAAGTTTCTTTGGAAGCTTCGTGTTTGTGTTCTGGTTGGCATGGCTTTCTGGATTGAGTGTGAGATGTGAGGGGGAAATCTCCTCAAACAGGTTTAAAAGCATATTAAAAAATTATATATTGCTGTTCTCTGTGTTTGAGATGGAGAATGTCTCTGCAGGGACTCGGGCACAGTTAGACGAAGGCAACCAGTCCCCTCTTCCCTTGACTTTTGGATCGCAGCACGGAGCTGGGGGCAGAGAATGGATTCTCCTTCCCCAGAGGTGCCCGGTGTGGCTCCCAAACTGCAAAAGTTAATTTGTTAGAGACAGGCTCTGGTCTGACGACTGTCAAACCAGGAACACGCTCTGTACTGTTGAATATGGTCAATCGTCATCTTTATGATACGCTGCTCCGTGGAGTTACCCCCTTGATATTAATGCTGTGGGGTAAGACTCTTGGCTTTAAATGCTTATTCCCAGTCTGCTCGCTCAAAGAATGTCCTTTGTTCCTTTAAACTAAAATTGTGCAGTTTCTGTGGAAGGGTAGTGCCCTGGGCTATCTGGTAGGAGGGTTGAGGTGGGTGGAAGAATGATCACATTATTCCCCGTAGACATGTGGTTAACTGCACATGCGGAGGGGCTGCTTTTATGGGCGCGGGTGTCTGCGAGAACGGCGGGGTTTCTTCTGATTTGGGGGGGGGGAGGGGGGAGCAGTTTGGGTTTGCCCCAAAGGGCTTCACCCCAAAGGTTATCAAGATATTGCAGCATTTGCCTTCGGTGAGTTTGGCTCTCGCTCGCGTGAAGGTCCCCAACTCCCCGTCGACACGTTTGCAGGCAGCTCTGAATTGCGTCGCTTTTTGTGAGTTTGTGCCAGAGCTGTATTATTTTAATGTGGCTGTTAGCGTGTAAATCTGTCTGTATTGCAGCAGTGTTTTCCCTTCGCAGTTTTAAAAAAAAAAATACAGCATTGTTTATTCCTCTGGTTTTTGTCCAGTAACGCTGGGCATCTCCTGCCCGAATGCAAAGACTGAGACAGCAAGTCCCATTTTAAAATGAAATAGGAGATCATCTGCTTTTTGGTATTCGAAGTAATTCCATTTCTAGTGCTTTTCTAGAGGATGTTCCTGGGTAGCGCGCTGGTACAGTGATGATTCTATTAGGAGCAAGTGGTGGATGTGGGGACTCTCAAAGGCAGGGACAAGGCTTTCCGCATGGGATGCTCTTTGGCAGGTCCCCGAGGCATGCGGCGCTGGCAGGAAAGCCATTGTAAAGCCATTAAAGGTGTCACGCTTCTTATCTGCTTTTTGTTTATTAAAAAAAAAAAAGGGGGGGGGGGAAAGGCTACAAATAAAGCAGTGTCACAAGATCCTACTTGTAATTGAGGGTCCTAAATTAATTAGCTATGGTGAATGTTCTGCATGGCGTTCTCTCTCCTCTGAAGAAGGACCCCTTTGTGCATCACGGCCGAAGGCTGCCCGGGCAGGATCTGCACATGAAATACCTGAGGGCATCACGGGGCCTTTTCCTCCCTCTCTTATTTTCACACTTCTCTTCCCCTTTCCCTGCCTGTCCTTTCGGATTCTCTGGATGGGAGGATTTCCTAACATCCCTTTTCAGCATCGCTTCGTCTTCGGCTCCCTCACATTTCCCTTTAAAGCCTCTAAAATTCACAGTAGTAATAGTGTTACCCCATTGGATTTTTAACGCTGGGGGTGATGCCGTGAATTTCCAGACCTCCGCAGGCTGGTAGATGCAGCTGATCCTTTTCCAGCGTCCGATGCTGCTCCTCTCGCACCTCTCTGTTGGTTTGCTCCCTGTGACTGTCACATTTTAAGTGATGTGCTGCGTGTCCTCCTCTGCGGTGCCTCTTAATTTGGGGCTTACTGGTTTCTGTTTAGATTCACTTTTTCTAGCCACTTACATCCTTTTTTTGTGATGATTTACGCTGTTTTGCTCTTCGCCTGTTGACTGAGCTACGGCTTTGGAGAGTACTCTCCTACTCAGACTTAGGAGCAAGTCTGGTTTTCTCTAGGTTTTCTGCCTTTTTTCTCTTCAGTCTCTTCAGTTTTTTTGCCAGTGACTCCTGCGTAGCAGATTTCAAGTCTACAGACAGTAGCTGTTAACCTTGAAAATACAATTGTATCTTATAGAATTATATTTAATAGACTTTATATTACAATTTATATTTTAAAATTATAATTTAAAACAGTCAATCATCAACAGATTCAAGGCCCATCTAGATTTTATGTTTAATTTGTGCTTCCTGATGATACAGGACTGGGTTCTGCCCTCGCAGTGCGGGCACAAGCTTTTTTTCCCCACCCGACACCCCCTTTTGCGTGGGGATGCGCAGCTGAGGAGCGGAGCTGCTGGCAGATGAGGAATGTGTCCGTCAGCCCCGAAATAAATCAGAATGGGAAGTGTGTCGGGGAAAGTAATCCACCAGCTGTTCCACCAAGCTGTCACTGATCGCTCAAAGACAAGAATTTAGACCAATTTAATAAATATGAGGATGTTCTGCAGGCACAGCCACGCTGGCCCAGGTTGTCTCCATTCCCCATAAGGGGAGGTGTTGAGCCAAGCTCCCTGTGGAGCATTCCCGATAGCTTGGCATCCTCTGGGAGCGGGCACCCTCTTTCCGATGGGTGAGTGCTATGAGAAGGATGCTCTGCTGCACCAGGAGCTCCTCAGCCACTGCTGTGTTAACGCAGGCAACCTTAAAGAGGGGTAAATCCCGTGAAAACCCATTCCCTGGCAGCCAACCTACCAGTGCAATCTGGGAACCTGACTATAATCTGTTCCAGTTGTAAACTTACAATCAGTCCTCACCCTCCTACCTTTTTAATACTTTTGGGGCTGTTTAAGCTAAATCTGCTCAGCATGAGTATAATCTTATTTTACTGTTCAATGCAATGTTGTTGCAAGCAGGCCAGGCTAATTAAACTCCACGGCCGCTTGTGTACTGACACTTTTGATGGAGTAACTGGAGTAATTCATGTTTAAATCCAACAGGCAGCCGAGCCAGGGCTGACATTGGAGACATATTTCATAGAGCAGTAATGAGCCTAAATTTCAGGTATTCGTCCTCTTCCCCAGCCCTCACCAGCATGGCTGTGACACGCTGTTTACTCAAGGAAATTAAAGCCAGCAATGTACATGCTGATTTTTTTTTATTTGTTTTTTTGTGTTTTTAAAAAAAAAAAGCCCCCCCGCCCCCCCAACCCTCACAACACCCTCCCTGACTGTTAAAGTTTGTGCATGATTGATTTTAGTGGGTGGATTAAAAGAGCAAATCTTTTCTACCACGTTCCAAATCATACATCAGAAATCATAGGGGAGACATTTCTGCCCTGGGAGCGGGGCGTATGTTGTCCCGGTTTTAATTGTGAGGCCTGGATGTGTGCAAACTGTTTCTTAACGTAATTGGATGAGGGTCACTGGCTGCCCTGAGATATACGGGCACACTAATCAGAGAATAATTTCGGCCAAGGTTGAAGTTGCCAGTAAAAGTTGTAAAAGTTAATTTTATAGGAGTTTGTACAAAATATCAGCGAGCAGTTTCGTAGTTATGGTTTATTTGCTTTGTCTAGTGACATTTTTATTATGTTTTATTATTATTATTTGTGTTTCAAATGCAATTTTGGGCAGAGGGGAAGAGAGAGGAGGGAATGCTGACCTGATTAGCAGCCGGAGCAGCGTGTGCAGATGGATCAACCAAAGCAGGAGGAATTCATAAACTGACATGAACTTCCCTAGTCATAACCAGAATTAGATCAAATTACAGGATGATTTATATATTTTACCCTTATATTCTTTCCTTTGATTTCCAATAAGTGGCAAAGCCCATCCAGAGTGTATTAAATAAGTGGGTTTATATATATGCCGTAGCCTGTTGCTCTGTATGGATGAAACCCTTTCAATCCGCTGTCTTCGACTGAGCCCCGTGGTGACCGCAGGCAGGGAATGTGGGGCACGGCTGACGCGGTGGGAACACACGCATTTTGGGGTGTCTGCAGGACAGCAAATGCAGGGAATGAGCAGTCGGTTGGTTTGGACTTTTTTTTCGTCTTTTACAACTATGTGAGTCCTTCCTTAATCTGCCCCTAATAATGTTAGATTGTGCAGTTCCCGTTAGTATTAATAGATATGGCTGAAACCCAACATCATCAGGTACAGATTGCTTCCATTTATATTCTTATTTCAGGTGAAATGCTTCATAGTTGGATTTTTGCCATACTTGCCTTTTTTTTTTTTTTCCCCTCCATAAGTTTCAGCGCAGTCTGTTGTTGAGTGGGGCAGACCCATGCCTCTGATCTGAAAGAATTCGTTAAGGACCTAATTGTATGAATAGGCATGCATAGCCCACAGTAAAAAAAAACAAACCAATTTGAAAACGGGTGGTGGGAGAACTAAAAGTTCAGCAGCGATGGGAGTCATCCTGGAGCTCAGCGGAGAGCAGATCTGCGGGGATGTCAGCAGACCCTCGCTGGAGCCCCCGCGGACCCTCTCTTCAGAGCCTTCCTGCCCAACGCCAGCAGGCAGCCTGCCAGGAGCGGGCTCTGCTGGGTACCACACCAAAACATACGGTATAAAATGTTATAGCCCTTATAAATGAGTAATTGCTTTGGAAAGAGCCCTGTTAAAAGGGCGAACGATGTCAGTGCCATGAAGTTACCCATTAAAACTGGAGCAAACACCTAGAGAGTCCAGGGGAAGTCGCCGGCCAAGCCTGACAGGGCGCTGCTGGGTTACAGTTCAGCTCTTGTCTACGCTCTTGTTTGAAAGCCCGGGCTCTGGCCCCAAGTCCGGGTCCCTGCTTTTTCAGCAGCATGACTTCAATGTACTTTCTCAAAATAATTTTCTGTGGTCCCAGAGAATCCCTCGAGCTTTGCAGTTTAAATAAAAGCCAGACCTCAAATGAAAGCTTTGTAACATTCAAGCAACCCACGTTGATGGTTTCTTCAGCATGGCACGACCCTTCTTCCAAAAGCAAACAAGATAGTCATACTTCTCAATGAAAGATTTTTGAGCTACTAAATGGCCTGAAGTGCTTTTTGATGCCTTTCTGGTTACCTTTATATTTTCTCCTTCCAAAGTGAAAAGTCTGGGGGTCTGGAGGTACTGTTGGTAATTTGGGACTCATGCTTGTTCTGTCCCCAGCAGAGATAGTAATGTTTGGTAATGAAGCATGGTAGTACTGTCGCATCACATTTTCCTTGGAAGATGTTGAGCAAGGGTTTGGAGTGCAGGTTAGGAGAGAATCGTTCACGGTACTCTGTTGTGGCGTCAAAGGAGCATCGTTGATTTGAAATGGTGTTTCAGCTGACCCATGTTCTATGTGATGCTACCAACACACCAGGCTGCTCCATAGCTGTGGCGTTCCTGAGGTCGGTTCCACTAACCTGAGGTCCTCCTGTGGCTGGGAATTGGCTTTGCGAGCCCTGTTCTCCCTTACATGCAAGAGGTGAGCTGGGCATCCAGGGAACAGGAGTGGGAGACACACAGCACCAGGGAGCTCCAGGTTGGACAATCTGAAGGGCCATTCCTCAAAAATGACCTTGTGCGGTTTTTTTACCATCTTTTAAACAAAATATTTTTAGCTGAAAGACACTGGTCTAAATGTAGTGTTCTTCAGTTTGCTCCCTGCGCCAACCTCAGATTGTCCTGCACGACCCACCTCTGTTGCAATACAAACTCGTGACGGCACAGGGGTACCTTGCAGAGAGGGGAAACGGGACAAGTAAGCAGAGGTGGCTGTACATCAAAGACCTCTGCACGTGTTGGCGTGGTGGTGACCTTCCCTTCTGAGCAAAGCCGAATGCGAGCGGGGCGGGCATACAGCCTGGCAGCTTATTGCCAGGCAGCTCCGGGCTTCCAGCCTGCCCGCAGCCTGGTCAGCAGTTGTGTTTGTTCACGGTCACAAGAGTTTTCCACAGTCGCTTCACATTAGGCAAAAATATGACTTTTCGAAGAGGGGATTGTGTAATTGGAATTGTTTTTCAGAGCACGTTGTGAGCACCATTCTTATTCACCTTCCTGTTATTCATCTTAGCATGTCATCCGAGCTGCAAAATCTCTATTGTTTTCTGCTGGACTGGGCCTGGTAGCAGAAAAACGTCTTCAGAGAGACCTCGGGGGACTTCATCACTAATAATAAACCGCTGGAGGAATCAGCGAGTATTTTGCGTTGGCATTTGACACGAAATGGGCATTTTGCCATTTGACTTCAGAGAGTAGCTGCTTTGCTTTTCTTTTTTTCGGGCCCATTGCATTTGCACTGAGGTTGTGCGGCTCGGGCTGCTCAGCTGCACCTATTCAGCCATGTGCCAGGTGATTTTTTTATTGCATAGGACTGATAAAATCGAATGTAAACAGCCTTTGAGAAGTGTTTGCTCTGTGAAACACTGCAGTGTTCCTGTGCTGGTGGCAGAAAGGGAGCTCAGATTCGTACACATTATCAGAAGCAAAAGAGGCCATCGCTATTAAAAATTACAAGTGTTTTGAAGGTCTATTCAGTGTCTGCAGAACAGGTAAAGTGTTAGGACCGTAGCAGTTACTGGTTGTAACGTCCCATGGACAGATGCATTTCCTTATTTCTGCAAACTTGAAGTAATAAAGTTCAATGGGGTCTGTAGTTTTGAAGAACACGGAGCTCACTGATCCCTTTGTAACTTCTATAAAATATTTGGTCACAGGCCTCGTGCCCTGTATAAAGGCAGTCATAAAAGATATCTTCACAGTTTATGAATTGAAGTAAATAGTTTCTCTTTAGTAACTTATGACTATATTGGGAAACGTGCTCCTTTCCGTTCTTCTCTTTATATACCCATGAACTTGTGTCGTTCCCAGCTGACCCAATCAATGCTGGAAAAAGGGGTGGATTTTTACAGTGGTTTATCTTTTCACCCTTTCCCTTGCACCACTGAGAGTCAGCTACTACTTTTATCTGAGGCTTTCTGGAAGTTTTGCTTGAGGCGTGTCTCTGAAGGCTGCAGTCATGCCTCTGCTCTGCAGGGCCGGGGAAAGCCCTGCTTCACAGTGGGGATCTGCAGGGGTTGACCTGGTGGCCGGTGGGTACCAGGGCCCAGGACGTCCTCGGTCAGTGTTTCTGTGTGCGCTTGCACCAAGTCACAAAACCCGCAGGCAGATGTGAAACGTGGGAGGCCAAACAAAAAGTAAATGCTGCTTGATTCCCTTTATGCCTAATAGTGACATTGATGCCTAATAGTGACATTGTTTAATGCACGGTTCCTGGTGTGCAGAGTGACCCTTTCTAATGCACTTCTGTAGAAGAAGGATTCATTAACGCGCTGTTCAGGGAATTCTTGAACGCTTTCCCAGCAGTTTCCTTCATTACTCCAGACGTTAAATTCCAAGGGCCGGGCTGCAAACAATATTAGTGTGGGGATGACAGATGGACACTTTAATTTTGATGCCTGCGTTGCTCCAGTTTTGATGCTGAAGTTTCATTAACCAGAGCGAAAAAGAAACACTGGGGACAGGAGGCATCTCACATATGGGCAGGTAGCTCTGATGGTGGGGTGAAGCTGATCTAGATGGGACCATGTGGGACCCGCTGGCTTCCCAGGTCCCTGCACTGCAGGCAGGGGGAGGATTCTGCAGGCAGTGAAACACATGTTGTCCATACCTTTGCTTTCCCCTATATGTCTTGAACTTGTAGTCTCTTTTTTCAGTTTTGAACGAATGCTAGGGAGTTGTTTCTGGCTCGTGGAGGTTGTGGGGTGAGGAGTGGCCATCTGGTCTCCATTCCAGGTGGTACCTCCTCGCTGTGAGACCAAGCACAAAGCTCCTCAGAGCAGAGCCTGCTCTGGCGGGAGGGCAGCGCCCAGGCTGCAGCGAGCTTTGCATCGGGCCCCGGTTTCCCGTGTTGCACCAGCCCACCATGCAAAGAACAAAATTAAGAGCTCCAAGACCCTGCTTTAATTAAATTCAAAAGTACTCATAAATTCCACTCATTTTTCATTAACATGTAGAATCAGGAAATCATACTTTGGGCTCTCAGGCTTCATTAAGGCGCCCAGCGTAGTCTGTCTCCTGTAACTTTTTGATGGCGGAATCTATTAATGGGTGAGAAATTACTTAATTTGACTCTTCTGTTTTATCTGACATTGAGCAGTTTCACAGCTCCAGTTCCTGGATTCAGGAAAACGTGTTTAATTTTCACCATGCATCTACATGATTTGTGATCTGTAACTTCCTTCTCTCGGTTAATCAGATAGTATCAGTACGGGGCTTATTGATATTTAAGAGGGTGCCTGTCTCGGTTCTCATTTATTTTGTTTTTATGTTGTTACTATGTAGGTCTACTGTAAAGAGCTCCGTCCTAGCCCTGGGCAGTCCCCATGGAGGGGACAGCTGGAATACACTTTTATCTTATTTTATTATTATTTTTATTTTACCTAAGAGCCGCCTTTGGTTCTTGGCATGTAGTAGGTTAAAAAAAAATAATAGAATTTCAGATCTTAATGAACAAAACTAGGATGCACAGACTCCATCTCCACTGCTATTTAAAGAGTTTAGGGACACAGAAATGGACATGGCTCTGTGATATGTGGTCTCGCGGTGTCCAGTTTCTTTATTTCACTGAAGTGGGACGCAAAAATATTTCTGTTAAGCCCTCAGCATGGATAGGAGTGGACGTGAGGGCAGTTCACTTGCTGTCTAAAATCCCCTTGTCAGGGATGATATGGTTCTTGGGGGTGGATGTGAGATATTGATTATTCTCAGCACCAGTCTTTGCAGAATTTCTTAAAAAGAAAAAAAAAAAAAAGTGGTTTTAATTATTATAAGTAGGAAAAATATTTGCATTATTAAAAACATGTGCATCCAGACGAGATTGCTCTTATCAAGTGAAATGTTAATTGCTTTTGACTGAAGCAGCAGCATGTTTATTCAAATATGCCTTTCATTTTGATGATACTGCTAATTAAGCCCTTTATTTTATTTAGACAATTATGTCTAAACAATTGTGCAGTTACAGTAGCTCTAATTGAGCTCTTATTTTCTTACCTGCTTAAAGATTACATGTGGCTTTAAAGAGAGAGAGGTGGGGCTGCGTTTATGTCCCGGAGGATTTTAAACCCCAGAATCTAACAGGAATTGGTCAGCTTCCAGTTCCTGTTTCTGTCTGTAAAGTTTACAGGGGAGGTAGAGGGTTTTGTTTTGGTTTTGATTATTATTTTTTTTTTTGTGGATTCTGCTTTCCACAACCCCGGATGGACGTGCTGGGTGTGTGGGCTGCTCCCCCACCCTGAAGCCCAGACCTGCTCCCGGTGTCCTTGCCCAGAAACGCAGGAGCTGAGACCATGTGTAGGAAGGGACAGGAACATCCATTGCTTTGATTTGTAGATAAACCACGAGCTACTTCGTTTGCACCCTTGTCCCCATGTGCTTTTATTCCTACCGAGCCCATGCATTTGCTCCCATTTCTCCCAGCTGTTCCTCTTCCTCCATCAGTATAAACCAGCAGCGATGCCACTAAATTCACCGAAGCTGTGGGAGAATGGCTTTCTGCAGCCCTTCACTTGCAGTTTGGCTTCTATTTTTAGGGGTGTTAGAAGGAAAACAGGATCCTTTCTCCTCCAGTCACCAGGCACCCGTTTCCCCATCTTCTCCTTGTCTCTGTGCCTGGCACCCGGAGCTCAGTTGCTGCTCTCTGACACTTTAACTCTTGCACCCTTGTCTTGCTGTGTTGGCTTGCTCTGCCATGCTCTTTTCCTTGGATTTTTAAACTGTATCCGTGTAAAGCTACGAAAAAACCTTTCAACTAGTAAAATGTGTATTTCCACATATTCTTTTGATTTATAAATTCCTCTGTTTTCAATGTAATTAATAATCCACAGCCCCATGCTTAACTTTTTCCCTCCTCTGTGGGCTTGCTTTGCAGCAGTTCTGAACTTACAGGTGTGTGTTACTTCTCTCTCTTCCCTTGTTCTCTTTTTATTTTTCACCATCTGCCCTGTTTCCTTGCTGTGTGGTTTTTCCCTGTGCTGCAGCTGCCTCGTCCCCGCTTTCCCAGTCAGATCTCCAGGGCTTTTCCCGAGCGGATGGGAGCGAAGGGCTGAGATGTCCTTGCTGGTGCTGCCCCTTGGCCAGCGCCTGGGCAGAATCCATCCCAGCTGCTTTAGCATTCCCAGACCACGCTCGCGCTGCTGCTCTTCGTCGCTGCTTTGCCTTGGAAAACTGCTGTGAGAGGAGAGTGTGGAGCGAGAGAGGCAAGATTTTCCAACTACTGTATCAGTTTAGTAACGGGGATCAAGAGTTGTTTTAACTACATTTCCTAAACATATTCCAGGTGTGAAATCCGTAACTTGCCTTTCCTCCTTTCTCTCTCTTTCCTTCCTCTCCTCGGGCGCTGCGGTGTGGGTTTCTTTCTTGGCCGCAGCTAAAAGCCACAGCAAACCCTCCACCGTGCCCGGCTCAGCAGCTTGGCGGCAGGAGCAGACCCTAGGTGGTCCCTCGGCTTTGCCGGTGAGGCTTTCAGATCTGCGGGAGGAGGATATTATTTCTTGAGATTCCTAGTGCGGAGAAGAGCCGCAGAGCCCTGGCTTGGGGTTCGGATGCGGTTGTGCCCAGCGCTGTTCAGGCAGGGCAGAAAGGTTTGGCAGAGTAAATGGTGAGCAGGTGGACAAGCAGAGACAGACGGACAGGCAAAATTTAGAATATACCCATCAGCCTGGTGGGCAGCAGTCTCCATGTGGTATAGTTAATACCGCTTGATTGTTTTAGCACAAGAAGAAGGACCACACGTACAGGGGAGGCACCAGGACTTGGTGTCAGACCCTCGGTGTCCAGGAGGCTGGGGCAGGAGTGCGCTCCCAGGGATCGGTGCTGCTTTTGGGGAGCAGGCAGAGGAGCGTGTGCCTTCCTGGCCGTGAATACATCTCCCTTACACTTTGGTTATCCCATGTTTTGGAAGAGTAATTCATTATTTCAATCGCTGAAGTATTTCACATTTTTGTTGTCAAGCACACAGCTGAAGGACAAGGGAATGCGATTGTTCTCTTGCTTAAAAACTTGGATTTTTGGCACCATCAGGAGGGACTACGCGTGCTTCTGAACTATTTAAGCTGCTTTAACTGTTTTTTCCACACGGAACAAATGAGCATTGCCCAAAAGTCCTGGGATATTAATCTCCATTAGGGTTCCTAACCGCTGCCTGTTGTTGCTGTAGCCGGGCACCTCCCTCCCAAATTAGCAGAATCCCCGCAGGGTGCTGGGTGTTTCTCTCATTCAAGCCAAGAGCTGGTTCTCTTTTTTCTTTAAGGTGATGGTCTTCTCCGGCCACGCGTGTTTGGGGCCAGCCTCAGCAGCTTGTGCGTGTCCGTCTGTCCTGCCAGGAGATTCCTCTCCCTGCTCGGAGCCTGGGTGCTTTTTGCAGGACAGTCTTCGTCACCCTCCAGTGTGGGGCTGAGGGACAGTTTGCTCTCGGGCACAGTGCTCTGCCCGCTGCTCCCCCCGAACCCTCATCTGTTTATTATGCAAATAAATATAAATAATATTTTGTCAACGGCGTGGGGTGGGGGGATGTTTTGAGCCTTGCAGACTTGTTTATAAGGAAAAGCAGCTGAAGTCCTCCCTTGCCTTTTCCACCTTGTTTATACCTGTGAGGCTAGTTATTAAATTAAAAATACACGTGCCCTTTGGGCTTATGTCTGTTTTAAGCACCGAGGGGTGTATTTTAGAGCTACTCTGGTCTGCGCCTTTAGAAATATGGGGTGCTCTGGCGCTTTCCCTTGTTGCCTTCATGTCTGACGTCCCCCAGGACCTCCTCTGTGGTCACCGAGGAGTTCGGTGGTGCCAAGGGGCTGGTGGTGCCAGCAGTGGGCACAGAGGAGACCAAGGAGCCCCCAAGCCATGGAAGGTGCACATCCCTGGGACCCCCATGGTCATCCGAGGTGCAGGTCTCCTGGGGCTGCAGACAGCCGACCCCCTTGTCCTCATGTTCCTTGCCTGGAAACCAAGCAAATAAAGTTATTACCAAGCATGTGCTAACTAATAGCATGGGTTAATCCCAATTTAGTTGGTGTCCAGCAGTTTGAACAGGAAGGTAATATTAGTGCCATACCTCTTCTGTCTCGGATGGGGCAGAGGGGTGTGCTCGGCCGCACCGAGCAAAGGGGATGAAGAAAATAACTCCTTCTCCTGCTGTTTCTGCACTGTTCGTGCTGTTCTGTCCCAGAAAACCACTGGGGAATTGGAGAGCCCAGAGCATTTGCCGGTGGTCCCATCTCGCATCTCCCCCTGCTCGCTGGGGCGCCGAGGCCCCAGGCACTGGCAGGTGTCTGTCCCAGTGGGGTAGTGCCGTGATCAAAGGGTATTTATTGTCCTGGGGACAAGGAAAGGCTGTGTTATGTCAGGTGCGACCGGAGGCTAGCAGAGGGTTTTATCCTTGTGTCTTGATTCCCGTTTTCCGGAGCTGTTTAGAAAGTGTCACGGGCAGAGGGGTTCCCAGTGCCGGACCGGAGCAGGTAAAGCACAGACTTATCCATCTCCCTCTGAAGTGAGCCGGGTTTGTTATTGCTCTCCCTAAAACTCAGCAACAAAGCCGAGTTTCCTTGTTTGTGTTTGCTGGGAATGTCAGGGGGATGATGGATTTGGCTGGAAAGGTAAATAATCTGCCGGGCTGAAGTGTAGCCCAAGCAACCCTGAGAATGTGCAGTCGCTATCTTGAAGGCCTTTCATTTCTTACATTTGATCTGACAGATTTTGGTGATTGCTCAGTATTTTCGCTCTGCTTTGGACCCACATTGTTTATTTCTGTTAGAAGTTACTTAAACATCCCCAATTTTTTCTTCTTAAACAGTTGCTTCAGTTTGTAGAGGCTTTAAGGCAGTAGATGCCTCCGACTTGTCTTGTAGTGCAAATAAATAAATAATCCGTTTCCAGGATTTCCAATTTAGTTCTGTTTATTTTCTTGTAATATACACACAAAGCTAGAGCTACAGGGCACGGTGATGCATTGGGTTAATTCCATCCTTGTTTGTTTAGAAGTGACACGCTGCGATGTCCCAGCGCAGGGAGATGGGGCACGTTGGAGAGATGCAGTGAGTGCAGTTTAAAACGTGATGAATTAAACGGCTGTGTGGTGGGCATTGCTGCATGGTGGGCATTGCTGAGGCTGCTGGAGAAAGGAGAAGCATAGGCAGCTTTTGGGTAAGAGAAGGCCATAGGGTTGATGGATCACCATATGAAGCCTGAGTTACGAGTTTGTGAGATCCCTTTCCCTTCTCCCCAGGAAGATTCTTGCCGCTCAGGTAGATTCTCCAGATCATTCCTTGTCTTCTACCTCCAGTACAGTGCTGCACACTTGCAAGATCATCTGAAACGTCTTACAGGTCTGCAAACTTGGCTTCGCTGTGCTGCACAGAGGTAACAAAACAGCCCCCCCCAACACCCCTCCCCCTACATCTTCCCACTGCATTGATTTTGGGGCAAAAGTGCAGCATCGTCTCCCTTTCCCCAGCCATCCTGTAGCGGCAGGAGCCCCAGGTGGGCGCAGTGGTGCTGTACGGAGGCACTTTTGGTGCTGCAGCATGTTTGACTCAGGGAATTAATTGCAGTTGGCTCTGCTGGGGGAAGCACACGCTGTTTGCGGGGTCCAGCATGCCTCTCCTGACCTGCTGTGGTACCCTGGCGTTGGTCCCTGTAGGCGAGACAGCACGGGACATCTGCAGCACCGAGGTCCTTCCCAAGCCTGGTCCCTCCCAGGGCTTCTGCCACTGGTGTGTCCTGTGAGCAGCGATAGCCAGGAGGTCTCCAGACCCTGACTCAGCCTGCACAAGCGGATGAGACCCTTTTAGGGACCCTACTGCTTTTTGGATGTGTCCCTGTAAGAGAAACAACAGTCATTGGGGCTGGAGCTATAGGGAGCTGCTGCGTTAATTAAGGCTAATTAAGAGTGTAAACTCTTTGGGGCAGGTCCCTCTCTCTGTTTCATCCCTACAGGCACTATAGTAAAACAAATATGCAAAGCAATAAAGCAGTAGCCATGTAATACAGCTTTTACTCAAAAAATGAAAACTATTGTTTAATTGTAGTATTGCCAAGCTGAAAAGGAGCAGGGGGAACCTTCCCCCCCACCCCGGGTTAATGCTGGTGCTTTGAAATGCTTACAGCTGCTATCACATAAAACCCATGAAAGGATTATTTTCGGAAACTTTGTTGGCACTACCGTAAGGTCATTCTTTATTGTCAGCCAAAGTCATGCTATTTTGGGGCAAAGCGTGTTGAATTTGCTCATTGTTGGGGGCTGGCTTCCCGTGTCCCCAGAGCGGTGGAGCAGGGGGACCAGGGGCAGCCCTGGGACCCGTATGTGGCGCGGGATGCTCTGTGGGATGCAGGAGGGGGTGCAGAGGCAGCTCTTGGGGTTCGTTGGAGCAAGTGCCGCTCGGAGCACAGCTGGCATTCAGGCGGTGGTCAGGGCATCGCGCAGCACGCAGAAGTTGTTCATCCTGATTTCGGGTACAAGGCAATTTGTCGCATGTAGTAAGTTGGTGGTAATTTATGGTTGAGGTTTCCTTCCAGGAGCATCTTACCTGAGGGCTCCTTGGGGTGCGGTGTGCGATCAGAGATGTCCGGTGGCAGGACAGGTAATGTCAGGAGGGAAACCGCTTGCAATAACACTTATAAGCATAATAAACCGCCGGTGCAATTAAAGCTGTGAAATGTTCTCAGAGCAGAAAGGCTCCTGTTGCCAGATGCCGATTTTGCTCAGATTGACCTGGAGCGCGGATCCGTCGGTGGGACGGTGCCTGCCGGGTATGTGCGGTGGCAGAGGGGCCGAGGCGCAGGCAGGGACTGCAGGCAGGGCTCCATCACCCTTAGCGAGGTGTCCGCTACGAGGGCACAGCTCTTAAAGCCCTAATGAGGGCTGGGGAACAGAGCTCCCCGCTTTTTGTTTTATTTCGGTGCTCCCAACAAAACAAGCTAATATCTACCCAGTGCCTGCAGCCATTTGGAAGCAGATTAAAAGTTTTCATCGGCTCTTCTTAATAGAGCCAGATAAACCAGGCTAATAGTCATGTGTTGAGTTATTGAAGGGAAGTTCAGGTAATATGCAATCACCTTTAACCTTCGGCTTCCTAAGACCTCCTGCTTAGCGATTGTTTGTCTGGGGTGTAAACCATAGTCCAGTTCATAAATTATTATGTAGTTCCACTAACCTTAATGCAGTACAGGTTTCACGGTGTTTCATTTTGTAGTGTAAGCTAATTCTGGCTGTGCACACAATAAAGCTCCAACGTTGCTAGAATTAACCCTTTCCCTGACAACTCGGAGTTTGCCAGTAAGTGAATTATCACTACTTGGGCACCGGTGTCTATATTTTATTCACGGGCGTGATCCACCTGTAATTCTCTCTTTTTTTCCAAAGTTTCTGAATCTGAAAAATTCCCTGAGTAAAACATAGCAGGAAGTTTTTATAAAAAAAAAATTTTTAAAAAATAATCTAAGATGTCATTTTTAGAATTCAAAGTTAGCACCGCTGTGATGGTTTCAGCCTAAAACTTATGGTTAACAGTTTTGCACCCAGGATATTAGAAAAATGTATTTTGCTATAATATCACATACAAGAGTTGTCTGATATTTTTTTAATTGAGTACAAGTCAATAGATCCCGTGCATTGTGCACTTTTCTCTCCACTGACCGTGGCAAGGAAGTAGTCCCAGAGGATGTTCAGAAGTTGGGTATCTCTGCTTGAGTCTGCCTCGTCGTTTGATGTGTCAGGAGATGCAGCTGAGCCCCCCCTTGAAACATGAACGTCTGAAACGCCAGTTCCCACAGAGCTGTACCCTTTCTTCGTTTGCGTAATTTCACTCTAAATTAATTTTCTGCCAAGGGGGGCAATTGCAATCTTGAACTTGTTTCTCAATGTTTGGGGGGTGTGGTGGCATGTGGCTTTTTTTAATCCTGGTGTTTTATGGCTTTTTTTGCTACGTTTCCCTGTAGTTTACTTTATTCACAATTGCTGCCGGAGTACGACAGATCTCGCCCACCTCAGGCATTGTTTTGGGCTGCTAAAGCGGGGAGCGAGGAGCCGGGCTGGCTGCCCTCCCGGCTGCGCAGGGGCGATGCTGCCCTCTGCGGGAACGCCGGCCCCCCAGCCCCACGGGCTCCCCGAACCCCTCTCCTCCTCCCTCGCTCCGGCCTCTCCTCTCCTCTCCTGCTTTTCCTCCTTTGCCTGCACTCGGAGAACCTCACTGCACAGATCGCTGCCGCGTGTTGTAATCACGCCGTGGAACAACCTCATGGTTAGTCCTAACTGCAAAATACCGTGCGACATATTTTTCTCCCCACGAAGACTTGAATATTCAAACATTAAACCAGCGTTCGTCAGCAGTCCCTATCGGCAGATTTGGTGCCCCGGCACTCGCTTTTCCCCCGTTTTCCCCGACGTGGTGTGGTAGGTCTCAGGCTGGATCGCAGCGTGGTTTCTCGGGGTGCCGGTGCATGTAGGTGGGTTGCTCACTCCCACCACAGTGGGAGAAGGGCTCCCACTGGAGCAGGAAGCAGAAGCTGTCCCATACAGAAGACAGTTTTCACCAACATATGAGTGTCTTGCATTTTCCTCCATAATAAGCTAGTATTTCCTCCATAATAAGCTAATAGATTCATGTTGCTTTAATAATAATGCATTAATATAAAACCACATTAATATAATGTAAATGTACTTAGGGTTTAGTTGTTTCGTTTCTTCTTGTGATCATCTATGGAATGTTCATAAGAACGTGGGGCAGCACAAAGACTCTAAGGGTAGCACCAGCTGCAGTGTATTCATACACCTTTTTTTAATAACAGTTATTCTGAATTTCTTTCAATAGTTCCTCCTCCTATTCAGCAGTTACTGTTTTCCATTTAAGTAGCAGATACCCCACTCTGCCCTATGAGGGGTGGCTGATCTGCAGCATAACTGAAGGATAACAAAAGACTGAAAACCTTTTAAAATGGAGAGCAGAATCCTGTTGCTTGCGGGGGACTGTGAATCACTATAGCAGGAGGCTGGGTGCGGGGGTATTTTGTGGGTGTTTATGCCCAGGCTGCTCGGTAGATTTTTATATTTGGACTCTTGACATTGTAATTTTTTATATGGAGGCGCTGAGAGAGATGAAATTCAGGTATTGCTGTTGGACAAAGCAAACCTTATGGAGGAGCTGCCGTTTTCTGCAAGCAGTTGCCTTTCGCCTTGCTCTGCAACAGCCCTGTACACCGGCGTGCTCAGCGTTTCTTGTTTTTGGAAAAAGTTATTGCTTCATTAGCTCTGCAGGACCTGGATCGCATCCATGAGGTGGGAGATTTGCACCAGAGGAACTGGACTGCCATTGAGGCCCGCCTCGTCTCTGATCTTCGTCCAGCTGGCTTTGGGAAACCTTCTACTTTCTTGGTCCTCGGTTCCTTCTCCTAGAGCTGGATCTGATCCCCTGTCCCACTATGCCGCGTTGGCTCACCTGTGAATCCCATTCTGACCTCTTGGCCCAATACCCAGGACCAGGTTACCTCCTGCTCCCCTTGGCTTGGGCCAGACCACCTCCTGTGCTTCCCATTGCGCTCGGCCCCCTCCCACCCTGCTCACGGTGCCCCTCTTGTATTATCCCGCTCAACCATGTCGTACAGACCTTGCTCAGACCAAAGAGGAGTCTCTTACAGCCCCTCCATCCCCCTGCAGCCAGACTTAAAATATAGCAGTGCTTCTTAGGAGACCCACCCTATCTGCCTGCTCTTCCTACTGGGCCAGAGCTCTTCCAGCTGGGTTCCCTGTCCTGTCAGTTGCTTCTCTTCTTCTAGAGTGAGTGTCCATCACTCTTCCCCATCCAGCCAGAATGGTCTCCGGAGGTCCTTGGTCTGTGGAGGTCCTTGGAGGCTGACTGTGGTTCACGTGATCGTGATGTCCTCTGCAAGAGGGTTCTCAAACCTGCAGATCTATAGTTCTTCTCCTGGCACCCATGAGAGGAACTGTCCGAATCTCTCCTTTCTCAAACAGGCCACCCAGCCACTGCTGGCAAACATTCAGGCCAACCCCACAGGAAGATTTGGCTATACTTTCATTTGGGTTTTTGTCACCTCATTGCGAACGCTGCATGGTCCAGTGTGTCTCTGGACAGCTTTTTCCCCTCTTCCCTTTGAACGGTGGGTAATAGCCAACTTGCTCGTTGAAAGCAGGAATGAGTCTGCACTGGTACTTTTATTCCTGCTGAAGTATCTGCCCCACTGGTGCTTTTATTCCTGCGGAAGAATCTGCCTTCACGCTGCCACGTGCACGACTCCGTCAGGATGGTGAATGCCATTTCTTCGTTCCCTTTTCAGCCAAGGGCTCAGCCCCCAGAGTGGATTCCCTCATACATGGTTTGCAGGTTCTGCTGGCACTCCTGGGAGCTCTGGAGCCCCTTTACTCTCTGACATTGAGCAACATGGTTATTGTCATCTTCCACTGACCCTTGGCAATCGAGTAAGAGACTCTTTTGCGTTGAGTCTAGTCTGCCACAAAACCGGAGTTAGAAGATGTTTGAGATATCTCCAGGCAGCCAAGCCCACAGCCAAGTATTTCTGTTTTTGAATTGTGTATTTCATTGTCTCCCCTCCCAAAATTTTCTTTTCTGCTCTAGGCATGGCATTTGCAAACAAGGCAGCAAATAGCTGTGACTCTCCCGAGGCACACATGAAATTGTTAATTCCAAAAGTGCCAGGAAACACAGGACATTTCTCAACTCCATCCCACCTCTGAAGTCTTTTCCATTTGGTACTACGAATGGGCTGTTTATTGGGGCAGCAAGTTTATTTTAAAATGCTCGATTTTGAGGAAGAATTGCTGTTACCGGCAAGCTGGTCCGTGATGAGGTGCTGTGGTCAGTCATGGGGGTAACACAGGAGTTTCCAGCAGCACACAAACTCACAGAATATGGTGACATGGTTGTATCATGTCATGTAAATTGTACTGATGTGGTTGCAGAAGATGGAGCGATGGTACGTGCGGGTCCTTACCAAGGGCTGGGTACAAAGCCCCTCCTATCTGCGTCGCCGCTCGCATCTCTTTACACCCGCCTGATTTTTTTATTTTTGCAAGGAGTCCGTTTTCCTCCCAGCAGCAGCAGCCGCCGATGTTAGTTTTTCCATATCCACCGGGAACCACACTCCTCGTTAAAGCCGTTCCAGGGCGGGAGGAGGGGAGGGATCCAGTTCCTTCCAACAACACGCCGTGCCGCTCGCAGCAGCAGGCGCGACGCTGGGCGAGCAGAGAACATTGACCCATTGAGGAAAGCGGCGGCTGCCGTAGGCACGTACCTGCCAAGGGCTCCCGGTCTCCTTGCTGCAAGCTGACACCTATTGGCACCGTCTGCACAAAGAGGTCCCGAATAATTTAAGAATTCTCTTTAAATGTAACTAGAATAAGAACAAAAGCATAATTTTCACATTCCGGTTAGCGGCTTTTTTACCGATCTGGGGAGCCCAGGAAAGGAGTCCTTCAAGTGCGGATTTGTCCAGCTCCTTCCCTTTCCTGGGCTTGTTTATCTCTATTTATTAATTCATCCAAGTCTTAAAATAGTTTGGAAAGTCAGTTGCTCTTTGCTTTTCCCCTCAGAGCTCATGAGAGGAGGACAGTGAATTTGTAATGAGGCTCCTTCAAAAGTGTTTGCTAGCTGTGGAAACCCAAGTGCTGAAAACAAATTCATACAAATCTGAATTTTGTAACCAGGCTGCCCTTGAGTGCCCTTTACAGTGGCTTAACTTCCATTCTCCTGAACCTCCACAAATCTCTTCAGTGTTTGATAGCAGTTTCCTAGATTGCCAAAGACCTGCTTTATCCAAGTAAGGAAGAAGGATGATAATTATTTCTGTCGTGTGAGTGCTGTGCCAGTGGCTTGATGGGGTCTCTGCCCTCATGGGGAAGGATGAGGAATTTATCTGCATTCAAAGCTTTTGGCCTCCTCTGTCTAAATGAGGTGGTGTTTGCCTTTTCGTCCTGTGAAACGGTACTTCTGTGCGCGACTTTTTCTTCCTACCTCCCAGTTGCGTTGCCTTAGGGACCAGCTGGACGTTTAGACGTGCTGCATGTGAATGGGGCGTTGGAATCACGTTTTTAAGTCAAGTTGGATAAGAAGTTTATGTAGAATTACTTTAGCCCTTAGCGATCTATTATAAACACAGGACCGAGTCGTTGCTCTGCCTGTTCCAGGTATCTGTTGTAGCATCTGCGAGAGATGCAGACTTCTAAAAAGATGTGGTCAAATGTGTGTGAAACTGCAGAACGCTTCTGTACTTTCATCCACAGGGTCAAGACCCTGTGCAGGTGCTTGGTCAGGTTTTAAATACATATTTGTCTACATGAATATCAGCTTTTGCACGTGAAGCTGTGGGACTTGTGCATGGTAACTGCTTGTTTGTGCGCCAAAACTGGTGGACCAAAGCTGGTGCAGCCTCAGCTGAGGAGCAGAAGAGTGTGTTCACACAACATCTATTGCTTCGTTGGTCGGGAACACCAGAAATGAGTTTCATGTGCGCTACGTATTGAGAACTTCTGCTCTGGGATAAGACTGTCGAGTCTTTTTTTTTAATTATTTTTTTAACTGGAAAATTCTGATTTATTTCTTTATTCATATGGGATTGCCTTCAAATAATTAACTTCTATAAGATCAACCACAGTAATGTTTATATGGAGAAAATTATTTGGGTATTTTTGATACATGTGCTGGCAGTGAGGCGAGGAAGTGGAAAAAACAGTTCAGCAGGGAGGGGAGGGACGGGGGAGAGGGGCTGGGGGCAGGTCAGCGTGGCTGCGCTCGCAGCCTGGGCGCATCTGCGAAAAGATGATGACGGATTGTAAAGCCTTGTCATTGTTGAACTGAAGTGGTCCTGGTTGATAAGTCTGATTAAAATTATCCCCATCCACATTTTTCCGGAGTGTTTTCTCCGGCCGGAGAGATGCCATGGACTCTCTGGTCCATCTGACCTGGAGGGGCTCTCGATGCTCTCCAGAGTTGGCCGCTCTTCCCGTGTTTGCTGGTTTGTTCCTTATCCCTGGGACTGAGAGGTTATTAACAGTGGGTACCAGCTTAACAGGAAGCAATGGTTAGGAGTTCATAACTGGTTTTTTCCCCTAAACATAGAAGGAAATTGCTGGCGATGGTGAACTATAGATGTTTTAATGGCAAGCACCATTAAAGAGTTTTACTTCCTGGCTTACTTATTTGTAAATTTTATTTTAATTAGTGCATCGACTTGGAAACGCGTTAATCACTAATACATAGGTTCGAGCAACTCTTTTCTTTTTGGGTTGGTGCATACTTTTAATGCACTGAGCTGCTTGTGTGGGCGAGAAGCTTACTTTTTAAATATTTTATGGAAGGCACAAAGTCTCAAAGGTGTTTTATGTGGCAAGCTAAAGATGTAATTTAATAACAACAAATAGTTGAGGGGTTATTTGGGAAAAGTTTGCCTCTGTGCAGAAATGTTGAAGAATGTAATGGAAAATCCACATTACCTGTGCATGGCACGCTGCTTTCTGTTGCCCCCTAAAAGGACGAGCCTGTGGCTTTATTTCATTCGACTGCTCTTTTTCAGGTAGAGTCTGATCCTAAAGTCCTTGCTTTTCCCTGCTGGGTTTCTGTAGCGCGCAGAGTCACTGGCCGTGGGACGTCTTCCACTGCTTCCACTAGTTACGTGGATTTCGGGAGAAGTTTCCAGAGGCAGTTCAGGGCTTTGGAGCCAGTGACCACTTGCACATTCTGGTTGTGATTGTAATAAACCACCTTTCTCTAGATAAGGACTTTTTTTTTGTTGTTCTTTCCAAAAGCCCATGTGCCAGGAGACTTACAGAAAATTCAAATTTCATGGAGGAAACAAAAGAAATCCAATGTTTTAAAAGTCCCTATAGAAGTTTTCTGCTCCCACCAGCTCTCTCCTTCTTGGCACAGAGTTAGAAAAGAAAAGGCTGGTGACAAACCCTCCGGGCGCTTGCGGGAGCTCGGGGCACTGCCCTCCATCCGCCGAGATAACGCCTGTGTCGTGTTCCAGCTCCTGGTGCCGTCCGGTAACGAAGTTACACCTCGCAAAGGTGAGGGATTATAAAGGAAATGTAAAATGATTCGTAGCAGAAGTGGCATGAAATGTCATTACAGGGGAGGTGGTGTAGGCGGGGGGGACCAAGGGATGGGGAGACCCCTCTTCTGTGCTGGCCGATGGCGTTGATTTAATATAGCGTTGATTTAGTACACCATTTTAGCCATGTCACATTTTTTTGTACTCCTTTCCTCCCTTAAGTTGTGCCGTGTCTTTATGAGGCTTTCTGCTCTGATCTCTCACTTCCTCGGTATTTCCACGGCATTCAGCATAAACTGGGTCCCAGACATGGACAAAATGCTATCCAAACAAAAATACTGGGGTTTTTGTGCAAACGCATTTGGGATGAGCAAGTGGGACAGCGCTGAGCTCACTCTCACCTTCTTGTTTGCTCTTCCTTGGCAGTGGGATGCTCGGGACTGGGCTTGGACAGTTGGAATAATCCATAAATTACTGGCAAAAATTGTGGCACATTACACAGGCCTGGGCAGTTCTGGGCAGTGGCTCTGTGTAACGGAGCTGTACGGCTTTGCTCTGCATTGCAAATCCGAATTATTTAAATACTTGGCTAGGCAGAGACGTGCGTGGGGGTGGCCTCATCCTAACGTTGCTCTTTTGCTCTCTGGATTTCTTGTGGACAGTCGCGTTTGCTTTATTTTGTCCTTGATTTAAGTACAGCTGGAAAGGCAGCTTAGACTGTATTTAATAACTAGTCCTTCAACACAGAGAGGTGCAGAAAGTAATTTGTCCCCTTGCCAAGCACCAGAAAGAATGGGCATTTTGTTCTTCGCTTCATGGTGATTTTACCTGGGTGTATTATGGAAAGAGAGAAAGACTTGTGCTACTGTTACCCTGCACGCTGTGTTGATTTATTGAAATTGGAGCCTGCGAGTGTGAGTCGCGAGGTACGTTCTGACATGGAATTTCTAGGAGAAATATACAATTGGCCTGGTTATTATTTTTTCCCTCCTCCGTTCGCTTGGGCATCTTTCCAGCTTTTGCACTAAGGAACAAGACTTTAAATTAGTCTTGAATTTTAACACAATGCAGCTTCGCCTTCATATCCCCGGCGTTTTATTATAAAGCGTCTGAGCTTGCGTTCTTGTTTCATCTCCATCACCTGCTCTGCAACAGATTGCTTCTCCTCTTTTTTTTCTTTCTTTTTTTTTTTGTTTTTTGGGTTGTTTTTTTTCAGAGGAATGAATTAAAGAGAGGCTGCAGGCATTTGTCCTGCTGGGCTGAAATTGTGGTTTTGCTGCGACTTAAATGTCATTGTCCCCTTTCCCTGTGTGTCTGCATGGACTCCGGTTGCTGTTGCTGGTGTGTGTGTCCAGGCAACCCATTGCCTTGGCAGGGGAGCTCCCGACAGAGCCAAACCTGGACGCAGGATTTGCCCGTTTCTGCCCGACGTGTGTGGCAGAGGAGATGTTATGCTTTGCCTCCAAGCAGGCGGGAGGAAGAGGAGGAGCCAGGCTGGGCTGAAAATGGGTTTTATCAAATTATTGAATAGGAGCAGGCTGCTGGCAGCAGAGCGGTAGAGGGTGGGTGAGAGCTCGGATGTCGCCTGGTCTGAGCCCTGCTCACACGTGGCCTCAACAAGCTGTGGATGCACTGGAGTATTTTCTCTTATTTAGGCAATTCTTAGGTTGTTGTAGAAGCTTAGGACGCTGACACTGCAGCCAATGCTCTATATGGCCATTTTACTTATGAGATTAATAGCAAAATGGAATAAATTTGTTGGACTATAACAGAACTTTATCTCTCGTGTAAGTAAAAGCACATGTGAAAGGCAGGAGGGGGCTTTGTTGGGTGAGACGGTGTAGCTGGTCTTTTTTGTAGGGCCTTATTTTGATTTATGTGCTCATATTTATATATAATTTTGTATCTGCTTCCAGAAGCCGATAAAGACATTACAGATGTGGTGGGATGAAAATGTAGGGATTAGAAATGGCCTGTTCATTGCGGGTAACAAGATCTGAGGAAGGCGCTCGGTTCAGCTATAGCAGCAAAGGAATCGCTGCTCTGCATCGGGCGGGCGCTCGTTGGGAGGAGAAACTCTTCCTTGTACGTAGAGTTACCGGAGGAGGATTCACAGTCAAATATATAATGCATGGGAGAGTTTCAGCTGTACGGGGTGAATTACGTTCTCACCTCTTAGTCTTTCTATTAAGATCATTGCTTAAAATCTGTCGATGAGTTCTTGAGGCGGGGGGACATGGGGCAGCTGAGCGTTGGCTCCCGTGTGGCAGCCAGATGTGCGCTGGCACTGGGGAGGGCCGGGGGAGTCCAACCCTCTCATATCGCAATACGGCCTAATGAAGTATTGGTGTATTTGGCTATGGAAAAATTGACGTAGATGAGCAAACCACAGGGAAGGAATTGTTTGGTGACATGGTGCTGTGTTATCCATGTCTAAGATCTGTGAAAAACATAAATTCCCTGATAGCAGCTCTGGTTAATTTATTTCCTCTTAAGCTGTGTTAAAATACATTAAGAAATCCTTCTCTTAATTAATAATACATTTTTTTTTTATTTTGTTATTTTTAGACCAAGAAATTCAGGATGACTATTTTGTACTGATACTTCCAGACATATTTCGCATCTCCTTATTAGACATCCAGACTGCTTCTCCTCCAGTTTAAATTATTTACTGGGCAGGTTTTAACTCTTAGAGAAAAGCTCTGATCTCAGTTAGAACTCTGCGAACCCGGCGGGGTTACATTGTGAACAAGCCTTGAATCTGTTCCCGTTAACAAATTCTCAACAAATTAACTTGGGATTTGAGCATTGCAATGCTTAGATTTTCTCTGTACTTCACCATTAGCAGGTTTCTGTTAATTGTTGTCCCACATAGTTATTAACGGTGTCTGTGATTGTCAAGTTAAAGCACTTCCACAGGCTGATGTTTCTCCATGGAAAACATATCTGCCTCTTGATACGTGTAGTAATTCAGGAAAACACTTCAACGCGTGCTCGCTTTGAGACCTGGGGCGGTCGTTTGCCAGCGGATCGGGACCATCGTGGCGGCAGTGGCCTGGCGAAAGGCAGCGGTCGTTGGATTGGGATGGTAGGAGGCGATTTTGGTGAGCACACGTAGGGCAGAGAGCTGGAGCTGCCGGCATATGGAGACCGCGGCAACTCAGCGCAGGTCCTCTGTCGTCCTGCCGCTTTCCTCTCTTCCAGTTTGATCAATGGCAAAAAGCCGCCTTCCCTCTCTGGTGAAAGATCAGCTCCCAAGTAATGATGTCCAGCTGTACTGACAAAATGTGATTGCTCATCAGTTTGGTTGATGACTTAATCTGGGGCTGATTAGCATCTTGGAGACAGTCCAGACGATCAAAAATGATGCATAATTTTGCTGCGGGCCACAGTTTATTTAACATTTTAGCATCCTTCTGGCTCTCGTGCAGTGGCAGGGGCTCGCGTTGCGATGCATGTTTGCTCTCAACAAGGCCTTGGATTTGGGAAGAAGGGTGCGCTGAAGCCAGGCTCCCGTCATAGGGACGAGGGCGTGAGCTGGAATGGCTTGGTGTTGTGTCACCAGTGACAGCTGCAGGGGACATGTCGGTGGCCGGGACTTCACCGGGCAGAGGTGCAGAGCATCCCATGCTCTCCCTGCCGCATCGCTCCCAGCAGAAGCTTTCTGTGCCCTTGGGGTTATGATAAATCCATAAGAGCGATAAAAATCCTCTCCTTCCCCCAAAAAGCTGCTTCCTTAAGCAACTATATACATTTAAGCAACTGTATACATTTTCCGTTTTCTTCTTGCAGCTTTCAGATAGTCACCCCAACAAGACTTTTTGCTGCTGGGGAGGTTTGGGGAGCAGGAGAAAGGACAAGACCTGGTGGGACGGACACGGGGACAACCTCTGCGACTGCCGGGAAGGCTGGGCTGTGGGGGGAGGCAGCCTGGCTCCTGCCTGGCAAGGGTTAAAGCTGGAGCGGGGACTGCTGGAAGAGTTCAGTTGTTTCACATTAGGCCGGGGCGGCCCTGGCTGCCTTCCGTGCTCTGGGAGCCGGGGGCCGAGTCCCCAGTGTTAAATCTGCGTAACCGATGCCGTACAACTGGCACCAGCCTTGACCACAAGTGGCCGTTAAAATAAACATCCCCGGGCTTAACTGACAGGCAGGCTCAAGGAGAAACAGGCCTGCATGACGGGGAATATTAAATACCCGGCGAGAACCTAACTTCATCAGACAAACACACACACACGCACCCCCCCGCCGCCCCGCCATCGCCCCAGCCCCGTGGCATCAATGGGCGCAGTGTTTGGGGCAGGCGCGTGCCTCTCCCGGGGGTGACAGGCTGGTGCCAGCGGTGGGGGAATATGTGAGAAATCCAGCCCCAAAACCCACCCTGGGTAAACACGACGGCGCGAGCCCCGCGGAGACGCGGGGACCAGCCAGCACGGGGACCCCGGCACCGAGCAGGGAGGGAGAACTGGAGGAAGGGAGCTGCCATCCCTTGGATGCTCGGGCTCTGAGCTCCTGCGCCAGGATGTTATTTGGCGTTAGGAAAGGAGGTAAAAGGCTTTATTAAAAATGAGACGTTTGGCTTAGATCGGCAGTCTTATTTATAACGATGATTTGCAAGTTCTCCAACTCAGGACAAGTGTGAGGGCATTATTATGTCCATGGGGATAGTGGAGCGACACTTTTATTGGGTGGAATTTATCTGCCTACAGCATTTATTTATTTTTTGAGAAAAGCGTAGAAACAAGCAACACTTACAAAACAAGCAAGGCGATTACACAAGTGAAATACTTAACGGGCCTCATGGCAAAAGGATTCAGATGCGTGTTGGCTGGTGCTGGTGGGAGAGACATCACCCAGCCCTGCAGGCGACCCAAAGTCCCTCTCGGTTAACAAGCTACTCCGGCACGTGCTGCTTAGAATCTGTCACGTTTTTGTGCCGGAAGGTAAACCACTCGTTATTAACAACGTACTGTAGAACTTTCCATTCCTAAATTGTCCTTAAAAATGTAGGTAATTATTATTTTTACCTACGGAAGGCCTTGAGCAGGATGGAGGACGTTTATAACAAGCAGACTTTTGTATCCAGACATCCAAAGATGCCCAAGGCTGTTTTCTGGCATTAGCAGAATTTAATACTTCTATCTATGTCACTATGTTCGTGTACTGCTTCCTAGCAAATTGTCGTGTCTGTGTAAGAAGTCATTATTTTAACCGTTTAATTAAAAAAAAAGTTATCTGGGTGGTTTCCACACAAGAAGGTGCAATGCCGGTTTAAACGGCTGCGGAGGGGCAATTCACGGGCGAGAGAGAGCAGGATTGGCTGCTGGATTCATCCCGCTGTTGAAGGAGTTTGTGCATCTGCTCCTCGTGGCAAAGAGTTTTCTAGTGAATTGTTTTACTTGTCCTAAATTCTTTCAGCCTGCGTCCTTTGTTACTAGGGAGAAAGCTTAAAACAGAAGTAAGCTCTGCTTAAGCTTTTGGCTACACCTTTGGGACAGCTACCTGTTTTTCCTGCTTTCTTGTTCTTACTGGGGGGAATGGCTGACGCAGGAGGTGACGCTCCTTTCCTGACTCTTATGCATTGGCAGATTTTTTTCTTCACCCCACCCCACCCAGGAAACAAGAGGATTATTTTTATTCCATCCCACTCTGAGTGCTCTTAGATGAACAGGGGGTTCAGGCCTGAATTCTCCTGACTCAGCCACGGCGTGTCCTGCGGAGCTGGTGCTTCTTGCAGGGTAAAGCAACCTTAGTGTGAGCATCACGAAGTGTCTAGTAAAAGGGATGAGTCATTCATGTGCCCATTTAAAAAGGCCCTTTTGACGACTATCACAGAGAAATCTTTCTGCCTGCTTACATTGTGTCCAGGAGCTGTATTACTTCAGCTACAGAGAAACAGTTAAATTTGTAAGATGCTATGGAGTGAAATGGACAGAGTAATCCCGGTGTTTATATCAGTGTAGTTTCTAGGGAACAGGAATAAGATATACCACATGTTATTTTATCTATATATTCAACTTGGATTGAATTGGCGTAACCATTTTGGATTAAAAAAAAAAAATTATCATCTTCATTATAACCACGCAAGACCTGTCAATATATTGGAAAATATATGGGCAGAGTTGTCGGGCGTTACTGCTCAAAAATGGGCTCTCTGGAAGAGCATGTGAAACAAGATGAGAACATGTTGTTAGAAATCTCTCTTTCAGTGTCTGAAGCAAAGAGGTGAGGTCTGCTGGAGCAGAGATGTCTTCTGTCTGCTCCGGGAAGTACTTGGGTGTCCTTCTCAGTGCAGAAGGGTAGAGTAGCTCCATACCCTGTACTTTCTCAAATCCCAAGGACCTTTATTTTTATCTTGCCCTTAATGACCAGACAATAAAGAAATAAGAATGTATTAATCTGGTGCCACGATGACTAGGGCACAGAGGAGCAGACCTCACTGACGTTACCCACCCCAGAAGCCTTGCCCAGGGCTTCTCAAAGGCTGTGTGCTGGGACTCTTAGGTAAAAGATGTGTTCCTAATGATAGCCATCCATTTTTGCACCTCTCCAATGGAGTGAAGGGTCACTTCAGTGTTTTTTGTTATTTTGGAAGGATGTTTTAAGTAACAGTTAAACAGTGTTATGGGAATACATGATAGCTCTGTACAAACATCCAGGAGGATGGATGGGAGCTGACCATCTTCGACTTGTTTCACCCTTTCCAGCCTTGCAGAAACACCTGGTGAGTGCTGGGATCACTCTTTTGTTTCAATATGAAAGTTTCAATTTACGTTATTCTCTGTCCTTTCCTGACATGGTTCAAAGTCTTCTCAGTAAAGCCCAGGTGACTCGCAGAGGTAACCACCACCAGGATGCCTTTCTCACCGTACCCTCAGCCCCTTCCACCCCTTGGATGTTTCATTTACAGCAATGACTGCTCCAACCAGCTGGTTGGTTGAAATACCCACATTCGAGGCAGATGATGTTGAGTGGACTCTGGCTCTCGGGCAGTTGGAGAGTTAAACAAGGCAGCCCACGACGGCGGGTTCCCCCTCCTGCCCCTGGCGCTGGATTTGGTGTGGAGCGCAGTGGCGTTCCAGTTCGGAGAATTCAAATGACCGTCCAGGTAGTCGGTTCCTAATGGCACAGTTTACCCTTTGTGAACATATTTTATGAAAGATCTCACTGTTTGTCTCAAGTTGTGAGGAAAAAAAAAAAAAAAAAAGCCCTAACCCAACTGTAAACGTCCAGGCCACGAAGCTGCCTAATCCAAACACAGGCACGAGCCGGGGGCTTTGCTGGCATTCGCCGCACGCGGGTTTTGCCCATGTGTTCCTTGGCCTGATGCTGAACGTTGTATTTATGAGCGCACACAGAAAAAAAAAAAAAAAAAGTCCTCTGAAGGAGATATGATCCTGATTTTAGCACCGGACTTTTAAGAAGGAAAAAAAAAGTGAAGCAATGGGGCCTTTGGGAGAGCAGCCACACTACGTTTTTAGACTCGTGAATGGTAGGTTAAAGCCCAGGGTCCCTGGGTCCGCCGGAGCAGGCGTAGTGGTTGGAAAGATGTTCTGAAAGATGTTCTTCCACCCTCTCTCTACAGCAGTGGGTTTGGCCTTCAAAGCACATCCCCAAGGAGAGAGAATCGAGGGTCTTCGGTGTACGTGGAAAATGGGCACTTGGCTGGTTTGGAAATAACTGGCTGTTTGGGGCAGATCCACGAGGATGAAGTGGCCCTGCCAGCTCTCTGATCCCACGCGTCTGTGTCCGTGGTTTTCCCGCTGCAGGAAACCTGGCAGCCTCCCACGCTGGGAAGGAGAGAGTGCTGGCACCTTTCGGAGGAGAGCAGAAAGGCTGAAAATAACCTGGCAGCTGACACGGTCCCTGCAGGCATCCCGGGTGCTCGCAGGGGTGGCAGAGGAACGTGCTTCTCAGCAGGGTATCTCCCCTCACTGCACTTGTTCTCAACTGCACGGAGTGGTGTTGTACCAAGAGACCCCGAAGACGATTTGCCTGTAGATCCCTCAGCTGGGACAGCAGGCTGTGCTCTGGGGATACGGACTTTTTCCTGATTGAATACAAGCTTGTCTTCTTTTTCAACATGGCAGATAGTTTTTCCTCCTTCTCGTCCTCCTCCTCCTCCTCTTCTGACCATGTTCTATGCTACGGTTCAGCTCCAGCTCCTTAGGGCAGCCTGTGATCTATATTTTTAGTACTTAAATTGAATTTTGAACGCTATTCTGACCCTGTGGTAGTTATGACTCTATCTGTTGGCAGCAGGACGCCGTCACAGCCCAGGGCTCTGCCACTTCTGATGGAAAAGAGAGACTTCGATTTGCAAAGCAGCGGACAGGAGTCCTGGGGGTAGCTTTTGGTTCGTGCATCCTTGTCCCTGTTGTACCCACAGGTTATGGTCATCCATCTCCCATAGCAGGCAGCATCCCAGTGCTGCATCCAAAGCTCCTCCACGACATCCAAGGGCTACAGCAAACCGGAGAGTAACTGCGGTTTGAAACAGTGGGCTCAGCGAAGCAGCCCTGTGCGACAGCAGTGCTGGCTTTGTGCTGTCTTGCCGTGTGGTGTTGACTAAATATCCTTTTTTTTGCACTGCTTTAAAAACATACTGCCAGGAACTCTGCTGAAAAGGTCAGAAAATCCCAGTTCATTGAAAATTCTCCCAGAAGGATATTGTGGTAAAATGGTCCACAGAAGCCCATGCAAGTGACCTTGCAGAGGTCACAGAGGGAATAACCAGAGGGATGAACAGGACAGGAGTATCAAGGGGTGACCTTCAAGGTACCAGTGATCTCGGGGAAATAGGCTGTGGGACCCAGAGGTCCCATCTGGTCCTAGCTAGAGTTAGGAGTATGGTCGCTGGGGTGACCTTTGGGATGAAATGTTGACATCCTTTCCTTCAAAACGTTTTGTACTCGGGCAGAATAGGAACTGCATGAGCTTTAGTGTTGGAAATGGTAAGCACTGTCATCCCGGTCCACTTGGTGGTGGAGCTTTGGGTCTTGCAGTGACGATGAATGCTTGACGTGGTGTCCTGGCTCCGTTTTTTCTCCTTATGGCTGCTTATTCCTGGGATGTGGCGGCGTAGCTGTTGCCTGTTATCTCATTTACCAGTTGCTCATAAGGGGGTACCTGGTGGGAGCTGGCAAATCCATCAGCGTGCTCGTGTACCAAAGCGATACCTCTGGCCTGCAGGAGAAAAGACTAAATGAACCCCAAAGTAATGTGTATTAAAAGAAAATGTAAAATGGCAGAGGCCACATGAACTAAGCAGAGGTATTTTCTAGCTGTCTAGTCTAACGTTTGGTATCATTTTTCTCTAGGATTACAGGGGCTTTCACCTCATAAATTTGTGCCTGTTTGAGGTCGTTAATCTTTCTTTACATGTTGCCTTGCAATTTTAGAGCTTTGCCACCATCTGGGATCACATTTTAAATGGAGTTTCCACTCAGTACGTCCCTTTTCATGAAATTATTTATATATAGAGAAATATATAATAAATATATCAGGACTGGGTTGTTTTTAAACATTTTCAGTGCTTTCGCAAGGGCTTACCTTGTGTGGAAAAACTTGTCTTCTCTAATAGAGAGCCATAACATTGACCAATTAAAGGATCACATTTGCAATATACTCTTAAATGGCAATTTAAAATATTGGTGAGCGACCTGCTTCGCCATCCGCTGGGGAAGGTGAGCTCCGTCGGAGAGTGCGGGGCCAGGGAGGGGCGTTCCTGTGTCGGAAAATCTTGGAGTATGAGAAAGCACCATCTGATGGCAACTGGATATCAAACCTGGAGAAGAATTGCTGCGGCTCCTCTGTTGCCTTTGGGATGGGACCTTCTTGGTAAGCATGTATTGCCCTTAGCTCCTTTTTCTTACAGACGTACCTTCCAGCCTGGTCCACTCCCGAAACCAAACGTGACCCATCTCTGGTGCTCTTAATAAACAAACCTTCTCCCCCAAAGCAGTACTGACCCGCAGTTGGTTGCACCAGCTTCTTCTGGCCCCGCCAGAGCCAAGATGTCTGTTCCAAGCCCCACTAATTATTTTAAAGGGATTTTGAACAAATAAATAGCCTGAACACTTCGGGGGTTCCTTGTGTAATTTTAGCTCTGGACCCCTCCAAGAATGCACAGAATAAACAGGTGAATCTGTAATCCATCCACAATTAACTCCATATACAGCGAGCAGCTCGGAGGCATGCTATGGAGGAATAGTGTCAATAAACAGGTATGCTGTGGGCCATGGAAATGTGGTCTTTATTATTGGAGAAGGATAGCTCTGACCAGGAGGTAGGGTGCAGCCTGGAAAAGCAAACAGTGCAGCTATACATCCTTCTGCCCCCACCCAACTTGATGGAATTCAAAAATCCGTCATTTCAGTGTACCCCTGGTAAAGCACATCCTCGCTTGCGTTGGTGTAAATCAGGGCTGACTCAGGAGGAGCAAAGCGTGGCTTTGTAGCTGAATGGCACGGATGCGGCAGGAAGGTTTCACCTACACCGGTGACTTTGCAAGTGCAACTTTGTGACCAGGGGAAAAAAAAAAAAATCCTTGGGATATTTTATAATGCCGAGGCATGAAATTGCACAGCAGAATTTTCTCCCAAGACCCTTTCCCCTCCGGCGTTTGTAGCCGCATGTGCAGCCATCATTCCCCAAGAAACCCAACGCCCAGACGTGAATCATTTCTCTGATTTTTCATGCTTTTAACTTTTCATTGCTGAGGCTTCGCTCAGCCGGGAGAAGTAGGGACCTGTTTCAGCTTTGAAAAACCTTAGACGGAGGGACGGCTGGGGAAAGGAGTTAAAAATGAAACAGCAGATTTATATATATAAAAAGTAAAAATATATGTTCTACATCTGAAGTTTATTTAGGTCCTTTGGGAGAGTGGCGCGGCACTACGTCTCTACTAAATTGCCAACATTTTATGGTCGTGCTGGCACCGAGTCAAACACACATCTCCTTGGCTTGGGTTGCTGTCTTAAAGCAGGCAGATTCCAGTATGTTTTTCTATGAACTGAATATTACTATTGACTGGACAAGGGAAGCTCTGCCCAGCAAGAACATATAGGTAACTTTTCTTTTTAATAGATCTATCGAGACTTAATTATTTCGATATTGCCTTACTGAAGAGCCGTCCCCTAGTGACCCACCCAGACATTAGATCTCTGTGCATTTTAAGACAGATATAACTTTTTAATTTTTTCTTATGGTTTTATTTTGGTTGGAATCATAGTAATAATTAGGAAGTTTGAAGGGCCTGTTTTAACTGATGAGCTGTTGTGTACGGAAGTGTGTTAGTAGCGTGCACATGGAGATGTGTGCGTGTGCATGTGTGTATAAAATATACACAGCACGAGGTACAGCTGGGATTTACACAAGAGGCTGAGCACTTTGCTGCTCAATTTCCTTTCAAAACCCTTGCCTACACGTGTATCTTTGTGCAAAACCACTGTGGTGTTCATCAATCAAGGTTGCTGCACATGTAGAGCTCCTACCACAAAGCCTCGCGGTGAGGAACCAGCAGCTCTCCGTAATCTCCCCCTGGTATGAAGAAGGGTGTTTTGCAGGAGTTGTTGGTTATTGTACAGCACAAGACGGTTGGACTTCAGTCGAGACACGCATCTTCCCACACTTCCCAGCAGCTGGGAGTGACCCAGTTTATCTCCTTTCTGCTTGCTGCTTCTTGCTCTTCTGCACGGGGCTGGGAAGCCGTTTCTGCTCGGGCTTGGGAAAGTGGAGCTTTGATCTGCAGATGCGTAAGGAGGAAGGGTCAAGATCTGAAGCAGAAGAGACTGGCAGAGAAACAGCCTGTTGGATCATGTTGATCAAATTATGCTCTGCGATGGAGAATCCTTTTTATTTTTTGGTCCAAAGTACAAGACAACTGAGAGCTTTTCTTTGAAGCTGAGCAGATGAGTTCATGCCTCAGTGCCTTGGGAAGCTGGAGAACTGTGCTTTACAGTTCACCCGTGCCTTCCACGAACGCTCAGGAAAACATTCAATAATCCCTCTCCGCCTGGTTTGCCAGGGTACCGCTCATCTTCACACCTTTCTGTTTGTGCCAAGGGCTTCCGTCGCTTTGACTGTTGGAGCCTCCGGTGCCCACAAGCCGTTACTGAAGTGTCCGTTGCGCCGAGTTAATCCTGTTTCTTTTGACAGAATAGTTGCTTCCTCTCATCGTTTATTCATACTTGCTATTGTTCCGTTTCCTTCTGTTTTTCAGGATTTTTCTGCCGTTAAGTGCACTCGGATTTGAGTATTTTGGTTACGTGGGTGCCTTTCAATGGGAAAAGAAATTATAGGATCTAGAGCGCGTAGGAATATTTATGACTTGCTTTGTGTTTCACCAAGCCGGGTTTCTGCGACGGGCACCCAGGGTGGCGTTTTGAAAGGCTGTCCTCAGTGTTGTTTTAGTATTAATGCCAAGTATGCTTTTGGTTATCTGAATCAATAGATAATCTGAGTTTACCTTATAGAAATAGGTAGAATAATGGATTTTTTTGTTCACCTTTTTGAAACGGATTCATTCATGACTCGCTACTGTTTTTTGAAAGACGCCGTTTGCGTTTGAGCTGTTGAGGTGCTCAGACGGGCGAGCAGAAACAGCAGAGGCTCCTGAAGCTCTGCTGGAGTTTATTGTGGCGTGAAGGAAGGTAAAAACCCGTGATTGCAAAGGATAAAACTTACTCGATATATCTCTGGGCTCCTCCTCATTTGTGGTGGAGAGGACAGGGTCTTCCCCACCCTCCAGCGTCCCCCTCCCGTGCCGCGTGGTCACTTGCGTGGCCATAAGAATAACATCCCGGGCCCTGGCCGAGCAGCGGGTTGTTTGAGGACAATGTGGGACTTGTTTTCCTGCACACGTGTAGGAGAGCGTGGAGATTTCCCTAGGCTGAGCTGGGGTATCTAACGCTGGGATTAAATACTCGGTCGGAGTTTATGTAATGCCATACCAATCAGGAGGCTGAAAGGAGAGACCATGTGCATTTACAGTCCCAGAGAAGAGCGTTTACTCTGGTGTATAATAGCCTTCTGTTGGGTTTTAGTAGCGTATAGTTTAGTAAATTAGGAGTCTTCAGGTACTTAGCACTTTAATGGTTCTCACTAAGAACATAATTAAACCATAGACCCCTTAGGGAGAAAAAACAGTTTATTGTGCATATTTTTAGAATCTGTTACCAGCCCTCGTAAAACCTGGTAGATACAAGCCAGAGAACATACCTTAGCTGGTGACCCAGAATTCATTCAGCAGCCCCCGCCGAGTGTCGCCCCGCAGTCACACGTTACAAATCTGCCCCGTGAATTATGGAATTAATTTTCCCCAATCTGATTTCAAAACGCATTTGCAGCGCAGTTTTTCTCCGGCTGCTGGAGGTGTGAGGGAGGCAGAAGGTTTATTATATTGCACCTTGTGCTGACACGTAGAGACGGGTTTTGCTAATCGTTTTTTTATTTAGAAACATTTTATGTTGCGCAGAGTTATCCAGAAACAGGGCTTGTTGGAGACAGGGGCTCCGCTCTGTTCCTCTCACCGTGCGTCTGCCTTGGGCTTGTTTATTTAGTTGCATCTGACTTGGAGCTGCATTTTTCTGTGTCTGTGCGTGTCAGGAGTTCACAGTTTTCGAAGCTGGGGAACTCCTGGCTGCTTCCAGGCTGCTTCTCCTTGCGAAGCAGCCACGAAGCAAAGCGTAAAGCTCCAAATCCCCAGCGAAACAAGCCGGGTGAGGTGATCCTGGAATGCTTTTCCCTCCTCCTCCCGGGCTCTGACACCGCCGCCTTCTGACACCACCGCGATGTTTCCTAGGATGTGATTACACCGGGAGAGCACTAGGCATGCCTGCGTCGGGCAAGTTTCCTCCCTAACCCTGGCAGCGTGCCCCATGTGCTGGGTGCAGCACAGCGGGACCCACCGGACGGGACATTGGGTGCCCCGAGCACCCCTGGGCAGCGGTCAACTCGGGTGCAAAAAGGAACCAGGAGGCTTTCCAGCATCACAGGTGCTTGCATTCAGCACCGCAGTGATTCACACGTTGCCCTGGGTCTTTGCTCTTGCCTCGACACCCCTTCCCGAGTAAACATGGCTTTCTCCCCGGGAATCCTGCACTGCGTTACACCCGTGCTCGCAGCATCTGGAAGGCATCGGGAGGAACACACACATGCACACACACACACACACACACACACACACACACACACAGAGTGTTCTCCTTCCCCAGCAGCCTTTTAATGGATTTTTGATACAAGCGAATCACTTCTCTATCGCTGTGTTTTGTTTTACGAACTGGAGGTTTATGTGCCCGAGAAGGGGCTGCAGCAATGGGGAGGAAGGGTCCCTTACTGATCATGTCCCCGGAGACTCCATCATCAGCACGGTTCTTATCAAATGCCTTCCCTTCCCTCTGTCAGAACAAATGCTGGCTGTTACTTGTGTGTCTGCTGCTGTTTCAGACTTTTGGTCTTGCTTGTCGTTTGAGTTACCTGGCCTGTCGCCCAGCATTGCCCCCACTGACGCTGTGATAGTGTCGGCGCTGATAAGGTGAAGGATGGCAATGCTATAGCACCTGGGAGTGAATTATTAACCCACGCCAGATTTCTGTGCTTCACTTCTCCTTTTTCCCCATTTCTACTTCAGGATAAGAATTAGGCTGCTGCTAAAATACATAAACCGCAGGCGCCCCGGCTTTGCCAGCCTGGGCTGTTCCCACGCGAGCCCGTACGTGGCTGCTACGTCAGCCCAAACAAAGAACTTTCATCTGCTTCTTGTCACACTGCAGTGGGACCAGAGGCAAGAATTTTATCTTTCTGCACTTAAGCACGGCAAACTGGGGGGACAATATCTTGAGTCCCAGCCCGAAGCAACAAGCGGGATTTGCTGGCCACAGTTGGCCGTGATAGATGAGGGCATTGGCGTGAGCCTGTGATGGAGGGGAAGGGGATGGGGGAACCGAGTGGCACATTCGATAGCTGAGGATGGTCTTTGCTTTAAGATTAAACAGTGTCAGCCCTGCCCTGCAAAGCTGCAGTCGAATGGAGAACTGCTCTGTGCCATCAGAGGTGCTGGAGCGAGGGCAGAGGAGGGCAACGAAGCTGGTGAAGGGCCTGGAGAATAAATCTGATGAGGAGCGATTGAAGGAGCTGGGACTGTTTAGCTTGAGGAAGAGGAGGCTGAGGGGAGACCTCATCACTCTCTACAACTACTTGAAAGGACATTGCAGAGAGGTTGGTGCTGGTCTCTTCTCACAGGTAATTTGCGATAGAACAAGAGGGAATGGCTTCAAGCCGCAACAGGCTAGGTTAAGGCTGGACATTAGGAAAACATTCCTCACAGAAAGAGTGATTAGACACTGGAATAGGCTGCCCAGGGAGGTGGTGGCGTCACCATCCCTGAATGCATTTAAGAGTCGTTTAGATGCGGTGTTGGGGGATATGGTGTAGGGGAGAACTTTGTAGAGTGGGGTTGATGGTTGGACTCGATGATCCCAAGGGTCTTTTCCAACCTAAATGATTCTATGATCACGTTATAAGATTTAATTACGTATGTAAGTGGGTGTGTAATTTCATGCTTAATGCTGCCTGTTCTCCATGGTCCCTGGCCATAAGTGCTGGAAGGGATCGGGTCCCGGCACAACTCCGCAGCATGGTGCCGATGGGGAAACCATGGCACATCGCAAGAGGGGGTAAGCGGGAGAGCCGCCTTGCTGCAGCTCTGGCGTGCTGCCATCAGGCGGTTACGTGCTGGAAGCCGGCTCATCTCGGGCTGCATATTGCAACTTCTAGGGCTGATACCTCATCTAGGTTGGTTTTGGTTAATGCACTTTAAAAAAATAAATAGAAGAAGCCAAGAAAGCAACCTGCCTTTTTGGAAGGATAAAAGCATTTCTCAGCAATTTGGGATCAAGGTAAAAAAAAATCTCTTTGTGAGCCTCCCCGATGTTCTGGGAATGCTCAAGAGTGGTCCAACAAGCAGATTAACTCGAAACAGGTCCCGTGCAGAGGGGAAAGACCCTGGTGGCACCCGGGGCTGCGGCAGCCCTGACCTCCCGCCCTGTGCCGGAGCAGACTTGGCAGAGCTCCTTGACCCCGACACCGCTCCATCCGGCACCGATGTCCGAGGAAGGAAGGATGCGGTCTCCTGTCCTAAGGGGTTACAGCAGCCTCAAACCCATATAAAGCAACAACTTTATTAATCCCAGCTTTGCTAATAAGGAATTACAATAGTTGTGGGATTTGGCAGTGGAAGCACGCTCAGTTGCCATGCATAGTACAGTATTTTCCCTGTTTTGTTTGTATTTTTGATTTAACTACAAATAATTTAAAGATGTGTTGTGTCTCCTTCAATTAAAATTTGTGTCTTCAAACTCTTTTTTTTTGTTGTTGCAGTTTTAAAACAATACCAATGAATCTGAGCTTGTCAGATATGTTAAGATAAATTAATTTCTTTCTTTTTCCTAAAAACAGCATTTCTAAGGGTGGCAGTTATTAACATATCAGGATTTGGTTTTGTTTCCTTTGTAAAATTTGCAGCTTTATTGTACTGGATGGAAGATCTCCCAGTGTCAAAAAATTTCAGGCTGATAGAAGAATAATATTGTCACAAGGCCAGTATGTAAATACCTTAAACCAATATAGCATGTTTAGAGGAATTACACTTTCCTCTCCCAAATTACAATTTTGGAAAGCAACTCTACCACCACATTTATTTCAAATTTAAACATTTTGAAAGAATATCTCCTAGGTTTTGAAATCTGGTTTCCATTCCTGGCTCTGTTTGACCTGCTGTGTGACCCTGAGAAAATCTTTTTCTCAGTTTCTGTATCTGCTTAGTTGCTCTGATGATCTTCAGCGCTCACGCAGAGCAATTTAACATCCGTCGGTGTGGAGCTACGTGTAGCATTTCAGTATTAAATAACAGCGGTTTTCATTTCAGATGAGTAAGTTTTGGTTATGATGAAAAAAGAGAAAATTAAAACTCTTGTTTTTTTAAAAAGATGTATTGGTTTAAAAATTCCTTGGGTTTGCATGAAAAAAATTGAATGAAGTCATTTTCTCTAAAATGAAATGAGTGCCCAGAGGCAAAGGACGGTTCTGCTGTGAGCAAACTGGGGGAAAAAAATAAGGAAAAAAGGCCAAGAGCTCTGTAGCTCCCCGCGATGGTGAGCCTTGGAGAGGGATTGATTCTTTTTCTCTTCCCTCTTTCAGACGCAGCCAGTGCCCAACCCCATCGCCTACTTCATGCATCGCTCGCCGTGGTGGTTTCATCAGTTCGAGACCTTGGTCAATCACTTCATCGAGCTGGTGGTGCCATTCTTTCTCTTCCTGGGACGGCGGATGTGCATCATACACGGCCTCTTGCAGATCCTCTTCCAGGTGAGATGCTCCTGGGTTTGCTTCTTAAGGGTCACATCTTCTCCTGGGACGGAGCAGGGGGTGTTCAAAGGGTATAAAACCTCTCGTGGGCTGGGACCCAGGTGACCAGGATGCAGACACACATTTGTCACACTGGGTCCTGCAGCAAGGGACATGGCCACGCGTGCCGGGAGCAGCAGTGGTGTGGTTCGCTGGAGCCTGTCTTCTCCGAGCAGGAGCAGCATCCAAAGGAACTGACTCAAGCAGCAGGTCAAGAGTTCAGGCTCAAGTGAATCAAGATGATTCACAGCTATTAGCTGTTGGCTCTCGGGTGGTTCACGCTGGCGTGGCTGCTCTTAGCGCGTTGCTGGAGGTTTCTTTCCTGTGCTGCTGGTTTGGTTTCCATTCATAGGATGGCAGAGAAACATCAGCCCAGGACCAGTGCAAAGGGTCTGATCCTGCGGGTGTCTGGGATGAATAATTGCAGTTTCTCCAAAAGTTAATTTTTATAGACATCTTTCACCCTTTGAAGGGATTTTTTTATATATTTAACATTCAAGGGCTGTTCTTTGTCTTTCAAAATGTTTGAGCAGTTTTTTTACAACCATCAGATTTACTGAGCCTAGGTTCGTAGTGAAAATAATTTCTTCAAAAATGAATGGCATTCACATTCCAGTTGATTTTTTGGGTTTGTTTTTTTTTTTGTGTACGTGAAATAAATAAATCTGTGCAAAAGTCAGAAGACAGAAGCTCCTGCATATATATTTTCCTAGACCACATCTGATTTCTCTTGTCTCTGCCCCGACATAATTCAAACAGCTCGTTAAACCCCAGCCGCTCTGACTCGCAGAAGCACAGCTCTCAGCCCTTGCTGACTGCGGTGTTTGTTCGATATCATTTCAGCATCGTGAAATTCATACTCAGTAGCTGTTACTGCTTCCTGGAAATACGTGTGATGCTTAAACTGGAGAACAGCTTATAAACTCTATTGGTAAACCACAAAAATGCTGATCAGATTTTAAAGGGCTGACATAAAAGGTGCAGGATTTGTGCCCTTGCAGGGATGCCTGATCATTCTCCTGCTTCTGAAATGCGTCCCGTTATGTCTGGCTACCGCCAAACACGCAGCTTGTACCTCTGCTTGCTCAGCACACCTTTTTGGCATCGGGTTTGGTTTTGTTGGGATGGATCTTCTCAGGCTGGAGGTCCCGGCAGTGGGGCAGAAAAGGTCTGACCTGAAGAGGTCTCAGGGCATTGCTCCACGAGGTGCCAGTTGTGTTTGTGACGGGCATCGCACCTGAGGTTTTCAGTGTCATGGGCAGGATTATATTCAGCCCAACCCTAAAATAAACCTGCTCTTTTGTCTCATGGACAAAGCAAAACATCCCATCTCTATCGGCTGCTCATTGCAGAAGCATGCGGGTGTTGACATGGCAGAGATCAGATTAGCGAGCAGGAATTGCGTGCAGAAATAAGTTTGTGTGAAACAATATGTAGGGAGGATAGCGATGGCTCTTTCTAAGGTGAGTAGACCCAGAAAAGGAGCAGAGCGCACCACGGTGGGCGGCTTGTCAGAAAACAAACCATGCTGCCGCATTCCAGGCAGAGCTGCCGTGACTCGGGGCAGAGCTCTGCTCGCATCTGCCTTGGCAGAAGAATAGTAGCGTGATGGACTGAGATGGTGATGCTTTATCTTCACGTGTTGGCCAGAAGAAACTTCCATGACCAGAAAGCCTGACCAAACGCTCCTCTCTCATCCCCTTCTCGGCTCTGGGTTTCGCCGTCCTTGCCGTGTTGCCGGGCAGGGGCTGGGATGGGGCACACGGGGGATGCGCCCCAAGCCCCTGGCCGTGGCTCTCCGCCTGGCGCACGCCTGCAGCCTCACGGCTCCTCCGAGGGCCCCTAACGAGCAGCACGGCTCTTTGTGTGCTGGGGGACTTCAGCCGGAGCCAGTGGGATCTGAAAAAGCCAACTACATACAATAAAGGCTCATAATGACATATTGTAAATGCATGCATCTAACCACCCTTTAATTGGCACTTTATTGATAGTTTGCAATTACTGACTTATTTCTATCATGAGGGGAGTCTGCAAAGGAAAAAAGGGTCCCAGTGTAAAATGCAGCTCTGGTGCATTTATAGCGTTTCAACAAAAACCTGTTTATTTAATATTTACTGCCCCTTTTCTTCATTCAGAATGACTTTTATTGACAATACTTCTGCTCTGCAAAGGAAGCAATAAAGTTTAATGTTGATATACCACTTAATTCTGCTTTTCAAGATTTGAATTGACATTACATGCAAGTTTTATTGGACATTTTATAATTGTTATTGGAGTCATGGTGGCTAGGTTGAGTGAGTGTATTTTTCCAGATTCCAACTGGCCTGGAGAATATTGCTTTGTCAGGAACCCGAAAAAAGTTGTGCTTTAAAGAAAAAAAGCCTTCCCCCCCACCCCCCTGAAGTGTGAACTTACTCTTCTTGCCTAGTTCTCGTTTGTAAGGAAAAAGGCTTAGTGAGTTTGGAAATGTCAGAAAGGAGGGACTCGGCAGCCCGCCGGCTCAGCAGAGACGAGAGCGTGCGGGGAGGATGGATGTCTGTCCCCCACTGCATTCCTGTGGGGTTGTGCTGGTTGTGCCCTAGGCAGACTGGGCTGGTCCTGGTGTGCGGGACCACCCTGGGCCACCTACTGTGCGGGGAGATTGGGGTGATGAGGGCTGAAACACACACTGCGTAGGCGCATCTCTGCACTGTCCCCTCCCCGTGTTCGCCACCCACCCGTGTCCTCACAAGACCTGCAGCAGGGAGCCCGCGGAGCCGGGACACCCCACGGTTTCGGTGCTTGGTGTGCGTTGATGTTGCCGTGATCTTGGTTTGGGCTCTGCCTGCTCTGATACGAGTCCCTGTAGCTCGAGCTTCCAGAAATCTCCCCCTTTTGGCTGCTTTTTGATCTCGAATTAATTGAAGAGTCTTACTTATTGCAAGTCTCTCGGTATAAATAGTCTTTGCTTAAAAAAAAAAAAGAAAAATAAAAATCAAGGAGTGAGTTGAATGCTGGCCAGTTCCCATTAGAAAAATCATTCCCCATTGTCGCTAACCGCCAGATTGGGGAGGGCTTTGTGATTTACAGCTGTGGGTGTAGTTTTTGCAGGACATCTGCACACAGAGAGATTCTCAATCAGATTGCAGCGCCCAGAGTATGTTTGCCAGGATCAAAGGTGAGTGGAGAGAAAAATGTCATCCAAGGTTTTACAGCCAGGCCCCGTCAGCCACTCGTCCCCCGGGTGGGCTGCGGAATTGCTCCCCAGCCACCAGCGCAGCTGCTCGCAGTCCCGGCCAGCGGCTCAGGGCTGGGGACTGTCCCCATGGGGTGGCACGGGGTCCCACCAGGCTGTGTGTGTCATCCGTTCTAGGGACAGTCAGAGTGGCTACGTGTCCTCCGCACCGGTGACTCCTTGCTCCCAAGAGAGAGGTTTGAATGGGCTGTGCTGACCTTGTCATTAATTGCTGCATGAAACCCTGTTCCCGAGGAAGCTGTTTGCACTGAAGAGATGACCGTGGAGGGGAAGCTCTGGGACATGGCGCCTCCAAGGCTGAGGAATCTCTCTCAGCCAGTGCAGCCAACAGGCAGGTGCGTGCTCAGCGGACTAAACGGTTTAACAGTGCCCATCTTACTGTCTCCCATCACGCGTGTCCTAAAAGCGAAGACTCCCACACTCTCATCTGCACAGGTTGGCATCAACCCACGAGGCTTTTCTCTTCCTTCTGCGTCTGCTGGGACTCAAACCCCTTGGGTTTCTGAGACCCAAAGTATTGCATCAGCCCATCCCACCTGCAAGGGAGCCCGCTCGAAAGATCTCAGCCGGCGTGAAAGCATTAGCGGGTGATGGTGGCAAAGCTTTCCCTTTAGACAGCCTGGGCCGAGAGCATCCCTTTGCATTTAGAAAGAAATCTTAGATGAAGGGCAGCCAATCATAGAGGATATCCAAGGTAAATATGCAGCATTGTTTCAAAAAAACATTCTTTCCAGCATTTACAGTACATAGAAATCCAAATCTAAACCAGAAATTAAAGTAAATGAACGTTTAACTTTTAAGCTTTGTTAGGGATTTATTGTAAGCAGGTGCCAGACTTGACGTGCTGAGCAACACTGCTGCGAATTGTCTCTGCCAAGGAATAAAGCTGGAGGAGACTTGTAACTCAGCTCCTTCCCTGCTCGGCTCTGCGCTACAGCGCTGTAAAAACAGGCTGGTGAGAAATGGCCAGTCTGAGCCACGGAAACCTCCAAACAAGCCTGAGGTGGAGTTTGCCCTTTGCACATGTGTAACCGAGAGCCCTTAGAGTTTTTGAGAGTTCGTTAAATACTAAAAGCTTTTTACTACCGCTTATTGTCATCCTTCCTGGGGAGTATAGGGACATGTTGTAGTTGCTATGTAGAGGCGGGACCATGTTTGCCAAGATGCTCGTGTCTGGAGCAGGGACATGTGCATCACCTCATTAGATTTAAACTTCCATCGCTGAGTTTGTGGGTTTGGACACCTCTAATTCCTAAAGATGGGATTGTTTCCATTGAATGTCTCTTGATGGTGGCTATTGAATGTGATGCTCACTTTACGCGATGGAAATCCAGCTGCAGCGGGCCACAGTGGCCGATGTTTTACAAATCACTTCAATGAATGGTTCTTGCAGTTTGAGTCTGATGGTACCAGTTGGCTGATTTTGTAGTTAGTGTTGGGGTCTGAGCCTCAAAAATACGCATGTAGATCTGAAGCACCCCAAAGTCCAGGAGAATTCAGTCCAAAATGTGGCTTTAGTATCTGGAGGTGGAAGAAGGTCTTGGAGGGTCTTGGAGACCATAGGTGAGATCTGGACCCTGTTATTCTTGGTTCTGTAGAAGCATCGAGCCAGAGCCTGTCCGTGCCCTGAGGAGCTTGTGGTTTTAAGGGGGAGGAAGGATGAAAGTGCTGCCTAGGGAAGGCACGTCCTTTCCCCTGCCTGCAGGTCGATGGCACAGGACCTTTTCCCACCACACCACCTACGAGAGCATTGTGTTGTCTCTCCTGTCTCCCCGCTGATGCTTCCATCCCCTGTGCACAGATGGTCGCCTTTGCGTGCCCGTAGGTCCGTCCCTGCGCTCAACCACCCACGGCCAGAGAGAGCCGAGCACCAGCAGCGTCCATGAGTGAAACCGGAGAGGGTGCAAACCCACGGCCTTGCTGCTCTGCGGGTGTTTCGCTCTTCTCTGGAGCTGGCTCCTAAAACCCTGAAGCTGCATGTTTTTCACGACGTCTAATGCACAGCTTACACCAGCGAACGTATTTCTTGGCTCCTTAAGCCAGGCAGTAAAATTACACTGCTTTGGCAAACGAGTTGATGAGGGGAAGCGAGAGGAAAGCCAAAAAGCCAGGAAAAAGCCACCTTGCCCCTACGAGCTGGCAGGTAGAGCTGGGTTAGGGGAGCATGGCGAGGAGGCTGCAGGGCCCGCATGGGAGAGAGCTGAGGTTTCTTACAGCCAGGGGGTGGTTTTGGCTGTGCCAGATGGGAAGGAGCTTCAGTATCACAAAGGCAAAATCCATAAATAAATAAAAAGTAAATGGAAAGTATAAAGCTAGCACTGTTGGAAAAGCAGGGTCATTCCTTTGGTTCCATGGCGCTCTTCTGGGTTATAGTCATATAGGCACAGTTTGGGATTTTCAGGATGCGGGGAGAGCTTTAGGCATTCAAATCCCGTTGGATTTGTATGAATTTTGGGAACCCAACTCCTTTGCGTGGCCCCTGAAGACTCCCGGCTTGTCCTCCTGCGGGGAGCATCCTCTGCGCAGCCTCGTGCCTGGGGAGCTCCCAAGGCGGGACGGGGTGGGCTCAGCCCCCGGCATCACACGTCAGGACAGAAGTTCCCTGAAGGAGCCGGAGTGGCAACGCCTTGAGGTTGCCAGTTCTTCACTGCCACGCGTCCTCGTCCCGCCCAGGTTTGGCAGTGGGCTTTAACTCCGGGCTGTCCCAGGATGTTTTTCAGCGGGAGCTGTATCTAAAGCAGAGGGATGACAATGCCAAGAGCGAAGCTGAATTCCAGCCTTGCGGAAGGCAAAGATAAAAACCTCCGCAGCCAAAAACCCCCTCGAACTGAGAGCGCTGACAAAGAAAGCTCCCAAGACAGCACTCGGGGTCCGGCCAAGGAGCTGCGCGGGAAGGCGGCAGCTTTACGAGCTGGTGGAGGGCCAGGGGGGAAGGACCTGCTGAGAGGGAGCCCCCGGGGTGGGGGGGGCTGCAGCAGAAGCCTCCTGCAGCGGAAATCTCCGGCTCTTTTCCCTGGGAGACAAGCGCTGAGTGCTACCCTTGCCCACCCTGGGCACCGCACCGGGGACACGCAGCTCCTGTGCTTTGGGGAGCCGGGAGCACATAGGAGAGTGGGCAGCAAGGTGATTTGCCTCTTATTTTGTTTTTCTAAGCAGAAAGCAGTTGTTGAATAGATATTTTCTACCTTTTTTTTTTTTTTTCCCTTGTCTTGGACAAACCCCAGCCTCCTAAAAATTTTGATGGAAATGGACATATTCCTCCAGTTGATCCCTTTCCCATCTCCTCTCCAAAGCTGTGCATGGGAGGCGAAGCAGGGCTTTTCCCCCGCCAGCTCTTTTGGGATGGGAGGACCGAGCCCCCCGCTTCCACCGCTGCTGCCTCTGCCATGCCGCAAGACGTTGGAGGGATGAACTGCCCTTCCAGCCACACACATGCAAATTAAATCATGCTGTTGCAGTGCCACAGCTGCAACATATTGTGTTGCTGACTTAAGAGGTAGCAGAGGTCACAGCAGCAGCCCAGAGAGAAGGAACAAAAATTAAACAGCTCCCCCTTTCCCTGCAGAAAGTGTTTGAATCCAGTGTTTGTTTTCACTTGTCAGATAGGAGCTTGGTTTTGTTCTTTTTCTTACACTGGTGTAAATCAGATGTGTCTCCAGGTGGATTATCAGGGTTACGCAAGTCCCAGGCTTGTGGCAGAGGAATCAGGCCCCTCGTTTGTGCTTTAATCATGCACTTATAGGACATTTGAACTGCCCAAGTAGTTGTTTTTCTTTACTGTTGCAGAGTAGTGTCGTAGCCTTGTGAACAAATTGTGCATGAGGATAAAGCCGCTGCCCAATTCGCCATAGGAGCCACCCCAGGGCTGCTGGGAGGCAGCAGCCAGGAAATTCGGGCATCCGTCCTGCACTGCTCCCGTGGAGATCGGCACCGTGACTACCTTTGAGTTAAAAGACTGCAGATGCTGTTCCTCCAGGTGATATCCTCAGGCCAGCCGCTGATTTCACTTGCAGATGCCCCTCAAGGTGGGATGCAGGGAGCGCGGTCCCCCCGGAGCAGCGTCCCTGGGAGGCTGCGGGCGAGTGGGTGTTTGCTGCTGGGGCTGGGCGGCAGCGCGGCCTTTCCCCTGCGCAAACAAAGAGGAAATTCAGCCTTCACAAAAGTCCAAATTTTGTTGATTTTGTTGTGGTTTAGAAAAAGAAAAAAAAAAAAAAACAAACGGAGAACGTCCCAGGAAAATTAACAGCAGAACATGAGTTTGCTGCTGGGGGGGGAGCGGAACGGCCTGATGGAAAATAGTTTTGCAGCTCAATTGTTTAAAAATCTGCTTTGGACTCAGGTCTGAGACGGAGGACGCAGGGAGAGCGTTTTGAAAGGTTGTTTGGGAACCTTGAAGCACTGGACTGAGGTTACGGAGATTATTCATCATGGCTGCAGCCCCCGGGTCGCTGGGGCCAGCCTTGAGCCCCTATCCCGGTCCCGTGGGCAGGGGGTGGCCGGGGTCCTCCTGCCCCTCGCTCGTCCTCCAGCCCTCCGCCCTGGCGCGGCTCCAGCTCCGCTTTGCTCGACAGCAAAACAAAAGGAACGTGAAATCGAGGGAGGTACAGGGTAGATTTTCTGTTACATTTCAGCCACCTTAAATTAAATACCGGGCTACACACCCCCCCAGAAAAAAAATCCAACTTAAGCAGGCAGAACCCAAACTATTTAATCACTCCTATATTTGATTTCACATCCAGCTTGATAATATCTGTTGCGAGGCAAGGCTGCCGTGCCAGACACGAGAATACCAGCACATACCACCCCAAATCAGTAAATAACGCTGCTCGTATAATGGTGTCTGGTATTAGTTAGCAACAAGTTAAGTTCTTGCATTCTGCAGTAGTCGGAGTGACTTAGAAACACTTACTGTTAGCCATAGGAGTGCATTTAATTAGCTTCTGATTCAGGGGGCTGGGGGTTTTTTCTCCTCTTTTTTTTTTTTTTTTTTTTTTTAAATCATTAAATAAAGTGTCACCCCTAGCCAGTGCTGTAAACTCTATTTTGATTGTGGCTGCAATAACCCCTTTGGGCGTCATTCAAATTGTACTAAACAGTTTCTGGAGAGTGCTGGTTTCTCTCAAAATAAACCAAAGTCCGGCTTTGACAAGCTCTAATGAAAAACAAATTGTTATATTACTTAGAAAAATAATTTGAAGGAAGTCTGAATTAGTTGTAAAGGTGGAAAAGGTTCAGCTACTTGAAAATAGAAATTTGGAAGGTATTTATTTTAACCATTAAGCCAGCGGCCTTGAAATACAGCCTTGTTTGTTACAGAATGCGCCTAACGAGAGACATGAATCATGCTGTTAATCAGTATGGGAACTTGATTAATTGGAAAGGGGACCGTCAGTGACTCCAACAGGCGGAGCCGCCTGGCAGCAGTCTGCGACGGAGCCCTGGAGCTGGTGTGATTTACCATCAGTCATCCTGCTGGCACGCGGAGAGAAACTTTGGAGGGATCCCACAGCCTTGGGTTTGCGGGTTGTTGTTTTTTTTAAATTGAAAATAGAATGTGGTTATTTGGGACACTGTCGGCCTTTGATTTTTGGTGCCTCCGCGTTTGATTGTCCTACTCGAAATGTGTTTTCCACGGAAGAGGGTCCACTGTGTCTTGGAGGCATCTTGTTAAGATGTCCCGGGCCGGGATGCCTGTTGTCTCACCTTTGCTACCGATAGTGGTTTTGCTTATTAAACCCGAGAGCGAGATTTTACGCCCAGCTATGAAATCAGATTTGCACGGGAGGCCCCCAGGATGCAGAGCACTGCCATGGCTGTAAAAACGCAGCAGGAAGGTCCGTATTAATTTTCACTGTTGACTGGGGCTCTTGGTTTTGGGGCCAGGAAGAGTCTGGCCATCCAAGAGCACTGGTTTAGTTTCAGAGCAGCATATATTTGCTCATACGGCAAAAGGATACGGTGGCAGGGAGGGGAGGGAGCATGTGGCCGTGCCAGAAGGATGAGTTCCAGCTGCGTTTCAGGTTCGTGGTGGAAGGTGCCACGTGTCGGGCTATCCCAGTGGTGGTGGCCCAGTTCAGTGCCGTTGGTATCATCTCTGTGCCACAGAAACCCCCATGGCCAAGCCAGGGAGACCCAGGGACCGGGCAGGCTCTGGTGCCCCCACATCCTTGGGCATATTGCTAAGCAATGAGGTTCAAAGATCACAAGTTAGATCTCCAAATTGCAAGATTTCCTTAAGTATCGTGAAAATGCAACCAATTCTGGCTGCCCTAAGTATTTTGTCTGCGTTACAGCCTTCCAGGGTACTCAGAAGTCTCATTTTCTGTGCTGTTCTGTGTAGGCTTTACACTGCTCTCCTCTTCACACTACATGAACACCTTCCAGAGCCGTATTAAACGATGTGGCTGACATCCACCACATGTGGTCCTTCCTTTGCCAAGGGAAGAGATTGGGGAGGTTGGGCTCTAGGGCTGTGAGGCAGGTTTGGGGCTTCCTCCCCCCCCCCGCCCCCCGGCTTTTAATTTTGCATTTGATTTTCAAGATTTCTCTGCAGCCCAGAACTTTTATGTCTGCAGTCCTGTAGCAGAATGTCCAGGTGCTTGGGCTTGAAGAGAAAAATCAATTACGACGATGTTGTCAGTGAAATGATATGAGTTGGCGAGGCTGCAATAGCTTCAAAACATCTGCACTTTCCAGATGTGATTCGCTCGGTGCTATGCTGCAGCATTTGGGTCCAAACAAGGATGGGAGATAAAGTATGTGTTGCACATGTGATTGCATGTATGTCTAAGTGTATGTATAAAACATTATGTCTAATAAGAGCCAGACCAGCTATAAACCAGAGATGTTACTGAAGTCAATGACATGATCTTGAACATGCACTGTTACCATGTTTCCAGTGATGATTATTTATTTATGTTTAGGTGTAGCTACTAAGCCTAACTAAAACCATTATGAGCCATTAACGTTGCCCAAGCCAAAGGACTCGCCCACTAATACGTGTCAAATGTCTTTAAGCTGTGGATTTATCCAGTTTCAGTATAATGGCTTGAAGTGATGGTAAAGTTCTTACAAGCTTAATCACATTTTCTGTATCTTGTTCCTCATCTGAACTGGTCAGATTGTGTCTTCCCAGCCCTTGGCTCTCACCAAGTCTTTGCTTTTCGGCAGGGTGACAGTGGTGATCGTGGTGGTGGTATTTGGATTTTGGTTTCTTTCCTCCCACCATCTAGATTACGGGACCTTTAAATAATGTTTTATATTCCATTTCAAAAAAAGAAGAAATCAGAACAGCCTAACTGGAAACAGATGGCAGATTATGAACTTTTTTTAAAGGGAATTTATAATACATGTATTACGAAGAGAATCATTTAATAGTGTCAGATATAGACGTGTGAAGAGAGAACGTGCCCATTCGAGGAGTGGAAGGGGCTGGGAGTGGGCTGTTGCCTTTGGTGCCGTGTTCTTGGGGGTGGGGGGAGGATTTTGCCGCAGTTAACGGCTACAGCGAGCTCTCCTGGGGGAAAGGAGGGGTTCCTACCATTACTGCTCTTTAGTCTTTCCTCCGGTATCACTGGCTGTTAGAATAGTTTATATTACGCTCTTACCTTGGGTTTCTGGGCTCAGGTTAGCGCAGCCAGGGAGCCCAGTGGGCTAGAGCTCCTCTGAACAAGCTGTACCTCCCCGTGTGTTGAAAATGTTAACTCTGTTGACTCTGCCCTTGGCCGTGTCCAAATTTCCCTGCAGAGACGTAGCTCTATGCATCTTCCTCACCAGCAGGAGTCTTCCTCGGCGGCTGGGCGCGTGGAGGGGGTGTGTGCTGGGGGTGAAGGGCAGTGCAGCTCTCCGCGTCGCTGCCATGCACGCGTCGGCTGTGCCGGGACCCGGTGGCAAAGACCTGAGCTGCAGGTACCAGCTCGTGGGCTAGAGCTTCGTTTGGGGCCATGAGGGTAACTCAGAGCTCATTCAGAGTCTGTGCCCCAGTGATACCTGCTGTCCTCCCAGGTGGTCAACTCAGGTTTTTTTATTAATTTGCATATTTCAGTAAGTGATTTTTCTGCCGAGTTAAATTAGTGCATCTTTTATATGTGTGGGTAGTTGGATTTAAACACACCTTGTGCCAGCTGAATGTACATCCATAAAACTACTCACGGAGGTGCAAGTTTTACCACTATCCCTTGCACAAAGATCGGATAGCTTTAATTAAAGCCATTAAAATTAATCCCATGTAGTTTCAGGGTAAAGACAAAGCCATGGAACTTGGTGTCCGGGCTGCTTAGGGATAGAGGTGAAGATGGATTTAATAGTGTCCTGCTTTGATGAAAATAACCATTTGCTTGTTCTGGGCCAAGTTGCTGGGTTTAATGTTTCTCTGTAATGATGCTGCCTCCAGAGAGGTTTTATTTTGATTTGGAAGTGTTGGGATGAGGATGCGGCCCTGAGATACTTTAGCCCACACGCAGTTTACACAGCTGTATTATCCGATTCCCCAGGCACCACCAAAGACATTATCTCTTTGGTGATGCAACAGCTAGAAATTGCAGGAAACCTGTGTCACTCATTTCTTTCATCTTCCTATAAAAACTGGGGTTTCTTGGAGCCGGTGACTCAGAGAAATCGCCGATTAGTGCAAGATACTCTGAGCAGCTGTGGTTTGTTTGCGGCGCTGGCCGAGATGAGTGATGTTGCACTTGGATGCCGGCAGCGGTGCCGGGCTCTTCCCAGGCTCTGTGCCCACCCACCCATGGGATGGAGATGCTGCACCGTGGGCGGTGGTGATCCTCCCCCGGAGAATTGTTCACAAACCCCAAGTCTCACCTTTCCTTTCCTTGGGTTAACGTTGGCATTTTGCAGAGGGTAATGGATTTTTCTTGCTGCCATAAACTGGGTCGGTGGCTGAGCTCAGTTGAGCCTCAAACTCCAAAATGCCGTGTTCCAGGCCAGTGTTTGTAGCATGAGGTCTCACCTCTCTTGCTTTCCTCCGAGGGACTCTCGCCTTTTCCTTTCATCTCTCCCAGGAGCACACTGATGGTTTGTCTGTCCAGGGGAAGTGTTCTTGATTAACTGCTCGTTTCACACTTATGCAACTCACTTTGAAGACGGGTTAAGCTAAACAGGAACAACATAGGTTTCATTTAGGCTTGGAGTCCACATGTGGAGCTATTCAGGAAGAGATATGGCACTTTAAATTTACACCCTACTTTAATAAAAACTTGCAAGCGCTGAGCAACCCTAGATCAGTGCCAGTTTTGCAAAGACTGAGAAAGCAAGTGCCTAAAACAATGTTCCCTACTCATCACATCGGCACTTTTCGTGACTTGTGCTGATGAGAGGAGATGAAAGAAAATCCCAGAGGCTTTCTGGTAGCCATGCAGCTGATTCATTCAGCTAATAAAGATCCAAGGATCCGAACCCTCTAAAAGCTCGAAAAGCTGGTTTCCTTCTATGAAGCATGTCATTACTGAACTCATGCTGGTGTTAGAGGAAGCATCTACATGTGCATAGCATGGATTTCCCCCAGGTGCACAAATCACGTATTCAAGTTGGTGCAATGGGAGCGTGGAGAAAGTCTAGCAGAAAAGGTCACAAAATAAGCAGTAAATCCTTTGAGCAGTTTGGGAACGTTTAGTACCAGATTACGGCCTGTGTGGTGCGGCAGTCAGGGTTGGTAGGGCACGTGGATTGAGTTCTTGCACCTTGCGAGCGAGCAAGCAAGCAAGCAGAGAGAAGAAGGTCAGGAATTTCGGAGGAGCCCTTCTTCTTGCGATGGCGGGTTGCTGCCCGGCTGCCCCTCTTGCTTCTGGAGTGCCCCTGTGTCATCTTGGCTGGTTCCTGTAGAGTTTGGGTAATGCTCTGCGTTGAGTTTGTGCCAACAGCCCAAACTGTAGCTGTTCCAGTCAGCTCAGTACCATCAGCTGAAGGTGGGCTTGAAGTTGCGTTCATAGCTGCATGTTAATCTTTCTCCCCAGGACGTAGCAGAACCTTCTTTTTCCCCTTTGAAGGTGTGAAAGCCCCAGGTCTGCTCCGGGAGTCAGAGGAGTGCCCGACCCCGCTGTGCTTCTCCAGCGGCAGTGGCAAGCCGTAGCCTTTGTAACCAGCGAAGCCATGAAGACAAAATGAGGAACCAAAACCTCCCGTGCCAAATGGTCTTTGCAAAATGCTCCCCCCACCCCCCGGTGTTCCGTGGCGATGCGTTTCCTGTTCGTCTGCTCCCGTTTCAGGTCATGAGGCACAGGAATGGAAGCGACCCCTTGCCCATATACCCAGATGCTCACCTCTGCGTCCTGCTGGGGTGCAGAAGCAGTTTCTCCTTTCTGCCTGGGTTTTCCGATGCTTGAAGTGTTAGTGCCTGGGAGGCACAGATCACTCTAATAACCGTACTGGTTGTTTCTTTGTGAAGCTCATCTTTTTCCCACTAAAAAGAGATTGATGAATTTGTTTTCATCCTTACCTGAACCAATTCCTCCGCAGGAGCCATTTTAACACAATTTCCAACGTCTTTTGCAAATTCTTCCCTGGATGCTTGGGTCTGTGCTGCCCTGTGCCAGGAGTTCTGAAGCTGGTTAGCATTCAAGGTGAGAGTTTCTTCTGTGTCTCCTTCAGCTGCATCCTCCTTCCATGAGGAAATGGTGGATTTTGGAAGAGGTTAAATTATGAAAGCTCAGGTCATTCTTCCTGAGCAAAGTAAGAGGTTAGGGAAAGAGGGATTTGCTGAGCTCTGCATTCCTATAGCATGAAACAGGTTGAGAGAGAAGGAAGGATTTTCTCATTTCACATCCACTGTGGATGAGAACCATCACATCATGGTCTACTTTAGAGCACCTGCCGGCTCCTGCTGCTAGGTGCTGTGGAGACATGCAGAAATACAGGGGCAGTAGAAAACTCAGAGCAGAGTCAACATAAATTTAAAAATTTCGTCTGGAAAACCAAATCACACTGCATTGTTTGTTTGGATTGAGGTTGGGAATTAGTATGGCAGGAGTGGAGAATGGGAAAGGGACAGGGATTGCTTTTATTGCATCAATGATGCCATTTATTCCATAGCCAACCCTTGAAAACCAGTTCTAATCCCCATGCAAATCCCTCTGTAGCAGCAACGGCAAATCCGCCCGTTCTCCTAATCAAATGCTGATCATTACTGCAGGCCAGAAACCTCAGAGGGAACGAAGCCAAGGTAAAAGGGTCAGGATCTGGGGGAGGGGACACTCTGAAACCCAATGCATCCAAATCAGCTCCGTCTATGATTCAGTGGGCAGATGGGATGGTGCCAGAGACACTACGGGGCCAATATTTTTCTTTCCTCCCCGCAAAGTGTTCAGGGGCAGACAAGTGGGGTCCTAAAGAAGTACAGGGATCATTTTCCTGGGGCTGTTTAGAAGAAATGTGACCACAGATAAGAAATGGAGCTTCAAAATGTTGCCATCCATTCTGCATTCCTTTTTCCTTCCCCTTGTCCACCCAGAGAAGAAGTGGTCATCAGCGGGAGAGCCTCCATTCAGGCTGTTGCCTGCTCCTGGTTCCCATTGCCATCAGTAAAAAGGGTTGTTGGTGCCTGCAGTATCTCTGATGGAGGGTTTTCCTCTGGCCCCCATTACCGATTACTGGAGCGTAGGGGAAGGGGAGCGAGATGTTTTCATGGAAATCTGTACCTCAACCGTCTTGGCAGCCAAACCTGAAACGGCTCGAGTCTTTTGCCCCCAACTTCATGTTTATGGTCAATCTGAAACTCCACCTGTGATCACCACATGCGTCCTCTGCAAGACTGCAGTAAATTAAAGCACAACAGGGAATTTTAAGAAATACATCCTCTTCCTTCTTGGAGTCAGGTTACATCAACCTCTGAACATCTGGACTCAGTGTCTCAGGGCTCCCAGAGGTTCTGCCGTATTAAAGGTTCTTCTGCCTTTGTTAAATTCCTGGCCTTTTCCCTTCCTCGTTGCCTCCTCTTGATTCAGCGTTGCTTACAGTGTGGCTGGCCATCTATGTAATTGGTATTTTATGTTCAGTATGTAAAAGACACCATGGAATTTTAGTTATCTCTTGCCATGGGTAAACACAGATCCGTAACCCATCGCCATTTACTGTGCTCGTGGGAGAAGTCTAAAATAAAATATGCTCCTGTTTTTTCAAAAGCCTAAATTCCGTCTAAGCTACTGGTTACCAACATCCTAAAAGACTGAAATATAATGTTCACTTAAAGAATTTATTCCCTGGTATTCCCTAGGTCACAAAAATGTATTTGTTTTTGTGATGCCCCTTTGCTTTGAAATCCCTGTGCCTGATCTATCAGGTTGCCCTGATAAACAGGCAAGCTTTAATCACCGCGTCCTGCTGATTGAAATTAGCAGAGGTGGAAGCAGGCAGGTCCTGCTGCCTCCAGCTGCTGGGATTTGTTGGGAGTCCGGAGCAAGAGAGAGATGCAAAAGCCATCAGGTGGCTGTGCAGGAGCTGTGGTCGCTGGTCCGATGATGGTCCATGTGGCCCCTGTTCAGAAGATCGTGTTGAACTACGGCATCTCATGGAAGTCACCCCGTCCTCACCCCGGGGAGCGACACATCTCCGTGCTCACCCCTGTAGCACCGCAACCCTTTAGCTGCTGCGCAAAGATCAACGCCCAGAAGGAAAATGCAACTCCAGCTTTTTGCTTTCTGCCTTTCAGGCATAGGCCTCAAGGTTTTAAAGACTTACATATGTGTTTCACTTGATGTGCTCTGAGTATTCCCATTGAAGTTAACTAAGTGGATAAGACTTTGCAGGATTAAAGCCAAATGAGTCCTCACCCACCATGCTGGGAAGTCGTGTTGAAGTGGGTCATTGGAGGGAAAGGAGGAGGAGTCAGTACTGAACTTGCCCCTTTCATTTTATGCTTCTCTTTACTTAAAGGATATTTTTTCTAAGCCTGGTTGGGGGGAGAAAAGAGGAAAAAAAAGCCCCAGGCTGTGGTGTAACCACCACAGCCAGATGTTGTCATGACTACTAAACAAGAAACTTAATTTATAAAATGAGGAAAAACATATGAATGTGAAATAAAAGAGAAAAAAAAGAGGGACGATCTTAAAATATTAACTATGATGTAGAGAAAAATATAAACAGACACAGTTAGGAAATTCCATAAGGAATATGACTTGTTTAATATTAATCATAAAGGAAAAGATTATGAGAGCTCCAAAAAGTGCCAGATGAAATATTCCACACACATCCAGTGCTGTGATAAGAGTCCTTGCAGTGGTTTTCCTTGGCTGCTTGGGCAGTCAGTGCTCTCAGCCATGCTCCGGTGGAGATGCCCTGGTCAGAGGATGCTTCAGGGACATATGTGGTGGGTTCTGCTGCTTTTCTCTCCGTGGTGCTTTTCCTCCCTTGCAGAACTGGCGCAGCGGGTAACTGAGTGCAAACCTCCGTCCCATCCGTGGCAGCCAAAATAATCTGTACTTTTATTTAAAATAGCAGTAAGTTGGGGAAGGTAACAGTGTTTGGGGATGTGGAGGGATTTCTGTGAATGGATCAGGTCAGGAGTGGATCTGATATTCCTTAAGCCACAGCTTAATTGTCTTCCAAAGCTGAGGTCACTGCAGAGAGGTGGCTGGGCGTGTGGTGTGGGAGCTCGGCCACCGCATCCCCTACTGTGTGTCTCAGGTGGGCTCTGCTCCCTGCTCCGGTCTCCATAGATGCTGTCTCGCACTCCTGCTCTTGCTTCTGTCCTCTCCTGAGTCTGGAAAGCATATGGAGTTCCTGAAAGCAAAGCATTAGAGAAGTCCCAGATGTTCATGGTTTGATCATGAGCATTCATGAGCTCAGAGGCTAACCACCATTCCTTGTCCAGGGCAAGGCCAAAACAGGGAACCCTGAGGGTCTTCAGGACCAGGCTGTCCCACAGGACCCCTCCGAGCAGGTACCAAAGGGCTCCATTGGAGCTTGCTGGGTCTGTGCAAATACCTTTTGTCGTGTTGGGCTGGCATCGCTCATCTGTTTTCTGGTGACAGTGCCCTGATGTGGCCCAGAGACCCATGACCACCAGCACCATGACAGCAGTGGTGCCACCACAAGACGCCAGAAAGGAGCTGCTCTGACCACAATTGCCGATGAGTGAGTACTGGGAAATACCTATGTGGTATCTCGGGTGGAAAATCCTGGGCAGAGCTGTAATTTGCTGCTTCGTTAAACTTCCCTCAGTCATGTCTGAGCTGCTCATGTATCTGTCACGCAGAGATTTCAAGGCTAAAATTGTGCGTTGGGAGATGAATGCCTTGTGGCATGTCCTGTGCTCTATGGTGTAATTTTGCAGCGGTGGGGCTGGCTGCTCGCAGGCCACATTGGACCCGGCGCTCTGTTTGGCACTCGCTTGTAAACATGCTGGTTTATAGAAACCTTAAGGTTTCCTTCTCACTGTCAGAAGACATTAAGCTACAAAGCCGTACTAAAACCTCCCGAAACAATGTCGGACTGAAGTCCATAGCATGAAGGTCCTGGTCCGGATGCCCACCCAAGCCAGGACCTTCCAGGGGTGTGGAAGGTTCTCCCCATGCCGGACCCCTCCGGCACACAGGAGCAGCGCTGCTGCCCGGCTCTCGGCTCACAAAGTGCGATTCCTCCTGGTCCCGTCCTGCTCTGACCTGGCACCGGGCGTTCACATCAGCTGCATTGCCAAAGTGCTGATCACCGTGTTGACGGTGCAGAGAAACTGGACCAGCAAAGCTCCCTGCATCTTTTCCCAGCTCCGGGCTGGCGTGCAGCAGCCTGGCAGGACTCAGACCCCCGCTCCTTCCGATCGCTGCCATGTCAAACGCCGCTGCAGAGCACCAGCCAGTGCCAGGCAAGTTCTGGGCTCCTCTGCTCTGTGTCTTGTTCCCCCCCTTCTCTCGTAATGTCACGCTAGCTGTCACCTGGCTCAGAAAAGCGCATTATCCCACTCTGCTAGATGAGGCTGTTTGAATCACAGAACCAAGCAGTACTGAGTTTTTGCTCTCTCCGTCTGTTGACAAATCTAATTTGCTGGTGAATAATGAGTAACCTTTTAAAATCTTCCCCATGGCTGATGTTGATGCACTCGGGTTTTGCTGAATGAGTCACACACTCGCTTTGGAGCGTAGGAACTTACTCACGGACAGGCAGCTGTATTTCATCCTCTGCTAAAGATTATTTTGAGCTGGAAAACCTCAAGCCCCATGCAGCTTTTTTTCCAAGAGTGCATCTCTTCTTGATAACAGTGCAGCTGCCATTAAGTTCTCATCAATGCAAGGGCTCATTGCGGCGTTACTCCTCCAGCAGGCGGGCTGTCTGTTGACAGTTCTTCCTGGAATATTCTGATATACATATATTTTCACTCCCCTTCCGAGGTTCATCTCATATGTAAGCGATCAGTGCAGCAGCGTGAGCAGCGATCTCCTTGCAGCTGTGACCTTGAAAGTGGGTGGCATTTTCTGCTTCCTCTCCAGCATCCGCCGGGATCTACATTTCATGTGATCCCATCTGACATAGGCCAAATCTGTGCTGGGAAAAGTACTATGATACTACCAGGAAATACCCACTGCACTAACCTCTTCATGGTTGAGATCTTCAAAGCTCCCTGTAGGAGACAAGCTCCTTCGGCAGCTTTTGAAACCCGTAATGTGCCATGTGTGCAGGCAGCTACCTATGGGATAAATTACACAAAGTTTATTCTTTAGCATGTATCCCTTCAGAGCACCTTATCTTTTCTGTCTTCCTCTGCAGACCTAAATGCAGGGCCTTTAGCTTCTTTTAAATGTTTGTATTGCTATTTAGTGCTAAACAGGCGCAATCAGTTCCCGTATTGGAGATTTATTTCAGTTTTCTCCAGGCAAATAAATGTGCGCACGAACGCACAGATGAAATAAAAGCTCCCCCGGCGAGGCTGGAGCAACGCTGAGCATCCTGGTCCTCCTGGGTTCTGGCTCCATCCCACCAGCCATCCTCGGGCATGGTTTGTTCCCATGGAGAAGGAACTGCTCAAGGAGGAGAGGGAAAGAGCTGAAAGTTCTCCTTTTTTTGATCATTTCATAATTTACACCTCGTTCCCATTGTAACCTAAATTACAAGCAAGGCAACCCAACGCTGAAAAGAAACTGCTGCAGATGGCAGCATAAAAATGTGGGTTTTGACACGTTTTGTGTTTTCTTAAGCGTATCTGGTTTTGCCCAATGTACATTTTATTCGCTATTTACTTAAGTCCCCGCCACTGACAGCTTGGGGATTGCTAAGCCACCATCTGGGATGTAAGTAAAATGCCTTTTTTTCCGTCTTCTTCGTTTGGCCTCGGAAAATTTCACAAAGGCTTTATGTCCACCTGTTGGGCATTTTGTATTTTAAATGTGCGATACAACGTGTCAGCGAGCTGGCCAGTTACATCGTTTATTTGTCGCCATTTTCAACCCATTTTCTACTAAAGTGGAGGGAACGGCTCAGGGTAAGTGCAGGGGCAGCGGCCGGTGCTTTGCCGCCTGCTGCAAAGGCTCTTCGCTGACAGAGATGCTAAGGCACGGTAACTGTTCTGCACTTCCATCAGGTTTCTCCCCTTTTCTTTTAATTAAACATAGCATTTCTCCTAAAATTTTTGCATTCGGTACTTCATTTTTTATCCCTATGGCTTTTGCAGGCTTTCTTTATTAAAATCAAACGGTAACCAGTCCCAAATAAGACAGCAGATTATTTTTTTCTCAGTACATTTTCACGCCACGACTGTTTCCAATTTCTCCCGAACTTGCCGAAGCCCACGGCCGGCAGCTCTGCTCCGCGCCCGTACGTGTATTAGCTCCGAACGTGCTGCGAGAGGTTGGTTTGGTGGAAAAATCCAGGTCATCCTGGATTTTGAAATACGCCCAGCCTTGGCTTTCAGTGACACGGAGTAGCCAACCCAAGTTAAATATTTTACTGCAGATGTTGCTAAGAGCTTAGAGTTACTGAAATTATGTCCTTTAATGAGGCAAAGAAAGTAGCTGCAGAAAGATATAAATCAGAGAAGCCACCAGTGTTTTCCACCATAGTGTCATGCTGATCAGATGTGACATCCCCTTTACTTTTTCCTTGCGTTTTCCTTACGCCTGCGGATGTGGTCGTGTCCTTTCCTTTTAACTTAAAGATGAGTTTAAATCAGAGTTGGGATTGAAACGCCAGCGAATTTGGGGAGCGGAGTCCCGATCCAGCTTTTGCAGCTGGCTGCTACGTCTTTGCAATTGGTCGAACCAAAACCTTGGGGTTGAATTGTTTTGAAAGGGATTCGTAACACAGACCCTGTTTCCCTGTGCCAGGGCTGTCTGAGATTCGAGGTACTCAGCCTGCCCATCTAAATTTATTCCAAAGAACATTGTTTTCCCCCGACTCTGTCTTTAATACCAGTTTAATCCAAATTTTACCAAGACCTGGACAGATACTAGACAAAAAGTTTGCTATCAGAGTAGATTTTTTCTGATGTGTTCTCCTTCTCTAATGGGATTTGCTCTTATTTTGGCAATTGTTAGATACGTCTAAATATTGTAGAAAAAATGAATTTCAAAGGAGCCTGTGATGACTGTATGTGGAAAGGGAATTGAAGTATTTTCGCCAGAAGTATTTTAGCATTCCTTCAATCAAGGAACATAAACAGTTCCATGTGACTTCAGACTGATCCAGGATTTGAGAGAGCGGGGTTTAATTCACATCATTTCTTGCAGAGGGAATTTTGAACCACACGTCTCTCAGTGAAGAATGTCCTAATTAGTAGAGAAAAGGATATTCTGGAAAAAGCGCTTTCACTTTCTAGTCTTGATACCGTTCTACTTTATTATTGATAATTCAATAATCATCTAGCATTTATTACAGTGGAGTTCCGTGCTTTGCCATGTAATTGGGGAGCGAGTAACTGATTTATGCCTATTGACAGCCTATTCCAGATTGCAATTAAAACAGGATAGACCTCAAACAAGGATTATTTCTGCTAGGGTGAAAAATGCTTCCGCTGAATACTTCTTTCCCTGTGTGTTAATATTGGGAGATAACGCTTGCTCTGAAGCAGAAATGGCAAACAAAAGGGCTTTCACTCACGAGTGAAACCACTGGTTTGTCCTTTCGGTGTCTCAGTCCTGGTGAAGCTGGTGGGAAAGGCCCCACGGGCTGTACGCTGGTGTCAGTCCCCTGAAACCTGCTGTGCCAGAAACCCACGTACCTTTTGGGAAGGACCAAGGTGCCAGGGATGCCTAGTGAGGCGTTCTTGATCCCTGCTACTGTGTTAAGGCTAAAGGGCCATAATTTTGCCACTTGAGTAAGGGGCCTTCTACTTTTTTTTTTTCAGGCAACTGAATTAAAAACACTATCATGTGGAAGTGACGTTCTGTAGTCCCAGAGGACCCTAAGGTCCTCTCATTCAAGGGGATGTATAAACTATCAACACAAAGGCAGTATTTCCTCTGTTGAGGGCTTCCCACATCCTCGCATCATCTTAATTCATCCATCTGACATTCCCTCCTTATTTCTTATCCACTAGAAGATCATAGAATCATAGAATGGTTTAGGTTGGAAGGGACCTTAAAGATCATCCAGTTCCAACCCCATGCCACGGGCAGGGACACCTCCCACTAGACCGTGTTGCTCAAGATGAGCCATGTGCACCACGGCTCACCAAAGGCATCTTCAGTGTGTCTCACAGGCTGTGGGCAAGATGTCCAGCGGGCTCCTACCGAATGTTGCGTTACAAATAACAACCACCCGAGGTGATTTCGCAGGGACGACGCACCAGCCAGAGGTCCAGCTGGGTGAACAGCACAGGGCCAGGCCACCGCCACCCCTCGGCAGCCCCGCGGTTTCCCCCAGGGACGGCCTGTGCCGCGGGTGTGCTCCTGAGGCGCCGCAGCCCACAGCACCGCAGGGATTTGTCTCCATCCACTTCCAGAAGCGCATCCAGCCAACAGCGCGAGCGGCCCGTGTAACTGTTTAGGTTTTTGACAGTTTTATAACCTTAAATTTGCACCTTATGGAAAACTATGACAGTTAATGATTAACTGCCATGTTGGAATTTTTCTTATGATGTCTTAATATCCGAGTATGTAGCAGACCTCAGCAGAGAGGAAAAATAAAAACCTGCAGCAAAATGCTCCCAGAACAGCTTGACTAGGCAAGTATTGCCCAGTCCAGCTACTGCTGTCCAAAAGACAAGGTTATATTTAGGAATGTTTTTTTAAAGCTGTAATGCTATTTACTAGGTGTCTAGCTCAAATTGGAAACCGGCTTGAAAGGAAGCTGTGAAACCATTTTTCACGGGTGAGTTCTTCAATCCCTTTTCAGTAGAAAGTTGGTTTTGATATTATAAACGAGCTGCTGGTTGTTAACCAAAACAGGCAAGGGCTCCTCATTGAAGGAGGACTCTCAGACCTTACTGCCGTGCTAACTAGATAAGAAAAACGGTTTATTATTTTTTACGGTCAGGTAGCTGCTTTAGCTTCTTTTGCCGTTGATCTGCCTTATCTTGTGTCTGACCATCTGCACTGGTGACAGACCTGGCCTCGTGGCTGCTCCACGTTGATGTGCCGCCCAGCACACGCGTCTGCCCCAGTCACAGGGGCTGTGATCTGGGGACAGTCCGCAGTTTGGGGCTGTGCACGGGGAAAGGGCGGGTGCTCAAGGAGTCCGTAGCCTGACACTGCTGCTGTTACTGCAAGAAGAAAATATCAGGCACAGGATGGGGCACAGGGACTTTTTACAAGGGCATGTAGCAATAGGACGAGGGGTGATGGCTTCAAACTGGAAGAGGGTAGATTTAGAATAGAAATTAGAAAGACATTTTTCACTACGAGGGTGGTGAGACTCTGGCCCAGGTTGCCCATAGAAGGTGTGGCTGCCCCATCCCTGGAGGTGTTCAAGGCCAGGCTGGACGGGGCTTGGAGCAACCTGGTCTGGTGGGAGGTGTCCCTGCCCAGGGCAGGGGGGTTGGAACTAGATGAACTTTAAGGTCCCTTCGAACCTAAACCATTCTATGATGGCAATTCCACTTGTGAGTCACTTTCTGTAAGCTCAGATTTGATGGTGTCCCACAAACCAGAATGATGGTCTTGAAGCATCCCGGATGGGAACAGGGTTCCCAGGGAAGGTGCTCATAGCTGGGTCTGGCCCATGTAATATTTTGATGAATCCACAAATCCTGATTGGAAAAAATCCTTTCCAACCTGCTCTCCACATGGGGGAGACAAATGGAGGGCAGAGCGTGACATCCCTCCGGAGCGTGTGGCGTGGGGCTCTTTCCAACATAACCCGTCTGGAGATACCACTGAAGCAGAGCACTTCTGCTGGACTTCAACTCCACATTTGCTATAAAAGTATTTTTAATGAGCGAGATGGAGCTGGTTAGTGAAACGCTTGGGCCGTTAATAGATGTAGAAATTTTTTAACGTGCTGTTTGACTTTATTGATGAAATGAGCTAATCGGAACGAGCGCTGCTCTCGCGTGAGTGAAGAAACCCAGACGTGCTCTGGGGGAGCAGTGCTCTGGTTTTCCACAGTGCTCTTGTCCTGTGGATGGATCCTAAGGCGTTTTGCAAACAGCATGTTTGGAGCTCCGTGCCGGCAGTGGGATGTCACCGTTCCTCGGCTTTGTGCTGGAGGGAGCAGCTGCCAGGGCTGCAGCGTCCTGCAGGGATGCCGGGAATGGCCATGGTGGCCTGGTTGTAACAACCTGACTTGGAGTTTGGGTTGAGATCTTCTGCATCCTGCTTCTCCTGCCTTCATAGAAAATTCCATGGTCTCTTTTAATGACCATGAGTAATCAGGAACTTGGTTTTATGTCCTGTTTCAAAGTCCACACAAGGCCCCATAATTACATGCTAATACGTTTTTCTTGGGACTGAATCGGGGCCAGATCCTGATGTCATGCTGGTACAAACCAATGGGGTAGTTCACTCCGGTAGCTCTGCCTCTTCCTGCTCCACCTCCTCCTGACAGCAACAGTAGTTTTGGTGGTGACCTGCCAAGTCTTCTGCTGATGGTTAGTGTTTTGAGTCGGTACCTCGTGGGTATTACCCGCCTGCAGGGCTGGTTTGGGTTAGCAGCTAGAATTGTCTCTGAGTTATCTCTGTATGAGCTCAAAATTGGAGGGTCTGTAGAGAGGGCCCCCCTCGCTCTTTTGCCACCCGCTTTTCATGTGCTAACCTGTTCTCCATGGAGAAACTCTCAGTCCCAAACTTAGAGGACTTGGTCTTACCTGGACTTGCCTTCCTCCCCTTAAACAGCATCCTAGTCTAGGAGGTCTACCACTAAAGTCAACTTTTTTGGAGCAAATTGAAGTAAAATCGGGAAGAAAATATCTGAAATTGGTCCTCTAATGTAGGGTGCTGCTGTAAAGCTTGTTGAGATTTGCTGGTCCGTGAAAATGCTCTTTGGTCTCTAGTAAAAAAATAAAGAAGGTGTTGAAAGGTTTTTGCCGTTACGTGTCTTTGTGACGGCTTCCCCCTTTAGGAAGTAACTTTGCCATCAGGGATGGAAAGATGTTGATAATTCAGAGCAGAGTAGCAAAAAATTCCTTCCTTCTGTAAAATTATTCTTTCATTTTATATTGGTCCAACACTTACATAAACAGTCCTTCGGCAGTTATTTAGCCTGTAATATATTAATGTGGAACCCTGTAGCCTCTAGCAAAAGAATCAACGGATCAAGCAACACCAAGAGGTATTTTACATAACAAAGCTTCAGAGCAGAATAAAAGTGTCAAAGTCAGTAACGCGGAGACGTATCTCGGCTCTGCAGGAGCAGGACGGGGGGGTCCGGTTGTGTTTCAGACCCAAAGTGAGCATCCGATCCTAAATTCACACACAATACTTTGGTAATCGAGTTAAATGTATAAATTTCCTGGAATAGGAATACTTGCTACATCATCTTGGGCTACATGATAAATAAATGAAACTAAGTTGAACCCTTTTGGGGCTGGATTTGTCTCTCATCCCAGTATCCCAACCCCAGTCCTGGGTGTTTCCGAATGGGCAGCCTGCGCTGAACCACCGTCCATCCATCCGTACTTCTCCTGACCACTCGTCACTGGAGGTCACCTGGAGTGCTGACGCATGAGATTTATTTGGGCTTTTATATATATATATATATATACACACCCGTAATCACTCCACTTTCATGCTCTTGCTTCTCTTTAAATTTTTTTCCCTTGAAAATCTGGGAGTTGTGCTTATCCACAGAAATGCTCTGCAGTCAAATCCCGTAATCTGTGGGAACTACAGTAGGTGGTTCATACAGCTGCAAATTAAAAATGAGTATGGAGTGAGACGTTTATATTGCTTCACATTTAGATGAAGAACAAATGTGGGGTGTATGACGGGCAGGGAAAGGCGCTGGTTCCCTCTTGCTTTAGCACAGTTCCGATCGGAACTTTAGACCAGGTACTTAGACCGGGGATTGCAAAAGCCTTACAGTGCAATTTGTAATATGTCAAAATCTGACCCAGTTCAAGGACGAATTTTAGTCAAGATTGCTGCACGATTGCATTTGTGCTTCTATAGTTATTTTATTCCTCTCCTCAATAGTTACTTTATTCCTTGTTATTTCCATTCTGCGCCTTTATAAGTTCAGGGGAGCCACTAACTAGGCAAGTATTTATAAATATTTTAAATACTGACCTCTGCTTTTTTAGGGACAAATATGGTTCTTTTTTAACACAGTGCTTCTCAGGCAAACAAAAATCTGTATATAGCATGTGAATGATAAAAGGCTTTCAATTCTAGCTAATTCCTCTGGCTCTAAAAGAATAATTTGCATCTCTTCAGTCATGTCTGAGTGACCCCCTGCTAATGAGAGGTGCCCAGCGTCTGTGTGCAACTGTGCAAGGGGCATCTGAAGGTTTATTATTTTCTTATTTCTGTATTAAATGTGGTAATAACATGTGGGTTCTGTCCTGTCATCTTGTGGGAAGGAAATACTCAGCCTTCGCCTACGAAATCATGTTTTGGATGCCAAATTTGGGCTATTTCCTGACTCTGCGATATTCCCTGTGAGCTGGGTTGGTGCTTCCACCCCTTTTGGAAACTCAGGGCTGAGGTCTCTGAGGAGCATCCGGGTGTCCAGAGATCAGGTGTCCCCACGTCAAGTAAGGGACAGAAAAAGGGACTTTGCTTTCTCTTGCGGGCTGCGTTTTATTATGAGAATTGAGATCGCCTAATTGACTGCACGTCCAAAACTAAACCGAATCAAGTCACATTCTTCTTTCTCATCTTACTGGCACTGTCTTTGCTCCTTTTTATCCTGGTACTTCCAATACCTTTCTGAATTTCTGTGGGGTTCCCAAAACCATTTTAATCTGCTGTCTGAGACAGAGCAAGTGGACAGAGGCAATTATTTTCCTGTGTGTTTTTCTGCACTACATAGCACTGCAAAGCAGAGATTAAATCCCCATGCAAATAATGAGTCAAGAAGTTAACAAGAGATTAAATTAGTAATAGGGTAAAATTAACCGTTCTTGCTGTTGTCATTTAATGGGAATTTTTTGCCTTTGCCTACAATAACTTTTGGGAAAAACTACATATATAAGTATTTTTCAAACTGAAACCAGATGGGGGAATGATAGCCTGTTTTTCTTTGTGGGAGGCTGTATTTTCATGGTACGCAAGTAACTGGAGGCACATTAAAATCAAATTTGGCTTTTGAGGCTTTTCCTTCCTATCTCTTACAGGAAGGACCAGCTTTTGATGTTATGAGATTCAGCTTGTCCTGGGAGTAGGAGATTCTTTGGCGGTGGGGCCGCAGGTTTCACAAGAGCGGAGTTAACCGCTTAACCGAACCCAAAGCACTGTATGCCCATTCGCAGAACGCTGGTGTTTTCTTTTTAAAGATCCACCCCAGGCACAGATGGCAAAGACACTGTGGGCAATGAAGTGTCCCCAACGCAGCCGGTAGCGCTTGTGCTTTCAATCCAGTGGCACCAGCGTGCCACCATCCGCCTTTCACCCAGCCCAGCTGCTGGGTGCCCAGAGGAAAACCAGAAAGAGAACAAGCCGGCAGAGGAGTGAGGAGTGGTGCTGGGGGACTGGGCAAACAGACTGAGGTGGGTGATGACAAATCTCTCTTTCCCTTGGTGTCACACGTACCATCAGGATTTGTCCCCCTCTGCTCAAGGGCATGGCCTGGTGGGGGGTCATTTTCAAACTCCCACTTCTCTCTGGTTCCCACGGGGAACCGAGCAGCCCATAGTGCCTTTGCTCAACCGTGGGAGATAAGTCTGGTGCAGGCGTTTCTCTCAGCTGGGACCTCTGCCATTAGCCCCGCGTGGCTGTGGGGTAGCACTGTTGTCACGTGTGGGATGGAAAGAGATGGCGACGAGATGATCCTGCCGGTGCAGAATGCCACAGCTTTCCCTGGTAGCTCCAGAGAGCACGGCACACGCGTTCTTGGGTCCTGACATGGGCTCCTCCCCATAGAATCATAGAATGTGTTGGGTTGGAAGGGACCTTTAAAGGTCATCTAGTCCAAGCCCTCACATCTGCTCCTTCATAAGGATTCCTAAAATCCAGCTTAAAAGACTGATTTTCTCTTTCCTTGGTGACACACAAAGTCCATAGAGGAGCGTTCTTAAGTTCTGGAGATCCAGCAGCGGGTCCGTCAGGAGGAGGGGGTCTTTGCTGTCCCCTTTTGCTGAGCTGATGGCGGGTGGCTCTGGGGATCTGCCATGAGAAGATCCATGTGGGACCCAGGTACTGCAGTTTCGACACAGCACAGATGAACCCGGCTCTTTATTCGCCAGCTTTCACTAGCACAGAGTGAGTAAGCGGTTGTTTACTTTGTGTGCAAGGAAGGAGGTGTTTTTTTTTTTTTTTAAATTATAAATTCGGCCTGTGTTTTTTATCTTGAAGTGATTAGTGCCTTTTTTGTAACAGTCATCACTAAAAAGTCACATCTCACGTGGCTGGTGGTATAATTAATTCCAGTAACAAAGCAGGATGACCTCAGCCACAAGCAGGGGAGAGCTGGAGAGCACTTCGCTAAGTTAGATCTTTTCAAATCGTCTGAGCCTAAGGAAATCTGTCCTAGGGCTGTTAAAGAGCTGGTTGTTGAAATCCTGTCAGCATTAGTGATTATCTTTGAGAATTCGGAGAACATAGGTGAAGTAATGAAAGAACGGAGAAGAGCTAATAAAGTACCTGTCCTCTAAAGAGAGAAAAAAGGAAGAGCCAGGACGTTACAGAGCCGTTACTGGAAAAATACTGGGAAAAAATGATGAAACGAGCCATTTCTAAATACCTCCAAAAACCAAGGGGGATAACTACAGCCATCGTGGTTTTGCCAAGAGCAGACCATGTAAAAGCAGTCGTCTTTCCTTCATTGACAAAACAAGGCGCATGAATAGAGGATAAACAATATATGCTTTTACTGAGGCTTTTGAAACTGTTTCACATAAAATCTCATAAACAACCCAAGAAAACGGGGTCTGTAAGAAGTAGGAAATACTGTCTGGCGGACAAAACAGGTTGGAAAGTCTATTCAGCAGTTATCAATGGCTCACTGTCAGAGGGAAGGATTTATCAAGGGGGCTTCCCCAGGGTCTATCTGGGGATATTCAGGGTTTTCATTAATCACGTCTAATATTAGCAGACCACGCTCAGGTAGAGGGTGTTGGCGCATGTGATGAGTATTCAGAATAATCTTGGCAATGGGCTCGAGTCGGCAGGGCTGCACTGTTGCAGAAGGGGCAAAAGTCTTACTGGAATATATAAATTCTTTGTGCTCTGAGTGTGTAAATCCTTCCCGCTTTCTGCCGCTGGTAAGGCTAGAGCTGGAAGCTGTGGCTCAGTTTTGGGCATTCCCTTCAGGAAAGATGTGTCCCAGCTGGGGAAAATCCAGAGGACAATGAGAATAAGCAGAAATTTAGAGACTGGATTCATAAGGCAGGGCTGGACCAGCTGGGATCGTGTAATCCGAACGAGAATATTACTGGGAGGGAAGAGGCAGTGGAGAAAGGGCAGTTTTTACCTATATGAGAGGCTATTGCAGATAGAAGAGAACAGTCGTTGATGCCAGTGAGAGAAAAGGGGTCGTGGAATTAAATATTGTCAAGGAAGAGTCAGGCTAGATTAGGAATAATTTAAAGATAGTCGGAGATAGATAGATAAAAGGTCAGAGACCTGGCTCCATCACTCGACAAGGCTTCTAGGAAGAGTTGAGAGAAACACACAACGGTGCAGGCAGAGACAACTCCCCGGCAGGAAAGACCGGACAGCTTCTTGAGGTCTCTTCCAGCCCTCTGTTCCTATGTTTTTCTCTTTAAATAAATCATAGTTCTTCCGGGCACCCCAATTTTGCCCCTTTGTGCCCATACCTTAATATCAGACAGCTCCAGTGCTGCGTGGTGACCGTGTCCCCGTGCTCGGAGCCTGCAAGCTCCAGCCAGCCCTCGACCGTGTTTAAGAGTTTACAGCCTGTTGTTGTTCCTTCTGGACAAATATACAGTCTGCTACACAGAATATGAGCTTCTCCTGCCTACTGTATTTTTATAACAATCTGTGATTTAAAAAAACAAAAACCAGCCAAACAAAGAAGTCTAACCTGTAAAAAAGTTATGGGTGTAGGTGCCCATTTTCTGACAGAGGGGTTTGGTAACAGTGCAGGGGACAGAAATGTAAGGAATAATTGTTTTTGGGCCTAGAACCAGGAAAACTACTTTTCCAAATTAATCCAGTGAGAGCCATGAATCCACAGTATTTCATATCACACTTCATAAAACTCCAGTCATAATCCATAAAACTGACATTATTAGATTAAAAACCTCAGTTCCTCCTATAAGGAGCTCGCTCATTAGACATGCTGTAGTTTTATAACCTTAAAGTTCCTACCCAATTACCATGATTAATACTGTGCTTTAATAAAAAATTTTTAAAAATCACCACAGGGGTTGGTACCATCTGTTTGTTATAATTGTGCATTTAAATATCGTCCAGCAAGAGAAAGACACTCGGTAAACACAAGTCAAGCCCGAGGTAGGGAGGGCACAGCCCATCCACCGCAGCAGAGGTGCGGAGGGTGGAGACATGGAGATGCGGTTGGGTTGCGGTCGTGGTAGGAGCTCAGAAGGGCCAAGCCTGGCACGGTACAAAGGCCGGAATTCCTGTGACATGTGTGCAACAAACTCTCCTGCTCCATGCAGCCGATGGGGAAGGAGCAGCGATGCTCCCTGTGCTCTGCCAGACCAGCAGCACCGGCTCCTGGAGGGGTTTCATGTCCGTGCCCCAAAATGTGGGTGCGGAGGGGGTCCAGCACCCACACACCTGCTTTGAACGTGGGTGAAATAAGACTTGGGGAAGTTTGGTGGCTTAACCCAAATCGCCAGCATCAGGCGTGCAGCCCCTTCAGTTCCCGGGGCAGGAGGTGAGCACAGGGTGATCAGAGATCTCTGCTCTCACTGCCCCGAGAAATTAATGATAAATTAAACTTCCTGCCGGGAACCAGCGCGGCTCTGCTTTGCCAGGGCAGGGAGAGCAGGACACACAGGTTTAGGAAGGTTCAGGTAGAAAAGGAAGGATTTGGGTAAATGTGCGCTGCTGCCGAGGCAAATACTAGTTTGAATGGCAAAGGATCCACCGACCCGGGGGATGCTGCGCTGGCAGGAGCGGTGCTGCAGAAGGCACCGGTTGCTCGACGGACCAAGCGTCACCCTCAGCGCTGATGGATCAAATCACGTACACCTCGTGCTAAAACAGCCACGAAACGGTTTGCTGGGACAGCCACCCATCGGCATGTTTGAGAAATTAGCTGTTTTCCCGTTAATCGACTTTGAAGCAGGAGTTCCTTTGAGGTTTGCTTTCGCAAAGCCGAAGGGGTTCGCAGTGCTCAGCCCCCCTGGGGCTGGGTATAAAGTTAACCCCTGTTTGAATCGGCCGCGGGTGCCTGTCACAGCAGCTGGCGCGAGCGTCGGGACTCGGTCAGAAGAACTGAAGTTAAAAACGTGTCAGGTTCGTGATTCCACCCACAGAGCAGAAAACGCCAAAACTTGTATTATTTTTGAATCCCCTGGTTTTTAAGGGCTGGTGGAAATAAGATATCTTGCTTCTGACTTCCAAGCAATAAAGAGAGGTGAATCACTACTTTAAAAAAAAAAAAAAACAACCCTCCCATGGACCACCCAGTCGCTCCGTACAAAGCTGTAAAACGAGCCTCGGCAGAAGTGGCAAAGCGCAGAACTATTTTCTTAATATTACTGCAATCGCACGGGGCAAATCACATCAGAAAAGGATCAGAGTTTCCTAACGAAGTAGCTAAGTGAGAAGTGCGTTAGTGAATACAGGCTGATTAATATGCATTGAACTAAATCACGTTCGGGTCAAAGGGGGAGCACCAAACCTGGAGTACAACATGTTCTGTTCAAGGACCTAACATGTGTATGTAATTCACATTTAAATACTTTTTTCCCCTCATAATTCTGGGTAATTATCCAACTCAGGATAAATAAGTAATTACTTTTCTAACTAAATAATAGTTAGGACTTTGGTTACTTACTGTAATTGGTCAGATCTCTCTCTTTTTTTTAAGATTACGTGACTCTGTTACTGAAGACTCCTTGCTGGGGTTTTGAAAATTGTAACTTGCAAATCACCGTTTTTAAAAAAATGGTGCCAATCGTATAAAATACGGAGTGACATGTTTTTAGCATTAATATGTTGCTAGTTTTAATGAGAAAACATCCATCTTTTTAACAGAAAAAGTCCTCAGACCGAAATTGGGCATGTGTTCTTGATGTTTGCGTTGCGGAATAGTATTTTGGGAGACCACCTCTTATTTTCGAGCGGGAGGGCAAGCACCACAGTGAGCCTGTTTCAGGGAAGGAGGGGGCACGCTGGATGGGGCCCTCCGGGATAAACCATAGGGACCAGCGTTTGGGCAGACAGGTATTTTGGAGGGGCCTTGTAATTAAAACATTGGATTTGTAACTGGGATATTTGGGTCCCGTTTCAGGTTCCGCTGCAAGACTCCGTATGTGATCCTGAGTGAATTTCTTTAAGGCGATATCCCTGGAGAGCGTTGCTGAAATAAGAATTAGGTGCCAAAATTCTTCCTCTCTCTGCCTGTAACACAGCTGTAATACATCCTAATTTTGATCTAACTTTATCCGGTATGTTTAGATTTAGGTTTTTTTCAGGACAGGAACTGTCTTCTTACCATCTGTTTTGGCAAGTCCAAGCCAAACAGGTCCATGTTGCAATTGGAGCCTCCTCGTGTTACGTGAGTATAACAGAATCCGAACAACAACCCCCCGGGTAATGTCCAGAAGCCCTTGAAAACAAATGAAGTGTGCTGCTTGTGATGGTGGTGGTCTCATTTCCTTGTTCCCACCCATAAGGTTGGCACTGCCATGGAGACCTTACTCTTGAACAAGCCCCAGCAGAGGTCGGTAGCCTCTGAGTGAGGTCAAGAGACACCTATCTAAAAGCCATGGGCAACTTGAAGAAATATGTAAAAAGTACATTACAGTGTTCCTAGATACGAGGACTTAGCCAAAGACCTGCTCTGTTACGTGGTCTGTCTTGTGCTGTAGGAAGTTTTACCATCATAGCGGTACGTGATACGTTACACGGTGGGGTTGATATCTGCCGGTACTTGTCTGAGCTTTCATCATCCTGGCCAGAGGAGGAGAACCTGCGAGGTTCACTAAGATTTCCTCTTCACTTGAGATGTAGCTTTTTGGTGTTCGTTGTGGAGTTTTTGTATATGTTGGAGAAGGCAGACACAAAGGTGTGCTTTGCCGTGGGAGTGGGAAGTTTGTGATGGTCTCCAGCTCCCAAGGAGTCGTCTTCTGTTTGACTTGCGTCAGCTCTTGAAGGCAGCTGGTTTTCCTCCAGAGACCCTCTGTCTTCGGGTGCAACATGGGCTGGAGGAGCAATGGGGAACTTCAGCTGTGCCTCTTGGGTCTGTGGTCAGTCCTTCAGCTTCTGCATCTCCTCAGGGTTTCTGCAAGCTTCATCACTTGTTCACTGAAAGGAGGAGACCAGTGGGGGGCCAGTGACGGGACTGAGGTTAATTTGGCAGGAGTGCGGTCCACACTCCAGCTCCTCCATCTGTGGTGGGATGCTGGGGGTGTTGTTGGTTTGTGTGTTTGCTCTTGCAAGTCTTCCTTGGGCATGTGCGCTAAAAACTGTGAGTAAACAGTTCACGGGAGGATAAAGTTCAGCTCTGTGAATGGAGGAGTGTTCTTTAAAATAGTAGTGCCAATCAGAGTTACAGCTTTCAGCCCAGCTGGAAGGTGGGGGAAGTTCTCTTTAGCTAGTCTGAAGACTGAAAAATAAATGACTTTGTTACGTCAGGGTATTATTTTTCAACTTGTAATACATTAAATCAGATTTATAACCTTCATTTTTTATGGATAAGACGGTGAGACTACTTTCTTTTCTTCCCCTTTCTCCTCTTTTGTTTTAACGTGTCTGAGGATCAGCTGGTTCATTAGGGCTAAACCCTAAGTAATGTGACTAATGGGACAAGAATCCAAATCAACCTCAAAACTCAAATAGTCCCAAACAGGCATCACCTGCTTTTCTCTTCCTCTCTTTGTGTGCGTGGATTCCCATATATTGTTTTACGCCAACGCGCTAAATCGCTCCTAACATGTTCCTTTGTGACCGCTGCGATGGCTGGGCAGCCCCGGGGAAACCCAGATGTGTCTTCACGGCCACCACCCTGGGCTTGGCTTGGTTTGACACGTTGTTTTGCTGGCACTGGAGCAAGTTCCCAACGTCCGATCTGCATCTGGTGCAAGTCCCGGTGTCAGCAAGGTTGAGCTGGCAGCAGTCCCGCCTCGGATGAAACATGGAGCAATTAAATGCTTTGTCTGCTTTCAGTTAAAATCCACGTTGTGTATGAGAGCAAAGCAATGAACTTTTGAGCCCACCAGTTCTCAGCATCCTTGGTGGTGTCAGTGCAGCCCGGGCTCCTGCCTTCCAAAGGTTAACGGGCAGATGGGATGAAGTTGGGTTGTGCGACACATGGGATGACACACCATGGGTTAGGAGCAGAGACATCTGTGTGATGTTGGGAGCTATGTATTTGGAAGTGGCTTATGTGTAGGGGACTTGTGTGCGCGGGCTGGCAAGCACTAACGTGACATCCCGGCAGAGAAGATAAATGCGGCATTAAAACACAGTGGGAGGGGTAGTTCTGGTTGAGCATGAGAAATGGCAGCATCGCTGTACGAGTTCCTGGTGAGACCCCTCTGATACCCTCCTTATGGCCCTTGTCAGCACCCAGAAAGATGGATTGAGCCTTGCTGGGGTTGAGGGCATGGCCGCCGGGATAAGCAGGCAGGGAAGTCCTCTGGGAGAGGAGACCAGAGCGGTTTGGCTTGCTGGAAAGTATAAAGGAGGAGAAGGGATGTAACTGTACAAATAAAATGGGGGGGGGGGGGATGTCTATGAACAAGTAAAATACTGGCATAGAAAAAAAAGAATAAGCATGGGCTGGGCTTTAATAAATTTAACCTGGAAAAGTAGAAACTAAAACCAGTGCTTGTGAGGACGCAGAAATTGCTCTGTGTGTTCAGGTTTGTGTGAAGCTCTAATGAAAAGCCCTGGGCAGGGGTTTGGCGTGAACCTTGAGCAGGGGTGTACCTGCACCATCCCCATGGCTGACGTACGAACACAGCGAGGAGGTGATGTCTTACAGCTGCAAAGCGAAGCCACGTGCTGTGAAGAAGTGACCCAGGTTCTTCATGAGCCTTCATGACCAAGGCTAACGGGGCCGTGCCCAGACACAGCTGCCTGATGCTCATTAGGACTTGCTGGAGAACTGCAAGAAAGTTCTTCGTATTTTTCAAGTCACCAGAAGAGCAAGACAAAAAATAACACGTGCCTAAAGAAAGCTTTTTCCAATGCGTGCAAATATTTACGGAGGCTTCTCCGAAGGCTTGCAGTTTTTTCCACTTTCTCTGCCTTACACATGCAAGGCGTTCTCCTAAACAGCCAATAAAAGCCAAAATTAAAAAAAAGCCTCTTAAAAAACCGCACACTTCTATATGTAATGCTGCTCTTTAATTAGAAGGTCCAATATTTCCTCCTGAAGGGTTTCAGGAATGCGGCTGTCACAGATACATCGGCATAAGCAGGAAGCAGACGGTTCCCCTGGGGCCAGACCGTTGCGCCGACACCGGGAGCACTATGGAAATCAAGTCACACTATACCCTGCCTGATCTTTCTCCTGCTGAAAGCAAGGGCAGAGCTCGCGTTGCAAGCCAGTGGGGTACATTTGGGCTGTAGCCTGGGCAGGGAGGGAGAGGTTTGCCATGGCTCTTGCAATCGTGGAAAATCAGCAAAGTACATGCTCGGGTGCTAAAATCCACCCGGCATTTCCTTCACTGAGCTTTTCTGATGTAATTTAAGCAGATGCAACACCTTCTGCTGCCATCTTTCCTGTTCAGGTGCTTCTGATCATAAGTGGAAACCTGAGTTTCCTCAACTGGCTGACCATCGTGCCCAGCATCGCCTGCTTCGACGACAGCAGCCTGGGGTTCCTCTTCAGCTCCAGGCGAGGAGGGGTGAAAGAGCTGGTGGCGCAGATGCGGCTCAAAGAGGCAGCCGGGGAGCAGCTTCCCCCACGATACGGTGAGTTATTCCCAGAGCAGGGAAAAAATTACACAGAGGTGTGTTTGGTGTGGCACGGTGGCCCTGTGACCCATCTGTCCTCTTGCCCTCCATGCCCACGGGCTGCTGCAGGCTGCTTCTCTGGTTAAAGAACTGGACGTGAGGCCAGACTCCAGAAAGAATGAAATTCGTTGTTGATCCATTGTGGGTCCAACAGCTCTTTAGCTAACTGGGAAAGAAACCTGGCAGCTGGCAAAGCGGCCGTTCCCCGTTCGTGTCCTGCGTGGAGAACATGAGAGGAGCAGATGCTCGTGGCTACCGCTGGCAGCGTGGGCACTGCCACGGCAGGGAATGAGTTCCCCAAAGCAGGGAGGAGGTGAACTCATGTTCATACCATGAATATGGAAGAGCAGATACAAGGGTGTTTGTAAGTGGAGAAAAGGAATCACCGCGGCTGATGTTTCCTTCTGAAGGGAGTTTTCAAGCAGCCCCATTCCAGAAGATCGCCTGCACAAACAACGCTGCGATATTTTTCATGGGGCTGCATAACAGATGTAGAGTTGTGTTTGTAGCATTTTTATAAACCGCATATAAGCAACAAATTGCCTATAATATCAGCAACAATCACACATGCTCTTTTTTAAATATACTGAACATCTGTCAGAAGAATGAAAAATGTCAACAAGATACAGCATCTGTCTCTAGTCCTTTCTCATCCACCAAGAAACAGCTTATTAACCAGAAGCGTTAATTCCAGAAAGGCTCATGCTGTTTCGTTAATGCACTTTCTATGTCTCCTATCTTACGTATTTTGCTGGAAGAAATCTTTAACAGCTTTTCCTGCCCGGTAGCTTTGCTTTAGAGGCTGTGAGAGCCTAGAGCTTTCCTACCAACTGTATTTTTGTATCCAGTCCCAAACAACGCTCAGGTGGTTTGGTTTCTGGAGGAGAAGCCAAAGGGCGCCTCTTTGCTGTGGCACTTGGTGAGTCACTGCGAGGGGGAGGTAGGTCCCATTTTTGAGGAACTTGCTCCTTTTCTGTGATGTTCTCCAGAAAACCTTACTGAGCCAGGGTGCCCAAGCAAGAAGAGCCATCCATACTTAGCACCACTCTGGAGTGTAGATGTGTCCCTGTTCTGGGCTTTTAAAAAGGTCTAATCTGTAAGTAAAGGGTAGGGTTATCTGTAATATTCCGGGCAAATTTCGATTTCTGCGTATTCTTTCTGCTGACAAAGCAGAGGCTGTGGATCTGGTGCTGATGGGCTGTGTGGCAAGAGGTTTACCTCACCCCCGGGTCACCGGAGCAGAAGACAGGAGGGTAACCAGCCGTGCCCCACTCATGACCCGATTTTACACGGCTCTGGCCACATCCTTGAAGTGTGTGTGTGTAATTCCTACGGAGATCTCAAATTCCCATTGCTAGTGCTCAGCTCCTGCCTGCTTGATCCAGATCCCCTTGGCTCCTGTCCCATGCTCCTTCCCCAAGGCTTGCTCCATCCTTGCCGTGTTGTGGGTTCTTTCCCCCATATCAAACCCTTTTTCTCCGTGACTGAGTAGCTGTGACCCCAAGGGCATGATGACGATCACCACCTGCTGAAGGACGAGCAGTCCGTGCATGGCCATAAAGTGTGACCTGAGGAGCTGCTGATGCTGCCCACGTGGCGGAGGGCTCTGTCTCCGTACCTGCGCTTTAATTACAGGCTAAAAAGTTTAGCCCATCTAAAAGACAAAAGAATGCCTGACAGACTCATACTGCTCTCGCAGCAGCACAGGGGATGGGGGGAGGCATCTCGGCGAGCTCCTTCCCAAATCAAATGATTCTCCAGAAATGTTCTCAGACTAAACAATTATTAATAGCTTCTGAGAGAGGTTCAAATAAACATCCCTCTCCTGCAGAGATAAGGGGAAAGCTACGTGCAATTGCTTTGAATCTGATCCTTTGGCTGTTAATGTTAAACAAATTCAAAACGGCCATAAGGGTAGGAACCCCTCAGAGGTCAGGTCTGCTTATTTGTCTGATTGCAGTAGGTGTCTCCTTAGACTGAAACCCAGCACAGCCCTGGGCTGCTCCTGCAAACCGAATGCCAAAGCGCTGGTGAAGCAACCCACGTCTCGTACGCAAACGACAAGCAATAGGGATTTGCAAAAGGAAAAGGAGGTTTGAATGGAGCTAGTGAGCGAGACGGGGGGGGGGGGGAAATGCAAGAAATAAGTCGGGGTGGTGAGAGCCTGGGGCGGCGGGGAGGAGGCAGGAGCGGAGCCCCGGGGGGCTGGAGACGCTCCACGCACAGCTTACAAACCAGGAGGGCAATTTTGAGCAAGGTGCAAGTGCCAGCTGTGTTTTTTCCCCCTGTATTAAAGCAATGATTAATCTTACATTTTAGACATTTTTCTTTTTAGCCCTTTCTCAGACTATTTAGAGAAAGGCAGATCTCTGGATTGATAGCGTATGGCCCTCGGCAAGGTCGGGTTGATTACGGCGGAGCATTTGTCAGCCCCAGACGAGAGCTGAGAGCAGCTGTGAGCACCCAGGCAGGGTCCCGGCTGCCGGGGGGGCAGTCGGGCAGGGGAGGGGGGGGAGCAGAGCCCATCACCAGCCGTGAAATCCCTTCTCCTGATTTGCTTTTGTGTCCCAAACAGGCTGCTATGTCCGCAAAGTGGTGAACATTTCCTTTGGCGTCCTGATTGCTTATCTCAGCGTCCCGGTTGTCCTAAACCTGCTCAACTCCAGACAAGTCATGAACACCTCGTTCAACCCGCTCAGGATAGTGAACACCTACGGAGCTTTCGGGAGGTACATGCATTTTCATGGCACATCGTATAGCTCTGCTCCTCTCTCCGGTATAGTCTGATAACCAGTCTGTGTGCCTTAAACCTAAACCAAAATCCTAGAAATCCTTCCGGTAGCTAGTAGACTGGGAATATCTGTTTATGAGAGAGAAGGAGAAAAGGAGCATTTTTTTTTTTTCTCGCTGCATTATAGTTTATGGAATATCTGTTTTTGAGAGAGAAGGAGGAAAGGAGCAGGTTTCTTTCCCACTGAATTATAATTTATTTTCTTTGAGCCACTTTTAGTTAGCTCATTATATTGATATAGCAAATGTAATAGCGGGACAAAAATATCCATAAGAGAGTTCATCCAGTGGATAGCCTTCACCATCACCAGCCCGCTATATTTATGGTGAACTTCTCTTCCCCTGCGCTCATTTGCTCTCCCTCATGTAAATATTCACATAAGCTATTGGGTAGCAGATTGAAGGCCAACAAAAGGAAGTGCTTTTTCCAGTGAGTGACTTGGGGAATTCATGGCTACAGGAAACTGTGGAGACGAAAGTATAAATGGCCTCAAAAAAGAACAAGACAGATTGAGAGGACAGGCCCAGCAGCAGTCTGGCTTATGCCTTCAGCTCAGGAAATTCTGCTTATGGATGCAAGGTGGGACTGGACAAGGGAAGCATCTCCAGTTACATTTGTAACTGGACTGGTTTTGAAGCATGTGAGTCTGGGTTTTCTGAGGACAGGTCACCAGGCTTACGTGAGCCATGGTTGGGCTCACCGTAACCGTTCTTGTGTGCTGGCCCTCCCAGCCTCTTCCAACTGAGAAAATGCTGAAAACCAGAGCTTCATCAGAACAGCTTGCCCCAGGGGCAACAACAGGGCCAGTCTTCTCTGCGTAGACCTCTGGCTTTGCCACCATCTCGCCATGGTGGCCATGGGATGTTCCCCAGAGATCTGAGCCAAGGGGTGGGATGGGCAGCTCTTGGGTTAGTGGGCTCTAGACAAGGTCCTACAGGAGAAGCCAACAGTAATTAAATAGGTTTTATAAAAGGCAAAGCTGGTTGGCTGTTGAGAGCGCTGGCTGAGCGGATGGGGAAGGGGAGGAGCAGGTCTCACTGTGAGCCTTGGAGATGCAAAGGGCACCTGGAGCACATCAAATTAGTATGATGTTTTTCCCCACTTTTTCAAATAGCAGAAACTTCTGTGGAAAGAAAAAAAGTTAGAAAAAGACATGATGAAAAATATCAACCCTAGTTGTGGAAAATGCTGAAGTTTCTCCTTTTTTTTGAGAGAGGGAGAAATAACCCCCGAACCTCTTTGAAGGCTGCAGTGGTGAAGCTACGGGAGATTGTTTTCTTTGGGTTGTTGTTCTTTTTCTTCTTCAGTCTATGGTTTCTGTTTCAACAGTTACCAGAACCCAAAGAGCATGTGATGAAATGCTGCTGTAATATGTTTGTAATTCCAGCCTATGTAAACCAATAAAAAGAGGATTGCAACTTATAATGAATATACGATTATGTGAAACTTGACATATTTTGAATCACACAGTAGGAACATACTTTTATTAGTAATTTGGTGTCCCTGATTTACAGTGTGTTTCTAACCATTGGGCAGCTGGCCACGGCTCATAACTCAGCCCCGCGTATAATATGGAACTTGGCTGGAGAATCCAGAAATCTATTAAATGTAGGTAACAATTATAAGCGGAGACGTACAGCATTCCTTGGGTTGTAAGCCTCTATCACTGGAAGCCATTGGGGGAGAAGGTGGAGGCTGTGTGTGTTTCCAAACTTTTGGGTTCTTGTGTTGGAGGAGGAGGGACCAAAGTAGTAAAAAATTAAAAGGGTGTTGGGAGCTGGACAACTTTGATAGGCAGAGTTACGCGGTTATGTGTTCGTTATGGAAAACAGCTCTCCAGTGTAGGCGAGCGTCACTGACAGGTCATTGAGAACTTGATGATGGTGTTTTCACATAGGCTTTCCATGGCCTGGAGAGTTTGCCATCCCTGCTGCTCTACCACCTTGCTGTGCAGAAAGAGTCCAGCCAGGCAGCAAAGGGAATACTCGTGACCTGCCGTAAGGCTGGGGTGCTTTTTAACCAAGTTTCTATATATCAACTGGCTATGGGGGGCTTTTTTTGTTTTCACTTTCTGCTTTTCTTGGCTTGGTTTGCATTGGCTCACATGTTACCTCCTCCTCCTCCTCTTGCAGAGTAATAGCTCCATGAGACCTGTCTTCCAGCCAGGAGGGTGAAATGTTTGGGCATGTAGAGACAGCTGTTAATGATGCCCCAAGAGTCAGCTCCTGGGGGGGTGCTCCGTATGGGGCCAACCACCTCCCTAAGGCTCAAGCAGCTGTAGCCAGTGAACCTGGGCTCATTGAGCGTGTCCTGCCCTTTCCCATGGCCAAGTTTCAAGCTGGAGCTCGGCACCCCTGGCCAGCGGCGCTGCAGGGAGAGCTGGGCTCACCAAGGGGACACTGGAGTGGTCCCAGCTGGAAGCTGCTCTGTTGATCCCACGGCTGGAGGTGTCCAAAAACGCAGAAGCAGGATATCTGTGCGCAATCACCTGTGAAATTTCCCCTGCAGATATTGTTGGTGGCCATGGCATTAGGGCAACCACACGTGCCAGTTACAAGTCTGTATTTTTGCACATGGTGCATGCTAAAAACCTGGAGATGGAGCTATGCTTTGTAACCATCTTTCATCTCCATTTTCTCATATCATCAGGAGCTTGTAGTCAGCTCTTGCATCCTAAGAGTCATTGGAATAACAGAGACAAAGGCTTTCTTCAGAGACATGGGACAAAGAGAGAAGGTGGTGCAGATTGAAGATGCTCATGTGGGGAGACACTCGTTATATTCTCTCAGTGTCTTGGACAGTGTTAGGCTGTGATCTAGACAGACAGACCCATCGATTTCAGTAGGAATCATCTTTTTGGGCCATAGTCCCTCTTTGATCTGGCACAACTGCAGTGGGATAGGGAGGAGCGTGGGAGAGCATGGAAGTTGAAGTTTTCCATGTACTTTGCTGATGAAGACAGAAAAGTCTGCCGGATAAACAGGTTCTCTGTAGCTTAATCCATCAGGATCCAACTGTACCATGAGGCCATTGACTCGCGTTGCCATGTTGACTCTTGTGAACTCGCATTTTACATGATTAGAGACAACAAACAATATCATGTGTCCCACAGCATTACCAAGGAGAGAACAGAAGTCATCCTTCAGGGGACGTCCAGCCTGGATCCCAATGACCCCACTGCTGTCTGGGAGGAGTATGACTTCAAATGCAAGCCCGGGGACTTGAAGAGGAGGCCGTGCTTTATCACCCCTTACCACTACCGCCTGGACTGGCTTATGTGGTTCGCTGCCTTCCAGGTACGTGCCTTTGGGTGTTGAGACTCAGGTGTCCCTTGACCAGGAAAAACAATTTGTATGAATTTACTATGTGTTGGGGCGGGTGGGGAATATTTGAATCTCCAGCTAAGTTAATTACATTAAAAAAACAAAAAGGTGGTATTCCTAAAGGATGTGTGCTACTAGTGTAATGAAACTCTTGGAAATGTTATGTGAGGCTTTTTAATTGTTTCTCAGCAATAACGAGAGTTAAAGACATTGAGAAAGCCTCTGGACTGCACCTGCCCTGCGGAGCGGTGGCATGGTGGGGCAGAAGCTGCCTTGCAGGGTGCCCGGGACTCGCCGGGGCTGGCAGCATCCCCAGCTGCCCACTCCGTCGGCCGGCTTGAACCCACATCCCTCTTGGGGACATTCCTGGGGACAATGGCGGTTGCTTCCACTGTCAGCCTGCCTACATATATGGACGTAGGGTCCCTCAAAATATTTTCCCCACGTGCTATCAGCAAACAGCTGACAGCCATAAATTAAAAAAAGAGTTGGGGGGGGGAAACTTGTACAATTAATTCTTGTATATCTTTTAGCCTATTCTGCAAAATCTTATTCACGTGAGCATGAGAACTTGTACCAGGTTTTACAGAACCGGGGGTAACAGCAGTGGCACAGGGCGGACCCACCTCAGGTTATCACGGGCTTTTCTCTTTGTTCCTGTATCCTCTCCCGGCGTATCCTCTTCCCTCGCTCCTCTCCCCCTGCCCCAAACTGCTCTGTTTGCTTTCTTTGTGGTATTTTCATTTAGGCGCCTTTTGGATTCCTCAGCGATGACATAGCGATCGCTCTTTGGCTATGGTTTTATATTTACCCCGCTAGTTTTTGTGTGCTGGAATTTCATTTAATCTGCATTAGGTATGCTTATCCCTCAGCACGACGACAGCAAAGGTTAAAACTCAAGCCAGGAACGGTGCCCAGTTTTACATGAAGGTGCAGAAGGTTGAATGGGAGCTGTTGGTTTAAATCTGACAGTATTTTGGGAGGGCTCTGGCAACGGAGGAGAAATCCAGCTCACCCAAGCGAAGGTTGTTTCTGAGATAAGGGAAAGGCTGTTTATTTCCAGGGTTGGAATATCCCAAAGGCTTTAAAATACAAGGTGAACTCAGGTTTAAAACCAAAGGAGGACAGGGCATAAACCCTGATGTATCCCAGGCTGAGAGGCACCATCACACCCCAGCGCCGTCTCTCCACAGAGCCGGGCCGGGCGCGGAGCGACTGGGATGTACGGGACAGCCTGGGGAGGAGGAAGAGGAGATGACATGGCCTCTTCGCATCTTTATTATTAGTGTTTAATTCATAGAAAGGTTCCCCCAAGTGTTCGCCAGGGCGCAGGAGACTGCTGGAGTGCGTACGTGCTTGCCAAGGTGTTCTCTCCTTGGTAACGCTGTGGGATGCAACACGATGATGGTTTTTGTCTCAAATCATGTGAAATGCAAGTTCGTGAGCGTCAACATGGCAACACCGAGTCAATGGCCTCATGGTACAGTTGGATCCTGATGGATCAAGCCACAGAGAACCTGTCTATCTGGCAGACTTTTCTCTTTCCAGCTTGCCACACCAGCTGATGAGCAGCAATTAGCGTCGCGGGGCTTGTGCATGGGCAGGAGGAGGGTACTCGGGTGCGTGCCAGAGGTGTGCGTCAGCCCTGGAGCACATCATTCACCTCCCTGCCATGGCAGCACCGGGTGGAAATGGGGCCCTTGGCCCTTCCCGGCCATCCCAGCATGTGCATTCCGTGCCACTGCAGCGCTCCCTCATCCTCTCCTGCTGCTGGGGCCTTTCCCATGGCCCTCCCCGTGCGCACAGGTCTCTGTCAAGCAATTTCACGTCATGCTTAGAAGAGTTATTAACAAAAGGTGCAGAAAGGAGAAAAAAAACTTCTGAAAAATGGGGATGACTTGATGACAACAATAGGAAGGTAAGTAGCCTAGGCACAGCAGCAAGCATTTTCAAATCAGGATGTTAAATACTTGCTTAAGCATGGAAGTAAATCCCATTTGGAGTGGCCGAATGTTTGTTTGAAAACTGTGAGCTGTCATCCCTGGGAAAGCTGCCTGTCCTGCCATCATCCCCGCACCGCCGCAGCCAGGAGAAGTCACTGTTGTTCGATTGTTGTTTAGACTTGAGTCACGCAGAGCTGCAGAAAGGATGGGAAACCCGAGTCAAAACCCCAGAAGAAATTTGTGAAGCCAGGCAAGTTTTGCAAACCCCGTACAGCAGTTTACGGAGTCCATAAAACCAAGTTACTTCAGCCTCTGGATTAGATGTAATTTGTTTTTAAAAGTTCTGGATTTTTTTCTACGCCACGGCTCGCCGTCTGCCCCGTCGCTTCCCGAGCAGGCGGCTGCAGGGCTGGTTTTGCACTTCGTTTCGGTGGCCAGGTAAGGAGCTGACATATCCAGCTCTGACAGGCTGCAGAAAAGCCGGGGACTTGGGGGGAAGATATTTACCATCCCTTTGTGCTGCTCGTGACAGGTTCCTCTTTGCACCTCATCACCGCTTGACATATGACGCCTTCCTCCGCTTGGGGTTTCCTGCAAAACTTTCCACCTTGGCTGTAGCTGCAGGATTCGCTTTGAAGAACTGGAGCATGGGAGAGCCGGGCCCTTGGCATGGCTGGCACGGGCCGGCGCGGTGGGGGAGCCGCCGGCACGGCCCTGGCACGGGAACGGGAGGAGCCATGGTGCTGCTCCACCTCTGAATTGCAATTTATTAGTTGACTGCCTCTTAATTACCATTCCAGTAGTGCCATAATTATATGTAATGTAACATGGCATTATTTTCCAGGAAACAATTTTCAGGATGTTAATTTTATTATCTAAATATAATATGCCTTTTCACTTGTTTTCTAAATCCCCTCTTTGTTTTGTATGTCTTGACATCCCGAGGGTGCTGTAGCTCTGAATTGAAGCCCTTCATTTAGTTCTGGCAGGGACATAACCCGTCCAGAAACATGTCTGCGCTGCTTCTTCCCGTCTGCAGAAGGGGAAAAACTCCCACGAACCGGCAGCGGGGTGCAGAAATCTGTGCAAAACCCTTTTCAGTTGTTTCTCAGCAGCCGCCTGGGACAGGACGCGCTTCACTCCGTCACCCAGCTGATGCCCTGGTCACCTGCGTGCAGAGTGGACTGGGCTGGGCTCACCAAAAAATAAGGTGTCTCTCGGTCAGGAGCTGATGTTCAGGTGCTTGTTGCTGAGGTTGGTCGCTCTGGATGACCTACCTCCATGGAAGGAATTTAAACCAAGGCCTGAGACAGCTTAATGCGCATCTTTAAGAGGAGCTAATTGGAAGGAACGGCACAATGTACTCATTGCATTTGCAGGTGCCACCAAGCTGTGAGTACAACAGAGGACAAGGTCTCAAAGCCCAGCGATCTTGCTGGTTTTGGTCCCAGCAGACAGGAGAGGCATCAGCGGTGCTGCACACGGGCAGGACGCGTCATGGGATGGGATGGAGCAGAGCATCGTGCGTCGGGATGGAGCAGAGCATCATGCGCCGGGGAAGCCTCTTGGGCTGAGTGTGCATCACAAGACGAGCACACTTAGGAAAAGGCACCGTGAAAAGGCAAACACGATGCCATGACAGGCGAGCAGGCATTCGGTGTGCACCGTGTCACCTGCTACACTCAGCCGAGCACCCAGTTCGGGAAGGATGCAGCTGACTGGCAAGGCTGCAAAAGAGGGACCTGCAGGAAGAACAGAGGCGCAGAAACCTTCTCCCACAGCAGCAGAGCAAAGAAATCTGCATGGGCGTCCAGATGTCAAAACAGGTTTGGAATAGGTGAAAAACCTACGGCAAAGGGGAAAACAGCCATCTGTTTTCTGTGTCCCTGAGGAGCAGGGAGGAAATAATGGATGAAATGGCAGAATATGATTTAATCTCAGGAAAATTCAGGTTAAGCATTAGGAAAAACTTTCACCCCTTGACATTTTATTGTGTTAGTGCAAAGACATCCTGTTTTTACAGGAGCTGGAGACAAATTGTTAAAGCTTTGTCTGTCATCCAGCTACTGATGGCAACGCTCCTGTAATTATTTGACTTCTTTATGGTGGGCATTTGTAGAAGGAGCCCAGCCATCGCAACCCAGAACTGAGCTATACTGTGCTGCTGGTACAAAAAGCGTTACAGGCAGATTTTTGGCAGGCTGTGGGTGGATTCAGCATCGTTAATAAATAGCAACCAGAAAACAACATACTGTTCATAGTTTTGGGCCTTCAAGTTGGTCACTTTTCCTGGTAGCGGGATGTCTTGGACTTTACAAAAGCCAGTTGTTTATCGTACCAAAGATTTGTTCTTCACCAGTGGGCAGCAGTGGAAGCCTTCAGTACTCTGAATAAAGAAAAATCAAAGGGAAGGCTTTTCCTCTCCTTATTGTGGCATGAAGGTTATTTACTGTATTTGGGGACTGCCTTTGGCCAACGTGAAGGCGTGCTCCCAGTGCTCACCAAATAATAACTACTCAAAAAATAACAAAGCTAATGCTGTCTTCATATTGGTTTTTTTTAAAGCCCAGTGTTTTGTTGCATTGTGCCTTGAAGATGCTCCAAAAGTCTCTGAATGTTGGGACTGGCACAGAAACCGCTCGGACTGGTGGCCCACGTTGCTGTGTCCTACAGGGCTCTGCAAACCCTCAGCAGACCAAGCGCAGAGCAGCATTTGCAATGCACTGAGAAGCAATATGTGTTTTCCAGATACGATGTGTAAGTTTATTTATAAACTTCAGCTGCCTTCCTAAGAGAAGGGAGAAACTCCAGCAACAGGATTGATGCTCTGAGGATCTCCCCTGGGAGGTAACAGGGAGTCGTGATGGAGACTTCACGTTATCGCACACAAACTGGAAGAGCTGCGAAAATGTAACCCTATTTATAGAGAAGGCAGATTAATATTTTTGTAAAACACTTTATTCAAGCCTCTGTTATCTCGGTCTTCCAGCCAGAAGGTGCTTACAGGAAAAAGCTGCATGGCAGCAGAACGGAGGAGGAGGTGTGTTTAACGTAATAAAACCTAAACCTCATGGCGCAGTGTACTAAGCGCAGCCTTTTACATTTCCTTTCTTCCCCCTTCTAAAAATACAGGCCTCAATTCACTTCCATTTTCCATTCCAGCATTCATATGTTTTGGTCCACGTTCAGCATGTAAGAGCTTTATTTTCTTCTTTTAATGGTGATTACTTGTCTCCCTGTGAGTATGAATAATTTCAGACCCCCAAGCTGCAGTTAGACAAACTGCAGGCTGGATCATGGGCACACTCACCTCTAGTAGCAATATTGTGATGGAGGTGCCTAAAAACCCAAATAAGACTGATAGCCTATCGTGCCACGGGCTGTATAAATACAGAGTAAGACCTTGTCTATGCAGGGAATGATTATTGTCTACAGTGGCTGTTGTATCTCCCTGTCTAGACTCTATTCTGGAACAAAGTGACTTTTCTTTCCAAATACAGAGGTGATACGGGAGCTATGCCAGGTGCGCGGTTTCCCCGTATAGGCAAGATCTAAGAGCCGCTTCCCAAAGTCTTGCTCTGCCTTTTATTCCTCGGCCCGGACTTGCCGCGCTCCGCACAGCGCCCGCCTCCTCCGGGGACCTGCTGCTTTCCCAAGCGTTTTCGAAGAGGACGAGCTGAGGGATGGCTTTTAGTGAGGCTTGAGAAACCGCCCCCGCTGAAATATTATACGTTGAGCCAGACCTGCAGAGAAACCTTTGGGAAACTAATAGAAAGACGAAGGGGGTGTGGTTGTTGCAGATAATGAGAAGTGATGCGACCTGACGTAGCTTTTGACCTTCCTTGGTTAAATCACTTGGGTAGCGGGATGGTAGCAAACGTGGTGAGCTGGAATATTATAAAAAAGCAAAGGATAGCCTCAGGTGTGTCCTCTTTTCTGTGGGAGAGGGATTGTTTCTCCAGCTGATAGCTCAAGTTCCCTAAACAGCCACAGTGAAAGGCGCTCGGCTGCAGAAGTGGAAACGGCAGAGTAAGCAGCAATGTGAATATTGGGTGAAAACATCGAGGATGGTGGAGTTACGGCTTTACGTCCCCAAAGTGGGTAGGCTGTGACGCGGAAAATGCCCTTACGACATAGCACAGGAAATGTAAACCTCCCCTACCCCTCTGTCATCCACCCTCGCACACCGACGCCGATGTGAAACCGTGCAGGGTTCCCAACCATGTGAAATAATAATGCTGGGCTCCCGTGCCAAGTTTCCAGCTGTTTCCACATGTGCATCTCATACTTACCTCCTCCCGTGTGCCTGTGCCAGGACTGAGATTCAATAAAATGCCACACTAATCCGCAGTCCTTTTTCATTAAATGACCAATTAAAGCTAGAGGAAAAGGGTTCTTATTATTATTATTTCAGTTGGGAACATGTTCCCTGTAGCGCCGCGTGGTTTTTATATGTATTTTTTGCGATGATTATATTCTCTTCTGCTTTGTTATCTCCGCAGAGTTTCGTCGCTACTGCGTTTGGTTTGCCCCCAGCTCCTTGCTGGTGCCTGACTTAGCAGGGACTGGGTTTTAAATCTGTAAAGTTATTAAATACTTCTGTGTGCACGTTAATGTAGTCAAGGTGAGAATGCTGTGTTTGTACACTGGTAAAGCGTGTAAGTGGAGAGGTCGGAGAATATAAACAGCTGAAGAGAAGTCTCAGGGCAGCGCTGCTCCCGGGAGGTGGTGGTACCCGGGGCGCGCAGCGATGCTCGGCTCCTCGCGCTGGGCCACGTGCGGGTTGGGAGAGGGAGCAAGGGAGCAAATCCCCGTCCCAACACAGCGAGACTGGCATGGAAAGCGAGGAGGGAAGCAGCTGCCCGAGCACCACAGAAGGCTGAAGCCCCTCAGGAAATAAAAGCTCATGGGGTCATAACACCTAGACCCAAGTACTCTTTGTTAGTCCACAGTGTTATACCTAAAACCTGATTTTTGGAGGTCTTGAGTGCCGGTAGCAGCTGTAAAGGCAGGTAAAGATGATTTAGCTTGCTGGAGGGCTGCGCCTGTTGCATTTCTGTTGGTCTGCATGGGCTGTCTGTGAACACAGAAAGCCTTCGGTTTTGTGGTGAAGGTAGCGTTGCTTTGGGAACCTTAACCTCTGCCCAAGCTGCCATTCTCAGGCATTTTAGTTGTGTTGATGATGATTTTTTGGTGTGTTTAGGTTCCTTAGTTGCTTTCTATGCTAAAACAGAAAGAAAACTCTCAAAAGATGAAGGAGGGAGTCATGTCCACATCCATGGTGGGCGGCAGCTCCCCAGGGATGCTCGGTTCAGGGTCGGACAGTGAGCTGTGGAGCTTGTGGCACGTTTCAGCTCTAACTGGCAGCTTGTAGCAGCAGGCTGTGCTGGTCGCTGGGTCCCCAGTCATCCCAGCACAGGCCCTGTGTGGCACGAGGGGAGCTGCAGCCCCAGCTTTTGGAGGGCAGGAGGCAGGTGTGGGAGTCTCGTAGTCTCAGTCCGTGCCCGTGTCTTGATGGAGGCGCAGGGAGACAGAGCAGCCTGGGACCTGCTGGTCCAGGGTCAGTCACTGGGACCTGGTCCAGGGTCAGTCCCCAGCTGCCTGTCTTTGTGCTCAGTGACGATCCAAAACCGAAAGATTGACCCAATACGTGTGTGTGTACCCACCTCAAAGCAATGCGTGCATCTGTCCTGTTTTGTTTTTTTTTTTAATGAATCCACTGGATGGTTCAAGCTCTGACTCTCCTGTTTGCACGCTCAGAGCTGGCAAAAGCAGAGCTCCCATCCTGACCCTGGCAGCTCTGCAAACAGTGTGCGGGTCTGGGGCTTATTGGATCCACAGACAGAGGAACTGTCACCTTCCCACCCTGTGGTGTGACGCTTCCCTGGACGCAGCCCAGATCTCCTGGACTCCTTTTTTGCCTCCCTTTGCCACCATATCACCTTACAGAGTAATAAGTTAAACAGCACGGTCGTTAGCGCAGCTCGGCTCCTGCGTGCTCCGAGCATCGACGGCACGCGATATCTCAGCCTTCGTGCTGGGGGGAGCGTGGGGGGCTGCAGTGGGTGGAAATTTCTCACCGCAGACTTTGCTGGGGCCAGACATGTTGTAAATTTTACAAGAAAAACACTTTACGAACCAGAAGTCCACCTCTCATGCGCATGGAGCTGCTAATTAACAATTTGGAGACCGATTCCACCGTTGCAAAGCCTCATGGTTTTGAATCAGGCCTTGGAGATTTGGGGTTCTCCATAAAGCTCTAGCTCCGGGAGTCTGGTGATTTCTGTTTCTGTTCTCCCCCAGCTTCTCCCCAATTCACACACAGGAACCCTCACGCCTCCCAGGCCCTCCTAGAAATAGTCCTTAAAATCATACAGACCACTTTAAAAAGGGATGTCCAGGGAGGTGCAGGATGCTGAAGGTCTGACTTGTGATACTTGACTGTCAGCAATTGCTGTCGCACCTCTCGGGAGGTCCTCGTTCACAGCCAAGGATGCCCCAGGGTGCAGGTCCCAGCGTGGCACCACGCTCCCAAAGCCTGGCCAGAGCCGAGCATCTCGGGCATCACGGAGCCATCACCGAGGGGCACGGAGTCGCTCAGGGTGGATGGGAGTTGTCCCATGAAATGTGACATGGTCGGGCCCGTGGCAGGGATGCTGCCAGCTTTTTCTGCAGCCCTGCCAGCCCTGGTGGGGTTATTGCAAGACTTGCAAGGTTTGTGTTTAATGTCTCGCGTGATGCCAAGCTCCCGGCTCCAGGTCTCACCGTGGCTCCCCTCCCAGACCACTCCGTCAGAGCCGTGGGGGCTGAGGTTGTCCTGTCCCACCCTGAGAGCCACCACCTCCTCTGCGCCGGGAGGGAGACTGGGAGGTGAGAGACAGGGGCTGGCACAGGGTGTCGGTGGAGAGAGGGGTGCAGCGGAGGTTAAAGAGGGCTTTGGGGTGGGCAGAGCACGGCATGGGGCTGGCGGTGGGAAACATCCCTGGCTCTGCCACCCATCCGTGTTGGTGGTGCAGCCGGGACAGCAGATGGGATGAGCTGCGCGGTGAGGCAGGATGGAAGCAGGCAGATCGGGAGAGTAATCTTCTTTAAAAAGTTGTTGGCTTATACAACTGTGGTTTTCCTCTCAATTGTGATGAGCACGGGTCAGAAACCCTGCGAGGTAGAGCTGCTGCTTGATGGGCCTTTCCCCCAGTGTTTGGTGTTTTCTATCTCGTTTCGCTCCCCTGTTTCCCTTAGCAACGGAAATAACAAACTTTACCATTAGAAAAGATTTGCGGAGTAACTTTGCCTTGATGTTCTGCATTAGTCACAGTCCTGCAGGTACAGCTGCCGGGTTTCGCTTTCCCACAGTGTCCCCTACTGCTTGCATTAAAAAATCCATTTAGGTACACATTAAAAAAGGAGGAAAAAAAAAAAAATCTTAATGGAAGTATAAAGCAAGTCACCAGAAGGGGAAAGGCTTTTTATGGAGCCTCAGCAAGAATCCCTGCGAAGAGCATGAGATGCGTGGATTCCTGGAGGGGGGTAAATGCAGAGTCAAGTTCTGCCGCTGCAGCTTGGACTGCGGCTCCCCAGAGCGGATCTGCTCCCTTTCAGTGGCAGCAAGATTAAGGGAAGGGCGTAGGGATGTAAAGAGGACAGATCAGATGAAAGGGAATAAAGAGGATGCAAGAAAAAGGAATCGGGAATAAAGAGGTCACTTTCTTCTGTTTTCTTCCTGATAACACAAACAAGGGATAGCAACCTGTTTTTAAATGATGGATGGATCATTTGAAATGAACGATCCGTTGAAATGATGGATCATTTCGAAATGTGCCATTACTGTTCCTCTGTGGAACTTGCTGCTGAAAGAAATTATTAAACTCAAGTGTTCTGGGGGACAGAATAGGCCAGAACCCCTCCAGCTATGGCAGATACATGTAAAGTCAAAAAGAGATTTGTGATCCAAGGTGTAGAAGGAGCCACAGCTGATGGGTGGTGGGGAGCACAGGGGGTGGTGGGTGCCCTGTACCCAGGCAAGGGCTGTGTATGTTCTATCCATCTCCTGGACCAGCAATGCACCAGGCTTTCCTGGTAGCACCCAGTTGTAGGCTTCTCCCTAGCACTGGGACAAAGCAGTGCCGTGGGCTCGACAGGGCTGCAGGGCCGGCAGAGCTGCCCCCTCAGGCGTGACGCCTTGAGCAGAGGTCACTGTCCGGGCTGGGGGAAGGTGGAGATGCATCCCTGACCGTCATCTCATCCCTGATCATCAGCTGAGCTGTGGCTGCTGGCTGTGGGCGTGCTCTGCACCCCGCTTAGCTGTGATGTGAACACCTTTGGGGATGCTCTAGATGGGGGACGCTACTTTGCAGTTGGGACAGGCTGGGAGCGTGCACGGAGCCGTCCCACCTCTGCTAACGAACAGCTCATTAAACCTTCGCAACTTGCACACCCTCGGTTCTGTCCGTACCCTCAGGAGTGATTTCCAGGTGAGCCAAGCTCAGCGAAGCTCTGCCCGCTCCCCACAGATGCCAGAGGGTCTCACTCTGGACCTCAAGGTGTTGGATCGCATGGGATCTATTCCTTGCAACGCCAGGAAATTCATCATTTGCTCCCCAAATCGGTTGTAATCCCTCCCCAGAGACCACGCAGAAGTCTTTAACGCTAATAACACTACGTGGCAAGCCCGGCAGTGCCTAACTTTTATATTTCTTATTCCTTCCCTAAGACCTATGAGCAGAATGAATGGATAATCCACTTGGCTGGGAAGCTGCTGGCCCAGGAAGAGGAGACCTTGTCCTTGATGGCAACGAACCCGTTTGCGGGCAGAGAACCCCCACGGTAAGCTTCGAGTTTTGCCAACGGAGCTGGAAGTACCCAGGCTCCGTGTCGTTCTTGTCTTGGATGTGCACATGTGTTTCTGTTGATGGATTGAGTTTTGTATTTGATGGTACCCAGGTGGTCTTTAAATAGGGTGGGTTTAACATGAGGACACCGTGAAGAGCTGGTGCTCTCAGCATAATTAGGTCATCTTTTATGAAGAGCATATTTGAGCTGATCATCCTTGTCCTCTGGGACAAGGAATGCCAAGGAACGGTGGGGACACAAGGACCCTTTGGTTGAGCCCGTTCCCAGGCAGGTCTGCGAAGGGCTCGGCGTTGCTTCTGTTGGACAGAAATCGTGGCTGCTGAAGTGGTTTCCTGCCCGTCAGCTTTAGATTTTTTGCCACGATCAGTCTGCGAGCTGAGATCAAAACCACCGTTTCTACCGGCCCACTGAGGTATTTCAAAGACAAAACAGTCCTGCAAAAGTGATTGTTTTTGTGGACACTTGTCTTGGAAGTGTTTGCATTTTCAATGAAGAGACAAAGCAAACATCAGCAAGTGAAAGGCACCGATGAAAACCCCAAGGTTTTCTACAAAAGGATATTTTTCACCAAAGTGCCTATTTTGCTGATGAAGTTATTTTTAGCTGAGAAAACATTTTAAGGGGATTTTGGATCAACTCAAGTAATTTTATGCTCTTGCTAATATTTTCCATTTGAGGCTCTCGAGATGCACTGCAAACAAGGATGAAGGTTCATGGCACCGTGTGAAATGAACTTCCTCTTGAACCCTGCTGATGTTTTTCAGCTTTAGTGCAGCGCATCCCTCAAATCTGAGGAGGGACTCCTTTTCCAGCTAAGACAGTAACAACTTCCACCTTGTACCAAAGTGCCTCCTCTGAGGTGGTTTACACACCTCAAGGTGGTATAAATGTATAAACCCAAGATGGTTTATACTCTGAGCTGACCGTATGTGTGTATATGGTCTGCAGAACAACAGAGCAGAAGTGCAGCTTGGAATACAACTGCTAAATGCGTTTCCCACCGTTATATTTGAGTATTTCTAATAACTACGTTTCTGGAGGTCCCCAGGCATCCAGCCCTGTCATAGCACCCAGGCACCTTATCAGAGCATCTGTACAGGCTGATGGGAACATACTCCCTCCAGGTACGGGAGCCAAAACTGCTGTAAGAACAGTTATTTTGGGTTGTTTGCACGTACTGTCATTTGAGAACTGGTTTTCCCGTCGGTGCAGCATCGCAGAGCGAGCCAGCGGGCGCTCCCGACACCCGGGGCAGGATCCTGCCCGCAGGCCAGGGACTCGCAGCCGCACCGGAGTTCCTGTAAGCAATGGTTTACATCTCAGGGCGCGTTATAGGGAGGTGTCGCAGTTTGTTGGGTTACACAAGCGGCGTATCTGTTACACACAAATAATGACGCCTTGGCTCTGCTCCAGGAGGGCTCTGGGGAACCTCTATTAATAATTGCTACAAAAGGCGTGCTGGGCTAGTCCAGGGCGGCCCTTGTCACGGACAGGTACATCTTTAATAACGTTTACGGGGGGGTTTTGGCTCTGATTAGCTGTGCTGGGCTTGGCATTCCATGCGAGGAGCAGCGCGTTGATGCTGCACGATCAGCTGGTCTGGCTCGGTGGCTTCGAGAGGAACCTGCCATCATGCATGAAACCTCCTTGCTATGGGTTGTGTTCCCACTTTGGCCATGTTTTCTCTTTGTTTTTATGGACCTTCGTTTGACTGCACATGCATTTATTGGCCAACGTAGACTCTGCTTCTTGTGACAGCGAGCTGGACCTCCCCACTGCTCCCTGCCACCTCCTTTTCTAGGGCTGCTCAGCCCCCACGGAGGTTTCTGTTGATGGTTCTGGCGGTTTCTGTTGATGGATTGGGTTTTGTATTTGATGGTGCTGCTGCTCAGCCCCCATGGAGGTGGCACCTTTCTGATGGCCAGGGAAGGGGCACGGTGCAGCCCCAGCACCTGCACAACCGCTCACATGGCAAAGGCGGTGGGTGCCTCATTAGGTGCTAACGAACGCTGGAGCTCACAGCGGGCAGAAAATTCAGCCCAGTGAGAATGGCTCACCCACCCGGATCTGGCAGGGTCTGGGTCCTTCAGGAGCTTATCAGGGAGATGGTGTTGGGGCATCGTTTGTAAGGCTGAGCTGGAAGAGCGACCGGAGAACCTGCATTGTGTCGGCTCTGTCCCGGGTGCGTTTATCCACCTCCAAACTTTGCTCGTGTCCCCGAGGCTCGGTGCTGTCAATTGACCGAGCGGCGTTCATTGCAGGGCATTCCCTTGCATTGCTTGTTTTTAATAAAAAAACGTAAAAACTAGAAGAAAGGAATTTGGTCCTGAGTGCTGGCTGACCCCGGGGGTTTTCAGCAGAACCTGGGGCCTTTAGACACCGAGTCACCAGTTTGAATTAGGTGTCCCCTGGTGCCAGCAGCCAGAAGCCATGACCATCTGGTGGCTGCTGGCAATAAACGGCTCTCGCAGTTCACGGAGCGACAGAAGCATTTGATAATCCCAGAGCTGTTTATTACCACATGTCCCCCAGTGCCATAAATGTTGCTCCTGGTACTCACCGCGACTGAGGCTGAAAACAAGACATTGTAAGAGATTAAAAAATCAAGACAATACGTATCCCATCTTGCCCTCCGAGATTTGCCATACATGGGCTGCATCTCTTCTGTGCTTTCTGGCACCAGTGGTGGTAAAAAAAATAAAACTAAATTCTGTCGAACACAGAAACTCATTTTAAGATGAAAATAATGACGGGAGATGTGGCTGGGGTAACACTGCATTGCTCCAGGTGGTGAATAGGGTTTTTTTTTTATTGTATTCTGTAACAGGTGAGGAAGTGAAATATTCAGGAATCTAAAGCAAAACCAAAAGCAAATCTCTATCTTTGTTAGTTTTTATAGGATAACGATTGCAGAGCGTACAGAGGAATGGAAGTAGGTCCAATAAGTAATTCCGCAGCAGCGTGGATGCTGTGTTGAGCACACAGTGCTATAGATCTTGTTGAACAGGGTCTTGATTCATGCGTTACCTTGGTTTAACCAAAGCACAGACTCTGTTTTCACTCTTTAGCAGCTAGTTTATAGTAGGAAAAGATCAGGATCCAGCACTGGTTTTATGTGTCAGCTGCCTTTGCTCTGGCATTAGCTTTGCTTTAAAAGTTTTTCATGGGTCTAGTGTGTTTTTGGGTGGCGTAAAATAAAAATAACAATTTAAAAATGCTCGTTTTGGCTCAGACCAAATCCCAACACCCCGTTTCACTCTGGATCCCGGGTTGTGGGTCACGTTTGGGGTTTTAGCGAGCCAAATCCAAACACCAGGGACGTTGGCACTGTGTGGATTTTCACCCAGGTGCGAAGGCGAGGGCTGGGGACGCGGGTGGGAGCTCACCCTGCCCGCACTGGGGCAGCGGGGCCGGGGTCACATCACACCAGTCACCCATTCCTGTTGCTATTCAAGTTTCTTCAGTTATTGCATGTTTGCTGTTAGCGCTTTGCCTGCGTAAGGAAACCGCAGGGAACATTCGCCTTTTTTTGTTTTTTCCCCCCAGTTTTTGTGCCCCATCCCAATTCTGCTGGGTTTACACTCGTGGCGCTTGCGGCATCGGCTGCTTTTCACCCAGCGTTACTTCTGCTCGGGCGGGCTCGCCTGCATGGTTTGGGGGTGTTTTTTCTTTAAATTTCAAAAACACTGTTTCTTCGTTTAATTTTAAACGTCCCCTTGTTGCACGGTGGGGCTGACGAACCCCCTGCACCCACAGCACGGTTCCGGGTGCCTTCCCAGGGTAGAACCACGGCCGCAACGTGTGGGATCAGTCTGCACCCTGCGATATGGGTGCAACGAGTGTCAGAAGAGGCGGTTAGCAGGATACCTACTTTTTTAATCCAGACCCCTTGTTAACTGAGCGCTGGATGCAGGCATCATCAGCGCTGGCAGCCGCTTACAGCCAGCGATCGCCTTTTTGTTATAATTTCATTTTAGTTGTGAACAAAAGCCTTAACGTTCAGCCTCATGGGTGACACCTGGAAAGAAAAGGTAATTCAGGGTGGCTGTAGCTGTGGCAGTTTCCCAAGGGCATCCCTGCACCCTCAGCCATGAGCCGGAGCCCGACCGCGGCTGCCGCAAACCTTGGAGACGCCTTCGCTCCCACCTTCCAGCTGCGGGTCGTGCCCAGCGCAGCTCGGCTCCCTTCGGTAGCTGGGTGGAAAAAAAAGCTAATTTCGCTACTATATCCCACCCCCCATCCACTCTAAAGGGAATTTTGAGACTTAATTATTTTCATTCCCTGCTAGACTAAATAATTAGGGGAAGGGACTGTTTTCCTTAAGAACATTACGCTCCATACTCCACGGAGTTTATTCTGTTAATGGAAACTCTACACCTTAAATAGCCAAGGGACTTTCAAAATGAGTTAATGCCTTCGAAATGAAATTTCTGAGACCAAAGTTTGTAGGTTTCTTTACAACGCTAGAAATTATAGTATTTTTTCAAGTGTGATAAACTTAAAATGAGAAACAGGTGACTGATTAAAAATGAGGGTATTGTTGAGCGCCCAGCCTAGCTGAGTGTGAAGCTTTACTTCAAGCGCAGTGATGTTTGTGGAATGTGGATTTACAAAATATTATTGTGCAGCGGATAGTTCATAAAACACCAGCCGTCATAAATCTGAACGGTAGGGCTTTGGCTGAGAAATTAATAAGTGTTTAACACACCGTCATGGAAACAGACTGCAACAATGAAAGAAAACAAAAATCAGCTTTTGCCTACAGAAGGAGGGAAAAAAAAAAAATCGGGTTTGTTTTTGACTGAAGTGTTCGGTGTCTCTGATATTAAATCATGTTCACTTCAGGACTTTTATTCCAATTATAGTAGCACTTTGTTGAAAAAGCCCCAACGTGTAGCTGAAGACCTGGATTTGTAGCGGAGCTGTTATTTAGGGAGGCAGCGCTTCCCATTTGATGCTACCTGGCTGCAGAAACGCAAGAAGAATATAGCGTTTGGTAATCTTTTTTTTTTTTTTTTAAATTTGATTGCCCATTTATTTCCCATTTGTGTCACAGCTAGTGGGCTCGAGACCCAGGGGCCTGTTGGACTGGATTTTCAGGCCGTGTAAGTCACCATGGACCCTGGCAGAAGGTGTAGGTCCTTTCCTACGGGACCCGCGGAGATGTACAGCCCAAGCCATGGGAAGGGTTTTGTCGTATTTGCACGGTGTAGAAGCCACTTTGGGGGCTGCTGCCTTGGACACCCCCAAAAGAGGTAAAGGTAATTCTGTAGCTATCAAGAACGGCACTGAGAGCAGGCAGAGATTATGGGATTATTGGAAAATAACCCCATTGGGGTTATTTCCACCCCATCCTTGGGATGCAGGTGGAAATGACATTTCTGCTCTGCAAGGTCGCTCCCCAGAAGTCTTTAAGTGGGAGCGGTGCTCATGGATATGGGATGCTCCATGGGGATGCGAGTCCTTAAACTTGGTTTTGCTGAATCCCAAGTGCCTCCTCTCACCCCGAGGCATTTTCCCGCTGGGACGAGTCTCCCCCCAGGTATCCGTGTGGTCCACACAATGTGACAGCCTAAGGGAACGATGTAAATCTGCGGAGTCCCCGAAGCCTCTCCCACAAGCGCTGGTGCGTTCTGCACAGAGAGGTAAAATATTTCTTACAGTTTTCTCACTGAAAAGCGGTTTTGCCAGCAATGAATCTGTCCTGGGAAGTGACAGGATCCTCAGAGGTGAAAAAGTATAAACACGTTCTTTTGGCTTTCTCAGTGGGTTTCGCCGTAGCGAAATGTTTTATTGCAGTTTGTTTCTTCTTTCCCTTTGTACTGTAATTTAAAAGAAAACCTTCAGTTTATCGTCAGCGTTCTAACATTTGATATTATCAGAATGAAATGATTCCACTGTCCTGAATGAAAGTGTAAGGGATTTTCTTTTGGTAAAAACAACCTCAGCCTTTCAGTGTTGTCAGGGAGGGCAGAGCTCATCTCAAAGGGTCAGGATTTTCCCCAGGATGGGAAGTCTGGTTCCCAGCCACCTCTCGCAGCGGTGGCGGATGCAGCCATGGGGCAGCTTCACCGTGGCCAGACTGTGCCACGTGTCCCGTGGCCGTGGGAGACATCTCCCTTGGCAAGGGCAGCTCCTACACCTTGGCTCCATCAGGATTATCGGCCCCATCCCCTTCACACCTGGGAAGCACTAAGCTGAAACCCACACGCTGGGTCTGCCTGTGCCAAAAGTAATCCCAGCCCGTGCTGTGAGCCCCGGGGGGAGCCAGGTTTCCTTCCCCCCAAGGTTTGCTCTGCTCTGGGTAGAGATGCAGCCTCTCAGCCTCCCTTTCTAACCTGTCCATGGGGGAATAAACCCACTTTCCCATCTCCAAGAGAGTTTTGAGGATGCTCTGGCTCTGCAGGACCAGGTCTTGCAGGAGCCTTGGAGAAAGAGAAGTCAGCGGCGTTGAAAAACAACCCATAAAACTGCCCTTATTCTGCAAACTTGGGCCAAGATGAATTTATGATCCCTCCTGCTAACGGGGCTAGAACAAGCAAGAAAGCCGATGATGGAGGCTCTGTTACTGTAATGAATTTGTACTTTCCACTGCCACTCGCTCCCTGATTTACAATGGAATGGGGAACTTTAAGATAAAAAAAAAAAAACAACCCCCAATCGAAAAGACGCCCCGTGTTTTGGTTTCTTTCTTCCCTCTCCCACCCCGCCTTGCCCTGTCAGGCCATTAATTCTAACAGAAACCACCGGCTCTGGTTTTTTCCCTCGAACCCCTCAGCTGTTGCAGGGAGACAGCTGCACCCTCTGGAACTAATTACAGCTGTCTGGGAGATTTAGCCCTCCATCCCAACAACTCCAATATTGCTGCTAATTTTTAACACGTACAGTTGGAAGATGTCATAATAGGCTGATATATGATTGAATCTTAAAAGTGCTACAGCGCAGCTGCTACCGGGCATCTGGTGGGATGAATATATTGATTTAAAAAATAATGCTTATTATTTTTAGCCTTTCTGCCCTCCCTGAGGCTGTAGCTTTGCCCGACCCGGGTGGTGATGGAGAGTGGGTGCTTGCCAGAAGGGTGGTGTCAGGCGGGTCCTGGAGTCCCGTGGGGGTCAGTGGGTCCCTCTGGGTGGCTCACTGGTCCTCCCTCTTCCAGCCATCCGCACCGGGATCAGCGCCGTCACTCTGCCAGCACCTCCCGGGCACTGCATTGACCTCAGGAGAAGCTGCCAAAGGGTCACTTCTATCCTGTGTCCTCCTTCCCTGTTGTTATTATAGCAGAGAGGGTTTTCCATCTTCTGGAGGAGAAACCTCTGACTTGCTCTGTCTGACCGTGTCTTGTTTCTTGCCTCTCAAGTGATTATTTTGCTTTCGTGTGTCTCTTAAGGCACCTAACCTGGGCTCAGCTGGTTCAACCTGATGCTTCTCCTGAGCAGTTTCCCAACCCGGCTGCAGTGCCTGGTGCTTCCCAGGGAGCCAGGAGGAGCTGCTGGCTTGCATTCGCTCAGCAAATCCTGGGAAACTGCTCGCAGCCGGGATTCTCCTTCCTGACCTTTCTGTCTCCTCTGAAACATGGGTCTTGCTCATCTTTCTCCAAGTGTGAGTGACCACCTGTGGCATTAGACTGCTTTAAATGGAGAGGAAGTCAGATAGCTGCTTCACAACCTCCTTGAAGATGTTCCCATTTCTCCAGAGCAGCAAGCAAGGTTTCGACATTCTGGCACTTTCCTGCATCAGAGAGGGCTCAGAGACCTGTGGGTCCTTTCCACCAGCCAGAAGGTCTTCACCTGAGCCCCAAAGTTGCAAAAATCACAAGCAATTGCTGATAAGCCGATCTGTAGCTTGTAGCAGTTTCCTAATCTGCAGGCAACCACGCATGTGTGCATCTCGCCTGGGTTACAAGCTGTCCAGGGCTCCAAGCGATGCTTGTAAACTCCATGAGCCCTGAAGTGATGGGCTCCGTGGAGTTAATGCTTCAGCCCTGTTAGCACAGGAGCGGGTTCGCTCCCCGAATCCCCAGAGGAGGGAGCAAATCCAGCGAGGCAGCGCTGGAGGAGTTTCCAAGTTCCGTAACTTCAGGACGGAGGCGCCCAGGTAGATTATAAATAGTGGGGTAGCTTGTAAACTCTATGAGCCCTGAAATGAGGGGCTCCGGTGAGTATTAAGTTCTGCAGCTTTTACATCCGTGAGCCTTGCAAGGGAAGATTCCCATGGGTTCCAGGTTTTCTATGTTTCCTCCACAGCCGTAACCCCAGGAAGGATGGAGAGGATGGATAACCGTGGGGTCTGGATGCTGCCGTCGTGTTTTGATGCTTAGACATATTGTGATGCTCAGAAGTATTCCTGCTGCACTTTCTCCATCCTGCAGCACGCGTTGGCTGCTGTAACCCAGTAAAGGCTCTTTGGTGCCTCCATTGACCAGAATGGAAACCTTCAAGTCTTGAATCCCAGAGGAGCACTGGCAGGCTGTGCTGTGCTGGAGCTTTATAGCTCATCGCTGGGTGAGTGGTTCAGCTCCTGGAAAAGCTCGACTCAACTTGTAACCTCCATGGAGTTTACAAACTCCACAGCCAATGAAACCGTGCAGGTTCCCCTTCCATGGAGCTTGTCATCCTGACGTGGACCGTGCATCCTGACACTCCAGCTGACGGCTCAGGTGGAGCGGGCTGGGGAAAGCAGAGTGACTGTGGCTGGGACAAGAGGGTGGCTGAATTTAGAGGTTGGGGGGCTTGGGGGGGACTCCTCAGATCGATTTAGGCTCTGAACAGAAGAGCCTGAAACACAGTCAGATAGAACGGCAAACTTTATGCCACAAAAATGCATCTTCAATTGCATGTGGTTGCTTTAATGCTCACACGGTTCTAGTTTTACATGCCGATCCCTTTGATAGCAAACATTTTAATAGACAGAGAACATATGGGAAAAATCATACCAAATCAGATGATAGATATTATTTAATCTGGGCAGGCAAGCCCGTTCGAAAGGGACAAGGAAATTTTCATTCCAGAGGGGTTATAGGACAGCCCTTGAGGCTGGGGAGAAGGCGCTCCTGTGTCTGAGCAGAGAGCTGGCATCTCCTGAGGTCTCCTGGGTCTGCCCTGGGGTGGGTGAACTGCTCTCTGCGCCCTGTGTGCCCAGCTAGAAAATGGAAACTTTGCCAGAGGGGGTTTGCAAATCGCTCCTTCAGCGTGGGGCGCCCCGTTAGACCCATATTGTGGGTGTATGTGGAGACGGAGCCAGCTTGGTAGATGCCCTGTGGTCACTTAGTGAAGAAAAAACCCCAAAAGCCCTGGTGTGGCAGACGGAGGGAGACTTCGAGCTGGAGAGGGACTGACATAAAATCAGCCACTGAAGCTTTTTGGGGAGGTGGATATGTGTTTTGAATTCAAGAAAGCAATCAAGCAGCACAGCTTGGAAATCTCTATCCATCCTGGACAGGAGACTGCAGGCTACCTGGACCCAGGGGAACGTTGCCGTTCAGTAATGCTCTAATTATTAACAGGAAATTTTGTGCTCCTGCAAAGTAAACACTGTGGGAGTAACACTTCAGCCCCCGTTTGACTTTTACCAGCCTCAGAAAAGGAGGGGGGAGAGAGGGTGTAGAAATGGCCCTGACTGTAATGAAGCCAGCAGCTGCAGGGCAGCATTTATGGTGATGAGATGCAGGTTTGTGCAGCCCGAGCCCCACACGGGACTTTGGCATTGCCCCCTCCTCTCCCCCTTTGCCTTCCCGTATTTGAGGGCTGGTATCCTGCCCCCCGGCAGCCCCCCGGCAGCGAGGCGGGCTGCTGGAGGCCCTGACAGGGAGCGATACGGCATCAGGGGACACCTCCGTCCGTCCCCACGCTTCCCTTGGCACCCAGCCCTTAGCAGTCGTTTAAATTAGAGCTGTCCCAGGGTAGCTCCAAATGCTTTAGCCTGGGCTTCCTTGGATCCCACCTTCATCCTCAGCGGAGGCGGAAGTGCGGAGATATTTGTCCTATTTTTGCTCCAACCAGCAGACAATCAGAAAACAGAAAAGTCGGCAGCAGGCGACGGGTGTGATGAACAGCTCCGCGTTAATGTGTTTTAAGAGAATCGTTTCTGTATTACCCACCTGGGTACCCAGCACGATCCAAATTGAGATGTCGAGATGCGATTGCAGCAGACCTTTTAATTGGGTGCAGTTTTATCTGTCGTCTGCAATCTGCCCTGCTTCCCGTCGGAGTGCCGGTCTTAGGAAGGTGAGCGCTAACGGCAAATATACAGGAGTCGTCCCTAATTATTTTAGCAGTAGGAAGGAACTTTACGGCTGCCCGAGGTGCAGACCCGGGAGCGAGCAGCTGCGGGAGCGCGGTGCCCTGCTCAGTAGCTGGGTTTGTTTTTTAGTAGCGAAGCAAAGCAGGTTTAAATGAGCATTGACATGACTTTGACATTTTTATATTGTGGGTTATTTTATGAACTTATCCAGCAAATGCAGCGATGCACTCTGCAAACAGGGACCACAACGCTGGAGGACCGGGGTGTTACTCCTTCTCTTGTCAGCATGCCCTACATCAAGCGGGACCAAACCTCTCGAACCGAGCGGCATGGTTAGCCTCCGAATGTGTTTCGTGACACTGATGAATGCTTCTTTCTGCACTGTTTTAAAATCTCCTTTTCTGTCAACTCCCAAGGCGGCCAGAAAACAGATGCGCTCGTAGCCCCGCTAATAAGCCGCGGAGCAGAAGGAGCAGCCGCTGGCTGGGGCAGAGGGATGCTGGGGGAGCTGGGGCAGCAGTCGGGCTCTCTACCTAAAAAATGTCCCGGGCAGAAATACTCCATAGTTACTCTCAGAAAAGAAAAAAAAAAAAAAAAATTCCTGCCTTTATTATTATTCTTTCAAACTTGGCTGTTGAGAGGTGTGTGAAGCGCACGCTGGCGGTGGGGAGCACAAAGGGCGGGGGTGTTAAAGCTCCTCTGCCTTGTGCATCATTCCCAAATTGCATCAAGAGGAGCCCGGGAGCTCCCCGGTGCCTTGCTCCAGCAGGGATGGCTGCATCGCTGCCTCCGGCTGTGGGCATCCCAGGGATGGATGGAGCACCAGGATGCGGGAGCCAGCCAGGCTGAGCACCCTCGAGCTGATTTGTCCATCCAGCTACAGAAAGGCTCAAAAAATCCATGCCCAGGGGACCATAAATAGGGTCTGACACCTTTTCACCTCTACCCGGCAGAAGTGCCAGCCCCTCGTGAGCAGTGTTCTTTGTTTCTCCACAGGTGGATCCGAGGGGAACACTTCAAGTACAAATTCAGCCAACCCGGGGGAAAGCACGCCAGAGACGGGAAGTGGTGGATTCGGAAGAGGATCGGCCCTTACTTCCCCCCTGTCAACCTCCAGGGCCTGAAGAAGTTTTATGAAGACAGGAACTGGCCGTACCCAGTGCGAGACTGATGGAGGAGGGTGAACAAGGTCGAGAGGGACCGGCTGGGGAAGAGGGAGAGCAGTCAGCTCCCTTACAAACTACATGTCTTGCCTTTCTCTGTATTTTTTATCCATATCCTTGTTTACACATATTTTACGGAAGGTTCCAGCCAACCTGTCCTGTTGTGGTCTGTTTTTTTCTCATCATTCTGTTTCTTTCTGTTCATCCTTCTCACCACGGCCTTGCCTGATGATCGATTTCTTTTGCCAGGCTGCTCCCTTCGGAAATCCTCAGCTCTAGAGTTTGAGAAAAAGGTGAACAAATACTGTGATTAGTTTTGGGGAGGTGTTGGTGTTGCTTTCCCTGACCCATTGCATTGTGTGATGGCTGCAGAGGCGCAAGGTGAGATTTCGGGGTGGTCTTCTGCCTCGGCCAGTGCTCACAGGTTCACTGGAGTCCGGCATCGGGCAAAGCAGCCAGGTCTTGCTCTGCAGCTGCCTCATGCGGAGCTGATGCTGGCCCGGCACAGGGCACCGCTCCTCCATCCCATCCCATCCCATCCCATCCCATCCCATCCCATCCAATTCCATCCCATCCCATCCCATCCCATCCCATCCCATCCCATCCCAACCCCACGTGCACTGCACCACCAGCACTGAGCCATCAAAGCTGCTTTATTCCCAACATAGCTGTCCCCACGCTGCCCTCGCTGTCACCCTGGGAAGGGCCCGGTCACCACCTTCTCACCGCAGGTTAATGATGGGGCTGAGCTACGCGTCCTGCCCGCCGGGCATGGTCCGAGTGTCCCGCAGTTCATCCCCGGGGCAGCACAGCAAGCTGGGACTGGGCAGTGCCCCCAGCCTGGGGAAAACACCTTGGGACCTCACCCTGAATTTCCCCTGTCCCTCCAGTTTGCTTTGGAGCCTCTCCTCATCTCGGTCTTTGTTTAAAATCACTCTGAATTGTCCCACCGCTTGATGAGCCCCAAATCACGGTGATGGGAGGGGAGTGAGAGCAAGGACGGTGTGTGACACAGCCAGCAACTGGCCAGGGTAGTTTATAATAATCAATTGCTTGTTAGCACATTCTGCTGCACACGTTTCTTCTTGCAGAGGTAAAAAAAAGATCAAAGCAACCTGTGTAATGCATAAACCCCCGTTGTATCAGGGCTCGCCTGCAGAAAGCCGCAGGTTTACTGAGAAACCCGAAATAGCTCCTTGCTGGAGCTGCTGTGTGGGCTCGGTGACTCAGCCCCGAGGACAAGCACAGCCCTGTGCGGCTGCCCTGTGCCATGTCCCAGCGCTGCCCATGCTCGTGGGTCGCCCGGGCGGCAGCGGCCGGGTTGGAAAGGCGGCCGGAGTCAACAAGTCTGCCGCCAGCCCCACCACCTTTAAACAGGTCTTGTTTTAACGGGCCCTGGCCTGGCAGCACAGACGCACGGGGCTGCGCCTTCCTGTTTGCTTAACCTGGGATTTTTATAACTGGTGCTTTTTGTCAGCAGCCCCGGGGCTGAAATCCGCCTGTTTGGGGAGCTGGCGGAGTTTGGTGCCGGGGTCGTCTGACCGGCTGGTGTTCAGGAGGAGCCCAGCATCCCACGGGCACAGTCCAGCGCTGCCGGCCATCACGCGCCCAAGCAGGAGAGAGCAGGGAGAAGCACGGAAAAGGGCTCGCCAGCCTTTTCCCCCTGGGTTTGTGCTCTGACATTCACCTTGGCTCCCCGGGGAGGAATTCCAGTGGCTGGAAAGCTTACAATAAAGCTTTCACCCTTCCAGAGCAAATTCAGCCCAAGCCACGTGCACGGGGAGAAGCGTTGCCGTGTGCCAGGCTCTGAAGCGGCTCGGTGCTCGGGGCAGAGCCGTCCTCCCCAGTGGCCACCAACCTGGTGGGGACCAGTGGGCACCGTGGGAGGCAGAGGCAGTGGCCACATCTCTGTCCCCATCCCCAGGGCTCATCCCTCTGAGCCCGTCCCCTCCCACGCGAGGTGTGCGGAAAGCGGCCAAATGTGGTTTTGAAAGAAAAACGGGTCCAAACTGGGAAGAGCAAACCAGCAGGTAACTCTGGCGCTGGTGTGGGGCAGCGCGGGCTGTGGATGCGGGCACAGAAATGCCATTTCACGCATATCTTCCCCCTTTTTGACTGCGTGTACCGAATGGGCACCACCGGGAGCGTGTATTTATGGAAAGGGATTAAAGCAAACAAGCTCTTGCATAACCAGAGGGAGGTACGCTCGTTTTTTATTTTTTCTAAAAGTGTTAAAAAGGGGAAACGGCAGCAGCCCCGGGAGGGCAGCCCAGCCCTGGGTGCAGTCCCCAGGTGCCCGCCCTGATGTGGTTCACCGGGGACATGCCAGCTCCCACGGGGACGAGGTGACAGGCAGTAAATAAGGTGAGTCCTGGGTGTCGTGGCGCTTATTTGCATTTGAGGGAGCGCCTGGTGTCGTGTCTGCGCATCTGACCGCTGCCCCAGTGCGCCCAGCACATCTCCCTTCCTTCGTGGCATTGCAGGGTGCGTTTGCACGGCGCCTCCCGCTTGGTTTGTGGTTACTTTGTGGCTGCTCCATCCCCGGCAGATCCCACTTGATGTGGCTGGAGGGAGCAGGAGGACCCTGGGGTGGTCTCCTGCCCGGGAGCTGGGAGGCTCGGAGGTCCTGTAGGACCGGGGGTGCAGGCGCTGCGGGGTGCCGGGAGGTGCCCGGCTTTGCCAGGGAGGAGCCAGCGGGCAGGGAGCGATGGCTGGCAGTTGGCACCCGGGAAAGCCGTGACAGCGGTGGAGGTGTGGAGCCCGTGGCTTGGAGCCGCCACGCGTCTGTAAGATGTTAACACTCTTGGCCGGGGACCGGGAAAGTCCTAAACGTTACCCGGTCTTCTTCGAACCAAGACGAATAGTTTAATTGCGGGGCTTGGAGCAACGTATAGGGTGCTCCAAATTGTAAATAACGTTTATGACTCAATTGTGTTTTCCTAAATATTTGCCATAGTTGGAAACCAATGCTCTTCTGCGAACAATGGAAGAACATTTTGTTCCGATTACCGTGTGGAGAGACGAGGGCAAACGCTGTGATCCTGCATCTCTCTCCCATTATCGTCCTTCCTGGCTTGGCCGACCCGCCGAGGGGCCGGGGACGACGGAGGCCAGGTTGTGTCCCTCGGGATCGGCGTAGTTCAGGGGTGGGGGATTGTGTCTCCATGGGTATGGGAGATAACAGTGTGGGTTCGCACTGAGCATCTCCGTCAACGTGAGCTCGGGTGCTGCCTGCGCGTACCTCTTTGCTAGATGTTATTTTAGGCATTTTATTTATTTTTCAATTTTCTTCTCCCACGGCTGAAATTGAGCCCTGGAGTTGGATGCACAGAGCAAGGCTGGACCCCGTCCCATCACCCTGTCCCACCTTGGGCAGCCGCCGGCAGTCGGGCACTTCGGCAGGATTTTTTCGGGAGGTGAGTTGGCCAAGAACAGCACGTGGTGTCCGTGTGCTCTCTGGCTTGATGGGATTATGGAGCCTGCCATGAAAAGGCACTTTTCACCTTCCCAGCACCCGGGACAGCCTGTGCCCCGCTGTCCCTTGCCACCAGCGCCATCCCTGACTGCTCGGGACCCTGCTCCTGGGCAGGGACTTGCTGCAACAAAAGCCATTAAGGATCCCACCTCGGTGGCTGCACCTATCCCTCTGCTGGGGGTCCCTGCCTTGGGATCCTCCAGGCAAAGCCGGGGCATTTTAAGTGGCTGTTAAAAGCGACTCTGCCCCGCAGCCACGCTGTCTGCTCCCCATCCCCGTCCGTCCTTCGGCTCTAATGCGAACAAGCTGGGGCGAGTGGGCAGCACCACCCGGCTCCGTGGGTGCCGGGAGCTGGCGGCTTCGATAACAGTACGATAACACCATGAGGGTGCCCCACTGCGTGGGTGACGGGTGACGGACGTCCCCCGGGCGTCCCTCGCGGGCTGGTCACCAGCAGCCAATGGTGCTGGCCTCCCCCCTCCCCAATTTAATTAATTTCTTTTGGTTTCCAACCTCTGGGTCAGGGATAATGGAACCCAGACCAGCATTTCCATTCCTGTTTGCTGCGCGTTGTGCTTGTTAAGCTTTTTTTTTTTTAACTTTTCTTTTTTTTCTTTTTTTTTTTTTTTTAAAAAATCAAAAATTCTCGCTCTGTTCCAGAGCACTGGCTGGAAGATAATACACATTCAAAGGCAGCGAGGAAGGTGCATGCAGGGGATTAAATTAGAAACGTTTCCCTGGGACAAAATTTTGAAAAAGAAAAGAAACAATTATTTAGAGGGGCTGAGGAAATCGGAACCACATTGTATTATCTGTTGACTAGAAGTTTTCTTGCAGAGATCTTTTTTTTTTTTTTTTTTTTTAACCCTGAGCTATGCACTGGATGTAAAACTTCGTGGCGTTCCCAAGTCAGCGCACCGTAAATCCATTTGAAAGATAACTCTGTCTGAGCTCTGCTCCTGCCAAGCTCCTCTTCCTCAGATGTCTTTGAAGACGGGAGGGGGACACCCACCAAGCACCCGGCGGAGAGGATTAGGGTCCCGACAGAAACTCCACCGCCTCTCGGGCGCAGGGTTTGGGTCCGTCAGTCAAAGCAACGACCAGCTGAACCCCTCCCTGGGACAACTCTCTTCTCTTAGCTGTGTTTTCCCAGCTCATCCCCTGATCCAGAGCCGGATCTAATCCCGCTCCTTCCTACTGTTTCTCTGTGAGGTCCAACTATGTCCCAGAGCCACTAGTGCCGAGGAGGGAAGGACACGGCCGGAGTGCTCGCCCCATGTGAGCCCTGGGCAGCTCAGGCTCCCACCGCAGCCAGGGGACATTGTCAGGTCAAAAATAAGCAGCTTGATTTTTTATTTTCTTTTCCTAGGTGAAAGTTACTGACCCTTCAGGTATTATGAATACAGCTTCTGCAAGCTGTGCTCCCCTGTCCCTGTGCGTGGCCGTCGGTGGCTCTGCTGTGGCACTGGGTGCTCCCCGGTGCTCAGTGCGGGCCAGCAGCCGGCTTTCCTCAAGAGCATCACCCACAAAATCTCGGGTGGGGAGGACGTAGCCAGGAGAAGCCCCCACGTGCACGCAAATTAATTGACACCTTTCCTCCCCCACTCCTGGGCAGGGTCCCCGCGGGGAATCGGTGATGCCCGGGGGAGCGGAGCCGCAGGGAGCCCCCGCCGAGAGTGCTTTGGTGTTTGCGTGGTGGCGTCGTTCAGCCCCTCCAAATGCGTTCTGCACGTGTTCGCTGGGGACGGCCGGGGCTCGGGGCACACTGCCTTCCTCCCTGCTGAAACCCGGGCGCATCGCTGCATTCAGTACTCGCTCGGCGATGGCCCTCGGCAGAGACCCTCGAACCCTCCCGCTTGGAAAAGTGCCCTCCGCTCCCTGCCCGCTCCTTGTCCCAGCACTGGGGCTGTTTATCCGAGATGGACGTGATTGAACCTCTGTGGGTTTAGGAAGGTCCCTGCTGCCATCCTGGGTGGGGGGAGCGTTTTCATCCTGGAGAGGAAAGGCTGGAGTGGCCCCTACGCGTCCTTCTGGGGCGAGGAATCACAGGCTCGAGGATGCTCCTGTTTAACCTGCGCTGAAGGTCGAGCTCCTGTCCCTGCACGTGGTGGGGACACACTGGGCAGGGGACCACGCTGGACGCTTGCACCCTGGGCCCTGCCCTGCTGGCAGCTGAGTCTCCCTTCACAGATGACCAAACACTACAGGTTCGATTCCCTGCACATCCAAACCCCAGCGCACCCGGGAGCTCTGGGGACCGTCCCATGGGGCAGGTTGTCCCCTCCCGCTTTGCTTTGTGTTGCCGTAGCGGTTTCCTCGCTTGCGTTTTATTTTTCCTGACATCATTTTGGGCTTGTTTTTTTTTTTTGCTTTCCACACCTGCAGCCCCCTGACCTGCTGCCCCGGCGAGTCCTGGGGGCGACCACCACCACGGTGGGCACTGGCCCGGTGATGCCAGCTGGCAGCAGGTCCGGGCTGCAGGATTGGGCCGGCTTTTTTTTCCTTTTTGCCAAGATTACTGCGTTTTGAAAGCATGAGACACCCTAGCAAGCACAGCTGGGTTTGTATTTCCCCACGTTGGCCACTGCGGCAGGGTCGGATCCCACAGCCTTGGCCGAGCTCATCTGGGCTGTTCTTCCCCTGGAAAAAGGAAGCCTCCCTGGGCTTTATTTTTTTTTTAATACCGCGTATAAATGTCTATTCCTGTTGTTGCTGCGGGGGAACACAAAGTGAATATGTATTAGCAGATGGATTTTAGCTCATCTCTCATACACAGGGAATGGCTAAATTGATCCGTGCTTCCATCATAAGACCCAGCAGCGTGGCTTTCGGAGTGAAGTGGAAGGGACGATGCTCATGTCAAGAAGATGTGGGAGGCTGGATGAGACCCTCCAGGGGTCCCCGGTGGGGCTGGGTTCTTTGGTTACTTTATTATCCTGGCCGCCCTGTGAGGCTTTGGCTCAAACTTCATTGAATATAAAGTTGCAAGGGCTTTTGAGGTTTTACAGATCATCTACCTGTCCCAAGCCCTCCAGGAGAGCCGTCTTCTGGTGGTGAGATGGAAACCTGTGCTGTGTGTTAATGTGCAGCGTGTTTATTCTCCCGCAGGCATTTCAGATTCAGCTGGAAAATCTTTAATGATGGATTTATATTAGGAAGTCCTGTTTTCCCATCAGGGTTTATTTCTGCTGCAGGAACACAGAGAGGTCCCTGACTCCATCGTCACCACGGTGGTCACTGGGCTCTGGGAGGACATCTGCCCCTCGCCAAACCCCCTGGAACTGACAGCCTTCCTTTAAAAAAGCCTCTAGGCTTGGTGTAAAAACCCTAAGATTTGGGGGAAAAAGTCATTCCTTCCATTTGATGTTTTTGAGATCCATCCAGGTTGTATTTTCAAACCTTTCTCTGGGTAAAAGCATGGATTTGGTGCGTGTTTTGGGAGCGTGGCCCCTGCAGTGGGGTCGCTGGTGAGGAGCTGCCGGAGAACGTGAGCTTGCGCCTCTGCGAGGTCCTTGTGCGGGGCTCATGGGGCTCCTGGTATTATCCGTACCAGCAGCTACAGTGCACCAACCCAGAGATTTCCTTATTCCTGGATCATTTCTAAACTGTAGTTATTTGTTTTCAAGTAGCCAGCCTTCAGCCTGGGAGTTCCCGTAGAAAATACGTGTGTTTGTATGCCTTCCCTGCTCCCAGCTGCTTTTAGAAGCTGGCTTTACTTTAACACATATTAAAGGAAAGAGCTTTTTTCCTTCCCAGTAGATTAAGTTTGGCTAAACAATTCAGTGTGAACTGCTGGGCATGAGGCAGAAACCTGTAGGCTAAATTACCCAGCTGCTATAAGTTTAGACCAGCATGGGATGAATTTCAGGATTGTATATTAGTTTTCATTTAATCTGATTATTCTGGGCTGGAGTTCCTGGAGGGTCTTCAGGTTATTGTCAGTCAAAAGAATCTTTAAGAGCTTCCATTTGCACTAAACTTTTCCCATTAGAAGTCTATTTTCATTATGGATCAATTTTTATTTTAATGAAAAAATGATTCTCCCAACCCCCTGCTTTTTTTTTTCCCCCGGCTGGGGTTAAAACTGGAGCCACAACAGAGTCTTGCCACTCAAAATGCCATTTGCCTCTCTTGCTGAGGCCGTTGGCTTGCTCGAAAGAGCTTGGGCAGAGGAGGAGGAGGCAGAAAATGCAGAAAGGCACCTCCTCTGCTCCCAGCGATGCTTCCCGGTACCCGCCTCCTCATCCTCAAACCCTTCCCTCGCTGGGAAAACGCTGTAAGAGGCATGAATCCTGGGGGGGTTTCTAGCTCAAAAGACTCGGAGACTAATGCAGGATTAATTGGTCTTAAAAGCCCGTTACTGCATGCCTGGGAGTCGCGCTGTCAGTTCATGGGCTGGCTTCTCTCTGCCACCGACTCTTGGCTTCCAGTTTGGGGAGCCTGGCTGGGATGGGGGCCGGGGGGAGAGCAGCAGGAGCAGACCCCACGAGAGCTGGGAAGGCAGCAAACCCCACGTCTTGTGCTGGCGAGGAGATCCCTGTGGGGTCTGTCCCTTGGGCAGGAGCGACAGCTTTGTGGTATGGGCTGGCTTCAGGCTTCCCCGGCGCTGAGCTGAAGGCACCTCCCTGGGGCATCCATCGTCCATCCCCCCTCATCCCGCTGCTGCAGGCGGGATGGAGAAGGGACGAGAACCCGCCCCAGGGCTGTGGTAAGGAAAAAACAGTACAGAGACGTCCAGAAATAAACCCCAAACTCATGTTCTTTATTGATGCAGGATTTTACGTTGGATGTGCTGGCCTAAACCTTCTGGAGTCCACGTGCCCTCCCTGCTGCTCCGGTAGGCGATCCCAGCGCTGACCCGTTGGGGGACCAGGACCATGCCAGCCCAGTGCAAGGCTCTGCAGGGACATCCCGGTACCTTGTCGCTGCCTCAAATCCTCAGTTTGCTCAGGTTTTGCACGTAGGCAGGTGAGGAGGAAGCAGCTGAGCTGCGGCGCCGAATCGTCCCTGTGCGAGTTGTGCCCCGGCCGTGATGCTGGGCACCGTGTGGCTCCCCCGCGACGGCATCGGGATTCTCCATCCTGCTCTGCCGCCTCCTTCCCGCAGCGAGACGGTGATCAGGACGAGCCCTTGCCTTCAATTTTCCGCAGTCCGTGGGATTTTGCCATGCCCTCCATGTCACCGAAACGCCAGGTTTCTCCCCATTTCCCCCGGCACAGGCTGGGAGCCTGCTTCCTCCGCGGTAGCAGCTCCGGATAAGATTGCACGTTTTCGAGCTTTTCCCTGTGTGTGCCTGTTGCTGGGACAATTATACTAAAATCACACCACCTGCAAGCGGTTAGTTAGAATAATAAATAAGTGATAGATTATCAAATAAAGCGTTGGCTTCACATGAGGTCATCCTAGCACCGTGTCGCGGGTCTCGGGGGGGGATTGCAGGCTGCTTTCCTGCCCCTGATGGGCTAAATAGCTCTTGTATCAGTCAATAAAAAAAGTTGTAGAGATTAAAGAATCAATTAGGTATTAGCCAAAGGGGCAAAAGCGTAACCCAAACATGCTGATAAAATCCAGTAGGTGATTATGGGAATGGTTCTTATTTCATCTTACTTTTGAAAGGAATAATTGCTCGTTATAGAGCATGGAGGGACCTGGACTGGATACTTTTCCAGCTTTATAGAGGAGGAAATTCCAGCGTTCGGCTGACAAACGCAGAGGCACGCCGCGCCTTAGGGCCGAATGGGTATTTTTTGATTCTTACTTTGAGGAGCATCATTTTGTCCTAGGAAAATTGGCCAGAAGAGCTTGGTCGGTTATTTGGTGGCCCAGGGCACCCTTGCCCGCGGCGGTGCCCGTGGTGGGGGTGAGGAAAGATGCTCTCGGGGGAGGCGAGAGGGATGGGACTGAACATTGGCGCCTGGGTATTTTGGAGTCCCGACACTCTGCTGCTTAGCACGCAAACATTGATTAACCAAGTAAAATCCGATCAGCTGAAAAAGCATTTAGGGATGTATATTTTTAGAGTGTTTTTTTTCCAGTATTTACCATACGGCCTTCCGTTTTCCAGGAACAGACATCTGCAGCGCCGGCCCCAGCCCGGGCTGGCAGCTCGCGGTGGTGAATGGGGCTGCGCAACGTCACGTTCTGCTAATTCATGCGAACGTTTATTAAGTGTTAGTCTAGTGCAAAACCTTACCTCATTTTGGGCCAAAAATAGGGAGTACCTGTGCCAGGGGGTGGCTCCTGGGGAAAGAGCGACCTGAGCATCCCACCCGGCATCCCCAGCGCTCGTGGGCTGCTCCAGGGACGCGGCAGCTCCGGAAACCCTGCGGATGAGCCGGGGGATGAGCAGCAGGAGGGGTCACTCTGGTTTAGCCTATGTGTTTTTGCAGGACGGGGCATTCGCCAGATCATTTTCCAGGGAGGAAAGCTCAAATGAATTACCGCTTTTTTTTCCCCCCCTCGTATTAATATGAAATGTTGGGTTTTACGAGGGGAAAAAAGCATGGATTGAATCTTTTCAACTCATTTCTGTTTGGAGCTGTTTCTCAAGGGGAAGCACAATGCTTTGGAATGGACTCTTAAGTCGTTTCCACCCCACAAGAAGCACTGGCTCATCACTGCTCCTGTCCCAAGCAAACATCCATGTTGGGATGGAGCAGCTCCCAGGAAGGGCTGCTCTGTCGGTGCGCTCATTCCCTTTCCTGCTTAAAAGGGGGAGATTTACAAGCCAAAAAAGCAAAAAGTGAGCCACGCTGCAGGCGCTCTGAGCCTGGGGGTACTTCGGAGGTGGCACGAGGACATTGTGCCACGGGGACATCATCTGCCAGCATCCCCTTTGCTGGAGCCTGGCCGGGTCCTGCTGCCTGCGCTTCTCCCAGCCACGCTGCCAGCCGCCCGGCCCTGCCTGCCTGGATGCTTATATATCCTTCACAAAGCATTATTTTTAATGGCGTGTATATAAAGCGCGCGCACAGTGCACATCGCCGCCGGGCTGGCAGCACCTCTCAGCCCGGGGTCGGGAACGAGCTGTTTATTGCCCTGTGCCCTCACCGCGCCGCTCCCCACGTACGTGCGCGGGCCGGGGAGACGGGGAATTTGTTTTTTCCCTTTGGGTTTTGGGGTTTTTTTTTTTTCCCTTTTCACAGGTCGTATACCAGTGGGCCGGGCCGGGCCGGGGCTGCGGGCAGGTTGCCTTGTGCGGGTTTGTTTGAGGAATGTTGGAGAGTTTATCCCAGCTGGGCCGGGGAGGTGTTTGCTGCCCGCCGGGGGCAGAGGGGCACCATGGCTCAGGCATCGCCTGGCCTCTGACTCTCCACGTACACAAAAAAAAAAAAACAGAACCAAAAATAGAAGCCCAAGGGCTAGCTGCCCAGCCGGCGTAACAGCTCTTGCAAAAGCTAATTTTGCCCGGCTAACGATGGATGGCGGCAGCACTGGGAGGGGAAGAAACGCTGGTGCCGCGGCAGGGAGTTGGGTTTCAAGTGCAGGGGAAAAAAGAGCCCGATCCTTGCTCGGGGGCTACGCGCCGCTAATCCCCTGTTTATTCTCCGTCTAGCCCAGCCGCCCACGCTCTCCTAAGCTTTTGTTCGTTAACAAGGTTCAGGGTAAAAAGATACCTCTGCGGCAGCTGTCTGCAGTGCCAGCAGGAGCGGTTGGTGTCGGCACGGCCGCGTCCTCCTCTGGCCCCACAATGCGAACTCCATCCTCCCACGGCAGCTCCAGCTTCGCGGGGTTTGGGCCCCTTCGGGGTTATTTCAGCTGAGGATCACGGCGCAGCCCTGCTCCTCGTCAACTCCAATAAAGGTTATATGCTTTTAAGAAAGTGGCAACAACTAGGAGGGACCGGAGTTGTGTCTGCGGGGCGAGCTCTGGCAGCCCACGTAAGGCTCCAGCCCGGGGTGCGTTAACCCCACCGGTACGGCATGAGCAACCCCGTGTGCTGGCCCAGGGCTCGTACGTTTAATTGGCAAATTAATCTTTGTCTCCTGGGCCAAATTCCAGAGCCAGCTGCTGCCCTGAAGTGATGGAAAGTGGAGTGTCAGTGGGAAAGGGGGATCTCCACGCTCCAGGTTATAGATCCAGTTTTGCTCACAATGAAGTGTTGAAAGAGGCAAATCCCTTGTAGATAAAATTACAATAATTATTAGTAGTAATTTACTGCTAATCATTAATTGTTAATAATAATGCAAGTGCTGAGACACTAAGGCAGATAAATGTATTTTGGAAACAAAAGGCCAATCTGTAAGGCTAGGTAGAATTGTTCTGATCTCCTGGAATAAAGTAATTTTATACAGGCTAAGAAGGCTTGGCAAAACTTTAAACAAATTAAAAGGTGGCTGAATTTATATGACTTCCATCTCTGAGATGATCTTGTCTGTCCCTAAACAGAGGGGAGACGCTGCCTGTACCTACAGTGGTTGTAGCACCACTCATGTACACCCGTTGTAGGAGCCACATCCATCCCTGCCTGCGAGGGAGCGCAGCAGGAGCCCGGCTCTGCCCCTTGAGCAGGACCCGGAGCCAAGAACCCACACCAGAAAAGTCACAAGTTGAGCCAGAAGACAAGGATGAGACGTTGTGCTTCTCCCCGTCTCCAGGAAGGCCTTCAGCTCTTTTGGGAATGACCGCACCGCATTGACAACCCTTGCCCCGAGAACCCTCTGCCGATCCCAGCGCTCGCCCAGCCGGAGACTTTGCCGAAGCCGGAGCCAACCGCGGCGAAGCCGGACGTGCCGGTGGCAGGGCGAGCAGCGGGTGGTTTGGTCGGCTCCTTGAGACATCCCAGCATCCCTTCTCGCTCCTTCCTTTTCTCTAATTAATTGCAATTTCTGTCCCTTTGTGGCTGCGGAGGGGCGAGCGGGGAGCGTGCAGCTGTGGGCTCGGCGGCGGAGCAGCCATCTGCAGCGCCCGCCCGGGAAAAAAGCCTCGCAGCTGCGTGCGCCTGGTACCGGCGGTACCCGGACGAGGTCATTCATCACCAGGAGCCCGGGCAAAGAAGCTTGGCAGGGAAAAGGAGGACGGCAACCACAGGAGGCAAATCTTAAAAATACTCTGCGACAGCGGGTGTTGTATCTGCAGCCCCGGAGGTTGTTTCCTCTTGCTGTTATAGAAGGGCAGGATGCGTCCGTTGTGTCCCAAGTGGGATGGAGGTGCATCAACGCACCACCATCGAGCTGGTCCTGCCCGTCAGCGGGAGGAATGAGCCAAGCCCTGGAGCCAGCTCTGCCCTGAGAGGTGGGAGCGGGAGGTGGCAAGAGCACCCCTTCCCAAGAAGCACGGCAAGGGGGTACGAGCGTTTAAATGAACAATCCAGCACGTTGGGTTACGTTGGGTGGTGATGGAGCGTGCCTTTCTTGGTGCTCTCAGGGTGGCCCTTTCTTACCATCTTTCCCTGGTCTGTTGAGCCATCTATGCTAACGGCAAATGGCAGGAGAGAGCAAAATGTGTGAGTTGAGCCCTATGGGTACTTATGGGCCTCCAACTCCACTGGCTCTGGGTATGTGAAATGCTGCTGAAGGCTCTGACCCACCTTCCCAGTTTTCTCTCCTGCAGCAACTGAAGGTCCCCGCCGTGGGTACCACAGCAGCATGGATGGCCTCGGAGTGAGGACACAGTGATGGGCCGAGGTCCCTGGGCTAGGGACTTCATATTTGCCACCCCTGACCTGGTCCACCTCCCCATTCATCACTCGATCTAGCAGAGGGAACCATCAGACACCCAACAGTGATGTCTACAGCAAGCTCTGACGTTGCCTCTGGTCTCTCTTCTTCGTCCCCAGTTCACCAAAGAAGAGAGTGGATATCGAGAGCTGCATGAGGAACAAGGGGTCACCAAAACCCCACCTGCAGGTCCCTGGACACAGATGCCACCACCAGACCTGTCAGTGGAGACGGCTTTGCTCCTGCAAGATGGGACGTGGTCACCTTCCCGTCAGAAAGAGGTGAGAGCCGGGGAGTGCGGCTGCTCGGGATGGCCCAGTGGGGGACAGGGGACAGGGGTGCCCACGCGGAGCAACACGACTCGGTCCAATGATGTGTATCCAAACTGGTTTTCTCTCTGTGGGATGCCCTGTCTTTCCTGTTTACTTGTTATTCTGGAAATAGAACAATAAATAATTTATCGCCGATCGGTTGGCGCGCGTCCGACCTGTCAGTTAAGTTGATTTTAACTGGCCAAGTGTCAGGGCAAAAGGCCAGGAATGCTGTGCTAGGGAACAGTCAACACCACAATTATAAGATTAACACCTTGTTTAGTGGTCAGATACTGTCAAGTGGTAAAAGATTGCCCCGGTTCGTCTCTATAGAGCATCGCTCACAAACTACCTTATTAAGCAGGATCTTGCTCGCGGTCGGCTCCCTGCACCTGTGTCCTCAGATATTTCCATTCATGGTGGAGAGGAGGCCAACACTCGGCCGGGGCTGCTGGGGGCTGCGCAGCTGCGGGAGCATTATTCCCTCTTACCGTATTTGCATATCAATGAGCCCCTGATTAATATTTAAAGAGCCAGCTGTCCGAGCCACCTATGAAAGAAAAAAAGCTCTGTGAGGTTTTTATTTTTTTTTTTTTTTTAAGGGATAACACTTACTGCCCTTTATCAAGTACGCTTCATTTTTACCCCCCCCTATTCTTTTATTTAAAAAAAAAAAAAAAAAAAAATGCCAGGGGAAAAAATATGAAACGCCATTAACGAGTTATCAGTGAATGAGTTGTGCTGCTCTCAATGCTTCTCAGTCCTTTTGTGCCGTAGTTGCAGCTGCATCCAGCAGGTTTTTAGGGGCAGGAGCCCAGCGCCGGTGCCGACGGGCGCCCATGGGAACTGTATCTACGGGCAGCTCGGCGCGAGCGCGAGGCCTGGGAAACGGGCAGCGTCCCCGCAGGCGGGCAGGGCAGGGGCTGCCTCTCCTGCACGGGATGTATCTCCATGCCCCCGGCGTCCCCAGGCTCCTGTGGCGGAGCCGTGGCCGGTGCCGATGTCCCGGCGGTCCCCGGGGGGAATGGATACAGCGGCGTTGTGCTCGGCGAGGGATGCTCATGGTGGCCCATCAGTTAACGAGAAGCAAGACACAAAGTAATGTCTCGAGCGGGCTAATCAATTGAAATGCCATCAAAAAACTAAGAATTGGTATTTTCTGTGCCTCCCCAGCACTATTAATTGCCAGGCGGTTTTGTTTCCAGGCTTAAAAAGCTGTCATTTTAATAGACTATTCTCTTGCCATTTTTTTTTTCCTTGAGCATTTGTCAATAATCCTCCAACAGCGGCAGCTTTGTTATCCCAACTAATTGGAGTCAAGTAGGGCTGCGAGAAAAGATTGTTCGCGACGGAGCCCTGGGAAAAACGCAAAAGGATTTTAATTTTCAATAAAATATGCAGATAAGTAGAAATTAACAGTGGGGAACGGGGTCTGGAGCCTGCGTGAATAATGGTGCTGCTCAGACGATGGCGGCTCGAGTGACTTAATGAGGACTCGAGCGGGTCGTTGGCGATGCCGGTGGCTCTGCAGGGCCGGGGGGGTGCGAGGAGCCGCCCCCCGCACCTGCATGGCCGCCCGCGGGAAATTGATGGCGCGGGGCACTTTTTTGTATTTTCATCAATATTTCCCGGGTGCGGGAGGTGAGCGAGCCCTTGATCTGACCCGTCGTGCCCAGCTGCAGCTGGTGGGGAAATATTTCAGGTCACGCTTTGTTATTTTCATATACAAGTGAGGGAAATTTGGGCGTCCCTTCGCAGTGGGGATGGGATCACTGGGATGCTGCAGTTCTCGTGAGGCCATGTACGGACACGTCCCCCCTCTGCCTGTGCCACTGTCCCGGCCCGAGCCCGGCGGTGACCACTGGATGGGGATTTTGGCCGGGATGCCCTGGGCAGGCACAAGTGTTTCTGCCACGTTCCCCTGCCCATCGCTGCGTTTTGAGCCGGCTGGTGGCAGATGGTCCCTTCTGCTGGTGCAGCCTCCAGAGAGGATCCAGAAAGTTGGGAGCATAAATAAAAATCCCTCCAGCTTCACTGGGTGCTTGGCTGGATTTGCCCAAAAGGCCTCTCCCGGTCCTGCCGCTGGATGCACTGGGTCCGGGGGCAGTCGCACTGACAGCTGCAGTTTGCAAAGGGGTTTTCAAAAGTGATGGGGTAAAATATTGCCCAGCGAGGGGCTGTTCAACGCTTCCCGCAGCGTAGCCCTTACTGCGGGAATTCGCCCAGGGCTGGGGGTGGGAAGGGCTGTCCCCTGTCCTTGTCCCTGGGCTGCTCACCCTGTTCCTCCATCCCCGGCAGCATCGGGAGGGCAACCATGTGCTGGCGGGGGACCGGGTGCTGCCTGCAGGGTCTCCGCCTTTCCCAGCAAGCCAGAGCACTTTTTAGCAGGATTTTGCACAACTAACGCCTCCCAGCAGCTGTGCCCCATCCCACTGCGATGTGCTGTGCCGCCGGGCACAGATGGGAGGGAACGGCACGAAGCTGCACACGCAACCGCCGAGGAGGTGCGGGCAGTTTCCCGAGGGCAGGATGGAGCCGGCTGAAGCGCTGGGGACCCGCTGGCCCCCAGGCCAGCCCCCCTCCAGCCTGAACAGCCCCGTGGGGAGGGGGACAGCTGAGCCGTCACCTGTTGGAGCTCAGACGCCGCAGCTGCGGCCGGCACCACCCGGCTGCTTTGAACCCGCCGGATTAGGCAGAGGAGAGCGCCACGCACGCACTTGTGCTCCGCATGCCAATGCCTTCCTCCCCTTCCTCCTCCTCCTCCTCCTCCTCCCGGCGCTCTGCCGGCCACGTGGCCGCAGCCTCCCTGACCCGACATCTCATCCGTTCGGCCACTTCTGCGCCAGCTCCTCGCTGACAGTTTGGGGACAGCCCCGGGGGTGGCAGGTGGCAGAGACCCTTTGGGCCCTGGGGGTGGGAGCCCCATGAGCCGGCGGCTGCTGCCTCCGCAGAGCCCTGGGTGGGAGCAGCAGGGATCTGCTGTCGGCTGGACCGGGCACAGCAGTGATGGAGGTGGGAGGACCTCTGGGTGAGAGCCAAAGCACCTTCAGTACTTGGGACACTAGGTTCAGATCTGCTGAGCTTTATCCTTCTTATCCAAAACAGATAAAAACCATAGGAAATCCTGGGTGGGGGGAAAAACCCAACATTTTTCTACTTTGGGAAAGCCAGCATCCGCATGTGGACACAGCCCAGCGCACAGCTGCGTGGGGTTTTTTCCACTCCATCTTTTCCCATCATATTCCCTACTTCCCACCGTAGCCTTCCCAGGATTGGAGCTGGGGTGGTGGGACTTCATTAGCAGGTAGGTGATGGCCCCAGCTCTGCAGATGTCCCCTCTGCGGGGTGGCCGTGGTGGGCTCCTCTTCTGTTGCCTCCCACCTTGTGCAGCCGCTGCATCTCCAGTTGGGGTGCGTTGAGTCCCCCAGTTTGGGTAGGCTGCCCCCAGTTCGGGTACGCGCTGCTCTGCGCTGCTCTCCCTTTCATGGTGACAGTGGAGCGTGGCTCGTGGTGGGCAGCTGGGACACGTGTGAGTGGCACGTGTTGCGGTGATGTCCCCAGCTCAGCAGCAGACAGATGGGGACATTGGGTGGCTGGATTCTCCATTCAACCCGATGGATGGATTCTCCATCCCTCCCTTGCACACATGCCTGACACCTCTCTCCTCCTTCCTCTGTTTTCTCTTGTTTTCCTCAATCCGAAATTCAAACCCACGGACACAGATGCCCCGTTCTGCGGTTTGCCAGCGGCGGCCAAGCTGTCCCTGTGCCCTCGCCCAGCCCAGCACCGCCGCAGGACCAGGACCAAGGCTTGGCCTCGGTCCCTGGGGGTGTGTTTCATGGAGTGCAGGATTTGTCTTCTGCTTTTAAAAGCAGAGAAGGGATTGCTTTGGGTCTGTTGGGTTGTTTTTTTTAAAAAAAAGCGCTTTCTCCCCATACTGTACTTTTTAAATTACCCAGTTTCACTATCTGTCCCTGTGCTCATGCTTTTGGTCTATTTAAGAGCAAGAGTGTAACATTAAGGTGATTTATAGCAATCTCTGGAGTGGAAGGGCAGAGACTTGGGTATTTTTTTCCTTTTCCTCAGGTGAAAGAAAACCTCGAATGTTAGCTCACGAGACATTACAACGACTGCTCCGTCAATCCTTGATTTACAAGCTCAAATTTATGAGTTAAAAATTATTATTCCACTCGCATATATTTTTTCCCTTGGCCGTTTTAGTGCTTGTGAAAGGTGAGGGGTTTGACAGCTCCTGGAAACAAAAGCCTTTAATATCTCCCCGAGCAAGGCTCTCCCAGGCAAGAAGAGAGATGCCAAGAGGGTTTTACCTCCCTGCTGCAGATATTAGTCACTCCAGGCCGGTCTTAACCAAACAGAGCAGAAAGTTCGCTTGAGATAAGCCAGGACTAATTAGCAAAGTCCATTCTTGTTGCCTGGAGAGTCCCCTGGGATTATCCTCGGTGGCCGGACCAGCGCCGGGCTGGAAGGCGAGCCGGCTGTGGAGGATGCCCATCTCCGCCACCACCCCCCCCCTCCCGCCCTGACATTTTTGGAGCCCTCCCAAAATTTTTTTGGACACCTCCAGACTCGTTGGCGGGGACGCGAGGGGATGCGCGGTGGTGGCGGATCGCCTTCCTCCCGTGTTGCTTTGGGATTATTTTTAATCACTTTGGTGAAGTGTCTTCCCCCCCTTCCTCCATCCCCCCTGTGACACCAGCGTTTTGGGCCTAAACTAAACTGGCAGCAGTCTTTAAAATATAACATGCGTGAAATACCAGGGAGCAAAAAATATCCTCTTTAAAGCATATGTCGCGCAGTGGCTTAGAGAGCCGGGGGATTAAAACCTTCGTGGAGCTCGGGAAATAATGCCAGAGCCCCTGCTGCACTTCATTAAAGTACATTTTTGACGCAGCTTGCCTTATTCAATAACAATTTAGTTGACCAAAAACTGAATCGAAAGGGACAGGCAACTGTGTAGCATTTTGTTGCGTTTTCATTTTCAGCATTTTTTCATGTCAATTTGCCATCTGCTGCCCCAGCGGCTGGAAGGCGGCTGCGCTCTGCCAGGGGCAAGGCTGAGCCCATCTCAAAGCGCTGGAGGGTTTGTCTGTGTGTGTGCCCCCAAAAAATTAGATAGAGTTGGGGTCGGGCTGAGGCTCACCACCATGCCCACCTCCCCATCAGCGTTCCTGCTCAACCCACAGCCACAGACCCCACTCATGGCTCCTAAAATCTTACTCTGGCCACACTTGGATGGGGTGAACGTCTTGGGTTTCCCCTCCATCCCCACCTGTTGGGACTTAACTCCGATGTCCGCGGTCGTGGCAAAGCCCAAATGGCTTCAAAGCCATCAGGGCAGCTCCGTGGCGGGTCCATGGGATGCATGAAGCTTTCCTACCGTGGCCAGCACGGCAGCAGGGTTGACTCTGGTTTCACTGTCCACGAAAACGAAATGTGGGGTTGTAGGCGGTCTGAATGGCAAAGCAGAAAGGAAGAGTTTTGCTGACCTTGGCTGCTTCCCGGGGAAATTTCCATTTTGAGGAAAGAAGGTGTTTTTCTGTTGGGAAACACGCTTGGAAGGAGAAGGAGCAAGGATGCCTTGGTCTGCGCCTTACCCCCAGGAGGGACTGCAGATGGTCCTGGTGTAAATCTGTCACTAAGGACATTCTGTGGTGCGGGGGGCCAATCCCATGGCCTGGGGACGGCGCTACTGACACAGGGAAACTCCAGCAGCTCTGAATGTATTTGTGTTTGATATTTCCAAAACCCTTGAAGGCAGTACTCCATCTTATGGAAAGTTCATTGGGAGAAAGGAGCCAATTTCAGCCTGGAAGGGCATGAAATGGCTGCTCAAATGGTATCTAATTGTTTTCATCTCCTTCCTCCGCCCGCTCCTACAGTCAGGCAGATTTTTCTTCCCACAAATTGGCTCAAAAAGAAAAAAAATTGATCCCAGGTTGAGATTTTTATATTTCAAGTATTTGGGACGTGTTTCTCTTTAGCACAGGGAGAACGTCACAGCCGAGGGCCTGGCTCTGTTTCTTTGATCTTCCCCTCTCCAGCTCAAGTGGCTTAAAGATGGCACGACCAGGCAGGGTGGCAGGAGGCACCGTGCAGTGGGGGGACGGGGAATGGGGGGAGATTCCCAGCATTTCTCCTTTGCCTGAGTCCATATGGGGCTAACCTGCCTCAGGGTGCATGTTTCAGGGGCAGAGGCCCTTCTGTGACCCCCAGTCCGCCTGCCCATGGGTAGACCAGGTGGCGCACTCTCTGCTACCCACCTCCTTCAAGGTGGCCACAGCAGTGCGAGGAAGAGCAAGCACCAAGGGCTGTTAAACACGCAGAGATCTTCTCCAGCTTGGGGCATCTCTGACAATGTCTTTCCCTCCAGTGGTATCTGTCCATCAAAGACAAGACCCCCTGGGCCAGAGGGATGCTTGGGATCCAGCAAGTCCTTCCATTCTCCTCCATCTACACACCCCATGCATCACATAGACCTCTCTTGGCCATAGCCCTCCTTGTGCCAGGTGAGCTGGGGAGCAGGACAGAGTTGTGGGTCACACGAAGACATGAGTGATGCTCCTGAGGTCAAGCGAGACCAGGAATGGTCCCAGGGGAGCCGAGCAGCCAGGTCCAAATATGGATCCACCATGTGCATCTTCTCCAGGAGCAGCCAGCCAATGTTCCCACAGCGTGTGTCACGGTTCCCTGAATAACCAAGGCGTTCATACAAACAAAACAAAGAAACCCTCCGTCTCTCCGGAGACAAGTCACAAACAGAGAGCCCAGCCAGGCCCATTGATGGAGCTGGATGCAGTGAATCACTCAACCAGCTGTAGTTTAAGCAATTTGGGTCAAATACGCACCCTGGCGTCGCGCCACCGACTTATCTTGCGTTTCACTTGTTGTACCTCAGCGCGGGGTTTGCCTTGCAGTTGCTTTTAGTTAACGGTAAAGTCTTTGGCGCTGAAGGTGGGTACCTGCTTATGCAGAGTTACCTAAGGAATCTGCTGTGTCGGTTCTGTTCACATTCATTCTGATGTCAGTTTTATTCCTGGCGAATTTTTACTGCAGCTGAACACAAAGGACAGCAAGAACAGTATCAGCAGAGAGCTTTACTGAGTTATTATCGTTCCCCGTGGGTGCAGAGTGAACTTAGGCGCTCAACAAGTGTATAAAGGGGTCCATAAAACGTGCCCGGGGTATCTCAGCGGTGCAGGACCGAGGGGCTGCGGGGACACTGGCCCTCCTCCGTGCGCAGGCGAGGGCCTGCTGCCGAGGGCTCGGTACAGCTTCAGCCTGGCGAGGCTGGGCCCAGGGGACCTTCCTCCAGGATTACATCAGTAGCATGAGGATGCTGAGTGTACTGTCTGGGAATCTAGAAGACGAGGGTTGGTTTTTTGGTTGTGTTTTTTTTTTTTTTTTTATACTTCGAGATTATGTATATGATAAAATATGTTCTTCTGACTCTCGGGCCGCCTGCAAAAAGGGATGTGCTACAAAAGTGACATCACCTGATTTTCCAGTACCTGGGAACTGGCAGCTCTGTGTGCTGAGGCAGCCACGGGGCCGGGCTGGGGCTCGCTCCCCTTCTCCGCATCCCTGCCCGGTTTGGTACCTGGTGTCGCTGTGGGCAGAGACCACACGGATGCTCTGCCCCGGGCTGGAAGGTGTGTGCAGCGCTGTCTTCTGCTCAGTGGGGTCAAAACCACCCCGCTCGGGTTCACCGAGCCGCTGTGCTCTGCTGCTCCGGGGATATGCCAGGGGTCCCGCACGCTCGGGGACCGTCCCACGGCTACGGCAGGAGCTGGGGAGTGATGGGGATGCTTGGCTGGCTCTACACGTGTGGGTACCACTGGGAGGATGCTCTGAAGAGCAAGAAGCTCGTCCAGGGTGGCTTTCTCCATGTTGTCCATATCTCCTTAGGGCTGCTCGTGCTGTTTGGGTGATGGTTTAAGTAGCTGTGGGATGCAGCTCTGCATGGCCATACAACTTGGTGTTTCCAAGCGTGCTTGACAGGGGATTATACCCCGAAAGAGAGAGCGAGGTGGGAGAAGGAGCAGAGGAGGGTGCAGCTGGAAGCCCCCCCACACTGGGGGAGCAGACAGAGCTCAGCCCCCACCACGTGCCGAGGACTGGGGGAGTGAGCCGGAGCCCCAGGGGACAGGTGAGCGCTGGGAGGGGGAAGGCACAGCAGGACTTTGCTGATCAGCTCTGCACTGGCTCCTGTGTGCAACGCGGGAGGAAAAATGGGGGAAGAGAACAGGCCAGGGGCTGTCCCTGTGGGGACAAGCTGCTTTGCACAAGTGTTTGCTGGCGGGCTGGGGGGGACGGCAAAGAGGATCCAGTTCCTAAATTGGAGGCTGGCTGGAAAACGGAGGTCTGCCCCCGGGCAGCTGGGGATTAGCTGTGGGGATGTGGGGAAGGGGGTAAAACGTCGGGTTTCCTTCGGTCAAGATCACAGGGACATAGTTGAGTGCCGGCCAATGCATCTCGCAGGCCAGCGCTCCGCAGACAGACTCCACCTCCTGAAAGAACCGCATTGCATCGGGCTTGGCAGCCCTGCTCCATCTGGCAGCCCCCTCCTGAACAGGCTCAAAACTGAGCTCATACGGAGCCAGAATAACCTCTCATCCCAGGAGGGGACGAGAGGAGGGCAGCAGGAGCCACATCATTTTTGGTGTCAGTCTTGGGTCCGTCCCGCAGGTGCAACACCCTCGGGAGCACCCAAATGGGTGGGAGAAGGGGGATCGAGCTGAGCATCACCCTTGCCTTGTGGTGCAGAGTTCGAGGAGACCCTAGTCATGGTCCTTAATGCTCCTTCACAAGCTTTTCTGAATGGAGGAGGAAAATCGGGACAATTCCTTGTTCCTGACCCAGCCTCGGTGCCCGCCGAGCCCGCCCAGGGCTTCTGGCTGGTGGGGAGGGATGCTCGGAGAGACTGGTTTTTCCAACCAGCATTGCTGGCCAGCTGAGCCTGGGGTGGGCTGAGGAGTGAAGCTTCTTTAAAAGCCCCGAAAATTTGTTCAAATTTAACATCGCGGCGAGAAACTGAAAATTTAGTAGGGGGAAAAAACAGGAGAAAAATGTTAGTGGGGATCTTAGTAAATCCTTCGGATCCTCCATCCTCCCCAAGTACAGAGGGGGCTGGAGTTGCTCCAAAACGGCAGTTTTAACCAAAAGAAGCTAAAACAAACAAACAAAAAAACACTTGGCCGTGGTTTTCGTCGTCCCCTCCCCCCTCCTTTTTGATCGTCTCTGTCTTGTACAACCCTGGTATAGGCGGATAACTGAGGATTTCACCCATCTTTTCAAAGTAGCACAGAGGAAGAAAGCGGCCTTTGTAAAAGGGTTTCTGAAGTTCTCTGTTCTGGGAAGGTTGGAAATAGCACAAAAACATCCTTTCTCACTATATTGTGTCGCTTCCAGCTCTAAGCTCCACCACGACCCAGATGTTTAGATGCTGATGCTGAATAGGAAAAGAAGAGCCATGGCGAGAAAGCCAAGAGAGTGGGGATGCTGTGTGAAATTTGCTTCTAGAAACCTGCCCTGCTTTGGGCACAGTGTCTTTCTTTCCGAAGCAGGGAAGAGAATTAGTGAAGGAGATTCAGACACTGTGAATTAATATCTTAATTCCATAGGAATAGTGATGACTATTAGTCTGACTGCACATCTCCTCACATGCAGCTGTATAGTTTAGCTTTAAGACAATATGCACGTTCAGCCTCAAATGTATTCAGGGTTTGTTACTATCAAGCGTTCTTTCTGCCTGTTGATCCGATTCTCCCTTTTTCCCTCATTGCTCCCAAGTTTTCCCAACCTTGTGACAGTTATTGGTGTGAGTTCATCGGTCTGCTTTTAAAATTATCTTTATTCAGAAGGAGGAGGGACCTCCTTAGGCGGATGTATGGAATAACTCTGTTATTACCTAATTGATTGGACAAGGAAAGTTAAGTGTGAAACGCTTCTTTATTGTCCGTATCCTCTCTCTAATTATCCCATCTCAGCAAGAATGTCTCCGAATGTCCGGTCCATAGCTCCTCTCTAATTGTTCTGCCTCAGCAAGAATTTCTCCAAATGTCCAAGCTGCTAATCCATCCCTTCCAGAGGGGTCTCGGCGTGGGGTTCCGCAGTCGGCTCGAGCCGAGCAAAGCCCCCGCTGACGTGGGAAGGAGGCGACCCCCCGCCTCTCCCAGCCTGCGCGTCCCCGCTGCGTCCGTGTCCGTCCAGCTGCCGGGACGTGTGTCCAGCTGGATTTTGTGCTGGAGCGAGGGGCTGGGACCATTCTGAGTGCACCCAGATGTTGATGGAGGCGGGGAGGCTGCAGCACCGCTGTCCCCCAGCCCTGCCAGCTGTCCTGGGCAGAGGGATGGTGGAGCGGGGGGGTCAAGGCACCGTCTCCCACCCGTCCTAAACCCGCTGCTGCCAGAGCACGGGTTGTCCTGGCCAAAGCCCGGAGCAGGAGGTGGGAGCTGAACTTGTCTCTGCTCTGGCAGGCAGACGAGTGAGATGAGCCACTCCGGCGCTGACTTTTGGGAGCCCGAGCCCTGGCTCTCGCCGCACGCCTGGCTACGGGCTCGTGCCGGTGGCGGGGCCCCGCGGCCACCGCTGCGCAGGGGAGAGGGGACGTTTCCGTCCTGCGCTCTCCTGCCTTCTCCCAGGGATTAGGGCAGAGATGCTTTAAAAACAAAGCCTCAAGCCTGCAAAGGTTGTGCTGCTGGAGCGACAAAGCTGATTCACCGTCTGCGGTGGCAGGCGGCCACGGAGCAGCGAACCATATGGTGGAGCTGGGTGGGAGGAGGAGCTGGGTTCCGTGCTCGCCCCCAGACCCTGGGAATATGTCACACGAGGGTCCCCGGGCACCCCATGTGGGACGACCTGCGCGGGGAGCCTGCATGTCCCTGCTCCATGGTCAACGGAAACAGGCTGAGAGCCCGTCCCCAGAGCACGAGCGGTGGTTATGGCGTGGGAGGGATGGGCTGTGGGTCAGTGGCTGCAGGGAAAATCCCGCTGCCCGGCTCCTCCGCACACTGCCTGCGGGTGGGTGGATGGATGCAGCGTCGGGGGCTCAGCTGTCCCGGAGAGGACACCGCCACCACCACCCCGGGCTTGCATGGGTCCAAACGTGTGCTCGTGTTTGCTGCGGGTCCTCTGTTGTCATGCTGTCCCCAAACACCCTCCTCACCATCCCCAACATCCGCACTTTGCCAGACTGGAGGGCAATCAGAGGATCAGAGACCCCCAGGGTTCCTCCCCATCCCCACTCCCACCCTCCCTTTCCCCCGGCTCGTGCCTAATTCAATTTGCTTCTCCCCAAATGGCTCCCCATAGCTTGACCATTAACAAATGGACTTGGCTGGAGGCCTGGGCGACCATTTGCATGCTGAACCTGCTGCCGCCGCTGCCTGCCAGCCGGGCCCCGGGCACCCGCGAGCCGCGCTGGCGCTGCCAGCATCCCGCGCTCCGCGCGCCCCGGAGGGATGCCAAATCACAGCGGCGCTGGTGCCAGTCCAGAGAGAAAGGGACGAGGGAGCCGCACACAAAGAGCGGTTTATAGCCCGGCCGGGCACCTGACACGGGGAGGAGGGAGGGCTGAGACGTGCTTAGCCCTGATAATCCCCAGTTTGAGTTTAATTTTTTTTTATTTTTTTTTTTTTAAATCAAAAGCACAGCAACAGCTGGGGCTGAGGCTTTCCAGGAGATGAACTCATGAACAACTGTTCAAAATAACTTTATTCGTAGTGCTATTAGATCAGTCCACTGGGGAGCAACCAATTATTTTTGATTACTCGAGGCAGATAAGGCTGGGATGGAGCCGAAAACCACGCGCCGCAAGGCATCGAGGGCATCTCGTGGCTTGGGCACGTCGGCTGTGCTGCTCCCCGGCAGGTCACGGGCACCCAGCACCCGTGGGAGCCCCCGGCACCGACCCAAGCCCCCTGCCCGGTGCCGAGGGGTCATGCTGGGGGAAGCGGAGGAGGTTGGGGGTTTTTGCCCCAGGGTTGTGCGCCGGGCGGGCGGGCAGGAGGCCGGAGCACGCGTGCGCTGCGGGCGGGCGGGGGTGAATATTTGCAGATGTGTGCGCCCTTGCCGCCGAAAAACCAATTAACTGCGATGCTGCAGAGCTCGTTAGCCTGTCCGAGGTTGGTCTGTCCATCTTGTGCAGAAGTCTCAGAGGTGGCACAGCACCAGTATAGGGAAACGCGAGGGGTTTGGAGCAAAAGGTCCCTTCCCAGCAGCTGAGACGGGCAGTGCCCGGACAGCGTGGTCCCACGTGCCCCTGCCCGGGGGAGCATCACAGGGGGCTGACCCTGTTCCCATCCCACAGACCAGACTTACAAGTGCTTTCAGTCAGCTGAGGCCAGTGCCGGACATTTTTGCTTTCCAGCATGACATCAAGCAAACCTGAGTGCGAGATCTGTTAGCCAGCAGGATAATCTCCCCAGGGAAAGAAAGGTGGAAGCTAAAACGCTAAAAACCGGGCTGCAGGGAACAGCCTGCACTGGCCAGGAGACAGACTGCATGATCTAATAGGTCTTTTCCATTTCTCGCTCCTGTGATTCAAGAAGTCTTGTCGCTAGGGATTTTTTAAAAATAGACTGGATGAAACAGAAGACGGTGGACGTAGGGATCAGTCCTGCCTTGGCTGGGAGGCAGGTTGGTCTAACAGGACTTTTCCATCGCGCTGTTCCATGATTAATCGAGACAAGAAAAGAAAAGAAAAAGGAAACTGATAAACACAATAGTAATTCCATCCAGGGTTTGCCTTAGTCAGGTTATTACAATCCTGACATCATGTCTTGAAAAGAAGACTGGAAATAAATCTCTAGGAGATGGTATCTGCTCGCTGGGGATGGAGAGGTGCACCAGGCTGCCAGGGGCATGAGGAGTTAATGCCTTTGGTGGTCCCCTCCCCAAAAAGCTGTTTCTCTTGATTTCACTGGGTCTCAATCCAGCAACAGGAGCACATGGCTTCCAAGGAGACCTCGTACCTTCTTCTGTCTGTGCTCCTTAGCCCTTCCTGCTGAAATCACTCCCCTTGAAAAAAGCATTTTCTGAAGGCATCTCGAGGTGGTTGGGAAGTTTATTTCCTGCCAGGTCATTTAATCAGGACAAATGCTGGGAAGTTTGACTTTCGCTTCAGCTGTGGGGATGTGCAAGCTCCGGACAGCAGTGGTCTCCCAACGGATGCTCCACCACTGGGTCCACGTGGGAGCAGGTCCTCACCCGCACCAGGAGCTCTCCGGGGAGACCTTGGATTTGGACCAGCCTGAGCTACAGCTATTCCCGGTGGCTCCACACTCTGGAGGGGCAGCTCAGGTGAGACAGGACGTCTACGTGACGCAAATCAGGATGTTTTTCTGTCCCTTTGGCCTTTATGGCAGCTATTGGGGATAGGTGTGACAGACACCAGCGAGGTCGCTCAGAAATGTGTCTGAGCCCACGGACCCCTCTGATCCCTCACCAACGGTGCTGGGAACTCAGAAATCACCGTTTCAGGGAGGCAAATGAAATAGTCTCCCCTTTTTTTCCCTAAATGGTCTCCACTAATGGAAGGTCTCAGTCTGGAATTGATTTGACTCCAGTCACCAGAGCTGCCGCTACCGGGGATTTCGTAAGAGTCCGCAAGGCCTTTAATCTTTTCCTCTACAAATAGGTATGATGTAAAACCCAAATCCTGACCGCCTCGTGGTTACGAGTCTTGTGGCACTTGCAGCCGGAGCCGGGCGTGCGAGCCCTGGGGTCCTGGCCAAACTCCAGCCGGGGAATTTGTGTTCCGTCTCCGCATCCTCCTGCAGCTTCATCCCTGGAAATCGGAGCTGCTCCCGTCCGGTCCCGGCTGCTCCTGCCGCACCACGGCGCTCGCTGAAACAGCCTCCGCACGCTGCCCCGGGGAAGGAGGCATTGCAGGGGCAGGGCTTGCTTTTTTTGCTCATTTAGTTTCTTTAACAAGTGGTTTTTTTGCCTGTGAGCACACGCTCCCCTGCTTTTCCACAAGCAGCCCCTTCCTCCCCTCCTAGGGCTGCCGCTTGTCGCTCTGGTGCAAAATCCCAAACGAAATCCCACCCGTAAAGGAGGAATCCAGAGGGAGACATGCGGCCCTGCTGCACCCTCCGAAGGTCTGACCGTCTCCAGCCCAGGATATTCCCTGGCTACATTCGGACCCGGTGCAAGGCCGGGTATCTCTAGGTTGAAACATTAAAAAAGAAAAAAAACCACTATTGCAATATTCAGAGAGCAAAGGTTTGAATATTGCACCCAGCAGTTCTCACACAGCAGCCTGAGCAGATGGAATATATACTAATTTTTTCTTAAAACAGCGGCCCAGTTCTCGCTCCAGCAACGGTGGCGATGCAGAGGTGGGATGTCACAGCACCTTGAAAAATCCTCCGCGTCCCCCCTGTTGTGTTCTGCAGGCGACAGTGCCCTCTAGCGCGCCCCCCCCCACCCCCAGCCCCCTTTAGCCCCATGAAATCTGCAGCTTAATGGGCAGAACCATGTGCGTGGCAGACCCCTGCCCACCCTGGCTGGCAGCACCCTCACCCGCTGTCTGGGGGTTCATTTTTTTGGAAAAAATAAGGATTCTCAGCATCACGCTTCATTTTCTATTTCGCCCTCCCGCTGCTGGGTGTGATCCTGACGCCGCTGCAGCCGGCACCGGTGTTTCTGCCCAGCTAAAGGCACCCGTTGAGGTGCCTCTTAAAATTTTTTAGGTTTATGGTTGGACTGGACTCAATGATCTTCCTTTAGAAGAGCAGCAGACCTTCCTTTAGAAGAGCACAGAAGCTGGTGAGGGGTCTAGAGAACAAGTCTTGTGAGGAGCGGCTGAGGGAGCTGGGGGTGTTCAGCCTGGAGAAAAGGAGGCTGAGGGGAGACCTTCTCGCTCTCTACAAGGATCTCCTCTCCCAAGTAACAAGTGTTAGGACAAGAGGAAACAGCCTCAAGTTGCACCAGAGGAGGTTTAGATTGGCTTTTTAAGGGGAAAAATCTTCATTGAAAGGGTTGTCAAGCATTGGAAAAGGCTGCCCAGAGAAGTGGTTGAGTCACCATCCCTGGAGATATTTCAAAGACCTGGAGATGTGGTGCTCAGGGACATGGCTTAGTGGTGGACTTGGCATTGTTAGGTTAATGGTTGGACCTAATTTTAAAGGTCTTTTCCAACCTGAACGATTCTATGATCTTAACCCATCATTCTGGGTGATGCCTGGAGATGTTGGGGACCATCAGTCTCTGGCATTATCCCTGCTGGCTGCCCTTCTGGGGAATTTCCATCTTCCCATTGCTGATGGGTGTTTTTCCCCACTCTTGCGCTTGCGGCTTCCTCAGAGGACAAGGAGGACGAAGCGGACAAGGTATGCGGCATGTCGGACCCTGCACAGTCGTGGAGTAAGTCATGATCCCCTTCTTCGGGCTTGGGCACTACCAGGGTGCCCCATTGCCTGTCCTCACCCTCAGTCTCTCCAGACTCTGGAGATGAGGACACTGGCCCAGTAAACTGTGAGCATCCCTGGATGTTGGTACGCCTTTACGAGAATTTAATTAATTACATCTCCCATGAGCACTTGCCGTGCTTCGCTTCTCTCGCTCAAAATCTTGCCTGGGGATGAGAAGGGACGTGTCCGTCTGTCCAGGACTGCCAGGCGCCCACAGCCACCCGGCTCTGCGCCGTCCTGCTCGCTGCGGGGCTTTCACAACGACCTCAGCCAAGGAACATTATGTTCTGCTGAGGGTAAGTCTGTGTCTTACTCCTTGCCCTCTATTAAAGCAGTCTGGGAGTGGGGACCGAACGCTCCCGGCATGGCACAAGCACGTCCCTTTGCCAGAGCATCCCTCTGCTCTCCTACCTGGGGATGATGGAGGCGGGGAGGTCTCCAGCAGGGATGTAGATGCAGATGTTTAACAACGCCGGGACACGGGCAGGGTCGTTAGCATTCACGGCTATCGGCGCTGTTTAACCACGCACACGTTTATTTTCCTTGGCTCCGACAGAGAAATGTGCTCCTCGAGGACTTTTCATTAAGCAAAAAATTTATGAGAGAGGATGAAAATTGTGTTTTACTGTCTGAGGTCTCGGTCAGTGCTGTTTCTTCAGACGTTTTAGTAATTCATCTTGGCAAGGACTGAGAAAATTTCTCCAGTGAAACAAAAAATTTAACTTCCACATTTGGAGTCTGTTGCATCGGCCGGTTCTGTCCCCGGCATGGACCAATGCCCAGAGCAACGACCAGCCTCCCCCAGGGATTCAAAACAAAAGCGAAACACCTCACAATTTATGTCCAGTGAAAAATAACGTGTACATGATATAAAGTGTTATTGGGATTTGATGCTAATTTTAGTGGTCACCTTGGCTGCGTTTGAGGAAGTTGCTGGTGCTGCCAAGAGCAAATTTACCTGATGATGAATGAGGAATCGGAGCATAAAATAAATAAATATCAGCAACACCTTTTTTTTCCTTCTTTTTTGGCAGATCGGTGTCATACAAGGTCACGCATTTGTGCAGTAGGAGAAGTACTGCCAGAGCTGAGCACTTTAAAATCGTGTTTAAGTAAAGAGCAGCATCTTTAAGTACTGGATTTAAAAAGAAAGACTGAACTAGAGTCTCCCAAAAATTCTTGTCCGTTGGTTACATTTTCATGCCAGCATTAATCTTCTTCCCTCCTCGTGCTCAGGCTTGGAAGAAGCTTGCCATGAACTTCTGCAAAAATTCCTTGTTTTCCTTCCCAAAATCAGACCTGGAAACTCCCATGCCGGGTACCAACCGCTCTAGATTTGACATTTTTAAGCTGTTCATGGAAAAAATTTTGAAAAGTTGTGCTCCGAGATGGTGAAAAAGGAGGATTTTTTTGACAAAACGCAACTAATCTCAACAAGCAGGAATATCTTTTGTTTCCCTCAGCAGTTTTCGGAGAGCGGGAACAGTTCCCGGCCAACTCTCAGCACAAACCCCGGCCAGGCTCTGCCCGAGGGGAGGCAGAAGCTCCCGTGGAGAAGCTCATCCCAGAATGGCCCCAGGCAGGGGGTCGTCTCCGCTTCCCTCTGAAGCGCGCTGGCCACCGGCAGAGGATGGATACCGGACCGCAAGCCTGGGGGAAATACAGCCATTCCCACATTTTTATGATTTCTTTTAATTACTCCGGGCGGGAGTTTAGAAGGAATAAGCGTTTTCAGGCTCGTGGCACCGCAGCGATGGGAAGCAGAGCATCGGATGCTCGTTTCTCCGTGTGCTTCCCAAAATCAGAAGCAAACCCTCTGCAAGTTAAATCCCCAAAACCACTCGGGAGGAAAACGGGCAGGCGCCCTCCTGAAGTGACCCCTGGTCCCACAGGCTCAGAGGGCAGCGAGTGTCACTGCCTGCCTTTCCAAGCTGGTGCTAATTACTGAAAGCATTTTATTTAAAAAAAAAAAAAAAAAAAAAAAGGAAAAAAAATAAAAGCAGGAAGTTCCTTCATTAAAAACTGCAAGTTTTATTTGCATGTAATGCCAGCCATTCTGCGGTTTTGGAGATAGGCTTTAAAGATTTGGGGGTTGTTTTATTTTTTATTTCCCCACCACCACCACCACCAAAAGGGGATGCGGAAAGGAGATGTGTAAGGTTACAGAAATAACACAACCTACAAAGGGAGGCGGACGGAAAGTTTGCATTACGTTAAGCAGGAGAGACGGGGCACAGCTGAATTTATAGCAACCCTCCGAAAAAAAATGATAAATGGAAGCTGTCGTTTTTATTGGGGGGGGGGGTCGGGGGGGTCGGGGGGCAGATCACAGGTGAGGGAACAAAATAATAAAAAAAGCATAAATTAGAAACGTGGCTTGACGGTTGGGAGTAGAAAGCGTTCGGCTCATATATAGCGTGAGTTTCTTCTGGAACACGATCCAGAGCAGTGCATGGAAATTACCTGCAAAAAGATTTTCTATTAAGTCGTGTTAGGGTGAACTTCTTCTATCACAGCTCCGTCGACCGAGGTCCTGAGAGGGGCGGCTGCGCTTTGCTTCCCACCGCTCCCGACGCCGTCCCGCAGCTCCCGCCCGCGCTCGGCTGTCCCGCGCTGAGCCGCTCCGGGTTAACCTGTCCACTTATTTAATATATCCAGGATGAAATCCGCCGTGTGGGGACAGTGCACAATTTAAGCCCAATACAAGCCTGGCGTGATGCTCTGTATTTCTCATAATGGCTTTAGGAGAGGCTTTTGCTGGCCGTCGGGCAGCTGCCTGTTTCTGCACCCATCCGGCAGTCCCTGGGATGTGGGGCCATTGATGCGCTGCCCCTCGAGACCACCGGCTTTTTCCCAGGAAAGGGAGTACCAGTACAGGAGGCTCCATCACTGGGAATGTCTGCCCGCGCAGCCAGGAGGAATCCTGGCACTCTGAGGATGTTTCTGACTACAGCAGGCTGGGTCTAGATCAGACATTGGGAAGAAGTTCTTTGCAATGAGGGTGGCGAGACACTGGCCCAGGTTGCCCAGAGAGGTGGTGGAGGCCCCATCCCTGGAGACACTCAAGGCCGGGCTGGATGAGGCTCTGAGCAACCTGGTCTAGTTGAAGATGTCCCTGCTGACTGCAGGGGGGTTGGACTAGGTGGCCTTTGAAGGTCCCTTCCAACCCAACACATTCCATGACTCTATGGTTCTTCCCTCCAGCCCTGGGATGATGCCGGTTAGGAGCTATCGGGACCCCAGCTTGCCCTGGGCAGAGGTGGCCCATGGAGGAGATGGCAGCTGGTTTCCCATGGGGTAAGAGCTGCCTTTGCAAGGCATCAGGGCTCCTGCCTGCACCATCACTGCAGACCTCTGCTTCAACAGGGACTTTCTCATGTGTCTGCCAGCAAAAGCAGTCCCAGGGGCGAGGGGATGGTGGGGTGAGGGCAAAGACTTCACCAGCGGAGAAATGCCATCCCTGTGTTTGTAAGTCTCACCCTTCCCCCTTCCCCAAAAAAAAGAGAAAGCCGGATGAATCCTAGCCCTAACAGGACTGTGGGTTTATTATGGGCAGTGCTCAGTCCCCAACCTCTGCCCAGGTGCCGGCAGTGGTGACCAGCCTGGAGCCCAAGGTCCCAGCCAGGTCCCAGATCTCCATGGACAACTCTGCATCAAAGGCTCCTGGAGACCCTTGGCCACAATGGCTTGTGCAGGACATCCCTTCTTTCCTTGCTCTGCTTTTCCAACGGATGAGCGGTCCCAGGAGGATTTTAGGACTTGCCATAGGAACAGAGCGACTCCAGGTCTGCATGAGTGAATAAAAGGAATGGGAACGAACCGAGCATCTTTCCATGACGCATTTCCACCCACCACATGTTTCTCAAAGAGCAGCAGACTCACAGCGCCCCAGACTTTCCAAGTCTTGTCCTGACAGCCAAGTTTGTCTCTAAACCTGCCTGGTTTCTCTGGGTTTGAGTCCATCTACCGATCCCTTTTTTGATGCCAGAAATGCCTCCGCAAGCCAAATTTCCCTGGTAATTGTCCTTTGGATTAGTTTGGAAAATTGCATAAGCCCTGGGTTAGAGCTGGCTGCGTCTCTCGTCCGAGTGCCTAAGGCTTCATGGGGCAAAGACTAAAGAGCTGCGAAATGCAGAGATATAACAGATGTTGACATGTAGTGAAAATACTAGACGCAGGAGCCTAAGATAATAAATCTGAAAAATTAACACGTAGGAGAACGAAAAAAGGAGCAATATGTTTTGGTAATCATTCTGAACTGCTGAACCCTTCTCCTGCAGTTCAAAAATCTCTGGTATTAAGCAGATGTCATTCAACCAATGATTAACACATTACCGAATTTCTCCAGTCGTTTAATAAAAGTTTTACATAACATGCAGGTAATTGCTTCCAAATGTCAAGGTAACAATGTGGGCTTCTATGGATGGCATTGTTTCCAGCATCAGGTGAAAACCCCTCTTGTTGCCTTGATATCAGGCGAAGTCCCACTGCGAAGAGCCCGCGCCTGGCCAGCTGCTTTTCCCGTCACTCCTCTGGACGCCAGAGACAAAGGAACAGGCTGGGAAGAGTCAAAGCCTTCGATCTGGTAAGGTTTTCTTCCCTTCAAATGTCTGTACGAGCAGCAAACGGGCCCTGCGCTCCAAAACTGTGGCCCAGTTGTATGTCTTTTATGTGATTTTTTTTATTTTATTTTATTTTATTGCTTTTCTTGCTAGAAAATCTCATCGCTGCTGAGTGCAAGGAGGGGATGGAAAGAACAGGGTGAACGTAAAGCCCGGGCAGCAGTGATGGGGTGTTGCTCTTCACAGCAGCCCTTGCCATGAACCCAACCCATGCTCAAAATCTGAAATCATCCATCCTGAGATCAGGGGGAAAAAAGTCATCCCAACCGGTTTATTTGCTGGAGAGCTGTCCTAATGTCCAGCCGGAGGTACCGCTGGCTCCGGAGGGTGCGTTGCAGCAGTGCAGGATCTCGCTTGTTATTTCAGTGTCGGGGCAGGAGTGAAGTGTGAGAGTGATGGATGCCTGGGGACAGGGGAGCCCGACAGGCTGCAAACTCCGTGCAGGCTCGAAGGATTGCTGGCTAACGGCTTTCAGGGCTGCAAATGAGCTTCCCAAATTATTAGAGCTGGAGAACAGGATACTTTTAAAACAACCAATCTGTCATGAGACGTATCCTGTATCTGTCAGAGGCCAGCGTGACTCCGTTGGAGGAGTCCGTGACAAAAACCTAGGGAGGGCTGTAAAAAATGCATGTTGATGCTGTCGTTTTGACATGACATTTCTTTTTAGGAAGCCTTAAGTGATTTCTGCTGCCACCGCAGGTAGCACACGCCATCTCTGCTAACCAGCATCTCCCCTATGGCTCCCGCTGCTGCTGAGGAAGCAGGATTGTCCCGGGGTCTTGCGAACGGAGACGAGACGTTGTCGGTGCAGTGCTCTGCGGCAGACTTCAGAGAGCCCAGACCCTCAGGAACGTAGCCAGGTTACTTCATCTCCATGTACTCCAGTTCCTCAGCTGCAGAAGAGGGATTATAACAGCGGCCACCCTCCCGGACACCTGTGAGCACTGGTCTGTTGGTGGCCGAGGACGCACAGGGGGATGCACTGCAGCAGGGTGATCCTGTGTGGTATTAATACCTGATGCCACGGCCAACACCCAGGTCCCACGTCAAGACCTCAGATGCATTTTGGGTGCCTGAAGGTAAGTGCTTGGTGCCATTTAGGCACCCTGCAGGACCCCAGCTGGCCTCCAGCTGCTCTTCCAACAGGCTCAAGTGTCCTGCAGGCCCTGGCAGCCCCATGGTTTGCCCTGAGACCCCAGAGCATCTCACGTAGCACCAGATACCTCTGTTTAGGGCCCTGAATCCCACCCTTGCTTCCCTGGAGGGTAGGTTTCACCCGGTGGTGACCACTGCCCTTGGGTCATGTTGTGGCCACCGTTTGCTGCGAGACATGGGCTGACAGGGGCCACTGTTCATGGCACCAGAGCTGGGGTTGACTGCATAGACTTTCCTGCACCTGGGAAGTTTGGGCCTATTCCCAGCACCATTGCTCAGGTCAGCTGCTACAGACAGAATGATTTATGGACACATTATTAAAACCATATTTTCAGCCTCAGAGGATGAGGGAACGGGTGGGTGGTACTGGAGGCAACGTGCCCGCGGAGGACGGGGTTGCTCCTCAGACCACCTGGCTTCTCAATGGAGATGAGCAGCAACAGGGTTGGGTAACAGGCTGGCCCAAACCCCCAGAGAGGAGATGCCAGAGCAGGTCCAGCCTTGCTCAGGAGGAAGGGATTAGCTAAGAAACATCTCCCACCTCCTCCTGCACTTAACGTCATTCATCAACTGCTTCTGCTCTCCATCACTGTCAGGCACTGAATTTCTGCAGATGGATGGGCTGCTCAGAGACAGAGGAGATGGTAACACGGTCCGAGGTGAGGAGAGGATGCAAACGATGGTGAACGGATCCAACCGTGCACCTTCTGCGAGGGCGCAGCATATCAGAGTTACTGACGTGCCCGACCTGCCCGTGAGTGGCTGGGTGCGCTCGGCATCTGCAGGGCTCTTCTCAGATGAACTCATCACAGTTTCCAGGCAAATATGTGGAAAACACTTGCAGGGCACCTGCTCCCCCACCCGCACACCTGGAGACCTTCTGCCTTCGCTTCTTTGAATGATCGGCTGCGCTCACTCATCGCCTCCGGGACCTGGCCCTGCTCCTGCGGACCCGCTCATCACGCCACGCCAGACAGGTCCCTCCTGCCTTTTAAGCAGATGACAGCACCGTATGACTTCATGGCTGCACCAGTGTGTCGTGCACCTGCCTGGAAACTTCTCGAGCACCTGCTGGTGCCGGGCGTGCTGGCACACGTTTGTGTGCGTGGAGATACTGGGGAAGATCAGAGCCGTGGAGGGAAAGGTGGTCACACAGCCCCAGGGTGGCAGTGGGTGAGGTCCTTCAGAGGAAGAAAACAGGATGGCAGTAACATCACTGGATTTCCAAGCCTAGAAATAATTTTGAAAAATTGAGCATTTCATCATTTTTTGTCATGCCCACATCAACTTTTACCATGAGTGAAAACCCAGCTCTTCTTTTTGTGTTTGTTTTGTGGCTTTATGAAGACATAAATCCGTGTATCTTGGTTCCTGCGTGTCCTTATGGGACTCCTAGAGATATCAGCGTGCTCCAGTGATAACGACTACTCACTCTCCAGCACCGGTGTTTTACAGTCCACCAGAGCAAATCCCACTTGCCTGCCCTCCAGTCCAAAGTCACAGAATCACAGAATCACAGAATGGTTCAGGTTGGAAGGGACCTTAAAAATCATCTAGTCCAACCCCCCTGCCCTGGGCAGGGACACCTCCCACCAGACCAGGTTGCTCCAAGCCCCATCCAGCCTGGCCTTGAACACCTCCAGGGATGGGGCAGCCACAGCTTCTCTGGGCAACCTGTTCCAGTGTCTCACCACCCTCACAGTAAAGAATTTCTTCCTGATATCCAATCTAAATCTCCCCTCTTTCAGTTTGAGGCCGTTACCCCGTGTCCTATCATTACACTCCCTGATAACGAGTCCCTCCCCATCTCTCTTGTAGGCCCCCTTTAGGGACTGGAAGGCTGCTATAAGATCTCCCCGGAGCCTTCTCTTCTCCAGGCTGAACAACCCCAACGTCCCCGAGTCCAGAGAACTGAGGGGACACCGGATGGTCTGGCATGGCCCAGTGATGGGAGCCAGCCCGGGGAGAGCGGGGCAGAGACCGGATAAAGCTCAAGGAGATGGCTGATTTGCTACCTTGAACTTGTTGGGCTTTTCTTATTGCTAACATCTGTGCTAGGGCAAGAGGTGTGTGAGCATCTACCTGCCCATAGGGTGCAGAGTGGAGGTGACCTTTCCACGGGCCAGCGCCGAGCAGCTCGGAGAGAGCAGGGCCGTGCGACTGCTGAAATGGCCTGGCAGGAGGTCTTTAGATTGCTCGATGTCTCTGTACTGAAAAGCAATACCTGCTGAGATTAAACCGTTTGGCCTCCTTCCCCCTGTCTCCAAGGCAAACATAGACAGTTCTATTCATACCCACAAGAAATACATATTTCAGCATTTGATTCTTTTTGTGTGTGCTTTGTTTTATCTAGCGCCATGGAGCTTGGATGTCTTTTTCATCTCATATTGTGCCTTGGATGCAGCCTCTTTTATTCAGCCCTCTTGCTGCCTTCATAAAGCATAACAGCGGCAGTTGTTGTTTTTTCCCCTGGAGCATGGGCTGCTGTAAACCAAAGGGAAACTTCTTGCTGAAAGAGGGAGAGGGCAGGCGGGACGCTGACATATCCATTTCCACACCAGAGCTGCAGCCCCACGGGCCGTGCAGTTTGGCTTTCTCAAGCCTTCATGGAGAGCATCAAATTGTCCTATAAAAATTCTTTTCTTGAATTTTATTTTCCTAAGGAGACAGGCCCAACTTGTAAACTTGGGACTAAAATCTCCTACATCTTAAATGGACAGCAAAGCCCAAGATAAAAGCCGTGGCACTGAAATATAATGGCATCTACGGATTCTGCCTTTCACCCTCCCTAAATTTGCACCTGAAGCCTCCTTTTCCTGGCTCTGGAAAGTCAAGCCCCATCTCTTACAACCTCTCAGCAGCTGTCATAAAGGAGAAAACCTTGCAAGGACATTTCTGCTTATCTTCCAGTTCAGGAGGGACAAGAGCTGCTGGCCCACGTGCCAGGCTTGGAGGATGTGGTCCAGCCTCACCTCCATCTTCCCGTGAAGGTAATTTGGGGTGAGGATGGGAACTGCTGCCCCCAACCTCTTCCTCTTCGTGTCCAGCTTGAAAGTCATGCTGTATGCGTACCAGACAGGGAAAGGTGCGTCAGCCCTGTCCCGAGGTATCATCCATCTTGCTGTCGGTGGCTGTGCTGCTCACATCTGTGCTTCCCCCTGCTTATGCCATTAGCTCTGCGGCGTGGCCCAGGAACAAGTGCAGCCGGGGTTTCGGCTCCGCAAGTCACCAGCTGCTGATAAATCGCTTTCCTGGAGATCAATCGCTTCCCGTTTGCCGTGCAAACACCTGGGCTGCCTGCGCCAATTGGCTCTGCCGGACACTGGGGAGAGGTCCCCATCTGTGGTCATGCTTGAGACACTCTGAAAAACAGTAAGAAAATACGGGCCCCATGTTCAAACCAAAAGAGGGGAAAGGCTGGGGGTGGGACCTGGGCACCCCCTTTTCACTCCTTCTTCTCTTTCCCTCCTGCTCCAGCCTTGCTCTGTGCCTGGAGGTGGACAACGTCGGGGGAAATGTGTGTTTGGGGTTGTCTAAGGTGCAACAAAGAACTTCCCATGGGTCTGAATTATACAGGATCATCAGGTTTTAGTTATTTCCACCCTAAATATAAATAATGTGCTAAGCAGAAATTTGCTTATGCAGAACCCTCTGGGCACTGGTTCCCAATCATCCAGCCTGGATTACCTCCCAGACTGGGTGCTGCAAGCCACACCATCCTTTCCCTTTCGGGTCTCTTGCCGTGGTGGTGGTTTCCAAAGACCATGAGTGATGCTGGAAGCAAGAACATATTGTGGCAATATGTTGCCCTTGAACCCTGAGTTGGGAATCGGGGATTTTAAGGCATTTGAAATCTGTATCTGAAATCTGTGACTCGTGTCGTGCTCTGACCTGAGAGAAGGATGCTTCCAACCGAGGTGGCTGCATGAGTTAGCCAGACCAGCTCTCCTGGGACCCCACGCTGCTGCCTGGGGATGGCAGTTGGGAAGCAGCGCCCCAAGATGCCCTTCCCAGCTCTAAGATCTGGTCCTTCATGCCCAGGTAAATACCAAAACCTCTTATTTTTGGAAATAGATCAGCCTTGCTTTGTTTTGGGCTGCATGTCTGCCCAAAAGTGGGGCCAAGGCTGCTCTGACTCTTGTTTTCCTAGTTGCAGAGGGCCAGGTGAGGGATGGCCAGTACCGTCCCTGCTAACGGAGCTGCACATCCACCCCTCCGGCACCGCGGGCAGAGGAGGCAGGACGGGCAGGGTTGGGAACAGCATCTCTTCAGCCACATGCGTCTCTTCAGCTGCGCAGACCACCGAAGACAAATGAACTGGAGGAAGCATTTCCTCTGCCGAAGGCTCACACCCGGGAGGTTTGTGTTCACAGTGTAGGTCAAGAGTTGAAAAATGAAGAAGAAAGGAAAACAGATAGAAAGATCCATCTTCCCTTATAAAATCCCCAGAGCAGGGGGCATTTGGAAGTCATTTTTCACTGAGCTGAGAGCTGTTTCTGGCCCTTTAGCAGACATTCTCTTCTCAAACCTCATAGTTCGGGAGATGGGGAAGAGCTTGCCCTCCATCCTCGTGGGTGTTGGAAGAGGAGCGTTATCCTGGGTGCAAGACACTTTGCACCTTCCTCTGAGGCCAGAGCCCACAGTGGTTTGGGCTTTGGGGCAAGGTGGAGCCCAATGCACACTGAAAATTGCTGTGTTCCTTGGCGTGCAAACTTTTTAAGTGCATTAGAGATGAAATGCAAAAAGAAATGAGTGGCTTGGATTTGCTGGCATTAACGCACAGGTTAAGAGGGACAGCTTTTAAGGGGGAAAACTCATGCAAGAAGGGGAAGGAGAATTTCAGCATGGTTAAAGGAAATCTAAATAAAATTCCTTTCTGGAAGGAATTCAAGAAAATTATTTTCCTTCTGTGTTTCTGTCTCTCTTCTTCTGGCTTATGAAAACACCTTGGCTTGGATATTACATCAACTCTGCCTTTTATTAAAAACCCCTGCTCCGGATGTGCAGATTTCATGCTGTTACATGAAAGTAAAATTTTATGACCAGAAGCTGAAATTAGGAAGGAAACTTTATTTTTTTGTTGTGGTCATGGGTTGGATTTTGTTGGTAGTCAGGAGAGTTTGTTTATTTTTGCTTTTTCTAAAGCGCAGCCAACTCCTCCGGGTCTCAGCACTCTGGGCATTTTGGGGGGATGCTTGTTCCAAACAGGTGCTAACGTGGGGGAAGCCGAGCCCTGGGCAGAGCGAGGGGATGGGGGACGTCCTCCCTCCGCTACTGGGGTTGTCTTCAAGCGAGCCGGGTTTTCATGGCTGTTTCAGAACAGGACATATGCGTGGGAGAGCAAATGCGTTTCATTGCATGGGACACACGTCCTGGGTGTTTGGCCTGGAACAGTCTCATGTTGTGAGCAAAGTAACCATGCAAAAGTGCGAGCGATTCCCTCCTCTCAGCCTCCCCTGTAAATCCAGATCTGATGGATGATAGCTTGAGTTCGTATTCAACAGCAGCTGCTTGTTGGCTGGGTAGTGCCAGGAAACTTTTTTTTTGCCATCTCTCCCTTTAAATGTAGTACTACTGTTTTTCCATTAATTCCTCCCTCCCCTGCTAAAAAAAAATAAATATGGAAGAGCGAAAAAATGTTTTAAAAGGTCATTCGGTCCTTCCTTGTTGGGTGAGCTACAGTGAGCCTAAGGAGTTACTACATCTGAAGGTGTTAAAAGAAGAGTTGCATGGAGTTAGATGAAAGTTATAGCTATGAATTACAGTACTGGTTTCCTTTGGGACTTTGGCAAGGTGGTTTTGTATCTCCAGGATCCGTCCCTGCAGCCCCTGTTGGTCCCCAGTCCTTGGGACAGTTTCAAAGACCCCTGGGCTGGTGGGAACAGCGATGTGGGGCCGTCCCACGCAGCCCAGCTGTGACTCGAGGCTGGAGACCTCTCCCTGCACAGCTTCTGCTGCAGCACCTTGGGGATGGAGCAGCCAGAGGACATCTCAGGGGACTTCAGGACACGGACCTCCTCTCCCCGTAGGCACGTGCGTGCTGCGGCGCGCTGGGAGCAGAAATGGGTTCCTGCCATGTCCCTGCTTCAGAGACACTCACCATGGTCAGGATGGGGGATGCAGGTCAAGCCCCATGGCCCCTCCGTTTCCTTCCAGCCCAAACGTCTGTGCAACCTAGTGCTGCCCTTGGAAGATTTACGGAGCAGCAGTAAGTATTTCACCAGCTCTTTATTAATAATGCGGCAATAAAAGAGGTGCAGCCTTTCTTTCCAAGGACTCGCAGAGCCCTTAATAATCCAAGGAGGGATTTGGCTCCCCCCAATAGATAGTTTACTGGTGGGCATGCTTTACAGCCCCTTTGTTAGAGCGGGGCTGTTCCCCCATCATCAAAGTGCGAACTGAGGCTCTGTGATGGGCTAGTCCATAAATCTCTCCCCTCTAATCCTTTCCTTTCTACTACTTGCAAACTGGGGGAGGAGGGGGTGGACTGGACGAGGCAGGCCAAAGCTTTAACCCTTTGTGCTTTGGCGGGGGGGATCTTCTCCTTCTGAGCAAAAGAAGACGGTGCACGGAAGGAGAGCTGTTCCACGGCAGCCTTTTAGAAGCAGGTAGTTATATTCAGCAATTAAACCCCAAATGACAGCTTAAAGAGCTCCTTTGGAAGTTTAATAAGTCCACCACTGTATATAAGAAATAAATCTGGCTGCATTACAATCACTTCGAACTACTTAAGCAATAAATGCAGAACTCTGCTCTTATTCACCCATTACATGGGTAACTTTGCTTCATTCCTCACTTGGTTTCCAGGGCTGGGATCCCAGAGGAGGACCCAGCCCAGCATTCGGGGCTAAATCAACCTTGCAGAGATCACAGGTCTGTGGTAGGGAGGCGGTTTGATCCAGTGCTTTGGTTTGGGGCCACCTTGAGTTTGAGGCCGAAACTAAACACTTGCGGGGTCCATGGAGGAGAAGAAACCATCTGAGTCAAATGCCAAAATCTCGTTTTGCTCTGGTGATGTGTCAGGCTCTTGAAAGAGGTGTTGTATCCTGGCTACCCAAAGGCTGATCTTAGATGCGGAGGCGATGGGGAAACTAGGTCGAGAGCAAGAGGCAAGATGGTGATTTTGGTCTTCAGGTGTTTGTGCAAACACCTTTGTCAAGACCAGGTTTTGGTAGACTGGACTGACACTGTCATGCTGTGACACCGAACCATTTCTCAGTTGTGAATGGATTTTTATCCTTCCAGTGCCTGCTGGAGGTCAGGAACTGGTACGAGGTCCATCAGTGGTCACCTGAGGTTCACGCAGAGAATCTGGGAGCAGACCTTGTATGCCATTCAATCTGCTAAACCAGGGTTTCCAACCCCTCCTGGCCCCATTACGTTAAACCTGCCCACTATTCTCGGTCCAATTTTGTTCAGTATAGTCATTAATGACTTGGATGATGGGACAGAGTGTATCCTCAGCAAGTTCGCTGATGATACCAAACTGGGAGGGGTGGCTGACACTCCGGAGGGCTGTGCTGCCATCCAGCATGACCTGGACAGGCTGGAGAGCTGGGCAGGGAAGAACCTAATGAAGTTCAACAAAAGCAAGTGCAAGGTCCTCCACCTGGGGAGGAAGAATGCTAAGCACCAGTATAGGTTAGGGGTGGACCTGCTGGGAAGTAGTTCTGAGGAGAAGGATCTAGGGGTCCTGGTAGACAGTAAATTATCCATGAGCCAACAATGTGCCCTTGTTGCCAAAAAGGCCAATGGAATCCTGGGCTGCATAGGGAAGAGTGTGGCCAGTAGGTCGAAGGAGGTCATTCCCCCCCTCTGCTCTGCACTGGTGAGGCCACAACTGGAATACTGCATCCAGTTTTGGGCTCCCCAGTTCAAGAGGGACAGGGAACTACTGGAGCGGGTCCAGCGTAGGGCAACTAAGATGATTGAGGGACTGGAGCACCTCCCTTATGAGGAAAGGCTGAGAGAGCTGGGACTCTTCAGCCTGGAGAAGAGAAGGCTGAGGGGACACCTTATTATGGCATACAAGTATCTAAAGGGTGGGTTGAAGGAGGATAGTGCCAGACTCTTTTCATTGGTTCCCAGTGACAGGATGAGGGGTAACGGGCACAAGTTAGAACATAGGAGGTTCCGTTCAAGTACACGGAAAAACTTCTCTACAGTGAGGGTGACAGAGCACTGGAACAGGCTGCCCAGGGAGGTTGTGGAGTCCCCTTCTCTGGAGACTTTCAAGACTCGCCTGGATGCAGCCCTGAGGGATGTGCTCTGGGCAATCCTGCTTTAGCAGGGGAGTTGGACTAGATGATCTCTAGAGGTCCCTCCCAACTCTGAAGTTTCTGTGATTCTGTGACTATGGGACACCTCCATGCCCAAGAGAGGAGCAAGCCCAGGGCAGGATCCAGCTGGTGAGGGGCTGCCTCCTTCCCCCCTCCGGCTGCTCACATCTCCATTTTTTAAGCATTGCAACGGTTGAAAAATGAACTTTGTGTCCATTTTATCATAAAAGATCCCGGGCTTTTTAAGCCCAGCTTTATAAACAGTGATGAAAGGTCCTGCAACGGGCAGAGGTCTGCTTTTGAAATTGAACAAATTGTTGTTTTATGGTTCCCGTGTGGGGGGGGTGCTGTAAATCTCCGAGCATTTAACGCATCTGTTCTTTTCCAACCACGCTACCAGCGTCTCAAGGAGGAGAAGGAGAAATATCTGACATTTCCTGACATCGTCTGCTCTCACAGCCCCCGGGAGTTCCTCAGGAAAGTTTTTAAAGTAATATTTATGGATGATCATGGTGAATCAGGCCCTAAAAGGTACAGAGACAGGACTGTTGTTCATTAACATTTGGAAACTGTGCACTGAGGATTTCCCTGTGGAGGGGCAAAAGAAATGGAGTGAAAGTGAAATAGCTTTCGAGTTAATCCAGATCTTCTTTAACATTATTGTTGTTGGTAAAAATCAGAACCTTATTTTGGATGAAGAAAAAAAAAAATAGAAGTACATTTTTGGGATGGTTTTCCTCAAAATAGTATTCTTTCCAAAATTCCATAATGAGTTCCCTAGTAAAGGTATTTGTTCTTACTGATACATGGATACGTGGTTGAGTTTTGGTCTTTGTTCCTACATATCTCCGTAGTAAAACAACAATATATCTGCCCCGGCTAATACCTAGGAATAACTTCAATTTGGTGTTTTTTCCTGGAGATAACTTTCTCATTGCCACAAGCCATTTAGTTTCAATTTGATAAAAATGTTCTTAAAGCTTTGCACTCGCAACGGCTTTCACGTGATGTTCTCCAAGTTAAACTTCCCCATCTCAGTAAATAACAGATCTTTCACCGAGACTTGTAAAATCCCTCAGCAGTTACTCAGTATTAATTACTCGAGTTTTATGAATAGGAAAGCTGAGCACAGGAGGAGGGATGGTTTGGTGGAGTGCGAGTGCAATAGCATCCTGGGGTTTCAGTTTTCAGTGCCTTTTCTTAAGGGCAACACCGGTGCCCTTCTGAGTTAAAAGCCTCCTATAGACTTCACTGATAACACAAACTCCCCAGAGCTGAGCCAGGGTTTCTCCTTAAACGTGTTTATGTAAAGTAGCTTTGGAACAGATTTATTCGAATGAATGCATGGAGAAGATAAGGCCACACGTGTCCTTTGGGCTAGCTGTTTCTTTCAGTGTAATGTCTTGAGGCTTATCGGAGTGTGCCTGAGATTAGAATTAGCCAGAGAAAGAGAAAATTAGGGTATATTGGCAAAACAACATACAGATTCCTCCATGATCTCCAGGGTTTTAATTTCTTGGGACTTTTGCTGTGACCCTGCATATCCTGCTCCCAGAAGGGACCACCAGCAGATTCCTGCGTCTCCTGGCACCTCCCCTGTAGGAATGGTGTTTCCTTGGCGTCTTCTATCCATGGTGTTGTGCAGGTGGGCAGAAGACCCAAGCTGCTGATGGATGGAGCGCATGGGGTACACAGGGCCTTTGCGTCCAGCACTGCAATGACAGGGTCAACAGCAGCCACAGCTTATTGATGTTGGTGAACCTACACCACACTAGGCCGCCATCCTGATGGTCCAGGTGATAGGATCGGTGGACAAAGCATCTGAAATTGTCAGCTTTGGGTCTCTTTCCTTAAGCATGGGATGGTTTCAGTGTAACTGAGCCTCTGCATGAGGCGGTTTTGATGTGCAGAGCCACACGGATGCAGAGGTGTGCATACCCACACAGCCCCCAGGAATGATTTCCACGGAGCAGCAGCTGCTCCACCCCTCTTTTTAAGAGGTGATGTACCTAACAATGCAAAACATCAGGAACAACCAGGTAGTAAAAAGAAAATGCTTCCTTCTTATCATGTGACATCCCACCTTCGCAGTGCGTGCTGGAGCTCTGGTACCTCTGGTTTTCCAATGCAGGGGTGATGGGCAGCCAGAAGGACCCGCTTGCACACATTCATCCATGAGCAAAATCCTCCAGCGAGGAACTGCTCTTGACTCGGCTCCCCTGCTCGACTCTGTGTGTACTTGGCACAAGGCAGGAGGTGAAGAGCTCAGCCCGGGTAGAGCAAACCTTTCCTCCGTGTTCCTGTGATACTGGGGCCCCAGAGAGGCAGCAGGCAAGACGACGATGATTTTTTGCCTGACGTGCTGAGCTACAGCTGGTCTACCCCGTCCTCTCGGGAGCGGGACGAGGATCGGGGCGCAAAGCCACGATGACTTCACCAGCAGCGCGAGGGTAGGACGGTGTCCAGCTGACCCTTGCGAAACACCCTGCTGAGCGCGCTGGCCCGTGGGCACACTTCCCGGCGCCGAGCATGCCCTGCCATCGCGCGGTCCTCGCTTCAGTTACTTATAACCCAATACAGGCATCGAAAAAGGGGGTTTTTTTTTGCTTTTCAATGACTTCATGAATCCAAGGCACTGCCAATTATCTATCATTCATGGCATTTAAAACGTCAACGCCTCCTTCCCAAATGAAAATGGAGTTAAAGGTCCTGGGCTTCCCTGTGCCCCTTGCTCTTCGTCATCCCACAACGGGGCCATGGAGCTTTGCCTTTTAGGAAGCCATCAAAGCAATCCTGCCTCTCCCTCTGCTCAGATAAACTGTATTTGCAGAAGACTATGGCCATGCGATCCTGCACCCAGCGCATGCGATGGCACCCGGGGCAGGACCCTGGGACACATCCAGTGGAGAGCCTGGATTAGCTGTTCCTCAGATTTGTCATCGCAGCTCAGGAGCTACTGGGGGACAGCCATGTTTGGTCTGCGGTGGTCTGTCCCTGGTCTGTCCAGCCCAGAGGTAATCAACCCCAGACTAGGTGCTCTAGCTCTTTGCTCATGACTCCTATGCCTTTCCAACATCTCTGTTAAAAAGAAACCTCCATCTCTCCCCCTCGCTTCCTTTTCGCTGAGACTCTGCTTGGAACTTGCATAAATCTTGCCCAAAAATAACACTGGCCGCTCTCCCAGCTGTGGGCGTCGTGACTTCTGCGCAGGGAAGGGAAGGCTGCGATCTGATTTGTTTCATGGCAGATTTCGGTCAGCTTTGGCACCCCTCCATCCTCGCTGGTACCAAATTTACAAGGTTCCTCTTTCCAGCTTTTCACTCTTCTCTTGGGCTTACCTCTGCCTCTCTGAGGCCTCGTCTCTGGAAAGCCGCGGCGTTTTCTTGGCCCAGCTGCCTGCGAAACGTGGCACAGACAAACCAATAAAAGTAGCCAATAAACTCGGCGAGTTTTCTTTCCTTTGCTGCAACTGGCCAAGGCAGCGCCGCTTCCTTTGGGATGACATTAAAATACAGCAGAGAGGATGAGACTCGGATCCTTTTCTGTTTCTTTCCCGGCCCATGTATGATTTTTCCACCGGTGCGAGAAGAGTTCTGAGAATTTTTTTAAAAGGGAAAATAGTTATAGACTACGGGTGCCGGCGGGCTCAGCCTGGGGTCCTTACTCTGTTAGGTCAGTGGTGTCTAATCCAAACTGGAATGAAAACCAAGGACCTGATGCCCAGCTGGTGCAAATTAGTCAAACTCGTGTGATTTCAATGAGCTTGATATCCACAGATCATCTATGCCGATAGCTCCCTTGCATGCTCCTGGTGAGAGGTACTATAAGGAGAAGAAGGGCAAGTTCTTCCTCTTGGAAATCCTTCCACCTTCTCTGTGCAGAGAGGAAGGACATCGAGGGAGCTGAGCCCTGGCTGATCCATGGGGGTGGAGGACCTTTGAGACAATCCACGCTACCAGACAGCTGAGCTTGTTCCTTATCTTTCTATCCATGTAGGGTAAATCAGGAGGAAAATGTACTGAAATGGTAGGAATGACCCATCAGCCCATCAAAATAGCCTTTGCCATGGGGGAATGGCAGCAGGAGAGGCCCTGGGAGGCTGGCAAGGGAGCCCTGACACTGCTCCAGGGCTCTGGCCAGCCTGGAAACGCAATATACCGCTGGTTTGCAAGAGCCCCGGAGTGACCCGCTTATGCAGTGCTGGTGGGGCCAGCCATAGCCTTTTGGGATGGGGAAAACCCTGCTGGTGGCTGCAGCCCTGCCAAGGACAAGGGACATCCTTTGAGGTGAACTACGGTAAGTCACGTAACCCCCAGGGCTGAGTCCCCATGTGGGACACCGGCTCCAACTGAAGACACAGTGACCCCCGTTGACAGCGACGACTTGTGTTACTTCAGCAGGAAAACTGCTTTTCTCTCTCCCCTGGGTATGGTTATTGATTCCCTGCACTCGTGGTGGGAAGCAGGGACCCTTCCCTCCGGCTGGGAGCCCAGAAAGCTCCTCTCTCAGCCAACGCTTTGTCTTGGTACAGTCCTGGCCTTTCTGCACTGTATTAATTTAAGATGCTGTGAAGTGAGAGGGCTGGGGGTGGAGGATGCTGTCTAAAACTTGTTCGGAGCCTTTGCTGGATAAATCCCCATGGAATTTGATTTAAACGAGCTGACACCAGTATGAATCATGCCAGCATTACCAGCTCTTGAACACTTCCTACCAACTGCCTGCAGGGCTCTTGCTTTCTTTAGTTAAAGTGAAGACTAAAAGCATCTAAAACTGTTTAAGACCTCTGTCCTAAAAGAATACTTTTTTTTTTTTTCTCTCCTTTTCACTGTAGGAAGAAACAACATCTGCTATAAAAATCTGCTGGCCGGGGGCAGTGGGAGCGGATACCACTTATCACGGTTTGGCTATTGGAGGCAGCGGCTGGTTCCCAGCAGAAAGTGTCTCAGCCCCGTGATCATGGCGTTTACCGAATGCCATCTCATCTGTCTGCAAGCTGGACAGATTAGATAGACGCAGAGAGGAGGGAGAGCTAGGGAAAAAATAAAAGGATAGAGGGAATCGGATAGGAAGGAGGAAGGAAAGACTTCCAGGAAAGGGAAGGAGACAACACTGTATTTACAGATATTTACCTGGGCCTAAGTGAAGTCTCCTAAACGCTGGTGGGACACAAAGTCAGGCTGCTTTATAGTAAAGCAAGGCCTGTGAGGTAGCGTGTCTGTGCCTGCGCTTTAGCTGAAGAGTGACATCTCTGAAGAGGCAGGAAAGTGGTCAGGAGCAAGCATGAAACATGTAAGATTGCAGAATTCAAAAGGATAAACATTATTTGATACCTTATTTATAGGGCACCACAGGGGAAAGGTAAAGGTTTCAGAAAAGAAAGAAGCACTTTAATTTTATCTGGAGATTTTCCAACAATAAAATCTAATCCATCATTCTCTCTGTGTGACTGCTCTTAATGAAAATTTAGAGGCTGTGACTGAAATTTAGAATTCACAGGGGATACTATTAGGAAGATGTCTAGCAGCTATGCAAAACCTGTTATATCATAGCCCCTGCCAAAGGCCGGGGAAGAGTGGAGTGTGAAACGGACAGCTTTTAATTTGGCGTGCCGAGGCTCCGCAGCGCCGAGCCTTCCTCTCCCGGGTGGCGGCGGTGGGACTCCTCGGGGCTCGCGGTGGCCGTTCATCCAGTGGGCTCCCACCGGGATCAGCTCATCGGGTGACAGCCAGGCTCCGGCAACGGCAGCTGTGGCATTGATTTCAAAAGAGATGGGATTTGGCCCATTTACATTTACTTTTCACCCAAAGCACCTTCTTCACCCTACGTTAGTCCCTCAGTGGTGACGAGAGCCGTAAGTCTCCTCTAATACAATCTCTGTGTTTCTTGCCCAGGTTTATTGATCACGTTATTAAGAGCTTTCCAAAAAGAAGAGAACAAAATTATTTTCTGGCCTGAAGTTTCTTCCAAGACTGAGTGGAGATCCTGCGTTGAGGCAAGGGCTGTTGGACACCATCATGGGAAGGACATCCTGGCTACCTGCCGGGCTTGGCGAGGGCTGCAGCACCCACGCAACTCCACTGCCGGCTGTCCTTGGCCATGCACCTTGCTCCTGCCCAACACCAGCACTGCACCGCTCGGCCAGCGAAAAGGTATTGGCAGTGCTTGGCGGGGTCGTAGATGTATTTTCCTGTTCGTCACTTCGATAGAGACCGTTCAAATCCCTCGCACACGGGCCATGCAGCCCCAGTTACTGCTGGTTATTGAACGTGCGCGCTCTCCGGGAACCCCCAGGACCATCAGCCCACGCTTGGTGCTGCGCAGAGCCAAGCAGTGCCTTTCAGCTGAGGGTGACCCCGAGGGGAAGGCTGACCATCTCTAATCGTTACCAATCCTCCACGCTTTATTTGTAATCAGAGCAGATCGCTAGACTGTTTCCAATACTTTTTAATGGGCAAAAAGGGGCTTCGATTATAAAGACAATAATGGTAAATTATTTAAGGGCCTGGATGTACATCATGAATCAGTTTAATACCAAAGTCACTGCCAATTATTCAACTGATTCAAAATGAGACTCCATCACAAAATGTTAAATCACAGGATAAATCTGTCCTGGGAAGGGCTTTAGTAATCAAAATTCTCTCAAAGCAGAAAAAGCTTTTCTAAAAGCAGGGGGGAAAAAAAGGTTACCGCTTAAGCCAGACATTATATAGTAATGCCAGATGTTAAACAGTTGACTTAAATTATTGGCAACTATCAAATGCAAGATACTAATACTACTGGTTGCAAAGCTATGCCACCAAGTTTGTAATCTGTGGAATGGGCTTAAATATTCCTTTAATTTTCTGCCTATGGATAACAGGCAATTTGGATTAGCTTCCGCAGAATAATAACCTCCTAATTCTCAGCAGATGAGTATAAGCCTTCTGCAACATCAAAAAAACGAGACCATGCTTAATATGTAACCTTTAATGGCATATGTTTTTAAATTATATGACTCCATTGGACCTGTGTAATTAAGCACGAGAAATGCCTGAAACCACTCTGCCTGCCTCGCAGACAGCAGAAGGCACCTAGGTAGTCCCCCGCTCCCAAATGCAGAACAAAACATCAAAAAAAGCATTCACAGATTTGCACGTCAATCTTCTCTACCCCAAAAATTGCCTTTTAAAAACGTTGCCATGAATCCCTGTGGCTGGAGAACGCCAACATCACTCGGAGCTGGGGCTCAGCCCGTACCCATCTGCCCATTTGGGTTCTCAATTTCTCGCAGCGGCTCTGCCTTTTTCCCTCTCCTTCATGCACTCCTCCCAGCTACGTCACCGTTTGTCCAGCAGGATCTGGGGGCCAGGACTGACACCTATTTATTTATTTGCGCAGCACCCAGCCCGGAGTGTGTAATCCTTTATAACTCCAGCCAGGTGTCCTGCAACAACCCTCCTGCGTGGCCTCAGTGGCTGCTTGCCATCCATGCTAAAGAAAATGGGATCTGGGCACCTCCTGACTCGGTCTAGGACTGGTAGGGACTTTCTCGTCCCCTGCGCAGCTCAGGCACGCATCTCTTCCCGCTGGCCTGGCAGCATGACCATGAGCTGGGGCACCTCATGTCTTGGAGGAAGAGATTTGTTCTCTTTCTGTGCCGGGCTTGGGATGTGTTAGAAATAAAAGGGGCAGAGTCACAGCTTGGCCTGTTCTCCAGCCGATCGCTCGTCAGCGTGTGTGTTGTGTGAAGGCTGAGACTCCCCAGCGCAGCCACAAACCGACATGGCCCATGGGCTACCCGGAGGCATGAGGACAGCCCCCAGCCTGACCCGCTTGCTGCAAACTGTAATAAAATGTCCTGTGAGTCTGGGCTCAGGCTGAAGTAACAAAACTCAGCTGTTCAGATGAGCCAAAGCCCACATTTGCTTTTGTTTTGATTTTTTTTTTATTTCTTTTTCCTTGATACAGAGCTGGACGCATTTGAGAGCATGGACAGCAGGGCTGGGCTTCTTCCTGCCTTTACACCGGGGGGGGACAACCGTGCTTAAAAGCTGGAAGATGGGTGAAACGGCGGTGAGGAAAGGGTCAAAACACATCCCTCCGACTGCGAGCAAAAGAAAAATGTTGGCAGAGCAAACCTTGCCACAGGAATAAAAGGTTGTCCTGACTGTTCATATTACTCCACATGGGGTGAGTAAAACTGTCGGTCGGACTGAAGCGTCTGATATACAAAGGGGAATAAAAACTCATTAAAGGTCTAAAAGGAAACCCTATTAAAATACCAACTATAAAATGGAGGAGACTTGATCACCCTAGTGCTAGAGAAGTGTCAGGGTTTGAATGAACCTGACTTTTTTTTTTTTTTTTTTTCCCCCCCCCCGAAAGCAGAGGAAATGTGTTTTGTGGAAAGCCAGGTGGGATGAGGGGCAGGTAGAGTGTCAAAGAGCACTGATAATATTTCAGGGTCTCGCTAGGAGCCTGAAATACGAAGGGGATTTATTCGGCTTTCGGCAGGGAGGAGAGTGCTAGCAGATTTTTGAAGGCATTCCAACGAGGTTCATATTCATCTGTTTCTTAAATCGAGAGCTCTTGGCTGCTGCTGTGCCGAGGTAGGGCGCATCTCTACTTCTCCTCTCTCCTGCCCGGGACGCAAGCTGGCTCGTAGCCAAAGGCAAATTAGCGCCAGTGGGTCCTTGAGATTCTCCTGCCCTGGCCCGGCTGTTGTCCCCCAGAAAAGCCAACAAACCAGACCATTTTTACAGGGCCTGAAATACCCTGAGCGCAGTCTTTCTCACGGCATCTCATTTCGACTTTATTTGGTCTTGGGGAAGGAAAGAAATTATGAGGGGAAAGAGCTAAATGAACCATTTTCTTTCAAGCATTTAAAAACCATGTTGTCCCGTGAGCACTGGAAGTAGCGAAGTCTGGTTTCCAATGGATTCGTGCCTCATGGTCGATGGACTTTTAAACCGAACTGGGGCTGCAACAGGCTTTCACCCCTTCTTAGACACCAGAAAAGCCACGTGGGGAAAAAAGACATGATGAATACCTCACCCAGAGTAATTCCTGCCTGATCAGCCACCCCAGAGTCCCCTTCTTAAGCATTTTCCCCTATGCAGAGTCACTGGTGTCTCATAATCATGAATGCTACCAAGGCTTTTCCATGGCTTGGGAATTTTTGTCCTATCTCTTCCTGGATTTGTAGTTTTCTGATCACGGTTGAACTCAGAGAAAGCATAAATGGAGGGTTTCTCTCTCACACACAGGCAGATCTCTTATCGGAACACTTTTAGGAATGTGTTACCTTTGGGATTTCTACCTGCTGTCCCATTTGGTTGAAATGGGCACCAGAATTCAGTAATTATCGGGGGTTGGGGCTGTGAGGGAAACATGCACTCATACATGGGCTATCACCACAGAAATCTCATCTCCTCACAAAATCAGGGTTCAAGTAAAAGCTTGTTTCTTATTTAGATGGAGGTAGAGAGCCACTAAGGCAGACCCTGTGCTGTTTTCCTTGCTCCGCTACTGTTTCTCTCCTCCTGCACAGTGAGGCAAGTTTTTTCTCAACCCCTCCTGTTGGATCCTGGGTTTTGGAGAACACAGATGGTTTTCTCCTATCTCAGCAACATCAGGATACAAACAGGGCTTGCCATTCACTCATACGCACGTTATAATCACGTAAGTCCTGCTGCCTTATGAAACCTGAGCAGAGCTGATTCCATACAGCAGACGACACTTTGTCAGCCCATTGCAAGGCACTAGGAGGCACTTCAAAGATTATAGTGGGGTGGAACCCGCCTTCATGTCACCATGGAAAGTTTGCCCATTAACAGAGGCAATGAATCTGCAGAGATGCCAAAGGTAGCTAGAAAAGACCACAGCTCTTTTCCCAGAAGCTCAGTTATAAGAATCTCTTTTACCGTTCCTGCACTGAACATCTTTTTTTTGGGCCAAACAAGCACAAGAGCCATGACATGAGTCAGCTGCGAGTGCCTGGAAAGACCTGCGGCACCTTGGTTGGGCTCAGCAGACTGATAGATTAGCACTTGTCCACGTGGAATTGTAGGTTTCAATCCTCAGAGCCTTTTCCAGTCAATTGATCTATCCCAAGCCTTTCATCAGGTACAAATGGGCCTTTGACTTTCAACAGAATGAAGCAGCAGTAAATACAAATGGGACGTGAAAAGTTTTTTTGAACGGACATTTTAATGGTCTGTTCGCTCTACAGCTCTGCTGTTGCGGTCAGAGAGAAATTCCCCTTCTACTTCAGGAGCTGGTGGATAGAAACCCATTCCTCCAGCCCTCGTCTGTTCATTCCCAGGGAGCAGACGTCTTCTGCATTTTCATTTAGTGTTCCAACCTGGTCCAGACTGCTCCTCGTTGGGCCTCCTGGAAGTACCGATGTGGGTCCAGGATCTGGGACCACTGATCTGGGACCCTTCCACGCCTCTCCCCTGTAAAATAAACAAAGAGCGTGGCAGGGCTCTGGGGAGATGATGGGCACAGCCCCAACAGCCGGTAGCAGCTTTATTGATGCATGGTGCTGTGTCTTCCTTCCTTTATGTTACCCTCCAGACTGCAGCTAATTATTGTCTATATTCCACTCCTTTGAGGATGACAGATATCCCCAAATATACCCTCATCATCTTGATTCCCAAATCTCTATGGTTCCAGGCAGCTGACATACATGACCCCATGCTGCGCCAAGCCCCAGCAAACAGCAGCACAGAGTTCCCACTTCCTTCGCACAGAAAGGGGCAGAGACAGTGTTTTGAGACATTTCTAGCACTTTATGGGCCAGCTCTTGCTGGCCATTGAAATGGATTCAACGCCAGCGTAATCTCTGGTCCTCTCACTGTGACTGTGGGAGTCCACTAGAAGCTGTTTCTCTTTTTTATTTATCTCCCACAGCTTGTGGCTGGCTCAGGAGAGGGCGTTATGTTTGACTTATGGGCTCAAGGAGCAGGAGAGACATCTCTTCACCCTAAATGCAAAATACACTGACCTACACAATGAAGACCGCAAAGCAGGAGCCTATGATGTCAACTCCAGACCGTGAGCTTTGCTAGGTCTGGGCACGAAAACTGACATGGCAGAGCAGACTGAGCTCAGGCGATGTGAAATTTAACCAACATATTTTACACCCACACCACTAAAAATAGGACGCCGACGCCAACTCTTCATCTGGAAAGAGAGGAAACACCAGTGTTGCTGTGTTTTGGATGAGGCACAGCACTGAAGTCCTGACCATATTTAGCCATAAGATCATCTCGTAGGATTTCTGCATGAGAGCGGAGTTTTAGAAAAATTATTCTGGCCAAGTGCCAGTTCTGCCTTTATTATTTCTCCCTGCTATCTCAATACTTCATTTCATCACCTAAATTGCTGTGCTGAGTTACTCGAGGCTGCTAAAATGCTGTCATGCTACAGAGGCAACTATGTGAAGGAAATGATGTCTCTGCTGAAAGTGCTCCATACAGCTGAAATCAGGCCACCTATTTAGGTGTCGAGTTTAGATTTTTCATTGTAAGTACAGAAACTTGAAACATTTTGCCCAAATGTGTTGAAAGCTACAAAGACATTAAAGATTATTCATGGAATAAATATTCATTTGCAGGAAGACATTTTTTTTTAACGCATGAATATTTCAGGCAGCGCGTTGCAATGTGTGCAGCCGCTTACAGAAAAAGGTGATCATATTCCGAGTGCTATTTCAATAGTTCCTAATATTAACGATACCTGGATCGTACTTCATTTTTTATGATTTAATGGCAGTTTCTGCTTAAGTTCCTAGATTTTCCTTAACTAATTACTAGTAATGAAAAATTCCCTGAGGATTGGTCTTCCAATTCTTCCATACCAGGTTCTGCAACGCTGTCACTTTGCTGATAACTTTTAACCACAAATGCTATGTTACACTTGCTGCCTTGAACACCAGAAAAAAATGTCCTTATTTTATTCGCAACTCCTCTGTCCGCTTTTTCCCATAGAAAAAGCGATTACTTTGCCAACAGCATATTAATATATTGCAGCTTTACATCTTCAGCTTTCCGTGTTTCAGAATTTCCATTTTTGAGGTACTGTCTGTCTGGCCGGTTCCTGCCTGAGCCTGTGTGGAGCTCTGGTACCATCTAGTGTTACTGGGGAAATCCTGAACGGTGGCTGGACGTGGATCTCATGCCGGGTTTGCAGCAGGAAAAGCCTGTCGTGACAGAAAGTGGCGATTCAGGATTATTTGAAAACATTTCCTCCGCCAGCAGCCGCTATCCTGGCCATGGTGGCTCAGGATGAGCCCGTCCCAGCCTGACTGCGAGGGAAGCAACTCTCCCAGCTGCAGGAAAGTGTCTTGGGCCACTGAGCCAGGCGTGTGCGCAGGTTGTCACCTGTGGGGCCTGGGCCCCCAAGATGCACCCCAAAAGGAGACACAATGGGGCTTCTCCACCTCCCTCTTCCCCTCCTGCAGGGCCTCACGCGCCAGGACGCCCCACAGGACCCTGCACTGACGCCGATTTCCCTCTCATTCCACAGCTCGCGGAGGATGAAGGGTTTATTTAATCACTTCTGCAGCCCCGCCGCTCAGGGAGCCGGGCCTGCACGGGGCGCACGGCCCTTGCCCTCACCAAAGATGGCGGCCCCGCCGCGGCTCTGCCACCCCGCTGTCAGGGCGGAAGTAGCGCGGGGAGCGTCACGGCGCGCACCCCTTTTCTGGGGTCGCCGCCTCGGAAGTATTTGTTGGTTCAAAGAGTGGCGGGTTTGAGCGGCTTGGTGGCGGCGGGAGCGGGGCCGGGGGCTGTACGGTGAGGGGGGGCGGCTGAGGGGAAAATGGGCGGGGGTGGGGGGTGTGGGTCGTGCTGGGAGGGCGTTGCGGGGCGAGGGGAAGCAAGTGGGGGGCGGTTGGTTGGGGTTAGGCCCGACTGGGGGCCCAGGAGGCCGTTGCGGGGGCGGCGAGGCGAGGCGAGGCGAGAGGCTTCGTGGGGCTTGGAGGGGGAGAGTCCAGTTGGTTGGGGGGCTGTGGGGGGAGAGGAGAGGGAGGGAAAGGGGGGGGTTCTGGGCTGAGGGGATAGGGGTGCGCTTGTTTGGGGTTGGGGGCTTGGGAGTGCGAGGGGAGGGAGAGCAGATGGGTCTACGCTGGGCGTCTCTGGTGCCTCCAGCATTCAGTCTGCAAGGGACAGACAAGTTATCGTGAACAGCGATAGTTGTTGTCATTAGATGGTTCTTTCAAGGGTGGCCCCACCAGAGGAATGCCAGCTCTCATAATTTTTTTCTTTTTTCCCTTTCTCCTGTTCCTACCCCCTTGTTTTTAGGGTTCTCTCTGTTCTGGATGGAAACTGCAATGTTTTTTGGACTGCTGACTGCAATAAGGGTTGAATGTTTCCATCCCTAGTATAACTTAATCAACATAGATGAAGAGTTTGGGTCTTGGAGAAATTTTTATCTTCCCTTCCTGAGGAAAGGACCTTCAAAGTGGGAACGATCCTTATGTCCTATTAGCTGCCAGGTAGTTCCTTTCCTTTGGAGTTCGGTAACCATGTGGACGTTGAAAAGAGAAGAGGAAGAGCAGAGCATAATCCTGATTAGCGATGATGAAGCCGAGAGCACGCTTGGGAATTCGGTTCTGTTGGTCGACCCATTGGGTAAGTACTGTGCTTTTGTTGTTGATGAAGTTCTGTAAAGAACTTCTGAAATAATCTAAAGTAAAATGTTATGTGAGATGCTTGAAATGTGTCTTTCTGCTGCTAGGAAAACAAAGTACTTCAAAAATAAATAAAAACAGCAGGAACTGCCATTATTTTGTAACTTTCAGGATTTCTTTGATGGTCATACTTACCCAAAAGTATACTGCTGTTTAGTTACAAAATATTGCAAACTTAGCTGAGACTGGGCCTTTTCAATGCCAATTGGATCCTTTTTGATTACATTACCTCTCTTTAGCTGGTGTTTGGAAGTTTTTGTTGTCCCAGGCCTCTGTAGCATTCTTATTGGCACCCCATGCAATTACAAGAAAATGTATACCTTAAAGTGTTTTTAAAAAAATAAATGTCAATAGCTGGCTGAAGTTGTAATGAAGTTGTAGTCACATTTATACTGATTTACACTGCATATTTTCTTTTCTGTAGAGAAGTCTGCCCTGGAAGAGATGAAATCTGCAGAAGTTGTGGATGAGGAATGTGAACTAATGGTTACTTTCTGTAAACAAGCAAAAGTGATGCCTCATGCAAGATATGACTGTACAATACACCCGTTTGAGTATGTTCAGTGGCATGGAGGTTAATATGGGGGTTTAATTTTCCTCATTTAGTTCATCTTGTCAAATAACCCTGCTAGTTTTTTAACAGCTGAAAGCAGAAGTAGAGTTGGATAAGCATGTAACTTGTTTCATAAATAAACTTCTGTTTTTCAACTTTGTAGGCGAACAGAATGTGATACATGCTCACCCCTTGGAAAAAATGCTGATATTTGTAATCAGTGCTACTGCTACATTTGTGATAAACTAGCTTCTGAGGTAAGAAGACCTGTAATCAAGAAATGCACAACTTTCAGTAAACTAAATTATTCAACAGTCTGTTTAAAAGAAATCACTCTTAAGCACACTAAAAGAATAAATGATAAGTGATTAATTATTTCAACGGTTTCTCTCCAAAATGTTGATATCTGTCTGCTTCGCAGTGCTAATGCTGTCTGGGTTTATTTCTAGTAGTCCATCCAGTTGTTGGGATAGACATTCACTTGGTTTAAGCAAACGTACCTCCTGTTTGCCTTAGGCGTACCATGTGTTTGGTGGAATTGGATTACTGAATCGGACTGCTTCTCACTGCACAAGACAAATGTCAAACTTTTAGTTTTTCCTATCCTAAGGAGCAGGGGGGAGGCATTGGGTGTGTGGAATTTGTTTGGGTTTTTCTTGGAATTCAGGAAACTTTGAACTGTGAAAAAAGTTAGGGTCAATGTACAAAGATAGTTCTCTGCTACTAATTTACCATGGGGAGGGTGCCAGCCCTAAGTGTCTCTAGACTCTAGAACTTATTCAGGAATGAGCGTTTGTGGTTTGTTTTTTGTTTGTTTTTTTTTTCTTTTGAAGCTGTAGTCTTGAGGTATTGCCATATCGGCCTCTCGCCCTGGCTGTCAAAATACTTCACTGCAGCTTTGTCTAGCTGTGTAAAGGATGAAATGAATTTTAGTCGTTCTCATAGAGAGGAATTAACTTTTGTGTTGCTCAGCTGGAGAGAGAAAATAAAAAAAAATATAAAAAAAACCACTTTCCCTGTTTTTCACACTTTATGAAATAGTGCAAGAATTGGACAACCCCTTCCCTCTGTCACTGCAACGCACACAACAAAAGCAAATTCTGGAAGGACCAGCGTGACTTTGCCTTGGCTGGTGTTCTTGTAATGTTCAATTTGGAACTCACAGATATAGATGCAGACCTTCGGCATGGTGGTAAGCATTATGCTCTCGTGCTGTCCTGAGACCTGTGGATCGCTGTGTCTACGCAGACTGTGGCTTGATGGACAGCTTGTCTAGTCCACAACTCTGCTTGTGAAGGCTTGGTGAATTTTTAAGGTAGCAGCTTACTGTTGCTACTCTCTTTCTGGGCCATGCTCAGACTAGACACAGGTCTGCAGGTCCGATTTGTGTACTTTTCTGTTTTCCTCCCTCTGAAAGAAGAAACAAAGCTTTCCTGGTCAATAAGATTGCATGTGAATAAATTGCTGAATATTTTAGATGGGGTACTTATGATTGTCTTTCTATTTCTTTTAGTTTTGAAAAAATTAAAAAACTTGCACTCACAGTTTCACATCTGTCTGCTCTCTTAGGAAGTCTTCTAATAAAATTTATCCAGGAACTTTCTGTGGAATATAATAAGTACCTGGCTGGAGAAAGAATGCCTCCCACACAATATGAGTGTTTTTGTCCCCTAAAATTGCCTCCTGGGCAATGCAATATCTGCAGATCACGCAACATGGAGGTTGTATACAAGTAAGTGACAGCAGAATTCAACTGCTAGCAGTACATACTGGTCAGTGCAGGTTTGATTTCCTTTAGTCAAGTGATAATCAGAATCATGGCACCTGACGTAGCAGAAACATAGTTGAGAGAACTTACTTGGCCTGTGAAATTTTGAAGTGCACTTGGATATAGTTAAAACACATCCTTAAATACATCTTTAAATACATCTTAAATACATTGTGTTAGACAGTTAATAATAGCCCTCATTATTATAACCTGGGAAAGCATGAAAATAAAGCCTGTATTTTTACTAATTTGTTTTTTAGGATGGAATTCAGCTTTTACTCAATGGTATGTGCCTTTAAAATGCTTAAAGTAATGCTTGTGCAAATACCTTTTCACTATATTATAGATGCTTTTCAAGGAAAGGCAAGTCAATTTGCGCTCAAACTGTAGAATGGTCATAATTGCCATTTGTTTACGAAGTACATCATTACAGACACTTTATCTTATAGACTACTTAACTTTCTTAGGTATTCTGGAGTTTTTGCGCTGGTAACAAGATTTTTAAATCAGGCAGAAAGAGAGAGTCCTAAAGCTGCTGCCGTCATGTTGCTGGGAGCAGCTAAAGAGGTAGCACTTCATAAAGACCCTGCTTTGTAAGTATCCAGTTCCACATCTCATGCATCATCTTCATTTGCTTCTGTCCTGGTTTCAGCTGCGATAGCGTTAACTTCCTTCCTAGTAGCTGCTGTGTTTTGGATTTAGTAGGGGAATAATGTTGATAACATATATTGGTTTAGTTGTTGCCAAGTAATGTCTACAGTCAAGGACTTTTTCAGCTTCCCATGGAAGCTGAGGGAGAGCACAGGTAGGAGAAGCTGGCCAAAGGAATGTTCCATGCCATGGGCGTCATGCTTGGCAGAGAAAGGGGGTTGGCTCAGGGGCAGGGATTGGTGAGAGTAATTGGTGTTGCATCACTTTATTTGTATATTCTTTTACCATTATAATAATTACTTTTTTTCCTCTTCGTTACTGTTCTGTTAAACTATCTGTATCCCCACCCATGAGGGGCTTTTTTCCTCGTTTTTTACCCCCCTACCCTTTTCTCCCTCTTCTCTGTGCCCTACTGGGAGGAGGAGGGGGGTGGATGTGAATGGCTTCATCGTCCTAGTTGCCAGCTGGGGTTAAACCATGACAGCTCCTCAAAGGGAGGAGACTATGTGAGAGAGTTCTGGTTCTCCATGTATTAAGGGTAAGGACAGTGTAAAGATCACAGTCCTGGCTGCAGCACAATGAGAGAAAAATGAGTACACCTGAGGGAGAAATGAGATTGGTTATGGGGAGGGATTTTGGGGGAAAGAGAAGGTTAAAGGCTGGGTGTGAGAGGAAGAAGTTAAGTGGGATTGAGTCATGAGGAGGAGAGATGATGCCCTACAGGGGGAATGAATTTGAGATGGGAATTGGGAGGAGGGAGGGTGACAGACAGCAGATAATGGCAGGTGGGGTTAAATCCTCAGGAGAAGGTACAGGGGCAGGGGAGCTTTCCTGAGAGGAGAGTGCACAAGCTGCATTGTGTGAAGAAACATCTGCTTTTGACCTGGAAGGGAGGGAGGGAGGATGTGATGTTCCTTGGGTAATAAGTTTTAGATGATTCCCATAAGTCTGGACCTGTCAGCTGGAAGGACTGCACGATAAATAAATAAAAACAGACTTTACATACTTCAGTCTTTACTACTTGTGCTGGTTATTTTCTTGTTTATATTGTGGCTGTTTCATGCTTGGTTACTGTCTAGCTTGAGCAAGGTCCTAGAGCTTTGTTTTGCAAAACTGAAATATTTCGGGGCTTAAATTCAAGGCTTTTTATAAAGGAGAAGTAAAGGTGGCCTGAGTTGGTTCAACAGGCCAGAAACAGCAGTTCTGCAGTTCTTTCTGGGGAACTGGCAAGGTTTGCAAGGAGCAGGCTCAATACATTAATTTGGGTAGGTTTCTCTTCGTATGCTTATTATGAGTCCTGTAGCATTCATTGTAGTTGCAGGGGATGTGGCTTGGCCCTCTCATGGGATGATGATATACAGCCTTTCAGAGGCCCCGGAAAAGCAAAAACGTGCCCACGATGGTCTAATATGGCAGGTTAGAAGGTTTGGTACCGCTTTACTCTGCATGGGGGAGGTATGCTTCAGTTGGTTAGGTACTGCTGTAAAACAGTGTTAATTCTAGAAAGTGTTTTATACTTTGAGCACTTGTTTCATCTGTTTAGAATGACTTTTATTAGCATGATAGCTCCCGATGCCTTTTAAGAAAAAAGTATTTTCTTTAACAGCTGAGTATAGAAAAGGCAGAAAAAACAGCCAAACGTTAATTAATGCTTTTTTTTCATCCCCTCTTAGAAGCTGGCAGAACCTTGATCATACTGCTTCATTAAGGATTGCTGTCCCTTGTCTCTTGCAAAGGTAAGACTTGTCTTATCATGTGATGAGATGGCAATGGAATGGTTGCTGGCTGCAAACTTTCTACTGGCATTTAAAATGCATTTTAAATTACTTCTATTTCAAGACAAAGAAAAAAAGTAAATGCTTTAGCTCTTAAAAGCCAAAAGTAAACTCGCACAGGTGTATAATCTTATGGTTCTGTAGCATCAGGAACTCCTACTAATCAGGGAACAGGACCCCACTGTACTGTCTTAAGCTTTCTTGGAGTAGAGCAAGAATAGCCTACTGCTGCCTGCGTGTGGACTGCAGATGGGTAGTAACAGGCAGAAGAATATAAACAAGATGCACCAGCCAGCCTAATGGGCAGGGATTTGAGGATGCTATCACGTTCTACAGTTGTATCCTGCAAATCAGGATTTTTTAGAAGCTCTGTGTAATGCTGGTCCCTTTCTGGGAAGGACAAGGGCAATACCTTCCTTATTTAGAGCCACATAAACACTCAAACCTTTCTCTGTTGCCTCAAAGGAGAATAACTCAATGGGGAACTCAAAGCCAAGAAAATGGATTACTTTTTGACTGTAGTCTAGGAGTGTTCTCTAAGACCAGACCAGAAGGTGGTGTCAGGTAGCTACTTGTGGTTATTAAGCCAAAGAGTAAATAGTGACTGTTAAAGATCAAAACAGCAGCCTTGTACTGTTTGTACTCTACTGGGATGGAGTAGTCAGGGATGTAACATAGTAAAGTTCCCCCAGAGGCTACTGAATGAGGACATCTAGCTCACTTGGCTTAATTCATTTCTCATTTTAGCTTTGTATTTCACCTTTAACCCGCAATTCACTTGCAACAGAAGGTTAATGAATTAAGAATTAACTTTTTTCAGGAACGCTCAAAAACAATTATATATTCTCACCTCGTATTTGAAACTAATGAAAGGTATAACCTAAATCCTCTATCAGTTTTCATTTTAAATTACTATTCTTGAAACTTTTTTTATTTCTTGCTTTAAAAGAACAGGGAAAAGAATTTTTTGCCTCCCTTGCCCGGTTTTAAAGGAGTAATCTCCTCTTTGTGTCAGTGTGTTATCTCCAGTGTTCAGTTAAGACAAAAATGGCTTCACTAGCTTTGAAGCTGCTCGGGTTGATGGGGTTGCTTATTGGGCTCATCATATGTTTCTGCAGAGTTTTTGCATATACTCACTGAGGATCTTTGTTTTAAAACTTGAGACCACAGAACCTTGTTTTCACTGTTTAAAAATAACAAAAGAGCAATACTGTTACTAACTATAAATCCTAAAGCACAAACTTAATATAGATCTAAACTGCCTCTGACATTTAACAAAAAAAAAATAAAAAACCAAACCCCAAACTTCTTTAGAAGAGTTTCACATAGGATCAAAAAAAAAAAGACACAACAACTAGTAATTCACCTGATTTTAAAAGATTTTTTTTTTATTTTTTTTTCTTTTCAAAATATAGGATTACAACACAACTTCAGAGGATGCTGGTGTTGTGTGACTTTCCAAAAAGTTTGTATGAAAAGTTTGTAAATTTTTTTCAGTCCATCTCACTTCCATGTCACTGTTTTGGCTTCTCAAATAGGTATGTTCTTTGATTTTTGTTTACAGAATATATTTGTATACAGCTGCCTGAACTGAAAACAGCTGTAGAATGTTTCTTTCGTTGATAGTGTTAGGTGTGAGCATTTTATAAGAAGATTTCAGTATTAGCCACTTTGTATTTGTCCTGTCCTTACAGGAACAGTTGTTCGATGCTGTGGCTAAGCATAAGATGGTGTTCTAATTAAGCAGGTGCTCAAACTCCTTTACAGCTTTACAAACTTCCTTTACAGAAATGTGAGAATGTTGTCCATATAGCTTCTTTTCTTTCTTTTTTTTTTCCTTTTTTTTTTTTTCTCCCCCCTAGAAGTGAGTAAACCTCAAAATATTTTATTGGTAAATCATGTTACTCAAGGGAAATAAATTGTGGTGTACAAACAAAACATGGTTAAAAATGACTTTGTTTTTGTACTTCCAGCTTGAATGTTGTGCCATGGGACCACGTGTTACTGACCACGGTTTTAAAAGGCCAGAACATCACTGGTCAAAGAACACAGAAAGGAAGAAAAGTATTTCTGTGGGAAGTGCTCCCAGTTATAGAGGCTCGAGTGGAGAAATTAATAGACAAAGAGAAGTAAGATCAGTTTGGTCTTGTTTTGGATTTTTCTTTTTATGAACTCAATTTTCACATTTTGCATGGTATTGACTGCGGTATAGTGTTTTCCTAACATCTGCAGGAGTTTCATGTAACGGGGAAACATACAAAACAAAGGCACATTTGAAGCTCTTCATGCCTGTTACTTCTTATCAACAAGGCCAGTAGCTTTTTGAAGTTTTTTCAAAGCAGAATCAAGCCCTTTGAACACTTCAGGACCAGAAAAGAATGTTGAAGTGGATAATTTCTTTGTTTCCATAACCCCAGTAGGTTTTAGATGTTGATGTTTCAAACAAATTCTGTTCATCAAAAGGTGACTAGATGGAAGACAGCAAAAAGGTGCGTTCTGGTCTCTGGATCTTCAGAAGTCTGTATTCAAAAGAATACAGTAAATTTAGACTTAAATTAAAAGGCAACCTCCTGTTTTATTTTGACAGAGAACAGAGAGAATCTGTGGAGAGCGTCTTGGAACTTATTTCCAACTGTCTCTTTCTGCCAGTTGTATTTCTGTCCCATTGTGCAATGTCTCTTGTGTGGGAAGATCTACTGTTTTGCTTCATGAATTGTAGTAAATATTTGATTGACCTGTATATAGCTTGGCGCTTCCTTCCTCTTCCTACTCACCGTCTTCCTTTTTTCTCTCCAGCTATAAAGAAGTTGTTCGCTACCTGAGAGCTGTGAAATGCAATGATACCAAAGGGTAAATAGCTTTTTTTTTCCTTTCCTTTTTTTTTTTAATTGTTTCTTTGCCTGAAGATTGTGTCCCAGTCTGTGTTTCTTCAATGTGTAATAAACCGGCAGAATGAAAAGCAGTAGGATTTTGGCAGCTGTTTGCTAAGTGAAAGCAGTACTGCTTTGCAACTAACTTCTGCCTTGTTGGATGTAACTTACTGGTGGTCAAGCATAATCAGATCTATACATTCCTATGGTAAAACTTTCATGTTAATGAAAATCAAATATTCATTTCTTTCTAGGTTAAGAGACCTTCGGGATAAAATCCCATTTTATTTGTGTAAAACTGGAGACTTCCTTGATGCTGCGCATTCGCTGTTGTTTCCTGTCAATAGCCTCGCGTGCTGTGCTGCCTGCCGGTTATCGCCTTTGCAGTTTGAGGTCTACCTGAAGATGTTCAGAACAGGCAGTGTCCCCACTGGAAAGGATATGCTAGACCCTGGGCCGTGGATCAGAGTTGGCAAGTGTGATTTCTTGCTTACATATGTTTAGAACCTTACCTAACTACAGCTTTTACTTTTTCATTAATTCTGGTAATATTCTGAGGGACTTTGAACCATACTATAAATTGCCTGGACTAAAGCATGGTACGTAACACTGGGCAGGAAGAAAGTCTTTATATTTGAGCGTGAATTTGTTTAGTACACTTCACACAAAGAGCTGGTTTTGTCAGCTGTGAAGCTGTTTTGCTGAAAGCAACCTATTAAATGAAAATACAAAGCTCTCTCTTACATCACGGCATTTCCAGTGGCAGTGTGTAACTTAGCCTTGACCTTGAGAATAAAAGCTTCCTGACAGAAAGGGTTTCACGATCTGTATATTGCGTTCTGTCATTAGTTTAGCCACTGGTAACTGTGATCATCTGTCTTGGTGCATTCTACTTGTCAAAGTGTATTCTGAAATGAAAGATGTATTTTGGAGGTGTTCAGTGACTAGTAGAATTCTTAGGCGTATGGTACTGACAGTGTGTATCACACTGTACTTTGGTGTGATGTATGTAACGAAGGCTGTTCTGCGATGGCTTAGTCTAAATTGTATTCAGTTCTTTGCAGCTTTCCGGAATAGCGATTTACAGTTGATGTTGTTTTTCTATTCAGAGCCTACAAAATGTTGTAAAATAGCTGTAGACACTTGTTTGTTTCTTTTTGTTAGGTTTCTATAGAAACGTATTTGTAACTAAGTTAATGTCTTGTTTGTTTTCACGCTCTATAGTTAATCAGGGAATATAAGATATGTTTTTGGATTTTTTTTCTTCTTGCAGGGTCTCCCTTGAAAGATGGTGTTCTAATTAAGCAGGCGCTCAAACTCCTTTACAGCAATGTGTCACTATACAGAAATGTGAGTCTGTGTTAAAACCATTTCTGTGCCCATCAAGTGGTTCTGTATATTACCTGTTTTGTCCAGTTAGTTCTTTAGTGCAAGGATTTACTATCAGAACGCTTTTCTCTCTGAATAGTTTACACCTCTGAACGGATTTGACTTTGTAAAACGAATGTTCTGCTGTGTTTCAGTCTAAATGCTGGAGTTGCCTCATTATGATCTTGGGTAGTAGCAATTTGCTGGAAAAAAGTGGGCACCTCCATCCCATCTCCTTGAAAGAGCCACCGCTTGACTTCCAAAAGGTAACTGAAGCAGTACTGGGAAATGGGAGAACCCGTTCTCTTGGGTTTATACAAGACTCCGTTTGACATGGGCATTGGCTCATTCTTCTAAATACTGAGGTGAACTTCACAGTGCCTCAACAAATACTCTTGTGGTATGTGCCAAATGTAACACTCCGCGAAATGTTGTGATTCAGGAGTGTTAAATGCAATAGTAAACAGATTAACGCCGCTTGCAGCCCAATGCCTAATACTGATTCTATAGCTTTTAATGAGGTGGATCAGTTAACAAAATGGATAGGAAAGCAGTTTAAGAAAAATGTGTTCAGGTGGTCCTAAAGAATCGGTATCTGGATGTTTTCTTCACAAGAACAGAAATAGCTGTCTGCTAAGCATAGTAGGTTAAAACAAAGAAGTTATGTGATACAGTTTGTTTAGTGCCGTAGAGCCTCAACTTTCCCTGAGTATGGCATTGAATAGTCAACCTCATCTGTAAATAATGCTGAAAAAATAAGTGAAAGCACAATTAAGAATCACGTTGGGCACTGTTTGAGGTTTGTAGAATATCAGGACATCCTTCCCCTTTATATGTGACTCATTACTTCTGTTTCAGGAGGTACTTGCTGCCAGTGGTGACCTTTTGGAGGAACTGAAGGCAAAAATTAATGTTTCTTTACCATCTGCAATTTTCTCCCCTCATGTAAGTGTGCAATGAGGAAATTTACCGTTTTTTTTATTGTGCTTGAAAATACAGCAGTATTGAACACAGGTGGATTATTGTGAAAAGCTTTTAAGAGGGACCTTGAAGGTTTTTTGGGAGGGAATCAGTGTAAGACTGTTCTTAGCACAGTCTAAAGGCTAGAGCAGATATCTGAAGGTAATGAAACTATTATTTGTCTGATCTATATATGTCTGTTCTGGTCTGACCGTCTTCGACCTAGGGTAAGTCTTACTTTACCACTGTCCATATTTATGCATTTATAAAGTGGGAGGGTTGGTAATAATTGATTCTGTCTTCTCCCAGGGTACTCTTGTGTCGTTTGGTTCAAACTGGAGACTGTCCTTTGAGACTTGACAATGTGTTTGTCTCAAAACTCAGGATTTCTAAACTTGTTTTGAATGACGAGTTTAAGTGTAGTGGAATGTTTAATGACGGCTTGAAATGTGTTCTCTATTAAATACAGTCAGTACATCTAAGGCGTTATCTTATTCTTTTTTACTTCTTTTGAGGAAATTACATTTAGCTTAGTCTCCAAATATGTGACTACTGGGGCAGAATTTCTTTTTCCCCTTAATTCTCTTTCTATGATGGTGTGAAACTTCATGTTTCTGTGAGGACTTTGAGAGCACCAGGTGAAACATGCTATATAAATAGAAGTACCTGTTCTATTCTCCACTCCTTTGGTCTTCATAAGACTCTTGTGGATGTCGTGTCTGACATCCAACCTATCTGATTGGAATGGTAGTAACTTAGTGCTGATTAAACTGGGTACGAAATGCAATTAGTGGGCAAGTGGGCTTTTAAATATACGTCGTCTTGTTGATTTCTCTTCCTGTAGTTGCACCATGAGGCTTATCTTATTCTCGCAGTGCAAGCAGTACAACAGATGCTTTTTTGTGATCTTCCATACTTGAATTCCTTCTTAGAGATAGCCCTGGCTTTTGGGGTAAGTCCTAGATACTGATTTCTGTTCTAAGAGATTAAAGCAAATTATATTTAAAATCTGTATAGCATCAGCTTGGAGTTTTTGGACACATTTAGCTTGGTTTTGTTCCCCTTTAGCTTTGCTGACCTTTAATTTATTCTCTTTTTTAAGAAATGTTTGGCAATTAGATTAAATCACTGGTCTCTTTTTTTTTTTATTTTTTTTTTCTCTTCCTAGAATAACTTTTGGGCTCTGAGGCTGTTATTGGACCATCTTTCCTATGAAGAACACATTCTCCATGGCATTGTCAACCTGATTTTGAGAGACCTAAATTGTCAGAAAGGAACAATGCTAAAACTGTGAGTAAACACTTGCTCCCCGGAGTCCGTTTGTTTACGGAAACAGTCAGAGCAGTCCCATGGGAGTAGCGTTTAGCAGAGATGTAATCCTTAGCTCTTTGAAACCAGCCAGACCAGTGCTTTGGGTAAGTCAAGAACGCAAATAAGATGCTAGGAATCACTAGGAAAGTCACCTCTGTTGAACAGCTGTGTTCTGTTTCCTGGTTTTATACCGCTTAGGTGGCAAAACCTTGGTCCCCAGTACGTGGGTGAATTCCTTTGCCTGTTCCTGACGTGCAGGCATAAGAAGATGCAATCCATTGGCCTCTTCACCCTGAATATTATTACAGAGAACCTGCATTTGTAAGTGTGAATCTTCATCATAGCCAAATAGAATGCAAGACCGATGGTAGTTTTCTCTTAATTAACAGTCTTAACTCACAACTCATCTTGTTTTTTATTCTTCGCTGTTATTAGCAGTGGTAAAGATACTGAACTTGATGTTTTGGGTAGATTTGAAATTGTTCTATGTTACCTGTTGCAACCAAATGGCCTTCTCACTTCCCAGTGCCCAATGTTGTGAAAACACATTAACTGCTCTTGGCAACCCTGACCAGTCATCGAGATTACCTATGGTACAGTCTCGTTCTGTTACTTAACTGTCATTGTCATCAACAACAACCAAAACCCCTTAATTGGGACATACAGCAAAGTAGTTACTGGACTCTAAGGGGGCATAATACTGCATAAAACTTTATTTAGGAAAAATAGTTGAAAGTAACTCAAAATATATATTATTGTGTATCTACAGATGTCAACGTTACTTTTAAACTTGTAAGAAAGTTGTAGATCCCTGCCAAAAACTTAAGATTCAGGGACATATGTGCAATGTAACGCAAGCTGAGGACAGCATGAGTTTTGTGCCTGTCGTTCTTATCCCCTTTTTAAAAAGGAGAGAGACCACATGCTCTGCAGGAGCACAGACCTTCAGTGGGTGGGGAAAACAGAGTTCTGAAAAAGTCTGACTCCTTAGATTTTGATTACCAATCATAATAAAACACTGATGTATCGCTTTTGAAACCACTGGCTGTTAACAGTCCGTGCTCTCCTGTGTCATGCAGTGAAAGCGCTTTAGGTTTTAGTGATAGACTTTAATGTATTGGCGTAATAGTTTTAAAATGAATTGACTCTCTGGTTGTATACCGGAAGACAGAGTAATTGCCTGCTCTGGCACTCTTCATTCACACGTAGCTGAGGGCAGCAGAGTAATGTTGAGAATTCACCTTTTAGTAACCGTCTTAAGTGGAAATCATGGACGCGTAAGTTGACCTTCTTTGTGAAATGCTTCTGTCTGTTTCTTCTCTCCAGCCTTTGCCGCGTGCAGCTGAGAAAGTAAAATACCTAATTTCACTTAGTTGTGGATGAGTTAAGCTGTGTTTAACAAATTTGCAATTCCATTAATTGTCTTTTTTTTTGTGGGGCTTTACAGTATGCTTTAGCGGTGATCCAAGAGAATCTGATGAAATCCTGTTTCTTTTGATCTATCTTAGTTATTTTACTGTACATCTGATGCTGAAACCTTCTCCATTTGGAAGCTAAAGTGGATTTGTTGGATCAGCTTTCTTGTAAAGCTTGGAGTAATGCGAAACTCGGAGCGGCTGAGACTGGGTGCAGGTCTGTCGCCATGAGAAAATGGATTAAGAATTTCTGTCTGTTTTTCAGGTGTCCGTGGGCAAAGCATCTTTGCAACTTCTTTCACAATGCGGTGAGTATCTCTGTATTTTAGAATTTAACAACAAAGCATATCGGTGACAACTCTATTACTTACCAAGTAGATATTTAAATATATCATTTGATACATCATGTATCAAATATATGTTATGTCAATGTCATTTATTATAACACTTATTATAAAAATTACTGAAGTATACTAACTAATTTTTTTTTCCTCTGCCCAGGGATTAAGGCACCTGCCCCTTGGCACCACGGCTCATCAGGAAGTCTCGAAGTTCATAAACATTTTTGAAAAACTGTAATTTGGCAAAATCCTCAGGAATGTTTTTCAGCTTGCCTTAAACTGAAAAATCTCTTCCTGGAGTCCCTTGTGTTCTGCTGTGGTTGTCATCTCGGAACACGTTCAGCTAAAAACTGACTTGAGACAAATAAAAAATGAGATCCCGGGCTAAGGTGGTGAACAGTGGCTGTACTTCAGGAGTCGTGTTCTGGAAATTTCCTCCTTTGCAGGCCCATGTATTAAGCAGTTGTTTAAAGAGGTAGCAGGTTTAAGCGTGTGTGTGTTTGTTTTAAAAAAAAACAGTCTACAGAGCGGTGCTGATTGGAGGGGGAGCGAGGGGAGGGTGACACGGATGAAGGAGAAAGCACCACAGGCCTTTACTTCTGTTGAGTTGCACAGCCGCGCTGTGGGCGAGGTGTCTGCAGCAGAACAACTGCTGAGAGCGCAAACGTTTGAAAAAGGAAAACTGGCGTACAACGGTGTGCATCAAAATGCCGTTTGCACATCCATCCTCTTTTGTTTCGTGTATAACTATAAAAATTAAACCCCTCTTGAGGCTGAAGGACGTTAACTTTCTTACTTCAAGAAACCAGATTCAGGAAGGTGTAATGCAGCAAACAGCTTGGTTTGTTTGTAAATAAAATAAAAATCGGGGTTTCAGGGTTTTCCAGTTGTGGGGCTTTGTTTTCTGCAATAGGTGACTCTTAGACTGGTGCGGGTGGTTCTCTGAGTTTCTCACATCCTTATTATAGTGGTAAGTTTAAGAGTTAACTTTTGACTGTGGAGGTAGAAATAGGGAAATACTTCTAGCCTGGTTTGTACTCTTCTCTGCCCGGCTGTGATACCTGTCAGCACTGGTTTGGCAGGTGGGGGGGGGAATCTTAATATGTGGTGAACTGTATTTTGCACATTTAAGGCTTTCAGTGGCTTTTGCTGCTTTTGCTATCCTAAATAAGGTATGCTGTTGTTCAAGTTTTCCACAAAAATGTACATGTTAAGTAAAACTCCGTAGAAATTTTGTCGTGATGTTGTCAGTTCTGTTTTGGCGGGTGTGGGATTTTTTTTTTTTTTTGTTTTCTAAGCAGTTGCTGTACCTTTATCTCGTGCTGTCCAAGTTGAGCCAGGACAGGCGGAGGTCAGCGCAGTCCCCTGATCCTCGGGAATCTGGTTCTGCCGACTGTTGGCCACGTGGTGTCTCGTTCTGGTCTCTGCTCCTGAAGACACACTGTGGTGCTCCATCGTCATTTCCAAGAGAGGTGTTTCTTGCATGTTCCTAATAACATGCTCTTTCTCATCTCATCTACCTGAGTAGCAGCAGGTCCCTGTTCCTCTTACGCCTGAGGGGGAGAAAAGAGGGGGAAGGAAGCTGCAAACTAACAGTCTTTGTAGGCGCTGTATGTGTGTTCTCTGCTTTGTGCTGGTGTACGAGCTTCCCTTCCCGACCTGTGGTCTGGCCTGTAGCGCTCCAAGCACCCTCCCAGCATCCCAGAGGTTGGGCAGCTGCCTGCCCGCAAGGATCCCATTCTGAACTCTCTAAAATAATCCATTCTGCGAGGCCCAGGGCAGGCTAACGGTAGGGTGTTACGTTGTGCTTTGTCACTTTGCTGTGGGTGTAAAAAGACACCAGCAAAGCCCTGTAAGCACTGGCATCAGGTTGAACTTGGACTGGGCATAGGCTTCAGTGTCGCCCTGTTTGGTGCTGGGGGCAGGAGGGAGAGGGGGCAGGAGGGAGAGGGGGCAGGAGGGAGAGGGGGCAGGAGGGAGAGGGGGCAGGAGGGAGAGGGGGCAGGAGGGAGAGGGGGCAGGAGGGAGAGGGGGCAGGTGAGGGCAGGAGTTCTGTTACCCCTTCAACCTTGGATTTACCATCACAAGGAAAGGCTAGGAACTGCTTATTTACTGTAAGTAAATAGCACATCTATTCATTATTTATCTACTTCTGAATTTTAATGATTTATAGCAGCCCCTATAGTGAGGATTATGCTATAGGTAATGATAAAATCTTTTATGTATGAGGAAAATCTGCACTTGACTTGGGGTATGGGTTGGATAGACAGGTATAACCGTTACCAGCAACCGCAGTAGAAAACATCTTCCCGGTACCCTGGGACTATGCCTAGTATAACCCCAAAGGTAAAGCGAAGGCTGATCTCGTCTTTACTCCAGGTATAATCGAGACGAACAGAGCTCATTAAAAATTGAAATGCACAGTTCGGAGAGGAAAATGGGCCTCCAAATATTGTATTTTAGCAAAGAGAACTCTGCTGTTTTAGCAAGTATGTGTACGGCTGCTACTGCCAAACAATAAATAGAACATTTGCAAGTAAGTGCCTGTATCGAAAATAAAGTTTCATCTGAAAATAGTGAAAATGTCTTATGTTCTTAAAGTCGGGAATGGGAATAAGATCATCTAGCCCAGGAGCTTAATGTACCTGTGGGCCAAGGGCCTGCTTGCGGTCAGCAGTTGAGCGGACCTCTTCTGAGTCTGTGCGTCACCATTGATTATGAAATACATTGCTAACAAACTAATTGTTTACAGGCCAGAGGGCGGGGGGGAGTTCTCAGTATAATATTTAAGAACAAATAAACAACCTCCCCCCCCCTCTGGTGCTGCCAGTAACCCTGCGTGGCTTTTCTAGCTCTGCTCCAGGGGGGAATGGTGATGCGCGTCCCACCAGGGTCAGCTTGGACAAGGAGGCTGAGATCGTCCTGCGCCTGGGTAGAGAAGCTTTGCCCCCTCGCCCACCTGGGGGTTTGTGGATTTAGACAATAACACGGTCGGGGGGCGAGTTCACCGCCACCAAACACGCTGCCTCTCTGCGTTACGCTTCCCAGCCTCGCCTGCTGCATGGGCTGGGGCAGCGCTGATACCGTTTTTACCAAGGACACTAATTAACCTGCTAAATGAGTTTATCCCTTTGGAGTGCGCACCAGAGAACTGAGTTATCTAAAATACCATCCCAAAGAGAGCCGTAATTAGCAGCCAGCACTGAGGGCAGACCCCAGGCTTCCCAGGGAGGCCTTGGCGAGGCGGTGGGGGCTGTGGGCTCGTTGCCGGTGTGGTCCCTCAGCCCGGACAACATCCCTGCGTCCTGCGCAGCACAGCACCAGGCTGTTCGTCACACAGAGCATCCCCTTCCCGGCATGGAAGGGGGAGAGGTCCTCTGCTCTTGGACCTGCTCCTGGGTAACGTGGGGGCAGCAATAAGGATTGGGATGCAAGTCGCTGCACGGCCGCCCTGGGGCACAAAGAAGTCGTGTTCCCCCCCCCCAGCTGCCTGCCAAACCAAAAATACGCAGTTTTAATAACTGGACTTAGCAAAGTAAAAAAAAATAAAAAACAGCTCGTCGCTGGCTGCCAGATTAACAGATGGCTACAATCATTAATATTGCAAAACTTCAGGAGTTCATAATTCTTTAATCTACAAAGCCCGCGGGGGTAGCTAATGCGGGCCCTGCAATCTGCCGTGCTGGGGGCTGCCACCCGCCCACCCACCCACTGCCACCACGTCCCTCCCGGACCCCCCGAGGGATGGGTGGATGGACCTTGGTCCTGCCAGGCCAAGAGACGGCTCCCCACTGCCTCCCAGGAGCCGGCTGCTGGGCAGACGCTGCCTGCTGGGGGGGGGGGATGAGCTTGATGAATCCCCCCAGACTCAGGGCTGGTGTCGGTGGCTCCTAAATTCCCTGGCTCTGCCGGCCCCGCTCAGCCCTCACTGCCATCAGATTGCGGAACATCCACGGAAATCCAATAACCTGTCTCCAGTGTCATTTTATCGTTAAACCCAAGCCTTCCCCATAATTGTTTGGAGGCAGCGCGGGGAGATTACGATTGATGTCAACAGCCAGATAATCCGTGGTTCAGCGTTCGGTATCGCTGACCTCGTTAATAGGCGCCGGTGGCGTTTGGAGCACGGGGAGCATGCCCTGCACCACAGCCGCCCCAAAGGCTGTTCGCAACGAAGAAAAGCCCAGCCTTGGTGTTACAATAAAAAAAAAAAAAAAATATTTATTATTTCCTTTGGGTGGAAAAACCTCGTGCTGCGGCTGCAGCAGGTTTGGCCCCAAACAGCTCCATCGATCCCTGGCCAAGCCCCAGGCTCCAGCATCCTCTCTCGGAGCAGGACGAAGGGCCGGTGGCTCCGTGAGGCTGCCGGGGAGGCTCCTACCGCTATCGATCGCCCGCAGAGGGTGAGGGCTGGGAGGGGAGCGTGGCTGGGACCTGGCACCCCGTGTGTCACCGTCCTGCTCTCGGCGTGGTCTCGGTGCAGAGGCTGGGGGGGGGGGGGGGGGGCTCCTCCTTCGCCCACATCGTGCTGCGGGGCATCAGCCTCCTGCTCCCTACAAAGGGCTCCGGTGGTTTGATGCTACAAAGGCGTCTGCCTGCATATAGAGATATATAGATAGAGAGACGTGGATATAGAGGTGTTTATATATTACATAATATTTCCATGTCTTTATAAATTGTATGTGTATATGTCTCTATGTATTTATATATTTTATATATATATGTACTATATTTATGTATGTTGTATACTATATAGTATATAATAAATATAAATACACGCATTTATATAAGTTGAATATATCTATTCGACCTCCGTACATATGCGATCTATATGCATACAGGGGCTTGGAACTAGATGATCTTTAAGGTCCCTTCCAACCCAAACCTTTCTAGGATTCTATATGTGTGTGTGTGTGTGTGCGTGTGTGTGTGTAAGTACGTGTAAACATCTATGTGTATATAGTGGATACACACACACTCTCTCGCACACTTCTTTTTTTTTTTTTTTCCCCAAATGCGTGTGTGTATTAGACATTCCTGCGTGCTCGGGTACTCGGAGGAATCGGGCCCAGGTGTGTTTTACAGAGGACAAACAGACACTTGTACGGACACGGCCCCTGGGCCCCCACGGAGCGGGTGGGAAGGAGAGGATCTTGGCGTAGCCTTTGGGAATTTTCTATTTATGGAAACCTTGCTTTGCTTTTTTTTTTTTTTGTTTAAGTGCAAAGCTGCCGTCACCATAATTACCTGAAGTTTTTGTAACTGCCTATTTAATGAAGGGCGGGGGTGGTTGTTTGTTTTTGGGTTTGTTTTTTTTTTTTTCACTTTATGGTTTTGCTTTTGCATCAATTACATTGCCTTTAATCAGGTAACAACTGTTAGTGGGCTTTTGCCCCTCCCTGTAAGTCACACATTATTATTTTTTTAATGTTGTTGCACTTTTCCCCTTGTGCTGCCCTTTCACCCACCATAAGCTTGGTCTCCAACTGCTCGCTTTTTTTGCATATATATTTTTTTTTTGCTTCCTTTTTTTAACCAACCCCTCCCCAGGTGCACCCCAGGTGCTCCTGCCCCCGGCTCCCCCAGCACCAGGGAAGCGGGAGGAAACACGAAATCCAGGGGCAGCGCAGCGGGAACAGCTGGGGGAAAGCCATGGCGGCGCAGCCGCGGGGGGAAGGGACGGACTGTTTTTTGGAGGGATGCAGGCAGGGATGCAGGCAGGGATGCAGGCAGGACTTTCCTGGGGTGCCGCCATGTCCCACCACGCTTTTACCCCCATTCTCCTTGGGGCCCTTCTGTCCCTTAGGGCTACGGGGGAGGCCGGGGTAACCCCGTTTTGGCAGCTCGGCCGCCGGGTACCGGGATGCTGCCTCCATCTCCATCCCGGGCACTCGCATTCAGCGGAGCCAAATCCCCCGGGAGCAGCGCAGGGGGCGGGCGGGGGGGGGAGGATGCTCCATTATCCGGCTCCTGCCGTGTCGGAGGCAGCTGGACCGACCGTGCATTAATAGATTACACAGAGGATTTGGGCTCGCCGGCAGCGAGGGGAGCGCTCGCAGGAGGCAGCGCGGGCCAGGCCAAGGCGCTGGGCGAGCCGGGGGGGAAGGACGCAGCCCCCCGCTCCCCGCTAACACCTTTTCCAGCCGAGGTAGGTGGAAGGCTCGGTCACGGCGCTGGGATGCTGGAGCGGGGATGGGGATGCTGGTCCCCATCTGCCTCCGGGAGAACCGCCGGTGGGGACCGGGAACCCCGGGGAGGCCAGACCGCGGGTGGAGGGGGATTGCTGGGCTCTGGGTGCTCCCCCTTCTCCCACGCCTGGCTGTTTTTCCTGGGGATGCTCTTGCGGAGAAGCCCATGCGGCTGCAGAGCTGTGCCGATGCGTGGCTGGATTTGAGCCGTGCCTGTGCACGGCCGGATTGTGTGCCCCGGCGTGCAGCACCCCCGGCCCTTCCCTGCCCCTGTGCAGCCTGGCCTGGGGTGCGGGACTGGGTGTCCCTGGGTGTTCAGCCACCCCCCCCGGGTGCAAAGCGATGCTGCCAGGTGCTGGGGTCATGGCCGGGCAGGGGGAAAGGTCCCCTTGTGCCACCAATTCATGGGGTGCAGAAGGTCTCATGCAACTACAGCTTGTCCCCCGTCAGCTGCTGTGCCTCAGTTTCCCCAGCACGCACATCCCTACCATTAGCCGGCACCCAGGGACATGGGGGGTGGGGCTGGTCTTGCCCCCCCAGATCAGAGGTGACCGTCCACATGAGCCATTTCCAGGGCTGTGTACACAGCCATGCAGCTGCCCAAAAAAATCCCTCCTGGCTTTGCTTGGGGCTGTAGCCGCGCAAGAGAAGGACAGACTTCCCCCCATCCGCCAGATAGCCTCCGGCCGCTATTTGCTGCTCTCCACCCCAGCCAAATTGCAGTCAAATCTGGCCAGGTCCTCGGGTTTTGCATGTGCCCACGGGCACGGCGCGGCTACAAGAGGGTAGTGCCAGGCAGCCACCCCGTGCCAGGCTGGCCACGCACCCTGCCGGTAAGTGCAGCCTTTGCTTTACGAGCACAACCCCGAAAGCTCCTGGAGCCACGGGCTACTCCGCCATGGGGTTGGAAAACCCCCCCGGAGGATGGTGGCACGCTGTCCCCATCCTGGAGGATCCCCCCCCTCTTTTGGGGGGGGGGGGTGCAGCACTAGGGGTGGGTCTGGGACAAGATGCAGCCATGGGATATGGCACCAAGGTCCCCATTTTCAGCCCCACAGAGCCCCCAGCTGCCACCATGGACGAGTGGGACCTCCCGCAGTGGAAGAAGGAGGTGGAAAGCCTGAAGTACCAGCTGGCCTACAAGCGGGAGATGTCCTCCAAGACAATACCCGAGTGAGTGGGTGCCCACCCTCCCATCCCCTCCTCTCCCTCCCCGCACCCCCAGACCAGCCCGGCAGCAGGACATGGTTTTGCACAGCCAGGAGCAGAGCCCAGCTCTTCTCCACCCCGCAGCCAGCACCAACGGCCCCTTCCAAATCACCCCGGGGGCTCCCGAAACAAGGCGGGTTTAGAGATTTTTTTTTAGTGCCCTTACAGTTCAAGCCCCAGCGGCAAAAACCACACCAGCCCCGGTGCCTGCAAAGCCCCCATGCTCCTTTCCGCAGATTCCCCCCACCAGCAATATCAGCTTCTTTCCAGCTGCCCAAGCTCCGGTGGTGGCTGGGACATGACAGCATCCATGAGACACCTCCCCCCACCGGCACCCAGATATCCCCCAGGACCCTCCAGCTTTCCGGGCTCAGCTGGGCGAGTGTGCAGACACCCTCAAAAGATTTAAACCTGTAAAAACAAAGTCACGGAAATGTATTCCCCCTCCCCGGTTTGCGCCTCTGCTCTTCATCGTGGAGGGGCTTGGGACATCCCACCAGTTAAGCCAGCCCATGGACCCTCACTCTCTGGCCTGTTTGAAGGAGGGCGACAGAAAACTTCAGCAAATAAGTTTTAGAACACAACACAAAGGCTGCCCCCACGCTGACAGCACCCAGGCAACCACAGCTTTTTGGGGACAAAAGGCTTTTATTAAAGAGGCTTTGTGTTTAGCTCCCCCCCGTCTGAAAACCGGGGCGGGGTGTGCGGGGGCTCACGCACACTGCCACCAGCGCAGGGTGCACCCCCACCAGCACCCCAGCACCGCTCCCCACCGGCGCAGGAGTTATCCCGGGCACCGCAGCTCCCCCCAACCCCCCGGCTCCCCCCATTTCACCGCCACACAGCCCCTGCGTCCTGTGTCCCCCACCTTGGCAAACCGCTTCCCACCGGCGCAGGATTTATCCCGGGCACCGCAGCTCCCCCCAACCCCCCGGCTCCCCCCATTTCACCGCCACACAGCCCCTGCGTCCTGTGTCCCCCACCTTGGCAAACCGCTTCCCACCGGCGCAGGATTTATCCCGGGCACCGCAGCTCCCCCCAACCCCCCGGCTCCCCCCATTTCACCGCCACACAGCCCCTGCGTCCTGTGTCCCCCACCTTGGCAAACCGCTTCGGGACAAGGCAAAAGCGGCTCCGGGCAGGGTCTGTGCCCACCCCGCCCCAGCTCCCCTCTTCCTCCGCAGGTTCGTGAAGTGGATCGAGGACGGCATTCCAGAAGATCCCTTCCTCAACCCGGAGCTGATGAAAAACAACCCCTGGGTGGAGAAAGGCAAATGCGCCATCCTCTGAGGGGTTGCCCCCCACTGCGTCGGCTCCCGCCGCCCCTCACTCCCCCCCACTGAATGTACTTTTTTATTAGCTAGCTTCCTAATATGACTACCTGAACAAAAACCCTACCCTCAGCTTGTCTTATTATTTTTAGTGGTAGAAGCGTTTCTTTTTTATATGGGGGGGACACAGGGAATAGCCGGGGGTGGGCAGTGTTGGGAGGGACATGAGCGGCAAAGGTTTCCAGTCACTGCTCTCCACTCGCCTCCGCCACCGTTGCCGTCAAGCTGGCAGCTTTTTCAACTTGTAAAGGAGCAAAACTTTTATAAAACATTTTCACTGATTTTAAATATTCTTTTGTATACTGTAGGATTATCGTTTTGCAGCAAACCAGGCAAAATATGACAACCAAGGGTTTATAAATGAAATAAACAGAACAATACTTCATGATTTTTTTTTTATATATATACATTTTATTTTTTTTTAACAAAACAAGTGGGTATTAAAAAAAATAACCAAAACCAACCAGGATCATGCACACACTCCATCCACGGGTAAGAGAGTCAGTCAAGTCAGCTTATCCCTTTCAGTTCCACCTACGTAATTTCCTGGGCTTCGTCTCTGCCCTGCTAGAGCAGGTCCTTGATGTAGATATTCCTCCTGACGGCGTTGGAAAACCCTTCGTTAAACCGGAACCAGACGTCGCTCTTCCCCACAGCCTTTCCCATCTGGCTCTCGATCGACTCTTCCTTGGAGACCTGAGGGGCTGCGGGGGGGGCAGATCCATCTCAAAAACTTGCTGAAATTCTTCACCTTAAAGTTAGAACCCGCGCCCAGGCTGCACGGGGGCCGGGGAGCTGCCAGGGGGGGCCGTTTGGATGGGGAGAGCTGATGCTCCCACATCCCAGATCCTGCAAACACTGGAGGTTCCCACAGCAGTGCTGTGCTCCGAGCTCGGTGTATTTGCTGGCCCTTTGGACGCTGCCAGAAGCCACCGACCAGCCTGCAGACACCCCCCCTGCCTGCTGCATTGGGGGCAGTGCGCTCGATATCCCTTCCCCACCCCGTGGATGTCCCCCGACGACGCGCGGGGCTTAGGGACAGAGCCCTTCTTTGGGCACCTACATGGGCTCCAGGCACTGAAAATGTAGGGACTCCCTGGCAGCAGTCGCGGCCACCCCATCCCTCTGTCACCCACCCAGGGCTGAGGCCACCACAGCCACCCCATGCCTATGTCACCCACCTGTGGCCGGGGCCACTTGTAGTCGCCCTGTCCCTTTGCCACCCACCCAGGGCTGGGGCCACTGCAGCCACCCTGTCCCTCCGCCACCTGCCCCCTGCCACAGCCGCTCGCTGCCATCCCCTCCCTCTGCCACCTACCTGGGGCTGTGGCCACCCGCTGTCGCCGAAGCGGCCGCCCGAAGAAGTCGGTCTCAGGCTGCGAAAAGCAAAAAGCAGGAGGTGAGTGGGGCTCTGCCAGCGCCTGCATTTACGGCCCCGGCCCCCTTCAAGCAGTCAGCGCAGGAGGGAGCCGCCGAGCGGGAGCCGGATGCAAATCCTGCAGAAAGGGCCAGCGGCCTCGGGAAGATGCAAACAGCATTCAAAATCGGGTGGGAAAGACAAACTTTAAGGCTTATCGTGCTAAAAAAAGCAGGGTTTTATGGACAGTCAAGGTCTCAAAGCTGAGCCCGTGGAGAGGGGTGGTGGCAGGGGACCTCCTCTTGCTCCTCTTGGCTGCTACTGGGATGCCCGGGGTGGAACCACCCTGGCTCACCCACTGATGTCCCCACAGCCCCCCCAACCTGTGTGTGTGCCTCCCCACCCCACGAGCAGCTCTCCCTCCGACCTCCCAGCTTCCACTAAGCCAAAATTCGGCTATTTGAGCCCAAACATCCACATCTCTTTCCTTCCCCACCCCTGAAGGCTTTGCGGGGCGCGTCCGTAATTGCCACCCAGGTCTAACTCATCCCCATGCTACAAACCCAGCGAGGCATTTACGGGACGCGTGGTGCCGAACTAGCCTATTAAAAGAAACTGTACTAAAAATAAATAAATACCAATGGAGACAGGCAGTCTCCAGCAGCCAAGGTACACGCTGGTAGGAAATTAGGTAGAAATTGCAGGCCCCTCACCTTGTCCTCCACCGCCGCTCGCCGGACGATGTGCTCCAGGCGCTGCTGGTGGTTGAGGGGCACGGCCGGCCCCACGTCCGCTCGCTCCCCAGCCTCACCAAGGCCGTTCCCAGGCTCCTGCGGGGAGAAGAGCCCTGAGTGAGGGCCTGGAGGTTTGAGCAGCCCCCTCTATTTGCTGCCAGGTTTGATTACAATATCCAAACGACCTGGTATGTACTTTTCCGTCCTTTCCTGTCCTGCAGCAGCACATGGGATTAGCCCTGGCAGCACTTCGGGCACATCGTGTTTACAGTCCCTTTTTCCCTGGGACTTCACGGTTGGCACCGTGTAAACAAGAAGCCTTCAGAGATGTTTTTGCAGCATCTCTTTGCCTCATGCATCCCCCAAGAAAGCCCTTCTGCTGCAAGAAGGAGCGCTCTGGGATCAATTATCCCCGTGGCACCAGGGCAGCGCCAGCACCAGCTACACCTGAACCATTTCTCAGTCTTTTCTGCCCGTTTCCACCTTCTCCTCCTTTCTGTCAACTGCTCCACAGAGATTTCGTCAGTGGGCAGAGTAACTTTGCTCCTCCTGGGGGCTTTGGGACCTTTGGGAGGATCAAAGTGAAGCAGGGAGGGAACATGCAGGCAAGAGGGCAGGCAAGAGGGCAGGTCAGCTCCCCCATGGACACGCACAAATCGCAGCCAGCACATCTCATCACAACCCTCATTAAAGAGTTGAAGGGTTTAAAGCTTTAACTCACAGCGAGCATTTCTTTCCAGAATTCCTGCAAAAAGATGAGCCCTTCAGGCTCGTCGCCCCAGCGCGGATGTGCTGCCCGAAGGCAGATGCGCAGGCAGCCGGCTGCGGCTCAGGGGGGTTAATCCTGGATTTCCATTTGCAGAGCAAAAGCCACCGGCTGCTTTGGGAACACCAGGTCCCCACACCAGCCCTAAAGACTTTATCCCCATTGACAGAACCACCCCCCCTCTCCCCGAAACCACAGGACACCGCGAGCCCTCCCTACCTCGCCCAGGTTTCGCGCCTGCAGCAAAGCCTCCGTCCTCCTCATCTTCTCCAGCTCGATCTCCCTGGCGATGAGCTGCTTGGCCTGGTAGGTCAGCTGCCTGCGAGCCGGCAGGTCCGGGAACCGGCAGACGTCTTCCACGTTCCTGCATCGCCGAGCAGGGGAGAAGAGAAAATACACCCATACTGAAAATAAATCAACACTGAAAATAAAAAAGCGTTACGCAAACTGTAGCCTGATTCAGGCACAGGGAGATCCACCAGATTCCCAACCCCGTCCCCTCCAGCTTCTCGGTATGATCCTGGCCATGGTGCCTCAGTTTCCCCATCGCTGCCCTCTCTGAGTTCTGCGTGGGCAGCACTAGAAGATGCCCAGCAAGCGGCGCCGGCTGTGCGGAGCCAGGTTGCTGCAGGGCATCCCAGCTGAATGGGAACTCAGGAGGGATTATGTGCTGTTTAATCTTGGTTTTAATGCAAGGAGAGGAAACTGCAGGCGGGTCTGTGCCCAACAGATTGCCCTGGAAAAGCCACAGTCACATCACAGCTCGGGCACGAGCAGCACCACGGCCCTTCGCGTGAGCCTCGAGGTGCCTGCGGGAGCCGTTTAATTGAGATACGGCCATGAACAGTAATTTTGGCTAATCAGAGCAGTTTCGTTCTTAACGAGGTTGGTGCACCAGATCTGGAGTCAGGCCTGTTCCAGTCCAGCGAAAGCCCAGGCGCAGCCCCAGCACCGAGGAGCCAGCGGGGCCAGTTCCTCCGCCAGCTGTAAATATGTCACGCTTTACTCACATTCAATATTATTCCCCTTAAAGTAAAGGCAGCAAAGTCCTCTGTCAGATGGCTTTGCAGTCATTTAGAAATTAACGGTCAAACGTATGATTTAAAAAGTTTTAAAGAGAAAGCACAAGTTTTGCTGTCGACAGCAGCTTTGTTTGCCACAGAGATACTGGGATGCAACTGAGAGGTGGCACCGGGACATGACACCCCCATGGTCCCCGCCATCACTGAGCATGGCCAGGAAACAGGCTCAGAGTTCGCAAAAACAGAGGAGCAAAGCAACTGCTTGCGCCATGTGGTTCCCAATGTCCCATGCTTTCCCCGTGGCCACGTTTCAGCGGCACAGCACGGCGTGGGGAGGGCAGGGGAGGATGGCTCCCTACTGCCCCTGCAGCTCCCGCGGGCCTTTCCAAGGGGAAAAAAAAAAAATAAATAATAAAGCGCTTCACTGTAATTAGATACAGCTGCTTGATTTAACAGCGGCTAATTTTTGTAATTAACTTTGCACCAGGAAGACATTAGCGTTGCTCCTAGCTGTGGTCGGGTCTGTATTACTTCACTGAAGCCTCGGGAGCGTTTACGGCTCTGTATATACTTAGAGCACAGCGAGACTCAAGTCTAGCAACAGCCGGCTCTTAATATACAAATTAACCGCGGCTACAGTGACCTCCTGTGTGCAACGTGCCCGGCTGGACCTGCTCTCCCCTGCTGCCACAAGGCTCCAGCAGCTTCGCTCCCTCCTCTCTTGGCTCTGGTAACAGCTAAAGGCAGCTGCTTCCTTTCCTTTAATCCCATTAAAGCAAAGCCACCCCCGCTTTGGGCTCCTGGGCTCCTTCTTTAAAAAAAAAAAAAACAAAACAGAAGGTAAAAAAGCAGATAATCCCTGCAGAGCCATCATCGGAGAAAGTGGTCTCCCTGAAGCCATCCTGGCACCGGGCAGCTTGCACCAACCCAGCCGCCACCATCAGAGAGTCATAGCATCACAGAATGGTTCGGGTTGGAAGGGACCTTAAAGATCATCTAGTTCCAACCCCCCTGCCCTGGGCAGGGACACCTCCCCCTAGACCAGGTTGCTCCAAGCCCCGTCCAGCCTGGTCTTGAGAGGGTTGCAGCCTCTGGCTGCAAGAAACCTACTCAACGCCACGATGCCTTCAGGCTCAAACTCCTTCCTGAGCTCTCTGCTGTTATTTCGGACCCCTACGCCTTCTCCCCACCCTCGGGACTTACGGGTCAAGCTTGTAGACGTACTGGCCCTCGGGCAGGCGCTCCTGGTGGTAGGTGAGGTTGTAGGCCAGCATGGTGCTGATGAGGTCTGCCAGCTGCTGCTTCTCCTTCAGGCTGTAGAGCTGGGTGTTCACCTGGGGAGGAGAGCGGAGCCCAGCAAGGGGAGGGCATCACTAATCCACAATAAATTCTAAACATAAAAATAACCTGAAGCACAGGGTTTGTCTCTATATGAGAAAGGACAGTTAATACCCCTGCGGTTCAGACCAAGTTTAGTTTCCTGTTAGGAACACACAAACTTCACAGAGCACAGTCCCCTCCAATGGCCCGAAGGGTAAATGCACCCAACATAACCCATGTGCAGGTGAACCAGCCGCTGAAAGGGGACTGCAACAGCCCCCCAAGCCCCTGCTCAGGCCAAGCCCACCCCCTGGTGCAGTGGTCCAGGAGGTGCAGGACACCCCCGCACACACCCAAAAGTCAGCTACCTCAGAGCCTTGTCCCCAGCTTCCCTCCGGCTTTTGCATCAGCTGCAACATCAAACCCACTCCGAATTTGGGACAGAGGTCCAGGATAGCTCAGCCTGGGTGATGCAGCACAGGGGACGTGTGCCATCCCTCACAGGGGGTTTGCAGAGGGGACACGTCACCCAGGCAGGATAGAGGGCCAGTGGGCACTCACCGGTCGGAGTTTCGGGGCAATGATGTCCAGCAGCAGACAGAGCACCTCCAAGATGAGAGACTGCTGCCCGGCGCGGCTGCGGGCGCTGGGCGTTATCCCCGACACCATGGACACAACGACATTCTGCATGTGGTTCAGCTTGGCCAGGGCCTGAGTGGAGAGGGCAGGGACGGCTCAGCCACGGCGGCAACCGCAGACGTCCCCACGGGTGACAGAGCTGGAGCCACGCTGCTGTGGTGCCCTCCCCAGGTACTTGCCTCGTGCTGGCTGCTGGGATAAGCGAGCCGGGGGATGCTGGTGGCCGCAAAGAGCAAGTGGAAAGCCACGGGCAGGAAGGGCAGGTACCACATCAGCTGGAAGCTCTGCCCATGCAGGACAGCCCGGCTCAGCAGGTCCGAGAAGCCCAGCCACTCCAGGGCCAAGCACACCGAGCTGAAACTGGAGTCCCGCAGCTTCATGTTCAGGAAATTTTCGTACAGACCCTGGAATTGGATGCAGGATTAGAGATGGCTCGAGGCCGGGGAGACGGTCCCGTCAGAGCACACGACTGGGATTCTGAGCATCCCACTGAGCCCAGCTCCAGCACAACACCCCAACGCTCCAACCAAAACGAGCACAATCCTACTGCAGGGACGGATTTCCCAAGACACCCCCCTTCAGCCACGACCCCCCAGATCAGAAGCCCCCCTTCCTCCAGAGAGCACAGCAGAGGAAGGAGCCCGGCTCTAGCCCCACCGAGCTGCTCTACCTGGGCAAGCTTCTCCTGTTCCCCCGAGGAGACGGCAAGGTGCAGGATGTGGTGGAAGCGGTGGGAGGACGCGTTGAAGCCAGCTGTCCCCCTGAGGTGTGACAGGTCCTCATCGCCCGCCAGGAGCTGGGCTGGCAAAGCGGGGTCCATTCCTATCCTGTGCCTGGGGGGAACGCAAAGGAAAGAGCTCAGGGTGCCCTGGCGCTGAACAGACCACCAAGGAGTACTTGGACCCTTGCAAACTGGACTGAAGGCAATACTGATGCCAACTTATTGGGCACTAAAGAGAGCGGCCAAAGAGCATCTGGACACACAAATCTGCTGATGAAGCCAGGTCTGCTGCAGGGCAGACCAGCTCTCCAGGACCTTTCAGGTTTTTCCACTGCAGGTCACAGAATCATAGGATTGTTTTGGTTGGAAGAGACCTCTAAGATCATCAAGTCTGACCGTTAACCTAACACTGCCAACTCGACACTAAACCATGTCCCTCAGCACTACAGCTACATGTCATTTAAATACCTCCACGGATGGCAACTCAACTGCTTCCCTGGGCAGCCTGTTCCAATGCTTGACAACCCTCTCGGTGAAATTTTTTTTCCTAATACCCAATCTAAACATCTGCTGGTGCAACTTGAGGCCATTGTCCTATCGCTTGTTACTTGGGAGAAGAGACCAACCCCCACCTCTCTACAACCCTCTTCCAGGCAGTTGTAGAGAGCGAGGTCTCCCCTCAGCCTCCTTTTCTCCAGGCTGAACAACTCCAGCTCCCTCAGCCGCTCCTCGTAAGACTTGTGCTCCAGACCTCTCACCAGTTTTGCTGCCCTTCTCTGAACACACGGTCTTGCAGGCAGGGCAGGGGGTGCCACAAGCGGGTCCCATGCAGGCAGAACCTAACAAATCCCCCCCTTTTACCTTTGGACCTTTGGGAGCTGGAAAATCTCTTGCCAGATGGAGAAAAGCCCCTTGTTTTGGTCCTTCAAGCCAATCTTCATCGTCTGCACCATCTGCACGCTCAGCTCCTTCTGGCCTCGGCCATGCAAGAACTGCAACACAAGCGAGGGCTGGGGGGGACGGGCACCGCGGGGAGGGAGGGGATGCCCGCGACAGCCAGCTGGAAAGCCAGAGACAGAGGCACCTCTCGCTCTCCCTTGTGTTGTCCATTAAAAATAACACAGGGAACAGGCTGGACATTTTAGGGATCTGCCTGGGACAGTTTTTTTCCCTCCATCCCCATCCGAGCCCAGCTCAAGTCAAGAGGCGCAGCAAGCCCCTGTCCCCCAGAGACCCCCGCAGTGACACCAGTACCTGCAGGGTGTTTATGCAGGAGCGGATGTCGTTCTCCGTCTTCTCGCACAGCGCCAGCAGCGCGCCCGTGTCCGCCCGCATGCCCTGCCGCAGCGCGATCTGCAGGAGAGGGGGGTCAGCAGGGAGGGCCCGTCGGCTGGCGGGGGGGGGATGAGAGGAGCCCTCGGCCCCGCCGCACCTCGCAGAGCCGCTGGGCCAGTCGGGACGGCGCCGTCTGAGGGAAGTTCAGCAGGAACGATTGCTGCCGCAGCGGCCGGAGGGCAGGGACGTACCTGGCAAAGGGAAGCACAGGGGTCTCTGAGCGACCCTAGCAGAGGAAGAAATCCAGCCATTAATGCTCCGCTCAAAGAGAGACGGGTTATTCAGCAGCCACCTGTACACCACTGCAGGCCTGGGCACGCACAAACACAAATGTACTCTCACACCTAGCCACAATCACCCCAGCAGGTACAAAACCGGGGGGTGTTCAGGAAAGCTGAGCATGTTGCAGTTTTACTTTTCATAATTCACTTCTAAGCCATGGGTCTGATGGCAAATCTTTGACTGGAGGTGACAGCAGTCGCCTCCTCGCTTGGGACAGGGGTCTCGGCTCTCCATCCCTCCCCGGACACGCAGGCGATACTAACTGGTCGTTGCAGATGCAGATGATGGGCCTGAGCAGCAGTCCGCCCTCACGCCGCCTCCTCCGGCCCATGCCGGCCGCTGCCTCGCCCTCCGCATCCTTACGGTGGATGATGTTTAGCAGCACGTTGATAGATGCCTTGGGAAAAAAAAAATAATAAAAATCAAGCACTGAAGGGATAAATTCTTGCTGTTCAGAGGCAAGAAACCGCTCCTGAAATGGATGCGCTGCCAAGAGGGCAATAATTAAGCAGTTAATGCAAAAGGTGGCCAGATCCAGGCTGGGCTTACTGCGGGCGCGCCGTCTATCTCATCGATGATCAGGCAGTTGGGCTTCTCGTTGGCACCCAGCACGGACTTCATCTGAGTGGCAGCTTCGATGCGGGTTTTGAAAACCTCGGGGCTGCGGTCATCACTGCAAGACGAGTCGGTGCCAGGCTGCTGTGGCACAGCATCTCCTCTGGCACGCCACCACCTCCACACGCCACCACCTCTGGCTGCTTCTGGGGCAGGGCAGGGCTGGGCAGCCGGCGCAGACTCACCTGGCGTTCATCTCGACGGCATTGTACCCCGCGTGCCTGGCGATCACGTGGGCCAGCGTGGTCTTTCCCAAGCCGGGTGGGCCACAGAGCAGGGCTACCTGCGGCAGAGAGGTAACGTCAGCCCGGCAGGCAGCGAGGCAGGGCTTCCTCCAGCACCGGCTAAGGCCGCCACGCAAGGGGATGAGGCTCTGCGTCCTGCCAAGCGGTCTTGGGAGCTGCTGCACTGGTTTGTAGGCACATGGGAAGAAGGGAAAGTCACTGGAGAAAGGAATAGAAACTCTCAGAAGTGACAAAGTCATCCTGGCAGCATCTCTCATGCATACGTTTAAGCTTGCAGGGCAACAGATAGAAAAGGCTGAACAAAATCCCTCCCAGAATTACACTCCTGAGAAGCAATGCTGTTAGGTTTTGTTTCTCCTTTTTTATATCTTCTCACTGGACAGGTTGAAGCTGGTTAGTTGGCCTTGTTATGTTATCTCTGCTCTCTTTACCATTTGAGCATCATCGCTCTTTGCTGGATGCAGAAATTCTTGCTCAATGGCATGTCACGTCTGCCCCTAACAAAAAAAAGTCAAGACCAACCTCTGCTAAAAACGGTGCGACTTTCCTCAACCAGCCCGTTTAATTTGGCTGCAGAAGGTCTGTTCCTCTCCCCTTATTATCACATTACCCAAGCCAAAACAGAAGGAGAAATGATAAAACCCCACATTCTCTAAAGAGAATCAAGGAATCCAATTTTTCCTGGATCTGTACTGGAAGAGCCTGCTCCTCACTGTGGTGGTGGGATGAGGGGGATTGGAGAGAAGACCCACCACAGTGGCCTCCTGTCCTGCTCACCTTGTATTTGGGTCTCTTGTGCTGGTCCAGCTCAGCCTCCAGAATCTCCTCTGTGAGCTGCATCTTCGTTTTCCACTTATTCTGCTGTTCCTTGGGCTGGTTGAATGGAGGATGAGTCTCGGCGCTGGGCTTGGCCTTCTTCACAACCTTCTCCTTCCCAAACACCACAGTGTCCCAGAGCTTGAGCCACTTCAGAAGGCAGCGGTTTGTGTACTGCATGTGGGGCAAGAAAGCAAGGAAACCCCATCAAACCTTGGAAGGATCCGGCCAAGGAGAGAGGTAGCCCTCTCCTTCATGGCTTAAAAACCACCGTGGCAGCAGAGGAAGGAACCGAGCCCGGGGAGGCAACGCAGAGAGCTGTCTGCCCAGACAGACCTCGAGCGTGCAGCACATCAGCCCCCGCCATGGAAGAGGCTGCCCAGGTTTCCACCTGGCATCTCCCCACGACAGCATGGGAATGCTGCTTCCCTTCCTAACTCAGCCACCATCCATCCCGCAGCACAACCGAGGACAAGTCACATTGGCCCCATCCCTGCTGTCCCTCATCTGTCTCGGCTCAACGCAGCGCTTCTCAGCCTCTTCCATAATTTCCAATTCCCTACAAAACTTCCAATATTCCAAAATAGGCAACAATTCCTGGCTAAAGTTCACCTGATAGTTTTTGTCTTATTTTGGTCATCTTTCACGGTCTTTCTTGTTGGAAGGTCCACAGCCTACAGCTGAGAAACCCCCACCCTGAGCCCTCAGCAGCAGGACTGCCCCTGGGCAGGGCTGGCACGGACACAGCCCACCAGCCGGTGCTTCCGAAAGCCCCATAATCAAAGACAGCACCATAAAACCTTGATCCCACAGCATTAAGGAAGAGTTATGGAAGCGGCAAACCCACCTGAACCCCAAGCCCCCACTTATCCTAGCACCTCACATCATCACTGAGCAGCTCCATGTAGCGCCGGGGAGTGAACTTGTCCACCCAGAGGCAATGCGACGCAGAATCCTCCTCGTCTGCCGGCTCCGCTTCCCCGCTGGGCTCCGGGCTCTCGGTGCTGGTGTCGCTCTCGAGGCAACTGCAAGAAAGAACTAACTTGCCCTAAACCACCCAGGGATTCAGGGCAGGGCTGGGAATTACATCCGGACTTGCCAAGCTGGGGATGCTGAGGGCATAAGAGGCTCCTCTGCTCACAAGTCCCAAAACCCGGACCCCACCAAAGCATCCTGGGAGCCGCATCTGACAACGCGGCAGGGATAGGACGGGATTTCAACTCATCTCACCTGTTTATTATCTCTGTCAGCTGCTGTGACGCCTCCAGAACACGTCTCCGACGCTTGAGCACAAAGAGGGCAAGAGGGGGGTCAGAGACACCCCACTAACCCAGAGCTGGGGGGGAACAGGGATTCGGGAGCCAACGTTGTGGCTATCCAGGGGTGACAGGGGAAGACATGAAGGTCGGTACAAGACGTGATACCTCTTCATCTACTTGTTCCTTCAGGTAGGAGAAAGGCACCCCCAGCAAGTGGAGTGGCCTGCGTGCATTCCAGCCCAGGGAATCTGGGAGCTGTGAGGAGCAGAGGACACACACCAAGTTTGTACCGATGCTCAGCACAAACATTTCATGCTTCTTCAAAGGTTGTCTCCTGAACTAGATGGAAGTCAACAGAGAAGCAAGAAGACTTCAGATCCCTCCTTACCTCCACCCCTGTCCTGGAGGGATCATCCCTCACGACCATGAAGACCCTGGTGCCCTCGGTGGATGTCACATTGATGTAGTCCTCCAGGATGGGTGGCCGCTTGAGGACCCGCTTCTTCTCAGAGGGCGGCGTGGTCTGCAGCGGCACCATGCCGCTCATCTCCAGGTGGTCCAAGCTGGAGAACACCAGGCTCCTTTAGCAGGGGCGAGGGAAAGAGCCCCTGAAACCCAACCTTCAGTGGGGTTCGAGGGCTCTCTCCCTCACCCCTGCTAGAAGTGGGGTTCAAGATGGACAACCTGGCAGTCTGCGGAGCAGAAGGTGCCTCTGGGCCAGCATCCCAGAGGCCATCAGGAGCCAACTCATCATCTGCACCAAAGTTGAGCTTCTTAACAGCTTCCAGGCGCTGTCGCTTCGGCTTCGGGGCTGCGTGAGACACCATGGCAGGAGGATGAAGGGGAGAACCATCGCTGATCAGCACCTGGCTGCTCCTCCAGCAGCACCCCGCACCGCCCGGGGTGGAAGAGGGGTCAGCAGCACCCGGGGACCCACCGGGGCTGCAGACTCGGCCTGGGCCAAACCTACTGTGGGCTGCGGGCGGTGACGGGGACGTGAGTGGGACGGAGCCCCGGTCCCTCTTCCTGGGGTTGGTGTCCCCGGGGGGGTCCCCGGCGGGGTCGGGCTCCTCCGGCGGCTGCCTGCTCCTCCGGAACTGGGAGATTTTGGGGCCAGCGGGTGAGAATGGGTCATCTGCAAGAGGCGTTGCACGAAGGCGCCGGTCACCGGAGGGGACCCACGGGTGGGACGCTGCCCAGCGCAAAGCCCGGTCCCGCCCCCTCGCTCCACCGCCGCCCCCCGCTCCCGGACACGGCACCCCAGCAGCTCCCACCTCCCAGCTGGGCCAGCACCTCCAGCTCGGCCGCGAACCGCTCGTAGAAGCCATCCTCGGGATCCTCCTCGGGATCCGCCATGACCCGCACCGCTCCCGCCCGCGCCGCGCTTCCGGCCGCCGCGCCGCCGCTGATTGGACGCGGGACGCCGGACGGCGGCGGCGACGGCGCTGATTGGACGCGACGCGCAGCTGGACGCGGCGGCGGCGGCGCTGATTGGACGCGACGCGCGGCGCGGGCCCGGTGCCGCCGGTTGGTACGTTGTAGCCATTCGCCCGCCCCGCCCGGCCCGGCCCGGCCCGGGGACGGCGCTGCAGGTCGGCCCAGGACCGGGGGAGGCGGGACGGGGGTCGGGGTTGGGTCGGTGCCGTCCCCTCCTCCGTACGGGTCCCCTCCGCCGTGCGTGTCTCCTACGGGGCGCCACGGCGTGCGGTCCCGGCCGGAGCCACCGCGATCGCGACCCGGCCCTGGTTGGCAGCGGGAAGGGCGGCGGGACCGGGGCTGGGGGGCAAGTGGGAGCAGGGGAGGCCGAGCCCCGCCGGCGGGCTGGATCGGCTCATCACCGTGCGGCTGCCGGGCCTCCACGCGTGACATCGGGACGGGGATGGGGCCTCCACGGGTGACACCGGGACAACGGGCGGGCTTCAGGACCCGTACGGTGTGACACTGGCACGGCTGTGACTGTAGCGCACCGGTACCGCTGCGGGACTGCACAGTGTGACACCGGTATCGGTGTGGCCCAGGGACCCGTGCGGTGACACTGGTCCGACTCCAGTGCAGGTGGGGGTACCCCAGCCCCGGGCCCCGCTCCCTGCCCGCTCTCGCTGGGTCCCTTCGCTCCCCGGGGTGCTGCGCCCGTCCCTGGGGGTGCCCAGGCTGCAGCTGGGGACTCTTCCCACCCCGCTCACCCCGATCCCCCCTCACGCTCCCCGCAGAGCGCTGGCCATGGAGCCGGGCACCATCGACAACCTGTCCATCCTGTACCAGAGCTCCGACTTCATCGTGGTCAACAAGCACTGGGACATCCGCATCGACAGCAGGATGTGGTACGAGACGCTCACCCTGCAGAGCCAGCTCAAGCACCGCTTCCCCGAGCTGGCCGACCCCGACACCTACTACGGCTTCAGGTGAGCGGCCGGGGACCGAACCGAGCTCTGCCCTGCCTCCGAGCTGGCCTCGGCCGGGGGTGCTCCTCCATCTCCCATCTCCTCCCCAGGTTCTGCCACCAGCTTGACTTCTCCACCAGCGGGGCCCTGTGCGTCGCACTCAACAAAGCAGCGGCGGGAAGCGCCTACAAGTGTTTTAAAGACCGGCTGGTGACCAAAGCTTATCTCGCCCTGGTAAGCCCACCCCACCAGGTCCTGCTTCTGGACGTAGCTTCAGGTTTTGCTAAATTGCAGCTTGGCCTCTGCTTCTTGCTGTCCCGGTGGTGGTGAGGAGCGAGTGCCAGGGCTCGGTTTGCAAACCGGTTTTGTGCCCTGCAGGTCAGGGGCCACGTCAGCCAGAGCCGAATGACGATCCACTACGCCATAGGGAAGAACACCACTGAGGGCATGACCCACATGATGTGCATTGACGGGACGGAGGGTGAGCGGCTCTCGCGCCCTGCCTGTGCTGCCCGGACCAGCCGGGCCATGCTGGGGGGAGCTGACCCCCCTCCGGATCTCATTGCAGGCTGTGAAAATCCCAAACCTTGCCAGTCGGAGCTGATCGTGCTCGAACACGGGTCCTACAGCGGAGACCCCGTAACGAAAGTGCTGCTGCAGCCGCTGACAGGTGGGAGCTCGGGGGCACACGGGCAGGGGGGCTGCGGAGGCTGGACAGACAGAGGAGCAGAGGTGCCGCAGCGGGACCTGCACTTGTGCAGCCCTGGGCCTTGGTTGCAGCATGGTGATGTAGTGAAAAACAAAGCCTAGGAACAGCTGAGCAGAGCTAAGAGCCACACTCAGCTCACGGAGGACTCAGGTTCTCAGAGTGGGGGGACAAATGCCCTTTGGTGCATTGTCACGTCGCACCACTGTGCTTTCAAGGGATAAGCCGTGTCCCTGATTCCTCGACTCCCGCTCTCCCCCTAGGGCGGACTCATCAGCTCCGGGTTCACTGCAGCGCCATCGGCCACCCCATCGTGGGGGACTTCACCTACAGCCACAAGAAAGACAGCAGTCCCTACAGGATGATGCTCCACGCCTACTACCTGCGCATCCCCACCAGCAAGGAGCTCATCGAGGTCTGTGCGCCCGACCCCTTTGTCACCGCAATGGACAGCAACTGGGTGCCCCACCACGTCACTCACCGGCTGGATGAGACCATCCAAGAGCTGAAGGACAAGATGATGCAGAAGGGGGAAGAGGAGGAGAGCCAGGAAGCTGTGCTCGGTGGCGGAGGAGAGGAGACACAGCACGAAGCCAAGAGCCCGGAGACGGAGGAGCAGCGAGCCCGGTGTGAGCAGTGGTTGGCCGAATGGGCTTTGGAGTGAGCACAAAGCACGTCTCTGCATTTCCAGCCCAATGCTCCATTTTCGTCCCAGTGGGTCCCCGCCGGAGCCCAGCGCTGACTCCACATCTGCACTTTCTGTATGCCGTGGCTTCCCTCACTTCTGGGGCTAGGATTAGACAGATTTTAGCACCGATTAGGGAGTAGGATGGGTTTATTTTTTAACGTACACATCATCCATCTGGCCACTGGACGCCCCTTTCCTAATTCTGGGCCTCAGCATCAGAGTCAGTGTGTCACGTACCAGCCTAGAGCAACCCCAAAGCTTTACGTCCCTGTCCCAGGGCTCAGGCACAGCCGGGGCGGCACCAGTGCTGCCTTTGCCATGAGCACGATGGACGTATCTGCAAACCCGCAGCGCTAGAATGCTAAAACACAGCCCAGCAAAGGGAGAAAACACGCCGGGTGTAGCTGCTGTGGGAGGTGGGAGATGAGGAGGCTGAAGTGCAGCCTGGGGGGCACTGACAGCCCCCCTAGTCCCGGGGTGGCCCCGGCTGTTTTGCCCATGGAGCTGGGCTGTGCGATGGGCGCAGGAAAGGTCCCTGCCTGCTGTGGAGGACGTGCTGCCTGCCCGTCCCTGCCCTCGCGCTTTCTTCCCCACCTCAGCTCACGTGTGGTTGTGTTTAAAGGTTTGTTGAAGGCGACTGAGTTGATACGAATGGATTTTAAACTTTTTTAAAAATTTCTATAAGAAGAATCCAGTCTTTTAGCGGTTCTGAAATACGGGTGGTCTCGGAAACGCGTGTATTTTTAGTACTTCTGTGGTCAGAATAGCCATCAGGTCAAAGCTTTTTAAATAGATCTTATTATTCCTTCTACTAGCATTGCCTTTTCTTAGCGCCCACTTTTATCCTGGATGTGGACGTAACCCCTGCTGAGACAGGTCAGAAGACACAAGGCCCTTTCTGCTTGTGGAGGACAAGGAGGAACCAGTTTTTGTCCCGTCGCGTGGCTCCTCGCTAGCAGGTTTCAGCGAGGGTGTCCGCACCGGAGGGTGCCACGGGCAGGTCCTTCGGGTGGGCAGTTTGGGAGAGCTCTGGATCAGCGAGAGCAGCCGAGGAGATGGCTGAAGCTGAAAGAAAGGCTGAGGACTGGTGCGAAGAGTGGGAAGGGGCTCGTCTCCTGCGCTGGCACTCAGCTTTGCAAGATGCTGAGAGGAGTTTCTCTGGAAATGCCCTTGCTTTGCCAGCTGGCGACGTGATGCCTCGCTCTCTCCTTCCCACCCGGCTTGTCCTCTGCAGCCCGTAGATAACACTTAGAAAATGAAGAGAGCGGGGCGGTGGCGTGGGCTGGGGAGGGACAGAGGTGGCTGGAGCCCCTCGCATACAGACGCTGATCACTGGGGTCCTCCGCACCGAGCTGCCACATCAGCCCATGCCCAGAGCTATCGCTATCGTCACCCCACAAGCCCTGCCCCATTTAAAATGCACCTGACAGTGGTTTAAGTAACTCATGTTCCTACTGTGAGGGGAACTAGAATGGCACAGCCCTCTCCTGCTGGGTGAACGCACCGCGCGGGTCACCGCAACCGCGAGGGGTACTGCATCACCCGTCCCTTGCGTCCCTGGGGGCTGGTGGGTCCAAGCTCACTGTGCTGCGGCGCGTGGCTGGGGACAAGGTGGCTGTCACCTTGCTTTCGTGGCTTGGCACAAAGTCCTGCCATCCACTGCAGGGTGGGGACGTGCTCAAGGCTCTGCAGGCACCAACCCTTGGCGCTAAGCAGGGACCGCAGGCTCATGAGCTGGTGGCAGAGAGCTCAGGGGGGTTTGGATGAGCAGAAGATCCGTCTCCTTCCTCCCAGGCCCTGTCCCTGCTTGTCCCACGTCCCAGGAGTGGCCGGGGAGGGGAGAGGCAGCCACAGGCGGGTCCTGAAGCTGTAAATTAATGCCATGAACTTGTTTGCCAAAGAATGAACGTGGGTGACGTGCACAGGAGATCCTGAAAAGTTATGGGTGAGACTTGCAGCATCAGAGACGGGGCGCAGCCTTCCCTTCCCACGGCCCCCGCTGCGGGAACAGTCCCTGCTGCGTGATGGGGACACGTGTCCTGCACCCGCACGTCCGGAACAAGGCCACGGGGCTGGCGGTCACTGGGGGTGGTACGTGGGGACATGCCAGTGCTAACGCACAAGGGGATGGTGAGGAACCATCGCAGCTGGGGGGCTGGTGCCCAGCACTCACCCACCGTCTGCGTCGAGGAGCCCCTGCACCTCCCGTCAGCCTGCGTGTATTGCGCTTTTACCCGACCCTGCAGCAACCAGAGATAAATATGCATTTTCCTTACCCGGCAGAGAGGTGTTTTCCAGGCACCCTTCCCTGGCTCCTCGCCCGCGCTGTGTCCGGTCCTGCTCCCTCCTCTCTGCCATCGCTGCCGCGGGGCCATTTGCTGTGTCGTGTGTGAATCCACTCCTGCGTTCGGACCGGGGGGGTGTGATGGTGGGGTGGGGGTGTATGTCTTGTGACGTGCTGTACGGCTTGCAATAACCCTTACTTCTTGTTGCACATGACCGTAGTAAACCATTACCTGTACACGCTGCAGTTCACCCTCTGGTCTCTCAATCCGCGCCGCTCGGGATGGCACATTCTGCATCGTGGCCGGTGCGGTGCCGGTGCCGGGGGTTTCCAGGAATGAGCCCGGACCGGCACAGCGGGACCAGCCCCAGGGCTCTGACCCGGCCAACCTGTTGTGTGAACACCGGTGCTCATCCTCGCCCTGCTGAAACCCCCCCAGCCGAAACCTCTGGGATTATCTACCCGAAAGCCGTCCTGGATTTAGTAACTCTTGACACAGATGACCAAGGGTGCCCGGGGTGGCTGGGGCACATGCCACTGCCCCGGCCCTGCCCGCCGCTCGCTCTGGCCAACACCAGCGGCTGGGATCATCCCGAACCAAATAGCAGAGGCGGAAGAAAAACTCCTAATTTCGAAACACTGCAGCTCTCCCTGGCAGGGAAACGGGGGAGCAGCCCCGGGGCTGCCGGTGTTTAGGGGGTGCAGAGGGAAAGCTGCGGCCGTGCATGAGTTTTGTATAATTTGTACATCAACGGTCATACCTTGGGTTGGAGCAGCTGGAAAAGTGAGTGAAAACCCCAAGGAATCATTTGCAGCCTTCAGGCTGCGAGATTTTTAAGGTTGTAAACCCGACAAGGAAGGAGAAGCAGCTGGCAAGGAGGAGGGGGATGCGGCCGGAGCTTCCCTGCCTGCGGCGGTGCCCACCACCCTTCCCACCGAGGGTGAAGGGGCCTCAGCTGATGGCTCCCGGCACATTCGCGTTTGGAGTGGATTCTCCTGTGCCTGTTCCTCCTGGGGTTGTTCCAGGGCCAGGTTTAAGCTCTGCGGGGACACGGTGACCCACAAAGGGGCCCCCATGTGCCCCTGCCCTCCCGCTCCAGCCACCTCTGGCCAGCAAGCCCGGGGCGGGGGCTGTGTCCCACCGGCAGCCTCATAGCAAACAAGTTTCTGTAATTTTACCGCTCCAACAAGAGCTATTTTTACAGCAAATCCTTCCAAAATAGAAACCAGAAACACCCGCGGGCGGTTGACCAAGCCTTGGTGCTGCAGGACTGGTTGCTCGGTGGGAGTCGGGGACAGGGACATTGGCTGGGGACACCGGGGATGGCAAACCCTGCTCAGTGCTGTGCCCACGGGTCCAGGGACCCTTTACAAAGGCTGATGTCCCCAAACCTGGCCGAGCGGGTGGTGTGGCCGGGACAGCCGCCTCAGCCGAGCGTTGCAGACTCTCTCACCCTTCCCTTTTCCTGGGATAAATGCACAGATAACACGTTTGCTGCCGGCAGCATCGGGCTCCTTCAGGTTTTCATCACACAGCCCCCAAAAGGTTTTGCTTCCTTCCTTTTTGGTCTCCTCCTTCCTAGCACCTGCTGGACGGCGTTTCAGAGCAGGATCAGAAATTCCAGAGAGAAAGCTGTAAAAAGGGGAACGGGATTGTCCATGGCACAGGCAAAAAGGACGGGTGTGAGGGCAGCACCTCCCGAGGGGTGCTGAGCCCATCACCGAGGACTCATCTATTCTGCACGCCAGTTGCCCTACAAAATGTACCCTTGAATAGCTTGAAGGGTTTTTTTATGAACTGGGAGGACGTTTGCCTCCATCAGGAGCACGGAAACCACCAAACCAGAGGATTTAACTCATTTGCCCCAAAGTTCAAAGTGACCCTTTACAAAGAAAGAGAAAAAAAAACAAAAAAAACACCAAAACAAAACCAAAAAAACAACCAAAACCGAGAGAGAGAGAGAGCAGCTTTACAAAACACTGTTGAGAAACTGGCCCGTCACACCCCGTTTTTCAGAGCGCCATCCCCACCCCGCAGCAGATAAGTGCCGAGCCCTCCCCGGCGCTGCCCAGCCCCGGACATCGCGGGTGGGTGAGCACCTTCCCCGCCTGAGCAGCACCGAATCCTCCTCCAGCCCAGCCAAATTCCCCTCCTCGGACGGAGAACGACTTGGCGAGGCCGACGGTGGGATTTAGGGAACACAATGAGATTTAGCGGAAAAAAAATTACTCGCCTCCGGTTCAAAGGGCAATAAGCTAACTGCTCTGGGCAGCGCTGAGCAGCCCACGGACGGCAGTTCTAGAGCTGGGATTTATTCTCTATCGGGAGTTTCTAGCTGGGGGGTGTGGGGTCGGGTACAGGGGGAGGGCAGCGCCTGATGGAGCTCCTCCGCTGGGTTGCACTGGGTTTCTCCCAGTCTGTGCTGGTGTGGTTCTGTGCGGAGCTGGGGGATGGAGGGGGACCCTGACCCTGCAGGGTCCAGATGGGACCAGGGGTGTCAGAAGGGACAGAATGTTGTGGAGTTTCTTTTAATGTTTCTTTTTAATTCTTTTAATGGAGAATGAAATTCTGTTTTCTGTTATACAGGATTCAAAATCTCTCCCTTGGTGGCGGGGGGTGGGGGGTTTGTGCAGGCACTCACAGAGCTCGGGTGGGCACACTGACCTGCTGCGCTCCCACGGCTCCAGCCCCAGCATCCCACGAGGGAATCGGCTGCAGGACCATTCCCAGCCCAGCCGGCACCGTCCCGCGGTGGGGGACACGGCTCCCCGTCTGCGCTCTCTGATCTGCACTGAGGACGAAGCCCCGGCACAGGCAGCATGGTGTGGGCAGCCCCAGCAGCCATCGCTCTCTGCCTCCGTGAGTTATACATCTCGTCCCCGCAAAGCTGACCGTGTCCCGGGACCCTCTGCCATCCCCGGGCTCTGGGGATGCTCCAGCCCGCGGCGCTTTTCATTCCCAACCCACGTGGCTTTGGTGCTCCCTGTGCTCTGCCTCCTGCTCCCGTCAGCACCCGCAGGCGGTGGGAGTTCTTCCCAGCTGCAGGGCGTTAGAAATCTGCACAAACCTATTCCATGGGGCAGATTTCTCACTTTTTGCCTTCCAAACCCACCCCGAGGCGCCCCGGGTTGCTTGGGCTGGCACAGGCTGCAGGGTGATACGGGGGCTGCTTTCTGCATAGCGTTGGCCAGCATTTGCTAACTATTATTAAATTGACAAGGAAAAGACCCTTCCTAGACTTTACCCTAGAGCTGCTTTATAACAGCCCCCGACCGCCTGCACATACGGTCGTGGATGTTTTATAACATGGATATTTTATAACCCCCTCCCGCTTTGTTGCAGGTTTCCCCGCAGACCTCGTGAAAGCAGCAGCGGTGAGTCAGCGCCGGCAGCTCCAGTGGCTCCGGATACGCCAGGGCTTTGCCGAAACATCGCAGCCGGTGACCGGGAGCGTCAGAGCTGCCGCGGTTCCCCCGGTCCTCGGCTTCAGGGAGGCAAACCATCGCCTCCCCTCTGGCCCCCTGTGCAGCCCATGGCCCTGTCCCGTCCCATCCCTCGTTCACCCTCCGCCTCCATGCCCAGCTCCCAGACCGAAGGTTGGGACCCTAAACTTGACGGGCACCCAGCTAGGGGGAAGCAGGGACACACCTGCGGCTGAAGGGTCCCCACTCCTGAGAGCAGCTGTGGTGGCTTTTGCCCAGGGCAGCCTCGGGGCTGCTGCCGTCCTCAGCGGCCTGTGGGCAGCAGCCGCCGGTCTGGGCATGTCAGGCCCCATTCCCCGCTTGGTCCCTGTGTTTAAAAGCCCTTTGTCCCTCATTGACTCTGAGTGTCCCCCCTCTCCCCCTCCCCAGGTCACCCTGGTCCTCGGAGCCGTCCTGTCTGCCACTGAGCAACACACCGAGTAAGTACCGGCCCCAGATGGGGTCTCTGACAAGCTGGGGGGGTCTCAGGGGATGCAGGCAGTGGGGGGGGTGGATATAGCGTTTCTCCCCACATCCGTGTCACAGCTGCTGTGACAGGTCACTTGGGCTGGGGAGGATTTAGAGCCTTGCGCAGCCGGTTCTGGCGCCGGTGCCCAGGCTGGGGTTTCAGCTGCAGCGGCTTTTGTTATAGCACAAACACACCAAGAATTCCCTTTCCTTTATGGATGATGTGAGTCAACGGGAGCCTCGCCCAAGCCGAAATCCAGGCTCTGCTGGTTTCTCCCTCACCCAAAGCCCAGGGTATGGTGGGCACCTCTTGCCACCACCCCGGCCGTGGGGATGGGCACCCTCATGGCTGCAGGGCATCCCCTTCGGCACCAGGGCCGGGGGACGCTTTCACGACACCCCATGTTATTCCCACTTACCCCACGGTCAGGGCAAAGAGGGATTTCCCAAGGGGACAAGCGGATTCTTCCTCCACGGGGTGTTAGGGAGCTAACGTGGACAGTGAAAGGCAACCGTGCCTCTCCATCGCAGCCTCTCCGCCTCGGTCCTGCAAGGTTTCCAGTGCATCCCAGCCAGCGACCTGCCTGCTGCCGACATCCTCGCCTTTGCCCAGCGTCTGCAAAACGAAGGAGCGGAGCTCAGCGGCACCCAGGTGGGCAATTGTGGGGGCCACAGACCCCGCAGAGCCCGAGGGGGCGCGGGGAGCTGGGGGGTGCCAGGGAAAAGGGGCTCTCACCGCCTCAGCGTTGCCAAGTAAAGCCTCTCTCTGCCCAGCTCTCCTGCCTGGCCAGGCTGCTCACTGCCAAGAACCTGACGGCCGAATTCGGCACGTACCCACCAGACCTGCTGCTCTTCTTCGAGTGAGTATGGAGGGCAGCGCACAGCTGTGGTTTTGGTGCCGAATCGCAGCACCCAGCCCGCGCCAGCGCGGCCCTGGCACACCCCGGGGCGCACAGGACTCCGCGTGGGAGAAGAGTATTACAAAATCTGCATTGTGATGCCCGCATCTGCGGGCACCTTCAGACCCACATGGGGCACATCCAGCCCTGCCAGACCCCCTGGTCCTCTCCTTGCCAAAGCTGGGGCCATGCTGGCCATGGCACGGGGTTGGGTAGCCCCCACCCTGTGCCTGAGATATCCTCCCCTGGGAAAGAGGAGACCTCCCCCAACCCTCGCCCAATGCACAGCTCATTGCTCAGAAGGGGGTGACCATTTAAAACGACTTTCCCCATGCTCCCCACCCAAAAAACATTAAAGCTCTCCTGCCTGGACACGAGGAGCCCTTTGCCCTGTTCCTCCCGGCCACGCTGACTCTTGCTCCCCGCAGCTTGTCCGAGGTGCGTGGTGGGACCTGCCGAGAGTTTTACGCCCGGGCTTCCCGCGGGAACCTGGACCTGCTGCCCATGGGCTCGTCCCGGCGGACGGGGCTGCTGCGCGGGGCACTGGCCTGTCTGGTGAGTGGGGAGCGAGCCAGGGGTGGCCAGGGTCCCCCCGCGCCCCTCGGCCGGTGTTTGTACGAGGTCGTCTCTCCCAGGGGGTGAGGAGCAGCCGCCTGAGCCCCGAGCAGCTCGACAGCCTCGGAGCACTGGTGTGCGACATGGAGCCTGAGACCATCACGGCCTCGGACCCCAGCATCCTGGAGAACCTGAAGCTCTGCCCAGCACTGACGGGGGCCCAGCAGGACGCCCTCAACGCCGTGCTCCTCGGGGGGGGCACAGTGTATGGGTAAGGAGCCTCCGTCTGCTCTTACCGGGCAGGCAATGAGCAGAAGGGGTGGCGTACCCATGAGGATGCTGAGCTGGTCCTTCTCCCGACGGCTGCAGGGATCCTTCGAGCTGGGATTTACAGACCCTGCAAAATATGGGGCCGCTCCTGCTGGCTTTGAACCAGACCACGCTGAGCTTGGTGGCCGAGGTAAGTCCCCTCCCCTCCAGACCTCGGGACGAGTTGCCCATCAGCCAGGCCAGCCCTGAGGCTGCGGGACCCAGCACCCTCTGCCCCCTCAGCAGGCAGCGCGGGAGGCTTTCAGCAGGAGCATCGCGGCCACGTACGGCAGCCAGGGACGTTCCCAGCGGGAGAAGTCCCTGACCCTCCTCAGGGCCTTCAGAGCAGCGTCGGCTTCGTCTCACCCCAGGCTGAAGCGGAGCACAGACCGTGAGTGTTTCCCATCACTGCGGCCAGTCCGGACCAGTTCAGAGCTCTTGGGGAGGGAAAAAAGACCCCAGGCTGGTGAGCACCTGTGTGCTCCCAGGGAGGGGGACAGGACCAGGCAGGAAGCTGTAGGATTCCCTTTAACTGGGGAGATGGGGGAAAATGATCTTACAGCACGCTGGGGTGTTTGCTCTTACCTGGGAACAGGAATATGAGAGCAACAGCTGGGAAGGAGCTGGAACAGGGGGAGAAAACTCCTGGAGCTGGGTGGGAGCGGCGCCAGGGGAGGATGCTGCAAGTCTGGAGGATGCTCGTGCAGGCGACGTGGGAAAGGGTTCATTTTTTATTTGCCTTCAAGAGGACAAAGCACACGTGGTCTACAGAAACATCACCAGGTTCTTCATGAATAACTTTAAGGGATGAAAGCGAATAAGGCACCTTCATGGGCTGGGGACCCAGAGGATGGGAGGACGATTCTCAGTCCTGCCCTGCAGGACGGCTTGAGCTGCATTATGGCGATTCCCTGTTCATTCATCAGGGCTCTTCTGAGGGGCTCTGGGGTCCTGTGGCAGGACCAGGGCCAGGCAGGAGGGAGAAGATGCCAGTCTGCCCAATGTGCCCAATGTGCCCTCCTTGCCCACAGGCTGCCCGTCCACCCCCATCACGGCCAGCATCATCTCCAGCTCCTTCTTCATCATCGACTACAGCACCAGCGAGCAGCTTGACCTCTGCCTGAGCAATGAGGTTTTAGAAGCAAACCTGGAGCCTCTGCTGGAACAGCCGCTCCCCACGGAGTACCTCATGGTCATGAAAAACAAGCTGAAGCAGGTGACGAGTGACAGAGGGCGGGAGCCCCTGCACAGCCCCCCGTTAGCGTGGGCACGCTCCGGGATGGGCGAGACTCGCTGCGGGAACGGGCATCATCAGACGCAGGGATGAAGGCGCCTGAGCGTGTCCTTTGCGCCTGTTTCTGCCTTCTTTTCCCTTCCCTGACCCTCTTTTCTGTCCCACTGGCCTGCCCCTATAGATTTACGGGTCGGAGATCCCAGAGAAGCAGCTGAAGCAGTTCGGGCGGCTGGCTCGCCAGTACACGGCGGAGGAGATCAGCCAGTGGCCACCGTTGTCCAACGACACGTTCTCAGCCCTGCTCAGCCCCTCGGATGGCAAGTGGGAGGCTCCCCAGGTAAACCCCCCGGCAGCAGCACGCGCATTTCTACCGGGAGCACCTTCCTTCCCTGCCTGCGTGCAACCACATCAACTGTGTTTCCCAGGTCCAGCAGCTGCTCAGCAGGTACCAGGCCACAGGGGGCACCTTGACCGGATCCTTGCTCTGGAAAATGGGTGGGAGAAACCTGTGTAACCTGCAGGAGGAGCAGATCAAGCAAATACCTCCAGAAGCAATCAGGTTAGACACTTTTTAGGGGTGCTTTTCAGTCCTGCGAAGCCCTTGGGACCAGGGGGGAAGCGGATGGTGGGATAGCAGACTCCCACCTCCATTTTGGCCCTGCCGCTCGCAGGCAGCACAGTGGGATGGCCACGTCCTGCTCCCCGCTCCTGCCTGAGCCACCGGCACTGCGGGCAGGGACAGACCACTCCTCTCCCCACACCAACAGCAGGGCTTGAGCTGTGCTTTGGAATGGTGCCTCTGGCTCTAACCGGTGACCCTCCCTCTCCCCAGGACTGCTGGACAATTAAACATTTCTTCTTGTTCTCAAACCAAGAAGGACCAGCTCTACAGAAAAGCCCAGGAGGCCTTTGCTGGCCAGGCTGGCACCACCAGGGCGTATTATTGCCAGATTCGGTCGTACCTGGGTAGGTGTTTCAGCCTTCACCCTCCTTCCCATGGTGACAGAGGTTGGATACCTCTTCCTCGGCCAGGGGGGTTTGTCCACACTAGAGACACATCCAGCAGTCTCCAGAACCCCCCCAAAAGCATTGTAAGTGTTTGCACGTGTCTAGGTGCCCCGTATGATTTCTTTAAGGTGGAGCTCCAGCAAAGGACCTGAAAGACTTGGCTAAAGCTGGCATTATCATAGACATGGACATAGACACCTTCCTTGCCCTAAATCCCGATGAAATGCAGGTACGTCCCCCACCACGCTGCTCCTCTTTTCCCCGCTGGAGGGCAGGGCTAGTTGAGGGCTGGGGTTTGAGGCCACAGCCCCATCGGATCACCAAGTCTCTTATTTTTTTTTACCTTTTGAAATTGTCTTTCGGAAGTTATTACTTACTGTACAGTCCTGCTAGAAAAGCGCCTTGCGGTGCTGCCAGCTGCGAGGATGGACAAAGACGTTGTTGCACGTGTATTGCAGAAACTCAGCGTCACAGACGTGAAAAATTTGCTCGGGGAAAACCTCGCTTACCTGAAGGAAGCTGAAAACGAGACCTCGGTGATGCGCTGGGTGAAGAGCCAGTCCCAGCAGGAACTGGACTGTACCCTGGGAATCGGCCTGCAAGGAGGGATGCAGGAGCCCAGCCCCACGGGGACCACCGCCACTCCCCACCCCACCACCTCGGCCAGTGTCACCCCCACCGTCCCCGCGACCACTGCCTTCCCCACTGCCCCCACCTCTATCGCCACTAGCAGCCTCCCCACCGCTAATTTAAGTACCAGCCCCCACAAGGCCCCCACCCCAAGTACTATCAGCCCAACCTCCCCTCACAGCACTCCCCCACGCACTTACACCACTGCCCCCAGTTCTGCTGGGAGTCCCCCTGCCACCTCCACCGCCGCACCTCCTACGACCACGGGCTCCATTGTCCCATGCTCCACCCACCAGTCTGCCACCTCAAGTAAGGCCACCCCCCCCACTGTCACCCTCCTCACCACCATCCTTGCCACTGTCAACCCCAACGCCACCTCTCCCAGCTCCGTCCCACCTCCGGCTGCCACACACGGGGCCACCACGACCACCACCAGCGCTGTTAGTAACTCAGCCGTTACCACCCACAACGCCAGCACCCCACTGGTGTCCGTGAACCCCCCAGCACCTGCAGGTACTATCAGCCCTGCTCCCGCCACCCGTAACACCACCACGCCGACCACCCACAATGCTCCCAGCACCCTTGTCCCTACCTCCACCTCTGCACCCGCCGCCACCGCAGCCACAGAAATGAACCTCCCTCCCCACAAGCCCACCCCCACTCCCAACTCCACTGTCTCCACCCAAAAGAGTGTCCCCTCCTCAACGGCCAAGACTACAACATTAGCTTGCAAGACCAGTGCTCCTCCAGCATTTCCCGGCCCCTTTTCCACCACCAGCAGCAGTGAGACCACTAAAAACCCACCCACAGGCGTGCCAGAGCCACCGAGACCAACACCTGGCGGATACATCAACCTGCACCCTGAAGCTGGTAAGATGTGAATGTTCAGAGTCGGGAAAAGCTTAGGACCCGATGGCAAGGCAGAAGCTTGACGAGTAGTAGCTGATCCACCTTTTTCCTGGCCAGATTCAATCCGGTGTGCTGCTGTCCACAAGAAACCCCCAAGTAGTTACTGGCTAGACAGGCAGCGATGTGGCTCTCCAGGGTGTCAAAGCCCCTGGATCTGGAGCCCACCACTTTCAGGTCCCACGCGTTCTGCAAGTCCGGTGAGGTGCACCTTCAGACATCTCGGCATGCCCAGCACCCCTCAACTGCTCTGCAGGGAGCTGGAGTGATTCCATTAATGCCAGGGCACTGCACTGTTTTTCCACAAGGCAAGGATCTGGCCTTCTGTATTTTAGCCAACACAGTGTTTCTGAATAGGCATCGCTATAAAAGCCCTAAAATCTGAAGTCGTTTAACCCGGCAGAGCTACATCTGTAGCTTTAATGACTCAACAGATTTCCTCCTGATTTACGCTGGTGAAAGTTAGAAAACACCCAGTCCCACTGACTATTTACAGCCAGGTGACATTTGTGCCTGGGGTGCAGGTCAGTGCCCGAGGTGCAGGTACGGGCAACGTCACAAAAAATAGAAAAATGTCATCCTGACACGTGCAGTCCTCTGGGGTACCTGAATGCCAAAGCAGGTCTACCGCCCTCACAGCTTACGCGTGCTGTTTGTCTGGATAATCCAATTCTTTCTCATCTGTCTTCTCCCCCTAGGATCAGGATCCAGACTCTCCTCCTGCCTAGTGCCCATCCTGACAACAGCCTCACTGCTGCGAGGGCTGCTCTGACACCGCCACCTCCAGCGCCAAACCTAGCGGATTCCTCCTTTAATTTGCACCAACCTTGCTAAAGAACGGTGCTGGCAAATTCCCTGCGGAAAAGCAGAAACCCAGGAAAGGAACAGAGTTTGTCCACTTGATACCAGCACAGAATTTGCTTATTAATTTTGAGGCTGGGCAGTGAAAGGAGGACAGATATTTTTCCAGCCCAAAGAAGCCCAACAGGTACTTACTAGCTAGTTGCTCTATGTAATACAATTGCCAGCAATGCTGACTGGTCTGACAACGCATTAATGCTGACAGCAGGGCCGGTTCTGCCAGCTTTACTCACACGGAGGGGTATTTTACTTCTAAGCAGTCCCACTGGGATCCGCTCAAACAGTGGGACAACTCAGGGATTTGAGTTACCGGCCATTCCAAAAGCAGCAGAATATGGCCCAGCAACACAGTCTGAAAGCTCAGAGATCCACTAAATTGCATTTAACTTGTTTCACGGGATTTTTGATCAAGATTTGTTCAAACTACGCAAAGCCTAGTTAGAGGGATGATTAACTGAAGATAGTTCATCTTGATTACTGTTGCAATGCTATATAATAAAACATCAATCAACTTTTTTTTTTCCTAATCAAATGTGTTCTTTGATGTGTTTAGTGCTTTGTATTGTAGTTTTTCTAGCTAGCTTAAATCTAAGCAGTTTCTACTTCTTTTGCTCTGACTTTCTTCATTATCTAGTGTCTCCTCTTCCAAGAGCCCCACTACAAGAGAGCATTTCTCCCTCCAACTTGCAGATCATCCACTTACTAGTTTCATTCTCCACGGGCTGAGGAGATTCTTGCACGTCAGTTGTTGAGAGCGAATCAAGGCACAAAGAAACAAATCACGCTTTCTATCAGGGGATCGATGCTGTTAAAGATGCAGGCTGTCTTTCTTACGTTGGGCTCTCCCCCACCCTAGCTAGTGCCCCAGCACCCCAGGACGCAGGCAGTGGGGAAGTGTCTCTTGCCACCCAGAAGCCTGCAGTGAAGGACAGACGGGGCTCTCCTGTTCTCTTTCTGTAAAGCATGGACAACAAACATTTATAATGTCTTTGCAGACAGGTTCTCCTCCTGGGGGAAAAAGGGGGGTTTCAGGGGCTGGATACAGGTTGCACCGAGGCTTTTTTGGACAGAAATTCCCAATGAATGGGGGAAAAAAATGCACTGAAAATCTTATAGAAAGTTCTTATACCTTGCCCATGAGGAAGCTGAGAACAGCCTCAGTTCTTCGGTGTTGAGGGGTCAAGACCAAAGAAAAGGAAAAAGCATGTCTGGGGTTTCTGACCATTTAATTTGGACCGATATCTGCAGACACAAAGGTATGGGCAGTCTGAATGAAGAGACGACAACAGCAACTCTTCAATTTGCTTCTGGCATTTTTTACTTAGTCACATTATTTCTTTACAATCAGACAGAAAACTTCACTCCTGCTCAGAGGCCTTGGTACTGTCAAGACACCAGGCTCTTTGAGAAACGTAATCGTTAACGTGCAGAACAGCCAATTTGCTCACCCTTAAACCCACCAGGGTTGCGCAGTAAAATATTGACATCGTTTGTGTTGCAGTTACATGGCTGGGGCTTACCTGGGCTTGGTCTCTACAAAAAGCAAAGATCCTGCTCTGAAGAGCCTGAAATTTTCCCTTCAGACAGAACACTGGCGTTATTTTGAGTTATTTGAAAGACGAAGTACCTAAAAGTGAACCCTGGGCTGCACAACAGTTGCCTGCTAGCATGGAGCACCCTCTCACCCCCCAAGCATAGCCGTCCCCAACAGGCCTCAGAGCAGGTCAGAGGCTGGTCCCCCTCATCTTGCTTTCTCTTGAGGGAAGATTTTCAAGACAAGACCAACATCATCAGGAAACTGATAAGCAGAGCAGGCAGGAGGTGGAGTGTCATGGCCACAGTACCCAGAGAGGCTGAGGATGTTGCTAAAGGAAAAAGAGGGGGCATCAGTGCAAAGAAATGAACGATTGAACCACTTAAAGCACAACAATCAGAGGTCCTAACATAATACGTACACTGAAATTTCTGTGCGACAATGTTGATGTAACCTTCTTGTGTTCCCCCAGTAAGCCCAATATGCATTTTATCCAATTCTGATTGTTTCTGCATTTGGACCCACTCCCAGATGGGGGACTTGTGCTGCCATTTCTTCAGATCACTGAGATTTATCCCCAGCAAGTTCTCAACCTCAGAAACTGTCAGGCTCTAGGAGAAATCAAAGAACAAGAATTACAGATGTAGGAAATAATACCTCTGACCAAGGAACCAATGAGGTTTCTATTAGCAGAAATGTGAAGTACGAGGAAGACAAATTTCTGGTGAGTGGTTTCAACTGGGACAATCTTCCCTTAGGTTAGGGGAATGAACACAATGGCTCCTCAAAGACTATTTCTGCTGTCCTGTGATGACAAGTCTCCTACACTCAAGAGGGGGCCCCGGTCCCTGCCCGAATCACTGGGCTTTCTTCCAAAATTGATTTCATTACTGCTAACACTCTTGTCAGAAGACTTGTCACATAGCTGTCGACTGCAGCCTAATGGATGCCCGTTCCCTGCTCCAGCCACTACTGCTATGAGGGCCTGCTCTAAAGAAATTCCCCAGTAAGACTGGCTTAGCATCCATGTACGACTCCAAATTACATTCTTACAGAAGTTTCAGGCCGGTTCTCCACTTTCTACTGGTCTAGCATCATTCTGAATTTGACAGAGTGACTCCCGATTTACACCAATGGACAATGCGACCGAAACCATAATACGAATGCAAGGAATCCAACAATTTGAAGATTCAGCTCACCAGCAAGGAGTCTCTTCTTAAATTCGCAAAAGTACTAACATCCATGTTCACGTTGTCCTTGCTTAGAGCTTTGAGATCCATACCTGGAGCACCGCCTGGGACCAAAAAGAGAAAGTATATCAAAGTATGGAGGACAGCCCCTAAATGAGCAGTGTTGTGTAACTGTATAAGCTAGAGCTATAATGATGTTTCTAAAATTTATTAGGCTGGGGCTGCTAACAGAGTGAGGTCCAACTGCAAAATATACGGATGCTACTTCATTTTGCTGGGAGGTATTATTGTGTTGGCTGTTAAACCAATCTGCAACAATGCCAGATGCTAGACAGAGGTGTAAGAAGAGTTTGCTCAGGCTGTGAATAAATTCTTGGCTTAACAGGGAAAAATCTATGTTTTGTGACATGGAGAAGGGCTGTGAGATAAGCGCTAAGCATTAGCAGCTCGATTTCTTGTGGATCTCGCAGATCTTACCCATCCCAGAAGTCATGAGTTTGATTTTCCCTGTGATAGTCTGACAATTGATTTGGGCAACCTGCAAGCTGGAAAAGACTGAAACTTTTAACAACCTGGCTCTGAAAATTCCCAAATCTTAGATGGTATTTGATACCCACTCAGCTTCTGGCTAAGACCTCTGTCTTTCCCCATAATATACTGTTCTTTTACATACCTAGATATGGTTTGATAAGCTCATAGTAAGCAGGTAAATAGTGCTGGTCTGAGAAAGCACGTTTTGCTTTAGCATATAAGATGTCTTTCGTAAGCTGTGAACAGGCTGAAAGATTCAGAGATGCTAGTCTGCAGAAAAATTAAGATTCAGGGAGAGAAAAGTTTTTGTTATCTTCAACCTGAACAAATTTTGAACTATTAGTATCTGTCTGGGATTCTCTATGTAAGACAGGTGACCCCCCTCTTCCCAGTAGATAGAAGAGTTATGGAGAGAAGCTAAGACCAAAAAATAATGGCTCAGTCTCCTGCTTAAAATGGCATGTCTTCCAAGTTACGATAGCTCTGATGGTGCATGGTAAGTTTCTAGATTTGCAAAGATGTAGTTAACTGATTTCATGTAGCAGTCTTTCAAAGGAATTTAAATTAAATTTAATTAACTCTTTTCGCTCTAGATAAAAGCATGCATGCAGACCATATCTGTTGTCAGCTGAGCTACAATACAGAGAGTTTGACTGCAAATCTGAGCCCTTCCTGGCCTGCAAGAACTGCAGGCTTTTAAACCTGGACGCAGGGCAGGTACCAAGTTGCTTCCTAGATTTCCTCTCACTGAGTGGAGAGAAAAGGAAAATGCACTTGCTGATGGGAAAGTGCTTTTGCAAGAAGCCAAGAGCATCACGATATTTGACTCACTTCAAGCTGCTGGGGTCTATCATATTCAACTCGGTCACATTTAGAAGGCATATGTATCTCGTACCAATTGCGTTCAGTGCAGTGGCATTCAAGGCATTTCCCAAGTCAACATATCTCCTAATTATTGCAGAAGCCTAGAAACACATTTAATTTTTTTCAAAAGTTAACCTGAATCAGAATCTATGTTTTCATCCTCAAAAGAAAAACAAATGCAATCATTACAAAAATAAAACTGAATCATTTCAAATATATTTGTTTGGACCTCAAAGATGAGCAAATCATCTTTGAACCCACTAAGCTAGTCCTAGACCAGCAGCTCCTAAACCAGGAAGCAAACATGGGCAGGAAAGCAAACCCAAATCCCTACCTGAGCATCAGCAGGCTGATACTTTAGCAAGTCAGCCAGTGTGTCAGCTGAAGTTATCTTCCATTTAGAAATGTCCTCAGGGGTGACAAAAGAAACAAGGGAGCCCAGTTTGGGGAGCAAACTTTCAGGATACCCATCAGGATATGTCTGTGGAAAGATCATTGTTATTGCTATGAACACTCATTATCGTGCCTGTGCTTACGAACTTATGCTTTTTGTAAAATTGATGTGGAAAAGCCCAAAAGGTCTGCAAGGAATAAGAAACCAAAGCCAGTGAGACTCCATGAGCACATCTGTCCTTTTTCTGCCTGATAGCTCAGGCAAGCAGGCCCCAGGGGAAGGAACAAAACCTGAAGCACTGTGAATTGAGTCAACACGGATTTGAGTGGCCAGCATGCTTTGTGGTGGTGAAGGCTAATCAAATACAGAGAGAGCTTCCCTAGCAGCGGCACAGCCAGCATGTCAAGGGAAATTACTATTTCCCTCCATTTGGTTGGCACTTGCGAGACCCCATCTGGATACTACGTCCAGAAAGACTTTGACAAAGTCTAGCAAAGACTAGAAAGTCTAGCAGAGGGCCATGCTGGTCAGGAGGGCAGAAGCAGCACACGACACGCAAAGTGGGGCAGTGGGACTGAGAGAGGTGGGTTTTTAGTCTGAGGAAGAGAAGACTAGGTGAGGATTTTATCACTGTCTTCAACTAATGGGAGATTTTAGGGAGGATGGAGCCACACTCTTCTCAGGGGTGCACAGTGAAAGAATAAGGACCAATAGGCAATGAAAATTCTCATATTAAGAAACATATATTTTCACAGTAAAGGTGGTCAAACAGTGGAAGAGGAGCCCAGAGAGGTAGTGGAGTCTCAGTCCTTGGAGACACTTAAACTCAACCGGACAAGTCCCTGAGCAATCTCATCAGTAGATAATTTGACATTCTTCAGCCTGGCATTACCTCATCCAGATGCCTCTTCAGCACACCTAATTGCTGAATACTGAAGGCATAGGTCAGTATCTGAGGGAGGTGATTATCCAGAGAGACGTTTTTCAGGCAAGTATGTAACTGCTCAGCTGTGTACTCAATAGGCATCAAGTCACTGTTAAGAACCGTGTCTGTTATCCGCTTGTTAGGTGGGCAACCTGTTGAAGAAATTATCAAATGTGCTCAGTATTAAATCCTTTTACTTCAAGCTTTGAATGGTCCCTTGCTGGAGATAGACAGGTATGCATTCAGAGTACCACCCCCCTCCCGGGTGACCTGCCACCAAGTGTTTCGTAGTTGAACTCAGACACATTTAGGGACACCTACAAGCACTAGGGTCAACCTTGATGCCAGGGGGAATGCTGCCATTACAGATCAGAGAAAGCTCCCATACCATCAGCACGCTTATGCCTAGTAGGCAGGAGTTCTTCAACAATGGTGGCCAACTGTTCCCTTGACAGAGGTGAATTGTGTGCAAAGTTTTTCAGCCAAAGAGTTAAAGCATTCTGCAAGGAAAAGGTTTCGTCAGGGGGACATTGCAATCTTTGGTGTACCACCAGCATAACAAGTTGCAACTCACACAGACAAGACTGTTAAAGTACAATGGGCAGCAGACCTGCTGCTATTTTTTTTGGTGAGCCAAAGGCAAATTTCTTAATGCTTAAACTCTATCATATCCCATGCCCCATAAATGATTTTACCTCCTCACAAAGCACTGTATACAGTCACTACTGCTTTCCACCTCTGGCACTCTTCCAACAACGATCTAGATTTGCAGTTCCACGCTGTCAGCTTGATCAACCATCACTTCTCATAGACCATCTATCCCTTTTGGCACCACAATTTTTAAATGAAGACACTATTGAAAACATACTAGACTGAACAACCCCCATCATATTTCCTTCATACTGTGGGACTAGGAGTGCTTCCCAAACTCCCCACACCTCTATGAATAACACACCTTGGGGATCTTCTGCAAGATGCTGTGATCAAATACAGGAATCAATCCACTGAGCACATTCAAAGTAAAAGCTGACCATGCTGCGGGAGCCCTGCATACAAGAATTAGCAGGGATCAGCTTTCAAGGAAGAACAACAACAACAAAAACAACACTTTAAAAGCTGACAGGATTATGTCCTTGTACCACCTGAAGTTAAGAAAACACAAGATTTAAATCCTATCTCAATCACTTCCTGTTACACAAAACTTCATTCCACCAGAGCAGAAGCAATTGTTAGTAACATGAATAAGGGCAGCTGGATGGGAAAATGGCATTTTAAGAAGTACATTATTATTTTCTTAAGCATGAAACCTAAAGAATATCTATGGCTTACTATCACCCAATTCAGTGCCAAGATCTCAGGGCATTTGACACAGGAAGAGAAAATATTTTGCCTCCCTTCCCTGGACAATGGTCTCTGTTAGATACAGCCAGAATTTATCAAGCACCTGTCAGTTTGACAGGTAGAAACAGAATATTTTCTGAAAGTGAATGGCTGACAGACACCTAAAGCTCATCTGTGTTCATCAGAACAGTCTCAGAGAAGTTTGGTTAATGAAAAAGAGACCAGCAGAAAGGCTTTTCTAACTAGAGCAGGTGAGAAGTGACAATGTATTTTCCAGTGGAATTCCAGGCACACCTTTCAGCTGAAGTTCAAATAAAACAATGTTAAATGTCCAATGTGAAATTCAAAAACTATGAATTATTCAAGTTTTTGACCAAGCTGGTTGGCTGAAGTTCTCTCAGGACTTAATAGGACAATTGTTTTGTTTAAGCGAACTGTTCTGCTGATGCCCAAGAGAAAAATTCATACCCGAATGTAGTGTTACCACTGCTGATGACGCTCCTAATAGCCTCTTCTTGATCAGGCAGGAAAGAGTCACACTGGCTTAATTGCTTCAGCAAATTCCCACCAGAACTTCTAATGTATTCTCCACCCAAGTCACAGACCAGACGTCCCAGAATCTCTGCATTTTCCTTGTTTACCTGTGTGCTAGAAATTTTCTGAAATAATACAAGACAGAGGTGTTAAAGAACTGGATGCCATTGTAGAAGAGCGTTGTTGCTCCTGCTGACAGCTGACAACCCCAAGTTCTCCCCAGCCTTCTGCAGAGCTGTCCCTGACCACGTACCAAACATGCCAAAGCTTCCAAGAGCAGCTCTTTCCGCTGAGATGACTCTCTTTGCAGAACATCAAGATTTGCTTTCCCGATATTAGCAAAGTACTGCCTACAGCTTCCTGTTGCTGCATAGTCTGAAGGACTAGAAAGACAAATACTCCATGAATTCTAGCGAATGATATCAAACAGTTGGTCAGGTTCAAGGCTGTTCAATATATACTGTGTCCAGTATAACATCTTCCACATCCACAGACTAAACTCTATGCAGCTGTTGTTCCCAAAGATCCTAGCCTACATTTTTTAAAAATTCATTTTCACTTTAAGGAATCTATTGCGAGACTCAGATTAAAATTGCTCAAGATTTGATGCAGAATCACAGCGGGCAGCTACAGGAACAAAGAAATCCACTCTGCTGTCTGTTTTCTTTGATGTTGCAAAGGAAAAGCACATTCACAGAGGCCAGAAAGTACTAAAACTGCACACTGGTTTCGTATCCAAACAGATATATTTAAAAGGAGCTTTCTAACTTTTACATTAATATGATGGATAGCTGAATCTGAAAGGACCTTAAAGCACTTTTGAAAGCTTTCCGAAATCTGATTTTTTTTCCCCTTTAAGGAGGCCTGAACAAGTTTGAAATACACATCAAACACGAACTAGTCATCACCAGCTAGGTTATAAAGTAATACCTCTTTTTCCCACTAGTTACTAGGGTAACAACATGAAAACCATAGCACAGTTACCTTAAAAACAGCAACAGGTCTTTAGGATAGCTATCTAAATCCTTGGGAATCCCATGCAGCGTCACCAGCTTCGCTAAGCAACTCAGCTGAAAGGACAGCACAGTTTACATCAAGGAAGAAAAAGCCAACATGAAAACATTAGAAAAAAAATAAAACAAATATAAAGATTTTACTCTGCTCCACAGTAAGGAAAAAAAAAAAAAAAAAAGAGACAGAAATCAGAGGTTCTGGTTCCTGAGAAATCTAGCCAACTGGGTCTTGACTTCTCCTGTCTTCGGGGAAATTCAGAACTGTGGGATGGAGACCCAGGACCAGTTACATTTGTTCTAGTCCCTGAAGATGAGAGATTTTTTGTTCTTGCTGAACAATCCTCCTTGCTATCTTTATGACAACACCAAACATCGCATTTCAAAATGCGGAAACTGACCTGATCTTCTCCTAGCTTGACATTCTTCTCCTTCATGACTTTGGCCAGCTCCTGAAATCTTTCTGCTTCCATCTCATTGGTAGCTGCACACGTGAAGCCTTGAAGGACCGACTGAGAAAGCCTGAACATTTACAGAAGGCAAATCAGAAGGGCAAGGCCTTCAGGAGAAAATTCGGTGCTCTTCTCCCACATATATAATGACAAATACAGCAAGCATAAGCCTCCCCCATTCTCAAAGTTTAACGTTCTCCAAACTCCATCCCCTCAAAGTTGCTAGTCTTGACTTATGTGGGAGATCAAGAAGCCATCACTGGTCAAATAAACATAATCCAGAGACTTGTAGTAGAAGTAGAAACACAGGGACAAACTCTCCATCCCAAGTAGTATTGCTGTATCCTGAATTACAAGATCAGTCTCCCTGTGTTTTCAGCACATGCCACACATTGAAAGTGAAATGGAGTTGTGCAGGTCCCCGTCACTGAACATAGTTTGCACAGTCTGGGAGAGCTGAGGGAGAAGTCCTTAAAACTTTGATTCCTTTCTATATGGAAAAGCTTCATTGTGAAATCCACAGGACACTGATGTCAACTCCGTTGTTTTTCCTGAGATATATAATGGTTTTCATAATTTTTCATCTCAGATAGGAGAGCCGACAAAAGATATATCAGTCCCACTAAATTTAATGCCTGGAATAGCACTGTGGAAGACTGACACATTCTCCGATTAGAAACACCTTCCACAGAGGCAGTAAGAAGCAAGGTTCCAGGTGCAGTCTCAGACAGCAGCATCACTTCAGAAAGCAAGTGTGGTTTATGGGTATATTTTGCAGATAACACCCTGGTAAATCTTGATGCTACATGCCTGTGTTTGGGTTTGCATGTTATTTCCCATCTGCCATTACAGATTGAATATGGTGGGTCTGCCATACATGCCAAAGGAAACACGGAAATTGCAATCAAAGCAAACACAAACATGGACAACGGAAGGAGAGAGGAAAAACGCTACCTGCTGAAGTCAGGCTCTGCCTTCATCACATCACTGAAAAACATGGCAGCCTGTGAAGCAAAGCCAGAGTGTCAACGGTTTACCATGCTCTTCTGCAACATTCACCTGTATTTTCAGACAGATGTGCAGAGCAGACACATAGCTCTGTAGAGTCCAAGGCTGACACTGAGGGGGTAAGAAGGACACAAGCCGCCAGCATATTACCTGTTCTCGGGTCCACTTTTTACTGTTGAGATCCAAAACATTGGGCTTCTCTTCCCCAAAAACAAGCAATGATTTTGGAATGTAACTGGCCAGAGCATCAGGGATATATTTAACCAGGTCAGCAGGGTGTCCTACACTGGAGGAAATCTTTAAAAAAAGAAAAAAAAACAAACAAACAACAAACCAACCACAAAACGTATAATTCAAATACTGTGGCTAAAATAAACAATTGCTGGAGAAGAAATGACAAACTGGAAAGAAGCCAGGCAACCTCCCCTGATGATCATCTGGGCATTTCTTGGAGACCTAACACTACGAAATATTTCCTGTTTGACATATTCATCAGACTACGAGAGCTGCTTGGAGCTAGTACCTGGGGTCCTAATGAATGGGAGCGGTTCTGTCTCTTATCAGTTTCCCACCTCCTGGCTTTATGCCCTAAAAAGTTTTAGCAGGCCAGAAAGGAGGACGCGTCTTTCCTCTCTGCCAACACAAACAATGTCTCAACTTGAGGAAGGCACGTTACAGAACAACACGGTGGTGAACATTATTTCCCTAACGCTTCACACAGAGCCCCATTTGCCCCAGGACATGCTATAGGCAGGGCCTCTGGTGCCAAACACAGTTCAGGGTCTTTCCTAACAGAGGGAAGATGATAACAACAAACTTGAATGCTAAACACACAACTTGAAGACTGAAGTTATGGTCAGAAAAAAGGCAGAGAGGTGTTCAAATCCTACACAATCACATGGGAGGATGAAATACTGCATTGCTGAAACATCAGCCTACACTAAAAGGGACTTCCTAAGCCGCCTTCCCTTCTCACATGTTCTCACTCCAAACCATGACAATAACCTTTCTCTGAAAGCATCTTTTCAAGTCAGTGGGGAGTAGCTTCCAGGAATACCCTGTAAAACAACTGTCCCTTCTGCCCTCATCCCCAGGACCCAGGAGGCTCAGCAAGACACGCTGGCTGGCTGCCAAGGACATCTACACAGGCAAGGTGATAGGGACTTGAGAGGCTTGTCCTGCTGCACACTCTGTTCAGCAATGACGAACACCCCCGAGGGAATGTTGTCCGGGTGTGCAGGTGTGTGTCAATGCCTGGCCCCAGGTAACCAGTGTTCTTAGCTGTGAGTCACCAGAGCTTTGCTAATTTATGACGCCTGAAGAGAAAAAGCAACTTCACCTTTTCCACAAATATCATTTTCAGAGAAGAGGGCAGGGTCGCTATGTGCTGAACAAACTCAGGCAACTTAATGGCTTCCAAGATTACTTCTGGAGACAGACTTTGAAGCGTGCTGCTGTTGAGGCCAGCCACCAAGCTCCCAAGTTTTGCCAGGCTCTGTCCATTCTGGATCTGAAAAGTAATGCACGCAGGCATGAGTATGTGAAGGGCCAAACATCACTTGCTGGCAGCTATACCAGGTATGAGCTGCATTTGTGGATCTTATCCTTTGTACCTGGTAGCCAGAGCTGAGCAGTTTGTTGATGATTGTGCTGGACTGCTCAGCATTCCAGCCACGAACTTCACCCAGGGCAGGAATAGATGCTTCAAGGTCTTTTTCACTGATGCTGTTTTCAATGTCGGATATGGACAGCCCAACTGCAGCCTGGCCCAATGCACGCAGGATTGCAGGGGTGAAATGTTCAAACTTTCTCACCAAGGAGGATGCAACCTGAAAAAGTCCCACACAGACAGAAAAGAAAGTCAGAGCAGCAATGAGGTAAGCCTATGGGATCCTATGGCCTTTGGATGTCTTAAATCACTGGACTTTGTGCCTTAAACTTGTGTGATGAAGCCTATTGATGGACTGCGTCTCCCCACTAAGATTTTGCACATCATGAAACACCAGCCTGATGCCACAATAAAAAAAGCAAGATTGCCTACAGGAGTGTACACAGGAGGAGGCACAAGAGTTGATCCCCTCAAGCCTCACAAATTTTGTCTAGATGAATGAAGAACTGAGTCATGGGGCTGAGTGTCAATGGTTTACCTGCAGTTCCTCTGTTGTCAGGGAGGAGGGAGCACTCTCTCTAGTTATTCCTCTGTGTGTCAGGTTCAATGGGCAGTTCTTACTGATCCTCTGGGCCAAGCTCAAAGCATCGTCTCTGCTCAGGTTGCTCACTGCCGAGGGGCTCAGGTAGCAAACAAATCTGTCTGGGAGACTGCAGGTGGGAGACAAGGAGGAGAGGCTGCCAGTATGACAGACAGTGGCTCTGACAGATCTTTCCTTTTTTTCCAAAGGATGCTCTTATCCAGCACATGTTTCCCCTGATTCACTTTAGCTTTGACAATGCTGATGCTCCTGTTCACGGAGCGCACTGCTGTGTCAGGCAAAACTGCAAAAACATGCAAGGTGTGCTGCTGGTCATTAGTCGGTGGCTGGCACTGCATGACAGTCATTTCCCAAGATTTGGAACTCGTGGTCCGGCCCTCCCCAAGATCAAGTCCAATGCAATTATTTGAAGAATAGACAAATGCTTTAAAGATTTAATGGAAGCAGCCATCAGAACCACTGCTCAGCAAAATTCTGCTAAGTCACAGTACCACGCTAAACCGTAAGTCAGGTAGGAAGTCAGGTCAGGTCCTGTACCTCGATAAGGGAAAATCAGGTCCAGATGTCAGCAGCAAGGTATAGTACACAGCTGTCTCCCGGAGCAAGGTGAGGTTGCTGATCATCTGTATATTGACTGGATCCCTGGCAAATTTTTGAAGCTGAGAATGGGAGTAAAAAAAAAAAACAAAACAAAAGAAAAAGTTTAGATGAATACTTTAATGTGACAGTCACTTCGGACAGTATGAACAAACCTCACTTGAAGCAATACGGTTTTTCTCATCCGGCTTTGAAGTTGCAAGGAAATTTATTTTTCGTTTTCAAGTAATACACTGGGACCTTGCTTTATTTATCTTTGCACTCCAAGGGCATGGTAAGCCTCTCACTCTATGACTGCTGCAAGGCACAAAGGCAGGAGAGCTGCTAAAAGATGTGGCCCTGCCCCTACAGCATTATGCACACATACAGTCATTCACTAAACCAGGCCCAGACATCGGTCCAGTCTTGAGATAAGGTTTGGGTTTGCTGCCCTTATTGACTCCAGTTTGCTTTCTGCAGAATTACCTATGTGAAATCAACTTCCGTGCAAGTGCCTCTTATCATAAGAAATCATGATGGGGAAAGAAATAAAAACTGAAGTGACTGTTCACCATAAACAAACAAGAAAAATGTTCCTGCTAGCAGCATCTCCATGAATTTTGGTCAGGGAGGGAAGACAACGTCCCAGACACAGAGTATTTTGCACGCTGCATGTTATTCATCACCCTGATGAGCCTGCACTTACTGTTGCTTCATCACCAAAAAGCTGCAGGTCTCCAACAGTAGCATGCTCCAAGAAGGATCCAAGATAATTTTCAAACCAAGCAGTGGAATTCAGACCTGGAACAGCTGCATTGTAGCATTTGTGGTTTGATCCTGTAAAACAGGCCAACACCATCAAGCTACAGACTTGCACTGTATCAGGAAAACAGTGGAGATTGGAGATTTCTGAATGCAGAACAGGCTTCAGCCTATCAGAGAACTTAGTCGGCAGAGAGTTCCCTCTGATCACACTTGATGCTCGGATCTGCATGTCTGTGCACTCCTTACACAGGGGACAGGACAGATGCCTCATTCTTGCAAAGCCCTCCAAATATTTCATCACCAGTCTCTTTCTTCCTCCCTTCAAATCTGCCAAAAACTTTTTGCAGGACATTAAATTTTTGCGTGCAAGCTACTGCCTGGAGACAGGGGAGTGTCTTACCTGGGTCCCCCTTTCTGAGCTGCTTCTGAGACGAATCTTTTAGCTCTCGGAACTAAACACTGCACTGTTCTTTCACAACAAAACAGTAAATGCCATTTGCACAGGATGTAAATCAGCATAGGACTGACCGTGCTAATTTATAAAATCCTGGATTAATAAAGCCTTCAGGCAGGGAAATGATTCCTGATACTTCTAATCACTGTCATATTCCCAGCCTATTTCCATTGAAGAGACAATATAAATTCACCAAAAAATCTGTGAAGCCTCAGCCCTGTAACAGATTGTAGCTAATGTTGTAGCATGTATCAGTGGCTTAAAACATTCTATTGTTTCTTAAAGGAAATTGAGTCATTTACCATCCTCGATGAGATAGTATTTGATCCCGGTGTAAAGATTCCTCTGTTCTTCCACTGGAAGGTCAGAATATATGCCATTCAGGGCAGCGACTCTGAAGATGGGTAAGAAAGGCAGACATCTCAAACACAGATGAAATCAAACCCGGCAGGGTTGGATTCTCACAGAAAGGGCTGTTACATGAAGACTGATACTATGAATCACATCCTTTTTCAAAGTTACCAATGTGACCTCCCTTCACAACAGCCCCATGATCATCTGGGGGCTGCACTGCCAATCCTGTGATACTGCTTTGGAAATGCCATGCTAGCAGGGCCACTACACACACATTGACTGATGCAGAGGACCAGTTACAGGGTCAGCAGGTGTGTTACGAAGCCCTGGAGAGAGCTTCTCAGAGACCCTGCCCGGGCTTCCATCAGTTCACAGCGCTTACAGAATTGAGCCCTTTGTTTTGGAGTGAGGGCCGCTTTCCTATCTCAGCAAAACAGGACTGAACAATCATAGAATCACAGAATGGTTTGGGTTGGAAGGGATCTTAAAGATCATCTAGTTCCAACCCCACAACAATGCTTGCATTCAGCACTTACATCTTCTGAAACGTCTCACAGAACACATTTTTGGCACGGAGGCAAGCAAAGACCTTGGGCTCGACTAGGAACGGCTGAAGCCCCTCATGGACCCACTGAGACAAAACGGGTGGGCTGTCAATATCAGGTACTTGCAACATCTTCTCCCACAAGCCATTAATGAAGATCATGTTCCACTCAGAAGAAAGAGGCACGTCAGAAAACTGAAGGCAAGAGATGAGAAGAAACATATGAATTCAAGTGAATATGGACTTCTAAACAAACATTAACATAAATCCACATGAATCTGAACATTATGAACAGAATCACCCCTAGCAATAATCCCTTCTCTGGATCGTGACCCTCTTCACAGCAATATTTGTGCAATTCAAGCACAGTCAGTCTGTAATTCACATAGGAACCCCAGGTCTGTGCTGCCACTGCAATCAGCAACAGGTAACCTAGCTGAACTCATGGGTGTTATTCCTGTCTTCACAGCTATTTTTAACAGCACAGAACTCCACTATATTGGTGGAGCTCCGTTGACTGAAATAGTGCCCTTTTTAAAATAAGGTAACATTAAGGTAAAAAATAAGGTAATGTTAACTAATGCCTTCCACTGGCATTACAGGTAAACAAAGGGTTGGATATGTGATACCCACCCGCTGGCTGAACATAGTCAGAGCAGCTACAAGCTTCTTGGCATCATATTTGGAAAAGAACAGAACGGAGTATTCTGGATCCATAGCACCGGCAGGTTTAGGGGTAAGGCAAGAATATAAGGATATGAGGAAATCATCCTGAAGGTCCTGGAGCCAAGCACTCTGAAAAAGAAAAGGGAAATCCATACAGAGATAACAGAAGGCGTGTCATATTTAGAGATACTGCAGTATGCAATCTCCTTCAGGTCTGCTTCACTAGCTCACCTACACGTGAGCGTTCAGCACTGTAAGGTGATGAAACCTGCTGACAGAAGAGTCAGAAGAAAGCCCCGCTTACGCTGACTTGAAGCTAGCCTAAATATGCCCAGTTCCAAATGCTGGATCCTTCTGTTACCTAATCTGTGCTCCCCCCAAGCAAAGAGTGGCTTTAAAAAAAAAAAAACTTTATTCCAAATGGTTTCCCACCAAAAATTAAAAAAGGCCATTTGATCAAAGTGGAAACTTCCATAAGAAACTTCCTCACTCCAGAAACATTTTTCAATGACAAAAAAAAAAGAAAAAAAAACAAGAAAAAACCCCACCAACAAATATTTGAAGAAACTACATCTTTTTGTTAGAAATATTTATGGGAATATACAAATTCAATTGCAATTAGTGGCAGCACAGCAACTTAGAGATAATGACAAAAGCAGGAAGAGAAATAAACCTGAAATATTCCAGATGACATTTTCCACACTGCAACCACTTTTTATTGTGCTCATTAAGTGTTTTACCCTGATGGACATGGGTTACTCTCATGCAGAGATTTGTTTCAACACTATGATACCAGTTTCCAGTAGCCAACTTGTTCTGGAAATCTCCCTTGTCCCACCTTCTCATTTGAGAGAAGTTTGGAAAAGACAGCATCCCCACTTTCACAGACAGCCCCAGAAAGGCCTCCATGGTGGTGTTGCCTGGGAAGGTGACACTGCCACAGCTCAGTGCTCTGGATGGTCCTGTGTGTGTGACCCCATCCCTTCTTTCAGTCTTGTGGGGGAAACCTTGACAACCCAGATCTGAAGCCTGCACAAGGCTTCAGCCACTCCATTCACAGCCAACAGTGGGACTGCTTTTACATTAGAAATGGCACTGTTGTCAAGGAAAACAAAACACCAGCCCATGAAAAGGAGACTTTCATTACCTGTGCACATGCATATTGACCAAAAGTGAGGCTGCAGGGGGAGGCTTGGCCACGGGCTACCTCCAGAACCATCTCCTGGCTGACACTGGTGTGAAAAAAAGCAAAGACATCACCTCTGTGCCAGCTGCCCCAGACCTGGGAGCTAGCACTCTGTCAGCATTCCGCCTGCAAACGCAGGCATGGAGTGCGGCTGCCCGAGCCCAGGTAGTCAGTCAAAGGCATGTGAATGCCCCTGACCACATGCTTTTATTCCTTGGAGTTTTGCTCATCTGCAGCAGGGACAGCTATAAGCTACACTCCTGTAAAGGGTCCAGCCCACCCATTAAGGAACAGGAGCAATGCCAGGCAGCCGTAACAACGAGGCACAGAACAAATACAGAAGAACAACCAACCAACAACACAGATGATGAGAACCATTTGCTGGCACTATTTGAGAGCAGGGAAAGGGTACTTGTAAATTGTTGACCCTTAAGTAGAAATCAAGTTCAACGAAGGCTTGAAGAGGGCCTGTTTGAGTCTTAGGCCCCCATGGCTAGTTAAGCTGAGCTCAGCACCAATGCCAAGGTTCTTGGAGCAGTAAATCCCCCCATGCCAGGCTGGCTGACACATGAGGGACTTGCCCTGATTTTCTTTGTCCAGCACAGACACAGAGAGAGCCCCAGGAAGGCATTTTCCCTTCACTGTTTCAATGAGTGAAATTAGAGCCCTCCCTGCCCACAGGCATCCCTGGGACTTTGCAGGGACAAAGATGCTACACCTGGTTTCAGAGGCTTCCTGCTATCTGATGTGACATCCCCAACAATCCAGTATCACTCTACAAGGAAAATGCTGCCAAGACAATTTGCTGACGGTTCACATACCTTTCCACCGAAGCACACACAGCAGATTCTGATTCCCAAAAAAAGAGAGACAAAGGTAAGGGAACTGTGATAGGAATATGCATACAGACCATGTCTGAATCTTCTTTATGGAGATTACTTGGTAAGAAACTCACCATTGACAGGGGAGCTGGAGCACTGCACCAGGAGAAAGAGAGAAAAGAGAGGATCTTATCATGCAGTTGCAATGGTAGCACAACATTATTTGTGATCATTGCATACAGACAAGCATGTTAACTGCAACCATTTGTACTTGGATCTGGCCTGAAAACACACAAGTGCCCAGAACCAGAGCTCCCATCTTGCCATGCTAGGTAGCCGCCATCTGCAAAATTCCTATCAGCACTGGCTCCGTACCTCAGACAGCTGGAAAGTTCAGGGTTATACGAGTCCTGCCCATCACTCAGGCATAAGAGCCAATGGGATGGACTGTTCTCCAGATGATGTGAGTGTGGTCAATGAGCGCCACCTTCACTGAATCATCTGGTGATGTGCTTGCACTGAAGCCCTGCAAAGACCTGCAGAAGCCATCCCCACTCCACTCACTGCTTGGGAGACAGGATGGGCAAGGGCTCAACGCACTGCATCTGGCTTGTAGCAATTGATTTCCATCAATGCACTGCTACCAGGAAGCGGCCCACACCAACCACCAACCCAAACATGCTTTACAAGACACGGATGACACTTATTTTAAACACGCAAGTTTGCCTTACCAGATGTGTCCCAGCAGAAGTTGCAGCAGCTACCTGCCAACCTGGAAGACAATGTTCCATGATTTTAGCAGCAAATGCAGGACAAAGCTCCTTCCTACAGTCCAGCCCCCATCTGGCTTAACAGATCCTGAAGATAACTCATCTCACTATGTTATTTTATTCCTCATTCTTGACACAGTATTTCACAAAATCATTTCTGTCAAACCTTTCTGCTGTTTTCCCTTTGGCTTTGTGACAGCTGACTGGGTGAGCAGACATTAGGTACTCCTCTATCCACACCAGGTCATACTGGCAGAGAACAGAAATGCAGTGCCTTAGATGACATGAGAGACTGCACACATCTCTGTCCCCACAGAGAAAAAGGCAGGGAAAGAGGCAGAAACAACACTCTGGGAATGGACCTTCTCTCCAGGACTTCCTTGCCCAGTATCCCTTGTGCACCATAGCCAGCAATCAGCCCAGCAGGCCAGGCTCACCATGCTTATACTTCCACGATGCTTTTAGCTTTGCAGCTTCTAATTGTCCTTTACAGTGTTGCCATCAATGCGTCAACTGTAGCCAAGCCTGTGTTGTATTTCAGATGTTTTTCCTGCTAAATCCTCAACTGGATTAAAATCACCCTATGCTGCAGAACTGCACACAACGCAGGTAACGCCACCGTACGACAGCCCCCATGCCAGTCCTGCCTGAGAGCTTGACAGGGATTTATGGAAAGACAACTGTGTCACTGCTGGCTCTTGGCAGGTCTGTGCAAGCCCTCCACTTCTCTACTCCTTGTTTCCTAACCTTTACATTGTTCTTGATGGCAACTTTCATCACCCCCGCCAATGCCACGAAGCTGGAAAGGTGGTGAAATGCAAGCTTAGGAAACCAGTAACAACATACACAGACTCAAAACTCCCTGGCATTAGCATTATTTACTTCAGATTAGGAGCTTGCCAAGCTCAGCATCCCCTGCGTACAGAAAAGGGAAAGGTAGAGACTTCACACTAGTTTGTGACAGGACAGAACAAGTGAATGCAACAAACACTACATGAGCCTGGTGTAGTGGGAGGTGTCCCTGCCCATGGCAGGTGGGTTTGAATTAGATGATCTTTAAGGTCCCTCCCAACCTAAACCATTTTATGATTCTACGAAATGAGAGGCACGGAGAGGGAGAAGGCAGTGGTTAGAGGCTCCTGAGGTTACGCTGCAGGCTGACTGTCACAATTTGCTAGCACTGAATCACTGCACAGTTGTTTCAGTCAGTGTGTTTCTCTAACAGCACACTCAGGATGCGGCTGGTCAGCACTGTCACCTTCACCCATCTCCTGGGGTAGCTGTGCCCGATCTCAGTCCACAGTGAAGCACCAGGGCCTTGCAGAGCCGTCTGACACAGCCATCCCTTGTTGCATTCACCCCCCACGCCACATGGCATGCCCAGTTTGCACCATTCTCCTCCCACCGCTTTAGCTACATCCTCTGACCCATCTCAGTGCGTGGCAGAGCACAGCAAGCCCGGCTGCCCTGCAGCCCAGAGTACCCCCGCTTCTCTGCAAGCCTTCTTCATCTGCTCAAGGAGTAATGCGGTGATGAAAGTTCAGTAGTTACCTCTCAGCGGGGACCAACTTTAGTGACTTTGGATCAGGCACTGCAGCTGACAGGAGGCTGAAGTGGCTGTAGAGATCACCCCCACCCATGCCTCATCTCCCAGACCCACGGACCAGCTAGCCCAGGGCTGGCTGAGTAGTGCCCAACAAGCATATGGAGGTGTGCAAAGCTCAGGTTCAGTATGATTGTTCCATGGCTCTAAAGCACCAGTGACTCCCACTGCACAGTGCGGGGAGCACAGCCGGGACTGGTGTTATCCACAAATATTTGGTGAGAAGTGACTCATGGGGGGAATGTGGAGGAGCCGAGTCCCAAAACCAAAACACAGAAGCAACCTTCTGTGGTTCCTCCACAGCATATGGCGAAGAGACCGGACTAAGGTGGCTCAGGGCAGTGTGAGTCAAACCCACGGTGATATCGGGCACAGAAATCAACAGGATGGGAGACCCTTATCACTGAACTGTGATGGGCAAGAAGAGGAGGAGGAGGACATGAACAGCTTTCCTGGGTATGTATGTGTTCACCAGCCCAATGACCTGCATTAGGAAGGGGATTATAAAATAGCTTGTAAGGATAGATGAGAGGAGCCCCTAATTAGTATAACAGCTTTTTTGATTACTAACTGCTACACCTTTTTAATCATTTAATTAACAGAGAACTGTTACTAAGTAACACACAAAGGAAACACACGCATAGCTGGGCAAATGCAGTGCTTTCCTCTATCCCGAACACACATTAACTTCGCTCCTAGAGGAAGTCCCAAAAGAGTTACCAAAATCACAAGCAACATTTCAGTGCCAGAGGCTGGCCGTGAGGCCATGCTTCCCTGCCTGCAGACACAGCCGAGCTGTTTCCACTGTGAAAATCACTGCTCACCTCAGGACGGGACACCTTGGAAACATACAGGCAAGCCCTTTGGCCCCACTCTTGGAAAGCTCTTACGCATATGTTGAACTTTAAGCATGCAAATCATCCCATTGACTCAAAAGAGCAGCGTTCAGAAACACCCACAGAGGGAGAAGGAGGAAGAGAAGGGTGGCTTGGCACTCTGCAAGATCAGAGCGGACCCCAACCTACTATCACAAGAATCCTCATTGTATGACAATAAATCCTTCATCGCACAACATCACAACAAAGGCTAAGATATGTGCGCATCACGCTGGGAGCAATACCCTTCCAAAACATAGTTTTCGCTCCCACACTCTGTTAGTGCACAGGCACGTCAGGCTGCAGTGAAGCCTCCCATAATGGAAGAGACTGTCTCTTTTGTGCACGTACACTGTTCAACTGCTCTCCACGGTCCCTCCTCCTCCATGAGGGCACTTCTGTGCCACGAGGTTGCTGAGCACTGCCGGGTCTCCCCACTGCTTCTTTACAACAAGGCTATTCGTGTTGATAAGGTGGCACCACTACACTTAGATCTCCTGTCCTTCCCTTTCAGAAACCTGTTTCGGCACTTTCAGAAAGTTGTGTTTTCTTTCTTCTCTTTTTGATCCGCCCCCCAAAGTGCAGTGCATGCAAGCTGTTGGATGCAAATTCTCCACAGGCTCAGCACATTTCTGATATTCTGACTTTTCTCCACCTCCAGTTATGTAGGGCATTTACAGAAGAAGATGGGTAGATGGATGGGGGCAAGCATGGCCCAAAGAAATGGAATGATTTCCCACACCTGCATGCTGAGCCAGTGGCCAACATGAGAACAAACCACCAAAATTAAAAGCAGTTGCATTAAGAGTCATTAACTTTTACAAGCAACCAATGTACTTCTGCTGGACAGAGACATCCCTCCTTGTACAGGATGTTAATAGAAAAGTGGGGAAAAGAAATATCGCATTTCCATCAGGGTGTCCATAATACATCGGTCAGTTTTGAACACTGACAACTGCTTAATTAAAGAAATAATGTTTTCCTTCCTTTAGTACTGATAACTAAGCCTACTGTTGACGGTCCCTTTATGTAGCTGTTCCCCAGCTGGTGGTTCTTTAGATTGTTTGTAACGTTACGTGTTTTATTGTCATCAATATTCACTGCAAATGCTATCTCAAGTCTGATGAGGAAGGAAGAATAAAGCACTGACACTTTCTGAAAGAAACAAAGATCCTGCTCCGGAATCCCTTACTACCAAAAAAATAGATGGAGGGAAAGTAGGGAATATAATCGGATTCAGCTAAGTTTATTTCTTAAGTGCTTTCCCAGAGGCACCTGGATGCTCCAAACAAAGGAGCAGTGAGCAGATAGCTCTGCAATGACAGGAAGAGAATGAATTCCGATTTTGTCTTTCCACCCTGCTTATTACAAAAATGAATATATTTTGGTTTACGAATACAACAATTAACAAGCATAACTAAAGTTTGGAGATTTAGAGCAACCACCAAAGTAACATTCAATGGTCTTTCAGCACAGTTTTCTCTTTTGAGCATTATTTCAGCTACAGCTGCTGGTAAGAAAAATCCTCCCGGGACACCCGCCACCCTCACGGTAATACTCACCAACCAAAAGGAGGAAGCCCAGCCCTGGGAGTAAAAGCAGCATTTCTGCAAAGGTCTTCAGAGCACTCATACATGCAAGGAATCACCTTATTTCAGCCAAGAAAAATCAAACATGAATAATACTTAATTGCAAAACCAAACTCAGAGCAGGAAAGTTAAAAGGTGACTGTCTCACAAGCACACTGACACATGCCAACACCCTTCACAAAACCTATTTGAAACTAGACCCAAAGCACACAAAAAAACCTACTGAGGGTCCGCTATGCCTGGGAAAGCACAGAGTTGCACGCAGAGAATTCAGAGAGTTAGTTAAGCTAGATTCACTGCTATTGATGCCCTGATGTCAGGCTCCCCTCTGGCAGAGGAGGATAAGAAGTTGCACAGCCCCGCTTGGAGGGTTAACTTACCTCCAAGCCGCTAGTCGCCAGGTACTCAGTGTGAAGGGCTACCATCCGTAGTGGGCTCCTTTTCACTGAGCAAACTGGGGCGTGTCTCTGGCTTCTCAAAACTGCATCTGAAATTACAGGATGTATTTGGAGCACTGGACACACCTATAAGTACTTGAGAATACAAATGTTTAGCAGTACAAATAAATGTTATTTGTGAACGCTCGTCATTCCTAGGATACAGTAGGAAACACTGAGCCTGAAGCAAGGCTGCACAGAGTGGGCAGGATGAGAGCAGTGAATAGGTACATTCCCTCGCTGCCCTGTGCAGGACGTGTTTGCCAGTTACAGGAGGCAACAAAAATAAAGCCACCCTCCCAGGACAGAGGTACTCTAGGACCGCCTTCCTCTAGTTACTACAGTTTGTCATCAGGAAATTTTGCTTCAGTGGAGTTTGAAATGTTTGGCCCTTTTCTTGAAGTTTCTGCTTACCCAAGTCATCTCCACCTGGGAGACCCACCAAGGAAAATACATGGCAGTTCCTCCGATAGTCAGACAGGCCATTTTCTGATCACAGTTATGTCAAACTGGGAACTCTGCTCCAGGCTCAGTGAGGTCAATCAACTGAAACACACAGCTCTCCACTCAAGACAGAGGAATCAGGATAGCTGAAATCAAAAAATGCAGCCCTGCAAGAGGATAAAAGGCTAAGATTGGTGCAAGCAAATCCCACAGCACAGCCATCTTTCTTATTTCCTTGATGAACCTTTGCTTGCTGACGCGCTCCAGGGTGCTCATGGCACACTGGCCTCATGTCATGGTGCCCAGCATCTGCACCCAAGTGCCACGTGGGCTTTTGCATCAGCACTCGCTGCAGCAGCTCGTCATCACTCACAAGCACCACAGCAATGAGATCACTGCTATCCAATGGCCCCAGAATTGCAGTCCCAAAGATCCCTGTCTCCCTATCACCAGAAGTTACCTTTCCCTCAACAAACCTTCATTTATTTCCTTGCTGCAAAGTTCCTAGGACATAACTTCATGGGCTTCCTAATTCCTGCAGGCTGCTCTATTCTAAAGACTAAACAACGTTCTTATTAAAGAGATCACATTTGGTTTTAAGGGGTCTTTATGCAGTAACTGCATGCTGCAGGAGCTGAGGAATAGCTTTGCTCCTAACCCAGCTGAACCACACATGGTGGTGTTCCCCATGATCTCCCCAGACCTATGCATCAGCAATCAGGGGGATCTCCTGATTGTGCCCGAACTTGAGTTCTCCTCAAGCTAATGGTCAACTATAAGCACTTCTGTAAGGAAAACACAGCAAGCATAATCTGCAAGAATAAAAATGAGACCTGCTGCAGATTCTAACAAGAGATGGATATTCAACTATAGTCCACTCATTTCAGACTTCTTTTCACTGACCCTTGGATCTGATCTCCCAAGTCACTAAGAAATTGCCCACAGTAACTCTCTCAATTTCTCTGGATGCACCGGAGTAATTTTGCATCCTCAGGTTTGAACGATCTTTCTTTGGTCACTTTGGTGATGCTTTTCAAGAGAAGTTTTTTCCATAAGCCAGTTATGTCCCAGGCTTAGGCTTGCCCCACCATGCCCACTTATAACTCGTGTGTTTGTAACAACACCAAGAAAAGCCAGTGTTGACTCACAACATCACAACGTGTACCCAAACCCCAGCTCTCTCCACACTCTCAGTTTTCTTACCCCACTTAACATGTTTATCAGCTATTTTGGAACTAGTGTAACACTGATTCATAATTAGTTTGTCTGACTCAGAAGTGCACAGGATGCCCAACATCAAAGTGACTCTCATCAATGCCCATCCTAAGCTACCCAAATCTATATAAACTTGAAATGCATTATTTTGAAAATGGTCAGATTCATGGACTCCTAGTTCAAAGCAAGAAGCCTCTTCTCCAGGATATCCAAATGAGGTGTTCTTGAGATGGATTGGGATCCTTCAATCGCGTTTCAAATACCAAAGCTTTCAGCATCTTGCGCCTTCTGTAAATTCAACATTGCAAGCAGGCTGACCACGACAGAGGGTCCGATAGGCATGTGTTGCTGGGGAGCTCTGGACATGCTGCTGGATGAACTGCAGGTCCATATAAGAGTCAATCAAGATGGCAACAAAGACCATGTGGCACAGAAGGCCTCTGTCAACCTCGGCCAGATCTATGGGTCTTCCCCAGGGCATCGAGAGGTGAAACACAAGAACAGGAGAGATCTGAAAAGCAGAAAAAATAACACTGAGCCTCAGCCACAGATAAGGAAACCATGGGAGGGGGCAATGCAAAGCGTCAGGACTTTCTGCTCATGTCATCCAGGAAGTCATGCATACCTAAAGGGTGTGCAGAGCACCCCCCCTTACGGGAAGAGAAACCAGAGTTCACAAAGGCAAGAAGAAACTTTCATCTGTAAACAATCTGGTATTTTTCTAAAGTCTGTCTGCAGGGTGGTCAAGCAGAACCATGTAGTACCTGCCATTTGCGTTCATCCTTTAGCACCTATGAGCCATAAGCACAGATCCAGGAGTGCTAGGTGTGATACGAACAAGAAGGTCTTTGATTCCAAGAGCATACAGTTGAGGAGATGAAGACAGACAGAGGAGCTCAAAGACAGGAAGGCAGGCAATGATTTCAACACAGCAATAGGTGAGGCATTTTTGCACACTTCATGCCAAAGCAAAATCCTGATAATTACACAGAATTAAGTCTGGAGATGATTTATAGTATTGCACCTACTCGAGTAAGCCTAAGTGAGAATTACAGCTCTCTAAAACAGGCCTCCAGATAGAGGATTTTTACCTTTTGGATGTGATGCCATATCCAGCTTCACCACTTCGTAGCACTGAAAGCTGGGAAGAGCAGTTTGGCCTGTGGCAGGTATTCCTGCACTTTTCAGATCCCAGCCTGGCCCAGCCCAAGGACACAGCCACTTTACCGCAGGAGCCTCAGCACTGCTTAGCATGTCAGTGCAGTTTTCCGAGCAGGGTAAGATCACCCTGATGGACTGCCAGAAAGGAGAACCTCACACAAAGTGACACGATTCTGGAAAAGCAGGTTTTATGACTATAATTCAGCAATAACCTTCATGCTAACCAGATGGGACGTGGTTTAGGAGCTTTATACTTATTATCCGAATATCCTTAGCAGCATACAGTGATCCAGGTTGCAACTGTGACTAAGTGGGAATAAGATACTTGCAGCACACACCTGGGCAGACAAGTCTTTCAGGGGACAGGGCCTAGCACGTCCTCAGCTACCACCTCCCCAGAAGCAGAGCCCTCCCTGTCATTAGTCTCACCTGCACCACGTTCCCTTCCTAAGCACTGCTGTCCCCACCCTTTATGAACTTTTCTAATTTTGCAGCATCAGGCTTCTCAGCTGCAGACTAATGGGAACACAAAGCATGTACCAGGAATGCTGGCAAAATTTGCTTTCAGTGCGAGACAACTAGAGACCTTCTCTTACCAAGAAGTACAGAGCTAGGAGGGGACTCCGAGACTGCCCAGTCCACCTCTTGCACCATGCTGCAATTGTAGCTACCAAGGCCGACAGAGGTGCAGCCAGCCCTCGCATAGGCCTGTGAGGGGGGTTTTAGAGCTCAGCTGTAATAACAATCACTTCTAGCTCAACACAATCACACAGGAGACCTCTCTCTGTCTCCCTTCCCTCTCCCATTCCTCCCTCTCCACAAGCCTCCTTTTTCCTTAACTGAAAATAATCCAATGCCTTCACATCACTTCCCACACTTCTCAAACATATGAGCTTCCTGGTGATAGCAAGTAAGGAGTGAAGCCCAGTTCTGCATTGTGATCTTTAACACATACACCGAGAGGCGAGGCAACGAAATCTGCAGTGGGCGGGCAGGAGTGGGACAGGTCTGAGATGAGCAAGTTTGCCGACGACACCAAGCTGTGGGGCACAGTCAACATGCTAAAGGGGAGGGATGCCATCCAGAGGGACCCGGACAGGCTTGAGAGGTGGGCCCATGCAAACCCCATGAAGTTCAATCAGGCCAAGTGCAAGGCCCTGCACCTGGGTCACAGCAATCCCAGGCACAAATACAGGTTGGGCAGAGAATGGCTTCAGAGCAGCCCTGAGGAGAAGGACTTGGGGGTGCTAGTGGACGAGAAACTCAACATGAGCCGGCAATGCGCACTTGCAGCACAGAAAGCCAACCGCATCCTGGACTGCATCAAAAGAAGCGTGGCCAGCAGGGCGAGGGAGGTGATTCTACCCCTCTACTCCGCTCTCTTGAGACCCCACCTGGACTACTGCGTCCAGCTCTGGAGTCCTCAGCATAAGAAGGACATGGACCTGTTGGAACGGGTCCAGCAGAGGGCCACAAAGATGCTCTGAGGGCTGGAGCACCTCTGCTATGAGGACAGGCTGAGAGAGTGGGGGTTGGTCAGCCTGGAGAAGAGAAGGCTCCAGGAGATCTTATAGCAGCCTCCCAGTACCTGAAGGGGGCCTATAGGAGAGATGGGGAGGGACTCGTTATCAGGGAGCGTAATGATAGGACAAGGGGTAATGGTTTCAAACTGAAAGAGGGGAGATTTAGATTGGATATTAGGAAGAAATTCTTTACTGTGAGGGTTGTGAGACACTGGCACAGGTTGCCCAGAGAAGCTGTGGGTGCCTCATCCCTGGTGGTGTTCAAGGCCAGGCTGGATGGGGCTTGGAGCAACCTGGTCTAGTGGGAGGTGTCCCTGCCCAGGGCAGGGGGGTTGGAACTAGAGGATCTTTAAGGTCCCTTCCAACCCGAACCATTCTATGATTCTATGTAGTTTTGTACCACGGGAAAATGAGTCAGTGCCTTAATAACCCTCTTCTCACACAACCTGACTGTGCATGTATAGCATCAAGTATGGCTCAAGTGTTCTTCAGTAACACTACATTGTACAATTGACCGCCAAGGTGTTCCTGCCATGTTAAGCCAGGTGTGGCAACAGACAATAAATCCTTCCCTATCCCATCTCCACCACGCATGCCACACGCCCTGCTCAGCCCAAAGTCATTATACTTCCCAGCCATTTTTATCCAGAACAAAAGGGGCTTTGTGCTTTCTCAGAAAAGTCAAGTCTCCCATTATGCTTAAGAGAGCACTCTGGAGAAGCTGCCTGAGCAGATACATGCTCACACCACAGCTGAAAAACCCCCATCAAATATGGACTCAAGGGCCAGTAAATCACAGAAGACAGCAGTACCCCAGCAGGGCTAATACAGAACATTTCACCATGGGTTTGGTACTGGATGTACAGGATGGGGCTCAGGCTTTTACTAATATGTGAGACCACAGCCAAGCTCCTCTGTAACCTTGCAAGGGCCATAGAGACTCACTGGGTTCAGACAGCCCCACCAGTGTACTCCTTTTCGTTAACGCCAAGTACAGTCACAGAACCAGGAGGAGAGGTTTAAGAACAGGAACAACAGAGCACAAAATAGGAATGCTTGCTGAAGAGGAACCAAAAGGGGCAGTTAAGAGACTGAAATGTTGCAGATGGTGTGGAAATTATATAAAGGCATACCAAAGGCTGAAAGCAAATGCGTACCACCTAGCAAAGAAAATCAAACTGTCATAACTGAACAGAAAGGCAAAAGAAGCTTCTGGATATAAGATCATAGAATCACAGAATGGTTCAGGTTGGAAGGGACCTTCAAGATCCCCTAGTTCCAACCCCCCTGCCCTGGGCAGGGACACCTCCCACTAGACCAGGTTGCTCCAAGCCCCATCCAGCCTGGTCTTGAACACCTCCAGGGATGGGGTATCCACAGCTTCTCTGGGCAACCTGTGCCAGTGTCTCACAACCCTCACAGTAAAGAATTTCTTCCTAATATCCAATCTAAATCTCCCCTCTTTCAGTTTGAAACCATTACCCCTTGTCCTATCATTACGCTCCCTGATAACGAGTCCCTCCCCATCTCTCCTATAGGCCCCCTTCAGGTACTGGAAGGCTGCTATAAGATCTCCTGGAGCCTTCTCTTCTCCAGGCTGACCAACCCCCACTGTCTCAGCCTGTCCTCATAGGAGAAGTTCTCCAGCGCTGTGATCATCTTTGTGGCCCTCCTCTGGACCTGTTCCAAGATGATACTTTTCAAAAACTCCTTGTTATTTTTCTGTTTCTTACAGAATCATAGAATCATTGGTTGCCTCATGAAGAAGAAATCTGTCAGGGCCCTGCTGGGACAACATGATCCAGTTATAAAAAGAGGATCTGGAGACATACAGCTCTAAAAGGGAAACTAAATTCATTCTTTGTTTCCATGTCCATCACACTAGATCCCTTCATTATGTGAGCTCATGTAACAATTAATTCCATATGCATATACTGACAGAAGAGGTTACAGAATAAAATCACACCAAAACGCCCAGACAAGGTAGGCTACATCGAAAACTCCTGGAGAAGAACAACATGACACAGTTGCGGTGTCCAATCCTTTGCTTAATTACCCTTTGGACCACAGGTCAGAAGGCGATAGGCAACAGCAGCTTTTAGGAGGATCTCCAAAGGATACTGGACAGAGAACCAGAAAGAGAGAAACACGAAGATCAAGCCTCAGCCTAAAACAAACCTCTTCTCTTTGGTGGGGCAAGAAACAGACGAGCTTGCTGCTAGGGTCAGCTAGAATGAGCTGTGTGAGCCCCCTAGAAAGGGCTGAGTCCAGAGCTGGCAGAAGAGGATAAAGACCGAAGTGATGCAAAATCTGTGGTCTAAGGTATAAACAGTTCCAAGCCCACAAAAGTGGTGTTATGATACAGTCATCACTTGCAAGTAGCTCTTCTTTTACCCTCTCTGTACAGATCTCAGGCTTACTGGGACTTAGCACACAAAGGAAGACTCCCCAGTAATTGAAACAAGGCTGTGTGAAACCTCTCCCCTCCTTTATCTCTCAAAAAAAGTAAACAAGGAAACACTGCTACAAAAACGTTCACACGTCAGAACTGTAATTTCAGTGGCAATGGACCAACAAGCATTGCCCCATGGATCACTGCTTCCTCTTGCACAGCAGTCCTGCCCTCACTCCTGCTGCTCTGGACTAAAACCGCTGTTGCCTACCTGCAGAATCACAGAAGAGAAAGTTAGGAGGGCTCTCCAGGTATTCATCAAAACATCTCCTGGCTTAAGAGTAGATCGTTCTTACAACCACTTTGCCTGGAGCCGTGTTCTGGGTTGACAGTCTGAAAGGTTCTGGGTTAAGGCAGAAGATACATTTTTTGAAAGCCCCATCTTGCAGGTAACCTATAAAAAAGGTTTTCCTCTTGAATATACTGCTGTGGTCAGTGTTGGTAAGACAGCTTTAGTATGAATAGGCAACTGTAACATTAGTCATCATAGCGTCTGCAGCATGGAGCATTTTGGCCCATTTCAGGTGCAGAGCCACCTCTGTCTGCAAACCAATGGATTCACAGGACCAAAGGCATAGTTCAGACCAGAAAAGGAGCTGACTCTCCACACAGGCATTTAAATTGCACAGCTCTGTCTCAAGGATTGGCAGATACCAGAATCGGCCATTCGTTCAGAAAGAAACTGAGCAAAAATTATACCCTCAGATTTATTATCAACATAAATATAGTTTCAAATTGATTCTTATCTCAGCGTAGATCTTTAAAAGAATGCGTAAGCACACAGGTCACGTCCAGCTATGTGACTGCGTAGTATTACATGCCTGCTTGTTAAATGTCACCTAGAGAGACTTTTATAAACAAGGCAATATTTGGTTCAAGTAAGCAGCTTGTCTCACCTCTGTTTGCTTAAGCATTCAGTTACAAGGAGGGAATAAATGAAAAGAAACATTATTGGCTTCAAGATGTTACTACGCCCACACCTACGAATGCCAGTGGGGTCACCAGAACTCAACATGGAAAGTTTGTGTTTAAAGCTCATGAAAGACCATCTATTCTCACCTGCCTGCACTAACAGGCCTTCACTTGAGGCTACTTCTAAGTTGCAAAGGAGAAGAGAGGGAAGCCAAGGGTCTCAGAGACCCACCTACCATCAAACATGTTGAATCCTCGGTCAACTCAGGACTAAAACTCAATCCTGATTTATCCCCTGTTGTAGTAACTCCAGAACAAACCCTGCTCTGGCCACACGACACTCCCAGAGCTATTGTCTGCACACTGCTAAAGGAAGTGTCACGGAGACTAATACAAAGGCAGCAGAGATCATTAAGACAGGATAAAAAGGCCAAATAGCACCAAATATCAGTTTATAGCTGGAATTGAAACACAACTGCCACATTACACCTTCCCAGAGGTTTACACAAGAGATTTTGCTTGCTTTCTACCTCCCTCTCTCTTCTGTAATCTCCTCTGCAATGTTTGTTTTGCACAAAGTCAAAAACCACCAACATCTAACACTCAAACCTTGTCCTCAATTGTAAGCCAAACCAACCTAAAAAAAAAAGGTAATTAATCTGACATCTGATCTTCCTCTCTCGACAAGGTTTCTACTCATGCTGGTGACCAACTGGCTGCACTAGAAAGCAGAAGTGTTGTTTAGTAATGCTCTAAACCCTACCTGTTTAGCTACCCACCAGGGCAGGGTATTGAGGCTATGCCTGTTGGAGACACTCCTGACACATAAGCAGCCAGGACTAAGAAGCATGATCAGTTTTAAGGTCACTTATGTTATTGAAAGACCAGTTTTCAGCAGGAGGAGGCTCAGAGGTAAAACATGCTCCCAGAAACTCAGCCCAGCCTTGAAAGGCTGCTCAGGAAGACCCAGGCTATCACGACACTGGCCCCTCAGCCATCAGTTCTGGCTATACCATGGTGCTGACAGCATTAAAACTATTTGGCACCCAGCACCCCAGGAACAGCGCTACCGGTGTCAGCTGCTGTGCCACGTTCTCACAACTCCCACATCCTTTACCTGAGCGGGTCCTCCCAAAGCACACACTCATCTTCCAGAGGGCCAGGCAAGAAAGGGTGAGGTGCTGTGGGCACCCAGCAATGCTCCTGCCCCTTCTGGCTCTGTTGTGAGTATCATCAGCACTGGAACATCTCTACCATACACTGAAGTGCAGCAAAATATAGCTTTAATTGTCAGGCACTCCGTATTCTCAAGTACAAAGCAGCTCTGCCTCTGTATTTCATAGCTTCAAGAAAATGTTCTTTTGTATGAGTCAGCCACCTGCTGACACTTTACATGTTCTCAGTTGCTTCTCCTTACAGCAAGGCTGACACCTTGTGATACAACATAGTCTAACCTGTCCTCTCTTTTATATATAAAAATATATATATACACGCATGTATGTGTGCATAGTCACCTACAGTGGTTGACAGGTCGTACATGGCCCTAAGAAAGAAGAGAGGGAAAGAGAAAGCCTATGTTATGAAAGTCAGAGATCCAGCTCATGAACTGGAAAGTTTAACTCACTGTCTAGCAGGACTAAACCCATCTCTCATTCTCCCTAACCCCCTATCAGTCAAAGGCTGCCAGCCCTGAACACTCTTCTTAAGTACCTTCTCCCCACACTCATGTAGCACCTTGCTATGCTGAGCACCTGCAAGGGATTCATTTCAGCTCACAGTATCCAGCCTTGTCCTGCCCCCTGCAGTGACCTGCTCTGTACGGTGAGATAAGGAAGGTTTAACCCCTTCCTGCTGCATGTATGTGTCTGATGAAAATTAAACATGTACCGGGCAGGACAATCAATGAACCTGGCTGAATATCACATTGAAAACACAATTTGCCTGACTGTGTCCTTATTTTCCAGGACAGGAGAAATATAGGACATTAAGCAATGTCAGAGCTGTAGAGAGAACTGGGGAAGGGGAAAGTAAGAAAAGCACTGCAGGGTCAGTTCTTGTTCCTGCCTCCTGCAACCTGTCACCCCTCCATAAGGGTCACTGCACTAAGCCAGCGGAGCTGAGCACAGCCCTGCTGCCTCCACCGCACTTTGTTTTGTGGGCTCATGACATCTGTCTGCCAGCACGTCCCTGGGACCAGGCTGCCAGAAGGAGCATGCAAGCACCAGAGGGCACCAGGAGCTCAGCCCTGCTAACCTACCAGCTCTCTCCTGGGAGTCTCTCCCGCCGCCACTGGAGGTCTCTGCTAAGTCACTTACCTGGGGAAAACGCCGTGGGGAAGAAGCTGTTTTAACCAAGCTGGAAGGTTTCACAAAACAGTATCGGTTCTTGTGGAAACTTTACTGGAAAATACACAAGACAAGCATTAGTCATTTCTGTTATTTCTTTTCAGTCATATATTCTTGTACTTCTGATTTCATTCCAATTCAGAACAAAAACACATTTTGAATTGTGACTTTTTCTCACAGACAGAAATATGAACTACGCCCCCCTATAGACAAATGACCACACGGCCACCATTCCTGTGTCTCAGCCCCTGACCCTCCTGTATGATCCAGCAAGTTCTCTCCTTCTTTATGAGTAACTGCTGATGACTTGTCAAATAAACAAAAGTAAAAATCTGCCTCTGTAGCTGTCTTCATGCTAGAGCAACAGCTATATATGAAACTACGTGGGATGAAGTGATGCTACTGTCAAAGCTGACTTAAGCCTAGACATGGAAACTGAGCAACGTCTGCAACAGCTATTTCCAAAAAGATTTAACTACTATTAAAAAAAAAAAAAAGAAAAAAAAAAAGGAGTCTCTAACTATTGCTGACTTAGCCTCCTTAATACTACGATTCTTCAGTCTACACTGTAAATCTTTCCACGGTGCTTGTTTATCCTCTGATTTTATGTACTTACATCACACATCTAACAATACATTGCCCTTTGACTTGACAAGAAAAAGTTCTTCTCCATCCCTAGAATCAAACATTGCTTGGCAAGAGTCTCCGAGTGTGGTCTAAGAAAATGTCAGAGAATGTGGTCTAGGAAAAAGTCACAGTTAGCAAATCAGACATTGACCAATAACTCACAAAACATAGGAAACGTTAGTTTGGACAAGTTCATAAAAAACTGAGCAACTGAGGGCTTTCAAAAATTGGCCACTCGTGGTCACCTTCAGTCAATCCTTGTTGAAAATGGGAAACTGCTTCTCAGTGGATTTGATCCAGATTTGAGTCATCAATTGATTTTTAATTCTGGGCAGGGTGCTCTGTGTCACACCCGTCTAACTGATGCCTTTGCATGGCAGGAACTCATTCAGGTCTCCCACACCCAAAAGTGGCTTCACAAGCACGCAGCACCTTCACAGCAGAATAACTTTGCTATAGCATGATAATGCATTGCAAAGCAAGAAAGAAACCGCCTGAGTCCCAAACCTGCGACCCGTCAGGCCACATTGTCTGCACCAAGGGCCTGGGCCAGCTGGATTCTGTAATGTAGATACAACTTTGACAAATGCCAAATCCCAAATGCTTTTGTTCCGATCTCCAGCAATGCAAAAGAAATACCTCTGTGCGTGTGTAATGGGCTATCATCATGTAACAGAGCTATGTGACATATTTCCCAAGTGTTGTCTTATTAATTCAGCTTTAATAGTTACATAAATTGAATGGGCTCTGGGGTTATGGTGTGGGATTTGTCCATTTTGGCCATTTTATCTGCTAACTTTAAGTGAATATCATTTGGAAACATCATACTCTGCAAAATGTGGACTGCACGGTCACTGTTCCCCACAACCTGGGCAGAAAGCTGTGACCTGGACGTCACAGTCCTTTGTGGAGGGCCTCCGTGTACAATATGATACACTTTTTCAGAGAGGGAAGAGCTAGGCTTTGCTCCAGCTGATGTTGGGGAGTTTGAAGTGAGACCAAAGAGGAATACATGGGTCTCACTCAAATGCAAGGTGAATTTTGCTTTGCTCTTGTTTCCTGATCTGAGAAGAACAGCAAACCTTAAGACCAAGAAGTGCCAAAAACTGTTTCTGCAGTACTGGGGTGGGGGGGGCGGAGGGGGTGGGGAAGGAAATGGTTGAAGGCCTTTAAAGATAACAAAGACTTCTCCCAAACGTTCCTCACACTTTGCCTTGAACAAAAGCCAGAACACCAAGACAGCCTTGTTGGGATGCTGTGTGTCCAAAAGCTACCAAGAGACAAGGCTGAAAAAGAATAAACCAGCTTCATCCCTAGGGATTTTTCTCTTACTTTGAGTGAAACACAGAGGATCCCAGAATAAGTATGTTATGCTGGAGGTTGACCAACAAGCAATTACATGAGCCAAAGTCAGCTTCTAGCATCTCTGCTGAGGGCAATGAGACAGTGGTGGCAGGTAACTAGTTATCCATCCTGAAGTATTCCTAAAGTGTCTGTGACCATGCTCTCTAAAAACAGCTACTTTTTTTCCACTTCCAGCTGCTACATCTGGAGATTTTCAGCTCCACAGTTATGCGCTAGTGAACAGAAAAAGCCTGTTCCGTGGTCTTGTTTACTCCTGAAGTGATTTAGAGCATTCCTGAGATGGGCAAGGACATGAAACTCAATGTCATCTCAACAGCACAATAATTCTGAAGCCACTTAATGCTCTTTTATGTTATGGTTCACTGAGATTTCTCCGTGTGCTAAGGTACCTCAGAAAACTAAGCTCACCTTTAGGCACAGAATTACATTTGAAGTGTGAAGAAAGTAACATGCCAGGAGACAAATACAAAATGGGAAGAGCCTTGGAAGGAGAGAGCAAGTTAACACAATGATGATGCTGAGATCCTGGGCTATCTGTGAAAACAGTTGGGGAATCTAGCTTAACTTCCCAGACAAGGCACACAGCACCTCACGGGGAAGAAGGAAATGAAGGAGGTGTGATAGATTCTGTTCCAGACCACCCTGCAGAGATGCAACGTGTAAGTCACTGAAGTGAGTCCAGATTCACATAGAAGTATATGACGAGAGTCAGATCCTTTATTTTTTTAAGCATTTCCACTGTCACCACAAAAGGCTCACAAAGAAGGAACATTTTGTCACAGTATTGTCTTGTTATCAATAAAAAAGGGCAAGGCAGATAGACGGCAAAGCAGCAGTGAGGCTAACAAAGCTTTGGGAGATGAAGCGTAACAAAATATCTCAGCAATGAAATGCTTCTGAAAGACATTTTTCCAAGGTCATTCATTCTTGAGATGTAAATACGCAAAAACTAATTCCAACTGTGCTGTTATTTATGCTCACCTTCCTTCCAGTTCCCTGATCCCATCAAGTGGTCTGTGACACACTGTAACTCTCTTTTTCACTGAGATATTCAGCCCCTTGTTTCACACAATCCCTCTCAGACGTATGGTGGTGGCTGAATCCTGGAGATAAAGGATTAGCCGTATGAGAAAGATTGTGCCATTTTAGGGTAAAGCGAGACTTTCAAGCAGTCTTGTTTCACTGCAGCATACCCATATGAAGACATCACCTGAAGGGTGATTCAGTTTTGCTACCAGTTTTAATACCAAATTTAAGTTAATCCCCAAGTAGATATACCCTAGGGTGTAATACCCATCCCGTTACACTCCCTTCCCACTGGATAAGAGGGCCTGACCCCTATGAAGCAGACAGTCAATAGAGTGGCCATACTTTTCCATTTGCTTGCCCTAGGAGCAGCTTCCTCCCAGCTACATCCCAGAACTGACCCCCAATGCAGTAATTGTAATGGGCCACTGATAACAGAGCCAATATTTTATTATCAGCCTCTTCCTCATTGCAGAATTGACCAGTGACTCTCACCTGGGCGGCTGCGGGCTTCATACCTCAGGAGGTGCTACCACTGAGGATGTCACCCAGTCCTCATTTCCATACAAAAGCCACCAGCAATCAGGTGGCACTCACCTGTGTGTGCTGTCTGGGGTGCAGAACAGGACCTGGGGTGCAGGCACACCCTGCAACACCCTTTCCAGATACCGATGTGCTTGTAGGCATTTGTTTAGCTGGTAAGGTGCACTGCAGGAGAGACATGAAAACACCCCCAGCCTTGATGATTCCCTGTGACATTCGGGCAGGACTAGCTGCAGATGTCCACAGAGAACAGTGATGGTCATGGGGGTACAGGCACTCCTCTCAGAAAAAAAGGAGCTCTGAGCACCAGCTCAGTAGACGCACGCTGCCACAAAAAAAAAATGCATGCTGGTCCATTTCAGGGATGTGATGGTTAAACTCAGGTTCGTGTTCATATTTACAGCTAGTTTTAAGGTGCAGGAGGAAACAAACAGGTATTTTATTCCAAGTCTCTCACATGCATCTAAGATGATATGTGTGAAGCAAAATACAGAACATAGCCTAGAAAAAACAAAACAGAACAAAAGAAAAATACCCGTCCCCAACAGAAAATTGCTGTAAAGGGCAATATTTGTGGATTTAATTTAAAAATTCTTTTGGCCAACAGAGGAGGAAGAGGTAAATTACACTGCCCAAGATCAAACATGAAGGAAAGCAACAAATAAAATCTATGCAGTTTACCTTACTGCAACTAAAGATATAAAAGCTCTCTGTTTTATTGCTGTAGTTATTAGAACATGTCTGTGCTCTGAAGTAATGCATGAGACACTGATAACTCAGTGGCTGCAAAGTCAAGCCGGGGACTGATTCCACATTTAAGGAAAATCAATATCCTTGACCTCATGTAGGAAGACTGTAGCCCTAATATCTGATAGCTCAAATGCCACCTCTCAGGATGCCCCAGAGAATGCAGAGGTACACAGGCAGTGTGCCAGGTTTATGTTTGGGGTAAATCTCAGTCCATGCTCATCATTCAAAACACCTTTCCCCACGGGGCAGTCTGCCCCGAGGATACACTTACCTTCTGTTGTACTGAAGAAAGGAAAGCTCTGAAAGATGGCAGGAAATAATAAATCAACTGTGTTCACTTTAATAGGAGCTTGGCACAGCCCTTGCAAATGGCAAGGATTAAAGGAATGACCATGTATGACAGAGCAGCATGACTCACCTCCCCTAAAGCTAAATATTCACCTTCCTTTCACTATTGAAATGAAACCGATCCTGTTGCACAACTACACGAGGAGCCCATGCAAAAACAAAAGACTTCCTCTTCCAAAGCCGTCCTCTTGACATTAAAACACACCCACAAAACTTCTTTAAATCAAAGATATCCAAGACGACGAGTTGGTCTCACACCCATCAGCCTGCATCAGTGTTTCTAAAATCTCCCTTATGTTTCTGACCTTAAGCACGTGTCTGACTACTCGGGGTTCAAACAGCTCTGGCCATTCCAGTGGCTGTTATCTTCCCTCACCTTCCTGTATCGCTCAGTGGAGCGGCAGTTCAGCTCCTGGCAAACCCCTCTGACAATTCCAAGGTCTTGACCTACCTTCTTTGAAGCAAAATCCCATCAAACTTTCTATTACTGGGCACAACCTTCCAAACAAGAAGAAGGAAGCATCTTTCCACACATTGGGAGTTCAAGAATGGAATTTATCGCCACAGGATACCAGGGATGCCAAAATGCAATTAGAAAAATTCATGGAAGAGAAGTCCACCATGGGCACTTAAAGATAAATCTCCATGCTCTGGCTTAGGAATTCCTCTGACACAGACAGCTGAAACCAGGGATTCACAGGTCTAATTCAGAGGTACCTGTTCTTAAGTTCTTGCATTCAATTCAGCAAGAGTTTGCACCAATTTCAAAGCTTTTAGGATACAGAGCACTTTTCTGAACCAAAAAGAGATAGCTGAATAGAAGAAATAGTTAAGAAAAATTACATGAAAACACAATGACTGTGATCTTATTCAAACAATCCCTTTGGGCTCAGAAGTACAACATAACAGATTAACCCACCTCATTACACCAGAAGTATCCAAACAAGCCTGCAATGAAACTGTCCTTACAGCTAACACAGACTTAATGCTTTTCTTTACACTACTATTGAGGAAAAGTTTCCTGTACCAAAAAGCAGAATAAGTGCACAACAACCAGTATTTGCAGTGGCAGTTTATGAAAACAGTGTTATGTGATGCCTCTTTGTTGGCTGGCCATAACTTCAATAGCATAAGACTACAGAGGGCTCTAATTCTGACAGGTTCTGAGCTCTCCAGGGAACGCCAAACTTATTCCCACAAACCTATTTGGGAAAATAATGCAGAAATTGTCTATGCAATTGCACTATCAAGTCTTCATCAATGCTTTGGCCCTTCCCGTTTAAAAGCTGTTCTCACTTTAAGGCAGCTTATTTCCATGCTGAATGGGTGGAGAAGGACAGAGACTACTACTGGAGGTCAATTTTTTTAACAAGTGACACAAGTTATGTGACATCTGAGGATGCCTCAGGAAGGGCTGGGCCTTCGCTCCTTGGAACAGAGTCAAAGTCACTTGGCATCACTCACCACGTCCATCCCCTGTGATCAGCTGGATACCACCGTATAAAAAGGTGACAACTGAAGAAAGAGCTACTCCTGCACTCAGTTGCTGGACTACATGCTGCTTTCTTGAATTCACGAGGTTCTGGAAGGAGAAAAAGTAAGTTTTGGGAGGTATGGCTACTTTCTCTTTCAGCTAAATAATTAAGTTAATGATTATTAACGAGCGAGTTGGTACTCTATGTAGGAATGTATATGTTGCTGCTCTTACACATAATTTGGCAGAGCAACTGATCTCCAGTTGAACTGGATGTTGTTCTTGGCTAATTCCAGCCATTCCATTATCTCTTTCAAGGTTTTTTTTAAATAATAAAGCAAGGTGCTCAGAGAAAAGATAGAAACAGAAAGGCACAGTGAAAAAGATGGGTAAAATATGACAAGTTCAAAACAGTGATTTGTCAGTGGTTGTGGCTGCTCTAGGACATAGGATACTTGAAACTTTACTCTCAAGGCAAAGTATTACTACACTGATTGAAAGACTGGAGGGATCTGTGGTACAGGCTCTGTGCTGTATTGCAGTGAGATATGTTACAAAGAAAAACATTATGTTTGTATTTGAGAATTTCTAATATAAGCACGATCTGACTGTCTCTGGTCATCAGGCAGAATGTGATAGCTGACAAAGTAAATCAGGCAAAAAAAAATAACAACTTAGAAACATACTCTTAAGAAAAAAATACAATCAAATTTTAAGAGTGTCTTTTAGTGCTGGAGGAATGTTTTTGTTCACTGGTGATTAATACTAGCTCTGATTATTTGTACAAGGCACCCATCCCTCAGTCTGTTTCCTTTCACAAGTGTTGAGGTCACTGAAATTTCCCTGGCACTAACAACCACCCCAGAAGCAAGGCAAACCTGGGTCACCATCACCATAATGGAGCTGCTGTTGGCTCCGAGGGATGTAAGCAGAGATGCCAGGAGGATCCTTTGCCCTATAGCTTCATTTTCCAAGCTGCAGCATGCACAAACCCAGAGCAGCTTTCCAATACAGCCAGAGACAACTTAGAGAAGTACATTCACTGCCAGTGAGCTTCCATTCACTCTGCAGGGACCCACACCTGCCCTTTGAGTGCACCTCAGAAAAGGCTGAAAGCCCCTACAGCAATTAGAGAGAGAGCTGGTTCCAGTGAGAAGTAAGGAAGTCTATAGCCAGACTGGATGTGCTCAGAGCACTCCATGGTTCTCCAGCTCCATTTGCAGAGTGCTGGGCCTGACAATCTGGGCAGTAAGGAGAATTTCCACAGAACTTCAGGAGAGCATCTGTAGTAAAAAGAGACAATTCACCGATCATTTATGCTTTTTTAGGCTTGAAAAGGTGATCCATTCAAGAAAAGAAGAACAATGAAGGGAAAAGAAAGGCCACCACTTTTAACTGCACTGATAACTTTACTCATTTTAGGTAAGTCAATTCAGATCAACAACCACGCTGAGGGATGATTCCCACAGAGCTGGATATAGTAATTGGTGCAACAGAGCAAAGCACCTCTGGTGTTGTCAAGATTTTGCAGTGTGGTTTGGGCTCCAACACTGAACATGCAATGTCATGTAACAAAAATAGCATGAATCATTAGGAAGTGTGCTCACTATTAGTATATATCTGAGTATATAAGAAAGATGAGCATAAACCAGTGAAGGATGAAAAACAAGCTTAATTTCATGCTCCCCAGTCTCTGTTCTTGCATTTCTGTGGGAGTCTATGATAGTTAGAAGAAAATCAGTTTATGTCCATTCATCTAACTATTTCACTTGTGTTTTTTTTTTCTTTAGGGCCATGTGTAAAAGGTTTAAATCAGGTATGTGTGTAACATCACTGAATGCTGTAAAAAGTTTATTTCTGGGTTATTGATCATACAGCAGGCACTTAAAAGTAACATCAGTTACCTGTAATAGCCACTTATAATAGTCAAAATGCCATTTTATTCACTCATCGACAGCCACTTAAGAACAATCTAGCACAAGGGAACCTCCATGAGGTTACAAACAAAGACTTGCAATACCTCCCAGAGCTCCACAAACTCACGAGCTGAAGGAGAGAGGGTATAATTCTGTAGCCAGGGAGGATTCCTGCTTTAAAGCTGATCTGTTGGCTGGAATGAATGCAACTCTGCCAGAACACTGACCTGCACCAGTCAAGAATCTGGTCAATTTGTCCTGAGCCAAGAGCGACCGGTCTGTTCTGAACAGCGGGTGCATTGTGGTACTGGGCATCTTTCAGCCCATCCCAATGGTTTGCCTGATGCAAACAGGGCGAGGCAACACAGGAGTCACCGCTTTTTAGCTGGCAGCCTGAGTAAATTACATCCTATTTCACGTCATGAATATTGTCCTAACCACTGCTTTCTCTCCTCTCTTTTCCCAGTGTCCAGCATTCCTCTTGTGTAAGTAAAATTTTGTTTGTATCTAAGGCAGCATTTGTGCACTTGAGTTGTTGGACAGGGTCTAGGCACATAAAAGAGCAGAATGGAAGTATTAGGAAAGCTGATGCTCCTAGATGTCCCTGAATAGAAGCCATGTAAAATTTCTGCATCACTTATTTAACAGCTGTTTAGAGCCCTTCAGCGGTCTCAGACCAGCACTGAAAAGAAACACTATTATACATCCACCACTTCCCACACAACATGAATAACAAACACAAGGAGCTGAAGGGAGAAGTTGTCAAATGTGAAACTGGAAGGACTGTCAATACTTTCTGTACACAAAGGAAAGCATCATACATATCCTCGAAGGGAGAGACTAAAATATTAATGTCATACATTTCTTTCTTCTTTCACAGCTCCAACATACTGCTCCTCTGAAAGCAGGTAGGCACCCCTAGGAACTAGTATCCACACTGCTTGGGAGAGATTATGTTAGTGCTAAAATACCATCTCCCAAAAGGTTCACCAAGAGAACCTGAGCTCTCTGCAGCCCACCAATCCCTTTTCTCATCAGACATTCAGTGGAAAACGTTCAATGTTTCCTGCTTCCTTTCCAGTTCAAATCTAAGCTCCATCCTGAAGAGTGATGACTGGTGCAGCCCTTCCCTCCGGCAGTATGCCTGTGCTTCAGTAAGTCACCTCCAAAAGGTCTGTCCTACTAACTACCCCAAAAGGCTGCAAGCCTGGCCACTCCTTCTTGCCCAGAGATTGTCTGTAGCAAGAGCAAGGGAACTGCAAACTCTGACCCTGGACTTGTAGATCTTTACCCTTTTTCTGACGTTAACACGCTTGTGTATGTCTCAGGGCACCAAGCTGACATCAAGGCAACTCTCCTCCATCCTCATGTGCTACATCACAGACCCTACTGCTCTCCTGGACCAAGGGGCTTTCCTGCTCTTGTTTCAACAAGTCAACAGTGAAGTGCTGCAAACTGCTCTAAATGAAATCAGTGTGCAGGTAATATTAGCATCAGAGTGGAGGACCATCAGCAGCTCCCTCTTCAGACCATACACAGGGGCTCTTTAGCTTGGGCTACATCCACAGTTGAGTATTTGACTGTTTTTTTTTCCCCCATGCTGCTATGTGAGCAGAGACCAGTCAATAATTACCTGGGGAGTCTACAGCCCCAGCTCTCTAGTATGTTGTTACTACAATTACACAAAAACGTGAGCACAAGTTTCAGTACAAACCAGCTTTCTCTTCCCTTCTTCCCCTCCAAATCCTCCTCAAAACTTTATTTTTCCATTCTCCTTAACAAAAACAGAAGAGGAGTCTGGCTACTGGGGTGATAAATCTACTTTTTACTCAGCTGAACACCTCCTCCTCCTCCTTCTCTACTTGCATTTACTACTTCTCTCTGTTGAAGAGAGCAGAGTCTACCCGAACAAGTTACTACCTTTCAGCCCAGACACGGTTCTTGCCGTGTCCATGCTCCTAGTACAGTGTCAGCACCAAAGAAAAGAGATTTGCTCAAGCCACTCTTAGGAGTAATTTTCAAGGCAGTATAGATGAACTTATTTGATGTTACATATGGGGATTCAAAGCACACAGGCAATTTCTGTATCTTCTCAAGAATCATAGAATGGCTTGGGTTAGAAGGGACATTAAAGACCACCAAGTTCCAACCCCCCTGCCATGGGCAGAGACACCTCCCACTAGACCAGGTTGCTCAAAGCCCCATCCAGCCTGGTCTGGCCCCATCCAGACAAGTCACTTCCAGTTAGAAAAGCATGACAACAACCAACCTGAAGATCCTGGCAAAGGGATGGCATTCTTGTCCCAATGATTGTGCAGAATCTACCACAAAGAGTTTCTAGTCTTGGCACTACCCCTAAGCATGCTAACAATACCCATAATAAGTCAGCAATACTTTCAGCATTTTCCGTCCTGTTTTCAGGTCCGCAGTGACCGGATTGCATCAGCCACCAAAGCCTTCATGTTAAATGCAGCTTGGGAAGTTGTGAAGTCTGATCCTAAAGTTGCAAACGCAGGTTTCCTGGCATCCTGGTTCCAGGAGACCCTGCATGCCTACCTTCCCTCCATTGGCACCAGCATCTTAGACTGCATGGCACAGCTTCCAGTCACTTGCGATGGCCTGGCCACAGTGTACGTATTATCTAAGCTCAGAGTCTAATTAGATGGTATACATGTGCCTGTGGTTTGATAGAACCAGGAAATACATTGCATTGTCAAACAGTACTTTTTAAGACTTGAATTTTGATGTCTTTTCCTGCCAGCTATGTCTGTTCCTAATTTGTCTTACTACAGTCAATCCACAGAACAGTAAAGATAGAGCTAGGAAAAAAATCAAAGACAGAATGAGATCCCAGGGCCCGGTGTGTGAAAGCTGCCAGCAAAGAATAAGACAAATGCAGTACACTGTCCAGACAGTGCAGTTTGCTCACTGGAATCAGTGTTACATGATTGTTTCTCTTCCAGCCATGCAAGAAAGCAGCATATATTTATCATACATAACATTTTTTACTATTATATTCTATGCCTCTTGGGAACCTCTCCCAGAGAGAGGAGCTGGTGAATGAGATAAGCGGAGACAGGCAGAAACTCAGAAGACGACGTGAAGCAGGACGGAGATGTGAAGAAATTAGCTAGGATATGAACAGGGCTTTACAAATTCACCTTAGAACACAAAGGGTTATCTCAGTTTCTATCATGCACCCAAAGAGAATTTCTAATGTTCAACTTAGAGAAGGAAGTGAAGGGAAATATGAGCTACAAATTGTTATTCCTACCAGAAGCGGGCAACAGGGTTTGTCTCATCTGTCCCTTTTGAATTCTAGGGTTCAAGCTCTGGACACTGTTTATTCTGAGATGGACAACAGCACGAGGCAACTGGTAGCTGACTGGATTAGAAGATTCCTTACCACACATGGTTAGCAATCTGTATTTATAATCCAAATTTTCCTGGTATAATTGCAATAGATTTGACAGATTCCCATATTAACTACTAACACGTATTGACTACAGAATGAGAATTAGCTGTTAAGATGATCAGGTGTTAAAGGACTCTAAAAAAAATTATTCAATAACTTGTCCATACTTTCATAAGCACAATGAGACTGTTTAAACAGCTTTTCTGAACTCAGGTCAAGCTATATTAGAGGAGATCAGTGAGAGTGAGGTTCTTTGTGTCAAACTCATCTTCATTTTTCCCGGTACCCTCCCTCTAAGCCTTTTCCTCCCCATGGTCTCAAAGGAGACCCATGCTTATCTGTTTATCAAGAATTAACAAATTATTTTATGTTTTCAGTTTGTGAAAAAAATTCAGCAAGAGAGTGGCTACTGACCAACTGGAAGAGTTTCCAAAGTTATGCATCATATAATGATCTGACTTCTTGCTGGAGCAGCTTTGATGGGGTAAGAAATCACTTTGAAAATAGGGCTTCCTTCAGCTATTTCACCCAGCAGGCTGTCAACACTCAAGCAACAGAGGAGCAGGGGGATAAAGTGACAGAAACTTTCACTTGCTTATGGATAGCAGTATCGGTGATTAGAGCTACAGGTCAGCGAACAGTTAGACTTCAACAGTCCACACCCACATGGTGCCTACTAAACTTACATCATATATTCAACAATTTGGTTAACTACAGTGCTGTATGGAAGAATTTCTCTCATGTGGCAATTTGTTCAGTAGTTTAACTCTTGCACTGGGTCTTTAGTCACATCTATCTATTCACAGTTTACAGCTCTCGAGGTCCTCACCGCCAGCCAGCTAGCCCAGCTTACAGTCCTTGGCAACGTGCTCTCCAACAGCAGCCTAGCTGCTGCCATCACTCAAGTCCTCAGCACCAATAACGTCCTCTACCTTGAGGACTACTTGACCAAGTTATCAACTTTAACACTGACTCCTCCACTTGACCACAATGCAATGTACTCAATGCTGGAGACCATTTTAACCAAAGTCAGAGAGAACTTCCCCGATCTGTGCTCACCCTCTTTGAAAGACTTGTTTCAGGTGAAACTGAAAAGGATGCTGGCTGTTACTGATGCACATATATTAAGGCTCTTCCCAACGAAAATAGGCTGCACCGATTTCCAAGATATGTGAGTATATCTGCCATCTGCACTTACTGAGAAACAAAATTAACAGAGATAATACATAAGCACGGCTCCTCACCACAAACTTTGTGACTGCTATACATTTTTATCACTTGTTGCTTCTAAGACTACTATGAAAATGAACCTGCAGCACTTCTGTTATCGTATTGTCAAATGCTGCCCTGGAGATTTTGAAATTATCATTTTTAGATTATGACCTCAAGATAAACAATGTTATGTCTCTCCAGAAAAAGCAGTACAGCACAATGAAAATAACTATTAGCAATGGCTGAACTTGCACAGATGATATATGAACAAAGCACCTGAACACTTAAGTGAACGTTAATCTTCTGCAAGGTTCAAAACCATTTCACTTTTCTCTCACTAGCTAGAGTTATCTTAGGTTTAAAAAATATTTGTTTTTTTGGTACAGCATGGCTTATAAATACTCTGATATGAAACACTGAAATCCCTTTCATTTTTATCAATATACAGCTACAAAGGACTGAATTCTGTGCACCACGAGTTAGATCCTGACACACAGAGAGTGGTGTACCAGGCCAGAATGGATTTTCTCAATGGGCAAGCAGCAAAAGAAGGTAACAGATTACTACATGTTACTTTCTCTTATGATCCCGTAAGCACTTTAATACTAAAACCTTACACTAGCTTTGAGCAACACATGAGCAATAATACTCATAATTTCAGGATTACGCCAAAATTCACAAAAACAACCTAAGGGAACGCAGGGGTCTACTTACCTATCCCAGGAGCACTTTGTGCTGTAGCATGGCCAAGTTAAACTGCAGAAGGGTGGGATGATTCTAGTATATGAATTTGGGAAGAAACTTCAGCCTCTTGATTGGCACTCCTGAGCACCACTTTCTACTTCCTGCATCATTCTGAGCTTTTTCAAGGCCCAGCTATGGCTATAAGCACTATTGCTACCTCACCTTCTTCTAGAGAGGTAGTTTTCCAGCAGCATACACTTATCTGACTGTCTTGCATAGATGAGTGTCTGACAGTTTAGACAAAGCTTCCCCTCTCTCCTGCAACAGGCTCTGTTAGGTTCTGACCATCCAACTTACTATCTCTTGCAGGAGTAGCTTGTACATTCACCACTTCTAACAGCCGAGACTGGTTAGAGGAAAACTTTGGATTCTCTAGTATTTACACTGACTACAGTGATTTCCTCCGCCTCAATCCCAGCTTCAATGGAGTAGGTATCACACCCAGCAAAGCTCACATTGGGTTTCCACAAGGCTGCTCCGTTGTGCCACTCTGCAATGGCAGTAGGGTGCTGTGCTTGGCCTGGGGTTATTTGTAAGCTTCTGAGTGGCCATTCACATGCAGAAAGACAAGAGCTGGGGGAGCATTTAAATGCTGCTAGGATGACATCCTTTTCCTTTCCCTTTTAGTTTGAGGTGACCGATTTGCTAACTTCAGTGCAGCTAGGAAAGCTACTCATCACCTCTGGTATCCTAACCAACAACACGAGGGCCAGTGCAGAGACAGATGTCACGGAAATTATGAAAACCCTCCAAACCCGGAATGTATCTGAACTACACACCTTTCTGAATGAAGTTAATTCTCTTGTAGCACAGGTAAGAGAGTTCCTCCAGTTGCAGACTCTATTTTCTACAGGCACCGTCCTTCCTCTTTTGGGTCTCATTTTCATTTGCTCTTGCTCCTGACTGCACAAGCATCTATAGATTTCTCCAAAGCAAATTTCTATAAAACAATATAATGGTATGATTCCAAACAAGCAGAATTATCAAGTCTCTCATACTAAGCAGCAGGGGGGAGAAAAAAAGGCAAAAAAAATTCCAGTATATCTTCATTTACACTGCCCAGCCCTGTATCATGAAATCTGCTGTTCATTTCTGCAAGAATAAAGCCACACTAATACACATAATGACTGAGATACAAAGACAAGCATCTCCATCACACTCCTGTATTGCATCGCTTCCCATTTATTCTTCTCCCCAGATGCACATAGAGAGCATAATGAGCACTGGAGTTCGTGACATAATGCTCAAAGGGATTTTCCAGATCCTGAAGCCGCATTTTGCCTCCATGACAAGAAGAGACTTGGAATCCCTGTTCAATGGGACACTGACCTTGTATCTAGGCTCCATCACTCACAATGAATTGATGACACTGCCCGCTATCAGCAACTGCCCACTCTTTCAAGTGATGTGAGTATAACCCCAGCTCAGTTTCTCTCATCTGTGCGCACTGTAAAGGAGAATGTCACTGTGGCTACAGGGAGGGATCTGACAAGCAGAGGGATGGCTGTGAATTCATCTGTCCCGTCAGAGAAGACACTTCTGGCTGTGATAAAAACATTATTAGCTTGGATCTGTGAAAGCCACAGCAAATAACTGATGCTGACATGTGTCTTCTCTTTCCTTGTCTGGCAGAGTGAGAGGTTTGGACTATGCCTTTGATGACATGACAACAGATACAAAGACTGACATAACCCAATGGATTGTCCAAACTCTTCCTCACTTGGGTGAGCCTTTTCTTCCCACTGAGTTTGTCCAGGCCTCTGGTGTCCCTCAGACCTGACACACGGATTTCTCCCGTGCCTAGGAGTTTTCAATAATTTGGAGCCATGGTTTTTGTAGAAAGTAAATGTCACGCTCAATGAGCCAGTTCCGCCTCAGTGCAGCTGCCCCAATACAAAATGCAACGTCAGACTTTTTTACTTTCTTGTTGACTGAGGGGAGGGGTGATTTTAAAAAAAAAAAAAAAATTAATCGTGCCCTTATTACAAGCACAAACTGCTTTTAAGACTTACTGAATCACTGAATTATTTTCAACATTCTTGTCTTACAATGCTTGTAAGGAATTAAAGTTGAAAAGTAACCAAGCAGCAGTGTCCTGATTTCCATGAAATTACTAGACACCACTTTGTGACAGTCTCCCAGAAATTGCACTAATATGGGCCAACCTGGTTAGAACCAAGTTGATTCACCGCTTAGATGCGTGATGATTGGAAATATTTCCTCTATAATTTCCACAAACACCCTGGAATGATATTAGGTTTTGTGAGTCTTAAACTGAAACATAAATAATTTGCTATTGCTGCATTTTAGATTGTCAGATAGATGAAAACTGGATGACGCTTAACTTCCGAAGATTCAGATCCATAGCTAACATCACAGACTTCGCTGCTGCCAATGAAAACTTTACTGGGGTAAGAGTACTGATTTAGTCACTTGGTGACATTTTACTGCTATAGAGCAAAACTATTTCTGTCTCCTTTTTAGAGAGTCACACAATTCACAGTGGGATTTATCTTCTAAGAGCGAAAGAGTATAGTTTGAACACCAAACATTAAATAGAAAAATGTTGCCCTTTCCTCCTGAATTAGAAACAATAGAAATTTCTCCATTCTCTTCATGAAAGCCAGGATTTTCCACTCTGCTACAGGAAGAGTTCAACTAGAGTTTCTAATTATTCCCCTGAATTTCCGTTCCAACAAGCCCTGGCCAGTTGGTTCACTTTGCCTTACCACAACACCCAGCAGAAAGGATGGATGCACAGCCAGAGCACCTGCACAGGAGCCAAAGGATCTCTATATCTGATGCAGATTCTCTGTTTGTCTTTCAAGAGCCTAGACGTGATTATCAGACAATTTGGTTTGGTTTCCATGGCAGTCTGTGGCATGGCCACTGAAGGAATATTTCCATGGAGCGTATCAGAGAAGTCTAAACTGGGGTCTGCCTCACTCTTGCCCCAACAAGAGAAGGAGCTCTGAGCTCCAGCATGAACATTAAGTATCATAACCTGCATCTGCCAGAGGAGAAAGAGTCCTTGTTCTTGAGGACAAGAACAAGTGAAGGAAAGCTGCAGGCACACATGCCAACAGCGTCAATTGAAGAAAATATGAATCTATATTTACAATTAATTCTCTCCGTTCCAGCTGGCACTCCTGGAGGAGCTGACCGCCATCCAGCTTGCCCAGTTAACACTGTCCCAAGATGTGTTCAGCTCTGTTGCTAACATCGAACGAATCTTTGACAGACTAACCAAGCTGCCGGGTCTCCATGAGTTGGCCGCTTACTGGGATGAGCTTAGCTCTGCTTTAGAGGAGGTAAGTGCAGACAGCTTGTTAATGGGGCTCAGTGGGAGAGGTCTGTGAGGACAGAAGTCTTCCTGTACATCCTGTAAACGTGCAGTAACCTAGAGTAAAAGGTGATACAACAGGTTTGCCAGGGAACCTTGCAGCAGGTTCAAGGCCAGAAAGAGATTATGCCATTGCATGTTGCATTCCTCACATGCTTAGTCTGTGCTTGGGTTCGAAACAGCTGCCACCAACCCCTTCCCACTTAGACTGCCTGAAAGACAGAGGCCAGATGTCCAGCATTTGTAAAGAATAAGGCTCAAAGAGGTCCCTAAAGCACCATCATATTAATTCACATAAATTTACTATTTGTCTTTGGCTCAGGCTCTCCCACATACACAGTTCTGACTGTGCACCCAGTGCCAATCATTAGCTGAGGCTCCTCTAATACAATAATTAGCTAAGGGCCCTTCTTGGCTCCTTGTAAATACAATACCTTTCATCAGGCCAACCGAAGATATGCAAAGTCTCAGTCTGCAAGACTCAGACCCTGCAGGTCTCTCCCTCAGCTAAGATGTGATCACAGACAGAAGACTTGCTACTGGTTATGGCATCATGACTAACTCAGCTTTTCCCAGGACTATGAAAGCTAGCCTTGTACCAGAGCAACTGTTCAATTTTCTGCATTCATCCAGAAGATGAAGCACATGCCTAGAATGGTATAAAGCTGGCCTCCGGCCTGCAGAAATAATAAAAATAGTAATTGTTACCTCTCCTCCCCTCGCCCCACCCTGCCTAAAGCAGCAAACAGTGGAACTCTTTAGAATCCAGCTGCTCTCACCTCATTTGATAAGAAAGTCTAGTGTGGAGGTAGAGTCTCCTCTGGGCTGTACTCAGAGAGACACTGTAGGCACCTCCTGGAGGCAGCTGCAGCTTCAGACACTTTGCTGCTTTGTCACATCAGCTGGGTCCTTCAGGGCTTCCCTGGGGCCTGGCTTTGCAGGGGGCTCAGCATTCTCTGAGAGGCAACAAAGCTCAACAAGAGCTGAAAGCATGCGACATCTGGTATCCCCAGTCCTGTTCAAGGTTCTGCAGCAGAGGTGACAGAAAGGACTGTATGCCTGTTTCTCTGGTGTCGCAGTTCCTAGCCCAGCAAATCCACTTAAACTACCACTGACAGCCAGCACCAAGATACAAGGTGCAGAAGCCACCAGGTGACAGCTGGAAGAGTAGCAAAGGGGTGAGAGTCAGACCTGTAATTCTCCCCTGAACAATAACGTCATGAAACTAGAAAATAAAACAATCTTGACAGTGAAAATAACACACCTGGCAAAGAAAACAGCTGTGGCTGTTTTCTTGAGGCTCAGTAGGAACTGAACTATAAAATGGCTATATATAGCATATACTTTGTGCTGTAAAATACAGGATTGTGCAAAGAGTCTGAGACGTCAGGGAATATATTTAGTATCATAAGTCAAAAGTAATTCAGAAAACCTCTTCTATCTGGTGCAAGCATCAGGAGCTATGCCAGCTTGGCTGCCTCAGAGAATTCCCAAATAGAGAAGAGTAACTTCACTGAAAACTGAAGGTCTAGAGAACACTAACGTTTGTTCCTCCTACTGTGCTGAATTAGTTTCAAAATATTTCCCTGCTATAGAAGATCAAGGTCGGGACATAAAAAAAAAAAAAAAAAATCTCTATTCTTCTATGCCAATTTTGCTGGAAATTTCTCCTGTGTGTAACTTCATACTTCAGAGTAATTTAGTCAGGTCTTGGCTGCACTGTTACAATGCTGTAAAATCCTTATGGATGTGGCATGATTTTCTATTCCTGTTGGGTTAGAAATAGAAACTGCATCACTCAGAAATATTCTTCTCTTAGTTTTCCAATATTCTCCCAGAGCCTTACAGTGGCATCTTGTGTTCCTGCTGCAGCCTTTTGCCAACATCTTCAATATCTCCATGGCAGTGAAGCGCACCATGCTGGCAAGAACAGTGGAGCAGCTCCGTTCTGCGCTCCCCACCTTCACAGACAATGACTACCACCTTTGGTTTCAGAAGAGGCTCATGGCTGTTCTGCCAGGCATTCATGCCACCATCCTTCAGGACATCCCCAACACCATGTCCTGCAGTTCCTACAAGTCTCTGTGAGTCATGCTCACCCTGCCTGAAGCCGTTCCACGTTGCTTGAGATTTAAACCATTTAGTAAAAGAACAATTCAGTGCAGTGGATCAACTGCAAAAGGAGGGGAACAGGGTGCCATGGTAACAGAAAAAGGCCAGAAGACAGTTACTCCCACCCCTCTCACTCATTTGTCTTGCATGTCTTGGCAAGTCACCTTATTTGGCTTTTATTTACTGTATTTATTAGCCCACTTGCTGCTAATTCAGGTATTAGTTACACTCAAACATTTTCTTGGGCCAAGACATTTAGGAGACCTCAATTTGTACTCACTTTGCCTCCGCTAAACCAATAACAAACTCCCCAGGCAACAATGAAGCCAGACTTTCAATACTTTACTTTGATTCTTGTGATATATTTATTTTTAGGGCAGCCAGAGAGAACAAGCCCAGAATATTTCATGTGAGCTGTTCAGCAATGGGTTGGCTCCCACGAGTCCTTCATTTACCCCAAGTCTCTTTCTTCTACAGAATCGCTGGGATCAATGCGGTCTTCTCTGAAATCCCTGCAGCTGGCAAAATGGATGTATACAACTACATTGTGGCATTCCTCAACCAGCAGTCTGAGCTCACTGGTAATGCCTACCAGTTCCAGGACTTCAACCCTTTATTTTGCCTTCAGGATGCTTTGGCAATCCTGGGTACTGATGTATACTGGAATCTTCTCTCCCATGTTACCTGTTTTTCTGTGCCCTCACCATAGGTCCTGCCTGCTCCGCCCAAGCCACAACCAGAGACTGGTTATTACAGTTCTTTGGAAAATTCTGCACAGAAGCACCTTACACTCAGTTGGTTTCACTCTACCACCAACCTTTCAATGCGGTAAGTCTGCACATATCCAGGCTGCCTTTGCACTCAAGAGAGGATGTGCCAAAAAAGATGGAAATGAGATTGCCCAGGTATGAGGTAACAGAATTCAATTCCTCTGTCTTTCTTTAGTATGCCATTTTGGACCTCCTCACTCCCACTCAGATTGGTGACATGATGGTATACTCGGACACACTGACCCGTATGGATGCAGCAGTCCAGCTCGTCCAGTTCTTCCAGCAAAGTGAAGCTGAGGATGTTCAGATGATTCTGACACAGTTCACCAAGGCTGCAAGCATGGTAGACACTACCCATGTTCCCTGCAGTCTCCATCTCCCCTGCAGATACTTGCCATCTAAAGTTATTATTTTACAAATGGCTTTGTAAACACTATGATTTTGAAAGTACATTGTTACAACAGTAATATTCAAACATCTGTACACATCAGGTCCTTTCAGTGACACAGACTGCACTCTTCAGAGTATTGTTTACTTCCATTTGTTGACTTCTGGCCACAAAAACCACTTAAAGAGGTCCCTCCCCACCCGTAGCATTGCAGTTCTGATTGCCCCAGCACCAATGTGTTGATCACATAATTTTGTTTCAGCATAAGATCACAGTCCTGCCAAATGATGACATTGCTCGGCTGCTCCTGCTGCAATACCTGACAAGTATGTCTGAGCAAATGAAGACATACACTGCCGCTGAGTGGAACATCACCTTCCAAAATGAGCTGTACTTCCTGCAACCTGTCATCAATGAATCAACCCTCGCCCTCATTGTGCCCCAGGATTATGACTCTTTAGTTGCTGTGTAAGTCTCCTGGGCATCACTGGAATCTCTCTTCATCCAGTAAACAGGGCAACACTCCTCATGGAGTCAGATTAAAATCTGAAAGACAGATGTGCTGTCAGTCTGGACAGCTCTAGTCTGGGTACTTTTTCACTGCCCTTACTCACAATTTAGTAATCTCAGAAGTTTAAGATGAAACGAGAGAGCGGGGCCACATAAAATCTAGGCCTTAGTCCATACATGCTATTTGTACAACAGGGGTGGAGTATTACAAGTTCCTCAGCAGAAATTTCCAGGCGAAGTAACTGGCCACAGTAACTTGGAGAAAAGACTGTTCTTGTCCAAGGCTCCAGTTAGAGGAAGTTACAAAGAACCCACCATCCTATCTATTCATTTTTCTTGTCCACACAGTGTTACTGCGCTTGATAACACTTACCAACACATGACTGAATCCTCTAGAAGAGATGTAGCACTCTGGATTGCACGGAACCTCCAGATCTTGAAAGGTAATACTGGGAAGCCACACATTCCAGCTAATAAATTCTTCCAGGAAAGCAGGGGCTCAGCTGGTAAACTCCCAGGATGTGTTAAACAACAGTAATACAGTCTTGAACACAAAGGCAAGCACTACTGCATTAGAGGGCTGTCCAAGTGGAAAAATGCTGTCTTTCCAATGCTATCTCACAGCAGGATACCTTGTTCATCTCTGGTGACTGTCACAAAACATGATGTATATTCCTGGAAACTGTTAAAAAAAAAAAATAAGGGATATTTCTGGTATTTTGACCTGATCTGAGGACCCTCATTTTTCTTTCCCTCTCTTGCTATTTATTGCACACTGATTTTGCCTTCTCAAGGTACAAAGTCTAATTTCCCTTTGTAAAAAATGTAAATGCCATCTAGTCCAGTATCCAGTACTGGTCAAGAGCAGATGTCTAGGGAGGATTAAAAGTACCCGACCAGCATAATCTGGTATTTCCCTTTTGCTTTTCAATGGTATCCAAGTAATTTATGTCTCAGACTTTTCTTGAGCTAGAAGGGACACTGCAATGTAACAGTAAATAGGCAGCTATTCTTTTCAGTCAATTGGGATCTGAATTTTCCACTTTTCTGCAATAGCTCTATTGTTTAAAAAGGACATACTGTGGTGGGTAATTCCCTGAGAGTCACTCCGTCTTTTTCCCCACTTAGATGGTCCAACTGAGTCCACTACTGAATGGATACAAGTCACCTGGAAATCCTTCTTCCACAATATAGCCCTCCAGGAAGCCACAGCAACCCTCAACAACTTTGACGCTGTATGTATGATCCCTACACTAAGTGCATATGTGTAATTGGGGCTTTCAGAAATGTTTATCATACAGTAGAGAGCATTAAAGGATTTAATTTCAAGATTGGTAATAGAATATATTCCCACTTCTATGCAGCAACTCTAAACCCAGAAATAATAGTATGTTTTGAACTAGCAGGGCATTGAAAGAAGCTCCAATTTTGAATGGGTATCAGATAGTCAATATAAAAATACACGTCAGCGTTTTGAAAGTCTTCCCTGTGCTGACATAGCTTTGCCTGGGATCTCAGAAATAACTTCAAGATAACAACAATAACAAATCATGACACACAAACACAATTTGCAAAAAGAAAAGTGTGAAACTGTGAAAAAAATATTTCAGCTAGTTCTAGTGAAGAGGGAATTAGCTGATCTTCAGTCGCTGACACTAGTGTTTCCTAGGCCAAAATTCTGGATGTGCTGAGCATCGAGCAGCTGGTGGAATATGCCCTGACTTCTGATGCCCTAGTCAATGTGACCACAATGCAGGATGTCCTGAATGCCCTGAGAGGTGAAAATCCCCAAATCTCAGAACCTAACATGAGTGAATTCCTGAAGAAGTTCAATCTGGCTCTGACACAGGTACTGTAAATTTCATTATAAACATCTTTCCCCTTTCAAAAGGCAGGGATTCTCAGGCACTTCATGTGTGAGAAAGTCCTGCTCATGGTGCCAGGTAAAACAAGCATGCTGATGAAAGGGAGTCATCATCCCCCTCACCATGCCACCCCCAAACAGCTCCCAAGTAACAGACATTTCCACTCCCCACAGGAAGGCATTGTGGGCATCAGAAATGATGAAGTAAGGATGGAAATGCTGACAACACTCTTCACAGACCTTTCCAAGCACTTTTATAAATTTGCTGACCTTGACTATGAATTCTGGTTCCTGGAGAACCTAAAATTCCTCTTGCCCAGCATAAACACAGATCTGCTAGAGTTAATCCCAGGAGACCTCAGCTTCCCAGCCTACACAGCCACGTGAGTACCATGTGCTGAGAGGAGTGCTGCCTGCCAGACTCACTGCAGGAAAGCTCTGGCAGGGGAAGCAGCTCACATTTTAGCAACTTCTTTCCCAGCACAAGTGTTAGCATTTCACGTGGATTTAAAAAAAAAAAAGTCCCAACTTGATTTTTGCAATAAAGGATATTCAGGTAGATTTTTCCACATATACATGTTCTGTGTCATGCTCTACTTAAGTATCTTCACATACCCTCCACCCTTTTTGTTCCCTGCTCCAGAACAGCACGCTCGGAATGAGGCAGGTGTATGCCAACTCTCCCATGCCTTATAAAGCCTGTACCTTTTGCACTTCTCGTTATTACCATTATTGCTTTAAAGTATTACAGTTGAGGCAAAACTTACGCTACATATTATCAAAATAATGTTATTACTTTATTACAACTCTCTACAGTCTCAAGCTGATGATGTCTTATTTCTTGACGCTTGCAGAGTGCGAGGCCTAGATAACGTCTTTCCAGAGCTTCCACAAAACACATCCCATGCTATCTACCTCTTCATCAAAAGGATCCTGGAATCTCAGCTTACTTTCTCAGGTACTAGTCTGCTTTCGGCGATGCTCCATGGCATAGTTGAATTGTAGCTGTTTGTCACATCTGCCAACTGCCTGTCCCTCCTTGGGTCAGAGAGGAATTCACTCACAGGAGCAAGTACAATATGGGGAGGTTGCCCAGCACCTTTCAGTCATTGGGCTTCCCAGGACAGAGTACTGGCTTTCCTCTGAAACATCAAACATTGACTGCAGCTTATAATCAAGGAACCAAAACACTTGGGCATCTGTTCTCTTCCCTGATGCCTCAGCACCATAGCTCTCCCGGTAACACCCTACCAGGAACCCCCGGCACCTGCCAGAACTGCATAGTAAACAACAGCTCACCGTGCCCAAACCAGCCCCACACCATCGGGGATCCCCAGTCCTGCCTGTCCCCCACAGCTCCCCAAAGCCCTCTGCATGCCAAACCCCCCAAGGTCTGCAGCTGCTCAGGACTGAGGGAGACTGTAGGTCGCAGACTTATTTTTCAGCCATGTTGTTGAGAACAACAATAAAAAAAGATTAGTTATCATGCTGTACTGACAGACTTCTTGTACTTTCTCAGAAAAGGTATTTCCTGGCACGTATAACAGCAGCCGAAGCTTCCTGAAACTTATCTTCTACAGATTTTTACATTTTGCTTCTTACAGTGACCTCACTGACTTCTACAAGGACTTTAATGGGGTAAGCACACATGTAGGTCTGACGGCACAAAATTTATAAACAGTTTGTGGAAAATTTGGGGCTGTATTTCAGTCTGGGTATGACTTCAGAGAGTCAAAAACATTGTCTGAAATTTTTTTGATTATAACCTTCAGACACAACCCTACAGTTTATAATCCTCTTATCCTTGTTTCTGCCAACACTGACACTCCAAGACTAGAAACCAAGGCAAACCCACGACTATTTAGGAATCTCAAAATGAGCCTTTTCTTACCAGGCTTCCACACACAGACAGCTCTGTAAAAGGTATCAAAAGTTTTGAACATTTTTCACAAGCTGAACTTCCAGGAGGTATTGTCCTCTTCCATAACTATCCCCAAGGGAAGATCCTTGCCAAAGAAATCAGGAGGACTTCCTCCAGGCTTTTACTATTAAATGTAGTTCATGATTCTTCCATGCATTTTATACAAGCATGATGATCAAGTAGAGGCACTTCTTAGCCCAATGCTTTCCACTCTCCTGCAGAACTCATTGCCATACAGTTTCTAATACTGCAGTAGAGTAAGTTGTCTGATTAGCAGTGAGAATAGAATGGCAATTATGTTAGCTAGCTAGAACAGCTGATGAGCATTACCCTCAGTTTTCTGTGTCGGGATGTAATACGGTTTTTATCCACCCAGGCTATGGAAGGCTCCTCGGTGCTGTGTAGCATGGTGGGGACATTCAGGTGGCTTTAGGGCTCTGATGAGCCTGTCAGAAACATAAACAATGAACTATGTATATGGCTGAGAACTATAATTAGTGGACAAGCAAGCGGCCTTCTAAGTCTGCATTTTCTGATGTGTTTTCCTCATTAGTATGAAGTTCTTGACCTTCTGTCTGCCAGACAAATAGGAGAGATGACAGTTCTCACAAATGCTCTTAAGAGGGAACGCCTTACTGTCCAGATTTTGCTGGAGATGGAGAAACGCTCCTTTGAGGAGCTGACTGAATTCACAAAGGAGCTGAACACTGCAGCAGAAGAGGTACCGTCAAAGCTCCCACCCCAGAGAACTGCATCCTGTTACAAGTCTCAGAAATACTAAAAAGGCCACAACGGAGACAAACTCTCCTTACAGCAATGTAAACCCTGGGCTCTAGACCACTGGGTTAGAGCTCACATGCCTGGGCTTCATAGAGCAGTATCCAAAGTGATTATTCTTATTCATGTTATGGGTTACACTGCAGACACCTTACTCTTTTAAGAAGGTTATTTATTTTCTCTCACAATGTTTATTTAGCACCTTGGTTTCCCTTCAACTCAGAACTCATCCCTTACAGGAGAGGAATAATAAACTTCATTAGCTAAGACTGCGGTCAAATGGCTTTTCTACTGGAAAATGTAAAGCACAGTTATTTCATTAATTCATTACAGTAGTAATCTCATTCAGTTACAAAATTCATTAGTCCAGTGTTACATTGTATTGCACTACTGTGCATTCATGCTAAAACACTGATGGCTTTCCTGAAAACTGCACTCTACATCAGGGGGAGAAGAGGAAACTTCTCCTGCCACTAGGCAGTTTAATCTACCTGTGGAAAGCAGTAATTGCTAAAATCAATTTTTGTGTGCTGGTTTTGTTTCCAGAGGGATCTCACTATCCTTCCTGACCCCCGGATTCGTGAGCTGCTCTTCGATTTGCTTTTTAAATCTTTACCACTCAGCACCTTTACAGCAAACGAATATGCCTTCTGGTTTGGTTCGGAGCTGCAGCTATTCCTGCCAGCTATGAATGACAACTATCTGCAGCTCCTGCCTCTGGGCATTGACTGCCAGTCTCATCAAAACCTGTGAGTCATGAGCAGCCAGCTTCCCCAAGAGTGGCCAAGCTCTCACTACCCCATCAAACCAACAGAGTCACTTCCCCCAGAGTATCTGACATCTCACTGCTTTTAACATACTGAGCTTCACAACAAGTTTTGCATCAGCCAAAATCATTCATCAGATTAGCATAAAATGCCTGAGTATACCTTCATTTTATTTTTCAAGATGTTACCAAGGGAACAACGAGGAGAAAGAATAGTTTGATTTAGACCAAATTAAACATTTCAGTTTTACTGACACTAGTACTTTCAGCTCATTTTTCCTATGGATCTGAATTTTTCCTCTAAAGGAAAAGTGCCCTCCGCAGATGTTTAACCCATAACCTACTTCTGCTCTTGTGCTGATACAGTGTGCAAGCAATGGACAGAGTGTATGAGCATTACACAGACGAGCAGAGACTCTCAATCCATCGCAGAATACACAACTTTCTGGAGACCTACCATAACACTCAAGGTAAATATACACACACTACTCAAGAGCTTTTCTTTTTCTCCCATTATAGTATTTAATCTTTGTGCTTGGCAAATACTTCCTGAGTTTCAATCTTCTAACCTAAAAACTATACACAACCAGAGCGTTTTAAGTGCAAAAAAAGGAAATGTGCAGACTCTCTGTGAAGTCCACTAGGAACATGTCATTGCAATTAATTTTACATGTTAAGGCCCTAGATGCTACAGTGATGGACAGTGGTATAAGAGTCCTAACGCAAATCAGACAGGTAACAGACAACAAGATGCAGGAAACTGCTGACTGGTTTGCTGAATGTGGGCTATTCTTCTGCATTTCAGGCATCACCTGTTTCCCAAATGCAAATAGCAGCATATGGATAGCTGCCAACTATGGCCATTTCAGTGTCCATGCCACTCTCCAGGAGTTCTCTTCACTCAACACAAATTTCAATGGGGTAGGTCACATACTGAAGCTAGCTGTATCTGAGCATTGCCGGCTCCTCTCTACATAAGCATAGCCGATCCGTAACTTCTTGCCACAGCACTGACAGTGATCCCTGTTATAAATATACAGATGTTTCTGTGTTCCTTTTCAGATGTCAGCTCTGGAAAAGCTTTCACCAGCTCAGCTGGCACAACTAACACTGGAAACCGGGGCTCTGGCTGATGAAACAAACATGATGATCATTATGGACAATCTAGACACACCAGCAGATCTTGCTAAGTTCTTTGCCACGCTGAACAACATCGCATCGGTAACTTCCCTTATTGCGCTCCAAAGCTTCTCCACCCAAACACTGCAGTGACTTGAATCAATGCCTGCTGTCTGATACCCAAACCCCAGCCCTGGCCGTAGAAAAGATGGGCTCATCCTACAGCCTCACTCCAGTCATCACAGGGAAACCTGCCTGAGACAAGGCTACAGGCCAAATCCTTGGATAGCTGTTCCTTAAAGGCCTGGGGTTGTAGTAATCTGTTTTTCTGTCCAGACACCAAGCTATTCTTCGTCCCAGGGTCTATACTGAGCCATAGCAGGGTGTGATGGGAAGTATCAGTATAGCCGAGTATAGCTCAGGAAAAACAGACCTACAGCAAGCACTATGCACTCTTTCCAAGAGCTCCCTGCTTGGGTCCTCCCTTGGTGATACTGATCCAGTCACCTTTATGGTCACTTCTCATGTGTGAAGAGAGAGATGAAATAATCCTGAACAATATCTTAAATCGGGGAAGGCTTAGCATGATAAACTACGTGTTAACTATACTGAAAAGGTGTTGTGTGATTACAGGTCGAGCTTCAGAACAGTGACCTTGCCCATCTCCTACTAAGCACTGCCTTGCGTAAAATAGCTCCTAGTTTTCCCAAAATGAAAGCTGATGGCTTTGCTGACTGGTTTCAAGATACTCTACAAAACGTGTTGCACACCGTGAATGAAATGATCGTTGCAGAGATACCTGTCAATATTTCATGTGACTCCTATCAGCAAATGTGAGTCATCTGTTCTACACGTTTATCTTAACTGAGCATTTCTATTTATTTATGCTGTATATGACTTTCTAGCGATACATTCACATATTCCTAAAGCAGAGTGTAACGCTCCCCCCGAAAAGCAGAAATAACCACCAGTAAAACACTCGGTATTTTCAGGCTTGCATGCAAAATACCCTGAAACGCAACAAGATTTTAATTAGAGTAACCTTAGCAATTCTGTGACCTCTATCTTAAGGAATTGCATCAAGTAGAGAGCAAACTTTTTTGAAAATAAAAACGGCCTTAACACATAGGTAAGCTACATTCAGTCTGATCTGAAGATACTTTGCAGTTACTTAAGAACCTCTCTAATAAGGTCTTGCAATAATGAATAACAACGAAAGCTGCTGAAATTTTTCTAATGGAAAAGTTTTTGTTATTGGAAAATTCTGATTTGATTAAATTAAAATACTTCCCATAACCATCCCAACATTCCCTCCTGCAGGTTGAAGGGTTTCAACAAAATCTATGCTGGCATCCCCACAGAAAACAGTCCCCATGTTTTTGGATTCTGTAAAACCTTCTTGACATCAAAAGTGAAATCAGGTAATGGCATAAAAAGTCTTAATTTGGGAATGTACTTTGAAAGCTTTCCAGCGCACTCTGGGCCTGAGACGCAGCAGGAATTCCTGTAGTGATGTCTGAGATGCTCTTAACGACAAGAAAGGTAAAGGAAGCATATACTTACATTGTTGCTCCAACACTATGGCCTTTTCCTCTTACTGATGGGATTCTCACAACTCCTCCTGTATTTTGGATGGCTCACTAGTAAGTTTAACCATTGCCAGCCACAACATTAGGTTGCCTAACACTGTTAAAGATAAACAAGCCCAAACTTAGACAACAGCACAAAAGCATTATTACTGAATAATGAAGATTCTGGTCTCTCTCATACCAATGTGAATTCAAAGCATTCTGAAAAGGTTTAATGGGAATTTGTAAGAGTGACTAGGGTTTCCAGTCAGAACATCAGGAAGGAATATGTGGTCTCCAGTGTTCCCAGTATCATTATTTTTCCAGGTGTTGCATGCGGCAGCGTAACCCAAAGTACTCAGAACTGGCTGGAAGTAAATCTTGGAAATTTTAGCAAATATGCCGAGTATCAGGACTTAGTGACTTGGAACAAACACTTTGTGGGAGTAAGTGTTTTTAATATTTTTTTCCCCCACTAGCATTCACTGTGAGAACATGGTAGTATTCCACCATGAAAACACACTACTTTCCCAGCATCTGCAATGCCTTTATGCTCCACACAACATGAGAGGTGATGGGTCATTTTTCTTAAAAAATACTCTGGCATAAGTGTCTAATTATCACAAACGTTTCCACTGCTTTTCACTGCCTCATGGCACTTGCAGAGCTACAGTAACATTCAGAAATGGGATACTACACATCCTGATGGAAAAAGGACTTTACAAGTCCTGTAGATATTCCAGCCTTGCAGATTTGTCCTGAGTCTTCTTAGAAGCACTAACATTTACAAATCACTCTCACGTGCTTAAGAAGGTTGCCATCTGCTTTGTGTCCCTTTCCACAGATGGATGTCTTGGACAAGTTATCCCCACCACAACTAGCATCCCTGACGCTTTCATCTGATGCCATTAATGAAGAGGAGGAGATGTGTCAGATCCTTGCAAAACTACATAACAAACCATCAGAGGAAATCTATCAGTATTTAGACCAGTTCAACAGAGAGGCAGCCCAGGTAGGGTTATTAACACTGCAAGTCCAGCGTAAACTCATGCAGCGTGGACTTCAGCTATCCAGAATCTTAAAGACGCCTTCAAAGATGGTTTCTGAGCTTCTGTTCTAAGTATGAACAACTGCAACAAAGCATATCATGTACAACCTCTCATCGTGGCTGTCTGGCCCAAAGTATTCAAACACCAGTGTCCAAGACTTAATGGCTGGATGATACTCAAGTGCATGCTCATGGCAACACTGAGGTTGTACTGCGCAGAACTACTGAACCTCATTATCTGTGGCCCTGTGGAGGAAGCTGATCCTCACAGCCACTTCTCTCCTAAGACATATATCTGCCTATGCTTGAGTGGTCACAAGGGGCCCCTGTGCAGCCAGCGCTTTCAGTGAGCCCTGGAGTGGCAGAGCGTCCCTGCACCATGTTCAGGGACAGCTGCTGAGACTCTCATAGCTATCCCTTGGTGTTGGCTACCTATATGGCAGGTTCACAGGACATACCTAAATGCATCTTCCCTTCTCTGGGACTCGCTCAGTTGTTTTCTACAATGCTATTCCCTGTGGCTTTGCACTTGGGTCTCTTTAATCCTGCCTTCTCATTGATGCCCACTACTTCTCTCTTTCAGCTAGCAATAACCACTATTAAGAATAACGATGTGAGGAAAAAGATGCTCACTCAGTTCACAGGAGACATCGAGGCAGAATTTCCAGCTTTCAGCCCTGCTGAATGGACTCGTTTGCTTGCAAGACTCGCTCTGCTACTGCCAAGTGCTGGCAAGGAGGACACCAAACTGTTCCTGTCCCACATTTCTGGTTGTGACAGTTTCAGAGCTCTGTAAGTACACAAGGGAAGTGTCCTCTTTACTGCATGCAAAATAAAAAAGGGGATCATCAGGAAAGAGCAAGGAATTGCCAGGGCTGCACTGTGCTAAAGAACATCTGTGCAAGAGCCCATCATTTAAAGAAACATTCCATCAGTCAAACAAAATAGCCAGAGTCAGATCTTCCTTCCTTTGAGTAAAACTGTGCAAAAGCAAATAAAAATGTTTGCTAATATAGTACAAAGTCAATTATAATTTCTATTAAATAGATTTTACTTATTTGTAAAATACTGCAACTAGGAGCAGTAAAACGAAAAAACATCAAGAAGAGATGAGAGGAAATATCCTGTCTAATGAAACAGATTAAACTGAGAAATAAACTCCAAAGGGCAGCACTGGAAGGAAACCACACAGACAGTCACATCTGGGCCACACAAAGCAAGGAAGACTGTGCTGCCAACAACAGCCCTGCTTTGACCTAGGAAGTATGCAGGGAAAAAAAGAGCAGGGCTGGGCCCATAATAGACATTTCCAATCTGGTCTTGAATTTCCCTTTTCTGGCACAACTGTATTCTCAGGGGCTGGCATGGCACAGCCCTGCTTTTTGCATCCGTACAGCACTTGTGTACCTATAGCAAATGGTTCAGATCTAGCAGTTTGCACTGGCTATTCAGAAAACACTCTGAAACGAATTTGGCAACACAGGGAGGGAGGCTAATTACCCATTTCATCAGCCGTTCAGGGGTTTAACTAATTCAGAAAGCACACAAAGAGATCACTAGGGGAGGCTGTACTATCACAGTCTCTAAGGACTTTTGACAACAGCCTAGACAAACGTCTGCACAGAGCTAATCCTGCCCTGGGGCACGGATCTCTCAAAGTGCCTTTGGCAGTCCAGTCTTTCACATACAGATTACAGCCGGTAAGAAAGGAGCAAAATGCCATTTCATAACAAGTAAGCTTTCCCTTCCTCTTTCTTTCATTTTGTGAAACTGTTTCTGCTGAATTTTCTCTCTCCCATGCACAGCATCATGGCACCAGCTAGAAAGCAGGAATTAAATCTTTCTCATGTGATTTTCCTCCACAGTGTGTCCTCCTTAAGCCAGGCATACACGTCCCTGTTGCCCATGAATCAGCAAGGCATCTGTAGCACTTTGCTGACCTTCCTTGAAAGCCAACACACCACGACAGGTAACATGGGCCAAAACCTAAAATGGGTTTTTAGCATTCCTGTACATTCTAGCAAATCGGAGGGAAGGCGAGTGACACTCTCTTGTTCTCCTGTGCTGCAGGTTCTGCGTGTGCGTTGGGACAGGAAACAAGTCTGGAGTGGTTGCAGAAGAACTTGGGGGCATTTGCGTCCAATGCTCATTATGAAGATTTCACCAGGTTAATGACAGACTTCAACGGGGTTAGTTTGTTTTCTAACTCAGACCTGAGAGCTTTGCCTTTGCTCAGGTCCTGCATCATGCTCTGCTACAGCTCATTGCATGCACAAGGCTGAGCACACTCCTAGATGATCTAATTCAGTAAACAGACATTGCTCCAGCCATAGTAAAGCTCTTCTTCCCAACACAGGGAATCCAGCCAACTCCATGGCTTACGTCTCTGCCTGTTAGCAACATTTTACTTCTCTCTGATCATGTCCCATTGGTTTTGCAGCTCAGTGTAAGGGACAATCTCACCGCTACCCAGCTTGCCCACGTATTTTTTGGCCCTGGAGTCCTGGATGATACCAGCATGGTTGAAACCCTCCTGGGCTCCCTGGAGAGCAGGCCAGCTCTGGACATCTCTGCCTTTGTTGCCGAGTTTGTGGCCACTGCTTCTCAGGTGAGATACCAACCCTTGCATGGGGATGTTGTTTTAGTACACAGTGAACTGAGAGAACAGCATCTTGCAGAAACTACTGGGCTTCAGCCCATATGGACCTAGAGAGTATCTTCCCAGAGCTGGTTCCCCTGTCAAACACGTTATTCCACCCAGACCCACGCACTTACTACAGCAAGAGCTACACAACTGCATCAGGTCACAGCTGATTTGTGTTCTTACTTGCTTTGTTTTGCAGGAAGGCTTATCATCCCTGGCAAATGTGCAAGTCCGAGATGCCATGTTCAGTGCCATCTTTCACAAACTCCAAGGGCAATTCCCTACTTTTAGCATTTCACAGTACAAGGACTGGTTCCAGAACAAGCTCAGCTTGTGGCTGGGCAGCATAAATGCCTCTGCCCTTGCAGCTATCCCAAGGAACATGCCTTGTAGAATATACCAAATTATGTGAGTACCTCATTGCATGCATTCACTTCAACTTTCCCCCGCCTTCAGCTTTTGTACGTAGCAAGAGAATTCCCATGGCCCTGATTGGTCCTATCTGAACACAGAAACAAAATTATATCATGGCACTTAAAATCCCAAGCTCACCCTTCCTTCCCATTTTCAATCCCAACAGCTTCATTCTCTCACAGCTCCAGTTTCTGATCAGGGCTGTGCCATCTCTATCCAACTACAAATTTGGCATAATAATGCTTGTTTAACAATGCAAACTCATCCAAAGGAAGAAGTTTGGTTACCACCGAGAAAACAGGCCATAGACTGCAGAGGTTTTGTGTGCAATCATGTTACAAACATTTGGTGACTTCAGTCACCAAAAACAAGGCTTTACTGCTATAATGAACCTCCTGCTTTCTCTTCTCTCACAGAATGGGTGGCTTAGAGGGCAGCTTTCAACAGATGTCTCCTGCTACCCACCGGGATGTTTACAGCTTTGCAAAGAGCTACCTGTCTGCTAAGGCTTCTCAAGAAGGTATGCTGAAGGCGTCCTGCCTTCATACTCACAAAATTATGGGATGCTGGGCATCTACCCATGAAAAAGACAATCCAATTAAAACTGGAAGATGTCAACTGCTTTTTGCTCTATAGCAAGGAGAGACAGAGAACAAAAGCATCTGCAGAAGCAGCTGTGTTTCTCCTTAAGGCTGGGACAAGCCCTGGTTTTAGTCATTGCCCCTCTCTGCGGTGGCAGCTCACCAGCTAAGAACTGGACCATTATTGGTACCTCTCTGGCTACCATTACCACAATATCCCAGAACCTCCCAAATTTAACATTCTGACCCCTATGCCTTTGCCAAAAGATATGGGAATGCCAGGTATACTTACATGGCTGAAGGTACACATTGGGCATTAGTCACTTCAGTGATGTCAATATCATCGAGGGATTTAGGCACCCAGATGTTTTGGGCAACTCCTGTATCAGGACAGTCTTACTATTCCCACAGGAGAACCATGGGACCAAACTGCTGGTTATATCGCCCTTGAATTATGCTTTGTTTAAAAGGTGGCGCATGCGTTGAGAACACCGGGGGAAACTTGGGTTGGCTACAAACAAATCTGGGCTCCTTCAGCTCCTTGGCTACATACAGAGACCTGACTGACATGAATGCAGATTTCAGCATTGTAAGTAACTCTGCAAGACAGAGCCCTGTGCAAGGCTCAAATCCTGCCTGACAGCCCTTCACAGCTAGCAAACACTCCTGCTGTAAGGCAAGGACGGTAATTTTAATATTTGATTTCACAGGTTGATGCTGTGACAGGACTCAGCCCAGAGCAACTGGCAGCTTACACACTGGCTAGCGATGTCCTGCGTGACATGGACAAAGCAGGCAAGGTCTTCAGCTCTCTGACCTCTCACACCATTGGGGATTTCATGGATGCATTCAATGCAGCTGCAAAGCAGGTAGCAACTTCACCTCCTGTTCAAGAGGCTGGAATAAAACAGTTTACACATGAAGTGCGTGCTAATGTGGGAGCTAAGTTCCAAGTGCAGAAAGAGGCCACAAATCTTAATTAGTCTAGGACCCATCCTGGTAGGGATGCAGATTCTCTGCAATGCTGCCACTCTTTAACCTCGTAGGAACGTCAGTGTTGTCACAAAGACTAACAAGTCTCAGGGAAAGAATGAAGGAGTCATTGTGCAGGCACTGTATTATGGTCTCCTTGATCCAACCGTAACAGCCCTGTATCCTCCACTACCTATAGCCATGAGCATCCTCAGAGTATCCCCAGGATCCTGTACCCATAGGCCACATGCTGGAGATGAGCAGCACGCAGGCAGTTTGTGTATGTGCACCCTTAACTGCCCAGGAAGAGCTGAGCCCTGGACACACAGTCACTGCCGCCCCACATGCAAGTGAGCAGACAAACCACCAAAAAACACACACACAGCAGCAATCTTTGCATTTGCAAATTAAGTTAATTACATCTTCTTGTCTTAAGACGAGTCTCCAGTAGGGTTACCTCAGAACTGTAGCATACTTCTTGGCCCTCAGTTCAACTCCTTTTTACCAGTCGCAGTTAATATAAACTGCATTGTGCACTTTTAATGATGTCTTTTTCTTTTGGTTGAAGCATAATCTGACTCAGATTCCTCATGGTGACATGAGACGATTCATCCTGGGGCAGATCTTCTGTCACTTAAGCACGGTATTTGAGCTCTTCTCTACTGCGGACTACGTTGCATGGTTTGGAGGAAGGCTTGGCCTCTTCCTGAGCAGCCTCAATGCACAGAATCTCGGCTTCTTACCCAGTGACATGACATGCGACTCTCTTGCAGCCATGTAGGTATCAAGTCCGTTATCATTTCAGTGACACTCTTCTTACTTCTCTCTTTGCCTGCAAAGATGGGAGCTCAACCACTAGGTGAGGAGAGCAGCTTCCAGTATCCCAAACATCCAGTGCCAAAGCTGAGATTCTCATTTGGTAAATACCATTATGATCTTACTTGGCTACCGCTGCAGTTTCACATTTCAGGCCACAAACAGAAGACCCTAAGCAGAAACTCTCCTTCACTCACATACACCTGCAAATCCACATAAAACCAACCAAAGAGCCTAATCTCCTGAAGAAGCACTTTTGGTCACACTCTGATTGATGTGTCTGTTCCCTGGCATCAAGGGAGTGGAAACATCCCCCGAATGCAGCCCTAGCACCTTTCCACTCACTGGCAGAGAGCTCTGCAGATTCTGTCCCAGTGGCTGTGGATTACTTGGTTGTGGCTGTCTTACCCTGACTATTCATGTCCTGCAGAGTGAAGATTCTGAATGAACACAAAGCCCAAGGGCCCTATGAGAACCCAGAGCACATCTACTCCTTTATAAAAAGAGTTCTTCACTTCCAACTGCAGAACTCAGGTAACAAACATCTAGGCCTGCTCTCTCCAGGTATTCAGGAACACAGAAAGGTAGAAAGATTCAACCACCTCATAAAGCGTCCTTGATTTCAGGTGACATGCAGACCTGCTCTTTCTGTGGGAAAGAGTCATTTTTTTATTTTAGCAATCTGACAGTTAAGTGCATAACCAGTGCTAGGCCTTTAGGGTCTCCCGAAGTCAGCAGACAGAGAAGCATCTCTACCTTTGGATAAGCTGCTTCCCTGGAGAATAAATGTACTGAATCTCCTGCTAATTCTTAATGGAGTCCTCCCTCACTCCTCGGCCTGCTGCTTAGCCCTTCAGCTCACAGTGGTCAGCAAAAAGTACCATACTTCTCTTTAGAGGACTGAAACCTCTCTCAGATGGCGCAGAGCTGAGGTCAAAAAGCAGCCGCTGTATCAAGAATGAGCCTAGAACATACGGACATGGAAGGAATGTGGCAACCCAAGTATGCTCAAAGGCTAAATGATTCCCCCTTCCACTGTCTGGTAGGGTTTGGATCCCAGAGGGAACTTGCAACATGAACTATTATACATATTTCACTGTCAGTGGGGACTCACAGTGTTACAAGCTTCTGCGATTCCGCAAAAGAAACGATGTATCTTCTGAGCTTTGCTTTTCCTTTTGTAGGCTCCGCCTGCACCCAGGGCACTGCCACAGACAGGGAATGGCTGCTACAGTATTTTGGTTTATTCACTGCTTTCGGATCATACTCAGATTTTGCAACACTGAAGAGCAACTTCCATGGGGTAAGGGCTAGATATGAAATATCTGGCATTTTATTCTTTGCCATTAGGCTGACAGGGACAGAGTTCAACTGGATTAGTTTGTTATTTGTGTTGCTCATTTTCTCCTATGTGCTTCCATTTTTTTCTCATTAAGTTTCTTCTTGTTAAGTTTTAATGCTAAAATAGTGTCAAAAGCACTGCCTCTAGGAGATAATCATCTTATCTGGAGAATACAAATTCAGTAGGAAGACAAGAATTTCGATGACAAGCTCCAAACAGCAGTGGCTGATAAGTCACAGGAAGAACAGATAGTAAATTATAGATGGTCTGCTGAGAACATTCTCACAAATCACCTGTCTATCAGCAGAGAACAGATACTATTAATTTAATCCCAATAAACACTGTGTGCTGCTTGTTGTCTGAAACCCTGTCCAGAGAGAAGTTAATGTTCCTTATAGGTGAATGCTCGGGTGGGTTGAGAGAGATGAGCAGGAGAGAATGCTGCCTCCAGGCCTCACTCTGTGCTCCCTCTTCTTCAGCATGACTCCCTAGACCTTTTCTCAGCTGAGGCACTGGCCCAGCTAACTGTTCAGAGCAAGACCATCTACAGCCCCTCAGCCATCCGGAAGGTCCTGGAGGTAATCAGGAACAAAGAGGAGCCCCTCCACTACCTCAGTGTCTTCCTAGAGGACTTCAACACTTTTGTCCTGAAGGTAAGTAACCCAAGTGCCTGTGATGACCAAGTCCTGGGGGGCAGAACAGGTCACAGGTGAACTTTCAGACTTCCAACTCTGGGACTCTCACGGCCAGATATAAAATAAATCTGGAAGATAACCTAGAAGGAGTTCCTCCTGCTCCAGTATGATCTTGTCTCAGTCTAGCTCTTACTCCAGTTTAACTTCTGTGCACAGAGCGGTGTAAAATGTTCTTCCTCAGAGGAACTTTGGGAAGCACACCCACCACTCCAACCTAGAGCCAGGATATAAACAGTAAGGGTTTCTTTACTGCCGATCTGTGGCAGTTTAACGACTTATGAAAGGTTCTGGACCAGGCCCCTAAAATTGTTAGCATCCATTAAAACATTTGTGTATGAGCAAGCAAGAAAAAGACTGCTGCTTGCCCTACTCCTGGCTGGGCTGAGGACAAGTTAACAATAAGCCAAGCTGAGAAGCCTGAGCGTGCCCCAGCCTCGCTTTATACGCTTGTGACCACTCTGCTGACTGCCATAACAAAAGCAGTGGCTGTGGGAGTGCAAGGGAAAGGAAATTCAAGCACCTGGCCTGCTTCACTGTCCAACTCTGTTGACAAAAGAAAACCTGAATTGTCAAGGTCAACTCCCCAACAAGGCCGCAGCCAGGCCATATTTCCAACTTTTATTGTTAAAAGGAGAGGAAGGAAGGGGAGGAGAGCAACAAAGAAAAGAAATTGTGGTTATTTTGGCAATTTTTCCTTCACCACTTTTTTCGGCTTAGCTTCAATATTCAAGGCTTTCTAACAGCTCTGCTCATCATCTGCTTCAATTTCTTCCTCCTTCCTCAGAGCTCTGATTTCCTAGGAAGCACTAAGGTTCGAGAAACAATGCTAATGATGACAGCGGAGATCATCTTCCCACAAATTACTGACATGTCCCTGGAAGACACATCAATGTGGCTGCACAGGCTGCACGTCCTGCTCCCCCATGTGAACGCAACAGTGCTGGAGCTGCTGCCCCTCAGCATGCCGTGCCCTTACTACCAAGCTTTGTAAGTGCCTGCCCGCAGCGCTGCAGCTGCTTTAGCTTTGTGTTGCTACATGAGCAGTCACTCTTGCATCACTAGTTATCTATCAATCAGGCAATTTTACCTTCATGTTTGGCATCGAGTACAACCAAAATCAGACAGTGACTCTGCTCTAAAGGGGGCATTTTCTTGTAGACGGATAACAAATACTAATCCTTAGTCTCAAACACACCATAAATTATATAGCCCAGGAGAAACTAAAACTGATGACCCACATGCTACAGGCCAACTACTAGCATCTGCCACCTTGGTTTGTCAGCATTAAGAAGTTCTCCTCACCCCACTACGCTGATCTCCACTGCTTTGCTCACATAGAAATCACCTGTTATATGGTTTCTTCCCCAGCATTGCGGCAATCGATGGAGTCTACCCAGTGTTGTCAGCAAGGAAGAAACACGATGTGTATGAATTTCAGAAGGCCTATTTGACAGCCCAGTTCACAGACTCAGGTAAGGTGCCTACGCATAAGTTCCCAGTAAAGCACTAGTATTCGTATGGAGCATCTTTTGTATTCCAAATATTGAAGATTTTTACACCTAACAATCACACTTCTTCCCAACACTGAGATTCGGTCACTTCTGCTGTTCACAACAACCCTGTGAATGAGGAAGGGAAATCACTTCTCCTTTTGAGCTACAGGGAATACTGGTGTAAGGAGGTACAATATTATAGAATGAATAGGATATAAGCAGAGAAATAGGATTTCCATTTGGTGTAACCATTTCCCCAGTCTGGAAGTGAATCAGAGTGCAGAAGATCAGACCCTGCACTTGCAATAGGAAGATTAGACATTCTTCTGCTAGCAGATATTTAGCCATTCACATTAAGGATACCTAGATGCCTCCTTCAGTATATGTTGTGGCTTTTAACGCTTTGGATCTGTTTTGGTTACAGGATCAGCGTGCCAGGATGGAACAACTGGGACCAAAGACTGGTTGCAAAAGAATCTGGGAGAGATCTGTTCAGTAGCTAAACTAAGTGAACTTCAAACCTTTCACCCAGACATCACTGGAGTAAGTTTTACTAGTCTATGCACTGAGCAACAGTAGAATTAGCACCAGTTTCCAAGCAAAACAGATCGCCTCCTGGGCTTTGCACTTACAATAATCAGTAAGGGGAAGATGCAGGTGATTCCTCACACCGTGGCTGCATCTCTTAAAGCTGGGATCAGCTTGGGTTTATACGGTAGAGTTTACTAGATATGACCCATGTGCAGCATCAGGGATTGAAATACACATTCCAGCTGCTTGCCCTTCTCTTTACAGCCTCTCTTTGATGAAAGATATTAATTGTTATCACTGGTTATCAGAACCAATACTAAGAGCCTGAGATATGTCTGAAATACAGAGGCATACTCCGCTACGAGTGGTGAGGGAAACTTCTTTTAAGTAATCTTTAAAATCAAACTGGCTTAAAGGTCACAGTAAAATTGCTAATGTGGGTATTGCCTTCCCTAATTCCTCCAGAGAATGACTCTTCAAATTACACTTTGTCTTCAAAGATACTAGAAGTTATTTGCTCAGGTCTACCAAAATACCAGATACATTCTAGTATTCTGAGTTTAGTCTAATCAGTAGCAATGAGTTGCATATCCCGAGGACACACTGAATTAATCTTTCAAGTTGCCTACATTATGATACCAAGCTGTAACTACAACAATGTAAATGATGCATTAAGAAAAGGTGTGACAAAGGGCAACATCAGTAAGACCAACAGGAATTGAATCCTGCTAGACTAGTATTTGATTGGGATGTATGTGTCTAAACGTTATTAGAATATTGTTGTCACAGCAAAGACAGAAATTGCATTAATGTAATAATTCAAGTACAACTTGAAAATCCAACAATTATGCTTTCATGTGAAAAACAAAGATTTTCCCTTCATATGATGTTCTAAAAAAAAAAAAAAAACAAACCTCCACAGCTGTAAAACATGCCTTAGACAATGTTTTAACTTCACACACTGTGTAAGCCAGTGCTAGTATTTATTAAAATGCTGATTTTGTTTAAAGAATGGGTGTGACACTACCTACACAATCACCAATAAAAGTAATGTTAAACAACACACTTGGTATGTTTCATATTGTTTCAGACAATCTTACTGGTGGTACTTAAATTAAATTGACAATGTAGGTAGTGGTACAAATATACTAGTTGCTACTGGTTGAACTAAACTAAAAAGTTTGTAATCCCAAAACATAAACCAGTTCACTAACTACTAACGGTGAAAGCACAACCCATTACTGTATGCCAGGCAGACACACAAGAGCTTTTGTAAGGGAGTTATACTGATAAAGAAAACCTCCAATTTTGACATTTAGATTAATCCTATGCACCAACATTATCAAAATTCACCACAATTCCCCTATTTACTTGAAGTTAAGTCAGAAGATAAACATACTGTTCCATACAAAATATCTTAGCCTACCACATCCACAGCATCTCAACAACTTCCAGCAAAATCTTGAAAAATACAACTTGTCTGTGTTCACATTTGCCATCTGCACCACAGCAGCTCAATCCAATATTGCCATTCATTCTGCAGCTGAAGCTCTCAAAGGAGAAATGCTGATGTGAGTGTCTTGCAGACATTCACTCTGATTAGCAAGTTCCCTGCCAAATGCTGCCACATTAAAAATCCTTCATTTTCATCACAGAAAGTGACCTCTCTCTGTCTTTGAACATACGCTATAGCAAAGAACCATCTTCTTTCAAAACCACGGTGAGAGGTTTCTGGTCTATCAACAATGCCTCAAAAAGGCTTGCAAGTCAGAGACTTTACCATTGCTTTGATGTCATTTCCTGTTCTCTTATGATCTACCTCATTCTGTGAGGAACGATACTGTATCGGAACGCATAATATGAAACCCATCAGGGCTTGGGGAAAGCCTTGATTCATCTAACCTCCTCAGCACAGCACGCTCTGTAACTTTTTAGCAATGACTGCTTTGCTTTCAAATACAGTGCTGAAAGCCTTTACGTGTGAATTTTTCAGAGCAGCTAGAAAAAAAGCACCTTTCCCCCCCTCAGCAAAATAAACCATTTTATATGAGGAGAAAGAAAACAGAGCAATGTTACTTCAACACCACTTTTACAGAATCACATTTCAGAACAAGGTTGCCTTTTAACTGGATAGACAATGGCACACAACCACATTCAGTCTGGCAACGTCCCACATCTTCACCTTGATAAAGAAGATATTGCATTTACACCAGCATTACACAGCTCAGCTTCCTGCTGCTTTTTATTTAAATTCCCAGAGAGCAGACAGTACTGTCTGGGCTAACCCAAGGTGTAAGAATCCCTGGAACAAAAATCTACTACCTAATATGACAGGTAGAGAGAGATAAAGACTCAGCATACATTCAATTTTACAAACAACTGAGCTAAGCACTAATTGCAAGCCAGCCTTACCTAAAGCCTTTTAACATGGCAATAATTATTTGGAAGTTTTATTTAGGGTCTTAAAGACTGGAGCAGGTAACGTCCTACGAACGGTCTCAGCCAAGGCATCCCCACCAAAGGGATTAGTGTAGAAAAGAAGGCAGCAAGAAAATGGTCAAGACAGAGCAGGGGAAGGTGGGAGGAAAAAGGAAACTGAAGTGATGAGGTGGAAGAGAAAGGGCTATTGCAGATGGATGCTGCGCACAGGAGACAGTGGAAGCTGAAAATCCAAAAGAATATTCCTTGACAAATCTAAATCAACAATTGTTAACCAACTACAGGTTTTCAGGCAGTTTTATGAGATTCTCCTTAAAGCGTAAAAGGTACAGACTATACTTAAACTAATTAACGAGCTAAACACTTCACAGGCAAGGAACTCCTGCTCATACGTAACAGCCCGTTTCCAGGGGGATATCCAACATTCTCCCCTGAAAAGCTTTTTACATAAAACTGAAGGGGTTTTCACCCTCATCCTCCCTACAGCTGTGGCACCAGACTATTCACACCTCACTGTTCCATAAGGAAATGTGGATCTGCCCTGGCATAGCCTACTTTTTGTCTCCTTCTCAAAGCGCGCTGCCCGCAAACATCTGTGGTACCACAAAAACATTCTCTCTCCCTGACTGTCTGGTGGAGGACTTTGCTTTAGAGCCACTTGGTAGCCACAGCCCTCAGACAACTCTTTTACATGTGTTTCTTCTCAGTTTAAAGTTCCTGATCTCGATACCCCAGAAGAGATGGCACAGTTGACTGTTAACTCAACACTGACCAGCCTGGAAGATACGCTCTCAATCCTGGCAATACTTGAGTGTGGATCTTATAACACAGTTGACAGATACATGAGGCAGTTTAACATGTGTGCTCGCCAGGTCAGTCCTAACAGATCCCAGGTATTCTCCAACTCTCGTGTCACTGTACTAGAGGAAGGTCTATACCATGATGAACTGCCTCCATTGTACAGCTCACATTATGCTCCGAATGTAACGGCAGCTGTCTACATGTAACAGAGCTGAAAGGCAGAGAGAAGCTGTGGTAAATACTAGACAACTTTATAAGGAGAGATCTCAGCAAGGGGCAAGAAAGCGATCAAGGAAATAGACTTAAACCCGGATAGGCAATTTAATTTAATTACAATAATGCTGCAGATGTTCCTTTGGTAGCCTCTTCCGATTTAAATGCTTATCCAGAACCACAAGCTGTACTGATGGGTTTGCTCTTCTTTATACCACAGGCAAATCTGACCTCATTACCCAGCATGCTGGTTAGAGACGCGATACTGAGGACAGTACTACTAAAGCTAAGACCTGAACTCCAAAACTTCTCCAGCGAAAGCTGGGCAACCTGGTTCCAGCAGCAGCTGCCCTTATTGCTATCTGGTATTAACAAAACCTATCTGGCATGGCTGGGGACCAACATCTCTTGTGATTCCTATCAAGCAATGTGAGTTTACCACAACTCTTAGGGTTATGACAGCATGGCAGTTAAAAGTTAGAGCTTCAGCTGAGACCTCCACATTTTGGATTTCTAAGATGGAAGGACTGAGCTCTGACTCCCTTACTGTTCTGTCTATTAGCTGAAACCAACACAGAACCACTAGGCAGGAATCGCATAGAGATCTTCCAGGTCACTCAATTTGCTTGTCACTGCTGAAAGGCTGTGAGTAAGTCCCATATATTCTAAAATGTTTTTCTGTTCATATAAATGGAAATATTCACAAACTACTTCTGTGAAGTCCCATTACGAGATATGACAACCGCAGGCACCACCCAGGCCACACAGAAGGTTGGAAACAATGGGTCAGCTTCCTTAAAACTCCAAACAAATGCAGTTCCTTTCTAAACACGTCCTCTTTTATTTCCCAGCATCAAAGGATTCAACATCGCTTATGAGGCTCTTTCACCTTCCAGCAAAATTGAAATATATAACAGCTACATTAAAACCTATCTGAGCCAACAATCACATTCAACAGGTAACAGCACCAAAGAAGTAGAATAATTTAAAAACCCAAAGGACAGAGAGTGATCACGGAGTTTGTTTCCAGGCTACAAAATATCAGTTATGGGTTCCTACCTTCACTCAGCCGTCCATGTGGCTGGAGCCAACTTCACTGTGCAGGAATAAAGCAGGCCCGGACTCAATTCAAAGTCTCCTTGGAGTGGTCCTGTCTGTGGGTCCTACTTGCACTGCATGGGGATATTTCCCAGAGATAGAATCAGCTCCAATTCAGGCTCTTAATTCAATAAATAATCTAAAACAGTCATCACCCACGGGAATGGTGTCCTACTTCCGTGCCTTTCGTTAGCATCATCATGGCTGCCCTGAAAGGACAGGTTGTCTTAGTTTGTAACACTGCCTTGTCAATAGACCTGTAGGTTTTTTTCCCCTCTTTCTAGGGATTGCCTGTGACATCCAAAGAGGAATGGGAAACTGGATTGATATAAATCTTGGAAAATTCATACAACAATCCTCCATGCAAGGTCTTGTTTGCTTCAATGCCAAATTTAAGGTACTGAGCTGAAAGTCTGTACAGAGTGATCAGCAATGCCACAGTTCATTCTTAGTAACAACATGTACTGGGCTTCAGAGGAATTAAGATTTCCTACACAAAGGCCAAATCACAGCCCAAGATGTCATCAATCATGTCCCTAATACATTCATAGGCCTTAATCCAGAAGAAATCAACATAACACAGTAAAATCGAGCACTGCTGCTAGCTCTGCCTTGGAGACACCACTATCTCTGTACAGATCAGGGCCAGGCTCGTGCACAATCCCACCTGCACTCTGCCTGGGAACAGCTAACAGGATCCAAGCATTGCTGTATGGCTTAAGTCTCTAATATGTAATTACAGAATGAGCAACTCCACATAATTTTGTGTGAACGTACCTAATTCTTGTATCATTTTTTCTGCGTAGGAACTAAGTGCTCAGAGCCTGAAAGATTTGCTGGGACCTAATTTTGGGTTAGACCTTGAAGCAGGTTATTCACAACAGCCATCAGCAGGTGAGTGAAAGAGGACTCAGGAGTTACCATCAAGTTTTTCCTAGTACTGACACCCTTACCTTTGTTTAGGATACAAACAATTTCCAAAAGGCTTATATCTGCATAGCAAAAGCATACAAAAAGGTTATTCCTTGTCTGCCTCACAGCAAATTCTCTCCCACTGTATAGAAAATAGTAGCTTATCACATGAAAGTAATTATGTGCCACATTTTGCAGTGGAACCTCCTGGCATAAACTCTGCTGTAAACTCAGTAACACTGCACAAAATACCGCATCTAGGGTCAACTGGAAAGTCGCAGTGGGTCACACTTAGTTCACTGCGAAGGAGTGGCAGGACTATCGCACAGCGCATGTTCCTCAGTGCTTTGGACAATCCAATTGTAACCCACTTTGCAGATGACTTTCACTCCTTCCCTTGGGAGTCTACTCCACTAGTAAAACATTTCCAAATGGGCTTATGGGAAAGCTATCAGGAGGTGGAACGATTATTCCAGATCCTTGAACGGATCATTGTCTCTGTGGACAGTCTCTGTGGACTCAGAACTGATTAGGTGCCTTAATATTTATTTCAGCACCTCCTGTAACCGGAAGAGCAACAACATATATGAAAAAACACACGTTTCAGATTTTTTACTGTGTTCTCCCCCTCTGGCTACTAAACACCGTTTTGTAAGATTATATCCTACCCCTAAATGATAAGGCATTCTAGGACAAAGAAAGCTACACAACACTTCAATCAACACGACATTTACTTTCTTCAGAGCTCATCGCTTCTTACCAATAATCTAGAGGTGCAATTGCAGGACGTTAAAGTCATCTAGAAATCTGCAGAGTCTGGTGCATTTGTTGGTAAAGTACGTTGCCCAGAGCCCCGTCTCCACACCTTAAACAGAGCTCTTGAAGCTGCAAGGACAAAGCCCAACAGCAGTTTCAGCATCAGGCCCCAGACAATACCAGTTTCTCCTTACATTCTGCCTACAGGTATGCCTGGAAAAAACTATCATACAGCTCTGCTTATTAACGGCACACTGCACTTCGCACTTTCCATCAGGGTACTTCTAAAGGCACTGCAAAGATTTTTTTTGTTGTTGTTAAATAAAGCTCCTGTTAATATACATTAGGTTGCACTTTGTAAGAGCCCAAATTTGCAAGGCTTTCCTTGAAACACTGCTGACATAGGGAAATCTCCAAGCAGGGTCTGCAATCAAGGTGCCAAGTTCTCAACTAGACACCACTACAGCCTTACCAGCAACCTTGAAAAATTGTTACACCACTTCCTCCACTGCTTCTCATGTCAATAAAATTGTTTCTTCCCAAGAACTAATCATTTCTGAGCTTTTGAACCTCTAACACACAAAACATCATGCATCCGCATGAACACAGCGGCTGCTCACGATTTACAGCTTTAAATCCTTCTGCCACACAGGCAGGAACCTGACCAGCTGCCACCCTTGTGAGAGAGCAGTCCCAAGAAGGGTGATGGGTATCTAGGCCACCCCCACACGCTCAAGGGCTCTGAGGACCTACTCTCTCCAAGAACAAGATGCCCAGCACAGGTCTCACACTGTTTATGAGGCCAAGGGCCGGGATACCTCCCTCTCTATAGCGCCTACAGCTTACCTCAGTCTAATACACTTTCCACCGTGGCCTATAAATCAACAAATACCCTGTACACAGCCTGCCGGCGGAGCACCCTGCCTCAGCCACCTCGTCCGCCATCATGGCCACCCCCTCCCTCGCAGCCCGCTCCGCGCACGCGCACTCACGCCGCCTTCCTTTCCGGCAGTGTGGCCTTTCCCCTTTTACGACAGTGTGGCAGCCCCCGCCTCCCCCCGCTGGCTGCCGCGCTCGGCGGCGGCGCGGCTGCGATGGCGTCTCCCTTCAGCGGGGTGCTGCAGCTGACGGACCTGGACGATTATATCGGGCCCTCCCAGGTGGGTGCGGGCCCGGGGCTGCCAGGGTCAGGGCCGGGGGCGGTGGGGGACAGGGCGCGGCTCTGTAAGGGGTGGCCCGGGCCTGCTCCCGCCCCGCCAGCGCCGCCTGGGGAGGGTGAGGAGATGGCGCTGAGGGGAGGTGGGTGACAGCCCCAGGCCGGGACAGCGGCTCTCGGCCTGGACAGGGCCTGGCAGCGTGAGGGAGGCGGCACAGCACGGGGGCAAAGGGTCCGAGGCCGGCCCTTTCAGCTGTCCTTCGGGTGCTGTTAAATAAAATGGTAAAAGGAAAAAACCACGGAGATCCCTCGCTGTCTTCTCCAGACAGTGTGCAGAGAACGGAGAGGGCAGCTGATCGGTGCAAGCCTCTGTAAGCAGCTGAAGAGAGAAATCTTGGCCCAGCAGCCAGTCAGTCATTCCCAGCCCGATCTGGAAACTGCCCTGTTAAATCTTAATGTAGAGCCCCCAAAAAGAAAGCTTGAACCTAAACAAGCTCCCTTGCACACTACTGATCCGCACAGATGCTTATGCCGGCATGGCAGAGAGGTGAGAGTGAGCAGCAAGGACGGCTCAAGACTATTCCTTTAGAAGTCTGGAAGCACTAGCAAAAGTACAAAATAGTAACCCTGGACTTACTTGCTGACACATACAGCAGAAAAACTTACCTGAAATGAGATCAGTGGAATGGGGCGTAGCAACTCCCATTAACTCTCCTTGCAGTTTCCTAGTGAAGTTTTCATGTAAATAGTGTGATCTGCTTTTCTGTTTCAAGTAGAGATCATGGTTTTATTCAGTGAGCATAACTGAAGAATCATAACGAGTTGTTCCTGCTAGTCTCTGAATCTTGCAAAATGTAGTAAAGCTGGATTAATTTGGGGGTGGGGGGCAAACTGAAAATATTTGCAGAGGAAGAATGGTAAAAGGCAAAGAGAACCGTAGCTGCTGAAGTAGGACAAGGAGTCATAAGGTGCCTAAACAATAAAAATCCCACAAAATGCAAAAACACCCTTGAGACTTCATCACAGAACAATACAGAAAACTGGAAGCAGTCCATCTGAGGTCGTCAGAGTCCTTTCGACATTAAATGAAACTTCATTGGCACGAGCCACATGTTGACTGCAGTGACCACGCCTCCATCAGTTAAAATTTGCGATGAAGAATGCAGGATCAACCATAAGATTTTAGAGAGGAGGACTGCGCAGGCAAACCTCTGTTCCTTTCAGGGCTCCGTAAAACATAGCTGTGTTCTTCAGAAAGAATATCAAAATTGTCTTCTGTTTTTGGTATGATGCTGGAAAAGTGTTCCTTCTGTAAAAAAGGGGTAAGAAGTTTTTGCTTTTACATTTTCCCTTGGTGGTTATAGATGCTGTAAGTAAATCCAGCATAGCTTAAGGGACAGTAATCGGCATTCACTATAGAACTAGTGTTTGGGTTTGATCATTCTAATTTATGTTATATTTACCTCTTCCACGCATCTTCTCACTTTCCGGCTTCATTTCTCTATCAGGAATGTATCAAACCTGTAAAAGTGGAAAAAAAGCCTGGAAAAGCAGCAGCTAAGATCAGAATTGAAGCAGATGGAAGCTATTTTCAGATCAATCAGGTATGTGTGATTTTTCTTCATTCTTGTGTAAAATATCCAGAAGACATGAGTATATTGTTAAGTATTTGAATAGTCTACAGCTATTTAATGCTTCAGAGGACCAAGATGTTAGAAAAGTGTCGCTATTGCTGTCAGGATTCTCGTATCTTTTTTCCAAAGTCCAACTTTTTAATTGCTCAGTTTTATAAGCAGTAATTCCAATTTTATGTCAGTCTCTTATGCTCTGAAACACTGACATTAACTAGTGATGATTTTCTGGATAAGAGCAGATAATCTGAGAAGTCTGTTTTGCTGCCAGTACTTAAGTATTAGCAAATCCTAGATTATTTGCGACAATGTCTTTTCTTAATGCACTATGTCATACAGCAGAGTGCTCACAAAGAGATTCAATTAGATACTCTTAAATTTTGCTCTGATTTTTTTAATAATATTTCAAAGTATTTGTTAAATAGACTACAGAATTCATAAGCCTCCCACTTCCAAAATTAATGCCAAGTTTTGTAGAACAGTTTTCCTGTTTACGCAGAAAAGGTTAGCATTTCTTAGTTAATCAAGCTGGGAATTCATCTAGAAATGGTACTTTTAACTTTAGGCAGATGATGACCTTTTGACTTCAAAAAGGGGGATACAGCACTTCCAAAGGAGTCTGGTTTCTTATTTTAAAATTTTAATTTAATGCTACCTAATTGCTCAGTCTGTTTCTGACTTCATTGAGAGGTGACATTTAAGAGGAGAGTCTCATGGGAAAACTGACTTATTCAGGTCAAATATCGTGAAAAATATTTCCTTCCAGCAGCAAGCCACACACTGTCTTTGATACGCTGCCATACAGTTTTCCCATTAGCATCCATGTGAGTTTTGCACGCAGAAGGATTGCAGAACGCTCAGTATCAATTGTTAGCGAGCTTGTAGCCTGGTTACACAATCTATTTAGAAGGAGTGAAATTCAAGTTCCTGTGAAGAAACAGCTCCAGTACTATTCAATAACACGACCAGCGTCTGACAGAGGTGACAAAGCTGGCCTGCTTTCTCCAGGGTAACACTCAGTGCACACTGGAGGTTGGTGCTTAAAGGCTTAGGACCTCTGTGCTCTACAGTTTTGTGGTTGAAATAGCATCTGCAATCTGTAGCGTATCAGCCACCCACAAGTTGAAAAAGTGAGTAAGACAGACCTTATTTGCTTCTGGGATAGTATAATTTCAGTGTTTCGGAGCAATGGTAGTCCACACGTTTGTGTGATAGCACAAATAATTGGGGCCTAAGCAACTGTTCTGTATTTGATGAAAGTTATGTTCTTGGTCTTGCTAAAATTTTCCTGAAGTTCCTCAGCATATTTGCATCTGTGTGCCAAATAATCCCATTAAAAGCAGCAGGCTTCAAAGATACTAGTCTTCCTCCTCATCATACTAAAAATAGAATACACTTTTTTTTAATGATAAACAGAGGCCATAAAAAGGGCAACATCTTCGTTACAAAACATAGTAAAGGTGGGAAAACTGCTACCTAATTCTACACTGTGATCAGAACTGAGTCTAATCTGTTTCCTTATAGGATGGAGGAGCACAAAAACTGGAAAAGGCTAAAATTACTCTGAACGACTGTTTAGCTTGTAGTGGCTGCATTACATCGGCAGAGAGTGTTTTAATCACTCAACAGAGCCATGAAGAGCTCTGCAAAATGCTGAATTTTAACAAGGTAGGTGACAAGCCATGGCCAGGTAGGCTGCAGAGTTTGGAAGTTTTAATAGATTGGTATGATGTATCTGCAGATGCATGCGTGGAAACAGCGCACGTAAAAATTACTTTCAAAGATCTGAAGGATCTGAGGACATTCTCAGTGCACTGTTGTGTTTTTTCCGATTTTTAAAAAGTAATCATGGGTTTGTAAAAGACCTTTAACGTGGTAATTTACCGACTTCAGAGTTAAGCTGGGAGATACTTTCTGAAGTTCTAACGTGCTGAAAGTTCTGCATGTGCCGTATTAATATTGCCTGAACAATGTTGTTGTTTGTTTGGTTTTTTCAAAGACTGCCGCTCCCAATGAGCAGAAATTGGTGGTGGTTTCTGTTTCACCACAATCCAGAGCTTCACTAGCTGCAAGATGTAAAATGGGTGTTCTGGAAACAGCAAAGAAGCTGACTGCGTTCTTAAAGAGTTTAGGCAAGTGGTATTGCGTTCTGTTAATCACAGAGGGGACGGCTGGGATATACGTTAAGCATAACTGTTATGAGTGGACAAGGTTGATGTGATTTAAGCTCCCCACGGACTCATAATGTTTCATAATTGCCATTAGCTAAAATGCTAACTGTCTACAACTTCAGTTGCATAATAAACTTGGAGTGATGGAAGGAAGGAACTTTAAAGTTTATATTTGCGGTCCTCCTGTCACTTTTGCTCGTCTTACTGTGCTGACGTGCTAAGGAAAAAGGTTCACTCTTAACTGCAGAAGCTGATACCTGTAAATAAGACATAAATAAGCTTGGCTCCTGTTTGACTGGAGGCTTTTTCTTGTCGTTTGCCATGTCTTTCTTGTGAATTTTAACATGGATGCTGTACTGCCTAGGTGTGCACTATGTTTTTGATACAACTTTTTCAAGAAACTTCAGCCTATTGGAGAGCCAACAAGAGTTTGTAAAACGCTTTCGAAAGCAATCTGAAGACAAAAAGGCTTTGCCAATGCTAGCTTCTGCCTGTCCAGGTACGGTATTAAGTTGGTTATGGAAATAATAAAACGGCATACGAATAGTACACTAGAACAAAAAAAAAATCAAAAAGCTCATCAGAAAAGTTTAAATGGATAAATTAACTTAGAGGATTACTCTCTTCACAATGCAAAGAGATCTTGGTGTTAATAACAGCAATGATCTATACAGTTATCTAATGATCTCTAAAGTTACATGTCCTTTGTTTTTTGTGCTGAAGCGACGCTGAAAATGGTTATTAATGGGTACTGAGCCTGGGGTCGATGGCAGGGTGGGCAGAGTTGTTGGGCTGCTTGTTATTTTTTTAATTTAATTTGCTAATTACACTCTTACCAGGTTGGATTTGCTACGCAGAGAAAACCCATGGCAGTTTCATCATTCCTTATATCAGTACCACCAAGTCTCCACAGCAGGTCATGGGCTCCTTGATCAAGGGCCATTTTGCAGAACAGCAGGTAGGGGTCTGACAATACTGTGCTTCATGGCAAATTGCTAAAATCAAACGCTTTAAGCCGATTTTTTTTTTTTTGCTACATGTTACACATTAGAGTTTAAAGGTAAAAATTATCTTGCAGAAGCCAGCAAAGGCAGCATCGTTCTCACTTCTATTTTATCTAATGAAAAGTTATCAACTAAGGCAGTAACACCAACCTCTGCATGTTGTTTGGGAAGGCTAGAGAAACTCAGTTTTCTGTGTCTTTGTGCTCCCATCTTGCCTGTGTGTGGTATTTTCGTGTTGTTTAAAGTTGGTGAATAACTTAAAATAAGTTATCCAAAGACAAAACTGCAGTCAGTGCATACGTGCAGATCATGTCTTGTCTAAAAATTACTTGCTTGTTCCCAACTTAATGTTCTGTTTCAGTTTGACTTAGTTCTGTTCTCAGTCTTTAACCTTTGGAAACTTTCCAAATGTAAATTTGATATTTAAAGACTAGGGTTATACTAATAGCCTAGATTTGTCCAGTAAGAAACTTAAGCACCACTTCTGATTGCATGATTTATTGTCCATTAACGAGCAGTGGTTTAACACTTGCATTAAGTAAATGCTGACATCTGCATACTTGTTACAAATATTGGCAGCTACTAAGAATATTTGGCACAAGATACTGAAACAATGGCCTTGAGTCAATGACTTATTTCCTTGGCCTGTGCTTATTTCTTGGATGGTCATGAGGTTTTTGTCTGACTCCACATCAACGGCTGGGAATTAGTAGCGTGGAGGAAGCGTATTCTCTAACTGCGTAGTTGGGAATTCACTTCACTGACTGACTTTGTCTGGATCATCTGTGCTAGCAAAAGGAGGTGGGGGGAAACCTGTAAAAGACCATACTGCTGACACTTGCTACAAACTAAAATTGGGTTCTATGAGAGAAGTAATTTAGCGTGTATATAAAGGTGTGTGTATGTATATATATACACACAAAAATAAAAATAAGTATTCAGTAATAGTGGGTAGTATTTCCAGAGGCATGGTGGCATTAGTTTCATGATTCTCATTTGTACCTAGAAAACATCTCCCTCAAGATAGGTTTGATATTGGCCAATCCAGCTGCACAGCTTTGTCTTTCTTCCAGCACTTAACACCTGACCAGATATACCATGTAACAGTGATGCCCTGTTATGACAAAAAGCTGGAGGCTTCAAGGCCAGACTTTTTCAGCCAAGAGTACCAAACTCGTGATGTGGACTGTGTAATCACCACAGGTAAGCAGAGCCAGAGGTAGTCCAGATAATTTCTGGAAGCCTCAGAGCAAGGCGTTTGCTAGTTTTAATAACCCTTTGTCTCTGATAGAGGACATAGCGTATGGATATTGCTGTATAATTACGATAATGCAAATCATGTCGTGTTAAAGATTGCAGATGCAACTGGTGGATTTTGTTTTCATTTATCTCCAAAATAAGAACTTTTTATATCTCTGGGTTCTGTTTTAGGAGAAGTGCTAAAGTTGTTGGAACAAGAAGGAGTATCTCTGTCAGATGTAGATCCTGCTCCTTTGGATGCCATGTAAGAACAAAATCTCATTTGCATCTTCAGTCATGTTCTTCCTCATCCAGTATTTATAGAGTTCTTCAACACAATTTGCCTTTCCACTACTGTTCTACACAAAGCTGCGTGTGTTTGCATTTGATTTGTTTTCTTCTGTCACTTGAATCAGTCCAATTGTGCATTAAAATAGTTAATCTACAGAATACGATGAATTTCCAGTTTTGGAGAACCTGTCGCTATTTGTTCTAGATTTTAGTAGTCCAAGGATTAGCAGCTCTCACTGTAAATCAGTAGGATTGCTAGAATTAGCTCAGTAAGAGTATAATGGCAAAATAATTGTGCAGAGAAGTACAAATTGCATGACAGTCATTTACTTCAGTTACTGTTACTCTCAGTATAGCTGGTGGAATCCCACAAAAATCTACCTGCAAACTTTGAAAAGTGAGAGAATCTAGATCAGTGGTAGAAGAGTTCGCTAAAACAAAGCCCGTTATTGCACTGTGCTCAGTTTGCTTGTCTCTGTTCCTAGTTATCGGAGCTACCGTAAGGATTCCAGAATTAAAGCATAAATAAGAAATATTTAGGTCACTCAGCTAATCTGTAGGAGTCTTTATTTGTAAAAAAAAAAATGAGATCTAAAACACGTGCAAACCAGATGAGGCTTTAGTTGCTTCAACTGAAGAGTAACATCTGGTTAAGTGACAACTGAACAGAGATCTAAGCGACTATGGAAACATTAAAGTCACATTTTACTCATCTAAATTGACATGCAGCGGTGGTTCCTCTCTGAATGCTAAAACATAGTGTTCTTTGCTTCGGTTTAAAAGAAATGTCTTTGTAGCACTTTGCACATTAATAAACAGAAAGGCTACATGTCTGGCAACCTCAAAGAATTATAAAAGATAATGAAGCACATGGTTCAAAAATTTACAGCTCAGGTACCTTAAGTTTTTATGAGAGATTTTGATACCCCAAATACGAAGCATCTAGCGCATGAGTAGAATGCGACACTAGTCTGTTTTCAGTTGTACCCCTCGCAGATGTGATACTCTTGTTTTGAAATTTGGTTTATTTCTAAATAGGCTTCAAGTTTCTCTAGTACAACTAAGTGCCGTTGGCAGCCTTTGCTCAAGAATTGTCCAGTCAGCACGTGTATGTTGACAGGGGTGTGAAGGGAAGTATCTTTACACGAGGCCTCTTTCCTAGATTAGTTTTAATTGTTATAAACAATGGTCGCTCCTGTGCTTCTGAAAAGAAGGAAAAAGGGATGTAGAGATGGTCTGTTGCTATTCATTCCATTTCATTTAAGGGATACTTCATTTAAAAAAGTGATTTAAAATAATGTGCGTGCCCAGAGCCTTGGTTTCCTTCTACTACATTTCAGTGGATCAGTAGGTGTAGGTTTCACATAATGCTTTTGCTAGCGCAGGTCTATTTGTGCCCACTTTTTCCAGGATCAAGTGTCTTTTTCTGACATAGCATATGCGCGGATTGCTTTCGCTTCAAAAAGGAAAAGTATTCTCAGCTGTAATAAATGTCTGCATGGGTGAGTCCCAAAAGTACAACTTCAAAAGTTGCCTGTGTAAACAGGTACTTCTGTTTTACCTGCTTTTTTGTTATATCGCTAACAGAAAATTGAGGAGAAAAAAATATTCTGAAGTGTTTGGGTTCCCTTAGGAAATGACATTATGGAAGTGTCAGTTATAACATAGAACCAAATGTCTAATTACTTGATAAAAATCTCTGGCCAACTTCTTAGGAGTACATTCTGAGCGCCAGGCCTCATGCCTGTGGTGATAAAGCGCCTCTATAACCTTTTGCTCGCTTTAACATACTCAGTAAATTGACTGGTTACAAACAGCACGTATTCCTCAGAACTTGGAGCTTTCACATCAGCAGTCCAATGGCTGTTGTTCTGCTTTATCCTCCAGCACGTGGAAAAGCCCATTAAGAGGTTATTACATTTGGCAGCAAGAATGAGGTGAAGTGCCAGAAATCCCAGGACTTTTGCTGGTATAACTGTTTGCTCCAGGCCAGCACTGGAGCTTACTGGCAGCCTTGTTTTAAGAGAGTAGCAGTACGTGAGGCCAGACACACTGAAACGTTTTGTTAATGAAGCTCAGTTCCTGTAAACAAGATCAAATTAAAAATAGTTTCTGAGGGTGATTGCAGGCTAAAGTGTTGCCTTCTGCAGTTCTTGCAAAGCCTAAGATTTTATCTGCGAGAGGCAACATCTTCAATTTGACTTGAAACTGCTTGGCCGGAATTCAAGTGTTTTCCCTTCTGCAGCTGTTAGCAGGAGAATGCAAGTGTCACTGCCTGATGAGCGCTCCTAAGCAGATCCCTCATCTTGTTATTCTCTCATAACAAAAGCTATTGTTGTGGCTTCCATCTGGTGAGCTATTCTCGAGAAACAGCTTGACCTCTGAATAGTTGGTTGTGTTTTGGCATGTCAGAGAGATGGAATTATTTGTGCAGAACTGGAGTTACAGAACTTATGTTAACGTTGTTGTTCAACACCAAAAATGTGTTGAACTTAAACCAGGATCCTGTTAAGGACAGCCGTGTATGGAGCAAATGTCCTGGCATGGTTAGGTTTGCTCACCTTTTTTCACTTAACTTTAAGCACATGATGCCACAGCAAACAGATTTCATCTCTCTGTGCTTGTGATCATCCCGCTGATACCTCCCAGAAGCATCCTCTCGTGTCCCAGCAACCACATGAAGAGTAGCTGGTTTCAAAGAATGGCTCGTAACACAGAACCAGAGCTTTCAAGAATGAATTCTGCTTTTGTTGATGTTGCAGAAAAGCTTTAGCACTGATGAGATGTCTCTTGACCAAGACAGGACTTCTGCTAGGTTGTGTTCCCCAGGAGAAGCAGAGATTGCACAGACCCGTACCACCAATGCTTCATTATTTCCCTCCTCCCATTTCTAAGTGTAACCCGGGATGTTTGCAGAGGTATTAAACAGAAAGCTAACAAAATACACACGTCAGGTAATGGCTCTAACACAAACATTCCCAGACAGTTGGCAGTGCCTGGGTCAGGCCTTGTGGCATGTGACAGTATTTCCACTGAGCTTGACCCCAAGGATGCTGGGCAGCACAGGGTTAAATCTGCTGGGCTCTGAGGCTATAAATAGTTGGTTCCCAGGAGAAAGGGAAGAGCCTGGAGCTCAAAGGGAGCAGGTCTGTGGTGTGATGTGTTGCTTTTCAGTCCCCCGGAGCTTTGCGTTTGTGCTGGCTGTTCTGTTTTATCAAAGATTCCCCTAAAACTGCTTATTTCTTCCTTTCCCCCAGGTTTAGTAGTGCTGCAGAAGGGGAGCTCACGGGCCACTCTGGAGGTGGTTCTGGTGGCTACTTGGAGCACATATACAAGTATGCAGCCAAGGAGCTCTTTGGAATTCAAGTGGATACAATTCAGTACAAACCTTTAAAGTAAGAAGTTCAAAGTCCTACAGAAAGCGCTATTTTTATTGCGATTCCCTTTGTGCTGTTATCTTGCTGATGGGCTGAAACTTTCTTTGCAAGGCTAAACATTTTACTTCAAGGCATGGGAACTGGCTTCTCACGCCCACAGTTGCTGGGCAATAAATCAGCCAGCACTCCATGCAGCCTTCCCCTTGGAGACTTCTAGCCCCTTCACCACCCACACACTTCATTCTGGCCTGATGGATTTTCCCAGTATCAAGTTGCAGACAATTTTTAGAGTTAATTTAGAAGACAGAGCTTGCCTGGGTCTGGGCTTCCTCACCTGCAATCAGGCCAATAAAGTAGATTTGTTACTAATCTAGCTATCAGAGAACAGAAAATCTTGTGTCAGGGCTTTGGGGCTCTGTTTTAAAGACAGCAAGTCATTTTAGTTTGGGCATAGAGGCTCATTCAGCTGAGGTTCCTTCTAGTTTCCCAGTTTTTATTAAGGTACCATTTTTAATGAATTATATCCCTGATTAGCAATATTTATGTTTAGGATTCTCTGGTCTAGGAAGCAGAAGAAACAGTCCCCCTGAGTCTCAATATGAAATACTTGATAAAAATCAAATTACTTACTCTTTGATCAGGAACAGCTATTTCCACTAACCTTAGGAGTCTGGAAGCCTTCAATACTGGTTTGTTCCCGGGTTTTACGACCCACTACAATGTCAAAGTTTCCTCAGTGGCCTCACTAATGTATAAGTTGGCTGAAGCCAACTCAGAAGGCCTATCTATCACAATGAAACTCTTGTTTAGGCTCCATTTAGAGCCTAAATCCTTTTAAGGATTTATTCACCGCAGGTGTTCTTCAGCAAACTCAGTTCAGGTGGCAGGTCCTCAAACAAGACTGGAAAAGGATCAGTTCCTTCATCTGTTTTGTTTGGGTGGCAAAGAACTAGGACAGCTTTCTCAAATAAGATTTCACAAAGAACTTTGTTTTAGCACAGGGCTCCTTGAAGTTTAAAATAGAAGTTAACTTGGATGAGACATTTTCTCTGCTCTTGTTCCTCAGAAACAAGGACTTCCAGGAGGTGACACTGGAGAAGGATGGAGTAATCCTGCTCCAGTTTGCTTTGGCGTACGGGTTTCGAAACATACAGAACTTGGTGCAAAAGCTGAAGCGAGGGAAATCGCCCTATCACTATGTTGAAGTCATGGCCTGCCCATCAGGTAAGACTGCACAGGGATTTCACTGTTACAATCCCTAACTGTAAGAAGCTATAGAAAATCATACCTAAAATAGAAGGACAATAGGCAGTTCCTCACATGCTGAATATTGTGGCAAAGCCTTCAGACTCCTGAGATGTGATAGTCACAGCATCAGAATGTCAAAGTTGTTTGTGTGTATGTTCTCCTACCTAGAAGCTAGGAATTCTTCAGGATTTAAGTAATTACAGTTAAATTCCGTTGCACAAAATTGGCATAATTAGTGCTTTCAAGGAGTTTCACCTGGTTTTCTGAGCGCTTTGGTACATGAGGAGACTCTTCCTCTAAAATTGCACAAAATTGACTGTTACACTTGCAGAGAACGCTTGCTATGGCTGGCGAAGAAAGTCTCTTTCCACCTATTTGATTCCCTTTTCCACTTTGTGCAAGCCCTCCTTTTTCTGCCTCCTGCTTCTCTCTGACTCTGCAAGCAGAACACACGGGCAGCTTGGCCCCAGCCTGAAGCGATGCCGAGCTGCCACTCTCGGCACTCTCAGCAACTGCTCTGTCCCCGAGGGGCCGCTCAGCACCAGGATACCCCCGGCTTAGGGCCACCACAGGCTGCGTAGCTCAACTCATAGTGCTCCTCTGCCCCAACAGCAAACCCAGAACCTGTCCCAGAGATGTTTATCCTACCTTCAGTTGAGACTCCAAGGCTGCTCTCACCTGGATGGCCTTCTGGCCCTTTTCTGGAGGCACAGGATGAGAGACAGAGCTCCCTGCTTCGTCTCGTCTCCGTCTCCCCGGCACGTCCCAGCCTGCCTTGGCAGCCCTCGCTCGCAGCTGGCTGCAGGCTGGAGCAGCACTGGGACACACCAGGCCAATGATCTCTGCTCCAGGGCTGCAGCCCGCCCTGCTGGGGTTAGATAACTGGGGAGTAAACCACAATTATAATGGTGTTTTCATTTCTGTAACTGTTTGCAGGTGCAGAGTAAATTAGCTATAGCTGGGGTTGGGTTTTTTTTTCTGATAAAGCTGAGGTGCTTTCTAAACTCAGTGACATTTTCTCACTTTGTTGCACATAGGCTGTTTAAATGGAGGTGGTCAGATCAAACTAGATGGTGAATCCAGCAAGGACCAGCTTCAGCAAGTTGAGAGGTTGTATGAGTCTCTTAAGACTGAAATTCCAGAGAAGAACCGGACTGTAAATGAACTCTACGAGCAGTGGCTGGGTGGCGCGGAGTCAGAAAAGGCTGCGAAAGCTTTGCATACAGAGTACCACGCAGTGGAGAAAACAAACACTGGATTTAACATCAAATGGTGAAGACGGACGCTGTGAAGCCCAGATACAGATACTCAGTGCCTTTTTAACTCAATCATATTTAAGAGTCTCAAAAGACAGTTCAAGTTCTGTCCCATCACTGGGAGTTTGCAATTCTGACTCTCGTTAGGGATCAGAAGGTAATGTGCACATAGGCAGGCAATGTTGATTCCTACAGCTTTATAATTATTGAAGTGATGTAAATAAAAACCAAGCACTACTTAAAACATGTCAAAAGAAGCAGTAATGCATCCTAGCCTCTGCCCAGTCTGTGAGGACCGAATGCGAACTGCCCTTACAACCCTGTTCCTGCCAGAACTGATGAATTTAAGGTACTGAAGGACTGGGGTCGCAGTAGGCTGTAGCCTCACCGAGATGAGCTTTATGCTAGATGACAGTATTACTCCTCCAGGCCTTGCTGTATTTCACAGCACGAAGTTTTATGGCTGTCTCTGTCGGGACATCCTCACTTAGTTATAAATGGTCTAATTAGACCTTGGGTTCTGTTTTTCCATTTCACTGCCCCTGACTGGCTGCCCTTGAGGTCCAGCTGCAGTATCTTTACCCTGTCAGAGGGGGTGGGCACCAGCAGCCTGGGATCACGTGAGAAGCATCATCTCTAGGGCTGTTTTATTGCCTGCTGAAATGTGAACTGAATGAATGTTTAAGAAGAAAAAGCTAGTGATTTTTTTTCCCCTTTAATTACAACAATTGTCTCTAACTGTGTGCAATTACATCCCTTTCTCTCCCTAAATACACAGTAGAGAGAGTGACAGAATTGTCACATCTGCCCTATCCTCAGCTGCCCATTACTGATGGATAATATCCTTAAATTCAGAGAAAACAATTTTTTACAGTGTTTGAAGTAAGAATTTACTGCCAGCTTTCTTTCCAATGAAGGACAAAGTCCTTGGTGTCTCTGAAAGGTGTTACTTCACAAAAGTTAATAGAAGGCGGCTGTGAAATGTAATCATTACAAGTAGTTTACCAGAACAATCCAAGAGGTTAGTAAAGACACATCTGGTTTAACGGAGCGTATGACGATGCCTTGCCTGAAGACAGATGGATGTGAAACAGATTTGGTCTTTTGTTACTGGAGATGACGTGTGTTTGTCTTGCTATCTGTATCTTTACATACGGGTATTTTCAGAACTATTCACCGAAAAACAACTGAATGAATAACTCTCTGTTGGTCTGTTTAATCTGAATATCAGTTTTTCTGGAGTTACAATGCGTATGGGGAGGGGAAGGCAGCAGTGGGAGGATTGGCAGCTGTACCTGAACTCCAGGGGAAGGGACGCTGGCAGATGTGGAATCTCTCCTCGTGACTGCTGTAGCTGCGTGAACGTGAACTTAAAAATCGCGTTATTGAATCACTTCAGTATTTCTCCCTTTTCCAGTTCCTGCTCTGTGAGGAAGAAGGACTGTGCGGAAAGTAAGAGTTAAGTGGATGAAAACTGAAAACAAAGCTGCCACATTGCTTTGTTCCTTCAGAGTAAACGCAGAGAGATGGAGGTGGTTACTGCATCTAGCCCAGACTGAAACCTTGCCCGGACCCTCGTCAGAGATAACCCTCACCCAGTTACTGCCCACCCTGAGCTTAGGGCTGTCAAAAGCAAAGCTGTCAGACCTTGACCTGCCTCTTGTGACGGCTTCTCTGGCAGTACTTGCCTGTGTCCTTCTCAAAGCCCCCTCCGCTCTTCCTTAAAAGTAAACCAACAGTGTAAAAGATGGGGTTTTTTTAATGGTTTTAATTAAAAGCTTTACATTTTTCAGGTGTTGCTGATCAATTAGTGAATTCACAGTGTTCATAAGGCAAGAATGTCCCAGTGCTTCCCCCTCCCCACCCTATTCATTTTACAAGCAAGTCGGTAGTTTCAGTGACTGCCCTGTTCCATGCATAGATGTGTAACGCACGGCGTTAGGCTAAACCACACCATTTTTATCTGCAGCAAGAGACACCACTGCTAATGCAAAGTCAAGTCCAGTGCGCTGAAGTGCTGAGACCATAAATGTCAGTGCGAGAGAAACACACTCTCTGTTGACAACATGCACATCAGGCCAGAAGTGCACAAATACATAAAGATAAATTAGCTGTAAATTAAATAACTAGGGAGAGGGAGGCGAACTCCTTGTCTCGCCTCCAGTTACCAGGCTACCAACACGCACACCCCTAAAGCCGCCAAAGGGTGCTCTGCTCAGAACAGGCCGAGACCTCCGCTCCTGCAGAGGCTCCCGGGTGTCTGCTCTTGCCGGGGTATCGCGAACAGCTTGGATTCCTCCCAGCCTTGGAGCTGCAGGCTCCTGCTGTCAACGTGAGCGGGCTCGCTGCTAGGTCGGGAACCCTCCCCGAACACACAGGGGAGCATCTCTGCTCCAAGGGTAAATAAAATTCCAGAGGAACACCCAGGTAACATCTATAAACTGCACCATTACATTTAAACTGAGTAACTTTGAGGCAAGAGCACTGAGGCAATTCACGCAGCAGGATTAATTCTTCCCCTCCCATGTGGGGGGGGAGTAATTCTAAAACTATAACTTAAAAAAAAAAAAGAAAGAAAAGAAAACCCTTAGTCTATTTCTAGCAATGAAAGAAACAGCCACAAACCAGGCTTCAGTGGTAATGGGTGCAGTTCACAGTCCACACATGAAAGATCCCGAAGTCAACTCTATTCCAGTGTTAGGAGCTACAAAATTTATAATCAACGCTTTAAAATGACAACACGCGGTAAAGAATCCCGAGCCCAGCCCCTCTGCTCTGCTGTGTTTTCAGCTGAACTACGCAGAACTGGGGGTAAACTCAGCAACACCGAGACAGTCGCACACATTGAGGTAAAGAAGAAACCAGAGACGGGCGATTGTCCCCCCCCCGGAGCAACCTGCCCGAGCCCAGCCCCTTCGGAGGGATTTTCACAGCTATTTACAGAGCTACCATCGAGCCCTATGTTTTCCAAAAAAAAAAAAAAAAAACACCAAAAAAAACTACTTTACTGGTTTGCAATGCACCTCCCCACCACCTGCCAATAAAAGCTCTGCACATTTCTCAGACTTCAAAAAAATAAAACAGTACTGATTTCACACAAACTAAAGGCTGAAGAGACCCAGCTGTTCCAAAGAAAAGGCAACAGAAAAGGAAGTTTCATCCAAGTTTTTCGGTTTTCTATCTTGGGAGAAAAAAACCAAACCAGCAGCAGCAGCAATGGATGCCTAGTAGCGCGTTGTTGTTCGCAGCCCAAAAACTGTCACACCTCGAAAAGTCATTTACAAAGCCAGGGGTTAGAGCACGTGTCCCCCCCAGGCCTGAACGCCACCTGAAGGTACTCTGCGCGGTGTCAGTGGTTTGGGTGGCTCCCATCAGTCAGCGATTGCGTTACAAATCCCCACGCAATTTTTCTATGTTGGCCTACTATAAAAATGGGGGGGGGGGGGGTGGAAGAGGAAAAAAATACCCAAACCCCACTGTAATGAGGGTTTCTGTTAGCTCAGGTCTGGAGTCAAGCAGGTACTGCTAAACAGCTGTGAAAAATGCCAAATTCCCTTCCTGGCTTCCTCTTGTGCACCCAAGTCTCCGCTTCCCGTCCCGATGCAGCACCCAGGTGTGTCAGGGCTGCCGGCAGGAGACCCTCACAGCCCCCCCAGGGGTGCTGGCTGGTCCGTGGGGGACAGCACCGCGTCCCCTGAGCGTCCCCACCTTCTCCATACTCTGCCTCGGCTCCCTCCAGCAGGCAAAGGGCTGCACGACGGGCGGCAGCTCCCGCATCCGCCAACCCCAATGTTGGGGGGGGGAGGTCCTCCAAAACATGCCCTGACCCTCTGCCAGCAGCCCACGGGGTTTAACTGCCTGGCCGAGCTCAGCAAAGCTCCCATGGCCAGGGGAACCGGGCACGGCGCTGGAGGGAGCGAAGCAGAGCGGCCTCAGAACGAGCAGGTTAAAGACAGAAACCAGTTCCCAACTGCCGAGTCTTACAGGAGTAAGTCGGAGCCAGACGGACGCAGCCCCGGGAGGAAGCCCCCGCCGCGATGGGGATGCTGCGTTTCGGGAGCCACCACCACAGCGATCACTTCTTCTCGAGGAAGGGGCTGAAAAGTCCCCAGTCGAACGCGAGCATGGCCTGGGGATTGGGCCGCTCCTTGGGCTTCTTGAAGTTATCCTTCTCGGTGCGGAGCGTCCTCAGCACCTCCACCGGGTCCGTCTTCCCCGTGAACTTCTGCAAGGGCTCCTCCCTGCAAGGAGAGCGGCTCTGCTGTGACCACAGGGGACGGCATGGGGACACCCCTCCCCACCGGGACCCCAGCGCAGACCAGGACGGACAACGGGGGAGTCACATCCTCGTGCCAGGTGGCTGCTGGGGCACGTGGGGCTTGTCTGCGGGTGCCCCGTGCTGGGCAGTGCAGCACCTCATGTCCGGGCCCCCTCCCCTCCCCTGGGGCTTGGATCTCCCACCAGCCAGCGAAGCCATGGGAGAAGGGGTGATGCTGGATGAAAAAGGGGAGCAGAGTTTGGGGGCAGGACCAACCAACCCCCCTCGGATTTGGGGTTGACCCACTGCGGGGCCCTTCGCACCCCCAAGGCACCGGCGCTGCTTACGTGACCCGCAGGAAGGGGTTGTAGAGGAACTCCTCCTGCAGCGTGGAGGGCACCGTGGGCAAGTCCTCATCATCCCGCTGCTGCCGAGGAACCAGAGACATCCAAAAACCTGCCGGCACTCGACACCTCCTCTGTCCCCACCCCGGCAGGGACACAGCCACTTACTTTAGCCCACGTGAGTTTGTTCTTCACTATTTCATTCTCCGGTTCCACTTTCAAGGCAAACTTGAGGTTTCGGACAGTGCATTCGTGGCCACAGAACACCTTCTGCAATGCCAGCAGGAAACACTCAGCATCACACGTGTGTCCGGTGCCGGGTCCGACCCATCCTGGTCCCGCTGTAGCCCCAGTCCCATGGATGGGTGCTGCCTCCCAAGCGGTGCCAGCCTCGAGCCCCCTCTCAATTTTGGGGTCCCTCCCCAGGCTGGGGCAGAGACATGGGGCACTCACCGTCTCCTTCGGCAAAGCCCCCAGGATTTGGGTGAGGTTGATGTACATCTGCTCCGCCGTCCCCTCGAAGAACTTCCCGCAGCCTCCCACGAACAGAGTGTCACCTGTGGGGAAAAGGGTCTGGACACGGAGGGGACCCTGGCCCCGCTCCCAGGGACGGGATGCCGGGTGGGAGCCCCCACGCGCTGGATTCGCCCTGTGAGCATCAAGCCCAGGGGGGGAGGCAGCGGGGAGGCAGCGTGCCCTGTGACCCCGGTACCCACGGGGTGCACGTCAGCAGGGTGGGATACCTGAGAAAAGAGCCGGAGCATCCGGGGAGCCGTCCTCCCACATGAAGTAGCACATGTGGCCCGAGGTGTGGCAGGGGGTGAAGAGGCACCTCACCCGGATGGCCCCGAACTGCAGGGAGAGAAGGTCAGGACCTTGCTGGGGTCCCCCGGCCCTGACGGGCAGCCAGGTTCCCCCAGACCTCCCCGTGCCCCACGGCATCCCCTGCCCAGGGCTCAGGAGGTCACAGACAAACCAGGGGAGGGCAGTTTGGGTGAGCCCCGGGTTACGCGCATCTTCTCCAATGGCATTTAGCAGCAGAGCTCCAGGAGAGGGTTGGGTCCCCCAGCGCAATCCCAAACGGGCTGGGAATGGGATGGGGTTTCTCATCCAGTCCAGAGCTCCATCCCACTCCGAATCCATGGTGCCGCATCTACAGCCGCCCCAGGGCACGGGGAGCCCAAGCACAGCCCCAGCCAGGCACCAACCCCATTAGCTCCCGGCACGGTGGGACCATGCCGTCACCCAGCACTGCGCCAGCCACAGCCACCCCATGGGGCAGGACCCGTGCGTGGGGACCGAGCCCCAGGGCACTCGTACAGCCACGCACCGTCAGCTCCTGCTCGTGGGTCACCTTGTGAGTCAGGGCCCCGATCCGCTCATCGGCACCGTACACCCGCAGGCCGGGGCAGAGCCTCGCCAGCTCCTCGTTGCCCCTCGCGTGGTCCCTGCACCGGCAGAGGAGGGAATGGACACCCGGTCCCACATGGGGCACGGCTGCCCCCAGCCCCCTGCTCGTGCCAGCGGCACTTACCAGTGGTGGTGGGTGGTGAGGATGGCTCTGAGCACCACCTCCTCCTTCCTGACGATTTCCAGCAACTGAAACAGACCCAGAGCAGAAGAAGTGAGCACACAGAGAAGCGGTGACACACACTCCACGACCGCTACAGCCGCACAGCACAGCCCTGAACGGCCGGCGCCCGCCGTGCCCGTGCCAGCACAGGATCTGTCCCGTACGGCACCGCGCTGCAGGCGAGAGGCCCAGCGGACCAGGGCAGAGAAAACAGTCAGAAACAACCACTGAGCGATGAGAGGATGAGAGCAGGATGAAGGCTCGGCTCCCTGCAGCCAACCCCGTCGCACAGAGCGGAGCAGGCAGACGGGAACACGCTGCTCCCACGGGGACGGCGGCATTTTATGGCCGGTGCTTTCGCAGCGTAAGCATGGAGGTGCAGCACGGGCCGTGCACAGGGTCACCGGCGCAGCAGGGAGACGGTGGCCGTGCCACCCGTCCCAGCTACAGCGAGGGGCCGTGCAGGGCTGCCAACCCCATGGCTCAGCTTCCAGGAGGCTTTTGATGCCAACTTCAAATTCATCGCTACTAACAAAGCCCCTGGCAGCTCCTGATTACGTTCTTCAAAGAGGAAGGAAACGTCCGTGTCAACAACAAACGCTTAAAAACCGCGACAGCCTTTCTGCGATGTGCCGCAGCTCAGGGTGGCACAAGGGGGGTCCCAGGCAGGGGGATCACGGGCATCACGCCGGTGAGGGATGATCCCGGCGCTGCCTTCCCTCCCTGCCTGCAGCAGCACGGCCGCAGGCTGGCTCCTGGAAAAAAGGACTTTCCAGCCTATTTCAGGTTATTCTCACTTGCTTTGGGGTCTGCACGGCTTCCAGCTCGGGAGGGCTGGGAGGTAACGGTTAGGGCAACGTGGAAATCCCCCCACAGCCCAGGGGTCTAGCACACACATCCACGCTCCGTGGGGGCTGAACAGGGGCCGCCCCCACCAGTGGGATGCTCCACGCACAGATGGATGCACCCGCTGCACGCAAAGACCCCACAATGGCAACCCCGCGCGGGGCCACCACCGCGGTCACGTCCCCCAGGTGGGACCCCACAGCCCACCCAGGACATGGCGAGGCTGCGGCCGCTCCGGGGGTGGCAAAACGCCTCTCACCCTTTTGGGGACGGCGGCGTCCACCGCGATGGCATCCCGGGTGCTCTCCTCGATGACCAGGTACATGTAGTTGTCCTCCAGGACAGAAATCACCTTCACCTTCATGGTCCCTCACCAGCGCCGGCCGCGGGACACGGCGCGGGGCGGGGGGGGCGGGACCCGGCCCCACGCAGCAAAACACGGGGGTGGCCCCAGCTCCACGGGGCAAAACGTGGGGGTGGGGAGCGGCCCCGGCCCCGCGCAGCCGCGGGGGGAGGACCCGCGGGGGTGCGCGGTGTCCCCTCCCAGCCCCGCCGCGACCCTCGGCGGAGCCCACGCGTGACGCGGCCGCTACCTGCGGGCTCGGCCGCCCGCAGCCCCGGCGCGGCCCCTCCCCGCAGCGGGCGGACGCGTCCCGCCCCCGCCGGTGCGGTGCGGGGCGGGTCACGCTGCGTGGGGCGGGCTGAGAGCCCGCACGGCCCCGCTGCCGTGCCCGGGGGCTTCCCTTATCCCCAGCGCCAAGGCGGCTGCCGGTGGAACCCCCGCCTCGGTGGGGGGCAGAGGGATGAAGCAGCCCCTCGGTATCTCACCGTGGACCCCCGCGTCCACACGCCCACTCGCGGGGCCCCGCGGCTCATCCTTGCGAGGCTGAAGGCGCGGGGGAGCCCGGCGAGGAGGAAGGCTGGGGCACACGGTGTTTGTGTCCCCGTCTCCCCACCACCGGACCCCAAAACTGCAGCCTGGCCCCCACCCCTGGCGGAGTCCAGCCAGGCATCACTGCAGCAAGTCAGGGCCCGGCCTGCGAAAACAGCCGCTTCTCCCACCACCAGCGTGGTAACGTGAGAGGGATGAGGGTCTCCCATCCCTGGGAGGGATGGGGGGTGCCGGCTCCCACCAGGGGTTGGAAACACCAGAGACACAAGATGGTTTGGACGAGACCCAGACACTGGCACTGCTGTTTAGGAGGGAGCACCCGGGAGGGTCTTGCATGACCATGCCAGAGCTCCAGGCATGGCCTCTGAACAACTCCGAAACACCAAAAACGCTGGGCAAGCAGGATCAGAGCCATGCCCCGGCTCCCGTCCCAGCCCGACATGAGCCCCAGTTCAGGGTCAACCGTGGTCCCCCAAACGCCACTTGTGAAGGAGGGAACGGCGCTTGCAAGCAAGAAACAAGCGCTGAACATACTCCCTTCTTTCGAAGGGAAAATACAGTTGTAACAAGACCTTGAATAAAGCCCCAGAGGGTCCCAAAATGCCACCCACCCCCCCCCCAGGATTAAGCATAAAGTCACTTTCAGTTGGTTGACTTCAATTACCAGTAACAAAAAAAAAAAATAATAATTGTCCGATATAGAAACCTCCCCTTCTTGCAGAGCACCCCACTGCTGCTCGGTTTACAGCTGTTATTATTTATTTGCTCATTTGTCAAACAGCCATCAGTACAGTCATGCTCCGTTGTAGCAGCACAGCATTCAAGTTAAGGAGGCAGTAAAGTTTCAGGTACCACTTTTCTTTCTGAACTACATAAAATTTACTTTTTTAAAGCAAATAAAGAAACGGTGCTACACCAAATCCCGCTCATACACTGCCATTGAGCGCATTCGTTAGAACAACACACCCAAGTTACACCGGTGACACCCAGGTGGTTACGGACTCCATCGTGGCATTACTTACCAACATGCACTGGGGAGAGAGGGAGAAACTGGAACCAAAATTATTTTAATCTTTTGCTAGTTTCAGCCGCAAAGCATTTCTTTGAAAATGTCTTATACTTGAGCAGATCTGCAGTATGCAGCCGAGACCAAGAAACAAGGAAGAAAATATGATTAGAAGGAAGATGCATAAGAAACACAGATGCCGAGCCCACGAGGCTGGGTCCTACCACCCTTCACTCTCATCCCTCTTCTTTAAAGACACTGAGACGGAGGATGGGAAGTGCAGGAAGGGGGTGACCAACTCACTGAAAATCTGGATTTATTTTCCCCCAAAGTTTATCCCATTCATGCACGTCGACACACTATTCTCTGTGAGAAAAACAGCCCGAGGGGAAGCTCCCTCCCTGCAGTTTTCAAGCCGGCTGCAGACTGGGGTCATACAGCACAATTCTGAGAACAGAGATGGCTTTTAAGCCCCATGGACTAACCAAGAAAAAGAAACACTCCACGCTAATGTGGTTTCTCAGGGGGTCTGAGATCTGAGCCCTGTTTAATCTGGCAATATGCGGACACCCTCATCATTTAGAACACCACTGCTGCGGCCTTTCCAGCAGAGAGGCTGGCCCAGGCAGTGGCTGCAGGGTGGGAGATCAGGCCCAGCAGCATCTGCTGTAAGCCAGGCCCCCAAGCTGGAGTCGCCCAGGCTCACGGGCCCAGCGCGGCTGCTGCCAGTGCTCCCCACAACAGCTGCTCTCTCGCTAGGGAACAGCGCCCAGCTAAGAAATGCTCGTTTGCCACATTACTCACGGCAAGGTACAAAGCAGCTGCTCTGGCTATCGGCAGCAAGGCGTCTGTTGGAGGAGTCTCATCGCTGCTCAGCTGTTAGACACACAGTTAGTCACTAGGTAAGTGGTTTCTTCTCAGGGTTTTGAACGAGCCAACAAATCCCTTCTTCATTTGTGTGGTACTAATACAAGTAACATACAGATCACACTTAAGAGCAGTAAGCAGCTACATGCAAACAGGCTTAAGAGTGAAAGGGTAGGTATAAGCAACAGTGCAAACTCTAAGCCAGCACGCTGCTGGGAAAAGTTACTGCAGTCCACGAGAAGGAATGTCAGAGAGAAGAGGAAAGCTGGAGAGTCCACGTGTGCCATTCCCCAGTACCCTGCGTATGTCACAAACTAAGCCCGGAACTGGCAGTGGCAGAGGAGGTCTGTCACGGAGAACCAGTTTCAGTGGAGCCAGAAGCAACAGACTCAAAGGTTTAAGCAGCAGCAGTTCAGATTTTCAGCCGGCAATGTAGTCACTGCATTTTGTCTCTGTTTTAAATTAAGACATCTTGGGCCCTAGTCCCAGTGTCTGCATTTGCATCTGGCTCCTACAAAAATAACAGGAGTTCTTTCCTAGACCTCAAGGTTTGACCCTTCCCCACCCCAGACTCTGAGCCACGTACCAACACTTGTAAAATGATCTGCATGTGACACATGTGACAGTTTGAGAGCCAGCAACAGAAGGATAAATATTCTTCATCGTAATATAAATATGCTGTAGAAGATCTCAACAAGGGCAAAGTGCTTTTTTTTCTTAATTAAAACAAAATAAAAACCTAAATATGACTTTCTCAACCACAACAGAAGGTTCAACTCCTAAAACATCTGAATAATCTAAATTACACTTAAACTGACATTAAAGTGATCCAGGCAGAGTGCTCAGTCCTTTGGGACTCGGAAGTTATCCTTCTCTTTTCTGATGGCCCCCATTGTTCGGACGGGGTCGGTCTCCCCAGCGTGCTGCTGAACCGTCTTCTCCCTGCCAGGAGGGAATACCAGGGACAGTAAATGCAGAGACTGCAAGATAAAATCTCATCTATGAAGTCACTACTATCACGTTTCTCCTGCATGAAGGGAAAACGTTGCACTTAGAGATCACAGACTCAGGGCTTTGGCACAGGCTTATCAGCTCCCCTGGTTTAAACGCTCATTGGCAAGAGGAAATTGCAAACACTCTTATGCCTTGAACAGCATCTTTTGCTGTGAGTGTCTGCCAAACTCCGCTTGATGAAGGAACGTAATTACACAATGAAGCTTGTTCTGTCTCTTGAGTCAGGGTTTTCAGCACTGGCAGAGACGCTCACCACAACCCTTCAAATTTCACTGTAGCAAGCTGCTGCCAGGACAGCGAGTATATTTTAAGGAGGGTCTTGAGGGCATCAGAACAGGAATATGTGAGCCAGGAGAGCAAATCCCACTTATGGCTCTTTCTTTAGAGACCTCCTCCTTCCCACAACCCCCCCCCTCCAAACACAAGGACCATTCCCACACCCGCATCTCCATACCTCACTCGCATGAAGGGGTTGTACGTAAACTCTTCTGCAATGGTGGAGGGTATGGTTGGCTCACCGCTGTCATACTTTGCCTGTAATAAGGGAGAGATTTCTGCTTAATGAAGAATGTTTTGGTGAACAAGAAACATCCTGTATATTAACCGTGCGGGGTTAGAGCTGCGCCTAACTGCCTGAGCTCCTCCTCACACCAAGCCCTTCCCAGGGCCATGCAAACAGCCAGACAGACAAGCACTGAGGTACACACAGAGAAAGCTGGGACAGTGCTGACCCTCCCAGACAGACATGGACGTCAGCCTGTAATTATACCAAGAAGTTTCCAGGGAGGGTCACATCTCCACCAGCCAGTAAACTGTCTTCTCTGGGCCACACACAAACCCTATTCCCAAACACATCACTCCCCTGGACGAACAACATACTGCAGCTCCTGGATCTTAACTCCCTTCCCTCGGCCTCTCTTTCTCCTCAACATGGCCTCCTCTCCTCTAACTCCTCAGAGAGGCTCTGCCTCCATGAAAGTATCAAGCCTAGGGAAAGGATGAACCTGCTTACCTTGGCCCAGGCAAGCTTTTCCTGGATATTGACATTATTGGGTTCAACATGTCGAGCAAACTTGAGGTTGTTGATCGTGTATTCGTGACCGCAGTAAACTCTCTAGAAAAAGAAATGGAAGAGTGATACCAGGTAACTCTGACGGTAGAAAGGTGGAGTGCCAGGTACCATCATCAATGTTATGGTACAGCAGGAACAACAGAGTCAACCCTCCAGGACGCACGACACTCTCCACCGGAGACACGCACAGGAGAAGTGCCAGGAGTTTTCAGACAGTACTATCTGCCAATTTAACGGCAAGCCTGATGAAAGAGCCCAGGCAGCCCAGCTCGCCAGCCTTTGTTTTAATAAGCAGACCCTACTCTTTCCCCACAAAGCACAAACATTTTTGGGGTAGGCATTTCCTTCCCAGAGGACTCCAGCTATTCAGCATCAAAGACAATTCCTGATGCAATCATTCATTCCTTCAACACCATGAGAAATTCTCTCTTTGAAGAGTATTATTAGGAAGACAGTTTTCTTTGATGTCTATACCAGTTTCTGGTTGGTTAAATTAACAAAAGGAGAGGGCCATACCGTTTGGGGGTCCAAGCTGCCCAAAATCTCAATCAGCGCTCTGTACATTTCCTCTGGCGTTCCCTCGAAGAATTTCCCACAACCAGCCACAAACAGCGTGTCCCCTGTAAGGGAGGTGTGACACGGCATCAGGACCTGAAAGACTCCTCACACCAAAGCATCAGCACACGGTCCCCGAGGGCTCAGTCCTGCCATTGCTGTCCTTGCTGCAGCTCACCCAAAGGCACAGGGAGAACCAGGCTGTACTTGCTGCCCCACATGGGCTCAGTGATACATAAACCCACACAGCAAACGCAACTTCTAATGCAGGAAACCCCACAGCCTTGCCAGGCAAACCATGCCAGCACTTCCCTGTCTGTGGGTAGTCTGCTGTCCCCTCTTTTCCTCTCTAGAGTGGACAAGGAACACTTATTCTCTTTGCTATGAAGCTGAACAAAGATGAGTCGCCTCTGCATTTTCTACCCAGTGCTCCCTAAAAATCTTGCTTAAGCCATTACTTCTTCCATGCAGCAGCTTGTGCAAGCTCTAGAGAATGCCCGTCGGGAGAGGGATGACGTGGCAGCCTGGGGAGACTGTGCACAGTCTCAGGGAAGGGGGAACCCTACTCTCCAAAACAGGATCCAGAAGCTGGCTACCAGAGACAGAGCCCTCTCCTACTCCCCGATTTTCTCTTCTCTCAGTTTTGTTACAGACATGAGTACAGATATATGGAAAAGCAACAAGTTTTGGAATCAGCCACAGTTTGGCCTGAGACAGTAAACCAACAGCTCTTGTTTCAAGGAAGAAAATGCTACGTGTAGGACTCATCCAGGGCTCGCTCTTGATGTTGCTTGCAGGGTGTCCAGCAATGGTTTACAAACCCAGAGCGGTTTCACCAGTTCCACCTATAACTACTACTTGGTAAGGGGGCAAGATGTGGATGCTAACCAGCTGCACTGGCAGTAAGGAATGGATGCACATCCAGAGTCAGGAGCACACAGGCAGAGGGGTAGCTTATTTCTTTGCAACACAGACTGCCGGCAAGGTAACCTCCCAACTCCTCACCTGTAAAAACAGCAGGTGGCTCGGAGCTATTTGGCTTAGTCACATAATAACAGATGTGTCCAGAAGTGTGACACGGCGTACAGAGGCATTTCACATTAAGAGATCCCACCTGAGAAGAAGGCAGAAGACTAGAGCTTAAGCTACTGTTTGCTAGCATTTGTACGGTTAGAAAAGAATTGCAGCTATTACATTGGTCTAGTAGTCCTACAGACAAATTCTCACATAGCCGGGCAGTAAACATCAGCTCTGCTCCTGGGAGAGTCCAGCAAGAGAGTTTTATGGCAGGAACTTGGAAAGGAGCTGTTTCCTCCTAGCAGGTGTTGCGACAAAGAGAAATGCCAGATTCTTTCATTTACATGCAGAGTGACTCGGCGTCTGGTTGGCAGCAAGAGCAAACAGATCCAGAGCAACACAAAATCCTAAACAAAGTTAATCAAGTGTAAAAAGCTCCAAACAAAAATGAAGCTGAAAGGGAAGAAGCGGATGACACTTACAAAAAGGGAAGGATTAAACACATTTATGAGGCCAAGCGGATGTTTCCCCCACAGCCCTAATTTGCACACCTTCCCATGTATTTCTGTACTCCCTTCTTTACTGCTGCCCCCCAAAAGTGCACCTCAAGACTAGCAACGACATTCATGCCAGCCTGCACATTTCACAGCAGTTTATGTCATCTGCCAGCTCGTCTGTAAACAAACAGGTAGGTTCCAATAAGTTTTGCTGCATCAGCTCTGGAAAAGCAATGCAGGCAGCTAGCACTGCTGGCCCAGTTCCTCTTCACCCTGTATTCCAGCCTTCGTTCAGAGGGCCACTTGAGTTTGTTCAGTGCTAACGAGGCTCTAAGCAGAGCACAAGCCCTGTCCTTTTTTCTGACCACCCCAGTTAAGGTGGCTGTCAAGGAGCACATGGACACCCAGCGTGCCCCAGGCAATGCAGGTGTCTGAGCCATGCCAATGTTCTCATCAATGAAGTATCACCGGTCAAAACAAGACAGAGGAGATATGGTTCACAGGGCTGGAAAAGGGCAAAAGGTGTACTTAAAACTATCAACTACATCCAAGAGATGTTAAAAGGTAAAAGAGCTGTGACCACAGTATTAACTCAAGTGGGACCACACTGGTCGAGCTCTACAGCTGTGACACAAACAGGAGATGCCCCCAGCCAAATCCTGCAGCTCACTCCCTTTACCTTGAGTGATGTAAGGTGAGACACTTTCTGTGTCAGTGCTCCGACTCTGCTGTCTCCCCCGTATACACGCAACCCCGTCTCCATCTTTACAAGCTTCTCATTTCCTCCAGCATGGTCCCTGAAAGGTCACAGAAATGGATTTGGGTAGGGATGAAATTTATCATAACTCATATTGCAATGGTGACCTCCAGGTCATCATTTCTGATCAACTATTCTCCCAGTATCTAACACTGTCCTCATATCAAAGGACATGCCACATCAACATGCGTGGATATTTCTCCAGTAACCAGGGCGGTGAGAGAGGGGAACAACCCCTTGCAAGTCCATACCTAGTTGGGAAACACCAGCCTTAGGGGCTCACAGTCAACTCTCCAGTAACTAGGACAGGAAGAGACTGGGACAACTGGCATATGTGTAATTCAGTGTCCCACAAGACACAGTGGAGCAGGCACACAGATATCCACACAGCTCAGCATTTGCTTGCAGCGCTGGTCCTGCCAGATCAGGGCTGGCTCTCCAACCACAGAGGTGGCTCCACCATGACCCATGGGAGAGGTTACTCAGGTTCAGTACTGCACAGTTGCAAAACATTCATTGTTAGGTCCCTGGCAGAGTTAATCTGCAACACAGGTAATCCTCCCACAAGAGCTGACTGTGAGCAATATGCCTTACAGATATGTCCCAGCAGCACAGTGCGAGTGTGCTCCCTCCCACACTCCACAGCTACCTTCACACACATTTATTTCACCCTCCACCTAGAATTCATCAGCACTTTAAAGGTTAAGGGCACCGACACACAGAGCTTGCAGTCTAGGCAATGCATCCGTTCACAGCAAGCCCAAGGGAACACTTCCTGAGCTCTGATCCTTCTCCTCACACCTAAGCTCCTGCTCAGAGAAGACCAATTTGATCCAGAAAAGCAACAATTCTTGGCTGCTTGTGTTTAAGCAGAGGGAAGAGGAATCCCACTACAGCAGATAGTTACCAGTGATGATGTGTGGTCAGGACAGTCGTCAGCTTCACGCCGTGCTTTTTGACTGCATCCAAAACCTGCAGGCACAGGGCACAGCAAGAGCATTACAACTCACATGAAATGACTTAATAACACCTGGCATAACCTGGACACAACTGCTCTAAGGTTTGAGAGTGACACACCAACAACTCCACAGAGCTCATCCCTCTCTGAGCTGTAGTTACAGATCAGGACGTGAGGTCTCTGATCCAGTTAGCCATGACTAAGCCCTCAGTCCCATTTCCTCTTTTCTACCCTACATCAAAAGAAGGGCAAAAAACAAAGTCAGGTCAATAACCCTTGAAGTCAGGGACAAGTTGACTGAGCCCAGAAGCAGACTGCCTGTGAAGCCCTGTCCGTACTTATGCATTAAGCAGTATTTCCTGCCTTTCCCCCATGCCTGAGTCAGCATGTGACTAATTCTGTTGTGGATGTGGCAACCTGGAAGGATCTCCCAGACCGGCAGCAGTGAGCACCCTGCTCACAGGAGCAGCAGACAGCATTACCTTCTGGGGCTGCACGGGATCAACTATTGCAGCCTCCTTCGTTTCCTCATCTATGAGGAGGTACATGTAGTTGTCTGTGAGGGCTGGAAGTAATTCCACCTTCATGTCGGCTTGTGTGAACGTCTTCGACTTCCTCCGCTCGTGTTCTGTGTGCAGGAAGACAGCTCGCAGCTGTGCTGGACCTGGGGACGCCAGAACAGTCAAACCGCAGGTTAGCCCAGGGAGGGGAACAAGTGGGACGGAGCACAGCAGGTCCCCCAGCCCACAGCCCCAGAGAAGGAAGGGTATGGACAGCCCAACCTGCCTCCTTCAGAGGAAGAGGAGAGAGGCCACCACAGCACAAAGCCTTAGTGCCTGGCTGTGTCACCTTGTGTCCCACAGCACAGGAGGCTCTTGGTGCCCTACAGCTGCACCAAAGAGGGACGAGACACTTTGCTCCCAGAGATGTGCTCGTGCAGGGAAAGCGCTGTACCTCAACTGAAGAGAAGATTTCCAGGGGCAGGAAAGAAGAGCGGAGAGGAAACAGCTGGACAAAGGTCAGTCTGGCACAGTGACTTTGCAAAAAAAGTACAAAAGGCCATGTTACAGCCAAAAGACAAAAAAGCAGGGATTAAAAAAAATAAAAAAGGAAAACCACAGAAATACACACACTGCTACAACAGAAATATCTGGCTCATTACTTGGGGAAATCACATCCTGCATGGAGAGAGGACAGGCTCTTTGCGTGGAAGGCAAGGCTCCCAGGCTGGCCAGGTACCAGGCACACACTGTGTGCGGGTTTCTTGCTCATGGGCTACCTTGATGCAACAGTAGTGCTTCTCTGTTTGCTTTCGGTTAAATGTTTAATCAGATTCAAGAAGTAAATCTAATTCCAGATGCAAATAATCTGAGCTCCAGTGTTCAACTCACAGATACGCAGTTCTTAAAGAAACAACCAAGCCCTAAGAGGGTCTGCCATAAAAAAAAAAAACCCAAGCAAACAAAACAAAACAAAAACCACAAAGAGGACAAAGTCTTCCATTGCTGGGGCCCTGCAACACGGGGCTGGGTCCATACACATGCAGGGAAAGAGGCATCAATCTCTGCAAGTCAGAAATCAGTTGTCCTCACGCTCAAGGCCCTCGCACACCACTGAAGGTGACTGAGTTGGTCTGAACTGTGCTGGCTCAGTCCCTGTTTCATCTTGCACCACAGACTCTCTCCCTAAGGCTCCCAACGCTCAGTGCTTGGTCACCTTCATCAGTGCCCAAGGGAGGGGTGACCAGGTTCGTAATCAACCTGCCCCACTCTCCCAAAACAGGTCAGTCCTGCCCACCCCTGATAAGAGCCTGCTTTGGAGATAAGAGGCCCCACAGACTGGCTGCAGCCAACAGGAACAGCCCCCCTGCAGCTCCACAGACCAACGGGACCAAGAAGGCTGGGAAACCGAGACCCAGGTTCTGACGGGGGCACGCAGACAGCTGCTGCAAACCCAGCGCCAGGGCAGCGGGAGCTCTAAGGCCCCTCTGCTACAACTGTCCTGCCCAGAACTTTTTCTTCTCCTACTTCCACCATCTCATTTGCTTAAGACAGAAGGGAGATAAGGAGGGGAGATGGTAGTAAAATTAAACACAGTGCTGTAAAGAAAACCCCAAGGCACGACAGTGTAGGCATGCACTGGGTATTTGGTGGTAAGGGCACACAGTATTGAGAAAAGCATCCATACCTGCTGAGCGTTCCTCTGGAACAGAAGAATCCTTTCAAAAAAAGAACAAAACAAAACAAAAACCCCTTACTATTCCTTGATAGGAAAAAATAAATAAAAATCAATTACTCTCTAACTGCTCCCTAACATGAAGCACTTTTTCAATGCTATCAGTCACAAGAGCTATATATGCTGCATGTTTGTTAGCATGCTAGACACTAACTAGAAAAAAAAAAAACAAAAACAAACAAAAGAAAACACAACCTTAACTTCAAGTCAAAGGAATTATTTACATACTTAAAATGTTTTCTTCCTATGAACCATTTCTAACCTTGGCCATGATCCCAAAGCCTCTTTGCATGTTTAATTCACAATTCTTGCAAAACAACAAACAAGCTACACCGCAGAAGGAAACGTTTTCTAAAATGTAATTTAAACAAAGGAATGCGAAAACATCCACAAAATATGAAACTAATACTGAATTCCCATCTGCAACTAAGCGGCACCTTTCCAGCCTGCCTGCTCGGCGAGCAGACCGGCAGCGCTCCCACGCACGCCCGGCACTGCTCCTACGAGAAGGGTGTTCTCAGACCCAATTCTGCTCACGGGAGCTCCCCAAGCGATACAGAACCTCTGCCCTGGCGCAGGACTAACACAGATTGTTTCAGGATCACTGTAACACACGCAGGTCTGCTCCAAAATGCCCAGTGACTTCATTTTCACTCAGTTTTGTAATGCATGCCTCCTGACTTCATGCCTGAAGCAGAGAGGACTGGCGAGGGCAGAACACCAGCAGCTTTTGAATCACACGCTTCAGCTTTCTGGGACAGTTTATTAGTGCAGCTTGAGTCGTCAAAAGGAAAGGGTTTGCAGATGGGAAGTGTTATCACATAAATGCATACATGCTAGAGACTGAAGGCAAGCAGGCAGTAGCACAGTGTAAAAAGTAGGTTCCCTCAGAAAAGGGGTGCTTCATACATTTTCTCTTTAGCATTTTATTTTACTCTTTTTCTTACAGAAGAGTGTCAAATTCCTACTTCAAACATGGCTGTCACTCAAAAATGACTGTACACACATAGCCAGATGAACATCCCTGCCTTGACTCAGAAGAAGAAACACTACATTCACTCTTTACATACTCTGCACGCAGATATTTTTTGGATACCCAGAGAGTTTGTGGCTCCACACAATACCAAGCCAGCTGGTCCACAAACCCAGGGCAACTCCCACTCCTGCTTGACTTGCCCACCTGGCACACGCTGCCGGCGGCACAGCCATGCGCAGCCAGTGTGGACAGGACACACACCCACCTACTGGTGTAGCAAAGCCTGTATGGAAGGTGCAGCACCCACCCTGCCACCTGGGGAACTCAGGAGCTGGTAGTAACTCGGTTTGACATACTTGTTCCCATCAGGGTTTCCAAGTCTGGCAGTTAACTCCAACGGACCCTTGGTTGTTAAAGCCAGGTCTTAAAATTGCAGTGATGCAAAAGGCCTCTAATAAGACTTCCCAGAGATGCTGTGAAGCTAAAGCACAAGCTGTCGTCTAAGGAGATACTTTCAGAATTTAGGCCCTAAATTTAAATGCAGAGCTTACGCAGTTTTGGTTTTGTTTTTTGTTTACATTGCAAATACAGTCTACCACCCCTCAAATCCAGTTTAAATGCTAGCCCCTGTCCCCCAAGCCCCGCTTACAGAGCAATAACCAGCGCTTTGGCAGCCCAGAAACTCCCCAGGAGCCTCCCAGATGGGTTATCGATGTGAAAAGCCACCGACAGAGCCAGGCTCCAGCTGAGCAGATACTGACCTACTTGGGGCTGTGAGTCAGCTTAAAAACCTCGGCGCACCCCTGAGCCGGGAAACGAAAAGAGAAAAACCACCATCAAACTTCCAAGCTGCCAGACGGGCTGAACCCCGCCGCCACCCCCAAGGTCGGCCACCCACGGCCGGGTGCCCGCAGCCGCCCGGCTCCCTGCGGGTCCCGGCTCCCTGCGGGGGCACAGCACCCCCCTCCCAGCCCCGGGTCCCTGCTGCACAGGGGGCACCGCACGCCGCCCCCGGCCCGCTCCCAGCTGCAAGGAGGTCACTACGCAGCCCCCAGCCCTGCTGCAAGGGGACATCCCCACCGCGCCCCACGCCACGGCCCTGCTGCCCGGGGACGCGGCCCGGTCCCCCGCGGCCCGGCCCGGCGGCAGAGGAGGGCGCTGCCCGTCCCCGCAGCTCCTACCGGGGTGCAGCCCCGGCGCCGGGCGAGCCGCGCCGCCCGCTCCACGTACCGGCTCGGAGCAGGGCCCCAGCTCCCAGGACGGCCAGGGCGGTGCCGAGGCCCCGCCAGCCCCCGCCGAGCATGGTGCGGCGCGCCCCGCCCGGTGCCCAGGCCCGGCCCGGTTTACCTTTGCTCCCCGCCCTGCGGCCCGCCCCGGGGAGGCGGGCGGCGGCGGCCGGCAGGGCCCGGCCCCTGCCCCGGGCCCGGCCCGGCGTGCGGCGGGGGCGGTGCTGCGCCCGCCCGGCCCCCTCCTTCCCACCCCGCCGCTCTCGGCACGCCCGGGCCTAACGATTTGCGAACCCGGGTAAGGAGGCGGGGGGCAGGCGGCTGCGCCGGGCAATCCGCGGCGGGCAGGGAGCGGGAGGGAGGCAGGAAGGAGGGGCGGCGGCGGCAGCGCGGCTCCGGGCCCGGCAAGGACGCCCCAAGGGCGCCCGCCGTCCCCGGGGAAGGAGACCCGGCGGTGCCATGGCCTCCTCCAAGCCCTTGGCCCGCTTCTGGGAGTGGGGCAGGAACATCATCTGCGTGGGGCGCAACTACGCCGAGCACGCCAAGGAGATGGGGAGCGCGCTGCCCCGGGAGCCCCTCTTCTTCCTCAAGCCTTCCTCGGCCTACGTGCGCGAAGGCTCGCCCATCCTCCGGCCCTACTACTGCAACAACCTGCACCACGAAGTGGAGCTGGGGGTGGTGATCGGGAAGAGAGCCCAGGCCGTCTCCCAGGAGGCTGCCATGGAGCACGTGGCGGGCTACGCTCTCTGCTTGGACATGACGGCCAGGGACACCCAGGAGGAGTGCAAAAAGAAAGGTCTGCCCTGGACCTTGGCCAAGGGCTTTGGTTCGTCATGCCCGGTCAGTGACTTCGTGCCCAAGGAGAAGGTACCAGACCCTCACAAGCTCAAGATCTGGCTCAAGGTGAACGGAAAGCTGAGGCAGGAGGGGGAGACCTCCTCAATGATCTTCTCCATCCCTTACCTGATCAGCTACATCAGCGAAATATTCACCCTGGAAGAAGGGGACTTGATTCTGACAGGGTCTCCCGAAGGAGTTGGGTCTGTGCAGGCCAACGATGAGATAGAGGCTGGGATAAGCGACATCCTCTCCATGCGGTTTAAGGTGGCGCAGCAAACTCGAGGATCCTAACCAGGAGCTGGGCTGGGACCCTGTCTGCATTGGAAGAGACTCTTTTGGGAACATCTGGTGAACAAAGAGACGCACAAGCTCTCCTGTTAAACACTTACCTGGCCCTAGTGTCTAATGGACTGTCATGCATCAAAGGCATGTAACCCATGAGCTCGAAAGGCATCTGACTAAAACAGCCCTGTTTCCATGGAGGCTTCAGCCTCCTGCGAGGCCATGAACCTGGAGTCTGAGCCAGCTTGGGGCAGATGGTTAATACCCAAACCGTACCTTGGAACTGTTGATGGAGACGGTGTGCCGGACAGCTGGGGAGGGGAGCTGGGCTGGCTGCCACTGTGTGTGCTCTTCTGTTCTGCTGATTCTTTGAGCTTTGCCAGTGTGTTGCCTTAAAATAAAAATTAAAAAACTAAACCATTAAAATGGTGACGTAGGAGATAAAGCTCACCCATGCTATGTAAAATCAAAGATGTGTGTGTAGCAGTAAATCAAGAATTACAGCTTCAGAAAGAATTTCTCTCCTTGGGGTGTTCTACAGTAGAAAGATGTTTGCTTTTTCGATTAGTTTCACGACTCCTCCGTGCGTTTTTCAAATGTACGAATTAAATGAGGATTGCTTTCCCTCCCACTCCAAGGGGCGTAATGCAGCAGGAAGTGTGCCAGATGCTTGGCAGATTTTTTTCCTAAACTGAGCTTTAAATATGCTTCTAAAAGTAAAATCATAAAAAAGATCAAGAATAAAGCAGCTCATTGGTAAAGATCACCAGTAAACTTGTCTTTACTTTTACTGATTTAAATATATTTTTAATAAAAATCTAACTGCAGCAATTGCCATTACTTACACAATGTACTGCAACAGTTGGAGGTTTTGACTATTTCCAGCTGTTAAAAAGCCGTGCTGTGTGACTTTTCCCGTTTCCAAACTCCAGCTGATCTAACACTCTCTACCACTTTGCACGACAGCAAGTTCTCTTTCAATTCAAGGGAGTGACAAAGTTGTAAAATATAATTTAAAAAACCCTCCCCCCCCAAACATCAAAACTTACTGTTTCAAAGGTTGCACAGAACTGTCTAATTTCTAACAAAAACAGATGGATTTTTTTTTTTTTTTACATACGTGCAAGCACCAAAGTTAAAGGCTTCCATTTTTTGGAGCCAGATCTTAATAACCACTAGGAAAAGTTTTATTTTAAAAAGTGCATTTGGAGAGTCTTACGGAGAAAATTACTGTAGCCCAAAGACAGGCACCTCTCTGAAAGAGCAGCATGGTCCAGGATACTGCAAATCGTATGGTAAAGAGAAAGCAGAACATGTTGCAGGAGGAAAACAGACATTTTTCTATCAACTTGCTTCTCCAGCTGCATGCATCTGCAGCACACCACTGCGCACCCGTACACCACCTGCGCTGGGTACCAGCCCTGCAAATATGCACACGTTTCATTCCACTGTATTTTGACTTGACATAAACCACGTGTAAAAGTTCTTTGTATGATGAGGCCTAAATGCTGTGGACATAATTCAGATTTCACCTAGAGGAAGCCCAAAGAACTGAGGCCAACTGAAACAAGCATTCAGCCATTGCACCTGAACAGAACCAGCCCCTGGCTCGTAGAAGTCAAAATGCTCCTTGATTTAAGCCTGCCTGTCAGCGGGGAAGCTGTGATCTCAATTTGTTGCAACCCCACGAGCTGGGCCGGGCAGAGAAGTCAGGCCAACAGAGCCGGGCTGAGCAGGGAAGTTAGGGTGAGTAATTCTGAAAGAGGAAAGATTAAATTCACTTTCTGTCCTGTTTCCATTCCTTCGTGCCTGTCAAACATTACCATCTATGGCAACAGCAACAATGCATCATTTGTAGTTTGGTCTTCAGCACTGTGTGCTGATTGCTGAGCTAAGTTGTGATTAAACTTAATGGAAACATTCACTTCAACATTTTCCAGCCATAATAGCTAATACTCTGAAGTTGATTATTGCTGCAACAGGAGAGACACAGCGTCCCAACACTGGCAACATTTTTTTGTGCAGTTAGTCCATTGTTCCCACTCACATGAATAGGGAGATGCAATCTCGGGAGTACTGCTTGTCAAAATTCACTGTTTCTGTAGCTTCCTTTCTTGCTTTAGCAGGTAGGTAGTGAACCAGGGGTGATCCCAGTTCCAAAAGGCGTTCTAGCCTAACAAATACTTTGCAAGAGAAGTGGCATCTTCCCACCACTTGAAATAGGCCAACTCCCAATATGCTCAGTAGCAAAGACAACAGCTGCAGGGGAAGCCAAGGACAAAAATAGATTTTAAAATAGGAAAAAATATATGAAGAAGGGGAAAATGTACATACCTAGGTTCTTTATGTTCAGCTAACGGCAACTATCCTGGTGAAAAAGAGTCCTTTCTTCTCTGCTGCTTACAGTCTTAGCTTGATTGGTTGTTTGTGAGAGGTCTCCGGTAATTGATTACTCCGTTCTAATAAGACTCAGTCTGCCCTAGAGAAAAGCAGCCTTGCAAACATCATGGCTATCATCAAGCCTCTGCAGTTGCCAGAAGTTCCGTGTTTGGATTCACCAACGTACACCACAAACCCAGGCAGTATTTCAAATGGGTCTTTATTTTTTGAATAACACGAAAGTAGCAGGGCAGTTGAAAACACAGAAGCTCAAGAGATCTGTCTTATACTATTTGTTCTTTCTGATTTTCTCAAATATATTCTAACCTGAGCGAAGAAAGCTTCCCTTCCCCTTGTAAGGGGTTGAATTCACTAGAACTAACTTTTCTTAAGCTGTACTTTTTAAAGTACAATCACCCGAAAAAGATCAACCCAGAAGCCCACTTACAGGTATTAGTAATACGTATTCATTCTTCACCATCAGAATATACTTAGCAAAATACAATGACAACAGCATTCTACCTCTAATGATACAGTGAAGAAAGTCTTTTTCCTATCTGTTATTAATAGTGTAATCTCTTATTTCCAGTCTCTTTTCCCAACAAGCTCTGACTGGCCTCTGCAGGGTCTGACAGTTTGCATGAAAGAACATTCACTTTCAGTCTGGTTCTCCAACTGGGTGACAAAGTAACCTGTAAAAATAATTAACGGTCTTTGTTTTCACTGCTCTATAGGACTTTGAAATATACAATTTTCAAATATCATACAGCATTTTTAATTGACAGATTTGGTTATACATATTTTACATTATTTTATGTATGAGTAGACACATTTTATGCTAGATACCTGTCACTACTGAGTAAAACACTTTCATTTTTTCCTGGAAATAGAGGCAGAGGGTGGGGGAGATGGGAGAGTTAGAACAGTTTTGCCAAGAAGGGCAAGTTTATAAAAGGGAGTCAGTTTAGAGTTGTCCTAGAACACACGGTTCTACGAAAAGGGAATCCAGTCCAGTATATAGCATGCAATGAAAAAAGTAAAGAACACTGCAAGTAATGGCAGATCTTTTATCAATTTTTCCAGGTGCGTTAATCTAATATTGTTATTGCTTTAAGGGGAATTGCAGATTTTAGATGTACCTAAATAATCACATTATTTCCAAAAATACAGGTAACTAAGAAATATACTTGGGTAACCTCATCTACTGTACAATCTATTGCATATGTTGACTAGGCCTTGCAAACTGATAGTTATAACTTTATTCATTATAAACCTACAGCCATAGAAGTCAGCGACTAAATCATGTATACATGCTTTTGAAATATCAGCTCCTTAATCAGTATTGGCTCGGTGCAATTTGTGTCTTTCACAGTTTGCCTGAAAGAGGCCTGTATATCTATCTGATCCTGCAGAGACATCCCCTAATGTTGAAATTATGGCAAAGACTATTTACTTGGAATATTCAGAATATTTACAAAAACTAATCCTTATTTTTAAAAGCTCAGCAGAACTGACATGGAATTTTTCATCACTAAATGTACTGTCGAATGGGAAACAGACACTGTTTTAAATTATCAGTAAATACTGACTTTAAAATAAATCTTGCTTCGTTCCAAAAGAAGTTGCCATTTCAATGCAGTTTTCTTGTCTTCTGTTAGAGTGAGGAACTCATGGACCTGTTAATAACAGGGCATAACAGAACACTTCTTCAGCATATAATTGTAACAACATCTCCACAACAAAATGATAATGAAAAGAGCATCTTATGCATTTTTTAATACATTTCTAAGCTGTATTTTACCTCTTTAACATAGTTTTTCGTGTAATATGTGTACCAAAATGGTCAGATTAAGCAGAATAAATTGCAGGGTGTTTGAAAATCAAAATTAAGGAATTGCAACCATGTTCTCAGAAAAGTGTAAATTAATTAAAATAAAGCAGTATTCTGAATAGGATATTCACTCTTACATTCAACACATTTCTTCTTATTAGCAGCTACTGACTTCTAACTTTTGGCTTGTTAAAAAGCTGTACGTGTGTTTTCATATCCATATGCAATTTTTTTAACCGGTGTACACACACATATACAAAGGACATTTACATATATTTGTAATTTTCATCAAGCTTCACAGCTCAGATCAAATAAGAACAACCTCATTTATTTCTACTTACTGTGCAGCCTAATGTTTCCTCAGCTACACAGTCAGACAGGTAACAAGAATAAAGAGTGCCTGTGTGATCTGTCAGATCAACGAGTATGTCAAAGCTTGTGAAAGTTGACTTTAAATTTGAAGAGACGTCACTGCAGAAAGTGCATGTGTTTGACATTTCATTCACTATAAAACGGCATATTGAACTGAAACATAAGAAGACAATTAACGCATATATGCAATTCCTTCTTGTTTGAGACTATTTTCTAGACTGAGATTTCCCAAGAGACTTTTCATCCTTAAAAAAATTCTTCATCTTCTAAACTCTTAAGTCTGTCTGAGACAAAATGGCCTCTTTCTTCTTTTCTCTTCTAGGACCAGAAAGAGCAAATCCTTCATAAAGCCAACTCCTCTTCCTTGCTACTTCTGGAAGTCTACACAACAGGAATCCACATGGCATCCCCCAGAGGACTTTCATTCCTTGTCTGGAACTAGACTAAAATATTGTTCTATCTAATTTGGGTCAGGGGAAGAAGGACAAGCACTTTTTAATACAAATTTAAAACAGGCAGTTGCTTACCATCTGTTGCGAATAACTTTAGATGCATTATCATCAATGTCCAGTGTAGAAATGTAGCCATAAATAATGCCATAGACTGGTTGAAGTTTCCCATCGCTCTGTAAAGCTTTTTCTTTCAGCTGTTGCACACTATAAACATCAACTATAGTCTCCACTAAAAGTTTAAAAGACATGTTAAGTGCATCTGAGAAAGAAACAATGCAGAAGAGGAAAACCAAAATGGATCTTAAGGTAATAAAAAGGAGAGGATTTGATCTAAAGCACCAGAAAAGCCCCTCTCGCCTTCCCTTAGAAGTACGCTTATATTCGGAGGCAAAAAATAAAACAAAAGGGGACTCAAATCAGGAAGATATCTAATTTTTAACTTTTGTATCTCCTAAAATGAGTTTTTGACAAAAACTTTCCCTCTGCATTTCTCATGCTTATTCAAGACAGAAAGGACATGCCAGACAGGCCGCAAGTTGGCATAGTCACCAACCCTGAAGGTACGTAAGTGATAATATACGGGGTAGCCCCAGTAACAACAGTCCAAACTTCAAGTACTCAGCCAGATGGCTATACCTTAGTTTTGTTTCTATGAACACACGGAGCCAGAACTTGATATTTCAGCTGCACTATGAAACTACAGTATATAGTTACATAAAATCAAAGTGTTTGGATCCATGCTTACAGTTAATGGATTCTTTCGACTGCTCCTCCATTTTATCATGCAAAGCCCCTAACTGTGCACTCTCTTTCATGAAGCTGAAGAGAACATTTGCTTCTGCTGTTTCTTGAAAACATATTTTTAAAAGTTATTAATATACGTAGCATATAAAAATAACAGCATAATTATATTTTACAACTTCTTGTTCTGGCAGCACCAACACGTTGTCTCTTGGAATTAACCAAGAGATGTTTTTCTCTTTTTCACTTTACCTGTTAGTCGCACACGGAATATATGAAGGCTGCTCAGATAAAATTAAAAAAAAAAAAAAAAAAAAAGGGTAGAAGCAAGGAGCTTTCTGAGGCAAGCAGGCAGAATAAATCAGCCCTCCAATAGATTCATTCATGCATTCTAGCCTATAATGATTGCTAATACCAAAGCAATACTTCAACAGCTCTTACCTGGATTAGTTGTAATGATGGTTTTTGATATCACAGTTGCAGTCATGCAGTTCCTAAATTTGTCAAAATTTATTCTCACATCTGATGCAAATATAACTGTAAGAAAAAAAAACACCTCTTACTGTAGAGTAAGTATAATGTTAAGAACTACAGTAAAAACATTTAAAAAATAGAGTATTATACCTGTTTCTCGTGGGATCCAAGTCTGTGCAAGCTGGATAGATTCATTATCCCAACTAAATTAAAAAAAAGTTAATGTATCAAAACATTTTTGAAACAGCACTCAAACTGTTTAGTATTAAACTACTGAATAATATAATTAAATTGGTCAAAGGGGACACAACTCCTTTGTTGCATGCAAAGAAAGTGCCACATATATCCACAGGCATCTAGTTTGCAGCCAGCCAGGATGCTTTAGGTACGGTCTAATACAGGCCCCATTTTATCCCATGCCAAACAGGGTTAAGTAAAGGGCTATTAGATTGTTCAAAATTATTAAATGCAGAGTATACCTGGAAAAATACTGTGTGTATTTCAAAGCTTTGACAAAAGCAATTTCTAACTAAGGCAGTTATTTTAACTGTGATTTGCTTATCAGCTGAGCCTTTTCTGTGGGAACAAGTTGATTGCTCGCATCACTAGGTCGGATGTTCAGCCAGCTTTCCAACACTGGAATCCTTGTAACTGTGGATGATCAGACTAGAGTGAGGTCAGTGGTATCCCTCAAAAATTATAGTTTGATGGTTAGAACCCTTGATAAAAATCTCATTCAGTTCCTCGTAAGTTTGGATGGCAAGAATACTGCCAAAGCACAGTTTCGTTCTGGTGGGTTTTTTTTCTTAGTCCTTGGAAAAAAATTTAAGATATTTACTTTTCATCTAGCATTGTTCAGACGCCTCTTCACTGATGACCTCTGAAACATCTTCACTACAATGCTGTTGCTCAAGGATTTCCTGAATCTTTGCCTCTACCTACGGCTCCACGAAAGCGCAAAACGCAGTGTTTAGGGTAACCAGAGTAACATCAACTCGTCTCTGCTTCTGTGGACTCCTGAAGTATACAGCTCTGTACGTTTCACTACATACCAGCACTGAAACAAGAGTATCAGAGCTGCTGCTGCAACTTAACATCAGTGGCAGCTCAAGGGATAGAAAACTTCACACCATAGATGTTTATTAATGTTCGTGTGTATACATTAACTATGTTAAACATTACACTGAATGATAATACAGTTTCTAGCTCAGACACAGAGTGCAATGCTATCTTGCTACTCCTATCTAGGGAACAAAGGTCATTTCAACCAACAGACAGCAAACCCAGCGCAAATTAATACCCACATACCCTTGCATGTAGATAAGCCACAAGTTTATTGAACAAACTATGGGCAATATGGAAGCGTATAAACAAATCACTGTTTAGATGCATAAATGGTATGGACGTAATCATGTCTGTTAATAGGATACAGTTTGAAAATATGCCCAAAATAGTATCAAAATATTTCTGTGCTATTTTAAACATTTAAAAACCATTTCAACCTATTTCCATCCCACTTATTAATTCTGCTTGGCTTTAAAATTAAAGCATGCTCCTCTTCCCCCCCCTCTAGTTTGTGGAAGAAACGTACTGCCTTTGGAGCTGTTTTTAAATGCTATTTCCTGAATTAATTCAAATTTCCAGATTAAAAAATGGAACCATTTGGAACTGAGCTGCATTTTACCATTCATGAGCTAGCAGTCTGTCAGTAAGTCATAAAACTAGACAATATGTATAAGGTCACTCTAATGATTCTCTTTTTTAAGTTTCTGGTCTGTGTACGTTGCTGCCTCATGACAGTTGCCACTCAAATAACAATACATTCAAATTAAAAGACAGTGTTGTAACTGTATGTATTATGGTTAATTTCTTTACCTACTCTTGCATTAATTTGTGTATTTTAGTGAATAAAAAACATTTTACCATACTATCGGAAAAGACATCTCCGTTTCATCATACAGCTTTACTTCACACCTCTGACCTTTTCTTTTGTCTGAAGTCATAAAATACTTTGGTTCCCCAACCTTTAAGAAGAAAGACAAGCAGTCACTTTTCTTCTACTAGGAGTATAAAAGTGATAATCTAGAAAATAGAAGAGTTAAAAAAAGGGTGGAAAACACCCTGTAGAACAGTAAAAAAAAAAAAACAACCAAAAAACCAAACCAAAACACAACAAAACCAAAACCAGGTGCACCAGTAAAAGTTTAACAACAGTAATTTTACTTCAAGACAAAGGGACATACTTTATTTAACAAAAATCTGCAGTTTACGTATTTTCAAGTTATCTACTGCTTGCACATCCACGATTTCAGAAAGACAACTGATGTAGGACATTTCTATTCCCTTAATTTCTCCCCTCGTGTTGATGAAAATCTTCAGTAGCTCGTATGGTTACTGTAACTCAGCTGAAGTGACTGCCAACCTAAGCAAACAAAACCAGTGATTCCTGTCCACTGTGAGTCCCAAAATCCATGTTCACACTTAAGTCAAGTTACCCAATGGTACAGTAGACAAGCACTACTCTGTTGTGGCTTCTTAACTTACTGACATTACAGCTGCAAGCACATTAAGAACTCTTCCATCGAGGCTTTGTCCATTTGCAATGATATCACCCAGCGAATAATAATCCTGAGGGTCCTTGACAGGCAGGTGCAACAGAGAAAGTAGTTTGGTGTCCATTTCATAACATGAAGAAGTTTTAACGACGGAATGATTTTCACTGAGCAGTAATTTGTAGGAACTAGATAATGTGCACAAAACAAGTCACATCGATCAACATTTCACTCACCAATATATTAACAGTATAAAATGTTAATTCAATTCACATAAGAATATAACTGCTGATTTATTCCTCTATTGTTTTCGCTAAAGATACGGAAACATTTGAATTAATTTGTTCTAAAATTATTTTTAAAAAATTATATACTTTACTCTTATGGAAGACTTATCATGTACTTTATACTTATTTAGAATTGAAATGCTAGCAACATGCAATACATATTTGTAAGTCTTTCAGCCCTTATCAACCACTAAAAATAAAATAAGTTCTGAAATGTGTGTAATCCAGGTAACTAGGATTTGGCATCATGACATAAGACACTATTACAGTCAGACTGGACTTCGTAAGGTGCTTTCAAAAGTAATAGCGCAATGACCTAAGTAATATTTATAATGCACTATTAGCCAGTGGAAATAAGATATTTAATATATTCTGGATAAATATATTTTACAAATGTTTATGAAATCTATAGATATAGAGGATCTCTCTTCCCCGGTGAAGTTTCTACTTGACATTTGTTCTTTTACTTCTGTCCATTTAGCCAGGAAGTACATAGTGCAACTAACTACTACAGCTATATATTTGCTACAAAGGTTAGAGATGATCAGTAAGCAAGAACACAGAACTGCTAATTTGCCAATTTAATGTGCACATATGCAATATTCTTATGACTGATATTGTTGAGAGATAATAGTGGTTTAGTTTAAATAAGTATGTTTTAATTAGAATAAATTACTTAGGGTTATAATATGATGTGATTTATGCTGTTTACCTAGCTTTACTTGGCATGAGTAGCTAGATTTGCTGAAGCCTTTAGGCTGCAATACAGTTAATTTTCTTAGTAATTTTCCTAGAAGCTGGTACAGTGCTGCGTTTAGTGGTTTAGTATGAGGAAAATGTCGATAACACACTGAAGTTTTGGTAGTGTTTTCCCTAAGTCTGGGACTTCTCAGTTCCCCACGTTCTGCCAGCGAGTGCACAAGAAGTATAAACTAGAAGATAAAGAGGGGACAACCATCAGCAGAGACTGCAAATCATCAAGATAAGAGCAGTCACTGGCCGGCCTGCCTGGACACAGAAGAAGAATCCAAGAAGGTATGAGAAGACCCCAGACCAAAAATCACCATTAGACTAAAAGACGCATGAAGAGCGTGTGAGGGGCGGGTGTAGAGATCACAAGGGTATCATTCTCCAGGGATTCCTGGCTGACCCTGGCACTGAACCTTTCAAGTAAATTGTTTATTTTTATAAAATCCAATGCCTGAGGCTCTGCTGCAGGATTCAATTAAGAAAGAAACACTAATTAAAGAACAGGTGTATTAGTCTATCTTTACCTAACATCTGCACCTTAGATATCTAAGATAAGTTAAAACATATCTAAATTAAGACTTGCAGTGTTAGTTTCATATACCAGTTCAAATTGTTCATTTTAGAAAACAATTTGAGAGAATACACCGAAAGACAATGTATATACATTGCATGACACGAAACAAATTACAGTGCTTTACCAAATGAGTAACATAGCATTACAGCGTATTAAAATACCTTCTAGATAAACATGTCATGTGAATGGATTTTGATAAGAATACACCTTCCATAAAAGAGTCATGTCTGATAAAATACTTTAGCAAAATCAAATCAATTTTCAATAATTTTAGTAGACTTTACTCAAATAATGAAATTGACTCTGTTTAATTACAAAGAGCATTATTACTTTACAACAAAACTCCAAAGACCATTTTCTGACTAATATATTCTCTTTTGAGATTATTTGACCATACATGGTTGAACACAGAAAGGAAGATATGCTACATAAGATGACTAACCCCAAATACTTCTACCAATTGCATGCTGCTGCAATCAGCTGGCAACTAAAGCAAGTGTCAACTTTGATCTTCCTGGAAAGAACTACCAGTTTAAATTTACCTAGGAGTTACAGGGTTGAATTTCTCTTCCCTTTCCGCTTCCTTTGACTGAACTAAAGGATTTTCAATAATCACTAAAATAAAACATTGATAAGTAATGTTAGAAAACTGAATATAGATACATATAAGGAGAAGTGGTTTTAAAAATGGTTGCTTTCAAGGTTGATATGGAAAGGAGAAGATACGTGCAGTAACTACTGCTAAATGTTTTCATACTGAAAAACGTATCTGTCCAACAGCTCCTATTACAGCCAAAGTCCCACAGGAGTCCTCAAGACATTGAATGGAAACAAAATGACACTGAGTTCTTGTGTGTATAATTTTCATAGTCATAAGCTTTATCCAAACACCCTGATCTAGCAACCGTGAGCAGCAAAGTCTTTCTATAAACTTAACAAGATAAAAGCACATACTATAAATAAATACAAGATTTTTGTTGTGTTTTGATGAACAGTCATATCTATAACTAAATGAAGGCAAAGAAAAACACCAAACTACTTTACAGAGTTTATTTTTTGTTATTTATAAGAACTGAATATAACGTAAGAATTTAGATTGATTAACTATAAGTAAGTTCTGGGTGGTTGCATTCAGTGGATTTTTATCTGACCTTTTTGTTGACGTATTTACTGGTTTTGAATTTAAATCTTATTCCTTTCCTCTTTATATTTAACATAACTGAATGATGTTTCCAATTAGACTGTTTTCTGAGTCCTCAGAGAAAAATATAGCAAAACCACAAACACATAACTCTGATTTACTGGAAAAAAAACACATTCAAACAGCGACATGTTAAGAATAAACTCCGGCTTACCACAGTCACCAACTCTAAAGCTTTCTGAAAGTGATCTAATATATTCTTCTCTGCCCCAAGAATTTACATTTATAAAATAAGTTGGTGAATCACGAACAGTAAAACTGAAGGTGTATCTTTCAGACCCAATGTCTGCAAAAATAAACAGCACTATTACAATTCATTAGCACAGCTTGATTTCAATCTAGAATATGTGTGTAAAAACTGTAATTTTGAGGCTTTCCTGGATTTCTGTCATGAATTTACTATCAGCAATCTGGTGAGCACCACTAGAGGTCAGCAGACTGTTCAGTAAATACGCTGGTGCTCATGAATGGGGGTGGCTACAACCCACGCGGTAGTTGTACCTATACCACCCTATCTATGTATCACTTAACTTTAGGCAGCACCATATAAACTTACAGCTCTAATGCAAGAGTAGTAAAAGAAGCGTACGATGCTACATTCAAGGCATGGACAAATATAAATAGGGCCAATGCACGAAGCAATGCTATGAATGAGTGTACATCCTAGCCCAAATTTTGTAGTAGGTAGGCTGTCTTAGATGGCTGTGCCCATACATGAGACCACCACGATGACATACAAGGCTGCAGATCACAGGCAGTGTCACTGCCCAGAGAGTACCAAGGGGTATAACTGAATAAAACAAAGCATTTCCAGCTCCATGGTTCATAGTCAAGAGGGTATCAGTCTTGGAAATGCTGCACCGCTTTTCTCTTACAGCTAATTAACAAAGCTTTCCATGGATCATACAACATTATGCAATATGTTATTTTCAAATTATCAATGAAAACTGTCTAGTGATCTGCATATAGTAAGCATAATCTGACTGTAGTTCCATGGAGGCATGAGCACCACATTTTCAGACTATGTAGAATTGTTTCTGGTGACGATGGTGACTTCCTTCTAAAAATTCACCACCAGAGCAGCTCGGCATGGTGACAATGCCAACAGAATAGCTGAGCAATTCACACAGAGGTGGAATGGCTCTCTAGGACTGGAGATGCTTCCTAACAGCGTCTCTACAAACCCCAGCTGTAGATATGTTATTTCAATTTCCAACTAATGCTGTATTAACAATGTATTATTTCCATTTTTTCTTTAGGAGTGTATGATAAGATGAAGTTTGGTACTACGCAGACCAGAAATTACTTGTTTCACGCCTCAAGATATCTCCCTAACATTTCTGTTTTAAGAGAGAGTGAATATGAAGGGACCAGAATCAATTCCAGCAGTATTTATATAATAGTGGGTTCATATAATCCTGAAACACTTCCATGACAGAGTTCTTCCAAAAAAATTCTAACTGATAAGGTTTGGCCAAACTAATGCTGCTCTTTTATCTCAATTCTCAAACACACACTATTTTTTTTGTGCATTTTTATTCTATACATTTTACACTAAGAACTCTGTTTATCATTTAAATATTGATTTCGGTCATCTATGGTAAATTATACTATATAAGAAAATGAAGTAAAAATAGCTATAAAAGAGACTGTACTTTTTCTGTCTGGAAAGCTTCTGACATCTGTTTTCCCAATAACCACACCGATTACATTCTAAAAAATAAAGAGATTATAGAATACAAGTATTAAACACAGATGTACAGGATGAATTAGATTTCATGGACTTGTACTCTACTGATGATAATAAACATATTTCTGACTGGTAATCATTTTAATCTATTTATTCCGTAGTACCATATGAACTAAGGACTAAAACATAAACATACAATTTTACTTTAAGAAAAAGAGTGACTACTAAAAATATTAAAAGAAATACATCTGTTTCTGTTTGTAAAGACAATGGGAGGACAAAAGTTCACCCAAAACATTCACAGTTTTGGCTGTTATACAGCAATCTCTCCTCAGGTAGGCAGCAATATTGTTGTTTCACGCTCTCTACACAGGTCTCAGATCTCCTTAAATGCACCATGAAAAGTCTGGACAGGATTTACTTTACAGTTAAGCGTCCAAGGTTTCCCCTGCTGTCAGCACCGAGATACATACGTGTACATCCACAGGAAGGGCCATTTATCCTATCCTCATCGAAGCAACATACATTTCTACAGGTGCCTCTTTCTTGCTGTCTGTCCCTTAACTGACTACAACAGGAGCTTAAGCAATGAACTTTTTTGATGATTCAAAAGAAAATTAATCTTATTCTGCTTTGCTAAACCTTTAATTATTATGCAAAAGTATCCCAGTCTTGATTGTCAAACAAAACTACTAGGAGCAAACACACAGAGGAAGAAATATAGATATACGTATATAAAAAAATATATGTATTAATGATATATAGCTGGGGGGAGAGTTGTTTGGTTTGGTTTTTTTTAAAAAAATGTCCTCTTCATTGTGAGAAGAGAGTATTGCAGTGCTGGTCTGGGAATTTAAGAAGGTTATGAAATTAAGAATTGAAGAAGCAATGAAAGTTGGTAAGGTAACAAGGACTGGAAGGAGAGACTGACATTGCAATATTGCAAAGGTCCTTCAAAACATGGAGTGCCCCACATCTCTTCCACTTCATGTGTGCCCTTACTTGCAGTACTGCCTGACGTTCTCGCTCAAGCAGGGGAACCCCAGCTGTCAGCTAGCAAGGGGCAGCATAACAGTTTAAGAATCAACACAGGCTGAATTTTGCACCCATTCACAAAGCGATGCGACCTGACTGACTTCACCATAACAATATTGACATGCTCAAAAATTAGATCTCGTGTTCCCAGTTTACTTTGAATCACTAGATGGAGCAAGGTAACTGTCTTATCCTACACTGATGGAAATGAACTCATTGAGAGGACGTATGTGTAAAACACTGTAATATCCTAGTTCTTCCCATTTTTCTAGGATAATATTTTCTATCTGTCCACAACATGTAGTAATTCAGGATTTTATTTTTCTATTTTTGGCTTTGTTTCTTGAAAAACAAGCATTTCAATTAAATCAGAGTGCAACATACCCTGGATCTCACCACCAGTCAGAAGAACTGACATTAAGGATGACTCTTTACAAGAATTAAGCCGATGTAAATCCGCCATTTCCAAAAGAGACCTCCCCTGTCCCTGCTGCGAATATATTCACCTCTCTTGTATCAGCGCTAAGCCTGCACAGCAAGCTGGCAGAAGGAAGTGATCTGGCTGGAAAGTATTTGGGCGATAGAAAGAGGGTAGGAAAACTTCCATTTCCTTGATCAGCTTATTGTGCAACTACACAAACACTAGTTTCACCAAAAGAGGAGGAGCGGAACACGCCTGCAATGAGGAAGAGAGCCATACTGCCTTTTTTGGCAGAGCATTGCTTGAGGCTGCTCAACCAAATCACGAGACTGCAGCATTAACACACTGCAAGTTTCTTAGACTTTGATCTATTTCACGTTAAAGAATAAACTGCAAAGTAAAAAAATATGACATTTTGATACTTCGAATGATGTGTGCTCAGCTGTTTTAATGTCCTAAACACATACTTATCACTCTATCATGATATACTAGTGAATTACTTTTTTATAAAAATACTTTCTTTACTATATGTTACTAATTGCAATACTCAAGATTAGTGTCAAATAAAAGCTTTTAACTGAGTGAGTGGGTCCATCAGAGTAACTGTGAGTGACAGATTAAATTTACTTTGCTGGAGACCAGGAGTTTATAAAAAGTTGGAAAGAATATACAATACCACTGTGAGGACACATAAAACTCCTTCTCCTTGTGCATGCCTTTTCTGAGATTTCTCTTTCATTTGTTTAAAATAAATGAGAAAAAGGGCTAAACTGTGCCCTTCCCAAATAAAAAGCTGTGGAAACAGGAAAACTCTGTCTACTTTACGCTGCACGGGGAGATAGGACTGTAACACCGCATCACAGCCCGCAGTGCATCTGTGTGGAAATGCTGCCTCTCTGGTTTGTTCTCCAGCTCCCAGCAGCACTGAACACTCAGAAGATCTGTTATCGCTAGTGGGCTACACAGTGAAGAGTGGGAAATAGTGCAACAGGGTATAACATAGCCTTCTCCCTCCCATATTAAAACATCATCGTGGAGACTAAAGAATGAAAAACTGTGCTCCCCAGACTTCCTATTTTTCATTCAACCATCTAAAAGCCAAAAGAGAAAAACACTGAGTTTTACAGCACAGTCCCCTGTTCAACTCATCCTCCAGTGGTGATGGTCCTCACTCATATCAGGACAACAACAGCAAACAAACAACAACAACAAAAATCACACTCAAACATCTGTATGAATCTACCAACTACAAAGCTTTGCTGTTTGTTAAGTTTACTTTTTGGTTCATCCTACTCTCCTGTACTCCCACGAGGAAAATTCTTAGCAAAACCTGCTTTTTGTTCTAAAGAAACAGAAAAGATCCTACCTGACTTGTAATTGTGAGATTTTTATCCAGTTAAAGCACCATGCCATTCAACAAGAGTTTTGTTTCAATATTTAGCTCAGAGGGATTGAGCACACAAGACTGCAGGATCGGGCCCTACGTTCATAGCTTGTAGTGAAAGACTATTGTAGGTTACAGATGTATTGTGACTACATAATGCTGACTCTGTACATGTCTTTACTAATTCACCATCCATTTAGAACATTACAAAGAAGCCTCTGATGCTTTCAGGCATTGAATTGTCCAGTCAATATCTATAGTTGTGGTATCCACATACTATGGACAACAGCAGCATCGATTTTCATTTTGCTGGTTTATACACAAAGAAGGTAAGGTACTTTATATCTAACAATTATACTAATGCTATTAGTATCTAAATACACATCAATTACATAATTTTGCAGTAATATAATACAGTCATATACAATTCCATTTGAGAACAAAAGTACTATGTCTATGAGACTTACAGGACGAGCAAGATTTGGATGCAGATCTGAAAGTGCAACAAAGTCCCGTGTTGAACTAGAATAAGCCATTCTTTATCTGTAACTTGAGAAAACTAATTTAGATTTTTTTTTTTAAATCTGAACAAATCACTTATAACTATTCATAGTGACAATAACAAGTTATTTTTTAACACAAGTGTTTTGACCTAAATAGTATCTCTTTTCAATAAAAAGCATTTCAAGCCACCTGAAGTAGACAATTCTTTCTTGTTTGTATTTGGTGAGGTAAGTTATGAATTTTACTACTCTACCTGTGCTTCTTAGATAAAGGTCTGTAATATTTATTTATTTATTTATTCTGCATTAAATGACTCCATTAGCACCAGCCTCTGAAAAATATTTACCCTCCTTCTCCTGTCTGGGAAGTCCAACTGAATTTAATGAGGCAGTTCATATATAAAAGGCCATTTACATAGGTGGAAAGGAAAGCATTGGGTTGCAAACCACCTTAATTGAGGTGTTTAGTATTAAACTACATTAAAATGTGAGTTCATTCCTTCCTCAAAGTAGAAAAGTTTTGAATTTATTAAAATAAAAAATTTTAAAATCAGTTATTTTCAGGTTGCCAACATAGCATTACTGCCCATTCCTGCGAGCTACTGCGCACTCAAGTCCTCTCTATTGATGCCAAAGTCGGGCCATGGACGCTTTGTTAGCCCATCTGAATGCCTCTTATTATTTCATGGGTACCCTCAGAGATATTACTGATATTTAGCAAATAGCTGTCAGATTCTAATTTTTTTGTAAAAGGAACCATCAAGTTGTCTAAATCTTAATAACATTTAATACGAGAGAACTGCTGACATTTTTCAGAGGATGCCAGTTCAAACTTTATAACAAAAGTCTTGAATGGCCTTCATGGTCTTTATACCTGGCACCTTGTGTGAGAATTGTTAGTGGTTTTGTTGGGCATTAGTATAATGATCTGTTGAACACACTAGAAAAGAAATAGTCAGTCTATACTTTAAAGATGTAAGCAGTTATCTGAGAACAAAATGATTTCTCTAAAAGAGCATTTCAAACTAAACTCTCACAGAAAGATATCCCAAATTTGCCTTACAAAAAAACTACTGAACAATGGGGCCCTCAAACCTATTCCCATCCCATTATATGGAAGAATTCACGTTTGTTTATGCAGGAAAGTCACCTCGACCACCCCTCCAAGGCACATTAATATTCTTGCCTCAAAAGAAGTTAAATATTGTTAAGTGACATACCTCACACCACAGCTGAATCAGTTTGAAGAAAACAGCGCTGGGAACACATTTATCAGAGGAAGATTATAAGAGAGGCGATTTAGGATTTAAAACACTACAGGCCCTGACAGGGGAAGCTGCAGCGTGCACTCACCCCTCAGAGGCAGGGGCTGAGCTCCCGAGGACACCCGAGGGGACTTTCTCTCACCACCGCCCAGGATCAGACCTTCTTCTGAGAGAAAGGACAACATGGAAATCACAATAAATAAAAGCATTGAAGCTTTTGGCACCACCACCCCATCCCAAACTGGTGTCTATCACCAGATAAACTAGCATCCCCAAAGCCAGGCCAGGCTCTACACTGCAAAGAGGTTTTTCTTGCGTGGGCCCATCATTATCCTTATTTCTTTCCCTATCCAAACCCGAGCAACACGTGGTGGCCGTCCCACGCAGGCAGGGACGACATCAGCTTGGAGGCTGGGCAGGCAGGAGCCCTTACCACAGCCAAGGGGCGTCAGGGGAGACACAGACCGGCCAGGATGGGAGCACCCTGAAAGGAACCAGTGGGGTGCTCAGGACAGGGAGACAAAATGGCGGCGAGCACCGTGGGCGGGAAAAGGGCTTCGTGCCCTCTCCCTGTGAGTGACCTTCCTTCAAGGGCCAGCGTGGGCCTGAGGGTGGCCAGGGCTCCATGCAGTGGGCACCGGCCACAGCCCTGGGGCTGCCAAAAAAAAAAAAAAAAAAAATCACCAGAAATTCAGAGTTTCATGGCTTTCACATACCTGAGGACAGGCGCTCAACCCAGAAGGATCAACTCAGAGCACAGCGCCATCGGCTTCAGTCAGCGAGCTCTGCGTCAGGCCCAGAGCTGAGGGTTTAGAGCTTGGATTTCACTTTTTGTGAGTCCTCTGATCTGCGGGGCTCTACCCCCGACCCCCGCTGTCGCTGCCCCGTCGCTCCCTCTGGGGCAGCAGCTTCATCCCGACACACACCAGGTTTCCCCGGGTAGGATGTTAATTTAAACCACCTGATTGCATCTTTTGTTTGCTGATCTAAGAAAACATCTGTATTTTCTTGCAGTGCTACTCCACGGCAAGCCCTGGAAGATTTTTTTCCTAACCAAATATGTTCAGCAATATCACTAGCGGGTCTCAAGTCCCTGAACTTAAGAAAGCTTAATGAAGCACCAGCCCTGGAGTCTAGAGTCAGGCTTATTCTGCTCCACTTATAAATGCACAACACACCAGCAAGACAAAGCAAATTTCAGAAAGCTTTGGAGGATACATTCCCTAAGTTCTCACTTTTTTTTTTTTTTGCCATAGCTTTAAGGCAAAAAAAAAAAATGCAGCCTGTATTTTATAAATGAATCAAAATTTATGGTTTAAGATATTATTTGTATTGATTTGCACACAGAAATCCTGGGGTTTTAGGCCCTGCAGAAGACTGGAGTGAGCCATTTTGTCCATTTATATTGCGTATAAAATTATTTTTTATAAAATCGATACTCTTCACTTTTGTATCATAAAAAATTTTACTCTTGGTGAGTAATTTTATGACCTCAAGGTCATGGCTATTGGAGTTTTTAGTGTAGCCTGACAAATTCTCTGTGTTGACTCCGTATTACAGGATCTTTCATTTCTTCAATTAAACAGCTGAAAATGGATACCACCTGTGCTCTCATATTTATTGTGTCACTAAAGTCCATGATAATTACACCGTGCTGATGACAAACGGCGTGCCAGAGAACTGACAGCCTGGGTGGGTTTTTTTTTTTAGGTCACCTTTTATACGGTATGATACATGGATTTAACTTTGTTCCATAGGTTTGAAGTCTCCAGTAAACAGAATGAGGTAATTCTTTTTATTAGTTCTGTTGTTTTGATTATCTCAAACTAATAAGCAAGCAGAAGATAACAAATGTGGCGATGGGATCCTAATTGAATGGGAAGGAGAACTTACATGCTAGCTGGAAAATGATGGCAAAGGTACAGGTCTCATTTTTACCACCGTGACTGCAAGGTAAACCAGGAAAAAAAAAATGAAATGAGATCTGTGGGGTCTCCAACACTGCAGATGGTGATAAAAGTAGAATCGCAGACCATGGACTTGCAGGTGTTGAGCTCATCTAGTATCTCAGCAAGGTTTTGGTGGGACATAAGCACCTGCTTAAATGGAGCCTCGCTTAACCAAGTGGGATCCTGCGCTGCTGCCCAGCACAGTCACTACTTTCATTAAGTTTTGTCCAGGTTGAGCTTGCTTTTCTCCCACCGGCACAAAGGACAGGTGAAACACGACACTGGCAGCATCCCCAGCCCAGGGCCACAAGCTTTGTTTCATTTCAAAGCCACCAGAACAAGGATGCTGTTGTGCACTGCTCCTCAGCGTCCCCATAGCCTCAGCAGACGTCTCATGATCGGGTGGTTTTGCTTTGTGGTTTAGTCCCACTCACATTTTCAATGCATCTACATTTTGAAAAAAAGCTGCTTTTTACTTTCCCATGATAGCTCCTGCTAGGGAGATGTTATCAGGACCGGCATGAAGAGATGCACCGATCTGGCCACAGGCAGAAAGGCAGAGGATGAGACCTGAGTTATTTCCCTGGAAGATATCATTAGATGCTGAATTTCTAACTTGCAGTTACTAAGATGAGAATTCATTTGATTGACGTACCTGTCTCAGAGTGATGCTGTGACTTCTGGCATTTGTATGGCACAATGGGGGACAGTCAACAGCTTGGACTCCTGTAGGTTACTATAAACAAATAACATTTTTATTGGTGCTTATAGTAAACCAATGACTAAACTAAATGTCTCCCGATAATTTACAACGTCAGCTGATTCTCCAAGTTAGGAATTTTTAATAAAAACACTGAAGAGAGCCTGCAAAAACAAAAGTTACTCAACTTTTACTCAGCTTTACTCAAGCTTTCCTCCTCAATTGACCTCAAAGCAGTCTCTAAAAGAAAACAGCATCATTATCTCCCTTTAACAGCTGGAAAAACAAAAGAAGGACTGAAGCAGTTTCCTGAGGGCCACGTACCATGCGAGGACCTGCTCCCCTGTCCAGTACTAGCACCAGCCCCTGCGGGAGGGCAACAATATTAAATTCAGTGTTTTTCTGATATAGTGCTTGATCCCTGAAATGTCTGAGTGATTTTAGCTCTCCAGCACTTCAGTGGCACTTAGCACTCTGCCAGACTCAATCTGTGATTAGCAGAGACTTCCCATACATGGCTGCAAATTGCACGGTTCCTGCTAATTAGGCCTTCATGAATGGATTTATTTAAATTACACTCATTGGCACGGTCAAGGAGTGCAAATGCCATTTTGTAATTCACTTAGCAATTTGTTACGTGACGATCAGTACCGTTTGCATGCAGGGGAAGCCAGCCTCCGTCCAGCACTAGCAGGGACATTTCAGAAATCATCTTCAAAAGGATCTTCAAAGCTAGAGCAATATGAAATATTTCCTCTCCGAGTTTCACGCTGCCTACAGCATTTACTGAGTGAGGTCATTGAATATTTATACATTCTTAGGACAAAAAGAATCTGTAAAATGAAAAGGCCAGACCTGTAATTTTATGTAATTGGCCTGACTGAATGCATTAAAAGCAGCAAATTATTAAAGGTATTCACTGTTCAGTGGCTTTGGCCGATACCTGAACTGGCTGCGAATCGGGAGTGCTGATGGAATAATGATGGGCATCTTTAGCAGAAGTAATGCAGGTGCTGATGCAGCCAACAGGTGCTCAGTGTGTTGAGGGATATTTAATCTAAATTTCTCCCCGTCACCACGATGGGGAGTCATTGTTCACCTCTCACTTATCCCTCTGTCTTCCCCCTCCTGGTCCCCAGCGCTGGAGTCATCCCGATGCTGTTTCAGTGAGATTTCCTCGCTCTGAGCAGCACTGCTACCTCCTGCAGCCCAGTAGTTCTATTTTAAAATAAAAATGAACATGAACCATGGCTGGTTCCCTCCTAATCCGTACTAATTTTGCCTTCTTTGGTGCAGGGAAGACACCAAGACCTGGGGCTGGTGCATCCACATGGCAGTGGCATGCGCAGCTCAGAGACCGAATGTGTGGGTGAGCAAATGGGACCACGTGTCACAAGGGCTTGGGTTAGGATGCCAACAGCTCTCCTCCGGACGAGGAAAGCCCTATTGCTGGCAGAGAACTAAAAAAAACCTTCTTTCAGGTGTAAAACTATGTGGTACATGCAAGTGCTGCCCTTTCCAGCAGTCCAGGAAGGATGGTGTTTTGAAACAACAGCTGCTCTGAAGACAACAAAGTCTCCCTGTTCTCTCTGATGAATTCACATGAAACTGCTTAAAACCAGACCCAGCCTTCCCCGCCGGCAGGGAGTGAATGGCATTTGCAGGGCTCGAATGCAGCAAGCACAGCATTTCTGCAGCGGTCCGTGCTGGGGGAAGGCAGCGACCTCGCTCTCCAAGGCAGGGCCTGGATGCCCATTCATCAGCAAGCTCAATTCATAACTATTTCAACACTAATTAATCCCTTCTGCGACATTCGCGCAAGGGTGGAGCAGAAACGTCACGCAACGCAGGCAAGCTGGCACAAGCCGGAGAGGAAAGCAAGCCCTCAGCGCCAGCCCGTACACCGAAATCAGCTCACGTCAGGTCACCGTTGCAGAATTTTAGCAAAAAATAAACACCACAATTGAACTATAAGACCTTCTGGATAGCTACTAGGTAGGTGGAATATTTTCAGCAAATAGTTTGCAAATATATCCCAGAACTACCCCTTTTGTGTCTTTTTAATAGCAAGAAGTCAGAATAAGAAGTCCATATAGGAATTCACTGCTTGAAAACACTGACACAAGTCTCTCTTCTTCACTTCTCTTTGCCTGCACAGTGATACTCTACCTTGGTTTTTTGAAGATCAGGCTTTGTTTGCCCAAGATTTTCAAGTCCTCAGCCTGCTGTTTATCTTGCCTCAAACTACAGAGGTAGAAAGTACTTCTTTTTGGAGCCTACGAGCAGCATGAGAGCATTTAGACTATAGAGGATAACTTCTCCTGCACATAATTCCAGAATAATTTAAGTGAGGTCAGTGAAATTACTTGGATTTTCATCACTTTCCCCGAGACCAGAATTTCCTCCTCCCTCTATGAGCAAACAAATGATGACTATTTTCCAACAAAACATCATGGATTAAAAAATACAGCAATTAAAAATAGTTTTAGTGACAGCTCCCTGACACTGGGAAGAATGCTTTGGGAGAAAAAAAGAAGATATTTAGCATTGGTTGGCTGCCATTCAAACATTTTCAGCTATTCAAATCAATGAAACCAAAACCAAATAAATTATATCTGGATTTCAGTTTGAGACTCACGACACTGAACAATACCAATTAAGACACATGGGATGAGCGTCTTCCAGCAACAAGACTGGGGGAAAACCCTTCCAACCTTCAGTTGCTCCAGTTTCCAACCAAGTCCAAAATTGCATGAGCAGTTCATAAGGAAGAAAACTTGGGACATAATTCTCAGAGACAGATGGGGATGGCTGTAAGAGAAAACTGGGATCTTAGAGTAAATACAATATTTTCCCCCACCACAGAATTCAGTGAACAGAGCACCAGTGAAATCCAAACAACCCATCCAAGCTAAACTTTCCAGCAAAAATATACCTTTGATCTCCTGGCTGAGCGCTTGGCCCCGGCCCGGCGATGGCAAACCTCCCATTGCCTCTGAGAGCCAGGACCGCATCCAGCCCCTTCCTAGGTAATCATGTGTCAACATTTCCACGGTATGCCTGGCTGCCTGTCAGCCAGCTCGTTAGAAAATTCCTGCAGACTGACACTGGTATTTTAAGTTTTTATCCATTACAAAAACAAAACCTCCCCCCAAAGCCCGTCCAAAGTGCAAAGGTATGAGACCTGATCAAAACAGGACTTTATCAAGAAACTTTTCGTTAAGAAAATGAACGCTAGAGGTCAATCTAACAACTTGTCCCGGAAATACATATCCCTGGAATAAAATATTACAGACTTCTTCTGTGTACTGTACACCTCTCTAACTACATCCAGATTCACTGGCTTGGCAACGCGCTTCGTATCTAACAAGAGTTTCTTCTATTCTTTTGAATTTGTTCTTGTCTTGCTATACATTAGTATTTCCTTTCTGGAGCTCGCCTGTATGATCGCTGTCCCGATTCACGTGGCTTGCTAATGTACTTAACTACCCGTTTATGAAACGAAAGGGGAAATTGGCACTTGCGTGTGTAAATACTGGAGGCCAAATGTGTCCCTGATGTAACTCCGCTGCAGTCGGTTGAGTTAGATTAAAGATGAGTGCAGAAACAGAGGAGCAGCCATCGCCACACAGATGAAAGCCCGTCTAACTCAGGATCTTGTGTCTCATGGATAAATCCATGGTTTCAAAGAGGCAGCAGGGAGCCTGTGGAGAACCGGGCTGGGATGCAAGTGATGGGTTTGTGACTTCCAGCCTTCAAATCCGATTCCCTTCCAAAGCATCTCCCATCTAATAGCAACGGAGCTGACTTCATTACCTGTGCATCACGCTTTGTTCATCTCATCTTCCGCACTCAGATTCTGGAGGAGCTTGTGGCTACAAGCTCCCACTCTTATTTACACATAAGACACAAGAATAGTTTTGGCTGTTTGGTTTTTTTCCTTCATCATTCTTAAATGCCCAGTGTTCCAGTTTCAGTGAATTTCTTCCTCCCCTTTCCCTGCTCGTAACAATAGAAATAAGATGTAGCACTGCCAGCCTGCTTCAGCCTCCCCATTGCAACCTTCTTCAGCAAATCCCCAGCTCCCCTTATAAAATATAAAGCTCCTGTCTCAGACAAACTCGATGGAGACGCGGAAGGAGCACAGGCTTCGCTGACACGGAGGCTGCCTCAACCAGGAAAACCAAGGGAGATTTAAGGCACAGAAGTCAAGTCAAATGAAAGCGCGGATCCAGCAAAGGCTGTGTTTAAGCGCAAAATTTCTCCCGGGGAGTCACCGGGGCCACTCGTGTGCTTTGCACCGAGCACATATGTGAGTGCTTTGCTGAACCCAGGCCAAAATGCAGTTCTTCTCTATGAATGCGGGCCAGATCCTGTAGCACTGAGTAACGCCGATGAGTAACATTTATTCACACAAGTGGTCTCTGTGGAGAAGGGCTGCCAAGTCCTGGCCCCGTATGATTTTTTTTCTTTAACAAGCAGCCAGAGCAGAGCTCCATATGGCAACGCCGACTCCTCACTCAGCAGCTCGCCTGCTGCCAGCTCCTCGGTGGAAACAGCCCAGCGAGGCAGAAATGTTCCAGCTCAACCTTCGTGTTACAATTACCTTTAAAAAACTGCCAGATAAATTCCTTAAAATTCTTCCAGGGAGTTTCTTCCTGCTGCGGCTGCCTGTATGACCGTGACAGTCCTGGCTGTGGCCGGCAACACTCTCCTGAGGCAGCACCAGAGCCCTTCCCAGGTGAAGGTTTCTCCCAGGGCATGTCCAAAGGGTGTCCATCCCTAGTACCTAGCTCCTCAGAGTCCTGGCACATTCCAAGGTTGCCACAGAGGTGATGGACTAGCAGGAAAAGCCTCTTAAGCTCCTCTTCAGACAACCTGGCCCTAACGTGGTGCTTAAGCCTGTGCAGGGACAAATCTCTGATCACCCTTCCCAGTTAATGCACACACACGAGAGATTCAGGAGGGGCACAAGAGTGGTTGGGTACAGAGATGGCTGCCTTGTGCCACCATGCAGCTGGCATGCATTAACACCCTTGCTTCAAGACAGTTAAAATTGGGCAGAGCTGAACAGGAGACCTCCCTCATTGATCTCCTTTGCAGCTTGCCCCCAAAAGCTGGGGGTGGTCTCAATGCCTCACATAGGTATTTTTTCTTCCATTAAAACGCACAAAGGAAGATGCAATCCCCTTCAGCTACAGGTGCTGCCCTTTCCCAGTGTCTCTGTTCATCCCCATCCACCTGGGAGTTAATGCAGCCAAAGGCTGGGTGCATCCAGAGGCTCTTCCCAAGAGCTGACAGCAGTAACGACAGCACGCAACCCCTTCCTACAGTGGAGACATGGTGCAAGGTCCCCGCCAGCTGCACCAGCCATGAGGACCTTCCAGGGACTTAGGGACCCTGCCTGAGCCCCCCAGCACCACAGGGAACCCCACAGCAGAGAACAGCAACTGTCCATCAGGGGACCCACAGGCATCCCATGTTCTCTCCATCCTCGACCCTCCCCTCTTCCAAGGGGCCATGCATGCAATTCCTAGCAAAGATCCATAACAGGGGCTGACATTTCGCAGAGGTCTCCTAAGATGCTGAGCAGAGCATTTAGGAGAGGTACCTGCCAGCACAGACTGGCAGCAGTTGGTGGGGAGCGCGGCCATCTCACATCCCTCACCACCACCAGCTGCTCCCCACCACCTCCAGCACAGCACTCAGTGCCATCACCCTCCTCATAGGGTCTGGGCATATGGCAAAGCCAGCAGTGGCACCAGAGGGGCAAAAGCCACAGCCGTACCTAAAGTAACACAGGCTAAACCCAGCCAGGGTCAGGCCCACTGAGCACCTGGACAGCATCAAGCTGAGCCAAGCCAAGGCTTGTGGTGAGCCCAGGTTTCTCTTATGGAGCCTTTCAGCATCAGCCCTGCCGTGTGCGGTTACTGCCAAATCAATATGTGCATCTTCTGGTAAATAACTGTGTCAGTAGGATGTTAATGGTGCACAGTGCTTGTGGTGTCAAGGCTTTTTTTTTTTTTTGTCAATGAAGCAAAGTCATTCCTTTTCCTTCCCCTTCCCCCCCCCAGCCTTGCCAAATGCACAAAATGGGCTCCAGACCCACCTCCTACAAGGAAATGAGAACCAGCCCCAGAGGATCACCCAGCAAGAAGCCTCTGTTCAGAGATCTGACGCCTCTTCAAAGACGGGGGAGCAAATGTGCTCCTACCTCCGCTGATTTATGAAGAACGTCTGTGTCACCGATGCGGGGGAAAAGCTTAAACGCTACCAGAGGGAAGGGGAATCGAGCGCTTGCTGCCTGCACTTTGGGGGCTGCACTGAATAACCCCTCTATTTATTGCAGTTTGTTTTCATATAATTAGATCTATATTGCATTTTGAAGGAAAACAAACAACCTAGCAACTGCAGCACATGCTGCTGGATTATGTGCTCGCTAGCAAAATAAACGCCGGTGTGCCACCGCTGGGACCGGCCGATGGCAGGCGGGACATGCCAAAAGCAGCTCTCGAATTGCACGTGGCAGCAGCCGGCCTGGGACTGCGTCCCCACATGCAAGGGGATGTGGGGAAAGCAGGTGGCTTGCCTGTGCTGGTGGGAAATGGTCAATATCGCCTCAGCTGGAGGCAGGAGCAAAGCCAGAAGGCTGGTTGCCCCAAGACCAGGCTGGGCAACCAACCTAACACCTGGGGAAAGGCAGGAGAAAGGCTCGATTAAGCGAGAGGCACAGCCCAGGAGCACTGTCTGAAGTTCAGCTGTTCTTTCCTTCCTTTCTTCCTTCCCCTCTGCACTGGGAAACTCTGGGTGTAAATTGCTCTAAGTTATATCTGTTTGGTTTTAATTTCTGCTGGTGCCCCGGTGTAATTTATGCTCTTGAAATATAGTAGTGGGCACGTGTATAGTGTTATGTTCATGAAATACAGCCCTCTGCCTATAGTATGTATCGATCAGTGCAGTAAATAATTCCAACAAGCACAACTCATCCAAGCGAGCAGAGGACACGGCCGAAGGCTGCCCATCTGCCAGGGCCTAATGCACATCCCCGCCAGGGCTGGCAGGATTGCACCAGCAGCACAGGGCTGATGGAGCCGCTCATGAAGTGCTCTTTTTCAGCCAAAATGAAGCCAAGAGAGCCAGTATAGCTCCCAGGTGGGTCCCTGTGGCAGCTGTGCCCTGGGCTGGCCCAGGGCTCCCAGACGGGATGGCCAGTGCTGTGGAGATATCCCTGGGGACACTGGATGCAGCCCTGTGCCCACCATGGGATGCTCCCAGTTAATGCCAGAAGGGCAGTGACACACAAAAAGCAACTGCTTGACTGCATCCAAGCTGGAGTGGAGGCACCCGAGGGACACGCAGTCACACTGGCAGCTGGATCACCACAGCACCCTCAGCACCACATGCTCCAGGAGAGCCAGGAGGCCACTGCTAGAAATTAAAGCTCTCTGCAAGGATTCTTTCTTTTTTTTTTTTTTTTTTTTTTTGGTTTGATTTGACCACGCTTGGGGAGAAGAGGAAGGCAGTACATAACAGCCCTGTGTATAAGCAGTTGCTTGATTAGCATAGTTAATGTCTGTAGAATTTATTCAGTGTCTGAATTCTTGCACTTCTTCCAGGGGAAAGGCAACAGGGGACTCTGCATAATGCTGTCCATGCAGAACTGTCTCTCTCGGCTGTCCCAAGTATTTCCCTGGAAGCCATGCCTGTCCTACAGCAAGAAGAGAGACCCGGGAAAGTCAAGCACTAGGCTGGATAGATTTAGTGTTGCTACACTGGGACTCATTTATCTTAGCTCAAAGGTGAACCAACAGCATCCTCAAGGACAGGAGCTTAACAAGCAAAGCAGGAAGATCTGAACCAGATCTTGACCTGGTCTCAATCATACAGCTGCGCTGAAGCAAACGAGTTTGATTTATGCCAGCAAGGAGCCAGTCTCTTAGGCTCGAATTCATGCCCAGCTCCTACTGCCACCAGCACTGCTGGAGCTGCCAGTCCACACTGGGCATTAGGCATCGTCCTGCTAACGCCTGCGCTCTGCCAGCAGCCCAATGCAGAGCCATGACATGACACCAACAATCAGACTCCATGGGACACTCTCAGCAAGACGTTGTACGACTGACTTCGGCATCCTGCCTCATCAGCAGCCTTAAGAGTCTCAGGGTACAATAAAGACCCTCAGAAGGATGCGCTGCAGCAGACACTCCTGTGGGTTTCGTACGGCTGCCTGTCACCGCAGGATGCTGTACATCTTAAACACAGCCTGGTTTTAGGAGAAACCCTCGGCACCACTTGGTATGTATGGGACTCTCCCAACAGGCACTCACAGGCAACTCCTCCTGGATTCGCTGCAAAAATATCACTTCCTGAAGGAGATAATCTTGTATCAAACTCCCATCTCAGCCGTGAAGCCAGATTCAGAGAAGGTCCTTGATGAGGGACTGGAGCAGGTTACAGGGGAGCAGTCAAGCTGCGCAAACCTGCAGATCAAGAGTGGATTTTATGCACTGGCCCCCTTGTGCTGCCTGCCCGGGTGACGCTGCACACACAGCAGCACCTTTGGTGGTACCTGCAGTGTCCCCAGAACCTCTGCTAACACAGAAGCCCTGCACCACACAGCATCCTCCCACCCTGCGGCGTGACAGGAGCGATGGGGCTGCTGCAGCGACATCTTCAGCGATGCCACAAGCTCTGGCCGTGCTGACCCCAGTTCATCTCGGGGCAGGATTTCTGAGCAGGGTGGTTCACAGCACAGCACAAAAGGGTGCTTTCATCAGCTCTGCTAATTTTTACCCTGGAGCGAGTGAGATAGCCCTGACAGCCTCTCACCAGGGGACGGCTCCTTCCAGTTTAGTTGGTCACTGCCCTAAAGTGGGTAAGCACAGGCTGAGACACCCTGGAGACCAAAGTGGGGTCCCTGACTCCAGGCAGCATAAGCCATCAGACGGCTCTGCCTCCGGCCAATTCCCCGCTTTGCACCACTACCCGCACACACCAGGGCTTTTTGCCTTCCCAGGATCCCTCCAGATATCCTCTCACACTCCGTGGACACAGGAGATGGCAGCAAACACCCACTGGCCCCATTTCCCAAGCTGTCCTTGAGCTCAAGACCTTCCCCTTTCCACCACTAAGGAACCATTGACAGCCCCAAGGAGCTGTAACATTTTCCACCTCCTGCAAAATACCCCAACTCACTTGCAGGGCTGAAGGCACAATTCCTTGCCGCCAGAGATGCCCCCACGCACCCAGCATCGTCAGCGCGGGGGGACCAGCACCCACTACGCTCCCCAGCACCCCAAACCCCACCGATACTGAGCAAAGCCACTTCACCTTGGCCTGCTCCCTGGGTAGGAGCTGGTTGCCAAGCTCAGACTTGGATCTAGCGATAGACTTTTGTGCTTTGGCTCACGGATCCTGAAAACAAGAGCTTTAATCATTGCTTGCTTTTATGTGCCGAGAGCCAAAATTGTCTTGTTAAATACAGTAAGTGATCAGTGCTTGCAGTAAAGAACATTTCAATGACTGTTTGTGTGGGTAATTATTTCAGGCTTGCCTCTCTTCCCCTCTTGAGAAAAATTACAGAATGTGGAAATTATTGCGAAGCCTCTCCGGACATGAAGCATTTTCTGCCGGTTACAGGCGCTTGCTCTGGGCAGCGTGTCAGCCTGTGCCAACATTTTGCTGCCTGGTTGTGCACCATCCTGCTCTCCAACGGGCAGCAGTCCCTGGGCAGACTGCACCAGGATCCCACCCTCTGCAAGCAGGTACACGACTGGCCTTCAGCCCAGACAGGTCTAAATAACCCCAGTATCAGTCCTAGAGGCAACAGGAGTCTCTGCTGTTCCAGCCTTCGGGCTGCCTACCTGAGCATGGTGCATCAGCACACATCGGCCAACCCAGAAAGTGCTAATTTTATGGTTTTTTTCCCCAATTCTGCATCCCTGGATGGTAGCTGTGGATCCGTGCTTGGGAGCCCCGGCCATGCCATGGCCCCGGCCCCAGGCAGGGGCCTTTTTCTCCCAGCACTTCCCTTCCAGCCCTCTCTAACATTACACTATTAAAGCTGCCTTTTAGCTTTTATTATGATTTTTTCCAAAGATAAAACAGCGCTGTGGAAGCAGAGGGAGCCCCAGCACTAACCATGTCATTGGAGTTGACAGAGTGGGGAACCTCAAGCTGGGAGCGCTGCGGCAAGGCCAGAGCATGCAGAGGCGGCGGATGGTGCACAGCCACGCTGTCACTCAGCTCCGACTTTGATGAAGGGACCAGGAGAGCAGACTGAGGTGACACTGCATGCTCAAGCACTCAGGGAGTGTTTTTCTGGAAAAAGGGGGATTTTTCCCTTTGAGCAAAACACCCTCAGCCCACTCACAGCCGGGTTTGCATCACCTCCTCCTCTGCAAACGCAGCTGGCAGCTCAAACCTTGGCAGAAGGAGAAAAACCCCGGACAGGGGACAACTGTCAGTTTGCACTCATTTCTAGAGAAAGGTTTAGGATTACAGAGAAACACACAAAACTGCCTTTTAAACACAGGCAGCTCCGCACGCAGCGCGCTCCGCAGCACGGTTTGGCACCCACAGATTTCTGCTGAGCCTGGAAACACTGGGAAAGCCCAGCCCACGGGGGAGTGGAGGGAATAACCTCCATCTGCAAACAGCGGCCAGCTCTGGCCTCGTCGAGGAAGGACGCAGCCCCGTCCCCCCACTGCCAGAAGCTTAAACCTAATGCAAGAGGAGAGGCACGCCGGCAGCCACCCGCGCCCGCTGGAGCAGACCACCCAGCTAATACCAGCTCCCTGCATTATTTACAGAACATCACAATGTCCCTGTGTGATGGTGATTCATGGGGCACTTTCCTCCTTTTCATTACGCTAATAAATCTCCTGGCAGAGCAGAGACGGCATGTACCCATACCATCCTCATGGGCAGTAAGCATCTCTGCTCCCACCTCCAAGAATATTTTGTACAGGTAATTTTGGTGGTGATGTGTGGGATGGAGGAGGGAAAGGCTCCAGGAAGATCTGGGTGAGCGGATGAAGCTTAAAAAGGCAGAACAAGTCCCTGAATAGTTTCAGCATAAACACCTCTATGCAGGTTTACACACAAAGCGAAGTCTATCCCCAGCTGGCAGGGGGGCAAATGCTTTCATTCTGAGGATTATTTCTTCAAGGTTATTGCAGCAGGAGAAACGAGGCAGAGCCATGAGCTCCAGCAGACGCCTGGGTGTCCCCATCACCCCTGCCCCGGGGTACCCCAGCCCCAGGGTCCTGTGGCTGCGGACAGGAGGGGCTGGAGAGCACAGCTGCCTGCAGCGGGGCATGCAGCATCCCACGGGGGGAACAACATGAGAATTGCAGCAGAAAGACCCCCCACAATACCTTCTTTCCACTACAACTAGAGCAAAATCATAGCAGAAACCTTTCAGGGTGGATTTGAACATAGGACTGTGTTGCCATACGTAAAACCTGCTGTGAAGGCAGACCTGAAGACAGCCCTAGAGGCAGCGCAGTCCTGCCCAGCACCAAGGGGCAGGAGACGTACAGGGCAAATCTGAGCACCATCGGCAGCAAAAGCAGACGTGTCCTGTGGCAAGCGCAGCCCCGCAGCACCAAACCAAAAGCAGCCAGGCACAAACAAGTACCCGAGGGGGAGTGAGTGTATTCGGAGGATGCTCCCAACCTTAGCTGGCTGTGAAGCAGCTCCGCAGCACCAGCTCAGTCACACACACGTGAACATTGCTCCAGACCAACCCATCTCCAACTCAAATGTGTGTTTTGTTTTGTTTTTTTCTCTAAGGGCAATACAAAAAGCATCAGTGCAGCCACAGGTACAGCACAGAGCAGCAGGGTTTGCCCACTTCGATCAAGACAGTATTCACATACCTTCACCCATGCCCATCTTGACAGACAGGAGCTCCTGCGCTTCAGGTGTAGCTTTGACATCCTGTACCTGTCCCCACAACCTGGCCACAGCCCCAGTGCTGGTTCCTGGCACCAATATCCACCCCAGAGCCAGGCCTAGCACTCCCAATCCAGCATTTGTGTGCTGGCTGTGAGACCACACTGTCCCATCGCCCCCCAGCACCCAGCGATGCCACCAGCGTGCTTCCCCAGCAAACTGCTCTGGGTGCTACAGAAACTGCGTTAAAGATACTTGGGTGCTGCAACCAGGTCAGAGAAATGGGCTGCTTCCCTGCCTTGCCCCTCTGCGACTGTGGAAGGCTCCCCACCTTCTCCACCCAGCCACGGCCCCATTTTTCACAACCCCATTTTTCGGAAGGCATGGGGGACCGGGGGCAGTGGGGTGGGGACCCGTCACCCGCGCACAGGGCCGACAGGAAGGGAGTCATTCCTGAGGAACATTGCTTCTAAACCACTCCAATATGGCAAGGCAATGTTAACCAGCTGGGAAAACGCTTTAAAGATGCTTAATTAAAGGCTGGCTGTTGCACAAGCCCCTTTCCCATCCCCACCAGAAGTGTTTCCCAGTTTCCCGGCCTCTCCCCTGCTGCCCTCCATCCCTCGCACTTTCTTTCCCGCTGGCATCTGCCGGCAGCGTGCTGCAGCTGCCGTAGGGTGCCTCTCCAGCAATCAGCCCCTGCCGTCAGATGGAAGTTTCCACTCATAGCAAAAGAAAAAAAAAGTGTAAAATTCTCCCCCTGTTGACTTTCGGGCATGGTTGGAAACAGCAGCTGCCTGAGTTCCTGCCCGGGCACTGGGAGCGTCAGCTTCATCATCCGGCCGTGGTCTGCACCAGCCCCCCCCAGTCACGGTAAATCAGGAGAAATGGGGCTGAATCAGACCCTCTATCACTGTCACGCGCCTCTAACACTGGCCCTCATGTAAAGCTGCAGCATCACTCGGTGCCCTGGCCGTACCCCTTCTCCTCCTGCCCGCTCTGTGTGTCCATGGCCCCTGGGGAGGGAGCAGTGGTGGCAGCGCCCCATCCCACGTGTCTCCCTCTACTCCACACCCATGGGAAGCAATGGGTAGTACACGATTAAGGCCTGGGGCTCACCTCCCGCCAGGGGAAAGCTTGCCAGAAAGGCACCAATTTATTCTTTCTATTGATATAAATTGATTAATTATGCAAGGCAACATGTTGCTGTTTCTAATCAAAGAAAAAAAAAAAAAAACAGAGCCCTTGCATTAGCCGAGGGAAATGCTCAGCCTGTGTGAGGATGCACAGCCCGACGGGGCAGCTCTGCAGGGCCACGCTGCCTCCAGACAGGATCCGGCCCCCACGTACAACCATAATCTCAGCTCTCAGAGTGGGAAAAGGATGCTGCTGGGTTAAACCTGCACAGGAGGAGGCTGAGAGGCTGGCATCCCTCCTGCTTTGGAAGCCACATCCGTTTGAATGCACAGGCAAGATTTAAAATCTGAACGGAGAAGCAGCTTGCGTTTTCAAAATGGCTCAAATAATACTGTTTTTGTATCAAGAAACGCAAATAAACTTAGAGGAGCTGGTTTCCTCCCAGCAACCACACCACTTGAGCTTCCATCACATCTGCTCTCAAAAGCCACGGGGTTTGGAGGCAGCAGGGGGGACCCAGGGCGGTGGCGGGGGGGACCAGGGCTGGGGGATCCAGCCCTCACCTGCAGCAGGACCCCCAGAGACACCCTTGCAGGGGGGACATGCCAGCAGCATGCCCTGTCCTCGTTCGGGCAGGCACTAATTCTAGCAAGTTGCTCACAGGTAAATAGTTTGGTTAGTTATTTCAGTAAGTAACTACTATTTTACTAAAAGCATCTCGCTGCCTGCTCACAGGCTTCCAGAGGGGCTGAGCACGCGGGCTGTGCTCAATTCACCCCAGTTTCAGTTAAACCAGTGAATAACTTCACCCAACGTAAGAGCACAGATGAGCCAAGGCAGCCCAGCTCACTCCAGGATTAGACACAAGCACCGTGTACTCTGTTTTCTTCCTTACAGTCACATGCCCCAGAGCTGCCTACACCTGATGGTGCTTATTTGCACCCACATGTGGGATCCAGGCCACACTCTACATGACTTGGAAGCCACCACTGGGCACCTGGTTGCAATTACGGTGGCCTCTCCCTCAGCATGGGCATTTTCTCGTCTATCGGGGAATATGGCATGAGTTTATTCTGCATATTGAGATCATGTCAAGATTGAAACTAGAGCAGAAGCCAGCGGAGTTGGCAGCCCCAGATGCTGCTTAAGGGCCACATGTGGTGCTGGGCGGCTTTGCAGGAAGGCAGGACACTGTCAGAGGAAGAAGAGCCGGGAAGGGAGGCCACCACAGCGCACCCTGCGGCAACAAGCATCAAGGTCCCAGACATCCTCAAGCCAAGCACGGGACAAGGCAGAGGTCTACAAGCGATGCTGCCTGCACTGCGGCTGGTTTCACCGGGAAGCACGACTGTGTCCTGCTGGGACAACCCAGCCCTGCTTGCTGCCCTGCTCCCACAGAGCCACTGGGCACCCACGTGCACCAGAGAAGCCTTAGGGTGAGCACTCAAATGTCCAGAGAGGTGCAGGACAGCACCACAGGACAGACAAAGCTCTTCTTGGAGACCCCAAGCACAAACACTGGATGCCTCGGGACACACCAGCACCCACAGACACTCCCCAGGCACTACTGCACACAACCTTGCTGCCCCTACCCCCACAACCAAGCAGCATGAAGGATGCCCAAACTGCCTGGCAGCAGCCCCCCCTTACCAGCCAGCTCCTGCTCCCCAAGATGGGACAGCCCTCTGCATCCTCCACAGCCGGGGCAGCTCCTACAGGAAGGATCTAGCCCCCCGCCACATTCATAGCCCACAGGTGCCCCACAGCCCCAGCAGCACAAGCCCCACCTGGGGACTGTGGTGTGGGATTGGTGGAGATGGATGGGGAGGGAATGGGGATGGATGGGGCCTTTTCAGGGAAAAGCATAGCTTTCCCTGTTACAGGTTATAAAACATTACAAGGGCATGTCAGGATGAAAAGTGTAATTGCAAATCAGCCCTGCTGCATCTCTGGACCTACGCATAGGCAGGGAAGTTTTAATTTCTTTCTTTTGGGGCTGCTTTTTTTTTTTTTTCCTATTTTTGTTCTTCCCCTTCTGTCCTCCTAAATTTGGTCTAAAAGAAAGAGGGTAAATAAACATTTTGGAAAGCTCTTCCTGGCTTATGCAGCAGTTGGGATGGAGGGGGAGGCCCAGGGCACAGAAACCACAACGCTTTGGGTTTTCAAACCAAAAATGAGGTTAGAAATGGAAACTTTGTTTAACTGAGACTGGGATGAAAACTTCATTTCACTCTTGGCAGCAAAGCTGGATCTCCATCGTCCTTTTGCTCTGGCACTTCCCCCATTTAACCTGCTGCCCCAAAGGCATTTCTGCAGCTCTGGCAGCGCAGGGCACCTTGCCATGGTCCTCTGAGCAAGCAGATGTGGCCATGCCACTGCCCCAGTGCTCTTGGGAGCTTGCTTAGAAACACTTCCCCAAGGAAGCGCCAGCAGCGTGCTGGGGAGTAGATGGACCCCAGTTGCTCACCTGAGTTTTCAGATATTTTCCCAGCACCTACTGACCTGGCGGAAAATAACACCTTCCAGGTTTCTGGGCTTTTTAGCAATCTGAGATAGACATGAAGAAGGGAAGAAGTCATAAAAGCAGCCATCTGGGACTATGTCCCCTCCCCAGCCCACCCCAGTGGTGTGAAATACAGACACACAGAAGACATCATCACAGCTCGGCATCATCTTGTTAAAACTTTATTTCCAGAGGTCTTGTGCAGAAAGATACAACGTGATGCCTGTCCCTGAGCCTCTGTGGGAGTTTTTCTGGGGGCATTTCCAAATGATTCCTGACCCTACGGCACCCCCTGTGCCGGGACCACAGTGCAGGGGAGTGAGCAGTCGGAGTCCCACCATCCGTGGTCCCCGGTAGTGCCAAGGATGCTTCCCGGGCAGCATCACGGGGTCCCACCAGGTCAGACCCCCCCCAGCCCATGCCTGAGCCCAGCAGCAGCCCGGGTTGGGGTCCGCAGGCTGATACCAATGATTACAAAAGACACAGCAAAGGGACTTTGAGCTTAGATTTCCCTAAGAGCCCACTGCCTGTTACTAGGGAAAGCACTCCCAAATAAGCTCCACCAAAGCACCTACAATAAAGAGGCAAAGTTTCTTCAGTAGTCCTCAGCTCTTGGTGACGTGGCACAAGAGCCTCTGCCAAGGTGCAAGCTGAGACCTTCAGAAAATCAGATGATTTTTCTTAAATCTCCTTTTTTAATTAGGGGATGAGGCAGCGATGACAAAGGCGGTTTCCCCTCTGGATAGACGGGAGAAACACATGTTGCACTAGCACGTGATGGGATCCGCATCCAGCCAGAGAAGGGAACCCACCCAACCCTGGGGAGCGAAACATCACGGTGGAGAACTGCTCGGTGAGCACGCTGAATTTCAAGCAATCGCTGCTCGAGCGATGCCCACCCTTCCCGCACCCCAGCCCTTCCCTTGCACACCAACTCGTTTCTCTGGCAGAACCCCCCATGACACTGAGCAGACCCACACCCCCGGACAGCACGGGTGGGACGTGGGCACTGTGTCCCTCACGCCGCAGGTGACCGGGGAACATCTCGATGCAGATCCTGGCAGAGCCACCGGCCCAGCTGCCGTCCTGTACCGAGCAGCTTCGGTCGGAAGCGCATCACTCCGCTGGGGCTCTTGAAAGCGGCAGAAACGACCCAAAACGCTGCCGTGGTGGACATTAGCCTGCGCTTGTGCTCAGAGCAAGAGCTGGGAGATTTCATCCCGGGCACCTTCCCCCTTCCGACCCAAAGCCGCTTTTATTGTCTTGATCTAATGAAGTGCAGACTTCACCTGGACAGACCCATAAGTGGCTCCTCTCGGAGGCAATGAATACAAATACTTGACCTCATGAGCTGCGGGGCAGCAATTAGTTTAAGCAGGGGGTTTGTGTAACACTTCAAAAGTCTTAATCCGTGCGGTCAGCCCTGGCACGGTATTTGCCAGAACCTATTGAGTAGTCTTAATGAGTCTGCAAAGCAAGCTTTCAATACATTTTGGGTCGCTTCAGATGCTTTAAATGGCATAGTCTATATGGTATTGTGCGGCTTTAGAAAGGCCCGGGCTTTAAAAAAGTATGGCTCCCTTTCACAGGGCAGACAGAAACCATCTTTAGAGCCGGGACCCTTAACGTTTTGCATATCAATATGGCTGGGGCTGAATGCAGTCACTCAGCTGAGAAATAGGATCACTATCAGCGTTTCCAGGCTTTCACAGGCACTTGGGAAACTTTAAAGCCCTTCGTGGAGAATAATTTGGTCGAATGTCGTGGCTGGAAACAAAACCTAAACAAGCAGAGCGCAGTCCATCATGCGGAGCTGCCAGCCAGGCTGACAACAGGCTCCAGCCGCTCCGACATCCCACCCCAGCGGGTCGGTGGCCGGGGCACTTGCAGTCCTGGGGGGACACAGCTGAGGGGACCCCGCACCGAGCCCGGGGTGCTGAGTCCCTCCCGGCAATGGCCGCATCGCTCGGAGGGCTCTGGGATCTTAACCAGCAGGCCAGATTTCGTCTCTTCTTACTATTCTTTTACAATATCCCAGTTTAATACCAGCCACAAAGCTCACAGGTTCTGGCACCACACCAGTGGCATCTGCATCCATCCCTGCCACCGCTCACACGTCGACACCACGATGTCCGCTCCCTGCGCGGAAACAGGCAACTGGTTGCATTGAACTACGACATCACATTAAGCCCGTTCTCGCGCATGTCACTTGTCTCGTCAGTGACCAAACAAGCCCAGGGGCTGAACGGGACAAACATGCTGACCTTCAGCTACAGCCCAGAGCATCGGGACAGAAAATACATGTCACCTCCAAGAGGCACAAAGGAGGTGCCAGCGCCCAGGACATGGGAGCAGGGAGAGCTGTGCAGCAATATGCTGGTGCAAAGACACCCCGCTGCTGGGAGGAAAGGTATGCATCCTGCTGTGCATCGCAGGAGAAGCGGTACCCACCACCTCCGTCACCCCCAGACAGCAGCAGAGAGGAAGGGAGGCGATGGCACGCCTGGCAGGACACGCCTGGTGGGACAGTCAGCTTTGGATGCAAGAAACCGCAGCCAAAGCATATTTGCAAACAATGCGAGGCCTGAGGGCCCTTGAAAACACATAATTAGCTCATTAAAGAGACAAATACAAGTCACTAATAAGTATTAGAGGTTAATTAAATGTTTCCCCCATCTTTTACTTAAGGGAAAACTAGTTAATTCAGATTAAACTAATTTCTGCAGCCTCCCATGATGGCCCTCTATGGTTGCAGATTTGAAAATCTATTGAGATTATTGAACTGAAAGGTCAGAGTTTGGGGCTTTTGTTTGCTCTGCCTGGGTGAGTTCAGGGGGTGCGGGGATTTTCATCCTAAGGGTTAGAAATGCCCTGCTTTATCATCTGGGTTACTCAAAGAACATAAGAAGGTATATGATACGCAACTCCCTCTCCCTAACCCTGGACCTGGCATTTAGTCAAAACTACTGCCATCAATCATTTTTTCTTAACTAGGACATTCCTGCAGACTATTTTCTAGCTGCGAAATTTCCCCCATGCTTGGGGTCTGCTGCTCAGCCGGCCTCATCCACCGCCTGACGGCAGCCCCTGCCTGCACTCAGCACCCGAATTTGCTTTAGCAAACACCCACTGGCTGCACGCCCCAGTGGCCAACTGGTTTCCACAGCTTTTATTGTGGATGGCAGAGCTGTCGCCCCCACGCACCCGCCCACACCCACGCACCCACCCACGCACTCAACGCTCCCACTCGCCAGCGAGAACGGTCACAGTTAATATAGATTAGCAAGATTTATATGGAAGAATATTTAATCTGGTCGGGGAGGGGAGAGGGGTCATCTGTGGTTTTATTTCTTAAATATTTCTCTCTACTCCAGAAGGGTCCGTTTCTCGCTGGAAAAGGTCTGATATAAATTAAAACAAAGGGAGGAGGTTGCTGGTGGGGTGGCCACGGGCATCCCTGGACCATGGCAGCCACGGGCATCCCTGGACCGCAGTCCTGGCCCTGCACGCTGCTGGGCAGACCAGGTCCCAGCACGGCAGCGTGCCCTGTGGATGGCTCAGTCCCACCCAAAGTCCTGCCCTGTCATCTGATAAAACTTCATGTTGAAGGGTCTGTAAAACTCCCGCAGGCGCTGGATCACCTGCCCGTCGATTTTGGGGTGCGGCCGCCCCTTGGATTTCCCCAGGCAGCGGGGCTTGCTGCCACCCTCCGGCTTCTTCAGGCAGGGAAAGCCCTTGGTCTCATTAAAATAGAAATGTTTGTCTGTCACCACCCTCTTGAGACCCAGAAAGTCCTGGACACGGCCCATTTCCCCGGCTGGGTCGCTGACGAGCCTCTCCCCACTGACAAAGAGGAATTTGGAGAGGGGGAAGTACTGCAGCCAGTTGTCCAGGTGCTTGGCGTAGATCCCAATCCTCACCGCGCTCCAGCTCGTGTCGATCAGTCCCGTGCTGATGTTTTTGAAGGCCAGGGCCTGGAAGCTGGGGATGGTGGGGTTTTTGGAGAGTGTCTGCGTGTAGTCCGAGATGGCGCGGGTGACGGGGTTGCGCACCACCACGATCAGCTTTGTGTCCCGAGACATGTTGTAGATGCGCCGGGGAGCCTCCTTGGTGACGAAGTAGCTGGGGGTCTTCTCCATCGTGATCTGTCCCTCCAGCGTCCGCGGCATCAGGCTCCTAGGGGGAGAAAGGGACGCAGTCAGGGCTCAAGGCACAGCTGCTCTGACCTGATGCCGCAACAGGGATGAGCGGGAGCAAACCCCAAAAGCCAGCCCGAAATGCCAACAGGCTCCCCGTCTGTGACTGCTTCTCTCCTTCCCCTCCTGCCAGCCAGGGACACTGTCTTGTCACACCCCACCGGTCACCTCCTCATCTTCAAAAGCCCTCCTAGGAGCCCCCCTGCCCAGGTCTCTCCTTTTTGCTCATCTCAGCCTACGCTTCATCCGCCCAGGGTGTGTGTCCAGGAAGGGACTCCCTGTCACTGGGAAGGGACTCCCTGTCACCCTGCCCCGCCAGCAGCACCGTCCAGAGGGCACTCGCAGGCTGTCAGTCCCCCTTGGAGGTCCCCCACAACCTACTTCCCAGCCCTGGAAATTCCTCCTACTCCCTCCTCCTGCCTCCAGAGAGTTTCAGTGGTGGCCACGCGCATCTCAACATGTGTGTTTTGGGACGGGGCTGGTTTTCATCCCAGCCTCTAGACCCATGACACGTCCTGGATGTGTCCACTCGCCATGTAGGGCTGCAAAGAGGAAAGAGGTCAACCTCATCACGGGGGTGTGCACCCACGGGGTTAAACCAAAGCGGTGGCTAAGGATGGAGATGCCTGAGGATGGAGATGCCCACCAAGGCTCCCACCTCCTCTGCCTCCAGACAGCAAGCAGTTAAGGCCAGAAAAAGACAGTTTCCTTTTCAGGAAAAAAAAAAAAAAAAAAAAGGCAGAAAACCTCTCAGGGCCCAGCCATTGTGCTGCGTAAAATTCACTGCCCTGATTGTTCCCTTGTGCACTTTAATGAGGCATTAATTGCCGGAGAAATTACCCAGGCATGTCACCCTATGAGGAGAGCCAGGGGCTGAAGAATGTATCTCCCCTGCCACCAGCACAGGCACCTGCCCCAGAGCCCCTCATGTCCCCCAGAGCCCCTCACATCCCCCTTCTTGGGGATGGGCACGTCCCCTCAGGCCATCCTGGTGGCAGCTCCTGGGCACAGCACCAGCGTGGCTCCCCGTCACACAATGCCACCCCGAGCTGCTGCTGCTCCCCATGGTTTCCCTTGCTGGCAGGTGATGCAGATGTGCCAGGGGACCAGCAGCTCTTGCTGCTGCGTCCCAGCCGTGTCCCACCAGCTCACTCCCATGGCACCCCACACAGGAGCCCTCACCAACGGACCCCACATGGACACAGAGACGGAACGCACTTTTCCTGGGGCTCGTCTGGGATTGAAACAGCTTCATTTCCTTTGTGCTGTCACAAGCTGTGGTCCCCATTCCCTCCGTCATGCTCAGGGTGACACACACCGTCCCCTTCCCCAGCCACGTAAGCCAGAGGAGTCTCTTGCTGAAAGCCCTGGGCTGGAAACTCATCCTGCTCGGAGCACAGCAGCATCCTGCTCCAGTGCCGGGGGCTCAGCCCTGCTGCCCACCCCACCTGGGTGCCCGTCCTTGCACTGCGTCTGTCCCAACAGGAGACTGCTTTCCCGCAGGGAGGGGACACAAGGATTCCAGAGGCTTGCTTAATACTTTGGGAAGTGACCAAACCATTTCCATAGTTCTTCTGAAATAAAACCTACAGGTCTGTGTGCACACAGAAATACACATACAGAATGAGCACTTCCTTTGCTCCCACCTAGACTTTTCTTAGCAGATGGCAGAGCACTTAACCCAGCCGGCAAGTGCTGGTTTACAAGGGGAAACTGAGGCACCAAGCAACAACATGTGTAGCAGCTGTTGTGTAGACGCCTACATCCAGCCAGCCAACAAACACCCACCATCCTGACACAAAATCACTTGTATGGGTCAGCAAACACATGGGGATCCAACCCGCGCTGCACCATGCCCAGAGACATCCCAGGACGAGCTCCAGGGCTCAGGAAGTCTCTTGAAAAAAAGTACCAATAGCCAAATATTAACTGTGACACGGGATAAAATAAAGCAGAAACATCAAATCTGAGACATTTCACTTAACCAAAAGGAGAGAGTTGGGACTGGACAGCCTCTTTCCTACAAGGACTTTCCATTTTGCCTGAACTTGGAAGAATTCTGGTTTTAAAACTCAAGGTTCCTCCTGGGGTGTCCATGCACCCCTGGGGCTGCTTCACCCCGGGTCCCCTGGGGCTCGCTGGGAGGCAGAGGAGCTTCCCCTGCCTGTCCCGTACGTCTCTCCTCTCTCATCCAGGCAGAAGGATTTTTTAACATTGCTTGTCTGAAGCCAAGCCGACCCACGCAAGGACGGGGAGAGCTCCAAAGCCCTGCTCAGGGGATCCCTGCGGGAATGCTGGCAGAGCAGGAGGATGAAGATGGACCTTCCTGCTGGGCTGCAGCCAGATCCTGCAGCGGGGCTGGCTCTTGGCAGCAGCGCTTTGGGACAGGACAGGGTGTTTTAGGGATCCCCATCCCTGCCCAGGGGAGCGGGGTCCCCGCGGCGAGAGGGGACGAGCCACGCAGCAGCCGGGGCTGTGCTGTGGCGAAGGCAGGGCTCTGCCCAGCAGCATCTGTTCCTTATGTAATGGGAAAAGGCTTGAGGTTTTTTGGGTTGGTGGTTTTTTTTTTTTTTTTTTCTTTCCCCTGGACGTAGGAAAGAACACTTTATTAAAAGCATTTGCGAGCAATGCTGGGCCCCGCACAACTCCCTCCCCCAAACAAGAGGCAAAAGCCACTTGTGGTTCCCCCCCCCCGCCCTTTTTTTTTTTTTCTGGACAGTGCCAGCATTTTCAAAGCCACTTCTTGTCCCCAGCCTAGCAGCAGCGGTGCCCAGGCAGGGGGGTGCCCTTCGGGGGTACCTGTATCCTGGGGGCAGTGATGGGCGCTTCCCCCAAACTTTTCAGCACCTTCCCCCCCCTGCCCTAAATAACCGCGCTCACTGGAGGGGCTGACTGCTGGCGTTCCCGTTGGGAAGCGCCCTCCCAAACCAGCCTCAGGCCCTTGCACCCCACACCCCAATTCCTTCCCTGCTGTCAGGCAAAAACCAACCTCCCACCTCCGAACGCCGCCGTTAGCACACCTCCAACCTGCTGCTCCCCCCCCCAAACCAGCCAGCAAAGCACATTTAACTCTAATTATGTCCTGAAACCCGCCATAGGGTTTGCCAGGCTGCTTCATGCAGCTTCTCCGGGCGACTTGTTGAAGCATTTCTGCAGCGCTTCCCCAGATGCCACCGGGATTCCTGCACAGCAAAACGGCTCCTTCCTTGTGCTCTTCACCCGCCCAAACCCTCTCTCAGTAAACACGGGCTCAAGACCTAAAACAGTTCCTCTCCTCGATGGGCAATAAAATGTTTATTATCAAACAGCGAACACTTGGGATGACGTGATCCGCGAGCCTGGAGAGCCCACGTTAAACCAAAACACTGCTTTTCTCAGCCTGCGCTCCCCAAACTGGCACCGAGCTGACCCAAGCTCAAGAATTCATGGTTGTGCTCAGCTTTCAGAAAACCCGATGGTTTGGGTTTGCTGCAGTTGCCGTTGCGATGTTCCCGAGGACATAAACCAGAGAGGAAACCCGTGAGCTACGCCTGTAACAGTGCTGCTCTCCGGGAGAACTGATGCGCTGACCACGAAGAACGACGTGAGTTTGGATGCCCTCAGCAAAGGCTTTGCTAAAACATTTTAATAAAAGCCTTTTTACTCCCCCTCTTTCTTTTTGCAGAGGGACAGCAAGGGCCAGGCTGAGCCCCATGGTGCCAAGGCCATCCCTAAGGGGTCTGTGGGACAGAGGGACCCCCAGGACCCCACTCACCACAGGCAGCCCAGGAGACCCTCACCCAGCAGTCCCAGCACCTTCCCCGCACTCATCCTGCCGACCAAGGGCTTCTCAGCACACAGGAACCACACCGGCTTTAATTAAAGCCACCCACACCATCCTAGGCTTAATTAAAGTTTAATGAAAATAGAATATTTAATAAAAGCCCATGTTGGGGCAGGGATTCCCAACTCTGTTTGCACAGGTACTGCTGGAGCAACAGCAGGCAGCTCCTGTGCGACGGGGCGCACAGACCTTCCCCTGCCAGCATGGCCACGTTCTTGGTCCCCCCACTGGGGACAGCAACGGGGCAGCGACATCCCATGCAAAACCCCTCCGAGGCTGGTCCATCTGAGCCAAAAGCTCTGCAAGAGAGCACTGAGGCAGACCCTCGGACAGGCTCCAACACACCTACAGCTTTGTTTCCGATGGGAATGGAAGACACATGACCCCCCGTGGGCTGGAGGCCACTGGCTGGGCTTTAAACCCTCGATCCCGCACTCGGTTAATGGGGAGCCACCTCCACCCAGGTGGTGGAGGACCTGGGTCCCAACCTCATCCCTGGACCACGTCAGGAACAGCAGCCTCCGAGCAAATTGTGCAACACCTCCTCTTCCTCAGCAGCTCCATCACTCCCAGCTACTTGCAAGATAATTACGCTATTTCACGTTTTCATTAACTCCCTAATACTTTCCCCTATATTACCCCAGTTAATTATTGATAACCCCTGTCTCCCTCCAGATCTGGCTTAAACTGGCAAAGAGCAGACCGGGCTTCTATTGTGCTCCACTTTAGTGCAAGCACTGGAAACTTTAATTAAATTTACAGTTAATTCTTATTGACCTTAAGAAAACGCCTTGGGAATGCTAAGCGTTGCCTACAAGTAGGCGACACTGCAATGAGGGGGCACCTCGGCAGCCTTGTAGACAATTTGTATTTCAAGAGAAGACTGTGTGCCCAGGAGAAGAAATAAAACTCTTTTTACCTTTCTATTAAGCTGATAAATTAGCTAGCAAAACAACTGGCATTTGAGAGGCACCAGAAATGGGATTTCCTACGTAGAAATAGTCAACGTGTTAGGCTGTTAATGCTTAAATAAAATACAAAAATCATGGAGAGGGGTGGAAAACGCCACCATCAACTTCAGAGCCTCCCAGGAGCCGTTTTGCTCATTGTCTCACCAAATTTTCCTTTCCACCCACCCCAGTTACCCATCCCCATCCTCCTCTCACCCCCCGAGCCGTGGTACCCGCTCGCTCGGGGGCTGCGGGATCGCTGCGGTACCACCCCGTACCCAGCAGCCGGCCACGACCCGGGGCTGCCGTTACCAGTCACCGAGGGGCTGAGCCGACAAACTCACGTCTGTAACATCCCCTAATTGCTCTCAGCCGAGGTGCATTTCCAAGGGCTGATGGACCTCTGTGGGATCTTCCCTCTATTACAGTCAATGGGAAATTGCAGATTAGGGCTGTGCTCCCGGGGGGCCCTCGTTTAGATTAATTACCTCCTCTGTTGAGGTAGCAAGGTGCAATAACTTACAGCCCCGATAAAAATGCAGAAAACTGCATTAAGTACAGATTAACAGCCATAACAGGCAAGCAATCAAAGCAGACTTCAAAAAACTGGGCCGACATAACTTTCCAGGGTTAATTGGTTCATGATTCCTTGACTCCAGGATGATTTTGTTGCAGACGAAAGAGAACTCCTCCCAGCACCCGGCTGAGAGCATAAAGTAATGGATGCGCCCGTTGGAGGACAACCTCGCTGATAAATAAGTCTCCAGCCCGAGAGCATCCCTATGTTAGTACCCACGCCATCTGCTCAAACGGCAGCTCCACTCGCGGGTCAGGCTCTGCCCACAAATTCATCCCCCCAAAAAATGCCAGGCAGCATCTTTAGCACAGACACAGGCCCAACCTGTGCCAGGAACGTGAAAAGGGAGGCCCCCGAAACCCCAGATAAACCGCAGACATGGGTGATAGGTGCAGTCTGGATCAGGGCCCGTAGGTTCTATGTTATCACCAAAAGTGGGAGAGAAAAAGGGGGGAAAAAAAAGCCCCTCTCCATTATTATTAAAAAAACAAGCCCTCACAAAAAAAAAGCCCCCGACAAAAGCAAGTGAAAGGCAAGGGGATTTCTGCCGGAGGGGATATGGTTGAGAGCTTTCTGCAGGGCCAAAGAAAGTGACTCTTTCAAGGCAATAAGATGGGCGACGGGATGACGTGGGGGACAAAACCGGCCGGGACAGCCCAGCTTAGCGTCGGTGACGGCTCCCTCGCCCGCCCCAGCCCAGCCTTGTCTGGGCAGGGGGCACCCAGTGGGGTCCGGCTGCGGTTCCAGGGGACCTCCTCTCTCAAAGGCAGGGTGACAGGCTGCCCGGCACCGGGCTCAATGGGGGACAGAACCTTTTTTGTGTAAATGTAAAACAGTTTGGAACCAGGAGAGGGGGACAAGGCTTGGGACAGATTTATCCTCTCCCAGCAGACACCCGGTACCACCCGGATCTGCATATGAATCGCCCCAACAGGCTTATCTCACCCGGCGGGACAAGGCTGCCTTTGTGGCCGCACAGCGGCTATGAAGTTGTTAAACTGGAACCAGTTATGCAGACTTTAAGATACCAGACCTTCTCCTTCAAGGCAGCTAAAATAGCAGCACCTTTGCCGGGAAGCAAAGGGCGAGAAAGGAGAAAGGGGGGGTGGGACGTCAGGAGGGACGGATCCAGCCTTGTGTCCCTGCTCCCGGCTCTGCCAAGGAGACCCTGGCTGTCAGGGGACATGCTGGACCCCCCGTTCCCCAAAGCGGGGTAGGGGGCACGGGTGGGTAGCTGTGCTTAACCCCCACCCCTGTCCCCTCCATCACCTTCTCTTCCTGGAAGCAGCACCGGGGCATCTGTTGAACCTCAGTGCAAGGCACGGAAGGCTGAACTCACCATCAAGCCGCCCGGGAGCAAATTAGGCCATGTTCCTTTTTATTCCTAATTACTGTGATCTTCCCCATCTCCTTCCCCTGCTGCCCCTTCGGAGGAGGCAGAGGGTCCTGCCAGCGCCTCCCCAGCAGGCAGAACCCCCCCGGGCACTTTCCATCCCAGGCCTGCCTCCATTATTTTTGATTCTTCCACCAATTCAAAAACGTGCAAATGAGGCCACGGCTTCCCAATCAGGCCTGGCCAGGAGCTAATTGGCTTTAAGCAGGGAAACCTGAATATGCTAATGATGGCAGTAACGAGCCTGTGATGCGCCTGGAAGGGGAGCCAAGCCCTCGGCTCAACGATCGGCTGACTCTGAGACACGTCAATTAACAACAAGGAAGATAATTTATTAATGCTCCTTTGCACCCCCCTGCCCTTTGCTCCTAATTACAGTTTGATACATGAAACATCGTGGAGGTTTGCCCAGTGCCGCTCCCAGCTGGAACATCCCTGAACAGCCCCGAGCGTCTCCTCCTGCCCCCGAGCAGCATCTCGCCCGGCCAACAGCCCAGGACCACAACTGGAGGGTCTCCTAAGGACCCTAAGGACCCCAGAGCTCTCCCAGCACCCGACCACGGGTGACGGGGTCCCCAGGCTGGGATTCAGACGGGCCAGGCTGCAGAAGAGGCTCAGAGGAGAAGGGAGATGCGATGGGATGGGTGGTGCTGCCGGCCAGGGCTGCTCCCCGCGGGGTCCAGGCCCCTGCAGACCCTTCCGAGGGGCTCCGTCACCGGCTGCAGGGCCCGGCTGCTTCATCCTGGGAAGGGCACGGGATGCAAAGCAGGAGGGAGGCAGCAATAGGGTCTGTTGGGGGGCTCCGTGAAGGGCCAGCAGCCAGGGATTTCTGAGTTTGGCTTTCCGACCTATTTAGCATCAAGATCCGGGGGATGTGGAACGCTGAAAGGGGAGAAGCCCATTAGCATTTCTAATGGAGTGGCTGCTTTCACAAGTCACCCCACACCCAGTTATTAACCACGATAAGACCGAGGCCATTTAGGAAACCACGACTGCTTTGTCCATCTATCCAAACCCCCGGGTGCCCCAAGTCCCAAGCCCTGGCAGGAAGGCGAGAAAAAGGCCATTTCCCCATCAACCCCACGGGGCAGCCGCAGCCCCCTGCTCCCACCCAGCCCCGCTCCCCGCCGCCACCCAGCATTTGCATCGCCATCGTGCTCTTGTTTATGGCTGGGGGTTGCAATTACAGGCAGCTCAAGGCCCTGAAGGTTTTTCTTTGTATGGTTATTCCAGCGGGGTCGTTAAGGCCAAAGGGCTCCCTGTGAATGCACATAACGGCATATGATTATGAAAAGCAGAAACCAGAGTTAATAAGGGCGCAGCTCCTTCCCTGCTTGGAAGCGGCGGTGCTGAAGGAAGAGGCTGCTTGGCCTCTGTTACCATCCAGGGGATTCGGAGACAGTCCCTCTTCACCCTTCTCCACTGTGGAGCTATTAGCACCCCAAAAATGCAGAACAGCTCAACACCCCATTGATGTTTGCCACGGATCCACCACAGCCGCCACCACGCAGGTGCCCCCCATGCCCCTTGGACAAGGCATAAAAGCCACGGCCGCCCTGGGACGCCCGTTTGCTGTTGGAGTCGTCGCCCATGTCTGCAGCGGTGAGCATCGGGCACCCCACAGCCCACGGGGACATCTGGTACCTCCAGAGGTCACCCGGAGACAGAAGAGCAGCAAGACGGTGCTGCCTGCAGCCCTCAACGGCAGGAGGGGGACCTGAAGCCAAACCAACCTCCCGTTCACAGGAGCAACGTTTCGCTTGCAACAAGCAAAGATGTATTTTGAACAACCATCCATGAAAAAGCAGCTGAACTCACTGCTTGGGTTAAAACAGGCGAGAAACAGAAAAGCTAGGTGAATCCCCCCAAACCCTACAGAAAGCGTGGGCTGACGGGAGCCCAGCCTTGCTGGGATGCTGGACTGGGGCCGTGTTACGGTGAGGGCAGGGCTGCAGCGGGCACGCACGCCCCTCTCCATCCCTCTGGAATGAGGCGCGTCTGCACGGCAGCAATTAGAAATCCTCTTCTTGCTGCTTGCTCCCCGGTGTCCCTTTGATTCCCGAGTCCCGGCGGCCCCGGGGGCGCGGGGACAGCCTGTGGCAGGTGTCTTGCCTGTGACCCGGGTCAATCGAGGGCTCTGATCTCCAAATGACCCTTCCCAGCAGTGAATACGTACCCGCGCTCAAACAGCTTGCAGATGAAGGAGCAACAGACTGGAGATGATTTATTCAGGAATTAAAGGTTCAGTACTCCTTTTAAAGGCTGCGCCTCGGCACTGTCAGCCTTCATTGCACACAATTAAAGGGGTTAGCTGCCCCGGCCTGCCACCGCCCTCCTCCCTTCCAGGGGAATGAAATCAAACAAAACCAACCCCCCCCCGGCCCCCGCCAAGCCCCAGCCCCGTCCCTCCAGCGTATGGTTGGGGGCACTGCAGGACTTGCAAACTCGCAGCATGAGTGGCCCCGGGAAGCTGCTCCGGCTCCATTCTGCCAGGGACCAGCTCGGCTCTGCCAGGGATGCTCCGCAGAGGCTCAGGTTTTGTCCCCGCTCGCAGGAGGGGATGCTCGGGGTCGGGGTCTCTGCTCGGCTGGTGGCGGGGGTAGCCCCGGTGCCACCCGTGCAAAGCCTGTTCCTGCAGCTGGGGCTTGGCGGGATGCTCCTGGAGCCCTGGACCGGGGGAGGGAGGCAGGGGCTGCCTGGGAGCAAGGCATGGGGCTGCTCGGGAACAAACCTCCTCTCCTCTTTATGCCTCCAGAGCAAGATCCAACCCCCCCTCTGCCAGCTCAGCACCTGCAGGCTCCGAGCAGGGAAGGCGCTGGCGGCGCTGGTGTAAACTCACACCAGCATAATTGAAACACAGCCTCAAATTTCCCCCTCACACCTGAGAGGGGAGATAAGGACAACACTTAGCATCATCCGGATTATTTTTTTCCCTTCCAAATTGTGAGAACTGATGGGGTGGTTTGGCGGCGGGAGGGGGAGCATCGCTCCCGGGCGCGAGCAGCAGGAATTCAATGAAAAGCTTCCTTCCTCTTAGAAAAGAAAAGGAAGAAATCCGCTGGCAGCAGCGGCTGCTGATAATCTCTTTCCAAGGCAGTAAATTTTCCTGCAGCTACCCCGGCAAGTAATCCGGCAGATTATTACACCTTTCAGCAGAATCAGCCTTTTAAATACGCTCTCCCTTCACCACGCATCTTGTGTTTTATGACCTGACTTGCTGTCTGAGCACAGAGAAACACAAATTATGCTCTTCTGCAACCAGAGTAGAGGCACCGGTGACAAATTTTATACCTCCGGTAACTGGGATCCTTGGGCGCTCCAATAAATAAGGAAAATTTCCTCTAAAAGCTGCAGGGGGCTGCCAGGCTGGGGGCTGTGCATCACTGCAGCCTGGGGAGGGGAAGGGACCCCCCCCATCCGCTGCTCTGGGAGAGCACCCCACTAACGCCAGCAATTGCAACGCCGTGCCGAGGAGGCACACGCCGCTCGGATGGGCATAACATGATTAACGCATACTTATATACTTCCGATGGCCAGCTATTTTTTACGGACCAGTTGTCCCCAGTCTGAGCACTCCAGGCAGGCGGCGCGCTTCTGGCAGGCCGTTCAGAGGCAAAATTTATTGCCGTTTAAAAAAAAAAAAAAAAAGAAAAAAAATCCCTGAGATCGCTACGTCTAAGGTCTTTGTTTTCAATTACAACTAAAAAAATACACATATTGGTTTTCACTAAATTATCCTCTTGCAGCAAAGGGCTGATCGTTCCCGGTTTCCCACCTAGGTGGAGGAGAGCACAGGAAGGACATGAAAAGCCCACAAAATCTCATTTTGCTCGGGTTTAAAGTTACATGGCCAGCAGAAATGGGAACCCCTCCACTTCTCGATGCCCTTGTGCTTTCTCATTTGTCTCTTAGGAACTGCTTTTTGAGCAGAGCTCTTTTCCTTTTGCCAGCCCGGGCATCGGGAAGTGCTGCTTTTGGGAGGGGACAGAAAGAAAGAAAAAAAAAAAAGAGTTACCTATAATTTTGCAGTTGCCTGCAGGGCCGTGGGCACCAGCCGTGCCGTGGAGCCGCAATACGCAAATTTGCAGCAAAATCCTCCAATATTTTGAGCGCCTCCATCCCCTCGCTGCCGTGCGGTGCTACGTCCTGGGGGACAGTGGCTGCAGGTGGTCCCGGCCCACAAGCAGTGCTGGCCTGAGCTACGAGCTTTCAGCTAATTAGCTCAGACTAATTAGCCAGGGTGCAGTGCCAGTGGCAGGACCCACATGGTGATGGGTCCCTGGGACTCCTCCTCGCCTCCTTCACGGGGTGCAGGCGAGGGGTGTCTCCAGTGGCCGGGGCAGCCCTGCCAGCCCTGGGGAGGGCTCTCTGAGGAGCCCCACATGGAACACCCCAGTTCCAGCCCCGTCACAGGTGCAGGAGCAGCGGGAGCCCACGCAAGGGAGGAAGAAAGGAGGAATCCACACATGTCTGCCAGAGCGAGACCTTCCCGCTGGCCGGCGAATTGACAGCTGCTTTGATTTGATTAGCAGATGCTGACGAGGCATCGAGACAAGTCCCCAGAGCGATGAATAATTTCAGTGTATTTGTGTTTATTTGATCTCAGTATGGGGCTGGCCCCGCCACCGCACCCAGCCCCAGCCTGGACCCTCTCAGAGCGATGGGGAAGGGGCTGCCGGGCTCTCCAGATGGCCACTCTGAGGCCACCGCCGGCACGGCTGGCTGTCCCCCTCCGGCTCGTGCTCCAGGGAGGAGAGAGCCCTTTGCCATGCTCTTCTCCTTCCTCCATCCACACCTTCTGCACAGCCATCCCACTCGGCTGGCAGGTGAGGAAAGGGACCCCCTCCAGCAGCTTTTGGGGATGAGAAGAGATCCCCCCCCGCCCAGCCTCACAACTTTTAACATCACTTATTCCAACATTTTCAAGTCTTTTTTACCTTTCCTCCCCTTTTAAACAGACAAAAATGGGAACTTTGCACTTTCTGGTTGCTGGACCAGAGCTGGCATCAGAAGCCATGTGCCAGGACCACCGGCTCCTGCTGGCATCATCAAGGGTCGGATGCTCGTTAGAAAGCAATTAATGCATTTTATAGTAACAAACCAGCCATAAACCCCATGGTCCGACACAGATAAACCCATCAGATGTTACCGCTGGACCGGTGTACCCAAACACTGCACCAGGTATCAGGTCTCCCCCATGAATGAGGGCGGTCGGGTGGAAAGGAGAGCTGGCCTGGGCTCCAAACTGGACAGCCAGTGGAAAATGCCACTGGCAGAAGGGATAAAGAAAAACTCCCTCCCTGGGGCGTCCCCAGGATGCTCAGCTCCTTTGTCCCAGCACCGTGGTGCACGATGGCACACGGACCCAGCCAGGGCTGAAGAGAGGGGGTCTGAGCCCAGGGCGAGAGCTGAGGTTCCTCTGGTGGCTCCTCTCGGGGTGGCTTTGGGAGAAGATGACCCAGGACCATGCTCAGCAGGCGCAGCCCTTGCCATGATGCTGCTGGGGGGGGGTCTCCCTGCACCTCCCTGGCTGAGGACCCTGGGTCCTATTCCAGTAGGTAAATCAAGCAGTAAAATCTAGGCTCTCAGTCCCGGTTTTAAACCAAGCAAATTCAACACAAACAACTTTAATGTCATTCTCCTACCCACAGCACCTTCCGCATCCAGTTTAAAATTGCACTGGCTAGATCTGATGACTTAAAAATCAAAGATGCTCCAAGCAAGGCGAGAGCCCGACCCCTGCCATCGCAGTAATGCCTCTCCCATCACTGTGTGCCAATTTAGCATGTGGCAAGTCCACCGGCTACGTTCCATGAAGGCTTCTGCAAAAATGCTTTCCCAATCTGGCTCTCCCCTGCTGAACAAGCACCGAGTCCTGCGCGAAGCTTCAGCTTCAAACTAACCACGAGCCATTCTGAAACACATCCAAAACTGTCTCGTTTCTACCTAAGAAAACATAAATCAGTCCTCGCTCATGAACTGGAGCCAGGTCTGAGGTCTGCAACGAAGCCGTGGGGATCCATCAGCACAGTTTCCAGTGACAGTTTTAAGCTCTCTTGGCCGGATCCACAAAGGTATTTGGGAACCCAACGCTCACCGAAATCACCGGTGACTGCGCACCTCAATCCCCCTGCGAACGGGATCCCCCCTTCTCCTCCGAAGGGGGAGAACTGAGGCTCTTCCCCGACTCCCCCCCGGCCTCCCTCCCAGCCTGCCGCCCCCTTGGCTTGCCAGGAGCATCCCCCCACGCTGCCCCTGCATGGGGCACCCCTGTGCCCCACAGCAACAAAACCCCCCAGCACTGGCCACCCATCACCAGCAGCTGCTGACGGCATCAGGTTTTGAGCAGGAGGGTGCCCTGGGCTGCCTGCACCGAGAGGGGACGGTAGAGGTGACGGGGGGGGGGACATGAGCCAGCAGCACCAGTCCTGCCCTCGCTGCGTGGCGCTGCACCAGCCCAGCTCTGCTCTAAGCAAGCAGCGCCTCCAACAAACAGCCCGAAGTGATGCACGAGCCGTAGGGTTTGGCCCGAGGGAGGAAAAGCACCATATTGGTGCAATTACCTGAGTTTAGACAAACCTCGGCGGGTGCCTGGGCCGGGTTCAAGAGCTGGCAGATGAGCGGCTTCATCTGCAGCATCAGCTCTCGGCTGGCGCGCGGGGACCCTCCGTGGGGCTGCCGGGGCACAGGGAGCAGATGTCCTGCAGGCGCGCGGCCCCGGGAGCTGTTGCAGGTGTGGGGCAGCGAGCAATGTGCTGAGGCAGCAGCGCCGCCATCGCAGACCCCACCCCCAGCTCCCCAGCCGCGGCCGGGCTGTGGGCAGGATGTGGCCGTCCCCATCTCCCCAGCACCGCTGTGATGCCTTTGACAGCTCGAGCGGGCCACGGCTGGGCTGCTGCCTGCCCAGCCCCAGCAGGAGGCACGGCTCCATGCTGCCTGATGGCCCGGAGCAGGCAGCGGCTCCACGGAACAGCAGGTTACCCCCAGGTTAACCCGTCCAAAGGTGATGGTTACCCCTAATTCCTTGAGACAGCTGCCTGCAAGGAGGCAGGAATGGAGCCAGGGCTACCCAGCCCTTCTCCTCGCTACCTTCCCTCGCCAAGCAGGGTGAAGGAGCCGTAACTGCATCGGAAAGGAGAGAAGTTTCGCCCTGCAGCTGGAGAACAAAGCCCAGAGGGTGCCCAACAGCCCCTGTGGAAGAGCAAACCATCCCCTTGTCTCCCCCTTCCCCGGAGCGGAGGTCGCAACGGCATCCATCAGCCCGAACCCGCTGTGTCCCCCCAGTTTCTGCAGCGGTGCTGCCGTTTGTAGCCTCCCTCCCTGCCTTTGGGGGTTGACAGGAAAAACTTCAACCTAAAACCCCCTTGTCATGTCACTATCTCTGCACCTGGCTGGTCGTCCCCCCCCGCAGCACAGCTCCCGTCTCTCTGCAGAGGACGTGCTGGGGGTGCTACAGCTCACGATGGCTCCGAGCTGGAGGAGCTCGTCTGCCCTCCCAGCCTCCGTCAACAACAAAAACCAGAAATACGGTTTGTTTGGTGTTTGTCTCGGGTCGAATGCCGTCATGCTGCTCTTGTTGGGATGGAAAATGCATCCAGTTTTCCACAGAAACAAAAAAGATTCCCCATCTGTGTCAAATTTGTAATACAGCCTGGGGGAAGATGGGAAACAAATTTAGCTCTTTTTTTTTTTTTTTTTTTGCTATCAGAAAAAGCCCCATTTCCTGGCAAAGAGCAAAGCCGAGCTTTGCCCCAGAGCACAGCAGTGGCGCGAGCCACCACCGCTCATGCAGCCCGAGCTGCTCTGTGCCATCCTATCCTGTGGCATCCGCCGAAACGCCGGCAGGAGTTGGGCAAAGGGAATTGGGACAGGAGCCCCGACACGCAGCTCGTGGCCCCGGAGTGGCTGCCAAATGGTTCTTCTCCCTGACAACCTGCTCAGCCACCTCCATGCGTGTGCAGGACTTTCCTCCCCAATCTGCAGCCCATCACATGGGAGCTAATAACTGTTTCCTCTGCAGATAAGGGAGAAGCCTCAGAAATCCAGCCAAGCCCGGACAACAAGGCTTGGGGATGCTGGGGATGCTGCTGGGCGCCCAGCGGGGCAGCAGCCCGTTCCCCCCCCTCCTTCCCCTCGCACTGCGGTTCAGCTGGTCCCCAGGCGAAGGAAATCCCCCACCGAGGAGGGAGACGTGGGTGGATTACGCACTTTGCTGCAAAAAATTAAAAAAAAAAAAAAAAAAAAAAAAGAAAAAGCTGTTTCTCCAGCTCTAGAGAAACAGGCCGTGGAGGCATCGGGAAGGCTCAGAGGATCCAGGGGGTTTCTCCAGCCCCGTGCCCAGGCGGAGCTGTTGGCAGGTCCCAGCTCCCCAGCGCCTGGGCTGGATGAGTCCCAGGTGCCCGGTCGGAGGTGGAGGGGCTCCATCCGCAGGTCCCTCGCCCCAGCATCAGTGCTCCCTTCCTCCCTCCCTCCATCACGAACAACTGGGAATTCTCTAACAAAACATTTCTTCACTGGAAAAGCATTGGTTTGTGGCAACCGGAGCTGTTTGTGGGAAAAGGACTGGATTTTGATTATTTTTAGCCTGGCTTCCTAAGGAAATGTGGCTTAAGCAATCACACGGTCTGTCTGCCCGTCCGCCCAGCTGTCTGCCTGTCTTCCCCCAGCCACGTCTGATCCCACCGGCCGATTCCAGCCGGATTTGATGGAGGACAAGGATCAAAAATAGGAATTTTGCACATTTCCATGAAAAGCTGCGGCTGAGCGGAAGCCGGGGCCCTGACCGCTGCCCTTGGCTCAGAGCAAGGCAACTCCAGCACAGCCCAAAACCCAGCAGCCCTGTCCACGCCAGCTTTGCCGAGCTTCAGGCCCCCCAGGTCCCGCTCAGTACCTGGGTATTTGGGTGGCCACTGTTGCAGAGGAAAGAGAAATAAGCTCCTCGCAACTAAAATTAATTTGAGGAAATTGGAAAGACTCTCAATAATAGAATCATAGAATGGTTCAGGTTGGAAGGGACATTAAAGACCATCTAGTTCCAACTCCCCTGCCCTGGGCAGGGACACCTCCCACCAGACCAGGTTGCTCCAAGCCCCATCCAGCCTGGTCTTGAACACCTCCAGGGATGGGGCAGCCACAGCTTCTCTGGGCAACCTGTTCCAGTGTCTCACCACCCTCACAGTCAAGAGTTTCTTCCTAATATCTAATCTAAATCTCCCCTCTTTCAGTTTAAAACCGTTACCCCTCGTCCTATCGCTCCACTCCCTGATAACGAGTCCCTCCCCATCTCTCCTATAGGCCCTCTTTAGGTACTGGAAGGGGCTCTAAGGTCTCCCCGGAGCCTTCTCTTCTCCAGGCTGACCAACCCCAACTCTCTCAGCCTGTCCTCATAGCAGGGGTGCTCCAGCCCTCTGCCCACCACACCGGGCAGAACTGCACTCGCAAGCAGGAAAGTCCTCCCTGGAGCCAGGGACCAGCCTCTGCCAGGTCTTGGGCATCAGTTAATAACAGCAGCCAGCCCAGATGTCCTGAGGGTCACAGTCCTGACCCCAGGGTAACACCAGTCTGCTGCTGGCTTATCCCAAATATGCCTTTTTCATAAGGACAAAAAGGAGCAAACATCCTGGCATGCCCCAGCCCCACGATGTTAGCGTGTCTCGCTGCCACGGCACCTCTTCCCGATGAGGGGAAGCCCCTCAGGTCGGGCAAAAGCTGGCTCCGCAGCAGGCAGGGCAGCGCAGGAGGGACTCGCCAGCCCTGGCAAAGTGGGACAGAGGAGCTGCAACAAAGGAAGGGCATTTCTGCAAAGCCCCAGCCTCGGGGCTTCGGGAAGAGGAATTCAAAGGCTACATTATTCACTCCCAAGTTATTATGCGTCGTCGTATATATTCAAGACGGTCTTAAGCCCTCAGAAGCTGGTGGCCAGCAGAGCAGCAGAGGTTGAAGCGTAGAGGCTGGCAGAAGCAGAAAGTTGCTCTTCACTTTGCCCCTGTAGAGGTGGGGAGTAAATCTTGCACCGCCTTTTCCACTGATGCAGCGACCATAATATGTACTTAATTTAATTTGTGCTGTTTCCAGTCATCAACTTTTATGCGCTTCCAGGAAGCGGCAATAGGTTGATTTTCATTTCTACATTTGAAAATTGGGAAGTCAACCACCAGCCGAGATGGTGTTCCCCTGAGAGCTGGGCCAGCTCTGCCGGCTGTGCCACCATGCTGCCACCTCCACGGCTTGAGGCCAAGCCCCTCAGGTGCTGCCCAGCCCTCGGTGGCGGAGCGAGGGGCACCCAGACCTCCAGCCCCCCTCCCCGACAAGCCTCTCCTGGCTCACAGCAAACAGAGCAAAACCTCCATCAGCGAGTGTGCTCCAAACCAGGGCTGGGCATCAGAGACCGCAGGGCTGCTCTCCCAGACCTGCCGGGATGTCCCTGCCATCCCACCGGTGTTTGCCGAGGCGGCCGGACCGCACGAGGTTCTGCCCTGTAGGGATGCTCGGGGCTCCATCGAGCTGCCCTGTAGAGCCGGATGGGACCCTGCCTTGCTTTTACAAGAGCTGGAGACCACCACGTCTCCACCGAGACCACCAAGGCGGGGCAGGAGGAAATGCTTGTCTGCCCTCAAGCTGCGTTTTGCGGCGAGAGCAGGAGCCTCGGGCTGTAAACGCCGGCAGCTCCCAGCCGCTGCTCCTCCAAAAGCCACCAGCCCCCGAGCGCCGCTGCCCCTCATCCCTGGGGATTGATTTAGGGCAAGATGCACAGGCAGCCCCACAGCAGCCAACCCTCTGATGTGGGCTCTCTCACGTCTCCTAACGTGGGTGAGCTCATACGGAGGCTGCCTGTGTGGATTCTCTGGTGTCTAACAACACGGCTGTGCTCCAGGTGCAGCCCCTCCTGGGGGGTCAACTCCCCGGGACAGGACTGGAGGGGCATGGGCACTAATGGGGTGCCCCATGCATGTTCCCCCCTGCCTTCAACTGCTTATTCACAGCTTATAGGTTTTACCCCTAAATTTATCAGCAGTAAAATGTTTTCCTGAGCACCAGAGGCTCTCCTGCCTTGGAGCCTGGGGGAGTGGAGAGGAAGCAAGGCACAGCAAGTGATTCTGTGGTGGCAGAGACCAAGGCTGCCTGGGACTGACACCATCTTCCCTGGGCTGCAGCCAGACACTCAGCTCGTTCTTTTAATCCAGCTCATTTTTTGAACCCTGCTCATTTTTCCTTTCAGATACCAACAGCAGACAGGCTGGCGGCCACCTTGACCACCTCTGTTAAGGACCTGCAGACCAATTGCTACAGCACAAAACTCTTTGGTCCCAAGGGAGTCAGACCTGGCTGCGATACGTGGGAGGACCACAGCCGCCTGGCACTCTGGAGACATGAAGAAAGCAAGAACCGTGTTCCTATGGGCTCCTCACTACCCCAGAGCCCAGCACAGGACCACATGGACACTCGCTTACCCACTTACACAGCACTGGGAATGGTTTGGTGTACCTGCCTGAGAAAGAAAGCAGTAATTCCACCAACCAGGAGTCTGAATCTATTCCTCATCTCCTACAGCGTCACCACCTTGGCCTCCTTAACTAGACACTTCAGTATCTGGGTGATGATGGATGGGTGGAGGGATGATGGATGGGAGTGTGCAGCTAGATGGACAGATTGATCCCAGCATCCCTGGCAGCTGCTCCCAATAACCCAGCTCAAGGCGGGGAGCGGCGGGGGCTTTGCAAGGGCTGGGGTCCATAGCGGAGGTCCGGACGGTGAGCCAAGCCCACATCAGGGCACATAACCAGTAAGACAGGCTGCATTTAAAGGACTGGTAACATCAAGCCTTGCAGCAATTGATGGTCCTACTGTGAAAGAGCTTCATGAACAGCCACTGATAAGGAATAGCACAGGGGAGACCGCAGCCATGTAAGCGTAGCAGCACAATTTGGGCTGTTTTCTGCTAATACCCAGCCTAAGAAATCATCAACAAGTGGCACTCGTGGAAACCACGTCCCTACATAACTGATGGGGACAGTGAGCACCAGGCACAGAAAACGAACCCAATGGCAGCCCGGCTCTGCTGCCACCATCCCTGTCCCGTCAATCAGCAACTGCAGGCAAAGAGCCAGCCCACGACGAAGCCCAGTGCTGCCGGCACCCGACCCGAGCACAAAGAGGCACCACCATCCCCCAGCACAGCTACACCCACACCGCCGCGCACACCGAACAGCACGTCTTAAAAGTAGCCATGAGCAGGGCAGGTACAAGATCCTGGACCCCAACATTACACCAGCCAGGAACAAGGCAACGATCCCGTGGCTCTGGCAGGATCACCCGCTTAGCTGGGACCCGGGGAGCATGCATTCCTGCTAACCATGCCGGCAGAAAGCAAGGAGGGCTCTCGTGTGGTCTGCGCGGCCCCAGGAGGCGCGGGGGAAGGCCCCCAGGCCTGGGGGCTGCTGCAGAACCACAGTTTTCTCTTTCTTCCCCGTTTTGAATGCAGCAGAGGAAAAACCCGGGGCTGTTTGGAGTGCATTAAGTGGTGGGAGGCCAAGAGGCGTTCCTCCCAAGGCATGTTCAGCCGACAGCCAGCACGCCTGGGAACTCCAGCTGCTCTGCAAAAGCTGGGAGGACACTGGGAGCTTGTTTGCCGCTGGACTCATGCGGAGTGGGATGTTACAAGCTGACGGGAGCATTTCCCAGAGCCCCCTCACCCGCTGACTCAGCCTCTGGGGTGCCACCACAGCCCCCCCACCCGTGGGACATCTTCCTCCAGCATCCTTGTCCTCATCTCTGCAGTTGGTGATTTGGAAAAGGTATCCACCAGGCTGACCCCCACTCCCAGGTAGACTGTACACCCCCTCAGGTGGGCTTTACACCCCCTCGCACGGCTGAAGCTGCAGGGGAAGGGGAAGCTGGAAATCAGGGAGTGATGCTCCGGTGCAATACTGGAGCAGCTCGCTGTTCCACATCACGGCCGCAGACCATGGCTTAGGAAGCACCAGCTTAAAAGCCTCCAGGGACACAGGGGATGTTGCAAGGAGGATGCTGGAGGATCTGGCCAGAAATCCCACCCACAGAGCAGGGGCCTGGGCAGAGCCGGGCTCTGGGGTGAGCGGCAGGAGCTGCCCCACTGCAGGGAGCCACGAGGTCCCCAAGGTCAGATCACACTCCCATCAAGGTCCCTCCCCCTCCGAAAAAAGCATGCACTGAGGCACGCTGAAACCATGAATGATGCAAGCGCTGGGCTCCTGCTGGCCGGCTTCATGAGCACGCTGCACTGATACATCCCGCTGAACCCCCAGGAGCTACAGGGTCATGCCCCCGCCTGCATGGTCCCACCAGCCCATGGACCCACCGACCACCAGGACGCTGCAGCAGCAATGAGCCCCATGACATGCCAGCGGCCGGCGTCATGATGGGACCTGTCCCGAGGCAGAGGAACCAGGGCCACCTCTCCTTCAGCTCTGGTTTTCCACTTTCCACCCAACTCCGTAAGGAGGAAATGGGGAGCACGTGGCAGACTAACCCCGGGCTGTCAATGCCAAATTAACCCCTGGCTGTCAGCAGCGTTTGCAGGGACACTGAGGGCACTGGGGTCTTTCCAGCTGTGGTCAGAGTAGAGCGACCCTGATGGGATATGGCTTTTAAGCCACGGTTGGTCTGTGCGGACAGGCACGGGGGGGGCACAAGCAGAGCTCTCCTCCCAGTGACAGTGGCTCAGCAGGCTGGGACACCCAGGGGTGGCTGCAATGGGAAAAATAAAAGCAAAATAAAGCAGGGGGCGGAGGGAGAGAGGCGCTGGCAGTGGGGTGGGATGGCACCGAGAGGTGGCTGCTTGCACCCTCCCTGCCCGGTGCCCGCCCGGGTGCTCCACAGGTCATGGGGATGTCCGGGATGCTGAGGGTGATGCTGCATTTATCCAGGCTCACGCCACTCGCTACACTCGTGTTCCACTGCTCGACACACAACTAAAACTTTATTAGCAGATAAAACAGATCTATTTTTAATCTGCGAGCAGAGGCAAGGCGCTCGCCCGGCTCAAGTTCACCGAGCTTGTTTTCATCATCGCTGAAGTCAGAAAGATGCGGGAAAAGCACATGTAACCAAACACCCCGAGAGCCGAGCAGAGCCGCTGCCTGCCGACTGCGAGCCATTCACGAGGACAAGCCCGCGGCGAGGGCACTCGAGCGGCTCTGCCCAAGCTGGTGGCTGGGGGCTCAGCACAAGGAAGGGGTTTCAGCACGGGTTGCACAGGGCTACAGCACACCAAAAAAAAAAAAAATAAAAAATTAATTATAAAAGAGCGATACACTGGTCAAAGCCAGGGCAGGACCACACGTGCGTCACCCCATGCCAAGAGAGGATAAAGCTCCCATTTTCTCCGCAGCATCCAACTGGATGGCAGCTCCCCTCAGTGAAAGGTCTCAATGGAGCGAGCGGCGCAGGCTGCGGGGCTCCGTTTCACAGCAGCACGGCCGCCATTCACCCGCGTTCGGGCCTGACTGGCAGGCAGTGGCACGGCCCACAGGTTTCCCATCCCGATCCCGGGGACTGGGCCAGGAAAGCTTCGGGATCAGAGGGGCACAGGGGAGGGCAGGATGGGGCATTAATGCCGCTTTGTGCTCCATTTTCCAGGGCGGGGGGAAATGAATGGAGCCCAGCGCAGAGCCCTGCCGCCCCTGTGGGTGCCGGACATTCCTCTGTCCGCTTTTGATTGAATCAGTCCCTTGGATGGACGGACGGACAGACGGCAAGGTGGCTCAGAAAGCGCTGGTCGTTTCCGTTTCAGAGAGACGCAACCACAGGGGTGGTCTGTCCTGGGATTTGGGGGTCCCGCTGAGCCCCAGCAAAGGATGCTGTGCCTGCTCAGAGTGCTTTTCCTGGGGTGTCTGCCCCCGCACCCCCACCACTGTGGGCTTTCTGCTGAGAGAGGGGAGGACGGGGAGGGTGACACCACACCAGGGTCCCACCAGAGCCCCCAGGCTGGTGCCAGGCACGGGACACGCACTGTCCCCCGCCAGAGACACGACCCAGTGGGCACAGAGATAACGCCACGCCGGATCCCACCATGCCGGCGGGTACCTGCCCAGGATGTGGACACACGCTGGTGGCCAGGATAAATTCTGCATTAGGATGAAATCTAACGTTGGAGGGGAAAAGATAAGTTCTGAAAAGTCACCTTCCAGTAAATCGATTTTTTTTTTTTTTTTGCCTGCACGGCAGTAGCTTTAAAGTTAAAAAACACAAAAACAAAACAAGAACTTCTTTAGGCATTTCGGAATAGTTTTGCCTAGTTATTGTGAAAATTTAGATCAGAAAACGTGTTGGGTAAAATATTCAATTCCCCACAGCCTAGAGAGCCTCATCAAAAATCCATTTGAAGTATTACTCTCAAATCCCTCATGGCAATGGGATATTTTAAGGTCAGTTAAACTTATTATTCACTCAAGATTTTCTTTCAGGTCCCTGCATATTTCAAACAGATTTTTCCCCATCTCTAGCCCAACTGTGTTACAAAAAGCCCTTTCCCCTTTTTTTTTCTGAAAAGAAAAAAAAAAAATAAAAAAAGAAGTTGTCAAAAGAAAAGATACTAATCAGAAACAGCTTCTGAAGTCTTAAAACCCGCTACAGTTTGTACTTGTTACCAAAAAACATTGACGGTATCTCCAGATCCTTAAATCCCTTGACTTTTAAAATGCTGAATGGAGCTGCGCTTGGAAAAGAAGAATTAACTCAAATTTGTTTTTCTTATTTGCAATTCAGTTTCCTTGAGACAGGGTACATTCACAGATTTTTTTTTTTTTTTCTCTCCCTTCCATTGTGTAAGGGCAGAAAGCAACTTCTAAAAGTGCAACCTGCATTATTTTTGGATTATTTAAGATTTCTAATGGAATGTAACTGCAATTTCTGCTCCTACCATCCCTTTTCCCTCCAAGGACACTTTTTAATTTTTTTTTTTTTAATAAATAAAGATCGCCCATCTTTTAATTTCTGAAGTGTCCCCACCTTGGGGAGGGGCACAACAGCTCTTCCAGCAGCACACGAAAACCAAGAGGGGTCAGCTCTCAAATCCAGGGTACCTGCGCACCATCAGCAGCATCTGTCCCTCGAGACACCACACAACAACCCGTATTTTAGAGAAGATATAACAATATCTATTTTTACAGCCATCCACAGATAAACTCCGATTACAAGGTTCTGAAGTAGCAAAAAGCTCAGCCTTTCCCCTAAAACGCAAATGTCTGTTTTCTGCTCAAAACCTCCCCAGTTTTGAAACACCAACACTGACCAAAGCCAAGATTTCACTTGGAAGATCATCCCTTTCTTTGTACTTAAAAAAAAATGCAAACTCCTGCCCTGAAGAAAATTAAACTTTTGACCACAAGAAATAAAAGCTTGGATTCCCCACTGACTTGCACAGGGCTTGTATTTGTGTCTTACCAAAGACAGAAGCTTTCCTGGAGAGGAGATTAATTGCTGACACAATGCAGCTACTCTAATTAGCAGGGACCCTCAGAAAGGTGTGATTTCGGGTCATTTGCAGGTCATGCAGGAGAACAGGGTGATCAGGCCCAGTCAGCATGGGTTTGTGAAGGGCAGGTCATGCCTATCTAACCTAATATCCTTCTATGATAAGGTGACCCACTTAGTGGATGAGGGAAAAGCTGTGGATGTTATCTACTTGGATTTTTGCAAAGCTTTTGACACTGTTTCCCACAGCATTCTCCTGGAGAAACTGGCTGCTCATGGCCTGGACAGGTGTACTCTTCGCTGGGTAAAAAACTGGCTGGATGGCCGTGCCCAGAGAGTGGTGGTAAATGGAGTTAAATCCAGTTGGTGTCCAGTCACAAGTGGTGTCCCCCAGGGTTCGGTGCTGGGGCCGGTTCTCTTTAATATCTTTATCAATGATCTGGATGAAGGGATTGAATGCACCCTCAGTAAGTTCGCAGATGACACTAAACTGGGCGGGCGTGTTGATCTGCTTGAGGGTAGGTTGGCTCTGCAGAGGGATCTGGACAGGCTGGACCGATGGGCTGAGACCAATGGTATGAGGTTCAACAAGGCCAAATGCCGGGTCCTGCACTTGGGACACAACAACCCCATGCAGCGCTACAGGATTGGGGCAGAGTGGCTTGAAAGCAGCCCGGCAGAAAAGGACCTGGGGGTGTTGGTTGACAGCCGGCTGAATATGAGCCAGCAGTGTGCCCAGGTGGCCAAGAAGGCCAACAGCATCCTAGCCTGTATCAGGAATAGTGTGGTGAGCCGGACTAGGGAAGTGATCATCCCCCTGTACTCGGCACTGGTGAGGCCCCACCTCGAGTACTGCATTCAGTTTTGGGCCCCTCGCTACAAGAGGGACATTGAGGTGTTGGAGAGTGTCCAGAGAAGGGCTACAAAGCTGGTGAGGGGCCTGGAGGACAAACCTTATGAGGAACGACTGAGGGAGCTGGGGTTGTTTAGCCTGGAGAAGAGGAGGCTGAGGGGAGACCTTATCACCCTCTACAACTACCTGAAAGGAGGTTGTAGAGAGATGGGGGCTGACCTCTTCTCCCTGGTGACAAGTGATAGGACGAGGGGAAACGGGTTCAAGTTACGTCAGGGGAGGTTTAGATTAGATATTAGGAGACATTTTTTCACTGAAAGGGTTATTAAACATTGGAATAGGTTGCCCAGGGAGGTGGTGGATTCACCATCTCTGGAGGTGTTTAAAAAAAGAGTAGATGGGGCACTGAGGGACATGGTTTAGAAGTGGCTCTTGTCAGGGTAGGCTAAAGGTTGGACTCGATGATCTTAAAGGTCCCTTCCAACCTCAACAATTCTATGATTCTATGATTCTATGATTTGCAAAGCCGGACGCACGCCTGCGCAATCCCAGTCCCCCACATGCAGGAAGCTGGCCGCTGGTCATGGCAGAGCACAACTCCTCAGCGCTGCAAACCTCTCCTCTCCTGGCCAGCAATACTGCACGGTCAGCATTTTCCACCTTATTTTGGCACTTCCAGATCTTCTTGGGAACTTGGGGAGAAAATCCGCTGCTAACCTCGCAAGAGGCTGAACGCCGGGACGGACCAGAGGACACAGGTTCCTGCCTGCTCCAGCCTGGCCTTCGTCCTGACACCACCACCCTGATCATGCCCCGAGCCTGCAGGAACATCACCCCGTCCACCTCCTGCACTGATTCGTTCCACCCTGCTCACCACCTCCTAGCAACCCTGTAATGCAAACGAGATATTTGGCCATAGAGACGCAGTATGGGGAAGATCACGCACCTGAAGGAAGGCTGGGAGGGTCCCCCCAGCTTCTCTGAGTCCTTCCCAGTTTCCACAGAAGACAATGCAGCAGCAGGTAATCACCAGAAAACCATCTTGAGGACCCGCTCCTAGGAGAAGCGGTTCAGGCACCTTTACCTTCATCCCCAAAGCCCTTCAAACGCATCGTCCCTCCTCCCTTGACCCACACAACACGTGGCTCAGCCACTGCTAGGAGCAGGGTGGCACCTCGCAGGACCTGGCTTCCAAATTCTCTCCCAGGAAGGATAACTACTGCAACCCAAATGGTTTGAGCTCAGTTTCTCTGCCAAGTTATATGGTTAAGTAGGAGCCACAGGAGATCCAGTGCAAACTAGACCTTGTTCTGCCCAAATTCAGTGTCTGTAACAGCGTGTGCTTGTCCCACGGACCTACTCATGCTCTGCTCCGGGGAGCTGACTGATTTTGCTAGCGTTTGGCACAGATAATCCTGCTTCCAAACTGGTCCAGCCAGGTCAGTGTGAACTGAACCGAGCGACCAGTCTTCCCCAGGACCTATCCCAATTACTGCTGGGCTCTTCAGACCCTATAACATATATGGGACTGGGACAGCCACAAAGGCACTTCCAAAGCCTCACCTCCCTGAGACAAAGGGGTCATTCTTACAAATCATTGCCTGCTTCCTGAAAGATGCTTGACATTTATACCCCAGACAATAATAATTTCATGAATTTCTGAAGGTCACAAACAATATTAAGAGCTCTACCCAAAGCCAAGGGTAACGCAGCCAACACAGGAGGCAAATTGAGCTGAGAGGAAAAGATTGCAAGTGCCCATAATCTTGCTCCAGAGAGCAAAGAGTTTAGAAATTATTAAACAGTTCTTAGTGTTTCCAGCCATCTGGCCTGCATTTCTCCATTTATTCAATCAGACATATGTTGCTTTTATCCCCGCCACTGCCAGCTCTCCCCTGTTCTCTGAAAACATGTGCATCCTCCACTCTCTGCTCATTTTCAGCTCAGCACAAAGCAGAGGCCATGAGCTTGGCACGGTGCAGATATCTAACAAGTGAACGTGCCCGTTATAGCCACTTCCACCAACAGATTTCTCCCACTTGTACCTAAAAATCAGTGTTTGCACAAAACAAGGCAGCTCTGGCAGACTGAGATGTAATTCCGAGTTGGGAACCCCACTGCTGCAAAGCAGCATCGCTCCACCGAAGCCAACAGCATCCTATTGCTTCATGCCAGCCAGGGACTGGAAGGAGAGATCTCCTCCAGCTATGAAGGTGTGGAGAACCAGAGCCCACAAAGAGTGTGTCTCTCTGGGGACATCACAGCACGCGTACGCCAAAGCAAGGAGGCAGATTCCACGCTGCTCTTCACAGGCTCTGCTGTACACTAACACATGCAAGAACATGTCCAGGCCATCCCTGTCAAGGTGTAGCACCACAAACCATCTTCTCTGATCAGCCCCCTGTTTGGACCTTTCACTTCCAGCTATGATTTCTTCCCTCTAACGAGAAGAACGCCCGCCTAGGGGGACCAGAAGCCAGAACTACAAATAACGGATGGAAAGGGAGAGAGAGGAATGCTGCACAGCTCCAGCAATGCAGGCTCCCACCGCGTGAGCCAACAGCATTGCCCTATGGCCTCTATGGCCTTCAGAGGGCAAGAGAATGAGGAGATCCATCAGCTTGTCCAAGGATGGCCAATGCTGGCACACCAGTGTTGGACATGGGAAGCAACCTACGAGCCATAGAGGCTGTTTCAGAGCTGCAGCCATTGCTAGCAAGAAGATAGAGCTGTTGGTTGGGAGAAGGCTTAGCTTCCACCAAGCATGAAAACTCCCGCCCTGGCTCTTTTGCAACCTGGAGATGACTGCTCTCCCACAACATGACTCTCATCCCCCACCTGCCTGCAGCAAAAGCACGTCTTCACCTTCACATCAGCTTTGGCTTCACATTCCTCTTCCATGAGGCTCCTCCAAAGACCGCCCTTCAAGCTGGAACCGTCTCTTTGAGTCCGCAACAGGGCAAGGAGTGAATTATGTTTAATTACACACTGTCCAGGGTCTTAAGTATCAGGCCAAGTGTTACCAGATGTGCAGGGATCACTGTCAAAGTGGATCCACAGCCTTGAATGCCTGTTTGGATATTTAATATGTTGGTATTTGGGGCGTGAGGGCCAGAGCTGGGGGTTTCAGTGCAAATGTTACGAATCTCTTCTACTCTTACCATCGCCTTTTAATAACGTCATAAATCATCAGGCACTTCTCAGGTGACCACGTAATTGCCCATTTGTGTATGCAAGCAAGCTTCTCTGGACTCCAACTCTTTGCTGCCAGCAAAGGAGACCTGCTGAGAGCAAACTCTAGGGTTTTACGTGCCCCATCTCTCTCCTTCAACAAGTCATCTCTTGGCATATGTGCTTCAGATGCACTGTGGCAGCGCACGAAAAAGAAAAGTAACTGATACAGGAAGATTAAAAAAAGGTTGGATCGTTCTGTTCCTAATGCGAGCCTTGCTGCTCGCAGTCCTTTGATTGCGGCAGAAATAAAAGATGGAAATTCACTGGAGGCAAAGGAATTAATTAAAAGGAGAATAAAGGAGCATCAGTCTGTTGGAGTCCTGGCATCAATTCTGAGAATAGTTTTGAAGTGGCAACAGTTTTACTTGTTCTTTAAAGTTGTTCTTCTACGTCCTGCACGGTGACTCAGGGAACGAACATGCAGCATGTGCAGCGCCATAGCTTTCTCCTAGTTCCTGAGCCTTCAGTTTTCTCATCTTCGAGAGATACTTGCTTCAAGCAAGAACTGAGACTCTCCCCATCCCATCAACTCCAGGAGCTATGGCTCCAAAAAATCTGGGGACAAGGCAACCCAGCCGGCACAGGACCTACCTGCCCGCTGGTGGGGACACCCAGCCACTGCCTTGGCATCCTTCCACCTTCTTCTGCTTCAAGGAGGAGATTTCTGCAGAAACCAGGTCTCTTCAGGACCTCACACCACCATCCTACACTGAACTGCTCCTAACTGCTTTCTTCTGATCCACTGAGATCTTCAAAGCATGGTGGAGCCATCATCCTTCATCGGGCTGCCAGCACTCATTTTGGCCTTGTAAACTGTCTCCGGACAGTTTCATAACTCTGCAAGAAATAACTGCTGAGGTTCTGCTGTAGGTGAGAAGAACGCTAACCACCTTCAGCCAAACCACAGCTCAAACTGGGATTGTCTTGAAATACAGCTATGCACATAAATGCAGACCATGGTTCTTCACAGCTTTCTTCTGGTTCCTGAGCCTTCAGTTTTCTTGTCTTCGAGAGATACTTGCTTCAAGCAAGTACTGAGACTCTCCCCATCCCATCGTCTCCAGGAGCTACAGCTCCAAAAAAACCTACCAAGTCTCTTGAGATTCATAACAAAATCAATAAGAGTTCCCAACCCTACCCTCCACCCAGGTTCTGCTTTAAAAATTTACGTTCAGCTGCCATGCGAAGAGCAAGATCTGTCACTGAGAGCATCCCAGCTGAGCTCGGGAGGGTTTCACGGCCAGATTTCTTTCCAAAGGGCACTGGTTACCCCTCCTCTTCATCCACGAACTTGGCTCCAGCTTCACCCAAAGAGAAGCATGGGGTCTGGGGACTGTTTTCAGGTCAGAGCTGGGTACATCGCGCACACGCACAACCTGTTGTGCAGTTCATCAACCTACCATGTCACGCAACCAGAAACCCACTAACAACAAGGCGTATGTTAACACTTACAGGCAACTGGTCGGGCCGCGATGGAAAGGCTGACATGAGGCTCCCACAGCTGGACACAGCTGGAGTTAGGTGATCATCAAACCTTGGCAGGACTGATACATAATTTAAGCCCAAATTTCCCTTTATTTTAAAGAATGTTTGCCTAGAAAAAAACCCACATTTAGAAGCAGTCTTGCACCATCAGAGTGATTAATACTAAAAAGGAATCGCTCATTCAAGGTTCCTGTTCAGTAATTCAAGTTTTATGAACCTTTTACAGGGCAGAGAGCTTATTGTGACAGAGACCTAAGTTCTGTGAATACAGCAAGCCCTCACACGCTTCCCAACACACTTTGAAGCAGAGAAATATTAATTTTTAATATACATAACAAGATCAGAACAAGGCCACCCCTTGTTATCTGCCTTGTAACAAGATCAGGATCAAACCGAGGGTGCTCTCGGGGAGGACGCAGTGGCTGGGTTACACCGGCACCGTGTGTCCTTCCCATCTGCACAGCAGGTAATTAGCCAGCATGCCACGCTCGCAGCCCGTGCCCAGGCTAATTACGGTGACCCGCTGGGACCCGGGTGGGCTGTACCAGGCTCAGCAGCCCCATCTCCCCCCCGAGGCTGACAGGCTCTGACACTGCCTCTGCCCCCCCATGGGATGCGGCTGAAGGACGAGAGATGAGCTCCAACGGCCAGCACAGGGCAATGCCCACCCTGCTATCGCCACCTGAGGTCCAGGGCCGGTCTGCGTGATCAGGGCAGCGTGGTCTCCTAAACCATGCCAGGCACCCTGCAGAGGCAGGGACCTGCAGCAGAGCCGGGGGGTGGGGGGAGCTGGGGACACCCTTCATCACTGCCTGGAAGAAAGCGAGGGACGTGGCGCAGGCACCCAGAGACCCCCCGATCACAGAGCCAGGGGACAGGAGTGACCCAGAGCCATCTGCTGGTGCTAACGCCAGGATAGCACCCTCCAACAAAACTGTAACCCACCGTCCTCCCATCTAACCCACCCCACCTAAGACAAGATCTGAGCTTCAAACCTGGGCGGATGCAGAGCGCTGCCATCCTTTTAGCAAACCTCCCTCCCCACACAAACTGAAAATAAATAATAAAGCACAACTTCAGCTGCAGGAGCCAGCCAGATACAGCCTGGACCCCAGGAAAGCCTGGCAGGTGAGGGCAGGATGGTGCCCCGGAGGCTCAGCATCGTGAGCTGCCGCAGCAGGTTTAGTCCCACTCCTGTACATGGCCCCTTCCCTAGACCAGGGCGCTGGGATGCCCCCACCATCGCACTCAGACCTTCATCTCCAACGCGTGCGCTGATCCGGCAGCAGCACATGCCTCCCCTGCAGGGCAGGATCAGGCCCTTGGGGATGCCTTTCTCCCGTCTCTTTCCGGCAGCAGCCCAGCCCCTTCCCAACGGATCCTTTGTGAAGGAGAGGCACCAGCGGCAGCTCTGCGCCGCCCGGGTGGCAGCGGAGCGGATGCAGGTTGTCACGCTTGGGTCTCTGACACCGCAGGGGGATGTTCAACTCCCTCCCTCCCCCCAAAATGGGCTTTTCATGGAGACAAACGATCCCTTCCCTCAACAAAACCTAAATTCTCAGCCGAAAGTACTTGGCAGCAGCCTCTTGAAATTTTTCTCATGGCTTGTGTGGCTTAGGAACATGACTTTCTGAAATATAAAAGCAGCCAGAGGAAGAGGCCGATGCTCTTGTTGAAGAATAACATCCCCCTGCCCCCCGCCCCAGCTACGTGCCCCGCTGGGCTGTCGCTCGCAGGGACAGAGATGGCAGGTCCAAGCAGTTGGGAAAAGCTTTGCCCAGCCATCAGTAACCCACCCAGTCCCGGAGCATCACTGCCATGATGGGGCTGCATCGGCCAGGGAATGGAGGGGCGGCCAGCGGCCCCCTCCCGCTCCCCAGCATCTATTGACAAGTGGCAGTGATGAGGGATTGCGCTGACGAGCACCTGATCAATGGCACTTATCGAGTCCCCTCCGTGCTCCCGGTAATTGGAGGATTTCTTTCGCTTCCACTCTTATTGACGCTTCCTCCCTGGCAGGGTGTCCGTGGGGGTGCGGTGTCACTTGGAATTACAGGAGAGCTGAGCAGCACAGGCAGGATCGGGAACAGCGGCACAGCACGCAGTGGGAAAGGGCAGGGGAAACCTTCGAGGCATGATCAGCATCCACAGCCAGCCTCAAAGAAGGAAAAAAAATTAAAAAAATAATAAAATAATCACAGGTAGGACTGCCAAGGTGGCAGAGGCATTTCAGGATCCTGCTCCATCGGTGCGCAGAGGCCTTGGGCTAGAACAGGGATGCAGGACTCTGCTGCCGGGTCCCCCCCTCTCACTGTGCCATGTGTTTTGGGAGCTTGATTTCACCTGCAGCACGAAGCGAGCATCCCCGGGCTCACGAGGAGCCATCCTGCCCTCAGACGGGTGCTGGTGCGGGGAGCAGAGTGGGGCCAGGCAGGAGCCAGCCCTGCCCACAGCCCAGGCCCCCACAGGACTGGGGTTTGGGATGCTCCGGAGCAGCTGGGAAGTTGGGCGGTGTAGGAGGGCTCCGCCAGCCCCCGCCGAGCGGCACCACGCAGCGCTGGGCAGGAGGCAGAAGCGTGATGTGGCCTCCGGGGACGGGATCTGTCACTTTTCTTGTCCCTTCCCATCAATCACCGGTGGGTCTTTTTTTTTTTTTCCCTTTAATTTTTTTTTCCATTTTGCACAATACGGTGCTCACCGAAAGCGGCCGCTAATTCGCCAGCGGAACTAGCCCAAAGGGTGCAGGAGGGGGCAGGCGAGGAGATGGCCAATTCTTCATTCCGACTGCAGAAACACCCCCTCCCCGTGCACCCACGGGTAGCTGCGCACACAGAGGCCGGCCACGCACACACGCTGTTTAGGGGCTAAGTAATAAATCAATAGCAAAGTGGTCAGCCTTTCCCTCTGCAAGGACGCTTAACAAGGTCACATCCTTATTCTCTCCAGACTAATGAGTGGAGATTACTAATAAGACCTCAGTGACAAGTGACTATATTAATGTAATTCTCTCCTGCTTGTAATCAATTTTGTGTGTTAAAATGCACAGCGGTGTCAGCCGCCCAGCATGGCTGCGCCGTCCCAGTGCTGCAGAGCTGCCGGCTGCACTGGGAGAGAGGAGTTTGATTCCTCTCGTGTCCCGGCCGAGCCGTGGGGTTTCCTCGGCAGAGCACGCACGGTGGTACCAAAGCGCTCCCAGGAGGAGCCCAGCAGCGCATCCCGCTCCCAACATGCTGCTGTTCCCCTTCAGCCGCCTAAAACATCTCTCTGCTGGCGCTCGAATGGCCCAAATGACAAAAGTTTTCTGTGAGTGCTTATGAGAAGCTCATTTCAGCCATTTCACCCTGTATTTTAGTCTCAAACACCCACCACTCTGCGCGCTCCAGGTCGGGGTGGTTGGTGTCACCAGCAGCCCCAAAGCGAGCATCCGTGCTGGAACAGGGATGCTCCTTTTGGTCTGTGGCTCTGGATCACGTCGGACGTGGAAAGCCTGGATGTCCGCAGGGAGTCATCCCTGCTGCCTGCAAACCCCGGCAGGACCCGGGGTCGAACACTTCCAACCACTTGCAGGTGCAAATTCGGTTAGCCGGGGCACGCTGCCTCTGTGCCCCGGTTACCGCCCCAGTGGCCTGACTGACTGCAATATTCCCCATTTGCATTTCAAACGACTCCTCAGATCAAGAGTGACTCACTTAAAGAGATGCATGAATAATTTTGAAGCCGTTTAGGCTTCTGTGATCGGCGAGCTGTCTCTGCGCAGAGGGAGGAGGCGGCGAAACCTAAAGAGCTGCGGTGGATTTTCCACCCAGGACCGCTACCACCAAAAGGTGAGTGTGTCAAACGCCAGCAGACGTGGGCACACCGTGCCCGAAGCACTGACACATCAGGATCTTAGACCCTACCCAGGGGAAAGCCCCCACTTGTACAGCCCAGATGAGACTCCCCCAGGCCAGGACACACAACCTAATGCCAGGCATACGGGGCCCGGGAGTTTAGGCAGAGCCCCAGTCACTAACGGAGCGGTGCAGGATCAGACCTGCACTTCTCCAGCCTCTCAGCACATCCGTGGAAAACTGCAATATACTTCTTGTGTGTATTTCATGTCTTTGTTACAGAGCAGAGCTGGCCCACCCCACTCGGGGGGACTAATTCGGACAAGCCCAGGGTGAGACAGCGCCAGAGAGATCCGAGTGGGAACCTGCAAACCCTGACTCATGAGGGCAATGCGTGGCATCCCTGGACGGTACATCCTCTCGCAAGGAAAGTCTCATCCTAAACCATCACCCCGGCGGTGCCGATGCCGGAGCAGAACCTGCCCAGCCTGCGCCTCCCGCCTCTCCAGCTCCCAGCCACAGCCCAGGCTTTCAAAGAGCTTTTCAAAGACCTGCAGAAAGCCGCCCGGAACATCCCTCTGCTCCTCACTTTAATTTCTAAACAAACACACCAGAAAAATGTGGTGGGAGACGCAGAGGGAGATCCGAGAGCTCCGCCGGCTCCTCTGCCCACCACCCCCAGCTAGACGAGCCGGGGATGTTTCAGCCCGCTGGAGCAGGGCATGGGGGGCACGGCTGGCAGAGACGCCTGGCGCAGCTCGCTCTACCTCAGAGCATCTCGGTCTCCCCCACAGCACGGTCCTTGCTGGAGAGCTGAAATGGAGCGTGAGAGCAAGGGCAGGAATTAAACTGAGCCGCCCGAGATGCTCCGTGGAGGAGGACAGCAGCAGGGTCACCTCGCGGGATGCAGCCGGAGGGGAGAACAGACCACCCCAAGGGCTCCAGGCTGGTGGCCAGGCGATGCCAGCCCTTCCCAAGCCCCTTCAGCCATCCCAAGAGCTGGGGTGTGGGGAAGGAGCCATTAGGCTTCAGTCTCACCCAGCTCCCGGAGTCCCCTCAGCTCCCGCTCCAGGTCCTGCGGGACACGGGAGCATCCCTCCGACGCAGGCCGTCTCCCTAAGCAGGCGGATTTCCAAAGCCCTTTGAAAAGCCATTTAGAGCTAAGTCCTGGTATTAAACCTGGCCTTTCATTAGTCAGGTTTTCAATCTCTGCCCAAACCCGTTTCAGCAAAAAGTTTTTTAAAAGGTCAGGAAGAAGCTTTTAAGCATATTTGCCAATTAACTATTGTAACCCCCTCCCTGACTCGACGCGAGCTGCCCACTTCCGTCTCAGGGGATGGTAATTACTGTTTTATAAATAAGCTTTGAACTCTCTTAAGTAATAGTCTCTCCTTGCATAAAAGCACTCTCTAAATCCACTGCCCTTTTCCACCTTCTGTCACTGTCTGCATCTAAAAATAATCTAGGAAAAAAAGCTCATAATACTTTTAAGAAGAAACTCTCTCTTACTGTGATGACTATTTCTCCGGCCCCTCAATAATTCAACTAACAGAAACGCTGCAGCTTTCACCGCTGCTTGTGAAGTTTTCATGATATTTGACATCTTTTCAGAAGTTACACGGAGGTGAGAAAAAAACCTGTCCATGTTTATACGTTTAAATTTTAGCCCCTGAGGTTACAAAAGAGTAACCAGGGGAGCACGAGAAAAAGGGCGTGAATGAACAAGTATTTTCCAAAGGTATTGATTCGCATAATATTGATTTTTTTTATTTTTTTAAAACCAGCCCCATGATTTCTAGGTGCCCGGCTTTATGTATTTATTTGAGCAGTCTGGGATAGCAACACGGGCAGACTCAAACTCCTTCAGACACTCGGGTTACTTCTGCACACCCCACTGCACAGCCTGTATATAAAACCACCATTTATTTAAAAGAGACAGCCACAGAGAAAGCATTCCTCAGTCGGGAAGACCATGACTTGTTCCACTCTGCAAGTCACAGCTTTTATCCGGAAAAAAAAAAAAAAAAAATCACAGCCAACACTAACACGCAGCTTTAATCACTTTAGCCTGACACTATCTATGTAACAACACATGGAATAACCCGACTCAATTTTGCCTTGCAGCTGAGCCAGGCTAAAATTCAGACTCGCAAACCTGCTTGTATCAGCAACAAGCACTTCATGGGCTTCGGCGGGCTTTGGATGGGGAACAAAACTCAGGAGCTGCCACATGAAAGCAAGGGAATAACGTCAGCGTGGAAGTGGGGGGCAGGAGGGCCAAGTCATGCTCCCTTGCCCCATCGCCGACTCGGCGCTGGGGGGAAAAGACCCCCCCCTACACAAGGCAGGCACAGCCCCTCTTGCCTGCCCTCCCTAAAATCCGCCTAGGATCCCTTTAAACGGTTTCAAATGTTAATTCCTCATCGTGACAGCAAAAGCTATTTTTAATCCCACGTGAAAGCAGTTTGCAGAAGACCAAACTTTGCACGTATTACGGCTTGCTTCCCAAGTCCGGGCAGCGCTGTGTGTTCGGGAGCAGGAAAATGGGGGGGACACCATCGCGGGGGGACCTGTACGGCTGGCACGGACACGCAGAGCCCTGTCCTAAGCGTAGAGCTGGGACTAAAGCCTTGTACAAACAGCCAAGGGATAGAAAAGGGACACGGAGCCCCTCTACACATGGACACATTTCTTCTGTCCAACAGCAAATCCAAAGTATCGTGCTTTAAAGTAAAAGCATCAAAATATCTTCTCCACAGTTATGAAATCACAGCTTTTTCTCAGTTTTCCTGCACTTTTTTATTTTGTGTTTTAGGATTTATTTTCCAAACATAGGGGTGTTTGGAACACCCTCCAAACAGAGGGCAGGGGAAGCTGATAGAGAAAGGCCTCGGTTTTGTAACGCAAGTTAAGAAAAGAAAGAAGCGATCACAAAGTAATAAACCCAAGAAGTGTGCTGCAGGACTGAGTTTCTGCAAATGCACCAAGGGAAACAAGGGCCACTCTCAGCCGCAGAACGCTGAAACGCGAGTCCATCAGGAGAACAGATTAGCCGGTGTCAATGAATAAAGATAATGTCCCGGAGCAGCTCTCAGTGCATCGCCATCTGACTCCTCTCGCAAGACCCTTTTGTCTCTTCCCACCTATGTATTCCTTAAATGTGCCCGTGAAAAGCTCGCCCTGGAAGGGGATACAAGCTCCGTGCCAAAATGCCGCCTGGTGACTCCAGAAGAGTAGCTGTAACGTCGGATTTTATTCAACAGCTTGTGCTATAGAGTGGCTTGATCTGTCTGTGCAATCACAACACACACAAAAAACCCCCTCAAGGCATCTACTTAGCTCTACTTTTCAACTGCCAATAACACTCACAGCAAAAGTCAAAAGAGCAGCGCTGGAGCCGCGTCCTTTCCCTGCCGCTCAAAGGCTTCGGGGTTGCAAGGTTCGGAGATAACAAAGTCTGGCTCAAGAAATCCTGGATGCCTTTCAAGAACATTATTAGCTCCCATGAATGGATTTGAAGGGGGGGGGGGGGGGGAGAAGGGAAAAAAACCCCAAACCCTACATGGTATGTAGCAGCTCTCTGCTGACCATCCACCTCCCCTGGGCACACACACACACGCTCCCCAGCTGGGACACCCCCAGCACTGTTTAATGCGTGCAGAGAAGCAGAGGGTAATGCATGACAAACCACGTGAAAAGTTCCTCCCCCCGCATGCAAACCTGCATGCCCTGCAGCTGATCAAAAGGGAGAAAATGGCAAAAATAAGCTACATCCAGCCTCCAAGAGATTCAGAGCTCCGGGAAGGCTCGGCGGCACCGGAGGATGCTCGGCACCGATGCCCGCTCGCTGTGTGCCACCGCAGCCCGCTGTGGGGCTCCAGCCTGGCCGCTCACCTAAAGGCGTTTGCCAACTGTGACGAGCCATCCCATAGTACTTTTTACTACTTCTGCCCCAAACTGTAAGAAAGTAAGGAATTCTTTACAATTCCTATGAAATCCAGTGTGTGCCATCATCCAGGGCTTCCCAACGGCTGCTCTCCTGCAGCGTGCGACACTCGGGGACGTGAAGGGTTGTTGGGAGCCTTGGCCCAGCCCCGTTCCTGTGTAACTCTTTCTTTGGCTATTGGAAAAAAGCAGGAAGAGGAGATGGAAAAGAGGGACTCGGATCATAAGATCATACATGGAAATACAAGAGAGAGGAGAAGTGTCGTAGTGAGCTGGTGTTGCAGCAAAGTTTCGGTGGATGGAGACAAGGAAGCTGTTCTCTGGATAAGCACCCTCAGGCTGAGTGCTCTCAACATGAATTCCCTCAAATTCCCTTTTATGCAAACCAGCATCTGCCAAGACCATTCCCTGCACCGCCTTCGTGTCCCAAATCCGCCGTTACCCACCACTCCTCCTGCCCCATTCCCCACAGCACCAGCGCCGCCGAGGCTGTGCCGGATTATGGTGCAAGGCAGATGGAGCGGTCCAAACCTCCGAGCATCATCGGGCAGGCTGTGTGGGAAACGAACCCGGCTCTGGCAACCGAAAAGGGAACAATCCCGTGCAAAGATCTCAGCTACGTCCCCGAAAACATGGCCAGCGGGGCAGAGCGGCGGCGGCTGGAGAGGCCCCCGAGCAAACAGCCCCCTGCGAAACGCGAACACCCCGAGCACCCCAAACACCGCCTGCGGCCCCGACGCCGCTCCCCTCGCACGGGGAAGGCCCTGGGCTGAAAGTGAGCGCTGCTCTGCGGACACAGAGGGGTTTACACCCCTTACACCCCGCAGTGACCTGGCCCACAAGTGCAGTTTTCCCTCAATTCACGCAAGCAAGGGCAGGATTTGGTCCCGTGCCGTCAGGCTGAGCATCCTTTCAAATATTTGCGACGAAATTCTAAATATCACCGGCAAACATCTCACATTTAATTAAGTTCTTACGTTTGCCTTCGCCTGCGCTCCCACAAAGCTGACAGCCAGCCAGCGGGGTCCCCAGGTTCCCAAACAGGACACTCGCACGCCCCAAGCCACCGCGTGAGCGGAGGAGCAGACACGCCAATATCACTTTTTCTTTTTATTTAGGTTTACTTTAAGCAGTACTGAGTGCCAAAAAAAATTAAAAGTAGCGTTTTGCTTTAGGATAAAACGTCACGTCATGCTTGGATTATCCATTAGGTAATTTATGTTGCAGTCTAGAAAAGGTGTTTAATCTTCTTATAATTAGCTAAACCTATAGCAACTCCAGGAATTTCATATAAGATGCTTACTGCTTGTGCAGAACATTTTCTTTTCACTAGCAAAAAGAACCACTCCAAAAAAGGGACTTTGGGCTATTTCAAATTTAAATAAAATAAAACACACTAGTAAGAACAAATGGTTTCTGTCAGTAACTTACGTTATAACGTAAACTACTCGGCACCCACAAGCAGATTCTCCTGCCACAGCAGTGAAATCACTACAGGACTGAACTACCAAGAAAGAACAAAATAATTCTGTGGCGATATTTTTCCGAGGGAATTTGGGTTTTTTTGGTTTTTTTTTCCACATTTACTTAAGACAAGCAACAACCTACAGGTGCCTTCGGGCCAAATATCTTGGCACGAGAAGCAGTTGGTGTAATTTTGGTTTCCTAGCAAGTTCAAATATTTTAAAAATGTTTACACCACTTTGAGATATTCATTGGAAAAACCTGAACTTGTGTGCAACTTCTATTTTCCTCCACTCCAAACGCACCCCAGCTTTAAACATTTAGCTCTGTCTGGCTTTCCCGGGAAAAAAACCCTCAGTGTAGCAAGGTCTTGTAAAAAGACAAAACAAGAGAGGCAAAGAGAAAAGGAAACTAAGGAAAATAGTTGTGCGTGTGATTGAAAACACACTTACTCTATGCAGAGCTAAAGCAAAACATCTACTGATATATTTTTTTTTTCCTCGCTAGAAAGGATGCAAGCTCTTCCCAGCCCAGCGTACGCTTCCCTGCGATGCATCTGGCCGCGCCAAAAACCTTCCCTGCTCCATTTCTCCAAATTTACCATAACCATATGCAGAATCATCTTAAAACATCTCGCTGGTATCCGGCCAGGCTCCCTGCAAGCACTTACAGCACTAAAAACTCACTACACAGCAACCCAAAACTAAGATTTATTTATTCTTCTCTCGCTGTGGTCCGTCCTGCAAACGTCTCGCCGGACTCCGGCGAGCGATATGAAACCGTTCGATCTTCCACGCTTTAATTACGTGCTCCCAGTCATTAAACTCGCATTCTGCCAAGTGAGATCTATCTTGTAATCCTCACCCAAAGAGATTAGTTATCATCATTATTGTTTCTAGAGGAGCGTAGATACAAATGGAACTGAGAAATGAGCTAATAAATCACGGCAATATTAATACAGTCATAAAAATAAGTGCGCTACTTACTGCGTTTGAAGGTGTGTTAAGTCAATAACTTTACAGTCCAGATGTGGTCTTACAGAGCTGAAACTCTGCGGGTAAAATTACCGCTAAAATTACACTTTCCATTAAACACGCTGATTTTCACAGGTTATTATTTTGGCAAGGATTGTGAAGTCGCAAGCTCCCCCAAAACATCGAGAAACATTAAGAGCATGTAAGAAATAAAGTATTCCGGTGGGGTTTGGAGGGGCGGGGGGGGAGGATAGGATGGAGAGAAGCAGGAAGGACAGGGAGAGCTACTCCTTTTATTATTTTCAGATGTTTCCCCGAGAACACCGCAGTGCTTTTATAAATCTACACATTTGGACTCTCTTCAAAATAACGGACCAGATTCTTTCCTGGCCTTCAAGGGACTTAGCGCTCCGGCTCCGTTTGGCCCGGCCACTCCGGAGTTGGCCAGGAGACGGGAGTTTAATAGACACCACATGCACAGTAGCTGCTCTTCCGAATGCTTTATCGCCTGAAGAGTTCAATTCCACCGAAACCCTCAAAACTAAAACAACTCCCTTGAATCAATACGGCTCTGCCCTTTGACACAAACCTACCGAGGAATCCAGGCGATACTGTTTTACCCTTCCTTCGCCGCTTCACCGTTTTTAACGCACAGCCAGGATCAAGCCCGCTCCTGCAAGCCGAGGTCCTCGCCCCCTGTATTTTTATAAGCCACTCGAATAAAACAATTCCTAAAGCAACCCGGTGGGGGAAAACGGTGGGACAGCTGAGAATAAAGCGTTCGAGGGTAAAATCGCAAAGCCTGGATAATTAAAAAAAAAAAAAAAAAAAAAGGCAAATTTCTGATGCCGGCCGTCCCGCTCCCGGCCACCTGGGCTGCGGGATGGGGGACGCGGGGACACACAGGGGGACCGGCTCTAACGCTCCCCCCGCTGTGAACCCGCAGCTCGGCTCCCTTCGCATCCCTGAATGGGACTCGCATCCCAGAACGGGACTCGCATCCTTCCCTACCCCCCCGCCGCCGTTCATTCACCCCTCTCTCTCAGCTCAGCCCCTCGAACCCCCTTTATCTCCAGGGTCCCGCCGCGCTCGGACCAGCCTGTTGCAGAGCAGCCCCATCGCTGCACGGGAGACAACTAAACGCGGCTCGGCGCTTAATTAGCGATTGCCGGGACCACCCCACCGCCCCCCCCCCCCCATTACCTGTACCAGCGCAGCCCCTTCTCGTAGCACCTGTCGAAGAAGTGGGGTTCGGCGCCCACCGCTCGCACCCCGGGGTGCGCCCGCAGGAACTCCAGCAGCGCCCGCGTCCCGCCCTTCTTCACGCCCACGATGATGGCCTGCGGGAAACGCCGGCTGCCGCCCCCCGCCGCCCCCGGCCCCGCAGCCCCCGCCGCCTCCGGCCCCGCGCCGTCGGGGAGCGCGGCGGGCGGCGGCAGCAGCAGGGCGGGAGGCAGCGGCTCGCAGGGCCCCGGCAGGCAGTAGAAGAAGTAGGTGAAGAAGAGGATCATGGTGAGGAGCAGCGAGGCGCGGCGGCCCCCGACGGGTCCCAGCAGCCGCCCGCTACATCCCATCGGGGGCCGCTCCCGGCCCCGCCGGGCAGCGCATCCCGCACCGCCCGCCGAGCCCCCCCCCCACCCCCCCGCCCCGCAACCGCCGCCCCTGCTCCGCGCTCCCCTCCGCGCCTCTCCGCGCACACCCGCGCCCGGCCCGACCCCTCCCCTCCCGCGCCGCCCCCCACGCCCACCCGCGGGGCGGGGGAGGGCACCGACACACGCGTGGAGGGGGGGGCGCGGCGGCAACGCCCCGAGGGGGCGGGAGGTGGGACACGCGTGGGGCACCGCCGGGATCCCCTCGGGGGGGGCGGGACACTCCCCCCCGGACCCCCGTAGGCAGCCCCCCCGTGGGTGCCAGCCCGGCCCGGCGCAGCCCCGGCGACCTGCCGCCCGCTCCGGCGGAGGGAAACGCTCCCGGCCCCGGTGCGCTGGAGGAAAGGATGCGTTTACCCGTGTTTTCCCATCCGGTTTTCTTTCTTTTTCCTCCTGTTTTTGTAATTTCTGGGGTGTTTTCGGCCGCTCGCATCACGCAAAGGGCCGCGCAGGGCAGGCGGCGGCTCCGCGGCGCTGAGGGACCGCAGGCGGGCGCCGGTCTGGAAATAAAGAGCCATCGCCGCGGTGGTAGCCCAGTGCCAGGCAATTAGCACCCACTAATTAGGCTGCTCCGGCTGCAGGCGTGGAAACTCACCCCCCCCGTGTGCGTGTATTGGTTGTTTGGGGTGAGAAGGACAGCCCTGGGTTTCTACCCAGGCCCCCGCACCTTCCGAAATAAGCCCAAAAGCAGCAGTTTAGGTGTTGTGATGTTTTTAAAGTGAGTGTGTGTAATGGACGGTGGGGTGGGATGAGGTGGCTTTTCTTCCGGTGCTGGGGAAACCTAATTCCCCGGGACCCAGAGCAACGTGCGTCCTGGGTGCTAAATAAATCCTGGCCAGTGCCACAGCATTGGTGACACATCGGAGCCAGGCCCTGCAGCAAGTGGCTCTGCAAGCAGCATCCTCTGGTGCCACTGGCCAGGTCTGGGCTTCACATGTGGCAGTGGCACCGTCCCAGCTTGCTCCTGCCCTCCCAGCAGTGTGTGCTGTCACCAAATGCCCATTAGCCAAGACCCAACCCCGGGGTGCCCAAGCCTGGGGCCATTACACCTGGGACCTGCTGTGCCTTCACTGCAATGCTCCCTGGGTCCCCCCTGCCCCATGCCTCGAAACACTGAGGCTGATTTCCAGTCTTGTGTTAAAGCCTTCCTTTTTTCTATCTGAACTCAACAGTGTCTTAATTAACCTGTTAATATAATTAGCTCTTTTTACAATGAAATCCCCCGAGTTTTCCAAGAGGGGGAGCCTGGTGGGGAGGGGGAGATCCGTGGCCTGAGACCAGCAGGGGTGCAGAGCTGCGCAAACACAGCTGCATTGGGAGGCAGCGATGCTCCTGCACGGCTGCGTGGTGCCACAACCGCGTGGTGCCACCGCTGCACCATTGCACGCTTGTGCGATGCCACGGCTGCAAGGTGGCACGGTTGCACGATAGCACCGTTGCAAGACTGCGTGACAGTGCAGATGGATGACAGCTGGGTGGCAGGGTTGCAGGATGACAGGGCTGCAGGATGACAGGGCTGCAGGGTGGCAAGGCTGCAGAGCAGCAAGACTACAGAGTGTCAGGATGGAAGGGCTGCAGGGTGGCAAGGCTGTGTGACAGCATGGCTGCAGGGTGGCAGGACTGCAGGGTGACATGGCTGCAGGGTGACACAGCTCCAGGGTGGCAAGGTGGCAGAGTAGCAAGACTGCAGAGTGGCAGGGTGGAAGGGCTGCAGGGTGGCAAGGCTGTGTGACGGCGTGGCTGCAGGGTGGCAGGGCTGCAGGGTGACATGGCTGGAGGATGTCAGGCTGCAGAGTGGCAGAGACACAGGATGGCAGGGCTGCAAGGTGGCATGGCTGCAGGGTGACCCAGCTGCAGGGTGGCAGGGCTGCAAGGTGACACAGCAGCAGGGCTGCAGCATGGCACAACTGCAGGGTGGCAGGACTTCAGGGTGACATGGCTGCAGGGTGACACAGCTCCAGGGTGGCAAGGTGGCAGAGTAGCAAGACTGCAGAGTGGCAGCGTAGAAGGGCTGCAGGGTGGCAGGGCTGTGTGACGGCGTGGCTGCAGGGTGGCAGGGCTGCAAGGTGATATGGCTGCAGGGTGACACGTCTGCAGGGTGGCAAGGCTACAGAGTGGCAGGATGGAAGGGCTGCAGGGTGGCAGGACTTCAGGGTGACACGGCTGCAGGGTGGCAGGGCTGCAGGATGGCAGGTTGGCAGGGTGGCAAGGTGACACAGCAGCAGGGCTGCAGGTTGGCAGGGCGGCAAGGTGACACAGTTGCAGGGTGGCAGGGCTGCAGGGTGTGAGAGTTGCAGGGTGGCAGGTTGGCACGGCTGGAAGGTGACACAGCAGCAGGGCTGCAGGGTGGCAGAGCTGCAGGGTGGCAGAGCTGCAGGGTGGCAGAGCTGCAGGGCGACACGGCTGCAGGGCGGCAGCAGGACGGAGCTTTGTGCCCTCTCGTGGCTGGTGCTCGGAGGCTGCGCTGGAGCTGCCTGGCGCATCCCGCACAGTAGCCTTTCAACGAGAGGAAATAACCACGCGAGTGCGACTGGAGATCCCTTCCAATTCGCAACGCGAAGGTTCCCCAGGGAAAAACGAGGAGGAAAGATTATGACGAGGAAGTGAATCTGTTATCAGGAGCAGTCTGATAAATAAAAACCCATCCAAAATCTGCCGCGCGGCACTTGCCAGCTCTTGTTGGGTTTACGTAAGTGATTAGAAATAGGAACTGTTTCACTCCGGGCGAGAGCACATGGGAACTGCTCCAGCCCCCTGTTTGGGTTGAGGGGGGGCTGTTGTTGTTGGAAAATGCCAATTTGTCAAAATGGAAACATTTGGCAAGGATATACCCATTTTGACAAACTTCTGTCAAAACACAGCCAAGAAGGCTCGGGAAAGGCAGGCAGGGGAGCGCAGCACAGCGCAGCCACCCTCCTCATCCTCAGCACGAGAGGATGCCTTGGGGCACGGGGTTGGGGCTGCCCACAGTAGGCTGGTGCCAGCCCCCCCCCCGCACCGTGAGTGCTGCCGTGGCTCAGCGCTTGCTGCTGCTTGGGCACGGTCAGAGAAGCAGCACCTTTTTCTTTCTCACCCTGAAACCGGGGAAAAAGGCTTAAGACGTGACCTCTGGACTCGCTGCTGGGGCCAGGCGCCTGGCGGCGAGGAGGGGAAGCACCAAGCACCGTGGGCACTTGGCCTGTGCCCAAGGCTTCCCCAGGCCCGTGTTCGGATGAGCCGGTGGGTGGCCCTGCAGGAGGGTCCCCAGCTTCAGCCTTGACCCTACCGGACAAGGACCTTGCTGGCAGCTCAGGCAATTAAGGACAACAGGCACTCAGGTGCGATTTTTTAAGCAAACTTCAGACATTTTCTTTGAAAAAAAGGGAGTTCTGAAATGTGCAGCTCTGATTTTCCCCTTCCCCTTGGCAGGCAGCGGCTGCCCTCATGTCTCCGTGGCTGCCCCAAGAAGGGCTGTGCGGGATGTAGGATGTGAACCCCAACCAGCGTGGCCGGTGCCCGGAGCCTCTCTGATCCCCTGTCTGCATCGTCTGCCACATGTCTTCCCCCTTCGTTAGCACATCTTCATCTGCAGCTCTGATAACACAACCTCTTGTGTTATCACAAAGCCAAGCTTTCCGAGAGTTTGGTGATCCTGTTGAAAGGTCTCCCGCTGCAGTTGCTGGCCGGGACAGGGCTTGCCTTCCCAGGCAGGAGCGATGCTGCTGCGATGGGCATCGATGTGTTTGCACAGAGGAGCTGACACCAGACAGGCAGCAAGGAGAGGAGCCAGTGCAGCCAGTACACCGGCCATGCTTGCTGGTCCTCCACCCTGCATGGCAGGGAACGATGTTGGGGGGTTTATCCTCCCCCGTGGGGAGAGCGGGGACAGGCACTGCCACACCCCAACACCTCAGCTTGCTCCCAAGGCATGGTCCCTGCCCTGGGTGGCTGCGTAAGCCCTGGCACCGGGGCTCTGCACCCTTGGGTGGCACCTGCAGCTGCAGGCGGGGCTGGCAGCAGCAGCCCCACGGGCACTCCTGGGGCACAGCCGGTCCCCAGGGCCACTCACAGTGTGCAGGAGCCACCAGGCTGCTCTGGCAGAGGCAGATGAAAGTGTTTGGGGCTGTCACCGGCGTTATGGATGGGCTGCGAGCACTGGCGGGGAGCGGCGCGCAGACACTGCGGATGTGGAGGAAGCCTCCATGTTTCCGACCCCTGATTGATGAGATGCAAGTGCCGGCTGCTTCACTTACTATATCACCGGTCCCTCAGCCTCCGACTGGGATGAGGGTCCTTTGAAGCCCAGAGACGATTGTCTCTGTTGAAAGACAAGAAGGGTCATTTTTCCCCCCAGGATCCCCCCTGACCTGGCTGACAGATTGGCAGCTCCCCAGGGGACTGGGGTCTCCATCAGCTTGGGGTCCACTGGGCCACCGCGCCCATGTGGAGGAAGATGCTCCGTGGAAGGGCTGGAGCGTGGCCAAAGGCACGTGCAGTGCCTTCCAAGGGCAAGAAGTGAGACAAATCCGAGCTGACCAGGAGCTCCCATGGCAGCGATGCCTGGTGCTGATGGGTGAGCAGCAAAAGGGGAAAATAAAGCAGCCAAGAGGCTTTAAGATGGCCAGTGCCAGTGCTGCCAGGCTCGCAGGAGGCACCAGGAGTCACAAGCAGTGGCCTAGCCTGCAGGATGCTCAGCAATAGCGATGCTCCCTACAGGCAAAGACCCACCACCAGATTTGCAGTTTGCCTCAAGGCCACCTTTTGTTGGTGACAGGCCAGCCCGGCTGTCTGCGAGGGTCCCCGTGCTGCTGGAGGCCACCTGCCTATGTGCTCCCCAGGGCTGGGGGTGGCCGCAGGCTGCCTCCTGCCCTACCAGCTTGGCTGGGCCAGTGGTGACATGAGCTCTCCCTCCAAACTGCCTGGGTGCTGCTGCTACAGCGTCCGAGGGGGTGAGCAAGGACCTCCAGGTGGGATGGGGACACGTGGGGAAGCACCCCTCTGGAGATGCGTCCTGGTCCTGCAGAGCCTGGCCCCTGCATCCCCACCTCGCTGGTGCAGGGCAGGCAGCTGGGGCTCCCCGACCGGCGATGGTGGCGTGCAGCTTCCCAGCCGGGCTGCGGATGTCCCCTGCCACTCCAGGGGCTGCGGGGTCGGAGGCTGGAGCCTGCCTTGGCAGATCTTGCGATAGAGCATCAGTTGGAAATGTCTGGTGAAGGTCTCCATGGGCTGTGTGCCTGCACAGCGGCAAGAGCCCAATGCCAGACACGGTTGCACACATACGTGTGGTTTGAATTGTTTTTTTTGGGGGGAGGGCTCCTCCAGCCAGGCGCATTGCCCTCTCCTCTCCGAACACAGGGCTGTACCTGCCAGCCTTCCTCAGGGTGGCTCAGCCCTGAAGGGAGGAGGCGCTGGGACAGAGCAGGGTCCCGGGACAGCCATCCCCGAAACTCCCTGTGCCCCAATCCGGGGCTCACCCAGAGCGGAGGGTTCGCCAGCCCCACCACGGGCTGAAATCCTGGTCCCAGAGCAGGTGAGGTTCATGCCTGATCCGGGACAACCAAGTGACAAACCCCATCAAGGGCCAAACAGAGCAACATCAGCGTGGCACCGCATGAGCTCAGTGCTCCCCTTGTCTGCCCTCTCCCCCACCCCAAAACCAGCGGGTCCGAGCAGGATGGGACCCCGGATAACCAGCCGGCCACCCCAGCACCGTGACCCAGCCTCTCCTCCAGAGACCTCCCCTCTGCGGCCGCAGCAGGCAGGCAGGAGCCGCAGCATGGGTGCTCTGGGATTTCCCAAAGTTTGTTATTACAAAGAGAGAAAGAAAAGGGCTCAAGGGATCAGCAGGGATGAAAAATGCTTTAGAAACACGGGGGATCATTTAACAGGTCACCTCCACAGTGGAGTTTGCCAAGCTGATAAAGGCAAGCAAACTTATTAAGGCGCGCACAGCTTGATTCGAAACGGCTGCTCCCAAACAGCCAATTACTCCAGGCCGTTCAAATCCAATTAGGAAGGCTGTTTCCCTGATTACACTGGTGTGTTTTACAAATACAGCACAACTCCTTGGGTTCAAAGAGCAATCCATAAAAGGGAGCACAGTAAGAGGCGAGCCAGCGCCTGCAGCCAGGAGAGGCAAACCCCAACCCCATCCCTGGGGATGCAGGTGTCCCTGTCTCCAGGGATGTGGGTACCATATGGGATGGGATGCCCAAGCCCCAGACATGGTGATGCTCGCTGGAAGAGCAGCACTGTGACTGTCCCTAAAGCAGCACAGCCCCCAAGTTGAGGAGAAGCGATCTCTGAGGTGTGGTCCTCATCAGGACCTGGGCCCTGGGATCATCCAGATGCAGGGTGCCACCAGGGTCTCTGTCGGTGCCACCCCTCTGTAGTGCCCTCCAGGGTCTCAGCAAAGGCCACCCCTCGTCACCCAGCTCAGCTGACCGGTGATGTTCGCAAGCCTTTCCCCAGAGACCTGGAAAGTTTTGAGGTTTACCCACTGGGTATCGAAAAAAACCCAGACATCCTCAGCGTAACATTGCAGGGGGGTTTGCCCTGACCCTGCCGGTGGGGAGAGGCAGGTTTTAGAGAGAGAAACCCAGATGGGACTGTCAAGGCTTTGCCCAGGCTCACCAGGGCCAGCAGAGCTGGGGTGGATACGAGCACAAAGGAGGAGGAAAGAATCGTGTCTCCCCTAATTGGGATCACGGGCGCTGCCAGGCAGCAAACAGCCCATTCCCTCTGGACCTGGGGAGTTCCCATCACCTGGGGCAAAGGCGACACCAGCAAACTCATCACCTCACTCACGCAGAGGATGAAAAATTAACCCGCAAACTCCATCCTCAGTCCCAGAGGCTGAGCCGGGCTTGGGGGGGGCGGGGGGGCGGCAGGGGGGAGGAAGGGCCATGGCCAGGGCCGAGCAGCAGCTCCAGCGCCTTTGTGGCCATCCAAATCCTCACCACAACCGCTCCAACGGGTTTGCTTCAAAATCTGGCGTGCGGCCACCTCTGGGGTGTAGCACAGCCCCTGTTATTAAAATGTGTGACAGCAGCTCAAGATGGAAAGTGAAGTTGTACATTCTCCATCTGAAACTCCGGGAGGAATTTCAAGCAGGGGAATGCAATTTCCAGCCTGGAGGAGAGCCAGCAGCACCAGGGCGAGATTTTTCTTAATATGGTTTTGCAAAACTCGAACACAGAAAAATTGCCTGTAGCTATAGCAATACCAGCGAGCTGGAGACAGCCCCGAGCGGGGAGGAGGTGAGGCGTTTGCACAACAGAAACACCCACCGACTCCAACAAGCCTGCTGTCCCCCCGCCACTGCCAGCACGATCGTACACCTTACCTCCCCGCTCCAGCCCGGTCTCCACTGGGATTTGGGGGCTGAGCCAGGTGGAAGCTGTGTGGACCAGGGCAAAGCCGCTCTCCTGCCCGTCTCGGGAAGGGAGCACCATCCCGGGAGTGAGGGTTTCGGCAGGGGAATCAACACCCCCGGCATCGGGCGCTGGCAGCCCACTGCAAAACTCCCCACGGGACAGCAGGACACAGCTGCACGGCACAATACACCTTCCTGCAGCGGTGCAGGCGACCAAACCGCGACGCTACATGTCACAGACGGCAAAAGCTGCTGCTGGCAGCGTGGAAGGGAGGACGCGGCTTTTCCCAGACCCTCAGCGCTTGCAGGTCTCCACTCCCTCCGTCAGCCTGGGAGGAATGCGGGTTCAACAGCTCCTAACAGCATTTCGGGGCAGCGGTGGGGTCCCGGTAGGATGGCAACCTCCCCGGCCATGGGACCCCCGGCCGCCCCGCTGCCCTCCGCCGCCTGGCCAGCCCGGAGAGCGCTGCCTGCACACCGCAGCGCAGACACGGCTGGCTCCCGGCCAGCTGGAGTTACAAAAGGAGCCCCCCCCCCACTATTCCTGCTTTTGATTTAAATAATCCCAATAAGGGGATAAAGCAGCCAAAACCCACTGATTTTCTGAACGCTTCAATTTAAAAAATAATGTACACAAAATGTGCGATTTTTATGAGAGTAGGCAGAGCTGCAGAGTATCAGACAGCCCTTCGCTAACCAAACCTCTGTCCCCGGGGCACCAGCTATTAACTCTGCCATCCAGAGCCCTCAGACATCCTCCCCACAGCACCCCAGCTCTGCCTTGGCCCCGCTTTCTCTCTCATTTCCCATGCAAGCGCAAACCCGGGGCTGGCTGCAATTATTCCTTTATTGGTGCCCTCCTGGGTGAAGACGCGAGACTGACAACAGTTTCACATCATCCTGGGAGTGAAAAATTAGAGGGATGAGGAGGAAGCACAAAAGCGAAGGTGCTTTTTGTTTGTTTGTTTGTTCGTTCAATTTGCTGTTACTCAGCATCTGGTCACACAGGTGTGTGGAAGCAGAGGGATTTCGTTACCCTGGTTATATGTATGGGGCAAGAAGGCCATTTCCAGCTGAGGAAGTCCCCTCTTGAAGAAGCCAGGCGATGCCACATCCCTGTTTCTTGGGCAGGGAGGGAGCAAGGTCTCAGGTCCCACCACCAGCTCCTCGGTATCAGCCTCTCCGACACCCCTTGCGTCCCCTGCAGTTATTTCTGCATCTGCTACATCAATCTGCGCAACGAGCGGTTGACTGACTGACCAGCCAGGGGTACTTGACAACTGTTTACCTGCTCTTTACAAGCTCAGTAACTCAGTGGAACAATAATTATATGCTCACTGCTGATCTCATTTAGAGTTAATTACATGCCAAATAGACATATCTCTAATGTGCTTGGAAGCATCCCAATAAAGGCTCTGAGCAGCCCATCAATACGTACGTGAACACGAGTATTCGTTCTGCTGGTTGTTTCACCACCCGGTGCTTATTTGCAGGTCTAAATCGATGGCATCACCTCATTTAGGTCAGTGGAGGGGGAGATGCGGCGTTAGTTCGGCTCTGAGGGAGGAGGAGGCAGCAAACACAGGGGAACCTCTCCTGGCCACAGCAGGTGAGACCCGACCCACGGCAGAGACAGGGTCAGCCCCAAACCCACCAGATCTGGTGGCAACATGGCTAGGACGAGGCCAGTTTGGCAGATAAAATAGCATGTCACACTGAAGTTCCTCCTTTCTTTTTAAAAATCCATCTACAATAGCCTAGTATTAAGGATGCTGCATGGTTTAATCCCACTGTTTTTAGCCTAAAAGTCGAACTGACTCCATTTGGGTCATTCTCCCATTGCATTTCCCCCCTGCTGCTGGGCTGGGGGCTGCCAGCTGCGCCAAAGGCACTGGGGAGCCTGGAAGTTGCACCGGGATGCTGCAAAATGATGGTGGCAAGGGAGGGATGCCATCCCCGAGCCCTCTCTCTCCAGCACTGCGGCGCTAAACCCACCGGAGAGAGCCGGGAGGGCTGGAGCCCGGCCGAGCTCTCCCATGCTCCGTGCTGTAAAAGACAGGCGCAGCTTGTCACCTTGGAGGGCAGAGCTGGAGAATTAGATCCTAAATGCTCACAAGTATCAGCCGGGACGCGCGCAGAGCTGTTCCCAATCAAGCAGCGGGCCAGCACAGCTGGGGCGCATCCTCCCCACTCGCTCGCAGCGCGCTGTCTTCCCCCGAGTCCCAGCTGGCGAGCTCAACGCCATCGTGCCCAATCTCTGCGGGAGCCGGCTTTTTTCAAGCAAATCGGTTTACAAGTTTCCTCTCTTTTTTTTTTTCTCCCCTTCCCCCTGAAAAAAAAAAAAAAAAAAAAAAACAAAACCATTTGGGGATGGGGGGGTGTTTTGCTTGTTTGCCTTTAAAAAAAAAAATAAAATAATGTCACCAGGCGCAGATGGCCACATTTACGAGTCTATGGAGCTCTGGCATGCCCACTGCTAATTCCTCGCACAGGTGGGGGGTAGCTTTCATTTGGCTCTGGTTCAGCCAAATATTCAGTGGCCAAAGGGAGAGGAAGGTGTGGGATGGAGAATTGGAACATCTGGAGCAGAGCCGAACAATAACGAAAGGCAAAGCGAAGTTTTAAGGAAAATGTCTCAAATGGATGGAGGGGAAAAGCGGAGTTCAAAAGGCTCCCTGCTGCCAGCAAGGAGGGAGGCAGGCTCCCAAGTGTCCTCCTGTCAGGCATTTGTTTGGGTTTTGGAAATACGAAAAAAAAAAGTGTGGTGTTGAAGGAGTAGGCAAAACCACTGGATTAAACCCTGGCCAGCTGCGCCCCCAGCAAAACCTGCTCCTCCGCTGCGGGCAACACAGATTCCAGAGCTTCATGCGATAAAACCTGAATTTCAGGAGTTTTACAGTAGCCGCAGAGGGATCAAAATGTGACTTTGGGTCAGAATCCTGACTTTTAGCCCCCACAAGATGGGGATGGCCCCACTCCTTGGGCCAGCCCGGAGCTCTCCCCGCATCTCGCAGTTGATGCTGGCTGTCCCCAGGCACGGGGCCGTGGCTGCAGGTGTCCCCGGCATCCCACAGGCTCCGTTTCCCAAGCAGCCCCTCCAACGGTATTTAAGTCATATATAGGGATAATGCATTTTCTTTGTCTGTTTTCATCGTCTATTCCAGTCTTAATTCTGCAAAACCGCTACGACAGCAAAATATTGCACCATTAAGAACAGCTAATGAACAGATAATGAATCGGGTAATGAACATAACGAGCTAATACTCTCATTCCCCCAAATAGTGGCATGCACTCATGAATTACAGCTGCTGAAATCAAAGTACGAGCAGTCGGCAGGTCACTCCGGAGCCATGCATGCTGAGCACACCATGACCCTGCTTTCCGGGTGAAAAACACCCGCTTTCCGGCAAGACCTTGGGTCTCACGCGGGAGCGAGGAGAGGCGAGTGGAACGGAGCTGCAAGGAGCATCCCTGCCTGCCGGGAGCTCCCACCGGCACGAGGGCAGGGTCCATCCCTGGCTGCCATGCCTTGCCCAGCAGGCGAGGGCTGATCCTGCTCATCTCTCATCATCTGCCATGCACATGCTGAAGCAATCAGCAGGGAAAGGCTGGAAAGCCTCCAAAAATGGGAGAGGGCGCAGGGTACGCTTGCCTTCCCGCAGCCCCGGGGCTGCAATACCTCCCGCACCAATAAACTGCAGGTGCTGGGGGATTGCGAGCACTTGCCCACGCACTTCAATAGCATTCGGATCCTGCCTCCCCAGCCCCTTCCCGGCTCACGCACGGCAGGAAAAATTATTGTGGAAAAAAGCCCCATTTAGAAACAAAAGCCTCTGGGTGGTGAGGATCCCCTTTCCCGGGGACAGTAGGCATCTGGTTCCTATAGCGCAGGCACCCACATGTGCTGCTTGACCCCCAGCCCCCATTCCTTCCCCGAAAAGGCAGGTCAGCGCTCGCTGGCTCTGCGGGAAGGAGCTGGGGCTTTGTCTGGAGCCAGGCCGACGACAGGAGCTTTCAGGCAAATCACCCGGGCTCTGCCGTGTCTGGGAGAGATGGAGCCGGGACCGAAGCTGCCGGTAACCTGAGGCTGGTCAGCCTGAGAGCTCCACTCCAACGGGAGAGCCACACCAGGGGCCCTTGGACCGGCATCACTCCACGTGGGCTCATGGTACCCACCAGCATCCCATGCCTCTCAAAGGTTCATCCACATATTTGAGTGCTTGTGCTCTAGGACTCTCCTGTCACTCCCCACACCACGGTCCCAAGCACATCTATGAGGGTCAGCTGCAAAGTGGCAAAAGCCCCCATCCCCAGCTCATCCATCCAGGACCCTCTGCCTGTTCCTCCACCTCTCGCCAAACACATCCCAACAGCCCCTGTCCCCGTGTGAACTTCATGGATGAAGCCCCAGAGCCCCAAGGATAAGGGTAGAGCCAACAGCCCTCACTGGAGGGAGCATGGGAGCATCCCCACCAGCTCACTGGGCCACAGCCACCCCCACCCCGGGTCTCCCCCATCACCTGACACAACTTCCGAGCACAGATAAAAACAACAAGAAAGCCTATAAATCTATAATGCTGGGAACAGGTTTTAGGATCACACCTTGGAGGTGAAACTCAGACAGATGCCCGTCCATACCACGCATCCCTCCTGTGTCGGGGCTCGAGTCGCCGCTGCAGTAGCAGGAGGGGACCAGAGCAGCCTGGGATGGGGGACCAGAGCATTCTCCAGGCACCTCCTCATACTGGGGTTCTCGTGCAGCCAGGCTTTTGCATCCCAGGCTGCCAGGATGATGCCAAAGAGCAGGACAGATGACAAGTCAAGGGCAGCTGCGGGAGCTCAGGCACAGTGGCTGGCTGCCGTAGCCCCCCCCAACAGGGACACGTCTGGGATGAGCCTGCTGGCTCGACCCTGGCTGTGCCTTCCAGGGCATCCCTGCATCCCTCTCCCTCGCGCCATCCCCACCTTGAGCTCCCACGGCTGTCAGAGCTCCTTGGAGCATCCTCTGCCTCCCCGAAACAGCCAGGGCTGCCCCATGGGGTGCCAGGGGACACTTTGGTGCTGGGACCCCCGATGGTGCACACCCACCCCATGCAGCACCAGGCACAGGGCCAGGAATTGGCGCTGGCCCCCCCAGCCCCTCTCCCACCGTCCCCTGCAGCAGGACCAGCCCGCGGGACCTGCCATCCCGGGGCTCATATGAATGCCCTGTGGTCATTTTTAACCTCAGATCTCTGGCATTATTAATAACATACATGTGGGTCTCGCTTCCCCTATGGGATAACATCTGGGGGATATTCATCATGGCCACCGCGGGCTGCAGCCCCCCGCTCTCCCCGCGGAGCGGGATGGGTCACATCTGAGCACCGAGCCGCTTGATGTGGAGTCATTAGCATGCACAGACTTCCAGCCCAATTACTTGACAGATGAAATCAAGATCCATTGGCCTTATTGTTTGCATCTGGAGCACTGCATCCGCACACACACACTCCTCCTGCCTCCTCCTCCCCAGCCCAGCCCTGGCTGCACCAGCGTCGGCTTCATCTGGATGTCGTTTACCATGGCTTGGTGTATGGGAACGTAGCAAACACAGCATAATAAAATTAGTCCTACAAAATGGCAATTATCCACAGCACCTTCAGAGGGGAAAAGGCGCACCATTTCCCAACCCTGCTTTCTCTGCCTGTTTGTGGGGAAGAGGAGCCCGCTGTTTTTTCCTCCCGTGAGCGGCTCTCGCAGGAGAAGGTTTCCTCTCCCAGAGAGCACGAAGCAAAGCCCAGGTGGATCACACCGCAACCTGTTCGCAGTTCCAGTTTTGCAGCCAAGCTGCTGCCGTTCTACCCACCGATTTTACACAAAGGAACAATTATGCTTCATTTCTACCCATTAACACGTTCGACAGCGCCGAGCTTGCTTAAGGAGGAAAGAAAAAAAAAAAAAAGTTGCATCAGAAATACTTGAGGCGCTGAAGTCAGCACACAGGTGTCGGGGCTGAGACAGTGCCCGGCAGCGTGCCAGCGCCAGCCCAAGCACAAAGCACCTAATCCTGGCGATTACAGCCCATAAAGGGGTGCGTGGGGATGGGGCTTACACCCCAACACACCCCAGGTAGCACTGTCCGGGTTGGGCTTTGCCTCGAAGCCTCTCCCCGGAGCTGTTAATTAGGGGAGAGGAGCTTAATTCTTGCCACATGTCTCCCACAGCGCTTTGCTCCTCTTGAGGAGCTGGTGCTTCACCGGGGTCTCTGCTCCGCTGCAGGATGGGAATGCGGGATGTCTCCAGAGGAAGCCTCGAGTCTTCCTGGGCCGTTACTGGGGAAGCAGAGAGGATCGGCCGTGGGCAGAGATGGCCCTGGCTGCTGCAGGGACATCATCCCCACTTGGCATCGTCCCCAGGGCAGAGGTGCTGGTGCCCCCGTGGTGGCTCACCCGGCGTGCAGGAAGATGCCCATCCAGCCCCATGGCCAGCACAGAGCCGTAGAGGAGACCAGGGGCTGCCTAAGAGGCAGGCACCAAGCACCAGAAAGTATTTGGGTTTCTTTTTTCCCCTGTAACCCATCTGTCCTTAATTTCTTTGGGGGTTTCCACTCCAAATTCTTCGGATTCTATGGCAAATGCTTTGCAGTCGTCGGCTCAGCTCGCCTCAGCGGCTGCCCAGCTCAAGGCTGCCTGGAACCAGAGCAGAGGGAAGGGAAAATGCCAACCTGGCAAATTCACCAACAAATAACCCACGTCCAACCAGCATCAGCAACACGGAGGCAGTGGGAGCCTTTACTGGGGGCTGTGCCAGTCTGTCCCTCTGTGCAGCAGGGGAGAACGATAGATTTTGTGGCCAGGGACACCAGATGGTGCACCAGCCCCGGTCCCAGCCCGTGTCCCTCCGTCGCTATGTGCTGTGCTCCAGTCCCGAGCTCCGGCACATTTTTGCCAACACCTGGACCAAGCGGTGCCAGTCCTGCCCGGGTATCCCTTCCCTTCCTGCAGGCCGCAGCCCCAGGAGGCACAAGCCCGCCTTGCCAGAGCTCTGGTGGGAGGTGTTTCCATCTACTCCTATCATTTGTAGCAACAAATTACTTGTTTTGCCCTAATTTTGCAATTATGAGACGGTAGCTCTGGGCTACAAGCAAATGCAAATGTCTCAGGCTGGGGGGAAAAGCCATGTCATGCACCCATCCCCACATGGATCAGCAGCGCGGGATGACGTACACCGCAGTCGCCGCTAATTAGCTGCTAATTTTACAGACTTCTTTATGGTTTGCAGTCATTTAACCTTTCCCATGGGCTGGAGCCCTGCAGCCAGAGCTCTCTCCCAGTGGGCACCAGGATGGCTCTGCGGCGGCTCCCTGGGGAGAGCGGGGCGGCAGTGCCGGCGGCGGAGCAGGACAACTGGCGCCAGACACAGCCCCGTCCCCGGGATGCTGGGGACAGCCTGGGAAGCATCAGGAGGCACTCACGACCTGGCTGAGGCTGAGCTCAGGGTGCTCACAGCTCCCTTTGGGTGCTCCCACCTCCTCAGGATGCCGGGATCCGAAATATCTTCCCCCTGCTGCCATGTGAAGCAGAAATTCAGACCCTGCATGATACTGGGGAAAAATAATCCTGCTCCAACAGGAGAGCAAGCCCACATATAAGTTCAATTTAGGCCCGGTTTTGGAGATTCAAGCAGTGCCTTGGCTTGACACGGGCTGTCTGCGAGAGCATGTTTCCTCCCCAGAGCCTACATCCAAGCCATGGGTTTGATAAGTATCAGGATACCGCGCTGGCCTCAAATGGAGAAATTAAACAAATACCTTGCATATTTTGGTGATTCACGCACGTGAGCAGCCGTAATTGAAGACACGATCTGTCTCGCCCTTCAGCATGTATTGGCAAATTACAGCCCTGTGTTATTTCCCTGAGTTTAACCTGCATCGAGGCAGAGGGGTTCGTCTCGCCTTTGCCCCTCGCAGGGAGCCCAGCTCCCGACGACTCCCTCAGAAACAAGAAACGCTCCCAGTTTATCTTTGCCCATTGTGCAAACCCTCGTTCCGAGAAAGCCCAGCACACGTGTGGCTGCCCCGGCCCCAGCTGGGTGTCTCGGCACATCTGGTGTCGCCTGGTGCTCGGCACAGCCGGGATGGGCTGCCACGGGGAGCCTGGGTATGCTGGAATATGTGGCCACGGGGGGTTTTTCTTTTCCCCCCACAAACACCGTACCTCCAGGGTAACTTGGAACAAGGCAAACAGCAAAAAAAAAAAACCCAACTCAGCAAACCGCAGCCCCAGCCTGTCCACACAGCACAGGAGCCCCAGCAGCATCCCAGCTTTGCGAGGAACCTCCTTCACACCAGGGAGCCCAAGGGCTTGGGGACACATCTTGTGGGGAGGCTGGGTGGCACTGACCGCCATGGTCCAGAGGGAAATCCCCTCGCAAAAGAGCCCAAGGGACACAGCAGCCGCCTTCCCGTGGAAAACCCATCTGAGAGCTGCAGCCCCTCCTTCTAATGCCTCTGGCTCCCCTGGGAGCCCGTCACCATCTACATGGGTCCCACCGGGGACAGACGCCAGCTCTGGTAATACAGTTTCCCAGCAAAGACCTGCTTGGGCTCACAGCTCTCCAGAAGACTCATGTACCCACAAAACAGGGTGTTCGTTAGGGGCTGCGGGTGTATTCAGGGCAGGGGGTGCAGGGTCCCTGCTGAGCAGCACCCCCATGATCCACCGCCCAGACTGGGGGCTCTGCGCTGCAGCTCCCACCCCACAGCCAACGTCTCAGCCTGGTGTTTATTAGCATTTATGCGACATCTATTGTTCAGTTTTTTAAATACACAATAAAGCGCACAAGATGAGGGTGCAGCCCAGGGTTGGCGTTCAAGTCAGGTCCCAGGGCTTTGCTGGGTTCAGCTGAACCCCTCACTGGGCTCTGGAGGGTTTTGGGGTCGCGTCCACTCACCAGATGGGGCTGTTGGGAGGAGGGTTTGCTCCCGTTGACTCCATCAATCTCTGCCTGCAGAGTTTTGGGGTTACGGCCTTGATGGAGAGCCCTAAGCAGTCTCTGCACCAAACTGCAGCTCAGTCCATCACAGGAGGGGTCAGGACTGGCTGCTCCCTCCTTTAAGCCCTGCTCTGGGCAACATCTGAGCCAGGTGGAGCAACTCAGCCCCATCAGTGTCCCCGGACCCAGCCCCATCAGCTGTGCAGGCAGGATCAGGCCCAGAGTGCCCCATTTCTCATCCCCCAGGTACCGGACGACCCGGGACGTTCAAAAACTCTTTGGGCACTCAACCCGCTTTCTCTTGGTGACTGTTTCCGTCTGAGTACCGCCGGAGCCAGAGCAGCACAGGCAGCTGGTCCCCACCAGTATCCCCTGAGTCCCACCAGAGTGTCCATGCCCGGTTGTTTCCATCCCTCTGCTGCGCGTGGGCTGGAGAGGAAAAGCGGACAATCCCCAGTATTGCATCTTAGGAGCCATCAGTTAAATGAGCTCTTTTAATTAAGTGCAATCTAAGTTATGCGGCAATGTCAGGAGAGGTGATAGAAAACACTCCCCTTGGCCCAGCCAGCGGAGAAGGGTGTATTTCATGAGCTTCGTTAGCCCGTGACCCGTCATGGACCTCGCCCCACGTGCGTGCTCGTGCACGCTCGCACAGACGTGGCGCCCACGAACTCTGCTCGCTTCAAGCCCGACATCCCGGGAGAAGAGCAGGCCACCCCATTTCTGTCCCATGGTCATGGACAGGAATGGTGAGCTCGTCCGGACAGACGGCAGGGACCCACGCCGTGTCCCCGTGCCTGGATGGATGGACACGGGACACGGCAGCACCTCCCACCCGCCCTGAGCGTTTCCTGAGCATCACATCCTTGTCAGAGCCTCGACGCTTAGCCCGCCAGAGCCAGCAGCTTAAATTAATCTGAGATTAATTAGTTTGATCTCTTACTTTGAATTTTATGCCCGTGAGTTTTTTTTTTTTTTTTTAAAGCGCAGAGAAGTTAATTTCCAGCAGAGCTGTCGTGCTGCTGGCAGGCACAGCCGCCGCCATAAAATACCAGCCCCGATTTAAGACGTCAGAGGGGAACAAAGATAGACTGTGATGCAGAAAAGATGCACGCATTTAAAATAATCTCCGAAGAATGCAGCGCAGCCCTGCCGACACATGTCTCCAGCGTCTCTCCCAAGATGATCTTTTCCTCTTTAAATAGACTGCGCCGCTTATTCCCTCCCAGTGGCTTTCCCCTCTTTATTTTGCATGTAATAACGACACAGTTCAAAACCATCGTCTCCTCCTGGTCCCTCCGGGAAGCCCCTCGCCGAGTTCCACTTGCCATGGGCACAGCCAAGCGTGCGGGCTCCTCGGAGGTGGCCTCCGTGCCACCGCTGTGGAGCACCCGGAGAGAGAGCCCGCAGCCCAGAGAAAAACGTGGGGTTTGCAGAAATTCTTGGCAGCCCTCCCACAGCTTCCCTACTCCTGAAATTAAAGGATCAAGCCGCAGCAACCCCTCCATCTAAATTAAAACGAGCTATATTTACTGTTCATGCTAATTGAATTATATTAACTCTGAGCTGGATGATAAGCAGAGCCGTCCCTTACAGTTCCTGGTCTTAATATGTTTAGCATTCAGACAAAGGCAGGCCAGTGTGTTGTTGTGTTCAAAGCAGAGGAATTTGGTCCTGGGCTGTTTTCATCCTGCCCTGACAAGGCCAGTCAGGAAACTCGGAGGGGTTTCGGGGGTTGCGGTGCGGAAGCACTGGTGAGTCCAGTACAAATGCGGCGTTTCTTCCTCCATCACTGGGGAGTGGAATCCCTGCCGGGGCGGCATCGGTGGTGACGGATGGTGATGGCAGCGCTGAGACGGGCTCAGGGAGATGCCGGTGACACACAGGCACCGAGCAGAGGGTGGTACCAGGGACAAGAGTGGCTTCTCCCCCTGATCCATATCTCCCCAACTCCGCAGGGCTCGTGTAGCACAGGATCCAGCTCATCCTCTTTCTGCTGCAGGATCCGGTCCCTGCGGTGCCGTCCCCGCTGTCCCCATCCCGGCGGATGCAGGGCGAGGTAGGACGCAGGGAGGTGCACGCCCTGCACCACCCACCCAAAAGCTGGGGCTGAGCGCCATGAGGCGACAGGACAGAGATATTGGTGGAGAACAGAACATGCCATCAGCCCTAACCTCATAGAGATGAACTTAATTCAAAAAAGTCTGCCAGGAGGCTTCAATAAGACCAAAGGACCCTGCCAAGAGTCACACTTCCTATATTGAAGTGCATAAAAGCTGGACATGTAAGACATGAAGAAAGCACTGTCAGGGTAGGCCAGTGCCAGCCAGCAAATATATAACAGTGGGAACACGAAATAATAACCACTGGCGCATAAAACAATAGGAAAAACCTGCCTTTTGAGGCAGCCATCAATCCTCACTCAGCAGGGAACATCAAGAGACGCTAATACCATACAGGTTCTGCTTAAATATTTGCCTTCCTTAATGCTCACGCAAGAAGCATTTGCTTTGAAGTTGAAAATAGACTGTAAATGTCTTTTGTGTGAGATGAAACATGATAAGACATGAAACCGGGAGGCTAAACTGTAGTTAATCACGGTGGTTTTACAAGCAACAAATCATTATTGTAGACAGTAAAGTGTATCGCTTAAAAGCGTGCGCCACGAGGCTCAGCAGAGAGGAGAGCCCCGGCCGGGCATCACCTGCCACCGGTGGGTTTTTGGGTTGTGGCTCATGGGGGTGGCCACGGGAGCAGCCGTGATGCTGGACCGGTGCTCGTGCAGGGCTGGACTGATGCTCTCAGGGCTGGAGCGATGCTGGCACAGCCCGGAGTAACTTTCCCCAGCGGCGCCTTTCCTGGGAACCATAAGGGCAGTGAGTGCGTTTTGGGGATGGCTCATCCATCTCCATGCCGGGGCGCGGGGAGGGCAGGAGTTGCTGTGTGCATCCCCACACCGGCACCGCCATTTCGGAGGCCGGCACTGGCTCTGGCCGCACCCACGGCGTGGGATGGGGGCGACTCGTCCCACCCTGGGCAGACTCTGGGAGATCCGTGCGGGGAAGCCACCCTCGAAAACTTGGGATGCGCTTGTGCTGAGGAGGGAGCCTGTGGTGGACTCGGCTCTTGGGCAGGGGAAGGGCAGCACCGCTGTCAGCCCACGCCGTGTGCCGGCTGCCGAGCGCAGCAGCGCGCCTGCAGGGCGGCACGCACAGCCGGCCCGGGACAGGTATCTCTCACATCAAAAATGAAGATCATAATTAGAAGCGATGTGCACTTGGGAGCGTGAGATAAGACCCCAAAGCAAGCATATAAGTATGACTGATTAACAAATAAACCCTCGCTAGTTGCCTTAAAAAGTCGGATCTCAACAGCCGGGGAAGGAAAAAAAAAGAAAGATTTAAATTTTCCTTGGGCTAAACATTTTTCCGGCCCGCTCAGACTCGTTCTGAATGTTTCCAGTCATTATCTCCCTAATTAACGCGCACCACAAACCGAAAACAAATTTCCCCACCTCGTGGCTCTGGGAGGTTCAGCCGGATTAAACAAACCTTGGGAACGAGATCAGCGACTGCCCGGTGAGCGGCGTCTTGGGGTGGGAGGCAGCCCGGAATAGGGAGACGTGAAGTTATTATCGGTGAATGAAGTGGAATAAGCCTTTAATTTTCTCCAGCTGTTGCTGGATGTGCGGAGGGACAGGTGAGCTCCCCGGGACGGAGCGGCGAGCCGGGCAGTGGGGAGGCACCTTGCCTCCTGACAGCCTGCCGCATCTCAGGGAAATCAGGGGTTTCTGTAGGGGTTTCTTAATTACCATCACTTTATTTTCTATAATTGATACAAACCCAGCTCTGGCCCTTATTGCATTTTTCACAGCCCCAAAAGAAATTCAGAAAATCCGTTTTAAGCAAACAGATGCTCCAGGGCCCATCACTGGTGCGGCTCAGGGTCGTGGCTGGGGCTAAAGGTGCCCGTTTGCCAGGACCAGACTGCGCAAGGGCACACAAATTGGGTCGCACTCCCTGCCCCAAGGGATGCCACAACGTGCAAAACCCCAAAAAGCGCTGTTTTGGGGTCTTGGTGCATATTTACAGGCAGAGGCACCCTCCTGCCCACAGCGTGCCGTCCTGTCCCCAGAGCTGCCAGCATGGGGGAGCCCGCGGGCTCAGCTGGAGTGGGAAAAACTGTTGATCAAAGGGTAAAATTAAATAAAACCACACAAACAAAAAAGAATGAGACATCCCCTCGAGGCCGGGCAGTCCACTTAAAATATAAGTGAAAATTTCAGGTAAAAGCAGCTGGGTACAGGCAGAGGACTGCCCGACCAGCCAGCTTGCTCCTACGGAGGCACTGGCTCCAAGGAATAATGTTAATTAGAGCTTCCTAATGCCTCCAGGTCATTTTCTTTTTCCTTGCGTAACGCAATTTCTATAGGCCCTGTCGTCTTTATTAGGAGAATTAATCTAAATCTCGCTGTGCTCTGGCTTCTTTGCTGTCCACCGGAGCCATCCCGAGGAGGGTCAAAGAGGCAGGTCGTCTTCATGGCATGCAAATAAAAAAATTAAAAAATTAAAAAGGGAGGTCAACTGGAGGCTACGGCGGAGGAAATTGATGATTTTTTAAACAACCAGGGAAGTTTGCGTTGGCCTGGTAACGTAACTCAATTTCTGTCATTAAACCCGCATCGCTGATGTGGGGCCGCTTTTACCCAACTAAGCCAAATCCTCTTATTAAGCCAGAATTGTCATTAGCGTAATAATAAAATGAGGATGAATGGCAGAGGGGAAGGACTGGCCGCAGCCCATGGAGGTGATGGGGATGCCCGGTGCCACCGAGTGGGGCAAGGGCAGAGCAGGTTTCCTGCAATCCGGAGCACCCGCAGCGGTCCGGAGAAGGACGAGGGACCCCACGGTCCCCGGGATGGCTGGGGATGCTCAGGGGAACTGGGAAGGGACATCTGCCCTCAGGGTTGCATCCTGCACCCTCAACACCAGCCAAAATCCCTGCTGGCATCAGCGGCTCCAGCCAGCTATCCAGGAAAACGCCCCATCCTTATTTAAACCATCTTGAGGTGGGGTTTTTTTTTGGCTCCGGGTAATTTCCCTTCTCGCTGCTGCAAGGGTGGGTGCGCAGGAAGGCGAAGCCACTGCCGTGCCCACCCCATTCTCGTCCTTCCACGCTTGCAGCGCTTGGGAAAGGGTTAGGAAAAGCACTTGCACCCTCCGGTGCCTGCGTCCACGAACTGCAAGGCAGCGTGGAAGCGTGGCTGGGTCCCCAGGGGCCGGGCAGCCCACCAGCAGGAGGAATCACCTCCCTCCCTGCACCGCCAGCACGCCCGGGGAGGTTTCCTTCCACTGCAGCATCTCAAGGGAAACCACCCCAAAAATACCTTCCTGCCCAGTGGGGTGGGCGAGGGGCAGCGAGGCAGGAGGTGGCCCAGGGATGGACGGTCCCGTGGTGCTCCAGGGTGGGAAGCCAAGGGGCAGCTCCTGCCCTCCCGGGCTTGCGTGGAGGTCACCAGGTCCAGGGCAAAGCAGCAGATCAGGGTGTTAATGAGTCGAAAAGCAGCTTGAACCTTCAAGCTGAAACCTGCTTAGTAATTAGATCCGGAGGTCAACCCACGCACGGGAAGGTGACGAGGGCAATGCCACGGGGCATGGAGCCAGCGGCAGCACAGGAGGGAGACGTGGCACCGGCTCCTGCGCTCCCAAGCAGACTTTACCCCCTTGGAGGAGGGAACTGCAGTCTTGCAAAGTCCAACTCGAGTCTCCAACCTCCACGAACCCAGTATCCAACTCATGGGCTGAAGAGACCTTTGGGAGGCAGAGAGGGCTGTAGCTTACAGTCCTGCAGGCAGCTTTGTGCAGGGAAACTATCGTGAGACAGCGCTAAAACCCATATCCCCTCTGCCCAGAAAATCCTGCCAGCCCAGAAGGTACCCCAGAACACACTATGAAACAAGCTAAAATCAGCTTCAGTTGGCCAAAAATGCTAACTGGAGTGAAAAGGAAACCTTCCCCAATGAAAATTGTGACCCCGGTAATGCCCAAAGGCCTCCAATGCATCAGCATCCCCCTTTCACACGGCAAAACCTGGGGTAGCGGTAAGAGATACAGGGTAAAACCACACGCACCAACCTCAGGCCAACCGCTTGGGTGGTGAGACCTCACTGGATGGAGGACACCATGTGTCCACACCAAGGGATGCAGGTCCGTGGCTGGAGATGGAGACACCAGATGAAATCTCCTCTCAGCTTTCTGACCAGGGATTTGGAGCCACAGGAACCTGCCCTGCATCTGTACTTGCCTGGCACACATCCCACCACTGGAGCAGCCTCCCCATCCTTGCATCCAAAACTGGGAAAACCGAGCAGAGAAGGAATCCCAGGACAGATGCACCAAGGTGCCATCAACAGGTTTGTTTTGGGTTTTTTTTTCCAAAAAAAGAGGCTATTTCTCCAACACAGTGAATCAGTGCTTTATTTTCAGTATTGAAAGAGGTACCAGATCAGCAGTGAGCTCCAGGTAATCAGCTGGCACGTTGCACTTCTTAATCGGTGCCCTCGTAACGGTGGGGTTGAGGCAAAACGCAGGTGGAGAAAAGCCTCTTGGGTGCCCTGAGAGCAGACGCACCGTAACGGCGTCGGCAGCGCCGCCTCACCAAACCACCTGTGCATCGCACTAGAGTCGCGCCACTGGACCCATCGGTCAGCAAAAGGTTTTAACCGTCTTCAAAAATCCTTGCGTACAGATTTCAAAGAGGATTTGGTTTCTGGGCAGGGAGGGAAGGCCACGAACCAGATGCTGAGTTAAGGAGAAATCAGCGTCACAGCCCTTCTGAGTGCAAAGGGAACGCAGACGCGATTCCTACAGCCTGACATGTGCAAAAGTGCATCCCGTGAGCCCGACGCTGGCCTCCCTCGCACCAGAGTACAGCAAGGAGGAACCGTTAGTGCCCCTGGAGTTTATAGCACAGTGATAAATCTGGTGTAAGGCCAAGTCAGAATCAAGCCCAGAGGGTATGGGAAACCTATAACTGTGTGCAAGATGGGTGGAGGGGGAAAATACCTGGATGCTGTCAGGCGGGATCATAAAATCATCCTTGCCCTAGCACCCTGGAGGGGTTTATATAGGGCAATTCATACCATGATCCCAGCCCAGAATAGCACCAGAGATTAACCCAGACTCTGACCTCAGCTAATCCAGCGTTACTCCCTCGAAATGCCAGCGGAGTGACTCTGGATTGCATCGGTGCCAGGGCAGAATGGGCCCCCCCCCGGGGCTGTGATCTGGAGAGTGTCCTGGCTCGGCTGAAGTCAACAGCAAAACTGCCGCAGAGCCCAGCAGAGGCAGGACCGCAGGCACGCGTGCTGCTGTAATGGGCAAAGCCACAAGGACCCAGTAGCAGCTGCTACCGGTGGAGGCGAGGGTGCTGGGGAGGGGGAAAAGGGGGGTAAAATGAAGAGCCGCATCCTTTGCGTCACACCAATTGGTGTGAAACACCCTCAGGCGCAGGTGACACAACCCAGCAAGTGCAGAACTTCAGAAACCCCCTTTTCCCCTCCCGGTATCCCGAATCGGAACAGCCCTGAGAGGGAACCAGCCCGGGGAAACCAGGAGCTTCTTCGGGGTTTCTCTTGCTCCCGGTGCCCCCTTGACCAGATGGTGCACCCCAAGGTGTGACAGCAGGACCAGCCCAAGAGCAGCATGCCAAGTAGAACAGCTCGCTTACTTCTCCTTCAGGTCCTGGTCTGCTTTGCCTAAAAGAGGGGGGAGAAAAAAAGATCAGGGCTCGCGTTCCTTGCTCCAGAACCCCCAGCCCCTTTTATACGGTTATTTTGCTATATGCAGCTAACGTCTCACAACCATCCCAGTTCGACAAGTTGAAGAGCAAGTCGTGGCCGGGGTGCTGCCCTGAACTTGGTCTCCCAAAGCCTTTTACTGGCTCGGGGGAAGCAAACAGCATGATAACCACCACGACAAGAAGCCCTGCCCTTCCCCACAGCTCCACTCCCTACCCGTAGGGCAGCTGCAATATTTAGACTTCCCCGAGGAGTGAACCAGCAAACTCTCCCAGCCCCATTTTTGCCCTGGCAGGAGCTCCCAGTCCTTGCTTTTGCACCACCAGCAGGAACCCCCCAGTGCTCAGACACCCCTCGGACAGATGGAGACCTGCGGCCGCATCCAGGAGCCCCAGCACGCTCCGCATTTCACCATGGGAGGTCAGAGAGCCCCCACTGAGCCGCCGGCCAAGCAGACTGATGCACATGAGATTTATTTAGGATGCCAGTGGCTCCTTGGCTTATCTGAACGGCCAGTTACGCCCTGCTGAAAGCAGCGCATCGCACGCAGCATGGCCGGGCTATCAGCAGCTTCCCCCAAAAATAACTACGTGGGCTGAAACAGCTGCCAAGCCGCAGCCTTTACCTTTTGGGACAAACTTCAGCGAGCTGCTGAATATTCAGAAGCGGGATTGCCCCCTCTTCGGCCCGTCGTTGAGGAACTCGTGGCCAAGCCCGTTGCCACACTTGCCACAAGACACCTAGAAATGCAAGGAGAGGGTTCGGTTCGACAGCAAGTGGCCTGTCTCAGCAGACAGGCTCATGAAAAAAAAAGCTCGTAGAGTTGGTTTTTTTGATGATTCCCAAAGGTTTGGGAATTGTCACCTTTAAAGCCCCCGGCCGCTCCTTGCGCTTGGCCACGCTGTCCTCGTGGACGGTCTCGGTGAAGGCTGGCCACGGGGACGAGTGCTCGTACTTCGCACGGCTGGAAAAGAGCTCATGGCCGCACTTGGCACAGACGTAGATGCCTGGGGAGGGTGGCAGGAGAGGGGTCAGTGCTGGGGGGGGCAGCCCCCCGGCTCCACTCCCCGGCCAGCTCCCAGCAGTGATGGCCAGTGACTGGGGGGCAGCAGTGGGGACATGACAGCAGGGTGACACGAGGACACTCACACACGCTGGACTTTGCCCACTTGGGCCACTGCCTGCGGCTGCTGCCGGACCCCCAGGGCCAGGCAGGCGAGCGGGAGCTTTTGGGACATGGGGCAGGACCCACAACCCCTGTAGGGGCTCCTCTACCGGATGGCTCCCCTCTAAGCCAACCCCTACAGGGACCCCCCCAGCTCTACCTTCGCAGGCAGCATCTCCCCCATCACCCCCTCCTAGCCCCATTGGGGAGGTCCCCCAACAAGGACCGCAGAGAGGGGACCCCCAGCCCGGTCCCCACGGGTGGAGGATACCCCACGGGAAGGATACCCACCCCGAGGACCGCAGCCCCGGCGGAGAGGACATCCCCTGCCCGCCCCACGGAGGGAGATCCCCCCCGACCCCACGGGGAGCACCCCAGCGCCCCCGGCCCCGCTCACCCGGCTGGAAGTGGTCTTTGAAGACCTCGCCCCCGAGGAAGGAGCAGAAGGACATGGCTGCGCCCGCCGCCCCGGCCCGGTTCCGCCCGCCCCGGCCCCGCCCCGGCCCCGCCTCCGCCGCGGCGCCGTCTCGCGGCCGGCAGGGGGCGCTGCGGGGCCGGCGGTACCGGGGCGGGGGGGTCCCGGTACCCGAGGGGGGGGCCCCGCTCCGCCCCCCCGCCCTCCGCCGTGGGAAACGCCGGGTCCCGCAGCCCCCGCCCGCCGGGTGAGGAGGGGGCGGCGGGGGCAGCCCTGCGGGGAGCCGCGGGGCGGTGCGGAGCTGCGCGGGGCGGAGCGGGGACCCGGCACGGTCCTGCGGATGCTCCGGCATCGCCGGGTGGAGCGGGGCCAGCTCCAGCCCGGCCCCCCATCGTTCACGCCCGGCACCGGCTCCGCTCCCCCGCTCCCTCCTCTCCCGGCACCGTCATCAGTCCTTGGATCCCGGCACCGGGACCGGCCGGCCTTCTTCAGCGCCGGCACCGGCTCTTCCATCCCGGCACCGACACCGCTCCTCTCCCGGCACCGGGACTGACCCTCCTCTCCTCCTCCCCCCGGCACCGACACCGGTTCTCCCCCGACACTGGGACCAGTCCGTCTCCCCGGCGGTACCGGGGCTGCTGGTCCTTCTCCAGCATCAGGACCGACCCTTCCCCGGCGGCACCGGGACCTCCCTTCTGTCCCAGGTACCGGTGCTGCGGGAGCGGGGAACTCGCGGGGAGGGGGCCGGGGCACCCCGGGCCCCCTCAGCGGCGCTGGGTGGTGGAGGTTGGGCAGCTCTCGGGACGAACGGGGGGCTCCCCCCCCCCGCACACACCAGGGTCTCAGCGGATGGGGTGCAGGCACAGGCTCAGCGGGTACCACCCCATCCCGCCACCCCAGGAGAGCAGAGCCAGGGGTCACCCGTGGGGACCCTCCCCACGGAGGCCAGCGCGGGAGGCGACGCAGGGTCTGAGCTGTGTCCCTCCGTGGGGCCCGTGGGGCTCCCAGAGAAGGAGGAGGCAGCAGCCCAGCATGCGGCAAGGTAAGGGCTTTGAAGGTGAACTGCAGGCAGCCGGCTCCTTGGCAGGCTCCAGGACGTGATGAGCTGCGTGCGGCTTCCTTTTCCTTCCCAAAAACCAGGCACCACGAGTTTCTTCTTCCCTAGTTTTATCTGAGGACCCTTGGATAAGTCCTCATCCAGTGGGCTCTCATGGAAATTGCACCTTCCTTGGTGCAAGAGCAAAAATGCCAGAGTCCTTCGGATGGAAGCCGGGGACTGTCCTGAGGAGCCATCCATGTTACCGGCGCCCTGCAGCCCACAGCAAAGCTCTTGGATGGGTCCCTGCTCCCTAATGCCAACGGACATGTCCATCAGCCAGGACCTCATCCCGGGGTCATGCCCAGTGTGGAAACCCCTACGTGGGGCGAGCGCTGGCGGTGCTCCTACCCGCTGGATGCTGCCGGCTTGAATTAGGTCAGGCTTTCATCGCGGGGAGGCTCAGCTCCCCACTCCAGCCCCGGGGATTGATGATTTGTGGCAGGCACCCGGGCAGGGGGAGGAAGGGGCTCTCGCTGCAGCACCGAGGGGCGGTGGAGAGACGAGGACGTGTCGTGTCACGGCACAGAGAACAGGTGACGTGCTGTTTTGACAGCACCTTCCCTATGATCCACAGAGATCAGACGAGCGGGGTGTCGGGAAAGGCTCCAAATAGACTCAAGGGACGTGTACACCTTCGGGGTGCAGATTTTCAGCCAGTGGAAGGAGCCACAGCAGCTGCTGGGACCCAGTGTCTTGGCAGCATCGTCCACCCAGCCTTTTCTGAAGGTGAAGCCTGTGCTAATGAAAGTGATGGGTGAACCAGCCGGATTGTTCCCCAGGGCTGTGTCCTGCTGAAACCAGGGCTGAGAGCTCTCCCGTGAGCTGCAAAGGGCCACGCCATGAGGGATGCAAAGGTCTCGGGATGGCCCAGGAGCACTTTGCTCACTGAGTTAGTAGCGGCTCTTGGCATCAGCAGCAGCCTCTGTGCAGGGAGGTATGGTGAGAGATGGGCAGAGAACAGCTGAGACATGGAGGCAAAGCAAAGTCCGTAGGAGGGGAAAGGCTGAGTTCAACCCTGGGACAGCACGGGGTGGCAGGGAGGCTTTGGGAGAGGGTCACTGGGGGACCAGACGGGGTGCTGGGGCTGGGCACTGGGGCTGGCTGGCTCTAGCATCCCAGCTGGCACAGCCGCCCTGTAGCTGTTTGCGTGGTGACGAAGCCTTCCCAGCTCCTCGCTCCCCCAGTGGCAAGAAGTCCGCCCCAGTATCCACCAGTAAACCCCCTGAGAAGGAGAGATGTGATGTGGAAGCGGGAGACAGAGCTGGGATCCCGCGCTGGTCTACCCATTGCCCAAAGTTATGTCTGGAGGTTGCAGTGAGACTTTCTTCAAAGCCCCACACTCCTTAATCACAGGATAATGCAGAGAGCTCTCCAGTTACAGCGCTAATAACCACAGCAATTTGGTTTCTGTAGCAGTATATTGTGGAGATAATTAGATGAGGGATTTCCAGCTCGTTTGGCTGGGTGATGAAAGCCGCCTCTGCGCCCAGGCAGAGCTGTGCCACCGTCCCCGCCAGCAGCGCCAGCCCTCTGCCCCAGCCACCAGCACCTCTACCTAACTGGAGAGGGCTGCTGGAAATTAATTTTTCAATTAACTCTCCCTGATTTCACAACAAAAGCAAACACCAAGTTGGGCAATGCCCACCTGGGAGCGAGCAGCTCAGGGCACTGATGGGGCAGATCCTGGTGTGGGGAAACTTTCTCTTTCCAAGCGGTTTGTAGGTAATTGCACCCTGGGGTGACCTAACGCCGGGGAGCACCACGCTATGCCACGCGGCGGAGGCTGCTGCTGCCTCGGGCACGTAAAGGGAGCTTTTTGGGGGAAGATGCTCAAAGACATCATCCCCGTCAGGGCTGCAGCTGTGTCAGGGCTGCAGGCTGTGTCAGGTCAAGTCCAAGACCTGAATTTGAAGGAGAGCTGAGAGCAAGGAGCAGAAATTTGGAGCCTGGGTCCAGTGGAGAGGCTTGGTCATGTTTTCAGGAGCAGCGAGGGGGGTCAGCAGTCGTTAGAGACCTTGTGTCCCTGCCCAGCTGGAGCACTCGCAGCTCTCGAGGCTCTGCAGAGATGTGACCTTCCTGGGCTGGGTGTCCCGAGCGCCGCTCCTCAAAGGGACATCCCACACGCCACCGATCCCTTCTGGGTACCACTGGGACTGGGCTCCCAAAACCCCGCAAGGCAGGTGCTGTGCAGAGGCTTAGTCCATCACCCAGCCATGCCCACTCAGCTCTTGATGGAAATCCTCACAAGGACCTTCACATTCAATTTATCCTATAAAGCACAAAAAGATTCCCCCTGCCCAGTGTGCCCCCATGGTCACAGGCTGGGGACGAGCTCTGTGCTGGAAGGTGGGTCAGCGCTGGCACCGAGGAGCTGGCTCCGGGGGCACCTCTAGGCGCCATATTTGCTCTCTGAAGCTTGAGCCAGCAGCAAAGCCTTCACCGGGGCTGCTCCGTGTGGACCCTCCGTCTCAGGGTGCTGGTGGTCCAGCCGTGGCACACAGCGGGGTCCGTCCCCGGTGCTCCCCCACCCACACTCCCCAGAGGTGGCTGCGTTTCAGCAGCGTGTCTATAGCCCCCGCTGTACTTGACGTCCCTGCCAGATGAAAACTCCCATACAAACCCAGGCTATTATTATCTCCGTCTTCCACTGTGCTAATGGTCTCTCAGGAAACAGTCTTCTTTTTTTTAGCTTTTAAAACCCACAAATACCGGAGTGGTGGTAACCAAAAGCCAGGCACGGCGGAGCGGAGTGCCGAGCTCTCGCTAAGCACAGGGGAGCTGGTGTCCCCCTAACCCGGCGCGGACGGGGAGCGGTGGCCAGGCAGGACCAGCCAAGGACCAGCCCCAGGGCTTTCTGGTAGGCACAGAGGAGGGCTGGGGAGGGCGATGGGCAGCACTGGGGATGCTGGGGATGGCGGTGGCATGGGGCCACTGGGAAACCTGCATGATGAGGGGCAAGTGGGGGTCCCAACTGTCTCCCACCTGTTGTGCTTGGCTGGGAGGTGGTGGGTCTGTGGTGTCAGGAAAGGGGTCCCTTCTCAGGCCCAGATCTATTGCTCGTTTTCTTCTGCTCACTCCCCGTTTTGGTGTTTCAGTGCTTTGCGCGGTGCCCTGGACCACTCTGTCTGCCAGAGGGTGCCGGTGGTGCGGCAGTGCCGGCAGTGCCAGCAGTGTTGCCCATGGGCTGGATGGCGCCAGTCCCACAGCCAGGGTTTTTGCAGGTGCTGGGTACCACCCCGGTAATCACCTGCCGGTTATATTTAGGGTTAACAAGTGGCTCCCGTAAATCTGAAGCAAAGCAAAAGCCACAAAGCGTGAGATTATATAAACGAGGCTGGAGGCAGCTGCGGCACAGCCTGTAATTAATTCGTGGCAGTGAAGTGCTTTGAAGATCCAGGGCGACGCGGATGCCGGGCGTAAGGCAGTCCCAGGGGCAGCATCCGCCAGCGGCAACGTCCTGCTCAGCCCCGGCTCCCCTGGGACAGTGTCCCCGCTCCTGCCGCAGGGATGCTGCGAGGGGAAGGGGGCCTTTGGCAGGAGCGCAGCAATGGAGGGATCACGGTGGCATTTGGGGACGGGGCAACACTTTGCCATGGCCATGAACACCCTCAGGGCTGCAGAAACTTTATGTGTTAGGAAAACTTTTGCGTGCCTCCAGTAAAAACAGAGATTACCAACCCCCTGTTTGCAGAGCATCCATCCGCACAACTGAACTGGGGCCGCAGCTCGGGCTTGCTTTATTTCAGGTTCATGCAATGCATTAAGCAAGGGCCAAACCACTGTTGGCTAAGCCAGAAACATTTAGAGGAGTCAGAGAGTCCTGCCTCCTGGCGTTGCATCCCTCCTCACAGCCCCCACTGTTGCGCTGGGACCAACGTAATGTCCTGGTGCGGGAAAATCCCCCTTGTTTCGCTGCAGACCTGGCTCAGGGCTCCGGGTTCTCGGAGGCCCCGTTGCTAATTGCCTGGCTGAGGTTTATCCTTGTTACACAAGCAGTTCTCCGCAAGCTGTCATTGAGCTCGTCTTGCCCTGGTGCCTTCTCCATCCCACCCCTGCCAGGAAGCACAGGGAGAGCCATGAGCTGCCCATCCACTGGCAGCTCCATGGCCCCAAGGGCATCCCGAAATAGTCTGGAAGGTGCCCAGCCCACAGTGATGGGGTCCCCGGGGGCACCCCGCTCCTGCTCGGTGGCTCATGGTGATGCTGACGGGCAAGGCAGGATCGGGGCAGGGACATGCTATGCCTTGAGGTGGCACGGAGCTGAGCTGCCTCCTCCCATTCCTTCGGCAGCACCAGCACCGTCGGCAATGCGAGCGATGGCAGACCAGGCTGCGGTGGCAGCAGACGCCTCTCCAACCCTGGCACCGTCCCCGGGCTCACCTCGGTGCGGGGACACCGATGGGCTAACGCTCCATCCCACCGGCAACAGGGAGGACGGCGGCAGCCAGGATGGCTGCGGGCTCATTTTCGCCATGGATGGGGACATGAAACCTCTCCCCTCGCCCCAGCCCGGGGGGATGCTCCTGGCTGACCTCCCACGGGCCCCCCAGCCCCGGCTGAGCCCAGCCAAGTCCCGCACGGCCCCGTCCTCCCCCAGCGTATCCCCGTCAGAGAGCCGCGCTGCCTTGCTCCGGCTGCGGGAGGCCAGGCTGGAGGACACCAAGAGACGGCTGTCGGAGGCCGTGCAGGAGCCCCTCAGCCGGCTCAGCCGGCTCATGGCCGAGGAGAGCAGCCCCATGTCCCGGGCAAAAGCGGGCACCAGGGGTCAGGAGACGGGGGGCCATGGGGCTGGGGGACGCCGGGTACGGGACTGGAGCCCCTGGGAGCCCACCCTGAACTGCCGCTATGAGATCTGCTCCTACGGGGACGTGATCCAGGTGGTGGAGGTGGCACAGAGGGATGCTGAGCCCCAGCTGCCAACCCCCGAGGAGCCACCGCCAGCACGGCCGGGGGGCACGGTGCCAGGCAGAGCCCTCGCCTCCGTCGCCCTCCTCGCCTACGGCTACTTCATCCTGCCGCTGCCACCCTACGCCGCCGGCCTCTGCCTGGGGCTCATCTGTGGGCTGGTGCTGGGCTTCCTCGCCATCCTCCTCTTCATGCCAAAGCCTCCGCCGATGGCACGGGTACCACGGGGCCGCCTGCGCCCCGAGCTGCTCGTGGGGGAGCCATGGGAAACCCACCACCTCCAGGTAGGAGAGGGGTGGTCCGGGATGGGGAGCTGGGTGGCAGCTGGAGGGGAGCCCGGGGCTCGGGGTGCAGCACTGAGGGGGTGCCGAGCCCCCGGCGGGTGCAGGCTGCCATCCCTTAAGGCACAGCGGGAAGCAGCCGGCTCCCTCTCCTCCCACCCAGGGCTGGATGAACCAGCTGCACGTCTACGACCCCGAGCTTTTCCACCCCTCGCTGACGCACTCGGTGCTCGCTACGCTGGACGGGGCCACCCTCAAGCTCTCCTACCCCAAGAGCAACATCCCGCGCCGAGCCACCTTCGAGGAGGAAATCCTTGACGCCGTCTTCATCAGCCACCGCTACTACGACCTGACTGATGCCAAGGTGAGTCCGGCAGGGCAAAGGACCCTCCCGTGGGAGTGGGGACTCTCCCCTTGTGGGCACCCCCAGTGTCCTGACCTCACCACCACTCCTGGTGTTGCAGGTCTTCCTCTGCCCCCCCAGCCTGGCCCGAAAGCGGATGTGGAACAAGAAATACCCCATCTGCATCCTCCTCCCTGATCCAGCAGACATGGAGTGCAGAAGCAGTGAGGAGCACGATGCGGAGCTGCAGAGGGATGAAGGGACGAAGAAGGTGTCGGTGCCGGGGCAGGACGTCCCCGGGGACTGCAGGGAGAGGTGCCTGTACCTCTTTGGGCGAACGGGGAGGGAGAAGGAGGAGTGGTACCAGCACCTCGTGCGAGCCTCCCGTGGGACCCCCAGCAGCAGCCACGGAGAAGCCAGGGGAGGTGAGAAGCAGCCATCATGGCCTCTGCTCTGTGCTGGGACTGATCCGGGGTGGGAGCTGCATGTCACCACATGTGCATCACAGCATGTCATCACACATCCATCACGGCCAGGCAGCACGTCGGCTCTCATGCCATCCTGACCTCATATCCTCCTGTCCCCAGGCGTGGGACCAGCTCCGCAGAGCAGCGGCAGCAGCAGTGGAGGCAGTGCCGAGGACATCCCCTCCGCCATCCCGTCCAAGGACCTGGAGGGAAGCGTACAACAGATTTTCCTGGATTACAGCACCTACATGGCCCGATTTGTGCCAGCGCAGGCGGGGGGCAGCCCGGACCAGAGCCCCTCTCACGGAGCACTGGGCAGCCCCACGCCCACCAAGGTGAGTGGGACAAATCCAGCACTGGGAGCAGAACACGAGGCTAAGCGGGGGCTGACGGACCCTGTGTGCAGCCACTTCCAGTCCTGTGGTTCGTCTCCTCCCTCCTGGCACCGCGGTTTGAGCAGCCAAGCCACAGTGCAGGGGAGCGCCCAGCCAGCGGGTCCCACCACTCATGGCGCCACCTCGCTCCAGGGGCTCGCGGCTTCTGTCCCTCCGCAGCTCGGTGAGGACCCAGCCAGGCGCAGTGAGCCATGCATGGCCTGGATGAACGCCCTGGTGGGGCGCATCTTCTGGGACTTCCTCCGGGAGCCATACTGGGCCGAGCAAGTGTCCAACAAGATCCAGAAGAAGTTGAGCAAGATCAAGGTGAGAGGCAGGAGCACCAGAAGAGGAGCACTCGGAAGAGTCCCGTCCCATCCCTGGGGCCCCATGGCGGGTGCCAGGCTGCGGTGACCATCCACGTGTGGTTTCCCTCCATCAGCTCCCATATTTCATGAATGAGCTGACGCTGACGGAGCTGGACATGGGCACATCCATCCCCTCAATCCTCAGTGCCTCCAGCCCCACTGTCAATGACCGAGGTAAGAGCCCTGCAGAGCGACAGGGACCCCAGGGCTGGCTCCACAGCAGCTGTTATTGAGGTGCCAGCCCGGCCCCTGAAGCAGGGAGGTTTTGGCAGGCACATGAGCAGCCCTTGTCCCCTGCAGTTCTGACAGGGGCTTGCCCCATCCCTCTCCCCGGCAGGGCTCTGGGTGGACATGGAAGTCACCTACAGCAGCTCGTTGCAGATGACACTTGAGACGAAGATGAACCTCTGCAAGCTGGGGAAGGAGAGCGCTGCTGAGGAGAGCGGCCCAGCAGAGACAGGCGGAGAGGGGTAAGGAGATTGCATGGCTGGGTTTCATCCCCCTCCTCCTCATGCCTGAGCAAGGCGAGAGGGTGCTGGACCCAGGGCACCCCCCTGATGCTTCCCTGCGCTCGCAGGGCCAGGCCACGGCTGATCCTGCTGGCAGACAGCGACGCGGAGTCATCCAGCGCCGGCTCCTCTGATGAGGAAGACGTCGCTACTGCAGAGCCCATGGGAGCCCTGGGGGAGAGGGTCCCACCACCCGGCACTGAGGGGTAAGGGGCTGTTTGGGGACTGCACTGTGGGGGCGGATGGGGAGACGCTGGGGGAGGCACAGCACTGCGCTGGCACAGGGACTCGGCGCCGGTTGCCCCGGGAAGGCACACAGAGGCACGCTGGCACACCATGGCAGCCCTTCACAGGGGACTCCTGTCCCCGCGGGGTGCTAATGGCAGATGGCTGGGGGGTGCTCATGGCAGATGGCTGGGGGGTGCCGAAACCCAGCGTGGTTCTGGGTCTCACCCCGCTGTGGAGCTGCGGCTCCCCTCGCTTTAGCCACATCAGCGGTAACAGCACAAGCCGGAAGATCCTGCGCTTCGTGGATAAGATCGCCAAGTCCAAGTACTTCCAGAAGGCCACTGAAAACGAGTTCATCAAAAAGAAGATCGAGGAGGTTTCCAACACGCCACTGCTGCTGACGGTGGAGGTGCAGGAGCTGGCAGGGACCTTGGCCGTGAACATCCCCCCGCCGCCAACGGACCGTATCTGGTACCAGCCCTCCTTCCTCCCATGCGGGACCCATGTGAATCCTCCTTCCAGCTCCCCTTGCTCCGGTGGCTCAGCCAAGGAGCCAGCTCTGGGGCTTCAGGACATGATGGTTTCTGCCTCTTTCCTTTCCCCTCACAGGTACAGCTTCCGAGTCCCGCCCCAGCTGGAGCTGAAGGTGCGCCCAAAGCTGGGCGAGCGGGAGGTGACGTTCCTCCATGTCACTGAGTGGATTGAGAAGAAGCTGCAGCATGAATTTCAGGTGCCTGTCACGAAAGTTTGGGACTGTTAAAGGGCTCAGCAGAAGCACAGGCATTACCGCGATCAGGGATAATCAGCCCTCAATCTGGGCCAGGGTTAGCTCTACAAAAACCCAACATCTGACCTGGTCTGGCAGCTTGGGATAGTCAAGAAACATGACCTGGGTACTAACTCCAAGCGCTGGTGCTCTGAGCACTACAGTGCTTGAGGAAAAGCTGTTTCCTCCCAGTATGTGCAGCCCTGCCCCAAGCAGGGGGGATCAGGAAAGTCAGCAAGTCCCAGGGAGATACCCCTCAGAAGGGATGAATTCACCCATCCACTCTGGTTTTGGGATGTCTGGGAGGTGTACGATACATCACAAGATTCCTGCTGGTTTGTTTTCTGCCTCTCACCTTTGAGACCTCTAGACAAAAAGCAGAAATGTCCCCACAGATATTTGGGTACCCAAATCCCCCCAAAGAGCTGCCATTTGAATGCCTTCAAAGTTCTGGTCCCTGCCCTCTGCCTTGACCACCCTTGAAGCCATAGAGGTGGACAGGGCAAAGAAGAACTGCTCCTGCTTGCCCAAAGAAAAACTGTTCCTGCTTGCCCCCACCCTGAGATATCCAGAGCTGGTAATCCCCTAGGGCCAGGCACAGTCAGCTGCTGATGAGGGGATGGGAGCCCAGGACCTTCTGTTCAGTCCTGGTCTCTGACCGGAGCTCCTGTTGCTCCTGCCAAAGCCACTTCCAGGCAGATGTGTCACCAGTCAGGTAGTGGTATTCAAAACCACTTACTTTTTATTCTGGATTCCTCTTTTCAGAAAATTTTGGTGATGCCAAACATGGACGATCTCATCATTCCCATTATGCACTCTGGCCTGGATCCTCAGCCACCCACTGGGGGACCGCCCAGAGACCTACCAGCCAGGGGAGAGAAGAGGCCTTGAAGCACAGCCCCACGGGGAGGGCAGAGACACTGCACAGAGCTCAGGGACCTTGCTGGGACACGGAGCCAGCCAGGGCCTGGTCACTGACCGCACCCAGGGCTATGCCGTGGGGTCTGAGCTTCTCGGTTCATCTCATCCTCAGCACTTATGTAGATGAGCCTCCTCCTTAAATACTGCAAGCACACGTTCAGAGCAGAACCAGACCCAAGGAAACGGGTTTGCTGGAGACCCAAGAACTTCATGCACGTCCTACCAGGTTCCCAGGACTCCTGGTCAAGTGGGCAGCTCTGGACCAGCGGAGGGCTGGGCTTTCCACTGTCTGGTTCCCAAAGAGGAAGCAGGACGCCCAGACCGGTTCTGCACTGAAGGAGTTGTGATCATCGCTGATCCAAGACATCACAGCTCCAAAACACATCACACCCTCCCCGCAGCTGGACTGCATGGAAAACATGGGTGGGAAATGAGTCCAAAATATGAATAAACCCATCACTGCCCAGTCTTACCTAGCACCCATCTTCTCGTACACAAGTTCCCACATCTGCTGAGGATGCTGGCTGGGATCGTGGGGCTTTGTGCAAAGAGAAGTCCACAGGTCATACTTTCAGCCCAGCCAAAGGAGTGCCTGGGTGTGCGTGTGTGAGGGGCAGTGAGGTGAGAGATGGTCAATGAGACTGGGCAGAGGCAGGTAACGGGGAGGGCCTGTACTGACAGCGGAGACTGGGGCAGAAGTGCTGGTACCTGCTCTGCTCTCCTTCGGAAGAGAGGAAGGGGAGTGTTCACCATGGTTTGGGTGAATGCAGGCAGTGGGAAAAAATTAATTGAGCAAGGGGAAGGGAGGACCCAGAGGACAGAGCAGACACTTGGCTGTCCCAGTTAGTCCCTGTCCAAATGGGCCAGCCCCAAGTGCTACTTGTCCCATCCTCACCTGCTGAGGAGCCTCAAGGACACACTACTGCCCACAGGCAGCACTGAATACAGGCAAGACACCCCTCCCGAAGGAAGACAGGCCACAGGCATGGCTTGAAGCCTTTTTATTGAAGGCAACCAGTTATGCAGCCTTGCATATCTCAATCCTTACGGCTCTTCCTGCACTCCTGGCTTCCCTTTCACCAAGTGTTTCTTCTGAGGGCCCTGGAAGAGAGCAGAGAGGACAGCTGTCAGTGTTAGTGGCAGGCAAACCTGGCCTACAAGACCGCATGCGAGCTGCATGGAGCGGAACTGCAGCTCTGGCCCCTTTCTGCTGTGCAAGGCTGCTCCTGGTCTCTGCTCTCCAGCTGGGACCTCTGTGCCACCATTGACTAGCCACCCCAGGGGCTTCCCTAGCCCTGCAGGAAAGAGGAGCAGAACATCATTGCCCTTGCACAAGGAGTTTGTTTCTCTGGACAGCACAAAAGCAGCCAGAGCGGCAATGAATGACCTGCTCCCAGCCAGGCGGGCTGGCCTGCAGTCAGGGGGCATGGAGGGGAGCGCTAATTGTGCTGACGAACGCTATCAGGAGCCCGCTGTGGTGGATGAGCCCTGGAGGAGGCAAGGCCTCCAACAGCCAAAGGCACAGATCCTCATCAGCCGACTCAAAATAGCCTGAGGGCTTTCCACCAGCTAAGAAATGGGGTTGTCTCGGACCAAGTAAGTCCTATGGGAGCAGATGGCAAGAATTATTTACCTGCCTCTACTTCCAGCCAAATGTAAAGTTTTGCCACAGTATACATGGGGGAAACTCTCACCCCACAGTAGAAAATGGCAAAGAAAACATCTGCAAGCAGGTAAAACCACCTCCTGTCACTAAAGTCTACGTCACGGCTACTCAGGACTTGCAGCGACAGCAAGAGCAGAACGCAGAACAAGCTGAGATAAAGGAAAACAGCTTAACCTCTAAAGAGCTCTGCAAAGGCACTGCACAGCCAATCCCTCTTCCCAGGGCTCAGGAGGCTTAGCCTGTTTCACATGGGATTTCTAGCTGACAGGCCAGATCCAGACCCGGATTACGTCTGCGTGGTATCCAGGCAGTTGTTTCTTTAATTTCTGCTGGCTGATGGCCTGGCTTACTTAACACTTCCTCAATTTCACATTCAGACTTATGCACCAGCCTGGAGTAGGTTGCAAAACTATTCAGGAAACTCTGCTTGTTTTGGATTTATTTAATTTATTTTTTTTTTGCTCTAGGTTTAAGAAAAATATACTGCTCGGCCTTTTTGAAAGCTTCTTGACAAAAGAATCACAAATTTGTGACTGAATTTGACCCAACCTTTTCCTCTTAAGAACATTAAAGTTATAAATCATTCCAAACAAATCAAAGACGTGCACAATTACGGGTGAAAGGGACCATATGTCCAAGGCAGTGCCTGCCAAGTTAACTGCTTGTTTAAAACATCCTGTGGTGAATGGAAACTGGTTGGCCATATGGTATATTATTTGCTAGTTGGGTTGTCTTGGATCACTCGCACAACCATCATGTTCTTCCTTAGCATAATATCTACTGTGTGAACTGAATTCATGCCTGCCTTTTATGCAAGACAGTCCTGATCACTCATTTGGCTCTTGTTATATCGAGAAGCAGATGCTTGGTTGGAGTCAATCAGTTGCTTTAGCCCCAGCTGCAAGCATGGCCCAGGAGCTGGAGCCGGCGCAGAGCGTAACTCACCATGAAAGCCCGCTTCTCCTGAGCTGTCTGGAAGCAGCCGTGGCCAAACTTGGAGGTAGTATCAATGAATTTGAGTTCAATGGCTTCCTGAGACCGGCGGCTTGTATGCACCAGAAGGGACTGGAGAAGAGGAGTTACAATGCATCAGGCATATCTTTACAGCAAATCTGGACATCTGCTCTGATGGAAGCAGGGTTGAAATATCCTAGGTGCATCCATGAGAAAATAGCTCCAGGAAAATCTGCCTTCTCAGAGAAATGCCCTGGTGCTCAGGTGGCAGGTGATGCCTTGGATTGCAGAGCAGCTCCGAAATGAGCCTGCTCTTCACTCAACTCACTCATTTCCTCACAGTCTGCTTGTGGCCAAGGTTTCCCACGGCAGCCACACAGGCTTGCTGTCTCCAGAGAGAGCACATCTGCCTGCACGCTGCCGCAAACAACCTAACTGCGAATGGTCTCGCTGAGCACCTTGCTCATGCGCCACACGCCCTCTGTAACCTGACCAGTCTCCCTGACCAACATTTGGAGGCAGTGGCATTCTCAACGTGGTGAATCTGTCTGCGGTGAATCTACAGCCCATCTCTCCCCAGAGCTACTCTCACCTTACGGAGGGTGAGCACACGCTTCTTTGTGCCCATGACGCAGCCCTTCAGCATGAGGAAGTCATTGTTGACCTCCCCATAGTGAGGAAAGCCACCCTGTGGGGAGAGGCAGAGAGAAGGTTGGCAGGCAGGAGAGCTGGATGGGAGCAGATGTGTCCACAGGTGGCTTTTTCTAGGGAAGGAGAAGGTAGTGACTGACAGTTAACTTCCAGCTAACGACACTCTGCACGCTTCAGGTTGCCTGCTCAGGACAACCAGAGCACGTCAGCCACACTGACCGCATGATCCCAGCTAAGGAGCACTCCCCAAGAACTGAGGAACCAGCAAACCTGCTTCCTACCCCAGAGGATGTGGGTGAACAGAAAGCAGAGCTGACTAGATTCCCAAGCTAACAGTTTTTACTAAGCAAAAGTGAATTTTTAAACCAAGTAACAAATATTTATCTGTTAAGTATCAGATTTTTAATGTCACTTATAGTTTTTTTTTTCTTTTTAAACAAAGTTGTCAGTTTCTGCCCAGCTTATCAGCTGAAAATGAAATGTTGGGGTATACCAATGGGCCTAAAAAAACACCTCACAGAGATGGTTTTCCATGTCCAAAATGTAAGGAAAGGAATCACTGCATTTCTTTCAGTGAATTCCCTTCAAATAATTTCCTACACAGTTGTCTCCAGCCAAGGAATTACTTCAGATTCCTGTAGCCAGGGCCAGTCACGGCCCCGTTACCCCCTCAGCCCTTACCAGCGGTGTAATGGTCTTCTCCGTGACATCGTAGTGCGTCGAGGCATTGTTCTTCACCACTTTGCCATCCTCCACGTGGATCCCATGGCCAATGCGGTAAATCTAGGAAGGGAAAGGAAATTGAGATGGTGACTTTCCCACCCCCTCAGTGAAGGACGTCACAAGGAGGATGTGTTTTTTACCAAGGTGCGCCCCCTGTGATGTGTCCCTTGAGCAGGGAAAAAGCACCAGCAAAGACATGGAGAACAGCAGCACTGCAGATCTCTAGGGAAACATCTGAGAAGCTGGTGGGGACAGAGGCCACCATGCAAAGAAGGATGGTGACAGCATGGGGGGAAGGAAGACAGAAAGGCGCAGTGGTGCTCTGAGGAAGCCCATCTGGGCCATACCTTCTTGTTGATCTCCGTGCGGTGGTGGTAGCCCTTCTGGCCAGCCCGAGCAATGGAGTAGCCAACCCGGGCTGGGTGCCAGGCTCCAATACAGGCAACTTTGCGTAAGCCCTTGTGTGTCTTCCTGGGGAGCTTCTTAGTGTGCCAACGGCTTGTCACCCCTGGAAGTGTGACCAGACAAAGCAGTGAGACCACTGGGGAGATTCAAGGCTGGTGTTTGAGTGGTGGGGGAGGGAAAGTCTCATCATTCTGCAATTCTTGGAAGACACCATGTTGGAAAGAGACCAAGAGCTGTCACCACCATGAGAGGCCAGAGCACAGAACTGTTCTCACTTCCCATGGATCTGATCAGACTGTGATATGTTCCTGCTGAGCACATCCACGCACACGCATAGAAACATCCACACCTCCACATACGTGGGGTTTGTGAGAAGTGCAGTGGCTTTACGTACTCACACTGCCTCCGAGCCTTCTGGGAGGACTCTAGGCACAGCAGAAAACATGGCTCTTACTGAAATTAAGGAAACCAAGCTCTGCTACAATGGAACTGCATGACATTATTGAGGTCCAGAGGCTCTTTGCTACTCCCTGTGCAATAAGTTGGTGGTTTTTCAGCATGGCTAACACTCCCCTCCCCCAACACTACATTATGGGCAGTGCCATATGAGGACAGAACCAAGCCCCTGGCAAGGGTCTCCCTGCTCTGTACCTTTCACCCCATGCCCCTTGGTCACGCCAATGACATCAATCATCTCATTCTGGCTGAAGACATTATGCACGGAAACCTGCTTCTCCAGCCTCTCACGAACCCAGTCAACCTTCTCAGCCACCGTCCCGCCATTCAGCTGGATCTCCATCACGTGGGCCTTCTTCTGCCGTAGTGGGAGCAGCTTCATCTGCATTAGATAGTGCATTAGGGAAAAATGTTGCCCCTCACCTCCCGTGCATGAACATGAGGGCAGGGTTGCACCACTCACCACTTGTGGGGGGCACGGGGGGCAAGCAGGGCCAACTCTTCACCACCTCTCCCTGCCACACTGTCAACCCCTTTCATAACAGCCAGTGACCCGGGTCAGCATGCCTACATATCTCTTGGACCCAGCTCCTTGTCTTTGAGGTCAACCACCCCATCTCCCAGTGCTCCCATTCAAGGCAGGAGCTGATGCACACCCTCTCTCCAGGGAGCATAGCAGCAGGCCAGCCTCATCCTACCCCAAGAGTTAAGCAGAGTAGTAGTAGCCATGGTAAATGCCCCAGAGGAGCCCATCACCAGAGCACCGTCTGAGGCTGAACACTGTGACCAGCCAGGATGCAGCTCTGTGCTCTGACCCAGAGTCAGCACCTCTCCTTTGGTCATGTTCAACCTCTGCCTCCGGACTGAGCAGTTATTTCTAGTTCTCACCAAGAGGTGCCTCTGCTCTCTCCCAGCCCCAGCTCCCTGTGCAAAGCCCCTGCCAAATCGCCACAGCAGGACTGTGAGGATCTGTGCCAGCCAGAAGTGAAGCCTTAAGCCAGTTTAGCTCTGCCCCAGACTACAAAGCAGCCATTTACTCGAGGGATCAGCATGAAAATGGGCCCTGTGGATCCAGCAAACAGCATCTGGCAAAACTGTGCCTGCCCATGGGTTATTTTTGCTCAAACATTTGACACCAGTTGCTAATTTGAGGTGATCATGGGGCCTAAGGTCCCTTGCTGACACCGGGCTCACCACCTGCTGAGGCTCTGTGCAAAGTCTGCTGTCCTCCACGGGGTGTATGGGCTCCCCAGAGTGCCAGAGCCACAGCCCCCTCCAGCAATCCCCCAGCAGGGGACAGGGTTGGTGTCAGGAGGTAGCTGGAAAGGTCAGCCAGCACCTCACATTGCCTGCATACCCTGTCCACACCCTCTGACCAGCGTCTGCCTGCTCAGCCTCCTGTCACCCCTCCAAGACACCCCCCATAATCCTGGCTCCCAAGCCCTCACCTTGCTCCCCAGCTGACGAAGACCCCGAGCCCCCCATGCCCACCCCCCAGAGTGAGGCTCTGACCTGCGTGTGCACAATGACACGAATGACCTTGCAGTACTTTTTCATAGCGGCAAAATCCTTCTCCAGCTGCCTTTTGCCATCCTCATCCTGCCATTTCTTGCAGTACTTGGTGAACGCCTTCTTCTTGCTCTTGTGCCTACAACAAAGGTGTTTATCATCCAGCAGAACTGATGGTGAAGTGCTTCTGCACATCGCTATGCCCTGACGCAGCACAGCGTGGGGGGACCGATCACCTTGCCAGACACTTCCCCAGAGGCACAAAGTACCTGTGGGTACCCAAACCTCGCCTGGCTGCTGGGGCCATGACACAGGGCTTTGAGGTGGGAAGAGGAAAGTGAATAATGAGCTGCGAAAACGGGCTGGTAATTCAAACCTCTTTGCATGAGGAATCCAGTTGTCTCCCACTGACTGGCGCAGTGCCATCAAAATACAAGCACAAAATCCGAGCTAAGTGGAGAAAGGAGAAAACAGGCTCCGACAGGGATCAGAGGCATGTGGTGGGTGGATCTCAACGGCACTTTTACAGGAGACACGATTCCTACAGTTATGAAATTCATGTTTCCATTTTCCTCTCTGCTGGTGTGGGATTTGGGGTGTTGAAGTTTACAAGGGCCAGGGGTCACGTTCTGCATCAATTTTCCCCCTGACAAATCTGATTTTACTCCCCTCATTTGGTGCCTCAGCTCAAGTATTCCAGTTTAATGGAGAGTAGATGGGCCTGACCTACACAAAGGAAAACAAACCTGCAGCATGCGCTGCCATATGATATTGTAGAGAGAGCTAACTCAGTTCAACTATTAGAATAAATTTACATATGCGTATGCTGATTCCCAGCATCAAGCTGTTTGCAGTATCTCTGTTTGCAGTATCTCTGTGCATGACTAAATAAATAGCAGTTTCACTCCACCTCAGGGCCAGCTGCCAGTAGCTGAGCTGTTTGCAATGGCTGGGCATCACAGAGAGCCCGCGGGGAAGAGCTGTGAGAGAATCCCCACTTGCAGTGCCCCTGGGACCCTCCCCAGCCACGGAGGCACGTACCAGTTCTTGTAGAAGCGCCGTCTGCACTCATCGCTGATGTGCTCAGCAAAAACAGTCTTGAAATTCCTCAAGCCCTTCGGTGTTTCTACGTACCCCACAACTCCCACCACCACCATCGGGGGGGTCTCAATGATGGTCACAGCCTCCACCTCCTCCCTTTTGGAGATCTCTGCAAGACAGTAAAGGAAAATGGTGCTCAGCATCGTCTAGGATCGGATCATTCCCTGGAGCCATTCATGGCCCATGCCACTACAGCGAGCAAGCAACGTGCTGGGGGCAAAGTTGCGCTCTGCTTTCACAGCCAGCCTCAGCCCTTCCTTCTCCCATGGCCGCAAGCCCTGCTGGAGGACCACGCAGGGTTTGTTCCCCAGAACAGGCTAGACCCTGTGGCCCAGCACACGTTAATCCATCTTCCTCCCGCTGGTGGAAGCAGTGGTTCTTGCCCTGGAGTTTGGCTCCAATCCTGTGGGGATCCTGGAGGGTAACATTATAAACTTCCCCAGCAAGACGCTCCAAGCCCAGGGTTTGTCACGTAGTTACCCTGCAGGATCCTTCTGTCAGTAGGATACAACAAACCACCAGTCACCATACCGGTGTGGGGACTTCCCAGGAACTCCAGGTTCAGCTCATGCTGGCCATGAGGTGGCCTTTGGCCATCCAAGATCTGGACGGCATTACAGGCGATAGCCTGGAAGCTGTTTGGTCCACCACCCATTCCCAGGAGCAGCCTTTCCCACCACCAAGTCTGTTCCCTCACTTCCCTCCTGGATGTGGCTCCCCACTCCCATCAGCAAAGCCTTACTGAGCCCAGGCCTGTGCACCTCCCGCACAGTGTGCGTCATGCCAGCTTTGTAGCCCAGAAAAGCTGTCAGGTGGACTGGTTTGCTGGGATCGTCCTTAGGCCATGCCTTCACCTTCCCTCGGTGGCGACGGCTTCTCTTGTGGGGGAGGAAGCCCAGGTGGCCATGCCTGGGAGCAGAGAACTTGCGGTGGGACTGCAGAGAGGAAGAACAAGAAAGATCAGCTTCACTTTCAGGTCCTAGAAAATGCCAGGACCCAAAGCACAATGGGAAATCTCTCCTTTAACATCAGTGAATGCTGGAGGGATTCTGGGCTCTTCCTCGCTTCCAACACGAGAGAAATATCTCCTAACAGGAAGGGATTTTGCTCAAGATTCCATCATGTGCATGGAAGAATTTAGTAAGTTTCTGGACAAATGATGCCAATTAACTAAAAAAAATTTGATCTCCGTCCTTCTGCTTGAGGACTTCGAAGGACAAATATGTTCTTTAATAAGTCTGCCCTTTTGTGATATTAATTATAATGACTTATTTTGCATTCCGCAGCACCAAAAGGGCCTGCTCAGAATTCACGGGCTTTGTGTCATCAAGGCAAATGGTACCAAACAAGCACAGCTAACGATCAGAAGAAACAGGAAAGGATGCCCAAAGGAATCAGTAATAAGAACATGCGCAGGTTAAACATGCACCTTGAAAACCAAATTAGAAGAGCTAAATATATAAACCCCAATCGCAAGGTCATGCTGAGTCAGGCATGGAGAAAGCAACAGCGCTTTAGAAACATGGACAACTTCTCACACGATTGGCTTCAAGGCAGGGGGGCTGGGGGTCAGCCCAAGCAGCAAAGGGTTAGATCTACGTCTACTCCAACTCCCTCCTCGTTAAAATGAGTCCCGGCACCGGGCTGCACTTTCCACCAAGCTTATTTTCCAGCCCAAGTGGAGCTCTGTTGAGCTCAACCCCATTTCAGCTACGCTGACGTGGCTGGTAACCCAGCCCTGCCGACTGCCCCTCCGCACACAATCGAAAGGTAGCAGAGCCCAGCCGTACGAACCATGGGACGTCTTCAGCCCAGGTCAGCCGCAGAAAGAGGCTGTCGGTAAGTGCCTCCCCTGCCTAATACTTGAGATGGCTGATGGTCTGAAGACACAAATTTAGCTGCCTGCTTCACCCGCGGCTATATTCATTTCGTGCTGGGCCAAGCTGGCAGGTCGGGCGTACCAGTTGCGGTGTGGTAAAAGGTCAATTGCCGGTGTCTCGGTTTACACTTCTCCCTCCTAAACAACTTGAACGTGAATGGCAGGAATTAGGACGGCTTCCTAATGGGATACCACAGGTGTGGGCACCCTCAGCACGGTGCAAGCGGTAGAGACAGACTAAAAATCCTTCCATCGGCCCAGCCAAGGAGGACTTTGTGATTCTGACTGGAAAACGTCGAGGCAATAGATGGGGTTGTGCGGGCGGGCTCTGCCGCTCCTCCCGGCCGGGGCCTGAGGCGCCTGAGCTGGGCCGCGGGGCGGGGCCCGGCCCTGCCGGGACTACAACTCCCAGCATGCACCGGGGCACAGCGGAGCGTGCGCGGAGCGGCGCCCTCCGACGCCGCCGTCCCCCGCCGCCGGGGTGGTGTGGGGCGCCGCCATCTTCTTCGCGCCGCCCGCTGGGCCCGCTGCCGCCGCCGCCATGCCGGAGGACAGCGACTGGGAGGCGTACAAGGTGCCGCCGACCCGCACCCCCGTCTCCGAGAGGACCACGTCGGTGCCCAACCCGATCGCCTTCTTTCAGACCGTCTTCAACTATGTCATCGACGCGCCCGTCACCTTCGTCCGAGGTACCGGCGGGCCGAGCCCTCCCCCGCTTCCCCCGCCGTCCCGGGGCGGCCGGGCCTCCTCACTAGCGCCGCTCCGCGGTGCCCGACGGCTGCGGGAGTCTGGCTCCGGGATGGCATGGGGGTACGGGACAAAGACGCAAGGACAGCGGGACAGGCACGGGGAGATGGGACACGCAAGGGCACAAGCACCGGGACACACAGGGAGATGGGGGACAGACGAGGAGCCAGCATGAACACAGGGACAGACACAGGGAGGGGGGGACAAGGACCCAGCATGAAGAGACAGAGGGAGATGGGACACAAACAAGGACCCAGCACGGACAGGGGGACAGACTGAAGGAGATGGGGGACAAGGACCCAGCATGGAGAGACAGAGGGAGATGGGACACAAACAAGGACCCAGCATGGACACTGGGACGGACAGAGGGACACGGCACAGAGACAAGGACACAGCACAGACACTGGAACGCACGGAGATGGGAAACAGACAAGGACACAGGGACAGATGGGCACACAGGGGCCAGGAACACCAAGCTGCACACGCGCGGGGCCTGCTGCTGCAGTGCAGCCCAGGAGGGCAGCAAGGCCATGTCAGCATTGGGGCTGTGCTGCCGCTCGCTAACTGGGGGTGTCTGACCAGCGGGCTGTCCCTGCAGAGTGGATCGAGCGCCAGCAAGCCAAGAACAAGTACTACTATTACCACCAGAAGTTTCGCCGCGTGCCCGACCTGAGCGAGTGTCTGGAGGGCGACTACCTCTGCTTTTTCGAGGCCGAAGCGCAGTGGAGGAGGGACAGGTATGGCTGTCATTGCTGTGGTTACTCAGCCCTGGGAACCGCAGCAGTTGGCTTGAACTCTCAGCATTTTCATGGAGTTTCCATTTCATAGTCCTGCTGTCCCCTGCAGCACACCGGAGCCGAGCAGGGTGGCGTTAGGACATATCCTCCTGCACTGCGTGGTTCCTACAGCACTGCTGCAGGACAGACCACTCTCTCCTGTAAAAACCCAGAGCTGACCTTCCACAGGGCGTCATCACCCCATTGTTCAGCTTTTCTGTCATCTCTTGGCTGTGGTTGCATCCATTATCATCTTTCCTGCAGGATGGTTGATCAGGAAATCGTGGAGATCGTCCGGGAGAGGCTAGGCGCATGCAAGCAGAGGGAAGGACCCAACCAGTTCCAGAACTGTGCCAAGGAGGCGGAGCTGCTGGCACAGGTCACCAAGGCCTACCAGGACAGATGTGAGTACAACTGCACGCATCTGCTGCAGCTGTGACAGCACCTGGGGAAAGGGGGTTTTAAGCCACTTCCCAGACTTGGAATCACAGAATGTTTTGGGTTGGAGTGGACCTTAAAGACCATCTAGTTCCAACCCCCCTGCCATGTGAGGGGCACCTCCCAGCAGACCAGGTTGCTTAAAGCCCCGTCCAACCTGGCCTTGAACACCTCCAGGGATGGGACAGCCACAACTTCACATGGAAAGGGGCTTATTTCTTTCTAGCTGCTATGGGGCACACTCCTCAGACATTTACTTTCTTTTTAGATGGCGATCTTGGTGTCCACGGAAATGCAAGGACGTGCCTGATGAAGCAGAAGCACAGGATGATGGAGGAGAGGAAGGCACAAGCAAACGCATCTCAGTAGATCTAAATGGTTAGCATCCCCACGGTGCTTGTGTGGAATAGTGCATGTTGCCTCTTTGAACTCTGATGCTGTTGACCTCTACAATAAATGTGCAGCCCAGACATCTGCCATACAACCTGAATTTAGACTCGTTCTTTGAAGAGACCTGCAAACATTTACAGAATTCTTCCCTTTTCAGCTCTGCGTTCATCTTTGAATTCCAGCTGATTGTTACCATCCCACGGAATCCCAGTCAGCGCCACGCTCCAGGCACCCCTGGCTGCCTTAGCTGACATTTCCCCTCGGGAGCTCTCTCCCCCACCTCCATCAACCAGCAGAAACACTCTGCTGCTCTGCCCAGCCCTGGCAGAGAATTCCCCCAGTTAGGGTAAAGATTACGTGCTGTAGGACAGCACATAATCTTCAGAGCTGTTTCTAGACCCCATTTGGGATTAATACATGATTAACAAGGCTCAGTGTAATGTAACGTACCATTTCATTCAACAGATGTTCAGGCTCTGGCCTGCAGACGTGAACCTACTTAAATCCCCAGCAGAGATTTAATCCATCTGCCCACTGAATGCATCAGCCATCCCGTCAAACCAATCACAATTTCTTGTTCACTGATCACTTTATTGTCTTGTACAAAACCCACTTAAGTTGTTGCCACAGCAGCTGCCTGGGTTCTCTGCACCGAGACTCTGGTGTGGGTCTTCGCCAGATGATCAGTGAACTCCTGCAAAAAATAAATAAATGTTTTATTTTCTTGAGCCACTATCACAGGTTTCTCAGCACTGCATCCCTTTGCAACAAGTTGTGTATGTGGGAGCTGGGGCAGTTCAGATACAATTTATATTTTTACTGAGCATTTCAAAGCTTTCCTTTGTCCACGAAACGCCGTTTTTAAGTATTATTACTCAAAACTGCAAGCTGAAAAAAAATATAATCACACACTACCTGACAGTCAGCTCTGACTACAACTCTACTCCCCCATTACTAAGCTGCACATTCTTTGGGTACAACATCTGAACTTTACAGGGTGGGAAGGGCAAGATTTGAGCTGCAAAATGCAGAAATACTCTTACCTGGTAAGGAGACTTGGTGAAGACAGTCTCTTTCCAGAGGTCAGGGGTCAGATAACTGTAGGTCTTGGAGATGGCATCAAAGGTGGCTTTAGCTACCGAGATAAGTCAAACATTAGACATCACTGCAAAAGAAATACGCTCACTAGTACCCACCCACACAGCTCCAAAAATGTAGAATTTAGGAAGGAACAGGGAGACCATAGCAGGGTCTCCCTGATATACACACCCAAAACTCAAGTTTCTTTCTCTCTCCATATACGACAATTACACTACTTCAAACAAGTGCAATCGCGCAGATTGGGAGATTTTTTTTTTTAGCAATGCACATATAAAAAGACAATTTATTGTAATTAACTTTTACAGAACTTCAGGATCATCTACAGTGGGACTAACCTGCACTGTAAAAAGTAACAGAAGTCTTCCCTTTTGCTGAACTGCTAGAAACTTTCGGTTCAACGTGTATTAAAAAATACTACAGAAAGGGGTATGTTATGTCCCTGTCAATGACAAAAACGGCAATACATACAGCTAAGCTACCACAAGAAAAGCTAAAGCTTACCGAAGTTGCCGAGGGTGGCAGTGCAGCCCCTGGCCGAGGTGTAACAGTCATCGATACCGGCCATCATCAGCAGCTTCTTGGGGACAGGGGCAGACACAATCCCTGTCCCGCGGGGGGCCGGGATCAGACGCACCAGGACAGATCCACACCGGCCGGTGACCTACACAAATACAGCGGGGGTTACATCTCCCAAAAACACACGCTATAGCATCATCACTGAGACGAGGCCCAGCGAGCCCTCACCTTGCAAGGCACGGTGTGGGGCTTGCCGATCTTGTTCCCCCAATAGCCTCGTCGTACAGGTACGATGGATAACTTGGCCAAAATGATTGCCCCACGAATAGCAGTGGCAACTTCTTTAGAGCATTTGACACCAAGACCAACGTGGCCGTTGTAGTCCCCGATAGCGACAAAAGCCTAGGATTGAAAGAAGAGTTTTCAGTGGTGGCTGCACTGCATGGGGTCTTCCATCAAGGATGGTCTCTCAACAAGGATAACCCCAGGTGCGAGCTCAGCACTGAACAGTCTCAGCTCCCTCCAAGTACAAATCAAAACATCACCTGCTAAAACCTGCACAGCAGAGCTCACAGCTTAAGAAACCCATTTTTCCCCTTAAGAGTTCCTCCTTCAGTCAAAAAACAGCTACGGCTGAAGAACTGTGACTCAAATCCCTGCTACAGCCTCATACTCTTCAAAGGTCCCACTAATTTCCAAACAGCGTTCCCTCTTTGTAGCTAAGACTTCTCTCTCTCCACAGCCCCTGAAAAGCCAACATCGTAGCACAAGTACAACTTAATTTTGTGCTAGGGCTGTTTCAAGTAACATTTAAACATATTACGAGGGTTTTAAAGCCAATACAAAAACTTCGTAAGCTGCACAAGCAAATCTCCATACCAAAATATTTGCTAAACACTATTGAAGAAAATTAAAAGTATTTGAACTAATTTATCGATATGGTATTAAAAAAAAAAGTAGCTGACACATACAAAGTTTTTGCTGTGAGAAAGCAGGAGAAAAAGGCTACCTTAAACCTGGTACGCTGACCAGCACGAGTCTGTTTCTGGACAGGCATGATCTTCAAAACTTCATCTTTCAGAGAAGACCCCAGGAAGAAATCGATGATCTCCGATTCCTGCAAGAGTCAGTCATTTAATCACACAAGGCCACACTTTTAAAACAAACCAAACACAGCTAATAAGGCTCCTACAATTCAAGTTCAATAATCCTCTACACATGTACTTTTTTAAACAATAAGTACTTAAGAATGTTGAATTTTGCCAGCATAAACTCATTCTAGCTTGCTAGACAGTCCAACGTAGCAAGGTAACATTTCAATTTTCCATCGCTGAGCAGAGCTATGACAGAAACACTTAGGCAACGTGCTGCCATCTCCACACAAAGCAGACTACAACACACAAAACCCACCATGCTTCACAAGTGACTGCGTTGGTCCCTCAGTTTCTGCTGACTTATGCCTTCAACTCGAACCCCCTTAACCTAAAGCATCCTAAAGAGCAAATGGAGCAACTACTGTGAGCTCTGCATTTCAGATTAAGATTCCGCTGCTCGTTCCTTTAACATACACAAAGCCTACCTTGATTGGAAGCGAGAAGAGATAGATCTCCTCAAGAGACTTGATCTTCATATCCTTGACCAGGCGACCAAGCTTGGTGACAGGAATCCACTAACAAAGAAATCCGTGCAAAAGGGTCAGCGGCAGCACCAGCTGCCAGCCCTGCAAGGGAACCGGCTGGGCTTCCGCTCCGGCTCTCGGGATGGCAGCAGAGACCAGACTGTCCCACAGGGCCCAGCTCCACCACCCGGGACGACCCCACACAGCCCGCCCAGCCCCGGGTTCCACTTACTTCCTTATCTTCGGCCTTGCCTCCACGGGCCCCGCGGCCTCTCCCCCGGCCCCTGCCGCGGCCGCGCCCGCGGCCCCGCAGCCCGGTCCCGAAGCCGCCGCGGAAGCCCCCTCGGGCCGCTCCTGCACCTCCCGCAGCACCGGCGTCGTCCGCCATTTGCTAGAGCAGAAAAGGGCGCGTTAGCCGGGACACCGCCGCCGCCGCACCGGCGGGAAACGGCAGAGCCCGGAGGCAGCCGATACAGCCGGGCGCGGTCGCCCCCGGCCCCGATGAGGGTGGATGGGACACAGGCCGCGCCGCTCCGCCGGCGCCATCGCGCCCGCCCGCCGCACTTACGTGATCTCTCAGAGTAGAAGGCCGGACGGCCCCGCCGCTGGCTATTTATACTCCGCCGGGGTCTCGCGAGAGCGCCGCCCGCCCCGCGCGCTGAATGAGGAATACACTGCGGGGCAGAGCGGCGCCTTCCGCCCGCTTATACAGGTTGCGGGGCGGGGAGACCCATCGGCAGCCGTGCGCATGCGCCGAGTCGGATATATAAGGGGGCACGCGCACGTACCGCTCAGTCTGAGGGGATGGTAGGTGTTGTGGTATCTATTGCCTTTTGTGTTCCTGGAACGTTTAAAAAAGGCTTTTGGGATGCTTATGGTGCTGTCTGAGTTGGTGTTGGGTGGGCCGCAGAGGGGAGGGCCTCGGTGAGCGGCCTGGGAAGGTGTTTCGGGGGTCGCGTTAGCTGTGGGCGCCGGGCGCAGTCTGAAAATCACTTGAGGTCTCCTGTGGCCCCTGGTGAGATAACTGTGCCGACAGTATAGGGAACATTAAGCTTATTGCCCACGGTAATGCGTGGGGAATGAAACCCATGTTCCCATAACCCTTTACTTAGCAGGCATCGGGGAATGATGTGTGCTGAGGCTATGGCCGTTTCTCAGAGTTAATTTTTTTCTCCATCAGCAGGTGCTGAGCGCGGCCCGGGACCGCTCGGTCTCCCCGGGCGGACGGAGCTGCCGGGCGTGGGGCTGCTCAGGCCTCGCCTTCCCGAGTGGGAGCCGCCGGCCCCGTCGTGTGCGGCGCCATGTGCGTGTCTGACACCTTCAGGGTGATTCCTGCCTCCTTGGTGAGCCCTGCGAAGCAAAGGGGGCGCTGTAATGGGTGATGGCGGAGTATCGACAGCTGGAACGCGTTGAAATGATTCAGCTATGTATTTTTTTATATGCAATAAAAGATGAATCACTTGAAAGCTTGTTTGTCAAGCCTGTGTTGTTCCTGTTGACTTAAAAATCCCACATTTCCCTGTGGTTGGAGCTGGGGGGTCGCTTCGTTGGGGCGGGAGTATGCTGATGGAGAACGCTTCGGAGCAGTGTGCGGGGGCTGCTCCGTCCTCACCACCGCGGGGGCTACGGAGGCGGTAGGGGCACCGCCCCCTGCCCACACTAAAGATGGTGGTCACGGCGTCCTTGCGCGGTGCGTCACGTCCGTGCGCCGGAAGTGGCGCCCTTCTCCCGTAGCAACCGGGAGCGCCGGAAGCGGCCGGCACGCGGAGCGCGGCGGTGCGGGAGATGGAGGCGGCCGCCGCCAGCCCCGTGCGCTTCAAGAGCAAGTGAGGAGCGGCCGGGATGGCTGGGGCTGGGCCGCCGCGGTTGTGATATAACCCCCTGCCTGCCCGTCTCTCTCTCTCTCTCTTCCAGCTACGCCGTGTCGAGGAAGATCGAGCCTTTCTACAAGGGAGGGCGAGTCCAGGTACTGAGGCAGCGAGGGGCGGGGTTGGGAATACCACCCTCTCCCGGCTCCGTAACGTTCCCGTGTTCTGTTCCCTTTTCGCCAGATAAACCGGGATGGAAAGTTCATGTTTTGCCCCTGTGGGACCAAGCTGAACGTCATCGAGGTGGAAACGGGAGCTCTCCACAGCCTCCAGCAGGTGAGGAGGCTGTGCTTGTCCGCAGCACGAGAAGGACGTGGACCTGTTGGAGCAGGCCCAGAGAAGGCCGTGAGGATGCTCTAAGGGCTGGAGCACCTCTGCTGTGAGGACAGGCTGAGTTGGGATTATTCAGCCCGGAGAAGAGAAGGCTCCGGGGAGACCTTATTGCAGCCTTCCAGTGTCTGAAGGGGGCCTATGAGAAAGTTGGGGAGGGACTTCTTACAAGGGTGCGTAACAATGGGATGAGGTATAACGGCTTCAAACTGGAAGAGGGTAGATCTAGATTAGATATCAGTAAAAAAAATTTCACTTTAAGGGTGGCAAGATGCTGGAACAAGTTGCCCAGAGAAGCTGTGGCTGCCCCATCCCTGGAGGTGTTCAAGGCCAGGCTGGACGGGGCTTTGGGAAACCTGGTCTGGTGGGAGGTGTCCCTGCCCAGGGCAGGGGGCTTAGAACTGGATGACCTTTAAGGTCGCTTCCAGCCCAAACCGTTCTATGAGATCCAGCCTCTTTTGACTGGTGGTGAAACTGCTGAGAGTTTCCCAAGGCTCCTGGGGCATTTTTCTGCTCTTGCTGGCTGTTGTTCTAAAACTCCCCGGAGCGAGAAGTGGAGGATGAGAATTGCTCTAAATGCAGACAGATGTTATTTGTGTTGTCCCTAAGTGCAGCTGGGAGCTGCTGGCTGTGCTCTGTGTCAGCAGAAGCATGTACAGAAGGGAACTCTGTGAACATGCCACTCTACGGGGGGTTTAAATGTTTTTTTTTTTTCCTTTAACTTTTATAGGATGAAGAAGAGGATATCACTTCATTTGTTCTTAGCCCTGACGATGAGGTATGTGTTTGGTGTGTGGTTTTCTGTGCTGCCCTGTCAGGCCTGATAAAAGCCAGTGGACACTGAAGGCTTCCCTGCCTGGAAGTGCCCTGCATTTCCAGAGATCCCTGCGGAATCCTCTCAGGCACTTCTGTCTGTCTCCCCTTCTGGGCTCAGGTCAGACAGGAATGCTGAGAGACTGAGCTTCAAAAGTGTCATAGCAACTGGCATTTCTGTGCTTTGCCTGTGGGCACTGGAAGAAATTGAAATCTAGTTAGTAGTTAACGGTGTTTCTTTCGCCTTGCTTTTGCGCAGATCCTGGTGACAGGGAGCCGAGCCCTGTTGCTGAAGCAGTGGAACTGGCGAGAGAACAAGTGCGTTCGCACATGGAAAGCTGTGCACACAGCACCGGTTGCTAGCATGGCCTTTGACTCTACTTCAACGTTGTTAGCCACAGGTACAATCCTATTTCAGTGTCACATGATGGGAATGATATTGAGTGGCCCTTCTGCTTTTGAATAACGTAGCTCAGCTGGACACAGCCTGAGGTGGTGGCCTCCTGAATTCAGACATAATCAGAAGAGGTTTTACTTGGGTAGAAGTGATGTCTTGACAGACAAGGGATCCTTTCAGTGTTCTATCTAAAATATACTTAGTAAAATAGTGATAAAAATCAGGCATCTGTGAGATAGTGTGGTGTAGTTATCCTAGTGCAGAACTGGAATGCTTGGAGATGGAAGAGGGCAGGCATGACCTGTAACTTAATTGTACTCCAGGATTCTTGTCTGCGAGCAGTCAGGTTTTGCCCAGCTCTCTGAAAGTGTAAGGTGCCCCTGAGCTTCTCTTGGTGTGGGTTGTCGTTATCAAATTCATTTTTCTTTCTGCTGCCTCTGCAACCCATGAAATTTTGCAGTTGCTGATGTGTTGGACCTCTGGTCTCTCTCTCCTCTGTAGTTCATTCGTATATGCCCTTCTTTACCCAGGTGGCTGTGACAGCACCATTAAGATCTGGGATATGATCAAGCAGTACTGCACACACAACCTAAAAGGATCTTCAGGAGTTGTACAGTAAGGATGGGTCTCATTTGTCAGTCACTGGCGTTAGTGTGATGTTTGGACACTGGGATTGATGTGAAATGTCTGGAGTTAATGGAATGTGAAGGCCCGTTCTGGGCTCTTTTGTTTCCCGTTTTTTGAAATGTCTAGTGAAGGAGCAGGGCTATGACTGACTTTAGTCCAGAGAGAAAAGACTTGGATCAATAAATCTGTGTCGTGGTTTGGGCTGGGATCTAAATGGAATATCTGTGCTTACTACCTGATGCACTTCAAGAATGTGGGAAGACTGGCAAAGATCGGTTGTAAATTTTTCTGGTGGGTGGCAGAGGAATGAAGTCCTACAAAGTCCACTTATAAATTCATCTCAACTGATCCGTCAAACTCTTTGTGTAGAATGTGTATTTATTTAAATGTTGGGCTAATGCCAGCATGCCAGATGGTTTATTCCTGTCCTGTTCAAGTGCATCTCCTTCTGTTTAGCCTTGTTGAGTTCCACCCTGATATCTCCCGTCTGCAACTCTTCTCCTCCTCAATTGACTACAAAATCCGCATCTGGGACCTGAATTCCAGCAAGTGTGTTGCTATGCTGGATGGCCACTTCAGTGCTGTCACCTCGCTGGCGTTTGCAGATGGAAACACGCTTATTAGGTAAAACTTTGCAGAGGCTTAGCCTTTCTCTGCTGTTCTGCCTCCTGCCAGAGACCGTGTGTTTCTGTAGGGCCTGGGAAGGTCACCCTGTGAGGGGAAGGACTGCTACAAGTGTTCAGTCTCTGCTTGACTATACAAGCAAGTGACTGGAGGTCTCAGTACTCATGTGTCTGGTGATATACCATGCTGTCACATGGAAGGCTGGTGCCCTCTTTCACATGGGCCTCTTCCCACAATTCCAAATTGGCACTCAGAGCCGGAGTTGAATGGATTTAACACTGGAACTGCTCTTTTAACTTGCAGTTCTGGCCGTGATAAAATCTGCATGGTGTGGGACCTGAAAACCAGAGAAAGTAGACGAACCGTCCCTGTATACGAGGTGAAATTGCGTTTCATTTATTTGAGATCCTTTGTAGCTTCTAGGCCACAGTTTGTATGGTACCGCTCCCTCTTTATGTTCTTACATGTTGTGAAATCGTGTTTCTTTCCCTTTTACTTTCCAGAGGCCTTAAAACTCTGTCTGAAGCTGTTTATTTTCTTTTTCTCCTTGCCTGGTGTGGTCGTGTTAGTTCGAGGAAATATATGCCCCCAGTGCTGGAGGAGGAGGGAAGGGCAATCATGGAAAAAAAATTTGTTCTCATGTAGTCTCTTGCCTGCCTGTCCTTGGTAGCTGTGCAGTATGGGGTAGTGGAGTGGGGGGAGGTGGGGGTGTGTCTGTTGGTATGAGAGGGCAGTTGCACAGCTCTGGTTGCTGAAATGGGACCCTGGTCCCTTGCACTCAACTGGTGTTTGGCCAACTCTCTTGCAGAGCGTGGAAGCTGCCGTCTTGTTACCTGAAAAGGGAGATTTCTCTCAACTGGGTGTGAAGAAACAAGGGTTGCACTTTGTCACAGCTGGCAGCAAAGGTGAGCGTCCTGGCATGTCGCTGCTGGATTTGGAGACTGAAGAAGGACTGTACTTCATTGCTTTTGTTCCTGGGATGTGTGTTCTTTGTGTGGCAGAAGCCTTGGGCTGAACTTTGAGGGCTGGAGAGCAGAGCCTGGTCCTGAGGTCCTCTGACAGTAATGGATGAGTGGGATCGATTAGGCATGCTGTGGAACTTTAACTATCTATGTTTTCAAACTGCAAAAAGTTTGATTTGGGATGGAGAAGAAAAACTTCGTGGCCCTTCCTGCCACTGTGATTGGATCTCTTCACAGTCTCGCCTTAAAGCTGTGCAGCTTTTTCTAGTGGGCAAGGCCAGGGTTTGTTTTATATTCTTTGGACAATCACTGCCTAAAACAGTGTCTCTGACAGGTAATTTATATCATAATTTTTGTTAGGCATCCTGAAAGTTTGGGAAGTTGCCACAGCCGCTTGCGTGTATACCCAGCCTGTGCCCTTTGAGTCCAAGGAGGAGGCCAGCGAGCGCAGCCTCACCCAGTGCATGCTTGTGCCTGAGAGACATGAGATTGTCACAGTGTCCGTTGAACACAACATTGTTTTTTACGATGCTCAAACTCTTCAGCTCAGGAAGCAGGTAACAACCCTCAGCCTCCCTTTTCCTCTTCCTTTGTCCATACTTTAGGATCAGCTCTGTTCCTGGCGAAGGCTTTGTGCAGGGGTGCCCTCCTCTCCTGCCTGTTCTTGAGCTGTTCCTTGGTTACAAGTCAGAAAGCCAGTTTCACTGGTGAGGTTGTGTGGAGGAATATTGCACAGACACAAACATAGGAAAAGAAAACAGAACAGGCCTAGCCAAAAATCCTCCATCTTATATCTAAGATTATTACATGCAGCATTACATGAAAAGTAACAGTAACACAGCCTCACTGAGCATGGTGCCATTTGGTACTTCTCTAACCAGATGACTTCTTCCTGTTAAACTGTTCCTGTTCTGCCATCCTCAGCTTGCAGGTTACAACGATGAGGTTCTGGATGTGAAGTTCCTCGGGCCTGGTGATTCTCACATTGTTGTGGCTACCAACAGCCCTCAGCTGAAAGTGTTTGAACTGGCAACATTGCACTGCCAGATCCTCTATGGCCACACAGGTGTGTGTGATCAGCTCTGATGTACGTGGGTGGGAGGGAGATGTGAAAGCATTTCTTTGTCCAGCTTCTTGCTAAACTTTTATGTGGAGACTGGAGTCCTCGAGTTCTCCCTGGAACAGCATCACAAAAAGTTTTGGAGTTGTGCAGAGAAAGTATATGTTATGCCATCCTGGTTTTGCAAACACCAGTTTACTTTATCCAGGTCTGTCAGTTCAGTCCCTTTCACTAGCTGTGAGATCAATTTAAATTGGTATGTGAATGCAGGCTCTGAATGCAGTTTTGTGGCTGCAAGTGACAGACTCGCACCAATGCTGTAAGCAGCCAGTCACTCTGTAGTGAGTTTGGATATGTTCCTGAGTGTCCCAAACCTGTCCCTGGGTCATTAAGCAATGGGCTTATTAATTCATGCGTTTCTATTGTCTGATCTCAGTATTACTTTGCATCCAACTATTTTTTTCTTCTTCTGTTTAGAAACAATTCTTGCTTTGGATGTCTTCAGAAAAGGCCTGATGTTTGTCAGCTGTGCTAAGGTGTGTTAGTTTTCTTCATTTAATGAAACTCTTCATTTCTAGTGATCTTTATGGGCAGAGTTGTATTCTTTTTTGGTGATCAAGAAAGGGCTTTTGTTCAGACGGAATTCCTGTCTGCTACATCCCCCAAATATGAGGTTCTTTCACTATCCCTTTTTAACGTTGTCCCTGGGGAAATGCGATTGATTGTATTTTATTAGTCTGAAAGGAGATGTCTCATTCTCCAAGCGTCTTGCTCTTGCATTAGAGTTCAGAGATGTCATTAGTGTGAGGCTGATGGGGAGCTGTGGGTAAAAACCATGTTGGAAGGAAAGGTGTGGACTGCCCTGATACCCCCATAAATAAACCTCCATGCTGGAATCCCAGACTGGAGCACACAGAGTTTGGCTGTGTCTGCCCTCACCTGCTCTGATTAATTCAGGCAAAGGCTCAAGTTTGAGAAGTGAATAGTCAGGCTCATGGACGTGGTGAACACATGGGGAACCAATCACTTGTCAAAAAACCACAGCAGTTTATGTCCTCTCCTATTACAGGACAAAAGCCTTCGAGTCTGGCGGATGAACAAAGATGGAAGGGTGATCTGTGTTGCCCAAGGACTGGGTCATGCACATGGGGTAGGCGCTGTGTCTTGCTCAAGGTAATAAAAATCAGACGAGGGTTTATCTTTACAAGCATGAGTCATGGTTGCTTTGCTGATCCTCAGGGTGAATGTTTTGGTGGATGCCTGCCTCTGAGCCATGCTGTTTCTCATTCTTGGTTCCAGCTTGTCATGGTGCTCTGAGTTTGAAGGAAGGATAATTTTTTTGTTTTTTTTGATGCACATCTGTCTCTGCTTAAGTTGTAAAGTTTGCATTTCTTTGTTAGTCTAACTCCTGTTTGCCTTAAAGAGCAGCAGCTGGATAAGTTGCCCCATAAAGCTTGAGTGATCTGGAGAGGAGGGTTGGGGAGTGAAGGGAATGTGTCTATGAAGGCGCTTGCTTGAACAGCATGTCTGTTTATCAGCTCTTCTCCTTTCTCGGTGCTGCCTAACAGCCTGGAAAGCACAGCTTGCCTGTTCAAGAGCTGCTGTGGACCTTTGTCTGTAAACGATGAGAGCTAGCAGTGCTCTGGCTTAATGTCTGAATTGTTGGAGGCTGTCCCAGGGACCTAAGTAAAATGAAAGACAGCTTGAAAAAACATTAAAGCACTCTGTTTCACATCCCAGCAGAGAAACCATGTGTAGATCCCAGTAGGGGAGGGGAAGACCTCTTTTTCTGTGCACAGGAAGCCACTGTTTTGCTTCCTTACACTTGACATCTTTATTCCTTTCAGACTGAAAGAAAGCTTCATAGTAACCAGCAGCCAAGACTGCACAATCAAGATCTGGAATATCCCGGAATCCCTCACTTCCAAAGCAAAAGCGGCCTTGATCTCCAGTCCAGAAATCCTTCATGCAAAAGTGACTGAGAGGGGTCATGACAAGGTAAAGCTCATGTGGTGTTAGAACATGCTTTTAGTACTTAAACCTTTCTCTGTGTTGTACCCTACATTTATTACCTGTCTGAAAGCTAGAGCAAAGACTTAAACTGCTTTGCGCTCTCTGTACTTGTGTGACTTCTCTAGGACATAAACAGTGTGGCAGTTTCTCCAAATGACAAGCTCATTGCCACAGGCTCGCAGGATCGGCTGGCCAAGCTGTGGTCCTGTTCTGATTGCTCTTTGCTGGGTGTCTTCACTGGACATAAGCGTGGAATCTGGTGTGTGCAGTTCTCCCCGGTGGATCAGATCTTGGCCACTTCTTCAGCAGATGGGACCCTGAAGCTTTGGGGCCTTCGGGACTTCAGCTGTCTGAAGGTAATCATAGTCATAGGGTTGGAAGGGACCTCTGGAGATCGTCTAGTCCAACCCCCTGCCAGAGCAGGGTCATCTTAGAGCAGGTTGCACAGGAACGCGTCCAGCTGGGTTTGGAATGTCTCCAGAGACGGAGACTCCACCACCTCCCTGGGCAGCCTGTGCCAGGGCTCTGCCACCCTCAGGGTAAAGAAGTTCCTCCTCATGTTTAGGTGGAACTTCCTATGGTCAAGTTTGTGCCCGTTACCTCTTGTCCTGTCCCTGGGCACCAATGAAAAGAGCCTGACCCCATCCTCCTGACACCCGCCCTTTAAGTATTTATAAGCATCGATAAGGTCCCCCCTCAGCCATCTTTTTTCCAGACTGAAAAGACCCAAATCCCTCAGCCTTTCTTCCTAAGAGAGGTGTTCCAGTCCCCTGGTCGTCTTGGTAGCCCTTTGCTGCACCTCCTCCAGCAGTTCCCTGTCCTTGAACCGGGGAGCCCAGAACTGGACACAGCACTCCGGGTGCTGCCTCACCAGGGCAGAGCAGAGGGGGAGGATGACCTCCCTCGACCTGCTGGTCACACTCTTCTTGATGCACCCCAGGATGCCATTGGCCTTCTTGGCCACGAGGGCACATTGCTGGCTCATGGTCATCCTGTTGTCCACCAGGACTCCCAGGTCTCTCTCCACCGAGCTGCTCTCCAGCAGGTCAGCCCCCAGCCTGTACTGGTGCATGGGGTTATTCCTCCCCAAATGATGAGAACTCAGACTGCCCCTTGCTCTAGGCAACCCTTGCGTGCTACAGGGATTGATTAAGGCTGTTTCAAAATAGTATGTGCTGGTCAGTGCAGCTGAAATTTAGCAACGTGTCCATGCTGAACGAATAGCTATTCGGGTCTACCCTTGTTCTCCAGGATCTTGGATATGTAAGCTGCATACAAAGCTCCAGGACAAGAGCATCTGCCCAGTGCTTAAGTGATCTTTCTTTTCTAGCTAACCAGGGAGCCACATGGTTGATCATAGGGAAACGCACATTCACGCTACTGAAGGAAAGCTGGCTTTGCCTGACATAGCTGTGGCCACGAAGGAAAACCACACAAGCTTAAATTTCAGACTCACTCTTCATAGAAGAACTGTCTTTCCATTCCAGCAGTGTCTCACTAAGACCATGAGAAGGCGATTGCCACTCTGTGCCACGTTCTGCCCAGCAGTGTTACCTCACCTCATGCAGTGGCAGGGGAATCGGCCTTTCGGGGAGATATCCTATGCGGTTGGCCTCACCGTTCAGACCATTTGCAATATGACCTTGGCCAACAAGTTTAAGCAAGCAGGTGGTTTGAAGAGATGATACAGGGACAAGTCATTTCCTACTGCCCTTTTAACCTACACTAAAAGTCCTGAGAGTAGAGGCTGCTTTTTGGAACTTCCCTATTGGGGCTCTAAGAGTAAATATCCTCTTGAAAGAGGACTTTCTGGAAAGGCCTGGCAACAACTCTAACGCTTCTGAGCTTCCTTGCTGTTTTCCAGACCTTTGAAGGTCATGATGCCTCTGTACTGAAAATCGTTTTCGTAAGCCGAGGAACACAACTGCTCAGCAGGTAAGTGCCTCTAGACCAGGAGTCTAGAGGAAGATGTCAAAATGAATCAGAAGAGAAATCTCTTGGCTTACATCAGCAGCGGGAGGGAAGAGCCTTGTGCAGTGGATTTAGTTTTGGAAAGACTGATAGGAAGATGCTGTTTTTATGCCAAGCTTTCTGCTGGGGCTAACTTATCTTCCTCTTCTCCAGCTACGCTGTGGATTCTAGTTAGCTGCTGTGACATTGCTGGGTTGGTGACATACACTGCGGTTAGGTGGAGCTAGGGGTGCATCTCACCCTACTGCCTTTGGTGAGGGCAAAGCAGCCAGAGCTAAACAGTTATTGGTACCTGGGGATACCACCGGAGCGTATGAGGAAACGTAGGTAATAGCATTTCCCAACTAGGAGTCACTTGAAGGAATGCTGGTAGTACTGGGAACTGCTTGTTTGGAATTCTCAAGCTCTTTTGACATTTTTGGTTAATTCTACTCCTGTTTAAAAGGCACTGGAATGGGACAAGTTTATCTGATATTTGAGGTGGGGCAGAGCGAGAATGGATCTATCCCCTGGTTCTCTGAGTGAAGTCTGTTGTGTTTCTTTCTCTTCCGAAAGCGGTTCAGATGGTCTCTTAAAACTCTGGACAATTAAAACAAATGAGTGTGTGAAAACTTTAGATGGTCATGAAGATAGAATCTGGGGTCTTCACTCTAACAAGCAAGATGATATGGTTGTGTCAGCATCCAGTGACTCCTGCATCACGCTGTGGAAGGTACAGTACGGGGTCTTTCTGTGTTTCCCCTCTGGGTTAGAAATCAGAATGCAGTTGGAGAGCCCAGGATCCCAGGGGCTTGTTTGTCACTGTTCCAGCATGACACATGCTCTCCTCATTTTCTGCACTTCGAAACCGGGTCCATAAGGCATGTCTTCGGGTTTGGGCTGGGTTTCTTTTGCCATACTGTGTTTCCCCAGTTGCTGTTGTAAGAGGAACAGCAGATGGGCTTTAGCAGCCTGCCCGGTGCTGGTGTTCTAAAGGTGGTTTGGAGGGAAGTCGTGAGTTGCTGGATTTAATGGTTAAATTACTTGACCTACAGATTTTGCTGCAGAAATCTCCTAATCGCTTGATGGCTCCTAATTGCTTGATGGCTAAATAAAAAATAATCTGTATTAAAACAAGATTTGACAAAGTTATATTCTGTTTTTCTCTACAGGATGTCACTGAAATTGAAGAGAAAGAGGCGCAAGCTAAACAGGAGGAGCAGATTATGAAGTAAGTCGATCCTGTGCAATGATGAGCTGTGACAGGCAAACTCTGTCCAGTGAAGCTGTCGACACCTAGAGCCATCCAGCTCCATCTAATCCACATATCACATCGTTTAGCTATTTAGAGGCTGTCAAGGCACAGTAGTCTCCTCTTTGTAGTTTATCTTTAGTTCCTGCAAAGCCTTACTATAATACTGTCACCTTGACAATTGATTAGTTTCTTTTTTATGCACTGCTAAGATAAGCAAAGTCAAACCGCCAGAGCCTACTTTCACTTTCTCCTGCTTCAGCCAGCACTGAGTAGCTCAGGGAGCCCTTGAATGCGCCAGGGTAATTATCTGCACAATGAGGGCACCGAGGCATTCATTGGCAAGCACCATTAACTTCTTGGCATTAAAGCTCTGCACGCTATTATTGCCAAATCTGCTGCTTTCTGTAGAGAGTTTTTTTCCACCAACCAAATACTTGTCTCACTCTCTTGACCCTGATTTGTTTTCCAGAGAGCAAGAGCTTTCTAACCTGCTTCACGAGAAAAGATATCTCAAAGCTTTAGGGTTGGCAATCTCTCTGGATCGTCCGCACACGGTGTTGATGGTGATCAAAGGTGAGTCCACGTTGTGCTCTGAAGGCATTTTCCTGCCCTCTCTGCTTTCCAGAACATCTCTTCCAGGTAGACAAAGTCTAGAAAGTCTCATTTGTCTGAAAGACTCAGTTTTCTCTTTCTCTGATGAATCCCGTTTTCCTAAGTGAAATCGCCCTTGATAACAAATGGTCTCCGTGCTCTCAGCCCATGGGTGCGTGGGCTGGACTCCTGCATGGACTCTTCATTTCTCTTTTTCCACAGCCATCCTCAAGGAAACTGATGGGAGGAAGCACTTGGAAGAGAACATTGTTCGGTTGCGGAAGGATCAGAAAGGTTTGTTGTAACTTGGTTTAAAGTGATAAACCCATTCAGGTTAGGGGCTTGTTTTCTTAACTGAAATTAAAAGGAGAAGAATCTCCTTAGACTCAGTATTTACCGCTGCGCTCCCACCGTGCTGAAGCGGGACTGGCCTTGGGCAGCTTCTTTGTGATGGTGCTGCTCGTGGTGCACACCAGCAACTGCTCTGAGCTTGTGTGAGTGGCTTTGCCTGGCCTTGTCCCCGCCTTGTTTGGGATGTTCGTGTAACGGCTCAAGAAACGGTTCAGTGCATAGCTGTTCTGCCCGTCTGGGCTCGTCGGTCAGGGGGTGTGGGAGCTGAACCGCTCTGTACGACAGAAGAGATGCTTTCGAACTTGGCGTCTCCTGTGTGCCAGCACCATGGCACAGCCAGCCTGTACAAATTTCCTTCCTCCCTAGAGGCGGTGTTAGCATTCTTGGTGACGTGGAATACGAACTCTCGAAACTGCCACGAGGCCCAAGCTGTCATTGAAACCCTCTTGAAGCACGAAGCACCGGACAGCCTCCTGCAGTACTCGGGCATTAAATCTGCTGTGGAGTCCCTGCTGCCTTACACCGGTGGGTCACGCTGCTGGGACAGGCTGCGAGCCTGAACTCGCCTCCTGTCTTCTGAATATTCCCTGTTTGCCTTGATCTAAAGAGAGGGGAGGTTTTTGCCCCCCGTTCTGGTGAGCTTTCTCTCCTGTGATGCTAACCATTGCGTTTCTCTCTTTGCAGAGCGCCATTTTCAGAGACTGAGCCGTTTGCTACAGGCTTCCATGTTCATTGATTTCATGTGGCAAAACATGAGGCTGGCTGATGCAGCCCAGCAGGAAGATGTGACTTTGTGACCTTCCTCCTGCCAGTTGCTCCTTCTGGAGGGGAGAGTCTGAACTGCCTTCCCACCAGGTATGGCAGCTGGACTATTCCTGTATTTTATAATAAATTTTTGAAGTTTGAATTTCTAAAACCAGTCCGGCATTCAGTCTCCTTGGGGCTTGGTGAGAGGAAGGGGTCATTCCTTTGGCCAAGCTGTGGTTTCCCTTGCTATTTGCACACCCTGGATTTTCAGGCCCAGACACTTAAACAGCACTTAGTTTGGAGAAAAGGCAGAAGCGTTTGGTCTTTGCTGGGGATTTAAAGACTTTGCGGAGTTGGGAGACACTACGGGCAATGTCGTGTCACATCCCAAAGCCCAGCTAGGCGGTGCGTGTGTCATTGAATCAGTGTTGTGTCATTGAGTATTTTCTTTGCTTGGGAAATGCAGCCTGGGCCAAGGCAGGTCTCTCGCCTGTGCCTGCCCTGAATGTTAGCGCCTGGGAGGGAGATAAGTGCAATTTTAATTCCCCAGCTAACAAATTTTTTGAAGTACAAAAAACAAGCAGTCTTCATGGATATTTACTTGTATTTTATTTTAGTCTCCAAAATAAATGTAATAAAAATGTATAAAATTCAGAACAACATAAACACCTCACAAGTTATATTGCTTTTTTAAAAAAAAAAACAAACAAAAACAGATAATAACTAAAATTAAAGGTAACAATCTATTTAAAAGTCATTTTTCTTATAACTATTTTTATAACTCAATTCTAGCAAATAAACTTAGGACGAAAATTGCTGTGAGTTTCAGTAACTACCAGACCCCCTTGAAAGGGGAATATTTTGTTCGTAAAAATGAGCTCTGGCCCCCTTACCTGCTTGGGAAACGAGCTGTACTACAAGCATTTTTGTTTGTGTGCCTGCACACACATCTCTGTAGGGAGGGGTCAGAGAAGAGGTTCCTGGCCAACAGGTTTTGTTGTACTCGCAGCCATTCAGCAGATCCAGCCAATTCAAATATTTGATGGCCAGTTTCCACTACCCAAGTTGATCTAACCTTTAAAAAAAAAAAAAACCAAAAAAACCCAAACCCCAAGCAAACGCCGAAACACCAAAAATAGAGGTTTTTAAAAAATATATAAAATAGGTGGTTCAAATAAATAGCAGCATCCCATCAACTACCCCATGCCAATAGCTGTAGCTGTGGATTTCATGGGTGACTCTGTCACTTACTCTGGGTTTCGCTCCGCGGCTCGGCAGGGTGGCTGCAGCGCTCTGCCAGCTACCCCCGCGTGGGGAATCACATGGTAACGACTGTGACATTTTCTCATACTACACTGCAGGATGAATACCTGCCTGAGGGAGAATTAACTGAATCCGAAGTGACCGCTAACTTACAGAGGAGCTGCCGCATCCGCAGCTGCCGTGACTCCCCTGATGAGTTAAACCACTAAATTCCCTAAGTCCGGTAAAGCCCCTCCGGGCTTCCCGACCTCCCTGTGCGAGCTGCAGCACTAATCAGGGTTACCCAGGGAAGCAATGTTTGCATGTGAGTTCTGTCAGGATCTAATTGTGTCCTTGGAAAGTGACAACTCCCAAGCCCTCACAGTCCCCGCACCACTGCCCACGGCTCCTGTGGGATGTCAGTGAGGAGGGAGCCTGGCTCTCGGTCGTGGGGCTGGCCCAGGGCCGGGTCCGTGCCTCCCCAGCAGGGACTAGTGCACACTCGGGGGAGGGAGCAGAGCCTGGAGGGCAGGCCGGGTGGAAGACTTCTGCACAGCTTGCTTCGTGATGGTGCTGCACTTCTGGAGGATCTCATGGGCTGAGGGGCGCACGGGCATCTTGGGGACACAAGTGTCCAAGTCTGGGTCAGTGAGGGAGTAACTTAAATCAGTTGCAGATGACTCCACGAAGCCTGAATCGTTCCTGTCCTTGTGGGTGAGGTGTGGAGACTTGTTGGTGTGCATGGCCAAGGCGTGCTCCAGGGGAGAGCTCCTGGCCTGCTCAACTTCGGGCAGAGATCTTGACAATTCAGGCTTCCAGCTCAGCTGGCCGTCCCGCTTGCTGCTACTCCCTGAGCTGAGGGATGAGCTGTCTGACTCCAGGTCCGGGGTGGAGCTGGGCCTGGGCAGAGACCTTGATCTGCTTCTCGTAGAGCTCACGTCCTCTTCAGTCTTGTCAAGGGAAGAGCAAGCCCGCGCCCTGTGCTGTCCTGTGGCCTCACCCTGGGGCTGAGGAGCCGTCAGAGAGGAGCAGAGGTTCGGGGTGGAGACATTGAGTCCGCAGGTCATGATGGTCTGGAGCTTGTGGTGAGGATTCTTGTAGGGCTGAAGGTACATGGAGGGCATGTAGCCGGTATGGCCGTTGTATCTGAGGGGGAAGGATGAAAAGCAACACTGAAAAGAGCCCTTCTCCCAGCTCCAACTGAGGGGAGGGAGCAGAGCACCAAGGGGAAGAGGGTGAGGACTCAGCTCAGTGCCATACACAGGACACAAAGGGGAAAATCATCCCTAACCAAGGGCAGTCAACTTTGGGGGAGCTCCTCTGCACCGCGCTTGGAGAGGAGCAGGCAAGAAGCACCTGCAGCAGGTAACCGGCTCCCTCAGGGAACAACCGCTTCGGAAAAGCCTCCTTACCGGATCAGCCACCAGCCATCCTCAGATTTCTTGACCACCTCCACGACGACACCGTTGTTCAGCGAGAGCTCGTCTGCCTTCTGAGACTCGTAGTCCCGCACAACAAAGTACAGGCTCCCTGCAGAGAGAAGGGGGAGGTTGGTTTTGCCTTGTGGAGAAAATACCTCCATCCCTGTGACCAACCAGAGAGGTGTAGGGCAAGCGTCCCTGAGAGTGACTGATTTGCTCAGAGACCCACAGCTGAGGGTAGAGCTGCTCAGAAGAGCCAGAGATACAGGCAGGGACTCCAAACAATGGCTAAAGCGGTGGGGTTTTTACAGAACTAATTTTCTGAAGAAGGAATGTGGTGTTCCAGGGAGACAGAAGCAGACTTACCCTCCTCATTTGAGCTCAAAGAATTCTGGATGTCCTCGTGGACGTCAGTGTCTTCCAGGTACGAGGCTGGGAACCAGGCTATCTGCTTGTCTGTGTTTTCCACTAGCCACCATCCTGCAGAAAACAGGGAAGGAGAAAAAAAAAAAAAAAAGGTTTTTAACAGCTTGCAAGTGGACAGATGACCATAATCCCGGGGTAGGGGCTGCTCTGCTCCAAGAGCCAGGGGCATTCTGCAGAGCAGCTCAGCGCCTGGCTGATGCCGTGCTGACACTGTGTTCTTTGCTCCTGTGTAAATCCAGGTAAGGACCCCGTGCATACGAACACCCACCCGCACCCGGGATGCTACCGACTCGGCATTTGCCAAGCTATGAATCAACTTACGCCATCCATCCCTGAAAGCGAAGAATCCCTATCAAACTTACCAGTCATGTCCTTGATTAACACTTCAACAATTTCCTTCTTAGTGACTTTGAAAGTCTTGTTCTTTGTGTCTTTGGTTTCAAAGGTTTCGATGCATCTGTAGCTCTGGGATGCCTGAGGGTGTGTAATAGAGAGCTGCCGCCCTGGCTGGTTTTTCTTCCCCCCTCCAATTTCTGATGGCATGATCACAACACTGAAAGGCAAAGTTTAATATCAGTTTACTGAAAACTCACGTGCAAGGCTGAGTTTAGTATTAGTTTTGGTAAAATTGTCTATGCAGTAGGCTAAGAAAAGCTTAGGCATCAGAAACAACATCGACATATATTAAAGCATTCAGTAGAACTTCCCTGCTCTGCTGCCCCAGTATTTAACTTGTTTCTCATCTACCCCTATTCTATAACATTGCTGTTTCATGAAGACACATACAAACAAAAGGTACAAATATGATTTCACACCTGTTCTCAGGAAAGCAGGGATCTAAGTCTTGGGTCTGTGCCTTGAAAAACTGAATGACGTCTTCACCCTGGGAGATTTTAGCCTCTGTCTTCAGCAGCTCCTGGGAGTAAGTTTCCAGCAGTTTCAGTAATTCCAGGCACCTGTTCAGCTTCCCGCTCTTCCTGTGCTTTGAGTTTACGTCTTTAAAATGATAAAAGCGAAGCTGGTGTAAGACAACGACGGATCTGGGCGCTTTGAGAGCAGCAGTTTTTGCCTGAGCAGAGGTGTGCCCTCACCTACCGCCTTCCCACACGCAAGCCCAAACTGTAAGAAGCCGAGACAGCAGCTGTCTCTGCCTTTTTCATAGCTCCTGATACAATTTTTTAATATCTAGAATTTATCTTTGTTCACACATAAATGTTGCAAGGAGCTCTGGGCCAATATTTGGAGTATAATGTTAATTTACCAAGTGCAACTACCTATTAAAAAAGTCTTCCTGAGTTATTTTAAGTCAGTAATAACCCTGAGCACATTGCTGTAACCCAGCAGTGCCATGCCACAAGCAGGACTGAGCTGTTAATCTGTTCCAGAGGAAGGTCAGACTCGGATACTGAAGTCTACGTCTTCAGTTACGACTGCCCCCAACAGCTCCATCGTGTTTGTTGGTCCATCAGGGATTTGTTTTCCTTACCTTTAAACCGGGGTATTGTCCGTTCAGATCTCCTGAGTGAGCCGTTCTCGATGGGGAATTTTCTCTTCAGCTCTTTCTAAAAGTGAGGAGGAGGAGACAATAGTGATGCTTTGCAGCCCTGACACACGGCTGGGCTCCTTCCCCTCTCCCCGGGACGGGAATCCTGTTTTCAGGGAAATACTTACATGGAAACTCTTAAACTCTTCAAATGTCCGGTAGATGACAATTTTGTTCTGATCTGACCAAGACACAAACATCATGTATTTCTGTAAAAATAAAAGGGAAAAGAAGTGCATTTTTTTTAATTAAGTGTTCGTTATTGGATGCTTTCAAGCAGTCATCATTTGCCAACACGTGGTTTAGTTCTGGCTTCAGGCTGCAAGACTGTCACTTTAAAAAATTAAATAAAACATTAGACCTACAAAAATATTTCCTTAATTTTAGGGCCTTAAATGGGTAATCATTGTTAAAACCAGGGGAAATTTATGACACTGTGAACAGAAAGACAGCAGAATCTAAGATAACCATTTTCTTACGATATTAAGACCATTAAAAAACAAGTCCAAGACCCCTGTCCTAGATCCCAAGCCTCTAATCCCAGCACTGCGGGGAAATGAGTAAGTGTAACCCTGTATGAGTAATGCAAAAAGCCCGCCAGTTTCCCAGTTTGTAAATATTTAAGGAGAAAGAAAAATCCAATAGCAAAAAAAATAATATTAAAGTACCTTCTGCTTTCTGCATTGCATCAGGCCTACAGCCTTTACATCCACTGGGTACCTGCTGGAGCTCATCTTCCCCAAGGCTGCTGCTCCTCCCTCCCCGGGGCAGCTGGAGGCTGAGCGGAGATGTGGCTCCGGGGACGACTGCCCTGGTTAAATACGCTGGAGCCGGAGGCAGGGCACGGGCGTTGTGCGCTTCCTCCTCCGCCCGGTAACGCTGGCAGAAATTCCGTAATTTGGCAAACTACCGCGTGCCTTTTACCTGCCCCCCTGCTTTTAACATGCAAATATTCCCGGGTGCAGGTGGCAGGGGCATAGTTCAACGAGCTGGGGAGGAGAAGCATCTTATCTTATCACATCCTTATTAGAATAATGCTGGTAAGTGAGCCTGGCCCTGCAACCGGGTCTGTTTATCGTCCCTGGGTGTTGGGGAGGTCACCGGGGCAGCAACACCTGCTATGAACTGAAGCACGTTTCCAGGGACGGACATGTCGTGTTTATGGCTATATTGCATGGATGTGCCTGTCGGAGTTGCCTGCAGCGTGGGCTGCGCTCACACCAGTCCCAAAAACCGATTAGGAACGTGGCTTGTTGTCAAGCACAAATCAGTCACAACTCGACACGTGCGACAGCTGTTACAAATCTCTTCTCTTTACTGCTTTGTCCCATCTGCTGAGATGCTTCACTTCGGATGGATTTCTGGGAGCTGTATCGATATTTGCATGCTCTCAGAAATCAGTGGGAGATGCTGATGCCAATGTTGCTGGAGCAAAGGAGGAACAAGCACATCCATGGGCTGTAACTGGAAAAGTCCCAGAGCTTCTCAGCTGTAAATATGCAATGGAAACTCAGCTCCAAGTGCCCCGTTCTCTGTCCTGCCTCAAACCAGGTCTCCATCCCCCCCCAGGGCAACCACGGACCGGCTCCCACTGCCCGACGGCACTGCAGGACCGGTAATTACAGCCCTGGAAAGCCTGTCCTTTCACTGAACTGCTGCCTTGAGCGTGCCTCAGGTTATGACTTGGCTGATGGGCATCTGTGTGATCAAACCGCCTTCTCCGTCCTCCCTCCCCCTCTTCTTTGATGAAGCCTAAATTGAATCATTATCGTTATTGGAGCCCAAATTGAGAGGCTCAGCCCTGCTTTGCCTTTCATTATCCAGTTATAACTGGTGTCTCAAAACCCTTGGCAACAGCTGCGGATGATTTTTCATCTACCAAAAAAAAACCCCAGAATCTGAAAAGGAAGCCAAAGAAGATGCCTTCTGGATGGCCAGACAATACAGTGAATATGGCCCTGGTTTGCATTTCATGAGCATGTGAGGCTGCTCTTGCACAGCAGGACAACAGTTTCTGGGGACAGAGGGAGTGCTTTCGTTGCAGTTTAATCTATTGCTATGGGATATCTCTCCTCTGTTGGGAAGAGAAGGTTGTACAGAGAGCACTTTGGTCCTGTGTTTGGTTTGGTGGGAAAACCCCTTTGATGGCATCTCCAGGGCACTTCCTGGCTCAGGAAGCCAGGAAGGAGCTCCCCTGCGGAAGGGCAATGCAAAGCAGGTTGCTGCCCTCAACAGTCCCAGAATCGGACCCTCCATCCCTCTGTTCACAAAGGGTCCAGCAAAAGCATGTGCTGTTAAATCTACCGGGTTCAAAAGGTAAGGGTTTTATGGACAGAGAGAAAATCGCTTCATCCAGAGAGTTTATTCTTTACGATTGTGCCTATGTAGAAGCTGCCAGTCTCTGAGGTCGCAAAACACTTCACCGACTCCCTGTCATCGTACCCACGCTCACGGCCTTCTCCTTGGCAGCCAAGCCGCAGCCACGCTCGCCTTTACATGGCTGTCATGCGGCTCTCGGAGATGGCTGGAACCAAGACTCCCAACAAAGCACACTGGTTTGGTTTCCTGTCTCAGAGTAAACACAAACCACAATGTATTTTCAAGAGCGTAAAGGTTTAAACATATTTAACCTTAATAGGAAAGGCTAAAGACAATTAAGATCTTAGAAGAGCTGCAATCTGCAGGCACAGGAGACGGCCAGGGGAGATTCAGACAGCACCTCGCTCCATGGCCGCAGGTACTGCAGGGGTCAGTGAAATTGCGAGTTGCTAGTTTCAAAGGCTCCACTGTATTTCACCATTTTTAGGGAATTCAAGCAGAAGGGCAGCGTGGAAAAGGTATAATGAAATTTCAGGTCACCAGAGGCTGAAGAACCTGTTTGGAGAGTTGATTTTCTGGGGGAGGTTGGCTAGGGAGGGGGATCTGAGATAAAGCGAAACTTTAGAGATAAAGCGAGATATGAGCAAAATACTACTCAAAACTGGATAATTAGTTATTGAGAAAGCATATTGCAGAAGTAAAAGTCACTGCAATGCAGAAGAGAGGTATGGGGGGAAGAATGGCCAGGCACTACCCAGGGGTAATACTTCTGGTGTCATCCCCGAGAGCTCTGTTCAGGGCTCTGCAGTTGTCATCGTCGAGTATCAAGTATTGTTGGCTTGTTGTTGTCAAGTTCGATGTCAAGAAACTGCTCAAGAGATTGACCTAATGAGTCACGTCGTATCAGTCTGAAGTGATGCCATCTGCGAAACCAAAGAAAGGGCCATGCCAGATTGCCTCTGCATCAGCGCAAGTGCTCCTTAACAGCGTTACTGCTCCTCCTTCGCAAAACTCTGACGGGTCAGGGCCGTTTCTCGTGGAAAGAGTGTGGATAATTGATTAGAAGAGGCCATTGATTCCAGGTCTTTGCTGGATACATTTGAGCACACTTACGGAAAAAAAAAAACAAACCAACCCAAAAAACCGTCTTCCTGACATTACATCAAGTTTACTTTATCGTTTCTACTAATTCCATATCATCCTGCCATAAATTGGTACCTCCTTATGTGTAATTATTAACCGAAGGGTAGGAGTGGTATGCCTGGAAAAAGTAAAGCTCAGCGAGTATTGCTGGGCTCTGCTATTTCATCATCAGTATTTATTTACATAGGTTTCAAGGACCGCAGTTACTTTTTCTGTAGTCGTTTTACAAGGTACAAAAAAGATCATAAATTAGCAAGTAATATATAGGAGGGGACTGTCCAGGTTTGACAAGACCGAGGAAGCACGTGTTTTCCTCCATAATAACTGCAGACGTTTTGCAGCCTGCTCCAAGAAAGTCACGTACGCCTCGCAAAGGTGGAGCTCTGCCTCCTGCTGCTCGAGGAGCATCATCCCTGCCATAAACAGCTGCTTTGGGTGTACGAAATACTGTTTGTCACAGAAAGTGACTAAGGTACAGTCATGGGGAACCACACCAGAGTCCCTGCCCCAAAGAGCCCACGGTCTGAAGGACAGGGGAGGTCATCCAGTGGCTTCAGGGAGTACCCCTGGCCACCCAGGCTGCCCCTCCGCTACTTCCATTACAAGACCAGCTTCCCTCCATCAACTGTAAAATCTCCATGACAAATAAATGCTTAGGATCTGGCTTTCTTACCATTTCAGAATGGATCAGGAATAACTTAGTCTGGTGTGCTTACCCAGAGTACGGCAGAGTCCGGACCAATCCCTCACTGCATCAGATGGGAGCCAGAAGCAGAGTTTGAGCGTGTGGATGCTTGGGCATGCCAAAGGCAGCTCTTCACCAGCTCCACCACGGCCATTTTCCAAGTCTAACAAGCAAGGGCCTTGTCACAAACGCACACACACACAAAAGAGAAGGAGCTGTGTTATGAACAGCCTTTACCACACATAGAAGTCAGGTCCAGGATGGTCAGTGACCTGCACGTCTCATCACTGCAGATGTGTGGGACTCTAAATCAGGCTTTTCTCTTTCTATGCCCAGAATGGGAGGAACTGCTAGAGGTGAGCCTCACTGACCTCTTGCAAACCCACCAGGGAAAGGCAAAGAGAGAAACAATCCTCAAACCACCCGTGAGATGCTACGACTGCAAGGAAGAGATAGGAAAAGAGCCGCGGGCACAGCCAAAGGGGGCCCTCGCCTGGCACAACACCAGCAGGAGAGCTTCATCTTCTCCCACCATCACCTTCAGGATCAAAACCTGCCCTTTGCTGTTCTTGAAGGTCACCTGCAATAACACATGACCTATCAGCACCTTTAATGAAAAGCCCAGCTGCTAAAAGCTGATTTTTAAGAGTACAAAGAGCTTTTAGACTTCAAATAAATAGAGAAACAGACGTTTATTTAAAAAAAAAAAATCAAACACTGGAGTTGACAAAAATACCCTTCACTTCATAAACAAAGGAAGCAATTGAACTTTCACGCAGGCTGGGATGAGAGATTTTGCAATATCTAATCCAGAAGAAGGTATTTCATTTCCTCCTAATTTCAGCAGCTTTTGAAGCATTTTTTCAGTGGCCAGTGGAAGCAGAAAGACTTTGAGCACACGCAGCAGCGTGGCACTTCTCCACCCCGAGAAGCGGCTGCCTTGCAGGAGCTTCAGAAGATGCAGGTCCATCTTCAGTGCAGGGGCTCATTAACTACTCACAGGCAGATTTACTTCCTGATAAGCAGGGCTCCAGCATGAAGAGCTGTGGTAACTGGCACTGGATGTACAGTAACGGGAGCTGGAGGGTAAGTATCTGCAGCGGGGCTGTGCGCGGGACCTGCCTTTCCACGTGATGAACTTGCCGTGTGTGTGCACAGCACCAAGAACGCGTTTTGCAATACCCACAAGCTGAATTTTCATTCAGATCCCAGCTAATCGCTGCCGCTTATAACAGTGTTCTCTTGCTACGGAGACCAAAGATCCGTTAAGGCTGAGCGTGTTTCTCTGTTCTCCAGCAGCTCAGGCTGGTAAGGCAGAGTTTGCTGGAAGGAAAAAAAAAAAAGTAATTTTGCAGTGCTGCTACCTGAGCTGTCTTAGAAACAGTCCCAGCCAGCAAGGCCTCCTATGGCGGTGCTGGGAAAAGGCAGCGCTCATTTTCTGCAAGCCCCTGATCTGCCTTTTCCACAAGGAAACTCCACGTGATCGCTGTGGCTTCGTGAGCCAGCACGTGGAGAGGGGCTGTCATTCTCCTCTCTGCTCTGCTGTCCTCTGCCACCCTCCCATCTCAGCGTGAGTCCCACTCCTTTTAATCTGCAATCTCCTGTCATGGGCGTATGCCCGGGGCATCCGTGGTTATTGCCCCCACGCAGGAGACCAGGGCTCAGGACATGAGGGTCCTGTCCCCTCGGGTCACTGACAGCATGGCCACAGCCAGACTGTTGGTATAAAATCACGGCAGCACATCAAACTCCTCAAACCCCGCATCTGCTGGCTGAGAGGGGTGAAAGCAACAGAGCGAATTTTCCTTGAAATGCCCTCAGGATCCAGCTGCCCAGCCCAGGGAGAAAGCTGCCTTTCACAGGATGTTTGCTTGCCGCCTGGGGCACAACAGACAGGCCCCTATTTACCAAGCACTTGTTGCAATGATTTCATAGCTCTCTTATAAAAGTGGCATGTTTCTCTAAGGTTAGGCAAAGGACAAGAGCATGATTCAAGAAGAAAACTTCCAGGAAGGAGGAGAATGTAAAGCTTAAGCCCCTGCACAAGAAAGTTTTCTGCATCATTTCCTAGAAGGAAAAAAAAAAAAGATGTTTGATGAGCACGTTGCATGGTACGAGGCCAATGCAGCGTGTGTTCACGCTGGGACCTGGCTATGTGATGTGAAGGGAGACGGAAGGCTGGGTCGAGTTTCCGAGGGGTTTCAGTCCTGAGGAGGCTGTGCCTCTGCAGTGCACCACCTGCTCCGCACACTCCGAAATCCGTCAGGGGAAAACCCAGTGACACAACCGGTACAGCCACAGCAAGCGAAGCAAGCGCTGGTGAACACGTAGAAATACTGTTTTCACTTGGGCAAAATCTATTCTTGCCTCATGCTAAATATGGCAAAGTCTGACCAGAGACAACACCATTGTATTCCTGCCAGATTAGTCAGAGAAATGCTCGTGCTATTCTTACCCCTTTCCTCATTCCGCACAGCCATCAATAAGCAGAATACACAAAGTGTCTTACCTCTCTTGGTGTATCCACCAGCGCTTGAAGCTCAAGTTCACCTTTATTTCAGACCAAAGACAAGACTTTTGCATTCCTTTCCCCCTTCAGAAAACAGGGAGAACAATATTTGATCTTCATTCAACAGCCTGGCGGGGAGAAGAGTAATGTGGAAGAAATGTTGTTTCATTAATGTTTAATTCTCAACGATTCAACACATTCTTATAGCAATTGTTATCTGAGCGAAATCTCTTCCTCCACCACTGATTGAGACTTACTACTGTCTATATGCTTTGATCTACTTGTAGAAAAAGGAATCACCCGACAACTAGGGAGAGCTGCATATGGATGAGGGAAAAGACAGAAATCTCCTATCCTGTACAGGACAAGCCCTTTTAAAAGCACATTTCTCATAACAACAGGGTCATTCATTTTTAGGAGATGAAAATGGGAGTCTCCAATAAGGAAGGACCCTCAAAATCCACGTGGGAAACAGCATGCTACAACATTTTTAAATGAACTTCAAATAGCATCTTCTTACTAAAACAAAGGGTGCTCCTATCGTGCAGTCGGTTCTGCTGCAGCAGCCGGAGCCCCAGTCCCCGCTGGAGCCCACCCTGAACTCTCCTGCCGTTCACAGAGGGCAGTCGGGCCAGTCTCCTTTCGCAAAGCCAAGAGGAATGGGTGCTGCTTGCTGAAGATTTTGTGCTTTATTTTACACAAGCACAAAAGGAAAATCCCAGTTTTGCTGTGTTTGTGCTCAGAATGCATTAACTGATTCCACGGATGCTCGGACAGAGTTTGAGATGTAGGAGGCACAGACTGGAGTATGACACAAGCGTCGGAGCACTGGCTGTACCATCTTGCACAAAATAATTTGGTTTTCTCCCTATCCCTGCTATTGCAAATATATACACAGGTACTTCTGAATTCTCATTTTAATCAGCAAGAGGACCCACAGGTTAAAACGGCACAAACTTTAAAATAACATGCCGCAGTCTCTGGGGATAGATCCCCAGATTTGAGCAAGGAAGAGTCCTGGTCCCATCTGTGCGAAGTCTTACATCTCAGACCGTTTTGAACAGATTTTAATAGTTCTGGATGGATATGAACTGAGATCAATGTCTCACCCATTCGCTGGCAGTGAAGTGTGTCAGTACGGCAGCAAGCTCCTTCCTGAATATTTGGAGCAAATTCACGCCTTGTGAAATTTTGCAGGTGATGCGTTTCTTGTATACAAGCAAAACTGTTCAATATGATTCACTTATCTGGAAATACACGTTATTTTTTGATGCTGCAATTTCCTAGTTGGCTGTAATTTCACAAATACCCGCATGGCTAATTCCTGATGCTGGCTTTGCAACTGGTTGGGCTTCAGGCTCACATCCTTACAAGTCAATACAAATCAGCTTCCTGCTGATGTATTCCCCTGGAGAGGGCAACAGTTACATTCACTGGAGCTATCTATAAAACCATCACAAAAACCATGATAAGAAACCTGAGAGGTATTTTCCAAAGATCTTCAAATAAATTAGTAATAATCAATTAGTGGAAAGCCAGTGGTGTTTAGGTTCCCAAACGAAGCAGAAGGCTTTGTGAATATGATTCCGTGTTCTCTGGTCAAAATCTAACTTTTTATTGCAGTACTGGAGAGAAACGCATACCAGCAGGCAGTCCGGGCTCACTGGCTCTGCAGGCTGTCACATTTTCATATAATCCCACTGCATCCTAGAAAGTGGGCTGTGCAGACAGCAATGGTTTTGTCCTCTCTGTTCGTTAAGCCCATTATCTTTGAAAATTAGCAGCCTTTCTGTAGGTATAATCATACCCATGCATAAAACGAGCATCCTGATGTAGCCTGGGGTCACGCTGCTGGGTAGAGAGCTGCGTGAAGCCTCCTTCGGGCCACCCTTCTTTGGGGCCACCCTTCCTTGGGGTCACCCCTCCTTCGCTCAGGAGCTGCATTTAAGCTCGGGCCTTTGTCCTCCCCCAAAGCCCACTCTGGGTATGCCTGTGCCATGCATTTCGCCTATCCTGACTCAACTTTCTGGCCACGGTGCTGTGGGGATCAGAGGGCTAGAGAGGCGCCCGTCCCCAAAGGGGGTGTCTGACCCCAGATTCTGCCCTCGCGCTAGAGAGCGAGCAGAGGGATGCATATCTGGCCTCAAATACAGGTCATTTCCCGTTGCCAGCCCGTTTCTTCTTTCCCCGTGCACCCACTATCAGTTGCCTGTTCCCAAGCTCTTGTTTAGCAAGTGCCAAGATAAGAGCAGAACATCAAACAGCAGTCTTCCTCTGAGAAACGCAAACACGCCCTTTTCATTTTCTCAAGCGCCAGTTTTGCGGATGCTTCCTGGTAATTACCATCATTGCCATTCTGCACATTACCCTGTTCCAGTCACAGATTACGCAGCTGTAAGGAAGAGGCACCAATTCAGTAGACTTGAGTGAGCCCAGTCTTGCAGACATAAGTAATTGAAAAATAGGTGCTTTGTTGGCAGTGCCCACACCCAGGAGCACTGCAACGTGCCACTGTCAGCAGGTGCCTGGACTGCAGACCGAGGAAGCCTCGGGCAGCGTGGGATGGAGCTGTGCTTTGCTCCCTGCCCCCAGGAAGCAGCTGCTCTTAGGAGGGGTCTTCGTTAGGCGCTCGTTTGGTAACACGCTGTACCACACTGCCAGCTCCTAAATCATAGAGGGCTGGGTGGGAGCGTGCATCACGCCAGCCTGCCAGGGCTCTCTGCGGGTTCCTTCACCCCGAGTTCCGTCCCCGCCGAGCGTTCGTGTCCCCCGACCACGCTGCAGCTTCTCTGCCTGGTCTGAGTGCCCTCGGGCAGGCTGGGAGCAGACAGGGCAGCAGCGGGGCAGGGACGTGCAGGGATGCTCCAGTGTCACACAGTCCCGGTGAGACACACGGGGCTGAACACCAGTATCCACCAGGCTCCTGCTGGGATGTAGTAGAAGGGATGTCCAAGGAGAGCGGGAAGGAGGGCTGCTGAGTCCTTCCTCTCGCTGCGCTGTGTCCCCTCCTTTGGACAGAATTAATTAGGCTCTGCGCTCGGATTCAATTAGAGACAGGAAAGTGGATTTCCTCTCTCTGATTTGAATTTAAGCATCTCTCCATTTTTTTTCCTCACCTGCTTTGAACCAAGATAATGCTTGCTGTGAGGGCAAATAGAGAAAACTGGGAGCACCTTTTCCTAAAGAGTCAGCTCTTACAGCCGACCAGAAAAGGGGCAGGGGGAGCAACACGGAGCACAAATCCCTCTGTAAACAGCTTCTTTCCAGGTTATGAACTCCTCCCTTTTAAATAAAACATGCTTGTATTTTAACTAACTCAATAAATGAAATCACTAACAAGAAAGCAAACAGACTGTTAGCAGCCAAACAAGGAGATTGCTTTGACTTAGAAACAGTTCTGCAACTATTTAATTGCTTGAAGGCTAAGCAATAAAGCACTGTAGGAAATTCCCCGGGTCTCTCTTCTAGATACCAGCATACCTTTTCTTCCTCAATTTAAACAAAAGGAATGAGATTATCAACATAATTTAAATATTTATTGGTGTGTAAAGAAAACAAACATAAAGAACGTCGTTTCCCCTACTTGATCTTTCCTTCGCGTGTAAAATTTATAGTTGTCTATAACTTTAGACAAAGCCATTTCAGTAGTTCCTATCAGTTACTCATGTCTCTTCTCCCTTCCTCATGAATATCAGCAAATAAATGTTCTCATGAAATTGCAAATAAAAAAAATAATGGAGCACTCATAAATAGGAGGCACAAAGATGGAGATCCAGATCATCAGCTCAGTTCTGCACAGATTGGGAAACAGACCATCCATTTCCATATAAAGCATACTAAGTTTTGAAATGTTTTCGAAGGCAAGTCTTTGAAGTATTTCTCTAAAATGACGTATTACCTACTAAACATTTTACACCATGCTGTGTTAAATATATCGGAGGATAACAGCTGAAAATGAGCGGTATTTTTCCAGCAACTTTCAAACAACTTATGTCTTTGCAGAATTGGTGGCACAACTGCACTCAAGATTGGGTAAAAGGCTCAGGATGAATTTCAAATAGGCTATGGAACAGCCTGGAAGGAATAGGATGTGGAGAAGTACAGCTCTTTGCAGGGGCAGGTGCTGCTAAGGAGAAGGCCCCAGGCCGCGACTTCCTGAAGGGACAAGAAAAGGGCTGGTGCTGCCTGAAAGGAAGAGAAGGAGGAAGGGGAGGCAAAAACCTGCCCCAGCCAGCCAATACAAGATTTCTTAAGATGATATTTTAGTCTACCTCCATCCCGTCCATACGTTTGTTTGTATTAAACAAAATAACCATATTTTTTACTTGACCTGACATGAAGAGGTGAAAAGTGGAGATGGATACAAAATTCACATTCTGGAGTGTATTGTCCACAGTGGGAGATTTATCCTGTGGTCTCAAAACCTCTAATGGCACAACAGCGTCAAGCCAAAAAGAAGGAAAAGAGCAAGTCTGTGCTGCCCTCCCACTTTTCATCGGCTGACCCCTGTAAAAACTACTCTTGCACTTCAGGTGGTCAAATCAGCCAAAAGCTGATTTGCCAAAAGCCAAAATCTGCACTTTCAGCGAGGAGCCAAGCTGCAGATAATTAACCTTTTCAAGGGGTGAGAGACCCAGCTGTGAAGCTAAAGCTGTGCTGGGCCATCACCCAGGTTCAATCAGAGCTGGGTCACCGTCCTCACATGCTCGCAAAGCCTGTGGCTTGCCAGGAGTAAAAGGAGAGCTGCTGAATGTCCATTCGAGACCGAAGAGCTGGGGCAAGGCCTGGGCTCTCCTTCCCCCCAGCTGCAGATGAGGGCTCACTCCTTTGATGTACCTGCCTTTGTGTAACACACACACAAACGCTCTCAGAAAACAAACAAAAAAAGTAAATCCTTCCTCAATATAATTTTACAAGCCAGGTGTTAAAACACATAAAATTTGATACGGGTGTGTTCTGCTATGGTTATACAGGTTGAAATTGAGTTATCACAGAACCATAGAATGGTTTGGCTTGGAAGAGACCTTTAAAGGCCATCTAGTTCAACCCCCCTGCAATGAGCAGGGACATCTCCAGTTAGATCAGGTTGCTCAGAGCCCCGTCCAGCCTGACCTGGAATGTTTCCAGGGATGGGGCATCTCCCACCTCTCTGGGCAACCCGGGCCAGTGCTTCACCACCCTCACTGTAAAAAATTTCTTCCTTATATCTCATCTAAATCTACCCTCTTTTAGTTTAAAACTATTACCCCTTGCCCTATCGCAACAGGCCCTGCTAAAAAGTTTGTCCCCATCTTTCTTATAAACCTCCTTTAAGGACTCAAAAGACCGCAGTAAGGTCTCCCCAGAGCCTTCTCTTCTCCAGGCTGAGCACCTACAACTCTCTCAGCCTGTTGTTTGCTCTTTAAATCACACTGCTGACAGTGTCTCTGTGCTGGAGATAACGCTGAAGTGCCCTTCAACATTGCCGGCACATAGGAGAGCTGCTTCATGCCATGAGCTCTGCTGCACACTGCATATATATATATATATGTGTGTGTGTGTGTGTATATATATACACACACATACACACACACATACAGATGTGAGCTGGACAAGAGCTGGCAGGAAACTCACATCACTGCTCCATGTGAGGGAAAACCTGCCCTGTTCTCCTCAGACACACGATTCAAACCCAGAGCGGGCTGCTGTATTGTCAAAAAACATCAGAAACGTGCACTTCTGTGTGTGGTGTTTAACGGCAAACACCCGGGACGAGCCTCCTCATCCGCACACGGGAAAAACCCCGTCCCTGGAGCCAGCGCCCGGCCAGGGGTACAGCAAGGCCCTCCCGAGGTCCCGGCCCCGGCTCCCGGCGCTGCTCCCGCCTGAGGGGACCCGGGGACAATTCAAATGGCGGCCTCCCGCGACGGCCGCCCCGGCCCGTGGTGCACCGCGGCGCCAAGATGGCGGCGCCCAGCGAGGGCCGGCCGGGTCGTGGCGCCTCGCCGTTCCCGGGCACCGAGAGCGGCCCCTTCACTTTCCCCTTCACCGTCCCGCACGGTGCCGCGGGCTCCGGGGCGGAGGAGTCGTCCAAGAAGCCGTGCCGAGCCTGCACGGATTTCAAGAGCTGGCTCCGCGAGCAGAGGAAGCAGGCGGCCCCGGGCGGTGGGGTGAGGCGGCGGCTTTCCCGCGGCGGGAGCCCCCTCTGTCACCCCCGGGGACATGGCAGAGCTGTGAAACGGGTCTCCATCCTGCCCCCCCCCCAAGTGTGATGGGGCTATATGGCCCCCTCCTCGGGGTGTGAAGGGGCCAGGGGCAGGGTTTCCCCTCTGGGGGGGTGTGAAGGGGGCTTCCATCTTCTCCCCACCGGGTGTGAGGGGCGGCTGTGTCGTTATTCCCCACAGAGAGTGTGAAGGACCTGTGATCCCCATCTAGGCCTCCCACCTGAGCAGAAAGGGGCTGTTTCCACACCAAGCGCCCACATCCCCTCACAACCTTCTCTTCTGCTCCAGGAGCCGGTGGTTGTGGAGGAGAAAGAGCCCCCGCCGGACTGTCCCCTCGACAGCGAGCAGCTGGGCCGCAACACCTGGGCGTTCCTGCACACCATGGCAGCGTACTACCCCGACCACCCCACCGGTGCCCAGCAGAAGGAGATGAGGGAGTTCATCAACCTTTTCTCCAAGTTTTACCCCTGCGAGCACTGCGCTGAGGATCTGAGGGAAAGGTGAGTTGCTTCATCTTTGGGGTTTTTTTGGTGGCAGCTGCTGAAGGGGGTAGCCTGAAATGCTGGGCTGCAGCAGCTGTTTGCATATCGACAGCTCTTCCTGCAGTTGGGATTTGTAGCTACCGGAACTGGTTTCTTCCGTTATTGCATCAATTGGAGATTCACTTACTCAGAAAACAAATACCTTTTCTCGTGCTGTTAGGTTGCACGCTGCCTCCAAGACCTCCCTGAGGCAATTTTGGGATTTTCTGGTTCAAACTGGACTTGCGCTTAGTTGTGGAATTAGACTGGAACTTGAAATAATTAGGCTTTCAGGAGGCAAGTGTTCTACCCCTTGAAAATCTCCTTTATTGGCAACCTCAGCAGTGGAGGCAAAAACCGAAGTGGGCTGTGATATTTGATAAAGTTTTCTGCTCCTGTAACTGTCACCTTTTTTCTTAAAAGTTTCAAGTCCTCTTTTTTGGATGATGAATGCACAAAAAAAGTTTGAAACCTAATTGTTGACTTAGCAGGCATCACGTGTCAAAACAACTGCTCAGGTTTTTTTCATTTATTATTCTATTTTTTTTGAAATTCGGTGTTTTGATGGACTCAGTACTTCTTGCTTTTTATAATAGATTAGCTGTTTGACTCCTCCATCTTCTAGTTGACAAGAGTAGGCAGTGAATGAAACTAAGCCAACTGCAGGCACCAGTATTTTATAGTGGAGGTTTGGCCTCTGATAATTACTGATCTCTGTGTGCTCTCTTCTGGGTTCTCTTCGTGACTCATCTTGCAATAGCAGAAAAGGCGACTCTGGCTGGCTGTGTGCTGTGTACCCGCTTTTGGTATTGGTGACTGTACAGTTAAAGTAACATTTGTTTCCTCTTCCCTGTTTGCAGATTACGTACAAATCAGCCTGATACTAGCAACAGAAATAACTTCTCCCAGTGGTTGTGTCTTCTTCATAATGAAGTGAACAGGAAACTGGGGAAATCTGAATTTGACTGCACTCGTGTGGATGAACGCTGGCGAGATGGTTGGAAAGATGGTAGTTGTGATTAATCCATAGAGACTGCTTTGGAAATCTAACAGACCAATTCAATACGGTGTCAAGTCACTACAGGGAGATGTGCGAGTAAATAACTGTGTGTTTGTGTGCTTGTGTGTGTGACTGATATGGATTCTGGAAATAAACCAGTTCTAAAAGTAATTTTGAAAATCTTATCCTAATAATATTTTGATAAATGGTTACATAAATATATTACCTGAGGGTCTGAGGCCTTACATTTGACACAGGACTTGCCAGAAACCTGTGAAATTTAGCCACTGACAAACTTGTGGAGACTCGTCATGACATTTCTTTATTTTAGGGTTATTTGTCTGGGCTTAGAATTTGTTTTCCCTGAACACAGTTGTAGAGGGCTGCCTTGTGGCATTTTACATTTATCTGCAGGCATTATCCCGATGTTTTAGAAAATGCATCTGAGTAATGGTAATTTTCATTTCTGTTGTTCTGATAGAGAAAACTCATGCTATGTTTTGTGCCAAGTCTGTACCCTCGGATCTCACTTTCTGAGATCTCCAACGCTTGTTGTTAAACATCTGTCCATTTCCTTTGATAAAAGGCCTGAAGGCAGGTACATTTAATTTAAATACTAAAACCACGGAGCCCAGATTTCTCATTTTATATTTGTGTTTCAACTTGCCGTGTAAGAGGACGTTGTAGAAAGGGAAACTAAAGCAGGACACAAAAAACAACCCTCATCTGATGAATGGAATGAAGTATCAGCTGTGTGAAATTCAAATGTTTTAAATTGATTGCTAATTTTCTTTGTATCCAGAAATGGTATAATGATAAGTTCTACTGAACTACTTATTCTTAAACCTCTTTTCCTCTGCTGTAAAATTTTGTCTGCTGTGAAAATAGCTTGAGACTGATACCTGTTATGAAGCATATTCAGCTTTGTTTAGCATACAGTATTTCTGAGATGTCACTCTAGTTTTGAAATCCTTGACTGATAACTTGCTGACCTGGTTGATTGCCTGATCTGGTATTATCCCCTAGCTAAAAATCTCTCTAGAACAAAAGGACTTTACAAGCCCCCTGCAGTATTTGAGTCCTGCTTAAGACTGTGATGTCAGCTTTACATAGCATTTATTGCACAGGGGACTCAAAGGAGTCACTAGGGTAGATTCCCTGTGTAAAAACTGGTCAGAATCCATGCTATGTATATTTTTCCTAGGTAAGGTATACCGCATCAGTGTATTCATACATAAATGTGAATTTCAGATTCAAGTGAAATAGCAGCATAAGTGTTTTACACCACAATGCATATAAACATGTGTCTCTATAAAAAGAGACAGCTTACAAAAAGAGGAGTCAAAATAATTTCAAGTTCTTAAAGTAGATAGTGATGTCATGCCCTTATTGCATTTCTGGCTGTGAAAAGTTTGCAGGAGTTTGCACAACCCGTGACAATAGTAGGCTTTTTCCTTCTGTAGTTCCTCCTGAGGTTTTCTTGCGTCTTTTAGTGAGCTTCCTTATTTCATGCACGACAGTATATTTGTAAACTTACTCTTGCTGATAGAGTGTTACCTGGAAATGTGAATGATACTTTTACAATAGTATTAGAGCGATGACAGCTCATATCTAAGAACTTTGATCTTCAAACGTGTGTGCATGGGGCTCCTTAGTGTTTATAAAAGCAATAAGAATTTGGGAAATACATTTTAGTGTTTTATGGCGTATTCAAGTTCTTTCAAGTTGGACCTGTTAAAACACTATGAGGCAAATTTTATGGACTAGTTGTTATTGAAGGTTTTTTATGTAATAATGTTTCTAAACACAAACCCAGCAAAACTGATGACAGGGTACTTCGTGAAGTATGCAGTCTGGCTTGTGACTTGAAGGTGTGATTCAGGTTATTAAAAGTGCTCAGAAAATTTCCCTGATAACGTGTTGAGGTTCCAGGCCTTGGTTTTTGTCTTTTTGGTAATAAACTCAGTCCCCAAAACAAAGCATATCGGTATCCACTAGTGGGGAGTGGACCAACAAAAAGGCCATAGCCCTCCCCTTTTGTCAGGCCTGATTTGAATTACTCAGTTCTGTCAGGATAGTTTCAGCAGCTTTTTCTTCTGAACTTGGCATTTTCTTCTGAACTTGCTTGTGCTACAGGAGGAGTTTACTGTTCTTCCTTTTCAATCTGCCCTCGACTATTCTCTGTGACAATTCTATTGCTCATGGAGCAGATGATTTCTTCCTAATTTGCTCCAGCGTAAAGGAGCAGGTTGGTAAAAAACCTGTCTCATCCTTTTTTGTCTTAATACTGAAAATGGGCTGGTTCAGTGAGTTGCACTTAACTTGTGCAAGCATACTTGATCTCCGCGGCCAAGTCCTGGGACCACTGCTGTCTCATGCTGGCATGAGGTTGGTGATAGGCAGGTGCATGGTAACCTTCCACCATACCGCAGTGTCTGCCCACATATTGAGAGCGTAGAGAGGAAAATAAACACGTATCCTGCTCAAAATCAGGGGGAGCAGCTGTGGCGACGGAAATTTTTTGTCACCTTGTGTTGTTTCAAGGAAGTGGTAGGAAGATATGTGCAGAAGGAAAAGCCCTGTCTGCCAGCACGTACTGTTCTGCGGTCCTGGCAGCGGTGCAGGGGTAGGGGAAGAGCCTTAAAGCTGAAGCCAGCATCTTTAGCAAATGCTTCCTAATAATGAGACCACCAGCTGTGGCTGCTAGGATGTGCAGTTTGTAACTTTGCTAAGTGGCCATTTGGTAAAACCTACGCTTGCATTCTGTTCTCTCATGTTTCTGGCTTTGCAGAAGAGCTTTGACTTAGATGTTTCTCAGGCATATCGTTATCTCTATGGACTTGACTGGGCGGGGGGGATGTTTTTTTTTTTGCTGCTCATTTGTACCACATCTCAAGTTTTACTCTTATGTAAGGAATTTCTATTGAAGGTACTTGTGTATAGAAAATTGTGAATTCTCTTCTAAATGCACTTGATTAAATCTAGTTTTAAAAATATCTGTATTCAAATTATATTTCCTGTTGATGTGAAAATAATAAAGTAACTGACTTCATTCCTGGCTTCCCTACTGCATGAGGCCTTAGGAAAAGGCATCATATAGTGCTGGTGTGTCGAACCTTTGCACGCTGATGTATTACCATCTGAACTTGATTGCTCAACTAAGGTTATGTGTTTCTGTCAGTGTATTGATCAGACAAAGTGGGGCTGCAACTGGTCCTTTTCTGGTGTGCTGCTGAATTGACACAATTCTCTGGACCAAGAGACTACAAAAATGCAGCAGAAGGACCAGCAGAAGTACAGCAGGTCCTTCCCCATAAGATCGAACTTTGTTTTATCTGGGGACTGATGGGATTTTTTTATGGGGTTCAAGTGTGTTTGGTTTTTTTTCGTTGTATGTTTCTAACAGCATCAAGGATAGCATTATAGTTGGGAGTAGCTCAAATCTTGCTGAATTTGAGCAGGATGGTAGAAGAGGCTGTTATCTACTGAAGGGCAATGTTTGTTAACTGCATATTCACTGCACAGCCATGCAAATCCCATTAAATTTGCCAGAAAGGGGAAGCTGCTTCCTATCAATATGAAGATCCTTTGCAAGACAAAGCACGGTCAGGAGCAGGTGCTGCCTAAGGAGATTGTGGGACCTTCCTCAAGAGCTGCTCCTATGTAATAGGCACCTCACTAACCTTTCAGCTTCACAAAGGACTTACTGTTTTCATGGACTGGTTTGCATTCATAGCTGTAATTTTTTCTTTTTTTTTCTTCTTTTTTTTTTTTCCTTCCTGAAAGCAAAGAGCAGGGAGCCACGAGGGAATTGTTGGCTTCATGAATGGGAGGCAGAGTTGCTTAAGCAAGTAATAAGTGCAGATGTTGGCAGAAGCACCACTATGCCTTTAACATTTTTCCAGGGATTAGCTGTTCCTTTGCAGTGTGTTGGGTGTATACAGTCTCCTGTTTACAGTAAGATTCCCAAGAGTCGCTTTGCTTGCATGTGTCTTTTGCTCCAGCCTGTTACAGACAATGTGTGATATTTCTTCCTGTTGGAGTTTTACAGGCTTGGAGAGGGTAGGGTTTAGATTTTGCTTGGCTTTTCTCCCCCTTCCTATCAGCATCAATTTTTATTTTATTTTTTTTCTGCTCCTGGAGTGGCTGTTCAGGTTTTTTGTCTGAATGATGGAAAGGGGCTGTTCAGTATTTTGTGTAGTCAGGAATAAACACTTCGGTAGAAACTGGCAACAAGGTCGTGTGAAGTCAACTCTTGATTTCGTAGGCTAATAGGAAATACAATAAAGCAGGTACAGCAAACCCACAGCTAATAGCATGTAGGCAAATCAGCAGTTAGAACACAGAGGACTGTCCGAGGGGATGGGGGTCAGCATCGGGGTCAGCTGGAGCACTGACCTGGACTGGCAAGTCCCCGATGAGCTGTACGTGAATGACATGTGATGCTTCCGAGCTGGCTGACACAGACAGTTCAGGTGTGTCTGCACTGATGCACAATTAATTCACAGTCAAAGGAGCTGGGAGATGGTGGTGCTTGGCATGCAGCATGCATCTACTGCATGTCAGAAAACTTGCCACAGCTTGAAAAACTATGGAACAAAGGGTGGTTCCTACCAACAGAGGATAAATGGGACTCAGTACTTTTATCTGTGCTGATGCGGGGGTATCTGTTATTGCTGTCAGTTCTTCGTTTTTGTAATTATTCTTAATGTTTCCGACAGTATAGTCGTAACAAGCAGCACTAGTATTTGCCAAGCTTTGAAACTCTTCTGTTCCCCTTGATGTGTGAAAATCCTGTCTGGCCATACTGGGCTCGTGAAGTGTACCTAATACAACCTGGAAAGTTACGCCGGCGTTGGTCTGGGCTCGCAGTGTCTGGCACGGTCTAGCACTTAGATGGTGGTCCTGGCACTCAGGCTGCCGAGTTCTGCACCTGCCTCCCATCGCCTAGCTGCATTGCTTCCTGCGGAAGGGTGCCCTCTGCTTCTTCGTGTGTTGTGCTGGTGCAGGCTGTTGGTTTTCCTTTAGAGAACTCCTAATGCAGAAAACTCTTCCTGGTCCCAAGTTTTCCCTCCCACATATCATACACCATCATGCTTCTTGGCTTCTGTTGTCTGTGACTGCGCTGTGCTTCACAAGGGTGAAGCTATGGGGAAAAGTTGCTTTGCATCTTAACCAAGCAAACAGTAGAGGGCAACAAAGCACGTATTTCATTGACTTTCCTGGTCTCTTACGTTTCTCTGGAACAGCAGACTGCTCCAGATACCAACTGGTTTTGCCTGATGCTAGTCCCTTTACTGTGGTTTTGGAAGGAGATTTTGGTGACTTCAGTAACTTTTCAAACTGGTGTGCCATACCTCCTGTATAATTACCTATATGAGGCATGTGTTATTTCTCTGTCTGCAGCTAAAATCTGTGCTTGGGAGTATAACAAAACACTGTCTGGATGCTATTTCCATCACGTTTCCTACCTGATCTTCAGCCCGTAGTCAGTCAGATATGGATCAGTTCAGGCTTTTATCATTAACAGATTGGAAAGGGCGAATTAATTTTATCTGATGATTTTGTAACAGTCACTTTCTTATACAGAGCACTGTGTATGTAATACAGGGCATTGCTTGCTTGTCGGAACGTGACTTCAGTTGTGGACAACCTTCAGGGGTCCTCTTGGTGGCAGGGGCTGCATTGGGTTAAATCCCGTGGCTTGCTTTGTTCCTCCTGTGGCTTGAGCCACGTGCAGATAGGAGCCAGATGTGTACCTTGCATAAAGGTGAGCTGGTCCGTGCACAACTGAGTTGTGCCACACACAGTCTCTTTAGTGCTTGTGCAGACACGTGTGGGCTCTTGCACAGACCACACATAGGTAAGGGGAACAGTACACAGCAGTCATGAAACAGGCATCATTTTTAGCCAGAGAAGGGATCAAACTTACGTGGTATCGTTGTCATCTGCTCTGGATGCTTTATGGAGAAAAAAGAGGATTTGGAAGGAAGATCACAAGACAGTCATGACTTCAGCAAAGCTGTTTCTTTTGAGATACAGGGATGTAACCCAGCCTTTCTGCATGGGAAGAGGTAGGAAGAAATCCCACAGAGTTTGATGGGAGCCTTGCTTTGAATTAGCAGATCTGTGAGAAAGAAAAAAGCTGAGTTAAATTGTCTTTCCCACGGCAGACACCAGGTGGCTATTTCATGCGGTCCCTCAAAGCTTCCATTTTTCTCAGAACACCAGGCTTTAGGTCTAAACTCAAGTCCCTGTACAGGATGGTGCTGGGTGGGGACTTTCCTTTCAAATGCCGAGTATGGTCAGGCAAAGATGGGCTTCCCCTGCTTCTTCTGTCCTTCACATCTGGTCCAAGCTACCACTACCAAGTGGGTTTCATGACTGTGCCGCATGTCATGCTTCTTAGATGGGGTAAAAGATATGCAAGGTATATAAGGCAAGTTCTATATGGCTAGAGCATGTGGTTGGAGACTCAAGAGACCAAAATTCAGTTCTTAGTTAGTCGTAAGCTTCTTGCTTAGACTCCAGGTAAATCACTTCATCTTCTGTAGCCACACTTCCCCTTCTGCAAAATGGGGGTAAAACCAGCAGTTTCAGCAGCTTTTGCCTGTATTTCCTATTTAGATGAAAATCTTTTTCAGGGAGGCTATTTTAATGTGCTTGTGCTGCGCAGTCCTGGGCCTGAGATTGTTCACTATAATAAAATCACTTGTTTCAATCCATCCCACGAATCTCCGTTACGTCAGGTTACATCTTTCTTTTGAATCTGAGGACCTGTTTAGTATTTGCTATGCTCAGTTAAAAAACTAAGTGTTTCTTATTTTCAGTATATCACTACAAATACCACATTCATTACGCCAACATCGTGGCCCTTATTTCCCCAAGAACTTGGGCAGTGGATCTTGCTTTGTTGTGTAACACGAGCAGAAACGATAATAACAAAAGGACTGAGCTGGGAGAGCTCCTTTGGCAGCAAAGCTTGCTGTAGCTCAAATGAGAATTGTAGAAGCTCTGCATGTCAGAGCACGGCTCGAGCTGCTCGGAGGCTGCCCTGTGCCCTTGTAGCTGTCAGCTCTGCTGGCATTACCATACCTGCTTAGCTGCAACACCGAGCAGGGAGCAGATGACAAGCACCAAAGTCAACTTGTTGGTCAGGCCCTACACGATGTGACTCCCTGTTGTGGTCCTAAGTCCTAAGATCAGCGTGGAAAATAGCTAGGGATCTTATTTCCTTTCCGTCTAGCTCCTCCCAAGGTGTTGTGCACCTTCATGTAGCACAGTGACTGAATCGGATTAGATTACTGGTTTGCCAAAAGCCCCAAACTTTTCATGCTATGAAATATTTTGAGAAGCAGCAAAGATTAAGCTCACTAGATGAGACATCAAATTTGCAATTGCACTACTGGAAAGCATTTTGAAACCCTCTGGGGGTTTTGTTCAGTTTTTATGAAAGTACTGAGATATTAACTCTTCTGTTCAAAACAAATGCTACCTCAGTTAATTGAAATCTGCTATCCAAATCTTCCCCTGGCACTTTCAGTTAGTAAAGTTTTCTGCATTTTTTTTCTAGCATACTTATCTTGGGTTTATACTTGCACAGTAACTGCTGAATCCCACCTGAGAAATGGCTGCATTTCAGAAGTGGATGAGTAACCAGCTAATAAATGATCTTCCAGATATTTTTGGATCTCTTAGGGTGGAGGGCATTAAGTAGCTTTCTAGTGATAGCATGCTAAGGTATTACGAATCAGGAAGTCCATTCTCTCTGTTAGTGGATGCTATGAATTTCTAAGCACCTCTCAAATATTTCCATCCACTCTCCTGTTTTTCTAGAGACTAATGGCTGAAAGCAATATTAGCCAAACTCTAATGAATGTCAAGCAAAGCATTTCAGAGTAACAAGTAAATGAACACATATCAAAGTACTGCTTCTCCCGTGCTGCCCAGGGAATGTGAAGGGCAAGCCGTTTTACCGCCCACACCCGTGCAAAAGACAGTGTCAGACCTCGCGGAGCTGCTGAAGTCAGTGGGCTGTAAAGCGTGGCCGGAGCCTGGCTGGCTCCCCCGGGGCGCAGAGAGCCTGCTTTCAGCTTATTTGGGTTGCTCGGCCAAAGTAGCCTCACTATAAATACACTGTCAAAGCTGTTCTGAGAATAGGGCAGTTTCACATCACTATTTTATTGTAAAGAAGTTAAGCAGAAAAGTGTGGCTGGCTGTTTTGCCTGCCAAATCAGCAGCATCCCACTGCTAACCTCTGACGCAGGAAAAAATATGGTCGGTCCTGCTAAATAAATTGTATTAACTCATCTTGTCTGTTACTGGGCTTCCTATGGGCCGGGTCCCGAATGCAGCACCGGGATTGTGAAGCAGGGTGCATTAGCCTCAGCCATCTGCTTGGAAATTTCTTGCAAGTGTGTTCTGCTTCACAGGGTGACGCTAGCATCGCTTAAAATCCTTCAGCTGACAACAGGTAACTTGGTAAGCTTTCATAAATTGGTTACGTTCAGCCATATGTCCTTGAAAAACATCGCGGCTCTTAGCTCTGTAGAGGTAGCTGAAGTCAGCCCTTAGCTGAGTGGGTAGGGCTGACTCGAACAGGCTTTGAAGAAGGAGAAAGCCCCACATCTTGTCTCCTCAAGGCTGTCGTGTCCATGTACTTACCCCAGGGTAAAGACCCGATCGCTTTTTTGTGTTGGAGACAAAGATTAAGAAGTCGGTGTGACTACAAGAAGCAGGGGGCAAACCCATGTTTTCTGCTACCCTTAATTAAACTCACGTAAAATTGAAACATGGACAGATCTCGGGCGCTTGTCTGTGTGCCGCTCTGTTTGTTCCCTGTCACTGAAATCCAGGGGGAATGGTAAATGCAGACAGAACTTGTTCAAACTGAACAAATGCCCCGGAAAGTGCCATTTCCAAACGCTGTTCTTTTCCCCCATTCGATGGGGAAAATGTTCAAGATGCAATATCCTTTCCCGTTATTGGCCGGCTCTGTGTATCTGTTAGCTTATTTGCAGCAATAGGAAGTGAAACAGAAATACAGTTTGCATGTAGGGTAGAGATAGCTACTCTGCTTTATCTGCACTGTAGCAGGGGAAAAAAGCTAGCACAACATGACGTGAAAAACGATTGTATAAACATACTGCATACAGCAGAAGTTGGAGAGATGAACCTCGAAGAAAGAGGACAAGTTTAGAAGCAGGGATTTCAGTGGAGATCTTGCCTGATGCATCACGGTCGTGCCCTGAAGCGTATAAACCATTTATCTGTCTGAAAACCATTATGATTTGTTCTACGGTAGCACCTAAAAGATTCAGGCAGTATCTTGGTCCCTTGTGCTTTGCGCAGTCCAAAATAGGCTTGTCCCAGTTGGGACAGATGAGCTGGGCAAGACATTTTAGAAAGGGGGAGGATTGAAGTGTCTTTCCCAATGTCACCAGAAAACCAAGAGCAGACCCCAGAGGTCGAGATGATTCCCTGTGCGGCAGCCCCGGGAGCACGCTGCTTTCCTGCACGTAGATGCTACCGCCCAGCTTTCCAAATGCCATTGGTTTTCTGAGGGTCTGTCCATCCATCACCTTTTATGTCCGTGAGCTGCTCACATTGCACAGACCCACCTGGGATGTACAGTGTGGCAAAGGGACACCCACTCAGGGGACGAGGTGCGGGGCATGCTGAGCCCAACCCGGACAAGGGAACCTTCCTGGCACTGACCACCCTGGGGGACGAGGGCTGCGCTTGCCTTCCTGCGTAACTCTGGGCTGATGGATACAGGATGGTTTGTTCTCAAAGCATGGAAACGATTTTTGAGGACACTGGAACAGCTGCTTCGGAACTGCTGAAATGGTTTGAAAAATCTCACCTACGGTAAGCCCGTCAAGTAAATATGGTCTTTGTTCTTAAATCTGCAACTCGGGGATGAGCTGGTGATGCCCTTGTCACTGGGGTGCAATCCCTGGCCAGGCCAGTGAGACATCCTGCCAGAAGAAAGCAGGAGGGACCAACCTGACATTCTCTTTGGAGCCATTTCTTTTTTTGCATAGTAAAATGTGATTTCTACTGAGCTGGTGACATTGGGGAACGAAAGGCTGAAATCTGCTTTTCCTGCTGAGAGTCAGAAATAGATCTGGAGAGATGATGACTCACCTGTAATTGAGAAAAACTGAATGGCATCATCATGAGCTTTTAACAGTTAAATCCTGATTCCACCTGCCAGAAAGAACAGACCAACAAAGCTGCAAAACGCCAAAGCGAGTTGGAGATGGGGCCCAGCGCACAGGAATCCTTCACTTTGTTATGGCGTTCTGCATGTAAGGGGCTTAACACGCCTGCTACACGCATACCCCGTGTGATTCCCGCGGTAGTGGCACTGGGCCCTGCATGGGGAAACGGAGCTGTACAGACAGCAGGTCGGGAGGAGAGCTGGTGGTGGAGCCATGAGAAGCCCCCCAGCCCCAAGGGGAGACCTGGTCGGTGCCAGCAGTGCATGCGTACTCCTCCCTGCGACTTTCCCTGCAGTTCCCGTCCGAAGCAGAGATGATGTCAGAGTTGTCATGGCATCGGTATCTATGGAACCGGGATCATCATCACAGTGCTACGAAAACTAACTCAGGAGATGGTCCTGGAGTCGCGGGAGGGAACTCCCTTTGCAGTAATTGAGGGTTTCCCTCTGTAAGGTTCCTCTCTTTTTCCTCCTTCCTTCTTGTCCCTGGGGAGGGAGCGGGGACAGGGCTTGGCCTCCTCCCGTCCCACGGCAGCTCTGGGTGCCTCCTTTCCTGCATGGGGAGAGCAAGATCTTCAGCCCCATCAGGCTGCCCTTTTCTTGCACCAGCTAATGGGTGCATAACGACGTGCCTCGCCGTGAAGCAGCCACTGACCCTTCCCTCTGCCACGCCAATGGGCTGCTCTCAGCCGAAGGCCCCGAGCCAGCTGCCAGGGGAGGACCCTGTATGTGCCCTGCCTGCAGGGGCGTCCCGCGCTCCCACTCCCCAGCAGAGGTGACAGCAGCCCTTTCTGCTGTTACATCTCCCTGTCCCTGCTATCAGCAAGGGACACAGCAAGGGGCTGGGCAGAGAAAGGGTGTTTATCTCAGGGGAAGCAAGGCGCGCATCCGAGGTGAGCTGAGCAGCGTGGTGGCCTCCCTGCACTCCACGGCATCTCCCTCCTGCCAATGGCCCAGGTACTTACAGCCACAGGGCTTGCCCTGGCCATGGCGCAGGTAGCCCTTGCCATCACATGGTGACACTGGCATAGTGTGCCAGTGTTGCCAGCAGTGACCCTTGCAACAGCACCCTACCCCTGCCCATAGCACACTGTCCACAGAAGCAGCATGGTGACTGTGGCTGTAGCACGGTAATCCTTGGAATAGCATGGTGACCCTGGGTGTGGCAAGGTATCCTGGCTGTACTGTGGTGTCCCCAACCACAGCATGCTGTCCCCCAGCCATAGCACAGTGACAGTGCCTACGGCATGGTGCTCCTGGCTGCAGCATGGTGACCCCAGGTGTAGCACGGTCACCATGGCCATAGTGTGGTGTCCCCAGCCACAGCACACTCTCCCCAGCCGTAGCACAGTGACTGTGCCTACAGCATGGTGATCCTGGCCGCAGCACTGTGGCCACAGCCATAGCGTGCTGTCCCCAGTCATAGCACAGGGACCATGCCTACAGCATGGTGCTTCTGTCTGCAGCGTGTCGCCTCAGGTGTAGCATGGTGACCATGGCCATAGCGTGGTGTCCCCAGCCATAGCGCAGTGACTGTGCCTACAGCATGGTGACCCTGGCTGCAGAATTGTGACCACGGCCATAGCGTGGTGTCCCCAGCCATAGCACAGTGACCTTGCCTATAGCATGGTGTCCCTGCTGTGCAGCATGGTGACCATGGCCATAGCGTGGTGCCCCCGGCCACAGTATGCTGTCCCCAGCCATAGCACAGTGACTGTGCCTACAGCATGGTGACCCCAGGTGTAGCACAGTGACCATGCCCATAGCATGCTGTCCCCAGCCATAGCACAGTGACCGTGCCTACAGCATGGTGACCCCAGGTGTAGCATGGTGACCACGCCCATAGCGTCGTGTCCCCAGCCACAGCAAGGTGCCACAGCGTGGTGTCCCCGCCCGCAGCACGCTGACACTGGCTGCCCACGTTGCCCACGGCCACCGCGGGGTGCGTGGGCTCGATATGGGGGGGAGGTGGCGCGCCGGGCGCGCGCACCTGTCGCCCGTCCCTTCCCCCCCCGCCCGGCGGGTGGTTCCTCCCGCTGCCCGCACGCGGCGCTGCGGACGAGCCCACGCGGCCGGCGCGCGGGGGGCGGGCAGGCGCGCGGCCGGCGCGGGGCGCGCGCGGCGGGGCTGGTGTGGGAGCGGAGCGGGCGGCGGGGGAAGATGGAAGGAGCCTCCTTCGGAGCGGGCCGGGCGGGGGGGGCCATCGACCCCGTGGATTTCCTGAAGCAGCCGCAGACCATCCTCCGGCTGGCGACCTGGGTGAGGCGGAACGGCCGTGCGGGCGGGGAGACCGGGCTCGGCGGCGGGCAGTGCCCGGGCAGCGGCTGTGCGGTGGGCAGTGCCGGGGAGACGTGCAGTGGCCATTGCAGCGTGCGGTGCCTGTGCAGCGTGCGGTACCCGGGCGATGTGCGGTGCCCGGTGCCCGTGCGGTGCCCGGTGCGTTGTGCAGTGCCGGGGCGATGTGCAGTGGCCATTGCAACGTGCAGTGCCCTGTGCATCGTGCAGTGCCCGTGCGGCGCCCGGTGCATTGTGCCGTGCCCGGTGCCCGTGCAGTGCCCGGTGCATTGTGCAGTGCCCGGTGCAGGCACCGTGCAGCGCCCCGTTCCATGTGCGCTGCCTCCGCAGCCGCTCGTCGCCGGTGCCGCCGCGGCGGGGGGTGCCCGGCGGTGTGTGTGGGGGGGCGCGGGCTGGCCGGCTCCCACGGGAGATCCCTCGGGAACGGGGCAAGGCGCGGTGGGTGGGTGCGCTGCGGCCTCTTGCCAGTTTTCTCCCTGGGGCTTGAGCAAAGGGCAAAGGGTGTAAATCAGGAGGCAGAGGACATTTTACTTCCTTCCACGCTCCGTGCATGGGTGTGTGTGTGTGTAACAAGAAATCCGAGGGCCAGCCCTGCCCAGCTCCCCCTATTCTTTTAAAAGATGTCATATTTTTTTGGCCGTTTCCCATGTACCAGTTCCTGCGGCGGGGCGGAGAGCAGGAGGTGGAATGTGCTGTGCAGCCGCTCAGGGAAGGCTTCTCTCACCGGTGGTCCATGAATAAGCAGCACGGGAAGCTGCGCAGTGATGCTCGCTGGGGCCGTGGCTGCCCCAGGGGCGATGGCAGCCACTAATTCACCTCCCTCAGCCTGGCTTTTACCTGCTGAGATCTGCCAAGGTGCATGGTCGTGGTCATGGGAGGTCAGCAATGCCTGGCCCTTCCTAAAAGCCCACCATGGGGAAGGTCTGCCCGGGTCTCACCGCAGCCCTCTCCTGGCTCCTGTGCATGGCTGGAGGCTGCGGCCAAGCCGAGCTGGGCCTGGGGGGGGCTCATCCTCACCGGTGTCATGCCTCTGCTGTGTGTGGAGGCCCTCGGCCACCCATGCTGGCTCTGTGTCACCTTCAGCAGTACCAAATGCAGGCAGTGAGTGAAGGAAGGGTGTGATGAGAAGGTGCTGCCCCCCCCCCCCGGCTGCCGTCATACCAGCCGACACAGCCGGGTGCATTTGTGGGGCTCTCTGGGGTGGGGTGACCCGTCCGAGGCCCTGTACATCACAACATGGGAGCATGTGCTTATCTTTAGGCACATGAGCAATTCCAGCTGCAATCACATGCTTAAAGTCGAACCACACACTTAAGTATTCTGCTGGATGGGAGCCAGCGTACTTTCCAGGCTTTGAGAAAGCCCCCGACTCCACTACTGGAGAAGAACAGGGGCCAGGTATGGATCTGGAGCATCCAGCTTGGGGTGGATGGGCCATTTTGGGCAGGGTTTGGGCCCCTGTCGGGAGTCATCTCCTAGAAGCATTGCCTTAGTCCATAAAACTTGCTCTGGATCCACCTGTATCCTTCTCGAGTGGCAATGGCAAACCGTTGGCAATGGTGTTGCTTTTGGGCAACTATAGTTGCCCAAAACTCACTGATAGTGAGTTAGGCTCCTCATAAAATATATCTGCCACCACGGACCCAGAGAGCTCACCATCCTTGTTGTAGAGAAGGGGATTGGACGCTGCTGGGAAGCAGGAAAAGAGTATGGAATATAGAGATAAAATAAAAATTCCAGATTAGAAGATATTCATGCATATATTCACTGGCTGGTTTATTCAATGGCAAAGTCACTCGTTTCGTGGTTTTGCGTTCACAAGGAATCTGTGAAAACCGAGTGCTTACAACTACAGAAATGCATCAACTTAACTCTAAACAAGAGCAAGGACCCACTGATGTGGACAAATGTGGGATACCCACAGAGCTATCGCAAGCGTAAATGTTTGCGGTATTGAGAGTCAGCTCCAAAGCCCACTTTGAGGGAGTTTTTTGCTGGTTTCAGTGGGCTGTGGGTCAGGCTGTGGAAGCTCACCTTAAAAGCCCTTTGGACCACTTTTCCCAGATCTGTCGGGGACCCTTCTCCATTGCTATTCAAGCTTGGGTGTTCAGAGCCCTCCCTGACCTTCTCATGGCTGTTGCAGTCAGGTTATCTGTGTCTTAAACCTGTTCAGCATTTATGGCTCCTTCCCAGTGTGAGCAGGGACTTTAGTTGGGTGAAAGCTATGAGTGGAGGTTTCCTTTCCACCCTCCTGCATGGCCATCGCTATTTCTTGGAGGTGGTGTAAAATGAAGTGTGCCCGGGCTGCTTCTGAGCAGTTCCTCTGCTGCTCTTGCCGGACAGGACCCATATCAAGATGGAGAGCTTGGATGGAGGAGGCAGACAAAAGGGTTTGCCTGCGAGGTCCCTGCTGCCTTTTTGTTCTGTTACACCCGTAACTGCTGCCCCGGGAGAGTGTGGCTGTGCCGTGGGACATGGCAGCATCTGCTCCCCATCGCACCGTGGTGGCGGCCAGGCAGGCGGCAGGGACCAACACCCTGCCGTGATGTTCCCGGATTCACAAAGCAAACAGAAACCTTCCTGGGCTTTCCTGCCTGCCGTCAGGGGGGAGACGAGCTGCCTGTGCCTGCACCTCACAGCCGTGGATCGTTACTCAGAAAGCCCTGGACTGAGCCTCTGATGTGTTGGGGTGTGTTTTCTTCATGTGGTTTTCCTTCCTGTGGTTTTTTGTTGCGTCTTTTTAAACATATATATTTGATCCAACCTGTGCAGTTGGATCAAACCTCAGAGATGTGACCCTTGTTGCGGTATGTTATGTTCCTTTGGTGAGAAAAGGAGGGAGCTGCCTGAGATGTGCTGCTTTGGGTGGGAGTATGGGTGATGGAGAACCACCATCGGTGCTGATCAGGCCGATGGCCATTGCTGGGGTTTCATGATGAGCTACCGCCAAAGGATGGTTCAGCTCTGTTTTCTGACTCCGGTAGTTGCTTCGGGGCTGTGGGTTCAGACCTTGTGCTGGCAAACATCTAAGGGACTGACAGGTGAATGGTGACTTCAGCGTAAAAATTCCCAAATGGCAAAGGGGGATTCCTGGTTCTGCCTCACACAGCAGCCCCTCCCTGACAGATATGGTAATTCTGAGTATCTGAAGGGAAAGAAAACACTCCTGGCTAGAGCTGTAAAATCAAAAGCTGGAAAGAACCATTTAACAGTTCCTCATTCATCTCTTCCCCCTCCGTCTGAAGCAGTTGCTCAGATGAAGATGTGATCACTCTTGTGGTTTCCTTTTGAGACATTTTTTGCACAGCAAAACAAACTCGATATTCACGAAGGATTGTGAGTTCCTTTCTCTGTGACTGCCAGCACCAGCTAGACTTTCAAGTGGCCACACAGCTTTGCAGGGGCATTGTTCATTTAACGTAGATTTAGGTTTGACTTTTAAAAGCAGTTCTGGAAAATGTTTTCAATAATTGCTGTGAATTTCAGTGAGAGCACCAGTAAAAGCGCGGTGCCCAGTCCCGCCGGTGCAGCCTGCTCAGAAGGGTCGTTCCACTCTCGCCTCTGTCTCTGTGGACCTCAGCGGGAGGTCAGGACCCTGTTTTGCTGCAACATAGAGCAATACTGAAGTATTTTCTTTAAAATGCTTGTTTCTTGCTCCAGTGACACCCCTGTTGCTACCTGCATGACTTCCACAGCTGGACAACCTTGCCTGCAACCGGCACGTTGGCAGCTGCCTGACCCGATCTACCGCCATGATTCTTAAAGTTGAATGAAGTTCATCGCTTGGATCACTGGAGAGAGCTTTCCCTATGCAGTATTGTATCTCATTAGGCCCAGTATTTTGTTTGGGTTTTCTTTGCAATAATCTTATGCTTTTAAGAGCAAAACCTTTATTAAGGGACTGGACTAGGGCAGCCAAATTGGATTACTTGGCAGAGGCATGGCAGCAAAGTGGCAGTCCCTGTAGCTTTTGATATGCAGTAGGGAACTTTTATCACCAAAGGTTACTTCGGCTCAGATCCAGCAAAGTCTTTATGTGCTCGGCTTTGCACTGATATGGGTCTTAGCCCATAATACAGCAGATCATTGTCTTTCAGCAAGGCAGATGGGCTTTGCTGAGTTGTGACTTTGGTGAGGGATGTGCTGGGTGGTGGTTTGATGCACCAGGGATAGGTGGTGGTTCTTGGAGGCAGGGAGCGTGCCCTTTCCCTCCTGGTCCAGGTTTGTTTTGTTTCTCTAGGGCGATATTTGCGCTCACGGTAAAAGGTGTGTTTATTTTTATTAGAAAAATCGAGCTCAGGAGCAGAAGGCAGCAAAAAAAAGATGATTATGGCTGCAGGATTGTCGCTACCCTGCAACCTCAGGACGGAGCACTTCTGAGAAGTTTCACGCCCGGGGTGAAGCTGCAGAAAGGCTGGTTTGAGGTGTTGTGGGGTGTACGTTTGGGTTTGCAGGGCTACAACACACAGCTCTTGTAAAGGGTTGGAGTTGGAGCCTGGAAAGCTCCCTCGCTGGAGCAGACCTTGCCTGCTCCGAGTGTCCTGCAGAGGCAGGTGGAGGTGGCTGCTTGGCGTACCAAGCGCCGAGCTCACCCCAGGAGACATCAACAAGAAATGCGAGGTGGGAGCCCTGGTGCTGCAAGCTCCAAATAGCTCCCACAGCCTTCAGGGGTTTCACTGACTCTTGAGCACTTGGGGCTCTTAGCAAAGAGCTGCAGGGCTGGTCTGGCGCTTAAGGAACCCGTGGCGATGCTAAGAATCGTTAGCGTGATCTTAGCGGCTCTGGATTTTGTCTGATCTTGGCTGCTTTTCAGTAGGGTCACCAGATTTCCATCTTAATTCTCTTTTTCTGTGGGCTGTAGATTAAAGGCAGAACTTAAATTTAACATTTTTGGTAATGGAATTATACAAAAGTTTCGCTGCATCTGAGCTTAAAATGCTTCTAAATTATCATTTTCCTGTCATCACTGGTTCAAAACGCTGCTGGCTTGCCATGTGCTCAGATTGCGTTACTAGATTAGGAACTTTGAATGGGAGCTGTGTTTCAGCCAGCATCTCTCACCACATTAGAAAAAGTAATTCAGTAAAAATCGGTCATGTGGTCATCAATATGCATCCTTCCCAAGCTGATTAGCCCGGTAGACATGTCCATAAACCTATTACGGCCAGCATCATACCACCTCTTTCCGTGCCAGAAACTGCGTCAGGTCTTTCCTTTGTGGTCGTATCCACAGCCCTTGTGGGAGATCTGGCAGTGCTTAAAGTAGTTCTTTAGTCTTCACACCCTCCAATAAATTATGCAGATCTGTGCTGGAAACTTCCCGGTGACTGACAACTGTAAAGATAAACTGGAGAGGGACACAGGACCCGATTCCCCCAGAATTTGAGCTTGGTGGGTGTTGAAGGAGGATGGCCCTCTGCCAAGGGTCTAACTCATCCCTGAGCGGAGTATCTGCACGAGGTACGTATGCCACTCAAGACAAGGGCTTAACGGAGGCTTATGAAAACGCTCAGCGCTAGGCAGGATTTGGCCTGGGCTGATTTGACCTTAATTGTTTTCCCTTCTCATTTGCTAGTCCGTCCTTCCTTTGCTGGGTGGTGGCTGGAGGAGAGGAGGGTGCTGTGGAGAGTGGCATCTGTCTCACTGATGCTCGTGTTAGAGTGGCGAAGGATCTCCCAAACGTTGGTACCATCTTTCTGTACGTGCAGTTTGTGCCCAACACTTCTGATCGTGAGCCACAGCAGAGCAAATTAGCGGTGGATTATTTTTCTTCATGCATTAGATTTCCTTGATGTTGATGCTAATGGTTGCTTGCGTGTGTAATCAAAGCAAGGTTTTGCAGTCTCCTACAACCCCACACCTTCTGGTAATGTTTTTTTATAGGTCCCAAATCAAAGCACAGTGCATCAGCAGTGGAAACATCTCACCTTAAAATGGCTGACGGTTCACACACTGAAGCTTTCAGCTTGTGCTCTCTTGCGTTATTTGCTTTTTGTTTTCCTTGCTATGGCTGCGCTCAGACCGCGAAGGTCTCCTGAAGCACATTTTAGGTGCCAGGGTTACAGAGGGCTAAAAGCAACGTGTATGAAAAATGTGCGTGTCCTGGGGTCTGGCCGGCTCGAGCCCTGGGAGGGAACGTGGATCTGCAAAGTATAATTACAGAGCCAGCCTGGCCAGCCACCTTCTTCCAGATGGTAAAAATCTGGTGCAGAGAAGGCAGCCGCGTGTCTCCCAGCTTTATGCAGGCCTAAAATGGTGTCTCCATCGTGGGGCACACAGGCATCCCCAGCGCCCTGGGCTCCTGCGAGGGTATGGCAGCGGCTGCCTGGGCATGAGTGCCTGGACACTGCCGAGCGAGGAACCTGCCCTCTCCCCTTCCCTTTTTTTTTGGGAAATAATGAGATTCCACTTGGTCTCCTGCTGCCTGTGTGTCCGTGCTGCCGGCAGCCTGCCCGCCGTGTGCCGTCCTCCCCTCCCTGCCCCTCCAGCACAGCCCCTGCCGGGGCATCCATCAGCAACGGGCACCAGCCATCGTCCCCTGCACTTAACAGCCATTGCCGGAGAGGGCAAAAGAGGCAAGAGGTCTTGCCTAAAATATGGTGAGTGTGGAAAAAGGGAGGTGGGCAGCAAGCAAGGGAAGCGGGTGAGATGTGCATTGGGGTCCAGCGTTTCAGATACCACAGGCAGCCTTGGAGCCGCAGGCTCCTGCCCAGACGCAGCCTCCAGCCTTGGGGGAGCAGCATCCCTGGGGTGCTCTCCCAGGTTTTTAGGGTGATACTCAAAACCCCTCTGGTTTTGGCTTTGCACCAGCCATTTTCCGAAGTCCATTGTGGCCAGCATACCCAAACCCCGTCACCGATCGCTGCTGAGACCTGTCCCTTTGTCCTGCATTACGGAAGTGCTTGGTGGCCTGGCGAGGTATCCCGTCCTGCTTCGAAGCAAGCTTTAAACTGGGGGAACTGGGCAGCTGGCTTTCATTAAAAAGTCAGGTCCCTGGCTTCTCACTGGTTTTGGTGTAACGTGAGGTCCCTTTGCGCTTGCACAAGCAGCTGATTTGCGTCATGGTGGGTCCAAGCCCTTCATGCATCTCCGTGACCGGCATTATTTCCCCTCCCTGGGTGTGACTGAGGCACAGAAGCTCCTTTGTGTGGCTGAAGTGCAAGCTTTAATGGAAGGGATGGGAGAAGACAGCTTTCCTCCTTCCCATTCCTCTCCGCAGCTAAATGGGGAGAAGAGCACTAATGGTCTGTGCCACTGGACCTGCCGGAGCTGCTGGACCACGTACCAGTGGCTCCCAGCCACTCCCTGACACTAGGGAGAAACAGGGCTGAGCAACCCCCACGCCGTGTACTGCTGGCCAGGAGACCTCAAGCTGCAAACAGATTTGTGTGAAAGCTTTGGCAGGTGGGGTGCAATTTCATACTGGGGTGGCTGGAGGTAATCTGGTTTCGTTACTGGGTCTTGCACCGGGTCACCCAACGAGAGCAAAATTTGTTGCGTGTTGTGGTGGGTTGTTCAGCTGGAAAATGAGAGTGTCCTGTGGATGCTCAGGTTCCTTCGCAAAGCCTTTGAGATATGGAAGAGCCCCGTTAGAAAGGTGGATGGCCTTGGGACATGGCTCATACAGCAGATGCCTCTGTCCTCTATGTCCCAGCGACCTTGGCACTTGGTCTTGAGTGCTGTCACTGCCCTTCGTGGTCACGGGGACAGGCAGGAGGAGGTAGGAGTCAGAGGAGCACCTCTGGAGAGCAGGATTCCTGCATCCTTGCTCAGACCCGTAAAATCTCACTCACAGTGGAAAATCTGACCTTGTATTTTCACTTTCAAGTCTCTGATGAACTGGTGGTGGGTTTGAGCAAGTGCAGTTTGCAGAGGTCATTGGAAAATGACACTTGTTTTGCACAAACTTTAAAAAATCGTATGGGCTTTGTTTTCCCCCATCTACCCGCAATTTCTAAAAAACAAGTTTTTTTCACCTATACATAGAAAGACAATGCCAAATCTATTCTCATTAAAATCTTTTACCGGCACCAAGTAGTTCTTTTTAAGAAAAATGATAAATTTTCAATCACAGCGGGAAGGGGAAAAAACCCATAGAAAGACTTGTTTTCACTGAAAAGCGTGTTTTGACAGGAGTATTTCAGCCAGCGCTGATGTTTTGAGTGCATCTATCAAGCGTGCGTGCTTGCAATTCCTTACTATTTCGGCCTCCTGAGAAGCATCCGCACGTCCCATGTCGCCTGCATCAAAACGCTGCGGGCAGAACCCAGCTGAGGGGGTCCTGCGGGATGAAGCTGCTCAGGTCATCCGGCAGCGAGAAGGATGCTTTGCTTTGCAAAACCCTCTGGAGTTTGAAGTTAAGCAGAGAAATGTCTGTTCTTTCCGTCTCCATCCTAGAAGGAGATGCCTGGGCATCCTCCGTTGACAGTCCCAGGTGTGCAAACCTGCATGCAGGCAGCCAGACACCCCGTCCCGTAAAGTCCTTAATCGTATTTACGGGACCCCTCCCTCACCCGCTGAAACTAGCACCCGAAAGCACAGAGGAGTAGTCCAGGTTGTTAGTCCTGGGAGGACTAAGTAAAACACTTATCAGACAAGCTGAGTATAAGTTCGCTGGCCTGCCAGAGAAATAATCCCGTGGAATCAGAGGTTCTCAATTATTCATGTTTTCCAGAATCACATTATTTCTTCCAGGGCCTGTTTTATAAATGCTGCTGCTATTTCTGATGGTAAATGACAATTTTGCATTATTTATGAACAGATTTTTACAACTGCTGATATTACAGCTGCTGCCAAAGCACTGGGAAAATTATTATTAGTGTTTGTTGTTGTTTCTGTCTTACAATGCAACCCTCTTGTTCTTTGCGTGGTGATGATGTGCCCGTCGCGGGGTGACAGCCGAGCACCCAGTCAGTGCAGCGCGCGCGAGGAAGAGGGTGCAGATGCAAGTGGGTGACTCGAGTTGCCGTCGAGCTTGTGGCTGGTGCTCGGGGCTGAGGAGAGCCGCGGATGGATGGGGGCAGGACCCTGGGAAGTGGTTAAATTCAAAGAGGAGGGAGGTCTGATTATCTCCCTGTGCCAGCTGTGGAGAAGTCCACGGGTTGTACCTGCTCTCTATCCCCTGTTCTATCCTCCAGGGGAAGTCAAAGGTTGCACCTGAATTTTGCGGATGCCCATGTGGAGACCCACATTTCTAGGGGGGCGTCATTCAAGAATGGGATAATTCCTGGGGCTGAGGAGCATGTTTCTGGGGCAGAAACCCACTCCTGCTGCCCATCGCGTAGACAGAGATGCGTGCTCACCTTTGCCGGGGTGGAGATGCTGATCCATTGTCTCATTGCTAATGAGACACCTGCCTTTGTAAGTGCCTTCAGACAGAAAGAGCTGTGGTACAGCTTCACCCCAGCACTGGAAGGAGTTTGGAGGAATGAAATCTGTATGAAATTCCCTGGGGCAGGCATGGATGAGGTATCTGGCCAGCGCTTGGGAGAAAACGTATGTCACAATGTCATGTTAAAGAGTGGTTAGAACTTTCTGAATGGTTTGCTCATAGTAGTTTCTGCTCTGTTTCACGCAGCTCTGCTGTGTTTTGGGGAGCGTGGGGCTGTAGGAGGTGGCCCACGGCCGGTCATTAGCGCTGTGGGTGAGACGCAGGTGACTTTGCAAAGGCCACCGGCTGCAGTTTATCATGTGGCTCTTCGGCTGCTGCCTCTGTCTGTCGCCTGTCTCGGTCTCGTGCACTTTGTGTCATGCCGTTACTGCAGAAGACGTAGCGGGGCATCCAGAGCGGGAGCTGCATCCCACCCCGAGACCCCAGCTGCTCCCCGGGCAGCCGCCGCGCCGGGTGTGCTGGAGGAGCCTCTTATCTCTCTGCCTGCGTACGTAGCCTCCAGCTGTGTCCTGTGTGGCCTCCAGCTGTGTCCTGTGAGCCGGCGGGGCTGGGAGTCATGCAGGGATGCGGGGAGCTGGTGCTGGCAGCGAGGGACAAGATCAGAGGTTCACAGCTTGATGGAGGGGCATCTGCACGCCTTGCTTCCCTCACTGCTCCCAGCCTTGAAACCCAAACGGTGGTGCAGCCCTTTCTAGGCTCTAAAAGAGCAGGTTCCAGAGCGAATTGTAATGCAGCTGGTCCCGCGGCTTCCACTTGCTGCCTTTGGTGTCGGAGGGATAAGGGAATTACTTTAGCATGCAGCATCAGGAGAATGGTATTAATTTAGGCGGCTGGCTGCGTGCTGCCATCCGGCTCCTTCCCTGCCTGCAGGGACGTGAAACACCCTCGGGTCCCAGCGCTGGGACCTGGGCAGCCACCAGCAACCCCCCTGCCCTTTTGTCCCTCGCAGAGCCGAAACCAGGTCACTGGATAATGGATGCAGGCGCTGCATCCTTCAACTCCTGCTAAGCCAGGCAAAAAATTTGCCCTGTCTTTCACAGGGCAGCCTCCCCCCCTGCCCCGCTGCGCCAAGGTGAGCTGCTCCCCACCTCCCCACGCTGCCGTGTCCTGTGTCCCCTCCACCGCGCATCCAGTCCTTCCCCAGGTCAGCCTGCTCAGCAACTCAATTATCTTCTGTAACTTCATTTCTCCCCACTCCGCAGTGACACAAGGGGGTTTATCGAGCACAGCCTGGCACAAGCAGAAAGACTGTGCAGAGACCTGGCCCATCTATTTATTTTTTCCCTCCCTAGCCTGGCTGGAGAACAACATCTCTTAAAATGCTCTGCAAACAAAGCCACTGAGGGCAGACAGGCTCATAGCAAAGGAGGACCTAGGTACCATCCACCAGCCCATTGCTTGGGGCCACCAACCAGGCGAGAGTCAGGATCTGTCTAACAAATGCCATGTTGCCATGGAGTCAAAGACAGCATTGAATCCAATTATGTTGCTGTTGGAAAACAGAGTTAAATGTAAACAGCAGCAAGTTGTGTTTTCTCCTTCCTTCTGCAGATCTTCTCCATCGTGGTGTTTGGCTCCATTGTGAACGAGTGCTACGTGAACAAGGACAGCCAGGACCCCGAGCTGCTCTGCATCTTCAATGAGAATGAGAGTGCCTGCAGCTACGGCATCGCCGTTGGCCTCATTGCCTTCTTTGGCTGTATCTTCTTCTTTGTCGTGGACCTCTACTTCCAGCAGATCAGCAGCGTGAAGGACCGCAAACGAGCCGTCCTGCTGGACCTTGGCTTTTCAGGTATGTCTCTGGTTTTGCTGTGCTTGTGAAGGACAATGCTGGCTGCGTGGGCAGCGCGGGATTGTTGCTGTGCCCTCCAGCTCCATGCTTTTGAGTTCTCCCTTCTCCTCCCACGGCGTGGCACGGCTCACGTGCTTCGATCTGGGAGAGCAGGGGTGGCAGATGGGTTGTCCCATCCAGCAGTGATCTCAGAGGCAGCAGCGAGGAAGCTGGTGTGTGGCAGCCTGGGGACACTGGGGTGTCCTGCTTATCTGTGTCACTTCTGCAACCAGAAACGTTTGCTGAGCTGGGTTCAGTGAGGCCACCCAGAGAAGTGAGGTTTGGTGGTTGCATCTCAGAGACCAGACGGGGCGTTTTACCCTCCCACATCTCCTGTTTCTGGCTCGAGCAAATGTTGTTTCATCAGTTACATCTGGGTCTGTTGTCACTTTGTGCATATGTGTTTTGGAACAAAGTGGAAACACGCTTCTACACACCACTGTAATCCCCCGCTGCCTCCAGGACTGCGGTGTGCAGGTGGGTCTGGGGCTCCCAAGGGCTGGCACGGCTCTTCTGCACTGTCTTGAGCCCCTTGGCCTGGGGCTTATCCTTGTGAACATGAGCGGGGGTGATGCCTTGAGCCAGGAGAAGCCATCCTCCACTTTGCTGCTGTTGAAGTTGCCTCGCTGAGTTTGCAGCTGATGTTCTCCATTTCCAGGCTCTTGTGTTAGCAAAGTCTGAAGGTGATTTATCCAGCACAAGCATCACTGATGGCTCTCTGGTCCCAAATGAAAACATCTGTCATCTCCTCCTTTTGTTTGCCTGTTGTTAAGGATATTTCTTGCTGGAAAGCTTATTTCCATGGTGCTAGAGCACCAGCGTCAAGCCCTCATTAGATGATATTTACAGCCCCTTTGGTGGGGCTTCGTGCCTGCAACCCTTCAATTCAAATGGAGGGAGAACATCACATCCATCTTCTGGCTGATGCTGCATGTCGCGGTGCAAGGCTGTGATCCTTCCTGCCTTCCACCTCGTAACAGCCATTCTTTCTGCTGCCAGGCATGTGTGAAATGGTACCGCTCTCAATCTCTGCCTCATTTTTCTTCTGCACTTGTCATGCATCACATGTGCATTCACGGTCTTCAGCAGCAAGCTGGAGAACACAGGTTCTGCCCTGCAAAGCCTCTGCTGTGCAGGGGTTGTGCTCTGCCCTGGGGACAGGCTGCAGTGTTGCACCAAAGGTCTGCACTGGTAAATCCGCCCAACGCATTGTGCTGCCAGCGGTGACACTTTATTACCCCAGGATCACCCTGGGTCAATGTGTGTGCTCCAGGTGCATGGTGGCTTCAGCCTGCGTCCGGGCAGAGACATCCTGCTCCCTCAGGCCATCCCCTCTGTGGTCTTCTTGGTAGAAAACAGGCAAGCCGCTTCCTTGCTGGTAAAGCAAATAAATCACTCGTGTGCAGGTTGTGTGGATGTGAGCCTGTGACTGACAGAGTGTCACTTGTTGAGGTCTGCAAAGAGCAGTCTGCCATAGCTCCCCTCCAGCCTGGCATTGCCTCTGTTTATGCTGCCTGGTACGTCTCCCCGCCAGCAGCTCCTTACTTTCTTGCTCCTCTTGTACGATCCCACTTTCCCTGCTTAACGAACCATTTCCCACAGGGCGCCCTAGCAAATGCTGTGCTGAAATCCAGCTTGATGCCAATATAAGCGGGAGTGTTGTCCGGGGCTCTCGTAACAAAGTCCACGATTGCAGGTAAACACATCCCCACCTGGGTCTGGTTGTCACATCTCCTAAGTCCAAATTCATCAAGATGCTGCTGAAATACAGTTATCTGCTGGCTGCCAGAGGGATGTGTGGGTCCCTGGGGTCCGGCAGGAGGAATCAGTCAACCTGGTCCTTCCCCTCCTCATCTGACCCTACTTGGAGCAGCAGGTTAGACACTTGGCTCCCAGAGGTCCCTTCCCACCCAAATCCGGCAGTGATTCAAGCAGTGGCATGAGCCATTAGCTGCACGAATGCTCGGTGTGCAAAGCACCCTTCTGCTGCGTGGACAAGCAATGGCTTCATTTCACTGGGAGATGTCAGGGTTAATGCCCGCGCATGCCCAGCATATTTTATCTCATTCCTGTTTCTGTGCCTGCGCTTCTTTTAAAATGATGGCTGCCCCAAACCTTTCTTAGAGCCCTACTGCCATAGCCTGTACACCCACTCACAGGGAAATGCCAGGCGGTTGGTTGCTCCCGGAATAAGCGTCGCTACAGGCAGATCCCACAGCAGAGATGAAGTGCAGGGTTTCGCTGGCATGTGAAGTCCTCGCAGTTGCAGAGGTCGCAGCCCACCGTACCCCCTGCGCTAATCCCAGCAGCCTTGGGAACCGGACCTGCCAGGAGGCAGAGCTGACCTGTGTAATTTGCCTTGCTTAACTACCTCCATGTTAATAACCCCTGGAGACATCCCCTGTGGTACTCTCTTATGCTGTCCCCTTCTTTTTTCCTCCCCTCCAAGGATGGGATTCTTGGTTTCCTCTTGCTTCCTTGTGACCGTTTCATCCTTTCTGTCTGTATGTGATCGCTGCCTTATTGCTTGTTTTGATGTAAAAGCCGAAAATGCATGTGGGAAATAACCGGGTGAGGAACATACTTGGGTACGAGGAGCATTGCAAACCAGGCGGTGTGCGGGGGAGTGAGGAAGGCAAGTCGCTTCTGGCCCTTTGCCCGGGTCACCCAGGAGCCTGATGCCGACTGCTGGCAAAGCAGATGTCAACTGGCAGTTACTGGCTGGGGAGGTTGTGGAGGGAGTTAATGAAAGCGTTAACCCGCAACTGGAAGGAGAGAGGACTTGTGCATTGGATCAGGGGCAGATCAGAGCCACCGAGCCGGCTGGGAGGTAACACTGGGTGCAGGCAGGGGCGCAGGCAGGAATGCAGGCAGGGGCGCAGGCAGGGCCACGGCTCTCTGCAAACGGCAGTTGCGACTTTCTCTTCCATCTGCTCTTACAGCTGCTCCTGTAGACATGCGCTTGCTTGGGACCAGGCTGTAATTATGGCTCTAACGCATCTTTCCTGGTGTTTGCACTCCGTCGTCTGCAGATCCTAAAACGATAATTATCTACTGGCTCTTGCTGTGCTTCCTGGCGTTCTCCTTTTCCCCAGCGTGCTGGAGGGTGCAGAGCTGCTCCCGTGCCTGTGTCCAGCTGGAATCGGGACCAGCACACGTAGCCTCACTGCGCTACTGTCAGCTCAGTCCTCTTTGTGGGGTTTTAAAATTTGTGGGTAGCGACAGACACCTCCAAAACACCCACTTACGCCTGATGCTGCAGATACACCGGGGCTGGGTGCAGGCACTGCCAGCCCTTCCACGGGACTGGGACCATGCGGGTGCCAGACAAGGGCACAGCCATGTCCCTGGTGAGGCACCGGCTGCGAGGGGAGTCAGCTGAAATCCTGCGTGTCTGATTCACATCATCGGGTGCAAAGTCTCGTCTCGAAGGAGTGCTAGCAGAAGGTGATCATGATCACAAATGAAAATAAGTGCTGGTACAGAAACAAAAATAGTTCCCATGGAGCTCCCCGGGAGGTCTGATGGCACACACAGGCATGTGTCAGTCCCCCAGACTTTGAACAACGCCTGGCTGGTGTTTCTGGAGGTGCTCTCCATGCCTGACCCTGTCTCCTCCATTGGCAGCGATACCTGCCTTCCCAGTTCCCCAGGGCACTGGAGGGAATCCTCCTTCTTCTCAGGGATTCAGGCAGAGCTGGATGTGGAGGGGGAAGGCTTGTCTCTGCATTGTGAAACCTCCAGGAAGGCCACATGGGTAGCAGCAGAAGTGGCCCCAGCTAGAGGTTTCTGGCTGAAGAAGGTAATGGTTTTAGTACTGGGAAGGTCGGCGTCTTGCATATCTCAGTGTTGCAGAGGAAGCCGGTAACTGCAATACCCAGTGCAGCCGGTGCACATTCGGAGATGTGCATGATGTCATTTTAACTCTTGAAAACCCTTAGAAGACACCAGTGATAGACGGGGCTTTGTGGCGCTGGTCGGTGGACAGTCCCCGTGTTGCTGCTGTGACTCGTGCTCTGCAGTAGTGTCCAGCCCAGGAGCGTACCAGGGAGGACCTGCTGCACTAGATCGAGTGTTAAAACAAAGAAGTAGCCCTCCCGAACAAGTTCACTCTCTACAAACCAGTGACACAGCCTAGTCCTGTTGGAGAGCCCCCGTGTCCCTTGGTGCCAGCACTGCACGGCCCCAGAGCTTGTCCCTGAGCATCCCTCTGTCTCCCCACGGTGCAGCTCCGAATTAATCTGTTGGGAGCTGCTCTTGACGTTTCATCTCCGGTCTTTCAACTTCCAAATGCTGCTGTCTCCAGGAAAGCGCATTTTTGAGTGAGAAACTCCTGACTGAGGCTTGCTCCTCAAGCACGGGCGGGCAGCGCTCCCCGCTGCCATGGCATTTGCTCCCCAAGGACCCGGCGGTGGGAACACTGCAGCAGTGCAGCGTCTGGAGATGCGGTTCAGCATCTCCTACACCGAGACCCGGGGACCACTACCCACCACCCTCACCACATACTGGTCACCACGTACTGCCATACCTCAGGCATTCATCTTCCTGTGTCCACATTCAGGGGTTGGGTCTGCTTCCCCCAACGGGGGGCAGCTGCTGGCAAAGCCCCGTTATAACAGAGCTGGGGAGCTAGAAAACATCTCTGTCCCTGAGGATGACCTTTGGGGAATAAGCCCCAGAGGTCTTGTTTAACACCGATGACAAGTGGATTATCCGAAGGGGAAGTGAAAATACGGATGCAGAGGTTTGGGGTGGTTTTGGTGGCAGGCATTAGCTGTATTCAGCAAAAAGGGGCAGTTGTATTCGTCTGTAATTTGGGAAAGGAGAGCCTGGATGGTCCTGGCTGGAGGTTGCGTTGCTGTGATGGCAGTTCAAGGGCTCAAGCATGGCCAGGCGGACAAAAGCATCCGCTGCTCGGGAAGCCCCAGGCCCCATCGTGCAAGAGAAAGAGAGGAGGAGTGTGTTTTCTTAAACTGCATTTATTCTGAATGAAAGGTGAGATGTGCGATGAGCCCTGTAACTCTCGCACTGAATGTGGATGCACGCGTGCGCTTTATATCATACTTAGGAACAACTGGCAAGATAAAGGGGAATAAAGGAAGCTTCTTTCCTCTCCCTGCAGTCAGACTGTGCATTGCAGCCGGCTGCCCCGTGGGACCGGCAGTGTGGCTGCTCATACTGATGTGCTAATCATCCTTGAGAAGATGCCGGGTAGCTCAGCGTCCCCGCGTGCACTGACACCCGGAATGGGCGGGTTGGGGGGAGCTTTCTGCTGGGGACGCTCGGGAAAGCTGGAGACCCTTAAAGCAGCATCATGGAAGGCTCCGGGTTCTGCAGCTCTTCTTCCCAGCACTGGAAAGCATCACTGCTCCGTACACTGGGGGCTTATGGCTTGCTTCTTGACTGTTTTCTGAGCTCTTTGGCATCAGGCAGTGCTGTTGGCTGGTGATTGAATTAGGGGAGCTGCAGCCCTATCTTACTTGGCCAGCTTTGGTTCCAGTAAGGAATAATCACCAGAGCGTTTTTGCTCAGTCCCGCAGAGCCCAGAGAGGCTGAAAACAGGAGCGCAGTCAGCGGAGGGCGGCAGGGGCGAGCCGGGCTCTCTCACGTGAAGCCCCCGTGCCTCTCGGCGCCGCGGGCAGCCCCGCTGCCTCCCTGCCCTGGGCACGGCGCACGGCGAGGACTTGCTCGTTTGCTGCGCTCCTGGGATGCACTGACGTCCCCGGGTCACTCGTGTGACCCCCGTGTTTGACGCAGGGGTTAATCACAGCCTGTCCATATTCCTTGGTGAAAGGGTGATCGTTCCTTGCCTTTTTTTAAGCTCCCCGGCTGTGTCCTTGGACCAAGGCGTAGCCCACCGCAGAACAGCTGTAAAGCGTCTCCTGCATCAGCTGAGCAGCCTGGTGCTGCTCCCAGGAGTGCAGGCTTCTTCCTGGGTGAGGTTTGCAGTATCCAGCCCAAAGATTCTAAGAGCTGGTGGTGTCCAGGGAACAGAGGGAACGGTGGGTCAACACACTGGGGTGCTGGAACTGAGTTGGTAGCGCCTTGGCGCCTGCAAGCAAGCTGAAATCCCTGTGTCCACGGTGAGGACCCAGTGGGCAAAGAGGGTGTGCTGTCCCTGTAGGTCTTTGAGATCAGGTTGAGATGTAGGTGAGCTAAACTTCAGGCAAGCAACACACTGGGTGACCCTTCAAGGTTCCTTCCATTCCTGTTTTTCAGCCTCTCCTAAAATAGCTCTGTTTGAGCCACAGCACGGGCCAAGGCACCCAGGATCATTGTTGCTGTTTGAAAACCTTGATGGCAGTGTGTTTGTGCATCAGTAAAGTCCCTGCAGCAGAGGAGGTGATGGGCAGGGACAGCACTGACCAGCTCTGCTCTCTTTCAGGTTTCTTGTCCTTCCTGTGGTTTGTAGCCTTCTGCTTCCTAGCAAACCAGTGGCAACAGACGACGATGAGCACAGGGGTTTTGCAAGGAGCAGACGCCGCCCGGGCAGCGATCACCTTCTCCTTCTTCTCCATCATCGTCTGGGTAAGTTCAGCTTCGGACCTAAGGTGGGAAGAGGAGAAATGAAACCTGTCCTGGGCTCAGCGTTGAGCTGGGAGGAGGAATCTGGGGCACGGTTTGGAGAAGTGAATCCTGGTGGGCAGCAAGGGGCTCTACTGAGGAAACCCGCAGTCCCTCCAAGTAGAGATGAAACTTGTGGTTCCTTACCCAGAAGCGTCAGCTCTCGTCCCCTCTCGCTGGGGAATTCCAGACTTCCCCTTCTCCAGTGGCTGGAAAGTTGCGTTCCCATCGAAAACGTGTTGCCAGCCACGAGCTGCCCTCATTTCACGGCCTCATTAGACCCCCAGGAACGGTTTGGTTGGAAGCGAATGAGTCCCCAGGAGCAGATCACCGCCATGAGCCGGTCTCCTGGGATGGCAGGGGGATTTTGGGAGCTCTCAGGCTCATCAGCTCACCCTCGGGGAAGCCAGGCTGGCTCCTCTGCTGCCCACCCTGGAGGCAGGGGCTTGCAGAAACCCCCTTTACTCCTGCTTTTAGGCTCTGTGCACCCCTGGAGCTGCACAGTGGCAGAGGGACATCTGCCAGGGGTGTGCAAACCCCACGGGGCCCCTTGCCCACAGCTGCTGGACCCCACATGTATCTGGAGGTGCCTGCACCACTTGGGGGGCTCCTGCTCCGGAGGCTGTGCGTGGAGGAGCAGGGATGGCCCCTGTGTCACCTCCACCACCCCACTCCAGCTTTTGTGGGCAGATGGCACCCAATTCCATATTGCCTTAAAAGAATTGGGGCAAAAGACAGTCTGGGGCTTTCCAGCATCAGGTCTGCCTCCAGTTACTCGCCAGTTTAACTGCTCCCTGCTCTATGATTATCCAAATAAATCTCTTTTAATCCCAGCTCCCTCACAGCTCTTCTCCAGCGCTCTGTTGCCCAACTGCCCATTTAATGCAGCCACCGGGGAATGGAGCTGGGTGGGATGCTCTGCCCCATCCCATCAGCATCTGCTCCCACCCCAGGGAGGACAGTGGGGACACTGGTCCCCTGCCACCGGCATGGAGCCTGGCCGGGCTGTGGGGTTGCACCGGCAGCCCCTCCACTGGTACCAGTAATACCAGAGGCTCTGCATGATGGGCACGCAACCAGCGCCGGGGAGCGGGCGCTGGGCAGTGGCTGGGAAGCCATTCTCAGTGTCTGCGGACGTTTGGGTTTTTTTTTTTTCCCCCTGAGCCTGTCATTTATAAACTAATTGAATTGTTAATGAAACCTCCTCAAATAAGAGCGAGCGTGGTGTGCTCGCAGCTCTGCCACCTGCATTCCCCACGGTTTGCGACCTGAATACTGGCAACCTGGAAGAGGGTGAAGGAGTCTCGGCAGAACTGACCTATTTTGCTGGCCTGGGACTTGGCAGCTTTCCCTCCCCGCAGCAGATGGGTTTATTGGTGCCAAATCTGCACGGACGGGGACCCGAGCCCAGGCTGTGACCCACTCCAGACAGAGATTTTGGGGGGGTGTCAACCTGTCACGTGGAAATGGCATCTTTAGCATTAGGTGTGGTGGTTCGGGGTTGTTTTAGCTCTTGGCTGTAATGGAGAAGGGTCAGCAGAGGCTGGGGATGCTGCAATGTGCTTGGTGCTTTGCAGTGAGCTGGGGGGACACGGGGTTCTGGCGAGACATGAGGTCCTAGGGGGACATGGGGTCCTGGGGGGAGGCAGAGTCCTGGGGGGACATGGGGTCTTGGGGGGACACGGGGTCTGTCTGTGGCGTTGCCGTCCCCCCCTAACCCTCCTCCATCCGGCGGCAGGTTGCGCTGGCGGTGAAGGCGCTGCAGAGATACCGCCTGGGGACGGACATGTCGCTCTTTGCCACCGATCAGTTCGCTGCCGACCCCAACGCGGCGTACCCCGGCTACCCCACCGGCAGCGGCATCGAGAGCACAGAGACCTACCAGAGTCCCCCCTTCACCGAGACCTTAGACGCCAACCCGAAAGGGTACCAAGTGCCAGCGTACTGAGGGGCGAGGGCCGTGTACCAAGAGACGGAGTCCTACGGTGCAGTACACTTAACCGGTTGATCGCAAATGTATTCAGTCCCATTTCCTTAATGTGGCAAGTCAGTGCTGGGTTCCTTACTATTAGCTAGTTGTGCAGTGAATTCTGTACAGTGGTATTGGTTCTTGTCTTACCTGTCCAAGGGTTTTTATAAAAGCAGTGTTCCCTCTAAGTTGGAAGGAAGGAAGGAAGGTTGCTACCACATCACCTGCGCGTGGCGAAAGACGAATAAATGCCCTCTCTGAGGCTTGACACCGGGCAATCGGTGGTTGGGTTCTGCTGAGCGCCCGCGAAAGCCCAGAAAATAACCTTTTCCTGTTAGAAAACACAGTAGCTGAGGGGTTGTTACTTAATCTCGTTCTTCCAGAGCTAACACAGAATCGGTCTCGCGGTGGCGAGGGTGGGTGGGCGGCGCGGGGGAGTTCAGCCCCGTGCCGCTCCCGCTGCAGAGCTTTCCTGTACACGTTCCACGGAGAGTGCCAAATTCACAAAGAAATAAGTGGCATCTGTGTTACTTTTATTTGTATATATTTACTGTACAAAAGAAAAAAAAAAAATCCAAACAGGTGTTTCAAACTTAGCTTAGGATGCAAGCGGCATGGGGGGGGCGGCACAGCGGGCTGGGGGTTATGTTAAATATCCGAATTGCTTCTGGGCTTCAACAGGATTCTGGTTGAGGATGTAAAAAAGTTACCGTTTGAGACTGGAAACCAGTTCAGCAGCAGTTGGCTGCTAATTAGGAATAGCCTTTTATCAGGGGAAAGTACGGTGCGTTGCAGTTCCACTTCTTCACCGGGGCGGGGGGTGGGGGGGGGTGGGGTTGGGAAAGTTTGCAAATTTACAAGTAGTTTCTGGTTGGCAATGCTGAGCACTTACTCACGCTCAAACTCCAAACTGCCAACACAAAAAGGGTGGGTGTCTCAGCGGCTCAAAGTCCAAGTCAGTTAGGAGTGGCACCGAACTCGTGTGTTTATACTGGGAGCAGCCGCCATCTGTCGTCGGCTGCAGCAGAACCTCAGGTGCGGATGTACATTTTACCCCGTGGTCTCTAGAAATGAGGAATTCAGCGACTTTTTAGCGGCCGTTGAAGTCCATCATGTGGGGGCTCACAGCCCCGCGTTTGCAAATAGAAGGAGAAGAGAGTGAATGAGAAACGCCCGGGAAAGAGGCTGCGTTTCGGTTTTCAGCAGCAAAATTCCTGCCTTCTCAAAAACAACTCGACGGGCAAAATCCGGTAGGTCCTCGTCAGCGGCCTGCCTGTTTTCCCCGCCCGTCTGCCTGCGCGGCGGCAGCCATCGGAGCTGTTTGTCACTAAGGACTGAGCAAAGGAGCTGAAACTTGAATTCCCGACCACCTCGGTGGTGGCTCCATCCTTAGAGGCCCCCGGCTCTCCCGGCTCCCGGTGGCTGTTGAGTCAGGGTTTCGCCTTCCCGGTTTAACGCCGGCAAAAGTTGGGTGCTGCCTTCTGACCTCGTGACAAGCAATAGTTACCGGGCTGCCCCGGCTCTCCTTGTAGCAAAACCATCCAGCAGGTTTTTTTTTGTTTGTTTTTGGTCATCATTAACACAGCTCATTTCTGCTGCTAAATTGCAAATAAATGCATGAATTCAGAAGCAGCAAATCTCATCACGAGCAGCGACAAAGTGCATTACCTGACTCCCCTACGATTCAGGCCGGGTTAAATTGTGGATTTGCAGCGCGGGCGAGTTTGCTGGCGCTGAGCTCCTCCCGCTCTGCTGGCAGCACCGCAGCCACTGGAGCTGGACGGGGATTTTTTTTTACGGCAGCGTTTCCCAACTCGGACACTTCTCCCGTGCCGCTGCAGCCTCCCCGTGCAGCGCGGCCGCACGCGGTGACACCGAGACCTGCCGTCCCCCCCGCGGTCCCCACCATGGACTTGCCCAACAGCGACAGCAGAGGCGATGTCTCGCCCTCTGGACGCCTTTGCGCCCACTTGGAGGTCCAAACGCTATCAGGGTACGTAGCGCTCAGCTGCCTGGTCCTGCTGCCCGCAGCGGAGGCAGGAGCATGAGCAGGAGGTGTCACTTGCTCAACTAATGCAAGGAGCAAGGAAGAGGTGACCCAGGGGCGTCTGCCGGTGGCCTGTGCCAGCTGGGCTTGGTAAACAGCGAGACATCCTTGCATTAAGTAGACCAGGGACACCCCAACCCCAGTCGGGTATAAGCCTAAATTAATTACGTGACCCTTGCGATTTTTCTAGAGTCTTGCTGGGAAAAAAAGGCAAAGGATTTTAACACAGGGTACGGTAGAACTGTAGCAATATTTTCCTTAGAGGGAACACTGAAATTTTAGCAGCACAAACAGTACTTGTGTTAATATTTTAGCAAAATTATAATCAATTTAAATGTTTAAATTGATTGTATGTGAGATAATGTTTGTTCGGTACATTGTATTTTTTCTAACTATATAACTGTTCCAGAGTTTCCTTGTAACCGTAAAGAACTAAAGCTCTGTCTGACTGCGGGACGTGTCCTGACCCCTGGTGTAACCATGCTGAATATTACAACATCTGAATGTACGCACCGAGGCCTGCATTGCCTTTCTTTCCTCCCCACCCTCCCACCCGCTGGCGGTGGGACGCAGAAGGGACACACACGCACCCCCCACGCACACTCTCACGCCGGCCCCCACCTTAAGAGCCGCAGCGGTGAAACGGGGACGACTTCAGCACGTCTTCATCCCCCTGCCCAGCCGAGGCACCCTCCTTGTTCTTCTCAAGGTCAGCGGCTTTTTACAGCTCCCCAAAAGTCAGTATTACCTTTAACTTACAGTGGGCACGGCGAGCGTGCAAGGACCTGGCTGCGTTTTGCTGGGCAGGAGAGAAGGAGGAGGAGGAGGAGGAGGAGGAGGAGGAAGGGGCTTGGGCGCCTGAGAGGTTTCCTGGCAGCGGGAAGGCAGGACAGATTGCTCCTTGATTAAACTGGAGCCAGGAATAACGTGTCCAGCCGCGCCAACAGACACCTCAAGGAAGCTTAACCCTGCTCCCTCTGTCACCAAAAAGGCCGGTCCCCGTCGGTGGAGGGGAGGACGTCCCCGCCGGGGCGGCGCTGGGAAGGACGGGGGCTGCAGGGGCAGGCAGCACCTACGGGCAGGCAGCCCACAGTTGTCGTCTTTTTTCCAGGCACTAGCGATGGGTTTCTGTATGTAGCCGCCCCGCTGGGGCTGCGTCAGCCATGCAGGATGGGACAAGCCCTAATTAACGTGGTACCGCACCGTCTGAGACACACACGCCTCGCAATGAGCATTTCCCCATCTCGAACTAAACCCATTTTCTGCTTTGTTGGCGAGGCCGTTGCCGAATGCCCGTGCAGCTCCCCAGCCGGCAGCCGTCGAGGCTGAATTAAAACGTGCTCGGAGGCAGGGCGAGAGGCCCCCAGCCCGGCCCGCGATGCCACGTGCTGCCCGCTGTAGGAAGCCCTCTCTTTGCCAGCCCGCGCCGCGTCCCCGCCGGCTGTTGGGTGCCAGCGGTGCCCTGCGTTAACTGTCGTGGCACATCGGCGCGTCCGTGGCTCGTCAGGCAGACTAGCGTGTACAGGTATGGACTGTAGCTAAATATAACCGTACAGGCTTATGGTTAGAGAATTAGATCCATCGGTGTAGTAAGTGTAGTATATTATTTGGGGTTCAAGTATTCGTAACATCATCCTTCGTACTTCTTTCTCCCACGTTTTTTTCCTCCCCGTGCATTCGCTGCGGTACGGTAGCACTAGCAGCTTTCCTTGTCACCCTCCGCACCACGTCCCGAAAAGCATGCCAGGATTGTGCCGTGACTTTGTGCCACGCCAGCTGCTCCCCCCATGCTGTCCTCGCAAGCTGTTTAATATCTCCTCTGTTCTCCTAGAGATCGCAGAAGCCCAGCAGCTCGCTGGAGCTTGCGGAGGGCAGGAGCCTGCTGCTCTCAGGCTAGCGTGCCGAACGCTTCTGCGTAGCGTCAGCACTGAATTTAGGTGTAAAGAACAGAATTCAAACAACCCTGGACCTTTCCTGGAGATGTATTCTGCCAAATCACCTGGCTCCGGGAGGTTCTCTGGCGACAACAGATATTTCTCAGCACTGAAGTTAACCACATCATGGGTTTCGCAAATTTATTTTAAGCATGTTAAAAGATTTGAAAGAATTGGGATTTTTTTTTTTTTTTCCAACATTTTAAGCTATTCCTAGCAAAGCTGAAGTTTTGCTTAACTGATACTTAGTAAAAACATCTCCCCAGTTACGCGCTTCTGTATCTCACGCAGCTTGAGCGGAGCCCTCCCGCTCAGTCACCTCTACGAGCAGTTGGGATCTCACTGGCTGTTCTGCATGGATGCTGTAGGACAAGTTTCCCATCAGTTCATGCTACAGCAGCAAGTGACAACTGTGGCATTTCTTTGCTACTTCTGTCAACCAGCAATTCCCTCCAGGGGTAACTCGCACCCTTCTCTCTCCCCGCAACCAGCCCCCCAAAGGGCAGATGGCTGGCTCTTGGTTCCGCCTGCTGCGGAGCGTCACTGATGTTGCGAATGCTGATGTCACTTAAACAAAACTAAGCTAACTGTGGTCATTGTCTACTCATTAAATGACATTATTACATTTTGTGGGATCAGTATTTCTCCTGATACAGGCTACTGTACATAGTTGCAGAGTTTCTTTCGGCCACCTTTGTGTTCCCCGAGGGATGGGTCTAGTTCCACTCTGGTTTATTCCTGGTACTTTTCTAGGAAGCACTTGGAGGCCGCGCGTGTCAGAAGACCCTCTCCCACGACCAGTGAGGCTCGAAACCAGCCTTCACTCTATCAACTTGAAACCCAAGTTCAGCTGCCTGTGTTTTGTTGCAATATGCATTTAAACCTCAGATTCTTTAAGAGTTTTAATATCAAACCAATACCAAACTTAAGTTTTTTTTGCAGATACCTCTGTATAAGCAGACCGCTTCAAAGAGTTGCAGTTGTCACTAATCATCTTACGTGCATTGTAGTATAAAGTGGACTGTGTATGGAAATAAGTTAAAAATGTTTACAACTTTTGTATATATTATATATATAAAAATATCTTTTGAGAGAACAATCTGTGACTATGTATTTTCGGTGTCTGTGTACCAGCTGCAACTTATTTTCAATAAAGAGTTAAAAAATGAATAGAAGCGGCCTGGAAAAAATTTGGTAATACTTTATTTAATCAGGTGAGCACAAGGGACAAAGAAACTGCATCATCAGGCCAGAGAGATCGATCGCCTCGAGGAAACTTACAGCAGCACCCGCCCGGTGGGAACTACGTATCTGCTAACACAGAAGAAATTAACTGAAAATCATGGGAAGACGTAAGATGCTCCTGCAGAGAATACGCATTTCATTGCCCCCGAACTTTACAAACCGAAGGAAGAGCCAGGGAAAAGAGCTGGCAGCGTAGATCAGTTGCTGACTGGAAGTATTGGGGGCAGCTGGCATCAAACCAAAGCGCTGCTGCCGTGGGTCGTGTCACGGCGGTGTCACGGGCAACTACACCCCGCTCTGCTCCGGAGGAACCTGACTCGAAGCAGGAACACGGAAGCGTTACTACTTGTCACGTACTCATGCATTTTACAAACAGCCATGCAGCCAAATAATCCTCCCCATCCCCATTTTTTTCAGGGCGTGCAGCCTGGCCCCTGTGCTGAACACAACACGTTCAGGTATTCAAAAAACCCCAGTCTTAATTATTTGGAAAAAGAAATCAAAAAGCACTTTGCAGCCTGACAGCAAGCGAAAATAAGAAGTGTAAGGCAAGGAAAACTTTCTGTAGCCAGCACTAGCTCTTCAGCACTACTCTGAGCTCAATTTCATAGAAATGATGCTTATATAAAAGCAGTGTTTTTGTCACTAAAAATTACATAAATTAATTTCAACTTTATTCCCACACGTTAAAAATAACTAAACCTGGTCTGCCAGGATGGGAGAGAGTCAGACACTGAATTCCAGCCATGAAAGTGCACTGCAGGGAGGACTCTTGTCACTCCGTCCCGTCACAGCTGCTGCTGGAGGAGTCGCGTCAAAACGAGGAACAGATTCCCCTCTTGCGTCCGAGAGGTGGAATTTAGAGATGCCGAGCAACGTAAGCAAAGCTACTTCAGACCGGTATCACCAAGGGAGGGACAGGATGTCAACGCTCCGTACAGTCTGAACAAATCATCCTTGTTAGCGCAGACCACTGTAAACAGATAAATGCACTTCAAGGCACTGCAGATAAACACGGTCAATGATCAGCAGCATTTAATGTCCCAAGATGATGCTGTCTGGAGCTACCACCATTAATACATCCAAGAAATTAGAAACATGGCAGTCATTAAATAAAATTACTGTGAAGTGTGCTTTACAGAAAGTAAAGCCTTACTGTTATTATTCTACATGCAGTGCTACAAAATAAGTTTCTTTAAAGAGCACGTTACATAAAAGGTCAGAGGCAACTTCAAATCTCACGTTCAACTCATCGCACAGATCAGTCCAATTCTTCAAGTAGTAGAATTAATTCCGTTTTCAGACAGGAATTTTCTTTGCTGTGTGAGCAGCCCAACGTTTACAGACACGCAGCTGTAACGGTCTTACTCACCGGTGAGTAGCATCTTTTCCTGTCCTGCACCTTTGTACCCCTGACTACTGTGATCTTCGTGGTCACAGAAATAGCACAAAAAAAAATAATAAAATAATCAGAATATTTTAAGGGAAGCCATTTGTGCTTCCTTTCATTTCAGTGATTCTTAATCTTCCCCCACCCCCTGAAAAAAGAAAGAAAGAATCCAAAGCAGATGCTTATTCCCCTATTGTGTCCCCGTCAGTTTTCAGATCAGAAAGTATTTTCTCAGCTATTGCATGTTACAGGAGAAAGGTGGCCCCCTGCCTGCCCACCCTGCCACTTCAGCCTAATTCTACTCAGGCATTTCGGAAGCTCAGACTTTGGATGTTAATTAGCTACGGCGCAGTCCAGTGATCCCTTTGCACAGTATTTATGAACAGCACGGAGAGGGCTCTCTAACGGTTACCCGACTACTCAACTGGCACCGGCTCTCAGCCACACTACACTGCCAAACCTCATTCCAAAAAGTGCATATTCATAGACAGAGACTCTTTTATTGGTCTTCAGGAAAGCTAACTGATGATTCTGCTGATTGCTTGTAAGGAAGGGAACTCCTCATCCTCAATATGCAAAGCTTTATGGGTGACAACGTCCTGCTGAGTCAGTACTTGCTTACACGTCGGGCAGATATAGCAGTCGAGATCAGAGTTGGAGTCCGTCTGCCAAACGTTCTTTTTGTTCTTTTTGGATTTGTTTGAGCTTTGTTTTTCTTTGATTCTGAAATCGTTGTGAGCAGAAAGCAGTTCTTGTTGCTTAACTGTGTCCGGCAACAACACCAACAACTCGTTAAAAATTTTCTTGAAGTTATCTCCAAGCAGTTCTCGGCAACTTTTGTAATACTGTGCAGCAGAAATCAGACCCTTCAGTGAAAAGAGAATTGGAATAATTAGAAACAAATAAATAAATATATATTTAAGAAAATCCCACTGGGATTCACTTTCTCCCAGGCCACATCATCCTCACTGCTTTCACTCCATCCTCACGGCTTTTTTGCTACCTTAGCACTAGGGAAGAGCTACAGTGGGGCTCACAGGAGGGGAAAAAAAAGTAAATATATATATATATATATATAATCTCTATCCAGTCCACTCACTGACAGCAAAGAGTGAGAGATCACTACATGAACCGAACATAGAAAGGTTTCGGGAATCCGAAGGTTCTTGCCCACTCACCTGTCTGAATTGCCCAGAATGAGTTTTAAATTTATTGAACTTGGACTCATCGCTTTGAAGATATTCTTTAATGGATTGTATTAGCTGAATGTTCCTTTGCTGAAAGTTTTCAGGAATCAAGTATGATCCGTGAGAGGATTTTGGCCTGCATTTGAAAAGATCAAAAGTGACTCCGACATTGCTTCGTGGCATACAAAGATGCTGTGGGATATATATATTATATGGCTACTTTCTTCTATAGGATGCACTCCCTTTCTCCACCCAACTACACATGCAATTACGATAAGCAGCAAACAGGTATGTTGACAGGAGGATGAAACGCGTCCTGTGGGATTCCCGCTTTACCTAGGCAGAATATTTAAAATGCAAGTTTAACATAGTCTTGACGAGCTGTTTTGTAAGCTAGGTTCACTAAAAAGACGTGAGCAACAAAGACTGCACCATGAGTAAAGCCGAACAGATTAATACAGATGCCTGTATTAAAACTTACACAAATTTTCCCCTCCCTTTTTTCTCATAAACTCATCTCTCTCGACCCGAAGGGCCCCAGCCAGAGGCCAGCTACTGGAAAGATCAGAGCAACGAAAGCATTTGGAGGTCACCAAGGAAAACATGCTTCAGCACCTTGCTTCTGGGACTCAGACAGAATCAATGGAAGGGTTAAGAAATATGCCGAAGCTGCAGATTTCCAAATAAATCTAGAAGAGACAGCAGCCCGCAACGGCCACACGACCCCCCAACAGTGGGGAAGTGGCTGGCCTCTGCGGCAGCACCTGCTTAAAATAATCCTCTAGGAGTATTTCATGCGTTGTTTAACGCCCGTGTGACATAACTGAGATGTAATGCGTACAGTAACTCCAACTCAAACGACTTTTACTTACTCTTTTAAAGATGTAGTGACAGGTTCAGAGATATTGGTGGATGGAATAACAGCAAAACCTGGAGGGGGTTTACTAACAGGCACCGACAGTCCCGGAGGCGGAGGAGGACTCTTTAATAGCACCGCAGTGTTAAAGCCTAAACGAAAGCAGGGAAGGGGCAGGAAGTTAGAGCACGTATCTGTGGCACCCACATACCACTGTCCAAAATTAACACCAGCGGTGTGACGTACTCTCCAGAAGCACTAAGAAGTAAGAGTCAGCAGTGCAGACATCACTATACTGGAAAAAACCTAAAAATTAGAGAGGTGGAAATCTGTTGCCTGAACACTCGGGTCAAGAAACGCTTCATAGTGGCTGATGTTACTCTACAGAGAAAGCCCTTTAACTATTAATTTACTTTTTCAATAGAAAATAATTAAAAAAAAAACCCCAACACTCCAACTCACAACGAAAAACACTTTTACGTTATTAAAGTGAACAGAAGTCACTCCAGAACTCACAACAGCACCAGGCGTCGTATTTCTAGCACACTCCACCTAGCTGTACCTGCAGAGCAGCACAGAACAAAATAGCTAGGCAAGAATCTCCTGACGCGATGCTACTTTCATTAAAACCACTGTAAGTCACGTTTGTTGCCATGTTACTCCAGTTTTACAAGATTATGGCACCGCTAAAAGCAAGGGCATTAAATCTCTGCAAACACAGAACAAAAGGGACCCATCAAGCCAACTGACAAGTACCAGCAGGCACAGGTCACAGCTAAAGAGAGACTCCCTTCGCCCGCGGGGGCTCCCAAACTAGACCTTAACGCACAAAAGCGGATACGTGTCAGCCATGACTCAGAAAAGCAGCGACAGGTAAAGACCAGCTGCTCATCTGTGAGCCACCCCCAGAGAGCAGACACCTGCAGCCGCACAGAGCAGAGGTCCCCCAACATTTCCACCGCTTCAACCGTGATTTACAGAGGACATTCGAGCCTATCTGTGTCCCCCAGGCTGTCTTTTTAAACTTCAAAGGCTAACCTAGCACGTGGTGGCAGAACTGCTACTCCCATGAGAGCCAGAAGGAGCAGTTTCTACATCTCATCCAAGCTACCTCCAAGCAAAGCTGGCCGTGCCCTGCAGAGCTCACCTGGTGGCGGGGGCATTCGAGCTGATCCTGAGCTCCCAAGAGCTGGGAAGTCTTCCTGAGGTAAAGGGCATTTGTTAGTCACTGTGGGCTTTTTAAGGCCAGGGGGCTCTTTGGGTGTACTACAGATCGCTAATGATTTTTCCGAATGACCATTCACGACAGTTGTGGATCTGTCAGGGGCGTGAAGAGCAGAGGATGCGTTTGACGTCCGCTCTGCTTCTGGCAGCTTTTCAGTAGATGACCTGGGAAACGATGTCTCCTGTAAGAGGTGTGGGGACGACGGCCTCTGCTTCTCAACACCCATCTTCTTTTTCTTGCTCACTTTTGTAAAAGTTTGTGAGGTAGAAGCTGCCAGCAAGGACGAGACATCAAACATTGTTGGTGTGTTTCTGATCTCCTGGGTTGTCAAGCCACTACCGCCATCTTCATCGTCTGACTGAGAGAGTTTATTGCTCTTCTTACTTCCTTTAGTGCTATTCAAGGAGGATGGTTTTTTGGCTATCTGGTTTACACAGGGGTTGCTAATGGCTTTGACCACATTTTTACTGGAACCGTTGTTCCACGCAGATGTGATGTTAGTTACTGTTTTATTGTTAGGCCTCATTTTGGACACTAGAGCTGGAAAATCCTCTTCTTGGAAAGCTGTTTTCTTTGCAGTCGCTGTATATGTCAAAGACATCCCAGAAGAGATGGTGGGCGCTGCAGAGGATGACAAGCTTGGGAAATCTTCTTCTTTAAGCTTAACCGCTGCGAGCTGGGTAGAGCTGCGAGAAAGGAAAAGCACAGCCCGTTACACCGGCGCTGCAGAGGCAGCACAACTCCGACAGGCAGAACGAGCTCCATACCTGTCTGCACTCTTCCTCAAACCATCGCTTAGGGTGGCACAACTGACCCAACTGTTAACAGGATGCAAATGCACTCAGGCTTGTAAACTGTGTCTGGAATGGGTCTCCTCAAAGAAGGCACACGAGCCTTGCTGTGTTGTCTCTACTGTCTTAGTACACCTCACTTTGACCAGCAAGCTGTACACACACATTCTAGCTGCCACAGCCTGCAAGGACATTATTCTAATCATCACCAATTTCAGGAGATGATGAATTTTAAAACTCACAGTATACAGCTCCTTCAAGGTAAGCTATCAAGTTACAAATAGCTAAAATGGAGAACATCGAGGACTTCCCTGAAATTACACCACCAAAAGATCAAGCTGTGAACTGAAGCAACAACTAAAGCCATTCATGCAGGTGACGAGCACAGAAACAGCTTGAGGAACAAGGGGGCCAGGGCAGGGAGGAAGCATTTGTAGTTTAAGTGATCTGTAAAACTATTTTCTCCAGAAATGCAGAACATGACTAAGTTTCTAAAGGTGCTTTCTCATTGCTGCAGCCTTGCACAAACTTACCCTGGTAGAGGTCCCACTGCTGAACCAATTGCTGGAAAGTCATCTTGGCTTAAAGCACCATTAGCAGCTGCTTCTTTTGGAGTATGGACAAAGAGAGCAAAGAAATGTTTTCAACTAAAATCCATTCATTTCAGAGTGGAAGCTATCAATGAACACGACAGCAGCATTAACAAGTCCTATTTTCAGCAGATGATGATGTCATTAACAGTGACACTCCAAAAGGACAATTTAAAACATGCATCACCCTTTCCTTCAATTAACTGCATTCATCATTATGTCATCGCGTACTGGCTGTAGCATACAGGAAATTCACACCACTTAACATGAGCAAAACATTAAGCACTTTGTGAGGGAACCCTCTAGAGACCGAGATGCCTTTGCCCCCAGCTGTCTGCTCCATGCTTCTACCAGAGGTTAGCGCTCAACTGCCTGCACAGCGTCAGGATGCTTTTCAGAGCCTCAGTGCTCTGACTGAGGTATGCTGCTGCTTCACTTGGAAAGCTGCTCCTCCGAGCCGTCCATCACACCTCTGCTGCACGGATGCCCAAGCTGCTCAGCAGTTAGCTCCTGGGCAGTCATTTTACATTGAAACATAACTCATTCCCCGTTTAGAGTTGCCTTAAAATCCAAATCCAGTGCTGCGGACCGCAGCATTTCAGGGACAGATTGGTAACAGCTTTGGCATGCGTGCAGCAAAAGCTGGGCAGGCAGCTGGGGGAGATAACCTTGCCCATCATCCCCAACTGAGCTGTACCCATTAACCGAACAGAGCTCTCAGCAGCTCTCAGTTCATAATGAAAGCATATAATCTTTAAGTGGGAAACCTGTTGTAGGAGCAATAAATCAGTGGAAAATGGATTTGAAGCAACACTAATATCAAAACACCACTGCATCATATTTATTTGCCCCGAAGTGGACACGGTTCAAAACAATTAAAGGTTTGCTTTCACCCAGTATTGCCTTTACTGGGAATACTTTTGTTCCCCAAAAAGGGGAAAAGCAGCTCACACATCACAATAAATCAGTTCTTGCATGCTAGAGTAGGAAATGGCACATTCTTAGATTATATTGATTTGGATGGAACATCACATACTGTTGTATGTTAACTGCATTTGATATTTCTACCCGGCTGCATTTCAAGTATAACCTGCTGCAGGAGCCTCAGCCCACTCAGACACGTTTCAGTGCAAATCCGTGTTGCTGGATTACGATTCTGCATAGCTCTATCCACATCCACCAGCCTTTGAGAGCAACGCACGGCCATCCCCACTTTTGCCAGGCTCATCTCCAGACCCACCATGTCTCCCCGCAGCTGCAGAACGTGTTCAACACTAACCTGTAACATCATTTGAAGACCTGGGCGCACGTTTGGAGCTGAGCACTTCAGAATCCCTCAAGTCCTCCTTTTTACCTCTACTGCTGCTGTCATCTTTGTCTTCTACCCGTTTTTTCTCTTCTTGCCGTTTAGCTGCTACAGACGCCCTGACGGCTGCCGCAACATCTCTGTCTTCTTCCTCCCTATAGGACAAGGCAGACTTTCTTGGTCAAACAGTAAGGATTACCGAGCAGCTTTGCCTCACTCCAGCTCCCACCTCTCCAGTGTCAGCTCCGATGACTGTCCCTGATCTTGTGCTGCCACCTGCTGAGAAGGCTAAAGCAAACCCACCACTCCAATACACCCTGGCGCCGGCTGGTGAGACAGGCAGCATTCACCCCCTGGATTTGCAAGTTCTACAGGTGGTAATAACAATCCAAGGCAGAAGAAACCGGGATGAACTGGGAGAGACAGTACCAAGGATGCATGGCGACACCTGTCTCTCCCATTCATTTTCAAACATATGAAATCATACTTTTAGGCCACAGTAATTCTTTGAAACATGGTTTGTCATGAACTCTCAACACATGCACGATCCACATGCGACACCAACATATAAGTGTTTAGAGATGGACTTTTTCCCCCCCGTGATATCACCAGTAATGAACCAGCTGACCGTCCGGCGAAAAAAAGAAGAAAAATAGATGTGCAGTATGTACAAAGCGCTCAGGTCTTGTGTGGATGAAGAGACATATAAATGCAAAGTTTCATTTCAATACTTAACCCTCTTCTTTTTCCAAAGCACTCAGTCTGGCCACACAGAGATCTGTTAGTTCAATGAAAAGCATGGTCCTTAGAATAGGAACTTCACGGTTACCCAGACCAAAGAGTCCATTAAACCTTCAAAGACTTGGCACTTACTTCAGAAAATCCTACTCAGAAAAGTTAGCATAAAAACAGTTGCTGATATTAATTTAGGATTCTGAGTTTACTTAACTCACAAGTTGAAGATTACATTGTTTGCTTCCTGCGTCAAGTCCAGAGAGCTGAAACTTCACATAAAATAATTTCACTTTGATCAAGCATGTAGTCAGCACCCAGGCTTAGACTGAAAGCTGGTTTTACTCTCAACCAAGGATTCACTATGGAAGCTTCCAAATTTTGTACTGACTTCCTTCCTTCCTACTGATCCACTGAAACATTGGTAATTGGCAAGTAAAAACCAACACTAAGCAGCAGTAAAAAATCCACAAAATGTTGTGCTACTCACCTCTTATATCTCCAGCTGCCTCTTCTGTTTTGCTGACTCCCTCGGCCACCCAATCTGCCTGACCTCCCTTGCCTGTTATACCTGTCAACTTCTTCATAGTCCTCTCCACCTATAACACCTAAACAGGAGGGATGGTTGATTACTCTCAAAGTTATTTCTCTAATCTGGGCATCACATTATACCTGAAAAAAGCAAAAATATACCAGTACAAACAAAACTGCCTTGATTTCTCCCTGATGATTAAGCAGTCTATGTAACCTTGCTACATTAAAATCCATTTTACAGTACATGGATTTGATGTATTGTAACCTGTGAGTTTTGAGTAATTTTGTATTTATGCAGAGAGATTTCTACATACAGTTCCACACAGAAGAAAAGTTCCTCTGTATGTTCATCTCTGCACTCCTACGTGGACATGCTACTGTGGTCTCATGCTCCACGTTCATCTCTACTTTGTATTAACTGTAATAAGTCATTTGCATAAGTACAAATCGGAGAAGAAAGTCAGCAGTTTTCCTAAAATTATGTACCATCATTAAATCCATACATGGGGGAAAAAATTGTAAAACAACTTAAAGAGGAAGAGACCTCTGGATGTCATCTGTTTTATCTCCTCACTCAAACAAGGCCAGCTCTGAAACTATATTAGGTTGCCCAGGGCCCTGTCTGGTCAAATTCTGGTTATCTTCATGGACAAACTACAACCTCTCAGGGTCCTGTTCCAGGGCTTGTCCGCTCTCTTCATAAAGAATTTCTTCCTGGATAGGAAACGTCCACCAGATGTTCTCAAAACCCTCAAAGCAGTAAGAATGAATATGTTTCGGTCCACGTCGGCCCCCAACCACACTTACCCTCGTTCCTCCTCTGGTGCCTAGGAGCATAGTTAAACTGAAGGTCTATCTGCCGGTTCTGCCTGGCCTCTGCCCTGTTCTTGCTGTGGAAGGCCGTTTTGTGTGCTTTATAGTCTATTTCTGTGCGGAAAGCGTGGGTAAACTGTTCTGTGCTGCACCGACCCTCTTCGCAAAGGAAGTGCTTTTCGCGGAAGTGTTCACGAAGGTATTCATAATCACTGGAAAGAGAGAAGAGGCTGAGCCGCGACCTTTCCAACATATCTTACTAATGGTACAGGGCTACTTTTAGAAGATGAAGTGAAGACAAGCCCAGGCAGTTGGTTCTTTCTTTATGCCCAGACAAGCTTTCCAGCTGAAACCACTTGTGTACAGTCAACGTAGCCCTTAATGCATGATCCCAGATGTTAAAATAAGCCTACTGCCTGATACTCGTCACATCCAGCTGTACATAAGACAGGTATTTTACAAAAGCAACTTTACTTCTATCTGCTTTGCACATGAACTTTGGAGTCTTAGTCAAACACACTAGACATCTGCTGTCATGCTGCAAAAATGTAACTTTTAACATTTAACATTAGTGAAAACTTTAAAATATGAACTAGACAGAAAGTGATTATTGTGGCTGTTGGTTTGAGGAACAAAAGAGGCTGCAGCCAACCTGCTCACATCCTTGCCCTCTGTCTTCAAGCACTACTTTCCCCAAAATTCAAAGCAGATTCAAACAATTGTTCTTAAAATTAAAGGTACGGAAACAGAAATAAACTGCTTTCACAAACCTGTAGTATTCCTGAGCACCATCAGAGTCACAGAAATGACAAAAATAATGATCTCGTCTTAGGTGTTTCAGTAACTCATCATTATCCAAATAACGCTCGTCACAAAATTTACACAGGGGATGCCCACGATGGGAGGTGTCATCTGGATCTCCATGGATTCGATGACGGGCGAGGTCCTTACGAGAATACCATTTCCGTTCATAAGTAAAAATCTGAAGAGAAAAAAATAAGTGTATTACTTCTTGTGAACAGAGAACAAAATGGAGTAAGACGGGTTGCGCACAACTTGTTCATTTGTAGGAGTGGAAGACTTGCTTCAGAAAGATGCAATTTTATAACCGACACCTAGTATTTTCAGTGAATAGGAAACAAAATTCAGGTGATAGGTCCAAATTAATTTTAACTTGCATTTCACTCAGTCTGAACACTGAAAACAGATCTAATTCACCTTTTTCCCTTTCACATTTTTTTTTTTTTGTGTATTAACATAATGCAACAAACTTGAAATTACAATCTGTGGTAGGGAAAAAAAATCCTAAATATGTATTTATGAACATATAGTTTTTGCCTACTCGAATTGAAAAAGCCCATAAACCAGAAGTGAGCCGTTTTACTTTCCTCGGATAGCAACTACCCCAAGATAGCTACACACAAGGGATACAGTTCAGAGAACAAATTCTGCATTGTAAGACAATCTTCTGTCCCTACTAATACGCGAGCTACTTCGGTAGGAAGAGTTCTGAAGATGCCAAAAAGATACACAGCCTCGAGAACAGAACATCCTTTATTTCTCGCCTAGACCAGGAGTGTTAACTCCTTCTGGGAACAGGTTCATTTGGCTCAGCTAGGGTTCTGCAAGTTTAAGAACTTCTTTTCAGTAGGCACTAGTAATACGGAACCTTTTCCTGTGCAAAAAAAGTCTCTGCAGTGTTCTGAAATTAAAAGCCAAGAAATTCTACTACTGCTTGCGAGTTCTCCAGGAGAGACAGTGACAAACAAGCTCCTGCAGTGGTGGCTACTTAAGCTGACCGTGGAAACACCTCTTTACCAGAACTCAAAGGAAACAGCAACCAAAAGAAGTGGTCTCGCCCTCCCCTGACTGCCTCCCTTGGATTCGCTCTGGCGATTGCACGAGCACAGGCGGAAAAAGAAAAAAAAAAAAAAAGCATTAGTGTTCACTCAGGCCAAGGTGACGACTTCTGGATCCTGTCCCTATCGGCAGTAAACTACAGTTCAGTTGGCATAAACCAACTGGCACCACAGGATAAATGCATTTCTCTGATTTGATACTTAACTGGTTTCAGAGAAAACAAACACACATACAGACCCATGTGTAACGAGTTCTAAAAACATGCATTTGTGCACTAAATTCCCTCCTACAACAATAAGGAATGCTGACAGCTATCAGACACAGAGGTTAGCAGCCCTAGAATTCATTTAACAGTAACTGCTGATTTTGTTTGATGTGTAATTCAGAAATACAAAACCCACTCTAGCTCCAGGGAAAGGTGGAATTCTGACTTTCAGACTGTGAAAAAGCATCGCCTGACTGACACAACACCAGCCCTTCTAAGTGAAATTTGGGTGGGATTAAAAAAAAAAACAACAAAAAATGATGGTGGTGAAGGTAGTTTTAAACGCTCAATACACATTGCCTTTTCAGACCTAGACAACTCAGCTTTCCAGTAACCGTTTTATCTTTAGTGGGTTGTAAAATACATTTTAAAACAGCCCCGGTCACGTTCTACATGTGTACATCAAACACAGCAGCCTCAACTGCAGGCAACAGTGAGTTTCATTTTCCAATCAAGTCAACAACCCACAGGAAATTTGCTCTGAACAAATATTATGGTTTCAGCTGGGACAAAGCTGACTTACTTTCTTACTAGCAGCTGGTACAGTGCTATCCTTTGGATTTGGGATGAAAATCGTGTGGGTAAAACACTGATGTTTTGGGTTGGTGCTAAGCAATCAAGGCTTTTTCTGCTCCTCATATTGCCCTGACAGTGAGAAGGCTGGAGGACACAAGAAGTTGGGAGGAGGCACGGCCAGGACAGCTGACCCCAAATGACCAAAGAAATATTCCACGCTATATGATGTCACGCTCAGTATATAAAGCTGGAGGAAGAAGGAGGAAGGCAGAGACATTCGAAGTTATGGCGTTTGTCTTCCCAAGCACACGTTACGCATGATGAAGCCCTGCTTTCCTGGAGATGGCTGAACACTTGCCTGTCGATGGGAAGCAGTGAATGAATTCCTTGTTTTGCTTTGCTTGTGTGTGTGGCTTTTGCTCTACCCATTCAATCGTCTTCATCTCAACTCACAAATTTTTCCTCACTTTTACTCTTCTGATTCTCTCCCATGTCCAAACCTGGGGGGTGGGTGGGGTGTGAACCAGCAGCTGCTTGATTCTAGTTGCTGGCTGGGGTTAAGCCATGACAACAAATAAACAAGGTAATGAAATATAATTATATTTCATTAAACCAGGAAGATGGATTCTCATCCTGTACAAGTTCCAACTGTAAATGCTATGCTGACTCTGATCTGAGAAATAAATCCATCACCCCATGATACATTCTGCTTTGTGAACTGGAACCAAATTATTTTCTTAAGTTACAGTTTTAGCTCATAAAGTCATTACGAGTATAAGTCTTAATAGACTTCAGGTCTCTACCGTTACAGGTGTAACAAAGTCTGCCTACAACTCAGGATTAACTTCCTATCAGACAGTTAGGGCTTGGTATTACACACGTTGTGGCAGAGGAGCCAACATCTGAAGGTTATTAATATGGTCATGCTTAATTTAAAGTATAATCCACCGAGAACCTTCAGGCCTCCTTCATTAATCAGTTTACAGAAGAAGAAAGACTTAAAGCAACTGGCCTCACTGCTGGCAGAAAGAGGAAACTTAAAAAAACCCAAACACATCAGTGCTGTTCAGACACCCCCTTCTTCCCACCTCCCCAGGTACTCTTGCAGGTCATATTAAGAAGCACCCCTCCTTCCCACACACTGAAGCAGAGAACTAAGCTCACCTTTAAGTGTTTAACACAGAGCTTGCAACAGAAGAGTTCATGCTGCTTCCTCATGTGCTGTTCCAGATCTGCAAAGGTATTGAATGGCTTCGCATCTGGACACAAAGAGCACTCATGCTGCAGCAGCTTCCTAAGGGAAAAGAAAGATTTCCTAAAAATTATCCGATTCCCTCTCAGCAACCCGATACCTTTATCGAAAAACAAATGTTCCGTCACTGGCAGAAGGCTGCATTTTTATAGCTCCCCCAGCAATTTGTAATGAGGTTAGCGTCCTGTTTATTCCAAGAATACTTTGTCATCTGTCACGAACAGAACAGAACCAAATTACACAGACGCTTCAACTGTAAGACAAGAGCTGAACAACCACAGTGTAAGTAATACACTGCCACTATAAAATTTTGAGTGGACTGTAACATGTCCATGCAACAAATCCCCTTCTTATTGAAGATTCAGCTGATATGCGCAACACTCGCATGCAATTTAATTACATTTTCTACTGTCAGAAACTGAAGAATGTGGTGAGGGAGATAAAAAATTGTAATAGAAAAGTAGGGAGGGAAGAATAAAACAAACAACCCTCCCCACAATGATTCCCAACAAGAGCTGAGGACAGAGCACTGGTCTCAGTGGGAGACCCCGCTCCCTCGCACTTGATTGCTGCCCGCGGAACTGTAATCTCAGCAACTCTCCAGAAATCGTATCATCAAAAGCAATTCCCAGAGCTGGTGTATAATTAATCAGAACATGCTTCCAACTGATTCTGCTCACTAAACCCACTGCCCAATTCCATAAATATGAAGTCATACAAAACCAGAAATGTATCAGCAGAGCTACATTCTCAGCCCAAATCAGGTTGGACACAATTTGCAGTTCTCTAAGAAAGAGGTACCATTGCCTGCATGGTTTCATCTTTTTTCGCTCTCCTTTCCTTTTAACTGCTTTTAATTATCTTAAAGCCTCTCAATTAAGCACGTTATGAAAAATATTTTTAGAACATTATGCTGATGCCACGTTTTTTACTCTGCATTGGTTTTTTACTTCACCCTTTTCCTCTCCCATTTAGAATCAAGATCTTTGTGGGCAGACAAGGTTGCTCTTCTTTTCATACAATGTTTGGTACAATTGGTTTTGATTAGTCCTTATGCAGGAGGGCAATAAATACAATTATAATAGTAATTCAGTCTTTACCAATTTCCAGAGCAGCTATGCAATGGATGAAAAGCCTTTCAGCAAGTTTGCTGTTGATAAAGAAGCAAAAAGCAACTTTTATTGGCAGAGCAACGCTTCTGTATTATGCATCGGTGAATCTCACACTCCTGCCTTGAGGAGCTGCTCGCTTTGCCGACTGTGGTACTAAGCATCCACGCCAACCGCGCTGCTCCAGGCTCTCATGCTACCAAAGCCAGCTGCATTGCACGGTGACTAACGTACACAGCATGGCAGCCACTCTATTCCCACAGAACAAAACCACGCTGTTGTACTAAAGCATGCATTTCCTGCCACGTAACACAGATAAGAATATGCTGGATATGTGCCCACCTGTACAGTGCATAAACCTCTCCATCCATAAAATAAATGTCATATTTCTTCTCATGCTGCAACTGGTTAAGTGCTATCGTCGAGAAAGACGTAAGCTTCCGTCCGAAGACAACCTGCAGGCAACACAACACAAGAATCAGCAAGAGCACACTGAGGCCACACAGCCTTTGGGATTCCAGCTGAACTCCTCAGCACAAACTTTGTCTGCCAGGGAACTCGCCATAGCCTGAAGCTTGGACAACACTTGCCGAGCTCTTTGTTCAGTCCCAGCTGCTCATCACCACCCCCAGTTACTGCCCCCACAACTGTCAGCAAAACCACTGGGACTGCTCCTTATCAACTTCCAGCAGGTGAGCCAGCTTAGACAAAGGTGGACTGGACTAGCCTGGTCTTTGGATTTTGAACTAGATTAGGAAACTTTTATGGTATGTTTTGCTACCACAGCTGTGCTATGAGTAAATATCTTCAACCCTCTCTGTAGCAAATGCCTGTCAAGAGCCCTGCTCTCAGCTCCCTCCTATCTCCTGGTAGATCACACAGAAACTTAGAGTCTGTAAGTGGAAAGTGACATTACTCAGAGTCTGACTGGGAAACCACTGTTTCTTCTTTCCTTAACTACCAGGAAAGCAAGAAATAAAATACTACATCACTTCCCAAATTATATGTACCACATATCCCTTCTAAGGGAACCTGCTTGCTCACCGTTGCTCCCCCTGACCTCCAAGCAGCCTGGGTCTCACGCAGCAGCCATTTACGATATTACATCCTTCTTCAGAAGCCACCTACCACCGGTCTGCTCTGGCACACACTCCCAGTTTGGGAAGTGCTGGGGTAGCAGCGACATTTATGAAACAGCCAGAGCTACCTGCACCAGCTCGGAAAGGCTGAGACACAAACACAATAATCACCTGTTCATCTAGAAATACTTACAACCTTAATAAAACCATTCAGTTATATAATACACACGAAGTATAGTCTTGTTAAATCACTCCTCTTCCCTTACTGGGGTGAAATACCATAGAATAAGTCTTTTGTGTCTGGTACTGTGGGGTTTTTTTTAAAGCTTTCTTTACAGTGGGGCTACTGTTAAACAAAACAAAAAATATAGACAACTTGCTGAAATATCAAGCTTAAAATAAAGAGAATACAAGTTTAAGTTTGTTGTATCGAAGACAACTATGTCCAATTCCAATTATTTTAAAAAATTTTGTTTTGGTGAAATTGTAATGACATTTCATTTCAGCCTAAAGTGAATTTTAGAAGAGAGGAATGGACTGCTGAAAAGCAGATTTTATCACAGGAGTCCATCACAGTTTCCTACAGCAATTCCAAGAACAATCTCACACGTATATATAAGAAGTACACTGACAGATCCACCAAGCCTGAACCAAGTATATGTCAGGGTTAGTTTACAGGTCAACAGGTAATCTTTCCTTAACTTCACTGCAGCAATTATGCATCACTGAAAGCACATATTACCATAACAAGTATATCCTGCTTTCTCCTCCGTCATGTCCTGTGATGCCACTCATCTTTATAGTTATATTTCCTTGTACATTCTGCTGTGACGCGTACCAGTTCGGTCTACGCTACTCTGTACAACACCATCTGAGATCTGGTAGTGTTGTGCTTGTCTCCGCTAATTCCACGCACACCATGCAAATTAAGAGACCCAGTTTTAGGTCCTACATATATGTTCAGTTCATTCAACAGCAGTTTTGATGTGATTTATGCACCTCAGTATCTTTTTTTTCTTTCCTTGGGGCATCTGGGTGAAGACGCAGAACAGTATTATAGTGGCACTTAAAGACAAGGCCGGGAAAAAAAGAGTACAGCCATTAAAAATGACCTCTCAGTCAATTATAATAAAAGGATCATCTTAAATGGTTAATAAAGGAGGAAGAAAGATGGCTGAATGAACCAAAGTTCAGGCCACAAAATATAGCAATATTACAATATTAAAAAGCCTGTGAGATTAACAGTCCATTGGTGACCCTAAAACAAGCAGGTTTATGGACAAAGAGCAACATCACAGCTTGGTTCTTCCTAAGACAGGAGAAACGGAGCAGCATTTCCTCAGAGGATGATCAGAGATAAAATTACTTTCACAGAGTCTTTTTCTGTACACGGAAGCTACTCATGTGCCAGTAAGCGCAGTCTAAAAACCACATCGACCTTCCCAGCCTCCAGAAAGTATGAGGATCCTCAGCACACAGCCTAAGATCTTCAATTCCTCCAACCATCTGAACAACTTCAAAAGCAGCCAAAGCAAACAGTTTAGTTGGGGCGGGGGGCTCTCCTTTCACCAAGGGGAGAGCCCCCTCCCCCTGATATATTTGTTTTATTTCGTTTCCTAAACCATCTCAGAGTATTTCTTTCAGTGCCAGTACCAATTCTTTCCTTCTTAAAGGGTTTGGTTTTCCCTGCATCACTTCTGCAAAAAACAAATTCACGTACGAGGACTCGTTTTTATAAACATCCTCAAACAACTTTTCTTCATGCAGCTCATCACTGCACCGAATCCTCAGCTGCCTCCGCGCAGCCCAGCCACAGCATCAGAGTGACTTCCCCTGAACTCCGCAATGGGGCCCGGCACCACACCAGCAGGCCGTGTGGAAAACAGAAATCTATCAGAAAAATTAAAACTGAGAGGAAATTACTTTTTAAGTATATGCCCAAGAGATGGCTCACGCCAAAAGGAACTGGGGGCAAAGGCAGCAAGGTGTGCTGTAACCTAAGGCATGAGCAAGCCCTGAAAGAATACAAAATATGTCCTCCCCCAAGCGTAAAACCAAGCCAGGAACTCGGCAGGAAGACAGAGTCATCTGAGATCATGCAATACCAACTCTGAAAAGCAAGCCCTGCTGGTTCAAAAACTCAAAAAAATATTCCCTTTAAACTCCATTTTCTTCATATTTTGTTTCCAACACCCCTCCCGTCTCCTCTGAGCAGCACTCGCCCCACCGGGAGCGAGACAGACGGCAGATAAACCCGGAGAGCCGCCGGCTGGGGGACGCCTCCCCGCCCCGGCTCCACTCAGCAGATTCCACGAGTCGCTCCGTGCCCGGCTCCTGCCCCGGCCCGGCCCGAGGCCTCCCCCCGCCCAACGCCCCGCTCCCCGCGGCAGCCGGCCCGAGCCCCAGCCCCAGCCCCGCGGGGCGCTGACAGACCCCGGCAGCGGACGCGGGGGCGCCGGTCCCGGCCTCACCTGGCCCAGCTCCTCCCGGCACACCGCGCAGTACCGCACGCCGCACAGCGCCCGCATCCGCACCGAGCACCGGTAGCAGATGGGGTGGTCGCAGCGGCCCAGGGCCACCACATCCAGCTCCCCGCAGCACAGCACGCACGACCCGTCCGCGGGCCCCGCCGCCGCCGCGCCGGAGGCCGAGGCGGCCATGGCGGCGCCGACCCGCCGCGGCCTAGGCCCCGCACCGCCTAGCAACAGCCCACACCATAGAGAGGCGGCCTAGAGCGCCGCCCGCACCGGCCTGCGACTCTCCGCCCGGCTCTTCACCATAGAGACCCGGCCTCGCAGATCCCCAACGGAGCCACCATCGAGTCTCCCGCCTAGAGCGGCGCCTCACGCCCCCGAAGTACCTCCCACCACCGCCAGGGAGCCACGCCCCCCCGACGTCACGCCGCGTCCTCCAGCGCCCGACCATAGAGACATAGCCCAGAGCGTCCCCCTGCCGCGCTAGCCCGGCTTCTGCTGGCCTCTGACCATAGAGAAGGGCTGCCCGGAGCGTCTACGCGGCGTAGCCCCTCTAGGCGCCTCTCGCTGGTGTCCCCTCAGGTGGAGGCGGCCCGCGGGAACCATTTGGTGGCCCCTTGCCCGGTAGCTACTGAGCAGGCCTCGGGAGAGTCTGGGCAGTGCCGGGCGGCTGCGACCTGCGCTGTTGCACCTCGGGACCTGCCCTTGTGGATCTGGAGACCCTGGCTGTGGGCAGACTGGGGACCGCAGGCCCCTGCCCCAGCGTCCCTGGCTGTGGGGAGGCTAGGGAGCCCGAACCCCTGTCCCGGTGCCCCTGGCCGTGGGGAGGCTGGGAACACCAGGCCCCTGCCCCAGCACCCCGTCCATGGGGAGACTGGGGACTCCAGGCCCCTGCCCCAGCGTCCCTGGCCATGGGGAGACCAGGGACCCCAGGCCCCTGGCCTGGCGCCCCTGGCTGTGGGGAGACTGGGGACTCCAGGCCCCTGCCCCAGCGTCCCTGGGTGCTGCCCTCCGCCGCCACCGGGTGGGCGGCTGTGTGGCAGCACAGCACTGGCTTTCCCCTGCACAAGGCATTTTGGCCACTACGTGTGCAGTAGTGGTGTCCCACAGACGTGGCAGCGTGGTGGTGACCTGCCAAGTAGCGGAGGAGACAGGATTGTGATTTTTGTGGGATTTTTCCAGGGCAAACGCCTACCCTGGTGGTGCAAACAGCACCAGAATGTATACATCGGGGGCAGCTCTGCCTCTTGATGTGCTTTTATAACACAGGTGTCCTGCGGCCTGTGTAAACTAGGTGTGATTGGGAAAAAAAAAGTGTTAAAAAGTGTACACTGTGTAAAATAGGATATTGCATCCATGAGGACAGTACCACAAATGGGCTCTGTTGGTGTCAGTACGTTAAGAGCACAGTGTGTTAAAGAAATCTTTGTGTATGTGCTGCAGGGTGTGATTCATGTATTCAGCGTGTGAGCATGTGACAGCTGTCCGGGGTTGCAGAGTGAGTTAAGGTGAACTCGAGTTAATCATTGATATGCCTGGTTGGTTGGTAAAGAAATGTATGTTCCAGCACTTGCTTTGAGGGCTGACTGCATATTTTAAAGGTCTGTGCTGCTGAGGCTCAGAGGTAAGAATTGCAGCTCCTCAAACAGAAGAGGGTGCTCCAGGAGCATGGAGAGTAGTGTTGACGGGCTCAGCAGCCACGTTCCTCTGGAAGTAAATTAAAAAAGCATAAAAGCTTCTTTGGGGGCAGCACTGAGGAAGAGACAGAAACAGTTTTTCAAACTTTAGGATCTCCCACCTTTTTTTCTCCCAGATTACCACTAAATGACCAACGTGGGGTCACTTCCCTTTCCATGTGTGAAAAATCAGAGCTGATCCCTGTAAAACACGGACACTCTGCTTCCAGATCCACCCAAAAAGCCTCAAGAAACCCCAAGATCTTGGCATGAGGCGCTCGTTCTGCCACATCATCGTATGTGTCACCCGATGAGCAGCACGTCACTCTGCTCGGCAAACATTCCTGGAGTCCTGTCCCCTGAGTCAAGGGCTGCCATCTGTCCCAGAAATGACAAAATGGCCCGATTATTCATGGGCCTCTCTCGTCACCCGCAGAGCTGGTATTAGAGGGTGATGGAAGAATGATTCCAGGACACACCATGCCTCGATGAAGCAGGTCAATGCTGGGGTTACTCACTGGCACAATATGATAACCCTTAAAGACAAAACATCTCTAATTAAACTAAATTTTCTAGGAAAGGAAACGGAGACAAACCACACTAAATTACACATTGAAATGTACCGTAAATTCCTAGGATCTACTTGTGTGCATCATGGCTAGCTGGAAAACTGGACAAGCAGCATCCTTATCATTCGGCTCTGCTTTCTTTTCACGGAATTTCCTGTCATTTGACTCAAAAGATGCTTCTTGAAAGATATTAGTGGTTTAGCTTAAATAAGTGAGTTTTAATTAGAATAAATTATTTGGGGCTATAATATGGTGTGATTTATGCTGTTTGCCTAGCATTACTTGGCATGATTTGCTGAAGCCTTTAGGCCACAAGAATTTTCTTAGTAATTTTCCTAGCAGCTGGTACAGTGCTGCGTTTAGTGGTTTAGTATGAGGAAAATGTTGATAACACACTGAAGTTTTGGTAGTGTTTTCCCTAAGTCTGGGACTTCTCAGTTCCCCACGTTCTGCCAGCGAGTGCACAAGAAGTACAAACTAGAAGATAAGGAGGGGACAACCATCAGCAGAGACTGCAAATCATCCAGATAAGAGCAGTCACTGGCCGGCCTGCCTGGACACAGAAGAAGAATCCAAGAAGGTGTGAGAAGACCCCAGACCAAAAATCACCATTAGACTAAAAGACGCATGAAGAGCGTGTGAGGGGCGGGTGTAGAGATCACAAGGGTATCGTTGCCCGGGGATTCCTTTGTACAACATCAGCCCGGGCTGACCCTGCTGTTGAATCTTTCACTTAAATTACTTATTTTTATAAAATCTGATGCCTGAGACTCTGCTGCGGGAAACCTGGGGTTGAGCCTGAAAGAGGGAGCGCACCCAAGAGTAAATATATATGTATGTGTGTGTGTGTGTGAGGAGTGGAAAGCGGCACCCATGGGCTCCCTGGGGTCACCCGCTGGGAAGGGACCCTGGTCTGAGCAGTGACAGATTGGGGTGGTGTGTGCGACTCCTTGGATGGGAGGTGAATGCTCGGGCAGCGACTTCTCCTTCCACATTTTCTTTGAGACATAAATGATCATTTTAGGACAAAGGAGTATATAAAACATAGTGAGTTCGTTAAAATGTGTCATGATGTTATCTAGTCCAACACCAGCATCATTTAACAACATCTGTGCCATAAAATCAATCAAGTTTTAGGTTTGATAAGTATTTTGGAAAACAGCGAAATTAAGTATTTCAACGTTTTGCATCATTGCCTACAACAGGTAATATTTACTTTCTCCTAAAGAGACCCATTTATCACACTTCAAAGTAGAGTAGATAATACATGTCTTTCTGATAATCAACATTAAAGTGTGTTTGGGTGGGGCTGTATTAAATAATTAGGAATAACTAAGGATGTTGGCTGTAATTACTTCAGGAAATGTTCCCCCACCCCATCCCCCCCAAATTAATGATACTGTTGAAAATGTTTTTGTGTCAAAACTGCATCACACAATTTTGGAGAGCAATTAGCATGAAATGAGATGGAAGCTGCTGACAGTAATGTACTGTCTTAAGTGTCACTCGTCTGTGAAATTACGCCAGTACCCCAGCGCTATGGCCGAGCATAGGATAATAAATATACCTGCATAATTAGGCTTAAAAGTGACATTACTCATCATAAGGGACATGGTGACAAAGCAACTGGGCAGAACTGGAGTTTGTACTTTCCATGTTTCAGTTGTGTGGGTCGGAGCGGGTCGGTGGCACCGCTGCCCGCGGGTCCCAGAGCGCCGAGGACCTGATCCTGCAAAGCGTGTTCCTGCCAGCGTGTTTTCCCCAGCGGCAGCGCGGGCGATATTCCCGGGGAAAGGAAGCACTGGCTCTTTTCCAGGGTGCTGCAGGCAGGCAGCGTTGCTGGCGACTCGTCAGCTGGGGCATTTTCTGCGTCTTGGATAATATTTACTGTAGTCGGCGTCTGAAGGGGGAACCGCTGAGGGTTTTGGGTCCCTTCGTGGTGCAGCTAAACTCCCGTCGGCAGCAAAAGCTCACACCAGTCAGATTTCTCACTATTTCTCACAGGTTTAAACTAGACCCAGGAAGTTTATTTGGAATAAAGAACACGTAAGCTTATAAATCCTTCCAGTGCAGGCTGGGAGGCCAGATCCAGCCCTGTCCTCTACCTGCAACCATACGATGCCCCAAACCAACCCAGTCCCCCAGGTCCTGGCCTGCTGCCGAGGCAGAGGTTGGGTTTCCGTAACTCCTGCCTCTTGCTCGCCCTCCGTGGCACGCCAGGTAGCGGGTCTGAACAGTCCTGCAAACTCCTCTGCCTAAAACAACGCCTTTTCCAGTGGTGTGCCAGGTTTTACACGGGTGTAAAATGCCAAAAAACCCCCCTCTGTGCCATTTTGATGTCATCACGAGACTTGATGCCTGCACCTTCAGGAAGCCGAACAAAGAATTGCTAAAAAGCCAATATTCCAACTATTCAGCAACGCCTGTTTCCAACTCATCGCTCTGAAAAGCCATCCTGCCGGTATATGTGAGTCATGGGCTTAGATTCATTTATTTCGTGGTGCAAAGAGGTTTTTATAATACTCTTTCAATGCATTGAATCATTCTCTGCTGATGACTTAAGGATGCTGTTTTATTTCTCTAGTGATTGCAAATGGAAGCTGGATCTTAGCACTAAGTGTGACCCCAAAACATAAAGAAATATAATCATATATAATTAACTAGGCTCCAGCATGTGTTGTAAATATCTTCGTTGGTACTTAGTTCTGGGCGTTGGCAGACAGGAAATTTTTTCTTCCCAAGCTAAAGGGTTAATATTGATGGTCGGGATAGTTAATTTCCATTTTTGCTCGCTAAATATCACATAATAACACCAGAAGAAAACGGCACTTTTCAAGTCATTTAATCAGCAATAAATATACTTTGGAATAATTGATAACCCTGCAGATGAGCACCACAAATCCATTTTACTCAGAAGAGCAACAGATCAAATATTTATAGTTCAGCACTAAAACATTGTCAAAGTGTAGAGCTAAAGGTTATGCCTTAGATTAATTTCATATTCACAGCTTGACGCGGATGCAGCTCATTTGCAGCCAAGATACTTTGTGCGTAATAGCAAAATTTGCTTTCATTTGACAAAGTTTCTGTTAAAAGCGATCATTTTCTCAGGGCTCCTTACTTAATATTTTTTAAAATAAGTCTCAGACACTCTTAATAGCTGTGGCTTCATACCTTTGAGGGCAGGTTTATACTTACAGCCTTGACCATCCGTAGTCTTTAGAGGCCAGAGTTCATTAGTCTAAGGCTGAAAATAGCATTTTAGGTTGCTATAAGCATTGTTTGTCCCAGAGACGCTGCCTTCCTCCGTGGCCTCCCTTCCTCTGCCACGCTGTGCGCCATCAAAACCGCCTGCGGCGTTTCAGGCCACCCAGGGGTTGGGGTTTGCACCCCAGGTTTTGCATCGAATACACTTGACCGGCCCCTCCGTGGGACTGGAAGGAAGGTGGTCTGTTATTTTCCTGCCTTTAAGAAATATTCCAGTCTGCGATTACGAATCACATTAATTGTTCGCTTTTTTTTTGTAACCGAGAGCATGTTTTTCTATTTACAAGTTCAGTTGCAGAGAGGCGTACGCATCCTGCAGTCCTTTGCCTTACCAACAGGCACGATGCGCTTTGCACAGCGCACAACTCCAGACTTGATGAGAGAATTTTCCTCCAAGATCTTTATTTGTGGGGAAAAAAAAAAAAAAAAGGTAATTTGGTGCTACAAGCTTTTCTGAAAAGCAGCGATTCCTCAAAGAGGGGGAGGATGAACAGGGAGGGGCAGGATCCTTAAAGGCTAGAGAGAGACGCACGCTGGGAAGCAGAGTGGTATTTTAAGGCATTCATAAACAGTAGTCAAGTGATAGAGTTTTCTTTAGCAACGGCTTGTTGGAGGATGAGAGCAGGGTAAGTGCAGCTACCAGAAAGTATAGCACCTAGATGGGAATTCAAAGGAACAGTGCGGGGAAAGAAACGGCGTTAGGCTTCCAGGGTGCAGCGCCGATGTGCAGATTCCCAGAACAGGATGAGGACCTCGAGAGAGCTCGGTTTTCAAATAACATTACGGGAGCTCACGTCAATGGACAGAAGCAAAGCAGCTCGGCAGCGAGAGCTCCCTCACTGCTCCTGCCCCAGTTTTCGGCCGGGGGAGGAGAGCTCGTGCTGGGGGACGTCAGAGGGGACGGGGCAGCCGACGCGGGGCGTGATGCTCTGGGCAGGGTGGGAGCCTCCGTGGAGCCGGGCTGGGATCAAGCCTTAACCACGCTTAATCCAACCCAGCCCGGCGTCAGACTTGTCAAACACAAGGTGATGAGGGTGTGCTTTTCAAACGGCAAGATACAGTTTCATCCCCATTTCTGTATTCAGCAATACTAAGGCTGAAGAGATCAGATAGCAAATAACCGATAACTTCGGGAGTGCAGCTCAGAGCTCCTGACTCCCCGTTCAGTGCCCTGCAAACCCAACCACTCTGCTCTCAATAATTTGATTTTTTTTTGTGTCTGCTGCTAGATTTTTTCGGGGGTGTCAATCCCCCACCTGCAGGGACTGCACAAACAGCAGTAAGAATTGCATGCGGTCAGTGTGGGAAATTGGGCTTCTTGTCGTAGCGTCGTGCCTTCTCGCAACACGGTTGTAGCATATTTAATTCTGGCTGTAGCGCTGGTCCAGAAATAGGACCGCTAATGCGCCTCCTGTTTGCTATCTCGGAGGGTTTTACAAATCTAGCTCTTAATCTGGCAAAGCATTCATGCCAAGCAAAACATACTCTACCTGTGCAGATTTGCTTGAAGGCAAATGTTCTCATCGACACGCCTTAGAGCCCTCTGCTCCAATTATCTTCCACGTATATGATTGTGTGTACAATGTAGCCTCACCTAATTAAATTTCAAGAAAAGAGGAGAGCACTTCGGGGTTGTGTGGGATTTGGTTAAGAGATCTCAGAGCTGTCAAAGAAAAGATTCATCTCACAACTCTTCCTCCTTACAGTAAACACGCTTCAGATCAGAGCCAAATATACTCTGTACTTCACACATCTGGGTATTAGCTGGCTTTCATTATTGTAAATTACTTCCAGGAGAAAGACTGAATCATGGACCGGAGGGGACTGAGAAATCTGCTTGCATTAGAGACAGCCATCCGATGGCATCTTTTTGCCCTGCTCTTTTACCTGCATTTCAGATTTTTGTGTTTGCGGCTTCCTTGCTGCTTTTCTAAGGCACCGCTGTCATGCTCTATCCTTGTGATTTTTTCATCACGATTCTTTGGTGGTGTGATGTCCTGTTCAAGCCACTCTCTGATGACATTGCTCCATCCTTTGAGATGCTTAGAGATGTTCTCTAAATATTCTGCCAACCACAGCTGGTAGAGGCAAAATACAGGGTTGGATGGATGGGCGATGCGATGGTTTCTGACAGTTCGTCCTTTCACCCAAGCAGCCCCATCAGAGTCAGGTTCTCAAGTTGATGAGTCATGTAAGAAGTGACGGATCATGCCTGTTGCTTGGAAGATGATGGACTACTTCATTAAGCGTGGATAGGTGAGGACCGATTAGTGGAGTTTGGTGGGTAGGGCTCGGGTCTGTACCTCGGCTCAGTTTTGGTCTCCAATCGGTGATTCAGTTATTCCCTCTCCATACCTCAGTTTTAAGCAGAAATAATTCCACTGACTCAGCTGGGTGCGATGGGGCTTAATTATTGCCTACAAAGGGCTTTGAAATCCTAAGTGATCGATGCCTTGAGAGTGTGCGTGATTAGTAAGCTGGGTGCCACGTTGTGAGCTCAGCTGCAGAATCTGAGTGAACAAACAAGTTCATTTGGCTCGGAGCGGCAAGCTCTGCGAAACCGTGCAAAAGTGTCGCGAGTCCGTGTTGTTTTTTTTTTTTTAAACTTAGTGCTAATGGATCCATTGTTTTGTGTAAAGGTTTCCACCACTCTTGTTATATCGCCTGTGACATTTACAGTACTCTTTGTTCCATTAGCAAAGTAATTTGAGACAGTTTATTATCCTTTGGAGACTTCGCTGCTTGCTGTTTAACTTCCATGTGACTGGACCCTGGGAAAAAAAAAAAAATCTCTTAAAATAGTACACGCGGCTAAAAATAGTGAGGAATTTGTCGTTTCTTAGGAGTAAAATAATTAATTTAGTACACATTAATAAGAAGATCTGCGACATTAGGAAGCACCACTTATTGTTTCCTCTTTCTCTTCAGAGCCACCAAAATACGAAGCAGCTTTATTGTGGAGTCAAGGTGTGTCTTGCCTCACAGTTTGAAACCGTAATTTGTTTGTATCAGCTACAGTTCCTTTATTTCAGAGGAACAAAGAAATAGCATTTAATCAGCATGTTCTGAATCACTGGTGAAAGGAATCGCTCCGTAATCTGAATTTATTACACGAGGACACACTCTAGATGCAAGAAAATGGCAAAGGTTGTTATTTCTGGGAGTACCTGCCCGGGGGGGCTGTCACTGCGGCACCCGAGGGACCCAGCCTGCTTGGGTCCCGCTCGCTAAGTGGCTCATCCCCACTCCTGAGCAAAACACACTCGTTCTGATTCACCGAGAAAACTCAGCGGTGGGTTGTGTGTTGGAAAGCATCAGGGTTTGCTGAGCCACATGAGTGGGAATATTTTTTTTTTTCCTTGCCATTAAGACTTCACTCACTGCCGGGCTGAAGTAATGCAAGCGGCAGCAGGGGTGTGAACCTGGGAAAGCAGGTGAAGGGTAAACCGCAGAAATTCGGCGTGCAGGCATTGATGGAGCGGCGGGGACCCACACCACTGACCTCCTGGGCAGCCAGGCAGGGTATTTAACACGATCACCTTCTCACATGGGATCTTCTGTACTAGGTCGCTCAGATGCTGAGCTTTGAGCCTTATCCATCCCTGGAGGTGTTCACGGCCAGGTTGGACGGGGCTTTGAGCAGCCTGGTCTGGTGGGAGGTGTCCCTGCCCATGGCAGGGGGGTTGGAACTAGATGATCTTTAAGGCCCCTTCCAACCTGAACCATTCTGTGATTCTGTGTTTCTATCTAAAGGAGAACTGCCGGCAGCAGCACCAGGCTTTGCACCGGCTCAGGATGAGCGTGGCGCTGCCCGGTAAGGGATGGGCAGCAAAACTCATCCCTGGTGCAACCTCTGACTTCAGCTCCTTTGCCACTTTTTGTGCCTCCAGCAGATTTCACGGCAGTGCAGCCTCTTTTGCCTTTTGGCTCTTTTGTGCCCATCTCCCCGAGGCAAACCTGCGCCCTGCAGAGCCAGGCGGAGTCTCCAGGCAAGGGACCTCCGAGCAGGAGGCTCCGTTACTCGGCCAGACCTGCCATTCACTTACATGGTCTTTGGCAACTCACTTGAACTCTCTGGGCCTCAGTTTCCCAACCTGAAAACCAAGATGATCCCAATTAATGCAGGCGGTGTGAGTTTGCAGAGCGCCGCGTAGCCGGAGGAGGAGGAGGCAGGCTCTGTACCAGCCTGCATGAGGCTCCTCATCCAAAATGATGTTGACTCCATCCTCTCATCACACTCCCACGGGGACATGCTGTAGAGACCAAATGGCCAAGTGTCATGTCTAGAACGAGCATTAATGACCAAGCGTGCACAGACCCCATCACAGGGCTGGCCTCCTCAATTGCTTTGTTTTCATGCTCTGCTGAGTCGCTAACCTTCCAATAAACACCAGAGTCATTATAATAAAAATGTGGAAAATGCTATCATTAAACCACACCGGTTTATTTTTCAAGTGCCTCTTTCTGGGACATCAAATTCATTTAGATCATTCTCAAAAGCCACAAATCCTGAATGGGTGCAGTAATGCGTGTGGTGGGAGGCGAGAGCACAACACGCATTAAATCGGGTAGAGTCAGGGCTCTGACAAGAGGGCTCGGCTGGGTTTATTGCAGGGGTTTAAGACGTGATGCCTCCCGCTGCTCACCCCCCTCACCTCCCAGCTGTGCAGATTTTCACACTGAAACCCCAGTTCGTGCTCTGGCATCTCAGCTTAGAGCTGCGGTGGAGGTGGCTGGTCCAGCAGAGAGGAAGGAGATGACTCCCGGAGAGCCTGAGCATCCGTCGGGATGGGGAGCTACAGAGGCTGCAGCTGCCTCTTCGGCAACCGGGAGCCAGGGTCCTTCCAACAGCAGAGTCTTCCTCTTACAAAAAGATGAATTTTGTTCCAAAATAAAAGAAAAAGGCCTTAAATCCTTTCCGCAGTAGAGCCGTATGGTTAGATCCCACTCCCCTTCGCTGTGACACATTCGGAATAACATCACTAAGGATTCCTCCAGTGATCACTAAGGATTTCTCCAGTGCTACTGGGGAACCTGAGCAAAGTCTCAGCTCAGTGTCCATGTAGTTGGCAAATGTGATGCTGGAGCTAATAATTGCATTTATTAAGTGAAAACATAAAAGTGGGGTTTTTGGAAGGGCTTGAGATCGGCTGCTCACAGACCTGCAGTTCACAGAAGTGATTCGAGAGGCTGAAATCTTAATCTCAGGGAAGTCTCTAGAAAACTTCCACAGGGGCCAGGATTTGTTCAAAAGCTTTTTATCTACCGAGAAGAACGAGGATTTTGTTCCTCTGGAGGCATTCCTGGCACAAAGACCATCTCGGAGCAGCACGGTGCGATGTGTCCGCTGATGTGCTACGGTGTTTGGGGGAACATCAGCTTCTGCGAGGGGAATAGGAATCCTAAAATTATATTTTAGTGACTGAGAACATAAATAGAAGACAAATTGCTTGTCAGCTGTTTCATTCGAAAGATATTTAAACATACTTGGGAGAGGAAACGTGCACTCTGCCTGAGATCCGGAGCCTTACTGTATCAGGCTGAAGGATCTTGAAGCGCCGTGCAGACACAACAGCCTGGCTGTAAGCAGGAATCATTCAATGCGCTGGGAGGAAAGAGTTCAATTCAGTTCCCGGAGAGTTTATCAGCGTGACAAGTTATTCAAGTCATGCCAAAAATACACATAAAAGACACTTCAGGCAGATCTCTAGGAATGAGAAAATCTTCCACTCCTGGGTGGGAAGGTTGAGCCCACGTCGGTGTAGTGCTGCAGCGAGACACGAGCTGCGAAACCGCCTGTTTTCTTGGGAATGGGGGCAGAGGCAGGAATGAGCCCCCGCCTGCTGCAGGCTGAGCCTCAGGTCGTTCAGAATTGATCCGTCTCTCACGGAGAGAAGGAAGACTAATGGCTTTTTATTGAGTGAAATAAAGCCGGCAGCGCGTGTGTCCCATCGTGAACTGGGGTTCGGTGAGGGAGGGATGCGATGTGATTGTCTGTGTGCTGTACCGATGCCATTCATTAATGGCTCTATTAAAACATCAAAGTGGTGACACCATTCACAATGTTCGGAGCACTCAAAGGGTGACAAAAATAGCTCACCCATCAATGATCTCCTCGGTGGGAGACGGGAGCCCGGCTTCATTTTCACTGTGAGTCTGGGTTCTTCCAAGAAGCAGGGCCATGGGTGAGTTGGACTCTCTGGGTCCAGTTCTTCAACAGCAACTAGTCAAGCTCTGCACAGACATAATTTCCAGCAGTCTGCTTGGGAAAAGGCCATGATCCCCTTCTTAACAACTGGGAATTTCACTCGCTCCAAGCTTTCCCAGAAGAGGAAAATCATAAGGCTCTGCCCTGACCTTTCTTCTCTCCTTCCTCCCCCAGCCCCGCTCTCCCTGGCCCCTGCCTGGCCAAGGGGCTGGTTCCTACAGGAGGAAGTTGTTGCTTGGCCGAGATGAGCAGAACCTGCTCCCACACGCCGGGGGGTCCCCAGCATGGGTCCATCTCCTGCTTCAACGTGGCACCACGTCCCCATGCCTGAGCAGAGGGTCACAAAATGCTGGGGAGACTAACGGTGGGAGCATGTTAAAATAATATCAGCAAGGAGAAGGAGGCACACAGGAGCATGCAAAATGCTAAGAATAAAATTAATCAAGTTGCTGGGTGGCCTGAAAAAAAAAATTATTTAGTCATAGTTCAGTGTATAAAGCCAAGAACTTGGCTAATAAACAAGAGGAACTGGAATTGCTCCCCGATGAGCATAAATTGGACCTGCTTGGTTTTATTAAGGAATCTGGGGGGGAAAGTCACCTGACTGGAACGGCAAAATTCATGGTAATATCCTATTTAAGAAGAACTGAGTTGCAGAAGAGGAGGGGAAACAGCCTGACAAATCCCCTGCAAATGGTCTTGAGCACTTTGCTGCAGGAGAAAGTGCAAAGCGGCTGCTTCCTCCCGTCCACTGCAGGCTCCCGAATCGCAGGAGGGAGGAGAATGACCGGCTCCTCACATCCCTCCGAAATATCCATCGGCAAAACATTGTGTAGTCACAAGATTTCGATCCAGGCAACATTAAGGGGCTCTCAGCAGGAGGCAGCAGGGATGGTGTTACTGAATCCCTAACCCTCCGGTTCGTTAGGAAGTGGCACCAGAGAGTGTTGGAACGGACTGGAAATACCAGGTCCTGTAATTTCTCTGGATTACGAAGGCAGTAGGCTTTGGTGAGAGGGAGACAAGTTGGCAGGTGTCCCATGGGAATCAGGTATTCATCTCCTGGGTCATCTCTCTTTTCCTAAAGAAGAGGTGAAAGAGCAGGAGTTACTGAAGCAGCTGTTTGGGTAGGAAGGAGGCAGCTGGCCGGTTTTAACTGTGATGGAATAGTGACCAAGAGCAGACAGAGATCCGGGGGTAGCATTCATGCAGGTGTGAGCTGTGCACGAGCACAGCAGCCGTCTGGGCCCCCCGCACGGGTTCGGTGTCTCATCTCTTCCTGTTGCTTTGCACCTCTGAAGCAGTCACAACGATGCCCTGCACCAAGGCATGTTCATAGGACCTCCGAACCGCGGGTGGGCTATTAGTCTGAGCTGAGAGAGAGAGGGGAGTGGAATCGGGGTCTCAACACTTGGTGGGTTCTGCAAAGGTGGAGAGGAGCCAGTCGAGCTCTGCACAGCAGGACAGCCATGCTCCCTGGGACATGTGGGCCCTCTGCTCCCCCCCAGCAGCGGCATCGTCTCTGCATTGAGGCAGGTATCCAAAGCAGGACTTCAGTCCTCGTTGCCCACCTCCATCTGGTACCCCACTCAGGATGAATTTTGCTAAAAAAATCACTGTGATTTGTTCTTACTTACGGTTCCTCCAGGGAATATTCCTGTGCTTGTAGTCGGTCTCTCTCTAGGCAGTGAGGCTGGGGGTCATACCTGAAGGAGAGAGGGGGTGTAGGTCCCCTCTGAAGGTCCTCACTTGCAGCCAGTTTACACCATCTCTTCCTCCAGCAGTAAATCCTGCAGATCCCGAGGGGCCGGGGAGGATGCTGGGCTGCGGGGAGGTTTGTGGGGCTGCAGGGGGATGTGCTGTGGGGGTTGCTTAGGGCCATGGGGAAGATACTCGGGGCTGCAAAGGGGACCACGGGGAGGTTGCTTGGGTCGTGAGGAGGGTGCTCAGGTTTGCAAGGAGGATGCTCAAGGATGCTCGGGACTGCAGGGGAGATGCTCGGGGAGGCAAGGGGGATGCCTAGGGCTGCAGGGGGATGCTCAAGGATGGGGGGGATGCTCAAGGGTGGGAGGGATGCTCGGGGCCATGGGGCGGATGCCGGCCCCCCGGGGGGAAAGGTTGCAGGGGGAGGGCGGGGGGCCGTTGGGGGCGGCGGGTAGGAGGTGCGGGGGGCCGGGGCTGGCAGCCGGGCGGCCGGGGGCTGCCGGGGCGGAGCCGCGGGGTGCCCCTCCCGACGGTGGTATAAACCGGCGGGGCGCGGGCGCGGGGCAGCCTTCGCTGGGGCGCCCGGGGCCGGGGTGCACCCCTGCCTGCACCCTGCCCGCCGCCTGCCCGCCGGGAGCCCGGAGCGATGGCGAGGGGGCAGCTGTCGGGGGGCGCCTGGGGAGCCCTGGTGCTGCTGGGGCTGATGCTGCCGGCGGCACCGGCGGGCGCTTGGTACAAGCACGTCGCCAGCCCGCGGTACCACACGGTGGGGCGCGCCTCGGGGCTACTCATGGGCGTCCGCCGCTCCCCCTACCTCTGGCGCCGGGAGCTGCCGGCCGAGCCCCCCCGCCGCCCCGGGGGAGCCGCCCCCGCCGCCGCCCCGCCGCCCCCTGGCCGCCCCGACGGGGAGACCCCGCCGCCCGCCCCGCCGCCGCCGGCTGGTCCCGGCCGCCTCCTGCAGCGCCTGCTCCGGCGGGGCTGGGGATGGGGGGGTCCCCGCCCGGCCCCCGCCCGGCCGCCTCCCGGCCCCCGCGGAGCTCAGGTAACCCCGACGGGCGGGCGGGGGGGGGCGCAGTGGAGCCCGGGGGTGTCGCCGGGGCCGGGGGGCACGGTCTGTCCGCAGCGCAGCGGGGTGCTGGGGGGGTGACACCCTGCCTGGGGTGCAGGAGGCTCGCTGCGGTCTCTCTGCGGCACCCTGGGGTGCTGGGGGGGGTGTCTTCCCCTGTTGATGGGGGATGCACGGAGCCGTGGAGGGGTTTCACCGGGTGAATGGGGGTGCATGGAGCCTTGGAGGGGTTTTGCCAGGTTAACAGGGGTGCATGGAGCCATTGTGGGGGGCTACCAGGTAAATGGGGGTGCATAGAGGGGTTTTATCAGTCAACAGGGGTGCTCGGAGCCATGGAGGGGTTTTCCCAGGTAAATTGGGTGCGTGGAGGGGTTTTACAAAGTAAATGGGGGTGCGCAGAGCCTTGGAGGGGTTTCACCAGGTAACGGGGGTGCATGGAGCCTTGCTGCGTTCTCCCATCCCGCAGGAACCAGGATTTCAGGGTGCCCCAAGCAGAGAGCTGGGCTGCCCCATGGCATCACCCAGATGTGGGGAGCTGCCCCCCGACACCCGCACCGCCTTCTGCACCCCAGCCCCGGCTGGTCCAGGAGGGTGTGGGGGAGCATGGGGAGCTGTGACCCCACGGGACAGCCCCAGTCCCGGGGTGGGGGCAGTTTACAGCCCCGTCACCTCTCCGTGAGTGTGACCGCATGAGTTGAGTCTCTGTGGCATCTTTGAACTTGAACCACAAGGTCGGTTGCACCCAGCAAAGCGGGTCGGGGACGGTAGGGAGGGATGTTGTTCCTCCCCTCCGTGGGCCATGTTTGGAGGAGCTGCACCCTGGCTTTAGGGCAGAAAAAGGAGCCGGATGATTTCTGTGCCCCCTGTTTGGTGCATCTCAAACCTGCACCCAGGGGGGACTGAGTTCACGCCAGTGGTGTCCGTGGGGCTGGCAGGCTGGTGATGCCGAGGCTTTCCCGGCATGGCCCCTCGGCAGGACCCCCCTCCCTGCCCGCTCGGGGCTCAGCCAGGCTGCGTGGGACTGGCTCGGGGCTGGATCCAGACATTAAATCTCTTTCCTCTTATGTAAAGCTGGAGCCAACATCCAGCTGAAATCCATGGAGGCTTTTAGCTGTTGGATCAGCCCCTGAAACACGTAGCTGTATTCCTCGCCCTCCTTCCTTTTTTTGGAGGAAATCTGGGATTGGTATCTTTTTGGGAAAGCCCAGACAGGTCCCGTTACCACCCGCAGCCTGGCTGTGTGCAGGCAAAGCAGTCCTGGCACCGCGGTTGTGGCTCTGGACCCGCGTACGTGCGTGCATCCCTCTGATTTCACAGCAAAATTTCCACGAGAGCCTCTCAGGCAGGTCCAAGCCCAGCCTTTGGGTGCCTGCACGGAGTTTATCTGCGTGCAGAGGGGCAGAAAGGGAGGCTGCAGTCACCACGGGTCAGATCTGAGCCCACGGAGGAGAATATTTCATAAATATATCATAAATGCAGCGGTGGTTTAAGTGCTGTACGGAGGGGAAATGCGGTCCCAGGTGGGAGGGAGGTGGTGGCGGAGCTCAGGTGCACGGCCAGATGCTCAGGTGAGGCTCCAGAATAACCCATCCCCTCGTCTCCTTTCAGCTTCTCCCGCTTGAAGATGTGGCTCTGTTCCGCTGAAGGGGCCCCGCAGAGATGCTTCAAGCGCCGGAGGAGCATTGACTGCCCGAGGTGGAAACCGTTCACCCTAGCTGGCGAGGAAGAGTCTCATCGGCGGATTTCCTGGTACTCTGACCTCTCTGAAACCATATAGACAATTGCATTCCAAAAAATCTGATTTTTCATGGCCGCTGTCCAGGCGCAGTGGTAAATTCATCTTGTTTTCAGGTCAACCTAGTGCTATGAACTTGGGGAGAAATAAACAGGGAAGATATTTATTTTTGTTTATTTTTTTTAGATTTCTGTACTAGAGCTTGTTTGCAATATGATACAAACATGTACTGGTTGCTTCCTAGGAACCTGCCCTCATTAAAATGAGAATTGATCAAAGGAATCTTTGGCTTCGTTGTGCTGTGCTTTTTTTTTTTTTTTAAAAAAAAAGCAAAACCTGGTACGGCTCTGCATGGGGCAGGCACTTCATCCGCCGGGTCACTCCCAGATTTTTCTGACATGATTTAACTCCTTGACACAGTTTCTTCTGCAGCTTTACAGTAAATCTCTTTTACTGCCCGTCGGGGAGTTACTGCCAGGCTAAGCGTCAATTAAGATGACAAAGTTAGAAATCTTTCCTGGACTGGGCTGAGTCTGTGCGAGTCCTCACTGCTCTGGTTGTTTATTTGCCTGCTTGGAGCTAAATTTTACATGTCTCTGCTGATGAAAATAAATGTTGTTCCCCATGAAAGCAAGGAGAAGCCTCGGGGCCGGGGAGGAGCGGGCGGTGGAGGTGTGCTGGAGCGGGTGGGATCTGGGCTTTAGAGAAAACTGGGATTTGGGGGCTGAGTCTGGCTCCCGTGAATTGCTGAGCTCGCACCCGCCAGCGCTAGAGGATTTTGCAGGAAATCTGGCAAAAAGAGCCGTTTCCACCCGCCTTGCATGAACCGCCTCCTCCTGCCAAGGCCCTGCGGCCGACCGTGGAGCGGGGACGGCAGGGTTTGCGCTGCCTTTGGTTGGGATCTGAAGGAAAAAAAACAAACCATGGTGCTTGGCGGGGGAGCCGAGCCCTGCCCACTGCGCTGCCCCTTGCACCCGGGGTCTCAGGGAGGATTTCAGGTGCTGTAACACCCAAAGGATTGTTCTCTCCCAGCTTATTCCCAACCGGTCTCTCCTCCGTGTCCCCTCTTCCATCCCCACTATGACTTTCCAATTTCCGCTCTTCGTTAGTGCAGCGCGGGGCTCGGATGGGCCAAATGAGACATGATTGCCAATAACCCATTAGGCAGCTGCACTCGAAAGGGCCGTGTACCTGTCAGGGTGCCAGTCAGCCAGTGGAGGGGCCGCCGAGGCCGACTGCCGTTCTTGATGGAGGTAAGTGATAAAATGAGGTAGAAAATGTAAAGGTCAGCTTTGCGCAGGGGGAAGCACAGAGAGGGGGATGAAGGGTGATGTGATGAGAGACGCGACTCGAGTGTACGCTTCTGCCCCCGTCTGTCGGAAAGAAACACTGATATGTGCCAATTACTGGGGCAAAACCAGCGAGACACTCAGTTAACCACAAGCCCTTCACTTTTCACCTTGTAAAATAATTTTTCCGGCTGCTGTTGAGGAGCATGAGCTGATTAACCACCGGGGCTGTAAAATAATTTCCTCTGTGCTGCCAGCTCTCTGGAGAGGTCTGGGCTTTCCCCGGGGGTCAACAAGCCAAATAAAACTGAAGAAAGCTTAAAAAGGTATTTAATTACCTCTCCTGCCTTCGGGCAGGACCCAGCCATCCCTGACGGACGTTAATCTAATCCCTTCTAAAAGACTGGTCCCTGAGGGACATGTCGCTCTCCCTATGGTCTGTCTCCCGTCCTCCTTGCTCCAGGGGGCTGCGTACCTGGACCACAGGGAACCCCTGTCCTGGCCCCGGGGGTTGCCCCGAGATGAAATGCAGCCCCAGGGATCACTGGGGAGGATGCTGGGTCCTTGCCCAGCATGGGCTGGGTTTGCAGCCAGGAGTAAAGTGGGGGGACAAAAGCTTTCGGGGGGGATCATGGACAGCAGCCGTAGCACCACATCAGCTCCTGGTCCTGTTCAGGGTGCCCCCCGACCTCCGCAGAGCAGCTCTGAGGAGTTAACTGCAGATGAGGAGGGTTATTGCTGGCACCTCTTTGGGATTTGGGAGACATGGGGGGGTTAGAAAACCCCAGGTGACAGTGGGACACATCACCCCTTCCCTCCCACCATGTCACTGAGGCTGTGGGGTGGTGGGCAGGGTTCAGGGGGTGCCGGGAGTGTGGTGGTAGCCGGGTGGCTTTGCCATGCCATCTTGTGGCCATGCCGATGCCAGGGGATGGAGAGGCATGGGGAGCTGCAACAGGGATGCGGACGAGCCCTGCCACCATGTCCCCATCCCTGCGTCCTTGCAGTGGGGGGAGCTGCCCCCATGGGTGCTCCTCTGTCTGCACAGCCCTGGCCAAGACCATGGGCCTACGAGGGGATGGGAGCTCTGGGCTAAAGCCTGTCCCGCTGCTCTGGATTCAGGCCACCCAGGGATGAGGCTGCTCCTGGGCTCTGTACCCCTGTGCAGCACACCTGGGGTTTGGACCTGGATCCTGCTCCTGGTCCAAGTCTGTCCCCGAGGTGCCGCCTGGGATCTCTGAAGATCCATCACCGCCGGATGGGGCCGGGGCCGGCTGACGCAGCGAGGCTTTCCCGGACGGGGTGCGCCATCACCCAGCCTGCCGTGCCAGCGGATGCATTTTGTTCCAGTCCAAGAGGCGGGCGAATCCCAGGGGCTGCGGCGGGCAGGAAGACGTCCCACCCCGACCCGGTCTGAGCCCAGGGCGGCTCCCTTTCCTTCCCGGCTCCCCAGCCTCTCCCAGAGGACCAGCAGCATCCATGGAGGCAGTTGGGCACGCCGGGGCCAGGGGCTTTGGGTAGGGCAGCGTCTGGGACAGGAACCGGCAGCCCCGGGGGAGTCGGCGTGAGCTCACACCGGAGCTGTCCTGTGCAGATACAATGGCTGCAGGGCCCCTGCGTGCACCAGGAGGAAGAAAACTCCCCAAGGAATTTCCTCCATCGTCGGCTCTGCCCCGAAACTGTTCCTCGCCCCGCTGGGATGCAGGCGGCTGCGGCCGGGGTTGAGCTGGGCCAGGTCTGAGCCCCTCTTGGGTGGGTGGCCCTTGTTAGGTGCAGGGGTGGCTGGGGATGGAAAACCCTTGAGCAGTGCTGGGTATCCCGGATGGTCCCTCTGATGGCCCCGGACGTCCCTGTGGAGACCCCCGGGCTGCAGGACCCAGTGCGGAGCTGGGGTCTGCCCGGGGTCCCATCCCGCCAGGCTGTCCACACCTTCACGCTGATATCACCCAAGGGAATTGACCGAGGCTGGAGATAAGGGGTAAGCGCTGCACAGAGCAGGAGATAACATTATCTCTGTGCCTGCTGCTTTCCCTATTTCCAAGCTGTCCAGAGCGCTGATAAGGTCACAGCGGCTTAGAGACACAGGCAGATATCTTCCCGGCCGAGCTGCAGCAATGCAGGGCTATTCCTGGGGTGCCTGAGGGGAAACACTGGGTCAGGACCCTCCTGCAGCCCCCACATTCCCATCCCTGAGTCTCCCCCGAGGTGTCCTGAGGGCCATGCCAGCTCCTGCCTCCCCCATGTTGACTGTACACAGGGCTGTATTTGGGGAGTGCCCGGCTGCCTCGCCGGGGCAGCTCACCTGCCGTGGGCACGTGCCACCGGCAGTGGAGGTGACCCGTGCCGGAGCTGCCCTGCCCGGCTCTGCCTGCTCCTGCCCCCGGGCATCCCGCCGGACCCCATGCGCCTCGCCTGGGGATGTGCACACACACCGCTGGGTCCGGCACAGGAGTGGCTGGTGCTGCAGCAAAGATAAAATGTCCTCTCCGTGTCCCCTCCAGCCCCACTTCACCCCCTCCCGGGTGATGAGATGCTGGGCTACAGGCACCTTCCCAGGCCTGAGCACTTCCCCTGTCTTATTTTCTGGTGGATATTCCTTCTAATGCGTGCAGGAGAGAGCAAAACCCAGCTGCAGCCCCGTCGGGCAGTGGAAGGAAGCCATCCTCCCCCAGCCCGGCCATGCAGCTGCGGCAAGAGAAGCAGCCCTTAATCAAACTGCACTCCCTGAACCCCATCAAGAGCTGCAAACACCTCAGGGGGGCAGCGAAGGTCCCTGGGGTTGTCCTAGCCCTTCTGCTCATACCAAGAAGATGTTGCAGCAATGGTCCCAGCCCTTCCAGGGTCCCCTGGATGCTGGGGGTGGCACCCAGGGCCAGACATGTCAGCAGAAGAGCTGATGCCTCCAAAACCCTTAGCCTGGGCCAGGACTTTCACAGCACGGTAGGATTAAACCCAGGCACGGTTGTTTGAAAACACCAGCACAGACCATCTGCACCCCCAGCCCCCCGGGGCTGCTGTGGCGGGGCTGGCCGAGGGAGTGTCCCAGCTGGGTGAAGCCAGAAGCCACCCCCCCATCTCCACCCACCTCCAGCCCTGCAAGAGCCTCTTGAGGTGCTTCTGCCGCTCCCTGCTCAGGCCGCCACCACCCCTGGGCTCGGGTCCAGCTCCCACGTCTGGCGGTGTGGGGCCTCCACTCTGCTTCTCTTGCTGGCAGGAGGGGAGGTGGCTGTGCTGGCATGTGGCGTGAACGAACACCGATGCTTTCCTTGGGCGGCAGCGCTGCCAGCCTGGCCGGGATCCATCAGGGACCTCGCAGGTGCATTCCTGCCCAGGGAGGTCCCCTCCGCCCTGCTGGCACTTCGGTGGACGTGTTCACCTGCCCTGCTCTGCCACCAGCCTCACCTGGGGTGGGTGCTCCGGGGCGTGAGTGCTGCTGGGGATGGCTGCTACTGGAGATGGGCGCTGCCATGGATGGATGGTCCTGGGAATGGGTGCTACTGGGGATGCTGGAGATGGGCGCTGCCATGGATGGATGGTCCTGGGAATGGGTGCTACTGGGGATGCTGGAGATGGGTGCTTCCAGGGGTGGCTGCTGCTGGGGACGGGTGCTGCCATGGATGGGCGCTGCCATGGATGGATGGTCCTGGGAATGGGTGCTGCTGGGGATGCTGGAGATGGGTGCTTGCAGGGATGGCTGCTGCTGGAGATGGGTGCTTCCAGGGGTGGATGGTCCTGGGAATGGTTGCTTCCGGGGATGCTGGAGATGGGTGCTTGCAGGGATGGCTGCTGCTGGGCATGGGTGCTGCCACGGATGGGTGCTGCCACAGATGGATGGTCCTGGGAATGGGTGCTGCTGGGGATGCTGGAGATGGGTGCTTGCAGGGATGGCTGCTGCTGGGCATGGGTGCTGCCAGGGATGGGTGGTCTCAGAGAAGGGGGCTTGCAGGGATGGGTGCTGCTGGGGATGGGTGCTCCCAAGGGTGGATGCTCCTGGGGACAGGGGCTCTAGAGCCAGCTGGAGGGCTCGGTGCTGCTCTTACATCCACGTCCTTGTTGCAGCAGGCACAGTGGCACACTGGCGTGGCACCGGCACCAGCCCCAGCTGGTGTCCAGTTCAGGAAATGAGCTGTGCCAACACCAGCCTCTCCAGGAGCAATCCCTTTGCATCAGTGCTTGCACACTTGTCCGTGGGTGTGCTGGTGTGTGGGAGGTCTCGGGTGTGCCCAGCCTGGCTGGGGACCATCACCAGCTCCACGCTGGCTCAGCACCAAGTTGCCACCGGGCCCCTTGCGGCTCGGTACCTCTCACGCTACTATCTGTTGCAAATAATAAAGGACCTGGGTGGATTTCTACCTGCCAGCATGTGCAAGAGGGATCTCCCAGCTCTCGGCAGCGTAACTGAACTTTCTGGATTTTCACAACCCATAAAGCATGTTATTAATCCTCCTAATGATCAGTTCTCCTTCTATCTCTATAAATCTAACCTGGAAAATGTTTACAGCTCAATAGTGCCACACACAGAGGCCTAAAGAAAAGGAGACTGCTTTTTATAAGTGCTCCTCCCATTCCCAGTTCCCCTGGCAGCGCAAATAAATCATCGTCCTTTCCCTACTCTGCGAGAGTTGCTGCTCCCCGAGAGCGGACGGGACCCAGCAGCCCCATGGTAAGTGATGGTGAAACGATGGAGGAATGCGTACGGCTGCGTCCATGCCAGGCGGAAAGCCCAAGACTTCATTTATTAATAGTCAGAGCCAATTACTGCAGTAGCAACGTCTCTCTGCAGCTCCCAGCGAGGACCATCAAGGGCTGACAAGGATACGTCCCTGAGCTTGGGTAGAGGACCTGGGTCTTCTTCCACACCCAGGCAGAAGGTGACATGGGTGGCCAAGGTCTCCTGGAGGCAACCAGCCCAGCCAGCCCCGGCTCCAGGGTGGAAAGCTGGGTGTGGAGCAGGGGGCGGATAAACACCGGCCAAAGCGTGCTGACGGGGAGGAGGAGGCTGCGCAGGAGGAAGAGCATCTCCCTGCCAGCGGCTCCCACGGCTGAGGTGGAAACCAGTGTCCCACGAAAGCTGAAGGGAGGGGTGTCCGGCAGCACCCAGCCTTTCCCTCACCCTCCCCCTGCCTTTGGCAAAGCTCCCATTCCCGAGCAGGACAAGCACAGGGGAGCGACCCGCATCCCGGGAGAGGGCTGGGAAAATGGAGACACCACAAGATCTGCCCAGAGCCTTCCAGCAGGTGTGAGGTGGAGCCACGAGTGAGACATGGGGCTCCTGGTGTCTTGAAAACATGTGTCCTCTTTGGCAGAAGGTGGCCCAAAGGCACTTGTGAAACCTCTCTTTTGTCTGGAAGCACCCGCACAGCCCAGCGACTCCATCACCAGCAAACCATCCTCGCCCTCAAAAAGCCCCTCACCCTGACCCTCCACCCGCCTTAGAAACAAGCCAGCCTGAACAGGTGTAAACTAGATGTAAGCAGATATAAACAAACCTAGATACAAGGAAGAATTTTTTTATGCTGAGGGTGGTGAAGCACTGGCCCGGGTTGCCCAGAGAGATGGGAGAAGTCCCGACCCTTGATACTTTCCAGGTCAGGTTGGATGGGGCTCTGAGAAACCTGATCTAACTGGAGATGTCCCTGCTCATTGCAGGGGGGTTGGACCAGATGGCCTTTAAAGGTCCCTTCCAACCCAGACCATTCTATGGTTCTATGATTCTATGAACAGGTTCAGGTTATCAGCTGAGGTTTTGCCCGTTTCTGAATGAAGATGGACTTTATGGGCTCCAAAAATCCCTCCCTCCGACACACCAGGGAGCCTGCCAGGCGAGCCTAATTTCTGTAACTGTGAAACTTTTCACAGCATCTGTATGTTGCGTTAGTGATGCAACAGGATCAGGCCCAAAGCAAACAGGGTTCAGGACACAGGTGTAATTCTCTGTTGCTGCTCAACCAAGTGCAATGACGGAATTAGAAGCAGATGTCAAACAGAAAGGGCTTCAAACTCTTCCAAGCCGGTAAGCACACAGATCCCCTGAACTCCCTCAGCCTCCGGGCCGACCCAATTCAGACTTAAATATCTGCCGAAATCAAAACATGCAGAAATTTAAATGGAAAAACCTCGCCTGTGCAGTGTCTGCTGGATTTAATCACGGCTCTGTTAGACCAGTAAGTGCAGGAGACCTCCTGGGCTCCCTCTTTTTTTCCGACAACGGGCTACAGATGGGAAATGGCAGGATGGCCTTGAGAACTGAAGGAGTTTTGTATCGTGTGAGGATGAACCTTTGCACAGCGCATTTTCAAGTTCTTTCCAGCTCCTTTACACGAAGAAGCCTTCCCCATCAGCTGCAGTGGGGAAAAAAAAAATACAGCATTTCTCTTGGAACCATGTCCGTGCCAAAGCAGGCACTGAGCTGTGCGTCCCAGGACAGGCAGGACATCCCAGACCCACGCACAATCACAGCATGGCTCCGTCAGTCCCCAGAGCAGTGGGATCATGAAATAAATGCTCCATTTTTGGCTCACAAGGTGTGTGACCAGCAGCAGGCAGGTAAAAATCCTGTGTTGAGTTGGGACTCTACCAAATCCCCTACGTGTCCCTGCAGGAGAGGGGACCCAGCAGCGGCTCATCGGGGGTCCCGATGCCCCAGGGAGCGAGTGCTGGGATGGTGCTGCCTCCTGTGCCCGGGGGAGACGGGCAGGGATGCTTGGGCACAGGAGGTTTGCTAAAGCCATCCCAGGAACGATTTGCAGATCTGGGCATCTCTGCTGGGTTACATCCTCTTGCTGGAGAGCTGACACTCAGTACCTGACCCTCCTTAATTCCTCTACAATAAGAGATGGTTTGGGGGGAAAAAAATGCCTTTTGGGAACACTGAGGTTGGAAAAAAAATCCACAAATTCAGGTCACACTTGAGCAAATGCTTGTACAATTTTTTTGTGCACAACAAGCATTTTTTTACAAATTCAAACATCCCATTTTCGCCTTTTTAAAATGATATTTCCCCCTCTTTTTGTTTTGCAAACTACCAACACCTTTAAAAAGACGTTCAAAAGGGTTAAAACATTCTGTCTGACCACCCAAAAGATTTTCTCCCTCGTGTTTTTATTACGCTGAATAAAAAGAAAAACTTCTTTTGTTCAAATAAACTTGAAACAATTCCTTCTCCTCCCCGCCTCCCCTCCGGTTTTTTTTGGTTTAGCCAGTGAGTGGAAAAATCAATTATTCGCACTCCTCCAGCCTGATAAAAAGCTTCAGGGCTCCACAAAGAGGCTCAAGGGAGTGCTCGCCTTGTACAGCAAATAAAACAGTCTCCGAATTTCCCGGCTCTCTGGCCTCCTCTCGTGTCACCCAAGATTTTGTGCTGAGATGGGCGCCTCTGCAGCGCTGCAGAGGGTAAAGGAGTGTTGGAGCAAAGGCAGCCGGCATCCTCCCTGGTGGGACCTCGCTCCGGGGCTCAGCCCGCTCCCGGCAGCGGGTGACAGCCACCTCGAGGGACAGCACCAAGCGTTCACGGGGCCGGTGCCCACCACCCAGCCACAGCCACGCTGCACTCTCTCCTTGCAACGTCCAAACAGCCACATTGCCTTTGGAAATGAAAGGGGGAAGAATTGCCGGAGATAAATAATGCCATTTTTTACCAGCATAGCGACTCTCCTCTGAGACACATCACCACGCATCTTTTTGGTTCAAGCATCTTTCATTTGAAGAATGACTTTATGTCTAACTGCAGTGGAAGTCTTTTTTTTTAAGAACAGACTACAAATTAAAAGCAAATCAATATTAATTTCTGGAGTCTTAGTTACTGCCTCAAGCTGGCCACTGCATTTGCTTCAGCTCTATAAAAATCTGTTAGGAAAACAGTTGAGGAAGGAGAAGTGCCACTGAGGAGGGCTAGAAAATCTGTGACACAGGAATGCGACATGCAGCACCAATGCTGTGACAACTAATCTGGGTCATTTCCTCCTTGTAAGAGATTTCAAGGAAATGAAGACCAGGAATGCAAAAGGGTGAAGGTGGGGATCTCCGTGTTCCATCAAAACAAGCTCATTTCAGGTGAAACCTGGATGGCCTCTCCGCAGGGGCACCCAGGATGGAGCAGAAGCTTTTCCCTGACGGGAACGTCTGGGACTGGAATGGCAGAGCTGCCCACTAATGAAACCTGTCCCCGACCTGGCGTTCAGGGGGACACAAAACATTTCTGAGCTGCTCCCCCACATGAACGTATGAAGTGCATCAACCCAAGAGCTCCGTGTGTGCCAGGCTGGCTGGCTCAGCAGACACAAGGAGCTCCGCATCTCCCCATGGTCATGGGCTGGGGCTGGGTGGGCAGAGGAGCTGCTGGGCTGCATCCTCCCCTCTCCGGACTGGTGGAGGATATCCCAGCAGATCCCAGTAGTTCAGGATTAACTCTCTCTGGATGAGTGGCCTCTGCTCCAGGCCCCACTCCCCATCGCCTCCCCTTCACGGAGTGGTCCTTGCCCGTGTCCTGGAGAGCTGTGCTGCTGCCCCATGGATGTGCCTTGGCCTGGGTGCCCCTTCCCGGAGGGGAACGGGGATGGGAGGCCTGGCTGGCGGATGCAGGGGGGCACCCAGCTCAGGGGTTTTGTGCCGGCAGCGGTCCCCAGGCTGCCCTGGAGGGCGGTGGGCTCCGGCCAGCTGCCCGGGGGGACTGCCCTGGCCCGGTGGGCTCCGGGGCTGCTCTGTGCTGCACCGGAGGCGGGGGAGCACGGCAAGGGGAGCCATAGCGGAGTCCGCAGAGCTCCGATCCGTGAGTCCGGGAGGCCGCAATCAGCCGTCGGCCCCGGGGCTCCATCGGCTCTGTCCGCCCGGTGCCGGCGTCAGCCCCGGTATCGGTACTGGTGCCGGTGTCAGTCCCGGTGCCGGTGCCGGCTCCGCCCCCCCCGTCCCTCGGCCGTCCCCGTCCCCGTTCCGGGCTGCGGCTCCGCCCCGGCTCCGCCCGGCCCGTCCCATCCCAGTCCCCGTCCCCGCCCGCCGCGCTCCCGGCGCCGCGGGGCAGCGCGCAGCATGGCCGCTCCGCGCAGCGCCCCGGCCCCAGCCCCAGCGCCGGCCCCGGCCCGCCCCTCCGCGCCCCGCCGCTCCGCGCCCGCCCCGGGCCGCGCATAAAAGGGGCCCCGCGGCCGCCTGCCCCCGCCCGCCGCTCCGCTCCGCTCCGCCGCCCGCCGGGCGCCCCGGCCATGGCTAAGGACCAGCTGAAGCCGCGGCTGTGCCGCATGTTGAAGGGGGAGAGCGGCTACGGCTTCCACCTGCACGGCGAGAAGGGCAAGAGCGGGCAGTTCATCCGCAAAGTGGAGCCCGGCTCGCCGGCCGAGGCGGCGGGGCTGCGGGCCGGGGACCGCGTCGTCGAGGTGAACGGGCTCAACGTGGAGCAGGAGACGCACCACCAGGTGCGGGCGAGGGGTGGGAGGGGGGTGGGCTACCGGCCGCGGCACCCATGGGCTGAGCACCCCGGCTCCGAGCCTCCCCGCTAGATTGGGTCTGCCCCGGCTCCAGCCTCCCCGAGGCTGGGGTTTGGATTTCTCCCAAAATATCTGTGCTGGAGCATCCTTGGTTTGGTCAATGCTGGTGGTCGGTGGGGTGGGATGGCTGCACCACCCAAAATCCTAGGCCTGGGCTGCAGGGGGACTTTGCATGCCCGGGACTCCAAGCTCCCGTGAGAATGGTTGCGTGGTGTGGTCTGTCTCGTTGCTGGGGAAAGGATGTTGTAATTGTGTAGAGGTGGGAAAGCCGAAGGTGTTTTGGCATGGGCAGGGCAGCAGTGCGTTATGCAATCTGTGGTGGAAAGGAATGGGGAGACCCGGGCTTTATTTCTGGCTCTGCTGTGTGTTTTCTCGGCCGCTTTGGGTGAGCTGCTCCTGCCTATGCAGCCTAGAGTGTATAAGGATGCCTTAAAATCTACTGATAAAGCTCTGCAGATGTTCAGCAGTTGGGCTGGCTGAAGTGAGATAGGGCTTGTAGGGAAATAATGGCTGTTATTAGACCACGGCTGTGACTGGGGGGGATCCAAGTGAGCTGTTTCTCAGCTCTGTAACAGAAGCCGCACGCTTCAGGCCATGTCATTTTCTGCTTATAACACTGAAACTCGTGTTTGTTAAACAGTTTAGTCCAAAAAACCAAGCAATAAGATTCCAGCTGCTCCTGTCCTGCTGGAGACACGGAGCCTGGCAGGGGCACAGTGCCGAATGTGCCCGTTTGCCTAATGGCTTGCGGGGCTCTGCAGGGCTTGGTGCTCTAGTAACTTAAAACATATGGCTGGTTCCCTGCTGCCAGCACTTTATTGGGGCAGAGCAGGGATGTGCCTCGTGTAGCTTGCGGACCCAGCAGTGTTTCGGGGGGTGTGGGCTCACAGGCAGGTGCGGATGCGCTCGTGCTCAAGGTGAGGCAGAACCTTCCAGGGCATCATGGCAAGCCAGGTAGCTCCAGTGAAACCTCATGGACCCCTTTCTGTGGGCTTGGTGGGTTTTCGTTGCAAACTGAGCCTGTTTTGATGATCTGAGCCAGCTGTGTAAAAGTTACTGTTTGTCTCGAATGTGATTTCGAGACCCCTGAAGGAGGATCCACGTCTTGTATCTGGCTGGGCAGAAAGGAGGGCTGTGTTCCTGGAAGGAGCTGCGTTGTATTGGAAGCCATCAGAACTCCCTGCTGAAACTGGGATGCTGGGGATGGGTGATAGCGGAGCTGAGGCAGCCAGCTGTGTCTTTGAAATGTGCGGGGGTTTTCCAGTAGGTCAAGTAAAATGGGAGAAATTTTCCTGTCTTCCATTTTCTGCTGGTGGAGGCAGGATTCAGCCCTGGCACTCTGCAGAGCGGTGAAGGGGATGGAGTGTCCCATCTGGTGTGTCGTGGAGCTCACAGCCATGCTGTGTTCCTGCTGTGGTGGCATTAGTGGTGTGTGAGAAGGAGCAGCCCTGCCTCAGGACACCCTCTGGGGTCGCCCTTCCTCTCGCCTCAAAACAGGAGGAACCTTCTCCCCCCAGTAAAATACCCCGACCTTGAATAAGTAACGCTTCTCCATCTGCATCTGAAGCTGCGGTGGGACGGGGCCCGCAGCAAACAAGGCCTTGCTGTTTGGGTGTAACTGTGTTTCGAGCTGAAGCTGGCGGCATTTGTGTCTTTGTTCTCTGTTTTTTCCTGGCCTTACCCAAGGAGCGAAGGCAGAACGTGTTCTCAGGGCGTTTCATGTCTTGGATGCAGAATGACATCCTGGCTCCTCGGTTCCTCACCCGGGCGGGCAGTGGGTGCGTGGGGCAGAGCAGTGGGCTCCTGCCCTCCCGTTGTGCCCAGAACAAGGAATGCCACCCAGTCCTTGGCTGGCAGCACAGGCAAAGGCATCTCTTTTAGAGCAGGAGGGATGAACTGAGCTGTTCCCGGTGGCACCATGAGTCTCCTTCCCAGGCAGCTGTTGTTTGGCAAGGGTGGAAGGGTCCGGGATGGCTCTGCTGGGCTGGTGCTGGGGCAGCCGGGGGTGAAAGTCTGTTTGGGTGGAGCTGCGGAAATCATGCGACTGGGACCGGTGCTAAGAAGGTCCCAAGGTGCCGGATGCACAGGGAGGCTGTGTCGTCTTCAGAAAAGCTGTGGACTGGAGGCTGTGACCATGGCTCGGAAACGGGTAGGGTGCTGGGCTCTGCCCGCGTCGGGCAGGACCTCGCCATGTGCCTGGCTGCTGCTTTGCCTTTCACCTCGCTGCTCTGTCCCCAGAGCGACTTGCTGCCCGGGAAAGTTGTCACAGAAAGCCCCTTCTGCTTGTCCCTGCTAATGGGGAGAGGGTGAGGGGCTGCTCTGTGCCCCCTCTCCATCCCTGCCTGCCTCAGCCCCCAGCACTCGCGGGGCTGGGGGGACGCTTGCTCCATCACTGCTCTTGCCATGGCTTTTGGGGAGCTTGGCAGCGGGTTGAGTCCTAGCACTGCTTCCCGCTGGCCAGGGGGCAGCTCATCCGTTCTGCCATGCCATTGCTGTGCAGCACCATGGTGAGTCGAGGCGTTTCTATGGTCCCTCTGTTTCGTTGTCATCTCTGGGACCCTGCCAGTGACTAACTGTGCTGCCCTAATACCTGGAGAACCCAAACTGTGGGGTCTGGGGAACATCGCTGTGCAGGACCCAGCATGTTTCTCCTGCACGTTCCCCGCAGGCATTGCCCATCTGCATCTCCCGCCACCGCTGCGTGTCGGCTGCCTGCTCCCAGGTCCCCTCCAGGAGAAGTGGCCTCGCACGGGCACTGCCTTGCCGGTATCGGTAGCCCCGTCTGATGCTGCTTGTAAATAGCTCTGAAAGGGAACAGATGGATTTTCTGGGGCTTGATGGAATAGCATCCTTCAGGCTGGTTATGGATGGGAGCCCTCGGCACGCTGCTGCCCAGTGCGGCGCATGGAGACCGAGGCTGCAGCCTGCAGTACATTAGTCGGTTCATGACAAGCAGCCTTGTCTGCAGTCTATAAATTTCTTGTTGGTTGTTTTCTTTTTTTCTTTCATTTGCAGATACTGGCTCTGTTGACCTTGAATGGAGCTTGCAGGGGAGTAAATAAATGCTAGCTAATTGCGCGTTAGGCTCGTTTGTCGCTTATAACCTTGGCGGTTGCAGCGTGTCTGGCCAGTGTGACCTAGATCAGAGCAGGAGCACTGTGAGGAAGCCCAGAGCTGCTTCGGGGGCTTCCCAGGACGCCTGGGTCTGTGATCTTCAGGGCCACCCCATGACGGGGGATGGCTGCTGAGCACCATTGCCAGCGATACCGCCCCTCCTTGTCGGAATGAAGGCCTGTGCAGGCAGAAGGTGGCCCAGCAGAGCCAGCCTTCGGAGGCTGCTGGCAGGGTGTCTGGAGGTGGTTTCCCTTTACCTGTCTCCTGTGCGTGCCCTGGGTCTGCACCATTTCCATCACAGCCTGCCCTGGTGTGATTTACCCCCGCTGGGAGCTGGGATCGGCTCCTCCCGGCTCTCCACGCCGCGCGGACACCACAAGCTCCTTTCAGAGTCTCTGCCAGTCACCGAACCCTGGGAAGGAGCTGGGCAGTGGCAGGACAATGGTCCCCATTCAGCGCTGCCTGGAGCTGGATCCCAGCAGGGATGGGCCCATCTCCTGCTCCCAGCACTGGTTTCCCTTATCTCTGGTGGCCACTGGCACAGACCAGGGATGAATGCACAGATCGGGTTGTTTCTTTCATAAATCTGACTGGGGCGTGTGGTAGCTGGTACACGGGAGTGGTGGGGAGCACCCAGCAAAGGCAGCCCAGCCACTGAGTGCATGCATGGGTGCCTCCCTGTGCACCCTGCCTCTCCACCCTGCCCTGGGTATGGGGGAAGAAAGACCCCAGATCAAGGAAATGAGGGTGTATTAGACAGTTTGCTTGGTAGGACAGATTGTATTGTCCCTCAGAGGGGACAAAACCAGGCAGCAGGGTTTCCGGTGCTCGGGGGGCAATGAAGCAGCCGCTGTGAAAACTGCCATCTGAGCAGAGCGGGTGATCCCGGGTGGTCTGGGCAGAGCTGTCATGGGGGGCTGCAGGACATGGGGTGGAAAGAGCCATCACCATCATCACCTGGGGCTGCAGGCAACAGGCACGCCATCCTGGTGGTCCCCTAAAGTCACGCTGTGCTCCTCTCCCCCATCACCGATGGCTGGAAGTGACGGGAAACTTGCACCCTGCAGCAAGACCGAAGCTGCAGGAGAGTGTGGGGGAGCTGATGGTTTTGGGGTTTGGCTCCTGCCACCACTGAGAGCTCTCTGGGTTTCTGCTCAGTTGTTGTTCTCCTTTCCAGGTCGTGCAGCGCATCAAAGCTGTGGAGACGGAGACCCGCTTGCTCGTGGTGGACAAGGAGACGGACGAATACCTGTGCAGCCTGCGCCTGACGTGCACGGAGGAGATGGTGCACAGCGGGATCCTGCTGAACTCCAACATTTCGCCCACCAAGTCGGTGGGCAGCGACAACGGGGAAGTCTGGAAGCCGCAGCTGGATCTGAGCGGGGACAGCCTCCAGCGGCACTCGCACAGCTTCTCCTCGCACGGCAGCAGGAAGGTGAGGGCAGAGCCGGGTGGCGTGCGGGGGCTGCTGGGTGCGGAGGAGGAGGGGAGTGGGTGAAACCACCCTGGGAGCACCTCCCTCTGCGAGCACGGCTTGCTTCCCATCGGAGGAAAACCTGTACGTGGCTGTCGGACCCTGCTGTGTCCCGAAGCAGTGGGCGAGCTGCCCCTTGGCCTCATTGCTCTTGCTTGAAGCAACATCAGCTGCTGGGGGCTGTGCTGCTCTCTCCCCTCCTGTGCCCCTTGAGGGTCTCCGGAGCCCTGGGAGCTGCTGGTGGGGGATGATCAGCCCTGGGCATGGGTGACCCTGGCTGGGTCTCCCTCCCCCACGGGGACAGGCTGTGCAGACCAGGGACGTGGTGAAGCTGGAGCTCATGAATGAGTTTCTCTCCCCTCCATTATTTGCAGGAGGGAGGGAACATCTGGGGCGAATGTTTTCTCAGCTTTTTGCTTAAATAGGAAGGAAATTAGCTCTTTTTCAAGTGGCCTGGGTCTGGACTGTGATTCTGCAGTAAGTGCCTTTTATTGGTAAACTCCTTTCCAAAAAGGAAAGAATTTGGGGTGGAAAACGTCCAGTTTCCATGGCTGCCTCACTGCTGAGGCCGGGCTGGCGGAGACGGCGCAGCCTTGCGCTCGGCAGATAGCGGAGCTGGGTCCCGGCGCTGCCCTTGCTCGGGGCGTGGATGTGGCAGGAGCCGTGCGGGTGTTGCGTGGCTGAGCTGGTGACTCCGGCACCTCTCTGCAGCCGTCTGTCCCCTTCCCTGCTGTGTCCCCACCCTGCGACCCTCCTGTGGGTGCTGGTGTGTCCTACTGGGCAGGGAGCAGCGGTGCTCAATCACCTCCTCCAGCATGGAGCTGCCATGGATGCACTCCTCCTCCTCCTCCCTGGGGAGCTTGCAGGGGCTGCGGTGTCTGGTCAGCCTCTACCCCCTCGGAGGTGGGGTGGTCGCTGGATATTGGTCCCAAAATGGCTGTGGGGCTGCGGGGAAGACATAGGTGGGAAAGTTGGGAAGGCTTCGTGTCCTCAGGAGCTCCCACGGAGTAACAGCTGAAGAATTTCCCCAGAGCAGATAAGAGGTGATGCTGGTATGACGCGGGAGGCACGTGCATCTCCAGCGATAAGGACGGGGTCTCGTCTCCGGTCCTTCCTCCAGAGCTGTTTGGCATCTTGTAGAGGTTTTTCTGCCCTGGGAGGAACCCACCTTTTCTGGGGCTGGCAGGGGCAGGGTTGGAAGCGGTATTTTTTTTTTTTCTTTTTAACTTATTGCATGATTTGAAGCTGTTTGAAGGTCTGTGTGATGATGATGGGTACATTTCCCTTGGGGGTCAGTGCGGTAGGGGGGCTGGTCACCCCAGACACAACCGGTGGGAGAGGAGCCGTTCCTGGGAGGGGGTGGCTGGGCATGACCGGGGGCGGCTTTCCAAGCTGGGGATTTCCTATCCTGTCTCTGTTTCGTTTGCTGGGCGCAGTCCAACGGCGTGTGCTGACGGGAAGTCAGGCGAGGGGAACAGGACGGTCCTTTCCGGCCTTTGGGTTTCAGCTCCTCCGAGGAGAGGGTGGGACGGGGAGAGCCGGGCAGGGCTGGGGGGCAAAGGGGGAGAAGTGCCCGCACTTCCCCTCAGAGGGGCTTGGCTGGGGGCTTTGCCTGGGGCAGCCCGGCGGGGGCATCTGGGGAGTTGGGGCTGGTGTTCGGTGGAATCTGAGCTGGAACAGACTTTGGGGGCGATGCCCAGCACGTGAGGTGGGGGACGGGGGCTGCTGAGTGGGCAGAGCTGAGTGTGTTGGGTGTTTGCAGAGGCTCAGGTCAACGGCTGGTTTGCTCCTGCCTCCTCTGGGCGGCAGCTCTTTGAAGAGCTGGGCGCTGCAGGCTTTCCTGGCCAAAGTCACTTCTCTGTGGCGGGGCAGTGAGTGACCCTGCCGCAGGGTCACGGGTGGCCAGAGCAGCAGGACTCGCATCCCGCTCCTGTGCCTGGCAGTCCTGCGTGCTTCAAGGCGGTGATGCCTGCTCCAGGCTCTTGGTCTGGGTGATGCGGCTGTCCTCCCGGGTCTGCGGTGGTTGGAAGCTGGGGGAGCAATGGTGCACCTCAGTTCCTGCAGTGTCCCTCCATGGGGCAGCTCCAGCCTGACCCTAATCCTGCAGATCACTGGCACTGGGTCGTCCTAAATACATGGGCTATTCAGGAGATTTCTGTCCCCGCAGTGGGGCTGTGGCATCTGGGGTCCAGTTAGAGGCTTGTCCCCAACCAGATTTGGGGCTTTCGTGTAGCTTCCCTGCAGGCATTTAGTGAAGGAGGAGAAAAGGCTGCTCCCTGCAGGCCCCTGGCCCCAACCTGCCCCTGTGGGAACTGGTGCCGACGCTCCGGGCTGCTCCCGGGGAGCAGCATTTCATTTTTGAGCAGCATTTGTTTATGTAAAGGCTGCAGTTTTCCTTGATTTGAGGCCGGGTTGCTCAGCGCAGCCCGAAGCAACGAGCAACTGAAACAAAGAGGAGGGAAATCTGGCGCCTGGGGTGGCCGTAGGGGTGGGCAGCGGGGGGGCAATGCAGCAGGCAGGGTGGGCAAGAGGAATGACTCTCCCCCTCTCTTATTTTGCAAAAGGAGTGACTCCCCCTCCCCACCCCGGTGAGCCGCCTTGGGTGGGGAGGTCAACACGCACCCCCGGCAGAGACCTGGTGTCCAGGACCTTATGCTCCAGGAACCACGGTAATGCCATGAATAATGCAGCACGTATTTAAAATCAGGCTGCCTGCCCCGAGAGCAGGCCGGCAGGGCTGGCTGCCAGCGGCTGCGCCCGTCACAGCACTGCCATCCCCGGCGCCCTGGGGACTCATGTCCTGCGTGGCCGTGGTGACAACGGGCAGCAGGGTCTGCCTTGCCCTGTCCCACCCAGGTCTATGCCTGCCTGTGCTGAAGGCGTTTGCCTGCTTGCTGCCTGCCCCATGCTGTGTCCCCTGGGAGGGGACGCGGCAGGGCGTGTGTCCCCATGCCATCCACTTTCCTGTCCCAAACATGCCACCGGGCTGTTTTCTGTTTTTCCCTTGTGCTCTGGCACCCAACATCGAGTTCCCGGGGGTTTGGGAGGCAGCGGGCATGGCTGTGCTGGAGGGCAGGGGGTCTCGGCATGGTGGGGGCTGCCCCGGGTGCGTTGGGTGCCTGGTGGTGAGCTGCTTTTATTGCTAAGGTGCCTTTGGGGACAGCGGTGCGAGCCGGCGGTGGCTGTTAATTAAATGCCTGGCCTAAAAGCGTGTAAAAGGCTTTTGTGTTGTGGGGCCGGGCTGGTGCTGAGCGGCACTGCTGGGCACTTGCCTGGATGCTATTAGCCATCCTGGAAGCGTTCGTGGCGCACGGGCAGTGTGGCCCAGGGGGCTGGTAGCTCCTGGATGATACCAGCAATCCTGGCGGTCGGTGTTCATGGTGCATGGGCAGCGTGGCGCCGGGGCTGGCAGCGGCTGCAGCTCGGCTGCCCCCTGCTCCTGCTGCATGGAGGGAGGGATGTGCTGTAACTGGACCCCCGTTACGGTCACTCAGGCTTCCTGAGCCGCGTTAGCGGTGTCCTTGGGACTTGCTGCCTCACTGCTTTCTCCAGGTGTGTTTGTAGGAGAAACAAGAACAACAGTAAAGTCACCGAGATGTGTTCGGGGTGATGCAATCCCCCTCCATCGCTGCCCCAGTCGCACCAAAGCGTGACTGCGGGGGGGTGGGTGTGCAAAGGGACCTTTGCAACCAGCATTTATTTTTTTTGGAAAACAAACCTATGGCTTGCTTAGTAGCTCCTGGATTCAAGCAGCCTGTTGGGTCCAGATATTTTATTGGGGGGGGGGGGGGGAATTAGTGGCAGGTTGTTAATCAGCCCCTGCTCAGGGAGGGTGAGGGACGGTGTCGCCCCTAGAGTTGCTGCTGGCAAGAACCGAACAGCAGGAGAACGGGTGTCCCTCCGCTGACACGGGGTTGTTTTTGCTGGCTCTTTGGTGTGACAGAGAGCAGCCGCTGAGCCTCCTGCGTGCCACCAGCCCATGCTTCAGAGGAGCTGGTGTGCCTGGGGACAGACGTTATTTTTCTGGAGGAGGATGGATGAGCGCCTGGGTGCCTTTTGGGACCCGCAGGTGTGGGGGGCCAGTGCTGACATCGAGGTAGTAAATATTTACACTTCTGTTTGGGTCAGGAATAAGAACTTTTTCTGTTGCAAATAAAACTCCGCGTTGCAACATCTTCAGCCGCCAGCTTTCTGCCGGAGCGCTGGAAGGGGAGTAACACGGGACAGATGTTTTCGGAGAAGTTTGCCAACTCAGTTGAGGCCCAAAATTTAGGGCTTGTAGAATAACCACAAAGATGTAATAAAACCTAACATGAGCAGAAATGTCTGCAGTAATTATGCGATTTAAAAAAAAAAAAAAGAAACCCAAAAAATAAGTGCATGGTTTAAATTAAAGCACTTCCCTGCAGCATCCTGCGCTCCCTGGGCCCCGGTGGCAGGCTCAGACCTGTGGGGAGAAGGGTGATGGGGGAGGACAGTTGGGTACAACCTGGGTGTGATGTTCCTGCTGTGCCAGCAGAGCCTTGGGGAAACCCTCCAGGACAGAGCCCCGGGAGCTGTGGCTGTGTCCTTGCAGCATTCCCTGCTTTTCCCCACAGTGGCTACTTTTGAGGATGCTGCCAGCTCGGCGGCGCTCGCGGCAGGTCTGAAAGGGCGAAGGCGAAAGGAAGCCGTGTGCGTGCCCCATCGGGGCAGGGATCTGTCACTGCCTGTGCTCTGTGTTTCTCTGCTCAAAAAACCCATCGCAAAGCCATTTCTGCACCCGCAGCGTGGAGCTGCACCAGGGCTGCCGGGAGCTGGGGCTGCCTGGCTGAGGGCATGGGATGGGAGTGCTGCTTCCCACATCCCTGCTGGGAAGGGGAAGAGGAAGATGCGGGAAGCAGGACAGTGGGGCTGGGGACGCCCTGCCTCCCCGCAAAGGGCAGTGTTGTAGTGGGCACCGGGCTCCCCGGGGATGGCGAGAGGTCTGGTTACTGCAGGAGCTCAGCCGAGGAGCGGCAGCAAAGCCGTGCTCGCTTTCGGGATTAGCGCTTCAATCCCGTCCTGGAGGCAGCAGTCGGGCTGGCGTGCGGCGGGGAAGCCGGCGGCCCTGTGCCGGTGCTGACCCTGCTGCATTATTGATAGCGTTGGGCTCACCGGCATCGTGTGTCACGGGGCCGGGCGCAGTTGGTGCGGGTGGGCTCTGGAGCAGCTCCAGCTCGCAGCATCTTGGGGATGGAGGTTGGGGCATGTGGCAGCCAGAGAGACCCTCTCCGGGGGTGGTGGTTGTGACGCTTCTCCCTCTCCTGGAGCGGTGATGGGGTGGTGGACCATGCTGATCCAGGTTGTGGGGGGCTGCTATGCCATGGGTTTTGCTTGGAGGAGCACGGAGTGTTTTTCCTGGGGGCCTGCCCCTTTCCCGTGCAGGCAGTAATAGGCTAAATGGATAAAAATAACTGATTTTTCGGACCATTGGTCCCTCTGACAGCCCAGCGACTCGGCGCTTGTTTAGAAGGAGCAGGATGAGACCTGTTTTTGCAGAGCCCCTTTTGTGTGAGCATTGAGGTGTTTCAGGAGCAGTCCTGCCCGCCGGGGTGCGCAGGCGGCTGGGAGCAGCGGGGTCTGCGCCGCTCGAGGGGTGGCAGGCTGGGGGGCTCTGCATCCCACAGCCTTGTGCTGGGACCAAGGCAGCCCCAGCCTCGGCCCCCATCCATCCTGTCAGCCTGCCCCTTGGGCATCGGCAAGCTGTTAACTTCTGACTTCTGTTAGTTGGGTTTTGGTGTCAGTTCGGGGCTGGTATCGCCGTGCCGCAGTCTGCAGCGGGGTTTGCTGGACCCTCGGCTCGGGTTGTGATGGGCCCGCGGGGGACCAGCGTGTGCTGGGTGTTGCCACAGCACTTGGAGGAGGTGCCGGCAGGGATCTGAGCCTCCTCCTGCTGGATGCAATCCAGATACGAGATGGGACGTTTGTCCACGCTGTTGTAAGGTGAAGGGAACAGTGTGTTGCTTGCTGTACTGGAGCATGGTGGGGTCAGCCCTGGCTCCTGACCCCCCTAGGTCCCACACACATCCTCCCAGTGCTGTGGGAAGGGGGTTTGGATGCAAAACGCTGCCTTTTGTGTGGACTGTAGCTGTGTCCCGTCACCCAAAACTCCTGGGAGCTGCGGGTGGGCTGTGGGGACAGAGGGAGGGGGCTGAGCGGGTGCCCCCCAGCTACAGCTCACCTGCCCCAGCTCGTTGTGGGCAGTGGGTCCCACAGAGGACCTTGGCTGGGGGGTTATTTTTGTGCCGGGGCAGTGCAGGAAGCCCCTCCCGGGGAGGAGAGCATCCACCCCGCGGCAGAAACTTCCTCCACCGCGATATTTTTAGTGAAACACAAAGCGAGTGGAAGGGAGCGGGAGGCAGGAGGCAGATTAACATCGGGAGGAGCTGCACCCTGCCAAGAGCCTTTGTTCCCAGGGCCATGCGCTCCCAAGGGACCGCCGGTCCTGTGAGGGGACAGTGGGGTCACCCCTGGGACCTGCCGCCTTCCTGGGAGCAGGGCAGGGGTGCAGGGGGGGTGTTTGCATCCCAGCCCATTGCCTGGCTGCGGAGCAGTGATGCTGCTGACACCAAGAGATGCTGCGTGTGGTCCAGCCGGTGATGTTCCCTTCTGCATCCTCAAGTAATCAAAAGCTTTCCCTCAAAATGATTGGAAAACTGATATTAAATGGAGCCATTCAAAATGCAGCTTGTTCCAGCACAGCCGGTCCCGGGCCCCTCTGCTTGCAGGGATGCGCTCAAGCAGCTTGCTTTAATAACAGCCCCGCTTACAAGTGGGCTCCTCGCCAGCTGTTTAATGGTTCTGTTCAATAGTGAAAATATTAAATGGTTTCAAATAAATTAAAAAATCTTCTGGCAGAATCGGGGCCTTCTGCATGTGCCCTGGCAGCTGCACAGAGCCTCTGCCGTGACTGTTCCGTGCCTTGGAGCGTCTCTGGGCTGGTTGGGCTCATGGTCCTGTCATGGTTGAGGAAACCTTAAAACAGTGTAGGTTTGGGCTTTTTTTTTTTTTTTGCATTCTCTGTTTGCTCCCAACACCTAAATTAGTTGTGGAGAAGGGTGCATACCACACATTTCCAGCTCTCTTTATCCAGGACTGTCCCTGGTGCCACCGTGCAGTGTGGCTGGATAAAACACCTCTGGGCGTTTCACCCCAGACCTGGTTGATGCTGTGGGTGATGCTGTAGGTCTGAGTGAATCCCACCTCCTCCTCCCCAGCTTCGCGGGCATAGGGCTGCTCCCAACCCGGGGAGAAGGTGCTGGCATTTACAGTATTGCTTGTCGGGAGTAGAAACACACGGAACAAAGGTGCTGTGCAAATGCTGACTTCGAGCGTGCGTTCCCAGGCTGGAGGGGGACAGGGCTTCCAGCTGCCAGCTGGGCACATCTGACTTCCAAACCAGGTTTTAAGGAGCTCCTTTTAATCCATAAGGCAACATCGCTTTACTGCTTGCAGCCCTAGCACCATGCAAGTGTGATGTGATGGCTGTGGCATCGCCTCTCCTTCCTGCTTCATTCCTGCCCTTCGGATGGGGAAACTGAAGCAGTGAGGTTGAGTGATTTACCTCGCGCTCTAGAAAAACTTGGTGTGTAAATTAAGGTCTGAATCAAGCTGGTTTTGGCTCCCAGTCCTTGGCTCTGTCTCTAGGCATGGAGATCTTACAGGCAGTGGTCTCGGGAGACTCCAGTTTGGGATATAAGGGAGAGAAAATTAAACTTGTAATCAGCAAAGGGTTTCTCCAGATCCACAGGTCTCTATAAATAAGGAATTAAAACCCAAGTTGTCGACATAATTATTTCTGGCAAGATCCATATCATTTAATTTCATTACAGCTTTTGCCTGGACTCCTGAGTGTTTTGGTTCCACTGCTGTGTACGTTTAAACCCTAACCAGACTTGGAGCTGGATTGCGTTGACTAAATGTCTCTCTTTTCCCACTAAAGCCTTGCAAGATTTTGTTACCAGGTGAAATGAGCCGGTGGTAGATGTCTGTTAGTGGTGAGCCTGGGAAAGCCAAATTGAAAAGTAGTTTTATGAGCAAGGGGAAGGTAAGAAAGATGATTCCCTATAGGTACCGGTGCCGCAGTAGCATACAGGGCTGCTTTGTGGGTATCTCGGGCTCTGGCTGCCTGGCAGGGGGTCTTTCCCTCGGTGGGGTGTCCATCCCCGACACTGAGCGCTGCTGCGTGGCCGGGGGCGCTCGAGAAAGGAGCGGGGCAGGGAGCAGCAGTGAGTTGGTGTCCGGATGCAGTCCCGGGCCCCTCCATCACCGTCTGCGCTAAACCCCGTTAAGTGATGCTCAGTGCTTGCATGGACCCGGCAGGAGCCCCGCTGCTCACCCCATGGCGTTATGTGATTAAACCCTTACAGACTTACGGGGACTAATCCCGTTAAAGAAATGAGCAGCACAAAAGGCAGCAGGAGACTCCTGCCTTGGTGGGCCGGGCTCCCACCCTGGGCTGTGCGGTGGCAGCTCTTCCCACAGCCCTCGGGGACGGGGCCGTACCACCCGGCTGGACTGGCCCCCCCGGGCTGTGATGCCCCGCCGTGGGGCAGGTCTACGGTGGCTCTTCCCGAGCCCCGACAGCTCCTGCCTTGCCCTGTCTGCAGCCACCGTGGCCGGCACAGGGCTGCCTGGCTCGCAGCAGGTCCCTTGTGAGCGGCCAAAGGCCATCCCAGGTAAATCAGTTAATTCTGGCCCTGCGGTTGTTCATGGTTAGCAGGATTTAATTAAGACAAGCCCTAATTAGTTCTAAGCAGGGTGAATAGTCTGCTTTGCCTGGAAGAGTTCCCCGCTCTTGCCTGGCAGCTGTTAATGAGTGCAGGGCTCCCACTGACGTCGGGGAGCTGAGTCTGTCCTGGGGATGGGGGCACATGGGAGACCCCACAAGGTGCTTGGGGCAGCCCGAAACGGGGGATGAAAATTGCCTCGTGCCACTCCTAGAAGCATCTGCTGGGTTTTGCTGGGCACCCGGATCCATCTTTTTGTTTGGCAATTGACACGTTGGACCCATTCCTGGATCGGCCGCTTTCCCTGCGGCTTTCTGGTTCTCTTCAGCCCTTCCCATGGGCACGGATCGCAGCGTGCTCGGAGCCCTGCAGCCGGCACCGGAGTATGCCCGGCACCGCGCACTTGCCTTTGCCCAGGGTTTATCAGCAGGAGCAGCCGGAGTCTGGTGCTGGCTCTGGGGGTTATCGTGGGAGATCCTCCCCCTCTGCATTGGAAATGCAGTTTGTGCTGGACCACCCACTGCTGCGCAGGGCTTTGGCAGAGCCACCTCCAGACCTCCTTATCTGCCCCAGCACGGAGGTGCCGTTTGGCTGCCCCGGTTGGAGATAAGCACCAGCCCGTCGCCCAGGGAGCAGCAGCTGGGAGGGTGCCTGGCTCCCCGCAGCCTTTAGCAAGGAAGGGGCATCTTCTGTGGTCTTCTCGTTTTTTTTTTTTTTTATTTTTTTTTATTTTTTTATTTTTAAGGAGCTGGGTTTAAAACATGTCATATTTGGAGCTGAGCATCGCAGTGACACGGGCTGAGTGAGCGAGCCCTGCTGTTCCCCGATTGCATCAGGTCACACTTCGACCCCGTGTTCTCCAGCAGCGTTGTGGGATGGAGCTGGCGCCGGCATTTTGCAATGTTCGCTGTGGAAGGAGGGTTGAGTTATGGAGAGGAGGTTAAGGAAAGCCCCAGGCAGAGCTGGGGGGTTTGGGTGCTGTGTCCGGATCAGCTCTATGGGCAGATTTTGTGCAAAAGCTTTGAGGTGTGGGTTTTTTGGGAGGAAGAGGTAGCTCATGTGTCACACCGACGGCTGGGACCGGGGCCCCTCACTCCTCCTGCTTTTTGGAAAATTGCACCCCTGGATATTTTATTGCGGGATTTTTAAATACAAAAGGCCTTACATTGGGTTAACCCCAAGCGCGGGTGCCACAGCGCTGGCTTGACTTACGTTATAAGGAATGCAGAGGATGTTTGGAGCCCTCCCCCTGCCCCGTTTCCTCCAGCAAGCCGTGCCGCCTGGCCAAGACAAATATTGGTAGTAAACTATTGAACTTCCCTGGTCCCGATGCTCCCCGGCACTCACAGAGCAGCGCCTGTTCTCCCCCCTTCCCCGGGCAGGGGCCGGGCTGGGGAGGCACAGATGTGTCCCCATGCTGGGGACAGCCGGGGCAGCGAAACGCTGCTGAGCAGCGGTGGGAGCTGGAAGGCGCGTGGCGAGCGTGCAGCGCGCTCTGCGGAGCTGAAGCACCTGCGGGGCTGCACCCAGCTCCTCCTGCCCTGCGTCCATTGCACCCCTCGCCCCAGCCTGGGCATGCCGTGGGCTTGGTGGCAGAGCAGGGGGAGATCACCAGCCCCAAAGGGCCAGTACGATGGCTTGCCTGGTTTCTCTCCCGCCCTGCGTGTGCTTTATTGGGCTCTGCGAGTCTAAATATAGCACCCATAAGTCTAAATATAGCACCCATGATCCCTTCCTCCAGGGTCAGGGGAGGCTGCGGGCGCTTGCGGGGAGGACCAGGAGCCGCATCCTTGCTGGCCCATGGTGCAGATCATGACTTTGGAGTCCCGTGTCAGACATCTCGGCAAACAGCTGGCTTTCTGTGGGGCTGGGGGTTATTTATTGACCTGCTGGGGACTGCACCCTGTCCCCAGAAAAATCAGTCTCTTGGGGCAGCTCTCAGGTCGGTGCTGGCCCCCGTGGGAAGCGGATCGCAGTGGGCAGGAAGCAGCTGTAGGATGTGGGGTTTGGTCCATGGTCCTATGATGGTGTCCCCCAGGTCCCACACAGCCCTGGGACGGGTGCTGCAGCGGGGCCATGGGGCCCACAGGGTGAAAGCCAGGAGTTAAGAGCCTGAGCAACCTCAGCCCTTGAGAAACTACCGTTTCTTCCTTGGGTGTGTGGCTGAGAGCACCCTGCGTGTAACGGGGTGTACAGTGTTCTCTGGGGAGGGAGCGGTGCCCGGTGCATCGCCTGAACCCCTGGTGCTCCCTGGCATGTCCCACAAGAGCCCCCACCTTCTCGAGGGGGATTTCCCTCAGCGTCGGTGGTGCCAAGCTAGCCGCTGCGGGAGCGCAGAGCTGGTACGACTGGATTCCTGCTAATGGCCCAGGTTTATTAAAGGCAACGAACGGGGCCAGCATTAATGAATGATTTGGTGATTGCCCAAGGCTTGGCCTTGGCGAGAAGCTGAAGAGTCCAAAGGGCAGGTTGATACGGCATGGTCAGCGGTTTTATGGTGCGTGGCTCTGGCCAGAGCCTCCAGCTGTGAGCGAGCGTGAGTTTGGTGTGCTTTGGGTCCTGCCCTGGGCAGGAGGGTCCATTTGGGATCCATCGCCTGTCCTTGGAGTGGTGCTGAGGATGTTGAGGTGTGCTGCCGTGGGTGGCAGTTGTGCCTCTGATTTGGGGCGCTGTAGAGCGGGGCCCGTCTCTCCCCCGGGGCTGTGAGCTCTCCGCTGCAGCACGATCCGGGAAACTCATTCCCAGCATCTCCTGCTGCCTTCCCATCGCCCGCAGCAATCCCTCCCCTCACCCAGGGGGGTCATGGTGAGCGTGGGAAGGACTCTTCCCCCTGTTCCAGCGGCTCGAGCTGTGGTTCCAGCCCTGCACAGAATGAGACTGATGTTCTTTGCCTCCTTTCCCTCCTACCCACCAGAAAACAGATCCCTCTGGGTCTGGTGAGATCCCTTTGCATCCAGAACGGAGATCCTGTGTTTCTTCTCTTGGACAAATCCCAGCCTGCCAGGACCCACGCTGCTGCCCTGTGTTGTCCCAGAGCCGATCCCCCGGAGCAGGGGAGCTCGCCGGCATCCCGGCTGCGTGTTCTCTTGGCAGATGGTGCTGGAAAAGTTGTCTCTCTTAAAGAAAACACATGCACGTGGCGGTTTCGGTCTCCTCCATCCTCCCTCCCTCTGTGTCTCTCCTTGGGCTGGGCCAGCTGCTCCCTGCTCCCAGCCAAGCCTGAGCTGCTGTTCCTGGCTCCAGCTCTGCCCGGGGGAGAGCGCGGCCGCCTTCGCTGTCTGAGTCTGCTCAAACGCCAGCAAAGCTGGGAGGGGGGGGGAAAAAGCTGCTCCTTGCGGCTGAGAAATTCCCCAGCTGTAGGATTGCTGAGGAATGGCGGGGACAGCTCGGCTGGTGGCATCGCTGCTGGGGGGAGGCGGGTGGGATCAGACGGACCCCATGGAGCTGGACGTCCCAGCGCCCTCCAGCTGCCCTTGTGCGGGGGTGTGCCTGTTGGGGACCCTCGCCCGGGGTTGTCCCCACTGGGGACGCATGGTCCTCACCAGGACGTGGCCCCGGCCGCAGCCCCTCTCCTAAGAGGCTCCTTTGTGCTCAGGGATTTCCGTAATGCCGTGGCTGGAGCTGCGGCACGGTGTCGGGGATTTCGGAGAGGGGCAAATCTAGGCTTACCCCCTTGCCTTAGGCCATCAGCAGCTGATGAGGTCGGGCTCTAATTTCTTTGGCAGCAAATCACTTAAAGGTGGAACACCAGTGGGAGGCCATAAGCGGAATGCTTCTCCCATTACCCCGCTCCGGTGTGGGGTGCCCCCGGGGAGGGCAGGAGCTGTGCTGTCCCGTGGGGCAGCTCAGCCTGGCAGGCACTGTCACCGCGGGCTGGAGATCAGGCATCCTCCCCACCCTTCACATCCTTCCTGCTCTTGTTTTCTCCTGCCCGGCAGTTTCTCGGGATAATAACCTTTTGTTGTGTGTGGGGCCGTGGCCGAGGTCTGTCTCTGCGGCGGGGTGCTGGCATGGCCACCCAGCTCTCCCACAGGGTTTGTATCCCACAGTGCCTGCAAGGGACCTGGTTGGGGTACATGGGCTTGGAGGAGACGTGGACGCTTTGGTGCATGGCTCAGAGAGGGTGCGTACCTCTTCTTCGTGCTGCTCCTGCAGTGCCAAGGGACACTGAAGAACCTCATTGATTTTTTTGGTGTTTTTTTTTTTTTTTTCCTGATTGCTTTTGTGTTGACCTGGAAAGGGCTGCTGGGGGCTGAGGGTCACCAGCGATGTCGTGGTTTTGGACATGCCGTCCCCTCCGCTCTGTCTGAAATAGCCGCAGGGCTCAGGGTGAGTGTCCCCTGAGGATGGTGGGGCCCTGCCGAGGCTTGGTACCTGCTGTGCCACCTGATGTGGGCATCATCCTACCTCTCTGCTGCTGGAAGGAGCCATCCTGCGGGCGCAGGGTTTCCATTGCACGTCTAATCTGTCGGGCTGTGACTAAGGACAGAGCAGGGACCTGGCATCACCCCATCCAGCACAGCCAGCCCCCAACTCTGTTCTCCCATCCACTGCAGCAGACCCGGCAGGGGCTGGAGACTCACCCACTGAAAATATCCAAATTACCATATCAGCTGCGGTTTGGCTGTGGCTCCTGCTGAGTACCCGTGGCTGGATGCTTTCCACTGCTAATTGGGATCGCTCGGCTGTCTCCTGGCTCGCCTGCCATCCTCCATCGCTCCCTTTGTGCTGCGTGTTGGCAGGGAAAGTGGCGGGATGCATCCAAAGGGCGCTGGGTGTGCGTGCCGGTGCAGCCCCCGCTCCTCCAGCAGCCCCCCAGGTGGAGACACAGATGCCTGGAGGAGCCCCCCCCCCCCAGCCAGCGTGAGGATGCTGGGGCAGCAATGCTACAGCTGTTAGGGCAAACATCACAAATCTTAATGTCTTTTGTCCTTTTAAAAATATATATATATTTTTTTAATGCTTCTATCACTCAAACCCAGCTGGAGCAATTTAAATAATTAGAGCAATTTGAATAATGGAAGCAATTTTAAATAGGCTACAAAAGGCCAGGCCTCGTGTTTGGGGCTGGCAGGCGAGGTGCCCGGCACTTTGGGTCGGTGGAGACATGAAGCTTTGACACCGAGGAGAGGGACGGTGGCACCGCGGCACAGTTTGTGCCAGCGTCAGGAACCTGCAGCACCCCTCCTCTCCTCCCCGTGATCTTTAAGATGACTCTGCCCATTTCAGGGTGATCACAGGCTCTGCCAAAAGGTATTTCGTGGCAGCTCAGCCGTGTTTGTTTGAGCCCCTCCTTGTCTCTCGGGGCGGCGATGGCTGTGGGTGCTGCCGCGGTCCCTGCTCGTCCCTGGGGAGCACCCAGAACTTTCTCCCGGTTTGGGAGTTGCGGTTTGGCCACTGCCCAGGAGATGCTGTGAAGCAACAAGTGTCAGTCAGGCTGTTGGGTCTGTAATGGAAGAATGAAGTCAGGTTTTTCTATTGATGGCTGGTGTCTGAGCCGAAACACCTCCTTGGCTAACGGGGCGGGTGGTAATTAGAGTTGTGGCTGTATAAAAATGGAAGCAGGTTGTTTACTGAGCTGGTCCTGACCAAGGATTTATTCCTGGCCTGGCTGGTGGAAAAACCTCGGAATTGCCCCCTCCTTCTGCAGGTTCTTGGGGGGTCTGGCCAGTCAGGGCACCTTTGGGTGCTGGAACTGCCACCTTTCTCCCCAGACCCAGCTGCGGATGGGCGCAGCTCAGTCCTGCGAGGAAGGGGAACATCTGCTTGTGTTTCGGCGCGCCTGGCGTCCCACCAGCCGCCTCTCCCCTTCCCCCTCCTTTATTTATAGCATTTCACCAACATCTGGAGTTTGAGCCGATTCGGCGCTGGCTGACTCCGAGCTGGGGGACGGAGCTGGGTGAAACGTGTGCGGCCGGGGAGTGGGGGGGGAGCCTTGAGCCCTTCCCAGCAGCGTGGGGGGGGCCGCAGCATCCCGGCGTGGAGCTGAGGACCATCCGGGGGTTGGGAAGCCCCAGGAGCATCCTTGCTCTGCTTTTCCCAGCGATGGGAGGAGAGCTGCCGCGTCCTTGCCCTGTGGCGCAGACCTGGGGGTGCTCTGCCTCCCCCCTCGCAGCACTGCTGGCCCATGGTCCCACTTTCTGGCTGGGTTTCGAGGCTCCTTTGACATTTGCCATCAGCAGTCAGCACACACACACCCGCCCCCCTTCCCCAAAGTGTCACCAAGGTCCTCCTGGCCCCGGGGGATGCAGGGCTACAATAGCCCCCTTTCTGGTGCTGCGTTATTGGGAAAACTTGAGTCATTCCTGGGGGAAGGGGAATGAAAACCAGCCTGGCTGTAGCAGGCGGCAGCTCCCTGGCACGGCCGCCAATGGAGGCAATAATCCCGCTCCTGGCTGTGGTACCAGCCCAAAGCCTCCCCGGTTCTCACGGCGAGCAGGGCTGTGGGCACCGCTGGCAGCCACGGTGAGGGCTCCCGCTTCTCCCAGCTTTCCTCATCTTTGTAGTGTGAAAGACAGCAGATTTTTCACATCTGGGAGGTGAGGACCCTCCCTCCCCTTCCCAGATCAGGGTGATAAGCATCTGCTTAAAGTTAAGTGCATCCCAAAATCTGAGTGAAGGCAGCTGGCTTTGAGCTTCCAAAAAAATTGTAGTAATAATAGTGGCAATTAAAGCTTGCCTGCGGGTCAGCTCGGCTCCTAGTATAACCATTACTGACAAGGGAGGGTGCCTGTGTTAGGGCGGGTGTAAATGGGCCCCTTGTTCTGGCGGTGATGTGGCCCTGGGCCCCCTTCCTGCACGAGTTTCTCCCCCCATTCGGCTCTTTCCCGGCTCTCAGTGTTGCCCTTTGCTGCTCTGCCTGCTGGTGTTCGGGCTTTGGTCAGGGTCCTGCGCTGCTGGAGCTGCCCTTCTCTTCTGCAATTCCCAGAGGCAGCCCTGCATCCCTCCCCTGCATCCCTCCCCTGCATCCCTCCCCTGCATCCCTCCCCTGCATCCCTCCCCTGCATCCCTCCCCTGCATCCCTCCCCTGCATCCCTCCCCTGCATCCCTCCCCTGCATCCCTCCCCTGCATCCCTCCCCTGCATCCCTCCCCTGCATCCCTCCCCTGCATCCCTCCCCTGCATCCCTCCCCTGCATCCCTCCCCTGCATCCCTCCCCTGCATCCCTCCCCTGCATCCCTCCCCTGCATCCCTCCCCTGCATCCCTCCCCTGCATCCCTCCCCTGCATCCCTCCCCTGCATCCCTCCCCTGCATCCCTCCCCTGCATCCCTCCCCTGCATCCCTCCCCTGCATCCCTCCCCTGCATCCCTCCCCTGCATCCCTCCCCTGCATCCCTCCCCTGCATCCCTCCCCTGCATCCCTCCCCTGCATCCCTCCCCTGCATCCCTCCCCTGCATCCCTCAGTGCTCGCTGCCTGGAGCAGAGAAGCCAAAGTGCAGGAGTTGGAGAGGTCCTGGCTGGAGGCAAGACAGCAGGGATGGACACCAAAGCCCTGAGCAGTGTCCTTTGTCCCCTGAGGACATCTTGGTGTCCCAAGGCGGCCACGGGGCAGGACAGGAGCCTGGTGTCTCCTCGCCCTGGCAGGCTCTGGCAGTGGTTTTCTTTGCAGGGAGCAGGTGAGCAAAGGAGCCATTTTCTGACTGAAAACATATGTGAGAGGAGAGGAAACGCCACGGGAGCTGACTTAAAAGAAAATATGTTAACAATGTAAATTAGGCTCCTGCCTGTGCTTTCTCCAGCTCGGCTGAGCAGGGGCGGAAAGGCTTGACGTGTCGCAGGGTGATCCGGAGCCTGGAGTGTGTCCGGGAGGTGCAATTCCTGACAGGGCTGATTAGACCCTATTTAACTGCCCCCAGGGAATGGCAGAGCCCACGGGGCTGGGCCGTGGAGGCGATGCCGGGAGCAGCCCCGAAAGCGCCGGTGGGTGCAGAGTGCCAGGGGTGAGGTGGTCCCAGGCAGGGTTGAGCCGATTAGGTGACAAGCCCTGATCTCCGGTGATTACGCACTGTGACGGGGCCAAGGCGGCCATCAATGCCCCTGGCAGATAAGCTCAGCTCGGTTTGAGCAAATCCCCATTCCGAGGGGACAAGTGGGGCCAGAGCTCTTGTTCTCCTCACAGTGCGGCTGTGGGACGCCGTGCGCTTCCCGGCTGTGCCGAGAGCATCCCTTCAGCCTTGGAAGAGGTTCAGGGGTTGAATCCCCTTGCTGAGGTGCACAGCAGCATCGTGGCTTCGGCGCGCTGGTCTGCAGGAGCTGCTCCGCCCCGCGGTGTGCCAGGACCCACCGGGCTCCTGCAGCAGATGGTACCGACCTGGCTTTGGCTGCTAGACTAGCTCTGTGTCTGTGCATGTGTTCCTAGGATCATAGAATGGTTCGGGTTGGAAGGGACCTTAAGGATCATCTAGTTCCAGCCCCCCTGCCCTGGGCAGGGACACCTCCCACTAGACCAGGTTGCTCCAAGCCCCATCCAGCCTGGTCTTGAACACCTCCAGGGATGGGGCATCCACATCAGCCCTCCTCCTCCTCCTCTCCTGGAAGACCCGGGAGAGGCAGATGTCCACACTGACACTGGTGTTTTATTCCTGGAATAAACCCCCAAAGCCTGCCTTTTCAAGGTGGTTTAGCCCGTCACAGTGTGTGCATTTGCTTGTGCGGTGCGGGGAGCTGTGGGGTGGAGGGGCTGGAGATGGTCCTGGGACTTGGCCGCCGCCGGCTGGGAGCATCCTGGGTAGGGAGAGACCCACGGCTGCTGTGGCTGGGTCGGCCAGGGCTGGGCTGCTGGGGAGTTTGCATCGTGCTCAAAAGCCTGTGCTAACACCCGTGTGATGGGGGTCTTTGAAAAGCCCTTTTTCATCCCCAGCCCTGCTCCGAGTCAGGCTCTGGGTGATGGTTTGGAGGCAGGGATTAGGCAGTGAGCTGGGGCTGGGGGGAGCAGGGGGGCAGCCCCATCCCAGAGCTTGGGGCTGGGTCAGCGGTGATGGCAAACAGGTCTGTGACACTGGTGGCCTCGCGGCGTTGAGCTGGGGCTGGTGTGTGGGTGCTGGAGCCAAGGAGGGGCTATTCGAGGGGCAGGTGGGTTTTGCATGGACAGTGGAGCGCGGGGGGCTTCCTTCCTGCCACTCAAAATCCAGGAGGTGATTTTGTTTCAGGAAACAGAAAAGACCAAAATGCCAACGATTTGGTGCTTCTGCAAGTGGATTCTGCTTGCATGGAGGTTGGTAGCTGCTAATTAATTGCATGGAAACTGCTCGTTAATCAGAGCCGGTGACATTTATGATACCGGCACCATGGTGGAGTGTGCCTGAAACATCCAGGTGTCCAAGACGGGAAGGGTCCTGGGCACTGGAGGGGGCTGCGCGGGGGTGGCACGAAGCCTGTGCTGTGGCATCCCAGTGAGCTGGGGGGGGTGTCCCCAGGGGACCCTGGATCCCAGCAGCAGCAGCACTGGAAACTCTAAGGGGGGGAAAAAAACATCAGATGCTGCAGGAGTTGCAATGAGATTGTGAGAGCTGGTAACACCCAACCACTGTTTGGTTTTGATTTGTGTTTTTTGTTTTTTGTTTTTTGTTTTTTTTTTTGAAAGTATTTCATTGTTATTTAATGTCTTGTTTGTGCATTTCTAAATGGACTGGCTTGAACAGCGTTTCCGAAACCTTTTTCCTTCTAAAATGACAATGATTTGCCTCAAGCAGCAGCTCCAGGGGTGGTGTGGCAATGCAGCTTATCGTCCGAGCAGCGTTTGTCTGCACACACCCGTGTACCTGTGGATGGGTGTAGACACTTGATACTTGTAGGTGGAGTATGACATGGCCATGCTATTGCTTCTTAATACAATTTGTGAAATTAACGGCCACCGGTAGTATCTGGATACCTAGAGGGAAAAAAAAAATAAATTGCTGCTTTTGCAATTTTTTTTTGCGCGCAGTTTCTTCTGCACGCAAACAGACAAAAAGGTACGGTTAATTTTTTTTTTACTTTCTAGTATACATGTGAATCTAACTTACCTAAACTTAACTAAACTAAACAAAAAAGCTTTTGTGTTCTTGGCGTGTGAAAGGGCAGCAAAGCCGCCTCTGGAGCAATACCGAAGCCTTTCCGCAGGGGTTTTTCTCTGCACGCAGGTGAGCGACGGTGGGTTTCTGGGAGCCCAGATAACGTGCCACCGTTACAGGGAACGCTTTGTCGCAGGGCTTGGGTTTCACAAAGGCAAAATCCCCCCAGGAGCTTAGGAAATATCTTCCCAGAACACAACCAGGGAAACGCTGGCACCGCTCGAAAAGAAAAATAAATAGCAGAGCTGGCAAAGAGACGCAGCAGCTCCGTGTCAACAGAGCATGTAAGGCGAAGTGTTTGAGCATGTACTCGGGGCTGGGTGAAGCGAAGGGAGCGTCGGTGTTTGCTTAATCCCAGAGAGGGGCTTTGTGGAGCTCTGGTCTAAGACCTATTTTTTTTTTTTTTTCCAGTGGCCGAGGATTGCGTTAGTCGGGAGGTTTAAGAGCCCTGCGAAAGCCCCGGATCATCTCTGTGGTGGGATAAGCAGTTTTGCCGGAGGATTTCTGCTCAGAACAGATGCTGAATGGGGATTATTTATTTATTTATTTATTCTAAAAACAAAGGTCTTGAATTCCTTTCGGTTAAGGCCCTCGAATTCAAGATTTTGTGGTGAAAGCGGAGCCCAGCCCGTGTGGGACATGGCACCGCTCGCCACCCTCGCAGCCAAAGGGATCCTGCAGACGAAGATTCCCCCTGCGCGGTTTATTTGTTGAGGAATTTGATTTCACTGGTGATCCCGGGGGATCCCCCGACGGCAGAGGGACTGGCCCAGCTGGCATGTCCCCCCCGCAGCCGCTTGCTGAGCCCCGGGGATCCCCGTGATGGGATGGCAGCTACAGCGCGGCATTTTTGGGTGATTTTTCTCGGTGCTTTCCCATTGCTGCCTGAGCTCTGGCCCTGTAAAAACGACGCGAGAGGAAAATGGTTTAAAAAGGTGCTTTTTAAACCCAAATAGGTGATCCCGGATGGGTTCCCTTCTGCTTGTGAGACGTGCCCCCTTTTCCTAGCTGCGCCAAGCCCCGTGCATCCTTTAAGGTCGCGCGGATCCGACCCTCTTTGGCCGGTTGAATCATTTCCTGTTTTCTTCACTTTTTGAAGAACTCCAAGGCAAGCTGGAAATATTTGCAGATAGGGTGAACTAACTGCTCCGGGGCCATGGGAAAAATACAGGCATGCTAAATCTGCGGAGGGAGAGGATGCGAGCGCGGGGTCGTGGCTTTTACTTACTTTTTAAAGTATGTCCTGAATTTTACTGAGCAGGTAGCTGAGGCGCTTTGGGAGCTGTTTTGGCAGGAGCTGGGTTTTATTGATCCGGTGAGCGTTGCACCAGTTGGTCTTGATGTCACACCGATGATTTAGATGTTGCATTGATGATTTTTTCCCTTTTAAGAACCAATCTGTCCACTGAGGTGTTGATGCCAAGAACATCTCCCCGGGCAGGTATCTCTGGGTCTTTTTTCCCCCAGAACTTGTCCTGGTAGCATCCACGTGCCCCGCAAGCTCAGCTGCAGCGTGTGAGCAGTTGGTAAGGCTTTTCTTGCAGCTCCCTCCGTGCTTTTTTTTAATCTCTGTGAATGTTCAGCTACAGTTTGCAGCTGGTCCAAGCAATCCCCGAAGACTGCGATGGGTGCTGCTGATGGCGGCTCTCATTTTTAACTGCTTTTTTGAAGCATTTGGTGCTCTGCCCCAAGGAATCTGAGTGGCCAATGTGCCCCTCCTGCGCCCGGAGCGGCGGCATCCTGAGCGGCTCTGACCTGGCGTCCAGCAAGGGCTGGTCATCTCGCATCCCTCTTTTCTTCCCAGGTGCTGGGATTGGGCTGGTCAAGCTGGTCCTGGGTCCCGATCCACTTCTGTCTTCCCTGTGCATTGCATCCGTGGCCAAAATTCCCCCTGCTTTTTTGCCCCAGGACTCTGGCACCAGTCTCACGGCTCACCGTCAGAGAGCAGCAGTCGCCACGCACCCGTGGGAGCAGATGGGTGCAGCTTCAGCCCTTGCTTTGGCGGGGAGCGCTGATGCTCAGCCCTGGGGAAGGCTTTGCTGTCACCTCCCCGCCTTGGGGTTCGGCGGGGCTGGGGTCCCACGGGGGGTTCAGGCTGCCAGCCCCGCGGGGACTGTGTTTGGAAGAGCTCAGTGGGAGGCAGCAAGCTGCAGAGGGAATGGAGGAGGCGGTTCGGTGTGGTCAGCCGCCCTGGGGAGATGTGGCTGTAAGTGATGGGGGGGAAAATAGTGGCTTTTTTTTTTTTGCATTTGTGTTCCCAAGAAAAGGGCTGTGTGGGGATGGAGGCTGCAGTCACGCCAGAGCCATCCCCTGAGCTCTTCCAACCCACCAGCTTGAGTATTTCATAAGCGGCTTGAGGAGAGCTGTGCTGGGATGTTTATTTACATCCCGTTGAGCCGGCGGGTGCCCGTGGGTTGGGGCAAGGGGGAGATTCCCCCCACAGTGAAGCCATCGCGGTGGGTCTCTGCCTTCCCTTGCCCCGTCCCCAGGTCCCACCCCATCCCCAGGTCTCATCCCATTGCATTAGAGCCTGCGGTCGGTGCTGGGGGGTGTCCGGAGCCCCTGCTTGCCGGGTGGCCATGGTCACGGCTTGCAGTATGGGGACATGTGCTCTCCGTGGCATGAAGTGGGTATTTCTTGCTGGGATTATTTGGGTTTATCTCTCATCATCTGTGGCCTCTGTCCCCTGCCAGCGGCAGCAGTGTCACCCCGGATGGGTGTGTTTGTGTCACCAACGGTGCCCATGCTCGGTGCAGGTGACGGCTGATGCCCCGTGCGTCTGGGGATCCTCTGGCCCTGAGCTCTGCCCAGTGGGGAGCCCAGCTGGGGACAGGGACATGCATGGGTAATATTAGTCATGTTTTGCTGTTTGCATTAATGCGGTGCCCGTAGGTACGGAGCGAGGGGCGGTACCCCGTGGCCATGCCGAAGGAAAAAGGCAGCAGAGCCATTCCCCAGCACGGCAAGTCCTTGCAGGTGACCGCTCTGCGTGTCCCTGCCTGGCGCTCCTCTGGGAATTTCCTTCTTTGAGGGGATGAAGGAGGTGGGATCAGCCCCTGAAGTGACTTAGCCGTGGTGGCCCCGGCAGCAGGAGCCGGCAGTGCCCAGCCGCCCGGTGATCGGCTTGGATGCTGTGCCCCTCCTGTGGGAATCAGGTATTCACCTCGGGGGTGCCATTGGCAGGTCACCGCTGTCCCCACGGGAGATCAGCAAGTGCTGGTGAATTAATTCAGCTCTTCACTGCCCTCCGTATTTGCCCCACCGTGACTTGCAGTGGCCAAAATCGCCTTGTATCATTGCAAATGGAGTTATTCCCTGTCATCATTGACGCACGCAAGGACCCTGCGGATAGTCCGGCTCCACGGTGGCAGTGGGAAATGTCCTTTGGCTTGTTTGGCTCTTGCTGTACAGGGTCTATGTGCAGCTGGAGCCCCTTGGGCATTGGGGTTTTCCATGTGAGCGGTGGCCAGGCCAGGTCTGCTGGGCATCAGCCATGGCTGTCCTCAGCTCCTGCAGCCCTTCCTGGAGAGGAAGCAGCTTTTAAGCCATAATGAGGGTGTTTTGCAGAAATAACCCCAAGGTGCTGCGAGTGCAAGGAGCTGCCGGCACAGGCAGTTCCAGCGAGAAGCCCGCATGGGGCATGTAGGAGCCCCAGAGCTGCCCGAGGAAGGGAGGGGGTGTAGGTTTGGTGTTTCATGGTGCCTTTTGGCAAAGACGGGAACGTGGAGGAAATTGCTGCGTGGGCTTTCAATTTGAAAGGAAGGGCTGTAAGAGATTTCATCGTAAATGCGATCTGAAAAAAAAAAAATTAAAGGTCTGATAGCAGGAGGGGAGCAGCATTTCTTTTAATGAAAGATTAAAACTCAGCCACAGGGGGTGTTTTCCTTAAACTACAGATGAAAATGAAAACCTCTGTCTCCAAAGCGGTTCTTGCCGGAGACGTGGTGCTGTGCCGTGAGCCGGTGCTGCCCAGCGTGTGGGCTGGAAGGGGCTGTGCAGAGGCTGGTGGGGGCAACGGCATCCGAGGGAGTGTAATGGGTCCAGCAGACCTGGAGAAAAGCTGGTGTTTGTTGCTCCCCAGCTGCCCCGAGGAGACGTAAAGCGTTTTCCATGGGATGGGGGGAAGGCGCTAACCTCTTCGCGTGCTCCTGTACTGTTCATCCTACAGCAAGCTCAGCCTTTACAATCTGCGGGGAGCCATCAGGCGTGGGGTTCGTCACCCTGGTCCCCAAAGCCCCTCCGCTGGGAGGTGATCAAACCTGCAGGCGATGCCAGTGTCACTGGGACCGAGAGCAAGGCACTGCCTTAAATAAATAACTAAGGTTAATGCAGTGTCTCGGTGGGCCTGTGTGCTTTGCCCGGGCTCTTGGGTTCAGTTCCTCCCTGTCCGGGGCTGTGGCCATGGGGCTCGGCCGTTGCCGGGGGGCATCTTGGCTTATGGGTGGACTTTATCTGGGCTGCTTTTGATGAAGGAAATGCATTTTTTGTTTTGTTTTAATTTTTCTGGAATGGTTTCGGACAATTGATTTTCTAAAATAGACTCAATGAGAGGAAATTCATTTGTTAAGCTGTCCCCGTTCAGGGTAACGGGAGGACGGGGTGCAGATACGGTGCTTCCTTGGTAGCTTTATTTATGATTGCATCTACTTTAGAGCAAAACTAGACCTATAAATTAAATCTTTTGTCTCCCCCCCCCAACCCCTCCTCTGTTAATCAGGATTTAAACGGACAGAAGGAGCTGTGCCCACGTCTCTGCCACCTGAAGAAAGGTCCCAATGGCTACGGCTTCAACCTGCACAGCGAGAAGTCCCGGCCGGGGCAGTTCATCCGCTCGGTCGACCCCGACTCACCGGCCTCCAGAGCGGGGCTGCGGCCCCAGGACCGGCTGGTGGAGGTAACAGCATGGGGGCTCGGCATCTCCTTTCCTGGGGAGCCTCTGGGGGTTTCCTCGGCGCATGCCATGCAGGGGTGTTCGATCCTGCCCAGCCTGGCAGGAGCAGCTGGGTCCTGTCCCCATTTCACGGGTGGGAAGAGGGACAGCAGAAGTGATGGGACCCTTGGGAAGCCTGAAGCTGAAACAAACCCCCATCTTGTGACCTTTTCCGTCACATCCCCCCTGTATTCCTCCGTAATACAGAGCTGTAAGACCCATGTGGGTGCTTAGGCAGTGGCTTCGTGGTCCTTTGGCAGCTCATTCAAAGCGGGCACTTGCGAGCGCTGAGATCTAGACGGTGCTGCTGACTCCGGCTGGCACAGCGGAGGGTCGGAGCAGGTGAACTGCGCCCCTGTGCCCATCCAGGTGGCTCGGGGGTGGCAGCGGGATCCTGTGGACAGATGGGGTGCTTGGTGGGTTCCCATCTCCCCCCTGCAGCACAGCGAGTCGCACGCTCAGTGGCATTGCCTGATGCCACTTGGTGCTGGAGCTGGAACTGCAGCAAAAGGGGTGTGGGGACACGTGTGACCCGTCCCACCACCAGTGCAGGGGACAGGGTGGCCTCCCACCCAGCCACACTCCAGTCTGACGTCCTGCTGTGGGCGTAGGGACACATTGGTGCTGCCTATCTGAGCTGATGCCTGCCAGGCAGGCGTTTGTAAAAAGAGGGGAAAAAACCTTTGCAGAGATTTTAAGATGGAAAATTGTGAAAGATGGGGAGAAACTGCTCTTGGAAGCAGCTTCCTGGTCACAGAGTAGTGGACAACACAAGTTTTGATGGAATCGCATCTTATGTTTTTCCTGAAGAATGAGGTTCCCCCATCCAGAGCTGCCTGGGCTCTGGGCAGGGCTTGAGCAGGAAGAGGGACAGGCAGGGCTTGATCCAGCAGCTGGTGTCCCAGGCACAGCGGCCATCACCTCTTTGCCTTCTGCACCATGGGAGGACCCCCGCTCAGGGGCGGATGCGTGGCCCTTCCCCAGGAGGATGAACCCCAAAACCCTCCCGTGGGGACCAAGCCGTGGCCCTCGCTGCCGGCTCAGAGCGGGAATGGGGTTTGCATTCCCTGGAAGAAAACACTCTCAACCTGCAGAGCCGGGCGAGTCGGAGAAATAACTAAAACCAAAGCGCTTGCCTGCTTTCTAGCCCCGTGAATTATTGTCCCCTGGCCCATGGGAGCTGCTGCCTCTTCCCGGCACCTGAAAGTTTAATGCCGGGAGCAGTGTGGGGCCGGGAGCAGGGTGCCGGCAGCAGCGCGGTGTCACGGCGAGGGGTTGTGTTATTTATTTATCGGTGCTTGGCGGAGTGCCTGGCGCACACAAAGCGGCAAGGGGTGAGCTAGCGAGCTTGGAAACCTGATCCCCTCCGTACCTGCTCTTTGGGGCTTCGATAAATATTTGATGCCCCCCAGCCCTGCTGCCCTGGGTGGGCTGGGGGTGCTGGGGTGGGGGGAGAGCAGCCCCGCACCGCCTTGCCGAGCTCAACCAGGGGTGAGCATCGGGTGCAAATTGGGGTGACCTTTCCCCTGGGGGACACTGCTGGGGACAGAGAGGGGTCACAAGCCGGCAGCTGCGGTAGCCAGTGAGATGCAAAGCCTGGGAAGGGCTGGGGGAGGCGGGGGGTGGGGGGACAGTGTGTGTGTCCCTTTTCATCCCAGCCCTTGCAGCCATATCCTGGCCCTCAGGACCTGCTTCTGCCCCGGGGTTGTGTTCAGGCATCCGAAACGCAAAGGGGAACCCAAAGTTTGGAGCCTGCCCAGCTCAGGCTCTGCAGCGTTCACCTGCCTTGTCCCTTCGCAGTGGGAATGGGCAACTGCCGCCTCTGGGTCGTGCCCAGGCTGTCGGGGGGCTGGAGACCCCAAAGGACCTCCAAAGGAGGGTCTCCAGCCCCCCGACAGCCTGGGCACGACCCAGGGGTGGTGTCTGCCTGTCCCTGCTGCGATGCAGCCATGACTTTGCAACGAGAGGGACCATGGCTGGGCCAGGACCAGGCTCATCCACTGTCCTGCTTCCCTGGGACGGGCTGCCACGTTCTGCAGATGCTGGGGCAATGCCGTGCCGGCGTAACTCAGCTCCCTGGGGGGCTGCTGGGATGGGGTTACCCCACTCCTGGGCTCAGTCCCTGGCTCTGGCGTCAGTGTGTTTCGGGGTCCAGCATGGGAGACGGCAGCTGTCCGCCTGCAGGCGGAAGAGGAATAAAAACGTGTCAATGGTGGTGATACCTGCTCTCCTGACGGCCCCGCAGGAGAGCAGGCATGTGCATCCAAAGCGTGCAGTTGTAATGTTATGTCCGCTTCTCCTAACAAAGGCTGGACAGATTTCTGAAGTCTTTGATTTATAGAACATAGAATCATAGAATGGTTCGGGTTGGAAGGGACCTTAAAGATCATCTAGTTCCAACCCCCCTGCCCTGGGCAGGGACACCTCCCACTAGACCAGACTAGAAAGCTGTAGTAATGGAGTAGCTATTTTTTAAAAGGAGGAGGTTACTCCGTTCCTGGTGATCTCTATCCCACCAGAGGTCTCTCCCCTTCTCCATCCAAGCTGAATTAGCCCATCGCTCTGCTCTCCTGTGGGCAGGCGCCTTCAGATGCCAAAGGCAGGATGGGCGGCGAAGGGTGGGTTGAGCTTTGCTGGAGACGGGCTGGAGCAGTGAAAAGAGTTTATCAAACAAAAGCGGGTCCAGCCGCAAGGGGCTGGGCGGCGCGGAGACCTTCCCCTGCGGGACAAAGGGTGATTCATTCCCCACCGCGAACAATGCCTTGAAATCACAATTGTCCCCTCACTGTGGGGAACAACCGGGAGCAGAGGATCACGTTCCCTGGTAGGTCCCGGCTCGCACGCAGGGAAGGGAGAAATGAATCTGTGCAGCAGGCACAGAGACTCGCCTGCCGGGGACATGGGAAATACACGTGTTTTTTCTGTCAGGGAGGGATGAACGATGGTGTGGTGATGCCACAGACAGCTGGGCAGGGCCGGGGAGCTGGACACACCAGTGGCACCCAGCCTGCTGCCCGTGCACATGGTTGCACCCCGTAGGCAGCCTGAGATCCCTGGGGCACATCCAAGGTGAAGGCTGGCTTTGAAATCACTAAAGAGGGCAACCAGAGCGTTTTGGCAGGATCTGGGTGGGTGAGGCGATGGTGGAGTCTGGGGTCCGTGATTCCTGATGGATGTGTTTGGGATGCAGGCAGAGGCAGAGGTGTGCAGTAACATGAAGGATGCTCTGGCAGAGGCACCAGGTAGGTGGCAGGGTGGTAGGAGGCCGTGGCTGGCTTGAGAGGGCAAAGGAACAAGCCTGTAGCCTTCCTGTCATCCCAACGGAAACTAATAAAAGGAAAATCCCATGACTCAGGGGATGAGAAGTCTGCTCCAGGGGTCTGTGAGCAGCGTCTCTGCTGTGGGGGGCACAGATTTAGGTTCTGATGCTGTCACTTTGCAGGTGAATGGCATAAACGTGGAAGGCCTGCGGCACTCAGAGGTGGTGTCCCACATTAAGTCCAGGGAGAACGAAGCCAGGCTCCTGGTGGTGGACCCTGAAACAGATGATTACTTCAAGAAGCTGGGGGTGACCCCCACGGAGGAGCACACTAAAGGTGAGACCTCGCTTTCCCTGGGTGACTCTACGCCGTTCCTGTGGCTCCCTGTGTCGTGGGTGGGATTTCAGAAGTGAGGGAGAGTCATGTTTCCCTTCTGTCTCATCCCTCTGTAGTTTCCTGAGCACCACCCAGCTATTTATAAATAGTGAGAATGCTCCCTATTGTAGCCATAAAACATTTATTTTTACACGGTGAATAATTAACTTAGGAACTTGCTGCCATAAAGTGACTGAGGTAAAGCGTAGTGGGATTTGGGGGGAGCTGGGTGCCCGGTGAGGGATGCTCTGATGGGACCGGTCCATCTGGTTGGGGCTGGGAAGCCTCTCCCGATGGCAGTTCCTCCAGCCCCTCCGTTTCGGCTGCAGCACCCGCACCCTGGGAGACGGGGTGGCCCCGCGGGGTCGGGGGGAGCAGAGCGGTCCGCCCGGGGTGCTGAGCTGGGGTCTTGGGAGAGAAAGGGCAATAAATCCCCCGCCGCCCTTTGCTCCAGCGAAGGAGCCCCAGGGTGCCTCGAGAAACACCAAAGCAAACACCGTGTGCGCGCAGAGGGAAGGGTTTCACGCTGGGGCGATCACAGGGGTGGCTGTTGCAGGAAATGCTTTCCTTGCTGTTGAAACCTGGCAGAGAAAGCTGCCCGTCCGCTCCCCAACCTGTTGTGCTGCGGCTCCGGGATGGGGAGGGAGCGGGAGGCTCCCCGGCCCCTCCTGCCCCTCCCCGGCTGAATGGGGAGCTCTGTTTCCCAATACAGCTCTTCCTTATCTGATCCGCACCCTGGCTCCCTGGGATGCTCAATGGGGAGATTTTGTCCAAAGAAACGGGTCGAACAATGCAGAGAAGCGCACGGGGCGAAAGTGGTGTCAGATGCTGGGCATCGGTTCGAGGAGGAGCTGGGGCGAGAGCAGTCTGCTGGCAGGAGCGATAAAGGAGCCCTTGTTCCCCGGGGTGGGGACAGAGCCAGGGCCACCGCCACACCGGGGGGTGCGGGGGCGGGGGGTGCTCGAGCCCCTGCCTCGGCTCTGCAGCCCTCGCGGCCGTCTCGATGCGTTCGTCAGCGATCAAGAGATCAAGAATGGGGTCTGCCTGGCCGGTGACAGGGCAGTAGGTGACAAAGTGCTCTGGTTAATTCTGTTGTTTGCAGGATAAGAGGAAATAATAATTGCGCTCTTTAATCAAACTGCTTTGACCTCAAGCTGACAATTTCCATGTCTTACCGCTGATCCTAAGCACCTCAGCGTTTTAGCCAATGAGTGTATTTTAAGAGCTATTTAAGAGCACCTTTCAGAATTAAGGAAATACAAAAATATTTCCAGACGTGCCAAATTTTGAAATTACTTTTTTAAGCGCAGTTCCACTTCAATATTGCTTGTGATTTGAAGCTTGCTTCTCACGTAAATAATTTTAGCATCATTTCTGCTGTGAGCTGACTTTCTTCTGATGACCGTTGCCCAGATCTTACCGTACTGTAAACACGAGTCTGTATGACACAGTACTCAAGGATCCCAACACCATAACTGAGGCTTTTGCACCAGCGTGCTCTCAAAATGATGACTTGAGTTTGGTTTTTTTAAAGGCAAAGATGCCGTGATTTGCGTTAGGAATCCCTGCAGCTCACACTGATGCAGCCCCCAAATCGACCCTTTGGAGATCCCAGCTGTATCCGTACGGGGTGCAGGGAGGCGATGGCTTTGGAGCTGTGCAACTAGCTGCCCTGGGTTTCTGCAGTTGCCAGCCGCCTTTGGCACCGTGCCACCGCTCTTGCTTCACTGGATTTTGGGTTACAGAGTGATGTGCATCCACATCATTGTCTTCTGCTGGAGACACGCACAGAGTGAGGGCTTTGCCCCGAGTAGCGTTCATGCTCGACATAATTCAGTTATTAATCCTCTCACAATTAACACATCTGTTAGCCTGGGACAGATGAGACATGGTAATGCCTTTAGCAATGACTTGATCTTGGTGACTGGCAGCTTGTCTGCATAAAATTTGCCATTGTGTGGAATACTGTTGGTGTGAATTGTTGGAAGTGAGAAAAAAAAAAAAAAAAAAAGCCGTGGTATCTGAGGAGCGGGTTGTTTGCCGCACGCTGTTGTGACGCCAACAAGATGCTGATTTCGGCACTGAGCGTTGGGTTGGTTTTTAAGGTTTCTGATTAGACAGCTTAACAGTCAAAAAATTTTGATTTAATTACTTAACAGTCAAAAAAATGGGAGCGCGCTGAATCTAGCGCTCATAGAAGGAAGTTACTTCGTCCCCTTCCTGGAAGGTGTTTTCTTCTAATGAAAGCAGGGTGAAATGAAATGGAGACCTTATTGTGGCCTGTCAGTGCTTAAAGGGGGCTTATAAGATAGATGAGGATGAACTTTTTAGCAGGGCCCGTTGCGACAGGACAAGGGGTAATAGTTTTAAACTAAAAGAGGGTAGATTTAGACGAGATATAAGGAAGAAATTTTTTACAGTGAGGGTGGTGAAGCACTGGCCCGGGTTGCCCAGAGAGGTGGGAGATGCCCCATCCCTGGAAACATTCCAGGTCAGGTTGGACGGGGCTCTGAGCAACCTGATCTAACTGGAGATGTCCCTGCTCATTGCAGGGGGGTTGGACTAGATGGCCTTTAAAGGTCCGTTCCAACCCAAACTATTTTATGATTCTATGAAGACGGAGGAACTGGAAAGAATTTGGTTCACAAAGGGCACAAGGGGGATGGACAGGGCTCAGAAGCAGCACAGGACAAAGTCAAGAGACAAGACACGCTGAGCTGGTGGGGTGGGCAAGGGAGCAAACAGGCTTGGGATGGCCAGGTGGGCGATGCTGAGGGCTGCTTGCCTGGGACCTGAGGCCAACAATCCCAGCTGAGTGTATTTACTGCGTATTTTGTTTATGTGGTCTCTAGGTGTGGTACCTCAGCCCATGACAAATGGATCCGCACAGACTCAGGTGAGTACTTGCCTGCTTGAGGATGGCCGGGGGGGCTGGGCAGCATCCCGGGTTAGCTCAGTTTAGGGGAACATGTTGGAGTGACCAAGAGGGACCAGGGGTGAGAGGCCAGACTCCCGGCAAGCCAGTTTTCCTTGGCTCCCACCTGTGACACTGAGCCTGTCGGGTTGACTTGCCAGCCTGCAGAGCAGAGAGGGATGCTCATAATGTCCCCAGGGCTCGTTTAGCTCTGCTTAACTGCTGCGGGCTGATTTTAATTGCTTCCTGCTGCAGCTTTAATTTAGGCGTTGAACAAGGCTGGTTTCAGCCCTGTTTTACTCAGTGATCCCGGTGACAGAGGGACGAGGTGTGCGGTTGCCCAGTGCTGGCAGGACGGGGACCACGCTCTGCCCAGCGCGGGGATGCGGGAGAGCAGGGAGCAAATCCCAGGGAGCTCCCGGGTGTGCACACAAGAGTGTGTGTGTGTACACATGTGCGTGCAGGGTCCCTTCGGCAGGACCCTCCCCTCCGGGCTCTGTTCCCGTCCCTGCACAAGCCAGGCGTTGCTCTCAGCCTGGCAGGGTGACTGGGATGTCTGTCCCCACCGGGCTGGAGCATTTTTCTGCCTAGCTTTTTATTTTCTTTCTAATTCTGTCTTTGGGCAAACTGGACTAACGTTTTAATTTCCACCAGCTGAATGGAGGATCCACATCTTCATCTCACAGTGACCTTCAAAGTCCTGGGAAGGAATCGGAGGTAAAAGCCCCAAATATCCAACCCCCCCTTTTACATACTATTATAGGTACACACTTGCCTTACGATACTGTGTATACTGTGTAACTATGCTTTCCACTGCATTTTCAGTTTTGTCTCGTGGACTTGGGTACGCTTGTATCCATCCAGCAAGCGAAATCCAGAGTTTCCATCCATTCCTTGCACTGGGTATGTGCACGAAATGGAGCTGGAGCTGTCAGCAGCTGCTGGTTCCAGCGTGGAGGTGGCCACGTTGCTGGGATGGATCAATAATTCCTTCAGCTGGCTGGTCGAGGGCTTGGGACCCTCAGGGTGACGTGTGCGGTGGCAGCATGAGCCGCTGTCACAGCGGTGTTCTTTCTCCTCTTTGTCCAGGGGACAGAAAAACTCACAGGGGTCGTGTGGCCTCTGCCATCAGCAACAGGTGTCCCCTATTAATGGACGAGTTTTGTGAGGGTGCAGATGGCGTGCTCCATCCTGGCTCTGGGAGGACTCACGCGTGCTCGTCCCTTCGGGCATCGTGACCTCAGGGAGATGGCACTGCCCCAAACCGAGCAGAGGAGAACGTCAAGGGGTAACGGCAGCAAGTTAATTGGCGCCTCGTTGGGCAGTGACTTGAATAATTTGAAAGGAGGTGTAAGATGAAAGGATGTCTACAGGAGTTTTGGATCTTAAGTGTAATTATACTGAGGAGCTGCGAGGCTGGGAAGCCGGGAGGGCAGGAGGAGCAGAGCTGCGAGGTACAAGTGCTGCTAACAGGAACAAGGCAGGCTAAAATTTGAAAGAAAAAAAAAAACAAGCCAGATTGCTTTTAGCTTGGAGCACAGTGAATTTATCAGAGCGTTTATAGCAGATGCTCGAGATGGGAGGAGCGTGGATTTGGTGACCCGCGGGGCTGGGGCTGTTTCTCTGGTGCAGCCTGGCAGCAAAGGGCCAGAGCAGAGGCGGACCTCGCTGTGCAAGGTGAATCAGCCACCAAAAGTAAACACCAACGCATCGATTGGTATTATCTCGGTGTTGTTAATATAGCCAGTATTATCTTTTTCTTAAAATAATAAGTAGGGGATTTCTAAAGTGCTCAAAAAATTATCTTTAGCATGAGGCTCTGCTACAAATAGAGGAATGCGTCCGCGCAGGTGCTCTGTGGGCTCCCAGCTGGTTGTCAGTGCTTGTGCTGTCCCCTGTCCCGAGACGGCTGGGAGTGGGAGTCTGACGGCAGCAAGTGCTCACGCAGCCTCCGCTGCGCACCCAGAGCCTCTAAAACATCTCGAGCGCCAGCTGCGTCCGAGAGCTGTGGCCAAACGCCTGCAGTCTGGCATCTCCGTTTCTCTCTGACCATTAAATAATACATATCCTGATCCAATGGCTGCTGCCTTTGGAAAACCGGGCAGTGTCCTGCTGCCTGAACATTGCGGTTCCTCCCATGGAGTCAACCCGGAATTTTTCAGAGCTGGGAGGGACCTCTAGAGATCATCTAGTCCAACTCCCCTGCTAAAGCAGGATTGCCCAGAGCACATCACTCAGGACTGCATCCAGGCGGGTCTTGAGTCTTGAAAGTCTCCAGAGAAGGGGACTCCCCAACCTCCCTGGGCAGCCTGTTCCAGTGCTCTGTCACCCTCACCGTAAAGAAGTTTTTTCTCATATTTGTTCGGAACTTCCTATGTTCCAGCTTGTGCCTGTTACCCCTCGTCCTGTTACTGGGAACCACTGAAAAGAGTCTGGCTCCATCCTCCTTAAACCCACCCTTTAGGTACTTGTAAACATTAATAAGGTGTCCCCTCAGCCTTCTCTTCTCCAGGCTGAAGAGTCCCAGCTCTCTCAGCCTTTCCTCATAAGGGAGATGCTCCAATCCCTCAGTCATCTTAGTTGCCCTACACTGGACTCTCTCCAGTAGTTCCCCGTCTCTCTTGAACTGGGGAGCCCAGAGCTGGACACAGTACTCCAGTTGTGGCCTCACCAGTGCAGGGCAGAGCGGGAGAATGACCTCCCTTGACCTGCTGGTCACACTCTTCCCTATGCAGCCCAGAATTCCGTTGGCCTTCTTGGCGACAAGGGCACATGGCTTGCTCATGGATAATTTACCGTCTACCAAGACCCCCAGATCCTTTTCTTCAGAGCTGCTTTCCAGCAGGTCCACCCCTAACCTATACTGGTGCCTGACATTCTTCCTCCCCAAGTGCAGGACCCTACACTTGTCACCTTTGGGCTGTTTCAGAGATTGCTGTCCCACCTCTGTAGTAGAAACCGGAGTCCCTGAGGAGTGGTGGGGGGTTGCCTGTGGCTCTGCCCCCCAGCTTGTAGCCTGACGAGCTCATTCAGGCCACCGCCCCGTTCAGTTTGCGTTCGTAAGCAAAGCTGGAGCCATTATCTTGCAGCGCTGGTGGAAGACCTGCCCATGGTTATCAGCAGGGTTTGTGAAATCATTATTTGGGAGTTTCGCCTGTGTGGTAGGGCAGCAGTGTGAGTAGGCAGGCTTTAAAGTGTTTCCTTAGAACCGAAGGTCTTGATTCTGTATGTTTGTCCACTATTGACGCAAGCGTGGTGCTTGCTGAGCACGGCTGCGCAGCTCCAGGGTGCAGCCGCTTCTCCCCGAACTGGTCTCCTCGGGCACCTCCATCCTGCCTGGCACTGAGACCTGGCAAAGCCTCAGGAGAGATGTGATCCATGAAGCCGAAGCTTTAGATTGCACCTGCTGTGGAGTGTGCTGCCTCCTAAAACCAGCTCTGGTGAACCAAGTCCTGCCAGGGACGATGCTTCTCAGACCCGTGGGGTTTGAGGGACCCGGGAGACCCGGTGCTGGGTCCATCCCCAGCAGGGATGCAATGGAATGAAAGTATTTTGACCAGGATGTTAATTGTACCCTGAGGACGTGGTGGCCATCCTTCACCTACTGCAGGAACAAGAGGGTCAGGGCTAGCAGAGGGGGCACCTGGGGCTCCCGGCTTGAGGACACATTGCTGTGGTGTCAGTTACTTTAGAAAAGAAAGTTAATTTTCTTATTATAAAAGTACTTCTTTTAAGCAGATGGAAAGATGCGTTTGTTTTTTTTTTTTTTTTTTTTCCTATACAATTCCCAAAGCAAATACTGCCTTGACTGGCGCGTGACGGTGGCCGTGCAGGGCATGGCCAGCCGGGCACACAGGCAGGATCTGCCGTCCTCCCACGCAGCCCCATCCCCGCCTCGGTCAGCCGTGGCTGCTCTTGGAGCAAACGGGTGCTCGGGTGGGCGAACACAGGGGACCCTTTGCCACAACCCCTCCCTGCGAGCCCCGAGGCTCACCCCGCTTGTTCCCTCATCCCTGCTTTTTGCCTTCACCAGGGGCTTATTTTTCATTTTCCCAGCAGACAAGCGGAGCAGCTTGTTTCCCCTCTGGCAGCAGCTTCTGTATTTCTGCTTTTCCACTTCCAGCCGTGGCAGCCACACATTCTTCAGGCGGGGGGGGAACCAACCACAAAACGCAATGTAGTAATTAACTTCGTGGCCACACGGATGCTGCCGCTGCCAGTGGAACCACAGACACGGCACGGGGGTGGGACTTTGACCTTCTGCTCCAAAAAAAGCCACCCCTGCGCATTTGCTTATCGTGCAGGCTGGAGGTAACGCCTCTCCCGGGGCCGTGCAGGGTGAAACGCTGCAGGACACCATGGCCGTGCTCGCGGCGCTGCGGGGGATGCTGCCAAGGGCTGACATCTTTTCTCCCTTCTCCACGCAGGATGGAGACGCGGAGAAGAAAGACCCGTTTGAGGAGAGCGGGCTGAGCCTGAGCCCAACGGCTGCCGAGGCCAAGGAGAAGGTGCGGGCCAAGCGGGTGAAGAAGAGAGCTCCGCAGATGGACTGGAACAAGAAGCGAGAGATTTTCAGCAATTTCTGAGCCTTGCTGGTGGCTGCCGTCCGCCGTTCTCCTGCCCCTGCCCCAGCTCGGACGTTTCTGAGGTGCCTACGCCCTGTCCTTCAGTGTCCATGTGAGATGCTTTGTGCTCTGCTCTTCACTGGTTGCTTTTACAAGGCGTATTTTAAAGTCCTTTTTTTTTTTTATTTTTTATTATTATTATTATTATTGTTACTCACCAGCGATTCTCATACGACAAATGTGACCAAAGCTCCTTTTCTTGCTTGCTCTTCATCCCGGCTCTGGCTGCCCACCATCCCCCGTTCCTATGAGAAAAGACTGGAAGAGTTTAACTCTTGTTTCTTACCTGCATCATTTAGGCTTCTATTACTTTTTTTTTTTTTTTTTTTTTAATGGGGTGCTTGTTTTGGTTTTGCGGGTGTCCCAGACTGAGCCCCGTGGGATGCTCTGTGCCCCTGTGCAAATGTCTGACGGCCTCGTCGCCCCCCGCCGTGGTGGGGGTCTGCAGGGTGGGGTGTACATGGCACCCCCTCCCCGGCACCCCGTCTGCAGCGTTAATTACTCACACGATGGGAAAACGGGACAGTGGCTGTAAATCGCTCTTGTTGGCTTTGCTATTGAAACGAAGTAGTTTGGTTTGTTGTTTTTGTTTTTGGGTTTTCTTTTTTTTAATGAAGCCCCATATGTTTCCAGTTAGTTTAGGAACGTCCCTCTCCACCAGTGACTTCTGCCCTGGCAATAAAAGCCCCATTTTCGTCCCCGACAGCTCTGCAGAGGGGAGAGGGCAGGATTTAAAAACAAAACCCAAACCCAACAGCCCAAATGCCGCAGCCCTCACCATTTGCAGCCGTCGATGCAGCCGGGGAAGGCAGGGAGCAGGGCCAGTCCTGCCCCATGGTGCGAGGAGCCATGCTGCTGGCCCGGCCCCGGCAGCCTTGCAAGAAGACAAGAGCCACAAGATGCTACAAAACCTCTTTGGATGGACTTGGAAGTGAGCACATCCCAGCTTCTGTTTCCAGCAGGGATCTATCTCCAGCTGGGGGCTTGGCGCTGGGGGAGCGGGGCTCAGCCGTGGCTGGGTGCTGGGTTCTGGAGCAGGGTCTGGGTCCCACCTGGTTTGTTACTTCTGGGCTGGCACATGATGCCTCCAGCCCCTGAGCATAACTGAGTCTGTCTCGCCATCGGGAGGGCGTCCTCCGAAGCCGTGGGGTCTCCGTGGGGCTGGCTACGAAGCAAGCAGCGGCGTGATGGAGCGGGCACTCGCTTTGGCTTTCTGTGGTCTCCTCTAAAAAAACCCTGCTCTTGGTATTAGAGCCTCAAAAATATATCTTTAAAATGTCACAAATTAAGCCCCTTTGAGGTCTTTATTACTTGCCTTTGGCTGTAAACGGGGGAAGATGACTAAGCTGAACTAGTGTGCTCTCAGAGGTTACAGACAGAGGTGTTTCACCAGGGCAGGGTACCGGCGGTGACGGGGCTGTCCCCGTCCCTCCTGCCCTCCCGCAGCCCCCCAGGCCCAGCCACGGTGGCTGCCCGGTATTTCAGCTCAAATGCCAAGGCAGCAGCGGGAAGGGACTGGGCACAACAGGACAGTCGAGTACAAACCCCCTTTCCCCAGCTAAAAGCGAATGGCAGCAATCACTGGGACCTCGATGGACCATTTTAAAAACAGGTGGTGATTTTTGCCCAGTGAGCTGCGGATACCGTAACGGGTCTGGGTGTATTTCCTAAGTATTGAGCTAAAAGGTGCCTTATAACATTTACTGCTCTCCTCAGCAGCAGGTCGGGGCTCAGCACAGTGGTGGGTTGGTGCAGGGCAGGGGACCTCAGCAACAGGGACCAGGACATTTGGCTTCACCCCAGGGAGCAGGTGATGCCCGTGGCTGTTAGCTGGCTTGCAGGAGAGCATGGGAAGCCTCAGGGGTGAAGGAGATGAGTTCTCTTTGACGAAAGTTATCTTTTAGGAATGTTGATGGGCTGAACAGGTTGAAAAATGATGACTTTGGAGAGGAAATGGTGCAGGTGTTTGGCTATTGGTGACGAGACTGGCAGCAGGACGATGGCTCAGGATGCGGAGAGCTTTGCTTCCCCTCCAGGACTCTGCCATTAACAAGACACCTCTTCCCTACCCCACTTCAAAGACGATTATCTGCTCTCTTTTTTTTGGCCCCCAAACTATCTGCGTCTATAAATCAGTAATCTTTTGAAGGAGCCCTTCTTTTTCATGGTATGCACGTTGCTTCCCGTGCCTCCATAGCCAAACACCAGGCAGTGCCCCGGTCTGCGCAGGGCAGAGCGTTCCCCATTACACTGACCTAAATGTCACACTCTCCGATGCATGTCAGAGAGCAAAGACCTGTTTGTAAATACCGCATTTCTCATACAGGACTGGACCACTGCAGTTGGCGGGGGAGGGGAAGAACACGTAGTTTTGAATGCAGATCAAAAGAAATCAGGTGTGCAAATCTGTACTGATAAGATTTTAAAATCTTAATCTCTGCTTCACCCATGGAAACTGCTCCTGGTTAAAGCACTTATCGTATTTCAGACATCTTGTAGCTCAGTAGCAATTATTCAGTTCCTGTACATTTAACTTGGAAAAAAAAAAAATCAATAAAGTATAAGGCTGTCAGCTACATTGTAAAAACATAATGTACACTGTAATGTCAGTAATAAACTTCGTTTTCCCATGTACCAAGTACTTATTTGCTCGTTCCTCATCTGTTTGGTAGGGAACTTCAGAGCGGAATTACAGCCTTCTTTAGCACATTATAAACTTTGCTTCCTCCCTTGCCTGGTTAAAAGAGTAGCTGAAATTAATCCTTTGAAGCTCTACAATGAAGTCAGCACTGCCCTTTCTTTGAAGAACAAAACAGAGATGGCGGTGGTGTCCCTTCCGTCAGCTTCTGAGGCGCGCACTAGCCCGGCTCCTGTGGCCACTGTAACCCTTGCTGGCACACACTGAACAGAGCGCGATGCTGGCTTGTCTCCTGCACCCCTCTGCCCTGCGTTACCCCCTGCTACCAGGACCCGGAGGTCACTTGTCCAGGTGGTGGCCTCTGATCCTGGCTTGTGAGGTCTTCAGTTGTACCTTACCCATTGCAGTGCCCCTCGTTGCCCGGGCTCGGCAGGCGGCTTGGCAGGTCGCACGCTGCCTGCTCTCAGCTGGCAGGGCTGGTTGCTATGGTCTCACGCTTTGGTGAGATCACCCGTCCTCTCCTCCCCCTGCCCTGTGTTGCACAGATGCCAGCAAAACTCACGGGTAGGAAAAAAACCAAAACAACCCACCACCTTTATTAAATGTGTATTCACAAGCAGCAGCAAGTCCCCTAGGACGAAGCATTTCTCTCCAGCTACTCCTGCCGCAGCACAGCCTGCTGCTCCGCCGGGGCATGCTCAGGCATTCACACGGGGGCTGGAGCCTTCAGCACTGACACAGCAGGACTGCTGCGCTTTGAAAGACCCTTTTTCCTCTCGAGAGCTCAGCCATTGCCAGCGGCTGCTCCCTCCCCAGAGATGCTGAGCTGGCTGCAGCAGTCTCCTGTTTCCCTGCAGTCACACAGCCAGCCCTGTGCAAAGCACAGCTTTACTGGGGCTCAGCTCCGGGCTGCTGCTGAGCCGAAGCAGCTTTGTTGCTCTACAAAGATGGGATGATCCCTCACTGTCTCTTAGCAGCTGGGCAAATGTCTTGATTGAGGCACTCATTGCAGCGAGGATTCACGGGCAGGCAGGTCTGCTGGCCAAAGCCCACCAAGAGCCAATTTATCTCCCTCCAGAGATCCCTGCAGTGAGAAGAAAACATGAGCTTTCGGATACAGCTGCTCAGAGGGATTAAAGAACAGCACGTGCTTTTAAATGGATCCCTTTTGCCTACTGCCTGTTCCTCTTGGCTTCCCAAGGCGCCTGGAGGTGGGTCCCAGCCTCCTGCTAAGAACAGCCCTCCTAACCTTTCCTGATCCCTCTGAACTGGCATGGGGAGCAGAGGACGGACACACAAAGTGCCTGTGGTGATTCTCTTGTGCCAAGGCATGTGCCAGATGTGGAGATGCAAAAGACTACCTGTCAGCTGGCATTTGGTACTGATGATTAAGCACCAGTGATGGCCAGAATCCAACCATGGTCTGATATTGCTGTAGCCGTTAGGCTCAGCAAGGGCCTGTGTAGAAAACCACCTGGCTTGGGTCATGGTAAATTTGTCACAGCAAGAATCAGGCATCAAGAGCTCCAGGTACCTGGCTGCACTAGTGGTGATCAATATATCTGATTGCCAGGAAACAACCAAGTAGCTGAGATGCTGCTGCTGCAGCTCTCTGGGAGAGGTGAAACACCTGCAGACTAGTCCCCCATAAAGAGGAGAGACGCAAAGTGCAGTCACTGAAAATGCTATAAGCAGGATTGTGTGCAGACATGACTCTGGCAGATAGCTCGAGGGGCTTGGTGTGGAGGAAGCAGGCTGGGGTCTCAGGCCTCACCTGGGCAGCCAGTCCTCCAGCGCTACCCGAGTTTCCTCGGGGTGTCTGGTCTCCTTCTTCACCCATTTCAGCCTGTTTGTGATCCTGTGCACGTGGGTGTCCACAGCTAGGAAGGGAGAGCCCAGAGTTTAGGTGGGGGCAGACACACCTGAACGGAGAGAGCACAGCCAAAAGCTGCCTGTCACAGCACACCAGGTACAGCGCCCTGCATGGGCTTCCTCCGCGGGCCGGCAGGAAAAGACAGATGAAATAGGAGGGGAGGCTCACTCGCAGAACAAACGCGCTGCTTTCTTCCTAGGCCCAGAGCCAACAGCAAGACGGGATGGCTATCTCACACCACGCAGCTAGCGACACGCTCGCACGATCTGACCCAGCCCTCCTTCAAAGGTTTGCATGCTCTGATCTAGCAAGCACAGGGCAGCCTGTCCCAGGTTCTTTTCCTCCCTGTGTTTCAGCTGATGTTACGCAAGTTGCAATCTCTGCCCCTTAGTTTACCCAGATGGAAAACACATTTCATAATACCTACCAACACAAGAAGGTTTGTGAGGCTTAAACGAATGTTTATAAGTGCTTTGAGCTAAAAAGCTCTGAATGCAAAGTATATTATTGTTAGATCAGCAGCGATAAACCTGTCTCTATGGCTAATTGGGCAAAACCCAGGAAATTGCTGTAAACAGGAAGACTAAGCCTTGCCTCCTAAATCAAAACTGAGCACACAATTATTTGGAAAACAGTTGGCTAGTTTGGCTCCCTCTAGACTTCCCTCCCCCACAGCAGGGAGAGAACAACAGACCCCAAGCGCTGTCGAATCGAGCGCAAGAGCCACATTTTGTACCGCTGCTGGTCACCAGTGGGGCTGCGGGAGTCAGCTGCTGCCCGCACTGACCTTGGGCTGCGTGCTCGCCGCGGAGGCAGTCATTCATCAGGTGGCACCATTCCCTGTTTTCCCAGGGCTCCTCCATCAAGCAGTAAATACACTTGGAATATTAATCTGCCCCCAGGGGCCCCCAGGCTGGGCAGCCCGCTGGCACCCTGCAGCTGATGGTCCAGCCCCATCTGCCGGCTGCTGCGGGCAGCTCTGCTGCCAGCCACGCTGCCCAAAGGAGCATCATGCAGGCGCGAACCTGCCCTGGGTCTGGCCTGGGCCCATTTCCACGGCAGACTTCCTCCCAGCCCATCACTGCGAAAGCACACAGCTCCACGGGGTACAGCTATGTGCTCTCCTAGGCTCTCTGTTCAATAAACACGGCAAATAAACAGATGTATCTGTGGTCACCTATTGCCCAGCTGCAGGAACTAAAACAGCAGAAATTCTGTAGCTACAGATTGCCTGCGACCATTTCTTCCTACGACCCACCATGAATTACCGATTTCAAGTGGTAATTTTGACTAAGCCCTGCTTCTGCCCTCTTACGGCTTGCCAAACAAAAATCCCAAATAAGATTTGTTTGAACAGAAGCAACCCTGGAAAAAAATAACCTCAGACTATCCTGCAACTATCCCCAAATCACAAAATTACCCCCCACCTTCCTTTCGCTTGACACCAAAGAGATTTCAAAGCATTATTCTGCTAGCACATCTTTTTGGATGCCTACCCAATTAGGCAATATTTGCACTGTTTACCAGCATCTGAGGGGAGGGAATGACTGCCCTTGGGGATTTCTGCTATCAAATTTGAGGAAAAAGAGTAGCTGGATCCATGTTTAAATCCTATAGCAACTCATCTGCTGTGAGGGGTTGAGGGTCAGATCCTTCACCCACTCAAATACTCTGCAGATGACTAAACTGAAGTGATGCTATCAAGTTCCTGGGGCAGGCAGTTTACCCAGCTGCAATGCTTCCCCTCTGCCTGGGGAATGGATCGGGCAGGATTTAGGAAAGGAACAGGGAAAACACGGTCCAACCTACCTATCCCAGACACACTGTCCCAGGCAATGTTCATGGCCAAGTGGGCCATTTTGGGCCCAACTCCTGGCAGCTGCACCAGCTCCTCCACAGTTCTTGGTATGTCACCCCCATATTTCTCCTTCAGGATGGCTGTCGTCTGCTTTATGTACTTCACCTTGTTCTGGAAAATCAAGGGGAAAGACAGAAAATCCAAGCTGCCCTCCAATACAGAGAAGCGACAAACAGCTCAGGAAACAAACCATTCCTGAGCGTATGTTACATGTGAGGCCACACAGTGGAGTCCGGGGAGGGGAGACAGAAGTCTTTGACTTCTTGAAAACAAAATGCTGAGACCTGATCAGCTCTAACCTCCCCTGCACACTCCAGGCACTGCAGCAAATCTTGCTGTGAATACAATTTGCTAAAACTGGCGTAAAATACAGCCTTCAGCTTGACTCCAGCGGAAAGATCACCCCAGGGCAGGGCAGCGGGCTGAATACCGGCTGGGGGTGCGTCTCTCAGGAGCAGGGCTGGTTCGCACCCACCTCCTGCCTTCATCACCTGCTTCCAGCTCAATGACTGGCCGTGAGTACAGCCTGCAAAGGACAAGCCTGCACCCGCCCTGCGCTCCTCTCCTGGGCCTCCGAGCTGTCTCAGACAGCTGCATGGGAACAGGGGACGGTGGAGTGGGTTCCTCTACATGCATGTCGGGTGCTGCCGCGATCCTGCACTCACCCTCCAGAATCCTACAGGGTAAATGATCTGCCCAAGCGTCGCATCATCCATCTGCAAAATACTGTCGACTGTGAGGCCATGCTGCCTCAGGCGCAGCATGGCAGCCGATGTCACCTGGTCCTTGGTCTGGCTGGAGAGCATCAGTGACAGGAGAACTTGGTAGCGCATAACCTGGGGAAAGGGAGACAGTGGTGAGACACCCCAAGATCTCTGAGAGGATCCGGCCACCTCTGGGTCTCGGTTCTGCCACCCAGCACCATCTTCAGTCCAGTGCACAATATGGACCCACTTTGGTTCAGCCGCATCTGCCTACAATGGACTGGAAGGTTGCAAAAGAAATAATCCATAATCTTTTAATTCTACTGCACAATAAAGAGAGAAAAGAAACACCTTCAATCTAAGCAGTCAGCATGCATAAAAGGGTAGAGAGCAGCTACTCCCTGCTGGGATCTCACATCCATAGATGCCAGTGCTTAGCCGCAAAGGGACAGACAAAGCTTTTCCTGATTCTCAGGAGACCCCATAGGACGTAGAAGTACAAACGCCCAATAAGTTTTCATGCAACATGTTTTTCTGTTCTAAAGCAGCTTTTGAAAATCCTGTCCCTTTCCCACTAGGCTTCAGTAGGAACTGGGTATCTGGCTCCAGTGAACTCCTTACAAAACTAAATCTAAAGAACTGGGATGACAGAGATTGCGAGATGAAGCACAAAACCCAGAAGTTCCTCTGATGCTGTCATGCAGGGTTTAGTCCAGACCTTTCACCTCCTATTTTTCAATCAATTTTTCCCAGATGCACCAGAATGAGGAGGATGATGCAACTAACCTGGACTGACCCAGGACAATGTGGGATACAATCCTTCCTCCAGCTTTCTCACAAAGTTTACAAAACCACAGGTGCACCAGGCAAAATCTCTGAGTGCATGAAGTAGCGTAATCTCCGAGTGCATGGAAATTGTGTGAGGAGCGCTTGTGTGTGCTGAGGGTTACAACATCCACTTTTCCTTGGAAGCAACAACCCTGCTTCCCTAGGGAAGAAAAGATATTTCCGTATCGTGCACCGTGGTCCCTGTGGCCCCACAGCTGCACTCGGTGCCAACCCACATGGCTGCAGAGCATGTGATGCTGTCTGAATCCGGAGTCAAAGTTAACCGCTTTCCCCATGGATCCAAGCCAAAGACACGAGGCCAGCAATAAGGACAGTGTTACATGCGCCGAAGCTGTGCAGCTGTGTCTTCGAGACCCCTCCCTCAGAGCCCAGCAGGTCACTGTGGAGCACACGACTCCTGCTGCTCCGCCGAGCCTGCCTGCGGGATATCTCAGTGTTCCCACACCAGCACCGTGCATGGAGAATGCAGCCCTGTAGCCCCAGGTCCCAGCGCCGCACCACGGCCTCGCTCCGCTTTGTTTTTTGTACTGATGCGAATGGTCCCCTTGGAGGGAGGTGTCATCTGGGGCCTTTGATTGTGTTCCCAGGCTTGGGGAGCACAGTGCCATCCCAGCATGGCCCTTCCTTTCAACCAGTATCCCCTTAAAAGTGGACTGCAAGAGGGGAGGAAGCCAACCCACGCTTATGTGCTGCTCTGAGGAGCACAAAAGCAGCCTGGAAAGTTTTTTCTCGGCTCCCCTCGCCTTTTCTCCGTAATGTTTTTCCTCTGTATTACAGAGCCATCTTGCTGGATACTTTCCTTGGACTCTTACAGAGATTTTTAAGAAAAAAGGGACATGCCTTCATGTTCTGCCAGCCTGCCCCAGAAGACAGCACTGCCAAAATACTCTCTCCGGGTTCTCACTCACAATTCCAAAATCATCCTATTTTTCCCTCAGCTCCTACTCTTGGTTCAGCCTGTTAACTCTTCTGGCAGCAGTTTAAGCAGAGGACAAGGGCCTTTCACAGCTGTGTTTGCTAGCTGGTCTCCAATGTCCAGCATGGGCTGAATGCGAGCAGAGAACATCTCAGAAAACACCCACTGCCCTTTCACAAGGGCTGCCTGAAGCCAACAAGCCCCGTACTGGAGAGGCAGTGGCTGACTCTCCTCCTCTAGCAGGACAAAATGTTTCTCTCATTTGCACACTTCTGCAGCAACCTCTTGTGGGACCAATCCCAGCACAGAGTCCTGACACACCCTGCGTTTATTTTTCTGATCTCGAGATATCGAAAGTGGGACATATCCAGGGGCAACATGAGGATGAGGGAGGCTGGAGGGCTGTGGAAGCGGGGCTGTACTTTCACACGCACGCCTGACAGAGCAGGGCAGCAGGGCGTTGTTACCTGTGGAGGTGCGCTGCTGTCGTAACACCTCTCCACTCCCATCTCATCGACGGGAGCATCTCTGCTCCTCCTCATTTCCCTGATGTGCTCCAGTTGCTGCCGCCAGTCCCTTGGCTCCCAGCGTGGTCTCTGGGGCTCAGCTGTCCCCTGCTCGGCACCATCCCCCTGCCCAGATTCGTAGGCAATGGCAATGCTCTTTCTCCTCCTGCTGCGCCTCGGGAGGCCGGCTGTGCTATGGACCTGGCTCACTGCAAGGGATGGGAGAGAGATTTTCAGGCCTGAGGCCAGGGGAGAGAAGCCTTCGTCTCCCACCAGAGCCCAGCGTCAGCCCTGCATATCCGCAACCACCCCAGGGCACCCCGATGAGGGCTGAACTCATCTTCTCCATAGACCCAACCCAGCAGCAACACCTCACATCCACCCAGCCCTAACCGGGGCCAGAAATGGCTGGGAAGGACCTGGGAAACAGGTGACAACAGCTGGGGACACATGTCACGCTATGGGGATGTGTGTCCCAAACACACAGGAGGCCGCGGGAGGCCAAGACATGCCCCCAGGCCCTCGCGTAGTGCCACAGGCAAGACAGTCGCCGGGGTGCTGCCACATCCAGGGCTCCGAGGGGGACGTGACAGGGACACCATGCCCCTGTCCCCGGGCTGGGCTGGGCTGGGCTGGGCTGGGCCCTCGCTCCCCCCGCTAGCAGGTCCCCAGGCCCCCCGCCCCGTGCCAAGGCCAGGTCGGGCCGGGGCCGCACGCCACCCGACCAGCCCGGGAAGCACCGATCTCCCCGTACCTCCGGCCGTCCCCCGGGCCCCGCCGAGCCGTCGGGCCGCCACCCGCCCACCGCCGGCGGAGACGGCGGCACACATGGCGGCCGCCCCGGAAACTACCGGTCCCAGCGTGCCCCGCGGCGTGCGCGGGCGCCGGAAGCGGCGGGACTTCCGGCGGGGGCGGGGCGCGGCGCCGGGGGGGCCGGCGCGGAGCGGGGCGCGGGCCGGGGGCGGCGGGGCCGGGCCGGGGGTCGGCGGGTGAGTGAGTGAGGGGGTGGGGGAGCGCAGGGCCCGCTGCCCGGCCCGGGGTGCGCGGGGGCCTGGCGGGGCCTAGCGGGAGTTGGGGCCTTGCCCCCGGGGTGTGTGTGTGTGGGGCTGCCGGCAGCCCCCGGCTGGGGGGTGTCCCCCGGGTGTCTCCTGTCAGGGAGCCGGGGTGTGTTGTGGGGGGGCCTGTGGCGTGTCCCCCCTTGTGTGTCCTCAAGGGGTTGTGGCATGTCCCGTGGTGGTGGGGGCGGGGGCTGTGGTATGGTCCCGACATGTTTGGGGGGGATCGGGGACACACTGTGCCATGTCCTGGGCCGTATGAGGGGCTGTGGTGTGACCCCTGGGGCAGTTGGCTGGGGGCTGTGGTGTGTCCCCCGGGGCGGTGGACTGTAGTGTGTCCCCTGGGGTGGTGGGCTGGGGACTGCGGTGTGTCCCCCGAGGTCGTGGACTGGAGGCTGTGATGTGCCCCCCTAGAGCTGTGATGTGTCCCCCTAGAGCTGTGATGTGTCCCCCGGGGTGGTGGGCTGTGGTGTGTCCCCTGGTCATGTTGGGCTGGGGGCCATGGCGTGTCCCCTGGGCTGGGGGCCATGGCGTGTCCCCTGGGATGCTAGGACAGGATCTGTGGCCTGTCCCCTGGGAGCACAAGGGATTACTGTGGCGTGTGCCTGGGATGTGGGGAAGGCTGTGGCATGTCCATGGGGGCCACGGGTCATAAACGGGGCCTGCTGGGTTTGGGCGGGAGCATGTGCACGGTGCTGGGGCTGCAGCAGCTTGCAAGGAGCTGGTGTCCTGCTCTGAGCTGGGTTCTGGGGTCCCCGAGGGGCAGTGGGTTGGCGCTGGATGTGGAGGCAGTTTCTGAAGGTTGTTGCTGTTGTTGTGGTGTTGTTGTAATGGGTGTGCTTGTTCTCGCTTCCCTCTCTCCTTGCCATGGCAGCATTTGGATGTTCCACCGCTTAGATTTGTAAGTCCTTTCTCATGTCTAGCTACTTTCAGCATCTAGTTTAGAGAGCTGTGTGCTTGTCCCTTGCTTTTGGACTGGGAACAAGTACTTCAGCTCACACCCGCCAAAAAGTGTGTGTGTGTGTTTATACTTCAGAAATCAGCTCATCGGTTTTAAAATGGTGGTTGCTCTGTGCAGGCTGTGGTGGTGCTGGGCATTTGGAGGGCCCAGAAAATGATAATCCTGAGCTCCCTATTCCTCGGATAGCTGCAGGATGCAGGTGCTGAAGGCAGGAGCAGCACAGGTTCCTCATGTGTGTGGGCTCCTTGTTGTTTTGTCCTCAGCATTGGGCTTCTCCCATGTTTGAAATGGCTTGAAACGCCAGAGCTGTTTGTAAAAGCCACATTGTGATGGCTGTTACTGGTGTTTTCCTGCTTAAAGTTTCCCCTTTGGGCCTCCCTTAACAGAAATGCTGTTCTGTATTTGCAGGGCCTCAGTGCTGCTTGCTTGTCAGCAATGGCAAAGCCTCAGAGCAAGGATTCTGGACTGAAGGAGAAGTTCAGGAATCTCCTGGGGCTGGGAACATCCCGGGGAAGTTCAAAGTCATCGGAGGGCAAGCAGACGGAGTTTATCATCACTGCGGAAATACTTAAGGTGTGAGAACTGACCGTAGTAAAGATGGGGATAGTGCCTGGATTACCTGAGCTGAGAGGATTAGAATGAGGGCTTGCTCATTCTCCTTTCTGTTTTGACATTCATTCCCTCTCTGATCATGCTTTTTTACCTTCTCTCTCAATTCATTCTCTAGTGAAATCGACGCAAAACTCACCTACTTTGAAGTTACAGCATTTTAGTTATTCAGCGTTTGAATATTTTTGAGATATTTGATAGGATGATGGTGTCTTATGTCAGGTTACATATGTTGCTTTTTTTTTTTTCTTTATAGTCTGAGCTTGATGAAGTTTATGTGGTGGCAGTTAGCACAAACTAGAAACTGTTTCTATTTTGTGAAAACCTTATGGTTTCCTGAAAATTAAAAAAAAAAAAAAAAGTGATTCCAGTAATTGGTACAGCAAGTCTGTAAAGGGAATAGTTGGCACACAGGGAGGAAAACACATAAAATAGAGAAGGAGAGCAGAATCCCTTCCCGTCTGTGCTGGAGCAGCCAAGCTCTTACCTGCTGAAAGGCTGGAGAGCCAGACTTACTGTCCCTCCTTTCTCTGCCCTTCTCCCATGAACTGGGCGTGCGCCACAGCCAGCGAGTTATTAACTTTTCTGAAGAAAATTAGATGTTCTGTCCTGGAGGTGAAAAGCTGCTTGGCTCCAGTTCTGTGAGAGTTTGAGTTTTGACAAATCATTTGCTAATGGAAAAAAAGATTTTGGACAAATTCCTGAAACGCTCTGGTGATGACTAATGGTTAGATCATTTTGGACAAATGTGTAATTCATTTTTCGGTGGTTCATGATCCCCTTTGAGAAATGGCTAAGTGTTTTTAGTAAGATAAACTGTTAGCTTATTTCTACATTTCTTTCCAGGAACTGAGCATAGAATGCGGATTAAGTAATAGGATACGAGCAATCAGTCAAATTTGCGAAGTGGCAAAAACTAAAAAAATCGAAGAGGTAAGTTTCAAAGTGTTCAGTGAATATCTGAAGGATGAACATTTAAGCAAAACAGCTCTTAACCTATGGTAAGAGGCTCCTGTAGTTTAAACCGCCTTTTAAAATTGCTAATCCCAGAAGCTGTTTTGTGCTGTCCAGACCTGTAAAAGGATGGCTCACATGCCAAGGAAATTAGTCTTGTCCAAGCTACCAACAGTGGAGCAGACAGGACGTAGCTGACGGGCTTCCTGAACTGAATGGAAGGAGAACACTGCAAATATTCAGGCCTGTTCAGGACAGTTCACCGGAGATCATGTTAATCCTGTAGAAGATGGGTTTACTAGGTCATTCTGTCTTGTTAATGAGCAACCTCAAATTGGTTTTAAATTCATCTTGTATTTGGGTGAAGGTTTCTGCACAAATGTTCACACTGAAGTAAGTGTGTGAATGAGGAGCTTCAGTTACTGGGGTGCAAGTTGTCACATAGGATGGGATTTGGGGTGTCTCATGTCGTTCATCTGAGCTTGTGACCGGGCAGATGAGAGTGTCCTTCAGAAAAGAGAACTCTGGACATGAAATCCATGGAGATTTTGTTTGTTAACTTGCCATAATTAATGACTGACCTACTGGGTAAAGATCCCAGAAGAAGCTTAGCTACTACTACCTGTCTCCTCCGGTTTTTTTCAGCATGCAGTGGAAGCAATATGGAAAGTGGTAGCTGATATGCTCCAGCCAGAGCGCCCCGCCGAAGCCAGACATGCTGTTCTTCATCTGCTGAAGTCAATTGTTCAAGGACAGGTGAAAACAAACAAACTGTAGAAGAAACACTACACTTAAACTAGGGTTTGTGCGGAGTATGAATGTTTCTTATTTTGGTTGTGCCTAGTAAAAGGGAAGAGGAAGCATTTAAAATTAAGTCTTGGTTTGACCTCATAGCAAAACTTTTCATACAACTTATAAAAAACTTTTCTGTTTTAGGGCAACGTTCTTGAAAAAGAGGAAATACTTGGGGTTTAGTTCAGCATAGTATAGCAAATTTTATATGGTCTTTGCCCAGACCTATTAGTCCTAGTCTGCAGCTGGTTTTGATGTTTCAGCATGTCAAGCATGCAAGCAGTTCTGTATCAGATACTTTTCTAGGCTGGCCAAGTTAAGCATACTATGAATTCTTCAGATTTCATAATAGGCTGTACAAACGTAAGACTGTATCAGACGAAAGTTCTAGTTTTCAGTATTCTGAACAAATAGGGGTAGATGCTTATGAAAAGAATAGGCATTGATTCTGGTTTGTTGGGTTGTTGTTTTGTAAATGCTATACTGGCAGCACTGTTAGTTGCAGTTTCCATGGATTTCTTTGTGTATTGGATGCTGTCTGTGTGTTCCTGGACAAAACGCTTCCAGCCCTGAGTGCTGACATAAGAGATTCAGAAGACCTGAGCCATTGTCAGTAGCCAGTAGAGGTTGGAGGTATTTTCAGGAGATTTTCATAGGCTGTAGGAAAAGAAAATGATTTCAAGCATAAAGATACAGTTATAGACCTTGATAAGGTCCAGGCCTTAATGTCTTTTTCCATTAGTGACACGTTATTCCTTCCCCTGGCCCCGTCTTTTTCTTTTTTTAAGGGTGAGAGATTAGGGATCCTCAGAGCACATTTTTTTAAGGTTATTAAGGACTATCCCTCCAATGAAGACTTGCATGAACGGCTTGAAGTGTTCAAAGCTCTAACAGAGAATGGACGATACATCACCTACTTAGAAGAAGAGTTAGGTGAGTATTGTCTCTACTCCTCTTCAGTTTGGCGGGAATAAGTCAAGGGACAGGCATGCAGTGATACGAGAAAAAGGTAGTGATAATAATTCTGGGTAGAAAGCATATTATAACAATTTGTTTTCCTTCTTTAGCTGACTTTGTACTACAGTGGATGGATGTTGGTTTGTCTTCTGAGTTCCTTCTGGTTTTAGTGAACCTCGTGAAATTCAATAGCTGCTATCTGGAAGACTATGTAGCTGACATGGTCCAGTAAGTTGGGTTTTTTTTTAGCTCGTACGTGCTTATTCTTGGTAAATTACGGGAGAGAGTTGCAGATCAATAAACAGATAAGTGGAGTCTCTTTCGTCCATTCTGGATTTGTTCCATTCCAGGTCGTACCTCACATTTCTGACAAATATTTAATCTTCAGTTCTTATAACGAAGTTCAGATCTGTTTTAGTTCAACTGCATGTGCTTTCCCCATTTCACGTGATGGACCTGATTGCGTTGCTTAGTCTCACAAAGGGTCTCTGTTATTGTATTAGTGCAGGCATACTGAGTTGCAGTTAAGTGCAACTTTAAGCTGGCTTTGTAAAAGAGGTTGTAGTGTTCAGTGTCTCTAAGAGTGTTATCAACAATGCCACAGTAAGGGGAATGATGAGTAAAATAACATGCCGATTTACTTGCCTGCTTTCGCTCTTTGTTATTTGCCTAAAATCATATTAACCAAACAATTATAATTAAATGTTCTTTCCCAACAGCAAGATATGCCTCTTGTGCATTCAGACTTCATCATCTGTGGACATAGAGGTCAGTAATTTGAGTCTCTCTTAGTACTTTAGAGTTCTTTGAAATTTTTTGAAACCGTAACTTTTTACAAACAAAATCAAATCATCAGACTCTCCTCTCAGTTTATTTGCATCTTACAAGAGAGCTAATACAATGTTATGAAGTATTTGTAAGCCATTGGATCTCATACATCAATAATCATTTTATTCTAAAACAGAGCATCGACAAATTTCATAAGTGAATAATTTTTTAACAGTTCTTTTTATAGTTTTCTTTCCATCTTGCAATGATTTAAAAATGTAAATTAAAAAAACACATCCGTATCCCTTGTGACTTCCAGAAGATTTCCTGGTCTGCCAGGATAGGATTTGACCTGCTTTATTTGTAGAGAAGCGTTTAACTGTTTTGTCTTTCTCTTTCCCAAAGATTTCCTTGCAAGTCCTAGATGCAGTTGTTTGCTATAACTGTCTGCCATCAGAGAACCTGCCAGTATTTATCATCACTTTGTGCCGTACCATCAATGTGAAGGAGCTCTGCGAGCCGTGCTGGAAGGTCAGAACTTGTAGTTTTGTTTTGAATGAGGTCACTGTTTTGGCCTCAAAGATGAAGTGTCAGATGTCCCTGTGCACATCTGCCATAAATTTCAGTTTGGTTTTAAAAGTAAATTAAATTTCAAGTATTAAGGGATCAGCACATTGTTAGTGTAAGTCTTGTCATGTCCATGGAATTTACCCGTAGTTTCCTTTCCGCTGATGTGACAGGCTTCTGTTGTGGCACAGACACAGCTTGGACACATTTAGTTACCATAAGCAGGCATGATCGGCGAGCTAACTGCATATTTAGGCTAATGAGTGTTTTAACAATTGTATATTTAAGTGTTCTCTTTGAATTTGCAGCTTATGCGCAACCTTTTGGGAACTCATTTGGGACATAGTGCCATCTACAACATGTGCAGGATCATGGAAGACAGGTAAATAAGATGTATCTAAAAAACCCAAGGGATTCAGTAGAGATCCTGTTGCGATAGATAGGGAGTCACTGACCTCATTAGAACAAACTGAAGGTTCTTATGCTTAGAAGTGAATTCCCTTCCTAGTCATGCTGCTGAAGTGCTCATTTTTTGGCTTTTCTGAACTTAATTTTCCTTTCTTTAAAGTTGTACTACATGTTTCTGCTTTTAATGTTTGTAAATTGCTGTGCAAAACTCTGATGTGTAACAGCTGGGAATTGCTGTTGTGACAGCATATATTCCTATTCACTCTTGTATGCTAAAATAACTGCAGCATGGTCTAAGACTTTCCTTCCATCTGTTCTTAGAGCTTACATGGCGGATGCAGCGCTGCTGAGAGGAGCTGTGTTCTTTGTTGGGATGGCTCTGTGGGGTGCTCATCGCCTCAATTCACTCAAGAATTCCCCAACTTCAGTGTTGCCTTCGTTCCTCAAGGTATGATGGGATGGTGGAAGAACTTTTATTCAGGTATACATCTGGACCTGCGCAAATTTAGAACAAAAACGTGGTCCCCTATACCACATGTATGCCTGAAAGATGAGAGACAGCAATTGGGTATGGGGTGGAGCATGGGGAAACAGTAAAACAACAGAGGATTTAAGTTTGAAACTGAGGCCTCCTTCTGGAATATCTGTGTTGGTCAGAAAAGCAAAGTCTGAATTCTTTTTATCAAATACCTGCATTGTGGGTTCTACAGCTTGAAAAATAAAAATAAAGCAAAAACTTTCACTCTTTCTAGTGTGTGGTACAAAAAGTCAGGGACTGTGTCTTCAGGGACAGCCTCAGAGCTCTCTTAAAATTTTCTCCTCGAAGTGCATCAAGCAGGAATTACCAGCTTTAACCTCATGTGTCTGCTCTGTTAGATGGGACTGTATTTGACATCTGATCTACAGCTGTTTGCAAGAGTGTGTAACTGCACTTTGTAAAATGGCTCTTTGCTTTGCCCTTTGTGTGCATAGACTTGAATATATATTTATCTCAGACCTTCAGGCTAAGTCCCTAATTAGTAGGGTGTGTTTCATTTGAATTTAAGAGGGTTTATGATCACTGCTTTCCAACTGTTAACTGACTGAAATGCTTTCTATTCCAGGCCATGACGTGTCCCAATGCGGTTGTGTCTTATGAGATAGTTCTGTCCATAACACGTCTAATAAAGAAGTATGGGAAGGAGCTGCAAGCTGTAACGTGGGATATCCTTTTGGACATCATGGAGCGATTACTGCAACAGCTGCAGGTAAGTGTTGAGCCTGTCTTGATGTGCTTTCAATCAAAACACCTTGCCATAAATATTTGTGCAAATTGATCTCCTTTTTGTACACTCTAGTGAACTTTGAAGCTGAATGAAGGTTTAGCCTAATTCTCAGTACTGTGCTTCTCAGCCGAGTTTTCTGTTTGTATTTAAAAGTTCACACTTTCTGATAAGATAGAAGTCGTCTAGGAATGTTTGTGTCTCTGTTTCAGAGTCTGGAGAGCCAAGAACTTAAGTCCATTGTACATGATCTTTTGACTACAGTAGAAGAACTCTGTGACCAGAATGAATTCCATGGCTCTGAAGAGAGATTTTTTGAGCTGGTGGAAAGATGTGCTGATCAGAGACCAGTAAGATTTTACTTATTATTGTCTTCCTTAGTTGCCAGTTTAAACCATTTTGTTACTCAGTACAGTTGGAAGTTGAGAGTCCTAAAATAGCAAGTGGTCAGAAAATCACAGCAAGGACTTATATGTGCCTTTTTCTCAGGGTGGGGATTGGGGGAATGGATGTATTGTATTTGCTTATACACTAAAAAATAATTCTTGATCTTTCCATTAAAGGAATCTTCTGTATTAAACTTGATAACATACAGAGCTCAATCCATTCATCCCGCCAAAGATGGCTGGATTCACAACCTGCAGATGTTAATGGAGAGATTCTTCAGGTATGAAATCATTACTTTGTGAATACAAGTCACTTCCAAATGTTTCATGCCATGTTTTCATGTTAGGTGATTCTGTTTTCTGAAGTTTTAATGTTAGTAAATGACTGCTAAGTATGGTAGTTCCAGGGCACAGTACATAAAAGGATTTTGTTTAACAGAAGAAAAACTTTCCATTGAGTTATTTATGCTTCTTTGTTTTTTTTTTCATTATTTATTTCCATTGGATGGTGCTATTCCAATTAGCTTAGGCAATTGTGTGTTCCACCCCACAGCACTTTGTAATTCTGACGCCAAACAAGACTTTCTTGTTAACCATCAGGATTGCATATGGTTATCCAGTATTAAAGTAGTTTGGTTTTGAATTGGTACTCCTAGAAGTATTCGTGTGCTCTAAAATATCGATGTACAGCAATAACAAACTTCTTTCTCATCTCTGAAATGCTGCCAAAGAGCAGCTCTTCCTCAGTGCCATATGTTTGGTTTTAAATTTGCTTACCAGAGCACTTGCTCTTCTGACATGTGCTTTCTAGTTTGGATTGGAACTGGGAAACCTGCAGTCACAGGTCTCCAGAATTAGTAAAAGCTGAATTGGGATTCCAGTTTCCAATTGTTCTTGAATCTGATTTTGCATGTAGAGTCATTAACTGAAGGCTCTCTAACTGTTATTGTTCTAATTCTTAAGAAATGTCTTAATTTACTTTAGTTTTACTTTCCTTTTCTCCTCTCCCCCCTTCCCTAAATATCAGCAACTGTATTTTATTCATCTTGAATTTGCTCTTCCCATTTTAGGAACGAAAGTCGTAGTGCTGTTCGTATTAAAGTTCTGGATGTCTTGTCCTTTGTCCTGAGTATTAACAGACAGTTCTATGAGGTTTGTGTTTATCTGTTTTTGATGATCACGTGTGAGATCTTAAGTGGGTGGGAGAGTCTTTGGTGAGGCATGTTTTATGGTGTGCTTCAGGTCATCTCTGCCACTGGGGAATGCACAGAACTGGGGAATGTACCGAACTGTGCTTCAGATGTTGCACACAATAGACATGTTCTTTAGGATGCTTGTAGGAGGACTTGCCTTTTAATTGTCCTTAGTTGGATACAGGTATGTGCAACTTGCAGTGGGAGCTGCTGTGTTTTGAAGACATACCTGGTTGTATAATTGCATCCCTGTTTTATGGTCATTAAATACATATACGTTTTGTTTTGGGAGAAAGGAAAGTCAATGTGAGAGATACAGCATTTATTTAAAAGTTTTGTAAAAAGATGAGGTCTGGACATAATCTGACGTGAGCAGATTGACTTGGTGCTTGCAGTTTAATTGGAATCTAAGATGGAAGCTGTTTAAGAGAGGGGTTACAGAAGAGCTCTGGGGGTGTCTTCAGCTCCATGGAACGTACCCAGAGTGTCAGAGGACAGGAAGGGTCAGAGGTGCTTCTTGGATTCCTTCAAGATTTGTGAAAACATAATGTTCTCTCAAAAAAACAAGTCCTAGAAATCCCTTGTCAACAGTCTGTTTGAGCCTACGCTATCAACTCTGTAGGACAGGTGAAAACCAAAGCATTGAATCCAAGTTCACCCAAAGTCAAAAATATTTGGAGGGATGGTGTACAGAAATACTAATTGGATGGAAAAGGAAAGATCAAGGAACCAGTTAGTTGAGGAACAAGCCTGATAGCAGAATATCAGTGTTCTTTTGTTTGTGATTATTTGTATCTTTAAGATGTTGATTGAACAACTGACAGCAAAATGCCAAGGCTTATTAAGATTTGTCCTCTTGCAGGAAGAGCTGATAAACTTGGTTGTGATCTCTCAGCTGGCTCACATTCCAGAGGATAAAGACCATCAAGTCCGAAAACTGGCCACTCAGCTACTCGTAGACCTGGCTGAAGGCTGCAACACACATCACTTCAACAGCTTGCTGGATATCATAGAAAAGGTGAGGCAGGGTTTGGTCAATTGTCGGTAGCATCACCACATCTTCTGCCAGATCCTCTTGCTGTGACTGCGGAGACTAACCTGTGGCTGTTACTAGTTGCGTGGCTCAGCAGGGTATTGTAACACGGCTTTGGAGCATGCAGATCTGAAGTGCAGAGCAGAAGGGTGCTTTAGAAACCCTGTCAATGCACATCACAAGCTCCCGGACAGGGCTAACAGAATTTCCAGCAAGGATGACTTGCTCTAGTCTTTCCTGACCTTCCAGGATGGAAATAAAGAAAAGATGTGTTGCAGATTTAAACCATGCACTGCTTTTCTTTTAAAAAGGTGGCTGCACATTCTCTCTCATCTCCTTCTGAACTGGAAGAGAGGGACTTGCTATCGTATTCAGCTTCTTTGGAGGATGTCAAGACAGCAGTTCTTGGACTCCTGATAATTCTTCAGGTAAATGCTGCAGAGCATTAAACATGACTTCTTCAGAATAGTCTTCTGCTGGACTTGGCTTTTTAGATAACCGTTCTCTCACTATTAAATATTCCAACTTTTTTTTTATTCACTTAATGTTTTCTTGATTTTGGTCATTCCTTTTGCTTTTGGGTACTGTATGAATTTGCTAAATGTTTTATTTTCTTAATTTTCCATTGTACAGTGAATAGGAGCACATTTTCACATGCTGGGGGCAGATGTGTTCATAAACTAGCAGAAACAGAGTGGTTCGTAACCTTGAATAGATCCGTTGTGTTTGGGTAGCGTGTCGTGAGATATGGTTAAGCAGTTGTGAAGGGCTGGTTGTTCCAGCCAGTGCCCTCCTGGAGCCAGGCAGGGTTGCTCTGGAGCCTTCACAGAGGTTCGGTCCAGAGCCATCTCTTCATCTTGCTTTCCGAAGCAAGTTTTTGCTTTGTTTTTCTTGACTTCTCAGTGCAGATACACATTTCCGAATAACAGGTGTCAGCCTACATTTTGATTTGTGTTTCCGTTCCTCTGTAGACAAAACTCTACAGCTTACCCTCCAGCCACGCAATGCGAGTGTACGAGATGCTGATTCACCATGTCCAACGTCATTATATATACGCGTACAGCCTTGCTGTTGCTAGCAGCATCAGATTGCAGGTATGAGCAGTAACCTATGCTTTCAGCTCGAGAGCTGCATGCTGCGTTTGGAATTCTTGGCTGTCAGGTGGGGAATGTGGGCTCTAGAGCTTGGCAGAAGTAGAATTAAATGTTTCTTGGCTAATAAGAGTATGTATATGTACTGTAACACCAGAAGTGATCCCTCCTACAGAACTAGCCACAGCATCTATTAAAAATCCCTTTGTATTTCTAGAATCATAGAATCTTCATGGTTGGAAAGGACCTTTGAGATCATTGAGTTCAACCATACACACACACAAAAAAAAAATAAAAAAATTCTAGAAGTATCCCATAAGGAGGTGGGAGAGTATTCTGCTGGCTTGGGTTTTGAGTGATTCCAGCATATTCTCTGTTGCAGGTATTTGATTTCCTGCTGATGCTTCGAGCTGACTCCCTCCACCGTCTTGGCCTTTCCAACAAGGATGGAGCAGTGAGGTTCAGCCCTTACTGTCTGTGTGATTTTGTGTAGGTTTCTCATTGCATTAAGCAAAAGCTGTTTTCCAGACTGCTTGGTATTTTTGCACGAGCTTAATGGTCCATCAGTAGCAATCTGCAGTTTTTCTAAATCTTCCAAATCCTGCTGAATCAGTTGCTAGACAAGTCTGTAGTTACAGCCTAGGATTGTCTCAACTAATAATTCATTGGTGAATTGTTCTTACATATCACGTACCTACAGAGCTCTCAATCTCAGACATGAAATTTCTGTTCCTGCTCAAGAAACTTCACAAAAATATTAGCAATTTCCTGCCTGAAACCAGTTTTCACATTGAGGTTTGATTCAATGATTTGTACAAATATGACTATTTTTGTTTTTATAGCTTGGTCTGAAGTTCTTTGTGTAGCGTGCCCCAGAAGATATCTTTATGAATTTGCTAGGGCCTGCATAGAAAAATCCTTAACTTGACCAAACTGATTTATTGCTGTCTGTCTACTGGGCAATCCTGTGGTTTTTAATCGAAAATGCAATTTATATTCTTGTTCGGTTATTCAGCTGGCTAGGGTAGCACTGTAAGCCATGTGAATAGGCTGTTCTGATCTTGATTTTACATTACATGTATTTTTCTTCCTTTCTATGTTGTAGAGAAGCAGAGAAGCGGGCTTCTGAGAAAAAGCCGACTGGTACGCTCTCTCCGCCTTCAGGAAGTCCCAGTGTACCTTCCCAAAACACCACCATTCGTATAGGACATCTGCCGTACTCGATGGTCTTTGGTGTCCTTCTGCAGTGTTTGAAGCAAGTATGTCCTCTCTTAATGACAGTTGTCATCTTCATGTGAAATACATCAACTTAAACGAGCTGGCTGGAGAATTCTATCCCAGAGTATCTAAATGACATCTGAAAAGCAGTACGTAAATCCTCCCTCTTGGGCAGAATCTCTGTAATCGTGCAGCTCTACAACCACCAGTGGGAGCACCAGTTCAGCTCTGCAGAAACTAAGCAAAGCTTTCGTTTCACTCTGCTTCGGAGCAGCCAAGAGCAAAAAATGTGTTTGTTAAACAAAGATCAGATAAGTCATCCTTTCTGAAAAGGCATTTGGAACTAAAAAAAAAAGAAACCCTCTTACTGCAAGTTTTTGAAATATTTTGAAAATTGATAAATGTTTTGGTTGCTAATAAGCTGTAAATATAAATGGTTCAGTAGTGTTGTGTTGGACGTAGTTATGTGCTGAGGGGTTGTCTTGCTCTGGAGGTTAATTAGTGCTAGTGGCTGGGAGACTTGAATATTGGCTCTGTCTTTTTGAGCTCAGTCAGATGTGGATACAAGTTGTCTTCCAGTTTGCGGTGCCAATATTACACCTAGAGCTGATGACAGACGGGAAGTAACTTGTGATAGCTAAATGCCACTTCTTTTTATGTAGCTACCATGACAAGACATACATCTGCCTAGGAAATGGCACGTTGTCTGAAATTCGCTGGGTCTTACTTTCAAACTGAACTGAAATTGTAGAAAAATTTTCTACCTGAACTTTTTCTTTCTTTCCAGGAGACAGACTGGAAGGTGTTAAAGTTGGTCCTCAACAAATTACCTGAATCCCTTCGCTATAAAGTGCTATTTTTAACCTCTCCTTGTAATATAGACCTCCTGGCCTCTGCACTGAGCTACATGGTAATGCCATACACCCTGCTAACGTATAATCACCAGATCCTTAGTTTGCTTGAAAGTTGGGTGGTTTTGGGTGTTTTTTTATTTAGTTTTGGGCTTTTTTTCCTTGGGGGCTTTTTAAAGTTTTTTTTTCTTCGGTCTAGTATTTTGAAGATTAGCATACCGGTTGTTAATCCTCACTCACCTTCCCTTTTTGTGAGGATTGTTTTAGGTACAGAATTAGGTAATAATGAGTGTTTTCTCTCTATGTATGTATGTATACATTTGAAAACGGAGCTATGGGCGGTGGTTGTCTACTGCCTTTTAGAGGGTATTTTTAGTGTGAGGTGTTCTAACTTAGTGTGATGTGTCAGCTCACAGACAAAAAGACTACCGACAGGCTTCATGGTACCCCAGAAGGCTTTTCTCGCACTGATCTGCATCTGGCTGTAGTCCCAGTACTGACGGCATTAATATCTTATCATAATTATCTGGACAAAGCTAAACAGGTATGGGGAAAGTAAGAGGGTGTAGGGGGGGATGGGGCCTGAGCCGGAATGCTAGTGCATTTTCTCATACTCGCTGATTAGGAGACTTAAATGCAAAGTAGCACTGCCCTTTCCCGTTAGAAAAAGCTGCATCTGCTGTATTTGGCGGGGGGGGGGTCAAGGGTGAAAAAAGTACTTTGCTAACTTTGTGCAGGAGTAACTGTTCCATCAGTTGGGTTCGCTGTTCTCCATCCAAACCTGATCCCGCTCACAGGTTGCTAAGTGACTTTGCCTTCTGCTGGAAGACCCCAATAAACATAAAAATCCTGTTTGATCAGAAACTTAAATATTAATTTCTAAAATGTTTAGTTGACTAAAGTCTCATCTTAATATTTTGGCCTAGAATACATGCAGCATTATTTAGGGTTCTGTCTTAGTGCATTTTGGACAAGAATTCGTATGCATCATACAGGCCTTGCAGTAGCAGTACCTTGCAAGCCTTTCTGAAATGCTAACTGAAGTCAGGAGATGGCACATCAGAGGTTTTCTCTTTCCTTGTATTATGACTTTTTTTTCTTTTTTACTCTTCTAGCGCGAAATAGTGTATTGCCTGGAACATGGTCTTATTTATCGCTGTGCAAACCAGTGCGTCGTGGCACTCTCGGTCTGTAGTGTCGAGATGCCCGACATCATCATAAAGGCGCTTCCTGTCTTAATAGTCAAATTAACTCACATTTCCGCTACAGCCAATATGGCAATCCCTCTCTTAGAATTCCTTTCAAGTAAGTTGTAACGTTCTTTTACTTTTGTTCTTCTATAGTTGTACATGTATTGTTTGCACTGGATATGGGTATTTTGATTGTTAGTCACGTGGAATGCATTGTGACGGTTTTTTGGTTTTTGGTCGTGCCCTTGCACCATCCTCAAGATATAAATCTTTGCTTATCTCTTGTTTGTTACTGCTTTTCTTGCACACACTGAAGAAAGAGACGTACTTCGTGTATTGCAGCCGTACAGTGATGGGAAATACAAAGCTGCTTTCTCCACCTTGCCGCTTATAACTGAAATAGCATGAAATGATACCATGATGTTAACTTCCATGTCAGCTGATGATTTAGAAGAAACAAACCAATTAAAATTAAACCGAATGGTGATCTTGAATAGTTCGTGTCCGGACCTCACCTGTGTTGTTTTTTCTTCTTGAACTGTTCTAGCTCTTGCAAGGCTGCCTCACCTCTACAGGAACTTCGCAGCAGAGCAGTACGCCAGTGTGTTTGCCATCTCCCTGCCATACACAAACCCTTCCAAGTAAGTTCATAGTGAATGTGCTGCTTCTTCAGCTGTAAAATTAAGAGAATGAGACATGCTTCTTTTGTAGTACTTCTTTCGTAGTACTTGGGTCAAGTTATTTATAGGATATTGCTCATTCTGGTATCTCCAGGCTTTTTCTGAAAAAGGGACGTATTCACCTTGGACAAAATATCTGTTTTTCTTGAACAGAACTTTTGAGTTGTTTTGTTGTTGTTGTTTTTTTTTTCTTTATACTTACAGTAGCTAAAGGAACAGTTCTGTTTCTCAGATTGAAAAGTCCTTCTGTTCAGTTCTGGAATGGCATCGTAATGCAGCATTAAACTCTGTAGAGATCTTTCTGCTGTTTTAGGTTTAACCAGTACATCGTTTGCCTGGCCCATCACGTGATAGCTATGTGGTTCATTCGGTGCCGCCTTCCCTTCCGAAAGGACTTTGTCCCCTATATTACAAAGGTAATGGACACTACTGAATCAAACAGTACTTAATAAAAATGATGACTTAAAAACCGGTTTGAGAAGTTTAAAGGTTCTGTTTGAAGCGAGAAAAATGCTACTTTTCTTGTCAACACCTTTTTCAAAACTGACAGTGAGTTCTTGTGCATTGGCCCCTGATTGCAGTCTTTCAGCTGCACGTCCTAGCCGTTCAAACTGTGATCTCTTTGTCTCAATTGACAGGGTTTGCGCTCAAATGTCCTCCTTTCCTTTGATGACACGCCTGAGAAGGACAGTTTCAGGGCTCGCAGTACAAGCCTGAATGAGAGGCCAAAAAGGTACATTATATTTGACTCCAGCAGGGTCCTTTGTTCCCTATTCTAGTGCTCACACCCTTCCCTGTGTTTTTCTGAAGGAGGCTTGGTCTAGTTATCCAAAATCTGTCAGTGCATTTAAGCAAGCAAAGTAAACCTCTTTAGGTCAAGGGATTGTTAAAAGACAAACTTAGGTTGGTAAGAAGCTGGAATCAAACCAAGCTGACAGTCTGATGGTACATATGAGGGCATCACTGGCTGTTCTGTAAGCCTTTGCAGTAAGGTGTGGGGCTTTTTGTTGTTAATTTTTGAAAATCAACAGTTCTTTCAGTTTGATGTGTGTCAGTACAATGCTACCAGAGATGGAGAAGTACAATGGTACTGGAGAAGTACCAGGTAATGGAGAAGGTAATACCAGAAGTAATAGAATACCATGTTCATATCGATAGTGTTAACTCCTTTTGATTACTGATCTGTAATGACTATTTAAATGATTGCCAGAGAAATCATTGTGAATAGCAACCTGTATAAATTGAGTGAGACAATGCTGTGTTTTTCCATAGAGTTACCTGTCAAGTCAGCGTGCCGGGTAGCAGACAGCTGCCTTCTGTGTATCTGGGTGTCCTGATCCTTTTTTTGAATCTTGCAGCCATTATGTCAGTTTTAAGCAAAGCCTAATGTCTTTAGAAGTCAGAACGGATCTTGCCAGCAGTCTTTCAAAGTAACATTTGCCGAGATAGGAAAATATTCCTTGGAAGGCATTCAGGGTTTCCCTAATGTCCTTTTACCTGCAGGGCTTACCTAAATTGGTTCACTTTAACTTGCTTCAGTGTTAATGTGCAGTAAGCATATGGTGGCATTTGAACCCTGGGGAAAGTGCCTCTACTTTTAACTGCAAGGCTCAATGAGTATCTTGCAATGAAGAAACACCATCCCTGCCCTAATGCTATAGCTGTAAACCCTGTTTTGTGTTTCATCTCTCCCATCTCCTCCTCTTTCATTCAGAAACTTGGAAGAGAAGCCTTTTGACACTCGTCTCTCAAATTAGAATTTCAACTAATCTTTTTTTTCCCAAAATCTGTTAAATTCTACCAGGTTGGAATACTACTGTATCTAAAGGCTTTTGCTAACGCTGCTGGATCGCTTTCCACAGAAATCTCTGCTAAGGAGCGTGGGCTGTACTCGGGCAGCAACCCGAAACACCAGAATGGCAGGATGCCACTGCTTCTGAGTCTGTCTGAGCTTGGATTCTGGCCAAGTGAGAGAGGAAATAGCTTCGAGCAGATATCTGTTTCTTTGTTTGAGAAGCCTGTGTGCTTGCCTTTCACTCCTTGAGCCCAAAGAATAAGCATTTCTGTGCCCTAGTGAGGTGCTGGGTGTTCCAGCAGATCAAGATCCCAACAGTTCCCAAGGTTGCTGAATGGCATGACATTGGTGTAGGTGTTTATCTCGGAGTATGAGCCTGTGCTCTCTGCAGTCACATCTCCAGTTGTGGCCAAAAGTGATCTGTCAGACGTTGTTAGGAGAAGGACAAATAAATTCTGATCCCTCTGGGTGGCTATCTGAAATGTAATAATTCATTGAAAGGAGGATAGCAAATAAATCATGGTTAGAAAGAGCTAGAAGGGTTAAATCGATATCTGCATTTTATGTATGGGGATGTGAACTGCTGGACCAACTGTTATGTCCAAATTAGTACTGGGCCAGACGTGCATCTCAGCTCTGACTAATTAAACTGCCTCTTAGATGTTAATTGCTGTCATCTCCTACATATGGTTGGCACCCGATAGTGTAAAGGCTTATCTTCCTTTCTGTTCCAGCTGAAAGTCAAGTGGGTTACCTCGAGGCACCTGAAATAAGATAGCTTGTTTGACAGAAAAAGCATCGTGCAATCAGCGACAGCCAAGAGGATGTTTGTTGTCTTGCCCTTCCGTGAGAGCAGAGAGCAGGATCAGTCTCCTATAGACGGGCTGAGTATCCCCCAGTGTCTTGAGCGGAGCTAAGGGGCACCTCGGACTGGCCCTGGGTGTTTTTGAGATTCAGGGGAGAAACTCAGATTTAGGCCAGGCCTAACAGAGGTAGAGATGGGTGACGTTCCTGTCTCTCGTAGAAAAATGTGCTGCTATCTGGTATTGGTAAAGCATTTTAGGATGTGGTCTCTGCGGAAGTAGTCAGGTTTTTAGCCATGCTGAAGTGGTGAGATGGGGTGGTTGAACTGCACAAAACTTCTCAGACTTGAGAAATTTGTGCCAAATTAGCATCAGGTGCTTTTGCCTTTGTTTAACAGCGCAGTATTCCAACTATCATTTCAATCAGTTTTTTGTTTTAACTTGTACTAATTTCATTTGTTTTGTAGCACGTTTAAAATCTTGTTTTCAAAATGTGGTTTGTCTTTTTAATGCTTTCAGCTCTGCTTGTTTGTACGTTTTAATTTTTGTTTTCCTTTTTTGGCATTTGTTTTATTTTACATCACCCTCCGGGATCCCCCAATATTGACCCTGTGACCTGTGACCTTTCAACCTACATCCCTACAATGATTTCCTCCCTTCCTGTGACCTCTTTTGGGGCTTGGTGCTTCTCCACCTAGTAGTTTAAGACTAGCCAAAAATGCAAAGCAAGGCTTGAATAACTCTCCTCCAGTGAAAGAGCTGAAAGAATCCTCCGCAGTTGATGCCTTCCGATCCCGCAGCATCAGTGTGTCTGAACATGTGGTCCGCAGGTAGAGGCACTTTAAATGGGGAGAATCCAAGAGCAACTCAGCACTTGGAAATTTTACTTCAAGGGTGGGTGGAAGCAGGGGGGATTTGCATGCGGGATGCTTGCATGACTTTGCTACGCAATAAAAAAACGGCCTTAGCCACAGTCAAAGGTTTTGGGAGAGTATCATGGATATCCCATGACTTCCCAACGCCCGGCTGTTGGGTTGTCGCATCACACCCTATGTTGCGTATGGTTACTTTGCCCTGTTCTCTGATGCCTTAGCAACAAAAAATTCTATTTGCAAAGTAAAGATGGTAAAGGGGGAAAAACAAAGAAACAGACACTAAAAAAAAAGGGGGGGGGAAAAAGGTTGCATTCTGTGCAAGTGAGAGTCCTGATTAAAAATCACTAAAACTTCAGCCTTCTAAGCAGTGACTTGCCCCAGGAGAGGCTTTTGATGCTCTGCAAACTTATGTACAAGCCCTCCTCCCAGGCTATGAGTTATAATAGTTCTGGCCTCAGTTTAGGATTTGTTCTTTGAGGCAAAGAGAGCTGATGGAAGTATTCTGGTCTAGAATATGATGCCGTGAAGACCTTAATTTGTCTTTCCGTAGGGGAGTGAAGTGTGTGCTCAGCCCATATGAAGCCATTGCTTTCACGACAAAAGAAAACAGGTTTTGATTGCAGACATTGATTTGCACACATGAAAGATGAAACAGTTTACGCTTGTTTTTAAAACATACTTCTCGATCGCTTCCCTTGACTGTTAAACTGCTGTGTTTAACATGTTTGTTTAAAATCTGAACCTGAAGATTTGTGCCTTAATCTGTAAGGATTGCTGTCAGTGGAACTTTATTTTCTGTGTTTTTATTTTTTACTATAACTATATGGTATTTGGGGGAAAGACACTGAAGTGACTGAATTGTGAATACAATTCTGGCACTTCATTCTCTGATATCCCCATTAATCTGTTAGGTGATTTTCTTCTCTTGTATTTATATGTAAATGCTAGCAACTAGAAGTTCAGATAATTACCCTTAGTGAATGACAAAGAAGCTGCCATGTCATGAAAAATTTGGCTGTATCTCAGCTTAGTTTGTATTATGATGGTATAAGGAGTCGTCTTAATAAAATACTGCAATCTAGCCTGTTATTGCAATTGTTTTAAATTGCATTGCTAACTAACTTGGCTGATTTGAAGGCAGAGTTGCTGTCTATTCTTGTGCCAATTTCCTGTTCAGAGTGCAATTTTTTTCTACTTCAAGTTAAATTAGGTTTTACGTAGCTATTGAATTTGGAGGGGAAAAAAAAAATCAATATATGAAAGGGTTGCAACAGAGGAAAAAAGCAAATCAAATTATAAAGTTAAGCCTGGAGTGCCCCAATTTATGGCTCATGGGCAACATGTTGCCTGGGAAACTGCAGGTGACGGGACGCTTGCCCTCACTAGAGGTTAGCAAACTCAAAGCATGGTGCTACCGCTCACTATTTGCTTGGTGCACTTGCCCATGGGCCACCAACATCAGAGAGCACTGGCCTGACCTAGTCAGCTGGCAGACATTTAAATGTTTCTTGGTCTCTCAAGATAAAGTACACTTTCTGCAATGACGATCTATAAAGCACAACATGAGGCTGATCCAAAAATATTTTTATAATGGCCTGGGTTAATGTCTGGCCACCTCTCTCATGCGGCACATGCATGTATCGCAGGTTGTTCTGCGTCACACTGTCTTTCGGGTGACAGGGACAAACAAGCATTTTGCAATGTGATCTGTCAGTTGGAAACATTCTCTTCTAGTCGGATACAAACATCCATCACTAGTTCAAGCCTGGGCTCTGCGGATGAAAATTCAATGGCTCAGGCTGATGACAACTTAAAAAATCTTCACCTGGAACTCACTGAGACCTGTCTGGATATGATGGCTCGATACGTCTTTTCCAACTTCACTGCGGTGCCTAAGAGGTAGGAGTCAGTTGGTGACGATGGGAGAGATGGTTTTGTTTGAGGTTCATATTTCGCTTTATTAGTGGAAAATTACCATGACACATCTGAGATTCTGGCAAGCCCAGGCTCTGAAGCCATTCCTCGCAGATAAAATCTGGCTTGGCTAAATATGAAGTTAAATGAGAGAAGCCCGTTGGAGCCAGCCAGCTTTTGCCTCGTTCTTGGAACTGTCGAGAAGGAGATGCCTTGAAGGCACGCTGTCTGTGAACAGTGCTTTGCTCCTTGTCCTTGCTGGATAATCACAGTCTTTGCTGCAGAACCGAGTGTCGTGCCAGCTGGCTTCAAATGCAGGGCATTTACTTTTCTTGTTAGCCCTTCCCAGAAGGAGTCACACAGCTCAGATGTGGCTCGTTCCCTTCTGCTCTGTGATGTGTGTCCTGTAGTACTGCTATCAATCGATATTCAATCCGGCTCATCCCTTATCCAGGTGGATGTGTGTGTTGACGGCCAGGGGCTATGTTAAAAATGCTGTATAAAGAAGGAAAGCAGGCAGCACCTCCTACATAGTTACGTGAAATAAGCCACCTGCGTAGGCTCTGTGCTCTGCAGTCTAAGAGCTCTGTTCATCACAAATGTGTTTTTAGGTCGCCCGTGGGTGAGTTTCTGTTGGCTGGAGGAAGGACAAAAACATGGCTCGTTGGTAACAAGCTGGTGACCATCACTACAAGCGTTGGAACAGGGACCAGGTCCCTGCTTGGCCTAGACTCTGGAGACCTCCAAAGCAGCACAGAATCAAGGTAATTTTTGCTCCCATTTCTAGAAATTTCCACCTAACAAAGTCACTTAAACCACTATTACAGTGTATCTTTTTAGGTTTTCCTCTTACCAAAAGAGGAACGTTTTATTTGTCCAGCATGGCTGATTCCTCTCTCAGTATCATCAATATCTTCTTCCACAGCTCAGACCCTGTTTTGCAAGTGAGACAAACTAAAGAAGCTCCAGCAAAACTGGAATCTCAAGCTGGGCAGCAGGTTTGCAGAAGCTCTCGCAACAGAGTCCGATCCATGTCTGGTAAATTCTGATCCTGGAGTCTTACTGCCATTTCTGGGTCTGTGTCACAGGTTTAAGTGTCCCAAGTGCCTACTGAAGAGATCTGTGTCTAAACTAATTTGAGAATCTGGACCTGTCTGGTATTTAATAGTGGGCAAGTAGCAGCAGCTGTTGGCTTTAGGAGTGGTGGTGCTCCTCCTGCTTTTTCCTTGCAGGAAAGCTTTGGTGGTTGGTTAACTGGTGAGCACTTGCAGTGAGAATCGCCTATGTTTATCTAACCTCATGGTTTATAAGAAAAACATAAAAGGTAAAGGTCTCTTAGGTTCCCAATATTCTGTGTGCAGCTGCTAGAGGAGCTTAAAAGACTTATTACTTCTGAGATATTTTCAGTACTAAGCATGGTTCTCCCTTCTATTTTGTGCCTGTCTTGCTAGGTGGTCATGCCTTACGCGTTGGTGCCTTAGACAGCTCAGCCTCCCATTTTCCCAGTGGCTCGGCGTCACAGGGGACACAGGGTCCTCCTGCTCCTGCATCTCGACCAGAGAAGACTAATCCTGCTCCACAGACACCTCTGCAGAAAGAAAAAGCAAACTTGGCTGCATATGTCCCGCTGCTGACACAGGGATGGGCAGAAATCCTCGTGCGCAGACCCACAGGTATCTTCACCTGAGTGTGGAGTGAGCTCTCTTGACTTGCTAAGAAACCAGAGCCTGGATGAAGAAGAAAAATCCATGTTTACTTGCAAATGGATCTCTTTATTGCTTACTGCCTCTTGAAACTAATACGTCTGATACTTGATTCTTTGAAATCACTCTTTTTTAGTGTTTTAAATCTACAAAAGACCTGTGAAAAGACTGAAGCAAGGACATAAATTTGTATATTAAATACTGTTACAGAAATAGAGCCAGATACTATCAACCCTACTTTGCATTTCCTGTTTTCACACTGCTCTGTGGTCTTTCTTGAAAATCTGTCTATGCTGTGTTTTAGCTTCCCATGCTCCATTGGAGATGAGTGAAGCTTATGGCTAGAGTAGCTGCATAGTTGTGTCTGCTGTAAGGGGAGGAGTAATGACATGCTCAAGGTCAAAATTCTGGAATACTGGTATGTTACACAACATTGACAGGGAATTATCTATTTCAGCTGAAAGTTGCTTCATGAGAAAATAACCTGGTATCATTAATTACAATATCTGAGCATTTTGGATGCCTTTGGGGAGTCTGCTTTAGTGATGAGTTACCAGGGATGTTTTTTGAAGAACTCGGGTTGAAGTATGGAGCACTGGGAGCTACTTACTGAAAGTAGGAAATTAATCAAGTGACTCTGCCAAATGTCAGGAGAACTGAGAACTTGATCTGTTTTGGTTTTTTACTTGCAAAATCCAAAACAATTTGTGCTTTTTTCGATGTGAGTTGTCAACTTTCTGGAGTTGGGGGTACTTAATACTCTTCCCTAATTTTCTCTTATCAGGTAACACAAGCTGGCTAATGAGTCTGGAGAACCCGCTCAGTCCATTTTCTTCAGATATTAACAATATGCCCCTGCAAGAGCTCTCTAATGCACTCATGGCTGCAGAGCGTTTTAAAGAACACCGAGAAACGGCTCTCTATAAATCCCTCTCTGTCCCCTCCTCCAGCTTGGCCACCGGGACAGCCAAGCCATCCCTTCTCCAGCGTTCCAACACAGGTGAGAGATGTGAAGCCAGTAGCGTGTCCAGCATAGCTGACACTAGCCTGTTTAAAGTCTGTTGAAATAAATGTAGGTCTTCTAGAACAGTAGCATGAGGAATAATGTAGCAACGAGAAGGGGAATCAGTTCTTGTTCTTAGAAATTTTCAGTGAAAAATTCCCTTCCTCCTTGCTTCTGACGTTCCATTGGAAAGTATCTCTCTCTTAAAGAGAAGAAAGAGAGGAGTAAGGGAGTTTCTTTGAAGGAGTGATGTGTTTCACGCTAACTGTTTCCCAAATGAAAATGAACAAAGTCATGGATCTTTTCGCTCTTCCACTTGTTTGGGTCTGATCTGGGCATCCCGCACGTGGATGGATCTTCCCATCCAGCGTTTCCATTTCCATTTGTCTTCAGTACGGGAGTTTGTGTTGGGCGCTGAGAGCACTGGGTTCCTGGGAGAACGGCCTGGTACGCACCTTGCCAGCCAGGGTCAGTTAATTGCTGCTGTCTTTTACAGCATGAGATAGCAGAATGCAAATCCTGTTTGCCGCAGATTTATTCACCTCTTGAACGGAGTGTTTAGCCTGCAGACTGGTGCGTCTGAATCACTTGAGTTTCTTTATGATGGCTTTATTTAACATAGTGGCCAGGGCTTTTCGCTATATGTACTTTGGTGCTAGTTCACTTCTGAAGGAGCTGTTGATGTTGGGAGGTTTGTGTTGACCAGCAGCTGAAATGTGTAAAGCTTTGTATAATCCCTACTCAGAGCTCTTATCAACAACATCTAAGGCTGAGGCTTTCGGCACTGCTAGCACTATCAAAACTGAGCAGTGTAACAGCAGACGAGGCTTTTCTGGGGAGGTGGCATCAGTGGTATGAATTGTTTGGAAATCTGGTAAAAATGCTAGTTTTCTGGATTATTTTAAACAGGGAAAGGATATGATTTTAGGATTTCAGAATGTACAAACGGAAAATGAGAGTCAAAATCAAATTATCACCTTTTAAAAAAAAAAATCAAGTCCTCATCCATGAACATTTTTATTGACTCCTATGAATGTGTGGTACATAGGTGCTAACTGATTAGTTGAAAGAAGGACCCACCAGAATGAGACAGTAATTTTGGCCACGTTCTCCACACAACTTCTGTAGTAGACTTGCCGGAGCTGGCTGGCGAATGAATATTTTGAGGAAGTTTTGCTGTCACATTCTCATATGCATATCCTTCTTCCTCTTTAGAGGTTAAAACTATGTGAATCTTTATCCGTGTTTCTGCTCTTCAGACTCTTCTGTGGGTTTAAAAATGATCTTTTGCCAAAAGCACGTGGCTCAGGAAAAGCTCAGACTGGTTTCCTGCGTGGGCTAGGATATCACGAAGGAATTTTCTGCTTCTAAAACTCGCGAAGACGTGTTCTTCGAAGAGAGCAATTCGAGTCTGCATTGTTTGAATGTGTTTATGCCTCCTTATTCATGTTGAGACCTTGTACCCTCGAAGTATCCCTTTGGCATCTAGTGAGCTTATCCCAGCTTGTTCTTTCCTTTGTTTTTTTTTTATTTATTTATTTATTTATTTTAAAATAGGCTCTTGGTTACATTTTAAACTCTGTGCTTTTTAATTTATATTTTGTTTTCATATAGTCTCTCCTTCCTTTTGATGTAGCTGCTCACTTGATTTCCCTTTGCAGTGGCCTCTTTCTCTTCCATGTACCAGTCCAGTTGTCAAGGGAAGTTGCACAGGAGCATATCCTGGGCAGGTATATTTATATATCTTTAAGGAAAAAAAAAAAAAAAAAGTATTGCCATAGAAGAACACCTCTGATTCATAGAAAATGTATCCCTCATACTTCATTTTCCCCTTCCATGTCTCCTGTCTGTACCCAGTCTCATTACTCTCAACAAATGGGATCTTGACTAGCATGAAGAAGTCCAAGCCAGATCCAACATTTGCAAGTGCAGACAATTTCTTAAAGTAGCTTTAAATTTAGCTGGGGTGGATTGTGAGTCATGAGGCACAGTGTTAAATGACCTGTCAAAATTCCTGAGTGGCTTGATTAATTAAATTACTTATTGTCAGCCTCGTTTTACAATTGGCTTTGTGGTCTGCTAAACGTAAAAGCTCTCGCTTCTGAGAACAGCATAGTGTGCTCCAGGACAAGCTACCCTGAGATGAAGTCCTGTGCTACTCAGCCCACAGGGATCCATCACAATTGGACACAGAAAAGATAAAAGGAGTTGATATATATGTGTGTATATATATATCTATGATATATATATATTAAGTTTGACATTAAAACGGATGCTGGTTAAAAGTTTTTTTAAATAAAAAAAAGAAGAAATACATTTCAGGGGAAAACCTGCTAAATTCTAGCTTTTTGGAGGCTCTATGGTAGTGTAAAAATCTTTCTCCACTCCGGTACAATTGGCTTCGTAATTAAATGAAGTGGAGGTCAAATTACATACCTTATGAACACAACACCTCCATGGCTTTGATAATCTGTAATGCTCTGTGATTTTAATTAGAGGGTTGAAATGTCTTTCTGCCTTCTTTCCTTCACTGGAAAATTCTCTGTAGAGCAGCAGGGTGTTCTTAACTGCTGGGTGTTGTTGACAAAGGCCCCTTAAAGCAACACAGAGATGCTGCAGTAAAATATTTTTCTGTACCTGTCTCTGCTCATGTTATTCTCTTCCCACCTAAAGAATAATTAGTGAGTGCTGGCATTATTTAAAAACACCAGCAGTCTCGGCAGTAGTGAAAGAGCTAGGGAAGCTTGGAAACCCTGGATATATGCAGGTGTGTTCTGGCTTGGACAGCTAACCAGATCAGCACGTTGTTTGGGGTTTTTTTTTTTTGTTTTGATTTTTTTTTTAGAAGGTTATGTGTGTGCAATGCTAACTCTCAATTGCTTCTTTGAAATAACTTTGGTCCTGCGAGCTGAAATCAATCCAGGAAAAGCTGCTTTAGTGATTTTTATTTTTTTTTTTTTAATTTTGATTATTTTCTTTATTTTTTGTGTGTGCTGATTTATTTTTTTTTTAATTTTACTTTGGAAAACAAATCTTGGCCTTTCAGATTGGTCTTCCAGTCCCTTGTGTGCGTAATGGGAAGCCTCCTGTTCTCCAGCCTTTTCCTCAGGACAAAAAAGCAAGGCCAAGAGGAGCCTTTGGTCAGACTCATCCCTGTGGTCAGGGTCACTGCCTGGAGTAGAGACAACGTTAAATGCTGCAATAACCTCCTCCACCGTAGGCAGGGCTTCCAAGGAGCTTTCTTGTCAGTGTGGTTTCATTGCCCATTTGTCTGGTCAGATGCCACGTGCAGGTTTCCCAGTATTGCTGCAGTGCATGTATGACTCTTGCTCTCTTGTCCTTTCATATGTCTAGGGCTGAATTGTTTTGCTTCAACCGAGACATACTAGGAAAACTGCCAAACTGCAAGTAAATGGCTCCTAGTAAAATTTCTTATCTCCTTCTAGGCCACTACAAGGCACAGGAGCATTGCATTTCAATACAAGAAAAACTTACTTTTTTGCACACTTGCATAGAACTGACGTCTTCATTGCCTGGATAATGATGAACTTTTAATGCTAGTGTTGTACTTTCTTACATCTCTGTAGTTCCTGTCTGTCCTGATAACCGAGCATTGATGTACAAGGTCCCATTTCCTCATTCTGTCCCCTGCTTGTTCATCAGTAACAATTGGAAACAACTGCACTTATTTTGACCAAAGCAGACGCAGCCCTTTGCTGTGAGGGTAAGGTGATCAGTTATTCTATACAAAAGGGGAACCAGGAGCAAGTCTGACATGACAAGAAATCAAAGAACCAGAGCACTCATTCAATATGGCCTTCCATTGAAATCCCATAGGGAAAAGGCTGGTACTTCAGAGGAGAGGATGGGGGCCGGCCGGGCCGTTCCTCTCTGCAGGCTTCAGTTCTTCTGCCTTGTGTCTCGGTAGAATCAGCGGTGGTGCTGGAGGAAGGGAGCCCGTTGGAAATGGAGCTAAAGGAAACCGAGTCCCCCGCTGAGTCTCCAGAGAGTGAGGACATTGACACTTCATGTTCCGAACAAGTCCTGAGCGAGGAAAGGTTTGGTAAACCCCAGGAATCTTACAGCAGGGTAAGAAGAAAGAGGTTAACCAGTTCTGTCCTGTCTGACAGCCCCGTCTTTAGGGACAAGGGAGAATTGTCTGTGCGCAGATAAGTCCCTCTTGACACCCTCTGAAACAACTCACTAATGATACCAAAATGCACACGCAGTCATAATTCAGAGTTTGCCGCAGAGCGGCAGCAGTAAATACCTGTTTTATTCAGGATCCTGGATCTGCATTGCTTTATACTCAGCACCTTTCTGCTCATCTTTCACTGGAAGTGTCAAGGGGTGCCTCGAGCATTACTGTCGTCAGCTCTTATTTTGCTTTTATCAGGAAAACTGTTCATCTTTGTTTCTCCCTTTTTAAGTCCTCCTCAACCTCCAGCCAAGAAGAAAAGTCTCTGAAGTCGGAAGACCTGGTGGAGGGTGGAATTCCCATCGGGAGAGTCCTGCCGTCGGAGGACGGCCGAACACTGGAGGAGCTTTCCTTCCAGCCATCCCAGCCGCTCAGCAAGTCGAGTTCTTCCCCCGAGCTACAGACGCTGCAGGAGGTCCTCAAAGATGCAAATGGCAGAGAAGTAACAAGGAGGCTGAGCACAGAAGTGAAATCAAAATCCCAGTCTGGGAACCTGGAAGGGGAAGGGCTGGGCAGTTGGCTGGGCAAGGGAGAGGACGCCAGAGTGACTGGGTCAGGCGGGTTGGATGGCACCGGTCCTGTCACCTCACCTCGCTCCCCCTCTGGGCACCGGCCCCGAGGATACACCATCTCTGACTCAGCCCCATCAAGGAGGGGAAAAAGGATCGAGAGAGATGCCTTCAAGAGCAGAACAGCAGCCTCCAATGCTGAGAAAGTACCCGGAATAAACCCGAGGTGGGTGGAGGGGCTTATCTGAAGCTAAAAATGGTGAGCTCAGAATTGCTGTAGCCGTGGCTGGATTCATTGGAAGTGGTCTGCTGGTTTTATGGGACCTATAAAACAGTATCTGATTAAAATGAAAGATTAATCACCTGGTTTTTTCAGGAGCTAATAACAGGCGTGTTGAACCCACTACCACCAAATTAACTTTGTGATTTAGGAAATGGATCTCCTAAATGGTGAAAGAAATGGATAAATAGTTTCCTCATATTCTTAATCTATCCTAAATTAGGGTCCAAATGCACGTGGGGCTTGAATGCAGGTCACCTGGAGTTAATTTTGCTGTGAAAAGGGTGAATTACTAGTCTTGCAGTTCAAGAAATATAATGTGCAAAATACTAAGAAAAAGGAAAATAAGGGGTTATAATAATTGCTTTTTGAACTTTAGATATTGGTAGTTGCCCAAAATTGCATTATGAGACAGTCTTCATCTTACTCTGAGGGCAGGTAAAACGCAAATGTCTGTAAAATCATTTATGTGCTAGCCTAGAAATACCGCCCGTAGCTGTGAGGCAGGAGTGCATTCCCGCTGCTCCGTTCAGTGTAAAGATCGCCTTTGGAACAGGGAATTTGGGGAGCTGCCGCTGTTGGACATAACCATTGGGTTTTATGACAGGGGTCTATTACAAACCGCAGGTAGTCCAGGCACCTAAAGCGTCTCTAGAAGATGAGAAATACTCTGTTAGCATTTTAATTGCTCCTCTTCCATACATAATGTTCTTACATACAACAGGTCAAAATGTACTTAATTTTTATGGTAACAGGATTTCTTCTTCCCCCCCCCCTTAGCTTTGTGTTTTTACAGTTGTACCACTCCCCGTTCTTTGGCGATGAGAACAACAAGCCCCTTTTGTTGCCAAATGAGGTAGGCAAGGATTTTTATTTATTTTTTTTTTTAATTATTGTCGTTAATTTTTCTAACCTCATTACTTTTTTTGAACATAAATGATGGTAATGAATGTCCAGCTCAGATGGTGCGATTTAAAGGTGGTTCCTACCAGCAGTGCTACAGATGGGAGATTTTCTGTTCCCACAGTCCTGGTGGCTCCCACTTTATGGCTCTGGATTGAATTTGAGATAGTGGGAGATTTTGCTGGTGCTGTTTCAGAATCCCAGCCAGGAGGCAGGATGATTTGTGGAGTTTTGGTGTTTGCTGGTAGGAGGAGTGCAGGAGGAAAACAGCAGTAGGTGATAGTGGCAGAACGCCCCTAGACAAACCCGTCAGCCCCCCAGATAACGGGGAGCGGCCAAGAAGCTTTGTGTGGTCATATGAGAAATGAGTCATAAATTCCTGGAGAAATAGTGCTGGAACGGGGTTCTTGTGAACTGAGCACCCGAGACCTCCTGCTGATAGTTCCCCCTGGCTTTAGGGTAGGGCTGGTCAGGCAATAGGGAGCCCAAGTGAGATGAGGTGATGCCTTGTGCTAAAAACGTTCTTCAGAGCAAGAGACCTGATAATTTTTCATGCCTGGAGCTGAAATGAAGGTACGATGTCATTTGTCACGGCAAGTGCATCTAACCCTTGCAGTTTGCCAGATTAATCTCATCCGAAGCATAAAACCAAGAAAGTGTGGTGACAGATGCCACGTTCTGTGCCTTGGACTGTGCCCTTGCGGAAGAGTAGGGCAGGATTCAACAAGGGAGACATTAGTGAAGGTCAGGAATCTGTGCTCACGTTGTGCTGTCGTTGTCCTGGAGGGGTTTTAGAGGGGGCAGTGGGTGTGTGGAGATAAATTTTTAAAGGTGTGACCAACGTTTTGATTGTAGACGTTTGAAAGATCAGTGCAGCTCCTGGATCAAATTCCTTCTTACGACACGCACAAGATTGCCGTGCTCTACGTTGGAGAAGGCCAGGTGAGTTGTGCAGATTAATCCTTTAATGGTTACAACTCAACAGAAGGCTGGGCACCACGACTCCAGCTGTGAGATTTGTCCTGCTCCTGTGGTAGCCTTGCTTTTCTTTAGTTTCTTGCACTAAAAAATCAGCGCCTGCATGAAGCCCTTCTAGGAAGGTAATAACCCAATCCCTCCTGCCGATTGAGTGATCTCGCGTTCAGTGTGGGACTCCCGTGTTCTTATTTCCTAGAGCAACAACGAAATTGCGATTCTGTCAAATGAACACGGATCCTATCGCTACACAGAGTTCCTGACGGGGTTAGGGAAGCTCATTGAGCTCAAAGACTGTCAGCCGGATAAAATTTACCTTGGTGGCCTGGACGTGTGTGGGGAGGATGGACAGTTTACCTACTGTTGGCACGATGACATTATGCAAGGTAAGGTGGCTCCAGAAGTTGGAAGTAGGGGGATGGTCTTTTCTCATCTAAAGACGGACCTGCCTTCTACAAATGGTTTCCTTTCCAGGGATGGAGTAGAGATGACCTGGGGCTCTGTTCTCCTCCCATTCTCTCTGTGATATCTCTGCAAGTCATGTGTTAAAGTTTGTGAGAGGTGCATACCTGCCTTATTTAAGAAAAAAAATAAAATCACAGCACTTACTTTTGAAATAGTCTGCTCTATTAAAGGCTGATATGGTTTGGAGTAGAGATTTGTAGAAGCAGCTATTTGTTCTTAAGCTGCTGTGAAGGCTGTTAATTGCGGGTGACATGAACGCGTCAGAACTCTGCTAATTGCTTCTCTGAAGAACAGCATTGAAAGCAGGAGGGTTGTCGTTACCGTGGTCATTGCTAATTGAACTGCAGTGTTACCCAGCTCCTGCGGCCGTGCAGATATCACCCAGGATCCAACAAGTTCCGATGAACTTCCCAAATTTTTTGGTACAGCTCTGTGCATGCCAGTCATCTTCCTTAGCCTGGTTCCGTGGAGCAGCTGGAGGTTACTCACTGTGGCCCTGGTGCTCTGCAGAGCTCAGTCAGGGGAAGTGGCGCTTGCACCACTGGTTACCTGGCCCAGCCTAAGGGGTTTTCTGTTTCCTCTTCAGCCATTTTCCACATCGCTACTCTGATGCCCACAAAAGATTTGGATAAATACCGCTGCGACAAGAAAAGGCACCTTGGGAATGATTTTGTTTCTATTGTTTACAACGATTCTGGAGAAGAGTTTAAACTGGGAACTATAAAGGTACAAGATTTTACTTGCGGGTGTGTTATGAAAAGGCACGTGGCTGTTTGTAAAACCTTAATCTGATGTGTGTTATCTTCGCAAACAGTGTTGAAATCATGAATGGAGGTTATTGGCCTTGGTGGATTCACATGTGTTAGTTTATGGCATTCACAAGAATCACGACGGCTGCCAGGAAAATGTATATGACTATTTTATTCTTTTCTCATTAGGGTCAGTTCAATTTTGTGCACGTTATCATCACACCACTTGACTATGACTGTAACCTGGTGACGCTGCAGTGTCGGAAAGGTAGGAATCCCTCCAGCCTTTGTTCTCAGTCTTTCCTATACTGGTGGTGCAATAACTGCCTTCACTTTGCAGTGGTTTTGTGTTTCAAAAGTAAAAACTTCCAGGAGAAACTCTCTGAAACCAATTTGCTGCCTGGTTTTGTCTGGATATGTCCTGTTCCTCTGTCTTCCCCAAGATAAGAGGTATCTTCCCATTGTACCACTCATACTGTCTTCAAGCTTAAGACAAAGTGCGAGCAGAGGAGAGCGGGTCCCTCCAACAATGGCTTGGGAATACGGGAGGAGATACGTGGTGGAGGTCCCCGTGGCTTTGGCCTCTGCTGTCCTTCCCAGTACTGCGCGACCTGGTACTTGGAAACTGGTCGTGGCTCTGTGCGAGTTCAGCAGTGCTGGCGCAGTGATCTGCTGGGGCGTTTGCTTTCCTTTTACCAAAAGGGCACTTCTGGGGTGGTTTTTGCTCACACTTCCGTTCGTGTGATAAAGAGCCCAGCAGGCTCTCCTCAAACCGTTACGGAGCAGCCAGAATTTGAGAGCCAGTTGTGTTAAGTTGGGAGTGCAAATGCTGTTACAGTTGGGGCTGCAGAGCTCGCTGGGAACTTTTGAGATTCTGTGGTGCAGTTCCTCAGGTTTGTATCACTTGTCCAATTAGTTACTGGCAACTTTTGCGTTGTTCTTAACTGTCTCGCAAGATTTTTTTTCTTCTTCCTTTATAATGAAGACATGGAGGGCCTCGTGGACACGAGTGTCGCTAAGATCATCTCTGACAAGAACCTGCCGTTTGTAGCCCGTCAGATGGCCCTGCACGCTAACGTGAGTACTCCTGAGCTCCCCCAGACCTTCTGTCTTTCACCTGGTGTCTTGGTCCGTCACCAGCTTCCAAGGAATTGAGTAGGGCTTGCTAAAGCAAATGAATGAGCTTTCTGCTTCAGTTATTTCTGTCAACACTTAAGTCAGAGTTAGCACGTGAACAGTTGTAACTTAGAGCTGTATTACAGTCGCTGTCAAACGGTACTGAAGCCTTCTATTAATTTTATTGCCATGTAATGTGTCTCCTCTCTTTCTCTGCTTCTCCTCACCCTTCCCAAATTAGATGGCTTCCCAGGTTCATCATAGTCGATCAAACCCTACTGACACCTACCCATCCAAATGGATTGCAAGGCTGCGTCATATCAAGAGGTTAAGGCACCGGGTAAGTAAAGCCGTCTGTTCGTAGTATTTAGAACTGGGCTCTACCTTAGAGCCTTACAACAAATAAGGCCCCTAAAATCAGCTATCAAAATATGCTGAATATGAGGAGGAATATGTGGATGAAGGTTAGAATCCAGCTCTTGTGGGAGTGACAAGTGTAGCCGTGTACGTCTGGACTTGCGAGCTTCCGAACAGCTTCCTTGGCGGCAAGGGGTTTGGGAACCCTAATATCCGGACCCAGGACTGCATCCCCTCGGCACCGTGCTAGGGATGGTAGGACAAGCTGTCCTGATCAACCTGTCTGGTCCTGCCCACGTGGAGAGTGAAAAGTGTGTCAGAGAGAATGGAGCTCATCTGTTCTCGTTTGACTTTCAGCTACGTGAAGAAACCCAGTACCAGACTCCTGCCCTTCCCCTGCAGATGCATCCACCTGCTCCGGCAAAGGCCCCTCCCCAGATCCCTCAGGACCCTCCACCCACCTACGAGACCGGACAGAGGAAGCGGCTGATCTCCTCGGTGGACGACTTCACGGAGTTCGTGTAGATCCCGGTGGGTCGGTGCGTCTGTTCTGGGACGGACGAGGCAGCGAGAGCGTTTTACAGGCCTGCTGACCCCGTGCGGCTGCATGGACGTAGCGGAGAAGGTTTGGCGGGCGCAGCGTGGCTGCGCTGCTGCATGCGGACTGGGCACTGAACCGCACCGGGGGGCTTGAATGTTTCTCCGTCTCGGCCTGACACTCTCTGATGAGGACGCTGTATTCCCAGCAGATGCTCCAAGAGAGGACCAACTCTACGTATTTTGTTTTTATTTGGTTTGAGCTATTTCAAAGCTTCCATCTCTGATGGGAACTTCCTTGCAGAACCTTTCTTTGGACTCCTTCCACACCAGCGTCTGGTGGAAGCAGACAAAGTATGATACTCTGCAGTTCATCACGTAGTTGGAAGGTGCAGGAACTGTGGGGATTTTGATGACTTGGTTGGGAATGAAGTATGAAGTACTGAAAATCCAGTCGTTATTTCTAAGCACCCTGGAATCCCAGCTCCTCTCCAGGCCTCGGCGTCTCTCAGCACTTGAACTCTTCAGGCTCTCAGACTTGTTCTGCTGCCGGCTCTGGTAAGAGTTAATTTGGGTTCTCAAGTGACCTGCCAAACATGCTGCTTAAATTCCCATGGATTTGTCTCCATTTTGAGAGATTCACAGCAAACCCTCCCTCATTCAGCAGAAATTATTTTGCTCCCGGCAGTAATGCAAAACAGGGGGGCGGATGCCACTCGCCGGAGCAGCAGAACGGCAGAGACCTGGGCCACAAATTATTTGGGATGAACAGTCTGACCCATGGGGCTGCCTGCAGGGATTTAGCCAGAGGCCAGACCTGATATCTAGGTTCGGCTGCAGAATTCCCGCTGGTTGCAGCGAGGCTGGGGGTAACTCTTTTTGAAAGACTGTTGACATGTCTTGGGGCATCATCTCTGAGTGAGTTTTGCCTGTTGCACTAACGCATAGTGACAGTCCCTCCTGCTGGACCCTCGGCTGTTGAAGGCGTTACGAGCGGTCCTTTCAGCGCACGCGTGGACAGGTGGAATTGGGATTATGTAGCCCATCTTGTGGTAAGATGGTCATCAGACACTACACTACCAAACTGGGAGAAACCATGTAAGCTGGACTATACTGTGAGTACTTTATCTCCTGCTTTGTAAATAAAGGGGGGAGCGTGGCTTTTTGGTAACAGCTAACGGCAGCGCCCTTGCAGTGGAGATGAAGACAAGTGCAATCTGCACACGGAACTGTGAAGTGACAGGTGAGGGGACAAAAGTGATGCTACTAGCTTGTGCAGGGCTGTTTGGGAACTCTAAGTGTATGTTGTGTTTTGAGTGTTTATAAGTCATAAAGGAAATAAAATATTCGTATGGTCAGTGGGTTCTTGCTGGCCTGGGAAGATTCAAACTGTGTTTCATAATAACGTAAATTCCTTCCCTCCTTTCCCCTTTCAGTTTTTTGATCCGTATCACTCATATTTCAGTAACCGCCAGCTGCGCCTCGTGGTGCGATACCTGGCTGCGTTCCAGTCCCTGCACTGGGGATATTCCTCTGCCGCAGCTTCACGTCACCTCTGCCGCGGGGCGCTTTTCTCTCGGCGTCTCCCACCAGAGCAGCTCGACTGCTGCCGCGGGTGTTTGTGCAGTGGCAGCTGGGGACGAGCGAGCCCTTGTGCCGTCCTCTGCCTTGGTCGAGTCTCCTTTACCTTGACGGCAGACCCTTCACTGACACGCTGATGTCGTTAATTACAGCCCAGAGCTGCCCTAGTAGGTTGGCCGATGTAAGGAAGTGCCTTGTTTTGTGCAGGAGACCTGAAATTCTGGTCACAGACAAAGAGAATGACAATGCGGGGGGAGGGATGGCTCTGGACTAGCTCTGGCTGGTGCTGCTTTGCCCCTACCATGCCTTTGCCGAGCTCTCGCTGGGAGCCGGGAGGGGGCTGGAGTGAGCGGAACAAAAGCATCGGAGCCGGGTGGTAGCAGTCATCTTTTATTTGACCTTGTCATTTTTTAAGAAACATCCCCACAGTTACAAAATACGATACGTTTGTTTGCAGTGAAATGCTGACCAGACAGTAACAGTTGGCATATTGGTCACAATCATCTGTTCTTTTTTTTTTTTTTTTTTTTTTGAAAATAAAAAAGCACTTACATAAGTCCCTCCCTCTCCCTTTTAAACTAATGGATAGAGTTTTTGATTTAAGCAGCTTGATACTGTTGCATCTTTGTGAGACTTAAGACAATAAATAAGAAACCATCTCTGGGTGACTACAAACACAGAAATATACATTCAGGAGTATTTATTGGCTAGGGCTGCAAGTCAAGTTTATCGCTGTCGAGGGCGTAACTCCATGACTAGTAACTCTGGCTGCAGCTCAGCGCACGTATACGCGGTACCTTAGCTGGGACAGTGAAGGAACCCTGTGAGTGTTGCTATAGTTTGTACAAATAAATGCTGCGATGAGAACTACGATTGCCCGAAAGCTGTCAGTGGTGCCCATCACGCACGTGGGCCCTCGTGGAGGTTTTTGGCTTTTCAAGAAACAACTGTGGGTTCCAGAGCTGCTCTCCGTACTTCAAGTGAAGGGAAGAAGTAGGGCAGTTGTCTTATCCTGTTTCTGCTCCTCTTTGATTAGAAGAAGCACTTGGTAAGTCACACGCATCAAGTCACATTCACACACACGCAGAGCACGCTTGGTGAGAAACAGGCACTTGGGAACAAAAATCCTGACGTTTCACTCGGGGAGCATCCTTCTTAGAGCCCCCCGCTCCCCTCCCGTTAGCTTATTACAGGCTGTTCGGAGCAGCCGGGTCCCTGCTCGCCCCTGCCTCTCGCCTTCCTGCGCTTAACTCCTATGGCCACGCTCGCTCACGTGAGCGTATTCGAGCTGTGGGGGTTGGGAAGGGGCTGAGAACAGAACTGTGCATCTTGAACTGAACTTTTTGCCTCTTGAAGATGCAAGAGATTTCCAAGACCTGCTTGGTTCGTTTTGCTCACTCAGGGGTGGCTGGATCTACGCACGCTGCTCCACTGCAGCAGGGAAGGGCTGCCCAGGCGCGGAGCTAGAGATTGAAAGTGGCTGTTCCGGTGCAGTTGTGCTTGGGAGATCTCCCATGTAAGAACCCTAAAGCGAGTAAGAGCTGGTGGCCCAGCCGGCAGCACATGCCAGCGAGTGCTGCCCTACAGGTGCTCTCCTTTTTCCATCTCTCTCTGTTGGCCAAAAAAATTCCTGCATGTGTAGGCAGCAGTGTTAGAAGCTGAGCACCTTGCTTTTGTCTTTGCGGGCAGCTGCTGTTTATGCATCTAACTACTTCTCCGGTGCCTTTCCTTTTGAGGCGTAGCCAAAGAGGCAGAAACTTTGGCTTTAAGGACAGAAGTAGAATAGAATTCCTGAGTTTCACCCAGGGCCTGTCCTTACCTCACCGAACAGGATTTTGCTTTATAACTATGTCCTTCTGTAGCCCCGGGGAGGACACACCGGAGGGGCATGGAGCTTAGCGACTGGATGCAGAGGTGTGCCCAGCACCGCTATCGGAGCTGCAGTGCCACAGCCCAGCTATCCCGGCACATCTCACAGCTGCTCGTTTTACTGCCTTAAGGGATTTGGGACGTGGTTTGCAGGCACCTGCACCAGCATTGTACCTGTCCCCCCCACAAAAAAGGTCATGGGCACGTACCAGAGGTGAGCCTGGAGGCTGTGCTCCTCGGCTAAGTAAAAGGAACTGAAAAATGAAAGGCCAATAGTTTTAAATCTCTGTCTTGAAAGCCAGTTTTAGACACCAGAAGTGTTCTGGGGAAGAGAGAGCTGTTAGTAAAAGAAGTAATGAATCACTCGTGTACACCAGCACCGGAGCCAGCACTGGGCCCCATCCCTGGGCTCTGTGGACCTCGCTGCTGGTTCTACCTGCTCCAGGCACCTGCTGCCTCCAGGCTGGAGCCCTCTATCTCCGACTACTGCTACTGAACTCTAGGCACTTCTCTGTCGTCTCCTCTTCTACCTGCCTTTCCTTCCTGCTATGGAAGCTTTGTGGTTACTAGTATTAGTTTTCTCCCCTCTGCACTCTACTTCTCTCTGTGCAATCTGCTCTTTCAACCACCTCTACGGTGACCAACCACCACCTCACTTTAAGTAATCTTCAAGCTACAGCACACTTGTCTTCTCCTGCCCACGTCCTTCTGCAACCTTTCCACAGTGTCTGGCCTTCATATCAACTGAGTTTTTCAAAGGTAAATTAACACCAATCCCAAAGCCATCACAAAGAACACCCCTGTGCCCTCCTGTATCCTCCTTCAGTCACCCGTAAGGGACATGGGCAGGCACCTGGAGCCAAGGAAGCACGCGGATAGCTGGAGTGAAATCTTCCTTATAAGTCTCTAACACAGTGCGGCAGCAGTGCTGGGAGCTGGATGGGGAGACTCGGGTGATGTGATCAGCAATGGAAGTGTCCGAGAAGACCCCTCTCTCTGCCTGGAAAGGTCTCCCCGGCCTGGGCACGGGAAGGCTGCTTCCAGGACCATCAGCATCAGAGGCAAGATGCGTTCGAACCCGAGGCACCCTCCCCTGCCGCGCTGCCTGCCTGGTCTTGCTGCCTAAGGCTTCCCCTTCGACCCCCTCACGTTTCCGAAGCATGGAGCAAGTTCTGGGAAGACACCAAGCCGTGCGCTGCTGGGCTTCCCCTCCCCTGCCACGCTCCGCTCCGCCTGCAGCGACTGGCCCAGAGCCAGCCTGGCCGAACCTCAGCGGGGAGGAGAGCACGCGCACCACATGCACACAGACACCTAATACTTATATACACGGGACATTCCCAGGAAGAAGCACTTAATACATCCTTTAAATAACTCTGACAATAGTATTCTGTCTCCTATCTACATGTTTCAAACACGTTACCGATGCTATGAAAATATAGCAAACATACAAAAATATATACATTTTAAAAAAAAAAAACAAAACCAAACCATATAAATTACATACAATATACATAACGTGAAATGGTGATGATGAGGTGAATGCAGGCCCCGGGGAGGCTTCAGCCGCTGCTCAGCACCCCCCTGCGCTGGGAGCAGGGGGTGCCCCGGGCGCAGCCCCTCCCTGGCCGGGCACGGCGAGCACAGGCCAGCTGTAGCCCAGCGCACGGCGAGTCCCGGGGAGCTGCGGGGCGGCAGGGCTGGAGGGAGACCCCAACAAAAGCGCCCTTAGGGCTTTACCAGCCTCCCCCAACGCCTTTGTGCTTCTCTTAGGAGGTACCGGCACGGCTGGGGCATGCTGGGGGCTGCGTTCACTTCATCAGGTCATTTCAGTTTATGATTTAAACAAACAAACAAAAAAATACTGCTTTTGTGATATATTATCCCATTCTTGTTATGTCGCATGTGTCATTGTTAGCCGAGGAAAGCATTGTTTAAAGTGCTGGGCAGTACATACGAACAAGTAAACCAAAAAAAATACATATACTTACGTCAATACATTCCTTGGATTAGAAAAGCCAAGCAGCCAGCAGCGCCCGCACCCCGTGGGCCACTGTGCCGGGGGGCAAGCGCTGGGGGGCAGGGGGTGGGTGGGGGACCGCAGCGAAGCCAGCACGTCGGCAACCCCACGCTCAGAGACAGCTGAAAGCAGCCCGAGGTCTCCATGAGCTGCAGCTCATTATCCCCTCCGAGCCTGGCCGGGTAGCAGGGCTGGCAGCTCGCTGCAGCTTGCAATGTCATTTGTTTTAAATATTGGGTTTCTTTAAATACAAGCAATAGTACCAATTTCTGGAGGATAAAAGTAGCCAATACTGGAAATTAACTGATCTGGATGTAGATATCATTTATCTATATCTATATATATTTACGCTTAAAAAAAAAAAAAAATTGGTTAAATATCTTCTTGAAACCTGTAGCTTTCCTCCACAGTGTGTGTGGTCAACAAAATCCAAGACTCAGTTCAAACCTTCAAGGCCTGGGGCTCTCCTCTCCCCCTTTCCATCCGGCACAGCCAGCAGGGAAGGGAGGTGAGCCTTGTACCAGTCACCCTGTGCCAGTCCCCAGTAAAGTGTCCATGTGACAGTCGCCATATGCAGCCGTTTGCAGATGGGGCCATTTAACAAAATAAATGACTTTTTAATACTGCCCTACCCTAACAGGGATTTTCTGCACGCTGACTGTACCCCGCGCACCCTTCCCCAGCTGTCCCCGAGGGAAAGGCTCAGCCTTCTCCAACCAACCCTTAATGCTGGAAGCCACCAGTAAGGAAGTCGGCCCATCCGCTGGGGATGCTCAGGTCCACGGAGGATGGCAGCTGTGCCAGCCCCATTGCAGGCAGCAGCCCCGTGTGCCCTGGCAGGCACAGCCGCCGCGGCGGGAGCTTTCAGAAGCAGCAGCTCCTGAGGCTCCAGGTCTGCACGGCAGGCACAGCCCACCCTTCGCAAACCCCTTTCCAGGCGCTCTCTGCCCTCCGAGGGCATTGCTCCCCGTGCTGCACTGTTATTTGACAGTGGGGTGCACCCTGTTCTTGGCCCGGAGGGGCCGTTTCTTCTTCACCGCCGGAGCGACAGCAGCGTAGGGTTTGTGTGGGGGCAGCACAGAAGCCGCCACGCTGACGCCTCTGCTAGCTCGAAGGAGCCGGCTGGGGACAGAGCCCCTGCTGCCTGGCAGGGCGGCAGGAGAGTGGGGGGACAGCGGGGCATCCCGTGGGGGCTGCAGGTCCGTGTCGGAGGAGATCTCGGGTGAGGGCCCCTGCTCTGTGCTGCCTGCACAGTACCTGCTCAGGACATCCTCCGACATCTGGGTGTACCTCCTCCTGGAGCGGCGGCTCTGAGAGCCCTCCAGCTGGTGCTCAATGCGGTACACGTCCTCCGTCACCTGGTTGACCCGGTCAAATTGGGCAAGCAGCATCTCAAAGAGGGAAAGGAGGCGCTGGATGTCAGCGTCCACTTCCAAGCTGTCCCGGGTGCTCAGCATGAGACTCAGCCCGTCCAGCTGGCTGGAGGAGGTGGAAGCCCTGGAGCTGTCGGAGGCAGCGCTGGGAGTGGGGCCCCGGAAGGACTTGGAGTCACTGGAGTCTCGGGACGGCAGTGGCTCCATCCCTTCGAACCTCACCTTGTGCCGGAACTGGAAGAGAAGAGGGGTGCAGGGGGGAGAGTTATTTCAGGAGCTGGTACGTGGGAATGCTGTGCTGTGGCACTGTGTCCCGCTTCATACAGCCCCAGGGCTGCTCCCAGCCACTCCTAGTGGGCCAGGTCACAGCACGGACCTGGGGACAGATCCCAGATAAAAACATGTGGAACTGTGGGACTGAGAACTTGCCCCTACAACAGCCCACCACTAAACCCTTGGGCCTCCAGGAACAGCCACTGCTACAGCCCTCATGTGCCAGAGGAACTTGACTGTGAACGGCAGCGGGAAGTAGCCAAAGGAAAGTGAAGGCTAACGATGGTGGGCATTGATTCTCTGCAAATGTCTGCAGCCTGCTACCGGGCCCCTTCTCCACGGAGGCTCCCATGCTGCACTCACCTCCTTGGCTTTGCTGAAGCCCATCCACATTTTCAGCCTGCGCACGAAGAGCTCCACCATCTCGTAGTCCTGGGGCTCAAAGGCGGGGCGGTACAGCTCGAAGTGCATTTCCCGGTAGCTGTAGACAAGCACCACGGTGAACAGCCTCAGCACGATCCACACCTCCAGGATGATGTAGCTGGTGCAGAACAGGTAGTAGAGGCCCGAGGACTCGGGCGGGCGGAGGTTCACGCTGCCCCGCAGCATGGCAAAGAGCAGCAGGAGGCTGCTGCCAACACTGCGGAAGGACTCCGAGGAGGAGGAGAAGAGCTACAACGGGGGTACATTGGAGATGTAATGAGAAGGGATCAGTGGCAAAATGTTCCCCTGACCCCCAGTACTCATTACCCCACTTTACAAAGCATGAGCCCTGAGGAGCGGCCCACAAATTGGCTGTGACACGGACAGGCCACAAACACAGCGCATGGCCAAAGCCGCTTGGCCTGTGGCAGACAAGAGCATCCTACACATGCTTAGCACTGGAGCACCCAGAGGACCTGCTGGGCTTTGCTCAGTGTCATGGCGTGGTGAGGGACGAGGGGCAACACAACCCTGCGCAGCCCTTGCTGACAACCAGCCCCTCTGCAAGACAACACGGGGACAGCAGGTAGTTACCAGGAAGCCAAGCTGGGCGTAGGCCAGGATGAGGACGGTGAACGCCAGCCCCGCAGCAGTCAGCTCCTTTGCAGACTTCTGAAAGGTCTTCCCAAACACAGACCACTGCCTGACAAACCGCAGCTGCTGGGCAGCCTACGACCACGAGAGAGGATGGTGTTACAACATGGGCCCATCGGAGAGGCTGCTGCAAGATCCTTCCAGCCCCTGGAAGGGTCTTTCAAACATCTCTACAATTCTGAGAAATGCAAACTCTGGCAGAGCAAAGGACATCCTAGTCAACAGGCTCCTTGCAGACAAAAATCATCCCATCAGCCACATTAGTCTGAATTCCTCAAGGGAATCGAGGGTCCAGAAGTTTGAGAGACCCGAAGTGCTACAGCAGAGATGCACGTGGAATCACTGCCCACCACCTCTGTCCTGGAGTCTGGGTGTGGCAGCAGCCCCATTGCATTTGATCAGTGCCTGGCACAGCAGGACCACAGTCTTATATTTGCTTTTACTTCAGGGCCCTTTGCTGCCCCTGCCATGGGACTGTGCACGGACAACAAGCTGGCACAGGAAGACCAATGCACATATCCCTGCCCACATGCTGCCCCCACCCAACCCTCTCGATACCTGCACAGTCAGGAGGAAGAGGAGGGATGCAGCCAAGGTGCTGAAGACGGTGTTGAGAAAGGCCACCTGGTAGAAGTTGGTGAAACCCTTGCGGTTGTTGAGGTACTTGAGCCACTGCTGGTCGGCAAGGGTGGCTTGGCTGAGGTGCACCACCACGGTGCAGGTGGTGAGGAGGATGAAGACCCACTGGCCATAGTTGCCCCACAGGGTAAAGTAGGCCCTGCCTTCCTTCTTGATGGACAGTGACTCAGACACCACAAAGTAGACCACAAACATCATGAGGAAGACCTTGGGGAGGAATGGAGAGGTTACCAGGGAAGGAGAGGGTAACATTTGACTGCTGGGCTGCACCAGGAGACCCTGCAGCACCCCGGAACAGCAAAAGCCCCAGGTACCAGGCTGATTTCTACCTACAGCTGGAGCACACCCTCAAGTTCTTTCATGCCTTCCTCGCTCACTCAGTACCTCGCTCCCTTCTGCCCTAGCAGTGAACCTCCCCAAACCGCATCCAATGCACTTGTGGCAGGCTGGCAGTGCCCAGGGGAAGAGGACCCAGGCATGGTCTCCAGGGACATATCTCAGCTGGCTGATGTCCCCACTAAGAACAAACGCCTCAAGTTTCCACAGTAACAGGTACGAGTTCAAGGAAGCAAAAAGGCTGAGACAAGACCAACAAATGCTGCCAGACAGAAGGAATCTCCTTCCCCTCAGTGATGCCAGGGATGTTTTCTGTGTGCTGTCCAGGCCTGGAAGCAGGGTGGTGACATGCATGGGGACATGTGGCCTCAGGCAGCAGAGCTTTAATTCACAGTGACCAATGCTGCCAGAGCTGTCTGTGAAGTGACCGAGAGGGAAAAGGAACAGTGAAGGGAAGTAGCACACTGACCATCATGAGAAGCTGCAGCGTGACACCGCCGCTGAGCCGCAGCAGTGGGAAGGGGCTGATGGTGACCGTGGCAATGGCCTGGCCAGCTCCCAGGAACTCCAGCTGGAGGGTGATGGCAGCATGAAGGTCCACACTGGGGTTATACTGCATCAGCTCCACAAAGACTGCCCGGCTCCTGTGGAGGGGAGAAGAGCAGCTCAGGGCACTTGGACAACACCAGCCCTGGGTTTTGGTGCTGTTGTTTTGTAGGATCATAGACCCTCCTGCCCCTGTGACACCCCAGCAGCACCCTTAAAGAACCTGGGTGTCAGCAGACTATTCCCTTTGCCCATGCCACACTTACATGTTGTCGATCCAAGTGTGCTGCTGAAGGAAATTCAGTTGAGCCCTGCTTTCCTCTAGCGAAGCCCCCAGCTCCTGGACGTAACCACTGCTATCGTAGAAAGAGATGTAACCCCAATACCAGACCCTGCAGAAGAAGAGAAGCCATGGGGTGAGAGATGGAGGACAGAGCAGCCACTGGCATGCTCTCCTACATGGCAGGCCAGGACCAGGCGTGCAGATGCAGACCCTAACCCCTAAGCTGCACACCCAAGGGCAACAGCTGCCTTGTTGTTTGTATCACAAGACAAATTACAGAAGTCCATTGACCCATCTCAGCGTTCCCAACCTCAGAAAAGCCCCAAGCCCTGTGGCGCCCCAGACTTCAAGAAAGATGCATACAGGAACAAACCAGATCAGACACCAACAGTGTCCAATATACCGGTAAAGGTCAATTTCCCATAACCCACTTTAACAGAAAGCTAGTGTTGCTCTGTGGTTTCTGTGGGCAGCTGGGTTACCTTGTTCTGCAGATTGTCTCTGCCCTGGAAGCTGGAAAGTTGAACCCTCTGCCCCAGGCCCCTGAGAACAGCACTACGCTGCCGTTGAGACAGCTCAAGGTGACATGCACATCTCCAGGGAAGCTGGGTAAGAGGCAGCTATATGCCTCCCACCATTCGCACTGCCAGTGTGGACAGCTTCAGAGAAGGCTTTCAGCATTTTGGTGTTTATTTGCACTTTGCCAGCCTCAGGGGCTGCAGTTGGCCTCACTGAGGTGAGGACTGGGAACCACCCTCAATCAAGTGGGCACTGAATCAAGTGTAAAGATGCAATATCTTTAGCAGATGGAGCAGGTGGTGTAGGTGCAGGCTGGGCAGCTCCTTACCCCGTCAGGTCGGGTGGTGAGTAGGACCACGCAGCCGTCACGTTCGCAGCTGCCCTTTCCCAGCCAGCTGCGTAGTCAGCGGTAGAAAAGCTGTGCGAGTCAGTGCAGTTCCTCCTGGCAGCTGTGCCCATGCTGTGGAGGACATCCTGGGCACTGCGTTGGCACTCAGCTGGAATGAGACCAACACTGTCACCCCGTGGGGAGCCCAACACAGCCAAACAGTGCTGGGGCACACAGCTGAGCTTTCACACTTAGCTTCTCCCTTCTTCCCAAGCCCCCGCCCCCTCCACCTCCTCAGTCACACCTCCAGAAATAAAGTCAGCCTCTCTCTTTAGTGTAAATCCCCATGATCGACTGCCTCAGTTCATCTCTGCAGGAGCAGAACCAGACACTGCAAAGAAAAACCTGCCTCCGTAATCTCCGCCTTGCTTCATTTAGCCCCTGCCGCATCCAGACCTGGCCACTTCATCCCTTCAGGAATGTCACCACCCACCCCATGACAACAGAGTCACGGGCCCTTGCCCACCTACCTTCCTGCAGCCTGAGCTGGCGCAGCCGGGCTGTCCCCAGCGTGGTGCTGTAGCTCTCCTGACCCGACTGGTTGTTGTAGAGGTAAGGGAGGAAGACCTGTGACATCCAGACCCAGAACTGATCCGACCTGCAATGGGGAAAAGGCGTGAGAGGCTTAGCCCCTGGGGCAGCTCTGCTAGCACAGTCTCTGCATGTCTCACCCATGACCACCTGTGTTTCACCTGGAGGATGGGAACAAGTTTTGGAGAGCTAACCTGGGCTGCTCTCCTCCTGGGTGCCTGGCTGCAGGCAGAGGCAGCGTTTCCATCCATTCCAAGAGCTGGGCTGGGGTCAGGAAAATGTTTATTTGATATGCAAGACCTAAAGGTGACTGAATCCACTTGACACATGGATGAGGATCAGACCAGTGGGTCTGTGGCAGCGCGGTGGAAAAGAGATGATATTTAGGACCAGAATTCTGCTTTGTTCTGCCCCTTTACAGCACTTTCACCCCAGGAACTCCACTGACTTCACTGGAATAATTCCTGATTTATATTGTGGTGAATCAAAGTTCCTGTGACTTTGCATGGCATGGACAAGCCACACCTATTTGCACAGAAGAATCAAGGGGTCTGTAGTGAGACGGGTACAAAGACGCTGTTAATCCCAGGCAGCCGTTCCGATGTCAGTCTGGACTGCCGGAGTTTGTAGCGGTGTGGAAACTCAGCTGGGAAAATTTAATCTAGTTAAACCATATGTGCAGAGCAGGGAAGGGAAGGACTCCGTATTTATACTAGATGTTATTTTTGGTTCTCGTGACCCTGTTTATGGCTAAACCTTACAGTTGTAAATTTTGGAGACAGAGCAAACTTGTGTCCTTTTAACCAGATACAGAAAGATAAACATCTGTAATTCACACAGTCTCTTCCCGCTAAGGAATTAATTAAAATTCAAAGAAATTAAAGCTCTCAACCCCTACAGGTCCCTCTGTTCTCCAGGGGAGAAGCAGAAAGACAGGGACAAAAAAGGACCTGCTCACTGCCATGCCATGCTCGTATGTGAGTGCCCAGCTCCACAGAGGCACCAGTGCTCCCCATAGACTCGAGAACCTCTAATGGGAGTGACTGTGGAGCATGAGCCCAACAGCCAGCCCCAGCCTGCTCCCCGACTACTCGCTGCAGCCCTGCACAGCTTCTCTGATAGAAAGCAACACCTTGTTCCTCCCCATCCCCAGGGCCTTCGCAGTTACCTCTTGATGCGGAGGAATTCGTTGCTGCCCAGTTGCTGCTTGATTGAGCTCTGCAAAAGGAAGGCCCTGCTGTTGCGGGAGGCATCTCCATAGTTAGTGAGCAGGATCACCAGCAAGAACATCATGTAGATGAGGAAATTCTGGCAAGCAGAGAGTAGAAAGGGATTGCATCCAAGCACAGGGGAGTTGGTTCCCAATCCTGCAGCAAATCAGTGCTTTCCACTGACTGCTGCCTGCCATGCAGCAGGATCAGGACCCAGAGCATGCTGTTCTTTCTTTTTCCATATGGGAAACAGCTTAAAATGAAACCCAGACCACAGGCTTGTAGCCATATTCTTTGTTCAAGGCGGCCAGTCCGGCACCACATGTTTCAGTTGATATGCATTGCACAACTTCCCTGTACAAGCTCCTATACGCTGGCAGCTCAGCTTATACAATAGTTATGGGAGTTTCCATCCTTTAAAGGGAAATCACTCAGTTAAAAATAACTTGACTCCATTGAAGCAGCTGTGTATTCCCAGCACAAGTGTGGAGGATTAGTACTGAATGAGCTACAAAGAGACTGAAACTTCTCCTAGATAGGGAGTTCGGTGTTTCACAAGACTCAACTAATGAATTTTCTTGTGCAAGTTGTTGTCTACTCCACACTGCAAACCTTGCCCTAAACTAGAACACCTGAGTTATGGAGTCAAACACACCAGCTGCTCCAAATCAACCCCCTTATGGTTCTGCTTTCCAGCCACCTCAGATCTCAGAGCTTTACAGAGAAGATGAATGTCACTGCCAGTCTTTTACAGATGGGGAAACTGAGGCAGAAACTGGAAGCATGCACCTACTAGCTCACGAGATCACAGCTGGATTAGGAGGACCCATACAAGGATGTATCTCAGCTCACAGAGCCAGCACTCTGCCTCTGTCCTGGACACCACAGGTATCATGAGATGTCTCACCTTCAGCATCCTGTGCAGCAGTTTGACCTTCCTGGCCTCCTCCTTGGCCTGGAAAAGGGCAAACCCCTGTGGGGGTCGGACTTTGCTGATCTTTTCCGAAACGTGCTCAACAAATGGATGCTCCACCAAGGTATCATCTTCCTCTGGGTGCAGGCGCTTGGCAACCAGTGAGAAATAGAGGGCTTCCAGCAGAACCTGGGGAGACAAGCAGTGTTGTGAACCTGCAGAGAGAGCTGTGCCACCAGAACCACCATGGGCAGCAGCTCCTGTGAGCCTTTCAGCACATACAGCGAGCACAGCACAGCTGCTGAGCACTCCCTTGGAGCAGTTAAAAGACTTCTAAAACAATTTGCCACCAGCCTTGCCTCTCCTACTGCTGCTGGTGTGCACATCCCTCCCCTCCTGCAGGGATATGAAGATGAGAGAGAGTATCCAATCCATGCAGTGTCCAGTATGACTTGATTAGTATCTGGGCAAGATGTTAATTACAACTAATACATACACATGTACGGATGCGTGCTTGTGTATTCATGTTATCCTTACCTTCAGGGGCTCCCAGACCAAGAAGGATGCCAGAAAGCTGAATATCCCTGAGATGAGCCACATGAGGGCAACGCTGGAGGAAAAGCCCACCCCGATCCACACGGAGACCCCCGCGGATGTGGCAAAGAGGAGGAGACTGATACCATGAGCCAGATAGGAGCACCAGGGTGGCAGCAACCGCTTCCTGAACGTTTGGTCTGCAACTGAGAGGAGGGAAAACAAGCGTAAATGTTACTGTAAAAGAGTCCCAATGGGCACAGGAAGGGCTGAGCACACCACTCATCCCAGCAGAGCGCTCCCCACCAGTCCTGGGTGAGTTTGGAGGGATTGTCCAAGACATCTCCCACTAAGCAGCAACACGGACAGCACACTGAAACACAGCCAGCCTCAGAAGAGCAGCCTCCCATCTGCAGACAACAGGGTAGGCAGGAGGAGATGGGATCCTGATTTAGGTAGTGGGATGGATTCCCTACTTTCTCTCAGAGCCCCAGGACATCGGGCATGCCCAGCCTGGCTGGAGATGCTGCTGTCAAACTCATGAAAAGCCACGCAGATTTGGTGCTCTGGCTGCCTTCAGACTGCCAAGCCACCCTGCCCTGGGGCTCACTCAGCACAGCTTCTTTCACCCACTCATGCAAATCAATGCCTGCATAAAGATACTACAACCATTCATCAACCAAGACGAAATGATGGATTTTAACGGACCCAAGAGGATTGCTGCTGTGTCCAATTTTCCATGCTGCAGCCTGCCCCAGGGAAGCTGTGCCTTGGGAAGCCAAGAGCTCATGCTAAGAGAACCGATGCTGAGCTTCTCCGCAGGGCACCCAGGCACTTATCACCCCCATGTCCTTGCGGGGCCTGACAACTTGTTCCCTGCCTTGTGCAAGCCCAGCTGGCTGGCTGTCACGTTGCATGACCCAGTAGGAAGCATCTCTTCGCTTCTTTGCTTTGTTTATTGATTTGAACTTTCCTTGGCATATGACTCCCTTTCCCCTCTGGTTATGTACAGAGACTCTCACACTCTCGTGATGGACGGATGAAGGGACTGATGGCTGTAGAAGGGTGCAGAGAGCACAGTACAATGGGGAAGCAGTGAGCAGAGCTTCCCTAGGGTGTAAGGACTGTCACAGCACAAGTGGTGGCCCCGGGCTTACTGAGATTCAGGCTCTGAGAGAAGCTGGAAGGAAGCAGCAAATACATCCCAAGCAGGGGGGCAGCCTTTCGTAAGGCTCCTTTTCTGTTTATCTCCCTGTACCTCCCAAGTGCTGCTGTGTGCAAAAAAATGCACTCTTCCTCCACATCCCCACCTTCCCTGCCCCGATGCTGACACAGCCCTGCAGCCCTGGTACCTGTCCACGTTGATTTGGCTGATCGGCTCACTTCCCTGGGAGGAGCTGCCATGCTCTGGCCTTTGTCATTCAGCTTCTGCATCATGACAGTCTCCACCTTCTCCCCAAACACGCTGGACCTGCCAAGGCAAAGGGGCGATATTGGTGAGCCATGTCACTGCTGGCTCTGTGGTAAGCAGACTGGCACCGAGGTGGACTGAACTCCAGTGCTAATTCCAGTGCAGCAGCCCCAGACCAGTTAGAAGCATTTCCTTCTAGAGCAGTGGGCCCAGGCTGCCAAGGCACGCAGACACTCTGCTCTGCATTGAGGTGAGCTGAAAGTCTTTCCCCTCCCTTGATCTGCCACTTTGCACCGTCTACCCAGTGACGAGCTGCCAGCCCGGCTGGGCGGTGGTCAGGGTCCCAAAGCAGGGTGCTTTGGGCATGATAACACAACAGAGATTCAACTCCCTTTCTCCCTCCCCTCAGTGCCATGAAGCGAACCCATGTCTTGGCACTTTGTCAGCAGCCCACAAAGCTCTGGAGACACATCTTCAGCTGGGGCCTTAAGGGGATATTCCAGGTGGCTCCTGGAACGATGGCAGTGCCCTACTGGAGCTCTTGCTGTGGGGGCTGCAGGAATCATAGTCAGCAAGAACATAGTGACTCGTGACAAGGCTGTCCCAGGCATTTGCAATGTCTCAAAATCCAGCTTAGCTCAGCTCACTGTGGCTGGATGCAGCAAAGCTGGCTGGCGCAACACCGTCCACCACAGAGCTGGGTGGGAGGGCAAGGGACAGGAGGCACTGGCTCAGTGGGGGACTTTGCTCCCCAGATACTTACAGGCCTGAGATCAGATCCGTTTCAGCCCTCATGTACGGCCCTAGGTCCTGGGAATGGGAGATGCCACTAGCTCCATCTGCCAGGATCTGCCGGATCAGATCCTCATCTGGGGAAAGAGAGAGTGCAAACAACATTGGCAGGAGCACAGCACCCAGCACTGCACTGGGGGACGGTTCTGCACTGCTCGGGCTCAGCCACATTTATGGAACTGGGGAGGAGGAGGGCCAGGGTGAGGTCCTTCTCCATGGGACAGCCCTCCCCTCCTCCCTGTCTTCTAACTCCTGTCCCCAGCTTGGCTGCAGAGCCTGGCATGAAACTGCTAATCTAAGAGGCCAAGTCCTTCCCCTTCTTCATTCATTTACAGGCATTCAGAGACACACTGTGGCTTTGAAACCAGTGAAGAAGTGTTGGTGCTTAGACCGTTCAGGTCCCACGGGAACACATCTCTCTTTGCTCCTAGTCTGCTGGCGGTGTGGTGACCACTCACTTCAGACTGATCCCCATCAGGATTTCTGCTTTCCCCACACTGAAATGCCCATTAAGAAAATATGATTCCGCTCCTCTGCCCTTCACATTGAAGTCAGTGGTGATGGTGGCAGGCTCTGCTATCCTGCCTTCTTCAGAGCTAAGCCAGGGCTCCCAAGGACCAGATTGCTCCTCCTGCACTTCCCTGGGTTATTCAAACCCTGGTACAGAGCAATACTACTCACATACCCACCTGAGGCAGAGAAATATCGAGGCTGTCCCTGGTGAACACCAAGTGACAAGCTGTCCTCCTCAGTCGCCAGTGGGGCCTCGAGTCCAAGGTGGCGGCTGGCCCGGCCTCTCTTCAGCTTCTGGATGGTGTTGCCCATGATGGAGGGGTCGCTGAGGAGGTCTGGCCAGCTGAGCAGGGCCTCGCTGGAGGGCCACCGCACAAGGCTGAAGGAAAACAGAGGAATGGGTGCAATCAGGTATGCGTGGGGAATGGAATGCATAAGAAAAGCAACTGTGCTAGTACGTATGACTGTCTAGAAGGAAAACAGCCACGGGAGCACAGCCCCAGTCTACCAAAGCAGAAAACTACACTAAACTCCTACTTGCTCCATCCCCAAAAACCTACTTACCTTTTGGAGTCCTCCAAGAACAGATCTGTTTTGGTTTGCTCAGAGAAGGCCTGTGGAGGAACCAGAGGCATTTCAGGCACATGACACTGGTTGTGCCTGGTTAAAACAGCTCGTTGTTAACATCAGGGGTCACTAGAAACCTGGAGCTGGACCTGCTATTAGCCCTGGGTCCACACCTCCAGGAGCCTGCTCTCCTCCAGAGATCACACCCAGGCACGCTGGGAAGATCCATGCTCACAGACACAGAGCAGTAGCTGGAGACAGCTTGTGCTCAGTACCTGGGACTGGCCTGGGCAGAGCTGCAGGTGAGAAATGAAGGGCTGTGGCTCCCCCCGTCACTAGTATTTGCCAGAGGCACTTGAGTGCATCAGTTCTTGCACTGACAGCTGTGGATAGACACTGTGTCCATGCACAGGAGCACACAGATCCATGCAGCCTGTCCAGCTTTCGGGTGTAAAGCAGGTTACCTCTGCCCTGAGCCCAGGGAAGGTGGGGAAGGAGCTGTCAAGGATTGAGGAGTCCAGGTAGTTGTCGATTTCCAAGGACTGCTGGTCTGAGTGAGTCAGGGTGTGATTGATGGAGACCTGCAGAAGACGGGAAGGCTTGAGTAGAAAAGGGAGGGATGGAGGTAACAATGTCACAGTGGCTCAGAGCGCTGCTGCTCAGTGGCTCCCGTCAGCTCCCTACTGTGCTGGGGAGCTCCATGCTTGCGCAGGGGCTGGGAACAGGCACAGGCACATCCTCCGCTGCCTCCCAGGCACCTTGGGCACCTGTATCCACATGTACCACAGCCCAGTGCCATCTAGGCTGCTCCATGTACAAGCTGCCAGGAAGCCACATGAGTTTGCAAGTTCCTGCAAAGCAGGGAGTGCTTACAGGAACAAGAAATATCAGACACATTTGCTGCTCATTAGTCACTGAGCAGCTGGCTGCAGTACTTAATGGGGCTGCTAATTGTGTCTAACTAGTCATTAAATCCCCAGCTAATCCTTTCACAGCTGCCTAACCACAGTTCTGCTCAGACAGTTGAATTTGTACCCAGGGTAGGCATTTCATTAGCAATGCTCCACTGAGCATCTCTCAGGCTCCTGCCAATGCAGCAAAGGGTCATACCTTTAAATGGCATTTGGGTACCTATCACATACTGAAATCAAGAGGGGGTAAGTGCCTAAACAGCTTTTAAAATCTGCTCTTTTGGTCTCTGTCTCGGCAGTGTCAAAATCCAGGTAGCGATCTGTCCCTAAAAGGTCAGGGGCTGCTCCCAGCTCAAGAGGGAGACAGAGACTTGCTAAGGGCAGGGGTCTGGCCCTGGTGCAGGGCAGCACAGAGGTACAACCAGGTAAGTGCAGAGACCAGCTGGAAAAGTGATGTACGACAAAGGGCAGAATCTAACCTCAGAGGAGCAAACCTGATGGCATCACACCCATCTGGGCAGCCTGCAACTACTTCTCATTACCTTGCCACGAGCCATCCGGAAGAGAAATAAAATGACCAGGTAGAGAGGGTAGACCACCATGCTGGAGACCAAACCAACAGCCACTGTGTCCACGTTAACAGGGATCAGGTTGGAAACGGCCCCGTTGCTGGAGAGAATTGAAAAAGATCAAAGACCAGTGTTAGCAGGAGCGCTCAGGGCTGCTAGCTAAGCAAGGAGTGAGACAAAATTGCACAACCAAGCATTTCAGATGTGCAGAGAACAAAGTGGGCATGGGCAGTGCTAAGAAGACACAGCAAAATCAGGTAAGGGGAAAAGCTGATCAGATTGTCCTTGGTCATCCGCGTCCTGGTCCCAGATTCTTTGGAGCAGGAAGGGCAGACTCAGGGCCACAAGCAAGGCACCTATTCCCAGCAGACATAACGTCTGTCCTGCCCTATGCAAAGGGAAGCACAGGAGGGGCACTGAGGAGGTAAGGGACTGGCCAGAACACCAAGGGACACAGCTCACCTGAGGTGTACATTCCCCACCACGCCGTACCACACAGCATTGGCACAGAGGAAGAGGAAGATGAGGAGGGAGCAGCAAGTGGCTCTCTGGACACGGGTGAAGCGGCTGCGAGGCGGGCGGTCCCACATGGACAGCCAGACATGCTTCTCAAAGAAACCTCGCTGCAACTCTGCTATGAAGATCCGGGAGAAGCTCCTCAGCTCTGTCTCACCTGAGCACAAAAAGAGAAGAGACTCTCAGGACCAGCTGCACCACAGAGGGGACCTGGCTGGGCCTGCCATGGTCCCTCCTTGCAGACTAATATTCAAGGAAGTATCCACACTGCATCTATATGGTCGCTCCTGCACAGCTGTGTCCTTGCCATGCCTTGTCCCCTAGCACATGGACCCAGCAGAGCACTTGGCTGCACAAGGCATCAAATGCAATGAGGAAGAGCCAGTGTGCAGGCTCTATGGTCCCTCTGCAGTCTGCTGCTGTGGAACCTTCCTCAACACAACGAGAACCTGCATGCTACTCGGCCATCCCAGCCCCACACCCCAGGGGCTGAGCACTCACTGGCAGCATAAACCTCCTTCTCCACCATGCCATCATTCTCTTCACTCTCCACCGACAGCCAGTCATTCACCAGGAAGAAGTAGCTCTTGCTGCTCTGCAGGTCCCGGACTATGACGTGCTGCAGGTACCAAGAGGGGCTGAGTCCTAAAAGTTAAGAAATGAGGAAATGTGTTTCATGGCAGACATTCCCTCTGTGGACTTGCAAAGCTGAGAGGGCAACACAAGAGCCCCTCAGTGGGACAGCAGCAGTTACCCTGTGACACTATCTTCATCGGTAGGAATTGCACAGTCCCCAAGAGAAATGTCCATACACCTCCTAGGCTGTATGGACATTTACAGACACTGTCACAGCACATTGCATTGTATTTGTACAGGATTACAGCTGACCAGTCTGCAGACTTCCCCATGATGGAGACCCCACGTACCCTCTCCCCCCGACAACAAACTTCCCCCAAGCCAATGGGTCACCATGGTCTCCCATCAGTGCAAGTCCAGACTGCAGGCTCAAGTACTTCTCTCCTGGCCCAGGCACCAGGCGGAGCAGAGCCTGGTTCTGACCTGGGATGTGTGATGGCTGCCTCAGGCCTGCACACCCGCTTACGTCTCACCTTTATTGTCATGCCAAATGCGGATGCGCCAGATGCTCCCCAGACTCCGCTCTGTTGCAATCTGAAACACGTCAAGGCTGTTGCGGTGGAAAGCGTTCTCTCCATCCAGATGTCTGTGACCACTTTTATTGTCCACACCATACAGGGCGATCCCCACATGAGCTGTAGTACCTGGCAGAGTTAATGGGGCTCAGTTAGGCAAGTCTACCCAAGGTTGGGCTGTTCCCCAGCTCTGCCTTCCTGCTAGTGACCTGGTACCAGATGCAATGGCCCTTCAGAAGGGCCACCTGGAGATTCGGAGGAAGGAATGCGCCCAACAGCCATCCCACACCCAGGGATAGTGTTACACACAGCCTGGGGGCAGCTGCTCAGATTGGCCTGGTGCATGGACCTTGGCATGCTCATGGTTTTCCTCTTTGGAGGGGACTGAATCTGACATTCCTTGCCTTGCTAACACCCTCATGGGAGGAGATGTTTATTCTGGATGTTTTTTCCACCAAGTAGCTGAAAGACTTGTTTTCTTTGACTTCTCTCTGGTACCAATTGCCAGATGCTCCTTGGTCCACCTGCTCAACCTGGATGGTCCTTGGGGTGGCTTCAGGTGAAACCTGCTGCCAGTGAAACCAGTGGTTACGCTAAGATTAATGGGAGCATGTTTCTGGCAGTGACACAGTGGCACTTCACCTCTGTCCTTGCTTCGAGCTTCCACATCCCAGCTGCCTGGATTTCCAAATCCAGGAAGATGTTTCTGGCAGCTCTAGCTACAAACCCAGCCCCAGATCAGAAAGCCAAGCTTTCTGCCTTCATGCTGCTGAGAAAGACTCAGACGGCAGAAAAAAGTGATGGATGCTGGATGACAGCAAAATGGTCCACCTAAAGGGCCCACAACGCCTGGATGCTTCTGCAGGAGAGGGCCAGAAGTGAGGAACAATTGCTGCCTCTTGGCTGTTCCTGCAACCACAGCCCAGTCAGGGAAAGCAGGGTGGGGGTATTTCTATACTGGGTGGTTCCTTCCAGCAGCAGTTGCTTGTACCACCCCAACAGCAAGCACTGGGGTAGCATGCTCTTCTGCACAGCTCTTGCTTGACCTGCCCCATCAACACACAATAAAATCTGTGAATGCTGTGGGAAGCCCTGAACTCACTGTCTGATCAGTGCTGCTCCAAACACCAGGTCAGCTCTGGGCCCTGCAGGGGAACATTTGGTGCATGATGTGCTGAGGTGAGATCTCAGGAGAACTACGCAGATGTCTAGGAATCAAGCACAGGAGTAGACTATGGGCTAACCTGATCCTCTGCCCCAGCCAGTTTTCACCAGGATTTCGTATTTGTACAGCCCGTTCTTCCCGCAGAAGGGAATCACTCCCACTCGGTTAATGTCAATCATGTCCAGCTTGTGCACGATCAGTGCAGCCACTGAGTAGGTCACAAAACAGACGGCACACGTCAGCAGAACGATGTAGTTGAGACCTGGGCCTGGAGCCTAAGAGAAAAGAAGCATGTTGCGAGGCACTCTCCTTCCCCAGGAGGACCTCCCCCATTCCCCACGAGTCATGCTGTCTTCTTCCTGGCTATAATCACCGTTCACGCACATGATTACCACATGCAAACAGAGAAAGACCTGTCCCTGCACAGACTGTGTGCTCACAGCCCTGTGGAGCGACTGCAGCAGCCGGATGAAGTTGCTGTAGCAGCTGCCGAGAGCTCTCTGCTCCCACTTACGTCACGCTGACAGCCAGAAAGAGCCTGAACACCCCTGGGAGGCAGGGAGCAGCTGGCAGGTGCAAGCTCGCTGGGATAAAACAGTGCTGGGTGACAGCTGGGAGGAGCATTTGGCATCTCACTAAGAGGTGAACACACTGTGAGGTGTCCCGAATAGGGAATAAAGCCATCTGCAAAAGTCTGCTTTTAGCAGCAGCAGCCAGGACTCATGATCAGAGGATACAGCCCCTCTGTGAGCTGTGCCCATCTGCAGCTCCCAAAGGCTCTCAGGTACTTGTGCTGGTCTGCCAGCTGGGCACGGGTCAGTCATAACCCAGCTTGAATGTGAAGCCAACGGGAGCCCGAGGCTTTCCTCCAGGTGACAACAATCTGTTCAGAGCGTGGCAACGCTGCACAGCCTCTACTTTGTTTTACTCACGGGAAAGATGAACTGGACAGAGTTTGGGGGGACAAATAGACTGGCCCCAAAGGCAGTGAGGTGCTGGGTTAAGCACACAGCCTGGTCTGGCCTGGTGTCTTCCAGCGGGATGATGCCTTCTGTCTTCCACCGTTTCTCCTGCTCGCTGAAGTACTGGCACAGGGAGGTGTACAGCCCCAGAGTCACCTCCACTGGGGACCAGCTAAAATGGTTTGTGATGTTAAAGTAGTATTTCTGGATGGTGTCATCAGTTCTGGAAAAGGCAAAGAAAGCAAGGAGACATTATTAACGTGCTTGCTGAAGGGACACAAACCCTGTTCTGATGGATGTGTGCCCATGGAAAGCACCCTGCTAAAGGAACAGGTAAGCACACAATGAGGAGAAAAAGCCCAGCGAATGTGGTGTAATTTACACCATCCCTTGGTTGTACAGAAAGTCTGGGGTTCTACAAACCACCTGAATTCTTCTTTATCTTTGTATTAGTTCAGCACTTGGAGCATTATGTTGCACATCCTCTTCTCTGCGCTGGCAGCCTTGCACAGCCTTCCCACCCACCCTTCCCTGTGTCCCACTGACCCACACGACACTTCCATACCAACTCTATGATTCTTGGCTGGGAGCAGATTTGCTCATTAGGATGATCAGTCCCTCTTTGAGCATCCTGTTACCAAAAGCCATGGAAGCTGTGTCAACTTACACAACAGTGGCTCTACTCTTGCCCCACCTATTCCCAAGCTGCCTATCTTTTCTTTTCATCCCTAGGAATGGCTCGTAAATAACACAAGGCATGAACTCACACACTCCCGGGCAAGGAAGCAAGTCAGCAACTGAAGTTGCAAGAATGACTGCTCTGATAAGAAGAAGAGAGCATTGCTGCAAAACCCAACAGCACAACAGCAGTGCTTAATGAGCCCTGGCACACTCCAAGCAGCAGCCAAGCAGGGTGGATGGGAGCCCACGAGTGAATCTGCTTTCCCCTCCAGTCACACGGTGGGAAGATGAGCTCTGAGGAGAGAGCTGCTTTTGTGAAGGTTACACCGCAGTTCAGGAACCAGGGTAACACGTGTGGTGCTTTGCTGCGGGAAATGGTTTCATGACCTGCATGGAGCAAGCCCTGAATCTGAAAAGGTCAGTGTGAGCCCCTTGGGGAAGAAGTCCTGGTAAAGATGGGCAGCTCTGGGGTTGCTAGTGCACAGAGGATGAAAGTCTGGACAAGTATCAGACAAACAAACTACAGCAGCTATCAGGCAAGTGAGCAAAGGGCAGCAGGGGGAGACATCACGAGGAGAGGCCCTGCGTGAGGGTCATGATACTCACAGGGAATGTGATTTACAGCTCTAGAAAGGGGACTCTCCCTCACCTAGATCAGAAAGGCAAATCACAGAGAGCTGAGCTGCTTTTGCACCAGCAGCAGATGTTTGGGAAAGAGGGAGTGCCAGGGTAGAAGAGGTGCCAACGCTGAGGTGTAGGAATGGCATCTTGCAGCTGCCTGCCCAGGAGAGCTTCCTCCTTCCAGGACAGAGCAGCACTGTGGGTAGCTACAACAGCACCAGCCCTTGCAAAGCAGCCTGGCAAGTCATGGTCAGGCCCTGAGCGTCCCTCACGCACATCCACGGGACAGCCCAGGAGTGACAGGGATTACAAGGGAGGCTTCTCTTACCTGGGTGAGGTGAAAAAGGTGTAGAGCTTGTGGTCACTTCCAGCCAGGGCATCCAGGCCAATTTTCTTAGAGGCACTGCAGTTGTGCTCATTGGGCTCTGGTTCATGATGGAGATAAGCCATGATGAATGGCTCAGGCTCGCTCGCAATGTAGTGATCTGTGTGGGGAGGGGGAGAAAGAAAAGAAAGTACTTTATAAACACCAGGGAGAGACTGACCACAAACCTGATGCCAGCAGTAGATGTCCAGGGAGGAGTATCAGGATCACAGAAAGTCAAGAGAGATGCTTTTCCAGACTGCACTCTCTCAGTCTGCAGTTCAGAGGATCCCTGAACAAGAGAGTCTGGATACCATTGTACCTGACCAAGAGAGAGACAGGACAAACTCCCACCAGTGCTAATGTGGCTCAACAAAAGGGCTGGAAAAAGCAAAAGGCCTCTCAGTGCCAGAATCTCCACAAGCAAGGATTACACTGGGGACTGGACGATGCCCATGACAGCTGGAACCTCAACCATGCAGTGTGGAACTTGCTGGCTACACCTGACATCCCCTCCCACACACCAGTTACCTCTTGACATAGCTCTCCTTTGCTGCAACACCCAGCCCTCCTCTCCCACGGGAAGAAATAGCAAAGAGCATAAAGAGTTGGATGTGTCTGCACTACCGTTCAGGACTCTGTAAGTGAGCTGGAAGTGCAGTCCTGCTTCTCTGTTGTTGCTCTCCATAGTCACAATGAGGTTCACAGATGTTCTTGCCTCGATGACTTCAGTGCCAGCAGAGAGATTGTCTGCATCCGTGTTGTTTGACACCATTACGGTGATGGCTTTCTCTGAGTCCAGGCTCCCAATGGGGATCTGCACCCCGTTGTGTGTCTGAAACTCCATGGAGGCGACCTTTGTGGACACGGTGTAGTTGCTGATGTAACCAAAAGGGAAAGGATTGGAGTCTACTTGGAACATGACTTGAATGACATCCGTCAGGTTGGAAAGGGTGGTGTTGAAAGCCTGGGGAATGGAGAACTGGCAGTTTGGTGTGTTTTCGTAGCAAAGCAAGTTAAAGGGATCAGACCGCTTGCCTGTGGCCTTAATTTCTCCTCCCACCAGCTCAAGGGGCTCTTCATTCAGCACTCGAGACTTCATGAGGATGCGCATCAGGCTGGAAGACAGGTTGTAGGCTTTGGGAGCTAGCAGCAAATTGTGGGAATCAGACAGCAGTTCCTGGGGCTTAGATTCTTGTGAAACCGTATTAACAAGGTGAATTAGGTCACCTGCCAGGAGAGAAATAAAGGTGTAAGCAGATGAAGTGGTAAATAGCCTAGATAACATCTGACACCTTCCCAAAACAATCAGACAAGCCTTTCCTTACTGTCTTCTTCACTGTAACTCTACCTGTGCACATGACCTCCCGCACTGGAAGTCCTCAGTAGCACATAGCTAAAAATAAAGCTGTTAGCAATTCCTGCAGGCTCTTGGCTAATCTACAAAGTTTGGCGGTAAATACTTAATCACAACAGGTTTTATTTTCCTCCTGTGAAATGACTAGATGACAGATTGGGAAACAGGGAAAGAATGGATAAATCAAACATACGTTACTAAGTTTTTGCACTACAAAGCACAGAACACTTCGAAATATATAACAAGGAGTGCAAAGAAGGTGCCTCTGTTTCCTCCCAGAGCAACCAGGTGGGAATTTCTGCACAGTGTTCGTGGGTGCCCCAGTGAAGTTTGGCACGCTCCTCAGATGGCAACCAGGAAGGCAAGCATCTGGAAATCATAGCTGTTACTCGTTGTTTACTAAAAAGACAATTCCCTGAAGTATTAGTGAGTTTATTAATAACTGTCATATTTAAACGTCTGCAGAGACAGCTGCCAATGACAGGACAACCTTGGAAAAAGTGCGGGGAGAAGAAAGTACTGGGGTGCCACACTCTAATTGTCAGATGCAATCTCCCTAGCAGCTTGAAAAGGCATGAACCAAGCCCCTAACGGTACAGGAGAAAGCCTGCAATGCTTCCCTCAGTCTACTTCTGACCAGGACCCTACACAGGGAGACCTGTGCCCTCAGCAGTGCCCCGTCAAATGTCACCTGTTCCTGCAGGAACAAAACTGACCTGTGATGTTGAGGATGTTGTCGGCAATACCAGTCGGTGTCACAGTGCCTTGGGTCGTTTCCCCTTGCAGAATGGTCATCATGGTCTCCAGCTTGTTCAGGGTCCTTGTCAGGCATGACTTGCAAACCAGCTCCTTGCTCACCACCTGCAAAGGGGAACACAGTCTCATACAGTAGGAACATCCCCAGGGAAAGACGAAAGTAGCTGTGGGCAAGTTCAGCTGGCTCCGTTCTGCAAAGACCTAAGCACATTTGTTCAAACACCATTTGCACGCTGAAAGTCACCTCTGCTCTTTCCATCCCCAGGGAGGTGACTGCAGAGACCATGGCTGCTCTGCTCACACTGAGAGATGCCAAGAAGTTCTTGGTATCTTCACGACTCTTCCATCCACCTCCCCTGATGTTACAATCTGACAGTGTACATGCAGGCATGCCAGGAGTCTAATGGAGGATGCATTAGGGTTGGAAAGAGCATTAAAGGGCAGCATATTCATGTTCCCTGGAGTTCACTTGTAAGGACCAAGCATGTCTTCTGCTGTTGCATCTCATGAGTACCCCTTGGGGACCACACACTATTCCTACAGAAATCAACCAGAAGGAGCTGGATAGGATTCCTCCATCCACTCCGCTATCTTCACTGGGAGCAAGATTTAGCCCTAACTGAATCCATTTCAATGTCCAAATACTCCTGAAAGCTGTGGGAGGGATCCTGCCACTCAGGCATGATGGATGTCCCTCCCTCTGCTCCCAGATGTGTCCAAGAAACAGAATGTTCTAGCCATGGCCTGGAGCTCCCCGCACTCATGAGGGCTGGATGGGAGGGACTGAGGCAACACATGGAAGCTGTTACCACAACCCAGTTCCTAGCTCTTATTCATCTTTCTTCTTTTAATCATCATAGGATTCAGACATGATTCACCATATGTTTTGGTGAAGAATCAAAACAGCATCTGCAGGTCTAGAATTACCCCTTTTCTGCTTTTATTTGTAAGCTATGAAAAGCGAGGACATACTGTGTAAATCAGAGTCCACAAGGCACAGTCAGGTATTAAGGAGGTGGGGAATAAAAAGGGTTATGGGGAGGAACCACCCAAGGAACTACTGCTTAGGAAGGAGAATCTACTAAGACGACTGAGATTCTTTTTTTCCCCTCCAGGAGAAATTCATTCTGATTTGTCCTCTCCCCTGTAGGTAAAATCCAAAAAGTATCAGCACTGATTGACACTTCTACAGGAAAGGAAATGTGTGAACTCCGCGCTAGTCTCAACCACTTGGGAATTTCTAGATTACTGTTTTTCTAAGCTTTTCATTCCAATCCAGAGCACAAACTAATCCTGGAATGTCAGCTTTTCCCGTGGAACAAAAATTCTATTTCTAGACCTAAGCTTCCACAGCAAGATCAACTTGCAAGGCAAGAGCATGTGGGAGAGACAGAAAGAAACCAATCCAGCATCAGAAGGGGATGTGCCGAACCCCAAATCCCTGACTAAAGATGAACAGAAAGAAGTGATTTTTGAGGTTTGCACACTCTGAAGCAGAGAAAGAAGCAGCAGAAGAAGGACTCTGTGGGTGGGATGCAGTAGTCTGTCCATCATTTCAACGATAGCCTCTTCCTGCTGAGCGAGGCTGCTGACCTGGCTGGGCAGGCGATGCGTGGACAAGGCTGGGGTACCCGACTCCAGTCGCAAAAGCAAAGATTTGGGAAGGGGGGAAGGAAGAGCATGCCAGAGCAGACTGGCTGACCACCAAACCCCAAGCGCATTATATAACTGGGCTCTCTTCCCTTTGCCCATCTGACAAAACACATAAAGCCACTCCTAAATCCACCAGGCAGCAGCCCCAGCACCAGGGAGCTGAAACTGAGAGCTGGCCGGGGAACACAGCGCTTCCAATCAGCAGGGAAGCAGAGCAGTGTTTCTAATCCTGTATGGTAGAAATAAGGCTGGAAGGAACGTCAGTCCTTGGCGCTGTCCCCTGGCTCAAGGCAGGTCCAGCTCTACTTGTGTTACTCCTGATGGGAGTCCAGCCTGTCCTTGGAGATTCTGCGACTCCCCCAGCAATTTATTCCAGTGCTTCTCCAGTCTGTCGAGGCCTGTCCTACAGTATCCATCTGCAAGTGAAGGAACTTACTTGCTAACAAGCTGCCACACCAGGGCTGGTACCAGAAAAGCAGCGTAGAATTCTTAGGTGCTGTCTTCCAGCACATGAACACACCATCTTATCCACACCTGCTAGATCAGTGGCATAGTGAGAGGCAGAGCTGACAACACTTAACAACATCACCACAGAAACCCCAATGATGTCAACAAGTGATACCTGTTCTCCCTGGGTGGTATGTGTGTGGGGAGACAGAGATGGGGAAGCAGAACAAGAATTGAAGAGGATCTAAGCTGCACCTGGAAGAGCAGGAGGCTGGAGATGGATGGGGAACATACCGTGCACTGCGCCAAGGCAGCTGAGATTTGCTGGATATCATCAACTGTGTTCACCTTCAATGAGTTCAGGATTTCTGTGATATTATTGCGAGTCCAGGTCCGGAGTTCAAATTCATTCCCAGTCTCAGGTTCCAGAAGCACGGACCGCTCATACTGGGGGCGATAAAATCAGGTAGAGTGAGGAAAAGTATCAAGCTGTTTCAGAGGATGACAAGCTGTGCTGAAGTCACCTCTTCCCTGCACTCTGTATCTCCCTGCCTGTGCTTTTCCCCAGAGGGTGACCTAATGAGCTGGTTTTTCAGTAGAACTTCCTCAATTTCACTTGTGCTCTCCAAGCAATTATCTTAACAGCCTTGCACTTGACAGCTAAGCAGTGCATCAATGTGCAGTCCTTATCCAGCTAAGCACAGCGCCTGTGCTCAGGGGGATTGCCCCTGCCTGGCTTACAGGCATGCAGGAGGCTCTTATGGGGGAGGAAAGCATGAGTATAGACGGAAATTCCTGCCCTGCCTACAGGGATGCACCTGGAGGGACCGGACCCTACTTTAGGTAGGCATGAAAGTGAATGCTGCCAGGAGGATGGTGCTCCTACACTGTGGATTAAGAGCCTTTGTATGCAGGCAGAAGATCTTTCTGCAGCACTAGCTCAGCAGTCAGAACAAGGAGGTCTTAGCACCCAGAGCATCACCTGTGCAGCTACAGGGAGTTTCCAGCCCTGCTGAGATGGAGTAGGGTGGCTGGCTTAGGGGAAGCATGAAGGAGCTGGGTAGGTTTCTGTTTCTAAATTCAGCGTTTAGACTTGAATACAAGGGCAAAAACGCAGGCTGCATGTGAGACACTCGGGCTACTGCCTTCTCTGGGACCTCTGTTTTATTTTGCAACCTCTCTGCTTTCCCTGGTCATTGTGTAGTGTGTCTGGAGTTTGTTAGTCTTTCTGATGCAGGAAAATAGCTCCAGCTCAGCTCCCAGCATGCACGTACACTGATTTACATGAAAAACAAGCATTAAGTCATTTCCCTACATTGCTGTACAAAACTTGGCCAAATAACATTATTGGCGATTGCAAGGCCTTCTGGAGGCCCCTCTTGGGCAGAGAGTGCTGCTTTACCTCATTTAAGATGGTGATGAGGGCCAGAGAGTACTCAATGACCTGTTGAGGGTCCCTTTGTTTCACTAAGCCCCGGAGCACAGTGTCAGTTTGATTGTAGAGCCAGTGGGAGAGGCTGGGGAACCCCTCAGGTAAGCCGATTTCCATGGAGCTGCCAAGGGAAAGAGGTATTTGGGTTAAGTGCAGACTATCAAATGGGGCTGGGGCAAGGGGGCAGAATCTGCCCTTCAGCTGGGAAGGATACAGAAGGGAAGCAGGTGGTTAAACACGGATGACAGCACTACTGACGCCCTGGTACCCAGTTTGCACCAACTGCATGTAGGAACATCACGGACCTGAAATCTGATTCTTCACTGGTCCAACTCTGTGAAGCTGCAGGTGTAGGACGCACACAGGTGCATTGAACCCAGAGGAGAAAATCCAGGTTTGGTTTGATGGAGTACAAAGAGCACTTAAAAATAGGGTCGGTGTGCTGGGAGGAGCCGCACTGCTTTTGGCATTGTTCCCTGGGGTCTGAGGAACAGCTGGGACACAGATTCTCCTCCGCAGGCACTGCAGGACCATAAAACCCCAGCCTGGGAGGCCGGGACCACATGTACAGTGTGGGGAGCTGCAAATCAGCCTTAAGAAGAAGCAGTCCTGCAGCTTGGCCAGGCAGCAGAGACCTGCTCAGAATGCTCAGAACCTGTGGGCACCTGTCACCTGCGTGGCACACACTGGAAACCAAGGGGCATTTGCAGAAGAGATAACTGGGCTTTCATGGTACTGGCCCTGCTGAGACTCAAGCTGCAATCCCTTCCACCCTATTCCACCCTAATGCACGTGCTCTCCACCTTGGCTACATAAGATCTCCCTGTCTCTCAGCAGCAGGACACCAGGCAACCCCCAGCCCCAGAGCCTGGTGCTGTCCACTCTCCTTTGAGGTCTCCTGATGCAGAGAAGGTGGTGGAACACAGAGCATAGAGATCTGAGAAAGTGACATTGTGCCTTCAAAGCAAGTTGTCACCAGGGAATTAAGGAAGTGGCCAGGAAAGTAGTAATGTATGCGAAAGTCTCCTCCTTGAGCAATAATCCACAAAGCCTGGAATTCTCTGTATTGCACTTCTGATGAGCCTCCCCTTGCCTTCCTGCCAACAGCCTCTTACAGGAGGCAAACACTTCACCCAGGATCTGCCAAGCCCTTCAGGACTGGGACCCCGTGATCAAACCATAAGACTGTGATTCAGGAGCCTAGGCTGGACACTGGCGCTGCCGTGTAAGCTCAGCCTGTGAGCAGTGGGTCTTACCGGTTAATGGCCACCACGGTCGCTCCCAGCTGGTCCTGAACAAGGACTGACACAGACACCATGAAGCCACTCTCATGAAAGCCCGGGGGCAGGAAGGCGCTGTGCTCGGCACGGCTACCCTTGTACACACAGAACTCATGGTAGTGCCCGGCCCTGCGGCGGGATGCCAGGAGAATGTACACCAGTGGGCCCTCCGCGTCCTCCGTGTCTCGCCAGCCTGCAAAACAAACCCAAACAGGGGGTCTGACAGGGGCAAGGGCATAGGGGGGCTGTAGCCACCATCCCAAAGCCCAGCTCATCCATCAGAGCTGGCAGTGCCTGGCAGTGGCACTTCCCTTCCCTGGTGCGTCCCACCCCGCTCATCCCTTCAGCATGGCATCTTCACCGCTGCCGCCAGCAAGGGGTCACCCTGCTCTGGCAGAGGGACAGGTCATCCCCACCATTAGGGGACAGCTTAAGGGCTCTGCTGGTCTAGAGGGATGTCTTCAGGGCCTGCAATGTAAAGCTCTGACCCTCTTTGAATTTTACTGATGTTTAGGGGTTTTCTGCCTAGGTGTTTGGGTCCTGTAACGTTTAAAGGTATTTGTGAAGAGTTCATGAGCAAAATAAAAATCGAAATAACTTTACTTGGGCTGGGAACAGTACTGACCCAAGGTTGCACTTCTATACAAGCCCTGCAAAGCCTGACATTAGACAGAGGCTCAGCGCAGACCTCAGGTAGTTCAACATCTCAGGAACAACTGAATCTAGGATAAAACCTGCACAAAGGTTTCCTTGGACCTCCCAGGAATTATGGGGATTCTTGTGGGAGCCGGGCAGTTCGGAAATTCACTGTGCATTTGCCAGTGAGCATCAGTGAAGGTGCTGGCTCTGCCAGGGCTTGCTGTACTGGACATCGACCAGTTGCTCTGTATCCTGCGTTTCACTTCAGCTTAAAAACAATCACTAAGAGCTAAAATTCCCACCGCTACAAAGAGGTATTGATTTCATAATTATTCTGGGTAGCTCAAAATATAGCAAAGTTACAATCGTATCGTGCTGAATACACTTCTGCTGCTCTCCCAGCTTAAGCTGGGTTTTGGTGATCAGCCTCCCCGAGAACCAGCAGAATTCATCATCTCCTCTGCAGCGTGGCTTCCCAGCATTTGTGCACAGACAGCATTAATCTCCAACACTAATCATTTGGGGAAATATGGTTTTCAAAGGCACTTATTCCTTGGCCCAAGGCTACAGGACGTCAGCCAGGCCACTTTTCCAAAGCTACACTCATTGTTGCTGTCTCTGCAGCTGGTTGAGAAGGTAACTGCCTACGGCAACATCCAGCCCACATGGCAGAGAAGGCCCCAGTGCTTTGTCTTTTGACTCTTCCCACATATGTGTGACTCAGTTTTGGGCACCTATCTTCTTTTTCCTGCATCGAAATACCAGTTTCTTCTGCAAGTACTGTCCCGGCCTGGATACCACCATTAAACTACATGAATTAGGATTTTTAAAAGTGCCTGCCTGCTACCATGAATTTTAGAACTCCATAATTTGGGCACACAAAGCTGCTCATGGTCCAAGCTTTGGGGATCAGAAATGGAAAGTTCCACTTCTCAACTCAGGCCTGGCAAATGGTGTCCTGGGGTAGGAGCTCAGGGTAAAGAAAACATCTGTGGGAAGAAGGGCAGCTGGCAACACACTGGATAGGAAACCTTTGCCCATGAGGAGCAGAGAGGGCTGGGAAGTGTCCAGCACCATTGTCCACAGGCTCTCACCTGCACACTCAAAGTGGACCTTCGTCATCAGTGCCCTGAGGGGTCCTTTGGGAGACAGCTGACAGGATCCTCCAACGGGCGGCTGGTTTGGGAGCAGATCGATGGAGGCGAATCCTTCCTCTCCTGTTGTGAGGTCTGTGATGTGAAGGGTAAAAGTATATCCCTCCCCATCCTTCAGTGCCCCTTGCCTCAAGACCAGGTTCATTCCTGTGTTGCCAGTGGAGGTAGTTTTTTTGTCCAGGATGAGCGACTTGTTTTTAAAGCTGTGTGCTGCCCATCTCTATAGAGACGAAGAGGGGAAAGACAGGAGAGGTTTTGTTTAAATCTTTAGTTATGTCCTTAAAATGTTTTCAGATTGAGTCTCTTATAAAAAGTAACAGATTTCTAGTAGGACCGTCTGCCAAATTTGCAGTTGATAATTCAGCTTTAGTCTTGTGTGCTACAGTAACAAGAACTGGAACCATTCCAAAATGTCTGGTGGGAATATTTCCACTGTGAGATCTACTTTAGTCTCTGGGATTACATCACCCTCCGACAGAATATTTCATAATACAGAATACAAAACACAGGAAATAAATTAAGTACTGGTGGAGTCTCCGTGGGATACCATGTTTTATATGCTTCAAGCTGAACGTGTCCTGAATGGTTACTGTTAATAGCACAAATGTACAATTGCGATAACAAGAGGAACAAAGAGATAGCCAGCCAGAAAATGCCATGCAAGTACATGCTGGGCTCACTGGGAGCGATACAGACTAGCTCTCGCAACAGGACTTCTATTTCTGAGACCTGCTTAATTCAACAGGTTGCAGAGATGCTGCATAATGGAATCTGTAATTAGAAGAGGGCATGAGGGACTTGGGGGATCAGAAGAGACTGAACAACCTCTGCTTGAGCCACCAAAATATCGGGCAAAATGCCAATCAGCAGGGAGAAAACACTTTACAAACCTCTTCTGGGAAAAAAAGTGGCTTTTGTGTGAAAAGAGCTAGTCATTCATGGACTTGGTTTGAAAATGACGCATCAAGGACTTGCCCTCAAGTAGGCTGAGACACACTGATGAAGGACTGACAGGCCATGTATCCCGCAGCCTGCAGGCACAACCCAGGGCAAAGGAAAGCTCTGGACATCTCACAGGTGTTCCAGTGGTTACAGGACATGGGGAAGCTGCTTCACAGGCTCTCCTAGCCTTCTCCATGCTGCCGAGGTACGGCACGCCACACAGGAGCCCCATATCGCACCAGGCAATATGATTTTAAAATTCTGACTCTGCAAGCCAGTCCTGCAGCCAGTTCCAGGGGCTGTGATGAAGAGACCAGTACCAGCCAGCCTCCATCCCCTCAGCCAGACCCAGCCTGCCACTGCAATTATGGTCTGAGATTGTTTCCCCTCCTTGCCCCTACGGCAGTTCAGGTCCAGGACTTTACTTCTCACACAGCTCTTTCTGGCCTGTCCTCTCTGATTCCACCCTTCTCCTTGAAGTCCACCAAAAGCGAAGCAAAGACCAGCGTTGCTAATGACTTTACCCCAAGCTTGGAGTCGTTGTGACAGTTCTGGCAGGTCCCCTCCAGGTAGATGTAGGAGCTCTTGCTAACTTCGTAGACAGACTGAGCCTTGCAGGAAACGCACTCCAGGGACACGATAGGGACTCCACCCCTCTTGATGAACACCTGGGAAAGCAAGAGGCTTCATCAGGAGATCTGAGACGAAAATGCAGACATCTAACAGGTAAGCAGACAGCCCAGCACCTGGTTCTGCAAGGAGAAATTGCTCTGCACCAGCCCAGTCAGTGCTAAGGAAACAGCAGACAGGGATTTCCAAAGGATTTCAGGTCAGGCTTAAGCTACATCACTCTTCTTACACTGGCCAGGGCAAGTTCTTCTGTCACTGATTTTCAAGAGCCACGCAATGCCAAGCTGGGCTAATCTAGGTAATTCTGGATTTACTTTATTTACACTTTTTAACAACATACATCACTTTCAAAATGTCCCTCTGGTACCCTGTGCTGAATTCCCAGCAAGTCCTGCTTGTGCTGTCAGGTGGGGATGACACTAACTGAAGCACTTTGCTGTACTGACCATCTCAGGACAGCTGTTACACCCCTACAAAAATGGGATCTGCATTAGAGTTTGGAAAAGAAGAGCAGTCTAACTGGGAGAAGGAAAGCCTCCACTGCAGCACAGATCAAACATCTGGTGAGCACCTGCTCTGGGAAGCAACTGCAGCTCTCCTTTGTTTTCTGTGGGCCAAACTCTTGGCCCTGCCTCTGTAGCTGTGAAGTGCCTGACATGGTGGGGTCACAGCAGATCTGCCTTGGACACAGGCTATGGGTCCCTGTCCTCAACTAAATGAGTAGTGTTTACCATCCAGAGTAACAGAGGGCTTGGGTGAGCCAGGGAGCCCGGGTTTACTGTGCTCCCTTGTGCAAAGCCAGGGCACGGTCCTGCTGTCTCCCCCATCCCTGCTTTGATCTACAGAGATTGGACTGGAACCACATGCCACATATCGGGGCCTGACACACGGGCTCTCGAGTGCACTGCCTGTGCAGAGCCATCATCATTTCTGACACTACCTATGTGCCTGAGAGACAGGAATGATGATAAAAATAGCCAGAAAACACAGCTCTCACTGTGCATCAAATGCATTTTGCTTTGCAGCCTGAAAGAATCACCTTTCCCAGAGTGCGGCATGTTTTTCCAGGCTTTTTGCTCAGATCTAAGCTGCGCATCTCAAGATGTCTACCACACCTCCCTGGCAAACCACTCAGAGAGAGGAGAGCTTTAGAAGCACCGGTGGCTCAGACACAACCGTTATTGAGCTCTGACCCCTGTACTTTGTCTAAATTCCTTTAATCCCCGAGGAAATGGGGTTGTCCAGCATTTGACAGAGTCCTCTGCCCTGGCATAATGAATATTCTGAATTCAAAGAAAGACAGTAATGAAGACATTGTTTAATATGGCAGACTTTTAAAAGAGGATAAATATTCCACAGCACTAAGCCGGAGCGCATTGAAGCTTCATTCATTCCTACAGTATTTGCAAATTTCCTGCGACACTGGAATCATTGTTTTGCGCTCATGCATGGAAACCAGATAGTACGGAATGTCCTTGAAAGACTATCAATTTAATTTTTTTCTTTTTATCCTTCAGCTTTGGTTTAAAACCCAGGCAGTAAGAGTTTCCACTTTCAGGCTAACTATATCTCTAATTGCCAAACGCACCACGATGAATGTTTCTGACATAAACCATAACTGCTGTCGGACTGCAGTTGCATTCAGCGTTAGGCTTAATTTGACATAAACAACATGCACTTAAAAAAATCCACCCTTAAAAAAAATCATGAGAGAAGAGAGAAACAGGAAGAAGGAGAAAGTAAAATTAACTACCAGCTCTTAGGAAAGTCTCTCTGGGCAAAAATCAGGGAAGAGCCTGATGCTGTGACACGTGAAGAGCCCGGGACTGCCCACAATGCTGGAATTGCTACCGACCACGGGCTCCTTTGCCATCCTCCTATGGCAGATCTGTGGTTGCAGGCTCTCAGTCCCAGGAATAGCAGCCAGTACTGTCCAGGGCTGGGTCTCTAACACAGAGAGGGACTAACACAAGGTCTAAAGGAAGGAAGAAACTAAAAGGACTTGGCAGGACAAGCAAAAAGTGCTGCCCAAGGCAGCTTAAGATGAATAGATCACAGAAATACCAGTGTTTGTTCCTGCCAATGACCTGGACAGGATTGTTTATGGAGCCCCAACGATGCCCTAAAATCTGCTTTCCCTGCCTTCCCGTGCTGGCTGTTGCAGGTAGATAGCGGTTACTTCCCCACCCCCAGCTGAACTGGGCTCTCAAATGGGGCCAGGGGAAGAAGCCTGGGGAACCACCTATGGCTGGGCACGGTCCTGAGCCAGCAACGCTCTCCTATAGAAAATTCCTTAGAAAAAGGGCTGTGGACTCCCAGCTCAGCTGTGTCCAGCAGCAGGCACACAAGGAAAGAAAACGACAGTTGTCTGTGGTACGTACGGTTTGATTTGTTGCCTCAGGACTCATACCCTCCTTCCTGACGGTGAGGTCGAACGTATACTCCACATCTGCTTCTAATACAGCTTTGGAAATTGTGACAATTCCTTCCTTGGCACTGAAATTCAGAGAGCACCCTGCAGCCGAGCTCTGCTTGCAAGGAGAAAAGAACTTTCAAACCCTCCTTGTTACGGGTGCACATCGGGTTAGTCCACAGCCAAAACATTCAGGTCCACACAAATTCCCTGTTACAGATCTTACTGTGCAATGCCACCACTGGGGTGGGAAAAACGGGGTGGTGTGTGGACAATAAAGCACATTATCCTGTTCTTCACGTTAGTAAGCAGTATTTGGAACACTCCTGCATTTCATCTGAGCTTCAAATTCTTATTTTATAGTAATTAATTCTTCATTAAGTAGCTTATAAACATTGCCAAACAACACGAAGAGCTCACATTAAACTCAAAAGTCTAATCCACACACACTCTGCGTCTTTCTGTTTTGAGGTAAAGATAGAAAACAATGACTTTTTACAAGGAAAAGAATCCCACACTCAATCAAAAAATGCTCCTGAGGTGGTTCTCCCATAAGAATTTGAAGGGCAGTTCTCCCTTGCCCTTCTATTACTGTAGGGTCAGACCATTTCAGTGTCTGAGGACAGTGATCTGCTTGCGACCACAGTGACCATGACTTGTCACTTGACTCCTCCAAAGTCTAACTTTGGCCCCTGCTGGAATTAGAGACATTTAACTGTTAATGGGAGAGGGACCTGAGCTCTCAGCGCCCTGGGCGCTCTGTAATGCCTTCAGGTTATGGAACCAGCTACACTGAAACCACGAACCAGAGGCCAAACAGAAGGGAAGCAGCTATGTGAATGCCTCAGCTTCCAGTGCCAACACTTCTGTCCTGCCCAGGGACACTGTGCAGCACCAGACTGCAGCAGGCTGCATGGCACAACTCTTCACACCAATTTTTTTACCACCACCCTGAGCTAGGAATTGGGAAACATTTGTAATCCTCCTTCCAGAGCAGCTTTGTTAAAGATGCTCACAAAAGCTCCCCTCAACACCGCTTTAACCCAGACACATGTTTGTAGTGGAGCTGCTGTGCAGTTGGAGCTCCTAAATGATCACCCTCTCTGGCTGTGCAAAACTGCTCTTACCTTGGAGGAGTATGTACAAGACCAATCGTATAACAAGGGAGTCTGTTCACCATCATCCAAGTTTGGGTCATAGGATTTCTCCCCATCCAAGATTAAGTCCTGAGTGTTGGACCATACACGGTATGATCCCCCATCAATGATTGGGACCAGCTTACTTGGTATCACAGTTACATTGGCAAAGATGCTTTTGGACAGTGGGGTATCTCCAAAGGAGACAATAAAGATGAAGCAATAGTTCCCAACTTCCAGGGCAAGCTTTGGTATAACTAGCTGGGGTCTGTTCACATCAACATTCGGCAGACGGATCCTGCTGGAGTTATCCAAGTTCATGCAGCTAGGTGCTCGGTAGATCTCCCATAGGTGCTCTGTCTGGTACTTGATGCATCCTCGGAGGTCAATCTGTGCCTCTAGGTAGTTCCTTTGGGACCGCTTCATGACTACCTGAGGGGGCAAGGCTAACTCCACCTCTGGCTCCTCACACTCCAGGACTTTGACAGTCACAGTGAGCTGGGCTATGAAGAAGCTGATGAGATTGGTGGCATTCACTTCCACTAGGTAATCCCCAGGGCTCAGGTAAGAATAGTTGGCCACTGCAACCCTGGTCCTTTGAGTGGAAGAGCCATCCCCAAAGGTCCACAGGAACTCAACACTCCTACTGCTGGGCACCACTGCTGCTTCAAATAGTGCTGTCCTGTTGACAAAGGCGTTGGAGGCAGTGAGGGAGACTTGGACTATTGGGTCTTGGACCTGGATGGTTCTGGTGATATTGATACCTCCCAAGTCATTGAAGGCATTGAGGTGAATCTCGAGCAGGCCGGCAGCTTCTGGAGTGTAGGAAACACTTTCTCCTGCCATAGTGACCACAGATCGACCTTGTTCTTTCCACAGGGAGAATTGCCAGGAGAATGACACACGGGTGCCACTTCCCACCTGGGCACTGAAGCTCTTCTCCATGCCCGTGGGTATACCTTCCTCACAGCAATTCAGGAGCCTGACATCATGGATGGCCTCTAGGACAGAGATAAGCACCTGGGCATGTGCGATGCTGATTTGGTTTTGCACTGTCACTGTCACCAAATAATCACCACTCTTGGTGAATTCATGTGTGTACTTGGATCCATTGAGCACCACAGAGTAGTCCCCACTTATGCTCACCAGGTAACTCACAGAGGTACCTGACAACATCCTGATCACAAAGGTGACCTGTTCCCCTGGCTCCACCACCTTCTTGCTGGCAAGAACTTCCAGTCCTTGAATCCTGTCCAGCACTGAGATATTCCTGCTGGCTAGAGCCCAGCTGATGTCATTTGATGCATTCAGATAGACCGTATAAAGCCCTGCTGTGGGGAACATAACTGCCACGGACTGTCCAGTCAACGTGCCATTTGGCACCTCCCAAAGCCATGTCACTTCAGTTCCTTTCTGCAGCTCCCCCTCAAAGACCACTGTAGAGCCCGATGAAACATACCTACAGTCCAGTTCTGCAGTCCCTATACTCAGCCCCTCTACAACCTCTTCTACAGTGATATAAATTGTTGCATTGGTTGAATCCAGTTTGTTTTCTGCTCCAATGACAACCTCTATCACTCCAGGGCTTTGGAAGGAGTGTACAATAAAGGGTTCAGAGGTAACAGGAGAGAAGCCATCACCTAGGTACCAAACATATGTGATGCCAGTACCACTGGTTATGGTGGTACTTATGTTAACAGAGGCATTAATAGCAACTGGGTTGGGGAAGGCATAAGGCTTTAAAAGACCAATGCTCTCAATGAACTCCAGTGTCCTGTTAGCAGTTGCGCATCCCAGCATATTTGTCGCTTTCAGATAAACAGTGTAGTTTCCTGCTTCTAGGATGGTCAAGGAGAAGGTTTTCCCAGTGAAGGTCTGCACAGCATTGCCATCCCTTTGGGCTACCCAGCTGTAAGAGATGTTTGTTCCCTCTCTCACCACTGCCTGCAAATGGAGTGTTTTGTTAGTTGGGAAATAGATGTCCTCCACCAGGTCACTGCTAGCCACCTGCAGGCCTTCGATTTGCTCCAGGACATAGACATAGATGCTGTCCTGCAATGAGCTGATCTTATTCTCTGCTGTCACAATGACATTGAATGTGCCCACAGACCGGAAAGTATAGGAAATTGTGGAGGAGCCTTGGATAGGAGTGCACCGGTCACAGAGGATCCACGAGTAGCGGATGGCACTGCCAGCTACAAGAGTGGCTACAAAACTCACTGAACCATTTAATGGCACCACTGTCCTGCTGGCATTGATGGTCAGCCCGTGGAGCCGACGTTTCACTGTGATGTCGATGGTGGTCTCATTAAAGCTCACATCATTCTGGCCCATCACACTAATAGTGTAATGGCCTGTGTTGTTGTAGGAGTGGGTAGCAATTTGGCCAGGCTGGGTAGTGCCATCTCCGAAGTCCCAACAGTAACTCACTTTCGTTCCATTCATGCTGGCAGAGAACAGGTAGATCTGGTTCAGCTCCAAAACATCTGTCCCGTTATATTCAATCTTTGCTACCCCAACTGGCTCCTGGACTTCCACAAATGCCGTGTCATTGTTGAAAGAGACATTGTTGGAGACAGTCACTGTGACCAGGAAGATCCCTGTGTTCTTGTAGGTGTACGTCACTTCAGTCCCACTCGATCTAGTGGACTCGTTGTTCCCGAAATCCCAGCGGTAGCGGTACTGGTAGAGAGGTATGGCACTGACCTGGAAGCTGCTCTCTTCACCAAGCCTCACAAACTGCTTGGAAGGGAGAAGGGTGACATTAACTATCTCTGGCTCCACACAGACGCTGGTGAAATAGTGAGCCTTGTTAAAACTGCTTGAGAGAGTCAGGGAGAGGGGGAATGTCCCACTTCGGGTGAAGTTGTGCATCACCACAGGGTCCCCACTGATAGTGACATTGGACGAGCCGTCTCCAAAAGTCCAGTCAAAGATGTATTCACCAGGATTCCCTGTCACATACGCAGTGAGCTGCACATCCGGGTGCTCAAGGATGCAAGAAGTAGGCTCTATTTTGAGTACTTCCAGGACAAATATCCGAACAGGCACAGTTTGGGAGACAGAGTTCACAGGATTCATAGCTGTCACGTTCACAGTGCAGTTGATGTCCTTTATGTACACGTGTTCTACCACTGGCACGTGACTCCTCAGCACCGTCCCGTCCCCCATATCGAATATCCAGGTGATACTGTCCCCTGTCTGCACTGAAGCATTAAGGGTCACAGATGCTCCCAGCTCTGCTGCCTCATCTGCAGAAACATGGAGCCCCGTTATCTCTTCAAACACTTGGTAGCATTCAACTGTCTCCACGCTGCTTATGGTATTATTCGCCATCACGGTGATGTTGTATACCCCTCTTCTAGGGTAGCTGTATGTCACTGTAGACTGGCTCTCTGTGAACAGTGAGGACCCATCCCCAAAGTCCCAGGTGTACACAACGCCGTAAGCAGACGGCAATGGACTGGCTCTGAAGGTGACCGGACGGCTCACAACTAAAACATCCTCCTCTACTTCCATCTTCACATCAATCAGATAACTGTGGACGTGAACTGGGGTCAAGTGGGTGAGGTTCTCAAACTGGTTTGACACAAGAACCACCAGGGCGTATTCGCCTGCATAGGAAGAGAGCAGAAAAAGACCAGTCATAAGCACATACTGGTGCAACAGCTTCCTCAGTGCTGCAGCAGCGTGGGGAGCGTGATAGGGGACTGCAAGGTGATACTCCGCTCCTGCACTGAGCACACGCTGGACTTCCCTCCTCCGGTCCAAGACAAGCGAGAATTACAACCAGGCCACGCATGTGAGGAGGAACCATTGAGTAAGAAGCCAGTCCAACATACACAGAGGAAAGATTTTCTTTCTGTTCGCTCACAAAATAGACCACCTTCCTGCTGCCCACAGTGGTGCTCCCTACCCCCATCAGCATGGAGCTTGCCTGCCACTTGTCTATCTGCTGAGGCTGCCCAAAAGGGGACTGTGTGTGGTGGGCCTGCTTCTTACAGCACGGACAAACTTCTCCTAGGAACAGAATTACAGAGGATGGCAACGGCTGGAGACTTCCAGTCACTCGGCTGTTCACTTAGGAACAAAGTAATTACATTCAAGCCATTTTTTTAATTGGAAGGTGCCTTGTAAACCCCATGCAACAAAAATGCCTGAGCCCTTTCTTCCCCAAAGAACCATCCTGAGCATACCTGGGTCTTGATAGATGTGTGAAACATTGTGTTCAATTACAACCTCATGGACACTGGGATCAGGAACAAGGAAAGACTTGTTGTAGGGAGGTTTGAACAGGTATGTCTCCTGGACACCATCTCCAAAATCCCACCTGGAGAAACAAGCAAACCAAGTTACACTGTTCAACAGGAGAATCATGGAAATCCCAGAGGAACCCTAGCCTGGCCTAGGGCTGTCTTTCAGGCTCAGGGCTGGGGTTTCCAGAAAAAACATGGGAAGCATAATGCCAAGTATCAAAGCAGTAGCTGCGCCCAACGCTGCAGAACTGTCGCCATGAGAGGAGTACAGCACTGGTAAGAAGAGGAAGAACCCAATACTAAAGCAACGCTGCAATCCTTTAAAAGAAAAGTATTTCACCCTGAACTATAGCTCCCAGCCAGTGTGACTGAGCCACACTTGGAGGATTTTCAAATTAACTAGACAGCAGCTGAGAAATGGGCCGTTTGACATCAGCTGGCCCTCAGCAGAGAAATAGTGCAGGCAAGACTGGCAAGCTATGCACAGTAAGATCCTAAGTTCAGGCAACTTGCAAAGGACTCACAGGAACATAGCATCCACAGCTGAATCAACCTGAACTCTTGCTGTAAGCTCCACGGTGCTGTTCTGAGGGAGGACCGGCAGGACACCCAACACAGTCAGGTTCTTCATCTTATTCATCATCTCCACCGTGACATTGTAATTGACTGTAAAGTTACTGACGTGGTTGGAAGCGGTGAGCTGGGAAGGACAGTGGGACAAAGAATGCATCTGGGATCACCTTGCCATGTTGCCCTCTCCTGAGAGTGGGCTTTCACTGTACTGAAGAGGTCCCCCCCAGGCAGGCAAGCAGCTTAGGTGCGAGAAGAGTAGCCTCTGGGACAGGGAGGCAGGGGCAATAGTCTGAGTGGGCACTGGAAAGCAGCATAGACTGGAAGGCCACCAACTTGGCAAAGCCACCTGTTGCTGGAACCACCACATCTCCATTACTAAAGTCAGCCCAAGGAAGGACTGGTTCTACAGCAAGAGGACAAGCAGAACGGCTTCTCATCCTGAGACTCCTCTGGCTCTGAACTTGCCAGTTACTCTTTGGCCTGCTTCGACGTGACCTGCACACAGTCTCCAGCCGCTGAGCCCAGGCACTTGCTGCCACCAAGGGGGCAACAGCCACCCAGTTTCCTTAGGACAGTGGCAGACGAGGGACTCCAAGCACAGAGAGCGGGCATGGGAGACACTCATAAAACCAAGCACGCCAAGTGCATCTCCAGCATCCTAGGCGTAGTGGGCACAGAGGGGGAGAGCAAAGTTTGGCAGAGGAGGAAAAGGGAGAATGGATGGGCGAGACACTGAAGAGACATGAAGACAGAAGTAGCGCAGGATCCTCAAAATTATCTAGGCATGTAACGCTGACATGGCACCTAATGATGAAGCGTCTTGCCACCTCCTCACCTGCAAGAGAGCTGAGCTGCTGACAGAAGTGATCTTTCAAATGCAGTTGAACAGAGACCTCCCACCTCAGCAGATAAAAGAAGTTTGTGTCTAGGCTTTTGTGGATCTGTTACGCTGAACCCTGTGGACCCCAGACTAATGCCACCTTGTCAACTCTGTAAGTAAAAGCAATCCAGGCTTGTCAGCACAGTGCTTCCCCCAGCCAATTAGTGCTACTCAGCATAGTGCTGCACCAAGCAAATTAGTGCTAGCATGCCCTTGGAGCTAGGGCTGGTGTCTCTTTAGGAAGCCAGCAGTTACCCTGCAAACAGATAAAGCAGCTTGGAGCCAGACACGGACCCTGCATGGCAGTACAGGGCACGATACTGAAAAATGTTCTGGCCAGAGATAAACTCCTATTCCACAACAGATACCTCCCTCTGCCCAGACACTCTGCTCTGTCCTTCTTCAGGGGTCATGACAAAATCCAGTGTTCTAGTCTGCACCAGCAGAAAGAGAACAGGACAGAGACCAGAACAGCTTGCAGCAGAAGCTCTGTCCTGCCTATGAAAGTCTTATGTTTGCATCCTGCCTCTGCACGGTTATGAATCCACATCTCTGGTCTGCCAAAGCAGCAGCCAGCACCCCGCAGTGGGGCTCCCTGCCACATTCCTGCTGGGGAGGAGTAAGGACAGACTCTCCATGAACAGAAAGGAGAACATGGAGAAAAAAGGAGAAAGCAAAGACAAGGAAAACAGCAAAGTCAGCTGTAAGGGAAGAATACGAAGAAACTTACTATTTGCATTTGCAAGAGCAGCTCAGTGAGAAATAGCAGACGAGCTCGTTAGGAGCACAGTGAAAACCTCCTCAACTCAACTCTGCCTTCTCCTATCCCTGCTGCTTTTCCTGCTTAGTTTATGGGATGAAATGGAAACCCAGGACTGAAATGGTATCATGGGAAAGGCCTTGGCTTACCGAAAGCTTGTACACAGCGGGGCTTTGGTAGATAACGTTGAAGACAACATTGTAAAAAGTGAAAGATGGCTTATCATCTACTGTCCATCGGAAAGTCACATCTGACCCAGCTTCCATCACAGGGACGTAGCTCTGAAAGGCATGAGGACACTTTATACTAGTGCAAGAGAAAAGCATGCACAGCACTTCCCAGATCTCCAGTTAAACCGGAGAGGGAGCAGAGCCAGACCGGGAGCCATCACAAACCTGTAAGGCATCACCCTCAGAGCATGACACAGAGGTGCAAGATCACCTGTGGCTTTGTTGCTGATAGAGAAATGCAGACCCTGATGCCATAAATCAATAGCAGAGCAAGGAGCAGAACCCATACTGCCTGCTCCCACACCTGAGTGCTCTGCTCTTGTGATCAGGTCTGTCTTGCTGGCTAAAAAACTTTACGACGTCTTTGCGGAAACAACTCAGCTTTAGCTACACCTGTAAGCTGAGTCTCTCACCCTTGTCCATTGATAGTGCTTGACCCAAAGGCTAAAATGGTTGACCTGCACTGGACAGGGTAGGCTCCCTCCTCATTCCTACAGCGCCTCCTGAGCAGACCATGGCAGCCAGGAAGGGTGAGACCAACAGGCATTGCAGGCGCAGCGTTCTGCCATAAGCAGCCAGAGGTTGAACAGAGCATTTCATAGATACCAATGGGCAGTTACTGAACAGGTTTCCAGGGCTCAGATGTAGCTCTGGCAACAGGGGACTGGAGAAAAAAAAAGACTGCAAACACCAGAGTAACTCCAAGACTTTGATGGATGGATGGACGAGACATTTTTATAGCTTCACCCAGCTGATATAACGATTTAGCAGAGCAAATCTAAACACTAAAGGAATAACTATCTTGACAAGACAAAGGAAGGTAAATACTGGCCTTTCATAATGCCTCCAGTTTTCTGTGGAACTGGAAAGACAGTATTCCCCTCACAGGAGGTGCTGCCTCACCTCTGAGGGAATTAAAAGTGAACAAACAACTGAGCCGCCTTCCTGCTGGAGAGCACCTTTCTGCTTTCTGCCACATGCCTGTGTCTGCAGCAGCGCTGTCTGCGTGGCCTGGGAGCTGGCGCTTAGCAGCAAGCAGTGCTACACCTGACCAGTGTGGAGCTGAGCCCCAGCCGCCCTCAGGAGCCAAACACACATTGTTAGCAGTAAAGGCTAAAAACACTACTGATGAATTAAAAGCAGCAGTAATCACTCACCACTCGTGTATTTAGCAGCACTCTGCTCTCAGGGTCAGGGGTGGCCCGCAGTCCGCGGATGGGTTCCTCCACTTTCACTGTGATGGTGATGTTCTGGGAGCTCACAGTGTTTTCCGCAACAAGCACGTGGGTGCTCACCCCCTCCCTCAGGCTGCTCAGGCTGACCACAGCAAACCAGGTGTCGTTGGTCTCCCTGGCACACTCTGCCGTCAGCGGTGCAACAGCCACTGGGCAGGACCCCTCGAAGGGGAAGGTGTGGTTGTCTCCCAACCAGCGAGCTGTCGCATTCACCCCTGAGGAGAGTTTGACAACCAGGGTAGTGTGGTTGGATGGCAGGTAGACTCTGCCGCCCTGAGGAGTAGGGTGGATGACATGCAGGCCTGACACCCAGGAAGCCACCCAGAAACTACAAGACAGATTGGCGCTGAAGACCCCGTTGTCCACACTGGCTCTGACTGTGTAGCGACCTGGATGCTCCAGTCCTGTGTTGTGGGGGCTGATCACTGGGACCAGCTGTTCCTCAGCATAGTGAACTCGGAGAGAGCAAACAGTGCTATTTATCCAGGTGGCACCAATGGAGCTGTCGGACAGGCCAAGTGCCCACTCTGAAGAGTTAATGCTTAAGACGTTGGTTCTGTAAGGGGATGTGGTACTTGGTTGGCACTGGAGGAGTGAGCCCAAACCTGCATTGTGCTGGATACTGAAGACATCCTCAGCCCTGACAAAAATATCTTCTTTTCTGAATGTGACCTGCAGAGAAAGAAGAAGTTTTTGGATTGATGCCTCAAGGTAAGAGCACTCAGCACCGAACTCTTGCCTGACAAGACAGCTGGATTCACTGCCAAGTGGAAACCAAAAGCCACAGATCCAAACACAGCATGGGGAGACATTTCACCACCCTGCTCTCTTTGGCCACTCTGAATCAAATGTGCTAACATGGAAGTCAGCTTTATGCTCTATCTCCACTTCCTAGGTGCAATGGGAATAGCCCAGGAACTCTGCACAGCCTGTTGACCAACTGTGCTATTGCCACAGGTTACTGCAAGAAGTCCATGGCTCAGAGCTGGGAAGACAGAAAGTGGTGGCATGTGTGACACTGGGCAAGTAATTTCATTTGAATGGACTTCAGTATCTCCATCTGCAAATTGGGAACAAATCTTTATTTACCCAAAGCATTCAAGAGAAAAGCGCCCCACCTACTCACTGGTTACAGCAGCTAATGAATACTGACCAGATACTGAGAAGAAGGGCCAGCTGGTATCGTAAAGAGAAATTCCTTGATGAGTTCATAGCTGAGCTGGCTTTCATTGTGCTGAAGGGAAACGGGGGTAGGGCTGCTGGCAAGAGAACTGTTGTCACACTCGGTCGCATTGCAGCAGTTGTTTAGTGATGAGCACAAATTAGTCAAATGACACCACTGGAAACCAGGAGGACATTCAAGTAGAGTCCAGTTCCTGTCATCCTGAGCAGTGGGGAATGGTTCGGTAGCATTTTCTCCCTCCTGGTGGTCTGGAAGAAGTGAAAGAGAAAGCAACATTTCTAGCGCACTTTGCTCCAAATTCACCATTTTTCTCCGCTCTTAGTAAAAGCTGCAACTGCAATGCACCCTGGTACTACCTAAGACAAGTGTCCTGTTTTACGGGAAAGTTTCACAAAGGCACGAAGATTGTTCAAAACAAACTTAGTCTCTTTTCCAGTGAGAATGCACCAATTTGCAAACTAAGAGATCTATGTTCAAGCAAAAGTGAGTCCAAGCAAAAGCAGAGCTGGCTTGACACTGAAAACACATTAAGCAACTTTTCTTAAGTTAATGTTTCCCTGTCAAAGTATCAGCTTTTCAGTGTCAAAAAATATCCTTTTGTAACCAGCCAACCCTATGGCTATAGCAAACATTCTGCTGCAAAATTAATCGTTGCCAAAACTGTGACTATCAAGCTGTTGTACAAGGAATAAAAGCCTTATTAGATTATCTCATCCATCAGGAAGAAACAGACTCAGGAAAATGTTCTCCCTTGTTAACCTGTGGGGCCAGATGGACCAGAAGACATTCCTGTTTGACATGTCATGTCTTCCCAAAGTATAAAAGCATAACTCAGAAGATTAATTCACTTTTACACGTTCCTCACATTCACATTTTCTTCACACATTCAGACAGGTTTCTCCGTCTATTAATTTTTCCAGGACAACCACTTCTCCAAGGTAACCTCAGGCTGTTCCATCATACCTGCAGATTTTGCACTTGAGTCTGCTCAAAAAATTGAACCACACCTCTGGGCCTTTAAGGCTGCAAACCTTCTGCCTTGAAGACAGAGGGTCTACAAGAAGGCCACACACACTCAGTTTGAGATAGCCCTGATGGCGTCAGCTTTAACAATACCAAAAGTGTTGAGAGGAGATGCCTCACCTTCCCCATCTATTGGTCTATGCACCTGGAACCTCACTTGAACAGGCTGATGCAGTTCCTGTGTCACAAACTCCAGGGCAGTCAAATATCCCTCGTGCCTGAATGCCAGCTCAGGGAACGCCATCACCTGCAAAACAAACAAGGCTCTCACCTGCTTGTGTCTCCCTGGGCTCCCTCTGCAGCAGCAGGATGAGCAAACCCTTCTTACCTCCACAGCTTCCCATGGAGCTGACAGCACATCTTCCGTCACATTTTTCACAGCCTCATGCGTGTCAAACACAGCGTCTCCCACAAAGAAGTTTTCGGCATTTAAGAGAACTGCTGTTTACAAAGGAAATATTTGAACAAAGCCCATGAGACTCAACAAGGCCTGAAGCTATCCCCTGACCCTGCTCATGCTTGCTCACACCATGCAGCAGAGCTGTAGCAGGGCTTGGACCACTCCGGAATCTGTAACTCCAGCTTTACTGGAGAAGTAGCTGCTGTAATCCTGTAGTTCCCTTCTTCTTCTTAGAAGTGTTTTGCTTTCTTTCTCATCCTGCACAAGTAATGTTTGCATTTGCAGTTCTCAGTAATTTTGACTTCTAGGAACTCTGCATATACTTCACCCTTCCAACACCCCGTGATTTGCTTTGAATTTTTGAGCACAAGATCCACTCCCCACCCTCCCTGTCCCCCTGGACTTCGTGAGAAATGTGGCCAGGACCAGCTCGTTTCCACCAGTGGCAAACACCTCTGTCTCATTATTCACAGACAGGTCAGGCACTGGGGACTAAAAACAACCAACACACCAGGGACAGTGAGTTCTGTTCCTAGCGCTGGCTTTTCCTTCTTACATAAATCTTCTCCCATATTTCATGTGCTTTCTGCTTCTCTTTCTTACTCCCTACACTGCTTTGGGAGATCTGGGAGGGTGCATAAACACAGACCTGCAGAGCACACAGCACGTAAAAGCTCATCCAATGATCTCCAAGACCCTATAGTCTTTTAAGTCACGAGAACCCAACATCTCACAAACTACAAGATGCCACAGAAGGACAGCAAGAGTCACCAAGGCAGCACCATGGCCTCATCCTGGCAGCAGCAGAGACTGCTCAAATAAGACAGAAAAGCTATATTCAAAGCTCTGTCTCGCAGCTTCGTCCCTCTCTACTTCTATTGATGGCAAAGATTGGAGTGGGCCAAATTCTCCCCTTTGGGCTGAAGCCAGGTTTCTGAAAGTTTCCCAGTCGAGCCTCTGTTGGGAATATTGTGGTTGTTGTCAGTCCCGCTTGATCTGGGATGATGCTCTGGATGACCCCTGCCATGCATCTCTACTTTGCCTTGGCATGCACTAGTGAGCAGGATGCCCACCTGCCCACAATGCCAGCACATAGTATAAGAAAAGCAGAGCCCACCTTTTGGCTTGTACTCGCAAACGTAGCTGTGCTTGGCCATGCACAGGTCTGTGTTACACTGGCCTGTTGGGCCCATCCGGACACAGTGGTCAGCGTTTGACGGATGCGGTTCTCCTGGCAGCCAGTTCTGACAGCTCTCCAGATTAAATCCTTCGCCTCTTTGCTGCGCTCCAGTGCTTGCAAAATCATTGAATCCAATCCAGACATCGAGGCTCCTTCAAAAAAAAAAAAAGAAGGGGGGGGGAGGATTTCAGGAAATCATGAGTATTAGAAAGATCTGGGACAGATGCCATCTATGGTTCTCTATGAAAATAATAATAACAACAGCTTCATCCGGGTGTCACGGCCTGCATTTAATAGAGCCTTTTAGTTACTAAAGGATTTCAGTATCCATTCTACCACCAGAACCTGGCTCTTCAGTAACAGCTCTTTCACGGCACACCATCCTGCTGTCTACCAGCCCTTCAAACCTCCGTCCTATGGTCTACAGAAAGCCACCTGCCCTCTGGTATACTGAGGGGACAGCTGAGCCAAAAGGATCTAGATAGAGCAATCAACACCAACGCTACAGTGCAGCAGAGCTGGGAGGGAGAAGCAGCTCAGGGAGTCACTGTGTACAGCTGAGTCAGATCCTTGATGATCGTTGTCCCACAACTTGAGTCAGCCCATTCCCAAAATGCCAGTGTCTCTCGCTCAAGTTACAAGAGGACCCCGTTGAAGGCTCTGTCAGCACCACAGAGCTCGTGACATACTGGTAAGCACTGATTCACACCAGCCACAAATGGTACAGCACAAAGATATCAGAGAGGGTAATGAGATGACACTGGCTGGAGAGGAGAACCACGAGGTTTTATTGCTTTCAGAAATTCCCAGCAGTCCCTCCAATTGTACATCTTCTGCTTCCCCAGGCTGAAGTTGCTTCCTTCATGTCCATGTGTTTGTTTATATCACCACGCTGCCTGGCTTACCCTCCCAAAACTTTCACTTTATTTCTGCAGACCTGGGGAATTTGCCACTAGTCAATTGTCCACTGCAAGTGAAACTGGCACCAGTGCAGGATTAAACCTCAGATGGTGCCAGATACAGGAGCTCTTGTTCAAATCTTTGATGCAGCTACTGGGAGAGCATCAACTCCTCAGCCACCACCGAAAGGCAGCAGCCGTAGCGGGGCCAAGACACTGGCAGCAGAGGCCAAAGCACTGTAGGCAGATGAATCCCACATACACAAGAAACTGACAGGATCATTTTAGGAAGATGAAATGTCCCTTCCACATTTGGAAACTGGTTTGAATCCCAGCAGCGATTCTGGTGGAAAGTGCAGAGCGGTCTTTCATAGCCACAAACAGCCTGGACAACTGTTTCTAATCGCACCCAGCAGAAAGTGAGGCATTTGTTCCATATTAACTTCGGATGGCGGGGGGAGCAACCTCATCATGCACCCTCGAAATCCCCAGCTCCTTCTCCATGCTCCCTCCTGCAGGTTGGAATCAATTCTGCTACGGCCTTGCCCCTCCACTCCGGTGTGCTCCCGGGGTGGTACAACTGTTCTGCAAAAAGCAGAGGAGGGAGATAACTGGTGTCTCTCCACCACTAGGCTCACACCAGATGAAATGATTCATGAGGTCATGCTGAAAAACGATGACAAAAATAACTGTTCCGTGAATGAGTAGTTTTCATAGCAAATAAGATTAAAAAATAAATAACCGCTGCGTTCTGCTCCCGAACCACTGGCAGGGGATTAGGGAGAACAGGCTAAGAAACTGCCTGTTTGCTGCCATCAGTAAAACTTTGATAGAGATTTTCCTTTTCTAATTCCAGCTATGATCTAACTACAAGTCATCAAAAAAAAAAAGAAAAAAAAAAAGAAGGCGGCTGGCTGGCTTTCTTCCCACTCCTGCCCCACTGCTTGGCCTGTTACCTTTCAGAAAGGAAAAAGAGGACTCTAGACATCCTTTTTTGAAGCAAGGTGTGAGCATCCCTCTGCCTCTAAGGAAGGACCAGGCTGCCTTGCTCAGGGCAGCAGGAGCAGAACGAAGCCTGAGGACGTTTGGAAGGGGAGAGGGGCTCCCTGCGCTGCCTCAGAGGGGAAAGTGGGGTCCCCTGGAAGGGGTGTGGGTTGGAGCACTCTGCTTCTGGAGGCAGGGAGGGGACCAGCCCAGTGTATACTGCTCCTGGGGAGGCCATCAAACGGCAGGAGTGAAGGAGAGGAGAGAGCAGTCCTCGCTGATGCATGCTCTAATGGGAAACAGATTTCTGCTTCTGTCATTTTCCCACACGAAACTATGGAGGCTGCGTGTTCCAAAAACCTGCGGCTTGGTTGATTTGTCTGTTATCGCCAGGGAAATCGCATCCTGGAACTGCCTCATTCATGTTTATCTGAATGGATTAATAAAATAAATACATGAAATAAAGGGGACTAAAGAGCAACGTGGGGCAGCAGCTGGGAAACAGCTTGGGCGGCTCGTTCCCTTCTGAGGTCTCATGATTTCCTTGTGCTGCAGTCCATCAAAAGCCCTGCACGCAAAGTCTGATAAATCAGTGCACCAAGTGACCAGTCCCTAACCCGCAGGAAGGGACAGACTCCTCTTCCCTGGAGCAGGGACCACATGTTTGCAATCTCAGGATAAATCCCAGTGTGAAGGGAACAGGGTAAGGATACAAATTTGGAAGAAGGGGCTGCGAGACCTTCAGCAGGACTGTTCAAAGCCTATGTTACCAGCAGCTGCTCCCTTCGCATGTGCTTTCTGGGTCGTGTTTATTAAGAGGCCATCTCCAACATCTGCATCTGGGTGAGCTGACAAGAGCTGTCAGGCCCCTGAAAGCTCTCCTGGTCATCCTCCCCCCAAGACGGCTGGTTGTGGAAAGGGCACTTAGAGGGGCGGATTTAATCAAAGGCTGACACTTTCAGTGCTCTCTGTTTATAAAGCCCAAGTCCTGAGGTGGAACAGATGGTGCTGGAGCCTGACACTCGGAGAGGAGCGCTGCTCCTTCTCAGGAGGCGAAAGAACAGTGGAAGAGGTCTGGGTTTCAGTTTGCAGCCATGTCTGGGAGGGTGCAGGATCCCAGCTGGGAAGGAGGATTGCAGCACCGGCCTGGGCTTTGCTAGAGCGGCTGCCGGATGCCACAGTGTCATGCATGGGATTATCCAGCTGTAATTCCGCTGATGGAGGGAGCTGGTTGGAAGGTCACCTTCAGGCCCTGTCTGGCAGCCAAACACTCTCTGGACACGAGCACCTGACCCTCTCCACCATCCTACCCAAGTCTGCATACTTTGCTGAACTCCAAGGTGGAAGGTCTAGTCAGCCCAGCCCCGTTTGCTCCTGACCCTGCACCACTCCGCACCATTTCAGATGCACCCACAGGCACAAATGTAGGGTACAACATGCCCACCAGCAACAATTCCACAATTCCCAGCTCTGACTTCCAGCCTTTCTGCCCCATTCTTCTTCTTCCCTCCTCAGCCTTTAAGCAACGAAGCCAAGTTCATCAAGGGCTCAAGCTCTCCTTATTCCTCCTCTTTGTTCAGCAGCCTCACGCGTACCATCTCCCTGTACTCAGCCTGGACCCGTGTGTCTCTCCAGCCTGACTGGCTGCACAGGGCTACCTGCTGCCACGCTCAGCAGGACCCCCCCCATCCTAACCCCTCTGCAGATGTGACCCCAGGAACACAAGACCTGTCCCTAGGAAATCTTAACCCTTACCATCCTCGCTTACCTGATGACATGAGCAACCAAGAAGTTCTGGATCTCAGGGCTGCTCACAAAAGCCAGCTCTCCGTTGTCATGCTCCTGGCAGTGCTGCTGGGCCTCCAGCCACTCAGCCTTCTCCACCACCAGCTGATAGCAGTGGCTATTGCCCGGAAAAACCAAGCCATCGGGAGGACACATGGGGTGAACTGCTGCATGAGGTAGAACACAAGCATGATGTCCTTTCTATGGGCCCACACACCCCAACCCAATCTGGGGAGCGAGGCTCCAGGAATGTCCCATTCTTCATGAAGCCCATAAATCCCCTTTGCTGTTGAACTGCACTCTGTGCAGTCACCTTCTTGCTGCAGGACAATGCAAAACACTGCCTGGTTAGTCAGGGGAGCAAGGAGTGCCCAAAGGAGTCATCCCTTTACTCCTCATTGAGAAGGAATGGAAAGGGAAGGCCCAGGACTCAGTGCCACCCCTTCCTTACCCAGCGCTCACCCAGCCAACCCTGCTTACCTTTGCTCAGCTCTCCAGCCTCTGCGGTGACACCATACAACACCGTGAGGCCAGTGCCACCTCTGTTGCGGATCCATATGTCCAGACTCTCATTCGTCTTGACTAAGGAAGGACACTGCAGTTCTAACTGTTGGGGTGAAGCCACCACCTCAATTTCTGCCTGCGCATATGAGACCTTGGTGCCCACAAAGATGGTGGCAGTAACATTGTACTGCCCAGGTAAGGCATACATGTGGACAGCTGCGTTTCCAGTGGTGTTGAGAACCTCTGTCTGGTCCCCAAATTCCCACAGTAAAGTGCTGACAGCAATGGGAATACTGACATTGAAGAGCACAGCCTGGTGTAGGCTGTACCGGGGTTGGAGTCCTGTGAAAGACACAGGCAGCTGTGCCTGGAAGTGGGAGGGAACGAGTGATGGGCCACCACAGGTCTGCCCGGACAAATGCTCAGTGCAAAATGGCAAACAACCGGAGGAAGAGTTTGTTTCATGGGCAGTGCCACACAAACACTGCCCCTGGGTGCTGAAACCTCCATATTCCTGGTCTTCAGCATAACAGAGGGCACTGCAGGTCTCCTCAGTGAGGTTCCCAGGGTGAACAGATGTGAAGAGGATGACAAGTTCAGCCCCTTCTGTATGGTTGCTTGTCAGACACGTTATGTATTGAGCTCCTGGGGAAAGAACATAAGATCCTCTTGCAAATTGACACTGTGAAGCCATGGTTTGGTGAAACCCTCCAAGAGACACCACCCCACACCCTTGGGAATGGACTTCTCCTGGGCGGCTCCTACTCCAAGCATTGCCTTTTTGAGACTTGCCTGGGAAGTCTTTAATCCCTCAGAAACAATTTCCAAACTCTTAGTGCTAATTAATGATGACAGAAATAACAAGCCAGTTGCACATATTTATGGAGCAGCAACACTCAGCAAACAAAAGGGGTCTTTGGGAAGCCTGGCAGTCTCATGGGACATGGGGCTGCTGAGTCTGACCCTCAAAGGAGCCCAAAGGACTAGCCACCAAGTAAGACTGAGACAAAAGGTTGTCCCTTGGCTGTACCTTTGTTTGGTCTGGTGCAGCATGTTTCGCTGCATGCTGCCTGGGGCTTCCAGCAACAAGTCTATAACCACAGTTGGACAGAGTGGCACATCAGGGGCATGGGGGAAACGCCACCAGGCTCTCCATCAGGCCCACGCTGGAGCTGCGCAGACACTGCAGCCACCTTCCTCCTTGGGGAGAGCCAAGAGCTTCCCACCTACCTGGAGGCAAAATCTGGTACTAGAAAAGAGGGCAATGCCACACATACAGCCTGCACCCGAGGGGTGTGGAAGGATGCACGTGTATGCATTCATGGGAAGGACGCACAGAAACAACACACGCCTGGCTACAGGGAGCACAAACACATATATGCATGGACTCGCAGGCACGTACAACGATGGCAGCCACAACAGACCCGTTCTCAGAGCAACAGCTCATTCCCTTGAGTTTACTTCCCCCTCACTGGCTTGCAAGGGGTGGGACATTTCTCTGCCACAAAGACACAGGCAGGGCCTCTGCCGCGTGCACAGCCGCAGCCCAGCTGGGACTGCCTGGCCTCCTCTCCAGCTCTGCCCACGCAACTGAGCCATGTTTGCTCCTCTGTTTCTGCTGGTTGCTACAACATCTCCCCCCAAACATCTCAACAGCTCCAGCCTTGCATGATCTTCCCATATCGAATCCATCCAACTGTCCAGCTTTCTCCATGGCCTTCCTGCAAACGCTAAGCCACTTTTCTTACGAAAGTCCCGTGAAGAGGACCACAGCATGAGAACTACTTTGCTTTTTAACACCAGCCTAGTCATACTTCTTCGCTCCCTGCTGGTCAGTAACAACTGTCAGTAGCTGGCAGGCTGTCCCCAGCCTACTCCCATTACACTGAATTACCCAGAAGACAGCTTTACGTTATTGTTTCTACACTAACTTAAGTGTTCAAGAGGCGAACAACTCATTATCCAGGGGAATAACAGTGCCAGTGTTATCCCTCTTGATAATTCCAGCACCAGGCAACCTATGCACTAGTGAGGTGCTGCAAGGCTGGGTTAACTTTGTTGGGGAAAGCAGAGCAACCACCACCCAGGTTTTGGCCCTGGGAGAGCACTGCTCTTCACCAGGCAGCTCAGCTGGCTCCCACCAGCTCTGGTTCCCTCAGCACTCATCGCTGCATCCTCCCATCATGCATTAAAGGAGATGCCCAATCCTATCGTGGGGAGCACTCACTCTCCCTCCCTCTCTCTTACTCAAACAGAGCTGAGCATCTGGGCAGGATTAGTTCTCTTAGGGCTCCCCCTTCCCACCCTCCACTTAAACACTGCCTGATGCTTCTGCTAGCCAAGGCAGTCAGAAAAATGCACCTGGAGCAGGCAACAGGCTGTAGACCAGGGCATTGTTCATTCAACTCTCCTGCCATGGAGTCCTGTCACCTGCAAAGATTCAACTTAGCATATCATCAGGTCCCATCAACTCCAATGAGATTTCACTGCTTAAAGTGAGACTGTTAAAAGCTTGAGAGAACGAAGGCCTGAAGCCGGTGGTTATGGAGCTAGTGTCATCTGATGGCTGGCTGAAGTTTAGTCTATGATAAGTCTGCTGATCTCAGCCCTGGTGTGACCAACTCAATCCTTAAGGCAGCAAGGTACAGTCATATGCTACCATTATTTGCTTAATTAGATTAGAACTGGTGACATGAGATCTAAAGAGGTCTAGATGTGATCCCCAGCTGCCCTTGGGCCCATCATTTCTACTCCTTTAGTCATCTCCCCCACCACAGCCCGCAGCATTTCCTTACCACAAGTAGCATTGACGAACAAGACATCGAAGAGAGAAAGGTTTGCCACCTCAGGAGGGTGAGTGCATCTCGTATCTGACGCTTGAATAACTTTCACTTTTCTGTCTTCCACCCAACGGGGCAACCAGGAAAGTTTGCAGTCACAAACAAATGGATTCCAACTTAAGTTTCTGTAACAGGGAGATAAGACAAAAGTTAGGCATTAACTTGACATGTGCTCAGTGTTAATTACAGCAGTGTGCAGATCCCTCACTGTTCCCATCTGTGCCACTCCACTGAGATGCTTCAGAAAGAACCGCGAGGGGAGTTAATGAATAGGGAATCAAGCAATAATTAACATGATTTTTCTAGAGGCTAGAATTAGGCAAGTACTCCAAGTACTTTTTTCACTCTACAAATAATTGTTGCAATTAGACACAAATTACAGACACAATCTTATATTTAAAATAGTCTGCCATCTAACAGCCATTGGATGTAATGGCAGCCTCTCCAGCTAAGGGAGACTATTTACAGCTCCATTAAAAAATAGCTAAGAGAATAAAATTGATCTGTCAAAAAAGAAATGCAAAGTCAATGATAATCTTTCCATGTGGCAGTTTAATGAAAAGATGGAAACTTTAATTGCAGCTAAGCTTGATCCAAATTACAGCCTTTGGCATTCAGCTGCGAACAGGACAGAGATGGAAAGCTGTTTGTTTAGCTGACGCCAGCTGGGCTGGGCTGCCGCAGGGGTTGAACCCAGGATTTTTATACTGAAAGCACTACTTTGCCGGTCAGCCTTAGCAGGGACAGACTCACTTAGACCTAGCCTGGATCCTTTGTGTCTTTTCAGTGCCACTTGTAAGCAAAAATGCGGAGCTGAAAATGCCCTTTGTGTCTTGTCTTCAGGGAGAATGTGTGGTTGAGCTTTTTTCTTGCTTGCCAAGAGTGACTGCATGGGGTTAATCCTTTGGCCCATTCAGATACAGAACGGCCATTCTGTGGTGTGACTTCACATATCTCTCCTGGAAATGTGTGGCTTCCCCTCATCTCCCTTCACATAATAGCACAGATTTTAATTACTTCAATTAAAAACCACTATAAACCTAAGAACTTGAACCACTTAGGGAGAACATCTTCGAGTGTCTTCAAGTGACTTAAACACCTCACTCAAGGTCTCCTGGGTTGCAGGTCAGTGCCCTTTTCATTAGATCCCCTGATCCCATGGTGTGACTGTACAAACAGGAACAGTAACTGTGACCCCGAGAATGGTCAGAGACAAGAACCTCAGCAGATATGGTGTGGGAGAGAAGCAGGGAAGCCAAGAAGGCAGTGGCAGAAGTTGGAGGTATCCAGGCGACAGAAGCAAAGTCTAGGAAGAGATTAGGCTTGAAGGCCACCAACGGGAGCCAGGAGCAGGACACAGCTTGAGGAAGAAACCGGAGAGTCCAAAAAGCAGCTGCTTGGTTGGGTACGTGCCGCAGATCTCCCCAAGAGAGTGTTGCATCCCACCCAACTGGGAAGGGAAGAGCTGTTTCAAGGAAAGGTCTAAAGAAAGAACTGGGAGACAAAGAAGATGAACTTACATTTCACTTAAATTAAATAAATTATCAAATATTCCATCTTCTAATGTAGAAATCTTGTTGTGGCTTATATCTCTGCAAAAAGAGGGAAAATTAAAAGGAAAGTTCATCATGCTGGTAACAACTTCCTGGCCAACATACAGGATCACCCTCTGTCCCTAGCTCTGCTTGGGTACTAGTTACCCTCTGAACACCTTGAGTCTCAAAAGCCACATACATATAACAGCAAAATGGCCAGCCAGGCATTAAGTCATGGAATCACAGTGTGGTTGAGGTTGGAAGGGACCTCTAGAAGTCATCTGGTCCAAATCCCCTGCTCAAGCAGGGTCACCTAGAGTGGGCTGCCCAGGACCACGTCCAGACTGCTTTTGTGTATCTCCAAGGACGGAGACTCCACAACCTCTCTAGGTGGCCTGTTCCCATGCTCAAGTCCAGTTCCAGTGCTCCAAGTCCTTCCATAAGGCCTCCTCAAAGGATATTTTTGAAATGTAAACATGGCAGGTTGTCCAGGCTGCCAGCTACTCAGCTTGAACCACCAAAGCAGGTTTTGCTTTTGGTTTTTGGCTGTATTGGTGCCTTTTTTGATCTGTCAGTCCAATTTTTCTTCAAAAAACAGTTGATCTTCTCTACGAACCATCAGCAGTTAACAGTGCAAACTCAACTGATCAGCAGCTGAACCAGTGAGTTTGCTAATGGTCAAAGTTCTCTTCTTCTCCTGGTCCACACAGAGTCTGGGCACTTTTTGGGACAGATCAGGGTGTGGTGAGCAATGGGACATCGGGCCTTTGCCCCATTAGTGCTGGGCTCCTCAAAGTACCCTCAGACTCAGTACCCAATTCCCTCAGAAGATAAGTGGGATTTGGACACGACAGCTTTATCATAATTTTCCATGTACTAGCACACATCTTGTGACAAATCTCATTCCCTTGCCTTGATCTCCTCTCCATCTATCAGTACAGCAGGTCAAATACTGCCCGACTCTCTGAATGCCAATAAGCAAATCACTGGACTGTGCAGCTAAATGCCTTGAGGAAGGAGTCCATGGACACATCTATCTGGTGCTCAACATATGAGGGTCGAGCAAGAAAGCGGCTAATTTATGAAACACAAGCATACATTCTAGGTACCAGCTCAAACGTGCAGTAAGGGGCACAGTGTGTACTTACAGTTTTGCCAGAGAAGTCAGACTTTCAAATATCTGAACATCTAAACCACCAATCTTGTTATTGGAAAGATCCCTAGAGAAAGAAAACACAATTTTCAGCTTTCATTCAACTTCATTTTGTCATTCCTCCATTACTAGACCTTAGAAGAGCCCCTCTCCAAACTCCATCCAACTCCAGCCTGGAAGGTTTTGGTGCGTTGAAGTGGAGCTTTTCTCCCAGCTGAACAAAACACCTTTCCCAGCTGTAAAGAATTTGCTGCTCAAAGCTTTGTATAATGTGTAGACAGAGTTTAGGACTATCATTATACACATACCATTCTGCAGCGTATCTAGAGTAATTACAGCCATGACAAATGTATCACTAAATTTGATGTATCCTTCTAAAAAAATATTCAAGTCTAATGTATGTTCAAAGAAGTAATTAAGAAATAATTTAGACTAAAGTAGTAATTAACTTAGAGAAAAAATTATGAGGAACTTCCAAGTCCATTTCTAGTGCCAAAGAACTGATCATTAATTACACAATTGATGCGTTCAACTTTTACATTTTAAAGATCTCTCTGTCTCTCTTTGGAAAAACTTGAAAGGAAAGAAGAAGTAACAAAGAATATTTTCCACTTAAAATCAGGTTAGATTGTCCTTATAAAAAGAACACTGTTTTAAAAAAATCTCTAATCGCCAATAGTCTTCAACTCATCCAAAACAAAATTGTTTCTGTCCTCTAGTCCAGCTCTCTCTCCTCACCCCATGCCCTCTTTTTCAATTTTAAAATGTCACTCGGCTAAGAAGTGAAAGTTTCACTGATCAGTCTCCACTTGTTCCCAATAAACTTCACTCTTTGGTTTCAGATGAATCTCCTTTGGCCAAAACCTTCTTTTAGCAGCATCAAAATACTTATTCCGAGCCCATGCAATGGTTATTATCCTTCAAGGATTTCTGGCAGAGCGCTATGGAGGCGGACAGGGCTGGATTCACTACAGCCGCAGCCGTGCTGTGTCAACAGAGACGTTCCCCTGCCCACCTCCTTTCTCACCTTTTTTCCTAAAAGCATCTCCCATAATTTCTCCTTGCTGTCTCACCTCTTAATTTTATCCCCTAATCAATAAATTCTTGGTTTGATCTGACATTTAAACCTAATTTACCCGAATGAAAAGAATTCTGCCAAACTGGCAGGAAAATTACCTATGATTCCAGGAATCTCTGGGGATAAGTAAGAGGGATGGATGTCTCTTTAAAAGGTTTGAGCTTATTTTCCCTGATTTTGCTGTCCAGGAGTTCTTTGCCAAGTTGAGAGTGGATTCAGAAGAGTTCACCAGCAACATCAATAAAGAAGTCCAAGAAATGTGCAAAATAAAAGCTCAACAAATACATTTAAAAAAAGGATGCTAGCAGAAGTATCTGACCAAGCCAATGTTCTTTTCTCTCGAGGTAGCTGGGACAATAGTTAAAAGAATACAGAGCATCCTTTGCTGAAGGGACACAGACCACACAGGAGTCACATTCTGCACAGGAGACATGAAAGTCACCTCTAAACCCGTTTCCAGCTCCCACTTACAAGACAAACACGGAAGACCAGCTTGGGCTGGAATCCAACTGCTGCCAGCCAGGTCAGATCCTTCCTCAGGGAGGCTCCTCCTCCACCTTTCCTTGAGCATTTTCTATAAACTGTACTCCCCTGCCTCTGCACCTCCTTCCATTACTTGACCAGTTTTGGAAAGGACCAGACCACCAACCAGTTACCTTATGGGGAGACCAGTAAAACCACTTCTCTTCTTTTAAATACCTGGAAATAACCCATTTATTTTTTAGGCAGCACCTCAAGTCCAAGACAGAAGGAAATGGTGTTTCAGCTCTGATGCCTTCTTGCTCCTTACCCAGACAGGAGAGACCTCCAAAACAAACCATTCTGCTGCTAGAAAATCAGGGCTTTGGCATTTCAAAGAGCCTCTTCCAAAGTGCTGCTTGGTTGCACGGAGAAGAGAGCGCGCAGGGCAGGGTGAAGCTCTCAGCATCACAGACGGCACAATCAGTAAGCAGGCATCCAAGCCACACAGGGTACTGGGACAGTCAGCCCCGAGCCCAGCCGCCTCCTCTGCAGCTTTTTCTCCATCTCTCCCATCCTGCTGCTTCCCAAGTAGGAAGGGAAGAACTCCAGCAGGGCAGGTCTGCTTTTCTCCATCCCTCTGCCACAGTGCCAGGCACAGAGGGGTTGGTCCTGAGCCTTCCCCAGCCCTTTACAAATATTGACATTTCATCTCAGAGAAGGCTTTTAAACGTCAGATAAGTGAAGGCTAAGATGCCAAATCCTCAACTCCCAGGGGACAGCCAGCTCCATTCCTACCCGAGAGCAGGACCAGGAATGACTGTGACCTCGTACCTGCTCCAGGAAGATGCAGAGTGGCAGAGCTGCTCCCACCAGCCTCAACAAACATGTAAAATGCAAGTACAGGCAGTAATTCCCCACGCAGTGCTGCTTTTACACAGTGTGTTGGACTGACACTAGATGTCACTGCCTGCTGAGCGGCACGCATGGGGGAAGGAGCTCCTGGTGAACACCAGTGATCCCGCGGGGACTCAAGGGGTACAGGATGCCTGTTGCTTTGCCTGCGGCCAGTGGGTTTTGTTCAGGAAGGGCCAGGAAGAGCTGTCCCCCATAAACTAATAAGTGACAAGCCTCAACCTTCTGATTTGCTCAAGGGACTGTGCTGCTTTGTACGGCCAGGACAGCTGGTGAGGGTGTCTCTGCACTGTCCTGCCCCAGTGACACTCCACAGCATCACAGCAGAAGGGCTGAAGAGGGCTCCTGTGCCTTTTTCCTCTTCTCCTGACAGTACAATTTGGCTGTCATTCTGCACACTGCATCACCAAGCTGATGCTGCCAGATATTATCATCTGAGCTCATCCATCTATCTGGCACTCCCTACTGTCATCCAAAGTAACACTGACCCCACAGCCCAGCACACAGACAAGCTCCACAAGTGGGCTTCAGAGAAGAAAGCTGGGGCTCAGTTCCCAGGTAAGGCTGCTTCAGAGACGCTCTGAACCCCCGGAGGTTATAATTAATCCAAGCTCTGTCTATACCCTGACACTATGTCACTTAACTACAATTCATGTGCTCTGCAAGGGATCCCAAGACCTTGGCTCCCACCTTCTGTCTTCCACAGCCTGAACTCCCGTTCAGGACCTGCAGAGAAGCTGCTGTCCTCCATCCAGACCAGGCACTGGATGGCAACCCACGGGTACATAAAACCAGAGCACAATTCCCTTGCTGTTTTCTACCCCTGCCTTCATGATCTGATGAGGAACCGGTATAAAACCTCCCAGCTTTCAACATCCCTAGAACATTTTGGTGCAGAGTCTGCAAGGGGAGCAAAGCTCCTATTGACAGGACACCTTGGAGAAGCGAGGAATTGTGGCAGATGCCAGCGCCTGCCACCTCCAGCCACGAGTCAGCGAGCTGGGCTCCCAGCCGCCTGCTTGCCTTCTCCCACTGGTCCCTCTCCAACTTGTATGGAAAATCATATTATGCCTTCCTGGCATGGGAAAGATGGCTGTGAACCAAGCTAGGCTGCAGAAAAAAAATAATCAGGAAATACTGAGCAATAAAACCCAATGCAAAAGCTGTGGGACAGAGCTCAGGCTCTTGGTGCCACAAACTGCCACGACTGTATTTTCCCAGCCCACTGCCAGGCTGGAGGAAATTCGGAGCAGGTTCAAAGCAGAGCTGAAGCCAGCAGAAAACAAGGCTCTCCATTGAAATGCACTGCGCACACAGACTGCTGCCCTCTCCATGAGAAGAAAGAAAAATTTAGCTTATTTGTGCCATGGGGAATATTGAGAACACACTGTGCTGCCTGGAAAGGGCAGCTATGGGCAAGTCACAACTTCTTGATCCTGCCTCAGTTTCCACACCTGTAAAATGGAGCTGTTTAACACCAGAGGAGCCTGGGAGGGCTGGCCCACTTCTTCATAGATCTCTGTGGGACAAGGGGCACCAAAACCCACCAACTTTGGCATAGAACAAGCACGTGAAAGATGCGTTACAGAGAGCTCCCCTTGCAGCTCCCTAAGTGCCCCAACAAACACTCAGATGTTTAACTTACATGCCTAGCACAAGAAGTTTTACAAAAACTTCTGGAAGTGGAGCTGGTCATTGGGGGAAGGTGAAGTTTTGGATAAGGAAACGTTTGGTAATGAGAGCACCAACCTGAGCCTTGGGAGCCTTCTGCTCCATCCCAGCTCTGCTACCACCTCCCTGTGTGATGCTGGGTGTACCACTGAACCTCTCCAGAACTATGCGTACCGCAGGGCTAACAGCAGCCCATCTCACGGAGAGTGTTGAGGATGGATCAGTCACAAACACCGCCAGTGAGATCTCCTGCCGATGGAATCAGATAACTTCTGGGGTTAAAAAGCATCGAGCTCTGGCGTGCTCTCGCCTAGCTGCTGCCCTCCACCAGCTGCTGATGGAAGCAGGCAGGAGAGTTTTGTCCCTTCACGATGCTCAGACAGGCTCCACGGCCCCACAGCTGCGAGCCCAGGGCAGCCAGGGGTTTATTTCTGCAGCGCTGTGGTGGACAGGCTTTTTTTGGTGCACTGCTGTTTTTTACTTAATTCCACAGAACATATAATGTTGAGCAGAGTATAGCACGCCTCCGCCTGCCAAGCCTGATGTCATGCTCTCATTATGTCATTTGTGGGCCCGCTCTGCCTTCATTTCACAAAAAAGGGAGGGAAGGGAAGGGGGGGCAGTGCTGGCTTGTGCCTTCCCCAGCCCTTTTGGTGCATGGAGCCCAGCCAGAACAGTAATGGGAAAAGCATCCACAGACGGAGAGAAGCGTCTGTGCAGAGAGGAGAGCTGCAGTAGTTCAGTAGAAAAGAACCTCCAGGTCTGTAAGACACAATAAAAGCTAAAATTTTTGTGGGTCAGTGAAGCTCCAGAGGTGCTAGGGAAAGATGGTGGCTTGGGTACAGTCATATTTCCATCCCGAGTCTGCACAGGAGCCTCTACAGTGGCTACTAAGGGGCCTGCAGCAGTGCAGCAGGGATAAAGCATCCACCCTCCAGGCTGCTGGGTGCAGTTTGTCGGCAAGGGAAAAGCTTTTCTACCTTCCAGCCCACCTTCCTGAGCTGGTCTGGCCCAACAGAACACACAGGGTGAGTACATGGAGCATCTGCAATGGAGAGACCCTGTCCTTTGGGGAAAATCACTTTCTCCCTGCAGATCGGCCAGCCTAGGCTCTCCCCACAAGCCTCCACCAGTCACACAGTCTTCCCTCATCCAGGACAGAACCCCCAGAAATGGAGTCTGCCTCATGTTCGTGTGACCAAACTATGAGTCCTGGGGACACGGATGGGTCCCATTTTGGTCCAGAAACTGTGTTTTAACAGCAGGAGTGGATGCAGGGCCATAGGAACAGCTCTGTCCCTGGGACTAAGGGTCCATCCTGCCCCACATCCCATCCCCAATGGTGGTCAGTATCAGGTGTTGGGGGAGATGCATGAGCAAAGCTCCCAGTGAGCGATCCTTCCCCAACACACTTCCCAGCTCTTGGCAGCCAGCAACAGAGGATGTTCAGAGCCAGAGACAGCATCAGACTGTTGGATTTAACAGTCACCAACAAACTGATCTTCCATGACACCGTCCACCCCTTCCTGAGCCAGCCTGGGCTCCACAAAAACCTACAGCAACAAGCTCTGTAATTCACGTGCTTTACAAAAAAAGTACTTTCTTTGGTTTGTTGAAACCTGTTAGAGGCATCACTTCATTGGATACTGCCTAATTTTCTGCACTGTGAACACTGACTAATTGTTCTTATTTATCTCCTCTGCCCCACTAATGACTCCAGAGACTCTCCCAGATTGCCTGAGTCCTCTCCTTCCCAAGCACATCTTCCAGTGGAAACAGTTCCCCCTTTCTGATCTCAACAAACTCCACAAGCTTCGTCCAAACACGCACCGAAGAATACGAAGGTGCACTGACCCTGGCAGTGCTCATGGCTAAAGCCTTGCAGCAGCCAGGGAGGAGAGGCAACGACCGAAGTGAGCAGCAAACTGAGGCACAGAAAACACCCAGGCAGCGGCGGGTGCCCAGCGATGCTCCGAGCAAAGCCCAGCAATGCTCCCATTTCTCACCCTCACCAAAAGCCAGGCTGCACCATTCCACACTTTGCAACCAAGAGAGGACAAGTGACAGAGGGACATGTAAGATGGCTTGTGAGACACAACGAAGCCCACTGCTTCCAGAGCCCTGGATGCTCTCAGCAGACTGCTTGAGAGGTCGCCTGCACAGCCAAAATGCTGTCTTATGAGTTACCATGGCAAATACTTTTCTAGTCTCCAGGAATAAATGGCACCACGGTGCCTCATGCAGCAGTGCTGTGCTGATACTGCTTGACGTACATAATAGACTTTCCAGAAAAGAGGAGGAAAAACCCTATGTGTTTTTGCATGCTTGAGCCAGGAAAAATTACAGGTTTTTGCTGAACTGATTCCTTTTTTTCTTTGTCTTTTGGCTTGCACCTCTCCTAGGAAGCACAGTAGAAGTAACAGTGCTTGTGTGCAGAGGGGGGAATAGAGATTCTTGCCACAGTGGCTACAGAAACCTGAAAAACCACAGATTTTTCTGTGTGCTGGGTGTGTGGAGCAACGCCATCGTCCTGCACTAGGTGCAGGGACACCCTGGCTGGCAGGCTGGGAGGAACAGTCTCAACAGCTCTCCTACACAATGAGCTCTCAGGCTTTCAGCACAGACAGGAGGGCAACAGCATATGGAGACCTTCATCACCAGCTACTGGTTTCAATCACACCGAAGCAGGGATTTTCCAAGGCAAAGGGATTCCAGCTCCACCACACATCACCTCCAAGAGCTGCAGCGCAACACAAAGAGGGGCCTTTTGCTGGTGGGTTTCACCCCTTTCTTTCCCAGAGCCATGTAGCAGTGGGTCACTGTGAACTGATGCATCCCAGCCCAGAGGAGGCTGCATTTCATCCGTGTGGCCGGGGACGCCACTGCAGAGATCAGTTTCCAAAAAACAGCAAGGCTGTCGGGGAGCAAACGCACAGATGGAGGGTTGTCCAGGGAAAGGCTCAACCAGAGACACCGGCAGCTGCTGAGAGCAAGTCCCGAGCAGAGAACTGCACGCTGGGGCTGGCAGATGGTGGCAAGCACCCTAGTCTCCCCCAGGCTGTCACAGCACGATGACAATTTATTTGTTCATTTTGAATTTATGAGTTTCAAATGCTGGCCCAAATCTTAGCTCGCTCTAAGGAATTTGCCCCAAAAGACTTTTTCACAAATATTCATCTAAAAACTAAAGTGTTTTTCTTCCCACAGCAAAATCATAATTGTTGATATGAAAATATAAGGCAAGGATACAAGCATTTTTGCAATGTTCTGTACACTTTGTGCTCTCCTGGGAGAACTACAAAGCACTTTCTCATATGCCCTTGCAAGGCAGCTGTGCCAGGAGACAGTTGGGTTTGACACAAAGCAGACCCAGATGTAACTCCAAGCTCCAATGCAGGATCATGAGCAGGTCACTCCATCACGGGCTCCCCTCTGAGCAATGGGAATGAAGCAATGCTCCTTCCCCATCCCACAGCCTTGCACTGTCCTGCCACAAGCCTCTCTTGGAGCACCAGCACAAAGTGACCCTCAGATTTGTAGGAGTAAATCCTATTATTCTTGCTGGGTTGGGGCCACAGGTTCTTCACGACTCCTCTGAAAGGCAGGTGGCTGCCCACAGGGAGGTGTAAAACACTCCCTTAGCTCTTGGCAGAGCGGGTGAGCTCAGGGTTGAAGCCGGGCAGTGGGTGTCTACATCCCTGCTGGTGCCTGAGCAAACAGGGCTGTGAGAACCTGTGGTTCAAGCAATGTGGGAAAGACTGATCCCTGAACCCTGCAGGAGACTGACCTGAGAGCTTGGGACACTCCAGGTGACACGGCAGTCCCTACCGAGCTGCTGCTAGCCCACACTCCCTCTGCTCCTGTACCCGTGGCCCATCCCCAGAGCAGACAGAGGAGGTGAGGCTGTGTGAATCTGCAGGATGCACGGCCAGGGCAACTCCACGGTGGCCAGGGCATCCCCACCATACCCAGGACACCGATGCCTCGGCCAGGCATCCCCACTGCAGCCATGGCATCCCCACCATGGCCACAGCATCCCAACCACGTCCAGGGAGTCACAACCCTCCAGGTGGGAGCTGTCTGCAGTGCAGCTGAGACTCAAAGAGCAGCTCCTTGGATCCCCGCAGCCAGCAGCTTTTTGCAGACTTTCCCAAATATGGTTATAAAGTCAGACCAGGGATGAAGCCACTCGAACAAAGGGGACGTGTTACCTCATGAAGTGACGTCATGTTCTGGCAGGGCTGGCTCATAGGCAATGGCATCATGCGCTCCATCCCGCTCCTCCCCAGCCAGGAGGGCTGGGTGGGGGCTTTTTCACACAAGAGGCTCCCAGGAACCGGAGCACTGCTGTCTGCGCAGGGACCCGCAGCACGGCTCATTTTACAAGTTATTCTTAGACTGCCACTGACTTCATCTCCTCATTCCCACCACCAAAACAATGGAGCCAAAGGCAAGGAGGGCACTAGGGAGTCACCAGGGGCCTCCTGTGCTTGTGGAGGTCAGCAAGAGCTTCTGCAAGGCACTCCAGGGGGCCAAGGAGCTGGCTACAGGGATGGCCACCATTATCAGAGAGGCTTTTCAGCCCAGGTCCCACCTTCTGAGCCACTAGAGTGACCAGGAGCCAGCATTGACTTGAGCTGGCGCTGGACATGGTCCTCCCCTCCATTGCCAAGAGATGATTTCATGTGGAATAAAATAAGGCTTCAAACATCAGGCATCACCCAGCCCTGCTCTGCCTCTGCAACATCACACTAAAAGATGAGAACAGGGAAGACCTTCAGCTTAGGAAAGCAGCAACCCAAATATTTAAATAAAGTTAATGTCCATAATTAGGGCTGCACATAAACAAGCTGTCTGCAGTTTCATCCAGCTAAATGTCAGCCCTGCAAATATACATTTGTTTCATGGAAAGTTCGCAAAGAAACCAAAGACGCTATAAAAGCAAGTATCTTCCCAGCACATATGGCAGAGCTCAAGCAGACCATATTAGATGCCTGTAGCCCAAATCCAACCACTTTACATGCAGATATCCACTTTTCCCCCAAAAAAGCATCTGTCCAGGGAGCCCCCAGGTCCTGTGGCACTGCATGCCGACACACAGCTCTTTCAATGCCCAGCTCTGGCCTCTTGAAAACCCAGAGTGTTTCCAAGTCAGCATGTTCAGAGCCCAGTGATATTTTATTTTACCACGAAAAGTGAGCCCTCTGTAAACTGTAATTTAGGAATTACACAGCTGAGCTACTAAGCATTTAATCTTTGTCACAGAAAGTAAAGAGTTTTCAATAAATGTTTAGGGATTGTTGATATTAATTCATGGCTTGGGCAGGGGATGGAGTAGATAATCTTCAGGTTCTGTTTTTTTATTATTCTATTTGTATTTATTTTAATAAGCCAATAATCCAAGCCCTTTGCTTGGATAGCTGTCCTCTAGGGATACCATTTCTCTGTGAGAAATAATAAAAGCACAATGCCATTTTTCCCCAGCACCGTAAGTTCTGCTATACACAACAAACGAGAGCCACAGGCGATGTTCACAGGATGCAGGGGGCTCTGGATGCTGTTGAACCAACAGCAGCGATACGTTGCTAAGCTGATACAGGAGCTGAAGCCAAGAGATGCAGAGAACTCCAGGAAAGTCTTCTCCAAAGCACACGTCCAGTTTGCAAACACTGACACAGTATGACAAAATATTTGCATAGCATGTTCCCTGGAAACCTTCTGGGGCATCCGTGTTTTGTATCCCAAAAGGAACAGTGGAACAACTTGGGCATCCATACTGCACAAGAGCTGTGAACCAGGGACTGCTTGATCATCTGAAATGCCCTGAGGAGATTGGTAAAAAACTTAATGCCATTTCCTAGTTGAATTCAGGGTGCACGCCAGCTGAGAGAGAGTGAGACTGATAAGGAAGTATCAGATCAAAAGTAATTTTTTCAAACAGTTAGGAAATTCTTCTCTCATTTCTCCGACTGGGAGAACAGTCAGTACGTTGTCAGGCACTACACGGCACTGTCAGCGCACAAACAAGAGGAAAACAAAGCCCCGAGGCAGCAAAACACTGCCTTTATGGGGGTTCATGAAGGCCTGAGGATTTAGGAGTAACATCATCAACCAGCCAAAGCCACCCACGCATGGCAGGTAAAGTGGACACGAATGGGGCACCCTGGATCAACAGTGTGAGAACAGATGGGGAAGGTCTCACGGCCAAACGCCACGAGGCGGCTGAGGGACAGTGTCACCGTGTCCCTTTATCCCTCCAGGTGTCGGAGCAGTCTTGGGTGAGCACAACACGCTCCCTGCTTCAGACCTTCTGCTGTCAGAGCAGCACAAAGGCGAGCGGATCTAACAGAAAGATTTTGTACCCATTTCCTCCTCAGTCATTTGCAAAGTTTGAGCTCCAGCCCCCCAAGTCCTGCTCCAAAATTCGCCAGCCTGTACCTCCTGCAGGACATGGGCAGCGGAGATGACCTGGAGGTGCCACCAGCCTGGCTCCGTAGGCTCCAACACCTTGGTGCCGGAATGGACCCAACTTTCTACCCACCCCTGGTAAAGCTGGCCCCATAGCTAGATCTCAACAGTCACTTCCCACGGGTGATAACACTCCCTCAAACGCTTTCCCTTTTGGAGTTGACAGTACAAATTTGTCTGACCTTTAGCTAACAGCAATCTCTAACAGATGAGCAAGTTTTCCAAGTTCCTGGGTGGTTGCTTAAGAAAAACATTTTTATGTGTATTTTTGCCCTGTCTGTCAAGTGATTTTCATCTCCGGATATGTTACACCAACAACATTTCTTTTTATTTAAGAGATTCCCTGTTCCAGGCTCTCACCGACACCCTTCAGCTCAAAGCATGGGCTGCTAACTAAAAATAGCAGAAACGGGGAAAAGGACAAATAAAGACCAGGAAGACTCAACTAAGTCCAGGTCTGGCAGCACGTTATTAGCAATGGAGAGCAACTTTCAGCAACATTTTGCAGCACAGCCTGTGCTGGAGAGATGCTGAGCCCCTTACTTATTTTCTTCTTCTCCAGAGAGAAAATTCTGGGATTTGCAGCAGTCACATTAGCACTTGATAAGCTTAAAAATAGCACAAAGTAAATGGTCTCGCTCTGTGAAAACAACGATGCTGAGCACAACCACAGAGTTCACAGCCCACTGCCTGCGACAGAAAATCCACAAACCAGGGGAGCCTGGAGCAAAAAGAAAAGTGCATCATGTTCAGGACCCAAGACCTGGCCAAACCACGGCTGCAGCACAATCCGGTTTGTGTTTTCCTTGCAATCCTGATGTTATGTCTGCTTTCTGTGGTCTCCTTAGTGAGGAACAGGCTCTCCAGATGTTCTGAAGCCCTGGGACCTACCCAGTACATGAGCCAGTTTGGAAAAAGGGGGGATAGGACACAAAGCTACTAACCTTTCCCTTTTGGCAGTCTGCTTCTTGCACTAACAAAGACTAAGGAGAATAACTCACAGATTTTTAACACGATCGTTCATCCCAACAAATCCCATGCTGCAAGCCATAGGGCTCGTCACAGTTGGGTCCTGCGTGAAGCCTAAGCAAGCAGTTCCCCATCCTTCTAGAGAACGTTCCCATCTCCATGTAAAGACTCCCAGGGATGGGATAGCCATCGCTGGCCTTGGTAAGCTGTTGCAGGGTTAGTCAGGCTTATTTCTAGTCTGAACTTGCCTAGCTTGAGTTCCCACGTATAGGATTCACTCCACCTGTCCAATAAACTAAGGGTCCTTCTATTATGTTTCCTAGTTTTAACCAGAAATACTCCCCACACTGCAGTCACCTACCACCTTCTCGCTGATGCACCAGCTGCCTCACAGGAGGCAGACCTTCCGATACGCTTTTGGTTGGATTCTTTAGGGCATCCCTATCTCCATGAAGCGAGGACACCAGGAAATACAACCCCTCTGCTCCACAGTCCCCTGCTTACACATCCCTGGGTTGCACTAATCATTTTGGTGGCCATATCCTTCATCGCACACTCAACTACCACACCTCCCCTAGCCAAGTCTTTGCCTTCCAGGAGAAGGTTCTCATCCTACACAGCAGGCCAGCCTCCCTTGGTCCCAGATGTACGATCTTACACTGGGCAGCAGCGTTGTTCCTTTCTATAACCAAGTCTCCAACCAAAGCAGAACTCCGTTTCCTCCTCTGTGCTTTGGCGCTCTCAGTACAGCATCACTAATGTTTTTTGTTTTCCTCCAATCTGTTGACAAATACACTAGGGAGGCAGTTAGCAATCAATCTTCAAGACTTCACTGCAACACAGCTCTTCATGGTGACTCCAGTTTATTCTTATATTCTGAAGCCAGTATTTAATCGCTTTAGTATATGTAGTGCTGATTTTTTTCATTCCAATTTCTGACAAATATATGTGACATTGAGTCAAATACCTTACAGAAGTCATATGTGTATTACATCAACTTCAACATCTTCATCTACTCCATCTGTAAACTTACTTAAAATGCAGAGGTTCATGAGATCTATTTTCCGTAAGTGAATTTTCCACGTTGATTGCCACTAATTACACTATTTCCGTTAACTTCTAGCTAATGTCCATGCCATGCACTGTATTGTTTCTCCTTGGGCTAGAAAATCTGGACACCAGGCTAACAAACATTTGTACCATCCCATTTACCTTCTGTTAACACTGGCACCACGTTCATTTTGATCCCGTCCTCGGGAATTTCCCTACTGCCCAAAGACCCACTAAAAGTGAACATTAATAGCCCAGAGGGCTCTTCAGCCAGAGCTTTTAAAATTCTTGGATGCAAAATATCTGAACTTGCTAGTTTAAGAAGGTCTAACATTAATAGCAGCTGTTTAACATCCTCTTCAGTTACTGTTGGAGTGGAAAGTGTTTCATCATCCTCATATGATACAAATACATCACCTGGCTTTTTTCCAAATAGAAAGCAGAAATATTTACTGAACAGTCCTGCATTTTCTGTATTTTCATTGATAAATTGACCATGTCCATCTATTAACAGACCAGTACCATTTAATTCCTTTTGTTACCAGTACTTCAAAAACTCTTTATTCTTCTCAACTTTGCTAGCCACACTTTTCCTTGCATTCTTTTGCTTATCAGTGTTTGATGGGCTGGAGCTCTCAGTCCATACTCATCGCTATCAACGTTGCCCTGTACTGTATCTTGTATATTTATTTTCCATAACTGCCTTCATTGCTCCTCCAGGCCCCACTTGGTTTTTATGCAGGGGATAAGTCAAGGTAGCCCTGTACATTGATTAATACATCAGGATCAAGGCAGACCCCACCACCAAAATTTATCTAGCACCTCAAATGAGGTTCTCCCTAGAGATGTTATGGGCCCAAAATGCTCTCACAACACTAGAGGCAGGTTTTCATGCAACACAGCTTGACACAGATTAAGACAGTCCAGATATACCACCCGGAGCTGCAGAAAGACAGCACCCATCCCCAAAAGACTGGGCATCCTGACCTGCAGACATAGGAACAGCTGTGCAGGAGGCACAAGGCTCAGAGCAGAGGGGAGCAGGCAGAGTGGGAGGACTCCAGGAGCACTTAACAGCAAATCTGCTCTGGGCACTTATCCCTGCATGCAAGACAGACAACCCCTTTAAAGGGTCCTCTTTAAGGACCTGCTGCCCCTAACAGCTTTGTTCTCCCATCACCTGCAGTAATGATGACACTGAAAGAGAAATTTACACAAGTGGAAAAAGAAGAGCCATCTCCTGGATCCTCCTACAAGAACAGGACCAGCCCCGTACGATATTCCTCAGGGAGGGCTACAGTCTTAATCTGAAGTCCCAACTGCTGGGGCTCCCATCTGTTCCATAAACTGACTGTTCCATAAAAAGCATATTTCAGTGTTCTCCGCACTCTATGCAAACTTTTTTTTTGTTCAATTAAATCCCATTTCTCCATTTTCTCTAACTCTGGCGCATCTACAGCGCTCATCTTTGTCCTTGGCATGCACAACCCTTGGATACCTGCAGGATGTTATTTTGCACCCAGTAAGCCAAAGTTTTCATAGTTCTTCCAATCCGTCTCCAGAAAACAGCAATATGTGGCACTGTCTAAAAGCTGATTGCAATAACAACATGCACAGCTCCCGTGGGCTGCAGAGTGGGACCTCTCTGCGACCAGCACATGTGTCCCTCCAGCCCAACAGCAGCCCAGACCAAAGCTCTTCTGTAGCTCCAGCCGAGACGTTGGGCTTTTTACATCAACAGGGCTTTGAGCAACATGCCCGGCCCGGGTACAGCTCTACAGGGCTCTGTGTGTGTGTGTGTGTGTGTGTGTGTTTGTTTGTGATTTTGTGAATAGGGCTGCTTAGCACGTTGAGTCCTCCCCGTGGGGATGATGTGTTAGAGCGGATTGGCTCGCTATTCCCCGAAGGAAACATCTGCACATTCCAGACACATTTTGTAACGGGAGTGAAACCCATCCTTGAAGTGAAATTTTACAGCCTCCACAGCGCAAAATAACGATTGCTGGCAAGGACCAGTGGAAAAGTAATGTTTAAAATATTATTACAGGGAAGCGGCTGCCAGAGCCTCCAATTAATCATTTGAACGTGTCTCTGGAGCGGAGCGGTGCGTTATGTAACGCTCGTCCGGCTCCAGCCCAGAGCGCGGCTCCGCTCCGGCCCCATCCCGGTGCCCTGCTCCCCTTCCCGCCCCGACAGCCCACAGAGACCGGGGGACCCACACCCCTGCCACGCTGACGCTGGCCACGAGAACAAGCGTTCCCCTCTATGAGGTCTCTTTCAAGAGATTTTGTCTGGGCATGGGGTCTACATTTCTTCCAGGTGCCCAATTTATTCTTGTATTAAAGAAAATCCCAGGAGATACAAGGACAAGGGCCACTTCTCACAGTCGCCTCTGAAAAGCGGCATTTGCCACAGCTCTCCACAGCAAAATGAGCACCAGAGAAGCCAGAGGGAGGCTTGGCTGCTTCCCACCATGGCCTGCAGAAGAGGGGAAGCTACAGGTCTGCTGGTTAAACCCTTTGGGCACTGGTCTTCAGCCAACCTGGTCTGCTCCTGACGGCAGTGGGGCTGGTGACTAAACAGGGATGTTTTCCACGCAGCGTCCTCCCCCTCGCCCCGCACTGTGCAGTGATCCCTTGCTCACAGGATCCAAATATGATAAAAATGCAACTGACGTTCAACAAAAAAAAGCCTCTAAAGGAAAGCAGGAACACAAACAGCAGTGGATGCAGACACATCTATGGGGGAGGAAGAAACAAAACGTTTGGCAGCCTGTACCAGCAGCAGGAAGCAAAGAAGTGAAATGAGTACGTAAGGGAAACAAGTCTTGTGCTACAGCAACCAGAGAAAAGCCTGCAGGCCCTCAGGAAGGGACATTCTCTCAGCATTAACAAGGGCAAAGCTCTTGTTATTCATCAGTCTGAAGATTCCACAATGGCCCAAAGAAAGGTGCTACCAGGCTGCTGTGACCCGTGTGCCAGCAGGGGTCCCATCGGGTGCTGAGCCCAGCAGAAGGGTCTGCAGATGACAGCTCCTGAAACCCTGATCTCCTCTCTGTTTCAGGCTGGGTGTGCAACATCAGGGGTGACTTCTGAAATGCTAGCCAAGGTTTTAGGTTTGCAGCATCTCTTCTACTTCCAAGGGTTGCTGCAGTATCCACCAACAAGTATCATCTATGCTAGTTCCTAAAGCACATCCCCTTTCCTTTCCCGGCTCACTTCCATGCTCCCTGGATCCCTGGGTGTTACCGTATTCTGGGTATGAAATTAGATAGACAGACAGACAGACAGACACAGACACACATACAGACAAACAGATATTTTGCCTCCAAATGGACTTTCTTCTTCAAATACATTTTATCAAATACAGAAACAAACTGGGACTGTTGTTTTAAATGTCTAAATATGTGTTTCATTAAAGGATCCAGGCAGCAGTTCTGCAGGAGTTGCTGTGTCTATTAGCTAAATAAAACACTTTCAGAGAAACTACCTAAATGTGTAGTTCACATTCTGGTCTGCTGGGCAATAACAGAGATTTAGAATCAACAATAACAGAGATTTAGAATCAAACCTAGAGGCTTCCTCTATTTAAGGGGCGGGGGGGGGGGGGAAGCAAACCTGATTAACTAAGCAGCCTAAACCAAATGGAGGCGTGCAGTCTGACCAGAGGCAGAGGTGCCCTGGTGGCAGGTGGGCCTGCATCTCGGGTGGTCTCCATGCATCACAGTTCCTTCTGAAGCTTTAGATAACAGTATTTCCATGATTCCCAGGGAAAAAGGGCTTCCAATCTACTGTTCCGTTGTAAACATCTCTCTAGCACAAGGGCACCATAATTCAAAGTCAGGCCCATGAATCCCGATTGGAACAGAAATGCTCAAGGAATTCATTAAACAGCAGCTTTGGTTGACGTTATATGCCATAAATCACAGGGCATGGTAAAAAAACAGAGGCAGTCTGCTCTGCAACTGGACAGACAGACAGAGAGAGAAAATGGAAATGGTTTACAAGACGCCGAAGGACAGGCCTTTCCTTAATCCCTGTGTTCCAGTGCTGATACTGATACGAGTTCCCCCGTATTTTTTCAAATATGGCTGTTTGGGTTGGAGGGCTCTACTCTGAATGTTTTTGGAATATGTTCAATATAGATCCTTAAACATCTTCCTTTTGAAAACAAAAAACAATTAGAACCCAATACAGACCTGCTGGTTCCAGTACAAAATGCATTTGCATGTTTCTGGCATTAATAATCCATGTGGTTGGGTTGCTTCCTTTTAGCATTAGAAAGTCTCTGTGATGCAGTCAGAATATTTCTGCTCTAAAAAATGCTGATGTTCAGAGGCCCCAAAGTAGGTACAAAGGGAAACGAGCAGCTTGCTTGGGCCTCAGCAGGGCCCCGAGCTCTGCAGCAGACCTGCCCCCTCTAGAAGACCTTGTGAACAGGCATGGGAAACAGTAACCCATTTGTCCCCTGCACAAGATCCCCAGAAGAATGTGTCTTTGCTGTTGCCGTGAAAGAGCTGACAGTTCCTTCTGCTGCTTTAGCAAGAGGGGACACAGGCACCACAAGCATAGGAGGAAAACTGTACAAGGCTGCTCCTCTCCTGAGCACTGCCTCCATTGCCGGGATCGGAGTACATATGCGCTGAGGAATCCCTGCCATTCTCCTTATCCTCCATCACTCAACTGATCCTGGTTTAGGTACAAGCACAGAGCCTTCAGCAGAGACAGCTGACCACACACTCCACAGAAACTGTCCACCCTTCCCTCTTGGGAGTTTCAAAGAAAAGCATGAAGATGGAAACCTCCTTTCTCTTGATGCTTCTCCAGCAGCCAGGTCAGACACATCACCCAGAAGCCATCAGAGGAGGTCTGCTCTGGTCACTGGCCATGTTTTGTGCTTCTTCAGTGGGCTGTCAGGCTCAGTGTCTGCCAATATTGCTGCCAGCACGGTGGAGGTCATCAAGTCAGACTGTGTGCCAGATGATGGACATTTCGGTTCTTTTCTGGACCACTGTGCACAGGAGTCTGCTCAGTGTCCTCCTCCGAACCCATCCTGTTTTTAGTACTCTTTGCATCCCTATCAGCTAGACTCTGGGTTTTAGTCATATCACCTCATCAGAGAAGATGGGCCTTTCCCTGCTCAACCCATCAAAACAGCCAACAAATGATCCTGCTAAGAAAGGCAAAGGACAAAACCACAAGAATTACAGGGAATCTTAGGACAAAACTTGTCAAGCAGCGATGGGACAAATTCATCCCTGAAACCAACAGATGTACCCCAGGGATCCACTTGTTTCCATGTGTTGTACATTAAGAGATGCCAAGAGCTCAACATGCAAAGGGTGCAGATGGCACAACTGACATGTTAAGCAGTGAAACAGCTGGAACGATACGAGCCTGAGGCTACAGAAGGGAAGGGTATGGATCTCACAGGTTAAACAGGACTTGAACATCTAACTCTCTACCCATTGCTTGGAAAATTTAAACTCCAGATAGGAGACAGCCGAAATTTGAACACGATCTGCCTGGGACGAAAAACTGTCCACAGTTCTGCCAAATACTAATGGCTGATAAATCCACTATGCAACATATCTGGAGGTACGGGGTGGAGACCAAAGAACAGATCCCTGGAAAGAGCTCTGGAAGAATGCTCCAGTAAAGTCATCAGCTTATCCTGGAAAGATGCAGCTGACCTCAAGATAACCTGCTTTTACATTGCTCTCCTCAGCTCAACTCTCCCCCTTGACATGGACTGACCTCCACCTGTCCAGAGCAATGAAAACTATTTACCTCTGACCTCTGGCTCAGTCAAAGACCCTCTTGGGCTTGCCTCTGCTGGCTGTAACACAGCTTCTGTGCTGCTTTATCGCAGCCCACGAGACCTTCAGCAACTGCAGACTTTTCCTACTACCTGCTGCCTAGAAGGCCTCATGCTGCAGTCCCAATGTGGTGAAGCTGGGGCTGCATTCAAAAGCCACCACAGGCTGAGAAAGCAGAAGGTGTGTGATTCTTTGGGAGAATTTCCATGCTTCCTTGGGGAAAGATACCCTGATCCTTCACAGCTTCCACAGTTTAATGCCAGACATCATCCCCTGTCCTGGCATATATATTATCCATATATGTTCACAAGCCACAAATGCTCTCAGGTCAAGAATACAGTATCTCTAGAGCATCCGTTGCAACTCAGCCTGAGGAAAAATAGGAGAACATCACAGCAGCAATTCAATAGCCTACAGGATTGAGGCTCAGAGGTCCCAGTCGGCTTCCTAGAGAACGGTTATCCCAACCGCAGTGGGCACAGAGCTGGTGCAACAGGCTGGCTGTACCCACATCCTCACAAGGAGGTGCGTGTTTCTACAGACTCCTTTCTTTGATCAACTTTGGGAAAGGGATGTCTCTCCCTCAAATTAAACACATATTGGAGACACGCTTAGCCTTATTTTGTTGTGAGAGAATCACATAAAGGATAATTTCATTCACTCCAGACTACAGGTCACGTCAGTGATCTGTTAAACAGAGGATCACTGCAGTGTCTGCTCCTTTCTCCCACAGGACCAACGCCTATAATCCTGTTTTAAAAACATCATTACGTGGAATAAACTGTCTAGGGGGAAAAAAAAAAGGCCTTACAACTCTGCTAATCTTTCTAATGATTTAATACCTGTAAATACTAGCAGGAGGTATTCCTTTCCTGATCGCATTAAAAGCTGTCGTATTAAACATCTCACCACACTTCAGCATCTTACTGTGGATTTTTTTTTTTTTTTAAACAAAGCCAGTTTCTCTGGAGACTGAGTAGGGGTTTTAGCTCCCACTGCCCCCTCCCTAATTTTAAAAGACCTTCTAAATGCCTGCCTGGGGGATTCCAATAAGTTCTGGCACAGATCCTCCAAATAGTAGCAAAGCTAAACAGGGTATGGCTGTTATTATAGAGATCACTCACTGCCAGCACAAATACACAGACTGGACCATTCAACCTTTTACAGCGGGAAAGTCACGGACAGTTGATGATTCACAATCAGCATTTTTTCTTCTACTACAGCCACCTTTTTGCTTTAACTATTCTTTCTTTCTGGCAAGCATCCCTTCCCTGCAGCTTTTGCGATGCTTTCCCCCCCCAACATCTTAATCATATTAGCAGGAACAGGCAGGGGACATCCCAGAGTCCGCAGTTTGATTTCTGCATCTGCTCAGGACGCCGTGTGCTGCAGTGCTGGTGAGAAGTCCCAGGCAAAGACTGCTGCGGTTCAGCTAGCCAGGGTTAAGCATTCCCCCGCGTACAAGACCAGAACAAGGCCTGCAAAACACTCCTGTCCCCCTCAAAACCTCAGAATAAGGCTGAAGTGGTTTCATGGGCCGTGTTTGTGCTGGCTCTGTGCCCAGGGGTGAACCTCACCAACAGCAGCCTATACTGTGTACTTTTTTCCTATGCAAAGCTAAGAGACATTTCTTTCCCAGGTCAATATGTACAGGCACACCAAACTGTAAAATCTGCCAAATTATTGTCTCCTCCCCATGCAAGCACATGCTGGGACTGACACAGTGGCTCAGGGGCTCAGCACCCCCGTGGTGCTCCCACCTGCCCCCCTCACCAAAGCAACCCAGTGCGGAGCCAAGGTGCCGAAGGCTCACAGGGAGCAGAGCGTGGGTAGACGAAGGTCTGCCCCAGCGCAGCCTGCCCAGTCTCTCCTCTGCTCCAGATTCAAACAGCTGCAGCAAAGGGGCTTTTCCCCAGGAGATGATTCTTCCTCTCGGAAATCTTTTCTTGGATTAGTCAGCTTAAATCTTCCTCAATTCATGTTTTCTTCAAAGTTCCCAGGCACAGGTCCTCTGACAATTCACCTAAACGACAGGTGTTTGCTGACGTCTAACACCCACAGCCACTGCACATCACACAGTTGTCAATGCACACACCAAGAAAGGAGAAATGAACCCTCAGAGATTCAACAGGGCAGATGTCACTGGAGCAGACACAGACAATTTAAAAAAAAAAAAATCACACCCTTTCCACTTCACAGATTTTTTTTCTACTGTAAACAGATTGATTTTGTTGTTGTTTCATTTTTTGTTGAGCAAAACAGAAACACAAAGTTGAGTCCCCTCTCTGGCACAGCGCTGCTCAAAATGAAACACTGACAGTGCTGGCTGAGGAGTCTTTGGGGGGGCTGATGCTTCACTTCAGGTTCAGGCAACTGCCTCAGACTATGTCTCAATTTAATGATTAAATACAAAATTACTCTACCCTATTCTTCATAAGCTGAAGATAAAAAAACCATGAGAAGGATTGTGTAAGAGGGTGTTAGCGGTAAATACAAACCACCAGTAAATTTGCTTTGTTTAAAATGGAAAGAAGAGCGTGAACCCATGCAATGCCAAGCCAAATAAAATACTATGGACAGAATGCCCCCAGCAAGCAGAGGCATGCAGCCCGCTCTCCTGTGCTGTGTGGCAGCAGAAGTAGGCACCACCGTGCTCTGCGCCCTGCTAGCACCGTTCACTGCCTCTGCTCCGAGTACCGCAGAGACTGGAAGATTACCAAGAGCAGGCTTGGCACAGCAGGACATGCAAATTCAGTCTGATCCCTTCTTAGGCTCCATACGGAGAACTCTGGAGGGTTTCGGTAAACATCCTTGGTAATCTTTGGACACCGCAGCAATGTCAAGAAGTATCACATTCATAAATCAGACCTTACATCAGCCAGCTCTGCTGGCAGAAAGAACATTTGCCTGGTTCTCAAGGCACATCGAGCCTCAGACGGCATCATCGTTTCTCAGGATTTATGATAGACACTGAGTTAAGCTGCATCTTTGGTCTTATGTTAAATCACCTTCTTGCCAAGGCTAAAAATTGCTCTGTGGTGTAATCACAAACTGAGGCAGAAGAGCGAAATAACAAATTTCATTCCCATGTAATAATAACAAGTTACGTTTCCATAGCACCCCTCTTCCTCTCGGATCCAAAAGGACATTACCAACTTAACTCACTGAAGCACACTCTGTGCACAGGGACTGCGTAACTCACTGCTGAAATCAGCCACCATCTATAAGGGTGCAATCCAGCACTAAAGCAGAGTTTAAGATGGAAAGAAGAATTGCCAGTGTACTAGGAGAGGGATGCCACGGAGCGAGAACTGACTCCTCCGTCATGCTGCTGATGCAGGGATAGGTAGACTCTGATCCATGGTCTACTCTCTGCAGATCTGGCAGGGGAGAGGTGCTGCTTTCTGATGACAAGACTAAACCCAGATCTCTCTCGGACAATGAAAAATGCTGGAGTTCCCTCTCTTTAGCAGCAGCCAACAGGGCTGTGCTGCCTCCCACTTAGCTCGGGGCCACACTGCCCCGACCGCCTGCCAGGCACCCTGTGCATGCCTAGGAGGGCAGAGCTGCTGGGAATGCTGCTTTCCAGCAGACAGGAAAATCACGGCCCAGGCACCTGTGGTCAGAAAAGGTCCTGGGTCATGTACTAAAAGACAAAAACGGTCCCTCATTCAGCCAAGTCATGCTGGGATCATTGCCCGGTCATGCCTATTCAAACAGCGTCAACCCACGCTGATTGCACCCCTCTCTCTATCTCTCAATACAAATAGCAGCTTAGACTTGCTGGAAGCTGTGCTTTGTGTTAAGTCGGTGGGTTCAGGAAGACAAAGACCCCAAGGCTTTTCCCGATAAGTAGTCTGTCTGTCCCAACTTATCCCTTGGAAGGCTATCAAAGAGCTACTGTTTCCCTCAAAAGAAAAAAAAAATAAATAGGAGCATATAGGAATTATAAGTATAGCAGTGAATGAAGAGGGATTTCACAAGGGCAGGGGGACCGGGTGTGATGCAGAGGTCCGAAGCCTTGCACACACGTCTGATCTCGACGCAGACTGAGCTACAGACTGCCTTTGCTCCATTTTTCCTTTCCAACATTTTCCACACCCTCCTGCCAAGAAAACTCCGAGAGCTGCCTGCCATGTCTGGCAAACGCTTCCCACTGCGGAGTCCTCCCCGTTAGCACACGCGTGCACACACACACATGGAGGGACCCACACCAGGGCTGGCTGCTGCTGCACGGCTCAGAGATGCAGAGAGACGTCCACAAAGCTCTATCCTCGCTCCTCACCAAGGGGCTGAGACTCCTGGAAAGGAGAGACTCGGGGAGAGTGAAGAGTGACTGGAGTTTATTAGGCTTTTTGGGTCCTTCATAGGACGCCCAGCTCCCCAGCCCCTACAGGATTTGGAAGCCTTCTAAGATAGAGGGATCATGCTGAGGTTTACAGCAGATGAACTGAAGAGGGAAGGCAACACACTACAAGCGAGATAACCCTTACTTGCACATGCTCAGGCCTGGGTTGTAAATGCAGAAAGGGGTTTGTACCTGTGACCAGTCTTCTGATATATCATACAAAGGCAGATCTCCTGGCCTCAGATGTCTGAGCATGGATTTCATCTATTTTTATTACATTCAGAATCATCAAATATTATGGCATTTTTGTGAAGCTACCTGGAGTCACAGCTCCTACATTCAGCATAATTTGTGGAAATAAAACTTTGCATCTGAGGTGTCTTGAGTGTTTGGGTTTTTTGTTAATTTCCTGATGTGTGAAATAGAAGAAGCAATAAAATCAAATCCTTGGAAACAAATGACAATTGTTTAATGGATTAAAAAAAACCCAACACCTTCGTAGACAGCTTGTGCCACAGCTACTACACATGACTGCTTACACAGGTAGAAGAACAGGCTCCAAGTCCGGACTTCCTCACTTTTATGGGTTTAAATTGGATCCCACTAGGTGTTTAAGGCCATTGTTAAACGGCTAACGCATTCTGTAGCATGACTAACACCAACTGAGTTATTTTTCATTCTCATTTGGCTTTTTTTGGCTCCATCTGCTTGCCATTGCCGACAAGAGAGCTAAACAGAGCAGCTGAGTAACAGGTGAGTGATAAACAGTGTGCTGGACGTGTGCAGAGCAGGGATAAGAGTTCACTGGCAAATCTGTGATTGCAGAGACGTAGGGACAAGCTGCTGTTTCCTGACTCAGTGCGCAAAAGCAATGTGCAAATACGACTTTCTCTCAGATGTGTCAGGGTAAGACAGGGCAGAAGGAAAACCACAAAGAGCTACAAGTCACTACTGCAGAAGTTAAAGCAGGGAGGTGACTCTCCCCACAAGACTGCCTTCAGCCTTCAGCAAAGAGCTGCAGGACCTCTCCTGACTCAGCCGGGCTCTTCTGCATTTGTACCAATGCTTTTGAAAGCAGTATTTTGCCCTGTGCTTCTAAGAGGTTGGGGATTTTCTTTCCCCTATTTTTTTTTTTTTTCTGAAAAGTGACCAGCAGACCCTGGCCAGAATCTGGCAGCAGGGAGAGAGACAGGCCCAGGAAGCAGGCAGCAGGCAGTGGTTTATGAAACACCCTGTGGAACCAACACTTTCCCCTACCAGGAAAAATCTTTCGCAACTGAATGTCTGTGAACGATGGATTCGGATGATTTCTGACATCTCCCTCCATGACCTCTCCCCCCCCTCGCCAGTCTGTGGCTTCATCTTAATGGAGGAGGCAAACTGGGTTGGGAACATCACTAATGGCATGGAGAGAAATGGGAGAGACTTCCCAAGAAATGCAACCACAGAACCAGTTCCAGGAGCCCCTCCCTGCACAACAGCAGCTCCCAGACGATCCTGGAAACAGTCAGTATGCTCATCCTACCTAGGATCTTAAAAGTCTCAAAAAAAACCATGCAAGAAACTGTCAATAAATTAAATCCATACTTTTCTTGTAATAACCTACATTTCTTGATGCGAGAACAGCCCCAACCCTACAACTGCTGCCTTAGAAGTGGGGAATATAACTACAGCAAGATTTCCCCATCTAATGGCATCTGTATTCTTAGACAAATCTTCCTTAGTTCAACATACCATCAAGCACACTTTAAAAAGCTCCCTCTGCTCTCCCATTAACTATGCTGTCTAATGGGATTCCACGTGGGGAGTCCTGGTAACTTACAGTGAGCAATTAGGGGGTGTAGTTTCAAATTGGAAACAATCAGCTACACAAGCAATCCGTCCGCATCTGTGTGCAGACACCCCAGGGGCTGGCACGAGCCGTTAGACTTGGCATTCAAAGGCTCACAAGCTCTACCAGCACAGGAAAACTCTGAATCTGCTCTCCCACCTATGTACTCCTGGTGTGGGTTTACACTACTCTGCTGAACAACACTGTGATCTTCTTTGCTATGAGACAGGTCAGAAACAGGCTCCAAGTCATGATTTTTCACCGATGTCCAGAGAAAGCATGAGAAACTATCAGTAAGGTATCTCTGTTGAACATGTGGAGAAGGTGAGGCTGTAAGAACAGAAGAGACCTTTGAAATCAAAGAGAGAGCTGGAGCAACTTGCCCTTCCCATTAAATACTTCCCAGTACTTGAATTTGGTGCTACCCACTAAACACATTTGAACCATCAGGTCCCAATCACAGTAACGCCTCTTGGGCCCAGTCAGCACTCCTGAGGAAGAAAGTAATCTGTCACAGTCAGGCACATCACATCCCCAACTCTGCAACCACCCTGTAACCACCATCCCCAACTCTACAACCACTCTTTTCTCTCAGAAAGAGACAAAAGCCAGAAGCTCAGGGATAACATTTCCCAAGGTCTGAGTGGTGTTTTGGAGGTGAATCAGGGCTGGGATGGAGAGGAAGGCAGACTCAGATTTCCTGGATCGAAGGCTAGCTCCATCTGGCACAGTGTTCGGTTCAGCTTTGGGCTACCTACAGATTAAATATTTACCTCTAAACAGCAGAAATGTTGTACAATCCATCTGATCACATGATAAATCCTCTAAAAATGACTCTTTAGCCACCTCAAAGCCTGGATCAACCTCTCTTGAATCCTAACCAACTCCTGTATCTGGTCCCATGGTACGTGGCTCTAGATGACATGCTTTTAGCTCAAAAAGGGAATTAGAAGATACACTCAGCCGCACCATAAAAGAAGTGGTGGGTTCCCTAAAGCTGTCTCTTGGAATCATGACATTAAATTATAATCTCTACTTTTGTCCTTCCCTTTATTTTGCTGATGCCTCCAAATGTCTCCAACGTGGGAACTTCACGCTCAAAACCCAGAAGGCAACAACATTTGGCCTTTTTTGGTTTATTTTTAATCTTAAGATTTATGAGAGGTAGCTGACTCATGTTTTGGCTGGCAGGGCTGGACTCTTGTAAGTAATTGCATCCTCGCTATTCTGTTAATTAAGTTTTCCCACTTCTGTTTGAGTTGTTGATGATGCCACTGAATGATGCAAGGAAAATACAGATCTTTGCCTTGCGTCTCAGGCAGGTGAAAGGCCAGGCACTTCCTTCTTCAGTCTCTGGCCCAAGCATCCAAAGAGAAAGGTATAGATATATCAAATTTCCCAGCACTACTCAGCTCTATCAGATCATTCAAGCATCTCCTGCCACAGGGGAGCTCCACCCTCAGCAAAAGGCAAGAAATCCTACACACACCAGGGCTACTGTGACTTGTTAAGTATGGTTTTGCTTCACATACCCCGATTTCCTTTCCAGCAATGCACTAGAAAAAAATTACTGAGGAGAGAGTTTGTAGCTAAGGAATTCAGTGAATGATTAACTCCATCCTACCTATTAACCATTGCTCTCCATTCCCTCATGCCTCGCAGAAACCCAAGTTCCGGGTAGCAAAGCCATGGCAAAATCTGATACCTCATTGGTTTTGCTTGCAGAGTCGTCAGGTGATGCAGATGGTTCTAGCTTTGAGTCAAAACCCATTAAGTGCAGTAATGATTAATCCAGAACCCCGGCACAAATTCATGATGAAATGTTGTTCCTCTTGTCACACCAAATTTATATAAATGAGTCCTATTTCCTGGAGGTGACCATGGAGGAAAGGTCTCTACACAGGCCTGCAGAGGCAGGACCTTCATGCACACCTGGAGCAGGGGCTAGTGCAAGGACAGCTCTTTACAAGGCAGCAATGACTAGATGTTGCTGACCCCACTCTGAAATGAACCACATCTAAGCCACGCTGTGCTGCCTTTGGGACTAGGACAAGGCAACGAATGCAGCTCGGCCAGTCTGAAGATGCTTCAGACCAGTGGCAGCTGGATGCACGTGCACCCCCAGCAAGTCATCTCACACTGCAAGATCGTCATGTCAGATTGGCCCCGTGTGCACATGCAAGCCCACATGTTTATCACACTCAGCTGCACCTCAGAAGACTGGGAGAGCTCAGTGCCGGGCTCAGACACAAACTCGCTGTATGACCTCAGGCAACTCCCTTACTCTCTATGAGCATAAAGCTTTTACAGCCTTACCCAGCCGAAAAACAGGAAGACTTCCTTTTTCTTTTGCCTTGTCTATTTTTATTGCAAGATCCTGATGATAAGGTCTGTTATGCAGTATGCTTGTGTACAGTACCCAGCACTACAAGGTCCCAATCCTGCCCAGGGCTCACAGCACAACACATGTAAAAATTCCTAGAGCTTTGGGTCTTTTTTGCAAACCCACACATACCATGGTACCACGCAACAGAAATACAACCGAATCTCCGCATTTTGAATTAGGATTTCTGGTACCTTTACATACAAAAAGATGCCAGCACTACTGATACATCAGGAATTTACTCCCCAGCTGCTTCTTCATCACCCAAGGACTAGCAGTAGGCAAGAGGCCTGAAAGCTCTGCTCTGCTGTCAGGACAGAAAGTCTTTTGGTCCAACATTAAAAGTGCAGAATTTCTTCCCACTAGAAGGACTGTACAATTTCACAGGCATCTGCTGAAAGCCACTTAACCACCACGGCCTGTCACCAAAGTCCCTAGCATGGAGAGCAACACGTGAGTAAATGGCTCTTGCACTCCCATTGCCATGCCTGGGTTTCATCAATTAGTGATGCTGAGCCACCCCTGCAACCACAACAGGTGTCTGCTTAGACTGTTCAACACCAGGACCCTCACAGCACACACTCGGGGCAGGGAGACACCAGCTAAAACTGTATATGGAGACTCAAAATATGTGGATACCCAGTATCCCAAGACCCAGAAACCTGTCCTTGCAGTATGAGCACCAGGGTATTTCATGGCCTCCACAAACTGATGGCCAAGTGGGATTTAAGAGCAGCCCTTCCTCGGCACAACATGGTGCATCTGAAAGAGTAGGTGGGAAGGATTAAAACACTCCTCTGCAGAAGCCAGAACCTCATGCTGCAACAGCAAGACTCTCATGCTCTAATTCAGCAATATAAACCTGACGGCACTGTTCTCATGGTCACACCAGGCACGCACACTTGCCTCTGTGCTGATCCTCTGCCACCCATACTACTGTGACTATAAACTCTTATTTTCCCTATAGATGTCCAACGATGGTTTTGCTACTGCCAGACAGCTCGTGAGCCGGCAAGAATTAGGACCCCAAGAAGTTAAAAGAAACAAGTGTAAAAGTTGAGTTGCAGCCAGAAGGAGAATTGGGACCCATCCCTGCCACAGTCCTGTGTCTCATCCCAACAGTAAGTTCAAGCTCCTGCTGCGGGCTTTTTTGCTCTAGATTCAATAAAAAAAAAAAAATGCTGCTGCTGAAATGTGTTTTGTATTGTAAAAGATAGAATCCCTCCCTCTGGAAGGCCGTGCTCCAGGCTGCGGTGGCAGCAGCGCAGCGGAGACATGGCTCTTCGTGCCCTGCACTGAGTTTGATTAGGCAGAGGATCAAGACATCCTCAAACTCCCAGTCGGAATACCGAAACGCACCCCCTAAGGAGGAGGAAAGGGCCAGTCTCCTCTCCCCCTAATCAGCCATCATTAAACAAACATCTAACAGCGGGGATCTTGTAGTATGCGCTACAGCCAAGAGCTACCGACTGCCTGATGCTGAAGCCGCATGGCGGCGGTGTCAGCCGGCCCAACTCCGCAGCCCCGAGGCAGGGCAGGGGGCTCAGCCCGGCCCGGGACACAGAATCATAGAATCATCTAGGCTGGAAGGGACCTTTAAGATCATCAGCTCCAGCCGTTAACCTAACACTGACAAAACCACCACTAAACCATGTCCCTCAGCACCACGTCTCCCCATCTTTTAAACACCTCCAGGGATGGCGACTCCACCACTTCCCTGGGCGGCCTGTTCCAACATTCGATAACCTTTTCTGTGAAGAATTTTTTCCTAATACCTATCTTAAACCTTCCCTGGTGCAATCTGGGGCCATTTCCTCTTGTCTTATCACTTGTTACTTGGGAGAAGACCCTTTCAGGTAGCTGTAGAGAGCGATAAGGTCTCCCCTCAGCCTCCTTTTCTCCTGAACAACCCCAGTTCCCTCAGACGCTCCTCATAAGATTTGTTCTCTAGACCCCTCACCAGCTTTATTGCGCTCCAGCACCTCAATGTTTTTCTTGTATCAATGGGCCCAAAACCGAACACAGTATTCAAGGTGTGGCTCACCAGTGCTGAGTACAGGGGGTCTCACAGAGACTGCCCATCTGCTGCCGTGCGCCATGACAGCCCCCTGCCACAGCGACTGCAACAGGCTGCCTGCTGCAGGCCTGCTGGGTGAAGGCAGCCAGGAGGGCTGCCTGGGGCTGAGAAAGAGTCAGATTGCTAACACCACACAGACCTGCCTGCCAGATCCCCTGAGCTGTGGGCTGGCTGACTTCGGGGGGGAGCGGGGGGAAATGGCACTGGAGAGCAAAAGCTGCCCCAAAGCTGAAGTAATACGGCAGCTGGTGAGATTAAAATGGCACCTGGCTGAGGTAAAGTGGCACCTGGCTGAAGTAAAATGGCGCCCGCCTGATGTAAACTGGTTCCTAGCTGAAGTAGGATGCTTTTGGGAGAAAGACTGCAGGTGCTGGCAGCATTGGAGAGCCGCCCTGCCGAGGGGAGTAAGACCCACAAGCATGGCCACAGGCCTGCAGTGGGGAACCAGCCTGTCCCAGCAGCACGGCTCAGGCCTTGCACATCCATCTCTGTACCTGCAGCCTGGGGCTACACCATTCCTTTCCCCAGGCTGCTCCTGGTGAGGAAAATGTTCCCAGTCCCCTGTCCTTCTGCCCTGAGGAGCCCACAGGGAGCCGCCACGTTTCTCTCAGGAGCTGAGCCCCTGGGCAGAGTCAGCGCTGAACCCCCATTTGGGGCTGGCATGTCTCTGTTTGGGAAACTGATGGCACTGCCTTGAAACAAAAAATAAAGATGGGCAGAAAACAAAGCTTCTCTTTTTTTAGATGCGTTAAAAGAAAAACGAATGGTTCTCCAACTATGATAGCGCAGTGAGATCCTGCTGGCTCCAGTACCTGCCACGTGTTATGTACCAGTGAAGCACAAGGTTGTGTGTTTAGTTTGAAGGATGATGGCAAGAAGAGGTTGAAGCAAAAGCAGGGGCAGGAAGGCAGGACTAGGGTTACCAATAAGCTTGTCAAAACAAGTACGCATGTGTGTTTTGCTGCCCTGCCATTTACCTTGCACAGAGTGGAGATTCAGCTTCCCGAGAGTTGGTATAGGATAATGTTTTGCTGCCTTCTCACGAGGATGGCATGGCACCAAGCAAGTAGGAATTAGAAACCCAGGGCATTTATCCAGCAGCCAAGCATTTAAGCCCTCCACAAGCATTTAATTCCCATAAATAACCACTACAATGCTCCCGTGAGGCAAGGAAGCTCAGCCAGGAGAGACTGAGTGCAGATGAATCAAGGACAGCCCAGCCCACACAACCAGGGTCGGAACTAAAAACAAAACCAAGAAGTCCGGCTTTCCCCTCTGTGTTCCAGCTGTTAGACAACACTGCCCCCAGTAGCTCGGCATTCTTCCCAAACGAAGGTATGCACTTCAATTCCCTGATTGCGGAGGGGAGAAGGACAGAGGGGGAAGCAAATCCTGGCCTTAAGCACACTGCACACAGCCTCCATGGCTGCTGCAGAATTTAACAACTTCCAGGAACTGCATGGAAAGCCAATAAACACAACGCTGGCTCCACTGCCATCTCCCCTCTCTATGGGAATGAACAGGAGTTGTGGCCAGTGTGCACAGGGAGAAAAAGGCACTCCATGCTGCTGACAGACCAAAGACCTGCAAGAGGAGAGGATCTGGAGTAGGGCTGCATGCCCTCAAAAGATCCAGGGCTCTCCAATGACTTATGAAACGTCTTTCCCAAGCAGCTAGAGAGTGCATCAACTCCAGGGGAAGCTTTAGCATTCTGTGGGAGCGGGGGTGTTAGGGATTAATTTCCAAACATAGTCTCTTCTCCCAGTTCTCTCTGAAGTTATGCGATCAAGCTACAGACTTGGATGTGTCACAGCTAATCCACAGGAAGACAGAATGCAGCAGCGGGCTTTGCTGGCTTGTTTTAGAGATCTGATGGCTAGCTGTAATTAACCCTTTAAATGCTGCAAATTCTAAACTATGCCAGAGAGTAATACTTCAGTCTGACTGGCTGCATAACACGGGTCACTACACTCAGCACAAGGTAATGCAACTTAAATTGGTGGCTGTATCAGATGCAATCAATGCATGTAATCAGAAACTAATTTGTCCAAGGACAGTGACATTGCTACCTTGACAGTTCACTCTCCTGCAAGCACTGGAAAGGTAGAAAGCTTTTCAAGAAATGGCTAATTGCTAGATGCAATGAGTGACAACAGGGCGGCAGTGAGGGCCAAGGGTCTCAGAGTTCAGGGTCCAGCTGTTGGACTACTGAAGTTATTTTGTATTGTATGAAACAGAATCAAGAACCAGTGATGCTCCTGGCACTCCCTCCAAAAAATGGGGTGTGTCTTCTCTCTAAATTAAAACTTGGGAATTGTGTTGTGTCAGTCTCGCAGAGCCTCGACTACCACCCAGACAGCTTAAGCTTTGTTTCCATGGTGCTGTCCTACTATGTGCTATGCCCTACAACCGCTTTACTGCACACAGGGGCAGCAGGTTTTTTTTCTTTTCTTAAGTAAAGCCATTACTTACTGCCGCTATGAACCCAAGCCACCACATATATTAGCTACAGCGAATTTTCTTAATGCAACTGAAAGACTAACATAGTCTAACCCTTGGCCTCTTCTAGCTTTTGTCTTACCACCTCAGTTTTGTCTACACTAATTTTTTAAGACTTCTGATGCAAACTTTGCACTGATCCATGCAATCAGGGGCTGCAAATCTAGGCAGAGTTCAGTTCATAAAGCCAGTGACTTCATGTTTTCCCTCTGTAGGAGTAAAATAACGTTCCCACACTCTGATAGAAACCTTTGATCTGCACAGATTTAATTCATTACTTATGAATCTCTGGCCAACATCACTTTGTTCATTTCAGTGGCTCTCTACTTGCAGTTGCCTCCTCTTTCCGGGAAGACAGGGAACCTTTTTTTTACCATGTAGTGAAGTAGCTGAGAAGGGATCCTGACTAATGGCTTCACCAACTTGTTGCTTATCTAACAGTCCCTTTCTAAAAAATCACCCAGGTAGCAATAATGAGCCGCCCTCTGCAACTGCTTTACAGAGGGTTGGTCAGGAGCCAAGATATTTTCCAATGGAAACTCTTCTCCCAGGGAATCACCCTGCATCGTATTTCAGATGAGTGCTTTGTTTTACTTTAGGAAATGGGAGAAGATTTCTTTTTAATTGTGCTATGCTTCAGTGCAAGGGCTGTTTTCATGAAACAAATCAACTGAGGAATCACTATATGGTCTGCTGGAATCATTTATGAGATCGGAATGGCAGCAGCTCTAACACCTCAAAGGCAAGTGCCCATATTCCAAGCTTATGCTTTTGCAGGATTGTTTGGACCACCTGCAGGTCTTGGGTAAGAGCTGTCTCTTTGCTGTGTCTGCATTGTGCCTGAGCTATGAGACCCCAGAGGTGGTACAGCAATACAAAATATTAAAGGTGCCAGTTGATTGCTCTTTCCATATCCAAACTCCTCCTTTTAAAAACTCAGTCTTTCCAGAAGGCTTTCCAATCCTTTTCATCTGGGGAGGGGTGAAACACAACTCCCTGCCGAGGGCCAGCTCCACACTCCAGGCAGTACACAATGCTGTCTGCACAGACCCCAGCAGAGCACAGACCCTTTCACAAGGTCTCCACAATGCTCCTGTGCAAGCATCTGTCTGTGGGTGACAAGGCAAGACACCCTCCCAAAAACCCTGTCCCACTCCTCTTTCTGAGGAAGAAAGCTTAAACAGAGGTGTCTGAGGCAGTAAAAAAGTGGCTAAGTGGAGGGAATGTGGCTGCAACGCTTTTCTCAGAGACTGTCTACTCTGCATCTCATTGCGGTTTCCAACTGTTCCCTCAGCTCTCTAAGCCCCAGGAGAGGAAACGCAGCACACACTCTGCACTGGGAGCACGCGTCGCAGGATGGGGACCACGATTATTATTCTTATCACCCCGCAGACTGCCTGGCACTGTCTGAAGAGTGTGGCTCAGACGGTACTCTCTGCTCGCAAACAGCTCCGCAGCCTCTGCATGTGAAAGCCATTAAGCAAGAGCACAGAAGCAACCCATGAGGCAAAACCCGTGAACATTCCCATACTGACAGCGCCGATCCCCACTGCCAGCAAGACGCCAGGGGTGCACTGGGCTGCACACAGGTGCTGACGAGGAGCCATGTGCTTCCCCTCGCAGTTAACACTTGTGTGGCCAGCTCTCCTGACAGCTCCACCGACAGCACGCACACACGGGAGAGCTGAAGGGCCTCCCCTGTGCACAGTCCAGGGCCTGTGTGCCAGCACTGATGTCCTGCTCTTGGAAATGTGGCATATGGGAGCATCGGCAGTGGAGACAGGAACTGAAACATCTGTTTTTTCCGAGCCACACTTGGAAAGGCTAAGCCGTATTCCACCCCTGAAACACAACCAGCCCAGCTGTGAGGCAAACAGATGAACAGAGAAGTACAAAAATAGCCACTTCTGTAGTGCTCTTTCAAGCGACGCGAGGTTGCCCTACCAAAATAAATACACAAAAAGGAACAATCTTGGGTTTTATTCAGCTGTGAGCGGGACCCATGTGCTCACATCACTGCAGCACAGTAAAAGGATGCATCCCCTCACCTGTTCACAGCATATTCCTGCCACCCGCCAGCTAACCACCTTGGCTCTGTTTGCAGGGCAGCAAGAATCACACGCAGCTTCCACACACGGCCCCTGATGGGACTAGACACAGATCCTTTCACCAACCTGACGGAAAACAAAATCTGCAGGCTTCAGGCTGGACTCACTCCACCCCCTTCCCGAGGCGTGGCTTTGAGAGAGAAACTAACAACTTTGGCCAACACAATTGGTCTGGGCTCTGCTTTCCCAGGCTTAGCTGTTCCTCGGGTTCCTCCCTCAGGAGGACTCAACCCACACCCTAGATCCTCTTTTTAGAGAGCCACTCCCACCTCTCCCTGACGATGAAGCACGATGAAGCATTTGCTGTAGCAGAACCTATTTAACCCGTTCCCAGCAGGACCTCTGTCCCCTGACCCAGCAGGGAAAGGGGTTTACAGAATCCCGTATCAGGGAGAGGAAGGAGAGGCTTCACTGCCTGTCTCAACCAATGCTGCAGGGACAACTGCTCTTTTGCTTCTGGACCTGCGTAAGTCCTCCTCCCTGCTAGAGGAGCCCAGAGCAGCCCAGATCCTGCGGGAGCCAGGGCCGAGGTCCTGCCAGGGGATGTTGCAATGGAGTTGTGAAGAGGCCATTGCTGGGGATCTGCAAGTACCATTAGTGATGTCTGCCCAAGGAGGTGGGCACAGGCTCCAGCCAGGGCTACAAACTCCACCCTGGAAATCTGAGTTTCAAAGCAGTGATTAGACCTCATGACTTCATCACAAACATGCAAAACATTATTGCACAGAGCCAAATGTGTTTCTTGATACAAGGAGCTGTCTGTATAGGCGGGCAGAATACAAGTTGCCCAGGTGTCACTAGAACAAAAAAGAGGCATGGTATGGTGTCCAGGTACAATTTCAAATGAATAGGAACAGGCTGGCTGAGTGTCCTGGCTTGGATACAGAATTCATGTCACTACAGATCATCCCGCAGGCTCGTCAAAAGCGAGAGCTGCTGCAGACTGTGTCTGCAGTCAGAGTGAGTACAGCCTTCTCCTGGTGATGCTCAAGAGCATATGCCAGCACGACTGCAGCAGGAAGAGTCTCATCGCCTCTCAACACCGCACTGTCTGTGGGGAGCCCCTAGACCCCAGACTGGAGGTAAAGCAGGGCCACAGGGTTAAGGCACATGCACCGCGACCGAAAAACACCAGAGGTGGGAGATTCATTACCACAAAGTAAACGTCATCATTTCCTTCCATCAAGTACTGTTACCAAACCAGCGTATCACACTATCTTAACAAGGATTGCTAATTAAATTAAAAATTATGCTGGATTAAACTATTAACACAAGACTGTATGCCACATCTGAAGCTCTCCGATCTCAGCTTATTGAAGTTTTTACTAGGTCTGATGCCAGGAAGCCAAAGAGATGTACTCATTCCTAACCTGAGAGGAACTATTTTTACTGTTAGACCGTCAGAAACAGCTGACAGACAAATATTACACTTTGTTTTGATTGTCTCTGTTTAAATCCAGTGGTAGCACATCATCAAAATGGATGCAATCTTTTGAGGGAAAGGGAGGAGCTGGAAAGTGAGGACAGAATCTTTTTACTGGTCACAGTTCCCATAATATACTGCAAATGCTACAGATGGTCAACTTGCACGTTGTTGATGCTCCTCCTGATGATAGCTACCCTTTGAAAAAATAGGAATGGCTGTAATCACATGGTTTTGCTCTTTGTGCCCTTTGCAAAGCAAAAACTATCGTTATATTTCAATTTGACATTTTTAGTTTTGGCAAACGGAGATGCCAACTTAGCTTCAGTGTCTGAGTAAACAACAGTCCTTCGATACAAAAAACAAGCTAATTCTCTACTGCAAAGGCAGGTTAAGAAATAAGGGCTGGGGAGGTCTGATTTGATGCCCTCATCCTCCTGTTGGGACAGGCAGCGACCTTCAGCAGAGCACGTTCCATGTAGGTGGCAGAAGCTACAAGGGGAGTGTGGTCAGTAGCACTGCAGCCCTGATGCGGGGTGAGAGAAGGCTGGGCTGATGTGGGGGCCAGAGAAAGCTGGGCTGATGTGGGGTGAGAGAAGAGTAGGCTGATACGGGGTGAGAGAAGGCTGGGCTGATGTGGGGCGAGAAAAGGCTGGGCTGATGTGGGGTAGCAGCCATTCCTCTGACCAGCAATAGCACCGTTAAGTGCAGCCCACGAGCAGAGCTGCCAACTTTCCACTGTGGAAGAGACAGAACTTTTCCTTTGAGCCTGACAGCGACTGCTTAAATCGTGCTGTTGGCCATGGAGGGACTAATTCACAAGTGTCATGTCCCCCACACTCCCATGTCCCCCCCACTCCCCCATGCACTCTCCTCACGGTAAGAGCAAGCACCTCTGGCTGTGCAGCTCCTGGCGCGCTCCACTCTGGCAGTGGAAAGCACTTTTTTGCTCCCGAGCTGTCCTTCTTCCCTCCCGCTTGCTTTCATACTCACTTATTACAACTTAGAGAAATGTTTGGGGACATATGGAGCAAATAAGATACAAGATGATACAAAAATCGAGCTGAACTGCAACGATCAATCAAAGGACAACAAAGCTTGAAGAAATGGAGAGAGGATGACGCAGAAACGCATTATGGAAACCACAGTGTGGAAACCGCGGCATGAGGAGATAAAACAAGGAATCCTGTTAAATGGCAAACAGGGAGAGAAGCACTAACAAACCAGATGAGTCTGTTTCACCCTACCTTCTCATTGAGTGATTTTCTTTCTAAAACCCCCTCTTGTGAGAGCAGAATGAAAGCAGCTGGGGGAAATGCCAGAGAGACCCGTCAGGGGCTTGCCAGCAGGAGAACAACAGGATCGAGCCCACACTTTCACTCCAACAGGGAAAAAGCCACAAGCAGAAAGACACCACCAGTAAAATTAAAATTTGCCGGAAACACAGGGAAAAATCAACGCAAATAGTACCTGGTAAAAAATACACCAGATGTCAAGGAATCCCAAAAGATGGGGTGAGCAGAGACATGATATTCCTTTCTCCTAACGTCTGACAAGGGTCAGGAGCAGGCATTCAGACAGCAGGTCTTCACTCTGCCTGATGGGGCTGCGAGATATTTAGCTACAGTTTCTCAATGTGTGGTTTTCTGACACTACCAGGGTTTGTAGGTTTGGCTGCACTGAATTGCAAACCACAAAATCTGTAAATGCTGGGCTGGTGTCAAGGAAGTGAGACACCTTGATGCTGCTCGGGATTATTTAATTGCAACATTTGCCATGGAGCAGGAACACCTTCAAAAGCCACCTCTTTTCTTACCCAGCAGGACATTTTTGTTAGGACATTTTTAAACACCACCCAAAAAGCCCCAAAGTTTTAATTTTAAAAAGGGTAAATTTCTCACTTGTGAGAACAGCACTCAAATTTCTCTGAAGCTTTAGGAAGGAGCACAATAAACAACCCAGACCACCTGCTCATGGCATTGCTGTAATGGCATTACGGTGACACTTCACTAACACCACAGACCATTATGCTCTGACAGAATAATGCAGAATTGCCTCCTTGTTTGGTGCTTAAACTATAGTTACGGTTTGCGTATGTGATTGGTCCCTTCCACAGGCTGAATGCATCTCATTTGCAAAATATTTATCTAGCACCTCATTTGGACCTTTTTCCCCCTCCAAAACTTCTTACAAAAGAGAAATACAGCCTTGTTTCCACTGGGGATATGGCTTCTTATAAAAATGACATTCCAGGCTGTTTAAGTTTTTTCTAGGAACAGAAGTAAAGCTATTTTGCCTTTGTGGACTGGACACTACTGTACAGACACTGCTCTGCTTGTGGTTTTACCTGAATTGGATTTTAGTTTAAATTGGATTTTTTTCCCTCCGATAGCTTCTGAAGACATTGAGCCTTGAAAAGGCTTTTACCGCATCACATAATACCAAAATCTACCAATCGTTGCCATCTCTTGAAATTTAAAATATCACAGACTGTAGGTTCCTGAATCATAAAATCTGTTTATTTTAAGAAGGTTTGCTTAGGTGAAGTCACCGGCTAGGCAGTGTAACCCCAGGGCTCACTGCCAAAGCCACAAAAAACCCCCGCTGGGTTTTAGATGAAAGTTATGACACCCAAATCTGCAGAGCTTCTGCTTCTGCAGGAGTGTGGTGATAGCAGAGCTCCTCTGATTTCAGCTTCTCCTTTTACCCCTCCACAAATAGTGTTCCACGTTAAAGATGGAAAAACAAGGGAGTTTAACTCTAGTCTTTTAAATTGAGATTCTAATCTCCACTTCTAAACTACCACGATACTAAAGCTGTGGCAGAAATAGTCAATATTTGCAAGGGGAAGTCAGAAAATCTTTTTTTCCAGTTGAGGAACGAAAGAAATGATACCAGTTCATGAAACAGCTAAGTCTCAAAGTAAATGCGAACAAAATCCAGTAGCTCTGAAAGCAGAGCACTTGAAAAGAGATCAGATCAGAGCATTTCTCACAGAGAAACTCAGAAGTGCAAATGCTGCCACTTGAAGCGCGCTGCTCTTGAAGTATAGGGGTTTTTTTATGTTGCGCACTGCAGATTATTTGGAAAAACAGACTTTGCTCTTGATTCCAGCCAGACTTTGCATTACACTTCAAGAACCTGACTCTGGCGATGGGAGGGGGCCAATATTCCCATTCGGTCTGCCTGGAGACTGCTTCCAGCTAGGTATGTAGCGTCTGCAAGCAGTGGAGCTTATTTCCTTAGTGATTCTTTGGATGGGGCATTTCTTCTGTACTCCTAGTAACAGCACTGCCGAAGTTGGCACGTATTTCTTCAAAGTTGCTATGTCTATAACATCGGATACGAGAGGAATTAATTTCCTAGGCCTTACTTCTACAGCTAGGGGTACGGTATCGCATTCGCTGAGCACAACTGCTAGCACACATACCTGCCGCAGAATTAGGGAGCTTTGGCGCTAGTAATTTTCTGAACTTGGCCTTCTTAAAGGCTGGTTTTGTTCCAGATTAATTAAAAAAAGTTTTGTTGAGATATTAAAAAAAAGCTTTCCTCTAATGACAGAATAGACAGCAATCATTAAAAGCATTATTTACTTTATCTGTCAGCGTTCAATAAAGGGAACATGAAATGAATAGACAAAACCACTTGCATAACTTCACTGTGTCATGAGCCGGAGTCCCTCTCATCCCAACAGAAATTAATCTGTAAATCTTTCATGGTTATACTGACAACGTAAGTTCACATGCCTTCTTTCCCATCATCAGGAGGTCAAACAGGGCAGTAAACTTCTCCCCAAAGGAAATCCATGTGCCACGGCAGACGCTTCAGCACATCTTATACCAGTCATCAGAATATTACCAGCACACACTTTTTCAGCTGAGTCGTGACTGTGCACAGAATATGATCTGCTGGCTGACAACGATGACTCTACAGTCTAAATTCCAAAGACAATCATCCCTCAGCGGAGCAAAGCTCTTCCCCTTACCACACTGCTCTCAACAGTGCTGTAAACAAACATTTCTCCATCGAAATCAGAGGAAGATGTCAGTAACACTATCCTGCCTTTTCAGTCCATTGGCTTTAGTAGATTTCCCCTTCCCACATTCCGGGCACTTTGTTTTGTTGACCTGCAAGAGCTTTATGTCCAACTCCAATTTGTCATCGCATAATAGGATCTAATCCAAAACGTTCTGGGAGCTTTTACAACTCAACGCCTCTAAACAACAATAATATAAACAGTCTCAAACACTTACTACCAAAATTAATAATCCTAGAAACACACTGTAATAACCCCAAATCCTTAAAAAGCCAAATGAAGGACTTATCATCACAGTCTTCAGGAGGCTGCTCTACAAATGACCAGCGAAGCGCTGGCACATTCCACCTCTGTCGCAACGGCACATTCAGTCTCCAGAGCTGTAGATCCCTGTGTCTAACTGACAACAGATAACGCAACATCAGAAACCCACTAATAAAAATCAGTTGTTCCCACTTAGGGACTTTCGGCAACAAACAATGGCTAGTTTGTTTGGAAAAGCCTAAACATATCTTGTAAGAAAACAGTTGGAAAACACCTTGTCTGCTGAATTTAGAGACGTGCACGTATTCCCTAAATTAGCCTAGACAGATTTTGCGGACCTACAATTTAATGTTTACTGTGGTCCTTCACAACTTCTGCAATATCTCTTAATCTATATTGACGTGGAAACTTAGTTAAGAGTATCCAAATAGAAAAGCAGACCCTTAACGTGTTGAAATACCAGTAGAAATTAGTTCATGTGAGATTTTTCTACTGTGCCGGGCCCCATGTCATCTCTCCTACATGAATCACTCGATGCTTTTGTCTCCTCAAGAATAGAAAAGTTGTTCCCTAAGGAAAACAAATTTAGGTTCAAAAATAAATTAAAAAAAAAAACCCACCACACTATTCCCCTAAATCTGTTTTTTTGCATCATACAGTAACTTTATTTAAGTGACTGAGCATACGGACCGTTCTAATGCATCTCCAAGAAACATACCTTTCTGACTGATTTTCCCAAAACAACAAAATCAGGATCTGGACGCAAACAACACTGTCATCCCATCCTAGCACTTTTCATGGAGAAATCTTTCATTTGAACTTGTTACTTGAGTCTTTTGGATTTGCCGTTAACAGAACAGTGTTTAACCCACATTCAGCTGCTCATTTCCTGACATCATTCTCCTCCTGCGATTTCCTCCAGAACCTCAGAAATTAAACCCTCGGCACAAAACCCCTCCGCGCAGCATTCCCCAGTCTTCTTTAACGACCCATGGGGAATGTTACGTTATCCTACAGTTTGCCCAACTGCCGGGCTGTGCTGGATCTCGCACCCCGGTGTATCCTACGTGCCCCGCGCGTAGCCAACTCTTGGCAAGACACAAGCAGCGTTAGGACGTGACCCGTTTGGGGCTGAATCCTGAAAACGCTGCTCCAGGTGCAGAGCCGAGCGCATCCCCAGGGCAGGGACTTTTGGGGGGCCATCAGCCCTGCCACGCTAGCCAAAGCCAGCGAGCCCGAGCAGTGCTGCCAGGCTGGGCCCGCACACTTCACCTACTGAAGCCATTGTCCCTTTTCTTTCTCTGGGGCCACTCCTGCCCGTCTCTGACCCCGCAGGCCGAAGGCAAACTTTCCGCGACGTCTCTCCATCTTTGTCCCTGCTGTCACGCGTCCCACCTCCACCACGGCCCGACGCGCAACGACGCTCAAGGAAACACTCGAGGACAAATTAAACTGCCGGGCAGCCGAGCTGCCAGCGCTCGCCCACGGCACAACCAGCCCGCCCGCCCCGGGCCCGCCGCGCCCCGCGGTACTCACAGCGCCGTGGCGGCGGGAGGGATGCCGGTCCCCGGGCGCTCCATCCCGCGGGCAGAGCAGTTGACGAGGCAGGCGGGGCCGGTGCAGTTACAATCGGCGGCGCAGGGCTGGCAGGCGGGGGCCGGGGGCGCCCGGGCCGCCGCCAGCCCCCCGCACAGCAGGGAGCAGAGCAGGCACCAGCCCGAGAGGGGCAGCCGCGCCGCGGGGACGCCATGTTTGCGCTGTGATCCAGTGTCTCCATTTCCAAAAGGCATCTCTCCCCTACGGGCATGGCATGGCCCCGGCCCGCCGCTCTCCCGGCCGGCCGGCCGGGCCCGGCCGCGCCCCGCCCCGCTACCACCGCTCCGCTCCGCGCCCCTCCGCGCCCCCTCCGCGCCTCAGCGCCCGCCCGGCATGGCGGCCTCCCCGCGCTCCCCGCAGGGCTGGCGGTGCGCGCTGCTCGGCGGCGGCGCCCGGCCCGGCCCGGCCCGGCCCGCTGGGCTCCCGCTCGCCGCGCTGACAGCCCCGGCCCGGCGCCGCTCGGCTCTGCGCTCCGCCCGGGCCGCGGCCGCCGCCTCCCCCGCTCCGCCTCCCGCCCGGCGGAAACCCGGCGCCGCTCCAGCCCCGCCGCCCGCCCGGGCCGCCCCCGCCGCGCGGCCGCCCACCGGACGGCGGAGAGGGCCGGGGCGAGGGGAGCGATCCGCTCCCGGGCGCGGCGGCCGCCCCGGGGATCCCGGCTTCGCTCCTGGTCCGGGGCCGGCCCGCGGATCTCGGCCCCTGCTCGGCAGTGGGGGAGCAGGCGGATCCCGGGGGCAGCGGGACCTCGGGGGCAGGGGCATTCCTGGGAGCAGGGGGGTCCCGGGAGCAGGGGGATCCCGGGGGCAGGGGGATCCCAGAGGGCAGGGGGATTCCGGGGGCAGGGGGATCCCAGAGGGCAGGGGCGTCCGGAGGGCAGGGGCATTCCTGGGGAGCAGGGGGATCCCCGGGAGTCCCGGGAGATAGGGGCGTCCTGGGATCAGGGGGAATCCCGGGATCAGGGGGGTCCCGGGAGCAGGGGAGTCCACGGGGCAGGGGTGTCCCGGCGGGCAAGGGGTATCCTGGTGGGAGCATGTCGGAAAGCGGGTAGGGCAGACAACGCAGCGCGGAGTTCTGCTGGATGCTGGATAGGTGTCTCAAAATGACGGGGGAGGGCTTCCCCTCCCCTGCACACTCGGGCGACGGGCAGAGGGGAGCACTAGCCCTCGTCTGTGCCCTCCCTGATGGCTTTTGGTGCTCAGTTCCCGCGGCTGGTGGCCGTTCCTGAGCCAGTTCAGCACCGCAAGCCTGCTGAATCCAGTAAGCATTGCAGGGTATATACAGTGTGTGTTACACGTCTATAGCACAGCAGGTAATTCAGATATCTTGGAGAGAGATGAAGAACGTACTTTTCAGTGCATTTTTTAAATGCTAACCATAGTAAAGTCATCGGGCTTCAATGCCACTTGCACCCTGCACTGGTCCGGGGCAGTAGTCATGAGGTCAATCCTGTCATTCTATGATGGTTTCTCAGAGATCCAATGGCTCCTCAGGGATCTGAACTGAAGAACATCACTGCAATAAAGTATCTATGCAGTCAAAGGAAGAGGACATCTCTCCAAAACCAAACCCAGCCCCGTTCAAAAGCGGTGCAGAAGAAGGTGTGGTAGCTAATAATTTTACAGGGACCGTAATTTGTTCATGTTTAATACGTGCTGCGTTACTGCATTATGGTATGTATGGAACATGGCCCCAGCCATCAGCCCAGGGGAGGATACAAGGAAGCTCAAATCAAACATGGAACTTGTTCCGTGCCGGATCACTTAACTCTGCAAACCAGAGCTGGTGGTTCCTGTCCGGCCGAGCAGGGATTTTTCACCATGAACACAGCAAAGGTGTATGTGTGTGGTTGTCTGTGCAAGAGGTGAAAGCCTAGCATCAATCTGGAGGCTGTCTGACCCCCAGAAAAATGGAGGAGACTTGGGGGAAGCAGTGGACAGGTGCACAGTGCCCAATGCTTCCCTGCAGCAAGTGGCCTGGGGAGGGACACTTGGGAGGCAAGGACCGAAAGACAGAGCAGTAAATCTTGCACATCCTCCAGAGACAGGGGCTCAGTGGGGGCTAATACCCGAAGTGCCAACCAAAGGCGCTTTCTCCTGAGATTTGCTGATCCGGACAAAACTTTCAGCAGGGTTTTTCGTAAATGAGAACAAGAGCATCTTGCTCTTAATTTATCCAATTCCATTAATTCTTGCAGCCATTCACACCCTTTAAAATATTATTCCTGTGTAACATTTAAGTTCAGTGCAGCAAATTGCTCCAGCTGAGCCTTGGTGTCAAGCACACAAGCGTCCCCGGGAGTCCCCAGGACTGCCCACGTGCTAAACTGAAGCCACAGTCTGTTCAATCACGGCTCTTGCAGCAATTACTGTCTTTATGAAAACCTCTGGAAGTTCTGGCAGCTACCTCTGTGAGACGGGCTGCTGCCTCCCCTGTACAGGTGAGTCGCCCACCCTCAGAGAGGTTGCACCCCTTGAACAGCCGCCCTGATGCCAGGGTGAGACGCATTTTGTACTTGTCGGAAGCAGCTTGCACAGCCGAGCAGAGCTGCCTTCTATCCAGAGCTCCTGCCGCCTTTCAGGGCTGCACCCTGAAAGGGTGCCTCCACCGGCTTTTGCTGCTCCTTCAGCTGTTCCCCAGCGTTCCCCAGTGCCCCCCAGTGCTCCGACGGCGAGCGTGCTGGGGAGCTGCCGTCCTGACACTCTACAGCAGGCATTGTGTTAGTGGGGCCCTGTCAACTGGCGGGCTCAGGAAATCTGCCTGGCAGCTTTCAAGGGAGAAACCACAACAAAAAGGGGTGGGAGAGAGACATGCTAGCTGTCCGCAAGCATCCAAAGAGTGCAAGCAGCAGGGAGGCAGAACAATTGTTTGGGGTGGTACCAGACAAACGACGGGAGCCTCAGAGCCTACTACCCCCGCTGTTCCTCTTCTGTGAATAGACCTGGGGGAGCGGAGGGCCGTGGGGGCATGTTTGCCTCTCTCGGTGGCTGGCCTTGCCTAAAACTTGTCTCTTTGTTGGTGTAAAACACCCTTGCTGGAGTCATCCTGTGTGTGCACACTCACTTTGGGGCCAGGTCATGGGTTTTCACCATGCGCTGCATGATGGCTGCTGCGGTCCTGCATGCCCCAGCTCCTGCAAGCAGGTGGAACGCAGGTATCTTTCCTTTGCCTAAGAGAAAACAGCTGATTATCGCTGAGCTCCCTCCATCTCAGGCACACTGTAACCTTCGAAAGCTCAGGAAAGAGGAGGATGACTAGCCAAAGGTGACAGTGAACTTGCTTTTTAACCATGTAGGATTTTTTGAAGCCTCTTGTGATTTCAGGCACGTACGATTCTCTAGGGAACAAGGGACGGACCCACCAGCACTGGGGGTACACCCACTGTGGGTTATGAAGCCTGTGCTACACCTCCAGAGCTGCTCACCGCCTCCCTGCTCTAGCGGGTGTGCTTTGATCCAGGACGGTCCTGATCCAACAAAGTCCGTAAGCACCTGCGTGGTTTTAGGTCTGTGCATTGTCCCGCTGAAACCAACAGAGCGATATCAGTTTATATCAGCTGGGGCTCTGGCTTTCCTTATCCAAATGCTGTTACAAACCTTAAATAAGATGACTGACAGCATCTGATTTCACTCCTTGGCATGGTACTTAAGGTATATGAGAATTTACTTTACGAAAACATTTTGTGCCTTTTGGACTTCAAATCTGCTTGAAAGACACATCATCTTTTGCATGATGTATTGTGCCCAAAATAGCTCAGCAGTTACTACTTCCTCATGTGACTACGATGTATTTATTTCCGCTGCTTTAATTGTAAATTGCTTTTTGGGTTTTTTTTTTTCCATTTCTTCTGTACTGATGCCCATATTTCTTCAGATAACAGCAAGGAGAAAATATCCTGTGTATGGATTGTAATAAGCAGATTAGATCACTAATGTAATCCAGCAGATGTAATGAAGTTAAGGGCTCTGCCCCAAAAGCCAGGGCTGCCAAACTGTAATGAGGGCAACAAACAAGGAAATAATTGAGTGAGTGGGAAAGGAGACAGCAAATCTCGATACAGCTGCAAGAGAATAATTTGTTCACATTGTATCACAATTTTTGATCTTGGAGGAAGGTCTCGTTGCTGAGTCGGGGCAGATTTTAAAACACAAACTGCAGAAAATGATGGAAGTGGAAAATGTACTCTGGGGCTGGGAGGCTGTTGCTCACTGCGAGGCTGGGAATGGCTTGTTGTGGGGAAGGGATTCTTCTGGTTCCTCCTACTGGCAAGCAAATGGAGAGTTTCTCAACACTGTTTACTTGAAGTAGAATTAAAACCCCAACTAAGAGAGTGTTAATTCTCCCTGTCCCACCAGTCCTGCAGGCTGAACGCACCCAGAACATCAGCAGTGGCAGATACACTGTGGTCAGCAAAACGTGACAGAGCTGTGGCCGGCCGGGAATGTCGCTGCTGCCTCCAGGCCCCTCCGGCCAGATCCTGAAAGCGCTGCAGATGTCTTCAGCGGCGGCCGGGCAGCCCTGAAATCCCACTGTGCACGGCCGGACCCCGCGGAACCCCCTCTCCAGCAGTGTATTTCTATACATTAAAGCTCTGCCATGGCCTGGCGCAGAAAGCAGCTCGTGAGGAGAGGGCTGTGCTCCCCACAGCCTTGTGCTGCAGCCATCGTGCTCTGCAAAAATCCTCTGCACAAGCAACCGCGCTGGACTTCACATAAGATGTGATGGCAGCTGCTTTTTAAACACACTCTGGGAGCAAGTCTCTTCACTGCATTGCCCTCCCACACTGTTGCGTTTTCTCTTGCTCAGGGATCCTCCGTCATGTTTACCCACGGGGCAGTGGGTGGGCAGGAGCAGTGGGGACATCTTGTCACCCAGGTGGGTCCGTGGCCCATGGTGGGGAAGCTCTGCGCAGATGGAAGTTGGTTTTGGAGCTGGCATAGCTGGGCCAGCACTGGGAGCCTTCTGCCTCCAGCAGCACATGTCTACTGTACCTTCTGTGTGGTTTGAAGAAGGCAGGAAAAAATACCTCTCTTGAACTTTCTGACCCCTTGCCATGGGCTTTGGTCTGTTTGGAGGGCAGCCGTATTCATGTATGGCCGTAGTGCTCGGTTTGCTGTTATTTCGCTGTTTAAAAAGTACTCCTGCTTGATGGAAGGAGCAGAGCTTGCCCTCAGCAGGTGTCCAGGGGGAGAGAACCGTCCCTGGGATAAGGGTACCCCAGAGGAGGTGAAGACCTCCATTTCTCCTGGAAGGAAACGGTTGCTCTCTGGCTGTATTTCGTGTGCCCCTCGCTCTGCAGATGCCCCACGTGTGTGTGATGGGACAGCCCGTCCTGCAAAGGGGCTACCTGAAGAGTGACCCCCACAGGAGCCGTCTCCTTCCACCCAGGCCTGGCTTCTGCCTTGCCTCCCGCTACGAGCGCTCCCCGGCTGTAACCCACCACCCAGACCCCCACTCAGATCCAGAAACCCCCCATCATCCCCCAAGCCCCCCACCGTAGCGGCAGGACGTCACCGGGGGCACAGACCGGCCCTGTCGGGGGTTGCGGGGAGAAAGCTGGGGTGGGGATGGGGCTTCCCCGGCCCCGGGCACAGGGACCCGGCGGGACAGGGCAGGACGAGACGGGCGGGCTCAGCCCCTCACCGCGGCCGCCGGGCGCTGCGGAGCCGGTCCGCGGGCCCCTGGCGCCCTCTAGCACCGCCTCCCCGCGCTCCTCCGGAGTGAAAACCGCGGGGAAAGGCTTGAGCAGCCCCGCAAAGCAAACGTGGCCTGAACCGGGATGCAAATGGAGCCAGCCGGGTGCAGCAAGCCCCGGGCAGCCCGGGCTGTCCCTGCCGCCAGTGACGGACACCGCTGGGGGGTGAGGATGATCCCAACTCCTGCCCTCGGCCTCCCACTCGCACATGTGTGCACGCACCAAGAGCGGCACAGAATCCATATAGTCAGTGCTATCCACCTGTGACGGACCGATGGCTGTGCAGGGCAATTATCCTGGCTCAACCATAAAGAGCAGAGCCGTCTCATACCACGTCCCAAACAGATTTCATCTGCGCTGCATGAATTAAGCAGCAATTTGCCCACCAAATGGCTCCCAGCTGCACGTCTGCACTCACTGGGCACAGGATGCTGTGGACAAGGCAAGGAGGCATCGGCTGGACACAGCTGTCCCAGCAGCGCGGGGTGCCCACAGCCAGGTGGGACGGATGCTACCACCTGGCAAAGGGACCCCCCCCTCCCCAGAGTGTGCTTGGGGTCCGTGCTCTCCAGCGAGCCATGTGGTTGTCTTTTACTGCTGGGTTTTCAACTGCTCGGGGCTGAGCTGAGTCAGCACAAGCCCCTCTTGGGCTTTTTCTGGATGATTTTTGTGGACAATTTCAGCTCAGGAAGTGAATTTATTCATGCTGATCGTTTTCATCCGTTTGACGTAGTGTGAATGCAAAAGAGAGCCAAGCGGTTTTGGTGACAACACTTCCTGCTCGGTAACTAATTGGTGGCAATTCTGTTTTTATTTACCAAACACCCTTTCAAAGCAAACAAAACTTTATGATTTCTCTCATAATATTTTCCAACTTTCAGGGCTTTCAGGGGTCTTTGGCTGATGGAGGGACACTCCCATCAGGTTGAACTTGCAAATTTTTGGTTTCTGGCTGTGGGTGCTCTCCGGCTGTTCCCACTCAGTTCTCCCCCCCATCAGCTCCTTGGAGAGCACGGTGCACACCAGAAGGATTTAAAGGTACTTGGGATTTTCCTATATGTAGGTCCCTGCCTGCCAGCAAAGGCAAGGTCAGAGGGTTGCTGTGACTGGAGACAGGATAGAGAAGTGGTTTGTCCTGGGGCACTTGTTAATCAGAAGCTTCCCGGGGAGCATGCTTGGAGCTGTGAGGCCCACCCGAGAGCCGGCCACATGCTGGCAGCGCCCAGAGGACGCCACATGCTCTGCCTGCACAGGCTGTACCACACATCGCTGCTCGGGGAGGACGTGAGCTTTGGGACAGGGGCCAGGTGGCAGGGCCAGCATGGTAGGGGGCTTTCAGCCACGAGGCTGGCTTTATGTCACCTTTGGCCGTCACATACCCCAGTCGCGCCGAGAGCTCACGCTGCTGAAATCCCCTCTGCTGGCTGCAGGTGCATCAGTGCTGGCAGCAGGGACAAACCAGCCCCAGTTTCTTACTTCTTGTGTTGCTGGAAAAGTCCAAAGCGCAGGGAGGGAATAATGAATTCAGCCGGGAAGATGCTGATGAACACTGGCTGCCGGAGCCACTAGGAGGGCTGCTCTGCATGGTGGGTACCCCCCAGGGGTCCAGCCTCGCTGCCCCAGGGCTGACTGTAGGATGCGACCAGCCAGGGCAGTGGGCAGTGAGGGGGCAGTGGCATCCGTCCGGCCACAGCACGGTCCCCCCGAATTGCTGCTGCTCTGGGCCTGTTGCTATAGCAATGCTGATGTCGCAGCGCCGTCAGGAGGCATTGCAGTGCTGGAGTTGGCATCTTTCACTGAGGCGAGTTGAAGCCATCGTGGGTTTTAGCTGCGTAAAAAGTCAGGGAGCAGACAGAACTGCTCATTTCCCCACCGCGGGTCTTCAGGAAGCCGTATTTCCTCACCCTCAGCTTTTGCGCTCACTATTGTGGCATCACCCTGCCCTGCACAAGGGGAAGGCTCCCAGGCTGCTGCAGAGAGCCCAGCAGAAGCATTGCCTGTACCAAGCCTGGGGTGTAATGGTCCCGTCTCCACTGCAGATGCCATCGAGAGAGCAGGTGAAGGCTGGGGCTTCCCCTCCCCTCGGCAAAGGGACCCCTGTGACCATTCACACCCAGCAAGTGGGGTGCAGTAAACACGCCGATCAAGCTGAAGCCAGAGGGCAGCCGCCAAGAGGCACAGCAGCAGAAATGTGTGTTCAAAACCTTTAGGACAGGCTGAGTTTAAGGCTTCTTCCACCCTCCTCCAGCTTGGTAAAGCCTGGGGTACCAGCATGCTGGCAGAGAGAGAGGGTGTTCCCGGAAACGCTGGTACCGTCGCACCACAATACATCTGCTTTTGAGAAGCCGGCTTGGAAAAGTCACTTGCCAGCAGTTTTTTGGCTTTGAATTGGCTGTAGCTGGTTGCATGTGGCTGTGCCTCGCTCCCTGCCTTCCCCAGGCAGAACAGATCGCTTCCACGTGTGCTCAACTGGTCAGATGCAATTAGTCCCTCTGATCGCAGAAGGACTACTAATGCAAAGCAGGCAAAATGTTTGCAGGGCTGGGACAAACCTTAACTGCACTAGGGAAGGGGCTGTTTCCAGCAATAAAGAAGAAACGCTTTTAAACAGACCAGGAAATTGTAAAATTGCGGAAAAAGAAGGCAAGAGAAGGCTGCCTGAGGGGATCTACCGAAGCTGATGGCATTTCAGAGCGCAGGGTGCCCGGAAACATCAGGCTCTGGGTTGGTCATGCTGCTCACGCAGTGTCATCTTGAAGAAAAAAGTAATTGCCCAAACTTACTAGAGTTCTGTTAAGACAATATGTTAACAAACACCATTAATACACTAAGCTGCATCTTCATCGTCCAGATTATTAATTACCTGGAGCAGTGCCACTTGCAAACAGCTCAGATGTCATTGCAGGTGTGTCAGAGGACGAGCAGAAGGAGAGAAGCTATTGATCGTTAGGCTGAGAAATACCGCCTGGTGCTGCCCGTGTCTAATCAGCGATCTGCCACCAATTTGCTCTGATGAATGGCTGAACAAGCCACGGGCACGCATCTGCATCTGCCCTGGCAAGCAGGAGCCCAGCTTTTCATCTGCCAGCTCTGTGACAGCCAAAAATGGGGGGTCCCTGCTGCTCCCCAGCACCTGTGGCTTTCTCAGGGGCTGGATTTGGTTTTCCCCCCCCAGAGATCTGCCCGTGGAGCAGGATGACTGTCCGGCGGGGGACTGGCATATGCTGCCTCAGGGGAAGGTGCAGGCGAGCCCAGTGCAGGCAGCGATGCAACGACTCGCTCCGGAGGGCACCTCTTTCCAGCCTGGCCCTCCTCAGTGGTTGACTTATTCCCTGGGGCAGCAGCTTTATGAGCCTTTGCACATTTCCATGCTTGCTCATTACTGCTGCTTATTATTTTACAGGGCCCCAGAGCGCTGCAGGCATCCCGGCGCTGGGGCTGGCCCATGGAACTCTCTAACTCTGCAGTGCCGAACTCGCCATTTCCAAAAAGGAGGGGTTTTTTGGAGGGTTTATCTGCTCAAGCTTCCTGGGCTCTGCTGCGGTGACTCTGCAGGCAACGCCCCGGGAAGAAGGTAGGCTCGAGGCCACCAGCCGGGCTCGTGCTCCCTGACATGGTCTGGCTGGTGTGAACCTATCTGGGATGGCAACGGCTGAGTGTGCACAAATAATGGACACACCCCGTGCCATTTATACGCTTGCTTTTGAAACCGTAACCACGCTCTAACCCTTCCCACTATCAGGATGTGTCTGTATATGGCTACAAAATATCTTGGATGGTTTTAAGGGGAGATGTTATATTTCTAAAGTATTTGATGCTGCTGAGGCATGTCTGAAAAGCATTTAAAATTTACAAAATAGCCTGAAAATATCTCATATTTGGGAGGCTGAGAGTTTGTTGCTCGGCCCTCTCTCTATCTCAGCAGGACACATTTCAAAGGCCCTTTGAACATCCAACTCTTTATCACGTTTGAAAGCTCTCGTGGGTGACTGCTGGAGCTGGGGACTTTTCTGCACTCGATCCTCTGCTGGCTAAAACCTTGGCTCCTTTCAATCTTGGCACAAGGAAAATTAATTTCCTGGCCTCAGCCCAGTGCAGGCTCATTAGGAACTGGCACGATCACCCCTTTGTGTGCAGGAGGGGACGGCGGGGGCCCGGGGCAGCACCACGGTTCCCTGGGGATGCCCATGGGGAAATGCCAGGGACAGAAGAGGTGCCAGGCGGGGCCCGTGTCCCGCCACGCTGCTGGCAGGGAGGTGGGATGCTGACCTGCAGGGAGCAAAACCCTTCAGGGGAAAGGGGGGGTTCCCTGTGTTTGCTGGGGTTTGTTTTATTTTACGGTGTCAGGAGCCACACTGTGCCCTGCTCAGCCCTGGCTACTGCTGCCACCTCCCAGTGCCATGGGTGATACTGGGGTGCCGACCCTGGAGCAGGGCAGAGGGGGAAGCCATGCCCAATGTCTCATTTGCCAGCTCGAGCCCAGGACAGCCAGCCGGTTACACCAAAGGGCTCTCGCTCTGCTCTGGAGGAGGGGACCGAGCCACTTGGGCTCGGCAGCTCTGCCAGACTCAGGAGCAGGGGAGGGGACTCAGACCCACAGGGCTGCACTTGGGGCAGAGACCCTGTCCCGTCCTCCTGCCGCCCCTGGAAATGGTGTCTTGGCAGTGATTTGGGTGGTGCTTTTGTGGCTGGTGTAGGTCCTCCTCTTGAACGCTGACAGAGGGTTGCAGAGTGCTGGGAAAGATGTTTCCTTTGCTTGACTTTGCTTTTTGGAGAGGGAGAAGGGACTAATGGGGGCAGTTTGGCTGGTGAAGGAGTGCTCAGGTTTGCCCCTGGCCTGCACGTCCTGAAACGGGGCCACAGACAGATAACAGAATCTAACCAGCTCCAGGGTTTACAGACCCCCTTGGGGAGCTGTTTGCTGTTATTATCATAAGTTGCTCCAAAAGCAGCAAATTCAGCAATGCATTAATGTGCCAGCCTTGCGGGGCTGGTTTGCAGCATGCCGGAGCTGCCGTCCCTGCCTGTGGGCTGCACCCTCCTGACCCCCAAAACTCCTGGGGTCCCACCAGCATTGCAGGGCATACGGAGCCCTCCAGCATCGTTGGGCGAGCTGGATCTGCTGGGTGAGACCGCTGGTGAGAGCCCCATGGCACGGCACATTCAGCAGGACTGACCTTGCAAATAAATTAACTCAAAGACTTAGTGACAAACTGGGCTCTCCAAACCTCCTCGGTGCTATGCAGGGAAAATGATGCTGGTGAAAGGCTGGAGGGAACCACAGGTGGAAACTGCCCTTTAGGAGGGATCAGAGAAGCTGAGGAGCCCAAGATAGAAACAGAAGGATTGGGCACAGCAGAGACCAAAAATGAAATAACCAGACAAAAAGAAGGAGGGTTGCAAGGTAAGACTTGACTTGGCAATGTAAGAAAGGGAAGAGACAAAAGCAGTCTCCCAGCAAAACGCTGCAACTTAACTTTCACAGCTGCAAAAGGAAAACAATCGCTTCCCACACAAAAATAACTGATGGGCTGCGTTGATGAGAAGATGTCTGAGGAATTTCAATTAAAAGCCAGTGACACTGACAAAGGCAACGAGATTGAAGTGTTCAAAGGTAAGTGAGCAATGGGGAGGGAAGAACAATAAGTGGCGAGGGAGGGAACAGTGCCTGCTCAGCGCTGCGTGGGCTGGGCCCTTCCCAAGGCGGCAGAGAGAAAGTCTTTGCCCGCTGAACGTGGCAGGGTGCTGGGATCCACCTCCCGCACGCGTCCCGTGCCCTGTGCATGCTCCCTCCGCCTCCCCGCGCCCCCGCACGCCCCTGCGCCTCCCGCACGGGCTCGGCTCCGCAGGGGGATGCTCTCTGCAGCAGGGCTGGCCCTCTGTCTGACATCTCCGGTGTTCGGATGTGTGATGTCTGCTCATGTGCAACGTGAAACCGAGCTCTCTGTGTCTTGCCCAGGTGACGTGTCAGCCCCATCTGTGCAATGTCACCTTTGTCCCCAGCTGCCCTCCTGTGCCTCCCATCCAGGTGGTGACCACTGCCTTCAGGCCCTTTCTCCGCAACGTCTCTAGGATTTTGGAGTCAGAGCTGTGTGTGTCCTTGGCAAATGGCCCGTAGCAAAACAGAGAGCGGGAAGTGCTGGCAGGTTTGTAGGCGAAGAGGAGAAAAGTCCCCTGAACCTTGGCTGGTGGCACCACAATAGGTGACGGCAGAGGCAAGCTGAGCCTTATTACCAGCAGCACATGGAAAGAGCCTGGTTTTCCTGCAGCCACCAGGCAAAGAAGATGAATATCTTCCAAGACGGCACAGCTGACATCGTCTCTGATGGGAATAGCTCGTCCTTGCAGCCTGCCTGCTGAAGAGACAGCTCTGCTCCATCTGAGCTGGCAAAAAGAGCCGGGAGCAGGAGGGCAGCAGGCTCGGCACACTCCCGGGATGCCAGGAGAGGCATCGCCACAGCCTGGCCAGGACAAGGACAAGGTCCCTGCACGGGGGACAGAGCAGTGAGGAGCAGCTGAGGCCAGGGGAGCACGGGGGCAGTTGGGGCTTGAGCCAGCGATGGAGCAACCTGGGCCAGCGGGAGGAAGGAGGGATGGCCTCCCACCAAAATATCTCGTTTGGCTCTGAGCATGGCATGCAACTTCTGGCACAGAGAGAACCCTGCAACTGTCCATGCGGAAGAAAACAGCTAGATTTAAAATCTTGGAGCACACTGTTTGTGCGGAGCAGCTGGCCAGGGCCCAGTGCTCAGCCCCAGGCAGGCTCTCCGTGTCTCCAGCCCTGTGTGGAGCTGTGTCCCCAGGCAGGAACGGCCGAGCCAAGGACTGGTGCCATCTCCCGCGAGCCTTAGGCTGCCGCTCAGCCATTGGCATGGGCAGAAGGAGCTGGTGGTGAGATGCCTCTTAGTGCTTGCATTGACAGTCCCTCATACGCTGCAATTCAACAGACCTCTTGGGTTGACGGCCCCAATGGGAGCGGGCTGATTTTCTGCCTTTAAAAACAAATCTACTTATGTGTAGATGTAGCAGAGTAACAGATAGCCACAGTCACGGCCGGTCCCGCTCAGAGCCCTGCCAGATACCGCAATCCTGCTTCCCCAAGGCACGCCGTATCTTCAGGCATTTGTTGTTCCATTAATCTATTTTTAGCAAATATATCCCCCTTAGTTCAGCTGCAGTTATCTGATTAGTTCCTGTAACTATACGAGGAGCAACATCTCCAGGCGTGACTGCGAATTCTGAGCAGACTGTGTTTCTGCACACACGTTTTCTGAAAGAGAGAAACTTGCTGAAGATGCTTTTCCCTGCGGCGCTCATGGATGCGGAGCTCTGAGCTCCGGCACTGCACGAGGTTGAGTTTCAGGGGCTGGGGGCAGCGGGGCTCAGCACTGCTGCAGGCGCTGGAGCACACGACCTTTGATAAAGGCAGAATTAACGAGGCACGCTTCCCCGCTGCTGCCCGTGATAAGGGGCCATCCTCATCCGGCGTTGCCCTGATGCGGTGGCGATAAGCAGCTGGCTTTGTTTGCTTCTGAACACGAGGATGTTGATGGAGATTTCCATCATCATCGACTGTAGCTGAGAGAGGGGAAAAGTCCCCGTGCGTCAGCGGTTACAGCCTGCACGGAGGTGCCAGGGCTATGTAACCCCTTCCCTGGGGCAGGTAGCACCAGGGAAAAGCTCCACTGTGGCTTTGTTGCTGCACAGGGACTAGTTAAAAACCCTACAGACACACAGATGGCTCCAACATCGCACTTTGCTCCGAGGCCTCGTCCTCTATTGACTGCAGCTGTCCTGGAAAATCAGATTATAGTGCAAAACTCTGGCATCGAGTCTGCTCTGACAAGTCAGGTCGTCCATCTCCTGGCTAGAGTGTCAGGATGAAGAACACATGAAGGGGAGTGGGGGGATAAGCCCCCACCGTGACAGCTTTTCCTCTGGTCTCAGCTGTGTCTGAGGAGCTGCAAACCCAGAGCTCCTTGGCATTCCCTGGGGCCCATGATGGCCATGGCCATGCCCGAGGCTTGGAGTGGGAGAAAGGGTGTCTCACCCAGGAGCTCACTGACCTGGCTTGTCTCCCTTGTCTGTGGCCAAAGCCTCCAGAGCTTTATTGCCCGCTCGCACTCCTTCCTCTGGAGTGCTTTAGGGCTGTTGAACAGGGATTAACTATAGATTTAAATGCTCCCAGGGCAGCAAAGGGAAAAGCTCATCCGTGCCCACAGTGAGAGCAACCCCTCAGTGTCACCACGGTTGACATCCGAGCTCCAGTATTGGCACCTCAGTGTCACCGTGGCTGGCACTTGAGCTCTGGCGCTGGCCCTGGATTTGCTGGGCTGCCTGAGCCCTGCCATGCTGGCCATCACCTCCCTCTTGTGCAAGCCCTGCTACTTACTCGCATCTTCATTGTGTGCCTGCCTGGCTTCTCACCAGAGCAATTTATTTCCCACTCCTGCTTCGATGTGACTGTTCAAGCCTCCTTTTCCAGTTAGGATGCGGCCGCACCACTGGAAATATGTCACACAGCTAAAGACATTTATTTCAGTCGAGAGACCCGCAAGCGCCTCGGGTCACACTTCATTTGCAGTCAGAAAGAAAGATGCCAAGCGCTGCTCGCTGAAACCAGTTGCTGAGGCAGAGCGGGGACAACGCGGGTTTCCATCTTAGAAAAACTCGAGCCTGCCGCCCCGGCAGCCCACGCTCCCTCCACCCCACAGGCTCTGCCCTGCTCCGCGCCTGCCCTCGGACCCGACGTCTCCAGGGATGCTGCCGGCAGCAGATGGGCCCTGTCTGCCTCGAGTGAACCCCCCCACCGTGGGGCTAACCAGGAGCAGGGCCATCTCCAGCTGCTGGGGGTCGGACCCCAAACCTGACTGGAGGGCTGCACCCAAACCCCGCACGGGACGGGCCTCCCACGCTGCTTCCCGGGGTGCGAATACCCTCGTGGGTGCGTGTGAGCACCCTCAGAGCCGCCCGCTCCCGTGCGTGCGCAGGTGCCCCCCACCCCCCCGGTTACCGCGGGTGCGGGCCGGGGCGGAGCGAACGGGCTCGGAGCGGAGCGGGTCCGGCCCCCGCCACCGCCCCCGCGGCGCTGTCATTGGCGGCGGGGCCGGGCCGGGCCGGGCCGGGGGAGGCGGCGGCGGCGGCGGCGGCGGCCGGCAGAGCCCCGCGCCCCCCCAGCGCCCGGCGCGGCGCCGCGGCCCCGGTATGTCGCGGAAGAAGGCGGCTCGCAGCAAAGGCGGCGGCGGCGGCGGCGGCGCCGCGCCCTCCACCGCGCTGCCCCCAGCCGCCCAGGGCACCGGCCGTGCCGCCGCCGCCCCGCGGGGCTCCGCGCCCGCCCCCGAGCTGCCCCGCAACGGCGGCGCGGCGGCCGGGCGGCCCTCGCTGAGCAGCAGCGGCGAGTTCTACGATCTCGCCTTCAAGGTGCGGGGACGCGGTTGGGGCGGGGGTGGGATGCGGGAAGGAGCGCGGAGCCCCGGTTCGGGGTGCGTCGGGTGCGGGAGAAGTTCCTGGGGGCCAGGACCGGGCGGGCATCCCTCCCTTCCAGCCCCGGCAGCCCGGTACCGCCGCCGGGTTCGGGTCTCCGGCGGCGGGTCCGGCCTCGGGCGGGCTCCCGGAGCCGCGCTTGGCGGCGGGGCTGCCCCTGCGGGGCTCTCGGCAGCGGGGGCTGCTTCTGCGGAACTTTTGCAAGTGATGACAAAAGGCTTTCAGCTCACATGAGTTACTGTAACCTTCTGGTTCCTCTTTAAAAACGTTAAAAAAAAAAAGCGGTTGTAAAGTGGGGTGACAGTATTGCTTGAGGCGCATCGAATCTGCTCTGGCTGCTGTTGAAATGTCTCCGGCTTGCGCGTTCTTTTAAAGGCTCAGATGGCTTCTTCTCGCCGCTTCAGATTTTGGCGAGCGAGTCACAGATCAAACGTATTTGCACTCCCCCCCTCCCCTCTATCATGCGACCTGATGCAAGCCCAGCTCTTGGAGCTCGCTGAGCGATTTTGGCTGAGACTGCAGTTCAGTGCGACCCATCTGACTGCATTTCTAACGCAGATCTTCGTAACCGAGCGCAGGGTGATTAGGCTTGGAGAAGATGGTGTTTGCTATGGCAAGTCCAACCTTGGCACACCATGGCAGAGAGCTCAGTGCCGGTGGCAATCGGCATGGCCATTGCCATGTTAAGATTTGGGACATGCAGTAGGAGGTGAAGGGTGTTCAAGAAGTGAATTTGGTTGCTTTAGTAGGTGGCTGGTCCTGATACAGCTGCAATAACGGTTCAACAGCTTCCCTAAAATGGAGCCATCTCCGTGTTCACGCTGGCCCATGGCTCCTTGAGCTCGTCTCACTGCCTGGGCTGGGGCTTTCCCTGGGGATTGCTCCCATGGGATGGGGATGAGCCAAATGAGGTCTCAGATAAGCCCAAATGTGCCAGGTAGCCAAAACCTCTGCTAAGTCTGGCTGGTTTTGAACCAGTGGCAGAGAGAAATTGCTTCATATTCAGTAAAAACCTGGTTTATTAAACTTTCTCTTTACCTTACCCCTTTCCTGAGGTTCCTGAGCTCTGCCAGAGGCAGTGGCCAAACGCGAGGGCCAGATCCTGATCACTGAGCCCTTGACTTGAGCCTGGCTCTGGGTGCTGCTGCGTGCCCTGGGTGAGGCTTCAGCGGTGCTGGGTGAGGAGAAGCTGCCTTTAGAGGTTGCCCTGCTCTAGAACAGAGGTCTGGAAAGTTTTAAAAAGTCAGTACTACTATTTTGTACTAAAAATGACTTTTTCCTCCCCCCTTCCCTTGGCTTTGCACAGATACACCTGAAGGCTCCCTGGCTCCCCTAATCCTTTTGTGCCAGAGCTTGGTGTGCGGCTGTGCGTGTGCTCCTGCAGGAGACCTGGTGTGGGGCTCTGCACCCACCATTTGGGTGATGAAGCACTGTGGCCGGATCCTGGCCACCCTGCCCCAAACTGTGGCTGGGGCTACTGCCGCCCCTCGGGAGGCTGAGCTGCAGAGTGATGGTGGCATTTGCTGCTTCTGATGGCTCCTGCCTGGGTTCGGTGTGACCCAGGGCAGTGCCTGCCTTAAAACCATTTAAATTCAGTCACGGGCTAATGGCTTGCAGAAGGCTAATGGCAGCGCTTTCGGGAGAGAGGGAACCCTGCCATGCCAGCGTGAAGCCGTGCAAATTGGTGCGGGTGCAGAAGCCGCTGATGCAGCTCGGCTCCATGGTCTGGGATTTCTTGATGGTGGGAAGCTGTCATCCTGCAGAGGGGAGAGGGGTCGGGGGGCAAGAGGGCTCAAGGGGGCTTGTGGTCTGAACATAAGCTTCGGGGAGCTGCATTCGGGAGCAGTTTCAGCTCTGCCATGGTTTCTTTGTGGTGGGGTGGGTGTCTGCCCTGCCTGCACCTGGGGCTGCTGCTGGGTGGGGAAACTGAGGCAGGCGGCACAGGGAGCTGCTCCCTTGGCATGCGCTGAGGACCAGCAGGGCAGCCATGAGGCTCTGTGGGTCCCACTGAAGGAGTTTGCTCACAGAGGGCAGAGTGAACCTCCAGAGTTGGCGCGCATGGTTGGGGGCCCCCCTGAAGTCTCCCCGTGGGCAGAGCCAGCCTCCCCAGGAAGCCCTGTGTGTGGTGGGATGCAGGGTGTTTCCTGGGTCTGCTGAGGACAGGGTGGGCTCCACAGCCATCGAGTCAGAGCTTCCTTTTGGCTTTCAAGGGGTGTTTGTGCCCCCACGGGGGATTTGTTAAGTATTGGTCAGGGGAAGGTGTCTCAAGTCCGGCCAGCGCTCAGGGGCGTGCGTGGTGCAGGGTGGGAAATAATCCCACTGCGGGTCCCCACCTTCTCTCCCCCACCCTCCCCTGGGTCTGAGGACATCGCTCGTGGACATGCCTTTTCCCCCCTCTAGAGAACAGGATCTGCTCCTGCTCCCGGGATGGGGCTTTTGGGATGGTGACAGGTAACGGCTGCTGTGGGGCTTCCGTCTAGAAACCCAGTGTCTAACACTCCCTTCCCTCCCTCCCAGGTGATGCTGGTGGGTGACTCGGGGGTCGGAAAAACCTGCTTGCTGGTGCGGTTCAAAGACGGTGCTTTCCTCGCTGGCAGCTTCATTTCCACGGTCGGAATCGACTTCAGGGTAAGTTCCTGGGGGGCTCCTCGGGCCCTGCCTGCAGGGTCCAGCAGGCGAATGGCGGCTTTTGCAGAGGAGTAACAAAACATTGCTCCAAGGACTTAAACCTCATCATCCCGACCTGTGTCAGCTCCGGCTGGGGCACCTCGGGGCTGAGCAACTGGCCGACGGCAGCGGCCTCTTTGTTACTGCTTTGCGCAAGGATGGGGGAGCGCGTTCTCTGCTCCAGGTCCTGGGGGTGGTTTGTGTAAGAACTGAGGTCTGAGCATCTGCCCTGTGAAAATATTTCTCTAAGTCAATTTCAGTGCTTTTAACAGTTTAAACAAAAAAAACCCAACAAATAAAACCAAAACTGACACAAACCAGAATGCCCTGGAAACAACTCCTGAGCACAGCTTTGGGGTGCCACCGTCGGGGTGCAGTGCCGGGGTGGCCCTTCTCCCTCTGGCGTGGAGGGGAGGCATCGTGCTGAGGGGTCTCTGAGCCCTCGGAGAGTAACTGTTTTGTTGGCAGTGACCGGAGCATCCCGGTGTCAGGGCAGCCCTGCGGGCAGCACATCTGGGCTGTGCGGCACCAGCAAGGACAGAGGGAACCTGCTCCACAGGGGGGATAATGTGGGGAATGGGGGGCAGAAGGGGAGACAGCTCGTGTCCTGCGGTGCCCTGGTGTGGGCAGAGCATCCTTTGCCAGGTGGGAACGTCTTAGCGCCAGCCGGGGCCCTCAAAGCCTTTTCTTGGCTGCATTTCCCCAGCGGTACCTTGCTGGGGAGCTGGGGCTGGCGGGGCTGCCTGGGGACGCCGTGGTTTGGGCAGCCCCTGGTGAAGGGGAGCTGCGGGGCTGCGCCCTGGGCTGTGGAGCAGGCGTCCCTGGGGTAGGACAGCAGAGCAACGGGGACAGTGGCTTTGCAGAGATGGCATCAAAGAAACCTTACATCAGGCCGTGAAGGGCCAGCGAGGGAGCCCTGTGGATGCTGCTGAGGCCACGGTGGCTCCTCTGAGCTATCGCTACCAAAGCAGCAGCCAGCAGCACGCCTGGCTTGGGTCTCTGGCCCGAGGATCAGATGCTCCCAACCATCTGCTTCCCCCAAACCACAATCTTGCTGCTCCCCGAGACGTCTGGCCGATGCCGCAGGCTCCTGGGGGAGGCTCAGCCCTCGGGACCGGGGACGTGCCTGGTGGCTGTGCTCCCCCTGCCCTGCTGTCGGGGCACTGGCTGCGTGGTCTCACTGTACGATGGCTTTTGGCTCCATTTCGGCGCCGTGGTGGTGATGAGCGGGTGCGGTGAAGAGCTGGTGGTGATGCCAAGCACCAGTGTTTCATCTCCCCGACCGCCTTTTCTCAGCAGGATCTCAGATCTCCCCCTTTCTTGGAGGATTTCTGGGAGATGGGTGTCTCTTGTAACCTGCTATTTCGCTGGGGTGTGAGTAATAACTTGCTGGTACAGTGACAAGTGGAAGAGATGAGGGACGGCTCAGAAAGCCTTTAGAAAGAAAGCGATGTTCTTTCCTGCAAATAGGCTTTCGGTGCAGAGCGACGCTGCGGGTTGCAGCAGCGGCTTGGTGAAGTTGGTAAATTGGAATCTATAATTTTATACAAAGGTAATTACACGGTATTTCAGGTGTTCTTAAAATGAAAAGCGTTTTATTCCTGATTGCGGTGATTGATACCGAGGGCAGTCATAAAATCCTGTGACTTATTGATTAGAGCACTGAAACGACTGCTACGGAGAAGCAATCAAATTAGGGCTAATTTACTTCTGTAATAGAGCTGCTAGAGCTACATCGTTTTGAAATGGGCAGATTATACAGCGGGGAAGATCATGTGTGTGCCCTAAAACTCATTATTATCATCTTTGTAAGGCACTCATAATTTTGGGGGGGACAGGGAAATAGTTTTTTGATTGTACATCTCCGTTCCCATTAAGATAATCCTGTTTGCAGCCGCTGTGTAATTGTGCCCCTCTCGCCGTTCGCATCGCGATGCAGATGAAGCTCTGGGGTGGTAACGCTGGAGGCTTCTGCTGCGAGAGCGCGGTTTGGTTTTAATTTCTGCCTATCTAATAACAAAACTGTCACATCGCAGCTCCTTTTCTGCGTAATCCCACAATTTGGCATCGGGTTTTCTGGCTGAAGCAAGCGAGGCCGTTTGTGGCGGCGGGCGGTTGTGGTCGGGGAGGGCGGTCGCTGGGTTTCTTTGCTGCATTCGCCTTGGAGTGGTGCGAGAGGTGCTGAGCCAGCGCAGGGCGTTCTTTTGGTGCGTCTGGCTTTCGCGGCGGGGTTTGTGGCGGTCGCTGAGCCTCGCCGGTGGCGGAGACTGTGGGGACTCCCCCAAGGCCAGGGTGTGCGGCAGCTGCGCTCCTATGCACGCGTGACCTTGCTCGGCCCAGGGAGAGCTGCCAGGAGCCTGGGGACATGGCGGGGACATGGCGGGGACATGGCAGGGATGGAGCTGCCCGGCTCCTGATGTTGTTTTCGGGACTGTCTCCACTCCTATTGAAGCCCGCAGGTCTCTGCAAAGTGCCCTGGGATGGGACGGAGCCACCTGGGGGGCAGCCCCCGTACCCACCCCCCCCCCCAGCCGCTCTCCACCTCTTCTCCCACTCCGTCCACTGGTCCCAGCGGGCTCCAGGATGAGCCGCTCGTTTTTGAGGATGTCAAACCATTAGATACACGCAAAGCTATGGCTAATGGATTATGTAGGCCTGAGCAAATGTAAATGAATAGAAATCCATTTAAAATTAATCTGGCATTACAATTCCTAATGGCCCCCTAGGTTTTTTCCCTCCTACTGTTTTATGTTAGGGAGAACCGCTCGCATTGTGTTTGTTTATCATCGTCTCTTAAACAAAGGAGGATGTTGGTCTAAATATATTTGGAAGATAAACCACTGATACTAGGGAAATAAAGATGATTGTAGTATTAAAAAAAAAAATGCATCAAAATGGTACCTATTGGCTCCTGGCTTTGGAGATGCCGAGTCCTTTGGCTTTCCTTGCTTTGAAAATTGGTTTTATTGGAGGAACATCTTTAGTTTCCCGGGAAGATACCAGCCCTCCCAGTTCAGACAGGGTAGCGCTGGAGGTGCAGGGGTGCCGAGTGGGGGGTTTGGTTGGGAGTGGGCTGCTGGGGTGACCCTGAGCGGGGGGTTTGGTTGGGGGTGCGCTGCTGGGGTCACACCACCCCCTCCCCCCCGCCCCGTGCTGTGGGTGCCATTAAGGTGAGGCAGAGCCCTGGGGCGAGGGGTCCTGCTCTCTGCGGGGGCTTTGCCTGAGCAGGGGGCTCACTCGGAGCAACAGAAACTTCTATCCGAGTTATGAGGGAGAAGCCTCTGCGTTGAGCAAACCCCTCTCTGCCTCCAGCATCCCGCTCGCAGGCATCACCTTTGGAATTTCCAGCCATCGCTAGATAATGGGGGGCTTAATTATTCCCTCCCATTAGCCGTGGTGTGGCCAGGGCTGTGCTGAGCTGTGGCATGAGATCTTCCTCCTTGTCTTCCCCAGGGCTGGGGGTCTCAGCAGCTCTGTCTGCTTGGGGGCAGTGGTGGGACCAGGTCTCTCGCTGCAGATCCCGGCCGGGGAGGGCAGGATGGGTCCTGCCTGCGCGAGGTGGTGCGTGCTTTTCCAACTTCATATGTTAGGGTTTTGGGGAGAAGGGCCTCCTGGAAAAGAGCAGGTTGATCACTCAGAGGTGTGAATCCCACTTTTCTCGGTGCTACTGAAGGAGCTACATTTCGCTTTAATTTTGGGAACGCGGCAGAAACCTCAACAGGAGTCAAAGCTGCGCAGCCAACAGTACTTCTGTCTCGTCGTAACACCTAACTGATGGGAGGAATGTCTTGCCAAAGCCGAGAAACCAAAGGGCCGTGTGAGCCCACCGTGTGTCCCCTCCCCAGTGGTGGCTGGGCCCCCTGGGGCCGCCCCGATGCTCGCCGCCCAAGCGGGGTGCTCTGCCCTGAGCTTTGCAGGGTTGGGCTAGTTAAGGTTTTTGTACTAATTGGACCTGAAAGGAGAAGAACATAAAAGTAAAAAAAAATTAAAGATGAGCCTTTTCTCCCTGGGAAGAGGTGCTAATGAGTTCCTTTGCATTAGCAGGGGAGACGGTTTCTGGGCTAATCAGTGGGATGAAACCTTAAGGAAGCGCTTTGCTGGCCGAGTTCAGAGCAGGGCGGCTTGTCTTCGCTTTCTCCGAGGTGCGTAGCGGTATCGCTCCTCTCTTGCTGCCCCAAGGAGAGGGAGCAAACCAGCATCCTCCTTGCCTAAAGCGTGCCCGGGTGCTGCGGGAGGAGGAGGGAGCCAGCCCCGGTGCTTCGACGCAGCCTCGGGTTTCCTGAGCAGGCGGCTGGGCGCAGGGAACGCTTCCTCTGAAGGCTGGTTGGGCTCTGGCATCCACAAATTTGCACCACCGTGTCCAGGAGGGGTTTCTGCTGGTTGTTACCCCGTGGAGACCCGTGGCTCCCCCCTGGCCGCAGCGTCCTCGGGCAGGGGCGAGCCCGCGGCGGCCGCACTCTCTGCTCCAGCCTTGGCCGTGCCGCAGTTAATCTGCACGCTGTGACGGCTGCCGCGCGCTGTAAATAAAAGCTGTCACTTGTGACCCTGAGCTTTAAGGACTCTTGATTACATTCAGCCCTGCGCTGCTCTGGGGGTGGAATCAGCGGTATATAATATGGTTTTTTGCATAAGAGATTTGTTGCATCTCTGTTTATTTTTCGTAGCGCGTGTGTGTGCACCTTCCGTCGGCAAAACAGCAGCTGCTGGCTGCCTGCTGACTCCTTCAGTGAGATTAACTTTGCAGGAGAGACGGAAAGCTTCGTTCCAGCCATGCAGGGTGTGCAAACTAACACTGGCCCCGTGGTCTGGATTTGGCAAGTCTGGTCCTGGGTCTCCATGCGCTCGGAAGAGGGAGGTGTGGATGTCCTGAGCATCTGCCAGTCCCCAGCAGGCGCCTGCATCCCTGCCCTCGGGGTGATGCTCCAGCGCAGCGTTCGCCGTGGTGCCTCCCTTTGAAGGGCTGGTGCAACCTGGAGCCATCTGAAAGCCAAGGGCTGGCTTTTATCTCAGCGGCTGGCACTGAGCATTAGCAGGGCTAATTTTCTGGTGGATCAATCTGGAAAAAGTGGGAGGGGATCTGCTTAGGCCGGAAGAAAGAAAAGGAAATAAATTAATTCCAGCATGTTTTTCTGTATAAAACTGGTCCCAAACATTTGAGGGAAGGGACTCCGGGCATCGAGCAGAGTGTGTAGTCTCTTCTGTTTGCGTGTTTGGCCGTGTAGCGTGGCGATGTTTGTGGGGTCAGGCAGAGGGGCTGCTGCAGGCTGCAGTTGGGTGGGTTTGGGTTGGTTCCTGGGGCACTGAAGGGGACAGCCCTGGCTCCACACCCCTGCAGGGAGGTGGCCTTCCCCTGGGAGAGGCATCTCAGTGCTGCCTGGGTTGCCTGGACCAAATTCTTCTATGTGGGGCTCCTCCATGCCAGCAGCAATGCGGGTGCGACCGCTCCAGGCCAGGGGGCTCAAGGAAGGAGCCCTGTGGGGGTGCTGGCATGGCAGGGGGGGCAGGGGGATGCCTGTCTGCTGCCTTGGGTATGTGTCTCCAGCAGCTCTTTGTCTGAAATTGGCTTGTTCTGCATCTCCTATTGCTGTATGAATTTTAATAGAAGCCAGTAGCCTTTTTTGTACTTTTGCATTTCTCGCTGTAAGGAAAGCTGGGATAAATTTGCCCAGAGGAGCTTTCCTGTGATGCTTTGCACCCCTTCAGCCTGGCTTTGGGGGGCAGACGAGATGCCGGCACCAGTGCCGTAAGGACCAGGTGCCGTAAGAACCGGGTGCTGCCCGAATCTGGCAGCAGGTGAGGCAGGTCCTGGCCAGCTCGCGCAGGGAGTGCAGGCGCTGCGCGCTGGAACGTGCCTCAATTTTATCGATTTGTGTCGTGTGTGACTCCTAGGACGACAGCTTCTCCATAGCCGCTGCTGATTCCCGTTCCCCACTCCCAGGACAGGCTCTCAGGGGAGTAAATAGCCATTTTTCCTGGGAAACCGAGCCCTGCTTTGCTTTCAGCTGCTGCTCTCCTCCCTTGCAGAGGGACACAGCTTTGCAGTCGGCAAAGCCTGTCATTTGCATGCAGGGGCTCAGTTGCCAAGAGATGCTGCGAGCGGCGCCCGTGGCGGGCTACACCCCGCTTTCTCACATCTGCTAGTATTTTATTCATGTTTCTTTGCCTCTTGCATTTGAAAAATAATAAACCTCCCCGGTGCGCTCCAGTTCTGCAGCACACCAGTGAACTGCGAACACCCGTGTGCTGGCGGTAATCCCGGTGGACAACAGACTCAATTCTTGCCCTGGGGAAGGCAAAAAGAAATAAGGTGAATGTCTTCAAAGCAGAGAAGTGCTTGAGTTGCCCTTTAAGTAAGCGGCTGGAGGAGCCTCAAGACCCAGCGCCTGATCAAGAAAACTCTTAACCAGTTTGCAGGATGGTGTGAAGGTGCCTGTGCCGTTCTCGGCGTGCCAGGGGCTCTCCCACCCCCTCAGTGTTTGGGAAATACCACCCAGAATGGATCAGGTGTTTAAACCGGGTATATGAAATTTTGCATCCACTTCAGCTGACGGCGGGAGCACTGGGGACGTGGGGTTTCGTGGGAGATGCTCCTGGAAGGGTGCCGGTGTCTCCCGGGCTCCTGTAGCCCCAACATGGGTCCGTCCCAGGCCAGGATGGTTGAAATAAAAGGCGTAATTAGCTCAGGCAGAGCGCAGGAGGCCTGGGCTGCTCAGGAGTTGCGGAACCAGGGCACAGACATAGAAAAAATCCACTCAGGAGCTGCTGGTGGAAGGAGGGAGGTTGTAAAGCCATTCACTGTCACTTGCTTCTGTACCCTCCTCCTTAGAGCTGTACGGGAGCTCAAAACCCCATCAGAGGACCAACACAGTAGAAACTCGGTTGGAAAATGCAATTCCTGCACATCCACAGCCTGTTGCAAGCCTACGTGGAAGGCACAAGCTGAGTTGCTTCCCAGGGTGTGGAGCATCTGACCAGAATGGCTTAATTTCTTAATCCTTTAATTTCTTTTCCAGGCAAGTTGCACTGCAGCACGGAGGCGGGTTGGGAAGTGGCACCTGGGCTCAAGTGGTGTCGTTGCAAGTGGTGTCCCCTCCCTGAGCCATCGGCATCCACCGTGGCTGGGCCATCAGCAGGTGCAGCCCTCCCGTGCCTTTCTCTTATTTCTGTTTTTCCTGCAGCAGCGTGGGAAGGGAAGCGTTGCTTTGTGCATTGTAAAATTGGATGAGATTTTGGCGGTAGCTTAGTGGTTGCGCTTCCAAGTGCCCTGCGAGGTCCCTGCGGGGTGATGGACCGGCTTGCGCGAGCATCCTCCCTCCGGCACCCATCTCCTGCGGGGATGGTGGGTGTGGTGGAGCTGCTGCTGGGGACTGTTCTGCCCGTGAGCGGCAGCCGGAGGCATCATCCCATGTCCTCAGGGCTGTGGGTCAGCGTCTTGCTCCCTGCTTTCCTCCAGCTTAGCAGGCTCCCTGCGAAGGAGTGGGGTGAGGAGGAGGTTGGTGCTGGAGGAAGCTGGTGGGCACACAGATGTGGTGTGTCTGCACCTCTCCAGGTGGTGCCCGGTGAGAATTTGGCCCTGGGGAGGCCAACTTGGGTGCTGGAGCATCAACTGCCCCAGGGCAGAGCCAGGCGTTACTCTGGGTCCGCTCGTGGTGCCGGGGCCTGCGAGGGAGTTTTTTATAGCCAATAAAACATTTAAATGGGCCTAGAGTAAGTCTAAACGGTTTGAATATTTAATGGAATACATTTAGCTTAATTTCACTTTCATCTTTTATTTGTGATAAAATATTGAATTCAGCTGTGCAGAATTGGGGTTTTCTTGGAAAGCAGAGGGGAGGTGGCTGAGCTGGCGGGGGTGGGTGGGCTTCGGGGTGCCTCTGCCTCCCACTGCCACCCCCCTGATTTATGGGGGTATTAAGGGGCATCCCTGCCCCGTGGCTCTCGCCTTTCTCAGCCCCCATGAGCCCCCGAGCCCTGGCTGCCTCTCTGCTGAGCTGCTGACTCATTTCATTACCCCTGATTAATTATTTGCCCCCAGCAAGCTTTGGTTTATTTCCAGTGTAGATGCCAATGATCCCGGTGCATGCGTGGGGAAGGGTGAGGTGCTGGTCCGGGGTTCGGCAGCTGGTCCCCAGCTGCTGTGGGGGGAGCTGCCTCCAGCTGAGCTCGCAGGGTGCTGACTGTGCATCCTCCTTCCCCCAAAATCAGCTGCCCCTTCGTCCTCTTCCCAAAGAGATGCTTTCCTCCTCGCATCTGCAAAGGATGGAGAGATCTGAGGTGTGGAGATAGAGGTCAGGTTGGTCCCGTTGATGGGGCTTTTGCTGTTCCCTGCGAAGGTAAAGCCGAACATCAGTGCGGCAAATCAGAAGGGCAATGATCACCCCCTCCGAAGCCTGGAACAGCGAGTGTCGGCAAAAGATCGTCCCCCTTAGGAAAAAAAAAAAAAGGGAAAAACAATCCTGTCCAAGTGGATCAGAGCTGTTTACAGGGCAAGGAGCTGCAGCGTGGTGTGTGTCTGAGCAGTTGTCCACTTGTCCTTGGCTGGTGATGGGGGGGGATGCAGGTTCCTATGGCAATGGGAAATTTAGGGATTGAGGGCTGCTTTACCTGCAGAGCCTTTGGAAGCAAAATATTGGGTGGGTGACATTGTCCTGGGGGCAGGTGGGGGATGCAGGGGGCCCCAGGGTGGCCACTGGCGGGGAGCCCTGAGGAGCAGGAGGGCAGCCGGGGAAGCAGGGGGAGCTGTGGCATTCCTGCGTGGGGCAACATTGGTGGCATTATGGGGACATCCCTGCCCCGGAGCATGGGACTGGCTCAGCCCTGGAGCTGCTGAGCGCCGTGCTGTGCCGTGCCATCATATGCTGATGGCTGGGCAGAGCCGGGGCGATGCTCGCCTTGCTGGTGGCTGTGCGGCTCCTGGCCCTGCTCACAGCCTGGCAGGAAGGGGAGCGAAGCCCCCGAGCTGCTGTACACGCTGCTGGCTCCGTCCGAGAGCGAAGGAGCTGCCCCTGCTCCCCCGGCGAGGGGTTTCCAGCGGCGCAGTGTAACTTACACAGCTTTGTTTGTCTAACAGGGGCATACAGCATTTTTAATCCTGGCTAAGCACCGAGTCATTGCCTTGAAGGATCGCAGAACCTCTCAAAAGCAACAGCAAATATTTCATCTTTATGCCTGCATTGGAAAAAATGTTTCTTCCCGATCATAACTAATAGATGTTGGGAGCTCGTGCTTCTTCATCTGTAAAGGGTGATGCCCATTCCCCTGGTCCGTGGCTGTCCCAGGGTGAGGAGAAGCCCAGTGGGGACTTGGGGGGTCTCGGTGATGCTTCAGGGCTTCAGCCTGGGGAGATGTTTGTGTTGCAGACGTGGTGGGTCTGGGGTCGGTGCTGCCCACAGGCAGCACAGCAGGCAGGAAAGCTCTTCTAGAGGTTTTAAGACCAGCAGCACGTCTCTGAGGGTGCAACTGGTCCTGTTGTGAATATCTGGACAGGTTTTCTCTCAGTTTGTGTGGGTTTTTCAATATGTAACTCACTGAAAGGAGGGGAGCAGTGGGGAGCCGTGCCCAGCTGCATCCTCAATGCAGCCGAACCTGCCCGGGTTGGGTGCCATGAACCCGTCCACCTGTGGCGAGCCTGGACCTCGTCAGCCCTCGCTCAATCCCCCCCTGTCTGAGGATGTTTTACTCCTTCCTGCCAAGCCGCGATGTTCCTGGGCCCAAGTGACACGCTGGGGAAATGGAGGCTTTGGCTTTTCCAGCTTTGCTTGCGTGGGCGTCGCCACGGCAACGGCGCGGCCGCCCCCCTCCCCACCTCCCGCCGGCGAACGCCTCGTCCGACGCACACCGATTTATGGCGTTAACGCAGTTATTAGCGAAGCGCCGCTGAGACGCCACTGTTTGCGATGTGCACCTGCGGTGTGATGTGTGCTGGGCGCAGGGCAGGGGGCAGCAGCGGAGGAGCGGGGGGTCCTGCCCCAGTGCCGATGCTGCTGCTCCTCGTTACCGATAATGAGACTGGACCAACGGCTCCCAGGACCATTCCCAGCAGAGAGAGCCGTTGGCGTTGGCTCTCCTGTGCCCATTGCTCTCAAACTTGAAACAACTCTCTGATAATGATTTTTTTTCCCCAAAGCCAAGCGCAGGCGGCTGCTGGAGGTATCCAGGGGGCGCAGACCCGCTGGCTAGGACCTTGCCTGTCCCCTTGGTCAGTGATGCTGAATTTGGTCCGAATTGCCGGGGTTTGCTTCCCCCGTGCCGCTCGACGGCAGCAGGTCCCCACCAGTCCCTCCGTGCCTCGCTGCTTCCTCTGAGCCGATGACTAAGAAAAACACAACTGCGTGGCTGGATGAATAATTCAGCCCAGCCTCGTTGCTGGGGAGTTTGTGGCGAAGACCCTGTCTGGGGACCTCCTTATCAGAGGGGGCTGGTCCCTGGATGAGCATCCCGCCTGCAGCAGGGATTCGGTGCCCTGGGCAGTGCAGGGTCAGCCCAGTCCCTTTCCTGGGTGTACAGGGAGCTCTTCCCACTGCTTGTGCAGCCAGATGGCTGGGCTTTAATTTGTTGGGTTTTTTTCCCCAGTGTTAAGCACGCTCGGCTCTCGGGAGCTGCAGGGAAGCAGCCGTTTTCCCAGGGTCGCGGCTGTGGCAGGGCGGCATCATTTCCCCAGCGTGGCCGGGTGCTCGCCCTCCCGCCCCACCGGCTGCAAAGCCCCCGCGGGCTCACCGCTCTCGGCATCGCCCCGTTTGCTGCACGCCTCGGCGGAAACGCCGGAGGATCGTTGTTACTCTCAGCGTCAATTTTTAGAGCTCGGCGCGGGTTTTGGCAGCGGCGCCGGCCAGCCCACGCAGCCCCGAGCAGCGCCAGCCTCGGGGAAGGACTGGCAGCTCTGCCGGGCTGGAGAGGACGTGGCTTTTAGGGGGTGAGCGTGCCGTGCCATGCCATGCCATGCCATGTCATACACCTCCCCAGGGCACCAGCACGGCAGGACTGGCTCCTCCAGGCTGGGCAAAGCAGCAGGGCAGGGCTGGGAAGAGGTCCCGGTGCCGTGATGGCTGTGCCGCACTGCTGCGGGCAGCCGTCACTGGTTGCATTTGTTTTCTGCTGTAACCATATGCTCTTGGGTGGTTCCATAGGGGCTGAGGGGCCATGGAGTGTTGTGTGATCACGGTGCAGCTCGGCACGTGGAAGGAGCAGGGTCAGGGCTGTGAAGCATCTCAAGCGTTACACCACGGCGTGGGCTTCCTCGGGCTCCCGTGAGTCAGTGCTCTCCGAAGGAAAAGCGTTCCCGGGAGATCACGCGTCGCAGGTTTCAGATGAGTGGGCTTTTCTTCTCCCTTTATGTGCCGAGGCGCACGCGGCCTGAAGCCAACCCCGAGCAGCTCGAATGGTGCTGGGTCCTGAGCCCTGTGGGCACCTTCTCCCCCTGCTCAGGGAGCCCGGCTACCGGGATGGCCGGCTGCTTCCCTAGACATGCCACGGTTTGCTGACGTGGCTTGGGGAAATGTGACAGGACCAGAGCGGGGCTGGGAATTGCTTCCCAGGGAATCCTGCCACACTGCGTTTGGGAGACGGGCTGGCTGTGGTTTATCCCTGTGGAGCATCCCTGCAGTGCATTGCCATGGGCCATCCCTGCAGCCTATCCCTGGGCCGTGATGTGGCGGTGGCAGAACTGGGGGAGCCGGAGCCGTAAGAGGGGTGACCCTGCCTGTCTCTGCCTGAGGCCAGAGGTTTGTGCCGTGAGGAGGGGGAATAGAAGGAGACTGTCCTCCCTCCCTGTGCCCGCTGGCACTGCAGCAGGTAAGTGGCGCTGGGCTGAATGGCAGCGCACATTGGGGTGCTCATTGCTGCTGCCTCTCCTGAGGTTTTCCTGACCCAAGAGAGCTGCAGGGATGGAAACACCCAAAACGTGCCAGCACGACGGCGCTGGAGCATGATCTGCCGTGGGGCATGAGTGCTCCCAGGCCTGAGCGTTGTGCCTGCCCCGCTGCTGCAGTGGCTTTGCTGGGAAGGGACCAGGTCCTGCAGCATCGCCCTGCTCCGGGATGTGGGACATGCGCAAAAATCAAAGAGCGATGCCAGCCGTGGTCCTGTGGCGCTGGCAGACCTCTGAGAGCGGCACCGAGAGCAAGTAATTTAGTTAGTGACAAGGAGCTGAACGTGGAGAGCTGGGTCTCGCTGTGGTGGCCGTGCCCCTTGGCATCGGGGTGAATCACAGCATGGCATGGTGGCTCCCTGCAGGGCTGGGACTCGGCACATGGGATTGCAGTTCAGCCCAAACTTTCTTAAATACATTAACGTGCTGCACTTATAAATGTGCATGAATTAATGTCAGAAGTGCTCGGCAATGCCTAAAATAACTTTGTTCCCGGGCAAGCGTTAATGCACGACAGATGTGCTTTTCCCTCTTGAATAATACACACGTGAGGTCAGATTGCTCCCAAAAGCTGGGTGCGTTGGCAGCCCCGCGGGACCTGGCATTGCCGGCGAGCGGCGCAGCTTCAGGGGGCGATCGATTCCCTGGGGAATCATCCCCACAGCTTGGTGCAGGGGTGGAAATCCTCTCCCAGGGACCTTGGCAGATCCAGCCCGAGTTCTTGGCTGCAGTCGGGCTTTCCAAGGGTGCAACAAAAAAAAATTAAGGCAACTGTGTCAGTTCGTGCCCCATGCATGGGAGCTGCTGCACCAGCGCAGAAATGGGCTGGGGCGTGAGTGAGCACCGAGACCTGGTATCTGCCATTCCCAGGGTCTTAATGGAGTTGTACGGACTTCAGAAAATCTCATTAGAGTTGTTCAGTCACTCTCTTTTCCTTGAATCCTTTGAAGGATTCATCTGGATTTCAGCATCTCAGCAAGAGCATGGCTTTCGAGAGCTGTCTGCCTTAGCTGCAGGTGAAGGATGTGTGTGTTTGTGTGTGTATGTGATAAAAAGCTACAGATTCATTTGTCAGGTCTTCGGGGATTATTTTTTTTTTTTTTGGGTGCTATTTAATAATGCTGTTTGCGATGCCGTCTGCAGAAGATGCTGTATTACTGCCAGATGCTGCCAGGATGTATGCTGCTGGGTGTTCAGACCTGACTTTTTTTTAATTGGGTTGCAAAAATCTTCTCTTGAAACTTTGGGCAAGTTTCCATCCCTTTAGAGGCCAGCCCACCGATACACAGAAGCCCCGGCTGCGCCTGTGGCTGCAGCCGCAGGTACAGTTAATTGCACACACCGTGCTGCGCAGGAGAGTTTTGGGGGCTGGAGCCCCGGAGCCTTTCTCAGCAGCATCTTTCTCCAGGTAAAGCGACCCCACTGCCTTCAGGAAAGCTGCTTTATAGCCAGGATCGTACTGAGGGCAGATGAGGCTGCCCAGCAGGCTGGTTTTGTAGCTCACAAACCAAATTATAATATTCTTCAGACTGGGATAGGCCAAATGGAGAATGTTTGGACAGAACATAACACTGGGAAAATGTAATCTTTCCTAATTTGCCTGCCGTGCTGGAGGGCTGCTTGGACGCGTGTGTGGGAGAGCCGGAGGAGGGAGGGGGCTTGCAGCCCCCCAGGGTCAGGGGCCCCCTCACTGGGTGTTTCCCCGTGGTTTTCTCTTCCATTAACCCCACCGCTGCCCGGCTGCTCTGGGACCAAACCCGTTAAACTCCTTCTGAGCTGGGACGGGGTTTGTGCTGGAAATGAGACGGCTGCTGCAGGACTTAAATGGGGCTCCTGGGACCCTGCACCTGGACAACAACCGGGCTGAGTGAAAGTCACACCTCGCCGTGGGTCCCCGCAGGGATCGTCCTATTTATCATCCTGGAAGATGGAGCCCACGGGACTGGGATGCACAGCCTGGGGCTGGCTGTGGTCACCGGAGCTTTGACAAGGGTGAAGCACAGGGTGCCAGCCCGGGAGGCCGGTGGGCAGCGGGGCTCCCCGGCTCATCCCTGCTGATTCAGCGCCCCGTGGGCTGCGGTGATGGGAGCACTGGGTACAGCAGCACTTCTGACACAGGGGCTGGCTGCTTTGACATAAAAACTGATGCAAGGCTTTTTCCCCCCCCGCCCCGGAGTAGAATAAACAATTCCCTGTATAACAGTAATTGATGACCCATTTTTCATTCTCGTGGCATTGACAGCTGCTGTGTTTGCTGTAAATGAGAAATGATATCGCAATAAATGCCCTGTAGAGATTCCTGTTCTGCTTTGCAGCGCAGTATGTCCTTGATGAAGAAAATGAAGATAAATATGTTGAGCGCCACGTTACTTATTCTCGGTATTGCCACAGATCTGCGTGAGCCATCTCTGCCCCCTTTGTTTCCAAGGCTGTCTGGTTTAGAAGTAAGCATGGATATTTTTAAAAATATCACTTCTATTATAAAGTAGGAAAAAAAGAGACTGAAGGGGTGAGTAATGCAGCCCAGGGGGGTGGGGGAGCTGCCATGGACCATCCCTGGCCGGGGAGGAGGGATGCGGCCGTGGGCTCCACCAGCTCCCGGGACCTGACTGTGTGCTGGGAGTTGCAGGGATGGGCTGCAGCCTTCCTGCTGATTTCGGCTTTTTGGTGACTCTGGTCTCTGGGGCAGCTGTAGCAGATCCTATCCTGTGAATTTTTGATGGTGGAAAACCCCAGTTTCTCTGGCTGTCCACCGGGCTGGGGCACAGGCTCGCTCCGACATGGTGGGGACACCTGGAAGCCTCGCATGGCCACATCTCCCGCCTGTTGGGATGAGCCTGAGCAGCCCTATCGGGCTTAAAAGCATTGATAGTCTGAGTTTTGTCTGCCTGCACCTCCTTCAAGGAACCAGTCCCTTGCTGGTTAGACGGAGCCGCCGGGCTGGGGAGGGAAAGCATCGCCGAGCCGGTACTGCTCCACCAGCGCCGGGAGCCGGGTGGCTGCGGGACACGGCTGCTGCGGGCGATGCCGAGAAGCAGAGCATGACTTTATTTTAAAATATATGATCCTAACCAGATCCTCTTATCCCTAATCTGTCCCTAAGACAGGATTCTCTGCTTCTTGCCAGAAAAACCTTTTATGTGCAGACTGATGTGAATAGAAGATGATAAGTCACTAATTCTTCAGTGTGTCTGCTCTAACAAGAGCCTTGACTCTTATCTCCTGCAGGGCTGGCAGCCAGGGAGATGTTAATTGTGCTTTAATGTAGTGTACATGGCTCTTGACAAAGACTAGTGCTGCCGACATCCCTGGGGCGTTCGCTGGGTGCGGGGCAGGGGCTGCGCTGCCCGTGGAGGTGAGGGGCTCCGCAGGGCACGCCGAGGGTCTGTGCCCACCTGGAGGCCACGTCTGGGGTGATTTATGTAGGGCAGGGCTTGTGGCTTCTCTCCTGCAGCGTGCGGGGCGGGTTGTGTCCTGGCCAGGGCCCGGCACGCAGGGGGAGAGGGGACGCGTCGGGGTGACCCCTCGAAGGAGGCAGTGAGAGGCGAGGGGATGCGGGGCCGGCTCCAGCAGCGGAGCGGATCAGAAACGCCGTCTGCTGCAAAGTGCCGTGTTAATCTGCTTTTCCCGGGGTCTGCTGTTGAACTGAGCAGCGAGCGTTGACACGTTATCATTTCTGAAAGGATCTTGGCACCGGGGATCGGCGGCTGGCTCTGGAGCGTCTCTGCTACAGGCAGGAGTGTGCAAGTCCTGGGGAAAAAAAAAAAAAACAACCCCAAGGCAGAAGTTTCTATTTTTAGCTGCAGAGTGCAAAAGCACAGTGCTGCTGAGGAAATTAATCACCTGTCCTGGAAGATGAATGGTCGGGTTTTCTCTCAGAGCAGAAGATTAATGGGACGAGGCGGAGGGAGCCGTGGCGGGGGTATGCTGGCTGCCTGGTCTCCCTGGGTCTCCCCCAGGATGTGTGCCGGGGCTCCTCGGGCACGTCGCCGGCGGTGGCACAGCAGAGCCGTGACTGTGCAGGAGGATCATCATCAAAGATGTTTCCCAGTGACTTGGGCAGCCCTCCGGCAGGACGCGGCACAGCTGGAGGGGGACAGTGTCCGGGCACGGCACAGGCCCGGTACCCGCTCTCCCAGTGGCTTTCCGCAGCCTCCAGCGGAGCATTGGGCCGTTCCCTTCCCTTTTTTGCAGGGAATGTGCTTCTTAAATGTGTTTTTTTTCCCAAAGGTGGGGGTGATGGGCTGTCTGTGTTCTCCGTCGAGGGGCCGCATGGCCGGGCTGTGCCGGACGCGCTGGCAGGATGGGCGGGAGGAACGTCTGCGCTGCCCCGTGCACTGGTGATGGGCAGAGCAGCCCCACCATAACACGCTTTGAAAGCTGGCGTGACGTCGAGATAAGAGCTCAGCGCTGCTCTTATTGCTCTGGTGTCTGCTCATGGTTGCTGAAACTTAAATATTTGTTCCTGGTTACCGTTTATCTCACTGAACAGATCTTGATTTCAGAAGTGCGGATCCTTGTGCAATATCAGCCTTGTGCTCTCTTCTTTTTTGTTACCTCCAGAAAAAATAGCGGGAGGTTTTAAAACCAGCTGCTGCCAGGGCAGTTTCTCCAAGAAAAGCTTTTTCCACGAGGGTCGGGTCCGTTGCACCAGCCTCTGGCACAGCCCCACTTGGGGCTGCTGCCCTGGGCTCCCCCGTGGCATCGTGCCGGGATGCTGAACGCAGCCGCCCTCCCAGCAGCTGAATCCCGTGGGAGGGATGGCAAAGCTGAAACCTCGCTCACCCCGGGGCCCTCGGGCTTGCACCGAGCTGCTGTCGCGCTCCCGTGCCGTGCCAGGGTTGTGCACGGGCTGTAAATAATGCGGAGCTGGAGAGTTGGAAAAGCTCCGTCTCCTCACCTGGAGCCTGCTCGGATGATCCGTACCCTGAGACAGACCCTGCTGCATGTCCCAGCCTCCCGGCACCCCCTGTTTGGGCACCCTGTGTTGGCCAGTTTGGGGTTTGGTGGTGGGTTTTGTTTTGTTTTTTTTTTCTTGAATGCAAATGACATTTTCTCATTTTCAGTCTCAAAAATCCCCCAATTTGGCTGCACTGATTTTGAGAACCGCAGGTACTGAGGGAGCAAAGAGGGGGCTGCTCTTGGGGCCCTGACCTTGGCAAAGGGCTGGGCTGTCCCTGAGCCAGGCTGCTGTGGCTGGAGAAGATGCTGAGCTGCCAGGACCAGCTTGCTGGCAGTGGCACGCGCGCGTGTGGGAAAACTTCAGGGTTTTAATGAGCAAATTTAATGCAGTGTCCTGCTGTTTTGGGCAGATTTCCATATCGATCCTTAATCTATTTTTGCAGTTGCTTCTGGAGGTAGTGTTTATTTGTCTGTCTGCTACAGCGCCATCACAACCGCATCCCAGCTCCTCTCGGCACGGGAGCATTTGTGCTCATGGAAGCGGGGACTCCCCGGGCTTTGCCAGAGTGGGGATTTGGATTCGGATCCTCCCTTGGCGTGGGACTAGGGCCCCCAGCATCCCTTCAGCCAGCTCGCCCCTGCCATGCTGCTGTTTTCCTCCTGGCTTCCTAAAAATAGAGGATGCTCCCATCTAGAACCCGCACCCCGTGTGCTCCCAAGTGGCGATGGGGACCTGGCAACCCACCCGGCACCGGCCGGCGTGTGATGCCGCAGCCCTAATGAAGTTTGCTGGGTGGCTGCGCTGTCAGTCCTGCAGCAGAGTCGTTACGGCCGCTAATTAACTCAGCCGGTGCCCCAGCCGCCTTTGGTCGGGTTTGATGTATATTCGCTAATGCAATTTTTTCCCCCTTTTCACAGGAACTCGCCCCCGGTCGGCTGCGGGGGCTGCCTCTAAAGTGCACTCATGACATTTGGGTTGTTTTTTTTTCCTTTTCCATTGTAAAAGTGGAGAGGGGGATGGCCAGGGGCAGACCCCTGCTGGCTCTGGGGACGAGCCCACCACAGCAGAGGCGACGACCCCAATGGATTGGGTAGGAGCGGGGCTGCAGCCGGGCACACTGGGGTCCCTCAGCCGGTCCCCAAATGCCGCCCATCTCCTTTTCCCACTTTGGGGCTGTACATGCTGGGCTGCAGCCGTGCCGGGGACGTGCCGTGCCTTGCAGTGTCCCCCCGTGCAGGGGGATGCTCCGGCGGGTGGGTGGGTGTTGGTGGGTGCTCCTGGGCAGCATCGCTTGAGCCAGCACCCGTCAGAGGTGCCGGGGAGCCACGGTGAGGGTTCCCCGCGGTGGATCCTGAGCGGTGTCAGCGAGCAGCTTTCCATTTGTCAGATTAATTGTGGACCGAGTTAATCCATGTATCCAATTTAATTTTTAAAGGCTTTAATTAATGATCTAATGCATGGAAAAGCTGGGGAGTGGCCAGGTTGTTGTGCGATTGCTGACCCTGGGTTACGCTGCAGCCTTTCCCGGCGTGGGCTCGGGTGCCTACGGAGGGGCCGGGATGTGCCGGTCACTCCCGGTGGGGTTCACCAGCACTGTGGGGACCCCATGGACCGGAGAAGCGGCGTTACCCAAACCACAGCCACCGACGAGCTGACCCGAGAGCAGCGCGGGGGCACCGTGGTTTGGGTGGGAGCATCGTCCGTCGCAGGGCGCACATTTTGGGGAGCAGCACAGTTTCGCCCTCTCACAGGCACATTCTCTTCCCTCCTCTCTGCTTCCGAATGGCCGCTCTCGTGCTGCGGTCGCTGGGGCAGGATCGCGCCGAGGCTGCAGCCAGCGGGGCTGTTGGTGTGTTGATAATGCTGCTCTTAATTGAGGACCATCTGCACTTGGTAATTTAATTTTTCCCTGCATCTGCAAGGTTCCAACTTTATTTATCTGATGTCCTGAGGATTATTTTACTTACGAGCATCGTGTTCCTCCAACAAAGGCACTCCAGGCATTCCACTGCTGCCCCTGCTAGAAAATACTTTAATAACATTGTCAAAGCCCCAGGAAAAAGGACACATAAAAACTGAAATTGCGAAGGGCGATGACAGAGCTGAGTTGCGGGGACGGCTTTCCTGCCTGCTTTTGCGTAGCGGGTGGCCTGCTGTGAGTATTACCTCTATTATAATAAACTGTGCGAGATTAAGAACAAGCCCCGAACAACACAACCCCCCTCATTGCGATCAGCGCTGGCAGTGTATTTCATGTTTCAGTGCATTGACACACGTCGTCTTTTGTCTTTGGGTGCTTATTAGTCATTAACACCCCCCCAGATGTGCCTTTGAAGGGCTGTGAGTATGGAATTGAACTGCAGCTCCTTAAAAAAGTAATAATAATTGGAAGCTGGAAAGTCTGTTAGCCGTGGTATGGGGAAAAAATTGGGCATCTGGTTTACGTGGCGCCGAGAGCCACTGTGTTGCTGGTGGCAGCCGCTGCTTCTTCCCACCCCGCTCCTCCCATCTTCTGCTCGGCTTCTTCACCTGCGTTTTGCAGCCACCCTGTGCTCGGGGGCTGGCAGGGGTGCAGGCAGGGATGCAGGCAGGGATGCAGGCAGAAGCCGCTGCTCAGAACGGCTCCATCTGCGTCTCCCGCCTGCGGGAGCGTGTCTGCAACTGCTTGCCCTGAGACACAGCTCTGTTCCGCACCGAAACCCCGGGGAATCCATTTTTTTCCCCCAGCCCAGTCCAGCAGCACCTGAGTCCACATGCAGACGTTAATTAGGTTTAAGCATTTCCTCCCCCCCCTAAAATGTAGGTCAGTCGTAATTAGTGGGAATCCTGCTGCTGCCAGCTTTGCTTTTAATTAAGCTCCTGAAGTGGAGGTCGATGCATGAGGTGCAGCACTGGAGCTTCAGCTTTTTCGGCTGCTCACCAGATGCTTTGCGGTCGCTTGGGCTCCATGCTTAAGGTCCAGGGCCATGTTCTCCCTCCCTCCCACTTGTGGTGGCTGGTCCTGGCCGTGCTGGGGACATGGCTGCGTCCCCCGGTACAACCGCCCCTCGGCACACGCTCTCCTCCAAGCTGGAGGTGCTGGTGCGGCCGTCGGGGAAGGGCACTTCTTTGGTGCAGTTTTTATGTGAAGCTCCTGGTGTCATTGTCCCTTGTCATCATCCATCACACCAAGCATCCTCGTCTCCTGCGAGGGCTGCTGGTGCTTGTGCCAAAATCCAGAGCAGCCGGGTGCTCCGGGGCCAACAGGGAAACACGGAGTGTTTTCCTTCCCCTGCAGCTCCTGGCATGGTCCCTGGCAGGTGGCATTGGCAGCTGGTTGTCACCAACTGGGGATGGTGTTTGGATGAGCATCGTGCTGGTGTGGAGCCCAGGGCTCCCAGCTCCTGCACTTCATGGGATGTGCCAGTGCCTCCGGTGCAGCACCAGGACCTGCGGTAGGACCTGGGGTTTTGGAGGGCAGGTTGAGTTTAGGAATTGGATCTTCTGCAGAAAGGAAATCTGCCCCGTCTCATACGCGAAACAGATGCCTGGCAGCTTGGTTCTCCGTCCGCTGGGATGATGCTGAAGGCGCAGCTTCTCCGCTTGGATTTTCTCAGCACCGTTCGCTGTGGTGTGTGTTTCCATCCCGGGGACAGCTCTCCTGGCATGGCCACGCTCGCCCAGGACCCGGCGTGCAGAGGCTCCGGGGGCCAGGGAGCACCTCGTGGCAGCGGGGACCCTTGGTTTGAAGCACTTCAGGCTTTAAGCACTCTGAGCACAGGGCACGGCAGCCGGTCCCGAGCCCCCGGCCACCTCCCCCAGGCCTTTTTGGCTCCTCCACCCCGCAGCCTGGCTGCCTATTTTTACCGCTCTGGGACTGTGAATCACTCCGCTCCCTCGTCTCGGTTGCTGCCTTTGAAGGTATTTATAAACCACGATCGTCTCCCCTGCGCCTGCTTTAGCAGACTGTAAATTTAGTGCTCCGGCTCACTCCTGCCCTCTCCTCCTCACCCGTATCCTCGCTGTTCGGCGAGCGGAGATGTGCAGGAGCCAAGATGTTCCTTCTGCCCTAATTAAAAACATGAAAACAGCAACGGGGAGCCTCGCCGGCATTGTCCCAGAGGGTGATGCTGGGTGCCAGCATCCCGAAGTGCCCAGTACTCGGTGCTGAGCGGTGTGGGATGCGCAGGGATGGCTCTCGGCATCCGTGTGCCTCCGTTTGCCTGGGAGGGGATTTGCCTGGGATTTAAATTGGTCATCACCGGAGAAAGAATGCCTGCCCTGTCCTGCTGGGCGCACTGTTCCCTGGCGGTGTTTTCATCACGTCCTACTAATTACCGTGCTAATTTCTGTGGATTGAGCAGGCAAATTAATCTCTTCTCTGCTCCTTCCCCTGGGACTGTTGGATCGTTAGGATTTGGGTTTGATTAAAGCTTGGAGAGCCTGGTGGGGCTCGCTGGGACGCTGGATCTGTCCCCTGCCCTCGCTGGCTGGCACAGCTGCCCCTGGGGGGGGCACCGATGGTCTCCTCCCACGACTCCGCGCTGCTCCCGGCTCTGCCGGAGGCTGCTCCAGGTGGCCACAAAAAGTATCCTCTTGGCTTTGGGGAAAAGCGTGGAGGGGCACTGCCCCCTCTTCTCCTCCTCCTCCCTACCTCTTCACTTTGCTAAAAACAAGCAAAACAGGAAAAAAAAAACCAACAATCTCTCACTGGGAGAAAAATGAGTACAAACAGCAGGAAGAGGAGTTATTTTTAAGTTGCTAACTGAATATGGAGTAGTTGGCTGTGTTTTTTGAAGGCCATTAAGATGGGATGCTGGTGCTCATTAATTTATTGCCAGAGGTCTTCTAGCCCGAGCCGCACGCTGCACTAAATCAGCCTCGCAGACGGGAGGATTTAAGTATCCAAATAGATGGAGCTTGCAGCAGACGCAGGGAATCATCTTCTGGCTGGGCCGTGGCGCAAATGGCTCCAACAGGTGCTGGGACCAACGTATGGAAGTTTAAAAAGCGGGGAGGGGAGATCAGCCCCAGGGCTTGAGAGAGGGAAACGCCGCCAGGATCCGCGTGTCTCCCCAGGGTCCTTGACGTTCCGAAGCCGTGCTCTCCCCTCACCGCCTTTTCTCTTCTCTTTCAGAATAAGGTGCTGACGGTGGACGGGGTGAAGGTGAAGCTGCAGGTACGTCCCCATGTCCCTGATAGCAGCTCCCTCACCTCCCACCCTGGGTGTTTAGGGCTGGGCAAAGCCCCTCAGCAGAGGAGCACCCCAGAAGCGGGTCCCCCATCTCCATCCTTCCCTGTCGCGTCTCCTGCCCTGGGACAGCCTTACGAGCCCTTTTGGCTGCTCTGTCCCCTGGGTGGAAGCCTGCACGAGGCTGGGGGCTGTTCTGGCCGCGGTGGCCCCCGTCCCAGCCCGCCTGCCTCGTGGCTGCTCGGTGACTGCAGCCAGAGCCGGCGAGACCGGAGCAGCACCTACAGTCTGCCAGGCATTTCCAGGTGTCTCCTGCTTTGGGAGAGCCGGAGGATGGTGAGAGGGATGGAGATCCTCCAAAGGGATCCGCATCCCCTGGCAGCCAGAGCTGTCATGTCAGCCCTGCAGCCAGAGCCGCTCCAGCCCCCCGAGACCCGACTGTTTCTCTGACCCCTTTGCCAGGAGCTCCGTAATGACATTAGCGCTGATCTTCCCCTGACAGCAGCGTGGCACTCTGCAAACGTATTGCTGCATTAAAAACTGATAAATTAAATTAGCGGGTCCCCACGCATCCATCTGCTGGATGGATTTTCCAATTAAGGGACATGTCGGGAGCCCTTTGCCACGCACCATCGTCTCCACGCACTGGGGAGCCGGGAGGTGCTGCTTCAATATTTATTGCACTTGTCATTTTTTTTCCTATTAACTGCCCCTGGAAGCAAAAGGCTGAAGCAGCTTCCCGGGGTTGCGCCGTGCCGTTTGGTTTGGTGGTGGTTTTGGTGCTGGGTGGGTTCCTCAGCCCACATGGCAGCAAGTCACGGCTGACCCCTCTGCTCCCATCTGCCTTCCAGATCTGGGACACGGCCGGGCAGGAGCGCTTCCGCAGTGTCACCCACGCCTACTACCGGGACGCCCACGGTAAGCACGGCCACCTCCGCTTCCTGGGGGGACCCCATTCCCTCTGGGTCTTCGGGGCCCCGAGCCGCGGCTCCAGGCCAGGTGAGTCGGCAATCACCGGAGCTGTTTCCCCATAGGAAGCAGTCCCCAAGGATGGAGGAGCTTCTGCATGTCGCGGTGCAAACCCCAGGAGGCTAAGGCATTGCCTGTGGTGGATTTAAGCGCGTTGCTTTATATTTTAGAGCAGGGACCTCAGCGGTGCTTTACCGCGTGCGCTGCCTCGGGGAACGGTGCAGAGCAAGCTCCAAGCCGTGGGCTCTGCTCGGCCGTGCTCCTGCCCGGCACCGCGGCACCGGCACTAATGCACCGTCCCTCTCTCCGCAGCCCTGCTCCTGCTCTACGATGTCACCAACAAAGCCTCCTTCGACAACATCCAGGTACGGCAGCACCCCCGGGACCCTCCTGCCCGTCCCTGGTGTGCGATGGGCTGGGGAGGGGGTACGTGCCGCAGGAGATGCCTGATGGAGGTGTGAACAGTGATGGTTTCCAGAAGGGCTGTGGTTGATGCCGAGTGCCTGTCTGATGGCGGGGTTTGCCTACGAGGACACCAGAGGACAGGCAGAGAAGGTTTTCACTTTCATAGCAAATAAAAGGGGTGATGGATTCACTTCACTGGCAAATTAATGCTGTGTGTAATTACAGCACTGGCTGGAGAACTTGCTCCGGTAAATGAGCACGGGCAGCTTCACCGAGCAAGGTGCTCCCTCATCCTCCTCTGCACCTCTGGGTCCCGATGGGTCGGGCTTGGGCACCGCATTGCCCCCACCCCTCTTAGTGCCAAACCCGGGCAGGGCAGAGGGTCGCATCCTGCCGCACGCCCCTTGCCCCCCCAGACCTGCCTTTCCCGATGGCTTTTGTGGGGGTCCCTCATGCTGCCCGTGTCTGCTCCGGCCCCCCCAGCTGACCCTGAGCCCCCGTGTGGGTGCTTCAGGGGTGCTGGGAGCGGTGTCGGAGCAGAGGGCTCCCTTAAATCTGGCAGAGGAGGGGAGAACAGCGGCATGTCGCGGGGGCGGGGTGGGGGAGGAAGACCTGGCCTCGGGTTCCCCTTGCACCGCCGGACCCATGTGGCTGCTGGGGGCCACCTACGCCAGCACCGGCAAAGCCTGCCATGAGCCCACGGAGCAATTAGCCCTGAATGAATAGGATGTAATTGCTCATGTCCCGGACACGGAGTACACTGTGTGCGTCTGCGGCGAGAAGGCTGTGCGCCTACAAAAACACCCTGTTCTGTAGCACAGGAGGTGCCGTGCCAGCACTAACACCCTGGGGTGGGGAGTGCGGGGCCATCACGGCCACGCCACCTCCTTGGGGGGTCCTGCACCACCCTGACCGCCCAGTCTCCGGGTGCCTGAAGCTGTCCCTGCTCCGGAGCGTCCCTCCTTTGGCAGCCCCAAGCCTCCCAACCCCCCTGCGCCTGCAGTCCCATGGTGGGGGACAGGAAATGTCCCGCCACCCTGCTCCCATGTCACCAGCACTGGGAATGGAGCATTCCCAGGAAGCCTGCAATCTGGGACTGGCCAGTGGTGGCATTTTCCAGCCTGAGGAGCTGGATGGCTCGAGGAGAGGCGTCTGCTCCTGGGCATAATGGAGAGTGAGGGCTGTCATTAACCAGGCCGCGGGTCTGTGCTGAGGTCGTGATCCTTCAACGAGACAGAAAATCACCTGGAGGTTTCACGCTGCTGGGTAACGCCGCCCCATCTGCAGCCTCAGCTCTCCCAGCCCTGCGGGGACACGGGAGGGACAGCCATGGGGCATGTGTGGCCCTGGCGAGGAGGAACAAGCACCCAGGGCGAGTGTGAGGCACTGGAAAAAAAGGATGGAGGAGGAACGGTGCCAGAAGGGAGCCAAGGGGGATTGTCAGGAGTGAGTGTCCCTTGGACCGTTGGACCTTGGACCATCCATGGAGCTGAGTGCCCTGAGCCCAGCCGGGGTGCGATGGGGTCCCGGGGCTGCGTCTGCATGTGTCGGGCTCCCACGTATCATCACTGACAGGCTCTAATCCCGAATCATCCCTTGCTTCCCTGGCCGGCTGGGTGCTGATGCAGGATGCTGTGGGTTGAGGAGCAGTGATGGAGCGGGATGCAGCGAGCCCAGCATCGGCTCTCAGAGCTGGGGCACAGGCTGCAGCAGCGCTACCCCCCCCCAGGAGGCAGCAAGCAAGTGGCTGCTTGCACCATGGGACCAGGGATTACAGGGAATTAGGGCAGGTTTGATTAGATTAGGCTGGATTAGAGGGCAGGGAAGCCACCCCATGGCTGCTGGGATGAGCGTGCTCAGCACGGGGGCAGCACGTGTGGGAGACGGGCATGGGGCACGTCCCGGAGCAAACCCTCAGCCTTATCCTCCTAAAGGAGGTTTAGTCTTAACATCCCAACCGAGGGGGAATTTGGGTTAAAGTCCTACAAGCGCCTGTGGTCAGATGGAGCAGGCATCAGGGTTGAAAGGCTGCTGTTATCCTTGAAAACTGGGGCCTGGGCAGCAGCCGAAGCGGGGTGCCGGGCTTGCTCGGCAAAGCGGGTCCCCAGGGGCTCGGTGGCACCCCAGGGCGCCCACTCGTCCACAGGGCTCTCTGGGAGAGGGTGTCCCCGGGGCCGAGTTGCTGGCTGCTGGCTGGCTTCTCCTGCCAAGCCGTGGGGAAGGCGGCAGCTCCTCTCCCCAGGGCGCTGCTGAATCGCAGGGGATCCGCGAGACCGGCTGCTCCCTGCCTGCGGCTCCTGCCCTGCACAGCCGAGTTTCTGAGCTGGGCTTTTTGTTTTGCACCTAGCCCCCAGCCACCCCCTCCCTGTGTCCACGTAACGCCCCCCAGCATTGCCTGGGAGGGCAGTTTCCCATGGAGGGTGCCCGGGACTGGGGCAACCCCCCATCCTTCCTCCTCTTCCTCCTCCTCCCGGAGCTGTTGCTAACCCCTCTCTCTGGCTGTCTCCCTTCAGGCTTGGCTGACAGAGATTCATGAATACGCACAGCAAGACGTGGTCCTCATGTTACTGGGAAACAAGGTGAGCCCAGCCCCACAGCTTCGTCAGAGCCTCCTCTTCCTCCACTGTTGGTCCCACGATGGAGCCATGGGCAGGGGAGCCTGGGAGGGCTAAGGGGCCGTGGGGATTGCCTACTGCTGACCTTCCAAATCATCCCAAATTGCTCTTTGCTGTTACTGTCGGCAGGTGGATTCAGCCCAGGACAGAGTGGTGAAAAGGGAAGACGGAGAAAAATTAGCCAAGGTACGTGAGGCGTCTTTCTGCTGCAGCGGAGTCAGCTGTTCCATGTTCTTAATGGGGGATGTGCGAGTACAACAACTTGTAATTGATGATGTACACCAGTGAAATGGTTAACTGGAGACCAGTCTGACCAAAAATATGTCTGGGAGCATTTTGCTTTTCTTCCCTGTCTTGCTCTCCTCTTCCTCCTCGTCTGGTCTTCCTCCTTTAAGCTTCCACTAACGTTTTGCACTTCTTTGTCCTCAAAAACTATTTCTGAAGTTGTGTAACAAACACCTGAGCTGTGAAACGCTCAGCTTTTTCCTGCCCGCCGCGGCAGGGCCCCTCTCCCAGGAGGGGTGTGAGCTCCTGCAGCAGGCACTGATGTTGGCCGGGGCTCGGTGTGAGCCGGGAGCTCCTGAGCCCCTGGGGGACACCCTGGGTGACGTTTCTGACGCCACTGTCTTGTCCCGCAGGAGTACGGCGTGCCCTTCATGGAGACCAGCGCAAAAAGTGGCCTCAATGTTGAATTAGCGTTCACAGCCATTGCAAAGTAAGTGACGGGTGCGGCAGCCGTGATGGGCATCTCTCCCGTGGGGGGGACAGCAGTCTTTGAGAGCAAGGCTGGCACTGCCACCCACCTTGTCATTCCCTGGGCTGCCACCTCCAGCTCTTGTGCTGGCGAGTACTTGCCGTCTCGCGTGAGCTATGAAGTGTCTCATCACGGGGAGCTTTAGCAAACCACCTACACCAAGTCAAGTTCAACTGCGCTGGGCCAGGCAGCTTAGAAGCAGGCAGCCTGGGCAGAAAAATACGGTGTTTTTCCCCTCTCCCACAGGGAATTGAAGCACAGGTCCATGAAGCTGCCCAACGAGCCCAAATTCAAGCTCCACGACTACGTGAAGAAGGAAGTGAGGGGCTCGGGCTGCTGCAGGTCCTAATGCGCTGGGTGCATTTGTACAGAGACTCGTGCCAAGTGTTCGTGCGCCGCGCTCTCTCCTCGTGGACAATGTGTGCATGTCTGTCTGTCGTGTCTGTATCTGCCTAAAAGGTGAGCTGAGACGTGGGGAAGCAGCAGCAGCAGAAAAAAAAAATCTCTCTCGGCTGGGGTGGACGCTGGCCATGCTGCAGCCACGTGCCAGGTGCTGCTCCCCGAGCCCCCATCACATCCATCCATGCTGCAAGCCCTCCGGCTCCCCTCGCCGGTCGCTCCTGCTGGCAGCCACTTGTCCCCGTGCAGGTGGGAGGTGAGCGTTCGGGAAGGGACCAGGATGGTCTTGGGCTATTGCTGTCGCGCCCTTCAGGACCTGGCTCTCTCTACCTGCTCAGCATCAGCCAGGAGCGCTATGAGGCTCCTTTAACGTTAGTAAGAATTATGGTGTGACTTAAGCGGAACGAACGCCTTCTCCCCACCAAACGTCTGGGTAGGGAAAAAGTCCTGAATTCCCTTTTCTTTCCCCGCGTACCTGGAATTCAGCTGTTCAGAGCCCCGCCCTGGGGCACACAGGAAAGACTTGTTCTCGAGGCATTTTTTTGTAGTTGCTTACTGACATCTGTCCGTCTTTCATGGGGTGTAACATACCTCCTCGATGAAGGTTCCTCCTCTTCCCCGCAGATGACAAGAGCTTAGCTGTCTGTCGGAGTGAGCTCCTGCTAACCTGTTGTACAGAGATTCCTGAATGTTTATCTGTTCGGTAAAGGCTTTGGTTCTCTTACTACTGCCGTTTCTAGTACTTTAATTGAGAAGAAATCTGATGTATTGCAGCTTATCCTAAATACCTTCATGTAAGTGTGATAGCGTTTTTAGACTGCAACAATGCTTTGATATCTTCAAAGTTCTCTTGGGACAGCTCTTTCTGTTAACTGAAGGAAGCTGGGCGGGATGCTGTAGGCATTGATTTCGCTGGTTTCGGACTCTTCTGCCAGCTCTCTTCAAGGGACTCCTCACCCCTTTGGTCTGTGTCAGGCATTTGGCTCTTTCTTTTTTCTTTTTTTTTCTTTTTTTTTTTTAAACTGCACTTTTAAGTACAAATTTGCATTTGGATGAAATGTTTGGCCTTTGGCAATTTTCTCCTTTGAAAATTCCACACGCACGAGCAGGTGCCCACTGCACTGAACCTCCCCACGCTGCCCTAAATGGACCACTTTTAAATTAAAATAACCCATCCTTCACTTCCTAGCCACCAGCCGAGCACCAGCTCTCTCAGCAGTTGGTTCAGACGCCTCTGCCCCTCGGTTTTCTCCAGCACTGCATCCCTGACGTGCACAAAGACCCTCCGCAGCTGCTGCGTGTGATTCAGGCAGGCAGGGACTCTCCTCAGAGCTACACTCCTCCGTCAGCTACAGTAAAATGAGCAGCTAAAGTGCGTCCAGCACAATAACAGTGTGAAAAAGGATCCTAAAATAAACCCACTGAGAACAGAGCATTTTTTCCTAAATAGCTTTTTAGGGAGAAACAAGTCTTTTAACTGACTGATTTAAATTTTATTTGAATTATTTGTTGAAAAAGTTCCTGCAGGCACATTTGCAGCCTGGAGCAGACCCCGGCTGCCAGCACCAACGCGGCAGGAGCGGGCAGGTGAGCTGTGCTGGCGGCAGGAAGCAGGGGCTGCAGGGGAATGGCAGTCAGAGCCCCCCCATGCCCCACCTCAGCAGCACTGCACCCCACAGATCCAAGGGGACAGCCAGCATCCGTTCCTCAGCCAAGACTTTCTCTGAAGTAACTGGAACTCCCTTCACCCGCTCTGAAATGTGGCAATGCCGGCTACAAGCGCTCTCTTAAGGTTTGTTGGCAAGTAGCAACAGAACACAGGGGAGGCTCTGCAAGTCGCTCAGGCACTCAAGAAGTGCACAGGAATCTGTAAAACTCGTTGTTTCACGCTGCTTTGGTGAGCTTCGCTGTGCTCCCGTGGCTGCTGCTTGACCAGTGCCTCCTACGTGAAGCTGCTTATCTCACATTTCTCATCCTGGGCTGTGCAGCACACATTTGCTGGCTGAGGTTAAGAAAAAAAAAATATGGACTGGGGTTTTCTCTAGTCCTGAGCTTGCCAAGTACCAGTATTTTGGTATGGCGGCTGTGCAGGGAAGGGCCAGCCCGGCAGAGAGGCACAGAGCAGCAGTCAGAGCTCCCGTACCTGGTCTGTGCCCAGGTCTGCCTGCGGCACTGCTTTCTCAGCCCGACCTTCACAGGGCAGCAGCAGCCCCTGTCCCGAGGTGCCAGTCCCTGCACGGACACCCTGCCCCAGAAGCTACAGGGAGTCTCCTGGAAGGCAAAAATAAGCAGCAGTATGCTTAATGCTCCCATCAGGTTGCTGCCTTCACTCTTCCTCGCACGGGAGAGCCTTGCACCTTGTTCTCTTGAAGAAAAAAGCTGACAACTCTCAGCTTGCTTCTTCACTGTGGGACCAAAACCAATTTAAAAACTAATATGTAAATGCTGCCCTTCAGAGTACTTTAAATATGAATGTTGGGAGCTAACTCTCCTCCAGCAGAGACATCACAACTGCATTTTGGGGTATTAGACCTAAGCTTTTAAGGCAGATTCAGCTCCCATCTCTCCCAGTCACAAGCTCCCTATATATAATTGGTCACCAGTGCCTGCACACTGACCTTGCCCTAAAGCTCTTCCTCAGACTGTTATTTGGCATCTTCTTACATGGGCCTTTACTGCCACCAAGCGATGAGGAATTGTTCAGTGCATTCAAACAAGACAGAGGACTCGGCATCATGTGCAACTTCTCATTTTTGCTGGCTCTTGTTTACAGCTTTTGTTTCATTCCTGTTAATAAAATTTTTTAATAATCTTTGTGACTACCATGGTATTTCGATTGTCTTAACATACACACCTGCACTGTTTAATTATTCAGATGATTAAACATTCGGATGAGTTCAGCTCATTCTTGAACCCACCTAGATCCTCCTATTACCAGCATGGGTTCAGGTGCTCCAATGCACCCAGCAAGAGTTAAAGGGAGCTGGGCTCAGCTGAGCTACAGCACATGTTTTAAGATGCTGGTTCCCGTAAAACGAATAGTAATAGCAGGTGCCCAAATACAAAGTTTAGTTTGTGGTTTTACATGGCACCCATAGGATTTGTGAAAAACAGACACAAAAGCAAAACAAGTTCTTTTGAAAACTTTATTATCTGTAAGCTATAGAATTGGCCTAATACAGAAGCCAAAGAGGAGATACTGCAGCAAAGAATTTGAGAATTACAAGGCTGAAATTGTTTTGAACCTGGGGAAAGAACATTGCCTAAGCAACTTGTTATATTCCCAAAAGCTAGTTAGCATCAAGGACTCCAATATTTAAATTAGCCGTCTACACAGTCTAGCATTAGAGTTCATACTGTGAATCTTTTAAGTTACCCCACACTACCGCACCCACCACCTGCCTTGATGTTTACCTTAGGCTACCCCATGTGGCAGAGTAAAAGTCGATTACTTTTGATTTCTTTTACTTCAGCCAATTCTGCAGCTGCTGCTTTGTGCTTTAAAAACTGCCCTGACTCCCGAGTTGTACAGCATGAGAAACACCAGCTCCCGTTTGATTCAGCAACCCCAGGTAACTCCATTTTTAGCCGAACCCGGAGCTCTGCTCCACAGCTCGCAGTCTACACTACCCCTCGAACAGCAGCTGTACTAAGGCACTTAGCAGTTACTCTAGCCCCAGCTTCACCCGCCAGAGACCCACTCGTACCTTCCCTGTGTCTGCAGATTCCGGAAATAACTTATGCAGACGCATGATACGCTAGGAACAAGCGATACTGCTTTTTACCTCGCCAGAACCCCGAGGCCGGCAGGGCGGGCGGCGGAGCACTCGCGGTTCGCGCATGCACCGTGCCCGGGCCGCACCGCCCAGGCCGCGGGAAAGCGTCCCGCCGCCGTGGTCCCACGTGGCCGTCCATCGCCCCCGCCTCACCGCCCCTCAGGCCGTCGCCATCCGGTTCTCACCGGCGCGATCCGGTTCCCGCCGAGCCCTAAGGAGAGAAGGCAGTGCGGTGAGAGCAGGCCGCACCGCCCGCGCCCGGCTCCGCCGGTGCTCCCTCGGGCCTCAGCCATGGATAGTCAGCAGGGGCCGCGGACGCCCGCCGCCCTCAGACGAGGTGTCAGAAAAATAGATAGAGATCATCCCCGGCCCGCCCCCGTTAACGGCCCCGCCGCCAGCGCCCACACCCGCTCACCTCCTGACTGAAAAGGCCGGGTGCGTGCCCCCGCTGAGAACTTTATAACTTCCCCCGCGTCGCTATTGGTCAGACTGCCTGCCCACATGGCCAATCGCGAGCGGTTGGCGTGATCGCCCTCCCGCCTCTCCCAGCGCTCATTGGTCGCTGCCCTTCCTCGCTCCAATGGCGCGAGGCGGCGCAGCGTGGCCCGAGGCGGTGGTCTGCTGCCGCCTGATTGGCCCCTGCAGGAGGCCGAGCCAAGCCAGTGGCAGGAGTGGTTGTAGCAGAGAGTGACTGGGAAAGCGCCAATCAGCGCTGGGCCGCGAGGACTGCTGGGAGTTGTAGTCCCAGCGTCTCGCAGGCGCGTCGAGGAGCGGGTGGAAGGCGGCGCGTCGGACTACAAGTCCCGAGGAGCGGCGGGGCGCGGGGCTTCCGGCCCAGGCGGCAGCTGAGCCGCTAGAGGAGCGGGGAGCAGGCCCGGGGTCGCGATGTGCCGGGGCCGGGTACCGGCGCTCCGGCCGCCGCCGCTGCTGCCAGGTACGAGCGGGGCCGGGCCGGGCCGGGCCGAGGGGAGCCGGGCGGGACCGGGACTGAGGGAGCTCTGTGAGGGGAAGGGCCGGGCCGGGCGGTGGGGAGGGTGAGGGCCGGGGGCTCTGGGCCGCGGGTTGCCCGCGGAGGGGCCCGGCCGGGCGGCCCCGCTCCGGGGAGTCGCTGGCGGCAATTCCCCCGGGCGCTGTGGGGCGGCTCGGGGCAGCGCCAGGGGATGCCGCCCGCTGCCGCGTCTTCTACCGCCTCCTTCCCTTCCCGTGGGCGGTTCGTGTCTCCGTTTCTAAACTCCGTGCAGGTGCCAGCGTGATTTTCAGGTGCGCAGGGGAGCTCGTGTGTCGCCTCTGGTGTCGTTCGAGGTCCCCGGTGCATCCTCTCCGCGTCTTGCTTGCTTTACCCCGGCTGCCTTGCCTTCGCTGTCTGGCGTACCTCATGGCGGGGCGTGCTGAGGTCTGTCTTTTTCAGCTCCATTAGTTGTCTGACTTAGGGCACGTGTTGCTGATGGTTCTCTCTTGATTTCCCAGTAACCTCATTTCCTTATGCTTTGGTTTCACAACTTATGCAATACAGGCTCTTTGGTGGTAGATCTACGTAACTGCCCTAAGACCATCGCACATCTCAGAGCAGGCAGTGAAACCATCTATCATCTTCTCATTTCAAACGTGCTGTTTAGTTCTGCTGTATCCTACTGCTAGCTCACAGCTGCTGTTCCTCTGACAGACTTGCTGTCAAACACTGTTCTCCAGTTTGATCTGTGACTGTGACGTGATGATCCTGTTGTGTTGCATAAAAACCAGAAGCGAGGACCTTCTTTCAGTTCAGCTTGCTTTTGAGCTACATTGGTATCAAAGACGATGGCTCAGACAGACTCCACTGGGGGCTGATAAGTGTGTAAGAAAGCTGATAGATAAGTTAGCTGGGTTTGATATGTACATAATGAGCTAGGTCCAGGCTATTGTACCCGCCAGGTGGTAGGTGTGTTGTGAAGAATTCTGGCCTAGGAATTATTTTTTTCAACTTTGACCATGTTGCCAAACACTTTGTTTTAATCCCAGCACTTTAATTTTGCCTCAAGGTGTGTTTTCCCCCCAGTGAGACATTCTTTCGAGTCTGTACTAAGCAGTTAGCGTTCCTGTTAAATAGCTGTTGCATTTTGGCTTCGAGCGTTTGTATGTCAGTGACTCTTGCTTACAGACGCAATGATGTTCATTGGGTTTGTAGGGAGAGGGCTGTGTGAGTGAAGGAGGGCTCCAGAAAGCCCTTGCTGAAGAAAAGTAGCATAAGAAAGTCAGCCACTTCCTTGCTGACCTTTACATGTCTCCCTGGGAGCTGTGCGCGGAGGGGAGGTAGTTCACAGAAAGTGCATTGTGGTGAAGATAACCCAGTGCACCACCAAAAACTGGGCTGTACAGACATCTACTAACTACAAGTCCAAAGAGCCGCCCATCACCATTGACAGGGAGCGAGAGAACAGGCAGTGCTGTCCTGGTTGCGTGCCTGGGGAGCGGAAGATCAAAGAGTTCTGGCATTTTCTAAGCATCAAGCAGGGAACTGCCACTGTCTGCTGGGTCCCCCTGCAAGTCCTGGGGTCCCCCACCCTGGGCACTGCTGTTTCGAGTAAGGCTGAGAAAGGCCAGGGAAGATCCAGCCGCGACAGTAGAGAGAGCTCCAGCTTTGCGGTTTGGTTTGCTGCAGCGTGCAGGCTTGGTCCTGAGCAGCGCTGAGCTTTGCAGCTTCAGTTGTCTTCAGCTGGCATTCCGCACTTCGTCACCTCGTGGGCTGAGCATTTGCCTGTTCTGCGGGACCTTCCTAGCCCCAGCTAGCCATCACTGTGGCACTTCCTGAAGTGTGATCATACCTGCCTCATGTTGTCTCAGCCAAGCCCAGTTGTGCCAGAAGAAAGGCTTTTGTGAGAAAATCCTTCCCCGTTTCACTAAATACTAGGATTACGTGGACAAGTTCAGTCTGTCAGAACTCTTCCCTCCTGATTTTTATGCCCCTTGTCTTCCCTTCCCTGGCTGTACCACCTTTGCCGTGGGCATGATGAAGCACGTACTGGCACGTCCCCTTGCCCATGGGTTGGGTTGGGGGATATAGCGGCTGCCTGGGGCAAGGGAGGAGGCGGGTGGCTGCTCACAAGGATTCATGTCACCCTTCTTTCAAGCTCAGCAACTCCCCAAGGAGTCCAGGGCAGCGGCACCCCAACATACCCATTTACAGACTGCTCCCACTCTGCCTTTAGCACAGCCTGAGTTCAGAGCCTCATCAGAGTTACTTTGCTGCTTTTAATAAGGTGTAAAAACTGCAGGAGGTGCATTGGGTGCTGGAGTGGGGTAAGAGCTCTCTGTGCAGCGCCTGCTCCTGGGAGAGCCTCAGCCGTGGGAGCACGTTGTTCTCCTGCGTGGGGTGGGTGTCCCTGCAGTAGAAGTCCCCCACTGTCAATGTTTATCTTTCAGGCAAGCTGTGCTCACTGGCCCAAGAAAGCTCTGCCTTTTCGTGGCAATTCTTCTTAATTGTATTTACCACAATTGTCTCTACAAGCAAAGACTGTGTTGCTGTTTGGTAGGCTGCTTGATATTCAGTATTATGTATAGTTTGGGAACTATCTAAAGAGAGTGAGAAATTCAAACTCCCTTTAAAGTAGGTGATGGACTGTCCTCTCCCTGGATAATTATCTGATCAGAGGAATAAATCTGTGTGTGCGAAGAGAGTGGTTGTTTTTTCTGCACTAGCCTAAACCTCTTCAGTCTCAGAGCAGCCAGGGAAAATCTGTGAGGCAGTACAGAGATTGGCTAAGCTGTGGGATTTTCCAGCTGAATTTACATATCGCCCACTGCTCTGCATGCCTTTCTGTTTACATCACTTAAGAGCGATACACACACACACGCACACAGATAGCGGAAGAGACGTTTAGACCGAGGAAAAGCCTGCCCACAGCTTAGGAACTTGGTCATGGTGGCGTCTTGCTGGGCTTTGCTGCTCCGTGCCAGCTTGGACGGCCGATGGTGAGTTGTCCTCCAAGGTAAAGCGTTTGTCCTGTGCGCTGGATGTTGGGGCTGTGTCAGCAGTGTTCCCCGGGAGGCTGCTGTGCTTTAGCGTTTGCGTACAGTAGTGAGGGAGGAACTGTTTTCATACCTGTGTCTAAATCTTCGTGAAGAAGCAGGAGGTATCTGAAATCCAACACCAGTTTTGAAGTGGGTACCTGTTGCCTGTCCAACGAGCTGGAGCTGCGTTGTCCTGATTTCATGACCTTTGCAAGGACATGGAATGCTTCACCATGCAGCCACCCAGCAAGTGTTTCCTGAGGTTGCTTCTGGCGGTTTCAGAAACGGGAAATCCTTGATATTCTTTAGGTGAAGTTGTGAGCAAAGAAGCCAGGTTTGTGAGAAGAGGCAGTACCTCTCACTGCCTCTCCCTTGCATCCTAAGTCATCGTGGCTACGGTACTGTTGCTAATGGTACTTTGGGGGAGTAATTTACATATAGCTTTCCTAGCGTGGTGTTAGGTGGCTGTGGGATGCTGATCGGTGCTTCTGACTGAAAGTTGTCAGTAGATTTGCCGCGGTGGATGTGTCCATATCCACTGATTTCTTCAGGAATCAAGGATTCAGTGCTTGTTTATCAAAGGGCAGGATATCACTAGTGTGATCGCATTTTGCCCAGCTCACGTGCTACCTGTAAAGCACTACAGTTTTCTCCCTTTCTCAGTTGCTGGTTAACACTCCCTGAGCAGTGAGTGTAGCTGTCTTACGTTGTGCTCTCCGGCTTGTTCTTAGTGGCAAAGTCCAAGGGAACTGTACAAAAAAAGAGCAGGTGGCTGAAACTTACTGTGGGTTTGTTTTTGTTGTGGTTTTTTTTTTTTTCTTTTGTGAAGCAGCTGATGCATTTCAGATGGATTTTTTTAAAGTGATCTCATTGCACCCAGAGAGCAAGCATGAGCGTGTCATGAAATTTGAAAACTTTGGAGGATGTTGGGGGTGGGAGCAGGGGCTGGGAGTGATACTTTGTGCATTTTGAGTAATGATTATGGGCTCAGGTTTCTTATGACTTTAATCTGGAAGAATCCCATAATGTGACAGGAGTGGTTAAACCTTTCCAGAGAAGTACAGCCACCCGTAAGGCAAAGCAGTTTGAAAAGCCCTCAGTGACTGCACAGCAATTAGGAAAAAGTAGAGAAGACAAGTTTGATGGCCTTGAGTCTAGCGGGATGGCTTCAGGAAGGGAGAATGCAGCAGGTGAGACAATTATTCCTCTGCCTTCCTTGGGGGACATGGGGTACAGCAACTGCTAAAAACTTAGTACATTTATTGGTGTTTAACTCCTTTCCCAGGCCAGCTCAGAGCAGGCTTTTGAACTTTGGTAAACTACCAGCCGAGGGTGGGACTAGGATGGCTGAGGATGGATTAGTTTCTGTTTATCATGGGCAAGTCTCTCGGTCACAGCCTTGCTGGAGTGCTCGTGTTGGCACTGCGTGGAGCGGAGGTGAGAGGTGCGGAAGGGATCTCAGGATCTGTTTGTACAGGGGCTTTCTGTGCGAGCTCTTGCTGCTCCTGAACTGATCAACCAAGACTGAAGCCCTCCAAACAGAAGCTTTGCTTCCTTATGTACTGTCCTGCCGGGACAGGGGCTGAATCTCTCCATAACCCAGACTTTGCTGCTGACCTGGCATGTCTTAGAAGTTTTTGGTTTTTTTAAATGAGTTGCAAGCCCATCTATCTACTGGATTCCTGCAGGCTGGATTGCAGCAGGGAAACCAGCAGCAGAGCCCCAGCTAGCCCACAGGACCCCATGGAGTCTCGGCAGCCACTTGTTCTCTCTGTCAAGCAAGGCTGAGGAGGACCAGTTAGCACCAGTTCTGGTGTGATTTGTGTAGGTGACTATTCGCAGCTTATGAAGCATGGTATCTTATATCATGACCTACGTTGCACAGAGGAGATGGCCATTCCCTCTTAAGAAACAGCATCAGGGCTGAGATTTTTGTCTTGGAGGCATAGGAGGTTGTTGGTTTGGGGGCTTGGTTGTTGTTTTTTTTTCTTTTTTTCTTAAACAAATCAACAATTTAATAATGTGAATGTCTGTTCTTTGAGTGAGGATGTGGGAAAGACCGCAAGCTGTGAAAGGAGTGGCATGCAGCCCTGTAATTTAGGCCAACTTTTAAAGCACCTTTTGATTAAGAGCCTTGTGTGGAGGAGCTCTGAGCCTGCTTCTGCCAGCCTGCCCACCCTGCTGCGACCATGGAGGTACTGAGCCGAGACAAGCCAATCTCCGTTGCGGAGGTCAGGCACTACCGAAACCTGGTCTGGGGCCTTATGCATAAGAAAAATGATGTAGTATGCGGATGCTTCCAGGTTTCCTAAAATGGAAGTAAAGCTTCAAGTGTAGCTTTTGTGTCATGGAAACAGCATTGAACATTGGCCTGTGTTCCAACTTGATTTTACGTTTTTGGGAAAAATGAGATGCTTTGTTCCACCAGAGCAATCGCTTTTGATCGAGTTACAAGCACATTTGAAAGTTACTGCTTCAGGTTTTAACATGAAGTATTGCAAAAAGTTTCTCTATCCCAAGGACTCATTGCCCTTTAGGAAAAGCACCTCGTACGAAATGATTTCCCTTTCTGAACTGCATTTGCACAAAGGAATGACAGTGTTCAAACAGCTGTTGAATGTGCTCTCTCAGCTTTGCAGTCAATTGAAGTGCTGGTAAAAGTAGCAGCAATTAAAAATGTCACTTTATTTTTGTTGATGACAGCTCAGTACAATTATAGTCTCAGTTTAAGTAGCTCAGAAAAGTTTGTATGACATTTAAGAGCAATGCAAAAAACTTGTAAACAATAAAAAGATTCTTTCTGTTCCACAGAAGCAAAGACCCACCAGATGGAAGTGCCAGGCTCTGTTGGTAAGGCTGAACTTGTGTTCGCGTTTTATGTTCTAGCACTGACTGCACCTCTCAGCACACACGACTGGCCTTAGAGAGGTCACCCCATGAGTGTAAGAAATGCCTTGCAGATCAGAGCATTGGCCTGCCTAGCCCCAGTTCTGTCTTCAGCAGTTACGAAAAAGGATGCTATTAATGAAGAGCACACAAATCTGACTACTTTCTGCCATCTATTTGCCTCCTGTTTTCCCACCACTCAGAGCAGTTGGATTAGGGACTCAATCCCATTGATCGTTTTGTTTGTTAGCCCTGGAAATTTCTCAAACTACACTGTGGCCTTCTTCCGAAGCAAAGAGCAGAACTGCTACAGCACTCGGGAGACAAGTACATCAAGGTTTTATGTAGCACCCAAATGACACCCTCGTGGTTGTTCTTCACAGTTTTTGTAATGCTGCTCAGAATTTTGTTGGCTTGTTTGTCTGCTGCTGTCGTCTGGGCTGAGAATTGCGTCCAACTGTCCACGGAGACTCCTACGTCTCTTCCTGAGATGTAGCTGCCAGATGTAGCCGCTCAGCACTGCATAGGGCAGCTTTATATTATTTTTCCCTAGGTGCATTGCTTGACATTTTTCTCCGTAACAGCTCATCTGCAACTTTAACGTCTTCTCAGCTTTGTGAGGATCTTCTTGTGTTTCTCACCATCAACATGGTATTTGACTACTCAAAAGACCTTAGTGTTATCTGCAAACTCGGCGGTTTCACTGCTCACTCTTTATTCAACGTCTTCATCTGTGACCTTGGAAAAGCTTATTCAGCAGAGGTTCTTGGGGGAACCCTTGTGTAGTCTACTCTAACCTGAGGAGTGACCGTTGAGCTCCACCCTCTGCTTCCTGTCCTGTGACTGCCCTGAGAGATGTCTGTCTCGTTGATCTGCTGTAGCTCACACACATTCTTATGGCCCATGTTTTACAAGTCAGACCAGATGCTGATAGTCCATGTCACCATGTTCTTTAAGCCCTGTTAATGCAGGTTGCAAGCACTTAAGAAATGAGTGCTATTTCCACCAGAGACGCTGACCAAGAAAGCCAGCGTGACTGTCCCATGGTCGTCTTTGTAGAAGAGTTGGCATTTGAGCTGATGAATCTTGTCTCATTTGTCCTTTGGTCTGAGATGTTCCCTTGCAGGTTGCTGTGGGCCACTGAGAATCAGTTCACAGATAGGTAGTGTGGGCAACACCTTGATACTGCAGAAGGGCAAGGTGGACGGAGCTACTGGCCTTGATTTACTAGCCCTGTTACCTCCCCCAGAAGAGCCCTGGCTGTGTGAGAGCTTGTGATGCAGCTGAGGAAGGGGGTGTAGTCCACAAACGTACACCCCCTGCCCTCAGCACCTGCTTGCCTTGCCTTGCCCTGCCCTTGTCCTGCTGAGCTGGGCTGTTGGAGCAGCACAGGGCATTTTAGCTTTTAGAAGAGTATTTCCCCAGTGATGAGCCAGTACTCTCAAGGATGTGTAACCCTTCCCGTTCTAGCTGTGGTGGTGCAAGAGAAAAGAGAAGCTTGTGTCTTATGCTGTAAATACCCAGGCTGTGAAATAAGGAAATTCACATCATCCACAGCTTGTTCCCACCCAGAGCAGGATAACCCCATGCCTGCCTTTCTCGCGAGGCAGCTGCACGCGTTGGCCTCGCTCTCTAGCAAACGCTCCTGCTGTGAGTGATTTTGCCAGGCCAGCAATTTCTGCAGGGGTGAATAACCTTAAAGACAGCTTCAACGAACTGAAGAGGGGAAAAAAAGAAGAACAAAGCAGATGTAAGACGTGTTGCTGAGCTTTATGGGCTGTTGATTGCGTAAGGCGAAGGCGCTTGCAGGTTTCTTGGCAGAGACACACTAAGCGTGTGTCTGCCAGACGCTCCCCAGCGGTGCCGTGTTTCACCTGCGGGATCCAGTGCCATGCCCATGTCTCGCCCTGGAGAGCAGCTGGAGCACAAACCTCAGCAGAGCCATGGCGCCGGCAATAGCGTGGTTCCTGTGTGAGGAACTGGCTCCTAATTGGGACTAAGCCGGTTATGTGATGTTTGTGAAGGATGAGATACTCTGCTATCCCTCTTCCTCATGCCACGTCCCCTCTTAAAAGCCTCGGCCTTGATCTTGAGGTTGGTTGTAAGGATCTTTTGCTGAGTGTTGTGAATAGCTCTGTGTGTGTGTGTACGCTTTGGGGGCTGAGAGGAGGGGAGACCCTTGAGGTACTTGTGCTGGTCCCACTAGACCCCTGTTGTGGGCAAACTCTTCAGCACGGGCCAGAGGATTAGCGGAGCCACTGGTCCCAGGGGTGATTCCCCTCCCTGCTTTGAGGTGCAGTGACAGGGTTGTCAGTGGTGTGAAATAGCTGCCAGAAAACCGCTCCTTGCTGATCCTGTTGGCCTCCACAGGTGCAAGAAAGAGCACTGATTTCCCCTGCTATCTCTGCAACTACCGGCGGTTGGGTTTTTCCTTGCCTGGAGTACTAAAGTAGGAATCTTAAGGCTTCTTGCTGAGTCTCAAAAGCCTGAGTTGATTCCTGTGGTGTGCAAATGCTGAAACCTAGCCTTTCCTCTCCCTCGCATCTGGTTACTATCAGGCATGTGATTTAGCAAATAGCGGGTCCCCACAGCTTCCTTTTTCCAGGGCAGATTTTTCCCCCCCCTCTTTTTTTACCGTCAAAACCACTAAAGTTGCATGTTAAAAAAATAAATAAGAAAAATTAACTCCAGGCAAGGAGAGTCTGGATCACAGGCTGGGTTCCCAAGCTGATCTCCAAATGCTTGGGTCCATGCGTGCCCCTCAGGTTTAGAGGGCAGCCCTGTGCTGTTGTGCTGCCGGGATTCTGGTACAAGTTCTTTCAACAGTTCTTGTCCTTTTCAAAGCAAGCAGAGCCTGTCCTCTCACTGCAGGTGTCAGGGTGCCTCTGCAACCTGTAAATCATAACCTGACCCCATTAAGTCCTCGGTTGGAAACCTGGGAGAATGCTTCCAGCATGAGGGCTTCTGACCTGCTGCCGTGTGGAGCTGCTGAAGATGTTCAGGGGTTTTCTGGAACCCCTTTGTATTTGGTCCTCTGAGAATGACTTAGCAGCCCAAAAGATTCTGCGATTTCCAGTAAATCTTAGTTTTCCTTCTAGGTCACAGAGTGCGTGTGTTTTGTAATACAGAATATTGGATGCTTTCACTGTGTCATGGTCTGTATCTCCTCGGGACGCGGTTCTGCTTAGATGCCACAGGCTGAGGAGCTCTGCCTGCAGTCAGAGCAGGGGCAGGAGCTGCCCGTGGCTGGAGCAGGGTGCCCCAGGGAGGGACACAAGCCACCTGGGAGGGATGCTTGTCCTCCGGGCGTGGGAGCACAGGGTGGCGTAGCTGGCAGCGTTCAGATGCCAAGCCAAGGTTCAGAGATCTGGTGACTTTTTGCAAGTGCTACAGGAAGCTGATATTAATGTCGACAACACCAGCTCTTTTCTGCCTCCTTTTAACTTCTCTGGTAACAGTTGGAAAAGGCCTTTCTCAGTACCTTTTGGAAGAGAGCTTGAGATATAAGGAGCTGTCAGACAGTGCTCTGGAGAGATGTCTGCTCTGTTGAAATGCTTCCTATATATGGTGCTTGCAGAGATTTGGGTTGAAATCAGATATTCATGCAGTGGCTGGTGTTCTGCAGCCTGGCTGATATTCCACGCCACGTTTTTTCCATTGCTCGCATTCCTCTGGCTTCTGCTCAGAGAAGACACTAAGCAGGCTCCCTGCTGCTGCTTGCAGGTAGGTTGCTCAGCCAAGCTGCGGAGTGCAGGACATGCTTATAAACAATGAGTGGAAAATCCCGGTATTCCAGCCCGTGTTCCTTTCCTCACTTTGGATTTATCCGAGATCTGTTGAAGTTGGAAGGCATTTTGCATCTGTTTCAATTTGGGACAGGCTGAAACTGGAGATGTGCCTTCTTAATGCCTCTAGGCAGTAAGCAGTTTTGTGGCCAGCTGGGCTGCCCTGTGAGCCACACGGCAGTGGACACCTCCTAGCCTGCACAGAAGTTCCAAAGGCAATTATTTAAAAGGTCATACTTATCCTTGGCTGGCAGACCATAAGTGGTTGCAGTAGCTCAAGTGCCTGTTTGTTGCACGTCTGATCCTACGTTTAATGATATTACAAAACTACTCAAACTGTTAGTTGTCCTCATGCTTGGTTTTTCCTGCCTCTTTATGCTACAAAGTGAGTGTCTTCCCATTGCTTTTTTGAGTCTCCATCTGTTATGTTTGAAGGCAATACATACCCTGAAAATGAGAAGGGGGTGAAGCTTTTGCCTGGGTCTCCAGACAGCCTACAATCCTCCGTAAGGATGGGCTTCCTCTCTTTCCATCTGGGAGGGATTGTTTGCCTTAAAAACCCAGTAGGAATACTAGATATTCCAGCTTCCCGTAATGCTGTCCTGGTGGGGGAGGTGGGAGCATATCCCTGCTCTTATCTTGTGAGTAGTGCAGGATAGAGGGTGTTGGGGTAGACGCTGCTGAGGTTCTCTGAAGGAATCATGAATTCGTAGCCTTCCTGAAAAGCAATTCCCTCTATTTCCCCCCTAACGTGGGAGGAGGAAGGTGCTGAATCCGGAGAAGGGAGGTTGGTGAGCTTAGCTGTATCGTTAGAGATAGGAAACCTGTATAGGAGGGGAACTGTAGGGATACATGCGTGTTATTAGACATGAGATAATGCAACCTTGAGACATGAAATCACGGGAAATATGGCGGTCTGTCATCACTCATGGAAGTACTTGCTGTACGTTATTTATGAGCACTGCATCATCTGGAGGTCCCAGCTAAGGTGGAGATGCTTTTGTGCCAGATGCTGCACAAATATCCAGCTGAAGATTCTTTCATCTTTGAGCTTTATAGTCCAGATATGCTGCGCAGAAGAGACAAACTAAAGAGACTTCAGGAAGCTTAAAGAGAACTAAAGATACTTCAGGGAGGAAGCAGAGAGCCCCTGTGACTTGCCCAAGGTTGTGAGGAGCTGAGTGGGGTTCAGCTCTCAGGGGGCCATGACCAGTGTGTTACCCAAAAGCTCTGTATCCTCTTTCCCACCACCCTCCCTCCCTACGCCTTCTGCTGTCCGTGCTCTAAGGAACCACTGAAAGGAATAAAAGGATCCTGATGGCCAACGCCAAACTTCTCGCTTGCTGGAACCTGGCTTTAAACTCGGCAGGTCTCCATGATGCAGCAGCACAACACTACTTCATTCCTGCTGTTCTTGAGACAACTCCAGCAGCTCTGCTTAGCATCTCCTAAGGGATCTGGCATTTGCAAACGGCCAGGACAGCGCTTTCAAATGTGTGGAAAACATTATCCAGATTCCTATTTTTAAGACGGTCTTGGGTTTAGTTTTGAGGGTTTTGTTTGGTTGGTTTTTTTTGTTGGGGTTTTTGCTTTTAGTTTTAGACTGTAACTTATTTTGAGAATTTAGACCTGAGTGATTCCCTGGGCTGTGCTGCTGCTGTGCTCTGGCAGTCTGACAGCTCTCCGATAAAGAACTGCAGCGAGCAACACGAAGTGCTGTGTCAGGCACGGCTGAGCTGTCGGCCGTTTGCAGAGCATTGGCCGAGGACATCCCGAGCATCGCCTTTGCAGTATTTAAAATCCGAGTGCAGGACGCGACCAGCCCTTTGTGCAGGCAGCCTTGCGCTGGGGCTCACAGGGGAGATGCGTACATTCTTGGGATGGGACTAAGGAGGCCCTGGGCAAGTCCGAGGTCACAGCTATGTTGTGTGATTGTGTCTCTGTGAGCCTCAGTTTCCCTTTCTGCAAAGCAGAGAAATCACAGTGGCCTCCTTTATAAAGAGCTTGGAGATTTATGACTTGTCACCCTTGGATAAGAGAAAACTAATTCCTAGAAACACCCAAGATGCTTCACCTCCCCAAAAGTTGGAAATGTGAGTGGCGAAATGTGAGTGTGAAAGCCTGGCTGGAGTGGTGCCATCTTGGCCAGGGCCAGAAGCAGGGACTGGGAGCTCTGCATCGCTGATTGCAGGCATCTGTGGGGTGTTTCTTCCCGGGCGCCCTTCACTGGTGAATGGCTCTCGTCCTGCAAAAAAGGGTTTGGGTTGTGTCCTAGTAAACCATTTTTGGCCCGTCTGTCCTCACTGCAGATGTCTGTCTGGTCTGTCTGTTTAGTCCTTGGAATCTGCTGCTGGCAGCAGGAGTATCGAGACTTAACTATACCTTGGAGAGAAAGGGGTCTCTTAGTCAGGATCCTTCTGAGCAGCTTATTCCTGGAGTGCAGGGTGCCCGTCTCCGTGGGCAGGCTGGGACAGCCTGTGAGTGCAAGCAGTACCTTTCAGCTGCAAGGATGAAGGGGCAGCTTAGCAGGAGAGCTCAGTGCCCTGCTGAACCCGTGTCTTCTCTGATGGAACAACTTCTCAAGCCAGATGCATCTCTGCACAATGACAGAGAGGAGGTGCAGCTCCTTCCGATGGGTACCCTGGCTCCGAAGGAGACTCTTTGAGAGCATCTTCTCAGACTCGCTGAGACAACAGCATAATTTTGTGCCCTGAGGCCAGCATCAGGTTTCAACAGAGGTTAAAGACAGCAAACTCCATGTGTTTCTGCAGATTATCATTGTGTAATACTTGACTTTGCAAACTTGAACTGAGTAAAAACACTGTGTAAACAACAGAGAAAGAGAAATGAGCCCCTCTGCTGCCTTCTGGGGGGAGAGGGTTTCTCTTTCTGGCTGATGATCCAGATTTTGCTGGTTGTCTCTGACCAGAAACTGGGAGTGAGATCCAGAATCACAAACATGTTACTTGAAGTAAGGTTCCTTCCGTGGTTTCCTTGGTCTTGTAGCTCAGACGATGCTGGAAAGAATTCCTTTGATACAAATATAAGTAAATCAAACATGGAATTTTTGCTTTCTGCTAAGATCTAGCCCTGGCTTTTGTGTTCAGCAGTGCAGCCTAGGGCTTCTGAGTTAAATAGCAAAACTCCCACTGAGTTCATCACAAGAAAAGGACGAGGTCTGTGCTTGTCATGCTTTTGAATATGAGGCAGCCTTAGGTTTTGGGGGTGCAGGGAAGTTTGGCTTTGGTGTCCTTGTCTGTAAGTGCCAGAAAACATGGCACAGCCTGTCCGGGAGAGGAGGGATCCCTTTCTGCCACCCCAGCTGACAAGGACGTGGTGCTGCTGAGCTTCCAGGGCACCTCTTCCTTCATCTGGGGGTGGTTGTTCCTGGAGGGAGGAAGGCAGTCACAGCCACTTGTGCCAAAGCGAAGACTGAATGGGATGTTTCTCTCATATGCTTGGACTGTGCTGCAAAGCTGTGAGTGAAATAGCTCCCTGGGCTCTGGAGCTCAACTTGAGCCTCACGGTTAATGGGATAAGGGTTTTACTGGTATAGCTTTACATCCAGAGACCTTTTTTGCCCTCCATGCCCTCACAGTTCCCTGGCACGCTGAAAGATCAGGCTTGTGTCTGGGGCCTCTGCCTAAATCCCTCCGCCTGCCATGATACAGTCTGTTCTGTGCTTGCCATTGCTGTGTCTTGTGGAGGGGGCTCCCTTTTAGGATCCTGCTTACTAATCACTGCTCTGTGCAAAGCGTTTTGGGAAGTGGCAGGTAACCTGCTTTCTGAACTACGCTCAGACTGGGGAGGGAGAAAGGACCAGATACAGAGCCTGCACAGGACTCTTCTCTGCTGGGACTGTCAGTCACAACTGGCCCATACTCTCTTTTTTGAAAAATACCGATGTGTATCCTTACCAGTGGAACACTGTCTGTCTTAGAGTAGCCTCCTGAGAAGTCTCATCTGCTATTAAAACAGTTACATACTTGTAAAAGCAGCTAATTATTATGGGTATTCCAGTATTTGGGTGCTTAAGGAGTCATTTTAAAAGATACCATATCTTTAGAAAATGCTGAACGCTTATCCAGGAATGATTTGAAGAAGCCTGCCTTTGACTTTGCCACTTGCTTCTGAAAATCCAGGTTTATGTGAGCTTAGGTAAATACTTGGACTTAATGCTACAGGACATTGTTCTCTGAGGCCAGGAAAATACATACAGTGAACTTAACTCTCTTTCTGTTTTTCTTCTTCCGCAGCGCAAACTTCCCATGACTAACAAATGCTGGCCTAGATTATGAGCTCAAACAAGAACGCTCGCTACAATCGTTTCTCCAGTGGCACAACAAGCATCACTACTTCCGAAAACACTAACGGGGTAAGGCTCGGTATTGTGGCAGAGGGTGGGGGCTAAGGCTGCTTCTTATGTTCTCATCCTTTCTTTTGAGGGGGGGAAAAAAAAAAAGATGACTTTGAAAATATGGTACTTTCTTGCTTCTTAAAAATGTCAATATCGACAGATAAAAGCTGGGAATGTATATGTGCATTTTTTTTTACCAGTTCATGAAAGGTAGCAAGCCTTTGGTTTGTGCTGCAGTGATACGCACTGACCTTCATTTTGTCAATATTTCAGACAAGAATGGAAACAACTTTTGGTCCAGCCTACTCTGCTGTGACGACCATCACAAAGGGTGAGTGTGTTTCATGCGTAGAGCTTCTCCCCAAAGCACTGTGTGTTATTCCTTTTTTGTTGTTGTTTTACAAATCATAAAGCTGTTGGGAGAATCACTGTGTTCATTACAGACAGGTGCCGAGGTGCTGTTTTTAGTATTATCCAGCCCAAGTGTTATTTAATCATGGCATCTGATCACCAGGCGTGATGGAAATGAGCATGCACAGAAATTTTCTCCCATTAGGCAGACTTAACAGTACCACTGGGAAGCCCCTGCTGAAATTAGGATAGTACAACAGGACTTGATACAGAGCTCACTCCCAAATCTTATTTATCTCTGTGAATTCTCACGCAGTCATTACAAGCACTGAAAATTCTCATCTTCACTCTGTGCCTGACTGTGCATCACTCTGGACGCTTTGGTAAACCCCCCCACGGCCATTTTTAACTCAGATGGGAGGGGGTACAAGTGTACATGCCCATTTAAAATTCTGGTGCTTTGTTCCTCAAAGCCCAGCAGGTGAGGAATCTGAGCCCTGGTGCGTGGTGTGAATGTAGGAAGAGGTCTGTCTTCATTTTGGAATAAAAATATCCTTACTTTAGTAAAGATAAACTGTGGCACTTGACACTGATTTAGATAAGGAAATGAACATCCGCCTGGAGAAATGTTTGGATTGCATTTGTACAGGACTCTGGACTCTATATGGTTTTTTTACTCCTGAATATTTACATTCAAAATGTTATATATGTGAGTAATATGATCTTTAAACAAATATCTCCAGTTTAATTTAGCATGCTTCCCTTGCGCTACACAAGAACAGCCAGACCTCCCTTGATTGAAGCACTTTTTATCGGTGACTGAAATAAGTGGAAGTATAAGGTTTCCTTTTAATAATATTTTTAACCTGTGGACATGGCAGAATATTATCTGTGCTCTTTTCTGGGCAAGCTGCCTTCAAAGGGTTAAAGGGTTGCATGCATTGCAGTAAGCTGTCAGAGATCAGGATTGTTCTGCCTGCACTGCTATGTCCAGGTCAAGAACTGGAGGTGGGAAATCCCTGGTCTTTTCCAAGGAACTCTTACAGCTATGGAGACTGACCCGTAGTTCAGAAATGTTACCAAGGAACCTAAATGCTTGCTCTTCTTTTTTTTTTTTTTTTTTTTTTTTCCTCCTTTTTATTTGCTTTAAAGCTGACGGGACCAATACTTTTAAACAGCATCGTCGGACCCCATCCTCCTCCAGCACACTCACCTACTCCCCACGAGATGAGGACGATGGCATGGTAGGTGTTGCCAGGAGCCCCCCTGCTGACTGGCTTAGCTGATTATATGTCAAATGAGAGGTGTGTGGTGCTCCTCCGGACTGCTCTGCCTCCCTTGTCGTTCCCATGCACTGTGTTATATCAGAGGCAGATGTCTGCAGCAGAGGCAGGACCAGCCTCAACATTTCCTGGCTTCTCCCATGGTTGGTGCAGTGGGGAAGCAGAGGCTAGTTCTGACCTGGGGTGTTAGGCTAGCACCTTTAGGTGCTCCCATTAGGTGAGCAGGGTGCTCTGGATCTCCTGAGCTTGAGAGAAAACAGAGCTACTGTCAGCGATGGCTGAGGCTGTGGCTGAGGCCAGACAATCTCGATCAGAAGCACAGGTGGCCCTACAGTTACGACCAGAAAATCCATTCCTCTTTCTGCCTCCAGATGGGGCTTCTGACCACAGGGAGCACGTTTGAAACCTGCGGAGTGGGATGTTGGACACTACAGACTGTGCTTGGCTCTTGGGGATTACATCATCGGGGGCTTCTCACACAAACCATTCCCATGTCTCGCAATATCTTTGCAGAAAAGCACTGCCCAGTTTTTACCCAGCTTTCTCAGTCATCACGCTCACTTCTGAGTAACTTCTTTTTAGGCAATTTAGTGATCTAACAGGCCTCAGGGTTAGCTGCTTAAAGAGAAGTTAAATCAGCTAAATCTATAAAATCAAGAACAGCAAAGCAAACGTCAGCAAATGGACAGATAGGTCTGAGGCCTTGGTCTTCTCCTATCCCTAGTGCTTCAGCCACATCTCGTAACCACAAGCTCCTATTTAAATTTAAGCACGTGAGTAGTGGACTCTTCAAATTAATTAAGTTGTTGTAGACTTTGTCAGGTTACAAGACCCAGCTTCCAAGCCAGGGATAAATGAATCACTGCTGCTTCTGAAGGTAGGCACTGGCAGAGACTGGGGTCAGCAACAGTATGGAGCTACAACGCTTCTTAAAATAAATTTGACACCAGATTGCCAAGAGCTTTATTGTCAGCATCCTGTAAAGTTCCTTCTGTTGCTCAGAGATCTTGCTGGTTTTTATGTGAGCGTGTGTTTGTTTTTTCAAAAAGTCCTTTGAACATTTGCCTCGTGTCCTTGGCAAATGCAGCGCTCCATCACATCGCTGACCCCCATGGTGCTGGGCTGCTGTTCCAGGAAGCCCTTGGCTGTCAGCACTGATGCTGTGGGCTGAGGGCTGTACTCACTGCACCCTTCTCATGAGCTGTGCAGTTCTCCCAGAGCACAGGTGAGGATTCTTCCAGAGGAGCAGGGGGTGCTGGGGACGTTACGTTTAGCCTTGTCTGACGGAGACGCTCCCTGACTCCTTTGAAAACTACTGTGTGGCATATTGAGGTGTGTAGCCAAGAATAGGAGAGATCTATCTCTGCTAGGACCTAGCCTCAGTCCTTTTGGACAGTCTCAGCCACCTTCCCTGGAGTGCTAAATATTCTTAAGCAAAAATAGCAAGAGGATTAATGAGTGGTTCAGGAAGCAGCCTGCAGTTCTAGGTGTGAACAAACAAACCAGAAGCCTCGCAGCCCTGTTCTGCCTGCTGCTCCAGACAAACTCTCACTCACCCTTTTAGGAAGCTTCCTCTGCTTTGTCAAGAAATAATCTGGGATTTCCCTTCCTTGTCGTTAAGTTTTCCCTTCTCCAGAAGCTGCCAAGGGCTTGTCAGCCATCAGAGAGACAGCTGGAGATGAGTCAGAGCCCTCTGGTGACCTCCATCACCCCTCTTTCTTTCTTTTCAAAGCTTCTGTTAATGAAACCAAAAGCAGAGCTGTGTGTTTTGTGTGCAAGGCAGGGATTATTCAGCGGCTGCTGTCATCTTGCCTGAAAACAGTGCCACAGGTTCCCAGTCTCGCCGCACCTCTGGGGAGCGGGAAGGAGGGCTGTACTGGAGCCTTCATGTGGAGGCTGCGTTTGTCGCTGACATGATATGATGGGAACTGCACCTAAAGGTTACAGCTGAATATTGGGGCAAATCTATACTAATGGATAAAGAGCTGACTGGCTGTCCAAAGTCCCGGTTGTTTACAGGGAGCTTCACCTCTGAACCAGAGGCTGAACTGAGTTACCAGCCAGCCACAAGCTATTTGTCTTCCATCAAAAGATGTTTGAGCACTCCGTCCTTGGGCTGTTTGAAGATGGACTTGGTGTCAGATGCAGAAATAGTCCTGGTGCAGCTGTGGGGAGGTGGGACACTTCTGACAGATCTTCCCAAATCCAAGCCTGGCCGAAGCACTGCCACTTGTGCCACCTTGCCCCTGCGGCAGGGCCTGGCGCTCCATGGCTTTGGTGCATGCAGGTCGCTCACAACCTGGGCAGATGCCCATAGGGTGGGGGCCCTGTGGTCCTCACTCACTATTATTCTGTTTGCAGTGCAAGAGCACACTCCAGTCAGTCCCCTTGTGCTGGCTGCTTTACACACAATTAGTGCTGCAAAGTTCACTCTAAATAGCCAGGCCGCAAATACCTAGAGGGTCAGTAAAACACCGGCACACACATCTGCCATTCAGCATTGTCACTACAGCCCAAGTGGAGTGATCTTTCTCAGCACATCACTTTCACTCCTGCATAGTTTACACCAGCATTAGCCCAGTCAGGACACGCGGATCTGAGCCTACAGTGTTGCACAAGCCCAGCAAGGCTGTGCCTCACACCCCTGCCTCCTGGAAGTGTTCTTGGGCTGCAATCCCCCTCCTCTCCATCAGTGATCCGCACAGGATGTTGCTCTTGATAAAAATGCCTCCCTGCAGAGCCTGCCTTTGCTGCCCTGATTTCTGTGTCACCTCCAGAATGGGAACTATGCACAGTCATTCTTGTTATTTTGATAACTTCTGTTATTAGTGGAGGAAAATAATAAAATTAATGGATACACATAAAATTGATTTACCTTGTTATAACCATTCCTCCTCAAGGTTTCCATATTTAGCCAATAAATATGCCTTCTTTAATAAAAAGAGCCTTATGCTTTGGCTTCTAAGCAGATGCAGCATTTCTGAACTCCTAGAATTCCCATATCATAAAAATTAAGAAGCAGAGCAGTGTGAAGAACCAGTAAGATCCTGATCTTCTGCTTTTCTGCAGCCCAGCAAGGACTGCGCTCAGTGTAGTCTGTTTCTGGGGGAGACTGCAGTCTCTGAAGCTCATCCTTCATTGCTGAATTTCCTGACTGCCCCACTGCCCTCCTGTATTGCTTTTGTCTGTCCTTGGCTCTGATGTTACATACTTTCGCGCAGGGCAAACACACAAAATGGCAACTCGGGAGGTTCAGATTGAACGTGAGGCAAAAATGTTTTGCTTACAAGCCAGTGCAGGACAGGGACCCGGGGCGGCAGAGTCTTGGCCGTGCAGCTTTCCCCATTCTAGCTGGGCAGTGCCAGGTTGAGTCCACCTTTGAGTGGGCAGCAGGGCCAGCGATCTCCAGAGCTTCCAGTCTGCACTTCTAAGAGTTTGTGGCTGTTGTAGGCTACAGTCAAGCCACTTATAGGTGTGATACGTGCAGGTGCAGGCAGCCTGGGTATTGGTCATCTCTTGATGCTGAGTGTCTGAAGCTTATGGCTTCATTCTCCTATTTCTTTGTCAGCCCGTCCGTTCTGCTCCTTGAAGACTGTTATCGCTTCTCTCTGCACTCTTCCCAGTCTGCCAGCGGCATCTCTTCCAGAGCAACCCAGCAGTGGCTGTGCTACCAGCTATTCTAGACCCCCAAATCCAGTTACCCCACGGTCAGAAGAGTCTACGGTTTTGCTTTGACGCTGAATTGCATCTTGGCTACGTGCTGCTGGTTGATATTCCACCCTTAGAGATGCGCTGCTGGTTAATATTCCAGCGCCAGCATTCCCTCAAAGCCAATCCCAAGGCCGCTGTAACCAGTGGGATTTTTTTTGATTGGTGCATGCGATGTCCACTTAGCTCTCCCCTCCCGAGCAGGAAGCGACAAAGCCAGTCTGTTACTGAATTGAATAGAAGGAAGTCTCCACACTTACGCAAAGAAATTTGGCAGAAGTTAGATAGCGAGTGAAACAACAAGTGCTGCTGCAGAGATTATAGAAATTGTAGGAGCTGGTAGCTGTCTCTGGGGGAGATTTACAAAGCTTTCTGTGAAGGATTAATTCTTCCAAACCATTGCTTTGCGGGTGCGCACAGTAAGTACACAAACGAATGCACCTTTGAGAAAATTACGTGCTTGAAATGTAGATGTCAGCTTGGTTTAGGAAGTGAAACCTGAACGATGCCTGTCCTGTCTGTGAGTGTGGTGCGGTGTTGCCGGTTGCCGGGAAGGGCACGCAGCAGCGAGACGCGCTGGTTCTGGGGGCCACTCAATGGAGCTTGGCAGAGCGGATGAACAAATGGAGCAGCTGAGTTTTGTGGAGGAGGGGGGACTGAACTTGAAGTCTCCGCGCGTAGGGTTTTGGAGTGGGGGGAATTATTTGCAATAACAAGAACTGGGGTTTTTTTATCTCTTTGAAGCCTCCGATCAGCACCCCACGACGCTCTGACTCTGCTATCTCCGTCCGTTCATTGCACTCTGAGTCCAACATGTCCTTGCGCTCGACGTTCTCACTCCATGAGGAAGAGGAGGAGCCAGTAGGTATTTGGGATTGTCTGAAGGAGCAGTATTAGGAAGTTCAATGTCAAAAGAGTGACTTAGGGGACTCTTGTGAGTACATAGAGCTATCATGGGCAGACTTTTGTGATGTCTGTCAACTAAAAGCCTGGCTGTCAGGACTCCTGGTTTTAATTTTGTTTCCACCGCTGACTTCTGCAAGTTACTTTGCTTCTTTGTGTACCATTTCCCTACATGTAAAGTGGAGACAATGGTGAGGCTTTTCTGCTTCACAGAAAAAACTGTAAGTCTTTGCAGTCGTGTAATTCCCTCGCTCTGCTGCAGAGCAGTAGGGGGCTGCAAATCTTCAGGCTGGTGGTCTAGCCCCAGGCAGCAAGACTAATACAATTCCCCACTGATTCAGAGCCCCATCCTGCATTTGGGGCTGCGTGGCACCCCACTGACTGGATCGTAAGCTCCAGGAGGGGTGCAAGGAATTGTCCACATGTGACTCTTGTTGAGGGAGGACACTTTTGAGCTGAGCTTAGCTTGTGACCCAGTAACTAACCCCAGACTGGATGCATGAAAGGTCAGGCGGCAATTTGCCACAGATCTGGGATAAAAGCGTGTGTTTCATATTTAGGAACCCAGGGGGTTGTGTTTGCAGTTCCGAGAGCGGCACAGGATGAAAAGACAGACTGAACTGCAGTGATTGATTTGAAATGCTCTGAAATGTGAAGCCCTGCTCTAGGGTGGAGTGGAGAGCTGCGCGTCTCGAGGAGGACGTGCTCAGACCACATGCTCTGGCTGTCTTAGTTGGTAAACAAAACGGGAGAGATTGGCTGGTTGCGGCAGAAACAATGTTGTTTCTGCTTCATAAGGGAATGAAAGAGCCCTTCCTTCAGGATGTTTCAAAAATACAAAAGGGCAAGCTGTTTTAAAATTGCTTCTGAATTTCAGGCTTTGTGCAGGGGACGTTTTTGACAATGCACTGTTCAGTCCAAGCAAGCAAAAAGTACCAGACGGTGCATCTCATGGAGTTCTGGTGACTTGAGTTTCTCAGTTAGTCTGTGCAGTTTGCTCTCAGGTCCTGATGCTGCCAGATGCTGGTGGCCCCGTTTGTGATGAGCTGAGAGTCTCCAACCATTCCCAAGTTCATTCTTCCCCTATCTGTTACATACTGGAGGTCAGCAGACCCAGACAAAAGTTTATTTTGAGATAATGAACCCCTTAGCGTGCTGTGTGCCCCCAGGCTCCCCAAGGGTCACCGCTGAAGAGTTGTTTTGTTCCTTCTGCAGAGCTGGAGGCTCTTTGCATTTGGACTAATCCTTGTGCTCTTTCTGTCTTTGTCTTTCTTCATCTTCAGGAGCCACTGGTGTTTGCTGAACAACCGTCCGTGAAGCTGTGCTGCCAGCTGTGCTGTAGTGTGTTTAAGGATCCCGTCATCACAACCTGTGGGGTAAGGTAGAACTCTTCCAAGTCGTGAGCGTGGGCTCCGCCAGTGTCCTGTGTGAGCTATAGCCAAGCCCTGACTGTCCCCAGTGGCTGTCAGCCTGAGTGAGCGAAGACCGGGAAAGCCGGGCCGGCGTAGGAGCAGAGATGCTGATGGACACGCGTTAGATTTCTCCACAAGGTAGCTCTGAACTAGTCTGCAGTGGAGTGTGCAGGGCATTCTGCAGTTAACTGGAGACACCTGGGTCTTGCTTAAAATTGGGCAGCTTTTCGTGGGAGAGCTGTAGTGTCAGCCTCCCTATCCCGGCCATGTTCAGTCTCCTTCCTGTGGCTTCAGTGAGGTCTAAAACTCCTCGTTTCCCTGTCCTGAAGGGCTCTGCAGAGCGCTGCTGCCTCCTGGGCACCCCAGGAATGGCTGTTCAGTTGTGAAGAAGGTGTTTCTTACAAAATAAGAATGTCTTGAAGCTTCATTTACTTAATGCTTGCAAAGGGATCTGAGATCCTCTAATGAAAGGCACAGAGTGTTATGAATATTCTTCCATATTCCATTTTACTGGGATTTAATAGAAACTGTATATTATTCCTGCTTCTGTGCTACATGTGAAGAAAGATGGCTTTGCGATGGGCTCTCTAGTGCTTATGATGGCTAGGATGGAGCTGTAGCAACAAACGCAGAGAGCGGGATTGTTTATTGCAGTGAGGGTGCCATCCCCAAAGGTGCTGGAAGTTGGTGCAGTGAAACTGCACCATTTCAGTAAGCAGCTCTTCATGGATATGTTGAGATTTACTGGTTAATATGGAAAAAAAAAATCTGCTGCAGGAAGCAGACTGGCTTAATTTGCAGTCCTGGTTTGGCAGCGCTGGAGAGAGCGCCATGCAGCTGTGCAGGGCAGGAAAAGGCCGCGTGAGCGGGGCAGCAGATAACAGCTCTGAAGAGTGACTTGCAGCCTCTCCAGCGCTGCTGCCAAGTGCTGGCCCTGTGGCAGCGGAACGTGGCTGAGGAGGCTCCAGGGAACACGCGGGGCAAGTTCAGGACCAGTGAAATGCTGCAGCCTTTGTTCCTTTCTTTATATTAATTAGCATGATTGTATTTGCTACTTTATCACGTTAAATTGTTACTATGCATTTCTGCTGTAAGAATAGAGAGATAGGCAGCTATTTAAAGTGGCAAAATTTACAGTGGGCTTAATGGGCTTACAAATCAGTTGTCACATCCACCTGATAGCAGGACAGCTTCAGCTGCGGTAGAAGAGCTACAGAGAAATATATGTGATGAGCAGACTGGCCAAGGACAGGGAGAGGCCAGGCTTCCCCTCGCTCTTATCCTTGAGGACTTCTCAGGGAAATGAGAGGAATGACATGGACTAGAGTGGAGAGTGAAGTAGAGAAACCCCATGCAGACTTGGAGGGTAGGAATACCAGAGAGTGGCACAACATGTCCGTGGCTTTGGCTTGCACTGTGTTCATGGCCTGATCTCGAACAGGGCAGAACCCTCAAAGTTGCAAACCCAGTGCTTAGAACTTCTCAGGAACAGGACCCGCGTTGCGCTCTTAGCTGCCTGAGCAAGCAGCTGGTTTTTGCCCTGTGGTGTGGACTCAAGAGCGCGCTGAGCTGTAAAGCAGGCAGAACAGCTGCTGAGGCCCGTGAGCCACAGGCTTTGTTATCTCCCACCTTTCCCATCATTAGCCACAGGGAATAATTTGTCCGATATTGTTTACGCTGACACTGCTGTTCTTCTTTGTCTCCACAGCACACATTTTGTAGAAGATGTGCCTTAACATCTGGTGAGTACAGAGTTGTTCTTGTGTGGTGCAGCCAAAACGGTGTTATTTTCTGGTTTGTTTGCTTTCGCTTAAAAAGAAACCCGCAGAAAGATGTCTGAAGGGCGTAAAACAAGCTGTCACATCACAGGCTGCCGCTGCAGCAATGAGGGGCAGGGGCACGGGTGGCTGTGCAGGTCGGAGCTCTGATGGCACGCACTGTAGCATGGGCACTAGAGGGCTGTGCCTGGCTTTTGGGCACAGGATGTTCTCAAATCCTGGAATATGCAATGGATAATCCCAGGATAATACATGTCTCGCCTAGAGCTGACCCATTGATTCCAGACAGAAAGCTTTCTGTGGCTGCCTGTCTAAGGAACAGGGGGGCCGTGTTTGGCAGAGCCCCATCAAACCCCTCCTCCCCCATGCCATGGTGCCAGCTCTCTGGCCACTGACTGAGCACACAGAGCTGCTTTAGCTCACCCAGCTCTTCCAGAAACTTGATGAAGCCCAAGTGTCTGGCTGCTGGCCTGGCCTAACCAGCTCCCGCTTGGTTTGGACTCTGTTCTACAAAAAAAGACTTTATTTGGCATGAGCCTGTGCCCCTCTTGGAAAGCCGTTGTTCAGTACAAAGCCAAGCCATTCGTATTACCAGAACAGCGAGCCCTGAGGAGGCTCCCTGGGGCATCCAGCAAAACAGCAGCTCTTTCTGCCTTAAGACGTTCGTCTTCCACGCGTGAGGTGCCCCTCTGCTTTGCGTGCTAATCCCTTGTCACCGTGTTGTGCTGTATCTATCCCAACCAGCAGGTTTGTAGGGGAAGGCTTTGCAGTTGCAATCCCGAGTTGCTCAGTTTTGCACCTGCCCTCAAAGCTCGTGTCTTTGCTTCGCTGCAGCATCCCTGGCCTGCAGTGGCCTGCTGGCAGCAGAGGAGCTGAGCCCCAGCCTGGGTGGGGGAATGGCTTATGTATGGGGCACCTGCTGATTTGTGGTCTCTGCCTGTGAATACTCTCACACTTCAGCAAGCACAAGTCTGAATTAGCGTGGCCTTCCTTCGTTGGCAGCTAGCTCAAATTATCATGGGTTAACATAAACTGTAACTTTTCACCAAGCCTCAAGACAAACCAGAGATAGTGGCTTGCAGACTTTGTGTGAATATGCATGGCTTGTTCCATTGCCACCCATCTGGGAGTTGGACGCCTTGGCCAGAAAAGGCAAAAGAATAAAATCTCCTGCAGTATCTCAGCCCTTGCTGACTCTCTGTCTCTTTTGCTTCCCCACCTGGCAGAGAAGTGCCCCGTGGACAATGCCAAACTGACCGTAGTGGTTAACAACATTGCGGTGGCTGAGCAGATCGGGGAGCTCTTCATTCACTGCAAGTATGGCTGCCGGCCCGCAGCCAGCAGCAAGCCCGCTGCCTTCGAGGTGGACCCCCGTGGATGTCCGTTTACAATTAAACTGAGTGCCAGGAAGTAAGTGGCTTGTTGCCAGCGTGCAGCCTCTCCAGGGAAAGGGCTCCACCACCAGATATCTGCTGTCATATCTGAGCTGCCCTGTGGTGCCTGGGGACAGCGCAGCTCCTGCCAGCAGTGCTCTGCTGGGGCGTGCAGGGGTGTGGGAATGGACAGAGTGACTTGAAGGGACAGTTCTTTCCCCAGTGTCTCAGTCTTAGGATGATGGCAGATGGGCTGGTCTCAGGGAAAGGATGTTGTTCTCTGCTCCCAGCTTGCCTGAGTGTCTTGGCATCAGGACAGGGGATACACTGTCAAAACACACACCTGGCATCTGGGGTGAAACACTGTGGCTGTGGTCAAGCAGAGACTGGGGGATTCTTTTTGTAAGAGGAGTTACCCTAGTTACATGCTAGGAATCTGAAATCTTATCTCCCTCCCCATCCTAAATGCATTCACTGTCTTCCCTATCATCTGGCCATTGCCTGTTGTTGATAGCTGCCTGAAGGCTCAGTCGTTCAGCTGCAGAAGTAGATGTTCCCTGCATAAATGTGGCTTATTATTACTCTCAACTTACTGGCCAAATGGGAATTTGCAGCTGTAATTGCAGTCTTAGAGCAGGATGTTTTCGATCACCTGACAGTTTCACAGGGCTGGTTTGCTCCTTTCCTGACAATCTGTGTTGTTTCCATTAATTTTTGCTTATCCCTGATTTTCCCTCCTTTTGCTTCTCTCCATGGGCAGAGATCATGAAAGCAGCTGTGATTACAGGCCGGTTCGCTGCCCCAATAATCCCAGCTGCCCACCTCTCCTGAAAATGAACCTGGAGGCACATCTGAAAGAGTGCGAGCACATCAAATGTCCCCACTCCAAATACGGGTAAGGAGCTGTTGCTTTTTAGTGCGAAGGATGCACTGAGCTCATTTCTGAGCTGCTTTTTGGCTATTGCGGCTTTGGGGATAGCCCCATGGGCTCTGAGCAGCTCGACCCAGTGCTGTGCACTGGCCTGAGACTGAGATGATGCTTGCAGGGCTCACAGAAAGCAGCGCCCAAGCCTCTTGTTGAGAATGGGCAGGTCACGCTGCCCAGCTGTAAGCCCTGCTGGCAGCCAAGGAGGAGGCTGAGGTGCGTAGGCAGAAGAACCAGCTGGAGGAGAGTCAGAGCAGTGGATGTGGCCAGAGCCAGGCAGGGAGGAGGATGAGTGAAAGAGTAATGCAAGCGCTGTGGCAGTGTCTTTCAAACCAGTTCTTCTCCCAGGACAAGGGAAGTGCTGAGCAGCCTTGGAGCGTTGATTGTCACCTGAGCAGGGGTGCAGCCCGGGCTGGGGGTTCCCTGCAGGATGCACAGCTGAGGTTACTGTTGTGGAAAGAGATGTCTTGGTAGAAGCAGAACAAGGCGAGTCCTGGCAGAGCAGCCCTGATTCCTTGCCATGCTGCAGGCCCAAGTCAGCATCTGCCGAGGTCAGCTGCAGTTTTTTCCATTGGTTTTGATGGCTCTTAGATTTGGCTCCTGATGAACACAAGAACCGACACCACATTCTATCTCTTGCCCAAGATCTGCTTTTCCTTGCAACTACCTAGACAGACAGACAGACAGACAGTTGAGTCTGGGGTCAATGCCCTGGCCAGGAAAATGGGAGCTGCTTGGCCTCTCTGTTGCCCTGTAGTTGCCTGCACCCAGCAGGATGGTGAACCACAGTACCACTGCTCCTGGTAGGAGGAGCAGAACAGCTGGGGACCCACACAGGCCTCAGATCTCCCTCCGAGGAGCCAGCTGAGCAAGGAGATCTCCAGTGTGAGCTCTGCTCCGGCCAACTTCTGCCTTCCCCTTGTAGGTGTACATTTATAGGAAATCAAGACACTTACGAGACCCACTTGGAGACATGCAAGTTTGAGGGTCTGAAGGAGTTCCTGCAGCAGACAGACGATCGCTTCCATGAGATGCAGGTGGCAATGGCTCAGAAGGACCAGGAAATTGCCTTCCTGCGCTCCATGCTGGGGAAGCTCTCGGAGAAAATCGACCAGCTGGAGAAGAACCTGGAGCTTAAGTTTGGTGAGTCTGCACTGGGTGAGCTCTGTGGTCAGAGCTGTAGGGACAGGGCAGCTCTTTGTTAGGATGGTGCATTACAGGATTCTTTCCATGGTGAAAACTGATGCTGAGCAGGTTTCAGGAGGTTTAGATACTCCTTGCAGAGAAACAAATAGGGGTTCCATCAACTTCTCTGCTGCCAGAACATCATGGGACCTAATCCTGCAGTCACTGAGGACATGGCAAGTCCTAGAAATGTCTGCAGGCAGCTAGCATCTTTCTGCTTTGACTTTTTCCTGTGTGGTTCATGGGCACAGGCCCCCATAAAAATCAGCAAGTCGAATAGTCCACAGTGCAGACATCCTGGAGCAAGCATGGTTCTTGGACACCTTTGCTGTGCTCAGCCCTGTCTTGCCTCTGAAATTTCCCGGATCTTCAGTATCCAAGTACAATTTGCCTTTGAGTAGCAGTCACCCTCCTGCAGTGCGTTCTCCTCCCTCCTTGTCCAGAGGTTAGGTGGCAGTGGGTGTCCTCTGCCTGTTCCCCTGGACGCTGTCACTGACTCTGCAGTAACTGTGGACCTGTCCCTCTCTTGTAGATGTGCTGGATGAGAACCAGAGCAAGCTGAGTGAGGACCTGATGGAGTTCCGCAGGGATGCCTCCATGCTGAACGTGAGGAGGGGCCGGGGCCCTGGGTGGAGCAGGGATTGCATGCAGTTACCTGCTGGCTCTGATACTAGTTAGGCTTTTCCTGCAGTGGGGAGAGTCTTTGGGGTTCCCTCCTGCGTTCTGGCTCTGCTCACCCCAGGTTCGGTTTGCTTTTACTGCAGCTGGGGTCCTGTTGAAGGTTTCCTCTAGGCTGAGTTAAAAGCAGCTCAGCGAACACATTCTGGTCATTGCATCTGAGCTGCCGTTTTAACTGTTTCTGCTGGCTTTTCTCAGCCTGTTGCTCTTGAAATGTGTTACCAGGGGAAGGGACACCTGCAGCAAGGAGACAGCCCTCTGCTCCAAAGCCTGAGCACTCCTGTATCTTTTATGCTAGCCAGGGACAGTGTGCCCTTCTCCCTGCCTGCAGAGAAAGCAGAAAGATAAGCAGATCCCTGCTAACAAGCTGTGAGTGAGAGCTGTCTCATGATTTTGGACATTATTCAAGCACTGATGTTAGATAGACATTCCTCCCTAGTTCAGGCAGACGGCATCCCACTGGATGTACCGATCAGGAGGAACTCACCCTGGTTTACCTACGCATAGTAATGAAAAGGGTTCCCATGGATGCAGTAGGGACCAGGCTGTGGAGGAGACTACAAAGAGATCCTCTAATTCTTCTCCAGCAAGGTGGGCTTTGAGAGCCCAGCTGAGCAAGCAGTCCCCATAACTGATTTGATTATTTTTAGTAGTCTGGTGAATGGCAGAGCAAGGACAGTATATTCTGAAAGGTATTTCTGTGCCTGCCTGAATACTGAAGAGTTTAGGGCAGGTCTGGGATGCTGTCAGAGCCCCGTGGTCTCTGGAGGGAGGTGACAGAGGGATGTATGCATAGAGTCCTAGAGCAGGAGACCTCTGATCAGAGAATGTGTCGGCTACTGAGGGAGGGCCTTCACAGGGAGTCAAGACCTGTCTGAAGGCAAGAGTGGCTTTAGCAGTGGAGGGGGACAGTCTTAAAGCCATGCCCAGAAGGGCAGGCTGGTCTTGATGGCTGTGCAGCTCATGCAAGTTGTTCTGTTTTTCAGGATGAGCTCTCCCACATTAATGCTCGGCTCAACATGGGCATCCTTGGATGTGAGTACGCATGTGGTTTTCATCTTCTCAGGCTGGGTTTGGGGTGATGGCCCAATGAGCCCTTTTAGGCAAGGTCACAGATAAGCAAACTAACAGTTGTCTCTGGGTCCAGCAGTAATTTGTTCACAGGGCCACCGCTGCTGCAGGAAGAAAATACTGGTGGGAGAGTTTGCCAGAAGCACTGGCTGAAGAGGAACTCAGTGTGGCAGGGTTATTAGCTGCTGGGGGGAGATGTCAAGTTTTCTGGCCTGCCTGGATCCAGCCCAGGAGTTGCATTAGGGAGCTGAGTCCTGGGGCTCAAAGCAGTGATAAGTTGATGAGCTGCAAGGGTGGGACATGAGACCTTCTATCCAGACTAGGAGGGTCTCACAGTTCCTTCTGGCCTGCAACAATGTGAAGTGCAAGGAGGACCCTCTGGGCCAGTGCAGGGATCTCTGTCCCCTCCGAACTCACCATGACATGGCACAGCACTATTCTCCCATCTCTCACCTGCCTTCTTGTTTCTGTAGCCTATGATCCGCAGCAGATCTTCAAGTGCAAAGGGACATTTGTGGGACACCAGGGCCCTGTCTGGTGTTTGTGCGTTTACTCCATAGGAGACTTGCTCTTCAGTGGCTCTTCAGACAAAACCATTAAGGTAAGAGCTTGTCTCTTCTGTGTATCTTCTGCATTTGTAAATGTGCTTCAGGTGGGACAGAAGCTGAGTTGCACTTTGCGGCGTGGGGGAATGTCACTTCCCAAAATCACTCCCATAGAATCTTAAATGATTCTTTGCAATTATAGTTAGGAAAAATTCTCTGTGAGGAAACGTTATGTGATAGTGAAATAAAGAGACAAATAGTGGTTTTTGCAAAGCCCTGATTAGAATCTCATTCCTGCTGCTGCTGGTTTTGCTTTATATGGTATTCAGAGCATTCAAGCCTATTTCAGATTGTGATTTTATTTTCCCTTGTTATAAAAAGTCATCTTAGAAAAAAACATTTTTCCCTGATCAGATGTGTCCTCTTTCCGTTTTATGGCATGTTTGTTTTTCTTTGTCCCGTTTTCAGTAACTCAGACTGACAGCAGTGCTCCAGTACAGCTTGAACAACAGTTCCCAGTGTCACTGTGTTGGCTGCTGGTGGCTGCTGGCTGGGCTGGGGAGCCACACAGGCTGCAGCGACTATCCCTGGCAGGAGCAGAGCTTTGATTTATTTTCCTTGAGCAATAGCAAGAGCCACATGGAAGAGAAGGGACATTGCTGTACTTTATTGAAGGAAAACAGCTTCCTGCCCTGTCCTGGCTGCTCTGGGCACCACATTCCCATGTTCTGTCTCTTGAGAGAGAGAGGGGTGTGTGCTCAGTGGGGAAAACCCTTGCAGTGGCAGAGGAGGCTGTGCTGTGCCGTTGCAGCCCTAGGATGGGGCGTGAATTGCTAAAGCAGGAGCCCAAGAGCTGCTTCTCTGGTTCAGTGTGTTGTGTTGGCCTGGGCTGTGAAAGGCAGAGCTGGAGAGGGCTGATGCCTGCTCCTGTCCTAGTGTCTCATGAACTTCAACCTGACCCTTTGCAGTAAATTTCCTTTCCTAGACAAGCTTATCTCTGCCTGGGAGCCCGGAAGGCAGGTGCCCAGGTGACAGTCTGTTTCCTCATTTCGGTGCTTTTGTGGCTTTGCTGACATCCTGCCTGGGTCCCCAGCTGCTCTGTCTGCCGGCGTGTGACCCTCTGCTGACTTATGTTTCCTGTTAGGTGTGGGATACCTGTACCACATACAAGTGCCAAAAGACCTTGGAGGGTCACGATGGAATTGTACTGGCTCTCTGCATCCAGGGGTGAGTGGAGAGAGACACCTACCCCTGCAGGAGAGAGGGGGGAGAGCACTGGGGGTCTTAAGCACATGCTTATGATTCCCATCCTCAGTCCTGCATGTGCCAAAATTGTGCATGTGAGGCACATCTTGCCTCTTTGCTCTTTAAAAATTGACAAAGCACAAATCTCTTCGGAGGTCTTGGCCTCCCCTGCTGTCCTGGCTTCCTTCCCTGGTCACCAGCGGGGTGCGCGGCCTCCTGCTCAAAGGGCCAATCCGTCCTGGCCTCCTCACGAGACCTGGGCTCTGCTCCTGGGGTTGGCGTGTTTAGTCTTGGCCCAGCAAGGCTGTGGGACTGCAGCTCCTCACCCAGCACGGTGCCTGGGAATGAGCTGGGACCCTGCACTTGGTGCTCTCCCTCGCTGACCTCCTTTTGTTTTCTGGTGACGTTACAGGAACAAGCTGTACAGTGGCTCTGCTGACTGCACCATTATTGTGAGTACCCAGGACCCCTGCTCCGCTTTGCACTTGGGATGTGGGATCTACAGGCCAGCCCCAGGCTGTTGTAGAGCAGGGACCTGCATCCTTTTTTCTATAAGGCTCTGCAGCTGGCAGTGGTGTGAGACGGATAACCCGAGTGTGCTTTATCCACTGCCTTCAGCCAAGTGACTCGTGGTTTGGATTTGGGTGTTCCCTGCAGGCTGAATTTCCCACTCCCCAGTCCTGCGTGGGTCGCAGGAGGATGGTGCTCTGAGCTCCATGGGGGGGTCAGTCCTGATCAGGCCAGGACGGTCGCTCATACAAGTGCCGTGTCCTGCCTGTGTTTTTGCCTGTGCGTGATTGCCGGCCTCCAGGGGCAAAGGGGAAGGGCTTCAGCAGAAGGGGCCTGGCCCTGCCCCTCACAGGCATTCTTCTTCTCCTTTGCAGGTCTGGGATATTCAAAACCTGCAGAAAGTGAACACGATCCGAGCACATGACAATCCTGTTTGCACTTTGGTCTCCTCGCACAACATGCTGTTCAGCGGCTCTCTCAAAGCCATCAAGGTAGAGCTCTGGGATGGCTCCTTTTGGCCTGAGTTGGGGACCGATGGTACAAACTGCCAGGCAGCAGTGTCCAAACAGGAAGAAAGTGGCATTTTGGTCTGTAGGTCACCTTGTTACTACACTCTCCTGAGCCACACAGAGAAGCTCAGCTACACAGAGCAGCCAGCACTGCAGAGGTTTAGCCCGTGCTCTGTGCTGAAGCCAGAGATGTTCTGGGACGTGGCTGACAAAACACTTGTGTTTCTTCTAACTCTGTAAACCTGAGACTGCAGGTGGAGTATCTTGGCAGTTCCTGAATGTGTGTGTCCTTGGGCCCCCAACGGACCTTCTCAGACCATTGGGAATTGTGCCTGGCGTCCAGAATTGGCTGGGGATTCAGGCTGCCTGTTTTGAAACCCTCTCAAAAGGATCTTGAATCTGCATCTTTACCTAAAGCCTGCAGAAATCAGGGAACAGCTTTGCAAGTTGCCCTTTAAAGGCTTGGCTAGATTCCCTTGGTTCTGTTTCCAGCTCCTGGTGAGACGGCTTATGGGACCATCCATCTGTAAGAGGGCGCATGCTCTTTTTGGGACCTGGAATGCTTCAGCTATCTAGAGAGTGCTTGGGGCTGGAGGAGCAATGAGACAGCACTAAGCAGAAGGAGAACTTGGGGCCTTTTCTTTTGTTGTCCCCAGCCACTTTCTGCCAGATGAGCCGAGCAGGCCAGTAGCGCTGTTTGGAGCGGTGGGGTGTGAGAGCTGTTGATCCCTCCGTGCTGGGGGTTTTGGCCGGGGTTTCCCAGGAGCTGTGGGAATGGAGCTTTGTGGGGACAGGCTGGGAGTGGAAGTCCAGAGCAGTTCATTACTGTATATTTGATTTAGGTTTTTCAAGCCCATGGCTCTGCTAGGGAAGGGTCTCTGCCAGTGATAATGCAGGCTGTAAGTGAGCTCTCCCAGGCCCTCGGGGAACATGCTTATTCAGCATAGTTATTGTGTGTTTTATCTGGAAGTCAGTGGGTTCGGGCCATTCCCATGAGGCAGGAGAGCCAGCACAAGGTTCCCCGTAGTGAGCTGGCAGGGCCTTGCGCTGCCTGAGCAGTGCGTGCTCTCTGAGCCAGAGGCTGACGCATCAGCCAGAGTTCTGCCCCATCACTGCTCCATCCTACTGAGACTCCTCCATGTCCATGTGTCTGTCTGTGCTTTTTGCAGGTCTGGGATATTGTAGGTACCGAGCTCAAACTGAAGAAGGAGCTGACAGGTCTCAATCACTGGGTGCGAGCGCTGGTGGCTTCTCAAAATTATCTCTACAGCGGATCTTACCAAACAATCAAGGTGGGACCCTGAGACTTGTGGCAACTGTAAGCCATCAGCTCTCCCCATGCCTCTACATATCTGTATTCTGCCGCATGGGTTGATGGAGCAGGTCAAAAAGTAGCTGCTAGGGTGGGAGAGCACCGCTGTAGTGTTGCTGACACACTAGATTTTACTGCGCTGGTTGCATCTTTTCAGGCACAAAGGCTGGGCTCTGGCTGGTCCTTGGGAGCACAGCTGCTGGGGGATGCTCGCTAAGATAAAACGCAGCCTCACAGCCATGGTGCCTCACGCTGCCTCCGCACCTGCCGCACCGTTATCTGTGCTGACAGTCCTGCTGATAAGAGGAGAAGGTCACTGTCTGGCTGCAGAGTTACCATAAATCTGTGTGTGGGTTCTGAAATGCCCTCATCTGTGTTGGCTCAAGCTTTGATGAATAGTTCACCTCTCAGCATCTGGGTGACACAAGAGAATTTGAAGTTTCCCTCCTCGGTGTTAATAAATCCCTGTTAATTTGTGTGCATCAGTTTTTAGTGCTGTCAAGGACTGGGTTGTGTGTGCACAAGTGTGTGCATAGTTACACACAAAGGGTGTGTAATCTCCACAAAATCTCCACAACTTTTTCAGCCTGGATGTTCAAAGCTGGGCAGCTAAATAAGGTAGCAGGACTCTGCTCATCAGTACTGAACATTCCCAGCCAAAGATTTGTCCTCCAACACGTGATCTGGGCACACATGGAGCCAGGCTGACTCTGTGTGGCTGGAGAAGAGCTTCAAGGGAGCTCCCTCCTGGAGAGGGGTCCCTGCGTGGGTCTCATCCTGCCTTTGCTCCTGCATCTCTTTCAGATTTGGGACATCCGCAACTTGGAGTGTGTCCACGTGCTGCAGACGTCAGGAGGCAGCGTCTACTCCATCGCTGTGACAAACCACCACATTGTGTGTGGCACCTATGAGAACCTCATCCATGTAAGGGCTTTGGGGTTCAATGCATTTATTGGTTTGAGGCTGGGGGAGAGGGGTAAGGAGATGGGGACCTGGCTTTGCCCTTTATGGCAGTCCCAGAACATGGGTGCACAGCACCCACCCTGGAGGTGTGCGTGGACGTGGAAATGCCTCTTGGAGGAGAAGTTGGTGGCCTGCAGCCCAGTGCAATCTCTGAGCCCTGCTCTCCTCCCACAGGTCTGGGATATAGAGACAAAGGAACAAGTCCGCACGCTGACGGGGCATGTGGGTACGGTTTATGCCCTCGCTGTCATCTCCACACCGGATCAAACCAAAGTCTTCAGTGCATCATATGACCGGTCTCTCAGGGTACGTGTCCAGGGCTGTGCAGCTGCATCTGTGCATTTGTTAAAACATGGACAGCCTTGAGGGACAGGGAGGATGGGGGATCCTCATCCCTGCCTGCCCCATGGCCTCGTATTTAATTTGTGTCACCTGGCTCAAACCCTGTGGCACTTAGCATCCCCCATCCCTCTTGGTGCCTGGGGTTGTGCCAGACCCCCGTGCTGCTCGCTTGGCTGACACCTCCTGTGTGCCCGTAGGTGTGGAGCATGGACAACATGATCTGTACTCAGACGCTGCTGCGACACCAGGGTAGTGTCACTGCCCTCGCAGTCTCTAGGGGCCGACTCTTCTCTGGCGCCGTGGACAGCACTGTAAAGGTTGGTTTCCTCCAGCTTCTTGATGGTTTGGTCTTTTCCAGTACCAGAACTAGGGCATTAAATGAGTTAGGAGCTGTCTTCAAACAAACAAGGGGATGGTTCTCAACAGGGGGGAAGCTTAACTCCTGACAGAGGGTGTTGTGGATGCTGGAAGCCCAAAGGGAAGTCTCACAAGAGGATGAAGAAAAGCCCACGGAGCTGCTCAGAACAGTCACTGCCATGGGTTCCTGTTGTCTCTCCTCCACAGGTCTGGACGTGCTAGCGAGAGCGCCACACTAGTCCTGCACACTGAAAGACCAAAAACTCCTCCCCTCCGTCAGCCTGCTGGGTGACTAACACCACTATGAAATAACTGCTGCAGCTCCTCTCCGCACCGACCACTGCCTGCCGCTGCCCATCGGCCGGTTCTCCACCCGCAAGGACCCCAGCTGGCAGCTCTCAGGATGGGTCTTGCCCACGGATGCTCCAGACGTTCCCTCGGATCTGCCATATATGATTGGAAATGCAGAGGACGCTGTCCCAGTGCCAGCACCTTCTGCGCTGCGGAGTGCCCTCCTCCACCTGCGTCCCCCCAGCTGGGGAGCATCCTCTGGGGCCAGGGCTGGGGCGAAGCGGGGCCTCCAGGCCAGGGCAGCCCCGCAGGGCACCGGTGCAGATGCAACGCAGCCCTTGGCCAGTGATGGGACTGAATGGTTCAGCTTGTCACAGGCAGGAGCCGGCTTGGCCAGGGCGGTGACGCTGGGAGGCTGGTCCCTTTGTAAATGGTAGAACTGAGCATTAGGCCTTGCCCTGGGTTGGGACCCTGACCCCTTTCTGTCTCTAGTATTTAATTTTACTGCCATGATGTCAGGCTGATCCACCGATCCATCTGGGAAGAGGTGTTTTCTTGAGTAGCCAGGTACGATTTTTATGCCACAGCTAGTTCTCAAATCAAATAACACAAGCCCATTGTTCACCACCCTGTAATAATGGTCTCCACATTAAAGAGAAAAAGCCTCTGTTGCATTTTTACTCACATTTTCTACTGTTTTTAAGATTGTAATATAGATTTGATTATTTCTTCATTGACAATAAAAGCAGAAAGAGTTGTTCCTGGCCAGCGTGAGTTATTGAAGGTTCTCGGCAGGAGCCAGGGGCCAGCACCGGCCCCGTGGCAGCTCCTGCCTCCAGCCTGCACCTGTCCAGCCCGGGGCTGCTGCCAAGGGCCGCGCTTGGCTGCCCTGGAGGGGTGGGCACGGCCACGGCACCCGCTGTGAAAAATGGGGTGCAGGGACTGGGTGTCTTGGAGGGGAAGAGCAGTTCCCAGCCAGCCAGGCTGCCACGCACCCCGCAGCATCCCCAGCACCCAGCCAGGGCAGAGGCACCCAAGGGTGGCCTCGGGCCGTGCAGCGCCTATGCTCAGCAAGACGCGACCACGCCATGAGGACCCGCGTGCACCGACCGCAGCATCTGGCACCCACCATGCCAGCACGGCCCGGGACCCCGCGGCCAGCCCCGGCTGCGCGGCAGGAGCCATTGCACGCGATGGCCGACATTTTTTTGGACACAAAACAGTGGTGGCAGCGGGGCAGGGGTTTTATTTTTTTATTTTTCTTTAAATATTTGTTGCCAGACTTCGTATAGGAGCAAACTTCTTCACAGCACCACGAGCCATCTACTATTCAGAATAGGAAGAATAAGACGAGTAGAGGTGAAATCTAAGCACAGAAGAGCAGGGAGAAGCACCAAGATGCATAGCTTGACAGATGGGATACGATACAGAGTCCATAACTTAATCATAAAAAATATATATATGTATATATCCATCATGTAGAACTTTATGGATTATTTTTTTTTTAGATACATAGTTTTTTTTTTTTCTTTTCAACAGATATTTTCAGGCGGGTGATTTTTATTTTTTTTTTTTTGTTATTTTTAAAGTCTTTTTTGTTGTTTTTTTGTTTTTTTTTTTAAAGAAATTTCAAAGTTGTGCCAAACACATCTGGATCAGCGACCACAACGGGATAGATGGGGGGTGGAGGAGGGGGGGGGAGAGAGAGAGAAAAGGGGGAGGGGGAGAGGGAAGGAGGGAGAGGAAGGCGGGGGGAGAGACCACTCTGTACGTCTCAAGAAAAGAAAGGACCAGCAACACTTTGTTTTGAAACCACGAGCGGAAAAAAAAATAAAAATATGCATTCATCAGGACTCAAGCGACTGAACCAGACTCCAACTCCTGTTTATACATGAATATACAGCGGCGCGTCCCGGAGAACGCACGCGAGCACACGCGCACCCCCCCCACACACACACACACCCACACACACACGCACACCAAACAAATGCCAAAAAAAAAGGAGAAAAAAAAAAAATTAAAAAAAATAAAAAAAAATAAACAAACCCAAAACCTGAAGACACTCCAAAAGAACTGAAACACCTCCAGTATTAAGAATTAACAAAAACCTCCATAAAACAAGGCACATCCTTTGAGTTCTTAACGGTGTAAAAAAAGAAAGACGTGACACTGAATCCCAACGGAAAGACCCGAACAGAACTGCTCGCACGTACCTTCCACCCAGAGAAAAGGTAAATATTGTGCTACTCTTAGAATGAGTTTGCCACAAGACACACAGCTTAGTATAATCTAATAGTTTTTCTCAAGCTAAAATCCAGTTTTCTCTTGATTTCTTTTTAAACTGCTTTATATATAATTGCTAATACTTTAAAATCTTTTAAATATATATTTGTTAAAGTGTATTCTTTTTATTATCTTGGGGGCGGGGGAAAATCTGGTTTATATCTTTTTTTTTTTTTTTTCCCCCCTCCAATAAATTAATACTTCTTTATAGCTTATCACTGTCCTCTCCCCCACCCCCGGCGGGGAGGGGCCGGGCAGGGGCACGTCCCGCTGCCCCCCACGCACACCGACGAGGGCCCCGAAATGGGGCGTTCGCTCCCCGATTTGCAACCAAGGCAAACAACCCCCCCCCACCACCACCTTCCGACGCTTGAGGCAAAGCCCCCGCCAAGGGGGAGCCCCACGGCCGTCCCCCCGCGCCCCTCGGGCAGCGTCCCTCCATGGGGCAGCCCCCAGCCCGGGACCCCTGCGCCCTGCCCACCCCCCACTCCCTACCGCAGCGAACGACGACAGAAAAACGAAAGGAAATGTTAAAAAGGAAAATTAAAAAAAAAAAAAAGGAGAAAAGAAACCCAAGTGCATTTGCCCACCCGGACCCGCCACCAGCACGGCCACCAGCAAACGCCATCGGCGACACGCGGCACGCCGCTGAGGGAGCCGCCGCCGCGCCGGGCAGGGCTTGTGCTACATTCGGGCCACGGTGACCCGCGGTGCCAGGGCCGGCAGGGCACGGGCGCGACGGCAGTGGCCACCGGACAGGTAGGTAGAGAGATACCCCCCCCCACCCCACCCCCCCAGCCCCAAAGAGCCCCAGCAGCGGTGAGGGCCATTTTGGTCCGGGGCGTGTTGCTTTTTTTCTTCTGTTGTTTTGTTTGTTTGTTTGTTTGTTGGGGTTTTTTTTGTTGTTTTTTTTGCTTCTGCAAAAGGGAGTCCTGCCGCAGCCGGCGCCGAGTCCGTGAGCACAATCCTGAGGTATCTTCTTCTTTGTGCAAACCCCGAGGGACGGGATGTCCGGGAGGGGACGGCTGTACAAAGGGGACGGAGGAAGGGCGGCGGGAACCTGGGGGAGGTGGGGGGTGGGGGTCGTGGATCGTTGTGCCCTTGTGCCCACGTAAGCCCTGAGGTTCGCGGGGCCCTGGCGCCCCTCACTCCAGCATGGCGTCCAGCTGGTCCGCCAGGTCGTCGAACATGCTGCCGATGTCGTCCAGGATGCTCACGGTGCTCTTCGACTCCACGGCCGAGCTGGGCGAGCGGGGGGGACGGGTCAGCGCCGTGCACAGGATGGCGGCACCACGCGGTCCCCTCTGCCCCATGTCACCTCCCCAGTGCAAACCCCAGTGCCGCTGCATGGCTGGGGACACCCCAGCCCCACGCTGCTCAGCGTCCCCCACTGCCACCTCTCCAATGCAACACCCGCGCGCCCAGTTCCCCCTCCCCGTGCTGCTCCGACATAGTGTCACCTCCCCAATACAGCTCCAGCCAGGAGCTGTGACACTCCGGCACAGTGTCCCCACACCATCACAGCCCTGTTCCCACCATGGTGGCACAGCTCATGATGCTCATGGCCACACGCCCCCCCCCCCCGCCCCCCACCATCCCCATGCAGCTCGGTGGCACAGCACAGCCCTGCGCCCTCCCCTGGGGATCACCGGCCGCCCCGCGCCCCCTTACTCTGCCGCCTGGCTGTCCTCCTGCTTGATCTTCTCCTCCACGGCCTGCAGCGCGGCGGCCAGGGACGCGCTCGTCTCCTCCAGCTTCTGCTGCGCCAGCTCAGGGCCGGCGGTGTCGACGGAGGGGCCGGCGATAGCGGAGCGCGGCGGCTTCACCGGCACCTGCTGGGGCTGTGCGCCGGGCGAGAGGGGCTTGGCAGGGCTGGAGCAGAGCGAGGGCGGTGTGCTGGAGGGCTTGGCGGCGGTGGCACCCAGCTGGCGGGCGGGGGACGGGGCCGGCGTGGAGCTGGCGCTCACCGACTGGATGGCGGCATGGGGCTTGGGGGGCTTGGGCGCTGTGGGGGGCGGCACGGGTTTGGGGGACACGGGGGGCGGCGTGCCGTGGACCCGCTTCACCTCTGTGGAGAGAAGAGAGAAGGGCAGAAGGGCGGTGGGGCCGGCCGGGACCCCTGGCGTCCACGCCGGGGAGCTCCCATCCCGGGGGGATGGCACAGCACCTACCTGGGCTGCCGGGGCTCGGGATGGGCACCTTTTTGGGGATGGGTGCCGGTGGTCCAGACACCTTCTGGGGCGGCTGTGTCAGTACGGGCTTGGGGGACACCGGCGGCTTGAAGGGCTTCTTGGGCTCGGCAGGCGGCGGGGCGTACTCGGGGCCATCGGGGCGGGCAGCGGGCGGCGGGGTAGGGGGTGGCTCAGCCCCGCTCAGCTCGGAGGCCGGCCGCCGCTTGACGGTGCCAGTGCCGTTCTGGTAGACGGCGAGCGGGGCTGGTTCCAGCGTCGGCTCCTTGTCCTTGGCTTTGGGCCGGCGCTTGACGGTGTCGGACTCGGTGAGGACAAAGCGGACGCCGTCCTGCTGGCTCTGCCTGGCCCGGATCCGCCGCTTGAGCGTGGCGCTGGCCTCCACCTTGGCCAGGTCCCCATGGCGGTGGGCCGGGGACAGCCCCTCACCCGCCTCTCCCCGGGCTGGCCCCAAGGGCCGCGGCCGCTGCTTGATGGTGAGGTTGCCCTCCTCGGCAAAGGGGATGCCGTCCGGGGAGCCGCCACGCTCAACCCGCAGCCGCTCGCTGGGGCCGTCAGTGCCCACCTCCGACCGCACGCTGTCGGCGCGCTCACGGCGGGCGGCCGCCACCAGCCCGGTGACAGGTCCGCTGATGGTCCGGCGCCGGTTCACCACCTCCCCATCCAGCCCGATCGCCTCCTTGTGCTTGACGGTGGCCAAGACAGTGGCCACACGGGCACGCTCAGGGCTGCCTGGGGGTGCTCCTGGCTGCAGGTAGTAGCCCTCAGGCGCCTTGGCTGGTCCTGGCCCACCGGCCCCATGTGGCTTCTGCAGCGCCAGTGCCCGGGCCCCACCGCCGATGGAGGACATCTCCAGCATGGCCGCGATGCTGCGCACGCTGCCGGCACTGCCCGTGTCCACGCTGCCACCCAGGTCGCTGGCCCGACGCTGCTCCCGGCGGCTGTCCCCCTCGGCAGCAGGTGGCCCGGTGGCCACCTCGCCCTCACCCTCCTTGGGGAAGTCCTCAGCCATGCCGGCGCTGGAGATGGCAGAGCTGGAGCGCTTTGGAGGGGGCGGCGGGGGCCCCTTTTTCTTGGGGCGGACGGCAAAGGACTGGCTGCGGTTGACGTTCTTGTCGCCACCGGCAGGTGCCCGCACCGAGTGGCTGCGCCCCACGCGCCGCTGGACGGTGGCGTAGGGCCCCGCGTCCGGCACCAGCAGCTCGTCCCGCTCCTGCTCGCTGTCGGAGGCGGCGTAGCGGTTCAGGCTGTGCGCCCGCTTCTTCGGCCGCCCTGGCTCCTCCTCGCCCTCACCCGCCGGCGGCAGGCACAGCACCGGCACCGAGACGGGCAGGACGGGCACCCCCGGGGGTCCCCCCTCACCCTCGGTGGGCTGTGGCAGGACGTAGGCGAAGCCACGGTGGGTGGGCGACTGGGGCAGGGAGCGGGGTGACGCGGGGCGCTCGCCCGGCGGCAGCAGCTGCGGGGTGGGCTTCACCTTGGCGGTGGCATGGGGCACTGGCGGGCCCTGTGGGGAGGGGGGTCGCGGCTTGCCGGGGGTCTGCGGCGGCGTCAGGTGCCCGGCGGAGGGCTGGAAGGGCTGCCGGGGCTTGCCGGGCACTGGTGGCACGCTGGCACGCTTGACAGGGTGGCCATGCCGGGGCGGGCGCACCTCTTTGGGTGGCGCAGGGGGGCCCTCACCAGCCCCCTCCGCCAGGTACTCCTGGCTCTTGGAGATGGCAGAGGCAGGGGGGACCCGGGGGCCATCCCCCAGCAGCTCCTGCGAGCTGCTCATCAGCCTGGCACGGCCACCAAGCCCGGGTGGCGAGTGGTAGCCAGGGGCTGCAGGGTTCGCTGCCTTCTCAGGGGGCTCCCCAGGAGCTTCTCCTGTCATGGCCACCTGCAACTCGCTGCTGAGCTCGCTGTCCTGGAAGGTGGTCATCTTGGGTGACTGGCATTCGGGTGGCTCTGGTGGGGGAGACTCAATGGCCAGCACCTCCGGGCATGTCGCCGCTGCCTTCCTCTTCAGCGTGCCTGGCTCGTACTTGCCCAGCTCAGCGCGCTGCAGCTCCGCCAGCTTCTTCACTGCCAGCATCAGCTTCTTCTGGTGGCCTGGGGACACCATGGGGCATCAGCACCACCGTCAGGGGCTGGGGCCACCGCAGCCAGTGCTGCAGCACGGGACCTTACCCAGCTTGGTGATGCCGATCTCCTGCAGGTCCTCCCAGGTGATGTCGGTGATGAAGTCGATGTTCTCATAGCCGTTCTCCACCAGCACCTTGTAGTACTGGGACAGGCCGATCATGGAGAGCCACAGCGCCAGGTTGGCCTGGGGTGCAGGGCACAACTCAGCGCCAGCTGGCAGCGAGGGCTGGCCCCAGCATCCCTTGGCACCGCAGTGTGCATAGGATGTCCCCATCCTGCGGGGCGATGGCCCCAGGGGCCTTTCCCATCCCCACGCTGTCCCTGTGCTCCACAAGCACCCAGGGCCATGCCCAGCCCCATTCCCATGGGAAACCCCTTGCCATCCCAGCTGATGGGGCAGAAGAGGTATTGGGAGGGGACGTGGTGTCACATCCAAGTGGTGACACCTGGCACCAGCTTGACAGTCCCTGAGCTGTCGGGAGGGGACGTGCACGGCTTCGGGACCGCAGGATGTGGGCATCATCTGGGAGAACTGAGCCAGCTTCCACCCTTGTCCCCCTGTGCCACCCCTTCCCTGGAGGGGACAGGGCGGAGGGGACTAGTTGCCACCGTGGATGTGGCTTCAGCACGCCCAGCCCCACGCAGCTCTTACCGGCTTGTACTCCGGCAGCCATTCAGGGATATTGAGGTTGTTGATCTCGGAGGCAATCTTCTTCCTGTGCCCCGGCTTGGTGACGCCGATGGCCGTGAGGTCCTGGTGCAGAGAGAGGGGTCAGCGCCACACCACACCGGCCGTGCCCCCTTCCCTGCAGCGCCGGCCAGCCCCAGCGTCCCCACGGCCTCACCTCTGGCGTCATCCGGCTAATGGTGGTGATGTCGTAGCCGGCATTGATGAAGTTGGGCGCGTAGAGCTGCAGCTGGAACTTGCAGAGCCACTGGTACACGGCCTCTGAGCTCTGGGCAGAGGAATGGCACCGCTCAGGGTAGCCCAGGAGACGGGGACCCACCGCCCTGCCCATGTCCCCTGGGGCTGTCCTCCCACCCATCCGCATACTGGCAGGAGGTCCCAGCTGGGAGCCGGCACCGCAGAGGGGCTGCATGGCCCCGCGGCGTGGGGTACCCCGGGCGCATGCCTGTCCCCTGGGACGTGCAGGGGGCTGGTGCCATGGAGCTGGGGGGGGCAGCAGCTGCAGGGACAACTCATGCCACTGGCTCGTGGCATGGCACAGCAGCCCACAGGCACTGCCATCACGGCCAGCACCCAGAGCCAGGCCAGCCTTGGTGGTCACGTCACAGGGCTGCCAAGGCACCTGTGGCTATGGGTGCATGGGGGTGGCCCCACTACACGGCCCTGCCCATGCCCCCCCCAACACCATGCTCCACTGCAGGACTCCCCACGCCACCCCAGTGCTCCCCACTCACCTTCCCCTCCGATGGTGGCTCCATCTTCTTCAGCTGGGGCTCAGCCGGAGGCTGGGGGGCATACGGGGAGCTGGCCACACTCTGCGACCGTGATGAACCTGCCGGAGAGGCAGCGGTCAGCAGGGCTGGGGCCACACATCCCTGGGCTCTGGCCAAGTGAGGCAGGGAGCCGAACCCCTGCCCTGGGTGGGAGGGCACAGCCATGGCCCTGGGTTGGCAGGGCCAGTGCACGCATGGGCGAGTGACACCCGCTTCAGCAGAGCAGCATGGAGCACCCCAGGGTGCCCTGCGTGTGAGGTCTGCTCCCCTGGGACGGGCAGGGGTGATGTGGGGCACCATGCCCAGGCACCTCCGGATGGATCGCAGCCCCTATCACAAACCCTGGTGAGGCTGGCTGCGCTGGCGTGGGGCTCTGCAGGGCACCCAGCCCCCTGTCCTCTGTCACACATGGCTCCTGGGTGCCACGGTGGCTCGCCCTGGGCAGCCCATGCTGTTGCCCTTGCCCACCCACCCAGAGCCAGGTTAGCCCCCAGCCCAGCGGGGGCCAAGGTGCTGCAGTGCCCTCCACCTGGTGTAGCCCTGAGCAGAGGCACCCAGCCAGACTCCTCTTCCAGAGCGGGTTTCCCTGGCTGCCCCCAGGCAGCGGCTAAAGGGGTTCTGCTGCCCAAAGACCTCCTTCCCCGCTCCTCCAGCCATGCCACCAACCCAGGAGGGGGCTTGTCCACCCGCTGTGCCCCACAGCGAGGGACCAGGCTGGAGAGGGCAGCCTGGCACGAGCTGCCTCATCCCCCGGGACCCCCACAGAGGCACCCAGGCAGCCCTGCTGCGCCCACCCTCCAGCTGGCTGCCCAGAAATTTCTGCCTCGTATTTGTGATCAGGACCAGCAAGAGCAGCCTCTTCCCCACCGCTGGCAACTGCATCCTCCATGTGTGTGCATTCCCCCCCCCCCACTCCCCCCGCCTCTGTTTGTGTGTGTGCCCCCCTCCTCTGTGTGTGTGCATTCCCCCCCTCCCCGCCAGTGTCTGCGTGCATCCTCCCTGCATGTGCATCCTTCTGGCATCTGCATCCCACTTGCGTGGGCATCCTCCTCACATGTGCATCCCTCTGCCATGTGCATCTCCCTCGTGTCTGCATCCCACTTGCGTGTGCATCGCTCCAGCGTGTGCATCTCACCCCCCCCCTCCGCCCCCGACAACGAGTGCATCCCCCCTCTCCGTGTGCATCCCCCCGTTCCCAAGTTTCCATCCCCCACCCCCCCCCCGCCCCTCCCCGCAGCCCGGGCATCCCCCAGCACATTCATCCCCGACGTGTGCGTCTCCCAACCGCACACCCGCCGCCCCCCAACACCGCCAGCATGTGCCTCCCCCGCAGCGTGGGCACCCCCGCCGTGTGGCCGATGCCCGTCCGCAGCGCAACCCCCCCCCCCCCCCGGATGGCGGTGGCGGTGACGGGGGGGGACGACGACACCCCGGCTTGAGCGCCGGCGGGGGGCCAGGGAAGGGAAGGGGCCGGGGAGGAGCGCTGCCGCCCCCCGCTCGCCCGCACCGCCCCCCCCCCCCCCCCCCCCCCGCGGGGCCCCCACTAACCGAGGCAGGAGAAGGCCTGGCAGCAGCCGAAAGGCGAGAGAGTCATTTTTTACCCACACGTTTTTCTTCTGGCGACGGGTGCCGTGGCAATAAAAAAAAAGACAAATCCCTGGATCCACGGCACGCCCGCGGCAGGGCCAGGGCTCCTCCTGCTCCCGGCAGCCGGGCGGCCGGCGGCACGCACCTGCGGGGATGTCCTGCGCCTTGGCCGGCCCATCGCCCACGGCAGTCTCTTGCGCAGAAGCCTTCTGGGAAAGGACCGTTGCCAGCAGCTGAAAAACACCCCAGGAAAGGGGGGAGAACAGGCAGGAGTGAGGCGGGCGGGCGGCGGGGGTGCGCGCTGCGGGCGCTGCGGGTGCTGGGGGTGCTGCGGCGGCCGCCCCGCCACCAGCCCGGGCGAGGGTAGGCAGGGAGGGGGGCAGCAGATTCGGGCTGCGACGGGGAGAGCGGGAGCAGCACAGATGGTGCTTCACAGGCGGCTGGAGCCCGCGGCGCCGCGGCACCCCAAATCCAGCCTGGCGCATGCCGCGAACCCAGGCTGCCGCTGAGGGCTGCATGTCCCCCCCCCCGGCCTGCAAAGCAGAGCCCCCGCGGCCATCACCGCGATGCTTGGCTCATGGGCATGGGGACCACGGTGCCCAGCCTGCTCTGGCATAACGCAGGCAGGATGCCAGGGGAGGGGGGCTCACGGGTGCCTTGGCCAGGGGACGGGACACCCCAGGCTGCCTTGGGCAGCATGCAAAGTGCAGGGGCAATACGCAGGCAGCAGGGCGCAGCGGGCAATGTGCAGTGCGTAACGCGCAGGCAGCAGCGCGGAGTGGGCAGTGGGCAGCGTGCCGGCAGCAGGATGCAGCGCGCAGGGCTCTGTGGTGCGCGCCGTGCAGGCAGGCGTGCGCGGTGGGCTGTGTGCTGGCAGCAGTATGCGGGCGGCTCTGTGCAGCGCGACGCTGCAGCGTGCAGTGCAGTGCAGTGCGGTGCGGTGCAGTGCGCAGCGCGGAGGCACCCTCCAAGTGGCAGCAGAGACACGGCGCGCAGCCTCGGCCGGACCCGGCACACGCCTGCCGGCAGCCCCTGCAGCCTGGCAGGACTCATACCACCAGACAGTAGGTGGGGACCAGCTGGGAGGGGACGCGCTGGTGGTCACAGGTGACAGCTGGATGCCGGTAGGACCTCACAGCACCTGTCCGAGCATCGGTCCCAAGGGTAGCTGCCAAGGCAGCAAATGCCTTGCCCTGAGGCAAGCACCAGTGCTGGGACTGGAGCAGAGTGTCACCACAGGCCAGCATGGCCACCTCGGGGCCCGTCTTACCTTGACGCCTTCAGAGCCAGCGTGCAGGGCGTGCGCCCCGCTGCCTGCGCTCTGCCCGCTCCCCGAGCTGCGGGCAGAGGCCACGCTGCCCGTGCTGCCCAGGCTGCTGCGGTCACCACCTGCTCAGGGAGAGGAGATGCTGTCAGGCAACCGAGCCCCACGGCAGGACAGGGGACACCGTGGTGCAGCCATACCCCACTGGAGCCACTGCTACGTCCCAGTGTGTGCCTCCCCCAGGGACAGGGAGGGTCCCAGCAGCGCACGCCCACCATACCTGCAAAGGGTTTCCGCAGCACCCAGATCTCCTCCGCGGGAGCCGGCGTGGCTGATCCGCCTTGTGACGGTGAGAGGTGGGATGGGCTCATGTCAGCCCCGCGGGACCCTTGGTGGCAGAGCAGAGAGAGCAGCCGTCAGCCACGTGTGGCTCTCCGGGCTCAGGCTCGCATCGGTGTGGCACAGGGTGAAGCGACGCGCAGCCCTGGGGCCCATCACTGGCATTTGCAGGGAAAACCCCTGGCTGCAGCTGTGTCCAGGGATGCCAGCGCTGTCCCAGGAACCCCCTCCGAGCAGCTGGTGACAGTGACCAGCTCCAGGACCTTGTCCTGCAGGGCTCCCCCTCCCTACCACCAGCCAGGGACAGACCCATGGCGGGATGTCCCAGTGCCCCAGCTCAGCCCAGGCAGGGGATGGGGACCGTGTCATCCCTGTGCTGAGCAGGACGAGGACACGACCTGGTGTGGGGGAGCAAAGGGAGCCTGGCAAACTTGGGCAGTGGGGACCAGGGTCCCCACCCCACTGTCCCCTGGCCAAGATGGCGCTGGCTGTGCCCCCGTGGCTGCCTGCACCCATCTGGGGGAGGACACAGGGGCAGTGGGGAGCCAAGCTGAACCCCCTTGCGCTCCCCAGGGCGCCCCATGGCAGCCAGCAACACATGGGTGACACACCAGCAGGCGAGGGGACCCAGCCCTCCTGGCAGGGCATGGTTTGAGGGTCAACCCCGACACACCGCTCCTCCACCGGCTCACCCCACCGGCTGCCCCTGCCAGGTCCTGCTCGCACCAGCGCCAGCCATGGACGCCCAGCGCTGGATGGGACCCACAGCGAGGGGCTGAATTCCCCTGGCCCCTGTGGCAAGCGCAGGGTTTAAAACAGCATCAGAGGGAGATGGACAACAGCCCCACGAGGCCCCGCACCCAGCTCTGCCGCAGCCCCGCCGCCAGCCGCCGAGGAGCCCGGCACAGCCCAGCGCCGCCGCCAGCCACCAGGTCTGGGGCATTGCCACCCCACCGCTGCCCAGCCCGTTTTCAGTCATTAAGCTGCTCGTCCCATTAGCAGCCGGGCCGTAGCTGGGGGCAGCTGATGCAAGGTGGTGAATTCACCAAAGGAAGACGAGGGGGAACAAATAGCCACACCACAACTGGGCAGGGACATCTTTGCGCCACGTATGCCATGGTCATGCCAAGAGGAGCCCCCACTGCCCGGGCAGGAACCAGGCTCTGTGCGACCCAGCGGGGAGAGAAAGCCCTGGGAAAGATTTTGCTCCCTTGTCCCCAACACTGGCAGATGGGCAATGTCAAGTGTGGCTGGCCCGGCGCTCTCCCAACGCAACCTCCTGTGCCGCTGCCACCGTGGCATGTGCAAAGACGCCCGGCCCCCAGACAGAGAGTGGTAGCCCCTGCACGCACGGCCTGGGCTGCACCCCTGCAACCCCCCCACCAAATATCTGCTCTCCAGGCACTTCCCGATCCATGCAGCATCCATCACCTGGCCATGCCACAGGGATGGTCCCCATGGTGCAGCTGGGCACTGCCTGCGCTGACTCAGCCCCGAGAGCATCCCCCAGGAAAGCACGCCCAGCACCACAGCCCCTTCCCACTCCCAGCACAGTCCCGACCCGGTTAGAGCAGCTCGCTGGGTGTTGAATCCCCTGGGGGCAGGGGGGGGGCTGCAGCGGGCAGAGAGTACCAAATTCACCTCTCACAGCTCCTGGCCGGGCACCGCACTGCCCAGCCCTCCCCCCGGCACAGAGCTTGGAGAGTGTTTTTGGGGATCCCCACGCACCCGGACAGGGTGGGCAGAAGAGCAGGGGCCATGGGCAGGGTGCGGCCAGCAGCACGGTGCCACCTCCAGCCCTGCCCCACAGCCGGGCACACCGGGGTGGTGAGGGTGGGACGTGCCGGCAGCAGAGCCATGGGCCACACGGTGCTACAGCGGCGCTGGAGGGGGCATGCAGGGCAGGGGGCTGACGGCATGCATGTGTGCACGTACCTGCACGCACTGCATGCATGCACACACACACACACGCACACGCATGCCCGCGCCTGCATGCACACACACGCACATGCACGCGTCCGCACGCACACGCCAGCATGCACGCGCACGCACCCAAGTGCGCGCACTTGCACACGCCTGCACGCGCCCGCGTGCAAACGCACCAGGGCACGGGGGGAGAGAGGCCGAGCAGAAAGAAAAGACTCGATACACACTTTAAAGGAAAAGAAAGAAATCCATCGAGAGCACGAAGCGAGCGGTGAACTACCTTGTCCGTAACGCGGCTCGTCGGCACTGCTAGGGGAGAGCCTGTGATAGCCAAAGGAACTGAAAAGAGTCTGATGGGAATGTGGTGGTGGAGGTGGAGGTGGAGGCAGGGAATGGAACGGATGGGACGAGGCGTCACCGTTTAGCACAGCAGCCCCGTAAGCCGGGAGCGGGATCTTTTGGTACTGTTGGGGGATTGTTACAGTCTCCCATGAACCTGATAATAAAACATAACAAGAGACAAAATGAAAAGAATCAAAATAATAGAGAAACGCTCAGCGCCACCAAAAAAAAAAAAAAAAAAAAAAAAGGAAAAAAAAAGAAAAAGAAAAAAAAGCGGAAAAAAAAAAGCAGCAAACAAAAAAAAGCAACCAAAGGAACATGGAGAAGCCAAAACCGAGACCCAACCGATGCGGAGCCGAGCCAAGGAGCAGCAGCGGGAGCTCAGCGCACAGCACGGCCTGGTGGCAGGGTATGGCCCGCGGGCACATCCCGCAGACCCGTCACGGCTCCCCGGTGGGACACGGACACCGGGACAGCCCCATCTTTGAGGCAGGAACATCGCCGTGGGGCTCCCACAGCCGGGCTGCTGGGGGTCCTACTCCCCCTGAAGGCATCCTGGAAGGAGGCAGGCTGCAGGCATGGCTGGGCTGGGGGCTGCAGTGCCAGCACCCCCGTGCCCACCCGGCCAAGCCCCGGTGCTGCCGCCGCCTGCGCCCCATGCTGCCACCCCGCTGCACAGGGCCCAGGGCAACAGCTGATGGGATGGCAATGAAACCCCACACAAACACCACCGCGGAGCCAGCTGCATCCCAGGAGCCATGGACTCATCCCTGTGGTACCAGCGCACGACCCACACCTGGAGGGTGGCTCTGCCGCTGCCCGTCCGGCACATGGCACCTCCGCAGCCAGTGCGGCAGTGCCCGGCAGCCAGCAGGCACTCGTGCCGCCGCTCCCTTGGGATCTCATTCAAGCGCTGCCGTTCCCTGCCTGCGCCCCAGCGACGTGGCCGCCCCTGACATCGCACAGAGCTGGGCAGCGCACGGCTGCTGGGAGGGAGCGGTGCGCTGGAGCCGGGGAGCGAGCCGGTTGATGTGGGGTGTCTCAACGCTACCCACAGAGGCACCGGCCCCATCACACCGCTCCTGGCAGCGAGCGTGGTTACAGGCCATCCCGAGGGAACGCGCACCCCATTGGAACCTATAGGGATGGGTATGGGGACAAGGAACAGGGTCTGATCCCTGAGACAGCCCCTGGCCATGGAGAGGGTCCCCATGGGGCAGCGCCAGGTCCCTGGCACTGGTGCACAGCCCCCCTACTCAGACCCCGAGCACCAGGTCCCCTGACCTCACCGCTGCGCCATCACCCCCAAACCACAGTGATGCCCCCAGTTCTCCCCATGCATTGACCTGCCAGCACCGCAAATGCCTCCTCCAGCCCAGCGCCAGCCTGGCACCGGGGCTGACCCGCGAGCACCCCAGGGCTGCCAGCACTGACCCTCACGTGCAACAGGTGGGCACCGACCCCACAGGCACAATGGGGACACTGACCCCACACACTTGATGGGGACACCAGCCCCACATGCACGATGGGGACACCATCCACTTCATGGGGCACCGACGCCACGTGCACGATGGGGCCACTGACTGCGCGCTCGATGGGGACACCGACCCTGCATACTTGATGGGCGCAATGACCCCGCACACTCGAGGGGGACACCGACCCTCCATGGGGTCACATGCTCAAAGGCACCATCCCCATGCACACAACGGGGACACCAACCCCACATGCACAGCGGGGACATCGCCCCGGCTTGGCTTCACCAGCTGCACCCCCGACATCCGAGGCACCGCCAGACCAACATGGGGATCTCTGGGGAAGCGAGTTTGGGAGCAGGCCCGTGGGGAGAGGTAGAGGGGGGGGATTATTTGCCTGTTCGTTTGCTTATGGCCTCGACGAGGCTGGAGGGGAAGTAGCCCACGCGGTCGTTGCCGGTCCGGTTGTCGTGAATGCAGCCCTTCCAGCGCCCATCTGCGTGCTGCTCCAGCACCTGCGGGTAGGGTCCGGGTCAGGGGCCAGCGCCGCCATCTGGGCCCCCCTGGAACCCCCTCCCCAGCCACACTCACGGTGATGACGTCCCCGGCTTTCACGTTGAGGCTGGTCAGGTCGTAGTTGTTGCAATAGTCCTTGACGGCCCGGACCTGCAGAGCGGCGGAGGCGTCTGCGGGGACAGAGCGGGAGCGTCGCCGGCCGCCCAGCCCCGCCGCGGGGACTGTCACCCCCAGCCCAGCATCCCCCGCAGTGCTGGTGCAGTCACCCCGTATACCCTCAGCCCCCGTACCCCGCAGCATCTGCTTGATCTCCTTGCTGGCCTGGCTGGTGGTGAACTGGTTGACGATGTCCAGAGCCGTCTGGTTGTAGGTGTTCCTGACGTGGGCGTTGATCCCGCTCTGCAATGGCGTGGAGAGGGCTTGGGAGGAGGCTGTCCCCGACTCTGCCACCCCGCAGGACCCCCAGGCCACCCTGAGACCAGCAGCTGGAGGGCACAGCTCGCTGCCTTGGTGTGTGTCCCCTCCCCAGGACCCTCAGCCCATTCCCCAGGAGATGTGCACATGCTGCTCCGCACCCCTGGCTGCGGGGTCTCTCCCTTCCCACAGCCCCTCCCTGGGCTGGTGGTGTCCGGGGGTGTCGGGGGGGACCCTTACATCCAGCAGCAGCCGCACCACATCCGTCTTGCCGCAGAGGGCCGCCTCGTGCAGCGCCGTGCCTGCCTTGGTTTGCCGGTTGATGTCGATGCCAGCCTGCAGCAGGAGCCTGTGGGTGGACGGGGAGGGGGTCAGCGAGGCCATGGCTGGGGGGGACCGGCACTGCCCTCCCTGCCCACGGCACCCACCGGATGATGTCGATGTGGCCGTTCTTGGCGGCGAGGTGCAGGGGGCTGGTGCCATTGGGGTCGGTGGCGTCCCCCGGCTTGGGCTCCAGCAGCGCCGCGCACATGTTGCTGTTCAGGAGCAGTTGGACCACCTGGCTCAGCAAACACAGACGGAGCAGGGCTGCAAGGGCGGCTCAGCCCCTGCCTCCCCTCCCTGCTCTACCCTCCTCCAGCAGCCGGAGATCCCCCCGCATCAGTGGTACTGTGGGCCCCCACTGCCATCCCTCCCAGGGGCTGCCCTGTGCCCCCCCCGGGGCTGCTCCAGCACCCCAGGGACCTCGCTGAGCCCCTGTCCCCTCCTAATCTTCCTCTCGGGGGTCCCGGCGCTGCATGGACTTACCCCGACCCGGCCAAACTCGCACGCCAGGTCCAGGGGCGTCTTCCCTGAATTGTCCATGATGCAGGGGTTGGACTGGTGCTGCAGGAGCATCTCCGACTGCGGAGGAGCGAGACCCCCATCTCAGTGAGGGCAGGGAGGGCGGCACGGCCCCCCCCCGCCACCACTGAGCCCCACCGCCGGCCCCACTGTACCACGTCGTAGTGCCCGTGCTGTGCCGCCAGGTGCAGGGGGATCTGGCCCTCGTCCGATGGGATGTTCACAGAGGAACCCGCTTTCAGCACCATTTTCATGGGCTCCTTCTTGCCTTGCCAAGCCGCATAGTGCAGGGGCCGCATGCCTGCGGGTGGGCAGGACAGGTGTGCTGTCAGCCTCCCGTGAGCCTGGAGAAGGGTGGGGGGCCGCAGCCAGGACCCCGGCACTCACCTTTGTTGTCCTTGATGTCCACCGCAGCCTGTGCCTCCAGCAGCAGCGAGATGAGCTCCGTGTTTCCGTTGAGTGCCGCATGGTGCAGAGCTGAGAACCTGGGGACCGGCTGTGGTGTCAGGGGTCTCACGTCCCTGTCCCCTCTGCAGCCCCGCCATCCCCTGCCCCGAAGCGCAGCCTCGACCTGAATCCACCACAGCACCCCAGGGTGCCCACTCTGCCTCCCACAGCCCCCCATGTGCAAGTGTCCCCCAGCTGCCAGGTCAATCCTACGTCTGGATCCCTCCATGAGCACCCGGAGAGAGAGTTGCCACAGGGACCAGCCGTGACCGAGACACAGGCTGAGCCATATCCCAGCGTGCAACAAGGGCCAGAGGGTGGGATGTGCCAGGGCAGCTGGGGGTTTTCTCTCCAGTCCATCACTTCATTTAGCTTTCCCTGGGGCACTTCAGCCACAGGACAGACCCCCCCGCCCCAGGCTCATACGGTGGGATATAGGGCTGGGGATGCCACTGAGCTGGGAGTGGGGGCTGTCAGGTCTGATCTGGGGTTGCTGGAGCAAGACGGATGCAGTTGAAACGCTCCCTGGGGATGCAGAGCCCCTGTGGGGCTGGAGGTGATGGGCAGGGCAGGCAAGGTGGGGGTCTCACAGAGGATGGGGGGGTGCCAGGGAGCCAACCTCCCTGCTGACCCACTTCCCCCAGCCTGGCACCGGCAGCACGACCACGGGCACCGACGCAGGGGGACCCAGGCTGCCAGATGGCAGTGATGCCCCTGGCTGGCCTTGCCGTGGGGTGGGGAAAGCCCCCGGCACCACATCCCGCTCTGCTTTCACAGCACCCGGGACTGGCCAAACCAGGAGGCTCGTTGCTGGGAAGGAGGCCAGGAGCTGACCTACTTGCTGCTCCTGGCGGCGGCATCCTCCGCGTGGCTGCGCTTGCGCCCCTCACCCCGCCACTTCGGGCCCCAGTCACATTCAGCATCCCTGTCCTATCCCCAGGGCCACCCCAGTGTCACCGGAGCATGGGAATGGACTGCAGACCCCAGCGGGACCTGCTGGCCCCCGTGGCTGCCTGGTGTCTGAGAGGCGGGCGGTGGGATGGCGATTCTTTCCGCCCCCCATCACCGGGACCCCCAGCTGAAGGTGGGGACACACATCCCCATTGGGGAGCATGCTTTGGCCACCATGTTCCCTGTGGAGCTGCCGCCTGCAATCCCCTGGCAGGGAGCGGCGATGCGAGCAGACAGCTCGCGCAGGAGGGCGATCCCCAACGTCTGCCTGGGAAATGTCAACATTTTCCGCTCCAGCGCCCCGCTCAAATCCGCTCAAGATGGTGCAAATCGCAGCCCTCCCCCGGGCTGCCTCGAGGGCTTCCCCGAGCACAGCCCAGCCAGCCACAAAGGCCACACACCGTGCAGGACACCGTCCCCCGGGCAAGTGTGGGGACACCAGCACGGTGCTTGCCAACGGCACCCACCAGCCCGGGAATCAACGAGCGCAGCAGAGATGGGGAAACTGAGGCACGGCACCAAGGCCATCTGAGCTGGCACAGCACGCCAGCTGCAAAGCAGAGCACACACGGGCTGCAACCTGGGTCTGCCCTGTGCATTCCCGGGGTATGATCCTTTCCAGGAATGGAGCTGGAGGCTGGAGGGTGCTCCTCTGCTGCAGGGCTGCTCCTGCACCTGCCAAGCTGGCCAGTAGCCAAAGGCAGGGCAATGAGCAGGGGCCCTGCCTGCAGCTCTCGACTCCTGTCCCAGCCCTGCCGTGACGCACAGCCCTCTGGTGACCTGCCGGCTCCAGCAGACACTGACTGAGATGGTCCATGGGGTGACGCAGACCCTCATCCTGCCCACATTCCACCCTCCGCACACCCGCCCCACTGCTGGCCGGCATGCCCACACGCTCCCAGCACCGTGCACGCACGCTCGCGCGCACAGACACGCTTGCATGCACACGCACGCTCAGCCGCACACCCGCACGCTTGCATGCACCCGTGCATGCACACACATGCACACGCGCAGGCTGGCAGAGCCGATGCGCCGGCCGGGTACCAGGGGATGCCCGCTGCCACCACCCCGATACCAGGGCCCTGCTCGGGAGTGAGGATGAGGAGGGACCCAGGCTGCCGCGGCCATGCATCCCCAGGGCATGCCCTCACGTTCCTGACCCCATCCGGCCCCTCCGCTCACGTGCCATTTCCATGGCCACAGCAGAGCTATCCCCAGGGACCAACCGGCATTTCCCAGCCCCGTGTCCTGCTGCCCCGCTCAGTGAGGGGGGGCACAGGGAGCCGGGGCACAGGCAGCAGCTGCTGCCCATCCCTGCAAGCATCACTCCCCGCTCCCACCGCAGCCCCGCTCCTCCTCCTTGGGGCTCTGTCTGCCTTCCTGTGCCGGCGGCCTCATTAGCGTCATTAGCGGCGAGCCTGCGGCCCCCTTCCCAGCTCCTCCCCGCCTCTTGGATGTCGACTGCGAAGCTGCAATCCAGTGGCACAGCCCAGTGGGGTCACGGCTTGCCCAGCCGGCAGCCCACGGGGCTACTCCCTGCACAGCACCCACAGAGCCCCAAGCCCATGGCGAGAGCCGTGAAGAGGCCAATGAGACATGGGGCACTGCTCTTCCTCTGCCTTTCAGCCCTCACCTCCCACCTTTGACACCCGCGGCTGCAAGCCCATGGGCTCAGGGGTGCAGACAGGGCTCAGCCACGCTGGCTAACAGGGACAGGAGCCCTTGCCCATCCGGACCCTGGCTGCACGACTGCATCGCTCCACACCCGGCCTGCCCGCACAGACGCACGAGACTCCTGCTCGCTGCACCCTGTGCTGCACAGATCCCCGGGGCATGCGCCCCCATGCGCCCCACCGCACGTGCAGCCCTGCTTGCAACACCCCACAGCACGCACACCCTTGCCCGCACACCCCACCGCGTGCACGCCCGGGCGCAGGGCTCCCACTCACCCGTCGGTGTCTTGGAAGTTGACGTTGACTCTTTTTGCCGATCCGAGGAGCTCTGGGAGGGAGAGAAGGGGGCAGCAGATTAGAGTGGCGCAGGAGGTGGCTGGGGCAGGGACCTGGGGCGGGGATGCGGCTGCAACTCCAGGTTTCCCTCCCCACCAACGTTTCGGCTCCCTGCAACTGCAGCCCGGGCCAGGGTGCAGCGTGGCACGGTGTGGGGCTGCCCGAGCCTGCGGAAAGGAGGGATTGGGATGGAGGGGTCCCTGCTGATGACAGCAGAGCCCGACGGCCTCTCCTGGCGCCAGGGTCTCCGTCCACCTGGGCTGTGGTGGCTCTCCCTTGTGTTCTCTTCCCAGCTCCTTTGCCTCGCTGGGGTTCTGGCATGGCCCCCAGCACCACATCGAGCTGCCGGGCCCGGCTGCTTCGGCAGAGCGGTGAGCTCGGCACGCTCCCCCGTTCCCCCAGCGTGTCCCCTGTCCCTGCAGCCCCCCCACCCGGCGTGGGAAAATCAACTGCCTCGAGGCAATCCAATTAGCACCACGAACAAGGAGGAAGCCAGATTTACATAAGATTTAACCGAAAAATGCCACTCAGGCTTTCCAGTGAGCCTTCTCTTTCCTCGCAGTGCACAGTGGGGAGTCAGAGCAGGAGGAGGAGGAAGAGGAGGGTGGCAGAGCCCCAGGCTGGGGACTCACACAGCAGCCCCTGTGCCCACCACAGTGAGCCGGCACCAACACAGCCCCGAGCCTACGGGAAATAATTCAATAAAGGCTGCCTGGTCTGGCAGGGAGGAAGGACGGCCGTCCTCATCCCAGTGGCTCATCAGGAAGCATGTTGGGGACAAGCACAGCAGGGACAAGCGCTCGCTGGGAGAAGCCGGCTGGAAGGGGTGACTTCAGGCAGGGGAGGGACACATGGAGCCAGAGGGATGCTCCCCACGTGCCACGGCCTCGCTCGCTCCCCCAGCCCTTGTCGGCCTCCCAGTGCGATATTCAATTATTCGGCACAAAGGGCTGTGTCAGCAAACGGGGCGCAGCGGGCACGGGCAGCGGGAAGGGCGGCTGTGCCCGGCCCTGACCCATGGGCTTGGGAAGCGGAGCTGGGCTGAGCCACCCCTGCCTGGGCCACGCGTGGCAGACGGTCCCAGGAGCAGCTGGGGCAGTGGCAGAGGGTTCTCCCTGCAAATGCAGAGGCTGCTGGACTGCTAGAGCACCCGCTCCCTCCCGTGCTCCATCGGCCACCCGAGAGCCCAAGACGTAGATTTGCTAATGACAATGCAGACCAGCGCCAATGGCAAGAGCTCTGGAGGATGGCTTCTGAACAGCCATGATGATCGTCCCCCCTCCAGTAGGTCCCCAGACTCTCCTCCTGTGCCATGGGGTGGCTGTGGGACAAGAAGGGGCACTGCAGTCCCCAGGGTGCAGAGAGGGACATAGCACCATGGGGTTCCCTGGGCGCAGGGAGGGATGGGGGCACCATGGGGTCCCCTGGGCACAAGGAGGGACGGGGGCACCATGGGGTCCCTGCAGCCAGCCCCGCTTGCCCTCCTTCCACCAAACAAAACGCCCCCAGCCCAAGCCCCGTGTGGTGGGGCAGACTCCCTTGCCCCGGCAGCCCGCGCTGTTCGTTTAACACATTAACAAACCACCCCAGCAACAAATCCCCACCTGGGTGGCCAGACCCAGGGAACGGCCCACATATCCCGCCCCCACTGCAGCATCCCTGCGCTCCCCCCATGCTCCCCTGGGAAGGACTGGACATTGCTGGCGGGCAGAGCCCCCGGCACCGGGGCTGACCGCAGCGGACGGGGCCAAGCAGGTCCTCGCCAGCCCCGAGCTGCCGCCAGGCTCCCCAACAAAGGTGCCATTCAGTGCCGGTGGAGAGGAGCCCAGGACCGCTTCCGCTGCCGCCCAGCGCCAAGAAGCAGCTCCCAGGAGAAGGGGGCCGAGCCGCCCCCCAGGGATGCAAATGGCCAGCGGACAAAAGGAGTCGGCGGGCGCAGGAGCGGCACCGTGCCCGGCACTGGCTCCAATCTCCGGCCCCGAGACGGGCCCCGCTCCGGCTAATCGGTCCTCGCAGACGGACGGACGGATGTCAGCGGGTCTGCAGTGCCTGACCTTTCCCACGGGTTGGTCCCAGCAAGGGGCTGGGATGGGGCAATACCCAGGGATCGGCGTCGTGGGGTGCAGCGGTGACACTGACAGCATCACTGCTGCACCCCGCGACGCCGATCCCTGGGTACACACCAACAGCCCCTCGCACCGGCCAAACCAGCACCAGCCGAACACACCGTAGTGGCGAATCTCTCCTCCCTGCACCTGCAGGAGAGGCTGCGGCTGCCAAAATCTGTTTAGCACTTCCATCATTGCTCGTGCCAAGTGCTTAGTCAGTGACTTCCAGCTGCGCAGCGGTTTGACTTTCGTTAAAGCCCTGGCAGTGGCCGTGAGCCTGCCGGTGCCCGTGAGGGGCTGCGGCAAGCTCAGGCACCAGCATGGCTTCAAGCGCTGCTGGGAAAAGGTTAGGTAGGCATTTAGGTTAGGTGCGGCATTAGTCTGATGTGGCTCCCTGGAGAGCAGCCGGGTGGTCCCACATCCTCCTGGGGTGAGTGCCCAGCAGCACGGCGAGGTGTGGATGGTGGCATGGATGGCGGCGCGGCGGCTGGCACCCCTGCGGGGCCAGGCCAAGGCCACAGATGGTGGCGCCGGCGAAGAATCAACCCCTTGCCTGCATCGGCACCAGTACCCTCAAGGGACAATGGCTTTGCAGGGCAGGGAAGGCAGCGGCTGCCACACCAGCCGGCACCACCAAAGCTCTTGAGGGGCCACAAGCAAAACCCTCACACCATGGTCCAAGAGCTCAGCAATAAGCCCCTCCTGTAACGAAGCAGCATGCTTGTTGGCACAGCATTGGCAGCTTGGCATGGGGATGTCGGCGGTGTGTCGAGGGCGCAGCGCCGCAGCCTGGAGCCCAACCGAGCCCTCGGCACGGCCCTGCCGCGGCTGGGTGCTCAGAGTTCCCGGGCCAGGGGGAGCAGGAGGGGCACCCCAGCACTCCACCGATCCACAGCCTGGGGCTGTCTCAGCCCCACTGCCACCATGAGGGATTTGCAGCCTGTCTGGGGGCAGGGAGACATGGAAGAGCTCGTTAATGGCTGGGAAGCACAAGGAAAACTTCTCCATTAACAAGGGAGAGGGAAGGGAGCTGAGAGCACGGCCAATTAAAAATACCAGCCACAAAAGGAGTCGGGCACGGCGGGGAGGACAGCACGGCCACGCTGCCAGCGTGCTCCAAGCATGTCCCTAGCTGTCCTCCCTGCCAGGATCACCGAAGGGGTGACGGAGAGCACCGAACACCCGCAAGCACACACCAGCATCGTTCTGCCCTGCCTGAGCAGAGGCAGATGCCGGGGCCATCCAGCAGATGTTGCAGCAAAGAGAGATGGTGGCATCCCTGGCGCTGGGGCCCTTGCTCAGACCACCTGAGCCCCACCAATGCCCTTGGGACACCCCAATGTCCCCTCTTTGCTCCCCATGGGTTGCTTAGGTGAAGGTCATGCCACCTTGGAGCACAAGGCTCCCCGGGCATCCCAGCCTCACATCATGGGCCATGGCTCTCAGAGCGGCTTGCATGCTGCGAGCATCCTTGAGGGGCCTGACGGTGCTGAGCAGGGTCAGGCAGGACCACATGGCTGGCCCCAGGTAAGGGGGACAAGCTGCACCGCAGGATCCAGCGAGCTCCAGCAACGCCAGGTCCGGCTCCATCCCGCAGCTCCTGTGCGCACCGGGAGCCGCAGCCGCCTGCCATAGACACCGACTATAAACAGCGTCTGCTGCGAGTAAACACCGCCGCGGGGAGCTCAGCCCAGCCACTACTCCCAGAAATGCCTTTACTTAAACACAGAGCTCACAGTAGCTAAATGCACGCTTGAATTCAACCCAGCACTCTGCGTGCAGCGAGGGCGGCGGGCTCCTCGCCGGCCCTGTCCTCCCCTGCCACGCGCTGGCCGCCCCGCAGCAACGACGGCCCGACGGGCACGGCGACAGCAAGCGACGCACGAGCCGGCTGCACGTGCAGGGCTGGGCATGCACAGGGGAACCACTCTGCACGACCCCAGGGTCCGGCCGCCCATCACCCCGATCTCCTGCACCACCACGCCAATGCCTGGCCATGGGTGCACGCCACGGGGAGACCCCCATGACCAACCACTGCTCTGGGCATCCTGATGCATGCCGTGGGGAGACCCCCATGCCCAACCACTGCTCCAGGCATGACAGTGCACACCACGGCGGGACCCCCATGCCCAACATTGTTCCCGGCATCCTGGTGCACACCACGGCGAGACCCCCATGCCCAACCACTGCTCCAGGCATCCTGGTGCATGCTATGGGGAGACCCCCATGCCAACCACTGCTCCAGCCGTCCCAGTGCATGCTGTGGGGAGACCCCCATGCCCAGCTGCTCCAGCCCCTCCCCTGCACCCGTGCCCGAGGCCACAGACCCACCCGGTGGGATTCCTCAGTCCCTCCGGGGGCTCCTCTCCTTTCCCAGCAGTGGGGACACACAGTGCCCGTTAGCATGCTCGTGCACCAGCCCCTGCGTCTGCAGCCAGCGCAGCGCCAGCAGCGATCGATGCCCGGCCGGGGTGCGGGGGCTCCCGGCCAAGCCCCCGCTGACGAAGCACATCCTCGCCCAGCTCCCCCCGGCAGCGCCGCGCCAGCTCGCAGGGAGCGGGAGGCTGCTCCGAGCAGATGGCTCCAGCCTCCGCTAAATCAACATCTACTTAATGAGGGGAAAGCCGTCGCTGCTCCCCCCCGCCCCAGCTTGGCGGCGGTGGTGGATGAGCCGGGGCAACCCCCCTAAATCCTCCTCCCCATCCCTTTCATCACCCCACTGCAGTGATCCCTCTCCCCTCCAGACCTACCATCCCTGCTATTTCTCCCCCTCCCCAGCCCACACGGGCAGCAGGACCCCTGCACGTGTCCCCCCAAGCACAACAGGGACCCCACAAGCAGGATGACACCGAATACCCACAGGGAAGACATTCAAGGCAAAGCCAAGCGCCTGTTTCGGAGGGAGGGGAGGACCCTGCAGCGACATCGCCGTGAGCTGCCGGATAAAGGAAGCATCCAAAATAGCTGCTCTTAATTATATCCTTGCTGACGAGTGCCACGCAAACAACGAGTGCTGCAAGCACTTGCTGCACGAGGAGCCCTGGCATGAGTGGTCTTATTCCTCACAGTGAGGATGGGGTCCCTGCCATGGGGACCCCACGGGGGCATGTGCATGGGCAGAGTGTGTGGCAACGTGGTCTCTGCGTGCCTGTGCCACCGTGGGGACCCCACAGAGGTGGCTGGAGCAGCCCTGGCTGGATGATGGGGACGCCAGGGAGCCGGTCCTCACCACCAGCAGACAGCAAAAGGCTTGTAACTCCTGCAGCCAAGGTCGTGTCAAGCACTGAGGCCGGCACGATGTTCAGATGCTAATGAAGCTGTTATCATCTACTGATCGATTTTGACTGTATAAATAATGCACCGGAAAGCTCGCAGGCTGCTGGCTGCCGTGGGAAGGGATTGCCTGGGGCAAAGAGGTGGCAGGGATGGGGAACCATTGCAGCCCAATGCCCACCACAGCTGGATAACTACTGCCCACCACAGCTGTATACCCCAGTGCCCGTCCCACCTGGAAAACAACTGCCCATCCCAGCTGGATACACACTGCTCACCACAGCCGGACATTCCAGTGCCCACCACGGCTGGATATCCACTGCCCACTACAGCTGGATATCCCAGTTCCCACCACAGCTGGATAGCAACTGCCCATCACATCTGCACACCCATTCCCATCACCTCTGGATACCCCATGATAGCTGGACATCCACAGCTGGGTGCCCCGACGCCCAGCACAAGCCATTCTCTAAATCCCAAGGGACTTTGGGGGGATGCTGGCCCTGTGCCCAGCACACCTGCTGGTGCTCCGGACACCCGGCCCTCCCACGGAGCCTTCCCCAGGGAGCCGAGAAATCTGCACTTCAAAATCAATAGGCCGTGGCAACCTGAGTCACGGTGCTGCAGCAGCGCAGGGCTGTCCCCCGGGGCCAGGATGAAGCAACTTAAATGCAGCTTTCAAGAGGCAGTGGGGACTCCTCAGTGATTTATTAATTTTTTTTTTCTAAAAAAAAGGAAAATTTTCCATCCCAAGGGAGGACAAGGGTCTGACCCTGCGGGCTGCCAGGGCAGGCAGTGATGGGGGATGTGGGTACACTCATGGTAGAGCCGACCCGCTGAAAACCTGGGGCTGGACCCAGCACTCCATGATGCCCCCCAGCACCATGTCGGGGCAGTGGTGCTCACCAGCGGCTACCGTGAGCATCCCTGCTCTGCCTGCATTGTCGAGCCGTATCCTCACCTGACCTTTGCCGTGTGGTGCCCCAGAGCCCAGCCGAGCCATTCACCACTGGCGCTGCATCAGCCGGATTCCCCCGGGGCAGCCCCAGCCCCCAAGCTCTGCAGGGCTTCCCCCAGCCCCGGTCTGGGGCTCAGCCCCAGCTCTGCAGATGTTCCCTCCCAGCACAGAGTCACTGCCTGCAAAGTCTCGGCAGCCTTCTGCCTGCTCCAGGCTGCCTGCAAACACGCTGACCCCTGAAAAACACACGGTGCCGTGCTGCTCTCCACGCGAAGGATGCCGGTGACTTGGTCCCGTGTGACCAGGGACGTGGGGAAGCCGGCAGCAGGGATGGGCAAGGGTGAGGGCAGCGGAGCAACGCGTCGGCTCCAGCCCCACAGGTGGACATGAGGTGCCATGCTCAGCCCCATGGGACCAGCACCAAACATCATACCAGTTCCATTGCGCTCGTCGCCGCCAGCCCCGGTGCCAGCCGTACGCCCACCCTCGTCTCTGCGGAAATGCGTGTTGGTGCTGCTTCCATGGAGCCTTAATTGACAGCCTGCTCTCCCCGCGCCGGGGCGGTGGCAAACAGGTAATTTTCAGTAATCACCCCGGCTGGAAGGAGTTACCGCCAGCAGGGTGAGGCTGCCACGGTGGGGAATGGGATGGAGCTGCCTGGGGACGCCGCCAGTCTGCATCCGCCTGTCCGTCTGCATCCCAGCAAAGCCAGCACCGCACATCCTCAGTGCCAGAGCAGGGGCTGCCTGGGACATGGGAGCAAAGAGGGGGCAGATGCTGGCACCACCCACCTCCACCCGGAGCAGAGAGGATCCTAACCAGCCCCATCCCAGTCTTCCCCATTTCCTCCTCATCCTCACCTCTTCCGTGGGGCCGGGAGCCCTGGGAGGACCAATCCCAGCCACACTGCTCTGCAGGGAGGGACCAGTAGCTTTGCGTATCTTAAAGCATCATTAACTAATCATTTTGCAAGGGCGTGTAGTGATAGGACAATGGATGATGGCTTTAAGCTGAAACAGGGTAGATTTAGATTAGATATAAAGAAGAAATTCTTCACCACAAGGGTGGTGAGGCACCGGAACAGGTCGCCCGGAGAAGCTGTGGATGCCCCATCCCTGGAGGTGTTCAAGGCCAAGTTGGATGGGGCTTGGAGCAGCCTGGTCTGGTGGGAGGTGTCCCTGCCCAGGGCAGGGGGTGGCACTGGCTGGTCTTTAAGGTCCCTTCCAACTCTAACCATTCTGTGATTCTATAACTAATGAACAGTCCCTATCATCTGGCCTCCCATGAACCCAGCCACAGTCCAGACATCGCTGGGAAGCGGCAGGGAGCTCCCCGGCGTACACAGAGTGTGTGCACATGTGCACACGTGTTCATGCAGACAGCTCAGATAAATAACAGGGCAATAGGCTCCGCTGCAGCACTGGGGTCTGAGCTCCCACACCGTACGCGGGTAAAACAGGCCCTGGGATCTATTTTGAACACGATGCCTTTAGTGCCATCATTTGTCTTTGTCCACATAACAACCTGGTTCACCTTCCCCAGCGCTCCCACGCGTGCCGGTGCACCGTGCCCGCTCGCACACCCTCCGCACCAGGGCAGCTTTGCCGGCAGTGCCTGCGGGCAGGACAGGTGCGGTGATGGGCAGCTCTGGGGGTGTGCCGGCTGGCAGCTCGGTGACGCCGATGGGCGGATGGGCAGCACGGGGATGTGCAGCCAGGCAATGCCATGCAACTGCCCTGAGCGCTGGGAGCCCGGCTGGAGGCATCACGCTCCTCGCAAAGGCCGAGCAATGCTGCAGGGGAAGGGCAGGGCTTGCAGGACCCATCCCAGTGTCCCCAGCATAGTGGGCAGTGGGGGGTAGGGTGGGCTGGCAGAGGCAGTGTGGGACCACCTACCCCATCCCTGCCGGGACTAGGGGCTTAGTTAGAAACAGCCCCAGGATCCGCACACACCGGAGCAGAGACAAGCGGGGAGAAGAGCCGCTGCGGAGCTGCACAGCCGCGAGGAGCGCGCCGTAAACAGCCCAGCTGCAATGCAGGAGCCGGGCAGGCGGCTGCTTTGTCTGCTCCAACAGCTCTGGCAGCCACAGACCGAAAAGCCACGGGGCCCTCGGCGAGGAGGCGGTGCGGAGCTGGGCTTCCAGCAGCCACATCTGGAAGGAATCAGCCGGCAGCTGCTGCCGCCACTGAGAGCCGTCCCCAGTGCCGAGCCCCACGCCAGGTCGGGGAGGAGACACTACCAAAGCGGCCGGCGGAGACAGCTGCGGGCACATGCGTGCACGGGGCAGATGCACGTGGGCACACGCATGCACAGGGATGCACAGGGGCACACAACACACATGATGCACAGAAGCAGTTGCATGCACACAGATGCACACACACACATGGGCGCACGCAGGCACACGCGTGCACAGGGGCACACAGACGTACAGGGGCACACAGGTGGCACAGGGTGTGCACAGGGGCACACAGGCGTACGCTGGTGCAGAGGAGCCAGCCGCCAGCAGGCACGGTGCTCGGAGAAGCAGTGCCCAGGCCATGCCCCATGGCAGCTGCTTGGGCACCAACTCCAACCTGCTCCATCTCCAGCTGATACGGGCCATGGCAGGACACAGAGCCGGGGTCCCATCGGCCTGCTGTGCCCCCAGGTCACCCACAACCCTCTTGATCTGCTCGGCTCTCACCAGGCGGCCCGTAGTGACCTTGCCAGCGAGACCCAAGGAGACCCAGGCAGATCCAGCATTACCCCGTCAGCCGCTCTCCCACCATCCCAGCACCATGCTTCCCTGGCCCCACGGCTTGTGCCGGGCACCAGCACCCATCCATCACCGGAGCAGGCCCAGCACTGCATCCCCGGCTTCCCATTTCTCAGGCTGATTGCTCCTGTCGCTGCAGAGCCCAGCGTTAAACACCTCATTTTCTACTCCCATATTGAGTTGGAAAATACTATTAACATTTCATTACAGCTTTAAAGATCCTTCTCAGTCCAGCCCGCCACGGGATCACTCCTGCCCCGGGCAGCCTGCGCTGGCCCCTGTCCCTCTGGGGATGGAGCACAGAGAGGGTGAGAGTCCCACGCGCCCCAGCTGTGGGACAGGATGGTAGCCCGAGGCAGAGCTGGACATAGTCACTTCATGCTGGCCCAGCGACCAGCCCGGCATGATCTGTACCCATGGCACACTCAGACGCAGCCAGGGCACAAAGCGGCAATGGAGCAGCAGCATCCGTGCAGGCCAGCATGAGCCCGAGCGCTCCAGAGCAGGTTTTGCTTCCCAACGCCTTTCCCCCACCTGCGGGAGCCTGGCTGGGCAGTAACAGCATCAGCCATTAAACACCAGCAAATTAGTTCTCCGGCGCTCTACTGACAGAGTCTGAACACTTGTGAGAGGCACCTTTAGCCGCTGGCTGGCGAGGGCAGCGCCAGTGGGCTCACGGCCAGTGTTCAGCCAGAGGCTCACAGCCCCGGCTCTGTGGCGCGGCCAGCAGTGCCCAGCCCTGGCAGTGCCCGGTCCCGGTGCAGCGGCACACACCGCTCCCAGCACACGCTGCTCCCGCAACAGCACCAGGATGGAGAGTGTCACGGCAAACACGTTCAAGCACAGCCCTGAGCATCACCGCAGAGCCACGCGGTCCCCTCCATCACTGGCACCGCAGCTCCCACCAGCCATGTGCCCAGGCCAACGTTCATCAAGGACCCACCACTGCTTTGCCACCCATCGGGGTTCCGCCACAGCACCATGCAGCCGCCATCCACGGGCATCACCACCACGGGGCCGAACAGCCACCAACGGGGCCCTGCAGGCACACAGGGAGCAGGAAGGGACTGGGGACACCCAGATGCACCAAGGGAGGGAGGGAGCCGATCGCAGCCTTTCCCAGTGGATGCAAAGGGGAGGGAAGGGTTAAAGGGAGCACAGCAGGGCAGGGAAGATGAGACAGATGCCAGCCTGGCTACTGGAAACCATGCTCGGCTGGCAGGGAAGGAGGAAGCTGTGGAGGGGGGCTTGATGTGCCCACAGCACCTGGCTCTGCTGCACCACCAGCACCTCAAGCATCCACAGCACTGTCACCCTTGGGTGCAGCCTGGCCCTGCCACATCCCCAGCTGCTCCCTGGGAGCATCACCCCACCACAGTGCACGGGCATCGAGGAGTACCACGGCACCCAGCAGCAAAGTCCTCATGCGGGAAACAGGCAGAGCTGGCAGCCCGGGAGAGCCCCAGGCACGAGGGGCTGCCCGCCACCGGCAAAGGGCTAATTGGTGTTAAGCCAGGTGAATTTGGGACTGCCACGAGAAAATCCAGGCCAGCGAGAGAGCCTCGAGCCGGCAGCAGAGCTGCCAGCCCATGGCCCTGCTGCTCCTCGGTGGCGGTGGCCAACAGCCCGTGGTCCTCTGCAGCATCCCCCGGCAGGCAGGGACCCCGCAGCCGGCCCCGAAGCGGGAGCTGCGCTGGGGCATCAGGGGGCAGAGGAGGGTTTGCACCCACAATTCCAGCCCAGCCGGAAAGAGAGGCAGGAAAATGTAAAATAACGAGGTGTCACCCCAGGCTGAGTAATAATCCCCCTCTGGAAGGAAACTTGGCACACGCCAGCCTGCGCCCGCCTGCCAAGTCCTGCTGGGAGCGAGGTTTCACACGCGGGCTAGAAACCCCAAGAAGAAGTTTATAAGGGACTTGCTGACACACCGTTAAGCGTGGCAGTGGCAGGAGCCGCTCAGCCCCGACCGCCATCCCGGGACATGGCTGCACCATGCACCGATGCACCAACATCGCCCCGTGCCAGTATTGCCCTGCCTGCCCCAGCCTGCCTCCTTGGCATTCGCCCCTTAATCCATGCTGAGGGGATCGGGGGAGGCCGCGGGAGCAGCATCCAGCCATGGCATAGGGGATGCGTGGGGGCCCAGCACTTCTTTGCAGCCCCACAGTTTGGCCAAACTACCACAGGATCCGGCCCCACGGCCCCTTCCTCCTGCTCCAAATGTCCTGCCCGGCACCGATGGCTCCAGAGGCCAGTAGCCCCCGGGGGCTCCGGTGTCCTGGCAAGCACTGCCTTCTCCCCCCTGCCTGGGTTTCCCCTGCAGTGAGGAGGGGGCTGCCCCAGCGCCTGTGGTCAGGGAGGGACAACGGGAGCCATTAGGGCTGGCTGCCGCCTGGGGAAGTTTCCGGTGTTACCGGAGGGCCGGGAGGAACGGGGCAGCTCTGGCGGCTGCCGGCCGTGCGCGCCTTGGGCACTGCACCACAATTGGATTTGCAGCTGCCCTGCCTTTTACTGCATGGAAATTGAATTGTAAAATGTCAAAGACATGTCCTAACTGCGCCATATTAGCCTGGTTTTATTAAATACTGTTATCAGAGGAGATTATTAATGCAATCAAACGCAGGCAAAAAAACCCAGAATTAACTGGCCGCCACACAGGAGGATGCACCAGAGGGCAGGAGGCAGCCGACGAGGCCCTGCCCAGGGACCCCGTGTCCCCAAGGGGTCTGGCTCCTTCCTCCCGCTGCCCCCGCATCCCGGAGCCCTGGTGAAGCAGCGATCCCACCCGGCTGCTGCAGCTCCGCTCGCAACCCGGGATGGGTCCTCACGGGATGGCAGCACCCCAGGGGGTGATGAGCCTGGGGGTGCTCGCTGAGCTTTGGGGTCCCTCCCCTGCTGCCCACCCTGCCTGCACCACGCACATCCTCCGAGGAGCTGCCTGGCTCCTGTCCCAGACTTTTCACCAGTAGCGGGCTCTGCCCACCCTGCATGGTCCGGAGCTGGGAGCAGCGCGGCTGGAGGCAGCCGTGGGGCCAGGGCAGCACTGGTGACAACGGGGCTGGGGTCCCTCCCCGGGCAGGGCAGGAACCACTCCCCGTGTGTGTCAGCGAGGCCAGGGCTGGCTGGGATAAGCCCCGAAATGCCAGGGCTGCTGCCAGCGACATGCAGGGCAGGACACAACCCTGTGCTGGCGGCAACACAGGAATGGGGCTCTCCTGCCCAGGACAGGGGCACCCCGAGACCTGCCCCCTCCTCAGCACCCATACCGCCTGGCAGCGGGGCCAGGATGGGCTGGGTTACCCCAGCATGGCAGGGTGCAGGGAGTGCCAGGCTCCATGCGCAGCTCCCGAGCCCCGCCAGGCAGCGTGGTTCACCCAGCCCCAGGCATCCCGGAGCGAGGTACCCAGAGCTCCAGTGGCACACGAGGACACGAGCCCTGACAGCAGCCTGGGGGGACCAGGGTAGCACTGAGGGCCAGGCATGGGACAGAAAACACAGCCCCACGGGACACAGCCCCGGCTCGCACCCACACAGCCGAGCTGCAGCCGGCCTCTGCCGTCCCGGGTGCTCGCCCTGGCACCATGGGGCCGTGTGCCGGGACAACCCCAAAGCCCCACAGCCCAGCGGGAGAAGAAGCCAGAACAGAAGGGCCCAGCCCTCAGCTCGAGGTCCCTCCCGTGGCACTGGCGGGTGCCACACAGAAGCCATTTCCAAAGTGGACGAGCCGCCAGCAGCACTGGCCTCAAAGGGAAGGAGACCGCTTGCTCCAACACACCACAGCCGAGGAACTGCCGCTTCCCTGCACGGCACAGCACAGCCCCGTCTCCCGCTGCCCAAAGCCCCGCGTGCCCAGATGGGGACGGTGCAGCGGGCACGGGCGCTGCTGGGGATACCCCGGGGCCCCGTCCCATCCCACGGTGCCCAAGCCGGGGAGCCGAGGGGAAAACGCCAAGTCACTACAATTCTTCGAGGTAGCACCGGGGAGGAGGGGACAGGCAGGGGAACAGTTTGCTGCCAAATCCCTGCATCTGATTTGCGTAACTTTCAGACAACCTTATCAATTATGGATGCCCGGGAAGCGAGCGCGGTGCGCGCTGCGGCCGGCCCGGGCCCCACAAACTCATACTCCACACACTAAATTGGGCCCCACGTCGCCATAGCAACCCGTGTTAATTCACGCAGGGATTTTTAAAATCTCATTTATTAAACCCCACATGAATAGGATATTATCCAGATAACAGAGCTAAGTTACAAATCTTCCTGGTGCCGCGCAGCGCAGGGAGTACCCGAGGCACGCGTGGGACAGGCACGCGGAGGGGACGGGGGACATGGGGACGCCGCGGCATGGGGACAGCCCCTGCTTGGTGCTCTCCCACCCCGTGCCGTGAACCGCTCCTCCAGCCCCGCTGCCAGAGGTGCTCATGCCCCCCAGGCCAGGAGCATGGCACCCACGGCGCTGCCGCCGGGCAGGAGAGACGGGTCCCATGGGGAAACGGCGCCAGAGCAGCCCAGCACTGGCACTGGTGGGTTCAGCAGAGCTGGAGAGGCACAGCCCAGCCAGGGCATGGGGCAAGCATCCAGGCCTGCAGCGGGAATGTCCCCAACACCAAAATGGCCAGGCTTGGCCTCACTGGGTGTCCCTCGTCCCTCGCTCACAAGCCTGGGAGCACCACTGGCCACCGCGGCCATCCCACCCAGCAGTGCCTGGCAGTAGGAGAGCGGCCGGTGCGGGAGATGCAGCAGAGCAGGGCTGGGAAGGAGAGGGATGCAGGAGAAGGTGGTGGCACTCCGGCACCGCTGGCCGTTGCCACAGCAACACCAGCTGTGTGCCTGGGCCAGCGGCGATTGGAGAGGGGTGTGCGGGCGACAGCATTGGGCACAGGCCAGATGTCGTCCCCATCCCTGCACACTGCTCCGAGAGGCCACAGAAGCAGCAACACCTGGAGCAGGTTGGGATGAAGGGGGGTCTGAGCTGGAGCCTCTCCTCCCCCTGTACAGGCCCTTGGCAGTGACAACAACAATGGCACTGGACGTGGGGGACACCACGCTGGCCCTGCATGGCACCAGGACATGGGGGACACCACGCCAGCTCTGCACAGCACAAGGGACTACACGCTCGCCCTGCACGGCAGCACGGACATGGGGGATGCCATGCCAGCCCTGCACTACAGTGGGGACATGGGGGATGCCACGCCAGCCCTATTCAGCACCAGAACACAGAGGATGCCACGCTGGCCCTGCTCAGCCAGGGACAGGGGACACCACACCAGCCCTGCTAGCCTCTAGGGACACGGGGGTGCCCACGCTCAGGGAGCACTAGGCCCCAGAGGGAGGGACATGGGGTGCAGCAGCGAAGGGGCTGTGTGCCCAGTGACCTGATGCCACATGAGTGCTTCCCACGGTCCCTGCCCGTGCCCAGGGATGGTCCCCAGCCCCCCAATTCAGCCCCGTGCACCAGGCCTGAAACCTGCGGCTGCATCAGCACCATGAATAATTCAGTCCCGGGTGGAACGCCTCAACAGAGCAGTTATATCGTACAGAGAGCAGATACTCACGGAGCTACACACACGTACACACACAGATACACACGTACACACACACGCGCACCCCCGCAGCCTCACGCCTGGGCACATACACCCGGGTGCACACACAGAGACGTGCAATCCCAGCCGCAGAGATGCACCCAGGGAGATACCCATGGAGCCACATCCAAACACCCCCACACGGAGAAACACCAACACAGCCACATCCAAACACACATATGCCAGGGTACACACCGATACACAAACACAGACACGCACCCAAACACAGACACACATGCACACCCAGCACGCACGTACACACGCACAGACACGGGCAAATGTGTGCAGGCACCAGCAGCCCCGCTGCACACACGCACAGTCCGTGCACACACGCTCCACACACACGCAGATGCCTCCAGCTCTGCCCTGCCTGCCCGGCCGCAGCCCCCTGCCCATGCCCAGGCCAATCCACCCCCCTCCCGGTGCACCGGCCCGGCCCGGCCCGGCTCCCCGGAGGCTGCTCCCGGGTGCAGGGCAAGGGCAGCCCGGCCGGTGCCCGGCCGTACCGGGGGTTGCACCGGGGCCGGCGGGGCGATCCTGTGCAGCACCGAGCACCCGCCGGGGATGCTCCGCCGCCGTCAGCCCCCCTTCTCCGGGCTGACCCCCCCGCCCCAACCCGGGGCGCCGCCGGGGGGTACCCGGCACGTTTACGGCCCCCGCCCGCGCCGCACCGGGGAAGGGCCGGAGATGCTCCGGGGCCGGGCAGGGCGGCATCCCGGGCTGGGCCCCGGGAGCAGCGGGCGGGATGCGGGCCCCGAGCCGCCCCGCCCGCTGCTGCGATGCCGGTCCGCGCACCCCCCACCCCAGCCCCACCGGCACCCCCGGCCCGGCCCGGCCCCGCCGCGGCGGCAACTCACTGGCTTTGCCGGGCTTGGGCCTCTGCAGCAGCTTCTGCACGGCCGCGATGTCCTCCGCCTTCACCGCCTGCACCAGCTCCTGGTCCTTGCCCATGGCTCCGCGGCGCCGGGGCTGCCGGCTGCGGGCTCACGGCCCGAGCATCCTCCGCGGCGCGGCGAGGGGCGGGCGGCACGGCGCGGCACGACTCGGCTTGGGCCCCCCCGCCCAGTCCGCTCCGGAGGCGGGGGCGGCGGCGGCGGCGGCGGCGGCGGCGGCGGGCGCCCGGGGCGGGGCGGGGCGCGGCGGGGCGGGGGGGCCGCACCGGGAGCGCGGGGGGGGGCGAGTTCCGGGGGGAGGGGGCGCACCGGCAGCGCGGGGGGAGGAGGAGGAGGAGGAGGAGGAGAAGGAGGAGGAGGGGGCGGGAGCCGCCCCGGTGCCTGCGGGCGGGGCACGGGGATCCCCCTCCCCAGCGCGGGGGAAGGTGCTGGGGCCCGGGGCGCGCCCCGGTGGGAGCCGCCGCCGCCGCCGCTCCTCAGCCGTGGCGTGTAACGAGCTGGCGGGTCTCTGCCGCCCCGGCAGCCCGGAGGGGAGAGCGGGGAAGCAAGGCTGCTCGGGGCCTCTTCTTCCTTGGGGAGGACCCCCGTGGTGTTGGGGGGGGGCAATGACCCCCGGGCTAGAGGAGCGGGGGCTGGCGGCCCGAGCAGAGCCAGCCCCGGCACCCCGTGCTCCCCAGCCCCGCTCCGGGGTGCCCTTCACCGGTCCCCGTCCCGCTGCTCTGCCTGGCCGTTGCAGTCACCGACCGTCAGCCTGTGGTGGCTGATAATGGGAACCAGGCTGGAGCAGCTTTTCAATTTCTTTAAATAAAGCCATTATTACTGCCTAATTTTCCACTTTTATAGACACAATGGCCAGTGACATTCGTCCCCTTCCACTTTTTTATGGCTTAAATGACTGCGACATTAAAAGTGTGGAGGGTGCCTTGTGCTGAGGGCTGAGGATGCTGCTGAACCAGATAGGAAATGGGGCCAGCGATGGACAAGGCATTAATGTGCTAACGGTGCCCAGTCAATGCAGACCACAGCCATCACTTGCACAAAATCATGCCCAAATTTCTGCCCTCCCAGATGGGTTATTGCCTAAAAGCCTTGTGGAGGTCCCAGCTCTGGCAAACCAATGTTGGGACACTTTGGTCCGAAAAGCTGGTACCCAGCTGGCCCCTAAAGCGCAGGGCAGTGAGGCAGCCAGCTGCACGGGGACAGGCGGCTGCAGACCTGGGCGAATGCCTGTGGCAGAGGGAAAGATGGAACCAAGCAAACTCTAGACAAACATGAACAAAGCTCCTCCCTGATGCCCCCTGCCCACCTTGTGCTGGCCCATGCCCCCTAAACCGGAGCCCAAGGATGCCCTCCGCAGCCCCTGACTCCCTCCGCAGCCCCCAGCTCCAGGCTGAGCCCCCCCTCAGGGACGGCAGGGTCCGTCTCCTCTCCCCACCCCCACTTTCCAATCCAGGACATTTGGGTTGCCAGCGCGAAACGCCGTCTAATCTGCCCTCTAATCCCGCAGCCTGGCTGCGTGCGGCTGCACGGGGGGCCTGAGCCGGCGCGGGTCTCCCTGGGCTGGGGGCTGGGGCTCCGAACGCACCCAGGGGCCCAGGGAGGTCAAGGGCTTCCCTCACATCTGCCACCACTTGATAACAAATGAAGCTCCTCAACAAAGGTCCCTTTGTGCCCCACAGCTCTCTCCTGCTGGGCTCCCACACCCAGCACCCAGGGACCCAGCACAGACATGAGACGGGGCAGACCCTGTCCCGATGGCCTCACCAGACACCGGGACCTTTGTGACCAAGCCAGGACACAGGGCAGCAGGGCTGTGTGGGGCTGAGTGGGGTGCACAGAGCCATCCTGACCCTCCTCCCCTGCCTGAGCCAGGCTTTTGCAAAAGGAGCTCCAGACCGCCTCGCGTTTCTGTGGCTCCCTCCGGGCCCTTGCCAAGTCGGGTTGGTCTTTACAGAGCACAAAAATGTGCAGGGAAATGTCTGTGTCGCTGCCCTGCGCACGCTGAGCAGAAAACGGCGCCCTGAACAGGGAGAGCTGTGGGTACGGGGAGGTTTGCCTTTGCCCCCCGCTCTCTGTTGCGGGCATGGGCACTATGGAGGAGCGGGCATGTGGAAACTCTTGCTTGCAGGAGCCGGAGGCACCACTGGCAGCAGGGGGGCTCACCCATACAGGGGTCCCCCTGCTTCTCCCCCCCCCCCACGGCTGCCTTTCTGACAGCCGCAGGCAAGGAGCGTGGCGGAGGCCCCTGCCTGGGCGCGGGAGGCTGGACGGGCCCGGGAGCGCGTGGGGGGCCCCAGGCGCTGGATTAAAGGAGAGGAAGGAAGAGATGAAAGCAACATTTGGAGGATGGCTCAGCTCGGCGCAGGAAGAGAGCGCCGCGCTCGCCCCCCCTCCCAGCGATCAGGGGCTCACAGTGGCAGCCGCTGCTGAAAGCACCCACGGGGTTGGGGAGGGTGCTGAGGGGAGCCTGGCAGAGTCCCCGTGCACCCCGCTCATGCACTGCCCCATCCTGGGTGCCAGCCCTCGCCCGGTGGCACGCAGCACCCAGCACCTGCGCCGGGCTGGACCCCGTCCTGCAGGGAGGGCACGGCCGCCCTCGAGGGCAGCACGAAGCACACGGGCATCCCATGGGCTGCCCTCTCCCTGCCCTCCATCACGGCTCTGCCCCGTGGCTGCCAAACCCTCCAGCCTGCACGGGGAGGGGGCAGAGCCGCAGCCCCCGCCAGCACCCAGCAGCATCTACGAAAATACTTTATTGTGGAAGTGGGATGTGCAGGAGCTCTCTGTACAGTACAAACCAACAGCAGCAACGCAGTCACCAGCACACAGACACTCAACGACAGCACCCAAAGCCCACCTTGGAGGGGCAGTGGGAGCCGCAGGGGGGATGGCCCCTATGTCACCTTGGGCCTGGCGTTGAGGCGGATGATGGCCCGGTAGTCCCGCACCAGGTCCCGCAGCTGGTCCAGGTAGGGGTTGATGTTCTCCTCCATCCACTCCTCCACCGTGTCAGGGAAGTAGACCCTCTCCAGGTGGGTGCGCAGGTCACGGACGAAGCTCTCCCAGTCCTCGTGGAGCCTGGCAGGGGGAGAGCGGGGGGTCCAGCTCTCTCCTGCAAGGCACCCCATAGCCAAGCCCAGGGCCCCTCCCAGCCCCACGCAGGCCCTCAGCACCACGTACTTCAGCACCTTGCTGCCGAAGCTCTCCATGTTGCGGGGGTTGCCGAACTGGTGCTTCCGGTGATAGAGGCTGAACCAGCCTTTAATGGCGCTGGGGAGGCATGAGGGGAGTGGGGGCACAGAGGCCGCCTGGGGATGGGGAACTGCACGCTGGGCAGGTCCCCTTCCTTGCCAAAACTCTCGTGCTCCAGCCCGGAGGCCAGAGACAGCCAACCCCGCTGCCTCCCACCACCCGTTACCTTTCCTCCTCCAGGGCTTTAAGGATGCTCTCCTTCAGGTGGCCATTAACCTGCTCAACCATGTGGTAGATCTCCGCGCCAGGGAATGCTCCCCTGCCCTCACTGGGGGATAGGACAGAGGAGGAAGAGGTGAGAACCCAACACGTGGGGTGCACCAGTCGTGCCAGGGCTCCGGGCTGGGTGAACCCCAGCACCCTGCATGGCTGGAGGACACCCATCCCTGCCCCAGGTGGGTCTAGGACTGGGGAATTTGGGTAAGCAACCTGCTGCTCCGCTCCAGCGCATCCCTTCTGATGCAACTGGGGGCAGCAGTGCCACGCACCAAGTGCTCTGCTCCAGCTGCATGCTCTGGAAGCCCAGCGCGTCCAGGACCTTCCTCTTTGTCTCTTCTGTGAAGCCCCCTGGGGAGGGCAAGGAGAGGGGCAGAGGGGCCCGAGCCATCCCACTGTCAGGCGTCCCCGGAAACTGGGGGAGCTGAAGCTCTCCTTCCCCTGCTTCCCACCCCACTCCCAGCATCCTTCCCTGCCTGCAGGACAGGGTCTCTGGGTGAGGGACATGGGGGATGAGCCCAGCCGCGAGGGCTGGTCCGGTGCCGGCGGCAGGGGGGTGGCTCACCGTTCACCAGGGTCTGCAGGCAGATGGCCAGGGAGGGGATGCCGACGGGCAGCAGCTCGCAGAGCACCGAGTAGTGGTCGTACCTGCGGAGCGGGGCCAGCCGTGCCATCATCTCCTGTGCCACTGCCGGCAGGGCCGTGTGGGCACTGGGGAGGGTGGGGGTGCCGCCGTCCCTCACCTCTGCCAGCCGGTGAGGACGATGCCCTGGAAGTGCAGCGGGGCCAGCCGTGGCAGGGCCTGCATCACCTTCAGCCAGCTCAGGTGGTTTTTCAAGTGGTAGCTGAGGGGGGGCCAGGCCTGTGCCGGTCCTGTGGTGCCCTTGAAGGCGCTGGCGAACCACACCGCTTCGAAGCCGCTCTCCGCGTACTTGGTGAGGAATGGCCCTGCAGAGGGACAGGCATGAGCCACCAGTGCCACCACCCACAAGGGGTTAGCGGGGGGGTCACTGGGGGGTGTCCTCCCCGCCAGCCCCCAGAGCCTGCACGCCGCCTTACCGATCTGCTCAGCCTCGAAGTCGGGTGCGTAGAACCACACCACGGGCAAGACATGCTTTGCTATCCCGGACTCTGTGGGGGGAGCAGGGATGGGGACGTGGGCACTGGTGCCAGTGGCACGAGGATGCCTGGGGGTCCTCATGCTCCCCCGAGACCCATGTCCCCACAAAGCCAGGCGTGGGCTCCTGCCGGCCACTGGGCAGGACATCTGTCAGGGTGGCCACGTGGACCAGCACAGCCGACCCCCAGCTCAGGTGCCACCACTGCCATCCCCATCCTCTCACCCCGCAGGGCTCCCACGCTGATCTTCCTCAGCATGTCGTCCCACATGAGCGCCCGCAGCCCCCTGTACTGCGTGGCGATGAAGCTCAGCACCTCCTTGATGTGCTTCAGGTACATGGTCCCCGTGTCACCCCTGTTGTGGCTCATCCAGTTCTTGGAGTCCATCCCCTCTCCAAGATGGAAGACCTGGATTTAGGGGGGAAAAGGTGGATGCTCAGCACCCCTGGGAGCACACCTACGAGTGCCCAGGGCGAGGGCTGGGGTCCCTGCATGGCCCATTGCCCACCTCATCCGCGCCGATGTGGATCCAGGTGGAGCGCCTGTGCTTCTCGATCACCTGTGACAAGATGCTCTTGAGCAGGGCCAGGGTGTCGGGGATGTGGGGGTTGAAGCTGTTGGGGAAGCGCTCGACCTCCCGCAGGTGCTGGTACTTCTCGTGCTTGAGGATGAACTGCGCAGGAGGAGCCATCAGGGGCGAGTTTCCAGGCCATGGGCCAAGGGGATATAGGATGAGGAGTAGGAATGGGACCCCCTACCTCCACATGCCCAAAGGTCTGCACCAGGGGAACCACCTCCAGCTTGTGGAGCTCGGCCAGCTGCTGGATCCGCTCGATGTCCTCCTCGCTGGGAGGGCAGGGACAGGCTCACCAGGGGATGCCAGGGCAGAGGGCGGAGTGTGAGGGCACTCCCTCCTCCTTCTCCTCCTCCGGCACCCTGCCCGTGCAGCCCTGGCCACCCCATGCCTGTGTGGACTTTACTATGGGGACACAAATATTGACCCGGCGGGGCAGGGAGCTGGTCTGATGGCGGCACAGCCCGGCACTCTGACCACGGTTATCACGGGTCCAGGTGGGTCACACCCAGCCTCTGGCACACCGGGACCTGCCAGGGCTGCACCGAGTCGGCAGCCCCCGGCCAGCTCAGCACGCAGCCCCGGCTCACCTGTAAGCATACGGGGACTTGAGGATTTCCAGCTCCCCCTTGAAGGGGAACATGTCCTCGTACTCGATGAGGATGCCGTTGGCTCCCAGCTGGGACAGGAGGGGGAACACCTGTGGGGCAGGCAGGGTGGACTCAGACGGTGGGGACGGCACAGTCCCTGGGGACCAGCAGGGACAGCCAGCAGGTCGAGCCTTGCTCTGCCTCTGCCCCCTCGGCACGTCCCTCCCTGGCGCCTCCCGCCAGTCCCTGGGCATCCTCACCTGCTCCAGGTAGGAGACCCTGGGCGCAGCTCCCTTGAGGTCCAGGTGGACCAGCCTCATCTCGGTGGCGCTGGCATCCCTGGGGACCTGCTGCCCAGGCTCTTGCCTTGGGGCTGTTATCTTTGCCACGGGGATCTTCACAACCTGGCTCTGGGGGCCGGTGTCCAGGATGGTGTCACCCGTGTCCCCCCAGAACCCACTGTCCTTGCTGACGTGCTTGTGCAGCTCCAGGGTAAAGCTGCAGGGAGTGGAGCAGGGCTGGGGGTGCCGCAGGGCATGGGGGCACCAGCTGCCCCCCAGCACCAGGCCCCCATGCAGGCATGGCCCAAGGGCTCCCTACAGACCCTGACCCCACTGGGGACACCCACCCACACCTGGGGTCCTGCTGTCACCTCACCTGTCGCGGAAGAGGAACTTGATGCCGGCCAAGGCCACGAGGAGCAGCACGACGAGGCGCAGCAGGTTCAGCCTGTGGCTCCGCTGGAAGGCCATCTCTGCGGGGCACACACAGGGGTCCGGCCATGCAGCAGCACCCCGAGGGACCCTGGGCACAGGTGACCCCGCGCAGCCCCATGTACCATGCCCTGCTCCCCTGACCAAGGCAGCATAAGACCCAGAGAAAGGGGACACAGAAGACACCCCTCCCACCACCCTGGTCCCCGTCAGAGACATGCCCCTGGTGCACCCATGTCCCTCTTACCTCATGTGCCCCAGCACGGGGCCAGTGGCCAGACCTGCCTTTGCCTCTGCCTGCAAGGGCACAGCCTCCTTGGGCTCTGCCAGCACAGGAACAAACACAGCGGTGGCTGCAGGGCAGGTCCCCACTGGGGGATCCCCTTGAGCTGCCGTGTCACCTCCGAGAGGAGGGCTGTGTCACGGGGTGGCTGGGTGGGGTGGCATCACAGGGTGGGCATGGGGCAGCCAGGTCCCAGCCAGGCACGGGAGGTGACACCCCTGCGGATGGAGGAGAGGTGGTCAGTGACCTCCAGGACACGCTGGGCTGCTCCGAGGATGGGCATGAGCATGGGCACCAGCATGGGCACCACCAGCGTGAGGGCGGCAGCCTGGATTCCCCCAGCACCCACAGGGACAGGCACACGCCGTGCGCAGCCAACAGCATCTGCCCGGAGAGGTAAATCCCACCCGGCACCATGGAAAGGAAGGGGCATGAGCTGCTTCACCCAGTGGAAAATAACCTCAGAGCAGGGCAGGAGCCCAGCGGGGTCCATCCACCTGGGGTTAGAGCTTGGCAAGAGGAGCTGCCACTTTCCCTGCAGAGGGGGAGAGGGACGAGGGTGCTGCCGCTGCCGGGGGCTGCGAAACACAGCACTGCGCAGGGGGAGGCTGGGCTGGTCAAACCGATGTATTATCCCTCGTGGGATACGTAGGACAGGCCACGCAGGGTGCAGGGAAGAGCTCGTGTCAAAGAGCTGTCACCATTAAGATTAATAAAATTCATCTGAAATCTTTTTTTCCTAAACCAATTTTGAGAACTCCTGAGATGGGGATCTACCAATTCAGAGGAAAGTGAGACCCAAACCAAGGGCAGTCTCTGCAGGGGAGGGGGCAGCAGGTGCCCCTTCCCTGGTGCCCCCCACGGCCACAGCTCAAGGGGTTGTGCAGAGATTTGTACCCGCTGGTGCATGACCAGCCCGGACACCGAGACCCACAGCAGCATCCCGTGTGGCACCGTGGCTGCAGCGGGAGATGCTCAGCCAGGCCAGACCCCGTTGAGCAGCAGCACCAGGGGCACTGCCACAACCGGGGACACCGCTCCCGTGAGCCCCGGGGAGCCACCAACCTCTGCAGCCCCAACACAACCCCCTGGGAAAGGGTGGCATTGCAGTGGAGAACACCAAGGACAGCCTGTGCCCCCTGCTCCTGCAGCCCCCTCGGGGCTCCTCCTTGCCCAGGTGACAAGGGGACAGCGTGACGCCTGCTCCCACCCCGGGGAACCCAGAGCCACCCTACTGTGGGCAGCACATCTCCCATGGTCCCTGCAGCACAACAGGCAGGAGGCAGCACGAATCCTCCTGGAAGCTGCACACAAGAAGCACTAACATAATTTCTGCCCTTTTTTCCCCTTTTTTGGCAATTCTGGCGTGTGTGGCAAGGCAGGGATGGGGCAGCGCATCAGCACCCCCGGGCAGCCCCCCAGCCCGGCAGCCACTGTGGGCGCCGGAGCAACTGCCACCAGCCCTTTTAGTGACTTGCCACCCAAACACGCTGAAGTTTAGGGTTAAATTACACGTTGCCAGATTTGGGAACTGAAAAGCAGATTTTGGCTCCTGCCGGCGCCCAAGCGGCTCAGCTGATCGCGAGGGTTTTGTTTGTGTTGCCAGAGCAGTGGCACCGGGGGAGAGCCGCGCTGAGCCGCCCTGCGCCTCCGGCTCTGAATGAGCCCTTTTGCTAGACACAGCCCTAATCCCTGCCGACACGCTCCTCCTGCACACTGCCACGGGGCACAGGGCGGGCACCACGGCCGGGACCCTTGGCGTGTCCTGCAGAGCCAGCGCGGGACGTGCTGTGCCCAGAGCACGAGGCCCCAGCAAGGCCACATTGCGGGGCAGGGCAGCACCATGCAGGAGGGAGCTGGAGCATCCCTGCTCCGTCCCCGTCACCCGGTACCCATGGGTACCCAGTCCCCTGGTGCTTACACACAGGAGGCAGGGCAGGAGCCTATTTTTGGGGCAGTTTGTGCCCACGCTGTCCCCTGTGCTCATGTCCCTACGTGAAAAACATGCCTTATGCTCAGCGCTGCACCTGCTGTGCTGCAGGGGACAAACACAGCACCCGCTCCTTGCCCTGCCTGTCCCTGCTGCATTTCCATCCCGCCCGGCCCTGGATGCTCCTGGCAGCTCCAGCACAGCCCAGCAGGGTTGTGCCAGGCTGGGGATGGCTGCCAGCCCAGGGCTCACCTCTGATGGGTGCACGGGAAGAGAGGGGAGATCCACGGCCCCCAGGCACGGGGCAGGCGGGAGCAGGGAGCCCAGCACCCAGGAAGGCCATAAATATGCAAAGTGCTAATCATGCTGTCATGGGAACACAGCGCCTGATCGGAACGGGGATAAATATTTAGACAGACGCTGTCAGCTCGCCAGGATTTGGCGTTTTTAATATATGTTATCTTATTTAAAGAACAGGTTTCCAGGGCTTGAGCATCCCTGGCACAGGCCAGGCGAGGGCAGGCGGAATGGGCATACGCCAGCAGTGGGGCACAGCACCGAGGGGTGATGAGGGGCAGCCACGATTCTGTGTCCCTGTGCCGACAGGAGATCCCTTCGCAGCGAGGGCTCGGCTGATTGATGCCGCTGGTCCAACCCAGCATCTCGCCGCTAGCACCCGCTATATTTATTAATTTGACATCTTCCACTGACAACCCTTTGGGGACAGGGCTGGCATAGTCCCTCGGAGGCTGGGAAGAGCCCATGGCTCCTCACAACCAGACAGCCTGACTCAACTCTCTTAGCAGCTGCTGTGTGAGGAGGGGGCTGGGCCCTCGACCCCTCCCCTGCCTCCACGCAGCCCACATGGGTTTTGCTTCCAGCTCCCGGAAACCAGCCCAGCTCCCTGCTTACCTTCGCGAGCCAGGAGAGGAGAATGGAAGCAAACCCAAACCTCAGCCTGGAGAGAGCAGGGTCACAGGGAGGACAGAGATGGGGTGGCAGGTGCTGACCGCAGCCCACGGGCCAGTGGAGAGGGTTTTGGGTGCCACCGCGGGGTCTGCATGCTGCCCGGCTGCCCACCGCCCCGCTCCAGCATTCCCCAGCCATTGCCATGCCAAACCCTCGCTCCCGTCGGCGACGACGGTGCGGCCGTGGGAAGAGTGACGCCGCTCCGTGCACACTCATGTGCACGCTCACGCGCTTCCAGAGCCTTCCTCGGTCAGCCCAGAAGAGAATGTCCCTGTCCCTCGCACCCAGCCCGGGTGTCCCCCGTGGGATGAGCTACCCGTCGCCAGGGGCCACGGCATTGCAGCCCCATGGCTAGGGGCTTCTGCGTGGGAAGGCTGCAGACCGTCCCCCCCCGCAGGACTACAGCCCCCACGGCAGCAGGAGGGGACTGCTCCCCTGGCCCCCGGACAGAGGTGTCCCCTGTTCCCGCTCCGGGACGCTGGGGCACACCCAGCACAACCCTTGGGCATGGGGAGGGGGGGGCTTTCCGCATCCCACCCAGCCCAATGCGCTGCCGGGGCTCCACCCGCAAGCCTGGGGCACCCCGAGCCGCGTTCCCCCGCGCCACGGTACCCCTCGGGCATCCCTGCATCCCACGGCAACCTGCAGGCTCCGCTGGGCATCCCTGCGGCACCGGTCCCCACTGCGGCACCGGGCATCCCCCCGAGCATCCCTGCATCCGCCCGGGCATCCCTGCATCCGCCCGAGCATCCCTGCATCCGCCCGAGCATCCCTGCGGCACCGGGCATCCCTGCATCCCCGTTCCCTTCTGCGGCCCCGAGCATCCCCGGCCCTTACCGGCAGGTGCGGGGCCGCCGCGGGCACGGCCGGGAGCGGACGCGGGCGCGGACCGCCGCCGCCGCTCCGCTCTTAAAGGGCCCGGGCGGCGCCGGTGCCGCGGGCGCTGCGGCGGTGCGGCGCGGGGCCGAGGCCGAGCGGCAAGGGAGGAGGGATGCTCCGGCTCCCGCTACCCGCCGTGCGCAGCGGGGCGGCACCGGCAGGGCGGGGACGGTGCCACACGCCCCAGTGCGACACCCGCACGGCGGGGGACACCGGCACAGGGCGGAGACGCCGCTCTCCCTGCCTCGGGGTGGCACCGACCCAGAGGGTTGGCCGTGCCCTGTGTGTGCCAGGTGTGTGCCCGCCCCGTGTGCCCGGTGCCCGCCCGGTGCCCGACCTCCCCGCCGTGCTCGGCGCTGCACAACCGCCCTCGGCGCTGCGCCCCCTGGCGGCGCGGCTGGAACCGGGCTCCCGCTCCCGCCCCCCCCCTCCTCCCCGTGCCCCGTGGTCTCGCCTCACCCCCCCCCCCACTCCCCGCACGTTAGTATCGCCCGCCGCCGCGCTCGTGCGCATGCGCCCTCCGGCGGACGAGGCTGCGCGCTGAGGCGGGGCGCCGTGCGCATGCGCAGCCGCAGCCCCGGGGTCCCGGCGCATGCGCAGAGCGAGCCGTGCCCCAGCGCCGGCCGCGGCCGCCGGTACCGGCAGAGAGCGGGGGAGGGGCGGGCTCCGGGCTCCCCCGCGGGACCAGTGCACGGGGGGGGGGCGGGCGTGGGCAGGGACCGGGACCGGGACCGGGTGAAGGCGTGGGGGGGAAGAGGGGCTGAACGGGCCCCGGCGGCGGCACCATGAACGCCGCGCAGGGCACGGTGGGCAGCGACCCCGTTATCCTGGCCACGGCCGGCTACGACCACACGGTGCGGTTCTGGCAGGCGCACAGCGGCATCTGCACCCGCACCGTCCAGCACCAGGACTCCGTATCCTTCACCGGGGCCCGGCGGGGCCGCTCCCCCGCCCCACCGGCACCGTTAGCTCGGTGTCACCCCCCGCGGTTGGGAGCACCCTGTCTCACCGGGCGGGTCCCGGCCGCTGCTTCTTCTTACCGACCTTAACGGGCGCCTGCAGCAGGTGAACGCGCTGGAGATCACACCAGACCGGAGCATGATCGCTGCCGCAGGTGAGCCCACCCGGCCCCCTGCCGCCCCGGGCACCGGCACCGGGCAGGGGGACGGTGGTCACCCCCTGCCCGGTCCTGTCTGCAGGCTACCAGCACATACGCATGTACGATCTCAACTCCAACAACCCCAACCCCGTCATTAACTACGACGGCGTGAGCAAGAACATCACCTCCGTGGGCTTCCACGAGGACGGGCGGTGGATGTACACGGGGGGGGAGGACTGCATGGCCAGGATCTGGGACCTGAGGTGGGTGTCCCCCCTCCAGCAGCGCCCCAGAGGTGGCGGAGCTGATTGCACGCTGTTAAACATGCTCCTTTCGCACCATTTTGTTGCAGGTCTCGTAACCTCCAGTGTCAGCGGATTTTCCAGGTGAACGCTCCTATTAACTGTGTCTGCCTGCACCCCAACCAGGTGAGCACTGGCTCCTCCGCGATTTCCCAGCTCCTGCTTTGCCGTGCCTCCTCCAGGTAGACCTGAGGGGCTGCGGAGTCTTACTCTGGCAAATGCGGCAAAAAATCTGGGGCTGGGAGAGGGTGGCCTTCCTGGTGGCACAGCCCCGCGAGCTCTTGGTGGCGTTGCTGGACAAGCAGCCGCCAGCTTCCCGCACCCAGGCTGCTGCTAGGAGCTTTGGGTCAGTGTGGGAACACAGCCCGCGTGTCACAGGAGCTGCCACGGCAGACACCAACGTTGCTTTGTGCGGTGGAGGAAACCTCCCCGAGCAGCGGCGCTGGGAGCGAGCAGGTACCGCGGGCTCACGTTGTGCCTGCAGCAGGCATCCATGCTGCAGCCCGCGGGCTTTGTCCGCTGAGCTCGTTTGCCAGCTGGCGTGTTTGTGCTAATTACCTGGTGGCTGTTGCAAAGGGAGAGCGTAGCGGCTGCGCTGAGCCTCTCATCCCGTAGGAGGGGACACTCCTTTGGGGCCATCTCTGTCCCAAGAACATAACCAAGGGGATGTGATGGGAGTGGAACGGGTGGCACAGCGTGGGCTGGGAAGCTTGAGGGTGGCACCGCTGCGAAGAAAAAGCATCTCAGGGCCAGTGGCGCCCGTTACCTTTAGGACTTTGGTCAGATTTGCTCAAGATTCTCCCGTCGGTTCAGACGCTGTTGATAAACAGGGGGATGGCAGGGGCTTGGGAAACGAGGCTGAAAGGGAGCGCGGTGCATTAGAGGGGACGGCGGTGAAAATCAATACGTATCATTGCAGTGTTAATAAGCCGTCTGGTCCATTTTGTATTCACGGCGCTGCAGGGTTTGATTGCAGACATGGCAGTGTGAACCTTGTGAAAAGCTGACTAATAGAAACGTTTCTTTGTGCATTTGATTTTGCAAGGTTTAATTTTGCAAGTCCAGCATTTCAGACCAGATTTGAGATCAATCTTTGGACCAGAGTTTACCCAAATGCTGCTGATGCTCCTATAGTGCTGCGTTGTGAGAATGTATTGCGTTAAAACAAATGCTGTTGTACATACATCTTACATGTGACATAATCACTAACGAAGATGCTGCCGCGTTGCAGAAGTGTTGGTTTGTGAGCAGAACACAGTAAACGAGTCCAAAGGTGGCAGTATTTATTCAGATAACTCTGGATTGCTCTGCAGTCTCCTGCTTCAGCATTGCTCATCCAGTTATCCGAGAGAGATTTCTCATGGCCTGGGAAAAGCCGTGATGGCTTTAGCAATTGCACTTACACCTGTAAAGAGCGGGCTAAGGACTGAGGTGTCCAGAAGATGCTTCTGCGCTGCGCAGTCAGCTAAATGTATCGAGCGATGGTTGTCTTCCTCAGAAAAAAGCCTTTGATCACAGGTACAGGATTAGCTGTGCCTGATGACCTGATCTCCTCTAGGGATTCTGCTAAAAATACGGACAGTGCAAGACTGTCGATAAAAGCCCTGGTTTTAGTGGAGAGCCGCCAGCATTATCTTGTGCTCTGAGCACAGGATCGGAGCCAGAACTCCTGCCCTTCAGCTGGCTCTTGTCCTTCCCCTGAGAAGGGGAGAGAGAGAAAAATCCATTTAGGCTTGTGTTTTTCAGGTATCTGTACACTCTTGAGTGCTTCAGTTGTTCACTGGCCAACTCATGTCTTAATGCCCGCTTCTCAGACGTGCTGAAAATAATTTGGCTTCTGTGGATGTTGTTTGGAGCTGTAGCGGTTCTGGAAATCAGGCAGCCGCTGTCTGCTCTGGGGTTTATAAAATTAGCAAACACTTCTGGAAAGGTAAACAGCCTTTTTGCAGAGTGTAACGTGAGATTAGCGCTCTGATGGCTCTCAGCGTACAGGAGTGGTCATCAGGCTGCTGGAGCTCTGAAACAGCCTTGTGCTGGGGAAATAAATAGGCAAAACAGGACCCTGATGCTTAAAACCAGAGCAGGGCTCCACGCGGTGCTGCACGGGCACAATCTGGGCATCGGCTTGGGGCTGCTGCTCGTGGGGTTCTCAGAGAGACGAGGCTGCTGTTTTCCTGCAGGCAGAGCTAATTGTGGGTGATCAGAGCGGTGCCATTCACATCTGGGACCTGAAGACAGACCACAACGAGCAGCTGATTCCAGAGCCCGAAGTTTCCGTGAATTCAGTTCACATCGACCCCGATGCCAGTTACATGGCGGCTGTCAACAGCTCGGTGAGCTCCGATGGCCTCGAACGCGGGATAGGATTTACGGTGCTCCGGCAGCTGCTGGGCTGTGCCTCCCGTGGGCAGAGGCAGATGGTTTGCACGTACCAGCTTTGCCCTGGCTTTGCTGTGCCGCGGTTGGACGTGGACAGACTGGGTTGCTTTTGGGTGGGTGACCACCAGCCCCGGCCACACATCCCCCTGTCTCGCCGCAGGGAAATTGCTACGTGTGGAACCTGACGGGCGGCATTGGAGAGGAGGTGACCCAGCTGATCCCCAAGACCAAGATCCCAGCTCACAACCGCTATGCCCTTCAGTGCAAGTTCAGCCCCGACTCCACGTGAGTGTGTGCCAGCCCCTCACCTAGCTTTCCTGGCAGGCAGAGACCAGCTGTGCCTCCAGCTGTTGGCTGATGCTGGTTCCACATGGGACCATGCAGATTCCCCAGGGAGGAGCGGGACAGGACACACTGGGACTGGGTTGCTGTCAGGGGCATCCCAGCTTCGTGCACCGGAATTTCGGTGAGCTTTGCTGCCACGAGCTGTTCTTACACCTGGGATCGAATTGCTGATCTCGGAGAGCAAAGTGGTGAATTCTGCGTACTCCCTCACTGAGTCTGGCTTGAATCTCGTAAGGCAGATGACATAGGTGTAAAGAAATCTCATCACAATGAATGCAGGTCTCCAGTTGATTACTGCTCCAGGCCCCCATTAACAAGAGGCCCTTAGGTGGACAGCGTGACTAATAAGGTTGCCCTCACATTTCTCTTCCTTGCAGGCTCTTGGCTACATGTTCTGCAGATCAAACTTGTAAGATCTGGAGGACTTCAAACTTCTCTCTGATGACAGAGCTGAGCATTAAGAGCAATAACCCAGGGGAAACGTCCCGGGGCTGGATGTGGGACTGCGCGTTCTCCGGGGACTCCCAGTACATCGTCACAGGTGAGGTGCTGCTGCACTCCTGCCCTTGGCCCACCGCTTGATTTGGGCTATGCCAGGCCCCCAGCAGCAGGGCCTGCACTAGCACAGGGCTTAGCGGTTTCTCTAACTGGGACATTGCCAAATGCTGGTGCACCAGTATGTGCGAGGAGACAACACCCAGCCTCGCGCCTGCAGCGCAGTCTGGTAACTCCCATAAGCATTTTGCCTGTGCTACAATAGGGCATCTGTTTAAACTGGAGAGATGATCTTCCTGTGTGCACTTTATTTCACCTGGTAGCAGCGCTGCTTGCCGTACGCAGCATGACAATCCCTTCAAAACATGTAATTTCCACAGTAACTTCTCTTTGAAATAATTAAAATCTTACGTAATACAGAAATGCGCTAAGCTTGCTCCCTTACCCGTCATCAACAGCCCTAATAATGGTGTTGAATGAAGCAGGAGAGAAGTCTTAGAATAATAAAATAAAAGTTTAAAGGGTAATGCAATACATCCCACTCCTCTCTTCCGTTTCTGTTCCAGCCTCCTCTGATAACTTGGCCAGACTTTGGTGTGTGGAGACGGGAGAGATCAAGAGGGAATACAGCGGCCACCAGAAAGCAGTCGTCTGCCTTGCTTTCAATGACAGCGTGTTGGGATAACGGTCACGTGTGGGAAGGAAAGGACATCTGCTTGTTTTCCCTTGTCTTACAGTGGCAAGGACCCTCTCTGGAGCCCGAGACATGCACTTGTAACCGTCCCCTCCTCTGATGGAGAGGGCTCGGTCTCTGGCAGAAGCAGCTGCATCTGCTTGGAGTGAGACCAGGCTTCAGCTCCGAGCAGATCATTACCGAAACGCGTGTGGCCTCTAAGGGAGGCCGCTTGGACAAAAGGGAATGGGAGAGGGAGGCACAGCCCCACTGAGGGGAGCTGGGTATGGTTCGGCTGGAGGAATCCCTGTGGCATCGGCTGCTGACAGCTTTGTGTTGTTCTTGTACCCCAAAGTGGAAAAAAAAAAAAATACCAGCCTTTCTACGTGACGGCATTGGCTGAGCAAAGAGAGGAAAGGCAGCTGTTGTCTTGTTTTGCAATCCCTTTATTCAAAGTGTATTTCACAGACTTGGAGAGCTGCACTCTTATAAAGCCAACCACCCCCAACAAATGTAATAACCTTGTGTTGAACAGGGCCTGTAGCCACAAAACACTAGCTGCTCCACGTGATTCCTCTAGGCCTGGGTCTCCTAATACCTACGAACAAGATGCAGCCCTGGAGCACAGCTGCAAATAAAGTGTCTGTACTGACAGTGCTGAGCCGAGTCCTGTTATTTTTCTAAGCTCTCCTGAACTGCACCGTGAAATCAGCAGGAAGCTTTTGGGGGATACTGTAGATGTTACCTTCCTCGTTGAAATCAGAGGCTTTTCAGGAATCTGGTTCAAGTATGTAGGGCAGCGAGAGGGCATCCGCAGCTGCCGGCCTTACTCAGGGAGGTAATAGAAGCAGATAGACACACAAATGTTGCTTGGAAAACAGATGTCAATGCAAAGGTAGATCAGCCGCTGCTTCCCCGGACCTGCCAAATGAGCAAGGACAGAAGCAGGATGAGAGGAATGCTTTGCAGTCCTGAGGATACGAGTCCCTGGGGAGCCAAACAGATGGGAAGCCTCAGGGAATGACCTTTCTCATTAAAGCTGGAGTCAGACGGAACAGAATGAGAGCTCGGCAGGCTGCTTTTGGTGAAGATGAAGGTGACAAGTATTAAGCCAACAGCGTCGCAGGGGACTGCTCAGTGTTGCGGTTGTGCCGTGCCATCAGGCTGCGCTGCCCGGGGAAGGGGGTGCGGAGCCTTTCCCAGCAGGTCGTGGGTACGAGCCAGCGCTGGGCCATCGCTGAACAATGGTTTGATTTTGAACTAGAGGTCACCTGTCCCGGACCTTGGCAGCCTGTCCCGGGACACGCATCAGATTTTGCGCAGCAGAGCCTGCTCCTCTTAGATGTACTAGAAACAACCGTGCTTCCTTCTTCTGCAAAGGGACGCGTACAACTTACCCTGCCCTCTCCTGACCCAGAAGATGGATGTCTGCTCGCACAGGGCTTGGACAGCCTCCCCCAGGCTTTTGGGGTCCACTTGTTCCCCTGCCAGAATGCCCAGGAACTCCCGGTAGTACTTGGTCTGGTTATTCTGATGTAGCAGCTGATCAGTCTGAAAGAAATGTTCCCGTTAATTCCTCCTGAGGCGCTTTGCCCCTCCTGGCGCTGCCCTCCGGCCCCACAGACCTGCTGTCTCTCTCCAGGCACCCAAGGAGCAGTCTCTACCCCAGCAGTAAGGGCAGGGATGCTCGCTCTGTCCGGAGCAGCCTCCTGGGGGTAAGGCTGGAGCGGGGACAGCCCGCGGCCCCTCGCGAGCCCTGCAGCTTGGGAAGCTCTTATGGGCGCTGCATCCCTACACTCCTCTGGGTTAAACACTGCCCATCGCTTTCCAGCCAGGTGGGAATGGCCGCCGAAGGGACAAGGAGCCCCCGAGGAAATGGAGAGCAGATGGTAGGGGCACAAAAAAATAAGGCCTTCTGTCTTCTTGAAACAGAATCTGCCCCCTGCCCACGCATCCATTAACATTTTGTTCGGAGGGTCCGTATACATGATTTACTCCCAACTTTTTCCCCTGTGAATTGGCAACAAACCCCCTTTGTTTTTTGTTTCCCGGAATTTTGAGCAGGTAACAGAATCCAGTGGGAGCGGGTCCTGCGAGAGCCCTGCTATTCACCTCTGTGGGACACATCCCCCTTCCCCAGCCTGCTACTCCGCTGTTTCTCACAAGATAAGATGTCGGTAGAACCGGGAGTTGCTGCTCTGAGCTCGTGCGCTGCAAGCCCGGGACTGCAAGACAGAGCTCTGCTCCTGCGTAAGATGCCAACCCAGCCCTTCCCCAAGAAAGCTCTCAGAGCCCCCCAAAATAGGGGGCTGCCACTGCTACCCTGCTGCTGGGAGAGCCCAGCGTTCATTTAGACACACTTGGGATGCTGATGTGCAAGAGTCACCACCGTGAACACAAACCCATGCAGGACAGGGCCTTCAGCAAGCTGGGATTCTGTGCAAAGCCCAATTCACCACCCCCGTCAGCTCAGCCACCCCCGGGGAACAGTCCCAGCAGCTGCTCACTCTTTGCTCAGACGTGTTGAGAGATGTCTGCAGGGTCTGGTGGTCCCAGGCATCCATCCTCCTCAGGTAGCACGCGTGTTGCTCCACCGGCTTGTAGCACACGTAGCCCTGCAAGACAGATCATGCCCTGTTACAGCAGGCAGCGGCACGCACCGCAGCTGTCTTTAGAGCCAAAAAAACAGACATTCCTCCTTTTGCCCTGCATTGTCTTTCCTAACTAAAGGTGCTGAGAAAGGCACCAAACAGTAGTAGCTGGTAGATGTTTTTCCTGGTCTACACCTCCTGCTCCCACCCCAGCGGCTCTTCTCTCAGCAGCCTGGGCTCCTCCGCTCGCATCCCCGCTAACGAGGCAGGTAATTATCCCAACACACTTACGTTCCTGCTGTCATACAGCACCACGGCGGTGTGGTTACTCTGCGAGGTTATGTAGTAGGTGACAGTGCTCCTGGACTTGTCCACCAAGGCTGTCTGGTTCCTCAGCGGGTCTTGCTGGCCCTGGAGCGTTAGCCGGACGAGCTGCGAGCCATCCTGGGCACAAAGAGGGTGAGGGCAGCACCAACCATCAGCTGTTTAGCGCTCATGCACAGCATCTCCCTGCCAACATCCCCACCCGGACCCTTCGCTGGTCCTTGTTGCTTCTCTGAATTATTTAGCAGCAGAGAAAAGCGGGCCCTGACCCAAGGGAGGGGGGCAGATCTGGGAAGCAGACCGCTCTCCATCGCGCAGGGCTCGGGGAGAGGCGCCGGTGCCCCTCGCGCCGAAGGCACCCACCCTGCCTGGGTGCTGCTGGAGGATGGGGACAGGGGACTCGCCAGCCTCTGCCGCTGCCACGCACGGCGGGAGGCTGGGATCTGCGTCCCCGCCAGCACGGCTCGCTGGCAGCAGACACAGCAGACACGCTCCCCCTCCGTCTCGGAGGCCACAGCCACACGTTGGAACGCGCCTGCTTAGCAAAAATACCAGCTTGCGGCTATATTTACAAACGGTGCGCTGAAGTTCCTTTAATTGGAGCAACGGCTTCTGGCAGGTGCGTTGCAGGGGTGAGACAGCCGCTGCTCGGCTCCCTGCCTGCAGCGCTGCCGCCTTCCTGCCCTCCTGCCTGCAGGCTGCCTGCCACGGGGGTAACCCGCCAAACCCAGCCTCGTCTCACCCCGTTCCTCCCTCCCGGCACAAATCACGGCTGTGGGCAGGAGTTTTCCTGCCTGGATCGGGATCCCTTACCTGGGCAGAGCCGGGGGAGAAGCTGAGAACCCCCACAATGCTGATGCCAACAACTGCGAAAAACAAGGCAACGGATAAGATGATCCAGAACGTCCTGGATGGAGCTGTGAAGTGTGCTGCCGCCCTCCTGTCCTGGGAGAAGGAAAGAGCTGGAGTTAAACTTAACCCTTCTGCTGGTTGTTCTTCACCATGAAACGCGCTTCCCGCTCACAACAAATCACTGTGCAAACCGCTGGGGTTTGAACGCAGAACTGCCAGAACATGGCGGCAGCCCCAAAATAATGCCGCTTTTATCCCAGAGCGATGGAGTTTCAGATCCGACATCCCAGTAACCAGCACCCCCACAGCCGAGCACTTTCCTCCTGCGGCCAGGGGAGTGTGCAAACGCTGCCCGCCCGCCGAGGAAGGGCTGGAGCAGGAGGCTTTCCGCAAACAGGGGCGGCTGCTGCTGCGCTTTAGCAGCAAATTAAATTATTTCGGTTTATGGAGGAAATCCCCGGGAGAACCATCAGCATTTGAAACAGGCCCCATGCACAGTGATCCTGCTTCCTTGCCCCTCTGTGTGTCTGGCTGTATTTTATTTTTCTTGGTAAGTTGTTCTCCACGGAAACCAAGCAAAAGAGCTTGGCATCATGCGGCAGTTCTAGTGGCTCGATTAAAATTCACTTTAATTCTTATATTGAAACAATTCAATTTAACCTAATGGCACATGAAAAGCATTTTTACAAAGCAGAAAGAATGTGCTTTCAATAAGAGAGTTTCGACCACACTAAAAAAAATAATCTGTTTTTCAATCTTCTAAAGCACATAGAGAAATTCAATAACTGCCCATGGTTAGATTTGCTACAGCTGCCCAAACTCTTCAAGCCTCTGGGTCAGTTACTGATCTTTTTCGGTGATACGTAACTTCCAGATACATTCCACTAGAAAAACAGCGAGTGTTAACGAAGTTAAAACTGTGCTTAGCTGAAATCTTCTCAATTCCAACGCAACAGAGCCCAAGCCCTACAGTAACGGGCAGGGTTTCAATAGCTAATGAAATTCCCTCGGGTGGGAAAGGTGCAAATAATGAAATCCAGCGACTCCTGTCCCTCGTCAGGCTGCGGTTCACGTGTGCTCGGGCATCCCGAGCGGCTCTGCAGCCTGCGAGCCAGGGTTCTTTGGCATCTCTAACCTGACCGCGCTGCCCTGCCTTGTTACACAATCGGTTTATGCCGTGTAAGTCCGGGCACTTACAAGAAAATCCAGCTGATGGAGTCAGCTGCCTTACAAGGAGCTGAACTGTGGGGTGCTGAGGTTGGGGATGAACAACACCTTACCAGGATCCACGGGAACGGCAGGAGCTCAGCCCCTTCAACAGAGGAATCAAGCAAGCACAGAGCGGGGGCTCTCTGTGCGACAGCTGGGGGACTGGGGATACTCACTGCAGGGACAGCATTGCCGGTGCCGTTCCTACCCTCCATCGTCCGCTTCAGATGAGGACCTCGCTCCTGCAGCTCTGCCGCCTGACGACACACAGACTGTGCATGATCCCAGGCTCCAGGCACGCCTGGGAAACCTAAGCGTGCATCTGCCAAACGTAAATAGGTGTCCCTGGCAGCCAAAGGGCTGCCCAGCCAGGAGCTCCTCAACTCAGAGCTATGGGGAGGGTGAAACCTTAGAGCTGCCACCTGGGGAGAGGAGAAGGGAAAGGGGGGGCGGTAAAACCCAGGGCTGCGGAGCGATGCTGTCAGTGCATAAAACCACTCTTCCTGCTCACCTTGCGAGGCGACTGGAGCCGGGCAGGTGGAGGACAATCGGGGGCTTTGTGTCAGCCCTCCCTGCTGGCAGGCCCTAACAGCGGGACCGGGTAAGTCTCATTAAGAGATACAATGAATAGAGAAAAGTGGCAGCCTGCCCTTGTCATCAGTTATTTCTACATTTCAACATGAACTTTGTGCTGCCGGAGCTCCGTGGGCTGAAGCCAACTGTTTATCCTGCAGGCTGCTGCCCTGCAAGCCTCGGCTGCACAGACACGCTTGTGTTCCACCTACGGACCTCGCTCCGTCCAGACCCCAGGGAAAAGGATCTCCGCTACAAAGTCATCACCACAACCTGAGCTGCGCTCGTGCTAACACCCGCGTCCCGTGATGAGAAACGCCCCGTGGGGAACAGAGATCCCAGGTCGCCAGACTGTGATTTTTCTGAGTGGTCCAGGAGCCCCCCTGAGAACTTTGCGATTTTGAGATCTGCCAGACAGACACAACCGACTGAATGAAGGCAAGGAAAAGCTCAACAGAATTCCTTCATGTGGAATCCATCAAGGGAAAATACGGCTTTTAGACATTTTCCTGTCAAACGTGGCCCAGGACTGATCAAACTCAGCCAGAAGGCGGCTCATCTTGGGAGTTTCTCGTCATCAAAGCACTAGCAGCTCCTCTCCCTGCTCACCTTCTTTCCTTCTGTAAGTCAGAAATGAGCTATTTCAGTAGAAAATCACCATTTTGTTCTGGCACACTGCTTCTGTGGCCAGCGTGAGCCAACCAGCCATCACGGTCACTCCTCTAAAACAGCAAAACTGAGAGTGCAAGATTGCAGCGTCCCGTGCTGCAGCTCTGATGAGAACGGGAACGGTGTTGGAACAGTCAAAACCCCAATTCTGCTTCTGCAAACCGAGGCGTTAGAGACCAGGCAGCGCTCCCTGCAGCACAGCCCGCTCACTGGCTTCTGCTGCAGCCGAGCTCAGCACAAGAAATCTGAAAAAATCGCTGCCACACGCAGACGGGGTGTTCTCCCCATTGAGATTTTAACAGCCTCACAGCAGACACTTTTCTTTAAGAAATTTATGCCCTGCCAACGTAAGGCCCAGGAACGAGGCAAAACCCTCTATAAAACATCATTTGTGAAAGAATTATTGTGAAGGGGAAAGCATTCTGCACTGTGCTCTGCTCTTACTCAAAGGAGCAAATCCCAGCCCATGCTAAGAGCCCCGCACAGCTCTGGGGGCTTGAACCAGATATATACTCCAGAGCTTGGATTTCTTTCCCCGATGCTGCACATGAGGAGTAAAGACGATGATACACACAAACTGCGCCCCTAACTCACAGGATTTCCACACAGCTGCACCAAAGCTCACAAAGAGACCGCAAAATAAGACACCACCAGGGGAAAGCAGGTTTCTAAGTTTAATACGGATTCAAGTAGAGGCTTAAAAACCGTTTGGAAGTTGATACAGAGTTTAGAAGCATGACCGACACCTTCAGCAGCACATTTCAGCATACACGAATTGAGGTAATGGTTCCCTTGTACAGTGCTCGGCAGGGACAGTGCGCTACTTGAGCAAGGCTGAACGCCTCTCTTGGCATTTACTACTTTATTTGACATATTCTGAAATTATAAGCACCAGATACAGGAACCGAATGAACGAACACACCATTTTCGGACCCTACCTGCAGTAAACCCATAATGTCCATTTCCATGTTACCCAGATAAAGTGAAAAGTTCTACCTCTAAGTATTTCTCTGTGACTGTGTAAACCTTCTAGCTGGAGACTGGAAGAGGGAAGAGATTACCCGTGCTTCCTTACACAACCCCCAGCTACAAAGGAACACCCTTTTACAAGACCAACTAATATTCTGGTAACACCGAAAGACAATACGAACTGCACGGTTATTGCTGTACAAACAAGGTGGCAAGTCTACTTGTGTTGAGTATCCGAGTGGAAGGAAATGGCACCGACACACTGCTAGAGCTGTTCAGCCGAACAGTGGGAGAAGAAGGAAGGCCGGTGTTTAAATTTATCTGCTGACAGTGGAATCTATGGAATAAAAGCATGTTATTTGCATATATAATTTTTCACTTAATTCTGTAATGCAAAAGCTTTCAACTGTGGCCTTCGATTCAGCCAGCATAAAAATCTACCCCGTAGTCTGAGCATCACCCAAACCCACCTAAAGATCAAAATGAAATTATCACCTGAGCAAGCAAGCACTCCTCTTCAGAGAAGCAACTGGTGCCAGGCCCCCACGCCAGACACACGTGGAAGATATTAACGTCAGGTATTTAAAGGAAGCACGTGCCATCGCCACACACAGCCAGTATGCTCTCAGGCTTATTTCGGTGGAAAGCTGTACTGTGCACTACATCCATCCCCCCTGGATCGAGTGTTAATTCTGATTCTGCAGCTAAAGCCAAGGCAAGCGGCTATTTTGATGCTGAGGGAAGTACAAGGACTAACTCGGTACTAATCCAGTTATTTCTGGGAAGCAGCAGTAGTGAAGGACGTCCTATGTGGTTACAGACTTTCTGCATCACCAAATGCAAAAGCTGAGGAGAATTAAACCTACTGTGACCAGTACATTCCTCCTATCCTCCCTTCTGGGAAACAAGATATATTATCATATACTATACTTAAGTTTATATTTTAAATATATTCTGATATATATTTAGGATCAGGGTAGTTCTTGTATGTACATGTACTTTACACATACATCCAACGCTTGGACAAATACACTATACAGAAGACACCGTTTGTGTTCTGCGAGTGGAATCATGCTAATCTGCATCACAAGTGCAATTTGCAACGGTCAAATAAAGGAGACAAGATTTCAGTTTCTGTGACCTGACGCAGTGGGCTGCACTGCTTAACAGGACCCCATCTGGAAAAAAAAAAAATATATTTTTTTAAAAATCAACCTAAGGCTAAGCGCTAATTCCGCTAGCCACCACAAGCTTTTCCAAACACAGCTGCTAAGTTACTTCACACTCCAAGAGTCTTTTCCCTGAATAAACCAGACAGAGCCACAGCTCGTCCAGGCGAGGACACACCACAAGATGTGGGGTTCTTTTCCTCAGATCAACCAGCTCTACTTTCAACTCAGTCTAGAGGACAACGTGACATCATATATCACAAACATTTGGATAGATGTGTTGCTTATAATTTAAAAAAAAGCCCCAAGCCCACAAGACGTGGGTGACACCATAATGCCCTCTTTGTTTCAAAGTGCATTTAAAGACTGAGATGTAAACAAAATCATATTGAGAGGACAGAAAGGTTAAAAAGCTAAGGGTTGCTAACTCCAGGTGGTATCCTAGTGAGTACATTACTGTCACAAGGTGATTAACAGGGGCCCTCCTTGGGGTACCGCTGCAGAGGCTGCAAGCACTTCGCTATACTAATCCCCCAGTGCAGGGAGAAGGTCGGCTATGCTATCGACATAGTAATCAGGAACCAGGCTCTGCCTGGCAGGACAGTCGCTCTCCTGGTGGCCCTTCACTTCGTCCAGTGTGGTGACCCCGGTAAGCGTCAGCAGGGTGGTGAGGCCGCAGCTATTGCCCATGAGGATGTCTGTGTCCAGCCGATCTCCCACCATGATGGTACGAGCAGGATCAATGTTGAACTCGCTCACCACACAATCAAACATGTACCGGTTGGGCTTTCCTATGATGAACGCCTCGCGTTGGGCTGCCGTCTCCACTGCTTTTACCAGGCAGCCAGTCCCTAGGGAGAGAAGAGAAAACATTGATTAGAGGCTGCAGGAGATTCTTGGTATCCACACGAGCTGATACAGAACCGCAGAGTGTTACAGACAGGACAGGCAGAGTCCCAAGAGAGGCGGTGCACAAAACCTGCCAGGAGGCTGGAATACCATCCCACATAGAGACCAAAAAGGAACCGCTATTCCCCGAGTAAAGGATCAACAAGGATTCCTCCCCTTTGGAGAGCGCAGTAAGGAGCAGGGGAAGCCCAGGCTCCTGGATAATGCTACACTGAGGTGCAATGAGATGCAGGGCTGGGCCCGGGGGACCCTCAGAGACCAGGGATTTGCCACGGGTGGCTCTGAATGGGCAGGGGCCACCACCCCGCACCCGCCGGGCAGTAGACAAGGCGCCCGCACGCCCCCCCGGCCCTGCATTCCCCCCGCCCCGCGCACCGGGGATGGCGGTGCCGCCCTCGAGCGGGAGCCGGTGGTCGCGGTTGGTGCCGACAAGGAGGCAGTCGGGGCCGCCGCGCAGTAGGTAGCGCAGGGCCTGGCACAGCTTGGCGTAGCTGAAGTGCTCATCGAAACCGACCAGGACGGCGCGCACGGCGGGGTCGAGCGGTGCCTGAGCCCAGTCGGCGGGCGAGGGGCCGGGCAGGGCGGCGGGGCCGGGCCCCAGGTGCGGGATGCCGACGGCCTCCAGCTCGGCGGCGAGCGCGGGACTGCCCAGCACGTAGGCGGCGGCGCCGGGCGGCAGGGCTTGGCGGAGGTAGCGGGCGGCACAGTAGGCCGAGCCGAAGACGTGGCGGGGCTCGGCGGGCGGGAAGCCCAGCTTCCGCAGCTTCTCAGTGTAGGCCGCGCGCGTCCGGCTACTGTTGTTGGTCACGTAGCAAAGGCGCTTGCCCGCCGCCGCCAACCGGCTCAGCGCCACCGCCGCGCCGCTCACCGCCGCCTCGCCCCGCCACAGAACGCCGTCACAGTCGAAGAGCAGCGTGTCGGCGGCGCTGAGCACGGCGCGGGCGGCCTCGGCCTCCAGCCGCCGGCACTGCCGCGGCCCGCCGCCTGCCATGGCCGCCATCTCCGCCGCGCCTCAGCCGCGCGACCTCCCCCCGCCCGCCCCCATTGGCCGCGCCGCGCCGGCCCCGCGCCCCCATTGGGCGGTGGCAGCGGCGGCCCCGCCCACCCCACCGGGAGCCGCACTCGGTGCCCTCTCCCGCCCTTCCGCCCGGCGCCACCGGCTCGCTCCGCTCATTGGTCGCCCGCCTCATCGGCCCACCCCCTGCGCGCTGCTATTGGCCAGAAGCGCGCGGTCACCCGAGGCGTTTCGCGAGCCATTGGGCTGTCCAGCCGCCCCGCGGGCTCGTTAGGTAACTCGTTAGGCAACTCGTTAGGCCCCGGTCCGTCCGGGCACGGAGGTCGGAGGTCACCGGGGCCTGCGGAAGTCGGGCACTTAGCGCCGTCCAACGGCACCCGGGCCGCGGTTGGCCCCGGAACCCCCGCGTGGGGCCGCGTTCCCCGCCGAGCCCCCGTGGCGGCCCGTCCCGCGGCACGCGGCCCGTTGTTATGACGACACGGCCGTAAAGCCGCCATCTTGGCGGTGCGGCTCGTTGCGACATGGAGGCCGCGATGGCAACGAGCGCGGGGCCGGCGGGGCTTACGGCAGCCGCGGCCGAGAAGCGGGAGGGGGCGGCGGCCGCGGGCTCCAGCTCCGCCGCGCCGCCCGCCGGCCCCGCCACCTTCCTCAGCCTCCCGGCGCCCTTCAGCGAGGAAGGTACCAGGAGCGGGGCGGGCGGTGCCGCCGCCACAGGGCCCCGGCCGGAGCCGAGGGGAAAGCGGAGCCTGGGGGGCGGCAGGGCCCGTCGCGGGGTGAAGGGGGGCCGGTCTGTGGTGGTTCTGTCTGCGGGGAGTCTCCGGGGCCCGGCCGCCGGGGGATCGCCCCGCTCCGCCCCAGAACCCGCTTCAGGGCAGGGGCGAAAACACCCCTCGGTACCCCCCGCCCCCGGGTCCCTTCTCTGCGGGCACAGCAGCTCACCGGGCCGAGCGGAACAGAAGTTTTCGGTGTAAACGGTGCCGTGTTTTCCTAAACCGATGACTGAATTTTAAATCCTAGATGAAGATGACGTGCATAAGTGTGGTCGCTGCCAGTCGGAGTTCACCTCCTTGGAAGAATTTGTGCAGCACAAGTTACAGAAGGTCTGTCAGCGCGCTCCAGAAGCTCTGGCTGCTGCATCAGCAGGTCTCCTCAACCAAGAAGTACAAAAGGTGACAGCAGGCTTCTCCTCAAGCCGTGGCTCAAAATAATTAGGATGCAACGGTCTGTTGGGTTGGAGGGGAGAGAAAAGAATACAATGTTTTTAAAGGTAATAAAACCTTTCTGCTAAAAATGTTATCTGTTACAGCAGGTCGTTCCTTCTGTCGAGGAGTCCATAACTGTTGCTCATATAGTTGTTGAAGCATCTTCAATAGCAGAGGAAATCAGCAGCGCATCAGCTATAGTAGGTGAGCTTCGAGACGCTTGCCTTTATACCCCTGCTGGGTTAGGAACAGTTTGCTCCTCTGGTGTCCTCTTCTGTTTGATTTGTGTTGTACTTGGATATGTGACACCTCGGTGTCACTGTGACTTGGGACTGAGCATTACCTCAAAGGTGCGAGAGAGGCATCCCTAGAACAGCTTTGCAATTCTCTCCGCATTAATACAAATTAGATTTAAAGCTCTGTTCCAGGAGTATCCATTTTAATATTTATGCTGCAATAACGAGAACTTTGCAAAGACCTGTGTTCCAGACTTAAAGTGACTCTTTCTCCTTCTGACTGCGTTAAATGCTGAAACAGTAAATTGCTCTAGTTGTGTAAAGTTCTCTTCTGTAAAGAACATAACTGTCTCTTTATCCTGTTCCCAGGTAGTGGGCACATCAAAGAAGTCATTGTTGCAGGAGACCATGTTTTTGAAAACCCAAATGGTCATGTTGATGGGGAAGTCACTGAAGAGCAAAGCAACCCTGACGATCAGGAGCAGGATATTTCCACAGAGCTGATAAAGGTTAAGCTGCTGGTTAATAAAGAAGGGCGATATGTATGTGAATTATGCCAGAAGACATTTAAAACAGTGAGTATCACTTCTGCTGTGTCTGGGTTAGCGAGTTGTTTAGGCTAGCTGTGAACTAAGATATCTAAAGGCTCGACGTGCTTCTCTGCTGCATGTTACACTTTCAAAAGGACAGTTCTAATTTCAGAAGGAGCATTGTTGTTCTGTACAGTTGAAACGTAAACTCTTTAGCTATTTGGAACATCTTTTAAAGTAAAATTCTTTCTGTAGGCAAGCATCCTCAAAGCTCACATGATCACTCACAGCAGCAGAAAGGACTATGAATGTAAACTCTGTGGAACTTCCTTCAGGACAAAAGGGTCTCTGATTCGACACCATCGGCGTCACACTGGTAAAACAGCTCTCCAAAATAAGAGTTCCTTGTTGCTGGAGTGCACTGTGCGTGGTTATCTAGCTTCCAGTGGAATTTATTGCTGCTTTCCATCTGCTGCCGAGCTCAGACCATGGAGCTCCCCAATGTTTGGGGTGCTGGGAGGCAAAACAAGGTTCTGGGATAAGCACAGTCTGCTCGCTGTAGAAAGCTGAAAGCGTTCTTCTAGCAGTTTATCGCCTAGAGCTAATACTGGCCATGGTTAATTTAATACTGTTGTTTTGATTCTTGTCATTTCCAGATGAAAGACCTTACAAATGCAAGAAATGTGGGAAAAGCTTCCGGGAATCAGGAGCTTTGACTCGGCACCTGAAATCTCTGACACCTTGCACTGAAAAAATCCGCTTCAACATGAACAAAGAAATAGTAGTCAATAAAGACGATTTGCCAGCAGGTCAGTGATGCTTGCATTGCATCTGATAAAACCGAGCATGGTCCTGGCACTTGACTATAAATTCTTTCTCAGTTATGAAAAAAAGTTATTTCTTAGGTATTCAGTTTATAACTTCTATCCAGCATTAAAGTAATTTGTAGAGGTAAACTATTAACCTGAAGCACATGTAGCCAGGTGTTGGCTGTGAAGAATGTTTCAGAATCTGGTACAAAGATGGCTTTAACAGGCACCTCATATTGTGATACACATTTTGTGTAGGGCACAGCAAATTGGTGAGGGGTGGCAGTATGCCAAGTGATTTATTGTGCTGCTTTTCTTGAAGGATCCTGTAGTTCAAACGCAGACACCGTTGCATCAATAGCGAGTGAATCCATCGAGACTTCACCTGTCATTCACCTTGTGACAGATGCAAAAGGAAACGTTCTTCATGAAGTCCATGTCCAAATGCAGGAACTTCCTGTTGTAGATGCGAAATCCCTGGACCAAGACGTGAGTGTCATTTCTCTTAAATATCCTTCATGTGTTTTATGCAAAGAGGTATTTTGAAGTATTTCACCTCATAAACAAAATTTTCTTAGGTGCTAAGAATAAATCCGTGCGGTGGAAGTAAATGGTTAATTAGCTTCTTTTTCATCTGAGAATATAGAATGCAGACTCTGGTCTGACCTTGTCTGGCCATCTGCCACTGCTGAGCTTAGCAGCACGTGTATAGCGTACACCCTACACAACCAGATACACTACGTATCTGGACGATACAGAAAATTAGAGGGTGTTTTTGATGACTATTGCCTGCTACAAGACTCTGGTAGGAGCAAAGGCTTCTTATCCCTTGGACTATATGTTTTTAGAGTACAGAATTCAACTCCCTCCCCAATCCGAGATCATTCCCTTGTTGGGCTTTCAACCCTGTATCACAGCGTTACACACCCTAGAAAGAATGACTGTCGGAGCAATGTTGCTGTAAAGAAAGGGCTAACTGTGTTATTTGCTGTACCAATTCCGGACTATTTATTCCTTCAGCAATCGCATCCTGAGGAGCTGCCGTGTGAGGGGGAAGTGAACAGTGAGAATCTGCTGAGGCAGGCCATGAGGAATTCGGGTATTGTGATAGAGAGAGTCGCTATGGAGGAAATGCAAAAGCCAGATGAGCCTGCTGTAGCTGCTACAGAAGAACTAGAGAATGAAGTGGTGGAAGTAGAAGAGGAGTCTTGTGGGGAACAATGTGTTGAAGTAGAACAAGTGGAGTCTGTATGTTTGTATTCCATAAATAGATTAATTTTTAAATCTTCCTTGCCTGCGCTTGGTTGTGGACAGCCCTGTTAGCCTCACCACCCTGCACGTTACCCTCAGCGCGTTTCTCCCTGTGCCTGGTTTTTTATGTCAATTTTTATAGTTATGTTTCTCACACATGCTTTAAGTGTAGCGTTAATATGCATGTGCACGCTCTCTCTTCTGTTAACAATATAGATCTATTTCTTGTCAAAGCTGGAGTGTTTAATTGGGAATTTGATTAGCAGCACTTTATTTATATGCACTAGTATAACAATATTTATGTTTTACTGTTTTCTTTCTGACAGACAGATGCAGAAAGAACAAATGGGTACAAAAGTTACATTTGCCCACACTGTAATGAAGCCTTCAGTGAAGCTGCTTCCCTCGAAACACACATCAAAGGTCATTTAGGTAAAGTTCTACTGCTTATGCTGTTTTCTAAAATGCACTGTCTTACTATGATCTTAAGCATAGTACAGCTTGCTTTGTTTCAGATTCCTTCCTTTACGTGGCTGTTAGCCATGCAAAATCAATTGATTCTTAACACACAAATATGAAAAGGTTTACTTTGGTTGAGCTCTAGAATAGAGGGTAAAAAGAAATACTAATTCCATGTTTTATGGCCTGCACTGCATCCTTGAAAGTAGAGTTTTGTGATGAGGCCAATAAAAAGGTTAGTGAGCCAGAATAGGTCGACAGGCTGGAACTCCTGCTTGAAAGGCACCAAAGGCCGGAAGAGCAATATTTGAGCAGAATTCACTTATGAATGAGACAAAGCCCATACACGCAATTGAAAAATAGAATTTCCCACCTTCTCTGGGCTAATTATTTTCTAATAATTTTCCTATTTTTGCTACAGCTTGTACTAGATACTTGCTATTGCTGGTTGTCCCGTATGAACCATGCGTTCTCTCTCTTTCTGTCTCTAGATTACAAGCCTTTTAAGTGTGAAGAGTGTGGCAAAGAGTTCACCAAGGGCTATCTGCTAAAAAAGCATCAAGAAGTGCATGTCAATGAACGGCGTTTCCGCTGTGGAGAGTGCGGCAAGCTCTACAAGACCATTGCACACGTGAAGGGGCATCGAAGAGTGCATTCTGATGAGCGGCCGTATTCCTGTCCCAAGTGTGGCAAGCGGTACAAGACAAAGGTGTGCCTCCCTCACAACACACTTGCCTTGAGGTTTTCCTTTCCAGAGCCAGGGACTGGGAGAAGTCAGGAGGCTTTGCTCCTGAAAGAACAAATGCCAGCTCGCCTGCCTTTTGTAAGAGCAGAAGCTCCAGAAGGAGCTTTTGTTTTAGTGGGGAAAAGAGGGACAGTCTTAATAAAACCTTCACATTTGTGAAGAAACTGTTCCTTTGTGTGTGAAAAAATTAAATAGTAATAAACCCAAGTATTTACCATATCTTACATGAGAAGAAGCCCTCAAAGGTGTTGAATTTTACCCTAGAAGCCAAAATACTGCTTGCTTGAGTTTGTCATTCCCTTTATCTGCCCTTCTCTTGCTTCTCTCTTTTTACAGAATGCCCAGCAAGTTCATTTCCGTACGCATTTAGAGGATAAGCCTTATGTCTGTCAGTACTGCAGTCGAGGCTTTCGGGAAAAGGGCTCACTGGTCCGCCACATCCGGCATCACACGGGGGAAAAGCCTTTTAAGTGTTACAAGTGTGGACGAGGGTTTGCAGAGCACGGCACTCTTAACAGGCACTTAAAAACCAAAGGTGAGATGGCAAAGCTCGTCTGCATTGGATGTGTTTTGTTCTAGAATTTGGTTTGGACAAGCTGCTTTTTGGCTGAAGAGTGGATGTAATGACCTTGGTCCAAGGCTACTCAGTTATCCGCATCTCAGTTGCATCAGAAGGAGATGCGTTATTTTATTTTTTTTAATCTACATTAAGGAATATTTCTATTGTGATCTTTCTGACCAAAAATGATGTTGAACAGCCAGCCATAAACCAGTTCTAATATAAAATCTAGATCACGTAAATAACGACAAAGATAACAAAAATAGAATTTGCATTAAGGATCTTAACTGCAGGAGTGCTGTGGGCTCCCTGCTCCAAACTCTGGCTTAAGTGGTCTCGGCAGTGTCAGCACTGCCCTAAGTGGGGAAGACAGACCCTACCCTGTACAAGAGTCTACCCCAGACTGTAAAGTGGTTCTGTTCCAAGGCTGTACACAAAGAGGGAGAAAATTAATGTTTTCGCAAAGTAATGCTAGAGAGAGGTTGATTACTGTATTGGGAAAGAGGTGAGGAGACTGTAAAACTTACATTGTTACGGTTAAAGTTGCCAATTGGGTGTTTTTGGCATTACATTTGTACTAGTTTTTGGGGTTTATGAAATCCTGTAAAAAACACAAAGTATGGATGTTCTGCAAGGAAAATGTCTTAAGCAGAGTTTTAACTTCTCACAGATAATCTTGTTTGATTGGATTAGTCGTACTGGACCCGCTGCTCTTTAGCTCCTAAGCATGAATTTTCAAAATTCTTCAGGTAGTGATGATGACGTATTGAGATTGTAAAGGACAATACAAGTTTACTGGAGGAAAAAAAATAGTTTCCTAGATATATACTGAAGTGTAATGCATAAGCAGAAAAGATATACCACTTAAAATATAAAAGTCTTACCGTATGTTCTTCGCGTACGGCTTTTGAAATCCTGCATGGTTCTACGCATCTGAACTTAGTTGTGTATTTTTTGAAGTCACACTGGACAGTTGCTCTGCTCGAGGCTCAGTCCTATTGTCTGGTGTCATGTAGGCCTCTCGTAGGCCATTATTTGTCCTGTCTTGGTGGGATGAGAGGCTGTTGTCTGACTGCTGGTTGCTTGTCAGTGACATCCTGTTAACAGGGTCTCGTTTGTGCTGTGTAGTATTTTCCAGGTATTCCTGTATTTGAGATGGTTATGAAAATTAATGTTTTCCTGGCATTTTTGGAATACCATTCAGGTGGCTGCCTGCTTGCTTTGAAAGAGGTGGAAGAAGTGATGGTGTCTGAGGAAAGTCAGTCAGCTGACAACTTAGCTGCAACAGTCATTTCTGAAGATCCTCACACTGTTTTGGTAGAGTTTTCTTCAGTGGTGGCGGACACTCAGGAATACATCATCGAGGTAAGAGGTGGGGCAAACAGCCTTCTCATTCTGAACTTACCATGGTATTTTGTCAGTAAAAACTGCAGTCGTGCATGTTCATCATCTAAGCTTTTGGGAGAAAGTAAAACAGGATCTGGCCAATGCTATCCCTGCCTGCATGACCCTAGGAATAAGTAGGATTAACCTTGTTCAGAAGGAGAGCACTGGGAGCCTACTCGACGGTCTCCGTATCTCAAAGGAAGATCCTTTGAAGTGGAAGATCCTCCACCCTTCTGAAGCCCTGCACATAACGTAGGCAGGAAAATGAGAACGCAGTGAAGATTGACAGTAGTTCATCACAAGGCTGAGACCAAGAATTTCTGACCATACCAGATTTTATGTCCTCACAAACTTGCTTCAGCTTTCCCTCAACTTTTACCTACTATTTTCTCCCATTTCTATTTAGCTTATTTTGTTCAAAATAATCTCTGTTGTTTTTAACTGTCCGTGGCTGCCAAAAGCAATGAATTACGCATTTTGCTTTCTCCCCCTTCGTGACAAAGAGCCAGTACTCATCCGTGCAGAATGACACAGTTCATTTATTGAGTCCCTTTACTGCTGCCATAGTTTTTCTCCAGTAGGAGAAAAATCTGCCAGTTGGCCAAGTCCTGCTGAGAGAGGATGTTCTCTTTCGGTTATTTGTGAGCACTTTGCATTACTTTCAAGTAGCTCTTGATAATGGGATTTGGAGGGAATTTCAAAGAGGAGTTGTCCTGAGAGTAGCTGCTGCATTATGTGGGAAACAGAAAGACTTTTGTGAAAGATCTTAGTGTCTTATATCTTGGTAATAAAAGATTTTTTGGGTAATAATCTAAAAAGTGAATCGTCATATTTTGTCTTTCAAGACTGCTACTGAAGACATGGAGACCAGCGAAGCAACGGAAATAATAGAGGGAACAAGACATGAGGTAAAGCATCTGCATAAACTATTATTTTGGGGACTTGCTGTAGATGAACCAAATCACTTCTAGTGTCTAAAAGTCATGCTAAATAAATCCAGCTTCAAATAATTAATTCACCTACCTCTGTAGTTTTGCAGACCTGTCTGTATTAAACCATAATACTGGTCACAATGGGTTTGACTGAGCTCTGTTAACCCCAGATCGTCCCAGTGATGGTCGCTACTGACTTGTGTACATAGCTGCCAGCTGCGTAGAATTGTACAATAACACTTCAGCTGTGGAGAAATGGTCCTCTTAAGGCATTCCTGAGTGCTAAAACTAATGGTTGCTGCAAAGTTAGGGGCTGGCTAGGCTCTTGAATTGCATTCACTCAGTTGAAATGTCTGGGCGTGTATTGTTAAGGTTTTTCTGTACACAATAGTTTGACTTTCTGTAAGAAGTGCCCTGCTAGTGCAACATCTTCAGCAGCATGAGGTGTGACAAGTTCTAGGAGTCTGCTGTTCTCGGGGTGATGGGAACTTCAGTGAACAGCTGGACAAAACAGGAATTAAATGCTGCTTGTTTTACTGCTCTGCTGCTCATCAAGCAGGGTTTATGGTGATGATAATTGTCTGTATTTCTAACAGTACAATACACTGAGAAATAATGTGGCCTCATTTCTCTTCATGTAGGTCGACAGCCACATTATGAAGGTTGTGCAACAAATAGTAAATCAAGCAAACTCTGGTCACCAGATCATTGTACAGAACGTCACCATGGCAGAAAACTCTGAAGTAACCACAGATGCTGCAGACACCATCACCATTGCCACCCCCGAAAGCCTCACGGAGCAGGTCGCTATGACGCTGGCGTCTGCTATCGGAGAAGGAGCAGTGCTGACCACAGAGGGTAGCATCAAGACGGAAGAAGCAATGGTGACGATGGTGGCATCCGAGGACATTGAAATAATGGAACATGCAGGAGAGTTTGTGATCGCCTCCCAGGAGGGGGAGGTGGAAGTGCAGACTGTGATTGTGTAATGAGCAGCATGCAGCTAGTGACAGATGTTAATGTAAAGCTTACTATTTTTCTCCAGTTTGGGGAATTTGATCAGTCCTAAGTTTGCCATTATAATTGTTCAGAGAGCAAGGGAGAGAATGCTTCTATAGGTAAGTGGCTTGACAGGATGGTACAGCCCCGAGATATTTTCTGTTTAAAATGGAAATAACAGTAGTTTAAAAACCTCTGCGTGGTTATACTGTGGAAGTGACTGATACGTCATATTTGACAGGCTCACTATTTTGTACAGCTGCCTCAAATAAAGGAAGATCCTTTGCAAAGCATTTACCTCTGACCACAGGACAGTAGTGTGCTGGTGTTTAAAAGAATCCAGAAAGTGAGCAACTACGTAGGGTCTCATATGAGACTGCTTAATCATATGCATTTAAAAACCAATCAAGAAAACCAAACCTAAGGAGTTCCGGTGTGCATTCACCACCACTCAGAAAACTTTCATGCCTTTAACCTCACTACTTTAGTCCTCCTAAGGCATGGTACTACAGTATTTTTCTTTGTATTTTATGTCCTGGGCAAGTAGCCTTATGTACTGGTCTATGAAAGAATGCATTATTGTACCCTTGCAATGCCAGGCAGGCTACTCTGAGAGCTAGTCTGTTGGTGTGTAAAGCCATATTGTATATGACCTTTTTTTTTTTAAACCATATACGGATTTTTAATTGCATATTGTACAGATTCAGCATGTAAATAAATACATTTTTAAAAATAAAGTTATTTAAAGTTCTTACTATATTTTTTCCAATTTCTGCTCTATTATCACTAAACCAAGAATTTCTGGAAAGAGAAGAGAAGGGAACAGGGCTACTTAACCTTGTGCGTAAGAAACCCTCATTGTTGGGTGAGTCAAACACGCTGTTTTTCCCTAAACAAGCACAAGCCTCTAAAAGCAGCCAGTACATCTCTGCTTTGGAATCTTTCAAGCGATGCCTAGTTGGAGGGATTTCAGAAGGTGATTTGCACAGCTGTAAGTTTGCTTTTGTCTTCCACTGTTAAGGCGGAGAGTTTTCTTGAGGGACACCAATGAAGTGCCTTTCAGTGTCCACCTAGAGAATCATAGAATCTCTGGACAGAAGCGGAAGACTATCACTGCTGTGCTTCTGAAGTGGCCTGTTCAGTGATGCAGGTGGGCAGCCCTAGAAACAGCCTCAGCAACTGTAACTTCTGCTGCAAAATGCCCAAAATACAGAGAAATGCCTAAGACGTGGTTGAGCCTCTTACTGTGAACAGGTATATCAAACAATGGAATAAAGATGAGAAATGCCGGAAGGATTAAGTTTGTAATCCGTCAAGACCTCTATGTCCAGAGCTCAATATCAAATACCAGAAACCCTTTTCAGGATGCTGAAATTTTGCCCCAAAGTCCCACATTTTCATGGCTCTAAGGCTGAAAGGACATCTTATTTTGAACGAGCTGAAACTAGCTATAAAGAAAGAGACTTACCAGGTAGACATAGCACTAATAGTAGTTTCCTTTCTGAAATTAAGGTGCTCCATACTAGTACAAATTTGCCGTAGAACATGGTTTCTGCAGGCTAAGAATCTGCCCATAATCATGGGGTTTTCCAGCTAAATACATGAAACCTATTCCATGTATTGTTAACAGTAATGGGGTAATCATTTGTGAAAAAGGTACTCACAAAAAGATGAGGCTTCCTCAAAATTCACAGCAGCTCTTTGTTAGCTCATCCCTTGCTTGTACACACAGACAGGAAGATTCACTTCAGTAAGATGGACCCAACTTGCCTCTCCGTACCAGCAAATTCACTGCTGGTCCCTCTTAACACGGAAGCAAGAGGACAAGGCTTAACCTCAGAGATCTCACCAAGTGAAGTAATTTCCACAGTGCTCTGTTGAGACATTGTTAATCAGAATACTGCTGCAAATAGTAACTCACAGCTGAATACAGCCAGCTGGGAGTTACCGTTTTCCTGCAGGGGAAACAAAAAAAAATAAAATAAAATCACATGAATAGTTGACAAATACTTGCATTGAGATGTTTGTCGCTTCCACATGTGGGGTTTTTCTATATTCCTGTAAAGTCTCCTGCAGGAAGACCTACTTTAGATGTACCAAAGTAACTTAGGAACTCAGTTTGCCTATTCCACAGAGCTATGATGCAGCATAGAAACAGTAATTGTAAAAAAAAAAAAGTGTTCCTTTGTTCCTTGTGTATGTGTTCCTTAGCTGGACCTATCTCTAGTACAGCTTGCTTTAATACTGCGATTGTGTCTGAAAAGACCGAGAGGCCACTGTCGCAACTGGTACGAGTAGTGTTACAGATGATAAACTCGGGAGAACTCTAGTTTTTTGAAGACTGGTTGGCTTTATGAAAACATAGTTTCCAATTACTTAATTGAAATGCAGTCATCTTTTTACAAAAGTTGTTTGGGGCATCAAAGCAGAGTGTTGAAGTAAAGTCTTACAAAAAGTTAAAAAAAATGCATAGATAGAGAGTAATATCTTCAGGTTTTCTTCTTTCTTTCCAACACTGAAGGGGGCTTAAAGATTTCCTTTAAATTCATCCAGACTCCTCTAGAATAAATGTTTTCGTAGACAACTTGTCTGTCATGAGGCTGCAATGTTAGATGGTGGGAACACCCATATCGTCTGGATTTACACCATTCATTGGAAGTTTGGTTGGTTAAGGCCAAGTACAGACTGAAGCAGCAGTAAGCACCCAGTACGAGTGTGAGAAGAATAACAAAACCAAGCATGAAGACAATCCTAGGAAAAGTCAAGAAAAGGTGCTGCAAAGAAAGAAAATAACAACTTAGTTAAAAAGTTGGAGCATTACATCACGTGGAAGCGTGCGACCACTGCAGCACGCCAGCTGAAATGCGGATCCATACGCACACATAACTGTGCGGCCCCAGAGACAAGGACGCAGCCCTATTCCCCATCCAGCTCAGTGATGGTCCATTCTGGATTGAATCTTTGAGTAAAGCATAATTTCCAGAAATGCATTTCCTCACAAGCCTTGCTAACGTGGGAGTATTTTCTACACCCATCTATCTCTGAGTGTTTGTATTTCATATTGGAGTTTTGATTGTTTGTTTTTTGTCACTTTTTTAATTAAAAAAATCATTAATGCAGATCATCTGAAAACAAACTGCCAAATGAAGAGGCTACAATCTGGTACAACGTCGGGTTTTGCTGACACAATACAGTTTAAGTAGCTCTTTTTCTGAGTTAAATTCCAATGCTGAGGAGCGGTAATGGTACTGCTCAAACACGAGCAAACATTCCCTGACCAAGATCCCTTTATAAGGATTCAACGCTGAAACATCTGTTGTCTAGGATGAGGAAAAGATAAAGCATTTACTACTATCACCTCACTGCCATACAGAAAGGGATGAGGGGATTGAAATGCGAATGACTCAAGTGCTAGAGAGACTCAAAGTCACCCCTTGCTTGTATGTGAGAGAAAATACCCAAGTATCTAAATGCCAGGGTAGCAGGGTCCTGCTTTAGCATCTCCATGAAAGTATCTCAAGGACTGTTAACTGTTTCCTAAACGTTATTACAGTAGACTGTCACCGGAACATAACGTCATTCTTTATGAATCAGATATGAGTAAAAGCAGTCTGTAAACAAAAATACGAAAAATGGGAGAGCCGAATGAAGTGCTGTAAGAAAAATACCATATTTTTAAAGTATTCTGCAATGGCAGTTTTTTAAACTTAATGAGGCCTGTACGCTGGTAAAAAAAACTGTGGTCTGTCCACATTCTGCCTGTGACAACAGGTGGACTTAAAAGACTTCTGAAAGCAAAGACTGAGATAAACCTTTTTATAGGCTAATAACCCAGGCAGCGTAAACTTACCTGAATAAGGAAGAGAATCTCGACAGCATGCTCTTGTCCTTGGTCGTCAACGTAACTCCCTTGCATCATATTGGACAGCAGCACCACTTGGATGAGAAATGCTGCTGTGATGATGGCAATGGTGGCAGCCATAGCAGTCAGTGTGAAGAGGTAGAGGAAGAAATACTTTGCATTGAAGGCACCGATGCAGTTGTTGACCCACACGCAGTGGTGATCAAAACGATGTACACATGTATTGCAGAAACCTGATGAGGAGTGAGTAACAAGACAGTTCAGTTATTTGTTTTTTTAAGAAATCAATTTGATTTTTTACACAGTTTAGGATAGTTTTTCATCTGAAAGAAATCTGAGAATTATGGTCATGATTTAACTGATAGCTTCCTAAGCAAATACATTAATTTCAATTGCATATCATAAAAAAACCCAATACTAACAGCAAAGACATGTATCTCATTTCCTCTTTTTTTCACCAAGACTGCAGCTCAAAGGCTTCGGTTTCTCTGACAGTACTGCCTAGAAAAGCCTATGAAAGGTAGAGGTTGTAGCGCCCTGCTTTATTTCAGATGACAACAGCAAATTCTGCAAGAGAAACACAAACCCCTGAACTCAGGTCTTGACAGGTGATAATTTTTCATTTAACTTCTAGATGCTCAAAAGCCTGTCTGTTCCTGACCCAAACTGACACCCTTGGAACTGGTAATTTCTGTGAGAAGAAACAGCAGCCAAACAGTTCTACGGATGGGGAAAGGGCAGCTGTGATCCGGGACCCCAATAAAACAAACACATTCCTCTGTGCATTGAGCTGGATAACCGAACAGATGTAGTGTGAACTGCAGTTATTGATGGAGAATTAATTTGGGACAGTATTACTGTTACGCTTAACAAGGAAGTTAAGATTCTTACGGCAGTGTTTTGATCTGGCTGGCTTCTCCATGTTGCACGTAGGACACACGATGCCTTTCTGAAATAATACACCATCATATTCGTAAATCTTAATCAATGATGCATGATTTGATTTTGTTATTACACCTGTGAAAGAAACAAGAAAAACAGTAAAAGTAATGGTGTTTGTAACATTTTTTAGGTTCTGTTTTCAAGCGTCTACAGCTCACAAGCAGCATGAGCTTACCAGGATTGGCCCGGGAGCAGAGAATGAAGCAGCCCATGTTCCCAGCCAGCAGCAGGTAGGGCAGCAGCAGGAAGAGGAGGTGGAACTGCAGCTCCCAGCAGTAAACAAACACTTCCCATGTGTATTCCCCATACACTGCAGCCTGCAAGGCTATGTGCAGGACAACAAACAAACAGCTTCTGGAACAAAAAGGGGACAGTCTATTTAATACTCAGCATCCTGCTTAACAGGTCAAGTACTCTCAGAGGTGATCAGCAAAGACTTTCCAAATGCAAGGAGACACCTCTTTTAGGTTTTCAGGCCAGCATGGATTGCATGTTAATAGCGTTTTCTCCATCCAGTGGCTTCTCCTTCTCTTCTTCCCACATACGCTCCTTTAAATATGCCAGCTAAATTCACTTCCATTATTGTCATGTCCTTGGGATTTATTTTTTTCCAACAGAGAGTCAAGTACAAAGCACCCTTGGTGCTGACAAAACATGCCATAGCAATAGGCCACAAAACATTCTGCCAGAAGACATTTGCTGTGTGCTGCTCTGAAAGCAAAGAAAACCTCTGTAAAAGGTAATCTTAAAAAAAAATAAATGTAATAATATAAGCAGCTGTTATGAAATAAGTGTGGTGGGAGGTTAGCAATGGCCAACACTAGTTCCAACCTGTCGGCAGACCTACAGCTTCTTTGAAGCAACTTGCACAACCACTTGGCATGCAGGTTTGTTTGGGATGCAGCATACTAAGGAACAACTTTCAGCAGCCTGGCAAACAGATGCTCAGAAAAGCCACGCATTAGGAGAGCAATGTTCACTTACTACAGTTCTCTGCATTACACGTCAGTTTGCTGGACTTTTATTATGAGTTTTAAGTAGTAATGTTTATTTTACTACAGCAGGAAGTCTGTTGCAGACAAGCTCTCCTCTACTGCTCTCTGCTACACCATTCCTGTGCAATCCAACAGGATCCTGCAGGGTTTCCTCCCAACTGCAGGGCTACAAGAAGACACCCTCAAGTGCTGTGCCTCACTGGACTTTCACGTGAACTGAAAAATCTCTTGCTTGAATGAGGTGATGCGGTCGAAGGGTGTGTGTGGAGGATCAAAGTGCCTCTAGCGCACCGCATAATCTAGCGATGACAACTACACCAGACTCATCAGATAATTGCTCTGTTGCTGACTGCACATTTGACAGCGTAACCACTCTCTCTTGGGCAGCGTTAACTTAACAGCAGAGAATCTACACAGCAAGCAACAGAACAACTGCAGCGCACATTCAACAGCTGTAGATGTTATGCCCCTGAAGTGTCTGTCATACTGGAGTTGCTGCCCCCAGAGGAAAGGTATTTAAATCATTCCTGAAGCAGATCCTAAAGCACCAAAGTTTACAGGAAACTACAAAATTCATCTTAATACAGCAGGCTGCAAGTTGGCATCTGTGCAGCTTCTCCTTGAGCCACCTGGACATTCAAGCTGCTGGACTAAGACTAATGGGATTTGAGGGAGAGGATGGGGATCACTAACTCTGTCTAAACTCATTCTGCAGCTGCCAGAGAGTCTGCTGTAATTCTCTTGTGGATGCAGTCTCCCACCAGTGTGACCAACATCTGTTACACTGGAAGCTACTGAGCCACATTATCTTTATTTGTCAATACGTTAAAAAATTTCATGGTACCATCTTCTCAACAATAAGCAAGGAACAGAAAGACAAGTGTGGCAAACCCTAAAGGGAATCCATAATCCCTGACAAGCACCCCTAAGGAAGAGAAAACATCTAATGATAATACCGAAAGCTCTGATGGTGGCCAAAAATACTAGGAAAAAATAACATCAAAAGCATAAAACCAAAGTGAAATACCTTGTGTGGAAGAGCCTGTGAAGTGCCCTCTGTGTCACTCTCTGGAGCTGCGTGGGGATTATAAACGACAATACCTGAAGCAAATGAAAACACTCTGTTACCCGAATTGCACATCACTTCTGCCTCGTGGAACGTTCAAACAAAAACATAAGTCACCTAATCCCTCAGATATATATCATTGTAACCGTATCACTGGGGCGGAAGCTCATTTTCAGAAGCATTTGTGCTCCTAAGAACATAGGCAGGAATGTTGCTGGTGTTTTCAAAATGGGAGTGGGGTTCCATATTCTCGGGAGCCCAGCAGGCACAATCAGAGGTATCTGGGTTAATGTGTGAAAGTTATAAGGAGCTTATATCGGGTTATAGACTGGGTAACTGGTTAAGCAGGGGATAGAACTGAGTGATTTCCTAACTACAGTATGCTTCATCAGGACATCTGACAGATGCAAGCGAAGATAAGCAAAGGGATAAAGCCTGCTATCCTCCACAAAAAGGAAAAAAAAACCCAAACCAAACAAAAAACAAACCAACCAACCCCATCACCCCCCGCCTAGTTTCTTCAACTATAGCTATGATCCAGTCTGATAACTCCATGTCTATCTAATTCCCATTTCAAAACCAGCTAGATATAATGAAGAAGGAAACTAACTGTCTTCATTCAGCAATAGTCTGTGACTGCAGAATCGCGTGGCTCTGCTGTTCAGAAGATGACAGATCTCTATAGCAACACGCTGCTCCTTCAGTGGTGGAGGAATTAGAGCAGCTGAGCCTATTTCTAGCTGACATGGAAAGAAAATATGCAGTGAGAGGTTCTTGTCTCCGATGTGAAAGACCAGAAGGCAAAAAGCATATGTAGAGTTGAGAAGATGTTAAATATTTTTCTTTTAACTGTTATGCCTCATATCAGCAGTTCAAGTCACAAGCCTTTTTTGAAAGAGGCTGTGTACTGCACTAGGAAACACATCAGACAACTAGACAGAAAAGCAACTTGCACGCAATTGCAAAATTCAAATTTAAATCACCTGTATGTGTGTTAGTACACTCCACCATTACATTCAACACCCAGTACTCCCCCACACACAGTAGAGCAATCCCCTGTATTTCAGCCATTCCTTACACCAAAGCAAAAGGCTCTTACAAGTATGATTTGTGCTTGCAGTGATGATCAAAGTATGAGAGAATGAGAAGGCCTGTACAATGAATACAGCCGTCTCGCACAACCGAACTGCTGTCAGCAAGGAAAACAGACCGGGGGTGGAAGCCGACTTGCCACAGACCTAGAAACAGCTGTGCCCTGTGCAAGTTAATTATTTCATGCTGCTCACAATGAATACTTTAAAAGATCTTACAGGAGCACAGTCAAACAATTTCAACAAACTTCCAGGCTTATATGCTTCATTAATTACAGTCAGAAATGAATTTGAAATACAGTGTCTAGAGAAATTATTTAGGATTACCTATATTTATTTCATGCGTAAAAGTATCGATTACATTTCTCCAGACAGTGACTTTACATCACAGCAGTATTTTAATTGCTGATTGTTACACATGCTTCATAGAAGCAGCTATTAAGGAATATGGGCAAATAATACATTTCTCAGCACAATGATTTGCATGTCTATAAAGCAAAATAAAAGAAAGTATAATACTAGTAATAAAAAAAATCAGTCTGTTTAGACTCATGTAAACAGCATTAAATATTTACAGTTTCAATTATAATTCTCTTATCCTTTCCCTTCCACCTTTTTTTCCCTTCTTCATTCAGACACAGCCCAATAGACAGAAAAATAAACTAGTAGCTTTTCAATTCATTCTCTGTTTTTACAATAAAATGGCAATTCTTAATCCTCTTCTAAAGCCCTTCATTCCTCTCCCTTTCTTAGGAAACAACAGCCTGAAGCATTATTACAGATTCTCATTAAAGAGCTTCCCCTAAAATATTTGCTACCAGTTATAATTATCTCCTTATTTTAATCCTCAAACCTCCTCCCACCCTTTTCCTCAGCAAATACCACAAAATTTCAAATACCTGGAGCCTCATTATTAATTTCTCAAAGCTGATGTGTTACGATGTTACTGATCAATGTACTTTTAGCATTGTAAGAAGTTCCATCCTTACTATTACCCTGCGGTGACTGCAGCCAGCCAGACTGGCATGTGCAGGAACAGGAGCTGTAAGATGCAAATGGGTTTTTTTTACTACCTGCTTAGGCAGGATTTCATCAGCTAAAATGAAGCGTATTTCTATTTTCAATCAATTAGTACTTACTTGAGAGCAGTTGTCAAAATAGGATGAAATATGAATTATACCATATCATCACTCTAGCCACACATACTAGCATTTTTTATGAAGGAGAAATACAGCCATTGCACTAATTTTAGCACAATTAACTAGGGCAGACCACCAGAACAGGGGCTGATCATCGCTCTGAAAGCTCAGCTCTTTACCTGGCTTGCACCATTGGCACTTCTTGCGAGGAAACCCTCCTTTCTTCCTGAGCAGATGCAGAGCAGAGCAATAGTAGTGAGCACAAAACACAAGTAAATCAAGAAGAGCGTCAGAAAGTCCATCCTGAGCCCTGCAATACAACAGAAGCAGCTTATTAGTGCCCCTCAGTGCTCGCTCTCTGCAGCAGTGCCTGGGCCTAGCCGTGCTTCACACCGTTTAGTGCATTGCTATGACACAGGAATCATAGAATTGTCTAGGTTGGAAGGGACCTTTTCAAGATCATCGAGTCCAACCGTTAACCTAACACTGCCAAAACCACCACTAAACCATGTCCCTCAGCACCACGTCTCCCCATCTTTTGAACACCTCCAGGGATGGCGACTCCAGCACTTCCCTGGGCAGCCTGTTCCAATGCTCGACAACCCTTTCTGTGGAGAAATTTTTCCTAATATCTACTTTAAACCTCTCCTGGTGCAACTTGAGGCCATTTCCTCTTGTCCTATCACTTGTTACTTGGGAGAAGAGACAGACCCCCACCTGGCTACACCCTCCTTCCAGGCAGCTGTAGAGAGCGAGAAGGTCTCCCCTCAGCCTCCTTTTCTCCAGCCTAAGTCCAGCCGGCACACTCCATCCCCTCCGCCACAGCAGAGGATTTATTTCAATCTTTTATGTGCTTCTGCACAGGCCACGACCCAGCGACAGGGCAGCTTATGGAGGGAGCAGCTGTGTCTGCCAGGCCTCGGGGCTCTGCGCCGGGCCTGCGGCCTCCGAGCCCCCGGGCAGCGGGAGCCGCAGGGTGCCCTGGGGACACAGTCGGGGCTACGGGGCGTCGAGGGTCCCCAGCCCCGAAGGACACCGGGCGGGAGGGCGCTGGCCCCGGACTCCCCTCATCGGGTCGCCGCTGCCGCTCCCCAGAGGCCGGCTAATCGACCGCCGAGCTCCGCCCCCGCCGCCCCGGTCGCTCGGCGATCTGCGGCGGCGGAAGGGCCTGTCGCATCCGGAAGCGGAGGTGCCCGGCCGGCCCGCTCTGCCCGAGGCCCGCTCGGGAGGTCCGTTTATCAAGGATGGCGCCTCGCCAGCCGGCGTCCAGCACCCGCCCGGGCCGGGCCCGGCTGCTCCGGGGAAGGAGCCCGTCCCTCGGCTGAGGGGAGCGGGTTGGCGGGACCGGGCCGGGGCCGCCACTGGGCCACACACCGGGAGGTGGCTCCAAAGCGATCAGGCCATGCCTCCTGAAGGCGCCGAGGCTGGCAGGGAGAGCCGCTCGTTCTGGCCTGCCTCCCTCCTCCGCAGCAGAACACGAAGGTTAAAGGAGTAGAAATAAAAATTATCATTTTTGTAAATTCCAGAGTTGTGTGCAGAGTTCTTACGGTCCCGGGCAGCCCGTTACCATGAGTTGAGTGCAGTTGATGTGTTTTCTTCTGTTTGCAGGGGTTCTGTGTAACACTGCCAACTGGCATGGCGCATCCCGTGTAATTCCGTAGAAATCCGCAAAAACTTCTTCAGATTTGTTGCCTTCGGTGAAATCTCTAAAGCAAAATCCTTTTGTCTTCTAGTGCAGCTCTGAGCACTATATCCCCTTTTAATAGGCAGCCTCCTCTCACACCATCACGTCCCATGTGCGGTAAGACATCGGGGTGAGTGTGCTGGAGTCCCCGCAGGGATCTCATCTGGGACCGGCCTGAGGGGGACCAAAGCTGCCGGAGATGAACGTCCTGTGCCGGTTCCTTATGCGGTGGCTGTCAACTGAAACCGTCCCCGCAGCCGGCACGGTCCGTGCTCTCTGGAGCGCCGCTAATGAGCGGCTGATTGGGTTACGCGGTGCCTGGGTAGAATTTGCCATAGAAACTCAGCCGGTTGCTGCCGCCGGGTAACTGATCCAAAAGCTTTGAGGCTGCTGTGATGATTTTGCCGGCTCTGGGTCCCAGTCTGCTACTGGCTGGATCTCGGGCACGACAGGTAAGCTCTCCGTGGGGTGCTCAGGCTGCTTTGACACCGAGAGGAAATTAATTGGCTTGGACAGGAGACATGGCGGCAGGAGGTGAGGTTGGGTTTCAGGAAGGAGATCTTTTTTCCTCTGGTAAGTTCTTGGCCCACAACATACCAAACCAGAAGCCGAGAGAGCGAAATGCAGCCGAAATATTGCCAGGGCACAGCTACCCTAGAGAGCAGCCCGAGGCACTTTGCTCCTGATAGAGGATGTTGTGAAAAAGCCATTTTTTCCCTTCCTTACTGATACAGCAAAATTTCTGTACTGCTCCAGGTACAGCTGTAGGTTAGTGGGGGACATCGGATGTAACCTGGCAAGTTTGGCAGCGCAGAAGGGGCCGTGGGATGCGGGGCTGGCGGCAGCGTGGGTGCGAGGTGGTTTATTCACCTGCGGGCGGACGGGCAGGGTTTGTGCCCTGTGCACAGCCCAGAGCTGCTGGCAGGAGCTGCAGCCAGTGCCACCGAGCAGCAGCACCGGCACGGAGCTCCATCCACCCTCAGTGACCTTACAGGCCGTGCTCAAGGACAAAACAGCCAGCAAATACTTTGATGGTAGGTTGGGTCTGAGAGAAATGAAGCTGATTCAATCCAAGTGATGTGCAAATGAGTGAAAAGTCTTGTCTGATCAAAATCTAGCAGAAGACCTTCAAGGAAACAATCTTTTCATTAGCTTGGAATCCCATAACTAATTTCTTGCAGGCATTAACATTCACTGTCAGTGTTTTAAAGTTCTCAAGTCACTTAAAAATGGAGGGAAAAGAAACAATTGCCTCAATTGCTGGAAAAAAAAAATAGAATACCCATTGCAGTGGTTTTGTCTGCCTGTTTGGGCAGTGAATAGTGAAGAAGATCCCTGGGTGATTTCTAGGAAGGCGTGTGCATTTCTGTGTTAACACGGGAGGGCAGTGCACGCTCCCCCCACCACACGCCCGCGAACCTCAGCTGCTGAGGAGATTTGTGTTTGTGCAGAACCTATGAGAAAGGAGCCATGTCCCGTCTCCAGCAGAGCATCACCGACACCCGCAGAGCATCACCGACACCAGAGCTGGAGAGGACAGGAGGAGGAGAGGGTCTCGAGTCCCTGGCAGCAGTGACATGTAGGGCACGAGCAAAAGGAAGACCTTTCACCATGTTGTGCGGTGAAGGTTGGGCAGAGCAGGTTCCTGCCGTGCTCCTTCGTAAGGCTTTTACTCCACCCCATGTCAAATCTCCCAGGTTTCCAGGGGAGGTTGTTTCCCATCCAGCCCAACCCGCGCTGATGCGAGGGGAAGACCAGATTGCTGCGTGGTCCATGAGGGGAAGCAGACGTCCCCTCCTGTTGGTGCCTCAGCAGGACGTGTAATACCCTAAAACCTCTTAGCGTGCTAAGCCCTGGGATCTCTAAGTGCTGAGAAAGCAGAGGAGAAAATCAGAAATAGCAGCTTAATGAACAGTCAGTGCCAGCGCGGGGGGCTCTGCTGCAGGACGCTCTCAGCCGCTCCCCGCTGTGCGGACCCCGGTCCCCCGCACGGAGCAGCCTGGCTGGGGGCAGCTCTCCGGGACAGCCCTGCAGAAGTTGGTCCAGCCTCCCAAATCTCTGCAGCAAACCGTGCAATGTTTGGCGGACACGTGCTCTCAAAATCTCTGGTTTCCCACCCAAATCGCGAGGTCTCAGCACACCCAGCTGCCGTTTGGGAGCAGTGACGGCGTGCTGTGTCTCTGCTGCTTTGCAAAGCGCCATCTCTTTGCATTTGCCTGTGGGGATGAGGGATTTCCCTCCATGGGCGTTAATCTGTTTTACCTTGTTCCAGCTCCTAATTCCCCCCAGATCTGTGGGCTCAGGTCAGCACTAGTCTCAGCCAGGACCAGCACGGCAATTAGTCTGTCTGTGTTTCTCTTTGCGATGGAAATAAAGTTAATTAGGAAAGGAAAAAGCACGAAGGACCTTTCTGCGTGCCTGGCGTGGACTCAGAGCAGCTGGAAGGGCACTGGGCTCAAATAAGAAGCCCGGGAAGGGGCAGCCATCCCCTCCCGAGGCGCTGCCCCGGCTCTGCCCCAGCACCACAGCACAGCAGCCGTTTCGCCCACCCCTGGACCGGCATTACAGGCAAGGTCTGTGTCCCCAGCATCCCGGGGGCTGCAGCGAGGACGTGGGAGCAGGGGAGATGCCCCCAGGAGCCCGGCGGGTAGGTGGGACGCGCTTCCAGGGGCGATGGAGGAGAACCAGGAAAGCTTCGACCCCGTAGCAGGACAAACCTGTCCCCGGTGAGAGCCCGCCAGGCTGGCGTGGATGGCTGCAGACTTCTGTAAGTGCTTGAGCCATAGGGTGTAGAGGTGGCAGGGGGTGATGCAGCTCCTCGCAGCAAGGCGATGGTCGCTGCTCTGCCTGGCTTTGCCATGGAGCTCAGCCTGGAGCAGTAGCACTGGGGCCATCCCAGTGCTTACTGGGCTCTCGCTGGAGCCTTCAAAGCCTGTGCTCCGCAGCCCCTGGGGTGTCCTGGTGTTTGCTCACCAATGGATTTCATCCTGCTGTTGCCAGACTTGTCCCTGTGCTTCACCCTCAGCGGCTCCCCTCCGGTCCTTGACATCCGTACCCATTAAAACGGGCAACGGCTTTGTTTCCTCTTTAAATAATAACAATAATTTTTATGTAGTATTTTAATCAGCACTGCTGTACAATGGAGGGCAAGATTATTACGGTTACAGTGTTAGTGACAGCATATTGCTTGGTCCTTTTTAATATTTCCTTATGAAGGTGGCACTTCTGGTGCCCTCTGTAATACAGCCTTGAGTAGCTGTTTGCAACAGCCGAGCAGGCTCAGGTTATTAATACAGATTCCTGCGGTAATGCTGTGTTCCCTGCCCATCCTCACGATCCTGCTCTCGGAGCAAGCTGGTCCGTATTATCTGTGCTGGAAATGGACATGAGAAGGGTTCCTTTCATCTCCCTGGCCTATAATAGGGTATTAAACAATGTTTTCAGTGCTACTGAATTTTGACCAAGATTTCCCGGGTCTCAAAGGAGCAGAAGAAATGGCTTTCGGTCATTCAGATCAGAGCCAAGCCACCCCGACAGCGGTAAGGCGTGAAGGGATGCCTTTGCTGTGCTGGCAGGAGCACGGACTGGAGTGAACTGGGACCCACTGGGCTGCCCAGGCAGGAGGGGAGCAGCCAGATGGGGGAACGCAAACCAGGAGCCAGCTTTAGGCTGCTGCTGGGCTCTGCACCTGGGCTTGGGGCTTTTTGATCTGAAGAGCACAAAACTCAAGGTGTGTTTGTGACGATGTTTTTTGAGCCATCCCGAGTCCTTGTAGTCTCTGTAAGATCATTTCCCCGGGTGAAATAGTCTGTGTTTCATTTTTGTAAATGCTTGATGTGTGTTAAGTAGCACAGATGGAATAAACATGGGAGTAAAGAGCATCTTCACAGACAGCTGACATCAAATGAAGAGAAAATCTACATGCGAATAAATTTAGCAAGTGTCAGCGGACAATGCAGGCACTTACACATCAGCAGCGTGGAAAGGGCATCCAAGTGAGCTGCAGAGATCAGCTGCTCTGAGTTACCTTGGGCAAAGATGACTTCTGCAGATGTTTAGGGCTGATGTGCCCGATTTCTCCTTGGGCATCCGTGGAGCCGGTCCTAACCCTTCAAATGAACCACAAACAAGTCCTTTTGAAAATTCTCATCTTTCTATTTCAGGATGCTGCGATCAGGTTAATACTATACACCGGACAGGGAGGGCACAAAGAAATACTCACAGGAGAGCTGAGAGCATCTGGCAAATTCTAACGAATTTGCAGTAATTTTGCAGTTGCATTGAGAAGAGCTGCTTAAAATAAGGCTGTCTTAAGTCACTGGATTATCTGTTCATTAATGTGACATGCCAGGGAAATTAAATAATAATTTTGCTAGACAAATAAATCCAAGCAGGTGCCTAAACGTGCCTCCCGGTGGGGGTTAGGTAGGTGCCACCGACGGGGGACACAAGGTCCGGGTGGCAAGTGTAGCCCCAGCCTTTCCAGCCAAAGCAACTTCCTCACTGCTAATGGCGCTGGCACTGCTAGCAGCCTGACGATAGAAGAATAAAAGTTATTTTTTAGGTAAATATAGAGGAAAAGTGTCACTCCTGGGGCATCTCTTCCCATGGTGGGGGAGTGCAGCACAGACTAGAGCCTCCACACCCAACAGGATCCACGTGGCATCTACAGGAGCTAGCGTTAGGGATGGAAAAAGCACCACAACTCCTTTTTTTCCCCCCCTTCTTGTCCAGTTGCAGCCATGCCGGCAACCAACCAGGGCTGGCCCGAGTCCTTTGGGTTCAAGATAAGCGGAACCGGTCCGTGCTACATCCTCTGGGTGCAGGAGGGCAGCAGCGCAGCGGTGGCAGGGCTGCGGCCGGGCGACGAGGTGCTGGAGATCGAGGGGCAGCCCGTCTCCTCCCTGGACTGCGAGGCGCTGCTGGGGCTGGCCAGGCGCTGCAGCAACGTGCCCCCCAGCATCGGGGTGGTCTCCCGCCTACACCACGTCGACATCCCTCCCGGTCCCCGGGGATGCTTCGGCTTCGAGCTGGCGAGCGGCAGCCCCCCACGAGTGGCCAACGTCAGCCCGGACTCACCTGCTGCTGCCTGCGGGGTCGAGCCGGGGGATTACGTGCTGGAAGTCAACGGGATGGCGGTGATGCTGCAGGAGGCGGCCGCCACCCTGGTGGGGTCCTGCCACGGGCGGTCCCTGCGGCTGGGGCTGCTGCGGCCGCAGCGTGGGGCCGGCACACGGGACCCCGTCCCCAGCGCCGACACCGTGCACCAGGAGAGGAAGCAGAAAGCGCAGGAATTCAGCAAAAAGGTAAGATCGAGCCTGGGGCAAGCATACGGGGCTCCAGGCATCCCCTGCCCCAAGTGGTCTGGAGAATGCGGCATTCAACCTTTGCGGTGCTCTCGGATGGGGGGATGCTCCTGGCTTGGTCAGAAGACTGGGGTGCAGATTATGGGCTTCAGTGCCTGCGAGAAGGGTCTGAATTACTGGGAGAATAGATGGGTGCTGCAAAGAGCTTGGAGATCCTCTGGGGGATGACCCCAAGTACTTATTCCTTTGCACTACAAGAGTGTGTGGAAGCCCACTGGGGCAGATGCCTCCCTCCTGCGCATCTGGGCGTCCCTTCAAAGTTTGAGCATGTCATCCCACAGACATTTTAGCTCCTATTTTGCCACAAAGGGAAAAAGTCGACGTGATTACATCTTCATTGTGCTCCTGAAGGCTGCCTAGTGGGTAGTTTACCAAATACATCGCCTCATGCTAATTATAAATTTGATCCTGGTTGTTTTTTTAATTTTTCTAATTTCCATTTCAAAGTAGCCTTTTAAAATACTGTTATGAAAATAACCAGGCTTGTGGTTTTTTTTGATCCCGAGCTAATAAAGGAACAAGACCTTCATAAAGAGATTCGTGGGTATTGGCCGAATCCCCTCAGTCAGCTTCTACATTAAAGATTCACAAATAAGCGCTGAGGTTTGGATTCATAAGGCCGAGCATCGCGTGTGAAACAGATACCTGCTGATTACAGGAGATTAACAAGAGGATGAGAGGTTGTTCCACGCTGCCTCCATCTCGTGAAGTCACATTAAACCATGTAAACGTTTCCCGGGTGGTCACAGGAGAGCACTTTTGAAGTGAGGAAGCTGGTCGCGATGGGTGAGCACCAGCACCTCTGCCACCTCCCTTCCCTGCCCAGCAAAGCCACCCACGGCAGCCCTGGGCAGAAGCAGGTTTGCAGGGCAGGCGTGCTGCTGGCTCCTGGGCGATGGAGCGCAGCTCAGCTGGCAAACACCTCTCCAGAGGGAGTTAACGGCGCAGATGTTTTAAGTGGCTTCATTTTTTTACATGATGCAGAAAATAATAAAACCCAGCAGGGTGCTTTACCCCCTCGTTTACCTAGGAGCTCAGCTCTGGTAGGCGCTGCTGGTGCCAGTGCTGCAAGCACCCAGGCACTCCTGCCCACCCACCGCAAGGCTGGGAGGTCGGAGGGTGATGGTGGCTCGCGTTTTGTGTGTGCACTGCCTGCAGGGCACTCACAAGCCTGAGGTACGGAGGGTTTTTCCCACCCTCATTCGTTTGGCAGAGCCGAAATCTCTGTTAGAATCGTGCTTGCCTGGCAGACAGACCGGTGGCGGCATTAGTGGCAGCGGGGCCAGGGCTGGAGCCGAGCTGTGCAAGCCGAGCATCCTGGCAGCCTGCGGCCATCACCGAAATCGATGAAGGTGCTCAGGGTCTCGGTTCCAGGTCAACATCTCCTCTTGTCCCCTGCACACACAGGGACACGCTGGGGACCTCACCGACGTAAGGGGTGGCAGCACCCCCCCATTCCCACCCACCAAGCTGTTCACTCTCAGCGCAGGCAAAAATTTTAACAGCGGCATCCTGGGATTCAGCCCACCAGGAACACCACGCTCTTTGTCATTCCTCTGCTGGACCTTGGGACTGAAAAGCATGCGAGCCTGCCCCGGGGGATGCAGCTGCCTTGGCTGCCCCAGATTCGGTAACCTTGAAGCGTTGCTGCTGCCGGGAGCCCCCGCAGCGCTCGCATGGCGGCTGCGCAAACCCTGCAGCACCTGGAAGGCTGTGCTGGGGGTGACAGCGCCGGCAACAGCCCTCCCTGGAGAGCTGCCAAGTGGGACGAGCAGCTGGACAGAACAGCTCTTCCCTTTCCACTTCCCCAGAGGCTTGGCCGGGCGATGCCCACCCGCTCCCTCAGGTGCTGCCACAGGGATGTACGGACACAGCCCTGCACGCACCCCTCATGGACCAGGGAAAGGCCAGGCGATCCCCTCACTGCTGCTTCCCCCTGAGCCCGCAGAGCTGGAGGGAAGCAGTTAAACCTCCTGCCAGCACAAAACCATCACCTTGCAGGAAAACCCAAGGCCTGCAGGGTGGTCACAAGGAGTTTTCTGCATCCCACATATATTTGCTGCACCCAGCCAGGCTGGAGGCAAAGCACCAGCAGCACCCACTGCCCAGCACAACCCCAGGGCAAACAACAGCCCCCTGGCCTGGGAAGAGGCTAATAAGGAGGGTGCCATGCAGGGTAATTGTCTGGATGGTAATTAGCTAATTACTCTGCCTGTCATGGCTTCACAGGCGGAGAGGACAGGACAGCTGATGGGAGCTGCTGATGCCATTTCCAGGGCTGGTGCTCATTTTTGTGCTCCCTCTCCCCGCTTCCCTGCAGCCTCCTGGAATTAATGTCAGGACAGTGCTGCCCAGCAGGATCAGGTGTGATTGGAGGCCTAAATACCTCCAAAAGCCCATTGCTGTGTCCTCTGCCAGGTAGACTCCAGACCGATGCACCAGCCCCCCACCCAGCTGTGCCAGAGCCTCTCCTGCAGGGACACTTGTGACCCAGCGGAGTTTCGGGTTTGCTGTTTCCAGTGCAATGTTTATAACACGCAGACCAGCGATACCAGGGACATGTGTGGGGCCCCAGCAGTGCTGTGCGATGGGCTGATGACCGAGGTTTTGCTTTCCTCCCCGTGTGGATTCCCTCCTCCTTGGCTGACCAGGTGCTGCAATGAGACAGACACATTTTCTGCACCATCAGTGCCTCGGTACATATGGTTAACAGCTCCATGCTCCATGCCCCTTCCCTCTTCTCTCCTGTCTCCCATGCTGCAGGTGGATGACATCCTCGGTGACCAGCCAGAGGTCAAGGAGAAGGTCTTCACCGTCCTGAAGCAGTACGCGGCAGAGCGGAAGGTGGAGTACTTGGCCTACGCCCTCTGCATGGTCCTCACCCAGGAGTCCCACCAGCATCTGATTGACAACATCAGGTATGGGGTGCCACCGACCTCCACGCCGCCGTGCTGGGCATTAAACCACGGGCATCCATCTGCCCAGCGGTGACGAGCGTGCAGGGCTGAGCAGTGCAGGCATGGGTCAGGGTGTTCCCGCAGGGAAGATGCCGGCACAGCCAGACCCCCTTTCCAAGGGGCAGATGAGTGGAGCTTGGTGGCGTGTCAGCCCCGCATCCCTTTGTGGCTGTCCTGCCCGGGATGGGACGGGGGGACCTGTGGCTGCCCGGTGGCCGGCACTGCACCAACATCCGGCCGTCCCCGTCCCTGCAGGGAGTGGTGGTCACCAGCCCCATGGAGCCACTGCCCCTGCCTGCAGCACGGGACATGGCTCCCGTTTCTGGCCGTCGTGTCAAAGGGAGAGGGGATTAGCTGCAGAATAGCTGGCGATTCTCTAAGAGCTTGCCCAGAAAATAAACCAAGCTCTGCAAGGCGAGAGCTGGGGGTGGGCGAGTGGTCGGCAGCAGGGGCGGCTGTGGGGGGGTCTCTGTCTGGTCCAGGGGCTGCCTCCAGGCCAGCACTGCCCACAGTATCCCGAAATGCCGGGGCTGTGGTCACGGATGCTGGGATGCTCTGGCAATGCTCCAATTGGGCTCGGGGTCCCCGGCACCTCTTGAGCCCCCAGCGGAGCGGCCGTGCCGTGGGTGTGCAGCCGGTCTGCTGCTCTTCTGGCAGTGCGGGCTGGCACTGCGGGACGGTGGCAGTGCCGGTGCAGGGACACGTGGTGGGGATTACGGCCAGGCTGAGACGATGGCCATTAGGGAATCAGGTCTCCATCTGGCCCCGCTCCGGGCCCGGCTTTCCAATTCCTGCTTTAATCAGTGGAATTGCGAGATATTACAGTTACCATAACAACATCCCCGTGCCGGGGTCTCCACTGCGCTGCTACGATCCGGCGGCGGGGAGGATGGGGAGAGCGGGTCGGCGGCCCTTGCAACGCAGTGTCCCCCTTCTCAGCCATGGCTTCACATGGGCTGCCCATGGCCCCCCCATATCTGAGTGGGGATGGGCACAGACCCCTACAGAGCCAGGCTGCGGAAGGGACTGTCGCCTCCCTGGCAGCCACCTTGTCCAGGTGCCCACGTCCAGGCTGTCCTGCCCCCATGGCAGTGGTCCTGTCCCCCCTGAATGTCCTGGGGGGACAAAACAAGCAAAAGGTTGGGCCTGGGGGCAGGGACGGATGGCACCGAGCCCTGCCTGAGCCATCACCCCAAACTAGTCCCAATCAAAACAACCCACCACCCACAATCCAGGAAAAATCTTTTCCCCAAAAAGATCCATGGAAATGCCTCAAATGCCTCGGAGACCCCTTTTGTCTTCATCCCTGGGGAATTATACGGTGTATTTTCCCCCCAGAGGGGATTTGAATAAGTGTCTCAATTTTCCTCCAGACCCAAGCCCCTCTGCAGGGGGCACAGCAGGTTCCCCCTGGGGTGTCCCCATGCCAGTGGAGGACAGCGTGTCCGGACCTGGTGCCACCGTTCCCTCCATGTGGTGCGGAGCTCACCCCATGCCCATCCCTGCGATGCCATGGGGCAGCGCCGTGTTACGGCCCCCCAGTAATGGAGCCAAACCCGCGGCCACCCTGTGCCTCCCGTGTGAAAGGTTAACTCTGGGGCTGGGGTAAAAGGCACCATAAATCAGGCAGCTAATCTCGGTTTAGTGGAAATGAAATATTTAGCTTAGGGAAAAGATTTACCGTCTAATCTTAATGAAATGAAGTCAAGAAAATAATAATAAATTTAAAAAAAAGGTGCTTTGGAGACCAGGTTTCCCAGCTGTGGGGGTGCTGGGGAGGTGGGGGCAGCTTCTGTGTGTGCTGCCATGTGTGATACGAGGTGCTTATCCCGGGGTCTCCCATCCGATGGGTTTGCTGCCGAGCAAGAGCTTGTAATGCATTTAATAACTCACTGGGAGGTGTGCTGTGAATCCATGTGGGTGGCTCCAGCTGGTTGGGTCCGTCGCTGGCTGAGGAGGGGTCTGGGGTCTGCACCCCGACTGGCACCTGGGGGCTGGGGAAGAGCTGTGCGGGGGATTCCTGCGAGGAGGGCTCCCAGCTCCAGCACCGGCTCTGGGGATGGGGTGCTGGTGTGGCTGCCTCACCGTCCTCGGGGCATGGGGCGGCCGCCCCCGGGCAGCGGTGTGTGTCGGTGCAATTCGGCGGAGTGGAGCCCATCTGAGCTGCCCCCACGAGCCTCCTGGGGCTCGTCCTGCAGGACCACCCCTGCAGGGACGTGGAGCCGTGCGAGGATGGACTTGGGACCATGCGGGTCCCCATCAGCCCACCCGGGCATCCCTGCGAGGATGTTCTTGGGACCACGCGGGTCCCCATCAGCACGCCCAGGCATCCCTGCGAGGCTGTGCCCGGCTCCCCCGTCCCCGGGGGCTGTTTCCACCCGAGATTTGGGGGTCAGTCCCGCACGCCTGCACACCTTGAGGGGAGGGATGCTGAGGGCCGTGTTGGGGTGAGGCAGATGAGGGTCCCCGACGCTCACCTTGCCGGCAGCCCCGGGTCCCAGCAGGCTGGCCGAGCCCTGCCATGGGGTGTGTGGAGGTGGCCCGCTGTGGGTGACCACATGGTCCCTGCCGTGCAGAGCCAGGCGGCCGGTATATCCCTGTCTGCTGCTGACCCTCACGCTGGCCTGATTGGATCTTCCCTCTGCACCAGCTGTATTTATTTTTGGGCCGTTGCTGCAGCCGGCTGTCCTCCCTTCCCTGCCTGTCCCCCCCGGGCTTCCCCCAGGCTTTAATGCACTCCCTGCAAGGTGCTGCGGTGAAGTGTAACCCAAGCCCCCCCGGCTCAGCACATGGATAGAGCCGGGGCTGCAGACACCTCTCCTCCTCCTGTCTGTCCTCAGGCTGGGCTTTTTCCCATGTTGGTGGTTTGTTTTGTTTTGTTTTGTTTTTTTCTTTTTTTTTCTTTTTAGCTCAAATGGATTTCATCCCATTTGCCCAGAATTAAGCTCCTGCAGATTTTAATTTGCTGACATTTTCTTCATCCGTTTGGTTGTGGATAGCCGGGATAACGCACGTGCTGCGCCGGTTCCTCCCCGCTCCCATCCCCTGCCCATATGGCTAGTGCGCGTAGTAAAGTGCACAATTGTAGTTCTGCTCAAGAATGATGAAATACGGCAGCGAGGGGGAAAGATGAGCTGTCTCGGGTGAGTAACGAACGGACCTTTCCTGGGCTGGGAGGGGAATGGGTTTAAAGCAGCTTAATTCTTGAATCTAGCAACCCCTGGCACCACAAAAATGAGATGTGCTAAAAGTTAATTAACTCTTAGGATCTGTATCGCATCGGAGCTGCTCTTGTGAGGGACTCCGCGGGCACGGCAGCTCTGCCGGGGAGAGGGAAATCTCTTATTTTGTGTCACTCCATCACCTGCAAACGCCAAAGCTGGGGTCTGGTCCCGGGGGGAGCCGGGGGGTTTAACTCCCCTGCTCCCCACGGCTGTGCCGAGCGTGAGTGCAGGGGCCGTACACGCCTCGTGCCGGCCTGGGGAGGGGAGCGGGTTATTTTGGGCAGGTCGGGGTCCCAGGGGCGTGCGCCTCTCGGCACTGCTCTTATTTCTGAGCCATTTTCAAACCAGGGCAGAGCTGCAATTCCAGCAGAGGAACGGTGCCGGCTCCGCACCCAAGTGCTCTGCAACCCCGTCACAGCGGCTACCGGCTTTTCCTCGGACTCAGGGGGCCAAAGTCACCCCCCGAGCTGTGCGTTACAGGGGGGATCCTCACCTGCGTTGCGCAGGGGTTTGGCACTTGCACACCACGGCGTACCGGCTGCCGTCTCCCTTTGCACCGCGCGTTCCCCCGGCGCTGTGGGGTGCCCGTGCCAGCGTCACACCAGCTCCCGGCCGCTGAGAAACATCTGTTTGCAGTAGAATTTGGGGAGCGATGGAAACGCAGGTCCCCTCCTCCCCGCTGACCTGCGGCGTTACAAAAGCTGGTGCAGAAAACACCGGTGTTGATGCTTACGTGGACATTGTCCCATTAACCTGGATTTAAATAGCAGGGTGCGGGTGTGCTCCGGAGCACATCCAGCCTCTCACCCTGGCCACATTAATTTACTAAATGATAACTCTTGGGCTGTTTAGACTGCTGTACGTTGTCGTGGATCCCCTCTTAAGTCATGTTGTGCTTCAGCCTGCCGCAGGGAGAATAGTTAGGGGGTAGTTTGTTACTTCGCCGCTTTGGTTACGGTCCGTTTGCTTCCCGACCAGCCCCTGCTCCTGGGAGAAAACCAAAGCAAGCCGCCGAAGCTGCCGGCCCGCAGTGGCTGGGCCGAGGCGAGCGCCGCTCTGATTGCAGTCACTTTTGATCCCTGACAAAGATAAAATCGCTGCCCATCAGGGGGTTCCCTTATTGCGGGAGAAATTCCACTGATCTCATTTTAATAGTGCTCCAAACACAATCTATTTGTCTCAGCTTGTTTTTCGTGGCAATAAAATTGCTTGGTGTGTGCCCGTATTAAAATACTCCAGCCATCTGTGACTGTCCCTGGATAAGAAATTTCATTTTTGACATCAGGATTTATATATTATGGATTGTGTGGTTCCCTGCTTGTCCACCCTCCCCCCGCCCCCATCCCCAAATACCCACTCCTCCAAGGTTGCAGGGAGGTTTCCGGCTCTCTCGGATGCCGATGCAGATCACAGCACCGGCGACCCCCCCCCCGAACCCACGTTGCTCCCGCTGCTGCCTGATGCGGCACTTTAAAGCGCAGGCAGACACCGTCCTCCTGCCCGTCCTGCGGGCAGACCTGCTGTGAAACCACCCGCATGGCAGGATGATAATGGAGGAAAAAGCAGCTCTTGTTTGCTTCCGTTTTAAAAAAATCCTTAATCTGATAGCCCGACATATGGTCAACTGCCCAAAAAAAGGGAATTAGGGCAGCAGGAAAAAAAAAAAGTGCCAGCGGTGAAAACAATGGGGAGCGGAGTTCCTTTATTATGGGCTGGGTTCAAGTAGGTCATGGCCAAAATGCCTCGGTGTAAGATCTCCTGTTAGGAGATTAATTTCTTCTGACAAATGGAACTACAGCTGTAATGCAGATTATATTGGCCTGGCCCACTGGCACACCACCACTGACCAGTAACTTATTTTGGGAAGTGGCTACTTGGTCTGAGTGTTTTCCAGTTTCTTAAAGAAAACACGGAAAGCTGCTTTTGTCCTGGTGTTCCCAGCGGAAAGCAGGTTGGGGGGAGCGCCTTGGGTGAGGTGCCTTCTCTCTGTGACTCTGAAAAGCAGGGGCTGACACAAGTCCCCGTGCCCCAGGGTTGGTGTGGGGTGCTGGTGTGGGGCACAGGGTGAACAGGAGCTGCTGGTGGCCCCGTGTCTCCCCGGCGTTGCAGCAGGCAGGGTCCCGTGGGTGTCACAGGGGGTCTAAGGGTCTGTCTGTGTCACCAGGGCTGCAACGAGCAGCCGTTTGCACCTTGCTGCCATCCCCGATACCCACTGGGTGATGCCGGGCAGGATGAGTCTTCGGAGAAAGGCTTTCTGGGGGTTTCTTTGAAGGTCTCCGTGTCCCCGGCAGCTGACGTTGGGTTCAGGAGAGGTGGGAGCACCCCGAGGCCCCAGCGCTCAGCTGCTGATGTGGAAGGTGACCCCCAGCCGCGCACGGGCTGCAGCACTGCTCCGGGGAGGATCTTACCAGCAGATAACGCATCCATCGTTACTGGAGCTGGTGCAGGAATGCGTCATGAGAGGGTAACCCTCCCCAGGAGCTGCTGTGCAGGGCTGGGGTCTTTGGGCTATCCCCAGGGACAAATGGGGTGGCCTGGGAAGGGCTGCGAGGGGCTCCTAGCCCCCGTGCCTGGCCACTGCATCCCACCGTGTCTGCACTCTCGGGTGGAAAAACGCCTTCATTCCTATTTAATGATAACAACGGTCACATCTGCAAAACATCTGCAGCCAGATGAGCGATTACGGAGCCTCCCATTGCCGGGGATAACAGGATAACAGCCCCCGTGAAAATCACAGGTCCGTGCTTGCCGCCGGGCTGGAGCGATTCCTGCTCAAGCACGGGGCTTCGGAGCCACTGTGTCGCCCCATGGCTGTCGGTGCTGCCGGGCTGGGGGCAAGAGTTTTCTCTCCCAAAAGCGTGTGAATTTTAGCATTGCGGCACACGGTTGGGGCAGAAGTGCTTTTCCGGACTGGTAGCTGTTTGCACAGCACAGTTCAGACATAATCCAAGTGTTGATCAGTGGTTTTATCCACACTGGGACGTGTTTTTCTGCACAACCGTCAGACTCAAGGTCAGATGTTTGCTAGTTGTTTTGGGGCCAAACCATACGTTTTTCATTTTTCCTTCCTTTGCTGCTTGGAGATTGTATCTGATGTTGGCAACTCTGGAAAGCTTCACATCCTCTTCATCAAACGCGAGTGCTGTGCTTAAAGATGGCGTTATTTAAATTAAAGATGGGGTTTTTTTATCTTCTATCCCTCATGCAAAGCGCTGCTGTGTTACCCTGGGGGTAAATGATGCTCTGCGGCATGGGGGGAGGTTTGGGCCCATGTCTCTGGTCCTGGTCCCGATCCTGGTCCAGCCCGGGTGGCTCCACCTGCGCGCCCGCCACCGATGCTGTTTGCCTTTAAGGTTTCTCACCCATTACAGCGGCATGTAATTTAAACAGAAGCACTTTAGAAGTCAACTAATTAGCACCAGGGAGGCATCCCCCCGGAGTTCGGCGCCGAGCCGTGCCCTCCTTTTCTGTTACGAGATTGTTCCAGCTGGAAATTACAGCGACTGCAGTTTTTAGGGAAAGCGAGAGGCTTCGTCGCTGCGAGCCGGGGCAGAGCCGGAGCAGGGAGAGCAGAGCTAAAGCCCAATTGATAAAAAAGGAGGCACTCGGTAGATGGTAAACCTCCGCCCGGGACTGAGAGTGCGGCGGGGAGGTGAGGGCGAAGGGAGGCAGGGACTCAGCCCAGGTAGAGTTTGCCGGCGAGCCGGCCCATCTGGCCGTGGTCCCTGCGCACTGCGGGGGTGCCAAGTGGCAGGGGGGCACCGGCTGGTGCGCAGTTTGGTTGTTGGATCCGGCCGCGTCGTGGGCGTGAGCCGAGGCTGAGACTCAGCTGCATGAGGATCTGAAGCGTCTCCCTTTTGTTCCCACCGCACCCCGACAAATGGGAAAGGACCGGAGTTTCTCTCGGCATTTTCGGTACGTGTCTCTGCTCCGCTCCTCCGCGTGGCGTGCGTGCCATTGGATGTGCTGGGAAGGTCCCCGCAATGTCTCTTCTGCCTCTCTGAGCTGCGGGGACCTTGCCTCCCGGCACTGGTGCAGCCCTGCCACCAACGTGCGCCCACCGCAGCTCCGGCGCCAGCTGTTGGGGGGAGTCGAGCAAAGCTCAGATGAAAAATTGGGGGTGGGGGGCTGGGGAGAGGCAAGAAGAGCACATCTGGGTTTGCTTTGTCTGCGTGACTACAGTCCACTAAAGGGATGGGCGGTGAGGACGGGGGTTTGGGGGTGCTGCGTGGTGCAGGGGCTGTGATGGAGAGGGGACCGGGGACCCCTTGCTCCCAGCCCCGGCTGAGCACGAGCTCTGAGCAAACTTGGGGCTGCTTTCACCTGCTCCTGCTGGGGCTGGAGCCACCACTGCTGCCCCGCTGGAGGGGACACATCCTGCATTGGCGCGTCTTGGCATCCAGCTCAGGGTAGGACCATCCCGGTGAGCTCAGCACTCATGGCAGGGCACGCACCCTTGTGAAATGTGACAAAGACCGAGATGTGCTAAACATCTTCTGCTGAAGTGAGTCCCAGAGCCGAGCCGAGCAGCTGGGGACGGGCACGCTGGCAGACGGGCACCTGATGGGCGGTTTCCCACGATGGCTGCTGTCCTGGCCAGGCCGCTTCAGAGAGGGAGTGAAGGCGAAGCAGGTTGCAACCTCTGGGGCCTCTCCCAGCCTGGAAAATGCCCTGAATTTGCATTTTTTGTGTGAGAGCAGACTGAGCTCTCCTGAAGAGCGTGTGCTGACACTGCTGCAGAGAAGGGTTAGTGTATCGGGACTGGGGAGCGGGCGCAGGGCTGCAGTGCCCAGTGCTGGGGACGCTTTTCCCATCCGCTCTCTAACAGGGATCAGAGCCAGGGCTGACCTGGAGCACACGAGGAGGAGGAGGAAGCTGAAGGCACGAGGTCAGCACCGTGTGGCTCCCAAGCCCTCCCATGGGCACGTGCATCCTGCGGGGCTGCTGGGACAACGGGTCTGTCCCTGGTCCCAGGCCGAACTCTGCAAACAGGGTAGGAGCATCCATGTGCCCTGCCAGCAGGCAAAGCCGGGCTTGTCCCGTGGGATGGCAGGGCACTGCCGAAATAGCTGCAGATTCCTGCTAAGCACCAGGCACCATCCACCCTGTGCCGGTGCCAGTGCCGGTGCCGATACATGCTGCACGGGCGGTGTTGTGTCAGAGCAGAGGGCAGGCGGAGGCATCGATGCTGTTTAATGACACCCCACCTTTGGTGGGTCCCTCGTTAAGGACCAGACCTGAGCACACCCAGTTCGGAGGCCAGCACCCATTGAACCGCAGGACATCGGGGCGCTCGGGGGATCCAGCCCCCAGCAGCCCTCGAGGGGGCTCCCGGCATCCCGGCTTCCCCAAGACTGCGCTGCAAATTCTCTCAAAGGGTTTTGCAGAAGGAAAGTATTTTGCATGCTTTAATAGGGTTATTTTTACCCATCACTTAGCTCCTCTCCTTACTAAGACACCGTTTTACTTCTAGCACGGAGTGAATTCATGGTGAAACCCGTAGAGCCTGTCCTTGTGCCCGGTTATGGAGCTAGCCGTACTTTGTTCTTCAGCCCTGATGTTTGTCAGCCCGCAGGCGAGGTGGCAGTCAGTGCAAAGTGGGACAGCCCTGCTGGAACGAGCGGGGCCAATTTAATTTGGCCAATTTAAATGGGAGCGTGCTCGTTTTGCCTGCGAGGAACCCGGACTTGTCCCAGGGCAGAGGCGCGGGGTCCTGCCGGGACTCGCTGCTGTCACGCCGTGTCCTCCCCTGCTGCGGGGCTGTGGCAGCCTGCATTCCCGCGGGAGCCTGCTTACAGCTGGGTGAACTATTTATTAGCATGATTTCACTCTTCTCTAGTTGCTGCTTAATCACAAATTGACTGTGAATTGTACCAATGTGTTACTTATTTAAAATTATCATCACCAAATTCTCTGCGCGAGCATATGTCAGCCTCGGGATGGCTTGCGATCTGTCTGCTCCTACTTAGCATGAGCATCAGCTCTTATTTTGAGTTTTGCCTTTTGTTGGTGGGAGGGAAATAGGGATGTCCTCATCCTGGTAGATTTGGGATTTGAAGCCTCCCCTTCCTTCTCCTCTGGCTTCACCCAGGCTTTCGGGTTCCTTTGGCGAAGCTGCCTGAGGGAGGAGGGAGCCCCCCACCAGCCCCAGCCTCTCCATCCACGCTTCATTAGCAGCCGACCATCATCACAGCCATGTCACGCTGGCAGCAGGAAGGTGCAGCCCCTCAGAGCAAGTTGCTCTGTGTCCCCTGACACCAGCTCTGGGTTTGGCCCCCCCGGCCCCGGAAGATGTGCTCCCCGGGTGGTTTGGAAGTGATGCTCACATCCTTCCTCCACCCCAAGTGTCGGAGTTTGTGTTAATGTAGGGAGCGCGTTCTCATGTGCCACGAGGTGAAGAGCACTAATGAACCTCACAAGACGGTATTGTCTAACGAGCAAATGCAGCTGCGACAGGCAGCCCGGTATGGGTGCAGGGAGGAGTTGCTATAGAAACACACGGAGACAACAGCTCCTCCAGAAGCCCCTAAATGTGCAAATGGGAGGGCAGGAGTAGGGGAGCGGGGTGGCAGCGTCTCGCTGTTGCGATGGCAGAAGGAAAAGGAAAAGCAAAAGCGTTTCCCCGTGTTACAGGGGTGAAGCCCGGCCAGGGTGGGAGCGGTGCAGACGCACCCTCCTGGGATCCCGCTTTGCGCTTGCTCTGCATCCCCCGAGGGTCCCGGGGGGTCCTTGTGGGGGGGCACAAAGGCCACTTTGCTGCTGTCAGAGCAGCCCTTACCTGGCAGAGGGGAGGTGACCTGAAAAGGAACAAGTTCCCAGTGGTGTCCCCTTGTCTGCAGTGTCACTGTGCCCATCCTCGTCCCCACAGCACCAGCGTCTCTCAAGGGGTGCGAGACCATGACAGGAGCTGGAGGGTGGCAATAGCCAAGGCTGGAGCCCAGGAGAGCAGAGTCCAGGGCTCCCAGTAGATGGGCTGAGGTGGGAGATGGGGAGGAACGTTTTGGGAGTCCCAGAACATGCTGGGGAAGAAGCGGGTCTGGAGGAGGCGGCTTGGCTCTGGCAACACGAGGGGCACTTGCACATTGGGACCCCTGGCTGTGGGTACCATGCAGTGAGGAGCGGGGTCATGACAGGACAGATGCCGTGACAGGACAGGGTCCTCCTCTGCCGGGCCTCTGGCTGTCACAGAGGAGTGGCAATTCATCTGGGGCTTGAGCTCAACCTCGTCATTGTCGTACTGGGACCAGCAGCTGAAGGCGTCCAGGATGGAATGCATGAGGAGGAATGATCTGTTTCAACCAGTCTCTGCGAGCACTGAACTGTGCAGGGGTCTGACCTCCTTGGCATGGGATGGGGCAGGAGATGCAGCCGGTGTCCTCGGCGTCCCCAGCCCCAGCATTTGTAGCTCCAGGGAAGACTGAGGCCAAGAGCGAATGAGGGGCTGGGGCTCCTCTGACATTTTCTTTCCCAGGCACGGCTGGATCTGGAGCTCTGGGTCACAGCCGCCCCAGCCCCCCTGCTCACTCCCCTCCATTGTCTCGTTTTTCCAGGATTTTCATCCCCAAGAAGCACCGGCAGCGGTTTGATGAGGTGGTGTCGCAAAGCCTGATCAGCAAGCTCTGCCGCTCCAAGAGCGAGCAGCACAGCAACCGGCTGCGGCGCAGCCGGAGCGAGGACCACCAGGAGCGGCTCCTCGTCTCCACCCGCGCCAGCTCCGTGCCCCGCAGCCATGAGGAGACCAGCAAGAGCCTGCGGAAAACCACTTCCCTCATCACCAGCAATGTGGCCTCTGGGGCTGCCCGCAGGTAACACCTCTCCTGGATGCCCCGGAGTTCACGGAAGCAGGGTCTGATTTTACGTGGATGGCAGCATGGAGGAGGGATGCCAGGGAAAGGGGATGTCTTCAGTGTGCAGACTGGGCGAAATCCTCATGGGATGAGGATGGACTTGATGATCTTAAAAGGTCTTTTCCAACCTAAATGGTTCTGTGAACAAAGACTTCTCCCTCTTGAAGGCTGGGCATGTTTCACCCCTTATCCCAGCTCTGGGCCACCCTTTCTGCCCCCTCGCTGTTGCAGGGCTGGCTGGGACGAGCCGTGTGAGGAGCTGAGAGGGCACTTGCCGGCTATGAGGGGATGTCGGCTCTTGTGCTGGGTGGGCTGCAGGGTGCCTGGCTGTGTCAGCAGGATGCCGGGTACCCAGCCATGCCAGTGGGATGCAGGATACCCAGCCATGCCAGCAGGATGCCGGGTACCCAGCCGTGCCAGTGGGATGCAGGATACCCAGCCGTGCCAGCGGGCTGCAGGATACCCAGCCGTGCCAGCAGGATGTAGGGTGCCTGGGGACAGAGCAGTCTGTGTCATCCTGCGCTGCCCCGGCGGGTGTCTGGGTGCAGCCGTGGGAGGAAGGACGGACAATCCCTCCCGCACAGGGGATTAACCCATTTCCCGCTGCCCATATGGCCAACCTCAGCAGCCCTGGAGAGCCGAGGAGCCCTGCGGTGCTGGCGGTGGCTCCCGCTCCATTCCTAGCCCCGTCTCATGAACAAGAGAGCAGGATTGGGTCTGCCAGCACAGCCGGGGAATCCTCTTGGGACGGACTGCACTGCCGCAGGCACGTCCTGAGCTATTCCCCTGCCTCCAGCTGGTATCTCCAGGGTGTTCAGCTGCAGCACACCTTCCTGCCAGGATAATTTTTGGTGTGACTTATCCAACATCCAGGTCCAGCACCGTCTCCCTCCCTGCCAGCGTAGGATCAGTCCCTACAACAGGCTTTCTAGTTGTAAATGATCTCGGTGATGTTGCCTTCCCCCAGCTCCCTGCGGGGAACAACTCTCAGCTCCAATCAGCCTCCCAGCAGGGAGATTTCCTAATACTCCTTCTAAAATTTCCTAGCGGAATTTAATTTCTCTCTCATCAACCTACGAGACCTTTGCCCCCTAAAACGCGTTGTCTCTCTTATTCTGTATAATATATCCCTTGTTCCACTTTAAAAACACGTTGGATTTGAAGGACTGGATGGTGGATTTATGAACTCGATATTTCACGCAGAGTAAAAGTCTGTGCTCAGGGGCTCTGCCACTAAAGCAGTGCTGTCTCCTCCTGCCACCGGAGCCCCCACCTGCCCCGTGCTGAAGCCCTGGCATTCATAGATAGTTCGCAGAAAGCCTTGACTGTGTCTAAAGGAGCCACTCCAGAGCTCCAGCATAGATGGCTCTGGTCCCAGTGGGGACTGTGTCTGCTCCATGGCTGCAGTGAAGACACATAGGGGATGGCACCCGCATCCCCCCAGCCCTCCCCAAGGTTTTGTCTGGGCCATTTCTAGCATTCCTGGATCACTCCCCATCCCACCACCCCGTGCTGGCTCAGCGCCGTGGGCTCCCTCTGCTCCCCAGCACGGGCAGGCTGCGGGCAGGAGAGGCTGGTGGTGCTGGCAGGACAGACAGCTACATTGCAGCCATCCGGGAACGCCAAACCCCCACACACCTTCCTTCCATCCCCTCTCCCTGTGGGCAGGGCATGTCCAGGGGCTCCTCTTGGAAAGGCACTTCGGTATCAAAGGGACTTTGCAGGGACACAGGGAGCGTTGAGGGCTTGGGCACTCAGGAGACACCCGGGCTAACAGGCCTTTGGAGGGGCTGGGAAAGGAAACAAGGACCAAATATTGGGCTCCGATTTCACATTTGCTTTTTTCACCTGCAGAACTGTGCGAGTTTATAAAGGCAACAGAAGCTTTGGCTTCACACTACGTGGCCATGCCCCAGTGTGGATCGAGTCTGTTCTGCCAGGTAAGGAAACCTCCAGCCACAAGATTCAGAGGCATTTATTTATCTCTGGCCTGAACTCGAAATTTTAAGTGCCTGCTGTTTGTTAGAGAATAGCAAAATGGATTTTGACAAGGCTCAGTGATGGAGTTTCCCGAGTTGAATAACTAGCGCCTTTGGTACAATTTAGTTTGGCTTCATTCACTCCCTGTTTTGAAGGGTGAAAAATGCCTGTTTTCAGTGAATAGCCTGAAATCACACCTGCGTTTCCAATGCAAGCTGGGTGCCGGCATCGCTGGGCTCGATGACCAGCTCCAGCCCACCCAAATAATCCAGCTGCAGTGGATCCCCTGCCCTGGGGGGCGTCCCTGGGCACAGCTGGGACGCCATCCCTGCAAGCGGGGATCCACCAGCTAAAGCCCCTCTCATTCCCTGTGCATTTAGGGAGCCCAGCTGAGAAGGCTGCTCTCAAAGCTGGAGACCGGATCCTCTTCCTCAATGGTCTGGACATGAGGTAAGAGGCTCTTTAAAAGGGGTCCTGGGGGGTGGTGGGAGGCCAAGCACATGTGTGTTCACTTCTTCGCTCTTGTGCAACAGAAACGAGAGCTGGTGGTCCTTGAGAGCTGTCTGCTGAGGTGCACGAGGGGTTTTGCCCCATACAGACATCTCCTTTACTATTCTTTTACAAAAACGGCCTCTAAAAGTAGTATTTAATCTCCATCCCTGCTCCTCCTTTCTCTGTGCAAATAACCACGTACAATGCATGACACACCGCGTCCTGACTGCAACCCACCCACAGACCCTGATTTGAGCCACTTTGAGTTAAACTCTACGAGTTAAACGCTTGTGGCTCTGCTTTGGAGCACCAGCCAGCCCATGAATTACTCCCAGAATGGGATCATAAGCTTAAAACCACATGGGCAATCGCATTTCCACCCAGAAGCTAATTCTTCTATATATTATTTGCGCACAACAAAAGCGATCAAACCAGAGCTGAGCGTGCACCTCGCCGGGCAGTGGCAGCAGCCCGAATTTCCTCGGGTTTGTCTTTCCACGCAAAAAGCAAGAGCAAAGGGTTAGAAAAGGCTACACGATAAGAGAGAGCGATGAATATTTGAAGGTTAAACATCTGATGCTGCTTCTGTCAATGCTCAGGTTCTCACATTTCAGCTGAACCAGCAAACTGTTGGCTGAGGCAGCATTGCCAGAAAATAGAGGAAACCGAGATGAAGATTGTCCTCTAAGCCCGCATTTTAGCAGGCATTGTCCCAGCCCAGCCTCTACCCTTCTCCAAGGACACTCCAAGATTTTTTTTGCCTACAAAAATGCATTTTACCTCCACCTTGCATTTTCTTTTCATGCAGAATCAGGACAGGCAAGGAGAGACCCGCGGCACTGTATCATTTAAATTGAAAGTTCATCTTCTGGGTCTGAGCGTAGCTTAAAGTAACGCTGGCTCCATTTTTATTTTATTTTTTTTTTTTATAGAATGTGTTGTGTTGGAAGGGACCTTTAAAGGTCGTCTAGTCCAACCCCCCTGCAGTAAGCAGGGACATCTCCAACTAGATCAGGTTGCTCAGAGCCTCATCAAGCCTGGCCTTGAATGTCTCCAGGGATGGGGCAACCTGTTCCAGTGCCTCACCACCTGCATTGTAAAGAACTTCTTCCTAAAGAAGAAGCTGTGCCAGCTCCACGGAGTGCTCACAGGCATGCCCTGCAGTTTTTCCCCCCTGAAGGTACAGCGCAGAGCCCGGGCACAGGCTGCAACTCACGCTCTCCCTCGGGGAGGCTCTTTTCAGAACAGCACAGCTAAAACCAAGCAAAAATCGATAATCCAGGGCAACCACAGCAGGGCTCAACACTGCCTGGCTCTGAGCAGCAAGTTGTGGCTTTTTGCAAGTAAACGAAGGCAGCCACAAACTCCATTTCACGGTCTCTCCTCCCCGAGCACAGGCAGCGCTGACCCCAGCTCTCCTGTGCCCCGCAGGAACTGCTCCCATGACAAGGTGGTGTCGATGCTGCAGGGCAGCGGGGCCATGCCCACCTTGGTGGTGGAAGAGGGGATCGTCAACGTCTCCAACGGTAAGAGCGCGGGGAGGAGAGGGTTCAGAGCAGCAGAAAACCCCATGCTGGTTCCCAAATTCCCCGTGCAGGAGGGAATTGCCGATACCTCCCGTAGGCTCTGATGGGTTTAGTGCTGCCCAGAGGGCTGGTCCTCCCGCCGCAGCACGTAGCTGCCCGATTTCTGGGATCAGGCTTAATCTCAGGCTTGGCTGCTTTCCAGATGGGTTCATCCTACTGTATGATTGTCCTTGACGGCCCTTGCCAATGCCCTTTACGTGCAGTCTGTGCCATGTACTTGACCGAAGTAATCCGACTCTGCGCGTCCGTGGTCGCTGTGCAAATCCCGTGGTTGTGCATGGACTGTGCCGTTCAGGATAACTGCTGCCGTTATGAATAATTTAGCTTGCTGTTGGTGAGGGAGTCGGCGGGAGATGAGGGTAGCTGGGGCGATGCGGGGTGGGTGTCAGCACAATTTCAGCGGGGGGGCAGGACCGCGGCCCAGGGCAGGGAGCGGTCACTGCTGCCTTTCGCAAGCTGTGCGGAGGCAGGAGGCTCGGTGCGTTATTGGGGTGCTGCTCCGCAATGCGTAGGCCCAGGAATTAGGGACTGGCTCGTCCCTCCAGAGCAGCAAGGACTCTGCTGAGCTTCACATTAGGAGCCCTGTGATACCAACTCATTTGCCTGCGCGCTAGAAACAAAACCGAGCACCTCACTACTTCACAGTGCAGAGCCAGTGGTACTCCAGCTGCTTCACTGCCCTCCAAAAGAAACCAAGAAAAGATGGAATTTTTTGCTCCCACTACCTTGGCCGTATTTCTGTGTGGCTAAGTGCATCCCGCAGTCTCCATCGGGTCCCTTCTCCCAGCTGTACTTATTGCCCTGCGCTTGCTGCAGGGGCAGCACAGGGACCAGTGCAGATGAGCCTGGCAAAGCAAATGACCTTCCATGCCTCGGTTCCCTCACAGGTAACCCTTGACTGATGCTGCTTTTGAAGCCTACGGTTATCATAAAGTGCTTTGAAACTTGAGCAGAGGCTTTAGAGAGCCAGAGAAGGAATACCACCCGCTTGTGTTCACAGAAAGCGTGGAAGCAGCATGGTTGAAGAGACAGATCCCAGACAGATCCCAGACAGCATCCCAGTCAAAACACCCCTGCTCGTCTCCAGCAGGTCCATGGACCTCCTGGAACAGCCACGAGCTCCAGAGCAGCTGGTCCAGAGCATGGGAGGAAGCAGGGGCAGTCACAGCTCCAGATGAGACATTTCACCTTGTCACCATGCTGCCTTCCAGCGACTGAAATCTGTTTTTGCTGGGGTAGCAGTGTCTGTATCAGCACGTCAGGATTTGTGTTTCTATGGAGCACCCGTTGTGCATGGGCACAGCTGCCCTGGCTGTCCCCAGGACTGACCCCTGGTTTCGGAACAAGCCTTTTAACCCACGGTTAAGACCCTTTGTCTGTTGAATTTTCTTTTTTTTCCTTTCTACCTGCGCCTTGCAGACTCTGACTCTGCTGACTCCCCGAGCACCTCCTCTGCCCTCACCTCCCTGCAGTGGGTCGCAGAGATACTCCCCTCTAGCATCAAGATTCAAGGAAGGACCTTCAACCAGCAGCTGGAGCACCTGCTGACTCCACCTGAGCGCTATACCATCTGCAAAGCGCTGGAAGGCTTCTTCCAACATCGGTAACTTGTTAGCAGCTCCCTTCCTCTAATGCTGGGACCTGGCCTGGTAGCAACGCCCGTGTCAGGGTTGGTCTCCAAGCAGAAGGCAGACCTTGGCTTTGAGGCTGTCAGCACTGAGCTCTGCTGGGATCACGTTCTCTGGTTTCCCCAGCTGTGTATTTCCCCTGTGTGTGTCTGCAGGGCACAAGCCCATCTCTCACCAGGTGTCCTGCCCGAGGATAGGGCAGACCCTTTAGCTTTTGAGGTTAATTCGGTCACCCCTTAATCCCTCATAAAGTGACCTTGGTCCCCCAGTGTGGGTTCTCTGGCTGTCCCCGACAGCTGCAGATCCTGTTCTGTCTCTTTCAGTAAACCTCACCGTGTTTCACCCTTATCTTCTCGCTCTTCTCAGTATCTTGGCTGCAGCACTCCCTTGGCAGCAGCACAGGAACGGCTGTGGCTGGCAGAGCTCTCATCCTGCCATGGAGCACATCCTCCCCACCCTGCTGCAAGGGTCAAAACCGATCCCCTGGCAGACTCGAGACTTTCAATAGTGACTTTGTTTTCTGCCCTTGATCTTCAATCTTTCCACACCATGGTGAAGCCATCCCGCTGGGAGATGCTCGCTGCTGAGCCGACTGAGCCGGGTTGCCTGGCTGCTCCTCGGGAGCCCGGGTCCCACATGGGCTGCGGACGCATCAGCCAGGGCCAGGCAGGCTCCTGCTGCAACGGTGCAGCAGCCCGCTGGTGTAAAGGCTGAAGGATCAGAGGAGTCAAATCCTCAGATTGACAAGGAAGTGCAGGGAAGCCCTCAGTATTTAGGTTACTGAGGGTAAGAGAGAACAGAAACTACCGAGTACAAAGCGGTAGCGCTGCCCCTGTGCACTGTGGCTCAGGCTGCAGCACCCCACAGCATCCCCCTGTGCAGGGAGGCCGGGCTGCCTCTGCACCTGCAGGTGCTGGGGGAGGCCCAGCTATGTCACCCTCACTGAAACCAGCTGAGTGAACCCTCTTGAGGCCCTGGGATCACTAACACTGTCCCCGTAAAGCAGAAATCGTTGCTTTGTGCTCTCCTGAGACTGCGCTGCTTCTATGGGATTCCCCAGTTGGGCGTTTCAGCCCACGGAGCGGCGGCTGTGGGAGCAGATCCACTCCTCGGGGTCTGCAACTGGGAAACGTGGACTTGATCCCAGCGGGCTACTTGCTCGTACTCAGTGGCACAAAGATGGGAACCCAAGTACCATGAATCAAGTCCCCAGGTTCCCCTCCCAGTGCAGGGCTGCCCACGTTGCTTGGGCTTCCAGCAGCGTTTGACTGGGGGAGCAAGGCCCAGCGAGGGCACCGCCATGCCCATCCTCTCCTCTGACCACCTCATTTTGCCTGTAGCTGTCCCAGATGGCTCGACGGAGAGGCCACTGCTCCATTTAACAATAATTCATCATGACCCAATTGCGTGCCCGTCCCAGACGAGCAGCTGCAACCTCTCACTGCTCCAACAAGGAGGGAAATCCCCACACATTAGGTTTATGTTGCTTGCCACCGCAGCGTGCGGATACCAGCATTTCCCAGCAGCAAACACAAGAGACCGTGTCAGGACACCCCTGTTCTGGGCTTTGGCCCTTCAGCCAGTTTGCACACGACAAGCCAGCTGGCCCTGGCCACCGGCCGGGAGGAGCAGTGCCTGCACAGGGCAGAGCGGCCACCTGCCTCAGCAGCTCCTCCACAACACTGCAACTTTTCTGAATGGGAAATAGGCTTCAGAGAGAAGCCACATACCTACCCATTCCTCTGAAAATCCCATCCTGGTACTGCTGCAGGGCCTTCCAAAGAGCTGTGTCCAGCTCCCCAGAAAAGGCAAGTTAGCCCAAAACTAGGGAGAAACTTAGCAGGTGACTTCTGGCAGGCTCTAGATGGCTCCTGCCACTTCTTATCCCTGCTGGCCTCTGAGGAACCCCCAAGATACTTCATTAATGAAATCCTTGCAGTATCTGAGCCTTCAGCTCTCCCCTGCATGCCTGGTCCCTGCTCCTTGGAAGGCAGTGATGGTCCATTCAATTAACAGCAAGACAACAGATTTGTTCTTACGTATACAATCACCTTCCAGCTCTTTATAAGAAGCTCTTACTGTTACTCCTCCGTTAAGGATGCTATAGTTGCAATGGGCTTTAACCCATCATCTCTGCCTCAGTTTCTCAGTAGAAAAGCAGCCTGACTTTAGCTCCCTGACCCAGGACAGCCCTCCTCCCCCGGGCTGCTTTATCCTTCTCATTGAATCGGGTGCTCAGCCCTGCTATTCTCAACAGCCCTTTCACCATCTCTACATATCACAGAGCCAAAAATGAGACCCAGCCTTCGGCCCGGTGAGGCTGCCAGCCCAGCTACCCTCTCCAATGCCTTCCTCCCTGAGCCTGCTTACCTGCTGCTGGCTAAAATTCAGGTCTTTCCAGAGTTTCTCTCTCTTTTCCAGTGCTCTGCCACCCCTCTTACTCCCCACACGCCCTGGCTGACTCACAAACCAGGTTTTATACCTGGCTGTCAGGTGTTGCCGGTCCCCGGGAACTTGCTCTCCCCATTAGCACCAGCTGCCCAGCTCCACTTCCCAAAGGGCTTGGTCCCTTTGTGGCACCTCTCCTTTGGAATGATCTGTTTGTGCCAAAGCCTCGGAGCCGAGCCTGGCAGCTGAGAGCCAGCTGGAGGCAGACTGGGAAGCACCGGAGCCCAGGGAAGCGGCGTGGTGGGGCTGTGCCGTAGGGATGCGCTCACTGCCCAGCCCTCTCTTTCCGATTTTGCAGGAACATTGACACTCTCATTGTGGATGTGTACCCGGTGCTGGACACACCGGCCAAGCAAGTCATTTGGCAGTTTATCTACCAGCTGCTGACGTATGAGGAGCAGGAGCACTGCCAGCAAAAGATTGCCAGGTTTCTTGGTTACAAGTCCTTGGCAGGTGAGAGGAAAGTCCCTGGGCTATGGCACGGACACGCCGTGTCCCACCGGGGACCTTGGTCCATCGCACTGGGAGCCCTGGGGCGGCGAGGGAGCAGCCAGCTCTCCCCAGGGGCAGCGGCTGCGGCTCTGCCCTGCCTGGCTCCTGCCCACACGCTGCCTGCACGGAGGCAGGGGGTTTCCAGCTCCTGACACCGATGAGGTTGATCTGTAAATGTCGGGCACCTTTTCTGCACCATGGAGCCATGTAGCTTTTGGAAGGAAACTCTGCGTTGAGAGGAGAGATGGCACCTGGCTCAGTAGCAGAGGTTGTCTCTGGGAGCAAAGGCTTTTGGAAGCCGCTTGGGTCATTAGAGGTTAGGAAGTCCCGAAAGAAAATAACCGGTTTAGGGGCAGTGTTCACATCAGAGAGGCAAAATAAGTGGTGATGGCGGCGTCCCTTGGGATGTCTCCAGCAGTCAGATGTGCGCAGGTTCTGTGGTTAGAGGAGATGGGAGCGTGGCTCCTCCAGCCTGCCCAGGAATGCTGGTCTCCCAAAGAGACTTGAAAGGCAGTCAGCGATTCTCCTCCTCCCTGGTCCCCCTCTCCCCACGCCATCACCTGGGGCTGTGGCCACACAAAAGCCAGCTGTGGTTTGCTGAAGATTAAGGGCTTTGCAGACAGACAGCAGAAAAGCGAGGGCAAATTTGGAGTGAAATATCTTAATCTTTGGATTTGGGCTTCATAATTGCTTTCAAATTCTTCTAAGCTATTAACATTGTGTTGGTGTTTTAGACTTAACGTAGGTAAAAAGAGGTGTTGCTTCAAGAGAGACTTTTGGAGGAGCACAGTTATTTTAGCACAGCCGTTCCCCTCACAGGGAGAAACAGCTCGAAGTCCTGGTGCAAATACTCCCCGCTGTGCATGGAAACCCGTTGGGTATTTGCTCACCTAATTTGCACTCTCAGTTATCACTGCTTTTGTATGTGCAGAATCATGGCCCAACCTACCTAACGTGTTGTGTATTCCCAAGAAATTAGACCCTAAAATTAGTTTATAAACTTTACAAGATCTCAGAGGGAAGCTGATATATTTGCAGTTTGCAGCTATATTTCAGGAATACAAGGCAGGTATCCCTGGCCACCGGCAGAGGGAAAAAGCATGGGATTAAATCTCCCATGGGAGTGGATCTCAACAGGCCGTTTCAGCCTGTTGTTCCACAGGCTGGTCCCTGGCTCCTTTCAGCTTCTCGGATGAAAGGGGCAACCTCTGACCATGTGAAGTTCTGGTTGTTCTGGTGCATTACGTGCGTGTCCGTGTGTGGAAGCATGATGGCCAGAGATCTCTGAATTTGGGTTAGTCCTTCATCTGGGCTTCTTCCAAACTCAGTGGCAGTCTCTGATGTTAGTGTGTATCCGAGTGTTGGTCTGTCAGATACCGAGGAGCCTGATGCTCCAGTATCTTCATCCTGCTGTAAGTCTGAGCCTCTCTGAGCTGTCTCTGAACTGCACATGGACCAATCCATTAGACACCATGGTTCCTCCAGGCAGCATTTCGGTGCTGGCTCCCACTCCCATCTTGTCCCTTGAGGGCAGGAAGGAGTTAGCTGCGTCCCGCTGGACCAGCCTGGCTCAGGGCTGGAGCTTCATGTGCACCATAAGCTGGTGGATGCCAATCCTGCTGGGAAAAGCAATTGTATGTCCCGTTTTTGAGCATCCACCCCCCTGCCCTGTGCTGGCAGGAGTGTTTGTAACCTGCTCTGCTCCCCGGGGCCAGTGTCACGGTCAAGTGCAGGGCTCAGAGAGCTGCTGCGAGTCCGATGGGCTTGGGGGAACCCCATGTCATGGCAGGGAGAAGTAGGAGAGCTGCGGGGTCTGCCACACGCTGGCCATGCCTTACGAAGGATTTTTTCTGCTGCAGCTGAGCCAGAAGCAGAGGACCGCTACCGCAGCTCCGTTCGAGGGGCCTCCTTGTGCCGGGGAAGCCTTCGAACCCCCCGCCCCGAGGAAGGGGGGGCAGCAGGTGGGTGACGGGGCTGTGCGGGGGTTTCCGCTGCAGGGAGGAGGGAGCTGGGTGCCGGTGGCTGTGCCTGTACGTAGGCACCTCTGCTCTGCCCATGCTAAAATCCTGAGCGTGAATGGTGGGAAAAAAGATGCAGGTCGGCACAGAGCCAGCACAGAGGCTTTGACTGGAAATCTGTGTTTTCAGAAACAGTTGAAATAACCAATTCCGATAAGAGGCCACTTGGGCTGAGGCTGAGCGTTGCTTCCAAACCTTTCCATTGCTCAGATGTGAACTGAAGCTGCTGGTCTGAGCCCTCCATTCTGGGGCGCATGGTTTCTAGCTTTGCTCTGAACTTTCTTGGCCACTATCAAATTTGCAAGGAGAGCAGCATTTGTGGAATCCACATAAAGAAAATCATGGTTCGGTGCCACTTTGAGACTCTTGATGAAGATGCTCATGGAACAAACCCTTCCTCTTTTCAGAGAGAAGCCACATATCCCCCCATTCCTCTGAAAATCCCATCCTGGTACTGCTGCAGGGCCTTCCACAGCCCCCAGATCTCTGACTCTCTCCCCAGCAGCACCCCAGGTTGCTGGTTGTGTTTTCAGTCCTTCGTGTCTTTGCCCTCCTCTCCCACACGGGAGGACAAGGCATCCTGCCTAGCCCTCCATTGCCCTGAGCTGATTGCAAAGGGCGCTCGACCTATGCTTATCACTTCTGACCGCAACCTCCCCACCGCAGCCTCCCCACCATGACCACGACCACGACCACGACCAGCCACGCTCCTCCCACGCTCCGGCTGCACGCCTTCCTCCCGGCACCCCTCACCGGGACCACGGTGCTCCTCGGCTGTCAGGGAGCAGTCAACTCTGAGACATTTCCCTGGGGAAGATCCTCTAACCTGCCTCCGAGGAGCATTCCTGGTTGTGATCGCAGCACGGAGAGTGGCCAACAGCTGTGTACACTGGAGGGAAGCCGCTCGCCCTTGTCCTCAGCTGCCCTGTGGAAAGAGCGGAGCAGCCCACGACCTGTCCTGCTAACCTTACCCGAGGCTCTGGGGTGCATCCTGCCCCGGCTGCTCCTAGTTCACCTCTCTGCACAAACCATTTATTTATAAAAAGCAGGCAACATTCCTCAGTCCTGGGGAGGGAGGTGATGTGGGGGGAGGATGCACGTCCTGTTCCCGATGGAAGCCCCGCTCCAGAGCTCTTTCTCATTACAGCCAGCTGTGTCCGTCCTGGGCTCTTCTCTCTTTGTTGCCATTAAACGCTGGGCTCTGAGCACACGGCTCCGGTTTGGCACTGGTGTGAGCAGAGCTGCTCCACTGGGCTCTCCAAAGCTCTGCCTGCCCTCCCCAGTACTCAGCCTGGCCCTGACCGCTGGGTAGAAATACTGTGGCTGAAAGGGAATGTGAATCCGTTTGAGCTGCTCTTCAGCAGCTCGGGAAAGGCAGGGATTGCAGACCATTTTCTCCTGGCAGCCCTTCACACACCCTTGGAGATAAATCGGGAGTCTGGATGCATCTCAGGGCTCAGCCAGCCTCCAGCCATTACCCCTTGAGCAGAAACTCTCCATGGACGTAACCGAAAAATGAGGTTTCATTTGGAGCTGGTCAGATTAACCTCACTCCAAGAGAGCTCCCTTGTGCCTTTGCAAGGGTCCAGACCTCCCTCCTCGTGTCCCCTGTGGCGCTCTGTCTCAGGGGACACTGCTGGGGAGCAGGCGGCCGGCGCTGCCCAGGCGACTGCAACCGAGAGGACCATATTTTGGAAACTGCGTCCTCAACTGCCATGTGTGGTGACCCTGAATGTCCTGGTGTCCAGCACCTACCAGGGAGGCTGAAGGAAAAGAAACCAAGAAAAAAGAAACACCCACGGCACTGCAGAGTCTCGATATCTGGAGAGTTCTCGACGTAGCGCAAACTCCCACATGTGCCCTGGATAATGTGTCTTCCCCTGACATACTGTGATGGAAACTCCTTGCATACCACTGTGTCCCTGGAAAGGGTGGACGGCTCTGGGTCCCAGCAGGAGTCGGGGGGACCTGGATGGGTCAGGACCATCATGAGTCCTGGGGGGCAGAGGCAGAAGGAGGGGGTCCTGACTGGTTTGTCTCTTCCTTCCCCGGCAGGCCAGAGCGATACCGTGGAGGTCCCGGTTCGCCTGATCCCTGGAGAGAGACAGGCTGGCGACGGCACGTCCCTCCCGGAAACACCCAACCCCAAAATGGTGCGACCTCGTGGGGCTGGGGGGGGAGGAACACCTCTGGGAAGCGGTTTGCTGACGTGTGCAGGACCATTGCATTCACAGGGAGGGTCGACAGTTTGACTCCTTTCGTGTTGATGCAGGAAAGCGTAAAAAAAGGGAACAGGGGAAGGATGAGTCTGAGTATAAACACCTGCCGGGGGCTGACAACATTCCTGCCTCAGCAACGGTCTCTGAGATCACTTCCCTGGGCAATTAGTCTGGTGTCTAATAAGGCTGGTGTCTGTTAGCATCTTCTTGTAGCCTTGTGAGTGAGAGACTCGGGGGAACTTCAGAAAAGGCAGAGTAGCCTTAGGTTGGGGTGAAGCACTCCTTTAAAGAGCAAGAGACTGGGGGCTGGCGGGTCCGTGGGGGCTGTCCTGTCCCCAGGACATCGCAGGTCTCTGGGTTCTCCCCGAGTCCCGTCTCGATTCAGGCATCGACAACAGCTCTTTGCCCCTTTTTTTCAGATGTCGGCTGTCTATGCAGAATTAGAAAACCGCCTGATCGGCAGCTTTGCTAGCAAGATGGGTAACGCTGCCCTGCACAGAGCATCGCCTCCTGCCCCAGAGCTGGCACACGCCGCAGGTAGTATCCGGCTTCCCACGGCGTAAGAGAGGCAATTTTGGGGTGGTCTCAGGCACTTGTGGGTGGTGCTGGCCAGGCAGGTGGAGGAGAAGGCATCTTTCTCTTAGTGACATTTTATAACGAAGCAGTGACAGTGCCACGTGTGAGCCCAGCTCCTGCAAAGCTGCATCGGCAGGAGGGCAACAGAGTGCATGGGATGGCAAATCCCACGGGACCCCAGCGCCCTGCTGCGCAGCGTAGGGCACGGCCCGGAGCAGCTCTCCTCTCCCCAAGCTGCACCATTATCTCACGTCACATTCAGCATGGTGCTGGGGCTTGTCACAGCCCAGGGGTGGGGGGCTCCGGGGAGCGCCTGGTGCAGAACCCCCTCGGCAGCGCTGTGTCCTGCAGGTGCTCGCAAGTCAGGAATGGGGATCTCGTGGCCAAGCGACCCTCTGGCCTCCCAGCAGTGCTACTACCGCCTGCACAGCAGTGTGGCCTCCCCGACCAGCACTGAGTCCAACCCCTACGTCAGCCTTGACAGCAGCCCAGCCCCGTCCCCCAAGCACCGGAACTACCCGCTCAGCCCTCTGTCGCGACGGAAGAAGCTCTTCACCTTCTCCAGGCCCCCGCGCAGCCGCGACACTGACCGATTCCTGGATGCCCTCAGTGAGCAGTTGGGACACCGGGTCACCATTGTGGATGATTTCCTTACCCCCGAGAATGACTACGAGGAGGTGGGCATGGCGCCGGGGTGGCTTGGTGCATGGTCTTTGTCTGTCCTGGCCATGGAGCATCCATCATCCAGCCTGTACCACACTGGGAAGGGTGCGGAGCCTCTGGGGACATATCCTAGGGCTCTGTGGGTGGTGGAGGGGAGCAAGGGCTGCCCCACTCTGGGGAAGGACCCCCCCTCCCCAAGGGCTGGGTGGGTGGATGATGAGGTGCCACCTTCAGTGTCTCCTCTCTCCTTCACCCAGATGAGTTTCCATGATGACCAGGGCAGCTACGTCACCAACGACGTCAGCAGCAGCGAGTACATCAGCAGTAGTGATGAAGGCAGCTCCCTGACCTACTCCACGCTCTCAGACCACATCCCCCCACCACCACTCAGCCCCCCCCCGCCACCGCCCCCCCTGCAGTTCCATGACCCCCAGACCATCCCCACCAAGGCAGAGGCCACAAAGGCCAGCATGGCCGCTGCCCCCAAATCCCTCGTCAGCCACCTGCACCCCATCCCACCACCGCCACCCCCGCCGCCGCCCCCCCCGGTGCCCTGCGCGCCCCCCCTGCACCGGGGACTGCTGCACCGCAGGAGTGAATCCAACCACATGAGCGTCAAGAGGCTGCGGTGGGAGCAGGTGGAGAACTCGGAAGGGACCATCTGGGGGCAGGTATGGCCCAGGAGTGCGGAGCGGGGCTGGGGTTGAGGGTCCAAATGCGGTCTGGGGAGCCGTTGCTGGTGCCAAGGCTGTGCAGGTTTGTGGGAGCATCCATGGGCCCTGCCCTCCTCCCTCCCCAGAGTGCTGGGGGGACTGTCCCCTCCCTGGAGCATCACGTTCTAACCTCTTGGTGGGCCACACATTCAATACCTTGGCCAAGGGAATGATCTCTGAAGATGCCATGTTACAGAAAGTCTCATATTTCTTTTCTTCTTTTTAATTGTTTGGACCAAAACAGCCAGGATGAGAAGAAGCTCTGCAAAGCATCTGAAATTCTGGTTTTGACCACAGTGTCCTGGGGAATGCTTGCTTTCCTGCTCTCTGTGGGTTGACGTAGTCGGGAGCTGCCTTCAGATGTGTTCTGCAGCTGTAGGAGGTTTTACCAGTGGGAAACCATGAGGACGGTTGAAAGCAGAGTGATAGGGAGAGCGCCAAGGTAGGGGAGGACACCAGAGGGGAAAAGCAGAGGCAAGGAGTGAGACTAGATGCAATAATCCTTTGGCATCATGGCCTTGAAGTGATGCAGAGGTGGAGGTGGATTCGAGTCCCTGGTGGATTCGAGTCCCTGGAGGGAGAAGCTAGCCTCCCTGGAGTTTAACTTCCAGCCTCTGTGTCTCTCATGGTGATGAATGTGTTCAGATGTGCCATATTCTTCGTGCCTTGATCAGCTGTGATTCTTTTGGAAGCAAAAAAATCCTGAAGGTTCTGGAATTCCCGCTTTGTCCTTCAGTAAAGCAGCTGGGCCCAAGTAGCAAGTGAAGAGCAGCAGTGCTCTGTAGGATTCCAGCTGTGTCAGAAGCTAAATGAATCCATGGGGCAGTGCCGCCAGGTGCGGGATGCAAGGAAATGCTGATGGGGTGAATCTCTGGGTTTCTTCCTTTCTCCTGAAATGAGAATGGATCCCCCCAGGTAGGTTAGCAACTCGTGTAGAAACTGCCTCCACGGAGGTGAATGGTTTACCAGGCTCTGGTTTCTGCACAGGGTTTACGATGGCTCAGTCTCCAGTTACAGGACAGTGCCACCAACCTGTTCTGGTTTCTTCCAGGGACACAGAGCTTAGCGTGGGGTGGAGGGAAGGTGGCCCAGCGCAGGCGGGCAGTGTTGGGCTGTGCCCTGTGCCAGCATGGCTCCTGACTCTTCCTCCTCCTGCAGCTTGGGGAAGACTCGGATTATGACAAGTTGAGTGATATGGTCAAATACCTCGACCTGGAGCTGCACTTCGGGACGCAGAAGCCTACAAGTAAGTACCTGAGCCTCAGAGCAGGTGCCGGTACTGACCAGAGACTGGGGCACTGGGAGGAACTGGGACTTGGTGGGCAGCAAGGCAACGCCTGGTTCTAGCATCACCTGTGGCACAGAATTCATTCATACTCAAGATTTTGTGGCTGGTGGCACAGCAAATCATTAAGGTGGAGATTGTTTCACTATCTCCCTTAATTTTCTTTGCTGCCGTTACCTGTTTTCTCTTCGCATTTCAGTCGGTCGGGGCAGTGAATCTCCGCTGGAGGGTTTCGCTCCCCGTTGTGCTCAGTGCTGCTTCCCGGCTCCCATGGCGCCTGCCCGGCCACCCCCACGCCGTGGGGAATGCCGGGGTGCCAGCACCGCTCCCCACTGCCAGGAGGGGCCTGGTTTGCAACACAGCAGAAGCTCAAACCTCCACCATACGTAACGATTTGTGTACGGCCTCTGCACGTTACGGTCCGTGCAGTATGGATGGTCAGCCGGGCTGTCGGCATGCACGGACACCCAGTTGTGCCGCAGGAGCAGCAACGGCTGCAAATTAGGATTGCGGCTCTGTTGCTTTGAGAACTCAGCCCTGAAAAAGCCGTGAAAACATTTCTCTGTCCATAGAGACCATTACATTTCTTTTTACATATATATTAAGTTCGTTCCCCCCAAACCTATGTATGGGGTCTGATGCAGCGTGGGCAGAGCTAAGCTAGAGCGGGCAGATACAGATGGGACTGGCAGTAGAAGTGGGATGAAATGGGATTCTTCTCAGGGGCTATCTTTTTTGTGATGTTTCTGGGCAGTCTGGGATTTTCTGTGTGTTTCACCTCTCGTTTTACCTTTTTCAGCTCCAACTGAGTCCTCCATTGAGGAGATCTTTGAATCGCAGAATTCAAGGATTCCCGGAGCCATTGCTGTGTGCAAAGCATCAGTTCTCTTCTCTTTCATTCATGGTTTCACTGTTTTCAGGATATTTTTCTTCCTGCTGGAGCCGGCTGAGCCTGTCCTTACCCATTATTAAATCTTTCAGTTTCTCTTCCAGAGCCAACTCTCATGCCTGAAAACTTTAAAAAGAAAGACGTGGTTGAAATTTTGTCCCACAAAAAGGCCTACAACACATGTAAGTAAACATCACAGTGAACGTACCCCCAAAATGGGCCCAGAGATGGGACCGGGGATGTAGAGAACTGGAAAGGTAAAAGGAAGGAGGCTTCATGAGCACGATCCCATGAGCGCAATCCCAGCACAGCTCTGCTGGGCTGGGCTGGTCCTGCAGCCCAGAGCCCCTTACTGCTGGGCTCAGCTCCGGGCAGGGGGAAAAAGGTGGTTTTACAGGAAAGGACGGAGATGGGATGTGACTCATTGGCCTGGGGAGGGAGAGGGGAAGACCTTGCATGGCCCCGCAGAGCAGCGAGGGTGTGCGGGGCTGCCCTGCCGCCCGCCTGGGAAGGGTCAGTGCCGCTTGTCCAGGACGTGCTTCTGGTAAGAAGGAGTGTGGGAGGGCTTGGTGGGACCCTGCGAGCCCCTGGTCTCCTGGCCACAGGGTCGTGGGAGAGGAGGAGGTGCTGGGGGTGGTTCCCACTGCAGCCCAGCCTGATGCGTTGGTGATGTACGTGCAAATGACAATACCCTGGAGGGATCTGCAGAACCAGAGTGACTCCTTGGGTCCCCAACCAGCCTCTGCAGGCGCTTGGGGTGCAGAAGCCCTTCTTCTCCCCAGGACAGGCACATGGAGGAGTCCATGCCATTCTCACACTGTGGAGAGACTGAGCTTCCCCTCCTGTCCCTGTCCTGCCAGGCAGTCTGTCCCTGGCATAGCCATCATCCCCCCCGGGCCCCATTCTCCTGCCCTCCCAAGTGATGTGCCTCTCTTCCCCCCAGCCATCCTGATAGCCCACCTCAAGCTCTCACACATCGAGCTGCGCCAGATCCTCATGACGATGGAGACGGACCGCCTGGAGCCTTCCCACATCAAGCAGCTCTTGCTGTATGCCCCGGATGGGGAGGAAGTCCAGCGCTTCCAGAACTACAAGGAGAACCCTGGCAAGCTGAGCGAGCCCGACCAGTTCGTGCTGCAGGTACCTGTGAGCAGGGACGTGCTCCAGGAGAGAGGAGGTTTGCATGTGCAGTGTCCCCGGGATGTCCTGCTGAGAGCTGGAGGGGAGAACACAGAGCAGGGAGGAAGCAGTCAGCCGGACACTGGTCTGCTCCTTGTGCAGGCTGTGAGATGGGAAGAGCTGGTGGCACTGGTCACAGGGACCACTGGTGAGCGATGCTCAGGCTGATGCCTGAGGTGTCTTGCAGCTCCCATAGCAGCTGGTTTACAGCCAAAGCATACCATGGTGTTTACCCCACGGTAAGACTGTTTTTTCCCAACTCTTGAGTTACTTTCTGTTGACAAAGTCACTTGTAGATACTGGCATGAAACCTCCCCATCCCGTGGCAGGAAACTGGCCGTGCTCTGCGAGTTACAGCAGCTGCTGCACAGTGTTGCCTGCGCTAAGCAAGTGCATACTGTTTTCAAGTACAGGGAAATATGCCAGGAGAAACAGCAGATAGGAGAGATTATGGCTAATGGCGGTGGTAGTAATTTTCTCCTTTCGCTCTCAGATGTTGTCAGTACCCGAATACAAGATCCGTCTGCGCAGCCTGCATTTTAAGACCACTCTGCAGGAGAAGACGGAGGAGATCAAAGCTAGCTACGAGTGCATCTGCAAGGCCTCTCTGGAGCTGAAAAGCAGCAAGAAGCTGGCTAAGATCTTGGAGGTCAGAACGGTCCTTACTTCTGGTAACAGCCACCGGGGGCCCCCAGCGTCCACGGGAGCGCCCGCAGGCAGCCGGGCAGCTCGCAGGCAGCTCGCAGGCAGCTGGAAGGCGGCTCCAGCCCCACGGCTGTGCCCTGGGTCCCTCCAGGTCCAGCTCTGCCAGGCTCCATCCTCTGGCAGCTCCCGCTGGTGTTGGCTTGTGGAGATCCCGGCCTCGGGAGGATGCGGGAGCCAAGGTCGCAGATGGCCATGCACCCACCCGCAGCAGCGGCAGGGCTGCAGGAGCCAGAAACCAGCCCAGTAACAGAGCAGAGCACACCAAGGTTGTTCTTTGGCTGCGATGGGGCTGGAAGATGTGGGGTTTGTCCAGGTGGTCACTGTGTGCGTGTCTGCATGCGTGTAGCACTGCAGGCTGGTCCCGGTGCACGGCCGTGGTCTTGTGCCAGCCGTGCTGTGGTGCAGGCAGGGGTCCCACACGCTGCCTGTACCTCTGGGGAGGTGCTTTTGGCGTCCCGGGGACGAGCTGTGCCTGGCAGAGGGGTACTGCATTTGCAGGAGAAAATGAAACCCACTGCAGCTGCTTTTTGACCCTACTGAGATGAGCTGCCCCAAATTAACGATAATTCATTCGGGTTTGCTTTTAAAAAAAAGCAGGTGGCATAAATGAGGACATGATTTGACAAAAGGCATTTCCAGATAAGAGATGAACTTCGTTAGTGGTTCCTGGCCAGTAACCCCCCAACACCTCGTTAAGTCCTTGTGGGGGCAACAGCTGGTTGGACATTAACAGCTGGTGAACAGAAATTCAGAGATTCCCAGGCTGAAATCCAGGCAGTCCTGAGGTCCCCGCTCCTCGCCAGGCCCCAGGAGGGACGTCAGGACTCGGGTGAGCCCAGTCTGGGGTCCTGCTCTGCCTCCAAGGCTGCAAAGCTGCAGCACAAGGAGTCGGAGCATTCTGGAGGGGAAAGCTGACTCGGCTGGATCACTACTTTCCCTTTAAAATATCCCCTTCAAGATCTGCAGGTAACAGCTACAAAATGCTTCAGAAAGAGGAGTGGTTAGTGAGCAGGAGAGTCCTTGTCCTGCAGGCAGGAGATCTCAGACTGGACCTCCAGACTTAGCCCTGGCCCTGCAAGGAAAAACGACTGAGAAATAAAAATTGTGCACGCCTAAAGAAAGCCTGAGGCTATAACACAAGACAAAAGCCCCTCTTAAACATTAACAAAGCTTGGGCACATGCATCATCAGTCTGGAAGTGGCAAAGGAGCCAAGCTGGTGTTAGTGGTGCTACTGGGCTCCCTGCAGCTCTCTGGCAGCATGGACCTTCAGGACAGCTGCAGAAGGAAGGGGCCTCCTGGGCAGCATCCACATAAACCACATGGGGAAGCATCTAAATGTGAGCTCTCATAAGGGCTCTGGAAGTTTGGGTCTGCAGGTGACAAACGGGGTGTGTTTTCCAGCCCCTGCTGAAGACACAGGAGAGGCGGTGGATGAGGACCGGTTCCTGTAGCTGAAATACGGGCTTTGCTGTTGAGGGTTCAGTGAAGGCTTCATACAGGAGCAGCATGGAGAAGAGAACAGCCTGTCCCTCCGGACCCACAGCCCTGCCCCTTGGGGTTGCTGTGCCGATGGGCACATTAGTAGCTCCCCTCCTCCCAGTGTGCTGTGGCTGCCCTGTGTGGGTGATAGGATGAACAGTGTGTACAGAACCAGCAGAAATTCTGCCTTTAACGTGTATTCATCCACCTAATCTAACCCACTGAATGAACTGATAAGGTTTTATTAACGATGATCTATAAGCACGTGTACGGGGCCCTTAGCAGAAGTGACCTGATACAAAAAACGGTGCGTTCCCACCATCCTATAGATAGAGGGAGGCTTCTTACCTCTGCTCCTACCACATCCTTGGTAGGTCTCTGTGACCCAAACCTGGGTACAAAAGGAGATGGAAGATGGGACAATATAAGTGCTGGAGGTCACTGGCCAGTTATTTACTGAGGTTTCTCTTTGCAGTTTGTGCTGGCGATGGGAAACTATCTGAACAATGGGCAGCCCAAGACCAGCAAAACAACAGGCTTTAAAATCAACTTTCTCACCGAGGTAAGATGAAGCATGCTTGTTCCCGTGCAGGAGGCACCGTTGCCAGGAGCTCCAAGTGCCCGGTTTATCGTGCCTGTCTTTGTACAAGCAGCTCCCAGAGCGGGGACCGGTGGGAGGGCAGGGATCGATGGGCAGGGCTGAATTCAGAGAGGCCCTAACGACGGTCTGGTGCTTCAGTGTGCTGGCACCTGAGACCCAGGCCTTCTGGCTGTGGGGTGGGAGAGAATGAAGGTCTTTTATCCCACATGGGTTGCTGTGGGACTTCTGAGGGGTGGGGGACGGGGTGACAGCCCTGCCCTGCGGGAGGATGGCATTGCTTAGCATCTCAACGCCACTAATCTGGGCGTAACGTGCTGTGTAAACATTACATGTCCTATTTAAACATTAATCCACCTAGCGTGGCTGGGAATTGCCACGCACGTGAATGCGGAGTGAGGCGAGAACAGAGGAGCCCCTGTGTATTTGGGCGCTTGACAAAACCCGCTCTCCTCTGCGTAGGAATCTTCTTACTTGTTTTGCTTTGCCGTAGCTGAACACAACCAAGACCGTTGATGGGAAATCCACCTTCCTGCACATTCTTGCCAAATCACTCAGCCAACATTTCCCAGAGCTCCTGGGCTTTGCCAAGGATCTTCCTACAGTGCCGCTCGCTGCCAAAGGTAAACGAACAAAAGCATCTGCAAGCTCCTTGTCTCCTTGGTTTTGTACGGGTCTGGAATCAGTCACGAGCTGCACAGCGTTGGCAGGAGCAGGACGGCAGCCCAAACGAGTGAGGAATGGTCCTGAGTGAGAGGATGGGGCTAGGAAGGGATGATCTTAGTGACAGGGGAGGTCCCATCTGTCCCTCACCCGAACCTTCCTGCTGACTTGGAAAAAGTGGTTCCCAAATTCAGAGGTATCTTGTGAGTGCGAATGAGACAAAGCAGAGGGAAGTGCTAGGAGCTGGTCTGCTCCACCCAGCCACTGCCTCCTTTCATCCCTGGTGTGCAGCCTTCCCAACATGGGTGCCAGCATTATTACTGCCTGCAATTGCACATGGTACAGAGTGTACAGCACCCTTCATGTTATGAGTTCACAGTCCAGTCGCAGTCATGCTGACTGAGGATCATACGGCTTCTTTGGCTGCAATAAAAAAAAAAGAAGTCACATAGATGTTGGGGTTATCATCCATCCACTTGTGTTGGTGGTGTCACGACTGACTGGCTACATGCAAAGCATGGGCTGCGTTCTCCTTGCACACCATCCCCTGTTGTTCGTGAGTAATTCCCTTGGGAATTTGTGCTACAGTGGATAAATAAAGGAGAAAATTCAGGCCTGGAGATGTAAATTTCCACTTGGTGAAGGCCTGTACTGGTAGCTTTCCTAACTGGGTTTTGTATCTGGCCTTACTGTTAAATACCACTTCTGTCACCAAAGGCTCCCCGCTGCCCAAACTCCTGCCACTTTATACCCAATTTCAGACCATGTGCCATCCAGGGCTGCCCAGCGTTGCTCTCATGCAGGCCACAGAGCGACGCAGCTGCAGCACGTAACCCAAGCCCTCCTGACATGCTGCAGTTTGCCCTTTCCCTTGCCTGTAGAAGAGCTAAGGCTTGGCCGCCCAAGACAGCAAGAGTCTGAACTGCTCATCACTCTGCTGAACGCTGGTACTATGGTGAGATGTCACGGAGGACAGCCTGGATATTACTCCTTGTTCCACCGTCCTGTACGCTCCCTCTGTCCCCCTCCCTGTGTATCCATCACTGCTCTCATGCCGTTGAGTCCTGCATGCTCCTTGCACTTGGCATGTTCCAGGCTCCTTTTGAAGTTCTTGGTATCTCTTGGCCTGAGCACCCAGCAATGGCTGCTGGCAACCTACTGGAGCTCAGCAGGAAGGTCTGATTGTCCACCACACCCTGGACAATGCAGACAGGTTGTGCAGAGCCGTGTAGAGAGACAGGCTGAACCACCCTGACCCACCGCTGCCCTCGCTTTGCTGCAGGAAGCAAGCCAGACCTGAGTCTCCTAACACTGTCGACTCCTCTCTTCTCATGTAGTGAATCAGAGAACACTAACGGCTGACCTAAAGGACCTGCACACCACCGTCAGTGACATACAGATGGCCTGTCACAACATGCCAGCTACTGCAGAGGACAGATTTGCAATTGTGATGACTGTATCCTTCTGTAAAAGGGGTAAAACATCAATGGGACTTACTGCCCTCGAGTAAAACCATTCAGCTGTCTTTACGCCTCCTTGGTAAGCAGCAGGGCTGCGTCTGGCTGGTAAGAAAGGACCATCTTAGCACTTGGTGAGAGCATGGTGGAAACCTCCACCTTCCACTCACTCTTAGCCACCACGAGAAACAGTTTTTGTGGTGACCACTGGGTCGTATGTCTCTGCGTGGCAAAAAGCCAGCGCCACAAAGCCAGAAACCTTTCTGAGCCGTCTCTCCTTCCAGAGAAGGTGCTGGTAGGGACAGCTGAGCGTGCCAGCGGGCTCCCTTCGCGTGTGGCCGCAGTCTGCATTTGCAGCAGGTCCTTTCTTAGACCTGAGATGAAACCCAGCCATTTGATAAGCAGAAGTGGTTATGATCTGTACCAGACCCACAGTGCAGTTGTTTTCCCTTAAGCCATTTCTCAGTCCTTCCTGGAAAGCGCCCAGCCTGCCATGCGATCCCTGGACGACCTGCAGCACAAGGCCATGGAAGAATTCAGCAAGGTGTTGTCCTTCTTCGGGGAAGACTCGAAAATGACGACTTCTGAAGCGTTCTTTGGCATTTTTGCAGAATTCATGAGCAAGTTTGAGGTGAGCTGTGCTTTTCAAAGCCAACCAGCAAGGGGTTTCCTGTTAGATGTCAGCAAAGCGCTTTACTTACATGTGAGATGTGGGAACGAGACAAGCTTTTTGTGAGCAATGTCTGCAAAGCGTGATTTTTCTAACATGCAAGTTGGCTGGCCGGTGCGGGAGGCCGAGGTGAGCGTTAATGGTCCAAGCACCAGTTCCATGGAAAGTAAAGCAGACATCGTCATGGTCTGACGTTCTTGGTTAATGAAGGTTGGTGCATCTCAAAGCAGATGTGCTGACTGTCAGGGCTTGTCCAGCAGGAAGCCAGGGAAGAATTCAGTCTGTAGTGGCCAGTACCATTGAAACATCCTCCCTGTCCACACCAGCTGCTCTTGCCTGATCCTCAGCTCCTGCTCTTTGCTCTTTCCCTGCAGCGGGCACTCAGCGATGTGCAGGTCGGCGAGAGCCAGCGCAGCCCCAGGATGACCTCCCCCCTTGCCTGGTGAGGGGCCTGCAGCAATGCAAGGTGCAACAATTTATTGCCAACAAAGTGCAATTTGCTCCTGTTGAGTTTGGTTGTAAATACGCTGCTGTCACCTGCTACCACCAAGCAGAACCACGGACCGAGGGGTCGGGGAAGTTTGGACACTGAAAAGGCACCAGAGGTGATGGTGGATGGATGTGAGGGTGAGGCACAGGGACAAGAAGGTAAACACCGCGTTGGTCTTGACAACAGCTTTCTTGGCGTCCTCCATTTCTATGGTATGACTGAGTCAAGGATTTCAGACACATCTGGGTAAAACCCCACTCTCCCTTGTTTCTAGAACATGTATAACTGGCACCAGCAGTCGCTGGAGACCTTCCCCACATCCCCATGGCCAGTGCCTGAGCACGGCTGTGCAAGGAGTCAGCCCTCGCAGGATACAGCTTGCCCCAGGCAATCACACTTGCCTCTGCCAGCCTCGGGGCTGGGGTTAGAGCCCAGCCACAGAGTCCTGGGGAGCCAGCGCAGGTCAGGGGGGGAAGGGAGCGTGGGGGGATGAGGGCTGCCACCAGTGCCTGCCCCACCGGGGACCCTGAGCAGCAACGCTGCTGAGCTCCTCTCAAATCCCTCTCCGAGCCCTTCTGCCCTTGAGCTGCACCGTGGGGCTGGAGCTCCGCCTGAACAGACTGTAACAGCGGAGTGGAGATCGCTGGAGGTGGCCCAGAGGCTTTAATCCCCTGCCATTGCCGGCCAGTGGCAATGGAAAGCAATATGACCTTGCAGAACCCTTCTGGCTCATCCATGTGGTCCCAAATACAGGTCCAGTCTGGTTCTACCCAGCTGCGCTGGAGAGTAAGGAAAGCCCAGAGTCATTCCTTGCCGTCAGCTTTGCTTAAAGGTGTGGCAGAGACTGACAGGTCTTAAAATCTTCCCAAGAGTTTAACATCAACTTCTTTGAACTTGCCAGGAGACATAAACCCCTGAGCATTTTGATGCCTCCTTGGAAAGTACAGGGTCCCTCGTAGCCTAAAAATGAGTGGGAGTCCTCTGCAGCCCCGAGTGCCGCCTCCGAGGCATGGCAGGAACCTGCGAGAAATACATCCCCTGCCCTCCTTTATTCTCTCCCGAGGGCTGGAATCCCGAGAGTCCCTTTACTCTGTGATTTGACCAGTCGTTCACGCTGAACATACCCAGGGAACTCTAGAAGCACGCACGTCCATCTTTCAACAATGTCTGGTTGTTATTTAGATGACTTAATTCCCTCTGAAACGTCCCCCGGGATGAAAGGGCTAGCAGCATCCCATGGTCAGTGCATGCCCCTCCGGGCGACACAGTGCCCCGAGAGCTTTACAGCAGCAAACCTACAGTGCGTTAATATTGTGAGGCATTCCTCTGTGCAAAATGCATCCGTTGCCTTTCAAACCCGACACGCTCCAACATCCTGCCCCGTGGAATCGCTCCAGCAAGCCGTAGTGTAGGTAACCTTCCTCCCGTCTGTTGCCAGAGCAAGAGCTCTTACTGCAGCCTCTGCTCAAGTACAGGATCACCAACTGGTGCATTATTCATGGGAGACCTTATGACCATCAAATCTTTGGTTTTCAGTATTTTTTTAAACCCTGCTGTAGAAAGTGAAGTATATTTTCACAAGTGTTCTCAGTTTATACAGCTTTAAGTGCCAGGTAGTTTCTAGCGTTGTGTTCCCAGAGGTCCAGCCCCGTCTGTCTCTGCCTCTCCTCTGCCCTGACGGCGGTGACAGGGCGATGCTCACTCAGCTCCTCTTTCCATTTTGGATGTTGCACAGTGCATTCAGTTGATTATTTTATTAAATTTTTTTTCTAAAAACATATTCAATATTTAAACCACTGGAGGTTCTTTTGAAACTGTCATTACAAATGTGAAAATGCTGTACATAGATTTTGCTACGTGTTGTAACTTTCCAAAATAGTTAGAACTCCGGTCCCTTTGGTATTTTTATGTGAATATTTTCAAAGAACCAGAACTTCTGACATGGTTATGTTATTTGATAATGGGACTATGTATATTCACAATTCAGTCTCTACCCAATGCCTATGTGCTATTCCTAAAATAAAGCTACTGCCTTCTGCCTCCTGACTGCATGGACCTCTGTGTTCCCTGAAAAATTGCTTCTTACAACAGCTGCAGGTGAATGTGTGAGGAATCCTGCATCTGGCACTTCTGTGACTGCACTTCTTAATATTGGCCCCTTACACCTACGGGAGGGAGATGCAAGGTCTGACTTTGCTGGGTTTGGGCTGGCACGGGGAAAATAACTGCACAATTGTGAAAAGACCTGCTTTCGTACCGGCATTCAGGCTAGTGTGATGAATATGAGCAGTAAATTCTTAAAATAGTATGGATTTTTTCTGCAACCTTCAGAAGAAAACATTTAGTGAGTGTATGAGCCAGTTAATTGTTTCCCTCTGAAAAGGAATTCTTGGCTGAGGTTGAGTTTATATCCCCGGAGCAATTTATCTCCCTTTACACTAACAGCAGATAGATAGGGAACGGCTTCGTATCAGATTTCCTGGTTGTAGTTTAGCTTGTTTACAGCAGCCTGCTCAATCACTGGGTCCTCCCTGGAGGCCACGGCACCGGCAACTGTAAAACAGCTCTGAACAGAGTTAATGAAAATGTTACGGGGAGAAGTCCCTCGCTGCGCACGTGCACTTAAAGTGCTCAAACCCCTCCTGATGTTTCTTTAGCCCTCCTGGCCGATCGAGCCCGGCTCTTCTGCAGCCCCGGGGGCCTCGAGCTGCCCAGCGCGGCTGTCAGACCTCCCACCGCACCGCCCGGGCTGCAGTCCGTAAACTGCCACAGAAATGATGACCCGGAGCCTCCTTTGCAGCACAGTGCAGAACGACATCCAGCATCATTCACCGCACACACTTGTTGTTTTGTCGTTTCTTGATAACTGCAAACATTAGGTAATTTTTCCCCAGGATCAGCGCACTGGCTGGATGCTCTCCTTTTAGCCTGGTACAGCCCAGCCCTAGCAGAATGCCTGCGTCAGCCTGGATCATGGGATCGTCTTCACAGGAAAGCCTGTCCTTGGAAAGGAAATAATAACTCAGGCAGCAGCCCGGGGTCAGCGCAGGGAATGCAGCCGTGGCGTGGCTCCTGCTCCACAGGGTGCCACTTCCATCCTCTGACAGAGACAGGGAAACGGTGGCCGTGACAATACCAGGTTACATTCCAAACTTTGGATTTATTTAAGGATTTTCACTCTTTCCTGCAAGAAATGGGGAAAAGCAAACATCAATGAGGAGCTTTAGTAAAGTCATGGTGAGGAGATCACAGCTCCTGGTGGTGGACTGGCTGGGATAAAATAGCACCAGGCTGGCATCTGGAAGCCAAACTGGAACCACATTCTAAGTATCTTGATAATAGTTTGAAGGGCCACAATCCATCATTATTTTTCAGGTGCCATAAAAGACGCTGAAGAGACAAACAGAAGTCTCAGATTCAGTCTGGAAGGGCTCAAAGTCAAGAAAAAGTGTCAGAGAGTGGGAGGCAGCACAAAACGCCTGGGTGCTGAATTGGAAGCCCTTGAGATCTGCATTGTTCTAACACAATTTAGGAAAATATGGGTTTTCCAAATTCCATCGGACCAAATTAAAGCCTCTCCAATTGCAAGATTCAAAGACCTTTTGTTACGCCCATAAGGATTGTGAGCTGAGTGTGAAACAATGAGATAACATACAGATACTAGTTTTTTCCTACTTTGCTTTCTGGTTTCTTAGAGTAGAAAACTTGAAAGTGAAGGTGAGAGCTGAACTTCTGATTCTAGCAGCTGAGATTGTCAGAGAAGGGGTGAGTTTCACAAAAGCTTTGGTAAAAACAGTTCAGCTAGTTGCAACACTAAATGATTAGTGAGAGAGAGAGAAAAGCAGCACCTGCAGCAAGAGATGCTGCTCACGCCCGGCCGGCGACGCGGGACCGGCGTTCCCTGGGGGCTGCCCTGCTTCGCCTGAGACTTTCACCCAGGTGTCGCAGAAGAGCTGGGGACTCCCCGGTAAAACGTGCCCTTAGGGGATCACACACGGCAAAATTCGGGTTGATAACTCGACCACCGGGACATGGGTAAGGCTTGTGTAAGGACAGTGCCCATGCTCCATCTGCCCTCCCAGCTAGCGGGTTGCTGGGATCCCCCCTGCCCAGGAAGAGACATGGGGCTTCTTGGTAGTGCTGCACCCCAGTTTCAGAGATGTATGAGCTGCCTCCTGCCACGGTCTCTCACTGTGCTGGAAGGTCCCTCTACAGCGTCATTCTCTGCGTGTTATTCGGCCGTAAGTATTTATCAGAGCTTTCAGACAGATGATGCTGAAACCAAAATCTCCAGCCTGGTCCCAGAAGGGAACCCGATTCTGGGATTAACCTACAGACTCAGAAATGAGTTATGAACCCCAGCCCACGGGTGAACTCTGCTCTTTGTAAGGTTTAGGCATAAACTTCGAGACAGGACAAGCTGTCAGCTCCCCCCTGTGTCACAGGCTGTCAGTTTGAGGGAACATTGTCACGGATTTTTTTTATTGTTACTTGTCTCTTCTTTAGCTGCGCAGATTGCTTAAGAGAATGGCACTCTGTGGAGTTTGACCCATGAGCCCTGATAGTGAAAATAATACACTTCTCACCAGAGCCACGGGAGACCGAAAGAGTAACTTCGGGCCATTAGTTTAACTTTGACTATAAATATTCCTTCTCATTCCTTGTGACACCGTTAACAGCTCCGCTGGCAAATCCCGATTCTCTGGCAATATTTAAGCTGCCTGTCAGTTGGCAGAGGCTTGGTGGTGCCCGGCGCAGGGAACAGAATGAGACCCAGCTGAGCGCAGTAAGTTCCCTTTCAGCTTCTACCTCGAGTCGGGGAGCTCCGGTTGGTGCGTGGGTTCGGGGCTGCTGCTGGGCTGCCTTTCAGCCCCGGCAAGCGGTGGTGTCTTTAGGAGGTGGACAGACCTGGGAATGCTTTAAAAAAATCCTGTTGAGGAGGCATTTAGAGCGATAGAGTCCCAACGGGTTACTCAAGACCCACGTGGGCTGCGTCTCTCCCCGGACCATTGATAAAGGGCTGGCTTCAGCCGCTTCATTTCAATGCCATGGATGTTCCCTCCTCACAATCTCTGGCGAGGAAAGCGCTGCCGCCTGTGCCAGGCACCAAGGGAGACTGGGCTGTGAGCTGAATTCACAAAACGGGCAAAATTTCCACTGGGCTGCGGCAGAGTTAGGATCTGAAATCAGAGCAACCGAGCCTGCTGCATTTTTCTTAATGCTCACCCTCATCCCCGGCTCCGGGAGCCGCAAGGGGGGCTTTAACCAGGCACCTGTATTCAGCTCCGGGGATCTCCCCCGGAGTGTATCCCGCGTTTCCTTTCCTTACTGGTGGGCACGGCAAATGCCTGCAGAGCTCTGCCCCACATCCGCACGTGTTTCGGAGGGAAAGACACAACACTCTTCTGCATGTGTGGCTGAATCCCGAGTGAGATTGAGCGTACGTAGCTTATAGCATTGGCTGTACCGCCGCTGCTGACCGCCCGCCGCGGGCCCTGGGATGGGAAGTGTCTCGGGATGAAAAGAAACAGCAACATCAGAGCTGCGAAAGAGAAAGTAGGAGGTGTTGGAGCAGGGTTAGCAACTTCCCAAGGCTGACATACCAAACCCTGTTTTTCTTTTCCTAGTTAGAGGTTAAGCATGCCAGTAAAAACTCGGCAACAGCCAAGAAAAATTGCCTCTTAAAGAGGTAAGATAGCACTGATCTTTGGTGCCCTGTATCCTTGAAAGGCAGGAGCTCCCAAGGAATTCAGTGGGATCCAGGGGCTTTACAAGGCACAGAAAAGGCTCTGCCGAGGCGCTGCAAGTCCCTGGTCCTGTCCCAGTGCTGCCACCACTGCCACTAAGCCAGAACATGGCTCTGTACCATCTCTGGCTCTTGTGCTGGTGGCTGTTGATGTCTCAGTATACGACCTGCCAGCAGTTTCCTGGTATCTGCCACCGGGAAACTGCTTATTTATTGCTTAACCTTTTTGTAAATGCAGGACTGGCTGTAGCGGGGTCATGGGGCAGGGTTTGCCCTCCTGAGAAATCGCTGCATCTCTGTCACCACGGCACTTGCGACCCCATTCCCTATCTCTGCTCCTTCACACACCCGGGCGGCAGGTGCCCGGCGGTGCCAGGGGTGCAGGAGAGCAGCCAGGTGTGCTTCAGGCAAGTCTTCAGTCCGCAGGTGAGCTCAGGGCAGGTTCCAGCTCTGGCTCAACGCATCCACAAAGGGGTGAAGCCAGCGGAGGTTGTGAAACACGCGACGGAGGGACAGGGCGGCTGTTTCGGTCCGGGGCGTTCAGAGGAAGAACTTGTTCGACCACTTGCTGTCAGACCATCCGCGCCTGGAGCCCTGGGCTGGTGTAGGCCACCCTTCGCCCCACCTTCTTCAGCTTTTTGGCAGGGATGAGCTTATAAGTGTTGCCCCAGCCGCATAGGCAGGAGGACGAGGACCAGCAGACACCCGGCCCAGCCGTCCCGGCAACACCTGGGCTGGACCCGGAGCTGAGCCGGCTGCGAGGCGGCGCTGAGGCCGGGGAGCGCTGGTTCTGCTCCTCTTCAGAGGGACCGTCTCGGCTCAGCGGGGTAAGAGAAATAATCCTGGACCTGCTCCATGGCTGGAGGGTGGCAGTGCCTGGGGATGCCTGGTGACCGACAGCGGCCACCACCGAGCCAGGGAATCCCTGAGGTGGGCCTTGCCCTGCCTTGGCCGCACCAGGGCTGCCACTCGCCTACGGTCCTGCTCTCAAAGTGGGGCCGAGCCTGGGTGAGGGGAGGAGGAGGAAACGAGGAGGAACTGTGTTAATTCAGATACCCGGCTGACATCCCTGCATGGACGTTATCCTGCCCCTTCCTCCAAAGGGCAGCAGCCTGGCACCACAGGGCGCTCCGGAGGGCTCCAGAGAGCCCTCGCAGAGGTCCCTCACTGGTGCCACATCTCCTCATCAGGCATTTCTGGACAAGAAAATGAGGTTTTCTTGCTGCGGGAAGCACACGAGTATCTCACCTGCAGGAAATGCCTCTGCGGGCTGGTGTGCAGGACGGAGCCCCAGCTCTGGCACCGGCTCTTCTGCCGCTCGGTGTCGGTCCCACACCGCTGCTACCAGCAGTACCTGCCACTCATCCCCGCTGCCCTGGCTTGCTGCAGCATGGCAGAGGGTACATCCTTCCCTGTGCTCGGCGACACGCTGCCAGCCTCCATGCCCGATAAGGGAGTGGAGAGGGCAGTGCCTGCTCGCCGGGAAGGCAGCCTTTCTCAGGAGGAAACCCAAGCACTCTCTGCACCCGGGACCAAGCTCTCGCTGTGGCGAAGGAGGAAAAACACCACCACTGCTGGAGCAGTTCATGTATCTTCACATCCCACCTGCTCGTCATGGGCATGTTTCTGGCAGCAGCTTCTCGCCAAGGCCACTCCCACAGTGCCGCTGCCCTGGGACCTGAAGGCTGTCATCACCGTCTGTGTCACATCACGGTCCTTTCCTCTGGCTATTTCATCTCTTTACACCTCTTCTCTAAGGCACCCATTTCTCTGACAGTTAAGAAAATTATCCACTGCAAAGGAAATCCAACCAACCCACATCTGGCCTGCCCGCTGCCAGCATCTTCACATCGCAGACAGGGACTCATGGATGCAAATGCCAGAGACAAGAACCATCTCCTCGGCTCTGGCATGAGCAGCACTGCAGCCGGAGCCACGGAGCCGATAACCTCTGAATTACTCAAGAAACAGTCAACACCTTCATGGTGCTGCCACATCCTCTCCTAACCATGCAACCCATTTTTTGACAGATACATGCATCAAGATACAGGAGCACTCAGCCTGCATAAGAAACCATGGAGACCACCAGCAGCACTCCATCCTCGGTGACCCCCTCGTGGGATGTGTTTCCCCAGAAGATGCTGGGCCCCATAGACATTGCTGTTCTCGTGCTGTACTTTGTGTTTGTCCTCGCGGTTGGGCTGTGGGTAAGCAGATACTGTTAAAAGCTTTTGTATGTGCCCATTATACTGAGAAATATGGCTGTTTGGGCCTCAAGTCATTTTACTTCCGCTCAAACCTGGCCACACTTCACTGGATTCAACTGAACAAGAGGAAAGATAGAGCTTACAGGTCCTTTTCCTCACTTCAGCCCAGGGAAGCGTCCTCACTGCTCCAGAGGAGAGCTGTTCAGCTCTAGTGTTCGCCAAGGTTTTGAGAACCCTTGTAAGGAAGAGGTCGTCTAAGTTCAAAGTATTGCTAATAATAATGTTTTGTTCATCCAGGAAGGAATTGCTGTCCTATAAATCACCTATGCTTGTCTGCAGTGGTCTCGACAGCAGATTCCATAAATTAAAAATACTGTTTATATATAATTAGTGCAGAAGGACATCCTTCTGGCACGGCTTCTGTAATAGCAGAAGCACAATCTGGCTGTCATAAGGCAGAGATTAATAGTTGCTCCCTTTAAATGGGGTGCATAACTCTCAAGGTGTTGTGTGAAACTATCTGAAATCTCTGAAGAACAGGAGTCAGTGAGTAATACGTGCAATGCCGAGCATTTCTCCTGGCTGTGCCTAATAACGAGGGAAGTCACCAGTTCTTGGCCAAAATTGCTTGTCTTCCTTGCGGATCTGGAATGATTTAGTTTGCTTATCACAGAAAACATTTAATCAGGATGCTGAGATGATAGAAAACTTTGCACGATGCTTAGAGCATTAGTGGTTCCCTCCCACTTCTGCTGCTCTCTTGTCCCCCAGGATTTCCCAGCAGCAACTGCAGGTCCTGCAAAGAAACCCTTCGCTTTCATCTGATCTGATGACAGTACAGAGTCTCCCGCTGGGGAAATCGCTTGCTATACTTTGAGCAGCAACTGAAATGACTGCTAAAACCTGTGCTCTGCTTTTCTCCTTTCCCAGTCCATGTGGAAGACGCAGCGCAGCACTGTAAAAGGCTACTTTCTAGCTGGGGGACAAATGGTTTGGTGGCCTGTAAGTATCTATTATCATTACACTGCTTGTGCCCCTAGGCTATAGCAAGACTGAGAAGCACTTCTGTCCAAGCAGAACTTATTTCTCCAAACACACACACACACACAAATTACTTCCATGTTTTGCAAAGACTCAATTACAATACTGGCTTTTTTTTTCCCATATTTGAGAGTGGGGAAGCGGAGCTGCTGCAGGGCACCTGCCACAGCCCTGCCCCGCTGCGAGAGCCAGCCCTCCGGCTTGCGAAGCCTGTCCAGCTCTGCATACTTTTATCTGGAGATTTCCAGCATTAACTGGGTGGTCCCCATCACAGACACAGCTTTATGTTGAGCCAGTCTGCTCGGTGGGGTATTTCATTTGGGCTGGTCTGGTGAGTCAGTATGTAATAGCGTATACTAATATAAGAACCTGATGACCTGACTTTTCTACTTGTTACCTCTACCTTCTGCCCTGCTCCCTCACAAGAGACTGGACACTGTTTTGGAAGAAGGATGGTCCTAAACATGCCCACAAATGAGTGATAGGCAGCGAATGATGAAAGAAGGTGGACAGAGGTGCCAGAGTCACTGAACATGTAGGCAAAGAAGAAGGTGGCAGAGGGTGACAAGGATTTCATGTCCTCCATAGTCATGAGTGGGGGAACAGCATCACTGTGTTCTCATCTGGTCCTTGTGCCAGGGCCAGATCCGATTTCCTCTCTTTCTCCAGGTGGGCGCATCCCTGTTTGCCAGCAATGTTGGAAGTGGCCACTTCATCGGCCTGGCTGGATCAGGAGCTGCCTCGGGAATAGCCGCAACAGCCTATGAGTGGAACGTGAGTGTGGCATGGTGACTCTGTAGCTGTCTCCATGCTGGATGGGGCAACTCCAACACCAACAAGTCACCACACAAGGGTATAGGTCTGGCAGATCCAAAGGCTCAGAATGCTGCTGCATGAGCTAGAACTCACCACCAGCTGCTGGGGGTTGGAGGCCCCTGAGGGATAACCCAGTCCCCGTGTCCCCACTGATCCACCCGATCGCAGCCTTGACCAGCATTGCTGACCTTCTTTCCATTTGTTTTGCAGGGGATGTTTTGTGTGTTGGTGCTGGCCTGGCTATTCCTTCCAATTTACATAGCAGCAGGAGTAAGTAGATGGGAAGTTGCGTCTATCAATGATTTGCTGGTATTTAAACCACCTGTTTGGTTCATGGGCTCAACCACCTCCTGCAGCACTTGTGCTTCTGCTGGCAGGGCAGGACGTGAGCCATGCTGCACCCAGCTGCCTGGGATAAAGGGGACAAGAGCTGCTGCCTGGGAACAGCACTGAGGGTTCAGGTGCGGGGGTCAGACTGCTCCGCTGCCCTTGGCAATGGAGTAGAGTTGCTCCGTCTCCCGAGGAGATGGATGAAGGCTCTCTTATCACAGTTTATAGTGAGCCTTATGTCAGATATTATAGCAAAGTCAGTGCTTGCTAAGCTGTTGTGCTAGCCTAAGTAGGCAGCTGAGAAACAAATATCAGTACAGTGTGAGCGGCAGGGCTGTTCTGGTCCTTTACCAGTGCAAGCCACCCACACCGGCTCCGCGGGTGAGCTCTCTGCAATTCACGGGAGCGACTGCATACCAGCTTCTCTGATGGTATGTATGTCTCTCGCCTAGGTAACTACCATGCCTGAGTACTTGCGAAAACGTTTTGGAGGCAAAAGAATTCAGATGTTCCTGGCGATTCTCTACTTGTTCATCTATATCTTCACCAAAATATCAGTAAGTAGAAAAAAACATGGGAACAGACTGAATCAAATTCACTTTGGAAACACGTGCTGATCAGCGAGGCTGAGAAATGCAACTACTGGCCCTTCCCTATACTAGCAGAAAAGGGTGTATTATCAAAGTGTCTGAGGAACATAGACTATAGCTGTTTTGAGAACCTACACAAAAAGAATAACTTCTTTTTTTTTCCCATGAAGGATCTGAACACTTGCTACAGTAGGGGAGGTAAAGCCAGGTGTCAATGTCCTGAGCGATAGCTCATTGAAAAGTTGAGTTGTGAGCGTGGATGCGTTTGTTGTTAGATTTTGTACATCTGGCAGCTTACCCAGTTTCTTCCCTTTGCATGTTTATTGCCTGCGCAAGCACCAAATGCTGTTATGTGCACGATGAATAAGAACGTAGGAGTTGGTATGTGTTTAGGTGAAAGAAGTTTAGTGATTTATTGCACCTGTTTGATGTCGTGCCTTGAATAAATAACTGAATCAACCCTTGCACAACACCTCACTAGCTGTTTATTAACTGTGCAGCAGTGCATGAATCTGTGAAATCAGACAAGACCCTGCCAGTGTTTTTCCTGTACGTACGGGGCCAAAGTGGGACACGCTGTCTGACACACACCTGCCTGTGTCCCCTCTGAAAGGGATGCGAGTCGCGGGGTTGAGGTGGCACTGAGGAGCTAGGCTCAGGTTCTCCGCTAGAAAAAACTAACCATTTGATGCAAATCTCTGACGATACAATTCCTGAGAGAGAACGGATCATTCAGATGCTTTTATATCTGTCTGTCATTTGCCTATCCTAAAGCTCTCCTAAACTGCAGCATTTTTACGTAGCAGCAGAGCCAGTTGGTCTGGGCTGGGTCCCAGCCCCAAGGTCGCTCTTCCTTATTATCTCGCTGTCACCGTGTCAGCAGGGAGGAATTCACGTTGTGGCAAACCGGTGCTGGGGCTGGCGGCCGCTGAGGCACCCAGGGGGGTTTGCACGGTGGGTGCTCCAGTCCCACAGCCAGCACAGCTCCCCCCACCCCGCTCGCCGGTGCTCCGGGAAAGAGATAAGCTCACCCCACCCAAATGCCTTTTGCACGGAGCCCTGTGCATGCTCCCCCTCTCTCGGGACAGCTTCACCATCGCCCTCCCTGTCCCCCCATGGCCAGTAATAATAAACTGTCTAAATGCTGAATTGAACCTGGTCGTAATGGACAGGAGGCAGGAGCTGGGGCTGCAGAGGGATGCGCCACGTGGAGAAGATGCTGTGGGGAGCTAGAGGGTCACAAGCCAGACTGGTTCCTCTAAAGGAGACAGCTTGGTCAGCTAAATGTTCACACTCCCTGGTACTAATACCTTTGAGGGGCTCGGTAATATCCTTCCAACTGCGATAACTATCTTTTTCTCTAGGTCGATATGTACGCTGGGGCCCTCTTCATTCAGCAAGCCTTGCACTGGGACCTCTATATCGCTGTGGTAGGCTTGCTGGCAATCACAGCCGTCTACACTGTTGCGGGTACGTGGCTGAGTTCCAAATCACACTCCAGATCCTGCTTAGTGAGCTGAGCGTGTTCATGCAGTTCACTGTGCATCCTCGTGCATCTGGTTTTGCCATGAGTACGGATAATGGCGGGGGGGTGGGGGCGAAGAAACCGACAACCTGCCCGTCAAGAAAAAATTACCAGATAAGAGTAAATGAATACCCCTTATAAGGCCACACCAGATAGGGATGCATGTCAGTTCCGCTTTAAGGAGAAGCTATGCTCCAGGCATTTGCACAATACATTTTTCCTCTGGGCTCTTTGGAGGGATGAGCGGATTTACATAACAATGAGCCGTGTAATGGGGAAAGCATTGTCAGCCTTGGGTGCCCTTTCGGGTTTTATGGGTGGCCAAATGGAAAAAAGCCATGCACGGAGTAAGCAGCAAATCCCAAACAAATAAAGGTTGCTCCTTTCCCAGTGCTCACCCCGAGTGATGTTGCTCATAAATATCCCCGCACCTTTTTTTTTTTTTCTCGTCTCCTCCTTATTCAGCTTGGGCTTTGTTTTGGAGCTTTTCCATGTATTTCCTGTAGAAGTACTTATACTGGACTTTGGCTTTTTAGTGACAAAATGGTGACTCATGATCCAAAACACGAGAAATTTCAGCCAAAGTGTAATGCACAGGAACTGGCCGAGCTGCCCCCCAGCACAGCCAGCCTGCCAGGCACCGGGCTGGGCTTAACGCTGCTTCTCAAAAACTTCTGCAAAGTGTGAGATGCTACAACAGAATAAACCCAGTTTCCCACAGTTTGCTCTTTCTCTGCTCTCTTAGGTGGCCTGGCAGCTGTGATATACACAGACGCTCTGCAAACTTTCATCATGCTGATCGGGGCTATGACTCTCATGGTCTTCAGTGAGTGTTTCCCTGGGGTTTTATTACTAAAACTATGATAGAAGCTTTACCAAGTGCTACAAACAAGCTGAATCATCACAACCGATTACTCAATTGATGTTCTGGGAACTGCTTTCTATATACTCTCCTGGAGGAACACATACTCATACAAATAATCTTACAGTAGTTCTTTATGTGTTAAAAATGCATGAGTACTCCCTGAAAAATCTCTAAAGAAATACGTTCTGAAGCAGTATCATAGGTGAACAAGCACCTTCTCTAGCCAGCAGTTTTAGTGTTATGCCATCCCCCAGCCCAATCTTCGAGTCAATAGCTTTTGATTTTTAAAGAATACTTGTGGAGGATCACCCACAGCAAACTACAGAGACTGCAAATCAGAGTACCGTCCCGGGAAGATGTGATAACCTTCTTCTCATGACCTATTTTAGGCTTTGTTGAAGTTGGCGGTCTTGAAGGTCTGCAGACAAAATACTTTGATGCCGTTCCCAGCACCCGCAAGGAAAACAGTAGCTGCGGTTTGCCAAGACAAGATGCTTTTCACATTTTCCGAGACCCTGTTAACTCTGACCTTCCCTGGCCAGGAGTTTTGGTAGGAATGACCATCCCCTCCCTGTGGTACTGGTGTACAGATCAGGTGGGTTACTGCGTATTGCTTTCTTGGGTTTCAAGAACATGCTATGGGTTGTTTGAATCTGATTACAAACCGAGGGTCTGCAAGGTAGCCTGGACCGGTTTACTGTTTCTGATGGGAGTTTAGTAAAATCTGATGGTTTCAATCCTAAAGATGCAAAACTTGATATGCATAACTAAATTTTGGGAATCATTTCAATGTAAAAAGCGGTAAGAATGTGTTTGTGAGTTAATCCCAGTCTATAAAGAAGTTTTCAGTTTGTTTTGTTTTGTTTTGTTTTTAACTTAAACCTTTCACTTCTTGCGAACCACCTGTGAATTCACTCTTTCAGCTTTCCAGGGCTCTGCCTACCATCCCTCCCAGCGACAACATTAGAGCCAGCAAGACTGCAGCCCTAAGCAACCTCCTGATGTTCCTGTAGTACTCTTGTCTAACTCATTTTGCCCATTTCAGAGTCTGTCCTGCTTTGACAGGAGGGCTGCTGACCTGTCCAGGCTTAGCCATCGGCTCAGGGAAGTCCCCAACAAAAGAAGAAAATTCTAAGCCTGAGTATGACTAGTTAAGGAACAGATTATGCAGCATGGTATTCTGCAAAAGCAAGGCTCAGATTTGAAGACACAAGCAGTGCCTTTCAGGTCTACATTTCTGTAAAGTACTCGGGATCTGAAGCAAGAATTATAAAGCTACAGCCAAGCTCTGTGTTCACCCTTCTTACATTTCAATAGTTTAGAGGAGGGTAAAGTATACACATGAACACAATTGGTATCGCGTCATCTACAACTAGCTCCTGTCTGCTGACAGCAGACCAAACACATTTCTTAATTCCTAGGTCATCGTTCAGAGGTCCCTTGCTGCTAAAAACCTCTCTCACGCCAAAGGAGGCTCCTTGATGACCTCCTACTTGAAAATTTTGCCCCTCTTTATGATGGTAATGCCGGGAATGATCAGCCGGATTCTCTTCCCAGGTAAGTGCTAAAGGAGAGATCTGTTCCCTCTACTTGTCACTACTGTTGTGCCTACTCTACGGAGCTGGAACAGCCTGTACCGAGTAAGTTAAAAACTTGCAATGCATCAAATGCCCAAAGCATGAAGAAACTTGCTTCCAGTTATAAGCGGAAGAATGTGCATCCTCCTACAGCAGACCCCAGACACGTATTGCACAACGTGCTAGAGCCGTTGGCTGTCATCCATCCTCACAGCAGTTGTGCTGATCTTTCTGAGCTTGCTACCTGCAGCAGCTCTGCGTTTTGATCCATGCTCTGAGTCCCCTCCTGCACCCAACATGCTAGTCCTCCTGCAGTTTAAGTTTGAGGCACTCGGAGAAACCCTAACATACCACCTGGAATGTCGTAAACTGCTCACCAGGTGGGAACGTGTGGATGTGCCTGTCTGTCAGGAGCTGTGCTAGAGGTGGGCGGACAGCCTCAGTCCTCAAGTGATCAGCATTCCTAGAAAAGAATTAGACATGCAGGGCAGGTCAACTACCGATACGGATTGTATCTTTCGCATGCAAGCAAAAAAAGGGAAAACGGGGAGCTCAGTGCTGCCCTGACCTCACTGGGTTGTGAGAGTCCACTGTCGTTTGCTGGAAGCTTTCCAAGCTTTCCAGTATTTCACTTAGAAAGCAGTTTACAACATTCAGTAGACTAACTTGTTTAGATATATTGGTTTATTGTGGCTACGGAATACTGCCTCTTACTCCCTCTTGCATATTTTAGATCTGGTGGCTTGTGCAGATGCAGAAATTTGCCGAAAAATCTGTGGCAATCCGTCTGGCTGTTCCGATATTGCTTATCCTAAGCTGGTCATAGAACTTCTGCCTGTAGGTAAGGAGCTTGGCCTGTAGGTAAGGTGCTGGCACTGATGGGTACAGTACACACCAGCCAAAAGGCATCTGTGAGAGAAGTTCAGGGAGGAAAATACTCTGCAACTATAATTTTAGTGGGGTTTATGTTGGGCTTGGTGATGATCCAGTATCCAGAGGTCTAATTCAGTCAAATCTGGATAAGAGATAAAGCACAGATGCTTAACAATGAGAATCAACTGTTAACACCTTCCTATCACTACCAATTTTAAAACTGGGGCTAAAAACATTTTTAAAAGTCTGTTCTAGTTCAAAGGAGAATTCAAGGACATCCTACAGTGTGGTTATTGGGGATTCCTCAGGGCAGCTGTACTTCTTCTGTTTCCAGGACTCAGGGGCCTGATGATGTCAGTGATGATAGCAGCTCTCATGTCCTCCCTGACTTCCATCTTTAATAGTGCCAGCACCATTTTCACCATGGACCTCTGGAAACACTTCCGTCCTCGTTGCTCTGAGTGGGAACTCATGATTGTTGGCAGGTATGGAGAACTAGGACACGTGTATTATATCAGAGCCTGAGCATTAGAGACACATCTCAGCACACCTCGCAGCCTGCCGCCGCCGTATAGATGTAACGTCTTCATGTTGCACAGGTTTGCTGGAGGACTAGAGTGGGGACCTTATGGTTATGAGAGATCTCAGTAGAGTCTTGCACGCTGAGCAATTGGAAAAGAACAGTCTGAGTTAATAGTAATGGCATCTTTTTCTTGCACAGGGTCTTTGTGCTGCTGCTCACTGTGGTCTCCATCCTATGGATCCCACTGGTACAGGCTGGCCAGGGAGGGCAGCTCTTTATTTACATCCAGTCGATCAGCTCCTACCTGCAGCCCCCCGTGGCAATGGTGTTTATACTGGGTTGCTTCTGGAAAAGAGCAAATGAAAAGGTAACAGCTCCGCTGTGCTCAGCACAGTCACCTCCACGGCCTCGCTGTCCTCATGAGAGTCCTGCAGTTCAAACCACCAGCCCAGGCTGCTGTCCTGCTGCCCCTTGCAGTGTTTGGGAGAATGAAGGCACCCAGACCTCTGAAGAACCCAAGCAACCATCACCCACACAGGAGGCAGCAATTCCTGCCATTTTCCAAAGACTCGATTGGCATTTCAGAAGGAAAGAGATGACTGCATCACTCTGTCACAGGGTGTCCTTCACAAACCTTGAAGCCTGTTAGGGGCTTATTAGCCATCAGCTTATTACAGGGACTTGTATGATCTGCATCAGGGGGGCTACAGAAGGCACAGTGAGCCCAGAGGGCGAAGGAGCCAGAACAACTGGCATCAGGAGATCTAAACCTCCAGTTTCTCCACGAAGTCTGGCGCTGGGTAATGAGTAAAATCTTCCCAAACTGGGCTTTCATTACGTGGAGAGCAGTTGTCAGCCCCCCAGGGTTAAGGCAATCATTAGGATACAAATATCACTCTTCCAAGTATTCTGGCATAAGATGTTATCCTTCCCCTCCACACCAAAATTAAAAACCCACTAGATCCCACAGAGGAGAGTTACCAGGCTACTGTAACAGCACTGGCAGACTTAGATGGCAAGAGCAGAAAAGGGAGGAAAAGTAGCCCAACAAAAAAACAGCAAGGAGAAAGCCTGGCCAGCTTGTAGCCTGAGAATATGGATATAGCCCTGTATCCCGGGTGGGTGCTTGCTTCTTGCCCCAGTAAAAAATACCCTTCCTTTCCTAGGGCGCGTTCTGGGGCCTAGTGATCGGGCTGCTGCTGGGCGTCATTCGGCTGGTGCTGGACTTCATCTACCCAGAGCCCCAGTGCGGCGAGACCGACCTCCGACCAGGCGTGGTGAAGTACATGCACTATCTCTACTTCTCCATGGTCCTGGCCGCCATCTCCACGCTCACTGTGCTGGTCGTGAGCCTGCTCACAGAACCCCCCTCGGAAGAAATGGTGCGTCACCCCTTCAGATTTCTTTTGTTACTTGTAAATGGTTTCCAGGATGCCCCGCACTACATCCATGGGAATAATGCGGGGATAAATAATCTGGAAATGGAAGTTTCCGTTCATTCTTTATTTATGATCACACTTGGAATAATCTGTAACAGCAATCCCTCCTCTGCTCCGGCACCCTGCTGCCATTTAAGAGTTTGGTCCCGTAAATCCAGAGTCCCGCCCTGGAAACTGGTCAACAGTAGATGCTACAAAGAGCTGTTCTTAAATTCAAACGTGTGTTTAATGCATGACAAATTAGCTTTTTCCCTCTATTTTCCAAGAAATTCCAGCTTCTGGGTCATCTTTATCAACTCTCTTACTAATTTAGTGAGGAACCATTTTTACTCGCAGAAAAGAGAAATCAAGGGCAGAGAGCACACTTCCTCTGGAACAGGTTTGTGCCAGTTTGACTATTTTCAATAGATACACTGAGGCTACAGAAAAACATTAATAGCAGAAAGAAGGGCCAGAAGGGACCTTCAGAAATCATACAGCCAACGCATCCTTGTGCTTCAAGACAGGACTAACCTGATGTATTTATGAAAGACCTGGTGAACTTATTCTTAAAAGTCTCCAGAGAGGGAGAATGCCCAGGGAGGCGTGTGATCGATTTGAGAGCTCACCTGCCCTACCGGTAGCAGTTTTTCCTCATCTCCAACCTGAATCTTTCCAGCTTCATGTTGTGCTCATCCCTTTCTGTCCACCCTATCGTTGATACTGAGAACGTTTCTCTTTAATGAGTCTTTTACATATTTGAAGAAAATTATCATATCTCCCACCTGTCTTCTCTTCTCTCCACAACCCCAGTTCTTTGAATCATTCCTCCCTGGCCGCAATTTCCATTCTTTTGCTCCCTTCACTGACCCACTCTCAGTCTGCGTCCAGTGATGGTCCCGTGCAGAAATGTCTCCTCCTCAGTAACAGAGAGTGAAGAATGGCATCTGTACCAACAGCTATCGTGTTCCAGGCAAAACTAAACCCAACATGCCGGTGGTAGCCATCGCTTCTATAGTTACCAGCTGAGCACTTGGCTGTTCACCTGCTCCAACAGGGCAGGAGAACAGATTTCAGCCCCTCTAAGTATTCTCTCTGCAGGCTGCTCTACTGCTAAGGTAGTCCTTTAAACAACCATGAAAGCAGTTTTCTTTAACACCACTCTTCATGCCATCAGATAAGTCGGCTTACCTGGTTCACACGCGGGGATCTACCAGCCAAGAAAGACCTAGCAGTCAGCCCTTCCCCTGATGCTGCAAAAGGAGTGTGTGAAGCTGAGCGCCCAGCTCTCCAGATTGATATAAGCATTGCTTCTGAAAATAGTTCAAATGATAATAAATGTAAGTGCTGCAACATCGTATTCAGTAATACCTACACTTAACAACCCTAGGCATTATGTAGAGCCTTTGAAGACAAGAAACGTTAAAACTCCTTCCTCTGGATTTCTGTAACTTCAGGGCATGCTAAAAGGTTTTTACCTGACAGTGTTACCTAAGCAGAAGTTTAGTTTCTTTTCCATCTCTTGATGGCATTAGAAATGCTTGAAATCGAGAAGGAGCTGGATGGGATACAGAAAGCCATGCCCGTTATCCTGCACTAGCGCCGGGTGCTGCTTGCGCCTGCTGCGAGGAGAACTGGTTGAAAAAGGGGAGGGTGGAGGAAAAGCACAATTATTTTCACAAAATTCCATTTCTGTTTTTCAGTGATGTTTTCTGATCGACTCTAGCAGCAGGGAGAACCCAGAGCCCTGGGCGGAGTTCTTGACAGATCAGTGAAGGAGGATTTACATTTTTTAAAACTTGTACTTGTCGGTATTAGGTACAAACACGCATAGCAACTCATTCTGCATTTTCCAGCGATGATTACCATCACTTGTTTTTGCCAGGCTTGGGACACTGTTTATGTAACTGCGCAGCTTTTGCTATGTATTGCTTTGATCTATAAAAAGCTGTTGAAAACATCAGTAAGTTAATGAATTATGGTGCAGATCTCCCAACCGGCTGGGAAGTCTCACGTTCGTTGTGCATGAGCGCTGTCTTCCCAGCATTTAGTCGTGTATGCCCTAACCCACACCAGAGCTGGGAAAATTCAATTTACACGTGTGTGGCGTGGAGTAACCCTAAATGGACTAGAGCGTGCACTTGCAAGAGGAAGCTGATGGGCACCGAGCAGCTACAGCTCAGCTTTTAGGTCTGGTCTACTATTACTCTTTATTAAATGTTGGGAACAGCAGAACTTCAGCTCAGAACTCCAGGGAGAAAAGAAATTCATACTAGAGCTCCCAAAAGATGCTAATTGAAGGGATTCCTAAACCTCAGTGTAGCTAGTGTATTCATTTAAAGAACACTGGTGCATTTTTGCATCAAAACCCTTTGTACAGGACCACACTGATACATTCCTGGGATGTGTTCTGTTGGTGAGATTTATACCTCACTATTGACTGTCTTTTTAGGTACGACTAACGCCAAAGGGAACTCGAAGCTGGTGACCACCCTTCTGTGGCTCTGCGGGATGGAGCGCAAACAGGAAAATGCTGAGAACGTGGCGCCGACTAAACCCGAGCCGCTTCCCGTGGCTTCCCTGGAGGAGACACCGCTGGTGAAACACGTCCTGAACGCCAACTTGCTGTTGTGTGTGTGTGCTGGGATCTTCCTCTGGGCCTACTTCGCATAGCAGTCGGCTATTCGACTCCAGATGACATCAACTAATTTTAATTGGTGTAAATAATAATAACTAGCAGAGGGTTAATGTAATTCATAATGCTTTCTAAATTTTATTTCTTTATTTAAGAAGACAGAGCCTCCTCCCTAATCCTTTCCTTATTTCCAGTGGAGGCCTGGCTGTGAAAGGTGCCGAGCCCTCAGCACCACCACGGTCAGACCCAAACACGGGTGTGAGGGGAACTAAGGAAGGCAGCTAGGCAGAAGAGGTTTGTTTGGGTATTTTAAATATTTAATTATGCTCTTTGGGGTTAGAGCACCGCCTGGAATTCAGGAAGTCTAGATTCTCTTCCTATTTATGCCTCTGTAACCAGCTCCAAGCGCTTGTTTCCCCTTTGGATCAGCTCCTCTGCCCTGGAGGAGAGCCCAGGCCTGCTGCCGGTGCGGGCTGGCAGCAGCAGCCGTGCCTCGCTGCCTCAGCGGGCAGAAGCGCCTGTGCAATTAGCGCTCCCGGGCCCGCTGACGCTTCTGTGAGTTTATGCTGAATTAACGAAGCTCTTGCGGCCTCCCTGCATTACAGCCTGCCCACACTGCTGGCAGTGCTGCCATGGTGGGGCTGACACCGACCGACACCAGCATCCAGCCTGGAAACTGCCCCAAAATTGTCATCAGGGACACCTGAAGAGAGCTAAACCAGCCCAAAGGCAGCAGGTGCTGGCAGGGAGGAGGGCAGCGCGGGGCCTGCTGGCACCCCCTCGCCCCCTGGGGCCGTTCTGCCAACGCTTCCGTGCCACGAAGACCCTCGGTCGGGACCAACGACTGCCGCTGGCCATCCCCAGGGCACTGCTGGAGGAGTGATTCAGCCTGGCCCCGTCCCCCGGGGCTTTGTGTAGCTGCAGATAAAACTTCATTAAAGAGCGAGAGCTGCTCCCCGCCTGCCTGGAGTGTGTGGGGCGTGGGGCGGGGTAAGGGGGGGAACTGTGCTCGAGGCCTCGGGCCCAGCGCGGCCCCTCGCGGCCTCCACCGGCCCCTAACGGCCACCGGCTCCCCGCGGCCATGTCGAAGAAGGCGCCGAGGCCGCCGGGCTCGCCGGAGCCGGCGCCGCTGGAGCGGCGGAACCTGCTGGACGTGCTGCGGGAGCGGCAGCAGCGCGCCGGCCAGGTGGGACGGCGGCGGCGGCGGCGGGGCCGGGGGGTCCCCGCCCAGGGCCGGGCGGTGCGAGCGGGCGCGGCCTCGGGTCTCGTCTCCTCTCGTCTCCTCTCCGCAGGGCCGGTTCCCGCTCCACAGGTTGTTGGTGGTGGCCCGGCCGGGCGACGGGGCGGCGGCCGAGGAGGTGGAAGGTGGGTTCCCCGGCCGGGAGGGGACAGCAGCCCCCCGCAGCCCCGCTCCCCATCGCCCCCAGCATGGCGAGGGCCGCGCGGCCGCCAACGGCCCCGTACCTGCCGGGCGCTGGGGCTCGGGGAACCCGGCATTTCGTCCTCACCTGTCATAAAATTTCTTACATACGTTAAATATTGCATGGTTGTAGCAAAACCTACAAGAGCTTACAGCATGGCATGTGCTCGGAGTAACATCACGGGCAGTATGGAGCAGCGATACATACAAGCCCATAAAATAAGAAAATACTATTGTGTTAAACCATATGAAGAGAATCGTCACTTGGGAATCCTTCCTAAGCAAGTTAAACACAAGTATTAGAAACCCTGAGGGGGAGAGAAAGACTTCAAAACAGATATATTGTTTTTGCAACCAACTTTAAGTATGACTTTCTCAGGCAACTGATGTATACCAGATGCTTTGTCTGATGATACATTAAGACAGTTGGATTTTTAACCACCTTTATCAGCTTGTGCCAATGTCCAGCAGAGGCAAGGACTAAATGGCACTGCCGTACAAGGCTCCCGAGGTGCTCTACATTTGCATCTACAGACACAAACATGTAACTACATAGTTAGAGGAAATAAATGCTAATAAGAATCTGAGACTTCAGCTACTGAAATACTGCAGGGTTTAGTGCATTTTTAGGAGCTAGCATGAATTGCACTGGTGCACGTCAAAAGATTCCCATGGTAGCAGTGCTTTCATGTTTCTTCTGAATAATAAAAGTATAATCTGTGAATCTTCTGCCTGTGGCAGCAGAGAGAACACTGACCAGACCACACAACACGAACCTGCAGCAACTAGCCGCATAAGCTGTTTGACAAACTGCCAGTTTTTCTTTTGAAACAAGGTTATCACAGAGCATTGTTTGAGAAGGCGTTAGAATACCACTCAGGAGAACAAGTCTCAGGTCTGCTACTGCTCTGTTCCAGCTATATTTGTCATGTAGTAGAGGTAAGTTACATAAATTCCTAGTGGGACCAAGTAACCTTGATTCATCTTTGTACAAATTTGGCTTCTAAGATTCAGCTAACTACAAATACAGAACCGTCTCTTACTGCATACATAGGCTCAAAGACCTAAAAAACGCTGTGGTGGGTTCAGTAGCTGACCTCTGGGATTTGCTCCACCCAGTGCTTCAGATAACTGCCCCAGAGCATTATTCTGACAGAATTAGATGACATGTTCTGTCAGACGTAATAGGAACACCGTGTGTTGTCCTCAGTGCCTGAGACTCAAAGGGAAAGCCCACGTAGGGCAGCTGATGAATTATTTTTATATTCAAAAATTAATTTGTAATATGCAATTCTGTAACATCTCTACCCTTTCCTCTGCAGTCTTGCAGTAGCACAATCCATCTCATCATCCGAGATTTAGCTTCTCTCCAAAAGCAAGGTCCTAAGTAAGTGTTCCATATCACTTTGAGGAAACAAAATTTTAGCTGAAGTGGTAGAATGCTTCCTTAAGGTTAAACGGAACATTAGCTACGATGATATAAAGCTTTTATTCTCCCACTGAATACCTGTTGACCACAGAGGAGCTGAGGTTTTCCAGCTAACACAATACATTTTTTCTGGATGCTGGATGCAGTTCTTGCCCAGCCCTCTGCACTGGAGTCCATCTTCAAGATGCCGAGACTTCAACTGTCAGTTTCATAGGTTTCAGAAAATAGGAAAATTCCTTCCTTAGGAATCTGCTGCATGATTTCTGTACCCTGCTTTGTAAGCGTTCGTAGATGCATATACTGGAATTTCAAAAATTATCTTTAGACTATCAGCCTCTGCCTTCCAGCCTGCTGTTTGTCCTTCCAGCACTACCCAACCAGCCCCACAGAGTTCAGCTGATTTCTGTCTTTAACTTAACCTGGGTGTTTCTCTAGGGCTCCATATTAATTCACTGAAATCCAGGTTCACAAAAGCTGCATCATTTTCTTTGCTATGAACGGAATTCTTACCAAAGCAAGCTCTCAACACACTCCTGCATTTGCTTACTAAATCCCTACTGCTCTTTTGCTCGTTTCTTACCCTCACATCCAACCAGCCCACTCCAGACCCGCGCACAGATGTCAGAATACAATTAGGGAAGGTTTCCGCTGGCTGGGGTGTGAGGGGTGCACCATGCTGTGCACACAATGCTCTAGCACAGCTCTAGGAATGCAAACAACTCACTGCATAGTTTACAAAACTTGACCATCCGATAAAAACTCCTTGCTGTACTTTAGGACGGAATTCGCTCTCTTTCCACGCAGTGCTTTACTCCAGGAAATTAAAGTTTTAGTGGTGGCACATAACATCCCCACCAGACTGTTCCCAGACTGGTATGTGGCAATGGCGACGTCTCCCGTGACACGTCCACAAGGCTCGACGCAATCAGAGTCTACGGCAGAGGTGGTGGCAGAGTGCCTTACCCGCCTACTCAAACTGGCAGCCTGCATTCAGCGTTTGGAGGTAAACTTCAAATAACTGGGCTGTAAGGAATTTACCTAGTTTACCCCCATAAATCCCCCCAGACCCCACCAGCAAGCAGCCACATGGTCTTTCAAGCAGAGTTTACAAGCATACACACCTGCGAGGAGCCTAGAAGCAGAGCTAAAGCATTACAAAACCTCATTATTTTATTCCAAGTTTCTTTCTAGACCTCTGTAGGGTTGTTTTGTGCAGCCATTTGATTGAATTACTCAAGTGCACCAACATAGCTTAAAGGCAGCCGAAAGTCACTCATGAAGCCGATACCTGGCATCGCCTCCCACCCCTGCCCATTGCTGCACGCTCTTGGGAGCAGAAGATGCTGTTGTGCTTGGTAAACACAGGAGTAACTGCAGCTCTGCTGTTTTGGGCATATTTCCTCAACTTTAAATGTGTCCTAGCCCTGTGGTCTTATTCCTGCTGCACTGAAATGTGCTTTTTATTATCAAGGATGACAGCGAGGATACCAATGAGAACATACACACTTTTGAACCCGAGCTGCTAATCCCGGCAGAGATGATTAACTGTTTGTGCAATGGTGAAGAATGTGTAAGTCCAGAAGATTTCGTGAGACTTTATTTAAGTCCTTCACAGCCTACCCTAGATTCAGGTACACTGCATACAGTTTGAGAGATAAACATTAAATTTAGTAACAAAACTAGAATTTTTGGCTGGTAACACTGAATTTTGAGTTACAGGAGTTTGTTACAGCGTTACTGTAGAGACAGAGGAAAGCAGGACTGCACCCACTGACAGGGGTCACCTTCCCTGTTTAGAGATGTCCGAACAGGAAACAACTGGGCAGCCACTGGGATTTCAAACTGGGGCACCAATCAGACAGCAACTAAAATATATTTAACGTCATGCCAAGGGCAATGTGTCTTGTCAAGACCTTTATGAAATGCAGTTTTATTTTGCGGATAAGCCTGAGGTCTAGTTTAATAACTTCAATAAAAAGTACGATGGAGTATTAAGGAATTTATAGTTTAAGTAAATTGATTCAAATAGCTCTACGAATGTTACCTCAATTAACTAGTTTCCTCTCCTCCCCTCTCATTTGCAGAAACTGTATGGCCTGTTCCGTCTCATTTCTCTGTATAATACAAGCTGTATCCAGTGTTTCTCTTAGCAGCTGGAATCAGTTGTGTTTAACATGAATCTACATATTAAAGGATAACAGAAGCATACTGGGAATGAATATCCAGTGATCTCAAGCTACAAAGCCCAGGGAACGACTGTGTAACCTTCAGTGTCCATTGGAAGCAACGTTAACTCACGAACGTGAATAAAGATGCCTTAAGTTGACAAAAGACAATCTTTAATTTTATAAATGTTCACCCCACTGACGAATCCAAACAGCTGTTTCAAAGTTCTTTCAAAATTCAACCATTTTTCAATGAAAGCACAAAAAACACTTCCACAGTTTCATCTTGAAACAGTTCCAAGTTCCACATAAACAAAAGCAGGCTTGGTTAATACAAATAACTATGAAATAAGTATTAAGTACTGATCATTAAGTAGCAATGAAATGATTAAAGATACAGTAAGTTTCCTTCTACAGTATGACAGTCCTTCAAGGCACTAGAATACATCCACAGTTTTGACAAGGCGACTGATAACCAGCAGTCACCACCAGCACTCGGGCATTTTTTTGGTTCATGTTTTAAAAAGAATCTGCAGCAAATCAGTGAGGGAATGTCTCTTGCAAGGCATCTCCTTGTAATGTCTAAGAACTAGAAATAAAAGTCTAACCGTGACATTAAAAAGATTATTTCCGTAATACATGCACTTTAAATAACTAACGTTTGCTTCTTATTCTTTTGGAATTTCTGCTAATACCATCTGTATTAGCAGCAATTATGCTTCCTATGCAAGTTTCTGCAGTAATTAATTCCTTCCATCCACGATTTTGAAAACCATTGTTGAGACACAGATCATTAAACTTCTTCTGAATGGCTAAATCACTTTCTCCGTGATGCACAAGTCAAACTCCACACAGTTTTGCCATATCGTCAAAAGAAGCTTTTCACCGTTAGGTCTGTTAGTTTTCCCACCGGGAGAGGAACCTTTAAAAAAGCTGGAGAGTTTCCATTAGAGAGCAGTGCTTTCCGTGTCATTGTCAATATCGAGCATGAGATGGTTGTGCAGTTCTTTGCTCGCCGGCTCTGTAAGGAGCTCTGAAGAAGGGTTTTGAAGTGGTTCTTGAATACTGGAATTAGAGTCTGCACAAAAAATGGAATAGCAAGTTTAGCAGTCTGGACAGTGACATCTCATTCATTAGGGTATTTCTGGTGCATTTCCTTAGAAAGAAAAGGGAAAGGAAAGATCAACAAAGGCTTTTCAAAGAGAGGGCTGGCACACGTGTGCACGTGTACGCATGGACACAAAAGGGCTAAGCCAAACTAAAAAGCTTATGTTTGAGTTCCTTCTCCTATTTACCTTTCCAAAATCATGTACACAATAAAGAAAAACATTTCTTTCTGGAGAACAGAAGACAGCAAGTATGATTTAGTATCCGATTCCTCAATGCCCCTTATGAGTGCTACTTTATTCCAGACATTCACATCCAAACAGAATGGTCACTCAGCAAAAAAATCTGGCACCGAAACCATCAGCCAGGTAACCACCACCTACAAATTTTAGAAGCAGTAGGAACATGTTTGGTGTCAAAAGGAGGCACTGTGACAAGAAGAGGAAGAAATCATTTAAGACAAATGCAGGCTAAACCCCTTTCATGTGTATAACAGGGAAGATCATGTTCTTTGCCCTTTTCTGAGAGCAGGAGAATTTTGTTCAAGCCAAGGTCCAAGAAGGACCTCAAAAGGTTGCATTTCTGGTGACTGACTGCACTGGTAGTTAGAAGACCAGAAAAAAAAAATCCATAACAGTGCAAAAAATGTAACTGAAAATATTAAGTCAATATTTTGGAAAGCTAATTTATAGTATGCCACAACATCACTTACTGCAATCCACCAGCTGTTCCCCATAGAGACTCATTTACATCACTTGAATCAATAAAGAATCTAAATAAATACCTTGCTTTTAAACATAGGTGGCATAGACAGGCATTCTATAAAAACTTTGACTCATATCTTGAGCTTAAAGTCTTAAATTTAGCCCACAAATTACTTAATAAATGTTCAAGTTGAAAGTTTCTGAGGTAAATGACATGGAAGAGGCGAAAGCAGAGACAGAGCTGAAGTCAGAGTGCAGCCTCCCCTGCACCCCTCTTACTGCTCCAACTTTCCCAAAGGCTTGATTCCAGGATTTATGTTTTCTTGTGAGGCGTGAACTATAAATTTTCTCCCAAGTCTTGTATCAGAGTCTTGGGGAGCACCGTATTCTGCCAAGATAGCATTTCAGTGGTAAGCGATACCATCTAGAAGGCTCAGATGAAGCCATCAGTACTGTTACGACTCGTTAAAGCACCACCATCTTGGGGGAATCCTTTAAATAGATTTCCCTCCCCAGCCCCCACTTGTCATTTTGAAGTCAGTGCTCTGGGAGAGCGCCTTGTGGCGCCTGCAAGACGGTCACTGTACAATAGACCTTTGATAGCAATGAAGAAATAATTACTTGGGGCTACTTTAAAACCAAACCTTTTCACTTAGCTTCTCATTCATGTGTTTTAAATCAGTCCCCGATTCATGAAACCAAGTTTCACACAGCAGCAGCTCTCCTTTATCCCCACTCTACTGTATAACCGCTGTTTCTACAACAGATGAAAGTTTAAGTACTTTTAAAGTCAGTTGATTTAAATTTTACATTATTTTTTTTTAGTCGTTTTTGCTATTGTTAACAGAAGCAGTATTACATAGAAGAATAAACTGCAGTTGTGTGAGTTCCCAAATTCTTCTTGCGTTTTTCTCTTACTCTACGCGTTCCAGGCTGAGCGTGCCGCCAGAAGAGAGGGGCACAGAACCAAGCGGCAGAGGCACCGCGCTCTCCCCCGTATCTAACAGTGTCTAATGCTACCTTGGAACTGTCATTTCGAGCAGGGTTCAAAAGGTGCGCTTCAACTTTAGATGCCAGCACGGAAATTCTCCCTACCACGCCTGCATAGGGAAGGATGAATGGGAAAAGGAGGTAACAAAGCGTGAGGGGACACAGGAAAGGAGCGTTTGTGACAAACGATGGCACAGCTACTTCAAATACAAAACGAAACTCTGTATAAAACCCATGGGTTTCTAGATAGGATTTTCTGTACGTGGAAAAAGTACAATGTGAAACCGGCCAGTCAAAACATCAACAACTTTACACATTCTAGTCTCCAATACTTTTAGTACGTTAATTAAGAGCGAGCATCAAACAGCCATTCTTTTTGCATGCCACGCTAACGATAATGCAAGCAAGCAGTGTTATTTGTGACAGGTTAGTAGTGGGCATTAGCACACACATGATTATGAATTAGCAACATTTTTGGCCAATCATATGCCTTTTCCTTACCATTGAACTTTCCAATACAGTTCCTACTGAATGCAGGTCAAACATCTAGATTATTTAATAAAATTTTTGATTAGAATATTCTTTTCTAGGGCTTATTACTTTAATACCATGAATAGAATGTGAGGCATTACTAAAGTCCAGTACACGGACAAAGAAATTTAACAGTATCCTGAAAACAATTCATAATTCCCGTTCTGATATTATGAAGTTTGCTGGTAACTTCATTTTGGCTTCCATTATTCCCATCTGTCTTCCCTTGCTTCACTATTTAAGGTTAAAATTAAAACCAGCTATTTCACATTGTGAATTAGATAAGTCAGTCTACAATAAGTGCTTATTTGTGCACGTGTAAATGTTAGAGCAGGTCCTCTTATGTCATATGCAGTGGTGTTAATTCAGAACAAGTATTAATCCTTTAAAAAAAGACCGATGTGGAGAAGGTGGATGATCCTGTAGTGAGTGTACTGCTGTAGGTCAGCCCGAGCAGCGCTTCAGCTGTTCCCCAGGTGGTGGGTTTTTTGCAAGACATACTAGATTTTCGAGGTTCCTTTATCAGTTTTGCTACAGAATCCTTCAGCAGCAGCTTTCTTTTCACTGACTTTCCTGCGGGGCACCTTTCACTCTATTGTTTACCAGGCACAACTTACACAGCCAATTTCCTACTGTTTGCACCTGAAAGGAATATTATGTCTCTCCAGTTTTAACAGTGTTTCATTTCAACGTTGTTGATTTAAATATTTTTATTTTTTTTTTAGATTCACCCAGACTATAGGACAGCTGTGTACCTTATGCCTGTGAATTAGCTGAAATGGAGTCAGCACTAAGTTGTAATTCACAGCGATATCCAGCCTCAGTTGTACCTATCGCTCCCCTATGGCAGATGCTTCATTTGTGTAACCTCAACTCCCCGCTAACGAAGCAGCCCCATGCACACCAGCTGGGTATTATTTAGAAGACAAGTATTCCTTCAGCTATACTGGGGTAAAACAAATCCTGCTTGTCTGCTGTCATTAGAGCAATCTCCTCAGAACCGGACAAATTCCAAAATGAAAACAATCATGGTCAACTTAGAAATTAAAGTTAAGTCTTTCTGTGAAGTTTGACTCATCAGCACTGATCCCATTCTTAACTTCTTTGTAAGTGCTGTAAAGATCCAGACCCCAGACTCATTTCTGAATTGTTTTGAAATAAATTGCCCTTGTATTTTAAAGATACTGACAAAAAGAACAGAAGTACAATCAAGAGAAGTCTGTTATTTTAAAAAGCAAAGCTACTTTAATTGCTTGAGCAGCTCATTTACTGCTGGTTTCTCCTTTAAAAAAAAACCCAACTACTTCCAACTTGATTTCTCAATCCAATACTAATTTCAGTATCTTTCCTGTAAGCAGTCAAATAAATCTTGAGATAATTCAGGAATGCAGCCTCAACTTTTTCAGCCTGTCATGCAGTCGTTACCTTAAAAAGGTAGCATCTCTAACCCATGGCTCGAATAGTAAGATTATTAATGTGTCGTTTGGCAGCTGTGACTGAACAGACTAGTACTATTAGCGAGGCTGGAGCTGACAGAATGCAAATGCAAACGTGCCAGAATGCTGCTGGGTGCTTTTCTGCAGAGGGGTTTAGTCACACGAACATGAATTTTACCAAATAAAATTCCAAGTAGTTAAAAATAACCGAAAATCTAAAGTGAAAGCTACATTAAAATGCAACCATAAAACACTATATCGTAGGAAAAACCCATGAGCTTCAATATTTGCCTGCAGTGATGAGAAGAAACCTGTTTTAAATGGGCCATTGCTTCACACTTGGGACTTGGGGACTAGTAGTTCTGGTGACCTTGTGTGAAGTGTTACTCACTTCATTACAGTTATTTTTACAATTTGTTTTAACAAATAACTTATCATTCGCAGGACTATAAAAATTAAGCAGCATAGGTCTTACAATCTCTTACAAACATAATGATATGTAGTAATGAGGTAACACAGAGTTGACAGAGAGCACATATTCCAAAGCGCATATACAAAATAAAGCTACAAATAAAACATTGCTGTGCAGGAGCATTTTAGCTTGTATTGCATGTTTCTGGTAAGTACAAACCTTATTCGCAGTAACCATCCCCACCTGTGAAGGCACCATGGGGTAAAGCTGTTAGGCAACAGAATTTATACTTTGCATTCCAATACATTAGTCTTATTCTAGAGAAGCTGCAGTGTCATTGGAAAGTTTTAACCATTATTAAATATAAGTAGATTTAAAAGCATTAGTCTCCTACATTCATTATCTCTTCCTTCAGAATTTGCTAAAACAAGCAGAGACTCAGCAGGAGAATACTTCAAGATCCACTAGTTTTGACTGTCCTCAGCAGTTACTTTCTCCCCCCCTCCAAGACTTAAATTAACATTATCCCTATCAAACTCATAACTATAAGCTTCATTAAGTTCCTGTGAGAAGACGGAAAAGTTTCTCTTTACTTCATGAATGTCTCAAAACAGAAAAAAGGCAGCTCCAGTTAAAATACGAAGATCTATCTAGAAAATAACCTAAGATACACAGTTTAGTGTTTGTGATTCTTCAGCTTCTGCATGTCCAACTTAAAAGCACCTCAGAAGACTACATTCTCTTAAGGTTAAACATTTACTGTGCGAGTGTCTCGTCTATTACAACATGTATCGGTGACCACTTTTTCCACTTTCTTATCTTCTGTAAGTGCTGGAATATACTATCCTTGGCTACGCCTTCTCCCTCCTCCAAATATTTGCTTTTTGGCAACAGATGTATAAGCATAACTGAGACTGCCATGATGCTGAGCCTGGAGAAAGCCCTAGAGAGATGGTTGCTATAATAGTGTTTTGCTTCCAAACAAGGAAAAACAAATAAAGCAAGCTAATCTACACTTCCCCCCAGCCCCTTCTACCTCAGGAACAAAAACCTTCACTAAGGAAGCACCCCAAATTCTCATGCACAGACCAGGTGGGTGAGCATTTTAACTGGGAATGAGCAATTTAGTATTTTAAGGGAATGAGCAATTTAGTATTTTAACTGTTATTTATGCTTTTCAGTTTTTCACCCCAAAATTAATTTAAAGCTACAGGCATTATTTTCTTCATTTCCACACTCTGAGCAGACAACGAATATGAAAGAATCCACTCACCTGTTACTATTTTGGAGGCTGTTTGCGCGGGATTTGCAATAATACCATCTCCAGCCAGCTGAGAGGGAGGATGAGGTGGAGGGGGAACACTAGGTCTGTTTCTGGGTTTTGGTACGGGCCGTGGCCTCGGCAGTGTACCACTCTGCGGTGGAGAGGGAGACTGAGAGGTCTCTTGAGCAGCTGGCTGTGGCTGTGACGATGGGGAACTAGCATTATGTTTTCCTAGAGGGGGAGTATCAGGAGGTGTTGGAGTCTGCGGAGGAGTGTAACAGGGCTGCTCTGGTCCATGCTCACTGCTGGGTGCAGCAGGAGGAGACGTCTGACTGTTTGATTTGGGCTGCGCTGGAGGAGTAGCAGCCTGTGTTGGGGGCTGTGGTGGTGGATGGCTGGGAGCTTGTATTGGGGAAAGGCTGCTGGAATATCTCCGAGGTGCAGAAACCTGGGAAGTGGAGGTCTGGGCTGCTCCTTGGTTTGCATGTTGAGCAGGAGGTGAAGAACTTCTAGAAGGTGGTTTTGGAGAGACAGAAGGTGGCTGAGCAGCTGGGGCAGAGCTTTGGCTTCCTGGCTGCCCTGGCGGTGGGTTGGCTGGTTTGGGGGGGGCTGGCGCGGGCTTTTTAACAGCTGTTAAGAGACAAGATTTCATGGTTGGGTATTGTGAAACCAAAATCCCAAAAGAAATAAATTAGTAGCATGAAAGAATACTCAAGAAAATGATCAGAAGAAAATGTTGTATTATCAAATAAAAGCAATATCAACAGGAAGCTACAGAAGTCCACACACAGGTTGACTACTCAATAGCCTTTGAGTGATTTTGTTAAAAAGGACTGGTAACACTACTACCAGCATTCATGAAAGATTACAAAAGTCAAAGATGCATTTATAGCTAGGCCTTAGTGAAACTAAAGTGAAAAAAAAAAGTGAATTAAAGCAAGTGAATTAAACCACTGTCTGTAATAAAGGGAGAGATACTGATAAAATTATTTTAGTAAGTAGTACATAAAGATTTGGAACTTAGTGTCTTGAAAACCAAATGAAAAACACACCTCTCCTCATTGAGTGGGGACTGGGACCTGCTGCGTTCTGTGGCTGATTAACAGAAAGCTGATTAGTGCTACTTGTTGACTGGTTCTGGACAGTGCCTGCGTGCCCGCCGTTTCTCACGGGTGGAGGAGTAGCTGAAGACGTGTTGTCCTTAGATTTTGAGGTGCTGAAAATTAAAAATCCTAAATTAGAAGATGACTGTAAAACACCTTGCCCAGGTTTGCTGCACCCATTCAGGTTTACGTTACGAACTGTGCTATAGTTCCGACCCTCAAACGCTTCAGAAAAATTTCTGCCCTGGCTGGTATTTACTGAGACTGAACAGTGCTATAACTCTTCAAAGAAGTGGCATTTGGCTTTAGGCAAGCCTGTACAGAAGATTAATTACCAAAATTAAATCAGGAATCCGAGTAGTTCTGCAGTGTCACAGTACCTGTTTGAATGCAATGCTGATACTTAGGAGTAGTCTCCATGCTAACGCACCCTCAGTGCATCTGCAGATCCTCTAAAATCAGACTCCCAGCATGAAAGCTCATATAGAATTAGTTCTCCAGTTTCCTCAGATATACCTGTCAGCCCTGTAACTGTTAGGCTTTTCAAAATATTCTGTCACAGCATCATATCTGATTTGCTGGCAGTTATCTGGTAGACCTAGCTACTAAGGACCAAGCGATGGTGGCAATCTGTGAAGTTCTGACAGAAGAGCAGCCAAAAGACACAAACCAACTCACTACGTATAGTATACAGGCGAGGCAGAAGTAGTCCTCGCCGCTGAAGTCCCTGGAGCCTTTGGAAGCCCTTGGGAGGGCCCAGGCACTGCAGGAGCTGGGTGTGGAGAGAGCAGAGGTTCTTCTCCCATCATTGGCTGGCTGAAGTCTTCTCTCCACCCTACCTGGTATTAAGCTTTTACCTTGCTGGGAGACCAGAACTTGTCTCGAGGGAGCAACCCCTGCAAAACCTTTGAAATTCAGATGAGAACAACTCAGCTCTTCCTGACCTCTGGCTATGAAATTAATAGAAGTGGGGGGAAACACAGCACCGGAGTACGAACCAGCTGAGGTGGTACTGGGTAGCGTCCCCTCCTCTTGCTACACACAGGCAGTCTTCGCTCATTTCTCTATCTTTATAAGCTCTTGCAGCATCTTACTCATGGCAAAAGGACTAACACCTTTCACGCACTTTTACTGGCACATTGCAATCCTAATTTCTCCAGATGCTGTTAATAAGTTGCAAGTACTTGAATGCAGAGTTTGTGCAGATTTTAAATGCAGCTTTTGGACACTACACACTCAAGGTTTTGTTTCAGCTGCCTATGCCACAAAAGACATCTGTGGAGGAAACTAAGCCTACGGGGGATTTCCCAGTGAGAAGCTGTTTTTGTAAAAATGTTACCTGAGAACAAAAGCTATATGCAAAAGAGTGAATGCAGCATCGAACTCCACAGTGGTGTTTTACCATAAGATGCTGTGCAAGAGGCTGATGTCTGGAGAGCACTACAGCCCTTTACAGGTGGTTTGTTCTATCTCTCAGACCACAAAATATTGAAAGCAAAGTGCTGCTTTCACCATACATGAAAAGAAAAGTCACGGCTACTGCCACAGTCTTGGAGTCTATGTATACTAATACTGGGGACATGATTACACAAAGTTTCAATAGTAATTAAGTAGCAAAAAAGCCTGTATGTATGTTTGCCCTAAAGAAACTAATATTGCAGTACGATAAATCAACTTCCAGTTTTCTAGCAAGCAAGTCTGGTCATCACTAACACTTGCTACAGACAAAAAAAAAAAAGAGACACATATCCAGATAACGCGTACAAGAAACAACAAACAAGACCAACAGGTTTCTAGTACTGACAATGGTAGGTTTTGTTCTTTCAGCAGCAAACTGACAGTCATATTGTGTGGACACCTCTAGAGTATAACTTGGAAAGGTCAACATGGGTGGTAAAAGTACAGTCTTTTTTAGTATTTTTTATCATCATTTCCCCCTCCAAGTAATTCTCTTATTTTAAAAGATTGATTCTGGAACATACAGAACAGTGTGTGTTATTTGAGAAAATCGATTCTGGAACAATACGCATGACAGAGCTCTGGCGTAGTGCTTCTGCCTGTGTCTGAAAAGATTGTTTTGTGGTTGGTTTTTTTGGTGGGCGTTTTTTTTTGGTTTTGTTTTGGGTTTTTTTTGGTTTTTTTTTTTTTGTTTTGTTTTTTGGTTTTGTTTTTGTTTTTTTTCCCCACACACACACCAACATGCATTCCTCTTAGAAGAGGTGCCTTGTGAAGCAGATACAGCTGACACCATCAGTTTGCTGCTGAAGCAGCCTGCTAAGCCACTGCCAGCAGAAGCCAAGCCTCTTACCTGACATCCTCATTTGCTTGACTTTGCAACTGTTCTGCTGTGCCAGCAGAGAGAGCAAAACCAGCACCCACTGGGCTTGTTTCAGCCACAGAAGCTTGTGAGTGCTGCTCCGCTCCAGCCTGAGCCAGCACGCCAGCCTCCGTGGGTGGAAGTGGTGGCTGGAAAGCTGGGGATGTGTGCTTTCTATTTATAGTGCCACATCTCCGAGGATTCGCTTGGAAGTCCATAACCTTGACACCAAAGCTACAGAAAGAAGAGAGAGTAAACACACCACACCAGCCAACACCAGGTCACTAAAGCAACAGGACAACTGGATGTTATAACCCACAAAGACAAACGCAACCCCTGTTGCTCAGCATGCAAAGCAGCAACAAGGAAAGCTTCAACTTTCTGCATATAACGCCACTGATGTTAAGACATGCAACACTATTTGGCTTATCCACACAGAGAGGTAAGCTAAACGTAAGTGGAACAAACTACTCCATTACGTTTGAAGACAGACATTGATGACAATGAGGTCAAACCACTGAGTAATTTTACATGTAAATACATACATTTCCTTAGATACCAGAGTATCTCCTCACTGAATATATTTTGCCACATGAATTTTGTTTCTGTTACACACTAAGTTGCAGTACAGATTTCAAGACAGACAAAAAAAGGCCACTGGATACACAGTAGGATTTGTGTTTAAAGGAGAACTATGGATAAACGGACTAAAGTTCTAAGAGATTTTAGAATGCATACAGCACATTAATTCTAGAATTTAAAATTATTCTTGTTGTGTTAAAGACAGTGAATCTTGAACTGATTTTCTTCTTTTGCCATTGCTGACAAATTTGCATGTGGCTAGCCAAGGTTAACATTCAGGTAACAACTTAACATTTGCATAAACAGCTAAAAACAAAACAGCACACCACTTGAATATTCATGATATGAGTGATAATAAATGAGCGTTACGCTACATGTTATATGGGAAAACAGCACGTTTTATTTTTGGGTTTTTTAGCATTCTACTGTTTGCTGTGGTATACTGTACCATCATCAACTCAGAAGTCTTATCATGAAGGCACCAGGTAACACCACCTCAGCTTATGGGCTTTGAAAAAGAAGCCATGGAATATCAGAAGTTAGATACTGAGAGAGGCTACTACACACACTTCTGTTTCAGTGGATTTTAGACCCCCCCCAGTCTGTAACAGGAAAACGTGAAATGGAAGCAGTAATCATCTGCTTGTGTTTTTTTATCATGCACAGAGTATAACTGGAAGCAAATACCAGTACGTTACCTTTCAATTTTCCTCAGGCTGCAACAATATGGGGGGGAAATAAATCACTATTGTTACCTCTAATATTTCCATGAAATTCTCCTCCTGAGACCAATACAAGTGTGTCCAATTACAGACTCCTCAGTAGTCCAGTTCTCAGGAGTGGGCTAATAACTGAAACCTAACCCAAGAATGAAACATACCTTTCCTTCTTCAATAAATCCCCATCCATTACAGTCATACTAAGAGGTCTCTTCCGTTCCAGTGTCCCAGATTCATATTCATTGCCAGTGTGTGACAAGTGATTTGAATTAACAGCAGGAACTGCAACAAATGCCCCAGACACATTGAAATCTTGATCTGAAAGACAGACAGAATACATCCTAAGACATACACAAAGTGGTGCCTCGCTGCAAAAAGCTATTGGAGGTTTTACCTGTGTAGGGTTATCACAAATACAAAATTCTTTTAACTATGGCAAGAATTTACCTCCAGGGAAGAACCAGTCTGCATGCTGAATAATTGGCTCAATAACTGCTACCACATGGACTGAAGTTGCTGCTGCCATTTCAGCAAGGGATCTGCAGAAGAAATTTGGAGAACATTTTATCCAGAGTTCTATCAGCATAAGAAAATATTAAAAAAGATTCCTATTACCTAAATGGTAAATTACACTAAGCATGATGTATCGAGACTCTTAAGTACCACATGAAGAGCAACTTCACACTTTGATGAAGTCTAGACTATTCAGTAACATTTATCACATTTTAAAACATTCCTAAAAAGATGCATGCCTAAAAGGATCTGGAGGCACAGGTTGAGAGAACATTTGAAGTACTTTTCAGGCAAATACTTTGCTGCTGTGAGCAGTCTACATGATTTACAGCAACCCGATGAGAAATTCGACAGTTCCATGGAAGTTCTGTTTTGTATCTTACCCTTCATTCTTTGCCCATAACAGGTTGGGGCCCAAGACTATTGCGACATTGCTGGGTGTCATTTTGTTAACGTCGCTGTTCTGTGCGAGCTTTGCTAAAAATTTGATTAAATACCTACAAAAAGAAAAGAAATAATTAAATAGCAGGAACTAAGAGCATTTCCTGTCGAAAGCAACTAAGTAAAATTTCAAGAACTTGTAAAGACATGTCCCAACAAAACAGAAATAAGCCCAACAGCCTTCTTGCTTGGTGTCTGGCAACTAGGTTTCTGCTCATGAATCACAGAAGTTGAATTGAGTAGAAGGGAAAGTATCTCCCACCTTAGCAAAACGGAACTACAGAAATACCACATTTTCAGAAAAAAGTGTTCAGATTGAGTATGCCTACTCAATAGCTATTTTCATATCCTGTAATGGAACTTCCACTCTTGCAGGAGTTACTAGAGATGGTTTTGTTCTGATTCATTCTCAAAAGGCAAAACCAAAAGGAAAAATAACACGTGTAAGACAGATCCAGGTGATTTCTAAGACTGGAAAATACAGTGAAGAGCACAGCTGGTGAAAAGTCAGGTACTACTGCCGCCAGCATGACCCTTAAGTAGAAGGGTTCTGTGCATCACTATTTCGTTACAGTCAATAGCGAGCTAACTTGACTGAAAAAGTCTACCACCACAAGTGCACACCAACTACTTGATAAAACAGGATGTCCTTTTATAAAGCTGAGTGTGGCCAAGAAAAAAACCTGGATTAGAGTTTTGGTTAATCGGCTTTGAAACATGGTACTCTAGCATCAAAGCAGCTGTGCTGAAAGTCAACAGATGTTCATACATACCTGAAATTAGCATGATAATGCTTAGGTAATCTGTTACAAATTCTCCATAACTCTTGTAGCTTCTTATCCTGGTCCTGAATACTGAAAGGAAAAAAAATTTCCATTGCATCTATTTTCAGATCAGAAAATTGTTGTTTCTGCAGTGAACAAGATGACTGTATAACCTCCCATTTATGCCAAATAAATGCAGGTTTGTATTCAGTAATTCAGTAACGTGCTAGTCAAATCTCTGAATCAGCTCTACCTGCAATGAAAGAAACCGCTTAAGCATCAAGACTATGCAGTCAATAGTCGGAAGCAGCTCTTAACGTTTAAACATAAAATAGATATTTCAAAACATTTCTGTGCAATTAGTGTCAAGCTAAACCACAAAATTTACAATAATTTGCTACACAAAATATTTACCTGTTAGAGCAGAAATGAGAAAGTAAACTGTGTGAGTGCGTTCTTGTCTTTTGAGTTCGTACATGAGCAACCAAATATGATAAAATATGTAGAATGTTTTCCCACATAACTAATTTTAGTATGCTTACTTTGCAGCTTGTGTCCATTCTTCATACAGACCATAGGTCATTAAAGGTTCTGGCAACTCTCGCAAGTAGGATTTCAAGGCACCTGCAATGCAGACCAGAAACAGGCAAGCTTCTTAGCCCATGCTTTCTGTCTTCATTTAAAATTCTGTCCTCAGATTTGCAATTTTATCTATGCAACAGGACCCAAGTTCCAGTGAAACAGTGGGGAGACCTGGCACTTCCGCAGTATATCTGCTCAACACTTAACACAAAAGGTCTTCCAGTAATTACTGTAATTTGACAGAAACGCGTACTATAAAACTATGAATCATCTTTTCAGAACAAAGACTTTATTAAAGGTCTAGATATGGCTCTAATCTCCCTTGATCGTGTTAACACTTTTGTCATGAGAAGAAATATGATGTTTAGATTACTATGATCACCTGGATTTTAAACACCGCCCTGTCACGCAGACATGAATACATCAGGTGTGATGAGCTTGCGCACTCTATACTTATCTGTGTTTAAGTTGTGCAATGAAGTCAACTTTCAATTTATTTTCATTCATAGTTTATCTGCAAAGACTGACACCTTACACTGCAGCAAGTCAACACTTAAATGAAAAGCATAAACTTACATTGTATCAATTTATACTAGGTTTTGATTCAGAACATTCACAATACCTGCAACAGCATGGGGATCGGAATAAAATTCGTCAAGCTGGGAAGTTGAACAGTCCAAGGCAGCTTTCAGCTTTTTTAACTTGGAGGCTCCAGCAGCGATTCTGAATAAGCCCTGCATAATAAAAATAAAATGCGTTTGACTGGTAACAACACGTTAGTACAAGCATGAAACAGCAGAAGTTTTATGACAGACTCAGAACAGTTTCAAGTTTGGCGTCTTCCCTTCACACCGTTATGACCCAGCTGGCTCCTAATGTGCCACTACCATCTCATAATGTCTTAGTTCCCTCTCACCCTTGGCCCAGTCTTAATTTTTCACTCTAAGTGCATTCATCTCAAAGATACTTCAAATAGTGCTGAAGGTTATTCTGTTGCAAGACATTTATAATCTACACTAACGAACAAACATTACTAGAGCAACTTGTTAAAAAAAAGTGGACACCAGTCCATGAGTTTCACTGAGCTCTTTTTTCCTGTCCTTCCCGACATGTGATATGGCATTACCTACCTCCTCTCTCATTCCTGTTTCCAAAAGCATCATTACACAGGCTTCAATAGGGACTGCAATTTCACGACCACTGCGCTTGAGATGCTCTTCTAATGGAGTTCCAAACGCTGGTTTTTCAGTCCATTTGTCTAGTTGGAGAGTATCAAAACACTGAGCAAAATATCTCACAAACACTTGAATTCCATCCCAGACAAGAAAAGAAGAAAGCTTCCAGCACAGCAAAGAAATATTCAGAATACAGTAGGAGTTTTACAGCTCTTGATTGGTAAAGTCCTTTATATCATGAGTGAAGAGAAAATGCGCCTGCTGGTGTTCAAGAAAAAGAAATACTTCTGCATCTTTCTGGATGGAATACCACATACAAATCTTTTGTATAACTGGCAGTGCGTGTCCCACTAGGCCTCAACACAAGTGCCACCAAACGGCTGTGAGCGACATTAGCTCTGATTTTCCAGGACACCAAAAGGCTCAGGTTTGCAAGAATCTTTGAGGAAAAGTTTTGTCCAGACTGCATGACCTGGGCTGATCTTAGTTGTAACTGTATTTAAGGGGGATAAAAACTGAACTGTTAACACAAAGTTTATTGCTGATTTGAGGAATCAGCAACTGAAAATGGATGTTAACAGCCCTGATTGTCTTACATTAGGATTACCGTGTTAACAGCCCACTGTAATGTTTGCGCAAATTCTCAATTCAATTTCTCAATTGTTGCTTAACTCCGAAAATCAAAATTGGCACAAGTTTCTCCAATTTGAATGTGAATTTCTTTTTTCCTACAATTTTTTTTTTCATCCATTTCTGCTGTCTTAATTGAAAAAATGCAGATGTAAAAGGTTATTGTTAGTACAGATGCATTACTCCTTTTATGTGGGAAAAAAGGTCAAGAAAGATGAAGACCTTGAAAGAGTCCTCTGAAGACAAAATGTGCTTCTGCAAAGGATTTAATTTACCCTTTTTGTTTACAAAACCACCTCAACTATATCCCTCATAAGGCTTTGGTTCCTCACATTCACTAACACACTACGAGAGGCACATGTCATTTTCCCCAGTTCTGCAAGTTACAGCAAACATTAGGAAAAGAAATCTTAGTAATTGTTCAAAGTCACAGTAATTTACACTACAGCTAGGAACACCAATATCCTACACCTAGATCTTAGACACTGGACCACTTAGACACCCTGCCTCCTAGCCCACCTTTTAGGAAGGCTAATCTGTTCTGAAGCATTTGTCGTATCAGAAATCTGTACAAAGCAGCTAAGCAACAATAACAACAACTTTAAAGCAGTCATATCTATAAAGAGACCCTTCCACACAGCCATAACGCAGCCCTGATGCTGTGTAAGCATCATTTGTTTGCATCACCTTGTCTCCCATCAGATCTACAGAGTACAGATACTCTGTATATCACCTTTCAGCAAGATGCTGATATTTCTTGATATACTTAGTTTAATGGTTCACCTGTTACAACTTGCACATGGTCCACAACTGAAAGATACTTGAGTCAGGGTCAGCTCAGATTAGATTTTTCTCAGACTTTGTTCAGCCTACGTCTTCTTCACAACAATTAGCGGATTAAGAGACAGTACAGGAGAGCAATTTCAACAACACGCAGTGCATCTTCACACCAAACCATTAGTAATACACCTTAACTCCTGCTGACAACAAAAAGCTTAGTAGCACAGGGAAGAGATGAAGCTGCATTGCTTGCTTTTCTTAACTGCTGCTATTCAACACAATAATCTGAATGCTCCATTAGCCAGCTGCAGCGCAGTGTGCACACTGGGATAAGGGACTGCATAGAAGAAGGAAAACAAGTTGGGCTCCTTAGAAGAAGGGGAGTTTTTCTGATAACCATCTAGTAATCATTCCAGAAGCAAGGACCCTCAGAAGTTCCTAAATCACAACAAAACTTTCATCGGCCTAAAAAGCCAGATATGAATTAGCCACGGTCACATGAGATCAAGGAAAAAGTGCAAGCAAATAGGAAAATCCTTCCTTTACTCTCTTGGGTACCATAGAAATCCTTAATATTTTATTAGTGTGTTAAAATATGGCTGGAGAACTCCAAAGAACACAGAGATGGAATTATGCTTGGGAATGTAAAATTGTTAAGTAGATCAAAATGGCCTTATTTAATAAGTCTGCATGCAAGAGAATCAAGATAAAGGAGGAGAATATTGTGCATAGGTGGCACAGGCAAGGAGAAGCATCAGCCAGAGCACAGGTTACTTTACCTTGATGGGCTTGAATTTCGGGTAGGACCTTTTCTATGACTGCTAATGCTTTTCTATGGTAATCTGCTTGTGCTTCTAATAACTGAGAACAGAAGCCACATTTTAAAAACAAAGAGAGCATTAGCTTCTGATGAGCACATAATACAAGACTAGAAGGTTTAGCACACAAAATGTAATCTTTGAGAACTGAGTGCCTACGCACACATGTGCTGCCACCAAAGTCATACTGAAAACATACTCACCATAACAAAACATCTAGCGTATTCCCCTTCTTTGGACACGAAGTTATACATGTCTGCTGCTAGCTGATCCTTTGAAAAAAGAAAACAATGCAAAACAGTACATCAAATTTACAGCAGCATTTCAACTTATATACAAAGACAGAAGTACCTACGCTTATTTTGCCTGCAGTAAGTTTGAACTATCAGTTCAGGCAGTACAGGAAGCCAGCAATCACTTAGTCTGCTACATGTATTCTTCCAAGCAAAAGTCATTCAAAATGCCTAACTTTATTTTATATAGCAAAGCAGTTGCCCACTAAAATCAACAATTGGATTGTATGGCAATATGTTATTTAGAGCCAATCCTTGCATACAAAGACAAGTACTACTAAAAGGTTTTTGGTGCTCAGCTCAACTGCAGCGTAATTAATTGGACGATTAATTGAGAAGTGAAACTGAATGTGAACTGCTCAGAGCTGTAACAGTCAGAATGTTCCTTTTATGTCAGCAGCCTGAATGTCATCCAGGCGGCTCACGCTGCACAGCTACTCAGTGGCTTGAGGCACACGGACACCCTGAACATTTCAGTCAAGGCTAAGAAGCAGCTCCTTCTCGGAACTGTCCCAGACTGGAACAGAAAATAATGTAAAATACCCATCTTAAGAAACTAAAAATTTCCCCATTAAATTAAATCAATTCAGACAGAGATTGGCTAACATAAGGTTTGTTAACAGCCACATAACCTGCAACTGCAGTAATCAGCCACTTCCACGTGTGCAAGGCTTACAGAAGCAGCCATATTCTGATTGCTATTGTTGCTAATGAGGAATGTAAATGATAGAAACTCATCTTGTCATACCTTGCATTGTTCTACTTTATTTCCAGCTTCGTCCATCTCTTCCTTAAGAGATTCTATTTTTGAAGGATGCACTTGAAAATTTGTTCCTGAAGTCTTGTGGGCTTGGTTATATCTGTGGAAGAAAGGCTTCAGTCACTTAGTGAAAACTAATATTAAATAAGAATTTGCATTTATGGCTCCCTTGAAATTGGTTTCTTTTGACAGGAAACAAACCCAATAGTTTCAGAGGTTTTCCAACAGAACTAAAGGAAGGTGTTCGAAACACACCATTTACAACATGCTGGCATAATTCACAAACAGCTAAACAAGTATAAAAATCCATATTCTCCACAGTCTACAACATAGGTCTATAGGATGTTAGAACTACCAATCCCAGAAAATGCTACGTAAGTTATTACCACAGTTTAAGAATGTTTAAAGGGACTTAAGGGTAATTTGAAAAACCTAGGACCCTACCAATGAGATGGTTCAATATAATGCTGTAAGAGCACTTGGCATGGTTACAGAATTAGACTCCTATTCCTTATTTAAGTTGACGACTTAAGTGAACTGGAAAGAAGATGCATTTACTGCATTTTTCCAATTATATATAGGCATGTAAGAGCTCCAAAATCTTGATTCTGTTTGGATCTAGTAGTCACGAGTCCTTTTTTGAATAACTTAAATGTAAGTTTGTCTTCTTTTGGCAAAGTGTTAACATGCCTACAGTAGCATTTCAGAAGCAAGTACCAGCATCAGATCAGATCTCACAATATACCAACAAGAAGTTAACACAAACAGAAAAGGACCTAGTAATTAAAATTATTTCTTACCTTCCTCTTGCAGAATCCCAGTCCAACACCAGCTTTGCGAGCTGTTTCCTCTGCTTCTGAATGTTCGGGATCTCCGTCTGAAACAAGAATTCAAGGCTTACGTTTGTTTTTAAATTGTGTATTGTAATAAATTACATTTTGTAGATTTCATATCCACTTTCCACCACTGACGCATGACCCCTTAAGATAGTTTTATTATTAGCAATGCGATAAACCCTTTTTGCTCAGTTTATACATAAATCCAGGTTTATTTTTCAGTCAGGCTGAAGTGACTTACCTCTGTTAGCAGACACAGTGGATCTATAACTTCTCTTTCGATCTGTACTTCATGCTGAGAGAGCTCCATTGCCAGTTTATTCTCTGCATCACCACACGTATCTAACATTTTCCTTTAAGAATTATAGGAAGTTGCAATGTGAGTTACTACTGACTAAAGAACAAAGATTCCAAACAAACCAGTGACGGCCCTTTGTCATCTGCTAACCTTTCGGAAAGCTTTGTGTTGTGTAAAGCAAGGCATTACCTAATGGCATAAACCCAAGATGCTCTATGCCATCGTGGACAAATTTGGGATAGGCAAGGAGTGTTATTAAACCTTTGTCTTCTAAAATTCCTTAACCATTACAACATTTTTGGAGGCTTTAAGTCACCTAGGTGATTATACTGGCCCGGCGGGCAGAGAAGTTAGTACTTATTTCAAAGCCCATCCTTCCATCTCACCAGATGCAGGAAAATTGCTCAATGCAGTATTTAATTTTCTCCTAAGCCCCTTTAATGTGAAAAAGTCTTAACGCCATAACACTAAGCAATCACATATGCAGCAGTCTCGGGTTCCAAAACCACGATTTGACCTTTGTTTTAAGCTTGTTTTAAGGAAAAACCTTATTCTCTAAAATTTTTATCCACGTTTAAATCTCCTGCGACAGCTCACAAAAATGCACGCAAAGGTTTTTAAGGTCATTCTACGCTGTCTCCATTAGAATTCCCATCAGTGATGAGGAAACACATTTGCTCTAGGAATTCAGCATATTGACGTTCATTTGTTTCAGCCACTTTCCTGTAAACCTTAAATATGCACTTTGCCAGGATAAGGAAATCAGCATTATTTTCAACTAGAAGCCACTAATGCAAATTGGCATTATTGTAAGTCATTAACACAAAACTGCACAATGCAGTATTTGGACTAAATTTTAAACTTCAAATGAAGATAATAATTTTACTAATCCACAAGGAGAAAAAGCCATTTTCAAAAGCTTTTAAGGCAGTAGAGAATCAGAATCCTCTGGAATGCAATGCAGAGCAAGCCTAAAACTTGCCCCTAGCATGACTCAGGAAGAAATGCTTGCTCACTTTTTCTCCCTTTGGATTACAGAAGGAACCTAGAAATATTAGTTTCATTAGACTGAAAACAACCTTTATGTACCCAAAGGCTCCAATTAGAGACCTGCAGGCAATAAAATGACAGACTGCAACTTATAAAGCCAAATACTTACCCCAACAGAGTTTCATCACTTAGCTGGACAGATCCTTCTTGCATATTTTGAGCAAGAGCTGTTAGAGGAAGTTTTTTCTATGGAACAGAAGGAACAGTGCTTAGCTTAGTACGATTCACCCTTTCCAGCTTTCCCAGTACATCCTCTCCAAGATTTTTCTCTTCTTCCATATGGTTTCTATTATACACATGCAGCTTGTTCTTTGACTTTAAGAAAATGCCAAGTCACAAAAAATTTCAAGCCTCAAGACTCCGGTTCTCAGATACTTTGAAAAGCGCTTCCTTCTCAGTCTTAGTTGGAATGACTGGCCCAAATAATGTATCTCAACTACTGTCAAAGACAAGTAAACACCTTTAAATCGAAATCTAAGCAACTCGCTTCTCTCTGCAGAGGTTTGTTCTGCGTGCCCCTGTCTTCAGGAGGTCTCTATTATTCAACAAAAGGAGAAAACTTGAATGTTAATTATTTCTGGTTCTGACATTTTAAGAAAACCTATGTACAGCTTTGCTAAAGAGGGGAAGAAATTAAACACATACAGAAGAATGTTTACAGATAATTGGAGGTGCCAGTGCACCAAGGTAATTCTAAATATGAGGAGCTTGATCAGAGTTGCAGAGTATCTTCTTGTCTTAGTCAGGTCTTATGAAAGCTGTAAGTACTCAGTACAGCGCAGAAATAAGTGAGTGTCCTGACACTGCTAAGGTACTCCAAGGTCATGTTCCTATATCTGTATGGGGAATTACAGCTAGCATTTTACCAAATAATGTCAATACATGAGATGATTTTACAGAATTTTTCTTCTCTTGGATAATCTGAGGCATAGCAGCTGATCAGTATTTAGAAGGCCAGCCCGTACTCAGACTAGTCTCAGAAGACAAGCCAGAGGGCAATTGTACTTACATGTCTCTTATCAGGATCCGTACCATGCTGGCCCTGAAAACATGCAATTAATCGCTTCTGTGCAATGTGGCAAACAGATCTCACAGTGTCAAGACGTCTCTCAATCTAGTTGGCAGGACGGGGAGAGAGGAGGAAGAGAAAACAAAACAAAAAACAGAAGTTATTTCCCTGGCCTCAGCAGAAGATCTTCCTCCTGTACCACGCTTAGTTCTGGCTTGCATATTTCTCAAGTTGTACAGCTTACAAGAAGTTCAGATGCTGAGCAGAAGTGCCTGACAGCAAAAATGCTTGGAAAGAGATTTAAATTACATTTTTCTCAGTGGCACAGCAGTTCAGTCAGAGCTCGCAAGGCTCACAAAACTGAAGAGTGGAAGAGGGAGAAAAGCGTTGCCTCTACTTTTTGTCTCAGCAAAGAGAATCAGGTTGATACTTGCCATCCGAGATGAATGACACATGCAGATATTTAATTTAGGGAGAAAACCGTGGGAAAACTCTCATTTTTTTTCACTGTGACCCTGTAAAGTAAAAGGGTAAAGACATACCTGACCGTTCCTTTCACATTGGGACAAACCTCCAGCAAGCTTTCTATTGGGTTTCCTTCTCTGGCTGTTAAATACAAGGACAAAGTCCCTACATGCTAAGCAGAATAATATTTTCAGGGAGAGATTAATGGGATTCAAAAGGGATGTGGAATAAAAAAAAAAATAGGCATCAATGCACAAACAAGAGTTTTCTGTTTACCACAGTGTACTTGAAACATTGCTTGATATATAGACTGTGAATACGACAAGATATGCATTAATAAACTGTTCTTTTAAGGGATTTTAAGTAAGGAATTTGGACTATTTTATTTCAAAGAACACCAAAAGCAAACAAAATGACGAGCACTGGGACAGAACTGCTTATGGCACCGAGTTCTCTATGCACAGAACCAAAAGAATGCGGTTTATCTGCATTTTGATGACTCACCAAGAATAAAAGGAGGCCCTTTGGAATGGCTTCTATTTAAAAAGCAAAGGAAAAAAAAAGTAAATTTCATCTGTCGAAATAATATGAACAGACTCCAGTTTTTGATACAGCTCTAAAACCATTGCTATTACATTTTCAGGAGGGCAATAATTCTCCCCAGCTTTCCTATCAATCATAAATACAGATCAGCTGAGAGAGTAGTAATTTTAGTGCTAAGTTATTACTCCCTATTACTCCCTGTGTTGGCTCCAGTCATCTTGATTTAACGTTAATCCAGTACCTTGCTTTAAAGCAGAGTATATACTGTTGGTTTTTCCAGAGGAGGCAGACTGCTATGCTCTAATGAACATGAAATGCTATAAATTTTCATCTAGAATATTACACATCCAGGTGAGAATGAGATGTTTTCCTCCCAACAAGTGTATTTGGCACTACTACGATGGGATATGTATATCCCTGAAGTGGTTACAGTGGGAAGGATGTAAGTAGGTATAAGGAGGGCTGGTGAGTTGGAGAATCAATGAAGGAAGACTGAAGTTTCACTGGCTACATGGAGGCACTAAAAGGACTAAAAAAGCTCTTGATGGCCACGAGATAAATCCAAGCTGAGCTGCACAAAAAAGCTTAGTAAAATCTACTGCAGTACAGTAGGGTACAGAGAAGCTGCCCAAGACAGACTGCTCTGAAAGCACAAGGCTTTGCCTTTTATTTACAGAGCATATATCAACAAGCTCAAAATCAAGTCCGCTTCAAAGAAGTCCATACGAAGATACATGAACGAGAAGGTACTGTTTGTGGTCTGCTGCTGCAGGTAAGATGATTCATTTCCGTTGTGCTATCTGCAAGAGTAAATACCACCAACACATTCTAAACCATCCACTATTTGCAAAAGTATTTATTTTTGCAAGGTCACGTAGTTAAGATTTCTTAAAATACCGAGCCCAGGGTTTTTTCCCACACTTGAAACACGGTGACAGCCTGTAACTGAACCATCTTACAGATCCCAGCAGACTAACACAGCCCTTGTCAGCCACGCATGGGGGCTTATGTTCCTTACAAAGGACTTTGGAGCACATATATTCCCAACAGCCTCTTTCCAGGCATTCTGAATGCCAAACTAAAAGGGCAGAAGACTGATAGGAAGAACACAACCCCAAAACTTCATGATAATATACTCTCCTCTCTGATCTGCTTTTTAGTTCTAAGATGTCGGGAAAACCACGAAGGACATTCATCTTCATTAAGCTACCTTTGAACTGAAAATGTGACCTACAGGCCACACTGTCTGTACCCACAGGGCATCTTCAGTGTACAAAACATCACACAATTGCTTTATTATATGCTACAAGGGCATGCCAGAAAGTGGGTCTATTGTAGAAGCCTTTCCAGTACTGAATTATATCCCTTGTCTTCAGACAGGAACACATTTAACAGAGATACTTGAAATGGAGTACGACACTTCAGAAAACAGAAAAAAAGCTAAGGCAATCCTATGTCAAAGCTTGAGCTAAATATAAAAAAGAACACTGCGAAACATGTTTATAAAGTGAACAGTACACGCTTTTAAGCTCTTTAGTTAGATAAGAGCCTCCGTCCCCTCCACAAGCCCCCAAGAGCAAACAAACAAGTGAGTAAATTCTTCCAGTTGGGTGTAGCCAGCCTGCTCTGTGCCTGGGAAAGCCTTGCTTGCAAAATTTTTTTGGCAACAAGCGGCAGTACTTTTGGCTTTCACTTCTTGTTACTATTCTGCAGCTAACCAAGAAAACAGATGGGCCCTTCAAGGCTATCAAGGTGTTTTAACATCCTTTATGCCATTTAATTGTATGCATCTCTTCTGAATTAAAAACAGTATTGTCAAACTGTTAAGGTATTTATTTTTTAAATAAAGCAGTCCCCTGAAAAGCACGGTAAAATGTTTCAGGTCAGCTCATTTCACCATTACTTGAGATGATTTCATGTATTTGTGCCAAATTCAAGTTTTAAGGCTGATACATTCTCTCATCTTCTACTTTAATCTGAACAGCTGGAGAGATCTGAAGTAAGAGTACTTGCATCATTTGTTTGGCTTCCACGTTTCGTATACAGGTCCTGAACCTAAGCATACTAAGATGCTTTGTAATCAATTTGAAATAGCCATTACACTCGAGGTCCTGTGGAACAGCTAGCCTCACTTCCCTTGCCAATTTATGTTCTGCCATATTTATTATTTTTTTTTTAAAGTCTTTCACAAAGTAACCAGAGGAAGAAATATGTAGAACAAGCCTGCAGTCAAATTTATTCCATATAATTAGTCAACCTTGTTAATCTAACAGTTGCAACTAAAATTCCACCATGAAAGTAACATTTGATTAGATGGTATACTTTCAAAAAGATGACAAGTCTGCAAACAAATCAACTGTCAGTGTGACAAATTTGAGACCAAATATCACAAGCTAAATAAGAAGCATTTGTATACTTATTTGGAGTAATTCCAGACTTTCAGAAAAAATTGACATTATCTATTAGCAAGCAGTTGGCATGTTTTTTGCCACCTCTCTTAAGGCCCAAGTTGACTTCTTCAAGAGAAACAGAAATTAAGACAGAAACCAGCTGTGCCTCATCACAGTTTCTTTCCAGCTCATCATCCTCCACCAGACAGACTGGCAAGTCATTAGCACTAATGGTTCATAAGCTTAACAAGCTAGTTCATCTAATTAAAAGAAAAAAAAAAATTGCTTCCTCCTTCACTTTATCAAGCCATATGATCGGCTTCAGAAACAGAAGTACCTGAGTTTTTCCATTCAAGTTGTATCATAGTTTTTTCACGTGCTGTGAAGTCAGCCAAAGCCATCTTTGTTTTCAACCCTGTCACGTGCAGTATTTTTTTTTCCCCACATTAGGTACTCCACAAAACTCAGAAGGCCCAAACTTCACAAAAAGCATTTAAAAAACCCAGATATTAACTGTGTTACAATACCTGCAACAGGTCTTCACTAAGCACCTCTGTTTTCTCAGCCCTAAGGGAGGAAAAAAGACCATTGTCAGACTAATTAGCATGTTCAGGGTCAAAGATTCTTACAGTGTTTTCAGCAAAACCCACTGAGTTTCAAGTTATAATCCTGTTATGACCGTTACTGCAAACACGATGTCGTACGTTAGCCCTGGCTCCTGGCCCCGGCCAAGGAGTGACCACGGACAGCTTGCCCAGCACAGGGTGCTTGGGAAAGCCTGACATTCCCAGAATTCCCAGCCCACAGCACGAATCCACGGCACCAAGCTCTAATGATATTTCAGACCTCACATGGTTTTTAACACAAAACAAATTGGAACCCCAAGTAACTTAATTTGAGTGCAAAGATGTATTTAAGTAACTTGAATTTTATTCCGTGTTGTTAATCAGATAATGTTAAAAATGCACCTGAATGTAAAGGGATATAAAAACATGAGAAAAGTAGGACAGCCAACTTCACCTTTTTATATTTCACCGCTGCAGAGCTTTATCCATCAGCAATCAGCGGAAACAGAAGCCTACCCTTAAACTTACACGCACACAACCTTCACCACAAATCTCCCACTACCTCATTTTGCTGAATTCCATAATGTTAAAAGAATAGAAAAGATGTATTACTTAAAGATCATCAGAAATTAATAGTATTCCCGGTAAAGGTCTACCCTCAACAGAAAAATACCCAAATACTTACACATACTTCCAGACAAAATATTAGCAGTTGTCACAAACATACTCAATCCTTTACACATACAATTCCACACTTTTTTCCAATCCCAGTTTACACATAAACTTCAAATTGTTTAATATTGACACAGATTTGTTTGGTGTTGACTCCTTTGCTATAACACAGCTTTATCCTACCTTTGCTAGATCTATAAAATAGAGAAAGATAAAGTTTAGTTCACTCGTGATCTCTTCTACTTGGCTGTTCGCTGCTACTACACATCTATCACTACAGAGGACTTGGAGGTACTCCAGCACTTGATTTTCCTGTTCAGAGAGTTCCCCCCACCGCTGTCAGGGCTCCTCGTCTACTACACGGACTTCCTTCTGGTCCTAAAAGGTGTTTAATAACCTAATGCAGGACTAGTCACGCACAGAAAGTTAATTTTATTGATCAGGCTTCATCATCTGAACATGCAAAATGCCTCGAAAGAAAATATTCACTCACTCCAAGCTGGTTTTTTCTTTTTTTTCTTTTATTTTTTTTTTTTTAAGGCATTTGACTTCAATTTCATGTCACATTATCTGCTTGAACTGTTTGTGAACCATAAGGTGTTTAATAATTAAATACCAGAATACAGTAATGCTCAAAACCTCAACAAGACTAAGACAAAAGCCATTTAAATACTTTGACAGCAACATAAACTGCAAGCACTGTAACATTTATTTGTTTAGGGAAACATATACAAGATTGATAAGCTTTTCCACACAAGTAGAGATACTGTGTCTGATCAAGATCATATCCTGTTAGAGAGCGATTATTTGATTTTTTTTGATTTTTTTTTTATTTTTTAGTCTTGCAAAATCCCACTAGAAATTACATGGAAGAACAGCGTTAAGAACACTCCACTTAAACAAATCTAATCTGCTATAAAATCTTAATCTAATCTTAAGTGGCAGCTACTACACACATCAGCTAACTGACGCGATAGATGAATACAGAGCTACTAAATATTTCTGTAGGAACATAGTGCTGTGCATGAGAATGGTTTTACACAAAATTCTTGAGCAGCCAGAGTTTTCTGTCCTTTAACGGACTGCGTAAGAGATCAGCCATCTCTGTTTCTAAAATTGAATTTGATACTGCGCATGCCTTTTAAGAAGGGGCTGTATTTACCATGGCTAACGTGGCCTTTGATTTCAAACTCCATTTTCTTCTCAGTTCTGTTTTCCACCAGGTGAATGGATGCCTTTCGCTAGCACCTTTCATGAAGTTCAATTTTACCCACCTTTAAGAAAGGGTGTATGGCACAGAATCGACACAACGCTACCGAATAGCGCAGTGCCTTAGCTTTGTACCTCACCTAGATATCTCAGTAAACACCTCATCTTAAACACCACGTCAGCCTAAGCGATGCATATAAAGAGGCACCAATTCAAATACCTCTCGGGTAAAATCCTGTCCTGATCCAGGTGGCACACTGTACGCCAGGACCAACAGGCTGATGCTGAAGGAGCCAGCCCGTGATTACCTGCCACGAGCTCGCTCAACAACACAGCTCAAGGGGGCTTCTGTAAAAACTGACTTCTTTCAACAACAGATGCAGCTGTTTATAAATAAAACAGCCTATTAGAAATTATTTAATTTTGATATTTAAGAATAGCTACTCGCAGTTCCAACCATGTTAAGATTTTCTAGTTAAAGCAATCAGCATTTAACAAAAGATTGGCACGGCAGTTCGCTAGAGCTCCAGGAGCTGGCCTGACAGCATTCACATATATCCAGGTCTCAGTTTCTTTCTTTTACCTAGAAATCTGTTTAAGAGAAAATGCAGCTGGTTTCTGTATCCACATTACGCAACGGAGCTTGCACTGACTCCCCTGTATATCTCTCTAGCCCTTAATTTGGCTCAGTAAGAGAAAGTTAGATTAGACGAAGGCGTCAGTGGTTCGTTCACCCTGGATGCTGACACACTTACACGCTGGTGTGATATGAAACAGACACTGTGGAAGCAGAGACCTAACATCCCAGAGGAGAACACACAACCTTAACCTAACCAGCAGTTTTAGGAAAAAAACCAGCCACCTCAGGTGGTGTAATTCAAAACAACTTCTAAGAATATTTAGAGTACTTATAACTGGATATGTACACATCATTAAAACCACTGAACTGCTGATAATCATAAGAATATGGATTGACTGAGAGTTCACTGAATTTTTCCTGCCCATGCAGCAATAATCAAAGCACTACGGGATTCTGTAAATTCACTTTTAGCTATTGGGTATCACGAAATGCATTTTATAGAAATTATCTTTAGAGGAAACAATGTTCCTTCTAATATTATTCCTTATCTGTGCTCAACAGAACCTTTCATTGTACTACTATAGTTACTGGATGCTTTTGAATGGCTTTAGCCACATTAATTTTAAACCAACAAACAGTATAGAACTTCCATACAACTTCAGATTTATCAAAAATTTGATTTCTCCTTCCCCTCCTTTTTCCTAGGAAGTTATATTCATTTGAGTGAAAAGCAAAGACGGCTCAGTAACATGTTAGCTCTTTGTTTCCATTTAAAATATGGTTACCAGCAGACTATATATCATTATGTGAAGTGCTAAACAATTTTCATGGTTTTATCTTTGTACACCTAACTGGTTTATCAAGGATTTAAAGTCACAGCTTGAAAATCCGGATCTCCTCCTCTGAAGTCAGGGATGTTTTCCCCAGTCATGGGTGGCAGCAGGACAGCGTCCCCAGGCCAGCGCTGATTTAGAAAAGCCACTGATGATGATGTCAGGTTCGGAAACACAGAGAGGGAAGACCTCACCCTTCCTGCAGGCCTACATTCCACCTTTAATAAGGAAGCCAAGAAAGAGCCACTAAATAACACTGGTTTTCAGTGACCACAACCGTGAAACAGAAAATGCAACCTTGCGATAGCAGCACAGCAGATCTCCTTACTGAGCAGTCACCTGGGGACAGAGCAACAAACCATCAAAGGTATCTGTCGTCTTCCAAGTAACAGGTACTACTAGTTTAAAGTTTACATCTAACTGCAGCTTCGTGGGACACTGATTCCTTACGCAGAGTAATTCGAGAATTTGCAAGTTTATAGAAAATAACAGAATTCTTTCTCAATGCTAATTAGTTTAGTGATGGTTTTTGTCAGTGTTAGGTTGATGGTTGGACTAGATGATCTGAAAGGTCCCTGATATGATTCTATTCCTTATTAGGTCTTATTTGTATCTTAACAAGTCAGACGCATAAAGCAATGAAGAAATATCACCTTCTGGAATCAACAACGGATTAAGAACTGGAAGATTTCGTTGCAGAGCATGTTCCCAAGGGTTTTCTCAAGCCCTGCAGCACTGGTAGCTGGCCCCCAGCCTGGGGACCCTCAGCTGTAACCACCCCCCCACCCCCAGCACATCCCGAACACAGCCCAGGCCAAACTGAGATTACAGCAGCTATGGCTGTTTACATTCCCAGCAGCTAAACTCAATACAGTCCAAACAGTTAAGTCTCAGTTGCAAAACGAGGTCCCTCCAAGCCATTACTAATGGGGAAAGCACGCCCTGCCGTCCCAGCCCCTCCCGTGCGCCGGGGGCCCCAAACATGCCGGTTTGTGACCCAGCTGTTTGTGCAGGATCCGTCCCCGTGCTTCCGGATGGCACACGGCAGGGAAACGGGGATCTGCCCAGCCCGGAGCCTCCCGACACCTTCTACGTGAGACGGGAAAGAGCACGGCACGAGCAGCAGCCTGGGGGACGCCAGACTCTGCGCACAGGGCTTGTCATCACAGCACAGCAGCAGCACAGGGGCTGTAACAGCCTAAATATAAAATAGCTGCTGGACTGGCAGCAGTCCACTGGAAGCAGGAACAGAGCTGGTTCCCTGGGAAAGGAAGGTTTCTGAGAACTGAAGGTGAAGTTTTGCTGCTACACTGGGCAGGATACCTGCCATGGCAGAACCTTTACGTGAATCAGCTGGTACAAAGTTTTTTCAATTAGAATTCAGCAGTGCATTTTAAAAGACTGCGTCTAAAACCAGAACTGAACGATCATTTGTTGCAGCTATAATCACCTCCTTAATGAATAAAGAGGATAAAACCTACTGAAATCCCTAAAAATGGTACTTTCAAACTGTTTCCCACACTCAGAACAACATTTTGCCCACCATAAGCATCCGAAGTGCAGAGCTCTATGAGCTCCAAAAGCAGTTCCTGGCTTTTTCAGCGTCCCTTCTGCTGCACTGCTACGCTTGGTTCAGCTGGCCTGTAAGCCCCCTCAGGCAGCCAAGCTGATCAAAATAATCTGGCAGAAAAAGTTACTTTTCAGCCAGATCAGCTCCCCAGATTTACCCTTCAGACAAACAACCTCGCTGACAGAGCTCTGGGGTAGGAAAAGGTAGCAAAGAGCAGCTTGGGCTCCAAGTAGAGCTCAGCTGAACAACATATGAAGAACGTGACATTCACCAAAGACGGACAAAAAACCTGAGCAGAGCTAAGCTTTCACTTTCTGATACTGTAACACTGAGAAACTGTAGTTTTCAGCAAATTTTTTTGTTGCCAAATTCACTCTTGAAACTATTTTTCCTTTTTAAGGCATAAAATAGTGTACTTAACATGAAACACGAGATGGTGCCATGGCCAGAAGTGATTGCCTTAACTCACTCCAAGCAAAAACCCAAGAGGTTTGTGAGTGGAAAGACTGTATTTTTTATTCTAGGCACTTTAATTACAGTACCTTAGCTTGCTGTGGCATTTTAAAAATGTATTGCATGTGCCCCCAGTTGGCCTCCTCTAAGTGTTTTATGGTATCATTCATTTTCTCTTTCCTTCAGCACAGCGCAGCCTGAAACAGCCTGGCGTGCAGGGCTCGGCTGCAGCTCACCGCCTGGCTCGGCTGTGAGCAGGGTGGGCAGAGCAGCTCTTCTCATCCCACAGGTTTAAAACTGGTCCCTTCACTTTTTCACATTACAGCTCCTTCACGCTTCCAGGCCAGAAGTCTTCTCTGTACATCTGGAAACAGCAGATGAGAATTCCTGAGATAAAAGTGTTTATCTTCCACCAGGAAAGAATTTACATTTCCATGTATAAAATGAAGAGGCTCTATTTAAAACAGCACGGGAGTTTAAAAAAAAAAAAAAGGAAGCTTAACCTAAACAACATTTGAGATCTCACTGGCTTCACAGCAGTGTCCTGTCCACCACCAGGGCATCATTCCTGACCTGGGGGCTGATCTCCAAAGCTACAAAACCAGTGGAAATTTACACCCCTGAAAGGCTAACAAGGAAGGAACAAGAGCAACCCTGACATAAAGGGCCATAAAACCTTGGACATCCACAACAGAACAAGTGACTCAGTTCAAATGTCAAAGTGGAAACAGAAACCTTGACTCACGCACTGCAGATGGGAGGTGGAGCTGGCGGGAGGTGATGCTGCGGGAGGGCTGTTCGCTTCATGACGAAACAAGTCTGCATTCCTGAATTCTGGAAAGGTTTCAGCGAAAGCAAGGAGACATCCACCCAAAAACATGAGACAAAATTAAAGCTAGCCCTCCCTGCTGTTTGATTTTCCTTAAACAAAGCATTTGTTTGTTACCAAGAGTAACCAGATTAACTTTGCTGCCTGAGTTAACACTTCAGAGCACCTTTGCCGGGCTGGCAGCACATCCTGCCTGCTTTCCACATACAATAGGCAGGATTTGCTGCCAGGAAAAATGAAAGAATCAGCAGCTGTGTTCCAAAACAAGGAATCCAGAATTAAATTACCATTTTCCTTCTGAAAGGTTTACTTTTTTAACATTCACCAAGACAAACTTCATAGAAAACTTAACTTAAAGGTGTTTCAGAACTTCCAGCTTACATTTCCCCATTTGACATTGTGCTTAATTCCAGCAACAGCTTCCTTTTTAAGCCGGGTAAAGCCTGTATTTTATAATACAAGTTTATGGAACCTAATTACTAAACACAAACGATTTTAAAGCTAAATGAAAATTTCAAATCAGGAGAAAGAGCTGAAGCAGCTGAACAAGACCAGGGGCAAACTCAGTGATGCCCTTTCCATAAGGACACAGAAGCACCAACATACAGGTGAAGTGACTCCAGAGTGCCACTTACTATACACTTAAAGTGTTTGCTGCAGTCAGTATCCAATCGTTGTTTATGGCAGTATCTTCCTTAATTTTTACTTGGTTTTGACTTTAGGAAATCAAGGTGATGCAGGAAGCCTCTTGTTTTCCAGCTCAGAAGAACATGAGAAGGTTTTCCCTGCCCCTTCCTCCTCCCAGGCAGTCAGGCTCCCACAAACGCTCCTCACGTGGACTAGAATTTAAAATACAGGTTGTAACATACATTTCCCTCTCCCCATATTCTACCTAGATTCTGCATGTCTATGTGCTTTTCAGAAGCTGAGATCTTTAACACATTAACAGATCTTTCTGTGCGACTGGAAAGCAAAAATCCTACAATTGTGGCCTTCATAAACACATATATTAAAGGTCACTTTTCAAAACCACTTCATTACGAAGGATTTATTTTGCTTTCTTTGGCAGCCCGGGGCAATACTCGGCTTTCTGGATAGACTGTAGGAGTTTGGTTTCACCTGCACAGCATTTTGAAGACAAGCCAGAGCAGAAACGTGTTTGGCCAAGTACACTTCTCACCACAGAAACCAAGCTCATTGTATCACACAAGCCCCAAAATAATCCCCACCATAAAAACCCCCAGCATTCACTGAGAGTAAGGTAATGAAGTGAAATCCTTGGTGCTGTTGGAATTTTGCAAAAGAAACTAGCATGACCCAAGGTTAAGTATCAATATTCTGTGAGTTATTTTAAACTTTTTAAAACCACTTCAGAATGGCTGTCAGATGACGGTCACCATTTTCAATACCTACTTAGTATTTACTGACCACCACTCACAACCAGCCACCAGTTAGACTTTGCCTACTATCTGTTTTTTCACCCAAATTAACAACATAAGCTTCTGCACAAGTACTAAAATTGGATTCATTGTACCTCTGGTGATGACTGATGCTTTAGTGGCAATAGCAGAAGCCACAGCGAAGGCTGCTGTTTTGGAGGAGACAACCCAGCAGCTCACTTCCTATGGAAGGGCCTCGCTGCAGAACCAGTTTCCAGACTAAAGCGATGCTCAGGTCACCAATTTTAACCCATGCAGTTACAGCAGCTTCTGTGCTTCTAATCCTTTAGAAATGCTTTAAAAAATGGTGTGTCACCACCAAGGCACCAAAATATTTCATTAATTGAGATCTTTATATTCAGAAACCCAGGAGCTGCAAAACTACAGTTCAGGCCTCAATAAATGGACAAAGATTTCTGCTCCTTTGTCTTCCTTTCTCCATTGAGTTCCTCCATCAAACTTTGCCTGGTCGCTCAATCTAAAAGCTGCAACTTTGATCTCTTCTATAATCTCAGCCATCCAATGTTGAAGAATGAAGCCTGCCGGCTCTAATTAAAGGCAGACCAGGCTTTAGAAAGATAATCATCTTGGAAAGAAAGCAGACTGTTCCCTTTGCAGTTGCAGGGAAACCCATGACAGACTGTTCGCATTAGGGGATCTGAAATGCCTTCGTAAGTGAAATGGATCCAAGGCTCCTCTCCCAAGCGAGGCAGTAAATTTAGCTATTTACAACAACCACGGCTCAAGCCAAGTCCTATTTTAAGGGCCACTCTCGGAGGTACAGCGAGGTCCTGCTCTGCCCTTCAGAACTCCAACCCCCTCCTTGTAAAATAGATGTTTTTAACATTAGCTGTTGAGAATTAAGCCAAATATGGTACAGTGTGAGAAAAACACACTGTTCAAACAGTTAAGTCTATGTAACAAATCTAGGTAGATAATTTCGAGCAAATTCAAGATGAATGTAAGGTGAACTTTCATATGGCAAAAATACAGTTGTGGTTTAAACGCAGAAACAGATTTGGTGGAGGAAGCAATGTTTCAGTGAGCATTTGATGAGTCTGATAATTGTAAATTTTTATTTGTATCCATAAATTTAAAAGATAAGTGCTTCCAGTTGACTACTGTTCTAGCAAATCAAATACTTATTGCTAACCTACTATTTCATACCACGAACAAAGTTTTAGCTAGCAAAGCTCTCCCTGTATTCCGTTCGACTTTCAAAAAAACCCAAACCTCCACTCACAGTGTATATTAGGCCAACATAAAAAAGTGTGGCTTCTTTTTAAAAAAGTACACTTGATTTGTGAAAGTATTAATATCTTCAGAAGGAAATGCAAAGTACTGCTGTAAGGGAGTAAAATTCTAAATGCTTAAATCCAGTCAGGATGAAATCTAGCAGCAGTCATGTTTTTTTCCAAGTAGAAACTCCTGTGTCGAGCTTTCAGTGATAAAAACCCCAAGGAATCTGAGACTAATCTAAGCTACACAAGAAGCTTTCTAAACCTGTCAAATCACAATGTATTTTCTATGCCTTGCTTTTTCCCCTTTAAGTATTACCATATAAATTTCTCATGCTAAGTGCACTCTACTTAACTTTACTATAGAACTTGAACATTCCAAACATGTCAGTTATTAATATAATTTATATTAAAAAAATGTACACAAACACCCTTACACTGTATCCTGGTAAAGAACTGTTTTTAATATTTAGCTGCCCGGTATTTACTTACATTAAAAAGTCTATTTTCATACAAGGTCCTTCCCCCCTCCAAGCAAGCAACAACCTTTTACTTACATAGAATAATTTTATCTAAAATTAGCTGTGTACAACTGCGATATATGAGGCAGTAGAGCAGAAAGCAACCTAAATAATTATTGAATTTGTTATTCCTTAATCTCAGGTGCAATTTTACAGTCACTGCACGCCAACATAAACGCAGCTGGTGCCAAAATGGGAATTCTCCCTGCTGCCTCTGTGCTCCAGCAGCGCTCACAGCCAGAGTCGCACCAGAGCACTAAGTCTGGCTGAAAATTAACCTGGCTGAAGCAGTAGCAATAAATCAGCCTGCAGCCACCTCCCCTCCCCAGGCTGGCTCTCCTTGGCCCTTCACAGCAGCCTGAATTTGTGCCAGCTCGAGCCACCACCAAATCAAGCCCACAACAAAGAGAAAACCTTGGATTCCTCCCTCACACGCTTCCCTACAACCTTCCTCCTTTCAAGGATCCTGCCCAAAGCAGTCCCCCTTCCCCAAATTTCAGGTCCTCGCATCCCTCCCCTGCATCAGCAGCAGTCACAGGGAGCTCAGACTGGAATTACACCCAATAAAAGAAATGACTGGTTTCCAGTTGTCTTGGTCCCCTCACTGGGCCACCCCACAGCTGCCCCACTCCCCGACCTGGGGCAGGGGAGCTGGCACTAGAGCAGGGACAGGGGAATTCTCTCCCTTTTAGCAACAGCAGCTACTTAAGATCTGCTTAAGCTGATCACAAAACTGCACCCCAGGGCCAACATTTTCATTAACACGGAGGTGACATCAGCTGGCAGAGCCGCTGAAAAATGTTGTTGTGTCCTCCCTCCTCCACTCACATCTCCCTTGCCTGGCACAAGCATCTCCACTAGTCAACAGCTCAAAGGGCTGACCCGGCTGAAAACTAACCTGGTTGGAAGAAAACCCATTTTTTCAGTCAGATTAACTTCACCGCCAAGGTGACATGTGGGAGCACAAAGAAGGGGTGGAAATACACAGGAGGGCAACTTGGGAATCGAGGCTTGGCAGAAAGGGCACTGCTGCAAAGCCCGATGCAGTCGTACCTCTTGACCACAGAGTTTGGGCAGCAGCTGATGTTTCTGGCTGAGAGAGTGGCCCATGAATTTCCTACACATGGGTTTGGCAGCTTTTCGTTTTGGGCAAAGACCAGTTCCCTTGCCAAACCACCTGCTGACATGAGAACTCCTTCACATTTAGGGGGGGGCGGGGGGGGGGGCAAAAAACCCACCAAAAAACCTCAAACACATCCTGAACTTTCAAACAAGACACAGCCTTCCATTCTAGCCACAGAACAGGTGGGCTGCCCACTAACTCAAGAGGTTTTTAAATTTTGTGATTTCTTTTGCCAAAAGTCCTGCACTGCCAATCATTGGAAAAGACTCCAAGAAGCAGTGGTACCTTTTGCAAAGGCAAACCTTCTACAGTGCAGACATGTTTGAATAGGAAAAATATGCAATACAGGAATGAGCAAAATACACTGAACTGCTAAAAAAACCCCCAACCTGAACTGCTAAAAAAAAAAAACACACCACCAAACCCCAGGCATTTTTCACATATTTGTTTGGGGTTTTGCACTTTGGCTGGACATTTCAGCTTATTACCTTGCATAAGTGTCAAAAAACTCCAATCTAAAAACGAACATTTCACCAAAGGTAACACTGTTCTTAATTTAATACGCTGTCCAGACAGGTCTATTTTAAGTTCGGGGATTCACAAAACTGGCAAGAGAAAGCCTTTGAAAAGGAACCAAACTGAATCAACACAAAAAGCAAAACAAGGAAACACAGAAAAGGCAGAACAATGAAGTAGGAATAGAAACTAAGAAAGCAAAAAGGAGTTGGAAGCTTTGAAATAAGTTAAAAAAAAGTATAAGGGAATTCAGGGACTGGAGGTTACATAAAATTGACTAATAGGCTAGTGACAAAATAGGGATTATTCTTCATGCCTGCTGTTTCACAATGAAGCCTTTGCACTGATTTTCTGATCAGCAGCCACGATTAACAATTAACGGCTGAACCCTTCATTATGTTTCACCAACAGGAAAGCGAGTTTCTGAGCTGAGTCTGACAATTAGCCTGCAATTGAGACGACTCATCCCATTACTGGGTTTTACGGCACTGGATATAGATGTCTGTTTTTATGTTGCTTAGATACAGTGTATACAAGATCACATTAATGTGTATAACATGCTGAATTATGCCATGACCACCCTGCCATGTGTTGCATACGATGCTTTTTGCTGTTCCAGCACAAAACCGAAAGTTAACTCTACCACTACGTTTCTGAGAAGGAAATACGAGCCCTGGACTAGTAGTCTAATCAAGGTTCATTAACCCGTACCGCATTTCTTCAACACACACTTGGACCTGCTGTTACAAAACCAGGATTACTTGATCCTACTGTTCCATTCCTACAAAAAAAATATCAGATCAGAACACTTGATCTGCGTACAAATCGGCTTACAGCAAGACAAACCAGTTAAACATTCGACTGAAATAGAAGCTGTAACAGTTTAGCTCACATTTATTTTTCTGTATGAAAACATCAGCTTTCTATCTTACCTTCATTTTCTACGGACAACAGAACTTTAAATCAGGTGGATTAACATTTCCTATGGATTGCTCGAGAAGTAGTTCACAGATGCCAAAAAAAGTTGTCATTTGAATAAGCTGCTGGACTTTTCAAAGTCATATCACAGCCATAACTTCCCAATCTGCATGCAAGGCAATTTATCTTCTAAAAAAGAGCCAATCTTATAACTTAATTTTCCTGTCACTGTCTGAAGCAGTTTTTTGTAGCCTGACCTCTGTCACCAAGGACATGTGTGCATGTCCCAAGTGGCATGCTCCAACAGCATTAACCATTCTCAGCAATGACCTGCCTTTTCTGTGCAATGCTCAGCTGTACAAGTTTTCCTTTTATTAATTTTCACTCTGGAAGTGTCATTGGGATCTTAAGAAATATGCAATATAGCCAAGGAGTATATTTATACAAAAATCTCAGCTTAGTGATTTCTGGCACAGGACAACTTGTAAGACAGAAGGAAAAAATCTCCTCCTTTATTGCTCCTTCTCACCTAAAACTGATTTGGATATTTTGCATACTCATTTTTTGCAGAACCCCTGGCTCTTTGATTCACTCCTCTGCAGTCACTCCAGGATGTTCCTGTCATTTTGCAATGCAATTAACTTCACAAGAAAACAATCTGTGTCAAGGAAAAAAAAAAAAGGCTCCACCTCACTTAAGAGAAGAACTTGTGACCTCACCCAGCTGGCGTGTATTTATGAAAGCTCGTTTCCTGTTGAGACAGCAGGACTGGCCAAGCAGAAGATGCACGACCATTCTGACCTGCTTTTATCTGCAATGGAATAGCGGTTACAAACACAAAGCTTTTAAGGCTATTTGGTTCCTAAGGAATAAATTTTAACCAAAATGTTCTAATTCAGCCAGCAAAGCAATGTTGCGGATAAAAAGGATACTCGAAAGTTCCCCATTTTTTTCTTGTCTAGACATCAAGTGCTGCTTTAAGCACGACAGTGTTGATGAGGACCAAATTTAGCCTTGCTTTCAGGACTAGTACCTACAAGAAGCAAGCAGCCCTGAAAAAATGGGGTAATCAAGCACAATAATCTGTTAAAATCACTTGATGTGTTACCACCAACAGCTGTGAAACTACTTGCTTCTGAATTACAGAAGATTAGCCATATCTCACCCAGTTTAATTTGCATTATTAAACTGCCATAGGTTTCAGATCAGAGCTGTGCCATGGCAAATAGGGGACAGCTAATTGCTGCGTTATGGAAGATGCAACACAGCAGTCTGGAAGTTCTCCTAGCACCAAAAAAATGGAGCTACCTCTTAAGTTATGAAACCTTTCTTTCTGGAAACTGTGTATTATATTAGAAAACATTTCTAACACACCAAGACACTTAATTTAATCACGTCCTAAAAAGATCATATGTATTTGGCATGTCATCATTTGCTAATACAATGACCTCTAAAGAGCAGTTCTGGTCACAGATCCATTATCATAACCTAAAAATACCATGCAAGTATCTAAGAAATACATTTGCTTTCATAAATTCCAAGCGTATCACATCACAGCACCAGGTTGAAAGAGATTGTTAGATCACTTCTAGCTATTTTAGCAGATTAAATCATAACTATTTTAGGATTTTGACTCTGGGCACAACCTGATATTAAAATTACTTGCTCTAAAGAACCACCATCGGATCAAATTAGAATCAAGGAATCACAGCTTCATCCACCAAGAGGGTAATACCAAGATTATTTTATATAAATAAACATCAGAAGAATTGGAATTCTCGAGAGCGCAGGTGCACAGCCGACAGTTTAGCTGAGCAGCTGTCACTAAAGCAGATTCAAGTATATTTTTACCTCCATTAGCCTGCTGTTATATCAGATACCAAAACCTCCACCTTGGATGCACCTAAGACCCCTGGACAATATATCCTTTTCTCCTCTTCCAGCCTCCTCTGCTTCCCTGTGGTGCTTCCCCCGGGGATGGTGACTCAGGCTCTGGTTACGTGCTGCGACAGAAGCAGAGCGTGCCAGGTTTGGCAAATTGTTATTAGTGCCCTAGACCCTTCAAAACCTTGTGAAACCACCTGAGAAATCTCTGCACAGAAAAATGACATTTTATTCATCTTTTTAAGGCAATGTAAGACTGTGCTTTCCTGAGGGAGATGCTCCCTTTACCCTCACTGTGCAGTCCTGACCCCCAGCAAAACAGGAAGCCCCGGATGATCCGGCTACAACAGATCCTACAGTATCTCTGTCTATTGTGAATATTTTATCAGTCCTCTGATCTGTCTCATCAAGCAGCAGCATGCTGAACGGAGCCAAAGGAGATGAAAGCATGCATGCAAAAGGGCAATTAATATTTCCCAAATTCCTGCGTTTGGAGTCTTTTAATTTCTTTTTCTGCAACAAAAATCTCAAGTATTTTACACACTGCCCACTCAGTTGACACACAAGCCTGCCACCGGTTTAAATAATACTTCTTTTCTTCTAACCAACAGGCTTTAGCTAGTTCTCTACTATAAAGCACAACAATTTATTTAGGTATCTTCAAGTCAACAAAATTTAACACAACTAAAACAAGTCATTCTTCACCACTGAATACCAGAGATTTTTATCGAAGTTTGAAAGGCATCTTCTGCATCTGTTAAGGGGGAGGAAAATCACCAAAGCTCTACCTGCCCTGGAAGCACCCACTGCTCAGGAAAACAAGGTAACACAAGCAGGAGCTCATTCTTACACACTGCAGGCACAGAGAAATATGTTTCTCTCCTACACAGTTTGACTTGTGAAAACAAATAGTTGAAACTCTCAAAATGTGGACTTGCAGAGAAGCAGGGGAGCCGACTACAGCTTTAACCCATTCTTCAGCTGTTTGGTAAGGTGGAGCTCTGCGTTAGCAGTGATGGCACAGTCAATGCCCAGACCACCACAGGCCTGGTGCTATCAGACATCAGCCACATAGAAGCCACCTCTGGCTCAGGAAGCTCCTGAGACAGACACAGCTGGTGGCCGTGAGAACATGCGTGGGAAATACCACGGGACAGCTGAGCCTCACAGCCTTCCCACGTCATCTGCTTCTGGCCACTGGACGTTGGGCAAGACAGACGCAGCCCAGTCGAAGCATTCCCAGGTTTTCATGTGGTCTGGAATCGGATCACAAGTGATGAGGCTTTTTAAGCTGAGGGCTGAGCCAATACTTACTCATTGGATTTAAAACCTGTTGCTGCCCTTTTAAGAGCACTACTTCATGTTGCACTTGTATCTGGGAAGTTTAATACAGTGGCTTTCTGGAAAACACCACCCCGCAATGCAGCAAGGGCTCAGCATTAAACACAGCGAACAACTTCTGCAGTGAAACACATTTCTTAAAAACTCAACTTAATTTCTCAACAGTTTCTAACCTTAAGGATTTTTAATGACCAAGACTTTAAACCAACATGAGATCATCTCGGTCCCTGAGGAATTAAGAGATACTGATAAACTGTCTGTACAAAACTTAGAGGGAACACCTAAAAGCAGGCCAGAATACACTCCTTTGTTTTCTGACCATCTGTTCACACACGAAACCTCTCTTCTTACTGGGATTCCAGCACAGCAATACAGCATCTCACCGGCAGCAGCAGGCGTTCAGCCTTACAGACCTCACCAGCTCACAACTTGGCCACTGAGACAGAACAATTGAAGAAAGTCACTAAAGTCCTCAATTTAGTTAAATTCAGGTGATTTTTCCTTTGGCTTTAGCAATCCTCTTTGAAGGGTACATTGATCAACGGGATTAAGAGACATGCTTACAAAATTTAATCTAGACCACAACTTGGACACAGTTTATATCCACAAGCTATTCCATTTGTTGCTGCGTTAATGGCAGTCGCAAATACACTGATGAGTGCCAAGTCTTACCACAAGAAGCAGCCCCAAACTGAAAACATAATAGCCGCATGTTTTTTCTATAATTGGAAGTTTGTCCTGTTAGAAAAATCAGATTCCTGAGCTGCACAACGCATTACATTGTGTCAGTTTTCCCCAAAGAGTGCAGGAAACAGATAAATACGCAGATACCAAGAAACTTTTTGTTGATAATGCTGTGGCTGAGAAGCAGTGTTAAAGGCGTAACTGTTAGTTCTTGGCTTGCTTGCATTTCAGATGAAAACAGCATTTTGCAAAGTTCTGCACTGCCCATAGAGAAGCCTAGAAGTGGCTGAGAGGTAAGGAAAAGCTCTGCAGCTGCATGTGCCAGCTCCAGCGTTTCAGCCGATATAAAGCTTAGTGCCTCCTTGCTCTGCCTGTTCAGCAGCCAAACTACTCACATGCAGATAACGCATTCCCTTTGCTGTTAGTATACCAGTGCTTCAGCTTTCACACACATTTTATTTCAATCAGTCCTTGACAGTTAGTTACATGAAGTCCAAAAGTCTGCACATGTTCAGGAAAACAGATCTTCCCTAATTCAATCTACTCAGACTCTTTAAACCTGTCATTGAATTAATCTTCCATCCAGAAAGATCTAAGTCAATTTTCTAATTAAAGAGACCTCGAACTTCATTGGGAGATAAACAGGAAATGTTTAAGATAACTAGTATAAACACTGAAAGGAGATTTTTCTTTTTCTTTTCCTGAGTACTCAGATGTAGGTGGCAAATGCCAACCTAAAAGACCAAGCACAAAGCAGATTCTCCCCCTGCCCATAAATATGAACGTATTTCAATGTTGTTTACCACTTTCTCAGATATCTTTACCAATGACAACAATCACTCCAAGTAAGTTATGCTTATCACGCTTAACTTTTTTTAAAAGGATGTCTGGGTGAGCCAGGGTCATACTCAATTATTATTTGTTTCCACACAAGAACTAGAAAAACATTAAAGAAGTATTTCTTTGACATTAAATGGCATTGTAGGGTTAATATTATATTGGCTGAATGTAGGTAGCTCCTTACTGTATGCAATCGTTCATAGAATCATAATAGTCATTTTAACATAACTTATTTTAATGTAATAATTAGGTTACAACAACAACAATTCCAACTTGCGCCTTGCAGATTGCCAAGTGGCTTGAAGAAACACTAAATATAGTTCAGCATAGTAACTTTTATGCAGGGCATGAGCTATTAAAAGATACGTTTAAATACTCCTATTGAGTCACAGTAATGTCATCTGTACAGGGCCTGGAAGAACCTATTTGTATACAAGAAGTTGTATTTAAACGGTGGAAAACTAGTAGAGAAGCTATAGTAAGTTAGCTTCTTGCATAACAAAGACCTTTCTAAGGTGGTTTGTGGTTTCTTCCAGATTTCTCATTAGTCAGATCTGCTCATCCCTGGTTTAAATTACTGTAACAGCCTAAGGGCAGATAGAGTATCTCTCCTAGTAAGTATATCCACCTATCAGTCTCAATCTTCCCCAGACCTAAACTTTCCAGACCAGTTGTCTAGAATAATTTTTAATCTGTATGGTACTCTGCTGATTGCACCTGAAAGATGAAAAAAGAAATGGATGGGAACAGTATTAATAGTCCTGTCCCCAGAGGCAGGAAAGCCTAACTCGTGTAAAATTGTTAGACGGTCTAACAAGTGTCATTAATTACCAACCTGGTTTTCTGTAAGTAAACAGCATTATACAAACACCTCTGTGGACTCATTCCTCATATGAATTACTTAGCTATGTAGTTCAAATGCTTATTAGTGTATCATTTGAAAGCCTTTAATGACAATACCTCTGAACATTTATTTTCATTAGAGATGACTGCAACTATAAAGCAAAATACTTCCCCAGCTTCTAATCAAAAGTCTGTCTCCCTTTGTAATTTATAAAAGGGTATGAAAATTATAAAACAAGCACTCGTAGATATCTGAAGAATTACCTTTGTTGACATCATACACAATATAATCCTTTTCATTTCTGAGCCTAAAACACAGCTGATTTGCTAATGAAGCATCCCAGGGAAAGGTACAAACACAGCAGGAAGGCAGTACCTCACCTCTCCAGATTCATGAGAAAGCAAGTACTAAAGCCTATTCCAGGACTTCCATTTCACAGAGCCCTGTATGAAACGTGTGCGTGGAACAGAAGAACTGTTCTCAGGGGATACGAGCCTTGGTCCTCAAAACAGATGAAGGTTTAGAGGAATTAATACATAAATTCCACTACAAGCAATGTCAGCACATAGCCTCTAAAGAATCACAGGCCACGTGAAAATCATGAAGTTCAGAATTAAGGTTGTTATTTTCTTCTCCAGTCCCTCCCTCCTTAATTTTTTAAGCCTCACTAAAAGTTTCAAGATGTTTCCAATTGCTTAAGCTGGAGTTTGGATGTAGCTCAAAATAAAGTCAGATTTGTGGTTATTTTGTCTGATTAGCTGTGTATCTGGCATGGTCAAGATGCCAGTTTATTCTGATGCATTAATTCATCTCATGTGGAACTAATGATTTCCTGGTACACCATGCCTCTGCTCCCCTGCATGCACCCCAGCCCTCCTTCTTGTGAGTTATCTCTGACTAGATGCGAGACCCTTTATGATGACATGAGAACCAGCACACTCTGAGATTCACAGTTGGCTACTCTAGCTAAGACTGTCCTGAGAAAGTTCTGATGGCATCTCCCAACGAGAGGTCATCTTAGTAACCCAGCCTGGACAGTCTCTCTGAAGCAGCCACAAAACTACAGGGACCAGTGCTTAAACTGCCAGTTTCCAATAAAAGGCAAAATATATTGTTTCATTTCCCCTTTTTCTCCGGGTTTATATAAACAAATAATTGGTATTTTACTTTATCGGTTTACCAGAGCTTGAGTTGTTCCCCTCAGCAGAAATGCCTGCTTGCACACCTGCAACACTTAGAATAAACCTATCAAGTACATAAAGTACTCAGTGGCAGACTGAATACTTGTCTTAAGGCAGCCAACAACATTCACAAGATAATTGCTGCAAAATATTTAACACATCTATTAATTATTGTGGAATCCTGTTACACTCAGCTAATCCCCTCTTTAATTAGTTTCCTACATATATTTCATAATTCTATATAATACTATCCATGCAGACTCACAGGCTTCCATAAATGCCATTCTTATGCTTTAGGGAAGCTCTTGCCCATCTTTTTTATTTTTCATGCTGAGGAGTTAGTTAGGACATCCTAAGTCACATATTCGTGGTACAAAGCCAAGGATGCCAACCTTTGGAAGCTGGCTGTACAAAAAGCAGTATCATCCATACCTACAGCAAGCTGAACAGGACTAAAATAGTTCGGGATTTGAATTAAATATCCCTTTCTTAAATGGAACAAAACCATGGTAAAGACACATCACTGGTGCATAACCAAGGTTTGCTGACCTCATAACATGCCTGTTCTCCCCGCCTCTCAATTATGGTGAAAAAAGCTCTGAATGAGTGAAAAGAAAAGCAGAAGACACCCCTAATACAATACCACAAAAAGCAACTACCAGTGAAAGACCACCCTGCAGAGCAGCAGATTACTTTGAAGGGTAGATGTTCCAGAGAAGGTCAGTGGGAGCAGACAGTTCATGCAACGTCCCTGAGCACCCCAGGTGAGCCAGCAGAGATGGGGGGGGGGAACGTGACCCCTCAGCACAGATGCCCAAACTGCCCCTCCAAATACTTCTTCTCTTGGGGGGCTGCTTATTCACCAGGTGGATCTCCCAACAGCGTACAGGGTCTTGAAATACTGAACACTGCACCTCCTCAAGACATTTACATCACCAGAAGAGTCTTTTCGACATAGGACTTGTCTCCTCATTCTGTCCAAGCCTAAAAGGCTAATAAATGAGTTACACCCAACTCAATATAAACCCATCTCAGAAAGCAGCAAACTGCTACAGTACCAGATGGGATGCACACTGCAACTTTTTTTTTTTCTTTTTCTTTTTTTTCTTTCGATGTTACAAAATTGAAATGGTTCACTCCTTGTTCTGGTGCCCAGTGCCAGTGTAACACTTGCCTCTGCTAATACTGCCTGCAAGATTCTACTGAATGCTGACTGTCGCATCTCCCATGAGTTCTACAGTGCTTATCAAAACCAGAGAAAGCAGCAGTGCCCGAAATTTGAAAACCTCAGCCCTGATATTTGCAAGTGAAACCAATCACAAATGTTTCACTACTAAGAGATTTGACTTTGGGAAATGAAATAAGACCCTGGTGAATATTTGAGTGCTTGGCTAATACATGAAATATAAGGAGGCTAGTAATATTAAATATTCACCAATTAATGTTAATAGCACATTTGATAATGCTTGAAATGAAATGCTTTTCAAGGTAACTATTATTAAAACTGTAAAGTGAACCATTTCTCCTTAGACTAGTCTAATCATGCTTAATTTCTTGACTCAGTGTTGCAGGGCTGAGACATCCCTCTCGCCTCCTCAACTGGAAGAGGAGAAACACAGAAGCCTTTCCAGAAATTATCCCTGACTCTATCAAATCAAAGTCTTCACTAGACCGTGGGCTCTGATGGGCCTCGAAAGCAGTTACTATTTGAAATGCTGTTTGTATCTAAGCAAATATCTAACAAAAAGGATTGATTTCAACCTCTTTACAGACAACAGGGTATCTTGAAAGTCAGATAAAAGCATTGCTATGATGAACCAAAAGAATTTTAAAAAAGCAGTTTTGGGGAAAAACAGTGTTTGGTTGTGCACATGAATACGCTGCACGTAAAAATACCTTCACTGAGTTTCCACTGTTATAGCTCCTACGCGTACAGGCAATCACATGTTGCAAAAGCCAACACAAGCCTCATGAGTTTTGCTTCTTCCCCTCCCATCCCCAAACAGCATCCATAAACTAAGTTTCCTGAGTTCCATTAAAATTAACATGGATTTACAGTGATGAAAATTATTTCAATTACATAAGCTTTTTTCCTTAAAGATTTTCTTTCTTGGAAAGACACAGATATTAAGATCAGCAGCAAAAGAGTAAGTCCGACCCTGTGCTAACGAGACTACACAAACCAACTCACAGAAGGGTCAATTTGGTTCATTCAAAGCACTTAAAAACAGGAGGATACAATTTATATGTGAAAAAGGCAACAAGCACTGGTCAAAGCTTTATGATTTACCCTCAGATTTCAGTCTTCTCACCTCTATTCAAAGAAAAGTTTGCATGTTCTTGGGTAAAGAATCCACACAACTAACTTGAGATAGTTTATTATCAAAAACCATTCTATGAGCAAAAGACAGAACCAATAAGGATGTGCGTGCATTTAATGCTGACTAGAACAGGAAAGAGAAAAAGAACAGTTTAAATTAAACTAACTATTAAAATTAAGCTTATAAAAACAAATGAGTCAGTGTAATTCCAAATAGTTTTAAAAGAAAAACAATTATAGGTACTTGTCTGTATTTTAATGAAACTGGAAAACTTCACTGTTCCAGAGGCAGGCTGCTAAGGCAGCAGCAGACTACCTGGCGAAGGAGTATGAGCAATAATCGTGCCACACCCCGAGATCCTCCGTTGTGAAATGACCGATAGCCACGGCTTCTACTGTTGGCTTCAGCTGCATTTAGTCAAAGGTCATTACGAACCTCCCAACCCATACAAAACTATAAACAGTTCTCCAGATTTAATTCTGATTTTCCTCTTGAAGCAGAAAGCAGCCTCAGATGTTTATCCTACTCAGTACAACACAGATTACTTGAAATTCCACTTGGGATTTGGAGCTGTGGGCTCACCACACGCAAAAGGGAATGCCAATAATCACTCCAACAACATAAAAAAAACTCCGTGAATTTATATGAAATGAGAATGAAAGGACACAAGATTGGTCTGGAAGTCACACTCTCTTTCATAGCAAAACAAACACCCCATTAAAAATCTACTACTTAGCCATTATTAGCTGACACACTTGACCTGTTTTATACGTATGTAGGTCCCAAAGAAAATAAACAATATATTAAATGAGTTATTGGTGTGGAGACCATGAAAGTATAAACTCAGATAACGTGAAAGTTAATACTTTCAGATCAAGTTTTCACTAAGAGCAGAGGGGAGTTTTGGGGGGGAAAAAACATAGAACTCTACCAGAAATGCAGTAAAGTTACATTTGCATTTTTCACACATGGCAGAGCTGCAGGCAGACACTCCTGTGTCTGCGCACAGATTTGTTTCCATAGAATCAGGCTAAAGACCTTCCAAGAGTCCAATATCTGGAAATAGATACCAGTCATACCTATAGGGCTTCTATGGCTTAGCAAAAATAACAGAGGATGCACTCTCTGGAGTCTTCTCAAACACAGAAAAAAAGTGAGAAATATATCAAATACCTCAATATTAACACGGTAACAAAGGAAATGAAAGCCACAAGAGCCCAGACAGGAAGCGCACAATACAAATAGCCCAGGGGAGACAAGGCCACCCCCCGAGGACCCCCCATCCTTCACCTCCCCTGACCCCAACGCTGTCACTCCCCCAGGGACCTTCGCTTTCCATCCTCGCAGCCCCACACTCGACACAACCCCTGACCCCCGCCCGTAGAGACCTGTGTCCCCGGCCCCGCTGCGTCCCGGGTGACCACCCACGGCACCCACCCGAGCGCAGCTCAGGGCTGACAGCGGGCACGGAGGGGTAAGAGGGAGGCCCCAGTGCCAGTGGACACCGACGGTCCCGCACCGTCCCACGGCGGGCTGGGGCTGACACCCCTCCGTCCGCTCCGGGCCCTCACCCGCTCCCGCCTCAAGAACTGAGAACGAGAACCTTCTCATTGCTTTTTTTTTTTTTTTAAAGTTTTCGAGCAACAAAGGCCCCTGCCACCCCCCCCGTCCCGCTGTTTCTTTCTGAGCTGACACAAGTTTTTCTTCCCCAAAAAAAAGCCCCGCTGAGGCGAGGCGCGGCGCGGGAAGCCCCGCCGTACCCGCTACCTCTCCGCCCCGACGCGGGGCCGAGATTGCGGCTGGCCTCCGCTCCGCTGCCAAGCGGCGGGGAAAAGCGGAGCGGAGTCGCCGACCGAGCCCACAGCCCAGCCAGGCCCACGGCTGCCGGACCCCTCCGCCGCCGCCGCCGCCGCCCACCTGCCGACAGTCTGGTTGGCCAGCTGCTTCATCCGGTTGAACTGCTTCTTCATGGCGGCAGCCGTTCCCCCGGCCTCTCGCCGGGAACCCACTGCTCCTCCACCGCCGCCGCCCCGGCCCGGCCTCCCGCCTCCTCCCTGCTCACGGCGGCGCCACCGGCCCCGCCCACACCGGAACCCTCCGCCGCTTCCGGCCCCGCCCACACCGTCATGGGGAACAGCCAGGGCGGCCGGAAACCCGGATGTCCCGCCCCCCCCGGGCCCGGATGTCGGGGCTCCGCAGTGAGGAGAGCGCAGGGCGCTGTTCCCTGAGGTGCGGCAGCTGGGCTGGGCCCGGTTCGCGGGGGTCACCCCTCTTGGAGCGGGCAGCCCCCGGGACACACCCCCATCCCACACCTTTATCCCTAGACGTCCCCCAAGACTACCGCTCCCAGCTTCCCTTGCGGCATTGCCACCGTTTCCTGGGCGGGGCGATATAGCCCGCGCTCTCTCATTGGGCGCTGTGGGAATGGACGAGGCCCTGGATCAATCACTGGCGGGTCGCCTGGAGGAGGCTGGCCAATGAGGAGCGGTGGGGGGCGGGGCCGCAGGGGTGGTGGCGGCAGCGGCGGGCGGCCGAGCCTGGCGCACTCCATGGCGGCCGCCGCCCGCGAACCGGTCTCCGCCACCGGCCTCGACGAGGCAGACGAGGCGGTGCGGGGGACGTGCGAGGACGCGTCTGTCTGCAAACGGTAGCGGTGCCTGGTGCGGGGGGAGCGGCGGGGCGGGCTCCTCCGGAGTCTCCCCCCAGCGGGCCGCGGTGCTGGCGGGGATGAGGGCGGGCGGGGAGGTGGCGAAGAACGGGCCGGCTCCTGGGAAGCCGGGCTGGAGGAGAGGGGAGAGAGCCCTATCCTTTCCCCGGTGCCGGCGGGGCCGGTGTCCTTTATCCGCACCGGGGCCCGAGCGGCTGCAGGGGCCGGCTGGCCCGGGGAGCGCACCCCACGCTGTACAGTCTATAGAAAACTCATCTCTATGTGCGGGAATAAACTTCAAAACAGGGTTGGAGCTCCCCTGGGACAGGGCGAGTGTTTGCTCTGAAGGTGCTTTTCCCTCGGACCCACCGCTTTAGTCCTCAGCTTTGCCATAAATTTTCCCGGTCCTGTTATTAAACACCTGCCTAATTGTCAAATCAAGTGTTTGTTTACAAAACTGCGATAGTTAGAAATATACTTACTGCAATTTCAGTAATGTTGGGTGTCTGAGGAAAAAAAGCCATCTTAATATTTTTCAGAATTTTTTACTCACCCCCTCGGGAGGATGGGTGCTGGGAGGGCGATGAGGTTCTTTTGCCCTGTTGGGCATGGGCGTGAATTTACTTTCTGTTATTGCTGGCTTTTTGTTCTATCTTTTGTTACTGCAGCAAGTTATTGGGGTGGTTTGGTTTGTTTTTGAGAGTTTACCTTTTCAAATTGGTTGTAAAATTAGGAAACTCTATTAGAATAGAACAGCACTGTTGTCTGCCCTGAAGTGATATGTAGAAGCTCTGGAATAAGTGCAAACAACTCATAGGATAATGATGTATAGAAGTAAGGAATGCTTTGTCTGCGGTCTGAGGAACTTTAGACAAGCAATTCCTCTTTACTGGGTCCTCAAGGAGGAAATATTTGAGATTAGGGTATTTGCTTGCAAAAGTTCATCAAATAGTGCCGAGGCCATTAAAAAGATGCTTGTTTAATATGACAAGAGCCAATATTTTTTTACTAGACTTTATGTAACTTCTTAATCGAAATGGTTCTGAGAATTCAGCAGGGTTTTTAAACCTTGTCTGCGTGTACACACCCAGGTCAGAGAGTGACCTTTTCAGCCTGTGTATCTTTTAAAATAAACTTTAGAGTAGTAATATTTTAGGGTAAAAGTTGTCTTATTTCATAATTCTCTTATTTTTTTCCCCTCTGCTGGGCAGGTTTGCTGTAAGTGTTGGCTACTGGAAGGACCCTTACATCCAGTATTTTGTGAGACAAGCCAAAGAGAGAAAAGCACCTGAAATCAATAGAGGTAAGTTGGTGTGTGAACTTGAATGATGGCAGTGTGAAAGTGTTCTTAACTGGTCTTGAAGAGCACCTGGCAAAACCTCTCTATATAAAACCTCTAGGTAATATGAACTGTAGGAAATATGTAAAGGAATGAGTCAAGTTTTCTTCACAGTAATAATTCCGTACTGTAGCCGATCTTTTAAGTATTATTCTTTAAATCAAAACTCTTTTCCTTTGCTTTCTTATTCTGAATGGAATGTCTCTGTGTGTCTCAGCTTGCAGTAATCTCTACAGAGTAATCAGAAATGTTGATTTGACCCAAGACAGCAGGGTGTGTTTGCTCTGGTCCCTGCAAAAGCGTGCACACTAGTTAGAGTTATTCTGTTCAGTCTGAGGTGAAATTTGACTAATACTTTTATTTAGCCAAGGAGTCCTGTTATCAGTGCATCAGATTTCATTAGTAATAAAAACAACCCGAAAACCCCTTAGGTAACTTAAAAAGAATGCACTATTCTTCCTAAGACACACCGTCTTTTAAATAGACTACCTAAAAATCTTACTGAGTGTTAAACAACAAGTATTATATTAAAGTAATATTTGAAAACAATCTTTTTTTTTTGTTAACAGGCTATTATGCTCGTGTTCATGGAGTCAGTTATCTGATTCAAGCTTTTCTAAAGAAGACAGAATGCAACTGTCAAATTGTTAATCTTGGTGCTGGCATGGATACCCTGTTCTGGAGATTAAAGGTAACGATAGCTGAGAGTAACAGACTTGGCTGAAGACAAAGATTTGTGTGGCCGTTTGAAGCGCTTTTCTGTGAGGGCTTGTCGGTCCCGCATTCTGGAGCGGAAGGTGGCGGGGTGCAGCGAGGCCGACTGCCCTGGCTGCTCTGCCTCAGTTCTCAGCTTGCTTGGAATTATTTTAGGTACCTTTAAACCTCAGTGCCCAGGAGGGGCTCCTGTTTTCACTGGCTTTTACCAAAAAGAGTGTGACATGAAGCTGACCTCTAGTGGGCTTTCAAGAACAGAGCTTGAACTCCACATTTTGCTATCTGCTTTAAGCCTTAAGATTTCACTTTTTTATCCTATATTAAAATAGGAATAAGGGACCAAAGTACAGAATTGTACAGGCACTATTTACATGTTTCTGAATTATTTATGTAAATGTGAGTTTATATATGTAAATATATATGTCTGTCTGTATGCACATGTGTCATTCACAAAAATGTAGATTATTCAGATGTTATATGATAGTACCATTCTGAGTGAACGCACCTCTAAGTCATCTTGTCTTCTCATTAGCGTTTACATTTGTAAATTTGGTTTCTGGAAGAAAGCCCAAGGAGGCCAGTCACATTTTGCTTGGTCACAATTCATGGAATCGTAGTATTGTTTAGGTTGGAGAAGACCTTTAAGATCATTGAGTCCAACCATTAACCTACCACTGCCAAGTCCACCTCTAAAATAATGAATTTCCTCTAACATGTAAAGCTTTTCTTATCTATGTTCCCATGAAATTTGTCGATACGCGTTTTTATTAGCTTTCCTGTTAACAGTGATTTTAATAACTAAAGTGGGGCCTGTAACTCCAATTCTTTCTCCTTGTGAAGAGCAGGTGTGGTTTAATTAACATAGAGAAGATGGGACCCAGTTGACCAAGTGCTTCAGTGTTCTGACTACTGATTTAATCTACTGTTCAGAAATTCATGAGGTTGACAAGCTATAACTAGCAGCATATATCCATCACAAAAGGATTGCTGCATAGGGAGAAACTTAGTACAGCTTATCTGTCAGGGTGTCAAATAGTGGCAACATGAAGTGAAGAAGTTTTCCCCTTTTTTTGTAGTAGAGGAACACTGATGCACTTGTGATCTGGCTCTCAGTTTGAAGACGGATTGTGGAATATGGTCACTTTCTGTGTTAACCTGCACAGAACGTTCCTGATTCCCTTCGTAGAAGAATATACTGAAGATGCATTGTAAATGTCGTAATAGTTCCCTGTTGTTGTGCCCTTCTAGATCCTGATAATGTGTTGTTGGAATATAAGTTTTGGTGATCTAGTGTCTAGAACTGCTGTATTACATAAAATGTTGAAGAATTTCCCTAATGCTTAGAGAACATTCTAATGTCTCTCAACTGCTTTTGTTATTTTGGTTTATTTTTTAAGCAGTGGGACATTAAGTTATGCTGATGTTACAAATGCCAATGTAAACTAACACAAAACTGTTTAGGACTTAAGGTTTTATCTTCTTGTCATGTGCATGTGAAACTTGAACGTCCCTAATTCTAGAGTCTTACTCCAATTCTCAGGATGAAAATCTTCTCCCTAGAAAATATTTTGAAGTGGATTTTCCGATGATAGTTGCAAGAAAAATACATAATATCAAGTAAGTATAGCGCTTATGTGTAGCTATGTGAAACTGAATGTAATTCAGCAAAACGTCATGAATTGCAAGCTACGGTTATTTCATCTCTCTTCTGAGAAACTCTTTACGCGCTAGGATTTAGAATAAAGGTTTCATTGTGCAGGCAAGTCATGTATGGGACTGTGCAGCCACTGTCCCAAATTGGAGAAGTTGATACGTGGAAGCTTTAGGGAGGCAAGCAGACTTACTCTTAATTATGTAAAATATAATGGGCAGGGGAAGCCTCACGATGATGATGAGAGGCGATGAAGTCGTCTTCTCTTACTGTTGAAGACAGTAATAAATTCCCAGACTTGTATGTTTGGTTAGCGAGGTAGGATAGCTGGTACTACACGTGAATATTCTGTTTGAATTAACACATTGAGGCTTATAGAGGATACCTGAAGAGAGTGTCTGGATTTTTCTTGAAAGATTCCCCCAAAACTTAAGGCTCATTGGGGATAAAACTTAGTAATAAGTCTAACTTGCAAACGTTTTTATTTCCAGCAGAGGGCAGAGGTATTCTCTTGTCTGTTTTTAATACACACACGTGTGGAGAGATATATATATATATATGTATGTTAAAAAAAAAAAGAAAACTGTAAGCACACTGTTAAACAAGCTTAACTGCTCAGAAACGCTTCTTCCTTCTTCCCACAGATCAAAACCTCCCCTGTCAAAACCAATTATGGAATCCCATTCAGGGGACTCTCTTCTAATAGGTGAGTCATCTTAAAAATAAGTCAGCGATGTACTGCAGCACTTTTAAAACTTTTCTGATCATTTTGTTCTGCTATGTGGGCAGGCTTTTAATGTTTGAAATGCTGTTTGGACAGAGAATTGGGAGGAAAAAGAGGCTTTTTTCTTCTCTTACAGACTCCTGCCCATTTGTTCTGTGTCATGTTAGAAATGTCTTCTCTTGAAGTGGTTTTATTCTGCCAGAAAGTTGTTGGGTTTTTTTCTTTTTCTCTCGTATGTAGCTTAAGTTACGTTTTCGTTCTCAGAAAAGGAAGAATGCTACTGATAGTCATATGCACTGGATAAAAATAGCTATTGAGTGCTTTTCTCTCTCTTCTTTCTGTCTTGTTAAAAGCACAAGTCTTTACGTTTAGCGGAGTCTTCACGGAAGAAATACAGCCTGCAAAGCCCATTTGCAGGATCCAGTGCCATTTGTTAGTATTAAGAGGATATTAGATTCAGGTGGTGTCGTGTGGTTGTACTGTCTTGGCTTATAGCTATGTTTGTGTCAGGACTGTAGCTTGAAAACCTCTTTATTTGTGGGGAAAAAAACTGGGTTCTGTTGAGTAATGTTTTCTGTGCCTGAATAGCAGATACTGCACTATAGTAGGTGCTTTGGACCCTTTCCGAGGAACAGTAATTATCTGCATCTACGATACCAACTAATTTGTGTTCTCAGATGTGACTCTAAACCAGAGCTAGCAGTGTTTTGTGTTCCCTGGTGTGATTACATGTACGGGTGCTTTTAATAAGCACGATTCTAGCTGAGGCTCTGGAGGGCTTCAAAGGGGCCTCCAAAGAGTGAGGAAGAGGAGCAAGAGTGAGGAGTTGTCTTCGTGCTGCCAATGGCAAGGTGTGGGTGCTTCAGCCCAAGGCTCTTTTAGTGCTTTAACTCGGATCAGAGTACTGCCACACGTTGATTTGATTGTGTATGTTTATGCATATTATGCACATTTTGTTGCTGCGTATTAGAGGGTCTGAAGGGTCTTAACTTGACAACGTTTTAGGTGTCATTTTATTTCTCTAAAGCTGTTTCTTTTGTTCTAAGTGCTGCATTTTAAATATTTTAGAGTAGCCATTTTACTGTAACCTGGCTGATGTAGGCTCTGCTGCACTGCGCTCTTTGGGTTGTAGCATAAGGTCCAGGTATTTGGAGATGGTGGAAGTCTATTGTGGCACCCCAGTTTGAACTGGCACTCGTTAACCACGGGTCAGTTTGGCAGAAATTCGTGTGGGAACTCTCATTTAAGGACATATTGATGGCAGTGCTTCATGTGGAATTGCCATCAGAAGAGGCTGTGGACTAAGCAGGCAAATCAAGCAGTCAGATGAATAGAGACTTCTTACAGATCTGAGGGAACTTGACAATGAACTCGCTCAGCTACTAAGTGGTGTATGCCCTCTCATTTTAAAACTGTCTTAGTACCTGAGAACTGGAAGGTGGTGGCTGTGACTCAGATGAGCTCCAGGAGAAATCCAGGGAACTACGAGCCAGTAGGTCTAATGTTAGTCCTACATCAAATTAGTAGAAACTCTAACAGACAGACTTAGTGGAACAAAGGGATAATATAATTTGTTGAGAAAGAGTCAGTATGGCTTTTGTAAAGGTAACTTATACCTCACAAACCTATTGGAGTTCTCATAGGAGTCAACAGGTATACTGGAAAAGGACATCCAATTAATACAGTGCTTGAATTTAAAAAATGTGTTTTGACAGTGTCCCTTCACAAAGTTTGCCAAAGAAATTGCGTGGTTGTTGTTGGGGGAAGGAACGGTTCTCATATGGATAAACAGCTGGGTATGGAGGGCAGGCGTATGTTGCTAATTTTCATTATGGAGGGAGATGGAGATTTGTGCTTAAGGATATATTGTTGTTCAACACTAAGAAATGATTGGGAAAATAGAGTGACTAGTAAGTGGCAGCTTGTTGGCAAGTCCACACTCTTCAGAGTGGTAAAGTGATGCACGTGGGGAGAAAAAGTAGCGTGTGCCTCACATGTCAATGATAGGCTTCTGGCTGATCATTGCTGCCTGCGTACAAGATCTGGGTATTATAATATATAGATATATTAAAAAATTGGCACAGTAATGGTCCAGAAATCCAAATCAAATTTAAGCATTCTTAGAAAAAAGATGGGAAACAACATAGATGCTAGTATTAGTAGTAGTATGTATTTGCCCTCTCTTTGCCTTTTCCCTAGGTAGCTGTTGGCATCTGTGCGAGGCGGGATACCATACTAGGGGCTCCTTTGGTCTCACCTGATACAGCTGTTAGACTAATGCAATATTCCGGGAATACCACCTGGCATAGGGATTGTAGTGGGGCATAATGAAGCAGCATTTTTGTGAGTTTTCCATGTGAAGATACGGATTAGGATTTTAGAATCTTGTGGTGGAAGGTTGTCCCATCCTGTCCCCCCCAAATCAGTTCCACGCTGCTGTCTCATGTATACCAGGAATAATTTGCTTATATGCTTTGGAATTTGATTTTTTGGGTTGTTGTAATATCGATTCACATGACTCTTGTTCTCTTACTGCTCTTCTTCTCACACTGAATGTTTTCATTTCATGTAACTAGTGCTAATAGACAACTTTATCGGCTTCAGGGCAACATCTGCTTTCTCCTTGCACTTTATACAAAGCAATGACAGCATGGCTTGTGATTCAAGTATAGATATTTGTGGCCTCTGCCCTTGAATGCAGCAAGATGACACTCGTCATTGAACAGCTTTGTCGTTTCCTAGGGAATGTTAGATCTCCAGGGGAAAGCCGTGAATTTGTGCAGTAATTTGACATTGCTGTGGCAATATCAGGTTAAATTGTTTTCAAAGTTCAGTGGCACTATCTGGTTTATGATGCACTTGCTGGTGTTAGGAAGTTAGTGCCCCACCTTTGCTACCCTGCGAGTGCAAATTACACTTCAGTGAACTATTACCTTTCAGTGCCGCTCATACACTTTCAGGCCCTGTCTAGTCCAGCTTTGGGACTTGGTTGTTTTCACGTCTTTTTCCTTACGTTTCCGAACTTGCTTGTGATCCAAGGCAGACGTCAGGAGTGTTGCTGTCTTGGTGACCTGCATGCCTTGTGTCGGGGATGATCCTGCGCTTGCAAGACAAATTAAATTTCTTTGTGTTTTGACACGTCCCCTGTTCTGATGTTGTAGTTAAACAACCCGAGCGAGACCAATACTACATCACGCCTTTGAGCCGGCAGAATAGGTTGTATGGGCTGGTTTGTAAAGATGCCAAAGATACCTTAGGATGAAAATCCTAATAAAATCCGTTTGAGTCAATAGTATCCTGCCTGCTATCTCTTGGAAAACCTCCAGGAAGTTGTTTCACTAATCTGAGAAGAGAGCGAAAAAAGAAAACGCTGAATTCTTGTAGCAGGGGAAACACTGCGCTTTGTGCACCTGTGCTTCTATAACGCTGCTTCAGCAGAGGGCTGGAGGTAGCGGGTGAGAGCCTTAGGGCCACCATAAACCAGAGCGTTTACGTGCTGGTGGAATGTTTCGGTGAAGAAAAAAATTATTGCAGTGAGGTCAAAAGGCAAATATAAGCAACTCCGGCTACTGTTCGGTTTCTGTGATGATGTCTAAATTTGAAATACTTGTATTGTGACTTCTATGCCAAAAGTTGTGGAAAATACACGTACAAGTGGGATGACCAGAACAAAATGTTCTCCGTTGCATTATGCAATAACTGAGTGTCTCTTACCTCAGTGTGAGGCGATGGTGCAGTTGTCAGTCTGATTTTTAAAATCTAGAGGTTGTTTGCCTAGTTAAGTATGATCTCTTCATCCCTTTGACTTTATATGTAAAATGACTTTTTTAATGCCATGCATAGGCCAAAGGTGGAAGCTAGCAGAAAATCTTACAAGAAAGTTTGGAAGAGGCTTTGCTTAAACTCTTTTCTCTTGCCTTTTTTTTTTCCTTTTCCCTCTCTTTTTGAATTTTAAAATTGGCTAGTGTAGATTTCATATTTTTCCCTAAGATTTCCTTCAAAAGAAAAGTACTGATCATAAACGTTGAAATATACGAATTATGGCGATATCTACTGACGTGCTTTCAGATATGTTTAAAGCATACAATTTTTAGCAATTGTATCAGCTTGTGTATAATGCGCGTGCGGCTCTGCCTCGGTACTATCTGTGGTTGTGTTTGCCAACAACCATCAATGGAGAGTCGAGGGAAGTTGGCAGGAAAACGTGTGGAGGAGCAAGTACATTCTGTTTGAATGGACCAAAGAAGGGAGAACCAGACGGCCCCGATACTGGAAATGGAAGTCAAGTGATTGCGTTTGGAGTAAAAGGCTTTTGAAGAGACAACCCATTCCTCATCAGCTTTCTCGGCCTTTTAAAAGTTCCTGCAGCAAGGAGTCCTGTATTAAGGCATTAAGTATTCTTGGCTTTAGGGTTTAAAGAATATTTCCACTGAGCCAAATCACCCTTAAAGAAACCTGTTCTAGTTTGGTGTTTGGGTTTTTCTCCAATAGATAACTTGGCATACCCAGGCTACGCCTATGTGGCTGTTTATTTTCACTTGTCCCCAACCCACATCTCCAAAACTAACCATACTGGTCACCTAGGCCGCTGCCTTTGGCCATCCCCGCTCCCGCCGTCTTAAGGCATAACAGCAACTCTGTGGGGTTTGTTCGTGTGTATACAGGCTTATTAACACCGACGTTAGTCATTTTGATTGCTGAAATTTGAACCGTTTTTTGAAGGACAGTTTTCTAACCTGGAGTTTGAGAGGTTTTGCCCTTTCCTGCTCTTTGCTAGTAAAAATGCTTGAATCAACATGATGTGAGCAAGAGACATTTACTTCCGCCTCTGAAGTTTTTGTACTGCTTCCGTTACTGTATCACTTAAAAAAACTTTTGTAGTTTATTTCTGGTTATAATTAACATAGCAGTATGTCCAAGTCAATGAAGCTGGACAAGAAGATTGCATTAATTTCATACTAATTGTGGTGACTGACGCTTACGGTGCTGTATCTCCGGACAGCAAACCAATCGCTGTATAAATACTTTCCTCTGTGTGGTGCGTTTTTCTGTGTGGCTTTTCTTGATGCCATTATCATGGCCTTGATATCATAACTTAAATAGAAGGGTGTGGGAAGTAGTAAAGCTATTACAGAACATGCACATGGAAAAAAGCCTTGACTCAAAATGTTGAATCATTTGCCGCACAACTTTTTTTTTTTTTTTTTCTCCCCTGTAACTCTCTATATGAAGTGTTCTGGTTTCTCTATCTGATCAGAAATACTGCTACAAAGACAGCTGTTGTCGCTCGTGCCGTTTTCAAACAGTTGGTCACTAGAAAACTAAATGGAGATACATATTCCAGAATGTTTGAAGCGCTACTTATTTAATAGATTGCCTTTTTTTTTTTTTTCCCCCCCTTCCTGAAATGGAAAAAACCCTTTCATCCTGTCTCTTCAGCCACTTGGCTTCTCTTTCCCTCTTCACCTGGCTCTTGACGTTTGCTCCCATTTTACCGTGTAGAAGCCGTGTCTGTCCTCAGCAGGATTCCGAATGGAGCTGTGCCAGAGCTTGCTCGGGCAGACAGATAGTGACTGGCCATTACGAGGCCACTTTAAACTCTCACTCTGGGGTTGGGTTGTTTGGTTTTTTTTCCCCACTGTTTTTACTTATTTTACTGCTTGCTCCCTCGCACTCATATGGTAAGAGGGGAAAATTATGTGCTATTCTGTCCTAATGACTTCACTGGAGTAAAGCTAAAGCGCAAAAGAGCAACCTGATGGATTCCCACAGAACTTTTAAGTCTTTAAGTGGGTTTGATACTGCACTTGTAAAGTTGTAAAGGGCTTTCTATGGGGACTGGGCTCATCTGGTGGAATTGATTGCAACTGGTTGTCAGAATTATTGATAGCAAGATGCTGTTGTTGCTGCTGGCTTCCTTACAGTTTTTGCTAGTATGGAAGAGGGTCTTTTGACTTTAGTATTAGTTCCTCCTTCATGTTGGAAAGCGTTTACAGGAGCTTGCTGCCTGTTCTATCCCAGGGTGAGAATTTGTTCCTTGGAATACTTTTTCTAATTTGACTCCATGCCCAAATACCATTGCTAGATCATACGAAAAGGCTAAATGATAACTTTTTTTGGTCCCTAAATCTGTGTCACATATATATGTACACACACGCATATATATTATATAGCTATATGTATTGTTAATTTGTATGGCTATATGTATTGTTAATATTTGGAACACTGTTACTCTTAAGTTAGTTTTTCAGAAATGGATGTATTTTTTCATGTACTTATGTACATACATTGGGTTATCTAAAAAGACTCTATAAACAAAAGAGAAAAACCCTGCCTTTAATCTTTGCATTTTTTCTTCTCTCTGCATTCCTTGAAACCATGGTAACGGATGGGATAACCTATCTGCATTAGAGTGGCTGCAGAGTGAAAGATTAGGCTTGTTGCGGAGTCTGATGTTAATATATCACCACCTGTAAACCACAGCAGTCAGGTATAAGGGGAATTAATGTTTTAAAAAGAAGAGTTTGCAGTTAATTGTTAGGTATAACAGAACAACCTTTGACTTAAAATTCATATGTCCCCATGTATTTTTGTTTAAGTTATAATTTCAGCATCCCTCTTATTTGTAACCGTTAGTCTCTCAATTTTAAACTTGCAGATTCTCACAGCCTAGACTCCAGTCGATATTCCTTAGTAGGAGCAGATCTCCGGTTCTCATCAGATCTGGAGGAAAAGCTAAAGAAACATAACCTGGATACACAGTAAGATTTTTTTTTTATTTTTTATTTTTTTTAATGAGGGCTTGTGGAAGCATACTGGTGAGAGTAAAGTCAGGCTCGGGCATACGGTATCTGCACCCAGTGCTCATTATGCTATTTCCATGGTTACCTTTTCCTGAGCCCTTGGAGCAGAAGGAATTGTTCAGACACCTCATGCAGCCTCCCTGCGCCGAGCAGGCTGGCACTGCTGTCACCGCTTGGTAGTTCCAAGGCTGAAGCAAGGTTGTTCCTTGCATCGCCTATTCTGCAAACTGCGCTTTCGTCCTATTCCTGAGAAGATCAAACATTACAGAACTATTTGCTTCTTGTTCTTGAAACGCCGGAGGGAATGAAGTCTGGCTTTCTGTGAATGTGTTTCTGGTGATTGGTTCTCTTTGGGGTATGTGATCCTTTCGCACGAGTTAAAGCTCTTGTAGCAGGGCAGGCAGCTGCGATTCCTCCTTGCTTTCCGCCCCCATCCCTTGCCCTGGGGGGGATGCGTTCCCACAGCAGCCATTTTCTGCCTCAGAGCTCACATGAGTTTTCTTTCTCTACTTCGTGAATTTAACTCTTTTAGAGATTTCTAAAAGAGTTACCCCTTGCTTAGATTTGGTTGGAATTTAATTCATAGAATTGTAAGTTATTCAAGGGAAATATCTAAACTAGAGATGTATCAAAATGTCATAAATTGCTTTTTTTAGGAGTTAGTTCAGTTGCATTTAGTTTTAATGCTGACTGATGGGCAGTACCCACATCAGTGAACATCGTTCACCCCTACTGTAATGGCTATATGAGTCCAGGTTTCTGGGAGCTTAGCTGGTAAAATGAAGCATAATTCTGTCAATGGTAAATTATTTCCGAGTTTTATCTTTGTAATTATTTTCTATTGTCTCTTCTTAAAGCTCTATTGTTCCCTAGGCCTTTTGGTAAAGTGATTACTGTGGAGGCCTTTGAGAACTTAACTCTTGGAGCTAATATCTGGGATTTTATTGTTCAAGTGTTAGGCTTCTGGAGGGGGCAGGATTTAAGTTTTTAGAGTGGATGATGGACATACCTTTCAAATATAAGATATATAAATAGCGGCTATCTGGCTGGGTAGGAGAGAGCATATGGGTAAGCAGAATGCATCAAATTGCCATTTAAATCTTTACACTTCCATCTTCTGAAATCTTGCCTTGCTTGCCTACATTGCTGCTCCTTGTGAATTTCTCCTGCTTCTAGTGACTTTTCTTTTTCCTGTTCATTCTAGCAATTAAAACTCCTTAATTCTAAGGAAAATCACTCGTGTCAATGTCTATTTTGGGTTTTTTGTGGATGGAGGGGGAAGAGGCCATGTGCAACCTATAGATTGCATTTTGTTAGATAATGACATGTGAAGCTCGTTTTACAGATCTTGAACAAATTTGTCTAATTAAAATTCTTGGAACTTTTTTAAAGAGGAAACATTTTTTTTCAATTTGCATTTTGTTCCTAATTTTGCTGATCTCTAAAAGACTGCGGATTGTGTATATAGGGTACAATTCTTCTGCAAAATGAATTTTAATGTGCACTTCAGTTCACACTATGACAGTTCCGAGAAGACTTGCAGAATAAACGTTCTTCTGTGTTCATGGTATGGCTGACTTAGGGGAGATTGTTTCCTAATATCTCTTGTTTTGTAACCATGGGAGTCCCCTGTCGACTGCCAGAAAACCAGGTTCTAGTCAACTTGATGAAGCGATTTCATTCAGCCTTAAATGTCTAGTTCATAAAAAGGGTAGCTCTTTTAAGAATTTTTGGGGACGTGAAACTACTTGCTCGCTAATAATTCTTTATAGATTTTCCTTGTTCTTTTGCTGGAAATAGTTCTCTTGGTTTTTTGTTTTATAGTTTGCCAACGCTTCTGGTAGCAGAGTGTGTGCTGGTTTACATGACACCGCAGCAATCTGCAAATCTTTTAAAGTGGGCAGCAAGCACTTTTCCAGTGGCGATGTTTATAAATTATGAGCAGGTAAAACAAAAATGGCATTTCTAGACCTGCGTTATTGTCATAAAAATTACTCTCAAAAGTGGGAGTTCTGCTTGTAAAATAAGAGTGGGCCATATCGTTTTGTATAGACAGCAGTTTCTGCTGAATTTCTTTAGTAATGTGTTTCATCTTGCAGATCTGTTAGCTCGTTGTAAAGAATATGTAGCTATTCCGGAAGACTATTGCTGGACTATATTGAACCAAAAGAACTGAGGCTTAATCCAAATGTGGAGAAAACCATAGAATATTGGTTTAGATAAGACAGAGGAAAAAAGAAATGACGCTGAATGTTGGATATGAGTGTATAACATTACATAATTACCTCTCTGTGTTCTCTGACAAAGTGGAGCAAAAATCACATCAGCGTGAACTTAGCTTCTCTGTAAAATGCTGCCTCGGGGGAACTAGGTGGCTCCAGGAATTATTAACAGGATCTTCTAAGCTGTAAATCACTGCTAGAGAGCTGGACCGAGCTGCTGACAATTTAAAGCAGTCCGTTTTCAGTGCCCCGTGCAGAGTCCCTGTGCCTGCAAAGGCATTGTCACTATTAAACTGACACTCAACTTGTGAATGTGAGATAGCTGAGGAGGTTGTGGCAGTGGGAGACGACACCTGGTGTAAGAATATGTGAAACTTAAATGTTATCCTGTACGTTTTATGACATCGACAATTTGAGAGTTTAACCAAGTTACTGCTTTTCACTGCGATTACATTCTTTTCGGAAGGGGGAACACTTTTGTCTCATTCTCTACCTGAGGTGAATATGACGGACAGGTTTGGACAGATCATGATTGAGAACTTGCAGAGACGACAGTGTAACCTGGCTGGAGTGGAAGTCTGCAGATCCTTAGACTCTCAGGTAAAGGGATGCAAAGCTCAGGGTGTGTTTCATATTAAACTTAATTAACCTGTCTACGAGTTCTGCCTCTGTGTGTGCACTGTAAGGCTCAGAACAGTGACCAAAGCAGGTTTGGGGTGGGGCGGTTGCTACCCACCAAAATCCTTTCCTATCCGTGTTACAGTCGTTTCCTTTTATCAATGCCGTGGTTGTTCGATATCACTTAGTTTTGTACAAAAACTGCAGCAGATCAGAGCACGGATCTGTCTAGCCCACTGTCCTCTCTGTGCAGAGGTTAGCAGATGCTTAGAAAAGGGTATAAGTGCTCTTCAAAGAACAGGTCAAGCAGAGGGCCTACAAAATCCTGAGGGGGAAAAACTGTTCTCTGGTATTTTTCCTCGAGTCCTCTGAAAACTGTGCTGCTTGTTTATTTTACAGAAGGAGCGATTGCTGTTAAATGGCTGGGAGACGGCACATGCCATTGATATGATGAAAGTGTACAGCTTTTTGCCACAGGCTGATGTCAAAAGGTATTACTGATAGCTCGCTTGCGGCCAAAAGTCGTCTTCCGATCCCATTTCCAAGGTAGTTCACGTCAATATGTAGCATGGGATCCCCTAGTATGAGCGAGAGGAGGCTGTGTGCAGATGCAAGCTAGGTAGACAGGATGTGTCTGAGTCCGAAGCTCTCCAGAGCCTTAAGGATAATGCCTGGAGCAACATTAGTGATCCAGGGGGTTATTGCTGCCAGAAGTAGAGTGGGTGTGATATAAAGCATCTCATGACAGAAATTTGCAGACAAAAGATGCTACAGAAATGCCGTGTTGAGTTTTTCTAGTACCTGAGATGTTACTTGTGAACGTCCAGCCTCCGCAACACTAGATGAGTGGAGGGGAGTCCTAAAATACACTCAGAACAGGCAGCCACTTTTCACATCCCCGAGGGAGATGACATCCAGGTGTTTGCTCCAGTCTGGTGGGCCTAGGTAGGATTACTTTTTTATTACAAGTGGGTGGAAAATGGCCAGTCCTGATCTTCCCTCCCTTCTTCCTTGGCAGCATATTTAGGTAATGAGCCAAGGCAGGGCAGTCATTTAGCGCTATGACCTCTTGTACCGTGCAAGCAAAGAAGGGGAGAGAGGAGAGGTGTGCCCAACAGCCTGGGGTGACTCTGTCTCAACGGATGGACGCATCTTCCATTCATACCGTGTTCATGATTAGACTGCTGGGTCTGTAGACAGAGCTTAGTACATAGAGGGTATAACCAAAGGCTGTTATAACAGTCAGTAATCTGCATGGAATTTGTTAAATTATTTTTGCATTAAAGAAAAGCTAAAAAGGGGGAACCTCTTTTTAATGAGTAACTTCTTAAGTATATAATATGAAGTGTGAATTGCTATGAGTCATTCAGTAACTATAGTTTGAATTAGCCGAACAAGTTACCTTGGTCAAAATAAGTATTCACATATGGGGATTTCTCAAACCATGGAACTGAACAGGTGAGGCTGAAAATCATAGGTTGTTTAAATAGGAACGATGACTGTGATTGTGCCATATGGCACTTGTGGAGAGACGTAGCATGTACTTTTTTTGCAGCATTTTTGACTACCTTAGGTCTGTTCGGCTCCTTCCACTTGTTCCAAATGCCAAGAAATGGGTTACATAAACTCTGTCCTTCGGTATTAATGAGGAAAATAATGCTTTCGATTTACAAAAATCTTTACAAAAGTGTTCTTCTGCAGCGCTTGCACGTTCTGTGAGTGTATTTAGGAACTTTTACCCCTCAGCCCCTTTTGATCCTCAGTAGCAGCCCTTCCAAATGTTTAGCATGGAAAATAAACACTCCTAGAGTGAGGGAAAGGAATGTGCCAGGTTAAACTTTTTAAAGCAAGCACGGCTTGGGAGGAGTTCTCCCCATTTGTTTTGGCGGAAGATATTCAAAGATCTTACTTTAAGAATCCTAGGTAGGAACCATTTTAGGAAAAAAAATCCTCAGGTCTTATAGGTACCATTTGGTTTATGCTTCATCATGAGCTCATGTGAGAGAGTTGTTAGAAGCTGCACTGGTGTACCCATCACTCTTCCAAGACATAATATGGTCTGTACCCATCACTCTTCCAAGACGTAATATGGTCTGGAGAAAATACTGTCTTCAACTGTTCACTGTAACCCTTTGATAAAGATAAATCTCCTTCCAGCTGTACTTCCTTTAGGCTGTACTATTGTGTCTACGTAAATCTAGCAAGACCAGATCCGTGCAGTAAGAGGGTTTGAAGAGCAATACTGGTATTTGTGAGAAGTTACACAGGTTAGTCCTGGAACATGAAATTCCGGGGATGAGAAGATGAAAACGTCTTGTGGGTCACTTGTTTCATACATTGACAACAAAGGCTAGGAGCAGTGGTGGTATCTTCATTATGGACAAATACCTGTATTAATTTACTAGAAAAGTAAACTACCTTACTGGCTGTAGTTTTCACTCCTATGGAGTGAAGAAGAGTACATCAAAAACTGTACTGAGACTCCAGCTTGAATCACAATTTTCATTTTATTCCTACAGAATAGAAGGACTTGAATTCCTAGATGAGAAGGAGCTGTTTGAACAACTAATGCAGCACTACTGCATCTGCTGGGCTTCAAAGGACAGCAGCAATCTGGGTAATGTTCTCCAACATCTAGGAGGTGACCCTTTACATTAAAATCTTATGTGGAAAGACTGGAACTACGTACACCAGGTGTATGGTAGAAGTATCCTGTCGCAGGAGTGGGGTGTGCTTCTCTGTCGTTGCTGGGGCTGTGAACACCTCCCCGGTGGGGTCTCGTGACTGTTTCTACACAGCCTTTTGAGGGTTTGTATAGGCATCTGAATTGCCCAACAAGAAGCCTGTCCAGTACAGGGAAGTTAGAATTTTTACACTGAAAGATGCCGTATGGGTTACTTTAAATAACTGCCTGTCTTATACTATCAGTGCTAATTGAAAGGTTTACAAATCCTATGCATGTGAAGTGCCATATGGGCACACAGTATATGAAATCACAGTGTCCTGACAACATAAACACAAAAATAAATCTGTATTACTTATCCCAGTCTTCTGCACTGTCCCCATTTACATCCATCTGAGACGTAAGTTTTCCACACTGCTTTCTCCTGGGGGCTGAAGTTAACTCTTTTAAATGTTGCTTTTGTTTTTAAAGTTCTGTCTCTCCTAGACTGGAATTTCTTTGAAACAGAGAGACTTGATTTATGCTTTATGTAGCATAATGTATGTTGCTGCTGCTTTAGAAATAATAAAATCAAAAGAATTGTGGTTTGGGTGAAGGGATGGATGTCTACAGCTAGTATTTGTCCGAATTAGACAACTCTGTTGCAGACACAGTTTGTCTCGTTTTCTGTCTGCAATTTCAGGGACTTTAGTCTTTCCAGAATATTTCTCTGGCTGCCAGTTTATCTTTTTCCTCCCCTTCTCCCTCTCTGCCCTTCCCTTGCTCCTGACAAAGCAGTATTCAAGAACAAATTTTATTTGCTGTGCCTTAGCAGACGTGAATCTGAAGTTGTGCGTGTATTTCAGCCAGACTGAGTAGCAAAGCATTGGATGGAGCTGGTAAAGCTGGATCTTCAATACCCTGTTGCTGCTGTAACAGAGCTGCCAGCTTGGGCTGGCTGCTGACCTGAATCCTGCAGCTTCGACAGTTTTGAGCTGCAGAAACCCACATTTTTCCATTTGATTTCTTAAGGCTAAAAAGGGAAGAGTGTAATACAGAACTTATTTCTACAGGAGCTGAAGCCGAAAAGTTCACCTATTCATTCACCTATTCACAGTAGTCGGTATTCCTGGGATCTTCAGCATTGTTCTTTGCTGTGATTAGAGAAGTAGTTAGGACAGTTTTGGGTACTGAGGTTAAGCGATGCAGCGTATCTTAGAAGTCAAAAAAGACAAATCCCAGAAGAGATAATCAAATGTATAATGCATGGATATGCTGTAATATAAAGCAAGCTTTCTTTATGCAGAGTGAATTTGCTGCCCTCACCAATGGTACTTTCCCCAGCTTTCACTTTATAATTTCATGGGCAGACCCTTAGTTCAGCAGCAGCCTCTGTGTTGTTCCTTCTGCCATGAATAACTTCAGCGCTCCTTCAGATTGGCTTGTTCAAATTAATTGCTGCATCACACTCAAAAAAGGGTTAAAAAAGTATAGATCAACCTGTTTCCTAACTTCCTTTCCCGACACTAAATCCTTTACGTTAAAGTTTAAAAAAAAAATAAATAATATTATCAGGGCATCCTTCTTCCTATGTCTAACTCTTCTAATAGTAGTGTAGTACAGGTAGTATAAGAATAAACGCTTGTTTCTCACTCCCGCCTCCCTTTCTTTTCAAATAGGTCTTGCAAACATCACGTTCTAATGTATTTACTGGAGGGGAAGCCGTGGGCCCAGAAGCCACGGGGGCTGCCTTCTACTCGAGACAAGATCACAGAAATGATGGGACTTTGCATGTGCCAACTTCAGCCTGTGCATCTGTGTAAGCGGCGCCAGCAGAGGAAACGCTGGGTGCTGCTGATGTCGACTGTCCTTTTTGGGTTTTCGTAGTTTTAATGAATCTCTTGTGCCCACTGTGAGCAATTGTTATAAGGCAAGACTCGCCTCCCGTTCACAGATACATATAATGATGGACTTTCATAAGATGTCAGTAATTCTTGTTTAAAAGCTTGCCTTCCTTAGTTTAAAACTGAAAGTGAAGCGTTCTTGGATTATATGATTTCCCCCTTTTGTCCTTTTGTGGATATGTAAAATGTATTTGTGACAGGAAGCTGGAAGGTCCATGCTGGTGAGCTGCATTATTGGGTGTCCCTGCACTGTGCACAACTGTTCATGAAGGTTAAATCTTTTAATTTTCGTTCTGTTCAGGTTAAATTTTATGAAGTGTCAGCATGTTGGCTTTTTCCTGGCTCTTACCATTGCTACAAGGCTGTCACTATAGTAGGTATGTTATTACAGGGGAAGGGTGAAAGAAGAAGGGGGGACGTGGTACTTGTTCAGTGGTGTACAAGAAACTGGATGATGTTAAAGCAGACTTTATTTAACTGGGAAGGGCTAAGCTTGGCAGTTCAGCTCTGGGATTGTAAAGGTAAGAAAGAAATTAACCTAAATTTGCACTGCTTCTGGTAGTATCTTTTACACCAGTTTCTCATTCTTCTTTCTTTCCCCTTAAAAGAAAGAAACAAAATCCCAACAGCAACAAAAGACCTTGCCCTGTTGTTTGAAATTGAATCTTGCAACCTTCCTATGAGAAAAATAATAAATGTTTAGTATTTATAATTTGACTGGTATCTTACTCATTAGAAATGACCTATTTATATCTGATCTAGCAACTAAGTTTTTCCTCTCTCACCAAATGCCTCACCCAGAGTATTTTTTAAAGCAGTTGCAAGCATAAGCAACCATTTTTATACTGCGTGTGACTCTGTACTGTAAGTATTGCTTGCTTTGGAAATAGTTGACATGGGCTTGGACTGGAGATATAAAGAAAGAGACTTTTGAGATACCAGAAGTAGTAATCAGTTCTTAGAAGTGACAGTCATAATTTCAGAAGAACAGAAGTGGTAAAAAGAAGCGGCCTTCCCTTCACTGCCCACCTCTCTCAGTTTTAGTTGACGATAGCTACAGGCCACCTCCTGTAATGTTGTGTCAAGCTGATTTCTTAAATGACAAGGCACAGAAATACAACATCTGGTTAATGCTCTGCTCGGTCTTTGCAAACTGTTCGCATAAACTCTCTGCTCCCAAAGGGAAGGGATGGACTGTGCAATTATGAAAGGAGCTTATAACCTTTGCTTCCTAGATAACAATATCAATGGTATGCTTATGCCTGCACGTTTTAGATGTTTGGGCTTATCTGTACCCCTCTTCTATTAAGAGGCATGGGAAGCTGTGTCTGTGTTAGTGTTCACCGTTTCTCTCTGCAGATGCAGGAGACCATAAGGGTACTTCTTATTTTTTCACCTTACCATCAAAGCTCCTTCTTGAGCATGGCAGCTGTAACCGGGGGCTGTAGGGTTTGCCACTGGCTGGTTCCTCACGGCGGTTGCCTGCTGTCTAGGATGGGAGGTGGACTTGCTGATGAGCCTTTCGGCTTTTTGGGAAGCAGGGGCAATTAGCCCGCCATATTTAATGGCCTGCAGCTTCTGGGTTTTGCCTTCTGGTTTCACGCTGTTAGAGTTTTTGAATATTTTTCATTCCCATAGTTGCTCTGTCTTACCCTGACATGAACCCAAGGAGCTAAATTCAACATGGATCTATGAATTTGTCTTAATTAGACCTCTGAGTCCTCCAAACTTACTGCTTAGCTAAACAGAGCATTTATGCCAGAGACCTGGAAGAAGATAAAAGCGTCATGCCTCCTTGCCCATCTTCAGCGTACGGTTTCTCCTGAGTTAACCTGTGTAGCTGTGGAAAGAGCAGATATTTGGCTGGCATAAACCAGAATACCAGTACGCAGCTGCTTTCTGGGTGCCTGCTCCTTTGGAAAGTCAGTGCAAGAAACTCACCTCTAAAGATCCAGAACTTTAGGTTGGAGTAAAGACAACTCACTGATAACCGCCAGAAGACAAGAGTATCAGGGTCACAAGGGCAAAATTATATGGATAAAACTACATTTGAAACTGCCGGTGCAGATTTGTATCTGCAGTCCCTATTCAGAGCATAAAAGCTGAAAAAGTTCCTTACAGGAATGTGCCTTTGTCCTCCCTCTGGACTGTCCTGCTTTTGTTTAGGAGGCAGAGCCTGGCGGCTGACGGGGCTTGTGAACTTTAATGTGCCACTGACAGAATGGCACCCGTCTCTCCCTGGGCTGAGACGGGGGCTTGAGAAAAGGTGAAACAACTCAAGAATCTCAGTCAGTTCTGCTATATTTGCAGCATGTTTTTTCTCCTCTTTTGCTGTTAGTCACTGGGTGGGAACAGCAGGTTTTTATTATGGACGTGCTGTCCATGAAACCGGCCGAAGCTTTGGGGGAAAGATGGGTCTGATTCTACTGACTGAGCAACAGTCGAGCGAAAGTTGACTTGTCAGTTCTGCTAGCACAGTTTCACGCTGCCCAGAAGCTTGGCTGTAGGTACTTAAAGCGCAGTTACTCTGAAAATATATTTAGCCCTGATCTGTCTTTCTTTGCTAGTCCATGTCTTGAGTTGTCTGAAGCTGTGATGGCTTTATAACACATGATCTCTTCACCTGATGGCTTGTTTGGACTGGGTTGTTGTTGGGGTTTGGTTTGTTTGGGTTTTCTTTTTCTTTGTTGTTGTTCTACGTTTGAGGAGAAATGAAATACTTTTCCAAAAGAACTGCTATATTACAGCTGTGTATTTCGGCTGGGATTCTGAGGTGCTTGTCTTCGTGCCCCTTCACCCCCAGCCAGCCCTTTTCCTTCCCCCAAAGGCTATTTTCCCAAGCCTAAATCCTGGTAAGTCTTTTATTTGGATGCTGCCATCTTCGGACTTTCTTGGACTTCATCACTACTGCGTCTTGGATCGTGCTGTGGACCATTAAGTTGCTTTTCTTGCTTTTAATGAGCTTACAGCCGATGAGGGCCTCCCACCTACAGATGCTCTGACTCACATGGGAGCTTTGCTCCTGTGGGGTGTGCGCTCTCTTGCAAACTCATTTGCTAGATCAAAGACGTGATTTTATGAAAGCATGATGAGAGATTGGGCACTTCATTGGGTTGCTTCCATTTTGAAGAAACAGTAGGGTGCTCCTGAGACGGACAACAGTAAATGTTTCACTTCTTCCACCTTCAGAGTGGATTGTAGCACTCGGGGAACGTGGTTGAGCCAGGACCTGTTGTTCTACCAGCTGGTGCTGTGTTTGAGATTCCTTTTCCTTCAGGTGAACTGAGATAATGGAATCAGATGCTTTTATTTAATGGGCAGAATCGGTGTTGTTTGGGAGCAGGGTTAGACCTGCTCGGTCCTCACAGCGTGCATTAACCCTGTCACAGAGGCGTTTCCATCATTTGGAAATGAGCCGCGTTACGTCTGCGTCCCTGCGGATGGGCTGGCAGGGGATCCTTTTGGAACCACGTGTGGAGGTGGCTGAGTGCCATTGCTCTCCAGCGGCCGGGACTCTGATCTCGCTTCCCTTCCAGCCTCATCGCATACCTGGCTCCCCTTGAATCTCTCTGATGACCTCTCAAAATTCCCATTCTAGCATATATAAAAGCTAGTTCCTACTTTCTTGGGTATTCATACAGATGCAGTTTCCCTCCTTGTGGTTTATGAAGTACTTATTAATGGATGACTAACCTCTCGGTATCGGAGACTCCTTGGTACGGCTTTGACGAGATATCTGATTCTGCCTGCAGTGCTCTTTGATGTTCTGCTCCTTGATCTCCATCCGCAGACGGCTCTTATCTGACTTGCTGGCATTAGCATTACCCGTGTTGGGTGCTGCACCAGCACCCGGTGAGAGATGCTGTCTGTCCTGAAAAACCCCTCGATTTGGATTAATGAGCAAAAAAGTACCTGAAATAGCTGAGTCAAAGGTTGCTTAAATATGAAGATGGGGGAAACGGAGATGATGTGTAAGTGTCACAAGTATGCTCATAGCTAAGTTTGACAGGTTACCTGACAGTTAATATCTCTGTTAGTAAGAATCAGGCATTTAAAAAAAAAAAAAAAAAAAAATACCAAAAACCCACCAACAAAGTGAAATCCCTGTAACATCCTCTGCACCGCAGGAGTCATCTTGTGCAGTGACTAATGCTTGCTCCGTGGCAGCGGGACTATCCTGCTGATTTCTTTTGAATAAAATGAACAAATACGTAGTAATAGAAAAGTCTCATCTCCGCTATCAATTTAATTTTGGCGAGACATCCCTTGAGCCTCTTGTAACACATCTTTACGAGCGGGAGCCAAGCTGAGGTCCTACCTGCGCTTGGAACAAACAGATCTGTTCCCTGTGAACTGGTCAACATCTATGGTGCGGCCACTGAGCTGTTGCGTTTTTCATACAAATGGGCTTTAAATACAGCTCACTACGGGAGATGGTCCTGCAGTCTATCAGTCAGTCTTTTCTGATGCCTTTTTTTTCTTTGTCGTAGTTTAATCCTCTCTGTGTTGGGAAATGCTGTCCCCGCTAGCATGAGGCAGGTATTGGTGGAATTTCTGCTCATCGATTTCTATTTTAGGCTCTGGTATAATTTGTTCGCCTGAGGGAAGCGCTGAAGAACGTGGCACGGGAGCAGAGCTGGTGCCGTGGGATGAAAGGCACGATGGTGCCCTGTTCCGTCTCCGTCTGGATGGGTCTGACTTTCCATCTTGCAGCGAGGAGAAGGGAAATCATTCCTGCAAGAACTCTTCCAGAGTCTCTTCTTGCTCGGTTGCCAGCAGTGGTGAAGAAAGTAGGTCACCTCGTGCTTCAGGGTTACAACAGGATCAAAGGAATTTGTGATACCTCGGGAGCTTGCAGGGGGAAGGATGGGTGTGGGCAGTCTAGCTCTCATGATTACGCTAACGAAAATAGATCTTTCACCTCTCTTCAGGGAATATTTGGGTTTTGGAGAGTGCATGGTGCTGCTGAAACAATGCTACTCGGCTGGAAAGCCACTAGCTGGAAAAGGCTGAGGAACATTTTCTAGGCAGGAGAGGTGGCCTTTGCCTTCTGCTGCTGCTTGCTGTGGTTTGGGTGACTCTGCTTGGCGGCGGTGGCTCCTTTGAGCTGCACGGTGACTCTCTGCCTCTGGCTTCTGCTCCCATCCCAGCCTTTGGACTGGGTTATTGATGCTGACAGTGCAATGAAATTCATCCCTGCACATGGTTTATTCAAAGGGGAAAAAATATAATCGTTTAAGCTTGAGTAAACTGCAAGGTGAGTTGGCTACATCGCCCCAACCAGCCAGCTATGGTGGAGGAGCTCCGTAGGAGCTCTTGATCGTTCCCTCCACAACCTCCTCCCTCCCACTGGCAGCTTCCCCAAAAAGACATTGAGGGGCTGGAGCGTGTCCAGAGATGGGGAATGAAGCTGGTGAGGGGTCTGGAGCACAAGTCTTATGTGGAGCGGCTGAGGGAGCTGGGGTTGTCCAGCCTGGAGAAAAGGAGGCTGAGGGGAGACCTTCTCGCTCTCTACAACTACCTGAAAGGAGGGTGTAGCCAGGTGGGGGTTGGTCTCTTCTCCCAAGTAACAGGCGATAGGACAAGAGGAAATGTCTTCAAGTTGCACCAGGGGAGGTTTAGATTGGATATTAGGAAAAATTGCTTCACTGAAAGGGTTGCCAAACATTGGAACAGGCTGCCCAGGGAAGTGGTTGAGGCACCAAAAGACGGGTAGACACAGAGCTTAGAGATATGTTTTTTGTCAGAGTTAGGATGATGGTTGGACTAGATGATCTGAAAGGTCCCTTCCAACCTAGGCGATTCTATGATTCCCAGGTGCTTGGAGGGTTTTGCCTGTCCCTGCCTGCAGGAGCTCATGGCTGGTGGCTGTCACTGCTGGTGGATGTCACTGCCTGCGACTCTAGGTGCTGGCTGAAGATGCTGAGAGCCACCCCTGGCTGGTACCCACCTCTGGATAAGGGCACTTCACTGTCGTCTTTGCCTCTGGGGTATCTCATATCAGCCCTGAATTTAGCTCCATGTCATAGCCACATCTGTGCCATTCTGTTGAAGATCACTTGAAAGTACTTGAACTAGTTTCCTCTTTCCTACTGAATATAGTTTCTATGGCTGTAAATGTAGTAACAGCGGGAGATTTGCTGTCATCAATAGGAAAAGTTCTCCTGCAAGTCTCCTGCGGTGGGGAGCTTGTCGTGCTGTTCCTCCCTATGTTGCTAATGGGTTGCGGAGCACCTGAAAAGTTGCATCTCCCCCCTTCTTCTCCTGCCCTTTTTCGACTAGAAGGTGTGTAGTCAGGGTGTCCCTCCTGTGTGCTGGGCATTTGGAGAGGGTGGGTGGCAGGGGACCCCCAGGGAGGAGGACAGCCAGGCTGGCTGTGGCCCTACATGGGGCTTTGAAAGGAGACCGACCTGGGAGCTCTGGGCTGTGGAGGGATGAAGGTCCTGCTGAAGGAGCTCTAGCGGGGCATGTGGTAGCAGGAAGGGACGGCCAGAGGAATTGTCTCTGGTCATCGTTGCTGTTCTTGAAGCAAGATGCTGTAAATCCTCTTTGCTTCTCCCTCTGTCTGTGGCTGTGAAGCGTTTGCCAAACGAGGATGCTGACTCCAGTTGCCATGGCAAACTGCGGGAGTCGGAGCACGTGGTCCTTGTCTGCCTTTGAGATGCCTGTCACAAATTGATCCCGACAGGTACAAGAAAATCCTCATATCTGCTCCATGCTGAGTCCTGGATGTTGATCCTCGCTCTGTCCAAGCTTCAACCACAGTTTAGATGATTACACATTACTGTGCCTGTGTTCCATCCACGGTACCCATGCCTGAGCTTTGCCTACTCACTCTTAAAAGATGGATAAAAGAAGTCGCTTTCTAGAAAATTAGATTATTTACTTCCTTACAGGGATTATCCAGCTCTAGGAACTGAATGAAAAGCAGTTAGCTTAGCGCACAGCATTTCAAGCTTCTCTGCAGAGTTACCAGTTCCTCATTTCGTGCTTGCGAGATTTTTCAGGTCTCGGTGCCGCTGGGGCACAGGGAAACATGGTTATTGAGGATGGAAATGCTCCGTTGTAGTCGGCCTTACAGGATTGTCGTGGGGAGCCAAGTGCTCGGTAACTGCGGGGAAGATGTGCACATGCGTATACTGTGTGGGAGCAGGAGCATCCATCCCTTCTTTGGGAGTTTGGTGGATTTTAATGTTAAATACCAGAATTAAGGTCTAAGCGTGGCTTCATCTTACTGGTTATTTGCCCTTCTCAAAAACCAGGCTACTCTGTCGGTGCAGAACTGACCCAAATCTGTCCCTGTTTTCCAACAGGCAACAGTACGTCTGTGTTGAGAACCCTTGGAAATTTCCATCCACACTCGAGCGTTACGGTAGCGATTTGAGGTAAAGCTCTTATGCAATATGGGATCTACAAATGGGCAGAGGTCAGCTCACCTGTATTACTGCTACGAGCTGCAAATAATTCTGCAAGTTCTCATTCAGTAACAGTTGTGTAATCATTAAGACGATCAGTCTCCAAGATAAATACTGTAAAGATAAGGCAGTGTCAAATGAGTTTGCCTTTGCCTTTATTGCTTTTTTTAAAACAGCTGACCGTGGGTGCTGGCTACGCTGGGGTCTTTCCTTGCACAACGCCATTGTGCAGCACCAAAATACTTGGTTATAACTTTTTTTTATAGCCATCCAGTGGGAAGTCTGTCCCATAAAATGTACCGGCACTGATTCAAGAGAGACTCCACATGTGCTCAAGTCCTGCACTTAAGCATTGTTAAATGTTAATGGCACTTGAGCATGTCCTTAAGTGTCTGCTTAAGTGCTTTTTTTGAGTTTGGGTGGCTTGATTTTGGGTGCGATGGTTCGATAGTTCGTATAGAAAAGCAAACGAAAGGCTGCAGATCTGCGAGATGAAAGAGGGAGAAACGGAATGAAATATTGAGGGGGGCTGGATAAAATAGAGGTGTTTTGACTTTTCTGTCCAGATAGACGGACATGGGAAATGTTCGGGAAATGTTCCCTACAGTTCCTAAAAAGGGTTTTTCGAAGCTGTTGCTTATTCTGTGCCACCATTTCCTGTACTAATTGACACAGTTGCTGTTGTCACTTATTTAACAAATCGGTGCAAGCACAAACAAGGACAAAAATAAGTGTCTGCTAATATGAACAGATTTATCCATTCTCATCCCCACGCCTTTTCCCACCAGCGTAGTTTCTATCGAGCTTACTGAGTAAACCTTAGTGCCAAGTATTCAATCTAATTCGTGAGGGACAAAGGGTCCTAAGAACAGGGTTGTTTTCTTTGCACGTTTGTGGCACCTCTAAACAAAAGACAGGTGCCGGAGCGGCCTCTTCTCAGGATGGCACAGGAGAAATGTTGGATGGAGAAATAGCTTAAATCAGGTCTGTAGCAATCACTTATTACGTGTGATGGAAAATGTATTGTGCTCGAGAGTTGTCAGTGCAGGAAAGCCACAGCTCAGGGTAGACAGAAGAGAAATCCAACACCACCTCTGCCAACTCGTAACGATAAATATAGATCGTGTGTATTGCTGCTGTAAACCTTTGCACGGAAGAGTCCACGCAGCCCTGAGCGTGCCGAGGTGATGCCGTTCCCTTGGGGCCTCGGAGGACCTGTCAGTCCGGAGTTCTTTGCTTTGCCCGTGGTCGTCTTGCCGGTGGTGTGATGTTCTGACCACCCTGAACAACCCTACGTCCCTTTGTCTTGCACCCTATTCTGGTGCTTCTCAGTGTAGTACGGCTGGAAAACTTCAGAGAATTCCAATGTGGCTAGTATGTATTTTGCCTGCCGGCCCTCCCACACTGCCAGGTCCGGTTCTGCTGCTGTGTGATGATTTGGGGATGAGCCAAGTGATCGCTCGGCCTCATTTGTCCGTCAGGAGGTTCAGGTCGGATTTATGAACTCAAGAGTGCTTTAGGAGCCACAGCTGACAGGTGCTGAAAAAATCATCGTTATTTTACTGTTTTGGCTTTGTCCCTGTTTTTAAGGTTAACCTGAATTACGTGCATTATTTCCCCGTGTGACCGTCCTCACACCAAGGCAGTGGTGAGAGAACATCAGAGAACATCAACGTTCCCTGGACTCCAGGAAGAAAGGCAAGAAAGTTCCAACCCAACTGTTTCGTTAGCGGCACATCATCCATGGCACTGCAAAAACTGTTTCCGAAGCCCGGGCAGCCCTGGCTGGCCCTTGGTGCGGAGCCGCTTGGCTGGAGCTCCTACCGACGGGGGAAACGCGTTCCCTCAAGACCACACTTCTGTTTTGTTGTTTCGGACCTGTGCTTAGTAATAATTAATTCCTTTGTTGCCTGAACACAGAGCATTTCCTCTAGAAGGCTCAGGCAAACATCCCTGCTCCCCCGAACAATAATGGTAAATGTTTAAAAGCCAAGGACGCGTGGTTAATCTTCACTTTTGGGTTGTAACCTCCCAGTGCTCCGAAGCCGTGGCTCCGCTGGGAGACATCTGCGGCAGCCTTTGTGGCCGCGGTCCAGGCGTGATGGCATCATTGTTGACAGCGTTCCTATACCTTATATGTGGCAGCAGCGTCTGGTAGGGACCATTTTGCTGCCTCTGCCCTGGCCAGGGACCGGCTCTCAGGACTTGCCCACACTGCCCGGCTCCACTGCCTGGCGCTGCCGGTGACCTGGGGCAGCTCAGCCGCCTCCTGGTGCACCCGTGGGATGGCAGCAACATTTGTACGGCGCTTTGAGAGCTGCTGGTAAGAAGCACCAGATGAAATATGGACGTGTGTTGCATTTCTCTCTCATAATAGATACCCCGCAAAATAAATGAAATCTGGATTGCTTGTGCCCAAGTTAAAATCCCTCCCAGTGAAACCCTCGTCTGGTTGCGCTGGGGAGGCATAGTGACGGATGGATTTGGTGTTCCTGTTGGGAACTGGCTCCCGGTTACTGTGCTCTGTGAGCTGATGAGGTTGAATCAGGTATTTTCCTGTTCCATATGTCCATGCAGGGGGTTCAACGAGGAGCCCCTGAGGACCAGCCAACCCCACCACTCACTCTCCATATTCCAGATTTCGATGGCCTGCTGCCAAGACCTTTTGTCTGTAGGAAACAAGCTCTCAGGAGGGGAAGTGAGCTGACAGAGGCTCGTTTAGAGGTGTCTGAACCGGGAGTCCCTCATAGCTCTGACCTGACCCTCGTCTGGTGTGTGGCCAGCAGCAGCCCTCCCCGGGACAGGCGAGTGGAAATTTCCTTCCCATCCCCGGTGTCTTGTGAAAACATCATAAAACATCCGCGGTGTTCTTTACCCTTGCTTACGAGAGGGGAAAAAAAAAAAAAAAAAAAAATATCTATAAACCCCAATCCTTAATTACCCACCACAAACACGAAACGCTGCAGGCGATTGCTCAAGGAGGTGCGATGTGGCAGCGGGTGGGCTCAGCCCCCCTCAGGCAGCTGCCGTGTTACCGCTGATCGGTGCAAGCTGTGCCGCAGGGACCCATGTTCTGGCATCGCCAGGGTGATTCCTGCCGTGCCCATCGCCGCACGGACGGTGCCACGGTGCCCAATGTCCCCTGCCAGGCTGCAGCACCGTGGCTTCAATCTGGCTTTCCAGGCAGTGATGCCTTACAGGCTGTGCTGGGGATTCGGGGAGGTTTTGGATTAAGGGTCGGATCAATGACAGCTTTTGAAGCTGCCGGGGGATCCCTAGACCCCCTGGCCAGCAATCCTTTATTGGAGAGCAGGGCATGGGGGATACAGAGCATCAGAGCTGGCTCATGCGGCTTTAGGAGCTCTGGGCAGGACGTGGGCTGAGGTTTAGAGGGATCGGCTTTGACTGTGGTTCAGGCCGGCTTCCTTGGTAAGCCGAGGCAATTCGCCCACTTCACCTGCTCCCTGGGGTCTGTAGGAAGAGGTTCAGCCATACGTCTCCCTGTGCCCATGCTGTCTTTAAGGATTTAAAGCCCCTGAAGTGTTACTGCAGTAGCACAAGGTAAATCCCGTGTTTGCCCTGCACGAAGGTGACCAACGTTCGGCAGTTTTTTGAAGGAGGCGTCTGCCCTCCGCGCCTAACCTCAGCCACTGCTCTGAGCCCCCGGCTGGCTCCGTGGGGCTTCAGTTTGCCTCCCCCCATGTCAGCATGGGGGCTCTGGATGCCCTTTCCCGAGATGCAGCATTCCCCCTCTCTCCTCGAGCATCCCCTTCCGCACACATTTCAGAGCTCTAATTGCACCGTGCCGGGAAGGGCTTTAGTCTCTTGTGTTACGCCTGGGTTTAAGCTTAATTACAGAGAGCTAAGCCTTGGCCAGGAGTGATTTTTCACAGGCAGTGGGTTTTTTCCTCCCCAGAGCTACATAAGCTGTTTTCCAGGGCGCTGCTGGCTGCGTGCGTGCCCCCGTGCCTGCGATGCTGTAGTCCTCCGGGCACACGCTACCCCTTGGCAGCAGGAGCAGGTAACAGCCGCGCAGGGAAGCAGCCAGCTGGGCTTCGCACAGGTGCCAGCGCGCTGGGTACCTACATGAAAGGAATCACGTCCTGAGCCTTGGCAGAAAACCCTAAAACAAGAGCAACACCACCACCAACAAAAAAACCTGCGGGGGAAAAAAAAAACCAACCCAAAGCCTTGAACCAAGGAATGGCAGTAATAAAGAGCTTTTATACTCCTGGGGGCTGGCCTATCAGCTTTTATTGCCCCCTTTTTTTTTTTTTTTTTAGCAATGCAAATCCAATCCATTTTTTAGAGCCTCCCATCCGCTACCTCTTCACACAGGTCAAGGGGAGCCTGCCAGCCTCTCGGCGGGACAAGAGGGGTGCTCCTCGAGGGTCCTTGTCCCTGTACCAGGGCCCCTCAGATACATGAGCCTCCACCTCCGGTTTCTCAAGTCCTCCAGTCCGCAGCATCTCCTCGATCGTGCTCGTGGCACTGACTGTGACCAGGAATCTGCCTGCTCTGCTCCTGCCCCGCTCATGGCCGCTGACGAGCGTGGTCACTTCCCAGCAAAGGAGACGATGGTGGACATCGACATCAAGGCCAAGCCCTTGCAGCCTCACTGGTACGAGCGCTACGTCCAGCCCTGCGTGGCGGAGCTGCTGGGCAGCGCGCTCTTCATCTTCATCGGCTGCCTCTCCGTGGTCGAGGACACGGAGGGCACGGGGAGGCTGCAGCCCGCCCTGGCACACGGGCTGGCCCTGGGGCTCACCATCGCCATCCTGGGGGACATCAGGTAAGGGGGGTCCCCCCACCGCCCCCTCTGCACCCCCTCACCGGGGGTGGCACGGTCTCTGCCCACTGCTGGCACAGTTTCTGTGCGTGGACGGGAGGAGATGCTCGTGTCTCCCCCCACGCTGCCTTTAGGATCTTTCCTGTTCCAATATTGTTGAGCGCAGCGACGCTGCACTGCCATCGAGCCTCTCGGGTAACGGCGTGGCTGCTTGGGTGGTGGTCGTCCATAACGCCTTGCGTTTGGGAGCATTTGCTTGGCTTTTGATTGCAACGTTTTATTTCTAGCCCCTTTTAATAAAAACGGTCGAAGCTGAAACACAAGCATTGCTTTGGAAAGCTGAGACGTTTCCTTTTCAGAGGAAACATTTTGACCCGAGTATGCTACTCCCCTGTGTATTTTCAGGTGAAAAATTTGGATTCCATTTACAACTGGTTTCAGTTCCTCAAAAGCAACATTTAGACAAATCTGCTCATTGAAAATGGTGTTGTTTGACGCTAAGATACAGATTTATCCTGAAGGAAGAAGCTGAAATGGTCCCTGTGGGGTTTCATTCCTGTCCCTCCGGTTGGCTCTGCGCAGCCCAGGGACAGGGTGGCTCCAGACTGTCCCCCCGCGAGGCTCCGGGCTGGGACACAAACCTCCCCTAACCGGGGAGGGTGGCATGGCAGGGCTGGCGTGTGAGCCCTGGCGCCCACAGCAAACTGACTGATAATTTATCACCTCCTGATTAGGAGGGATAACGCCGCGGGGTGAAGTTGTGCAGTGGGGACTCCGTGACCCCGGGGTGCGTGTCCCAGACGCCCTCAGCACAGGGGAGCAGGATGGGGGTGCTTTGTGATGAGGGGCTGCGAGGGCATCCTGGGGGTCCCCTGTGAGCTCTGAAGCTGGGAGGAGCCAGCTCAGGGTCCTGGGCAGGGACATGTTTCAGCCAAAAGCCAGGTTTTAGAGATTTGTGTCCAGAGGGGCTTGGAGAGGAGCCTGGCTTGGGACAAGGGCTCGCTGGCCCGGCTGCCGTCCTCGCCGCGGGCTGCCGGGTGCTCCGGCCAGGGTTTATTTACAGACGGGTCTTCCTTTAGCTCCCACCCCTCCCACCCATCCCAGGGGTATTTGTAGCCAGGGCCTTGTCCAGCTGAGGTGTCTGCTAACCTAAACAACACAACCTCTCTCTCTCATATGATGGGTCTTTAATTACAGCTGAAGAATAAGATGTAATTATAGTTCCTAGACACTCTGACTCATCGGCTTCACCAGCAATTATTATTAGGGCTGATTGGTTATGAAACTTGTTCATTAACGCGTGTCTCGTGGTAATCTGCTTTAATTAGAAGGTATCTGAGTTTGTCTTGCATGTGGTCTTCAAGATGAATGATTTAGGTCCTGTAACGAGGTGAGCACCGGCTGCTGCCAGCCCTTCCCAGGGCCGTGGTGGGCAGCGTGAGGGGGATGCGGAGAGACCTGGGCGCCTTTGCATCTGCACTGAGCTTGGGGAGATAAACCCTGAAAATCCCAGCAGCGTCCAGCAGCGCTGGTGTGGCCGGGAGGTGGCCTCAGCCCTGCCCCACAGCACTTGTCCCCTTCCCTCCCTGCCTGGGGACACATCCCCTATGCGGGGAGCAGCACCAGAGCACTTAGCGAAGGAAATTGGTGTCAGAGCAAGGGAACTCGGCAGTCAGGCTTTCTGTTGGTTTTCCCGTCTTTGATTTGGGCTGTCTGTGAGCTGACAACGAGCGGTTCTTGGGGAGAGGCTGCGCGGGGTCCCGGTCTCCGCTGAGGGAAGGACATTCAGCCCCTGCCCTCCCAACGAGTTTCCCCTGCAGCTGCTCCCAGGCAGGGTACCAGCTTCGCCGGCACCTCTCCTCCTTCCCCCCGAGCAGCAGGGATGGCTGCCACAAGGATGTAACAGGGAATGACTTTCCTCCCTGAGCCTTTGCCCCCGGAGGAGCTGCTCCGGAGAGCGCTGGTGGCCGGGCTGTGCTGCTGCCACAGGCAAAGCAAGCTCTTGCTGGGGAGGGGGGGCAGCAGTGTAACCCCCTGTAACCAGGACTTAGGGCAGGGCTGTGGTGCACTCCACATCCCGCAGCACCCAGCAACATCTGGAGAGACCCCTTCTCCCTGCACCTCCCCTGGCAGTGCTGTGGTGGCTCCTGGAAGCACCTGGGGGTCTCTGTAGACCCACCCCCAAATCCTGTCCTTGAAACTGCACCAGGGCAGCTCCTGTCCCCGCCAGCCCCGTAGGAGGGGTTGGGTACCCCAGCGTGAAGATGCTCCTGCTTGGAAGCAGTAACTGCAGAGAAAGGAAATGGCCGAATTCTGCTCTTCTGCAGTGCGTAGCACCTTCTCACGGGAAGGACTGAAGAAGCATTTGCGGCTCCAGCCCACGGCGAGTGCAGCGCTCCAGGAGGGAACCCCGTGGTGGGGGGGGAACCCCACCCTGGGGGTGAACCCCTCACTGATGCTCCTCTCTCCTTTGCAGCGGAGGCCACTTCAACCCTGCCGTGTCCTTGTGCGTGTGGCTGGTCGGTGGGCTGAACATCACGATGCTCATTCCTTACTGGCTCTCCCAGCTCTGCGGAGGGATGATAGGAGCCGGTCTGGCAAAGGTACGGACACCCGGAGAGTCTCTTTAACTAACGCTGGGGTGCAGGGGCTGCCCCCTGCTCTGCCAGAGCCCCAACCTGCTGCCCAGCCCCAGGGTCTCCAGCAGCAGCAGCGCATGTGATGGGGAGGGCAAGGGGGGCTTGGTACATCACTTCGGCGTGTAATTAAGAGCGCTGGTTTCTCACAAGGTGACATGGCTCAGAAGTTTGCTGTGTGGGGTTTGTCTTGGGGCCAGGGCACCCGGTTCCTCCTCCCAGGTCTGTCAGGCTCTGACTGCAGGACTCGGACACCTTGCCCCCCCGCTGCAGGCTGGAGCCTGGCAGTGCCACGCAGATGTGGGGGTGCCGCCTCTGCACGGCGCTCTGGGGCCCGGCTAATTAATTCTCAACGGCAGCTGCTCTCAGGAGGTTTGCTATGGCGTGCTAATTAGGCACGGAACGATGCACGGAACCTCTGCAGCTCCGGCCCTGTTCACACGCGGTGTTTGCCTGCGGTACTACTTACGGCCCTGCACCGTAAGGTTAATTTCTGTCCGGTGCTGCCCGTTCCTGGCACCCAGGGTGCTGCACCCAGCAGCACGGTGCCGTTTGGCCGCTGCAAACCTCTCGGCGGCCAGGTGAGGCTCATTCCGCCAGGAGAGCGGTGGCCGGCTCATTATCTCAGGAGACGCTAAGAGCCTTCGCTAATGAGTTTATATTTGCCAGGCGCTTAGGGCTGGCTTTCAGGAGGAAAGTGATGAGATTAGCTCCTCTTTAACCTGATGCTACGCCCGCCCACGCTCTCCTGACAGTGAGCACATATGCCCCTTAAAGCCCACAATATGGAGCGTGGACGGCACAAACAGGGCTCCCCCCCGTGCAGGCCGTGGCGGCGACTGAGCGGTACGTGAATGCCAGCGGAGGAGCCTTCAGCAGCATCATGGCCGACGAGCAGATCCCCTCCGTCCTCGTGGGCGAGATCGTCATGACCGCCTTCCTGGTCCTCGCGGTCTGCATGGGCGCCGTCAATGGGAAGACCAAGACCCCGCTGGCACCTTTCTGCATTGGCTTCACGGTCACGGTCAACATCCTGGCGGGGTGAGCTCGAGAGCCCTCTCCCCATACGCATTCCCACCGGCCAGTCCATGCCATCCGCTCCAGCAGGGGGTCAGGATGGGACCACCGGCTGTGGGGATGGAGCTGGTGCTCAGAGCTGCCTGGGGTGCTGGCTGAGCAGAGTCCCCGGGTTGGGGGGCAGAGCTCTAAGCGCCAGCTCCCCACATCAGGGCTTACCTCCTTCCCTCCCCGGCTGATACAGCTGCTGCTGCGTCCTGCGCCGGGGAGGGGAGAGTGCCCATGCCTGGGACGGGATGGGATGCAGTGGGATGGGATGGGATGGGATGAGGTGGGATGCAGTGGGATGGGATGGGATGTGCCCCCTCACAGCACAGCACAGGACCTTCTGGCTAGGGAACATGAGGCTGGCCGAACACGCTGCAGCGGCCGGCGAATAAGCCCACTGGCCCCCTGATGTTTTTGGGGAGAGCTGCTGGGTGCAGGAGAGGCCGGTGGCTGGAGCCCAGCGCGTGGCAGCGGAGCCTTCGCAGCCATCACCAGTGCCTGCCACGGGCTGATAAAACCGAGAGGCTGCACGGGCGGTGTTTGTTGTAGGAAGCCCTGAGCAAACAGGAGAGGGTTTATCTGGAGCCGTTCCTCGCCGCGCGTCCTCCTGCCTGCTGGAAACGCTGCCAAGCCCAGCCTCGGCGCAGGCGGGCGTTTCGGGCGAGCAGCCTGCGTCTTGTGCCACTGCGATCAGATAACGAGCGCACGCAATTATGAATGTTAATAGGTTGTTTAGTTAAGGCAGTGCCCCCTCTAGCGGGATTCAGAGCTCTTATTTAAACACTGCACAAACCTCGTGTGCAAATATTTATCTGTTGCAGTTTTCTTTAATCTGTAAACGCTATTGTCTCTCCTGCCCCGCTCCGCTACCTACGCGTGGCGCGGAGCTTTCCCTGTTTAAAAGCCCGGTTCCCGGTGAGCCCCAAAATAGACTCGGCACTGATGCTTCCACCCTGTGCCAGGTTTTCCCCAATAGTTTGCAAAGGCAGGTACCTGCCGGTGAGCAGCCGCCGTGGACTGGGATGGCTGGGATGTTCCCTGTGCTGCAGCAGAGCCGGGCTCAGGTCTTGGCTTCCTTTCGCTGCCAGGGCAAACTGTCCCCAGGCACCAAGCAGCCGTGCCTGGATGGGGACCAGGGTGGTCTGAGCCTGCCACCCACCCAGAGCAGGGCCAGACCCCTGGCAAGGAGCCCCGGGAGGGGTACGCTGCCGCCCCTTCCCAGCCTGTGCATTGCCCCATCCAGGGAATGAGGGGGACGGGTGCCGGTCTCGTGTCCCGCAGGGCTGACACAACTGGTTTGTTCCTCTTTCAGAGGTGGCGTGTCCGGAGCCTGCATGAATCCTGCCAGAGCCTTCGGGCCAGCTCTGGTAGCAAACTACTGGGACTATCACTGGGTTTACTGGGTAGGGCCCACGGTTGCTGCCCTCCTTGTCGGTTTGCTGGTGAGGTACGTTATGCCCGGAGCGGGAAGGAGAGCGGAGCCAAACAGGCTGACCCCCCCTTCCCACCCTGCCGCCTCCCCGGTGGGCTCTGCCCTGCTCGCTGCCCGGCTGCTTCCCTGCTCCCTGGGTCAGGGCTGCAAGTAGCCACTTTCCAAGAGATGTCCAAGGGTGGGAGACTCCTTCCCCTTCCCCTTCCCACGAGGACAAGGGCGACAGCAAAAATCCAACCTGTCCCAAATCCATGTTTGCTCTATCTGTTTGCTCTTGTGTGGCGATTCCAGGCTTGGGCTGGCGCTGGGCTCTTGCTGTTGCTGGGTTTCTGTTTCATGCTTGCAATGGCAAAAACGTTGACTCCAAGTTTCTCTCTCTCACCTCCCCAAAGGCTCCTCCTCGGCGACTGGACCATCCGCCTGCTCCTGAAGTGATGCCAGGCGTGGGGGTGCGCGCGTGCCGTTGTTGCTGACCTGCCGCGGGCGGCCGGTGCAACTCAGCACAGCGGAGTGAAGCCCCCTGCTCCTCCTCCTCACCATCCCACCTCCTCTCTGCGTCTCCCAGGCAGCCCGTGCTCGGGAGATGGTTCACTTGCCGCTGCAGGGACGATGGGGGGCAGCCCAGCCAAACCGGGCAGCCCTGTGCTGGCGGCAGGGCCGGGCGGCACCGCTCCCACCCCGGTCCCCAGGGCTCTGACAGCCCCTGCCATGGCTGCGGGACTGGCTCGCCAGGAGCATCCTCTGACCCACACCAGCACCCGTGCTGTCCCAGCCTCCCCCGGCATCGGCCGTGCACGGCGTCCATCCCACCAGGGCTGTGCTTGGGCACCTGCGGTGCTGGGGAGCCCTGTGCCCTCTGGGGTGGGCACCACACAGGGGGTCCGGTGTGCGTGGCTGTGCCTGGCAGCCCGGTGCCGGGCCGCTCTCCAGGAGCATCTCCATCTCCCCGGGGCGAGCAGTGAGAGCTGCTGGTTCCCAAACGCCCTGTGAGGAGCCCGCCGTGATCCTGCTACAGCGGCGAGAAGCTGAGTCAAGCAGCCGTGCCTGGGGACCGTGCGGCATCGCTCGCCAGCACTGACATTTATCACTTTCTAACTTCTCCATGACAATATTAACTCTGAGGCCCGACGCAACCACCTTCCTCTGCCCTGGCACACGCCTGCGGGAGCTTCCCAGCCCCGAACATGGCAGTGGGTGCTGCCAGGCTCTGTACCCTGCCCCACACCACTCCCGGCATTTGTCTCCCAGCCCAGCATCTCTGCTCTCTCTCCACCAGCATCCAGCCCGCGGGGAGGCAGTGCCCCAGCATGGCAGGGTGCTCCTCCAGCTTGTGCTGTGGCTTGGCTCCTGTCCCTTGGGCAGGTCCCGGATGACGCCAATTGGCTCTTGCCTATGGCCTGCCACGTAGAGGGGATGATGAGAGCAGGGAGCTTTGGTCGCAGGCTGATTTCTGGGATACGTCTCAGCAGCAGGAGAGCATCTGCCAAGAGCTTGGGGTTGGTCCGTCCCTCCCATGGCAGAGATGAGTGCTGGGGGCCAGGGGGCGAGGGGAGGGGGCTGCCCAGCCCCGGGGAGGGGGCTGCCTTGGCGGAGGGAGCTGCTGCCATAAGCAGGCGGAGTCGGCAGAAGGAGAGTGATGGAGCTGTGTGGGCAGGGGGAGAGGAGCCAGCGCAGCAGCTTTACGTCAGCCGGGTATCCGTCCCCTATGGCAGCTCTGCCCTGACTCATCGTGCGGGCTCCCCAGCCTCCCCCGGGGTGGTGGTGGGGGGATAATTCATAGGGACCCCGTTCCCACTGCTCAGAGGGCTTGTTGGGTGGTAATCTGGCACACGAGCGGCATTGCGGGTACTCCCAGCTCCAGCAGGGAACCCCTCAACTTACCTGGGTTGAGTCACTCCTAATTTTGCAGACTTTTAACTCGGGAAATGCCTGTTGCTTTCCCAGCCCCTACAGGTGTGGCTCTGAGATGCCCAGAGGAGAACCCTGGGCAAAGCAGATGCTTCCTACCCTTCCTCACGGGCTGCTCCACCCAGGGGCAGAAAAGCTGTTGCTGTGGCAGGGAGGACGTTCCCGCTTTTCTGATGTCCCTGCGGGGCTGGCAGAGCCCTGCACAATGTCACCTCTCTATTTTCAGCTGGCTTGTTTTTCTTTCCCCAGCCCGGGAGGTGACCCCCACATGCGCGCGCACACACACACACACACACACGCATGCACAGAGTTGTATTTGTTTTTAGAAAAGGGCAAGGTTGTAGAGACGCTGAAGTGAGGAAATGCCAGAATTAAAGCATCCCTGACCCAAAGTGTGTGTATTTGCCTTCAACCTTCTGCCGGGGCTGGGCAGGGGGACAGGGTACCCCGGGGTGGGCAGCGCAGCCCCCAGGTGAGCCGGGGTGCAGGGCAGCTGCTCATTCAGGAAGGAAAATGATGCAACCCACAGAAGGAGACAAATAGCATGAAGAAGTCACTAGGACGGTTGTCATGGCAACGCCACCAAAAAAAAAAAACACGCCAAACCAAACACAGAGCAAAGTCACTCCTTCCTTCCTAGAGGGACCCCGGGGGGGCGTGGGAGCAGGTGCTGGTGGGAGCTGGGTGCTGTGGGGAGCCACCCTGGGGGCCACAACCTGCCCCGGCCCCCACTCGGGGCACAGACCTCGGCGGGAGCGGGGCTGCAGGCAGCTGCCGCGCTCGGGCACGATGGGCGCCCACCTTCCCCTTTCGAGAGGAAGCACAGCCCCGCGACGCCGCAGGAAACACGCTTATGGCTGCAGCTGCCTCTGCATGGGGCTGGCTCCTTCCTGCACCCCACCTCCCTCCAGCACCCCGGCTCCCTCCTGCACCCCGGCTCCTTCCTGCACCCCGGCTCCCTCCTGCACCCCAGCTTCGGGGCTCTTCTCCCGGCGGGTGCGGGGACAGGGTCCCACGGGAGGCGACGCTGCTGACCGCTGCTGGAGGTCCCCAGGCGCAGGCGAGGGGGGCAGGAAGTGGGGTGTGTGTGGGGGGTGGCCCATGCACAGCCGCGTGTGCTTCCCTGTTCCGCTGTTGATGCGTTCAGCACGCTCGTTTTTAATTTGTCAGGGTGACTTTTAATAAAGCATCTGTAACACTGCGTTGTTTTTTTCCTGGGTATTATTAAAGAGCTTAATTTATGCTAATTAAATACCAATTAACTTCCAAGCACTTAATGTGCTTTAAGGACATAAAATATGTCTCATTCCCATTCAATTAAATTTGCATCAGGCCTGGACATGGGTCTGCACCGTGTTTTTGTCGGCACATGGATCTGCCGCAGAGCCGGGACATTGCCCGGTGTTTTCCAGGTTCTTTGCGCCTGTTGGGATGGAGATGCCGCTCGGGAGCAGGGCAGGCGTGGGGCACCGATGCCGTGGGTGCCTGTACCTAATGGGGTGGTAATTGCCGTGGTTTGGGTCTGGCTAGGACAGGGACACTCGGATCCCTGCGTGATGAAACGCTGGGGGAGCCCAGGGCACCGCCTGGTCCACGAGAGCCACGCAGGGCTCAGCAGACGTCGTGCATGTGCTCGCCCGGGCGCCGTCGGCTGTGGCTGGTGCCAGCGCTTTGGGGACACATGGAAAAAAAACAGGGTGTGCTCTGGGAACAGCATCAGAAGGGTGTTTGTCTGTCCCTGTGTCTGCCTGAGCACCTCCAGCCCTCACACTGCAGCTCTTTCACCGAATAAATACCCTGGTTAAACATTGACCAGGGGAAGGAAGCCGCGCTGCTGCCTGCGGCCAGGCTCCCCGCTGCCAGCCCGCCCGCAGGGAACAGCCCCGTGTTTGTCCGCGGCGGGAGGCCCCTGACGAAGTCCCGAGGGCCGCGGCACGGCCACCGAGCCACGCTGCTCGCCCGCAGCTAGTGTCCGGCAGCAGATGACCACGACCTCGGCTTGTGGCCCCAATTCGAGCCGGGTCCCTGCCCAGCCTGCATGACCCCCCCCCCAGCCACGCAGGAGCTCTCACCATGTTTCACGCCTTGCCCTGCGCCCCGACCCGCGGCCATCCCCCCGGTCCCCGGCGAGGGTAGCTTTGCCCACCCTGGCTGGTGGCTGCGTGGGACGCAGCCGCTGGCAGCAACATCACGCTGGAAATAGCTGATACGCAGCGTGCAAATGTGCAAATTAATGAGTCGGTTAATTCGGCTGAGTCTTTCTCCTTCCCCGGCTCTCAGATCTGCCCAGCTCCACTGCGCTGCAGCCCCCCGCCAGGAGCAGGGAATTCACAGCCGGTCGGGCAGCACACCGGGCTGCGATGGGGACCCGGGGTGGTAGCGAGGTGCAGCACAGGATGTCCCTGGCCCCGGCATGGTCCTCGGAAGTACGTTGCCCACGCACAGGGTGGCACAGCTCAGCCCTGAGCTCAGTGACGCGGGGCCGTGGCCAGTCTGGGGGGGTTCCCTGCTCCCCTGCTGAGCCAGGGTGGGATGCAGCCCCATATCCCCTGGGAACACCCCATGGTCATGATTGTGCTTGGCTATAGCCGTAATTGCAGCCCTGCCTCAGCAGGCTGGTCCTCGCTGAGGACGGCAGCTCATCCCCGCTGTCTGCGGGAGTGGGGGCGAGGGGCTGGCAACCCCCAGGCCCGCGACGGATGAAGCAGCCGGGAGGGATCTGGGATCCCAAACACTGACGCTGCAGGACCCAATCCCTTATCGCAGGAGACCTGGCTCCATCGCTGCGACGATGCTCGAGTGCCCCTGAGCTCAATTCCAGGAGAGGGACAGGAAAAACGGGCTGAAGCAGCAATAATTCTGCATGTTAGCAATAATCAGACAGCAGCACTCGTAACAAGAAGAAATCACCCGGGCCGTGAGCTCAGCGAGGCGCCGGGTGGTGCTGGCCCCGTGGTGGTTATTTGCTCGGCGGTGGAGCCTCACCGGGCGATGTTTCCCTGCCTGTATTGCTGCTCCGGGCTCACAAAAGGCTTTTCATTCGTGGGTAGAACAACGCCTCGCTGTTCCCCTCCACCCACTCACCCGCCACCCCTGACCCTGCAGTCCAGGAAAGGAGGAACCCCCAGATTTTTGCCTTCCAGATTCTCCTCTGAAGAAGGATTAGGGGTGTCTGTGCTCCCCCAAAGCTGCTTCTTAAAATAGCAGCATCCCCGAGCAGAGGCAGCACATCAAGATGCCAAGAGTGGCTGCGGCGAAGTATGATGGATGAATGCTTTTTGGAACATGCCCCGTGAGAGCATCTGGGAATTCTCACTTTGCTCTGCTGTAAAGGTTTTATTTGCCAGTCTACAGATGGAAAAATCACAGCCTTAAAAATAAAAGGTGATTTAATTCTTTTAGCTCATTTCGTCCATTGGGAGGAACCGCAGTGGCAGGGCGACATGGGCAGCAGCGAGCGGGGACGGCTGGAGGCAGCGGGATGCTCTACCCCTTGCCAGCACCCATGGGTTGAGGCTGGACTCGCTCCCACAGCACCGACCTGCTCCCCGGCTTCCCGGCACCTCCCAGCACCTCCTGGCTCCCTCCTGCCTGCGGAAGCAAACTGGGAAATTCTGGCCCCAGCCTATCTCAAAAAAAACTTCAAAGCTTCGACAAACATGAATTGCACCAAAATCCAGATGCAAGAAGGGCAGCGGTGACACCAGCACAGGGCCGGGGGCGGCTGCAGACCTTTCGTGAAAAAGCCAAGGGATGCGCAGCCCCCCCTCCCCCCCCGGCCTCCTCCGGTGCTCGTGGGTGTTATATGAGCCTTGCAGGGGAGGGGGCACCCAGGGGGGACAACGGCCTTGCGCGAGGAGCTGCATGGGAGCGGGGAGCAGCGCAGCTCCTGCATCCCTCACACTGCAGCTCCTGCATCCCCCTTACTGCAGCTCCTGCATCCCTCGTACCGCATCTCCTGCATCCCTTGTATCGCAGCTCCTGCATCCCTCACACCGCAGCTCTTGCATCCCTCGTGTCTCAGCTCCTGCATCCCTCACACTGCAGCTCCTGCATCCCTCACACCGCAGCTCCTGCATCCCTTGTATCTCATCTCCTGCATCCCTCATATCACAGCTCCTGCATCCTTCACACTGCAGCTCCTGCATCCCTAGTACCACCGGCAGCCCCCAGGGAGCAGGCAGGGCGGCTGCTGCGCCCATCAGGCTTCCAAGGCAGCTCGTAATTTGGCTGGCACCTCTCTTCCAGCCCACCCTGCACTCATCTCCCGGGTCTCTGCGCGAGCCCTGCTTGCCACCCTAGGTGCCGGTGCCATGGGAAGCTCCCCTGGGTGCTCGCTGCCGGGTCGGGGCTCCCTGGGGGTGAGCGTGGCGGTGGCTGTGTGGGCATCGGCATGGGGACACGGGGGACAGCGGAGGTGGGCGATGACGTGCGGAGCCGGTACCGCGCGTGAGCTGGCATCTGTATGTAGGAGACGGGGAGCGAGGCGATGGTAAAGGGAGTGGGAGTCTAAATGTATTCTGGGGAAGCTTTTAAAGCCGTGCCATTAGCAGGGTCCAGGCAGTGCAGATGCGGGGACGGGCGCATGCCCTCCTGTGCTTGGATGGTGCTGGGTTGGAAGCAGCATCCCTCATCACTGTGCCACGTCCCTTGCCGCCGTGCCGCCCTGGAGCACTGCGCCAGCCTCCGCTGCTATATTTACTCTGCAGCCGGAGAACAAGGCACAAATGCCAGAGCAGTCTCCCTGATGATTAGCATATATGCAAAGAGCACTAACGAGCATCACCATCACACACAAAGCTCCCGGGTGCTTCTGTGAACAACCGCATCCGGAGAGCTGAGGGTGTTTCATATGGGGCGGGTGGGGACATCCCCAGCTTGGATTTGGGGGGGCCGACCAAGCAGTCCCAGACCTGACCCCCATGGCAGAGCAGGAGAGACCTCGGAAGGCTGGCGGAAGAGAAATGGGGGGAGAGGGGCTTATCCCTCTACTTCCCACCCCCTGCTTCTGCTTCTACTCCTCATTTTACTGATCTTTCATTTCTTTTTGCCGACATTGGCAGCCCACGCAGGATCCCTGGAGAGGAGCCAGCAGAGAATTGTGCCTCCTGGGAGGGAGCCCGGGGGATTGGGGGGGCTGGGGACCCCCTGAGCCCCACTTCCCCCCAGCTGGTGAGGGAGCCGAGCCGCTCACGGCAGCGGGGGCTGCACCTCCTCTCTACTGAATGGTGACATTCAGCCTAGCTTCCCCCGGCACCAAAGTGTTTCTTTACCCGGCATTACTCGAGCTGGAAGGATTTACATTTTAAAGGATTTTCAAAATGGATTTGGATAGATGTTTATTTCCAAGTATTTTTTTTTTTTCCCCCCAGCTTTTGCCACTTTGAATGTTCGTGGAGAGGAAATAATAAACAGAAACCACACAAGGCAAAGCCTCAGGTAACTAATTTGTGCTCATGCAAATGTGACGAGAGTGGAAGTCCAGGTTCAGACACGTTAACTCCTGACCCTCGCTGTCAGGCTCGCTGTGAGTACTGGCAGTGGAGGCGTGTGAGCAGCCTGCGGTCCCCATCCCCGGGGTCATGGGGGACCTCTCCATCCCCCCGGCTCGTCCCCAACACGGGAAAGCTGCTCTGCTCCCCAGAGGCATGGCCACCGCTGCCCTCCACCCCTGCACCCAGCACCGGAGCCGGCACAGGCTTCTGGTCACCATGGAGACCCGGGAAGAGGATTTTGAACCATGTCGGGGAAATTTTTGCGCCCCCCTCCCCAAGCTGTGCACAGCCTGTTCTCTCGCCGGGCTGCAGCTCTATGCTGCCCGGCCCCATGCAGGGGCTGCGGAGGCAACCGCGCGACCGCACACGGGACCACGTGCCCCATTCCTGTCCCCGTCCCCATCCTCCTCCAAGGTCAGCCACGACGGAGGTCGCTGGTGCTGACCCATGGGCTCTGCTGGGAGCGGGCAGCGCTGAGCCCACCGCTGGCGTGTGCCGGCCCCGGGACAGCGTCCCCTCGCTGAGATGCTGTGCTCTTGAAATGGGCTAAAACCACCTCCTGGCCCCATGCTGGGGCTGTGAGCCCAAGCAGAAGGGCAGTTCCCAGTGGGTTTCTCACCCCTCCCCTGGGATACTTTGGTCCCTTACCAGGACTTCTGTCTGGATGTGCACCCTTCTGCCTTACAGATGGTGCTGGGGCTGTTCAGGGGGCACTGCAGGACCACCTTTGGGCAGGGACCTTCTTCCCTGGGCCAAGCAGAGAGTGGGCAGGAACTCCCAAACCTGAGGTCAAATCTGGCAAGGGGGATCACTGCCTCAGGGCACTCCTCGCTTTCTCCAGACCCCGCGTTATTCCATTGTCCCCAAAACCAAGATTCGCCCACAAGCGGCCGATCCCGATGCTGCTGGCAAAACCCCAAGGAGCAGGTTTTGCTTCAGAAACAAGAGTTTCTATTACTTTTTGCTGGGTTTCTTGGCTTTTGGAGGATAGCAAACTTCTGTTTGTTTGTTTTTTAGCAGCGAGGAATCAGAGCAGCGGGGCTTGCAGGCGTGGAGGTGCTTTGGTTGCGTATCCCTGGCCGTGCCGACGTCGGAGCGAGAGGTGTGAGGGCGAAGGAGCTCGCCGGAGCAGCAGGACAGGCTGGAGCAAAGGCTCGTCGGAAGGGGAATGCTAATCAGGTTCTGTGCTGGCAGCAGCCAGAATGCTGCACAATAAATAGCCATTTTAATTACCGCACAATATTTACAAGATTGCTTCCTCATTTGGGAAATTAAAACAAATGCTCCATCAAAATGATCAACATTGTACAGAGAAGCACAGGGCTGATAAAGAAATACATTGGCTGCTAATGAAAGAGTAATTGGCACCTTGGTGCTGGTGGGGCTTCCTCCTCATCTCTGCAATCATGGTCGAATGATGGCAAGGGGCATCCCCAGCCTCGACAGCACCCGGGCGAGGTGGGGCAGCGATCTCTGAACCAGGGTCCAGGGTCTGAATCCCCCCAGGCCTGCGGTGGGAGGGGGCAGGACCAGTTCAGCCCCTGCAAAAAAAGGACACATGAAGGTTGGGCAGAGGATGCTGAGCTGCAAAATGCCTTTCACATGTTTCTCCTTGCCGCGTCTGTCTGTCTGTCTGTCTGTCTGTCCTGCCCGCTGTTACCACCAGCCAGGAGCTGCCCCCAGCTCTGCCCACTTTGCTGCCCACCCCTGGATGCTATTTCCCAAGCGACGGGTCCTGGCGTCATGTGGTCTTTTGGGACTCAGTCCTCATTTAAGAAAAAAATGGAGACATGGAGAAAATTTCTCAAACTGTAGTCATGGCGGAGCACAGGGCAGAGTGGACTGACCCCCCCCGTTTTTGTTTTCTGAGTGTTTGACATGGCTAACACCGTGGTGGCCCTGGGGGAGGCGGCTATCACCAGCCCCAGCAGCGGTGATGCTGCCGGTCTGGGTGCGACCCGCACCCTGGAGCCCCTCTCCGTGGCGAGGCCACCCTGCAGAGACCCCCCCCCACGCCTGGCCCGGGGCGGGTGGGCGCAGAGGCCGTGGCGGGTCCCTGCCGGGTCCCCCCCCGCCGCGGTCCGCGCATGGGCGAGCATCCCCCCGGCCCGGCCCGGTGGGGGCTGTCCCTGCGGGGCGCGGGTGGCATCTGGGTTGTAGAGAAGCCACCCCCACTGGTACCCTCCCTCCCCCCTCAGCTCCTTTCCCCTTTTCTTCCTTTTTTTTTTAATTTTTTTTTTTTTTTTTTGCAGCGCTCCCGTTGCCATGGGAACGGTGACATTCCCGAGTCGGGCGGAGCGGCCGAGCGGTGCGGAGAGAACCCGCGGCTGCCCGGGGCTCCCCGGACACGGGTTGGGGCTCCACGGGTGGGGGGCTCCCCCTCGGCGGCGGCGGGGCCGGGGTCCGCGGGTATCCCCCCCCCTCCACCCCCACCGGTGACCCCCGGCCGCCCAGCGCTCGCCTTCCTTCCCCTTTCCCTTCCCCTTTCCCGTACTAATTACAGCCCATTTCAGCAGCTTCCACCGTTTGGTGATTAAAGCCGAGAGCAGCCCCCGCTGCCCCGGCAAAGGCTGCGGGGTTCGGAGAGCAGGCGGGACACCCCGCTGCCGGTGCTGGGATGCACCAGAAGTGGGTCAGGCAGGCGGCTTCCAAGGTCATTTGAAAAAGCAGCAGGATTTAATTAGCAGCAGGATACCTGCTGACAGTCCAGCAAGTCATTTCAGGGGAGGAGATTCCACCTCGAATGAATCGTGGGGGGGGAAAGGGCGGGGAGAAATGGCAGGATGGCCCTTGATATGCCAAATGTTCATTTATAAAGGAGCGCACAGGACCTGGTGGACATGGCCCAGACTGAGCTGGGAGCGCTGAGGATTTCTCCTGCCACTCATTCCAAAAGCAGGGAGGACGCCTGGGAAAACCCAGGTGACATCTCGTGGGTTGTCCTCAGGCCTCAGTGCTGTCCTTGGGGGGCGCAGAAGCACCTGGATTTCATGGAGAGGTTGGGAAGAGGAATATAGAGGGACAGCTGGGGAAAACGGCTGGCTCAGAGACTGCTGGTGGAGCACAGACCTTCCTCCTGTGTCACTGCAAATGTGACCACTGCGAGTGATGGGGATTATTTTCACCTGAGCACACTTCAGCAGCCATGGCTGGGCAGTGAGTGGATTGGCCATGGCCTGACATCCCCCCCACAGGAAGGAGTGAAAATCCACCTGAAGACAGGAGCTTCCATGGTACTTTGCGCCCCCTGGACCCGTTGCTCCTGGGTCTCTGTGGCCCTTCCATCTACCCGCAGGCAGGGGCTGGGTCATGCATGGAGGAGTTGATGTCCACCACCCCCGAGTGCTGTGGAGCTCCCGGCTCCAAGAGGGGAAGGAAGGAGCCGAAGGAGCTGTGGTTGGTAGGGAAAAGACAGAAAACAGTTTACAGCTTCCTCCAGATGGCAACCGGTACGATCTGGCTAACAAACACAGTTGAGCAAGCGTCAGGGAGGGATAAATAAACCTCACAGCTCGTGGAGTAAAACAATCTGCGGCGATTTACAGCAGAGAAATCCCACTCGGCCAGTGCTGAGCTCCCTCCCCTTCCTTGCACTGGGGCTGGTGGTGTGGGTGGCTGGGGCAGGACCCCGGGAGCCAGGGGGTGCACCAGGGCAGCCCAGCACCCCATCCCTCCAACCCCCACCCTTGGGGTAAACGAAACCCAATAGCAGGTGAGACGCTGCTATCCAAAACCCAAACCGAGTCATTTAGTTAGAAAGGAGCGAAAACCTCATGCAAATGTTTTCCATTCAAAAATTCTTTTGATTTCTAAATTAGTAAAGCAGCGAGTCTTTCTGGGGGATTTTTTTTTTTCTTTTTTTTGATGAAACGTTTTCAAATATTTCTGGAAATTCGTCAACAGGTAGGTTGTTCTCTGTTTTCAAATTTATTTTTTTTCCCGTCGCTTTTCCTCCCCAGCTTTGTCTGACTTTAAATGTTTGTGGTCTGAGTGGTACCGTGGGGTCCCACGATGCTCCACGCCCTGCGGAGCAGACCAGTTTGTCTGCAGCTCTGGCGCTGGAGACCCGAAGCTGTCACAAACAGGAGCTCGCTCACCTGCAATGGTGCTGCCGGAGGGAATGGGGCTGGAGAGGAGTAACCGAACTGCGAGGGTGCGATGCCACAGCTGAAGATGGCAGCAATGTGGGTGGTAAAGCTGTGGACAGGCTCCTGGGGTCATCACTCCTTGGGAGGAAGGTGAGACACCCAGGCCGTGGCTATCACAGCTCATCAGTGATGCTCTGGTAACACGAACCTGCGCGTAAGGATACGGAGCTCAGCAGCCACCAGTGGTGGGGGGGACATGTCACCTGGGGTGGGCACAGCCAGGCTCCTCCGCCCTGGCAGGCGCAGCACCCAGGGAAAGGGTTGGTGGCATCTGAGTGGTGGCATCCACGGCCTTTGCCGGTAGCAGCGCTGCGTGGCGGAGGGTGTGCGTGTGTGCGCCTGGGCTTTCGAGGCTGAGCCCACGGGGAAGGCAGAAACACCAGGCAGGAGAGTGCCATGGACAAGGGGAAGGAGGAGGGAAATCCACATCTCCAGCTGCAAATCCCGCATGAGCCTCCCCTGCACCTCTCCTCCACCAGCTGCAGGGTCAGGGAGTGTGGCAACCGGGACATCAGGGGACAGCGAGGCAGGACCCCAGCACGCTGGCCCTCATCTCTCGCCTGTGTGCTCGCCTTCAAGCTGGAATAATCTCCGGCGGAAAATAAGACGAGATAAAAGTGGTGAGAAAAGGCAAACCCCACCCTGCGCTAATGGGAGATCTGTGCTTTATCCCAGGCTTGTCTTTGCTGGGAAATGACCGGAGAAGCTGGAGAGATGGAGGCCCAGGAGCAGAGCTGCTGGGGGAAAGGGAGCAGAGTACGAGCGCAATGCTCCAGCGGTACAAGCCAAAGGAGACTCGTGCTCGCTTGGAGCGAAGGAGCAGGGAAAGCCACCCGATTTTCTGTGAAGCATCTGTGTGAAGGGATTTACATGCTCATGGCATGCCAGCAGCGATGCCAGGATAAGCTGGGGGTGGACAAAGGCCAATGCCATCATAGGAACGTCTATCTGAGGATTTCCACCTCCTGGGATTTAAGGCACCCAGGTGACAGCATTCTGGAAGAAACAGGCTCTGGAGCATCCCCTGGTGCAGCCCTGACCCGCAGCAGGGTGCGTTTGGTTCTGCGGGCCCAGGGTTTTTCTGGCTCAGAGAGAGTGGCTGTAAGGGAAGAGGTTAATGGCTCAGCTGTGAGGAAAGCCCTCAGAGGCAAAGCTTAATGAAGAAGTCATTGTGCGCCGGGATCAGCCCTGCCGCCTGTAACTGAGCCTCATTGTTATTTAAATGGAGCTCCTTGCAGGGCTGGGTGAATAACTTCAGGATCAGATGATTTTTCTGAGCGATGTGATGAAGGAGTATATAAAACCATAAAACCAGCCACCCCGTATGAGGAGGAGCGCTGCAGAGAAATCCGGTTCATGGGGGATGGCAGCTGGAGTTTGCCATGGCACAAGCAGAACTATTTTGTATCCCAGAGAAGGCAGGTGAGCGAAGCTGGTGGGTGGGCTGCACTTCTGCTCCCCCTCTGCTCCGCCTCCAGAGCTGGCCTTAATCCCCAGACAAGACTGATGCTAGGAAGGGGAGAGGGATGAACAGGTGTTTGGCCAGGAGGGTTGCAGGTGTGGGTGCAGGGACCGCATTAATGCAGCTGGATGGGAAAGCGGCCGTGCATCAGCTCCAGCACATCACTTACAGCTTGGTCACGTTGCTGTTCAATTTGGGTCTCGTTTTTATAATCCAGCAGAAAAATGTAAGGCAGTCCGTAACTCCGAATGCTGCTGCCTGGCTGTGCTGGGCCCGGAGCTGCCCTTTGCACACCGGTGAGACAAGTGGAGGTGGCAGTGCCGCTCCGGCTCCCCCCGCCACACCGAATTCACCGGTGCGCTAAGCCAGCTTGGAAAGCAGCGGGACATCCCCACCAGTTTGGATCAATAGCAAGAAGCAATGACCACTTCCTATCTCAGAGTCGTAGGACGTGAGAGCCACTTATCGATCAAATGGTTTTGGAAAGAAGCAGCAAAACCCCAAGGATTTTACCACTAACTTTGTTTAACCAACTGTGCGGGAGGGCGGTTTGATGTGGGCCATTTCTGGGTACATGAAACGGAATTAATTTGTTCTCCCTGAAAGCCAGCAGACAGGAATATGAAATATTTAAATAGCCTAACCATGTTTGTGTTGTGCCGAACCACGCGAGTACCTGACGTGCGACTGCGCTTTCCGTGCGCGCAGGTCTGGAGCACTCCGTTCCCGCAGCTTTTTGGCAGGTTTGGTGCCTGTGCCCTTTGCCGGAGCGAGTGGAGGGTTTATCGCCGCAGGGCAATGAAAGACACAGGCTGCTCGTCTCATCTATTCATCTGCAGCGTGCTCTGCCTTGAGGAGGGATGGAAGAAACGGTGGGCCTGTAAAACAGCAATACATTTACACAAGCCCTGGCCACCAGGCACTGCAAGTCTTCACGCTGAGCCAGGAACCGGCTTGTTCCTCGGGCTCTGCCCCACTGCCCCTCAAAGCCTGGCAGCTTCCCGCCGGGAACTGCTCTTGGATGCCCGTGACTCCCGGATAAAGGAGCACAGACCATCCGGGAGCCTGGAAATGGGGCACGAGCTCTGCTTCTGCGGGAAATTGTGTTCTGTGGTGCGATGGGGAGATGCTCTCTTGCCTGCTCTGCCCTGGGCAGAGGGACTTGGGGTGGATGGAGCCCTGTTTAACTACTGTTTAACTACCATTTTACTACCATTTTTTTACCGCAGCCCCTTCACTTGCCGGTGCCCTCCTGCCCCGGGATGGCTGTGCAGGGGGTCAGTACATGCCAGCGCTCTGCCAGCCCAATAACCTGCGCTCTGGGAACCATCAGGGGTAACATTTATTTGCTCTCTTTGCCCAGGGTTTCCTCCTCACTGCCTGGGATACTCGGGTGTCTCTACTCCCTGTGTTTGAAACCCACCCTGGGCGAGCAGAGGGGCTCTGCTGGGCTGTGGCCAGCTGGAGCCTGCAGTGTTGCCCAGCAGCCCCACTGCTGCAGGCGGTGGTCCCGGTGCCCTCAGCGGCAGCCCCGTTTGATTCCCCTCCAGCACATCCACACCGACCCAGAGCAGGCAGCCATTCGGCATCTGCGCTGCCGGATCAAATCAAGGCTGCTAAAAAAGTGGGGTGGAGGTAAATGAAAACGATTGCTTTTTGCGTCGGAGATTGCAGCAGCGACTGTTCCAGCCGAGCATCGCCGCCCGGCTGTGCCGCTGCGGCTCTCCCCATCGCCGGCCACTCGCGAGGGTTTATGAAACACTCAGGGCTGCTTTGTTTTCACACAGGACCCGGCAGCGAAGGATGCTCTTGCCTCCGGTGGGTGTGTAACTAGGTCTCTCCTCACATGAACGCAGCTTCTCTCTTCCTCACTCCGTCCTCTCTGCACGGAGGACGTGAAACATGCAAAAACTGTGAAAGCAGAAAGGGAAAAACCAGCGCAGCTGAAGCCGCCCTGCTGGGGGGTGGGGGGGCCTGCTTGTCTCCCCCTCCATCCCCAGTGCCCCACAGGGCCTGGGACAGAACCCCCCTCCCCAAGAGGTGACAGTGGGGCCAGCGCTGCCCCGAGCAGCAGCATGGCTGGGGATGCTCCAGCTTTGGCTCTGCCCCACGATGCGGTGTTAGTGCGGCTGCACTGCCCTCCGGGTACCGCCCGGGCAGCCTCTGCCACGGGGCCTGAAGGATCAACTCCCGTGAGCAACGAGAAGCTTTTCCAAACTTTGGTGGGACCAGGGCTTTCCTCCAAAGAAAGAAGAAAATGGGGGTGTGTGTGTGTGGATCTGCCCTTTCCTGGAAAGAACATTTTTGGGGAAAGTTTGTAAAGCTTTACTTGTATCTTCTGGACCCAAAGGAGCGGTGCTGCTGCCTCAGTGTGCACCCCCAAGCCCTGGGTGACCCCTCCCAGGGTGCATCCCGCCTGCATCCCGCCTGCCACTCCTGTGAGCTCTAAGCGCGCGCGGGCGCATCCTCAGAAAGCTTCACACGAGCACCGCAGAGCTGCAAGGAGGCACGGGGAGATGCACGGTGTAAAGGCCAGAGCCAAGACTTGCTGCTCGCAGAGCGCTTGCTGTAGGGAGGGCACAGCAGGTCCCTGCTCCAGGGTATCCCATCCCTGCTCCAGGGCCCCTGTCCCCGCCTTGGCCCTCCTGGCTTGCTGGGGGAAGGCAAGACGGCATCCGCAAACGGAGGCGGAGGCCGCTGAGCACTGCTGAGACACCTTTATATTTAATTAGAGTTTGACTCTTCCTCCACCTGTTTCCTGTGGCGGATTTAGGTCCCTAAGAAAGAAATGCTGAAGGAAAAAAAAAAAAAAAAAAAAGAGAAAATCTGTTCTCCAGCTTCTTTGAATTCTTTAGAGAAAGCCAATGTGGGCACCAAGGGAGTAGCATCCTCACATCAATGCAAGGCTGGAGGCTGCAGTGTGCTTGCCAGGAGCACCCCTGCGCTCCCACGCAAGCCGCTGCTCCAGGACGGCAGCTCCTGCGCACATCCCGGCCATGCCAGCAGTGTGAGGGGCTCCGGCACGCGTGGAGGCAGAGCTTGCTTGGGAAACGAGGAGAATTGACCTTGTCTTTTGGGATGCTGCCTCTCTGCTGGACTTTGGGGCCGATTTCCCCCCACTCTGGTGCAGAGCGAGTCCCTGCGGGGCTGGAGCTGCAACGCGGGCACGTCGCAGCGTGCCTTGCTGCAACACACCGGGCTGTGAAATTGCAGCAGGTTTCTGAGCTGAACCCCTGCACTTTGTTAGTTGCGGTTCGGGGTTTTCAGTGGAAAGGGCTTGTGTTACTTGTCTCCTGCGAGCCCAACCCCGCAGGCTCACGCCAGGCGCTCCGCTCACACGTTTCCCGCAGCGAGCGGCAGCCCCTGCCGTGCACTCCGGCGCCTTCCCTTCCACAAAGCAGCTTCTCGGTTGCCTGGTGGGAGGATGAGGTCCCTTCCTCAGGATGTGAATCATGTCTCTATGGGAGCCTGCTCCTGCACCCGTTGTCTGCGCGTCTCCTGCGGCTGCGGGGCTGCTCTCCCACCCTCCGGCAGCGGAGGGGGGGCACAGAGCCCATGGGTAAAGCGAGCCTGGGTTTCACAGCACTGAGCTCCGTGGAGGTACCAGGCAGCTGCAGGCAGGGAAAGGAGACCCCCATTTGCCCGTAACACCGGTTGGGTTTCGGTGCCGTGCTCTGATAGCAGGAGCCGATGGAGGGGGAAATGTGATACAGAACCCACACTTTTATGGAAACAGGAATGAATTGGGCTGATTTCCCCTCTGCTCCACGCACTGTGCTCCCCTGAGAGCGCCAGTTCAGAGTTGTTTGTGTGTTAGTCCTCTCATCGCACCTGTGGGGACTTTACTTGCATTAATAAATATAACAATTTCCTCAGAGGAAGGAGCTGCTAGGATGTTCAGCCTGACGTTTCAAAGTGCTGAGGGGATCTGGATACGCAGCTCCCATGAAAATTAACATGGTCTTGAAAAATCCTGCCTTTAATATGAGATGGCTCCGAGCGTGCCAAATAATGGAAGTGGTAAAATAAGGAAAAAAGAAAACAACCTCCTGAGAGCAAGAACTGTACCTGGCTTTTGTACTTCTTGGCCCAGCAGAGTGAAAAAAGCTTGCGCGTGAATACTAACATGATTATCAATACTTATAGGGGGAAATTAAAGACATATTCTCAGTGGTTTCTGCTGCCGCTGGGTTTCATATGCAGCAGCTATTGCGGGCTGTGTTTGGAAAATGGGTACATACAGTAAAAGAACAACAAAGAAGAAACAGGCAAAGCCCCGAGTTTGCAATTAAAATGAGAAGAATTCAGCCTAGCATGGCTACACGTTAAGTGCAGCATGCACTTAGGGTAATACAGCACTTGCCTTCGCGAAAGTACACAGGAAAGGAATCAAAATGACCCGTTATTATTTTCATTATTACTCTCATTCCTTCGCATGCAGGAGGAGTTATTTCTGTTGCAAAGATTTCCATGTGCAAACTAGCAGTGAATAGGGCCTCGCTCCCAAGGCAGAAGACACCCTGCAGCATGGGCTGGCACGGCGACGGGGAGAAAAAGCACCACCTTCGGCCCCCGCTTTCTCTGGCACGCCGCAGGAAGCCGCGGGAAGGTTCCCCTTCATTTCCTCATGACACAAGCGCAGCACGAGGGGGGATGCCTGCCATTTATTTCTCCTTCCTAGCATTAAAATCACATGGTGCTGGGTGTTAGTAACAAGCCTGTCTGTTTATGGAAAGACGACATCAGCAGGACAGGTCAGTTACGTTTTATTATTGTAATGAACCCGTTAAAGCAGCCGCGTAATAACAGCTCTGGGCCTATTTCTGGTAAGCCTCCCGGGCGTTTAATTCCACAGAGCTCAAGGGGCATTCTTCAGAGAAAGAGCCTGTAGGATGGAGGGCTGGATCGCAGCGGAGCAGGGACAGTCTCGGTCCACAGAAGGAAAATGATCACATGGCTGCAGAGCCAGAATTAAATCCCACAAATGAGAATTCAGAAAGACCGGTTGTTCACAGAAATGTTTTCATTATTATGTTTCAATTAAAGTGGTCTCCCGTTTTGATGTGAATTTTCACTGCCTCTGCTCCCAAACCAGGCACGATGCAGCATCGGGCTGGCATAGGGAGACCTGGATGTCACAGTGGGACAGATCTGATTTTCAGTGTCCGTGAATGCCGGCAGGTAGCAAGAAAGATGAGTGGCAAATGCGGTTTGAAAACTCCTCCGTGCTAGTCAGCTGAGGTATTTTCAGTGAGCTGGGTAAAAGAAGGTCATTATTTGAACTCCTAGTTAAAAAAAAACCTTCTGAGAGGATTTCTGCGCTGGTCGGCTTTGCATCCCTTGTCCCTGTGTGTGAGCGCTGTCCTGTCTCGGGGAGGGTGGCCCTGCTGCATTCCTGCTCCCCGGAGCCACTGTCACCCCCAGCGCCCGGCCAGGCACCGGGCCGTGCCCTCCTCTGCGTCTGCCGGAGCCCCAGCCTGGATCCCCTCTAAACTCACGGCTCCTGCTGCTGACTTGTGTTGCGCAGAAAATCAGGGTAGAGCAAAAGAACTCTGGCCTTAACATTGGGAAGGCCTCGGAGTCCTGAGGGAGTTTGGGAAAAGCTGTCATTCTCGCTGCCGGTCCTGCAGTGAGCGTTTTCCGTTCAGCGCAGATGCCCCCCACGACTGACCTGATGACAGGGTTTACCTGTTTTTTCCTTTTTTACTCTTATTATCGCCATCATTATTATTACTTATTCGCCCTTCTCCCCCCCAACTCCTGCTCGTCTCCCCACCCCGCCTGCTCGGGCAGCAGTGGCGATGGGTGAGGACGATGTCCCAGGCCGGTGTCCCCCCGCTGTCCCCCGCCCGGCCGGGGTCCCCGCCGCAGCACGGGCGCGGGGATGCAGGTGCTGTATGCAAATGAGGCGCGTGGGCGGAGCTTCACCCGGCCCCGCCCGCCGCGCCCCCACGGCGGGGCGCTATGCAAATCAGCATGCAAAGCAGAAGGGCGGGGCTACGGCCGAGGGGCGCGAGCGGAGGGCGTGGTTTTCTATGCAGATGAGGAGGCGGGGCGGAAGCGATATGTAGATGAGGGGGCGGGGCGCCGCCGGGTGTGTGTCGGTGCCTCCCGCCAGCTGCGGCCAGAGGTGCCGCGCGCAGCCGAGCCCCGGCCCCAGCTGCAGCCGACGGACCGCGCCGGGCCGAACCCGGCCACACCGGGCCGGGCCGAACCCAGCCGGCGGCCGGCAGCCCCCGCAGAGCATGGCTGAGCCGCCGGCGGCGCCGGGCCCCGAGGGCGAGGAGGGCCCGGTGCGCTTCGCCCGCAAAGGCGCCCTGCGGCAGAAGAACGTCCACGAGGTGAAGAACCACAAGTTCACGGCGCGGTTCTTCAAGCAGCCCACCTTCTGCAGCCACTGCACCGACTTCATCTGGTGAGCGACCTCCCCTTCCCCCCCACCAACCCCCCTCCCCCGGGCCGCTGCCGAGCCGGCACCGCCACCTTCGGGACCCCCAGCCTGGCGGGACCCACCCTCACCTGCCCCGGGACCCGACCCGGCGGGACCCCCCCTCACCCGCTGCGGGACCCCCGACCCGGCGGGACACCCATCCTCACCCGGCCTCGCGGTGCTCAGCCCAGCGGGACTCCCCTTTGCCTTCCTCTGGGCACCCCCTCCCGGCCTGGCTCCCCTCCTCCCCTGTCCCCTCACGGTGCCCGCTGCTCCCGGGCACCCGCCCCTTCCCACCGGCGACACCGGGCAGGATCGTTGCGCTGCGGTGCCGGTGCCTCACGCCGCCTCTCTCTCCCGCAGGGGCTTCGGCAAGCAGGGCTTCCAGTGTCAAGGTGAGTGTCGCGCTGCCCGGGGAATGGAGGGGTCGGGGAGGGGGGGGGGGGACAGGGACCGTCCCCCACGCTCGGGACCGCGGAGCCGCCCGTGGAGCATCGCTGCTGGGGCTGGCGGGCAGCATCCCCCCGGGAACCGCCGTGCCCAGGCCGGGGAAGCAGCTTAGTCATATTTTTAATCAACCGAGCAACTGGTCGGTGCTTTAAGCCTGTTGGGTTTTCGGTAGCGGAGATAAACGCCCAACTCTTCAGATAAATCCCCCCGAAAAAGGCAGAGGGAAGTTTATTGTTTTTAATGTACTTAACATGAAAACATGTGTTCTAATGGCAAACAGGCTGCGTGCTGGCTCGGTGGCAGTCCGATGCTGTAACTATGCAGTCTGGAGGAACTTGAATGGCTTAGTTGTGTTGCTGGGGAAAAATGAGGCTTTATAACAAAATATGTTGCAGTAGCTTCTGGGTTACTACAACCAGAATTCTTTGTTCTGGTAATGCTGGGATTCTGGAGGGGCTCTTCAGGGATTTACAATGTCCCCTCAGGAAATTAGGATGAATTAACTGGGCTTTATCTGGTTGCTTGGTGCTCATTTAGCTGCCCTAACTGCAGGCTGCAGATGCTCACAGGTAGCCCAGCTAATCCTGGCCGCGATGGTGTGGGTCACACCTGTGTGAGGTTAAGGTCTGGGCTCGGGATTCAAACAGGGCTGGTGCTTGCACTTGCTGGCAGTGAAATTTTGCTCTTATGAATAATTTTGGCAGAGTTTTATTTTGGCCGGTGGCTGAATCCCAAGCTGAGGTATTTTGCACAGGAATAAAACCGCTGTGTAGCTCTGATATCTGAAGAACAGCTCGTCTTGGCAGCCTTCATTGTATCTGAAGGAGAAAACAGCCCCCGCTGGGTTATGGTGTGGCACAGAATCAAAACTGGAGGTGCCGCGGTGGGTCCGAGTCCCGGAGGGCAGCTCTGCCTGCGCTGTGGCCGCCAGCTGGGGCGGCTGCAGGCGGGAGGGTTTTCTCTTGGGTGCTCTCAGGAGCATCTCTGCAGACACTGGTACAAGTGGTTTAAGTCTAGCCCAGTCTAAACGGTGCTGCCGCTCATCCTTAATGCTTGCCTTAGGAGTAGAACCTTAAAATACCAAAAGCGTCTTCCCTGCTGCCTCCCAACCCCCCACCTAAAGGCCTGGGCTGGTGTTGGCAAGCGGCGGAAAACAGATGTGGGGACCAACACATGTCCCAGTGGTGTTACTCAAGGTCATGGCTTCCCCTGGTACCTGAGGTTTCATACATGGGCAGTTAGGTCATGTTACTCAGGGGAGTTCTGCGCAGCTTCTCTCTCTTACTGTGGGTCTTCCCAGGTTTTCCCAGCTGTTAATTCTCTGACTTTCCTTACGGTGCAGGCAGTGTCATGCCAGGTGTATTTGTGCAAACATGATGCCCCTGAAATTTGAAGTGTGTTGGAAAAGGCTAGTGGGGCTTATCCGCTGGCGTGGCAGGGTTTTTCTTTCTTCCTATATCACGTGTAGTGCTTTGAGTTCTACTTATAGCATTTGGTATCAGATAATTTGAGCCTTTTTAAGTCTCTTCCAGCCGTTAGAAACTATTGTACAAACCTGTAATTGCGCACTTGCTTCACGCTTTATCCTTAAATTTTTTTAACCAGTATTAAATCACTCTTCAGTGTGAGGTCAGTAAATGGGACCCGTGAAGGTGGTCTCAGCCTTGCCAACGCACAGCAATTGGCCTCCAGGTGGGGAGACCCTAGTTAACCAACTAGTTAAACAGTGTGGTCCTGTGCTGTGGTTCTTGGAGCAGCAGCCCTTTCAAGGCTGCAGTAACACCAGGATGATTGCCAGTAGCACGCTGTGCTCGGTGACGTCTCCAAAGGTGTGTGACTGCTCTATAACATACCTTTCTGCCTTAAGAAACCACTTTCCTGGTTATTCTGGTATTACAGTCATGAAAACGGCATTACTATATCGCAACAGGAAATTTTACAGACTGCAGTACGTAAAACAGACCAATCTTTACCCCAAATACCTTCCTAAAAATCAATGACCTTCTGTGGATTTTCGCATCTGTCCCTTTCTGGGAGGTCCCTGGGTGAAAGCTCTCCCATTAGTGAGGTGGGATGTGGGTGTCATCCTCATTACAGTGAAGCACCGTGCGGTTGGTACCCTACAGTGGAAGGCACGCCGTGTCTCCATGCAGAATGCTTCCAGGTCGGAAAGCCGAGCACGAGCTAGAAGTCGCTACTGCCTGCCATCTGCTTTGAAATCACGGCTACCCCGGCCGGCTCCGGGAGGGAGAGCTCGGAGTGCCAGGGCTGGCACCGCGTGATGCTCCTGCTCCCAGAGCTATTGAGCTATTGCACCATCGTAGTGCTGGGTCCCGCTCTGGTTGGCGAGAAGCTCTAGGCTTCGGGTTTGTGCCCCACACGGTGTGCCGTGGCTGATGTTGAACTTGGTAAATAAGTCCGATCTACAGGGAAGGAAAAGCTCTCAGGGCTAGCTTTTGTTTAGGGGCTCTTTTTCTTCAGCTCTACAGGGCGTGCAGTAAGCTTTGGTCGGAGTGTTTAGCTCTCCCTTGATTGAATGCAGCTTTAATTCAACTTTAAGAACTTCCCCGACTATTTTATCCTGTTGTTCAGTGGGATGACTGGAAATGTAGCTAAGGAACATGCCCATCTCATTTCTGAGTGGTTTCCTACTGCTGGGCTTGCTTTAAGTAGGCTTTCACCTGTGCCCTGATTTCTTTCTAGGGCATTTGCAATAATTAGATCGTTAATTAGCTCATTACTTGTGACTTTTGGCAGGAAGTTAGCAGAAACTGACTCTTTGTAGCTTGAAATACTAATGGATACCACAAATGCCGCTTAATTGCTTGCTAATCTGCTTCTTATCCTTGCATACAATCTCCTTCTTATCTTTGTATGCATCTTGAGACTTCCTGGGCTAATATCTGTCTTCAGAGCCAGGAAGCACTTCGGTGCTGGGCAGCAGGAGTCCGGCTGTGCGCGGGTGGCCCTGAGGAGCTGGGCTGCTTCTTGCAGGTGAACAAAAAAATAGCGATATATCGTGGGTGTCGGAGGACTGAAGTGCTGTGGATGTGCCTGGAGCTGCCAGAAAGATGGACCCTTCCTGGGGGAAGCTGGACGTGCACTGGCTGGGTGTCAGCCCGCGGTACAGAGGGGGCTTTCCGACTCTGTTATAACGATCTGTTGTAGCTGGAAGGTATGCGAGCTCTCATGTGAACTCATAAATAACAAAGAGAAAGGGGTGTACGTGTTCTCCCCTTCCTGGGTTTCCATCTGTCCGATACCATTACCAGGGAATATATGAGGAGGGAGAGAGCAGCATCTCGTTATCTGCAGGCTCTCTTGGTGAAGGAACGACATGTAGCTAAGTTACAGGCGATGGCTTTGTTGTCTCGGTTCCCTTAACTTAGGAAGTGCTTTGAGGATGGTGAAGGAAAGGGAACTGGTTTGAAAGCTGTCGAGAGTGAAATTCTTGGTCTCGTTCTCGGAATATGCGGCTTTCTGGGAACTGGCAGCTTTCTCTTCATCTTTTCTGCTCGTGTTTCCTCTTTGCCATCCCTGGGGTATCTTTCTCCTGCTGTCCAAGCGGCGCTCAATCCCTCCGCAGACCAGGGTACCGGCTGTTTTGGAGGTTTGGGGAGGGGGGCACCTCACCGAAAGCGGGGTTTGTTTAACGCGGGGTCGCCAGCGCAGCGGCCGGGCTGGGCTCCGGGCTGGGGCGCAGCAGGGGGAAGAGGTTGCTTATGTCGAGGTCGAGAGCCATGTAACGTGATTCTCACCTCGGAGCAAAAAATAACCTGCATCTGTTACAGCTTTCACGTGAACAGAGTAAGTCGAAAAGATCTTGGAAAGAAGAACGTTGATTCCTTAAGAGGAGAAGGGCGGGGGGCGGGAAAAAGCATCATTTAGCAACGGATGCTTAGATCTCATGCAGTAACTTTTCTGGAGAAAACGTTTATTACTTACCCCTGGTTATGACTCAGTAAGCAAAGATACTCTTCAGATCTAATCTCTTTCCAAACTTCATACCAAATATAATTCCTTCTTCCAGGTTTTATTCCCCCCTGGTCCTCCAAATCCAATGCTCTCATTTAATTTTGTGCTTCCACGGTTCAACCTTCGATACCAGAACGAAGCGGCTGGAAAAATGTCGGATGGGCCTTACCTTGCAAGCCCGTGTTTCTCTCTTGCTGTCTGCCTTCAAAACCCACCCTTCCTTCCCCCACCTCTTCGCCGCCCTCCAGACGGAAGCGAAACCCGTAACAGCTCTGGGCTTCGCTGCAGCTCGTGGTGATGCTGCTGCCGCTGCTGTGGGGTTTGGGTTGTCGCCATTAACTTCACGCCGGCGTTGAGCGCACGCTCTTATTGACTTGTATCGAAGCAAGTGAGAAACAAAAGCAAAACAAAACTCCAATCATTCGGAGTTGCCTCAAACCTAGTAATTTCGCGTCGACATATTATGCACGCTGGAGAAATGTTAGTGTTCAAATAGACTAATTAAAAATGTTACTGCAATTACTTTTTGCAGCACAAACGATGCTAATTATATAATGCTGCAGAAATTGGAAACATAATTTTGGAGGTTTTTTTTTTTTCCCCTCCCCTTGCGAGCCTTGCCGTGGTAATACAATTCGCCGTGGTGGATCCTGGGGTGGTGGGAGCCGGGTCCTCTGGCCGAGCAGGTGGAAATAGAAAGGAGAAGTGGGTCTGGTCCCTCCCGGCCCACACCAGATGGTCTGTGGTTCCGCAGAACTGCGAATAAAAACAGAGTTGACGGGGGAAAATGGGAAGACATGCTCCTTCGCCTTCTGGTCCGAAGGATGGTGTCTCCTCCAAAGGCTAGTTTTAAAGGCTGTAGCCTGAGCTGGTTTCCTGGATCCTGCTCTTTCCCGCACTAGATTCCTGCAGCTTGGAAGAGCAGCTGGGGAAGGAGATGTGTTTTGGAAGGAAATCTGGAACTGCAGAAGGCTCTTTTCAGCGCAGGGGCTGTGACTATTGGGTTCAGCAGGGATCACTTGATACGTTAAGCCCCGTTAGTGTCCCCTTACAGCGCAGAACGGTTCATTTGAGTTTCTCAGTGGAAGTGGTTTCTCTTTTCCCTCCCCCTTTGCACTGAGCACGGTAGATTTTTCTTTCTTATCTCCCGAGATAGCCATCATCCTAAAACGATGTTAGACTTTGATAATGGGGTGGGCTGTTTCCTTCCTGGGGTATATGTCACTGACCGGTGTCAGCAATAGGAAGCTGGGCAGAGGGTCTCGGATCCGGCCCCAGGGGGGTGTTTGGGTGCCTTGGGGGTGGCAGGAGGGTTTCTGTCACGTCTAGCTGGTGTCTGTCAGCTGTGACTCCACTGAAGAGTTTAAACCACCCCAGTATACGAGCCTCTGCCGTGATTATTCTCTGGTTATTCAGTCTTCCAGGGGAATTTAATGCCTGAACTGTCTCTAAGGAGACTTCTCAGCAAACAGTCCAGGCATTTCTGTACGTCTGCTCGCTCACACGCATGTGATCCGACAAATTCCTACAGCGCAGGGCTGCTGGAAGGGGGTGCAGGGCATCCTCGGGCGAGCAGTAAGTTGTGGGCGGACGCTCACCTGTCTCGGCGAGATGCTGGGGCTGCGAAACGCAGCAAGACCTTGGTATCTGGTGTAGAACAGGAGGTGGGGTTGAACTAGAAACTCAAGCCAGAGGAGCTGCACGAGCCCTTCTGGTGGGCTGCCGCCCTCCCAGCCAGCAAACACGGCCCCTCGTTCTTCTGGCTGCATTTGAAAAGGCAAAAAATCTAAAAATGCTTGAGACACTCATCAATGCCATCCAGTCCCCCCTTCGGGTTTGTCAGCAAATAAGTTGCACGATCACAGTGACTAAGAAATTAACTTCTAGCTGTGCCCATGATTTAGTTCAGGGCAGAGCTGCTTGGAAGACGTCATTATAAAGCGTATGATCGGAAGGGGAGCGTTGAAGTGCCATCCCCTGGTCTGAATCAAACGCGTGTGGGGTAACGAGAAGGGATGCTTATAATGGTGGGTGGGATGGGATTTTGCCCAAGAGAACTGTTTGGGTGGATTTTTTCCTGCAGAAGCCAGCTGGGCAGGGGATTAGTGCTGTACATGAACACAAATGGAGCTCTGGACCTGCCAGAGTCCGGCCGTGGGCTGGTCACCTTTTTATGCCTGTGGTAAGGCTCCAGCATGAAGGTCAGCACGGAGCAGCGGTGGAGGGCGTTTGCAGTGCTGTGCAATTAATTCCTCTAGCATGGCTTCGTGAATCATTATTCCGAAGGTCCGTAAATTAGAGCCATTTAGAAAAGGTGAGTAACGAGCTCCCTGTAGGGGAAGGGTAGCTGTAGGCCTTCTGGGCAGCGTGTTCCTCACGTTCTTCAAGGGCTGCAACCCAAGACAGGTTGATAAGAACAAGCCCTTTGAAAAAGGCAATAGGAACAAAACCAAAAAAGCAGGAGTCCTTGTGCAGTGATCCTGGGTGCAGCCTTGGGTTTCCATTGCTGTGTTCTGGTGTCGCTTTGTGTGTTGCCGGCGCAAATACCCTTGGCTGTGCTGATGACTGATGCTCGCGGTGTCCCTGAGAGCTGGGCAAGGGGAGGAGGGAGGAGAGAGTGCAAAGTGTTCTGCAGACCCTCCAGGCTTTTCAAATGATGGTGTAGAAGACAAAGCACAGCAGAGGATTTGTTCGCCCTGTGGGTTGGCATTGCCCCGTACCTCGAGTTTTGGCAGAAACTCTTGCTGGAGCCAGAGCCACTCGGAGCCCTGCAAGGACTCCCCAGGGTAAGGGATTGCGCTGGAATCTTGTACCTAAGCAGAGAGAAGGGGGTAGGATGTCTAGAAATGAGGGCTATCCCTTGGGTTTCAGGTTCCTTGGGGAAAGGACAAAAAGGGTTTGTCTCCCCTGGAGGCAGGTATGTCGGCTCGGGGCTGCCTTCCCCATCCCACAATCCCGCCAGCCAGGGCTGGGTCGGTGTTGGTGACCGCTGTGCCTTGGCCAGGAGTCCCTCGAGGCAGAGGGGTGATGGTGCCAGCAGAGATGTAAAATGGATGCAGTAAATGCTGTAGTCCTGCAGGCAGTGACCCAGCAGATGGAGATGAAAACCTCCCTGAAGCTTTTCAGCCCCGTCAGGGCGAGTGTCAGAGGGTGCTTCCTTCCCAAGCACAGGGGCTATTGCCCCAGCAGAGAAGAGGCTCTCACCAGGAGAGACTTGACCCTGGCTGGCCCGGCCCTGCCAGCCTGCAGCACCCGTCACAGAAAAGTCAGTTTTTCCACAAAAGCCACAGGAGGGGTGGGGGAGATGAGAAGAAAGCTCTGGTTGTGTGGCGCTCGGTAGCAGCCAAATGCTTCGTATTCAGCAGAAGCAATTCCCATAAGTAGCTGTGCTGGCTGTAACCCTTCCCGGGAAGGCAGTGTTCCCAGCCACAAGCTGCTCCTGGGGAGAGTTGCTCCCGATGCTGTGCAAGGATAGAAGCACCAAGTGCTTGGCTGGCTTTACTGGGGTGACGGGGATTCCTGCGGGGTCTCTCCCAGGGGATGGCTGTGTCCCTTCCCAAGGAGCTGAGGGCTGCGGGGCAGCAAAGGGCTTTGACTGCAGTGAGTCACTGCCACTGGTCCCCGCGTGGTCCTTGAGCTGAGCCGGGGGAGCTGCCTGCGCTGAGGACCCCCGGTGCGCGCTGCCCTGCTCCTCCTCCTGCTGCATGTGGCCCAGGCTCCACTGAAACAGCTGAAGGCCAACGGTAGCCTAAAAAGAGCATGGCCAGCAGGTCAAGGGAGGTCATCGTCCCCCTCTACTCTGCCCTGGTGAGGCCACAACTGGAGTGCTGTGTCCAGTTCTGGGCTCCCCAGTTCAGGGAAGAGAAGGAACCGCTGGAAAGAGTCCAGCGGAGGGCTACAATCGAGGGACTGGAGCATCTCTCTGATGAGGAGAGGCTGAGGGACCTGGGCCTGTTCAGCCTGGAGAAGAGAAGACTGAGAGGGGACCTCATCAATGCTTATCTAAAGGGCAGGTGTCAAGAGGATTGGGCCAGGCTCTTTTCGGTGGTGCCTGGGGACAGGACAAGGGGCAGTGGGCACAAACTGGAACACGGGAAATTCCATCTCAACATGAGGAGGAACTTCTTTACCCTGAGGGTGGCAGAGCCCTGGCACAGGCTGCCCAGGGAGGTGTTGGAGTCTCCGTCTCTGGAGACATTCCAAACCCGCCTGGACGTGTTCCTGTGCCACCTGCTCTGGGTGACCCTGCTCTGGCAGGGGTTGGACTAGATGATCTCCAGAGGTCCCTTCCAACCCCGGCCATTCTCTGAAGGGATGGCTCCAGCCAAGCAGCTTTTCTCCCATTCGGAGGTCACTTCTTTGGCTTTTCTGTGTTCAGTTCTGGTTGGCCCCAGTGCCGTGCACGGAGATGGCTGGAAGCCATTGCCTCCTAAACAACCTGCTGCCCTCTGAGAAGCACTTCTGTGAGTTTGTAGCTGGCGAGGCGAAGAGGGTCGAGCAAAAACCTTGCCTTCCTTGGGGAGCAGCAGGAATTGGGGATTCCTGGTGCTGTGGTGGGTGTACGGCCCTGGTGTGCCGATGACGCAGGCTGTGCCTCGAGGAGAGGGGCATCTCCATGGTCCATGGCTGTTTTGTGTTAGCACCACCGTGCTCTCTGTTCTGATTACCTTAATATAGGCTGCGAGTGATTTATCAGTCCTGTTCTTGGACCAGCCTCCATTGGAAAAATAAAATAAACTAAGATGTTCTCCTTACGAGTAGGCCACCTGAATTCTGTATAACTAAAACAATAACTTGCAAGCAGCAGTTCTTTGTGGTGTTGTGGTTTTCCCCCCCCCCCCGCCCCTCCTGTTCAGGATTATTTAACTGTTCATGGATAGGGGAGGAAGCGGGACTAGTCCTTGCAGGGTCACACGTTACGCAGCAAGTCAGCCCTCACCACGGCTTCCGACGGCGGATCCTGGTTCCCCGTGAAAGGAAATGCATTTCATGAAACATGACAGCTCTGCTCCCGCAGCATCCCCGCGCAGCCGAAGCTGCCTGCTGCCGCTGCTGTTGGGCTCAGCATCTGCTGGCAGCCATGGGCAGCGTCTGCTGGCCCCACGCTGGTCTGCAGCACGTAAACGGCTTCAGGACGGTTCCCCCGCAGCCGTTGTCATCTGTGCTTTAAGGCTCGTCGCAGGCTGGAATAGGGCTCGGCGTCATCTTCCTGCGAAGAGGTTACTGGAAGCCGGTGACTTTCTCTTCTTGTTTACCGAGCGCTTCTCTCTCTGGAAGCTGTCCAAGGCTGGGCAGACCTGGGCTGTGGCAATCGTTGCTCTACTCTTAGGTGCTGATAAATGCTGTTTAGATGAAGATGTGATTCTTTTTTCCCTCGCCGCTTCTCCGGCGCGGCTGAGCTGCCTGCACAGTGTCTATGGGCTGGTGTGTCTCAGCCGAGGGGGGGATGCTCGCGGGCTGACGGGGATGGCGTGCGAGGTTGGGAAGCAGGCGCGTTGGCTGGCCAACTCTTTGTGGCTCATAGTTGACCTGGGGCATAATTGCGGCTCTGCTCAAGCTGTTTGCTTTTGAGGGAATTTGGGCTGACTTCCTCAGCTGTTTGTAGCTGTCCTGCTCTTCCCATCATGTGAAAAAAAACCAAACAAACCCAACAAACAAACCAAAGAAACAACAAAAAAAACAACAAACCCTTTTTCTAGTATGGTACTTGAATCGGCAAGTGTTTGGGGTAACCACCTTGTAACCTCATCAGCCTCTTGCTTTCAGAGTTTAACTTCTGCAGCGCAGGAGCGCAAGTCTTCCTGCCCCAGCTGATGTGCATTGATTGCTGACTATCTCATGCATTTGAGGTGCATCTTGTCGGTTTAAATAATTTGCTTCCATATTAGGTCTTGCTTTTGTGCCGGATTTATACATCTTGTTTAAATATGACAAACAGAATATACTCGCTGCTAATCCTAGCTGGACAGGCAATGCCTGCCAAGACACCCAATATTAATAGGCTCCAGTACATGCAAGTTACTGGACTTGCTAACGTGGGACTCGTTATGGCACAACTCCCCTTAAATTGGCTCTTTTGCATCCAGGGAAATCTGTGTTTCTCCAGAGGGTCAGTCTACTGCGAACTTCTTTCTTCAGGTAGAAGCGCTCGTTCCCCAGAGCAATCTTCTGAGCAAGAAAACCCTTCTAGCTCCAAGCAGGAGGGGGAAGAAAAAAAAAAAAACAAAAAACAAACACCCCCCCCCCCCCCCCCCCAAAAAAAAAACCAACCCAAAAAACAAAATGAAAAAACAGGTGAATTTTTTTTGGGGGGGTGGTTGGGGGAAATGGGGGGCTAATCGGTGGCTCTGCAGGGAGGTCTTGGGAGCAGCTGGGCTGGAGCAGGGCCCGTAGTCGCTGGTGCAGCAGCGTTGCCGAGGACGGGCATGGAGAGCAGAGCGAGGTGGGCAAGGACGCCCGCTCTCGAGGGTGATGGCAGTATCTGGCTGCTTTGGCGGGGGGCTCTGCCTCTGTTCTCGGTTGGGGGTCGTGTTTTAATACTTCAGTCTCCCGCAGTTCTGCTCTGGTCTTCCTACACTTGGTATTTAGTCAGCAGCGGGGAAGCTAAAAAAGATTCGGATGCCTGAATCTCAGCCTTCAGCCGCTCCTCTTCTTCCTCGTGCTGTGACGCTGGTGCGTTCTAGCTGATCATGCTGGTAGATTCCTCCCTGTCTTCTGTTGCCATGTGAAATGATGCAACAGTAATAGCTTCACCTTTGGAGAGAACAGCTAAATACCTTTATTCTGACGGTCTGAACAGCAAGCACATTTAATAGTTGACACTCTCAGCACATGAACGAATGCATTTTCATGGTTTCCAATTATAGCAGAAGAATGAGAAAGCGAGGTTGTGAAGAGGAGTGAAAGTCGCCCTGGTTCTCCTGAATGGCTTAAGGCAACTTTGCTGGGTGACATAGCTATGAAGTCAGGAGCCAGTACGAAGATTGTTTTATAATATCACTAAGAAGCTGGAGTGAGGGGGAAGTGGCCCACGAATTTAATTTGCATCACTGAGTGGATTAGCTCCTGACGCAGTGCAAAGTCATTATTTACCATGTCTCCAGATCTGTTGCCTTTATCAGTGCGATGGTTTGGAGAGAGGCTGATTCAGAGATCATTACATCTCCGTGTGTTACTTGGCGGGGACCGTTAACACTTGCCTTGTAAGCAAAATGATGGTGCTTGTCAAGATTGTTAATATTGTGCCTACCCCAAGAGGCTGAGTAATTTGTTTTTAGGTTTTTTGTTTTTTTTTTTTTCTTTCTTTGCGTTCATTACACTAAATACTTCAACTCTAGCTTGCCTTAGGAAAAATATCTGGAAATACTCCATAGTTTGCCATGAACCTAGAGTAGCCAAGAGGGAGAAAGACTGCCTAAGCGATAAAAAGGGTGCAACCTGTGTCCCTGGTCTCTGACACAGATGCATCTTCCCCATCCAGCAGCAGAAGGTGGAGCTGGGTCGTGCCGGTGAGCTGGTGGTGCTTGCTGCCTTCAGCCTCGGTCCCCATGCCGGAGCCCCCCGGTCCCCAGCAGTCGCTATCGCTCAGGATAAGTCTATGCACGGTCACCATTCCTGTAGTGATGGAAGATTTATGCACAGCTCGAAATAATCCCCCAAAGGGGTTATTTATAGGCTCTCCAGAGCTGGACACCGTCTTTGCTGTGGAGCAACCTTTGCCTTGTCGTCGCGACGGGGATTGGCTTTGTTACAGGCTTTGGGTTTTGCTGCCTCACGGGCTGCTTTGGGAAAACAGCCTTTAAGGGAGAGGCTGGAATTCTCCACGTTTGCTTCGTTTCTGAAGGGTTTGTTGGAACAACTCGCTTTTGGGGGGGGCGTTGCGGGGACCGATCAGAGCAAAGTGCCCTCTGGTGCAACAGCTGTAATTGCCAGTGGAGAGGGTTCCTGAGGCTGGCAGAGCTGCCGAGAGGGGACATCTCTGCACGTGAGGGGAGAGAAGGGCTGAGCAGGTCACCTTGCTGCCTGCCCCCCATCCCAGCCTGCCACCGGAGATTCTGCTGCTTTCTGCCCCGGGAATGGCTGTGAAACTGAGCTAATTCACATTTGTGTGATCAAGCATCTAAGGACCGTCTCCAATAGCTCAGTCCATTAACTTCCAAATTTGTCTTACTCGTTTGTCTTTGATGGAGAGGTGCCTCAGGGCCAGGCTCTTCTGGAAATGAGGCTTGTAGGTCTGTAACAGCGGCGAGCTGTTCTCCTGGGTAAAGCAAAGTGACCTTCGTGGCAGCCAAGAAGCTGATTTTGGAGTTTGCTTCTGGGGGTTTTCCCTGCCTCGAACATCCGTATCTACGCGCTCATGGCCTGGCAGCTCATCCTGTGAGCCGTCCTCTTTGGAGGCCAGCAGATCTCTGTCCCAGAAGCCTTCTAGCATCATGTCACCTCCTTGATGCCATCTCCTCCCAGTTGGAGGGGGAGAGCCCATGCCCTGTGCCATGGCGGCTGCCTGCTGGAAGAGAACTTGTGCTGAAACAGCGAAGCTCTTGCTTCACCATCAAGTTTCCTGGGGTTGCTTCCAGGTCTCTCCAGGTGCCTGGAGCCACTCCGTGCCGCCACGCTTAGGATGGGTTGAAGGATGCCCATCAGCCTGGGGAGCGGGGCTGCTGCTGGGAGCTGTGGAGCCTTGCAGGAAAAGCTGCAGAGGGTGGGATGCCGGTTGGAAAGATGTCTTTGAACCCGTGCTCTTCCACCACATGGCTTGGAGCAGCAGGGGGAGGAGCCAGGTATCTGTCTGTGTTACCTGTGCCCATCGGTGGCTAGGGCACGGCAGATGTACGGCCACGGCGGCGGTAAGAGCAGAGCTTCTGACCTAGAGTCTCCTAGGGCTTCTGAGGTGGAAAAAGTCTCACTTACTGGGTCATTTAGAGACTTTGAATCTGGGGTTTTGGCAGGAGGAAAGGCATTAATTAGCTGCTGCTCAGTAGGGCTGCTATTAGATCTTCAGAGCAAGATGCTGCTGGACTGGAAAAAATGTAACAATAGCTCATTTGCTTAGGAAACCATGATGGTGATTTGCATTTTGGTTGAGTACTTAAACCCGCGTAGAGAATTTTTCTAAAATAACTTCAAACTGTAGTTCAAATTTCTTCCATCTCTGAAACCGTATGAATATCTGTCTCGGTGCCAAGCAGTTTGGGAGTTTGAATTCCTTTGTTTGCTGCTGTCGCTCTGCCGTAAGGGAAGCGAATGCTTGTCTGGGCTGTGGACAAGTACTGTCATCAAATACTGCGTGACAAATGGCTTGCTTCTCTCAACCTTGGAGGAGAATTAAATTCTCCCTTGTTATATACCTAGAAGGATATTTTTATTTTTTTTTTATTCTCTAGCAGCAGTCCCTCTGTTGACCCGAATACCCAGGAGACGTGTAGCGGGGTAGGCAGCTTTGCAGCATGTTCTCTGAGCCTTGGCTCTGCTGCTATTGAAAACGAGGTGCTTTGAAATACGTTCTTGGAAACTTTTGTTTCTGCCCGTGTTTGTCGGCTTGCACAAGACGGCGCTGAGGGTTGCGGTGCCAAAAAGAGAACAAACCTCTGTAACCTTGGGGCTGTTGCTCCAGACTCTCCGCGTCGGCGTTACCCAACAGATGAGGACAGTGTCTGACTTCCACAGGTCGGGTGTTTGAAGGCAGTGGCTCTGTCACCAGGGCTGGACGCAGGGCAGGGGCGACCGTCTCTCCAGCTGTTTGTTCTGGGGAAAGCAGCAGGAGCGGGCAAGGGGGCTCATGGGCTGTCCTTGGGACCCCCCTGCTCAGCCATGGAGAACCTGGGGCTGGCTTTCCTCCTCAGCTTGATGGGGAGCCTTTCTGTGGGCATCTTTCTGCTCCGCATCACCAGAGGACCTTCTTTTCTTTGACCTAAGGCTTTGCTGAAGTGGTTGCTGTTCCTTTCCCTAGTGCAAGTTTGAAATCTCCAGCTGTTTTGGCCTCAGTGTGCCACACTTCAGAAGACAAAGCTCCTTCTGCCTTCACCTGGCTACGGTTTGGCCCAAGTAGCGAATTGCTAGGCAAGAGTCTTATCTTTTAGATCGGTTTTAGCCATTTCCCCAGGCTGGTACAAGAGCAGCTTGCTTGTGCGGGCAGGAAAAATGGGATAATAGCGCTGTGACAAAATGTGTTGCCTGTACCTCCTTGCCGTTGGGTGGGGGGACAGGTCTCGCGGGAGGTGGGACGGAGCGAGAAGCTGTCCCTGCCTCCTGGGGGCACTTGCCTGAACGGGGACAGGCGCCAAGGCACGGCATCCCCGACTGGCGGCCAGTCCCCAGTGCTGCTGGTGGCCCGCGGCACGGCGAGGTTCCCTTCCAAAACCGCCTCCCCCGTTCTGGGTTTTGTAGATTTGGAAGAAACTTAATTTCTCTGGTGTTACTATTAACTGAGTCCAAGAGGATGAAAATAAACGACTGTTGGGAAGGGCAGACTGACTCACTTTCTCATTCTCCTGTAAATTTCCATTTAAGTTTCAGTTTAAGCTCAGGTATGAGGGGAGTGAAAGCCAGTAATTTGTGACAAAAACTTCTATTTTAGATCACGGTAGAACAACTGCCTTTCTAATTTCAGAAATTATAAGGCTGGGATTCTTGTAAAGGAATACCGAATCCAGCGGTTACCTGCGAATCGCCTTTCAGGTGCTCCGCTTCAGGGCCGCCAAAATGAACTCGATGCCGTAGAGCTTGTGCTCTGGTGGCTCGGTGCTGCTCGTGCTGTGGCTCCACTGCTCCCCTGACTCTCAAGGGCTGCAGAGGTGACCTGCGCAGGCGAGGGGCTCTCGGCTCTCCCGCAGCCTGAACTGCCACCTCTCTTCTCCTCTTTTGCCCTTGCTATTGCTGGCTTCGTTTGACAGCCTCTGGCTGTCGCCCTGGAAGGGGCAGAGCAGCCGGTCCTCACCCCTGCAACGCCAGCTCGGATTCTGTAGGCTTTATGGTGTCCTCCGTCATCTGTCCCACCTCCGGGTTGTGGGCTTGCAGCCCGCTCCATCATTCTCCACGGGGAAGCAACTTCGTAATTTTGTTCATCTTGCCCTTTTCTAGACCTTCTCCTGGGCTGTGGGGATTCTAAAGCTGCACATCCTTTCCTGATGCTGCCCTGCATCCCCCCCAACCGCCCCCCGGCCCTGGTGCTTCCCCAGAACCTGTCTGGCAGCATTGGGGGCCCCTTCCTTGCTGTGGGGGTGCAGCAGCTTATCTTATTCCTGAATCGGGTGCCTCGGCAGCTGGGTGCTTCACACTCTGCCGCTCGGCTGCAAGTTCCTCCCTTAGCGCCGCCTGCTTGGCTGTAGTTTTTCTTCCACCATGTCAGAGTGAAACAAGAATACTTCTTTAAAAAGCGAGAGGAAAATCATGTGAGTAAGGAGTGGTATGTCAGCGTTTAGAGAGGGTTCAAAATAACGTGGCCGATCTGGTCACTTCTGAAGGGGGAGGCGAAGGGCTGCCAGGGGGTCAGGATGTGCTCCCGTCCTCGCCCCTGAGCTGGGCTGCTCAGGGAAAATGCAGTGGCCCCAGTTGGGTGGTGGTGCTGGCTGCAACTGGTTAGTGTGGAAAGCAGCGCCTGGGGCAGGGGGACAGAGGCCGGTGCCCCCATGGAGCCTTCGGGCACAGGGACTGGTGTGGGTGACAGCAGGAGCGTCGCCCTGGCAGGGCAGTGGGACCAGTTTGCATCGCTCGCCGCTGAAGCGGGGCAGGGCGGTGCTGTCAGATGTCTCCTGGCTGTGACAGCGCTGCCGACGAGAGCTCCTCGGCCCCCTTGGGGGTGTTTGGCTGCCTGGGTGGCCATTGCTCTCTTGCAGGGTCCTTTCCTCAACATCAAGTGGCCGGTGATGCTTGTCCCTTGCTGGCCAGCATCCTCGGTGCAGGATGGCCAATGTGAGCCGGTACGGGGGGACTCCAGCCGAGGTCTCGGCTACTGCGGCTGTACCCGCAGGCTGCACCTCTGCGCCGCGCGGGTGGCAAAGCTGCTGTGGGGACACGATGGGCTCAGAGCTCTCGGTCTGCTCGTGGCGCTTCTCCCCCGGCGCGTGTGTGGCTGCGGAGGGGGGACGTTCCCGCTGTACGGCGAGCTCTTGTGCTGCCCATGCCCTTTCAGTTCCCCTTCTTGCCTTTGGCATGGGTGATGTGTGTGACGGCAAACCTCATTCCATGTAGGAGCAAGAAGTATCTTCTCCCTCCAAAAGGGTGCTGTGGTCCTGTGTGGGTGCCGAAGGCATGCTCCCCGTAACGGTCTCCTCAGCACAAAGGGAAAGCATATTTCCCCCCCCCCCCCCCCCCCCCCCCCCCAAAGAAACTCATTCCTTGAATATGTTTTTGGGACGTACATTCTTCGGCAGCGTTTTTCTTTTCATCTTTTCTTTCTGCAGGCCCTTGCATTTAACAAATGGGGTGCGCGGGGTCCAGAGCGCTCGCAGCACCGCGCCGCTGGGAAATGCTCCGTCGTTCCGTAGCCCTGGGGGGTGGAAACATGGAAGCAGCCATCCACTCCAAGTCAGTCGGTGCCCTAAATTAGAGCTGCAAGATGCTGCGATGGGTCCATATGGAGACTCCTAAAATAATAGCTGTCAGCTCACTGCTGACTTGTTTGGGGCGCTAAAGCTTTTGGCTTTAGGAATGGCAGTTCGCAAAGGAAAATGCTGGTGGGCTCCGGCCAGACCTGAGGTGTGCGCACCTTGGCCCCGCAGGGTATGTGCTTTGAGGTGGTCGCTCTCCGGACCAAGATCTCTCCTGCCTGGTAGAATATCCCATCATTTTTGAGGAGCCGTTATCACCTGTCCGTTTGTTACAAGGCCAGAGGTGAACTTTCAGGAGAGCCGACGTCAAACAGTTTCTTCTAACGCTTTTATTCCTAAAATTTCTGGGGCAGGTACATGACCCTGAGATGTGGAAGCGCTGAGGAGCGTGTGCCGGAAACGCTGGGGCAGTTGCTGTGTAATTGCCGGTTATTTTAGTAACGGAGGTGTCTGCAAATGGATCCCTGCTGCTTGCATTTGAATTCCTGTTTATTGGCTATTGGTTTTGATGTGCTTTTCCTCTAACGAGCGAGGGCCGATGGATGTCTAATAAAGAACGCGTATCTCATCTTTCCACTGCTGCGGAGACCGTTGGACTCCTAATTGCTCTGCAGTGGCCTTCTGGAGGTGGCTGCCTGTCTGGACAGCTGTTCCGCTTTCATTGGGTTATTGCACATTCAGGTCTTGTCCTGTTCGGGTTTTATTTGCTGTCCAGGCCCTGCTGTATGCCAACTGCCAAGCCATTACACCCAAACGAGCGGCTTAATTGCGAAGGCTTGTGGCTCGGCATCACTGATGGCGGCGGTGGGAGCAGGAGCCGTGCATGTCCTCTTGCAGAGCCGGCCGGGAGCATCGGCATCGCTGCCGATCCAGGGAGCGATGCTTGTGCCCAGCGAGACTGTAACAAACGCCTACGGAAGTATCTGGGGAAAGCGTCAGTTTGTCCTGAAAAAAACCCCCACTTTTCCATTGTTATTGAGGCTGTTAACTGCACGCCCCAAACAAACATTAGCAGCCCCCTTTCCACAGCTGCGGAGGGAAGCAGATGCTGGAGGGGGATGAGCTCCGGGTGGGAGCGAGCGGGGCAGCCTGTGGTGGGGCTGGCGCTCTGCAAGGGCGGTTGGATCCGGTGGTGGAGTCCGCTTAGCCGGCTAAAATCCACAGGTTTGCTTTGTATTCAATTATAGTGAAGCTTGGCTGGAACCTCTGGCCTCCGCGTGGCAGAACCGGGGCTCCTCGGCCACCGCCGGGTGCTGCTCACCGTGATGCTGTTCCCGTGATGTCTTCCCTCCCAAGGAGCCGAGCTCAGCTGTGCTGTCAAATAACATCCCACCGCTGCCTTGTAGCTGTTCTTGGAGGGGGAAGGAAAGGACGTGATAATTACCCTGTTTCGTGTGGCAGAGTCGGGGGAGCAGCTCAGGATGCTGCTTGTTTCTCCTATGAAGCCTCTGGTTCCTGCGCTGCTGTGATGCTGCCCGTCCTTTCGAAACTGCCATCCCTGGCCGTGGGGTGCCTGCACCCTCTCCCCAAAACGTGATAACGCTTTGCAAGGGGGGCTGTGCTGGGGAAACATGACGCCCTGCAAGGGAAATGCCCCCTTCTCCCCCATTTCTCTTTATTTTTCTGGTCCGGGCAGGTCCTGTCCGTAGGGCAGCCCATTGACGGCGGTGACAGCACCAGCCCGGGGGCTCCTCTGGACGGCCACAGCTGGGAGTGGGAGTTGCAGTACAGGGCTTCTTGGGGACACTGGTGAACGGGACAGGAGCTGGCAAATCCTGGCAGGACGGTTTGATTGGTGTTGGTCCCTTCCTGGAGCGCGTCGTAGAGCTCGCTGCCCCAGGCAGAGGTTTCGTAAGCAGGGCTGCGCTGAAGTAACACGGAAACCATAGAGCAACTTCTGTAAATTATTTTCTCTCACTGGCGGAGCAACAAAAATTATAAGCAGAAAAGTTAAAGAAGGGAGGACCTGGGAGAGCTTTCGGGTTCGGGAGCGCTGGAATAGCCTTGGAGGAGCTGCTTAAAAGTCTGTCTGCAGGAGCGGGGCGCCGCTGGTCTAGTTTGTCTGGACAAAGGGTCGTACTGCACCCCTTCTCAATGGTGTTCATCTGCTTTGGATGGGCCCTGGAGCCGCTGATGCATTCCTGCTGACGGCTCCTGGGGTGCCGGTGGGAGGACAGCACGAGCGCTTTGACCACGGGACACACCAGCAAAACGTTCTCTTGTCACCATCACTCTCTCCTTTTGGGCGGGCTGGGGACTGTGCTCCCCCTGCCCTGGCGGTACCGGTGCGGCGGGGGGCTGAGCAGAGCCCTGCGGTGCCTGTCCCTGTCCGGCACTGCCGGGTGGGATGTGACGCACGGCGTGTCCCCGTGCGGCCAGGGACCTCTTGGGCCTTGTCCCTGGGCAGTGGTGGCTGGAGGCTTGGCCGTGAAGCCCCCGCTCCCTGCAGCGGTATGCTCCCAGTCAGCTCGAGAACCTGAGGTTTCACTTTAATTCTTCACCCTTTTGGTTTTAGAGCAGTTTTTGGAAAAAAAAACAAAAACCAAAAAACCAAAAAACCCCCCAAAAAACACACCTAAAAAATTAGATGAAGAATGAAACCACGTGTTTAGGTCTTTGTATATAATGTGTGTGAAATAGTGATTTTTTTTTTTAATTTTTTTTTTTTGAGTTTATTTGAATGTACGTGACTGATTCAGGAGCCTCCTCTGCTGGGTGGCCAGTTGGGGCATGGGGTAACTCATCTGCCTGTCTGGGGGAGGTGACATCCAGCCTCTCTGGTGTCATCATACCCAGTATAAAAAACTTTTCCTGGGTAGTTTAGCTCACTTCCACGGGCCGTCCTGCCTTCCCGCGGGAACGCTGTTCGTGGCAGGCTGTGCCAGCTCAGTGCGACCGTGCACCCGCCTTCACGCGGTGCCGCTGTCAGTCCTTCCAAAACCAGGAGCACAGGGGCTTCCTCCAGCACAGCCTTCGCCTCCATTTCCATAAAAAACAGAAGGCACGTGTAGATGTGTGTGGTCTTTTGGCTGAAGCAAAGCGGAGCAGGAATGACGAAATTTGGGAGATGGGAGCGCCGGTTGCATGGCGGCACTGAGCTGGGCTCGCTCCTCGGCAGCCTGCGGAGCCAGAGCAATGTGACCGGTCGGCGTGGAGCGCAGCGCTCCCGTAAATGAGCTGGAAATGGGCAGAGCCGAGGGGGACGCTGTGGGGCAAGTGCTGGCAAAGCCCCGCTTGCCCACACTGGCAGTGAATCCGTGCCACGCGGCCGGGGCTGTGCCGTGCCGGGTTTGCGTGCATTGGTGGGCTGACAAAAAGTAATGGAAAACGCCAACAGGCAAACTTCAAAGGCTTCAAACTCTTGATTTCTTAACAAACCTCCCGAAGGGCGGCTTGAGCTCCCCAGCGACCGTGTGTTGATACCCGGGCGCTGCCTGCTCCTTCCCCATGGACTCGAGATGCAAGTACGTCTCACTGCGAAGCCCCAGCTGGCTGCAGCCCCGTTTTTTGGGTTTTTTTGGGTTTTTTTTTTTGCAACCTTTCCCACAGCTTTTGTTGTTACTGCAATCAATATCTGTCTCTCCCCGCTTCTGCCTTGACACGTAGTGATTTTTTTTTTCTTTCTGTGAAGGTTTCTGAGCGATCTAAATTGAGGAAGGGGTGGATCGCTTACAGGCGCAGCACCGTTTCAGATGCGAGAACAACTATTTTGAGGCAGTGTTTTGAGGTTTGACTCAACTTTAGCAGCTTCTCTGCAGGGAAAGCTGGATTGATAGTCAGAAGTGGTAGCAGGTCAGGTGGTCTATTTTTAGAAGTGCCGTTTAATTGTCTGGTGTTATTCTCGCAGCGCTCATAGCTGGATGGTTAGTTATCTTCTGCCAAAGTTGGTTAGCATAAGCCAGGTCTTAATGCATACTTGTATTTATTAAAGAATAGATCCATTATAGGGTCTTGGATCTTACTTGGTGGGGAGGGAGACAAGTCGGGGGACAAAGTGCTCAGCACCTCTGTATTTTAATGCCAGAGAAATGATACGGAGTTCTCGTCAATCAGTCTTCTGTGTTTCTCCCCGCGTTGTGGTGTGTGCGGCGCTGGGTTGAGGTGGCATCGCTGCGCTGGGGACCCGGGGCAGCCGGCGCCTGCTGGGAGGCTCTGCTGCATCTCCGTTGCACGTACTGGATTTGGTTTCGTGCTCTCATCCTCCATCTCAATTGCATAAAGGAAATGTTCCCTGCAGCAGAGAGGTCTTTAACTAAATGCTTTTTATTCATGTAAGCTAGTGATTGAAATGCTTCCGCTCTGCCTTGCCTCCCGCGCTCCGCAGTGGGTGGTTTTGGTGTGTAAGGAGCCACTAGACCAGCCCGGCAGCCTGCGTGGACATCAGTGGGTATGCAGAAGGTGCCTTCTCCATTCATCTTGTGGTGGTGGTGGGGGGGTGTCTCCCTAGTTTATGTGTCCATGGAGGGGAGGACGGAGGCAGCCCCGTGCAGGTGGGATGCCTGTGAACGCTTACACCACTGCACTCTTCTCTTCCTGGCCTTTGAGACCTGTCCCTGTGGGTATTGCTCTGCAAATGCACGTCCCAGCATTTATTTGCATAGCGTTTCCATAACGCCAGCAGTGCCCTTCAGGGGCAGTGAAACATTTAGGTCCTCCCCAGTCGCTGGGAGTTGCAGCAGACCGGGCTAAGGCGTTGCTTCTGGACCTGGGAAACACTGTGGGCTCAGATCCCTGTTCTGGCGTCATCTGCCTGTGTGACCTCGGGGTCTATTAGTCTTGGTGAGCAAATCACACTCCTAGCTCTACAAAAGAGTGTGGGAGGATAAATATATTAAAGGTAGCAAGGCATTTGGCTGACCTACTCCTCCTTTGCTCATCCTGCACAGACTGGGCATGGGTTATACTTCATTTCTGTTGCTGGTTTGAGCTGCTGGGTCCAGGTCACCACTTCTTTGGTCTTGTCCAAACATTGACCTCTGCCCCTTGGTGGGTTGGAAATAGCTTCAGGTCTTCCCTCAGCCGAAGCATGACTTCTGCAGTCTGCGAGGCTGGAGTAACACTCTCAAAATTCATCTCCTGCTCTCTGTTGAGGAAAGCGGTCCCCAGGTAGCGAAGCCCTGGCTTTGGCGTTGGTATACGACTCGTTCTTGGTACAATCCGCTGCAGAAGACGGGAGCTGACGTACAGAGGTTGTGTGCTGCGTCCCGCTGATGCAATTGGCTTTGTTTAGGGTCTTGAGTATGTTGGAACATGCTGGCTTGAGTGAATAGTTTTAATTAGTTACATTCTTAGGCTGTGGTTTACTGTGCTGACTCACTTCCAGCTCTCTGATAACTTCAACGCATGACTTCGTATCAAGGCAGAAGGACAGAAATTAAAAGAAGGGAAGATGGCAGGGCACAAGCTGGGGGCAGGCTCTTCCTGTGGGCTTGGTTTTGGGGAAGCCGAGCTCCGGCTGCGCTTGGGGCAGAGGGCAAGCGGGATGGGGCTGGAGGTGAAGGAGATCCAGCGACAGCAGGCATCTGCTCCCCGGACTGGCAAAGCAGCAAAGAAAATGTCTCCAGTCTCCATCCAGCCCAGAAGCGTGGTGTTCGGCTTGCTTTTGGCTTTCCCTGGGCAAATATTAGTGTTTTACAAGTATCTAAAGGGTGGGTTTAAGGCGGATGGAGCCAGACTCTTTCCAGTGGTTCCCAGTAACAGGACGAGGGGTAACAGGCACAAGCCGGAACATAGGAAGTTCCGATCAAATATGAGAAAAAACTTTGTTACGGTGAGGGTGCCAGAGCACGGGAACAGGCTGCCCAGGGAGGTTGTGGAGTCCCCTTCTCTGGAGACTTTCAAGACCCGCCTGGATGCAGTCCTGAGTGATGTGCTCTGGGCAATCCTGCTTTAGCAGGGGTGTTGGACTAGATGATCTCTAGAGGTCCCTTCCAACTCTGAAATTCCGTGATTCCATGAAACGCAACGCTGTGGCTCAGTGAGGGCTTTGGGAGCCGAGTTGCCCATTGAGCCCCACCATGCGCTGCTGGCCCCGGGGCCACGGTCCTGCCGGTGCCCGTGGGAGAGCAGGAAGCCACCACGGCAGAGCAGCACCAGGCGCTGCGCCCCGAGAAGTCCCCGTGTGTGCCCTGAAGCGTCATTTTTAGTATCGCTTCCCCAAAGCTATTTCTGAAGCCTGGAGGTTCTCACTAACCAGCTTCAACTCTGTAGTCTTGCTTGGTGTCTGGCACTAATGCCGTGGTGTGACAGCGCGTCCTGCTCGTCCTTGCTCCGAGGAGGAGGTTTTGGGGGTGGGAGAAGTAGCCATGCTGGCGGTCGCAGGCAAGGTCTCAAATGTCTGCAGTTGGTGAGCACGGCAAAGCCTGGACACCCCGTGCCAGCTGCTCTCTGGTCTTGCTCCTGGAAATCCTGCAGTCAGAGGGAAGTGGCTGGCATGCGGTCGCTCTTTGGTGGCTGTCTGAGGTTTGAAGCCCCTAGGTATTCCCCTGGCAAGCAGTCAGGTCCTTCCCTTTGCAGAGGGCTTCCGTGCTGTGCTCAGCATCGCCTTGCTGCCGTGTGCGATTTCTGGCTCTGAGTTGTCTCTCCTCTTCCTTCCATGCTGGAGCACTGTTCTCCTGGATCCCTCCCCATTGGTACCATGGGGTTCACCACCTTTGCTTTCTGAACTGGGGCATCAGGGCCAAATTAGGCTTACGCTGTTGTGATAAACCTTCCCGTGAGAGTGGTTCAGGAATGGTAAGCCAAGACCGTACGTCCTTGTAAGGGCCCAGTGGTGGCTGGTACCCTGGGATCAGCCTGCAGGAGCTCCACACCATCCTGTGCTCTTCTGCCATCTCATCACGCTGCTGTGCAGCCTTCCCTCTTTGCTCTACACTTGCTCAGTTTAAAAGCGAGATGTTGACTGCAGTGCTGACCCCCAGCTTGCCGCCAGGGCTGGAGAGCTGCTCTGCCGGAGTCACTGTGCTGCTCTTCTGTTGGCAGCAAGAGCTTTCCACTGGCCCATCTCTGGCCACCAACAAGACCAGGCAGCAGCTCCGTCCCCAGCCCTTCTGCAACCTCATGAAGTCTTTGATTGTCATCTTTCTTGTGATGCTCAAAGGAGCAAGTCCTCCCCAGCCCCCCCCAAGCTGGCATTGGTGTGGGGGGGCCCCGCTGCGGCGGGGAGCCCTTCTCCAGCACTGCGGCATGATGGAAGGTGTTCGCGAGTGGGAAGGCTGGAAGGGGGAGAAGCTCGTTGCTGTTCCTCCTAATTGCTCTCCCACTTCTGTACTCGAGCGAGCGAAGAGCTGTCTTGAGCTGCGTCCCTGGGGACGCCGCCTGGTTCTGTCATCCCTGGCAGCTGCACCGGGACTCTCCCCGCAATCGGTCAATTTAAAAGGCATCCTTCTCTGTTTTGACTCAGTCCATCTTTCCTTTGACGTGAGAGCGATCCATCCGCCTGTTGAGATGATGGAGGATGCAAGGGCTGTAGTGAAACCTCCCGAGCGGGGACGAGAAGCGCTTGGGACTGTTCCCGAGGGCGCTGATGAGCAGCGGGATGGTGTAGGAGGGGGATGCGCGGTCCCTGGGGGCTGGGTCCCTCTGCCCCCAATCCTTGTGGGAGGCTGGGCTGCCCACCCTGACCTCTCCCCACCAGCCGGGGGTCTGGGGTGGGGGCACCAGTGGCTGTGTTTGTCTTGTTCCCACGAGGCTGCACTTTTCAAACGAAAATCTGATGTAGCAGCCGAAGTTTCCAGTGTTGAGGATGAGATAACTGCCCATTCTTGGTGAGAGAAGTTTGTTTTCTAGAACTTCTGCATGTCAGCTGAGCAGCACTAGTTTTCAGCCCTTTTTTTAGGCAAGGAAGGTCAAAATGCTGCCGTTGAGGGGAAGTTTCTGTGCAGCCCCCGTGAAGATGGAAGCTTTGACTACTGCTTGCTCTTTTGTGTGGTTTTGTTTTTTTTTTTTCTTTTTCCTCTAAGAAATCCTTGCTCCAGACTTGCTACTAGAAACTGCTAATAAAATTTGCAGGAGGTTTTTCTGGTAGAAGGCGTGGGGGTGCGCAGGAAGAGCTCCCTGGCTCTGCGTGGGCGGCCGTATGTGGTCTGGGGTTGCGCAAAGCTTCTCGCTGGGCTTTGAGGTGGAAAAGCCGGATTTCGCTGGGGCGGTGGCTCAGGGCTGCGTGGCATCGTGCAAGCCCGGGTGGGCTCTGCCACTGCTGAGGCTTGTCACATCCCAGAGAGGGGTATGATGGAGGGCGGGCTTTCCATGGGCACATCTCTCGCCGTGCACAAGCACTCCGGCAGAAGGAACGCTTCTGTTGATGGAGTTGAAACTTGCACCAATATTAACGTGATGCCATTGCATGCAGGAGCTGGGTTGGTCCTTTCCAGATCAGCATCGGCTAAGCTGCCTATAGCTCTTAGAATTTGCTGCATCTTTCCTGTCCAGTGCGCTGGGCTGATTGGAGCTCGCTTGCTTTTGTATGATCCTGGAGCCCCAAATCTCCTAAATCTGGTCCTTGAAGGAAGGTTCCGGTGGCCTCTTTGGCAGCTGCAGGTGGCTGGTGAGATGTTGGGCTCCAGAGGTGTCTTGTCGCTGCAGAGCTGCAGGTAGCACAGCAGGACTGTGCTCCCATTTCTTTGCAATCAGACATGCCAAACCCAAGTGTTTCTGGCACAAACTTTGAATCTTTTCCAAGGAGCTTTGTCCATGCTTGCGTGGAAAGCCTTTGCAAGGAGCAGGGGTGCTGCGGGAAGGAAAGCCACCGAGTCCTTAGACGTCAGATCGCCCATGGCACTTGATGCTTCCCATGTGGGCAACTCCAGCGGGATGTTGGCACGTTGCTCGGTTTGGTGTCGCCAGGGACCAGCTTGGTGCTGGTGCCACCACCGCGCCGGTGTCGCTGGTGCGGTTCTTGCTCTGCAGCCGTGCAGAGGTGAAACTCCCGTGACCATATTTTGAGAAACGCGTGCTAAAATTATGGCAAACGCTTGCCCTCGTTGCACGTACAGCAGCCTGTCCTCGGATGTACAGAACTCCCCGGTGCCATATGGACGCCGCTGTAAACCCTTAGAGCAACCAGCCCTTGTCACATGGGGACAACCGAGCTCTTCATTCTTAACTCTGTTAGAAGGTTTTTGGTGGTTTTACCAGATCTGCTCCATATGACTGAGAGAGAAATCAGCCAGAATCGCTTGCTTGTGTGGCAGGCTTTGAAAGAGGGAATGTGGTGGGGTCATATTTTGTTGTTTTTCTCAGCGTCGCTGCGTGATGATGTCGGGTCACTCTCTGTATTAAGCTGGTTGAAAAATGAACACCCAAATCTAAGAGGAGTGGTGGGACTGAAGAGTTGCATGTCATTCTCCTGATTACTTTTGGATTGAAAAGGAGCTTTTTCTGCTCCAGAGTCACCCAGCGTCTTCCACCTGGAAGTTGACTTCAGGCTGATTCTGCTGAAGATTAAGATTGCCGTTTTGGTGGGGGTTTTTTTGTGGTTTTTTTTTTTTCTTCTGGTCTTTGTAGAAATAATGATGCTTAAGCACCGTCTTACCGGCTGGTCAGGAATTCACTGGAGAGTTGATAATTCCCCCAAAGGAAATGTTCGTACGCTGGTAGCTCGTGATTCTTGTGTGCCCACCTGGATGCTTTTCCCCCTGGAGAGAATTACCGGTTCAGTGGTGGTTAAACACTTTCTCCTCCTTGCAGATGCCACCGGCCCCTCTGTTTATTCTGAGCCATCAGAGAACATCTCTTAAATAAAACCAGCTCGTTTGTGCACTGAAATTCCTGCAGTATCAGGCTGTGCTTTTTCTCAGAGACTCCTGCTAACACCCGGCCTCCCCCCAGCCCCGGGGTGCAGCACCGGCCATGCCGGGGCTATATTTTGGGGATGCTTCTCGGGTCCTTTGGGTGCTGGGTTATTAGCAGCGATCTGCATGCGGCAATACCCATCCGCCCGTGCTCCGCCGGAGCCATCGCAAACGCCGCCGTTGCTACGGGAACGGGCGTTCTTGGGTTGGAAACCTGATTTAATTCCTTCTTCTCCTCCCCGCTCCCTGCTAGTTAAGACACTCAGATGGATTTTAAGTTGCGAATATAATAGGGTTTTTTTTCAGGTTGTGCGGGGAGTTCAAGAATATCTTTTGCTAATGAAAGAGCTGCCTGAAGTCTCAAGGCCTTGAATGAGATTTTTTTTTTTATTATTTTCCTCAATACCTACTATCAAAAGCAAAGTTTACAAGCTCCATGTGCCTCGGGGCTGCTCGCTATGCCACCTGCATGGATAATTAAGACCTTTCGGGTTGCCATAGAGAGTAGTTTGGCTTCCAATATTGCATCAATTGATACTCGGGATATTTTTCTTTAAAAACGTGAGGGCTGGGAATGCTGTCTTTGTAAGGTGCACCAGTGGCAGGTACGGAAGGGGAGGGCTTTAGCAAGCCCTGTAATTTGCAGGATGGAGACGACGATCAAAACTCCAGCTATTCCTTTACCTTTGGGGTGTTTAACAAATACTGTCCAGAACGTTCCTTGCTTGCTAGAGGGGCTTTCACCAGCCTGCTCGAGGAGTAATGGGATTTTATGTAGGCCAAATCCCTGGTCTTTTAATGGAGCAAGCAACTTCAGAGGAGTTGTTCCTCGGTTACGTGAGCCCAACTGAAAATAATCTGAGGGGCTGCTTGAACTTGGCCCATTTGACTGGGCAGTACAGCTTTAGAAGAATAATACTGTAAGGGGACTTCACCTTCAGTGCTGAGGAGTTGTTTTGGGCTGCCCCTGGGAGCTTGTTTACCCTTTGCTGCTTTCTAAACATCCCCCCCTGCCCCGCTCTCCCCGTTAGTGGTGGCAGCTTGTTTCGGTGGTGATGAAAATCAGGTGTGTGCGTGTTGGGACCACAGCCCCCGGGTCCTGCTGCACTCGGCAGGGCTCAGCCGCTGCCTCCGGCTGCTTTGGGAACTTGCACCGCTGAGAAGAGTTACAGCTTTATAGCAAAGAGCCCCTCGGGAAATGCCCGTCCCTGCATGTTGACGTTTTCCTCGTGGCACATCCCGGGATGCCAACTGGGACGGCAGTAGGAGCAGCTGGGGAACGGGGGCTGTGGGCACATGAACACTGACCTCGGAGGAGAAAAGGCTGGGGCAGCATCGAAGCCGTGTTTTAGTCGCCTCCTTTGTACTTTTGGGTACTACCTGGGGGGGTTGTGTAAGCCTGTGGCTCTCCAAAGCTGTTGCCTGTCTGCTGGGGGATCAGCGGCTGGTTAAACAAGTGCTGGGGAGCTGCAGGCGCCTTTGGGGGTGAGCGTGGCCACGCGTGCCCCGCAGCCGTGGGGACTGTGACGGTGCGGAGGGGAGTGTGGTACGAGAGGGTTCGTCTGCGGGTTGAAGTTAAGAGCCCGGAGCGAGCTGATGCGGGTGGGAATAGCTGCTTGTTCGGCAAAGACAAAGCCCCCGGAGCCTGCTGTCTCCCGTCGCCGCGGTGTCGAAGGTGGGGATGCAGCAGGTCAAGCAGCCAGGGCTTCTCATGCAGGAGAGGAGCAGGCAGCTCCCAGGGCTGCAGGAGGAGAGGTAATTCCATTAGCGATAGGAATGTGCCGGGTTCAGCATTTGCTGTCCAAAATAATATTATAATGAAAGAGAATTATAATGTAATTATTATTATTAATGGCACTGAAGTCGGAATAGGGCTGACGCAGACAGGCAAGTGTCACGTTGGGCCGCGGCCGAGCAGCAGCGCCCCAGTGATGATGGGAGGGGAGGAAGACCCTGGAGCTGCTAAAGGAGGAACAATGACGGAACACAGAAAAACACGCAGTAAAAAAGGCGAGGTTGAACCATCTAAATATGCTGTATTTGAAAACCACATTTGCAGCAAATTAGAATCCTGGCAGGGTCTCAAACAGATGAATTTTTTTGGGAAACACCTTTTTGTGGGTGTGTGTTTCGTGTTCCCGGAGTCTGAAGGGCAGAGAAGTGCTTCCCTGGGGGCGGCTGGCAAATGAGTTTGCTGTCCTAGGCTGAACCTGCTTCCTCTTCTCCCGCTCCAGTGTCCGTAAATCCCCAAATAAATAGCCTATGTGGTACGCGGTATTTTATGGAGGGACCGTATTTACTGTAGCTTGAAAAGCTGCGTGCGGGGGGGTCCCTGGGGTCTCTGACAAATTTGACAGGCTGCCCAGTGTTTGGAGATGCGAACAGCCAGGAGATTCACAGTCTCGGTGAGATGAGCCTGAGGTTTCGGGCTCCCGTGACGAAGGGAGGGCTGGGGAGATGGAGCAGGGAGAGGTGATGGGAGGTGTGCTCTCCTGGCAAAACTTCGGAGGGGCTTCAGAGAGGCTGTTTTACAGCTGGGAGATCCAGAACGAAGAACCAGGAGCCTCCGTAGCTTGAGATGAGTGAGTCCGGTGCCCGGCATCCCTCGCTGCTCTGTCTCTGGGTCGCTCCCAGGGCTGGTGGGGTGGGAGCAGCTGTGGGCTCCTGGAGAGCTTCGCGGGGAGGCTCTTTAACTGAGCCCCTGCAATATGTTGTTAGTGTTTATATAAAAAATAACAAATCTTTACAAATATTTATTACTATGTCATGTGCTGAGGAGCGGGTGCCGTGCATTCAGAAGTGGAAAGCCGCCCCCAGGCAGCTGCCAATCTCAGATGGAGACTGGATCTGCCGTGCTGTTGACATGGCAGGGCAGGAGCCAGCAGCTGGGGGCCGGGGGCAATGCTGTCCCGGGAGCAGCCGGTGCTAAGCCCGGCCCCGCAGGGTGCTGGGGAGCCGGGTGGGCTGGTGAGGACCCTTGGGATGGTCCAGTGTGGTGCAGGTGCGAGGGGGGAGACTTGAAGGGGGGTTTAAAACAAGAACTGGTTGGAAAGGCACCTCTTCCGGGGGTTTTCTCACCTCTTTTAGGGGTTTTCTCACCCCAGACTCTTCAAACAGACACAAGTTTGTGTTTCCAATAGCATTTGGGAGGCTTTGCAGGGAGCTTCGAAGGCAGCACGATGTGCGGGCATCCCTCGGCTGCAGGGAGCATCCCTCGCCGCAGGGCCGTGTACAGCAGCTCCCTCCGCTCCACCACCCCCAAGTCGGTCCCTGCCCACCAGCTCCGAGCCTGACCGGTGTCGAGGTTTTGTGTATGTGCCTCCTCGTTCGGCACCAACAATTCTGGACGGCCTGTAAGCTCACGGGAACTTTATTCTTCCCGCAAGGGTATGCGAGAGGCAGCTGTACAAAGCAGTTTTGGGGACATTTCTGTGACTTTCCCTGGGCTCTGCAGGTGTTGGGAGGCGTCGCAGGGTGGCTGCGATGGCTTGGTGGGGGTGATGCTGCAGTGATGTTGTGCCGTGCTCTCCTGAAAGGAGAATGGGAAACTTCGGATGACTCAAGACGAGATTGCCTGGGGGTGGGGTGGGGTTTTTTTTGATCCAGCTGCTGCAGCTCATTTTCCTGCCTGGTGGGATGGCCTGGCCCTATAAAGCATGGAAAGGGTGAGCGTCTCTTCTTCTGCTGAAGATGGGGGGGGGGGGGTTATTCCAAAAAATCAAACCGGAGATCTCGGCGTGCAGCCGTGGCGATGCCGGCAGAGCGGGGTGGAGGAGCCGGTGTGTGTCTGTCAGGCTGGCGAAGGCGGGCACGCAGGCTGGGGGCCGCGGTGGGAGCTGCAACGGCAAATCTCACCCGGGTTACTAGAAGCTTCTGCTCATTCTCCCCCAAGCTCTGCAGACAACTTCTTATGGCTCAGCAGAGACGTTTATCTCTTTTTATCCTGCGTAGCAAAGGGAAAACAGGAGAAGAGGCCAGTGTGAACTGGAGAGACTTGCTGGGGGCTGGCAAGCAAAACTCAGCCCAGTGTTTCTGAAATTTGCTCTGTTTCACTCGTATGAAGTACTATATAACAGCTGGGAGAAATTTCGGGCGAGCTTAAAGATTTTTATGGTTCCATTTAGTATCTTACGTATGGCTTTTTTTTGGCTTCATTGCTTTATTAAAATAAACTGAATGTAAAGCTGCCTTTGGGCTAGCCGGTGACGGCCCGCATTTATTGTGCTGGGGATGGTGGGGATGCTGTGCCAGCTGCGGCACCACAAACTCTCTATAAAATAACCACCTTCAGCGAAGAGGTTGCTCCGTAAAACACCTGGAATTCCAGCAGCCAAGCCACGGCAGCCTGCTTGGAGGGACTGGCAGTAACGTAGGCTTTGCGCGAGGGTTATGGAGGCCAGTGTGCTGGGGGATAGGCTAAATTGCTTATCCAAATTTCATTAAAAATGCAAATGGATTCTTTCACTGGGACAGAGTGGCATTAAAAAGTAGGCCATATCGTAAACATTAATAAAGTCATATTGGCCAGCAGGGACGTGGATGTGGAAAGTGAGCCAAGAAAGCTCTTTGCAGAGCTTGATGTAAATAAAACGACTCTTCCCTTTTTCTCTTCTCCTCCTCTAAAAGCTGGCAGCCTAGATAATGCTTTAATTGAGCACAGTGGCATGTAATTGTACAGGACCGTTGCCCAAGAAGAGTAAATTTAATTCATGGCTTGATGAAGTTTTGTTAGTGAAGCAGAAGGCAAGCATATACCGACCACTTAGAGCTAAAGCAAAATTCACCAAAACAGTAATTGCTTTAAAAAGAAAAAAACACAACTAAGTGGGTCTGATTTCTTCCTCCCCAGCAGTGTGTTTTAAGGTGCTTCCCTTAACGTGATGCTGAAGGTAGTGTCCGATTCAGGCTTTCTCTGCTGACCTTGGTGGAGTGCTGGTGCCCCTCTGCGCCGTCGGCTCCCCCCAGCCATCGCGTCTAACAAGTTTCTGAGTACATCCTACCCGGTGGTGAATCCCAGACTTTCCCTCTGGAAACCTGGGGAAGGGACAGAGGGGTCGCCGGGACACAGCTGCCCCGCTCCCTCCCGTAGCAAGGTGACTCCTCCATCCCTGCGCCGTGCACCGCCTGTTTTGCAGCATCAGTAAAAATCCTGCTCCGAACGGCTTTGGCTGGAGCGAGAGGAGCGAGCAGACACAGTAAATCTACATGTTGGAAATGTTATTTTAATATCTTATCTGTACAGCATCAAAAGGAGTGCCAAGTACACTAGAGATCTTGCCAGCTGCAGCCCTTTGAATGTCTTAAAGGCAGTAATGTTGCTGTGTAATAACATACAGTGCTCCAAACTGTCATGAGATAATGGCCTGTTTTCAAGGGAAGAAAAACAACAAAAAAAACCCTGGTGTAATCTACATCCTTCCCTGCAGCAGCGGAGCTGTGGCATGTGGGGGCTGGAGTGTGGTAGCGCTTGTCTTGCGAGGGTCAGCACTGAGGGGTTTTGCTGTTTGCAGCGCTGCTGGCAAGCCTCTCCGGAGAAGTGAACATCCATCTCCCGGCTGCAGCCGAGGCGAGGCTGGGAGAGCGCTCGGCACCGGGGTGAGCATCTTCCCACGGGTGACACTCAGCTTCGTGCCCCGCGTCCCGCTCTGCCACGTGCCAGGTGGTCCCAAAGCCCCGCTGGGATCCAGCGCTGGGTGACTCGGTGCGGGCAGACCCTTGTGTCCTGGCTGGACCCGCGATCAGCGTTAACCCTGTCCTGCCGTGCCAGTCCCTGCTACCCCAGCTCAGCCGGGATCTGCCTCGCTGGCAGGAGGAGCATGAGAGATACCAAGGAGAACCCAAGCTGAGGCAGGAGTTGGGGCTGAGCATCCCGCCGGGGGGCAAAAGACTTTCTGCCCCCGCCACCGTGTGCTGCTGGAGCTGCTGAGCTCTCGCCCTCTGTTCACTGAAGTTGTTGTTTTTTCTGCAGAGGAAGTGGCTGGATTTCTTATCAGCACGTCTCCATCGGCAGCAGACGGAGCAGGAAGCCTGCGAGACCTCCCAAAATTCCCCTGTGGAGTTTGGGACCGAGCAGACTTGTAATAAGGCGGAGGGTGGGTTAAGGATGCTCCAGCCGTCGCTGCCGGGGTGCTGCGTCCCTCGGTCTCTGCTCTGCGCTGCCCTGGGGGCTGGTCCCCGGCCGGGGGGAGCGTTTGGAGAGGTCTGACAGCAGGGAGGTGAGGGAGCTGCTGGAGCAAAATCGGGGTTTTGCAGCTCTGTCTGTGCCTGATTTATGCCAGAACTGGGCAAATCACCTTGTTCTTTGTGGTGAGACTTGTCTGGGAGGCGGCCTGGTACCGGTGAGTCCCCCTGTGAGCTCCTGCTCCATCGAATTCAGCCTCCCCATGGCAGGGCCCCCCCGGGCGTCCGTCTGTCTCTTGGACTTTGGCTCTGCCCAGGCTGCCCTTCACCCCCGGCACTACTGGCTGCTCTCGTGTGAAAAGGCCTGCGTTTGATAAGTGGCTTTTTTCCTTGATGAGAAGTTTTCTGGAAGTTTTCTGAATTAGCAGGCATTTTTTGGTGGGTGGGTGTTTTTTTTTTTTTTTGCCTGCCCTCCTCACCAGCTTTCCTCTGCCCTCCCGGTGGGAGGAAAGGCTTTAATGTCAGTGGTGCCCTGAGGCTTTCCGAGGAAATCGGCTGTCCCAGGACAAACCCCGTGGCAGGTTTTTTGTTTGTTTGTTTGTTTGTTTTTTGTTGTTTTTTTTTTTTTTTTTCCCCTCACTTCAAAATATGAACTGGGGCTCAAAGTCTGTGTGGCTGGAAAGGGCTCTCGGTGGGGGCTGCGAATAGCCAGGGTCCCTTCCCTCGCTCCTTTTTCCTGACAGCTGAAGGGTCAGCCCTGTGCGATGGGGTTAACCGAGTGCCTGCCGCAGGCAACGTGTTTCCAAAACGGCAAATCGCCCCTGCGAACGGTCTGGCCGGGGATGCTGTCCTGCCCCATGGCGGGCTGCGGCTCCGGGTTTGGCACGGGCAGAGCAATTTCATGGGAGCCTCATCCGCGATGTCTCGTACCCCAGGTTGTCCTTTCTCGTTAACGTCCAATTTGTGTCTGTTACGTAAAGTCAGAGATGGTGCTTCAGGAGAGCCTGAAGTTCAGCAGCAATCCTTTGTGTCTGCCACCTGTGGTCTGGTGGCCATGTCCTTATCGAGCGCTCCCCTCCCGGCTCTCAGGGGTGAGGTTTGTGGTACGGGGCTGGGAGCCCACCCTGGTGGTGGGTGGGAGGGGGGCTGGGGTGCAGGTCTGAGCCCCCCCGCCATGGAGAACGTGAGAGGAGTGGAAACTGGGTGCCATCTCGAGCACCTGGGCAGCCACATGCTGTGTGGACCTGCAGGACATGGCTGTGCCTGGGCGAACCCATGCAAGGGCTCCCCCTCCATCACCTCGTCCAGCACCCATCGCAAGGGGGTTTGGCTTTATCTATTGCCTCCCTCGCTGCAGCACAAGAGAGGGATGGAGAATGGCCTCAGAGAATCAAGCTCATCAAATTAGCAGTGTCCGCTGGGGCGAGCGGGTGAGGCGTGACGGCAAGCAAAAGTGCAATGAGGCTGCAGAGCTCGGGTTTTGCTCCTTCCTTGCTGTGTCCTCTCGGTGCATCGGGTGGCTTTCACTCTCCTACTGAAGGCTAGTGACAGGCTAGCTTGCTCGTTAGCCTTGATAAGGTTATTGCTAATTGATCAGTGACTGGAGCCGCCAGCTGCTGCACAGCGTCTCGGTGCTCTCCCTTTTGCTAGCCCACAACCTGGCTACTGATTTACAGCGGGGGCTGGCGGTCTGCGACCTCGCTTCGCTCTGGTGCCTCTGCAGAGAGACGCCTGGGTGGGGACACCCCCCGTGTCCCCGCGGTGAGCGTCAATGCAGAGCCCCCTCCCGGGAGGGGCAGCTGCCTGCCGGCACCCCGGGGGCCGCCCGTTCCTCCCCGTGGTGCAAAGCCCTGGGCTGCTGCTGTCTCACTGGGGACCAAACATCTCCTGGAGTTGTCTGTACTTGACAATGGGCGTTTATTTGCCCGTTTGAAGACACTGCGGTGGTGGTGGGGGGGGAATAGCTGCTGGTGGCCCTCTGGGGGAGGCACTTCGGTGGGAGTTGCTGGTGGAGAGCATCCCTGCTATCAAAGGATACCCTGCCCCCAACTTCCTGGGGCATTTGATGCTCCTGCCCGTGGTATCAGTGATCTTTTTAAAGCAGAGAGACAGTGAGGACCAAATTTCTCTTATTATTTTTTTTTCCCCCCTATTTTAAAATAGACTTAATGAATGCGGAACAACTTCTTGACGAGTCTGTTGCTCATGGAGGGCGGCTGCCGGCTGCGAAGCCCCTCTCAGCCCCTTGGACCCTCCTCCCCGGCCGGGTGCTGGTGCTTCCGTGGCGTCGTGGGAAGGTGCAGAGCGTTGGGGGCGGGGGGGCGAGGTGGAGCCTGGGGGGGAAATGTGAGTCAGCAGCCGCCCGTGCAGATGGAGCTGCTACCTCGATAACGGCGGCGCCGAGGTTGGGGTATGGTTGGATTTCAGCTCCCCCCCCGCCCCGGCCTAGTCCCTCCTCTGAACCCCCGCTTTGCCATCAGCTGTAGAGCTTTGGGACACGCTCCTCTGATGGGAGAGCTTGGGAGAGTCAAAAACTAAAGGAAACCCCGACTCTGCTTCAGAGCTGTTGAAGATGAGCCTGCTTTCTGTTGGCGTGTTGCAGGAGGAAGTGGTTGAAATAACAAGATAAAGTCCAGTCGGCTGCTCTCCTCTGGCTGGGGTGTGTGGTGGGGGGAGAGCACCGCGGTCCCACATCCCCCCCGGGGGGGAATCTGTGACCCTGCTTGGCCACCGCCAGTCACGCTGGGGGAGCAGATTGGTCTCGGGGGAGCAGTTTCTGGCTTCCCACCACGCAGGAGCTGGGATGGAGCTTCATCTCCAGCCATCTTGGCAGGTCCTTGTGGCTGTCTCATGGGCTTGCAAGCTCCGAACCGTGCTGGCCGATGTCCGTCGGGATGGGTTGGTGGGGAGCCCTGCGTGTCGGTTAGGCAGAAGTGGAAGTGTGGTCGGACCCTCTGGCGGAGGCGCAGGTGCCCAGCAGCATGCTGGTGGCTGGCAGAGCCGGGGCAGAGCGTGGCAAGCGACACTCTGCAGAAGAAGAGGGCCAGAGATAAACTGAAAAGTATCTTGAGATCGTCTTGAACGCGCCCGTTCGCTTTTTGATAGGTCGCAGGCATGGGAGGTATGTTAACGCCAGGAGCTGTTTGTGCTTGGTTTAATGGTGCTGTCAGGGCAGATTTGTGCCGTGGGTTCCTGCGATGGGCTGGCGTTGGCGAGCCCTCGGTTATTTGGGGAAAGGCGTTGCTGGCGGTGAGGCAGCAGAGAAACGGTCAGCTTTTTGCTGTAGGAAACCGGGACTGTGGTGGCACAATTTCACGGCGCCGTTGCAACATTTAATAAATCCTATGTACAAAGCTTCATCTTACGAGGACCCTGCTTAACTGCTGCTTTCAGTTGTACTTTAACTGATCTGTTACTGTCTCTGGGTGTTGAAGAAACCCTTCGACCATCACTTTGTGCGCCGACAACAAAAACTCCCAAGATGCAGCATGCTCAAAATAAGCCAGAGGCAGCAGCAGGGAAGTCATTACTCTTCATATCGGCCAATAAAAATGTGTTGCTGTTGTATTAATGTTTTTTTTTTTTATATATATATATTTTATTTTTTCTGCGCTTCCTGAAAAGCAGCTCCGGCGCTTCAGCGTGAGTCACAGGGGTCACCCGCGGGCTCACCCCGCAGTTGCCAAAACTGCAGGGTTGGGCGGTCAGCGCCGGAGCTCGTGGGGATGGCGGTACCCGTGCCTTACGGCCACATTACGTTAAACCTTGTGCCGATGTAAAAGAGCCCACCCGGGGCAAGCCTCTCCTGAAATCGGGTGGTGTGACCGGTACATGGCTGGGCAGGAGGTGATCCCTGCTGCGAACCGTGAAAGCGTGTCTAATCAGGGTGCTAGGTGGTGTATGTAGTTGATGCGTAGAAAATTATCCCCTCAAATGAGGTGAGGAATAAACACCTGTACCCTTCTATTGGTCTGGATAGACTCACTTTACGAATCTCCCCAAATTTGGATTAGCCTGATTTATTTAAAGCCCGTTTTTTCAGAAATACACGGGGACAGAGGGGTACAAGATTACAGACCACGCTGTCCTTTTAGCAGTATATAAATGCCTCCCAAACTTTGCTGTGCAGTAGCTCTGCGTTCGTGGCCAACTCTTGATGTTGTCTTGGTCAAAGACCTTCAACTCTTCACGTTTGTAGGGCCAGTTTTGAACTCCAGCTCTTGACTCACCTGGTTACAAGTTTCCGGAGGTAACACAAGAGCTCACGAGTGCTCCTGGAGGGGAACTGGGAAAGAAGAAATAACACTTCTGGCCAAGGGTGCTTGAGAAATTTCTCACCCATGTATGGGCTTAGCTCTGTACCCTAAATAGGCTATCTAAAGGAAACGAGTGCTTTATCTTGCTGTGTGTGCTCAGCATAAATTCCTCTTGCTGTAGTCTTCAGGAACAAAAAGCAGCTCAGTCTCTCTCTGGATCTCCACTGCCACGGAGAATTAATTTTGATATCAGAATTATGAAGCCTTTTGGCCAGAGGCTGACGAGCACAGTGAAATTCTCGCTCTGCTTTGACTCCCGTCTGTGGGTTTCAGTGTGCTCCCACTTCTGGAGGAAGAGAACAGCCTCTCTGGAGTACACTTGCCCCCCGAGACAGCGTGGTGGGGCAGTTGGTGTGGTGGGGACACCAGTGAGAGAGGATGGTTACGGGTGACCTACTGAAACTTCATCGTAGGCATGGGGCTGACACCTCACCCCATCACCCTGAGATGCTCTGAATGAATGCAAATCCATGATTTTTACAGGAAACTGGTTTAATGCTTGCCGTTTGTAGAAAAGGCTCCTACTTGCCTTAGCGAGGTGTCCGTCTTCCCAGCCTGGAGCCACCTGTATGGTTGCTTGCCCATGGCTTCTGGTGCACCACCGAGGCTTATGTGACAGCAGCTCTTTTAGGCAGATGAAACCATAAAGATCCTGAAACAGGTGTCTGCAGATCCCGTTGCCTTCGTGGGACTTTGAGCAGCAGCTGCCTCTGCAGGTCCCGCTGAGGTTCGTGAGGGGAACTGACAGAAACCAGCCCAAGTCTCTCTCCAGCAGCTGTGGGAGTCTCCCGATCCTTTCCGCAGGGTCTGACACCCTGGTGCTCCCAACAAGCTAATCCTGGGTCTGTAGCATTTGGAAAGATATCTTTTGAGAAACTGTCATTAATTTTAAATCCCATCTGCGAAGGCATCACTGGAGGTTGCCCTGGATATGTCAGACAAGCCTGACAAAGCTGCTGCTGGGGTGAGCATCTCGAAACGCTGGTGGGGCAGAGAGACAAAAACCAACATCATGGTCAGATGGAGGGATTCTAAAATAACTGATTGACCCGGGGCAGGCAGACTGATGATGGAAACGGAGGGCAGTCGGTAGTGGGTACAGGGGTCCGAGTGGCTTTTTAGGTGCTGCAAAGGTTGGGATGGTGCTTATGGTGGGCGGGTGGGGGGATCTGTGCCGGGCAGCGCCAGCACCGGGAGAGCTGGAATCGGGACAAGACGCAAGAAGCCGGGGGAGGTGGTGGGACATGGCCATGCGGCAGTGGTAGGGCAGGTGATGATGGGTGCACCGTGAACTGGTTAAGTGCTGAAAGATCCTTCACCAGCCTGGTGTCCCCGAAGCCTCCTGGCTAATTTGGAGGTGAAGGGAGTGTTATCTGAGCATTGCTACTTAATAATCGCCTTGGTCTCCGGTTTTGGAAATAAGACAATGTTCCGAATATTAAAGTTTAAGGGGGGGCATGGGGGATGCGAGGAAGAAAATGGGAATGAAGTTACCGTCTCTGTCTTGGAGATAAGTGACAAAATACAGCTTTAACTGAGTTATATTATTAGCACTTTGGGGACTGGGGTTTTTATCTTCCTCAAATAGGATTAATACGCTGTTACAAAAAGAAACGTGTCTTCAAAGCAAGCTAGCAGCCATCTTCTAGGGCTCTGAGATGCAAGCGTCATAATTGGGATGATGGTGGGTTATCTGGACCTGGGACTGCCCTCTTCTCGATGTTTGACTTGTTCTCTGGGCGGGACCGATCCTGCAGGGATACCTTTCCATATTTCTACCTCCTCTCAAGAGGCTGACCTGGAGTCTCAATTACAATATTAAATTACCAGGTCACCAGAGTTAAAGTAGGCTGCCAAGTTTTTAATGATCTTCTCTTTCTTGTCATATGCGGGTTTGGGGTTGTTTTTTCTTTTTTTTCTTTTTTTTCTTTTCCTTCCCAAGCCTCCTTTCCATCTATGCACTTTTAATTGAGACCATCTGTAATTTAACACATCGCATTGGCGAGCCCGAGGAGCGAGTGCGCGGTGAGTTGTGTAACTGGTGCAGGCGAGGCAGGGTTTTAAGAGGACTCGGCGTTCGTCCTCCAGGGACTGCCGCAGCTTTCCACTGTCTTCCAGTGCCTTCCTAAGAAATCCAGAACTAATTGCCAAGACTGTTTAATCTGGTCCCTCGGGGCCTTGATTAATCACAGGGTACTTATTTTTCATCTCTCGCTGGTGGAGATGCCGAAGGTGTCGTTGCGGGGTTGGGATGGGTCCTGAAGCTGTTGTGTGGGTGTTTGTGAGCGGAGCTGGCTGCAGGCACCGGGGTGTCCCTGGGGATGTCCCTGGGTGCCCAGACCCATCCCTTTCGTGAGCGGAGCTGGCTGCAGGCACCGGGGTGTCCCCAGGTGCCCAGACCCATCCCCTTGCAAAGGGACCAGGCTCAGAGGACACTCCAGCAGTTTCCTTGATGCCGCCTGTCCTGTTGTGTCTAAGGTAGGAACTGAGTTTGTCCGTCCATCCTGCATCTCAAGAAACCTCTTGGTCAGCATCTGGGTGCTCTTCCTCTGACACATGCGATCTCCAGGGGAGCTGCTGAAACGTCAGTGTCCCCGCTTGCCTCGAGTGTCACAGGGTGGCTCCGGGGTCCGGGAGCTGGGGACGTCCCTGGGCTGGAGCCCATTGCCATCCTCCTTGCTGCCCGAGGCCGTGATGACCTCTGTGTGCAACATCACGAGGCTCGTAATGTGGGCTTTTAAGAAACAGGTTAGAGGGGATGTTAACAAGGAAAGAAACAAATTCCAACTTGAAAAAAATTACCTGTTAGTGTTTCTGCCACGTGTCACCTGGTTATAATTAAAGATTAGGGAACGGCATGTTTCCCTCCCGTTCATTCAGGGCATCCGTCAGGGCCGGTGCGTGGGCAGTTTCACGGCTGGTGCGGTTCCCCCCCTGGGTCCGTGCGTGGGTCTCCGCGGCAGCACCTGGCACAGGGAAAAAGGAGCAGAGAAGAAACGTGTCTGATTCCTGCGCAATTCATGCGGGGAAACATATTGGCGGCTCCGTTCTCATTGCTTTGAACTTCTCTGCCGGTCCCGGGAGGCGGCTGGGTTTGGAGAGCGGGCGAGCGGTGCGGCGTGGTGTGGGTGCAGTGTGGTGTCGGTGCCACGTGGACCCCCCTCTTCAAGCGCCGGGGCGTGCGGCCCCGCTCGCTGCAAACGGCCTCTCTGTAGAGGTTCCCGCGGGGGAGCTGTTCTGCCAGGGGCTTTTCTTGGTCTCTAAATAGCATGTTTTGTGGTGGGACTTGGCCCCGTACCTGCGAGACCATCCCTCCCTGCACGGCTGGGGGACAGGCACGTGGCGGGGGGAGAAAGGAGCCGTTCCCACGGGATGTCTTTGGATGCGGGGGACGAGGCTGCGGGGGGGGCTCTGCTCCCTGCTCCCAGGCAGGCAGCTTTTTTGGCCCAAGCAATTCGGAAAGGAAGCGGGAGCTTGGATGTTGGCCATGTCCTGGCTGGAGGAAGCCACCCTCTGCCATGTCCGGTCACCCCTGTGCCAGCGAGAGCTGTGGAAGCCGGGTCGGCTGCATTCCCTGTGCTGCCTCCCGGACCCCTCCCTGCCTGGGCAGCCCCCTGTCCCTTGCTGCCTGGATGCGGCTTTAGGTGTTTCTCTGGCACATGTGGTGGGAGAATGAAGATTTTCTTTTTTCTTATCTTTCCCCCCCCCCCCCAATCCGAGCTCTAATGCTGTCATCGTCCCCTTCCCCACCCACACCTATTATATTCCCGTGGATGATTGATGTTCCTCATCCCGCCTGGCTTCAATACATTCATTGTCATGCAGAGGATGTTGTCAATTCATTACGGGTATTTCATGTGAAAGCTGCAGACTTTTTTGAATGTTTTGTTCCGATGTACTCAAATCCTTCTAAAAGTGCATGGCTGGGCTCAAAATATTTAACCCCTTTAAAAAAGAAAAAAAAAAGAAGGGAATATTAAATATGTCTCTTGGAAGTGAACAGCGGAGTAGCCTTCCTCCCCCTGCTCTTCAGCGTGGCTGCTGCGGGCTGCTTCTGCGCGTTGGACGCTGCGGGCGCTGGATTCACTTGATTTTTGTTGACGAGGTCTTACCCTAAAAAGCCACAAATGCCAGTGGTACCCCCGAGCCGTAGCACCTGGATGCTGCCGCTCCTGCGGTGTGGTGTTGGATGCTGCTGTTTGCCCGTCGCTGGGCTGGGATCACGGGCTCCTGCCGTCCCTGGGCAGCCCCAGGAGGGAGGGAGGCGTTTGACCCTACATCTTCTCTAGGGTCTCTCTGCCCTCCAGCTGCAAAGGGAGCGGCAAGGCTTCTTTTTACAGTTCCGCAAGGCTGTCCTCTCTGTCTGCTTTTGTGTTTTCTGAAATGCCTAAATTACATGGGGAACGAGTGCCCAGGAGCAGTGCTTGCACTGAATGAAGCGACAGGCTTCTGCTTGTCCAGGTGTCTGTTGGGGGGGATCTGGACCACGAGTGCCTTCCAGGGGGTGGAACTGGAGCCTGCGGGAAAATCCGCCTGTGCAATTCCCTGGGGGAGCGATGGGTGCTGCTGCGACCGTCGGGGGACCTTGCTGGGAGTCAGAGGTGCGGAGGGGGGACCAGGGCCAGCTGAGCGTGCTTTGAACTCCACCTTCGCCCACCACATCCTCTCCCTCCCGAGGAGGGAGGGTGGCTGCCACCCTCGTGTTGGGACGTGCTGAGTTCTCCTGGCCCTTGAGCATGAGAAACACCACGAGAAAGTGGAGGAGCTAAAAGAGCGAACAAGTCATGACTCACAAGGAAAGGGCGCAGATAACTGATAGCCGCGCGGCTGGGGGTAGTCGTGCCGCTGCCTGGATGTGTCAAGAGCTCTCTGGGGCATCCTGCCCACGTTGTGGTCGTGTGGGTGGTGGTGTGGCCAGGGGCATGGGCAGCAGAGAGTGGTGTCTGCCGGAGGTGGGGAAGGGCTCAGTGGCTGCATCCGAGCCAGCCTGGTCTTGGGAGTTGCTGCCTTGCTGAGCCATGGGTGGGAGGTGTGGGCGAAACGCGGACGAGTGCGAGAGCGTGGAGACGGCACGGGCTGGAAGGCTCAGTCATCCATGAACTGATGGAGGAGGAGAGAGGGGAGGAGGAGACAATGGCGTCTGCAGGAGCCTTCCAAAATACTCAGCGTGTGGAGCAGCCCTGATCCCGCCCATGAAACCCCTTGGCACCTGAGTGCATTTTCCTCCTGTAATGCTTTGAGGAACCCACAACAACTTGTTGTCATTTAGATGATTATTCTATCACATGATGATCCCTCCCCATCTGGGAAGGGGAATCAGGAAAAAACAAGGAAACCTGAGGGTTGAAATATAAACAGATTTAATCGACTAAGACTAGATAATTAACATTAATAACACTAAGGAGCCAACATCGATCCCAATACCGATATAAAATATACAAGAATCATACTCAGCCCATTCTACCAGCAGAAGCTTGTGCGTTCCCAGCAGGGACGGCAAATGTGGGACACTATGAACACTGCGGCTTTGGGAGGAAGGGAAGGGCTCAGGGGTCCAGCACTGGGGCAAGAAGTTCTCAGGATGGCAGCCATGAAGGGAGAGAGAGAACTCCTCAGCAAACTTTCTGATTTATGTTGAATGTGACGTTCATGGTATGAAATAATCCCTTTGGCAGCTTGGGGCAAGTGCCTGGGTCTCACTTCTCCTCATCCCTGCACCTGGCAAGGCTCGAAAATACTGAGACCTTGAAACCCACATACCATTGCTGGCTATAAAGCAAATATTTTCACAAGTTCAGGCACTAGATTCTTCTAAAAGTACAGTTTTCCTAAGCATTAGAAGAGAAGTTAGTCCCATGTCGCTCAAACCAGGACACCCCCCATCCCAGGGCACCGGTAGCGCAAGAATGTTCCTGGTGAGTCCTCAAAATTGTAATTCATGGAGGAACCAGGGATGGGGTAAAGCTGGGCTAAGCACAGCCGGGGCCCTTGCCCGGCTCTGGAGGTTGCAGCGAGTCCCGCTGCCTGATGCTGCCGCTGAGAAACACCTCCCTGAGCCCCCCCGGGCTCTGGCTGTGCAGCCGGGGCGGGGGACTGGGGGGGCTCACTGACCTGCTGCCGGTGACGCCGGTACAGCTGGCAGAGCCCCGGCTGCTGCTTCATGCACTGCGCCGGCCACGAGGCTAAATTATTCAGTCTGCAAGTGAATCTCTGTTACAGCTTGGTACGGGAGAAATGCTGATGAAGTATTTAAATTCTGAGCCGCTCTTTCTCTGAGCCGGGACGAGGCTCCCTAATGTAAAATTAATGTCTTTGTGTCTCTGGAAATAGCCCTCAGTCCGGGCAGGGGTACGCAGAGCGGTGGGAGCTGCCGGCCTGTCGGCATCGCAGGCTTTGGGAGACTGCGCCGAGAGAGGGGATCCTGCAGGAACCTGGGTCTCTTCAGGCAAAAGCTGTCGTTGTCCCTCTTCTCCTCCCAAAGACCAAGTGAGCAGAAGAGTTGAGGGGTCTGTGTTCTTGGGGAGCTGGGAACTCTCCCTGTGGAGTATATCATAGAATCACAGAATGGTTTGGGTTGGAAGGGACCTTAAAGACCATCCAGTGCCACCCCCCTGCCCTGGGCAGGGACACCTCCCACCGGACCAGGTGGCTCCAAGCCCCGTCCAGCCTGGCCTTGAACACCTCCAGGGATGGGGCATCCACAGCTTCTCTGGGCAACCTGGGCCAGTGCCTCACCACCCTCACAGTAAATGGGAGACAGGAGCAAAAACCCCGGAGCTGGTACTGGGTGTACAGGCAGACGAAGAGCCTAAATAAATGCAGATGTTTCAGTCTGCCCTTTCCCTAACAGGGATTTGCACAACGGAGAGGATCCCTGCCCTTCAGGCACGCAGTCACCGCCGCTGAGCTCCTCAGCCCTTCCCTGGGGGCCGGGAGGAGCAGGAGCATCCTCCTCTCCCTGGGGAAAGGGGGAAATGCCATCGACCATGGGGCTGCTTGGCCGGGGACGGCTCATGGAGGCTGTGGCAGGCCCTGGTCCTGCACGTGTCTGTGTCCATGCTCCATCCCTGCCCAGAACCCAGCCTGGGGTGAGTAACGACGGGCAAAAGTCCTGCCTGCGGTGTAGGGTCTTAACGTGGTCCCTGCTTTGGGAACTGCTGACGGGATGTGCCGGAGAGCAGAGTGGACGCGGCCCGTTGTTTTTATAATGGCTGGAAGATTGTGTAGCTTCGGAAAAAAATAAATACCGCTGCTTTTACTTCAGAAATACCAGGAAATGCAGCTTTATCTTCCTGGCACGGAACGACAGCTTTCTCAGCACTAATTTGCAAGGCTGAGCCTCTGCAAACCTGTAATGAAGGTTTCTTTGTACCATTAGCGTCGAATTAACTGGGCTGATTAAGAATCTCTTTCTTGAATTGAAAAATCTTTGTAGCTGTTCAGGCAATCGCTGTCTCCCAGAGAAATAAGGCTGGTGAGACCTCGCAGAAGAGAAGCCGGCTGTCTCATGCTCTTTTTAAATTTTTCCACGTCTTCGTTAAGAAAAACAGCTCTTCTTTCCTTTTCTGTAAGGTTTTTTGTGTCCCTTGCTTCGTCCTCGGGTCGGATGGGCAAACTAACGCACGCAGAACCAGAGCAGCAGCCTGGACTCTCCGTAATCCATAACCCCCCGTCATCCCGATCCCCGGAGCTGTTCCCCAATAAGTTTCCGTAGAGGAAAACCGCAGCCCAAAAATCCCAGATTGTTTTTACTGTGTCTCTGGAGCTGCCAACGGGGGAAAACCGCTGAAGTCTGATGGGGAGCTGAAGATATTTGTTGCGTTGTAACAACTCCAGAAAGCTTTTAACCAAAGCTGGGGATTAAATCCGAAGAGCAGAAATTTTAGCTCGGCTTCTCTCTATGTGCTCTAAGTGATTAAAAGCTGTAAAGCGCTGTCAGAAATTTAGGACTTCCCCTCCTGGAAACCTTCTTTCCCCTTATTTTATGATTACCATGCTTCGCTGACTTTGTTTGACGTAGCGGGTCTTATTTTTTAATGTGGGAATGGAAAAATTGTGGGCAACTGCTGGTTGTGGCGCATTTCAGTACATCATCGGGGCAAAGCCGGGCTAATGCATCTGACCCCGCGGGTTTGCCCAGCGTAGGTGGATCAACACAAAGCTCCTTTAAAAATATCTTTTTATTTTTTATCTTTTGTTTTGTTTTGCTATTTTGTTTTCTCTCGTTTTGATAATCCGAATTCCAGGCTGTTTCCTGACTATCTTGTTATTTAGGAAGTTGGAAACGTTATCCAAATGAGAATTTCCACAGGTTGTAAGGGAGCAGCTACGCGCCGAGAGAGGCTCGAAATAATCTTCGAGCTTCGTGGTATTAGAACCATCTGCTAAATCACGGCTCCGTCAGCTCTCTGGGGAGGTTTTAACTCCTCCCTGGGCTTGATTTTTAGATGAATCTTGCTTGATCCTTCTTCTGGCTCTGTTAACTCTCCATCTGTCTGCCTTATTTGACGTACCGTATCTGAGGCTGTTCTTGGTACCTCCAGACCTCTCCCTTACCCAGCGGAGGTGGACAAAGGGCTTCCTTGCAGCGGGAATGTGTATTCTGGGAAGAGATGTACTCGGGGCGGGGGGGAAGCTTTAGAGGTGACTTCCCCGAATTATTCATTTCAAGAAGGACTCGGAGGGGGGAAAATTGATTAGCCCTTTCTTCAGAACACGGGGGACAAGGAGTTCACGCAATGAAATTAGAGCAACAAATGGAGATCGAATAAAAGGCAACGCTGCTTCGCGCAGCATGGAGTTGCTAGGCAGGGTTCATTCCTGCAGGAAGTCGTTTGTCACAGCGTCTGGGCTTTTTTTTTGAGGAGGGCTGGATACCTTCCTGCCAGCTAACGACGTTTCATGTGGGAGATGAGGCTAATCGGATCTCATGTGGCAGGCTCCAAGCCGATAGCGTGCAGGGGTCAGGAAATGATTTATCATCCCGAGCCAGCCTTGCTCTGCTTGCCAGGTACGCCGCAGGTTTGTGCTCTCCTGGCATTTTTAAGCCCTCAGCTGCGGGCTGGTGCCAGGGCCCCGTGCGGGTGGCCAAGAGCTTGTGGTGGGGACGCTGTGGCTTGGAAGCAGCTCTGGGGGGTCTCCTGGCTGTTCTGGGCTGTGTGGAGATGTGGTGCTTCAGGTGGCACAAGGCCACTGCTTGCCCTCCAGCATCTGTGACCCTCCGCAGTCATCCAGCTCCTTGCATGGAGCGGATCCATGCAGCGTGGCCAGGGCACGGGGCAAGGCAGTTTTCCCTCTAGAGCATGCATCTGGCATCCCAAAAATCTGATCCAGAGCAAGGTCAAAGCGTGCTGGAGAAATGCATCCCAAAAAACCTGCTCTGAGCAGGACTGGCCACTGCGTTGGACAAACGCGTGTCCCGGCAGTAACAGCACGGGCAGAGACGCAGCTCCAGCCCTTGGGTCTGCTGCTCCGTGCTGCTGTCCGGGGTGGACTCAGGAGTCTCCGAAACTTGGAGTTTGCAAATAAAATGCTAACCCTGAGACTTTCCTGGGCTTTCATATTTCTGGGAATACCTGTGCCTACGTTGGGCTGGCTTCCCGGGCAGCCTGATGCCAGTATACGGAGCTTAAAGCTTTGATGAAGGGCTTTTCCTGGGCAGAAGCCACTGGACTGGGAAGGGTTTTTCTATTCTAAGAGCAGATCTTTCAGCATTGTTGTGTCTTTGGGCAAACTGCCCAACTGTCTGCTTTTGGGAAAGCATCTGAGTGGAGACGGAGCGTGTGAGGTGAGCTATGGTGCGTATGGTGGGGAAACTCGTTTGCATTTGTTTACGCTTGGTAAACAGAAGAAAAGAAAATACTCGGAAGGAGAAGGAAGGTGATGCAGAGCAAGCAAGCTCGGTCTTCGGGATAAGCAAACCTGGTGAGACAGAGGCAGCGATACCTGTGTCGCTCATCGATGGGGGACATCAGCATGGCCAGGGCTGCTCCTGCTCCTCCCCGGAATGCTGTGTGGGAGCAGAGCAGACCCCTGGACTATCAGCCATGAGAGCCCCTCGCACAGTTGGGCTTCAGCATCGTGGGCTGGGGCTGCTCCGGGAGCAGGGTAGGTGAGAACAGGGGGGACCACGCTCCTTCTGCAGCCCCCAAGAGCATGGGGTGGATGGATGGCATCCCCCTGCCCAACCTGTCCCGGCAAGCCTTGAGTGGCATAAAAGCCTTCCCTGTCGTGCCCCAACACCTCTCCCTGTTCCCTCCAACAAAGACTTTTTCCCTGCTTTTACTGGGAGCATCAGAGGGATGAGAGGACTCTCCGTTCCCATAGGACTGGCCGCACCGTAGTGACAAACTGGTGGTCGCTAGGAAATTCCTCTGCCCAGTGCCGTACTAACTGGGACGCTCATGACCTGTCCCTGGGTGTGAAGCAGTCCTTTGCTGATAACTTTATGTGCCAGAGCCCTGGGCAGCTCTCCGGGCACACAGCGCTGGGAGCTGGCTCTTCCCATCGCCTCTCCCCCACATCCAGGTGATGTACCTTAAAACCTGCCTGGCTGCTTCATGATGCTGGAAGCACCTCCTCTTTTCTAATTGCACTTTGACTAATGCCAAGGTCTGTCCTCTCCTATTTTTTATTTTTTACCGAGGTTTTTTGTTACTCGCTTCATCCTACTAACTCCCAGAACTGCTAGGATACAGATGTGGGGGCAAGACCTGCCCCTACAGCAGGACACGCAGCAGCCAGGGGGGAAATAAATCCTCTCCAAGATCAGTGTCCAGCTTGCAGCTCGTCTTGGTCACCAGCCGTGGGTCTGGGATGACAAAAGTCCTCAGCAATCAGGGGACTCCTGCCCAGTTTCTTGCAGCAATATTTCCATGCGGTGCAGTCAACGGCTTTGTCCCTCCTGCCATTGCCGAGGGCTTAGCGGGGGCTTCTGTCTGCTGCGGTAATTTGCAGCGTTGTTCCAAAATATGCAAAGGTACGGCTGCTCCCGACCGCATGCTGTTGAATAAAGCTTTAATTTGCTGGCCTGTCTCCCTGCGTTCGGCATCCCGGTCTGGCTGCCTGTCAGCAGTCGGGAGCTGATGGATGCTCTGCCGGCTGCTGGGCGGCCCTCGCTCCCCCAGGAGGTCCCTTCCCGGGCTGGAGGTGCAGCCGGACACGTGCACTGCAACGTTCATGCTCTTGGAATGCATTTTAATGAGTGTTTTCTGGTTGGCAGGTTCTGTGATCGGTTTGGGAAGTGATTTATGGTTTTTCTCGAGGATTTTTGAGCAGTGGTTTAGGCCGAGAAACCTTTAAGTGTGTGTGTATGTAGATATATATATATATTTTTTTTTATTTTTTTTTTTAGGCAACACCATTAGCATTTCCTCTCTTTCCGTCCTTCAAAACAAGGCTAGTTCCTCGGGTTTGAAAATACCCTGGTGCTCTATTGCTATTGTGGTTCCTTAGCTCTGAAAACCAACCTTCTAGGAGACCTTTCTTCCCGAAACTGCATCAGGATCACAGGGAACGGGGGTGCGTGGTCTTGGTACAAGGCTCCCCAGATCTGAGAAACGGCTGGGGCTGCTCTTAAAAGTGTGCATTCCAGCAAGTCTCCTAAGCCTGTGGAGATCGCTGAGCTCTTGTCTCTTGTAGGGTTTTGTATCCTTCGCTCCCCCAAGGCAGAGACGTCTCCCCAGATGCCTGCAGCAGAGAGAGCTCTGAAGGAGAATTTAGGGCCAGTAAACATTCTTGCATTATTCAATAACAAATAGCAAAGGTTAATGTTTCATTTTTGTTGTATATAAATGACTCGGGACGTTTGCAGCTCACCAGTGGGATTTGATAACTTTATTATCCATATAATAAGATTTACAAATTAACTGTCTAATTAGCAACCTGGGAAAGCTGCTGCTTGTGCTGCAGTTTCTAAACTGACAAAGATACAGGCTTAAAATGCTGAAGTGTGACGAAACCAGGAGCGGCGATGGCAGGGCTCATCCCAGCAGGACCCGCGGAGCTGCCTGTGCGGGTACCACCCGCCTCCTGGAGAGCCAGAGCCCGGCTCCTGCTGGGAAAGCGAGCGCCCTCTCCCCGGCGTCACGCACCGGATTAGGCACCAGGGCGGGGGGAAAGATCTATCAAATCTTTTAGCATCTCTTGGGTAGGATGCACGTTTAGGAGTTAAGGCAGGATTACTGGCGTAAGCCCCTGTAGCCGATTAATTCTGTTGGGCGTCTTTTTTTTGGCGTAGGTTGCCTGTTCACCTAAGCACTCCTGAAATGTTTGAGTGGATCCTTCCAAGGCTTTCACCTTTGTTCCAGGTGTTGGATGCGAAGCCCACACCGCTGCAATCGGCGGAGCCTCCTGTTCCCTTTCGCCGCACAGGGAAGCGTTACGCTTCACCATCTTCCAAAGGATTCTCCTTACAATCTGTATTAACACTGAGAACCTGCTATTCTTGCAAAATATTCAGTTGCCACAAAGATGACTTGCAGTGACTCGGGTATCATTTGCTTAATTGAACTGTAATATGAATGTTTTTCATATTACGCAGCAATTATTTTGACACTTGAAGAGAAAATACTGCATTTCTGGTGTATTCTAGTGTATTCCTGCTCAAAGGGCAGGAGGTGTTACCTGTGTGTGTATATTTAATGCCGTCTTTAATAATTAAACTCTTCAGTGAAACCTTAAAAGAATATGGGGGAGAGGCTGCAGTAAAAATCCGGGGTGGTTTTGAGCTTCTCAGAGGTGGGCTTTCTCGTCTCTCCTGCCACGAGAAATGGGCATTTCGCCTCTTCTGCTTCTGCAAGTGGAAATGTAAAATGAGCGCGCTTGGCTTTCATAGGGTCTTTGGAGAGGCAGGAGCAGGCAGCTCGCCCAGGGTCGGTGTGCGCACACACACGCATGCTCCGCTTGCTCCGGTCGTCCCCTCGCCCACCTGTAAGGATCAATCACTTAGGGCTCCGTGTTCTCCTTTCCCGTGCTCCTTCAAGTCCCCTCTTTGTTTCTCCTTATCGCCTAAGTTCTGCCTGTCAAATTAAGTGTGTAATGAGCAGGGTATAGAAAGCCGCCGCAGATTCTTCTCGTGCACAGCAGAACTTAAGACTTTGATTTTTAAATTTTTTTTTTTTAAATTTTTAAATCGAATGCATTTGAAACCCACGGCTCTGCCGATGCGCTGCGTCTCCTGGGCGTGCAATGCAGACTGCGGGGAGCGACGCCATCCCTCTTCGTGTGCTGGCGGAGCAGGGCCTGGGTCCCGCCTGGCGCCGAGGGGATCCGGGAGCGTTGCTTCTGAAAGCAAAGCACTGTGTCTCTCTGCTGGAGCAAAAATAGAAAGGTCAGATTTCTGACTTTCCATAAAACAAAGACAAACCGACAGCCTGCCCTCATCCTGTTCAGAGGAGGTGCATGCGGAAAGTAAGAGGGAAATAGCTAAAGTGGTGAAGCCTCTGTTACAAGAGACAGAAACGAACCTTATTCAGTCCCCATCATACCTCGAGCGCCCTTGGGGAGGCTGCTTTCCTCTGCCTGCTCCTGAATCCCGGGAAATCTGTCTCTGCACCCAGTGCTGTGACTGGTGGGGTGTGCTCAGCCGGATGGGCGCTGCTGGCATCGTCCGCCTGGGTGCTGGCAGGGCTGGCATCGTCCGCCTGGGTGCTGGCAGGGCTGCCCAGGGCTCTGCAGGGCTTTCCATGGAACTGCGATGGGCATCGGCGTGTTCCCTGGGTTCTGTTAGGAGACGGAAGGAGCGGTCAGGAGATGGAAGGAGTATGGGCAAGGAAATCGGTGGTACTGCCAGGCAGGTTGTGGTAGTGGAAGAAGCAGGTCGGTCGGCTGTGGTGCCTTTTGGGAGAGATTGGTGATGGCTTCGTTGTCTGAAGCCCTGCCTGGCTCGCGCACCCCCCTGGACGCATCCAGGCGGAGGAAGGCTCCAGCACGGGCAGAGCTGGCGGGATGCTCAGCGCTGGGCGAGGGCAGCTCCTGCCAGCACCTGGTTGATGCCACGCGGAGCAGAACCAGGCAGTCCCCTGCTACCGGGTGTCACCCATGGGAGATGACTGATAGGAGGACCCCGCACAGACAACTCCTGCTCTTTCCTGTCTCCAACTTCTGTCACCCTACAGGCAGGAAGGTTATTTTCCCCAAGCAGGGACAAATATCACTGTCCTCAAAGTGCAAAAGCTTCTTAGGAGCTGGGGGAGCACCACGGGACCCGCTTTTCTTTCTTTACCCACTCTTCAGTCAGGTTTGCATTGAACGGCTTTTTTTTTTTTTTTTTTTTTTTTTCTTTTATATGGCATGGAAGAATGGCATTAGGAAGTTCAGCCCGGTAACAATCTTATTTCTTCTGTTGAACTCCAATTATTCTGGCTCCGCTGGGAACCTCTCACCACCACCTAGATATTGGCAGCGTGCAACCTCCCGACAGCGCCTGCGCTCCGGCGTGTCACGGAACCTTATTGAGTTTATACACACACTTCAGGACAAATCTTTGCTAATAGAGTTCTAATTTCTTCCTTCCTGCTTCCCAGATGCTTCTGTCTCTGTATACAGATGACAGAAAGGGTGAACAATGTTCTGAAGAAAATGTTTATTTGTTAGACTCAGAAAAGCAAGTGAGAGGTCCTACGAGGAGAGAGTTCCTGGCAGCTGTTGTGCCTCTCAGACTTTCTGGGTTTGTTGTTTTCATAATTAAAAATGTGAAAAGGGAAAGGAGTTTAAAGCTGGATGTGGCAGGGCACGATCAGGGGGGATTGTGAGTTTAATGGCAAATGTCACTTGCCTTTTCCTTGTTCCTTTGGAAAAGTCCAATATTGATGCGATTGAGACCTGCTTCGTGTTTTGCACTGCTCAGTTTGTTTTATGTGCCCAGTTTCTCTGAACCCCCGTAGGCTGCACCTCATCTTCCAGTTGCTCTTTCATTTAGTGTAACGGCAGCTCTTGGGAAAGGGATGTGGCCGATAGGAGACCCCTGAGACAGGGCTGAGTTTGGTGCCCAGGTTTCCCCCAGACAAAGGCTGCCTTTGCACAGCTTTGCTTTGCTCACAGAATCGGCACTTGTTCCCTTTGCTCCCTTCCTGCAGGTGCTCCCTTCAGCTGGGGTGGTGCCTTGGAGCTGAGGTCCCATCCCTCGGGATGGGGCACGGTGAGGATGCAGGGATGGGGCAGTGTGCGGAAGGGTGCGGATGCAGGGATGGGGCAGGGTGCGGATGCAGGGATGGGGCAGGGTGCGGAAGGGTGTGGATGCAGGGATGGGGCAGGGTTGGGCCTGCTGGGGCTGGCACCCAGGAGGAGGTGATGTGGGGTGCGAGGTGGTGCCTCTGTTCTCAAACCTGGCGCACCCCAGCTTCCCAGAGCGATAATGCCACCTCCAGCTGCAGGGTGAGGTGGGCTGAGACCTTCAGGGAAGGACTTGGGCCGTCAGTTGAAATTATCTACAGTGCTGAGTGGTCTTTTTAATCTCTGTTGCTGAAAGTAAGGTGCTTATTTGGCATTTAGGGAAAAAATTAGCCTTTAAGTACAGCACTTTGACTGCACAGACTGCAAAAATACCGCCGTCAGCTTCAGATTAGCATGTGCTGGAAGGGTTTGGTGGTTTAAGGGATGTGGATTTAGCTCCGGATACTCTTGCTTGAAAGTCTGGGTGATGATATGTTGGGATTAATTTTCCTGTTCCCAGAAGGGGGACTTTGTCATCGACATGCGTGCGTGAGGAGAGGAAGACGTACGTGTCTTCTGGTCTGGCAAATGGAGGCTGTGGAGTTGCTGAAGAAAAGCAGAAGTGTGGGAGGAAAATTGCCCACCTGTTCCCATCGGTACAATCTTCCATTTTTGGACACATGCACTTTTCAGCTCACATACCCGCGAATGCCAGATTCTCCCTCTTTTTATACATGGCAGTGACCTCAGAGCGTGTGCCGTGAGTGACAATGAGCTCAAAGTGAACATAAGGGCTCCCAGCCCTCCTTTGACGTTCGTTCAACGTTTTGCTTCTGCTTCATTTTTCCTGCAACGCCTGGTCCAGTTGACGATACTTGACAAGGTTTAAAAATCTGCCACGGGTTTGGTTAAAGAAAAGTCAAGTTGTCTCGTAAACCAGACGTAATAGCTTTTTATTTTCTAAGCCCTGGGTTCACATGGTGCCAATCCCCTGACGCTGTCCCTGTCTTCTCTTTGCAGTTTGCTGCTTCGTCGTGCACAAGCGGTGCCATGAGTTCGTTACCTTCTCCTGCCCCGGTGCTGATAAAGGCCCTGCCTCGGATGTAAGTACCTGCTGCCATGCCTGGAGCGAAGGCACAGCCCCTTTTTTGGCGGATCATGCTGTTTCACAGCGACTCGGAGGTGGTGTTCCTCCAGCTTTCTTGGCTGGTGACACTTCTGCGCCGCTATTTCACGTGGCGCTCTAATTCATTGTTAGCCGTAGTTGTGGGGGCTCTCAATATATTTTTTTTTTGATGCACTTAAACCACTTCCAAATCGTCTGATAACTTGCTCTCAGCCGAGCAGGGAGAACGTACAGGAACGCGGAGATGTTTGGGGCTGAGTCCGCAGCCTTGCCCCGGCTGCCTTTTGTCCGTTGAGCCGCAGGCTCAGTTTCCCCAGGAGTAAAATAACACTTCCAGGCTCTGCCACCTGAACCGAGATTTTAGATTTGGGGTTAAATAACACGCACGACGCACTAAGTGCTAAAAAGCTGTTTTAAGACTTCAGCCAGTGTGCCCTGAGCACTCTCTTCTGGCAGGGTTTGGTTCGAGGTCTTGACCAATTCCCTTTGTCACCAGTGAAATACCCGAAGGAATTGGCTGCCGTTTAACAGCTGCCTTCTGTGTTGCTAGACAAGAGTCAGCCCAAGGGAATGTGCCTGACCTTGTTCCTCCTCAGCTCATCGTTTTTTCCGAAGGCATCACTGCCCCGCGCTGTTATTTTGGGGTCGGTGGCTGGGCGTTACCTGGGCTCGGGGCTCCCGGCTGCAGCATCCCCGCTCCTCGCCCCAGGGGCTGCTGGCTCGATAGCAGGCACGGTGTTCTCAAGTCTCTTTCGTATCACCTTGCAGGGTTTAATTAAACCAATATATAGGTTTGATTTTTCTCAAGGAAAAAAAAACAACAAAACAAAACAAAACCAAAAAACAAAGCCAAACCCGCAGGCACATTTCATGCGTTCTTGTGATTTGCACGGTCAGCGTTGCTGCGTTTGCTCCGACTCCCTCGGAAAACACGGAACTGACCGGGCAGCATCGTCAAGGGCAACAAAATTACTGGGAAATGCCAGTCTAGGCGTGACTTTTGGAAAACAGTATTGCCAGTCTTTAAAAACCAGAAAACCATGCAAACGCCTGTTGACTAAGTCCCCATCCTTATTTTCACACGGGTTTAATTTCCCGGTGAATCCCTGGGCTTTCGGGGGCGAGTGAGAGCGGAGCTGGCTTGGGCTCCTCGCTGCGGTTTTGCCAGCGCCTTTCAGGTCTGTCTGGCAGGGTTTTTTTGTGTTTTACCGTGGAAACTGGCTAATTTGGGGAACTGCTAGGAGAAAAGAGAGCGAATTGGGGAAACGACAGTGCACCACGACTCTCACCCTTAAAAATAGAACCGGTGGGAGCAGGCGGTGTAACACGCCGCTGAAGGTGGAGGCTAAACACGCCTTGTCGGTCGCCCTGCGTGAAACGGGGCTGTGTGCCATCAATGTGATACGTGGGAGCTTTTGGGGAGGGGGCGAGGCTGGCAGGGGAGGGCAGAGCTGGGGGTCAGCCCCCTTTTGGGTATAGCCTTGGGCAGGGGCTGCAAGGAGAAGCCGTGGGGGGACGTGGAGGGGCTGAGCGTGTGTCACGATGCTCTGGCATCCTTTGCCAAAACTGCCTTTCTCTTCCAGCCACAGCAGCGGGGAGGCTTGCTGGCTTCCCCTTCTGTCTGGTTTCTCCTCCTCTATGGGTCTACTGGGTTTGGAGCATTTCTGGTCTGGATCTGACAAATCTAGCTGGGCTTTGGTCCCAAAGAACCGCTGGGTGGCTCCGTGGCGGAGCTGCCAGGGACCCCGGGCAGGGGGGACGGGGTGGGATGGTACCTGACACCCACCACGTTCCCAGAGCCACCCTTGAACCTGGTCACTGCTCTGGCTCTAGCAAAGCGGTGACGTTACCCCAGTGCCCAGCTTGTGGCTGATCGTGGGACCTGCCTGTGCAAAAGCCCCTTTCGCCCCCGAGCCCCTGATGCTGGATTTCTCGGGGCACGTGTGCTTGCAGCCCCCCAGCCCCGGCTGCACAGTGCGGTGCCTGCAGCCTGCTGAAGCCCACTTGGCAGCGCTCCTCCACCTCCGGAGAGGATGCCTGGCAGGGTAGTAGCTTTAACGAGCTGACGATGAAGGTTTTGGCTGTTTCCAACGGGCTGAGCTGCCCTGGTAGGTGTCTTCCAGGTCGGGTCCTGCTCCCGTCTGCTGCCAGGGTGGCTGCTGGAGGTGCTGCAGGAGCAGCCCCCCAAAAACGAATGCTTTCAGACTCGGGCTGTGCACAGTTTGATACGCCCAGCTTTATTTCCACTTCCCACCAGACCATTAGTCAAGGTATTACCTGGATTTTTAGATCCCCCCATCCCTGGGCACTTTAACTATTGCTTTTCCTCCCTCGAAGACTTTCTTCTCCAGAGGGGCTACTGCTAATCGCTGTGTATTGATGCCTATTGAACCTCAAAAATTACTTAGTGGAGGGGAAAAGGAGATGCCGTAGAGATGCCAACCCAAAAGAGACTAATGCGTCCACAAGTACTCTGGTCCTGCAGACTGTTAGCCTGTAACACGTCTTTATGAACCTGAATCATAGAATCATAGAATCATAGGGTTGGAAGGGACCTCTGGAGATCATCTAGTCCAACCCCCTGCCAGAGCAGGGTCACCCAGAGCAGGTGGCACAGGAACGCGTCCAGGCGGGTTTGGAATGTCTCCAGAGACGGAGACTCCACCACCTCCCTGGGCAGCCTGTGCCAGGGCTCTGCCACCCTCAGGGTAAAGAAGTTCCTCCTCACGTTTAGGTGGAACTTCCTATGCTCAAGTTTGTGCCCGTTACCTCTTGTCCTGTCCCCGGGCACCACTGAAAAGAGCCTGTCCCCATCCTCCTGACACCCACTCTTTAAGTATTTAAGTGTTGATGAGATTCCCCCTCAGCCGTCTTTTTTCCAGACTAAAAAGACCCAAATCCCTCAGCCTTTCCTCATAAGAGAGGTGCTCTGGTCCCCTAATCATCTTTGTAGCCCTTAAGGGTAGTCCTGAGGGCCAGGAGAGGCTGCTGGGGTCCTGTCTGAGCACCCTGGCCCCAGAGCAGTGGGTGGGTTTGTTCCTAGGCCGGGCGACGGTGTACCCCCCGCCTGAACCACGGCAGCCAGGTGTTCACAGCTCCATCCTGCGCAGCCTCCGTGGGAGCAGCTGCGGCTCCGGTGGTCCTTTCTCCACGTGGTACCACAAACCGAGGGGCGGGTGGCAGGACCAGCCTCGCCAGGGATCAAAGCATCCCTCTGCCTCCGTCTCTGATCGCAGCCGGGGTCCGTGCAGGGCAGCCGTGGTAAGGGCTGTGTGTGAGGGTACCCACGGACACTTGGTGTGTCCCAGCATGTTGTCCGGAGCCGGTTGCTCAAGGGGGTAGAGTGGCATGAGGGGGAAGCGATGGCTTCGCACCGCTCGTCTTCATACCTCTGTGTTTTTGTGGGTAGTTTCACTGCTGCTGCTCCCTCGCGGCGAGGAGAGCCGGAGAAGGCATGGGGAAATGAGGGAAGGATGGTAGAAGGCGATCTACTTCCTGCCCTTCCCTGAGAGTTGAGTTTGGCCATCGAGGCCAAGCTTGCACGCGCGTGTCCGGGTCCCTCTGCCCAGTGCCAGTGCTCAGGGTGTGTGGGGGGGTGACATGGCAGACCTCCTGCCACCCCCACTGCCCGCCCTGTGCCGGGCTCCCCCCGTTGTGCGGCCAGCGGTGCTGGAGGTTTGACAAGGACCTTTGCTGGGAAGTCGTGTCATGCTGTGAGCTTCCTCCTGGCCGTGCGGGTTGAGCCCTGAGGCGTTTTCTCTCCTCGCTTCTCTGTCATCTAAAACGCGTAAAGAAAATGGCAGCAAGACCCGTTGCGCACCTAGCACCCTGCAGACGGGATCCAAGCTACACGAGGTGTATGTCATATATCCAAAAAAATATATGTTTAGATAGGTATTTTGGTACGTACGCACGCAGAGATGAAATTTTAGCTACAAGGCTGTTTTAGGCGTAACGTAACTGGGGAAGGAGCCACTGTCTGAGCGGAGCCTCCAGGCTCCCACCCCTGGCTGGGCTGGTGGCTGTGGTCACCTAGAGAAGGTGATGGCAGGGGGCCAGGGGCCACCGGCCCCACAGCTGCGTGTGGCCCCTTGGCCGTGGGAGCGTCTGGGCGGGCGCTCCAGGGCGCTGCGGGCACCTCGGTAAGCGGTGGAGCTGGAAACGCTCCCTGGTGTGGTGCAAAAACCGGCAGAAAGGTGCCGGCGAAAGGCCATCAGGGCAGGGGGAGGTGGAAACGCTGAAACCGCTTAACCTTGCTGAAGGAAAATGAGGTTTGGCGGCGGGGGGAGCAGGGACGGCTGTGATCCAGGTGCCACCTCCGGAGCTTTGCTGAGGCGTTGGGCAGCCTGCCCGCCCGGCCGCCGCTTTCTTCATCCTCGCTCATCATCTGGATGGCAGCTGGCAGCGGGCAGGAAAGGCGGCGGGTACCGGCCAGATGTTTTCGCCTGTTCCTTCTTTTCTTTTAATCCCCACCAGCCCTGTCCAAGGGGTGAGCAAGGAGCGGCGGGGAGCCCTCGGACAGCCTGGTCCCCCTCCCTGACCGCAGCCCCGTGTCCCCGGACCAGCAGGTTTCTCCCACAGGTGTCTCCTCCTGCCCCTGCAGCCGTAGGTTAGTGTGGGCAGCCTCTGCCTGAGAAGGGAAAGGTCTAAATTAGACATAGATTCTCACATTTTTGAGAGGTGCCACTTGATACCAGGGCACGTGTGAAGGCCTTCGATCGAATTCTCCGTCGGTTGTGGTTGTTGCTGGGTGGGGGTTTGCCCCTGTGGCTCATCGAGCAGACAGGTAGAAGCTGCCCGTTCGGTGCTAATTAATTTTTAATATATTATTTCTGAAAAAGAAGAGAGGCATGCAGGTGCTTGGGACTTAAAGCAGGGAGCAAAAATGACCTTTTGTAGCTGTTTTGGGGGTTGTTTTGGTTTTGTTTTTTTTTATTTTTTTGTTTTTTTGTTTTTTTTTTTTGCTATTTAGCGAAGTCCCCGGGGAGAGCCTCTGGTTTGCACCCCTGGCCAAGTGCCAGCTGGGTGTAATCGGGGGGTGTACGCAGGGCAAACTTCGTTCCTTCTAGCACTGGAAATCAAGCTTCTTACAGCAATGAAATCCTTGACGAGCTTTGGATCAGGAGACGGAAAGCTCCTTCGATGCCCTGTCTGCTCCGGGAATGAGCCGAGGACCAGGGCTTCATTTTGAACTGGTGCAAAGCTGGAGTTTTCCTCTGCTCGGTTGTCGCTAATAACCACGGCGTGAATCCAGAGCCGCCTATAATTATGTCAAACGCTGGCAGCGTCTAGGTTGTGACGGTTACAGCGATGCGTTTTTTCAGTCGGTGCAGCAATCTGGTAACTGCCTTGCCTTTCGCCAGTGCTGATACCCAATAAAATCTGGCAGAAAGAGGGAGTTTAATGGATTGCGTTTGTTTTAAACCTTGCAGCGCGCTCGTCGTTGCAGCGGGCCACGTGATTTTGCTGAGCCGGAGAGGGAAGAGGTTGGTCGGGTGAGATGGCATCCCCGGCATCCGCAGGGGCAGTGCGGAGCGGCGGCTGGAAGAGGCCGCAGACCAGAGATGCTGCAGTTCCAGCCAGATCCCAGCCTGGGCTGGAGCTTTTCACGCCAGCTGGCTGCTGGTTTTCATCCCCCGGAGATGCTCTTTTCTAGGCTGCCAGTCGTGGAGCCCAAGGCGGGGGGGGGGGGGGGGGGGGAAGTATTAAAAGAAAAAAAAATTTCTAACTTTGCTCCTTGATCCCTGTATCTTTTAGTGCTTCATTTTTATGTGAGAATCAAGGAGAAAAACTTCTGGTTTGTGTCCTGTAAAGTGCTTATGGTATATAAGCACTTTATATATAAATAAGTATATATAAAAATATATATAAAATATATATAAAAATATAGTATATATATTAGGTATATAAAATATGTATGTATACATCCTGTAAAGTGCTTATGGTATATAAGCACTTTATATAAAAATATGTATGTATAAATATACATATAATATATATATAATATATATTATATTAAAATATGTATATATTATATATCATATATAAATATATGATATATTATATATTAAAAATATGTATATATAAATCCTGTAAAGTGCTTATATACAATATATATACAATATATATTTTATATAGAGAGATAGATAATATATTTTATATAAAAATATGTATATATACATCCTGTAAAGTGCTTATGGTATATAAGCACTTTATATATAAATATGTGTATATATATAAAACTATATAATATATATTATATATAAATATATATAAAACTATATAATATATATTATATATAAATATATATAAAACTATATAATATATATTATATATAAATATATATATGTTATATATATAAAAATATGTATATATACATCCTGTAAAGTGCTTATGGTATATAAGCACTTTATGTATATTTATATATTATTATATATATTTATATTTATATATTATAATATACATTATGTATATATTATTGTGTATATTTATATATACATAAATATATTTAAAATATATATGTTATATATATAAAATATGTATATAAGCACTTTATATAAAAATATGTGTATAAAAATATATATATTATATATATATAAAAAATATGTATATATACATCCTGTAAAGTGCTTATGGTATATAAGCACTTCATGTATATTTATATATTATATATATATTATGTATATATTATTGTGTATATTTATATATACATAAATATATATAAAATATATATGTTATATATATAAAATGTATATAAGCACTTTATATAAAAATATGTGTATATAAATATATATAATATATGTGTGTGTGTGTATATATATACATCCTGTAAAGTGCTTATGGTATATACGGGTGCTTACCTTTAAGCACCGGAGTAATCAATGCGAGTTACTTAAATAAAACTCTTCTCTTTCAAGTCAAGTATGTGCTTAAGCGCTTTATGGGATGGTGGCTTGTGTGTGTGTGTGTCGGGCGCATCGCCCTGGGGGCAGGCTGGCATTTTACACTTTGTGGAGCGTAACCGGGTACCCGGAGAGCGGCGCAGCGTCCAAGTCTCTCTCTGTTCCCGGTGACTACTCCTGCTTTGGAGCACTTTTCTCTTTGATCTGCCTCCGTGTGAACCTCCTTCAGGAAAGAGAGCGTCCGTGCGCGCGTGTGTGTTTAACCTTGCAAAGCCTACCGACTATGAATCGTCCATCTCGGAGAGGAGGACTAACGATACAGCGACGATAGGGCCTCTAAGTTAAAAAAAAAGAAAAATCCCAAACAATTAATTGCTTCTTGCAACAGAGGATGAAGCTGTAGGTATAAATGCTGGCGCTGAAGTCGCTGGGGCTGCGTTCACGCTACGTTGCTCTTAGGTCGTGTCAGGCTTTGTATTGGTTTTTTGATGGCTGAAGGTGTGATAGTGGGTCTGTGTGTTGGGCAGGGGCATTGATGAGGACAGTGTGTGTTACGCAGGACTGGCTAGCTGAAGGCAATGGCATTTTTACCATGTACTTCTTGTAATTTGGTCCAGATTTGTTCTGTGCTGAGCTCTGAAGCGCCGGCGATGAGGGCTGGGCCCCCACGGCTGCGTGGGCGCGCGAGCCTCCAAAAGCTCTGAGCTTCACCAGAGCTCCCACATTAATGTGCCGGCAGGTTGTGGGTCCCAACTCCGAAGTCCAAACTTGGTGAGGTGTTCTGGAGAGGACGGCCAGCCCAAACCCCACCCCGTCCCGGTGTTAAACTCCGCTGTTTTTCATTCCAAGCTCCGACGCTCTCCTGTTCGCAGGAGGCAGTGCTCGCCTGACCGTTCGAGCTGAAGTCTGCTGAAATACGGCAAGGTCTTCAGGAGCTGAAGTCGGGCATGCGTAATGTAATGCAGTTGGCAAACCTAATTATAGTTGAAGCTATTAATAGAATGCATAATTATTTAAATGCTAGACAAAATAATCATTAAAATGACCTTCTTTGCATTATCCTGTTAAAGGTCATCGAACTGGGATGCATTAATAAATATTGGAGTTGCTCTAGGAAGGTAACAGGCCAATGTAGCTTCGGTTTTGATTTTGCATTTAATTTTTCCACCATTTTGCAGCTTTAGGAGAGGATTTCTGTAATGCTATCACCAGGGCACCTTTGGTCTTTCCACGTTTTGTTTGCTGGAGGCAGAATCATTTGATCTTTGTCTTGGGCTCCCCCTTTCTCAGAAAGCTCCGGAGTTGAGTGTTTGTACTGATGTAAGTGTTGCTGCCGCTCTATTTTAGAACGAGAGGGAAACTCCGCAGGGTGTGGGTCACGCAGGTGTTACTAGAGTCAGAAGCCGGCTTCGTGGCGTCGGTACGTGGTCGTTATCCCTTTGTGCAGAGCATCGCCAGATCCCGAGCTGACGCTTGCAGCAGGGTGCAAAGAGGGTTCCCCCACATCCCCCAGTTTGGTTTATTCTCTAGAGCGTTTGGGCAAATGTTGGGCTGGCAACAGTTAGCAATGAGATTTCGGCAGCAGAACAAACGAAGATGCCACTTGTACTACCTGGAAATTAGCGTCTCCTTCAAGTTTCTTCTTCCTGGGATCTCCTGCGGTGGGAAGGGACACCGGCTGCTGGGTGGTCCCTTTGCAGAGGGGTGCGTCATGAGATGCCTGTCGGAGGGTGGAGGTGGGATGCACAGCTGCCTTCCCTTCCTCCAGATGTGCCTGTTGAGCCAGGATCTTCCTGAAGGCATCAAGCACCCTCTTGCCCAGGTCCTGCCTTAGGGAGCAGGACCCCGATCTCTCCTCGCATCTCGCGTACTTCTGGGATGCCCCTGGCGCGGTGCATAAGCAGATCTTCACGGCCTTGCTCCAACTTGCTGCTTTCTTTTGTCTTGCTAATTAACTTCTCCAGCTCTCTCGTGGTGTGCCATCTGCCCCTCGCGCGAGGGCACACGCTCGCCGCTCCTGCCAGCGCAGGCAGCCGGTGACAGTTCCCATGGGATGAAGATGTATCTGCCGTGCTCCCTCCCGGCACCTTCTGGTGCTTCCCTGGCTCTGCCGCAGCCCGGCTCTTCCTCCTGCCAGCCTGCACATGTCTTCAGCCCTCTAATTGAAAAGCTCTTCTCATTTTCTCGACACGTGTGTGTGTGTGTGTCTAGTTACAGCTGTTAAGAGTGCAGCCTCTCTGGTTAACGAAGCGGATGAAGTTAAGTGGTTTGCAGCCTCACTGGTTAAAGTCTCTCTCCCGAGAGCCGGTGGCTGGGTCTGAGCTGGGTTTGTGCAGAGCGTGGCCACGGGGAGGGCAACGGGGTGCCTTGTGCAGCCTGTGCCCGCCCAGGTGGCTCCAGTGGGGGGGTCTAGAGAACGGGTGTCCTGCAGGCGGGAGGTGTTTCAGGGTCTCTGGGGTGTTTCAGGCCACCCGGAGGCTGCAGGGTACATGGAAAGTGCTGTGGGAGCCCCATTCTCACAGAGAGCTTACACTGTAATAAAATAACTCTCAAGGTATGTGAAAGATAAAAAACATTTCTAAATGATGTCGAGATGCTAACGCTGCTCAGGGAAAAAAGCTGAGTTTGGCTTTATTTTTTTTTTTTCGCTGCTCTGTAAGAGAGAGTGTATTTTATTTGGTGTTGGCGGCAGCAAGAGAAGAATAACTGTCATCCGTATCCCTCTGCAGTTGTCTGACTAGCAGATGAGATCTTTTGTCAATAAAAACGTATTAACTTGCTGGTAGCTGTCAAGGAAAGCTGTCAAGGGCAGGTTTTATCTGCGGCCGCGTGTTTGACGTGGAGGCAGCTCAAGCTGCGGCGCTGGTTGCCCGCGGACGCGTTACCTGCGGGTGCCTGGCTGGCCGTGCTGGGGCACTGCTGCCCTGCCACCGTCGGGGCAGGGGACATGCCCACGTCCTTGCTGCCATGTCCCCGGGGCCCTGCGCTGTGTGAGGTTTTTCTGTGGCTGTAATACTGTAAACGTTGGAAAAATAGTTTTGGTATCGCTTACTGGCGCAGCAGTGTCAAACTGTCTTTAAACTGCGGCATGCTGAAGCAGATTTCCAAGGAGTTACATTATTGATAGAAAAGATGTTCCGTGATAGAGCTCCAAACCTTTGCCACCTTGCCTTCAACAGGACCTGTGCTTTCCTCTCGCGTTTAACCTTCTTTCAGTGCAGTCTCGATGGTTGATCATTGCTCTTTTCTTTGAAACAAGGACCCCTCACCCTTGTTCACCTCTCCCTTAACTTCCTTGCTTGGTTTTTGCTGGGACTTGGAGCTGTTTCTCACCACAGGCGTTTTTCCAGCCCCGTGCAAGCAGGCGGGAAGATGCAGGAGGCGCGTCGCCAGGGCAGCAGCTCCCGAACAGGACGGGGCAGGCGAGCGCTGCCAAAAGCCTGTCCTCGCCAAAAGCCTGTCCTCGCCAACAGCAGGGGGTCCCTGTCTCTGGTGGTCACGGTTGTCTTCACTTCATCTCCCCTCCCTCCTCCTCCTGGCTGCAGCAAGAAGAGCTTGAGCAATAGGAGGATGCTGCCCAGAGCTGTCTCATTCCTCGTACCCAGCCTCGTACAAACCCTTATTTCCCTGGAAGGAAAGACAGGCTTTTCTCTCCAGCGTCACCTTTCGAGTCGCTGTCAGACCACTTCTGTCTCTGCCGCGAGTTGTTCCCTGTGTACTGGTGGGGATTTTCCTCAGGGGAAACGTGGGATCAAAGCGTGAGGTTTTTGGTTTTACATCCACTGCCGGGTTTTCATTAGGTGCAGACAGTAAGCTGTCGCTGTGTTGTATTTGCTCTGCTATACGCTGCTTAAATTGATACGCAATTCTCTTTAAAATAGTCTCTTCACATGAACTGTGTTAGTTCTTCTTCGGAAGAGATAATTTAAAGCTTTCTCTGCAGTGAGGTGGGGAAAGCAGGGGCGCATAATCTTGAATCAGACCTCTGTGGCTGTTCTGTAGAGTCCAGGAAATTCTGACAGTAGAAAGGATTAAAATAGCATCAGCCATCGGTGTGGGTCCGGGCTGCCTGCTTCCCCGGGGAGAGCGGGGCGGCCGGGCTCTGCTGAAGGACAAGCGATGCAGTGCGCCGGGAGAGGGTGATGGGACCCGCAGATGAAACCTACGTGCCCTTCACGCATGACTTATTTTAGAGATGAACCCAAGAGAGCTGGACACGTTTTAAAAAATGTTTTATGGCTCGGATGGCTGGGCCTGAGGAAAGATCTCTGCCTCCCGCCTCCTCTCTGCCCCAGGGAGAGGCGATGCCTGCGCTCCCTCCGAGCCAGGCAAAGCTGAATTTAATGCACAAGTATATAAAAGCTCAGGCGGCATCCAGCGCAGTGTTTGCAATTTTGGGTAGGACAGAGGGCTGCTGCCCTTGCCAGGACACAGACTTTGCATGAGAAACAGCTGAAGCAAAATGCCCTTGCATGCCAGGCGGTGCTGTGCTGCCCTGCCGCTCTCCCGCCTCGGCTCGCTGCTCTCCGACGAGCCTCTGCCCAGCGCCATCCTGACAGGCTGCCCCAAAAGAGCAAATGGGCTCCTGACTACCGTGAGCAGCGAACAAATTGTCAATCTGATCAATGCCACCGGCTGCCTGCCGGCACATAATTGGTAAGTGGCGGCTCCTGCACCGGCATCTCCATCAGGGTTCAGCGAGAGAGCATCCGTGGCATCCACGCGGTCGTTCAGCGAGCTCGGTGGTGGGTATGACACTGAAGAAAGGCACAGATGATTGCTGAGCCTGAATAAGGGTCTGGCTGGGCTGCGCTTACCGTGCCTCGAAGGCCACGAGTTGATTACTCACTTATGAATCAAATGCCTTGCCTTCCTGGGCGAGCAGGAGAGCTCGGGCTGCTGTCAGCCCGGCCCCACAGAGAGCCAGGGTGCACACGCAGCCGCCTCTGCCCGCCGTGGGATGGCGGGGGACAGCTTGGGTAGGAGCAAACCCGAGGTGTGCGTGGTTCTGGGGGAAGCCGGGGGCTGCGAGGTTTGCTCTGCAAGTCAGGGATGCAGAAAGTCAGGGACGCACAAAGTCAAGGATGCAATATTGCAGTGCCTTGTTTCAGACCAGAAACCTGCTGCCGAGTTGAGGAGCAGAACCTGGCCACCTCTGATGGGTCCGTGCTTGTAGGTACCAGGTCAAAGTCAGCAGCTGCTCCTCTCCTTCCCTGGCTCATGTTCCGACTCCCTCGTTTGGGCTCACATCCTTGGAATACGTGCACGTCCCTCCGCTCGGAGGATGACAGATCTGTGGCAGCGCTGATTAGAAAGGTCAGAGCTTCTCAGTGCGGTAAAACGCTCCTAATGGCATTTTTAAATTCTGCTCCAAAGAAAGCTTTTTCTGCCCTGTTCTTCAGGGACGGCTGTGCGCTGGCAGGATGGAGGAGGAGCGCCTTTTCTTTTCTTGGCAAACTTCACTTTTAACCATTCTTGTTTTAAGTCTCTCAGCATCTGCATACGCAGTGATCTCGTCATCCCTGTCTCTGTGGTACAAAAATAGTCTCTCTTTGTAAAACGACTTCAGCCTTGTTCGAAAACGATATCCAGAATTTCCAGTTTCTGGCACTTTCTAAAGCACCGGTCAAGGTGAAACCAGGTGCCCCGGCAGCCGGAGAAGCGTCTCTGCCTCCCCACGCCCGCCTACCTCCATCACCCTCACGCCCTTTGGGCTCTGGTCCCCTCTAGGTGCCGGGTCTCTCCAAAACAGCCCCTCTGGGATGGGAGCAGAAGGTGAAGCCTGAAACGCCCCCGGGAGGGAGCCGGCTCCCCCTGTGCGGAAGGTCCCTGCTGGCGGGGCTGGGATGCTGAGGGACCGGTGTGGAAATCGGCGGCTGTTGGCTCCTGCCGCCGCAGCACTGCTTGGTGCATCCTTTGCTTTCTGTCTCTTGCCTTTTTTAACTCTCGGTTCCAGTGGGAATTTAAAATCCTTCGCGTGAAGTGGAAATTGTCTCATTTCGCATTGAGCTTGTGGGTTTCGTGCGGTTTTTTTTTTTTTGGGTTTTTTTTTTTTTTATGAATGACTAAAGCTTTCATTTGCCTAACCAGGGATATCTGTTTCTAGAAGGGAACACACAGAAACTGGAGCGCTCGGGGGCGATTCCTCCCCGTGTCACACGCTGGGGTTTGACGGGCACGTGGCTTCTGCTAGAGCTGCCCCCGTGCCCCACCGCCCTTGTCCCGCGGCCGACAGAAGGTGGGCAGTGTTGGACCAGTGCCCGAGCATCCCTGGGGCTGCCCTCCTCTGGGGGGTGTGGGTATCCGGGGGGAGCTCTGCGGGGTGCATGGTTCAGTGGCCGACTGGCTGGCTAGAGACCTCCTTTCCCCTGGGATGATGAAAAAAGAAAGCTTTTTATTTTCTCGAGTGCCACGTCTCCAGGGAGGCAGCCCAAGCCGTTCCTGCACCACGTACTTCTGGGCTTGTGGGCATTGCCCCCGTGCCTGTCCCCATTCAGGTGCCAGGGCCAGTCCCTGAGGGATGGGAGATGCGGGGATCGAGCTGGTTCATGCTAATTAACAAGCTCTGTGTTGTACAGGCAAAGCTGCTTATGGAGGTGGACCCCAGCTGCTGTATAAACAGAGCCCAGGTTATAAAATCAAGCAGGGTAAATTTTTAAGGGCTTACAACACGCCGAGTGGAAGGATCTGCCTAACCCTGTAAGCCTCCTCAGAAGGTGTATGGGTTTATGGTGGTGTCCGCTTGCGCTTCGGGCAGCGGTGCCCAGTGTTCCCTGCCCACAGCACCCTGCGTGCCATCGGCTCAAGCCCCGGCTGCCTGCCCGAGGCTTTCACCGAGGGGGGGAAAAGTTCCCTCCTACATCCTCTCCTAGCCTAAAATCCAGGTTTAAGTTTTCTGTGCTCTCACATCTCTGGGGAATGCAAAAGGCTTTCACACGGTCACTTAATGAACTGCCTTTTTGGTGGCAGAATTATCTTCACGAGGGTTAATCGTGAAGCCTCGTCCTCCCAGGCTTCCTGCGACGCAGCTGACACGCGAGCTACCAGGCAGAGGTTGCGCTCGGTGTCTAGAAGTGGTTTGCTGAGGGTTAAATGCAAGATGTTTTCAGTTTCAAGTACAATACATTTGCTGAAGCCTGTACCTAATCCCTTGCACTTAACTGATTGAATTAAATGAAGCTCCATTACTTGTCCACTTTTCTGGTATCACTGAAGTTATCCGGGATGCTGTGAAATAACGCACAATATTAGCCATTAATGCAACTGAAAGGTTCAATGTAATAGCTGTAGGAAGATTAATTTCAGGGGAAGGTAATGTATTGGCAGTTATGTTATAGCTCAGTTCTGACTCCACTCTTTATTTATTTACTTAGCTTCAGTGCCCTGAAAAGGTGTCTTTCCTAACGCCCGGGCACCTTTCCAGGCTGTTAAAAAGCCAGTCAGCTCAAATGACCGAGCCAGGAGCTATACCTCATCCCTAACCCTTAAACAATTAACCTGAGATGAAATTAAGCCAGCTGCTACTTGCCGTTGTCTTCTCCCCTTGCCTGTGTGGGTGCTGCTACTGAGGGTGCTGAGCCCCGGCACCCTCCTCTGCAGAGCCGTGATGCTCTGGGCTCTCCGTGCGGGAACAGCGCTGCCCGCCCCAGCATCAGCCGTGGCTCTGCCCCACTGTGCCCATCGTCCCCTCCTGGTCCTGGTGGTGACATCCCTGTCTCCCTCCACTGGGGTTTCTCCAGCTGCCGGGGCAGGGCGGCGAGCAGCAGGCTGCTGCTGGGGCTCTGCGTTTGCTGCCCCGGCTTCCTCCGGTAGCCACAGCAACTTAAACCGATGCTGCCCGTGCCGCTTTGGGGCCAGCGGGAGACGTTCTGTTGCTTAGTCTTGTCCCCCACGTAACTCTGTGTTGTCTTAAAATTGCTCTGCATTGGGCTGGAAAACTTAGATTTGATCAGGGCTTTCAGAATTGCCTCATCTTGCGTGGAAGACAGCCAGAAATACCAAATCCTTGGTCTGTCTCAGCCATTTGTTCCAGTGGTTGATCCTATCTCCCTATTGAGAAGTTGTTTCTCATATGAATTTGTTTGGCTTTGACTTCTCTAGACTTTTGTTGGAGTCCCGGAGCCCTGTTTGCAAGGTGCCTGTGGAAGACCGCAAACAGCGTCTGGGATAAACTGGGCTTTCCTGGTTTTGCCCGTTCTGCTGAAAAGTCTGCCGTTGGTTTTAAGAAAGCTCGAAATATTAAAGTATACCCTAAGCAGCTTGATTCCCTAGGGGCGTGCTGGGGAGGGGTTGGTGCCAGAGCACAGAGGTGTTTAGTGGGTAGTGTTAATGTAGATGGAAATCACGGGTGGGTTTTTTTTCCTGCTTTCCCCCACTGGGTTGATGCGGAGGTTGAGTAGTGTCCAGCCCTTGTGTGGGTTCTTATGTACCAATTTCACCTGGTGTTTTCTATGCTAAGATCAAGTTATTTAAAAACAATAAATCCTCAGACGTGGCTTTTTCATTGTTATGGCAACACGTATAAAGAGTAAAAAAAACTGGATCTTGGCGACTGTTGGAAAAGGTCCACATCAGTCGGTGGCAGTTGACTGAAGTCCATTAACAGCACCTCCGAAGCCAGCTGGCATGTGAAATGCGGAGAGCGGTGGTGCCTTGCCAATATTTGATGCAAGTTTATAATCTTTATCTTTTATTTTCCTCCTAGGATCCCCGGAGCAAACACAAATTTAAAATCCACACGTACTCCAGCCCCACCTTCTGTGACCACTGCGGGTCGTTGCTGTACGGGCTCATTCACCAGGGGATGAAATGTGACAGTAAGTGACATAACTGGTGGCTGCGGTTGCAGCGGTGGGGGACTCTGGCACCCCGAGGTCCTGGGCAGGGGTTCCCAGCCTGGCTGAGAGCCCGTCCCCTCTTGCCACCGCTGTGAAGCACACTGCTGGCACCTAAGGGGCTGGGCACAAGTTGGGCACCTTCTCCCCTCTTGTGGGGAGCCCCCGTGAGTCCTGCAGTGAGAGGGGAGGGAAAAGCATCTGGCCTGGGGGGTGATCCTGCCTGATAACCCCCAGGAGCGTCACCTGCATCCCTCCGGCAGCATCACCCGCATCCCCCCCCCGGCAGCATCACCTGCATCTTCCCCAGCAGCATCACCCGCATCCCCCCGGCAGCATCATCTCCAGTTCTCCGTTTTCTGTAGCGCTGGCTCCGACTGACACCCTGTGGCCGAGGCGGTGCCTGCTGCGGTGACACAGCCTCTCCAGAACACAAGCCTGACCTCAGGCACAGGAGTACAGAGAGGAGAAAATAGGGGGATAAAAGAGGAGGGAGAGGATGGGGAGAGATACCAGTTATTTTCCAAGTTAATCTTGTACATTCCTATTTAAAAGGACTGTGAATATACAGCGTCTGCAGGGAACAGCAGACTCTGCTGCTCACCATGTGCTGGCTTTCTCATAAATATAGAAGCTTGCCGACTGTTGTGGGAACAGTGTATTCATTATCACCTTTAAAATGTTACCAAGTGGAAATGAATTTCTTTAAAATATAATTTTTTATATTTATTTATTTTATATATATAAATTCTCATGCGTGTATATATGTATACACGTACGCAGGTAATTTTTAACGCCCCTTATCGGCTCCTGGTGAATCCGGCTGAATACCCAGGATTGCGCCATTGGTGTGACGGAAGAGAAATTGGATAAATCAGCAAAACCCAAGTAATTAGAGTAAGGGCTAAAAGCCCTGTAATCTCTGTAGGCAGGACCCAGAACTGCTGGTGCTGGTGGGTCCCTGTGTCTGGGCAGGGCTTTGCTGGAATCTCCAGCTGCATTTGAAGGTCCATTTGCTGCATGTTTATCCCAGAATCCCTCACAAACATCCCCATTTAAAAGGAGGATAATTTCTTCCCCCCGCTCCATCCCCTCTGAGCACCCCGTGGGCTTTGGCAGAGGTGACAGAAGCGCCGAACGCCCCTTTCTTTCTCTCCGCCCCACAGCCTGTATGATGAACGTGCACAAGCGCTGCGTGATGAACGTCCCCAGTCTGTGCGGGACGGACCACACCGAGCGTCGGGGACGGATATACATCAGGGCTGACATCGAGAAGGATGTGCTCACCGTCGTAGGTAGGTGCGCGACCCAGGTACAAACCCTACACAGGAGGTTGCCCGGTTGCCCCTTGGTGAGTCCGGGGGGTGCAGTGCCCAGTGTCTGGTCAGGACCAGGCATGTGGCAGGGCAGGACAAGGCTTTGAGCCTTCTCCAGGCACGCTCCTGCCCTCTGGCAAGAACAGGTTGGCGTTCCGGGGGCTATCTGGAGCTTTTGCCACTTACAGACTTTTCAAACTGCTTTTTAAATCATGTAAAATTTCAGCATCCTGAGGAGGGAAGGCAGAAAGTTCCTGCCTTTAGCTATGCCGTGTGAAAACGTCTGTTCGTGTTGTGCTGTCTGTGTGATGGTGAACGTCCATTTCCTGCTGCTCCTTCCATGCCCTAATGGTGCCTGGGTCCGTGCAGGTCTCGGTGGGATGGTCCTTTTATCTGACTAGAGCTTTGCAACCTTCTAGGGTAAATATTGCTTAGATGTTAGGAAGAAATTCTTTACTGTGAGGGTGGCGAGCCCCTGGCCCAGGTTGCCCAGAGAAGCTGTGGATGCCCCATCCCTGGAGGTGTTCAAGGCCAGGCTGGACGGGGCTTGGAGCAGCCTGGTCTGGTGGGAGGTGTCCCTGCCCAGGGCAGGGGGGTTGGAACTAGGTGGTCTTTAAGGTCCCTTCCAACTCTTAACCAGTCTATGATTCCACCAATTTGGAGACTCCACGGCCTCCCCCTCTATCCGAGGGGTGTGCTGCCTTCCCGTGTGGTTCTCAGAGGGTGCTGGGGCAGGCTGTCCCTGCCGTGTGGTCGTACACTGTGGGGCACAGAGGGACATCAGCCCCTCCCCACTGCCGTGGTGAAGATAACCATCGTTCTTCACATTTCCTTGCTGTTTCCCAGCCCCGATGGAGAGCTGGAGCACAGCGTAGCGCTCACACGGCAGGCTGCTGTAAATCTCCGCAGGGCTGGCGTGGATCCCACCACCCCAGTGATGGGTGGCAGGGAAGGAGACATCCCGCGAGAGCCTGTCCCCAGGGGAGGCGCAGAGTGGCAGTGCCATCTCGCAGTGTCCACCTCCAGGGATGCACCAGGCGGTGGGAGACGGGGCCGGAGGAGGCTGCAGGCAGCCGGGCAGTGCCGGGCTCAGCAGAGACCCCTGCCCCGAGTGTCCCAGGGACCCCATGGCCACCTGTGAGGAAATCTGTTGTCCCCCATCCCAGTTTCCTCTGTCCTGGAACTCCTCCGTTCTCGGATTGTGGCAGGAAACAGGATTATCCCGTCTCTAAAGGCTTTTGCCACTCGGATTTTGAGTTCCCAGAAGATATTGCTTCCCCCGTGACCTGTAAGCATCTCGTGAAACATAAGCCGTATTCTTGTAAAGCCTCCTGTCCCCTGCGTGGAGACGACCAGACTGAAGGTGTGACTCTCTCAGTCGGGTGCCGGCAGGGGGTGGGAGGCAGGGAGAGCTTTCCATGGGCAGGGCAGGCAGCTCGCGGAAGAGCCGGGGTTTGTCTCGGGAAGGCTGAGCCCGCTGCCGAGCCGAGGAAGGAGGTTTCTGCCCACACTGGGTAACCAGGCGGCTCTGGGCGGTGACGGTCTCTGCAGGGGGCTGCTGAGCTGTTCACGGTTATTCACGGGATGAGTTGAGACCGTGGGGTGTAAAATGCCACCTCCCTGCCCACGCTGCAAAGGTCAGACCCCCTCTGAGTGGGCCCCGGGGGGTACCAGGCTGATGACACTGATAACAAGGACCTTCTCTGTCATCCCACCAGCTTTGGCTGGCTCCTCCTGGAGAAGTCTGGTTTCCAGCATCCTGCAGCGTGGCTGGTCTGGCAGCAGGAGATGCCGCAGCATCCATGGGGTTCGCTTCAGTGGGATGGGGTCAGCTCTGGGGCATCACGCTGTGCTCATCAACTCTAAGGGGTGCTTTATCCCCCGGGGAGAGTGTGGGGCTGTCGAGGTCTCGCTCCTCTGGGCTGGCTCCTTCTCGCTTGGGAGGGCAGGCTCGGCAGAGCGCATCCGAACAGAGCCACCTACAACGCGTGTGATCCCAGCGCGGGGGGTGGGGGGCTCCAGCCCTACCTGCCCCTTCTCTGCTTCTGCAAGGGGTGGCCCGAGCTCGTCCCCCCAGGGTGGTGGGAGACCAAGGGGAGCGTTGGTCTGTGATGGGCACGGCAGCTCCTCCGCCTCGTGGAGGTGCCCGATGAGGGGGGGCAGGTGGTGGCATGAGTGACCCCCAGCCTCACATAAGGAAACGCTGTGATCTGGGAGTGTGGAGAAGAGCCAGGGTCCTTTCTGGCCTAGAGAGCGCTCAGAAATGTTTTCAAGAAAAATACCAAGTGTTTGAAAATATTAATGAAAAACTGAAAAAAGTTGTGGGGTTTTTTGGGGGGTTTTTTGGTTTTTATTTGTCCTTAAAGGAGAGCTTCAACAAACCACACAGAACTTTCTTTCAGAGAAGTCCATCCCTGCTTCCCGGGCACCTTCCCTGCAGGGGATGATGCGGGACTGGTACCCAGCCTCCCGTCAGAGGCCAAGGGGGCGCAGAGCTCGCCCTCCCACTGGCACCAAGGGCTCCTTGGCACCGGAGCCCTGTTCCCATAGCTCCGAAGGCAGAGGAGAAACTCCCCCGGCCCCTTTCTGTGCAGCTGGATTTTCTTTTCTTCAGCTGGGGTTTGAAAGACTGTTTTATTTCTGGCCCTTTATGGAGGTGTTGGTGAAAACATGTCATCTGTTGGCTTTTCCAGAAAGGCAGGGAAACGTACTGTGCTCTCCAGCTCTGCCGCATAGCTGACGAAGGAGTGGGAGCACTTGGAGAGAGGAGAGCCTGCGCGTTGGCTGCCGAAGCGGGGAGCCCTGCCTCCCCTCCTGCCCCTCCGGGCAGGCCGTGAGGGGATTGGGATTTTCACTCCGGAGCCGGGAGGGGAAGTGGAAAGGTCTGCTGGGACCCAAAGCAAACATGGGTACCCAGCCCTTGGGAGATGTGGGAGCCGTGGAGCCCGCAGGCTGGGCGCTGGGGTTTGCTTGGTTGCTCCTCTCCGGGGGGTCAGCAGAGATTTCCATTCCCCCAGCGACTGTTTGCTTCAAAAAGGCAAAGCCCTCAGATAACGACTGGGTTTGTGTTGTCAGGGAGAGGCCAGATGCTGAAAAATCGGCCCTTGAGTTGTGGCCCAGGGCTTGTTGCAGAGGTGGCAGAAGGCACGGCAGGGGGGTGGTCTGGGTTTGAGCGGCTGGGGGCTTCATGTACAGAGTGGTACGGGGGGGTCCGGCTGGGCTGGAAGAGCCGTGACGTGGCTGGCGGCTGCGCCTGGAGACAGCAGCTCAGAGGGGTCTGTGCCACTGACTGCCACCTGTGTCTCTTCCTGCTGGATGTTTTAGTGATAAGACGAAGGATAACGGCTTCAAATTGGAAGAAGGTAGATTTAGACTAGATATCAGGAAGAAATTTTTCACTCTGAGGGCAGTGAGCCCCTGGCCCAGCTTGCCCAGAGAAGCTGTAGCTGCCCCATCCCTGGAGGTGTTCAAGGCCAGGCTGGACGGGGCTTGGAGCCACCTGGTCTGGTGGGAGGTGTCCCTGCCCAGGGCCGGGGGTGGAACAAGATAATCTTTAAGGTCCCTTCCCAACCGAACCATTCTAGGATTCTATTCTACGACCTGCCTCCACCACCAGGAGGATTCTGTTCTACGACCTGTGGCCCGTGGGGGCACGGCCGGAGGGTGACTCCCGCAGGGGACCCGTCCCGGCACGGGGAGGCAGCAGGCTGAGCCTGTGGGCAGGCTTCTGCTGGAACAGATTTCTGGTGGAAAATGCCCTTTCCACGTTTTCTGCAGAAATTTCAGTTTGGGGCGGGCAGGGGGTGGATTTCTGTGGAGGGTGGGAGCGACAGCGCGGCGATGGAAGGGTGGGTGGCGGAGGGGTGGGGAGGCAGCGCTGGCTGGGGGGGCGAGCCCCACTGCCAGGGGGCTCATTTTGGGGGAGTTTGGGGTCACAGCTGGAAGCCCAGCTGCTTGCCTGCCCACTTGCTCTTCCAGCAAGTGCTGTGGGGCTGGAAGCTGTTCAGGATGGAGACGATCTCTGGCAATTAATTGTCGAAGCACAAATGAGCACAGAGACTAGCGAGAGAGGGCGAAGAGGTTTCTACGAAGCAAGGAGATCAGGTCTGAGCGGCAAGATAAGAAACCAACTTAAAGACGGACCTTGTCCAGCTTTGTGGATGGGGTTTCGTGGCCCAAGGGACGAAGCCCCTGTTTTCGAGGGGCTTTCCGTGGTGCCCGGGCACCTTTGCTCCCAGCTGCATGGTAAAATGCGGGTTCTGGTGTTGCGGCAAGATCTTCTCTCTGTCCCACCAGGTGTGGAGACCCTCGCCCAGATATTTAGTAAGCTTTCCCATGGCAAAGAGCATCACAGCTGTAGTGTTAGGTGTGAAGGGTCCCGAAGCGCTTGGCTGGGCAGGGACAAGCGCCTGCAGGTGGCGGCACAGGCACGGCCAATGCAGAGCAGCGACTTAATGCTTTTATTTTTTCATCGACTTGACACATTTGACAAGAATTTGCCATATGCTTTTTGGCAGCGTGTTTTTCTTTTCTCTCTCTTTCTTTTTCTGATTTTTTTTTTAAACTTTTTTTTTTTTTTCTTTGAAAAGGGAACCTTTTACTCCCAATGGAAGGCGCGGCTTTTTGGTTAAACGAAGTGTGGTTGTCCGAGAATGGCTTGTTTGCTTAGCTAGGACCCTGAAAAATTGGGTCTATTTGCATTCCCCTTTTTGAAGATGACCGTGACTTGCCCCAGCAGTGTTTCTCCCCGCTCACGCTCTGTTATCCGAGACGTCCTCTGCGTGATGGCAGCAGGCAGGAGATGCTGCTGCTACCAGCGCGGTGAACGCTCACCATCTTCGGCTCACAAAATGCAAACCAATAGAGATGGAAGCGTGTTTAAACATGACACAACCTCTCACTGGGAACCTTACCGCCACAAGGTGTGGGTTTGACCCCAAACCGTACCTCGGTGTAGGGAGAGAGCGGGTGTTTTGCGGGGACGGAGCAGTCCCGGGGCTGGCCGTAGGCTGTGCTGTCCTTCAGCCAGGGTTGTGCTCACGCTTTGCTTTTTTATAGCGCTTGGCACAGCGCGGGCCTGCCTACGGCACGGTCTGCCAGACATTAAGATTGTAAAAATTATAATAGTAACATGAGAAAGATCAAAATTTCAATAGTTTTAACCCACTCTTAGTTCTGAAGAACCAGGGCAAACCTCAGAGCTGTCGGATAGGAGATTCGTGAGAGCATCTGTATCAGTTCCTGGGGGATCGATGAGGGTTTGGGCTGTGGCCCCTGGAGTGTCAGGGGATTGAAATTCAGTAGATTACTCAAAATCCACAAAACGTTCCTGGGACAGCCCTGTCTGTCTCTTAGTGAGGTTGACTTCCATTGCGTGTAATTTAGTAAGCCGGCAGCGTCGTCCCTGGCTGATGCTGCTCGGAGGGCAGCGGGGAGAAGCCGGGTGGTGGGGACCAGCCCCGGTGCAGCTCTGCGAGGTCGAGTACAGCTGGTGGAGCGATGGACTGGGGGTGACAGGCGATGGGGTCCGGCACAGCCGCAGCTTTGGCTGGTCTGCAGGGCTGTGCCCCGAGCAGCAGCGGGAACCTGCAGCCCTGCCCCTCCTAATTAACTTTGGCTCTGTGGTGTTAATGAGTCCATTATGTTCGGGGAGAGGCTCTGTTACAGCTCCTTTTCATGCCATACATTGAATGTAATTGTATAATGGGTGCACGAGTGAGTGGAGCTTTGTGCGCTGCCGTCGGAGCCCTGCATTGCCATCGTCCCCCGCTGCTCAGGGGTGGCTGAAGCACCGGGATTTATTGGCGTTCACAGGGATTAAAAAGGTTTGGCTTTTTATATGTTGGCTTTTTATAAATGGCACCTTCCTAATGCCTGTGGCTTTGTGCCGTCAGCGCGGTGAGGCTGTGGAGCGTGTTCCCCCCCAGCTCCGCGCTGGGGACAAGGCTCGCAGCTCCACCAGCCAAAGGCGGTTTCCAAAATGCAGGAGGTTTCAGAGGGCCTTGTTAATTAGGGCACAAAACAGCCTGCGCCTCATCCAGCAAAGCACTTAGATACGTGCTCTTGGCAGGCGCATCTCTTCTGAAGCATCCACGCCAGCTGCATGGGGGGCTGCGATCGCCAAGAGCCCAGGGGTGTGAGCGATGCTGGGACAGCCCCGACCCCTCGCTGCCTCCCCTCTGGGACACCGGGGGGTTCGCTTCGTGCAAAGGGACAAAACCAGCTGCAGGTGACATCCCTGGCTCGGGCACACTCCTCCTACGGGCTTGGTTTGGCTGTTGGTCGCCGGCACAGACCGTCCTGCGCGGCGTGGGGGTGGGAGGCAGGCTCTGGCTGAGAGCCTAATTAGCCGCGATGGATTTGAGCAGCAGAAGTGTGGCTGGGTGTCCGGCATTTCTGGGCGCTTGGGCTGGCTGAAGTTCAAAGCGCTTTTCTTCAGCGCTGAACAGACCCGACCCCGGTGTCGTGGTTTAACCCCAGTCAGCAACTGGGAGCACGCAGCCGCTCGCTCGCTGCCCCCCTTCCCTCCCCCCTGTAGGATAGGGAGAAGAGGGACAAAAGGAGGGGAAAGGGGGAAAAAAAGACTCCTGGGTTTGAGATAAAGACAGTTTAATAGAACACTAATGGAAGAGGAAAATAATAATGATAGTAGTGGTAAAAGAATACACAAAATAAAGTGATATAACACAAGTTGCTTTCACAACCCAGTCATCGGTTGCCCAGCCTGTCCCAGCAGGGACCGGAAGCATTTTATTTAAAAAAAAAAAAAAAAAGGGCAGGAAGTTCCTCTGTTAAAAACTGCAAGTTTTATTTGCATGTAATACCAGCCATTCTGCAGTTTCGGAGACGGCCTTTAAAGATTTGGGGGTTATTTCCCTGCTTCCCCCGGCCAACCCCCATTTCTCTACCGAGCGTGACGCCCGTGGTATGGGACATGCCTTTGCCCAGCGTGTCCTGCCTGTGCTCCCCCTCAGCTTCCATGGCAAGCTGAAAAAGTCCTTGGCTAACGTAGACATCGCTTAGCAGCAACTAAAACAATACGTGTTATCAACATTGTTCTCATACTAAATCCAAAACGCAGCAGCTGCGAGGAAGAAAATTAACTCTATCCCAGCTGAAAACGGGACGCCAGGGGATGAGTGCATGAGGCTGGAAAACCTGAAGTAGCGGGCTAGAAATGGCAGAATTTAGCAGCTCTGCTTGCTAAACGTGTTGTTTTAAATTGCAATAAAGCATCCTTGCAATCGGTGCTGTGCACGGCACTGCCGGGAGCGGGTCCCGTGAGTGTCCTTGGAAGCGAGCGACCTGAAGTCCCGGGAAGCCATTCGGGGAGAAGTCTCTCCAGCTCTTTGGCTTCCTTACATCCATACCGTGATTTTCGTAATGCGATATTTGGAGTCTCCTTCACTTTTGGAAGGGTGGATGGAAGTTCGAAGGGTGAAATGAGATCTCTGCTTCTGTCACCCACTGCATAAACCACGGCAAACTCCCGCTCGCAGCTTTGTCGTACACAGTCAGTAGTGTGGGCTGGGTTATTTAGCTTGAGCTGCGTGGCGAAAGAGAAGTCATCTTTTGGGCCTGGTAAACAAAATTTGGGTACCTAGCAGTGCTCTGAGATGTGTGAAGTTGCCAAAACAGGTTAATTCCCTTTGGGTGTTACTTAAAGATGCTTAATTGACTTGAGAACTTTTTATCCCAGTCGCTGAGGGAATCTGGTCTTTTATACCCAGCAAGTCTGCAGATACTTGTCTCTATTATTCCCTGCTCCGACGTTGTTACAACACTTGGCTTTGCCTTAAATATAAAGAGAGGATTCCCTGGAGCCGGTAGGTGTTGGTTTGTGTCCACAAGTTGCATCCTGCCAGCTCCGAGGGCAGCAATGCCGGGAGGATGGTACCGCTCTCCCTTGGCCCTGGAATCGACAGTAACACACGGTTTCTTCAGAAGCAAACAAGAAAAAAGAGACTTGTGAAGGTAACAGCAATCCCAGTACATGGGATGGCACACCCACACCCACGCGAGGTCTGGCTGGGATGCGGTGTGAGGATGCTGCGGAGTGGGACCGACGGGGGATGTGGGTCTCTGAACAGCGGCGGGAGGGAGGGAGACGCGATGGAGTGTGGCGGGGCATCGTCTGGCTGATGTTGGACAAGGGGAAAGGTATATTCACAGTCAGTGTTCTGCTCTGGGCTTTGATCAAGTATCTTATTAGTGGGAAAAGACTGCTGAATAAAGTGGGAAATTGTAGCAAATTAAAATGTCATCAAGGCGTTGCACGTTTTTGCTTCCATAATAGAAAAGCTTCCCAATGCAGATTATTCTGAGCCTGTCGTATTAAGGGACATGAATATTTGAGTTCGGGAAACGGAGGAGCGAGAGAATATGAAGGCTGGGCTTGGACTCCATTCGATCTGTTGCTTCTCCGAGAGACAGCGAGTTGCACGGAGGGCTCTGCTCCTGCATTGCTCCTCGCCGGTGGCGGAGAGCTGGCTGCTCCTGCCGCTCTGGTCAGGCAGGAGCTGTGGCCCCGCCGCGTGTCGGTGCGTCCCGCCGTGTGTCGGTGCGTCCCAGCGGGGAGCTCCCTGCGCCAAGCTGGGGGTCAGGCAGTTAATCACTGATCTCAGGGAAGCAGTGGTCTACAGGGACTAAAATGGAGAAAAAACATGAAAGGGTTATGCTGCAAGTTCCAGGGTATGTGTGGGAGGTGGAGAATATTCAGCGTGTTTAGGTGACTTTGCCCTGTGTGCGTGTGAAAGCGGAGTGTGCCCTGTCCTCGTGCAAGGGCTGCTGGAGCCTGGGGACGATGTCGGGCTCCCTCTTCTCTCTTGGGAGTCTCTGCAACCTTCTGATGTCCCTGGTGGCTCCTGCAAAACTGAGACCCCTGTTAGGACCCGTGGGGACGCGGCGTCAGCTCGGGGTTACAGCCGATAGCCCTGTTGCGCCTGCGGCGTTGGCGGGGGCTGCCGGCACCGGAGCCTTGCTATTTACTGAGCTGATGAAGTAAAACATTGACCAAAACTGAAACCAATTATGCTGTGATTAGATAAACGAGCTGGAAGTGCGTTAATTAATAATCACCGGCCCAGGAAGATGCAGCCATAATGAGTCCTGTGCCTTTTGTATTGTATAAGTATGTGCAAATATATTCTTCTGCAGAGCATTAATTAAATGTTTTAAGGCACGAAGGTGTTAATCCAAGAGCTGGGTGCTCGCTGGAATGCGGCTGCTCCCAGCTTGGGATGGTGGAGGGAGGAAGATGAGTCCTGTGGGTCAGGGCATTCCCTTCTCCAAAATCCTGTCCGAGAGGTGTGGAACAGGGGGTGCCACTGGCATGGCGCGGTGTTTTGCTGGCCAGGGCTCCGGTGAGGTGCTTGGGCTGGGTTGAGGTGGCTGAGCTCGGCTCTGACCTCTCCTTGCGATGCGCCGGGCTTTCAGAAGGGTTTTCCCCTGTGCTGGGCAATGTGAAGCAGAATTATCTGCAGAGATTATTATGCGTTGTAACGGCCTTCCTTTCTCAGAGATGAAGGTAAAGGATTTGGCAGCCAGTGTAAGCTGTCTTTAAGAGCTGGGTAGGAGTGGGTTTTGTTGTAGGCTTCTTTTTTTTTTTTTTTTTTTTTTTTAACATAAAAGTGAACCCCCATATGGCACTGTATATTTAGCAAAGAACTTTCTGGTCTTTATTTATCCAGCATATTAATCTTGCCTTCCCATGGAAACCTGGGTACCAGCCGTGAGCAGACACACGACCCCAGGCGGGTGATGGGGCCGGCTGCTGCCCTTTCGTCTGGGGCTGGGCAGCATCTCCCATGCCCCCAGGTGTGGGGACCTTTGGGGCAGGGTCCCTTTGGAACCACCCCAGAGGTGGGGAGCAGAGCTGGGCTGTGGTCTGCATCAGCCGCTGGGGCACCAGCCCCTTTGCTTGATGTGGGGCTGGTTTTACCCCAGGTGAAACACCATCCTGGGAGCAGAGAGTCGGAAACCATCCTCTCGTGCCTGCCACCCCTTTGGCTGGCAGCGGAGCTCAGCAGGGCCATGCCATGTGATGGTGGGACTGATGGTGAAGCGGGTCTCCAGGAAGGCTTTCCTGGTGGAGACCTGCGGGAGTCTGATGACTCCTGCAGGAGTTAGATGACCTCAGAAGGTCCCTTCCAACCCCTGCCATTCTTTTGAGTCCATCCCATCGCTGGATCAGGCCGGGAAGGGGATGCCATCCACCCCGAGCACTGCATCCCTCCTGGATCCTGCAGCATTTGGCCGCTCTGGACCTTCCTGGCCCACTCCTCCAGGGTACAGCCCTCAATGGAGCTGGAGGAAGGGCCGTGCCCTGCTCTTGCAGCCACTGGCAGCTTCTGGCTGTGACCTCCATGGCCAAAACCAGCTGCCTGAAAAAGGCTGTTGTTCACTCCTGCTTTGGATATTTGTTACAGTGACAGTTCTCCCCATGTTTTGCACTGGAGATGTGGGTGTCTGAAATAAGTGTCTCTTCTCAAGCCTGTTCCTGCAGTTACGGCTGACTGAGTAATTAAAAGATGTCATCTGAATAATTTATTTGGAAACTACTGCAAATTTTGCAGAATAAATTATGCAAATATCGTTCAACCAGCTCGACCTGCCCTAGCCCTGCAAGCAGGTCACATCTCATTCCTGTGGCAGTGGAGTGGTGGCCCTGGCCCCCAAACCCCCCCTAGAGCCGTGGAATTCCAGGACTTACCCATCGCCTTCCTGACCACAGCCTGAAACCAGGGCGGCTTCTCCTCAGCAGGCACCAGCTGCTGTAGCTGGGCTTGGTACCCAAAGTGATTTAAGACCGGCTGCTTTAAATGGGATCATAACATTCTTACTCATCACTATTAATAATGATGTTACTACTTCTTAATGATGCACAAAACTGTCAGGATATGACAGATGGAAAACTGTTTTACATCAAATTTGACTGTCAAAGAAACACCATAAGCGGTTGGAGAGCAGCACGTTTCCCCCGACATGAGGTATCACTACTACACTTCTTGAGGGTTTTTATTTTTCTTTCACTCAATTGTTGATTTCTGCTTGAAAAGTCGGAGAGTTACTTAAGGTCAAGCAGAAGTATTTTGTTTTTTAAATGAATAGATAAAATTATTCCCATTAATGAAATTTTTAGGTCTGCGTGCTGAGATAATAACATGAGGTAATCAAATCTCATGCTTCAGGGCATAAACTGATTGACCATGAGGGTCAGGAATTATTTTTCCTGTTTTTTAAAGAAGTGAACAATGGGCCTGATAAATGACGAAGGCTTATTCATTTGTCTCCAGAGGATGTTGCTGTGGCCGTTCGGACGGTGAAACATGAAGCAAAGTCAGAGCGTTGATGCAGTGTGACATAATTTTGCATCCTCTCTCTCTCAGGGGACATTGTCCGGTTTGAATCCTGAGAGCCAGCGGCTCCTTCCAGCTCTTGGGTTAGTTCTGCTGGTCCCACAGCGGCTGTTGCCATCTGTCTTGGGGGGGTGAGGAGTCCCCGGGGATTTCTGCTGACCCCCCTGGGGCAGATGAAGAGCAATGGTCACCAGCGTGGACCGTGCCTGCCCCAGATGCTTGGTGCAGGATCTCAACGGGGGCTGGGGCAGGCACCATTCAGACCCCGGTACCACGACACCCCCGGTTTAAGTGGTCCTGCACCATAGCGAGTGGCAGTGGGGCTGTCTGCTTTAGAGGTGGAGATGAGATCTTCCCCCAAGGCTCTGACATCTTCCTGTGCTGCGAAGGGTCAGGGTCATGGAAAATATGTTTTCATAATAATTTCAAAGCCAGGAAGGTAATGGAAGGCGGTAAAAGCTCAGCAGAGTTGCATGGGGAGGGTATGAAGAGTCTGCGGCAGAGCGGGACGCTTGCCTGCGGCGGGGAAGGCTGCGGTCGGAGCTGTGGTCGGACCAGCCAGGAGTTACAGATGGAGCCGAGCAAAGGGTAGGGGACGGTGGGATATCTGATGGGGCTCTGGGCTGGGGGACAGGAGCACTGGGGTCCCACTACAGGGCACTTCCCACATCTGCAAACAGCCAAAGCAATTTCTGCTGTTCACAAACCCTGAGAAGACCGCTTGCCCTGCGGGCTCATTGCCAGTCAGGTAGGGCCTCGGCAGGAGCTAGTGCGGGACTTTTCCCTAGTATACTTCTGTGTTTTATAATTCAAGAACGTGGTTATAAAGATTGCCTTCTTTCCTATCAAAAAGGCACAGATAAAAGCTTATAACGGTGATGAGAAAATATGTATTCTTCTTCTCTGATAAGGGGTGAGGGAGAGGAAGGCATTCTGGCTGTATCAGTGCAGAGCCTTGGCGGGGCCCTTGGAAATTAAACTCATTACTTAAAAGATTTCACAGAGCAGATTGCAAGCCTTTCTGCTTGGATGGTACAAAGCTTTCCACAGAAGATTTTGACTGAGAGCCCAAATTAAGCCACAGAATAACCACTGTGCATCCTCTGAAGTGCAGAGCTGGTATTTATGTCCTTTTTTTTTTTTTTAAAAAAAAAAAAGCGACTCATTTATTAAATGGCACGTGAAGAGAATTGTCAGGACGTTACAGAAACGCAGTCATGCTGCTCATGTCACGGCAGGCAGCTCCAGGCGGAAGGAGGCGCGACTGTCGGGCTGCTCTCCCAAGACGTGGGGCCGTGCGGGTTCGTTATGCGGATGAGGTGGTTATGGAGCAGGTAACGCCGTCACTCCGCCAGCCCTGGCACTGCTGCTATCTCTATCCATAGCGGGCCTGTGGAGGGATGGCCCACTGCAAAGCTGGCCCGAGCTCGGAGAGCAGCCTGTGCAATACGTAACCAATCGCCGACAACCCGAGAAGCTTGAAAGCTGCTCAGGTCTGATATTCTACTGTCCTCTGGAGATACCTGTTGACTGCTTAAAGAAATGTTGAGCCTTGGTCCTCTCTGGTACAGGAAGGGTGAATCCCTCCTCCTTGGGCATCTTCTCACGAGTGCTTTTAGGATGCTTCGGTGTCCTCAGCCCCCTCCCCGGGGACGATGGCAGATTGTGGAGCGCTGTGTTGGGTCCCCAGGTCCTGGCGCTCGTCCCTCTGGGAAAACAACACTGCTGGTGCCCACGCAACCCGCGGGATGGGACTGCCCTGGGGACCAGAGCCTCGCAACGTGTCCTCCCCTTCTTCCAGACGGCAAAGCCGCTTCTTGCACGGGAGCACAGAAAGCTGTTTGCAAATGCCGATGCTGAGCAGCTGCTGCGGCTGCATCCCTGACCCCACCGACCGCTGGCAGGTCTCAACCTCCCCGCAAAGAGATCCGACCTGTCCTGTGGATGACGGCATCCACGGCAAGGTCACCATATATCACTTCTTCTAATGAAGTCATTCCTTCCCCTTCTGCCAGAGGGGCAGGAGGCGGCTCCGGCTCCCATGGCTGCCTCGTCTCAGGAGTCTGAAGAATCTCTAGCGCTGCCGAATCGATAGGGCTGCCCGGGCACCTGTAATTGGGCAGCGGGCGATTCCCAGCGGGTTTGCGCCTCACTGTCTCGCGAGCTGCTGTCAAGGGTGTCACGTTTGATAAATGAGCTAGTTTATAAACACAGATTTGAATTTTGGCTACAAGCTTTAATGCCGTGGAGCCGGAAATTGGGTGATGCTTCAGGAGGACGGCAGTAGGTTGCAGATTTGGGGTCATTAACGCGCTTTTCAAAACTTATCTGGCTCCCAGCCTTGCATCAGAAATGATTTGGGAGCCAAGCGATTTTTTTTTACTCTTGCTGGCGTGCCGAAAGCATCTTCTAATGTCCTGCAGCACCGCACATGCAGCTGCAGTCCTCTCCTCCTCGGGATTATGGGGGTGTATGGGGTGATGCTCTGCCCCCTGTGAACCCTGTGGCAGAGCTGCTAGTGTGATCCGGTGGGATTTCAGGCAGCGCTGAGTTCCCGATTCCCGACATGGCACAACCCTCCATGCCTGATCCCCGAGGTGAGCACCAAACCTGGGGAGGTGACGGCCGAGGGGCTGCCGGCGGGCACCGTGCCGGCTGCCGAGGAGCCGGGTGGCTCCATCACCGCAATCCGTTGGGAGCAGGGAAGCCCCCACCGCGGCTCGGGCAGTGCTGCTTGCGCAGCCCTGGGCGGTTTGGGTGGGAGAACCTGCGGAAGCCCCCGGCGGAGCTGTGTCTGCTGGCCGCAGCGCAGGCGAGGGGAATTTTGCTCTGGATTTTCTTGCAAGCAGCTTTTCCCCCGGTTCTGGCTGCGCTCCGTCACGTCCCATCAGACTTTCCATCTCTGATATCTTTGCTCAGGCTGGAGGGAAGATAAGACCCTTCTCCCAGAAGACAGACCCTTTTGGACTTAATCTAGGGAAAGAGACTTAGATCAGCCTGCTTGTATTTAATTTGTCAAAGCTGCAATCCAATTACAAGCAGTCGAGGTTGCCGGCAGGTTTGCTCTCCCCTCTTCTGCTCCTTGTTCTGGTCCTGCTCCCTGGAGGAGACGCTCCGGCTCCTGGCACCGGGATGCTGCTGCCGGCATCCCCCCGGTCCCTCAGGGACGTGGCTGCTGAGCCCGAGGGGACCCTAAAGGAGAGTCTGGCACTGGATCCAGCCGCTGTGCCGGTGCTTTCTGGTGCCTGCCCTCCCCCGTTCGCGGCTCTTCCGTTGCTACTTCCACTCCCCATGGAAAGCACCATCCCCGGGCTCCCACCTCGCCCAAACAGAAGGTGCAGATCACCGCAATTCTCCCTACCAAGGTGCAAGAGGAAACCAAGCAGCTTTAAACTCTTTAAAACTGACAGCAAACAACGAATCATCCTGTTAGAAAGTGAAAATAACCTCTTGAGTTGATCCTTCAGCCTCCCTCGTCCATTAGAGCTGCGTTTGCCTTGCGTTGGTAACTGTATTTCGTTGCTCGTGTACTGGCCGTGTCTGCACATACTGAGTTTTTTATCACGTTTTTCACACTGACCGTTGGCACACAAGGAAGTTGCCTATTGTTGAGTATTTTTATGATTTCAATACTGAATTCAATCCTTTTTCTCCTCCCCAGTAAGAGATGCTAAAAACCTAGTTCCTATGGATCCTAATGGCTTGTCAGATCCCTACGTGAAGCTTAAACTAATCCCTGACCCCAAAAACGAAAGCAAACAGAAGACCAAAACGATCAAGTGCTCCCTGAATCCTGAGTGGAACGAGACATTTAAATTGTAAGTACAAGAAAAATGTTTAAACTTGTAGACTGATTTTTCTCACCCCTAAGAATTAATGTGATTGTATTTGCTCTGATTTAATTATTCAGAGACATTAAGCTGATTCAACTGAGAAGTAATTCTTTTCGGCCCTGTAAGTGTGACTCAGAAGCACTCAAACCTCTGCCCTGACCCCTGATCAGAGCCGAGCGTTTCAGGGCAGGAATTCTGCATTCTGCGTTTGAAACAGATGCAGTCGGGAAATTAAATGTCCGAGAGCTGAATGGTCATTGAAGACCATCCCTTCATTTTATATCCGAGGAGTGTGGAGGGCACGGTGGTGTAGCGATGGCTTCCAGAATAAAACCGTCCCTTTTTCTCTCCTCTCTTCCAGCCAACTGAAAGAGGCCGACAAAGACAGGCGGTTGTCCGTGGAGATTTGGGACTGGGATCTGACCAGCAGGAATGATTTCATGGGCTCCTTGTCCTTCGGGATTTCCGAGCTGCAGAAGTCGGGAGTCGATGGATGGTAAGAGTTGCAATTGTTTTGAAAATACTGCGGGCGAAAAGCTGTCCTGATCTCTTTGTGCGCTACGGGGGACGCGGCAGCCCCTGGTACTTCACCAGTGCCCTTCTGTTCGAGGACCACCAGGCGCGTTGGCTCCTGTGTGAGGTGCCGCTCCACCTCTCGGACTGGTGAGAACTGCTGGTGCTGTGGTGGGCTGTGGGGTGTCAAGGGGACACCCAGAGGTGCCAGGACAGCGTCTGGGTGCCCTGCACGGCCTGCCTTTTTGTCACCTCCTCGGTGTCCTCTAGCCCCTTGCAGGGTTGCTCGGGGGGCTTTTCCCTCCCCTGGGGCTGCTCTGCCTGGGGTTCGTGGCCAGAAGGGCTGGTGCTCCCCATGGGTTCTCACTATGTAGGCTTCAGGGGGAAGCATTTGCCGAGCAAGCATTTTCCAGCGTTTTCTGGTTGGATTCCCTTGGTTTCTGTACTGGGGAGGCAACGTGGCTCCCTCAGGCCAGCGGGAGAGCAAGGCTGAGAGCGGGCCCAGGGCTGGGGGGACACGCTTGGAATGATGATCAGTGGCGGGGGCAGCCGCTTCGTAGCACAAGGAGTAGCAGAGACGGTGCTGAGGGGCACTCCTCAATAAAAGGAGGAATGCTACCACAGTGTATAATTACTGTCGCTCGTTACCGTACGAAAGATGAACACAGTGGGTCTGTAACACCCGCACTGAATGGGTCTCTTCATTTCCATTTTATCTCCCCCAGCAGGACACACACCGCCTTATTTCCCTTTTTTTTTTTTTCCCCCCGCCAGCCACTGATGCCTGAGAGACGTGTTACCTTTCCATGTAAAGTGTAATAATTGAAAATAGATATTATATGTCTTTTGGAAACCAAAACCTGCATGCTATTAATTTGCATTCTGTGAGTCGAGCCAACACCCTGGACTCTGTCTTTTCCCCCGGTGGAAGCTGTATGTGTCTCACTTAAAGCAGAGAACGGAGAGGAGGAGGAATTAGCGGATGGGCTGGGGGATGATGGGTCCTGCAGCGTGTCCCGTGCCCCCAGGAAAACCCACCCGTCGGGGGGCTGCGGGCAGGGTCTGGCCGTGTTATGGCACGGATGGCGAGCGGCAGGGCTCAGCCGGCGAGTCTCGCTTGCCACGAACCAGACCCTGATCGAGACGCGGCTTCTCTGCTGGAAAACAGCAGAAAATTGTCACTTCCCCCCCTCCCCCTGAATTTCCAGTCACCTGTAAGGATGCGCGTGTGTCGGCTGGGGCCGGTGCGCGGCCGGCTTCTGACGCAGCCCAAAGTCTGATCGTTTTCCCAGCCTTTTAAAAATCATGTAAGTGGAGATCTAAGTGATTTTCCTTGTCACAGCATTTGGCTAGAATAAACTCTAGAAGGAGCTCTGATGTATTTTTCATATCTAAACAACTGCAGTTAACGGAGAAAACAAGCTCAAAGGAAGAGTCTGTCCCTATATTACGCAAATAGCGCTTTGTTCGTTCGGTGCAGCCTCTGTAGATAACACCCAGCTGATAACCGTCCCCCGGCTGCCGGGAGGCTTCACCGATGGAGCTGAGGCTTTGCCCGTGGCTGTGTGAAACACCTCAGATCTGAATGACACTTCCATGATTTCTGATAATTGCTGCTTAAACTTTTTTCCTTTTTTTTGGTGAGCATCTTGGCTTTGTGCTCAGGGTTGTCGGTGCCAGCCTGGCACTGGCACGTTCCGTGTGCTGTCCCCATGGACCCTGGCCTGCCTCGGCACCTGGGGCGGCTGGTGGGGAAGGAGCTTGCCCACACATGGCCATCACGAGAAAGCCATGTTTTTTCTACGTGTTTTGGGGTCAGGTTTGTGTTTTGAAAGAGACATCAGTGCTTTGTGGTGTCCACCGCAGCAGGGTGTGGATGTCCTTCCTGGGATGCGGTGGCTGGGTCCCCAGTACAGCGAGGGACCCCAGAAACAACCTCCACTGGGGTGCGTGGCTGGGAGCTTGCTGAGTGGGACGATTTGGGGGTGTGAAGTTTGGGAGGGGTCTTCTAACCTTGGGGAAGGGTCACCTGGAGGCCGGTGCAGCAGAGGCAGAGCTGTGCTGGGAGCGGGAGGTGCGGTCCTGCCCGCCCGTGGTCCTGCTGCCATCCTGACCCGACGTTCTCGCTGTGTCCCCCCAGGTTTAAGCTGCTGAGCCAGGAGGAGGGGGAGTATTTCAACGTCCCGGTGCCTCCTGAAGGAGAAGAAGGAAACGAGGAGCTGCGGCAGAAGTTTGAGGTGAATTGATTTTTCTTGGGAATTCGGGGGTTTTCCTCGCCACCTGCCTGCCATGCCCTCGGCAAGGGGGTTTCCCTGCGGGGCTTTCCCTGCCAGCTTTTCCCTGGCAGCACGGAGAGCACAGAGCAGAGTCCGGCCCATCACTCCTCCCTCTCCCCGCTTTCCACCTACTCCTGGAGACCTGTGCCCGTGGCCAGTCCTTCCCAAGGCTCTCCATGTCACGCCTGGCTCCCAGGCATGAGCTTTGAGCAGGCTTTCCAGAAGGTAAGTTCTTCAGTTACATTCAGCAAAAAAAAAAAGTCACTCTGAAGATTTGAAGCTTTCCAGCAATGGTTTGGCTACATTAAATAATTAACAAGGACCATATGGGAATGGGAAGTTTGTGATGCGCCCACAAGCGGTTCCTGCCTCGCCGGTGCAGCGCTGGGTCGTGCCACCACACAAGGCTGGTGCTTCCAGGGCAGGGGAGACTGGAGAGACCGTGGGGGCTTCCAGCAGGGATCTGGTCGCTCCTTGGGTGCCTGCAGCTGCGCGGCTCCTCCGGCACGGGGCACACGGAGCAGCGTGTGCCAGGAGCACACGCTCCTGGAGCAACTGTGCAGCATCCAAGGAATGGTGGAGAGCTGGGACAGATGAACCAAAGTCATTTTGTAGAGGTTTGCAGAAGAGGATTCAGATACATCAGAAGAGGCAAGAGGATTCAGATACATCAGAAGAGGCAAGAGGATTCAGATACACCAGGAGCTGGAAGCGTAAGACTCATTCACATGCAATTTTCTGATGGGATTGACAGGATGATTCTTAATTGGAGCACACGGAATGAGCCATCCATCTCGCCCTTCTGGAATGCTCTCTTCTAATTTGAAAATACAGCGACCTCCCTGCACACGTGTGTGTCTGACTTCATGGTAGAGGCAAGCAGTGGGTTAGCTGGGAAAGGGAACAGTTGTTTCTGATGGAAGAGGAGATGAGAGATATGAAAATGATTCTTTGTCACTTAAGTTGAAAATACAACAGAGAATATCGCACAATGCAGAGTTACGTGTAATGTTTGCTTGGTGCCTTGTGCTCCACTAAGAGCGGGATTGATTCCGTGTCTGGTACCTGCGGGTAGGAAGGAGTCTGAAATCCCATCGTTTCAAAGAAGTCGTTTCTTCTTACCACAAAGAAAGCAGCACAGCAAACATCCCCCTTTCATTTGCGTTGTTTCAGGTGACGCCTGTCTTTCTGTTAGGGTTGTGTAATTCAAAATGAGTATTTTGCCAAAAAAGAGAGTTTGTCAAAATGATTATAGTATAGCTAGAAGAGGAGATGCTTCACTTATATTTCCAACGGTGTATTCCAATTAAAGAGGGGTGAAGATCCTGGATGTCCCAGGATGACCTGACGTGACCGTGCTGCCGCTGTCGGCACGTGCACGTGTTGGTACAGCAGTTCTACCCGCGCTCAGAGGTGCCATATAATAGGATTTGTTCGTCTGTTTTTTCCGTCATGCTGCTGGTTATGAATTAATATAATTAACTAAGATAAATTAAGATATTAATATAATTGGCTTTGGAGCTAATCTCGGAAAGAAACCCTTTCTCAGCCGTTAAATGTCGTGGCAGCCTTTGTACCCTGCCTTGTGCCCTGAGACCGGGCTGGGTTTTTAAGAGGGTGATGCTGAGTATGGTGCTGGGTATCAGCCATCGCTGACGGCGCTTGGCACCGAGGCGTTACTGACACTGCTGGGGCTGCCGGAGGCGTAAACCCGGAGCACTACGGCAATATGTACAGTCCAGTGATTTGATTCTCAGTAGCGTAGGTAATCCATCCTTCCCGTGGTGCGCAGCACTGCTCCCTCAGCCCGGATAGTGGAGTAATCCGATGAGCCGAGAGTGGAGTCTATGCTAATTGAGCGATGGGCTAATTGATAAGGCCGAGTGACAGCAAGTCAGATGAGCGTCTGAAGGGAGCCCCTAACTTTGTGGGGAAAGCCAGCGGCAGCAGCCGGAGCGCTCAAAGGCAGCAGCGGGGTGCGAGGGCTTGGTGTCGCTGCCAGCGCTGGCCTGTGTGGGTGAAAGTGCAGAATACCCCCTCGAGGAAAGCACGATGGGTGCCTGTGAAAAAGCCAAGGGCATAAACGCGATGGGCTTTTCTGAGCCTTATCACACCTGCACTTCCCTGAGGAGCTGGCCCCGGGAAGCTGCTGTCGGCATGCGAGAGCTTCAGGGCTTTGCACTGGTGGCACCACGGATCTGCACGGAGGTGAGATTACCCTGTCAGTCTCTGGAAGGTTTCAGTGATGCTTGGGTCCACCTTCGAGAAGAAATGTCTATTTACTACTCAATAAACCATGGAAGATCTTGCCGAATGATTGATCCAGACAGTACTGAATTATTAGGTCTTTGCCATTTTTCACTGTAGCTAAAGTCCTCCCAGAACCCTAAGAATGAATGTAGCACATCTGGAGACTTAGATGAAGAGAGCCATACATAAAATAAAATAGTTGCCCTTTTGGTTGTCAGCGTGAACTCCATAATCGTAGCACAGGACTGGAGAGTTAGTTCCTTTTTCTCCTTTCCTTTTTTAATCTTACACTTATCTCATTTATATATAACTTTCCTGAATATCCAAAAAAATAAGACAGTTCTAGTACAACAGTTGGCATACAACCAACGGTTGTCAGCTCCGTAAAGAACCAACGGTGTGCTTTTGTTGCATTTTGTGATGTTCCAGTGGTGTTAAAACGGTGTGTATGTTGGAAGTCAGATGATGAGTTGCCTACAGATCAGGAAATACGTTGTCCAGAGGTGTCACGTCGCTCTGCCAGGCTACGCCTGTACCTTCACCTTGCGGCGTCTTCCCCTGTTGCATCCTCCTTCGTGAGTGAGTCAGTGTTCCAAGGAAAGAAATCCCTGGCCAGCTGAGCGATGGCTTGTGCTGGTGTCCCAAGGGGCGAGGAGCACCCCGGAGCCTGGTCGTGACGCAGCAGCCGAGGTGCTGCCATGATGTTTCAGACCGTAAGGACTCAAAAGAATCCTCCGCATCAATCTGGGTTAGCGCTGCTTGATCCTGCCTGTTCCCAGGCAGCTCCAATCGACAGGACAAAGTTGAGAGGCGTATGACAGGTTTGGATTTCGAGCGGACTTCGCATTGCCACAGCGCCCAGCTGAAAGGGCGGAGGTGTCAGCCTGGATGACACAGAAGATGTACGGATGCTCGCGGAGCTTCGGGATGGAGCCATGTCCCTTCCTGGCAGCCTGCGGTGCCGTTCTTGGCCGAGGTCCCGCTGCTGCGCTTCCTGCAGCCTCCTGTCTGCAGCGGGCACGTCCTGGCCTGGGCAAGAAAGTGTCCTGAGACAAAAGCCCGGCGTGAAGCCTTGCACTACATCGCCTGCCAATTCTGCTCAGTCTTTATCAGCCGCTTGCTGGGACAGCTTGATAGATGCGAACGTCAGCTGCTATTGCATAAATTCAGATGTAGTAAATTAACTATGACAAATGGAGTTGGATAACGAAGGTCAAGTGCTTTTTTTAAAAAAAAAAAAAAAAAAAAGTTGTGAGCAGTATTTGGCACGCGTCAGTTGTAAAACTTAAAGAGGTCTTGAGATTGTGTGAGCATCAGGAGTGTATTAAAAAGGGGTTAAAGGACTTCTGTACTCAGAGATAGACATTAGAGACACTCAGTAGCAAAAGCAAGACACTTCACTTGGGGGTGACGGTCCTCGAGTCTCCCCAACTCTTATTCTAAGCTCTTTTCTGGAAAGACCTTTCCTCCTCTTGGCCAAGCCACATGCCGAACCTGTTTTATCAGGGGGGTCGCGTTGTGTTTATATCCTCATCCTGTCTCCTGTGGACGTACCCTGATGCTGCAGATTCAGGCCAAGTGCCAGACCGACTGTGACTGAAGCAGCCCCTCTTCAAACACCGGCTCGGGAGCAGCTGTAGGGACCTGAAGGCTCTCTCACGCTCGGGTGCTGGCTGCTCGCCGGGGTGTCTGCCGGCGCTGCTGGTGATGCTGGGATGAGGCAAATGAAAATCCTCTTCCTTCCCCCTCTTTGTGTTGCTTTTTTCCGCTCTGCTCAGGACGGAAAGCCTTCCCCGGCTTTGGTCAGCATTTCAGGGAGTCCCGTGGCCAGCCCCGGTGCTGCTGGGCTGCAGCCTGCGGGAGAAGGAACATGGGCTCGCCTGGAATGGCTGGAACGCAGAGGTGTGCTTTTTGGGTGTCATTTAATGGAAGCATTACATTGCCCTTGAATTTTATTACAGCTTGTTTTCACAGAGGTTAATTTAGTGTCAAATCTGATCTGACAAGATTGTTTTTCAGCCGCGATAGAGTATTTAGGAAGCTTTCACAGAATATGACTATTTTGCCTGCTGATAAGTACACGTTTCTTTGCGGAGATAGCTTTGAAATACAATAGGGTGAGGATTGCTGAAAGCAAAGTTACACAACACAGGGCTGGCTTCGCGGAGACGCAGAGGCTGCTCTTGCTCGGTTGCCCGCGTTTAGATCCCTCTTGGGCCAAGGTCAACGAGCAGCTTTCCGTGGGCGCCAGAGCTAGAGGCAAAGGCTTCGGCTTCATGAATGGCGAAGGGTCAAGTGTTGAGTGCCCGAGGCTGCACACTCTTGTCGCCAGGGATGATGATAAGTAAGATTTTGGTGATTGGGTAAGATTTTGGAGATTGCCACGCTGAACCGCACGGTGGGGCGAGCATCGAACCGGCAAGGACTCTGCTGTTTGTCCCCTGAGCTGGTTGGAAGTACAATGCTCTCCAGGCTGGGTATCCCCTTCTCTTGGGGACGTTGCAAAAGCCTGAAGATTACAATGAGGAAAAAGCCGGTATACTTTGGGAGAGGTGACTTTATTTCCTTCTCAACGTATGCACTTTTCCCCATGGGAAAGCGAGCGTAGCGTACTGTCTCCGGCAGTAGCAGGTCCCGGTGGCTGTTGGATGATTTCAGCCTCCTCCTTGGGGCAGAGCGGCGTTAGCAACGATGATGTTTGTCAGTCCTGGGGGACCATTCCTTTAGTTATCAGCGCAGGAGTTTTTCAGGTGTTCGTAGGTGCTGCAGGTGACCTTGAATGGAGGATTTTACCAGCACGGAGAACCTTGCGAGAACCAATTAGCAGCAGCAAAGGCTGGGAGATTACTTGTGAGGCTCCTATCTGGAGGAGCTGCGAGCAGCAGCCAAATTGAACTGCTGGAATCGGGTTAATGGAATTTCATGCTAGACTGAGCTCAGTGCAAGCCTTACACTGTCGCATATTTCTAAAAATTAAAACCGAATACATTGTGAGATAGCTTTTTACAAATTGGTTCGGCAAATTAGATAGCCCCTGGACCAATGAGGAGGTGCCGAGCTGCTGATGAGATTTTGTGTTTAAAAATGTGGGGGTTTTGTCAGGCTCCTTAATAAGCAATTGTGGTCGCAGCAGCTTGCGCGATTGCTTGGGGATGCAGGAGGAGCGCTTTCTATTCCGGTTTGTTCAAAATGGATTTGTAGCTTCCTACGTTCAGCCTGAACTGGCATGGGAGTGCAACGCTCTTCGATATCGGATAGTAAGGGAGGTGGAGCGGGATAAAAAATCCTGTATTTTACCTTAATACGTTTATATTCACCTGTCCTTTTCTGGCGGGGTGAGAGACAGAAGTCAGCCCTGAGAAGAAAAAGCTTATTTAACCCTCAGTTTTCTACGTCAGATGACCTAGAGGACGTTTGGGTTAGCTCCCTGGGCACATTGGCTGTGGGGAGAGGGGTGATGGGGTAATGGGCAGATGCGGTTCCCAGTTGCTGTCACAGAGATTAACTGGGAACCGGCCACACAGCACGATGTGTTGGGGCTGCTGACGTCTGCAGTGTCCTTCTTGGTGCCATCCTTGTCACCCTTATGGAAAAGGTTCCCGTAGCTCAGGGTAGGGTTTGACCTGGAAAAGAGCTGATTAACGTGGGATTTCAGGAGCACTGGCTGGTTTTGTAACGACCTTTCTCCACACTGTTTTCAGTAATTCTTTCTCTTTTCTCCCCATCCCATCTCTTTGCAGAGAGCCAAGATTGGAACAGGGTCCAAGGCTGCGGATGAGAAGACAACAAATGCCATTTCTAAATTTGACAACAACGGGAGCAGAGATCGGATGAAACTTTCGGATTTCAATTTCCTGATGGTGCTGGGAAAAGGGAGCTTTGGGAAGGTGTGGTACAACATACTCCTTTGCACTTTCTGTATTTAACACCCGTTTGTGGTATTTCTGAGCCGCGGCCCTGTGGCTACTCTGGTGTGATCTGCCCTTGCTCTGACTGGGAGCACTGGTGTCACGGTAATGGGAGCCCAGTTTGTCAGCTCCCTTCTGGACGGTGTGGCTGCTGTGTCACAGTGATGAAGATCTGAGGGGTCTGATCAGATCACAAAAATCAGATGCTCTTTTTTGGGAAGCAGGGTGTATACTGTGTCTTTAAAGCTCTTCTTTATTGGACCATTTTTTTTTCCTCCAATAATTACAAATATATGTGAACATTTTAATTAACTTTCCAGACCGGTTATAAGTGGTAACAGAATTTCATTCTTCTAGTAATTATGTGACTTGGAACCTTCATTTTTCTTGGGGTCTTGCCAACTTTGTCATGATTGCCATTAGAAATTCCAGTCCTCGGGTGGCTGCTGGGGCTTCACAGCCCGGAGCGGGCAGGAAGGTGGGCTGCTGTTGCTGTGTTTGCTGCCGTGACGGGTGGCTTGAGGCTGCTCTTGATTAGTGAGCTGCCGTAATTGCAGGGAATATCGCTCTGCCTTTGGGCACATCTCTTGGGCGGGCAGCGGAGGCAAGGAGAGAACACCAGGGGAGCGATGCTCACCCATCGCTTGCTGAGCAGAAGGAGTGAACCTGCCTTCCACAGCTGGTACCCGTTCCCTCCTCCAGACTTTTGCTGCTGGCATTTGAGCTCTGGGAGGTCCCAGCCTCTCTAGATGGGTGTTTGCTCCCTTTCTGGAGGTGAAGAGCTTAGAGATCCACTGAAGCGTCTGTGACAGGAGGAGAACGAGGAGTTCCTGATGGTCCCCAGCATCCAGAGCAGCAGCCTGCAGTTCCCCTGCCGGCGATGCTGCTGTTGCTCTGCGTTTTGCATCTTTGCTGCAGGTTGGCAGCCCTGGGGGAGCAGAAAAGCTCCATGCATTGTACCCGTGCTGCTCTCGCTCAGTAACACATACATATTCCCGTTTCTGCATCGTTTTTACCCCTTTTTCTCTCCCTCCCAACACCTAATCCCTTTTAAAGCCTGGCATCTGGAAACTGTAGTTGTGGTTCCCCACCCCCCCACCCTTCCTCCTTTTAATTTGAGAAACATTAGCAAACTCTTCAGTCGGCATCATGGCTTATATAAGGGAACGTGTGACAGAAACTGTTCCCTGGAACAGAATGTTATAAATATGCTAATTAGTGCTTATTAAAACAGCATGTTGGTTCCTACGGTTGGATGCAGCCTCACCCTCACGTGTGCCTGCGCCTGGCTGGGGAACGCTCCCCCAGGTCCCCTCCTGCCTCCCCGCCGTCCCGCTGCCCGTCCCGCCGGCGCGGGGACACCCGGGTGGCACGGGGACACCCAGATGGCAGGGCGGAGGGTACCCGGCCGCAGGGCCCTGCTGCACGGGAGGCTTTGCTACCTGCTTGTTGTACACGCACATGGCGGTGACAGATGTTTCGTAGAATCATGGAATGTGTTGGGGTGGAAGGGACCTTTAAAGGCCATCTAGTCCAACCCCCCTGCAATGAGCAGGGACATCTCCAACTAGATCAGGTTGCTCAGAGCCCCGTCCAGCCTGACCTGGAACGTTTCCAGGGATGGGGCATCTCCCACCTCTCTGGGCAACCTGGGCCAGCGTTTCACCACTCAGAGTAAATTTCTTCCTAATATCTAATCTAAATCTCCCCTCTTCCAGTTTAAAACTGTTACCCCTTGTCCTATGGCTCCACTCCCTGATAACGAGTCCCTTCCCATCCTTCCTGTAGCCCCTTTAGGGATAGAAGGGGCTCTAAGGTCTCCCTGGAGCCTTCTCTTCTCCAGGCTGAACCCCCCCGACTCTCTCAGTCGGCTCCAGCCCTTGGAGCATCTTCGTGGCCTCCTCTGGACCCAAAGGAGAGGCAGGAGCTGGGCAGAGGTGCACAGCAGGTTCCCTGCCCTTGGCGTGCCCAGCAGCCGGTGCTCCGTGGCCGACATCCTTCCCCAGGGCTGGCACCGCCTGCTCCCGTGCTTGGCTGTGAGCTGCCAGCCTCCCCCCTCCCAGCCCCTGCTGCTGCCGTTCAGGCTGTGAGAGCTCTTGGAGTATAATCACACTGTTTTAGTGAGTCTTTGTCTTGGGAATAAGCTCATTAACCCTTTGGCATCAATAGCTTAGATTTACGGCTTAGTATCTTTCTCTCTCCGCCACTGCGGCCGTCCAGGGTCGGGAGTACCTATGTGTTGGCCTCGATGGAGTTTAATAAACTTGCTTTCTCTACATCCAGCATCAGAATATCTCCAGTTATTATGCTGGAGCATTCCCAAACAAATACTCTATATTACAGGAATAAATCAAGTAAAATATCAGCTTTTTCTGCACCAAAAAAAAAAAAAATATTAAAAAAAAAAAAAGAAGGCAGTTTACTTTCCAGAGAGTGAGCTGGCAGATGGAGGTCCCCACAGAGCCAGGCGTCGAGGTTTAGGCGATGGAAAATAGCTCTGGTTTGGAAAATAGCTCAGAGACAGGGGCTCGGGTGTGCGTGGTCCCGGCTCGGCGTGTTCAGCCCCAGGGCGCAGGGTGACCCTCCGTGCTCCTTGGTGGCCTCGGGGCTTCGTGGCCGGGGGGTCCGTAGGAGCTGCCGGGAGCTGTAACTGGTGGCAGTCCCCCGCTGGGCTGGCACGGGGAGGGGAGATGTTCCTGACTGAAGAAGGCAGCGCTTGGCACAGCCCACCCTGCGTTTGCTTCGCTGTAATATAAATAGAGGAAAGTTAAATTATGTGGCTTGCTCATATTTTTGCAGCTAATCAATCTGTCATGCTATCAAGCTGTCAATCTTTTCTGGGGGTTTTATGGTGTTTTTCTGAGTGGGGCTGATTCTTTTGCCTCTGCAGTTTTGGATTAGAGTGTGATGGGAGACAATTTTCGTGTCCCATGATAATCTTCAAGCTGTAAAATGCTTTCCTCTCCTCTCTTGGTATGAAAAGTGGCAGAGGGGCTGGCGGTTGGTGCATTCGGGCAGGGACTCGGTGTCTTGGACTTGCAGAGCTGCGCTGTAGCCCCTGGGCGCGTGGTGAGCTTTGGGTGTCCTCTCCCTCCTTCACCAACGTGCATCTTGTTCAGGGTGTTTCCAAACTGCGCCGGGTGCGTTCGTGTGTTTGAATCCTTTTGTGTTTACGATGCAGTGGGTCCCAATTTTTTTTCTTTATCATTATCAGGCTCTGCTGAAGCCTGCTCATCGGGTGGCTGTCCTTCTCCTGAGATTTCAGGAGCAGTCACCATAGGAACTGCCATGCCAGCGTGCTGGAGCCAGCCCTCCGCCAGCCCCTGGCACACCGAGAGCAGCGAGCTGGGAGCAGGCTCAGCTGGACGGGCTGTGGCCCCGCACCACAAGCTGTCGCATTGGCACCGCACCGCCGAGCTGCCGCGGGCATGGTCGGAGGGAGACGGCGTCGAGGACGGTCACATAACGCCCCCCTCAAGGATGCGATCGACCCTGTCTCCTGCTTGGGGAACAGGCCAAGTCTGCGAGCGCTTGTGCAGGCTTCATGCCTGTCACTCAGGGTGCAGAAGCTATTTTCTCGATTGGCCGCAGACCAGAGCCTGCAGTCTCTTCTGCATATGCAAATTCGCAGTGATTACAAGCATCCTGCCCGGCATTAGTCGGGATGCGCACTTCTGGAGCTGCTCGCTCCGCCAGCCCAGATGTGAGAAGGCAATGTAGTGACGTGGCAGCATCCCTCTGCGCTCCCCCAGCCACACGCTCTCCCGCTCGGCCTCTCCGCTGAGGGCGTCGCGCAGATGATTTTTAGGCAGCTGCAAAGTCCTTTTGCTTCTTAGGTTTCAGTAAAGCAGGGCTGGTTGGCTCAGCCGTGGTTCGGGATTGCCGTGTCCCCGGGACACTACTGCACGAAACATTTACAGTCCGTGTATGCTCGAGAGCGGTTTTTTGCATTTAATGTGGTACAGCAGCCAAGCTCTGCCTCTCGCCGCAGGGACCCAGCGTGCTGGGGTGGTGGTAGCCGCGTCCCTGGTCGGGTTGGAATCACCCACTGACATCTTGGTGGCACCCACCGCGCTCTCTCTGGGGTTCCCTCCCATGCGGGACAGGCTCCTGTTGCCGTGGCAGAGTTCGGCTCCCCTGCGGTGTCGTTTAATACAGCCGAACCCCCTTTGCCAGCAGCTGGTTTTTACCTTTACATTCCATCTGCGTCTACCCCCTGGGAAGTCTCCCGGGGTGTTTATCCCCAAACACGCTCCACCAACAGCCCACTCTCCCCTGCAAAATGTCTGGAGAAGCACCAGGATGCTTCCCGAGCTCTGCCTGGCACTGCCATCCCTCTGACTCCGAAGGGGGCTCCTGCTGCCTCCCCCTCCCTGGCACGGTCCCTTTGGGGCAGTAGCAGATGCCGGGCTCAGATTCCCTGGTTTAGATCCTTCTTCTCTGCAACGGTTATGGATAGCGAGGCAGGTCTGTATGTAATTGATACTGCATATAAACCGCTTATTCCCGGGTAACAGGCTTCGTCTTCCCACAAACTCTGTTCTTGGAGTGGTCGCTTTTCCACCAGTTTTGAACTGCTGAAGCCCATCTGCTTTTATCACTTAAAAACCAGCCCTGTTTTTTAGCCCCTGGGCACGGTGACTCGTAAATCTTAACCCCCTGTAAAAACGGTGAAGGCGAATGGAGGCAGGGAACTGAAAGGGTTCGGTTTGTGCCGAATGGCAAGGGAGGGCAGAGGTGCCACCCTGTCCCGCGGCTGCACCGGGCTGTCCCTGTCCGTGTCGCTCCTGCCAGCCCAGCTCCTCCGTTCGGTGCGAAGGGCTCTTGCGAGACACGCCAGGGAGCTGGAAAGGATGAAGCGCAAACCTGGTCCCAGTTGCTGTGCCGTGCTGGGCTGCGTCACAGCAGCGTGCCGAGCTTTCCTCAAACATCAGCGAGTAAATAAATCAGTTACTGAAGTCGCCGGCGCGCTGTCGCTCTGCTTTGTAGCCCTGCCGAGGGGTGAGTGCGGCGTGTGGCCGCTGCGATCCCGGCCCCGCTGATGAAAATGTAAATGTCAGTGGCTTCTCCAAAGCACTTGGCACGGAGGAGCCCTGATGCCTTTCCCAGCTAATCCTGACGAGCAGCGTGTCAAGGACAGCCAGCCTCTCCAGGGCCGCGGCCAAGCGCCCGCAACGAGCCAGAGCCACACGCTTTCCAGAAGCACTTTTCCTCTTGCACTGCTGTTTTCACTCGAACAAGTGGGTGGGCAACAAGGACCTCGGTCCTCGGGCTGCGTCCCCTGCCGTGTCCCTAGTCCTCAGGCTGCGTCCCCTGCCGTGTCCCTAGTCCTCGGGCTGCGTCCCCTGCTGTGTCCCTAGTCCTCGGGCTGCGTCCCCTGCCTTGTCGCTAATCCTCGGGCTGCGTCCCCTGCCTTGTCCCCAGTCCTTGGGCTGCGTCCCCTGCCTTGTCCCCAGTCCTTGCGCTGTGTCCCCTGCCTTATTCCCAGTCCCCGGGCTGTGTCCCCTGCCTTGTCCCTAGTCCTTGCGCTGTGTCCCCTGCCTTGTCCCTAGTCCTCGCGCTGTGTCCCCTGCCATGTCCCCAGTCCTCGGGCTGTGTCCCCTGCCTTATTCCCAATCCTCGGGCTGTGTCCCCTGCCGTGTCCCCAGTCCTCGGGCTGTGTCCCCTGCCTCGTCCCCAGTCTTCAGGCTGTGTCCCCTGCCTTGTCCCTAGTCCTTGCGCTGTGTCCCCTGCCTTGTCCCTAGTCCTCACGCTGTGTTCCCTGCCTTGTTCCCAGTCCTCGGGCTGTGTCCCCTGCCTTGTTCCCAGGCCTCGCACTGTGTCCCCTGCCTTATTCCCAATCCTCGCGCTGTGTCCCCTGCCGTGTCCCCAGTCCTCGCGCTGTGTCCCCTGCCTTGTCCCGAGTCCTCGCGCTGTGTCCCCTGTCTTGTCCCTAGTCCTCGCGCTGTGTCCCCTGCCTTGCTGCCCCGGGGCTGGCAGGCTGCTGCCCTGTCCCCAGAGCCCAGAGAGGGCTGCTCTGCCCCAGCTGTGGCGCCCCGGGGAGTCTCGGGGCTCTGCAGGGCGCCGGGCAGGCTGTGATGGGGAGCGCGGGGCTCCAGCGCTGTGTCGTCTGCCTGGGGCTGACAGGAGGGTTAATCCTGCTCTCCTGAGTGTCTCAAAAGTCATCTGAGACCCGCTCGCGTTCCCTCTGCCAATCTGCTGCAGTCCGAAGTGCATTGCAGTTCCGCCCTATTGATGTTGACTTCTCGTAATTTATTTTCAAAACATCCGAACTGCTGTTCCTGATGTGACTGGAGGATTTCTGCAGACTCTTTCAAATGGAAAGCTATTCGTTTCCACTGAGCGCTCGAATCTAACATGATGAGAGAGTGCGAGGAGGGAAAACGGGAAGCAAAGTGTGCTTTCAGAGTCCGTTTATTTTGCTGGCAGCCCGAGGAGCGGCTTACACTGATGGAGCGTGGTGGAGCGGCCTGGGGATCCTCACTGGGGCTGATGGGATTAATGAGGGAAATTTGCACCAGCAGAAGCAGTGCATCTCGTTTCTTGTAATAAATAAACTTGCAAATGGGAGAAACTCGTTTAAAATGGGAGGTTGGGTGGATTCTTCTGGATGAGAGGGGCTTTGGCTGAGTGATGGACCGGCACGTAATTGGGTTTTGATCACTGTGTACATTGCGGGGCGGGGGGGTGTGTAAGGCGGAGAAAATCTTGCTGTTTTTTCTTATTATTGGCTAGATACTGACTCTTTTCCACTTCTAAGTTTTTACCACTTCATAATTTGATGGACTCCGCGTTCGAACTCTTGACGCCATCCCCCAATGGTGCTTGCACCCTGAGGGTGCCGAACCGGAGCCAAACTTGGGAATAAAAGGTGGTGAAAGGTGATCTGTGGCTCAGACATCGGCAAACCCTTCGGGCTGGGTTCCTTGAGGTGGTTAGGTGGCGAGGAAGTAGATACGTTACTTGTTAGATTTAGGGTTCCTAAATACTTTTGGAAATAGCACTGGTAGCTTTCTGCATCATTTGGCACCTAAATCTCTTTTCAGGCTTATAAAGGGAGCCACAGGACAATAAGCAAGCCATTATTTTTAACTGTTGGCTGTGGCAACCTAGAATCACTGCAGATCCACGTTTTCCTTCATCCTGCGCGTGTCCTCTCCCTCGTGCAGGTGATGCTGGCGGAGAGGAAGGGCACGGACGAGCTCTACGCCGTTAAGATCTTGAAGAAGGACGTCGTTATCCAGGACGATGACGTCGAGTGCACGATGGTTGAAAAACGCGTCCTGGCTCTCTCCGGGAAGCCTCCGTTCCTGACCCAGCTCCACTCCTGCTTTCAGACGATGGTAAGTGCCGGTGCCGCAGCCTGTCCCTGGGCAAAGGGCAGAGGGGACAGTCACTGGGTTTCAGTGGTGAGTTTGTGGGCAGAAACCCTCTTCAAGAGACCCATTGTCACAGTTATCTGTGCCTTTCTGGGGGGCTGCAGGGCGCCTGGGAGCCGTGTGGGCAGAGCTGTAGGGACTTCTGCCCTGGTCACGTACTGTAGCTTCTCTAAAACATGCCTTTGCTTTTATTCACGTTTCTTTTCTGGATATACATCACTTACACTTGCAAAAGCAGCCATGTATTTTCTGCCTTGGCAACGTCACAGCTCGTCTAATTTGCTTGCAGAAGTGCCTCCACGAACAAAACGTGTGTGTGTTAAACCGGAGGCGGCGATGTACAATATCTGCACCCGCGAGGTTTTTTTTCATCAGGGAGCTGCTGATGGCGTTAGACGTGATATCCCAGCCCCTCCGGTGCCCCCCCCACCCCAAGCCCCTGATGTCTGTTATGATTCAATCGTGAAGTGCTGCGCTTTTTCTCAAAAACCTGAGTAAGAGAGTGAAACCCAATACAAACCGCAGGAAATTCAGTTTGAAAGGGGCACGCGATTGAGTTTGTGGAAATCAGAAGCGGGGAAGGGGACAAGGGGACATTTAAAGCAATCTCTGCCCAGCCGTCGAGCAACCTGTGAATGAAAATGTCCAGGTACGTGTCAGCGGGAGCAGGGAGAGGGAATCAGCAGAGTCCTTTAGAACGATGACAATGCTATCCAGGAGGATTACATTTTAATATTATCCCAGAAATTTCATTTACCAAACACATTCAGTGTATTTAAAGCCGGCGGACCGGCTTTGCAGCGCAGTAATCAAAATGTGGCAGGAGAAGCTATTTCACACAGCATCTCTCTGGCATCTGAAGTGAGTCAGCGCGGGATTATTCCTGGCAGACCTATAGTAGCTTAATAGTAATCGTATTTGTAATGTAATCAAAATGTATAGCAGGGTGTATTATCAAAGGCTGGCACAAAGCACTTTGATTTCTGGAAGCACAGTCCGGAGCACGCTTCTCAGCCGGGGCTCTTAGTTCAGCCACTGGTGGGAGAGAGAAAAGCCCAAAATCTGCATTTTAAAAGAGTAAGTGAGGATGAGGAATGAGAGCGCTTCTACCTGGGTCTGAAGGACGAGAAACCCCGTGCTGGTGCAGCTGAGGGATCTTGGGGTGCTCTGCCTCAAAAAGAGCCTGGGTCAGAGCCTGGGCTCCCGGGATGGGGGGTGAGCCAGGTGTCCCCAGGTGAGCCGTGACCTCCCTTCCCTCTGGGGGAGCGACAGTGACAGTGAGAAATGGTAAATAACGGGTGGATGGGGAACTTGGCTGTTGTCCTGGCTTCCACTCTCCTTCACAGTGGGGATTCAGGCAGGAGGTGGACCAAATGAGTGGTTAATTAGAAGGCGGCAGGCGTTGGAAGGAGCCCTGGGAGCTGGGCCTCGGCTGCCCGAGGAAGGGCGTGCGTGTTTTACCAGCTCCATGCAAGCCTCTGCAGGGGGTATTTCCAGATCTGTGACTTGCTGTTGCTCGGTGAGTTTGGATGCTCCAGACTTGGACAGACCCGGTCCTTTTCTACCATAGACAGGAACCAGGACAGCTTTCCGTATCCATCCCTCTCTTCCAGCCTGTAGGCTGGCCAGCCATCTGCTGCTTTATTCGTGACATTTTTTTTCTCTGAAGCACCAGCATTCTCTTCCCCACCCAAATGAGGAAAGCTCCAATCCTGCTTTTAGAGCTCAGCTGGCTGTTTCAAGAGACCGTCTTTTTAATATTCTTCCTTCTTGAAGTTGATCGATATATTTAGGAAACAGCTGCAAACGAGCACGATATTGCTTTGCTTTCCAGTGGCTGTCACGGGACGAGTAGTGTGACGGTGGCTGCTGAAGGTGACTTTGCCTGCCCTGCGCGTTACTGCTGAACTGGACTGACGCCTTGGCAGCGGCAGTCGTTTACAGAGGGGTGTGCTCTGAAATTCCCAGTCATCTGATAAGCCGAAATCTCTTTTCTATGCCACCAGTGCCACATGTTTTACATAGCCTGATTGCCCCTTCAGTACTGTATTTAGTTACCTTTGAGGCCGCCCCGCTGTCAGGGTGCGCTGTGCTGCTCCTGGGGTGGAGGAGCTGATTACCCAAATTACTCCGTAGCCCTTATTATGGTAATGCTCACATTTGCATATCTTCTGGCCTCCTGGTCCTTACTATCTTAAAAGCAAGGCAAGATTTATTTAAGGAGGAAATGAAGAATGGGCAATATTATGAATTATTATGCAATACTGCGCACCTGAAGCTCTCGCGAAGCTCCAGCCTTTGTGTCTTTTCTTTCATGGCCGAGGGCTGGGGTGAGCCCAGGGGTGTCTTTGGGCTCCCACGTGTCGAGGGCCCACGACTGGTTTTTGAAGGCTGTAGAAAAGTGCTGGTCATAAGAAGGGTGACTGAGGGCTGGTGTCACGCGGGTCTTTGCTGTTCCCATCCATAACCAACAGGTCGGAGCACGGATGTCTGCTGGCAGGGGGGACCCACTCGGATGGCAGTCTGTGTCCCTCTCCTGCGTGCACTCCCGTGGTCTCTCCCTCCCCGAGAAACGGTCTAGGTTGGTGGGTTTTGGCAGTCTTGCACAATTTTCTTCACAGCCATTTCCCATTAAAAAAAAGCGCTGTGCAACATCAGAGGAAAGTGGCGTTTCAAGGGCACGGATTCCCCAGGGTAAAGGTGTCGCTGGTGTGGTGTGGTGTCCCCGGGGACAGTGTGGGCCAGAGAAAAACACATCGCTTCAGAAGCTTACTTGGGAATTTCTTAGGTCCACACCTATGTGGCTGCCATGCTGGGGTGCTTTAATCTGGAGAGTCTTAATTAATGAAAGCAAAGTGTGTTTTACACATTAGAGGCAAAGTCAGTGTGTGCTTGTAGGTGGCTGTGATTGCACCTACTAGCAAGTGTTTTAATTGATTCAAAGTCACTGAATGACCTGTTTGTTCTACTCTTAACAATTTCTTAATTAATTAACCATGTGTGAACATTAAGTGCACCCTCAGACCGGGCTGGGAGGAGCGAGGAGAAGGGATGCAGCCTCCTCCTGCATCCCCGGCTTGACAGGGGGCTGCTGGGTGCCCTGGGGGCATGTGTATCCCCGGCACTGACGCAGGCTGCTCCCGGGGAGAGGGTGAGACTGGTGAGCTGGGAACGTCGCACGTCCCTCCTGGTGCTTGGCCAAGTCGTACCGGTCATTGCCTGCGCACGGAGGCTGGTCCCCAAAGGAACCGCTCACCTCCCTCGTGTGTCTCTTCGCTGGAGCCCTGCGGTGCCTGAGGAAATACCAGCAAGGAGGTGTCGGATCAAACACCCTGCGAAATGGGCTCAGTGAGGAAGGAGAGCAAATTTATTAATGCGAAGTGAAAAACCTCTTTTCATTCCTCCACTTGCCTTCTCCCTGGGATCTGTCTGCAAAGGTGCAGAGCTTAAGTCCAGAGTGTTTCAAAGGAATTACTATATCTGTCTTATGGACTCCATATAAACACGAGCTCCACCTGCACCCCTTGGGGGATGATAATTGTATTGCCATGAAAAATATAGGCTGGAGCTGCCAGTTGCCTTGGTCCTTATTTCTGACCCCTGCGGCTTCCCTGCTCTAATAATTCTGCTGCTAATTGCTTGCTTTTTTTTTTTTTTCTTTAGGATCGCTTGTATTTTGTGATGGAATACGTGAATGGTGGGGACTTAATGTACCAGATCCAGCAGGTTGGGAGGTTTAAAGAGCCGCATGCTGTGTAAGTTCAGTAGCCCTAGTATGGCACCTTCAGGGTAGGTATTTGATGTACCTTTGTCGTATAGCTGGAGGTATAGTCCAAGCCACAGGCTTTCGTGGTGCCAGTCCTGGGCAGAAAGGGAGGGGAAAGGAAGGCCAGCAGGAATCGGAAAACGCAGGATGATTCTTTGCCTGGTGCCAAGGATGCTGGTGCCTCCAGCTCTTCTTTGGGATACTGCACATGTTGATCGATAAGTAAATAATCGACCTTCATAAAAGCAGCAGGCAGAAAGTTTCGGGGGCTTCCTGGGAGACACCGGCAGCAGCTGGTGAGCTCCCAGCCGCTGTGCCGCCAGCGCGTCTCCGTTCTGCCCCGGGCCTGTCCCCAGGGTGTAAAAGGGACGTTGGGTCTTTGGCTCCTCTGCTGGGGTTGCCAACCCGAGCGTTAACGGGTGGCTTTTGGCTCCTGTGCTCCTTAATCTGGACAGAGCAGAATGTGGTTGTGAAAGCCTTCATATGCTTAAATAAAAAACACAAAGAGTGAGCAGAGCCTGGGTGGGTTTGAACTGGTGTTTTGCACTCTGGCAGAGTCCTCGGAGACCTAGAATATTCTTTAAAGGAAGCGGTGGCAGTGCATGTTATCTCCCTGGCCTCCCCGAGATGACAGATAACTTTTCAAGCCGCATTGCCGACGCACAGTAACGAACAGCCGTAGATCCCAGCTCCCGCTTAATGAGAATTTGCGTAACAAGAAGTGACAGCCCCCTGCTAGCCCACAGCAACCGGATCGCATCCCTGCCTGATACGAGCAGAGGGCGGGTTGTGCCATTCTCGTGTGATACTTGTCTGGTATTTTTATGTTGTGGCTGTCGTTATCCTTTGGTCATGTACGCCCAACGCGTTTCCTTTAGAGCGATTGGATTTGAAAGGTTTTCATTTTGATTCATCTCGTTTAATTATCAGTCTTCGCTTTAAATCTTTCGTTTCAGATTCTACGCGGCAGAAATAGCCATCGGCCTCTTCTTCCTGCAGAGCAAAGGCATCATTTATCGGTAGGTGAGCAAGTTCCTCCTTCCACTCTTCTCCGGAGAACTCCAGCCGGAGCAATGTAAGGACCGCGATGCTCGGCAGGGCTCTGCCCCCTGTTAGTGCCACGCGTGGGCTCCGGCAGCTGCCTGCCGGGTGTGCACACCCGAAACGGGGCTGGGGGCCTCGTAGTGTCACAGAATCACAGAATGGCAGGGGTTGGAAGGGACCTTCGGAGGTCATCTGGCCCAACCCCCTGCCAAAGCAGGCTCACCCAGAGCAGGTTGGACAGGAACGCATCCAGGCGGGTTTTGGATATCTCTGGAGAAGGAGACTCCACGAACTCTCTCGTGTCACTGGTTTTTGAGGAGGTTCTTGTCTTTGTCCCCATTTTAGAGGAAGGCAGCTTTGGTTTCTCTCTTGCCTCTGTTTCATGCGTTTCTCGCCGTACGACACAAATGCTCGCTGGCAGCACGGACCAGTTCCGAGCCACGTACTTTGCCGCAGGGCACTATTTTCTTACCATTACCACTAGAGTAAGTGCTTATGAATGGTTTATTCTGAGATCTGCAGTGCAAGTCTGTCACTTCTGGTTCAGATGTTATAACTTCTTTTCCATTCACAATATAACTGTAGCATCCAGAGTTAGCCAGGTTATTGCCAGTGCCGGACCGGACTCTGAGGCTGCTGGATAAGCGCTGAAACTTGTGTACCACTGCTCTTCCCCGCTCGGGAGTATTCTCAGAGCCCAAGGTAGAGCAGAGCATCCTAATGAGTGTCAGATACCATTAACCGCTTTGCAAAAAGAAATGCCAGCTGTGCTACTGAAGTTATGAGAAGCTGAAGCCTGTTCCAAAGATGAAAGAAGTGGAGCAAACCTGACACAAGGGATGTTTTTTGCCATCAGCCGCTACAGAGAGATTCTAGGTCTGCCGGTCCCCAGTGCCCCTTCTTCCTTCCTTCCTCCGAATCTGAATCCAGGCTCGTGTCCGTCTCCCTTTGGCCCGTCAGGGTTCTAAGCACTGACACAATAATTGGAAAAAACAGTCTTAAAAACCAGCAAGCTGTAGTAAATTATGCTGTTCCTTTTACTGTGCTCTTACTTGACAGAGTTAAGCCTCCTGCACCATGCAGCCCCACGGCTCTGCTGAGCAGGCTCTTCCCTGCGGGGGGTTCCAGCCGGGGGTCTCTAAAAAGAGGGTGACACAGACACCGTGTGCCCTTCCTGCCAGCTCCGAGCCGTGCCACGTGCCCCTTTGCTCTTCACCAGCAGACCAGCGGCGTGCAACCGGGCAGAGCTGCGGAGACCTGGCCGATGGGCGAGCTGGGCACAGCTTCTGCCTGCCACCTGTGTGCCGCTCTGTCACCTGCCTTGTCACCTAATGTCGCCCTCAGGCAAAGGAAGTCTTGCAGGCATGCTCCGATATTGAAATGGAGACCTCCGAGTAATGCGTTACTGTAGAGAACGTAAGCCAGGAATGGCCCAGAATCACAGAACTGCGTGGCAATTACATGGCCGATAATATATAATTTGCACCCGAAATACTGAGTGTTTGCTCCAAAACTGTCCTTCAGGCTGGAGCACCCACCTCTGGAGGGACTGGTCAGGGCTGGGAGTCAGACCGGGAGCTCTACAGCTGAAACTGTCTCCACAGTTTGTGCTAAAGAGCAAAATTCCTGCAGGGTTTGGATATAACTAACAGATACTCTGCGGATGTGGATCAGAGGGAAAGACGGTTGATTTCTATTTTCATGGGGCAGCGTAGCACAGGTGATGCAGGGCCTTCTGCTGAGCAGGTACTTCTTCATTGCTGGTGAGCTTTGATTTTCACCCGATTTTCATAGGAGCAAAAAAAATAATCAATTAAACCCGTCTCCCTGCTAGATGAGAGAGTTTTCTGTTGTACGCCTAAAAGCGGTTTCCCCAGCATGGTGTTCCTGGGGGTTAAAAGTAAAATAAACACTTCATCCTGACAGATCTCTGACTTATTTGTACTCCTTTCCCCAAACATTATCCTACAAAGAGTCTGGGTGTGAGACGAAGCCAGAGCTCGCTCGCCGGAGAGCTCCTGGAGTCGGGAGATTTGTGTCTTTGCTGGGGGTGGCTTCACGTGCAGTCATTTGTGGCATTGCTTTGCTTTCTCTTTGTAGGGACCTGAAGCTGGACAACGTGATGCTGGATAGCGAGGGGCACATAAAGATCGCAGACTTTGGCATGTGCAAGGAGAACATCTGGGACGGGGTGACTACCAAGACCTTCTGCGGCACTCCGGACTACATTGCACCTGAGGTAGGAGGTGGAGAAAGGCGGTAGATGTTCCGTGCGTGTTTCAGCAGCCTGATGCTCTTTTCCATGGGATGACTTGGCTTTGGACAGATTTCTGAGAGAAACAGGGGCATTAAGGAATCCACTGTCAGCCTGGAAAGTTCATCCCCTCAGTGCTGTCCATCCCCCTGAAAGCTACAGCTACCTTTAAGGAAGTGGTGATGCTGGATCCGCCTCTCTGCACGGCTGTGTGCCCTGCTTCTTCCTCAAAGTACAGAAAATCCTCCATGCTCGTCTCCCTGCACTGTGTTTTTTCCCTCTCTGGGTGTTTTTCCCACATCTGTGCCACCGGCGTCCTCGTGCCTGTCTGATCCTTGGCGCGCTCAAACCCACCAGGGGCTGCTCCTCACGCCCTTCCTTGCTTCTGGAAAAGATGAGCTCGGGAGCTCGGCTTTGCCCCTCGCCACCTGTGACAGCCGCTTCCAGCACAACGTGACCGGTGGGGAAAAAAATGAATTATTCGTGGATAATATTTCCATGTGAAGTGGAAATCTTTAGATCTCTCCATCTTGCTACTTGCAGCAAAGGGCTGTGTGCCTGATGAGCTGAAGCTCCCTATCTACACCTCTAGATTGCTCCAAAATTATTTTGCATTTGGTTATTACTTATGTGATGGAGTCGCGTGTGACGCTTACATGAAGTGCTATATGGGTGCAATTTAATGTCAGATTTGTGAAATTCAGGTAGGTAGGTATTCCCAAATGCCTGTTCCCTTAACATAAAAATATCCCTCTGAAATCTTCTCACTCTGCTGAATTTTCAATGATGAGATTAATATTTATTCAGTTAAATATTTTAGAGAAAGAGGTTCTTTTTGCTAGGACATAGGTAGATGCTAAACTACATGGTGTTTCGCTGCAGCCAGAGAGGTTTCTAATTAGGCGTTCAAGTGTGTGTTACATATCCTCATCCTGCCAAGATTAATATTGGTGTCCTGTTGGTACGTAGCTCAGCTGCTGTGTGTGATTAATACTCTTTCAAAGCAGGACAAATGACCAGTTCTCTTGGTATTTGCCTGAGCATTATCACTTAAACTCTTATTTTCTTCTGCTCGGTCTAATTTTTTTATTTTTTTTTTTCTGTCCAAAAGAAAGAAGATGGGAAATTAGGATGCAGATCACTATGGTACGCAGGAATGGTGTTAAAGCTACCAGGGGGTCTCAAAAGAGTGAATATTCACATCCCCTACTTTGCAAATAGAAAAAGGGGGTATGTGGTCCTGGCGTGGTCTCCTGCTGGGTGGCCAAGCCCACGGCGGGGTCCCTGATTGTAGCACCACTCCAGGGCCCTTCTGCTGGACCATGCTTCCTCCCGCTAGGAAGCTGCAGTGTTCTCAAGCCAGCATGTCTTCAGGGTAAAAATGTCCTGCGATTTGCTTGACCCATTTTCAGGGCTTTTTCTATTCTGAGGTACAGCTCTGCGTGCCAAGGTGACAGGTACTGAACGCAAAGGACCCTGCGTGTAGAATTTCCTCTGAACAAAACATGTTCTTCAGCTGTTGGGTTTTGACCTTCCCTAACGTGCAGTCGGCGACTTCAATTTACAGAGACTGCTTTTCTGCAAGGTTTTCTTCTAAGTACTGTTTTCTTTTAAAAGCCTTTATGGTGTGAAGAGTTCACACCTACATTTCCCAGAGCACTCGTAAATCATCTAAAGAACAAGTGGGAGGAACTTCAAGTGCGCTCGGTCGAGGAATTTCAGAGCTGAAACTGGACGTTTGGTCTCAGTGGGAAGGGTCAGGCCTGACCGCAGGACGCTGTCAAGGCTCTCAGAGTTGCGTCACCACATTTGGATGTGTGGCTGGACCAGGACGAGGACAGAAGAGAAGACTGGCGTCAGTCTTTCTTGTTCTCTAGTCATGCTTTGGTGCTGTTACTTCCGCAGGATGGAACTCGTCTCTTCCTGGGTTGGGTGGTAGCACTTGGCCTGCATCTTGATGTACCTCCTGGGCAGATCCTGTTGGACGCTGCAGAGGTCTTCTGCAAGAATAGAAGTGGCTGAAGACGAGGACTCTGGAGGTTGCAGGCATTGCCCACAGCCATAGAATCATGGAATGTGTTGGGTTGGAAGGGACCTTTAAAGGTCGTCTAGTCCAACCCCCCTGCAGTCAGCAGGGACATCTCCAACTAGATCAGGTTGCTCAGAGCCTCATCAAGCCTGGCCTTGAATGTCTCCAGGGACGGGGCCTCCACCACCTCTCTGGGCAACCTGGGCCAGTGTCTCACCACCTTCATTGCAAAGAACTTCTTCCATGGAGCCATGAGACCAGAGCCTTTCTCAGGAGCAGGGGGAGCAACATCAGGAGCAGGCCTCTGGGGCCGGATTGCTGTGGACATTCTCCTGTGATTAGCGTCCGATTTGCATTTGTACTCAAGTAGAGGAGTCTTTGCAGAATAGAATTCTGTAATTTGGATGAATAAATCGTGTAATTGTTTTGCGTTAAGTGACAGATGGCAAAGCCCAAGGCCTGTCAAACCCCAAACGCTGAAATGACGCCCAGCAGCAGCAACCGGAGCTTGAAAGGCCCTTCAAAGCAGAAAGGTGCCTGCGGGAGCCCGGCTCCTTCTGTGGCCCCTGGGTTGGACCTGTCACTGCTGTTGGGTGGGCTGGGGGGTGGAGGGACTGAAGGCAAGGAAGGAGGGGGCTGGCTTCTGGCAGCAGCCCCCAGCCAAAGGTGCCGATGTGACGTCTCTCTGCACGCTTGTGCCGAGGGACACGGAGAGCTGAGCAACAGAGGTGCCATGGGACCCAGAGCTGGGTCCGTTTCTCCACCAACCACTTGTTTGTCAGCAGGGTTTTGCTAACGGGGACCGACCCCCTCGCTGGGTTCAGCTGTAGGTGCCCCAAGCCACCGACACGCACGGGGCTGGGGGGGGAGGTCACCTGCTCCATGGAGGCAGAAGTCCCTGCTCCACAACCTCCACGGAGGTCGCCTGCTCCAGAGGCTGGCTCTGCCGCAGGGCCGTACGGTTATGAAATTCAGGGTGTTTCCGATTTCGCTGAGTAAATCGTGGGAAAATGCAAAAATTCACGTCTTGGTGCCTTATCCAAAATAAATGTTGATTTTCTTAAATTTAAAAACAAACAAACAAAAAGCCCCAAAGTTACATCCTAACTCCAAGTTAAATCCTAACAGGTTGCTCAGGTAAGGGCAGGGCCATCGGTTATTAGGTAATTTTGTGAGAGATGTTCTGCAATAAATAATAGAAAGCAAACTGGCAGCCTGGAATGCAGAGGGTATCGAGTACCCATATGCTGCAAGTCTGTTTTAAAGGGCCACGTACCATCCACGGAGTGTGTTGTTATTTCAAACCAACTGCACCGAAGTCAGCGGGGAAAAAAAAAATAAATCCCAAAGCGCATCAGGGTAAGCAAGAACGGCTGCTGCTCCTTTTCCCATGTGCCTTGCTGTGATGAGTCTGTAAGAGCACAACAAATATGCTGAAATTTCCTCTGAATCAGAATGAATCTCTCTCAGATCACAGTGAATATTCTGTGGTTTTGTTCCTAATATTTAGTGCACGTTTGAGAGCTGGTGATTTTTTAAAGTCGCTGAACCTTTTGCCTATTGTGTGTTCTGTTTATAATTGCGATTTCCCACCATTCAGGGACTGATGTCTCAGTAAATAACTTTGTCCTTTTGACCCCGACTACAGCTTGAAATTAGTTTGCGTAGGGCCAACAGGTTAAAAATGGGAGTGTAATCCTGCTGTTTGTGTTGTTTTCAGATAATTGCTTATCAGCCCTATGGGAAGTCCGTGGATTGGTGGGCATTTGGAGTCCTGCTCTATGAAATGTTAGCTGGCCAGGTAATTGAATTTTAATTGATTCCTATGGGATTGTGTTAAATTCCATTGCGAACATATGCCGATGTGTAATTTGTTTTGTTGCTGGCACACGGCGGGTTGCCGTCTCCTCGGTGCTGGAGATGAAGCCGTGGACGCAGCCCTGGGGACTGCGATGCTGAGCCACGAGTCAGCGCGCGCCGCAGATGGGGCTGCCGTCATGGCTGAGGATCAGCGAACAGAGGCTCAAAGATCAAGGAAATGCCGCTGAAGCTCTGTTTGCTTTGCTCTAGGCTCCCTTTGAGGGAGAGGATGAAGACGAGCTCTTCCAGTCCATCATGGAGCACAACGTAGCCTACCCCAAGTCCATGTCCAAGGAGGCAGTGGCGATCTGCAAAGGGGTAAGGGTTTTTGGTTTCTGGGAGGAGGGAGGAGCGCAGCCGGTGGGTGCAGTGCTGTCCGTGCACCTCCAGCAGTCCTACACCCACGGGGGACCCAAACCCCTCCTTGCCCCCCTTGTCCCCCTTGCCCTCCTCGCTCTGCTCTGGGCTGCAGCCTCCCAGCGCCGGGGGAATCTGGCAAAACTCCATCCTCTCTGCTCCTAGAACCACAACTTGCACTACTTTGCGTATACGTACTAAAAACATTTTAAAACAACACCCGGATCCTTCCTGTGCCGTTACGCTACGTGGGTAGGACTTGTGGGCTGGGCTGTCTCTGCTCAGGTGAAGGGCAAGAGAAAATGGGAGTGTTGGATGGGATGTGGGAGTTGAGGGCATCTGCCCAGCGACCCGTCTTCCCCGTTAGGTGACGACAGGGGAGCTTTATGCATCTTTGCCTGAAAAGCAAAACGATGCCTAGAGAAAATGAACGTGCTTTCTAAGTAGTTTTCCTAAGATCAGACGCAAAGCCTTCCTCCTGCAGCGGTTTCCGTTTAGCGCTGGTGAGTCGCCCTTCAGGGGCACCTGCAGTCCCGTGCTGGCGGGTCAGGGCAGTGTTTTCATTATCCTATCTCTTAAATTGCGGTGGAGCTCTGCATTGCCCGGTGCCCTGAGCTCTCTGTGGACTGGGCCTAGGCAAGGCTTAAATGCAGCCTGAATTAATTTGGGTAGTGACGAATAAAGGCTGGCTGGGTCCAGATGCTGTGCGTATGGTTAGTGCTTGGGACTGAGCCTCGTCTCAGCCAGCCAGTGTCAAGCACTGCTATAAATATGTGTTTGTGTAGGACTTTAAAAAATGTTTGCTTTTAATAGTTAATATTTAAAATATCTGAATGTTCTATATCTCAAAATAGTGTTTCTATCTACAAATGACACGTCTTGCGCTTAATGCTCCCACTGCGGCATTTCAGAGCCCCTTTCCAGTGTTGCCAGGATTCAGAGCTGATGTTAAAGAGGAGAAGTCACTTGTCCCGTGGGGAAAAGCTGCTGCGGTTGTTCGCCGCCTGGAACGGGGCGCAGGGAGGGGATGCCGTCCGGGCCACCTGGCACACACCTTCAGCAGAATGTAATAAAATCGAGTCCTGAGTTCAGAAACCACACTGGTGGTCAAAGGGAGAATTTCCACCAAGTTTCTCACCCTCCCTCATTCCTCTTGCTGTTGGTTGGGACATAAGGGGAAAGTCCACTGTGTCCCTGGCTGGGCAGGAGGGAGGGAAGATGCTCTGTGATGCTGAACATCATTATCCCCGCGGTGCCCGAGGGAACGGCGCTTGCGAGGCAGCGGAGGCTGGAGCAGGGACGGATCTCACTGTCGGCTTTGTTTGCTGTTGCATCAGTCAAAATGGGAATGCTGTAAATAGATGAGAAGAAACCATGACTGAAACGTCTGCTGGGTGTAGCTGTAATGGCTTTTCTCACTCTTGGAAACGTGAGGCTGCACGGGAGGACCTTTAGCCATGCATGGAGAGCTTGGGTCTTTATAAATTCTTGTCTTGGTTTTTTTTTTTTTTTTTTTTTTTTCAGCAAAGTGGTGGTTCCCTTTGTACAACTGTTGTTTGAGGGAAGTGCACAAAAACTCCTGACATCCTTTGCCGCCACCAAAGTGCTACACCAGAAAGTTTAATTTAAGATATGTGCGGTATTTATGAACCGTCAGTAGGCTGGAAACAAAGTATTTGCATTTTCCCTTGGAATACAGTAAAATCCGTCTCAGTTAACCACAGGGGCATTGGAGCATTGCTGTTTATGTTGGTACGTGGTAGGTCTTCCAGGAGGGCGCAAACCCAGCCTTAGATCAGTCCAGAGAGCAAACAGGTGGAGAAGCCTCTGCTTTTAAACATGAAGGGTTTGGTATTTCACTGCCATGCTCTCCAAAACAATTTTGTTGTTCCCACGCGGTTTCACTCCGGCATGCCGGTGCCAGTCATCACTTACTGTTGCACAGCTCAGAGATGAAAAGCATTTGATCCTGAAAGCCTTGTATCGGCCCGAGCCAAGAAACAAGCGTTAATCAGAGATAGTTGGCTGGGAAGCAAAATGGAGAGCTAACCAGAACACAGCTCCTTGACTCGACAGTCAGCATCAATTAGCGGATCAAATGGAGCATTTCCCTCCTCTGCTGTCAGCTCGGATCTTCTTCCCAAGGCTGCTGTCGGAGCTGCGGTGTGCGTGGCGCAGGTAGCTCGGCTGTGCTCTCCTCAGCTCTGGTTTGGTTATCGGGAGCCGTTTCAGAGCCGTGGAACGGCGCGTGTGTGCGTGCGTGCACATGGGCACTGGCACAAACCATCACCCGTTTTCCGTCCCGTATGGAGGGGTTTGACTGTGCCTGAGCAAAGCGGCCCATTCCAGGTGAACGGATTGCCTGCGAGTATAAGCTCCCTCTTTAACCTCTGCCTGGTAGCAAAGGCATAAAACGGCATGTTTTCCGCAGTAAAGTTTACAGGTATTTTGCGTGGTGTTTCCACTGGTGGTGCTGCCTGGGAAAAGCACATCATCGCTGCCTAGTGCCGCGCTGCAGCCCTCCCGGAGGCACCTCTGTGCCCGTCTCTCGGTGGCCACGGGTAGGAAAAGGGCGGCTGGAAGGTGGGAGCGTTTTGGGGCCACACGTGGTGAGCACTCCTGGGTGCCGAGGGATTTGCTGCCTCTGGCTCCGGCTGAAACGCCGGGCTGCGGTTGGGATGGGGCCGGGATGTGCTGTGCCATGCAGAAGGTGCCCAGCTGTGTGCCAGAGCGATGGAGGGGCCGGTGCCCTGGTGGGAAGGTCCTGGTGGTGGCCACTGTCCACAAGCCATGTGGTCTTGTCGAACAAGGACAAAGATCATCTGGATTAGCTTTGCCTCTTGGTGCAAAGTGTGCTGCTGTTAAATGAAGCCCACGAACACGCAGCGACCTCTTGCCTTCCAGAGACAAAGCTGCATTTTAGCAAAGCAGTTGAGTCCAGACTCAGACTTTCCTGTATCTGAGCTCCAAACATCAGACATACCATTACAGGTGATTTGGTCTAAAGCATCCTTCCTTATTTGCCGAAGCCCGAAGGGTTTTCACTGCGTTGGTATGGGGATTAAATCAACTTGTTCCTGTTTAATACAAACAAAGCTAACTGATTATCCTATGTAAGCCAGGAGAATCAATCTGCATGTTTATGGGGTCCTATATATCAATAACAGATGGTGCCTTCATGCTCACATGAGTAAAAGCACAATAGGAAAACAAGAAAATTTAATTTCTGGATGCATATAGTGAAAATACTGAATAACTGCACTGTAGTACAGCTCTGTTTAGCTTTACAGGCAGGTACGTGAAGTAGAAAATCTTTTATGATTCATTAATCGGCTGAGCTGCTGAATTTCATGTGCATTTGTGTTCGGCAGAGGAGGCTGGGGGTTTAACGGCGACGCTTCGGTTTGGGGGGCAGGTGTGTGTATAACAGCTTCCAGCACAAAGCGGCAGGTAAGAACCTGGGCGCTGGCTGGAAAAGCTAATTAGTAGACGGGCACAGCCTGTACTTGGTGGCGTGTGTGTCTGGAGTGCCTGCAGGGCAGCGCGGTGGCTGAGGTTCAGCAGATGCGAGCAGGGTCGCAGACGTTTTCACTGGGTGCAGGTGGGGGGATCAGTCTCTCCCGCAGCGGAGGGTCCACGCAGGGGGACCCCCAGCATGGCATGGCCTCGGCAGCTCTGCGGGTCTCCGTGAGGCAGATGGAGCTGGGAAGCAGGCTGGGATGCACGGGAATGGGGCAGCGAGCTGCCTGGCCCCCCAGCACCACCGACCTTCAGAGCCTCCATGGGGCTGCACCGTACCTTTGCAGAGGGACGACCGCACATCTCTCCAGCTCGCTCTGTCGGATGCTTTCCCAGCTGAATTTTATGCACAGGCATCCATGAGCTTTAGTGTCCACGGAGGCACAGATCCTGCAGGCACAGGCCTGCTTTCCCTCCTTGCCCAAAATGACCTCTGGCAGTAAGAGCCAGAGGTGTGTCAGTGCGTTCCAGCTCAGCGCTTAACAGCAGAGACCCACAAACAGATTTCTTTTCCTGTCTGCTGGATGCAAACTAAGCCATTTGACGCGCCAGCCAAATCACTAAATCAGTTTATTAGCACATTTCAGGCTCTCACATTGTTGTCGGAGACTTGCCTTAGGAAAACCTGATTGAGTCGCAAGGATGCTTTTTATTCCCCCGCTTTAGCACAGCTAAGCGGGATCTGATTGAATTGCCGGGATGCTGTCCGGAGCCTGGCGAGGAGATGCAAAGATCCTCTTATTTAGCTGAACCCGACTCAGCTTGAAGTGGATGGAGTGAAAGCCGAGGATCAGTGAGGTTCAGGGGGACACAGCTTCGCCCTGTCCCTGTGCCGAGGGTGGTGTGAAAGCTGCCCGGTGGCACTGAGGGATGGCATGTCGCCCGCCTCGCTGTGCTGCCTCGGCACCGGGAGGACCCCAAGCCTGCGGTGGGGCTCCTGCCTGCCAGGGCCACCTGCCCGCAGCGCCTGGTGGCACCGCTCCCCTCTGCTGGCAGGGGACAACGGCGCTGGATCCAGTCCCTCCTGCTTGTCCGGGCGGCCGCCACGCTCATTCAAGAGACCGAGACATGTAGCATCTTCCATCTTGTCTTCTTACGCTGGGGTTTATTATTTTTATAAAGGGCTGCATGCTGCGATACTGAAGGAAACTGTATTATTTACCCCAAAAAGTTAAACACCAGTTAGAAAAAAAATCTTGCTTTTGTCTTTGCTGCCACCTCGCACCCCCATGGCCCTCCCTCTCCAGCCCCCCCCGGCAGCAGCTCCAGCGGGATTCCTCGCACGGAGACCGGCTCTGCAAGGCTGATAGTGATGCCGGTCACGTCCTTGCCCTGAGGAGAGGCAGGTCTCACCATCTGGAAAATCACTTGTCCAGCTTGGGAAGCCTGGTGGGCCTTTGCTGTCTGCAGATGGGCTTTCCAGGGGGTGCTGCTGGTTGGAGGAAGCCTCGCTCCATCAGTCCTTCCGCTGCAGGTTGCCTTCGCAGCTGGCTGGCCATGGGTGTAGTGCCATTTGCTAGCAGAGTGGTTAGCAGCTCCGCTCTTGCTTCACATTTGTAGGTTGTGGGTTTGTTTTTCTTTTTTATTTTGAGATTTTTTTTTTTGGAGGCTTTTCCTTGCTTTCAGCTCCCCGTTGCAGCATTCCTTTTAAAGATCAGCTTCCCTGAGCAAGTTTGTTTTGTGCAGTCGTGGATGGCAGGGCTGGCTTGTGTCAAAATACTTACACCTTGGGGCAGAGGAGCTCTGCCTGGACGTGGGACCTGGCGGGGGCTTGGGCTGGTGTATTTATTTTTGCCAGAAGATGCTTGCGTATAAAACCCTCGTCTTTCAGGGGTCAAGAGTCTCAACAGAAGGGTTGGGGAGGTTCCTCAGCTCTCCGGTCGGAGCGTTACCACCTCCCTGCAGAGCTGCCCTGTCCCCTCCAGGGGGTCCCAGGAGGGCAGCGGGGGTCTCCTGCAAACCCACAGCCCCAGGAGACAGAGTCAGGCTTGCTGCAACCTCTGCTCAGCTCCGGGGTCAGTTTTAACTGCCCAGCTTTTAATAAAGTAGTCCTTTTGTTGCAGGTGTACAGTTCATATTCTCCGTGCTTATCAACGTCTTACAAATCTCTGGAATCTCCATCTGATCTCCGAACACAGCTCAAACAATGCCCCCAGGATATTAATGTTTGTACAGCCGCCCTTAATTCCCGTGGCCCATTTCACTTTTCTTATTGAGCCAGTGAAGAGGAGAAGTTTAGATGATAAACAACGTTAATGGACTGCTTGTGCTTGTTTTCTCAAAATTGACTCTTTCATTAGAAATACGCCTCTTGTTTGAGCTGCCGCAGCTCCAGAGAAGTGGAGGTTCTGCTTCCAGGGCTAATGAAAGTTTCTGAGGGCAGATTGTTCAATGGGCAGTGGCCTTTGAAATTAATTACGCGGATGCTGAGAAGTTTGCTACCAAGCCAAGGGACTGCCAAGCAGCTTTTCGTGCATCCTGCTGCCCCCTTTGTAGCTGCTGAGACTGCAGCGGTGCGGGGTCTACCAGCACCCTGACGGTATTTCTTGGTGAACCAATTTCATTCCCAGAGGAAAAGGGGATGTGCTTATCCCACCCAGTAGCCGTGCACTTGTGATCTGCTTAGCCTGCTGTTGTAAGCCATTGCCAGCCTTCCCTGTCCCCAGAGCGGCTCCTGCTTCTCTCTTTTTTCTCTCTTTTCGCTTTGAGCACCAAAAGCTGGGAGAGGAGGTGGGAACCCCTCTTGGGGTCCGGGCACTGACGCGGGGTGTCCCGGGGCACTGGCCACGTGGTGCAGGCTGCCCAGCCGGGCATTGCAGCACCCTGGGGACATCTCAAAGTGGATGTTTTGTGAAGCAGGTGGCCACTCCGTGACTGTTTCTTCTCTTCCTCTCCCCAAGCTGATGACCAAGCACCCTGCCAAGCGACTGGGATGCGGCCCAGAAGGTGAGCGGGACATCAAGGAGCACGCGTTCTTCCGCTACATCGACTGGGATAAGCTGGAGCGCAAGGAGATCCAGCCCCCCTTCAAGCCAAAGGCTGTAAGTGTGGCTGCGTGACGCGTGTTCCTCCCCTCCCGCGCTCCCCCACGCCAGTTCTCTCCTGCACAGTCTCTCGTGCTGGGGGGGGCACACGCAGGGCCGTACGCGCAGGTGCTGCTCCTCCTGCCCGCAGCGTGTCTCTGCCTGCTTAGAAGTTGGTGGCACGTGTCAAACCACTGCTGTGACAGGAGAACTCTTGGACGCCTTGTCTCCCTCTGGCTTGCAGGGGTAGAAACACGACGCGTTTAGCTCCCGGATTTAACTGTGTCGCAGTTCTGTCTGTTTGTTATCCCAGGGGTCAGTCTTTCTCTTGGTTTTTTTTTCCCTCCTTTCTTCTTAAGCTGAACAGGTCTCTCTTTTCTTTCCTTTTTTTTTTTTTTTTTTTTTAAAAAAAAAAAATCTAAACTTTATTTCAACATCTAGCTCAGCACCCTAGTCTGCCTGAATGGGCAATGGAGCTGTATTTCACTCAACAGTTTCTCTCCAAGGTGCGGCGGCGGAAGGCTGGAGGCTGGCTGGCGGGTGGAGAGGAGCCCTGCCGCGAGGAGAACCTGGCTGCTCTCTGTCGCCTCTGCCTTGCTCTGAGCTGGGCGCTGCTGGCGCGTGCTGGGAGCGTGAGGCTCGTGGCGCACACGGCTGTAGGGGGAGATAAGCTGCCAGCAGCGAGACTGAGGTGGGGACATAAGTAACCCGAAAGCTGTTTGTCAAAAAAGACGAGGCTACTTGACTGCTCCTTGCTCTGGCCATCTTTGCGGTGACTTCTGTCCGTGCGATGCCAGTGCCAGGGCAGGGGTGCAGCCGGAGCCACGGCGCAGGTTTCATCGCCTGCTGCCTACGGGGGTTGTCTGAAGCTGCGCGAGGGCAGGAGCCCGTGGGCTGCGGGGCTCGGGCTGCTCCGTATGCCCCAGGCACCTCCGTTTGCTGCCTCTGGGCTCTCTGCCCTTCCCAAGAGAGGATGCACAGGCAGCAGTGACCACGTAGGCTCGGGGACAGGGACATCTCTCCCTGGATTTCTCTTTGCCACTGTTGGGACTCCAGGGTCACAGCTATGCCTGAGTCTCTCCACTGTGGTCCCAGTTCCTTAAGACATGGTCTTATTTGTATGTTCCCACCTCCTGCATGCCTGTTAGCTGCTGTGCCCTGGTTGGGCGCTGGTGTTTTGCAGAGAACTGTGAATCCAAAGTTAAATCTGGTTTACGTGGCTGATATGGACTGATATTTATGCCCAGTGATCAAGGTGGGGACATTGCGCGCTCTCTTAATCCATCATCCTGGATCACAACTCAGAGTCCAGGGATGCTCCATGTGTTTAACTGAGCCTTGCTGAGCCTTCCTTGCTTCCCTGCTCCCCTTAACAACCCTGGACACATCTGCTTTTCTTCTGCTTGACAGTAAACCTGTTCTCTTTAAGGGATCCTTTCAGTGCTTGGAAAAACTCCGCTTTCAGGGAAAACGTGGAGTGGGAGCCCCTGTGGCGTAGGGTGCTTGGCTCCTTTAGCCCTCCTCCCTCTGAATGCCTCTGCTCTAGCACCCTTTTCCCTTCCACAGCTCCTTGCTTGACTGATCCAATATGAATAAACCGCCCATTAGCTGCGGCTGGTGGGAGCCTCTGCAGCCGCATCTCCATCCTGGCATCCAGCATGGCTGCCGGCCAGGAGGTCTGCTCCTAGCCCCAGGTCGGCCAGCGAAGCCCCACGTGCGCTCGGCACCGCGTATTTTAATTTCAGACAAATATTTTTACAAAGGTAACTCCTGCGCAGTGATGGCTGTGCGGGAAGCTGTGGGGTACCCTCCTCAGAGCCTTTCGCTTCCGTGTCCGCGGCCCAGAGCTGCTTCTGTGCCGTGTGGTCTCGGGCTGCCCTCTGCATCAGCACAGAGAAAAATGTCCCATTCTCCTTGCCTGCCTCAGAAACGTGGAGCTCCAGGTGGCTGGTGATGCTAGCACAGAGATCTGAATCGCTGCCTGCTCTCCTTTCCCTGGGAAGGAATGGCATCTTCAAGCCATTAGACCATGGAGGAAGGGCATTACCAGGAGGGCATTCACTTTGATATCAAAGTACAATAGTGCTAAAGTATTTGGGGCTGTTTGTACGGACCATGATTTGCTGGCTTAGGCTGGGATCCGACCTTTGTGTAAAGGAAGCTGAGACATGAGACGGGGTGGGCTGTGAGCTCCAGCCGCAGGGAAGACCCTGCTCCACGCCTGGAGCCCGTCAGGAGGGCCGAGCAGGCACCGGGGCTGCGGGGGTCTTATTCTGCAAGGGCCCGTTTCTCCTGAAATCCGTAACTCCTCTGTGTTCGTTTGCTAACGAAGTGGTTGCCGCATCCCTCCTCTACGTCTGCCCTTTCCTCCTGAGCAGATCCCCAGTGCTGCTCTTTGCCATGGCTTGTGACATAGCATTATTTGTTATTTGGCGTTTTACAGTTAAAAATACAATTGAATTCTGCCAAAAGTGCTTTCTTACCGGTTTTATGTTTTAAAAAGTGCAAATTTTGCCCTGCTTTAAATGTCTTATGTCCTTAAAAATCCTTTTGATGCCGGACTTTGGAAGGGGGACGGTAAGCCGCCGTCTGTCGCATCTCACCTAACGGCTGGCGCTGGGGAAAATTCACCGTTTGATAGGACAGGAAGATTAATAGAAAGGTAGGCGCAGTAGATTTCGGATTTAGGTAGGATTAAGACAACTCAGGTGCCTGCTGATAGCTGATATTTCAACAGCAGCGCGTCTGTGCTGGAAAAGGCTGCTCCTTTCATGCCAGCTGTGAGCGCAGATCAGAGCGGCACAGAAATGAAAATCCGGGTTTGGGCACCTTCACAATGTGCTTGGGTGGGTCACGAGGAAAGACGCTGCGTACTGCTTCTGACCTTCAGCCGTTCATGCGGGGCTTGAGCGCCTGCTGGAGCAGGGGATTTGCGCTAGCCTGCCTCTTTACCTTGGCTTAAGTCTATTTTTTTAATTTTATTTTTTTTTCTAAATTAGCTTCTGTAAAGATAAGGTTACAGAGATTTTCTGCAAACCAAAGTTTCAAAATACAGAATAATACGCAAATGTGGGCTCGGTATCTGCCCCCAAATCATAGAAAGGTTTGGGTTGGAAGGGACCTTAAAGACCATCTAGTTCCAACCCCCCTGCCCTGGGCAGGGACACCTCCCACCAGACCAGGTTGCTCCAAGCCCCGTCCAGCCTGGCCTTGAACCCCTCCAGGGATGGGGCAGCCACAGCTTCTCTGGGCAACCTGTTCCAGTGCCTCACCACCCTCACAGTCAACAATTTCTTCCTAATATCCAATCTAAATCTACCTTCTTTCAGTTTGAAGCCGTTGCCCCATGTCCTATCATTACACTCCCCGATCAAGAGTCCCTCCCCATCTCTCCTGTAGCCCCTTCAGACACTGGAAGGGGCTCTAAGGTCTCCCCGGAGCCTTCTCTTCTCCAGGCTGAACAACCCCCACTCTCTCAGCCTGTCCTCATAGCAGAGGTGCTCCAGCCTCTGATCATCTTCATGGCCCTCTGCTGGACCCATTCCAACAGGTCCATGTCCTTCTTGTGCTGAGGACTCCAGAGCTGGACACGGTACTCCAGGTGGGGTCTCACCAGAGCAGAGTAGAGGGGCAGAATCCCCTCCCTCGCCCTGCTGGCCACGCTTCTTTTGATGCAGCCCAGGATGCGGTTGGCTTTCTGGGCTGCAAGTGTGCATTGCTGGCTCATGTTGAGCTTCTCATCCCCCAGCCTTCCCGTGCCGCAGCACCACGTAAGCGCCAGAGCGCTTCAGCCCCCCGAGCACAAGTCGGGGGCGAACAGAGCCCAGCCCAGATTGCCTTTAGCATCACAGTAACCAATTCTGCTTATCAGAAGGTGTCATTCAGGTCCCATTCCAGAGCAGGCGGGTGGGCAGCTCGCATCCTGCCTCCGCACCTCTCCCCGCTGGAGCAGTCCCCATCCGCACCCAGTCTCCGCAGAAGCATGGTTGCTAGTTATCTCTTCTGTAGCACCCACGCTTTTTTTGCCACGTTTCTGTGATTTGTTTTGCCATCTCTGCAGGTAGTGAGGGTGGGTACAACGGAGGGTTCTCCGTGCCTTCCCAGCGGCTCCTTGCCGGGAAGGGCTTCACATCACATTCCCTGATTTTATCATCACTTTGCAGAAACCTGCGGCATTTTACACCAGCAGAGAAACGGACGCTTCAGCCCTCTGCCTGCCTTGGGTGTTACATCCCCGGAGCGGAAAATAAGTTCCCAAGAGCTCATGTGTTGCTACATGCTTTGTGCTTGATTAACCTTTATCACGGAGACGGTAACGAGACAGATCAGGGTCTGGGTTGTCTTTGCTGTGCAGAAACTCGGCGGGTTTGACATGGGGCTGTGCTTGGCTGCTCCGTGCTTTGGCTCCTGCATAACAATTCCTTTTGTGGGTCTGCATTTACCCTGGGAATTGTATTTACACTTGGCTGCTTTCTCTGTCTCTCATTGAGATAATTATTGTTTTTGGTATCTAATTACTCCTTTACTTTACAAAAAGCCTAGTGATTTGAAAAGTCTCCTCATTTTGAAAGCATTGAAATCACACGGCAGAGCACAGGATTGCTCGCAACAGGACAGGGGTTTAAGAAAAAATGCCTTTAATCTAATAATTTTTAATTACATAAATTAAGTTTCCTCTAACTGCAACGAAGTAATTAATATTGAAATGCCATTTATAGGCCCGGATTTGTAAAAACTCCGGTTCCCCTGCATGTGCGTTTTTGTAGCCTTATTTTCAGCCTTTACAAGGTGAGTTCAGATGTTTGCATAAGTAATTTCCTGATTAGATGAGATTTAAGGACTGAGGGGGCCAACAGTGGGTGGGAGCGGGCCGTGGGGAGGCGGCTGAATGCATTAAGGTTAAACATCTCCTCTCGTAATCAAGACAAGATTTGCTCCCGTAGCCTCAGGGTCCTGTAAAGCCTTTCTCTGAGATTCCCCTCTGGTTATTCAGCCAGTATTTTCAGCGTATTGGGCAGAAACTTGGCTTTGTTCACAGGGGAGAGATGAAAGCCAGGGTCCGACATCAGAAAACCCTCGCAGGGAACGCTCCCAGCCTTTGCCTGGAGCCAGGATGAGTGTGCGCTGGAGCATCCTCAGCTGCGCTTTGGGGTCATTAACCAGACACTTATGAATGAAAAGCACCGTTGTTCCCCCTGACCAGCACAAAGGGGCCCTTGGTGTGGCCCCAGGTTCACGCTGTGACCCAAATTCCCCCAAACGCCATGCATCTATTGCCAGAAGCGTCCCAGAGCCCTCATCCTCCCCTGGGCAAGGAACCAGGTTTTTTTAACCTGGAGCAGCACTGGGAAGGTCAGGCTTGCCCAAGCCAGCAATGCTGGCGGGATTGGGGCTGTACCACTGTTTGGGGCCAAAAAACTGGGAAATGGGGGGTGTCTTCAGCCCACCACTTCTCCTCGGCGCGGGGAGCAAGGGCTCCGTCGCAGCAGGAGAACAGCCATCCTCGGCTTTTTATGATCTTTGATTGTGTCTCAGGGATCAATGGAAAATATTTTATTATGCCTTTTGTCTCTATTTGAAATCAAGCTAGAAACTGATAAAATAAAAAGGCTATCTTTTAAGCTGACAGTTTTATTTCTGCAGCCAGAAAAAAAAAAGTCATTCTGTGCTGGCTATAAATATTAGACAGGACACATTGGGGATTTATGTAAGATAAATTCCCACTCTCCCCCTTTCATCAGTCAGGATGGAGTGATGCCTGTACGTTAATATAGTCCTAAAATGAGGCAGATTTTTCACAACGTGGCTGTAGATAAATGTAAAAATTCATACGGCGTGTCTCCCATCCTTTAATGAGGAACTTAATTTCGGAAGCTTTAAAGATGGTGCTCCTGCAGATAGCAACCGTTTGCCGTCCGGAGCGGCGTGGATCCTTGTTGCTCTCTCTGATCGCGCCAGACCTTGTGTCTGAAACTCCAGCACTGTTGGGCCTTGGCCACTGGAATAAAACCTGCCGCATTCCCAAGAGCTGGTGGCTACCTGCGGCATCACAGGGGCAGCTTGGACCGTAGGTGCAGGACAGTAGAGGTGCAGGTCACAGCCTTTAGACCTTGGGTTTGGGCTTGGATGTGACTCCTATAAACCCAAAGACAATTTCCAGCCTTAAAGTATATATTTTATCTACGTGAAAGTTCCCAAAGAGGAGGAAACGCTGATTGGTTTGCTGACCGGGACAAGTTCTTATGCATCTGAACAGAAAGTCTGCAAACTTCACAAAGCCGGGCATTAAATGCTATGGATAGATGCAACTTTTAAAATTTGACATCCATGTTTTCTTGCCTTATTGCATTATGATGGGAATTATCCCTTGCCAATATACATATTAAAAATATATTTGTATTTTCTATCCCAATAAGTGGAAGCATTTCACAAGGATTAGTTTTTAAATCTTTGATGGGGTTGCTCTTGTTTGATTTTTTTTTTTTATTTTTCTTTTTTAAGAGACAGCACATTTCTTTGTAGCAAAAAAGGAGGCTTGTGCTGTCAGACGTTTCACGTGAACTGCCTTGCGTGTCTCCACCAAGATCTCATGCAGCTAATAGGCAGTGACAGCTATATTTTCAAAGCACCGTAAGGCGTTTGCTGTATATTGGGAGCTGATAGAATCTGCAGGTGAGCAGCTGATCAGTAGGTAAACCCTGCTATGGTTATGTGTTACTGCACTGATAACCTTAAGCACTGCAGATTTTCCCGGTAATCTTGCTCATAGTTTGTTTTATCTCGGCGCCGAGGGGGGAGACTAGTGACAACGTGGCCTAGAAAAGCCCCTGGTCTCTTTGTTTCATGACTTTAGCTTCCAGGCTTTGTGGAACCGGCAACTTCAATTTGGGGAATTTATTTTCTATTTTGATGTTAATATGATGGCTTTCAGGAGGGCATTTGGCTGACGCTGACTGGTCAAACATCTAAAACATACTTTCGCGAGACTCTAAAGCTGTGCTTGGTTACGTGGTCTGGAGCAGCGACCAGCTCCTCCCAAAAAACTGGAGCTGTGCCAGGTCTTGGTCAGATTCCTCACGGTGGGAATTATAAGCTCGTCTGGAGATAACCTTGCCTTTCGTTTGGGGACATCTGTGAACCTCGCTGCTGCCCTGCTGCTCTGGGGAGGGGGCATCTCGAAGCCTCTGAGCTCTCTGGCCACGCGGTGCCTGGTCTGAGCGTCCCCAGGGGAGGGACCTGGGGACTCGTCTGCCCTCCTTCTGTCCCCGAGCACGGCCGGGGGCTGCTCCCCAGCTCGGCAGAGACAGCGGGCTGGGATCAGGCCAGAGCTGCGGAGGGGAGCGCAGGGACAGCTGGAGTAACCGAGAGGGGAAGGTAAACCAGAAGGTCCCCGTTTGGCCCCTTCTTCGTGTGATGCGGAGCCTCCACCTGCCCAGGAGATGGGCACATCCCTCTTAGTTCGCACCCGCCTGCTGCTCCCGGGAATCAGGTGCTCGGAGAGAAGAAAAAATGTGGAGAATTGCCTCAGGATGGGGTCCGTACAGCAGTCAGGGATTGGCAAGGTACAAGAACTCGGGCTTTTTGTCGAGAGTAGCTAACAAGCTGTGTGCCTGCCAGCCTGCTCGCCGCGCTTGTGTCTTCATTCTCCAGCTCCTTACTGGGTTTCTGTTGTTAATTTGACCTGGGCTCTGTGTTTTCTGGTGCAGGGACCCTTTCCCTTTCTTTGGAGAGGTCGTTTTCCGTTTGGGTCTCTTTGCTTGAAACCAGGGATTTCCAAAAAGTCGTTCCTGGAGGGCCGCGATGGGGACGGCATCGTGCTGGGACCACGGCCGAGGGCGACTGGGGCAGGTTCTCCCTCACCAACACAATGCTCTTCAAGGGCCACATGAAAAGGCTTCTCAGGCTCGTTTTGGGAAGCCCTCATCTTCAGTACCCTCTGGTGAACTGGTTCACGCTGCGTTTGCATGTTTGGTTTGGAGGGGTTTTGTTTGTCTTTGGTTGGTTTTTTTTTGCCTAACTCCTCCCCTGCGTGGCACCAACTCATTTTTGCATCGAAATAATCGAAAAAGAGCAAACCGCGTTGTAACCTACCACACCGAGAGCGGCATCTGCTCTTGCCTGGGCTCAGCCGTGGGCCAGAGGCAGGAGCTGCGTTCACCGGGGCTGATGCCGCGGCACGTGTGTGACCATGGCAGCCCAGAAGAGATGCGGGGGGGGGAAGGTGCCTCTGAGGTCTCTGAGTAAGTTTGGGTGCTGAGCTGGAAACCGTGCTGAGCTCATGGTGGTGGGCGGGAGACGCGTTTGGGAGCAGAAGCTTGGCAAATCCAGATGAGAAATGTGCTGTAGGTTAAGACGTTGCCTTACAAAATATGAGAGGTACGATGGTGTGGAAGGATGGGCTGCGAGGCTGGAGGGGCAGGCGGTCAGTGCGGCTGTAGCTAGAGTTAAATCAACTCAAACGTTACCCATTGAACTGGTTTTAGAGGCTTGGGGATAAGAAGTGTCTCACTTGGTGCTGTAAGAACATACAAGAGCTGCCAAAGGAATGTGCCGTTGGAGGCTGATGGATGTTCACGTTGTCTTCCCTGAAACCTCCTCTCTGGCAGAGGAAGGAACTGGGAAATGTTGACATTTACATGTATTTGTCTTCAATATTTTATTATATTTAGTCTGACGTTTATTAAAAATGTAAATCTGTTTCCTTAGCAAATGAAAGTGAAATACCAGGAAAACTTGTCCCAGCACTTGAGACCTATGTTCTCCACGGGGAAACGGGAGGAGAGAAAACTGAGGGACCGAGAGGTGCTGGCTTCTGCATCTCTTGGGAGAAAAGGGAGCCGGGAGAGCATCGGCTGTGTGGCGGCTCCGATAGGAGGGGGAGTTCGCCAGCTGTTAGAGCAAAGTCACTACGTGCAGTTCGCAGGGATGTGACGTGCGTGTGATAGGTGGTAATTGAGCACAATTTGTAGCTGCTGCAGTGACCCGGTATCCACCTGTTATTAGCTATTGCTATTATTATTATATTAAATCATCGCTTGCAGCAGGAGAAGTTACAGGACCCTTGTTTTGATTGCTAAGAAAATTAAATAAGGCATTTGGCACATCTCCCTGCTCCCGACCTCCCCGCCTCGCTGCAGGGACTGCAGCTCAGCCAGACGGATCCTCTGCCCCATGGCAGCCCCGCAGCGAGGGATGCTGACCCTCCGTGAGGGTCCGGTGCTCCCGGGGGCTTTCCAGACCCCCTGTTTGCCTGCCCTGCAGTGCCATGCCAGCCAGGGAGGTGTTTGCCCAGACTCTAGAGCTTTTGGTTTCTTCTCTTGTCTGGTTTTGCTGGCTGCAGAGAGCTCATCAGTGCTCTTGGCCTCCTGCCCTGCCTGAAATAGGGTTGTCGTTAGCTGCCTTTGGGGGCAAGAGAGGAAAAGGTCGCTGTGAGCAGGGTTTTTTAGGGATAGCCAGCCTTGTCCGGTTGCAGTGGCGAGCTCTGGGGATGCCGTGTGGAGAGCCCGGCCGCCACGCAGCAGAAAGCTGGCAGCCAGGAGCATCCCGGTGCCCCAGCTCCCGCTTGCCTTGGCCGTGCACCAGGGGGGACCGTCAGGGTCTGACCTGTCGGGAAGGGACAGAGCAGCCCTGGAAATTCCCAGGCACGAGTGCCTGCATTAAGCATTCAGCCAGCGGCAGTTTACAAGAGCTCTGTGGAAGGCGAGAAGCCCTGTCCTTGGGCAGGCGCAGAGAGAAGCCTCCAAGCAGTGCGGGCATGACAAAAACTGCCCGCCCCCGGGAAAGGAGGGATGACGGAGCAGGTGAAGCCGTAGGGATGTTCCAGAAGAAGCCACTGTGTGCGTGGCACAGCCACAGAGAAGGTGCAGTGCTGCGTGTAGGCAGGGACCGACAGCAAGTAATTGCGCTCCCATCTCATTCCTCTCCTGCAATTACTTGCCATGGCGCAGCCGGAGGGTTTGGCCGGTCTCTTGGGCTGCGCCATGAGGTAACATCGCCTTGCAACTAACCAAAGCTCATACATATTTTGCACCTTTTTCTTTTTCTGACATTGCTGCACCGAGACAAGCGGCGGCGCGCGGCGAGGCTGGGCGCGCTTCTTTCTCCACCCACCATACGTTCTTTTCTTCCCCTCTCATAGTGCGGACGCAATGCTGAAAACTTCGACCGGTTTTTCACTCGCCATCCACCCGTCTTAACACCTCCTGACCAGGAAGTCATCAGGAACATTGACCAGTCAGAATTCGAAGGATTTTCCTTTGTTAACTCTGAGTTTTTTAAACCCGAAGCCAAGAGCTAAGTAGCTGTGTAGATCTCATCCCTGCATCTCTATCATCCAGTTGTGGTGACATTTTCCATTGCAAAACTTGCATTCATGGTTTTTCTTTAGTATCCTACTACTAGAGTGACCATATTTCAAAGCCAGAAGTGTCTTCACATGATTTGGGGCATGCCTGAAGGCTGGGTGATGTGCAGAAAAGCACATTTGTAGTGCTTAATGACATTTTATTTGTAGAAAATGAAAAGTTCATTGGCTAACAGAGGTCAAATGGAGAGGCGAGGGCCGTGACAGTTAGGAGAAATCTCTTCAGCACGTGCTTTGATTCCTGCTCTCCCCTAGTCTTTTAATATAATCATGAAAATGTAATATTTAGCTTTCCTAGCCTTAGTGGCAAGCAAGTGATATTATGAATCCTTTGCCCCGTGCACCCCGCAGCGGGGGTGCTGCCGGCTGAGCCTCTCAGCTCCTCCCAAAACCAAGCTCCGGAGAGCTGAAATGCCGATTCTGGCTTTTTTTTTTTGTAGCTCTGTCCCACTGTTCGTTGAACCCCACCGCAGGACCCTTTGCCGCCGTAGGCTCGTACATGCAGCTTGGGGCAGCCGTGGTTCTCTGCGCTGGGTCTTCAGCAGCAATGATAAATTACTGGGGAAGCCAGGTCTGCCGTTTGCAAAGATTTCTCCTGATTGCGCGGTTTCGAAGGAGCACTTTTTAAATCAAAAGAAAGCCTATCCAGTTGTAAACGGGAAATTTGAAAGAGCTGTTGCAGACGCTTTCAAATCCATGGTCACCCTAGTAAACACCACGCAACATTGGTTCTCATAGCAAAACTTTTTCTTTTTTTTTTTTCTTTTTCAAATGCCAAAGCGATTGAGTTTGTTACCTGCGCTTTAAATGTGTCAAAAAAATGGTATTAACACAAATGGGATGCTATTTAACTTTGAACAGTATTGTGAATTCTGTTATGAAGCTTGTAAAGAAACTCGTTTCAACTATTAGTCCTACTTTTAAAAAATGCCGCTAGGTATTTAAATAGCCGAAGTTTTGTTTCTGGCATCAAAGAAAAAGTTTCAGGAAGGATGAATTTCTCTTGAAACAATAACAATCATGCAGCTTCTTTTTATACTATTCTGCAGATGTTCGTGGGCTGTCACTGTATCAATCTGCTTTAAGTTGTAATGTGCCAATTTTATTTTTTTTTTTTTTTCCCCCGATGCTGATTATAAAATAAAAAGTGAGAAATAATGTCAAAGAAACCTGCATGTGTTTGCCAATAATGAGTTTCTACGGTTCTGGGCTCAGAGATGCCAGGAGCGCTGAGAGTCGGGGCTGGAATTTGCCCTGGCTCCTTGGGGATGCCGGCTTGGGGGCACAGCGGGTCCCCAGAGCTGCCCGGGACACCAGCGCAGGCAGCAGCGCAGGCAGCAGCGCAGGCAGCAGCCCACACCATCCTCCCGCGTGGAGAGGAGCGTCCTCCAGCGCATCCTCCCGCACCGCCGTCGGAGCTATGGCACATTCGTCCTCTGCAGCGTTTGTCCCCAAACCGAGGTGCGACGGACTGGAAGCATCTTGCAAGCGGAGAGCAAAACGCCTGCGCGTCCCCTGCACCAGCTCGTGCCACGCAGCCGGCCACCCTGCTCGCTCGGACGTCAACAGGGAAAGGAGTTTCTGCCCGGTGTCCCTTGGAGGAAGGATGGTTTGAGGTGTCGGGACAGCCCTCCCGCAGGGCGCTGCCGAGGCGAGCAGAGCTCTGCCGCTTGGGGATCTCTTTAAAATGCCTTGAACAGAGAGGACTGCGGTATGCGCTTCGGATTTCTGGAGACTGCAGAGGCTGTCGGAGGCAGCGCCGTGTGTCGGTGACTCATCGCCCTGCCCGGGCGCTCTCGGAGGAGCAGTTGTTAAAAGCAATTGGCAGTTTCAGCTAAAGAGGGATTACAGGTTCCTGTTAACCTCCCTTCTCCGGAGCGCACGCAGACTTTCCCGTCTGTCTCTGGAAATCTGCTTCTGCCGAATTACTGCGGTTCTGAACGCTGCAGGATTCTTCTGCAAGGCATCGAACGGCGGCACCGACGGCAGCAGCTGCTCCCCGGCTTCCTCTGCCGCGGAGAAGGGGCTCGGAGGCGGTGGCCGGGGAGGATGGCCATCCTCGTCCTCTCTGGTCCAGGCACAAATCCTGTTCTGGGCCAGACGTGCCCTGCAGGCCACTGCCCTGGGCAGTGGTAGCCCAGGGTGCCTCTGCCACGCCGTCCCTCCCGTGCTCCTTGTCACCTCCCAGAGTCAATTAGCCCTTTGCTGGAGGCGTTTTCAGCCTTGAATTTCCCCTGCCTTCCCCTCTCTCTGTTTACCAGATCCACGTAGCTGTTCCCTGCCCGCTCCCAGGCTATTCATCATCTTTGACAGAGGCCAAATTGCTACCAATTTCAGACAAAATTCAAGGTAAGGAATCGGCAAACCGTGCTTTGCTGTGCTCGCGGCCAGGCCCTCCTGGTGCTGCACTTTCCTGGCCGGCCCCTGGAGGGGTGGGAGGGGGAAGCTGCCGGAGGACGTGGGGCAGGGGGAGCTGGGCTGCCCTGAGCCCCCTCCCGGGCACATCGCACCTTGGCCAGAGCTTTCTGCTGCCAAAAAGCAGCAGATTTTGCTCACCTGAGGGCTCCCAGGCTGAGCGCTTGCCCTCTCTGGTGCCATCAGCAGAGGCCATTCCAAAGGGCTGGGGACTGCGATGGCCATTGGCGCCGGCAGCAAATGCAGACATTTCATTCCTCTTTGCAGCATCCCACACATTCCTGCTCGGGAGAAGGTCCTGGCTCAGCAGGACAGTGTTGTCTTGGCACACGTTGGTTCGGGTGGATGCGGCCTTCAGGAACCATTTGGTTGGCTCAGCGTCCCTCCGAGAGCAGGGCAGGAGCCTGGTGCCACCGTCAGCTCCTTCCTTCTGCATGTGCTGGGACTGCAAGAGAAGAGCCCCTGTACAACCACTTTGGAACAGCCTCTTGTCAGCGAAGGGCCGTGCCTCTGCTCTTCTGTAGCTCCACGCCAGTCCCTCTCATCCCAGGAGGGATGCTGCCTTCCATCAAGGTGGGCTTACGCTTGCATTTCAACCGCTTCACCCTTTGCCTGGCAGAACTCTGCACCTGAAGTTGGCTCCTTCAGCCGGTCTGTTCTTCCCCACTCCTTCTCTGTGCCCCCATTTCGTCTCTTCTTCCTCCTCTGTGTTGGGGAGGGGAGCCCTGTGGGGACTCTGCCACCTCCCAAGTGTCACTATCTGAAAGCGAAGACAGAGACCCAGCTCCTGCTTGGGGACAGGCTGGGACCCGCAGGAACCAGCAGGTTGGGACATCAGTGACACCACCGCTTGACAGGACAGCCGTGTCCTGGCTCTTCTCCTGGCCTTTCTCTCTGTGATCCTTGATCTCCAGCCCTGTTTTTCTTCGTCTTCTCTCAGCTGTCCTTGGCTCCCTTTCCCCTCCGGTCTTCCTTCCCCAAGGCTGAAGCTGTCCCAACGGGATGCCTCCTGCAGCAAGTGGAGTCTCCAAGCGGCTGTGGAGGTCCTGGTCCACTGCTGGCATCGGGGCTCATCTCCAGAGGCTCGATCCGGCTGCAGTTGAGATGTGGTGCTCCTGGCCTGGCCGGGCTGGCAGGAGGAGGGCAGGGAGGACCTGCCTCTTGGCCGTATTCTGCCCACGTTCCGGCTCGAGGTGTGAAGGTACTGATGGCTCTGCCCCAGTGTCCCTGGATGGTGGCAGCTGGTGAGACAAGAGGTGCTGCAGTGAGGACACGACACATCACCCGCCAGGTGCTCCATCAGTAGAGATCAGCGGGGAGGACGGCCGCGGCGGGAGGGAGGAGCGGGGCGGGGGTGCAGATGGGTCCCGCGCGGTCCCTCCCACGGCTGGTGGCACGCGTGTGTCAGTGATGGAGCGGCAGGCGTGAGCACGGCGGGGTCCCCCGCAGTTACCCCTCAGGAAGGTCACCTCCAGCACAGAGTCAGGGCACGGGGGTGGCTGCCAGTAAAACCAGAAAAGCGGTGGGAAGCGCAGTGCTCTGCGATGAGGCTCGTCCGGCCCCGGGGCCATGCTGCGGGTCTCCCACCCGCCGCCCCCCGGCAGCATCCCAGCCCTGTGCGCAGCCTGTGCTGGTGGTTGGAAGCGCTGGGAGCTACTCTCATTCCGGCTCCTACATAAAGACACAGAAGAAGAGATGGGGAAAGTCTTTTGTCCCTGCTCGCTTTGTTACCGCGATGAAGCAGAACAGGTTCCCGGCCCGCGGGCTGCCCTGCGGCTCACACCGCTGCCGCACGGCGGGGAGCGGGGCATCCCTCCGCCGGCTTTCTTTACTGATGAAGGATCCTGGGTTCTTATATTGTGTCTTCAGTACTCCGGTTTCCCATTCAGCTGAGGCACCATAACCTCCCGCAGCCAGAAGATACCTTAATTGGGCAATCTCTGATACACACACATTTATAAAAATGGCCCGAGCGTTCCCGCCTGTTGGGCTCTGCGGTGCCAATAGCAGGTTAGCAGTGCTAATCGAGACAATAACTTACTTTGTTTTTTTCTTTTTTTTTTGGGCTGGATGTAGCTGCAAAGTTGCTCTTCTTATAAAATTAAAATGATAAGGGGTTGCATACGTGGAATTTTCATTCTTTGAGGTTTGTAACTACTGTATATTTTCTATACCCAACCCTGGAGCAAATCACATCCTCAAATCAATAAAACACTGTGTTGGTCAATGCCATATCATAGCATAATTAAAAAAAAAAAAAAAGTAATCAAGCTTAAAGCAAAAGGAGCTCTTACAGCTGATTGTTTTGTGCAAATTTTGAAATTGTATTGAATGTTTACTTCCATTTCGAGGCATGTTGCTTCCTCCAGGCTCCTTCCTCCCGTGCGTTGCGACTGTGCTTGCAGCGATGGTTTCGCATGCTGAGATACTGCTCTGTTGCTCTCTCCCGCAGTGGCCAGGAGAGGAGGGATGCTCGGCCCGGGAGCACCGCAGCCCTCCCCGTGCTCTCATCCTGTCTCTTTACTGTCCGGTTGCGTGTTTCAAGGCGTTAAACTCCTGTTCTTGTCTTCTTGCCCGCGGTGTGGGGTTGCTTCTCTTGTACAGGGGCTGCCGCAGCCTGGCTGGGGGTGTGCTCCTCGGCAGCGGTGGCTTTAGAAACTGGTGTGGAGATCTGGAGTGCCGGGGACGAAGCCCGGGGACAGCAGAGCTCCCCTGGGGACAGCAGAGCTCTCCCGGCCACGCGCCCTTGGGTGCAGCCGCCGTTCGCTCGCTCGTGCTCCCCCCTTTAACCGCATTTAACTCTGTGCTTTCCGTTTAACAGAAAGACAAACGAGACACTTCCAACTTCGACAAAGAGTTCACCCGGCAGCCGGTGGAGCTCACGCCCACGGACAAACTCTTCATCATGAACTTGGACCAGAACGAGTTTGCTGGATTCTCCTACACTAACCCCGAGTTTGTCATTAACGTGTAGTCGCGGCGCCACCGCCCGCCCTCTCCTCGCAGTCCAAAACTCCAGATCGCCTTGTACATACCGACACTAGTCTTCCGGGATTAGCAGTGCAGACATACATACCCTCATGCGAAACACGCCGACCGCTTGTTTTAGGAGGCCTTCCTATGTCTGTGTCACTTGCTAGCTTGGTTTCCCTAGCTGGAGATGTTTGGGGTTCGAGTTAACAGTCAGTAATACTTCTAGGAACTATAGTTGGTGGTGACTAATAGAGTTTTTAAACAGAAATATACCAAATTGCTACAGTCCTTGTAATTTTTGAAATGGGATGCTGAGATTCCAGTGACCCTAGCTACTCACAAACCGTTTCTGTTGAATGCTAAGCATGGTTGATATCTTAAACCGTTGTGCTGAAGCTTGCGATGGCTGTGAGCTTGTCTTAGAGGAGCCTTTTGTTCAAGACATGGATACATTTGATCAGTGTGGAAAAGTCTGCTTATAGACCTATATTTTTAAAGGCATTGTATATACCGTCAGCCTGGCTCACCGAAGCCGTCTTCCTCCCTCGCCTCCCGCAAGCCCGCGCCTCGCCATACGGCCTTTTCCTACACTCAGGCATTAAGACTCCAAACGAATTCCATGCCAGTTCTTGTAAATCAGAGCAAATCTTTTTCTAAGTGAGAGGTGGGATTTTTTTTTTTATTTTATTTTTTTTTTTAGCATCTGGAACAGTTTGCAGTTTTGATACACTCTATCAGCACTCTCATAAATCTTTCTCCTGTTTTTTTCACAAGACACTGTCGAAATTTAACAGCTCTGTAAAGGATATTAATATTCTACCAAAACAAAACGCATTTATAGTCTGGGTTTACAATTTACCAACTGAAAATACGCCCGCTACAAAAGGGCTGTACTGAGGGCTATTTATAGAGGTAACTTTTCTACTTTACACCCTCTGCTATTATTTTAAAGGCTCGACACCCATGAATTTTACAGCTGTCGTGATTTACCTGATTCCAGCCAAAATTCCTGGGGGGTTTTATTCAGCCACCCGGGACCTTCTGCATCATTTCAAAAATTCTGAATCAGAGGAGACAATTCCAGCGGCTGTTTGTAAGGCAGAGCCGCGCTGTGCCGGCAGGGGCAGGCAGGGGCAGGCAGGGGCGGGCAGGAGCTGCCCGTCAGCATCCGGGTGGCGACTCTCGCTCGCCATTGGGTTCGCAGCAGGGTGAGCCCCGAGCGTGAGCATCCTTTGGGTCACCGGCTGTAATCCCTCTTATTACATACCAGTTTGGTTGATTTGCAACCCATCCCCCATCCCCCCCGCCCTGATATGTATATTTTCTGAACCACGACCAATTCTAATGTAAATACACTTTACTCCACGCCTATAGGGGAAAATGGGGGTGGAATTTTATGAATCACGAGGAATCCTATAAAGGAAATTGTGGTTTGTAGATCTTTTATAAACATCAGACTCTTATCTACCTTTTGAAATTCTTTTCTTCTTTTAATGATTCGTTGAGGAAAAAAGGCTGCTAGCAGCTAAAGCTGATGTCCCGCCTGCCCGGGGAGCGGGTGGCCGGGTGTCCTCGTCCCGTTGTTAAATTGCAGGCAGTGCGTGCGGGGGATGTGGGCTGGGAGTCCCTCGTCTCGGGTACCGACCTGGGCTGGAGGAAAACAAAACAAACCCCAGAAAAACTGCAAATTGTGCCAGATTGACGAGAGGGTTTATGAGACACACTGCATCAGACGAAGCCCAGGGAAGCCTTCGAGCGCGGGGCTGGTTTCTGATGAAGGTTCTCGTAAGTCCAGCACACGTTTCAGAAGATGTCTCGCCATCCTCTGCAGACCACAGCTGATGTTCAGAGCATGTACGTTACCGTAACTTTCAAACCTGTTGCTGCAGAATTAGTATTACTTCAGTGGTGAATGTTTTTAATTTCCGTATCCTCGGCTCTGAAGCCGCTCCCCGGGGTCTGGCCAGGATGCTGCTGTAAGGTCTCCCATGCCAGGGGACACCCCGGGGACGCGGTTACACGCAGGGGCCGCTGTGGGAGGGTGGGGGTGGGGAATTACGTCTTTTCTGTTTGGGACTCTTACGTGTTAGGGTGACACTTCTGCATGGAGCAGGTGTTGCTGGACCACCGAGCAAGCCGGGCAGCCTCGGACGCGGCCCCACGGGAAGCCGCGCTGGCACACAGCCATGCTCAGTTCTGCCACCAGGCAGCTCCGGTGACATCTTCAGGATCTGCAGGGTTAAGATCCGTGCTCCAGGGAGAGCTTGGCAAAGGCTAGGTCCTGTTCAGCAGGACTCGTACCTTGAGCGTTTCTGACGTTGTCCATTCTGCTACTTGCAAAACTCTTATTTCAGGGTTTATTTCCAGATGACCTGTTTCTTCTGCGGAGAAATGGAAAATGGGCTATGCCTGGCCCTGCGCAGACATTGAGATTTGTACGAACTCTTCCAAGGAAGGGCAGAGTGACAGTGGTTGACTCACCGTTTGCTGTAATTTGATGATTTAATCTTCACTATTGGATGGGGAAAGCAGGGAAAGCAGCGCTTCGGGAAGATGCTCAGAGCTGAGAGGCTCCAGGAGAGCCCCCTTAGTCAGTCCCCGGGTGCTCTGATGCACGGATAAAGCCCAATAAACCGATAAGAGCGCGCTGCCAGCCCGCAGTGCACCCACCGCTGCGTGCAGCAGTGCAGTGCCAGGGGACAAGGGGACAGCGTGGGCGAGCAGCGGGTGAGGCAGGAGGAGGGTGCTCAGCGAGGGGACAGAGGATGCATCTCAGCCTGCAGCTGCAGAGGAGAGAAAAATCCCCCGGGGCTTGCGGGATGCACCCTGACCACTCGCCTGCCTGCTGCAGGGGGTTTAGCGGCAAGGCCAGTGTCCCAGGCTGAGCACCCTGGCTGCGGTGCGATGGGCAGTGGGGTCCGGAGGTGGTGGGGTGGGACTCGGAGCCTTGCATCTCCCCAGGTAAGGCAGGAGGAGGGACCAGGGAGGCAGGATGCCTTCAAACGATGGCAAATCCTGATTATTCCCCCCCACCCCCGGGCTGGCTTACACCTGAACGCTGCAGGTAAGTGGAGTTCAGGCTCCTCAGGTGGTTTCCCGGTGGGGCGGGATGGATTAGACAGTCCTGTTCCCCACCCCCAGGGGCTGTGTTTGTCCCATGTCTGCTGGTGGGCGGCTGCTGGGGGCAGCAGAACCTGCACGGCTCCTGCACCCAGCCAGGGGAGCCGAGCAGCAGCGGGGGCTTTGCAAAGGAGATGGCATGCTGTGTGAAGAAGACATGGGGCAGGAAGGCTTGAGGCTCCTGGAGGTGAAGAAATAACTGCTTGCATTTACCCGCTAGCTAAGGATTTCTTTCCCAGCACTGGCATTAGGAAATACACCAGGATGCCGTAGCGCAGGAGCAGATTCCCATTCCTGTCTGTAGGGATGTTCGGGCTGCGAACGCCAGTGCTCCCTGGGCATGCCCTAGCCTTTCACTTGGACATTTTGCCAAAGAAAAGGCGAGAGGACTGCGGCTGTTTCTCCAGGCCGCCTTCATTCCTGGTGTAAAGCGCTGCCCAGCTTGGGCAGCGGGGAGGCTGCCGGCGGCCCGCGGCGACGGAGCGCTGCTGGAGAGCACGGGGACAGCGGAGGAGCAAAGGGAATGGAGGAGACCCTGAGCAAGGACCTGCCTGAAGTGAAGGGCAGAGGCAGGGCTGGCTGCTTGGGCTCAGCCTGAGGTGTTGCCTGGTCCTAGTGGTCTGCAGGGCGCTGCCGAGGGCTGCGGGGGCTGTAGGCAGGCAAGGGGGGATTGGAAACCCCAATCCGCTCCGACTCTGCTGTCCTGCAGCTGCGTATGGCTTTTTGGGACACAGCTGGTCCCAACCCAGCCATTACACTATCGAGGTTTGTCCGTGCCCGGGCTGTCGGTGACCCAAACGTAGCTGCTCTCGGCCCGTGGGTGCCAGGGGACTGCCCCAACGCGCTGCCATTTGCACATGGCGAGGGGGACCTGCTGCTGCTCCTGCTCATGTCTCCTCTGGCTGGACATCTGAGCAGCCTTCTCTTGAGAAGAGAGCCGTCACCAAAGGAATTATTGATCCATTCAGTCCATTTAATGAATAAATGCAAGTTTGCATAGTGGCCAACCCGTACAGGTCATCTCGAAGATGGGAAGATGAGCGAGGGCTCTGGGCAGTAGATACGCCCTGATGATTATGAATGAATCCCGGGAGCTCTAGCACAAGTGATGAACTAGGGTGGTTTCTAGCGCCGAGCGCGAGGATCTAGCGGTTCAAAAGGCAGGGCTTACGTCTTGGGGGGTGGAACGAACTCATACCAACAAGTGCTGCAGCTTCTCTGCTGTCGCAGAAGCAGGTGAGCCACTGCGCCTGCCGCAGCAAAAGAAGCCACAAGCATCTTGCTCCATGCATGGAAGTGTCACCCAAGCTGTTTTATTTCTGATCACGTTCAAAGTGGCAATTAAAACAAGGAAAAAAAAGAGAAAAAAAAAAAAAAGAAAATGTTTATTGTTGAACAGTTTGTGTTTGTGAATTTGATTTCACCTGCAAGTATTTGATGACTTTTCTACATCCTAGACTACCTGCTGTGTGTTGTCAAAAGATTCTCATAAAGACCTCCTTTTAGATGGGCATATACTCTTTATTCTATTTGCTGCATGTATGAAAAAAATAAAATATATAATTTTAAAGAAACCCTGAGAGCTTGACTTCCTTTGCCCGCGGGACTCCGATGGCTTGCAGGGGGAGAGCTGGGCATGGCGTGGGATCCCTGGTCACCTGGAGGGGCCTCACCGAGCCCTGTTACAGCAGCAAATACTGAGATATCACAGTTTTTCTGTAAAAAAATACAAATCTGTACAGCGAGGGAATATTAGCAAATGGAGCCTGGCTGAATGCAGGTCCCAAACTGGAGATCTGCAGCTGTGGCTGAACTTAAAATATAGACCAAGGAGGGAGGGAGGGGGGGAAGGTGTTGGTTGTTTGGATCTTCAGTTAATTGTGAATTGAGATGAATTAATTGCTAATTAAGATGAGTTAATTAACACGATTACAGATGCTCTTCCCACCACCCTCTGAATGCTGGTTCCCAGTCCCTATAAGACAGGCGGGGTGGCGGGGGTGAGCCCTGGTGCTGGGGAGGTGGGGTGCCGGGTCAGACCCTCTGCAGGCATGTGGCACAGTGTCACCCTGCCACTGCAGCGAGGGCAGGCAGCAGCAGGCTTCGAGGGTCGGCGCTCTGAGCATCCCCCAGCATCTGCTTGTGCCCCTAACGGGGCTGCGAAGGGTTTCCTGGCCGAGCGCACCGTCACGCAGCTCTCTGCTCGCTTGCACGGAGAGCTGCGTGGCGCAGGCCTGCTTTTCTCCGTTGAGGAAATTCAGTTTTTGAGCAAGCGCCCTTGTGAAAGCAGGTGAGCATGCTAGGAATGGCATCTCCTTCTCCCTTCGAGGACTTCAGCTAAGCCTCCAGCAAGAAGTCCTCCTCGCCTCTCCCACCTGGGGTAGCTGGTGGTCTCTGGAGGTTTGTGTGGGGGTGGGAAAACCGCAGGGCTCGATTGGCCCCAGCACTGCCCACGTACTGCTGGCATCTCTCCTCCAGGCTGGACAGTCCTGGTCGGTCACCCTGCCCCCTGAGCAGCAGCCGCTGCTGCCGGCCCCATGGCTTCTCCCCTGCAGCCCCCGGCCGTGGGGCAGGGCAGCTGCAGGACGGGGTGCTCTGTGGGGCTATGCCAGGAAGATGTCCTGTGGCCCCAGAGCAGGGTTTCGAGGTGGTTGGTTGAGCTCCTCCCCAGCTCCGCTGATGTGCCCGTTCCCAGCATGTCGGAAATGCTTCCCAGCCTCACTTATCCTGGCTTGTGTAAGTGAAACATTTGCTTTTGTGACACTTCCCTTAATTATGGGTGCTAATGACAAAACCATTGTGACAAATGACTCAGCTTTTGATAGTGAAGTTAATTAATTCTGAAGTTAGAGTCTCCATCGGAGTATCTGGCAAAACCCAATTAAGAAGTCTGCTTACGCAGTGTAACACGGGCAGCAAAAACCCAAGTCCCCACAACATGTCAGGTAAAATCCTCCCCACCGCTGCGAGGGGATGATGCGCTCGGAGTGAGGAGCATAAAGGCCAGGCATCAGCACAGCGTTTGCCTCCCGAGCCATCCCTCCATCCATCAAAGGCATCAGGAGGAACACAGCCTCATTAATGTTTGAATGAGTGACCAGAAGCAGCTTTGCGTTAGACTCTGACCTTCAAGAGCCGTCTCCCTGAAGCCATCTTTCATCTCTTTCATTTGCATTACAATCCTGTTTGCCTCATTATTCGTTACCCACTTCTTCTTCAAAGAATTTAAATCAAATCAATTAAATTGCGGTGGGTCGGAGCAGCAGCAAACCTTTTATGGTGGCTCAGCACGGTCCGGCTGGACTCGGACTACAAAATATCTTTTAATCTGCTGCTATTTGTTCTTTTATTACTTCTGAGGTACCGCTGCCTCATAGAATCCCTTTGATAGTCTTCCTCCTTTCCCACCCATCCCATGCTGGCATGCTCCATGGTCTTTGTATGACCTTGGGGAAGGGATTCCCTCAGCTTCCATCCCACAGCCCAGGATCGGGCTGTTCCCGGTGGGGTAGCTGAGATCACAGAATGGCCGGGGTTGGAAGGGACCTCTGGAGATCATCTAGTCCAGCCCCTGCCAGAGCAGGGTCACCCAGAGCAGGTGGCACAGGAACGCGTCCAGGCGGGTTTGGAATGTCTCCAGAGACGGAGACTCCCCCACCTCCCTGGGCAGCCTGTGCCAGGGCTCTGCCACCCTCAGGGTAAAGAAGTTCCTCCTCACGTTTAGGTGGAACTTCCTATGGTCAAGTTTGTGCCCGTTACCTCTTGTCCTGTCGCTGGGCACCACTGAAAAGAGCCTGGCCCCATCCTCCCGACACCCACCCTTTAAGTATTTGTAAGCGTTGATGAGATCCCCCCTCAGTCGTCTTTTTTCCAGACTAAAAAGACCCAAATCCCTCAGCCTTTCTTCCTAAGAGAGGTGTTCCAGTCCCCTGATCGTCGTGGTAGCCCTTTGCTGCACCCCCTCCAGCAGTTCACTGTTCTTCTTGAACCGGGGAGCCCGGAACTGGACACAGCACTCCAGATACGAGTTGGGGAGCTGCTGAACTGTACGCAGCACCTCGTACCCATGGAGCCAGCACGGAGCAGCTGGGGGAACCCTGTGGCACTGGCGTGATGTTAGCTGTCCCATGTCACCCCCTTCCCTCTCCTGGACTTGGTTTGTCTACCCAGGGTATCGGTACAGAGGGAAAAAACAGCGGAGGCACTGGAGGGGCAGGGCAGTGTGTGCCGCTGGTGCGTGCGGACGCAGAGGTGTGGGCAGAGTGAGCGGCTGTTCGCATGCGGCGGCTGTAAGCGTATTCACCTGGGTCTCCCCAGAGCCTGCGTGCTGCTTGCTCGCCCATGCATGACCACTCCCGCACTCCCTCCACGTCTTCCCAGAGCGAAGCGGCTTAATAAGGATGGATTTCTGCTTTTCTCCCCTGCTACTAAACTGTTGGAAGCCCAGCGGGGAGCTGCAGAGCTGGTCGGCAACCAGACAAGCTCGCACCCAGAGAGCTAGCTTGTGCCACACGCACTTGGGCTGGTGGCGCCTATGGCATTGCTCACTCTTGTCGCATCTAGGAGAACCTCCCTGAACTCCGTAGCGCATCACGTAAGGACGCACCAGCCTCACCACTGGAGTCCTGTTAGAGCCAGTAGATTGCAACCAGCGTTTCCAAAGCATGTGCAGATATAAATAATCCCCTCGTAGGAGTGGGGAAGGATGAACACATGTGCCAGAGGCTCTGGAGTCCTTATCCCCTTGCAGCCCCCGGGAGCAGGGAGATGAAGTGAAGACTAGGCAAGGCTGGAGCTCAGCATCTCACTGCATTGCTAATGACCTAAACTCGCCTTGTATCAGAGCCTCTCTTCCTTCAAGGAAAAAAACCTAATCCAGCTAGGGATTATTTCTGACTACTTACTTTCTGTCACTTTGCCAATTTAAATGCAGCAGAGCTTTCATTGCTGGATTTGGAAGGACAAAGCCTAACAGATCTCAGTTTAGGACATTTTTGCCTGCAAGGACAGCTTTTTTTTTTTTTTTTTTTGCACGAGTTGTACAATCTTTGCAGCACGAGCTGGTTTCTGCTGTTTGTTTCTACTTTGCCCAGCTCAGAAGGGTCCAGGTCGGTGAGCAGGTAGGTGATGATGGATAAGGCAGTGAATAGCAAGGGGTGACCGGGCCCGGAGCTGGAGGAGCCAGGGCTGCACAGGGCAAGGCACCAGGCTGTGACGCTGCCCTCCGGAGTCTGAGCTGCAAAGCGGGGTGGCAAAGTCCCCAAATTCTTGATGGCTGCTCGTCTTAGTGCATGTCCCCTGGGGTGGCAGAGCTCTGGGCTCACTCCTGGGAATGGCTACTCCAAGCAACGAGCAGTGAGAGGGGTGCAGGCCTTGGGGAGGGGTGCCCCCGCCACCACCCCGTACAAGGGCCAGCACGATCCGACACGGACTTTGATTCTGTTTGAGCTTGCTTTGTTAAAAGCCTAGGAAACGGTACATGTGCACTCTGCACACACCTACACACACTATGTTAAAATAACACAATTAAGGCTGCAAAATCCCCCACTCAGAATGCAATTTGCAGCCCCTTCGCCGTAGGTGTGAGATATCTTCGCTGCCTCCTCCCCGGGACGCCTGCATCTGCGCAGGATGGGGGCCGGGCAGGGTGCCGGTGTCAGGCTCTGCCCCACGCGCTGCGGGAGCTGGGTGACAGGCAGTGGGAGCGGTGGGGGTGGCAGGACGAGGGAGCGTAATGCCATGGCTGAGACAGCTGTCCCGGAGAAGCACCGTCCCTCCCTGCACCTTGCTCCGAGTTGACTGCGTTGGTACCCATCGAATCACTCAGGAACAGCATCCTGGTGCAGCCGTGAGTGGGGCTCACCTTGGTGTCCAACCTGTGATGCCAAGATGTGACCTGTGACCATCATGTGCCACTGTCAATGCCAGTCACAGAAAATAGGCAACTATAACCCTTCCTCAAAAACTGCACAGAAAAAAGCCCTGTGATTCAGCTTGGGTGGATGCTTCTGGCCACAATCCCTGGGTCTCCATCCTCACCCTCATCAGCGAGGGCTGTCTTTCCCCCAGCACACTCAGCACTGCAGCTCTCTGGGTGGGAACGCTGGAGAAGCGGGAACTGGTGCGCCCGGGAGGGCCTGGGCAAACCTGCCTCTGCCTCCAGCTTGAGCTCTGAACAGAAGCCGTAACCCCAGCAAAGGGCCCGTAACGAAGCAGGGGAATAAATCAGGGTGATCCACAGCTGGGCAGCCGGTACAGCGGGCACACTGCGTGTGGCAGGGCGCAGGGGAAGAAATAGCACGGCATTGCAATCAGCGTGCCCTGCCTAATGAGTATGCACAAAGAAAGTGATTTAAGGTTCAGGCGGCTACTTAATTTTCATGCTTCTTAATTTCTCAGTACCTGATTTTTTGGTACCCTTCATAATTTTCTGTTTGCATTTGGGGAGTAAATAACTAGTATTTACATGTGAGTGCATACAAATGAGAACTGTGGAAGTACACACTATCGGGTAAATCATATGATTTCCTATCTCACCCATACCCCTTAAAAGGCTATTAATTTAAGAGGTGGGTATATTATAGGGCTTATTTGAAAGGTCGCATGAGTCATAAGCTCATCCAACTGGCTGCAAAAATGTTTTTGAGAGACATGAGGAGACAGCAGAGAGGCACAGGGAGAGAGTGAGGGGTTTAACTGGTGGCAAACAATTAAGGAGCTTGACGTGGAAAACACCCCAAGGTACAGCATCTGTCTGCTGGCACCTGCGCTGCCTTTGGTCAGTCACAGCACTTGGGCAGGTGACAAAAACGGGTCTCCTCGGGGCAGGCAGCACCCGCGGGGTCCGGGTCAGCGTGGGCCGGTGCCGGGGCATCCCCCGGTGCCGCTGGTGCTGTTCCCCCACCACCACCCGGGTCTGCACCAGCGTGACCCTGAGCCCCTCGCAGCCAGCCGGTGCCCGGAGCCCAGTGCCGGGGCAGCAGCTCCAGTGCCGGGGCGGACCGCGCTCCAGGGCTCCCGGCGGGGACCGGGGACCCGAGCTGCCCCGTACCGGGGGGCTGGGGGCGGGTGTCTGCCCGGCGCCACCGGGGCGGTGCCGGCACCCCGAGTCGGGTTCCCCGCCCGGTCCCGGTCCCTCAGGGCAGTGCCGGTCCCGATGCCAGCACTCCGGGGTGGGGTCCCCCGCCCGGTCCCAGTCCCCCGGGGTGGTCACGGTCCCGATGCCAGCACCCCAGGGTGGGGTGCCCGCCCGGTCCCCGGTCCCCGGTCCCCCATCCCGGGGCAGTCCCCGCCCGGTCTCGGCATCCCAGGGTGTGCTCCCCGTCCCGCTTCCCCCTTTCCCCCCACCCCGGGACGGTCCCCATCCCCGGGCGGTGCCCCCGCCGCCGGCCGGGCGGGGGGCGGGGGGGGTGCGGTTTCCAAGCGGGGCGGCCCCCCCGCGGCCCGCCCTCCGCTGCCCCCCGCCCCCGCCGCCCCCCGCGGATGCCTTGGCCGGGCGGCGCGGGGGAGGCGCCGGGAGAGGCGCCGCGCTCCCGCCGCGGGCGCACGGCGGAGCCGCTCCGCGCCGCCGCTCGGGCCATGCCGGCCGGGCCACCGGGGGCTCGGCGGCCCCGCTCAGCGCCCGCGCCGCCGCTGCCGCTGCCGCTGCCGCCGCCGGGGGGGCCCGGCTCGCCGCGGGCCGCGGGGGCATGAGGCGCCGAGCGCGGAGCGCGGCGGCGGGCGGCGGCGCCGGCCCTTCCCCTGCGAGCCGCCGCCGTAGGATGAAGCAGCATGAGGATGTGTGACAGAGGCGTCCAGATGCTCATCACCACGGTGGGAGCCTTCGCAGCCTTCAGCCTGATGACCATCGCCGTGGGCACCGACTACTGGCTCTACTCGCGCGGCGTGTGCAGGACTAAGTCCACCAGCGACAACGACACGAGCCGCAAGAACGAGGAGGTGATGACCCACTCGGGGCTCTGGAGGACGTGCTGCCTGGAAGGTACCGACCGCCCCGCCGACCCCCACCTCCGACACCCTCCCCCCCCCCGCTACCCCGGCCCCGCGGGGGGCCCTGCCCAAAAGTTCGGGGGAGGGCAGGGGCATCCCGGGACCCTCCACCCACCCCAGAGCCGGATCCCCGGCGAGCCCCAGGCACCCGCGGCCAGCGAGCGGAGCCGCCCGTCCTTCCCGGCCCCGCCGCCCCCTTCCCCGGGCAGGGAGACGCCGCTTGCTGTGGCGCCGCCGCGGGCGAGGGTGAAACTTGTCGGGTGGCTGCCGCACGCAGGACGCGGGGTGCGGGTGGAGCCGGGCCCCGGGGACGGCCGCGGGGTGCCGGGGTCCCCCCGTGCCCGGGGACCGGCGCTGCCCCTGAGCAGCCGCGCTGTGCATCCTCCCGGCAGCGCCGTGCGCCTCCTTGCTCTCGGGGAGACGGGAGAGCGTCAGGATGAGAGGCCACAGGTCCCTCTCCCGGCCCCAGGGGCTGCTTTAATGTGAATCGCTCAGCAAGCGGAGCCCCTCAGCCTCCCCCCCTCTCCGAAGCTCCGCAGGCACCGTGTCCCTGTCACGGGGAAATCCATCGCACACGGCATTTTTACAGCCGAGCCCCGCCACCGGTGACAGCCCTTCCCCTCTGAACAGCGGAGTGGGGCAAGGTGTGCTGATGGTGATGCCCCGTTGCACCTTGTCCCTCGGGGTCTGCGCCCCACGGCTGCCCCACGGCTGGGCTGCTCTGCCACGGCTGCCCCACGGCCGGCCTCACCGCTTCGCCCCATTGCTTCACTCCTGCAGCAGCACCCGGCCGGAGAGGCCACGGCAGCTGCTGCCCTCCTGCAGCGCAGGCCATGCTTTGGGGGCAATTTCTGACCCAAAGCTACTGGTTGAGGTTAATATGAGCAACAACAGGCTGTACTTAAACGTGAGCTTGAACGGAGCCAGGTGCAGCCACCCACAGCAAAAAATGGCTGATGGAATCACACTGGGCCATAACTTTTAAAATTAGTGGCAGTAGTTGGTGTCCTGTGTACTCGAGAGGGACCTGCCCCACTGTCCTGCAGGGCCATGGGGGCATCAGGCTCCCCCCTAGCCTGGCAGCGACACCTCTGACAGTGGGGGCAAACAAGCCGCGGTGGCCGAGCTGCTCCCTCCACGTTGGAAAGTTCTCGGTGAGTCACGGCCACGGATACAGAAATACTGTGTCTGTTCCCGGTGCTCGGTCCTAAACCCAGTGAAGTCAGTCGGAGCTTTCTTATTGATTCAGGGAGGGTTTGGATCATGCTCTAATTCCATAATAAATAATTTGAGATAATCTGTCTCCCCTCTTGGGTGGAGGGAGCCGAGGAGGGAGCAGCCAGGGCTGTGAAAGATGGGATCGCTGGAGGCATGAGTAATTTCCAAAATTCTTGGGTTTGCTGGCTGTATTTTTTTTTCAGCGAATGTTTTATGTTTCCCTCACTGTGATAAATCACTGCTTTGGAAGGAGCCGGCGAGGCCCTGGTCTCCTGGGCACAGCACACTCAGGAAAGGGCTTAACAGTGCCCTGCCAGAGCTGAATCACAGTCCATCGCCTGGAGCTCGGGCGTGGGGCTGGGAGCAGCGGGGCACGTGCTCGCCATGGGGTCATCACTCCCCACTGCACCTTCTCCCCCCAGGCCAGTGGTCCTGCAGCAGGAGCACCGTGCCGGTGATGCTCGGCCATACTCGTGGCACGGTCGAGGCCTCGCGCTGGGCACAGGCTCCGTCATCCCTTGTGTGTGTCTGACTGCGGGTGGGCAATGGGGTCTGCGGGTGGGCACATATCACCAAATCGGCAGCTGGGTGAGGAGGGTCACAGATGGTGTCTGGGGTGAGCAGGCGGGGCTGCGATGGTGCTGGGGGGACGTGGCGGGGGCTGCCCATCGCCCTCCTGAATTTTGCTGGAGAAGCGCACTGGTGTTCTCACAGGCTGTTAACTGACGCGATGCTGGGAAAGGAAAATTTCGCCCAGCCGAGCCGTGCAGAGCTCAGGCACGTTCCGCCCGGAGGAAGGACAGTGCTGCAGCGGGGGCTGCGGTCCCCCCGCAGCAGAGGATCGCTGCTGCAGCTGCTCGGTCGCTCTTCCACCAGCGTGCCCTGCGCCGGGGGAGCACGGGGTGCTGAGCCCCTGCACCCACTGCTTTTATGTGCAGCAGGTCCTGCCTGATTCCTGCTGGCAGGGCCTCATTGTGTCTTTAATTTCTGTGCACTCGTATCAAGCTTGAAAAGCAGCCATAGGTTGCACTTTATCATCCTGTGCTAGGAGTGGACACGGTCAGTCGAAAGGGCCGGTTCTCCTGCGGTGCAGAAGATGCTTTTAGCACCGAGCAGTGCTCTCTGCCCATCGGGGAGCGCCTCGGCCTTGAACTTTCCGCCGCTAACGGGGGTTTAATGTGTGTAACGACGGAGGAATTAAGTGGTGAGCTGCGGTCGCTTGTCTCACTGCGTGTGCGTGGCAGATTATTAGCACGACCGACGTGAGCGCTGGGTGCACGCTCCGTCGCAGATGCTCTTTAAATCCGTGTCAGTCACGCGCAGTGCCTGCGTGGGAGCCGCTGGCACCACGTGAGCATCAAAAGCCCATAGGCGAGAGTGGATAAATCTTGAATGAAGCCACCGCAGACCTATGTAGAGACACCCACGCTGGAAAACACAAATTAGTGGTTGACTCAATATCGGGAGCCCAGGCGGGCGTTCCCAGGCTGCTATGCCAGGATAGCCTCGGCTTTAAATTGCAGCGTTTGAATTCTAATTAGCACTTTTACAACATGCAGATACTTAGTAGGTGTCTTCTTGTGCTTCCCGCTCAAACGTGACCAGCGTTTGTCGGTGTGTGTCCCCCGTGGCTGCTTATTGTCAGTTGTTTTCCACTGTGACTTCCTTCTTTACATGAAAGGTAGAGAGACGCACGGAACTTCAGGGAGTGCGCTGAAGTTGAGAAATAGCTGCTTAGGCTTGTGTTGGGTTTAGGCAAGTAAAAGAAAGAACTTTTGTTTTTCATCAAACTTAATTAAATCCGGCATCGTTAAATGCAGGGAGCCTCCTTGTCCTCCCTGCTGTGTGGTATAGATTGGGACCGGCTCCATGGCATCGTGCGGAGCTGAAACAGGCAGAAATAGCAGGAGGATTTGGCCAAGGCTGCTTGAAATACCATGTTTTAAGGCGATGTGGTACTTTTCCTTTCCTCCTTCGTTTCCCTCATCAGAATAAAGTGCTCTGTCATTTCGGGGGGACCACGAGTGTTGCTCTGCCATCCCGGAGGATGCGCGGTGTCCTACCGTCCCTCTGGGGTGCCATTAGCTGCGGGGGGACGCAGGGCGGTTTCCAGAGGACACGGGTTGGTTTCCAGAGGACACGGGGCGGTTTCCAGAGGACAAGTCTGCCTATGGCTGCGTGAGGGTGTGGGGACCCAGAGCCGTTCCTCATCCGAGCTGTCCCGCTCGGAACTGTCCTGGTCCCCCCGCTCCGGTGTCCCCCACAGCAGCGTCAACACAGCCTTCACCAAGCCGGTAATTCCTCCCTGCCAAACCTGGTGAGCTCCGCTTGGGTTTTGGTTTTGTGTTGGGGGGAAGGGGATCCTCTCCGGATGAAAAGCGAATATTGGGAGTATTGTCAGCTGACCCCTGCAGCCCAGAGGACCCTGCTGAGCCATTTCTACACCTGACCTGCAACTCCTGCTTGGCTCCCGGTGGGGTTTAGGTAGATGGTCAGTCCTGGAGGCTGCAGCTGAGGGTGAATCTGCTGTGTCCCAAGGCCAGCTGTTACACTGGGAAAAGAAATGAACCCCTAACCTCTGCTGTTTGCCTCTTTAATCCACAATTATTTCATGTTTTCTTTAATGCTCTTGATAAAGACATTGTTAGAGCTCAACACTATTGTGGTAACAGGCAATCCGGTGTAGAAACATCCCATTGGATGACAATGTACAATCTCTGCAATCTGCCTCCCAGCCCCTTTAATACTGCGCTGTTGATTCTGCTTAATACCGGTCTTCTACTTATTCAGGAGAGCTGAATCAAATGCCTCGTGGAACTCTAAATGTATTATGTTACTGATTTCCTTTATCAACCAAATTTGTAACCACATCAAGAAAAAATTATGAAGTTTGACAGATCTATTTTCTGCCGGGCTGTTTGACATTTATCACATCCCCCGGTTCCTCCCTGCCCCTGCCCCCCCTCAGCTAACCCACAGGCGATGCTGGGGGATGCAGCTCCTACCATTGCCCGTTTCCGTCGCTCGTGGCACGGTCTGATTAAACATTAAACCGGCTTTTCCTCTCTTCTCGAAATTCAACAGAATGCCAAGATTTATTAAAATCCATTTTAAGATCTTCAGAAAACTTCTCAGCCTGCTCTCTGCAGGCTCTTGGGAGAAAGTTCTCTGGTCCTACCAATTTCATGTTTACACTTAATAGTCGCTGTCTAGCATCCTCCCTAACTCCTGGCGGAATACAGGAGCCTATTTGTCTCCAAGAACAGAACAGAAGTATCTGATGAATAAATAATTGTGTGTCACTTCTGCTTCATGACTGACAGTTGCACAGTCATGATCTGGTAGTGATTTACATCGGCGGTAAAGCTCCTTTCTTCTAATGGGACTAAAGAATTCCTACTGGTTTTGCTTAAGCCTTTCGGTTGCAGATTTATTTTAACTGGTCCCATTAGCTTCTCTTATCAGCCAGCTGCGTGTCCTAACTGCTGTTTGCAATACCAAAAGTCCTGGTTTTTAATTGTTTTAAGTGCAATTTTCCGTTCCCCTCTCGGCAGGCCTTGGGGCGGCAGGGGAGCGCTCTGCCCTCGCTCCTGAGCAGCAGTCGTGTTTCTGCGTTTCCCCCAACTGGTTTTGTCCGTGCTTGCTTTTTGGCTCTGCTGAGCTGAGCTGAGCTGAGCTGGTTTGCGCCGAAGGCGTTAAATTGGGCTGGAAGCAGCTGCCCCTGGACAGCCACCAGCTCTTCCCCTGCTCTCAGCTCCTCTCAGTCCTTCTGAGTGAGGCCAAGCAGAGAATTTCCCCAAGGTGACAGCAATATTGTTTCTGTTAGAAAGTTATTATCTTTAATTTTTAAAAGCGCCAAGCAAATGTCCCTGAGATTGCAATCATCCATGATAGAGCACTTTTTCTCGCTACTCATTATAGGTAGGTATTTAAGGAGCTGCTCATCCTGTTCCTCTGTCTGGTTGGTGTCTGTAATAGATTCTCATCAACAGCCCGTCCTGCAATTGAACGCTTCTCCACGGTGCTCGTGGTCCAGCTCCGCGGGGCTGCCAGCGCCGGTGATGGTGTCTCTGCTGTGGCTGCCAAACTCTCCCTACGCAGCCACGCTGACCTCCCTGGCAGGCAGCCGCTTCCAGCCCACCGACCCAGGAGCCCCACCATGGTCCCCCATGCCGATGCCACCACCGCAACTGTCTCTGTCCCGGGGATGCCCGCTGGCTCCGGCACCAAGGAGAGCCATGGGAGGATGGCCACGTGGGTGGGGGACCATCGGCATGGGCTGGAGGTGATGGGGGGGAGACAGGACAGGTCTGTAACAATGTTTGGGGCGATGAGTGGGGAGGGGTTATTCGCTCTTCATTGTATGAGAGCTAGGAGGCATCAAGTTAACTTGTGTCTTGGAAAGCAGATGATGGAGATGTCTAAGATGATAATGACAGGTAAAGGTGAAGAGGGACCAGTTACCCATTTGAGACTATCTGATGTAATTACCGCGCTGCAGGTTTAAGAACCCTTCCCCTCCACCTCCAGCGAGCCTTTCCACTGGCACAGCGCTGAGGAGGGACAGGCCACGCTCCCGGCACTGGGGTCAGAACGGGATTGAATAAATGCCTCGAGCACGGGGCTCTGCGGGGTGTCACGTGTGATGCCCCAGGCATAACCTCTGACTTAGGAAATCCCTGAGCCTTAGTTTGATGGAGGATATATTGAATAAGCATTAATTACTGTCCTCTGATAGAGATGAAAGTTAGGCTAGCTGGACCCTTAGTCTGACGGGAGCCATAAAAATCCTTCTGGACAGAGGGGGGCCTCCAGGCAGCCGTGCCTTCGGATCTCGCTGCTGTTCAGAAGGTGGCTGGAGAGGAGCCGTGCTTCAGCTCGCTGCCACCAGCTCTGCTTTGAGAAACTGTCGCTGCGAACGGGGGGCGCAGAATTTACCCTCCTGGGATGCTGCGGCATTTATCTGGACAAAAAAATCCTGTCTTCTGGGGTGGTGTAGAGAGCTGGTTCCCACATTGCCTGTGAGCAGCACGTGATGAGTAAAATGTATGCTGTGAACAGCTCAGAAACAGGCATTTTATTGCTGCATAGGCGTGGTGCAGAGTCTGTCATCTCAAGTGCTGTTACTGTTTAATAGAGGTGGAAGTCTGAATTTGAATGAGGCTCAAGTGGGTTTTTTTCCCATGCAAGGTCACTATCTCCATTACGGCTGTAAATAATTAGGGATGGCTAATGAAGGCTGCAAGCCCCAGTGGCTGGGACGCGTAGCTGTGGTTTGGGGGAGGATGCCCCATGGATTGATGCTGGATCCTCCTCTCCCCGGTCCCCGAGGAGGTGGGGTGCTGGCACGGGCTGGCCGGGAGGTGCCAGCGGATGATGTTTGCTGAGAGCATCCAGGGAACGGGGAGAGATGCTTGGCTCCGCCGCCGCAAGTTACGTGGCCTTTGGTAAATCGCTTCCCTTCTCTCTGCACGAGGTTTTTTGCTTTTTATCCTGTGGGGTTGGGTGGATTCATTAGTGTTCATCTCTTATACGGCTCCTGGCAGGGCACACAGCACTGTTATCACTGGTCCATAGGGTATAGACCCTTCCCTGGCCACCGGCACAGCCTGCCTGGACCACGCTGTGCTCTTTGGCACCATGGGCCGCCTCTTGTTGGTCCAGGTGTGGAGACCTGTGATGCTCTTCAATTACCTGTGCTATTTGGGATGAGATGAGGTGAGACAGCCGTGGTATTCAACTTGCTCAGTGCTTCTCGCCTCTCAGTGGTTACTTTTCACATGGATTCCACCATGGATTTTTAATGAACACGATGTGTGCTTCATAAATAGACATTAGCTTCCTTTTTCAGGGAAATCAAAATTGCTCTTAAAATTACATAAATGCGCTAACCCATATGTATAGGGGGGGTTGCTCAGCCGCTGCCTGAGGGGTCCGGCTTGGTGTGGGGGAGGTTAGATCCCTGGCTCACCTTGCCGATGAGTCTCTGGCTGACTCACGGCCGTGCCCCGGCAGGGTGCAGATGCAACGTATCCACTGTCATTAATGCTCATCAGCGCCGATGGGTGCTGAGGGTGAGTTAGTCAAAGACATCCGAGGGGAAAGGTGCCCACCCCGTTTACTGAGTCACTGTGAAGCACCCGCGGGGAGACGGGGAGCGAGCGGGGAAGCGCAGCGGGGTGCGAGCAGGGCTGCGCGCTCGGCGAGGGTTCTCTCCACGTGCCTGCGACATTAGGGGAACCGAGCCCTGCCCGCTGCCCTGCTCCCCCGTCGGTGAGGGCCGCAGCTGTGCTGCAACATCTAAAACCCTCTTCAATTTTTTAAATGATGCTTGGAAGCAGGCTCCTTGAGGCTGGCGTTCGACTGCATTTGGAGTTAGTGCTTGGTGTGGAGAAAGTGGTTTCCCGTCCCTTCCTACGGGTTCACGTGTGGCTTTGCTGTGGCTGACACTCCAGGCTCAGCACCAGGGGTTTTCTGTGGGTTTTCTCTGGGATGAGGCACCCTGGGAATGCATCCATTGCCGCTCGCTCTGCGCAGTCCCACCGCTCGGGTTGTAATGAGCCATGGCTCGCTCGGGGGGACCGCGGCAGCGGGCATCTCGAGATACGTCTTCGATTAAGAAGACACCTGCTGTGATAAAGAATGACAGTGCCGGGGTGACAACTGGTGTCTTCTCCCTGGGCTCGTGCGTGCTGACAGCTCTGCGGTGGCTCCGGGGAGGAGAGGTTCCGCAGCCCGTGCCGAGGAGGAGCAGCGGGCTGCATCACTGTCCCGCACATCTGTTGCACAGCCCCTGGCGTAAAACACCCCTCGTGCCATGGGCTGGGAGGTCAGCCCTGGGGACTCGGGGATGCTTTCTGAAATTCTCTTATTTTACGTTTGTGTTATCTTTTACTTGCAGCTGGTATTTAACAGCATCTTCAAAATGAAAAGTTCAGGCCAGGGTATGCTTCGTGCTTTAAACTGTCCCATGTCCTTTGGAGTGGTTGTATCGGAGATGGAAATGCATTGACTCTTCGTGGTCACTCTCTGGACTGGAGGCACGCTGCGTGACAAGCAGCACACCTCTGCCAGCCCACGGGCTTTCCTAGGTAAAGCTGTTGAGCGATGGTTTTGCTTGCCTGGTCCGGTCCCTAGCTTGTCCGAGGTGGGGAGGGATGCAGAGCCACCGGCTCAGACTGCTCGCTCCGTGATCTCCAGAGAAACACGAGGACAAAGTGGGATTTCTGCATTCGGTTTAGCTCACGCTCCACAACCAGAGGAGACCGGCTGCCTTTGGCGGGACCAGAAAACCCGGCCGGCCACCCTTAGCAGCTCTGCCTGTGGGCCAGCGCCAGCAAAAGGGCCAGATTGTAGTGGAGTTGCTTTTATGGCAACTTGGTGTTTTGCATTTGTTTGCACGTCTCTGGTGATCAGGCTCCTAGAGGCGGGTTTCCCATCCTTGCCGCGCTCCGCTACAGGCAGCCTCGGCAGCAGGACTCATTCGCCATCATGGAACTGCCTTCTCGGTACCAAGGATTTACAAGGATGTTAATGCTGAAACCGTCACGGTCTGTTCCTCCATCCCACATTTCCCCGTTGCTTTGGCCGTGCTCTTGCTGCTGCCCTCCCTGCGCCGGGGCTGCTGCTGCCCTGCAGCGCGCCTGCCAAAGGAGAAGGGGTGGAAAGGACTTCTCACAACAGGATTTTGCTCCCTTTGCTCCCTGGGCTTTGCTCGTCTCCCTAACCCTTGCACAAATCACTTGCACGCTGGGTGGGTGACTGCATTTGACAGCCTTGAAAATATCAGAGCTTTTCATAGTCATCGTGGGGAGAGGCAGGAGAAATGATTGCGGCTGCTGGACGGGTGATATTGCGTGATGATTTTCTCAGATATTGCCTGTTTCTTATCTCCTGACACCACCATCTCTCGACAAACCTGGCGCTGTCGGGCTGCAGAGGACGGCTTAGCCGTTCCCACGTCAGGTTATTAGGAACTGTGTTGTTTTATCGTGCCAGAGACGAACAGAGCCGTAAAGAAATGATAAGGCAGGAAGGGAAGGCGGAGGACAGGCGTGGGAGCAGGAGCAGCACCTCGCTGCCGTCCCACCGCCCTCACCCAGGGCTTTCTGCATTTGCTTTTTGCCGAGGGGTTGGTGTTGAAGGAGGAGAATTGGGCCGGGACAGGAGCCCCGGGGTGGGTGCAGGGAGCGGAGGGGGATATGTCACCCCCCTCCAGCCTTTCTGGGGGCCGCTGGGAGCCTGCGGGGGTCTTGGCATTGGCAATACACTCCCTGGGACCCGGGCAGTGGAAGGCAGTGACAAAAGGTGGCATTTGAGGGCGACATTTATGTTTGTGCCTCTTGAATGCTCACATTTCCAATTTCGCCGGTGATTTGGTAATTGCCCCCTAATTATACCTTTACTCTCAGTTCGTGCCTGGAATCACGAGGGGAGGGGAAAGCAACCCCCAAAGAGGCTACCAACGAGCAGCTACCCTGTTGAAGCATTCCTGAGTTTAACTTCTTAAAATCCATATTGGCTTATGCCTCTGCCACCTTCATCGAGACGCTCATGTCCTGCAGACCGACCCCCTGGTCCCAGGGATGGCACCTCTGTCCCCCCTGGAGAGGCTGGGCTCCCTCCTGACAAGGGAGCGGAAACCCCTGGGGACAGGCTGCCTGATGCTCAGCTGGATGTTAAAGACCAACTTAAAATTGTTTTTTTGCAGCTGTCGGAGTGTTTTGATGCATCAGCATCATCAATTGCATCACATGACGTCATCACATGAGCAATTGCAAGGAGCTGCAAGAGTCAGCGGTTGCCTTCCCTCAGGGCTGCCTCCTGCCCGACCCCAGCCCCGGGGGCTGCTTGCCCGGCCGGGAAAGGTCACTGTCACTTGGCGAGACAGCCTGCGGTCTCACATGGACTTTCCCCGCCGCCCTGAGCCTGCAGCAGCTCTGGCTTTGCCTTACCAGCCAGCCGAGGCAGTCATTTCTGCCAGGCTGCGCAGCATCCTTGCCAAATCCTCCATTTGCCTGCCCAGCCTGGCTGGGCTGAGCAAACCTTATCGCGGCGCAGCAGCTGTGCCGTGCGGCTTCGCCGCCGACGCTGCCGCAGCGCGGGCTGGGGGAACGGGGACCCCGCGAGGCAGCGGAGCGGGGTCTCCCCTCCGGACGGCGACCTGCCGCTCCCCCCTGCCAGCCCGCGGCGCAGCGGCAAACCGGCAGCGGGTCTGGAAGCCTCTCGCAGCCCCGAGGCTCCTTCTCTCCGCGCCGGGAGAATCTCTTGTCATTCCTCAGCACGCTTCAGCCAAGGATGAAAGTGTTTTCTCTACATTAGTCTTTGGCCTTGCCTCCAACGCGAACAGCTGAAGAAGGACAAGAGTGATTATGCCTTTCATAGGAAGGAGGAAAGCTGCCGCGCGGGGTGTGAGACCTCTCAGCTGGGGGAGAAAGGGGGAAATGGGTCTTCTGCTACCGTCACCAAGCAGTCGATGTGCCCTCCAGGGAGGGCACAGGGATGGCAGTGAGGCCAGGGGGAGGTGGCATCCATGTTTTAAGTAATTTTAAATAATAATAATAGTTTTAAATGATACCTACTCTGCGTATTGCCCCAACCTGCCCCGATTCCCGCTGCTGCAGTGGGAAGCAGGAGAGCTGCTGCGGCCCCCCCACCTCAGCCGGCAGCAGCAGAAGGGCACGTCCCCGCTCCGGGCAGCGGCCACCACCTCGTCCCCTGGGGCAGAGACACCCTGCTGGCTGAGCTTCTGTGCATCCCTGTAGACATGTGCCGTATGGCTTTCCTGCTTGTCCTCGCTCCCTCGCGGCTGAAGTGCGAGACAGACGTGTCAGCGCCTCCGCCCCTGAGCCGCGCTCCCGCAGCACGGCCCCGCTGCAGGCGGCGAGCGCTCGGCACCGGCGAACAAGCGGTGCGGTGCGGTGTGGTGCAGTGCGGTACAGTGCGGTACGGTGCAATATGGTGCAGTACAGTGTGGTGTGGTGCGGTACGGTGCGATACGGTGCAGTACGGTATGGTGGGGTGTGGGACCGCAGCAACAGAACAACCCCCTCTGCCCGTTCAAACACGCAGTGGCCACGTCTGTCACGGGCGTTTGGTGTGTGCAGACTGGTCTCTGGCACCTGCGGTTCAGCGTACGTCAAACTGCTGCAGCTCGGTGCATACACGAGGTACCGTGTCTGTGCCGCTTGCCAGAGGATCTCAGAAGCAGCCCTGACTTAAACAAGGTCTTTTCAGGATATGCCAAGTTCAGTCACCCATTTAGAAATTATTTGCAGTGTCAATTTGGACAGATCTCTCCCCCAGGACGAGGAAAAGTCTTCCAGAAAGTAGGAGAGGTAGAACTTCCAATTGCTATCCAGGAGCTTTGTTCCTCGGGGTCCGTGGTAATGAGCCGGGCTGGCAGCGCTCTGGGCCGGCTGGGCGGCAGCGCTGTCACCTCCCGCGCAGAGCCTATTTCCAGGGCTGTGCCGAGGGCTGTGAAATCCCGGGCTCCGCGCAGCTCCAGCTGAGCACCCAAAAGGAGCAGACGCTTGCGAGCTGCATCTCTCCAGTCCTCCACTACCCATCTGTAAATTGGGGATAACATCACCTGCCCCAGCTCAGCACTGGAGGAGCCTCCGAGATACTCCTGTGCTGTCGGAGCCCAGCGGGGAGCCCGTGGAGGGGGAATGGCTCCCTCTTGGCATCAGGTGAATGAGGCCGGGGCCGCACGCTGAGCACCGAGGGCAGATAACGAACACAGCTCCGGCAGAAAGCCCGAGGGAGCCGGCAGAGGTGGGAGCTGGCGAGGGACGGGAAGCGGTAACGAAGCAAATAGTGGGGTAACCTGACAGACCCAGGGGCTGGCCCCAGGCTGCACAGGCTGCCCCATCCCCACAGTCCTGCCTTCAAGTGCAGCTCCCGTCACCTCCTGTAGCCAAAGCTATGGGTGTATCATCAGGAGTGGGGCAGGTGTGTGCCGTGAGCATTAACCAGGCTGGAGCCGAGGGGCTGCAGCTGGGACAGACCCATTAAAAGGGCTGCCACAGAGCACTGCTCTCCCTGCAGGGACGTGTGGTGCAGGCTAAGCGGTGTTAAGGGCAAAGCGGTGGACCCTGGGAATGAGCCTGGTCTGGAAATGGGGGAATGAAGCCATGGGAGCAGCCCCAGGTAAGCATCGGTGGGGAGACAGGGCTGGGGGAGCTGGTGGCAGCAGAGCCAGGGCAGCGCTGGAGGGAGACATTTTACAAGGGCGTGTAAAGGGGCAAGTGCTTCAAACTGGAAGAGGGGAGATTTAGATTGGATATTAGGGTGAAATTCTTGACTGTGAGGGTGGTGAGACACTGGAACAGGTTGCCCAGAGAAGCTGTGGCTGCCCCATCCCTGGAGGTGTTCAAGGCCAGGCTGGATGGGGCTTGGAGCAGCCTGGTCTGGTGGGAGGTGTCCCTGCCCAGGGCAGGGGGGTGGGACCGGATGGTCTTTAAGGTCCCTTCCAACCCAAACCATTCTAGGATTCTCTGTGCGGTGGGGCACAGCCCTGCCGTCCTTGAAGCTGATGGTAAAACATCGCTAGGCTTCAACAGCAGCAGGATGGTGTCTCTTCTGTGTGATTTAATGCAAAGTAGGAAGGAGATGGAAAGCATTGGCACGAGCTGTGAAGCTATCTGCTTGCCCATCCATCTCAGGGTCTTTTACATTTTTCTTCTCTCCCCCTGCAAATCTCTATTCGGCTGCTGCTGCCTCCTGGAAGGGCAGAGCCGCGTGGGAGCTGGGATTGTTTCAAAGCCCCAGCGTTTATTCCAGCAAAGTGGTTTGTGCTTTGAGTCAGATTTGGGCAACTGGGGAAAGGCGAGGCCAGTTTATGGCTGAGGTAATGGTGTGAGCAGCTCGGGGACCCGCGGGGCAGTTTGCCCGGGTCTGACCTGTGTGAAAGCGGAGCAGGTTTGTAACTGGGAGCGTGGTCCTGTTCCCTGCCCTGAGGTTATCCGAACGCAGAGCATGCAGTGCCGGGGCTGTGGCGTGGGCAGGGGAAGTGAGAGCCTTAAATAGAGGAGTCCCACGCGCTGCCTGTGGGCAGGAGAGTGTTCCAAGGGCCGAGGGAAACTGCAACGTGTTGGGGTCTCTCAGTGGTGTGAAATCCCAAAATGATGGATGATGGACAGGACGCCCCATCCTCCTGTAGCGGTCCTCGCCGCTGCCCGCAGGCAGGGAGTGCGCTGCCTGGGTGGCAGCACAGGGGAGCTGCCAATGGCAAAGCCCTCCCGAAGGCAGTGGGGCAGAGCGGGTGCTGTGCCGTGGAAACTGCTCTCAATATCTGGGAAGCTTACCAGGGCATAGGTAGGCATCTTTTATTTCTTGGAGGGGGAAGAAAAGGTTGTTGTCAGTCATTCACCAGCAAAGTCTTCTCCTAATGCTCAGTCTATAGGATAGTCCCTTCTTGTTCTCTCCAAAAAAGCCAGGAGTGAAACTATGGTGCTACTCCTGAATATCGCTTTCCCCATCTGGGGCGTTGGAACCGGCTTCCCGGGGCTCTCTTCCCCTCCTGCAGATGGTGAGGAGGCAGCTCTGCTTCCCAGCAGGCAGAGAGCTATATCCGTCGGTGCCGGATGCGCTCCGGTACCTGTGATAGCGAGCGGGGCTGGGATGGACCCTGACCCTGGGTTATGCTGAGCCCAGCGAGCCTGGGGCAGGCCGGGGGAGGGACAGTGGGGACCCTGTATCTGCAGGCTGCCAGCATTCCCCCCCCCAGCACCAGCAAACACGCAGCACGATGCCCACTGAATTCCCTGAAATAAATGAGCTTTGATGGATCGAGTCCCTTTTAGTGCATCAGCTGAAAACTTCAAATATTTATATCGTCAGGAAGATGTGACAGAAGTGTATATATATATATAAAAGGCAGGTGCTTGAGTGGCAGTCCCGTATTTGAAGTTCAAATACTTACCTTCAAATCAATGCTATAAAAGAGGAAAGAAAAAAATAAATTTAATATCACTTTTGCAAGGAAAACAACCTGCCGAGCCTCCTCCTGGGCTAAATGTGCTTTAAAGATTGACTCTGCAGCTGTAAAAACTATTGATGAACTGTAAACATGAAAAGATCACCCTGCTCGTGGCCTGTCAAAAGCATTAGGTTGGAAATGCTCTGTGCTCCGCTCCAGCATGACTCACCGAGTCCTCAGCAAATGTGTTTATTTGTAAAGATCCTTATTTCAGAAATAGTGACCTTTTTAATGCCTCGTGCAGCGAGCTTGGAAATTCGAAATTGCCTTTTGGCAACCTGTGAGTCTCGCTGAAGCTCTGACAGCGCTTTCCGTGGCGATTTACATGTTTTTAGCCTTTATATTCTGCACTGTGGGGCTGCTTTGGAAAATGATTTTCGCAGCCCTGAGTGCAGTTCGGCATCTGCGACGCTGGGCTGAGATCGGGCTGTGCGGAGGGCAGGGAGGGATACGCTCGCTGGGCTCTCGGGCTCCTTGCAGCACACCTTCTGAGCCTTCTGCCGCCTTTGAACCCGCCCTGGGTTTATTAACGCCCTCCTTGAAAAGGCACCGCAGTATTAGTCACAAATTTTGACCAGTTGCTTCGCCTCGGAATAGGGAATAAAAACTTTGATGCTGTTATTCCAGGCTGCTGCGCATCAGAGCACCGGGTTAGCTCTTCTGGCCATCACGCTCATCGTCACCCGCGGGGCTGCCCGAGCTCGGGGTCTGCGCTTGCTGGCACGGCGTCCCCGTCGCCGGCACTCCTGCCGTCTGCTGCTGGTTGCACCGACGCTAATTTGGGTGACCTCGTCGCTCTGCGTCCGTGGCCTGTCCCCTTGTTCCGAGTCCCCACTCGTGCCATCAGACCCCGGCCTGAGCAGAGGAAGCAGCACAGCGGGCGCATCGCTGCTGCCCCGCTGCCGAGCATCGCCATCCTCAGCCTTCTATAGGGAACTTCCTGGCGAGCCATTAAGCCTCGCCATTAATTGCTCGGTCGGCTCCCTCGGCGTGTCTCTTTAAGCTCCGGGATGTGAATATGCTGAATATGAAATGTCGCAGTTGTAATAACAGTTATTTAACATTTCTGGGTCCTGTGACTAACGCTTCTGCCGTTTGTGTTTGGTAACGGGCGATAGCATTGCTCCTTTCTGTTGTTGCTGTTCATCCTAATGCATCGGGGAAAGATGTTCTGATGGTTTTTCTACTGTTTGTTTGCATCCTTTATCAGCGCTCTACAATTTCTAGTTGCTGATTTATATTCAGAGTTATGAATATCTCCTTTCTCCTTTTTGTTGGGCATGTTTTTATTTTTATAGCTGTTTACATATTAGCCAGGCGGTTTTTAAACTGATGCAAACTCCTGTCTCGGTTATGAGTTTTGGGGTAAAACACTCTTAAATCATTCCCTATTCAAAGTCATGCTTTCATGTTTAAATCTGTTCTCCTAACTGATTTGGCTTATAATTGTTTTCTGCTTTGTGAATTGACCTTTCAAGCACCAAGAATACATGCTGGTGCCTCGGACTTCCTCTGTTTGCCCATAAGAAGCGTAATCAAGTCATGATTGCTTGGACTTGAGCAGCAACTAGTTTTTAATTCTGTGATCCATTCCCCTTCAGCTGTCAACACGGAGTCTAAAATAGCACTCCCCTGTGCTAGATGCCACGCTTCAGAGCTATGAAATTGTCATTTATAGGTTTTTAGAAATTCAGAGGACATTTTAATACTGGCGAAGTGAAACCTCCAGCTTCCCATCATAATGCAGCTTTCTCTCCTACTTATTATAAATAGGTGCTTAAGCAGCCTCTGGTACAATCTGGCCTCCGGCACAGCTCGGGGTTTGAAACAGACACCCGTATCTATGGATTATCTTTGTCTGAGTTACTGTCCACTTGTTTAACCAGAGGATCCCAGGTTTTTACACTCTTGACCCTTATTTTTCCCCACCCGGTCCCTTCTGGGCAGGTTTTATCATTGATTTTCAGCGACCTGGCCATATACGCGTCTGCAGGGTTCAGAAATGGCACGTGGGTCAAATTTACTCCAACAAACGCGTGAGTCTGGATCCTTCTGTTAACTGTCCCAGCTCGTGGCTGGGATGCGCAGGCAGCTGAAGGGCTGCCTTTTGCTTTCTTGGTGAGTTTTGTTCTCACCATCTTGACGTTGTGCTGGAGAAGGGCTCCGTTGTTAGAATCGTAGAATTGTCAGGGTTGGAAGGGACCTTAAAGATCATCTAGTTCCAACCCCCCTGCCATGGGCAGGGACACCTCCCCCTAGATCATGTCGCTCAGAGCCCCATCCAGCCTGGTCTTAAAAACTTCCAGGGATGGGGCTTCCACCACCTCTCTGGGCAACCTGTTCCAGTGTCTCACCACCCTCGTGGTGAAGAACTTCTTCCTAACATCCAGTCTGAATTGACCCATCTCTAGTTTTAATCCATTCCCTCTAGTCCTACCATTACCCGAAGTCCTAAAAAGTCCCTCACCAGCTTTCTTGTAGGCCCCCTTGAGATACTGGTAGGACACTATAAGGTCTCCTCGGAGCCTTCTTTGCTCCAGACTGAAAAACTGTTCTCTGGTTCCTCCTCTTTTTCTTCTGGTTTAGTGGCTGCGCGTTGCCCGGCCGCCGCGGCCGTCCCTTTGGGAGTGGTGGCCTCCTCCTCCAGCCTTCTTGGGGTGGATTCAGGAGCTGCTGCTCTTGGCAGCTGTGTGTGAGTCCCTGCTGGTGGCTTGCTGCCATAAAACACAGTGTGGTGCTGGAGGGGCTGCAGAGGCTGAAGATGGACCCTCTTAATGGGAAACTTCAGCTATTCCTCAAACTGCAGAAGGGGCATCCTGCGATGTGACACAGACGTGGAAGTTGTAGACAGTGAATGATTCTTTTTTGGAGGAGCTGATCAGCAGTCTGGCGGGGGACACAAGTCTTGGTCCTGTGGGACCACAAGTCCTGTGGTCCCATGTCCATGAGGTTATTTGGTGACCAGAGTGGGCTGGTGGGGTATGATGGCTGCAAATACAGTGGAGCCAGGCTAGAGGTACACCAGCAGCAAACACCAAAAAAGTCATTATAGTGAAAGAGCAAAGGAGAGAAAAAGACATCATTTGATGCATGGAAGTTGTGTCTAAATAAGAGAAACGGAAAAGGGCATGAATTTCGACAAGTCAAATGAGGAGCCATTACAAGGCAGGCAGAAACGATCATGAAGGACAACTTGCTGAAGGCATAAAAAGCAATAATAAAATCTTTACTCCCCAACACGTCCCCAGCTGCGGTAGGATGGGTGTGTGGCAGGCGTCTGTTCCACGTTCCCAGGATGCTCAGGGAAGAGTGAGGTTTGGGAAGGTCACGGGATGGGAGTGCGTCCACGCTGCTGTCCCCAAGGTGAGGACGCTGTGCCTCTGGACAGATGTGTGAAACTGGGGAGTTTCGCAGGGGGTGAGGCTGGCGGCTGGATGTACCTGCTCAGCTCTGGCAGGCGGTGCCAGCGGGGAGCCCCCCGTGCTCTGCCCAAAATGTTATCAAGCACCAAGGAGGAGCAGAGCAAGGTCCGTGGCAGGGACCGCACGGCAGCCTGGCTGGAGGGTGAAGTGGCCGATGGCGTTTTCTGTGGGCAAGGACAGAAAGATGCACGCGGGGAGGAAAACGCTCACCCGGGGAACCACGGTGAGGTCCCTGCGGAGAGCTTTCTGGTGCGCCAGTTCTCAGCGGCGATGGGGAAGGGGATTAACCCAAGCCGACCTTCCCCAATCGGGAACACAGCTCCTCTCCCCGTGTCCTGTTAGAAAAAAGCTTTGTCATCCAGGAATCTCCCGGGGCTGAGCTGGCCAGCCCTATTGCTGATAGCCGAAGAGGAGACTGGAAGGCAAACCTTTCCCAGAAGCTCATCAGTTAACCCAAGTGAATCTAAAACCTTCATTAAACGAAGGAGAGCGGGATCCTGCCCTGAGAGTGCGTCTGCGCAGAGGGAGGTCCCGGTGCCTCGGGCACGGGGATGCGCAGCCAGGGCTCCTGCTCCTGCCCCGTCTCTTACCATCGATGTCTTCGAGCAGGCAAACAAACAAAAGATTATTATTTTCTTTAACTGCTGGAATTGTATTAATTTAAACGGATAAACTCAATCAGCGAAGCTCATTAATTTCTAGCACGTGGCTTATTTAGGCCGATTCTGGCTGCTCCAGCGCTCGTTTCGCTATCATAGGAATGTCAATTACCTTTTAAAATAAAAAAATCAATGTTTATTCACTGTTAAAGATAAAACATGAAACGCTTTCCTTAGACGTGCTGTTGAGCGCTCTCCTCCCCAGCCTGATCCAAGGGCTCCCGGCGTTGGTGGCCGGCTGCCTATTGCCACCGGTGTCCCACGCAGGGGATGGCAGCGCGTTGGCTCCCCTGCAGGGAAGGGGCCACCCTGGGCCGCTGTGCTCCCCACAGCCCCCTGCGCCTTCCTACCCCATCCTGGCCGGGAAAGCCTGGCATCTTCCCGGGGGCCGGGTTTGCGGCACGGCGTTTCCCTGCCATGAGTTCCAATGATGCGGAGGGATGGAGGGAAGAAGGAAACGCAGGGGAGCGCAGGGGGAGACCCTGGAAGGCATCTCCCGTGCATTACCTGATTACTTTTATAATGAGAAAAACAAAGCTAAACCCTGGAAGCAGCGTGCTAGAAATTACCCACCATTTTCAAACTTTCTTTCCTCCTCTATTATTCAGAATTGTTTTGCTTTACTGAACTGCCTTGTGTAGGTTGCAACAACCCCACAGATTCCAGAATGGGAGATGATGAGTCACTGTCAAAATGTAGATTTTTATATATTTTTTTTTTATTTTTTTTTTTTCCTTTTAGCAATGCTGAGGGAGTAAAGTCTCTGTAACACACGCTGATTGCCGGCACCTTGCAGGCTAAAACTGGCAGAAGCTCCCAGCCCACCCGTGGGTGCGAGTGCCGGGGCTGTGCCCACCGCTGCCCCGACGGGTCCCCCGCGGGGATGCCCATCGCGGGCAGTGCGGAGCTGGGGGCTGCTCCCCAAACCCCGCCGAGCTGTTGGGGACACTGCGGGGGGAGGGCGGGGGGGCTCAGTTCTTGAACACGCTGCTGTGCGTGTGTTCAGACGTGTGCTTGCGCTCGCCTCGACGTCCAGCCGGCACCGCAGAGCCCACCTCTGCCACCTCCTCGCTGTTGCGCTCGTTCCGTTTGACTTGGGGTTTTTCCACTGGGTTTTTTTTTTTTTACAACAGGAAAAAAAAAAATCCTTCAGAAAAGGCATATCTGTGTAGGTGACTGCTCAGACACAAACCGCCACCGCAGAGAGGGGGAGAGAGTGTGAAGTAGAGATGAAGCCAGATTACGCCGGTACCCTGGTGGGAAGCTGGTGTGGGGCTGCTGGGGGCGATGTGGATGTGCTGGGGGCGAGAACTCGGTCCTGGGGAGGAGGATTCATCCCGCTGGCAGGCAGTGGGGAGCCCAGCATCCATCCCAACAAGGAGAGAGCTGCTGGATATGGAGAGTAACATGGAGCAAGGGGAGGTTTAACCCAACACACAGGTTTTGCCGTCATTTCGCTGCTCTCTGGTGGAGTTTAAGCAAACAGATGCGTGCATAGAGCGGTGACAGCCTATGGGCTGAAGGGTCACAAAACCAATTTGATGGCAAGGAGCGGTCATTCGCGTGGTTCCCTGAGGTTTCCCTGGTTTGGGGAGGAGAGCAGACCCCTTCCCAAGGCGGCTGCATTGGGCAGTGTCCCTGGCTTGAGCATCTCTTCCCAGCTGGCTTGCTCTGAGCCATGGGTCTGGGGTGTCTGTAGCCATCCCACCGGCCTTCCCTGGTGCTTGTGTGGTCTTTGAAACTGGGCTATATAAAAGACTTTGCCGTGTGGGAGGTGAACAAGATGCTGGGGGGTGGCTGGGACCCCAGCAGCCTTTCCTAGGGACACGGGACACAGCTGCCGCTCGGTGCCAGTGCTCCCGTTCCGGCTGAGCTGAGCCCTGTGTGGTGGCCGAGGGTCTCTGGGTGATGGCCAGGTCTAACACGGACCTGAAACCCTGGAGCTTTGCAACCTCACACCGGGGACTTTGTGCAAAGAGCCTCAGGATCCCTTGCAGAGCGTGAAGCTGGGGAAGGGAAAAGGAGTAAAGATGAATTTCTTTCCATCTCTCCAAGCATCTGGGAGGTGGGTGGGAGGTAAAAAAAGATGAGCCCTGAAGTTTTAATTCCTCGGAGATATTTAGGTATCTTGCTCTTGTTACTCAAGGGAGTGCAGAGCCTGAGTGTCTCTGAGGATGTGCCACGGCTCGTACCCCAGCACTTGCCAGCTAAGCTTGGACCTCTCATTCTTCAACGAATATTGATTTTTCAGAGAACTTAAACCATAATGACCCCACCACTTCCTCCAAACGGGTTTGACGTGACAAGGTGTCTTTAGGAAGGCCATTGCTGTAAACCACAACTTAGGAGATAACTCACTTGAATTTATCGGGAGGAGCAGAGCTGAGGGCTGGAATGTGACCTTGCCCCAGGACTTCTCCTGGCCGAGCCAACCAACGTGAAGGGAGAGAAGAATTTTGTTCCTAAATAAGAACAGCGTTAGCTCATCTTCCCGAGCCTGGGTCTTAGTTTGCACACTGAGCAGTAACAACCAGAATAGTGCCTGGAAAACTGTTCCACTGGATGAAAAGTAATGAGATTTCAAAACCATAACTAGAGCTCTTTAGTCTTCTGGCTCTCCGGGTTAGGATTGGTATTCTTAGCCATATTTCCGCTGTCATGAGACTCGTACTTCCCTCGCAACTCTCCCCCCCCCCCAGCTCTCCCTGGGGAAAAGAGCTTTGAGAGGAAAAAAGACCTGAGATCAAATCAATTAATTGCCTTTGCATTCTCCAATAAGCGCAGTGCAGAGAGTACGTACATCGAAATAGGAATGAACTAAAGCAGCAGCGACAAACCCCTGCTGAAATGAAACATTCCCCTGTGTAAGGCAGCCCTTGTCCGGGGGAGAAGGGGTGACTCGCAGGAGGCAGGCGTTAGTCACGTTATTTAACGTGCAGCGCGGGGATGCTCTGATCTGGTGGGGATGAGAGGGATCGAAGAATCACGCAGAGCACGGGATGAAAAACAGCCCCGCGGGAGGGGAAGGGAAGGGATGCCTTTACAAAACCGGCGAAAGCGAAATGTGTTACATGAGTTCATCTTTTCCAAATCAAATCCGATGTTACCTAAAAGGCAGGGCTCGCTGCGGTGAGCCTGGAGCCATCGGGCAGGGATGCGCTGCATGGCAGATGGTCCCATTGCCGCGTACGGTGCTTACATGTGGAAAATGCCCTGGGAGATTCGCCAACTGGAGAGGGCTTTCCTGCGGTGCCTGGGGACGCTCAGGGTGCCCCTGCATTAAAGCGGGACCGCTAAATCGAGAGCTTGAACTGAAGCTCGCTGAGACTGGTGCAGAGCGTGGCTGGATGCTGCTCTGCTGCTGGCCAAGGGTTTGTGGCAGCTGTGGAGGATGAGGAGAGAGGTGGCACCTAACTGATGGCAGAGCTGGGGTTACTCACGCTGACCCTGCTGTGGCACGGTGCCCCCGGCACCCCCCAAGGCAGGAGGGACAGGGAGAGGCTTCCTGCGGGGCTGGGGTGGCTCAGCTCCTGGCTGGGCTCCTCCAGCCGCTCCTCTGCGTGGGAGCTGCTTGCCGATCAGTGTGGAAGGTGCTGGGGCTGCACCCGCGGCCACGGGGAGGGTCGGGAGCTGCTGGGTGCTCAGCTACGTGGCAGAGGTTTGAATCCAGCCTGGGCAGGGAGCGCGATGCCGCACCGCACAGCTGTGCGTTTGAAGGACACGCTGGTCCTGGCCATCCCCATGCCACCGTGGGCGCCTCATCCATGGATGGAGGACGTGGCTGAGCCCCAGCTCCCCACCTGCTCAGTCGGTCTCACCCCGGCACTCACGCGGGGTGATGTTACTGCTGTGTTGGCTGATTTTTCAGACTTCAACATACCGGCACTCCGGGGCTGCACCTCCCCTCCCTGGGCGCGGCAGAGGTGTTTCCCGCTGTCGGTGGGTCCGCGCTGCCAGCCCCCCCTGGAGCCCCCTGCCCCTGGGGCTGGCAGCTGCGTTGGCCACGGGAGAGCACCGAGGCGGCGGCGGGTTGTGCATCCACGGATGCTCCTGTGGGGAAGAGGGGAGGAACGCGGAACAGGGGGAACATGTAACGTGACAGAGTGTTATCTTGCAGGCTTTGCTGCTGGCACTTGTCCAGGTGCTTCAAACCATTGTTTCCGTGGATTGTTGCCAGTTGCTGTTGGCCGAGCACCGTCCCTGCCTGTTTGAGCATCTGGGGGACCCTGGAGTGTGTGCTTGTGTGGGGCAGCCGTGTGTGCTGGGTGGGGCCCTTCCAGGACCCTGCAGGAGGAGTCTGGTTCCTCGGAACAGAAAAAGGTGAAGGGAGAAGAAAAGGTGAAGGGAGAAGCTGTCCCGTGCTGGGGTGGGTGAGGGGAGGCAGTGCCGGCTGGCACAGCCCTGCTTCCAGGCTCCGGAGCGGGGCTGCATGAGCCACCGTGAGCAGAGCTGGCTGCTGCCACGTCGGGGCTCCAGGCAGGGAAGTGCAGTGATAAGCTAAGTTGGCTAATCAGGATTCACACTAATAGGGAGAGAAAATTACCCAGATCTACCACAGAGACAGCTGAGCGGGGAATGAATAACCGCAGCAGCACGCTGCCTTTGCTGGCGCTCTCCCGGCCAGCAGATGAATTAAACCCAAGGTGGTGTGACTCATGCACGCAGCGCGGAGTTGTGTTGCGGGCATGGGCATCACCTGGGGAAAATTACTCGCAAGCAGGTTGGGATGTGCCAAAACCAGCAGCCCGGCTGGTGGGAGCTCTGCCCTTCCTCCTCCTCCAGGGGAGAGGAGCCTGACCACTGGTGAACGGTGGCTGTGGGGGGAGGCAGCAGCCCCCCGGCCATCCTCTCTGTACAGCACGAGTCATGCTGGGTGCTGTGCCTGGGACAAGGGCTCACAGCTGGGTGCTGTCAAGGGGCATGGTGCCGCCCTGGAGAGGCGTTAGTGGGAGCTGAGGCTTTGGGTGCCCCGAGCAAGCAGCTGAGCCCGTACCCGAGCCCGGCCAGCATCCCGAGTCCTGTGCTGGCCAGTCCTTCCCAGCTGATTTCTGCATGCAGCTAGCCCCGGTGTCGGGCAAGGCTCGAGCCCCAGGAGCTGGGGGCATCTTGTGCCTGAGCTCGCACCCACGGGCTCCGTTCTGGCAGGGGGGGGGTCAGAGACAGGCGGGGAGCAGGCGATTCGGCATCGCCTCTGCCTCGAGTTCCTCGCTGAGAAAACGTGGGCAGAGGAAGGAGGCTCTAGAGTTTGAGGACTCGGACAAAACCTGCTTCTTTTATGCCTGTAATATTTTAACGCTGCTTTTACCAGGGGCTAGCTATAAAGCCAGGAGAGGAAAGCCCGGAGTTGCATCTGCCGTCACCGGGGGACGGGGACCTGGTGGCTCGGGATGTGCCGTGTGGGGTGTGAGTGCTTGCAGCCCGGCTGCTTGGGGGGCATGAGCCTCCAGCCAGGGCCGGGAGCGGCCGCCCCATCCTTCCCCGGAGCCTTTTCCAGCCGCACCTCCCCGCGGCAGGGCTCCATCCTCAGGGAGCGTTTTGGGGGTCACGGGGAGGGGGGGGGGAAGCGGGGGGGCCTTTTTGTGATTTAAGCCTTGTTGTGGTATTTGTTTGGAGGGTGGGAAGTTGTGTGTCAGGTGACTCAGCGGTTGCCATGGCGACGAGCATCGGTTAATGAACAGAGGGAGTTAAAGGAGCCAGAATAAATGTCAGAGCGTGAAATAGATGCGGTGGAGCCGGGCAGGCAGCGGGGCTGCCCCCCCCTCCCGGCGTGGGGGGGCTGGGGGCTCCCTTTGCCTTGGGGAGGGGGGCAGATTTTGCTAAACCCCCTGCCAGGTGCCGGAGCAAGCCGCAAACCTGAGATGCCGCCGTGGTTTCTCCCTCCCGCCGCTCGCCGGGGCTGCCCGGTGCTTCCCTCCGCAGCAGGACGGAGTTGGTGTTGGGTCCTGCCAAAGGCTCTGCCCTTGCCCCGAAGAAGTCGCTTGATTTATTCTTTTTTTTAAAAACTTTTTTTTTTCCATCCCATCTCCGTTGCAAAGGAGGCGTTAGGGTGGGACAGGCAGGGCTGAGGGAAGCAGAGAGGTTAAAGATCCCGGTACCTGCATCCGAACAGGGCATCCCCTCCGCTTGCAGGTGCCTCCTGTTCCAAGGCTCGCCGTCATCCCTCACGGTCACAGATTTACCTTGGACATGGTGTATGCCCCCGGGGGTCCTGGCTCATTCGGCTGCTGCTCAGGGCAGGGGGTGCCTGCCTGCCCCCCCCCCCCAGCCCAGCACTGGGTTCTGGTGGGGGCTCAGCAGCACAGGGAGCCTCAGAGAACTTCAAAGAGCTCAAACCCAAGCAAATTAGTATTCTCGTTTGCACGCTGTGCTGATGGGCTGTCTCAGACTCTAAACTCCTTTCCCACGTGGCACTAAGGGAAAGTTTCTCCCATTAATCAGATGATGAACGCTGGCTCTGCGCCCCTGCCCAGGAGGTTGCTGTGGAGGGAGATGTTCCTGCACCGCCCGGGAGTTGGTGCCTCTGGAGAAGCTCTTGCAAAATCCTGTACGCTGCCTGGGCATCCCTGGCTGACAGCAGCTTTGCAGCCATTAAATGTCAGAGAGGGCAGATGTGTCCCATCAGCAGCTCTGGGGTGCGTGGGGCAGAGCCCTGCTGGCAGGTACCGGGAGAAGGTTGGAGAAGGTGGGTGGAAAGCTGAGAGGAGGAGGAGGAGGAGAAGGTGGCTGTGCTGTGCAGCTGCCATCCTCCCCGTGCCCAGTGCCTCCTCAGCCCCGTTCGTGGCACCCGTTCTCAGCCTCCCCTTCGCCTGCAGTTCCCAAAGCAACGGGAGCAGGCGGTTCCCCCTCAGATGCCGTGTCTCCCGCTTGGATGACAGCTTGCCACCTCCAGAGCTACATCTCCAGGCTTTAATTGATGCCTGTCACGATGCTCGGCTCCCCCAAGCCCGGAGCGCAGACTGACAGCGTCCTGCTGTGCAGGACACCATGCGGGTTGGCTTTTCTTGCCTTGAGCCCTGTCCCCTGGTGGCATGTCCTTTCTGGTCCTGTGGGAGAGGGGGCAGACCCAGCGTGGCCTGACCATGTCCTCCAGCACTGGTGTCATGAGAGGGCTGCTCGTTGTGTAGGAAGAGGCTGCAGGAATTCCTCCCACCTCGCCCAGCCTGTTGCCACTCCAGGAGAAGTCACACTCCGTGCCTCAGTCTCCCCGTTTATAACATCAAGGACAGCATTTGTCAGCACTGCAGAGGAAGCATCGTGCAGACTCTTGCATTAGCGCTTGCTGCTTGCTTTGGAGAAGATGCCTCCGAATCCTGCAGACAGAAGTGTCTGCTGCCACCCCGGGGTCCTGAAGAGCCGTGTTCCCGCCCAGCACTGGGGCACGAGCCGAGCTCTGAGCCATCGCCAGCAGATATTGAGTGCGGTGCTCCGTGTCCTGGCGGGCTGCTCCAAAGTGCCACCTCCAAAGAGTAACTGAGTCCCCAGAACATCACCTACCTGAGCCTGACTTGTCCTTGGCTTTTTCCTCTCATGGCACAACTGCACGGCTTTGGCACAGGAAAGAGCTGAGCCCGAAAGCACAGCGAGGAGAAAGCCAAAGCAAACAGGCAAGCGTTTAAAGGCAAAATACGTTTGTTTTCTTTAGAGGCAGGAGGCAAAAAAAAAAAAAAAAAAAAGCCACAGAAAAAGAGCCTTTTTTTTCCCAAATGCTAAGTGGGAGGGCAGCAGATGCCAGAGCATCTGCCTCCTTCCATAGGCCTTCCAGGCGGTGTTGCCGGTGCCCACCGTGCTGGGGATGCTCTCGCCCCCACTCCCAAGTCGTGCCGTGGGAACCCACGAGAAGGAGGGGGAAGGCAACATGTGCTGAGCTCCCGGTGGGAGCAGGGCTCCCGGCGGGACCGTGCCGTGGGGTGGGTGGTGCTCCCATCCATGCCAAGCTCAGCTGTGATGCCCACCTGTGGCACTGGGTGCTTGTCCACGGCCAGGCATGGGTGTGTTTGTGCTGTGGGGGACACGTGGAAGCAGCCTGGGAATGGGGTACAGACAGGTCGTCTCGGTGACTCTGCCTCTTCTGGCCTATCCCCTCTTGAAGCAGGGCTGAGAAAGTGGCAGGAAAGGGTAAGAACTTTAGAAACTTTTTGTAGTCCTTTAAATGAACACATCTGTGCCTCCAGGAAAAAAAAAAAAGCATTTTGGAAGCTAAGCTGCGGCCCAGATGTTACTTTAGTAAACGTGCTGAGGATCCTCGTCTGCGCGGCAGCCTGTGCCCTGCGTTTGTGGCAGTAAATCAAAGCTTTCACGCAGCCGAGGGGCCGGGGCAGAGGAGCCAAACCGGGAGGACCAGGCTGGTCTCTGCGCGGTGCAGCCTCTCTGACCCCGGTGCCACTGCCATCTCCCCCAGCAGGAATTTGATGTGAAAGCAGATGAGCCCGACGTCCCAGCGCGAGCCCCGGGCTGCAGCCATGGAGCGCTTTCCCCAGTCTATCTGAATAAGGTGTTGCCTGTCCCCGAAGGCCGGGAGGTTTATTTACAGCTCCATCAATTCTCTGTCAAAGCCGATGAAGGGGTTTGCCTGGGTGGTGGGTGCTGGGAGCCAGCAAGTGCCTGCTCTGCTTCGCCTCCCCTTCACTGGGGAAAATGGGGGCCAGACGAGCCTTGCCGTGTCCATGGGTGCACCCAGGGAGGGGGGAAAGCTCAGCAGAGGCAGTGCTGGGCTCCCGACACGTCCTCGCAGCGCCGCGCAGCCGAAGAGGCTCTGCCCGTGGCCACCGTGGGGCTGCGGGGGGAGCAGGGCAGCGTGGGCATCTCCTCCCAGCTCAGCAGCGATGTTAATGGCAGGGCTTAGTTCGAGATGTAGAGGGAATCAGCAGTGCTCGGAGGGCGCAGGAGCACCGCTCCGCAGGGAGCGAACCGACCCCGGGGGCCCAGGGCAGTGTTTGGGGTGAGTGACAGCCCCCCGCCGGGGGCTGCTGCCGCGCTGGCCCCGTGCGGCACATCCAGCTCCTGCCGGGGCGGATGGGATTTGAAGGTTTCCTGGCTTGTGTCTCCCCAGGAACCTTCCGAGGAGTGTGCAAGAAAATCGACCACTTCCCCGAGGATGCGGATTACGAGCAAGACACGGCTGAGTATCTCCTCCGTGAGTCTGCTTTCCTGTGCCCCTCGGAGCTCCCTGGGGACCCCCTTGCCCCACACTGTGCTGGCATCCCTCTCCCTGTCCCCCAGCACCCAGAGCTTCACCCAGCGGTTCCCCCCCGCCTTTACTGGCAGGCGGCCGATGGGTCACAGCCCCCCCAGGCTTCCCGCAAAGCAGCGGTGACCCTCTGGGTTACCCGAGCGTGGCCATGTCACGCCGCAGTCGCGGTGTTGATGGCACATTTGTCTGGCGCTCGCTGTCCCCGTGGCTGGTCTGTCCTGGCAGCTGCTGCGCAGCCCGCACTTGTGGGGGTGCGAGGATGGCTGGGGACCAGGACCCCGCGGGTCCCTGGTGTGATGCCACAGCGGGGCTGCGTTCGTGCTGGTCCCCGTGTCTCTGCAGCCAGCCTGGATTTGCTGGCACTCACTGGGAAAGCACAATGAGCGGCTGCCGTGTGCTCTGCCAGCAGCAGCCCGGTGCAGGGAGATGGAGTAGAAACAGAGCTGGCGGCTCTCCTGGGGAAAAGCGGGATCCTCCTGCTCAAGGGGGCCAGGACAACCTCTGAGCAGGACCCGCAAGGTTTTTATGTGGGGGGAGCTGAGGATGATCCTGCAGAGAAGAGGCACCATCCCCTGCGTGCTTTGCAGACGCATGTAGAAGCGAGCGCTGGGGCACCAAGCCGCAGCGTGACAGACGCTGGGCACAAATGACGCACACCCTGACATGCAAAGCAACACGGACGTGCACCGCTGGCACGTTGACAAACGTGCACGTGTGTGATGGACCGCGAAGCCTGCACAGCCAAAAGGTTCATTTGAACACCTGAATTTCCAAGCAATAAGAACATAAGGCAGCAGAGGCACGTGGCAGCCTTAGTGGCATTGGCGTCTCTGGGTGCTGTCTGAGACGCTGGGGCTGGGAGGAATCCCCGGGGATGAAGTGACACCCGGCGCCCATCGCCCTGTGCTCAGCCCCGATCCCCGGGCTGAGCAATGGCCCCCGCCTCATGCAGCTGCTGCTCATCCAGATGTTGCTCTGAACTCCCCATTTTCGAACTCTGCAGGGAGCCATCAGCTCTGCTCACCCATCTAAGAGGGGAATGCGATTAATGGAATTGGTTTGCCATTTTAGCAGATTAGCGTTTAAGTTCTTCTCCCACCCCCTCCCACATTTAAAACAAAAAGTCTATTTTAAAGCCCCCAGAATGGCATTTTAATGGGGCTTCTCTGTATTTCTGTGCTTTTAATAAAGGCCCTAATAGGGGGATGAGAGCCCAAACCAAGGCAGAGTGTATTTTCAGTGGAGCAGGTAGTGATTTGCTGCATTAATTACCCTTTACTGTCATTTTGGAAGCTGAACTTCGGATAGGCCACGCAGAAAAGGCCCTTCTTTGTGTAGCTCTTGGTCAGTGAGCCCTGAGCATGCAGAGACAGGTTCTGCTGGAGCTAATCCCTTTGGGATAGAGCCCAGTGCCAGGGCCACAGCATCACACATGGTGGGCTCGGGGTCCTGGGCTTTGTGTTCATTTTGATGATGTTCCTCCCCCGTATCAGCAAAACACTTTGTTGCTGAACTTTAGGTGTGTTAGTAAATTGTTGATGTTTGAAGCAACTGCAATACTTTGGGGACGCGAGGGACACAACCCTTGTGGTTGGCAGTACTGTTCCTCGCCAGCCTGCTGAGATCTGGGGGGTTTCTGCAATCCCTCGGCTCCAGAGTCAAGTCCATAGCCTAAACCCGTGGATGGTGTGTTTGGTAACGGCAAGGTAAATAGCTAGTGCTGACTGTGTGACAAGACCAGAAGAAATAAATCCTTGAAATAGCGGGCGGGGGGGAAGAAATTCAGGGTTTAAACTATTTTTTGTGGTGGGAGGCCTGAATCACAGGGTTTGCAGGGCTGATGCTGTGCTCCGGGGCAAGCTCGGAGCAGAGCAGCCTGGGGACAGGCAGAGGATGCACAGGAGGAGCTGGTGATGGGTCTCCCCCATCCCTTGCGGCAGCACCCCAGGGTGGCGTTGGAACGGTTCTTCCTGGGTGCTGGTATTGGTGTGGGAGACGCCGGCAGCACCCGCCGCAGGAGCGACGTCGGGGACCAACCCTGCCCTGCTCCCTGTCCCACAGGTGCGGTGAGAGCATCCAGCATCTTCCCCATCCTCAGCGTGGGTCTGCTGTTCTTCGGGGGCCTCTGCGTGGCGGCCAGCGAGTTCTACAAGAGCAAACACAACGTCATCCTCAGCGCCGGCATCTTCTTCGTCTCTGCAGGTAGGAGCTGCCCGGCGGTGTTGGGAGCAGGGCGGCTCTCCTGGTGTGGAAGCGATGGGGGGGGAACACGGGGGAGCTGGAGACAGGTTGTGGGTCCTCCTGGGCCATTGGCATGGAGGGATTCTGGGGTTTGTGAGCTGTCTCGTCCCAGTGGAAAAATCCTCATCGCAGGGGAAAACCAGCAGAGGTTTCTGGCAAGCGGTCACCATGCTAGCCAACACTTTAGGCATCCACCCTGCTCTGCCTCGAGCAGTCTCCATGCAGGTGCTGCAGCCCAGGAGGGGCTCCCGGAGCGCAGCTGTCCCACTGGGGGAGCACCCGGCCCTGGGGCAGGTTTTGGGGGTCTCTGCCCTCCATCACTGCCAAGCAGCAGGTTTTGGGACCAGGTGAGGTCAGGCGCTCGACTGGCAGCACCAGGGACTGGGCAGAGGGGCTGCCACAGTCCTACAGGGAAAAATCACTCTCCCTTGAGAGGCTGTTCCTTCTGGATTACTCATTTCTCTGTGCACTGTTCCCCAACACTTCCACTGATTATCGTATGACAATGTCTTTGTCTCAAGGAACTGCTCTATTTTGTGTTTTTTCTTCTCCCTACAAAGAGACAAATTACTCTCGCTCTTTTGGCTGGCAGGAGCTGCTGATGCAGATGAGAAAACAACAGAAAGAACATAATCGATTCATTAAGTAAATCCAGGAATACATCAGCCACTCCCCCGCCCTGCGGCACAGCCCCACGGTGCTGCTGGCGGTGCAAAAACTGCCCGGATCCCAAATAAAGCCTCCAACCTCCACCAGAAATGGAAAGAGATGGAGCCATTCCCGCTTCCCTGCGTTCCCAGGGCTGTGGTGAGCCGGGGTGTGTGCCGGAGGGATCCCCTCCGTGCCCCGTGGGTTGGCTCTGCTCCAGCCACAGCCCCGGCACTGGCTGGGCTCCTGCAGTCCATTGCTTGGAGAGCAGCTCTGCAAAGCAGAACCAGGTCTTGAAATGTCCCTCTTCTAAACAAAATAGCGGTTGTTCCTCCTGCTCCTTCACTGTACGTGACTATACACATATACTGGGTTCATGTGAATATATGGATGTATACCGGGGACAGCAGCAGAGGTCTGTGAGGGGTTTTTGTCCCCGGTGTGCTGGGAGGTGTGTTGGTTCCCCATGGGGATGTGGCCGTGGCCTCCGGCACTGTCCCCGCCTGCCGGGCACCCTGCGGGTCCTGGTGGGCAGGAGAAGGGCTGGGCTCCTCCAGCCAGTGTCCCTCCGCTCCCAGGAGTAGATTGGGGTGCTGCTGTTCTTCATCTCTCTGCTGCCACTCAAGCGAGCGTCTCTCCCTCTCGTCCCCGCCTAAAGGTCTCAGCAACATCATCGGGATAATAGTCTACATCTCGGCCAACGCGGGGGACCCAGGGCAGAGCGACTCCAAGAAGAGCTACTCCTACGGCTGGTCCTTCTACTTCGGAGCCCTGTCCTTCATCATCGCCGAGATGGTGGGGGTGATCGCCGTGCACATGTACATCGAGAAGCACCGCCAGATCCGTGCCAAGTCCCACTCGGAGCTGCTGAAGAAGTCGGCCTTCACCCGCCTTCCCCCCTACAGGTACCGCTTCCGCCGGCGGTCCAGCTCCCGCTCCACCGAGCCCCGGTCCCGGGACATGTCACCCGTCAGCAAGGGGTTCAGCACCATCCCCTCCACCGACATCTCCATGTTCACCCTCTCCAGGGATCCTTCCAAGGTCACCATGGGGACGCTGCTCAACTCGGAGCGGGACCACGGTTTTTTACAGGTCCATAACTCCATCCCCAAAGAGTTCAAGGAGTCTTTGCACAACAACCCGGCCAACAGACGAACCACGCCGGTCTGAGGCGAGCAGGGGCATTTTGTCAGGCTGCATGACATCATCCTCGTGACGGTGTAACCCGTGAAATCCTGTTTTTAAGGACAAACCCAGATGGCTTCCCGTGCCCCTACCCGCGGGGCTGGTTTTTCACTCCCGAAATGCCACTGGCCAGGCCAGGCCACTGCGCCCACGGTGGGACCGGGACCCCCGCGGCCCTGCCTCCCCGGCGGGGAGGGGACGGGGGCTGCACTGTGACCCTGGCCGTGGTGCCCCCGCGGACTGAGCGGGGCTTCCATCACCACCCCGGACAGTGGCTTCCCGAGGTCTCCATCGTTAATGTTGATCATAATCGCAGTGTTACCTTAGCTGTATGTCCCATGGAAATGCTGGCGATAGCCCTGTCTGTGAGAATCCTTAATCTGGTAGTTACATTTAAGCGAAATTGCCTGGAAGTCCGGAGTTTGAAGCACTGAGTCGGTGCCGTAGCGAGTGCTCGTGTTGCGAAACCCCTTTCCCTGTCGTGGTGGATGGAGTGCTCGGGCTGGGTTTCTCTATGGCGTTTCGTGCATGCATTAAATAGCTTGGAATTCAATTTTGTCATGTCGGGTTGGAAGAAACATCCTTTTGCAATTTTCTGTGGTCTTGAAAGGGCTTCTTTCTTTCTTCCTTTCTTTCCTTTTTTCTTCCTTTGGTGCATTCAGGCCATGAAAGGACTCAGGAGCAGAATTCCTCCAATGACTGGTAGCAATTAGCCAGCGTTTAATTAACCTCTAATGTTGCAAGAAAATGAATTAATTCCCTAAAATTAATACACACGCAGTCACAAATTATTGTCTGGGCGCAACGAAGGAGGCAACGCTTGACCTGGTGGTACTGCAGGAGAAACTGGGTTGGTGGCCGGGCTGCCGGCCGCGGGCTGCGTGCGGATGGTGTATGATTCTATAATGGCTGGGAGATTGATGAGAAAAATAACAATAAAATCGTCCAGTTTGGCAAGCAAGTTACTTGGCTGAATAGGTCGCACTGACCTTGCTGCGGGCAGCTGGCAAACCGCATGCTGTGACCCACGGGTGTTTTACGGCAGCCTCGACATCTCCTGTAGCTGCGTGGGGTGCCTGGGGTCAGGGCTCCCTGGCTGCAGGGGGTCTGGGGGAGCAGCCTCCACCTCGGACCCCACCTCGTTCTCCTGCCCTGGTTCGTGTAGCGGGGTGGCTGGTGGGGTGCCTGGGACACTGCGGGGTGGGGGGCTCCATGTGCAGCCCCCCGAGCCTGAGCACCGGCAGGGTGAGCGCCGCAAGGAGAGTGGCTCAGAAAGCCATTTCCCCCAAAAGGTGCTGCGGTGGGGTGACGTCCCCTCCCCGGGGGCAGCCGGGCATCCTGGGGCAGTTGTGGTGAGACCCCTCTGCCAGGGAAATGCCGAGTTGGAGCCAACTTCAGGTCCTCCTTGGGGACCACCTCTCCCAGCTGCGCTCCCTCTGGGCGTTTGCCTGCGGGGTCTCAGCGCGTGCCTGTCCCCTCCGAGCCGCTTGTCAGGGACGTGCCAGCTGCCCGCGCGGGGTGACAACCAGGGGATGGTGTGGGCCGTCAGGGAGCAGATCAGTCTCTAAATGCCAAGGCGTATGCGTGCAGCCGGAGGTTTGGCTTTAAACGCTGAGCCGCCTTCTCTCGCCGGAACAGAGCTCGGCTAAACGGGAAGTGGTTTTGAAGTAGCCGGTCTTACAATTTGACGTGTCGCTTAATTGAAATCTTATTTAACCTTCTAGCAAAAGCGATGGATTCCCACGGAGTCCCTGGGGGGGGCTCATTAGGCAGCGGCAGGTAATCCGGGGCCAGCGGAGCTCTCATTTACTCGTGCTCTCTGCAGAAGGGAAACATCTGGTGCCCGATGCGCGTTCCTTTGAGCAGCCTTGCCCTGGGTCTCCCAGACGGAGCATGGCCGGTCGTGGGGCATGTCCTAATCTTTCCTGGGAATAGCAGGTTGCTGCGGGAAGCCCGTTGCGGGAGCTCTGCTGGAGCGAAATCCCCTCTGGAGCCCCTCAAACAGCCCCGGCAAGGGCCGTCTGCCCCTCGGCAGGTCCTGGCTGCCTGGGGCTGCAGACTGCGTGCAGGTCCTTCATCTCCCTCACTGCTCCTATTGCGAAGGGGGGGTTGTGTGAGAAGACTGATTCAGATGCTAATTAGGCCTCTTAATTGCCACAGTTGCTGATTGCATGTATTAAAAACAGTTGAGGAAGCGTAGCACTCCCGGTTTTAGGGAAATACTTAAAAACAAAGTAGTGAAAGGACTGGCTGTGTAAAACGTGGAATAGGCTGCATTTTAACTTACCTGGCGTGGGATTGCTGGTTTGGCCAGGGCTCCTGCCCGGCTGCCTCCCGCAGCCTCTCCCAACGGGACCTGCCCTGTGACAACAGCGTCGCAGCAAATGCAGGCTTTGCTTTATTGACGTATTAAGGCACCCCAGAGCTCTGACTGTCCTTGACAAAGATCTGAAGTTAAATCCCTACCGATAATTAATCCGTCAATCTCGCTAGGGAGGTCTGCGCGCTCAGGCGGAGCCCCCCAGCCCTGCCGCTTCCCGGGACGGGAGCGCTGGGACCGTCGGTTCCCAGCCAGGCCCGGGGAAGGAGGGATGCTCGGAGGGGAAACTCCGATGGGCTGATTGCCGGGATCGATGCCTGTGGAGCAGAGCTTTTAAGCAGATCATTAGAGACTCTGATCATGAAAGCCACACCGAGACCTTCATTTACCGTCCCCCCGTGCCGGCGGTGTTAGCCGCAGCGGTGCCGACCCGGGTTATGGGGCTGCGGGCAGGGGTCTTGCTCCGGCTGCTCCGACACCGTGCTGAGCAGCCCCTTCAGAGCCCAGCTGCGAAGGCATCACCAACCCCTAGATTTTATACATGTGCACACTTTGTGCCTTAAAGGAAAGATGTTTGGTTTGGGTTTTTTTTTTCCAGAATTAAATGTCCAGAGGGTGGGGTCTGGCTGATTCGCTGAGTGCTGCGGGTGAGGAACCCTGTTTGTCTCCATCACACAAAGCAAAGCACGGGAACAGAGCACGTTTCTTAATTAAACCCAAACCCCGCACCAGCAGCAGCAAAGCCCTGACTGTGCGGGAGGCCCCTTTCTGGGCGGTGGGCTTTGCCCCCGGGGCAGCACGGAGCCGGGTGCCGTTTGAGCCCTCCTTGGCAGGACGGGTGGCTGTCCCTGTCCCTGGGGCAGGGCTGGCTCCTGACATCCCTGAGGTAGTTGCCAGGAAGACGCCTGACCAGCTGCAGATAAATGAACTCCTGCAGCACAGCAAGTGTGGATAATACAACTGGAAGTGGTTTTATCATTATCCATACTGCCATCGCTACATAGTTATTGCCATCGCAGCAGTAAATCGGAGCAACCATGTATTAGGGACCAGGATGCTGCCATGCCATGGCCTGTGTACACGCAGGACACTGTGCCTGTGTCATTAAAGCCACATTCAGGGCAATTTGTGGTGCCGGTGTTTTTCTTGAGGGCCAGCGAGGCAGGAGATATGTTGGGAAACGATTTTACTTCGTTTCAAAGAGAGGATTGATTTTTCTGAAGTTAACCAAGTTATTCCTTAAGTAATTGAAAAGAAGCAGGAGGTGCCCCAGGACGTGTGCTGGCTGTCACCTTCCCCTGCGCTGTGCTGGGTGCCACGAGGCAGGGGGGTGCTGGAGAGACAGACAGCAAACAGGTTTCTCTTACTTGTGGCTAAATTTACGACCTGAAGCTGTTTGTTTCTGAGGCAGCTTAACTCCAGCCACTGCTCCTTCTAGTGACATTGCCCTTTAGTTCCCACCTCCGCGACTCGTCTCGGTCCCGCAGCTGGCTCGCTGCAGGGCTGGCGGTGTAAAGCATCTCCAGTGCCAGTCAGGTGAGTGGGGAGGGGACCCCTAGAGCTGCTGCATCAGTGGTGCCTTTGGTGTTGTACAGCATCCGCGTGAGGAGCTCCTGAACAGAACGAATGGAATGGAATGGATTAGAATAGAATAGAATAAAATATTTCAGTTGTAAGGGACCTACAATAATCGTCTAGTCCAACTGCCTGACTGCTTCAGGGCTGACCAAAAGTTGAAACATGTTATTAAAGACATTGTCCAAATGCCTCTTAAACGCAGACAGGCTTGGGGCATCGGCCACCTCTTTAGGAAGCCTGTTCCAGTGTTTGGCCACCCTCTGGGTAAAGAAGTGCTTCCTAATGTCCAGTTGGAACTTCCCCTGGCGCAGCTTTGCACTGTTCCTGGATACCAGGGAGAAGAGACCGGCACCTCCCTCCCCGCATCCCTGCCTCAGGAAGCTGCAGAGCGCCGTGGTCCCACGCACGGAGGGGACCGAGTGGCTGGGCAATACGCGGCCAGGACCATAGCGCTCGTCATCAAATTGTTCCACGATGGCACGCGGCCGAGCCAGGCAAAGTGTCCAATGCCAGCCTGGGGAGAGGGGAGGGCGCGGGGGCACTGTCGCACGGGGGCTGGCAGCTCCGCAGCTGTAGAACTGCCCGAGCCCCTTCGCGTGGCAGCGCTGGGACCCGTCTGCAGCCCCCCGGGGCGAAGTGGGGCCATTTGGTGATGAAGGGAGAGCGGGCAGCTGGTGATTGAAGGTGTTTACTGCCACGTGTAATATCTTTCCTTCGTGCGATGTCTTTCCCCTGGAAGAGAAAATCAATACCCAGGCTAAATCTGGAGGCTTCAATATTTTTCAGAGAAGTGCAAATCAATATGGATTTCTTAACAAGTTTAATTTCAATACCTGAAAGTGCACATTCTGCCTATTTCCTGACCTTTCCAATCCTTCGGGGAGGAAGATTTAAAAGATTTGTTCAAATTCAACGAATTGAATCAGCAAATGCCCCATTACCTTGTTTTCTTTCCGCCCGACCTTGATAAACAATATGATAGCCCATCCTCATTGTGTGGCTCCCGGCGCTTCGCCCAGCGCTGTTCCCGACGCCAGCCGTGCCATCCCACCGGCGAGGGCAAGCTGAGGCACGGCTCCCTGTGCCAATGCCCATAGCCAGCTGCACCACGGGCACAGCAGCCCAGGGCGGTGATGAAGGGGTTGGTGTCATGTCCAGAGGCACCCGCTCCCCCTTCTCTGAGTCCCAGCGGTCCCACGTCACAGAAAGGAACCCGACCCTACGCTTGCTTCTGAGCAGCCTGATTTAAGGGTGCTGCAGTGCTCTGTGTTTATCCCACAGTGCCTTGATGCGGTTTTAGATCATCGTGTGATCACTGTAAAAAGCACAAAATGAGCGGAAGCTTGAAGGCTCGTCTGGCTGGAGGAAGAGACTTCAGGTAATTTAGTCATTGCCCTTGGAACAATCCCGCTGGCCGGACAAAGCAAAGACCATCTATCCAGTTACGGTACTACAGCAAACGTGGCCGCCAAGGTCAACGCCTGGTGTTGCGATGTCAAATAATGGGTTACCTGCAGCTGACGGTGGGTAAAGCGGGACCCGGCATCGGGGGGGACACAGGCACGGCTGGGGGCTGGGTGCAGCCCCGTGGGTGCAGAGGGACCCAGCTATCGCAAGGGGAACTGGAGATGGCTTTCCAGTCATTGCTGGGGCTTTGGTTTGCTGGTAATCGTGGGCTTACGGTCCTGTTTACCTCTCAAGGGAGGTTTTTAATTACTGTATTGGTGCTGTAACAGACAGAAACCCAATGGCGAACCGCCTGCTATCAGCCTGCGCTCGCACGAAGAGCCCTGGCGGGGAGATGTCAGCTGGGTCGTGTCTGCAGCAGGTGGCTTTCCTTCTCACCCCTTTTTCCCCCAAGTCCAAATCTCCGGCGGGATAAACATACAGCCTTCCCCCATGGTTTGCTGCAAGGGGAGCTCCCTCCGTCTGCGTTCCTGCAGAGCCAGCCGCCTCTTTGGCTGTTCATTTCTCGGCGTTGTCCTTTGCCCTTTCTTCCTTTGATTTGTGGGGGGTTTTTTACTGTTTGCAATAGCTCATGAAAGCCTAGGTAAGTCCAAGAAATTTATATCGCATGTTTATTATTTACTTGATGGACAGTAATGGCTTCTGCGGTGCCATTGCTATATGTCATCTAAATCCAAATGCTGAGATGCTTTAAAGGGCAGCCTTTCATTCAGGGGCTGGAATAGCTTCTCCGGCATCGTTACCATCCGCCGTGAGTGCCTGCGCACCCATAAATCTTGGGCTGACCACAGCCACTAAACCCAGCTCTTAAAAGTTCCCTAGAAATTTTTCAGCAAATGAGACTTTCACCTGCTTGCACAGTAAAGTCTCTTTGCTGATATACTCTTGTCCCTCTGTCCTCGGCCTCCTTCTAGCCACTAGAGGAGAAAAGCCCCCTTGGCCCACCTGAGTTTGTTAGAGAAGGTCCCTGTGAGCTGGGGGTGTTTCAGGAGGGTGGGGGACGGGCGCTGTGTCCTGCGGCTGCATCTCTGGGGCTGCCCCGGAGAGCCAGGGGAACCCCCCTCGGTGCTTCCTGATGGGTACCCTGGGAACGCCACGGGGAACAGTGAGGCAGGTAAGTGCAATTAGTAATTAATTATTGCTGGTTCTTATTGCTTGCTCCTGGCGGTGGCTGCAGCCCCAGGGTCGTAGGCTGGCCACTGGTGGCTTTTGTAGACCTGCGAGTCCTCAGCTACAGCAAAGCCTAACACGGGGCGGAGGGCTCACGACAGAGCTCTCACTATGCTACATCCCTCGTGCAGGTTTTTCATGGTCTTGGGGGCTTCCAGGAGGTCAAATCTTTCAGGAAACAGCTGGAAATAAAAGCACTGGCCCCTGCGGCTATTGCATGCCGCTGGGCAGCCCACTGGTGCCAGCGCTGCTGCAGGAACTCCCTCGGGGTCCCACGAGCGGGGGTGTGCGCTCCCAGAGGGGAATAACAGGTGGGCGACATGTCGGCTGGTGTTAGCCAGCGGGGACCTGCCAAACCCCATCTCACCCTGCCGGGAACCCAGCACAGGCGATGCTGCGAAGCTGTGAGAACGCACGGGAGTCACTGGCGTTGGTGTCCCTGGTGACAAGCCCCCGGACAGCATCAGAGGGAGCAGAGTTATGGGGGCGTTTGTATGTGCCACTTCTCTGAGGTGCCACCTTGCACAGATGCCAGATGAGATTTTTTTTTTAAGTCAAGCAGTCTCTTCCCTTTTTCTTGATAAGCTGGTTTCTGTCACTGGTCAGAAGGAGCCTGACGAGGATTTGAAGTATTCCAGGCTTGCTGTCACCATGCCCAGTGCAGGACAAGGCTGATAACAAATGGTGCTGGGATTGCACATACTGTCCTCCCTTTCCGTCTTTTTGGGGGTTTGTTGTTACAATTTTTGGATGGTCTCTGCAGGCTCAGCATCCTCCTGCCACCAGGCTTGGTCACGTCCAGGGGCATCAGCCTGAACAACCACAAACAGAGCCGTAGGTGCAAGGAAGGACAGGAATTTGCATTATATGTAGTACAGGCGATCTGATTTGCAAAGTTTGTGTCTAAATGAAGAGAGGATCGAATTTACCAGTAACTGAAGCGAGCAGAAGACTCCGTGTCCTTGCTCACGTGAACCTCCTCCCTAAGGCCAAGCGGGCTGCACCTTTCTGCTCGCTTTTTGCCCATTTGCAGTGGGGTTTGGCTCTCCTATTAAGCAACTTTCTGTCCATCCTCTTTGGTTTCCTTAGTTACTCTCCTTCCTTCCAGCCTCATTAGCATTCACACCGCTGTCACAGCTCGGGCTGTCTCCCGCGCCAGCAGAGACGCGGGCAGTGCCAGCAGCCGGGAACAGGAGAGCCCGGACCCCGCAGGAGGGTCCACCGCCAGCCCGGCGTGTCCTCTCGCCTTGCGACCAACCCCCCAAGGGGCAAGCATGCGCGTCCACGTCCGCCTTGTTGCAAAAGTCCACGGGGGTTGTAACATCTCTAGAAAAAGCCTGGGGAGCTGGAGGGCTTTTGCCCAGCCTGTGTTTTTTAGGAGCGCTGCCCCAGTGCCTGCTTTGCAAACCCTCTGCTGTGTGGGTCCGTGTTTCTCCACCCCACAAGCGCAGCGGGGGCTGGAGCTGCCCGGTGCAGGCAGTGCTTGGTGGCAGCTGGGACATGTGGCTCTGTCCTGGCTTGGCTTTCCTGCCCGGGCACTGTTTTGGTGCATAGCAGAAGGTGACGCTGCTCTCTACGTGCACAGCAGGTCCCCATGGGGCTGGGTGCTGCCTTCAGGAGCGTGGGACCCTCCGGTGCTGGGGGCTTCACAGCACCATCACCCTCACACTGCACTGTTGGCTCCAGCAACCAGCCTGCAACCGGGAGCTAATTAATGGGTTTCTGGACCTCTGGCCTGTGATGGCAAATTGGGGATGGAGGGGTGCAGTTCTCCTGGGAGCTGAGAAGCCGTTTGGAAGTGAAGGAGAAAAGGGAGCTTTAGCTCTGCAGCAGCGAGGGAGCTGCTGCCACCAGAGCAGTGACAGCAGCCGCGGGAGCCCCTGGCTGCCCAGGGACAGGGACAGGCACACGGGTGGGATGGGAACAGCGTGGGCAGGACCAGCTCAGGGTGGCTGAGCTGTGGCTGCCCAGTGATGGACGTGGACCTGGGCAGCCTCAGCGGGTGTGCAGGGACTGAGCTGTGTAATTTGCAGTCGAGGGGATGAGCAGCCCAGGGCTGCAGCCGCAGCGGGAGACGACAAGGTGTCATCTCATGCAATGGCAGATGCCTGCGCTGGCCACTATGAGGAGAGGTGGCGGTGGCCACTGCTCGGTGGCAATACATCAAGCATGAGAGTCAGCGGTGGGTTGGGGTGCGGTGCCAAGTCAAGCGCTTGGCGAGGGTGGAGCAAGGACAGCGTGGGAATGTCACTGGTGCTACAAAACCCTGGCAAGGACAGCAGATCTTGTGAATGGAGGCTGCAGGGGATGCTGCAGCGACAGACTCTGCTGGCCTGGGAGAGCAGGACGGGGGACGGCTGGAAGGACACTGGGGACAGGGGCGGTGAAGTCCCTGCCATCCCCAGGGGAAGACTTGGCACCTGCCCGCCCTGGCCCTTCAGTCGCCGAGTTCACGTCTGCGGTGCCACTCTCTCTTTGCAGAACTATAAAGTTTCAGCTTCTTTAAGAACCCATAGGTCCTTTGGAAAACTGCAATGAGTAGCATTAAGAAGCAACTTGGTAAGTTTATTTTGATGAAATACAATAATTATCATGCTTAGCAGCTGTTGCTATTTAAAATAAGAAAAAACGGGGCTTGCATTGAAAATGTTTTGTAAACCATGTGCACCAACAATCTGTTCCAATGAAACCAGCCATTATGGAAACGGTATAATAGCAGGAGCTCATTATGGAAAGTTAAATTGCAAATCATATTTTGTTTCAAATGAGCTAGATGAATGCATAATTTGCCTCAAAGAAATAGTTTTGTAGTTCTGATCCTCCTGCCAAGAGCTGAAGCTCTTGGGCTGCAGCTGCCGGAGTGTCCTGATTGTCCATTTCAAACTACAGGAAGTTTTGGTTTCAAAGGAAGATTTGAAGAGAGAAAGAGGGGCGGGGGGGAAGCAAAGGAAAAAAAGGCAGCACGCCGCCACCGCCTTCTGAGCTGAGCAGTTGGGAGTGCTCAGTTGGTTTCCTACGCGAGATCCCAGCGCCTGCGGGGCTGTGCAGGCTGGGTTTAAAGGAAAACAAGCCAGTAAAGGGTCTGTGCAGCCGGAGTGAGGTGGGGAGCTGGCCTTGCACCCTGGGCAGAGCACACTGTGCCGGAGCAGAACCCCGCGCTGACGGGCAGAGCCGTGCCCCGTGTCCTGCCGGGGGCTCGGGCAGGGTGAAACCCCTCTGGCTCTGCGCCGAGGGGCTGCATGCTCTGTTGGGGAACGCTTGTGTACTGCGGATGATGCTGCGGAGGCAGCCAGAGCCTGACTCCGGAGCCTCCCAGGTGTCCAACGAGCGCCCATTGTCACCTCAGGAGCCACCAGCACCTCGCAGAGCATCCGCCGGGGCTGGATCCCTGCTCCAAGCCCCTCCTGTGGGATGGCAAAGGGATAATGGCTGCAGGATGCTCCCTTCGGAGGAGCAGAGCCCTTCCCGCACCGCAGCTTGCAACACCAACTTCCAATCTAAAAATATTCCTCTCCCATATCAAGGGCATAATTTATAAACGTGAAAGCGGTTATTATCCTTTAATCACTGGCTCTGTCCCAGTGACTCCTAGCAATCCCTGCATAGTTAGCAGGCTTGCAATAAATGCCATCGGAGCTCTCTATTCAGGCTCATCCATTTTCACCAATTAAAACCAATAGTAAATACTCCAATGAGACTTTAAAGCCTCATCTACTCTTCGCCAAGGCCTGGGTGGGTGGTGAGCATCCACGGCCCATTCCCTAAGGGATCGCGGTGCCTCGGTGGCTGCCGGGGGAGCTGGTGCTGCGCTGCTGAGTGTGTAAATGCCGCACGTCCCTCTCCACGCGTCGGCAGCCTGCGGGGATGGAGCAATCCCCCCGGCTCGGCAGCGGCTCCAGCTGCAGCTACTGGTTAACAGCACGGAGGAACGGATAAACCAGCTGAGAAGAGCCTCCCCAGGAGCCCAGTTCTGTGTGGCGGGGATGTCCCCTGCATATCGATGTAAACTATGACCGCTGCGTTTTATTGCCAGCCTTAAAAAAGAGCATATGTAGTAATGAAACTTGGCAGGAGATCCCGACGCTCCCATATAAATGCTGCGGCTGAATGGGAATTGAGCAGCAAGCCCGCAGCCCGTCAGAGCCCTGGGGACGGGCAGCCAGCGCCAGGATGTGATGGTGAGAGGGAAATGCCTGATTCCAGCTGGGAAAAAGGGCAGTAGGTGGGCAGATGGGGGTTATGTTAATGACTGTCTCACTAAATGCTTGTCCCAGCAGCTCTGGGCTCCTGGGTGGGCTGTCCCCTGGGAGCAGCAGCTGGTCGGACACACGCTGACGGGCAGTTTCCAGCCACGCAGGCTGTTCCCGGGTCAAGGCAGCAGCCAGGATAAGGGGTTGGGATGGCCGGAGGGTGCTGGTCTGGGGGGCTGCAGGGTGGCCCATCGCTTGGCGGGCATGGGGATGTGGGAACGTGCCTGCAGCGTGGGGAGCAGGGCTGTGTTTGCCCCGTGCCACGCTGAAGGCAGCCAGCACGGCTGCGGTCCATGGGACAGGGCTGTCTGCCAGAGCCTGGGGACAGCCCGCGGACGGCACGTCCAAGCTGCCAAAGCACAGCAGGAGCCTGTCCTAAGGTCACCATGCAGGTGTCCCCCCAGGCTGGCACCACCACCCCTGACACCGCAAGGGGCTCCCCAAGGACCCGTAGCTCAGCAGCATCGGGGTGGGAGGGATAATTGGGGCAGCATTGGCTGCAGCTGCACCGAGGGCTGGGGCAGCTGTGGGGGGGGCAGACCAAGCAAACATAGCTGGGGCTGCAGGACTAGCTCCTGCCCCGTGGGCTCCGGTGGAATCGAGCTTGTTGCATCCCCTGGGACCAGCCCCTTGGGTGCCACCATGGAGCCAGGAGCAAGTCCCAGGTCACCCCACTCGCCCCCACTGCGAGCTCCACAAGCGCTGCCGGTGTCAGGGACGTGGCTGAGCGGAAAGGGCCGGTTTAGCTCACCCAGGCTTGCAGCAAAAAAAGCAAGAAATTGGCAGCAGGTAAAGGGTTGCTCTTCGAACCTGTACAGTCAGGGAGAGCACAATGAGCAGCGCTATCACCAGCCGGGATGAATGAGGAGCGCGCTCTCCCCAGCGCCCCGGGGAGCGGAGACGAGCTTTTCAGACTCTTTAAACGCATCATATATCTTCACAGAGAATTTCAAGCCAGTTAACCTAGCAGCAAACCGACAAAAAATAATTGAAAAGGCTAACGAGTGTTCTCTAACCTCCAAGTAAACAGCAAATATTTAAAATTGCAGGCTCATTTTTTTTTTCGCCTTCCTTTCTTTTTTAATGGGGGGCTTTTTTTTTTGTGCAGCCTGGAGCTCAAAGCAGGTAGGAGATTTCCTTTTGCTTCCCAGTCTTAATTAGCCTCCATTTCCTGCCCCTTGTCAGCAATATGTAGCCAGCTAATTACTTTTTATTGCTGTCAGAGTCCTCACTGCCTGGGCAGCACTGCAAAGGCAGCACCTTCCTCCTGTCCTTTGCCATCCATAGCTCTGGCCCGGGTGATGTCCCCTGTCCTCATCACGGGAACAGCCCCAGCATGTCCCACTCCAGCTGCAAAGCTCCCGTCCCCGTCGCAGCACCCTGCAGCCCCGGGGATTTGGGGCGAGGTTTAGTGTCACCCCAGTGCGTGCAAAGCCTGCGGCTGGTGCGAAGGGGCCATTGAAGGCAGTGGAGAGATTGCCCAGCGCAGACTGAGGAAGCTGCAGGGACAAGGTGATGGCATTTGCCCCACGCGTCTGCATCCCCCCACCCTTCAGGTGTCTAGGGGTTTGGGGGCAGAGGGGCTGGGTACCGGTGGGACGCACGGTACCAGTGGGGACACAGTTGGAGCAGCTCAGTGGGGGGACAAGCAGCCATGGTGCTGGTGGGGCAGGGCCAGGTTTGGCCAGGAGTGACAGGACGAGATGGGATGGGGACAGGGATGGGGACAGACAGCCACGGAACTGGTGCTGGCACAGCTCGGGGGGGGAGCACCGTGTCCCTGCCAGGGGCATCTCTCCTGCGCAGGCTGCTCAGCCTTGAGAGGTTTAGCGCTTAAAAGGGAAATTCGGCGTCTGACAGCATCCAGCCCTCGTGTCTTCCCCTCCCGAACCAGCGCAGCCCTCGTCACTGCTGGAGCAATTTTCTGTGCTAATCTGATGGCTGCGAGACGCGAGGATTAAGGCCCGGATCTGCCAGGCTGAGCCTCGCGCTGCAGAGACCTGACCTACAAGCGGTGGCACGTGAAATGCCGCACGTTAAGAGCTAATTGCATTTCCTCGTTGCCGGGTGGCTCCAGGGACGGGCAGCAGTGGCACAGGGAATGTGGTGCCTCTGCTCGTGGCTGCTGTATCGCCACCGTGACACCGCTTGATGGGAACTGCCTGAGGAGGCGGCTGAGCTCAGCCCCTGTGCCGTGGGTGGCCATGGCTGAGCCCATGAGCTGCACCCGTTGGGTGTCAGGGCTGGAGCCAGCCCCTCTGCCATGGGCTGGGCAGGTCTCCAGCAGCGCTCTGTCCCCGTATCCATGCACACGTCAGGCTGGAAAGACCTTCCCAGTGCTGGAGGAGCACAGGGCGTATGATCTCCTGCTCAGCAAGGCTGGGGCAGAAATGCTGCCGGTGGGTTTTGCAAGCAGAGGACACCCCCAAGGCCCGCTGGGTGGGATACGGCTTGCTGCAGGTGACCCCATCGCTTTTGGTAGGGGCACATGTCACAGCATGTGCACTAAGAGCCAGGCATCTTGCACCAGGGTCACTCCCCGGCTATGAGTGATGAAGGATCTGCCATCCTCCTGCATCCCAGACTGTCACTGGGGTTCACCCAGTGCAACCTCAGGGCCCGCTGGTGTCACCCGGCTCCCCGCTGCATGCGGCGGAGCCCACCCCTGCGCCGCAAAGCGGGGCTGCTGCCACATCCCAGCCCATCCCAAAGACAATTTCATTAAACATTAAAAACAACAGCTGCTCGCAGTATTAGGGGATGGGTAAAGACAGCAGAAGCAATTTGCAATTAAAATGTGTTTATCTTAGGAAAGAAGTCCTGGAAACTTGTAATTAAAATGTTTATACAAAGGCCAAGATTTCATAGCCTGCATCTTTAAAAACTTCCTTTTCGACAACAGCAGTGGCGCGGGTTAAGTTGTCACTGGGTAGATGCTAGCTGTGGCTGTCTGGGTGGTGCTGGGGACCCAGGATGGTGGTGGGACGGTGGGGAACGGTGTCCCAGCACACCTGGAGCAGCCCCACGAGCTTTGTAGCATGAAAGCCCTCGCCCAGCTGCCATGCCGATCAGCCGATGCAGCTCCTCCCAGGGTCACGCCACCGGGGCAGCCGGCACGGCTCTTGGCCGAGGCAGCTTGAGCTTCTGTGGACACTGCACAAGGAAGAAATAACCCGTCACCAGCGTGATGCTAGTATGTGCCCCAGTTGGCCCTGTTGTCCCTTGGATGTTTTTTTCCACCTCTGTGGGTCTGAGGATGTCTCCAAACGTTCCTCCAGAGGTGAGAGGTCCCTGGAGCTGCCCCAAGGGCGGCCAGCATGTCCCAGCAGCTTGGCCCTGGGTGGCAGGCTTGGTGCTGGTGTGTATCTTCCCGTGGGTGCTCTGGGGATGGTTTCTTGGATGAGCAGCAGTAAATCTGCAGTGGGAGATGTCTGGGTAGGTAGAGCACTGGTCCTAGCTCCCGGGGGAGCAGGGCATGGCTGGACTCCAGAGACGTGAACTCGGCCCGTTCAGAGAACTCCCAGCGCTGCTTTGATTTGCACCAGCTCTGCTCCCCCGCAGATCCACTGCAGCACGGCTCCTCCATGCCAGCAATTCGTCTTGCTGCTTTCACGGGATTTTTTTCTTTGTTGTATTATTATTATTATTATTATTATTATTATTATTATTATTATTATTATTATTATTATTATTATTATTCTGCTTTTGCTGCTGTTGGGGTTTGCTGTTGGCTTTCCCCGATGCCCTGCGGGTGCTCAGGGCACGAAGGGATGACCGTAGCCCTGGCCAGCACAGCCCTGACCACTCACCCCCTGCCCCAGAAGCAGCAGGAGAAGGGTGAAACGTGCAAAGTTGATAGCAGAGCCCAGCACGCTGCAGCCGCAGCCGAGGAGCTCGGCTTTGGGGGAGATCTGCCTTACTGAGACCCCTCGCTGTGGCTGGCAGGTAGGAACTCACCTTGCAGAGCAGGGAATATGAATGTATCTCCTGATTTGGAAAGTTGTAAAACCACGGGCCCCTAAGCCCGCCCACGCTTTGTGGCTTGCCCTGCAGCAGGGAGGTCAGCTGCAAGAGTCTGAATTTTAAATGCTCTTCATATTTATTTCACAGTGATAAGAAGAAAAATAAATAGAAGCGGAAGAAGGGAAGCAGGCTGGCTCTGGGCAGCTGGAGAAGCTATAAATCACTCTCAGAGTGCATCCCAGAGGCTTTCACCTCAGGGTTCAAGTGCCTTTTAACCTCTCAGATCACGGAAACCCTGCAGGAACTCTTTGGCTTGCTATCGTGAGGTCTTTTAAGTGTCTCACAGCCCAACAACAAGCTGCAAACCCTCAATGCAGGCTGCCTGGGGATACAGGATCACCTTTGGTGCTGGCTAAACATCCTAAAAGGAGGGATCAAAATGTTTTTTATAAAGCATAATATTTTTAGACAGCAAGGAAGATGTTCCAGACATCCCAGTTCTCCTACAAATGGGAATGGACTTCGAGCAGCAGGTTGGATCTGCAGTCTGTGCTGCTGGACGTGGAAAGACGCCTTTGGGGCAGTTTTTCTTAGCCTAGGAAGGAAAGAGGGAGCGAGTGCCCACCGACAAGGCTGCGGCCGCTCTGCCGGTCCCTTGGAGTGCGATGGGCGCTGCTGCCCGTGAGCCAGCCAGTCCCTCCAGCATCCTCTGCTGCGGCTGTGCCATACTGGGGGGGGAACGCTGCTTTCCTCCCCGTTGCTCACCGCTGATTCGAGCAGCAGGGGACCTTCCAAGATGCTGGAGCTGCTCCTCGCCCTGGGTAAACGGAGACCCCCTGGATGCCAGGACAGTTATGACATGCCACGATGGTGCCAGCAGTGATGGACGGGTACCGAACCGGCTGCGTGACGGAGCAGCGAGCAGGCAGGGAGCCATGCAGAGCAGGCCAGAGTCTTGCTTTGCCTGCAATGGGATGGCGGCGGGAGGGGTGCTTTTTGCACACCCTGCCATGTCCTTACCTTACTCACTCCTCAAGCACGACATTGATTTCCCAGATTGGGGGTTTTTAGGCTGTTTCTTCTCTGAAAAAGGCAAATTTGGGAAGACTTACTATTGTGCTGGCTCTGATGAGCCTCCCCCGGCACCCTGATGGGCGATAGCTGGGTTTTGCGGACGATGACCCGCACCTGCTCGCCCCCCGGGTCCCCTCTGGCTGGAGTCACAGCATGATCCAGAAGCGCCGGTACCCAAGGGGCACGACAGCATCTTCCCGGTACACACACCAGAGAGGGACTGGGGATTTGGCTGAGACGCTCATGTGTAAAGCACTGAAAAGCCACGGCACTGGAAGCCTGCATTGATTGTGGTTACAACCTCTGCAACTACACCAATTTGCCTTCACACTTTGAGACAAAACTGGCAGAGATCAAGAGGCTGTAAATAACCGGCCCAGCCCCGGTGGGGTTGCACAGAGAGGACCAGGAGGAGCTTCCCAAGCGGGTGAATCCAGCCCGGCTCAGCCGTGGGCTGTGGGTGAAGGCACCCCCAGCCCCTCCGCCGGCAGCACCCACCCAAAGGCGCTCCTTAACCCATTCTGGCAGCAGACGCTGGCTCCCAAACTTTTGTGGATAGTAATGAACTGCGTCTTTATGGCGCGCAATTAATGTTTATCGCCTGAGATAGGTGCCTCTAACTGCTGCGCTGCAGCCTGCACGTTTTCCATCGTTTTATCATAGTTGCTCTGTTAACGTTTTCCCAGGGTATGGGCACAGCCCATTCCAGCAGGTTGCTGCTCCTGGGTCCCTGAACTCTCCCACAAGGAGCAGTTTCCCAGGGAAACAGGACAAGGAGGAGAGCAAAGAAATGTGAAAGTCCTGGTTCCTTCCACCATCGGAATTACAGCTCAGCAGCTTATTCTCTACTTTTGCTCCCCAGGAGGCGAGTCATCCGCTAATTGGCATCAGACCTCAAGGCAGGAGGATGAGCTGTGGACTGGCAGTGGGACAGAGGAGTTACGGCCATGGACACCGGTGCCTGCGAGGTGGCTGGTCCCACACAAACCCCACTCTGGGTCGGGGGCTGCTCCCCCATGTCCCCGTGTTGCCACCCCCTGCAGACACAGGGACACCTCAGTGGCCACCCCAATGTCCCGCTTTTCAGGGGCAGGAGCGCCCTGATGGCAGAAGCATGGAGCACCTGGAGAGCCAAAGCCTTTCCGTAAAATCAACGTGACACACACAGGACTTGCTGCAGCTGCTGTTCATCGCCTGTGTCCTATTCCTAGGTCTGATCGTTATTTTAATGAGCTGCAGCATCTCATAAAACCCAGCACTGAGAAAATTATATTAAACAACTGTGAAAAGAAGTCATTTATTTCCATAAAGCCTGTGTTTTGGATTGAAGGAAGAAAACCACAACTCCAGCAATACGACTTTTCCTGCCGAGCCACAAAGTGGCAAGCTGCTCATTAGCTTAGATCGTTGCTGCTCAAAATGTAATCATCTTTAAAAATGATTAAAAATATAAACCCCACTGATAAGAAGTGGCAAAGGGCTTTGCACTTCCAGCGTGTCACCTGCCGGCACTCTGTGTTTTTCACTGTGATCTCTGGTCTCTCCAACATGCAGACAGCCTCTAGCTTTACAGGGAATTGTTTTTGGCCCTGGATCATAGAATCATAGAGTTGTTAGGGTTGGAAGGGACCTTAAAGATCATCTAGTTCCAACCCCCCTGCCATGGGCAGGGACACCTCCCACTAGATCAGGTTGCTCAGAGCCCCATCCAGCCTGAGATGCTTGAGGTGTCACCGAGCCTCTGGACCTTGTCCAGTGTCCCGACCTTTCCACCTGCTTTCTCCTGCCTTCTCCAGAAAAGCAGCTCTGGGAAGGGGCTGGAGAGCAGGAGCCTTTCCTTGCAACCTGACCGACAGGCACACGATTGAATTAGATGCTGAAGAAGCAGCAGCTGCCACATTTCTGCAGGGTCTCCAGAAAAAGTCAGAAGCGTTGGCCAAAAACATGGATGGTTATGGTCTGAGCCGGGTGTTGGACCCTCCCAGTCTTAATTAATATGATCCCATAATGGAGCCTGCATGGAGTCTCGCAACCTGGACCAGGTTGACGTGGGAAGGTTTTGGTAGCGTGGCTGCAGCCACGGTTGGATGGAGCGAAGATGTTGGCCCGGGGCCCACGGCGACTGCGCATCTGCTGCAGCAGCGCGGAGCACGCTGCTCCGCTCCCTCTCCGGGCTCATTAGTGGAGCCCATTAAATCTTATGCTACACAAGTAATGCATGAAGCAAGAAGGGAAATGAGCATGAAATCTGATTGCAAGGTTCGTCAGAGCTGATGGACCTGGGCAGCCGGAACAGCCGTACCTCGAAGGAGGCTCAGGCGAGAGCTGTCAGGCTCTTCCAAGGCATTGTTAAATAATCATCTATAGGAAATGATTATTCATGAGCACAATGAAGATTATCATTTAGAATTCTTAACAATTCAGCACAGCTCCTGTTTGATGTGGCGAGGCTCTAGCGGTGCATTTGCATTAGAGAAAGTATTACTACTTTTGATGGAGGAGAAGGATTACAGGAGAAATCTGCATAAATTTATTGGTAAATGTCATTTAGCATATGTCCAAATGTAATTTATCACGGGTTTGTAGTGCAGACTGTCTGACTCACACAGGGCTTTTTTCTTTTTTTTTTCAATAGACAGATAAATAACCCTTGGGACAAAATTACCTCGTTAAAGAGAAACTGATATTAAATCACCATTGTTCCAGGTGAAGCGAGCCTTCTTTAGGCAGAAGGGGCCCAGGCTGAGTGACGTGGAAATGCAAGTCCCGGGGGGGATGCTCGGAGGAGCCCGTGCCCTTCTCCTGCCTGCCGAGCTTCGCCTCAGCTCCGCACGTGTGCTGGCAGCCGCCCCTGCACAACAGCCCTCTCCATCTGCCTCCAGAGCAGCTCCTCCCTCCTGGCACAGAAACATGCTGAGGATTTTATCACAGCTGCCACTCCGGCCGTCGGGGACATCCCCTCATTCCCGGCTGGCCGCCTTTCCTCCCTGAAGCCCCCACAAGCCCAGCCCCAGGGCCGGCCGCTGCTGGGGGTACCGAGAGACCAGCAGCAGCAGCTGAGCCCTTCTCCTTGAGAAGGGTTTCCTTGCAAAGGCACCAGCTCTCTGTTCCCACAGGCCCTTTCAAGACTTCTGTTTGGGTTAATTCCACAGCTGCTGGGGCTCATTCTGTCCTTGAGTAACTCTCCACAGGGATGTGCTTATCCACAGAGGCTGTTCCAGCTGCCTCAGCTTTGATCTCTCTGGTTTTCCCTGTGTGATGTAAGGTTGTTTAACATGTTGGCTGTGACAGGGTGAGGACTTTCCGGCAGCCCGGAGCCTGCCAGAGCATCTCTGGCAAGCTCAGGGCAGGTCCTGCTAAAGCAGAACATCAGCCCCAGTGCTTGGCTGGAGCTGAATATCCATGTCCATCCCCACAGCCACCAGCGTCCAGCCAGTGGGGCTGGACTAGATGATCTCCAGAGGTCCCTTCCAACCCCTACCATTCTGCGATTCTGTGTCCATCCCCACAGCCACCTGTGGTCTTTTAATTGTGGTATCAGCCTGGCAGAGGTGAAGGTCACTACAGCGGCTGCTTTGAATGTGACAGGCATGATGGCATTGGGACAAAGAGCTCGGTCTCCTGCCGCATGCCCATCCTGCCGCCTCCCTGTCACTGTCTGGAGCAGTATCTCTGGGGGAACTTGGGAGAGCGGCTCTGGACAGGGGACAGGGAGTTGCATCTCAAGAGCCAACTGATAATTGGCTTCATTGACTGAATTTTCCATAAGTGCAACAAGATACACTCAAACACCCTGAGACCAGGAGGAGGGCACCTGCACATCTTCAATATAACCGCTCTGCAGCCACATACAGTGTGACCTTGCAAATGTTCCTGTTTCTTGAGGAACTCAGGCCTGAGAACTGGAAATTTCAGGCCACTTTGAACTCCAGCCCTGGAAAGGCTGAGGCTTAAGCCAAACCCTGGCACTCCCAGGCCAGCCAACGGCTCCCAGCTGTCGGATATCCACGTCTGCAGCGATTTCTGCATCTCACTCCAGACACTCTGCTTCCAAACATCGCTCCCAAGCAAGCAAATGCATGCTCCATCATGACTGCCCGATATGTCTTATCATCTTGTTAGCAATTAATATTAGCATGGTAGAAATTGCTAATATGTGACATACAATAATTAGAAGTCAATTTAATTGCCCAGTAGCTCTTAAACTCCGCATACAAATGGGGCTTCTACTCCCTGGCTTACAGACAATGACACAGCAGGAGAAAGCCATCCCGGAGAAATGGGTGAGGCCAACGCAGCCCAGCTGAGCTCCAGGGAGCCCCACCTCCAGGCCGATTGGAAAGGCTGGGGACTGGCAGAGCAGCATCCTTGGGGTGCTGAGCCCACTGATGGGGGGCGCAGATGGGTTGGGATGAGATCAGACAGCGCTCGATCCTCAGATGTTCCTTATCACAACAGGGGATGCAGCCTTTTCTCCTGCATCTGGGTCTCGGGTGAGATTGGAAAGAGAGGTGCTTCTTCTGGAAACAGCAGATGCTTCATGTATAACTGCAGGTACCAAAAAGTAAAAAAAAAACCCAAACCAAAGAGTGTTTCCCAGGGGTCAGTGTCCCCTGCACCCGCGCTGGGTGCAAGGCAGGGGCTGCCTCACCGGCTGCACTCCGCGGTCGGTGCAGCGGAGGGGTGAGGGCACGTGTCCGGGAGAGAGCGGCTGGAGCGCATCCTGCAAAACCATGGCTGGGTGAAGGGCTCTGGGGCATAGGGCAGGTACCAGCTGCAGGAGATCCCAGTGTGACGCCGCAGCTAATGGGACTCCTGGGTACCAACAGGGAAATATCAAAGACACATCCACAGAGAGGATGTTCTCTCTGTACAGCACCAGTGTGACCAGTAACATCCGCGCTCCCAGCAAGGTGTTAAGAAACTGCAGAGTCCTGGCAGGAGCTGCGAGAGCTGCTCGAGGTCTGAAAATCTGCCACAGAGAGGGAGTAAAGAGGTGAGCCTATGTATCTTGTCAAAGAGGGGGTTAAAAGATCACTTGATTGTGGTCTCCGAGTACTTGTGTGTGGAAGTCTTTGCTTATGGATGGTATAACAAGTTGTTTAACTGAGACAGATTTTAGCTGGAAATAAAGCACTCATTTTAACAAAGGGTGGAATTAGTCTGGGAACAATTTACTGAAGGATGCGCAGAAGGTTTTAAAAACAATGGTACAAATAATGCTTGATTTCAGCTTGCCCTTACGGAGGGTGGTGTAGCCATCGCAGGGGAGGCTCGAGGGTCTGCGCAGTGCGGTCCTGCTTCTGGTGGTGCAGAGCCATGCTGGGGAGAGAGGAGACCCGTGCCTCAGGGGGGAGCAGGGAAAAGCAAGGTTTACCTGCAAGGCTGTTCCCATCCCAAGCCCCACGCAAGCAGCAGTTTCCCGGGGGGGGAGGGCAGGAGCCCCCCAGCCTGCTGAGCAGGAGTGGCCAAGAGCCCTGGCTCTGGCGGTGCTGGCTCCACAAGGTGACACAAGTGCTGGTGTGACAAGCAACCCCGCAGCGTGTCCTGGAGTGCTCCCACCAGGATCTCAGCTCACCCAGTATTTATTCTCCTTTTTTGAAGTGTAAGCGCAGAGGCAAAAGTACCTGCGTAGAAAGAGCTGGATGAGGCCGTTATCGCTAAGGGATTAACGGCTGCTGGTGACTCAGAACTAAGATGACTCAAAGAAAGGCAGCATCCAAGGGATAAAGTCAACCACCACGGTCTCATCATCAGCCAATTCCACAAACTCAGCACCGTCTCCTGAGTGATTAGTGCAACCGTGCAGGGAGTTTGCAGAGGAAAAGTGCTCCGTTTTGGCTCTCCATCTCCTGAAACTTGGTGGCTGTATCTTGTGATAGCTGCCGTGCACGGCCAACCCGGCCTGGCCGGGGCTGGGAAAGGAGGGCCCGAGAGGATATAGAGAAGGGGCCTTTGATCCCTCTAATTAACTCTGATTTAAAATGTATTATGAAGCCGAGAATTAGGAGGAAAGCTGGGGTTGCTTTGATGTGCGTGGGTGGATGCGGCCAAGAGGCTGCACAGAGGGCAGAGATTAGCCCGGGCAGGAAAGGTTTGAGGCAAGGACCTGGGAGCGGAAGGGGTCATCAGCACTGATGGGGACATGTTGGTGCTCCCGCTGGAGAGCCCGGGAGGAGCGTGGTGGCACTGGGGAACAGTACAGAAGCCGAGGAGTTCCCGCTCAGTTGTGGTCCGGCAGCGTTTGCTCCCTGCGCAGAGGGCTCTGATGCTGCAGCAAAGCCACGTCTGCCCGGTGCCAACAGGAATCCCACGTTCTCCGTGCGCACTCGAACGAGGGCCCTGGGAAAAGCTGTGTGCGGGGCTGCACTCTGCATCAACCCTCGTTGATTTTGCTACTAGATGTGACTCTGTGCGTTCACAAGGTGATCTTTCCCGCCTTCCCTAAGGGAAACAACCACCCAGAGGAGGCACCAGCACCTTTCTCAGCAGGTGTCTCCACGGCAGCCGCCCGCAGGGACCGCCGGGGGCTGCAGACCCCCCCGGCCCCCGCGCTTCGGGCGGTCAGCGGGGTTTGCTGAAGGACGGGGGTCAGAAACCCTGTCGGTCACCCAGGAGCAAACTCGCCCCCGGGGTCCGGGGGCTTCTGCAGCTGGAAACGGCGCTTCGCTGGACGCTGAGCCCCTGCGGGGGGGGCCGGCCCCGCGGGGCACCGGAGCTGCCGCCCGCCGCCGCCGGTCCCTATCCCGGTGCTAAAATGACCTCTAGTGGCCGGTGGGGACCGGGACCGGGACCGGCCCGCGGCGAGCTGGCTCCGGGAGTGGGGCAGGCTGGGGCCGGGGGGAGGCCCGTTCGTTTTCTTAAAAAAAACAAACAAAACAAACCAAGCAAAGTGCGAACCCACCCCCTCTCCGTTGCTTTCCAGTTGCCGTGGAAATATACTCCTGCTGCCCAGGCTTGGATTCCTACAGGTCATGGACCAGCTCCATGAACCAAGGCTCCTCTTTGTTACCCCAGTGTCACGTTGACTCTGGAGCCTACTGACGGCGCTGGCACTGGTGGGACTGGCTGTTGGTTGCTTTGCTGAGGAGCATTTTGGCGTACATTTACCTGCTCAAGTAGCACCAGCCTGTTCTGGGTAAGACTGTCCAGCTCCCCTCCTGCCAGCCTGGCCCCTGGCAGGCATGGTGGCAGCAGGAAGATGTGGACAAGCACCATCTCCTCCAGTAGCTGCCTGGTACTCCCCAAAGTTGGCTTTGGTCAGCTGCAAAAGTCCTTCCCCAGGACTGCTGCAATGCCAGAGAAAATGAGGTGATGGGAAGAGCAGCCATGTGTTCCCAGCTCAGGTGTGAGTGCCACAAGAGCTGGTGTTGACCAGCAGCATGGTGCAGGGGGGGGGGGCGGGCACTGCTCTCTCCTTCCTTTGGTGCCTCTGTCTCCGTCCTCAGCTGGATGCAGAAGTGACCCTGTCCATGCAGGAGGGACACAAGAGCCCTGCTCATGAGTGCAGACCCTGAACTGTGGGGTAACAGCTATTTTGCGTGACTTCCCAATTGCTGTTGAAGTGCCAACACCTTTGCCTTTCCCTCTTCCCAGCATCATGGCAGCCTCGAGTCTCAGACTGAAATGGAGAGCTCTGAGGCTGAGTTTAGCCCGCTATGGGGCTAAACACGGCAGGTCTGGCCAGGTCACGCTGAGGACACTCTGGGTGGTGATCTCCATCTTCTGAATGTCATGTCGTAATGGTCCTTTATGGGAAAAGCCCAGGAACCTGTACTCTGGACCTTTAGGCTCCTCTATGCCTAGGAGACACCTTCATTAGCACACCACCTTCCACCCGGAGGCAGACCCAAAGTGAAGGTCCTCTCCTCCCAGCGGTGGGCCACCGTCCCCCGGGCTCAGCGGATCTGCAAAACCCCGGAGCCATTTCATGCTGCTGCTGCTGAGAGGTGTCAGACTCCGTCTTGCACGAGGTGGCAATGGCGAGTTAGTTTTGTCTTTTCTTTCACCGAGTGCGGTAATTAGTGACTTGAGATTCATTAAGCAGCAAGGTCACCCCTGGTGCTCTCCACACTGACAGTGGGGGTGAGATTCAGAGGTACAATGAGCCAGTATCTTCTCAGGGCCAGAGAATTCCCTAGAGGAAGGGGAGAAATCCCTGCCAGGAGTGTAACCCCTCTCTGCGCCTGAGATTCGGGGTGCAGCGAGCTGGCAGGAAGGCTGAACTCTGCCAGCCTCACAAGAAATGCCAGTGCTGCTTGTTTTCACACTGATTCTGCAATGCCAGACCCAGAGGTGGGCTCATCTTGTGGCATCATTTTGGGATGGGATCAAAGGAAAGACCTCTCTCGCTTTAACCTGGGATGGCGACCCAGGGAGAGAGCCATCCCAACAGGACAGGCTCCGTTCTGGAGTGCACAGTGCCAAGTCTGCGAGTCCTGCATACTTTCAGGCGTGAGCAGCAGTGATCCCAGGGGAGGCACATTAGGGGGAAACTTACTGATGAAGTTCTTTATATGGCTTTTGTGATATTTTTTCTCTGATTATTACAGAAAAAGTCACTTTTACCCCAGAATACTGCTCACGCAGGGAGGAATTGTTTGTCCTGCTGTACCTCTCCTGATTCATTTTGTGATGCTGGCAAACCCCTGCTGAGGAATCAGCTCTCATCTTCTTTCTGACTAGTTGATAGGGTCAATTTTCTTCAACTTAGTACAAAAGGTAATAAATTCAGACATCCATGTAAGTTCATGACAAAGGGTGCACAGATTGAAAATTGCTTGCCCTTGCAAGCAATTGTTTTGCTTCTATCTGTTGTGTCTCACATCTAGGGCTTTTATACTTTGATATTCCTGTGAACACAGCGGCATCGTCCCCCCAGGGCTGGCGTGGGCTCAGGCAGGCTTGGCCCAGACACTAACCATGGTAAAAGATACTATCTTATGAAAATCCAAAGTATTGCTTTCTGAGCCGGGCACCTGGGAGGGGTTGGGGGTCCCGGAAAGGTTGTGTGAGCAATCGACTCTGCGGTCTGGGCACACTGTCACCACGATGCTCCCCAGCGGGTGGCCAGGCTGCCCCTCCAGCCGGGACACCACCACTTCCCAGGGCTCGGAGGTTTCCCAGCCCCTAGATGACAACTCGTGCCCAGCTGGGGATGGAGATGGAGCACTTGCTCACCAAATCCTCCAGCTGAGGAAGCCAAGACAAAAACATGGGTTTCGTTTCAGCTGGTACAGCTGCCTGGGTGGAAGAAGCAGGGGCTGGGAAGAGAGAGGCTGCAGAGGCGATCCCTGGGGAAGCCAAGTTGGAGCAGTGGGGGGATGAAAGTTGTCATTTTCTCGGCATCCAGGGGCTGTTTTGCACAGGTATAAGGTACCAGTGCCACGCAGGGCGGCAGGGAATCAGCAGCCCCAATTTATGTGCTGAGGAAGGCATGATGCAGAGCGCGGGGACCCTCTGAAGCTGTCTGGCACTGCCATCTTACACCTGTGCAGCTCTGGAGTTACAGACTTTCCAGTCTTCTAGTGCACTTCAAGGCTTAATTAACGTTTGAGAAGCAAATTACAGATGAAAAGCACAAACATGTAACAATCCCAAAAAACAAGTCAGTCAGGAAGAAGCTCAACCCATAATGATGCTTTGCTAGATGTTTTCTGATGACAGGCATGCGTTAAAGTCCAGGTTTCTGCTGCACTGGGGTGTCGAGCAGGGACAGAGGCTGCCTGCCTGCAGCGGGGACGTGGCCTGTCCGTGCAAACACAGCTGGGCCAAAACGAGTGTCTGCTCTTGCCTGGGATGCCAGATTTCAGCAGAGACACCACGCTTTTGTTCACAGGCTGCATTGCAAAGGAGCTGTAGGGACAAGTGGTCCCAAAACACCTGAGCATTTTTGATGGTCTGCGAGAGCAGTACCAAATCTGTGGGGAGAGTTAAATCCCTCGTTCATCTTGGGAAATATGTGTGGCATTTCCAAAAAGACCAAAGACAGTCCTGTGAAATCAAACTGCTATTCCATGTCTTAGGATCTCGAGGTCCTTCTCTTTTGCCCGTTAATTATTTCTTCTCCCTTTCACTTCATAAACTGCGGAACAGTTCCTCACGGATATCCGTAATATTTATTAGCATTTAAAATAATAAATAACACCTTACTTGGGCCCCCTGGACCCATTCGTCCCGGCCAGTGCCACCCCAGAAGCCATACGTCAGCAGAGCAATGGTAGTGTGATGATGTACGATGCTGATACATCATCCAAGCCTCAGGACTCTGATGCGGTGCTCCGTGCAGGGCTATCGCTCCGGTTATAGATGGTGGTGCAGCCCTGACCATTACGAACGACTCCGATGGATCCTAATCTTTAACGGATTGTCCTGGTTCTGTAATGGATTTTTTCATTAAAAAGTACCTGGGACAGTTTACGGGAGGGCATGCAGAGACTGGGGGGTGAGAAGGCTCTGAGGAGCTTTATCAAAACCAACTTCCACATCTGGGTAAGTAGTTTGAATTCAGACAACTAAATAATGGCCAAGCTGGGCAAGCCACTGGGCAGCTATGGGGGATGTAACTCTGGGGTAAAAGGAGCTTGCAGTCTTTCTCCAGTTCCCAAGCATGGGTGTAAATGTCGTAGCCGAGCTCCTCCTTCCCTCTCCCAGCAGAAGGGCCAAGGATTCAACTAGGGATGTTGGCAGGGCACAAAATAAGCGAATTCTGCTTCATCCCGTAATTATTCTGTATTGTCCTGAGAATAACTGGAGGATTCAGAGCTCCCCAGCTGGGCTATCAGGCCAGCACATTTCACACGTATTTGCCAGGCAGTGCCCCAAACTCCATTTTTCAGTCTTGAATCAGGACAATGGCATGGGATATTTATTAAAAACAAGAGGATGCGTTTTGATTAGCTTTGGTCTGATTCTGAGAAGTTTCTTCTAGTTACGGTGGCAAAGATGAGGAAGAGTCTGGATTTCTTTCTCAGCTGATATTATTGTCTTAGCAAAGAAATCTGGAGGGGTTGGTAGCCTGGGGCATGCTCCTCCCCTCCTGCATGCTGCACTGGCATTTGGGATTCTCTCTCTGCCCTTGCAAAGGCATTTCTCTCTTGGGAAGCTTTGGGAATCACGAAGCCAGAAGTTAGAAAACTCCAGCGACTCCTCCTGGAAAATATCTCAGGGGTTTAAAAATGCCCCTTGGGAATCCCAGCCTCCTTCCTAACCCAGAAAGGCGCCCGAATGGGGTGTGAGCAGGTGATGGGGGCTCTGCAGTGCACAGAGCAAGTGGGGTCTCTTCTCCCTCTGCAAATAGATTATCCTTTCTCCTGTTCCCATCAGCTGAGTGTGACCCAATGTTAATGGTCCTTTGTCTTTTATGTGACAAAATCCCCTTCCCTTTCTCCCTTCAAAAAAGCGTTTTTTGAAAGATCCTGGTCTGTCTGCTTTTGTGCGTTGTAGCTGGAAAGGTGTACTGCAGACAGCTGGGGACTCCCGCTGCGTGTGGGAGAGCCTGGCTGCACGAGGCTGGCTCAGATCCAGGATGATCAGCGTTTTAAGGGACTATCAACAGAATTGAACAGAAATCAAAATCCCACAGCTAAAATATGGAACTAGAACCAGCAAAGAGTGGCAACGGCTCAAGTGAGGACCTCCTCACAGAAGACCACAATGCCGTATCTGAGTTCTAGCTTTGGTTTCAAAAAGCATTAAAACCAGAACCTTTTGGAGTCCTTGGAGTATCCTCATCATGCCCAAGGGACCAGACTTAGAGGTGGAGGAAGCTGGTCAAGATCATGTGTGACTCATCCACTGCTCTGAGTTTTAATGCAGTATGCAGAAGATTACACTGAATTATGATGATTTGCTTTTTGTTCTTAAAGTCTGTGAGCATTTGAGTAAAGACAGCCAGAGCTCAAGCAACTGTGTGTGTGGGGTGCCACTCTTGGGGAGTACGTTGGTTTGCAGCAATAAACATAAACAGTTTGTCAATATAAAGACTAAGATGGAAATTTGGAGAATGTGATGTGTTGCCATCCCTGACGTGCTTACTGACTGTGTACAGATGTTGGCCTGCTGGTTCCAAGATCTGCTTTCTTCCTTTAGTCGGCAATGCAAAAGTGCAGACATTTGCATGATATTCCTCTTGGCTAATTAGATGCCTTCATTTGCCACCCTCTAGGCTCCAACTTTTGATCATTGTGGTCAAAATGTAATAATTTATGAGTGGTAATAAGTTGGTGTGACGTGGTGGGGAGACACTGTTCGGTGTGTGCACGCGGAGCGCAGAGGAGCTAAGTAGGAGAGAGCAGGAGCAGATAAAAATTGGAGTTTTAGGTTTTGTTTTGGGGTCTTTAAAGTGTATGAATGATATTGTCATTCTTAATTAAAGCTTTATCCAGTGCCTGCTCACAGCAGCTGTGCTGCCTCGGAAGCCGGACTGATGACACCGAACTGTGGGGACTGTGACTTACAGAGCAATGTGGATATTCCAGCAAAACTGGCCACGTGGGCACTCGGCTCTGCAGGCAGCGATTTGGGCTCTTGGTTTGCTCCAGCACCGAGCGCTTGTGGCAGAGCAATGTCCTTTTCTCTTGCACAGAACTCACAGATTAAAAAAAAAAAATAAAAAAGTAATAGCAGAGTCTTTGCTCCTGACAAAACAAGCTGAAGAAGGAAATGCAAATACATTCTTTCCCACTATACCAACCTGCTTATTTGCATGTCCTTTCCCAACAGACCGGCTCCTGCAGCTCGGAAGCTACTAGAAGTATTTTGTCCTTTCTGTTTTTAAGGGGAGGGGTTGTTTCTTTTTGTATCGTTCAGTCGTACAACAGGTACTTTGCAGCCGCTGGGGAACAGTTCTGTCTCAGGCAGCCCCCAGAATGAGGGAATTCAAGCAGCACGGGTAACTGCGCTCAGCAAAAGGTGCGCAGCGCAGCACAACTCTGCATAGATAATCTGTTTCTAAATCGATAAAGTGGTAAATGAGATGAAGATCCCTACACAGCTCCTAACAATCCGTAACGGTAAAACACTGAAACTGCATTTTAAAGCAAATAGTTTCTCTTTATTGCCCTTTTTTACCTAATGTGTGAGTATGACCTAAAACGGTGACAAAACTTGGGTAACTTACACTTTAGGTTGTTTTGCAGAACGTAGACAACAATTTACTGCTGAATGCATTTGAAGGCAAAAGAGTTAAAAGTTACGGAAGTAACTTAAAGCTACAAAAATAGTCTTGATGCCAACAGGTGTGCAGCGAACACCAAGTCATAATGCTGTTCTCCTTTTTGAATGACTTTCAGAACATAACCCAGCTCCCTCTGAAAGCCACGGGGTATTTCCTTGCCTCCCTAGGAGGTTCTGATTTTGTTTTTAAAGTTATAATTGTGGGTAACTTTCTTACATGCTGCAACAGCAAGCTAATTGTTATGACGTGAGCGTTTCTGTAGAGTGTGGTAAATATCATCTAATAGGCATGTCAGACCTTTTGTGTAAGAGGAATTTGTCTGAGTAAAGATCCGGCAGCATTCCCAGGCACTGAGGATCTGGTCACACATCCTCCTCTGGGTGCAGCTGTCTGGCAGCTGCCCAGATTGCCCAAATTCATAGAATCATAGAATTGCCTAGGTTGGAAGGGACCTTTCAGATCACCGAGTCCAACCATCAACCCAACACTGACAAAACCCATCACTAAACCATATTGCTAAGGACTATGTCTGCCAAATTGCCCAGATTGCCGTCTATAACTGCTCTCGCCACCCTTCTGCCACAGGTTACTCCTCAGATCTCCCACCTCGGCTGCTCGTGGGAGCATCCCTTATCCTGCCTGACTGCAAATGATCAGCGTTAGCTTGAACGGCCCGAGCTGCAGATCATCACCAAGTCAGGTCATTTGGGCTGAAATGCTTGAGGGAGCCACCAAGCAGGTTCTGCTGGGCTCTGGAGGGGAATTAACCTTGGGGAGGGCAGGGCTGGGCTGCGCTGTGGAGAGCTGGGAGGTGTAAAGACATCGGCCACCTCGGACGCATTATCTCTCGGTTGTGTGAGATGACCCTAAGGGTTCAGATATCAGACATTTCCTAGCCTAAAGTTTTAGATGTGTTTTTTTCCAAGCCCATTAGTCTTCACTGTTTTTACTTTAAAAATATACTTATCATAGAATCATAGAGTAGTTTAGGTTGGAAGGGACCTTAAAGACCTTGTTCCAACCCTTTGCCATGGGCAGGGACACCCCTCGCTAGACCAGGTTGCTCAAACTTGTCTTTGGATTGATTTACTTGAGGTAGTGCAGCGCCAGCTGATATTCAGAAGCTTTTCTCCGTAAAAACTTGCGGCCAGAGGATTAGAAAATAAATATTTTTAAAGTGAAAGATTGTATTTTGTAAGTTTGAATAAATGGATTGGACGTGCAACCAGTACATAACTTTGAACAGCTGGGGGTTTAATCATGACACTAATAAAAATATGAAATCTACGAGAAAGTGACTAATATTAGTTGTATAATTTAATTTTCTGCAGTATATTAGTGGGCAAATAACTTGTAAAGGAAAAATGAGGATTCATATAGAAATGTACATGGTATAAATTGCTTGATCTCATAAAAGACTTAGATGCCTGGGAAGAAAGTGAAGTGTGCATCATAGATTTGTGGAAATAACAAATAGCTCCTTTACTAAAAAGCAACAATCTGCATAATGAAACATTAATAGATATTTTAAGTTGCAGTCATTGCCTGCATAATGAAAACTGTAAGGCGATAATGATTTTTCTGTCCTCATGCGGTTTATTTTGCTGTTTACACACAGCATTTAATTTCCTTATTCCTGCTCCTCAAGTTCTGTTCCCTGTTCTAATTAATTTCTTTCTCATTTCTAGTCCAGACTAACCATCCTTCCCTTTGAAAACGAGAACAATATATAATCCTTTTGAAATCTGCCCTCAATTGTTTTTCCAGTCACCCTGTCAGACCTGTCTGTGACGTTAGGGTGATGCTCGGCTGCGTGTCAGTAGCGCAACTGCTTTGTAAATTCAGTCATTTGTGTTTTCGTGGGATGTTTTGAGATGCAGACATGAAGACACAGTAGCATTTTTATTTTTTTTTGCCATTTCTGTCACCCGTGCCTGAGTGCCCAGGTCCGCCCTGCGCTGCTGGGTCCTCCCCCGCTTGGGTGCAGTTGTCCCTGCAGGACGGTGGCGTTGATGGTGCGGGGGTCAATCCTCTGATCAACTGGCTGGCACTGGGGGCCCTCACTCAACCGCTGCCTTGGTGTGGCCCCTTCCAAGGAGAAACAGAAACCTACCTGTGGGGTCATTTGTTCACTAATGTAGGAAATAAGGGAAACGCCATTGTTGTTCCCCTCTGACAAGGTGGGAGGTCAAAGCCCCCCAAAACTCGTGTGGTGCCAGGAGGGATGTCCCCTCCCTTCTCTGGCCCCCCACCGCATCTCCCCCAGGCTGTCTTGCCCTGGCTGGCTGCTGTCAGGAGGGGACACCGGGCGGTGACAGCCTGGGGGGTGACAGGATACCGGGTGGTGGTGGGCCCAGGGCTGTTGGGCCACCACAGGCCCAGGGGCTGATAGGAGGTGGCGCTGGGTGGTGAAGGCCCCAGGGGTGACAGGAGGGACACCACAGCCTAGGGGCTGGCAGGACACCAGGTGGTGACAGGCCGGGGGGGTGGCAGGAGGGATACCACACAGCTGGGGGTGTGACAGGACACCAAGCAGTGACAGCCTGGGGGGTGACAGGAGGGATACCAGGGGGTGACAGGCCGGAGGGGTGACAGGACATCAGGCGGTGATGGGCCCAGGGCTGTTGCGAGAGCCACCACAGGCCCGGGAGCGAACACCAAGCGACACTGGGTGGTGAAGGCCCACGTGGTGACAGGAGGGACACCACAGGCCCAGGGGTGGCAGGAAACCGGGGAGTGACAGGCTGGGGGGGTGGCAGCAGGGACACGGTGCAGTGACAGGGCGGGGGGGTGGCAGCAGGGACACGGTGCAGTGACGGGGCGGGGGGGGTGGCAGCAGGGACACGGTGCAGTGACAGGGCGGGGGGGTGGCAGCAGGGACGCGGTGCGGTGACAGGCTGGGGGGGTGGCAGCAGGGACGCGGTGCGGTGACAGGGCGGGGGGGCGGCAGCAGGGACGCGGTGCGGTGACAGGCTGGGGGGGCGGCAGCAGGGACGCGGTGCGGTGACAGGCTGGGGGGGCGGCAGCAGGGTGACGCGGCCCGGTAACGTCTCACCCCTAGGGGACGCCCGCCGCGAGGACGGAGAAGGCGGGGCCACCCCGCCCACGTGACGCGGGCCTTTTGTCGTACTGCTCTGGGTCACGTGAGGTGCGCGGTGTGCGCGCGCCGTGTGCCGTTGCGCCTGCGCACTGGGGCGCTCGCGGCGGCCCGTGCGGTTGGCGGCCGGGAAACCCCTCGGCGCAGGCTGAGGCAGGGGCGCCCGAGTCGCCATAGCCAGCGGTGGGGCTGCGGAGCGCTGCCTGCGGGAGAGGGAGCGGAGACCGAGCCGGGGCCGCGGGGAGGGGGCCTCTCCCCGTCGTCCGTCCGTCCGTCCGCCCGGGCTGCGAGGAGGAGCCGGGCGGGCGCCGCCACCGCGGCCCAGTTCGATCGCTGAGGGCCGCGGGCCGGAGTCTTGTCGCGGGGGCGGGGGCCGGGGCCTCGCAGCGCCGCCGCGATGGAGTCCTGAGGCCTCTGCCAGCTGAGTCTGCCTCAGGCCGCGGGGCCTGGCCATGGCGGAGCGCCGCGGCCTCTGAGCGCCGCCGGTCCGCTCGAGCTCAGCCCGCGCTGCCTGCCCCGGCCCCCTCGTTGGGCCCTTCCCCGCGCCGCCGCCGGCCCTAACCGGCAGGGAGGCCGCGGCGCCGTCCGCCGCGGTAGCCGCCGTTTCGGAGCAGACACCGCCTGACGCCGACCATGTCGTGCGTCCATTACAAGTTCTCCTCTAAGCTGAACTATGATACGGTCACCTTCGACGGCCTCCACATCTCCCTCTGCGACCTCAAGCGCCAGATCATGGGCCGCGAGAAACTGAAGGCGGCCGACTGCGACCTGCAGATCACCAACGCCCAGACCAAAGAAGGTGCGTGGAGGGCGGTGGGCGCGGGGCCTCGGGGACCGCCCGGCTGGCGGCGTCGCACAGGCCGCCCCGCCGCGGCCTGCTCTTTGTGGCTCGTCCCCACGTAGCGTGAGTCAGCCCGGGGCCCGTCCCGCCGGCGTGCGGGGGAACCGGGAGGGCAGGCGGCGCCGAGTGGGAAGGGAGAATACGATTCGGCCGCCATCGGTAGCTGTGACTTGTGTTGAGGGCCTCACAGAGCTGATTTTTTGTAGTTGCTGTTCTGACAACTACCTTCAGATCTGTGTTTTGGACGCGGAGCTAGGCGTAGAAGAGTACGTGGTTGATGTGCGACATGCAGTGCTTACCAAAGTTTGGGTTTCCTGGAATTCTTCTACGTAAAATGTTAAGGAAGTGTGGGAGGATATCTTATAATAACAAACTTGCCAGATTTCTTTGAAATGTGGTGGAGAAAGCTGAAAGTGATAGAACAGGTGGCTAATTTGAAGGTGGTTTTGGTGACTTAATTTTGTCTTCGATTTGTTTTACCCGCTTCATTGGAAAACTGGTTTTGTGCCCATTGCAGAAATTGCTCAGTAGCAACATTTTGGATCAAGAGTGTATCTGTGAGTTGTAATTTATGCAGATCCTTTAAAGCCATCTTGCACATGAGCTTTCTCTGTATCGGAATTGTACTTTGGAATTTGTTGTTAATGTAACTTCTACCCGAAACACATTGTCGTTCAGATGCTATTGAGCATCACTTTGTCATTCGTTTCTAACCTTTCTTTTTTTTTTTTTCTTGGTACTATGTGCTAACCATTTCAGGGCAATACTGCAGTTTTATGGCAGAACATTTGTAGTGAATATATGTAAGAAATGTTCTTAAACAAGTCATAATTTCTTTTAAATCTAATAAGTGGTGCTTGATTCTCAGGGATGATAGTAGTTTTGTATTAGTATGATATTTCAGTTTGATAATGTGCTATCTTTAAGTTTGAATGTGATTAAAGACTTTGGATGTGACTTTAAGAAACAAAAAGAATTGTAAAGTGTTTTCATTCCTTAATTATTTATTTCCTGTGGTTCTGTGACACTCTTACAACAGTCTTTTCTTTAAAATGTGTATTAGTGGTTCTTGTTTCATGTATTAAAACTTAAACAGAATAATACGTACGCAGTAGTAATGCTAACTTCAACCTTACCCTTTAAAGTAGTTGGACGTAAAGCTCACTATCTACAGGTATTTAAACTATTTTCAGGAGGATGTCTGTGAAGAGACTTATTGGTACAGTGTTAGGTGTCCTAGGGATGCCATTGGCCTGCGTGACATATATAGGTAGGGAAGTCTTGAATTTTTCTAGTAGTATCGAATAAAATTATCAAAAGCTTTTGAAAAATATTTCATTTGCTTTAAGGGCTTTGCTGCAGCAGGGTCTCTGAATTTTTGTCTTCAGCTTCACAAATGCTAGCAGGCTGAATAGCCAACTGGCTGATGTCACTACTGTAATAGTTAGGTATGTGTAAAACAAAGCCTTAAAACCAGAATCTTGTATTGAAATAAACTGTGATGGAACCCATTTATTATCACGAGGGGAAAAAAAAAATGGTTTGAAATAGAACAAACGTGGATTGTATTGTAGCAGGTGAGGAACAGAAGGCAAAGTTTCTTGAAGAAAAAAATGATGCTCATAAATATATTACCCCGTAAAGTGTTACTCTAACATACATAATACAGGTTTTACAAAGTGTGTTGCTTTGTTTTCGTACATAATCAGAATCCAGTGAAGAAAAGGTATTTGCTTTGCTAAGTTACGTTAAATGTGGTGTTCCCTAAAGGTGAAGTTAAAGAAGGAATATCTTTCATTCTTCAAAGAGCATCACTCTTGTTTAACAGGGACAGGATCCTCCTCTAGGTAGATAGGGTTGCATTTTGACCTTTGTAAGATGAGTATAAAATTTTAAATTATGTATTTGTGACACAGATGCTTACGAAAGTTTTCATAAGGGTGCTTTCCATGTGAAAACACAAAAGTCCCCCAGTGGTTTTCAGAACAAAGCTAGAGAATACATTTCAGTGCAATATATATGTATGCAAAATTTTTGGTTTATATAAATGTGAATTTCTTGTTTTATTAATCGGATGTAGATGCCTAAACTCACCTTCAGAAGATAAAGGAAAAAAGTAGACCAGGATATTCTGCCTAAATGGCATGTTTGGAATTCTTACATGTGGACATAAAGTAGTGTTTTTTTATGACTTTGTGCAGGAGTCTTGACTGAAAGTTAAAATGATCTTGGAAAGAACAAAGTGAAACTCGAGTGAAGATGGCCTACTTGCTCAGATTTTTCAGAGTATTCTGACCTTTTACTGTTCGGTAACTGTTAATTTTCATAATGAAAATCTAGTAATAGAAGCAGTGCTAATATAAGCTAAAAGTAAACAGGATTTTAAATATCAGTGGGGGAAAAAAAAATGGTATGATGGACTGTTTTTAAGATGCTGGGATGGTTGGGACCTATTTTTAAAGGGAAGGGCATGTCCTCTTCTATGCTTACTATAGAGGCATGTTCTAGAAAGGCAGAATTCCCTTCAAAAAGCCTATACTTGAGAATGATGCATTTAAACTTGACTTCTTTAATTTGATCTGAATTTCTTGACCTGTCCTTTGTAACAGATGTTCTCACAATATTGTGGAAGAACTGCAAACTCCAGAACTGAGGTTTCTTAAGTGCTCTTTCCTGCCCTGTAACGTTCTGACTCAAAACACTTGGAAAATGTGCTATTCTACTTATCAGGCAAAAGACAAAAAAATACAAAACGTGACTCTGAACTGGTTGAATAGTTTTAAGGAAGAATGTTGCTTTTATAAGGCTGTCTCTTGAACTCGGAACTTGCTTGAGTTCAGTGTTGCAGCATGCAGCTGACAGTTTTAGTAATGCCATGATGTGATGTCTTCAAAACAAACTCATGCTAACTCAATGAAATCATTTGGCCTCACAGCTCATGTCTCTGCTGGAATGTCCTCCACACTGCAAACTTAGCATTTTAGATAAGACATTTAAGCAACTTTTAAACCTTGCCCTTCACAGTACCATTTTGTGTTGTGGTGCTAGTATGGGGGATTATTGTGGTTATACTTCAGAGTGCAATTAGCTCTTGGGCTGCTGTGCAGCATTATTTTGTAGAGCTTTCAGAAAGGAGATGGAGTTCCTTGGTGGAGTTGAGGGTAAGCCATGTACCCATTCAAAAACTGTTATGTTATAGTGGAGCTCATGCACCGCCTTTCTGGGCGTCAGCTGCTTTGGCACACGCCAGCAGGTTTGGGACCTCTCAGGGGTGTGCTGTCAGCTAGTTAATGTCGCTTGGCCAGATGCTTGGGGCAGGCTCCGTTTGGTTCATTAACATGTTGTCTCCAGCATTGCTTTTGCTTTCCCAGTCACAGGCTGAAATGGCAGGCAGTGGCAATAAGACATTAAGGCATCGGGCAGTCTGTATAATCAGATTAATGAGTGAAAGCATGTTAGATTTTATTAACTCATCCTTTCCAAGCAATATAGGTGCTCTTTTGGAGCACAGTACTGTATAGTAATAATGCAAATGAATGTTCCATGAACCATTTGGCCTACTGAACTAGCTAATTCAAGAAATTGTGATGTACCAGTCATAGATGAGCTCACTGATACCAGTTTTGGTGGAAGCTCAAAATCCAGAATTAGTAGTCCAGTCTGTTAATCAGGATGTTTTGAGGCAGTGCTTTCAGTACCGGCTACATAGATGGTTTGTTTGTCACAAAGTGTGCAAGTGGTGTTGATTAGAACAGAGTTAAAAAAAAAAAATCACAATGAGAAAGCATATTTTTAAGCACTAGGGAGAAAATGTGTTCTTCGAGTTAGCCTGTTTTCTGGTAGAGACAGTCTGGCATGTTCGGAGTCGTTTTCACGTCTTACTCTGCAAATCCTTCCCCCGGTAGCATAATAGCTGTTTTGTAAGGCATCTAAGCCTAATAAAGGCCTTTATTTGTCATTTCACATATAGGCTTGCCTTCTGATGAATTCTGTTTTGATGAGCTGCTGTACTTTATCTTGGCGAAAATACTTTTCTCGCAAAACTCGGAGAGATGCTTTTGCAATGCTGCCAAATTCAAAATGGTGGATTAAAGCAGGCTGTAAAATAAAGAAGGAACTTTTTTCAGTAACTGGCTTATAGCATACATATGACACAAATTATTAAAACTAGGAGATTTTCAGAATTATACATTAATTTAAAAATGGTGGTTTTAAATCGTGCATTAAATGCAAAGCAGTATAAACTTTAGAGCATAACCTGAGCTGTTTGTACTTTTTTTGGATGAAGAAGGTTGTGGACACTAATGCAATTGTTGATTTAAGATTTCTAAATCACTATGAGGCAGCAGTCAGAGTAGCTATGGTTTAATTTGTCTGTCTCCATTCATTTCTTGAAGTACTTCTTTCCCTTGAGTCTTTCCAGCATACTGTTTTCTTGTAGACTAGATAGCAAGTTTTAGGCCGTTATGTCGCTTCTGCTCTTGAATTTAATACAACACACAAATCTTGGTTTGCTTTTGCAAGCTTTTTGTGTTAATTGAATCCTTATTTTTAATCACAGGTCAGATTGACAAAAGCCCATTAGACACTTACTGGCCATCGCAGGCAGTAAAACAAGTTGTGTGCTGTAATGGAGTAGGAATCAACAATGTTGTTACCTCCAGCTTTGTTGAACGTTTCTGTTGGAACTCTGCTTGGTCAAGTGTGAAAAGTAGCCTTGTTGGGCACGGTGTCACTGCTCGCTTTGCAGATGTTGACTCACATGGTGAGGCAGAGTGACACTGCTTTACAGTCCTGGTAGTTGCCAAGTCTCTGCTAGGGAATGTTGCTGCCTGTGGGGAACAGTTCCAGCTTGGAGGTTGGTTTAGTCTGAGAGCTGTTAGACTAAGCTGGCATCTGCTAATCAAGCAAACAAAAATTTCCAGGGATTTCAGGAATAGCGCTCCATCTTTAATCCTTTCCTTTTTTTTTTTTAAAGTTAACTTTTTCGTCTACATTGTTTGACTTCACCTTTAATAAAACTTTGTCACCAAAATAAATTCAATTAATTAAGGTGAGGGGAAAATGACAGTATTAAAGCCAACTGGTATCAAGTCCCTTCACAGAATTAACTCAGAAATGTACTATGCTATATGTAAACACTCTTCCACAAATTCTTTGACATGGTGACCAAGCTAGTGGAATACTTTAAGTACCAAATCCAAATATGTGCTGTGATGTGTCCTATACAAATGAAGCCTTGAATTCACCAAGCTATTGACGCTCTTCAGTTGATCCATTTAAATGTGTACTGATTGACTTTTAAGGTGAATTCTTTTTTATATGTCTGTTATTAGGTGTCTGGAGCTCTCTTCACTGTGCACTTAATAAGTGGCCTGAAAACAAGCATGTATATGTATATGTGTACCTGCAAGGATAGGCTATTCAGAAGGCAGATGTTAGTGCTTCTTTTCTAATAGTGAATTGTCACAAAATACTAAAAGAGGACTTTGCATCATACACCTGTTGTTCATGTTCAAATTGACCTTGCAGGCTTGCATAATTAGTGAATAAATGCATTGTTGCTGCCCTCATACATACAGTCTTTCTAGGAGAGGTGCTGCCCTTGTAATGTTCTGCAGAACTACCACAATCCTCAGTTTGGCACAAGCATATCAAACTCCTGCCTCTTTGTGGAGACACTGATGCTTATCCTCTATCTCTGAAATCTCGATCCGGTGATTTGTCATCTGGACCAGAAAGAATATTCTGTATAAGCAGGTAGAAACAGCTGGTTTGAGCTTCTAGAACTGCAGCTGGCGTGATTTCCCAGTTGTTTGTCTTGGTCTCAGTACTGCTTGCGGTCCTTCTCCATCTGAAAGTCCCAGTGCCGGCCCTTCTTGACAGGTGGCCGTGTAATGGTTAGATTTTCCTTTTGAGGAGAGCTCTAGGGGTTGGTTTCAGGATATGACTTCTGTAAAAGCTTCTGTTTTCGTTATCAGTAGTCCCTTCTCTTCCAATTTTAAACTATGCTGAAGTCCAGAGAAAGCTTCAGTTTGGTTCTATAGGGGTGAAGATCAGGAATTAGTTTCAGTTAAATGATTTCTCAGTTTTCTGAAAAAGCATTCTGTCATTTGGAAATAGAAGTAAAATTTTCATTTCATTGTTGAAATGGTGCCTTCTGGTGCCTGGAAAAATGGAGAAGCTGTGAAATACTCATATTTTGTTTGTCATCATTGGGCAAAACCACCCTGATAGAGCCTGACTAGATATACAGCGTCTCTGATTTTCAGACTATTGTTCTGATTGGGTCTGCAAAGGTAAGGGCTTTTAATATTTAAAACTGTAGGCAGATTACAGGGGATGGCTGCTGATAGTGCTTTAAAATATTTAGTCATATCCAGCTTACATAAGTACAATATAAAATCCATTCTCATGGAGAGATCTTTGCATTTTAAGCTTACTCAGTCAAAGTATCTCAGGTAGTTGTTCTGGGGTTTTTTTTGTTGGGCCTTATGTAAAAGGTCAGAAGGCTTTCCTCCTTTTTGAAAGACTAACATGATGTAAGGCAAGGCAAAAAGCATAGGTAGCTTCAGTCACACACAGTTATCTAAAGGCTTTTAAAGGCTGTCTTCATAAGTAATTTCGTTTGGGTCTCTGCTGTGCAAAATGTGACTGGAAAGAATTCATGTCCCTTTGGTTAATTCAAACTAGACGATTAGCTTAAGAGGGGAGATACCACTGTTTGAGCCAATTCTGCATTACTTGTGAAAGCAAGCTCAAAAAAAACCCCAGAACTTCTGTGATCCAAATTCTAGAAGTGCCAGTTTCGTTTCCATTTAAATGTAAAGCACTGAGCAGCTGAGAAGTGTGGTTGTTGAGGGATTAAGCTCCAAGAAATAGACAGAGGTGTCAGACGCTTCTGTGTTCTGTCAGTCTTGAGCACTAGCAGTATAGGTGAATCGATTTTAGTTGTAGTTAACAGCTATGAAATCAATGGCTCAGAGTTTTCGTGCTTTAGCTAAGTTGTTTTGTTGCAGGGCAAGCTAGTCAGAATCTGGTCTGTGCATGTGAGACTTTGCTGTGATTTGGTTTTTTTCCAAAGGTCTATTGGTTTTGTAGCCTAAAGAAGCAAAAACAACTTAATAGATCAGGAAAGAAACTCATGTATTAGCAGACTCTCCTTTGCTGACCTTTGAGGTTGTTTTACTGTTGGCATTGAAAGTATTTTAAAAAAAGAAAAAGATTTTGCTGCTTGTGTTTGATTATCAAACCTGAAGATTTCTTGAAACTTACTGTTTGTGTGTTGAGATGATAAAAGCACTGTGTTGCATATAAAATATTGCTTTTATATCTGTAAAGGGATTCTCTGAAGTGCTATGTAATTACATATTAATATACATTTTTACAAATTGATTGATGTTGTTTTCTGTATCTGTGTTGTTTTCAGAATACACAGATGATAATGCCCTGATTCCGAAGAACTCATCGGTAATTGTTAGAAGAATCCCTATTGGAGGAGTTAAAGCTACCAGCAAAACATATGTTATGTAAGTATCTGTAAAGCATTGTATTCTTTCTGAGGGGTTTCAGCATGTTAACTTTTTTTAAATTTTTATTAATTTACAGAGGCATTCAGGTTTTGTCTGTCTTGTTAAAGCTGCTGTTAGTTTTTGTGGTAATGGGGTAGATTTTACTGTGTCTGTCCCAAAGTAGACTTAGATTTTTAGGCCTGCTGGGACATGAGGTTCAAACTCCAACAGTGGTAGCTTTTAAGTTGATTCTATTGTGTTTGTTCTTGGGGTTAATTTTTCTGAGGCCCATGTTGTAGATCTAGTTTCCTCCATGTGGAGAGATTCCTTATTATATGTGTTTGCTTTTATAGTAGAAACAGATATGCATTGTTGTGTAAACTAATAATTTGTTCTCAGAAGGGTCTGATTCTCAGTGGTTGACTATTTCTTGCATTTTTGAGTGGGTGGGATATGGCAGGTATGCGTAAGCCTCAAAGCTGGGGTTTTTGCATACTAGCTGTAGAGAAAAAACCAAGGGTTGCCAGCTGGTGAACCATGCAAACAAGAATTTTCATTCATAAGTGATTTCTATCGATTTCCTGAAGACAATGTCCATTTCAGACAAGAAAAAAAGAACAATATCCTTAAGTGTATTGCCTTTTGTGCGAGTATGATGAAGGAATAGTTAATCCTTTCCAAACTTGAAACTGAGTAAGCAGTTTAGCAAATTACCAAATGTTACTAGTTACCTTTCTAAGTCTGTTTTTACCCTAAGCTGGTATCTGTGCTCCAGGTTTTAATTCTGTATTCCTAAGATTTATGGAGGACAGAGAATCGGATGTATTGATTAAAATTACAGATATTCAAATGTAGTAGTCCTGACTACAGGATTATTGCTGTCACTTACGTATTCATACAGTCGAGTTCTATATCAGCTACAGTAGCATTGTTTGAATGGTCATGTTTTCCAGCCTTCTTAAAGATACGCCTCTCCACCACAATTAGTAGATATTATTAGCATGTGGTTTTGCCATGTCTTTCTTGTGTTGATTCTCAATAAATAAAGCATACCGATGAGTTACAGTGTGTCTTGAACAAACAGTACAGCAGCATCCTGGTACCCATGAAGCATTTGCAAGCAAAAAAACCCTGAATTTATGTATCTCTGTGTGTAAACTTTGGGCATATTACTGCAGTAGTTGTTGCAGTGTTTTCAGGCACTCCATAGTAATTCTGGACACAGCAGTGTTGTGCTTATAAACATGGCCTTGTTTTGGGGGTTAATTTCAATATGTATGCCTAGTGCTGTTTTGTCAGTGCATCCTCTATTTCTGCTTGGATGGCACCCTCTTCTGGTATCGCTGCCCTAAAAAGAGAGTGTAGATGCTGCTAGCATCAAAGATATAAATACCTGTATGCAGGGATAAGGAAAGATTGGCACTTCTGTTCTGACGTTGAAAATTAACCAGGCAGGTTAGTTTTCTGTTCCTTCATTTGGAAACATTGCAGAAACAACTGGTAGAGTGATTAATGTTTGGGAATTATGAATGTAGGCGGTAACGGTGGAGAGGCCTTCAAAAATGCATTACTGGCCTTGTAGTATGTTCTTCAAGGCAGGTGTATGAAGAAACCGTTGTGTGTTAGTCTAAAGTGCTTCCTTGTACTTCCTTATCTTGAGGAGGTACGTGGCTGTTAATTGCGAGCCTGGTTATGTTCTAGTAGTGTCAGGAAGCACGAGCCTTTCTTGTTATACATAAATTCCACAGCAGCCTTTGAATTGCCTCTGCTCATGGGACACTTTGGATGATGTATGAATTGTTTGTTAAGCATATCAATGGTTGCATGTCTGATTCACAATGAGTAGCATGCACATACAGGTGAATGAGTATGTGGAATCTCAGCAAATTTTCAAATGTGATAAATATTTCCTAAAATACTGTAGCATTTTCAAGATTATCTTAAATCAAATTCTGGCAATTAAGACCTTTTTTTTTGTCACAGGACTCCTAAATCGCACAAAATCCTAGAAACTGCTTTCAGGTGACATTTCTACTACTATTTTTAGTCAATATAGCATATGTAACACATTTAGTATTTTGGCACTTTCATGGCTAAATATAGTAGATATCTGAACACAGTGCTTGGGCTTCCACAAAGAAACACTGTTCTGAAGACTACACTGCTGACTCCTTTGTCAGAGAACTGATTTTTTTTCACTCAAGTTAACCTGCACTTCGAAGTGTCTAGACTATCACTGTTCTTTCTGAAAAATTAAAGTACTGTATCTGGTACCTATTTGTAAGACTAGGGGTATACAGATTGGCTAAAGCTGCCTTCATATTTATGTGGTTGATTACTTAAGAACACAGAACTGTAATACAGACTTAATGTTTTTGATACTTACATAGCAGAGAAAAAATACCTGAGGACTTCCTCTTGCACTGTTGTGTTCTATATCTGTAAGTCTTAAAATAATTTGTGACAAAGTAGAAATGTGATTTTGGGGTTTTTTTTAGTTGCACTGAATATACCAAGAGAGAACAGTTTATGTATACAAATAAATTTCCCCATTCACTAGACTATCAGAACGTAATGTTTTGGTGTTCAGGTTTTATAACGTGTTTTTGCTGCTTTATGTTGAGTACAAGTGCTTTATTTTAAATTCTGATCGCTTTTATTTCTTCTTCTAGAAGTCGAACTGAGCCAGTGAGTGGAACATCAAAAGCAGTATGTAAAAACACAATCTCACACTTTTTTCTACACACTGCACTTAATTCTAAACAATGTAGCTTTTTATTAATTTTCCAAACATTAATTTAATATATTTTCTAGTAAAACATAGTAAATGTTGTAAATACAATGTATTTGATTCAGCATAGTAAAAACTGAGTAATGCCATCATTTGCACAGTTCTAATGTGAATATTGGTATTTGTGCCTAGTAATGCATTGTATTTCATATTGAATATGCTAGAATATTTCCTGTATGACTTTGTGTTGTACAGATAATGTATGATCATTTTCAGATCATGTAGGTTCAAGGTTTTCTCAATTGAACATGGTGCCATGTTCTACATCTGTCTGTCTATAGCTAGTGATATGTATGTTTGTATAGGTTGTTGTGTGCTTTTTGTTTCTTGCAATAAAAATTGTTTGGAGTGTATTTTTTGCCATTTTCACATTGTATCACTTAGCTTTTGTTTTTAAATACCTTTTTTGCCTAATGGTTTTTGAAAATGTTATCAAAAACCACTGAGAAACCATTATTGTTAAACTCGGTACTGTTTCTTGCTTTCGACTTGGGGGTTCAAACAACTACCAAAACCAACATATCCCATATGTTTTGAGGACAGTTCTGTGCCGCTAAATGATTACTTTTCATGTCCTTAAATACTTGGGCATTTGTTCCTAAAGCTGTATAATTGAAGTGATATTGTTTGGGCCCCTCTGAGTGCATAAATGTCTTTAATAGATTGCCATGAATTCAAATATCGTTGCTACACAAAGTGGTATTCTAAAGTTCTGCATTTGATCCTTCCACTTTATCTGATGAAGCAGTTTAGTTTAATAGTTTGTCTGCAAATGAAAATATCTAAAACCCAGTGTACGAATTTTGGCACAAGGTTAGAGCCTGGTGCATTTGTGGGTGAAATTCCTGTCATTTTTCTTAACTTCTGCCTGCAGTAGATTTTTGCATCTGGGTGACTTCAGAGTTGGATGCTGCTTTGATTTCCCAAAGGTTAAGCCTTTCTTTAGTATACCACCACTTTGAATTTACATTTGGAAAAGGGGCAGCATTTTTCTTCAGGTTTGAAAACACTGTCTTTCTGCCGCTAGAATATACATAAGTAACACAAGGAAATTCTTGACCGGTGATAGTCTAGCTCTTGATTTGCCGCTTGGGTCAAATAATATGTGTAACTATGCATTTCGAAGTAGTCCTTATAGTATAAAAATTACTATTTGGTGTTTTTTATTTTTCATCTTTATTTTAAGTATAACTGCTTTTTCTTCACTAGAATGGTGTGAGGCATTACACTAACCCTGGATCATTGGATCTGATCATTGATAAGCTGTTAGGATAACTTAATTTAGAAATTCATGAACTCTGGGTCTGTGTTCTGTGAAGAATACAGCCTCTGATTCTTGTGGAATGGTACACAATCAACTTAAAATTGAAAACTTTTTGTGTGTAGGTCTAAAAACACTAAGCCTAAATCTGCATCCATAATTATATTGCTGATTGATTTGAATTCCTTTTTTGAACATGAATGCCTCCCATTGTGAGTTTGAGTTAGTTTAACTGGCCCAGTGACCCTAGTAGTTAATGTAATGCATTTATGTAAACCACATTTATAGTACTTGATCTAATTCAGATGGGTTTTTATTTCTTGAAAACAGTTATTTTTCTTTTTGTTTACTAGCATGTGTATAAACACAAATCACATGTTTCATAAATAAAGTTAACATTCTTTTAGCCTCGTGTGTTCCCTGGCATGTCTGTATTACATTCCTAAGTAGCATCTTACCATAAGCTAACATAGATATCTCAAAAAAGAGAGGGGGGAGAAAAAAAGGAAAAATCCTGGAGTGGGAGGGGGAGACTTAGTGTTGGTTAGAACTAATTGAAGTAACTGAAAGGCAAAGCAAAATCATTCCCCTTTTGCTCTGACTGTACCTGGTTTGGGTTGTGGGTAGCCATAGGAAGGGTGGAAGCCTTGCGTCTCTCTTTACAAGTCCTCTCTCTTATCTCTCACTGTAAAAGCACTGCAGTTTCAGGCACTTCTAGTGTTGGACATGCAACTAGTTTTATTCTTAAAGCTAACTCAAATCTTGTCCTAAAGTGTGGGAGGGTTGTTTGTGGTTGTTATTTTTGTTTTGTTTTGGTTTTTTACATATACATATTTCTGTATGTATTTCAAAGCAGAACCTGGATCTTAGTGTGGAAGGAGTAAATCACTGGAAAGCTTCCCAATTAACTGTTGAACAGTAAAGCAGCAAAATTAAAAGTAGTTAAGATTTTTTTAAAATGATGCACAAAAGCTTATACTTCGAGTATTTCTTCATTGCCTTGCTGTTATGTTACACTTCCAAATTTATGCTACTGTCTTACTGTGACTACGGCCAAATCAAGAAAGTGGATACTTTTTGGTTTAGTATTACTATTTCAGTAACTGCAAGGATCTCTTGTTGGTATTTGTCCTTAGAGGCTGCAGAAACGTAGAGTGTTGTGCCCATTGTTTTAGCTCTGTCAAGCACAACTGTGGTCCTTCCTGGATGAATTTTTAGTTTAGCCAAGCTGTTGGGTTTTAGGAAACCACTTCAGTAGCACTCCAGCAGTGAGATTAGCCTTTTCCTCCTGTTTTCTGTCATCTTCCTTTATGATAATTTCTGTTTAGTCTTCTGTTTGAAATGGGAGTTAATACATTGACTGTTGATTCTGGAGTTTGGGGGTTTTTTGGGTTTTGGATTTTTTCTTCCCCCAATTCTTCTGCGGTATTGTCTTAGTGTTGTATACAAGTTTCATGGAGATGTTTCTACTTAACTGATTTGAGGGACTGACAGGAAATACTTCAGTAGAAATTTGAAGGGGAAAAAAAAAAGACACAAGAATGTAGGATCATTGGAAGATGGCCGTTGGGCAAGCGTACTAAATAGTACATTAATTATCTATTTGCTGCTTTTGATAACTGTTTAGTAGAAAGGAGTGCTGTCACCTCATTTAAGAAATCAGACTGTTGCCTGCAGGCCATATAATAACTGCTTCCTAAAAAAAAATACGAGAGCTAATTAATAGTTTATTAACTGTTATGTTTCAGTTACTGGTCAATACTAGACAGTTTAACAGCAGACTCCGGCAGAGAGCTTTCCTAATTTCGTGTTTGCTTCTGAAAAACCACAAAACGATAGTGGTTGTGCCTGCCTTGATAGAACATAGGCCTGTTTTTCCACATGTAAAAAAGAGTGGCATATGGAGCATGACACTTCAAAATACTTGATCAGACTTCCGTTTTAACATTACTAGGTACAAAATGTTCTGAAAAGAAGGAAAGTTGAATCTTTCTGGTAAGACTTGCAGTGGAAAGAAGGTCTCTTTTTCCAGATCTGGGTGTTCCCTCTCCAAAGGCACACTTTCAGGAACTTTTTAGTTAGCAATACAGTAAATGTTGTATGTGCCTTCCTGAACATATAGAGAAGGAATGATTAACTGGAATGAGGAATCATCTCCTGCATGTAGGTATTTTTTACCTAGAGTCTGCTAAAACTACTCCCTTGAATTCTGCTGCTACATTAGGTAATAAAGGACAAAAGCTTTTTCCAAGGAAGGATTTTAATCTCTCTTTTGATAAATTTAGTGACCTCTTTAGGAGAGCTGTTAAGTTTACATTGTGAAATTTTATTGTAAATTTTTGAGCAAATTAAGACATAATAAGCGTGATTCAGGTGTCTTTCTGATAATGTTTTACTAGTGTAAGCTTAGTTGTTGCTTGTGGCTTAATATAATTTAATATATTAGAAAAGGAACAAGATAAGAGTTACCCTTTTTACTTGTGGAAAAACTACTTCAGTATTAGTTTGCAATCAACACTGCAGTCCGACACTAGCTAGTGACCTGGGGACTTCATTCCTGCAAACTGGTCCAGTAGGTAGCTGGGAGAGAGGAGTGTGGTTGCAATGGAGAAAAAAATTATAGGTTTGTGCTCTGAATCCATGTTTTCGTCATCAAGACTATGCTTTACACTTCCTTCCTTTGTTTGTTTACTATGGAGTTGCTATTAAAAATTGCTTTTGGTCTGATAGCAAGGAAAATATTAAATCCTCACACTTCCCAAACTAGTTTGGATAGTATGGCCTGTGGTCTAAGAAGAAAATCAACAAGAAATCAGTTTTCTCAATTTTTATAGGCTATTCTGTCATGATAAACACCTTTAAGTAATTTAAGCAGGGTTGTGTTTTGTTTCTAGGCAAAGTAGTGAGTTACTTTTATGGCTGATGTTTTAGACTGGTGTTTTTATTTGGGTTTTGCGGGGTATGATGTGTTTGGCATTTTTAAACTTACTGACAAGGGGGGCAGAGTTCATGTGTCAGGGATGATATGCCTGTGCCTTTTTCTGACGGGCAGCTACTGTGTTCATAAAAGCGTGACCGTGCGCATTTACAAATGATGAGACATTAACTGATTAATTTGCAAACTACACTGAAAATAAGTTTCCTGTAGTGATGCTTCCTTTTCAGATAAATATATTTTTCTTTAAATCCTTTTTAGCTGAAACTTGAGAGCTTCCATATCCCTTTGACTTTTAAGCAGTTGTGAGCATTTGACAAGAGTCCCCCTCTCAGATATTCTGGAGCAATAAGTTGATCTCAGGCGGGTTTGGTTATTTTCAGTTTCTTCTCATTAACCACCTAGGCACTCTCTTAAGCTATTGTAGATTTGGACTTTGTTTTAGGTAAATAAAAATTACACTAGGTTGGAAATTACTCTTTCATTGACGGTTAGGGGATATAGTGTAGACTTTCAGACTAGAGTAGAGGTTAACTATTGCTATGTTTTGACTGTAGAACTTGAATATGTGTTTAATTTTTTGTGAACAGATTGATGACTCTTCTGCATCTATTTCTCTGGCCCAGCTTACTAAGGTATATATATATTCTTGTCAAATACTTAAAAAAAAAGTGTTTGCTTCGTATTTTTAAATTTATACTGTGATCTATAGCTGGATAACTGTTGTAATATGAACAAAACCTTAAAATAACTTTTAATAATTTAAAGTATTTATTTTAACTTTAAAATGTGTGTATATTTTGATACTATCCTGTAAAGAGTAGTTCCCAGTTTGGGAAGATAGAAGGGGAGTACCTTATCAGCCTCAGCATAATGTTGCAGTATTACTCATCTTCAAGACACAAAGAAGAAGCACTTCAGAAGCTGTTTACCGTTTTTCATACGTTTCGTTAATTTTGCGTTGGAAACTTAACACAATTTTACAGAAGAATTTAATTGGCTGTAAGTTATGGACATTCCAGGGGGGGTTGCAACAGCCAAAGTAGAAGCGTTTTTGTAACGTGGACAATTGCATGGCTATTTTTGAATTTCTAGTCGTTATAGTTACAGATCCATTCTTTGAATGCTGCACTACTTCATAAATTGTAGTATATATACAGTGGACAACATGATCTAATTTGTTTGAACGCAGACTGTGTAAATTGTGTAAATGTACCTAATTGTTTATAGGAATATACCAATGTGTATGTGTGGCATACTAGCAGATGTGACCTTCTGGAACTGTTGTAATGCCATGTTTTGCTCTGGAACTGCTTGCATTTTTTTGCTCAACGATGTGTAACTTTGTCTGGGAAAGCACTAGTGATTGCACTTTGTGAGAAGGTGTAGTGCTAGCCAATTAAATTACTAGTCTTTAAAGTTACAAAGATTAGAGAAGGCAGGGCCTAATGCAGAGTAGCTAGTTCTTTCTTCTGAAAATAAAGGCTGGAGTTCTTTTCCGAGAAAGAGAAATCTCTTCCTACTGGTAACTTCTTCCCTCTCTCACTGCCGAAATTAAATTGTCTAATTCTGGGGGTGTGGAAAATAATAGTTTGGAAGGTAGCCACCAAAAGAAATTGATCTCCATTAGTGCTGTCCCTAAACGTGTCCTTGGTTCTGTAAACTCATGTGAAGTTTTACTCTAAAATGTGAAAAGCTGTCCAAGGTGGTGTGCACATTTGAGCTTTCAAGAAAATTTATTTCAGAAAAATACAGGAACATAACATAAAGCAGCTCAAAACTGTTACTTACTCTAACCTCTTTAGTGCAGACTGGCTTAGCATGGAGGCAATGTGTTAACAGTTTTCTGGTTTATTATTACTATGTATTAAATGCCATATTTGAATTTTGGTCTATTCCTACTAATGTTTTGTGGGTTTTGGATGTGTTTTGTAAACCGTTTGGGTTCAAACAAATTAGTCAAGTATCTGTAAAGTTTTCTGTAAATGTTAATGGAAATGATTTCATAGCTGTTGATCTGGATTATGTTACTGTTGAGAAAAAACTGTGTATATGAAACAACCATTTAATAAAATGTTGAAACTAGTTGGTTGCTTTTGTGAATGAATGCATATAAAAACAAAAACATGAGTGGTTGATCTGAATGATAGGTGCTTGAAGGTCCAGATCATTTACAGTCACTCCCTTAGACCCTGCTTGTATCTGGACTAGTGTGTAATTAAAACATTTTAACAAATACTGCTTAAAAAAATCAGCTGGCTTTAATAATTTGAAGATCTAGTTTGCATAAGGCTTATATTACAATTTGTATATTAAAAGGACACAAGTCAACTGTAAAAAAAAAAAAAAAGCATGTTTTGGTTACTGTAATATGAAGAACGTAGTAGGGTGCAGCATGCACTTTGCACTGCCTGCAGCACGATGGTAAAATTTTTAGTGAAAAGAATCTTTTGTCTTGCAGAGGGATTATAAAAAGCTCGATTCCTTTTAATGCTTCCATGTCAGAAGCTGAATTTCAGCAAGCAAGAACAGCTTCCCCAGCTATTAAGTTGTGTGTCCTTTTAATGCTGCAAAATGTAAATAACCATACTTGCGTACATATTTCTTAATTAATTGTACAGTGGATATCTTTTCCTTCAAATAGTCTGGAGCTTAAAAATCAGTTTAAAAATACCGGCTAGTATATTTTTTGCTACATGTAGCTTCAGTCCGCTTTGAAGAAAATTGGATTGGTTACACAAGTCTTTATGTAAGGTACAAACAGAGCCTAAGGTTTTGAGTGCCCAAGAATGCTCTTTTCAAGTAGGTTAACAGGCACATAAACATCATGTAATGGCGTAAGGACTCCCCAGAACATCTTCAGGACAAATATATTTTATATAATCAGCTGTTTTCATGCAACCTCAGCTAGCGTTGTGCTGCTCTTTACAGGATTGGATGAGTGGTGTTGTCTTTGGCTGTGTGGGCTTAAATGTGTTTCTAATGTGTGTGTCAAATAATTACCTGTTAAACAGACTGCCAATCTGGCTGAAGCCAATGCTTCCGAAGAAGATAAAATAAAAGCTATGATGACACAGTCTGGCCATGAATATGATCCAATCAAGTAAGTGTTGATAGTGTTAAATCTGTTCTTTGAAGATTATGAAGAAATTTGTAGAGATGTTTGTTTTAACAAGAGACACACATGCATACCTTTTTCTTTTTTTCCCCCAAAACTTCTAGTTACATGAAGAAACCCTTGGGTCCACCTCCACCGTCATACACGTGCTTTCGTTGTGGAAAACCTGGCCACTATATAAAGAATTGCCCAACAAATGGGGTAAGATTACAGGGGCCTTCTGGTATTGCTTAGTTTTTAATATTTTTTTTTTACCTTGTCAGTTACCTATAGATCTTTCTCTGTGAACTTTCATGTATCTTTTGATATATTTCACTATTGGAAATTTTTCTCTTTTTAACTCTCTTTTATGACAGTTCACAATTTTTAGCATTTCATATAAAAAGATGATGTTTCTGTTGGCCCCATCTATTGAATATTTGCATGTTTTAATTTCACAAGTCTCAAGGTTGAGTATTTTTACTATTTAACATTAGTCACTGAATGTATATGCATGAGGTATGAAATTCAACCTTCGTATATAGATGGTGAATGTAAGTTTCTCCAGTGAGTGATTCAGAGCATTGAATTAAGCTCTTGCTCTGAATTGAGCTTTGGAGAAGGAGCGAGTTTGTGTCTTGTCTCTGAATGGATGGTGAGCTAAGGGATATTTCACCCTTAGGGAATCTGAAGTGAAGGTAAAGAATGTCTGTTGAGTTCGAAACACTGCTCAAGCCTTTGGAACATCCTGGCTATATTTATTTGGGGAAATAAGTATTTTAGTCGAGCAACCCAAGCAGCCCTTACACTAGATAAAAGGAGAGGATTAAAGGCTTTTGTTGCTTAAAATAATCATTGAAATCTCATTTTAAGTGTGGGTTTTAAAATGAGATATGTCTGCATTTCTTCTCTTTAACAGGACAAAAATTTTGAGTCTGTTCCCAGAATTAAAAAGAGCACGGGAATTCCAAGGAGTTTCATGATGGAGGTGAAAGATCCCAATACAAAGGGTGCTATGCTGACGAACACTGGAAAATATGCCATACCAACTATTGACGCGTAAGTATGGAATTAATTGGACTGACCAAAAAGTGAACAAGGGAAACCACATGTAAATGCCTGAGTAGCAATGCGACAAAGTTGACCAGTGTCTGTAATTACAAGAGAGGAAGCATCATCATTGTATCTCAACCTTAAAAATCTGTGATGCTTTCTAATGTTAAAATAGGGTGGTCCTGTTGTTCATACCCCTGAAAATTGGTTAAACTTGTGGTATGCTACGAATCTGTATTTCTGCAAGACATTTCAGTAGTGTTTGTAGTGGGAGTCATTATCTTTGAAAGCTCATTTTGCTTCTGTTTTATGTTTCAAAGGCTTCTTGCAAAATTTAACAAATAGCTGTTGGACTGAAATTTTTTATCACATCTCATGCGAAACAGACTGTATTTTTCCTGTTGCAATAGACTAAGAAAGTACTACTGTGTGCTGAGAACAGTGGCTGTTTTAAAATGCACTTCGTAGCACTTCTGGTTTTCTGTCATGGATCTCCTTTTGTAGAAGCTGTAACATAGGCTTCTTTAATTTATAAAATGTAGTTACTAGCTTCATCCTGAGCCTGCAATTTACATTAACCCTCTGGCAAAGGAGAGATGGTGTTCATTTCACCTGGTTTCTAGTTGTCAAAAATATATTTTTCTGGTCTGAGCTAATTTCTTAGTTGATCCAATGAATGTGAGAGTTCTGCAGAAGGAAGGTTGTTCTCCCCTCCCTCTTCTACTGTTGTGCCTATAGAAAAGTAGTTTAAATGCCGATGTTTTAGAAGGCTAATGTGAAGTGAGAAGAATTCCATCTATTATCTTCCTTTGATAAAATCCAAAGCTTGGAGAAGTTTTCCTTTGCCCACCTTTAACTTTTTTTTCTTTTTTCTTCCCCACCCGGCCTCCAGGGAAGCTTATGCTATAGGAAAGAAGGAAAAGCCTCCCTTTTTACCAGAGGACCCGTCCTCCTCCTCAGAAGAAGATGATCCTATTCCAGACGAGTTGTTATGTCTCATTTGTAAAGATATAATGACTGACGCGGTTGTTATTCCCTGCTGTGGAAACAGTTATTGTGACGAATGTAAGTGGTAGTCCCATGTTTGTTAATTCAAAACGCCAAATTAGCAGTTCTATTTAATACTTGACTGTACCTTGAATAGGAAAGGACTCTTCTTATATAAAGAAAAAAAAAGCAGAAAGCTTTTTTCCCTTCTTGCAAATCGAGTTAAATCCTCTTTACGTGCAGAAGGATGAGGAACAGAAAAATGATAATTGCGCAGGTGATTACAGTATTAGACATCTGAACGCATTTAGTTTGTCCACAGCCCTTTCTCTCATACAAAATTACATATCCAGCTGTGGTGACCTACTGTGGTCTGCGACAAATGAATAGTTAGGCATTTCATCCACATTTCTCTCCACAGGAGAGTTGGTTAAAACATTCAGAACTCAAACTGGCTTATGGTTTTTTTTTTTTTTTGAAATGTGTTTTATTCATTAACCTTGAGGCTGTGACTTCTCACTGCACTAGATAGTGGAAAAAAGACTAGTTGAAATATCAAGAGACAGTCTACTACACATCTTCAAATGTTACAATAGCGAAATATCAAAACTGTGTGGTTATTTGCTGCATACTAGAAATTTTTTACACTATTGAACGTTCATAGCTTCATGCTCTCAATTCAAGACCATATTCACCCATTAATCATATACATGTTTTTATAATTGATTAGAACCCCCAAAATTTCCTTAGTTTGGCTAAAAGCTATTTCGATTATTCTAATTATTCACAGGTATTAGAACAGCATTACTGGAATCGGAGGAACATACGTGCCCAACATGTCATCAAACAGATGTTTCTCCTGATGCTTTAATTGCCAATAAGTTCCTACGCCAGGTAACTTGGTTACTTTTACGTAAACTGTTTTAAGAAAAGTCTATTTGTAAAAAGTGGAAAGGGAAGAAAATATTTACATCTCCTTAAGCAAGGCTAAATTAAATAAAGCTAAATTTGCTTTTCAAATACGTTATCTATTGTTACAGATACAGAAGCTTACAACTCTTCAGAGACAATCTGGCAAATTCAGTTCACACTTCTGTTTAACGTGATTGCTCGCATTCGCATTCGGTGTTAACACCGAAGTACTTTAAATACAGATACTCTTGAGTTACCAATCATTAATATAAGTGTTTAATGTGATGTGTTCATATATTTGTATGTTGATTTATTTTAGGATTAATAGCATTTACAAGAATGCACAAGTAATTTTACTCTGTGGAGGCTTTTGTTTGTATATCTACTGAAGTTTCATATCACCTTTCTGTAAACACCTAGGCTGTGAACAACTTCAAAAATGAAACTGGCTACACAAAAAGGCTCCGTAAGCAGATTCAGCAGCAGCAACAGCAGCAGCAGCAGCCGCCACCGCCGCCACCACCTCCACCACCCCTAATGAGACAAACAATAACACGCAACCTTCAGCCTCTGCTCCGGCCAACCATTTCCAGACAGCAGGATCCACTAATGATACCATTAGCTTCTCTGGCTTCTCGTTCTGCTTTGTCATCGTTGGGCCCTGGTCAGTCATCTGTGGCAGCTGGGCTGCCAGTAAATCCGTCTTCTGTTGTTGTCTCTGATCTTCCTCCAGCAGTGTCCCTATCCCTCCGTGGTGAAAAGCCAGATGGACCTTTTCGGTAAGTAAATCTGTAGATCAACATGAATATAAAAGACACCAAGACACTTAAGTTAGATTCTTCTTCTTAAGCTTCTCAGCTAACAATTTATATATCATTAGTGGCAGTTCCAGATAATTGTGGAGGTCCTGAGTTTTGTGTTTACTTTGAATGAGGACTCTTTGATAAGTTGCAATTGTGCCTCATGCAAGAATTTTCTCAGAAGTGTTTCTTGTTTGGTTCCCTTATCAGTCATTCAGTACAGGTTTACCCTGAATGAGGAAGGGTTTTTCTTTCCCCAGGAGCCCTTTGATTTTAAGTGGCTAGTAATTCCTGAAGTAACCACTTAGTTATGTCAAACCTTCAAAATTGTTTAGGGCTTATATCCTTTCAGCTTTATGCGTTGAATGCGAGTAGCCGCTCTGTCCAGAAGCCTGTCAGGCTTAGATGTACTGTTGAATACAAAGGATCACAATTCAAAAGAACCTCTAGGGCAGCCTCTGAACTAGCACATAAACATTTCCTAATAGAATTTCAGTTCTTGGGTCTTCCAAAACTGAGATTCAGTGTGGGGGCTATATATACTCTAATCCTTTCATGTGCAGCTAGCTTAATAAAATATTTTTCCAGTGAGCTTTCTCTTTAAATGCCACTAGTCCAAGCAGACTTCTCGTCAGTGCTTCATTTGGAATTGGCCAACTTCACATTTGTAAATTCGGTGAAGATTATTTTTCAATTTTTCTTTCCATTTACAGTAGTCAACGTTTTCTCACCTTGGGCTTTATATTTCAAGTAACACTTCAAAACTTTGTTTGAGTAATAAAAGTTTGGGGTTTTTTTATAGTGATGCTGATACTGTTTTACCTCCCGCTGCTCTCGTGACTGCCGCTGAACTGTCTAAATCTTCCCCTCTGTCAATCAGCAGTTTGTTGGAAGAGAAGGTAAGTTTCATTTCAGAATAATGCAATGATTCTTGTATTTTAGTAGAGATTATTTTCTAACTGTTTGCATTTATTCACAAGGGCTATCAGGTTCCTGTACTAAGACAACCAGCGTTACCAAGTCTTCTGGGCCCCCAAGGACAATCAATACCCACAACTGGTAAGTAACTATAACTTAAGAATTTCTTTTGAAAAATTATCTTCGGATAAACTGAATGGGTGCTTTTTCTTTTTCCTCTCCCCACTTCAAAAGGTCATCCAATGAGAGCCAGTACAATTCGCTCAGCAGGTGGCAGACCAGGCTGGGAGCTGTAAGTATTCTACAGAAATTCAATATATTACTACTTGTAACCTGTTAAATTAGGCCGTAACACATAACTTATACAACAGCTGATTTATAATGAAGTAAGTATGTACAGATAGTTTTGGAGAATACAAGTGGTAATTAATTTTTAAATGTCTTAATTTGAATTAGCTTTAACAAAGGGGATCTGTGCTTGCAGTAAGATTATTTAAAATAAAACTCTGGTACATGATTGAAAGGAGGACTCTGAAAAATGAACACTTTATGAGGAAACCATAATTACATGTAAAAATTAAATATAATGAAAAGATCAGATGGAAAGCCACCCTTTTGATTACTGGCAGAATAGGGCTGAAGAAACTGAAAAAATTGGTTTCACAATACAAATCAGCCTCCAACATTCTTTCCTTAACCAACTTAGTTGATACTGATTGAATAGATTACTGGAAAAGTCAAGGCTGTTATTTTATGACAATTTTGAATTTCTTCAGTGTAGTCATTTCAAACAGCCAAGCTGCTTTCTCTCAGTTGGAGAGAGAGAAGTCTGTTTTATCTGTTATTGCAGCGTCACATTAGCCCTCATTTTGGTATATATTTGTAACAGATAGATTGTAAAGGTGCATTGTGTTTATAAAATCTTACAGATAAATCAAAACAAAACCCAGGATCAATCCCACAGATTATCTAAAATCTTAAATTCAGTAAGCAAGAAGATAACAGTTTGGGCACCTGAACAGGCTAAACAACATAGGAATTGTGTGGGGGAGAAGTTAAAAGACATTTGGGAGAAGATTAGTTAATATCCGTGCAGTACTTTGAAGATCAGAAGTGTGAAGTATCAAGGAGTGGCAGAGAAGCAGGGAGCACGTGGGAGACGGGAGTCTGTTTTAAGCACGGGCAGTCTCCATCCACAGTTGCAAAGCTGAGTGTAAGGGGAGAAGGCTGAGGGAACTGCTGCGGGTGAGGATGTGGAAGGCAAATATGAGAATCAAGAAATGAGTGTAGTCTCATGTGAACAGAAAGCAGGGAGAAAAATGCTTAAGTTGAGAACAAAAAGTGCTCGCCACCATGCTCAAGCTTCGTTCACTTTCTTCTTTAAAATCAGGGCAGAACGTAACAAAGTGACATGTGTTTTTGGGTTTCTTTTGAAGTGCAAATCGAGGACGCCCTCATGGTGACCGTGCCCAAAGGACTCAGGCCCCATCACTACCAGCATCAACACCAGTCTTTGTGCCTGTGCCTCCACCGCCCTTGTATCCTCCACCACCCCATGCACTTCCTCTTCCGCCGGGGGTACCGCCACCACAGTTTCCTCCTCAGTTCCCACCTGGTCAGCCTCCATCTGCTGGGTACTCTGTCCCCCCTCCAGGATATCCCCCAGCTCCTGCAAATATGTCATCAGCTTGGGTACCAACAGCAGTACCAACGGCTCATTCAAATGCCATCCCAACGACACAAGCACCTCCCTTATCTAGGGAGGAGTTTTACAGAGAACAACGGAGACTTAAAGAGGAGTAAGTATTTGGCTTAATGAAGTTGCGTTGTTTTTCATTTTTTGTATTTCGATAGCATATCGGACTGCAGTTACACTAAAGTGCATCTGGCATAAGCAAAAATGACATAGTGTTTTTTCCAATATACTTTTTCGCTACAGATGGTAAACATGCAAAACTAAACCAAGACAAATGTAATTCTAAAACTTTCCCTAAAACTTTTAGGAATTCTAAACTGTTTTTGCTTAAATAGGATGTTCACCTTTTGCATTTGCATGCAGTATACATTTCTCATATTGGCCATGTTTTGTTTCTTGATGTCTTTTTGTAATAAAGGTCAAACTATAATTGTAATAAAGGTCAAACTTATTTTAACAGGGAAAAGAAAAAGTCCAAACTTGATGAGTTTACAAATGATTTTGCTAAGGAATTGATGGAATATAAAAAGATTCAAAAGGAGCGTAGGCGTTCGTTTTCCAGGTAACTGCTTTACATGTCCGTAATGGAGAAGCAGATTGTCTAGAAGAATCAGGAGGAGTTCCACTCCACCTCTCTTATTGTTAGATGGATTGGATGATTCAAGGCATTAGCAGGGATAGGAGTTTCATATGTAGGTTACTAGTTAAAATATGGCAGAGATTAGTTGACTGATAGTTATAATTTGGCAGCAGTTGTTAAGGAACGTGTGTGTCTTACTAAAGCTTCTCTGTAATGACATCCTTCACCTCCTGACAGCTGTGAGGAGGCTAGAAACTGAATAGGTGTAGTTGCTGGATTTTCTGCCATCTCACTATTCTGATTGGAACCATTACCTCCAAAGCACTTTGGAGGAGATACGTGAGAGAAATTGCCTTCATTTCCTCTTTTGTTTATCTTATATGAGTGCCCGGAGAGATTTTAACCTGGACTGCAAACTGATGGCTTTTGCTAGTATTTTGTTGACATTGTTGAATTTTTCTTAGGAGTTAAAAGATCAGACTTGTTTTTAAGGAAATCTTAAATTGGGGAAGGACTTTGAGAGGAAGAGTGATGCTAATGAACATAGGCAGAACAATGTGAAATGCTTCTTTAAAAAATAATAAAAGAAAAACTTGTGAAGAAAAAAACCCAGGCTAGCTGATGTTTTCTATCCCAAAAAAATCACTTGGCAGGAGTCTGAATAGCGCTCTCTTAGTAATGCTGTTAGTATCTTCCCTAGAGTAATGGCATTGAGTCATATTACTAGAGGCTGAGTTTAGAAGATTTTAGATAAGATTTTTCTTGAAATGCGGTCACTGTCCTTGATCAGAGCTAGAGGTCTGTGCAGAATTTTGCTGGGGCATCTGGCTAGAAGTGTTGATTAAATAGTTACTGTATGTAAGGTTGCAATACAAGTATTTTGCATCCTGTACGAATTGCCAAATAAGTAGTGAAGTTAAATAGACTAAGATGCCATTTTGAAGTTGAGCTTTACTGTCTTCAGATTAAATTGTGTTTTCTTGGTTTGATACTGTACTGTAGCCATTAAGACTTGCTCTCTCTGCTTCTTGCTGCAACAAAAATGATTTACACTGCACATAGTTGCCAAGTAGTGAAAAATGTGCATGTTCACATACCAGTAGAGGACAGTATACACCACCCTAAATCAATCAATAGCTATTGTAGTTCATGTGATAGAAGTGAGTGGAAATAGACTTGCCCTTCCTGTGTGTTTTTACACTAACAAAGCAGCAGCTGTTTTGTCTTGTGAGCAGAAACTTTTGACATGTTATCAAGTTCTTCAATTTGCAGTAGCATTATGTCAGCAGCTGAAAGAAGCTTTGACATAAACATATGGAGAGGAAAAAAAAACAACCGGGGAGAGTGACTGTTTTGAATTAACTTCATTTATTTTTTTTGTGTTGTGTTTTTTTTAAGGTCCAAGTCCCCCTATAGTGCTTCATCTTACTCTAGAAGTTCGTATACCTACTCGAAGTCAAGATCAGGTTCTTCCCGTTCTCGCTCCTACTCTCGATCATTTAGCCGTTCCCATTCTCGTTCCTACTCACGATCACCGCCATATCCAAGAAGAGGCAAAGGGAAGAGTCGTAATTATCGTTCTAGGTCAAGGTCACATGGTTATCACCGTTCAAGGTCAAGGTCACCCCCGTACAGAAGGTACCACTCACGGTCAAGGTCTCCAGTATTTAGAGGCCAGTCTCCCACTAAACGGACTATACCTCAAGGGGAAGGAGAAAGGGAGTATTTTAACAGATACAGAGAAGTTCCACCATATGATGTGAAAGCATACTATGGCAGATCAGTTGACTTTAGAGATCCATTTGAAAAAGAAAGATACAGAGAATGGGAAAGGAATTATAGAGAATGGTATGAAAAGTTTTACAAGGGCTATGTTGTCGGCGCTCAACCTCGTCCGCCAGTAAATAGAGAGAACTTTTCACCAGATAGGTTTGGTCCACCTGGGACCAGACGAGAGAATTCGCCGTATGCTCGGGGACGTAGGGAGGAGTATCCAGGTGGGCAGAGCCACAGAAATCGTAATATAGCAGGAAATTACCCTGAAAAACCTTCTGGGAGAGAGAGCCATGGCATTAAAGATCCTACAAAATCAAAAGAGAAGGAGGTGGAAAATCCACTGGGAGATGGCAAAGGAAATAAACATAAAAAACATCGGAAGAGAAGAAAAGGGGATGAGAATGAAGGATTTCCTAATGCCGAGTTGTTAGAAGGTGCAAGAAAACCAAGAGAGCCAGTGACAACAGAAGACGTTAAAACGGACTCTCTGTTCATGCTTCCAAGCAGAGATGATGCCACCCCTGTGAGAGATGAACCTATGGAAGCAGATTCTATTGCTTTCAAACCAGTGTCTGAAAAGGAGAAAAAAGAGAAGGATAAGCCAAAAGCAAAAGTGGACAAGACAAAGCGGAAAGTAGAAGTGGCTGTTCCTCCTAAGAAAGATAATGTAACAAAACCAGCTAAAGCTTCCCAAGAGAAGGTGGACACAGATCGTGAAAAATCTCCTCGAACAGAACCTCCTGTGAAAAAAGTGAAGGAGGAGTTGCCAAAGACAGACAGTGTTAAAACATCTTCCTCTCAAAAGGAAGAAAAGACTGCTGGTACCCCACGGAAAGTTCACCCAAAAGTGACGAAAGATCACCCAGAAACAAGACCAGCCAAGGAAGAAAAGGCAAAGAAAGACCATCCGAAAGAAACCAAGTCAGAGAAGCCCTCCAACAAAGAGGACAAATCAAAAAAGCCTGCTGAAAAAAGCAAACCTTCTGATGCAAAACCTGAAAAAAGAAAAAGAAAAGCAGATGAAAAGGCTGATAAAGAACATGAAGCCACTTCTGTAAAGGCCTCTAAAGCAGAACCTGCTGAATCGAAAACATCGCCGAAGGGGAAGACTGAGCCGGATGGTGAAAAAGGAGAGCGAACGCCAGAAAAGGATAAATCTGCTTTTCTTAACAACCCTGCAAAAAAGATTAAACTTAACCGAGAAACCGGCAAAAAGATTGTGAGTGGAGAAAATGTGCCACCTGCAAAAGAACCTGTTGAGAAACCTGAGCCGAGCAGCAGCAAGGTTAAACAAGAAAAAGCAAAGGGAAAAGTGAGAAGAAAAGTAACAGCAGCTGATGGATCTAGTTCAACTCTTGTAGATTACACCAGGTACCTCATCATTTCTTTTCCTATTCTTTCTTTCCTCCTCCCCCAGCTGTAAAATTATTTATGGTGACTAATGAAAGGAACAGCTAGATGTGTGCTAAATGAGTGAATAATCTGTCGTCTTTCTTGTTAAACTGTCAAAATCAAATTTTATTAAGGAAAACAAGCAGTCTACTGCACAGACAGCTATTAAGGTTAATTCAGTGGTGACGTATTTGACCCTTACTTCTGGGACATTTTTCCCCTCTTCTTGTTCATTACATGCTGACTCCTTGAGGAGTCCCATCTATGTCCTCCTTCAAATCCAGCTTATTGCTAAAGACAAGGATAACAAACATGTCTATACTGTGCAATATTTTGCATTTTAAAAATTGTAATGATTACTTTTGTCACTATGACATGAAATTATACCTTGCAGAAATAGCGATTTGGTTGCCAGTATATTGTACTGATTCTAGCTTTGAGCACAGTGCCATGTTGACAGAGCTACACTGCTTCTAGCTCAGTGACAACTTTTTTGGCACTTAGCTTGGAGATCTTTCTTCTATTTTCCATTGTGTGACGGGGGGGGGGGGGAAGTTATCTAGTTAGCGTGGAGCTGTTATTACGTACATTTCAGTGCCTAAAGAAGCAGGACAAAGCAAACTCAAAACATTTAAGACGCTGCTGGAGACTTAAGATAGTGTATTGATATTCTAAAAAGTTTTTAAAACGTACATTCTTCTAAAGAACAACACTGGGACATGAGGATAAAACTTTGGTTGTGTATACCTCTCCATAGTTGCTTGCTTACATGTTGAAACAAGAATGTGTACCTTATTTATCTGCCATTGATAGAAATAGGACATGAAGGAATTACCAGATCAGACAGTCCCCAATCTGATAATCTTGTGTCTTTGTTAATTAAATATATAGTAGCAAGTTACTAAATTGATTGCTCATAATCTTAGCTAGTGGACTCATCCTTTCTCTTGTCTGTTCCCTTAATTGAACATCTTTTGAAAAAATGCTGAAGGTTTAGAATTGAAACAAAGCTGTTTCATAAAATGTTACAAAAGATGGCAGCGCGTGTATCTCACCCTTTATTAATGTACATTTTTTTCCCTCTTAGCACTAGTTCTACTGGAGGAAGCCCCGTTAGAAAGACTGAAGAAAAGCCAGATACAAAACGAACTGTCATTAAGACCATGGAGGAGTATAATAATGATATAACAGCGCCTGCTGAAGACGTCATTATTATGATCCAAGTCCCTCAGTCAAAGTGGGATAAAGATGACTTTGAATCTGAAGAGGAAGACATTAAATCTACCCAGGTGCCCACAAACATAGGAAAACCTGCTAGTGTTATAAAAAATGTGAGTGCTAAGCCAGCAAACCCCGTAAAACACAATGAAAAAGAGACGGAGCCTTTGGAGAAAACACAGAAAACTACAAAAGAGGCCAGTTATGAAAGCTCCCAGCATGATGCAAAAAGTTCAAAAAGTTCAATGTTGAATGAAAAAGGAAAAACCAAAGACCGGGATCATTCTTTGTCAGACAAGGACACTTCTGAGAAGAGAAAGAGCAGTGTTCAGCCAGAAAAAGACCACTCGGAACGTGCATCTGAGCAAGGAAATGGAAAAAATATTTCTCAATCTTCCAAAGACAGCAGATCTTCAGAGAAACACGATGCTGGCCGTGGGTCCACTGCTAAAGACTTTACTCCTAACCGAGACAAAAAATCTGACCACGATGGCAACAGAGATCATTCTAGTTCCAAGCGTAGGGATGAAAAGAGTGAATTAGCCAGGAGAAAAGACTCCCCTTCTCGGAACAGAGAATCTGCATCTGTACAGAAAAGCAAGCCGAGAGAGGAACGAGCAGAGCCGTCCAAAAAGGGCGTTGGAGATGCCAAAAGGAGCAGCTACAGCCCTCCGCGGGAGCGGAAGCAGACTGATCACAAAGCCGCTCACGATTCCAAGCGTACATTGGAGGAACACAAACCTCCAGATAAAAATGTAGGAAAAGAGAAAGAGAAGCATGTAGCAGAAGTAAAGAGCAATAAAGAGAAAGAGCCAGGTGTTACTAAACCACCTGTGAAACAAGAATCGCCAGATGTAAAAAATGAGAAAGAGAACGTGACTGGACAAAACGATAAAAACGTCGTCAAGCCCAAGCCTCAGGTAAGCACCTCCTCACGGCTCTCTTCTGATCTAACTCGAGAGACTGATGAGGCTGCGTTTGTACCAGACTACAACGAAAGTGACAGTGAGAGTAATGTATCTGCAAAAGATGAGGAAGCTGCAGGAAAAAATCCGAAAGAACCGAAAGAAAAAGCTGTTGAAAAGGTGAAAGAGGAGACGACAGCACCCGCTGCAGTTGAGCAGCCTGAAGCCAGCAGAAGTCAAAGTCAGAGCAGCCCCAGCGTGAGCCGCAGCCGTAGTCAAAGCCCTTCCGAGAGTCAGACTCGAAGCCACAGCAGCAGTGCCAGCTCAGGAGAGAGTCAAGACAGCAAGAAAAAGAAAAAGAAAAAAGAGAAGAAGAAGCACAAGAAGCATAAGAAACACAAGAAGCATAAGAAACACGTGGGAAACGAAACGGAATTGGAAAAGAGCCAAAAACACAAACACAAGAAGAAAAAATCAAAGAAGAGCAAAGATAAAGAGAAAGATGACCAAAAAGTGAAATCTGTCACTACATAGAATGACAGATAATAAAAAAATGACTTAATTCCTAAGTCATCTGTATTAAATTTTGTTAAAATGTAAACGAATTCAAGCGTTGTAAATAATGACATGAAAGACCCTGTGCTGCACTTAAACTATTGCTGCTTGATTATTTGATTTTTACATCAGAGCTTTATAAAAGTGAACATTTTGTACAGAATTGTGAGTTGTGACCATGTAACATGAAAGGTTTTGCTGGGGCATCTTATTTTTAACCACCGTTAATTAGTTTGGGTGGAGTTTACTGTACTGTGAAAATTTTCACATTTGAATTTTGTTTTTTTTTAATTGCCTGGCAGAAGAAGCTGGTATCAGTTATAAAATATCAGCAGAATGATTTGCAGAATACATTACAGCCCTGTTATGTCACTTTTTTGATTACAATAAAAAGTTTTCAGTAAACTATCCAATGTCGTGAGATTTCCACTGAGAGCTGAACGTTAGCAGAGAAGAGAGTAGTCATAGAAAAAAGCTACTCGGGAAAGCTTGCTGGTAGCTAAAATGGATGAAAAATAACGTAGCAACGGGTTTGATTTTGAAAAGCCTGGTAGGACTTTAAATCTTTTGAACGGATGCGATGTGGGGAGGTACTGCCAAGAGGTGCGCTTTATTATGTGCCAAGTGGACTTGTTTTTATATTGTAAAAGGTAATATACGACCCCGAAAATATAGCAGCTAGTAACAGCTGGTACTGACTGTTTTAAAATAATGTTAGATGGGAAGCTGTCGTATTTCAGCATCGTTCCAGTTGGTTTAGAGAGCTGTTGTCATTCACCAGCAAACATTTACACATATTTTAGGATGCCCTGTAATCTGTATTTTCTCTCAACGATGCTGATCACCAAGATGTTTGTGTTTTTTAAATAGAAGCCTTATTATTAGTGTTTTCGTACGCTGGTGTGTCGCGTGATACAGAACTCACCCTGCCGTTCAGCGTGGGGTTCAGCAAGCGAGTTTGGCAGAAGAAGAAAGCCCACTAGAAAGGCAGGCGTCTGCTGTGTGCAACGCCAGGAAATCTACAAAATGTAAATGTAATCAACTGGATAATTGGAAGACAGACACAATTTAAAAAAGAAGAAAAAGTGGCAGTGGCGGGTGTTGCTCAACTGTCCGAAAGGCAGCGTGGTAAGAAACGCTTCTCGTTGTGCATCAAGGGCATAAGATCCCAGTAACAATTGCACTCAGGAGTGAAAGCCCTCCAGTGTTTGGCCGTGGGCTTTGCCCCAGGAGAGTTCTGTTTGCACGTGCTATAAATTAAAGCGGCATTTTGGGGCTTCCTGCTTGCAGAGACTATTTTGTTCAAAAAGTGCCATTGTTTATAGGTACTGTTAGTGGGGAGTTTAACAGTACAGAACTAGTAAAATAATAATTCCTCTTGCTTTTCAGTGCGGGTGAATATCATATTTTAAATATTGGGTTAGAGATGGAGCGTCCTGTACTGGTGATGGTTAAAACGAACAAATCATAATTAGCACTGGATTTCCCTGCCAGTAGTTTGTACCTTTTCATGTCAAGGCATTCTTGGTGGATTTCAGGTGTTTTCTGCACAAGGTAAAGGAGGATTTCCAATTAAACCGCTCACATTTTTACTTCCGAGAATCAAAAAGCACATGCCTGTCTGTAGTAGTTGTTAAATGTGCGCGTCCAGCGTTTCCTGCGTGTGGTGCAGGGAACTCGCGTCACCAATGTAAGCGCCAGGCGTACGGGAACGTGAAGCAGCCCCAGGCTCTGCCTTTGCGCAGTCTGTGCTCCTGCTGATGGGGCCCGGGAAAAACTGAATTTATCTTGCACCGTTCTCTGGGAGCGCGCTTTGGCCTAATGAAACACAGAAAACATGGGGCTCGGTGGAGTGGGATTCTTACTTGGGCTGGAATGTGTTAAGCATGCTTTATTATCAAGGTTCAGAATAATTAGAAAACTTGCATAGAAGTAAAATTTTGGAAGTTTCTGCGTGGAATAGCTCTATAAAAACAGGCAAAATTGTGTATTTTTATATAACCTTGTGCTGAAGAAGCTGCAGCCAGTGCTTGTCTTAATGCTCAGTTAAATTCTCCTGTTTTCAGAGCGTTATAGCAGCATTACTGATGATTTTTCAGTCTCCTGTGAATTTAGTTTACTCTGCAACGTGGAGTTTCTTACAATTACTTTTTGCCAAGTGTTTTGAGCTGAAGACACCTGGAATGCAGTTACGTGCAGGCTTGAGTAGGTGGTTGTTACTTACGGTCACGTTTAGAAGTCTGACTGAACTTCGGAGGTTTCGATGCGCAGTAGAGAGAAGGGATGGATCCCAACGGGGCGCTCTGGGGGAGGGACAATGCTCCTGGAAGGCTTTTGGCTTCAGGTGGCGGATGGAGTGCGGGTCGTTTTAGCCACAGCGAAGGCAGGCTCGCCTGCAGGGCCAAACAAGCTTCGAGTAAGAAAGAGGTGTTGGCTCAGTGACTAAATTTAGTATGTTCCTTCTGGGACGATACCGCTTGGTCACCTGCTAAAGGTAAAAGCGTGGTCCGTTCCACGGAAATGATCACGGATCCCAATGTCTGTCCTCAGAAAACCCTCGGAGCACCGTAGCTCAGCTCCCATCTTCAGCTGCGGCTGCGTGGTCTGGACAGACTGTGAGGCAGCAGCTCTTCAGCTGGGAAAGCTCAGGCAGGAAAAGAAGGCGCTTGGGAAATCCAAGTGTAAATGACGAAACAGAAACTACCCCAAGGTGGGCGACGGAGTCGCGGGTGATTGTCCGCAGCTCTGACAGAAAGGAGCGGTGTGGGAAAGAAGGCAAGGGCATGAGGCGCAGGGTGATGGGTAGAGAGGAAATTCAGGAACCTAGGACACAACAAGAATTTTAGTTAGAATCCCTAATCGTCGTTTTGCGTTTTAAAAGTAAAGGCCGGGAAGGAAAAGCTTTTCCCTGTTGTTTAATGAGAGAGAAGAAGTAGCGGTTGAAACAGCAAATAACGCTTTTGCTTAGTCTTCACCAGCAAAGGTTGATTGTAACCGGCTTTAGGGCAGTTCACCTCGCTAATATATGAGGATCATGGGCTAAAGAAAGGAGTACATCAGACAACGTTCAGAGAAGACTTCTGCTTGAATAGTAAGAGTACTTACTAGCTGAAGCACTTTTAAAGTGAGGGATGACATTACATCTCGGACAACCGAAGAGCAAACCTTGTACCTGCCTTCAAAGGAGAAAAGAATGTATTTACGTATTTGTTGCAATATCAATCGAAATTTGGCTGAATATTTTGTAGTGTATAAACACACAGGAGGTAATAGGGTGAAGAATGTCTTGAAGAACAAGAGTTGGACCCAGCCCTGTCTCCCCCAACTCTGGGTGTGAGAGCGCGGGGCGGGACGCCAGCTGTGCTGCAGGTGAGAACATCTGGCTGCGGGGCTGCAGGTGAGAACATCTGGCTGCGGGGCCATGGGCCAGGTGCGTGGTGACCCCTCTGTGAACGTTCCCTGGGCTCCTCACCAAACGGAGGTGCAGCACACCAGGGAAGGTGGTGATGGTGCCTTGGAATGGTTGGGCTTGGCCAGGCTGTTGGGGGTCTGGAGTCTGTGCCCTCAGCCTGAAGCTTCAGACCTGGATGGCTCCCCACGCCTCGAGGAACAAGCCGGAGCAGAGAGCAGGAGTGGGAGCACCCGAGAGGCCGTGACACTGTGTGGGGCAGGGGCGAACATGGGCTTTGACACAGAAGCGTTGAGCCTGAGGCGCAGGAAGGGAAGCTGAGGGTAGCCATCGTTCCTGATCATCGGTAGGGATGGCCAAGGGCTGGGCTGGATTCCACTGGCAGTTGCAGACCCTCCTGCGCCGAGCAGAAGGCAGGCGCCCACCAGGAGGGCTGGGAGCTCAACTGGGAGCACTGGGAGAGGGGCATTGTGCGAGCTCAATTCTTGGCAGCTTCTGCCAACTGCTTTTTCTGATACAAAATGGAGTTTGTAGGTGATTGTGGAGAAGGTGGTGGGTTTTTCCACTGTTCACGTGGGTTGTATTGTCTGATGGGAAACAGCCGAACAGTGGGTTAGGGGAGATGCTGTAGGAAGCATGAGGGTTCCTTCCTTACAGGTGGTGGAGACAAACGTGTTGGGCATCTGATCTGCCTCAGAGCAAAGAACAAAACGGGTAATTTGTGTCTCTGGTAGCATCACTGAAAAAGAAATGGTAATGTGCAAAATCCCAAATCGCCACGGTTAGCAAGGAGGTCTAACGGAGGGGTTCCCCCATCCTCGCGGTGCAGTGTGACAGCGCAGAAGAACGCTGCGCTTTGCTGTCCCTCCTCGGTTCCGTGTCAGCTGCGGAGGCAAACCCGGACACAGAGGTAGGTTACAAAGAGGGTCTGACTCCATAAAGGCTTGATGTTTGCTCTGGGTGAGCAGCATCTGGCTGCCGGGGGTTTGATGTACCCCGCAGTCCCCTGTGGCACGTCACCACACGGGTTGGCCACCAGAGCTGAAGGTGCTGTTGTGTATTCGTCAGTATCTTCTAGGCTTTGGTAAGGCTTCTAGGCTTTCTTATCAACACTTACAAATACTTAAAGGGTGGGTGTCAGGGGGATGGGGCCAGGCTCTTTTCAGTGGTGCCCAGCGACAGGACAAGGGGTAACGGGCACAAACTTGATCATAGGAAGTTCCACCTAAACATGAGGAGGAACTTCTCTCCTTTGAGGGTGGCAGAGCCCTGGCACAGGCTGCCCAGAGAGGTGGTGGAGTCTCCGTCTCTGGAGACATTCCAAACCCGCCTGGACGTGTTCCTGTGCCACCTGCTCTGGGTGACCCTGCTCTGGCAGGGGTTGGACTAGATGATCTCCAGAGGTCCCTTCCAACCCTATGATTCTATGAAACAGCAAAAGCAGCGCATACCTGTCCAGTCCGCGTGATGATCTTCACCCTGCGGGGGTCAGACATGCGGCTAACCCCGCTCATCATCTACATCATCATACTGGGGTTTGTGGAAGGAGGGAAATAGAGATTAATTTCTGCATGCAGCCTGCTGGCTTCCGAGACCGTAGTGTTTTGTTACTGAACTTTAAGTTCCTTTTTAAGTTTGTTACTCAACTTTTTTTTCAAATTCCTTCTGCCGAAGTGCCAGGCAGAAGCACAGATTTTAAAGAAACGGTTGCCAAATTGTTTCTTGTATTCTTGCCGAGCCGGCGGAGGGGCTCGCTTTTTAGAGGCTGGGATTTATATTGAAATGGGATCAACTGAGATTTGCTTTTCCCATTGTTACCCTGGAACTGGGTTCCACAGGAAGAATTTTCATGTAAAATAATGATATTGAGAGCTTAGCCAGCCCCTCGGCATGACTCCTGCATGAAGGCAGTCGCCACCAAGCCCTTCTATCCGCAAAGCCATCCGGAGCGGGATGTGGGGCTGGCCGTGGGGCAGCTCTGGGGCACAGCGGCTCGTGAGCAGGGTGGCCAGCGCAGCCGGCTGGGGATGAGGGCCAGCGATTGCACCCCGGGTGGCTGGTGAGGAGGGGACCTGGCAGGGAAGGTCACCTCCTGGTGGGCGCCAGCCCGTGGCAGGGGGGAGGCAGCTGCTGCCCCCGGGTTCGGTTAACGGGTCAGGAAGAGAAAGCAAAGGCAGCCCAAGGTTGAAGGAGGCAACACCTCTGAATGAGACTAATTAAAAGGAAGAGCTAATCAAGGCCTGGAGCTTTCAGGAGTCCCGCTGGGCTGGGGGATGCCGGGTGAGCTGGTGGGGGAGCGCGCCTTTCGGGGGAAGGAGGCTCCCTAATTAAAAAGGGAGAGCCGCGCTCAGCGGTGGGGGTGGTGGAAGCTATTAGGGCTCTGCCGGCTTTGGGACCGTCACCCTCCCGCAGCCGCTCTGCTGCCTGATGGCAGCCAGGGTCCCACCATGGCACGGCTGGGGCAGGGGAGCGGAGCCGGGCTCCTGCCCGGGGTTGATGAGTAATTTACTCCTTCAAGAAACATGCGGTAAAGCTCATGACCGGTTGGAGGACAGATTCATCTGCTCTCCAGCTCCAAGATGATTAATCCAGGGCTTGCACAGGGAAGCTGGGCTCCAGCTGCGGGGGGGTGGCTGTGGGGTGCCAGGGTGCCAGCCCCTGGGAGGTCCGGCTGGGCTGGCAGCAAGGGACGGAGCTGGCATATGGAGATGGGGGATTCTGGGACACAGCTCTTGTCCCAGCCCCATAGGGAGGGCTGGTGGGGATCACAGAATCACAGCATGGCAGGGGTTGGAAGGGACCTCTGGAGATCATCTAGTCCAACCCCTGCCAGAGCAGGGTCACCCAGAGCAGGTGGCACAGGAACGCGTCCAGGCGGGTTTGGAATGTCTCCAGAGACGGAGACTCCACCACCTCCCTGGGCAGCCTGTGCCAGGGCTCTGCCACCCTCAGGGTAAAGAAGTTCCTCCCCATGTTGAGGTGGAACTTCCTACGCTCAAGTTTGTGCCCGTTACCCCTTGTCCTGTCCCCGGGCACCACTGAAAAGAGCCTGGCCCCATCCTCCTGACACCCACCCTTTAAGTATTGATAAGCATTGATGAGATCCCCCCTCAGCCGTCTTTTTTCCAGACTAAAAAGACCCAAATCCCTCAGCCTTTCTTCCTAAGAGAGGTGTTCCAGTCCCCTGGTCATCTTGGTAGCCCTTTGCTGCACCCCCTCCAGCAGTTCCCTGTCCTTCTTGAACCGGGGAGCCCAGAACTGGACACAGATGTGGCAGCCCTGACCCCCCCCCAGCCCCAGCTTGTTTCTGGGGATGAGGCTGGGGTGCATTTGGGTAATTTTAGGGCTTTTTTTTTTTTCCATTCCCGGGAAAACTTAGCCCTATTTTCAGCTGAGTAATTGCATTGCCTGAGAGATCCATGGGTTTGTAGGATTCCTCTGTGGAGGTAACAACAGAAATCTCCGCGGCTCTGTGAAGGCTGCCCGAATTTGCCTGGGCAGAGTCAGCTCCTGAAATGCTTCTGCTGCTAGACTGAGTGTGTAAGAGCCTTATTTTTTTTTGGTAGGTCTTGCTTTGCAAGTGATTAAGTTAGGATTTTTGTTGCAATTTCCGTTTCTATTGGAATCTAAGCCAGTACTTTAAATTGTTTTTACCGACCTGGACAAAATATTGCCGAGCTAGGTTTTAATTTTATTTTTTTTTTATGCCATTTTCAGCAACAAAGTCGATTAAATCTTTGGTGATAATGTCAGAGAATCAAACACATGAAAACCAGGAGGAGCAGCTCAGCCGTTCCCATTCCCACGCTGCCCTGAGAGGGGCAGGGATCTAACGCGCGTTAGCCTGTAACTTCAGACAGGACATGGTCTTCACTTCCCATTACGAATTTCCCATCTCATTTTCTGTTTTCCGTATCTCTTCCCACTGTCCAGACCATCCTCCCCCCACAACCCCCCCATCGGTGTGCTCGAATTATTTGTAAAACTAATCCGATAGGAAATATTTTATGAAGATAATGCCTCTTCCTCATCTCTGTGTATTTTCTGCCGCAGCTGTGGTCCTTGCAGACGGGCTGCTGTCTCTGCAATGGGCTCTTGCACCTGAAACGTGCGCTCATTTTCTTCTGTTCCTCTCTAGCTGAAACATACATCACACGTGAGGGCAGAATAAAATAACACAGCAGTCGTCATGTCTTCTGAAACACATTTCATGTTTTAAATGTCTGCGGATGGATTTCTCTCTCTCTCTCCGGATGCCAAAGAGGGGAAGCCGTGGGCTCCTCCTTATCCGTCACTCCTTAGTTTGTGACACCGCTCGCGTTGAATACATTAATTACAGTTATTTAAAGCACTGGGAGGTTGTCTGCTTTAAGCATTCCAACCTCTGTGCTTTTTTTGCTGAGCTAAAGCTGTCGGTGACGTTGTTTCGGCGTCTGTTGAGCGCGATGCCGGCGCGCATCGGGGCGGCACGGCGAGCTGACGTGCGGCTGTTTTCTTAAAGACAGCAGGTAGGGTAGTTTGCTTGGGCGTAATGTCTTTCATTTAGCCTCCCTAATGTATAATCTTGGAGTCAATTTCAATTAAAAGTGAAATGTTTTGATGATTCCCAGCCTTATTTTAATTCCCCTCTGCGTAGAATCGGCTGTAAGTTGATAAAGCATAAAATTAGGCACTGGGAAGCCAGCGCAGGCGCTTCTCACTGCCTTGCCTGGGGGGGGAGCAGTTTATAAATGTAACGGTTTATAAAATAACAGGCTTGGGTTTGTCCAAAAAGTCTACCTGGTTCGGCTTTTTTTGCTAAGTGTTGGGTGGCTCTCCATGTATCTACCATTACACAAGTTACACCGCGTTTCTCACGGTGTTCAATCCCGTTGGCTCTTCCCTAGTGCGGAACCAAACCCGGACAAACCGGGGAACGAGACAACGGCACCGACCCAGCCGATCGCCTCCGTCGGGCACCGGCACCCCCTTCCCAGCGGCGGGGGCCGGAGAGGCACACTGGGATGCTGGGGGATGCTGAGCCTCCCCCAGGGCTGCCGGCCGCTCCAGGTGGGTCGGTTGTTCCCATCCAGCCGCAGCTCCCAGTCCCCTCCAGCCCGGCACCGGCTCCCAGGGTCAGCCTGGTCATCTCGGGGAGACTTTCCTGCAGTGCCGGAGCGTCTTCGTATCCCATCAGCGCAGTGTTTCTTTGCAGGAAACGTGTTTTCCCATTCCTGGTCTGAGTTACATCGTCTTTTTACCCAGATGCTGTGTGCCGACACCTTCCATCCGCCCCGACGGCTCCCTGCTCCTGCTGGCGAGCATCTCCCTGCCTGGTGTGTCACGAGGGTGCGGGATGCGAGTGCCTCCGCTCACTCTGCCACCCACCGGCTCCCAGGTAAGAGCTTGTGGGCTCAGGGCACCGACTCGGGCTCGGCATTTCGCAGGTGGGCTCACACAGCTTTCTTCCTCCTGGGCTCGGTGCGTGCACCGCGTGAGCCGGCAGTGCCTGGCCCGTACTGCCGTCACCGTGGGACGTGCGGTGCCAGCAGTGCAGGTGCCAGGTGACCCGCGGTGCCCTCAAAGATGGTCCCAGCTCTGCGGCGTGTGGGGCACGGCGTCTTCCCAGACCCATCGCAGCTCTATTCGTCGTCTGTGAAACAGCAAAGTAACAGCCCGTTGGGTTGTGCCAGGCTCCTCTGGGCAGGGGAGATCTCGGGAGGGTTTTGGAGGAGGATGATGATGATGAAGACGCTGTGTGGAGGACTGGGTGCCCGGCAGGACTCTGGGGCTTTGCCTGCGTTTGCTGGCCCCCAGGGGACGCTTGGCATCGGTGCTGCCCCGGCTCGGCAGTGACGGCACGGGGGGGGGGTGCATGTGCTGGCTGCCGAGCCCCTGACCCCGTTTCCCTCCCCAGGCAGCGAGGGCTTCGCTCACAAACTCAAAGTCCTAATCCAGCGGCAGGCTGCCGGCAGAGCCCGCCCCGGCGGGTCGGCCACGCGTCCTCTCCTCCTCCTCCTCCTCCTCCAGTGGAAATGCCTCGGCGAGGTCCATCAACACCCGCTCCTTCAAGAGGTAAACGAGAGTTGAATAATTAGCAACGATGCGTTCGGTGGTGAAATTCCTCGGCTTTAATTTAGATCAGCTCCGCTGTCGTGTGTCCCATCCAGCCGGGCTGGCGGCGGGAGGCAGCTCCGGCCGGGCACCGTCCCACCCTCTCACCCTCCACGGGACGGGGCAGGAGGAGGCTTTTGCTGGAGGTTTTTCCATCCACGTTCCGTGTGTGTGTGTGTGTGTGTGTATGTGTGTGTGTGCGTGCATGCAGACACCCAGGCTTTTGTCACCCTTTTGTGTGCGAAACGGTTGTTTTAGTAGCAACGCGCAAGGGCCCCTTGCCAAGTCTGCCTAATTAAGATTAAGCATATGCAGATTCGCCTTGTTTTCAGCTAATGACAGCTGCAAACAATTATTTGTCATGCTGGCTGACTGTTGATTGGTAAAGGCGAGGCCAGGAGAGGATTGTATAGCCTGCCTTTGTATGGCGGCGCTGCCGGCCATGGCCGTGGGTGCCAGCGGTGTTTGCCCACCCGGGGTCCCGGTTGCCACTCAGGGCTCAGCCCGTGCCCTCGGTGGTCCCCGGCTGCGCGAGGTGGCGGGCTCTGGCATCGCCCCCACAGCAATTCGGGTCGGGGTCTGCGGGAGGGTGGGATTTTTTTTGTTTTCTTTTCTTTTCAGCGTTGCCACCAGCACAGACACACGGTGGTGTTTTCACAGGGGAATAAATAAAGGTGTCTGCAAACGTAGCTGAGGTCTGTAGCTGCCGCGCCAGCAGCCCTCAGCGATGCTCTGCAAGCTGGGAACCAAAGCAGAGACTAAATGAGGCTTTCTGCCCGTGATCCTGCTCCGAGCGCTGCTCGGGAGCCACCTTGGCGTCTCTCCAAAAAGCCCGGGCTTTTTAAGGATATTCTCAACAAGAGCTTGATTTAGTATAGTTCTTTAAATTATTATTACCGTTATTATGCCGACGAAAGGAGAGCACTTTTTTGACAAAAGGATACCTAAGCGAATTAAATGCGCGGTGTCGCAGACGAGAACGCTCCGCGTTGTTTTAAGGACAGCACAGAAATGAGGACGTGGTGGAAAAATAGTCACCGCAGCGGTACAATCACGTTCTGTTTGACACACATCCTGCTGGCTGGTGCGCGCCTCGTGGATGCGCACGCTCTCGCAGCGTCCCCTGCCCTGCAGCCCCCGGCCCGGCGGAGGTGGACACACACAGGTCCATCTTCAGATGCTTTTGGGTTCCTCCCTGCCTGTTTTGGCCGATTCATGTAAATCTCTCCCAGCTGGTTCTAACCCAGGGACCCCTCCGGCCCCGGGGAGGGGGTGGCCAGGGCAGCTCCTGCTCTGCCCCATGGATGTGGGGTAGCCTGAAAGCTGGGTGCCAGGGGTGGGCTGTGCCCCCAGAGCTGCTTCTCTGATGGCTATGTTCAGGCTGCTGGTGGTGAGAGCTCGTGTCCTCCACCCTGAGGGCCAGGAGCAAACTGTGCTTGGAAGCTGAGAGGGGCTGAGATGCAGCAGTCCTGTGGTGGGGAGAAGGCAGAGGCACCCCCATCCCATCCCATCCCGTCCCATCCCATCCCGTCCCATCTGCAGACAGACCCTCCGGCCACTCGCCCTCCTGCACCCCATGCCCAGCCCTGGTGTTTGGTGGCCGCTGGCCACATCCCCAGCACTCCAGCTCCGAAACGAGCCCGTGCTCCTCCTGCCAGGAGCTGAGTCAGACGCTTCTGAGAATATTTTTGAGCGCTCCTGATTTTAATTGGGTTTACTTAATTATTATTTATTTTGAGTGAAGGAACTGTTGTATTTAAATAACACTGTTTTTGCCAAAACGCTGTCACGGAGAAGCTGCTTTCCCTTTAGGAGCCCTCAAACATGGGCTTCTCTCCAAGCCCCTCGGCTCGGCGGCACGTGGAGCATCATCATGGCTTGTGCTCCTGCTCTTTCCCCGGCCAGCAGCGTGGCTCTGTGCTAAGGGACGGCTCTCCCGGCCCCACGGGGGCAATTGGGAGCTCTGTGACTCTTCCAGATGGATATCTAGTGTTTCTTCTTGGAGCCCAGCAGGGCTGAAGGTCTCGGCTGTGGAGGTCCTGCGGCCAGTCAGACCCCGGTGTGCCATGTGGAGTTTGTGAGGCAAAGGGAGAACAGATCCAAAGGGCATCTCCAAACGCGGGAAGGGTAAATGGCTGAACTCAGAGGACTGGTGGGAAGAAAGATGAACCTCAAGGGATGGAAAGCAGCCCGTAATTATAGAAAGCAACAATAACCAGCACTCGTGCTGAATTATAAGTAGACATGTTCTCATTTCAAATCATAGTGTGGGGTTGGTTTTCATTCCCTTTTTTTTCCCCTGTTTGTCTTTTTTTTTTTTTTTTTCCTTTCTTAAAATCACAGTTAAACAGCACCCAAATTGTCCTTGGAGCTGGAAATACCATCCCTTGACAACTGCGACAATCCACCTACCACTAATGTTTTGCCACGTCGCGGTTCGGGACAGAGCCCGGCAGGTGATGCTCATAGGGATGCAGGTCCAGCATCCAGCTGGGCTGGGCGAGCAGAGTCTCCCAGGCTTCGGGAATTCCTCGCTGTGCCAGGGGCAGGGCAGCAGGACGGTCCCGGACAGACAGCATGAAATCCTGCCCCCGCTCGATTCAGCATCCGAACTCCTGTTGACTAGACAGGGGCCAGGGTTACGTTTGGGATCCTTCTTTGACAACGGGGCCCTTTTCGCACGTCAGCTCCTGTCCCCCGAGGACCGTGAGGTCCCAGGCAGCTCGGGAAGGCTGAAGGGAAGGAGCGGGTAGGAAGGTACTGGGAATCTCAGAGGACTGAGCCCAGCAGCCCTGCATTAGGTTGGCGAAACAGCCTTTCTTTTAAAAGCTATAAAGAAAAGTAGAGCCTGGTGTAAGCGTGTGTTTGCAGCGAAGCTGTGCTTTCCTCCCTGGCCGGGATTGCTCTGCAGTGTGGGATACGCTGAAGCTCTGATGTATGTTTTGATGTTGTCTAATGAGCGTCTTGTATGCTTCTGCTATCGCTGCCTGGCGTATTGGAAGGAGATCTGTAGCTATTACACGCAGGAGATAGGAAAAACCGCCCTTTTGTATGTGACTGTTTTCCGATTTGAGCTGCTGAATATTCAACAAAAATCATTTGTGACCTATATTCAGCGTAATTGCTGTTATTGCAGGGTAGGCAGCGGAAATGTCAGGGCGAGTACCACGGAATGCGGTTCTTGTCTCCGCATCACGTTGTGCGAGAGGTAATTGGGAAGGGGAGAGGGGGGCGACAGCGGCGCAGCAGCCTCCAGCCGCTTTGCCAGCACCTCCCTGCTCCTGAATTTCACCACGGGGAACTCTTGCTTCCCAAAATCTTGACGTTAAAGAGCGTGTGGCTCTAAAGAAAACACGAGGAGAATCTAAGTCGAAGAGGAGGTGCGTCCCCCCCGTGATGCTCGCTGCGTGGAGGACCCCAGCGCCTGGGGGCTGCCTCGCCGGGACCTGCCCTGCAGCCGGGGCTGCCCTGGGGATGGAGCGGGGGGGGTCTTGTGTTCCCCCCAAGATGCATCTCAGGCTGCGGTGCTGGTGCCGGGGAGCCCGATTTGCTCGGCTCAGCTGGTTTTGTGTAGGAAGGGGGTGGCCTGAAGTGCTCTCTGGCAAAAAGCGCTGCCCCTTGCAGCCCCCCCGGGCTCGGGGCTGCGGGGGCGACGGTGCCTGTCCCCCGGCTCCGCAGGGTTCAGGCTTTCCCAGCATGGCAGAGACTCACCCTGGTGAAAACACCGTCCCTTCCAGCATGTGTGAATGATTTTTTCGCACCCAGTAACGCTACTTCTCTATCACTTGGTCTCCTTATTTGGTATTTCTTTAATAATTAGTGGCAGATTTTGTACTTATGTTTGCAATTATCTAAATGCCTCTGGGACATGTTCTGCCAGATAATTGAATCTCCTTGGTATGTGACTGCACAGATATTGTTAGTGAGCGCAGGCTGGAGCCGAAGAATGTTTTGCTGGCTTTTGGTGTCACGTTAAGACAAATTAGGCTTTTTCATTTTTAGAAAACTAACAGAAACAAAGCATTTTGCTTTGCTGTCCTCAGCAAAAGCTTTGCTAGAAGCTCTACTGGAGAGGGAAATACGTTATTATCAGTAATGAACTGGATGTACAGTTTAATTGCATGCAGTGGTTCTTTGCTGGGCTTCAGCAAATTCTCCAAGTGCCCAATTCGCAGCCGCAGCGACTAACGGAGCGCGAGGTGCAGGCAGGGCGGGGGGGAGCGGGTCCTGCGTTGGGAAGGCGGTGGAGCGGGAAAGCAGGCTCTCCGGATGGACAGCCGGACGTCTGCGTGCAGCCAGGCTGGCGGGGGCAGGAGGGGAGGGTCCCTGCGCCTGGCACCCCCGAGCTGGTGCTGCCCGGTCCCCCGGCAGCTCCCAGGTCCAGGCAGGATGCGTGTCCCCATCCCTCGAGCGTGCTCTTCGCATCTCACTTCTGTCTTATCACGTAACATCGGGATTTAAGGTGCCAAGCAAGGGAGAGGAAACTTCCCACCTCAAGTGCCATTCCTGAGAGTAACCGTGGAACTGTTTGGCTTCTAAACCCTTCTAATTGAGGGGGATACGGTGAAATCCCTCCTGTCAGCATCGCTATGTCTTGTAGAGCCTGGGTAGGCAGGGGATACAGAGGCTCGGCTGGATGCCCTGTGCTCGGCCGCAGCCAGGTGTGATCTGAGCCTGTCCTCAGCCCGAGCTGCTGCGAGCAGAGGTGACTTCCCGCAGCACAGAGCGCCCCTAAATTCTTTTTGGTCAGAAAAATGTTTTTCCAGGTCAAAGCTGTGCTGTTACTGGCCGATGAGCGACCGAGATGAGCCTTTGGGGTGTTGCTGCTGCCTTTCCCCCTCGCCCCGAGGCAAGGGGGGGGTCTGTGTGCCCGAGGCGGGGGCAGCTCCGCACCCCTGCGAGCTCCTCCAGCTGCTCGGCTGGCGGCAGAGCCACTGGGGGGAGGAGAGTCCCGCCGCGCTCCAGCCGAGTGTGCTTGTGTTGCGTTTCGGTGTAGGGAACGGAGGAGTTGTCAAAGCATGCCCAGGAAAATGCAACCGGGGATCTCGGGAGCGGAAAGGAACAGGTAAGAGGTGCCATCCCGCAGCTCTGCCTCCACCAAAACCCTTGGAACCGAGGGGGAAGGAATGGTCCCGGGGGAGCGCAGGTCTCCTGGGGAGCAGCTCCCCGAGAGCTGAGCCCGCCGACCACGGCGAGTGCAGCAGGAGGAACTAGAGAAAAAAAAGACCATGGTTCCCTTCACGCGTTCAACTTTGGCTTTATCTGACGTTTTCCCCTTCCAGCTCGTTCCCACTGCAAAAAGCAAGAGGGCCCTTTTCGTAAAGGCTTGTCCAGGCAGGGATTTCTCACACCCCCGACAGAGCCAGGTCCCCGTCGCACAGATTTGTGCAGGGCCAGGACAAGGGGCACCAGGCAATGGGCAGCATCCTCCCGGCCGACAGCTCCTCCGCCCGCTCGCCCTGGTGTTGGACCAGTTTCTAGGTCTCGTGTGTGGGATGCTGAGGGAGGAAAGGACTTCTTCGGTGAGGGACGGCACAGGGCTTCTTTGGTTGCAATTTGTTCGAAGTCTGGTTTTAAAGTTGATGTCAGTCTCGCACAAAGGCGGTCGGGGCAGATGTCAGCTGTGAAGAAGAACGATTTCGGGTTTGGGTGCACTTGGCTCGGGTGTCGCAGGGGCTGAGATCGCTCCTGCAGGCACCCCCGTGCCAGACCCCCGTGCTGCTTTGGTCCCTGGATGAAGGCAGCCGGACTCGTGGCTCCGGGGAGGTTCTGTGTGGAGGATGTCGTCTGCTCCCAGGGAGGGCCCAAATTCGTAACCAAAAAGAGAAACTGATATGAATCAACCCATAAAAATGAACGAATATGTTAAAAGGACAAGCTGGGTCTGTCTCAGCAATAACTCAGCACTGCAGACATTCAACCAACCTGCTCTGAATAATGGCTCTTCTGGAGCCTGAAGTAGCTTTAGGGTTGCCAGGACTATTCCTTATCTTACATTGCTTTTTCCCCCCGCCCCCCAAAATATTGAATTTTCTCCTTCTTCAAATATGGATGCAATTTGCCTCATGGCGCACCACTCTCCCTCGCAGTGCTGTGCTGGGCAGCCCCGCAGAGCGAGCGGGTGCTGCTGGGTTCCCGCTACGCCCGTGGCCACCCCTCGCACCGCGGGGATGCTGAGCACCTGCATCGGCCGCCGAGCGGGTCAGGCCTTTTCTCCTCTGGGCTCCCCACTTAGTGGGCTGCAGTTCCCCGGTAGATGCAAACGGTGACCGAGGGTTGGCCCAGGAGAGGTTGAAAGTGTGATTTGCCGTGAAGCTTCGTTAGCAGACGGCTGATCTGGGGTGGTTCGTCCCATTGCACAGGAGAAGGCGTGGGATGACCCCATGGCTGGTCTTGGTCCCAGCTCTCACCGTTGGCTGCTCTGCTTTGCCCCGCACCCTCCAGCCGGCTGATGGGGATTTGAGTCTGTTCATCAGTTGGTGCTCGGCACCCTCACTGCGGGCAGTGGGAGCGGGCTTTCCTCTGGTGCTTTTCCTCCCCGAAGAGTGGGGAGGGTGCCACAACTGTAAAAATCTCCTACTGAAGTTTCGGTGCCAAACCAAAAAAAAGTAGAGATCTCTGTAAGCAAGAGTTCCCAACACACGGCTGCGCAGCTGCCCGCCTCACCGGTGGCTGCTCCGGCGCCAGAACCCGGGGGGGTTTACGCTCCCTAAATTAGGGAAGATTGCCCTAAATTAGGGAAGACTGCTCTTACCTGGATGTCTCATGGGAGGATGGGAGCAGGATGTCCCTGCAAACCTGCCCTGCCTTGCGCAGCACACAGCTCCCTGCTCCGGCTGCCGCCTGCCCTGTGCGGGTCACAGCCAGCGCTGGGGACACTGGCAGAGCTGCTGGCACTGCCCTTTCCCCCAGGAAAAGCATCGGTGATCCCTCTGCGCTTGAATGGCTTTGCTTCTCGTTCGGGTTCGGTGCTTTGTTTGCTTTTCTTTTAATCTTTCCATGTCTGGGGCACTGGTGGGGACCTGTGCACCGGAGCTGCTTGTTTGTGGCTGTGCCTGCCGGTCACCTGCGGCCGTGGTGGTCTGTGGCAGCAGCAGGACATCTGCCACACGAAGGTGAGGAGGAGCAGGGGATGGGTACCTGCCCTTCAGCTGCTGCCTGAGGCTCGGGGACACCCCCGCAGCCAGGGACAAACCCTCTGGGTGCCCCTTCGCTCCTGCTCTCATCTGGGCAGGTCGGGGCATTTGATTCCCCCATGAGAACACGATGAGTGCATGCATCCCTTAGGTGACTTCCCCTCTCTGGTGGTCCTGTGGCCACTGCCTCAGGGGCAGCCATGGGGAGGGGATGCTCAGGCAGCCCTGTGTGCCCAGGCGGCCTCGCAGGAGAGCTGCAAAACCCCACAGGGCACAGCAACCACCAGCACTGCTGGCACGGAGGCGGAGACGGAGCGCTCCGGGCATCTGTGTCCCATAGCCTTGAGGTGCACCAGTGCTCCGTGTCCTGCTGGCCCCACCGAGACCTGCCCCCTGGCCCATGTGTGGAAGCTGCCCTTGGCAGAGGGTTGCCTGGCACCAGGTTAACAGTGTGCCAGCTCCCCAGCTCCCTGCCGAGCCGTCCCCCCACACACCCCCTGATCCCGCGCTTCGCCCCAGCCACAAAGCAGTTAATATTTGTTGATCGCGGCGGCGTGCTCGGCACTCTGTGAGGCTCTCGGATGCAGCGCGATACTCCCCGGTCTCCAGGGATCTGGTGGCATTTTGCCCAGATGGCATCGGTCTGTGTCTCAAGGACATAACACGGCGCCTACGGCTCTGTGCAGCAGCGCTGGAGTGACAGATGAAGCCGGGGCGCTCCTTCATCTCTGCTGAGAGGGAAGAAAAGCTCCTGAAAATGCCGGGTCTCCAGCCGGCCTCTCCCTTTCGCCTCCACGAATGAGCCGGTACCCGGCAGCCGCCCGGGTTGCTTCGTGCGGGGGCAGCGCCGGCCGAGCACGCGGGGTCCCCTCTCCCTGCGGAGGAGAGGGCGCGCTCGGCTCCTTCTCCTTCCACCGGCACAGCAGGTAGGTGAGATGTCCCCATCGTCCCCGCCATCCCTGCCACCGCGTGCCCGCCGTGCCCTGCTCTACTGCCCGCCGCATCCCTGCCCTGTCCCATGTTCACCCTTTTGGAGCGGCGCTGCCGGTGACCTGCTCGCAGGGTGCAGGCAGGCGTGGGAAGGCGTTGCCGCTCCCCGGGGAGGATGGCCGCAGCCCACCCTGTGTTTTCAGAGCCGGGGGCACCCGTTGATGCCGTGGCTCTGCAGCAAGAGGCCGGGTTGCGGCATGGGATATTGGCAAAGCAGCCGGGTGCGGGGCAGAGGGTGCAGCCAGGGAGGCTGGCGCGGCTGCCCGGGGCTTGGGACGGGGCGAAGGTGTGGGCTGCACAGGAACCCCCTAGTTTGTTTTTGGTGGCATCTGGCATGTCCTGGGCATCCCAGCAGTGCGGGGAGAGGGGATGCAAACCTGCACTGGCGCAGGAGCTCCCGCTCCGTGCACGGCCCAAGCATGGAGGAAGGCCGTGAGCGGCACCCTGGGAACCCTGCTCCGTGGGCTCTGGCTCCCCCCATTCCGACGCACCCCCATGCTGACAGCACCAGAGTTGTGAAATCCTACCCTCCTGGGCCTTCGAGCAACAAGGAGACACTCACGGTGATCTCGGCACGTGGCAGCGCGAGGGATAGCTGGGTGGTTTTGGGGATGACCGGTGAAGCGCTTTGCTGCACTTGTGCCATGCCTATGCCTGGGTGTGGGGGGTTTCATGGCGCACCAGAGGGAGGGAGGGGGTGCACGTCCTTCCCACCCCACACCAGCAGCGTGGCCGTGAGTCCAGCTGTGTCCTTCCGCGGCTGGGTTTTTCTCTGTGCCTTGGCCGGCTGGAGCCAGCGGGGAGAAGAGGACGTGGGGATGGGAGCAGCCCGATCCCAAGCAGGAGCGTGCGGGAATGAGCTGCACTCGGGTGGGAGCCATGGCTACGCGTCACCCTTCCAGTGACAAAGGTGTCACGGGGAGGGACCCACCATCGGCCAATGGGCCAAGGCTGGCACCGCACACAGAGCCAGCCTGTGGGCACCAAGAGCTGCAAGTTGCCTGATCCCAGTGGATTTCCACCCGTTTTGCCTCCTTGGAGGAGGGTGGTGCTGGCACTGATCCCCTGCCCATCAGCAGAGTGGAAGAGTCTCCTCTTGCACCAGCCCAGAGCCCTCGTGATGCTCAGGGAACCGCAGCCAGCACCGGTTTACGGCAGCGGCACACGCCAAATTAACCAACCGAACCGAGCACGCCCCGCCATGGAAATGAGCCACCGGCCCCCTCATGCGTGGCGAGGTGCCGGCACAGCCACCGGCGCTCTGCCCACACCCGGGGCCAGCAGCATGCCGGGAGTGGGAGCCGCGGCCACCCGGAGCCACCGGCCCCCCTGCCACGCAGGCAGCTGATTTAATACGAAATGAAAATTGGGTTTGTTTTTCTCTTCCCCCACCCCCCCCTTTTCCTCCGGCGTGTGGCCAATGGAGTGTTCCCTCGCCGCGGTTCGTTAGAGCCCAGCAGCGCCGCAGCCACCCCTTCCCAGCGGCTGCCGTGTGCCGGGAATGCCAATGAAGCTGCCGGCACGCTGCGCCCAGCAAACTGCGGAGCGTGTTTGTCCTGAATGCAGAATAATTAATGGTTTAGGGGAATCAAGTGAATTACGTTGGAGCTGTTGCCCAATTAGTTAAACTAATTGCGAAGTAAGGAGGGCTACCAGGGACCCGGCGCCCCGTGGCAGCCACGGTGTCCCCGTCGGCACACGGACCCAGCCCCACCGCAGGAACGGGGCCATACCCAAATCCTCTCTGCAGAGCCGAGGTGTCCGTTTTTGCTGTACTGCTAGAAAATTAGGGAAAATTTTCTTATTTATAATTATTCTTATATATTCTTATATATTCTCTATATTCTTATATATTCCCCATATTCTTATTTATGATTATTCATTTATACTGATATAATAAGGAAAAATTTCTCATTTATTTATCTGGTTTGCGTTTCTGCGTGCGCGCAGAGCTAGATTTTTAACTTCAGCCCATCAGTGCGGGGCTGTGGCTGGTTCGTAACCCCGTCCTTTTCCCTGATGTCGCGTCCCCTGTCGTCAGGCCTGGCCCCGGCGGGCGGTCGCGGTCCCTGCATCCTGTCCCCTCTGTGCTGGGGATGTCGCGATATTGCTGTCCTTGCCGATAATGTGAGCAGCCCCCTCCGGTCCCGCAGGCATCGAGGGGGGGAGGTCGTGTAAGGCGAGGGGGGGGACTGATTTGTGGGATCACAGAAACGGACGTGCCCTCTTACTTTCTGCTCGAAATCGAGAAAATTTCAAACAACGCAAAATTCTTCACTTAATATGGCAGGAATAAGCCTTCCGAAGCTTCCTGATGCTAATTCTGGCTGGGAAAAAACATACATTTATATATGTATTTTTATATATACATGTATAGGTGTGTGTGTATATATAAATACAAATATATATGGGTTTATACACATATGGAAGGGTGGGGGAGCGCCCTGCGTGCCGCGATGCCGCCGGGCTGCAGGGACCAGCCCTGGCCTTTGTCCGGGCGGGAGCTCATTGAGTTATGCTTCTCCCTCCCCCCCCGCCCCCCCCGTATTCGCTGTGACAGATTACAGCTTGATAGAGCCCCAAACACCGAATAGCAACAGAGGCGTCAATTTAGTTATTAACAAAGGCTGGTATTCAAATGGCGCTGGCACGGCTCCAAGGCGCAGGAGCTTATGAGGAGCGCGGAGGGTGTATTAAATATTCATCGAAATCTTGGCATTTCGTTCCCATCTCTCGCTCTCCCGCTCCCCCCACCTCCCTCACGGCCCCCCGCCCCGAAATTATTTGGTTCTAAAGGTTAGAAGCCTACTTCAAAAATTAATTATTTCATTAACCCGTTATAAATTAGATTTTTTTTTTTTTTTTTTTTTTTTTTTTTTACAACTAAGTTGGTTTTTTTTTTACGGTCGACGCCAAATGGGTTGTAGTGGCGCTTCACCAGGTTTGCTCGTCACGTGAGCCCTGACCCCGGGCACGTGACAGTGCCGACCGATGCTCACGGCAGCATGTGACCCTAAATGCTACGTGAGCTCGGGGTGGGGGGGGTGGGGAGGAAGGGGGGGAAAAAAAAAAGAAAGAAAAAAAAAAAAGATTTAAATACAAAAATATAAGCAGGTCTGTCTCCTGCCTTCACCTGCCCTGCTGTGGTTGAGCCGTACCTGCCGCCCGGAGACCGGCGGGCGCGGGGAGCTCCGTGCTGCCGCCGCGCTGCGAAAGCCTGCCCTCCTAATTTGGCACCACGGCTCCCCATTTGGTAAGTTAACAGATCCTTCCAGCAATTAATTGGCGCGGCTCTGCTCATTAGCATGCAGGGCGCGCGAGCGGGCGCTCCGCCGCGTGCAACCTCATGCCACCGCGGTTCCGCGGCACCCGCTCGCCAGCCCCCGATGGATCGCGGCCATTGCCCTCCGTGGGGGGCTTGGGGGGTCACACATGGGCTCGCCAGCGCATGTCACTGTCCCCATCCTCCTGCCCAGCACATCCCGACACCCCGCCAAAATCGCGATGCTCCACAAAGGGCTCCTCGCAGGCTGGGGGTCAGGGCACCCCGCGGCCGCTGGTTTTTGCTGCCGCCGTGCTGGGATTTGAGAAAAATGACGTGTCCTGAGTGGGGTGGGTTTGGGGGGGCTGTTTGCCTTTCCTCCCGCATCCGAGGGGCGGTTGGTGCCGGGTGCTCGCGGCGCTGGTGATCTGCACCCGATGCTGGCTGCTGGTCCCGAAGCGGCGGCTCTCGGACAACACGGGTTTGATTTCGGCCGGTGCCTCGGCGCTCCCCGGCGATGTCCCCAACAGGGGTGGGTGCTGCTGGCTCTCCCCTGCGGAGATGGAACAGGGGATGAATCCGTAATGCCGGGAGCACCGCGCAGCCCCAGGAAGGTGCCGGAGGGAGCCGGCCGGTGGGCGATGCCGGCCGCCTGTCATTAGGATGCAGGTCCATCGCCATCTCCCTGGAGACGATGGGAAAGGAGGGCTGGGTGAATGGGTGTCTGGTACGGCTGGCAGCCGTGCTGGGAAGAGGGCAGCTGCCTGCAGGCGCTGAAGGGCGCGGATGAATTACTGCCCCTGTTCAGGCACAAGCCTTTGTTCCCCGCGCATTGTCAGCGGAGAAACGGGAGGAAAAAAGTAAAATGGCTCAGGCGCAGCGCGCGATGCGGGGCAGACAATGGGCCCAGCCCGGCTCGCAGATCGGACCACGCCGCAGCCGCCGCCGCAGCCACAGTTTTAAGCATCAGTAACCATTTTTATTTTTTTCTCCTTGAACTAATTATCTCCAAAAGCTCTTTTGAGCTGACAGGGAATACGAATTGCCATTCTGGTGTGGTATTGTAAGCATAGTGATCCCATATTTAATACTCGGGGCATTCCCGGGCGATCATTAGCCCCTTTGTGCCGCTGAAGGAAGCCATATGTTTCAGAGACATCTTTAAAGATGCTTGCAGAAACAACAACAAAAAAAAAGGGATTTCTGTGTGTTGCTGAATGCGGCTGCCAATCACCCGGCGTCCCGCGCCGGCTCCCTTGTGCTCGCCTGGAATGCGAGGCGGCGGCGGCGGCTTCGGTAAATACGGGCTGGTGTTTGTAGTCGGGATTTGCCGTCTGGGGGAATGAGCTATGCAAGCTTTTAATTGGCACCAGTGTCCGCCCTGCCCCTTTCTCACATTTTGCCGGCTCTCCCAAGTCTAACTCTTTTTTTTTAATTCCATCACGAGCAAGCGGCTTCCACGGCGTCGCTGCTTGAGAACAATTTTTCTCTGCTGCTCATACGGATTTTTTTTTTATTTTTTTTTTTTGACTTGCAGCCAGCTGTCCCCATGAACCCGCACTTAAACAAACAAACAAGTGACCCGGGCCCTGCCGCACCGTGCCATCCCCCGCCTCATTTCTCCAGCTGTCCCCGTAGCAGTTTGCACAGACCCTGTGTTTTTATTCCGTTTAATTGGCTCCCTAATAGCTTCACGGCAAGCAATTCTGCTCCCATCAAAACCTGCTCATGTGAACGTTCCCCTGTGGTACGAAGGAGATAAGTAATGAGGAAAATTGATCCCTGTCAGCTGCACGGGCCCCGGTGCCGGTGTGCGTGGCATGGCCAGGGTGGCGCGGCTGGCTGTGTCCCCGCTGTCTGCCGGCACGGGGGGTGCGACGGGCTGCCGAGAGCCATGTTTTCAGGGAAATAGCCCGGGCTGCGCTTGCTGCGAGGACCACGAGGCTGCTGCCACCAGCCCCGCAAAAAGGAGATGATGTGTGAAGTCGTGTTCAGGTGGTTTTTGGTTTACAAGGGGTCCCGGGGACTCCGGCTGGGGCAGCAGGCAGCTGTGCCGCGGGGAGCCCTGTGCCAGGGCTGCGGGGGGCTGCAGACCCCGTGCTCAGGTGACAGCCCGTGTGTCTCCCCGCGGGGCACCTCGGGCTCACCTGCAACTGGAGATCAGGAGCTGGTTACCGGGGTCCCTTACGCAGTGTGACCGAGAGGACGTGGTGGAAGCCCCAGGCCAGCTTGGTGTCCCCCCACGTGCCGTGCGAAGCGCACAGCCCCCCGTGCTGCACGCCCACAGCCTGGCGCGCACATTATGAGCGTCCTCTGTGCTCTCGCTGCTGGTCTCACCACGCCGGTACCTGCGGACGTGGCTCCTGGCAGGTGCCAGGACCTCGGCATCGCCTCTCGGCTGGGCGTCTCAGGGGGCAAGACCACCCCTGGGTGCAAACCTCCCACTGTGCTGTCCGGCAAGTGGGGTGGCCGAATCCCACTGCAGCGGCAGCCCAAACTGCAGTCAGACACCAGAGCCATGGGCTGGTGGGTCTTCCTCAGCCCCCCATGCAGGATGGCTTCCTCTCTCTCCTCATCGTCCCCCTCCCAGCTCTGGGGCTGTCAGGGGGGGCTGGCAGCGAAGCCCCTCTAGCTGGGGCCAGATCTTGCACTCTGGGCTCTGCTCAGGGCTGTGCCCAGCTCCCCAGGGAGGACGGAAGCTTTTCTTTCAGGCTTTATTGCTGCCTTCCAGAGCGGTTCTCATGCAGATTACTCTCCCAAGGAGCTCAGAGATCCGTAGATCAGAAGAGATGCCCCATGCAAGTGGAGACCCTTCAGAAGCCGCCAGGGACCTTCCCCCAGGACCAGGGGGGACCTTTCCCCAGGACCTTCCCGACTGTTACGCTCCAGTTTGCCCAGGCACTCCATCCACACAGATCTTGTGCAGCACGGGTCCCGCACCCGGCTCTTCTTCTGAGTTTGCTTCATAACTGTGGGTGCTGCCAACGTTAAATGTTCAAACACGAGAGCTGAAACCCTGCAGGACACCAGAACTCTGCCCAGAGACCCAGGACCTATCTGGGCACTGGAGTTTCCCAACCCTTGCAAAACCCAGGTGGCTCCATCCGGGGAGCCGGGCACAGCCCAGCGCCAAGAGAGGCAGGAGCCAGTGGAGAGCAGCCCTCTATTCTTAATAGCACGAGCAATTAAGAATTAATTCACCAAAGGCTGTTAACAAATGGTCAGTAATTAAGACGGCCACCAACAAACGGGGAGTTTGCTGCATGCAGCCCCCTGGTGAGGCTGTCAGGGGGGGTCAGGGTGAGCGGGAGGTGCCCCTGCGATGTGTGTCCTGCTGCGGCAGGCGTGCAGAGGTGCTTTTGGGGTGCTGGCATGGGGGAAGGAGTCTGTGGGGTAGACAGCCTCACCGCTGCTCATGCCTTGGGAAGCAGGGCCATGGTGGAGGTGGCAGACTCGGCGCAGTCTGTTCAGCTAAAGCTGAATTTTCTCAGGGAGATCCATGCCTGCTGCTTCCCGTCCTATCGACAGGGGACACCAAGAGCAGCTTTTTCCATCCCTCTCTGCAGCAGGTCCTTGTCCATTGCAGAGGGTTGAGCAGCCTTTGGGATAGCAGCCCGTTCTGGGGACAGTTCGTGTGGCCTCTGCCCTCCGCATGGGGCAGGGATGGATGGACGGGACCCCAGCTGGAGCAAGGAGGACCCCCGCCTCAGGAGGAGCTGTGGTGAGAAGAACGGGGTGTGCTGCTGGGGAGACGAGCAGCAGGCAGGAGCAGGGTGCACCAAAGGTGGTTTCACAGCTAAGGATCTGCTGGCACTTCTTGGGCTATGGTTTTATTTCTCCTCCTGCTCCTTTCAACCAAACGAGCACGCTTCACGTGGTTGTTTCTTGCACTCTGTTCCCCATCCTCTGACCACCTTCAGCTCCCCCCTGCCCACCGCCTGGATGTGCACCCTCTGTAGCTGGTTGCGGTGTGGTGGGGTGCTGAGCTGAGCAGGAAGGCAGAGCTCCACGGGAGCGCATCCCGCTGTGCCTGCCTGAGCCCCGGGTGTTTGTGACCACCAGAGCCCTCTGACGGGCTCTTGCTTCGTCCCCCAGTCCAGCAGCCAGCTTGGCTGCTCTTTGAAAGGGCCCCCCGGGCCGGAGGGCTACCTCCCATCGAGTGTGGCAGTGGGCTGGAGGGTGAGGACCGTGCCGGGGTCGCTGGTTGAGGCTGCCGGCGAGAAGCCCAGCCCTGGTGGGGTCGTGGTGATGCCGCAGGGTGGCTGCGTGGGGCACCCGCGTGTGTGTGTGCGCGCGCGCCAGGGTGAGCCATGATTCCTAGTGCCTGGAGCCGTGTCTGTACCGAGCTCCAGTGCTGCCACCCCTGTGTCCTCACGGGGACGGCCGAGGCTCAGAAGAGGCCAGTGCAGAAAAACCTCAAGTGTCTGGGAAATGTGTGTGAGGAGCCGTGGAGCCCACCCAAGAGCAGCTCCTGGGGTGGGGGGAGCAGCCGCCCCCCTCGCAGGCTTTGCGCTGCTGGGGGAAGAGGGGACCCACAGGACGGGGCTCGTGGCAGCACCGCCGGTGGCTCCGGGGGATGCGGGGAGAGCTGGGGCAGGGTGAGCTCTGCAGGCACCCTGTGCCCAGCTCCCTAGGGAATGCCGCTGCCCGGCATAGACGGGGCTCGGCCAGGGTGTCCGCTCTGGCCACCAGCCATGAAAGGCCCCACTTTCTAAAGCTCAGCCTGAGCACGCGGCGTGGGATTGTCTCCGTGGGCTTTCTGTTTGCTTCTGTTACAGGTTTACATCCATCCTTCCCTTGTGCCGGATTAAAACTCAGGGATCCATTTCTTCCCGGTAGGCAACGCCACATGGTGTAGGAATGGATTTAAACCTACGTGGGTGAAGGTCATCCACGGTCCCGTTAGAGGAGCGTCCCTGTCCCCCCGGCGCTGAGCTCTGCCGCTGCCCAGTGTGTTCCCCTGCAGTGCCCCAACCCCTCCAAGCACCTTCTGTCTTGTTTTAAGCAACAACCTGCCCCACAGCCCCTGCCAGGCCCCTTGACATCCCTTGGGAGCCACAAGAATGGCCCCACATCCTCTGCCTCCAGACTCCCCCACGGCTTCCCACCAGACGGGGGGAGGCAGCCAGATCCGGACCCTCATCTCCAAGTGTCCCCCGTCGGCTTCACCTGATCTCTGGGTTCCCCATCAAACAGCCAGCACACGAGGCAGAGCTCTCCGTCTTGATTTAATAAGTATCTGGAAATGTCATAAAAGACGTGATAATAAAATATCAGATGCAGGAAAATGACTAGCCAAAAGGCATTTTAAAAAGGGAAGAGTGTAAACGTAGTAGATTAAGACACTAATTCCCATCCCTTGTATGTTCTCCATCTTTCCTGTATCTTGACAGACAGGAATAAATGCCCCCTCTTCCCGCGAAGCACTATCTGCCTCTCCTGGCTGTATTGTAACCACGGGGTGCCCACAGCTGTAACAGCCCATTTATTCTCAAGATTTGATGCTTTATCACTTTCAAAGGAGTGGCTCAGCTAGTTCATCATGCATTCCCACTGCAAGCACTTACACTTAAAGGGCAGATAGAGATTCTGATGGTAATACCTAAATTTGATTTTCGATGCTCTGAAGTATCTCCGCAAATTAAAGACCTGCGGTTGTGCCTTTGCTTAGCCCATGCAACAAGGCAACAGGAACAAAGACAAAAAACAAAATGAAAAATTAGTTCACGTGAGTTCGGAGGAGCCAGAGGGTCCTTCTGTAATTCGGGCTCTGTGAAAGTAAGAGCAGCGGGTTGTTGGTTTGTTGTTTGTTTTTTTTTTCTTGTAAATGTAGCTTTGAACCAAATTAAATGCCAGTAAATTCCCAAGCCCAACACCAGTGCAATAAAGACAGGAGCCAGATCAGCAGCTAAGTGATGGATGTGTTAATGTTTTAATAGGCCAACCACCTCATAAATAATTTGCTCAGTTCTAAGAGTAATTGACCTGGTCACAGTGGTAATAAAGGGCTGTCCCCTGGGCTCTTGTTCAAAGGTTCAGCAAACCCTTCCAGAGAAAGTCTTAAGTGGCTTTTAACAATATATATTTTATATTGTTACAGTCTGGTAGCCTGCTAATTCCGCAGTCAGTGCAAACACCGTCAGTTCATCTCCGTGGATATTTCAATTAAAAAAAAAAAAATAGAAATGGTAACGGAGAGTGGTTTTTGCCAGGTGAGCGCTTTGTTTGCTCTCCGGTGAGCGGCGACCTGCGTGCGGAGCATCGCTCCGCGGAGCACGGCTCGGTGAGGAGGGACCGATCCCGCGGCGGTGCCCGGCACAGGGGTGCGATGGTGGGCGGCCGGGCTGGGGGTGGCTTCATGGGAACTCACCCGCTGCAGCCAGGCCACCAGGGATGGGTCTGCGGCCACTGCCACCGGCTGTCCCAGGCAGCAGGAGCAGACGGAGCCCAGCCCGGGGACGGGGCTCTCCCAGGGTGTTCCTCTCGCGTACTGGGTATGCTGCTTGTGTACTCTTTTATATTGTTTTTCCCTCTTGCGTACTGTATATTTTGCTTGTGTGGTGGATATTCCTGTGGCATAGTGGGCATTCCTGTCATTTACTGGATATTCCTCTCGTGTACTGGGTATTCCTCTCCTATACTGGGTATTCCCGTGGCACGCTGTGTACCACTTCCCAGTGCTGGCACTGGGAGCAGCTTTACCTCGGCCAGGGCAGGGCTGCTTTAGCATTAGGATTTCTAACCTTTGCTGTCGCGGGGGTCAGGCAGTTCTTGGCATCTGCAACTCTACCCAGAGGCGTAGTGTATTTCTTTGGTTTTTTTTTTTTTTTTTTGCATCGTTAATTCGGCGTTAACATCCCTCCGCTGCATCCTGGCAGGCCCGTGTTGTTTTGACCGCGTGGTGCTGCGGGATTTGTCCCACCAACCGCTTTGCTGTGTCTGTGGGATGGGCCAACGTGGTCGCGTTTCTGTAGCTGCAAATAAGGAAAACACCAAACACCGGCGTCATTTGTCAAATAAAATCAACGGCAGACATCTCCAGCATTGCACCTCCAGTACGAGGACGTAATTAAGTTTGAGACAGTGAGGAAATGCCCCCGTTTTGGAGGGCAGATCACCGACCACCTGGCTGCATGGGGAGGTTTGTTCGCTGGTCCGGCAGCGCAGGGCTCGTGGTGACAGGCTGGAGTGTCCATCCTCATCGCTGACTCCCGGCTGGTCCTTTGCTCTGATGGGAAGATGCGGCCGAGGGGGAGGAGGGACCCCCCCAGCTGTGGCTGCTCTCGGCGGTGCCAGCCCTGACCCACAGCCCCACGGTGCTTCACGTGCCTTGTCGGGGATGACTTTTCAATGCGATGTAAAACACCCCTGGCTATTCTGTCTGCCTGGGATCGCTGCTGCAGGCACCCAAACAGAGACGGGCAGGGTGGCCCATTCGTCCCCGCCGCGCACACCGGCATAAATCGCTGTTTCTCAGGTCCAATAACCAAAGCGAACTGTGCCGCCTGTAAAACACCATTGTGGTCAAACATCCCACTGCTCCGCACCGGTTCCATGTGGCAGGGCCGAGTCATTTCATGCAATTAAAGCTGCAGTCGTTAGCACTGGAGGTGCTGCTTTAGGGGTGCAGGAGCTACTGGTGTTCCCCAGCAGACCCCAGCCCTCAGGAGGCTCCTGTGCCCCTGGATGGCTCCGTACTCACCTGGGATGCTGGTCTGTGTGGAGAGGAGCCAGCTGGGAAGACTCACTGGGACGAAGGCTTGTGAAGATTGCGGCTGCCATGGCCAGGGAAGCGGCTGGAGGAGTTCTGGGGTGCCCTGGAGCATGGTCGCTGGGCAGCCATGAGCACGGGAGGCTGGTGGTCCCTGGTTTCTGCGGTGGGCACAGCGGGTACCGCAGCAGCAGCCTCTCTGCAGGGATGGGGCTTCAATGGAAAGAGGCGTTTTACCTGCCCGGCGCTGCCTCTGCGGGTGATGCTCCTTGCAAGGTGCCCTGGCCAGGGCCAATATTTGATTAACTGGGAGAGGAAGCGCCCATGGCCGGGGGCCTGTGGGGACACCGGTGAGGAAGAGCGGGCTGGCAGGATCGTTCACAGGCTCGCAGTGTCTGGGGGAAATGGAAGCCCCCCGTGAGCGTGGGCTGGCAGGCAGGGTGCGGGTGCTGGCAGTCCGGCAGTACCCGGCTTGGAAAAGTGGCCAGTGGCCAAAAGGGCCAAGAGGGAAAAGGGTGTTTACTACTGTGGCTTCGCATATTTATTTTTCCAGCTGCTGGCAGTGCTCTGCACCCGCTCTCCTGCCGTCAGTGGTGGTGAAGCACCTCCCTCCCCGGCAGCCGTGGGCACGAGCAGCGCCGCTGTGCCGAGTTGGCAGAATTCCTGCCTGGGAGCCCACCAGCCGTGGTGCGGAGATTGGCACTGTGCTCTGCCCTCTGCTTCTCTGCAGGGACTGTGAGCTGGACGTGCCTGCGCCGGGGCTCCCCAGGGCTGTGGGATGCCTCCGTGCCAGCGGCGGAGCCCAGGATCTCCCGGCTGTGGCATCCCCTCGCCAGAAGCATCTTTCCTTCTGAACGTCTCTTCTCCTGCCCTCCTGCCCGCGCAGCCTCATCCCAATCATCAGAGGCAAATGTGGCTGTAATGAAAAGTAAATTTAATATCCTTGCCCCTATTTTTGTAAATTAGTATAACCGTCAGCTACAGAATAAATGACACCTAATTGCTGTTCGGGGAAGTTCACGCAGAAGTGCTTAGCTGTGAGGTGATCATAGGGAAGCGCCATCAATGACGGAAAATGAACAAGATGCCGGCTGTAGGAAACTGTAATTACAGAGGACTGACATACTGTGAGCTGTTTATGATAATGAAGTGGTGCATCAAATCAAATTAACCTTAGTTATTTAACACAGAATGCACCGAGGACTTGTATCAGCAGATGCTAAATCCAAAACCGGAGCCGGTCGCTGAAGTCAGAAAAGCGGCTCAAATGCAGACACCGGCGGTCGCTTTTATTTAAGATAGGTTTTGTGAGCGGCCGCTGCGGCGTGCCGGGGCAGCGGGGCTGCGCGATGGCAAAGGCTAACGCCGGCAGTGAGCCGGCAGAGCTGCTGCCGGCAGCCCGGGGAGCCGCGGTGCTGCCGGGGAGCCCCGCTGCCGCCTGCCTCTTGGCGGGGAAGAGCCCGCGGTGGCACCGCTGAGCCCCCGTGCCCCCCGCCATGCGCCCCTCGTTCTGCGCTGCGCTGATGGCCCCGTGCTCGCTTGCGGCTGGAGCGGAGCCAAGGCAAGGTCGGTATTCCCACCCCGGGAGGAGGTAACGAAAGCCGGGGGGTGTGTGTGTGTTTTTTCTCTCAGTCCAGCGGGGTCTGGCTGCGGGGCAGCAGGATGCTCCCCTGCCCGGTGTGCCGGGCACGCCGCCGGCCACTCCGCGTTTTAGGGCAAAGGATGCAAGTGCCGCTGTGCTCTTGTAAAAGGGTTTCATTTGCCCGTCTCTCCTCCCCACGAAAGCTGCGGTGCTCGCTGGAGGAGCGTTCCCGTCGGGATCCCTTCGCACTGACGGGTGAGTAACCTTTCAAATTAGCCCAAACGCTCCGTTAAAGATTAATGAGCTTTCTAAACAAGGGTCCCTTCTGTGCGCCGGGCTGTTTGCAGCGCTGCCACATTCCTCCCCACCGGAGGAAGGGATTGCCGTGCAGCAGCCAGGGATCTGCCGTGCCGGAGATGCCGGCACAAGCTCAGCTGGGCCGGGGGGCTCCCAAGAGCACCGTGGCGAGGGGCAAAGGGGCAAACAGGCTTTATGACAGCGGTTCTGTAAATAACATTGAAAGGCTGGTTGTGTCAGCAGTGTTTCTTTGGTGAAAGGGAGGAGGTAGGAGAGCCGGCCCCGGGGCGGCAGGGATGCTGGCCGGGCTCTGGTGGCTCAGATTGGCTGATTATGGCTTTGCAAGGCAGGAGAGGTTGATGCAGGCAGGGATGGGGGCTGGTGAGCAGGGCACGGCACTGCAGCGGGCAACTGCCTGCGGGCACAGCTCAGCCACACACTGCCAGGGCAGAACCAAAGGGTGAGAAAAGAAACCAGCTTGAATAAAACGCCTCTTGCCCTGGCTCGTGGTGTCCGTGTCCTGCTGGCCTGCTGGCTTTCCGAGTACCTGGTCTGCTCCTGAACATTTCGTTAAGTGTTGCTTTGACTTGGTTTGTATTAGAAAATATTTGCTCAGTGCCCTGCGTGCCTGCGGGGGCCTGTGGGGAGCCGAGTCCCTCCTCAGGGAAAGGATTCCTCTGCAGGAATTCCCACTTGTTGGGAAAACGCAAACTGCATCTCCAGCGAAAGGCTTTCCTCTGTGTAATTCAAGGAGCTTGATGGATTTTTGGAGTAGCTGCAGTCAGATTAACCCCGAGTTATGTTTCTGCATATCTTTCTGTTTATTGTTGTTTTTTTTTTTAAAATGTACTATTGTCTTTTTTTGCTGTCCAGCGAGAACAACTTTCATCCACACGCACAGCCCAGCACAAGCACAGGTGCTCAAACGGGCAGCAAAGGGCCGAGCAGGCAGTTCATAGAAGAAGGTGACACCACAGCGGCCCTTTGGGGGGACAGACAGCCATTGCCCAAACGCTCCCCCCAGCACGAGTCGGGGCTGGGTGTGTGGGGGCCAGGCGGGCACCAGCGCCAGGAAACCGACTGCCTGGCATGGATGCCCTGCCGGAGTGCGGGATCCTGCCCGACATCGGGTACTGTGGCGCTGGGCTGCACTGGCACTTCTCTCCCAGCCCTCTGATCTCCGGCCCTGTACTGGCAGCTCCCCTGTGGATAAATTAGCACCCCAGGTGTCATCCCAATCATTCCTCCTCTAATGCTGGCTTTGAGTCCTGGTTTGCGGCGGAGGGCGCCGGCTTTTGTGGTTATGAGTTCATTTTGCTTCTTCCCATCAATATGAAAATGCCTTGCGAGTCCTGAGAGTTAATCACTATTGTACAGGAATAAAGAGGGGAGATTTTCTCTAATCCCCTTTAAATGGCCTCCAAATGAGGGCTCGAACAAAGATGACTAATGACAGACATGATTAAACTAATTTAGTAGGTGAAGCTTTGATGGGAGCCCTCCCAAGCCCAGGTATAGCCTTGGGGGACTGCGCACTGACTCTCTGTGCTGCAAAGGCAGACCTCCTTGCTGACATACTTGAATTAAGCAAACTGATTATTTTTTGCTTTGTTTTGACCAGCGGATTCCCTTTTTTTTTAATCAGAAATATTTCTGTATTTTTTTCTACAAACCTTTTACTTAGCACTGCCAAATATAATCTCACTAATGGGATGCTAAATCCAGATTCACTTAATAGCCAGCTACATCCTTCATACCTTATCCAGTACCGCTCATCAAAGGGTTCCCTCTGAAACGTGCATTTGTCTTTCAAGAACTGATAACAGTAATGAAATATAAAGTCAGTGAAATATGTCTGAGGACGTCTCGAAAGAAGATGCACTCGGTGCTGGCAGCCTGTTGCGGCAGGCTACGGTACCAGGTGCGGGATGGCTGAAATGCGGATAAAGCACGACTGCAGTGCTGTGCCGTGCGGGAGCGGGCGACGAGCGGGCAGAGCCCTGCGGTCCCTGAGCAGGGACAGTGGCCCGCGAGCTCAGGGCAGCACCATGTCTGCCATGCAGCTTTGGGGTGCAAGCTCTCCCCCACCCCCCAGGTGATTTCCTGGCAGAGCAAAAGCCTTGCAAGGCTGGTGTGAGGCCAGGGAAGACACGTGTGAAAGACCAAGATGATGATGGGGGTCTGAATTCAGGCTCCACTTGAACCACCCTTGAGACAACCTCCTTTTGTGGCCCCGGGAAGCTGCCGAGCTTTCCCATGCTCCAGTCCTCCAGCAGGCCATGCTGCTTAGTTTACTGGGTCTGGGGAGCACAAATTAGCTACTGAGATACTTGTAAAAAGTTGAATCTAACCGTTCAAGGCTGCTGTTGTTATTGTTAACACATGCGACTTTCAAAATATCATTGTTATGTCAGGGCGCGAGGATTCCCAGCAGCACTTTTCCCGTACGAAAGGCTTGTATATCCCGGCTGCCGTGCTGCTGTGGAACCGAAGCCACCAGTGACAGTCACTCTGAGGCAGTCAGACAGATTGGCCCGACAAACCACCCCCGTGGCTCGGCAGGGACTCGCATCCCTCCGTGCATCGCTCTTCTGTAATTACTAACTGCTGTTCCCAGCCAGCGCAGCAGGACTCTGCTCAGCCCCGCGCCTCTCCCGCTACCTGGGGTGGCTTTATGTCGGTGATCACCCTTCGTGGTCCCCCTGTGGGCACGGGGCAGGAGTCAGCTTTGGTTGGCAGGTGGCATCAAGGTGGCTTTATTTCGACGTTCACCCTTTTGGGTCTACACGTGGGCACAGGGCAGGAGTCAGCTCCGGCTGGCAGGTGGCATCACCAAGGCTGGGATCTCCTCAACCAGGATCGCCCATGTGCAGCAGGACAGGGGGAATTACACTAATGGGGAATTACATTAATAGGGAATATCTGTGTCAGTATGGAGCACTTCAGGTGGCACTTGCAGCTTCGGTGGTGGAGTCCGGTCGTGTAAACGTGTTTGGCGTGGGGAATGAGATGCGCGGGGTGAGCTGTGTGCTGGGAGCAGCCTCCTGCCCTTGGCGGGGTCAGCAGGACACCCTGCGTCCCCTTTGCCAGGGGAGGGTCAGCAGGAAAGCTCCTCTGCCCGCCGCTGCTGGGCTTCACTGTGTGTCTCTGCCCTGGACTGTCCCCATCACCTCCCCATCAGGTGCAAGTCGCCCTCCAGCCCTCGCCCAGGTGCCTTCCTCAGCCTCGCATTGCTCCTGCTGCCCAGCCCGGCCCCTCCTGCCCCTCTCCTGGCTCCCCTCTGGTGACTTCGGGAATACCCCAGGCTCTGCCACAGTCCCTGAGGACACACGTCTGTCTGCCTCCTTCCTCCTTTAACCCAGAGCATCCCATTCCCTTCTCCCTCTGAGCCACTCTCCCTGTTGCATTAGGGTGACCGCCCTGTCCCTACATGTTCCCGTTGCCTGAATCCCTGTGGGAAGCTGCAGCCTCTCCTCCCTGCTGCTCCTGGATAACGACACCACAATATGCTTTCTCTCACCAACCTGTAATCTGTTCTTACATATAACGAACAGCAGTAGATCCCCTTCTGGGCCTATTAAAATACCAAAACCTGCACAGAGGGAAGTGTAAGGGTGCGCGGGACAAAATCAGGGTGTCCCATCCCTTCCCCACAATATTGGGAGTGATTAATGTGACACTATTGCTGTCCATCTTGCTTTTGTTTAATTATCATTTTTGTATTGTTCGTGTCTCTGGAGACCCGATCTGGCGGGAATGACTTGATGGATTATGTATGAAATCCAGGTCAACACGTCCAAGTATTACTGCCTCATAATTTGCTGCGCCACAGAGGCCAATATAGATGCCTTGTGTTATTAATTATACCAATATATTTTCATGAGTAATGTGATTAATTAGGCTGTATATATTACAGTTGCGGGCCTGTTCTGTTGCTGTGTTTGTTCTTGGATGGAGGTGGCTGGCTTGGAGAGCGGGCAGCGAAATCTGTAGCTTGGACTCGGTCTCGTTCCTTCTCTTCCAGAGCGTTCAGGGGAAAAATACAACTCCATACGCTGCACTTTGTGTGCCAGGGAGCCGCGAGGCAGCGGGGGAGAGGAAAGCAGGGCTGTCTCCAGCCACGGTAGCAGGGCGGTTGGTCCCGGGAAGGGACGGGCGCTGCCAGGGCTCTCCTGGCTGCGGCCGGTCCCTGAGATGCTGCCCAGAGCCGGCTGCCAGGCTGCAGCGTCAGCTCCCGGGGACCAACAAACCCTTGGTGGTGGCAGGACGAGCAGACAGATGATGAATGGGCTGGAGGGGATGAGTCCTGCCCCGGGGATGCCCGCACCATCCCGCGCATGGGGGCAGTTGGGATCACGCCGCCCAGGCTGGCTCCCACCAGCATCTCAGCACCGCCTGGCCTCGCTTTTAGCACTGAGAGAGTGAATTACACTTAAAATAAATCACAGAGACTCGTCTGCTCTCACTGAACTTCTTAAAAAGTTTATCATAGAATTATAGAATCATAGAATGGTTTGGGTTGGAAGGGACCTTAAAGATCATCCAGTGCCACCCCCCGCCCTGGGCAGGGACACCTCCCACCAGACCAGGTGGCTCCAAGCCCCGTCCAGCCTGGCCTTGAACCCCTCCAGGGATGGGGCAGCCACAGCTTCTCTGGGCAACCTGTTCCAGGGGCTCACCACCCTCACAGTCAAGAATTTCTTCCCGATATCTAATCTAAATCTCCCCTCTCTCAGTTTAAAACTGTTGCCCCCCCCGTCCTATCGCTCCACTCCCTGATAACGAGTCCCTCCCCATCTCTGCTGTAGCCCCTTTAGGTACTGGAAGGTCTCCCCGGAGCCTTCCCTTCTCCAGGCTGAACCCCCCCAACTCTCTCAGCCTGTTTTCAGTGTCAATGAAGTTGTTCCTGTAACTCATTTTTATTTTCCTTTACAAGCTCCAAGTACAGGGTCTAAGCCATGCAGAGTGTGGTCGCTCCACCGCTGGCTTATGACACTTGCGGGGCTTGGGTTCACAAAGTGGCTTTAACCCGTCACAGGCGATATCCTGATAAGCTGTTGTCAGTCTGCACGGTGCGAGGACAGGACCAAGAGTTTGCAGCTTTGCTGCGGCATGAAAATATTCAGAGAAAACCAGATTTTTGACAAAAGCAGCGGCCTCCCCAGCTTGCCAGGTGCCTTTGCTCTGTGTCAAGGCTTCAGCCTCCCCCGGCAGCCCGCAACCTGTGTCCCTCCCCGTGTCACAGCCGGCACTGGGACCTGGGAAGTCCGTGGTCCCCCAGCTCATCATCACCGGGCTCTGCCAGGCTTCCACGGGGCCAGAGGAACCTGTGCCGCCTTCTCTGCCTCTCTCTCTCAGAGCTCTGCTCCCGTCATCACAGCGGAGCTGAAACCTCTTCTGTCTTTTGTTTCCATAAAGGTCAAAGAAGAGTCATCGTCCTTTAAGTGCCAAGAAGAGGCCTTCCACCCTCTGGTGCAAGAAGACTTTGAACAGTAAGGCAGCTGCTTTTTTTTTTCCAATGGTTGCTGCTTGATTGCATGTACATTGATTTTACTCCGACCGTTTTTTTCCTTCTTGTCACGAGTTTGATTGCGAGGGTTTGTTTCTTTGCTTTTTCACGTAACTTAACCCTGGCGGTCACACAAACAATCATGTCGTTGATGGGGTATTGTCCTGTTCCCCGCAGTGATGCTTCGAGATCTCGAGTTGCAATTTTCCCATCAAGTTATTCGTTCCGTGGGAATGGCGGGAACCGGGGGAGGGTAGTCCTGGCTTCTCTGGGGCCTCACTCACCCCTCTGAGGGCATCTGGGAGCCTGTCTTGCAAGGGGCAAGGCCTGAATTGCAGCTCCATTGACCGGTGGTCCTGCAAGCAGCCAGCCTGGGGCTCAGGGCAGGTTGGGGGACCCCATTTCTGTGTGGTTTTACTGTCTGAGTGGAAGGGCATGACTTGTGTGCCTCGGGGGACCGAGGACAGGGTGCAGGATCAAACCCGGTGTCATTAAGGTGAGCAGAAGCTGCTCCAGGTGATCCGCTTGCATCCTTGCCTGCCGAGGGAAGCAGGTACTTGATCCCGTTAAAGTTTCTGACGTTTCCAGAGTGCTCTTTCTGCACCTTGGGGTGAAACCCAAACCTTTTGCCACGCTGTGGTGGACCCTGGGGGAGGCACAGCCCCCATTCCCTGCGTCCCCGGCCGGCTGTCCCGCGTGGGTTGGCTCAGAGCCCAGGCGGCAGCGAGGGCATGTTTTGCTGCACAGTTTCGTACGAAGGCGGAGAGCGGCGCGGACACACAACGGGGCAGCTGCGGCTGTTTGGCTCCGCAGGACCTTGATTTAATTATGCCAATGGTTGCAGCTGGCACCCAGCCTGACGCGTGCAATCCCTGCCAGGTCGCTGTTACGGCTTTCCAGAAGCGCTGTCTGTCTGCGGCTCCCTGCAGCCGTTGTTCAGGCTGCGCCATCGGGCTCGGGCTCCCCGGGCTCCCCAGCCCAGCTCAGTCATGAGGTGCTGAGGAGGATCATCACCTCCGTCTTGGCACGGCCAGCAAACCCCCAGTGCAGGGGCCGCTGTACTGGTAAAACTGCTCATCAGCTGGGATGGCTGATCCCGTGGGGGAAATGGGGAGAGACCCTGCCAGCAGCCTTGGGGATGGCGCACGCACTTTTTGCACGCTAGGAAGGGTTTGCTTTCTTGTGCGCTGGCATGCAGAAACCTACCTAAGTGTGGCTGTAATGAAAGGGCAGAAAAGGTGGGGCCGGTGCGGGGTGGCAGGGTCACCCGGCGCCACCAAAAGCCACCCATGCCAGTCCCACGCTGCGGCCACTGCACCCGTCCCCCTGTCCTGGCTCAGGGGGTGCGGGAAGCCCGGAGGAAGCGTGGTGGCACCGTGCTGCAGTGACCGGCAGCTGCCCTGGCGGGGAAATGGAGCAGAGCGGGCCATAAGTTAGGCACGATGAGGGCAGGTTGGGACACAGTAGCCAGGTTCATTACCGACAAGCTCTTTTCAGGTCCTGCTGTGTGTTTATTTGTTTGCCCTGAGCTGTGGGGAGTGCGAATCCCCCCTCTCCAGCAGGCGCTGGTGGGGCCGCAGCCCCCAGCTCTCGGTGCCCACGGCTGCGTGGGGCTGCGCCGCTCTGGGGTTTCCATCAGCAGCGTGGCCCCGGGGCTCCCCTATTCCTGCTGGCTGGGGCGGCCGGTGTGTCGCGGGCAGAGTGATTAACTTCACTCATAAGAGAGAAGTAGTGAAATATTTATTAATATGAAGCAGTGATTTAACAACGTTAGTAGTGAATCCGACAGTATTTTACAAGATTCGACGGCAAGGAACACTTGATTATTTACCGCATAGAGGCCAGGGTCAGACAAGCTGTCAGGGAGACCCTCCCGTTGAGTCATGGGGTTCAGAGAGGACCCCCTGGCTTTCTAAACTCCTTCTCAGAGAGGAGTCTGGGTACCGCTGGATCCAATCCTAGTCCCGGACTTGGTCAATGGTTTATGTCTAAAGGATTGTAATGTGCGCAGACAATCCTTTATATCACTTAGCGAAGATTGCAGAGTTTCGCACGCTATTAGTCACTTACCGAGAATCTGCTGCGGCAAGGAATCTCTCAGCCTCGAGGAGCAGAACCTTAAGCGAGCGTCCCCATGCAAGGGGAGATCCTGGCGTGCAGCCGCTGCCGTGCAGGAGAGCCCAAAGGGCTCTTGGGCTGTCCGCTGTTTATAGAGTAAGATAATTAACCTATAGTCATATTCCCATGGGAATTCCCAGGGAGGGGGAAAGAGGGAGAGCACACCGCCACACGGTGCAAGCGGGACTGAGCCCCGAGGTGACACCCTGCCCCGCGCACGGGGAGCGGGGCTGTGCCAGCCCACGGGGAAGCAGCCGTGGGGTGCAGGGGACACCCCGCAGGGCACCGTCTGCGGCCGTAAGAGCCTTTCCGAATCATGGGCACAGCGTCATCCACGGAGAAAAGCAGCATTTGTGTTTCTTGTCAGGTCTCTGAAGTAGCTTGTGCCGTGTTTCTGAGCCCCTACACCTCTTCTCTGATACCGGGATGCACTGGGAGGGGAATGATGCCATTCCCTGCCTGGGGGACCGGTGCTGAGTCTGGAGGACATGTGTGCCCTGCCCCATGTCAAAGCACGGCGCTCGGGTCATGGTGAAGACGATCCCCCCGTCGTCCTCTCCAGCTCTGCCTGGAAGGCCCCGGGGAGCTCAGCGCGAAGTGAAACCTCGCCGAGATGGTCCTGCCCCAGGGATTCAGCCACAAGCCAGGGAGGAGTCTTCTATATTCTACATTTAGTTCTTGGGATTGACTCCCCCCCCTCCCCCTGGGACGAGTCCATAGCTGAAAATGCCTTTTAGAAGCTCCGGTCACAGTCAAAATTAAATCAGAAAATGAACTATTACTCAAAGTGACTTGGAGTTGCTCAAGATTTATATGCTTTGGGCAGCTGGAACTCCATTTGCCGGGATACCTGGGGAAGCCTCCACCACTAGCCCACCGTGACCGTTTGCAATTTCACACCACTTTAAACTCACTCTCATTGAGATCGGGGAGATGAAAAATGTCTTTATTAAGGGAAGTCACAGGTCCCTGATTGGCTGCTAAATGTGTTTTAATGTGAGCGGGGAGGGCAGGAGGGGGTGTGGGGAGGGGGGGTCATGCTGGTCACTGAGCTCCCACGGGAGCCTGGCAGGGCACAGCGACTCCAAACAAAGGGTTTCTCCTTGGTTTTCCTGCTGCTTTGACCATCTCGAGGTGGCTGGTGGCATTTACTTTGGGCCAGCAAGGTGGCTTGTTGAACTCTCCATCGCCCCATGGTTCAGCAGGTGTGGGAGGAGGTGACCTCCGCTCCGCGGCCGATGTGCTGCGTTCAATGTGGAGCTGTAAATCAGGGGGATGACAGGAAGAGCACAGGGCTCGGGTGTCCCCAAAGGCCGGGACTCAGGTGTGCATCCCATCACCCATGCAATGTTGCAGGTATTCCTCTTCCCTTCTTTGCGGCTCTGTTTGTTCCCCGTCCGTAAATCTGCAGTCGTCCCATTGTGATGGTTCCTCCTGTTCTCCTGCCCCAGTACACGTCCAACTGCCCTGCAGGGAGGTCTCCCAGACCAAGAGCACCATTTTCTGGAGAGACAGCAGAAATTATCCTGGAGCACTTGTTTGCTTCTCACTGTCTTTACGTGCTGGAGTGTCTCCGGCTGCCGTGGTCCTGCTGTGCCCCACCTCTGGCTGAGGCACATCTTACTGGTTGGTACCTGTTCACCTGAACCGCACCGACTGAACAGCAGGATATGGCATCAGCAGGAATGCAAGTCTTTATTGATGGGCTCCAAGCCAGGCAGGACGCAAATGCTTGCAAAAGCTGTAAATGAGGAAAGGAAAAGCCGCTTGGGGAGGCCTCGCTGGCGATGCTTCTCCTGGCTGTCCCCCGATGTGAGCGTAGGGATGCAGCCGGGAGTGCTCGGGCTGTGTTATCCAGCAGGGCAACCCCCGTCTCCTGTGGACGGCTCTCACGGGGCGTCTGCAGGGTCACTCCCCTGCGATTGTGCGATTGAGGGGGATGTCGCCGGGTTTTGGAGAGACCGTGCCTTTTGGCACAAGCCCTGGTGGGCTCGCTGGGCCGCTGTGCTCCATATGGGCTTCCTGCCGGTGTGATTCCTGGTGGTAGCTCTTAATGAGCGACCCTCTGTACACAGATACGCGTATGCACGTACACGTGCGATGTGCTTTGATAATTTCCTCAGTTAAACACGCCATTATTTGTGCTCCTACAACTAAGAGCCTTGGTGACCAGCCTCCCCGGGCATCCTGCAATGGCTCCCACCTCGAGCAAGTCCCACACGTGCGGCCGAGGCAGAGCTGCCAGGGAGGGGTTTGTGCTTCCCGCTGCTCTTGTTTCTCCAGCAGCCCTTTGTGGGTATTCACTCCCTAATGATCTTTTATTCTTGCGTTTGTATCTTTACTCCGGGAATCAGGCACTAAACCTGGAGTGAAGTCAAGCACAGACCCTCCTCCCGGCTCATCCAGCCACAGTTTACAAAAGGCTCTGTTATTATCCCCGCATCCACACTCTCTAACCCTGTAATTAGATGCTTAGGCTATGATTGCCCCATTGTCCGCTGGATGGGTTTAATCATTCTTTTCTCCTACAGTGGCAATTTTGTTCCAATTAATTATTTCAGTTTGAACAGCAATAGCTGGTTGAGTTTAGAGAGAAATTAAAAGGGTAGAGAAGGATAATGAAGAGTGAGCTAACTAGGGAGAGACTGCAAACAGGGCTCTGCATATCCCTGCTTCTCTTCCAGGCTCTTGCTTGCTCCCCAGAGAGCTTTCTGGGGCTGGAAAATGTTCTCCCTGGAAACGAGGATCCTGCGTGCCACAGAAGTGCTGCCTGGTTTCATCCCTGCCGGGGAGGTTCCTTACTGGGTCTGATGGAAACAGCAGGGCATGCTCACAGCCCAGCCTGGGAGGGAAAGTGTCTCTCATTTGGGCTTTAATCAATGTGTCTTAAACTCTGGTGGAGGCAGGGTAGGTTTTGGCTGGTTGTGCTGAATACCTTGTGTTTTCCTAGCTGGCGAACGCGCATCCCAGTTCAGTCCCAGCTGAACAGGACCTGTAGCCGCCTCCCATGAGGCTCTCCCGGGAAGCAGCTGCACAGCGACATGGTGCACCAGGCGGGACCCGCGAAAGCAAAACAAGGTGCAAAAGAAAAGCGCTGTCTGGTTCAGCATTCGCATGTCAGCATTTCCTGAGAAAGAGGAAAAGCTCCCTGTAGTCCTAGTTCTCGCCAGACCCTGGATGGTTTTCAGAGCAGCGTTGCTGCCTCCGTGTTGAGTGGATGCAGCTCTGGGCTGGAGGACAAGCGGCAGGATGGGTCCTGGCTGCTGGTGGGACCCGGGAGCTCTCCCAGCCCCGCATCCCGCCCTGCCTGCTCAAGGCAACAGGCTCCTATTGTGGCACTCATGGCTCTGCCGTACCTGTGTTGTCAGCCGTGCAGCATCTTCACAGCAATCTGCAGAGCAACATCTGGCGGCGGTCCTTCCCGCCCCGAAACATCTGGCCGCTTGGCTAGCTAACAGACACAAGCTGCCATCTGAGGGCCAGATGCCCACAGCACATCCCACGCTCCTGGTTTAAAGTTCCATGGAAAATGGGGCCAGGAAAGAGGGACGGTGTGTGCAGGGAGGAGCGAGGGAGGCTCAGTCGCTCCGTTGTCGTGGAGTCTCTGCTCTCCCCGAGCTTCTGACAGCGGGGCTGAGGTTCATCCGCCTGCCCAGAGGAGCTGCTGCTGCGGCTGTGCTGGTGGAGGCAGCGGCTGGCGGGGCAGGAGCAGACAGCGGAGGACAGGATCTGGCTGGACACAGCAAAACATAATTTTGGATCCATTCATGGCTCTCGGTGCAGCGTGAAGAACCTGCCAGAACCACAGCACCCCTGTGAGCCCATCTTAAATGCTTCTGGCCTCAACTGCTTTTAGACAAACATGTTTTTCCTATTGGTACGGGCAGAAATTAACCCACCCCCAGCCCTGGGATTAGGTTACCCAGCTCTGGCTCCCTGAACGGGAGGAGTTTTGCTTTCGGGGTCGCTGGCTGGGAGACAACCCGCTTTGGTTTGGGGTCTGCTCTCTGGCCCCACCAGCTCAGTCTCTTGCATGACCAGTGCTCCACGAGCTTCGTGTCCCAAAACCGTCCCAAAGGCAGGGGGTCAGAGCGCCAGGGCACGCTCCGAGTGCAGCCCTGATGCTGGAGGAGGATCCGCAGCCGCTGCTGCCATGGCTGGTGCTGGAGCAGCCAGCCGGGGAGGTAAGGCTCGGAGGAGCTTTCTCACCATGCTAGACTGACCCTAAACACTGCCGTAAGATACATTAAATTACAGCCAACGGCAAACCCCGATCACCAAATCACTCATTAATTCAGTGGAATTACCAGCTGGCGCGGGAGCCGTTCTCAAGGTGATTTGGGATGTGGCTGATTTGGATTTTAAAAAATGTTTTTAAAAATATTTAAGGTTAGACAAGGTTTTGAAGGGAGAGAAAAAAAAAATATTAATGCCTTTCAGGAGTTACAAAAATGCTGCCTGTGCAATTCATGTATAATTCAATGAATTCCAGAGTAGTTTGAATATTTAAATTATGTATGATCAAAGCAATAAAGAAATCTGCATTTCCTCACTCCGAGCCCCCAGACATAATGCTCCCAAGTGTCCCCTCCCCAAAAGGCAGCTCCTCGCTTCCACACTCCCAGATCTATTGAGCCTCATTGCTCCAAAGAAATTGAGTTCGACTGGAAAAATACGGCCGTCGAGTGCAACCGCTGTTCTTTAATAAATCCGCGATGCATTGCATCTCCAGCCAGCGCCGTTGCCAGGGCAATGGTCAATGCTGCCGCCGCAGGGCAGGCCTGGGGAGGGGTGATGGGCATGGCGCGGGGGCGACGGAGCCCCCGGCGCAGGCAGCCCCTCACTGCCGGCACGCTGCCTGCAGCCGTGGCTGGGGAAGCAAAGCTGCCGCAGGGGGACGATGGCGACGGGCAGCCCGAGCTCCCACCGCCGGTACAAGAGGATGGAAGGGTCTCGTCCCCCACCGCCGCCTTTCTCAGGGTCTGCAGAACAGCAGCCCTGCCCTCGCTGTTTGTCCTCCGTGGCTGCATGGAGGTCCCATCCTCCGAGCCCCCGTGGACGTGTCCATCTCCTCTCCCAGCTCCTGTGCTCCTGGACTGGGATGCTGCAGCTCCCCTCCTCCGGCTGCGGCCATGGCCAGATGGACCAGGGGAAAAAAGGAAAAAAAAAACAACAAAATGATCCCTCTGCCCTTCCCCCCACCCCCTCTCCAGATGCTGTAAATTTTCATTAGTATTCTGTAATTTAATGATCTATTCCCAAGAGAAAATTAGTCTTCAATTTACAAAAAAATCCCTGTTAATTTAAGCATAATAGTAGGAGAGAGATGCGAGTGTGGGAGCCCCGTCCTGCACCTCCCACTCCTCCCTCTCCGCAGCCTTGCAAAGGGCAATTACGAGGGAGAATTTTAATAATACACTAAAGTCCATTTGAAATCTCCCGACGAAGACTGCAAAGAGGTTCCTGGGGGCAAGAAAAGCAACTTCCTCCTGAAACAAGAGGTTATTTTGAACCAGACAGACACACCGATCCAGCTGAAGGTTGATGCTGAAAGCCTGGGAGAGGCAGGGACGCGCCAGGCTTGCCGTCAGTGCTCACCGAGAAGGCAGACACCACCGAAACGTCACAGCTTTTAAAATGCCAGCAGGTCCCAGGGCCCTGCAGCATCCTTTGCAGAGCTGCCCCGGGCAGCTCAGCCCTCCACCGCCCAAAATGCGGTCCCTGGGTTAGAGAGGCACCGTGCCGGCTCCCACCCGGAGATGCTGCAGGTCCCCCATGGCTCCAGGCTTGCTGCCTGCCTGCCCTGCCAGCGCTGCCCGCCATGGGACCAGGGGGCAAGGGTGTCTCTCCCCCACACACTCGCCCTGCTCGTGCCGAGGGCGGCATGTAAATCCTGAGCATCAGCCGGAAGCCATCTCCTCTGCAGATATTGAGATAGATGACGGCGGCTTCGCTCATTAGAGGCTGTGGCGAAGGGTAGGTGCTGGGAGTCTCCGTTCCAGGGAAGAGCTGCAAGGGGAGCTCATTAACTTGAAAAATTGGGTCCAGAGGGCTCATTTGTCTGATATCAGTTCACTGTTTTTTCTAGTAATGTGGAAAATGAGGGAGGGGGATCTGAGCCTCTTCTCAGTGACCGACTCTTTGATTTGCCCCTTTCGCATTCATGTCCTCTCTTTCAAATTGCCTTTAATACTGTTTATTTTCCATAGGTCTTAAGCCTATCCATGTGGAACATAACCCTTTGCCCCCATAATACTGCTCACACGGGATAGATCAGATGCTGCTATGCGTTTTTTTGTCCTAGCACCACAGAGATGCTTTCTAAGGGACCCATGATACACATGGACAGGCCAGGGTGGTCCAAGAGCAAAACCTGGGCAGGATGGAGAAGGGGGCTTTTGGCTCTTCACCTGTCTCAGTAGCCAAAGGCTGCTGTTGGTGGGCCAGGGAATGGTGGGGTCAGGTTCAGGGCTTACTGCCCTGTCCCTGTCACCAGCTCCACTCACCACGGTGGATGCCACCGTCCACCGTGGTCTGGGAACGGCACCCACTGCAGGGCGCTGCCATACGGGCTTGCTCCCAGTTTTCTGCAGGAGCCTGGTTTGTGTCCCCCCTGTTGCCTCCCCTCGTTCCCCAGGGCTGTGTCGGGCAGCTGGTGGGCAGAGCCCTCTCCAAAACGTCAGAGACGGCTGATCCCAGAGCTCCGGCATGACTGCTCACGCCGGGAGGTGCCAGAGACCTCCGGGTGGAGAGGCTGTAACGTCAGCTGAACCCTTACTCGGTGACTTCCCTTGGTTTCCTGAGCGAATTTACGGCAGAGACGGCTGAAGGACACCCCCCCTTGCAAGGCAGCCAGCCCCGAGCTGCACAAGATGCAGAATTCCCTGCAGAAACCCAGCCACCTTCCCGAGGCTTGCCCCATGCCGGGGCTTGCTGCCAGGCTCATCCCTCTCCAGCACCACCCGTGTGGCCACCAGCCATCCCGCGGGCTGCTTGCCATCTCCTCATCACCCCTGCGTCTGCTGGGGCGCAGACCTGTGCCAGACCTGGCCGGACGCCCTTGACGGTCACGCTGAGCTCTCACTGCCTTCCCCAAGGACGTGCAGAGGCAGGAGCGCCTGGCGTGAGCCCTCCTGGAGCCCTTGGTGGGAGCTGGGGCAGGACGAACACCCATACGAGGGGTTTTATGGCTCCCGGGATGCCAAGGCTCTCACTCCAGCCGGGCAGGCTCCTGGCATACCTCCCTCCACCCCGCCGGCAGCCACGCATGCCACAAACCCCACAATTAATAAAAAGTGTTAACGGCAATCACGGTAATTGCCATCGCGCTATTAATAAAGGCAGAGTTGTCAAACCACAGCAAACATTTGAGTAGGAGCCTGGAGCAATCCCCTGCCGAGGCGTTCCCCTGGCCCCAGCCCCAGGCAGGTACCGAGGTTGTTTTTTCTCTCCGTGCACATGGAGAGGAGGATGGACACGCTTCCAGCCCAGCTCCCATGGAGAAGAGGAAGGTACAGGCTTGGCCACGGGAGGCTGCCAAGCCCCGGTCGGCATTTCTGCCTCCCATCAAACGGGAGTTTAGCATCGCCGCTAACTGCCACAAATGTAAGTAACGTTCTCTTCACAGCCAAGCCCTTCCCCGAGATGTTGTTAAATTAGAAGGGAAATCTATTTCCTGTTTAAAAAAAAAAAAATAATAAAAGGCAAGCGAACTCAGTGTTAAATATAGATATATGATATGTAAATGAATCTGACAACTGAGTGAATAAAAAATGAAGGTTTAAATTATTGAAGGGTAGGAGGAGATGGCGCATGCAAATAGCATTAATGTGGAAAGAGGCAGCTCTCTGAACAGGGAAAGCAGGTTTTGAAACATAATTATTTCTTTTAAGAAAAGGACTACATATTAAATAAAAGCCAACAGAACCGGCACATGTTTATTTCAAAGGCCTTTCTTCCCATCCTGTCACTTTAGTCTCCTGGCTTTTCTTTTTTCCCCCTGCAAAGCAATGAGAGAAATGGAAGGCTACTGAATTTTTTAGCTTTAATTAAAATAAGATAAATGAAGTTTTGATTGCTACACGACAACAAATGAGTCCCAGAGATGGCCGATCACAGGCTGCTATTGAGAGGGCTGGGAGAAGGTGTTTGCTAATTGATTTGGTGGGCACGGGGCTCTTTGGCCTCCAGAGCCGTTCCAAACACATCCTGGTTCATCACGGCCGCCTGGAAATGATGGCGACTTTTGGCACGTTTGCAGAGATAGCGTGGACTTAATTTAAATGGAAAAATACCTGCCTGGAGAGTTCAGCCTGCCAGAAGGAGTTAATTACACTTAAACCGCGAAGATGCTCTGGTTGCTTTTGCTCTTGTTTCACGGCGCGTTGCAGAGACGGTGGGGCAGGGATAACAGGGAGCGCGGGGCCAGGCTGAGCTGGCTCCTCTGCCCAGGGCGGCTGCAGGAGCATTAGCTGCTCAATATTGAAAAAAGAAAACGAGCTGGTTATTTTTATCAGCGGTAAAGCTGACAAGGAATTCTGGTGGAATGGGCACTCTGCGAGCGCAGTAAATGTCTTCATTACCTTCCACACAGCTGTATTTATGCCTCTCTGACCCTCTTCAGGACTGTCAGGGCAGGTTACGGGTTTCCTTTTCCTAATTCAGTACATGATGGCTTGGGATGAGTTGTTAAAGCTATAGATCAAAATGTCATTTATTAGAAAAGTGCCTCCCCGGGGATTCTTATCCTTCGTTTATTATTTGTCGTGTGCTGACAGTGTGCTCTGTTCTGTCTAATCTGTCTTTCTAGCTATTTATACAGCCCTCCTCACGGCAGCACCTGAGTGCCTCCCATTGCTTAAAAAATGATGTTTTGTTTCCCGCTCCCTTACCTGCTCTGCAAAGCCGGCGAGGGCTTTGGGATTTATGAAAAGTGCACAGGATTTATTTTCCCATTCACTTCCCAGTTACCAGTGGTGAAGGGTCCACCCCGTCCCCCATGGCGGAGGGGGACGTCTGGTCCCTAGGGTGATGTCCAGCCCCTAGGGTGATGTCCTGGAGCTCTCCCCACTGCTCGGGATGTTGCTGTCACAGATTTGGTGGCAGGTGCTGCTGCGGAGCAGAGACCTCCGGGTGGTGTGCCCTGCGTCATGTTGGTCTTTGCTGGCGTTAGCCCCTGGCTGATGTGAGCCTCGGGCGGGCAGAAAGCAAGGGCAGAGGGTGCTTCCAGCCCACTGGGGGGGAACCCCAAGTTTTTTCTGCCTGGACGGTGCCTCAGCCCACATGCCGGCGGGACGCAGGAGCCCTTTGCACGGACTTGCAGGCTATTTGGACAGGACACGGGAGCAGTTCCTGTGTTTTAAATGATAAATCACCCTGCACCAGTATCAGACACGCAAATCATGGTCATCACCGCAAACCATTCATGAGCAGCCCACCGGTCAAAATTTGTTGAAATAATTCTGCATAGCGACCGTTACATCTCTTTTGCAGATAATTTGAGAGCTCTGCAGGGGCTGGATGCGCTGAGTGGGTTGCTCAGCCTGTATCGCAGGCCAGGCCAGGCCAGCAGGGTTTGTGCCTGCTGCATTAACCCATTAAAGGAATTCCTCCCCCGGCACAGACCGCTTTTGCATTGATGAAATGAGGAGGGAAGAGAACTCCTCCACGGATCTCCCCCTGGCTCATTTTCACCGTCTGCTTGAAGGATGCCATTCATTCTGCTTGTCCTCTCCTTAGACCAGCAAATACCCTCAGTAGCTGGGGAAGCTGCAGGAGCACACACGTCTATCTGCCGTAGGCTGGCTCTAATTTGCTTAGGCAGCATAAAGCTTGCCTTAGGAGACGAAGACGGCACTGACAAGGCACTGACAAATTCCACCGTGTTTGAGACAGACGGTGATTTTAGCATTGAGATTTATCTGCAAGACTCTATGGCCAAACCCACCAGTCCCGGCACCTTCCAGGCAGGGAAGACGTCCCTCCCACCTAAGTCAGAGCAGCCCAGCAGGGGCCCCGGTGGGCTGCAGGAAGTTTTTGGAAAAGCTCCCTTCTCAACTCCGGGAAGTCCTCCGTAGGATTTTTATCTCACCTTTAAACACTTTCTGCTACTTGAACCTCTACCCTTGGGAAGGTCTCCCTCGGTCAGTCTGTAAGGATGCTGCTCTTTTTACTTCTCCACATAGTATCCGGGTACCCGGTCAAAGGGTGTGTTTATACAGCTGCGGGCGGTGGGGAAAAGCTAATAGCTACCTAACCCGCGGCTATGATAGAGACTAAAACCTGCCTTTCTAATGATCTGAGTGTATAAAACTCAGATTTGGTGACAATCCTCAGGGGGTTCAGCGCTCACCTTCTTTTCCCCATAGTTTTTCCACCCACAGTCAGGCTCTCCTGGAGGATGGCCGCTCTCCTGCCTGACCTGCCCTCGCTCTGCCCCATCCTAAGGCACTCATCTTCAGAAAGCCACCGCTACAGCTCTCCTGCAGGCACGCAGCAGCCTTGCTTCTCTGCTTTACAATTGGAGAGCTGCACAGAACTTGGAAAAAGTGCTTTTCCCCCGAGCTGAGGCTCTGCTTTGTTCTGCCCAGGTGAGAGCTGCTGTTGATCTTTAATGACCGACCTATTCATAGACGAGCCGCCCTATTCTCCTGCCTGGTCCCTTGGTGCAGGGAACATGGACAGTGACTGTGACGGGGCACCTCACGGGGCCAACCTGGTGCTCGGCAGCTGTAAAAGAACCCCCAAGTTTCCACCTTTCTGTTTAAAGAACGTGCACTTTCTGAGAACCCCTTTCTCTGTCCTCATCCACCAGGACAGCCCATGTCTCAGGCACCGGCACAATGAGGAGCCGGCATCTGGTCCTGCCTCCTGGGTGCAACCCCCTTCTCTGGGGGGGTTCAGCTGGGTACTGGAGGGACCGCTGCCCCTGTCTCTCGGCTCTGGTGGCTCTGGTGGCTCCCAGTCCATCCCAGTGCAGGTCCTTCCTTCCTCCAGTTTGGCCACCGTGGTTTCCATGGCAACGCGCTCTCCCTGCCGCAGAGGCATCCTTGGCTCGCCACTTCCAGCGCCGCATTTGTATTCCCAGCCTTTGTCTCCTGCTCAGTGCTGGCAGCCGGCCAGGCCAGGCATCCATTTCAAAGCAGCCTTTGTTTTTTATTGGTGAAATAGCTGGTCAGAAATATATGTGATTTAATCAGGGCGAGAACACTTTGTTTCTTGGCTTTTCTTCTTCCCCCAGCCGAAGGGCAGTTGCTCGGCGGAGCCGGCTGTTACCTGTGCTGGGGGAAAAGCCCCGCAGGCAGCAGATCGCCCTGCTCAGAGCCTGCGAAAATGGGTCTGCACCAGCCACAGTGTGTCGGACGGGCTGGAGCAAGCAGTGGGGGAGACATTTTCTTTCTCTCTCCCACTACCTAGGCGTATCGGAAATTTCTTTCACGGTCAGATGCGTCATTTTCAGAGCAACCCTGTCCACGAGGTTCAGTTTCAAGTGGATTTGCTGAACTGCAGAGCCCAGTAGCTGCGATCCCAGCCCTGGGCAGGGGAAAATGCTGCTTGGAGTGAAAGAGGAGCCCAAAGCCAGGATGCTGCCACCAGCCTCCTGTGGCTGCCTGCTCCCGCCGAGGGAGGCAGGGTTGTAGCCAACTTGCTGGAGGGTGTGATCTGTTAATTGCAGTATCCATCCTTGTTTCTAGGGGAGTTCAAGGCTTGGTAAATGTGATGATATTACAGATCTGCTTAAGGGTGCAAAGACATACGCAGAAGTAGGCACGTGCGTACATAGGCATATTGATGCAGGTTTAGTGGAGACCCTGGTTCCCAGGCACTGCGGTCCTTGGCTCTGGTCGACCGATTCCTTGGAGAACCTTCCCCAGGCTGTGGGGAGGACACAAAAGGGGGCCCCAAAAAGGGGCAACGGTGTGTCCCTGCTGAGGTCCTGGTGCTCCCTGGGGCCCCCTGTATGCTCTCAGACCACGAAATGAGGCAGGAAGAAAAGAAGATGATAACTGGAGAACAGTGAAGACTTTGTTAAGGGCAGAAGCCACGTATCTTAGCCTTGTCCAGAAATAAAATGTCTCCAGGAGCAGCCTGTCCTCTGATAAAGGCATCCTCGGAAGGCAGCAGGAGCTGGGCAGTCAGTCCTGTGACAGTGGCTGCAGGGAGTTTATCCAGGAGGAGGAGGAGGGAGGAGGAGGAGAGGGGAACATCCAGCCTTGGGAGGGCCCGGAGGAGGATCTGGGAGCACAGGGCCGGTGCTGGGCATGGCGGCTGGAGTGCTGCAGGTGGGCTGCCAGCCCCAGGAGAGGAGCCCGAAGTGCTGGGGGACAATGGAGGGCTCTCCCGGGGACCCAGCCTGCACTCCCCCGGTGGGGCTGGACCCTCTCCTGCTGCTGGACGCCACCCTCCAGCACCCAAAGTGCTGCTAACAGAAACCAGCACGGTCCAAGTGGAACGAGCCTGAATTGCTCTAGTTTTATCCAAAAAACCCCTATGAATTTCAGAGCAGCCTTTACTTTTTCTTAAGTTGCAACAATTGAAGGTGGATAGTCTTATTAATATCTGTTTTTGTGAAAATACAGCACTTACAGCTAAACGACAGTGCACTTCTCAAAAACCCACATCAGCCTGTCTCGAAGCAATGCATTTGGTTTGCAGTGTGGTGAAAAGGGAAGAGCTCTTCAGTTTTGATTTTACAAAAGTCCATAACACTCAGAACCAAACCGAAAGGGAAAACCAAGAGCAGCTTATTTAGAAAAAGCCCAAGTAAAACAAAATAAGCCTTTTGTAAGAGATGGAAATGAAAACAGACAAAACCAAATTAAATACTTGGGATATACTCCGAAATTTTCGTCAAGTCAGCACAGACTTGGAATGAATTAGATACATGCGGGGCGCATCTGGTAACGGGGAAGGGAGAGATGTCAGCGCTGATGCAGAGCAGCAGACCGCAGGGCTCTCCTCTGTTATCAAAATAACTCCAGAGTCTGTTTTATACTGCAAATCTCTGCTGTGCTGCACTGATATGCGGACACACCAAATAGATACCTTTTCAGATGCGTTTAGGAGCAATTTAAATAATCATGACAAGACCACTTTTAAATTAGTGTTCTTTGAAAACTAATCTCCAGGTCACTTGTGCCCTCACCTGATGTGCACAAAATCAGTAGCACGATGCAGCTTTTTTAATGCTTTGGATGCCTGGAGCAAAACATCTCTCCTGCCCAGAAGGAAGTGGGGAGATTTGCCTGTGCCTGATCTATAAAGTATATGGTTCGGATCTGCTGAGCATTTGGGCTTGACTTCTTGACTGCAAATCAAAATGCCACATGAACTGCAGGGGAACAGCTAGCTCTGCCTGTCCAAAGCTCACGCCGTCGTGCTGAGTCTTCTTCCCTGCTGCTATGGGGAGCAGGTGGGACAGGGACTTCTTCAGCCTTGGGCCACATCACCCACAGCCTGGTTGCAGCTGGAAGTGGGCATGAAGCTATTGGCCTCAAAGGTCTCGCAGGAAAGACCTTTCATCCTGCTAAACCTCAGACAGTCTTCTAAGTAATTTCCTGCATCATTATGGTGACATATGAGCCACTCTAGCATTACAGTTCCTGTGACACGTTTCACTGGAGTCATGGTGTCAGCCTGGATGTGTTTCCTATGTCCTAGCATAGGAAATTGCAAGCTATCCCACTCTGCATATGAATAACTGAAGGGAACGCTGTGTGCTCATCCTCTCCAGCCCATCCCTGTGACTCCCCTCTCAGGCATGTGGAGTATACTGGGGAGTATGTAGGCTCCCTGCAGGGTCAGGGCAGAGAGGTACCTGCAGGGACAGCTCAGCTCTTCGGTAGCCCAAACTGCCCCCAAGTGACCATCAGAGAGGCTGCCTGGCTTCTTCCTGGAGCACACATGCAAAGCAGGCCTGGTTTGGCTTCCAGACGAAGTTTTGCCCAGGACTGTCCATCTTTTCAAAAGCAAAAGGAGAAGAGCCTGTCTCTGACAGAAGAGATGTCATGCTGCTGCTGGGTGGGCCGCCCTGACAAGGCAGTGGATCTAAAAATGAGAAGTCAGGAAGGAGACAGAGGCAGTGGTGAGCCCCCAGATAACACGTGCAGGCATGGCCCATTTCTCCATAGAGTCATAGAATGGTTAGAGTTGGAAGGGACCTTAAAGACCATCCAGTCCCACCCCCTGCCCTGGGTAGGGACACCTCCCACCAGACCAGGTTGCTCCAAGCCCTGGCCTTGAACACCTCCAGGGATGGGGCAGCCACAGCTTCTCTGGGCAACCTGTTCCAGTGTCTCACCACCCTCACAGTCAAGAATTTCTTCCTAATATCCAATCTAAATCTACCTTCTTTCAGTTTAAAACCGTTACCCCCCATCCTATGGCTCCACTCCCTGATAACGAGTCCCTTCCCATCTCTCCTATAGGCCCCCTTTAGGGACTGGAAGGGGCTCTAAGGTCTCCCCGGAGCCTTCTCTTCTCCAGGCTGAACGCCCCCAACTCTCTCAGCCTGTCTTCATAGCAGAGGGGCTCCAGCCCTCACAGCATCTCCACGGCCTCCTCTGGACTCGCTCCAACAGCTCCATGTCCTTCTTATGTTGGGGTCTCCAGAGCTGGACACAGCACTGCAGGTAGGGTCTTACAAGAGGGGAGCAGAGGGAGAGAATCTCCTTTTGATGATGCTGGCACTTGGCCACGCTGCTTTTGATGCAGCCCAGGAAGCGTCATCATTCCTTAGGGATGGCCAAGACAAATCCAGGGTTTGAAGGTCTTCTTTAATGGGAAGCCTAAGAAAAATCATAATTCTTAATAAATTAGTGTTATACCAACCACGGTCTATGCTGGCCATTGGTGTTTATCACCCATTCTAATAAAGCAGGCAGCCGCATGTCACATCTCTGGTCTATCATCCTGCCAGGTACCAAAATCTAAGGCATGGGGTCTGGATATCTGGGCTTTCTTTCCCTTGCTGACCTGGAGACGTGTGCTGGGCTGGCACTGAAGCTCGCGGCTCTGTGCCGGAGCGATGCTGCCCATCACCGGGGTCCTGCCACCAGGGCGGTGGCTGGGCACGGGCTGCTGGAGGGGAGTCCTGCCCACGCTGTGGCAGCAGCAGGTAATTAAACTAATTAAAATTCAAATGTGAGATATATTTTTTTCCCCCCAGATACATACTTATAAATGTTTTTAAGTGAAAGAAACGTGTAGCAAAGCAACTACACCTCAGCAGAGCCACGGTTACACATATGTATGTCTGGAGCAGGGAGCCATTTTACGGAGCCTGCAGTGAACCAGTTCTTACGTATAAATAACTGTACAGCGTTACTTCTGGGTGCATTTGTTTATCGTTCCAGACGCTGTAAGTGATTGCATTTATTCATTGCATCCTGTGGTACAGTGCATCTTTTCTCACACCAAAGCTTCCCAGCTGATCCTACCTGCTGTGGAAGATGCACAATGTCAGATCATTGCTGGAGTGATTAATAAATAATAAAGAAGATAAACTGAAGCAGCTTCTTTAGGCTAACATGCTCCCCTTAAAGAACTGTCTCAGTCTCTGACTAGGTTAAGGAATGAGCTGGCTGGCATTCAGAAGCACAATGCAAAATCTTGCCTAGCATGTGACGGCCAAAAACAACGGCGGCATTCAAGCCTGACACCTCAGCCACTGTCACCAAGGGGTGGGAAAAACCCCTCTGGATTTGTACAGATGGAGAGAAGCAAACCCAGTTCAGTAGGACCAAAGCCTAGACTTTGCATAGACTTGGGGGTTAAAGTCCCTTTTCCTAAAGCTTAAACTTGTTTGCATATCTCCTGCTTGGAAAGGTGACTAGAGAAAGTTATTCTAATTATACAGCAGAGGAAAAAAGCTATACAGTAAAACTTTATTTTAGTCACATTTTAGGATTTTTTGCTCTTCAGGGCACACTGCGGCTGTCGCAGACATTAACGAAATAAGGTGCATTGTGTGTTTATGAACTCTTGTTGATTAGGACCACGTACAGCTGGGAGAAACAGCAGCACAGGAGTTCAGAGTCGCACTGAAACATCATGGCAGACGCCAGCCATGGCCCAGGCACGATGACCGCTGGAAGTGTATCCCTGGCAGCACCGACGTGACTTTGCATGAGGACACCTCCCCACCTGGAGATGGTCCCAGGAGGTAACAAGTGCCAGAGCTCATGCTGTGGTCTATGGTGCTGCTCCTGGCCCCGTTTTATTCTCTGTAATTAGGAAATTCGGCAGATGAATCACTTTCTGAAGCCTAAACCAGAGAATATTGCTGGCACAAAAAGAAACAGTCTGTGGCAGAGCAGAAATCATTTGCGCTATTGTCAGAGAGAAGTGCAAAAGAAATAGGTGAAATCTGCTGTTAACCTGGTACTGTGTTGAGAAAAGGCAGTTGTTGAGTTAGCCGATCAATAAGCATTGATTAAAAAGTGGCTTACTCCTGTTAAACATGACGGAGGACAGAATAAATACACATAAACAACAGCACCTGGCCAGGCAGGGTGTGAGCTCCCGGGGCGAAGGCGAGAGCACATGCGTGGTCTTTGCCTCCGGGCAGCGCCGCCTCCTGCATTGGCCCTCGAGGGTCTTCCCATGCTGGTGGCCGCTCTGGTAGCCACATCGCTCCTGTCCCTCTGCCATGGCTCCGGTGGTTTCTCAGGAGAACTGGCTCACGTCTCTCTCCCAATTCACCAGCCAGGATTATTCCTGGTGGAAGGGCCAGAGCTCTGCCATGGGTGCAGCTGGTGGGTCGAAGGCAAGGGAAGCCGTTTCCTCTGTGGACTTCAATGTTTGCACCAAGTTAATGGCAAATTATTAAGACTGGAGGGCAGAAGAAGGGGGGAAGCACTTTTCTCTGCACATGTCATCCACATCTTCTTGCTGGTGGTGAATCACAGAACGGCAGGGGTTGGAATGGACCTTCAGAGATCATCTAATCCAAACCCCCTGCCAAAGCAGGTTCACCTAGAGCAGGCTGGACAGGAACGCATCCAGGAGGGGTTTGGATATCTCCAGAGAAGGAGACTCCACAAACTCTCTGAGCAGTGAAAAAGGATAGTGGTTTGTAGCTCTGTGGGCTCTCCAAATAGTGCCCTGCTACTTTCTGAAATTGTCTTTTTAGTTAGAAAAAAAACATCTAGAAATGAGCTAGAAAGAACCATGCCTGTGAAAGAGATGCCAGCACACAGTGACCCAGCAGTCACCATACAGGCAAAACCAGCTGAGCTGGCTGCAGTGGCAGGTGATGCCCAGGGGACGCAGTGGCCGGACCCCCCTGCTGGCACGGCATCTGGAGGGGAACCTTCAGAGTTAGGGGAAATGCTCCCACCAGCCTCCATGAGCAATTAGTGCCAGGTTGTATTCGTTAACACCTGAGCACTGCGGAGCGCAGGAACTGGCAAAAAGGGAAAGACACCATGAGCCCATCGGTGCGATTTTCTTTTGAAGTGCAATGCAGCCCTGGTAAATAAATAAAGATTGGAAACGTCTATTGCACTGCACCACTTAAGAGACTGGGGATGTGAGGACGGCGTAATTGGCTGGATGCAGAGTGAAATCCAGGCTCAGCGATTCCATTTTGCAGTTGGCAGCCTTCCCAAACGCAGATCAGGGAAAGCACGTTGGACTAGCTTTAAAACACAGGGAAATTCTTTATCTTCTATAATTTTTTGCTGATTTAAAGGGCAGGATTAAATTCTCATTTAATAACCCCAAGTGCCTGTTCTCCCCTGCTCTGATCACTCTGTGTAACGGTGATAATGCTGGGAAGGCGCTGGGAGCCTGGAGGCAAGGCAGTGAATTTTCTTCTCCTGAGCACAGATCTAACGATTGTTTGCTGCTGCAGCCTGCGAAATAGGCACCGACTGCTTCGTCGTGAGCCTCAGCATAAGATTCTGCGAGCTGTTTTCCAGCTCTGCTTGGAAGGCAAGCCGAACGCTTTCTGTTAGCAACTTCCAACTTTGTAGTCGGTGCTTTTTCCTCCTAATTACGGATCCTACAGAGACCCAAATGTTCCTCGCTAACATAAATACTCTGGCTGAGTTAACTGAGTGACTCCTGGGCAGGCCTTGTTTTTATGAGTAAGCACTGCCTCTTCAGTACCTTTATATCGCCACCTCTTACCATCGCCTGAGCTATTTTTAAACAGCTCTAAAAATGCATCCTGTAAATAAAGGCTCTACAATGAACAAGGGAAGGAGCCTCCGAGCAGAGTAACACACAGAGCCTCTGTGTTAACGAGAAGACTGTTTTCCCTTGTCTGTCAGATCAGCTCATTTAGATTATTTAAGTCAAGTGCAATTTTGAAAACAATCTGTTTTGCTCGTGACAGCGTCTTCATTCTGTATAATGATGCTGAATGTAACAAGCGGCAAAGGGTTATTGACGGCCAATTCTCCACATTCCCAGGCCCGCACTTCTCACGTCGCCTTATAAAAGCCCCTTACTTTATTTTCCCCAGACATTAAGCAGAAAGTATTTTCTAACATGTCGGCTTTCCAACTCCACGCTGAAACCTTCATTTTGCGTGATGCCTTGACAGCAAACTGCAGATAAAGGGGAAGGGTGGAGGGGATGGGAAACGTTGAAATGGCGCCAGCTCGTTTTTAACTATTTTCAGTCAGTCTTTTTCTCCTGCAGTTTATTCCCTCACTCTGATTATATGAAAATCCTAATTAAAAAGTTAATGGGGATATCTGAAGATGGGAGGACCTGCGTGCGTGCCAGGCTGGCAGGGTGCAGATGGTGGCTGCTGTTGCTGGGAAAAGATATTTGGGGACCAGTGACCAGAAGGGCATGTTTACCGAGTGGTGAAAATGTAACAGCAAAGATCCATCTTTGGCAGCTGCCTGAATGCAGGGCAGGTTGGTTGCCCTTGAATAGTTGTTTCCACTATTTCTAATTCCATGAATGACCATAGTGCTTTGGAGCCATTCAAATGCACAACAGAGAAGCGGCTGGCAGCCTAAGCACAGTGCTAACACCACAAAATATAAGGCTTCCCAAATCCCAAACCTCGGCTGTTTTGCTTAGACCCCAGCGGTCAGAGCCGGGAAGCAGCGGAGCCTGCATCTACACTGGGAGACGTGCTGGCTGCTGCGGGAAGGTTCTGACCCGCACAGGGAGCGTTCGCTTCCACCCTTTTCCATCAGTGGATGGATCCAATCTTCTGCTCATTGCAAGCAGTGGGGCTTTTCCCTGTGATCCCTGCACACCACAGCTCCTCTGCTCATCCTTCCCAGTCGGAAGAGGTGCAGGCAGGCCAGGAAGGCGGCTGCTGCCCCAGCTAGAGCCCGGCTTCTGCCACCAGGTGTGTGAGAGACCAGGAGCCACAGCCATGGCTTCCAAACACCTCCATCTCTCCTCAGAAAGGGAGCGGAGATAGATGGAAGTCTCCAGCAGGCGCAGCTGGCAAACATCTCCTGACGGAGTAGTCTTCTACCACAGCAAAATGTGCACAGGGCGTTAGCCCAGGTGGCCGTTAGGTGATGCCCATCAACGTGCTGTAGTGCATGTGAACACTTTGCCTTTGTAGCACAGCAGTGACAGGGTGTGGAGGAAGCATCACCGGCGGCATTAATTGGATTCCTCCCTGCGTACGGTACCCGGAGAACTCCTTCTCCACTTGGGAAGATGGTGGTTCCTAGAGACAGTGAGCCCATGAGGAAGAGATGTGCCTGCAATTTCATAGACGGGTGTTAAGGATTTATCTGCCCTTGAGCTGAACGCAGCTCCCAGTGCAGAGGGTTACATATGTCTTTGTAAGTGCAATGGTGCTATTTTGCTGTCCCTTTGCTGGCAGAATCAGAAACTAGAACCTTAGCAAAGAAGTCCAGAGGTCCAAGCTCCAATAAACAGAAGAGTAAAAGAACAAAGAATGAACCAAAAAAAATGTAGTAAACAGGAGAGGAGATGACCCAGACCTTGGCTCTCAAATAACCTTACACTCAACAAAACACATGTTAAAGCTAAAGCCAAGAGTGGGTGATTAACTTTGGACACTATTCTGGAGATGACCTAATGGGAATGCGTTGCTGTTAGGAGCAGCGTGGAAATCGGAAGAGACAGCAGGAGCTCAGAAGACGCAGCTAGAGCAGGGGCCACAGAACAGATCTTTGGTGGACAACTCCTCCTGGAGCTGCTCACCCACCACTCTCCCTTGCTTTTGAATGTCTCCAGAGAAGGAGACTCCACAACCTCTCTGGGCAGCCTGTTCCAGTGCTCTGTCACCCTCAAAGTAAAGAAGTTTTTCCTCATGTTCAGATGGAATTTCCCATGTTCCAGTTTGTGCCAGCTGCCCCTTGTCCTGTTGCTGGGCACTGCTTGGAAGAGCCTGGTCCCATCCTCTTGACACCTGCCCTTTAGATATTTATTAGCATTGATGAGATCCCCTCTTAGTCTTCTCCAGGGTAAACAGACCCAGGTGTCTCAGAAAGAATAAAAGAAAATGTTCTTCCAATTTGAGGGTGCCTGAATTTCCCGAGTGCATCCAGTAGTTCACCAGCCAGTTCCAGATGTGTAAGAAGTTAACTGAAGGAAAGTGTTGCCTGTGAGGGTGAAAGAGATAGGATCATGATGGTGATGCGAGAAGGAGATGACGGGATAAGCAATAAGTAATAGTTAATGCAGCAGATTCGCTGACAGCTAACCAGCTGTAGTATTTACAGGGCAGAATGGAAGCAATTGCTGCAACAGTCTAGTCGCTAGGAGCATGTGCATAAATAAAATTAGAGAACAATCTAAAATAATAAAGAAAGCTATAGACCTTGACTATGAATTTTATTGACAGGGGCATAATACAGTTAACAAAATGACATAACAGGAGTACATAATGCATTTATTAGCCCTCGTAACTGAGGACAGACTTAACAGCGGTCCTCCTACATCAAGCGTAGTGTCTTTAAAGACAGATAAAACAGGACTGCTGTGAATGGAACAGTAACAGGAAGCTGAATCAGACGTCAGGAAATAATGGCTTTCAGTTACACACTATTACATGACAATCCAAACTTTTTCATATGAAGAAAAATAAAGATGACCAAAATTAACATACAAGTTATTAATAGAAGCTGAGAAACTGATTTCAAATCACCAGTGCCCTTTTAAGTACATCGAAGATAATACAATCACTTTATGCATGTGCATGTTCGGCTCACAGCAACGCACGCTGTATTATTAAGTCTCTAAGAAGAGGACAAAAATACCCTTACTGGCTACGCTGCATTGTCATAAATGCTCATCTTTAATAATGTAGGATCTTCTTCAGGTGAAAAATACTTTACTCCATTCATGCTGGCAGAAAGACAGCTGATATTGCAGCAGATTTCCAGAGACAATTGCTCATTCGTCCAGGGCCTCCATTTATTTCACAGGTGAATAAAATGGCATTCATTTTTTCGCTAGCATTAATAAGAATGGTAAAGGCCAACTGAAACTGGGCTGGGAAATGCTTGTGATAATGTGCAAGCTGGATGCAAAAAGAGAGCGAGAACTTTCCTATGCCAACAAAACTGCTTTTCTCAGTGGCTCTTATAATAAGAGCAGACAGGATGATGCTTATTTCCATGTGAACAGTGGAAGGGAGTTGAGAAGAAATTTAAATTCCTGAAAAGTACTGTAGGCACATACAATAACAGTTATTCCCTTGAAGAGTAGCTGTGCAGACTGCTGGGGTATTTTCAACCAGTGTTTTAGAACTCAGTGCAGGAATGCCAGTAAGCAGCCGTCGCGGTGACAGTTCTGCTGTTCAAAGTAACCAGCCCTGCAACCAGAAAGCACGTATCGAAAGCTATATACTTTTTCAAATTTTATAAAGATTGTTTTGCAGAGATGTAGCTGCAAGTATGATACATCCTCACTACCGGTGTACCTGGCATGGCAATAATTTTTTCTCATTTAAATTTTCTAAGCAGAAACCTATTATCTGTCTTCACCCTTTTATTATCAGTTTGCTAAGAGGGGTGCATCTGCATCTTTCTAATTTTATCCTATAGGCATTGGAAATTGCAAGGAGAAATTAGCCATAGTGTTCTCAAATGCAGGTATGTTAAACGGACTCAAGAGTTTAAAAGTAGTACTGTAAGCAAGCTTCTTATTCTTTGTTTCTTATCGATGCCAGTAATAACACTTTAAAATGCTCTGACTAAACTTAAAATATTAAAAAATACTTTCTTGCCATTGTTTATTCTGTGGACCTGACGATGAAAATGAAATCGTTTCATTTTGAGGAATTTTCCAGTCCTCACCTTTGCAGTGTGTGGGCTACAAAGACCTCATCGCAACACTAGCTCCACCTTCTCCACAGGGAAGTGCTGTAAGAATGCTGATCTGTTTACTGTGGATTTTTGTGGGCTCTCGGCTTCGCTTTTTCTTGACATTACTGTTCTTAAATCTCTTCCATTATTCCCTCTCAGTCCTTTGACTGCTTTGATTTTTCTAAATTAATTTCTGGGGTATTTTTACTGAAGTCAAGTACAGTAACAGAGAGTACGGCTCATCTATTCTTCGCTCTTCGTATTTGATGTTAGAAATCTCTCTGTGTACTTTTTGGATTAAGCTGTATGTTCACATAATCAATTTCTAGCTAGGTTTGCAAATGCTAGATACTTTCCCGTTCCCTCCCTCAACCTAATAAAGTCAGTGTAAGGATAAGAGAAAAGTCTATCATACTCTATGGTGGTTATTTACACATTAACATTTCTTTTCCATCAATCTCAGTAGTTATGGATGCCCCAAACTTCAGAACAGAGCCGAGCGTACCAGCAGTGCCTAGGACCTGAAACCGCTGTACCACATAAAGACAAATATGTGTGAAAATATATGTTACGTTCCTGTCTGTGCCTCGTCCGGCATTGCTCGGGGAAACGACTGTCCTTTTCTGTAGGATGGTTAGTGGTGAGATAGAATTTGGAATTATCTATATGCTTTCAGGATAAGTAAGAACTACAGCGGTACACTAAATCCAAAGGTGATCACCTGGCCAGTGGTAGCAGCACCCTACGAAAAGCCACCCCATCCCCTCGCGCTGCCATGGCTGCCCTGCCCAGGGTGACGGGGCTGTGCCGCTGCAGATGGCGGAGGCCGGAGGCACAGAAGCCCCTGAATTTGGGATTAGCTCCTGCAGCGCAGACAACCCACACCCCCTGCCCCGGGCAGGGCAGGCCTCACGTAGGGGTCAGTCCAGGCCCCTCGGTGGAGACTCCCCTGAGGCAAGGTCGGTGCTTGTCACTGCCCACTGCCATCCGCCTGGGGAGGGGGGCTCGGCCCAGGGGACTGCCCGCGGGGATGGCGGGGCGGCCGCCGGCCTTGCGAGCGAGCTCGGCCTTCCCGGGGATCGGCCTCAATGTCAGGGCGACGGCGCTTCGCCTCCCCAACCCCGTTGCTAGGGCGGTTGCTACGGCGCCATGTCGGGGGAGCGCGGGCGACCCGGAAGTGCTGCTCGAGGCGGGGTTTCCCTTCCTGTGCGGCGGGGCCGGACCCGGCCGGGTTAGGAGGCAGGAAATGGCGGCGGTGCTGCAGCAGCAGCTGCCGGGCCCTCCCGCTCCGCAGTGCCGGGCCCAGGCCGCCTAGAGCCGCCGCGCCAGCGCCGGGCCCGGGCCGCAGCTAACGCCGGGCCGGACTCCGAGCACTTTACATACATGAGGTAACGGGCGGGGCCGGGCGGCGGGAAGGGCGGGCGCCGCCGAGCCCAGGCGCCAGCGGGGGCCCGGCCGCCGCGGGCGGGGGAGGGGCCGGGCGGCGGGGGGAGCCCCTCCGAGGCCCGGTACGGCCCTGCCGCAGCGGGTGGAGAAGCGCGGGCCGGGCTGGCGGCCCCTCCGGTGGAGGGGGCCGGGGGCTGCGGTGCGGCAGCGGGCGGGCTCCCCGCGGGAGCCGTGCCCGGGCGGGACGGGAGGGGAGGGGCTCCCCCCCGGAGGGGCCGCGGCGTTTGCCCAAAAGCAGTGTTTTCCCCGCGGAGTTGAGCTTTGACCTCCCGTGCTCGTTATTGTTTGCTCCTGCGGAGCTGGCAGCCCTTTGCAGCCGCCGCTACAGGCTGAGAGGGTAAGGAGGGCTTTCTCGCTGCTGTATTTTAAAGAAATTCTCAGGCTCAAGTGATGCAGCAGAATTGTTTTCCTTAAAGTACTTGAAGCAATTAAGTAGAGGTTGCGTAGTAGGGAAGGATAGCTGGTGCTGGTTATGCTCCACTTGCCTCGCTGTCCCTGGGTAAACATATCATTTGATTACTTGGCAATCTGTGGTCTCCCCATTTCCTCCTGACAAATCAACATATGGAGCTCAGTGTGTATCTTAACCCCGCTCCAGTTTTATTTTTTGCTTTGTGCTGCATTACTGTTGACATGGAAACCAACACCACTTTCTGTTCCAGAGAATTGGAAGCTAAAGCTACCAAAGAAGTCGAAAGAAAACTAAGCAGGTAAGACACTCATTTAAATTCACTCCTACAGTTCAGAACAAGAGTTGGCCTTGGGCTAGAAATCATTGTGGGCTTTATCTGGAGCTTTAATCTCATGTTAATTTTAAGGATAAAAAAAAAACCCATGAATTTGAAAATGCACTCTGCTATTGCATAGAGAAATCTCTGCAATTTTGGTTAATTCTACAGGCTAAACACCTTTTTAGTATGGTTTCTTTTGCATAATAACAATATGAGGTTCTATAATAGAATTTCTTTAATAGGGTAGTTTTTTGAAGAGAAAACCAACTTACTTTTCTGTCCTAAGTTGTTGTACCTAACAATAACTAAAAAATTAATGAAGAGTTTGTTTATTTTTTTGCTATACAGTTCAGGCAAATATTGTTTGTTTTGGCAAGAAAGTTGGTCAAATAAACCGTATATTGCCATATAACTTTTATGGGTTTGCGTCTTTTTCCATGAAGAGTTAAAGGCATTGAGTTTCCCATTAGCATGCAGTTTTTATTTGAAAACTTTGCAGAATGGGCAGCTCCTTTTTAAAATCACTTAGCTAAAGAGTTAAGATTTATGTTGCATTAAGAATTCTGTGTCAATAATATACGTCACTTTTGTATTTAAGAAGTTTTCTTCTGCACCGTTTATTTTTAGTACAACATCTTGCTTGCAAATATCTATCTCTTTCTGTTGTTTACATTCTTTGTTTTTGACTTTTGTCCTACTTTCTGTTTGTGTTCTCTTTCAATTAGACCTTAACGGGACTTTAACTTGCAAATTTTTAAGGGGACTTTTACTAGGGCCGTTTGAAATATTCTGAAACCCTGAATATAACAGATAGGGGAAAAAAAGCAAGGTACCAGAAACTAATATTCTTATTTATCATGCCGAATCAGTCTCCAACTTCCAGATTGATTTATGATTACACTGTGAAAACTGAGTGGCTTTCCCCTGCTGTCAGTGTGCGTCTTCCTTTTTTTGGTAATATGCTTAAGTATGAATAATTTTTCCCATTTTGTTGCTGAAATACATGGAATCTTTAAGATACACTTCGCATATTGCTTGTAAATACAACGTAAAGGTCATTGTTAAATGGACTTTACTTGAAGAGAATGATTTCAAATCACAACTCTTTAAGTAATCTGTCCACAAAAGGTACCAAAAAACAATAATCATCAGTGTTCTGCGAAAAGCACTCAGTGCATACTTGATGCCAGAAGCGATTTCAGAACTATATTATTTAGATGGACAGAGTGCTAAGTTCAAAACAATGCTCTGGTCCAAGTCTTAGTAATTCAGTAAATCTTCACATTTTTATGACCTTAAGAGAGGTCTCTTGTCACACTGGCAGGTGTGGCAGCCAGCCACAAGAAGTGAAAGTAAACTATAGAACTGTCTAAACTCTGAGCTTCGTGGGGGATGGGGACAGAACAAGGTTCACTGAGTAAATTCTGATGTGGAATGGCTCTCCGTGTTTTCTGACACAGAGGTGTATGTTTCACTCGTTTAAGATTCAGAGCTAGTTTTAAGTTAACATTAATAACCAGTTGTTTTCAGAAACCTGGATTCTAACTGGTTTCTGTTTAGTAAGGGAGTTCTCATCATGTGAGCACATAGCCTTATAAAACTGTGGCATGCCTACCCTGGATAGGCCTGATTAATTGTTTTTCTGTTGTAGAACTCAACAGATAGCTCTCATTCTTTCTCTAATGTCATTATTTACGATCTTATTAAATTCCCAGTGACCTAGTCAAATTGTAAAAGAGCAAATATCTTTTCCTGGAAAAGGTAAATAAGCTTATGCTACAGTTTTTCTTAATCTAAAATTTCATAGTGTATATACAGACTGTAAACTCCATGGGATGTTGGCATTGCTTCATCTACCTTCTTAAGTCACCTGTGGAGTTTATGCTTATAAATTAATGGGTAGCAAATATTCTTTTTTCATCTTACTAGGAAGACTGGCCTAGGCTGAGGGTTTGTGATAGGATAAGTATTGTAGCTTTTACTACAGCTTGCTTATCCAGTTGGAGTGCTTACTGTTTTAAACTCAGGATTAGCAATTTGGCTTGTTTGGCCTTTTGGAAAACAAGCTTCCTTTGGTCTGCATTTCCTTCAAAATGTGTATGTGCCTAGTCCTAGGCAAATAAGCGTAGTGCATGATTTTTGACAGTAATTCAAATAAATCCATTGCACACTGTATTGTTGCATAATGTTACGAGTTGAATGTCACCTGTTCAGTCTACTGCTGAACAAGAACTGTCCATTATTAACTGGAGAAATTTAAGAGTTAAAAGTGGTTAAAAGCAGGAGCAGTAAAAATCACCATTTAGTTCATCTGATTTAAGAAATAACTTTTTTATTCTGTTTGGTAACAGGGCTTTCCTGCCTCATTTATGTGGAACTGAGAGAAGGTAAATATCCTAAATATGCTTACAATTTTTTTTTCCAAACATTCACGCACTGCTTTCATTCACCTGTGTTCTGCTCTGGAGAGTCCTTTTGTATTGGTTCTAGACTGTCCGTGTTCTGGGAATGCGAACTTTTTACCTGAAATCATGCATACCTCTAGATTTCATCCATGTATTCTACTAAGTTACTACTGTACAATTATATATTTTTTTTCACTCTTCCATGTTAGAGTAACCCCCATATTTCCATGAGGCTTTCCTTATTTGCTGCAGAAAAAAAAAATGAGATGGCTCAATGATAGAGACATAGAGAAACAGTGAGAAATGCAGTCCTTTCTCATGATATTGAAGGACTCGATTTTCTGCTGGGTTTGTGGGGATAGGGGTTTTCTCCTGATAAACTTCTTACGGGATGACTCCTGCTGTCAAATGGGAAGGGTTTATTGCAGAGACAGCATTCTGCTCATACTTTTCAAGACCTTTAGAGGTACTTAGGCAAAATTATGCATTCCTTTCTCCTCTACGCACACGTCTTCAGGTCATGCGTCATTGTTAGGTTGTCCCCATTAGGTAACTTGCATTTACCTTTTCTTTTTCTAGTCTTACAGCAAATCCATTGTGCAGTACAATTCTTGACTCTGTGTTAATAAAACTGAAGCACTCTATAGTATGGGGGGTCTTATGGTTAAGATGCTGGACTTGAGCAGTCGTTTGGGTTTGTGTGTCTGTTACAGATACTCTATATGACCAGCGTGATTATGGAGAAGCGGTTTAATCTGTCTTGTTTCCCCATTTGTTAAATGAAGATAGGGGTTGTTTGATGCTGCTACTGAAGTCTTGTGTATTTAGATGATAAATGTCTTAGCAAAGAGATTCGTCTTTTGTATGCTTGTGTAGCAGTGAGCATCTCGGGTGAAACTTCAGGGCAAAACGGTAACACAAATACTATAGCGCTTCTAGTTTGGAACATAGTTCTGTTGAACCAGCTTCAGTATTAGGAAAATGGGAGAGATGAGTGTATTCCAAGTAATAGATAGTGGTAGACACATGGTAGTTAGAATTCTGTCACTTTGCTTTTAGGGTGATAATTTAAAGACTGAGGTATTTAAGTGCAAAAAAGAAAGTAGCTGACACACATTTACTAATTAATTATTCATTGAAGTAATTGTTTCAGTTTTTAGCTTGGCAGCACCTCTTCTATACATTAATAGCTGGAAAGAATTAACACGCACACAACATCTGTAAATAAGTGGTTTTGTTTTGTTATCAGTGCCTGAGGCTTTCTTTGCTCCTGTGTAAGATGCTGAGTGGTTTTAGTTGCCAGAGGGTTTCCATTCAAGGCACTGGTGGGTTTTGTCGGGGATTTTTTTGTTACCTTCAAAGTACTGGTTTCTGTTCCATAAACTTGACGAGTGCTTGTTTTGGTGTAGTACGCTGTTTTGTGGGAAGCATTGATAAAGGCGTTGGAGAATCCATTTTTAATCAAAATACACATTTTATAATTGATTCTTATATAATGATGGTTTAGTAGAAAAGCTAGCTTCTTTTTTTTTATAGAAACTGAGAAATAATTTTTACTGGCCATTGTATGTAATTGCATAATTTTAAAAAATGTAAAGATTAGGGAACTTGTAGGTCAGAATACAGAAAAATTATCAAAACTTGAAGTTTCAGAATATGTTAGAAAATCTGTGTAGAGCATCAGACATAGGTTGAATACATAGTGTGTGCATGCCTGCATGTTTGCTGCCTTTGCAGAATTGTAAAAGATCTTTGAATGCCAGATACTTGAATGTAATTATCTGGCGGTGTTCCACCTGTAGCATTGCAAGTTAATTTATAACTGGAAGAAAAGCAAATGGTGGAAAAGATTTATTTATTTCCCCCAAAATTTATTTTATATATTTGTCACTGAAATTTTAGAGTGGTTTCAACAGCCGCTGTGTATAATCACTTCTAATTCTTACATATACTACATGGAGTAAAAGTGTAGAAGGTCCATAGTTATCTTCTTACCTTCAGTTAGTAACACAGGGCCAGTGAGAGACTGGCTGGTGGTTTAACTGGTCTCCTTTGTCCAGTGGCAAAGTGCTTCCCGTGCATGACCCCCTGCCTGCTGTTGGCTGTGGCCAGCGTGGTGCTTGGTCACTCCATGTGTTCAGCGTGGGGGGCCGTAGCAGTGACACCAGAGCCCCTAGTGTGGTCTGCAGCGTTTGAAGTGCTTCAAAGGACACCTAACATGCAATTCCTTTGGGAGAATCCCTTCACAGCCTCAAGGCTTCTACAAACATTTGTTGGCGGTGGTAGCAATGTCTTTAAAAATGTGCTAGCACCATCTTGTGGGGCGGCGTGACTTTAATGTGCTTTGAAAGTGTTTTTTTGAAGGTGCCTGGATAACAAACACTGTGTGTGAGCATCTGTAACAGTGCTGGCATCTTTAGCAGCATTTGTGGAGAGGCAGTTCTCTTAGTGCTAGCTTGAAGAATCCAGAAACCCAACAGATGCAATTCTGTTGCATAGTTAGTTCAGTTTTGGTGAATGCTTGGTAACTGGTATTAATGGTGAAAGGCAACCTGGTTTATTTTGGTGTTGAAATTCTCTGTGTGCAAGTAATACACACTTTCACTCAAAATAAATATTGAGTTCAAATCATAACAATGCAGTGGGATGTCTCGGATCTTAACATGTGTCAAAATTCTTCTTGAAACCATAATTTCCTCAGTGAGGTAACTAGAATTATGATTTTATTGTGGTATAACATGTTTCTGGTTTATACATTACAACAGCAAAGATAGCATGCTGCACAAACAGTAATTATTGCATCATCAGTATGTCTTCCAGGGAAAATATGGGTATACTTGATTCTCCTCTTCTGTAACGTAGGAATAGGGGTTAAATAGGTCTATATCAGCCCAGATTTTTTATAATGCCAAGCTGGAGCTTTTGAAATTACAGGTTAATAGAACTTTCTTCAAGAATTAAACTAATAAGTAAAATATGATTTGATGTAAACATTACCAGAAATGTTTACTTTTTGAGCATTGCAACATTTTGAGCATTGAGCTGCAGCATTGCAGCTTTTTTCTGGTTTGCAAGCCAAATAACAAATCAAGCCATACAAAAATAAAATTAGCCTTGTCAAAACTTAAAACAAAGCAATAGTAGTGAATGCTGACTGTTGAAGTGAGAATGTAGCTGCTCGTGTTTAATGGCATGTTATTGTGATAGTAATGAAGTTAAAGACTTCATATCAAAAATCACCCATAATCGCAAGGCACTTGCCAAAGTGATACCTGTCCTAGAAGATTTAAAAGTCCTTCTTTTTTTTTTTTTTATTTTAAATGGCTTAATTGAGTAAAGCATTTTGGTAGTTTATTGGTTTTTTTCCCCCTTATACAAAAAAGGATTGTGCTAAGGTACATAAATTCGGAGAAAAAATATTTTAAAAATAAATAATGGTAAATATTTATCTGACAGTCTGTTTTAAATTACGCAGATAATAGCAGCTTCTACATGTATGTTCTCAGGGCCATCAAATGTGCAGTGTCTCCTGAGATCAGGATCCATTTTCATTTGGTCTCACTTGAAAATAAAGCACCTTTCAAGTTAAGCTATTTAAACTGAAGGCCTTTGCTCCGGTCTCAAATGTGAATTTTGTATGGTGTGGGTATTTTATTTTCAGTTGATCTAAATTGAAAAATAAGGTTTGCATTTCTGCTAAGACAATTTAACCTTGGGCAAGCTAATCCAATTATATAGGAGGAAGAAGAAATTCCCTGTACGTGTGTTTTAGTGAAAGTTGGATGGCTGATAGGGGAAATAATAGAAGTCTGTTTATATATTCATGTTACGAATCTGAATTCTCAGTCATTGCTTTTCGTTTGGCCAGCTGATGGACCAAGCATGGCTGCTACAAGCACTTTTGCCATACAGGGTCGATGGACTAAATCCACCCAGATGTAGGGAAAAACCCAGCAAAAGAACTTGCAGTTTTTCTGGTTTTGTCTTGTTACTACGAGTCTGGGTTCCTGCTGTGTTGCTTGTTATGTGCTGTAAAGTAACATGAAGCTGCTGATAGTTTGTACACAAAGAATAATATAAAGTGTTGAGTACTTAGCAGGAATAGGTGGCTATTAAAGTCTAAGATGATTAATGGGAAATACTACGTAACACTTCTGTTTCTCAAGGAGCAGCATTAAAAATGTAGCTTGTTTGTTATATGTTCTAATGGGTGTTGGAATCTGATGCATAAATACTATCATTTGCTGACTGTTGAGAGGGCTGTGTATTAATGTGTTAGAGGGAATAAAGGAAACTTGCGCTTTCAGCTGTCAGAGATGGAAATTCAGGAGTTCTGCTTTAGGCTGTGATGACTTAATAGGCAAATCTGAATTTGTATTTCAGGTTTATGTTTATGTAAGAGGTAAGATGGTAATAGGACTACCTTCTTTGAAAGGTTCAGTTTTCAATGAAGAACATGGGCAGTAAGGACTTTACTGTTGTTCTTACTTAATTGTACGATGGGTTTTGCTGTACAGTCACTGAGGTATAACATTATAATGGTAATCTAATACTCTTTTAAAAACATGTGCGCTATAGGTGGGTAATTTTATTTTTTTTTCAGAGGTTGCCTAGGGTCGTGATACTAATCATAGTTTTGGGGTTTGTTTTTTTTTTAATGTGTTCTAAGATGGCTTTGTAATCTAAAATCTATTTTTCTTAAATACATGAAAATAGAATGATCACAGTGTCATAATTTTTGAGTTTTATTGTTTCTATGTGGAAACAAAAAAATTATGCTGTGGGTGGAATATTCCAGAGATACTCGTATATTAGTTGTTAGCATCTGTATTCTAAAAATAAAATAAAGTCTTGTTAATTTAGTTGTAGCAGGATTGACAAGTTCCTTTTTTTTTTTTCTGTGAAAATACTATTTTGCATTCTGCTTGTTCTTTTCTTCTAAAAGCTGAATGATTTTCCAGTTAATGCAGTTTTTGCATGCGACACGCTGAAATTTGTTATACAAAACAAGGCGCTAGTGGCTTTCTTAACTCTTAAAATTCTTCTCAGGTTATTGGAAATCCTTTGGGAAAGAGGATGTCATGGGAAGGTGACAGGAATTCCCGTTGCTTGTGGTGGTGCGTTTTCCTGGGGTGATCTCGGGACAAGGTGGACAGGGAACATGTGTGTTGAACTCGGGCTTTGGGAGATGTCAGCCCAGCAGCCCACGTGTAGGGTAGTTGTGTGTTATGCCCACAGGCAACAAGGTTGTGAGAGGAGAAGGGCTGTGGACACTACTTTTCCTAGCCATGGGAGGAAGATATGGTACTTGACCTTATCTGTTGGATTAGTGTCTCTTATTGTCAATGCTACCTCAGGAAATACCATCTTCCTGAATAGCAAATCAGTGACTTTTCTTTGGATGGAAGTCAACTGGAAATTAAGTGTGTATTCTATCAAAAATGAATTGTGATATATAGAAGCTATTTTTTTCTAGGCTGATTTCAGACCTACATGCTGCTTGTATTGGATTCAAACTACCTGTTAAAAATTGGACCATTCCAAATTAACTCAAACTGAGGATCAGTGTTACCAACTTCAGTTTGGTTACAAATGCTCAGGATGCCAGTCAGTGGCAGACAAAACTGACTTATGTGTCACCTGTATAGTGCACAAATGTCAATGGGGGTTAATCATTACCTCAAATTTGCAAAGTATCCAAGAGATTGCTTTAAATGAAACTGGCCAACTATAATTGTTTTCTGTAGTTACGTGACTAACCTCTTAGTTATCCATGAAATAGTTTTTGAGACCTAATTGCAAATGCAAGATTGTTTTTTGCAGTAAGGCAGTCCTAAATGAATCTTGGAGCTGGATGAGAAAAATATAATAAAATAAAATAGCCAAGTTGTGTTTGATGGTTTGTGACTTGTCTTGCAGTGCAACTGAAATAGAGAGGGGACTCAAAAAGAATATTTTTAGATATTTGTTTTTTCATATCTTAATGCATGAGGAGCAATTATTAAAAAAAAAAAAAGAGAAATAACCAATGCTTGCTCTCTGTTATTAGAAAATCTTAAAAGACAGAATTTGGTCTGTGGAAACTTAAAGTGGTGGTCTGTCTAGTACGTTACTGTATATGTATGGTGGAAAGAATACTGGTTTTGTTTGGCTACTCATTGTCAAAGCTGCTGCTCTACCTCTGGTAAATACCTGCAGTGTCAGACGGCTTTTGTTAACACATGCGGCATGAGTTGATGGGGACTTGTAACAGTCACGCTAAAAGTGGTAGAGGAGAAAAGGGATGCTGGATATGCAATAAATCAGTGTTATTCCAACAGAAGGGCGCACTGGGAAAAGATATGAGTAGACAATGGAATCAGATTTGCAGTGAGAACAAAGATCAAGTCAAGTAGGGATGAAAACCGATTTCTGTTTGTATTGGTTGCCGTACAGATACATGTAGCCATGCTCCAAAGGTTTTCTGTTTACAGGGAGAAATCAGAGAAGATACTTACAATTAAATAAAGAAATACTTGTTAATTCTGTGAATATAAAACTTTCCTCCCTCCAGACAAATTGATTTTTACCATGTAGATCAAGTATAGCTGTTGTCTGGCAGTATTAATAGTAATTAAAGTACATTTGAGAAAAATGCTTCAGTTACCCAAAATGCAATCATATGATTGTCTTGTGTGCTAATGTTAATAGTCTCAGAAGTTCCTGTACCCTGTAAATATTTTAAGCATTGCTGGCTTTTTTTCTTCCACAATGAATGTCATGTGGAAGTACTACCGTATCTCTTTTTGTTTGAAACTAATAATAGCCAAGTGGCCACAAGCTTTGAAATTTAAATATAAGTATTGTTCATATGGCATCGTCCCTTCTGGGAGGGGAACCACTTTCAACATCTTGCTGAAGAATCTCACCACAGGAGAAAAGAGCAGTTTTAAAGTTTAAAGGTAGAACTCAAATGGGCAGCAACAACGTGGTACTCGCCTCTTCCAAAAGAATGGCAGCATTAAGCAGAATGCAAAATACAGTAAGACGCTGGCTACCATAAAGAGAAGACCTGATGAGCTGCTGCTTAGTATTACTTACGTTGGTACTACCTATAATGAGAGGCGGGTGCCAAAAGAGTGCTGTTTTGTCTAATTAAAAAGTGTGGAAGTTATATGAATTTGCCACAGTGGAACTGGGCAACTGGGAACTGGAAGTCACATGTGGATTTAAAAAAAAAAAAATTGAAAAAAAAAAAATTGGAAAAAAAAAAAAACCCAAACCAAAACTGATGCCTGCATTCATTTTGAAAGGCACGTGAACTGCATTAAAAGTAAATTAACTGATTATTTATGTAACTAAATAAGTAACGAAAGTTTTAATACTTATGGCGTGTCTAGTGTTTTACTGTATTGAATTGTCATTGCTTCTGACATGTATATAATTACCTTGTTTGAAACTGGAGGTTTGTAGTTGCGGGTAGTTCGGGATTAAAAAAGAGCCCAGTCTTTCTAGGCAGAAGCAAACCGTTCGTTAGCTGCCCAGTATTGACGTTGTTCATTTTCCCCACAAATTTTTGTATAACAAGGTGTCTTTTGATAATGTATGTGCAACCATGTGTTATCAAATTAGGGTAACTTATTTAAAGGAGATTTTTAATACATTCAAAGTAATTGGATAATAAAATCTCTTCTCCTGTTCTGGCTTGCTTATATGTGAAAAGCATGGCAAAGATAAAAACAGTGCTTTTTATGTCACGAGCAGGGTGTAGATTCCTTTCCATCACTTTTTTTTCCTTGGCTTTTTCTTTTGCAACAGTAAATAACCTACATGACTCTAATAATTTTTACTGTCCAGAGCTTTCTGCAGCAGCTTTGAATCTGGGCACCTCTTGTTAGTTTAGCTGCAGCTGATCGGATAGTAAGTGTGTACAGATTTGGGAGAACATCAGTTACACAGGAATTAATTTCAGATAGAGGACTTACACTAATCTCTGAAGGCTACTCAAAGAGCAAATTTGTTCCATTCTTCCTTTAGTCAAAATGTGTGGAGTGTGTTCCCACATCCTATTTGAAGTATCATAGAAGTTAGGACTTCTCTGAAGGCTGTGGTTTGCCCAGCAAGAGGGTAGATGTGCAGTGGAGCTCGTGTAGGTTCAGGACATCGGAAGGACGTGTGTTGTAACCTAGATCTATGCTTCAGGAGAGCTAGAAAAACATTTTCAACCTATTTTTTTTAATCTTGTCCACCTGACTATATGGTTAGGGCTTGTGGGCCAAAAGCTTCCAAGCTTTTGAGCTCGGAAACATTCCTGAACCTGAAATGGCAAAGAGGAGTCTTGCAACTAGGCTTTCTAGTACACAAAAATGCTTTATCCTCCGAACCTCAGACTTTGAAATAACTGATTATTAGTAGGCTCCTCCCTCTGTCTTACAGTGTTGTGAAAAAAGCAAACTGCTGCCACTGTTTTATTTTTATATTCCGGTTTATTGTTGTGTTCTAAACTTCACAGTCCTTCTTTCTGTGAGCAGTTGTTTTTATTCTCATGTATGAAACAACAGACTGATCTTCGGTTGTCACGAGCTTTTTGCACGATTAGCCCAAATGTGGTTTTGTCTGCCTGTTACCACAGTCTTTTCTGTCAGCCGTGGTTGTGTCGAATTCGTTCTCATTCTCATCTCTCCAAGCATGGCCTTAAAGAAAGGGGTTTTTTGTTATTGTCAAATTTGTATGAGATATTAGTTCCTGCTGACCCCGGTAGCTTGTGAATGTTTTTTGAGTGCCTTTAGTTCTTTTTGCTTTTTATACTCTCCATGTTCTCCCTTTTGTCTTGCCTTTGCTGAATTCTGTTTTTAAGAAAATGTAGTGTAATCTAGAAAGTGGCGTTGCTGCTAAGCCTTCTGTTTTTGTGTGTAAAACTTTGTATTAAGCGAATTTAAATTAATGTAACGGGTTTTGTTTTCACGTTTGTCAGGTTACAGTTCTGTCGCTCGTTTAACGTGCTCTAAAATTGAAAGCTCTGCCCTGACCATGCTCTTCAGTTGATGTTCCCGCTAGTTCATGTGTCCTTTATGTCATACAGATCCACGGCCAGTTGCAGTAGCTCACTGCTCACGCAGGAGAATGTGTATATATTGGCTGTTTCTTGGCAGAGGTGGTGTTTAAGACCAGCGAGCTGATGCAAGTCGCTGCATGGCTGTCTGGGCACCAGTGTTGATGGAAGAGGGTGTGTGGGGCTGGGGAGGAACCCGCTGCTTGGTTTATGCTGAGCGTAGTCACACTTTGTGCTGGGTCAGAGCTGATCGCATGTGACAGTGGGGAAATGTGATGTGTGAAAGCTCAGTCATACGAATTCACAATAGCAGGTAGATAGTAAATAACATCTGAATTTGCTCTGGCTTTTGAATCAAATTAATGTCTACACCTTCATTGTAAATTTTGGAAAAAAGAAAATCTTCCCCATAGCTTGACACTGCATCTCCTCTTAAAGTTTTGTCACTTGTGATTTGCAGTGAAAGTACATAGTCCCTATAGAAATATTATCCAATTAGAAGTAAAATTCCCCAGTTCCTTTTGTGGCACTGTGAAATAATTGTTCTAAAATGAATCTATGTGTGTACAAATTGTATTTTGGGAGAGTTAATTACAAACTGTGTGGTTCAGGGATTTAGTGCAAGAAGAGGAAGAACAGTTGATGGAAGAAAGGAAAAAGAGAAAAGAAGACAAGAAGAAGAAGGAAGCTGCTCAAAAAAAGGTATGTTGAACAATAAGAAATAAAACCCCATGCTTATGGGTTAGTTTTGTTTCATCACTAGTAAATACTGTTTTAGCTGCTGTTTTAAAGTGTTTAATTTTAATTCATTTTAATTGAATGTTTTAAGCTTTAATAGTACTGTTAGTTACTTAGTGGCAACTGACATATTGAACCTCTTAATTGGCTTTCTGTACAGTTTTTTTCAGAGATTAAATAATCTTCTGAGATGGCCATTCTTTTTCCTGATTGTCAGTTGAAGCGGTTTCAAGCTTGAAAACTTCCTCAGTGTTAGTGCATTTATTAGTAGGATAAAATTACCATTTTTTTTTAAGGCAGGGGCTTTCAACTGTATCCTTGCATATATCTTCTTATCCTTCAGTATGGAAACATAGGTGTCATAAGACAATTTGTATTGGGGAAGGTGGGCAAAAATGAAAATATTGACAGCAAAACTGTTTTGGGATGGAAACGTTACAGAAATGCTTGTAAACACTACAGGATTCCTGTTTACTGTCAAAGATATTAATTGTGGCCATTGATTCTAATTGTAAATCTGTTTTTAAAAACGCGTCCATTTCAGGTTTGTGTGCTAACTGGTGGTAGCAAAGCGAACCTGCTTAACAGTTTTTCTGAGATTCCATTGACTAATGCTAGGTATTTATTATGTAGTCGAAAAAATCAGTCGTCAGCTCTCCTTGTTTGTTGGCCTAAATGAAGGTGTGTGTTGTGCACCTGTACAAAATTAGGTACATCTAGTCTTGCAACAAATCTAAGCGGAATAGGATTGGAGGGGTACTCCTAGAAGAGGTATTTGCTCATATTTCAGAATGAGAAGTTCTTTTCAGTAGTTAACTGCAAAGCTGCATGATATTTTTTTGGACCTCAGTTGTAAACTTATAACTTATTTTCCTCTTGGAATTCTTAAATGAGAAGTTGTAATGGCAAAGGAGCCGGTTTACTTGTTTTGAGTCTTTTAAACACGTGATTCTTCATAGCTGACTTCCTCCCCCAAAATTTAGTTTTTTCATGAGTTTGAAAGGCATGTTTGAGAGTGAAGTTTCTAGAAGAAATAAAAGTATAAATACTTTTTGAAAGTGAAGAGATTAGACCTTTGCCTAAAATTAAAAGTTTTGCTTGCACTTTCTCCTGCCATGGAGCACCTGCTAGACAGTTCTTCAGAAGCCACAGGTGCTGTATTCTCAGAGTAACAAGGTGTGGAGTGTGTGGATTTCTTGTGTCAGGGATTTAAGCAGCTTCTATGGAAAAAGAGTAGGATGCCACAAGAGTGCTCATCTGCATTCCTGGAGAAGCTTAAACTTGATCTAGATTAAAGAGAATATACCTCTGAAAACCCATGGTAACGAACAACTGCCAGTTAACTTTGCTGTTAAAAAGAAAAAAAAGTCCTAGTACAGACATGGCTTGATCCTAGATTAAAATGAAAACTTGTTAATGTAGGTCACAAGGAAGGCAGGATCCCTTTCATATTCTTTTAATATTAATGAATAGCTTCAGATTGACCAAAATTGCTCTTTTTGTTTTGTAAGCTAACTTTTTCTGTTTGATCTCTTAAGAACGTAGTGTTTTGTATTATCCACCATAGGCTCTCTAGCAAAAACTTTAAAGCATTTAACCGTACACCAAGTACTGATACACTTTGATGTATTTTGGAAGTCCCTAGCTGAAATATGTTCAATTTGTTTTTCTTTTAGAAAACAGCACCTTAGTATAAAAAGAAGTCAGTAGCCTTATCCTATGACCCTTTCTCTTCGCTGATCTCTCTGCGGGCTGTGAATAGTCAGAAACAGCAAAAAAATTTTGAAAAATTCTAAGTTGTCTCGTTTTCCTGTTCATGGGTCAAGTGCCAAGCTATGCATTGATTTTTAACTCAGGTCACAACTGGGAGAGGGATGAGATTACTGGCTCTCCATAGTAAGCTCAAAACACATGTATAGGCATGGCAAGAACTGAAAAGGCATCCTGTAATGGTACTGTGGAAGGAAAACCTAGTGCTTGGGTTTTATATGTACTGTATTTTTTTAATAACTGGAACTAAAAGGAGTAGAAAACAATCAGAGGTATGACACTTAACTTAGAGAAGGTATGTTCTGTGCTTGCATCTTGATGCTGAGCAGCTTTCGTGGGACACCAACTGTTGTGTTCCATGTACCTTTTTACGATCGTATAAAAATGTGTTTGGAACACTTGGTTCAAAGCCAGCTGCTGTGCATACAGTACCCTGGAGCTGAAGCGCATACAAAACTTCCCAAGTCTTCAAAATAATTTTTTTTAACCAGATGTGTTGAATAAAGAGTATAATGAAAAGTTGTGGCGTTACGTAGTGGCCCCGAGCACAGCAACTGCCTTTTGGAAGGTGAGGAAGAGGGACGGTGGTATTGGAGGAGTCAGGGTAACATGGATGAGATGGGCAAAACTGAAAATGAATGTGGTGTGGGGTTTTTTTTGATACGTTTGTGTAAGCAGCCATTGGCTTTGTTTTTGCTTTCTTAGTTCCAGAGGCTGATGCATTATTGTTAGTAGAGTGGATTTTCTTCAGAAGAGGTTTTGCAGTCTTTAGCTATTTTTAGCAATCTCTTAAGAGCATAAATAAAAAAAAATGGAAAAACTTCTGCTCAAGGTTCCTTGGGAGCGAGAGTCTACTTTTTGAAGTATCAGACAGTATAACTTAATTTTTTTCTATGTATCCTTGCATTTGTCAGCCTAAGAAATTGAAAAAGAGGGTTTTTCTGTTAATGTACTCTTGATTTCCTTTAAGAGAAATGAGGCTATGGCACTGAAGAGTCATTAATAAAGTTTCAGTAGTCAGACCTAACAGTGCTAATGTCTGAGTCTAACCAAGTCTTAGATCAAATCAGCGAATCAATACATTTTTCTTGCATTCATACATGCTCTCTCTTTTTCTTCCTCTCTCCTCAAGGATTTAATTATAGACAATCACAGTTTAAGTATTACCACAAATTTATTGCATACTATGAATGTATGTGGTACCATCAATTAAAATGGGTAGTATACAGCAAGATCTCATTTTGCTTTGGCAATAGTGTATTTTAAAAGTGATAATTAAGAAAACTCTAGTTTCAGATAGGAAGAACTATGATTTGTGCTTTCAAGAGGTCCTTCATGAAGTTAGTTTCATTATGTTTTATAGTTAAAACTGCAAAATTAAGGTGCGCTTCCTTGCAAGGAATGTTTCTCTCCCCACTTTTATCATGTGATAAAACTTTATTCAAATAGATCTCTTATCTTGGCCGTATCAGAGATATAACCAGTTGAATCTTGGAAACGAAAGACTTAAAGCTTTTGCATTTATTTTCTTCCTTTAAGTTTCTAGGTCCCTCCCTCTTCCCCTGCCGTATTCTGCAATAAAAGTGTTGGAGGTTCCTTGCTTCCAGGCACAGTTTTTAACTCACTTCAAACATCTGAATTTGCAAGTTTAATTCAGTCTGTTTCATGTAGTTATCTTTCAAATTAATTTTGTCTTCTGTAACGTTTAAACAGCTTTCTAGGCATAAGGAATAATAGGCATGTGTTGGTTAGAGAGACACTTCTGAAGTAGATAATTAAATAACTAAAATATTTTAAAAGAAGGAAGTCAAAAGCTAATGTTGCTTTATGAAATGGCACGTGCACATGTGGTTTTCTCTTATCTGCACAAATCACTGACACTTCTTTTTTTCTTGTTCTAGGCCATTGAACAAAAAATCAAAGGTAAGTTACTTTAGAGTTATTTCTATTCTGTATATTATTTCTGCATTTTTAAATATGTTAAATCAAAAGGGGCACCTGAAAGCTCTTCTCAGACTAAAAGGTGGGGTCTTTGAAACTCAGTTGCACTTTTTCAAACAGTGACCACAAAAGAGTAGAAGAGTAATGGCTAAGGGTTGATTGGAGTCTTCTGTTCTTCCTATTTTCCATACTTAATTACTTATACAGCACCCGGCATATACATAATATGCCTCGAGTTCTTTTTCTTAGTTGCTTTTTTCCTTCCCCTTTTTTTGCTTTGTTTGAAAAGTGTATGACACTAACACTTCAGGTGTGGCCATGTGGAGATCCACACAATGGATCTGTTTGAAACTTAATTTCCACATGTTCTAAGTGCAACTGGGGTTGGGAATGCTTGATAGACAAGTAATTGATATGTCTAGTTTTAACTAACTATTGTATGTGGAGGGTTCATCCTGACAAAACGATCAAGATGACAGCATATGAAAGCTGTAATTTCGATGTTCAGTGGCAGACTGGAAACACTGTAGTTAATCTGAATATTTGTGGTTTTTATACAGATCTCCATTCCAGCCGGCTTCTATAAAGGGGAAAAAAAGATTCTTTTCACTTTCTTTTTAATTCTAGCTCATAACCTGTTAGTTGGGAAGTGGATGATAATTGCATAAGTGATCATGTGGAGTGCTTGCTGAATCCCTGTTTTCTGGGAACATTTGGTTTAATTTAATACTGGCTTGAGCAGTGGTAGAAACAGGAGCTGGGAAGCCCTGCTTAGCAGAGATGCAATTACTGCTGGAAAATCAAAAAGTGTTTGAAGTGCTGTTCTGGCATGAAGGTAGTAAAATGGTAGAGGACATACTGCGCTTGAGAAGAGGTAAAGAAACAAAGGAAAGTATCTGTTACTGAGGTGTGCGTTTGAAGAAGCATCCTGGTTCGCATGTGGTTGAAATGGAGGAGGCAGGTTCTCCATGTAAAAAATGCGCCGATTCTCCTGCCGAGGACTGCAGTACGAATTACCAGGTATCAGGAGACACATTTATGTCTAGTTTATTTAAGTGAGGTGCATACTTTAGTGTGTGTGTTTAAATGAGAAAAAAATTAAAAATAGATTGAGTAGGACCAGTAGATTGTCAGTGTGTGATGATGCTCTTCGGAGGGAACGAGGGCAGCCTGGGTTCTGTGTCTCGGCGAGTTCTTCTCTGTGCTGCTTAGGGGAGGCTGATGTTTTGGTTGTGGAGTATTGATCCCTGGAGGCAGAGGGAGCTGCCAGAGCATGGTGGCTACAGAGTGGTGGCACCGTTCCTATAGCTGATGTCGGTAATCGAAGTTTATGTTCTATATGCGGAACCATCCTGTGGGTTTCAGTGGACTGACTGTAGGTCCTGGCAGTTCCAGTCTGACTCTGGTCGCTGAAATCAGTTGGGAATTCTATATTTGTCTTTAGGTGCAGAATTGGATACTTAATAGAAGTACTGGAAGAGTATTATAATTAATAAATACTCTTCACTTGTTTTTTGAAGCACCCTTTTTCAAGTAATGCATGGAATTGCATTTGAAGTACAGGCTAAGCATTTGTTTTCTTATGTATATTCCTGCCATAAGGCTTCTAAGATTTACCAGGCTTAAAGAATTGTGAAACTGTTTGGTTTTATTCTGAAGTAATAAAAAGTCATGGTCTTGGCCAAATTGGCCAATGGCCGACGACAGATATTCCCCTCCAGCCTTTTGTGCACAGAGAGGAGGAGGAGACATAAAAAGATTTACAAGTTTAGAGGAAATTAACTAATGAAATAGTAATAATAAAATAAAAAGGAAAATAATGAAATAAATACAGTATATATAAAACCATATTAAGCTCCCAGGATGATGTCACTGGCAGGCACTGGGGAAGCCCCAGACTGGACTCGGTGATGGGTGAGAACTGAATTCCACAGCTGGAGTCAGGAACCCACGGGTCGGGATCAAAGGCAGATGAACAGACAGGGTCCTCCTTGGACGTCAGACATTGAAGGAAGAGAATTGACCCTTTGATCCCTCAGCTTTTATACTGAGCATGGGGCAGATGGGATGGAATACCCTGTTGGTCAATTTTGGGTCCCCTGTCCTGTCCACTCCTCCCTGCAGGTGGGACCCCTCTACGCTTTTCCATTTCTGACCCTCCAACGGGGCAAATAACGAAATTAGCTGACCTTGGTTGTTATAGCAATAAGTATACTCAAGAACCTCTCTGGGTACCATTCCTTGGCACAAACTGTAAACATTGGTCTTATCACTGAGAACGAACCATTTTTGATGCAACATGCTGTTAATTTCAGAGAGTTAGAAGAGGCCTAGCTAAGAAATAAAATTACTGAACAGGAAGTTGGTTCTGTTTTACCTCAAACCAGGACATAAAATATATCTGAGAAGATAGTGAAGAAGGAAAGTGATAAAATACTTTGCTGTAAATAGTAACATCCATTTTGAATGAACATTTGACCTACGTACTTGTGCTGCACTGGCATCCATGCGTCACACCAGGGACGGGGCTGCAACTGGCTAAAAATAGCATGAAGATGGGAGGCCAGTAATTCTCAGTTGGCTACCTGATGGTAATCTTCCAATTGAAAGAAAAAGCTTTTCTTTTGAAGAACAGAGTAAATCTTTTTTCTTTTCTTTTCTTTTTTTTTTTTCTTTCTCTCTCTCCTTGGAGGCCTAGTGTTTACTGATGGAAGTATTAAGTTCCAACTTTAATGTTACGTTACCATTAAAAGGGTATTTCAGGAAGTTTAGCAGGAATTTAGAGTTGTCAAAGAAACGCAAGCTGGCAGTCCTTCTGAAGAAGAACAGACATTATGAGACTCAGATACGCAACTTTTTGCAACAGTTTCTATAGGAACAAATACGTTGCTTATGTTGCACATAGCCCTTCCATTGTTTCAACAGTTTTGCCTACTTGTGTTCAGGATGCAAATTAATGTTTCATTAGTTTCCAAGTTTCCATCGCGTTAATGTCGTAAATAATTTATTTTGTGCATGAGCTGAAGATAAAATACAAGAGTATAGGATCTCTAAATAATTCAGAATTATGTTCCTTCTTCCAGAAAAGTAGCTGGTTAAGTGGTGGGGGTGGGTAGGGAGATTATTTCTGGTTTTTAAGCGTAGTTTGGATGGCTCCAAAATGTTGTTTTAGCTGAGGTAGAAATTGCTTTTGTACCAGCTGAAGTAGTTACCAGTGCGCATGTAAAAATTATAAGACTACCTTCTGAGTAAGTTTATAGTGCTGATTTTTTTTTTTTTCCTGTTCAGGTTTAGGAGTGGAAGTAATGATGATGCTAATATAAATGTTTCTGGTACAAATAGCATTTTAATACTGTAGTATCGTCATTAAAAATGCATGTATGTCATTCCTGTGGATTTCAAATATTCTAACCTGCCTAGTTTTGTACATCTGGTTTTATTAAAAGAGGGAAGAGAAAGTTCATAGGAGTTAGAGATGAATGTATTATTTAGTTGCTAAGTGGAATGTTTATTTGTGCAGCAGCTAGCGTAACAAATTCGTACATCGACAAGTGCCCTCCAAGTGCTCTTGTACCGCTATTTTGGGAGAAAAGAAGTGTCATTTGAAAGTCCTTATTTGTTGAGAATACTGTGGAATCGTCAATTGTTGTGGTATTCCTTCTGGCTTGGCAAAATATGTATTTTTGCTGTGTTTAATGTCACTGCTATTAAAGACAGACAAATCAATCCGTTTACCCTGAATTTTGCCTAAAACAGGACTCTGCAAACCGCACTGTGGCCACAAGTAGCTGATGATAAGCCGAGCACTAAAGTAAATGCTATTTAAGAGGAACACTTGAGTTTTGTTGTCTGTGCTCACTTCAGTAATGGTGTAATTCTGCAGAATGAGATTTCATTACAAGACGAAATATCTTTTTGCAGACGCTTTAATGTATGTACATAATACCCTAGTGAAGTAATTCATAAAATTTGAACAGTAATGTTGATGTTGACGCGAGGGTTGTGGTTAGTTGTTCCCAATGCTTTTGTGCTTGGCGAAACAGCACGAGCCAGAGCTGAAAACAGCTGTCAGTCTTCAGTTCTGAAATCCCCTGCTTTGTAGAAGGCAGAGGCATAAAGTAGTACTTTTATTGCAGAACAGAATAAACTTTGAATCAACCACTGAAACGGAAAGTGCTTTTAAAAATAGCTGGGTGTGGAATTGAAATCTTTGACTCATAGTTCCCACCTTGGAAACTTCTTATTCATTTTCTTCTCTGTGAAGCAAAATTGCCCGAATACACTAACTCTTCTGTTTTTTGTCGGATTTTTTTTTTTCACTTGCCTAACTCTGCTTTTACCGATTAGAAAAACTGTTATGTTAGCTTTCAAATCTTGAGAGCGAATAGCAAAAATGAAGAGAATAGCAAATGCTTGCTGTTAAAATTACCCGTCGGAATGGCATACAGCTTACCTTTGTGCGGATCTTCAGGGGTTAATGAATTGGCAAACAGTTAGATATTTTCCAGATCAGCTAGCTGAGCTTACAGCTGCGGCCATTTTTCCACAACGAAAATTCTAGCACTACATCTTACGTGTGTCAGCTTGAAAGCCAGACTTCCTCTGTTTGCCCTTCAGCATTCCAGCACTGACAACTCTTTGGGGCATGACATGCAGGGAGGGAGCAGTACAATACATTTTTAAGAGGTCAGCTTCAGCAGCAGCGAGAAGAAACATTTAAATGACAGCTTGGTGCTGTTCTTTGTGTGGTTTGGTAGCCGATTTGAGCTTTGTACGCTGATTTTGTGCGAGTGAGAAACTGTTTTCCATCTGCATTAAAGTTATTCAAACAGCTGCCATTTTTTTTTATTGGAGGGGGAGTTTAAGTGACTGGGCCCCTACTCCAGGAGGAGTTGGCAGGCAGCGCTCCTGGAGCAGTAAAATGACACCATGCTTCTCCTCCATTTTCTAATGAAATCTGCAGAGTGGGAAAGCAACACAAGTTGGAAGCGTCTTTCTTTGGAATCTCTCTGTAAACTGTTAACTTCACCATCCCCTGCTTTGTGGGTTTTTCAGCAGGTTTGTTCTTTATGAAAATCTATCATTTTTTAATATTCGTTGCTGTAAACTTGCTGTTATTAGTCAAGTAAATTAACTGCGATAGGCTGTTAAGTCTGTTAATGTTATCTTTCTGCCTTAATATAACTCAAAATAAAATACTGCTGTGCAGAACAAACTTTTATTAAACAAGCAGCTTGTTTATAACAAATTAAAATATTAAGATAATGATTAAGGGGTGTTGGAATTTATAGTAGCCATATTGGAATATTAATGTATTATTTAGACTTCTGAGAAGTTGTGGACCAGAAAATGTTGGGTGGGATAAATTGTATAGACTAAAACTTACTCTGTGGTGCTTAGGGAAGCAAAGGCAAGGGAATTCTGTTGCACTTTGGATTAATTGCAGTTTGAAATTAACATACAAATGTAAACTCTGCGTATTCTTTAGTGTAACTGTCTTATCAGGTAGATTCCGATTTAGTTTGCAGATCGCAGTAGAAAGAATTACCGTATTTGCTAAGGAAATGAATGCATAGAATATATGAGAAATTGAATTTTCTTAAACTGTGAAGTCCTGTTCATGTCGTAGCTTAGGGGCTGCCTTGGCAGAAAGTAGCTTGTTTATTAGTTGCACTCTTTCATAGTTGACAGTGATTCGATTACCCGCAAGTCCATTGGATTCTTTTAGAATACGCACTTTGTCTTAAAGTAGCTTTAATTAGGAAAGTAAAGTATTAATGTCCCTGCGTTGCAGTACTGCCCTAAGCATGCTACTTGCAACTCGGTTTGGATGTCTCGTGGAATGTCATATAGAAATGATTTTACTTTATCCGAGAGGAGCGATTGTACAAGAATGGTAGTAGTAATGTCAGAAAACAGAATCTCTCTCATTGACCATGTTATGGGGTATTGTATCTTGTATTAAAAATCCCTTTGAGAGAGGTGTACTTTCCACTTAAGCTGACAGTGGGGGGGCCGGGGGGGGGCTTAAATACAATGTGCAGAAGGCTGAAGGATGTATGTGTCCCTAAGTGGTGCCAGTACTGTGTGACTACTTTGTTGGCTTGATAATAATATACTGGCTGCAAAAAGTGGTTGTTTTCGGCGTATGACTGTCAGCGCACCTCAGGCGTAGGCTGAACTGGGCTTTAAAGTGTAAAGAGTAGTTAGCATGAATCAGTTGCAGCAGAAGGCATATTGATAGAGCAAAAAGTTAAGAATTGGGCAGTAGTGACACAGATTGTGGTATGTAAAGAATTAGTTGAATTTTTTTTAATTTCAAAGCTTGTTGCAGTACCTAGACCACAGCAATGTGCTAATTGCTTATGCATTAAATTGTTGCCAAATTATTAGCTATTTGCTAAAATAGCCTCCCCAAAAGGCTTAGTCATTTTCAGTTATTTCAGTTATTTTAAAACCAGGAAATTTGAAAGGGAATAAATGGAAATTGATTTGTTTAAGACTTCTTTGTATTTGTGAAATTCAGATTTTGATCATAATTTGTTGTCACATGCCTCAAAGCATTGTGCAAGGAATCTGATCCAAGTTACCTATTTTCCAATACAGGTAACAACTTAAATTGATGGAATCTGATACGGTGTTGGTGATTTTTATCAACTTGCCAATTTATCTAATAGCTTTTGAACACCTTCTATTCCCTGTGCTCTGTACATTAAATTGACTTATGTCTTGGCCATTCCTCTCCTTAATTCTGTCCTTCTCCAGTCAGCTGTGAAATAGAGAGCGCTGGGTCACTGCTGTGTGCCAGAGCTGGGGAGACAGTGGGGCTGTGGAGTGAGTGTGTTGGGGAGCAGCTGAAGCTGGGTGCTCTTCTGCTCCCCCTGGGACTTCTGCCAAATGCCTGGATCTGGCCACCTGTGAAATTTGAAATTTGAGGGGTCTCAAATTTTTCTTTTCTACTCTTAGGTAGCCTACATACAGCATTCCATTGAAACACAACTCAGGTGCTGATTCTTAGGTGATGTTTTATTCAAAAGGCCTTCATGTTTGTGTTTTTTCTGAGTATCTAGCTCTGTATTACAGCAGAAATTTAAAAAAATTATAGTCATAAGTAACATTGACAGTATTCAAATTGTTTCTTTAAACAAAAGTTTACAGAGTTTGTTTTCATTTATTTTTATGTTGTATTCACATGAATCTGTTCCTGAAAGTAAATGATAAAATGTTCTTTAAACAAAGTTTAAAAAAAATATATATTTAAAAGACCCAGAAAGCTACATTTTTCATTCATGTAGGAATGATATTCCTGCTTCTGACACGCTGGGAAATCATTAAATGGCACACAGCAGGGAAATGGTTTAAGGGTGCTGCTCTTAAGCCACAAGTTGTATATGTTTAGATGCTGTCAATTTGAAAAATTATTCTTGAAAATAAATACAGCTTTACAGTAACTGAGACCCTGTTTGTCATGGGGTGCCTCCTCACCCACCAGTGCAGAGCCAGACCCTTGCTGGTCGCAAGCGGTGGTGCCTGCCTCAGTTTCCCTCTTTCCTAGCACACAGGGTCAGTCCTCTTCCATAGCCTGCCATCGCCTTAGAGGTGCCAATGGAGCAGTCTGATGGAGCTGCATCCTGAACTCTTCTCTCATAGGATCTCAGTAAAAAAAAATGCGGGGATGAGTTCTTAACCTGGGTCACTTTTCCCCTCTGGCTGTACAGGGGTTGTGTTGCTGGGGAAGGAGAGACCTGTAGCTAGCTGGAACCTCTTTAAATGTCTGTCACCAGAGGAGTTGCGCTACCAAGCTGTGCCCTTGCTGTTAGCAGCAGGAATGCTGCACGGATTAAACTATCTTTCCTTCGGTAACGTCTAAAATTGCCAGTTTCATTTTATGGAGCTCTGAGTAGAGATGGTGACTTGACCGTGTCGGTAAGTCAGTGTTGAGGGCAGTCACGATCGACTCTTGAGGTATCTTGGGAAGTTCCACAGTAAATGTAAACACGCTCTATGGATATGTCATCCAAGAAATTTGAAAAGTACAATAACATATGGATAGTGTAAGGGCTTGGAAGTACAGCGTACCTGTTATAGTGGTTGGGATGAATGGCAGTAGCACCAGGAAGCACACATCCAGTAGCTGAGGGTATTCCTTCCGGTCCATTGAACCTGGTTTATTAACCAGTTTTCTACACCTGAACACCCCCATACATACACCTTTGCTTTAGTACTGGTTGGGGTGGAGGTGTTGAGGATGTCCCGGTTTTCTCTTTATTCAGCAGGGTTGAACTACGGGTTACAGGGTTTGGTGTGTTCACTCACAGTTGACCTCCGCAAATTATTTGACCTTCATCTTGCCTTGAAGTGGCTGTGCTGTCAAGACTGAAAGATAATTTGGAGTTGCAGTTGCACATTTGGCTTTTTAGCAATGCCGGCACAGTCCTGCCAAGCCCTGTATGAGGCTACCTGTGCTATTAGCTTTTCCTGCTGGCAACAGATTGATTTAAGGGTATTAATGTATTTCCCTTTGGACTTTAGGGTTGATAAAGCAGGAAAGTCTTAACAATGCGTTTGGTATGTCCTGTTCACCTCTTGTTCTTTTTGTGCGAGACCATAACGTTTTTCTATATGTAACACTTAAGTTTCCCATTGGAGTAAGTTTTATTTTCTTTTTTTAGTACTTAAATATTTTTCAAAATAAAGTTTAAATGCCAAAATAAACTGGCATAGGGCTGATTTGTCAGGAAAAGCTATAGAAAGCTTGTTAGCAGTAGCATGCTTTAACTGAGATAACTTTGTTAGGAGTGCTAGCAAGACGTATTTCTGCTTCCAGATCTGTGCTATTAAAGCTGTGTGATTATGGGATAATAGAGCTTTTAATGGGGAATGAGTTACAACTTGAATGAGAAAAAATGCTGCCATTACATAACATATAAACACATCTAAGAACATTGACTTAGTCTTCAATTTTTTTTAGGTTGCTGTTCTTATGAATAACTTTGTCCAACTTTCTTTTTTTTGGGGGTGGGGGTAGTGCCAGAACAAACAAAGACAAGTGTAAGCCAGCCTCAGCCTGTCACCTCTAACGGCACTTCCACAGTAACCAGCACTAATAATAATGCCAAGCGGGCCACAGCCAACAGTCAGCAGCAGCAGACCTTGCCTCGATACCCTCCTCGTGAAGTACCACCGCGATTTCGACACCAGGAACAGAAACAGCTTCTGAAACGAGGTCAGCAGTTACCAGTTATAGCTGCAAACCTGGGATCTACTCCTAAAGTATTAAACGGCCAGTCAGGAGGCAGCACTGTCACAAATAAACAGCCAGTGACCAACGGAGAAGTGCCGAACAGCAGCAAAAAACAGCCAGGTGAGGGGGAGGTACCTTGTTTTCCTTTAACTAAAATCGAATAGTTTAAATTCAACTATCAGTGAAATACTTGAGCTAATATTATTTAAAGTTTAAAATGTAAGCTGTAGTGTGATATTTTCCTATGCCGTAGCTTGATACTACAGGATGGTTTCAGCCGTCTTTGTGCAATTTTCATACTGAAACTTAAGACATCTGAGTTGCTTGTTGTTGCCAGTGGTGTAGAATAGACATGTCTGTTTCTTGAACAGATGTTGAAGCCAATATGACCACTGCTATGTTTTGAACTTCCAGTCTTTATCCTAATAATTGATCCGGGCACGATCATGGTACAAAGCGTCTTTTTTGCATCCAGTTCTGATACACAGATCTCGCAAGGAAGAGTCAGACAGTTCCCAGAGCATTCTGAACAGCATCTTAAGACTTCTTTTTTTTTTTTTTTTGTCTTCATATCTAGAGATATAGATAGGGTACAACTTATTTAGGCTATCAGAATTGCTTTTTGTTGTTTGGTCAGAGTTCTTCTTTGTTCATCTGTCTGAAGCTAAGTTGTCTTACAAATGGATTGACCTTTACCTTTATTACTATTAGTATTTAAGTATAGTTAGCCTTTATTATTTTGGCTTGTTATGCATTCTCTTCAAATACCTTTTTAAGAGTAGTAACCTTACCTGTTACATGTGCATAACTTGCTCTTCAGTGGATGTACTAGCATGCAGTTCATGCTAGTTTTTTTGGGACAGTAAGGGCAGTCTATTTTTGGCTGGAAAAACGTAACCTTCTTTGTAAGGATCTAGATTTTCAAAGAGGTTTGGTATTAATGTGTGCTAACACTTAATATGTTGGACAAATACTTTCTTATTTTTATAATTGCGCTTTTTTTTATGTGCACATAGGAGTGACGTGCACTATCCCACAGATTGTTTCTTCCGAAACTTTACAGAATTCCCAGTGTTTCTCAGAATGAGTGTTTTATACACTGCAAAGGATGTGACTCCTAGCCCCTTCAGTTGCAAAAAAGATTTCTGGAAAATAGCTTTGATGTTTCAAATTTTAGTTAAATTTGAGCTGTTCTGATTACTGAATCTTGAAGAAGCACTATTTAAAATGAAAGTAAACAACCAAAGCACTGGACACAGTTTATCCATGTGCCCCGTGAGGAATGTTTCCAATATTACTTTCCAGTATTATTTCTGTAATGAATTGATAGAACTCTTCCAAGAAGTGACTTTTAAGCAGTTAATTATTATTTTTTTTTTGCTTCACTTCACGTGTATGATTTTGTTCCTTTCTATAGTCAGGTTAAAGTAACCTTTCGTATACTTGCTTGCTTCTAAGATTAAACTTTTTCTCCAGTATATATCCGCTACTGGTCAAATTGTATGGTAGCAAGTGATTTCAATAAAAATTTGCATGTAAGCTAATCTAAGAAGTATTACTCTTTAATACAACCTATTAAACCTTCTAATTGTATCCAGAGGGTTTTCTGAGTATACTGTCCTTCATTTCACTTCTTGTGAACCCCAGCCCAATATTTAGTTGGGTTCCCACTGGTGTGTTGCATTCTTCCCAGTTTTGCTTGATTTTTGTGCTGGAGTGGCTGAACCACCCTTAGGCTGGGAGATACTGCCTCCCTGTGTGGTACTGCCACAGTGGCCACTGGGTGGCTGAGGCAACTGCCTTACTGGGAGCGGTTCTGTGCTTTGAGTAACGTGTTAATTGTTTGAATAATCTCTCTACACATCCAGCTGGTAACAAAAAGGTTCTGAGAGCCTTTAGGGGAGAGAAAGGTTGGCCAAATCACTTTCCCGTTTTAAGAAAACGTTTGTATTGTCTGTAGCATCCTGTCAGATCTCTGTTAACTCTGTGCTGCGCTTGGGGTGTTTCTGTGTGTCCAAGGTAAACTTGTCAGAACCCACAAGTGGGGTTGAGCAGCCAAGGTCTTATTTCTTGGTGCCATGTGTCTCTGCTTGAAAGGTCTCTCTCCTCTGGTATAACCAGGAGGCTTGGATGTTTTGTCATGTTCCTTGAGAAACGTAGGTAAGATAATAATGAAGAGACAAGTAATTGTCCAGTGCTGGATTTTTGTAGTGGTTTCAAAATCTTGTCTAGTGAATTCCCGGTGAGGAGATGGCCATAATCCAGCGGCATTCGAGAGTAACTTCATGTCCTTTCACACCTTTGTATCTGAAAGGAAATACTACTGTCATTTGCCCGTCTTAGTCTTACTCATTCTCCCTAGTTCCTCTTTTACCCTCCAACAGCAGCTTCTAGGTACTCTCCTTGTTATCTCTGAAAATAAAAATCTCGTGAAATTTGGTGTATCCGTAGATCCCTTTCTACTGAAAGAATATCCATGTGCAGGCCATTTGGGTTAACAAATTTCATACCTTAATGGAATATCTTTGGAGATTGTTAACTTCTTGAGTTTGGTTTTGTTTTTTTTTTTTTTTTAAAGTGTTAGTTAATGTATATTGGTATTAATCTATATTTTAGGGCTAAAAGACAGAGTGTAGCTTGAAGCGCTGAAGCCAAAATTGCTGTAATCGGTAATGGCTCCAGTTGATTGATCTGTCATTCCCTGACAGCCCCTGGGGTAGGATCTCTCCCCACTTCCAGCTGTGGTTATAACTGTTTGGTAGGTGCTTTGTAAAAGTTGGGGAGCACAAGTACTGCTAAATTTAAAGGCTTCCTTTAGTTGTCCTGGACACACTAAGCTTTTAAATCTTTGGTATTGGAGAATTTTTTAATTATATCAATGGTCAAAAAAAAAATCTCTTGTGTTTTTTGTGGATAATCATCTTTTCTGTTGAAAATTAATCTGCTTTGTTTAGAAGTTAAAGCTTAAGCTTAGCTTAAAGCTTAAGAAGGGGATGGGTTGGGGTTTTTTTTTCTGATGTTTTTAGGACATTTGGCATATCTTTTTAATAAAGACACTTAAGTGAAGCTCATGCCTTGTAATGCTTCTGAAACAGATAAGAGTCTTGTACCAAGATGGTTATTTTAAGAAATCTGCGTAACTCTTTATCAGAACATTTTCATACCCAATTCAGTTGTTCGCTTTACTGAAATTTTCCCCCGTGTGTAAACTTCACATAAAAGGAAGGTCTTGAACGCTGCCTTGGTGTGTTTGCTTGCTCTATGCTTTGTAAGACATCAGGATAGCCAGGTGGTTATTCCACAATGAAATGATTTATATAGTGAACTAAAACATTTGCCAGCAGTAATTGCTTACAACTGTGGGACAGAGCAAAACAGGAGAGCACCATCAGGCTCCTGGTGTTAGTCCAGTTACTTGGATTCCTCCTTTGACGGACTGGGACTCGCTTTATTTATCCTTGCGCATCTTGCAGCGGAGCTGCAGAATTGTGTTAACAGCCAGAGCCTTTAGAAACAAAAGATTCTTCCTGTAATTTGAGGGTTTTTCTTGGTTATTGTAGGAGTCAGGGAAGAAGTGAGCAGCTGGGACTTGCAGTTTGTAGTGATGGAGGTTGACTTAATTTAGGAAACGTTGCCTTAGATGTAACAGTGATCGTCTCCAACTGTAAAAATTGTGAATTTGAAACATTAACTTTGATTTCAGGCACTGCCTATAGGATGCTTAGGAGGAAGGAACTATGAGAGTGATAACTGAAAGTTTGTTATGCACACGCTTAGGTTAAATCAGAGTTGGACCGTACTTAGTTCTGTTTCCTAAGTCAGGTAGCAAAATAATGACTTTCAGGAGGAGAATGCATGCCTTTCAAAGACGTGGTATGAACTTGCTTAAGTCTCAGGGCTGACCTCTGAAATTCTGAAGTTAATACAGTCAAAAAATAACTGGGTTTTGGTTTCGATGACTATAAAATTCTTCCTCTTTTTTTATGTAAATCAAACTTTTAAAACTAAGAATGTTAAATTGGTTAATTAAATGCCAAATGTATAAAAACTAACTAGTAGTGGAAATACTTAGTAAAAGTAGCAAAATTGCTAATAATTAAATACTAGCTGTAGAAAGCTGGCTCTGCTGTCAGTGGATCTCTTTCCCACGGTGTGTTCAGCGCTGTGGGTGAGGCAATTCAGGACTTGCTTGTCGCTAGTGCAGTCAGTAAGATTGAGAGGGGGCTCTTAAGAGAAACCTTTCCTAAAAAAAAAAGGGTGCTAATAAATGGGTTTAAAGTAATAAGTGGTTTGGGGACTGTTCTGAAAAGGCTAGTTTACTTCAGTAACGCTTCTGTAATATTCTTGCCTCTTTTTTTTTTCTTTTTTGTAGGCATGCCTCCCATTCGGGACTTGGTGAGCCACTCCCCTAACCAGTCAGGTTAGCTATTTAAATCTCACCTTTTTTTGCGCTACGTGTGTTTGTAGTAGTTACGTGTTTCACGCAATTTTGTCTGATTTTTTTAATTTTTTTTTATTCTTTGGCTTATGTTTTTCAATAACATGTGCTGTGTGAATGACTGATTTAAGTATACTTTCTCTGTGCCATTACATACTACAATTAATGAAACTTTTTTAATTTTCTAAAATAATATCAGAATTAATACCAAAACAGATGTTTCGACTATGTGGCACTTTAGCTTTAAAATACTAAGTGTCTTTTTTTACCTTTATGCTTACATGTTAAATTGCCTCTTCGTGGTATTAAATTGCATAATCTGTGCAAGCCTGTGCTTTGTATCAGAGGCATTTCACAGTACAGTGGAGGAAATCACATTTGGGGGCCTTTCTATTTTGAATACCGAGTTTATTCTGGGGTAGCACGTTATGTGGAAGCCTACAGCTGTGTATGTTGTTTCCTGGATATGAATGTGAAGAGCACTTGCTGTTTATTTTTCAGTAATATTTTGGAGCGAATGCGATGTATGAGAGCCTGGGGATGTGCTGTATGAAATGCTCTGGAGTAACGCGGATAGTGCTGTAGGATGGTTTGTACTGGCTCTGTTTCGGGCTGTACCCGTCAGGCTGCTGTGGGCACAAGTGCTTAAGAGAAACGTTTCATGTTGCATCTTTTCTGTTTACCTTGAAGACTGCTCTCAAAGGGGGGATATTAATTCTCCTCTCCTCTTCCCTCTGCACTCTTCCCTTGTGTGGAATTTGGCCGCCTAGTGAGTCAGTGCAGCTTCTTCACGCGATGGAAACCCATCCTGAGGGTTCGTCTTCGTCCCGTGGCTCAGCACAGTGCTGCAGGGGTGTTCAGTCCAGGCAAAGGCCCTGCTGGGGGAGAGGAGAGGGGGCAGAGAAAGTGCGCGGGATGGTCCCTTTTGGGAGAGCTGCCAGTTGTGCTGGGTTAATGCAGAGGGACACTGTACCCTTGTCCTGGCCACTTTCCTGTCCTGCATCAACAGTTGGGAAACTATTGCGGAGGCAGACAGCTACATCTACTTGTTCTTGAGTCAGGCTACTTTAAGAAGACACAAAACAGACTTCAAAACCTTTTGCTCTACCACAGGAAAGCAGATACGTGATGTTAAAGATCAGGTTTTATTTAGTTTTCTCATTTCGTAATGAAGGTGCTTTTTAATTGTTTACTAAAATGCATTTTTTCATAAGGAGCGAAGGTAGAGTAATTGGGATGGTATAGTCTTGACGGTCTGTGGTTACCAGTGTGTACTGGAACTGCAAAAGGAGACACAGGGAGCAAGATTCAGATGTTTCTTAATTTACACTCTTTAATCCTACTGTTTAGTTTAGACCATGTGATGGTACTTTAAAACAAACAAACTACTTTAGAAAATACATACAGTTTCCTGCAAACATTTCCTGCAGGGATAACTCATAGCTAGAAAGCATTAAATTACAATTATTGAAAAAATCTTAGCAGGTTACTGAATTTTAAGAAACACAGGTTTGTGTAAATTTTTTTTGGCCAGGATTTAAGCAGCAAAAGTTCCATTGCCACTTCTAAATAGTTTTGGGGAGAAAACTAAGAGTAGAACTGTAGGCTGTTACCGACTGGTTTTGCTGTGCAGCAGATGTAGTATGTTGTCAACTGTAGCTCTTAAATTTTGAGTGTGTTTTTATAGTATCTGCCCAATACAAAAAAAAAAAAAAAAAAACAAAAAAAACCAGACGTAGTAGCTTGCTTATTCAGTATTTGTATACTTAATCTCAGAGGTTCGTGGGTTGTGGAGATTCAGACAGGAATATTTCAGAGCAGGTGCACATACTGGAAATCACTAACACACAATTATGTCCAGGAAAAAGACTGTTAGTCCAAGGTAGTTTTGTATGTACTAGAATAAAATTCTGGATGACTAGAAATTAATCGTTATATGCAGTTTGTGTATGGCTCATTACAAACTGTTATCGCATCTAAATTAGTATAAAAGAACTTTAATAAATACAGGCTTTCCTTTTATGTATTCTATTGCTGTGCAAATTAGGATTTGTTTACGATTTCACTCTGGCTTGTAGTCATAACCTGTACCTCTGTCTTCACACTGAATTCAGGCCGTGTGCCATGTGTATGCTTTCGTGTTGCTTTTAAAATTGATCATGTTACTGGGATAACGTTTATGTAATCAAGATTTTGTTTTGATAGGGCAGGTTTTGATACTGTTGATTTTCTTGTTCACGAGGGCGCAGACAACTCTTAACAACTCTTAATTAACCTTTTAATACAGGTTAAATGTCTTTTTTTTTTTTTTTAAATACTAGCCTGAGATTTGGAATCTTGGGTTTTGTTGGACAGTTGTTCAGGTACTTCAGTGTTGGTTTTTTTTCAGTGACACATTAATAGATGGTTCTGGGTTATGGTGAACTGAATGAATGTCTTCCAGTTCTCCCAAGGGCACTGTGTGCTTCCCCTCTTCGAGACTGTGGAGCTGCCAGGCACTCCAGCCATTGCAGCCCTATTTCTACCTGCCACGGGTCTTTTTCCACTACTCTCTGTTCCAAATGGCTGTGCCAGCGTCCATGTTTCTCATGTTGTAGTACCCGTGTGAAGCTTAACTGGTTGCTTCCCCTTTCTCAAGCTTCCATCGTCCTGGATGGCGGAGGAGCAGTGGGTGATCGCTGCTCTGTGCTGCTCGAGGCTACTGACTCTTGGAGGCAGGGTCTTTGGCTAGATTCTTTTTCTCTGTAGGATGAATAATATTGATATTGATTAAAAATGAATTAAAAATACACTAGAACGTTTTGCGCATCAGTGTTAAAAACTCAGTGAACCGTCCATAGTAACTTGTTCCTTCCCTTTTCGTGTAGATCATAAATCTAAATAGCATAGTATTTAGAATTTGTTGCTCTGATTTTAAAATGTGGGGTTTTCTGCTTGCCCTGGTGTTCTTAAATTCCTTTCGTGAGATGGGAGACCGAAACGAGGTCTCTTTTTAAATCTACATCAACTGTGCTTCTCTTCAGATTGGTCAGTCATGTTACACACAATAAACCACGTCAACCCTTGCTGTGGTTGAGTTGGAGCACTAAGAACAGACTCCTGCCGAATGATCCCTGCGTTTGAAAGCTGAGCTATTGCCAAAAGTCATATCTTGTATGTGTTGTTGCATGTTTTGTATGTGCGTGTAATGTATATGTTTTAACCTCCAAAGAGGTGGCAATTTTGACTAACATCGAGTAGATGCAGCTCAGTTACTTGTTACTGAGACGTGGGTAGGGGTTGGTGGGCATCAGGTAGCAGAAGCGGGGGAAGCTGGTGAGACTGGCAGCTCCTTTCAGGCTTCACAATTAACATATATTTCTTGGAAATACAAGAAGCCTGCGAATTAGTGTTATATTTCAAAGGTAGGGAGTCCCTAAACAATCTTTCAACGGCTTTTGAGAAAAATAAAGATTGATATTTGTAGCATTTTGTTACTGTTAGCTCTGTTCAGGTGAACAGGTAGAGTTTCATCAAGGTATTCAGCGAAGCGACTGTACCTTTTTCTGATCAGATGTAAGGCGTGTGCTGTGAAAATCCACTCAGAATGAGTAGGAGCTAGAAAACTTTTATCTTTAGGTACATGCACTTTGAATATTCTAAGTAAAGGCAAAAAAAGGAACATTACAGAGTAAAATTGTCAGTTCTTTTTTAAAAAAACGGAATGTTTTAATGGGCAGAGAAGCATACTTTGCTACGTATACAGCAATTGAGCATACACTAGTACAGTTATTCTTTCAGTTCAGGCAAATACTAAGTAAAAAACTTCACTGACATTTTGTGCTTGTATTCTGTTGCCAACTTCATTACTAGTTTTCACATGCTTCACACTTCCATAGTTTCATCTTCTGCTGCACCTGTCTGACTATGTTTTGATTTAACAGTTTGGCGGGGGGGGGGGGGTGAGGGGGGGTGTGTGTGTGTCTCTGCACTAAAGCTTCAGACATATGAGATGAAAATTGATAGCACTTATTTTGTAACAAATACTGCATGGTGCCTGTATTTAACCATGAAAAGTTTGTAGGTGAATTAGGATGTATGTCTTCCTGATTTCCAGACATGATCAGCTTATTTATTGAAAAAGAAACAGTAGTTCTTACATAAATGAAAATGAGAAGTATTGGTTCAGCTACCGCATTTAACCTGCACTTCTGCAGCAGCAGGACTTTAGATTGGTCTTGTGATTTTTCTGTCCAATTGTTGTGTAAAAGAAAATATCTTAACTCGTACTTAAATCTTATATAATGTCTTTTAATGGAGGGGCGTACGCGTGTGTGCTGCTCTGGCTGTTGTCGCACAGCAATTGGTACTACTAGATCGGTTTAATAGCCTGTTTGGGTTTCTTCCTTTCAAAATCTCTTTGATTTTTATATAGTATTTATTTTTTAATATGTATGTGTTTTTACAAAATATTTTATATATGGTGATATAGAGTATTTTTTAAAAAAAAAAAAACAAGTATTTTTCTGGGGGAAAAAAGATCTGTAGGAGTGCTGCTTCATGCTTTTTGTGAGAGTGCAACTTTGCGTGCTGGTGAGAAGTGTTCTAGGTTATGCATGTGTCAGTGTTCTGAACAGCTGTACTTGGAGGCTTTCTCTGTCGTCTTCAGTGACTAGTGTTAAAACGAGCAAAATAATTCTTAGTATCTTTATTCTTTTTTTTTTCCTCTTCTGCTTAATGAAGTAATAATACTAAATTTATAATAATGCTCTTGGACTTTCCTTCTTTTCTTTAGATCTGAACCACAGTGGTCTAGGATCCCATTATGAAAATTCTCACTGGGGACCAGTCTCTTCAAATAGTGACTCCAGCACAAACTGGGATAAAGTTATTGTAGACGGCTCTGACAAAGAAGCATGGCCATCAATCACTGGCAGTGACCCAGAGTTGACATCAGAATGTATGGACACTGACTCTGCCTCTAGCTCTGGGTCAGAGAGAAACCTCGTTATAATGGCTTCAGGGAGCACAGGTGGTGAAAATGATGGCATTCGAAATGGCATTGGACATGGTTCTCAAAATAAGTTTGTGGTTGGTAGCAACAGCAATAATGTGGGCAATGGAAGTATTAATGGGCCGTGGGGTTTATCCCATGGAACCATAATAAGCACATGTCAAGTTTCTGTGGATGCTCCTGACAGCAAATCTGAAAGTAGCAACAATAGAATGAATGCTTGGGGCACCATAAACTCTTCATCAAATGGAGGGTTAAATCCAAGCACTTTGAATTCAAATGGCAACCATGGTGCCTGGCCTGTATTGGAGAACAATGGACATGCCCTGAAAGGGTCTGTAGGGAGTGGTAATCCTGGCACAAATATTCAGTGCAGTACCATAGGTCAGATATCTAATAGTCAGAGTATTAACTCTAAAGTGGGTGGTTCAGCCCATGGTTCCTGGGGAAGCCTTCAGGAAAATTGTGATTCTGAAGTAAATGGTACAAGGAAGGTTTCATTCAGTGGGCAACCTCAAAACCTTAACACTGAAATGAATGGACCAAATAACACTACTAACTTTATGACCTCTAGTTTACCAAACTCTGCTGGTTCAGTGCAGATTAACGAACTGCCTAATAATACAGGGCATGGGGCCTGGCGTGTGAGCACAATGAATCATTCTCAGATTCAGGCCTCTCCAGTTACAAATGGCACTTCCATTTCTCATCTTAGCAATGGTGAGGCGAAAAATGGTGGATCTTATGGTACTTCATGGGGTGCCTATGGTTCTAATTACTCTGGAGACAAATGTTCAGGCCCAAACAGCCAAGCTAATGGTGACACTGTGAATGCAACTCTAATGCAGCCAGGCATTAACGGGCCTGGCAGCACTAACTTTCAAATCAACGGGAATAAAGGAGGAGGGGTGTGGGAGGCAGGGACAGTCAACTCCCAGAACATGCCATGGGGAAATGGAAATGGTGCAAGTGCTGGCGGGAGTAGAAGAGGATGGGGCAACCCTGCACAAAACACTGGCACTAACATTTCAAATGGAGAATGGAGTAAACTGCCTAGTAATCAGCATTCCAATGAAAGCGTGAATGGAAACAGCAGGAAGTTTACAAATGGATGGAAATCTACTGAGGAGGATGACCTTAACAGCCAGAGTTCCGCTGCTTCTCAGATAACCGAGCAGAACAGCGCGTGGGCCAAAACAGGTACGGGGGACAGCGAAGGTAGTTCGGAGAGCACTGGATGCCATGAAGACAGAGTAACTACAGAAGGACAGAATCGAGAGCGAAGGAAAGTTGACCAGCACGCATTACTCCAAAGTATAGTGAACAGAACTGACTTAGATCCACGTGTCCTTTCCAACTCTGGTTGGGGACAGACTCCAATCAAACAGAACACTGCCTGGGATACTGAAACATCACCGAGGGGTGAAAGAAAAACTGACAATGGGACAGAGGCCTGGGGAGGCTCTGTGACACAGACTTCCAGCTCAGGGGGGTGTGTGGATAGACCTAGCCCTAATAATAATGATACCTCATCTGTATCAGGGTGGGGAGATCCAAAGTCTGCTACAAGGTGGGGAGACTCCAAAGGGTCAAACAGCCAAGGGGGGTGGGAAGACGATTCTGCTGCTACAGTAATGGTCAAGAGCAATCAATCATGGGGAAGTGGCAAAGAGGAAAAGTCATCTTGGAATGACGCACAGAAGATCAAACAGGGATGGGTAGATGGACAAAAGGCCAGCCAGGGTTGGGCAGTTTCTGCCAGTGATAGCTGGGGCGAAAATTCCAGAAGTAACCATTGGGGTGAGGCTAAGAAATCCAGTTCGGGAGGTAGCGACAGTGACAGATCAGTATCTGGTTGGAATGAGCCAGGTAAATCAAATTCTGTTACTTGGGGAGGTAATAATACAAACCCAAATAATTCTTCGGGATGGGATGAGCCTGCAAAGTCTAATCAGAACCAGGGCTGGGGAGACCCTCCTAAATCCAATCAGCCTCAAGGTTGGGGGGATTCGTCAAAGCCAGTCAACTCTCCAGAATGGAACAAACAAGACGTTGGCTCTTGGGGAGCACCATCTGCCACAAGCAAACCCCCAGGGTCGGGCTGGCTGGGTGGACCAATGCCGGCACCAGCAAAGGAGGAAGAACCCACTGGCTGGGAGGAGCCATCCCCTGAATCAATACGCCGTAAAATGGAAATTGATGATGGAACTTCTGCTTGGGGTGATCCAAGCAAATACAACTACAAAAATGTGAATATGTGGAATAAAAATGTCCCAAACAGTAGCAGCAGTTCAGACCAGCAAGCACAGGTACATCAGCAGCTACTGTCTTCAAGTGCCATGTCTAGCAAGGAGAGCAGTTCGGGTTCTGGTAAGACTTGATTTTATGCAAATTTGTGTTTTCTATTAACTGTAAAGCAATTATGTTGTTCTTGCTTTGTATAACAATATTTTCGTTTCAAAGTGGAAGGGGAAGGTGCCATTGAAATACCATTTTTATTTATAAAAAAAAAAGGTAACAGCAATGCTTATAGACGTTTGAGATTTTTATGCAGATTGGAAGATCTGTTCTAGTTTTAAATAGCTTCAGTAATAAAGACTAGACAGCTCTACTTGAATTCTGGGGTGTGGGAAGACAGAGAAAATGTTTAAAATAGTATCTGAGGAACAAAAGTATTTTTCTTCATTTGATGCTAAAAGAGTTAAAATTTAATGTTGCCAAAGATTCCCCAAAAAAGGAGTGTTGAGCTGCTATAGGACAGAATGAAGGGTGATGGCCTCAGACTTTCTCATCTTCTCGTTTTGAGAGCAGTGAATAATGATACTTGCAGATGAGCTTGTGTGGTGTTTATGAAATATTTTGTGTTCTTGTCTCTTTTTCAACTGAAAAGGGGAGTAGCTTAAATATAACGAGCAGCTCTTAGGAACTTAGTATCTCAGAAATTTCTATTATCAAAATGTAGTTCTTTATATATGAAATTTGTATTTGTGTGATGATGGTTTTTTTTATGGAACAGCTTACAGTTGTAATAGTTACCTTCATACAGAATGTAAATGGGTATTAACATGCTTTTTATTGTATGTTATGGGTCTAGAAAAGGCAAAACGCTTGAGTCTCTTTAGATAGTTGGGTTTTTTTTAAATGCTGTTTAAAAACATACCAATAACTCATAACTGCTTTAAAAAGGTTGGGGAGAGCCTTCTACTCCAGCCACTACTGTAGATAATGGAACTTCAGCGTGGGGTAAACCCATGGATACCGGTACTAGCTGGGGAGAACCCATCAGCGATGCAGCAGGCACCTCTGGCTGGGGAAACGCTTCTCTTGGTCAACAGGCTTCAAATAAACCTGGTGAGTGCTTCAGAAGCTTTACACTTTTGAGGGCTTTTTTGTCTTCAAGTAACCATAAAGCTAATTGCTATGTTAAGAGCAGTCAGTTGCTGCTGACGTGTTAACATGGTGGATTTTTTTCACAACCAGGGCCTAAATCTATGCAAGATAGTTGGTGCGGAGATGATATGCCATTGACGGGCAGTCGTCAGACCAGCTGGGAGGAAGAGGAGGATGTAGAGATTGGAATGTGGAACAGCAGTTCTTCACAAGAAGCTAACCCATCTTTAAATTGGCCACCATATATGAAAAAAATGCCCACAAAGGTAATTCTGGTTTGAGATGTATGGCCCAAATGTAAGAATGCAAGTTGACCACAGAAAGAAAAAAAAAAAAAAAAAAAAAAAAAGAAAAAAAAAAAAAAAGGCAGCAGTGAGGTTCCTGAGCACTGCTACTTTCCTATTCTGTAAAATAATTCCCAGAGGAGGTTGAGTTGAGATTTTTGCACTATTGTCATTTTTAAAAGCGAAGTCAGAACAGATTGCTGCACTGAGTGGAGTACCATTAAGCTTTAATCTTCATTCATAATGTTTTATGATGTAATTTAAGCAATGGGTGGTAAACGTTTTCTGAGTATCACAGGAATTCCTTTCTATTTTTAAGGGAATAATGAAAGGTGGAAATAAGCAAGATGAAGCATGGATCAATCCATTCATTAAGCAATTCACAAATCTCAGTTTTTCAGTAAGTATTTACCTGTAGCTGGTACTGCCGCCTCAGAGTGCTAGTTGTAATGCACAGCGATGACAATGCTTAATTACCTAGTGTTCATTTTCATAGTATTTTTCATTTTAGTTCTGTTTGTCTCCCCTCTGCCACCTATCCCTTTTCTTTACATCCACGTTACAAAAAGACCTGTTTATTGATGATGAGTGTTTCTGTAAACGCTACCCGGGTATTCATCTGGCAGTCTGTTGTTTCACTTAGTCACATACCTATTTTGGTGAAGATGCCTGTTTTCAAACAGCTAAAGGGAGAAAATGCTTTAAAATAGCATCTGATTTGTCTCGCTTTTTTTTTTTTCTTGCAGGTTTGAATTGAAATAGTATATATGAATCTCTTTGTTTTATCTTTTAAAAATATTATTATTAAATAATTATGATTCATTTTATTACTTCAGAGAGAATCACCAGAAGAAACCATACAGAGCAATAAGATGGACATGTCTGGAGGTGAGAATAGGAGAACCTAGCGGGGTTTTATTGCTTTCCTTTACAGTATCTCTTTTAGTTTATATCCTTCTGGTAATTACTTTTTAAAAACTACGTATAGTTATAGCTATATGTAGTTAAATATGTGTTTCCCTAAAGAAAAGGAATGCCCTTGTAGAGGAAAAAAATTGTGCATGTGAGTAACACTACACACCTGAATCAGCTGGTTGCTATAGTAATATTATCCGTAAATCAAGCTAAGCTTATATATATTAAGGTAACATGAAAGAATGTTTTCAGGGTGTGGTGGGTTTGTTTCTTGTAATATAAATATTTAGGTTGCCTTCTGGATATCTTCACTAAACATAAACAGAAATGACTCGACTACCGCACTTGCTCATTGCGGTTCATTCTTGGAAACACATTTTCAGTTCTAAAAACTAAATTGATACTGAACAATTATTTTGGAAGCGTTTAAACCTGAGTCTAAAATTACTTGTGAGCATTTTTATTTTTATTTGAATCCATGGACGATTGTGATTCCCCTATCAAAACAAAAATAGTATAATTCTTTAATACATTAATAACAATATATTATACCGATATAATGTTTAATTAAAAGTAATTGTAGCATTTTAGTTTTTGTTGTAGCTGCACTCTTCTTATTCTAGTTTAAAATTGGGTATTTTCAATTTTTGGCTCATAGTCTATTGTGTAAAGAAATTACTCTGAATTTTAGATTTTAATATTAATGGCAAGACTCATATTTAAATTATTTCTTTTTTTTAATTTGAATTTTAAACATCTGCTTGGAAAGTAATTGTCTTGTACTGCATGCAGTGAAGTATTAAATGGATTCCTTTACTGCTGCTTATATTTTGATCTACTTGCCTGCTGGAATTTGTGATAAAAGATAGCTTAAAATTTGCTTTAATAAACACAAATACTTTAAATTTGTGTTTAGGGATTTTTTTTTAGCTATTTTTTTTAATTGAATCTAATTAAAGGGCTTCTGAAATACTGCACAAATGTAGGGCAAGTGATAAAGATATTACTTCAAAGCCAAGACAATGCTTATTGCTACTAAAAGTAAAAGTGGCATTCACAACTGGAAACTCACGTTAAACAATTATACATTCTTGTTTTTAAGAGAAAACTGAGAATAATAGTTTTGTGAAGCCTAGCAAAATCTGCTGACGCTTTGCTGATCCCAAGTTTTAAGTTGTCCGTAGCCATTGATTCATAGCGTTTCCTTTCCCTTTTCAGTAAAGCCTGTTTTCTTTTATTAGTATCCAGCCTGAGAGCAGTATTAGTTTGGCCCTTCATAAGTATAAACTAGTTTCTTGTGTATCTGGAAAACTGAATAATTCTTCAGTGTTGTAGTCGCATCTCTCACTTTTCCTTAGGGTTATTGCAAGATAAGCGGATGGAGATGGATAAGCATGGCCTCAATGTTGGAGATTACAATCGTGTGGTTGGAAAAGGCCCTGGTTCTCGTCCTCAGATTTCCAAAGAGTCTTCCATGGATCGCGGTCCTTACTTTGATAAGGTTAGTAGGTGTCTTACTGGTGGACACTTCTAAACTTCTTTGACTCTGCATTCTAAGTAGTTATCTGTGTGCTCCTTAGCTTTCTGCATTTAGTGGAGAGGAAAATTAGGGCTTCCTTGTTAATCCGTAAAATGTATTTTGTTCTTTTTAACGTACTGATGTATAATACTAAGCACTTTCTGTAGCCCGTTTGCAGTGCAAATGACTAACCTGATCTCTTTTGTTTTCTGCCTATTTCCTGCTGGTGCTGGACTGTCATGTGACTCTTCCCTTCTGTTCCTGGCAATGGTTTCTCCCTTCCGCTTGCTTGCTGGCTGGTTGTTGCGCATCGGTTTGTCTGTCCAATCAGGATGGCATTGTAGCAGACGAGTCCCAAAACATGCAGTTTATGTCCAATCAAAACATGAAGCTTCCCCCTTCAAATAATGCACTACCTAACCAAGCCCTTGGCTCCCTAGCAGGGCTGGGTATGCAAAACTTGAATTCTGTTAGACAGGTAAGGCTGCGTGCATGTCCTTGGCATGTTACTTGACAGCATTTAATACCTTTTGATATAACATCCCACCTACCTATGTGATTGATACGTGTTTAACTTTTAATTCAAACGTGTAGGGGTGGGAGAAGCGGCAGAAGAGGTTTATTGTCACTAACTGTCCATTCTTTCCCCAGAATGGCAATCCCAGTATGTTTGGTGTTGGTAATATAGCAGCACAGCCCAGGAGCATGCAGCAGCCTCCAGCACAAACTCTTAATTCATCTCAGCCTAATCCACGTGCTCAAGTGCCTCCTCCATTACTATCCCCTCAGGTAACATTCTGTGTATAAACTACCAAAATCCTGCTTCAGAAAATTGTGGTTTCTTTATTGGCGTTGCTGGTACTTAATTCTGGAAATATTTGAAAACATATCAGTGTTCCAGAAACTAGGCAGCTGTTAACCAGAGGTGATAATATTCTATGTCTAGTGTAACTAATTGCACGTTACTGTCAGTCACTCTTCACACTGGTCCATTTTTGCAGGTTCCAGTATCATTACTGAAGTATGCACCAAACAACGGTGGCCTGAGCCCACTCTTTGGCCCACAACAGGTAGCCATGTTGAATCAACTGTCCCAGTTAAACCAGCTTTCTCAGATCTCCCAGTTACAGGTAAGCTAACAAAGCTAGTCGCTCTGTGTTCTGTTTGAAAGTCTAAGTAGAGACTTACGTCAGCTATAAACTGTTCTTAAAAAAAACACCACAAAACACTGTCTCCTAGCGGTTGTTGGCTCAGCAGCAAAAAGCGCAGAATCAAAGAAGCATGCCTTCTGGTGGTCGTCAACAGCAGGAGCAGCAGGTAAATAAATACGTTTATTATTAACTTTTCAAACTATCTTTCAAAACTGTTTTTCGTCCTGAGCTGCATTTCTTGTTACAAATTGTACTAAAGCGTGCAAGAGTGAATGGGGTTTTGATAAGCTTTAAAGGAGTGACTTAGCTTAGTGCGGGGGTTTTGCTGGGCTAAGACGCACAGAACCCAAAGATGTGTTTCGTTATCTTTCTTTAAAGCTGGAAAAGCTTTTGCCTATTTATATTGTAACTGCTCTGTTTTTTTAAGGGTCGATCTCTTAGTATGCAGCAACAGATGATGCAACAGTCCCGTCAGCTTGATCCAAACCTGTTAATGAAGCAGCAAACTCCGCCCTCTCAACAGCAGTCACTCCATCAACCCACCATGAAATCTTTCCTCGAGAATGTCATACCCCATGCTACTCCTGAGCTACAAAAAGGGCCATCACCAATAAATGCATTCAGCAGCTTCCCTATAGGTGGGTTTCTCCATGCTAATTTCATACAGTCAGTTAATGCTTGTAATGACATACAGCCTTTCTTTTCACGTTGCCTGCCTCCTCTGAAAACAATAGTGATTGCAATCCTGCTAGCGCTTAGGGTTTTAATGGAGGTGGGAATTCTTTGTGGGGCTTATCCAGTTATATTTGTTCAGCAAAGGATTTTTTCACAAATACACTCATTCCCAGAAGGGACTGTCTGTAAACTAGTGCAAAATGCTTTCCATTGTTAAAGAGTGTTTGTCTCCTTTTCTTTCTTTTTTGTCCTCTGGGTCCCAAGAATGACACAAAGTCCTTTTGCAGTTATCATTCCTGGAGCTGAAGGACTTTTAGAAGTAGAATCCGTACAAAGAATCCATTGATGTGGTCGGTCGTCTTTGGATGTTAAAAACATTTTTGATGAATCTGGAATTGCATAGGTAGAATACAATGTTAATTTCCAGTTTAGTGGTTTTGTCCAGGAAAGAAAGCTTTTAGCTCTGCATTTTTAAAGAATGGTTGTCTCATTTCAGGCAAAATATCTGAACATCTATAAATACAAATATCTCCTGTTTCTTTCTCCCTACATTTCCAGGCATCTGCCCAATTTCTACTTCAGAAATTCCAGGCTTGTATATTTTCTCCTTACTTTAGGTCCCTTTTTAATGCTATCTTACACTTGATACAACCGTATACCATTTACCTCTTCTTCCTGATCCCTATTTTTTTTCCTCCTCTTCAGTTTGCTTTTCTTCTACATTATTCTAATCTGGTCATTTCTTTTGGGCTGATTTCCTTTGCGTTCCCATTGCCCTTTGTAGAAAAGTTTGTTTAATAGAAACTGCTGCTGAAATCCTTGTGCTTATAGGTGGAGCGTTCTGGAGCCAGTGGGTCGGTGCAGGCCGTGCTGTTGCACTGCATGTGGCACACTGGAGTTTTGCTTGTAGCCAGTCTTAAGTCCAGGCTGCTGCTTAATAGTTGCTGCTGATGATTGGCATCGAGATATAACTACTGCTTTCATTCAAATGGCAAGGCATAAAAATTAAGTTTATTTAGCTGTTAGAAACACTTTGCTAGTTCTAATGAAAGGAATATTTACCACCAAACTTCACGCTGAGTAATCGCATCCTGCCTACATTAGATTCCTTTCTGTTTCGTTTCTTGAATTGAATTGTTGTGTACTATTGCTAAGTAGCTGCTTTCTCACCTTACTCATTGCCACGTTTCAGGAACCGGCAGTATATGTAAGATTGCTTTGAGGTCCCTCAGGAATCTGCTGCAGTATACGTAAGAATTCTTTGGGATCCCTTTGGAGTAGTACTGTATAGTGATATAAGCAAGTGGAGCCACACTCGTTGCACAAACAAAAGCTTAAGGGTAGAAATAGTAGCTTGTTGGAATTTCTGCACCCTTTAGTGAAAAGTTGAGTCAAGAGGAGTATCGGTAGCATCCTCCAAGTGCACAAAGTATGGTAGTGTAGTCATGTGAGAAGGAGCTGAACTTGCCAAGTTGTCTCCTGGAAAATCTTGCAGGTATGTTATTTTTCTCCGTGTTCTAATATTAGTGTCAGGAGACCTAGCAACAAAAGCAGGGAGGTCCTGTTTACGTTCCGGGGAACTGAATTTGTCAAGATTCACTAGGTATTCATCAAAAGCAGAGGCTGGGAGGGGCGGTGTGTCCTTCTCTCTAGTTGACCAGTTTTGCTGTCACATCCTGATTCATTTATAGAATTAAGTATTGCTAACAATAAAAATAACCTTTTCTCTGCCAAATACTGAGTATAGATGAACAACATAAAATCTTCCAAGATCTTCCACAATTGGATATGAAAAATTACTTCTGGGAAGACCATTTGAATTCTAGATTATGTCCAGGGACTGATGTTCATCCCTCAGTCCACGGATTTCAAATACAGAGCTATGGACGTGGGTCTGTGCCTGCCGAGGGGCTGGCATTAACCTGATCAGCTCGATGTGCCTGTCTGCCAGCTTGTGATCTTTCTGACCCCTCTTTTAGAGGTCTGTTTTCTGCAAGCTTCTTCAGAGTTGGAAGAAAGGTTATTGTTGTGCACAGGTTATTGCTCTGACAACAGCAAAATACCAGAGAGAGGTGAGAGAAATGGGATTGATTGGACTTTCCCTTTTTTCTGTTTCAGCTGTTCATAGTTGTTAAGTTTCTTAAAACTTGGCTGTCCTGTTACAAAGCGCTTTCTCTGAGACTTTTTAAGGGGCTGCTTTTCTGGCATCAACATCTGCTCATGCCTTTAAGAAAAGCAAACGGAAAAAAAACCCAAAACAAAACAACCAAACAAAAAAAAGAGAACCAGCTTCTATGTGACAGTGAATATCGACTTAGGAACAAAATTAAGCGCTAGCTTCCAGTGCTGAATGAGGTTCTAGTAAAGATTTGAGAAGTTCCTTGTGTGCCTCTGGCCCTAAGCCAAAATGCTGTAGTGGTTTCTTTTCAGAAATGAAGTAAATAGATCTGAAGGGCTGGAAATGTAACCCAGGTGTGGTTGTGAGCTAAGGATTCTTACAGACCTGTAGAGAGAGCAGGCATGCCAAAGTCAAAAGCGTGGCCCCATTGTCCAAACCCAGAATAGCTGGTTCTCGCAGGTATTTGAACTGATTTGGGTTGGCATTGTCGATTCTCTGGCAGATAAACGTTTTGAAATACAGACAACAGCTTAGAACAGGCGAAGATAAGGTTGGTTTGTGTTCTTTTAGTGAGGTTTTCATATGTGGTGTGACTAGTAGTATAAGTGGAGGGTATTGGTATCAGGGGTGGTATTACTTGTGTAGCTCCGTGCAGAGTGCTTATCTATCTGTGCTAGCGTGGTTCAGAAGCTGGCACGGTGTCCTCTTGAACAGCCCGAATAAGAATGGGAATGAGGTCATAACTCCAGGTACGTAACTTCTGCTGAACGGGCGTGAGTACAGACACCCTCCTGCTGAGAAGGAGTTGCCGAGCACGGCTCTTCGGAGTCCAGTACTTCTACTTTGTACAGATGAGATCAGTTGTTGTGCTAGTGCTAGACTGGTGTTAGAAATGCCACGGGTTTTAGGTGTTTACGTTTTACTTTAACTTCCTCAATGGCTTCTTCCACTGACATTTTTGCATGAAGACATCAGCTGAGAACTTTGGAGTGCTTTGCATTGCTTAGCTTAGCTTCTGTCTGTAGTAAGTTCACTGTATTAAATGCTAGAACGTTTCTCAAAAACAGAGACTTGGAAGCATGAAATAACCATAGTAATATGCTCTTAAATGTTTATTAGGACAATAGCGGTAATTGACGGAAGAAAAACACTTAGTCTGTATTTCATAAGCTATCTGTGTTTTTAGGAATGAACTCAAACTTGAATGTAAACATGGATATGAGCAGTATTAAAGAGCCACAATCTCGATTGAGGAAATGGACTACAGTAGACAGCATTTCTGTGAACACATCGTTAGATCAAAACTCCAGCAAACATGGTATGTAAAAGGTGTCATTAAGTAGCATTTACATTACACATCAGATTTTCACATTCTGTGTTATAAAATGCAGGTTTGCTGTGTTTTGGCCTGTAGTTGTAACGACTGTTGGTTGTGTTGCTTGTAGCTGTCAGAATTTGTACTGTGTTGTCGGTGCCAAACTTGCTGCTTGGCTCGTACAGCAGCCCGTAGCTTTCTTCAGTGTTTCAACTTACAGAAGGGATCTTGTGATGAGGTTTGGTAGAAACCTTGTGCAGAACTCCTTTTTTAACTAGACTTTTCTTTAAGTGTGACTATTGCTACTAATTTTATCTTAATCTGGATTGGAATGCTTCATATATGTTTAAACCAAAAGCTTTAGATTTTTCTAGCTTTCTTTCCCCCCACCCTCCTGGCCTTAAGGTGATTTATGGGAATTTAACTCCGTGTGCATGCATTCTGGTCATGTCTGACGTTTTTAGTTACAGGTTTTGATAATGAATGTGTATGTTTGTATTCTAGAAATGGGGAGAGCTGAGAAGGGAGAGACTAGTGCCACTGCTGTACTTAGTTTTAGAGGAGGCGGACTTGGTTGCTTCATATTTCATTCCAGTAATCAGGATTCATATGACACTTCAACTGTTTCAGTTGCTTGAAATCTCATCCAGTTAAAATTTGAGTCTATAGCACAAAGGTTCTGTGTCTAAAGATAGTTTTAAAATGTCTCCAGTCTCCTATTACTGTTCAGTCTTCGGATTGTTTGGGTATTTTTAGATGTGTCAGCTGTTCTGCTACTATGGAATTACTTGCTACCGTAAGCATCTAGTGGAGATATCCCGCTACTGCACTTCTGAGCTTCGTCTGATTGTTACACATAAACAACAGTGCTGGTGTTACTTTAGCTGTAGGTAGTGTTTTCTGAATAGCATTAGGAATTTGATAATTTGAACTCCGTATTGCATGGAATCACTAGTAAAAGCCATTTGTTCCCTCAGAACTGTGGAATATCTTTGGCTTTGCTGTGTAATAACTTCTAAAGTTGTTCTTACAGGACTTGCAGGGAATCAAGTAGGTTGCGTACAGTGCTTTCTTTCCTTGTTCTGCCTCCAGTGATTTTTATTTTTTTCTCCTCTCAGGAATATGAGTAGAATTTACAGAGCTTTGCAGTAGCTAAAGATCCTTCAGATTGTGTAGATGTTTCTTGCAAGAGCCCTCCCATTACGGAATATATTCATTATCCCTGTTATCCAGCTGGGGTCTCTCAGAATGCTCTTACCCTCTTGAATTAATATTTTACTTAAATTTAAGCATGCTATTTTAATGAGATGATTCCATGGGAGATTATTCTTACGGCTTTCTCCTGAATTATTCAGACACGTTTCATTTTGGATTATATCATCCTGTATGACTTCCTGTATAACTTGACATCGTAAGAGGACAGGGTGCTGCTATATATTTCATGAGTGCTTTACATGAGCATGATTTTGTAGTTATATAGGTATATAAAAATTGGCTATGAAAACGGTGTGATGATGACCTTTTCCTTTCTTTCTGTTTTTTTGTTTTTGTAACTAGGTGCTATTTCAAGTGGTTTTAGGCTGGAAGATTCTCCATTTGTTCCATATGACTTTATGAACAGCAGTAATTCACCAGCCAGTCCTCCTGGATCTATTGGGGATGGCTGGCCCCGTGCCAAATCGCCTAATGGCTCTAGCAGTGTTAACTGGCCACCAGGTACGCCAGCGCTTACCCTTTGCGTGGTTCTTCCTGTTCAGCTGTGTTTCTTCTCTGGTCCTCGATCATTACATACAGGAGGGGGCAGGGAAACAGCCTACATAAAAACATTAAGGGTGTGTTTTTAGCAGACTGAAACTGAGAGCCGGTAGTTTTTATTGGCTAGCAGTATATCTTCCTGCTTTGAGATTTTACCCTGGTGAGACGGGACCAGAAAAACTAGGAACGAAGTGAATAAGGTGAAAAGACGACTAAATTAAGTCAATTAAATGCTTAAAAGGTTTTGGATTTTCAGTCATTAAGAGATGTATTGTTTAGACAGCTGTTTCCTGTTTAAAAAAAAAAAAATAATCAAAATAAGCTTCTTCTCTGAATCTCTATTCCTAGAGTTTCGTCCTGGTGAGCCATGGAAAGGTTATCCAAACATCGACCCTGAAACTGACCCTTACGTCACTCCTGGCAGTGTCATAAACAATCTTTCAATTAATACTGTGCGGGAAGT